>NC_141696.1:748679469-754035076 GCF_964263255.1 Lissotriton vulgaris
CCAGCGTAGAGGGTGTTTCCGTAGTTGAGTCGGCTGGTGACAAGTGCCTGGGTGACCGTCTTCCTGGTATCGGTGGGGATCCATCAGAAGATCTTACGGAGCATGCGCAGGGTATTGAAGCATGATGATGTGACGGCTTTGACTTGTCTGGTCATCGAGAGGGAGGAGTCCAGGATGAAGCCCAGGTTGCGTGCGTGGTCCGTTGGCTTGGGAGTGGTGCCCAGGGCGGGGGGCCACCAGGAGTCGTCCCAGGCGGTGGGTGATGATCCCAGGATGCGGACCTCCATCTTGTCTGAGTTCAGTTTCAAGCGGCTGTTCTTCATCCAGTCGGTGACATCTTTCATCCCTTTGTGTAGGCTGGTTCTGGCGGTGGCGGGGTCGTTGGTGAGGGAGAGGATCAGCTGGGTGTCATCGGCGTAGGAGATGATGTTGAGGTTGTGTTGGCGTGCGATGGCTGAGAGGGGGCTCATGTAGATGTTGAAGAGAGTGGGGCTGAGTGATGATCCTCGTGGTACGCCGCAGATGACTTCGGTGGCTTCTGATCTGAAATGGGGGGAGGTGGACTCTCTGGGTTCTTCAAGCGAGAAACAAGATGATCCATTCCAGTGCCTTCTCTTGGATTCCGGTGTTGCTGAGGCGCTGGACTAGGGTGCGGTGGCAGGCGGTGTCGAATGCTGCGGAGAGGTCTAGGAGGATGAGGGCCGCCGTTTCCCCGTTGTCGAGCAGGGATCTGATGTCGTCTGTGGCTGCGATGAGGGCGGTCTTGGTGCTGTGGTTGGCTCGGAAGCCGGACTGTGACTGCTCGAGGGATCCATTCGTCTCGAGGATGGAGGCGAGCTGTCTGTTGACAGTCTTCTCAATGACCTTGGCCGGAAACGGGAGGAGCGAGATAGGACGGAAGTTCCTGAGGTCGGAGGGGTCAGCTGTTGTTTGTTTCAGGAGGGCGCTGATCTCGGCGTGCTTCCAGCTCTCCGGGAAGGTGGCAGTGTTGAAGGAGGTGTTGATGATGTCTCGGAGTTTGGGTGCAATGGTGGAGTGGGCCTTGTTGTAAACGTGGTGGGGGCAGGGGTCGGTAGGGGATCCGGAGTGGATGGTGTTCATCGTGCTGATGGTGTCTTCGGTGCTGACCGGGGTCCAGGCTCGGAGGGTGCTGGTGGGGGGCGTTGGTTCGTGGTGGGGTGTGTGGTTGGTGCGCTGAAGCTGTTGTGTATTTCGGCAATCTTGCGGTGGAAGAATGAGGCGAGCGAGTCGCAGAGGTCTTGCGAGGGAGCGATGCCGTTGTTTCCGGCGCTGGGGTTGGAGAGCTCTTTGACGATGCTGAAGAGTTCCTTGCTGTTGTGGGCGTTGTTGTCCAGTCATTCTTTGAGTGCTGACATCTTGGTGGTACGGATCAGCTGGTGGTGATTGCAGGTGGCGTTCTTGATGGCAGTCATGTTGTCTGTGGTCTGGTCGATGCGCCAGGCCTTCTCGAGGGTGCGGCAGTTCTTCTTGGAGTTCTTGAGTTCGTCGGTGAACCATGAGGCTTTCTTGCTGCCGGGTCTGCTGGGGGGGTCTTTAGTGGTGCGAGGTCATCTGCGCAGTCGGTGATCCACTGAGTGAGGTTGTTGGCCGCTTCATTGGGGTCCGTTGTGCTGGCGGGGGAGTTCCGGCTGAGGGAGGTGATGAGCTGGTCAGCGGTGCTCTTGCTCCAGTTTCTGCGAGGGACCTGTTTGGGGTGGTGGTGGGTCGCGGTTCTTTTGAAGCTGAAGTGGACGCAGCTGTGGTCAGTCCAATGGAGTCCGGTGGAGTGGCTGAAGGAGACGTGTTTGCTGGAGAGGACTGGGTCAAGCGTGTGGCCGGCGTAGTGGGTGGGGGTGTTCACCAGTTGCTTGAGTCCGAGGTTGGCGAGGTTGTCCAGCAGGGCGGCAGTGTTGCAGTCCTTGTTGTTATCCAGGTGGAAGTTGAGGTCCCCTAGGAGGATGTAGTCGGTGGATGGGAGGGCGTGTGGGCTGATGAAGTCTGCGATGTCTTTGCTGAATTGTGTGCGAGGTCCCGGGGGTCTGTAGTTGAGGGTGCCTCTGAGTGTGCTCTTGGGGTCGGTGTGTATCTTGAAGTGGAGGTGTCCAGCGGTGGTCAGGGTGTCGTCGGAGTTGGTTGTGATGCGGATGGTGTTCTTGTGAATGATGGCGATTTCTCCTCCCGTCTGGTTGATGCGGTCCCTCCCGGTGAACTTTTATCCGTCCGGCATGGCGATGGCGACGTCAGGCGCTAAGAAGGCATTCATCCAGGTTTCCGTGAGGAAGGCGATGTCTGGTGAGGTCGTGTCGAGCACGTTTCAGAGTTTGACGACGTGTCTGTGGACGGAGCGGGTGTTGAGCAGGATGCAATTGAGGTGGTTGCTGCTGGTGCTTGGCTTTGCAGGTGCGGTGCAGGTCCGGAGGCAGGTGTATTTGTAGGCTTGGCAGGTGAATGGTCCTTGGGTGAGTTTCGGGGTGGCTCGGTAGCAGGCGGGTGTTTGGCCGGTGTTGAGTGCGTGGAGGGTTGCGGCGGCGTCGAGATCCAGGGTTTGTGGAGCTGGGCGCGATCCAGGCGCGGACGGGCGCAGACGGGCTTGCCTTTGGCGCGCCTTCGGCGCACCATTGGCGCACTCGCTGCGCGTGAACGCTGTGCGTATGTGCGAACTCTGCCATAAATGGAGAGTGGGGGGGCGGAGAGAGGGAGGAGCAGCTGGGAGGCGGGAGCGGGGTGGCAAGTGGGGAGGGGAGCGGTGCAGTGAAGCTGAAGGAAACGGGGGAGGGGGAGCAGCGGTAGGGAGTGGGGAGTGGGGTGGAGCAGCAGGAGAAAAATGGTGATAGAGCACAAAAAACAATCAGGGGCACAACAGTGGCCACGAAATACAGATTACTGGCACAACAGTGGAAGAAACGAAATCAGGGGCACAACAGTGGACGCGCAATACAAATACAGGTACAACAGTGGAAGAAACGAAATCAGGGGCACAACAGTGGACGCGTTATACAAATAGTGAGGCAGATACAATTACTGGCAGTGGCGGCGGCAAACAGAGACCGGGCACACGCAGGATGGGTCACACGGCAGGTGGAGCGACCGGCTCTGACCAGGTCAGGTCAGGTCACAGCTCCCCGCCTCGCGGACACCATGTATCTAGTGGGAGGGAGGAGCAGCTAGGAGGCGGGAGGTGGGTGGCGAGTGGGGAGGGGAGTGGTGCGGTGCGGTGAAGCTGAAGGAAACGGGGGTGGGGCCGCGGGGGAGCAGCGGCCGGGAGCGGGGTGGAGCAGCAGGAGAAAAACGGCGATAGAGCACAAAAAACAATCAGGGGCACAACAGTGGACGAGAAATACAGATTACTGGCACAACAGTGGAAGAAACGAAATCAGGGGCACAACAGTGGACGCGCAATACAAATACAGGCACAACAGTGGAAGAAACGAAATCAAGGGCACTACAGTGGACGCGTAATACAAATAGTGAGCCAGATACAATTACTGGCAGTGGCGGCGGCAAACGGAGACCGGGCACATGCAGGATGGCGGGTGGAGCGACTGGCTCTGACCAGGTCATGTCAGGTCACCAAACTCAACCACCAAATACAATCGGCCATGTCGAGGAGAGTGGTGGTCAAGGATCTCTAGGAATATCAATGCCCCAGGAGATCACTTTAGTCACCATATATGAAATTATGATGGGTCACAGAGTGGAAAGTAAAGCAGAAAATCCTAAAATGCAGGCTACTTGTAGTAAGGTCAAGAACGCAGTCAGGCGGGCAATTAAATTAGGAGCAGAAACAGCAGTCAGAGTCACTGAAGCAGAGGCGCGCATTTCTGCCCTTGAAGATTATGTTGCGGTACAAAAGGAGGAATTGGAGTGTATAAAGGCCCTCGTGACGATCTGAGCTACAAGTTATCTGAACTTGAAAACCAGTCCCGCAGGAACAATTTACGTTTCTTAGGGGTGCCCGAGAAAAAGGAAGGTGCGGACGCACGGATGTTTGTTGCAGAGCTGTTAAAAGAAGCTTTTCCAGAGCTAACAACTTGGGACTGGTCTAAGGAAATACAGCGGGCACATCCCTTTCCGTTTACAATAAGAAGGCCTCGACAAGGAGAAGAGAACTTGCCTAGAGCAATATTAGTCTGCTTTATTAACTTTTTGGCTCGAGAAGATATATATGTTCGGGCTAGACCCGACAAGAAAGCTACAGCGCAGGGGTGCAGCTTCTTTGTCAGACCGGATTTTTGTAAGGCCACAGTTTCAAAAAGGTGGTATCTACGCCAGCTGATGCTAGACTTTGAAAAAAAAGGAGCTGTGGCATATTTACAGAACCCTGCTAAATTGAAAGTTATGTTTAAAGGTCAGACAACATTTTTTTGGTCTGAGATACAGGCGAAAGAGTTTTCGGACACTTTATAAAGTAATGTATTACTATGATGTAAAATATACAAGCCTGGAAGAAAGTCGGGAAGGGCTTTGATGAGGTTTTTTTTAAAAAAAAATTCTCCTAGGGATTGATATAAGTTTAGCTATCGGGTTTCAGGCTGGGGGAGGGGGAGCACGCCATTCCATATCTTTCAGAGATCAATGGTCCTTGGACCTCATAGGTTGGGAAGGATAGGTGGGGAGGGGAGGGAAGGTGGGAGGGATGAGGGATGAGGGGGGTACAGGGTGGTGGTGTGGGGGGTGAAAAAGACAGCAACAGGCAGTAAGAATTTTGAACAGCTCAGCAAGGTCCAGATGAAAGGGAGAATGAAGGAGAGGAGATATAAAAGAATGGAAAAAGCAAATTTGATCAGGGGAAAAAAGGGGGAAAAAGGCTACACTTGCTTGGAACAGGTCATGAATAGTCATGTTAAAAGGTCAGTTAAAGAATAGAAAATGGATAAAAAAATAAGGATTTGCACTTTAAATATATGTGGCCTAAATGATTCTAAGAAATGTCAAATTTTAGCTAGAATTATTTGATATCAGTTTAGCTATCGGGTTTCAGGCTGGGGGGAGCACGGCACTCCATATCTTTCAGGGACTAATGGTCCTTGGGCCTCATAGGTTGGGAAGGATAGGTGGGGAGGGGAGGGAAGGTGGGAGGGATGAGGGGGGGTACAGGGTGGTGGTGTGGGGGGGTGAAAAAGACAGCAACAGACAGTAAGAATTTTGAACAGCTCCGCAAGGTCCAGATGAAAGGGAGAATGAAGGAGAGGAGATATAAAAGAATGGAAAAAGCAAATTTGATCAGGGGAAAAATGGGGGGGGAAAGGCTACACTTGCTTGGAACAGGTCATGAATAATCATGTTAAAAGGTCAGTTAAAGAATAGAAAATGGATAAAAAAAATAAGGATTTGCACTTTAAATATATGTGGCCTAAAGGATTCTAAGAAATGTCAAATGTTAGCTAAAACTATACAGATAATACAGGTAGATGTAAAAAAGAAAAGAAAAAGAAAAAAAATCATTAAATTATACAATACATTTCAAAATATACTTTTGCAGAATGAATTACTTTAGTTTAAATACTTTGCAAATAGGCAATAGACTTTTAAGTACAGTAGTTACAGTTGTTGCAATGGGCAACACAATTTCAAACACACTGCAACATTGAGCCTAATGGGGATTTCTAGTTAAATGCAATTAGTTACTTTATGGATTACTTTTCTAACCACAGGACTGGATCCTAGATTCAATCCTGTGACATCTACTGTAAACAGTTGAATAAAAGCTTTCTAGTTACAGTAGTGATTTTTAAGGAATATTATTTTATTTTAAAAGTTGACAGAAACGTTTTCACCTAGAATCACCTATGTTATCCTATGGAAGGAAATTCACTTACCAGGTAAGTAGTGTTATCCTTACTTTTTCTTACTCAGTGGTGGATCCTGGATCCAGCACTGGTGCATCTCCTGTAAACAGTTGAAAGAATGTGTTTAAATCATACAGGCGAGTTTTTAGGAATATTTGTAGTTTGTGAAAATAGACACTTAGAAACTTTTCTGGTGAAAACCAAACAATGGATTCCTATGGAAGGAAATACAAGGTACTTGTAAGTACAGTTAGAATTACTTTTCAGGGTCAGTGCTGAACTAAAAGATGCAAAACTGTGTTCCCTCCTGTTAACAGGTGAGTAAATCAGAATTCTTTATTCGGATGATTTTAGGTGAATATTTAAAAGTTCCAAAACTCCACACTTAGAACAATTTCCAAGTGAAACCAGACAATTTAAGCCTATGGGAGGAAATTCAAGTTACAGGTAAGTATGGTTAAAATTACTTTTCAGGATCAGTACTGGGCTCAAAGATGCAGCACTGAGGTCTCTCCGGATAACAGGTGAGTAAATTGGAAATCGTAGTAAATCCAGTAAGCGCCACAGAGCTGCGTAGCAGAGAGATGTAAAAAAGAGGCACGACCTGCACCACCTCTCTGCAACGCAGTGCAGTGGCGCTTCCTGGAAGCACCTGGTGGGCTACTTGGCCCCCATGGTCCCTCAGGTTTGAAGTGGAATTTTTTACCCAGCTTAAAATGTGCCACAGGGCGTGTTTGCACACATCACGTCAGGCCCCGTCCGCTCCCTTCACCAATGTGTAAACGCGCCCTGTCACCGTTCCAAGTTGAGAGATTCCATCCCCTTCGATCCTAATTGTCCCTAGGGTCAAAGTAGCACACTAGGTACCTCCAGTAAGTGCCACAGAGTTGCGTTGCAGGTAGGTGTAAAAAGGTGCGTGGCCTCTGAACACCTGTCTGCAACGCAGCTCCCTGGCACATACTGGAGATACCTATTGGGCTATTTAGCCATCAGGGACCCTCAGTATTGAAGAGGATTAATTCCCCAACTTAAAACGCGCCACAGGGCGCGTTTGCACAGTGGTGAAGGAAGGGGGCATGGCCCCAGGTGATTTGTCTGCAAACACACCCTCTGGCGTGTTTTAAGTTAGATAATTATCCCTCCTCAACTCTGTGGATCCCTGGGGGCCAACTAGCCCACCAGGTACCTCCAGGAGGCTGCGTTGCAGTGAGGTGTTCAGAGGCCACACCCTTTTTTACAACACTCTGCAACACAGCTCCGTGGCACTTACTGGAGGTACCTGATGGGCTAGTTGGCCCCCGGGGACCCTCAGCATTGACAAGGAATTAATTCCCCATCTTAAACCAGGCCACAGGGCACGTGTGCATACATGTGAACTCAGGACCCGCCCCCTCCCTTTAACGCTGTGCAAACGCACACCGTGATGCGTTTTAAGTTGGGGGATTAACTCCTCTTGAATACTGAGGGTCCCTGGGGTGAAACTAGCCCACAAGCCCACAAGCCCACAAGCTCCCTGGTGCATACTGGAGGTGCCTGGTGGGCTAGTTGGCCCCCAAGGACCCCCAGTGTTCAAGGGGAAATTGTTCCCCCTCTGCAAACGCACCTGGGTGTGGGTTTGCAGAGTGGTGCAATGAGGGTCGTAGCCTTCCTCCGCGATCCTGTTTTTTTTTTTTTGAAGGGGGGCTGTGAAGCCCCCCTTCTTTTTCTAATTTTTTTGGCCCTTGGGACCCCATCCCAAGGGCCATAATCTGCCCCGGGGACCCCATCCATCCATTTGAAGGGGGGCTGCCTTGCCCCCCTCCCGGGCCAATAATAGCCCCGGGGACCCCATTCCTCGGGGCTGGCCCACTCCGTTCGGGACCGTGGGGGGGTCCCCAATCCCCCCACGGTCCCAGCCGGCTCCCTGCATCCTGCGTGAGCCAGCATTGCTTTTCCACATGGGGAGCAGCTAACATTCTGCTCCCCATGTGGAAAAGCTATCTGCTCTTCTATTTGGAAGAGAGAGCAGGTTTCCTGCTCTCTCTTTCAAATAGCAAAGCAGTTTGCAATGGCAGGGTGGGAGCCGCAAGGCTCCGGCCCTGTCATTGCAAATGGCAGTGTCCCGAGGGTGGGCACCCCGGGACACTGCAGGAGCCGGCCCTGGGGGGTGGAAGTCCCCAGGGCCACCTAGGGCTCCAGGAGAGGGGCCGCGTGGCCCACTCCCACCTGTTTCAAAGCCCCAGTGGTGGAGGTCCCGGGGCTGGGGGGTCCGTCACAAACCCGCCAATTTACATATTTAGAGCCCCTGGGAGGTGGCGGTCCCCGGGGCGTGTGGGGGGCTTGAGCTCCCCCACACAGGGTATATTTTTTTTAAATAAAGCCCCGGGGGGTGGTGGTCCCCAAGGCCATGGGGGGCCGTGAGCCCCCGCCATTCATCTTTTTTAAGCCCCAGTGGGTGGCGGTCCCCGGGGCAAGGGGGGCCTAAGAGCCCCCCCAACACAGAACTTGAAGCCCCAGGGGTGACGGTCCCCGGGGCTGGGGGGGATAGAGAGCCCCCCCAATGAATATTGAGAAGCTCCGGGGGTGGCGGTCCCCGGGGCTGGAGGGGCCTGAGAGCCCCCCCAATGAATATTGAGAAGCCCCGGGGGTGGCTGTGCCCGGGGCTGGGGGGGCATGAGAGCCCCACACACAATTAAAATAAGCCCCAGGGGTATTGGACCCTGGGGCTGGGGGGGCCTGAGAGCCCCCACACATAATTATATAAAGCCCTAGGGGTGGCGGTCCCCGGGGCCAATTACCAAAGAAGCGCACTTCATTTTTTTTTATCGGCAAGATCCAGGCATCCTGTGCTGATTTAAAAAAAAATTATATTTTTTTGGGGCCTTGGGGGTCCTTGTGGGACCCGCTGAACAGGTCCAGGGGGTCAGGGTGTTTCTACCCTGCCCCTTTTCACATTTTGCGCGTTTGTTAAATAGGTTTCTTGTGCCTCTCTTCTACCGAAGCACAGAGGGCTGCCAACAACTCCTGATTTGCAGTGTTGACAGCCAATTAGAATACAGCTCGTGCACGGCAGGGTGCGCTTAGGGTACGTAGACCCTCCGAGGCCATAAATATATAAATGCTTTTAACTATAATTTTCTCAGGTACTACAGAACTGATTTACACCATTTTAGCAAAAGGCACAAGTCTAAACTAAGGACTACCTCTTTGCCAAATTGGTTGCAATTCGGTTCAGCAGTTCGGGATGTAGCTGCAGCTAAAGGTCCTATGGGAAATTGCATGGGGAAAACGTGATTTGGGACTCGCTTGACGAATCACCGTGAAAGTTTCAGGACAGGAGCTGACCGTACGTTTCGAAAATTTCACGAAGATTCATCAATCGGCGCCAAACTTGCTCCAAATAAAATGTTGCGGATTTCCTATGGAAAATAGGTCCAAACTATATCTACCTACTGGCGACCGCCAGTATTTAATGTATATAAATATATATAAATTCACTGAAAAAAACATAGGTTTCAGAAATGTTATAGTTGGGAATTAGCATTTAAAAAGCCTTTGAAATTCACTAAAAAAAACATAGGTTTCAGACATGTTATAGTTAGGAAGTAGCATTTAAAAAACCTTGGAAATTCAATGAAAAAAACATAGGTTTTAGGGGTGTCATAGTTAGTTGGACATTTCACTTGAACAAAACCATTGAAATTCCTGCGTTATAGTTAGTTGTACTAACTATAACTCGCGAGCCCGCAATCCACTGCTGATGATGTCACATAATACATCATTCATGACATGGTCAGTGACATCACTGATGACATCTCAAATGACATCACTGATGTCATCACTGATGACATCACCCACAGGGTCAAACTAACCCACTAGGTACCTCCAGTAAGCGCCACAGAGCTGCGTTGCAACGAGGTGTAAAAAGGGGAGTGGCCTCTGAATACCTGCCTGCAACGCAGCTCCCAGGCGTATACTGGAGATACCTGTTGGCCTATTTAGCCCTCAGGGACCCTCAGTATTCAAAGAGAATTAATTCCCCAACTTAAAACACTCCACAGGGTGGTTTGCAAAGTGGTGAAGGAAGGGGGCGTGGCCTGAGGTGATATGTCTGCAAACACACCCTGTGGTGCGTTTTAAGTTAGAGAATTAATTCCTCCTTAATCCTGTGGGTCCCTGGGGGCCAACTAACCCACCAGGTACCTCCAATATGCACCAGGAGGCTATTGCAGAGAGATGTTCAGAGGCCATGCCCCTTTTTACAATACTCTGCAATGCAGCTCTGTGGCGCTTACTGGAGGTACCTGGTAGGCTAGTTGGCCCCAGGGACCGTCAGTACTGACAAGGAATGAATTCCCCAATTTAAACTGTGCCACAGGGCATGTTTGCACACATGTGAACTCAGACTCCGCCCCCTCCTTTCACCACTGTGCAAACGCGCCCGTGGGGCGTTTTCAAGTTGGGGAATTAAGTCCCCTTGAATACTGAGAGTCCCTGGGGTGCAACTAGCCCACCAGCTACCTCCAGTAAGCGCCACAGAGCTGCAATGCAGAGAGGTGTAAAAAGGGGCGTTGCCTCAGAACACCTCTCTACAACGGAGCTCCCAGGGGCATACTGGAGGTACCTGGTGGGCTAGTTGGCCCCCAGGGACCCCCAGTATTCAAGGGGCATTAGTTCTCTCTCTGCAAATGCGTCAGGGGGTTCATTTGCAGAGTGGTGCAATGAGGGAGTGTGGCCTCCCGCTGCGATCCTGTTTATTTGTATTTATTTATTTTTAAGTAGGGGGGCTGTGTAGCCCCACAGAATTTTCTAATTTTTTTAGCCCTGGGGACCCCATCCCCCTGTACCTGCCCCCAATTTTTTATTATAATAAAAGTATTGGGAAGGGGGCCGCGTGGACCCCCCTCCCGAGGCCATATTCTGCCCCGGGGACCCATCCCCCAGGGCAGGGCCTTTTAAAAAAATATATATATATTTGGAGGAGGGCTGCCTTGCCTCCCTCCTGTGGCCACTTATGGCCCCGGGGTCCCCATCCCCCGGGGCCGGCCGTTTTTTTTAAAATTTCATTTTGGGGAGGGGGCCATGTGGCCCCCTCCCGGGCCCCTAATAGCCCCGGGGACCCCATCCCCCGGGGCTGGCCCACTCTGTTGGGGACCTTGGGGGGGTCCTTAATACCCTCACGGTCAACCGCCAGCTCCCCGCATCCTGTGGGAGCCGGCATTGCTTTTCCATAAGGGGAGCAGCTAACATGCTGCTCCCCATATGGAAACGCAATCTGCTTTCCTATTTGAAAGAGAGAGCAGGTTTCCTGCTCTCCCTACCAAATAGGAAAGCAGTTTGCAATAACAGGGTGGCAGCCGCAAGGAGGTCCCCGGGGCTGCAGGGGGGGCCCATGAGCCCCCGCATACATTAAATTAGAGCCCTGGGGGGTGACTCAGTGATGTCGTTTGAGATGTCATCAGTGATGTCATAAGTGATGTCACTGACTATGTCATGAATGATGTTATATTTGACATCATCAGCAGTGGATTGCGGGTGCGCGAGTCATAGTTAGCAGAACTAACTATAACGGAGGAATTTCAATGGTTTTGTACTAGTGAAGTGTCCAGCTAACTATTTTAGCCCTGAAACCTACTGTTTTTCATGAATTTTGAGTTTTTATTAAAAATACTAATTCCTAACTATAACATGTCTGAAAGCTGTGGGTTTTTTCAATGAATTTCAAAGGTTTTCTAAATAATATTTTTTAAATGTAATAATAGTTATATGTAATTTTTTATACTGATTTTCTACAGTTTTTTAACTGTTTATTTTTACATATTTTATTTTTTAAATTGCATTATATATTACTAATATAAATGGAAAATGTGTTTTAAGATATTGAAACTGAAATATTGTTTTTTTGTTGTATGTATAAGTGCAGAACTATAGGTCTGTTGGTTTGTTAGGAGTCTGCATGCATAGTGGATAGGGTTTGAAGCAGTCCTTGTGCAGTCCATGTGCTAAGACCTGGCTCACTGCATGAGTACTTGGGTACTGATTAAATGATTAGTGTACTGCAAGGAGAGTGCCTCGGTGAATTTATAAGTGTTTGGGGTTGGGTGTCAGAAATCATTCGATCAGTTCTTTATACAATACAGGACACTTTCGTTCCAGGAAAGCATCCAGAGTGGTGGTGAAACCTAGGATGGTGAGTTTCTGGGTAAATGTGAAATAGTTCGGACTTCCAAGATGGTCGCCGCTATTGCCGCTGTGAAAGATCAGAGACGTTCTAGTTTCCAGTAATCTTGAGGAGCGAGCGTGCAGAGCACTGCGCACTTCAAAATAGACTTTGCCGTGAGTGGCCGTCATTCAAGGGCTCACAGGAATTTCGAGTTTCAGTTGTGCTTTGGGGGTGTAAATCGAAACACCTTTTCAGGAAACCTTAGTTCAAAAACAAACTTGGGTTTGGTGCATCTTAGGCAGAGACTGTGTAAGGTTTGAGTCTTCCGACGTGTTCAGTAAGAAAAGACCGTCGTGAAGAGGCAGCGCTTTTGCAGAAGGTCTAGCGGAGAGCTTCAGAGGAGTTATGAGACTGAGAAATTATTCATGAACTTTTCCTGAGGAGAAGTATCCTCAAATTGACAATTCAGTCACTACAGTGATTACGTGCGGCTTCGGAAAGCTTCGTCAGCAGACATTCAAGCGACGGAGGATAAAGTAAGACAATTCTAAACCTACTTTGGAAAGCATTCCAGTTTTCCCTACCAGAGCTCCCCCATTGCGCTATCCTTTTCTTCCCTTCCTCTTTTCCCTTCCTGGTTCCTTTTTGCGCGCATCTACAAGACTACTAAGACAACTATTTCACATTTACCCAGAAACTCACCATCCTAGGTTTCACCACCACTCTGGATGTTTTCCTGGAACAAAAGTGTCCTGTATTGTATAAAGAACTGACCGAATGATTCCTGACATTGGGCGCAGTGAATGGATTAGTACATGGTGCGAAATGGGTCATTGGAGGAGTGCAAGGGGAGTAACAGGGTGTTTGCTGGAGTGTCTAGGGAATTAAATGTGTGAAAGACAAGTGTGTGGGTGGTTAGAGGACTACATGCATAGTGGATAGGGGCTTGAAGAAGTCCATGTGCTGAGGACTGGGTCACTGCATGAGTACTTGGGTACTGACTGAATGATTAGAGTACGCCAAGGAGAGTGCCTGGGTGAATTTATAAGTGGTTGGGTTTTGGCGTAGTGAATGGATTAGTACATGGTGCTGAATGGGTCACTAGAGGAATGCAAGGGAGTGACAGGGTGTTTGCTGGAAGTGTATGGATACTGACTGGGGAATTGAAGGTGGGAAAGAAAAGTGTGTTGGGGGTTAGAGGACTGCATGCATAGTGGATAGGGGTTTGAAGCAGCCCATGTGCCAAGGCCTGGCTCACTGCATGAGTACTTGGGTACTGACTGAACAATTAGAGTACTGCAAGGAGAATGCCTGGGGGAATTTATAAGTGGTTGGGTTTTGGCGCAGTGAATGGATTAGTACATGGTGCTGAATGGGTCACTGGAGGAGTGCAAGGGGAGTGAAAGGGTGTTTGCTGGAGTGTATGGATACTGACTGGGGAATTGAGTTTGTGATAGACAAGTGTGTAGGTGGTTAGAGGACTGCATGAATAGTGAATATGGGTTTGAAGCAGTCCATGTGCTAAGGCCTGGCTCACTGCATGAGTACTTGGGTACTGACTAAATGGTTAGAGTACTGCAAGGAGAGTGCCTGGGTGAATTTATTAAGTGGTTGGGTTTGGCGCAGTAAATGGATTAGTATGTGGTGCTGAATGGATCAGTAGAGGAGTACAATGGGAGTGACAGGGTGTTTGCTGGAAGTGTATGAATATTGTCTGGGGAACTGAAGGTGTGAAAGACAAGTGTGTAGGTTGTTAGAGGACTGCATGCATAGCGTATAGGCATTTGAAACAGTCTATGTGCTAAGGGTTGACTCACTGCATGAGTACTTGGGTACTGACTGAATGATTAGAGTACTGCAAGGAGAGTGCCTGGGTTAATGTATAAGTGGTTGGGTTTTGGCGCAGTGAATGGATTAGTACATGGTGCTGAATGGGTCACTTGAGGAGTGCAAGGGGAGTGACACAGTGTTTTCTGGAGTGTTTGTATACTGACTGGAGAATTGAAGGTGTGAAAGACAAGTGTGTAGGTGTTTAGGGGACTGCATGCATAGTGGATAGGGGGTTGAAGCGGTCCATGTGTCAAGGCCTGGCTCACTGCATGAGTACTTGGGTACTGACTGAAAGGATAGAGTACTGCATAGAGAGTGCTTGGGTGAATTTATAAGTGTTAGGGTTTTGGCGCAGTGAATGGATTAGTACATGGTGCTGAATGGGTCACTGGAGGAGTGCAAGGGGAGTGAGAGGGTGTTTGCTGGAGTGTATGGATACTGTCTGGGGAATTGAAGGTGTGAAAGACAAGTGTGTAGGTGATTAAAGGACTGCATGCATAGTGAATAGGCGTTTGAAGCAGTCCATGTGCTAATGCCTGGCTCAGTGCATGAGTACTTGCGTAGTTACTGAATGATTAAAGTACTGCAAGGAGAGTGCCTGGGTGAATTCATAAGTGTTTGGATTTTGGTGCAGTTTAAAAAAAAATCAGATGGGTACTGGTGGTAACTGATTTTGACTAACCAGTCCTAGAGCAAGTGATATGCTAAAAGACACTTATAATACATTTAAAACACCGACATACACTAAGGAACACTATGCATTGGGGCACCCCTGTGATTAGAATGACCTCCTCTGTAAGACCCTGGTACATAATAGGACAGGTGGAATAAAACTACCTCCTAAAACGTGCCACAGGGCGCGTTTGCACACTGGTGAAGGGAGGGGGGCTAAGCTGATGTGTGCAAACATGCCCTTTGGCCATTTTAATTTGGGGGATATAGTCCCCTTGAATCCTCAGTGTCCTTCGGGTCCAACTAGCCTACCAGGTATCTCCAGTTAGCACCACAAAGCTGCGTTGCAGAGAGGTGTAAAAAGCGGCACGGCCTGGACCACCTCTCTGCAACTCAGTGCAGTGGCGCTTATTGGAAGCACCTGGTGGACTAGTTGGCCCCCAGGGCCCTCAGGATTGAAGGCAAATTATTTCCCTATCTTAAAATGTGCCACAGGGCATGTTTGCACACGTCACCTCAAGCCCCATCCCCTCCCTTCACCACTGTGTAAACACACACTGTGGCCATTTTCATTTGGGAGATTAAGTCCTTTTGAATCCTGAGGTCTCTAGGGTCCAAGTAGCCCACTAGGTACCTCTGATAAGCGCCACAGAGCTGCATTGCAGTGAGGTGTAAAAAAGGGCATGACCTAGACCACCTCTGTGCAACGCAATGCAGTGGTGCTTACTGGAAGCACCTGGGGGACTAGTTGGCCCTCAGGGTCCCTCAGGATTGAAGGGGAATTATTTCCACATCTTAGAACCCGCCACAGGGTGTGTTTGCACACGTCACCTCAGGCTCCAGCCCCACCCTTCACCACTGTGTAAACGTGCCCTGTGTCCATTTTAATTTGGGAGATTAAGTCCCCTTGAATCCTGAGTGTCCCTAGGGTCCAAGTAGCCCACTAGGTACCTCCAGTAAGCACCACACAAATGCGTTGCAGAGACGTGTAAAAAGGCGAATGGCCTGCGCCACCTCTCTGAAACACAGCTCAATGGCGCGTGCTGGAAGAACCTGGTGGGCTAGTTAGCCCCCAGGGGCCATCAGGATTGAAGGGGAATTATTTCCCCAACTTAAAACGTGCCACAGGGCGTGTTTGCACACGTCATCTCAGACTCCGTCTCCTCCCTTCACCACGGTGTAAACGCGCCCTGTGGTCTTTTTAAGTTTGGAGATTAAGTTCCCTTGAATCCTGAGGGTCCCTAGGGACAAACCAGCCCACTAGGTACCTGATGTAAGTGCCGTGGAAGAGACGTGTATAAAGGGGCACTGCCTGCACTACCTCTCTGCAACCCAGAGCAGTGTCACTTACTGGAAGCACCTGCTTACAACTCCCCAGGGGGCGCGTTTGCACAATGGTGAAGGAAGGGGGGCAGGGCCTGAGGTGACATGTCTGCAAAAATGCCCTGTGGCGCGTTTTCAGTTGGATAATTAATTCTTCTTCAATCCTGAGGGTCCCTGGGGACCAACTAGCCCACCAGGTAACTCCAGTATGCAGCAGAGAGCTGTGTTCCAGAGAGGTGTTCAGAGGCCACGCCCCTTTTTACAATACTCTGCAATGCAGCTCTGTGTCACTTACTGAAGGTACCTGGCTGGCTAGTTGGCCCCCAGGGACCCTCAGGATTGAAGAGGTATTAATTCCTCAACTTCTATCACGCCACAGGGCGTGTTTGCACACATGTCACATTAGGCCCCACCCACTCCAGTCACCACTGTGCAAAAGCGCCTGTGGCGCATTTTAAGTTAGGGGGTTAACTGCCCTTGAATCCTGAGGGTCCCTGGAGTGCAACTAGCCCACCAGCTACCTCCATTAAGCGCCACAGAGCTGCGTTGCAGAGAGGTGTCAAAAGGGGCGTGGCCTCGGAACACCTCTCTGCAACGCAGCCCCCTGGCGCATACGGGAGGTTCCTGGTGGGCTAGTTGGCCCCCATGGACGCCCAGCATTTAAGGGGAATTTGTTCCCCATCTGCAAATGTACCAGGGGGTGAGTTTGCAGAGTGCTACAAGGAGGAGGCGTGGCCTCGAGTGTGATGCCGGTCTTTTAATTTTTTTATTTTTTAAGAACTGGGGTTGTGTGGCCCCCTTCTTTTTCTAATCTATTGGCCCTGGGGACCCCATCCACCACGGTCTGCCCCCAATTTTTTGTTTAAATGAAATAAATTTGGCCGCGGGCCGCGTGGCCCCCTCCGGAGGTTCTAATCGGCCCCTGGGACCCCATCCCTCGGCGCATGGCCTTTTTTGTATTGTTTTAGAGGGGGGCTGCATTGCCCTCTCCTCTGGCCACATGTAGCCCCGTGGATCCCATCCCCCAAGGGCTGGCCCTCTCCGTTGGGCCCTTGGGGGGTCCCCAATCACCCCACGGTCCCGCTGGGTCCCGGCGTCCTTCAGGAGCCGGCATTTCTTTTCCACATGGGGAGCTGCTAAGATGCAGCTCCCTGTGTGGAAAAGCAATTCAGTATGAATTTTGAAAAAGAGAGCTGGTTTCCCTGCTCTCTCTTTCAAAATCCAAACCAAGTTTGCTATGCCAGGGCGGGAGCCGCGATGCTCCCGCCCTGCCATAGCAAACTACAGTGTCAGGGGGTGGGCACCCTCGGGAAATTGCAGGAGCTGGCCCTGGGGGGTGGTGGTCTCCAGGGCCATGATAAGGCCCCCCTCACACAATTTACAAAGCCCCAGGGGGTTGTGGTCCCCAGGCTGGGGGTCTGTCATGGAACCCCCCAATTTGAATATTTACACGCCCGAGGAGGTGGCAGTCCCCGGGGCTAGGGTGGATTGAGCCCCCCCAAACAGGTTTTGTTTTTCTTATTTAAAAAAAATTTATATATATATGTATGTATATATATATTACCTACTGGCGTCTCGCCAGTAGGTATATATAGTTAGGATTAATTCTCTATGGAACTTATGAAAATTCTATGTCTAATAACTTTGGCGTTTGTGGACGGAATCGGCTGAAATTTTTTAGGAAAATGGCACATTTTGTTTCTGAGCAGCCCTTGAAAATTTGGGGGGGGTTTGTCAAGGGGGGGCCGAGAAAAAAGGGGGGTCCCAAAACGCGTTTTTCCCATGTTAATTTCCATAGGGCGGTTGGCCTCACTTTTAGCTCGAACGGCTGAATGGATTTCCACGAAACTTGGCAAAATTGTAGGGACTGTTAGCCCGATGTGCCTTTGCTAGGTCTCAATATATGTGCTTCAGTGGATTTTGAGAAATTAACGTTTAAATCAAGATATATATCTGTAACAGCGCTCCGGGCAGCGATCCGGTTAGCGAACTTTTCGCGTATCGGAACTTTGCGATGCGAAGCTGATTGGCCCTCCGGTGTCTGTCAACATTCTAAACAGTCCGGAGCGGCCGCCATCTTATCTCTCGGTAGGATCGAGAGAGAAGAAGAGGTGAAAAACAAAGGGGGAATTTAATGAAAGGGGGCAAGGTATACCTCTCTTGACCCCCTAGGATTGATGTTGGGGTTATTAAAGGGTCTCGTGGGGAAAATAAAAAAAAAATATTTTTCACGGTAGAAGCGCTTCCCGAGCCGCGAACTGGGCCGCAAACTGGTAGCGAAACGGGAATTCGCCATTTTGTGTTTCGTTTTAATTAAATTACTAGGTATAAGGGGGTGCGGGAGACGTATCCTGACCCCTTATGTTTTCTGAATATGTTGATACATGTCTTCCAGCGGCTGTGCGTGAGCTTTTTTTTATTTTTTTGCTGCGTGACGTCTGTTAACGTTCGATTCGATGGAAATCAGGAAGTGTTGACCACCATTTTGTCACTGCGAGTAAATATTTTGTTATAAATGAATCCTTATTGATAAACATTGTCTGCGCCATCTTGCCTTTTTGTCCAATGCCACAATTTTGTCGTGCACGGCAGCCATTTTAGATGCCTTGACCAGACCCACTCTCTGCACGCCGTCGATTCTCTGCACGGCTCCCCACCCTCGCAAGCATCTCCCCCACGCACTGGTCACCCCCGCTCTCTCTCTCATGCATGGGCCATATACTTCCCCCCATCTGCGCTGCTCTTCCCTGAGAATCACACCCTGTGCCCGCCCGACACCTCCCTTTCACCCTATTCACTACCGCACCCTCTGACACTCCTCTTCCTCTGTGTCCGATTGTCCAGGCCGGACCCAGGCTATCACCTAGCCCTGCAGATGTAGTTTATGGCTCCAGCTGTAGAGAATCCAGACATACCAATCCTCCCGATTCAGGCATGAGACTACTGATTTCAGTGCTAGTCTTCCGCCTCCCGATTCCTGCAAGGAAAAACCCGGGGGCATATTACCAACAACTAGCGATAAGTTTTGTCTCTAACTTGTTTAGAGACAAAACTTATCGCCGCATATCGGCGAATTTTATCGCAGATAAACCTTGCTATTAGCAAGGTTTATCGCAAATGCGATACAAAACGGCCGCAATGCATGAATATCGCTGAAAAGTCAGCGATATTCATGCATTATCCAGCAAATGCTCTTAGCCATGTTATCCACCTCCCATTGGATAACATGGCTAAAAACTGCTCAGGACGAATATCTCCAAAAGTTGGTAATAGGAGATAGCGATGGTTAGGGACTGTGTTTCCAGTCGCTAACATCTTGGCACGCCCACTTTGCATGTCATTAGTGATAAATATCACTGACATGCAAAGCGGGGCCCAAGATGGTCGCTATCTCCTTTTAGCTGTCACTAACTGGTGTTAGCGACAGCTTGGTAATAGGGAGATAATTTTATCTCCTTTTTTTGGCTTTTAAAGCCAAAAAAGCGGAAATAAACCCCCTTGATAATATGCCCCACGATTCCTCGGGGGTTTCAGCTGACAGGGTTTGGTATTGTGTTACGTGCTAATTCTTCCAGGAAACGTCAGAGGGTCGATGCAGGGTCTAGAAGGGGTGATAAACCATTTAAGCCTCATGAACAAGCGCATGGTCTTTTAAAGATTTGTGAAGTACTCGGGGCGGCGGTGTGTGTGTGCCCTCTTTCAAGAGCGGGCGGGGGGGCACTGCCAGCAACTTGCCAGTCCAGGCAGTGTTCAACACGTGCATCACCCTTTCTCTGCCTGCTATTGCGCTCCATGCTTTGGAAAGGTAAGAAAAAGAACGTGTATTTGAGTTTGAAATGTCCGATCCTGTAGCAGTACACTTGCAAAGCCCACACATGACAATAACCCGATTCAAGGCCCCATTCACCCGATTTTTAAAAAAAATATAGTACTCCAAGACAGTTGGATTATAAAACTTTATTAACTTTTAAATATAACGAACGCAACAAAAACTGTAAATATATTTAAACATTTTTTGATAAAAAAAAACAACAATGGTCAGAAGATGTCTTTTGTGCGAATAGTCCCAAGGCAGCACAACGTGCTGAGTTGTGGAAGGCACCCAGGTGAAGAACCATCCCTTCTTTAAACCCCATGGTGACCAACTATAGTTTCAATGAGTGCTATGTCCCAGGTTTTACATAAAGTAGTGTTTACCTAGAGTGGTGCTGTGTAGGACACTCTGAATGGAAATTAACTAGAACTATAACGATAACAACAACAACAACAACAATAATATAACTTTTATGCCTAAATCACGCAAACATTTAGCTAATCTGCTAAAGGGGGGGAGTCGCCATTTCTTTACAATAATCAATAATGAAAAATCAACATCAATAGGGTTGTCCGTATTCCCGATGCAGCACTATAGTGCAACATACACAGCACCTGGGGTGTCAAGAGTGAACAGATCCTAGCTGCTTAACCAATGACTGACAAATGCTATATTAAACACTTACTATGTATAATACTTGCGTTCACAATAGTTTTACTTTACAAAACAGAACAAAAGATGTCCCCTGTAAGTAAACCCATATTAGCTGTTTCAGTTATTGAACATCCTAAGGTTTTATGACATGGGGAACAGTGGTGATATCCTGGGTGGGTGATGGAACTGGGATTGTTAATGGGAAAACATCTACAAACAAAACTATTGGTGAATTATACTTAAAAGGAAACTATAACCATAACAACAACAACAACAATAATATAACTTTAATGTCCAAATTACGCAAAGATTTAGCTAATTTGCTAAAGGGGGGAGTCGCCATTTCTTTTGATAATTTATTTATCCATCCGTAGCCTCTCTAATCTTCATTACAATATGTTTCTTGCTGTCGCTAGCTGATGAAAAAACTAAAGTGATAACTTCCTCATCCTTATTTTGTCTTTCTTTGTTCCTTAAGATGTTATCTGTGTCAACCTCTTCCGAGAATGCTGATGCGTTAGGGATTTCCTTGTGTTTCTTAATAGCATTGGTGTCTGCACACTTCTTTGTCAATTCTGTGAACTTTATAACTGCTTCATAAACAGACGATATCTTTGTTTAGTCATTAGTGTTAAGTGTGTCTGAAACCACAGTGCCCTTTTGTTTTTCTTTCTTCAGGCTCTATAGAGTTTTGTGTGTTGTTCTTTTGAGCGACAATTATTCCAGAGGTTTCAGGTTCACTTGTTTTGTCCTGCAGTGAGTTAACAGCTTTAGAGACTTCATGTTTATTTGCTATGTCCTGCTGTGCGTCAACTGCTTCAGAGACGACAGCCTCATTTGTTATGTTTGACTAGATCCTGGACCTGCCCGGCCGCGCCCAAAATGGCGCCTGTGTAAATGGGACTCGTAACTGCTTGTTGTGTACTGATTGCCCAACCTTGATATCACGAGATACGTATGCAGTTTTGAAGCACATGGCGGAGGCTCGTCTGCTGTAGTGGGGCGCCCCTTTATCGTTTCAGTCGCCATTCCGCCCGCTTTTGCTACACTGTGCCTTTTCCGCCATTCAGCTGTTTACCGCCCGCTTTTACGGCTACAGCGTCTCGCTCACCATGTAGTTGAGTTGCTCCCACTCTTGCGGTGCAGCGATAGGCGGCTGCCACAGGACTCTTAAAATGGCGGCCGGCTCTTCGGATTTGGGCCTGGTCCAGTAAAATGGCCCTGGGACACCTTGGAACTCGGACGCTTGTCTGCCAGGGCTTGGGTTCCATTCTCGAAAGCGTCCCCTCAGCCTTGAAGATTGTACAAAAGTCTTGGGGGCCCTCGACTCCCGCAGGCTTCCGGTGGGGAGCGGCTGCCATGATTGCTTGCGGAATGGCCACGACGGAGCTACGAGATGGTGGTGCTCTCATGGTGACGCCAGCTTCAGTCTGAAACATCCAGAAACAAGGTGGGGCTTTCATCGTTTGGGAAAAAAAATGTTTTAATCCAATGAAAAGTGTTATTTTTAGGTCACATGACCTAGTCTTACATCATTAGGAAAACAAAAGTAAAATGAACCAATGAAAAGTTTTATTAACAAGTCACATGACCTGTTATGCTTACGTTACGCGCTGCGCGGCGCGCTCTGGATCGTTTCCGGGAAGCTGTGCCTTGCGCACCGGAGCACTTCCGGGTGCACTAACGCGGCGCGTCATATGACGCATTACGCGAGAACGCAGGTCCAGAATATAGTCAAAATGTCTCCACCAACCAGCGGTCGGAATACAACCGCTTTCAGCAGTCCAAAAAGTTCGGTTAAATTTTAAGAGCGGGAGCAACTCAACTACATGGTGAGCGAGACGCTGTAGTCGCAAGAGCGGGCGGTAAACAGCTGAATGGCGGAAGAGGCACAGAGTACCAAAAGCAGGCGGAATGGCAACTAAAACGGTAAAGGGGCGCCCCACTACAGCGTGTCTTCAGGTCAAACGGATTGTGGGACAAGGTCCAGAATGGAAGAGTCATCAAAAGGGAAAAAATTCCGCCGGACCCCGGGAGCCGGCCGCCTATGTCGGGGGCGATCTCAGGCCACACCAGGGCAACACGACTTGGGGAGGGGGCAGGAGCCAAGCGCCCCCTCTCAGTCCGCGCCATCTCACCGCCCCTCGGGGCCTCCGTCATGCGGTTTAGGGAGGCACCGTATCACATTGTTTTCCAATGCAGTCAGGTCCACAAACGGACCCCACTTACTTTGAATAGTGAAGCTGCAGCAGGTGCAAATAAGGTTTAAACAGTGTTACAAGCGCTGCTTAGAACTCTGAAGTATGGCACTCAACATCCAGGACTTATGCCATTTGTGTAAGGCAGTGACATCGAAGCAACTCAGGGACAAAAAGCATGAATGAACATTCACGTATGAAAATCTTATTTGGGGAAGGGGCAGGATCCAAACGCCCCCTCCCAGTTCGCGCTACTACACCGTATGTGGAAAATCTGAAGCCATCGTTCTACAAACTCTCAATGCTTGCTATCAGTGCATGAGTTTCATGCTCGATCGATTGAGCTAGCCGGATCGGGCAATAAAAAGTATAAAATAGTTATGTAAATAGTTATTTAATAAAATGTTTTACCCTGTTTCTTTGCTGGTGTGTTGTCTATATTTATAATATTTGCATAGGGTTTGTCGTTATTTTGGGCGGGGTGGGTGGCGGAGTCGAGCTGTCTTGCAGCCCTCATGGTGTGGAGCTCAGTTCATTTCACTATTTTCGTATTTCTCATGAAGGGTTGTTCCTAATGTTTGTATTTTACCAAGGTCAAAAAGAGATCGAATTAGTGATCTACTGATTTTGCTCGGTTACTTTTATTTTTTTACACGATTTTTCACTATCTGCAAAGACTAAACAGAGTATTGCGACTTTGTGCTTGTTTGTAAATAGAGAATGATCCAAAGAGAACCAATTCTAAAACAGTAAATGCTTGGATAACAATCAATCAAATGGAGAGACAAGCAGGTACGACGGATTACAACGGGGGTAAAGGTCTGCGTTAACTACCGTTTACTATCTGCAAAGAGAGAGTACTACTAGGAGAAAAGAAGGGAGGGGGGGGGGCAGCGTTCAAAGCACATCAGCGTGCATAAACACGAAAACGTTTTTACCTATCACGTACTTCACATTTGACAGCTTTTGATATTTGCTATTAAAAAACCATTGAAATTCACAGAAAAAACCATAGGTTATAGTCCATATATAGTTAGGAATTTGCATTTACAAAACCTTGAAAATTCAATGAAAAAACCATTGGTTATAGAACATATATAGTTAGGAATTTGCATTTACAAAACCTTATTTTACTCGCATAAAACCATTGAAATTCCATATATAGTTAGATGCGCTAACTATATATCGCGCACCCGCAATCCACTGCTGATGATGTCACATATTACATCATTCATGACATGGTCAGTGACATCACTGATGACATCACTGATGACATCTCAAATGACATCACTGATGACATCACTGATGACATATCAAATGACATCACTGATGACATCACTGATGACATCTCAAATGACATCACTGGTGACATCACTCATGATATCATTCATGTGATAATACAATGAACCTCTTCAGACTCTAATATAACCTTAGATACAATCAGTGTAAACAGACACTCACAGACTGTCACTCATCCATGGAGTTACTCACACAACTAGTCAGTCATGCAAACAATCAATCACACCTCCATTTCCTGAACTATACAGTTATACAAACTTTACTTATTCAAATATATACTAACACATATTTTCTCTCTTATACAATCCCTGATACAAGTTCACAATGATCCATACAGCCACACACACATTCACTGGCTCTTATGCACAGTTATTTATATATGTCAACTCTCACATGTACTGTCTTTTACATATGTACTTACTTTGACATGTAGCACTGAGATATCCATTCACTCACCAATACACTCATACACACAGTCAACCACCCATACAGTTGTTTCCACATGCAGTTTTGAACCCATACATCTAGTGAATCAGCTGTTCACACATCTATGCACAGAGTCACACACCTCCCAGCCACTCACACACACACTCACTCTCCCATTCAAATATTTGGGCAACCAATCAATAACCCATATAGTTACTCATATAGCTACTGATCAACACATGCAGCAGTTTACAGAACAACAGATATAATGATGCACAAATTAATACAGTTTAATCACTAACCCATGCACTCAGTGAGACACATTTAATCACTCCCTCATACAATCAGTCATGCACCTACTAAATCCTTCATCCAGACATTTATACATCCACTCATTCTTCAATATGTGAGACATATTTTAACTTTACAGAAACATACAGTCACTGGGTGTTGTCATCAGTGATGTCATCAGTGATGTCATTTGAGATGCCATCAGTGATGTCATCAGTGATGTCACTGACCATGTCATGAATGATGTAATATGTGACATCATCAGCAGTGGATTGCGGGTGCACGATATATAGTTAGCGCATCTAACTATATATGGAATTTCAATGGTTTTATGCGAGTAAAATATGGTTTTGTAAATGCAAATTCCTAACTATATATGTTCTATAACCAATGTTTTCTTCACTGAATTTTCAAGGTTTTGTAAATGCAAATTCCTAACTATATATGGACTATAACCTATGGTTTTTTCTGTGAATATATATATATATATATATATATATATATATATATATATATATATATATATATATATATATATATATATATATATATATATATATATATATATATATATATATATATATATATATATATATATATATATATATATATATATATATATATATATATTACCTACAGGCGGTCCCCAGTAGGTAGGTATAGTTAGGACCTATTTTCCATTGGAAATTCGCAACATTCCATTCCCAATAACTTTGGCGCCGGTCCACGAATCTTCGTGAAATTTTAAAAATTTGTGAGGATCTCCGGTCCGCTCCTATCTTGAAAGTTTCGAGGTGATTCGGCAAGCGGGGGTGAGAAAAAAGGGGGGGTCCTAAAATGTGTTTTCCCCATGCAATTTCCCATATGAAACTTTAGACATGGCTACAGCCCGAACTGCCGAACAGAATTACACTAAATTTGGCAAAAAGGTAGCCCTTGGTTCAGAAAGATCCCTGTTTGTTAAATGGTGAGAATCCGTTGAGTAGTTGCTGAGCAAATTCAAAATTAAAAGTTTCGATATCTATGGCCGTGCAGGATCCGCGCACTCTCCCGACCACGAGTTTTATGTTAATTGGCTGTCAACACTTCAAACCAAGAAGTGTTGGCAGCAATCTTGTGCCTCAGTAGAACCGAGGCACAAGAAATCAGTAAAGCTAAGGTGCAAAACATGAAAAGGGGACAGGGTAGAAACAACCTGACCCCCTAGGCCTGCTTAGGGGGTCAAGATAGGACCCCAAGGGCCCCACCAATGTTATTTTTTTTTTAAATTGGCGACATGCGCGATGGATCTGCGATACTTCCGTTAAAAAATAAATAAAGCGCAGGCTCTGGCGCTTCGTTAATATTTAGCCCCCTGGTGGCCAAGTCCTGGGGCAATGTTAATGTATTCCGGGGAACCCAATAAACCCTTGTAGGCTTGGGCAAGACAGTTGATTGAGGTAAAGAGTGTCTACAAGGGATTTAATTTTTAAACTAAGTACATATAGTTTGGACAATATCACTTGTAAGGTTCATAAATCAATTGAACCTAAGTGTATCCATAGGATAACTAATATATTACAATGTTGTTCAAAATAATACATTCAATGAAATACAAAAAGAGGAGAGAGGGAAAAAGCACACAGAAAACTGATTATATATGAAAAATATTTTTGTATTTGAAAAGAATCATGGGGATATATTGAAATTAATCCAAGTATAAATGTTATGAAAAGCTGTACATATAAATTCACAGGTCAGTTCACAACATTTCATCAACTCCGTTAACGAATGAAGTTTTTTATATCTATGAATTGGATCTTCTTCATTTGCAGATGGGGAACTAATTCCCCTTGAATACTGGAGGTCCCTGGGGGCGAACTAGCCCACCAGCAACCTCCAAAAAGCGCCAGGGAACTGCGTTGCAGAGAGGTGTTCTGAGGCCACGCCCCTTTTGACACCTCTCTGCATCGCAGATCTGTGGCGCTTAATGGAGGTACGTGGTGGGCTAGTTGCACCCCAGGGATCCTCAGGATTCAAAGGGAGTTAACCCCCTACTTAAAATGCGCCAAGGAGCACATTTGCAGAGTGGTGAAGGGAGGGGTGGGGCCTGAGTTGACTTGTGTGCAAACACACCCTGTGGTGCGGTTAAAGTTGGGGAATTAATTCCTCTTCAATCCTGAGGGTCCATGGGGGCCAACTAGCCCACCAGGTACCTCCAGTAAGCGCAACAGAGCTGCGTTGCAGAGTGTTGTAAAAAGGGCCTTGGCCTCTGAACACCTCTCTGCAACACAGCTTTCTGGCGCATACTGGAGGTACCTGGTAAGCTAGCTGGCCCCCAGGGACCCTCAGGATAGAAGAGGAATTAATTCTCCAACTTAAAACGCACCACAGGGCATGTTTGCAGATATGTCAACTCAGGCCCTGCCCCCTTCCTTCACCATTGTGCAAACGCGTCCCCAGGCGAGTTTTAAGTTGGGGAATTAATTCCTCTTCAATACTGAGGGTCCTTGAGGGCCAACTAGCCCACCAGGTACCTCCAGTAGGCGACAGAGAGGTGTTCAGATGCCACACACCTTTTTGCACCTCTTTGCAAAGCTGCTCTGAGGCGCTTACTGGAGGTACCTAGTGGGCTAGTTTGACCCTAGGAACCCTCAGGATTCAAGGGGACTTAATCTTCCAACTTGAAACAGCCACAGGGCGCGTTTACACAGTGGCAAAGGGAGGGGACGGGGCCTGAGGTGACGTGTGCAAACACGCCCTCTGGTTTTTTTTAAAGTTGGGAAATAATTCTCCTTCAATTCTGAGAGCCCCTGCCAGCCAACTAGCTCACCAGTTGCTTCCAGTAAGTGCCATTGCGCTGCGTTGCAGAGAGGTGTTCCAGGCCGTACCCCTTTTTACACCTCTCTGCAACGGCACTTACTGGAGGTACCTAGTGTGCTAGTTTGACCCTAGGGACCTTCCGGATTCATGGAAACTTAATCTCCAAACTTCAAACTGCCACAGGGCTTGTTTACACAATGGGGAAGGGAGCGGACGGGGCCTGAGGTGACGTGTGAAAACACGCCCTGTGGAGCGTTTTAAGTTGGGGAAATAATTCCCCTTCAATCCTGATGGCCCCTGGGGGCTAACTAGCCCACCAGGTGCTTCCAGTAAGCACCACTGCGCTGCGATGCAAAGAGGTGGTGCAGGCCGTGCCCCTTTTTACACCTCTCTGCAATGCAAATCTGTGGCGCTTACTGGAGGTACCTAGTGGGCTAGTTGGACCCAGGGAGCCTCAGGATTTAAGGGGACTTAATCTCCCAACTTAAAACGGCCACAGGGTGCGTTTACACAGTAGTGAAGGGAAGGGATGGGGCCTGAGGTGAAGTGTCCAAACATGCCCTGTGGTGCGTTTTAAGTTGGGGAAATAATTCCCCTTCAATCATGAGGGCCCCTGGGGCAAACTAGACCACCAGGTGCTTCCAATAAGCACCACTGCACTGTGTTTCAGAGAGGTAATCCAGGCCATGCCCCTTTTTACACCTCTCTGCAACGCAGCTCCGCGGAGCTTACTGGAGGTGGCTAGTTGGACCCTAGGGACCCTCAGGATTCAAGGGGACTTATTCTCCCAAATTAAAATGGCCACAGGGCGTGTTTACACAGTGGTGAAGGGAGGAGATGGAGCCTGAGGTGACGTGTGCAAACATGCCCTGTGACACATTTTAAGTTGGGGAAATAATTCCCCTTCAATCCTGATGGCCCCTGGGGGCCAACTAGCCCACCAGGTGTTTCCAGTAAGCGCTACTGTGCTATGATGCAGAGAGGTGGCCCAGGCTGTGCCCCTTTTTACACCTCTCTGTCACGCAGCTCTGTGGCGCTAACTGGAGATATATGGTGGGCTAGTTGGAGCCAAGGGACACTCAGGATTCAAGGGGACATTATCCCCCAAATTAAAACGGCCACAGGGTTTGTTTGCACACGTCACCTCAGGCCTCCCCCTCCCTACACCAGTGTGCAAATACGCCCTGTGGTGCGTTTTAGGAGGTAGTTTTAATTCCCCTGCCCTATTATGTATTAGGGGCTTAAAGAGGAGGCCATGGTAATCACAGGGGTACCCCAATGCATAGTGTTCCCTAGTGTATATAGGTGTTTTCACTGTATTCTAAGTGTCTGTTAGCATAGCACTGGCTCTAGGACTGGTTAGTCAGAGTCAGTTACCACGATTACCTATCTAAAATCGTTGAGGGTACAGGATAGTTTTGCAACAAGGCCACTTTCTGCTCCTCTGTTCTTTCTGCACGTCTTCCTTCTTCCTGCACTTTTCTTCATCTTTGAGGGCTTCTGTTGCATATTTCTGCATTTCCTTTGCTTCTTTCTGTGTGTTTTTACTTATTGCTTCACTTGTCCTACCTCTGTAGGCATAGTTAGAAACTAGCATTTGAAAAACCTTTGAAATTCACTGAAAAAACCATAGGTTTCAGTCCCATTAAAGTTAGAAATTAGCATTTAAAAAACCTTTGAAATTCACTGAAAAAACCATAGCTTTTAGGCACGTTTAGTTAGGAATTAGCATTTAAAAAACCTTAAAAATTCACTGAAAAAACCATAGGTTTCAGGGGCGTTATAGTTAGCTGGACATTTCACTCCTTCAAAACCATTGAAATTCCCTGGTTATAGTTAGTTCAGCTAACTATAGCTCACGCGCCCATAATGCACTGCTGATGACGTCAAATATTACATCACTCATGACATGGTCAGTGACATCACTCATGACATCACTCATTTTTTTTTTTTTAAATATATTTTTATTGCAGGAATCAGTAAATTATTACAAAGTGGACCAGCATTATAAGTTCGATCAAAATTAGTAGGATACATCCCATCGTCCCTCAGCAGGATGGTCCATTACACATCCATTTAGCCCACAACCCAAGGGTCGGGCGGCGATTACCAGTGGGGACTCAACAGGAAGTCGAAGCCGGTCCGGATGATCTACTATCCGTCATCTGCTTTTCCAAACCATCCTACAAAAAAGGCCAAAAGAAAAGCCCCCCCCCAAAACACTATGAACCAAACAGAACCCCCCCCAACCCCGCCATCAGTGCACGGTAACAACCGCAACAGGATCTATGAGAGGACCCCCGGGGAAAGCAACAGACATGTAAAGTGCAATCGTCTATCGGGACTCAGGGCGAGCTGCATCCTCACTTTCGGAATCGCTGGGAGCGCAATAATCCCTGAGGGCCTGCACTAATGTCTCCCATTCTAGCGCTGCCTACTGCGCCTTCTCGTTGTGTTGTCTCCTAGCTAACTGGTACCGCAGCGTACTTTCCCCCGCCGCCCATTTCAAGAGTTCGCTGTGCCTTCGGGCCCCCGTTTGACCAACCCGTGCCTTCCAGTTCCTGGTCACCTCCTGTTTAGCAAGGAGAAGCCCCAGATCGATGAATTTACTAGTGATTTTATTTTTGGGGGTATGCGGAAACCAGTGCAGGAGGCCCACTGCCGCATCGACCGATAAGGACCTCCCCGTTACCTCCTTCAGGGTATCCCCCACTTCCAGCCAATAGGAGGACAGCCCCGGGCAAGACCACAACATGTGGAGGAGGTCTGCATCAGGCGCATGGCACCTGGGGCAGTCCGCAGAGTCCGTGGCAAAATATTGTCGGATCTTCGCCGGGGTCAAGTATGCCCTGTGGAGTACATAGTAGTGGACCAGTTGAAAGCGGGCGTGGTGCGTGCCCTTCCAGGTCCGCCTCATGAGTTGGGACCAGGTCGTCTCCGGGATCTCCTTCCCTATGTCCTCCTCCCAACGGGTTCTTAAGGCAGTGAGGGGGGCCAACCCCTCATTGAGCAGTCTGCCGTATAGGCAAGTAACCGCCTTAACCGTTCCCGCGGACATCATGACATATTGGCACACCGGAGATGTAGGAGGTTCCTCCTGCCCGTGCTTCCAGTGCGCCTGAATCGCTCGGACCAGGGCCGTGTGCAAGAGAAAATCGCCGCGAGGAACTTCGAAGCGATCAATGAGCTCCTGAAAGGGCAATAGCGCCCCGTCCTCGTAAAGATCACCCACCAACTGTAGACCCGCGTCCTCCCAGTCCGCTAATCGTGACCAATCACCGCCATGAGGCAGGGCCGTCAGCATGCCCAGAGGCATTTCGGGCGCATACGGTATCCGCACCTGGCCCCGGGCGTGGGCTCGGTTCCAGCATAATCGAATAGTCCTCTCTTCGAGCGTCAGGTCACGCAAGGCGAAACGTTGTCGCAGCGCTATGAAGGAGAGAACGTGCCTAGCCATCCCTGTGCCCCTCCTGTCCTCTGGGCCTCGGAATTCCCTGGCGACCTCCTGGGTGAAAGTCTGTAGCTGCGCTGCCAAGTAATACTTTTCAAAGTCCGGCACCGCAAGCCCACCCTCAGCTTTCGGTCTCGTCAGGGTCTTGAGGGCCACTCTTCGGCGGCCCGATCCCCAGAGGAATCCCACCACCATTGACCGTAACAGTCGAAATGTGGCTGGCGGGACCCAAATCGGCAGCGCCCGGAAATAATACAGCAGCCGGGGGAGCGCTACCATTTTAAGTAGAGCGATCCGTCCCGCTACCGAGAGCGGTAGAGTAGCCCGGAAGTCCATGCTACCACGCAGCGCGCGAGTGCTGCGAGCTATGTTCCCATCCAGAAGGTCAGACGGTTCATGGTAGACGTACACCCTCAGGTACTTAAAGCAGTCAGGTTCCCACCTAATCTCTCTGCTGATATCGGGGCTGGGTGTACCCTTGCGAACCGGGAAAAGACAGGTCTTAGCCCAATTCACCCGGAGGCCCGAGACCTCCCCAAATGCCGTGAGCGCCGACGCAGCCCCATTCAAGGCAGCAACCGGGTCCTCAAGGAAGAGCAACAGGTCATCGGCGTGCAACGATATATAATGTGGGCCCGAAGGTGTCCATAAACCATTATAGTGGGCCCCCGACCGGAGTAGCAGCGCCAGTGGCTCCACCGCTAACGCAAAGAGAAGCGGGGATAATGAACAGCCTCGTGCCTCTCTCCACCGGGTATTGCGAGGAGATCAGCGGGCCTGCCCGTACCCTGGCCGACGCCGAGGCATACAGTACCGTGGTCCATCTAACAAAACCCTCACCGACGCCGAACCGCAGCAATACAGTGCGCAGGTAGTCCCATTCCAGGCTGTCAAAAGCCTTCTCCAAATCTACCGAGAGGACTACTGGGCATGGGGCGTCCACGAGCGGTTCTCCCAGCAAGCGGAACAGCCTACGGATGTTCATGGTCGTGTTTCGCTTGGGGATGAATCCGGCCTGGTCCTCGTGTACCAGAGAACTCATGTGACCTAGCAATCTCGATGCTAAGATGCTGCTCAGTATCTTATAATCGACCGTCAGCATTGATAAAGGACGGTAGGATGCCGGATCGGACGAGTCCCTTCCTGGTTTGAGGAGGGGAACCACTAAGGCCTCGCACATCGAGCCGGGGAGCCGACCAAGCCGCTTCGCCTCTCTGTAAACTATCAGCAACCTCGGTGCCAGGAGATCAGCATAGGCGGCATAAAATTCAACCGGAAGGCCGTCTAGTCCCGGGGTCTTATTCCTCGCCATCTTTTTAATGGCGCTGCGAATTTCCCCCAGTTCAATGTCGGAGCCCAGGGCTTTCGCTACATCAGGCTCCACCAGTGGGAGCTCTAGGGGTCGCAGGTAGTCAGCGATCAGGTCGAGGTCCCTGGCAGAGAGACTGCGGTACAAGCATTCATAGTAGCACAGGTAACAACTCAAAATCTCAGGCTGAGTGTGCACTTCGGCCCTCTCCGCCGTACGCATGGATGTCGTTAGAGAGGTCTGGCACGTGGGATTAGCTAGCCACGCCAGCAATGCGCCCGACCTGTCCCCTTCCGCGAGCGACCTAACAGTATAGGCCTTATAGTCGAAACAGCGCAGCCGTTCGACCTCCGCTGCTACCGCCTCCTTCGCCGCTGCCGTGCGTTCCTGAAGTTCACGACGCCCGGGGCGGCGGAGTTCCAACTCACGGAGTTTCCGATCGGCCACAGCCAAATCATCAAGGATGATCCGCCTCATGCCCACCTTCTTAGAAATGCAGAAGCCCCTGACCACCACCTTAAAGGCGTCCCATTCCAGCGCCCTCGATCCCGCAGTGCCCCCATTGGACGCGAAGTATTCCGAGATCTTATCCTCTAGGTCCGCTTTGAAGACTATGTCCTCCAAGATTTCGGGACGCATTTTCCAGGTGGGTACAGCAGGCACCCCAGGAAACCAGCGAAGGTCCAGCAGGAGAGGGTTATGATCTGAGATGGTCCTGGTCAGATATTCAGACCGGACCGCTGCTGAAACCAACTCTGCCGAGCCCAGAAACCCGTCCAGTCGGACGTGTAACTCATGCAGGCCTGAGAAGTAGGAGTAGTCCCTAGTGTCGGGGTGCTGTGCCCTCCAGATATCCGTCAGACCCCAGTGCGTCTGCCAGTCCCTCCGACCTTTAGCCACACGGCGAACCGGAGAGTCAGGGAGGGGGGGTGTGAGCGGTCAGCCTCCTCATCCACTATTGAATTGAAATCCCCGCCAAGCAGGAGGGGCCCGGAGAAGAAGTGGGCCAACGAGCCCGATAACCTGGAAAGGAAGGCAAGCTGGTCCACATTAGGCGCATAGACACAGCAAACGTTTAGGTCCCTCCCCCCCAGTGTGCCCGAAATGGCCACGTAACGACCCTCCGGATCCACCACTGATTTCGTAACCTGGAAAGGAACCCCAGCTCTGATCCAAATCAACGCCCCCCTGGCATACGCGGAGTACGAAGTGCAAAAGACCTGCCCCCTCCACCTACGCTGTAGCGCCGCCCCTTCCGCCTTGTTAAGATGGGTCTCCTGCAGCAGCGCCATTTGTACCCCTCTACGCACCAAATAAGCGTGGACTTTGTGACATCTAGACATAGTGTGAAGCCCCCGTACATTCCAAGTGATGCATTTCACATTAGCAACATCAGCCATTGTCCCATATCGTTCGTGCAAAGTCTCTCCATCCGGGTCCCAACAAAGCAAGGTCAACAATCAACCCAGCACTGATGGCGGCCATTTTCCCCAACCAAAAAACAACAACCCCCGTTTGATCCAAACCCTTGCCCACCCTCCCCAGAACAGGACCCAAATAGTACCATCTAGTTCCCATCCAAACCATACCCCCAACAAACCCACTGTCTAGGCCTTAAGGGCTAGGTGCGGGCTGGGCGCCGGCATTGGGCCCTCGATTCTCGGGCTACCGAGACTTAAGTGAGCCCAAAACAATAAAAGAAAACCCCCCCCGTCCCGAGCAGGGCACCCCACCTCCACTTCACCGGAGTTCATGGGCAATCGCCTACCCCCGCCACCCCCGCTGCGGCCCTCCACCCAAATGGACTCAGCTCACCCCGTCATCCCTGTCCATCCAAAGGGTCCTCAACTGAGTTCGGAATGATCACCGGCGTGTGGACACTGTCGGTCACCGATTCCTCCGAGTCCATTGGCGCCCCCTCGTCACCAAGGTCCGCTTCCTCCTCAATGGGACCATCTCGTGAGCCAGACAGCGCAGACAACACCTCCAACACTCCCTTCCGCTCCGTTGACGTCTCCACAGTCGAAGGTCTGCCTGACTGGCCACGGCGACTCCGAATCCTTTTGGACCGCCGCCGCTGTCCAGGCTCCACTGCTAGTTGAGATGAGGAGCCAAAGCCATCCTTTCCGGCTCTGTATAGTTCGAGCCAGTTACAAACGTCCTCCGGGGAATCAAAGAACTGAGTCTTGTCATCAACGATTATGCGGAGCCTTGCAGGAAACAGGAGCGAGTATTGGATGCCCTCGCTCCGGAGCTCGCGCTTGACCGCCAGGAAAGAGAACCGCCTGCGCTGGGTCTCATATGCGTAGTCCGGGAAGATATTCACCTGGCTATTCTCCACCTTGTAGGGGCCATTATGTCTGGCGGCATTGAGGATGAGGTCTCTGTCCCGAAAGTGCAGCAAACGCGCCACTACCGGCCGCGGGGCACGGCCCTGCTGCGGCGGCCTCGCTGGGACTCTCTGCGCTCGCTCGAGGGTGTAGAAGGAGGATAGGCCCTCCGGGGCCACCGCGTCCCGTAGCCAGGCTTCCAAGTAGGCCACCATGTCGCCATCTTCAATCTTCTCCGGCCGGCCCACCACTCGATTGTTATTCCGCCTATTACGACCCTCCGCATCCTCCGCTCGCCTCTCCAGGGCATCAATCCGGGATAGGGCATCCTTCATCGTCGCGGCCAGGGTTCTCTGTGCTGGCTCCAAGGTCTGTACCGAGCTCTCCACTTCTTTGACCCTATCCGAAAGCTTGCCGTGGTCCGCTCTAAGGAGGCCCAGACTCGTCGCAACCTGGGCAATGTCCTGCTGGAGGGCCGAGCGCGTGGTCGCGATCGCCTCCAGGACCCGGTCAAATTGTTGCTGCAATGGCGCACCACCAAAGCTCTCCGGTTCCCCACGTTCTTCTTTGTCCAGGGCCTCCGAGTCTGAGGCGGCTGGGGTGGTCCCCTTGGCTCCCCTCGGTTTTCCCATGGCGCAGGAGTCCCACGGTGGAGAGTCAGTCAGAAGTGCCACCGAGTGCGGGTGTCGGCTATGTCTCTCTCGGCTGGTGGTCTTCGGGGCGAGGGCCGATGATCTCCGTCTCCAGGGCCTGTTGGTCCTCCACAACCTCGGGCCGCGCCACCACCGCGTCGTCGGAGGGCACTGAGGAGGAGGCGGGGACAATCGGCGCCAGGTCGGGCAGGCCCGTTTGGCCGATGAGGATCTGGAACGAGGGTCACCAACACCACCGGAGACTTTGTGGCGCCAAGGCGCCGTGCTGCCCATGGAGGCCGGTCGCTCAGCGGGATGCAGCCGGGTGCGGCTTAGGGGGTCGGCACCGAAGATAGGGCTGCCAGGCGTCCGTGAATCGAGGTCCACGATAATGTGGGCATCTGACCATCCAGGAGCGATCACCGTGTCCAAAGTCCAATCAGAGCGACACCCAGACCATCACATCACAGGGAGATAGAAGGTGGAGGGTGCGCTGTAGCCAACGACGCTCCTCCAGACTAAGGGTCCCAGCCAAGGAGACAAAGAGATCCGGGCGCCATGTTGGGCCGCACTCCGCGGGTCCCCAAACTTCGATTTTCCGTCGGATCAACCCGTGGTCGAGTTTCACGGGGTGCCTTAGCAGGTCCCAATCAGTCCGATCAGCGGTTTGCGGGGCTAGGGTGCCCCGCGGACTCCGATCTGCAGGATAATCACGGGCTCAGTCCCGGAGCCGAGCTCTCAGGCGACCATCGCCATCGGCGTCCAAGCCACGCCCCCCCATGACATCACTCATCACCTCCCCGGCAACAGTACGGAACTGACACCTCACCTCCCCTGCATCACACCCAGGAACCAATGTATCACCTCCTCAGTGGTCACAAGGAACCAACACCGTCCGGCCCCAATGAAGCATCACCTCCCTAAACCCATGCACCGTCTTTGTTTTCATCATTTGGCAAGGTACTGTTCTTTGGGGTTCATGTGACTACGGGCCCACGCCGCACACCTCGCTGTTGGTGCCGTACTTTGGGATTTTCATCTGTCACAACGTTGTAATATCCCTAGGTGGAGCTATTTGTAAAGACAAGCTTCATTTTTTGAATAACCATTTTTTTGATGATATATTGACATATGTATGGCAGATATTTGTCTTTTGATCTTGTTTTGGTTCAGATAAAGATTCCCTGTTTTTCTAAACTAGTGTGGTGTCGATTTGTAGGGTTTTCTCAGTGTTACTGTATGTGTCCTCAAATGCTTTACACACTGCCTCTGAGATAAGCCATTCTGCTTGTGCCTAGCTACCAAGAGAGGGAGCAGGGGTTGTCTAAAGGCGTAACTCCCTTACCCTACTAGAAGCAAGGGTCCCTCCCTGGACAAAGGTGCAACCTATTGGCAACTATAGAAACCCATTTCTAACACTTATGCTACACTAGCCTATTGCACTGGGTTTGCACCACAAAAGTGACAAATAGCCAGAGAAAAAATTGTGTTCGGATGTACTTTTCAATGTAAATCATGATTTGAGTTGGAAAGTACCTAAAGAGACACAAAGTAATGCTATGCACTTTGTGCTATGTCCACCATGTGTGGTACATGGGCATTCCCATGCAAACATCCACTGGTTTTGATGCAAATCTATATTTACTAACATGTGCAGACAGAGATGTGCATCAAAAGAATATGCCTTCTTGAGGCCTTGTAACAGTGAAGCAATTATTAAAACCCTCTATATTATTCCAACCTTGCATGTATACTACACTGTACAGTACACAAAGTGAGAATAGTATCAGAGCAAATGTTTTGTCCTGAAGACTTCCTTACCAGTACAAAACCTATGCTTAACAAAATGCACACACACTTGCACTACAGTGCAAGGATGTGTGTATTGGAACTTGGCAGCCTAAAGTGAACCAGCACAATGAGAGAGGAAAACAGTGCTATATGTCAGTAGTTAAGCCAATGCTCTGCTTTATCTCATTCATGCAATGCAGCATAGCAACTTCACTTGCTGTGCTGCATATTTTGAAAGATTAGTAAATCAGCCCAATTGCTGATCCTGCAGCCATTTTATGTTCAGATTACGAATCCCACCAAATTATATAGATCGCAGAGAACAACCCAGCAAACTGCCTTCTAGGTGCCTATGCTTCCTGGAGCAAAGGACTAGTCAACCAATATGCTTTTTCCACCATCTTGCTCAGCCATGCTAGTCCTGGGGAGGACTACAGTGCCCAGCCTGCCCTGCCTCCCTGTTTGACGCCCAGCCAATCCGTCACCTGCTACAGTGCCTTGAGGCGCTTTTAAAACAGCGCGGGTTCCCGCATCTGTGGGTGCCGCTTTTTCCTGCATGTTGCTCTACCGCGCTAGTCCTGGGGAGGACTACACCGCCCGGCTTGCCCTGCCTCCCTGTTTGACACCCAGCCAATGCGTCATCTGCTATAGCGCCTGGAGGCGCTTTAAAACAGCGCAGGTTCGCGCATCTGTGGGTCCCGCTTTTTCCTGCATCTTTCTCTACTGCGCTAGTCCTGGGGAGGAGGACTACATCACCCAGCCTGCCCTGCCTCCCTGTTTGACGCCCAGCCAGCGCGTCACCTGCTACAGCGTCTGAAGGCGCTTTAAAAACAGCGCGGGTTCCCTCATCTGTGAGTCCCACTTTTTCCTGCATCTTGATCTAACACGCTAGTCCTGGGGAGGACTACAGCACCCAGCCCGCCCTGCCTCCCTGTTTGACTCCCAGCCAACGCATCACCTGCTACAGCGCCTGGAGGCGCTTTAAAAACAGGGCGGATTCAAGCAGCGTGGGATGCACGCGGGCGAAGCCCGGGCCAAGGGCGGGCCCGTCTGCGCCCGTCAGTGCCAGGAAGAGACAGGACAGGCCCATACCCCTTGGATTTCAAGACGGCTAAAGCCCTATAGTCAGCTGGCCAATGGTGACATTACGGAAATCAGGGGGAGGCAAGCCCAATACACCAAAGGCATTGGTGAGTTCAACGCTCGATGGTTATTTACTTAGGGCATCAAAGGCGATAGAAAAGGAAATTGAAATGGCAGAAAGAAGGTTATCGGTTGGAGTGGGAAGTGTGAGAGACAGCACACAAGAGGAAACAGGTTCTGTTGATATAACTGAGACTGTCACATCAATGTAACATAAACATGGATTCACATGGTATTTTAACTTTAGCTTTCCTAAATATTAAATCTAGCTATAGTTTTGAACTATTCTTGGATGATGTTGAACCATCTCAAGCTAGAGTGTTGTTCCTACAATTTAGGTATTGCACCTTACCTCTCAATTCAGTCAAGAGCAACTGGGGAAACGAACCATCTTTATCGCTTTGCCCTATGTGTCACTCTGCTCCAGAGACCAGCGACCATTTTATTTTCTATTGTACAGTTTATGCAGACCATCGCAGAAATTGGATTGCTCCAATTTGCCGTTTGCTGTCATGCCGACGGCCAGCAGATGTAATGAGAATTTTTAGGTCTGATACAACCAGATGGTTGGTCTTTGCGCTCTCAAGATTTTTGTTATTTGCTTGGTGGAAGAGGACCAAAAGTGCTAAAAGTATCTTGGGGAGCAAATTGTGATTATGAGATTGGTTGGCAAAAATGGAGAATAGATACATGATCTGCGACTATTACTCTAAGAGTTGTAGTTCTTGATTTTACATATATTATGGGGTTGATGTTTTAACAGGTTTTAAAGAGGTACCTTCTTTAAAAGGGGAGAAGGAATATGTATGTATATATATATATATATATATATATATATATATATATATATATATATATATATATATATATATATATATATATATATATATATATATATATATATATATATATATATATGTGCATATATATGTCTTGGGTCGGGTTTCATTGTGTTAATGTAATGTTTTTATTTGTAAATGATCACAAAAGCGATCGAATAAAGTTTTACTTACTACTGCAGCAAAACTCGAAAAGTTCTAAACAGGTAGATATTTCACAGGAACCGGCCATGCAAACAGATGCAGATGCCGTTGAAGGACCAGGTTGTGAGAAGGCTCTTTGGGTTTAGGAGTTTGGACTCAGATATAACAAAAAGCAAAAAAAAAATGAAAAGCACATTTCTGCATCAATTGCTTGTGAAGATTTTCTATGTAGTGAAACCGACTGAGTAATTATTGCAAAGTAGTAATGCTCCTGGAAAACTGTGACTGAAGTAAATCTCCAGAAGTACCATAGATTTTTTGCAAACCCAACAAAAGTGTAATTCTTATAATTCTCCTGGCTGACGTTTGTGAAATGGGCCCATGGTGCTTTTACTTTGTTGAAGTATATTTTAATGTGTTTTTTTTCATTTGTTCGAATGTTATATTTTAAGTATGAAGTTTCCACCATGCCCTACTTATATAGTATAAAATAATATATTGTATTTGTTGAGCAGTTTATGACAACATTTTTAGCATGTCACATATACTACGACATAGGTATACCTCATCTGATATTACCTGTGATCTAATGTTTTTTACCTCACGTGTGCAGCACATCTATTTTCAACAAATAGCTCTCAGCAAGAACACCTCAGTACTTTTGAGTGGTGTACTTTTTAAGTTATCTGCTTTTTTAAATCTGAGATTGAATCCCTTTGCCACTCCCCAACTTCCCCCTCCTCCAATCATTTTGCTTCCTTACACACTTTCTCTCTCTTCCCTCTCATTTCTTCATGTTTACTTGTGTCATAGTTACTGATACTATGTAAAGTGCATCTATACTTTTGTTGTCCATGTCCTATTTAAAACGTCTGAATAAATCAGAAAAATAAATGACAAGGAAGCTGTGAGTGCACAAGCATAGTTTGCACATCAGTTTTTTCAGTTCCTCAAAATCTAATTAAAAGTTTAGAACTGCATTAAGTGAGTTAGATCGCATTGTTTACAGAGTGTCAAGAAAATGATGTGCTTTTCCACAGGTGTGCCACAAAATACTACACAATTCATGTCTTCAAGATCCTCACTGGAATTTTGAGCACTCATATTGCATGTGCAGTGCATACTTCAGTCAGGGGTGCTGTTGTATGTCAAGGGAGAAGTTCAGCTCGTGCACATATGTTCAATACCTGCTATCAACATTCTGCGACCATTTATCACTTTGCAAACATGAGAGCAGTCAGACAGCATTTGTTCACAACCTTACAAGTCACAAGGAGAGAGATGTGTTCATAATACGCAAGGTCAGACTGGGGAACCAAAAGCAGTCCTGCTCCCTTCTTGTCCTCACTCTATCACATGTTTTCCATGTAAAAATTCTCTCTTTCTTTTACTCGCCACCCTTTCTGATATTCTTCCCTCCCCTCTCCAATCTCACTGCCTTGAAGTTGATTAGTCCTCTTATAATTAATACTGGGGAGCTAGGGAAAGAGACAGAGGGAGCATCAGAAGTACTGGGATTACAAAACCAGTCTTCAATGGCCCTGGCCCCACCAGGGCAAACACTGATGGAATAAAAGACTAGTCTGCACCTGCTAATGCTCCCAGCCCTTTAATTCTGCAAGGGTCAATAATGAGTAAATTGTGCTTAGTAAAATGGTAAATTACATTACAAAAGTAGGGCATTAATGCCATCTACGTTTGTGTTTCAAGTGAAGAAAGAACAGACTTCTGGGATCCAGCAGGTCCTTGTTCCACCTTCATCTGGAAACAAAGTGCCAAAGATTACGCACATTTATAGCTGCGGCATACTAATACCATTCCAACCCTCATTGCCAGTGCCCCCAAGGGGATATTTGAGAGTACGATAACCAGTAAACTGTTTCCAGAAGGTATCAAATTATGAAGGAACCACTAACTTGAAACTTTCTGGTTTGGTAATAGGTAAGACAGAGCCCAGGCCACCAATAACACACACAAACCAGTTTGCTTAAGTTTAATGATGTCTTCCAACAATGAAACCTTCACTTCCCTATAACATGTTTTATATACTAGGGGCATGTGTATGAGACGGTTGCATCACGTTTGCACCACGGAACGTGGTAAATGCATGACAGAAACCTCTCTGCAGCTATGGCCAGTGGAGGGAGTTACGGTGGGGCTGGAAAGCGGGTCGGGGGGTGCTAAAAACCGAAATATGGATAATTGGAGGTAAGTAAACAATTTAATAAATAAAACGAATTTCGTAGCGCGTCCTGCATTGCAAAATGCGAGGGAGTGCGTGCTACGAAATTCGTTTTTATTAATTACATTATTTACTTACCTCTAATTATCCATATTCCGGTTTTTAGCACCACCCGCCCCGCCTTCCTGCCCCACCATAACTCCCTCCACGGGCCGTGGCTGCTTCTCCGTCAGATTTTTGGAGCCATGCAAAGCCACTTTGGAGTAACGCAACATAACGCAAACCACTGCACTGAGTTACTCTGCCCTTTTCCTGTTAATCAGGGCAGCAAAGTGAGTTGCTGCACTGCACTGCATCACAAGCTCATAAATATACCCCTGGTTTCACAATCGCATGCTTCCTTCCTGGCTGTTTAAGATACATCTTATTTTAAAAGGCCCTTTATAGCAAAATTAATTTTCACAGTGTGAGAAGAGAAGTTTATGTTTGATTACAAAAAATGTAAAAAAATAAACAGATAGATCCTAATTCTGAGTGCCCAATATTAGTGGTGTAAACTCATCGCACCTAATGAAATCCAACGCCCTAGGTTTTGGATTTTACTGTGTTTGATAAACTTCAATAGGTACGAATTTTCCCCTTTAAAATAGCAATTGCATGTTGATTTCTGTGCTTTTTTTCCACTAAATTCCTCACGTAACAGCATTACTGAGTATTTGTCTATGGTAAATTTCAGTAGTTTTAACCTGCTGAACTGGAAACCTGCAGAAGATTTCTTTATTGCAACTAAACGCATTACTCAGATCACTGTGAAAACATTTCTTTGTGCCAAGAACAGAAAAAAATTGGCCATTCAATATGAGGGCTAAAGAAGGAGAATATATTTTTTTGTGAGTTTCAGCTGTCCTTTAGTATCATTTCTTATGAAAGAGATTGATATGGTATCACTTGCATTTTCATTTAAAAAAGTAATTTCACCATTCTTTCCTGTAATAATAGCCCTATAAATGGTTTTCTGTAGACAAATAACACATTTGCACTTTTTTGGTTTCTCTGAATTGGCAATGACCATCTCTGAAGTCTGTCTGAAGGGAACAATTTTGTGTTTTTGAACGTATTTGTCTACATTGCAGCGGCCTCAATAATAGTATTGCAGCTCTTCAGATTGGAAAATATTTTATGCATTGTGTGGCAGATTGTATGCAATGAGCAATATCTGGCAGGCATACAATTTGGGTTTTTTATTCCTAAGCTCAGATGTGATAAAGTATTTTTCGGTTGCAAACTCGGTGAATCTCATAATTACGTGTTTTTTTTATCCTATGTAATAAACCCTTTGTGAGATTTAAAGTAAGCCTTACTCATACCGAATTCAGCGTGGAAGTGACAACATCTCCTAAAAATTGAATGAAATATTTCAAATGTTTGTGACCACAGTTGCCATTGTCTTATTAGGGATTTTACTTGATGAAAGAGGTAGCTAAACCTTTTCCATAAATCCAATTAATGCTGTAAACGCTCTTTTGAAGAAGACCAAATGTACTCTACAAGACTATTATCTATCTGTTAGGCTTGGTGTTCTGCAGAACAGATTATACAGTGCTGACTTCATTCCATAGAGACATGCTGCTTATAGGTTTGATGTTATTCAAATCAGTGTTTTAGTTTCCTTGTCACACTCAAAATAGTTTGCACAAGAATGAGAATTGCAAGAACGAATTTAATTATTCTTGGAATTTTTCAGTCAGGTAGTACCCACTTCTGTGAACAATTGCTGACTTCAGAAGTAATTTATTAAAATACCCTTTGAGTTCAGTAGTGTAAATAACGGGTACTGTACAACAAAAATATCTGCCATGGGTATACATTTCGATAACTCAGAAGTCTCTGGTTACCACACTGGAAGAAACATAGATCTGCTCCCCACAGCTTACTGATTTTGTGGTAAACATAGGAAAGATGGCAATAATATCAATGCACTTGTTGCAAATTTGCACTATTCTCTTTACCCCTGTTAACCAGAGATAAAATGTTTGTCCTCTGCTTTAAATGGGAAAGAAGTGGTATACTCCTTGTTGGCATATTTAACACAACTATAAGTCCTTACTTAGTATATGGTCCCAAGAGGTTCCCAGGGACTGTAAGACAAATATCACACGTGGACTGCAGCACCCATTTCGTCGACCTGTACATTGACAACGTAAACATGATGCAGGCCTGCTACCAGCAACCTGAATGTGCAGATTTTAACCACAATTTCAACATGTAAAAATAACCCATTTTGCCATGCCTAAACCTTAATTTTAAATATTTATAAGTCACCAATTAGTATGCCATATTTCCCTTAAAGTGCTATGCAAACAAATGATGGTCAGAATGCTGAATAAATCATACAGTCACCCCCAGTCAAGAGATCTGGGTTAAATCCATCGTTGTATTTGCATTTGTCACCCTGAGTGGGACGGGTATGTCCAGACGTGGGTCCCGGCTCTCCATGCCACTGGAGTCAAGCTATCCTGGATGAAGAGGGGTGAAACCTTGAAACCGTCCTAGGATGCATGTTTGCAGTCCAGGGAGGACCTGGCCTGGCAGTTCGGGCTGGACTGTTCCAATTGGGCACAGGGTCAAGACTGATTTGCATATGGCTGGGTTCAAAATGGAATGGCATGGTGAGTAAAAAAATTATGGCTTTAGGCCCAGGTCTCTGTACTGGGATGAATGTATGACATTGTTCTGCCTTCTGTCCATCAATTGTTGTTTTTGCATTATTTACCATAAAAGCAGAATGCATGGTAATTTTAAACATGCCCTTACAATAACTAGGACCTCATGGATTTTTTCACTGCCACAAGACTCAATGTTCCATAGGAAAACAATGAGATGCAATATAAAATAATAGTCCTATACCTCAGGAATGTGACTAGCTAGGAAAAATAAATATTTTAAAAAAAATTTAAAAAACAATTTAAATTGATTTGTTTTAAATATTATAGAAAAGTAACCTTTAAAAAGTTACCTTTGCTCTGCCTGAAATCACTGGAAGCTAAATCGGCATTTTGCTCTCCTACTTCGGCCTGCCAGTAATCAGCATTTAAATGGACGCTAATAATAAGGTGTGATCTTTCTTCCAGGTGCAAACAATAAGCTCACCTGAATGGGCAGAGATGACCCATCTGAATGTGAAAAAATATGCAGGAAGACTTAAAGGATCTTTTTGAACATCAAAGTGTCAAGTCCTGCTTGAAAGTCACATCCTGTTTGACAGGTCTGCTAGATCTTCTCATCTGACACTTGGGATACTCTTCAAGGTGATAAACAGAATGCCAAAACAATGTGTGTATATCCACTGTCTGGTTGCTGAAAGCTCAGCTGTGTTCTACCAGTCGTCTCTCCCTAAGTTTGTTAGGGGGTTCACAAAGTGCCTAAAACTGAATTTTAGTGTTAGATGTGGGAGGACACTAGGATTACCATACTGCACTCCTTTGACACATCCCCAGCACTCAGAGACCAAGTTTAGGGTGGCCAAATACTTCAGTCATCAAAAAAGTGCCTGAGTGGGTAGGGTTAGCCCTGGGTTCCATAGCCCATTGATTAGGGCATCCCCAGGGGATATTTCGACCCATAACCATGTGCCAGGTATAAATGTGGCATCTCCAGAAACCCACTTCAGGGCACTCTTGGACCTTTGAAAGATCAGGAGGAGACTAAACCTACTATTTGAGATCTGAAAAGGGCCTAGAAGCCTGGACCTGCTCTTCCTCTAGTACCCAAGAAAAGCAAGTGTACGCCAATGGTCATAAGACTGACTTCCTTTTAAAGTTACAGGGACATAGCAAGCTACAAGAGCACTTTACCTGCCATTGCTGAGCTGACTAGAGACAACTGGACCTTGGCTAGAAACTCCTGTTAGCCTCTGGCTGCCACTATGTACTCCCCCTGAGGTCCTGTTGGGTTTAGAAGTATTGTGCTGTGGTGAATTTGGGCTTAAACAACTAAAGTCAGAAGTTACAATATTTAAGAAGGACAAACCTGGTTGGTGTATCCAGCCCATGTTCCATCGCTGTCAGCATCAAATTGTTCCTTGGTCCCGGTTTACTGCAACTGATGACTATCATTGGCACTTTTTGTATCATAGTGCCAGCTCTAATTAAAACTTTACAATTCATATGTCCCTTTCCCCTTATTAGAGTTGTGCCAATTTGGTGCCATTTTATTTATTACATTTCACCATATGTGTCTTGATTGGTTTGCAATTTTTCTTGTCTTGTGCTTAGATTTTACTACTGTTTCAGTACTGCATACATACTTTACAAATTGCCTTTAATGTAACAATATCTGCTCTGTACCAACAATCAATCAATCATTGCATTTATAAAGCGAGCTACATACCGTGAGGGTCTCAAGGTGTTTGCGGGGGTGGGGGCTGCTACTGATCGAAGAGCCAGGTCTTTAGGAGTCTTCTGAAGGCCAGCAGGTCCTGGGTCTGTCGTAGGCTGGTAGGGAGGGCGTTCCAGGTCTTGGCGGCGAGGTAGGAGGAGGATCTGCCACTGGTTTTCCGGATACGAGTAACTGTGGCGAGGGCGAGGTTGGCTGAGCGCAGGCTGCGGGTGGGGGTGTGGAAGCTGAGTTCGTCTCAGGGGGATGATCTCACATTAATTAGTGACTTTCGTTGTTCACCCTGACCATGATTGTGATTGTTAGTTATTATTATTTGAAGTGGGTACATATCCCTCTCAACTAATACCCTAATTTATTACAGCCATACACAACAAGCACTAGCAAAATTAATAGGTCTGAAGTTGGCTGCTAATATTTCGGCCGATCCTTTGCCAATGCTTTTGTTGTTTGTGTATGTTTTTTGTATTAAGGCACACACTGTTTGCAAACCAATATTGTTTAAATGTCAAATGCATATCTTTTTTTTTTAGGTAAGAGCACACATAGCACCAACACTCACTCGTATTGAAGCAGGGCCAGACTGGCCATAGTGAGCAACAGGTGTTTCACTGGTGGGCTGGCATGGTGGGGGCTGGTTTTGGACCCCTATGGGTCCATTTTTGTTACCGGGGGCAGTTATGTAGTATAGCTGCAATGCAATATCGACCCCCAGTAACAAAGCTACAGTGTTTTCCACGTGCGCACCACCCCAACCCCCCCCTGTGCATGGCCGATCCAACTCAATTACCAGGGCCGGTTTGCGTTCCCAGTCCGGCCCTGTACCGAAGGGACTATTTATTGTGCAGATGTGCACAACTTGCAAAAGCAGAATTCTGTTTCCAACATTTAGGTGAGCCAATGTCTGAACAGGGCTGGAGTGTGGCTCCATACTGTATGATGTGGTTGACAGACGCAAAATATGAATCATGCTAATGGAGTCCAATTGATGTAAAAGGATGACTGAAAGCCTCTGTAAGTAAGCATGTTTATTGTATATTTTAATACAAACTAAATATCTTTGGCCAGACCTAAAAATATAATTTTGCTTCATGCATTCCCCCAGCACAATGACCATATTTTCAGTTCTAATCTGATTATGGTGCTCTTTTCTCCCTTTAGGGTAACACATTATGGTGGTACTTCATATTTTGGTTGCACATACCAAAGGAGTGGCAAAAACACATTTGTGCAGTACTATTATTTCCTTCTGGAACTTTCTTCTTGCTCCCTGTACTCATAAAAATGTGTAATGCTTTAAACATGTTAAGTGCAAGCTATCAAGCCATCAATGTTCCTCTGGCACTAAGGAAACTGGCTCCCAAATATTCTTTTAATAACTTCTGGAGAGAAAATGCTCTGGCCTTTCGGTCACGGATATCACTAATTATGTTGGATTTAGTTGACATTTTCTTAGGATCTTAGGCAGTGATGAGGAAACTGAATTTGACAATAAACTGACAATTCTGGCATTCACTTCATCTCCAGCAGAGTCAGAGCACGGCTAATAAAGACACACCAAATCCCTAGGCGCAGCAATTACTCTGCTCTATTTTCCTCTTCTGTGCATGTGAGATACCGAATTTGTCTTTATAAGAAAGAAACCAGCAACCAAATTGTTCACTTTTATTGTTGTGTGCAGTCATCAATAATCCAGGTCAGGCTCTGGAGCCAGCTTACTCCAAGCAAGAGAAATAAAACAAAGTGAAATTAATTCTTGGATTATGTTCTGAGGAGAATAACTAGCTACATTAAACTGGGCACCTATATCAGAGACTTGTGCTACCAAGTAAAACGAATGTCTCTAGACACTGTAGCTGGAATGAGGGATGGAGTTGAACGATTATTTTATCCTTGGAAAAATTGTGCAGAGATGATGAAACACGCAGAATCAGTCCAAACAGAACTTTCACACACGAATCAAATGTGCCACGTTTACTGAATTTGCTCCTGGGTTAAATACTTGCCCTTCTCACAAACCACCGCGAACCACAACGAACAGGATGCATTTCATTAATGTGAAAAAACGGTTTAGTGTTTTTTTTAGCTTCCTCGTTTTCGAAAGGAACAAATTTTTACCCATTGCATACATATGAATTTTTATGAATTGTCATTGGTTTCTTCCCTGGATTAAAAATAGCTGGTCAGGTTTTTCTAGGAAATAAAATCTGAATCACGGATAGTATTTATTTCATAATAGCCAGTATTCATTATTGCTCTTTCGTTTCCACCATTATATTTGACAGACATTATGTGCCAAAGGTACAAGACCGCCTTGTCTGTAAAATAAGGTAAGGCAGATGTTTCACCGTGCGACCAGGGTTCAGCATGAAGGGCTAGAGTTTGACTTGGAAATGTAAAAACTGCCCTTCTGATTGGGGGTAATGTCGAGGAGCCGTGCGTCATTCCTATCTGCAGAAACGTACTGTGATTGACTTACACTGGTTGTTAAACGTCAGCCTCACAAAAGCTTGCAGAGATCCTGGAGCTGATACTATAATTTCAATGGCATATCTGTTAGTATACATTTTACTTGTTCTGTCTCTCTAAACATGCGGCCATAATTTAAAACATTGAATAAATAAAGCTGCTAAATCGATAAGTGAGTTAAGTACTCATGGCTGACATATCCCTGTGGCTAGGAGTCGCAGGTTCAAATTCCATCATGGCTAACTCAGCCTATCAAGCCTCTGAGATAAATACATTAATTTCTATTAAGGTCCTTCTTATGAATTGTTTTTGTAATTTTTGTGATATAAAATCTAACTCCTCTTGATTCGGAATTGATATGGTCGAATATGCCACCCAATAATTAGTGGCGTAACAAGATGTGAGTGGGCCCCCCTGCAAGATATGCTGAAGGGTCCCCTCACACTCACATCTGTAGAGGCTAACGGGACCTCCAACAGTATGGTAAGCCTGCCATCTCCCCCCCCCCCCCCGAACCACGAAGCTGGGGGGACCTTTGTTATGCTCTTGCTGATATTGTGAAATGATATGTGGATGCTGGCGCTTATCGCTCCAAAATCCACAAGTCCTGGTATTTACTGGGCAATATTGGTAGATTTGTCCCGTCGAAATGCATCCATATGATATGATTTTAATTATAATGCTCATAATTTCAATATGTGCTGTAACAGACGAGGCCGCACGTCAGAATTAAACAATGAACTTGAAACAAGGGCCGAAAATGGGCCATAGACTGCCATTTGCAACCTGTAAGATCGCCAAAGCTATGGAATTAAGAGTTATTAAAAACTTTTTAATATTAATTATGAATCTAAATCTATATTTACTGACTGACATTTGGTCTGTTTATTTCAACAGCTTTCTGGTTTGAGTGAAAAAGTGTTTGCAATTTGCAACATGACCTAATGGAGACTTGCAGCACTTCTGATAACACATGCTCATAATTTCCTTAGTGTCCACTCCCTTGTGTTTTTATTTTAGTTGGCTTAATCTGTGATTGCACTAGAGTGCTATATGATTTTATAATATTCATCACCAAAGCCCCTGAGGCAAGGGAGACAGTCACCCACGCACTCATTACCAGCAGACTGAACTACGGAAACGCCCTCTAGGCCGGCATCAACAAGTCTCTACTACGCAAGCTCCAGACTATTCAAAACACCACCGCAAGACTCATCCTCGGGATCCCTCGACATGAACACAAAGCCAACACCTATGCAAGCTCCACTGGCTACCCGTTGAAAAAAGAGTCACCTTCAAGATACTCACCTACAAATGCCTCCACAACACCAGACCCCAATACCTCAATAACAGAGTCGCCCTCCACGTACCCAAACAAAACCTCCGCCCCACCAACCTCCTCCTCGCCAAAAACCAGCACATCCACAGAGACAGAGCAGGGGGAAGATCCTTCTCCTACATCGCGGTGAAGACCTGGAATGAACTCCCCACCGACATCAGACCTGCCCCCTCTCTGAACACCTTCAGGACGACTCTGAAGACCTGGCTCTTCGACTGATTCAGACCTGCTGACCCCGACCCATCTCCTTGAGACCCTCACATGTGAGTAGTGTGCTTATAATTCCCCTGATTGATTGATTGATTGATTGAAGGTGGTGCAGGCCATGGTGTGCACCTGATTTAGCACATTACATTGTACACTTTACTGGTGCAAGCTCTAGTGTGATTGCACTTAAGTGGATGAACCTTTAGTTATGATCAAAGCTGACACAACAATCAATACATTTCAATCACCTGAAGCACATTTGGTCAACAAAAATGACAGAGAGTATTGGACTTGCAATCTATAAAGGTTTTTCTTTTAAATGACAAGTTTGCAAGTTCAAATCATAAAATTAGCTGTAAATCAATAGCTAATACATAAAAGCATTAGTCAAAATTACAAATTTTCAATGTTGCTTTAGTTGTTAACTAGAAATAAAGGTTCACATTTGGAAAAAAAGTGGATACTAACATGCACCATTTTGTAATACAGATCTACATCAGTAAGGACCAATCTAAACATTAAGTATGCATTAGCAATGCACTTTTATGTTGCTTGTTAATGTCCATATATATGCAAAGCATTTAATTATGAAAACATCTTTATCAAACCCTCCCTCTGGTGACTCTGGAAATCATCACAAATTACACCCCGGTTTCAAAAACTTTCCCTTTACACAACGGTTGTCAACATTGCAGCTTGCGTCTTCACTATTCAAAGTCTCTCAGCATATGTAGATGTGACTCGATCTGAGCCTGTGTTTTTATCCCTCTATTTGAGTCACACAGCTGCTTTCCTCCAACATATTTCTTTGCACCCTTTGCAGTTAGTAATATCTTCATGTTAAGTCTATGTTGCTCTTATAAATAAGTTAATTCAGCTTTAGTTATTGTGGATGCATGCTCAACAGAAGAACTTGAAGCACAATAATAGACCAGCCATTAGAAATGGGGGTCTCTAACTGGCAATGGTTTGCAACTTTATCCAAATAGGGAAACTTCCTTCTAGTCAGGATAAGGGGGATACACAACAGTTTTAGAACAATAACCAATATTTATCTGTGCAAACAAGACCAAAACAATAAAAAGCCAACATACAGTAATCCAAAATATGCACTTTGCAAGAATGACTTTGAAATGCAGTTCTTTGAAGTTGGTAGCTCCTTCCCGGGCTACGGCAGTTCTGAAAACAACAGAATCAGACAGTTCCCGCCGACCGCATGGGTGCGGGTCGGCGATAGTGTCAGCAGATTCGTAAAATCAGTACCTTAGGTTGCAGCCGATTGCGTAGGTGCGGGCCACTCACGGCAACCGTCAAGGTTGCGGGGTTAAATGTAATTGTGAGGTGTGTGGTGCCCTCTGGTCACAGTGCAGGCAACGGCTTGGTGATGGCCGTCTACCAGCATCGGTGGGACTAGGGCTGAGGTGCGAAGTGAGGTGGTGCTGGTTGCTGTGTTGACAGGTCACAGTGCAAGTGGCAGTGCCAGTTTGATGGGAGCTAGCGTCGCTCTGCCCAGACTGCGGTGTGTGACGGAACCAGGCATTGTGTGACTTACGAGTGGTGCCCTAAAACCACGGTGCAGTTGCTACAGCTTGACTCCAAAACATATTTTAAATCACCATGGCCATTTCTCTAAAACCTCATTAACACGCATAACATTCAACAGTGGGGCCCATTGCACTGCATGCTTACTTTGTTCATTTAATTCAGCTCAGAGATTTGGCCATCAACCCAGGAGTCTCACTATAACATATTCTGGAGTGTCTAAACTTATTTAACTATTTATTATTTACACCTGCAGTTTAAAATTTTTTCCATGGTTTCTTTAATCACCATTTTCTTCAGACACACCACCATAATGGCAATGGATCTGCTAGAACGAAAATTAGGCGTAGGAAGAATAAAAGACCAGCTTTTACTTCTTCATTTAATCGAATTTTTATTCAAAGCAAACTTTAGTATGTCCGACATTTAGGCATTTATTATTTCTTTATTCAATAAGAATCTTTTAATTTATTTTCAAAATGATCATTTATTTTAAAGCTCAGAAATAGACATTTATTTTAAAGTTCAGTAAAGTTTAGCAAAGCACAGATAGTTCCATATTCATTCTCTCCTAACATCCCTAACTAACACCCTCATCTTATCCTAACAGACCTGCAAAGAAAAATATTCAGTCAGAAAACAAAGTGCTTACATCCAAGAAATCGATCTTCAGTCTGGCAGCATCTCCAGAGGAAATCGAAAAAGCAATCCCTTCTAAGCAAAATCAGGGATTTTAAAAAACTAAATCCCTAACTTAATCTATCTAAAAAGTAACTAACATCACCAATTCGAGTTCTGATGGGACAATTTTGGGGTAGATGAGCGCTTCCTCATCATTGCAGCATGTTTTTCATGGTGATTCAGCAAAAAATAAAGGTTCTTTGTTTAGAACAATTCGTGGCCTAGGCGCTTCTTTGCATTCGAAACATACACTAACTTTCCCTGGCTCTGGGCATTACATCGTCCATGCTTGGCACCCATCCTAGGTTCCGGGGTAAGTTGGCCTTGAACTTCCCATCAAACACAGTCAGCCCACTCGCGCTGGGAGAAATTTTAGATGCACATGCGTAGACCAATACTCGCTCGCAGTGATTCAAAGCGGCCATTTTCAGAGTAGGCCACATTTTGGAACTATCATAGAAACAAAACACAAACTCATGTTAATTATAGTAATGAAACCCTTCTGTTTACCTCCCACCATTCTAATATTTCCCTATTAGATATTACCTAGCGAATAAGCCACATAAATGCGTTTTATACTTACATATCCAGCGACCTTTTAGCACAAAACGTTTCCCATATGTTTTTCGTGTATGAAAATTACTCTAAGGTTGATTATTCAAGCACATCACACCATTAGTAAATGTTAACGTTATGGAACATTGATTTCACGAGGGGTACACAAAATTTAGCATTTACCACCTCGCTCCATCACAGTCACAGATGTTGAGGTCAGTGTGCAGGGATGTCATTGGTGAGACCAGGACATTTGAGTGAAGTGAGGTGGTGCAGAGTGCGGTGCCCACAGGTCATGTTGCAAGTAGCAGCTAAGCGGCAGTCATCGTCGTCAGTGGGATCAGGGTTGTGGTGCGAAGTGCAGCAATGCCTTATGCTGTGCCCTCAGGACACGGAGCTAGCAATGGTATCATTGAGGTTGTCAGCTGCCTTCCCCCTCTGATGCAACTGAAACCCCCGGTTCCAGAGGCAGGAACCAGAGGTTAGTGAAGTCTTTGCTGTCCCTGACATTTCATGAACATGAGGCAAGCTCTATCTCAACCCTTTGGGCGTACTCAGAGACAAGTGAAGAATTTTCAGTCCAGTCCTTTCACTGCCCAAGGCAGAAGCCACAACTGCAGGCCAACCCAGCAAAGCAAAAACACAGCAAAGGGGCAGTACTCCTACTGGCAGTTCTTCCAGCTGTTCTTTTTGGTAGGTTCCTTGATCCACAAAATTTCTAAAGTTCTGGGACCTTGGTCTCATTATTTATCTTCAGTTTATCTTTGTTCTCTTGAGAAGAGAGTGTCTGTGCTCAGTCCAAACCAGTTTGGTCCTCTCTGGCCAAACCTCCTGGCAGAAGGTGGAGACAGCATTGGCCAATGCAGACCAGGCCCATTCAGGTGCAAGCAAAACTCCTCCCATTATTCTAAACGTGGCCCAGGTCTATTCAGGCCACCCCTGACTCATCCAGGAAAGGCAGGACACACCTCAACCCCCCAGTGGCTCTCTGAAGAGAATGCACATGCCCAGCCCCTGTCACTCAAAAGCCAGACAGTCAATCCACACTCCAGCAGAGGCACACATGATGGGCAAGCAAGAAAATACCTACGTTCTAAAAGTGGTAGTTTCAAACACGGAATATAAAAAATCATCTTTACTAAAAGATGCTAAATCAGTACTAATCATCATACAGTACAATTCTGGACTGGTTTTGATTTATTTCGTTAGCCTTGTACAAAATGTTAATAAACAGAAAGAGTTTGGACATCATTCAAACAGTGTACATGTGCTATTGAGTAAAAGTAGTGTACAGTGATTTACTTTAAATAGCTGCTGGTTATGCCTGTTCTCTGCTGCTTTAATGACAGTCTAACCGTTAGGTGTATTATGAGGGCGCACCTTTTCATCATTGACTGTGTTTAAGTGTGAAATCTTCTTGTTACAATGTTATGCAAATTAGAATGTGCAATTATTTTGCAGCAGGTATTAGGTTCATGCTGCTTTTCTGTCCTACTCGTGAGAACACCAGAATCTGCCTTTTTTTAGGTTTCGGAAGGCACACTCCACTACATCTTTTTGGGTACAATGTTGTACCTCCTCTCCCTTGATGACTATTGATTCAAGTATGGTGCCACAAACTAAGGGCCAACGGCAAATGTAATGTCACCTACAAGAGTAATCCTTTCACTAGGCATGTATTATATGTCTGATTATAATAAGTGAGTACTACATAATCACTTTTCTAATGAGAAACCATCCCCAAATTCTCCTCTTGGCGCATAGTCATATACGTGTGGCTCCCAGTTTCATGGTATTTATATTTTTGTCATTTCCATCTATATTTATCCATATTTCTCTTCCTCCCGCTTCAACACCCTCCACATGCTTCGCAAGGTCTACAGATGGATCACCACCGGAACCAGAAGAATGGTCACCCAGGCCCTCATCACCCATAGGCTGGACTACGACAACGCCCTCTACGCGGGAACCATGGCCTAACTACAGAAGAGACTCCAACCCATACAGAACGCCTCTGCATGCCTCATCCTCGACATCTCCGGTCACAGCCACATCACCGCCCACCTAAGGGACCTGCACTGGCTCCCTGTCAACAAGAGGATCACCTTCAAGGTCCTCATCCATGCTCACAAAGCACTCCACGACGCCGGACCAGCATACCTCAACAAGCGACTCACCTTCTACACACCCAAAAGTCTGCTCCGCTCCGCTGACCTCGCCCTTGTTCCATGCATCTACCGAACAACCACCGGTGGCAGATCCTTCTCCCACCTCTTTGCCAAGACTTGGAACACCCTCCCCATCCACCTACGTCAGACTCAGGACCTGCTGACCTTCAGGAGACTCAACAAGACCTGACTGTTCGATCAGTAGCTGCCCCCCCCCCCCTCAGAGCCTTGAGACCCTCACGGGTCAGCAGCGCGCTTTACAAATGATTGATTGATATTTATTTGTTTGCTAATGTTACCTGTATTTAGCCATGTTTATTTTAGGGTTTGGGAAAAAAATGAAGATGAAATGTGTATATTTCTGCATTTATTTACCACAATGACGGAACATGAATAAATCATGGGTATTGTCTGGGTATTGTGCTACAAGGTCTGTTATCAGGCATTCTGAAAAGAAACCCCCTGTATTCTAGAGAATTACTTTATTTTCAAAATTTTCACTGTCACAATAATCTAATGACAGAAAGGTTCATATTAGTACGTGAGTGCCACCTACACAGATAATGGCTTGTTAGAACTGGGCTATGTGGTAAAACGACAGAATAGTGCCCTGCAAATCCTCTTGTGACTTTGTGAAAGGCAGTGGGCGCATTTATCCTGTATAGCAGTGCTTCTAGGACTGACATGACAATGTGACAGAGCGCATTTTGTGAAATTCTACCTGCACCTGAAACTATGCTTTTGTAACTACCAAATGCCAGCAGATATAACATCACAGGGCCTGTGATCAGGCACTGTATGATTCTGCTAGATGTTTTTGGACAATTTTGGGTCAAGTTCATCAATTAGCTCTAGCATGGCTTACCTTCACAATCTTTTTTTCCCATAGATTTCCCTTCCCTCTTAGCCAAAACAAATTGACATGCTTCCTGCATTAACTTTCCTTCCTTCTCTGTGTGTCACACTAAACAATCTCATTCTCCTCACCATGGCATAGAGGGGTGCCATTCTGAAAGAGTGCGTTTCAGTCCTGGCTGAACCAGCTTCCAGTTGATAGCAATTTGCTCATGCATTTTCCCCATTCAGCCACTATATGCATAATGCAAATCGTTCACTCATGCCACTTGTAAATTACAATTTGGTAACTGCAATTTAATTTCATTTAAATAATTTGTAAAGTGCCTGCCTGCTCCAACGAAGCTTCCAAGTGCTTTAACAGCAGGAGACAAGAAATCTGACAAGTATGAATAAAAAAACACTTTTCCAAAAGTTTCTTACATTTCTCAATTGAGGGACAGAGTCGCAGCCTAGGAGCAAGGGAGTTCCAAAGTTAGATGAAGGCAAAAGAATGCCCCCCATTGTCTTGATAGTTTAAATTGAGGGGGTCACTGCTATATTTTGACTCCCTGAATGCAGAGGTCGTTCCGGGAGATAGGGATGGATCAACCCACCTAGGAACAGATTTTGTCATAGCTTTGTTCATATAGCAGAGAGCTTTAATCTTGATTGGCTTATCATCCGGGAGCCAATGATGCTCCCGAAGATGCGACAAGATCAATTCAAATTTTAGATTGTGGTAGAGCAAGCAAACTGCCACATTCAGTACAGTCTGAGGTCTTTTCACAGCAGACTTAGTAGCTCTTCGAAAGAGGTTGTTGCATAATCAAAACATAAAATATTTAAAGCCTCTGAGAAGTAGCTGGTAATAACCAGAGACATTTCCTTAAGTGTCTTAGAAAGCGAAAGCAGCCAGTGGCTACTTTTTAATTTAAAAATCCATAGTCAATTTGTTATCAAGCCAGAAGCCTAAATCTTTGACTACTGGAGTCGAAGGAGGGAAAGCCCCAGGATCTGTAGGCCATATTTGCGCGCCCCAATGAGCACTCCCATCTTGTTACCATTAAGTTTAAGGCAGCTTCTCTCAGTCCAAATTGGTCAAATTAGATGGTATCGGAGCACCCAACAAGTGCAAAAGGCTAATGATTTGTGTAGCATCAGCTAAAGAAAGAAGATTAGGCCATATCCTTTTACTTTGTCCACCAAAGGACATGCCATACGTTAAACAATGTGGGGCTCAAAGAAGACCTCTGAGGAATCCCATATGGTAGTGGCACAACTGAACACATACCAGGTTTAGAAATCACTTGAAAAGATTGATGATTTAGGAACGAGCAAAACCACAGCAAAGCTGTGTCTTGACTGACACAATCTGCTAATCTCCTATAAAGCACAGAGCATGACACCGCATTGAGGGCTGAACTCAGTTAAAGAAATTTCTTTAAAAAATAAAAAACAAAAAATGTCAATTTAATTACGTAACACATTAGACACATTACAAATGATTACTTCTGAGGTCACATTTTTTTAAGGACAATCAAAGAGAAACATTTGAAATGAGCCATGTATCAATGTGGCAACACTTAGAGCAAAAACATCTTGGGCCTGGAGTTTATAAATGTGCCCTCTGAGAAAAATGCCCAGCACAGACTGTAGTCTTCATGAGATTGAAACTTAAGCTAAATGTCATGAAATGTAGATATATATATACATGTGATCAAGGCCTCTTAAGGCTAAAACGCGTTATGGCGGATTGGTGATGAGCACAAATAAATTAGAATTGCACCAGTTTTGGGTCTCGCTTCGTCTTTGGTTGACTACCTTTTGAAGACGTCCTTCTGTCTTATATATATATATATATATATATATATATATATATATATATATATATATATATATATATATATATATATATATATATATATATATATATATATATATATATATATATATACTTAGGTGAAGAAGTTGGCAATGACATCTTGACATATGTCAACTTCTTCCTCCTCACCACTGTCATTTTCATTTGCCATTTCAACATCCTCACCCACTGCCTCTGCATGCTCTCTGTCCACTGTGACATATGGGATGTTGCGCCGCAAGGCGATGCTGTGCAACATGCAGAAGGCCATGGTGAACTGGCACACCCTATTGGTGATTAGAGGAGGGCTCCATCAGTCGTGTCCAGGTGGCAAAATCTGAGCTTCAGAAATCCAAAATCCCCCTCAACAGGCCTCCGTGTTCTCCCATGGGCCTGATTACAGCCCCTCCTGGGGTTGTTGGACTCCTCAGTAGTGCCAACAACCACAGTCAAACATGTATATTAGAGGCCAGTGCTATGGCCTGAGCAGATTTCAAATAGGAAGACTCAGACTATCATGCTGGCTCTAATACACTTGCTCTATTAAAGGGATTTAGACACAAGAGCCAGATTTAATACTATGTGCTGGGGAAATGCCCATTTGCGATGAAAGGAGGTCATTCAATTACAGATATTCAGAGAGTTGAAAATTGATATGCTTTTCAAGGACCTTCAAGCAGATTAGTAGAAGTGAGATTGGATGGAAATTTTAAGACACAGATTCATTTAAATCAGTTTTCTTTACTAAAGGATTCACATTGGCTTGTTTCCAAGCCAGGAGGACCACGCCTTCACACATGGAAGTGTTAAGTAATATCCTAAGCAGAGTATCTAAAATGGGACTGTCTTTTTAAGGATCTAATTTGGGACAAGATCCAGGGGAGAGCCAGTCTTAATTGTATTTAAAATTGCCATAAAATTAGTTTCATCAAGAAGATTGAAAGAAGAGGGATGCAGTTCAGAATATTGACGTTGGCCCATGTTTGAACCATCCTCCGTATAGGTATAAAAAGATGCATAAATATTGCTCACTCCACTAAAAAAGAAGCTAGCCAATTCATAGCAATTAGTCTGCGAGACAGAAGGAGGTGGAGAGGTATTGATAGAATCCATAAGATATGACAGTATTTGAAAAAGATCCCTCGAGGGATTTTGGCACTCAGTAATATTTTCAGCATAAAAATCAGAGAGCCGTTTGACAAGCCTGTCCCTAGTGGCAGGTTTAAATTTTACTTTATGCCTGTTTTCGTTTCAAGGAAGACCAGGCTTGGCAGTTCGGGTTGGACTGTTACCATGAGGCACAAGGTCAAGGCTGATTTGCATTTAGCTGGGTCTGAACTGAGGTGGCAAGGTGAGATACGAACGATGATAGTTTCAACCCACATCTGTGACTGGGGGTGAGTGTCTGAAAAGTTTCAGTGCTTTGTCCATCATCTCCTAGTGTTTGCTTTAATTTTACTTTGTCATACTGCGCTTGTTACATTCCACGTACTTACAATTTTTCTTCAGGGCTAGAAGGGAATCATTAATACAGGGAAAAGGGATCTGAGCCTTCTGCTGAATAACGGGAGTCATGTGAAGTAAAGTCCAGAGTAGAACATATCCATTTGTCAAGAGCATCAACATTATCCTCTGATGGACCTTTTACCACACGAATATCATTCTACAGGTGGGAGTAAAAAGCTAAATAATTGAGTTTGCCCAATCTCATAGCAAATGTCGGAGGCCTAATATGAGATTTGAGAGCCTCTTGAATCGATAGAGATATTGGAATTGCCAGATGACTCAACCATATCAGAGGGACGGGAGAATGTTCCTCAAAGTAACAAAGATTGGTGAATATAGGATTGAGAATATGTCTGACTGATGCGTTCAAACAAAGACTAATTTTTGCAGATCCAGTGAGTTGAAATCGTCAACAAGAAACGAAGCCTAGCCAATGGAAAAATCATAAAAATTAATATTAAAATCTCCCGGAATGCTAAAATTGCATATTTGAATGTAGAAGGGAATAACGTCTCTGCTTATGAAGAACACCACCTTCCTGCCAGACAAAGGGAGGCTATAAATTAAGGCAGCAGAGAAAGAGAATGTCTAAGAGAGATGAAAAAAGAAACTTAGGCCTTCGAATTTAGTAACATCAAGGCTTCTATTACACATTCAAACTTGTCCTGAAAAATATTAGTAACCCCCCCCCCCCCCCCCCCTTTCTCCCTGATTGGTCCTGTTTGACCAGCCGATACTCATTCGGGAGGGCTGTTGAAATACCAGAGGAAGAGTACTCTTTCAACTAAGGTTCTGTTAAAAAGAATATGTCAGGCTTCTATACATTAAGAAGTTGAAAATCTCTGAATGATTCCTAGCAAAAGATCTGCAATTCAAACTATAAAAATGGTACATATCTTGCCAGTGTTGAGTCAAACCCTTGATGATTTGGTCACCCTTAATGTGTATCACTGATGAAAAACCACAGTGCTGGCAGAGATGTCAAACGAGTGTATGATCAATGCTGTTCAGGCAATCAAATGGCATGTCAAGTCAGAGAGACCGAATATGATCTGCTGAGTAGACACCCATCACTGGGGTGTAAGGACCAGAGTTACTGAACACCGGGCTGATATAGAAGCAGACTGGCTTGTCTTTGGTGCTCCTTTTGTGCGCAAGTGGGATGTCTGCGCATTGCCTCTTATTAAGTTGAGCCTAGAGTCAGCTACAAGCTCTAGGGAAGATCTGGGGTAGTTCAGTATATGAGGCAAGCCCTGCCCACTGCTCCACCCATTTTTTCATTGGTTTGTGTCTCTGTCCTTTATAAATGCTGTCTTATGATTCATTATGAGGCTTGTTAGTCCCTCCTTATGACAGCCATGTCGTCATTTGTCACCGGGGACAATGTAACTATCCACAACCTCCCTACCAGGGACCACCGTTCTGGCAATACCCCCAGTTTCAACATCCACTCCCACCCTATGTCCCCCAGTACCTGCCCCAATTTATCCCACAAAGTGATAACCATCCTTTTTTAGACAGAGGATGGGGCAGAGGGCGCAGGCGAAAGAAAGGCAAAGTACCAGACAAAAGAGTCCAATGGGAGACCGCTCCAGCACGAGGAATGGACACGAGGATCGTGACCGCCAGGAAGTGAGCCTGGTAGTGAATTTGTCCACACGCCACCTCACAATGAACGAAGATAGGGTACTACAGAAAGGACTTTGTTTTGTTCCAACCCCTTTCAGCAAATGTGCGAATTAAAAACATTTTTTCGCAAAAATAAGACTCAAGGCTTTCTTTGAGGGTAAACCAAGATAGGTTACTGAGGATTCAGGCCTCCACAATGCATCCACTTTCACACCCCGCAGTGAGATGGTCCCCAATAAGATCTTGACCTATGAACAGGCGGTACTCAAGGAAGTTAGAGCTCTGCCCAGTCACAATAACCACACTAACATCTCCAAGAATGAGATATGGACACTGGAGTCCTTAGCCACTGAACCTTCCTTGACAATCAAGCAGGTAGACAAAGGGGGAGCGCCGGTCCTGATGAATACAACAGACTATGACACTGAGTGTCTGAGACAGCTGGGCGATAGACGGTACTATACGCCCTTCCCCAGCAACACCACTGAACGCCTGAAATGCACCATCTCAGGACTAGTAGAATCAGCTGAATGCCAGCACTGGATCAGAAAGAAGGAAGCTGAATTTCTAGTAAAGAGAGATCCCAGGGTCCCCAACTTCAACGTCCTCCCTAAAATACATAAGGAGACTACACCAGTGCCTGGTCGACCTATAGTGTCGGGGATTGACTCAGTGCTTGAACCACTATCTCAATTTTGCGATCACTTCCTACAACCCCTGGTCAAGCACATCCCGTCTTACATCCAGGACACTACAGATGTCCTACGATTGTTGGACGGTTTCAGGGATTGTGCCCAGATAGACCTCCTCATCACCCTGGACGTAGAGGCCCTCTACACTAACATCCCACAGAGGGCCACACTAGGGGTGATCGAGGAGGCTCTGAACACTGGACAATGGACCTCCCCTACCCCACCATAATTTATCATGGAATGCGCAACACTTGCTCTCACGGAGAACTACTTCAAGTTCAAGGGGCAGTACTATCACCAGACACAGGGTACCTCGATGGGGAGCACATTTTCCACCAGCGTGGCCTGCCTGTACATGGCTTACTTCTAGGGGACCATTATCACAAATGGGGTAACCCAAAAAACCTAAAGACCTGGGTTTTCAACAATATTCAAATACAAAGGTCTTCAACCAATATTTTCACTAGAATTGATTTAATCAAAACATACTACAGTAATCCTTAAGTTATGGGATATGCCTTACAGATCAACCCTATACAATCAATGTATTAATTCATACGAAATGAAGAAAAGCAACAGCAATCTTTACAAATTCAGGAGCAATTTTAATTCATTGCTTACATCACTATCTCTATATAAGAGAATATATAGGTTGCCAAAAGCGAGCGTGCATAGGATAAGGAATGTAGAGTGCTTAGTGAAAGAGATAGACAATAGAGAAGCATCCAAGTATATTTACAAATTTATATGCAAAATACATCAGTTGTCACAATATAATTTTTGTTTGTGTGGCCTGGTCTGTGTAATGAGTTCTATACACAATTTTCATTAAGTGAAGACATTCCTTCCAAAAGTTATATTGCACCAGAAAATTATGTGACACAATCCAGGTAACCAAAATGAGCGTCGACATTTCGACTCCTCTTAGAGCCTAGAGGTAAGTTGGACCGTGGCCATGCGAGTCTTCATCAGGACTAAAGCATTGGGCAACCAAGAGAGTAGTGTGAGCCCTGAAAGTGAAGTAAATATATACATCAGGCTGTTGCAATGGACTTGCGACCAGTGATGTTGTCGCAATCTGCTACGGGCAAGAAAAAATATGGCTTACCCAATAGAAATGGAGAATCAAATGGAATTCTTCACTCGGAGTCCCAAGGTAACTGAGTGATACCCAAAAGCATATTAGGGTGGTCAATCGACTCACTCTCTATTAGATCATGAATGATGCTTGGATTTAATAAAATCTGGACTTGTCATTACCTTTGTCCAGGGGACGAAGATGCAGAACTAAATTATCTTCAAGTGGAAGGCTTACAGTCTCTGCATGGAAAAATTTTCGATATATTGCAGCTTGTCCTATAATCAAATAGAGGACGCTTTAGTGATGGTCCAAGGGACATTCATTACATATCATAAGCGCTAGTGAATGACCCCTACATTTTACTTTTGTTCAGCAAATAAAGATGTGGAACTATGTTATCCTCATGTAGTAGGCTTAAGGTCTCTGCATGGACAGTTTTTCAATATTTTACAGCATGTCCTATAATCAAATAGAGGACATTTTTAGTGATGGCGCTAACATGCCAATTGTACAAAGAAATGTCATTGCACAACTCATGGTCTAATAAGTAGCCCCTATTTATATTAAAAACTGGGATCTAAGTCCCAGCAACTGAGATTGTATGTATACATGCCAACGTATTCCTTACCCAATTGATTCATGGTGACATAGTCGTAAACGGTTCTGCTCAACAAAGTTGTGAGGCGGTGATCGATCCGCTGTTAAAAATAAACAAAATACGAGTCAGTCCATATGTTTACCGGACTGGAATTGCCTACACCTCTAGCCGCAAGACACCCGGGACTCACCAAACTACTTCTTGTCTATTTCGCCTGGAATCGGCGTTCGGCAGGCCACGCCAGTGTCCGTGTGGGTAGATATAGTAAGCGGACTCGCCGGGTTTAAGAGGGAGGCTCGATTATGTATTTTAAGAAACTTTAAAAGCGCATTGTATGGAATTAAAAGGCTAAAAAGATTCGAAAAGCACATTGTACAAGAGCCTGCGGATATTATCGTCGACATAACGAATTCCATCCTAATTTGTTAAATCTCAACCGGATTGACTAATTAATTGCCATTATCGTGTGCAATAACAACCTTTGAATTTGAAGACTATTCTGGGGTTAAAATTACAAAGTACAAACGTTTTCATGTAATTTTCAAGCTGAAAACTCAAAGGTTCCACCATTTTAGGTTGAGCACGTACCGTTGGACTAAGGATGCCCGATGTTAATCATCTCACTCATTGAACCCATTCATAATCGGGTTACAACAATGATTTTTGGGCAGGAATAAAGCATGTTGTCAGTGATTATAAGTGTTCTTGACAACTTAATTAAAAGACAGCACAAGCACATTTATAACAATTTGAAAACAAAAAAGTTAAAACCATTATGATACAGTTATATTCAATTCAAGTCTGGTGACTGTATCCTGAGTCATTCTGAATCAAACAATGACATAGGATTCATATTTCCGCAATTTACAAGTAGTCAAAGTATACATCCTATCTCAAATACATTGCAGGTTCACATGTTAAGTTGATAAATAATCAATTTACCTGTTTAATGTACATCATATATCATATACGTAGCGAGTTAATAAAAAACCTGATTGCCTCCAGCTAAGCCACAGTGTACAATATTAAAAAAGTGCATTACTTCATTGAATTGATTAGTGTTCACTATTGGCATGACCCATTCCAGGAAATCAATTCAAATTCATAGATGGTTACAAGCACAGCCCATTATACAGGATGTGACATCATTACGAGTTCATAAGTCAATGTGCGCCACATCAATGGGACAATAAATTATCCTGCCATCCATAAGCCGAGTCTGCTTTCTATATCTACCCACACGGACACCGGTGCGGCGTGCAAGCGTCAGATGCTGCCGAACGCCGATTCCAGGGGAAATAGACAAGAAGTAGTTTGGTGAGTCCCGGGTGTCTTGCGACTAGAGGTGTAGGCAATTCCAGTCCAGTAAACATATGGACTGACTCGTATTTCGTTTATTTTTAACAGCGGATCAATCACCGCCTCACAACTTTGTTGAGCAGAACCGATTACGACTATGTCACCATGAATCAATTGGGTAAGGAAAATGCTGGCATGTATACATACAATCTCAGTTGCTGGGACTTAGTTCCCAGTTTTTAAAATAAATAGGGGCCGCTTATTAGCCATGAGTTGTGCAATTACATTTCTTTGTACAATTGGCATGTTAGCGCCATCACTAAAAATGTCCTCTATTTGATTGTAGGACAAGCTGTAAAATATTGAAAAACTGTCCATGCAGAGACCTTAAGCCTGCTACATGAGGATAACATAGTTCCACATCTTCAAAGGCAAAACGTAGGGGTCATTCACTAGCGCTTATGATATGTAATGAATGTCCCTTGGACCATCACTAAAGCGTCCTCTATTTGATTATAGGACAAGCTGCAATATATCAAATTTTTTTCCATGCAGAGACTGTAAGCCTGCCACTTGAAGATAATTTAGTTCTGCATCTTCGTCCCCTGGACAAAGGTAATGGCAAGTCCAGATTTTATTAAATCCAAGCATCATTCATGATCTAATAGAGAGTGAGTCGATTGACCACCCTATTATGCTTTTAGGTATCACTCAGTTACCTTGGGACTCCGAATGAAGAATTCCATTTGGTCCTCCATTTCCATTGGGTAAGCCATATTTTTTACTTGCCCGTAGCAGATTGCGACAACATCACTGGTCGCAAGTCCATTGCAACAGCCTGATGTATATATTTACTTCACTTTCAGGGCTCACACTACTCTCTTGGTTGCCCAATGCTTTAGTCCTGATGAAGACTCGCATGGCCACGGTCCAACTTACCTCTAGGCTCCAAGACGAGTCGAAATGTCGACGCTCTTTTTGGTTACCTGGATTGTGTCACATAATTTTCTGGTGCAATATAACTTTTGGAAGCAATGTCTTCACTTAATGAAAATTGTGTATAGAACTCATTACACAGACCAGGCCACACAAACAAAAATTATATTGTGACAACTGATGTAATATATACCATCTCTGGTTACCTGGCCCGCTACATATTATTAAGAGAAGGGAGAGATGGGTTTTAGCCTGAACCGCCACCACTGCCTGGCCCCTAGATCTCCTGTACACACAGCGGAAGTTACAAAAACATGGGGAACTCACAGAGCGGAGCAACACAAATACTAGGGCTAAGACACCCGTAAGCCCTCTGTTAGCCCGTTAATGAACTGCAACACACTACGCGGCTATAGCCACCACAGGCGACCCTACTTCAGGTACCGAGGGAGCTCAAATGTAAGGATCGCTGCCCCAATTAGAATCTGGGGTTGAAGTGGACCCCGCTAGCTCGACACACAGCACATTCACCATATGTGCTGCCCCGCAAGAACCTGTCCCTTTTAATCCTTTTCCAGGTCGGCACCCTTTACTCTCCCACTCACTACCAGGCTCATAAGTGGCCGACAATGGCGAATTCCTGACCCACATGAATCGGGCTCTACTTACTAGAGGTTACTGCTCAATCAGGGTCAGTTATGGGGGCCCGTCCCGTCTTGCTAACCCTGCCCAACCACTAAGTCCAGTAGGAATGCATGATCATAAGGACGGACAAGATGCATGTAGTTCAACATGTCTACTGTCACTTTGTTGTTATATTCAGCCTTTAAACTACTACAGAGGTCGTTACCCAGTGAACTACCCGCCGGGTACTGTTGTTGTGCTTATTGCTGACCTTTGAGGTGAGTGAGAAGCACCTGAAATTCCTAATGAATGCTGCTGTTGATGCATTTTAACTGTATTTTCCCACAGGGGCATGCTCACTACCGTGCTCACTTGGGATCATACTTCCTTTTGTTTTTAACTCACATGCTAGCTGCACCTTCACTAGCATGCCACTTTGAGTGTATATAGTCACCTATGATATTTCATGTGTTTGCAACTTGTTGTGATTTGCTTCCTTTATCTCCCCAACACAGGCAGATACAGCGCAACGCAGGTACAACATCATTTATACTTTAGAGCGAGTCATGAATACTCAGTGTAGACAGTCTCCTGACTGATTAACTTTTGGCATAGGTCTTGATGAATCGCTGGTCATTGTACGTTTGCGAGAAACATGTCGACCAATTCCTCTCGAATAAGGGAACATAATATTCCATCGAGTAAAGGCTAGTATTTTTCTTTTAATTGAAGCAAGGGGACCCCCAGAATAAACCTGAACCTGGTACTCCTAGCCTCCTTTTAATTCACTAAAACGTCTACACCATCCTGGCCCCACACCCACACTTCACCTAAACGACTGTTGGATTGAAGATCTCCGCCAAAGAGCCCCTCTTTGAGGTGCCGCCCGTTGGGTATTGCACCACTGACCCAACGATGAGCATTGCCACTAATGAAGCATGACACCTGCAAGGGTGTGTGAGGTCATTATATCCAACCAAATGGATGCCCAACTGTAGGACTCCACCGAGACCCTACTGCTTCCAAACACCTTTCTGACCCTTACACTCACTCCAACTTGGAACAGCGCAGTACCTTGTTGTTCATACAGTCTCTCCGGGCGAACACTGCGGCTGGACCTTCCACTCCACATGAGTGCTAAATTCACCTTTTTTTATTGGAACCCCTCCCCCTTTTGTAAACAAACAGTCATTTGTTACCTCTCATGGCTACTGGCCCCTTTACTTTGAGTGTTGCACGGTACATGGACTGTGAGCACTACTTTGTCGCCCCCTTCTCTCCCCCCACTGGCACTCCCATTGTCCAGGCCTTCTCCCCCTCCCCCTCCCACACTCCAAATATCTTGGCCCTCCCCCTCTCTCCCGTTGTTCGTGCACTCTCGTTGTCCGTGCCCTTCCCTTGTCCATGAAACATTAGGTCTTGCGTAACTGCGAGTCCTATTGTATTGCAATTGCTTGTCTTCTAGAGGGGGCGGTGTAGAACTAGGCGGTCAGCAGCAGCCTGAATCATCAAAAAACTGAAGGCACCACAGCCCCCAAAAATCCAAAGAACTAAAATATGTGTGTTTGTGGAGGGGCGAGGGGCGTGGTTTAAAACAATCATGAATTGAATCTCTGTCCAGACACACACCTCCCTCTCTGTAGCGGAACCCGTGGCTCCGGAGCAGGGCTTATTCATTGCACGGTGGGCTCTGACCGCTACTGCCTGTGCGTGGACTCTGGGAACAACTTCAAGGGCCAAGGGAGGCCTGGGTGGAGGCGGGAATGTAAACGATTTAATATCTCAGCACCCCATTACCCTCCGGCACACCCACACTAATGTCACCAGATCTTGGCAAAGCCTTTCATTCACACACATTTTGTGTTTCAAAGATACAGAGTAATACGTCCTGTCCTGGGCGGCTTTCAAGATTTCTGCACTCATAAACATCCCTTGCCTCCTGGTATGAAGGTACAAGCTGTTAGCATGTTGTTGTTTTTTATTTGTCATAGCATCAAGGCTGTATCAAAATAAATAATACACGTATCCATACAGCCCAAACATGACAGCTTGAAGAACGATGTTACGTCTTCTGTTTAAGTGTTTTAATAAACACAACACACAAAGGGGAGGGGTTTTGAATGCTAAGGTCTTGCGTGACCAGTTTGAATTTAAAAACTTGGGTTCTAATTCCGGTTTCAACAGCTGACCGACCCGTGACCCTTCTGGCCCCTTCCCGCAAGGAATGATGTTTGCAGCATTTATACGTTGAATGCTTCTGCCTCATCACTCAAGTTTTCTATGCAGCGCTACAATGCGTCTCAGCGCTATGGCATCCATAGATTAAGGGATGCGCTGGTTTTTCATTTTTAGAAACTTCACTATCCATGGCTGTTTTCCCTATAAACAACCAGGCTGACATGGAGTGTATCACCGAGTAGAGTAAACACATGGAAGTATACTTCAAGTGAAAGAGGGGCAGCTGGACACACCTGCTGAGCCGGGACCCGAAGGCAAGCTGGAAGAAGCCTGGAGTTAGATGCATGGACCTTTATTAATCACAAAACCAAAGTATTATTTCCCATTGACACCTGGTCATCTTTTCTGTACTGAGACAGTGTCAACAGAGACCTTTGTGAAACAAGCATTTACATCGTAATATGTCTGGCAATCGTGAGATTTTGAGCTATTGGCATTGTAAATGACAATGCCTTTTATTTATGTGTTTAAAAAACCTGCAATAACAAAAGGCATTGTCATTTACATTACCAATAGGTCAAAATTTCGAAAATGCGAGACCAATTGCATTGCAAATGCTTGTTTTGTGGGTTTTAAACGAAAGCACAGGTGCACCACGTAAAAATATTCAACAAGAACAAATATAAAGTTTATCTTCAACAACTGTGTTCTTCCCAAAAAGTTTTTTTCTTTATTCCAATATCAAAAGATTCTGTCAAAAACAAGGTCATGAGCATCACTTGTTCACAACGGCACAGCCGGCGTGTTTTGTCCTTGGAGCGGACTTCTTCAGGGCTGTAGATGCCAAACACATAAATATACATATAAATACACATGACTAACAAATATAAATCACACAAACTTAACTTAATACAGACACGTAAAATGGTTGTTAAAAACACAGAAAAGGGCTATTTTTATAGCCATAAACAAACATCCAAAACATATATATATGTGCACTGAGACAACAATTGCTATAGACAGACTCCTTACAATGTGATCTAATACAAATTCAATTTTCCAAACCTGTTAACAATGTATTTGATAGAAACATATCCATGTACATTCTGTATAACCTCAAGGGTCAAAGGGACCTCTTGGGCAACATAAATTAAATAGCATGAGAAAGCATGCACAAATAGAAGTTGAGACAGGGAAAGGAGAGAAAGTAGAGAGCCAGTACTCATATTGCATTCCGGTCCAAAACACTATCGCCATATGGTAAGTCAAAAGCCTATTACAAAATGATTATCACAATGCCAGATCTTATACCAAAATTGATCACTCAATATTAGACAATCGTGCTATGCCAATTTTAGGGCCAACTTGTATATACCACTATAATTCAATGGCCTATGGATCATGTAGGGAGTATACTCAGAATGACAAGAGAAAGGTCGAATCCTACATGGCCTGCCGAACATTTAAAAGGAAGAAAGGGAAAGCACCAAAAATGCTCAAAGTGCGACAGGGTCCAAAGTGTCCCCCATTCCACTTACCATTAGTTATTCCCCATAAGGGTAACCTGAAATAACAGTAAAACTATGTATAAGTATCAATAGTGAGACATCCGAACCCTATACACCATTGATTTTTAAGGGCATAAAGGTGGAACAAACCACCCCACTCGGGCGGTGAAACTTATTAAATAGCCAATTGCAGCAGGACTTCCTCCAAAGATATGAAGAGGCAGGATAATGTCAGTGTGTGGGCAAAACGTATCAATCCAATCATCAGGATGATAGGTAACAAGAATGTGCACCAAGTTCCTACTCAGGCGTGATCCATAATGAGATCTAAAATATAATCTGAAACAGAGGAGGGATATGATCAATGACAATTTTCCCTCTAATTGTAGTCCTTATTCCCAATATGTCGAAGCATCATAAGTATACTCACTAGATCTGATCCGAAGCTTGCATGTTCCTAGTATGACCAGAGCATGTCAGCTAATATGCACTTCCTTTTAGCAGCTTAAATCAATCCTGAAAGTTGGCACCCATCAGTCAAGGCGGTGTCCCCATATATTCACAGCCTATAAAGGCAATAGCAAACTTCAATCATTTTATTATAGGGCCCCCTTAGCTTAGTTCAACGGCCATTAGTAATGGTGTACCACGAATACGGTAGATAACAACCTGACTATCATAGTTGCACAACAAAAACATTAAATGGTAATAATATACCTCCCAATACAACATTTATACTCCCATCAAGCGCAAATAATTAGTCACTGTTGACCAAGTACCTCACATGTTTCATAGATAATTATGCCATCAATTAAGGCCTGCAGCCTATGAAAAAAATGAATGATAAGAGCATATAACACCAACAGCCAAAATCCAGGGATATAGCCCGTCCTAAGGAAACTATCTCATTGCAAACATGTCAACCCTGCAGCCGCCATTAATAATAAAAAGGCTCAAGTAAAAATATTGGCATCTATATCATGTTTAACAAACTCTGTCATATAGCATAGCGAGTAACTTTACTCTAATATGCTCTCTTCCTCTGAGCGAAATGGGCGAGTATGTTAACAATATGGGAGATCCACCTAGGATAGGATACATGTATTGAAAAGTGTCTGCTTACTAACAATGTTGCGGGTAACTCTATCTCGTGAGCTTACTCGAACTCAGGCAATGTCAGGCCTCTATACAAACCCCCCATAATCCTAAGTCGGACGAGCTGAGCTCGTCATGGTGTAGCCTCCTCGCACACTGATGACGAGCCCAGCTCGTCATGTAACATGGGTTTTTTAAAATCTCAGCGCAGGAGTAGAACTCCTCTATCGCGCATGAGGTTAAGAAGGAATCCCCCCACACCCAGTTTACCGATATTAGTCTTTCAGGGATGCTGTCAGGGATTGCACAGGGTGCCAAGCGTCTCCGCTTGGCACCTTTTGTTTAAAACTGTTGAATTCCGTAAGGAATAGCATCTTGACAGTGGGTGTGATGCAGTGTGCACACACAACCTCACAAGTATAGATGAGGTAAGAATAACAAAGGGATAGCAACTCAGGTGCTGTCGATCAGAGGGATCCACTGCCGAGCGCATTATCTTTACATGTAGCTTGTTTTGTGGGTGTTGGGACTTGCGATGATCAACATAGACCAGAAACAGATCGCTGCCCAAAATGGGTAAGGAAATGCTAAATTTAAGATTTATGGTTCGTATCAATGTGCAATGTTAATAAGTCTATCCATTTATTTTGCCCTTTCCTTAATCACTTGTTGCATTTGTAAACCAGTATTATTCTGTGTGTGATTCGCAAAACATTTGTACTTTGGGCCCCATGGTTGCTCTTCTCACTTGCTAGCTTATACAACAAACATTGGCAAAGCATATACGTCTTAATTACATTTTGAATTAAGACTGAGTTGAAATGAAATGAAATGAAATGAAATTAGATTTATAGAGCGCGTGGTTGCCCTTGAGCGTCCCAGCGCTACCTTAACAGAAAAAAAAACAGAAAAGCCCTGAGAGCAAGAAGAAGGGAACAAGGTTTATTCAGTTTTGGGGAAGAGAAAAGTTTTAAGCGATTTTCTGAACTTTAGATGGGAGACTTCCATCCGGATTTCCCTAGGGAGGGCGTTCCAATGTTTTGCTGCATTCAGGGAAAACCGGCGTCCTCCGGTCCGGGCTTTTTTCACTCTAGGAACGAAGACCAGGTTCTCTCCGTCAGAGCGGAGGGTCCTTGGGGATTTATAGGGACAAATCAGTTTTCTTAGGGCGGGAGGACCTTTGCCTTGAAGTATCCTGTGAGCGATGCACAGGGTTTTGAATGCGATTCGTTCCTGGATGGGGAGCCAATGCAGGGATCTAAGTAGTGGTTTGGCCGAGGCCCTTCTAGGAGCCCCCAAGAGCATTCTGGCTGCCGCATTCTGTACCCGCTGCAGAGTGTTGATTGTTCCTTTCGGTGCAGCTAGAAGGAGAGCATTACCATAATCAAGTCTTGATAGTATTAGACCTTGGATTAGGAGCTTCTTAGATTGGAAGGGCAGGAGTGGGAGCACTTTCCGCACTGAACGCAACAGACCGAAGCAGCTGCCTGCGACTTTCTGAGCATGGGTCCTGAATGTTAGTTGGGGTTCGAACCAAACCCCGAGGCTTTTGATTTTCTCCTTTGCTGGGGGCAAATCCCCCATGCAGGGGGGCCAGAGCTCGGAAGGCAGGGATGTGAGGTGATGACCTAGGAGCATTATCTCAGTTTTGGCTCCGTTAAGTTTCAGCTTGGAGTCTGTCATCCAGGAAAAGATTGCCGAAAGGCAGCTCGAGAGGTTGTGGGGGCATCCCCCTTGTTGAGACAGAGAGACGACGAGTTGTGTGTCGTCGGCATAGCTAATAGATTTAATCCCAAAGGGGGCTACTACATCTTCCAGCGGAGCCATATAGACATTGAACAATGTGGGGCTCAGGGAAGATCCCTGAGGAACCCCACATTGAAGAGGAGTGGATTTTGACATGGTGCCATTCTCCCATATCCTAAAGGACCGATTGTCGAGGAAAGATTTCAGCCACTTAAGGGCGGACCCTACGATACCCATTTTGGAGAGGCGGTGTATGTTGTTATAAAAAGCTTGCTGCTTGGAAAACAAATACATTCTATTCTGTATAAATTGCTTCCATGAAATAAACAATTTATTGTGTTATGAGTCAGTGTACTTTTGAGACATAAAATAGTCCCACATACACTACCATGCAAGGACTGCATAGCAGATAGAATGATACAATAAACATTCAATAGCCTGAGGTAAGAGGTTGTACTGCTCTGCAATGGAGCCAAGCCCAATCTATAAATATTTGAAATTAATAGCAAAATGATGACTTGCAGACAGTTGTCCTGTTAGCCCAAACCTAAAAAGGAGATATAGCCCACAACCCATACCTAAAGGAAAAAATAACATTTAAATAAACAAGTTTAAAAGGAACCCGGTCGAATATTTTGCAAACGTGCCCTGTTTTATCTAAAGTGGTGTACATTTCTTCTTTAACACTTTTTTTACGAATGTCAGTCAGCAGGATTCATTTCTTGAGATGTACAAATTATGGAAAAAGCGAGTTTCTCGTTTTCTATTTTTGTTAAACTACACAATACTACACAATGTGGCGATTTAAGAAATAGATGAGACATCTTCGCCCCATCAAGTTTTGCTGCTGATAAAATACCTCAGAGAGGAACATATGCATTGAAAAAGAGCAGGGTCATACAAGTGATAAAACCTAGCAGAGCAAGACTGTAAACCAACCTTGAAATTGTAATTTTTGACTAGTTCTTGAAATTGGATTACATTTTTCCAAAGAAAGGTTCTTTTTTAATTCAAATTGAAGGGCAGAAGACCACTCAAGGTCACTCACTTACCAAAGACTGGAATATAACCACAATCTTGCTGTCTGTTCTGCTGCAAGCCTTCATTTATTTAAACCCATTTACATTCACTGTGAGTGACATGTTACAGTGTTAAATGCGCATCCGCTAAACAGGCTTAATATTTCGTGTTTCAATAGAAGCGTATAAAATAAATATAGAAGTGTTTAGTTAATTCACCATTCTACAATATTTAACCAAGACACGTCACTTCTAAACACAAATTACATTCATTGCAATTTCTATATAGTTTTTCCACGCCTCTTTATGTATATGGACTCCATAAAATGTTAAATTGTGCCGAGTGGCACTGTTTTCTGAGTTGAAACATGGTTCAGGCCTAATGCTGCTACAATTATCCATGAAAACATATTACAAGCATTTTGAGATGTGCGCTGTTAAAGCTCCATCAACACAAGTATCTGACACCAAAATAATTACCCCAAAATGAACAGCAGATAACTATAGAATCACAAATATCACCTATGAATATGAAAATGTTTCTTTTGTGTGCTTCTAAATGATAAATCCTAATTGGCCTTTTACATTTGAGCAAGTCTAGGAAAGCAAAAGAGAAATTAGAGATGAAATGAGGGTCAGAGAAGGTGCCAAGAATTTTTGTAGACACTGAAGTGTAATTATTCACTACCAGGAATACAACAAATTATTTTGAGGAGCGAACTCGGGATTGATAAAGAATCCTCAGTTGTTATTGTTACACATTGCCATGTTTATAAAACTCAAGCTATATATATAATAACCAAGCCAAAATATAATAAACAATAATTCAAGGAGCCATACATTATTCACGGCTGCATTCTTTTATGACGATATATTTCATATATTTGATGACAATTACATATTTCGAAGACAAGGATATTTCTTATATTGTGTGACAATTATATATTTCGAAGACAATGGATATATATATTTCGTTCATATTGGACTGTTTACCTAAACTTAAACTTTCATCATTATGTTATTGCTAAAACAAATTATGTGAGCTTTATTTAAAAGTCCTCTTTTGTATTTTGGATGACAATGCAAAGAGCATTTCTTTTTAGCATTAATTTACATATGGATGATAATATTGGCATTGGGAATCTAGTCTTACTTTTTTCAAAACAATTAAAAATTGTACAGTACCATGAACTGAGGCCGTGCCTGTAACTGTGTTAAAAAGTTTCACCCATAAGTTAAATACTAGCTTCTTCAGGACAGACAAAAAGGGAACTGCATTCAAAGATGATAATGTTTGCAAAACGTGGTTACTTACATGTACAGTCCATTATATCTACGGCATTCAGGGTTCTCTCACTTTCATTTAGCTTCCTTGTGGCACCATCATTGGAGTAAATAATTGATCATGTACCTCTTGTATTCTTTTTTAATATAATCTGCTACAAGAGCAAATGGAGAAGGAGCCAGGCCAATATTCAAATCTTCCCTTGTGTACCACCACATGATCCACACTACCAAACGCAATGCTATGGAGGACCCCACCAATGGCAGCACCAACAGAAGCAAAAACATCTTTGCCAGTGTGAAAGATTTCACATCACCATCAACCACTTCCAACTCGATAACCCCCTCGCAGAACTTCTGAGGCAATCTCTGCCAATTCTTCAGCAACAAAATCACCACCATTTACAGAAACTTCAGTGTGCAACCAGACCTGGCAGACCTCATCAAATGCCCCCCTATCTTATCCAAAGACCCAATGCTAATCACATGGACCATCATAACCCCAGAAGAATCAGCTGCCACCATGAAATCCATCTACCCAAGGACCCCACTGGACCCCTGCCTAAAACCCATTAGGGACTCTGTCATAAGTCTGAATTTTTTTTGTAATTGTGGCATTCTTTTTTTAGTGATTTTAAAAACTGTCCTGAAGAAGGGGTACCTATCCTTTCAAGACACCGAAACGCCGCGTCGACCTTTTGGTTTTTAATGTAATTGTTTGTATGAATGTGCAATATTGAATTTTATGTACTGTAATTAAAAATTATTTTTAATAAACTATTATTTTTATCACATATGCACATAGGATTGTTTTTGTAATGCTACAGGACTTGTATATGACATTGAGTACCCAACAAAACTGACGCTCAGCTATTGGTCAGCTGAGTCGTATTGCTGTCTTTTGACCATAGGGTTGTTCTTTGAGTCGTGGTGTGTCTCACGGGATTAGTTGGGACAAGGGACATCTCGACGTAAGGGATAACCTTAAACTTAGGGACTGTTTTTCCTTTTAAGATAAAACCCATCAGCACAAGGATCCGACCCATTCTGAGGTTGTCTACCTCTTCTGTGACCTTCCCAGATGTGTGGAAACATTCAATTGTCCTCCCATTGCTGAAGAAACCCTCTGCAGACCCTTCAATGTGTGCCAACTACACACCACTCTCCGTTCCTTTCCCAGCCAAGGTCTTTGAGAAAATCATCAATAAACACCTTATTGAATACCTCAACCACAACCAACTCCTCAACATCACTCAGTCTGGCTTAAATACTGAGCACAGAATGGAAACTCCCCTTATTGCTGCCATGGATGACATTCGCATGATTCTGGACAGAGAAGACACAGCGGCAGCCATCCTCCTAATCCTCCTGGACTACTCGGCAGCATTTGACAGTCTCCTACCCCATCCTCATCCAGCAGCTTCACCACATCAGAATTCAAGGACATGCAGAGTGTTGTTGCATATAATGCGGTGGGATAGAGTGGGGAGGCATGTCACACAGTGGAGTGGTGTGTGGTACAGTGGAGTGGCCTTGTTAGATTTGGGGGACTCTAATTGGCACAGGTAGATACTTGTGACAAATACGAACACTCTCCTCTAGTCAGGATAAGGAGATTACACTCCTAAAAACCCTGCTCACCTCCTTGGTAGATTGGCACGAGTAGAAGGGCTTTACTTCAGAGGCGTTGTAAGTTAAGCAGTTGTGACCACATACAGTAACCCAGAGACAACACTACAAATGGACACCACACAGGTTTTATATAAAAATAAGTACACTTTATATAGAGTTACCACAAGACCATAAATGACAAAAATACACACTATGATTACTTTAAGATGGTAGATTTAAGCTTAGTTTAGTTCAGTTCTTAGATGCGACACAATGTCGTAGCGATGGGAAATGCGAAAAAGTTCAGATACAAAGAAATAAAGACGTTAACATCTTCCAGATGCGGCACGCTTCTCGGGGATGCGAGAAGTTCTCGGTTTGATGTGTGGACTGTAGCGGCGACACCCTTACGATGCGACAACAACAGCTCCAGCGGCGACTCTCTTCTCCTACAATGCGTGAAGCTTCCGCTCGATGCAACAACTACAGCGGCGATATCCAAGATGTGATGGCAGCACCTCTGACGGCGACACGCTTCTCGGGAATGCGATGTGCTCTTGGTCGATGCGGTGCAATGCAACAGTTCCAGCAGTGACACTCTCCTTCGGAGTTGCGACGGCAGGCACAGCGACGGCGACACGCTCCGACCTACTTGCAAGATTCTTCTCCTGATGCGGTGCAGTGCGACAACTACAGCTGAGACACCCTCCTTCGGAGTTGTGACGGCAGCAGCAGCGACGGCGACACGCTTCCTCTTTGTTGCGGCACGCTTCTCTACGATGCGGTGCAGTGCAACAGTTCCAGCGGGGACACCCTCTTTTCTACGGCGACACGCTTCTTCTCGTTGAGTCACACTTCCAGCTCCTTGCAAAACGCAGTCCCTCAGAAGGCCCAAAACAGCAGCAGGCAATTCCAAAGAACTCTGGGGAGTTGGGGAGTGAAGTATGTTGTCCCTGAGACTTCAGCAGGAGGCAAGCTCTTTTCCTAGCCCTTGGAGATCCTTCACAAGTTGAAAGCAAAGTACACAAAGTTCCTTTCTCCTTCCTTTGGCAGTAAGGCAACCACTGCAGGCGAATCCCCCAAGCAGCACTTCAGCTTGGGAATAGTCTCTCCTCAGTTTCCTCAGGTTCCTCTCCTCAGTAAAGGTTTCTTCTTGTAGTCCAAATGGATCTAATTTCATGGGGTCAGGGTCCCTATGTGTATAGCCCAAAATCCTTTGTTCTCTGAGGGGAGAGGGGCCTTTGCCCAGTCCAAACCAGCTCTGAAGCACGACTTCTCCTTTCCTTTCACAGTGCAGGGCAAGCACATCAGGAGGTGGAGCCAGCATTGTGGAAGGCAAGTACAGTCCTGTAGCAATTTGCTTACAGGACTCCTTCTCTTCTTTCAGTGTGCAGGACAGAGACATCAGCCGCTTCCCAGGGGGTGGAGCCAGCATTGTGGATTGCAGGCACAGCCCTATTCAAGGTTCAGGTGCAACTCCTCCTCCCATCTAGATGCAGATCTCTCTATTCACCACTGGGTGACTCAGCCTGTCCACTGGAATTTCCCAGCCTTGTCACTCACAAAACCAGACATAGGAATACACAACATAGCAGAGGCAGGTTTGAATGTTTAGAGAAGCAAATACCTACTTTCTCAAAGAGGTATATGCAAACACAGAATATTAAAATAAACTTTACTAAAAGATGTATTTTATTATTCTGAGTTCAGGCATACTAAACTCTATTTCTACCATGTTCTTTGAGACAGTTAAGATTATAGAATGTAATAACTCTAACAACCCATTCTGGCCTATGGAGAACAGGTATCCTTGCAATAGTGAAAAACGAAAATGGTTTTAATTCACTATTAGGACATGCCGCACACACAAGGGCATGTTCTACATTATACGTACAATGCACCCTGCCCTTGGGCCTACCATAGGGGTGTCTGATATGAAGAAAAAGGAAGGGTTAGTGACAGGCAAGTGGGTGCACTTGCCCAGTTAGCATGACAGTACCAGACTGCACGCAGGCTCTGCAATGGCAGATCTTAGACACATTTTACTAGGCTGCTTCTGTGGGTGGGACAACCAGTGCTGCAAGCTCAACAGCAGCATTTGGATTTTTATGCCCTGGGCACACTCAGTGCACCAGACTAGGGTCTGACAAGTAAACCAAATAGCCAAACATGGAAGCACTGATTAATACATCAATTTACAATAGGGAGCACTTGCACTTTGGCACTGGATAGCAGTGCCACAGTGTCCAAAGCATACAACACCAGCAAAAATACATGAGGCAACAGTAAAAATGGAAGGGAGACCCACTACAATGGTGACAGGTCTAACAGGCCTTGTTGTGTTATACAGTGGAGTTGCACAGAGTGCTATAGCATGGAGTGCAGCATAATAGGGAGGAGTGGAGTGGTGTGTGATAAAGTGGAGAGGAATGTCAAAGAGTGGAGAGGCATGCAGTACGGTGAAGTGGAGTGGCATTTTGTAGAGCAGACTGGCGTACAGCAGAGAAAAATAGAGTGGAGTGTTGAAGAGTGGAATGGAGGAAAGTGGAATGGTGTGTCATAGTCTAGAGAGGCGTGGCATTTCATAGAGTGACGTGTCACTCAGTGTCACTCAGTGTCACTCAGTGTCTTATATTAGAGGGGCATAGAGTGGGGTGGTGTAGAGTGGAGTTGGATTTTGCACAGTGGAGTGGAATGTCACAGAGTGGAGTGGAGTGATGTATCGTAGAGTGTCATAGACGGGAGTTGAATGGCATAGCATGGAGGGCATAGAGTGGAAGACAGTGCTGTAGAGTGGAGTGGGGTTGCGTTCAGCCGGGGTGGAGTGGCATCTCATAGAGTGGCAGGTTGTACAATCTCTTACAGTGAATGGGCGTAAAGTGGAGTGGCATACAGTAGAGTAGCATTTTGTTGAGCGGAGTGGCATGTCATAAAGTGGACTGGCATCTTGTAGAGTTGAGTGGCATGTCGTGCAGTGTATTTGAGTGGCATATCATAGAGTGTCATAGTCTGGAGTAGAGTTGCATAGAGTGGAGGGGCATAGAGGGGAATAGAGTGTTGTAGAGTGGAGTGGCATAGAGTGGAGTGGTGTGTTATACAGTAGAGTGGACTGGCATCTCATAGGAAATTACAGTGGACTGAGAGGCAAGATGGCGGCCGTCATTACGGCCGTGTGAGGTGCTGCGTGGTTCCTCAGTCGAGCTCCCAGTCTATCGGGGCTTTCTCCTGCCATCAGTTGAGCTTACCGGAGGTTTGACAGCAGCTGAACGTGGCTCGAGATCTTGCGGGCTTCAGGCGGAGTTGTAGAGCGGAGCGGAGCTGCAGAGTTACATGACGGCTCCGGCGTTTAGTGCCAGAGGTCGGAACTGGAGGTCTCAGCTGTGTTTCCCCGAGAGCGGAGCTGAACAAACGGAGGTAGGAGCCGGCGCCCGCTCCTGGACTCCCCGCGGCTATTGCACGAACGGCGCCTGGTGGGTTTGAAGCGCTTGCTGGGCTGTGTGACTCACGCAAAACTCGTCGGGTAGGAGGAAACATTCTTTCAAGTGCTAAGAATTGAATTATATCCTCCGGCAGCAGATTATGAAAAGACAGTGCCAAATCGGCCATAATTTAAGTTAATTTTCAGTGAAAAGTTCAAAAGCAAAAAAAAAAAAAAAAAAAACTTTTTGTACATTTAAAAAGAGGCTTTTTTTGCTTCATAGACTCAGCAATGGCGCCGAAGGGAAGGGGAAGCACAAAAAACAAAGGTGGAGGTGTGTTTGAAACTCCGGTTGGAACTCCTGTAAGGAATGGGCAAGCTGAGGTGAATGGTGGAGGAGTAAAATCGAGAGGAGTTACCTGTAAATCCAAGGTTGCTGAGGCAGAAAATCGTTTGAACTTGGTAGCTACAGATGATGTAATAGGTGGAAAGACTAATGCCAGAAATGTTAAACCCCATTCTACTGCGCAGTCATCTGTACAAAATGGGCAAGGAGCCTTAGGGGATGTACAGGCAAATTACAGAGACTCAGCAGCCTATCAGCCGCAGTTGCAAGGAACTCCAGTTAAACAAAAGACTACCGTTGTAGCAGCAATTTTTGATAAAAGGCGGGGGGGTCGCCCAAAACAAACTACTGATATGGATACTGAGTACACTAATGAGGTTCATATTAGGAAGGCTGCAGCTGAGGATGGAATCAAGGTAGTTACCTCCGAGTCCGCCAGGAGTTGTGATGTAACAGCGGCGGGAGGTGTGACTTCTCAGATTAGCGCAAAAACTGCATCGGATAAAGATGTCGAATCTGAGGTAGAAGGGAAATTTTACTCTATGTCAGACTTAACTAACTTTTCTGATAAAGAGCAAGAAATAGACAGCGCCAGTAATCTGGGTGATTGGGCAGATTTACCTGAATATGAGGATGGAGAAGACCCAGAGTCATTTCAGACCCAGGTTACAGTAAGAAAGGGGAAAGATACTGGCGAACTATCACAATTAGCCCAAGAACAACTATTTGCCCAGATTAACTTGGATGAAGAGTTGGAGGATGAGGCGGTTACACTTGGACTTATATACAAGACTATAATGACTCATCGTAATGAGACCAAAACATAGGGTCTGCGAACGCAAGGTGCAGTGAAGAAATTACAGAATAACGTTCGGCGTTTAATTAAAACCTGTGCAGAAGTTACATCTCGTGTGGTGGAAGTAGAGGAGAGAGTCTCCTCTGTAGAAGATACCCTGGGGAAGCAACAAGTTGTTGTTGAAACTCTACAAAATGCTAAAACTGGCATAGACTGGAAGCTCACAGACTTAGAAAATCGTTCAAGACGTAATAACTGGCGAATTTTGGGTGTAGCAGAAACAAGTGAGGGGACAGACCCTCGCAAGTTTGTTGTGAAATTGTTTAAAGAGGCATTTCCTGAATTGTCTAGTTGGGATTTTGAAAGGGAGGTGATTCGGGCGCACAGATTTCCGTTTGTGGCACGACAGCGTGCGAGGGATAGACAGACTGCCCAAAATATATATCCAAGGGCTATATTGATTTGTGTGAATAATTATTTGTTGCGCTAAGCCCTCTATGATCTTGCCCGTCCTGGGAAAAAGCGCAATGCTATGGGATGTGAGTTTTTTGTGCGCCCAGACTTTTGTCCATCAACGGTAAATGAACGATGGCATATGCAGAAGTTATTTACTCCCTTTCAAGCTGCAGGTGCCCAGGTTTTCTTGCTTAATCCTTCCAAATTAAAGGTTATCTTTAATGGGCAGACAAAGTATTTTATGTCTGGTCGATTGGCACAGGATTACTTATCTAGTATCAAAAAGAAGGAAGGTTGAATTAGAGTTTGGCTAAAATCTACGAATAGGAGAAGCCGATTCAATTAGATATGATGTTTAATAATCTGAGTTAGAACTGTCAACTTGTAATTAAGTATTGTTTAGCTTGGAGGTTAGGGTGATGGGCAGGATTAATGTCCCTTTTCTTTTTTTAGTTGAAAGTCATAATGTATCTCTCTTCATAAAAATAGATGGATCTGAAGAGACTTTTTTTGTTTTTTTTTTGTTTTTTCTTAGTAAAGAATGATTTAATATTAATATCTAAGGATTAAAAGTTGATAGTATTTGAGAATAACTGTAAGAGAGTACTATATATTTTTGGGCTGGGAACTCGACAAGTGCGGAAACGGTTGACGCATCTCAACATCACAGAGGACTATGTCCTTAAGCCTTTTTTTTGGGTGGTGTGGGAGGGGTTGGGGAGGTGGGGGTGGAGGTAGGATGGTGTTGGAAGGGGTGGGAAGGAATGGGGGGGTTAGGGTAGGGTTGGGGAAAAAAATAAAAACTGAGACCTATCACGTAGAATTGGCTGGACAAATTCTTTTGTATCTTTTTCAGTGTTTAGATGAGGGAGGATAAAATTATTATTGGCACTTGGAACATATGCGGGCTGAATGATGCTAAAAAGAGGGCTCTTTTTCGCAGAATTGCTGATTTTATGCATGTTGATATCCTATGTATACAGGAGACTCATATTCCGTGGGGGAAGAGGGATTGTCTGAAAGTCCCTGGTTTTGAGTTAGTAGTTTGTTCTAAACAGACATTTATGGTTAGAGGGGTCGCAATATATGTAAGGTGTGGTCTGTCTAAATGTAAAAGGTCATTAGCTGATAAAATGGGTAGGTGGGCCATAGCGGAATTGTGCATTGGGGGGAGGTGGTTAACGATTTGTAATGTATATGGATCGAATCTAGATGACCCCGAAGTGTTTCAGTTTCTAGATGTTGAGTTGGCAGCATGGCCTAATCCTCTATTCTTGTGTGGTGATATGAATATATATATGTCAAGTCATGTGAATTTTTCTAATACTAATACTTATGATGGGAGAAAACCTAAAGTCTTTAGGGCTCTTCAGTCTCTTCTCCAAGAGCATGGTCTTATAGATCTATGGTATCTTCATTAGAGAAATGAAGATGGATATACGTTTTATTCTATGCCGCTTAAGAAAAATTTTAGGTTAGATTTTGTTTTTTATCTAAACAATTAGCAGGTTGTAGCAATGTCTCTTGTTTACCACGTTTTCTCTCAGATCATAACCCTTTGATTGCTCAGTGCCCCTGGTCGTATGCTCGAAAACCACCAAGAGATTGGACTTTTAATAGGAAGCTTCTATTTGATGAGGGGTATCGTGCACATATTAGAAAATGGTTAGGCCAATTCTTGAGTATTAATAGGGGATCTGCTACAGATCAAGTGGTTTGGGACACCTTGAAAGCTGCATTACGTGGGGAGACCAAAAGCGGGGCTTCATTTAGATGGAAAGGAGAGCAAGAACGTATGCGTAAGGGAGTCAATGAGCTCAGAGATGCGGAAATAGAATTGGCCGGGAATGTTAGGAACAGGAATGATACAGCTCCTTGTTTACAAAAGATAGCAATTCTTAGGGCTGCTTTGTTGGAGCCATTGGGGGAGGATCTTGCGTTAAAATTTTTACAGTATCGTACAGAAATGTTTGAATTTGGGGAGAATTCCGGTAGGGTCCTGGCTAAGAGGCTTCGCCAGAGGAACATTCAGAGTCAGGTAGTGAAAATTCAAGATGAATATGGAGTAATACATGAATCACAGGAAAAGGTTAATGAGGTTTTCCTACGATTTTATTCCTCTTTATATAGCGAGGATATTACTAGGCTTAATATTCAGAGAGCTGCCGAAGCCTATTTGGCAGACCTACGGACTGTCGTTATCACCTCTGAAGAGGCAGAATCTTTGGCCCTACCCATCCAACTGGAGGAGGTTGAGATGGCGTTAAAATCATTGGCTAACGGGAAGGCATGTGGACCAGATGCTGTACCTCTTGAGTTTTATAAACTGTTTTTACCTGAAATTGGTCAGTTTTTTTTAGAGGTTTTAAGAGCAGCCCAGAGGGTACGATACCAGAATCATGGCAAAATCCAATTATAGTTTTGTTTAAAAAAAAAGGCAAACCCGAGCTGCTACCATCGTCATTCCGACCTATTTCTTTAATTAATAGCGATTCAAAAATCTATTAAAAAATAATGGCCAGTAGACTTGTACAGGTGATTATCCCTCTGGTTTCAATATTTCAGCATGGATTCATACCTGGCCGTGATACTGCAGATCATGTCAAACGTTGTATTGCATTACTTGATTGGGCTCAGGTTACTAGATCTCCTCTTGGGTTGATCCTGTTGGACGCCGAAAAGGCGTTCGACAGGGTCTCCTGGGGGTTTCTGTGGGCCGTCCTGAGATGGAAGGGTTTCCCCAAAGAATTTATACAGGCAATGGATGCAATGTATAGATCTCCTAGGGCCCAACTTCGCATCTCCAGTCAGCAGACCCGTTCTTTTCCTATTTCTAGAGGTACGCGACAGGGGTGCCCATGCTCTCCCTTATTATTTGCTCTTTATATAGATCCCTTTCTTTCTAAGATTATGGTCAATCTGCATATTAAACCGATAAATGTTAATAATATGTCATATAGTGTATTAGCATATGCAGATGACATAGTAGTTATAACGTCGGAAGTGTCTTCAGCTTTCAGGGAACTTAAGCAACTGGCGTAGCAGTTTGGGGGAGTTTCGGGCTACAAGCTCAATGTCTCAAAGACACAGGTGATCCAGACACCAAGCATGGCTATTTCTGACGCTCCAGTGGTCACGGAAGCCATATATTTAGGAGTGCGTATAACTTCTGCAGTAGAGAACATATCGGACCTAAACATTATACCTGTTATAGATGAAGTTAATAAAAAACTGGAACGATTAGATAGTCTACACCTTTCCTTATATGGGCGGTGTAGTGTCATTAAAATGCTAATACTACCTAAGTTCTTATATTTATTTAGGACTATTCCTCTCTTGTTTTCTCAATCTGCCTTGGCAAAAGCGGATAGAGTTTGCTATAGATTTCTATGGGGGTATAGACGCTCACGAAGGGCAGCCAAATGGATGTACCTTCCTAGGGATCGAGGGGGTTGGGCGGTCCCCAATATTATTCTCTATTATTGGGCTGCAATGCTGCAGGGTATGGGTTTATTGTTATGTGGCGACAAAGCAACTATACCAAGATGTAATTCTCCTACTATATATGAGATAGGGTTAGGCTCAGCTGCAAAAGGTATATTACTTGAAGTATTGGAGCCTAGTTACTTTAAGAGGACCAGATTTAAGGTTTTGTTAGCAGCATATTCCGTCTGGCGGAGGATTAGGCGGAAACTAAACATTCCAAATGTGAATATATACACATCTTTTAGTGCCACACGAATATTTCCTAGTATATTTCAGGATAATGTTATGTACCGATGGCAAAATAAGGGTATTTCTGTGCTCGGCGATATTACAGAGAATGGCTTTGTTCTATCATATAGGGAAATAAGGGATACATTTCAGTTATCGTCACAAGATTTTTTTAAGTATCTCCAAATTCAAAGCTTTGTTCAAAAAACTTTTAGGACAAGTACATGTATTTTGGAGGAAGTGCCCATAATTGAGCTTATAAGAAAGATCTAGAATTGGTATTTTATATCATTATGTTCTATCAACATTCCCTGATGATTTAATTGCTCAAAATGCTAAGTGGGAAGTGAAATTAGGTATAACAGGTATTGATTTAAGTTTGGTGATAGAACTTGCCAATCAGGTTATAGTGTCCGGTTCTTTAAAAACTCAGAGTTATATGGCAATGTTAGACTCATATTATACGCCTGCTAAGATAGCAAAATGGGGGGCCACAAGAGGTAATACATGCCCGCGATGTGCGCTTTATGCAGGTGATTCAGTTCATATGTTCTACTCTTGCTTATCGCTCCGGTCCTTTCTAGATGACATTGAGCAGTTTATTATTGTCACGCTTAAGATTCAGTGTGTAATAACATCTGCTTTGGTGATGTTTGGTGTAGATGTGGGAAATATTTAATCAAGGGGAAACACTTACAACGAATTAGCCCTAATATTTATTGCTATGTCGCAGGTCCGGTTATGTATTACCTCACAGTGGCTATCCCCGGATGCACCAACATTTGTACAGTGGCGGGCAAGATTACTTGCCATACATAGTCTAGAATTTTCAGCATTTTCCTGCAGAGGGGGGAGACGCAGGCAACTGGCAACTCAAGTGTGGGCACCTATCGCCGAATGGATTGGTTAAATTGCCCTGGATAGCAGGATAATATGTTTGTATGTTTATTCTATTCATATGATCCTGAAAAGTGCCTTTTTTGGTTGTATACTTTTGTTGCATTATCCCTCTCTTTCGGCGATTTAATGGTTGATGTATGTATATGCTTTTTTTTTTACTTTTATCGTCTTGTTTAAGAATTTTGTATAGTCGATTCAGTAGTTTAATTGCAGTTCTGTATTGTTTAATATCTGGTCTCTTTAAAAATAATAAAAAAAAAAAAAAGGAAATTATAGTGGACTGGTGGGTTGTGCAGTAAAGTGGTGTGTCATAGACTGAAGTGGTGTATCATAGAATGGAGTGGTGTGTCATAGAGTGGAGTGGCATATTGTAGAGTGTTGTATGGAGTTATTTCTTTAAATTTCCATAAGTATCTTGGTACCTCCAAGATGATTCAAGGTAGCAACGGGGTACTCCCTAAACGTTTTTAAAGCATGTAATACACTTTCCCCTAACTTTACAGAACTTTGTAAAGTGCCTCATATGTTTCTATACATTGTAAAAACACTATTTACCTAGCTCACCTGTTCAAACCAGAACAAAATCGAAGGCCCTGATTACGAGTATTTATTGGAGAGGAAATGCAGCAGTGCAAACTGCTGCGCCACTGCTCTAACAAAGCTTGTGCCACCGGCCCAGCAAATTACGACTTTTTAGTAGTCTGGCAAGTGGGAGGTGTGGCAGTCCCATGGCAGTGCCTCTTTTAAAAGCGGGCAATGCCATTAAAAAAGGCACCTCAATGGGACCACACTACAAGGTTCCTGCACGGCATGGACTTGTAAATCTATGGCATGAAAGAACCTTTGTGCATACACACATGGGGGCACATTTTATGTCGCCTGTGTGTATCCACATATGTTTGTGGCACAGGGGGCCCCTGTAGGGTCCTCTTTGTATCCTCTCCACCTGGGTTTTCATGCAGTGGAACTGCCATGAAATGCCTGCCTGAGAGGAAACTCGCAATATGCTTGGCTGGACTGTGGCAGTCCCACCAACCATATTGCGGCCCCTGACTGTTGCTCCTACTCCAGGGAACACCTGTTCTCTGGCAGAGCTGATGGTCCGACTGCTCGAGTTGTGATCAGGCAGGAAGACCATTGGTGCAATATTGCCTGGATCTGCCACCACGCCCAAGACTAGTCTGGCGGTCCTTGGATCGCCAGATTCGTAACAGGGCCCTACGTGTGGTATAAACAATATGGGTGCCTTTTTATTTTGTAAGGGGTGGTAGCCAATACTATTGTGTTTTTTGTCATTACCATGTACATCTCAAAATTTCCGCTGTATACTGCGGCCCAATATATCACACATTTTTTGTCGCTTATGAGTTTAGAACTTCTGAACCAATTCATATTAAATACTAAAAAGGATCCTTTCCACCCCATAAACTTTATTCCAAAACATTGTGTCACATCAATCCGTTCAGCCATTTTGCCGCTTCATCCTATACAAAAGTCTAAGGAAAATGCATTAAGGGAAAAATATTCAGTGTTTGGATTTGTTGCTGATAAATCAGGGTATGCCTAAGTCGACCACACCTAACAATTTTTTCAAATTTTCTAAAATCCGGTATAGCAGAATACTCTGTGAATATGAATGTTTAAATTAGGACCATTAAAAGTAGCATGAATATGTCTGAACAAGAGAAAGACCAAGCTGATGTTCAAAGGATCTAAAATTGAATGAGTTAATCAACATAAAGCAATCCTACTATCCAAACAGGTAGACACTCCAGTACATTACTTTGATAAGAGCTAACCTTGGAATTCTGGACCAACCAATTAACGAAGATCTGTGGATTTCATATGTAGACTTTCTCCATCTTGAAAATGCCCTGACACATGTGCCCAGATTTATTAAGGTTTTGTGTCACCCTTGCGCCACGCAAGAGGATGTAGGGTGATGCAAAACCTAGAAATAGATTTATCAAGCCAAGCAATGCCACCTTGCATGGCCTTGCCTGTTTTTGTGAATGTGGAGTAACGCAATGCAGCGCTAGCTGCTATGTTGCATTACTGTGCATGGTGGGGGTGTTAGATAGGTGAAGAGTGGGTGTACCAATTCATCCACACATGAATTCTGAGGTATTCCCAAATTTACCAACACTGGTAAACCTGGGAAAGCATCAGAATTGTACGTCTTCCCAACAAAGTTGCAACAATAAGAAATAGAAAGCCAAAATGGAAGGTGCACTCAAATGAAGTCAATGGAGAAAAGTAATTTATAAATAACTTCTTCTTTTATTCAAAGTATTCTGTAAACACAGGCACAGCCAACGCGTTTTGTTCCCTTTTTTTGCCTTGAGAACTTCGTAAGGGCAAACTAATAATATCCGGAAACGGCTATCGTAAACCAACACACTGTGAGAACCGGGGTAAGAACGTTCTGGCTTGACCAACTAAGGTCTCCTTAGCTTGGATTGTGACTGTCCTAGTTGAGATATATTGCAAGTTCCAGTCAGAGTGGTGGATTCGTTTGCAATTCAAGCTCTATTCAGGTCCCCAAGTTAAGCGATGTATTAAGTGAATCAAATTACACCATTACGTCTGCGTCAAATTTTCTCGTTATAGTGCGGCAATCGTGTAGGTATAAAACCCCCGATTCGTTTTCCCGTCTTTTTAGAGGCTATAGGTCGAATAGTGACCTAGACCGATCATTGAAAGAGAGTGCCGCACCTGTGATATGAAAATGGTTCTGTTGGGTATTTTACAATCTCTTTGGGTTAGGCTAAGGACAGCTCTAAAACACAAACAAGCAGAACTCTCTGATATTCAAAGTTTTTATATATATTAAAAACAAGAAACAGTAAAATGGAATTACTTCATTCCACTACATTACTGGCTAATATTTATCAAATACATGTGCAGTGACTGTGGTGATTCAAGTGACAAATGTGAAGCATATAGTGACACTTATATACAAAGACGTTAAATCAATACAATTTACAAAAAAGGAGGGAAGGGGGGGGGACCGGGGCAAGTGTAGAACGATGTATTTTTTATCGTTTTGTGGCCAGTTTCATCATAGTAAAAGTTCCAAGGAAAACTGGGAGTTATTGTCCATATTCCTGGAATTATCTTGGCCAAAAGGAAGAGCGTCGACGTTTCGACCCAGGTTGCGCCCCAGTTGGTGGTCGCGGCGGGTCTTTATCAAGACAGGAGGGGGATGGGGATCGGTCAAAAGTTATTGTATTCCAGAGAGTAGCCCGTTGGTCAACCCTCGATTTAATGTCATCAGCGTGGAAGCCTCCGCAATGTGAGAAACGGCGATCCGAATGTGAACGCCAAACCGAGCTCTCCGACTGAAAGCGCTCACGAGCTCATTCCCCAAGTTCGCACCAGTTACAAACATCATTAGGGATCTCCATTGGCTCCCGATACGCAGCCGTATCAAATTCAAATCGCTGTGTATTGTTTACAAGTCACTCAATAATCAAGGTCCCCACTTTCTCAAACAGAATCTTCTCCATCATGTCCCAACCCGATCTCTTCGTTCCTCTATTCAGAACTTCTTGGCTGTGCCTTGCACTGAACAGTCACCTGGGGAGACAGTCGTTTCCTGGTTGCCGCCCCTAGACTCTGGAACACCCTTCCTGCACATATCCGAGCAAGTCCCTCCCTGTTCACATTCCGCAAACAGCTAAAGATGTGGTTATTTGACCAATAGCCTTGTATATCTTCTTTACCCCAGTTGCTGATCCATCCCTTAACTAGCGCCGAGACGCCCACGGGTATTCGCCGCGCTCTACAAATGTCAATAAATAAATAAATAAATAAATAATTCTGCATCTCATTACATGCCACGGCCACTTAAGACATGTAGAGATGGCCACCAGAAAAAAAAAGATGCAAACCTCAATATAGAAGCAATATCAGATGTAGGAGATCCACAACACATTTTCTTTATTGAGCAGTAGTTCAAAACCATTGAATATTTAACAAACAGAATATATCCCAAAACTTCTTTCTGGAAAAGGAATAAAGATGGATATAAACCTGGAACCCATGTCCGGGGCCTAAACAATGACAGTATGTGGAACGTACTTAATTCTTGAAAAGCAGTGATATTCAGCTTTACAAACAATGAGTGCAAAGAGATAAACATCTTAGAGTGTCTATTAAGTTCACAATACGTATATTTAACAGTATTTCATAACTAAGTTTACATCCCTGATAATGCTGTCATAATTTAGCGATGCAACTATTTAGGAAACAATAAAGAAACATTGTTGGATTGTGGTGTATTGGTAGTGATAAGTAGGGACTTACCACTAGTAATAAGCCATGAACAAAATAAAAGGTTCAGTCAAGGTCCCAATAAATTATTCCCTTGCCCAACCCTTGGTAGCTGGCATCGAGCAACCAAGCTTAACGAAGGAAACAGCTATGTAAAACATTTCATAATAACAATACATTAAATAGGTAAGACGCACTACACAGTAAAAATTCAATGCCACTTTTTAAGAATAGGTTATATTTTTATGAACAAATGGATACCAAAACAACAAAAGTCCAATGTAGGGAATCAGAGATAGGAATTGTTAGAGAATTAACACTTCTACTACTTAAAAGCCCAAAATGGCACTTTGGGACATCTGGTCACACTTGACCCGGACAAAGTCAAAGTTTGATACCTACCGCGGTAGAGCCCTGGTCAGATACACTAAGCGGGAGGCCTCGGTCAAAATTTTACCTTCTCGCTTATTTGTTTTTCTGGAGCTTTTTCTCTTGACGTTGAGCAAGGCTCCTTGACAGGCCGGGTTTTGAGTGAATGGCTGCTGCTTGGTTCAGCGTGAGCCCTCAGGAAAATCCTGGAAGTCTTGCGCTGTGGAGCTTTCAGCGGCAGAAGCCTGAAATTTAGGCCGAGTCGCAGTTCGATGTCGGCGGCTTGGCTCTCTTTGTGGAGCTTTTTGACAAAAGTCTCTAAATTTCTACATACATCTCCTTCCAGAAGGCCCTATTGGAATTTAAAGTGTCCACAACTAAAGTCCAAGGGTCTGGAAGCTCCAAAATGGTCTTGGGATGTTGGAACAACGTTTCCACAATGCACTTTGTTAAATCCTTAAAAGTCCACTAGACACACTCCATGCAGGGGACTTTTTTGTGGAATACTGCAGGCGAGCTCTGTTAACTAGTTGCTGTGAGGGAGTCCACTCCTTAATCCTTGTGAAGCAAGGCAAAGACCTTAGGGTTGTAATTCCAGATTGTGCAGCAGTTGCAGTCCTACAGAATGTAATCCTTTGGCTGCAGATCAGGGTTCCTGCAGGGCGGTCCTTTTTCTCCTTCTAGGTTCAGGCAGGGATCTGAGTTGCTGGGCAACACTCCCATATTTATCCACAGTTCCTAGGAGTTAACCAGGGGGGCCCCCTGACCAATGAGAGGCAGAGTGCCATGCAGTTGTACGACCACTTCCTCCGAAGTGTGGCATATTCTTTACCCAAAAAGCACTATTCTGCCAATATAGAGAAATTCTCTCCTGGAGAGTTAGACCTGGCAAAGCCAACTGGTTTGGCAAAGTTTCCCAACACACCCTTCCCAGCCCCTTCACTAATCTAATTACTTGGGCTCCTGTCTGGCTGGGGCCACAGAATGTGGGGGTGAGGCAATCAGAGCAGGGCCGGTTGCTGGAAGGCTGAATTTTGGCTTACAAATAAGAACATTCTATATTATAAAATAAATCTAACAGTTGTAAGTTGCTTGATTTATCCTAACTACCATTTTGATATTTTGAAGTATAGTTTTAGCTCATTTCTTTCAATATTTACATTTTAATAAAGTATTTTCATGTCATCCTGTGGAGCCATTTTGTTACAATGAGGAAAACAAAATTAAATTGGTAGTTCTTCCCTCACCTGGGCATATAAAACATCTTTTAGAATGCCACTGCTTATTGTTTCAAAGCCCCTCGCACTTGGGGCACTCAAGAAAGACCTTAGTGTTGGCTTATATGAAAAAATAAGGTTGTTCGAGACTTTTGGAAGTGCCTTTAATTCCAAAGTTGAATTTGTATATAATTTTAGTTTAGGGCAGTGCTGGCTTTTAAAATGACAGGAAGCATCACAGTACTGCACACACAAGTACATTAAATCAACAGGGCCACTAGAGCTACAAGCCCTACCATATACTATCAATCAATCAATCAATCAATCAATGCATTTGTATAGCACGCTACTCACCTGGAAGGTCTCAAGGCGCTTGAGGTAGGCTGTCAGTACCAATTTTAGTTATACCTAATTACCATGCACTTTTAATCAAACCACAGGCCCTGGGTCTGATTAGCAGAGCTCAGGGCACCATCAGAGTTAAAAAACAAGCATCTAGTAGTCAAAATGGGAGCAAAATGTGCAAGACACTGTAAAGAGGTGCTAGTTTCTCACAAACATACACTGTTTAAATGTTTCAGTAGCAGTAGTAGTGTGTTTATTTCAGCGTTAGTCAGTGTTCATAGTTAAAATACACAGAACAACTTCTTCATACTAACAATACCAGCCTATAGTCGTTCCATTGCATTGAAGTTGCATTTCATCCATGTAAAAGCAACCAAATATATTAGATGCTAAAGAACATTCTCCAGTTCAAGTGGGTCTACAGTTTTCCCTTCCAAGCACTTGTAAATTATCAAGGCTGCCTTTAAAATCTTGGCCATACCAACCACAATCACTTTTTTGTATCAGATCTAAAGATCCTGAGACCTGCCAAAGGATCCTAAGGACAATGTTATATTCCATATAGGTACCCCGATATAGGCTCAGGTAACATCTTAACCTTTCACCTATTCTCTCCCCTACATTACACACATAATGATTCTTGGGGACTGACCTTTTACCTAGATACAACACTGCACACCGAATGCAGGATTTTCCCTTGTAAAAGCCTCATACATTAAGCATTAGGATTCTTGGAAACTCAGCAGGACTACATCTCCTGTATAATAACTAAGTATGAAGTTCATTCCCGACGTCATCCTATGTCCGACAATTGGCACAGCAAGGTAGAACACCCGGGAAGACCTTTGGGTATATAAACATCACATCTTGCTGAAAAAGAGAGAGGAGATCAGGATTTCCCTGCCTACACACCTTGATGTGAGACACTGAGGTTCTGCATGCAGATACTCCAGCTCTCAGTGGTATAACATCCCTTGCGGGGTGCCAAATCGAGACCAAGGCGGGGTGTCCAACCGGAGACCAAGACGTGGTCCCACATTCTCTCACTTCGATAATGGGGTTGACTTTATCCTAGAGGAAGTCTTGGCTTAACAACTACATACCTGCTATGCACACTTAGGTACATCTAGTGGGTAGCATTGTAGGAGTATGCATTTTATTGTCATGTATTTTATATTCTTGCCTGTATTCAAGGTTATACAAAATGGTAGAAATCTACCATCCTTTTACTTTCTTAGTGCTTCTAATCATTTAGATCTTTCACTGTCTCATGAGTGTTTCAGCACACCTATTTTACACTAGAATAATGACTTCAATAAATACTTATTGAGAAACATCCATACTGTTTATTCTGTGTTTATCTCTGAGACTAAATGCGCACTAGTGACTGAGCGTAAAGTAGTACACTGTTTCCACGATCCTGAGGGATCAGGGTTGTTATGTTCGATAGTTGCCAAGAACTACTCCCTCCTTGTTAAGAGGAGTTTCTAGTGCCACTGTAAACTAGCTGGTATACAGACTACCATACCTGGTGGGGATGTCTATAATCAGTCTGACACCAATCCTACAGTGTATGTTGTCTAAACGCGCAGACCCTATAGAGGGTTTATAGGAACTACACAACATGACGTCCAACGCTGGTTGGATACCTATTTAACAGTCAAAACTGAGTAGTTCAGTTGTTCTATTCTCAGAGACCCATACTCTCATTTCCCCAGTGACTTCTGGAATGGGAGGGTACAAAAATCTGCAGCAACCGAGTAGGCAAAAATCCTATTTATTGGCTGTTCTTCAATCAAGCTTGAAGGACACATTGTTCCTATTTGAGCATAACACCTTATCTGTTACCTTGGAAAACACTTCTTACTTAAACAATGACTGAATTAGTGGATAATGCTGTACATGAGCTAAATCTCTCTGCCGAAGAAGAAGATGCAGACGCAATACAAATTACAGAAAAGTTTAGAAATGCCATCACCCTAAAAATAACTGCATATGGGTTAACAGCTAGAGGTGGGCCAGTAACTTTCGTGATTGAGGCACACAAATCATTTAGAACAGACATATTCTATTCATGGGTTACATCTCCACAGGCAAATGCACCAACAAAGACATTTCATTAATATACAGAAGATGACACACAAAACAAATAGTGTCAGTACAAGTACATTGAAGTTCTGCTCACTTACCAGGAGCATTTATACTGGTTTAAAGGTGCACCCCTCTATCCAAGAAATAAAGTAAGGCTTGGTCCGCTCAGAAGAGACGGAACAACTTGGCCAGTCCTAGCGGCCTACACACCACATCCTGACATTGAAACAATGCCAGCAGGAGACTTACTTACACTTCATAAAGAATTATTAAAACTTTACAGAAATATGACACAATTCATGATGAGGACACTCACAGTTCAGCCAGCAAAGTCTACACCAACAGGTCCGACTCAAAAGTCAACAACTAAAATTACACTAGAAACATTACACGCAGTAAAGGGTAACTTGCCCACTAAATGTGAACAAATGCCATTCTGGGTGGCTCAAAAAGTAACACAGCTAGAGGCGGTATTTCCAAACACCAGCTCACATGCAAAAACACAGAATGTTAACAATTTGCTTGCCCATGGTCATAACCCCAGAGAGAGGACTGTACCTCTTGGGGTACAGTTTTTGCTGCCACATATACCAGGATTCATGGTATCCCTTCATTAGCGAGAATACCAGATGTATTATGAAAAATACAAAACGAATATGAAGCGGAATCTGCTCTTAATGTAGGAATGAAATTATTAGGTAATTTTGTCCAGGTATCATCTATAATATTAGCAAATATTACAGGGGAAGCAGCATCAGTGGCAATATGCCAATGCATGAGGGAGTTCACTCCTCCTCAACAGGAACAAGAATTACCAAAAATAATTGAGACTGCTTATGCAGAATTAGGTAGCGACAGTTTGAGGGCTAGAGCAGTACATTCTCAACTCATGGGTGGTCCTGAGAAGGATAACACTAAGCAAGCACTTGCTTCTTCTGAAAGGAAAGGGGATAATAACAGACAACAAAATAATAAAGACAATAGATCTCAATCCAGGTGTATATATCCTCAACAGGAGCCCTCTGAAAGAAGGTATAACCTTAGGAATAGGGACAACATTAGAAAAGCTGACAGGAATCAGGACACTCATACACGTTCCTCTCGTTCCTTTATGTGTTCAGCTAGGGAAGGACGGTCAGAACACAGAAAAGAAGAACGTACAAAGTCCAGAGATGCACAACACACTTCAGACTACAATTCTAAAATAGAAGAAAAGCCTAAATCAAAACCTCAATTAAACAAAAAGAAAGTAGCAGGTCTCAAAGTTAGACAGGGCCAGAATTCTGAGGACTCAATGACTGAATGGGGAATGGGCTCTGATGATGCTAGACAGTGCAGCAGAAGTAACAATAGCTCGCCAGAACCTGATGGAATTTCTGGTGACAGCGGAGTTGAGTGAACATATCACGGTGGATACCCCAGATACTAGGGTAAGCGTCCCACATTGGTTACATGAAATAACACTCCAAACGAGGGAGGACAAGCCCAGAAAAATTAAAGGTCTCTTTTGGGAGAACCTGTCATTTGGCTACTACATTATTTTAGCTGAAATAAATTGCCTGCCTAATATTGTTATGGATTGCCCAAAGGGAGAAACAGTAATTATGCCTGCTTTTTCCAACCTTGTTACCCAATATTTAAAACACACATGCGCACGGGAGCGGGCGGTAGCCCTTGCTCAAGCACTACATCACAACCATGTTGGATGGGATGAAGAGTCAACCCACCACGTGATACCATTAAAATCTACTCCAACTCCACAGAGACAGTATCGAATTAAAAAAGGTGCTAAAATATAGGTCAGGGAAATCTTGAATAAACTGGAATGCCAGGGCATAATTGAAATATGCACCTCTTCAATGAATAATCCTTTCTTTCCTGTAATGAAACCAGACAACTCATATCATCTAGTTTTAGACTACAGACATCTTAACTCATGCACAAAAACATTTGCAGTACAAAACGCACATAGTGCCGCATTAATGAATAACATTTTGTAGAAAAAGTACAAAACAACACTCAAATATCTCAAATGGATTTTTCTGCCATAATATAGCGCCTGAAATCAGATATTTGACAGCATTCTTGGCATTAGTGTCCTAGGGTCAATTTTTTTGACTCTCCAGGGGTAAAAGAACAGCCGGGGTTGTTCTCGGATAGAGTAACTGAGTTACTCCAGAATCTAGATGAAGAAGTATTGTCCTTTGTAGATGATATTTATATGACAGATGATGACCTAGAGGAACACTTGACCAGGATGAACACCATAATTTTTGGATTCGCTTCTGAGAGCTACACATGTAACTTTAAAAAATCTAAATAAAGCCCACCTCAATGTCCTATTTTTGGGACATGAGCTTTCAAGTGAAGAAAAAAGCTTGGCAGCCAATTTTTTAGAATCTTTCAAAATCATTGAAATATTGACAATCCATACTGGTTATTCCTGAACTTTGGTAGAACATACATTTTGGATTACGCAGAAAGGGTTAAACCTTTCTACGACCTCATAAGACCGGATTTTTCAGTGAGGCAATGGAAACAGGGACAAAAAGACACCTCTCACCGCCCTACAAGCTGACATGATAGCTTCAAAACACTTATAGAAACACGTAAATGTCCGCAACCACGTGATCTGTATAGTTACGGGTCTATCTGGGTACACCTACCTAACATACAATGAAGGCGCAACAGTACCCATAGCATACAATTTGCACTTATATACAAATGCTAAGATGCATTTTGCAAGCACAGAAAAAAATCTGACATCAGTACAGACTGCTGTAGTGAGAGAAAGAGCTCAGTCTCAGGGTAAGTGAATACTCGTCGTGACTCCAGTACCTGCCTTAGAGGCTGCTACAAAGGCAAGCATTCCAAATGCTAAAGCCTTACATCCAAGATGGATACAATGGGCTAATTATCTTACTGCATCAGACATAAAATACAGATACAACCCAAATCTAAAAACACAAGCATTTCTGCAATATGAAAAAAATATCCTCTCCCGAATGAAATAATGCCTCTATATCAGTATGAATATATTATTTACACTGACTGAACTGCCCAGCTGTCCATTGGAAGTAAACAACAATACATCACTGCATGTGCGATTGTAAAAGGTCATATGCAGGGAGGTAAATTCTATCCAAGATGTACAAAAACACAGTCTCTAGGAGAGTGCACAGTTCAGCTGGCAGAATTAAAAGCTCTATTACTGGCCCTGATAAATATGAATCAAGAATTTCCCACACTAATCATGTGTGATTCATTTCACTGTGTACAGTCATGCAGTGAATATCTTCACTACTGGGGTCAGAATGGGTATAAGGACTCAAAAGGTGGCACAATTAGGCACAAAATGCTAGCAGAGTTGAAAAACGAACAACCAAGAGCTCACATGATACACACACTAAGTCATCAACGTGATGGTGTTCACGTTGAAGGAATTCATTGGCTGATGACCCTGCAAAAGGGGTTGTAAGTACTGCTTCCGTAGCTGCAATCACTTGTTAAAAAACGAGACTAGACGAAGACATTATGGTTGCTGTCATTGCTACACTCAATAACTCAGATGTACCAAAAGAATTTCCACTCAAGTCCTCTGACAAGTTAGATGCAAACAACGTTCCATTAGCCTAGATTCCCAGAGTGGGGATAAAGTAACACCAAACATGGATCGCCGATAAGGCTTAATATTAGCTGCACACGGGGTCAGGGTTCTGAACACACTGGAGTTACGGCAACAGTGTATTTACTGGAACAACGCTATTGGTGGCCAGGGTTAACAAAACAGACTAAAGACTATGTCTTAAAATGCGACATCAACAGATAAAGGGCTCCACCATAACACGTCCAGCGCAGATACCATTGCTAATATCAGAGAGACCACTCGCATGTATCTATTTGGAGCACTGCCGCCCCTTACAATCTGATGGGGTTTACAAATACATTATGGTTGCAGTGGATTCCTACGTGAGATTCCAATGGGTATGGACTCGATGCTCGGCTGACGCACAAAGATTTGTGAGTCATTATAGCGACATACGCAGTTGGCATATTACGTTCTGGGTGTTGCCTCGGGTTTAGCTCTAGGACTTACAAGGAAGCCATGGGGTGTTTGGGTGTTGCTCTGTGGTACTCCTCTCCATACCATCCCCAGGAAATTTGGTTGTAGAGAGGAAGAATCTGGGATTAAAGCAATCATTAACAGCTAGGGTATTAGGCATGGGTGGTAACAGGGACAATCATTTATATAGGGTGCAGAGGGCCTTGCACAACATGCCAAGAAGTTCTCGAGGGGGTGTCACTCCTTATGAGGTCCTTTTTGGGATGAGAATGTGGGTACCTGATCTCGATTGTGAAAGCACAGTGGCGGATGAAAATCCTTTTTACATCAATAAACGTTCTGCTGTTTTACAGGATCTTAAAGAATTCCAGGAACTACAGGGCAATGTGCAAGTAAAGCAGACCGTCACTGGGGAAGTCACGTCAGTAATCGCAAAACCTCTCTGGGTTCCTAAAATCGGGGATCTGGTACTGAATAGTAGAACTTGTGGGCTCCTAAGTGGCGGACGCCCTCTTCGCAATATCATACAGGACGTTTAAACAGAAAGGCTCATCTCGTTTGAAGAGTCACCTATACCGATGATGGACTATGTAACAATGCCATGGAACTCGTTCCTCTAGGTACAGAATTTCAAAATCAAACTGAAAGACAAATTTCAGGAGGCAAAGATGGCTTCCGCAGGCCAGACGTGTGAGCGATGAGCTCCTCAACCGATCCCTCCTTTCTTCAAGCTATGTGTGCAAAGAGGTCGGCGAAGCAAAAAATTAAACGGAAGCGGTAAAAAATGAAAGTTTAAGAACCTAAATAGTCAAAAGGCGGAGGATTTCGTAGTCTGTACAAAAAAAAAAGCAAATACAGCTCACCTGTGCTGGTGGGGCTGCGAGTTTTACTGGAGGGGGTGCTGGTTAATTGAGTGTTTGAACTGCAGGAGGAGACTCCATAGCTGATGCTGCCAGTATAAAGCAATGGGATGACCCAGTTATGTGCAGAACCTGAGGATTCGTACATTAAGAAAACAGTGGTTCTGTCACCTATCAGCTTATAGAAAGCATCCAACATCTTTATTAAATATGTCCCACTCTTAGGGTGAGACTAACATTGAATGAAAAATAAGCCCAAGAAACACAAACTAATGTTCTTCTGAATTGGTGTATGATTTTATAACAAATTTATTGAAAACTCTATACTCAAAAATTGAGAACAGGACATATATATGCACACACAGATATTTGATGTGTATTTACTCTTATTGACACATAATGTGAAGTGAAAACAAAGAAATCTATTTACATATCACAACACAATATATACATAACAAATGAACGTATATTCAAGATAGGCATTTAAACACAGATATTTAAACATAGTGTGAGAAAAAATGTAAATCTGATTCAACGCAACTTATTATCAATCTGGTTATTCTTGATTATTATGGGTGATCAATAACACTTGATAGTGTGTGTCGACGTTTCGACCCCAGATATTATTGCAATATTTTGCTCGTTTAAGGGGCGGGGTCGTCTTCAAGACTATATGTAGAGTCTGTGTGTGGCCTGTTCAAGAAAAATGTGCGCATTTTAGTTAGGGTTTGGCAATTATAATTTTGTTAAGGAGAGGCCCTGTGTCCCAGCTCACCTTGAATTAAGATTCCACCTGGATATCAAAGTATAGGTACTGTCAGCATGACTGCTTGATTATATATGGTTGACCTGTCAGATATAAATTAGGATGACTGTCAAAACTGTGTGTTAGAAATAGAGCAGTCTTGCGAATAATTATACATCACGCCCGTACAGGGACTGTACTTGAGTCAATACATAGATCTCCTTATCAGCTGATGAAGTTAGGGTTCAGTGGCACAGCATGCCTATAACTCTATGTAAACGAATATTAATTCCAATGAGTTGCTTTAGTCACTACAATAGTAAGGATTAATGAGTAAATCGACCATGATTACAAAAAGTTTGAAAAAAGGTTTGGCCACTAACCTCTGGCGTCTGGCGCTCAGGGTCTTCTCTGAGTATTCAATAATTCTCAATTGAGCAATGATTTCTGGTGCAGATTGCCTCCTGGCAAAACTTATGTGATAAACTCCAGGCTAATTATTGCATACGAGTACACAAGCGTACCTCCATTAGTTAAGGAAAGGTATTGCAGGGCTTCAAGTTCACCACAACGAGGGAGGAGACGATAACCTATGCCATTGTGTATCTGGAAACTGATCTCAGGAAGCTGCCTTCCCGAGAGCTTCCCTTGACTTCTATAAATAGAATCCTTTTGACAGCATTTGCGTGTATGTAGCATCCTGGTATGAGGTTGCTACGTGCATGACACGATTGCCCTCTGCTGGGGATTAGCTGTAAGGATCATTTAACTATGAAACTAGAGGATTCTTGTTAAATTCATGAATTAAGTTAAAAACATATATGAAAAACGCATTGAAAGTGGCTACTAATCACCTCACGTTTGCATGTATACCTATAAGAAGGCTTTTTAGTGGTAAATGTGCCTTAGCCACATATGTATTATGTATTGTGTATTAAGTTTAATACATTGTATTAGTGCATTTCTATTAACATGGGCACGTAAGAATGAAAATAATATACAAATCAGAGAATAACATTTGAGACCCATATTTCAGCGTACAAAAGACCTTTGTATTATTTATGTACAGATAATGGGGGTACAGCCTTGGACTGAACTTAATGAGAAGGAGAGAATAATGCAGTCAGGGACTGCCAGGAGTCTTATGTGGGAGATCTCACTCTCCCCAGAAGACACTTCTGCCGGAGACAAAGTTGATCTTCAAAGTGCGGATCCAACAATTGGCAAACCAGAGGAAATCTCGCTGGCATCAATATATCAGTCTATATCAGAACACATAATGGAAACTCACACGGAGAACCTCAAGAATCACACAGCGTGTCGCAAGCTGCAGAACACTGTCAGGAGGATAGCCAAACTTTGTAACAAGAATAAATGAGGCGGAAGGTTGTATATCGGTACTGGAGGATGAAATGGGCACACAAAAAGCTACTATAAATGCTATTACCCATCATTGAGACGACACTCAGCATAAACTGATCGACCTATGAAATCAGCTACGCAGAAACAATCTGAGGATACTGGGCATACAAGAGGGAATTGAAGGGTCGGATGTCCAAAAGTTCCTGGCAGAAATATTTACCGAAGCTTTCCCTGAACTTTTAACATGGGACTGGGTTTGCGAGGTGCGAAGGGCCCACAGGTTTCCATTTAAGCAGCTGAAAGTGATAAATAAGGGTCAGACACGTTTTTTTGTTTCAGAAATACAGGCAAAAGAATATTTGGGCTCTATTAGAGCAACTATACGATAAATTGCCAAATCCTCTGGGGTGTTCAGTATGGAGCTGAATATATATAGAGATCTTTGTACAATTGTAATTTAGGTAATATTCAGCATGTACCTACAAGGTTTTTTTATAGTAATCATCTGCCTTAATGGATTTTTTATTTTAATTTTGATAAGAAGAAAGGGGGTATCGAGGGGATAGTCTCTCCCCATATCAAGGGCCTTTTTGCCTGTGTAATGGGAGTAGGTTTGGGGTTGGGGGTGTGTGGGAGCACTGGGTTGGTGTGGGGGTGGAAGCGGTAGGATGTGGGAGAGGGGGCCATGTTGGATAGGTATGGAGCTGGGTAGGGGGAGGGGCAAGGAGGGAGGTTCGGGGAGGTAAAGACAAAAAAAATGGAATTCAGGTGCATACATTGATAAAGGGAGACTAGGGATGTTGAAATACGATAAGCAATGGCGAATAAAAGTAAATTAAATATGTAGGGATGGATAGTTTCCAGATATGTTCATCTAATGGAGGTGGCTTGAACAACAAGAAAAAGAGAGAAAGGGTTTTTTAGAGTCTTATAACAGTAAACCCAGACATGATTTGTCTTCAGGAGATGCACATCCCCTGGAAGAATAAAGATATGTTGGAAATTATCGGCTATAATCTTGCGGTGTGCTCCGCGCAAACAATCACGATTAGGGGAGTGAAACAGGACACTGGGGGAGTTGTTCATACAGCAGCAGACAAGTGAGGACAATGGGCCACAATAGAGTTAAATATGGGGCTAACGGTGGTTAACATATATGGATCTAATTTAGATGACAACAACATTTGGGAAGAATTGGAGGTGGAATTGGCCTCTTGGTCACAATTATTGATATTATGCGGCAATTTTAACATACATATAGATGTAGACGTACAACTGCACACCCAGAAATACCTAGGGAGGAAACCTTAAGTAACGAAATAATCAACAGTGGGAATGGACACTGGTATCTACAATAACCATTAGTTATTTTTGACAACCCTCATAGACGCTTGTTGATTCTGATGTTAACGTTGCGGTATATCTTTTCGTCCGCCCCTTATCAAGCGTCAGGGCATAGTCATTGGGTTGTCAAGTAACATGCTATATGCCTGCCTCACCAGAGGCAACCTCAAGTTAGTGTAGAAGTGTCCAGAAATTCGGGGGACAGATCTCAGGAGGTAGTAGGTAGAAAAAACGTTAAAAAACAGTAACACACCAGAAGCAAATTTTATTGAGAAAAGGTGAGTACCGTTGGGTAAAAAATAGTGTTTATATTAAGTAATCGAGTTACCAGATTACCATATTACTCTTAAAGACAGGTCGACATGTTTCAGCTCACCTGGGCCAAAATGGTCTTCGGAGCTTTCGTCAGGACAACAACAAAAAACTGGACAAAAAAGATGGGTTTTTTAAAGTACTCACACAACTTGTGTAGTTTTCCTAGAATTGTACGAAGATCTCATACTGAGATTCCTGTGTTATGGGAACAAAACGACAATTCAAAAAGAACGTTACATGGAACACTGGCATATAGCGCGCTTACAAAGCTTAAAGTTAAGAGAGAAGAACAATAGTTCCTCAAGTAAGGTGCACCTATTGCGGGCACTAAAGGGGGACGGGGGTCTAGAAGAGTAAAACAAATAGGAGGTTCAATTCACTGGAGATTTAGACATTCTTAAGGGTAAGTAGGCATTGCACAGCAAAAGGGTTTGTTAAGTTTAAGAAAGGTCACAGGTTTCAACAAGTCTAAGGTAGATCGCTACGAGGAAAGTAGAGCGTGAGTAGCAATTTCTCACATACCTTCGTAAGTAGTTAATTTCTCCACATCAGGTTGCAAAAGAGTCGCTAATAACGAGGTCTTTGCTACGAAGATGAAATAAACAAGGGTGTTTAAAGGTTAGGGCCTCACAGTGTATAAAAGTACCAAAGGTCTGGAGGCGTTTGTTAACGGAGCTAGCCGCCATTCTTACCCACGTGTAGGAGAGAATTCACTCCTAGTGCTGACTCTGCCCCTGGAAAGTAAGGAGGACCTACTGTTTTCACTATTTACAGCGGGAAATAGAAAAGGGGTTACCAGGTAGAATAGACCTACTTAAAGATGGTGGGTCTGCGAAGGTAGGTAGTGCACTCATTGGTGTAGGATTGAGTGGAAGCATATATGAAACCTGTGTTTTGGGAACGGAGAAACAGCGCTTATTCGAGTTTCCATTGAAGAAATTCGTATAGGCCGATGTTATACACGAGTTCTCTTGGATCAAGTTACTAGGGGGATACTTATTTTAGTGATCAAAAGGTTTCAGAGAACAGATTAGGAGAACTGGTGCCATGGAATATTGTCATTCATCCCAGATGTGTGGGTTTTGAGGCGATTGACCCATCGCTGTTCCTTTTCGAAAAGGATCTGTTCAGCATTTTGGTTTTTGTCGTGGAGCATCTCAAGGATTCCTCACCTTTTCCTAATACATTTTGCTTCTGGTGTGTTACTGTCAGTCAGTCAGTCAAATTAACTTTATTCGATTTGATAAAATCATACAAAGTACATCAAAACAGTATTATTTACAATTAACTGTTTTTTAACGTTTTTTCTACCTACTACCTCCTGAGATCTGTCCCCCGAATTTCTGGACACTTCTACACTAACTTGAGGTTGCCTCTGGTGAGGCAGGCATATAGCTCGTTACTTGACAACCCAATGACTATGCCCTGACGCTTGATAAGGGGCGGACGAAAAGATATACCGCAACGTTAACATCAGAATCAACAAGCGTCTATGAGGGTTGTCAAAAATAACCAATGGTTATTGTAGATATCAGTGTCCATTCCCACTGTTGATTATTTCGTTATCTACCCAGGGGAACTGAATGGACCTCAATTCCTCTTCCCTCCCTTTTGATGAAGGAAACCTTAAGTATACAGAGCAATAAATGCTCTTAAAAGTACTCATGGAGTAATGGATGTTTGGATGGAAAAGAAACAAAAACATCCTCGATATAAGTATTTTTCTCCCACAATGAGAAATTTGTTAGATTGGATTATTTTTTAGCCTCTAGTCAGTTGATTAAACAGCTAGATGTCAAGAAATTGCTTCAACTTTTTTCTGATCATAATTCTTTGCTGTTGGAAATAGAAGGAATGGTGGAGAGGCAAAAACAGAGCTCCTGGACATTTGATAAAAAATTGTTAGCTGATGAGGGATTCTGTTCTCATGTTAAACAATGGTCAGTGGAATGTTTTGCTTGTAATAGATATAGTGCTGCTCGTTCGATGGTTTGGGATACTTTCAAAGCTGGTTTTAGGGGCAAAGTTATAGGATATGTAGCCATAACTCGAAAGCTGCGGAAAGTAGAAATGGATCAAATGATTGGGAAATTGGCAGAACTGGCGGCGGAGCATGTTTCAATAATAAGGAAGGGAAGTGTGGAAGAGGCAATACGGGATTAAATAAATAGGCATTTCCAGGAGAAGGTGGCCCAAACCTTTTAAGCTTATAGTGAAGAAATGTATGAATACAGGGAGACAACAAGACAAAATACTGGCACATAGGATAAGGCAAAAAATGCGCTAGAAATAATATCCTTAAAAACAGGAATAATAAAGATCAAATAGTGGAGGGGCCCGAGAAGATAACTGAGGTCTTCGAGGAGTTTTATAGAAGATTATATCAGGCAGACACTGTGCAGGACTCGGCGGAGATAATGAATTGGAATCTTATTTGGCCTAGATTGGACGAAGATAAAGCACAAGAAATAGAGCAAGAAATTACTATGGAAGAGGTTCAGGAGGCTTTAAGATCCCTCTCTGCAGGGACAGCCGCCGGACCGGATAAAATACCGGCAGAAGTTTACAAACTATTAGCTTTACAGATTATCCCCATCATGCGTGATTTATTTTTATGTATACAACATAATGGGATCCCACCAATATCATGGCAGGGTACAGACATGGTGGTTTTCCCTAGGACGGGCAAAGCATTTGAACTCCCATCTTCATATCGCCCGATGTCGCTAATGAATGTGGATGGGAAGGTATACTCTAAAATAATGGCTTCTCGCCTGCAAAGAATAATCATTCCCTGGTGTAATCTTGGCAACATGGCTTTGTTCCTGGCAGGGTAGGCACATACCACCAAGGCGAGTTATATCAATACTAGATATTGCAGAAGCAGAGGATATGGAAGTGGCTGTTGTCCTCCTAGATGCAGAAAAAGCCTTCAACCGAGTGTTGTCGCAATATCTGTGGGGTACTTTGGGTGACAGAGGGCTAGGTCCTGGGTTTTTGAAGGCTATAATTATGAATAATCAGACAAATAAACCAATTATCACACAAGGCTACAGGACTAAGATACTTGTGTATGCAGATAACATTGGGATAGTTACATCGGACCCACAAGGGACAATTAAAGAAATAGAAAATTTGGCAGTAGGGTTTAGGAGGCAATCTGACTATTTGTTAAATAAAGACAAAACGCAAATTATATGTTCTACCCAATGTCATCTGCAGGATCCTCGGATGATAGAGAAGGCCATGTATTTATGGGTCAATTCAACTTCACAGACTGGCAATCGGTGGGCCATCAATCTAGTTATTGGTGAAAATAGAGGCTGAACTTAGACGAATGGACAAGCTACATCTCCCGATAATAGGTAGGATTAATGCAATAAAAATGTAGATATTCCCCAAGATTTTATATCTAATGCGAGCGATACCGTTGGAATTACCTGGAAGTAAAATAAAAAAAATCGAGGCTATGTTTTCAAAGTTCATCTGGTGGTATCAGAAGATACGACGGCCATATAAAATCTTGACTTTGCCTAAAGAAAGGGGCGGGGGGAGCCCCTAACATATTATTTTACTACTGGGCCTGTATCTTACAACAGTTTGGTACGCTCTATTTCTTAGAAAATAACAGGGCAGAAGGCATCTATCAGTTGGCGATGGGGAAGGAGGCAGAAGGTATCTTTCAAAGGCAATCTGAACCTCGCTATAGCAAAAGAACTCGGTATAAGTGTGTCCAGGGGACAATAAAGGTTTGAGAAAAGGTAATGAAGCACTGCCAAATTACTAGATATAATAAAATACACCTCAGTGTGGCATTCAGATTTTCTCCCATATACAATGTATGATGGGATGGCCAAGAGATGGGAGCAGGCAGGGATTGAGAAGGTGGTAGATCTGTATCATAATCAAGAACAAGCAACCGTTCTGGAGCTCGCTCAAAGGTTTGGCCTAAATAGAAGTTCCTGTTTTAAATATGTACAGATACAACATCTTGCAAAGGGTCTCGCTAAGGGATCTATCAAAGTGGAAGAGGTACCAATGCTGAGAGTAATGAAATGTTTGGAAAGCAGGATCCGGGTTTTTTATGTGGATTACTGCAGAGACTATCAGATGATATGGAGAAAGTAGAGGTCAAATGGGCAGAAATTTTGGTGGACAGGGAGGTAGATTTGGATATGATATTACAGATCGGGATAAGGTTTTTCTTCTCATCAAATTTGAAAGCACAACGGTATAAAACTACATATTATCTTTATTATACACCAGCGAAGCTGTTTGGCTGGGGAATGAGTCAGACTGATGAATGTCCAAGATGTCATAGTAGACCGGCAGATAGTATTCATATGTTTCATTCCTGTGGGAAAATGGCTGAGCTTTAAACAGGTATAGAGAAATTCTGGTAGCTGGTAATTAACAAAGAAATAAGAATTACCTCAAAGTTAATGGTATTAGGTTAATGACAATAGGGTGGCATTAGATACTCCACAGAAGGACTTTGTTTTTATAACGGTTGCAGTGGAAAGGTTGTTGGTAGCCACAGTATGGATAGACAAGAAACCCCACTCATATCAACAATGGGTACATAGGATAGTGAGTATTGGACAGCAAGAAATTGCTCTATGTAATTGTAAGGGTTTAAAGGCTAAACGGAAAGGAATGAAACTATGGGATCCCTTAATCGCATGGATGAAAAAAAGACAGTGGAATAAAATATGTGTAAATATGTGGAAAGATGTAAATATGTAAATAGTATTGTTAAATCAGGTGAATTTGTAATTGAGACCATTACTGCAGATGTAAATCAAATGTAAGAATAATCAGATAATGTAAATATGTATATACCTGATATCAAAGGAAATAAAAGACAGACAAATTTCAACTCGACCTAATACCGAAGTTTTCAGAAACATGCCTCAACAAGAGCCATCTACAAGTTCAATAAAACCTGCGGAGCTACCAAAAATAGAGAAAACTACATCTTGCTATTTCATCAACTTCGATACCTTTTCCTTGGATCGAAGTGAACCTGAAACAACGCCAGCCAGCCCCAATATCTCGTCAACATCAAATCAAAGACATTTTCACTTTTCTTTAAAGGACTTACCTGGTGTCACCTTGGTTACAACTTTGGATAATCACCGGGATACTTTTCTTTCTTTTCTGGATAGGCTTAGTAACTGTTTTCTGCTTACTTAATAATGGAACTTATCTACGCCAGAGCTCTGCACCATCGAACATGAATTTGATCCTAAAACCTCATGTTTCATCACAGTGAACAAAGACACTTGTCATAAGTGAACATTACAGCACTTCCTATACCTGATGGTATAGTGTTGGACACGGTTGATTATGACATATTTGGTCTGATCAAACTTTTATTTAAAATATCATGAAATGATATCATTACCTCCAGTACATTTTCCGATGATTGGGATTATGAAACTGTAAATAATATGCTGTCTGATTTAGAAAAATCTGCCACATTTTCTAGCAATGAAATGTTAGAAGACACATCAGGCTTTGACACAATGTACTGTTATCAACATTATGGTCATCATTTTCTACACAAATCCAGTAATCCCAGGAATGTTTTCGCATACCACCAATGGGAACATTGTCCTACACCACCGAAAAGTAGTTCGAAATCGTTTGCACAAAAATTTTATTATTTTTTAGGTTTTAATGTTTCAGACCAGAACTCATATTTCTATAAGGTTGCATCGACATTCGCACAGACAAATATGCTGACTAACACCAAACATATTTGCTTTGCTTCCTTTATTGCCCCACTGTCTGAACAGGGTTTCGACTTCTGGAAAGACACTATAGACTTAAAATAAGTCTGGGGTTCAAGAGACTGGCAAGTCCGGGGATCAGATGCGCAATTTAGAGCATGCCTCATTCCCCAGCAGATGATATTTTTGAATGATACTGTGCAACAGACTACCTGCATTGGAATATCCAAGAACAAGGATTTGAAAACACCTCAGATTTTTAACAACTTCACAAGCCAAGGGTAATTTTACATCCCTGAAAAGGGCTAAATTAGATGGTATTTTACAATACAATAGATTAGACATTACCAGCCACAACTTACCAGTGTCAGTACTGCCTAGAACAACAACAGGCAGGCAGATATGAAGAAATGTGTAGGGAATTCATCAAGGAATCAAAATGCGGCAGCACGCTTGCTGTCCAAAAAACCAAAATTCGCACCCATCTCAGATACTCTAAGGTCCTACCACTGGTTGTCCATTCAAAACAGGATAAAGTTTAAAGCGATGTGCATAATTTACAAAGTAATGCAGGATCAGGGGCCTCGCTTCCTTAAAGATCACCTAATACCCTACAGTCCGGCTAGAAAGCTACGATCCTCAGCACTTAACCAATTAGTGGTCCCACGTACCAGAACTGTGACTTGGGGTGACCGCCGTTTCCTGGTTGCGGCCCCCAAGATCTGGAACACCTTACCATATCACATTAAAACCAGTCCATCGCTCCTACAGTTTAGGAAAAAGCTGAAGACGTGGTTATTTAACCAATAAAAGTAGCACTCCAGCCGCATCCTTACCTCTAGGGAATGACATTACTGCAGTCCAGCGCCGAGACACCCAAGGGTAATTGTTCGCGCTCTATAAATGTCAGAAAATAAATAAATAAATAAATAAATACAAATTTTGATGTAGGAGTGGGGATCTAGAAGTATTTCTAAGTGGTACAAACTGCGAGAACGCTTTAAGTGGATCTCTCATATGCCAGGAAATTATGCTGCACGGGGCATGCAAAGGCTCAGCAGCTAACCTATCCTGTTACTTGATGGGTACCCCAGCAACCCCGATAACCCCTGTATTCAAGCTACTTTCAAATGGGAGTTACTTGATGCTGAATGATGAAGGTTGTTGTGGGATGCTTCTGGGCATTGCATATCTCGTCACTGTGAAGTCCAGGGTTACTTGCTGTATGCAATTACTGTTTCTACCAACACACACAGTCAGGGAGGCGCTGCTATGGCCTTCGATGAATTTTTCCTTTATAAGGTTTGATGCTCTGAGCAGAATGACCAGCGACTCGCAGACTGAAAACAATCTAAGTGCCAATGATTGATTGTCGAGTGCCCGCACGCCGAAAATGCAGATAAGTAGCACATGCTGAATACAGTTTTACTATGCCTTGCCACTCTCAGGTGGGAGTTAACATGATAGACCAGATTGTGTATGAAGGTGGTTAGGCAATATGCTAATTGACTTGTTTGGACTAATGAATATAGTTTTATGGAACGTTCTAGCTTATTGGACCAGGGATGTGTGTTCCGTACTCTGCTACCCTGTCACAAGTACAGGGAAGTTCTGCCGGCAGACTCAAGTACCCCACTGGGATGATTCCCATGTGTTCCCTACTGTGGACCATATGTTTACAGTTATGGGGGATGAGGGAGGGTAATTCACACCCTGATTGGGGGGGTTGATGTGGGTGGGGGGGATGGGGAAATGTTTTCTTTATCGGTCCTGCCATGACAAATGCCACTATTCCTGAAATGAAACTGTTTGTTTCATGCCTGTTCACTCATTTGGGCGGCTTAGTACGCAGATTTGCATCGCAGAATATTGCTTTGGAAGTACACACCTCCGCCCATGCATTGGCCACATATCCAACAACCTTTGACCACGCATATATACGACACGAGTACTCCTCATGACAGCGCTTAAGTGTCTTTTTGGAATGTGAGAGGCTTGAAAGACCGCAAAAAGGCCAGTCTGGTCCACTCTTATCGCTTGCGACATGCAATAGATATCTGCTTGCTGCAAGAGACTCATCTGCCGACTGCAGCTGTTAATGCACTCAAACACGCCAGATCGGGGGAGGTAGTGGAGGCTGGGTTTTTGAACTACTCAAGAGGTGTGGCAATCCTCGTTCACAGGGATCTTCAATGGTAAACGCACCACAGAATCATAGACAGGTGTGGAGAGGTGTGGCTCACTGGTTAGAGGCGGCAGACCCGGAGGCTGAGAACGGCCCGGGACCAGGGTTCGATTCCCGACGCGGCAGGGTCGAGGACCAGGGTCAGCGGACTGATAATTCTCGCCTCGGTGCCCACTTTGGGCAGTGATCACACTCGGTAACTCTGGGCATTAAGCTTGCCTCATCTCTACAACGGCCCCCCACAGACGCCGGGGATGCCTGGCTTCACCTTGGAGATACCCAGCATGGGACCATCTCACAGGGAAAGCCAGGACGGGTTCCCCAGCGGTCATTCGCGCCAGGATACTCCGGTAGTAATTGAGCGCGCTACAAAACACCTTACATTTACATTTACATTTACATAGACAGAGAAGGGAGATACATCCTGTTACAAGACACGCTCTACAACACCCCAGTGTTGATAATAAATACTTATGGACCAAACACAGATAATCCTACCTTTTTTCAAACCATACAGCAGAAAATACAGACACTGGGCGACATGGCGGTCTTGTGGGGGAGAAATGTTAATGTTGTTCTATCGCCTATAACAGACAGGCAGGGAGCACCCCACGAACACCACCTGGGAGCGGCTGAAATGCTGCTGGGAGTTATGGAAGACCTAAGCCTAGTTGACTCCTGGAGAGCACTACACCCTACAGTTAGGAAAGGTACACATATGACTCATCACCCAAATGCATGGTCGAGGCTGGATTATTGGCTACTATCTAGGGATATGCACTCCTGGGTGACAGCTGCTACACACTGCTCACGCACCCTATCTGATCACATTCCCACTCTGATCACATTGCAAATCCCACCGCAGTATCGCCAACCCTTCAGCTGGCATTTTCCAACAGAAGCACTAATGGATCAAGTTTTCCGGGAAGAACTAGGAAAAAAGATTAATGACTACTTCGCATTCAATAAGATGACAGTGGACTCGCCGCGTACACTGTGGGAAGCTTTTGAAGTGGTTATAAGGGAAAACTGCATCGCACTTAAAACAGGGGTACTCAGAAATATACGAAATACACTGCACGGGCTGGAACGCGAAATAGCTGAGCTGGAGCGGACAATCCAAATAATCCCATCACCTGCTGCTACAGCCCAGCTCAGATCAAAATTAACGGACTACCAGGAAGAAGCAGAACGGGAAACAGCGTACATGTGTAAATATATACAAGCGAGAAGATATGGGGAGGGAGACAGAGCTGGGAAAACATTGGCTGACCTGCTTAGGACCCCAAGGGGGGCTAATTAAATAATTGAATTGCCAACAGAGAGTGGCAAAATAGTTAGAACACCATGTGGCATGCTGCAAACAATTAAACACTTTTACCAACAGCTATACACCTCCTATACGAACCCAGCCCAGTCAGTCATTGGAGACTACCTAGATACCGTAGCCCTATGGTGGTTTAGCAGGGGCGCCTGAGAATATATGGACCTGCCAATTACAGTGGAAGATGTGAGGCAGGTGATAAGTGGTATGCCGACTGACAAATCCCCAGGTGCAGACGGGCTGACAGTGGCCTTTTACAAGGAATACACTGATATTCTAGCTCCTCATTTACTGCAGGTTTATCTAGAGGCAACGGGCACAGGTATTTTCCCCCCTACTCTTAGAGAAGACACAATCGTCACGCTTTTGAAGCCTGATAAGGACCCCACTAAGCCAGATTCATACAGCCCACTGTTGTTATTCAATTTAGATGCCAAGATTTACGCCAAATATTCGCAAACAGATTGCAGCCGAGGCTGCCGCAGATTGCTTTGACGGACCAATCCGGGTTCATTCAGGGCCGGTCGACAGCTCATAACCTATGAACAATATTTGGACTGTTGCATTACCTGGCCCGTCATGTCAAGGCAGTAGCTGCTTCATTGGACACTACGAAGGCGTTTGACTTTTTGGAGTGGAAGTTCCTTTTCAACCTCCTACCCCAACTGGTGCCATGTTTGTGAAACAAATGCAAATAATATACAATACTCCAATGGCAAGAGTGAGGGTAAATGGGAGGGTGTCGGAATCGTTTGTCATCATGAGAGGGACAAGGCAGGGTTGTCCGCTATCGCCATTGCTATTTGCAATTGCTACTGGACCACTGGCGGCTAGACTTCGCCAACATTACACACAACGGAGTATAGGTTTTACATCCAGGGCCTACTGATTTCAATGTACGCAGATGACACAACAATTTATCTAGTGAACCCCAGGAAAAAGTCTGACGTAATTATGAGAGAAATGGTACGATTTGGCGGTTTAACAGGGATACAAATAAACTGGGTGAAATCCACAATGTTACCACTCACTGATGACATAGACCCATGCAAAACAAAATTTCCTATCCAATGGGCGGAGGGCGAAATACCCTACCTAGGTATTTGGATAAGTAGGAACGTACAAGAAATATGGTTAGCCAACTAAGGGAGAGTGATGGACTGGATTGACAGTAAGGTTAAGAGCTGGAAAAATCTACCACTTTTTCTAACGGGCCGAATAGCTATCACAAAAATGATAATACTCCCAAAACTCCTATATTTATTTCTAAATATACTTATGTCACTGAACACTCACTTCTTTCAACAGCTTCGTTCTAGCATCATCGGGCTGGCAGACAACCTCGGGTTTCTTGGAACTTGTTGACAATGCCTTTTGATCAAGGTGGGCTGGGGGCCCCAGACTTTGAACCATGCACATTTAGCACACAGGCACAATACCTACACTTGTGGCATCACCCTACACCTTATTAACCTCACGTGGCTATAGAAATAGACAGAGCTGCGCCTACCCCACTAAACATGGCAGTATACCAACCTTATAAGAGACCTAATATGGAAATAGACACAGTGGAAACAACGCGTTGGGCTTGGAGGAGTATAGCAAAGAAGGCAGGTCTAAGCAAATTATATGCCCCATCCATGCCGCTCGGGGGTAATCCTCTTCTGGCCCCACTGACAAACAGGGCTTCTGCACAGAGGGCGAAGGCACACGATCTAATGAAAGGTAGTGACCTATACCCGGATAACATGTTTCTTTCCCTTCAACAGATGTGCAAACAGCAGACACCCTCAGCGTCAGCCATGTTATTATATTATCAACTTGGAGCTGCAAGCAGGGCTAGATATGATAGTTTTCCAAAGTAACCCCCCACTTTGGCGCTTTAGAAGACATTTTGTTAAATTCATCAGCTCGTAAATTGACACATATTTATAGGACAACGCAAGACACGCCCCCCATCATCACAAGCTTGTCAAAAGCACAATGGGAGGGTGAAACTGGCACTACAATGACTGACAAACAATGGCAATTCTGCTGTTCACAGTTAGAGCAGCTATCACCAAACTATAGGCTGGGGTTCATACATTTTAATTACTTACATAGGGTGTATCGAACGCCGCTCCAATTACACCGCATGGGCCTGCAACCTGACACAAGATGTTGGAGGTGCGGGTCACCGTACGCAACATTCCTACACCTGACCTGGCACTGCAGGCCAATAGCACAATACTGGGTTGAAGTCGGTAGACACATTGGAGACATCACCGAAACTCAACAACACCTTACTCCACTGGTGGCACTAATGGGATTTGTGCGCGAGATCCCGAAGGGTACCCACAAACTCACAGCTATGTTGCTGCTGTTGGCAAAGCACCAGGTCGCCATGCATTGGAAACAGCAATGCCCTCCTACAATAGCTGGATGGTTAAATGCAGCCACATACTGCAAGGATCAATTGACAAATTATTGGGAGCGGATGACCAACAGGTCTAGGCCTTTGGATATCTGTAGGCCATTTGTGAATTGGCTTGGTTTGGGAGGTGCGGACCTCCAGAGCGATAACTAAAATGTGCATCTCATGTTTGGGGATGTGGAGATGGTCGCATCACTCAGAAGTTTGCAGAAGGGATGAACACGATGGCATAACAAGTAGATGAGACGTGATACCATGCATGGAAAGGGATGGAGGAAGAGTACAATAGACGTGTCCATTGTGATCAGGAATGTATTCATAACAACATTGGCGGTTTAGGTAATGCAGAGAGGGGGGTAAGGGGGGTTTGCTGGGGTTTCCTGGGTTTATTGAAGTTTCTGAGGCAGTGTAGATTTGTGTCTACAACAATCCAATTCACAGTGAAGTATTCAATTGTATCGTACCTTTCAATCGCTGTCGGGCCGATGGGATGTCGGCTTGGCAGCTGTGTTAAACAAGTACTTTGCTATATTTGAATTTGCTGCCAGCTCCAGGGTTGTAGGCATATAGATGTGTGAACTGTTTACATTGCAATATCAATATTCAAAAACAAAAAAAAACTAAAATACTTATTGAGAAACATCTATAGCGTTTAGTTTGTGTATCCCTCTGAAACTAAATGAGCACGAGTGTCTGAGTGAAAAGTAGTACACTGTTTCCACGGTCCTGAGGGATCAGCGTTGTCATGTTCAAAAGTTGCCAAAAACTATTCTCTCCTTGGTAAGAGGAGTTTCTAGTGGCACTGTGAGCTAGCTGGTATATAGACTAACATACCTGGTGGGGGTGTCTAGAATCAGTCTGACACCAATCCTAAATTGCATGTTGTTGAAATGCACAGATATTATATATGGTTTATAGGAACTACTCAACACAGTGACAAAGTAGTTAATCTATTTATTAAGGGGTGTTCGGTAAATGGAACAAAAGAAGAGATGAACCCAGAATGTTCTCTACATGCTGGGTACAATTTGGTAGCCTGATTGGGCTTCCCCCATCTAGAGGTAAACTGTGCTAGTGGGAACAGCCTAAATCTACATTCCAGATACAGTTGCCTGGGCAAAGAGCCTTGTATAGCATTAAGTGCAACTTCATAAAATGGCATTAGCTCATGATCAAAGAAATTGGCTGTCAGGCTACCTGTCTTGCAGCTTATGATCTTATCATCCCAAAAAGTAATCTCTGCACCGATCCTTAATCAACTGTCCTGTGAAGTCTCTTCTGGGATATCCCAGAGAATTTCAAGGTCTAAAGCATAAAATATTTTCTTTAAATATAGCAGACAAGAAATTCTTAAATGGCCAACTGTTTTCATAACCCCCCCTCATTGTCTCCCTATAAGGCTAAAAATCAGGGGATGTCTAAAGCGTGTGCCAAAAGACTAATGGTCTTGAATTTATGGTGAAGAGTTTGGGTTCAGGCCCATAGTCCTGGAACAAGGGAAGTGTAGGCATGCTCTGTTGGAGGGTAGTAAAATTCTAGAGGAATCTGTTCCCTGCCACACACAACTCAGTAATATCCGTATGGACCCAAAGCTCTGCGCCAAAGAGCCTGGAGTTTTTTGATTCCCTTTATAGATTTCTAAGGCTGGCATTAAAAAGTTAGATTTTAGTTTTTTGGTAAATTTAAGTATTTCACCTGTCTCCTGCTGTAGCGTGAGCGCACATCTATTGACCCTATTCTTACAACTAAGTTGTGAGACAGCTTCACCCCCTGGTATACAATATTTTTTGCCAATGTCAGCGTTGTATTGAAAGCCTGAGTCCTAGTTTGCTTGGACCTGTAGGGATTAAACACCATGCATTTTGTGTTTCTGACATTTAGATCTAGAAAGTGATCTACAGAGAGCAACAAAAAGTGTCTAAAATCGCTTGTAGTTCCCCAGGAGTTTTAGATGTGAGAAGGGCATATTTCGCAAAAAGTAGCGTGGGTATTTTCCTGGTGCCAATCTTAGGAGCTTGATAGAAATAGGGGTCTCTAGTTGGGAGGTCCAAGCCTGTCCAAGTAGGAACCCTTTTTCTTACTCAGGATAAGGGGGCTACACGTCAAAAATATAACCCCTGCATACCCCCTTGATAGCTTGGCACGAGCAGTCAGGCTTATCTCAGAGGCTGTATGTAAAGCGTTTGCAAATAACCAGCAGTAATACAGTGAAAAAAAATACAAAAGGACACAACACCATTTTGTTCAACATTCTATATGTTATCTGTGCAAAACAAGAACAAAAATGATGAAAATCAACCATACATGTTCTTAGAAATATCAATAAGCAAAAATAAACTTAAAATACAGTTCTTTGAAATCTAGAGCTCCTTCAGGGGCTATCCCGGTGTTGTGAGCAACAAATCCAAAAAGTTCTGACCCCGGTGTCGTAGCCAGTTTCGGTGTTGGGAATACCCACAAAATGTACCTTGAGAAAAGCAGGGCATTTGTGGCTTTGCAATGAGCCTCAAAAAGCTGACATCTGGAGGCGTCAGTTCCAGAGGTCAGTGCAGGAGTCGTCAAGCCGTTGAAGTCACACACGTTGCAGTTTAAACTCTGTGTGGTTGAAGACATGAACACTGGCATCGTCGGCATCAGGGCTGCAGTGCAAAATTCAGCGGTGCGGCGTGCAGTGCCCTCAGGTCGCAGTGCAGGCAGCAGCTCAGTGATGGGTATCTAGCATTGTTGGTGAGACCAGGGCTGCGATGAAAAGCAGTGTGGTGCTCATTGTCGAGCTATCAGTTAATGATGCAGGCATGGAAACTACTGTGGTTGGCTGACAAACTGGATTAGATGGCGGCGGCATTGGCAGGCCAAGGTTTTGTTGTGGGAGGGGGCAGTGCATTGTGTAACTTATGAGCTGTGCCCTCAAACTACGGTGACGACAGTGGTGTCGATGTTAGCGTGGAGCAGCTTCGTCGGGTACACTTGGGGGGCGGTGTGTAGCAAGGCGGTGCAAATTGCGGTGCCCAGAGGTCACAGTGAAAACCTGCTTGGTGTCAGCTTTGTGTGTTGTTGTCAGTGAGACCCGGGTTGCATTGCAAAGTGCGGCTGTGCTCTCTGTAGTGCCTGCAGGACACGGAGCAGGCAGCAGTTTCATTGAAGGCATTGGGTTGCTCTTTCTACTGTTGCAGCACACACGACACAGTTCCTAGTGCTATTAGCAGATAAACTTGAAGTCTGCTATTCCATTGATTTCTTGTAAACTTTGGGGCAAGCTCTACCTCAAGCCCTTGGAGAAAAATCAAACAAAGAAGTTTCAGAAAGTTCAGTCAAGTCCTTTCTCTCCCCAAGACTGCAGCAGCTACTTAAGATCAACACCGCAAAGCACACATCACAGTGTTCCTCCTCACAGCTTCTTCAGCTCTTCTTCTTGACAGGTTCCTTGATCCCAAAGAGTACTTAAGTCCTGGGGTCTGGGCCCCAATATTTATAACACATTTTCTATTTGTTCTCTTTGTGGCAAGGGTCTTTGAGTCCAGTCCAAACCAGCTCTACCCACTCTGGCCCAGCTTCACTACAGAAGGTGGAGACATCAATGTGAAGAGGAGACACTGCCTATTCAGGTGCTACTGATTACTCCTCCCACCATTCTATTTGCAGTGTGGACGTATTCATTCCAACTATGAGTCACCCACGAAAGGCAGAACATAACTCAACCCCTCTTGTGACTGTCTACAGAGAATGCACATCCCCAGCCCCTGTCACTCCAAACTAGACAGTCAATACACAAACCACTAGAGGAACACAGAATGGTCAAACAAGAAAATGCCTACTTTCTAAAAGTGGAATTTTCAAAGACACAATTTAAAAACCATCTCCCTAGAAAGATGTCTAATTACATTCAGAGAGCCTAAACTGCATTTCTCTGTCTTGACCCAATGGAAAGTTATACTTGTACAGCGTCACCAAGCAACTCTCATGTTAGCCTATGGAACAGATAGCCTTGCAATTCAATTCAAAAGTGCTTTATTCAAGTATTACTCATAAAAGCAGACAAACTAACACATAATAAAATACAATTAAATTACAAAGTCAGACATGACTTAAGCACGATACACGTTAAAAAGACAGTTTAAAATTACATTTCATCCTGTTATATACAATCAAAGGTGCGAAGTCCATATGGTAAAAATTCGTATTTAAAAACGTTCCTGTATCACAATTAAAGATCAATATAAAGATTGTTCGTCAGGTAGACACCTAGCATGGGAACAGAGAATAGATAATCTAGCAGTCTCTGTTCAGCTAGGCAGAGAGTAGTCACCCTACTAGATATCTCTGCCTTATTACCCACGCCCACCCCAAGTACTTGGCAGTCGCTGAAATAATCCAGTTTAAGGCGGTAGATTTAACAATGCGTAGAGCTACCATGCTGCTTTTAGTACCCAGATTTCTACACATGGGAGCCAACCAAACACGTCTGGGAGCAGAATATGCATGACAGGCAAACAAGAAGTGACCCAACGTTTCCTTGCCTTCCCCACAAACTGGGCAGATAGCTGGTCCTCCATTTCTCCATTTTGATGTTAAATTACTCAGCGGTAGAGAGCCAGCCCTCATTTGAAAAAACAGTTTCCTGTCCATTGGTTTAGTTATAAGGTCCCAATACATTTCAAACATTGGAAACAGTTTAGCTTCAAGGAAAGCAGTCGTCATAGACCCGTTATTATTGCTAAGGAGACTCTTGTTTTCAGCCAGTTCCCAGAAAAGGTTTTTTATGAACAACTTGGATGGGAAGGATGACCCGGTTGGATCGGACCACAGTTCACTTAACCCTAGTTCACTTAGTGCTCTTTTTAGTGATCTAAACCATCTGATTGTATGGAATCGGTCTGCTTTGATGACATCAGCAAATCCTTCTGCGTATTGTGACAACTCAGGGGTGGTCCAGATTCTACGCCAATATAATATCGGTCGAAGTTTACACATTGCCGAGATTTCCTTCCTGCCAAGGTCATATCTGAGAGGCAAAAGGGGGCTGCTCTGTGGGGTGCCTGTTAATTTTCGGAGGAAGTTATTCTCTGACGTCTGTAACTCCTGAAGGTTTTCTTGCCCCCACATCTCTGCACCATACAATGCTGACCCTATTGCCTTAGCCTCATATATGATTAATGGAGGTTTAATTGGTTTGGTTAAGGATTTGCTGTGCTCCTTAATGATGGTACCAGCCAGTTGTTTATGTCTTAGTACTGCAAGATTTAAATGGTGGTTCCATCTATTATCGTTTGAAATGTGGATCCCCAAGTAAGTAAAAGAATTCACTACTTCGAGGCAACGCCCACTCATGGATATTTTGGATTTAAAATTCCTACAAGGATTAAATACCATGAGTTTTGTTTTATCTGCGTTTACCTCCAGGCCATGGTCACTACAAAATTTGTCAAAAATTACCAGTGCCTTTTGCAGACCGCTAGGGGATTTTGATAAAATTAAGGTGTCGTCTGCGAACATTAAAATAGGAACTTTTGCACCTGCGAGTGAGGGAGCATCTACGGGCTCAGCTTGCATGCGGGGGACAATTCCATTTATGAAAAGAGTAAACAATGTCGGTGCCATTGAACAGCCCTGTCGAACCCCACGCTCGACAGGGAAGTCAATGGTGTCGTTGCCGTAACCACCCCATTGGATCTTAGCATAAGTGCCCTCATGGAGTCTCATGATCAAAGTTAAAATGGTCATCGGGACCCCCAGAGCTGCCAGCACCTCCCACAATTTTGCCCTCGGCACCAGGTCGAATGCAGCCCGTAGGTCAACAAAAGCTGCGTAGAGACTGCATCCGCCCAGGACCACGGTCCTCCATTGTATCAATTGGAAAAGGAAGACCTGGTCCACAGTACTGGTTGCTCTGCGAAACCCCGCCTGAAAAGGAGATAAGACGTTCTGCTCCTCAGCCCAATCAAGCAAGTTGTTAATGATTACACGTCCTACCACTTTTTGTACCGTGTCAATTAGGCTGATTGGGCGGTAATTGCAAGGTTGGGCACGATCCCCCTTTTTATATACTGGGATAATGACAGCACCCCGCCAGGATACCGGGATTTCAGCGCCCCTAGCAATATGGTTTAGTAGAAGGCAGATGTACTTGCTCCACCTGTCGGTGTCATTTAAAAAGACATCCGCCGGGACTCCATCTATACCCGGTGCTTGGCCCCTATGCACAGATTTCAGGGCAGTCAGGACTTCGCTCTGCACAAAGATGTCTTCGTCTGCGAACAGATATGTTGGGCTAGAGCTATTAACGTACTGATCCCTGGAGGAGTACTGCTCGCTGAAAAATTTAACCCAAGCATCATGAGAGACATTATTATTGGGAGTCTCTGGAGATCTATCGTGGCCCCATTTGACAATATGCCAAAATAGTCTAGAATGTTTACATTCACTTGCACATCTCAGTTTCTGCCAGTGGTCTTCGTCCCATTCTCTTTTTGCCCTGGCAATACAGTTTTTATAGTGCTTCCTGGCAGACCGAATCTCACTCAGATTGTTATTTTTGATTGCGGCTCCTAGTTTAAATCTTGCTGCCCTGCAATCTTGATTGTACCACTTTGCTAATTTATGCGGACGGGCCCTAGTATTATGTGCGGGTTTTAAGAAGAATTTTTTAATTTTATTAAAAAGAGTCGTATGAACTATAGTGATGTCTTCATGTCCCTGTGAAGACCCAGCAATATTCTCCAGTGCCAAAATGGCGTGGTCTGCCACTACTCCTATCTTTTCCAGGGCCTGCTGATCTGTCTTGACACCAGACCACCTTAACCTACGCATGTTATTAGATGGAGTGATCGTCGGGAGCACAAGTTGGTCACAGGGGTTTGGAGCTTTTACGTTAGATGTCCACCAATTATGTGAGACACATAGCGGGTCATGGTCGCTTTCTGGCCTAGCTGTTACTACCATGTCACTGAGAGATGACCATATCGATATACTACAAATGACATAGTCAATGCGACTTTTACTTCGCCCGTTGTTAAACGTCATGGCGGGAACACGATCTGATTGGGTTCGGCCATTCAGGGCTCGTAGCCCGTGCTCCAGACACATAGCGTTTAGGCCTAGGATGTCAGCCGTCCACCGAGTTATCGGTGGGGAATCTAGTGTGGGGATGTCCCAAAGCTTGTCTTCCTCTGCTCCCAGAGGAGAGTCGCCAGTGATGAGAGGTTCGAAAGTACGGTTTAAATCACCTGCAATTAGAATGTTTTTCCCTGCAGATTGTGTCTCAAGAAGATTAAAAAGACTCAAAAGAACCTCAGATTTACCCTTGCTACCACCTCTAACATAGATAATATAAATATCTATGGAGATGGATAGATCACTAGTCAATCTGATGAGCTGAATATCCTTTTGGTCAAGCTCCACACATTTTGCAGCAATTTTTAAAGACTGCCTAATCCATATGATAAGGCCCCCCATCGGCCGCCCTTTTGGTCCCTTAATAGCAGGAACATGAAAATTTACATACCCCAATGCAAAAATGGGTTCGCACGCCCAAGTCTCTTGAAAAATACAAAGGTCGTACTTATTAATAAATTCAAACCAATCAGCGCAATCCATTTTGGAAGATATTCCAGCCACATTCCAGGACAAAAGGTTCCCTGTATTAGGTGTTGCAAGAGAACAGGGGTTTGTAATAGGCTTGTGTAACATCCTACCCCCAGTGACCTGATTAAAGGATATGACGTTGGATGGTCCTGGTAAATCATCGGTCGGAAACCCCTGAGTAATATTTGTTATTAGATTACTATCTGAATCAGGAGTTCTTTTGCCACAGAGGGGCAAGGGGATAGAGTTACAAATGGATGGTTGTCAATCGCAATCATTTAAGTTAGACAATGCAGAAAAACGATTTTCCAACCCCAAACCCCAGTCCACTGAAGCGACGTCCTTCCTCCCCCTCTTGGTCACAATGTTCCATTTGGTTCTCAAAATACTTGAGTTTGGGCCACTTCCCTTTCTAGGATAGAAGAAGTCCAAAGTCAATGGAACTATTGAGGTTGTTCGCCTTTGTGGTGGTAGAATGTTGGGTAAGATGTTAGGCAAGACCCCAGGGTCGGAGAAGTGTAGGACGACGCACTCCCCTTTAAACTTTTTCACCCTGTCCCCGATCCACTGGACCCTTCTTGCATTAACGAGCTCTTCAGATAGTTGCTGCTTTCCCCAGGGAGTGATTACCATGTTGTTGGTTAGCCATGATAAGGATTTGTTTATTAGAGAAGATGTTGTTTCCCGCTCACCTTGAGCCAAGGGAGGAACATTAGCGAGAACAAGTACCAATGGGGAGGCTTCAACCACAAGCTCGAAAGTCCCTTTTTCAGTAAATGGGTCTTCAACCACAGGAGCAGGGATCGGGTCAATATGAGAATCACCAGGAAGAGTACTATTAGTTACCATTAGGGGGTTTAATACAGGGGTAGGGATGAGTCCACTGATAGCTGTAGTTACTGATTTGTTTAGAGATTCCTCTATCTTGGCAGAGACATTTTCCGGAAGTTTCCCTATCTCACCCATGGTTTTTTGCAGTAGACCTTCCAGTCGATTAACCTCAGAGGTTAATTTGTCTATTTTACTGACCAAGGGTTTGACCACACCTTTGATTTTAGTGTCCATCAGAGCCAGTAGTTTATTAAATTGGACATTTGAGAGTGTGACATAAGCCTCATTAGCCTTGCAATATTGAAAAATAAAATTGGCAGCATTTCTCTATCACGACATGTCACACACACCAGGACATGTCCTACCTTTCACATACACTGCACCCTGCCTAAGGGGTACCGAGGGCCTACCTTTGAAAGGGTGCTTGGGTGAGTGGCACAATCAGTCCTGCAGGACCACTAGCAGCATTTAATTTCCAGACCCTGGGCACACACACTGCACTATACTAGGGACTTAGTAGTAAATCAAATACGCCAAACATGGTAAAATCAATCCATAAACACCGGTGAGAAAGTACACAGACGCACTAAACCAGCAAACCAGAGTCCAACGTCCCTTTAAAATAGTAGGCCAGAAAGCAAAAAGACAGGGGAAACATGCCAAACGATGCCCGGTGTAACAGATCATAAATATTTTGAAAGCTTAGATGCCTCAGCCAGAACATTAATAAATAGGGTGAAGAAGGATGGGGCTAAAACGCAGCCATGCCAAACTCCCCTCTCTATCAGAGAAGAATCCGACTGCTCCCCATTTTTCCCATCTGACAGTTTCCTGATTGTTTTCATGGAGCCCTATAAGATATCTAGGATATTTCCAGGGATGCCGATGCTTCCCAGGATTCCCCACAGATCTCTCCAAGGTTCTATATCGAACAGTACCATTGTCATCCCATATACAACACTAAAGGGCATACTTACAAGACCCTATCACCAATACAACCTCACTAAAAGTGACATTGTGTTGAAAATAGGGGCTTCACCTTATTTAGAAGGCAGCGTTGAGTCACTTATGGTGGATAACGCTGCCTTGTAAATAAGGCACCCTTTCACGCTGTACTTAGCGTGAAAGGAGAGAGCAATGAGTGTTCCAGTGGGCGTTCCACCGCAACACCCATTGATTTTGACACTGCCCCCTATTTACTAGAGTGGAGTAAAGAGAAGGCAGCACCAAATTTAAGACCAGGGAAAAGCTGGTCTTAAACATGTGAAATGAGGAAAAATGCTTTATTTTTCCTCGTTTTCACTGTTTCCATGTGTGCTGCCTTGTCCTTCATACATAGGAACAGCAAATCGCCTATGATTGTTTATGTGCAGAAAGAGAGTCCTTCCTGCACATAAACAATCATTTCCATCAATGCAGGCATCCTTGCACTATAGTGCAAGGGTGTCTGCATTGGTGCTAGGTAGCTGAGCTCAGCGCCAGTGCTAGGGGAAACGCAGGGGTGCGTCGCATTCTTTTGAATACTGCAAATACCTGCATTTTCAGAATGGATAAGCATTGCATTAGCGATGTTTGCTTAATGCCACACTTTTCCATTCTGCTGTCAATATGCCCCTCAATCTCAAGTTTTGGTCCAAAGTGTTTTTGATCTAAATCTAGCTTTCAAGTCTAAAACGTATTGTTGGTTTGGACCCAGGCAGTCAGTTTACCTCAAAACTTGTCTGCAAAAAAATTTCTGCATCCTATCAATTAAACGTATTGGTCTGTAGTTCCCTGGGATGTCCTGTTGCCCTTTTTCTTGTAGATCGGAATGATCTCAGCTCCTAGCCAAGACTTAGGGATAGGCCCTCCATTAAGGTTTGCCCTAAATAAGACATTTAAATAGATTATTTAGACATCAATCTAGATAATCTATCGGCTTGTATACAGTCCAGTCCTGGAACCTTTTTGGCTGCAAGTGATTTGAGTGCTCTATATTTATAAATGCTAGATATTTCCAGGGGATCTACCCGATTTAAAGTGTTGGAACAGTCAACACTAGCAAGCCCTAAGCTGCTTCCCTCAGTTTTATTCAGGGAGTACAATTTCTCAAAATAATATTCCCAACTATGTGGCTGTGTATAAAAAGTGACTGCCAGGTGCAATAATTTTCCAAAATGCCATAGAGTCTCCTGCTTATGCTGCCTGCAGCAGGTCTGCCCCAAACCCCCTGTAAACTTTGCTGATTCAGCCATAATCATAAAACACATATGTTTTCCACTCTTAGAAACACCAAGATTTTCAAGATCATGTAAAATATGACATAACATGGATAATAAATAAGGATTGACCAACACAATACGTCAGTATGACAACCAGAAGTAAGTTCTGATATTAACAAGTGCAATCCTCCTGCATGGAGTAGTGCAGAATGCACATAAGTGGTTTGGGTGGTCCAAGAGGGCTGACAAAACAGTCTTTGCGCACCCAGGAGTGGGCAAACCATTCCTGCCAGGGCAGCTCCACCCAGCTGCCACCCGTGCGCAAAGAAACATAAGATGGTAATATCAAAAGTTATTACCCTCTTATGTTTTGGCTTTCTTGCACTGCGAGAAAGCAGTCGGGCGACGCTCCTCTGCCCTAGTGCCCTTGGAGGCACTTGTATGCAAGGCTTGCCACCTTAAGGGTAATCCTAATGGCCATTGAAAGTCAGTTATGCAATGTCCATGGCATTCAGGTATATACTTTTTTTGGCATCCGCAGTGTTATTATTTGATGGATAGGGACGCTTCATCAAAGGACCTTAAAATATTTTTAATTTGGGGTTTACAGTATCTTTGCTTATCTTCTGCTTTGGAATAAACATACTGGGGATCTCTCAGACCGCTGATGCTTCGCTCAAATTTGCCTCATCCGTTGGGATAGAAATGTACCTAACTTAACTTGATGAGAAATGTTATGTAACTGGCCCATAAAACTTCCCCAAGTGGAATCTTCTGCATTGAACATATATTTGGAGCTGCACTTGGAATGTGGGAGAATCCCGGCATGAAATGAATTGGGCTGGTCCACAGTAATAAATATGGCAACATATCCTCGTCGACTGTCCGCCATAAGTCAGACCACACTCAGGGGCATATTATCAAGGGGGATTATCTCCGCTTTTTTGGATTTAAAAGCCAAGAAAGCGGAGATAAAATTATCTCCCTATTACCTAGCTGTTAGTAGGAGATAGCGACATCTTGGGCCCCGCTTTGCATGTCAGTGATATTTATCACTAATGACATGCAAAGTGGGCGTGCCAAGATGTTAGCGACTGGAAACAGTCGCTAACATCGCTATCTCCTATTACCAACTTTTGGAGATATTCGCGCTAAGCTAACACCTACCCCTGAGCAGTTCTAAGCCATGTTAAACAATGGTAGGTGGATAACATGGCTAAGAGCATTAGCTCGGTAATGCATGAATATCGCTGACTTTTCAGCGATATTCATGCATTTCGGCCGATTTTTATCGCTTAGGAGATATACCTTGATAATAACAAGGGAACATATTACCAAGCAATAGCGATAATTATCGCTATTGCTTGGGTAGTGACAAAAATTTACTGAGCTGCGGCGATTTTTACCACATATAAACCTTGGTATTACCAAGGTTTACCGAAAATGCGATAAAAATATCCGCAATGCATGAATATCGCTGAAAAGTCCGCGATATTCATGCATTACCGAGCTAATGCTCTTAGCCATGTTATCCACCTCCCATTGGATAACATGGCTAAGAACTGCTCAGGGCAGGTGTTATCTTTTGGAGATATTCGCGCTTAGCGCGAATATCTCCAAAAGTTGGTAATAGGAGATAGCGATGTTAGCGACTGTTTTCAGTCGCTAACATCTTGGCACACCCACTTTGCATGTCATTAGTGAATATTATCACTGACATGCAAAGTGGGGCCCAAGATGGTCGCTATCTCCTACTAGCTGTTGCTAACTGGTGTTAGTGACAGCTAGGTAATAGCGAGATAATTTTATCTCCGCTTTCTTGGCTTTTAAAGCCAAAAAAGCAGAGATAAACCCCCTTGATAATATGCCCCAAGGTTCATAAGTGATAAAAATCGCCGCAGCTCAGCGATAAAAAAATCGCCGCTAAACATAGCAATAATTATCGCTAGTTGTTGGTAATATGCCCCTCAGTTCCATGTCCTGGTATTATAAAGAGATTGAACTATTGCCAGGTATGGGTGATGTACTATTCAACCAGGTAGGTGGTATCTTTGTGCCTTGTTGTAAACTTTATTTGCATGTGACCGAGAATATGTTACCCTTGATTAAGAATTGCTGTCACTTGTATGACCCCATATTCCATGATGCTTCCTGACACCGATTACGTTCTATAACTTTTTTTTAAATTGAATTGGAAATTCACTGTTTAGTTCAGAGTTCAATGTGCAGCATACTGAACATACAGCAGAATAGAAATACCTGAAGTGTGTTTGGTGGAGTAAATGCTCCTGATCGTTGAATATGAAAAAGAAGCAAATGGAGAACAGGGAGTGGAAATAAAAGCTGGGATTTACATAGTTTGTTTTTAGTAAATGATCAGAATGTAAGTTTAGCTGTGTTAAAATCGAATTACGAATTGAAAGCCGTCACCAAGCGGCTTCGTGACAATCTGCGATATCTGCATATTGTTCTTTTACGTGAACAGACCGATTCCTTGTTGCTAGGAATATAGGAGCTGGATGAACTTTAAGTAAAAATAGCAGACATAAAACTTTCTAGAATGTATGCCAAGTATCTCACATACAGACTTTAACTAGAACCAGCTTGCATTTGACTTTCTGTTGCAACCAGTCCACAAACCGTAGAAAAAAGAGAAATACATATTTTTTACGATGCAGGCGTGTATAAAAAAGTATCTCTTCAATCCAAAGAAATACAACATACAGAACTTTTCTCGGTAATTATAGTTCTGTTTCTTCAGGACACTTTCGAGAAGGTTCGAGCCATTAGCTTAAGACGTTGTCTCTTACCTTGGCAGTTGGAGAGAAAATCGTCGACCTACGTTTTTAGAGTGTGTCAGTGAGGAAACATGCTTTATGCAGCAATTAGTGCAACGAGTCCCATTTCACATTGCAGCCTGCCTGTCAGCTCTTCCCTGTATTTCTTTCATCTCGACTTTTTCTCCCCCAAGCTCGGACCAAACTGTCCTTTATCTGAGCATTTCCTAAGGTGTGTGCAAAAATTGAATTATTTTGCAAACCGCAGAGTGACTGTGATGTAAACAATTCTTTCTGTGGAGTGATGTGTTGATGTTAAGGCGAAGGGACTAGCAGCCGAGTCAGTAGCAAACGTTAGCTGCAGAAAGAGCAACCTGCTGTGGTTATTCCTAGGGGAACATAGCTGTCTCCCTTATCCATTATGATTGTTCAGAATAATATGCCCATAGAAGTGTTTTAATGTATGAGAAAACAGTTCATGTAAGCTTTTTTGCCAAACGTACCAAGTGACAAATAAAATGGATTCATCGGTAGAATTCCATGCCTAAGGTGTGTGCGAAATTCTGGACTTTGCTTTGCGTATTTACGCACAATTATGGCAAAATTAACACAATTATGCGATTAAAAGAGCCATTTGGTGTTGTATTTTTGCATGAAATGTGTCCGTCCATTCACTTTGGAGCAAATTCATTTTGCTAAAAAAAAAAAAAAACTGCAAATAACACAACGGCCTCACACAGCAGCACCTTGCATTATCGTTGTACATGTTGTCCCTGTGCTCTAAATTTCAATGAGAATTGCGCATATTTACCCAGTGTGCAGGCAAAATATCGAGTTGGAAATTTCGAACAACAGAAATATCGTATCTTAACCACTTTAGCGCGCCGCAAATTCCGCGCTAGTGCGGAACGTTCTATTTCGCGTGCGGGATCGGAACGTTCAGCGGACGTGCGCAGCACTAGCGAGGTAGTGCACGCGACGTCCGCTGAACGTTCGCCGCACTTAACGGGTTAAATATCGTCAGTGAGAAATATCAACAGAAAGAATACCGTGTTCAAGAATATCAATTTGAAGTCAATAATATCGTTTGCAAAAATATAGTTGTTTGAAATATCGATTTTAATAATTAGTGTTATGTATTTTAGTATATATTTTAAATGTATGAGATGTATTTGTATCCTTATTGTTTATTTGTTTTAATATATGTGATATATTTTTTGTAGTTATAAATTTTATTTTAATTAAATTTAGCATTTTTTAGTTTAGTAGAGGGTTGTGGGTTTCTAGGGGAATAGGCTGGGAAGTATTTTAATAATAGTGATAAATTGATGAATTTTTAAATGTATTAATATTTATTTAAATGGGATTTTATAGCGTTAATTGTGGTAAGTGATATATTTGTAATTAATTATTCATTTGTTGTTGATTAATATTAATGAAATAATTGCAAATTAAATATGGAAATTGTGTAAAGAAATAAGTTTAAGTGCAGGTTGTGGGGTTTATAGGGGTAAAGTGATTTATTTTTAATAAACTAACAATTAGTTGTTAAATACTATTAATTAATCAATTGCAAAGTGAATAAGGAAATGTTTTAATTTATTTTAGGTGCGGGTTGTTGGGTTTATAGCACTAAAGGGTGGGAAGTAATGTATTTTTAATTAATAATAATTAGTTGTTAATTAATATCATTTTTATAAAGTGAAAATTAAATATGGGAATTATGTAATTATTTTTAGGCGTGGGTTGTGGGGTTTATAGGAGTAAAGGTGGAAAGTTAATTTTTATGTGTTTTAATTCATTTTTTAATTAATAATATGTATTTAATTTATAATAAATTATGTTAATAATGGACATACATTTTATTTTTAATTTAGATGTGGGTTCTGAATTGTGTGGTATTACAGGGTAGGAGGTATATAAAATAAATGCATGTAATAATGTTTTAGCTTATAAATGATGTCTCCCTTACACTTGCTGGGCATAACGTGACTCTGGGCTCGTGCTGGAACTTTGGAACTTGCCTAACCCCTGCTGTTTGCTCGACCGCTAGTCCTCCCGCCGCCGCACTGTCACCTGGAGCGGCCGCTGAGAGGAGGACTAGCCTTCCCAGGGGGCACTGCGGCTCAAGCCGACAACGTCATCATTCGCGCCTGGAGGCGCTATAAATCACGCTTCACATCGGTGGAGCAGGTGTCTCCCTTACACTTGCTGGGCCTAACGTGACTCTGGGCTCGCGCTGTAACTTTGGAAATTGCCTACCCCCTGCTGTTTGCTCGACCACCAGTCCTCCCACCGCCGCTCTGTCACCTGGAGCGGCCGCTGAGAGGAGGACTAGCCTTCCTAGGGGGCACTACGGCTCAAGCCGACAACATTATCGTCCGCGCCTGGATCACGCTTCACACCCGCGTCACGGGATCATGTGCGCGGGGCACGCCGGGCTAAGCCTGGGCAAAGGGCGGGCCGTCTGTGGATGTCCGAGGCAGGAGGAGGCAGGGTAGGGCCACCCCCGACATCGTTTTTCAGATTAACGGCTCCTCACATGTAAGAACTTTGATTCTGACTCTTGTTTATGGACTTGTATTGAGAATTTACTGGCTGATAAACTATTAGTGTATTGTCACTTCTACAGATCTCACTTTGGTAAACCGACCTATATGGGATATGAATCGCCGCACAAGTGGTGGTAGGAAATCCCTCGTGGGTGGGTCCATCCAAGGGACTCTTAACCAGTTCATTACAAGGGCAACAAATGTATTGGAAAGAGAAATAGCCTTAGCCGAGAGGAAGTTATCCTCAGAACTATTACAAAATAAACGCTCCTCCCTGGGTCTCATTCAACATGTCACTACCCCCGAATTTAAGGAAACGGAAAGGGTCGTAGATAGAGAGATTGGTATTCCATTGCAACTACAAGATCAGTACGTAATCACCGATTCTAGTAAGGAGTACGAAACTGATCCTTCTCATATTCAACCCCCAATAATAACTATCACCGAGGGAGTAAGCCAACCCAAATCTGTTTCTTCTACTAAGGTAGACAATTAATTAAAGCCAGGACAGGGAAATAAAAGAAAGCATAGGGGGACTTGTCAAGCGGGTAGGCGCGCAAAAGCTACTAAAACTACCCCAGGTGTTACCAAGGTTCTAAATCTAAATAATGAAGGTAGAGAAACTTTGCCCTACTGTCCATCTACAACAACTAACTCACACCTAGAATAATGGGAGCTATGAAACATCTATTGAAATCCCTCTTGCTTCCCTTAGTAGAGAGAGTGAAACGGGTCAGTGACCAATTGGAGTCCCTTAAAGAAGTAATTATAACCAATACTAACCGCCTTAATGTCTCGGCCGCACCTCCTTTAAATCTGATATCATTAGGGCAACCGATAGAGAATAAAATGACTACACCATAGGTTGCCAAAGATGGAATCTTCAGTAGCTCACAAACAAACAAACTGGTACCTCTGAAAGCGCCCATAAGAGAAAAAGAGGGAAACAAGGGAGGCTCAGTAGGTTCACTAGTTCCCAAGCCCATACAAACTGCGAGGGAATACCTTTTGAATACATCTACATATGGTGCCTTACAACATATAGACCTCCCACCAGAAGCAGCACCATGTGTTATAGCCCTGACTGGGGTTCCAGAATTAGCAGCAGGGAAGAAGGAAACTTACCCTGAACTAAAAAATAAGGTGATTTATTGGCTCCGTAACAACCGGACCCTACCACCCAACCTAGATGGCAAGATACTGCATGTAAGACAACTGGGCTGGGTGGGTCAGAGACCAAAGGATAAAAAAGGAGAAGTCATCATAAAAAATTTCAGGGACCGTAGGGTCATTGCGCATATGAGGGACTGGTATCTGGAAAGTGTGGAGGGGGGAATATCAACGTAGGATCTTAGTTATTTTTACCCTGCACCCCTGGTGGCAAAACCGCAAAGATCCTGGAATCCACACACAAGAAATTCAGTCGACAAAGGTTTTAACATTCCAATGTCCAATCGCTTTTCACTCCTGTCAGGATTAGAGGGGGTAGACTGACTTGCTAAGAGACTAACTGGTGAACCCTCCTCTACAACCAAGGTAGTCATATTAGAGGTCAGTTCAGATGAAGGAGATGGAGCCAAGGGAGATGGTAGGAGCCCCTTTGCTTTAAGGGATCAACATCCCGACAACAAGATCATAGAATTAGCAAGGGACCATAGGCCTGACCCACGCTGTATTGAACAGTGCAGTGTACCCATCACCCAAATAAGGAATAGAAACTTGCTTCTTAATACCCCCACTTCCACCCACTTGCAGGTTACCGAGTGTCTATTAAATAAACCGCCAGCTCACTTAATAGTTTCCTGGAATATAGCAGGTAACAAGAGTAAACTATATCATCCTTAGACTGGCTAGCGTTTATTGACCATTATACAGTCATTTTATTCCAGGAAACCTGGCAGGTGGACCCTCAGTTTAGGCAGGGTTACTTAAACTTTTTTGTTCCTGGAATTCGAACTACAAGAGGGAGGCCAATGGGGGGCTTAATTACTTGGGTGAAGCAGGAAAACAGTTACATGGTTACTCAGATTTATTCCGGTTGTAATGATATTCTCATTATAAGATTAGAATGCCCAAATACCAGAGACCTGTATATTATTAATGTTTACGCGAGGGGAAAAGCGGGTGGCAAACAGTCAGAGGTAGTCTCTAAGCTGGGATTCCTTTTGGACAAATTCAATGATAAAGCACATTTGCCAATAGCGGGAGATTTTAATTGTTGCTTTGAGCCGGATGTATGATGTTACAACGCGTACTTTTAGCACGCATACCATTACCACAGATTTTTTACAACGCAGGTCATTTTACAATGGATACCTTTACAACGCAAAATACTACAACGCAGATACTATTACAACGCATACCATAACAACGTAAGTATAGGTAAGTATATAATATTAATATATATTTTAAATAATTATTTTTGTAATATTTAATGTAATTATTCATTATTTAGTTATTAAATAATTTTATTAATACAATTAATTTTAATTTTATTATTTGTAAATATATATTAAAAATACCCCTGAACCCCAAAACTCAAACCCAGCCCTAAAACCTAAAAATACCCCTGTACCCCAAAACACAAACCCAGCCCTAAAACTTAAAAATACCCCTGTACCCCAAAACCCAAACCCTGCCCTAAAACCTAAAAATACCCCTGTACCCCAAAACCCAAACCCAGCCCTAAAACCTAAAAATACCCCTGTACCCCAAAACCCAAACCCAGCCCTAAAACCTAAAAATACCCCTGTACCCCAAAACCCAAACCCAGCCCTAAAACCTAAAAATACCCCTGTACCCCAAAACCCAAACCCAGCCCTAAAACCTAAAAATACCCCTGTACCCCAAAACCCAAACCCAGCCCTAAAACCTAAAAATACCCCTGTACCTCAAAACCCAAACCCAGCCCTAAAACCTAAAAATACCCCTGTACCTCAAAACCCACACCCAGCCCTAAAACCTAAAAATACCCCTGTACCTCAAAACCCAAAAATACCCCTGTACCTCAAAACCCAAACCCAGCCCTAAAACCTAAAAATACCCCTGTACCTCAAAACCCAAATCCAGCCCTAAAACCTCAAAATTCCCCTGTACCCCAAAACCCAAACCCAGCCCAAAAACCTAAATATACCCCTGTACCCCAATACCCAAACCCAGCCCTAAAACCTAAAAATACCCCTGTACCCCAAAACCCAAACCCAGCCCTAAAACCTAAAAATACCCCTGTACCCCAATACCCAAACCCAGCTCTAAAACCTAAAAATACCCATGTACCCCAAGACAAAATACCACTTATAAATGTTTTTTAAAAAAGATAAACTTACCTATAATTATACTTATGTTGTAATGGTATGCGTTGTAATAGTATCTGCGTTGTAGTGTATTGCGTTGTAAAGGTATCCGTTGTAAAATGACCTGCGTTGTAAAAAAGTCCGTGGTAATGGTATGCGTTGTAAAAAATCCGTGGTAACAGTTACATACCCTTTGAGCCCCTCGATCAAAATGACATTAACCTAGCTAAGGAGGAAGATAGTGCATGGGGCATCCCGCAATTAATTATTCCCCTGATAAAGCGCTGGCCCCAGGCCGCACTCCAGCTCAAAGCTCTATGCCTTGAACAGGGGTTGTGTGCAGTTAATGGTAGGACCAGCGCAGACAAAGAAGGAGCACCAACATTTGATAATGGGGTGCATACCAGTAGAATAGACTATATATTGGTTAATTTAGAATTTTGGGAATCTATTCATGATATGTCTATCATAAAAAGAGCAGAGAATGACCATAATCCCCTTAGTTTAACTTTGGACCTGAATGGTGTATCGCAGGCTGATTAAAAAATAATAACCACTGACCTATTCAAAACAAACGATCAACGGAGGGTGAAATGGTGAATGCTTAATGAAAGAGGATCACATCCCAGCTATGGGGGAATTAGCCGAAAGGGCATCCATGGAGCTGCAGGAATGTTTATTAAATCAATCCTCTCTGTCCAAGGCTGCTCCTAATCATTTAACACTTTTTAATAACCTCAAAAGATTTTTTCCCAAAGAGGTGACAGGATCTAGACATGATTAACAAAAAGTGAGCGACCCAAATAAACCCTTGAGGGCTTGGGTAATTAAACTGAGAAGGTAAAAGTGCCTTCAAGGGAATTTATTTTAGTATGTATTTTGTAATTTGTGATGGCTTTAAAAGGATGAATTCATAATCCTAAATGTGAACAAATCTACTGCTCTGAAATTGACCACCTACATATGGAAAGATTTATCTTCTAACTTGGAGTTGTGATTTAATTCAATTTTTTGATGACGTACAGGTATGTGATTCCCTCGCTACATTAGCGATATCACATAATCGGACCATACTTAATAACAGATAGGTCCAATATCTCTGATCATTTATGTTTTAGCTCATCGGGCTATTGCATACCTCAAAACGCCACCATTAGCACAGCAAAGTCCACTACCTGCTCTATATGCTAAGAGGGTGCTGGAAACGTCGAATAGGTAAACCACTTCCAGCCTTTTCCCTTTAAAATTTAGAATAATGAATTGGGTTATAATAACCAAGTTATATATATTTAGGAGTGGCTCAACTTTGACATTGTATCTCGGCCCACCTAAAGGCATTACATTTTGATAGTGCGAGGATATGAGGTAATACTTTATTAACATTATTTCCCTTGGTTTCATATAACATCCGCACGATTTTCAAAGGAACTGCTTATTCAAAACATGTTTACTTGTGTATCCCTGTCTTTGCTACTAAATTATCATGCTCAGACTTTAAATGAGAATTGACAAGAGTTCTCTTATTGTTACATTCAGGTGACTATAGATTTTGACAAATTACAGGATCATGATAATATAAGACTGTCATAGCTATATTTTTTTGAATGAATTTTGGCATTAGTGCTACAGGATTATTAAACTGGTCGCATGTCCCAATGTTCTAGTGCGAAAAAACCTTTTGTGTTTTTGTACAAAAATCTGTTTGCACCAAGTAATGTGTATATATTTTATTATTCAAATGATCTTCTACAGATGAATTCTAAGTTCACAATGTTTTTTATGTTTTATGTACATTATCATGTCAGTATTTCTTAAATGTTTCTAGTGTTCTTTATATGTTTTTTGTTATGTCACCGAGGTGTAAGGAATAGATATAGTTAATGTAGATTTGTAATTGTAAATATTTTTATTTCAGATTACAATATCTCTGTACAGATTTCAATTGACAGCAGTCCTGAAGATGGTTTCTACAAATAACTCTTAGGAAACCGAAACGTCGACCCTACATCTTATTACTATCTTGTTTTATTCAATGTAACTGGGGATAGATGTCTTTTAGGTTCACGTATTGATTTATTTCTGTGTGTACCCGCAGACCTAATCTTTGTTTGTTTACTTATCTGTATATGAAGTGTATCCTTTAAAATTCCCTTTGATAAAAATCTATTTTTCTAATACACCTCGTGTTTTGTTTATATGTTGTGTCCTGTTAAAATTGAGTTTACATTGAATTAGAGTCTAATAGCACTCGATTTGTTCACATTAAGGATTATGAATTCATCCTTTTAAAGCCATCACAAATTACAAAATACATACTAAAATAAATTCCCTTGAAGGCACTTTTACCTTTTCAGTTTAATTACCCAAGCCCTCAAGGGTTTATTTGGGTCGCTCACTTTTTGTTAATCATGTCTAGATCCTGTCACCTCTAAAGGCTCACCAATACCAGATACCTGGAAGGGAGCTGAGATAATTCCCATATTTAAGAAAGGTGACCGCTCTGACCCGCTAATTATAGGCCAATCAGCCTAATAGACTGTATTCAAAAGTTGGTGGCCAGGCTAGTTCTATCGAGAATCCAATGCTGAATAGATGCTAGAGATGCCCTGTCACCTCTACAAGCTGGCTTCCATGCACATACAAGCACAGTGGACCAGGTTTTTAGATTTGTCACTATTTATTGAAGGTGGGTAGTTCTTGGAGGGGGCACACTATACACTGCATTTGTCGACTTAAAATCGGCTTTTGATTTAGTGCCCCGAAAGAAGTTGTGGGAAGTTGTTCAGGAACAAGGCATGCCACCTGAACTACTTGCGTTTTTATTCAAACTTCATGACAATAATTATGCCCAGGTCAGGTGGGGACAAGAAGGACAAACAACAGATAGGTTCCCAATTCTGAAAGGCGTAAGACAAGGATGTGTCTTGGCTCCAACACTGTTTTCCTTGTACATCAACAGGGTTATCGACTACTACAAGGACTTTCCAACTGATGCCCCTAAGCTTTGTGGTGTGTCGATACCCCTGCTGATGTTTGCAGACGACACCCTTTTGATTTCCAAGACCCAGCAGGGCCTTTAGAGAGCAATTGGGCGTTTCGAGACCTTCTGTAATGACTATGGCTATGTTATCAATGTGTCTAAAACTAAATTTATGGTGATGCATAGGCATAAACATGTGACAGGGAGAGCAATAATGAATGGGGAGCCACTTGAGCAAACCCAATCATTTACATATTTGGGCATTACACTAGGCTCAAGACTTGAATGGAATCCCCATATCAATCAACTGGTAACTAGACACGCCCAGCTGGCGGGAGTGCTTTTAAGGGAATTGCGCTCCTCGGCCACCCAACCCATAGCCCCAGCACTTAAAATTTATGACACAAAAATTAATCTGTTAGAAAGAAAAGAAGGACCCGGTCACTGGTTTTTTGTTCTGCTATCTTTTTTATTTAGAGCAGAATCATACACTAAGGTATTTAATCCTTAGATGTATATTTTTTGTTTTAGGAAAATGAAAAAGGAAAATTGCAACGATTTTTACAAAATTCTGACAGTCCGAAGAATTACTCACTGTCCTGCACAAAGACACATGTATTTACAAGTCACTACAAACATACATTACTTTGAAAACCAAAGAATTAAACATTTATACAATTCTAAACAAAAAACATTTAACAGGTAAATTACTTATTTGATGAGAGTACCCTGTCCTTCTTCAGGGCTTCGGGGCTGGGTACATTTGTATTTCTCAGTGTGACATTTTTCTGTTCGTGTAACCGATTTCTTTGGGGACTCCTTGTATTGTGTTTTCCAGGCAGAGCGTTTTCAATTGGGTTGTGGGTTTCGTTTATTAAGGGTTGACTGTCGCTGACGTTTTCGATGTTCAGTAAGGCGCGGAGCGCCTGGCTTATCAAAGTGTGGGAATTTACCTGTTAAATGTTTTTTATTTAGAATTGTATAAATGTTTAATTCTTTGGTTTTCAAAGTAATGTATGTTTGTAGTGTCTTGTAAATACATGTGTCTTTGTGCAGGACAGTGAGTAATTCTTCGGACTGTCAAAATTTTGTAAAAATCGTTGCAATTTTCCTTTTTCATTTTCCTAAAACAAAAAATATACATCTAAGGATTAAATACCTTAGTGTATGATTCTGCTCTAAATAAAAAAGATAGCAGAACAAAAAACCAGTGACCGGGTCCTTCTTTTCTTTCTAATTGACTATTGTCCTACCCGGCCATACTATCGGACAACACCCCCCCTGTAAAAGACAAAAATTAATCGGGGCATCGGTGCTGTATGGGGCAGAATTATGGGGGCCATGTCATATTTCAGCCCTGGCAATTGCCCAAAACAAATTTATTAGAGGCCTTGCGAGGTTACCTCCATCTACCCCACTCTTACCCCTATACATAGATTTGGGCAGCCAGAGGATAGAGGATGTTGCGCAATTCAGACCCATAGCATACTGGCGAAGGATTTGGGTTACCCCTTAACTCAGCCACTATGCTCAGGCTCTCCTTGAGGTAAGGGACATGGATACAGCCAATAGAATAAAATGTTTCAGAGACTCAAAGGCCACCTATACAGCTATGGGCCTTGGTGATCTATGGGAAAACCCAGCACAATACATTTTTCCCCCACGTAAGATCCTTAAGGAACTGTATTGGTCGATGGTCTCTTTACGAGACTTTCGAAGATGTGCTGTGCCCTCATCACAATGTGAGTTTCTTGAGCTTAAACACCTACCAGCCTATGAACCCTACTGGGACTTTATTACAATCCCTGAGGACAGGAAACGGTTCCACCAATATAGGGTGGGCACTTTGCCAATTAATACCTTTACAGGCAAATGGTCCACTGGTGGGGGTGTTACGTGCCCCTTTTGCATTACCCAACCGGAGAGTCTTGCCCACATTTTGTTTATCTGCCCTGTTTATAAAATTCCACGATTAAGGTGGATCAGACCGATTTGAGTCCAGAAAGGCATACAAAAAGGTACAGAAGCCCTTAAGGTCTTCAAAACGGACAGTTCTGAAAGCCTAATAATTGCTGTGTCTAAGTTCCTTAGCTGGATGTGGGCAATATGTAGGAATAAACTGAATTCAGTAGTCGAGAACACTGTCCAGGCAACTCCTACACTCCATGAAATAATGTTTTTTATATAAGGTTTCTTTTTAGATAAATTGTTGTAAACATTGTCTTTTTTAAATGTTTTTAATCTATTTTAATGTATTTATGATCCTAAGTGGAAATGTTATTCAATCAAATATAAGGAATAGCCAAAGGTTAGAATTGAATGGAAGTCCTATTGTGAAAAGCCCTCTTTTTGCTCTGCTAAATATATTGTTGTTTTTTAATATGTTTGTCTTATATGACATAATGTCGAAATAAAGACTAATTGAATTATCTGCTTGAAATAAATGATTTCTATCTGAAAATATTTGTTTGTTTGAAAAATATTTGTATGTTTCATTTAATATATAATTTGTCTGTATTTTTTATTTATTTTTTATTTATAATATCATCTATATTCGTATTTACATTTTTTACATATTTATAATATATTTTTATATTTATTTTGTTTTTCGAATATTTTTTGTTGTTGGTATTTAAATCTTTAATTGACTGTAGTGGAAATGGTAATTTTTATCCCTCTGCTATCCAAACTTTTCCTACTGTTTCTTTGATTGAATTGGGAATAGTAATTGTTACCACTCCACTATCCAATACTTTCCATACTGTTGCACTCATTGGAGTGGGAATTGTATTTTTTTACCCCTCCACTATCCAACGCTTTCCCTACTGTTACACTCACTGCAGTGGGAATAGTAATTTTTACCCCTTCACTATTCAAAACTTCCTCTAATATTACACTCATTGGAGTGGGAATAGCAATTTTTCCCCTCTGCTATCCAACACTTTCCCTACTGTTGCACTAATTAGAGTGAGAATAGTAAATTTTACCCCTCCGCTATCCAACACTTTCTCCAATGTTGCACTGACTGCAGTGCAATAGTAATTTTTACCCCTCCACTACCCAACACTATCCCTACTGTTGCACTTATCGGAGTGGAAATAGAATTTCTTTTCCCTCCGCTATCCAACACGTTCCCTACTGTTGCACTCATTGGAGTGGGAATAGTAAATTATACCCCACCGCTATTCAACACTTATCCTACTGTTACACTAATTGGAGTGGGAATTGTAAATTGTACCCCTCCGCTATGCAACACTTTCCCTACTGTTGCCCTCACTGGAGTGGGAATAGTAGTTTTTACCCTACCGCTATCCAACACTTTCTCTACTGGTGCACTTATTGGAGTGGGAATAGTAATGTTTATCCCTTCGCTATCCAACACTTTCCCTACTGTTGCACTCATTGGAGTGGGAATAATCAATTTTACCCCTCCGCTATCCAACACTTTTTCTACTGTTGCACTCACTAGAGTAGGAATAGTTATTTTTACCCCTCTGCTATACAACACCTTTCTTACTGTAGCTTTGATTGGGGTGGAAATAGTAATTTCTACACCTCCCCTATCCAACCCTTCCCCTACTGAAGTACTGACTGCAGTGGGAATAGTAATTTTTACCCCTCCACTATGCAACACTTTCTCTAATGTTGCACTTATTAGAGTGGTAATAGTCATTTTTATCCCTCCGCTTTCCAACACTTTCCCTACTGTTTGACACACTGGCGTAGGAATAGTAATTGTTACCCCTCCTCTATCTCACACTTTTCCTACTTTTGCACTCATTGGTGTGGGAATAGTAATTTCTACCTACCTGCTATCCATCACTTTCCCTACTGTTGCACTCATTGGAGTGGGAACAGTACATTTTACCCCTCCACTATCCAGCACTTTCCCTACTGTTGCTCTCACTGGAGTGAGTATAGTAATTCGTACCCCTCCGCTATCTAACACCTTTACTACTGTTGCTTTAAGTGGAGTGGGACTAGCAATTTTTACCCCTCCGCTATCCAACACTTTTCCTACTATTGCACTTATAGGAGTGGGAATAGTAATTTTTATCCCTCTGCTTTCCAACACTTTCCCTACTGTTGCACTAATTGGCGTGGGAATAGTAAATCTTACCCCTCCGCTATCCAACACTTTTCATACTGTTGCACTCACCGGAGTATGAATAGTAATAGTAATTTTTACCCCTCTTCTATCCAATACTTTTCCTACTGTAGCTTTGATTGGAGTGGGAATAGTAATTTGTATCCCTCCGCAATCCAACACTTTCTCTACTGTTACACTCACTGGAGTGGGAATAGTATTTTTACCCGTCCGCTATCCCATATTTTCCCTAATGTTAAACTCATTGATGTGGGAACAGTAAATTTTACCCCTCCACTATCCAATACTTTCCCTACTGTTGCACTCACGGAGTGGTAATAGTAAGTTCTACCCCTCCGCTATCCAACATTTTTCCTACTGTTTCTTTGATTGTATTGGGAGTAGTAATTTGTACCCCTCCACTACCCAACAGTTAGTCTACTGTTGTACTGACTGCAGTAGGAATAGTAATATGTACCCCTCCGCCATCCAACACTTTCACTACTGTTGCACTTATTGGAGTGGGAATAACGATAACGATAAAGATCTGAAAAATAAATTGTTAGATAAAAATGGATGTTGTAAATGTAATTTGGGGTGCAAAGGAGACCTGGTACACATCCTACTTGATTGTCTGTTTTTACTGGAACAGCGGAAACTGTGGTTACGTCCTGTGTTCCTAAAATATGATATAAGCTCTAGAGCGCAGGCAGCCAACCTGTTAACTGAAATACCCACTATCGACATTGCGATTGCTCTTGGGAAATACATAAAAGCAGCATTAAGTGAGCTAAGAAACCGGGAATAACAGGTATACTCTAAAGCATTTTAAATTAATGAAACTAGTCTAGCTGAAGGAAGTAGAATAGGTTTTTTTTATTCATAACTGCGGAATGTTAACTAAAATGCAATTTTAAGGGCGTCGACAAAGGATGAAGCGTGTGTAAGAGTTTTAACTAATATGTGATGGATGATTTTATTGTGATAATGTTTTAAATGATTTGAGCTCATCGTTTTAACTTTTTGATACTCTCTTGCACCTGTTTAAATGACTAAGGTCATAATAAACATACCTTTTGACTTTGACTTGAGTGGGAATAACAATTATTTTCCCTCCGCTACCCAACACTTTTCCTACTGTTGCAGTGATTGAAGAGAGAATAATTCATTTTTCCCCTCCACTATCCAGCACTTTCTGTACTGTTGCACTCAATGGAGTGGGAATAGTAATTTCTACCTCTCCGCTCTACAACACATTCCCTACTCTTGCACTCATTGGAGTGGAAATAGTAATTTTTACTCCTCCGCTATCCAACACTTTCCCTACTGTTGCACTTATTCAAGTGGGAATAGTATTTTTTATCACTCCACTTTCCAACACTTTCCCTACTGTTGCACTCACCTGAGTAAGAATAGTAATTTTTACCTGTCTGCTATTTAACACTTTTCCTGCTGTAGCTTTGATTGAGGTGTGAATAGTAATTTGTCCCCCTCCGCTATCCAACACTTTTCCTACTTTAGCACTGACTGCAGTGGGAATAGTAATTTTTACCCCTCCGTTTATCCAACATTTTCCCTACTTTTAGAGTGGGAATTGTAATTTGTATCCCTCTGCTTTCCAACACTTTCTCTACTTTTGCACTTATTTGAGTGGGAATAGTAATTTGTATCCCGCCACTTTCCAACACGTTCCCTACTGTTGCACTCATTGGAGTGGATTAGTAAATGTTACCACTCCGCTATCCAACACTTTGCCTACTGTTGCACTCATTGGAGTTGGAAATAGTAATTTTTACCCCTCTTCTATCCAACACTTTTCCTACTCTATCTTTGATTGGAGTGGGAATAGTAATTTTTACACCTCCGCTATCCAACACTTTCCCTACTGTAGCACTGACTGCAGTGGTTATAGTAATTTTTAACCCTCCAATATGGAAAACTTTCCCTACTGTTGCACTTATTAGAGTGGAAATAGTAATTTTCATCCTTCCGCTTTCCAACACTTTCCCTACTGTTGCACTCACTGGAGTGGGTATTGTAATTGTTACCCCTCCGCTATCCCACAATGTCCCTACTGTTGCACTAATTGGAGTGAGAATTGTACATTTTACCCCTCCGCTCTACAACACATTCCCTACTGTTGCACTCATTGGAGTGGAAATCGTAATTTTTACTCCTCCGCTATCCAACACTTTCCCTACTGTTGCACTTATTCAAGTGGGAATAGTATTTTTTATCACTCCACTATCCAGCACTTTCCCTACTGTTGCACTCACCCGAGTAGGAATAGTAATTTTTACCCCTCTGCTATTCAACACTTTTCCTGCTGTAGCTTTGATTGGAGTGAAAATAGTAATTTGTCCCCCTCTGCTATCCAACACTTTCCCTACTTTAGCACTGACTGCAATGGGAATAGTCATTTTACCCCTCCGTTTATCCAACATTTTCCCTACTGTTACATGTATTAGAGTGGGAATAGTAATTTGTATCCCTCCGCTTTCCAACACTTTCTGTACTTTTGCACTTATTAGAGTGAGAATAGTAATTTTTATCCCTCCACTTTCCAACACTTTCCCTACTGTTGCACTCATTGGAATGGGATTAGTAAATGTTACCACTCCGCTATTCAACACTTTGCCTACTGTTGCACTCATTGGAGTTGAAAATTGTAATTTTTACCCCTCCTCTATCCAACACTTTTCCTACTGTAGCTTTGATTGGAGTGGGAATAGTAATTTTTACCGCTCCAATATGGAACACTTTCCCTACTGTTGCACTTAATACAGTGGGAATAGTCATTTTTATCCGTCCGCTTTCCAACACTTTCCCTACTGTTGCACTCATTTGGAGTCGGAATAGTAATTTTTACCTACCTGCTATCCATTACTTTCCCTACTGTTGCAATCCCTGGAGTGGGAATAGTCATTTTTTCCCCTCTGCTATTCAACACATTCCCTACTGTTGCACTCATTGGAGTGGGAATAGTAATTCTTACCCCTCCGCTATCCAATACCTTTCCTACTGTTGCTTTAAGTGGAGTGGGAATTGCAATTTTTACCCCTATGCATCCAACACTTTCCCTACTATTGTACTTATAGGAATGGGAATAGTAAATTTTACACCTATGCTTTCCAACACTTTCACTACTGTTGCACTTATTGGAGTGGGAATAGCAATTATTATGGTATAGAGACAAAATATCGACTCCAAAATATCGACTGGACATAATATCGAGTTTAAAATATAGACTGGACAAAATATCGACTGGACATAATATCGACTACAAAAATATCGTTTTTCAGGTAAGTGAAGTAATATCGACTGTATAAAATATAGATAGCAAAAATATCGATTTTTTAATAATATATAATATTTTATAGTGTATTTTTATGTAATAATATGTGTGAATAGTGTGTATTAATGTTATAAAATATTTTATTACATGAATTTTGTTTTGATAATAATTGCGTAATGTAATTCTGTAGCGGGTTGTGGGTTTATAGGGGAATAGGGTGGGAAGTAATTTAATAATAATTAATTAATTAATATATGTTTGTTAATATTTTTAATTATTAATTAATTGACAATTAATTAATATTAATTAGTTAATTAATTAATATAATTTTGAATATATTTTGTATTAGTAAATAATTGTTAATTAATTAATTGTAATTAGTTAATTACATTAATTAGAGTACATTTTTTATATATATAATTTTGTGTTATTTTTAAGTAATTAATTTTGATAACATAATATTAATTATTAAAATAATTACACCTAATGTTGTAATATATTTACTTTATTGTTATTGTTAATTAATAATTAATTGGTAATTAAATAATATTGATACATTTTGGGTAAAGGAGCATTTTTAGGGTTCAGGGTAAGTTTTCAGTTCATGGGTAAAGGGGTATTTTTAGGGTTCAGGGTCAGTTTTCAGTTCATGGGAAAAGGGGTATTTTTAGGGTTCAGGGTCAGTTTTCAGTTCATGGGTAAAGGGGTATTTTTAGGGTTCAGGGTCAGTTTTCAGGTCATGGGTAAAGGGGTATTTTTAGGGTTCAGGGTCAGTTTTCAGGTCATGGGTAAAGGGGTATTTTTAGGGTTCAGGGTCAGTTTTCAGGTCATGGCTAAAGGGGTATTTTTAGGGTTCAGGGTCAGTTTTCAGGTCATGGGTAAAGGGGTATTTTTAGGGTTCAGGGTCAGTTTTCAGTTCATGGGTAAAGGGGTATTTTTAGGGTTTAGGGTCAGTTTTCAGGTCATGGGTTAAGGGGTATTTTTAGGGTTCAGGGTCAGTTTTCAGGTCATGGGTAAAGGGGTATTTTTAGGGTTCAGGGTCAGTTTTGGGTTTTTGGGTAAAGGGGTATTTTTAGGGTTCATGGTCAGTTTTGGGTTTTTGGGTAAAGGGGTATTTTTAGGGTTCAGGGTCAACAAATCAGATTTAAAAAAAATATTTTTATTATTTTCATTTATTATTTTATTATTATAATTTAATTTAAGTCGTTTTAAGTATATTTTAGTAATTAAAATTTAATATTAATTTAATTTAACACTGTTTTTAATAAAGTCGATATTTTTTACATCTATATTTTTGTTAACGATATTTTGTACTCGATATTTTTGTACTTACCTGTTTGTAGATACAAACTCGATATTTTGACTGTCGATATTTTGTCCACGATATTTTGGCAAGTCGATATTTTGTCAGTCGATATTATTTCAGTGATCCACCCATTATCCCTCCCATATCCAACACTCTCCCTACTGTTACAGTGATTAGAGAAAGAATAGTAAATGTTACCCCTCCCGCTATCCAACCCTTTCCGTACTGTTGCACTCAATGGAGTGGAAATAGTCATTTTTACCCCTCCGCTATCAAACACGTTCCCTACTGTTGCACTCATTGGAGTGGGATAGTAATCTTTAACCCTCCGCTATCCTACACTTTCCCTACTGTTATACTCACTGAAGTGGAAATAGTCATTTTTACTCCTCCGCTATTCAACACTTTCCCTACTGTTGCACTCACTGGAGTGGGAATAGTAATTTTTACCCGTCCGCTATCCCACATTTTCCCTTATGTTAAACTCATTGGTGTGGAAATAGTACATTTTACCCCCCCACTATCCAATACTTTCCCTACTGTTGCACTCACTGGAGTGGGAATAGTAAGTTTTACCCCTCCGCTATCCAACACTTTTCCTACTGATCCTTTGATTGTAGTGGCAATAGTAATTTTTACCCCTCGGCTACCCAACACTTTCTCTAGTGTTGTACTGACTGCAGTAGGATTGATAATTTCTACCCCTCCGCTATCCAACACTTTCTCTACTGTTGCACTTATTGGAGTGGGAATAGTAATGTTTATCCCTTCGCTATCCAACACTTTCCCTACTTTTGCACTCATTGGAGTGGGAATAATCAATTTTACCCCTCCGCTATCCAACACTTTTTCTACTGTTGCACTCACTAGAGTAGGAATAGTAATTTTTACCCCTCTGCTATCCAACACCTTTCCTACTGTAGCTTTGATTGGGGTGGGAATAGTAATTTCTACACCTCCGCTATCCAACCCTTTCCCTACTGAAGAACTGACTGCAGTGGGAATAGTAATTTTTACCCCTCCACTATGCAACACTTTCTCTAATGTTGCACTTATTAGAGTGGGAATAGTCATTTTTATCCCTCCGCTTTCCAACACTTTCCCTACTGTTAGACACACTGGCGTAGGAATAGTAATTGTTACCCCTCCTCTATCTCACACTTTTCCTACTTTTGCACTCATTGGTGTGGGAATAGTAATTTCTACCTACCTGCTATCCATCACTTTCCATACTGTTGCACTCATTGGAGTGGGAACAGTTCATTTTACCCCTCCACTATCCAGCACTTTCCCTACTGTTGCTCTCACTGGAGTGGGTATAGTAATTCTTACCCCTCCGCTATCTAACACCTTTACTACTGTTGCTTTAAGTGGAGTGGGACTAGCAATTTTTACCCCTCCGCTATCCAACACTTTCCCTACTATTGCACTTATAGGAGTGGGAATAGTAATTTTTATCCCTCTGCTTTCCAACACTTTCCCTACTGTTGCACTCATTGGCGTGGGAATAGTAAATCTTACCCCTCCGCTATCCAACACTTTTCATACTGTTGCACTCACCGGAGTATGAATAGTAATAGTAATTTTTACCCCTCTTCTATCCAATACTTTTCCTACTGTAGCTTTGATTGGAGTGGGAATAGTAATTTGTATCCCTCCGCAATCCAACACTTTCTCTACTGTTACACTCACTGGAGTGGGAATAGTAATTTTACCCGTCTGCTATCCCATATTTTCCCTAATGTTAAACTCATTGGTGTGGGAACAGTAAATTTTACCCCTCCACTATCCAATACTTTCCCTACTGTTGCACTCACTGAGTGGTAATAGTAAGTTCTACCCCTCCGCTATCCAACATTTTTCCTACTGTTTCTTTGATTGTATTGGGAGTAGTAATTTGTACCCCTCCACTACCCAACAGTTAGTCTACTGTTGTACTGACTGCAGTAGGAATAGTAATTTGTACCCCTCCGCCATCCAACACTTTTACTACTGTTGCACTTATTGGAGTGGGAATAACAATTATTTTCCCTCCTTTACCCAACACTTTTCCTACTGTTGCAGTGATTGAAGAGAGAATAATTCATTTTTCCCCTCCACTATCCCTCACTTTCTGTACTGTTGCACTCAATGGAGTGGGAATAGTAATTTCTACCTCTCCGCTCTACAACACATTCCCTACTCTTGCACTCATTAGAGTGGAAATAGTAATTTTTACTCCTCCGCTATCCAACACTTTCCCTACTGTTGCACTTATTCAAGTGGGAATAGTATTTTTTATCACTCCACTATCCAACACTTTCCCTACTGTTGCACTCACCTGAGTAAGAATAGTAATTTTTACCTGTCTGCTATTCAACACTTTTCCTGCTGTAGCTTTGATTGAGGTGTGAATAGTAATTTGTCCCCCTCCGCTATCCAACACTTTTCCTACTTTAGCACTGACTGCAGTGGGAATAGTAATTTTTACCCCTCCGTTTATCCAACATTTTCCCTACTTTTAGAGTGGGAATTGTAATTTGTATCCCTCTGCTTTCCAACACTTTCTCTACTTTTGCACTTATTAGAGTGGGAATAGTAATTTGTATCCCTCCACTTTCCAACACGTTCCCTACTGTTGCACTCATTGGAGTGGATTAGTAAATGTTACCACTCCGCTATCCAACACTTTGCCTACTGTTGCACTCATTGGAGTTGGAAATAGTAATTTTTACCCCTCCTCTATCCAACACTTTTCCTACTCTATCTTTGATTGGAGTGGGAATAGTAATTTTTACACCTCCGCTATCCAACACTTTCCCTACTGTAGCACTGACTGCAGTGGTTATAGTAATTTTTAACCCTCCAATATGGAACACTTTCCCTACTGTTGCACTTATTAGAGTGGAAATAGTAATTTTCATCCTTCCGCTTTCCAACACTTTCCCTACTGTTGCACTCACTGGAGTGGGTATTGTAATTGTTACCCCTCCGCTATCCCACAATGTCCCTACTGTTGCACTAATTGAAGTGAGGATTGTAAATTTTACCCCTCCGCTCTACAACACATTCTCTACTGTTGCACTCATTGGAGTGGAAATCGTAATTTTTACTCCTCCGCTATCCAACACTTTCCCTACTGTTGCACTTATTCAAGTGGGAATAGTATTTTTTATCACTCCACTATCCAGCACTTTCCCTACTGTTGCACTCACCCAAGTAGGAATAGTAATTTTTACCCCTCTGCTATTCAACCCTTTTCCTGCTGTAGCTTTGATTGGAGTGAAAATCGTAATTTGTCCCCCTCTGCTATCCAACACTTTCCCTACTTTAGCACTGACTGCAATGGGAATAGTCATTTTACCCCTTCGTTTATCCAACATTTTCCCTACTGTTACATGTATTAGAGTGGGAATAGTAATTTGTATCCCTCCGCTTTCCAACACTTTCTCTACTTTGCACTTATTAGAGTGGGAATAGTAATTTTTATCCCTCCACTTTCCAACACTTTCCCTACTGTTGCACTCATTGGAATGGGATTAGTAAATGTTACCACTCCTCTATTCAACACTTTGCCTACTGTTGCACTCATTGGAGTTAAAAATTGTAATTTTTACCCCTCCTCTATCCAACTCTTTTCCTACTGTAGCTTTGATTGGAGTGGGAATAGTAATTTTTACACCTCTGCTATCCAACACTTTCCCTACTGTAACACTGACTGCAGTGGTAATAGTAGTTTTTACCCCTCCAATATGGAACACTTTCCCTACTGTTGCACTTAATACAGTGGGAATAGTCATTTTTATCCGTCCGCTTTCCAACACTTTCCCTACTGTTGCACTCGTTTGGAGTCGTAATAGTAATTTTTACCTACCTGCTATCCATTACTTTCCCTACTGTTGCAATCCCCGGAGTGGGAATAGTCATTTTTTCCCCTCTGCTATTCAACACATTCCCTACTGTTGCACTCATTGGAGTGGGAATAGTAATTCTTACCCCTCCGCTATCCAATACCTTTCCTACTGTTGCTTTAAGTGGAGTGGGAATTGCAATTTTTACCCCTATGCATCCAACACTTTCCCTACTATTGTACTTATAGGAATGGGAATAGTAAATTTTACACCTATGCTTTCCAACACTTTCACTACTGTTGCACTTATTGGAGTGGGAATAGCAATTATTATCCCTCCCATATCCAACACTCTCCCTACTGTTACAGTGATTAGAGAAAGAATAGTAAATGTTACCCCTCCCGCTATCCAACCCTTTCCGTACTGTTGCACTCAATGGAGTGGAAATAGTCATTTTTACCCCTCCGCTATCAAACACGTTCCCTACTGTTGCACTCATTGGAGTGGGATAGTAATCTTTAACCCTCCGCTATCCTACACTTTCCCTACTGTTATACTCACTGAAGTGGAAATAGTCATTTTTACTCCTCCGCTATTCAACACTTTCCCTACTGTTGCACTCACTGGAGTGGGAATAGTAATTTTTACCCGTCCACTATCCCACATTTTCCCCTATGTTAAACTCATTGGTGTGGAAATAGTACATTTTACCCCTCCACTATCCAATACTTTCCCTACTGTTGCACTCACTGGAGTGGGAATAGTAAGTTTTACCCCTCCGCTATCCAACACTTTTCCTACTGATCCTTTGATTGTAGTGGCAATAGTAATTTTTACCCCTCGGCAACCCAACACTTTCTCTAGTGTTGTACTGACTGCAGTAGGATTGGTAATTTCTACCCCTCCGCTATCCAACACTTTCACTACTGTTGCACTTATTGGAGTGTGAATAGCAATTATTATCCCTCCCCTATCCAAACTCCCCCTACTGTTACAGTGATTAGAGAGAGAATAGTAAATGTTACCCCTCCCGCTATCCAGCACTTTCCATACTGTTGCACTCAATGGAGTGGGAATAGTAATTTTTACCCCTCTGCTATCCAGCACGTTCCCTACTGTTGCACTCATTGGAGTGGGATAGTAATCTTTAACCCTCCGCTATCCTACACTTTCCCTACTGTTATACTCACTGCAGTGGAAATAGTCAAGTTTACTCCTCCGCTATTTAACACTTTCCCTACTGTTGCACTCAGTGGAGTGGGAATAATAATTTTTACCCGTCCGCTATCCCACATTTTCCCTAATGTAAAACTCACTGGTGTGGCAATAGTACATTTTCCCCCTCCACTATCCAATACTTTCCTTACTGTTGCACTCACTGGAGTGGGAATAGTAAGTTTTAACCCTCCGCTATCCAACACTTTTCCTATTGATCCTTTGATTGTAGTGGGAATAGTCATTTTTACCCCTCGGCTACCCAACACTTTCTCTAGTGTTGTACTGACTGCAGTAGGATTAATAATTTCTACCCCTCCGCTATCCAACACTTTCACTACTGTTGCACTTATTGGAGTGGGAATAGCAATTATTATCCCTCCCCTATCCAACACTCTCACTACTGTTACAGTGATTAGAGAGAGAATAGTAAATGTTACCCCTCCCGCTATCCAGCACTTTCCGTACTGTTGCACTCAATGGAGTGGGAATAGTAATTTTTTACCCTCCGCTATCAAACACGTTTCCTACTGTTGCACTCATTGGAGTGGGATAGTAATCTTTACCCCTCCGCTATCCTACACTTTCCCTACTGTTATACTCACTGCAGTGGAAATAATCATTTTTACTCCTCCGCTATTCAACACTTTCCCTACTGTTGCACTTATTCGAGTGGGAATAGTATTTTTTTATCCTTCCGCTATCAAACACTTTACCTATTGTTGCACTCATTGGATTGGGAATAGTAGATTGTACCCTCCACTATCCAATATTCTTCCTATTGTTCGCTCACCGGAGTAGGAATAGTAATTTTTACCCCTCTGCCATCCAACACTTTTCCTGCTGTAGCTTAGATTGGAGTGATAATAGTAATTTATCCGCCTCTGCTATCCAACACTTTCCCTACTTTAGCCCTGACTGCAGTGGGTATAGTAATTTTTACACCTCTGTTTATCCAACATTTTCCCAACTGTTACATTTATTACAGCGGGAATAGTAATTTGTATCCCTCCTCTTTCCAACACTTTACCTACTGTTGCACTTTCTGCAGTGGGAATAGTAATTTTTATTCCTCTGCAATCCGACACTTTCCTTATTGTTGCACTTAATGGAGTGGGAATTTTAATTTTTATCCCTTGGCTATCCAACACTTTCCCTACTGTTGCACTCATTGGAGAGGGAATAGTATATTTTACCCCTCCGCTATCTAAGACTTTCCCTACTGTTTCACTCACTGGAGTTAGAATAGTTATTTGTACCCCTCCGTTATCCAACACTTTTCCTACTGTTGCTTTGATTGGAGTGGGAAATTTAAGTTTAAATATTTTATACAGTTTAATTTTGTAATTAATAATATCATTTATTTAACATAAATCTCATGTTATTGGTATATGTATATATATATTTCTATATATTTTAAAAATTATAAAATACATTTAAATTAATAGTTTATTGATTATTTTACAGTGAATATATATATAATATTATTATTTATGTGTGTTTAACTTTTTAAGTTATGTTTACTTGTTATTTATGTAAATGTATATTACTTTTAAATTAAGTTTATTATTTAATATATTTAGTGTTTATCATGTTTATATATATATATATATATATATATATATATATATATATATATATATATATATATATATATATATATATATATATATATATATATATATATATATATATATATATATATTTGCAACAGGTTTCCCCGGTCCCGGGGAGGAGTGGAGTCGCTGAAAAGACGGCTCTGAAACGCTTATAGCAAGACAGCGGACGCTGTCGAAACGCGTTGGTTGCTTTTTGTTGTTTGAACCCCCCACATGGATTGATGGAAATAAATCTTGAATTTTCACTGATATAAGCATTTCAGAGCCGTCTTTTCAGCGACTCCACTCCTCCCCGGGACCGGGGAAACCTGTTGCAATTGTTAGCGGTTGGCTCAACCGCAGGAGTAAAGCGACCGAGAAAAAGGAGCGCCTAGCGAAGGGAAAGGGAGCCAAGCGGTGGACATATATATATATATATATATACATATATATATATATATATATATATAAAGCGATATTTTTTACATCTATATTTATGTGATTGGTATTTTATTTCGATATTATTGTACTTACCTTTATAAATATAGGATGTTGGTATTTTTTTTACATCTATATTTATGACTTAATATTGTGGTATGGGGATGTAATGGGTGCCAATGTTTTTTCAGTGAACCTTTCAGTAGCATGGCATAATAGCCTCTCTCAGGAACTCTGCATAACAAGGGGAATGAGAGTGTTCTAAATCATTAAAGATGACGCAGGTGTAACGGAATTTAGGGATTCATTCAACATTATGCAGACCCATGCTCAATCGCCGCACTTAAACCCCCCCCCCCCCAAAGCCTGAGATGAAAAATTAAATGGTAGTCTATTACCATTTTATTTTTCATCAACAATCCTGAGCCGAGCATCAGGACGGGGTGCAGGGCCGCTGCTGACTGAGAGCAGCAAAAAGCAGGGTGGGCGATTTTTGCACTGTTAAATGTGTGCATGTCTTTTTGGCAAGCCATCCTGCGACAGCCAGCCACACATGCACTTTAAACCTCTTAACCCAGCTGTCTTAAGACAGCTGAGTTGAGAGTAAGTGCAGGCCTCTAGTGCACCGTGGAGCGCTGAGTGAGTCCACTACCTCCAATCCGGGTACTGCTCAAATGCTGCATGTGAGCAGCACCAGGATTCGGTAAGAGACTTTCCGCATCCATTTCTAGTTCCTAGATAAAGAAGAGTTCTGGAGCAAGGACGTCCCATTAGGTGCGTTGTAATGTGCATGCCCACCCCAGAGCAACAACTGCTATGTTGGTAAGATGCTACCAAGCCTGGTTTTATTCACCGAAGAGAGTCACATTTGTTAGATCCTTATGAGGTAGTCAAGGTTAGAATGAATTGTGGGGTTATTACTGGTAGTGATAGAAAGAGTGGACAGATTGGTGAAGGAAGATACAAATAAAATTTGTAATGTAGTTGATTACCATACTGTTTGCTTGTTGAGAGTATTTTCTCTTTATAAACACATTTTATTGCTTTTAAGATGAAATACAGTAGCAAAATTAATAGGAAATTCTTCACCTTTTCTGTGTATGTGTATGTGTGTGTGTGTGTGTGTACTAACTGTGTATTTTTGTGTGTCTCTGTAATGTTGCATTTGTATAAAGGTGTGACTATGTGTGTTTTGTTTAGGAAAATAGGGGGGTGTGTTGTAATGGTACCCTAGTGTCTTACTCAAGTAGAGTATGAAACATAGAATCAAATTATGGAACTTACCACAGAAATGCGATGGAAGAATATTCATATTTGATCAGTTGGAACTCATCTGATAAGGTGTGCAGCTAAATCTGAAGCCTTTTATGTGTTGGTAATTAAAGAGGTATAACTATGAAGATTATCTCTACAAAAACCTTAGTGATTGTACACACTTGGGGTTCTCTTATGAAGGCGGGTGGACTTTGTCCGCCTGCCATCGCCCCAGGAAAATGGACCTCCCGCTAAGGGTGCAGTGGTCCCGCATGGGCAATTAGGAGTATGCGCCCCCCACACTGGCAGGCGCAGCCCGCATTTTTTACATTGTGGCGGGTGGTGCTGTCAGCAGCACCCACCGCAATTCAAAAAAGGCATTTGTGCATTTGCATGCACAATGTGGCAGGCACCGCTCGCTGCCTGCCACGTCGTCCATGCAAATGCAAGGGGGTACCATAGGTACCCCCATGTGTCCCCCGTCCCCCCAACATCCTGGAGGCCCGCAACGGGCCCCCAACTTAGGAATCCACATGCCTTTCTGTGGCAGCAACACAGCCACGAAAAGGCTGCTTCCTGCTGTCATCGTAATATGGCTGGTGGTGTCTAGCAGACACCAGCAACATATGCAACGCTGTTCTACCCGGTCGACCCATCGACAGGCAGAAAAACAGCGGACGGTCTTCCCATTCGCTGCGGTTCCCCCGCCATCATAATATGGCGGGGATATGGGAGGCAGGAGGGGGATGATGTCGAGCAGATCACCACCGCCATGCGGGCGGTGGCGATCGGCCTGACATCATAATAGACCCCTTGGTTCTGTTTAATGTATCTCCAAGTTAAAAGTGCTCAAGGATATTTTGGACCCACTTAGCATTCATCAGTACTGCAGCCATGAGAGTTAAGAGGTACTGTAGGCATCACATATGCTGTTCTCACAAGGTAAAGTTAAAAAACACAAAACTATCTTTTTGGGGGTGAAAGTTTCCGACTGCCAAGATAAAATCTCTCAGATCACTCTATATAACAGAACCTCATGTGAGTAAAATGATTAGAATGTTTCAATATGTGTATATATAGCACATTTACAGCAAAGGCCTCTTGGCTATCTGCAAATCAGATTGATTTCAGGGATCACCTAAGCACCCTATACTCTGCAGTCTGGTAAACATCAGTGTTTGCTTTGACAAGCATGCATTATACCATTCTAAATGCCTCCTCTTTCACTTGGAGTTAATTTTCACCAGCTGGTGTCTGGGCCTTCTCATAAAGCTAATATTTGCCACCCCGTGACATTATTGAGCTAGGATGAAATTTGTAATTCTGCTTGCGAAATTGGAGGACTTACAAGAGTAATGTAGAGTTCCAGCACATTCCACCAATCACCATCTGGTAGAATGTTTTCCCCATTTGAGAACGCAATCATAATGGGAACAATGCGAGGCTCAAGCAAACAAGCTTGAGAGTGAGATTTGACATCTCTTAGCATAATTTCTGTTCGCTAATAGGTCTTCTGGTGTGATGTTCTTGTGCAAGTGCTCGTGGTCAGAGGGCTTCTTCTAGAGTAGATGATTTTCTTACAGAGAAGCAGAAAATTCAACTCAAAATAGCTTTTTGGGTAATTACTCTTCCCGAAAGGCGTTCCCAGGTAGTTGTTTTAGAGAAAAAGGCATTTCTTTAATTTACTTTTTTTCTCAACAGGAAAGAAGATTCCAACTTCCTCTTCCGGTCCATAAGGCTCCTCTCACTGCTTTGGCTATCCCTTGGTCATTTACCATTTTTAATTTGTAGGGGAAAGCAGACTCTTTTTATCTGCAATCTCTGCTGCATATGCCATTAGATTTTAAGGATTTGTTTTGATGGAAATCAAGTAAGTTAAATAGATTTTGGGTAGTTGTTGTCTGATGGCGGGCATACACCCATATAATTTTAACTTTTTTGTTTTTTTCTTACGTTTTAAATGTGATTGTGGTTGGCATGGAGTTGCAGTAGGGGCCTATTTTGCATTCACGTATTTAGTTTTTGCTAAGAGAAAAGGCTTGACTATTTTAGAGAGTGCTATGCGCCTGTTTTTGAAGTACTTTTTCTCAATTTTCTTGTATGTTGGTGGTGAATTTTGATCTATTTTGCCCATTTTACTGTCTGGGGCCTAGTCTGCCCATGGGCCATGACATCCAGCACTAGGCATTGGGTGTGTATTAAAAATATTTTCTGTGCATACATTTCTTAAAACATCTATTGATTTGTGGATGGCCTTGCACTAAATGCAAAACGTGATTTCATGTATTTTGTGTTTTTCTGCAAAGTGCTGAAGTGTATTTTGGTGGTTAATTTTTCATGCCTTGGGATGTTTGTAGTTGAGGAATTTTTAAAGTTGACCTCCTTTTTGTTTTTGGCATTGCTTAATGGTAGTGTTTTGTTCTTTGCTAACAATGCCTCTTTCTTTGCTGGCCAGAAGGCCATTTTGAGTGGCCAGTGTGTGTGTGTGTGTTAGCCATAGGCGACCATTTTGTGTTTGTTCAAGGCCTACTATGTTCTCTATGCCATGTGGCTTTTGCTATAGGCATCCTTGTATTCTTTGTTGTCCACTTCTTGCTTGTTGTTGTGAGCATGAAGCCCAAAGACATTTTGTGTAATCAGTATACTTCTGCCAAAGGCTTGCATTTGTTCTTTGTTGTCCATGCTTTTTTTCCTTGGTTCCCGTGTGGCAGGGAGAACATTTTGTGTACCCAGTATGCTTTGCTTTTGCCATAGGTGTGCTTGTGTTTTTTGTTGTTATTGACTTTGCCCTTGTGGGCATGTGGCAGGGAAGCATTTTTTGTGTAGCCAGTTTGCTTTTCTCTTCCCTAGGCCTGCATTTGTTCTTTGATGTCCATGCATTTGCCCTTAGTGGCCATGTTGTAGGGCAGCCATTTTGTTTGTAGCCAGTGTGATTTTGCCATAGGACCTCAATGTGTTCTTTGTTGTCAATTCCTTCTTGCTTATGGGGCCGGTGGTATTTTGTGTAGCCAGTGTGTAAAATCCTTTCTTTCAGTTTTCAAAGCTATTTTCTAGGGACATTGACAGACAAAGACTATGGGATCGATCTCGTTTGGAAATCATTCCAACTGAATAGGTTCCTGAATGCTTTCCGGATGACTCGGATTGGGGGAGTCTGAGCGACCAAGTACAATGCTTCCAGATGATTCCGGATATGATTCGGTCAGTCTCCCATTGACTTCAATGGGAGCCTGTGTTCTGAACAAAAACACAGTCACCCATTGAAGAATGGGGTGGTTGGGGAACATTGTGCACCCTGTGGTGGGCACCCCATGGTGCCTGGCACATTGCGAATGGTTGGAAAGGGGTGTTCTTTGGGTACCCCATGGGCCCAATTCAGAGGGCCCCGGGTGAAGGGGGGCCTGCTAATGGCTCACAAAGACAGATTCCGGAAGCCGATTCGTTCCAGAGAAACTGATTTGGAACCGCTGTCCGAATCGGTCACCATACTCGCAAGTTTAGAAACTGAGTCCAAAGAGCTACACGATTAGACTCCAAAAGAGGCAAGCTGTCCGAATGCCTTTCGGAACCGATTCAGACAGCCTTACTGGTTTCATGGCATCATACTTGGTCATTCAGAAGTCTGTACTAGTCAATCAGAAACAAGGAATTGGATCGGATTCGGTAATCCCCAAACCGTTTCAGAGCCCTTCTGAATGACATTGAAATCGACCCCTATGTCTATTTCTTTCTTGTTCACTTTGTCTTTATTCCCTGATATGAGTTTAAGATGCATGAGGATGATTGTAGTGTGGTGTATTTTTAATACATATTTCCACTTTTCCCTGTTCCTCCTTGCCTCCCATACAATTCCTCATAGTCCCTAGCGAAACACCAACAATCATTTTTCAATTATTATTTGATTTTTCGTTGCAACCCCTGACTGCTATAGATGCCCAAGGACATAAGCGCACACTACCAATAATGATCTTTAAGGATTGTTCCATTTTTTCCCTGCCTTCCATTTCCTCAATGGGAGACTTGTGGGCTAAAGGCACACACCATCAATATTTTCTAAATTAATTATTCAATTTTCCCCGGCACCCCTTGCCTGGCATGGGCATTTCATAGGCCATAATCACACAGCAGCAACATGTTTTTAAGGATTATTCCATTTTCCCCTGGACCCACTGCTTTCCATAGGTGCGTCATAGGCCATAGTCTCAAAGGTGCATCATTTTGTAAGGGTTATTTCATTTACCCATGAACCCACAGCCTGCCATAGGTGTCTCATAGGCCGTAGGCCAACACCAGCAACACATTTTAAAGGAATTTTCCATTTTCCCCTGCACTACTTTCCTGCCATTGGTGTCTTATAGGCCAGAGGCGCACTACAGCAAAACGTTTTTTAAGAATTATAAAATTTTCCCTTGCACCCCATACCTGGCATAGGTATTTCAGAGGCCACAGGCTTACAGCAATAGCAAGATTTTTTAAGGATTATTCCATTTTCTCCTGGACCCACTGCTTTCCCTAGGTGTCTCATAGGCCATAGGCGCACACCACAAACATTTCTTTAAGAAATATTCATTTTTCCCCTGCACTCTCTGTCTGGCATAGGCATCTCATAACCATAGGCACACAGCAGCAACACTTTTTGTAAGGATTATTTCATTTTCCCATGCACCCCCTGCCTGACATAGGTGCCTCATAGGCACACAACAGCAAAACATGTTTGAAAGATTTTTCCATTTACATTGCTCTCCCTGCCTGCCATAGGTGTCTCAAAGGTGCACACCAGCAATCATTTTTGGTGTCTCCTAGGCCATGGACCCACACCAGCAATAATTTATTTAAGAATTATTCCCTTTACCCTTCATCCCCTTTCTGGCATAGGCATCTCAGAGCCATAGACAAACAGCAGCAACTATTTTTTTAAGGATTATTAAATGTTCCCCTGCCTCCCATGCCTGACATAGGTGCACAACCATTTTATTAAGGATGATTCCATTTTCCTCTGCACTCCCTGTATGCCAAAGGTGTCTCGTAGGCACACAGCAGCAATAATCTTTTTAAGACTTGTTCCATTTTCCCCAGCACCCCTGTCTGCCCAGATATCTCATAGGCCATAAGTGTATACCAGCAATAACCTTTTTAAAAATTATGCAGTTTTCCCTTCCTGCCAAAAGTATAGTCATAGGCATGAGGAGCATACAAACCTTTTCAATCTGTATGTAATTGAAACATTATGGTTATGCATGGTTGGAACTGATACAATATTATTGTTTGTCAACAATTTAAAAATCTTTAAACTTAAATTTGCCAGTAGGTAAAGTGTTGGATAGCGGAGGGGTAAAAGTTACTATTCCCAATCCAGTCAGTGCAACAGTGTGGAAAGTGTTGGATAGCAGAGGGGTAAAAATTACTATTCCCACTCCAATGAGTGCAACGGTAGGGAAAGTGTTGGATAGCGGAGGGGTAAAAATTACTATTCCCACTCCAATGAGTGCAACAGTAGGGAAAGTGTTGGATAGCAGAAGGGTAAAATTACTATTCCCACTCCAATGAGTGAACAGTAGGGTAAGTGTTGGATAGAAGAGGGTTTCAAAACACTATTCCCACTCCAGTGAGTGCAACAGTAGGGAAAGTGAAGGATAGTGGAGGGGTAAAATATATTATTCCCACTCCTGTCGGTGCAACAGTAGAGAAATTGTTGAATAGTGGCGGGGTAAAAATTACTATTCCCACTCCAATTAATGCAACAGTAGGGTAAGTGATGGATAGAGGAGGGATAAAATGTACTATTCTGGAGTCAGTGCATCAATAGGAAAAGTGTTGGATTGTGGAGGGGTTAAATTTACTATTCCCACTCCATTCACTTCAATATTAAAAACAAAAAAAACATCATCAACAAAATAAAAATATAAAAAAATAAGTAAATAAAATAATATACATATGTTAATAATAACATATATTTAATATTAAACATTAAAAAAATTAAAAAAAGTTAAAACATAATATAATTTTGAATGCATATCATAAATACCGACAAATATTATATTAAATAAAATAAAAAACTAATTTTCAAACAAATCCATATTTTTATTTGGAAAATATTTGTTAACAAAAACAATAATTACTTCATACATTTTGTCACATACCAGAGGGGTGCTACAGAATTCGGCATGTACCAAGACGAAGATTTGATAGATTAACTAAGAAGATATTGGTGGATAAGGTGGGCTCCCTAGAGGCTGAGTTGTTGTGGCTTGGCTCTAGGACAAACGTTTGAGAGGAACAGATATTGAAGCAACTGGAAGAGGCAAGGCTGAACTGTACGGTCAAACTAGATCAGAAGTGCAGGGAGCAATGGCAGGCTGGCTGTATGAAGATCTTTGAATATGGTGAGAAAGCGGGGGCGCTGCTTGCATGGAAAGCTGGAAACAATAGTTCTCAGGATTATATTAGACAGTTGAGAGTTAACCCAGGAGGTGATCTCACGGATAAGATGGGAGAGATGCAAGCCTGCCTTATTTATATATTCTCCGAAATATACATGGAGAAGGTTTGCCCAGACCAAGATTTACTTAAAGCTTGACTAAGGAAAGTCCAATTACCAAAGTTAACAGCTGAGGGTAGGGAGACACTCGATGCCCCAATTACCAAGGAAGAGATTCACTTATACCTGTTTCAGAATAAGAATGGTAAGGCCGCCGGCACCAAAGTTCTGTCAGCTGAAGTATACAACTTCTAGCAGAGGAACTGCTTCCAGTTTTGGAGGGTCTTTTTAATTCAATCTATCGGTAGGGTGGGTGTATCCCTAGATCATGGAAAGAGGCCACCATAGTTCTGATCCTTATACCCTCTAAAGACCCTAGCAGGGATGATTCATATAATTGAATCTCCCTGCTGAATGATGGTTATAAAATCTTTATGAGCATTCTGGCAAGGAGATTGGCAAAGCTCGCTCCACAGCTGATACAACTGGATCAAAGGACTTTATCCCTAAGAGACAGATTCAGGAGTTGACATAATACCTTATTGGATCAATAAATCTTGCCACACCCCTCTCGGTCTCCTTGGCCATTATCACATTAGAATAGGAGGTCCTGAGAATAATGGGATCTGGCCTGGGTGTTATACATGCACTCCAGATAGTATATCAAGATGTGACTGCAAGGGTTCTTCTTAATGGTATACTGAGCCCCAGTTTTAATATTTCAAGAGGCATGAGGCATGGGTGCCCCTTTTCACCCCTCCTCTTTGATATTTACATTGAGCCATTGGTACAGGTTCTAAGAGCAGATAAACAGGTCATCCCTTTTAGTTCTCCATCTTATAGCAGTATGGTCGCCCTGTATGCAGATGATCTGTTGATCTATACAGCGAATGCTGCTATACCTATCCTGACACTAGAACATCTGGTTGCTGAATTGGGTCCCTCTCGCGGTATTTAGCAAACTCTGCCAAAACTGAAGTGATGTGCTGGAATATTAAAGATTTGAGTGGGGGGACCAGCTCTGTCATTAGATATCTAGGCATCTCAATTGTTAACAAGGTAGATTAAATCCTCCAGTATAATCTCAAGGGGTAGCAAGAGAGATAGATTGCCTTCTTATCAGGTGGAAGAACTTGCCTCTAACAATATATGGCCATGTTAACTTGATAAAGATGGTGGTCATCCCCAAATTGATGTATTTTTTAATTGTGTCCCTCTGGGGTTTGCAAAGTCTAGCAATGATACATTTCGAGGGAAAGGTAGTCAGTTTTATTTGGCCAAATAAGGGGGCAAGGCTGGCCTGAAAAAAACTAAGGCATAGGCTCAATAAGGGAGGCCCTGCTCTTCCGGATTTTAATTTGTATTGCGCTGCATTCCAGTTCTTTCAAGAAGATATGTTTAAAAGTTTTGAGGTCAGCACTGAACTTATGGTACAGGATCAGGAGAATTTCTGTATTAGGTTATTACTCAGACTTTGCTCATGTATGGGACTCTTCCTGGAACCTGCTATGTCAGAAAGACACCCTAAGCTTTCTATTGAGGAGGGCTGGTATCCATATCAGGGCTGATTTGTTGATGTCTGAGGAGTTATATCCATGAGAAGTTTTAAAAGCCAAAGTTGGGGATAACCTGTCCAGGTTCAAAGTTGTACAATTATCTTCCAGGCCTCAAAGAAGAAGATCAGACAGGATTGGGAGTCACGTTTTCTTGATGGAAGACCCAAGAGTAAGCAGGTCACAGTGTGGTATTTGAAATTCTTTGACATGGATGAGAAGAACGTAATGCTTCTTCACTCAGCATGGAAGGGAGCCTTTCAGGGTGGAGTCTCCCAAGAGGTGAATCTTTCGTTGGTTTGGAGTTAGTCCTTGAGGCTCTTGTATTCAGTTGTTAAACCTGCCAATATAAAAAGGAGCCATGTCTTCGCTATTAATTGGCTTTATTGGACACCAGCTACTAAGATCACTAAGTTCGCCCCCCCTACCTCCCCATAAGTTTAAGCAATGTGTCTGTGTGGAGGGTAAAGACTTTTGTGTTTTTCTCCAGTGTCCTGGGCTAAAACATTACTGGGGAGGGATTGAACATATTCTGCAAGATATTTTTGGTATGCTGATTGCTATGAATCCTATGTTAGCCCTTTTGGGAGTAGATAAGTCATCACAAATATCTCTGTGGCGTCAGAAAAGAGGGCTACTATTCTACATGATACTAATCTCACAGAGGGAGATCTGTAAGAAGTGAACTGAACAGTTACCCCGAGGGTGGATGACTGGGTCAGAGCAGCTGTCTGGGTGGGGCATTCAGATTTGGGGTAAAAACCGGGCCATGCCTAAGATCTATGGGACGACTTTTCAGAGTAGTGTTGGAATCAAGAGATAGGTCAACCATTCCAATGGTTACACCAAGGCACCGAAAGTGGCGATGGTACGGTTTCCTCCTCAGACCTTGGGTGAAGGCAGCAGACCACAGGGTGGACAGATCGAGCAGTCCGAGACTTGCAGTTGACCCTAGTAGTATGAGAAAAAAAACATGTTGTCTATTTATTTACTTCCTACTTTATAACACCACACAACCCACATCTAAAATGAAAAACAATTATTTACATAATTAACATATTTAATCATCAATTAAACAAATATTGATAATTAAAAAATAAATTAAAATACATAAAAATTAATTAAGTCCCCACCCTTCACACCTATAATCCAACCAACCCACACCTAAAATTAAAATGTAAAAAAATAATCGCACAACAAAAATAATTTCAATTAAATAACTAATAGTATTTAACAACTAATTATAAAGTAAAATTAATTTACTCAAAACAGATACACCCCAACAAAAATTACACAAATAAATTATTACTTAATATTAAGGGGCCCATTACGATTTCGGGCGGATTGCCTCCTCCAGGCTGGGGTTGGCCACCGCCGGACTGGCGGAGGCAATTCGCCCGACACCGTATCCCAAATTCCCCCCGCCATATTAGTATAGGACCGCGGCTGAAAGGGCTTAATATGGTGGCGGTGCCCAATGGACACCGCCACCCATAATATGATGTGTGGGCATAGGTGCCTTTCCGCGGCGGCGATGCTGCCACAGAAAGGCAGGCGATCCCCTGTGGGCCCCCTGGTGAAGGCCGAGGTGGTGGGTGCAAAGGGGGGTACCTGTGGTACCCCCCAGCATTTGCATACACCAAGCAGCAGGCACCGCGCGGTGCCTGCCGCTTCGTGTATGCAAATGAGTGCATACATTTTTAAGATTGTGGCGGGCGGTGCAGTGAGCACCGCCCGCCACAATGTTAAATATGAGGGATGCGCCCACCACTGTGGCGGGCGCATCCTAATGCACACATTGGGACCCCCGCCCTTTAGGCGGGTGGTCCCATTTACCGCAAGGCCGCCCGCCATCCTAATGACCCCCTAAGTATCAAATAATTCATAATTCGTTGAAAATAAAGTATTTCCCACCCCTTACCCCTAATAGCCTCACAACCCACAACTAAAATTAACTACACAATTTCCAAAATTAATTCTCAAATAATTAATTAATATTAATTAACAACTAATTGTTAATTAATCAAAAATGAATAATTCCCATGTTATACCCCATAAACCCCACAACCCACACATTAAATGCACCCAAAAAAATTCAAAAAACACATTTAACATTATAATATCTCAATTAAATAACTATATTAATAAATACAAAATATTCATAAATTTATTATACTTAAATTACTTCCCAACATATTCCTTTATAAACCCACAACCCAAACTAAAAAATGCAAAGTTTAATAAAATAAAATTAATAACTACTAAAAATCTAACACCTATTTTAAAAAAAATAAACAATACTTATACAAAAAAAGTACATCACATACATTTAAAATATATACTAAAATATATAACACTAATTAAAAAATGTATATTTTAAACAACTATATTTTTGCTAATGATATTATTGACTTCTATATTTTTTAAATCTATATTTCTTACCTCAAAGTCGATGTTCTTGACCACGATATTCTTGCTGTCGATATTTCTGTGTCAAGATATTTAAAACTCAATATTAGTGTAAGTCGACATTTCCAACTCAATATTTTGACTGAGTACCTGAGTAGGCTTAGGCAGGAAGGAGCCCTACGAATGCAACCATCCAACGGCACGTTTATGCAACGGGAAGCTGGCTAAAATGTTAGCACTGGACATCATCCCCATTTCTTATGTGGAAGAAGTGGCATTTTTCAAATTTGTGGCAGCCATCTACCTGAAATGCACAGTTCCCTGCAAGAACTATTTTGCCAGAGTTGATATTACGGTACAAAAGGGGGGTGGTGATGGACGGAGCATCTGAATCAATCAAACACTCACACCCAGTCAAAAGATCTGGGTTTAATCCATCACCGTTCTTTAGCCCACTCTGCCACCCCAGTTCAGACATAGCCATGATGGAGTTGATATTACAGCACTCCATCATGATGTGCCGCAATTTGTCGGCCAAGCTATGCAGCACTTTGCTGTTGAGACTATCCACCTACTGATAGGTATGTGGGCAAGTTCTTAAGCAACATATTACATGTGCATCACTGCACACTGGATATCTTTAGTGGGAGTTAAGCAACAACTTTCTATAGGTCTCAGCAAATGAAGAACATTTTAAGGGCATTCAACATCTTGCAACAGTAGCGATGATCCCCATGGAGGAATACCTTACGGCTGAATATATATTGGAAGAATTTAAATGTAAGGTGTTTGAATGGATTTGACCCAGAGGTCTCAGAATTAGATTTGTTACTATGGACAATGGCATTAGCATAAAAAAGCCCATAACATATGGTGTATATATCAGGGGCCTGTGTTTGGCACATTGCATCAACCTGATTGTGCAGGACTTTCTAGAAGAAGACATAGTCAGCACGATACTAGCTACCTGCCAAAGAATCTGCTCTAATTTCAGTCATTCTTTAAAATCCCAGAAGCAGTTGAGGATCATTCAGTGTGCAAATACAATTCCAGTTACAACACTCATACAGATGATGCCAACACATTGGAATTCAACCTTTTACATGCTGCAGCATCTGTTTGAGCAGTACAGACCACTCCCCAACAATATCCTTCTAAGAGGATGAGATGTAACTGGTAATAACATGACAATTTAGGTGAACAAAAGTGGCTAAGCAAGTGCATGACAAAAATGTTACTTCCGTTTGAGAGTTTTACGTGGGAAGTCAACAAGGAGTGGAGAAGTGTGGCTCAATGGTTAGAGCAGGCAGACCTCGATGCAGAGCTCTGGCCAGGGACCAGGGTTCGGTTCCTGCCCCGGCGGGTCTCGGGCTCATCATTTCCCCTGACTGGATATTCTCGCCTCAGTGCCTATTCTGATCATGGGTCCCATGCTGCAACTCTGGGCAATAGCTTGCTTAGTCTCCACAAAGGCCCCCACAATGCAAGGAATGCCTGGTCTGCACCATGGGGGTGCTCAGGAGTGGACACTTCACAGGGAAAGCCAGGAAGGGTTCCCTTGCGGTATTCGTACAAGCGTCGGGAAACCCACTGCGGGTAGCTGTGCGCTATACAAGTACAAAAACATTTACAACATTTACAAGGAGGACAGTACAATGATCCACACAGCTTGTAGTTGCAGCTGCTTGAGGACCAGTTAAAAAAGGTGATGGAGAAGTTTGCCTGTCTTAATGAAGAAGCATATGAGTTGGTTTAGAGCTAAATTCCTTGCTGTTAATAAAAGGCCGCACAGAGAGATTGTGTCCAAGAAAAATTACATATGTGGAACTGTTGTGAAGCATTTTAGAATCAAGCATAATTTACCGATTCATGCCCTTATATAGCTATAATTCACATTGCCCTTATATAGGCATATAAATCATGCCCAAGTTTAGACATAACCCATACAGTCCAAATACAGGCACAGCTACTTCCACTAGTATTTGTTATATTAAATTAAAATGTATTTTAACTTAATTTATGTTGTTAAAAATAATATTAATATTTAATATATTTACTATGTATTATTTAATTTCATATATATTTTTAAATAAATATTTTGACATCAATATTTTTTACCTCAATATTTTTGATTCAAAATGTGTGTACTTACCTGTAAAGGTAGTGGAGTCAATATTTTTGCAGTCAATATTTTATTTGATATTTAGAACATCAATGTTTGATACATCAATATTCTATTATGCTAACAAACACCAAACTGATATACTCTGTTTTCTTTATTTCCCGACAGTCTTTACATGGTTTTGACTTTTGGAAAGACACCATAGACAGAAAATCTGTCTGGGGACAAAAGATGGGCAGGTTCAGGGAACAACCATATTTAGAACATGCCTCATACCACATCAAATCATTTTTCTGAACAAAGCAATGCAACAAACTTCATTCTTGATATAGCAAAAAGAAAGGATTTTAACACATTGTGTATTCCCGCATTCTCATGTTTCGTGAATTGGCAGCAGTTAACATATTTCAGTGAGGATACACTAGATAACATGATATGTAATGGTTCTTTTAATCAATCAGATCAATCAGATCTTAATTGGAAGGGATAGTTGGTTTGACCGTAAGACACAAATAGTTGTCAATCTAGATTCCTGGGTAACACCAAAGGGTTTAATATCAATAAACGTGATCAGAGATATGTGCTAACAGAACATTTGGGATGGAGACATCATCTAGCCTTTGGAGGTTATGCCTAGATTGGCTAAAAACCGAAACACTTCCCCAGGTGAAAGCAGTCCTTGTGCCTTCTCTCTGATGATATGGATCTCATGAATTTTTCATTAGGTCCCGAGAAGCCTTGTCAAAAGTGCTTTTTGTATGGAATATAAAACAAGCTGTGGAACATTTCTCAACAGGAAGATGCTGAGAGATTGCGCAAGATTGATAGGGTTAATTTAGAAAAGGCATTGGGTGGTTGACAATAGGACCACCTCCAGAATGTATTCACTGGGCAACATAATGTCGTCCACAATTTACATAATACAGCAAGACATGTCTATTTTACAACATGGATATTCACAATTACGGTCAATCATTAATACTGAGCTGGACGTTACAAACATTATGATTCGTCCCTGTGCCATGGCATTACATTAACAGTACAAGTCTGTTTTTGCATACTATCTAACGGAAACACGCAGAGATTTGAAATATACCATTTTGCACATTGAAAGGTTAGACCAATTACCTTTCACGTGGCTGAGACACCATCCACTGACTGGATTATCCATGATTACATCAGCCTACCAGTCACGATTTTCCAATTCCAATATTGTCTCCAATACCAGCAGATAGGCAGATATGAAGCGTAAGTGGAAGGATATGTGCATGAGTATTGGGACATATCATTCAGGTTTAGATGCAGGAATAGGGACACCAAGGTTTTTCTTAGTGACTCCGACTGTGAAGATGCTTTAAGCGGGTCCTTAATTTACAAGGTCATTTCTCTCCATGGGGCATGCAATGCTTCAGTAGCAAACTTGTCCTGTTGTCTGAAGGGTTCTCCAGCTGCATTGCTTCATCCTATGTTCAGGCTGCTCTCGATTGGTACCTATTTGCTGTTGAATGATCACGGTTGTTGCAGAATGGAAGAAGGCATCACTTATCTAGTAACGTTTAATTCCATAGTGATTTGCTATACACAAGTACTGTTTCCACATGCCCGCACAGTTAGAAAGGCAGCGCTATGGCCTTTGAAAAATGTTTCCAACATACTGTTTGATTCTCTGAGCAAACTGAAAAGCATTATTTTTCAAAAGGATGTGGCCTTAACTTCAGCCAGCAAGACGTCTGATCTCCAGGTTACAAGGTCCTTGACTGGGATACATACACTACTCCACACTAACGTCCCCCTGAATTTTGGGGGCTGGTCCATCGTATCATTAACATGCCTGATACGAAAGAAATAGTGTACTTTTTTAAATATTGGCTCTGGAATGGTAAGCACATTTCAGATGATTTTTGGAGTTATAACATCTTTCATACTCTCCATGTTGGGAAGCTTTTTTGGAGGGCTCTTCCTTGTCTTGCTACTTTTGGCGGGAATTCAGATTTTTTTTTATCTATTCCATGTCTCTGTGTCTCATGTCTCTGTGTTCTACTAGCGCCGGGACACCTCCTCGCGAGGTAGCTGTTGCGCTTTACAAAACCCAGTATTATTAGTATTATTATTATTATAATGGACATCCCAGTTCAACCCAGAATGGAGACAGCACTGCTAGTGCTGCCTTACTGTGAGCGCATGGTATACTGTCTCGGATCAAAATTGGTTGCGCCACTGACACAGACTCCTTAAAGGCCCATGTGTATTGCTGTCCCCAGTGTATTCCATTGATGATGAATGCAATCTAGAGCCACCCTCGGATGCTTCAGCTCATAGTGACGTGAACAGCAGCTCTGCAGAAAACTTATGGGATACAATGCCTCCCTCAGCGGCAGCTGTGGGAACTGGAAGGAATCACCTTTCTTCCATAAACATGCTACGAGGTGAGCCTCCCGGAAATTTGTCTGCAGTTGTGGGCAACAGTAATGTTGTGTCTACTACTCTACCACTCGGAACACATAAACAAGTGGCTTGTAGGTGTGAGAACAATTTGGCCTATTTTAACAAAATGCACCAAAACAGGTTTTGCTTTCTTCTTCTAGGCATCATGGATTTCTGAGTGATTGGGATCTCAAATGTTATAATGGTATAATGACTTAAAAGCTTTTAAATAAATACTTTAAAGGGAAGTCCACTTTTAGATGTTTTTAACAGTAGTTTTTTACAGTTTTTAAAATAAGTCTGCTTGCTTTTTAGATAGTTTTTTATAAGCGTGGGAGTTATACTCCCAAGGTAGAGCCATGTAGCAAATCTTACATTGTCCTAAAAATTACATTTCATCTGTGACTTTTTGCATATATTTGTGTGCAGTCAGGTCAAGTCAGGAACATTTATATAGCGCACATATAACTTCTGAAGAGTCTCATGGCGCTTGCAGACGGCTCTGACAAGTGGACCGATGATGGTTTAATTTCCAAAGAGTCATGTCTTCAGCTTCTTACAAAAGCAACTGTGTTCGGGAATGATATGCAGATAAAGGGGCATTTTGTTCCATAATGAGGGAGCAAGAAAGGAAAAAGCTCGACCGCCATTCCTGGTAGTGTGGATTCTGAGAGGAGTAAGCAGTGCAGAAGATTGCTGAATTTCTTTCCCTGAAAGTAAACTTGTTTATACATCCAGCTTCACACAAAATTATAGCAATGCCCTGAACATAATGTACAAGGTCTTCCTTTGCACTATATACAAATGTCATCTCTATATTCATTCACAGGGCGATAGGGCTATCTACATACTGATAACATATTTATTCTATAGACACATCACAAGTCTGCTTTCTATTATAAAAGATCAGCATCCTGAAACATTAGTAGAGGAGGCACATCCGCAGACACCTTGCATGCTGGAAACTTCATCCGTCTGACATCTCATTAGGAGTTTCCAGGTTGTGACCAAGAAGAACTCCTTCATTCTATCCCATCAGGTATTGGGTTTGGCTCATCCCTTGGGGGAATTCTTGGCTCTACACCCACACGCTCTAGGTACATTTAGAGTAGGGTTTGCATAGTAGGAGTATGCTCGATTAATGCTTTGTTTTTTATGCCTGTATATATACATTGTTTTAGCACCATCGTAAAACTATATCCAGCCGCGGTCCATGCAGATAACAGCGGTGGGGCGGTGGGGCTGGGTAAGGGAGGATTTTGAGGGGCGATGCAGAGGGATAAATCATTATTTATTTAATTTTCCCTTTGCATCATCCCTCGAAATCCCCCCTTACCTGGCCCCACTGCCCCACCACTGTTACCTGCATGGACCGCGGCTGACTGTATCTACTATCTACGCTTTTGGTGCTTGTAATCATGTCTATCTGCTTCCATCTGTCAATCATTGCAGCACGCAAATCTTATGTAAGAATAACATTGGTTCAATAAATATATTGAAAACGTCCCACTGTATATTCTCTGAATACTTCTTTGAGAGTATGTGAGCACGAGTGACTGAGCGACAGGTTCTGTACTGTTTCCATGATACCTGAGGGTACAGGGTTGTCAGGATCTGTGGTAGCCGGAAGCCATTCGCTCCATGGTAGGCTATGGGGGCTTCCAGTGACACAGTGAGCTAGCTGGTCTATAGGCCAACATATTCTGAGGGGGTGTTGTCAATGAGTCTTGGAACCATGCCCCTAGTTTATGTTGTCTAAACAAATGCGCAGATCCTACAGATTAGTGGGAAATACACAGCACTCTGTAATGTCGCCCCTCTTCCAAAGCAAGTCAGTGGATCAGAACTTGAGCAATCCATAACCGACTAAGCAGTCCATGCCAGCATTGCTACTCCCTCCCAGGCAGAGCAGCATAACATATCCACCCTCCATCCCTCAGCCCGGGGTACCTCAGGCTCCAGTGCATCATCAACCAGTGTTTGGTAGGTGGTGGAGCCAGGTCAATACTGTTAGAGACTTTATGCTGGGCAGGACAGGGATAGAGGCTCAACAGGCAGAGCCTAGGCAAGGTGTCAAAGATCACTCCCTAACCTTTGCCAATATGTGCTCTACCTCAGGCCAATATGGCACCAAGTGAGGGCCACTCCAAAGTATGTGGAGAATATCTGCCTAATTGGCATGGCATTGCTGGCAATCTGGAGGCTTCGCTAGTAAATAAATGCTATGTTTTTGTTGCTTCAAGTACACTCAATGCAGGACAAAGAAGTATATGAGACTAAGTATGGCATTTCAGGAGGTCTTGGATGCAACCTCCCACATCCTAGCCCAGTCCCCGTCTGTCAGGGAGAGCCCAGGTTGGTTTTCTAGCACTCCGGCAATGCCAAAAGTGAGAGGACAGGTCCCCATGCAGAGCGCCATAGAGTCCCAAGATCATCTGACGCGTGTCAGTGGCAGCGGAGAGGAACTGACAGTTGTACAGTAACTGCGGCTGTGCTCCTCTTCATCCCCCCAAATCCTATGTACCACCACAGTCGGGGAGCTATTGAGTAGAACTGCTCAACCAGAGGGTCAAAGACTGCACGTAAATCGACAATCGACTGCAATATATTTTCCAAATACAGTGCACGTCTTATGTTTAGTCCCACTGCTTCCCAATCCTGTGGTGTCTCTCTTCCTTCTAACTGCGCAACAAGGGCCCAAAGCAGGAGATTCGGAAAATGTGATTCCCATATTCACGCCTGCCTGAAAAACCACTGCCAGCAAGTTTGGAGTACAGATAGGTCATACTGCTTGCACAGGGGGCCCTCCGTGGTCAAAGCAAAAGGGACCACAATTGTGTCATGACAGGAGGATCTGGCAGTCTTAACATTCCAGGTGTCCCCCACTCTGTAAACTACCCCATACACCATTGCAGCTCCACCACTAGGTAATAGCAGCAAAGTTTGGAGCATTCAGCATACTATCCGAGGACACTCATTGTAATTTGGCAGGAACACCGCCATGTACAGGCTGTCAGAAAGGGATATTGAAGTCCCCAAACAGGACCTACGTCCCTAGTGGGTCAATGCTAATTGGCCCCAGGGGCACATGTAGATCCCCTACTCACGTCCATGCACAGTGTGCCAATGCACAACATGGTGCATAGCACATGGTTCATAGTCATGCAGGTAGTGTACCTTTTCCTTGAAGCTAGTGCTGCAGTCCAAGTCCTATTCATGGGCTACAGCACAAGCTTCCCTGAAGAGGAGCATTTTCCAACCACCAGCATGACAGCTGCCTCCTAATGCCGTGGTCGGACATCCAACTGCTTGTCGGCCGGTCTCCTGACCGCTGAAATAGCGGTTGGCTGTCCAACCAACCGCTATTGAAACAGACCGCAAGTCATGAAGCTATTCTTGGTAAGGAGAGATTTGGATTTTTGTGTAGGGAGTTAGCACTGCCAAATCTCACTATGGCCAATAGTTGCAGAGGTGTAGACAAGGGCAGTAACTAACTAGTTTACAAGTATAACTGATACGTGGCCGGGTGCTTCAAAGTCTCTTCAATCAATAAAGTAAAATATATATAGTCATTTTCCCATTCCCACTCTGGTAGTGGGGAATACTGGACTACAGGAAGAGGTAACCTACTGATGAATAAATACATGGCAAGGGACTTAAGGTAGGGATTGTCTAGGGAAAAAAGTGATGTATATCATACAGTGTGCCAATTTTAGAGGAAACTTCTTGACTCACATTCTTCACTAAACCACAATGCTACACTAACCAGCAGTGCAAAGACAAATTCGAAAGATAAAGTCACCTTTATTTCTTTTACATGGAAAGCCCTCCCTCTCCGCCAACAACAGAACCATCCCTTCACTTCAAAAACCCCAAAAAGGGGGGGAGGAGCTACGCTAGCAACCAAGATGGCCGCTTAGGCTCCCGGCTCCGCCGACCTCCGTATCCTGCAGGAAGATCCTATCGATAATCCTGATTTTACGCCCAACCTCCGTGTAGATGAACTGATGCTCACTCTCATGGTGCAATTCCGAAAACTTAATTCGCTTGGGTGACGGAGCTGTGCCGAGTTGAAGTTTGCGGCCTAATCCAGCAGGAGAGCCGGGGCCTCGAGTTTTGATCTGGCCGTGTCGAAGTTGAACAACATCGCCCATGAGTGGCAGTCAGGGTCCGGTCCACCGAGGTGGAGGTTTTTTCTTTGCCCGATTTCGACGGCGCTTATCTCGCCTGACCAACATTGAGGGAGGAGTGACGTGGCACGATAGTGGTCGGGGTGGAGGTCCCTGACCCATGGACCCCGTGTGGCCCGGCCGGTGTTCGGTGGGTCGGGGTCTTCGCTCTCGAAGCGAGATACATATTGTTGCCACAGAATCTGACCAGTCCCCTCTGACATCTTCCGTTTCGCTCCTGTCGTTCCCCCCGAAGAAGCCAGCTCCCCGGGGGGTGTGAATATGATCGTTGCTGAGCGTGGAGAAATGGACCGGACGGCGAGTGAGCCGTCGCTAAAGACGATATTGGCAGCCATCGGGGCATTTCATTCCCAAGTGGATGACCTGATTCGCAAAATGATGACGGGCTTATTGGTGATTGAGTGTGTGGAACCGGACCCGGCTGCATCTCGAGTATTACCGCAAGCTATGATTTCAGCTATGACCATCTTGAATCTGAACGAGAGCCCTGTGCGACAAGAGGAGCAGCAGCCCTTGGTTGGTCTTCTGGAAAATCCTGAACCCAGTGTTTTGAACATATTGGCATACCTACCATCATCGCTGACTTTGGGAGAATCGATTTGCATTCCCTTCCCGGAGAATCTTGTGGATGATTGTCCTCGGACTTCTGTTTCATCCTTTCACTCTTTGGTGACTTTCCGATCTTGGAGAAAACTACATTGGGAATATCCATCCATGAAGGAGTGTTCCTGTGCTGCTGAGGTTCTTGGCAACCTGCTGACTTTGAATTGTATTGTACTGCATTTATTCAGACTCTTTTTTCACTTTGGTTCTCCTGCTGAAGTAATGGGAGGGGCTCACATAATGGTTCGGAAGGGCCAGGGCTGAGAGTGATCGACTGTAGTTGGTATTCCGGCCTTACTGGATGTAGATTTCGTGGCTGTTGGTCTCGCAGGAGGTAGGGCGGTGCATCATGGCCCCCCTAATTTCTCTTTTGTTGATTATAGATATTATTGACTTTTCATTATAGGGGGTGCCTGTCTCTGGCAGGGGGAATGGGGACCAGGAGCATATATATGGAAATGTCCTCCCCCACAGTTTCTCTTTTCTACTTTTAGAATTTAGTTAGTTGGGGCGACAGGCACACTGCTAGTGGGGGTTAGGCGATAGCCGTGGCATGTGTGGAGGGTGGGGGTTTGGGTTTTTTGTTTTCTTTCTGTTATCGCTAATATGGTTTCCCTTTTAAGTTTTTCCTATACTAGCAATATTGTCAAAATATCCTGATTCTGTTTTTCGAATTCCAGTCGCTGGTTGCTGTGAGTCTTCTGCTGTTTTGATTTTATTGGTGGGAGGGTCCTGAGGGTCCGCATCTAAATTGTCTATTGATTGTAAGGCTGCTAGCTTTATTCCGTGTTCACTACTGTTGGCCTCTCAGGGATTCTTCTGTTGCTCATGTTTATCCTGCTGTCAATCCTGTTCACCCTAATATCAACATATGCATGTATGGCACCGGATACGTCTGTTCCTTTTTCTTGTTCAAAATAATAAAAAGATTTAAAAAAAAAATCAATTGCCCCTAACCCCTCTTCATGACCTCTTCACCCATATAAGGCCCATCCCCTTCCCCAAGCAAACCCTAAAAAATTCCTATTTCCAAAACTACTTGACAACCCTCTCCTCCCATAAAAGAAATGTTCAATAAAAGAGGTATTTTAAGGCATTCAGGTCCTTTTGGACACTGGCCACCTCCAGGAGCAGGTTCTGACAGCCACACCTGATGTGAGCCAGTACTAGAGGTCCATACCCCCTCCTCCAAGGCCACCAGCTGGCAGTATAGGTTAACAATGGCCTCCAACCTAGGTGCCTCCTCTGGGCAGCTATCTCCCACCAGGATGGTTGGCTGACGCCAACAGCTGGAGCAGCTATATAAATTAAGAAAAAAATCAGATTGTGATGCTCAGCGCAAACACTTGTATAAAATCTCTACAGTGGCTCAAATCAGTACTGGACTCCTAGGGTTGTTGGAAGATTTGTTGTGATTAGTCACTGGCCAAGTTTGTCCCACACATGCATCACATATTGTAAGCCAGACCACCAACATAATAAAAAAGTGATTTTAGTTTAAAGGATTTCGTAGGGTGAAACTGACCAGACAATTTGTGTATTAATAAATTAATCAGCTCCCTTTAGTGAGTAAGGAATATATATACTGCATAATTGCTTGACTATATGTACAACATTCATAGGGTCATGCCTGCCGGTCAGCTACTGTGCAGCATGCTTTTGGGACAACTGTCATGGCATGTTAGTAACATATAATTAATTTCAATGGCCCTGCTCTTCTCCTATTCCCTCTTCAATTCTACCCTGAATCCAGATTTAGGAGCTGACAGAGTCTGGCAGTTAGAACACCCCATCAACACATGTGAAGGATAATGGGTATCCTGACTGCTGTATTACAATAGACAGTGCATACAATATAAATGATGCACTGCAGTACAGCAAACAGGAAATATTCATTTATTATTCAGGTTTGTCACAGAGTATCCCATCTGCCAAACTCTAATTTAAACCCTTAGTACCCCATTACACCCTTGCATCTACCGCAGATTATTTTTAACAAACACCTTCATTGAGAGAGAGGAGTTATTCTACAAGAAGACTCGTTATAGGCATTGGCCAGGTAGATAATTAGCTATGGAATGGTTGGGTGTTATTGAACATGTACTACGCTTTTGCTTAGTCACATTGGTTGACAGAAGGGATAAAATACGTAATTGAAGCCATGAAATATAAGTCACGTGTGCAGATAATTGTGGCACATGCAATTTACATTTTTGGGTAGCCTGGGACAAAAAGAATGATGAAGTACTAGGAGGTGACTGGGTAGGCACTGTGAGCATACCTTGTATCTGGTTTGTATGCAATGCAGACTTTGTGGAAGTCTGTTAACTTAAGCAGCTATACATTTTACCAGTTACACTGGAGCGCAGAATTAAACTGCGCTTCAGTTTTAAGTTTTGAAATTCCATGGGCAGGGAGGTGATGGGTGGGATATATGTGTTGTTTAATAAATACAGTATTGTCAATAAGAAAAGCAAGGTGACTTAACACGTGTTCCTGCCTCAACTAGGACTGCTCCTTCTCCCTCTATCCTCTGGGCCTTCTCCGCCATCCCTGGCTGTCTGATGTTGGAGGCTGCAATGGTGAACTGCTTGCCTAGACAAAACCATAATGCACCAACTTTAGATACCAGATTAGCCACTAAAGTAATCATTTTGATCAAGGTTCAACAGCAATAACTCACTAAAGTTAGGTTGGCTATCATTATCTTCTATCAAATGTATCACTTTAGGAGGTTTGGCTGACAACATTTTAAAAACCAGGTTAACAACCCAAATTTTTTCTCCGAATGGAAGAATTAGGATACAATCGGATAAGAATGAAACACAATGAATGCATGGAAGGGAATGCAAAAGATATATGGCATTGCTTCGTAATTGTATCTCATTACTGCCAGGATGCACTGTCATGGAATCTGCTAGTTTTAAGAGATCTAGATTAATGATGGGCGAAGTACTACGCTACGCTCGCATTGTTTGGATTGTTTGCTCAATTTCGCACTACGCGAATTGCATGTAGCACATTGCAAACATGCGTAGCAGTAATTTTTTGCTTGCTCGCGGTCCTCACATCAAGTTGGTGACCGCGAGCGAGCAAAATTACATCCCGGCAAGACTTTTTCCTCGTTCGCGATCAGCAACATCAAGTTGCCGAACACGATCGTGGAAAATATACCTCCCGGCGAGATTCTCAACGTGGGGAGGTCAGGTTTCTCATTGCAAGTGATCGCGTATGCTAGCGAACGTTCGTGATGAGAAATGACTAGTCTGCGCTGAGAAAGCTGCCGCTTGAGTAGAAATCTACTTGAGCGACAGAAAATGACCGCTTGCACTGTGCAGATGCGGTTTGCACTGATTGCACAGTGCGAATGAGCATCCGGCACTGTGCAATCAGTGCGAACAGCATTTTGCACAGTGCACTACGCAGTTAGCGTAGCTCACGTAGTGCAAAGTGCACTTCACGTAGCTACGCGTAGCGCTACTACACGAACTATGCCCAGGGTTAATCTAGATTGGAGGTATATCTTTTTCACATCTGGCTCCTAGTCTTTGTAACTACCTACCCAAAGAAATGTGATTGCTATCAGATGAACTGGCATTTATGATAACTTTTGCACCCTCACTGCACTTTCTCCTCAGTGCTGAGAAGCCTTCGGTCAGCCATGCACTTTATAAATCCATAAACATAAATATAAGACAACATTGAGGGTCCATGACTACTCTATCCTTTCCTTGTGCTTTTAAATGTTTGATCAAGGAGGCCTTCTCAACCAATATGTTTGGTTGTACACAAGACATGGAAAAGAGGTGCAAAGGAAAGCTTACTAAAAGAGGAAGCAGAAGAAAGCTTCAGCCAGGAGAAAGTCAGCTGTGGAAACAGGAAATATAGAAAACTGTGGAAAAGGAATGGATGACGAACATTAGGTCGGGAGTTGGAAAAAAGTAAAGGCAGAAGGTCATAATACATTACTAGCAGGAATAATTAAAAGTAAGAAATAACAATAAACATGACTTATTAGGGCCAGCAGAACCTGCTATGGCCGCTGCGGTGGTAGTGATAGTGGAAGTTCCAATCGCCTTGCATCTGATGGGGTGGCAGCTGCTTGGCTTTTGGATGTCCTCTTCCTCTTTGATCCTTCTGAAAGGAATAAATATCAAAAGACCACGGATATAAAATCATCCAATGAAGTTAATTTATCTGTGTTCATGCTGTTTCAAAAAACTAATAAGATTAACATTTTAGAAAAAAATTTAATACTTTTTGAGCCCCGCAACCTCGAGGCCTACTAGGTCAAGCAGGTCATGTTTCTGGTTGAAGATGTCCGCCCAGCGTTGCTTCAGACGCTGCTGGATGTGCAGGACATCAGTGTTGCGCTGCATACAGCACTGCGCTCATCCCCGAAGCCCCCTAGGCCTACCACTTGCTGCCAACATACAGGGGAGATGACTCTACATCTAGAGTTGATTTTGGCCCCCTCCACCTTGCTAAAGATAGGGTGGGGCCACACCCTACCCGTCAGTGTCACCCACAGGGGATTCAGGGGTCACTGCTTGCTTTTACCATCAGGAGTGAGACTGGAATGCGATTGGAGGGGAAACAGGACTGAGAGGACAGGCCAGAAAAGGAAAACAAAAAACAAAAAGAAAGTAAAAAAAGTCACAAAATGACACACTGAAATGGATATACACAATGTTAAACTCAGAAAGTAATAAAATAGAGTAAAGAAAATGTGGGATTGAGAGATGTGGTGAGAAGTTGGGGTGGATTGGATAGGATTGGAAAAAAGCAGGAGAAGAAACATGGTGGGAGCAGGCTAGATAAAATAAAATGGCCCTGCACTTGTGCACAATGTGGTGCCATTTATGGTGATTTTTCAGCACAGAATGCGCTACCGGCACTAAGCCACTGTGATAGCAGCCTGACATGCATTTTTCTCCCATTGGGGGAACTCCACAGAATCTAATGGAAGTTTTTATGTAATTTCACAAGTTCTGCCGAATCCTAGACATTATCTCAGTGACCAAGGACTAAATTGTCACTAGAATAGTTTATTTAGTAATTCACTACAAGTTTACCCTTCTTTTGTCACAGGAGATTACCACCCCCAAAGCACACCTAAGTGTTAGACTCTATTAACTTTTGTTTGGAATTGTTGTTTAAATAAAAATGGTCTTTTAGAGCACTGAGATTCCTTACTCAGGAGAATTGAGAGATACAGTGACTTTTGTGGATCCCCCTGGAAAGTAATCCCGACAAGCAGCAATAGGGTAGTTTTGTAACATTGGTTGTATGGCAGGGTGCAACACACAGGATGTTAGGATACTTCAGATCAAAGATTCCCTACATCTTGACCTAGAGGGCATATACTTTCTGGCTTCATAGCCTGTGCTAAAGGTAGACCAGCAACCTGTGTTCCACGTTTCACATGGATGGACTGTTTTACCTTGAGCAGTATAAAAGAATCCATACATCCAGTCAGCCCATCTATGTGGCAGTGCAGGGAGCATAAGAAAGAAGGACTGAAAAATGGCCCTGAATACTAATCAGTCCCTAAAAATATTCCAGCATTCTACCCATCATTCCTTTTATTTGAGAGTTGCCATGAGTTCAATGGGTTTGGGAAGCCTTAGGCCATCGATTTCAATGTGCTATTTGCTTATTGAAAAATGTCTAAGACACCAAGAAAGGCTTAAACTGGTTGGATTGCTTATGTTCCTATTCAAAGTAGACTTGAAGTTCAGCCTGGACTCGTTTATGTAGGAATTAGACTAAGTCGGCAGATGGCTGGTAACTCAGGCACGGCCTATGCAGGTAAGAGTGATGGGGCAGGGAGGGGGAAGTCGATAGATGACGACGAGGTAAACTTAAATTAAAGAACTAAAAATTACTTACCTTGCGTTCGCCGCATAACCACTCAACGATGCAGCAAGCGCAAGGTAAGTGATTTTCATTTTTTATTTATGTTTAACTCGTCGTTGTCTGTCGACTCCCCCCCACTCCTACCCCACCACTCTTACCTGCACAGGTTGCACCTGTGGTAACTGTAGCGCATCGCAGACAAAAAGCAATACATTGGAGCACAGACCATAGTAATTGGTGTTGGCTGGCAGCAATTGTAGCATTCAATACATCATTGATTATTTGTTCTCAGTGAGATGACCTAATTGTTGCAACAGTTATTCCTAGGCATGGGTCACATATTTCACTGTACCGTCTGACTCAAGCTGACCTCACTGATTAGGCCTAATGCCAATTGTTTGAACATGCCAAAGCAAGGGCCACCACGCATTTTCAAAGTGTGAATGCTGGTGACCCTAACAACCCAGAATCCAATCACTTGATCAACAGTAGGCAGTAGGTACTAAGCCTTACTGATCATTGTCATCCTAAGGGTAGATTTGGATGACTAGTCAAGGCCTCATAGTTGGGCCTGTGTAAATTTGCGTGAACGTTTGTTGAATTTTAATAAAATTAAGCAACATTATGTGAAATATTTAGAAATTAAATTATAAGGTATGCCATGTGTAAATTGGCAATGATGGCATCAAGATACCATCAAGAGGAGAGGTAAAGACAAATTGTCTTCTGAAAACATGGTCAGCTCCCTTTAGACGTTTTTTGCTTGAACCAGTTTCCAACATTAATTCATTAGGCAAAATTGCACCTCCACAACATTAAGTGAATTTCATGAGCATAATAACATGTTGTACAGCCCTGGACAAGGTACACTGAAATGCAATTGTCACGGTTACAATAAATATATGAATTGTGTTGCTATTTTGAAAGGATATGAGTGAACAATTTGGGCTCAAATGTTCCTAGTATTACTGTTTGGTTCCCATCAGTGGTAGTACAATGGACAAACAAATAAGGAACATTTATGCAACCTTTAGCAGCTGCTAAAATTAACTTAAATCGTCCACCTGCCAAATGTTCTCTCACAATAAGTCAGGCATGCATTTGATGTAAGGGCAATGATGCCTCTGTCATCAAGCGTGTAGCTAAATATTCTTGGATGTCACTATTTGGTATACTTGTGACCCTCACACAGTCGCTTCCTTATGGATCGAGCAGTGGTGCTCTGAGGAGTTGGAGGTAATTCTTTACTGCTGCACTCTCAATGCAGAGGATCTGAGATTATGCACAGAAACCCACAGTCTCCCTGATTTTTATAAAGAAAACGAATTATAATGTGCAGCTTACCTGAGGTTCTCATTTCCTTCATCCAGTCAGCCGACTTCCTGTTGTAAGTGTTTACCTGCATGGGGAACAGTGCAGGTTAGATTACAGCTGATATAAGGACCCCACACTAGGTATGGATTATTAACTGCCAATCAACACTCCAATCCATTTACATCTTCAAGTGCTACCAATTTTCTAATGACTACATTTAAAAAATATATATAACACAATAATTAGCACATAAGCTAATTATATGTATGGCTGTACATTCCAATATCTGCAGAAAACGTATTCATGTGCTCGGACTGGATTTTGAATGCTGCATTAATGGAGGCACCCATAACTTCAACTGTGAATTTCAACAGCTCCAACCAGTCATAATTTATTTGGAGAAAACAAGCAGTATGGAATGTGGAAATCACAAATTCCACATGTATGTCTCCAGTCTCCAGAAGAAACATTGAAAAGGAGGCATTTACCACACTAGATGCAGTAAATACCTCTCCCTTTCCGTGCCCAAATATAATCAGGGATGTAGTATATTTGCCCTGGTTCTGTGTTTAGAGTTACATTTCGATGCCAGTGCACTCAGAAGCTTCTGCTGGTTATAAGAATGGTGAATGTTGCTGTAAACACTACACCCATGCATTTTCCCCTGGTAAATATGGGGAGATCAAGCCTACTGAAATTTATTTTGGGAAAAATGGGAGTTTGGTTAGATATAAATTGATTCTGCATTTAAAACCCATTTTCTGTGCAACAAATTGGAACATGGGGATACTTCCTACACCCAGGAAATACCTCACCCATGGGTATTGTTTTCCTCATATACAGTAAATACCTCATTGTTTGACAGACCGCTAATAATCAGGGCCTAAATGAATAGAGACTCTTTCACATAATTAAATATGCACAATATAAACCTCAGAAAAGGGGGTGGTGATGAACAGAGTGTCTGAATTAAGCAGACCACTCTTACCCAGTCCAAAGATCAGAGCTTGATCCATCACCGTTATTTATCTCACTGCACCATCCCAGCTCAGAACCTGGCTATATGCAAATCAGTCTGTCCCTGGCCCAGTGCATCATGGGAAAAGGGCAGACTAAACTACCAAGCCAATTCTTTACCAGAAAGGAGACAAGCTACCGGGGACCGGTTTCTGGCATTTCAGCCGTCTTCGGCCCGGCTTGCTTGAATCCTGATGGTGCAGTGAGAAAGGGACTCATGTCTGAGTATACCCAGCCACACCTATAGTGGCCAAAAACGATTCAGAAAAGGGGGTAGTGATGAGCAGAGTGTCTGAATTAAGCAGACCACTCTTACCCAGTCCAAAGATCAGAGCTTGATCCATCACAGTTATTTATCTCACTGCACCATCCCAGCTCAGAACCTGGCTATATGCAAATCAGTCTGTCCCTGGCCCAGAGCATCATGGGAACAGGGCAGACTAAACTACCAAGCCAATTCTTTACCAGAAAGGAGACAAGCTACCGGGGACCGGTTTCTGGCATTTCAGCCGTCTTCGGCCCGGCTTGCTTGAATCCTGATGGTGCAGTGAGAAAGGGACTCATGTCTGAGTATACCCTGCCACACCTATAGTGGCCAAAAACGATTCAGAAAAGGGGGTGGTGATGAACAGAGTGTCTGAATTAAGCAGACCACTCTTACCCAGTCCAAAGATCAGAGCTTGATCCATCACCGTTATTTATCTCACTGCACCATCCCAGCTCAGAACCTGGCTATATGCAAATCAGTCTGTCCCTGGCCCAGTGCATCATGGGAACAGGGCAGACTAAACTACCAAGCCAATTCTTTACCAGAAAAGAGACAAGCTACCGGGGACCGGTTTCTGGCATTTCAGCCGTCTTCGGCCCGGCTTGCTTGAATCCTGATGGTGCAGTGAGAAAGGGACTCATGTCTGAGTATACCCTGCCACACCTATAGTGGCCAAAAACGATTCAGAAAAGGGGGTGGTGATGAACAGAGTGTCTGAATTAAGCAGACCACTCTTACCCAGTCCAAAGATCAGAGCTTGATCCATCACTGTTATGTATCTGACTGCACCATCCCAGCTCAGAACCTGGCTATATGAAATCAGTCTGTCCCTGGCCCAGTGCATCATGGGAACAGGGCAGACTAAACTACCAAGCCAATTCTTTACCAGAAAGGAGACAAGCTACCGGGGACCGGTTTCTGGCATTTCAGCCGTCTTCGGCCCGGCTTGCTTGAATCCTGATGGTGCAGTGAGAAAGGGACTCATGTCTGAGTATACCCTGCCACACCTATAGTGGCCAAAAACGATTCAGAAAAGGGGGTGGTGATGAACAGAGTATCTGAATTAAGCAGACCACTCTTACCCAGTCCAAAGATCAGAGCTTGATCCATCACCGTTATTTATCTCACTGCACCATCCCAGCTCATAACCTTGCTATATGCAAATCAGTCTGTCCCTGGCCCAGTGCATCATGGGAACAGGGCAGACTAAACTACCAAGCCAATTCTTTACCAGAAAGGAGACAAGCTACCGGGGACCGGTTTCTGGCACTTCAGCCGTCTTCGGACCGGCTTGCAAGCCGGGCCGAAGATGGCTGAAATGCCAGAAGCTTGTTCCCTTCCCAGTGTAAGAATTGGCTTGGTAGTTTGGTCTGCCCTGTTCCCATGATGCACTGGGCCAGGGTTGGACTAATTTGCATATAGCCAAGTTCTGAGCTGGGATGGTGCAGTGAGCTAAAAAACGGTGACGGATCAAGCCCTGATCTTTGGACAAGTAAGAGTGGTCTGCTTAATTCAGACACTCTGTTCATCACCACCCCCTTTTCTGAATCATTTTTGTCCACCATAAGCGTGGAAGGGTATACTCAGATGTGAGTCCCTTGCTCATAGCACCATCAGGATTCAAGCAAGCCGGGCCGAAGACGGCTGAAATGCCAGAAACTGGTCCCCGGAAGCTTGTTTCCTTCCCAGTATAAGAATTGGCTTATAGTTTGGTCTGCCCTGTTCCCATGATGCACTAGGCCAGGGTCGGACTAATTTGCATATAGCCAAGTTCTGAGCTGGGATGGTGCAATGAGCTAAAAAACGGTGATGGATCAAGCCCTGATCTTTGGACTGGGTAAGAGTGGTCTGCTTAATTCAGACACTCTGTTCATCACCACCCCCTTTTCTGAATCATTTTTGTCCACCATTAGCGTGGAAGGGTATACTCAGATGTGAGTCCCTTGCTCATTGCACCATCAGGATTCAAGCAAGCCGGGCCGAAGACGGCTGAAATGCCAGAAACCGGTCCCCGGAAGCTTGTTTCCTTCCCAGTATAAGAATTGGCTTGGTAGTTTGGTCTGCCCTGTTCCCATGATGCACTGGGCCAGGGTCGGACTAATTTGCATATAGCCAAGTTCTGAGCTGGGATGGTGCAGTGAGCTAAAAAACGGTGATGGATCAAGCCCTGATCTTTGGACTGGGTAAGAGTGGTCTGCTTAATTCAGACACTCTGTTCATCACCACCCCCTTTTCTGAATCATTTTTGTCCACCATAAGCGTGGAAGGGTATACTCAGATGTGAGTCCCTTGCTCATTGCACCATCAGGATTCAAGCAAGCCGGTCTGAAGACGGCTGAAATGCCAGAAACCGGTCCCCGGAAGTTTGTTTCCTTCCCAGTATAAGAATTGGCTTATAGTTTGGTCTGCCCTGTTCCCATGATGCACTGGGCCAGGGTCGGACTAATTTGCATATAGCCAAGTTCTGAGCTGGGATGGTGCAGTGAGCTAAAAAACGGTGATGGATCAAGCCCTGATCTTTGGACTGGGTAAGAGTGGTCTGCTTAATTCAGACACTCTGTTCATCACCACCCCCTTTTCTGAATCAATATAAACCTCAGCATTCCCTTAGGTTATAGTAACATCATAATTGTAAGAGCCTGCAGCAGAAGCGACCTGTGCAGGTAAGAGTTGTACGGCCAGGTGGGGAGGATTTTGACAGACGATGACGAGGGAAAATTAATTAAGTATTTAATTTTCCCTCATGGTCATCTGTTGAATCCCTCCCCAACCCAGCCCTACCGCTCTTACCTGGACAAGCCGCTCCTGGCCAGCAGTCAATAAGTGTGCACCTCAAAACCTTTTTGTTCTTTAATGGCAGTGAGCAGTCTGCCTAAAAATTCCATCAATTTATATTTGGGACATCATTTAAATGACAGTAGTTGTTTTACACATCAAACAACCCCAGTATTGCCTTCATCGTTAGATGACCCTGAGGAAGAGGAATACAAATTGTAAAGAATGGAATAATTATCCAGTTTGGTTCTTTTTGTGACCCATTCACATTCCAATATGCTTTTTATACAGTGTATGGTTTTCTATTCAATTTGGACATGGTATTACTTTGCATGAATCCCTTTGTAGTGGGTCTTTCTCAGGACTAGGACTTTAGTGTCAATGTTTGGCCATACAACAGCCAGGCTTCTTGATTTTGGGTCCTGCCGACAGACAGCTTTCGCTCTCCATTGGAAGCACACCTGTTGCATCTAACAGTGACTTAGATTGGCTTTTGATCTACCTCTTGCTTATAATTCGATGGATTTCTTGCCTATCACAGTTATATGCTTCCAATTCAATGGCTCTCCTTCCTGCCCTTGTGCTTGTTCTGCCCAAGGCGAATTATAATCCTTACATGATTTAATTGGACAAGTTGTATTCTTCCACTGCTAATTTTCTCTCCCTCTCAGTATGTAAGTTCTTCTTGATCCTATCTCCATTCCTGCCTCGCCAACATTTTTTATTTAAAAATAGGGACCCCAAGTGCCTGCTTGCTCCACAAGTTCTCACGCACTATTTGCTACCTGTCACTGTATCAGAAAGCAGCCATCTTTAAATGGCTTCCAGTGTATTCAAAAAGGGCCACAAGGGAGTGCACATGCATTCATGGCACATATCTTGGGTAAGGGTGGGCGGCCAGCTACGCTCCGTGCACGGAGTGCGCGTAGTGCCGTCTCCTACGCATTTTGCGTAGCGGGCGTAGCCAGGTGGCACTACGCGTGCTCTGCAGACGGTGCGTAGCCGGCCACCACCCGCCTCCCTCCCGCCCTCCCTAAATACTTAAATAAAAGGATGGAAAGCTTTAAAAAACACTTACCTTGTCCGCCGCGTCCCCGGGGCTCCCTCTCGCCGTCCCTGGATTCGCGCCGCCATTTCGAATACTAATGCGAATGCACGGACGGCCGCGCATGCGCATTTCTCACGAGAAATGCGCATGCGCGGGCGCCCGCGCATGCGCATTAGTATTCGAAATGGCGGCGCGAATCCAGGGACGGCGAGAGGGAACCCCAGGGACGCGGCGGACAAGGTAAGTGTTTTTAAAAGCTTTCCATCCTTTTATTTAAGTATTTAGGGAGGGAGGCGGGCAGCGCGTAGTGGGGGCTACGCAGAGTTCACGGGTTGGCGTAGTTTTGTGCCCACTTTGCTTAGCTCCGCGTAGCCCCACTCCGCACACTACGCCCAGGGTTAATCTTGGCAAGCTTTTTCTTTAACTTGAAGGAAAGATATTTGAAGATGGTGACCGTCTGCATGCAAGACAGCAGCCATACTTAGATTTCTTTTTTTGTAAAGCAAAGGAAAAGGCTTCTTAAGATGGCAGTGTAGAAAAAAGAGTTTTCCTTTTCTGTGTAATTTACTATAACTAGACTCAAGACCTTATTATGCAGTTTAGAGTAGAACCTGAAGCATTTACCTCCACACACAGATATTGAGATGTTACCTCGATTTTATTTTCTAAAAACTGGCATTTAATGCCCAAGTATCATGAGTTTTTCATACATTTAGTACAATATTCACAATATATCAAACATTTCACAAAATACATAGTGTACATAAATAAAATACAATTAAAAAGAGGTCCTTTTGTCGACACGTTTCGGTGTCTTGTTTTTATTTTGTAAACACCTTCCTCAGGACTGTTCAATTTTTAAAAACAAACATCAAATCTGAAAATAAAATGCATACAATTAATATCAAAGGAGGTTGTGTGGATTTCCTTAAACTTCATCTAAACTTCATAGGTATCATGATAAGGTCAAGAGAGTCTTACTTTAAAAGTATGTATATCTATTTTTTCAAGATATTCAAGTTTTCCTTTGAAGTTGACCGGTAATAAACTTTTGGTCCTTCTTCCAGAGGTTCAACGGGACATCATCCTGTATTCAAAGATGGCATAAATAGATTCCTAAATATGGGTCTTCTATCTATTAAAGTGCAATAATTTCTATTCCTCATGTTTACGGCTATAGTCACTAATTAAATAAAGTACTTACATTTGTATTAGTGTTTTTATCGCGTAGTGTTATTCAGAATGCAGGGGCATCGTCTTGGTTACTGATGCTCCTGAGGGGAATTGGATCCTCCTTGATTGCTTAATCCAGTACGTTATTATATTGATCGTACCACTTTACAATTTTCGGTGTACATAGATAGAAATACACCTACAGATGAAAGGGGAGTTTCATCAGTGTATTAGCACCTGTCTGTCAATTTTTTTTAATTAAAAGACTGGACATCCTAACCCGATATTCATACTCCCATTCCCGTTTATGCATCATTATATTATTCACTTTTAACTCGGTATTCAGACCAGGTATATGGGCCAGTTAGTGCTTCCCTGGTAAACCCCCATGTTTCGGGGAAAAATTTCGACAGAATAGCCTTACTCGCAAACAAAACATCTTACTCTGGGATAGAGTTCGAGTTTCTAATGTTTACTGCTTCCTTACACACAAACTTCTTACTAAAGGAAGCAAAGTAGGACGTATAGCATTTCCTAATTCCTTATAGATAAGCTACTCTTTGTCCATACTGCTTACGTAAAGAGCTCAATTCTCTCACAAATAACTACCATCGGAACCGATTTTTAATATTGGACATTTAACAACTAGGGTTAAGGTTTGTACATCTATCTGCAGTTTCAACCCGTCCTTTAGTATCGAGTTTTTAACAACCAAGGTAATGGTTCTGAGTCTGACTACATGCTCTCACCCATCTCTGTTAAGTCTAGTACTCCCAGCATATTCCTTACCTGGCGTAAAAGTGAATAATCGTCCGCGTTGGCCACCTACTGGGTTTCTTAATGGTATGGCCACCGGATCCTTACTACGCCCTTATATATCTCCCGCTTCATTGTTTAATTGCCTAATTATACTAATTGTTTATACGCTGGTTATCGTTTTCCTTAACCTCATCTCACTGCCACATCACGTGATTTACTTCCGTACACGTCACCGGATGTTTATGGATTTTTTAGTTTCCGGGCGCCATTTTTGTAGTTTTAAGTTTCATTTAGTGACGATAATATTGACTTCGCATTCCTGAAACCTGTAATGTTAACGTTATTGATATATTTCTTTCTACTTTCATACTCAGCTAGTATTTTCGAAATCAGTCTAATTAAGTTTCAAATTTACAAATCACGAAATTTTTGTATCTTGTTCCAGAACCAGCAAGGGTTTCTTATATATTAAGCTCGTATGTCAAACACTTGTGGACCTTATTGATAAGATATATACAGTGCAAAAACCGATTCTTTACATATACATATATTTTACACATCCACATTTTACTCTTTATCATCGCGAAATTTACTGTATTATTACATAACATGGAACCTAATGCATACATTGTGTGATTAAACATTAAACATCTTAAGATGGCAGCCTCATGCACACATGAGTGGCGTCCTTCTTAGACAAAAAACATTGGGAATACCTATAGGCTATGTGCCTCGGTCTCATTGGTAGGACCAGTTGAATTTTCTAATTATTCTTTTTTTGATGAAGGACAGGAAAGCCCCCTATCTTGTAATTTGTCTTGGATTTCTTATATAATTAAAGGTTGTTGCTTCTATGAACGAGTATGTGTTTGAAAACATGAAATCTTGTACATCATTTCAAATAAACAAGGCTGTATGTACAGATAGTATGAGAGATACGTTTAAATACATTACACTATTTGCAGGAATGCTTGCACGATTGTCATCAGGGGAGTAGCCGGAAAATAAAAATACCCCCCACTTTGAACCCAAGCTCAGATGGCACCAATCAAGCAAGGCACATGAGACCGAACTTCCTAGAAGAGCTCCCTTGTGGCTTCCATACATGAATGTATCTATTCATTCTTTCACCCGTCCTTCCATCCACCTACTGCTATCCACAAATTTACCTTTACATTCTCTCATTCATTCCTTATTTTACCCTACATTCAATCTTTCACTATTCTGTTCATCCAATGGTTATTCCATCTGCACAGACAGGAATCATCTATGATCTCATCCAACCATCTATACATCCATCATTTGACTTACCCATCCATCAATAAAGCCTTTTATCCATCAATTGATTCTTTGGCCATCCATTGATCCATTCATCATCCTGATTTTTTATTTCTTTGTTATCCATCCTCTCAGATTTCCATTTACCATGCCATCCGCCCTCTCAAATTATAATTTACTCTGACATCCTTTCACCCACCCATCTATCCACCCTCTCAGATTTCAATTTGTTCTGCCATGATTTCACCCACCCATCCATCCATCATTTTCATTTACTTTGCCATTCATCCATCGATCCTCTTTTACTCTTCCATACTTTAAATCCACCTACCACCCATCCAGGATTTCACTTCACTCTGCCATCCATCCATCCATCCTCCCACATCTCAAATTACTCTAACATCCTTTCATCCACCTACCTAGCCATCAGCTCACCATCTCATCCACCCATTCATTCACCCACCCACTCATCTATCCATCCTTTCACCCACCACTCCATCTATCCTTTTACCCACAAACCCACCCATCCATTTAACCACTCATCCTTTCACCCACACATCCATCCATCCAACAGCCCTTTTCACCCACTCATCCTTCCTTACATCGACCCATCCATTCATCCACTCATCCATTCGTATACCCATCCTTCCATTCACTCATCCATCCATCCATCCTTTCATACACCTTTCCTTTTACCTCATTCATCCTTTCACTTACTCAAGCATCAACTCGTCCATCCTCTATTCCCTTTTCTATCAGCCTATCTTTTACTCTACCTAGTATCGATAATTATAAGCGTATATCTGTCAAGTTCCAGCTAAGATGCCATAAAGAACCCATCTGCACGCTGTAGCTGGTGATTCATGAAACCTCTTATTGCAATTAACTGCACATGGCTACATTCTGTTGTCTTAGCACTTTGGAAAATGTGCTTGATCATAAACCATGATATTACAATGTTCATTACGTTCAGGTGATTGGAAATTCGAATTCTTCTAACACATTTATTAGCATTACTGACAGTTCCTTCACAAGATGCAACTAAACAATAACTGAGAAATAGATGGCAGTTTTTTGTGCTTATTATAAACTGTAACTGAAGGTCATCCTGGAAACTAATTTCTTCCAGTATTACTATACTAAAGTGCTCATTATGAAACTGAAAGTGATCGAATTTCTGGAGGAAATTCCAGCTACAGAGAATAATCCACCTGCGAAATTTACTCCAGCATATTACCTGTATGATGGAGAAAATTCAGCAGATGCATGCTACTTTGAATATAAATCATGTTCCATTCCTTGCAAACTCTAAATGATACAATATGTCTTGTTCCCAGCGTGTGGACTTGTTTACTACTCCCTTTCTTCTAGTGGATTCTGTTTACCTAGGCTTGCCCGACAACTTTTTGAATGACGGAGAGCAGAGAGAGGTGTGTCCGTATGTCTTCACCTTCAAAACATAGGACACTGTTTTGAGCCACTATTTCTCCCACACACTGTTCTCTTTTTAAATATGTTTTCAAATAACATTGATTAGAGTAAAACCACATTTTCTGATCACCTCCCCAACCACATCTTCTTATGGCACCTGTCTCCTGGGGTCCCCTCACCACAACTTTTACTCAATGAAAACTTTATAGAGGTGGATTGAGTAGTTACATGGATTTTCCCATGCATAGCAATATTTTCAATGTAATATACGGCCAAACAACGGCCGGGCAGGATTGCACAATTTGTGTGACATTTTGTTAGCATACAAGGAAGACTAAAGACACAATAGATTTTGTTTAAGTTGCGATTTTTTATTGGGATTTAATGGTGATTTTACCCTTTTCTTTTCCTTGTAACAAGATACTTAGGGCCTCATTTGGATGTCTTTTTTTATTATTTTTTATTGTTCTTGTACAGCAAAACTGCTAAAAAAAAAGAAAACATATCAGTCGAATCAACTGTCCAACATCTCTCACATAAAGAGAAAGAAATACAAATATATTTACATTCAAGTGGGAAAAAAAAACTCATGATTCATAATAATCCCGAAACGCACTCCAAATTTTTATATACCCAGTCTTTTTTTCCTTAGCCCTTTAATTGAAAATGAACTCCACTCCAAATTGTATAGGCTCAGCATTTTAGCCCGCCATTGATGAAAGTCCGGTGGTTTTTCCTGTAACCACTCCGTGGCTATGCATAGGTGTGCAAAAGTCATTGCCAAAAAAACGAAATGTCGATATTGAAAAAGTGCCTCCGATGAATTATCGTTTTGGATTTTGCCTAATAACATCATTGCTGGGAAGATAACAACCGTTGTTTTAGTCACCAAAGAAAGGAACTGTTCCAAATGTCCAATAAAACCCTGTAACTTAACACAACTATAAAAAATATGTATCGCCCCAGCATCATTATCCCCACACCAGAAGCATTTGCCTTCATTTCCAGCTCCCCATTTTGCCATTCGTTTAGGAGTTTAATATAAATCATATAGTGTTTTAAAAAACTAGGCTTTCAGATTTGCAGACATTAACGCCTCCTTTGATAAGATTAAAAGGTCCTTGACTTCTATCTCTAAATTTCCTAAGGAATCTCTCCATTTTAACTTAACTTTCTCCATATCATCCTTCTTAGCTGAGACCAAGAGTTGATATATCACTAAAATTTTTACAGATCTACGGATTCCTTCAATAGCTTTATTTTTAGTTAAATTCATACCCCTTCGATTTAAATAGTCCTGAATTTGTAAGTATTTAAAAAAATACCATCTAGGCAGTGAATATTTATCCTTGATCTCTTCGAAGGATTTACAGATCCCATTCTCATTTACCATATCTCCTAAGGACTTGATTCCCTTCTGTTGCCATTTTGCGGTCATTACATCTGAAAAAAATCCAGGTAAGATCCTATGTGCATTAAACGGGGTATAGTATGATACTCTTGCTATCCCCATTGTTTTTATAAACCATTCCCAGACCTTGAATGCACCGAGGGTTACCTTAAACCTTGTTCGTTTGTAATACCTTCCATCGATCTCTTTGACTAAGATGTTCTTTTCATCTACCCCTAGCTGTATATCAAAAATATTCGGGGTATTAGCTACGTCAATATCTTGCTCTCCAGTAATCAGGACCCTCATTTTTAGCAAAAAACAGGTTATATAATATAAGAAAAAATCTGGAACCCCATCCCTCCCCTTAAATACGGTAAAGTCATATAATTCATTGCCCTTCTGGGTCGTCCGGGGCTCCAAATAAATTTCCCACATTTGGATTGCAATGCCTGTATTTTATCTTTAGTAATTTCAAAAGGTATAGACCTGAATAGATATAAAACATTTGGTAATATATTCATTTTTATAACATTTGATCGACCAATAATAGTTAAATACAGCCTCTCCCATCTATCCAGATATGATTTCATTTTTGCCATTAACATATTCCAGTTTACTTGAACTAATTCCGTCATATTTGCCCTTATCAGAATACCTAAATACGTTACTTCTTTTACCACCCTACAATCTTGCAATATGATCGTCTCAGAACAAAGAATTTGGGTTTTTGCCTCATTCAGTTTATATCCAGTTATTGTGCCAAATACCTTTGCCAACCGCTCGATTTCTTTTATTGCAGTTTCAGGATTGGTTGTTACCACTGCGATATCGTCAGCATAAGCAAAAACCAAGAAATAATAATCCTGAACTTTGTAAGGGGGAACCAAAATATTCCGACTCAGTAACTCTATAAGGGGATTTATGTATAGGGCAAATAGGGGGGAGCAGGGACACCCTTGTCATGTACCGTGTGTAATTTTACCTGTGTCCTAAAGTAAACCCATAACAGAGATCTTTGCCATAGGATGTGAGTGTAAAGATTGAATTGCGTTTATAAATTTCGTCCCGAATCCCATTTTTTTAATTAATTCCCATATATATACCCATTGCACTTGGTCAAATGCTTTTTCCGCGTCTAGCAGAATCAGCGCTAAATCGTTCTTTTTCACAGAGGCAATGTCAAATAAAGAGATAACTTTGTTGACATGCTCTACCATCCCCCTTCTGGGAATAAATCCATGTTGGTGGTATGAAACCAAGGAAGTCATACATTGAGTCAACCGATTGGCTAATATTTTAGAATATATTTTATTGTCTACATTTAACAATGATATCGGTCGAAAAGACCCTACTAGCTCTGGTGATTTACCCTTTTTGCAAAAAATTGCAATGGTGGCTTCGGCCCACGTTTTTGGTGGATATCCCAACTGAGCACCTCGTATAGTTTTTAATAATTCCTCTTTGATATCTGGGTAAAATTGTACATACACTTCACTGGGTATTCTATCAGGGCCTGCCGCTTTTCCACTTGCTAGACTTTTAACTGCCATTTCCACCTCCTCCTCTGTGATCATATCCTCTAGCCACTGTGACTCTGTAGAGTCAAGCCTTTTTAAGCCTTCTTCTAATATTGCACTCCAGTCTGATCTATCATCAACGGGTCCTTCATATAGCTCAGAATAGAATTGTTGAAAAACCTTAAGTATCTCTTGTGGTTCCGATTGTGCCACCCCAGCAGAGTCTAGCATTTGATCAATATTTCTGGCTGTTTCTTTTATACGTAATTGGGTCGCCAATTTTTTCGCAATTGCTTCTCCAAATTCATATTTATCCATGTTAGATGTGAGATATCTCCTCGCATATTCTTCAGACCAAAATCCTAATACTTTCGCTCTATCCTTAGCCACATTATCCTCCAGTATAGTTAAATAGCTCCCCCTATTAACTATCCCCTGCATTAATAATATTTCGGATTGACTTAGTTGCGAGTATAAACTATCTAACTCCTGTCTCGCTTTTTTTTTACTCTTACAGGAAAAGCTAATGCATTCTCCCCGAAATCCGGCTTTAAAAGTGTCCCAGATTATGGCCTGCGAGCTTGATCCCTTGTTTTCTTCAAAAAATAATTTAATCCACTTCCTGATATGATCTCTAAAATCAGCATTGACAACCAGTTTTCTGTCAAACTTAAAGCTAGGTTGTCTGGATTTGATTAACGCCATACCTATTTCCAACAATATCTGAGAGTGATCTGATGAAATTCTGGGATATACAGAAATTATCGCTCCTTGAATTGCTGATACAGGGGCAAAAAAGTAATCAAGTCTGACCAATTTTTTGTGAGGATAAGAATAAAACGTATATCCACTATCTTTGGGTCTTATGTAGCCCCACACATCCACCAACCCATGGTCTTGTACTAAGTTTGATAAAGCCTTATATACTTTTGGTTTACGACCCTTATACTTGTCAAACACATCCTTCAAAGAACTACTGGTCAAATTAATATTCATATCCCCACAAATCAATATAGGCTGAGGCCAGGTAGTTAATTCCAAATTTATCTCAGCTAAAGCATCTGGATCGTAGGGCCTCATTTGGATGTCGATCGGAAAGCCTCTGGTCTGAGGTTTTTCGACTGACATCCATGGTTTCTACTCAACTGCCTTATTACAGGTGACTAGATTTTAAACTGGGTGGTCAATCTGACTTGCTTCTGATAAGCTTAAAGAGCCCATCGGCCAGCCTGAAACCGATCATAATCCCTAATGTATGTATTTCCGCCATCAAGGTTATGAGGTTGGTTTCCAGCAGCCTTTTTATGTTGGGCTTTCCGACATGGAAAACCTGTTGGAAAAGAACTCTGCAGGAATTGGGAGGTTGCATCATAATTGCGGTTTCAGATTGCCAACCAGAGGTTGGTCAGTTCCGAAACTGCAGAGATGTCTGTCAGAGGCAACTCCTACCAACATCATACTCAGACCCTCCCTATGTGAAGTAGAAAAACTACACTGAAATAAAGTGAATAAACTGTTTATTATAATATATGCTGACATTTCACTGTGGTAATAAGAATTTTGTAATTAATCCCCACCAGGTACTATAATAATGTTTATAACATTGAAGAAGAGGTTATTTTTGATTGGGAAAGAGTAAAAATAAAGCTGATTTGGGGTTTAAAAATCAGAGGTTTACTGTCTGAATTGGGTTTGTTGGCTTGTATAATTTTCTATTCAAGTGCATAGTCTGCCTATCTTCAAACCCAGAGTGTTGCAGCACATCTTTTTCTTTTGCTGTTGCTTTGTACAGTTGTACAGTTTGAGTAGAAAGACCTATGTACCCCTCCCTCTGGAGAAATGGACATTGTACACACCACTTGGACAACAATCCTGTTTCTAATCCGAACCCTCTCTGAAGCCTAATTTTTGCTGACCCCAACACATCCACAACCCACTTTTTAAATCACTTTGCTTATTATTTACCACACCCCACCAAAATTGAGGTGGATGGAATATATAGGATTTATTCTTAGTTAGTGTGGTAGAGTGGAGGAAAACAACCTTTTCTCGTGATTTTTTGCCTTTTTTGGACACTACTTTAGCTGTAATTATAAGACACTGCGCTGAGGCTCTGTTATTTGGTGCTGCAGTGCTTGTGCTCTGGCACTGAAATTGTAATGGTAAAATTTGGTATTTTGATTTGATTTGATTGGGTTTTATAGAGCGCATAGCTACCCTAGGGCATCCCAGCGCTAGTGACCACGATCCTGTAAGGTGAGGAATCATGCTGACCCCAACACATCACTCAATGTTTTTTTAACTTTACTGTGAGGTCATAACAAATGGCACAGAAAATGCACCAATGGCAAATGAATGTTATGTGTGCTGAAATATGAACTTCCTCAACCCACATATATGACAAAAATATTTAGTTGTAGAAACACCACTGTGATCTAAATGGATAGTAGTGTAATGTAATGGCACTGCAGTAACACATGGCAAGGGAAAGTGTCATGTTAGAAAGCCTAATTTATTTATATTACTAGGAGATTCATAATATTTCTGATCGATTGGGCAGTACATAAAATCTTCTGACCTGTGCCTATACCCTCTTTCATTAGGTATGCCCAACCGATTAGCAAAATGAATTAAAGAAAACACATGAATGCTACATGTTTAATTTTATAACACTTTACTGCCTTTATTTTTATATGTTATTTTATCAGCTGAATAAGTAACATGGGCTTTTTTGACAGTCCCTTCGCTTCCTAAGGACCAACATACATTTCAATTGCTACAATTGCTATCAGAATCATATAGTAGACCAAGAAAATCATTCCACAAATTGCATTTCATCATTTCAATAAAATGTCTTCCCATTCTTGAATTTCTGAAATCAATGTTTCGAATAATGCTTGGTCACTAAAAGCCACAGAGTTAAAAAAAAAAACTAATTAGATATCCTAGAAAAAAAGGAAGTAAAGTGTTGCAAAATGTAGTACATTTCCTGAATCCCTAATTTGTATTAATACACTCCTAAAAGGAGTCTTGTAAATTAAGAAGGCAGGGTCCCTAATAAATATAAAAAGAGGCACACTATATATTTGAAATATGTGCTCTCATAGTGACTGAAGGCCTAAAAGTCATTTAACTGTGAAGGGTTAGGCTAGATTTCCCTTAGACAGGCCTAGATAAGATTACAATATTTATTTTACCTATCTGAGGAAAATGCTAGAAAAATAATTCAAAGTTTATTTACACTTCTTTTAAAAAAATCTCTTTTAAAGGCAAAATCAGATCTTGAAAACTACAGTTGAAAAGTAAGTTATCAAAATGTATGTTGTGCTGCCTATGGCATATCTGCTTTAAACCAGCTCTTCCATTCACCACACTTCCAAAGGTGAATTCTCAGTCTTAACTGGCATTAATGACCCTGCCTGTTAGAGGTCAATATCCTGGCCTCTTTGCCCTGGAAGGCAGATGCATTTTAACAACTAATCGCATACAGGGATTAGCTATCTGGAAGGAGACAGATACAGTTGCAGACCAAAGGGCAGCTATCACACCATCTTGTTTACTTGGTCATGCCAAGTTGGGCAGCTTCTATTCATTCTGGAACCAAAGTAGATCCCCTTAACACCAACCCAGCAAAAGGGAAAACCAATTCAGGTTTGCACGGCCAAAGGGGGGGAAACAGTATCTAAATAGTGAAGTATTTTTAAAAGAGGGCTTAAGAACACTCACGGATGAAGATTGGTTTAACCATCTTAGACTAAGGACTTCTTGGAATTGCTACTGTAAGTGGAAGTGCTGCAAAATGAGGTGCATAGATGGAGATATACAGGATTGGGTAGATAAAAGTCTCTAGTCACTGGTTAGTGCACAGGCTAAGTATGGTACTTCATCACCACCTCCTCAGAATATTCCTGGGCCTGAAAACATCACTCCTGAAGCTGAAAGCAGTACTGGAAGAACCTAAGGACTGGATCAGCTCTCCAAGAGTCAAGTTGCTGACCTGCTATTTACCTTCTGCAGAGACACAAAAAGCAAAACAAGTCACAGCATGCCACAGAGGAATGGACACTGCAGTAGCCCTAGAAGGAGATAGACTTAGGGAGTACAAGCTTGTACTGAGAACCTGGGGGCTCACAAGTGAACATAAGGATCTGTCCCAGCAGTTAAAGTGAAGTTGGACTTGGAGGATTTTGACAACCAGAGGACTGGGATAAGATGCTGATTAGGACCTAGGGAGGTCACACCCGAGTCAGAGATTTGTGCCATGCTGACAATGTGTTCACCTGGAACTTGAGGAAAAGGTGTTGATTGTTATGGGAACTGCCCAGCTACAGTCCCCAGCCTTGCACTCCTGGATAATTTTTAAAGCCAAAGAAACTTGACTAATTCTGAAAGCTAAACATTTTACCCAGAGGGGAGGCACATTGATCCCACTGAAAATGAAATATCAGCAACTATGCAATCCAGGTTTGTCCTGCTTAAAGCTTTTGGTGCCAAAACCAGTGGTACTTTATTATGATATGACTGACTCGTCAGAACTGTCACTGGGTTCAGCCATGAAAGGAATATGGCTAACAATCACAACCATCCAACTCAGCCATCATGATATTCCTGGCATGTAAGTGCCTCCCAATACAAATTAAAAACTCACTATCTGACAATAAGCATCTTTTGCTGCTAACAGATTGGACAATTTTGGCTACATGTAATCAGACTCGCCACCAATGCATGCAGTCTTGACATTCTAGTTGAAACAGATCTTAGTCTTATTGGTCAAATGTCAGCAGGGGTGTCAAGGTGTGTATGTTAGTTGTGATGTATTAACAAGGTTCCCTTTTTGAGTCCTTCCTGGAAACGTTTGGCAATTTCGTCCTTTGAAGAATCCTATCAGGGCAACTTTACTTCTGTGCATCAAGAGAAACCTCAGTATGTAATCCAAGGGTCCTAGTGGTTCAAAACAGAGATTTGAATAGTGCACTGTGCCCTATTTTTTTGTTGCAGACCACTATTAGCAGTACTTAATTGGCTTCTTTTTAAAGCTTTCTTTGTTTTCAGTACTTTATGCATAAGTCATATTTTTCTGTAGAATGAAGTGCCTCTTTTTACTGTCTATTGACTACTGTCTTATGCACCATAGTATTCTATGAGGTCAGCTTCTTCTGTCAGCTCCTCATTTAAAAAAAATCCCACATGGAAGGACGTAATACTTCTGTTCTTCACACAACTATATTGAACACTCTCTATTTCCTAGACCCACCTCTCCTCATTTGGTCTTTTGTCACACTATGAAAATATATTGTCTTTCCAAATACATATATCTTCTGGTGCTAATTGCTGATGTGCTCTGTTTTTACCATTGCACAAGAAGCCTTTTGATGGTTGTGCTCAATTACGACCTTCAACAGGTATTGCAAGACAATACAAATATCAATTGCTGTTTGTACCTGAACATCTGATTGGACTATAGCACTGCCCAACATGAACTAATTTATGAAGTGCCCCGAAAAACTGTGGTTGTAGAAGTGGTCTGTCAACCAATCAATTCAATGAAAGTGGTGGTCATTTTTAGGTTGAATTTCGATTGACTTGTTTTTTCTCTTCTGTGGGGTTTGGTAACCCCACCAATGGCCATTGGTTACTATCTGTGGTATTCAGAAATGCTAGCTTCTTATTGGTGCATTTCTGTAAAAGTCCCTCATTTGTGCGTTGAGCTCTCTTTCTGGCGATTTCACTCAGATAACATTTTCGTCGGCCATCACACTGTACACCGTATGATGGCCTCTCTTCCCTCCTCCCATCTACGTGTGAGACCCGCTCCCTTTTCATATGAAGGGGCAAAACAAGGAATTTTAATGTTGTGTAAGTGATGTGTACTGCTTCTTCTCCTGGGACGCATGAAACATTGGGAAACATGCATTTGCCTTCATCTCCGTAAGCATCATCTCACTCCCAACGAAAGGCGCTAATCATCAAACTATATTTTTATAATATTTTATGCTTTTAATAAGCAGCATGGCACAGCCTCGCGCTTGGGGGCGCATTCCTGGACACCCACCTGTAAATCAGGACTCCCGGACTCTTGTTGCCTGCCCCCTCACTCTCACCGCACCTAGGGGCGGACTCCGAACTTCTCTCCGTGCTACATGCACTTGAGTCTCCCGTATTCACCGCCGGAAAAACTGCTGAGGTAAAAGCTGCTGAAGGAAAAAGTGAGCGGAAGGCTCCAGCCGTCTTTCCTTTACTTGTACAGCCGCCGCGGACTATGCCCCCAAGCGCGAGAGTGGGAAGGAAAGGAGCAGGCACATGGTTAGGAAAAACACACAAGGGAAAGGTAAAAGTAGGCACCAGCCTGCTCCCAAATTGGCAGCAAGTGTGTGTTCTGAGGCTGAGTTTGGGGTTGAGTTAGACCTAGAGGGGGGAGAAAGCACAGGATAAGTCAATCGCCTCAGAGAGAGGGGAGAGCAAAAGTAGCAGCCAAAGTCTCTAGTAAGGCACTAAAAGTGGCACTAAAAGTGGTAAAAAAAAAAAGGTGTGAGGAGAATAGCGTCTTACGTATCACCCCATCATTAAGTTCATATTTTAAGGTGCTGCCACAAGTTTTGAATATTCATCATAGCACCCCATTCTGTCAGCTAGATACAGGCGTCTTAGCCTCTATCCCGAGTAAAGGTATAATGTCTGACCCACCAGTAAGTGTACCTGGTCTACCGGGTGTTAGCACAGATGATGCAGTGGCAGAGGCCAGAGTTCAGGGGACAGTCTCGCCCTCAGAGCAAGCTGGTCTTTCTGCTGTATCGGCTGAAACTCAACCGCAGCCTCCGAGCCTCCTGTGCAGGCACCTGTGGTGTCTTCCCCTGTAGACTCAGCTATGAATCCTGACACGATTAGGGGAGACAGTCAAGCAGGACCTTCTATAGAGTCCCTTCTCATATCCATGAGGGAAGACATAAAGAATGGGTTCGTGGTCTCGGCAGAGAACCAATACGAGAGTAGGGCCGCATGCAATATTCTTGAGAAGAAAGTGGACCGGCTCTATGATAGAACTGAGGTACTGGAAGGGTCGCGCTTAAGGCAAGCCTGGGTTCAGCCGAGCTGCAAATCCAAATGCTGAGAAAAAGGGGGATGCAGTTCGAGAGAGAGTGGAGTCCCTAGAAAATTATTCAAGGAGGAACAATCTCGGGCTCCTGAAGGTTCCGGAAGGGAAAGAAGGTAACGACATCAAAGCCTTTGTGGTGGCACTATTAAAGGGTGCACTGAATCTGGAGGAGACATCAGAAATCTTGGAAAAAGATATACAAAGGATACACAGGGTCCCTTTCCGCTTAAACCCTGGGAGGGTTAAGCCAAGAAAGATATTCGTCAACTTTCTTAATTACTCAATTAAAGAAAAAATATTCAATCTGGCCTTAAAAGCCAAAACTTTGAAAGCCTTGGACTTAGATGTCCAGTTTGAGATTCGTTCAGATCTGTCTAAGACTACGTTAGATAGGCAGTGGGAACTAGGTCAGAGGATAGAAAAGTTTAGGGCATTGGAGGCCACGGTACAAATGAGATTTCCCACTTTTTTACGGGTCATGTTTAACAACAAGATGCATAATCTTAGGACCCCCTTTGAGGCTGACGAGATGCTGGAGCCCATTAAAGATTTTTCCCAGGGGGGAGGGGGGGGTAGGAAGTTGAGAAACCGAGGTAACCTGAGATTGGAAAGGCATCCTAACCAGAGGTAAAACTCTACCCACGTTGCGCGTGAGATATCAAGAATAATCTAAGCCTTAAAATTTACTTTAGATCTAGAATATGAGTAAATTCGGAAAAAAAGGGGCAACAAAAGAAAAAAAAAACATTTATAAAAGGAAGGGGCAAAAAAAAGAGGTAAGGAAAGGAAAAAAAAAATACTCCTTCTTATACTTGGGTTTCCCAGGGGGTGAGAGGAGGGGAAGTCATGCGGGGCGGCGGGGGTGTAAACATACATTTTCCTCAGATGCCAATGCTAGCACAATCATTTTTAAACCTTTTTCCCAGGCCACATCAAGGTTATTATAAGAAGCAATGCTCTCGCAACCACATAACAGTGTAAAACAAGCAATTTAAGTTGTAAACAGTAATAACAAGTAGGTAGAGAACAAAAGCAGATCTTTGTGTTTCTATTCCTTTTCAAAAGATGTTTATTGGATCCACATTCAGCCGACACGTGTTTCGTCGTGTTCAAAAGTGGAGTCAACACGACTCTTCAGGGCTGATAAGATAAAAACAACATGTGTATAATACATTTCACATGTGACACATCTTGTACACTGTTCAGTGACAGAGAAGTGCATGGTTGTGATAGTGAATTTTAAGCCACGGGTTGTTTACGTGACTAGTGTCCGTCTTTGTGTACAAAAAACCATGCCCATCCACATTCCAAATCTAGTGAAAGTGAAGCATAGTGTTTGTGAGGTAAATTTTTTTTAAAAGAAGTGGTTCCTCGAGTGTAAGTCGCGTGAAACGGTTTTCTCATGCTCACAACGATCACACACTTAAAAAGGATCAGGGTGAAAAAATGTCTTTGTTCAATTGGTCAACAAAACAGTGAGTGCACTGTCATCCAGTTATCTAAGTGGGTCTTGATTAAAAGTGAAACACTCCATGCAGACCTAAAAGTGTCTATTGTCCCCATTTGAGGCATACCTGGTGGGGAGACCCAAACATCTGTGGGTCGATGCGAAAAGTGAATGATACTGAAGGAAGTATCTGTGTATCAAAAAGCAAAAAAAGGAAAGGAATAAAGGCGAGCGCGTGGTTGTCATCGCAGGGTATCGTGTAACGTATCGCTAAGTATAGCTTACCCTGTGTATGCGTTGCCGAGTGTTCAATAAAGATAATTGAAGAAAAAACCCTTACTCCGGGTTTGGAGAGAAAGTGGGTCTTCTTAGATAAATTCTCAAGCCCAGTGTGGCTCGTCAGTACCAAAATCAGACTGTATGGAAGAGAGAATTTAATTGAGGCGGGAATTGTAAAAATTGGCCGTGCTCAATGTACGGACATTTAGCTCACATTATACAAAGTTTATCTATTAAGTTGACCATTGTGCACATACCTAGACACGTGTATGTGTCTGACTGCACCGGGAGGGGATCCAAAATAAATAGTTAAGCCTGGTTCGTAGTTCGATCCCTCTGTGGATTCTCGAACTATAAAAACAATGACAAAATAAGAGGTGCAAAGGGGAGTTAAAATGTCTATAAGGCTTGGAGGCTACTTAAACGAAAGTCAGTTCCAAAGGGTACTAACGTCTCACCTGTCAATCGGTATCCCTCCTCTGTGTGTTCCCGGTCGCCGTGTTCCAAGGACGGACACATGACCGGAAACAGGAAGTGCTTAAGTAGTATCCAGATGAAGACGACTAGAACGCAACCAGAAATTAACTTAATTTCTAGCGGTCCGCCATGTTAGGTGAGAAATAGTAAATGGTCACCAGTCTTACGATCAAAATAAGGCAGAAAAGGCAGTGGCGGGTTCGCCCACTTTCAGAGAGACAAAGGTATTGGTCATTCATAAAGTTGTGCGTATAGGAAGTATCGGAAGTGACGCTCATTGCAGTGCACGAATCGCCCTAGTATGTGATTTGAACCCTCATGCAGGTGGGTTCCGCTAAGTACAGGTGGGTTCTTGATTCATGCACTCCAAACGTAATGATAGTAGAGCGTGGCGTGACTGGTGACATAATATCATCATATTTAGAAAAAGCAAAACGCTATAATTACAGTATGACAATCAGTATGTATCTTCATAAAACAACGGTTAAAAGGAAAATAGCGTTCTGCTGGGAATCTATCACATTCTTGTCACAAGGTGCATTTGTATTTGAACAACGACTGTTATAAAGTAAAGTGACATTGTTCATATAGTTCAAAACAAAAGTTCAGCACAAAAATTCATTCATGATGTATATGGTATTGCGGATCCCACAAAAGACAGAGTATTACAATTCCCCGAGAAAAAGTTGCCCATACAGTTCCTCTTTCAGTATAGACGTTTATACACGTGTGATCAACTATGTTCAAAAAGAACATACACGTTGTCCATATTAGTACAGAATACTTAAATAGTGGGTATTTAGGTTCCCAGGAAGAATTGAAGTTCTGGGTCATAGTTCAGCCCGTGTTCCACGCATTGCAAACGCATGATCCACGTAGCCTCCCTACGTCTCAGTGTAAGTTCTCTGTTGCCCCCCCTAATGTTGAGAGGGATTACATCTATTCCGAAGAAGCGTACCTTCACTTCATCCTCAAGTGGTTGACATGCTGCAATATGCAACGCAACCGGGTATTTGGGATCTCTTCTTTGAATAGCCCTCATGTGTTCCGCTAGCCTGTCTTTGAGGGGCCTAATGGTGCTGCCCACATACATTTTTCTACATTGACATTCAATGATATAGACCACGTATCTGGTTAAGCGTGTGATGTTGTGTTTGATTTTAAATGTGACACCATCATGGCCCGAAAACATTTTTTCGGGCCATTTTTGCCAAAAACAACTAAAGTCTTGGGCTCATCTCCCCTTATCCATGTTGGGGAGAACAAACTTAATAAAAATGTCTATCCTTCCTAAATATACTTTTCTTTTTAACTCCATCCCTCTGGCATTTGACACTTAAACGGTTGGACAAATGTCATTGTGAGATTAACTCCTTTTTCTGGCACCACAAAACCACAAGACTGACATGGAAGAAGTTAAGGCGAAGATGGGAGAAGGGAGGGCTGGCTTTACCGGATCTGCAGTATTACGCCTTTCAACTTTCATTCTTTAGAATGCTCCTAAAAACACCAATAAGTTCATCTAGAGCGGTTATGTTTCGGTCTGTGCTAGAGGGTGCCGATCTACCAGCTGATGGTTTTCTTTTTAAGTTTGGGGACCAAAAATTATTTAAGAAGGTGAAATTAAAAATGTTACAATCCTTGGCCAAAAGTTGGTTAAAAATTAGAAACAAAATAGGGATAAGTAATTTTTCAAAATGGGCACCTATGTGGTACTCACCAGGCACTCCACCCTGTCTCAAGGATAGCTTGGCGATACCCCTAAGGGATGCTGGGATAGCGATTTGGGTAGATTTGTTGTCAGAAGATACCATGTTATCTTGGGATAAGTTGTTGGAGAAAGTTGGATCGGGCCTTTCTAGGTTTAAGTACATGCAGTTGAATAGTTGGGCCCAGGCACTATATAGGAAGGGTGTCTCCCTGGGCAAAACCAGCAACCTTGAACAACAGCTGGTGATTAAACCAGGTGGTGGCAGGAAGATTTCAACTTGGTACTGGTTGCTTTTGGAGGAGATAGATTGAGATTTCAAACTTCCAGACGAGCTATGGGGTGGAGAGTTGGATGCCCAATGGGAACAGCTGTGGATTGACTCGTTTAATCTCCTCTACAAAACAGTGAAACCAGCCTGGCTGAGGCGCAATCACCTCTTTACAGTACACCGTGCTTACTTGTCTCCCCTTAAACTATCCAAGTACCAGTCGGGGAAAAAGTGCAACAAATGCGGCCTGCCAGAAGCATCTGATGTTCATATGTTTAAAGATTGTCCAGCAATAGCTTGCTTCTGGGAGGAAGTGAAGGCCTCATTGGACTCTATTCTCAGCATCTCCCTGGACATTACTCTCCCATTAATTATCTTTGGGATTGATGAAAATATTCGTGGCCAATCAAGATCTCTCCTTTTTTATGCTATTCTTTTGTCAAGGAGACAAATATGTATTTTTTGGGTCGATTTTGTTGCTCCAACACATGCTAGCTGGCTGACGTCTCTTTATCAAGTCTCCTGGGTGGATATGGCCGGATCATGTAGTAAACAAAAAGTAGCCTTCCGGAATCTGTTGGTAAAGTGGAGCTAGGATTTATTTATTAATTTATTCCCTGGGTCCGATGATTATGCCTGCATTGCTCCATGGACCCTGATTTGGTTTCCCTTGGCGATAACTGCAGTCTAACAGGTGGTAAAACACCTACATGGAGTCATCTAGTTAGCCCTTAATGGTGTGGAAACTTCTTCTGCCATCCAGATAATTGTGTCTTGCAGCATGAGGCTTGAACCTAGTGGTCCGGGTGCTCACGCCTAACGCAGACAAGAAAAGGTGGCTGGGGTTCTCCACACTTGAGAGTTAATGACAAATGAGGATTAAAAGAAAGAAAAAACAACAAAAAAAAAGCAGCATGGCACGGGGAGCATGCTGCGCTGCTTACTAAAAGCATAAAATACTGAAAGAAAAGAGTTTGGCGAGCCGTGCTTCTCGTTGGAGTGGGGCAAGGCTGGGCTTGCAGAATGCCCAACAGTGTTTATCGAGCTCCGCTGAATAAAATAAAGGCGTGCTCCTCCAAACTCTCTTTTTCAATATTTTATGATTTTAATAAGCAGCATGCCATCTGTGCTGCACTGCATTTTCTTGCCACCCCTCCTTCTCTGTTTTTGCTTCTCGCTTCCTGCTGCTCTACCCCTCACACTAGAATACTACTTGCATAGCTCAGACATGCCTGCAAGTGAGCTCTCAAACTGCACAGACCAGCCTGCACCTCCCTCTGCTTCCGTCAGTTTTGTAGTCTCTGCCCCTTCACCTAGTTTGTTTAAAAAACAACATACACACAGAAACATAGACAGACACACACACACACACACACATACAGACAGCCTCTCTCACACATTCACACTTGCACGCAGACACACACATGCAGTAGATCAAACTGTGCCCTCTGCAGCCAGAGGGATGCCAGAGGGATGACGCGTGGAGGGGGTGACACTGCTGCCATGATTAGGACAGGTATCGGACAATAGTGAGGTAAGTTCAATGTGACCTCCTGGTGATGCTCTGCACCCCTTGGTGCCCTTGTAGGTGCATCTGGTATCACTGTGGAGCCGAAGCAGGAGCGTTAGTGGTTGTATTTTAAACACTGCTGACCCTGTGTCCAGAAGCTAATCAGTGCCAGGGCGCATGGGCTGCAAGTGCCTGGCATGAGGCAGCTAGAGATAAACCACATTCTCCCCCTCCTGGACTGATCTAATATACTGTCCTTAGTTGCTGCGCCATCACAACCTCTCCTCATACCCCATTTTGAATGTATTCTATGGAGAAACTCTTGAATTTGGGATGAGGAAACTACAGTCCCGACTTACTGCACTTTGACACTGTTTAATCGTTGTTTCCTACTACCTAAAAAAAGGAAGAGCTTTTAATTAAACCAACCATGTGTATTACTTGTGGCAAATCTCTATATACGTTTTCACCTCTTCTCTTCCCCCCAATAAGAAGCCCGTAAGTGCTTCCTTCACACCTTACCTTAGCCTTCTGCAAAATACTGATTTTATTGATCACATGTTCAAACTGTGTGATCCGTGCCAAAACACCTATCATCCCTTTGTCCCTGTTCTCTGAAAAATATTGGACCCTGAGAGTGCTCTGATTAATCTGTATACCCATGTTAAGTGGCACTATATGGAACTGGACTGTTACATTGGCAGTTGCTGCTCGCATCACAATCTACTGTTGTAACAGTCAGCATATCAGACAAGATTACATTAGTGGCCTTTTTATCCCCAACAGTGAACCACCTCAGTGCCACAAACAGGGTTGCCATCAGTAATGTAAAAAGTATTTATCAATTTCTATTGCCTCTACATTGCTAATACAAAAGTCATAACTGTTAAAAACATTTCCATTTCAATGCCACTAGTTTGAAGTACAAAAATCAGTTTGGGTCTGATTTACAATTGTTTTGCGTGCCCCCACTATGTTGTCTAAAAAATACTATCCACAGACTTACTAACCAGATTCTCCTTTATAGAAGAATCACTAAAATCACCAGACTTTATTGCCCACAATATTGGAGCAAAGCAGTTTGGAACATACACGAGTATAGAAGCTTTCTGCAATAAGAAATGCAACTCAATGGTAGATACTAAGGGGCATATTTATGGGGATTTGGCACAGGGCAGCACAGCAAGACAATTTGCTCGGTTGCCCTGCTTCAAAGTGAAAAGGTAGGAATGCACCGTATCGATTCCATAAGGCGCATTCCTGTCCTTTCCCCCAGCCCTGGCACAGTTTAGCAGCCTAGTGACAATGCAGGCACCCTGGTGCAAGGGTGCCTTCGTTGCATGCATGCTTGTTTTTTGTGCAGGAAGGGGGACCTTCCTGCAGAAAACAATCCTGTGAGGCTTTTTCCTCTTTCTATGTGTGCTGCATTCTGCAGAAAGAGGAAATAATAAGGAATAATAAACATATTTCTCCTTGTTGAGCCTCCCCCAAGGAGGCATAAGGTTTTGGCTCATCCACAGGTTTACAGTGCCTTGCCATTTTCCAGTGAGGCCATTCATAGTCATGTAAAGTAGCTTTGCGTGGCCTCATAAATATAATTTGGTGGATTGTGCCATCGTTGCATCCAACAGCAGTGCAAGCGGCTCATAAAAAAACCTTAAAAGTGTAGGACTGGAACGGAACATAGGCTTGGCAACTAAAGCAAAATTGGCCACCATTAGCAATCGATAGCTAGAAAAGTGCCAAACATTTACACATCTGGGCAGTTTTGAACTTGTAAATACACGCTGTATGGGTGTTTTGCAATGTGTGGAAGACTGCATACATTTGTGCTTGCGGCAGGCAATGTTAACAGTAATTTCATGGAAATCAACAGTGTAAAATGTCCCACCAGACCATAAAACAGGCCCACAAAAAGCCAAAAATCCAGCAATGTATTCGTATGAATGGATAATTATTTAGCTGTGGAGCAAAAGATTAAAAAAGTTAAGGTCATCCTACAGTTCTTATGTTACCTATCTGCATCACAAACTGCACTGACTGGCTTTTCAGCAATGCTCACCTAGAGATTTAGCAACGATTCCTGCATCCAAATCAAACATGATCTGGTATATTTTTTAGTAAAATATATTATTGGAAGTAATGCATGAGTTATTACATCATTGTGTATGGTGTGTCCCTGAGATTATATTCAGATTTCACTTGTTTATTTTTTTGTATATATTTGTATTGAGATATTGGCTTTTTGAATCAGTAACGCTACGACTCTTGATAAATGCGTAGTTATTTTTTCCCCTTTTTCCACCTTTTCTTGTGTGTTAATTTGTTCATTATGAAGAGTTGGTTTTTCTTTGCTGCTTTTGCTATTGTTCTGTATATGGCATGTGATTTACAATAACATTTTATAGAAAACAAGAAAAAAAGAAATTAATCGCAAGATAAGATCAACACAAATCCAACAGTGCTTTCAGCTGCTGTATGATTTGAAAAACCTTTGGCCTACGGGCTACTTGTTGGCCCGGTGGTTGGCCAGTCAGAAGACGCACACTCCTAGAAACTGAAGTCCTTTCTATTCAAAAATGACAACATCTTATTTTAGTCCTGTATTAAGAAGCCAAGCAACCCGTGGATCCTACATGCAGCAGTTTGTGCATAGCTGTGACCTGAGGCCAAAACAAAGGCAAATGCCAGGTGATCCTTTATCTTCCATTCAAACAAAAGTATGGAACAATAAGAAGAATTTCATTGCTTTAGGCATCGATGACAAACTTCTGTCAAGTTCAGTTATTGCATTCTATCTTTACCCACTTCAGGGATTGTGATCAATTGGACCAGGAGTTTACCAACCGAAAACATGTTTTGTAATAAGGGGGATGGATAGGAAATAAATAATCAGGCCCAGCATACTTTCACCCTGGACTTTAATATATAATACACAAGTTCCGCTAAGTGACGTTTCTGCAATGGAAGAAAAATTAGAAGTTATCATGGGTATCCTTTTCAATATGCTAAAACCCTCACCCACCTTGTTGGCCTGCGTCATCATCCGGATTTGCTCCTCAATAGGTGGACACTGCATTACCCAGCTGGCCCCACATAGGGGTCTCTTTTTCGGAAATCTTTTATTCTCTTGCCAGGTATTTGCCATGGTTTGGGAAAATGCTCTTCTTTCGATTTGTAGTGAAAGAAGTAGGGGGTATTAGATTGGGAAAATATCTGATTACAATTCTCCATGTAGGCTGTATGCAGCCTACTTGGAGAATAGTGAGAGAGCGCATGACTGGTTTGGTCGGCCCCAGAGAGCCGACCAAACAGTCAAGGCCCGCAGCATTGGACTAGCCACTCCTCCCTTGCCCTCCAGGACACCCGCCCCCAACCAAACCCTTCTGCTTTCTCGCAGTGAAGTGTAAAATGGTAGTTTTACCATTTTATGTTTCTGCTTCTCGCACTGCGAGAAATCAGAAGGGTCATCCCTGTCAGCCCTTACTGGGTCTATGGCAATTCTTCAGGGCCATATACAGTCTTTATAATGGTTATTGGCTCTGTGCCCAAAAAGAGTGCCCAAAACACAAATGGATTCAATCCCGGCTTCCTCATCACCAAGTAGGATTCACTCCAGGCTTCTTCACCAACGACAGTGACTGGCATGCCTGTTCTTTTCATTATTGGTTGGAAGTTGGTCACTTCACTAATATCGTATGTATATGTTTTAACTATGATATCCTCACTAAAATCAATGGTACTAAGACTATGAACTTCACAATGGCACATACCAAGCTATGGAAGGACTTCTTGCATTGCTCAGTCCTGGTAAAACAGAGGAGATACATTTCTGGAAATTGGAGACTTGAGGATAACTCCATGGTGAAGCAGCCATTGATAAAGATCCTTGAATACGTGGTTTTACCTCAAAAGACTTAACCTGACTTAGGGTTTTTAGCACTTTCCACCCCAGTCATTACTTATACCTTGCAGTAGATAGTTCGATCTTGCATGCACAAGGGCGCAGCTCTTTACATGAAGGTATACATACCAAGCGTTATGGTTGGGTTGTCCTTCTGGATATCTGGAGATTTAATTGCAAATAGAATTATAAGTAGCTAAGAATCAATGTGCGAGCGGAGTTCAGGGGCATGTATCATTATGCCATTTTGTGTGCTGTGCCGGTGCACAAGTTGACTACACATTTCTTTTCAGCATCGTACCAACATAAACTCAAATATCTCCTAGGTAGAGTATGTTTTACTGACAGCAGAGCAATTACTGACCTGTAATTCCGTGCTTGGTTGTCAGCAAAACAGACACTAACTCGGAGATAGTTCTAGTTAATGTATGCACTAAAGATGCCAAAAAGAAAAGAACCAATCTTGTCTCTTCTTGCCCAGTGCTGAACATTGGATTATGATGACACAGACCCTGTTGTCCAGAAGGAAGAAGACAGAAAAGTGAAATACTTTTCAGACCCCCAAGCCTGGCTTTAGCATTGGTGGCGCCCAGCGCGACAATCTCCCCCCCTCAATATCCCCCTTTGCCACAGATTCCCCCACTACCACCTCCTAATATTGCCTTCATCTTTCCATAGCCCATACCTTAAATACATTGCATGTGTTTTATAGATCTACTCATACTCGTGTAGGGTATTTCCACTTTACATCACACACGCATGATACAGAGACAATGAATCATACCTGTGTAAATCAATATATAGAAAATGTTACATAAGACAATGAGGGTTAACAGATGTAGGAAGCACATCATCCATTCTAGTAGGCAGTATATTTTAAGAGTATTTGGTCTGGAAAAGCAAAAACTCAGGATTTAAAATGTACCACTCTGGCTGCAGTTTGCTTGACTGATAAGAATGTATTTCTTCCCAAACAACTTATGAACTGCAAGTAACAAAACGATCTCTTTGACAAAAGCAGAAATCGATTGAGCTATCCACATAAAATACAGTTCTTTGATCTGCATGGTACATGTTCCTTGCAGCAGGTGTACTAACCCTGACTGCTATTTTATGATGAATCAAAACTTTCACTAGACAAACCTCCATCTCTCTACAGCGGGAACAATAATTAATCATCAGTGTTATCTTGACATTTTTATTGTTGCCTGAAAACTGCTCAACACATATGGAATCTGCAGTAGGGGCTTTTAAACCCATAAGTTATTTTTAAACACAGCGCACCCAAGCTCAGAGCCAGGTACTAAGCTGAATTTGCACTCATATGCCACCGTTATCTTTGCAGCTGGGAGCAAATTACACTCAGTTTTTCGCTCAAGTGATTGCCACCAACTGCTAAAAGTGGTAAGGTAAATTCTCAAGAACAACAGGTGAACAAACTTTGCCAAATGTGTCCCTTTTTATCTCTCTACTGTATTAAACAGACAGGAAACACACAGAACCAGGTGTAAATATTATTGGTACAGGGTGCTTTTATGTGCTGCTTTGAGGGTGTTTAACTATCTGAAAAGACAAATTAGCATGATAATGCAATACCTTCATTGCTATCATTGATCCATCATCATTTTAGGTTTCAGTTGCTTTGAATTTTGCATGGGTACATTACAGCCTGAATATCTGAGTGCATCCGTTCCCTCTTTTATTGCATGGAAAACCTCACGAGCTCACATTTTTTACTGTGGCCCAAACAGAGAGTGTGCTCACGGAGACATACAGGAACACAAGGGGTTCTCTAATTCTAGAAATCCCAGTCCAGTAATCACATATCTTCACTCATTCACAAAAAGTCGTCTTTTATCCATGGCACATCAAGCTCTAGCGTGTGTTGTACATAGAAACCCGCTGCAAACATCAAGGTACCCCATTTGAAATGAAAATCTGTAAAATATATCACCAACAAGCACTAAGTCAATAGGTCTGGTTTGCAATCTCAATTAAACACTTTACGAATTGGCTTTGGCAAGGCTGCTACGTGGGCTGAACTCAGGGCCAGACTGGGAACTACTGGCAAAGTGCTCGGCTACCCCTCCACCTCCCCACTCGGGGGGGGGGAGGGGGGTTGGAGGTGCCGCCGAGCTCTTTTCCGGGGGCAGTTTTCCGCCGATTTTGGTACATGCTGCAAAAACGGCCCTGTAACAAAAACGGCCCACAGGGGCCCAAAACCGGCCCCCACCCGTGCGGCGCACCAGGGGATTACACGGTGCCCGCTATGGACGGTCAGGCCTTGGCTGAACTTGTGATTCAACAGCAGCCTCAGAGCAGAAAGAGGGGTGCTGTCTGGCATTCTGAATCTTGTCACATGCTCTGCACCTAAATATGGGTGCCAGAAATGTCAGAAGGCCATTTATTTTCCGAAAACAATTAGAGGTGAACCTGTTTTTTCCAAAACATTGGGTCTTGAAATGATAAAAATGAACCAAAACGATTACTTTTGTATTATATATAATGCATGTGTAATATATAGAAATGAAAGCGACAAAAAGTGTGATGATTGTCATTGAGAGAGATGTACTGTAGTTTCCATGAATTGCAATGGTGCCAGTTCCAAGGATGAATGAGAATACAACAATCAGTAAATAGTGAGTAACGTATATACCTCTGGGCTGATCCACAACGCGATTGGCACTATTTCAAAGCAATGGCTGACGGGACATGAACCAAATAAGCCAATGGTTTTAGGGGGAACACTGACATCTAACTTTATATATAATTTAAACTTTAGACTTTGAAGACCATACTAAAATAAATGTCTTCTGTTTGGTCAAGCCATACCTACATAAATAGTCTTCTAATAAAGCATGCCAGTACAAACAACATGATCATTGGCATAACTCCTGCTTTCTCAATACGATCAATGCGTGTGGCGTGATCCTTAGGTAAAACAATAGTGGTGATTCCTATTGATTCTGAAAGAAAGAGATTAAAACAGAGTAGATATACGGGAAGAAAGTATGAATATAAATAGTTGGTAGCCTCTGAGTAGATGGACACATCTGTTGGTGTACCTGCTTTTGGTAATGTTAATATTGATGTCAATCTATGGAACAGTACATATATATTCAAAAACAAGATTGAGTCACTGTTGTTGAAATCTCCCAACATGACCTCTCCATCAACCCCAAGTAATAAATACGTGGTCAGGCAGGTCCTGCGACCTAGACCTGGGAACACACACTCTCCTTAGCAAAAATATGGACACTACAGCTTCTGGCCCTCATTGTGTCCAACATCATCTCCTACGCCGACGACACCCAACTGGTACTTTCCCTCACCAAAGACCCACCCACCGCCAAAACCAACTTCCAGGACGGAATGAAAGATGTCGCAGAATGGATGAGGCACAGCCGTCTGAAGCTCAACTCGAACAAGATGGAGGTCCTCATCCTCGGACAATCCCCATCTGCCTGGGACGACTCCTGGTGGCCCACGACGCTGGGCACTGCACCGACACCCACGGACCACACATGCAACCTGGGATTCATCCTGGACTCCTCCCTCACGATGAACAAGCAAGTCAACGCAGTCCCGTCTTCATGCGTCAACACCCTGTGCATGCTCCAAAAGATCTTCCGATGGATCCCCACCAAAACCAGAAAGACGGTCACCCAGGCCCTCGTCACCAGTCGACTGGACTACAGGAACCCCCTATACGCAGGAACCACAGTCAAACTTCAGAAACGCCTTCAGCGCATACAGAACGCCTCTGCACGACACATCCTCGACATCCCTCGCCACAGCCATATATCCGCTCACCTGAGAGACCTGCACTGGCTCCTCGTCAGCAAGTGGATCACGTTCAGGCTGCTCACCCACGTACACAAAGGGCTCCACAACAAGGGCCCTGAATACATCAACAACCGCCTCTCATTCTACACCCCCACCCACCAGCTCCGCTCCACCAGCCTCACCCTCACCACCGTCCCACGGATTCACAGAACCACCACCGGAGGAAGATCGTTATCCTACCTGGCAGCCAAGACATGGAACTCCCTCCCCACACACCTACGACTGACTCAGGACCATCTCACCTTCAGGAAACACCTCAAGACCTGGTTATTCGAGCAATAGCGTCACCCCGCCCCCTTCAGCGCCTTGAGACCCCCACGGGTGAGTAGCGCGCTCTACAAATGCATTGATTGATTGATTGTCCACACAAGGTTGAGATCCACTTGCATTCACTAGCAGGTGGCCTGATTTACACCCCACGTCTATGCCCACATTCTTTTCTATAAAATAAGATTTAAGTTGTTTTATGATGCTCCAAAGACCGTATATAATTGCACCCAAAATGAATGTATGTTGAGACAGTCCTCAGACCTGTTTGTGTTGATGTTTCCTAGTCGAAGCATCTAATTAAACCAACTGTTCCTGTTTTGCCAAATGCCTCTTGTCTTTTGTTTCTTCAAAGTGAATTCATCTTCCAGCAACATTTTGGTGAGCCAGATAGGAGAGATTTTCTTTGAGCCTGACTGCAGCCAAAGGAAAAGGACCCTGCCCGAACAGATTCACATCTGCGCAACAAAGAAGGTGAGCAGAAGCCGCAACTGATGAAAAGTTCTGCTGAATCCGCTGGGTAAAGGTCCATCTAAAATCCGCCATCAGTGGATAAGAGACAACATCGGATCCTTAGTCTTAGCATTTGACAAACTAGGAAGAAGAGCTAACATTTAACTTGAGAGCCCTGTCACGATCAGAAATCTGACATATTGGCCACTTCTTGTGTCTGAACTGAGTAGTCACAAGACAGCCGCGGAGGTCACCTTTCTTCAGTAGCCAAAAAAGCTAGGGAAGGTGAAGGCTGTTTGTTGCTTGGACCACTGGGCGTGACATAGTTGGTTTGCTTATCCCCTTAGACTGACATAGGGTTGAGGCCTCACTGATTTGACCACTGGAAGTAACACAGAAGGTAAACATATGCCCTGGGTCTGATATAAAGCAAACATCTCAATCTCATTATTTAGTCTTTTCTGTTTGAAGTGATAGATGTTATTCGCTCGACCACTGGGCATGACACAAATGGTACACATGGCCTCAGGGTGTGATATAGGGTGATTCAGATGTTAGGAAAAATATAGATCTTGGAGACTAGTTGTAGCTTGTGTTTGGCCAAAGAGGGCCTGTGATTGTCAAGCTGTTCCTTCCCCTCTGTGTAAATTGTTTTTATCTTTGTCCCAGAGCTGATATTGACAGATTATCAGGCTCACTTAGTGCCATGTACCATGCAGAGTCTCCTTTCGCAATCAAGCAGCATGCGGTAGGAGCGAGCTAAGATTTTACTTGACAAAGTTACAATTTTATTCTGTCATTTTTTTATTGCTCTCTCTTCTTTATCTCTATTTCTCTCTCTCTCTCTCTCTCTCTCTCTCTCTCTCTCTCTCTCTCTCTCTTTTGTAATTTCAGAGTTCAGATATTACCTCCTCAATGTTTTAGTTATTATTGAAGTTGTGGTGCTGGTGTGTTTTATGTTGTGTCTGGTTACTGTCTTATTGTACATAAGAAGAAATTGCCATTCCTGCAAACTGTTGTTCCATATCTGCTGCTAATAATTTGGTCTTTTGAATTCAACCATTGCACTTTCTTTCAGGTTGTGACCCTTCATATGCACTGTTGTTCTTTTTTTTGCGAAAGTCTATTTTCAATGCATCTTTGTCTAAAGCTGAGCTCCTAGTAAGTAGTTCTTGCTGGCATAATCCTGTGCACATACTTCCCCATGATCCGAGTTGGAATTTTGGATTATTTTCACCCGAAAAGTTAGAGCATACTGTTCCCTTGAAAGGTTACCACCTAATTCATGGAGTCTCCTCTAACCCACATGCAAACTAGGTTGCCCATGCAGGCTGAAAAATTTGAAAAGTGTTGCAGTAAATGGCATGCACACACTAAGGCATATGCGTTCCCCTGGCCAGAGAGGGGGAACATACAACACCAACCAAATAGAACGCACGAGGACACACATTCAGACCAAATAGTTAGGACAAAAGAAAGCTGGAAGACAGGCACTACTAGAACTGGAACTGTGGGCCATCTGCGAGGTGGCCCAGACAGACACTCCCATCTCAGAATATGCAAGTAAGGCTTCTGTACCTCCCCCATCGTATATGGGAGAGGAGGTGATCTCTCTGATGCCTGCCATCCCAGAGGCTCCTGCAATAGGATACACCCATCCATTAAAACGCTGTCAGATGACCAGGAGGTTCAAAGCAGTTTTGAACAGTGAAACCACTACTGGGGGCAAGGAAGTAGGTCCAAGTCTTACGGGGTCTGACGACAGACCCCATAAAATTCCTTCCAAGAAGAAACCTTGTACAGCACGGAAAGAAGGAGGCAGCCCAGGGGGCAGTTAGAGGAGAGGTGTGGGTTAAGGATGGGAAGAGAGAGAGAGCTCTCGTCATGGGAGTGCCAAAAGAGTACAGAGCAGGAAACCCTCCACCAGGTAAGACAGAGGCCAGGACTCTGCTCAGAGAGGAGTCTGAAGTAGAGCAAGAGGGGAGGTCCCCATTGTGAACCCGAGCCTCACCAGATCATCAGTGTAAGACTTGGGCCTTTTTGCCTAAAGTCCCTAAAGTTATTGCTTTCCCCTAGACCTTTTTTCTGACATGTTGTTGCCAACTTAGATGCTTTGGACACTTTGCCACTGCTAACCCGTGTCAAAGTGCAAGTGCTCCCGGTATAAAGTGTAATGGTAATTGGTTATCCATGATTGGTATGTTTGCCTTACTAATAAAGTGCACTCTGTGTGCCAGGGCTGGAAGTGCAAATGTTACTAGTGGGCCTGCAGCACTATATGTGCCACCCACACAAGTAGCCTTACAAAAAGGTAACTCAGGCCTGCCATTGCAGGGCCTGCATGCAGTTTGTTAAACTGCCATGTTTTTCTGTCAAGTGCACTCACTTGCCATACCTTACCCTTCCCTTTCTATGTACATCAGACAACCCCCCTATGGTAGGTCCAGGGTACCCCCTGGGCAGAGTGTAGTGCATGTGAAGGGTAGGACATGTACTAAGATGTGTGCCATGTCCTGACAGTGAAATAATCTCCATTTTATTTTTCACTGTGGAAAGGCCATCTTGCCCATAGGATAGGATGGGAAGGCTGTGTAATATGTTTTACAGCCTATATTCCCAAAGGTTTAAGATGGAAAGTGAAGTTTAGTATGCCTGAACTCACAATGTAATAACACATTATTTTTATGAAGGTGGTTTTTGCAGTGTGTGTTCAGAAGCCACTCTTTTAGAAGTGGCTGTGTTTTTGTGCTCTAACATTTCTGTGTGTCTGCCTGGCTGTTTAATGACTGTCTGGATTTGAAAGCGATAGGATATGGGGAATGTTTTGACCCAGGGGAGGAGGTGAGACAGCAACAGGCTGGAGTGTAGGGGGAAAAGAAGCCCCTAGAGTCGAAGAGGCCTGGGTTCATGCTATAAAACAATTGTCCCATCTCCTGCTGAGTGATTGAGAATCCAGAACCCCACTGATCAGAGAAAGAAGGTGTCACTGGCAGGGAGGCACCCAGAACTGGTTTGAACAGGGGTTGGTGCCCCCTGAACATAAAGACTTCAAAGCCAACAAGGGGTATAACTATGAAAGCTGAAACCCCTGAACTTTGGAGAATGGCTTCATCAAGTGTGAACAAGGCTGGAGCTACTTCGTGGTCAAGAGGACCTTTGCCAAGGAAGAAACAACTGAATAGATTGAAGGATAGGACTGACCCTTGCTATGTGTTCTAGGGCTGGCCTGCAGTTTACTGTTTTAACCAAGGAAAGGCTAAAGGGACTTTTCTGTGTGCTGTGTCCCCCTGCTTGAAAGGACTTTTCTATGTGCTGTGTCCTGAAGTAACTTATCCCCAAGGGCCCAAGGTGAAATGGCTCCCTGTTGCCGAAACACAGGAACACAAATGTTTCCATGAGAGTCTCAGTGGCACTTTGTGCATGTGATTGTTGCAGCCTGAGACACTCGTAAGGTGTGCCCTGTGATCGTGAGCACCTGGAGTCCAAGCAAGGATCAGCGACGCGGTGTACGAGTGCTTTGTGAAGCCTGAACCCCTTTGTGAGGATTGTCCAGTGATTGTGTGCACCAGAATCCAAGTGAGTCTCATCGACGCTGTGTGTGTGTTTTGTGTGCCATGAGACCTTCGTGAGGATTTGCCTTGTTATCGTGTGCACCAGAATCCAAGTGAGTCTCATTGACGCTGTGTGCGTGTGAGTTGTGCACTGTGAGACCTTCGTGAGGATTTACCTTATTATCGTGCACCTGGAGTTAAAGTGAGTCTCAGTGGTGCTATGCATGTGATGTGCAGCCTGAGACCTTTGTGTGGAGTGCCTGGTGATCGAGCACCCAAAGCTTAAGGAAGATTCAGCAACGATGTGTGTGTGTACTCTGTGACAGCCTGAGATTTTCGTAACTGTACCGGCCCGGACCGGCAGTCCCGGAGGAGCTGTGTTGCCGGCCCGAGCCCGCCGTTGCCAATTTACAAAGTTGCATTGGAGGCCCAGCCGCTGGACGAGGAGAAGAGAGTGAGTTTGCGCCCCCAGGTAACGTGTGTTGACTCCTGAGGTGGGGCACTGGCTCAGAGGGAGACACTCTCAGCCTCGCTCTCGTGTCGGCAGTGCAAGCCTCTAGTTCGGCTCATATTGCAGCCCATATTGCCAAGGAAGTGGCAGTACAGGGTCCGGAGTGCGGATTGCACTTTTTGATTACATCTTTCCCATGTTGGGGGCAAGCGTTGAGAGGCTAACTGCAAGTCAAAAGGAGAGGTGGAGAGACTGCCTAAGGCACAGTGATCAGTGCCTGAGTGTATTACGCATTATTCAATTCCTGCATAATGGGAACCTGACTGTTGTATTACACATTGCATCATTTCTGCATAACGGAGCACCTGATTGGAGTGTTAGGCATTGCATTATTCCTGCATAACAATCTACCTGATTAGTGTATGGCGCATGGCATTTTATCTGCATAACAAACTACCTGATTAGGGTATTGCGCATTGCATTACTTCTGCATAACAAATTACCTGATTAGTGTACTACGCATTGCATTGCATACCCAGTGGTTGTATTATGCATTGCACTGCATTATTTTACCTTGCAAAGTGCCTGATTGTTGAGTTACGCATTGCATTCTTTTTACATTGCAGATTGTCTGTTTGCTGTGTTACACCTTACAGTATTTTTACATTGCAAAAGTGCCTGATTCTAGCATTACGAACTTTATATAATGATACTAGGATTACAGGAACATGTTTAGAAGTGTTCATTAATACCGCCAGAACGTACAAGGGCTGGCTGGCCTAACAACCAGCCAGGAGATTTAGTACACAACCTCATATGTTGGATTTATATTGTGTGGTATTATCGTATATTTTTTAAATAAAGTTTATACTCGTTTTTATAAAACTTGTGTGGCGTCTATTTGTGGTGTCATCATTGGGTTGTTGTGAGCGTGGTTGCAAATACTTTACACATTTGCCTTGAAGATAAACCTTGCTGCTCGTGCCAAACTACCAAGGGGATGAGCGGGGCTATCTAAGAAGGTGACCTTCCTTTCCCTGTCATTGGAACGTGGGTCCCTACTTTGCCTAAGGTACCTACCTTAGCCAACCAGGGATCCTAGGTCTAACAATCAGCATAAGAGAGGGCTGACAGAAAATAAGGGATCCAGGTACCCTAGTTCTAACCCAATTAAGGTGTAGGAGAGGGAACTTGAAGAGAGCAGCGGCAAAGACATTTGCCGCTCTCCCTGAATCCAGTGGTCAGACAAACTGACCCCCAGAAAGATAGTGAATAGAGAAGTAGGCGAGGTCTTTGAGCAAACATTTTGCCACCTGCTAGCCCGTTGGACCAGAACGGAGGATCAATATGATAGACCCTGGCCAGAGGAGGGATCCTTTGAACCAGATGACCTGGCAGTCACAGAAGACTGCATCCAGGATGGAGGGGTAGATTCCAAATGGAACTTCCCCTACATGCAGGACTGCCTGAGATGATGAGATCACTACATTGGGGAGAAAGCAGCAGAGCGGCTCCAAGCCAAAATATGCCCGTTAATGCAAGGGGGCATGACAAGGACCATCAATGCGCCATGAGCTCAGATGGATAAAGACAGGCTTAGGGCTCAACTGCCCCTATTGATGGGCTGTGGCTGGAAAATGGATCTCATGTTTTGATAAAACATCACAGGAATAAATCTTGCAGTAGGTGATGTCAAGAGTCTGCACAGCAGCCTCATTGGAGAAGAGACCAGTATGGAGTTCACCCAAGCCCACATCCCAGCAGTCACGTTGAACAACTCAGAGCATGATGGGCCACATTCAATATCTTCAGGAACCAGATATGGATAGCCCTGAGGGATTTGTTCCCTGACTGTCCAGATGTAGGAGGGTTGACAGCAGAAAGCATGAAACCTGGTGAGACTGTAATTGACTTTTTGGACAGAATGAGTTAACAGAGGACATGAGACCAGACAGCCATGAATTAACACAGGCCCCCAGGTCGCAATCTTCTATAACATCCTAAACAAGGGGCCCAAATATATTACACTACTACAAAAAGAAACAGGTAAGGACAAGGATACAAAGGAGCACGCTAAACAAGACACCTCTGAGCTGGTCCAACACAAGAATTGAAAAAGTCTGCCCTTGAGGGGTCCTCGTTGCCCACAAACGTGCAAATGATACCAGTCTTGATGGTAACTCAGCCTTAGAACCCCTAAGGGTTTACATCCAGACCTAACAGCAGAGGTCAGGGAGGCTGGCAGCACCCAGACCTCAGACAATGTTTCTAATGCCACAGAATGGTCTACATGGCTGGACGATGACAATTAAAGGTGTATCATGAGCAACGATTGATTAGCCTAGTCCAGTCCTAGGTCGAAAGGACACCATCCTGCAACTGCCTCCAGGCCAATGGAGGCCCCTTTTTAGTTCCCAAAGGAGGTGATGTTCCAGAATTGGGAGACAAATTACCAAAGCACATGGGATAATGGCACCTCTCATAAAACTCTGACCATTCACAAACCACAGCATGCTGCAGAGTCAGTAGGGAGCACATCAGAGCAATCAATCATCCCAGTCCTCTACCCACATTGGACGAAATCCGACAAAAGTTGGGTCTTGTATTGGACTGCGCATTGAGAAACATCATGTCCCCTCCTTTCCTTAAAGTTCTCCAAAAACACCCAAAACCTGCTTGTCAAGTCATGTCCCTCCAAAACATTGAAGGTAGCATTTCCCAGCTTTGGAAGTCTGTGGCACCAGCTGGGGACAGCAGGTCCAAAGATCTCGTGTGGGGTGTAGTCGAAGGGAGAGAGGGTGCTGAAAACAGGAAGGTCTGCAAAAATCCATTACAGCTCCATGTGAGGTGCTCAGAAATAGGCTCACCATCGTACCCAGACGAGCAACCTAGCTAACAGCACACAAGGCCTTACACAGTCTATCTAGTGGAGCAAGCAAGCCCAATCTTGGACACCACCAGAGCAGAAACACATGGAGGTAGGACAGCTCTCCAATCCCCTTTCGTAAACGACTATGGAAATAACTAAATCAAATTAGAGCCTAGGGGAGCACCCAAAAGACCTGCAAAAAAGTAGCCCAAAACTAGCCCAAAAGAAGTTTTTAGAAAAAGCGCATGAGCATGACACCTGCCACCACTAGAGAGAATTACACTGCACGCCGCTTGTTTGAGCTAGAGGGACAAATATGTGATCTCAGAGAACGGAGCTAGCGTTAAAAAACACCCAATCGTGATCAAATCCGTCTTCTACATCGCACAACGCATGCATAGGTCAAAAGACACTGCTCACATCAATAAAACTACCTCCACACATATTAGGGAAGGTAGGATGACGCCCATAACAAACAACTAAATAGAAAAACTCACCCACTTACTGAAACGTCCCTTCCCACTGTGGTGAGGGGGCAGAGACAATGACTCATGAATAAAAGACCTAGGCGATCCATAAATATTCATTCAACACTGAAGTTCTAAATAGTTATCACAATTGGGACCACCTTTCAGTACCCCACTAATATTACGTGAATAAAATAAAAAAAAAGAGCAAAAGATCAAAATGGAATGGCACAGGAAGCCTCAAGGTTGATTTAGGATGATACATAAGGAAGCATGTTTTTCTAAACTTAGCTACAAACAAAAGCTTTTATTCAAAAGGCCAGCAGTCAAGCCACAAGTGCACCACCTTTAGTGCAGCCCACCACCTTTGCAGAGACTACTTTCTGAACCCCAACCAGGCCCACAGTGCAAGTCAAATACCACAAACTGTGTTTCCTATTGACATTTGAAAACAAACTTTATTTAACATTTTCACCAAAGCAAAAGAAACCCCCGATCGCCAGAAGACTATAGATGTATTATTGTACCTTTGTATACCCTCTGCTTAGTATGGTTGTGACCACATGCATCTGTAGCCAGAAATCTGCCCAGTCAAATGGAGCCTATTCCTACATTTTTACACCGCTTTTGCATGGGCCTTTCCCTAATCACTTACAATTACACTGAATGAAATGCTGGTATTCCATTTGGACTACACAGTGTGCTTTTTCACAACATCTGGTATCAGCACATGAACGATGTGGGCACCTAGATATCAGCCAGGTAATGCTATCTATGTTCATTGATACCATATGATGTAAGCACAGATAGGCTTTATTTATCACAAGAGGTAGCCCCCCACGAGCAAAATACCTCCTCCAACTATACCTATGTATGATTAGGACTAAGATACAATCCAACAGGGTAGAACCCCATAAAGTAGTAGTAAACATAATTTGATACAAGACCAATCCCACAGCACTATACCATGACACCGAGCCTAGCGCTATTCAAACATGGCTAGATAGGATGAAAATGCAGCGCGCCATAGGAGAAGATACTGTTTGGTCCCAAGACTTTTCCGAAAAGTGATTCTTAGTGGTAGTTAAGCCACCACACCAATGCACAAACCCATCCACTCCTGCTTCTGTCTGTTTTCCAGGATGGGCCTTAGCGTGTCTGGTGCACTCTTCATCAACAAGAAATGCAAGCCAGGCATGCAGTTCCAGTTCAGAGCAATCCACCTTGATGAGAGAAAGGGAAATTAGTCACATAGGGGAGAGTTACATTCAGCATAGATAACCCCTGTCATTAAATATGTGACACTGAGATAGACTGGAATATGTGGTTGGAAGGGAAGGGGTAACCCCTAATTGTGCAGAAACTTACACTGTATTCCTTGTGTTTCAGAGGCAAAGTAACAACTTCACTTGGCAGGAATGAGAACTGCGGAGCAATACTGCACATACTGGACAAGCAATGGGACCCGCCCACTCTGATGGAGCTGTACTGGCAGTGTGGTGAATTTGCATATGCTCAATGCATACCTGGATGGTGTAGCCTTTGATCCCTCATCACCATACTCACCCAGACCCTTTTCATCCCTGGAGAAGATCTATCAATGTTGTAACAACATCTGTTACAGAAAAAACAACTCTATTTCATCAGGCTTGAGAAAAAAGAACTGCTGAATATTTTGAGTAGGTTAAGTACAAGGACATTCCAGAACATTTCAGACTGCTTACTGACTCACTAGTAACTGCAGGGGGGTCTGTACCTTGTTCACTGTGCAGATAAAAGCAAACACCTGCTGGTTACAAATCACCAGGTGGGAGGTGCTGAAAATGATGAACAGTATTGAGCTTAGCCTTAACACAATCAAGGAAGAACAAAGAAATATTCACCTCTTGGTATACAACACCAATATGTATTGGACTTGATGACTGCAATGGAGGGTGGGGTGTGTGCCAAGATTAGTGGGTCCTACTGTATTTTTATCCCAGGGAATGACATGAATAAAGAGGCACTCACTCTTACCAATCGAACACTGATTCAATTGTAAACGGACTTGCATAAGGAGGGAAGTGTCCCAAAGCAGGGCCAGTATGAAGGTTGGTTTGCCTGGCTTTATCATTGGTATGCTGGACTGTGTACGTCATTGCCATCAGTTCTCATTCTTGTACTGTTTTGTGTTGTTTCCTACAATTTGGGGTTTCCTGCTATTAAAACACAGTCCTCAAAGTGAGTAGAATGCAAATAAATAGAGAAGAAGTAGTAATCAAAACTGAAATACAATAATCCCCCAAAAATTTTGACTGTCATGAAGGTTGGGGTAAATGATGTAGTTGAAAATTAAACTAGAAGGAGGAATGATAATATTTATGTCAATCTACTCAACAATATATATATATATATACTAAAACAAAGAGAGTAATTGTTGTTAAAATATCCAGAGATTACCTCTCCATAAACATTACATGGTCAGGCAGACCCTTCAACCTAGGCCTGAGGCTACTGATCAATAGATCACAGGTGGGGTGGCACGTAACCAGATGAACAACCACACAAACATTAAAAACACACACTAGTCCCACAGATACACAGCAACACCAACATAATCCCAAGAGATTGGCCCCGAAAAAGCACATATGCCCGGAGGGGTGCACGCGTTACCACAACACCATGAAGTTAGATGCCACATGAAGTTAGGAGCACATGCATACTGGACATCTGGACATTTAACCCACTGGCCCTTATTGTGTCAATGCAAGGACAAGACCCACCGGCATTCACTATCAGGTGGCCTGATTTACACCCCATGACCAGGCCTGCATTCCTGTCTCCAAAATAAGATCTAAAGTGATTCATGAAGCTCCAAAGACTGTGTATAATGGCAGTCAGAAGGATTGTATGTTGAGACAGTCCTCAGACCCATTTATGCGGTTGTTTCCCTGGCTGAACTGTCCCTGTTTTGCCAAACGTCTCTTACCTTTTGTTTTTTCAATACAAATTCCTATTCCAGCAAAATTGAGATGATTAGTCCGAATTTCTTTATTAATTTGTATGTTTACACCTGATTTATAACAACTTGCTTTTTACAGTTACTCATTCAAGCCAATTATCCACTTCTACAGCATTCTGCCTCTGCATCTGGTCAGTGTTAACGTCATGGGAGAAATGTATTTCTGTCGCCATTAAATTTGATGGTGCAAACAAAATTAGCTCTTCGGTTGTAAATGGTTCTGTCTGCCGTTATGCTTTCCTACACAAAGAGATGTTTATGCAGTGAAGGTAATTCTGATTAGGCCCTTAACATTCTATAACACCATTTTCCAGCATGGGCATTTATGTAATTTATTTAAGAGAGCAGCTGTGTGGTTGAAGTGTGATCTATTCTAAAATATTTTAGGATGTAGGTTAAAATATGTGCACCCCTTCACTTTTTCGAGATTTGCTCTGCTCCTCCCTCTGTTGTCCATTGTTCCTTTCCATTCTCCACCCCATCTCTGCGTCGCCCCCTTTACCTCATTCTGAAACTTTTACCCATGTCTGCTTGTTTTCAAAACAAAAAGTATATATATAAACAGGCAAAAGGCTATTAGAAACACGAGTAGCACAGATATCGAGGTTCACACAGGATTATTCCGAAGTAGATAGTGCAAGCAACTAATACAAATTAAAATAATATGAAAATAAAGAAGTGGAAAGTAGAAATAGGTTGGTGAAAACACTAGCATTATTGCCATTCTAAAATGAGTATTCCCCCTAGTATATCCGCATTCCCAATCCATCACTGTTTACACTATATTTTGGTAGCATAACAGCCCACACCATTTTTCAAGAAGTACTTTGACAGCACAGTATTACGTTCTGAGCTCACTGGTGCCTTTAATGATTGATAGTGTTCTCTGTGTGCATATATTTCTGTACAATATCCAATGATGGATAGTGTTCAGGGCACAAACCTTTTGTCAGAATCAGCCCTTTGGAATCAAGTCCAGGCAGTGCCTCTGAGAAATGGACGGTGCCTACCTTGTACCTTGAAAAATACACGCATTTTTTATACAGAGGAGGACAGTAGAGTGCCCTGTTTTATTTGTTCCTTTCAGAATTTTTGGGCAGAATAAAACAAAAATATTTTTTTTAACGGGCAACAGCTAATGATGTCATTGTTCAGGTCATTCAAGTGAATAATTCGTTTGATAATTAGTGATTTGAATCCCCATTCGCCTCAAGTTTCAGCTCCATCTTGAGGGTGGAGCGTCACCACTGATAATAACTTTAGCAGTAATCTAAAATGAGAATTCCAGCATGATGGACAGCATTTTTTCCGAAGCATGAGGTAGCAAATTCAGGTATCGTTAACAGCTCAATTAATCAATCAGTTTAGGATTTATAAAGCGCAGCAAATTACCAATGAGGGTCTCGAGGCAATTGAGTTACAAACGAGAGGAAAGAAGGAGAATTACATACCTTAAACCTTGAAATAACTACTTTCCACATAAAAAACAGGGGCATGTAATGCCTACAATTACTTTCACCTCATGGCTAATATTTAGACTTAGCTTGCCTGTCAAAATGCATGTACTGGGCATTTTCATAATGGTACCTGCGCCCCAACTACAATACTAAAGTTTACTCGAGACAACCCTCCACTGCCAGTCTTTGACATCTGAATTAGGTGTGGTGTTATATTTATCTGTTTGTAAGCTCTATGCCATGTGAAGGTGAAATTGTACTTTTTTTTCGAAACATGCATATTTGTCATGTCAATTTTGCAAGATTGTTAAATTATAAGATAGCCAAACAAATTTGTAAAACTCAGTTAATGCAAAATTCACAAAGGGGCATATTAACAAAAAACAGCGCTAAATAGTGCTGCAAGGGCTTAGCGAGGATTTGCCTATTGCCGGTTTTCCCTGGATCAGATCGCCGAGATATAGCGAAATTTACAGCGCTTATCTCCACGGCGATTTGAAATCCGCAAAATGCAGGCCGCAAAATGCAGGATTATCGCTGGGAATCCAGCGATAATCCTGCAGCGAAAGGGCAATACTTGATAATAGGGAGATGTGGATTTAGCCACTCAATCCACCTTCCATCTAAAATATATGTAAGTCAGGAAAAAAGCAGACGTACAATAACGGAGATAACCGTTGTTATCGCATCTTTAAAGATCGCTAAGGGTGTCCTGGGCCGTATTGTAAATACGGCAAAGGACAGTTAGCAATATTTTCCCATCTGTTTTTCCCAGGGAATGCATACTTTGCATCTTATTAGAGATGCAAAACGAGGCGTTCACAAAACAGGAGAAGAATCAAGGAAACACGCGGTAGTGTGTCCTTGTAAATAATGCGATAATATTATCGCCGCCTTTTGTCCAAAAATGGACGCTAAAGTGGCGATAAGATCATCGCTGCACCTTGATAATATGCCCCAAACTTCTAAATATTTCATAACTTTTTGAATGTTTCAACAAGCCCTTTGCTGGTATTGTTAGTCTTCTATGGAAGCCTATGTACTATTTCCTTGAGGGGGGCACACAGGTATGATGTTGGATAGCAGTGGACCAGATGTACAATTTTAGTGGTTGCAAAATATTGACTGAAATTTGCGACCACTATATTTCAACATGTAAATCATTTTCTAAACTGTTCTAAGTACAAATAGGAGGTTAATTCTCAGAATTCAGATTCGGAGTGGGTTGCAATCCAGCCTACCTCATTAATGTTCATTAAGAAGGCCACGAATTGTGACTCACACCAATTGGAGACCATCATGTTTGTGATTGTGTTTTATGTCTTTCAATTAGATACATTTTTTTTTAAATGCAGCCCATTCTCCTTTAAAGAAATAGGGCCCTGTTTAAAAAGAAAGGCTTACTGTCTAAAAACAGTTACCACCCCATCTTGGGGGGTTGATACATTTTCAATTGTTTATGTTGGACTTGGCCATTTTTGCAGGATCATCCCGAAACGTTTTGCTTCTTCCTCCTCCTTTCTCCTTACCTGTGTTTGTTGGTTTTAGTTCTCCAGGCACTTTACCACTGCTAATCAGTGCTAATGTGCATTGGCTCTCTGTGTAAATTGTTATCATGATTGGTTATCCATGATTGGCATATTTGATTTACTGGTAAGCCCCTGGTAAAGTTCACTTAGTGTGCCAGGGCTTCTAAATCAAATGCTTCTAGTGGGTCTGCAGCACTGATTGTGCCACCAACATAAGTGGCTCTGAAAAGGAAACTCAGGCCTGCGACTGTAGTGTCTATGTGCAGTTGTTATATGCCATGTCGACTTGGCAAGTGCACCCACTTGCCAGGACCTAACCTTCCCTTTTTCTACATGTAAGACACCCCTTTGGTAGACCCAAGGTGCCCCCCTGGGCAGGGTGCAGCTTATGTGAACGGTATGATGTGTACTGGTCTGTGTGACATCCCCTGATAGTGAAATACTGCCAATTTTGTTTTTCAGTATTGAAAGGCTATCTTGCCTCATAGAACAGAATGGGAATTTATTTATAACATCTTATAAATATAACTTTCCATTGGAACAAGATAGAGAAATACAATTTAGGCTTTCTGAACTCAGAATTTAATAACATCTTTAAGTAAAGATGGTTTTTAAATTGTGTGTTTTAAAACTCCACTTTTAGAAAGTAGGCATTCTCTTGTTTAACCATTCTGTGTGCCTCTGCCTGTTTGTGTATTGACTATCTGGTTTTGAATGACTGGGGATGTGCATTCTCTCAGAGGGTCACGGTGGGGGAGCTGATGTATGTCCTGCCTTTCCTGGATGAGTCAGAGCTGGGCTGAATAGACCCCGGCTGAATTTAGAGTAGTGGGAGGAGATTTCCTTGCACCTGAATAGGGCCTGTCTCCATTGCACAATGCTGTATCCATCCCCTGTGGTCATACTGCACCAGTGAGGACAGAACTAGTTGGGATTGGGCTCAGATACCCTTGCACAAATAGAACATAGACATTTTGCGGAATAAGTATTAGACCTAAAACCCCTGAACATTAGACTACTTCTGGAATAAAGAAGAACCTTTGCCAAGGAGAAGAGCTGGAGAAACTGAGGAGAAGTACTGCCCTTCCTGTGTGTCTGGGGTTGGCCTGCAGTTGCTGCTTTCTGCCAAGGAAAGGAGAAGGACTTTGCTGTGTGCTGTGTCCCCTGCTTGAGGAGAGTCTCCAAGGGTTTGAGTATATCTTGCATCCTGTTTTGAAGTCTCAGGAACACAAAGACTTCGCCCCCAGGTCCCCTGAACTTCCTTGCTGGGAGTTCTCACCTGCCAGGAGGTGCCTGTGACTGTCTTGAGCCTCTAGAGCTTGTTTCTGCTATTGGGAGCTGAAAAAGAAAATAAATGACAAGGAAATCAGCTCATCACTCTTCTTGCAACAGATTTTCCAACACACTGCTGTGGTGCGAGAAGAATCTCCCCGCATCACCGCACGACAGCCAAAATCAACACAGCGCTTGTCGCCACGGCAAGAGTAAACGCATCGCAGCTGAAAGGCCGCCGCAGCAATTCTTGCCGATGCCACATGATTCTCCAAAGCACACCGGTTTTCCACGCATCATCCCTGTGCAGCAAGTTTTCCCCGACACTTCACCCACAGATCAGAGTCGTCTCAGAATCGATGTATTGCTTCCTCCTACAGACCGGGTCCGATGCATCACCCCCCTGAGTACAGCGGAACTGTTGCATTGCATCTACAAAGGTCTCAGGAACAACGCATCTCTTTGTTTTTTTTATGCTTCTCATCGCTGCAGCTGTTTGGCTTGGTGAATTCTGTCGCAACAATAGGCACTTTGCAAGAAATAATGCATCCATAGTTTTCTATGGACTCAGTTGCTAAAATCTTTCGAAAGTAATTTTTCGTAATACTTGTATGTTAGATTTTTGTTGTTTTTGTCTTGTTGAGTTTAGATAAAGATACTTTTTTTTCTAAACTGGTGTGGTGTCCATTTGTGGTGTTATCACTGTGTTACTGTGAGTGTTGGTACAAATACTTTACATATTGCCTTTGAGATAAGCCTGTCTGCTGGTGCCAAGCTACCAAGGGTGTGAGCAGGTGTTATCTAAAGTGTGTATCCCCCTTACCCTGACTAGAAGCAAGGGACCCTATTTACACAAAGGTACCTACCTCTGCCAAGTAAAGACCCCCATTTCAAACAGAATGCAACTGCTATTTCAACCCTAGACTGTTGACACATGTGGATGGCAATTGTTTTTTAGAAGAGACACCTAGAAAACGGCTCTTCCAAAGAACGATTCTTTGGCCATTTCAAAACCTATTTTAGTAGTCAAAAAGCAAAAATTATTGACTAGTAAATGTGTTAAATGCATTGCAAAAAACAATATTTTTACACGCAAACTTGATTTTGTCATGTTTGCAACCACAAAAAAGCTTTGTACATCAGCCCAATATTTCAGAAAAATGACATACGTGCAGTTAGACTGTGCTCGTGGGAGCTTGATTGGGGGTTGACAGGGTGTGACAGGGGTCAGTTTAAGGATTCATTAGATGAATAACAAAGGTGTAAACTAAAAGAAATAGAGTGAGTCTTTTTCAGTGTTTTGTGTATTGGAGGAAGAGATGTGTTGCAAAATAGTTTTGTTTTCAGTTCTTTATTGAAAGTGTCAGAAGATCATTTACTTCTAAGGGATGAAGGGTGAGAGATTTCCCAATGTATGGGGTGGAAACCTTAAACACAGGTCCGCTCCACTGGTCAGACTTTTCTTCAGGATAGACAGCAGAGTATTTGTGGAAGGCCCTGCATGATAGCAAATTGCTCAGAAATCTAAAATGATTAGAAGAAATGTTGGCTTTACACACTTGCATTCATGAACTATTTTTTTCGAATTTAAAAAAAGTAAAACATTTAAACACATAAAATAACATTAAAATCAAGTTAAAGAAAGTTCAGTGAATATTCGTACAGTGCCTGACTAACAAATATGTAACTGCCAGTAAGTGTGATGTAGTGAAAGGTTTACATTTTAGCAGATAGGGCACTACATCACAAATAAGCCAGAGTACCCTGTCTACCTTACAAACAGCACCCCCACCCTATTTAGTTTCAGGAAGATCACCAACTTTATGTTGAGAAGGCCACATATATTTGGCTCAGCTGACAGAAAGCATCTTCCATGGGCCCAACAGGGAAGGGTAGTATACCCCCAACTCTATTTAGGGTGGAGAGTGTGATGTCATTTTTTAAGTTCACTTTTTTTACCAGGGGGTGAGGAATAGGAAGATGAAATACCGACCCCACACTCAGGGGAAAACTCCATGGAGATGGCGGTCATTAGTTTCTTTGTTTTTCAGTTAGTTTATTTTTGAAAAACAAAAATCTTAGTAAAGTTTGGTGGACGGCCGTAAAAATTGACGACAATCGCCTACCAAACTTGTTGTACGTTAACAGGAACTGCTATGACAGACGTACATATCAAGGTACATACATCACAGTTGTATAGCATAATTTTTTTGAATCAGGAACATTACATGCAGGGCTTTATGCAAAATACAGAGACATTAAAAATTAATCCATCATGTGCCTGGACGATTGTACAGTTTTACATAAAGGGTCAAAGAGAGTTGATGGTTAAGCAGAACATTAAAGGTACTCTGATTGTGAAATAATGTAGCGGCATACACAAATTATTGTCTGTTATTGAATAAAGCAATTACTTTTAGTATCATGACCATTTGGGCAATGTTTCGTTATTTTAGGTTGTGACTTTGATCAAGATTAGTCTGCGACTCTGAGCAAACGTTCTTGCTGTCTGATGGGTAAATGGTACAAAATAATTGATTAAGTTGGCTTGGTAGCATGCATGGCCGAGGGCCTCAAACCTACTACCAATCCAGGGTATGCGGGTACATATTAAAGATTTGTTTAGCTTAGTGGGGCATGGATGACTGTGAGGAGGGCATTTATCATCTATTTGACAAACTTAAATGCTACAATAACGGACATTGAACGAAGGGAAAGAATGGGAGGCTTGGTCCTAGTGGTTGAACACAGACCACAGAGGGCTTTTTGGTCTGAGGAGAAAGCAATGTGAACCAGAGATAGTTGATCTTGGAAAAGAAGGTCAGTAGCATGTTGTACTTTCCTTCCAATTAAAGAACTCATGCTCTAAAAGAGAGGTGGAGTGAAAGATATTGAATGCTGCTGAAAATTAATGCTCTGAGTTAATCAAAGTGCAAATACCACATGAAATTTTGATCTGCTTGATTCAGAGTAGGTGTATCTTGCCAGAATTGGTTTTCCAAGTATGGGAAACCACAAACGATTATTCAGACCAGTAATTATGTCTGGAAAAATTGAATGAGGCATTGGCTGCAACAGCAGACAAACCTTATTTACAATTTTCTTGACGAAGAGAGTATGCAAGGCTTTCCCTGCCAGAAGAAAAAATGTGTGCCCCCTTATCCTCCATCCTTTTCCATCACCCCCTAGTCCCCGCACAGGTCCCCACACACATGTACTGCCTGCTCAGAGCAGGTGGTAAATGTGCACAGTAAAGTCCAACTAATGGGTAATTCTTTAGGGTATTTTGATCAGAAAAATCTGTCCCACATGTTAATTTCCTGGTCTGTGGGGTGTTACTCATAAATGCACAGTACTCGTGTGGAGATATTGCCTGATAACAGTAAAATCACAAGAGACTTCATAATTGACTCAGTACTTTGCATCTTCTATTCTCTCTAAATAATAGAGACTGTACGAAGTGGAAGACGTGTGAGAAAAAAGCATCCAATCCAATCCAAAAATTCTTTATTTCGGCCATATAGACCATAAAAGATACAATACAAAACACAATAACATACATTTTAAAATACATATTAAAAACACAGTTATAAAAAAGTTCCCTTCTTATCCAGCGAGGAGATAAAAAGCGTATCAAATCAGTGACCACAGTTTAAGGGGCTTTTTTCTTCCTGATTAGCCATACTGCCATTAGAAGTTTGGCTATTGCGAACACAATATGGCCAAGATTGCTGGTTTTCATTACTCTATATGCCTGTGAGTAATTTCTAAACCCCAAGTTTCTGCAGAGCAGCGCTATCCAGTATTTTCTAGGTCTGTGATAGGCAGGGCACACAAACATAATGTGGAGGTCGTCTTCCTCGTAGGTGTTACAACATGGACACATTTTATCACCCCCCTTGATCCATTTGTGGGTAGATTTTCTGATGGGGAGTGAGCCTAACCTCCATTGTACGAACAATTTCCTCGCAAGGATGGGGAAATTAAACTCCATAAAGGGTTCAAATACATAAGAATTTTTGGATTCCAGAAATTGCACTGTAAGGGTGCCGCTATTTTGAGCATTCATCAAAATTGAGAGACTCTTGTCTTTGTAGATTTGGGTCAGGCCTTTGCGTGAAACCCTTTGGCAGCCTTGCACGGGATCCTCCCATAGCTCAGATAAGTTCATAGTGAGCAGTTCATTTTTTACGAAAGCAAGCCAGGGGATTTTATTGCTTCGATTCAGGCTCATGACATGGATGAGGTCCTGCCTATAATGATGTAATTCGTTTGTGGACCAAAGCCTGTGCCAAAACTTCACTGGCTTTGACACAAGCTCCTCAGCAATAGAGGGAGACCCATATCTAATCTCAATGGCAGGAGTGGTGTGCCTCGTGGAAGAGGTAGTAGGCATCTAAGGAAGTTATTTTCCACTCTTGCCAAATCTTGGCCTGCTTTATACCCCCATAGCTCACTCCCATACATAGCAGCTGCCTTAGCTTGGGTCCGGTAAGTTTCAAGTGCCGGGTTTATAGGCTTAAAAGTGGAAGTGGTGGCCACCTTCAAGATTGCGCCCGACAACTGGGACAATTTAAGTCTTGATCTTGCTATCTGTCGGTCCCATGATAGATTTTCCTGTAGTGTTACCCCCAAGTATGTAAAGGTAGTTACCCTCTCAAGGCTGGCAGTGCCCAGGGTGGGATTGGGCCTGGCTTTATTTGGTGGATTAAATATCATGAATTTGGTCTTTTCTGTGTTTACCTCTAGACCATGTTGTCTACAGAAAATACCAAATCCATCCAGAATCCTCTGGATCCCCATCGGGGATTTGGAAAGCAGGAGGGTATCATCGGCAAACATGATTGCCGGAACCCTCCTGCCTGCCAAATGTGGGGCATCATTGTCCTTTACGTTTTCTAGATGGGATATAACGTTGTTGATGAAGAGACAGAACTGGGTCGGTGCCAGGACACAACCCTGCCTCACCCCTCTACGGACAGGGAACCTGGACGAGAGAGTGCCATCCCTCCCACACCTAACCTGCGCATAATTATTCTCGTGTAGCCTAGTTATGATACTGAGTATCTGAGGGGGTACCCCTAACTTTTCCAGGACCTCCCAGAGTTTCTTACGCGGGACGAGGTCAAAGGCTGACCTCAGGTCCACGAAGACAATGTACAGCCTTCCCCCCTCCAACCTCACCGTCTTCCAGTAAAGCAGGACGAGGCGGAAAATCTGGTCCATGGTCGACGTGTTTTTTCTGAAGCCAGCCTGTAGGGGGCTCATGATATCATTGGCCTCCACCCAGTCTAGCAGGTGGTTCAGGATGAGGCACGCGAAAAGCTTTTGGGGGACATCTATGAGGCTAATCGGCCTGTAATTGGCAAGGAGGAGAGGAGACCCCTTCTTGTATATTGGCACAATCTCTGCCCCCAGCCAAGAACACGGGACCGCCATACCTCCTAAGATGGCAATAAAAAGAATAAGAAGGTACGGGCCCCAGATTTCAGAGTGCTGTCTGAAGAGGTCCCCCGGTAACTTATCTAAACCAGGGGCCTTTCCCAGCGCTAAGCGCTCCATTGCAATCACCACCTCACCTAGAGAAAATTCCAGGGCCACTTCCGGGGAGATGGAGGGCTCAAACGCCACTCCATCGGGCATTAGGATGGTATCTTGGTAAAGTGTCCCAAAGTGGGTCTCCCAGACAGAGGAGGCGATATTAGGCTCCACTGCGGATTTGAGTTCCCCTGTCCCAGTATTCACCAGGGCCCAGAATTTCCTAGAGTCTTTAGAATTTAAGGCTTCAGACAGATCATGCCAATGGTTCCAATCCCACTCCGCCCTTGCATTGGCCATTGCTACTTTATACTCCCTCCTGAGATCTGCAACCTTGGCCTTGTTAGAGCCCTCTTTAATAGTGGCAATTAACTCGGACTTGATTTTCCTACAGGAAGAGTTGTACCAGGTCGGGGTACGAGTCTTTTTCCTACGCGACGGTACCACCGGATGGAAAACCTCGGCAAGGCCCCTCACTAGTTCCTCATGAATGTTAGCTAGCTTCTCGTTGTAATCAGTGGGTCTCGGTTGGTTTATAAGATCATCCACTTCCTTGAACCTGGGGAGTGCTAAACCGTATAACTTGTTTATACCATCTTCTGTATTAAGCAACTTTCCCCATTTAACGCGGCGCCTGTTTGTGGAGAGAAGCAAGTCCCCACGGTCGTCGCCGAAAGGAGTGGTGGACGACCCATCTAGAGGTGCAGGATGCTGAATCTCCAGTTGTAGGGCATTGTGGTCGCTATCTGTCCTTGGTAGCACCCTGAAGTCGTGAACTTTGGGCCACATGGTAATGTCTATTAATATATAATCCAGCCTTGACTCATGGTCCTTTCTATTGAAAGTACACACTGAGGGGGTATCGGACGGAGTACGCCCGTTGCAAGCCCTCATTGTGAAGTTCAAGGTAAGGGACATAAGCTGTACTGCCAGTGGGGACCAGGATTTAGGGTGGGGTGAAGACGAGGGTGGGACTCCCCAATAGTCGTCCTCAGCGGTGAGAGCACCCTCCTTTAATCCTTCTAGGGGTTCGAAGTGACAGTTGAAGTCCCCTCCCATCACTATCTTGTGGTCGCCTGACAGTTGACCCAAGAAGGATGACAATTCGTCTAGAGTGGGGGATTCATTGGGCGCAGCGACTGAGCGCGAGTAAACGTTGACAATGGCCCATGTTGTTCTACCAGGACATCTAATCAACACACACTGGATATCCTGCGAAAGTGTGTCCATCTTTTCCGCCTGGCACCCAATGTGGCTCGCTACCCAGATCGCCAAGCCACCCGAGGGCCTCCCCCTCCCATTCCACTTTGCTGGGATTTCGAAGATTTTTAACCCCATTCTACTCTGGGGTTCCCTCGCCCATGTCTCCTGGAAAAGGCAGACCTCACTGCCGTTTATCAGGAGATCCCAGTCTGGTATGTCTACCTTATTTGTGATCCCCGCCACATTCCAGGAGAGAATTCTCAACCCTGGACCACGTGGTGGTGATCCTGCCCCGCCAGGTGGAATTGGTGCGATGACTGAGGGAGAGTCAGGATTTCCCGGGACATTTGTGGCAACCAGTGTGGGAGGCGATACAACCACAGCTGCCGGTGTCGAATTAGTACCAATCGGGGTATTAAGTGGTGACTGTACTTGGCCCCTGATGCTTCTAGGAGAAGCCCTTCCCTGTTTGGCGAGATCCTGCGCCCTGTTATTAATCACATGAGCATCTCTCACTTCCCCCCTGCCTACCACCCCGATAACAGATCTTTCTGGGGCCTGTTGAGTATCGCCCTTTTGTGGTCAATCCACCTGATCAAGGCAGTAAAATCTGTTTGGGTGGATAAAATTAACACGAGTGGAAAATACACTGTGCTTGGGCCTATATCGTGAACCATCCACTGCAAAACCTACTCTAGTCCACCCCTGTTCCCTCCCCACAGCTGGGTTACATGCATTTGGATACAAATGTGAAAGAGACACTAATTCAGTGGAGGTGTTGTCAGCCCTAGCAAGCCAATTGCAAATGTATGGGGCAACCTGTGGGCTTTTAAAACTAACAATTATACAGTCCCCCACTCTATTCTTAGGAGTAGATCCAATCCATGGAACCCTTCTGACCATCAAAAAGTCTCCTTTTAAATTAGGTGGAAGGGGCCTGTTGATGTTGAGCCAACTAATTACCTTATTGCGCAGCGAGTCCTGCGGCTCCCTTGCACCACCGGTAAGCTCAGGCACTCCCACCATAATCGCAGTGTATGCTACTGCCTCAGGGGGCAGATTAACCATCCTGCGCCTAGCGTTGGGGCTGATGGGACGACCAATGTGGCCATTGGCTGAACTTTCCTCTCTCGTTTGTTGGGACGGTGCCGGTTGCTTAGACCTTCTAGGAGCAGGAACGGGGGGCCTCGTCTATGGGAAGTCGAAGGAAGAAATTGGGGGACAGAAACAATGTTGTTGCTAGAGATATCCCCTGGCTGTACTGATGAAATATTTGGGGGCTGGGTAATTGTTGCAGGGGTCGGAAGACTATTCCTAGCAATCTCCCTGGGGGCCCTCTGTACATTTGAAACCACCCCCGGACCAAGACGGTTTTTCTTGTGGATGTTTTCTATAGCCATCAGTCTAGCCTCTATAGAGTCCAATTTATCAGACAGAGGATTCAGTAAGTTTCTAAAAATGTCAGTGAGTGAGCTGATGAGCAAGTCTGTGGTATTGGGGGGGGGCCCACCAAATATGAATGGCCCTGTACACACTGGTATGGATGCGGCTGGTGTGGGGCTAGAATGTTCCGACCTGTTTCCCGGGGAAGTAGCCCCAGGCGGGGCCAAAATGCCTGTGTTGACATCCTGGTTTTGCATAGTTGAATCAACTTTAGCCCTCTTTGCACCTTTTGGCTTCCTTGACCTCTTTCTTTTGGACGGTTGATCCCCTCGCTACTTGCGGGTTCTGTTGGAACTGCAACCTGGCCCACCTCCTGCAGCTCAGTTTCCGTACAATCCACATTAGGGGAGGGATCTACAACCCCAGAGAGGCGTAATGACTCTCTATCCCTCTGGAGAGTTGAAGGAGTCCTCAGTTGTTGTAGGACTGACTCGATAGTCTGGTCAATACTATCCATAAGCGACAGGTGGGTGGCATCAAGAAGTAGTGGTGTGCTAGCATCAATTGAAGATTCCGGGGAGTCCAGTTACAAATTATCTATACCCTCCTCAGGTTGGCTGTCTAGCACAGTTAATCCTTTATGGCCACAGCATTGGCCTTGGGGAAAAATTTCTCCAAAGTGCCAGTGCACTGTTGGGCAGCCTTGCTCCTGGATACCCTGGTGGCCATATTATATTAGGGTAAACAAAGGTCGCAATCCAGAGGAGGTAATTAATTCTTGGAAGAAGCAAGGCGTCAGAGGGATGGCCCGGTCCGGTCTCTGCCGGCCTCTAACGGCCTAAAACGGCCCGCCCTTTGCCCGGGCTTTGCTCCGCGCTTTGCCCCGCGCGCGTCCCGCTAGCGCATCGTTGGTTAAAGTTATATAGAGGGAGAGGGCGGGAAGAGGACCAGCTGTGGCGAGTTTTCAACGCAGCACCCGCTGGTCCTCGCAGTCCCTGCTGATGTTTGAATCCCTCGGCGAAACCTCTTACTCAGGCAGGCAGTCGGCAACCAAGATGGTGAGAGCCTCGAGCGGCTCCCGCGCAGCGGGGGCCGCGAGGCGTGGGGTTAAAAGTCAACAAAGGAGCACCCGGTATCAACACGGTGGAGTCTCCGTTGGCAGGCACACAGAGTGAGTTCTACCCTCCTTACTTAAAGTCCAGCGGGAGGGGGCGGGAAGAGGACCAGCTGTGGCGAGTTTTCAACGCAGTGCCCGCTGGTCCTCGCAGTCCCTGCTGATGTTTGAATCCCTCGGCGAAACCTCTTACTCAGGCAGGCAGTCGGCAACCAAGACGGTGAGAGCCTCGAGCGGCTCCCGCGCAGCGGGGGCCGCGAGGCGTGGGGTTAAGAGTCAACAAAGGAGCACCCGGTATCAACACGGTGGAGACTCCGTTGGCAGGCACCACTTATTAGCAATTTATTGTGCAGAATTTATATGGTGTCTCTCACAGTAGAGGATGTTTGAATCCCTCGGCGAAACCTCTTACTCAGGCAGGCAGTCGGCAACCAAGACGGTGAGAGCCTCGAGCGGCTCCTGCGCAGCGGGGGCCGCGAGGCGTGGGGTTAAAAGTCAACAAAGGAGCACCCGGTATCAACACAGTGGAGTCTCCGTTGGCAGGCACACAGAGTGAGTTCTACCCTCCTTACTTAAAGTCCAGCGGGAGGGGGTGGGAAGAGGACCAGCTGTGGCGAGTTTTCAACGCAGCGCCCGCTGGTCCTCGCAGTCCCTGCTGATGTTTGAATCCCTCGGCGAAACCTCTTACTCAGGCAGGCAGTCGGCAACCAAGACGGTGAGAGCCTCGAGCGGCTCCCGCGCAGCGGGGGCCACGAGGCGTGGGGTTAAGAGTCAACAAAGGAGCACCCGGTATCAACACGGTGGAGACTCCGTTGGCAGGCACCACTTATTAGCAATTTATTGTGCAGAATTTATATACTCATCGAGTATACACCTTGCATCCCAAGCCTCATTTACTATTTTTTTTTGATTACCCTTCTCCTCTTTCTCCCCTTCGCTTTTTATTTTTGATGTACTTTAATAATGTTATCCTAGCTTATTATTCCTATCGCTACTGATGTATTGCATTTTACTTTTTGTATTGATAATTCTGTTTACCCTAATAAAAATTCTATTTGAACTTAAAAGAATTTATATGGTGTCTCTCACAGTAGAGGCTAGTTACAATTTTTAGGTTTTTCCACCTTTATTAGTGCATTTTCAGGGGAGAGCCACATGAATGAAACTCTACATTTGTCTGTTTTAACAATTCAAGTGTTATAGATCGGCCAGGATCCCTTTGGATTGTGAGTCTTGGGGGCCGATTAATATGTTGTTAAAAAACTTTTCCGACCAAATTGGCCTCAGAATCGTTTCTGACCAAATCAGGTTTTTCGAGTCTGACCAATCGATTATGATGAGTCCCAACATTGTTCCGTCAAACTCACATTGACTTCAATGGGAGCCTGTGTTCTGAAAGAGAATACAGGTTTCCATCGAGAGAGGGGTGGTTGGGGAAATCCTTGCATCCTGTGGCAGGCACCTCATGGTCCCTGCCACACTGAGCATGGCTTAATAGGGGGGTCCCTTTGGTATCCCCACAGGCCTCAACCGGAGACCTCATGGTGAAAGTGGCGGCTACCCCCAAATTCAAATTCCAACAGCTGTTTCGTATCGAGCAGGCCGAATTGGAACGGCTCTCAAAATCGGTCATCGAAATTGCAAGCTCAGAAACCTTATCCATCTAGCTGTAAGATCCCGCTCCGAATCACTCAGGCTGACCGATCGTCTTTCAGAACCGAATCGGCCAGCCTGAACGTTTTTTGTGCATTGTAATCGGTCGGTTGGAAATATGTATGATTCGGTCTGAAACATAGGTTCTGAATCGGATTATCAGATTCAGAATCCGATTCAGAACCTTTCCTAACAGCATCATAATCGTCTCCTAAGTTGGGTTTTCGGTCCTGTTGCACATATCCTCCTGGAAAATTGTTCCCATCCTTTAACGATCCTGTTTATTGAGGGTACTAAGAGATGCGCTCCTAGAAGTTGAAAAGTCCATGATGAATACTTCTAGACTCACGTGTGTAAATACATTTAGTGCTGCATCCAATGGAATTCAGAAAGCCATTAGAAGACATTGGTGGTTTATGAATATTGAGAAAGATACTTTACCACCACCACTCTTTGCCTTCAAAAGAAGCTCTAACATCAAAGATAGTTTGGTGCACACACGACCATTTGGTAAGACCCTGACTCCTTCCACTCAGAACAAACTGTGTAATTTGTCATTGGTTAAGGGGCATCACCCTTGTGGGTCTGGTGATGCTTGTCCGCAAACGAGTCATACGACCACAGTGGACATTGGAACTGAGAGACCCTATTTGATAATGTGTCCCTGCCAACTGAAATATGTGGGTATGACGACTCAAAAAATTAAATCCGCATATCAGAGCATAAGAGTACTATAAGGTGTAACAAGCAATCTACAAAACTGACCAGTCATTTCTTAACTCTGAAACACAGAGCAGATGAATTACGATGGACAATCTTAGAACAACCTGTTATTCCCCTCCATGTCACAGATGGCACAGGATTTCTTTTTCAAAAGGAACAACGCTGGGTGTTCAAGCTTAAGAGCAACAGCATAGGTCTCAATGATGACATTCCCTGGACCTTGCTATAATCGCCTTTATAATTCAGCCTTCTATTTTGAAGTAATAAGCTTGTCATGTTCCAATCTACTGATTACCCAGTAAAAATTATGACGTATCAGGCTTGGGTATACGGGATTTATAGTGACATATCTGCACTTGATCGTGACATTTCCAGACACCGACATGCATTGGTGAGCAACACGTAGGCATTATGTGAGTGCCTACTCCAATCCTTGCAATTTCACGACTACGCTATAAGTGTTTGGATGCACGATTTTTCTTTTAGACTGTCTACCATGGGGGTCTAGCATCTTATGAGCATTTCACTCTAATGGCTCGTAACTTTTACCATGATGCTCTATGTTATTTTTATACAGATTTATACATTTGAAATGTTACAATTGGGCACTGCAGATTGGATAGTTTCCATCGCGTGTTTGATATTGCAGCCGTTGTACTGACTGCAAGTCCCAACTCCCCATGCGGGTGTCAGTGACACTGTCTGCATAACAACTGGTCATTTTTAATTAGACCAGATGTCTCAACTAGAGATGAGACTTTTTGACTGAGACACTTGTCTGAACTGTATAGTTTGGTGGAAACATTGTTCGAGCTTCAACATCTACTCATCTATGGCTGATATTTCAGCCGCATAATGAACTAGATTTCCCATCATTCAAAGCACTTGGCAGCATCATGTCTTGTGCACCATTGTTGGCAATATCACCCTTACAGCATATAATGACAGTTGAGAGCCTCATGCGGTGCCAGCCGGTTGCAGCCTTGTACAGCCCGGGGTACCGATGGAGAGGTTCCTCAACAGGAGTTCTGTTGCTCCGCGCTTACTAGTTTTATGCGTGGTCTGATAAGCACGAGTACGCTGCTGGTGCTCACTGAGCTAGTTGCTTGTTCTAATCTAGATGCACCTTGAATAGCCAGTGGGGACTTGCTGGGATCAAATGCTGTTTTCCTTTAGAATCATGGTCTTATCAGTATGAGTCCGCTTCTGTCGCTCACCAAGCAAGTTGGTTGTTCAAATATAGATGCTCCTTGAACAGCCTTGAGGTTCCGTGACAATCGTAAGTGGTGTTATCGACTCGCACGAATATGGTCGAGTCTGGTATCTATGAACCGCAAATGACGAGTTTAGTGGGTGTACGCGTTTTCGCTGTGCTAGCCTAAACCGTTCGTTTGTTTTGTGGGTTTCTTCATCCGAGCCCACGGGTTCCATCTTAGATACGGCATCCATTTTGTTTCTTGCCCTCAAGTAGCCAGCGAACGGACGCTGTCCGCTTTGCGACCCTGGGATTCTCAAGCTTTTGCGGAAGACACGTTTCCTTTGAAAGTGTCTTTATGATGAAGGGGATGGCACTGTAAGGCAGATGGCCCCGCTCGAGGCTCATCTTGCCGTGCCGGTCCATTGTCTTAGTTGTGCATTCATTAGGCACGTCCCCTTTGAAGCCTACAGCTCGTGTTTCCCGATACCACCCCTTTTACACCCTTTCCGATCTGCTCACTGTTCCTGCCTTCCTCTGCACCTGTTTCTGTCTCTTCCTCGATTTGTTTACTATCGATTGGAATGTACTAATGGTGGGAAGATGTGCTTTTACAGTTGGGAACTACCAAACGTTACTGTACTTATGTTCCGGGCCCTGAATACATGAAAGCGACCCCTTATGGTCTTTACGATGGGAACCAAGTTGTAAACCTTTGTGTACCATGTTATCTCATGCATGAAAACTGTATAAAAGGAGCGATCCACAGATACAAGTTGAAGCAGTCTCCTCGAACCTACACATGTTGTACTTCTTGTGACTTCTGTGTTCCCTGCAGTAATAAACCTCGAATCTTTGACGCCGAAGGAAGTGTCCCGTGTCTCTGTCATTTGTACGCCGGAACAGGTTACCCACGAAGGTTTTAGGTGTTATCCCTGGCACCGCTGGGTCTTAGAAAAACCCAGTCCTTCAGTTGGCGCCCAATGTGGGGCTGCATCAGTGGTACCGGTCCAAGCCCGACGATCGTGAGGAACTTCGTGTGAAATCTCCGAGGGAAGGTGCACCCCGCTTCATCGATCCTGTTGTCGAAACAAGTGGCCCGACGACTTTTCCCGCGAAGATCCCCGCCTCCTGACGGCTGCGACAGACTGCTGCCCTGACTGTAGACCTGTTTTGGCGCCTGGCGTAGACCTTGGTACAGCGAGACGATTGACGGGCCTTCCTGGTGACGCCATCGATCTTTGAGTTAAGTATTTGTGGGTCGCTCACAGAGTTCTTAGTTGTGGGTGCTTAGTTGTTGCATGGTTCCATTGCATTTGTGGTTCTTAGTACTTGGTTCTTTGTTTTGATGTTTGACGTCTGCAGTCGCCAAAAACCGAGGGTTTTTGCTCGTTGCAAGGACATTGTAAATCCTATAACTCTTGACGTTTGTGAAACTCGGTTAGTGTGCAGGATGCCTGGCCGTAGTACTTTGTTTAGTTGCTTTAGAAGTTGTGGTGCGGATTCCCGACTGGAGGACTCGTGTCCGATACCTCCGGTTGGAACTCCAACTTACGAACTGTACAGTAAACACGGTTTGGGTCCAATTACATACAATGAGTGTTGGGTTCGCTATGCTAAAAAAGACGGTGTCCTTAGTTGGCCACCTCATGGTAGTTTTGAGACCCCGATTTTAGACAATCTTGAAGCCAAATTGTTTCAGAGAAAAGCAAGGCCGGCCATGTTTGATTCCTTTCGGTTGTGGCGTAAAGAAGCCAAACAGAGAGAAATCAAACAGATTAAACGTAATAAGAGAGAAGGACTTGTTACAACGGTAAGAAACGCAGAGCAGTTCCAGCGAGATAAGGAGGAAAAGGAAAAGGAAGTTTTCGATAGATTGCAGCGCATGACTATAGATAAGTGTTACCCCGCTTTACCGACGGGTACGGATAAGAAGGAGGAATCAGTAGAGGACCCCTTGTTGTCCTATCTCCTGAAGTCACCACCTCTGTACGCACAGGGTACCGTAGCTCCTGTGGTTCCTCCTGCCCCTGTTCCTCCACCTGCTCCTGCTCCTGTTCCACAACCTGTCCCCGTTCTTCAACCCGTTCCTGCTCCTCTACCTGCTCCCGTCCCTACTGCTCCTCCGCTTGTACTTCCTCATACTCCCGCTCCCGCTGCTTCTACTGTTCTGGTTACTCCTGCTGTCTCTTCTGTTCCTGATACTTCTCTTCTTAACCCGTTGTGTTACTCTTCTTCTCCATCTGTTCGACGTCGTACCCCCTCTGTTGCTGCTAACTTCTTCAATTCTCTTGGGCCTATTCTTGAGTCCGCTGGTTCGGACGGTCCTCAAAGACGAAGTCAGCTTCCCGGTAGTAGGGAACGTGACACACTGTATAATATGGCGATGGGTTGGATGAAATACCCCCTTAGAAATCCTCCACGTGTGGTGCTTGATACGTTCTGTCAATTCAACGTACCGACACAAAGGTTTGTGTTTGAAGAAATGAGCAAGGTTCTACGTGACCAAATATCGGCTGATGCATCTGACGATGTAATGACTGCTTTGACTAATCTTCAGCTCCAGTTTGTGAGCGGAATGTTGGTGGGCACCAATGTTCGACGTGCTGTCGAGCAATTGTTGTCTTTTCGTCCTTCTATAATACCTCGGGCATTGTTTTTAGAAGACATCGAGGGACCGCTTGCAGCGCCTGGTCAGTATCCCATGCGCAAAGTTCCACCAGTGTGGATGCCAGGTGATGCTACTCAAAATCCTGCAGTCTTGCCGCACTTTCAGAGAGTGTGGATACATCTTCCGTGAAAGCGATCGGAAGTCTTGCAGGTGAAGCAATCTTTGCCTGACCCTCGCAAAAATCCTGCAGGGTATTATAAAGAATTATCACAGCTTGTGGATGCTACGATAATGAATCTTGCCGATATCGATATGCTATTTGGCAATGTCGTGCCGCAACCGGTATGGGCAAAGATTCGTCAGGAAGACCATGCGGCGGAATTAGGCGGTGATTGGAATGCATTAGGGGCTGCTGATGCTTTGCAAGTTGGTGGGGCCAAGCCTGATCAGTTAATTACGGCTTTGCCCCAGAGAATTATTACCCTTATGAAAACGCTTATGCCAGCTATGAAGGTGAATTGGGACAAACTGTCCGCTTGCAAACAAAAGAAGGATGAGAGTGTCTCTGATTTCTTTACGAGATTTGAGGAGGCATTCATTGACCATAGTGGTCAGGATATGGGTACTGAGGGAGGCCAGCGATTGTTTGTGGACAAGTTTGTCTCAAATTTGTTGCCGGACTTAAGCAACAAATTACGTAATTCAGAAAGTGCGTGGGCTGTTTCCACTTCTGCTCAAATATTGGCCACGGTCCAATATTATGAGAATAGAGAGAAAGAGGAAAATGATCGTGCAGATAAAAAGACGAAATAACTCAAAACTAAAGTGTTGTTGCAGCAAGCGTTTCCTCCACGTTCGAATCAGAATGATTCGCAACAACGGAATCGATCGCAGTCTCAGTTGAATAGGTCACAATCACGAAATGACTCCTCTTCGCAGAGATCTACATTAGGGTACAATCAGTGTGCCTATTGTAGGGGAGAGGGTCATTTGAAATTCGATTGTCCAGTTTTGCGTGATCGAAATAGTGGTAATTCATCTAGAGGAGGTCGTGGTGGTTCTCAACAGGCATCACGTGGTAGAGGTCGTGGTGCTCAAAATGATCGTTCCAACAATTCTTCTGACTCTAATAGTTGTTTCGATCAGCGCGGATCGTCGCAAGGAAGATCTGCACAGTACAATGTGGACGATTATTACATCGATCAGGACGCTGACGACAGTAATTACTAGGACAGCCATAGACAAGGAGAGGGAGTAGTATCAGTTCCGGTTGATCAGAGAGGGCCTTACGTCGCAGTTGCCACCTCGGGCGTCGTTGAGCCTTTTCTGTTGGACACTGGTGCAGCGAAAAGTTCCATCATACATTCGAAACTCCCTGGCGCACCTTTGTCTGGCTTAACAAATATTTCCGTTGGATTCTCTGGCGCCCCTGTTAGCAATCCGGTTTCGTACCCTTTGCCTCTTACAATTGGGCCTCGTGAGCTTAAAGCTCTGTTGATTTTGACTACTGGTTGTGGTGAAAATCTTTTGGGCCTGGATTTGCTAAAACGTCTGTATGCGACTTTGTATTGTTCTCCTGCGGGAGTAAAGCTTACGTTGAGTGAGAGAGTTGTCTCTCCTATGTACTTATCCATCGATAAGCTTCCACCGGAATTGAGTTCTCTTCCTGCATCTTTGTGGGCGACAGGTCCCAATGACGTGGGCCTGCTTGACATCTCCCCTTATGTTGTTCACTTGAAATCTAATGTGCGATTGCCACGTATTCCCTAGTATCGTATCTCCCTTGATGGTGAACGAGCGTTGTTAGCAATCATCTACGATTTGATTGAGAAAGATGTTATCGAGGAGACTCGGGGAAACGTGTGCAATAGCCCTGTACTTCCCATTCTAAAGCGCACTGATCCATCGAAGCCCCCTGTTTATCGTTTTGTTATCGATTTACGGGAGGTGAATAAAATTGTGATTCCTCAGTTCCCTGTGGTGCCTGACATTACGGCTCTACTGACTCTGATTCCAGCCTCTGCATCTTGGTTCTCAGTGATCGATCTGAAGAATGCTTTCTTTAGCATCCCGATCGCTGAGGAAAGTAGGGACCTTTTCGGTTTCTCTCTTGGTGGCTGCAGCTTTAGGTTTAAACGCGCTCCTCAGGGCTACTGTGAGAGTCCATCGATATACAGCCAAGCCTTGAAGGGCCAACTTGATGCGTTTGTGTTGCCGGCCGGTGCGGCCTTGATCCAATATGTCGATGACTTATTGGTGGCTGCAGATACTCAGGACATTTGCAAACTTGCTACGGTGTCGTTGTTGCAGCATCTCTGTGACTTACATCACAAGGTGTCACCTTCTAAACTGCAATATTGTTGTCAAGAAGTAACCTATCTAGGTCACTTATTGTCAAAGGAGGGAAGAAGGTCGACCCCAGAGAGTATTGCAGCGATTGCTCGAATGACTGTGCCAACGACTCAGAGAGATGTGCATGCCTTTTTAGGTATCACGTCATACTGCAGGCAATGGATTCCGAATTTATCATTGCTAGCGAAACCATTGGTGGCTCTTACGTGCAAGGATGTTCCAACTCCTTTACCATGGACGGAAGAATGTCAGAAAAGTTTTTCTGAACTACGTGATGCGTTGTGTTCGGCTCCTGTGTTAGGTACTCCTGACTACAGTAAGCCGTTTACACTATACGTTCACGAGAGGGAATGTTGTGCGTTGAGTGTTTTGACGCAACAATTCGGTGGTAAGCAACGTCCATGTGCATATTTTTCCTCGACCTTGGACCCAGTAGCTAGAGCATTGCCGAGTTGCTTGAGAGCAACAGCGGCAGCTGCGGTGTCCATCCAACAATCTGCAGGATTGGTCATGGATAATATGCTTACGGAGATGGTTCCGCATGCAGTTGACACTCTCTTGAATCGTACGAAAACTCAACACCTGACGAGTGCAAGGTTGTCTGGGTACGAGTTGACGCTTTTGGCAAGTCACATTCAAATAAAACGTTGCAACGTCCTGAACCCGGCGACTTTGTTGCCAATCAGTATGGAATCAGACGAAGTAGCACCTCATGACTGCTACTTACGAACGGAGGAAGAAACAAAAGGTCGTGTAGACCTGAAAAATACTCCATTGGAAGATCCCGATGGGACCCTGTATGTGGATGGGTCGTGTTTTAAGTTGCCGAATGGCGATGTAACGACTGCGTATGCTGTGGTGACATTGAGTACTGTTGTGGAAAGTGCGAGATTGAATCAGAACTCTGCTCAGGTGGCAGAACTGATTGCTTTGACTAGAGCGTGTGTTTTGTCGAAAGGGAAACGGGTGAATGTGTTTACTGACAGTCAATACGCATTTGGCGTTGCCCATAGTTTTGGACGTTTGTGGAGAGAGAGACGTTTTATGACATCGCATGGTACGAAGATCCGGGCACGGACAGCTCGTGAATGATCTTTTGGATGCACTTACATTGCCCAAGCAGGTGGCGATTATTAAATGTAGTGCACACGGTAAATTGACGGATGATGTTGGGCGTGGCAATGCATTTGCTGATGAGATTGCTAAGGAGACTGCCCGGAATCTTAGTACTAGAATGTATGTGACGAGTTCGGTTAGGTGGCCTACAGAGACTGGTATGTGTGAGGACACCATCGAGAGTGTGAAAGCGATTCAGAACGAGGCCACTGAGTCTGAAAAGACGAAGTGGAAAGAGAGTACAGGAAAGTTGGATGTGAATGGCTGTTGGATTGATTTGTCGGAGAATAAGAGGTGGATGTTGCCGGATGCGTATGTACTAGCTGTTGTGACGATGGCACACGGTTTGGCACATATTAGCGTGAAAGGTATCTGCAAGTTGTTGTCTCCTGTATGGAAGAATGATGGTATTGCTAAGTGTGCTGAGAGATTGGTTAAGAATTGTATGATATGTATGATGTACAATCCTGGTAAGGGAACTCCTACACCTTCTGGCCATTTTGCTCCCCCTTCATGTCCCTTTGAGGTGCTTCAGCTAGACTTCATCCATATGGAGCGATGCAACAACCTGAAGTACGTTTTAGTTGTGGTTTGCACATTCTCCCGATGGATTGAAGCCTACCCTCTCAAAGATAACACTGCTTTGTCCACTGCGAAAATCCTACTGAAGGAATACTTTCCTCGGTATGGAATGCCACGGATTGTATGGTCTGATAACGGAAGTGAGTTTGTGGGGAGTGTGATGAAGAGTGTGTGTAAGGGCCTTGGAATTACACAGAAATTCCACAGCTCCAATCATCACCAATTAGCAGGTTTGGTTGAAGGGTATAATGGCACCCTTAAATTGAAGTTAGCGAAGATTCAGGCTACGACTGGTCTCTCGTGGCCTGACGCTTTGCCTCTAGCTCTTCTGTCAACTAGGGCGACTGTACACTACCGAGTAGGGCTTAGCCCCTACGAGATTGTGTTCGGCCGCCCTGCAATTGTTTGGGGGGTCCCTAGACCGAGTGTGTATTCTGATCTTGAGTATCCAATGTTGATCGATTATCTGCATGATCTGACTGCTAAACTGAGGTTAATTCACCAACAGGTCTTTGAAGCACTGCCGACGCAGACGGAGGGTCCAGGCCACCAGCTCCAGCCTGGAGACTGGGTGGTGACACAAAACTTTGGACGGAAGCGCAACCTTGAGCCCCGCTTCACTGGACCCTACCAGGTGCTCCTTGCCACGAGGACTGCTGTTCGTTTGGAAGGACGCAAAAACTGGGTGCACGCCACCCATACTAAAAAGGTACCTATACCTTTACCAGCAGACTCGTGGGTGAGGAAGGGCATTGCCTCGTCCGAAGCAGAAACTGTGCCAACCTTCGTCCCTTTTAGTGACGCTCAGCCTGTTGGAGAGTCCTCAGTGCAGCAGAACGACACTGTTGAACATTTGTCATCGAAAAACTCAAGATCTGAACAATTGACTGATCAGCAGAACTCTGTCCCATCATCGGATCAGTTGTTTGACGAACAGACACGTCCTGGGAGAAGCCGATATTTTCTACTATCCAATATCAAAGACTAATAAATTCTTGCTTTCTCCCTTGACATCCACGTTACCCCATTGACACCATTCAGTCTGAACACACTCGTATAATTGTGATTTTTGTAATATTGAGTTTTTTCCATATATGTGTTTTTGCTTCCACAGTTAGGAAATTTTGTACATTTTGTAAATAAAAGATACCTTACATCCGGGTGGACCGTAGGGCCGCGCGGGTACTTCCTTCTGGTTAGTAGGTCTTGACACTAGGTCGGAGACCGTCGGTTCCTGGGAACTACTGGGGATTGACTACTGCTACACAGAACGAAGTGCGTCAAAAACGTTGCGGACGGTTTTAGAGGATGGCTTTCTCAAAGCTGTTGGATTTGGTAACAGCTCAGGCCCAAAGATTCAAGCTGCAACAAATTGCTCGTACCAAATGCTTCATGTTTCAGGTGTTCCTTCTGTTCTTAACTGTTTCTTCGTTATTGGTGGGTGGGGTGTATTACATGATACAGTCATTGTTGCCTTCTGCCTCACCTACCCCTTCTTCTGAACCTAAACCTACCTCCACTGTTTCTCCTCATTCCTTCCACATCTTACCCCAACACGAGCAGGTTAGACGTGCGGAATTCATGAACAATTCCTTCGTTCAGCTCCTTCATCAGCATCAGTTGGTGGTGAACACTACCAATTGTTGGGTGTAAGGGTTGATGCCACATACCACCGATAAGGGAATTCCATACTTGGTCCTTCCTTACAGTTCCCAGGGTTCAGCTCGAGCATTCCAAACAATGTTTCGAAGCGCACTAGATTCTTACCCCAATCGAGAGCCACGTCCTCCACACTTTGGTCCTGGTCCGTACCATTAACCTTTGGCAATAGCGATTGCTGATTTAGATAGGGATATCTATGAGCCGTCGCTCATCCCAGAGGAAGAGGTGCGAGCCTATAGGGATCTGAGTGAGGTTGAGTATAGTGCGCTCGTAGGCGAAAGACAGCTTAAACGCTCGTCCCCAATATGGATAGTACCCCACCTTGGTAATTTCTGTCTAAAAGTTCGTGGCCGCAGCCCGAGAGCTCGTCTTGGAGAGAGTGCTTGCTCCGAGACATATGTCTTACCAATGCTCTCTTCCCCTGTTCTCCTGACTGCCAAGGGTACGTACTTTGTCTGTTATGACTGTGCATATACATGGTTGCCCCTTGACTTTGCGGGCACATGTTATATTGCAAACTTGCTGCCACCGACTTTTACAGTCGCCTCCGATTACCACAAGACCTGAGTTGTGAGGGGCGTGATTAGCGAAGAGGACACTGCCGGTCAAGAGGCAGGAGACTTTTTCAAAGGTTTCTTTCCGTTTTGGGGACCTATGGTCAATAGTAGGAACCTCAGACAGTTGACTCGAGTGGTGGAATCGACAGCTAATAACACTGCCAGTGCCCTTGGTAATATCACAGCAGAGCTTCAGGCGGATAGGCTTATGACGTTACAAAACCGTATGGTTTTAGACGTTGTCTTAGCAGATCGAGGTGGAGTATGTAAGGTGATCCATTCGAGCTGTTGTATTTTTATTCCAGACAACGCTCCGACTGCCTATCAAGCCATCTCGAAGTTGCATAAGATCTCTGAGTCCATACACGTGGACGTAGGGGATTGGACGCTACTTGGGTGGTTTTGGGGCCTAATGTCGACTTGGGGTTGGAAAATTCTGATGATCATCGGGGCTGTTGCAGCATTCCTGTTCACGTGTTGCCTTTGTGTGCAGTGTGGTCCTGCCTTATGTGGCCTCTGTGCTACGACGTGTATAAGACCGCCGCCTGTTACCAAAGGAACTCTGATGGATAGAATTATGTTGCAGCAGCATCTAGATGGTCTGATGAATATCGAGATCGATTATGATTCCGACTAGTGCTTGCCTACATGAGGGCAAAAGGAGCGTCTGAGGTTCCGTGACAATCGTAAGTGGTGTTATCGACTCGCACGAATATGGTCGAGTCTGGTATCTGTGAACCGCAAATGACGAGTTTAGTGGGTGTACGCGTTTTCGCTGTGCTAGCCTAAACCGTTCGTTTGTTTCGTGGGTTTCTTCATCCGAGCCCACGGGTTCCATCTTAGATACAGCATCCATTTTGTTTCTTGCCCTCAAGTAGCTAGCGAACGGACGCTGTCCGCTTCGCGACCCTGGGATTCCCAAGCTTTTGCGGAAGACACGTTTCCTTTGAAAGTGTCTTTATGATGAGGGGGATGGCCCTGTAAGGCAGATGGCCCCGCTCGAGGCTCATCTTGCCGTGCCGGTCTATTGTCTTAGTTGTGCATTCATTAGGCACGTCGCCTTTGAAGCCTACAGCTCGTGTTTCCCGATACCACCCCTTTTACACCCTTTCCGATCTGCTCACTGTTCCTGCCTTCCTCTGCACCTGTTTCTGTCTCTTCCTCGATTTGTTTACTATCGATTGGAATGTACTAATGGTGGGAAGATGTGCTTTTACAGTTGGGAACTACCAAACGTTACTGTACTTATGTTCCGGGCCCTGAATACATGAAAGCGACCCCTTATGGTCTTTACGATGGGAACCAAGTTGTAAACCTTTGTGTACCATGTTATCTAATGCATGAAAACTGTATAAAAGGAGCGATCCACAGATACAAGTTGAAGCAGTCTCCTCGAACCTACACATGTTGTACTTCTTGTGACTTCTGTGTTCCCTGCAGTAATAAACCTCGAATCTTTGACGCCGAAGGAAGTGTCCCGTGTCTCTGTCATTTGTACGCCGGAACAGGTTACCCACGAAGGTTTTAGGTGTTATCCCTGGCACCGCTGGGTCTTAGAAAAACCCAGTCCTTCAGTCTCTTTGGACTTGCTGTGATTAAATGCTGTTTTCTTTAGAATTTGAAAACTGTTCCTGCTTGAGGCCATTGTGGCAATTTTTTACTATTACAGCGCTAGGTTATATGGTGGCCTTATGGATTTAGTATATCAAACACCGGGTGTGAGCACATTGAATGCTCTCTTACTAGGCGACAAGAGGTTACTCTCTGTCCCCTCTTCACAGCAGTTGTTGTGTGCTTGTTTCTACAGTTTCAAGCTATTTATTATAGAGATCCTTAATCTGGAGGTTTCACTAATGCTTTGATTATACTATTGCGACATCAGATCTGTTGTTACTCATAGTGTGGATTTAGTTACACCACTTTAATTGAATCAAAGTTTTTTCATAGTTTGATTAACTTGTTTTCAAGGTGGTGCCTCACGTCCTGAACTGTTGCCAAGTGAGGTGTTATCCCTTACTTGCAAGAGATGGGTAAGTTTCTTTTGGACATCAGGGGAGTTGGTTTGATGCAATGTTTTATGTGTGTATCTTACTAACATCTGATTAACTGATGTCCTGTAACTTTCTCTACGCAGGTTGACTTGTACACATGGAACCTCCATCTGAGATCTTGTGTGGTATAGGTTGTATTGTATCCATTCAAAGACATTTTTGGTTACACTTTTTTAGCACATATAATGCAGTAGCAAATTATATCTAGGTCCTGAAGAAGGCTAGACACCTGTAGGGTCACAAGAGCCAAAACATATAGACCACGGTTGCAGTTATTATGTTAAAACTGCTCTATTTGTACAGTGTTTAATCCTGACATTAGGAGACAACCATAAAATACGTTTTTGCCTCCTGATAGTTAGTTTTAGTTCACATCATCACATTTTTACTTTAGTTTGCACTGCCCTCATCACTCACATTCTACAACAGTAGCTCTTCATTCTGGGTTTTAGGAACCCTAAGATAGGGATATCACTAATAAAAACTTCCCTGTGCTCCTTCCTCACATTGAGGGGGTTGTAGCCCTCGGTTGTACTAGGATTTACAGCCGGGATGAGATTCCAGATGATGACGCATGTCACCAAGGTGAGTGATGGGAATCTGTCCTTTAAGGTAGGACTTCCTGTGTAGGTTTAGTTTTTTAGGTGCACTCATAGGCACATAGGTCATTATAGTTTTAGGTGACTTTCATTAATCCTCCAACTAGCTACCTTGATTGCCGATACACTTAAAGCTGTGCAGACAATCAGAACATCTCTGCTTCTTACTGGTGTCTTACATATGTAAAACATTATTTGTAGTAATATATTTCAGTCAGTTTGAGTCTTGTTTAACATGTACTTAAGGGTATGACAGGGCATATGACAACATTGATGTGATGATCAGATAGACTGAGAGAATTAGACCTTCAGTACGTTTTTTTAGCGCAAATTGACCACATATTTTTCAGCAATAAATCCATTCTATACAATTACAAGTTTAATGGGTGTGATTTTTCTGTACCTGATGTGACCAGATGTAATTTTTCCACACCCTGATTTATTTATTTATTTGGAATACTTATATAGCGCTAATCTGTCACCCAAAGGGCTTCCTGGCGCTTTGACCAGATAAGCCACAACCATCGATGCGGATTTAGGCTGCTCTAAGAAACAGATGCAAAGTTAAGCTATTCTGGGACACAGATGGGTGTTCAGCCCTTTTTTAAATGCTAGGAATTCACCCTGGCTTCTTAACGAGAGCAGAAGGGAGTTCCAAAGTCTGGCGGCCGCAAAACTAAACGACCGTCCACCCATCCTTACTCTCTGTACTCTAGGAACTGACACCAAGTACGCCGACGAGGAGCGCAGGCTCCGAGATGTGGTATACCAGGAGAAAAGGTTCTGTAACAGCACTGGGCCCTGTCTATGTAAAGCTCTGAAGACCAGACAGGATGCTTTGAAAAGGATCCGCTGGTGAACCGGCAGCCAATGTAGATCTTGTAATGCCAGAGTGGATGAGGCAGCACGCGGTCGAGATAGTGCCAGCTTGGCTGCCATGTTCTGGACCCGCTGCAGCCTGCCCACCAGTGTTTTTGGCGCCTCCAGAAGTAGTGCGTTGCAATAGTCCAATCTGCTTAGGATCAGACCCCGCACTACCTCTGGCCTAGCCTGAGCTGGAAGAAGTGGTAGGACCTTCCGCAACATCCGAAGCAGCATCATGCAAGTGGCCACAGACTTATTTATGAAAAGATCCAGTTGAAGGTTGGGGCCAAACATGACCCCCAGATTATGAGCAGACTCTGCGTCCGTCACCGTTTCAGAGAAAGAAGGAGGCCAGAACTCATCCGGTAGAGCACGTGGTACACGATCATTGGAGCAGTAGAGAACCTCCGTCTTAGATCCGTTGAACTGGAGGGAGTTGGAATGCAACCAGTTCGAAGTGGCAGTCAAGCAGCGGTGGAAAGTCTCTAGAGAGACGGCATCTTTGCCCTCCAATGAGAAGACCAACTGAGTATCGTCGGCATAATTAAACACTGATATGCCGAAAGAATTTATCAGTTGGATCAGAGGGCAGAGGTACAAGTTGAAAAGTATGGGGCTGATGGCCGAGCCCTGTGGTACCCCCTGCCCAACTTTCCGCACATCCGACTTTAAAGGCGGCAGAGCCACTACCTGCTGTCTGTTGTCAAGATAGGAGACTAACCAGTCCCTGGCCAACCCCGTAACCCCGCTCTCCTCCAGTCTCCTGATGAGGCTGGAGTGGCACACCGTGTCGAACGCGGCCGACATGTCGAGCAGCACTAGAAAGGCTGCCAGACCTGTGTCAACACGCGCACGAAGATTGTCTAACACGGCTACCAGCGCTGATTCTGTCCCATGCGCTGGCCGAAACCCAAACTGGGCCACATCCAACCATTCGTTATCCTCGAGAAAACTAGATAGAGAGCAGGTGACCAACTTCTCCAGGATTTTAGCCGAAAAAGGGAGCAGGGAAATAGGTCTATAATTAGGTGGGATCAAGTGAGGGTTTTTTCAGGAGGGGAGAGACTACTGCTAATTTCCAACTCTCCGGGATGGTTGCGGTAGCAAGCGACTGCTGACAGATGGAATACAGAGGGAGAAAGAGTTCATCCTGGAGTGCTTTCCAGATTTTATGTGGAAGAGGATCTAGCGGCGAGCCAGAGGATACCGTCTGTGCCAATTTACAAAACTCCTCAAAAGAAGGCAAAGGAAAGCGACTCAACTGAGGATGATTAGGAGGGTCAGCCAGAAATCCCCGACAAAGATGGCTAGAGCTAGGAGGTTCCTCCGGAGCTCCCTGACTGAGATACCGGTAACTCTCCTATCTACAAGCAACAGAAAATTTATGTCCAGTAATACTAGGTACAGCAATAGAAAATGTTACTATAATTTGAAACTAAAGCTGCCTAACACAAAGAATTACACCAAAATGCCTCCTGGTGTGAGCATGTTGTACACTTAGGAAAAATAAACGGACTTGTCATTGTACACTACCATAATACACACAAAAAAAATTGAACAGAGGTAATAAGTTACACAATTATTATAACAGCATTGACAAAAAAACACATTCGCCTGTGCTAACATAAACAGCCTCTCAATAACTAATCAACATAATTAATGATGCTGAAAGGAATTAACCAATTCGAGCCATGCATATGTTCAGACCGCACCTTCTTACTCACACTCTGCCAAACAGCACAATGGCTGAAATTCTAGCCTGTCATGTGCATGTCAAGTGTGGGTGTATTGGCAGTTTGTGTGTAAAACATGCATAGTAGTAGGATTCTGTTTGTTGTATGAGTCTGAGTACCTAGATCATTCACATACAGTTTGGAGGCCCTTGGTCTAGCGTTGGGAAGAATTGTTTTCCTAGACAGTGGAAGCGTATTTCACACATAACTGAGGCTGGAGGAAAGTGAACCGGACACTGAAGTGAGGATGCTGGAGAAATGTAAACATGTCCTGGTTAGGAAAGGGCTACTGATTAGTTAATGAGCACAGTCATTTGGTAGATGATAGGGGTGAAGGGTGTGGTTCCAGATCCTGTTGTTTAACCCGTTCGATGCTGATGACGGAACCGCTACGTCATCAGCTGCGGTTGGGCTGTGCTGATGACGGAACGGTTCCGTCATGGCCCGACCGCTGCGCCTGCGCGGCGCTGATTTCGCGCCTGCGTGGCGCGCTCTATTGAGCGGTGCGGGCCATGACGGAACCGCTCTGTCACGAGCACAGCTCAACCGCGGCTGGTGACAGAGCGGTTCTGTCACCAGCATGCGGCCGCCATGCAGCCGCCCCGCCCTGTTAGCGCTGCGGCGGAATACACTTAGATCTCTTTTATAGATTGCCAACCACTCTCTCATTCTTGGCAAGTTTGCTGTTTGCCTCTGGGATTCCGATCCAAACTTGGATCTAAAATAATATTGAAGTCTCCGCCCAAAATCACAGGAGATGTTGCAGAGATTAACTGGGTGTAAAGAGACTGGAGTGGGGTAGGGTCGTCTATATTGGGTCCGTAATAACCCACTACCGTAAAGATATCCCTGCATACACTAACATTTGCTATCGTCCATCTCCCCTTTGGATCTGATTCAGTTGAAATTATTCTAGCCTTCAAGGACTTTTTGAAAAGGATAGCTACCCCTTTTATTACGCACTCTTGATTAGTACAGGTGTATGAATCAACCCAGTGCAGGGATTTCATTATCTCCTCCCACTCTTTTTTCAGTAGATGAGTTTCCTGTAGTATTAATATCTCGCTGTCAATTGATTTCAGATATTCAAAGATTTTTGTCCCCTGCTCTTTGCTCTTAGCCCATTAACATTCCAGGAGGTTATTTTCATCTCTCTATAATTTTTACCCATCTCTACCTGACTTCAGCGGGGTTTCGTAGTTATTAATCTGGATCCTAATTACTCCGTTTCTTCCGGAAGAAATGTTTTGCTGAGGACATTATTTTTTTTCCCCCTATTTTGCTCCCATCCCCCGTGTGCCCCCTCTTTTCCCCCTCTAATATATACCTTAAACCAACTGTGCTTATGTGAAAAAAATAAAGAGAGAAGAAAAAGGAGGACGCGGGGGGCACCCTCCCACCCTGGAGAAGCCTCCCTTTCCTTTGGGCCTTAAGTCTAGCCCTCTTTGAACTCCGTGCCTCAATGATTATTAAACTAGAGTTGCTGCTGCCGTAGTTGCATCATCATTTTTTTTTCCCTTTGATTTGACTTAGTACTAAGTACTAAGAGTGTGATTGGATCTGGATCTGTTCTTGCATCTGCTCTAGAAGTGAGTCAACTTCCTGTGGATCCCTGATGTTATACATCTTATTCCTCCACATGATCCTGAGGGAGGCTGGGAACTTCATTTGGACAGTCGCGCCAAGCGCTTTCAGTTCAGGCATTTTTTGTCCCAATTCCCATTGCCTATCTTGTGTCACTTTTGCAATATCGGATCTAATCTTGAAGGACCAGTCACCGTTACTATAGACCCCACTTTTCAGAGCTTCAGACAAGAGTCTTTCTTTAAGTGTATATGTTTTGAAGTTAATTAAGATTCTTCTAGGATTTTTCCTTTCCTTTGCCTTCCCAAAAGGGTCCCGATGCACCCGCTGAATATTCTCTTCCAAGCCGCAAGATTTACTCCAGGGAAAATGTTCCTCTAAGAGTGAGATCATGAACTTCTTTATGTCCGATCCTTCACGCCCTTCTGGGATGTTTAAAAATCTGAGATTACACCTTCTCGATTGGTTCTCTAAAGATTCTAGCTTCTCATCGATGCTTTTATCCTTTGCTTTCAGTGATCTAATATCCTTCTGGGTAAGCTCTACTCTCCTAGTTAGGCCCTCCACTTCTGCCTCAACTAAAGAGACTCTGTCATTTAGCGCTGATAGTTTAGAGTCCAAGAATTCAAATCTTTCATGAAACTTGTTCTGATTTTTTTCTGATATTAAGAACCTTGACCTCATTTCATCCAGCATTTTTTCTAACATGACATCTGTGCTATTTCGCGAATCGATTCGCGAGTTCAAAAGATCCAAAGAAGGACTTTTAGGAGGACTGATTAGCACTCTACTCGGGTCCTGAGGTGTACACTGATCCTGGGTAAGATCCTCGCTGAGAGGTGAGCTTATGTTTACGGTTTGAGTAGGGGCTTGAGATTGATTTTGGGACAAGGTCTGGGTCTGGGTCTGCATCTGGGTCTGAGTTTGAGTCTGAAGCCCTTTGCGTTCTAATCCCTCTGCTCCCTCCACTCCCTCCCCAACTTGGATCTCTGCGGGGACAGAGTCATCCATGTCCTCCACTGCTTCTATCAGAGCTGCGGGAACAGATGCTTCCATAGCACCTTTTGGCTACTGATTTCTTCAAACTCTGCAGAGGGATCACAGTTTCTATTCTGAACCTTAAAATAGGACCTTAACGAAGGAGTATCTCTTATATTATTAGGTCTGCCCCCTTCACCCGACTCCAGGCTATCCCCAACTCCCCCAACTACCCCTTTTTTGTTTTTGTTTAGGGGCTTGCCTCCTTGCAATTTCAGGGCTTTCCGCGAGACCCTTTTCGTAATTCTCGGTATAACCGGCTGTTTAGTTACTGGGGGTGAATTAGTTATGTTATGTTATGTTATGTTATTGGTTCATTTTTATAGCGCACGGCTACTCAAAAAGAGTGTCCCGGCGCTTTTATTGGAGAAGGCAAGAAAACTGCAACATAATAACATAACACCAAATGAAAGACTAAAAGAGTAGTGAGCCAGAAATACCAAAAAGAACGGCTACTGAATAAAAAGCCACGTCTTAAGGCCTTTCCTAAAAGCCAATAAGCTAGTGGCACCCCGCAGGGCCAGCGGCAGAGAGTTCCATAGCTGAGATGCCAGCAATCCAAAAGAGCGCCCACCAAGGCGCGCTTTCTTTACCCGAGGGACGACAGCAAGGTGCAGGGATTCCGACCTCAGAGACCTGGTCGGATGATAAAAGACCATTCTCTTTTGGAGATACTTAGCTCCCCCCTTGTGAAGAGCTTTATAGACCAAGGTCAGAGCCTTAAAGGCGATCCTCTTGCGAATGGGCAACCAATGTAACGTTACCAGCAAGCCCGAGGCACTGGAGCGCCTACTAAGGCCGAAGATAGCCCTGGCCGCGGCGTTCTGCACCACTTGAAGGCGCTGCAGCAGGTACTCTGGAAGGCCCAGGTAGAGAATGTTGGAATAATCCAACCTGGACCCAATCAGAGCCTGAACTGTCAGCGTCCTATGTTCCACGGATAACAAAGGAAGAAACCTCCGCAGCATCCTAAGGATGCCAAAGCACATGCCAGACACCCCCAGGATCTGCGATTTCAAGGTTAACCTGTTATCCAGCTTCACCCCCAGATTCTTTGCAACCTGAGAGGAGCAGGATGGAGGGAACATATCCTGTGGCCACCAAGTCTGCCAGTCCGGCTCGGTGTCGCACCCAAAGAAAAGTACTTCGGACTTGTCGGAATTGCACTTGAGGCTGTTTAGATGGAACCAATGAAAAACAGCCCCAAGGCAATCCCGAATACTCTCCCCATCAAAGTCGCCTCCTCTCGTACAAGAGAAGAGGAGCTGGGTGTCATCCGCATAGGATACGATCTGGGCACCATGCGACTCCACCAGTGCCGCCAACGGGGTCATAATGATGTTAAAGAGGGTCGGGCTCAGAATAGAGCCCTGAGGGACCCCGACTCCCAGAGGCGGCATCACGGCGGAATCAGGCGGGGCCCAGATCGTTTGCCGGCGGCCGGCAAGAAAGGAAGAAAACCAGTCGAACACCGTCCCCCGTATGCCTATCTCGCGAAGTCTTGCGAAGAGACCATCATGGGGAACGGTGTCGAAAGCCGCCGACAGGTCTAGCATCACCAGCATGACTTTGCCCCCAGAGTCCAGAACCCCTTTAATGGTTTCCGAAACCTCCAGGAGCGCAGTCTCAGTGCTAAGATGGGGACGAAAGCCCGATTGGGTGGGGTGCAAGATCTCATTAGATTCAAGGAAATTGGAGAGCACGCCTTGAACGTGCTTTTCCAGAATCTTCGTGAGGGCCGGCAGCAAAGAGATGGGCCTATAATTAACTGGGGCCTTCGGGTCTAGGCCAGGTTTTTTAAGCAAGGGGATCACCATCGCCTGCTTCCAGGTTTGCGGGACCACACCTAGCCTCAGCGAAAGATTCAAAAGCGGATTAGCCAGCGGGTTGATCACCTCCGCGACTTTCGCTAGAAATTTAGCCGGGCATGGGTCAAGGGGAGAACCCGATTTTAAATTGCTCATTAGAGCCAGGGAGTCCGGAGCAGAGATCGGAGGAAACACACTCAACGTCGCCCTTGGCCCGGTCTGTGGCAGTGTGGTGATATCACGTTCAGTTTGGCCCACAGACATTGGTACCAGGAATGACTCCTGGATGCGTTGGATCTTGCTCGTAAAGAAGTCAGCAAGATCCGCAGCCCAGGTACCAGATGGTTTTTGGTCCGAGGTGTTCGACCAAGGTGAGGTGAATTCTCTCACGATGGAGAATATCTCCTTGCAGGAGTTGGAAGCAGCATCAATTCTCCTGGCAAGATACGCTTTTTTTTCCAGGCGAATGTCCCGGTGATAAGCCTTGACCACCGTTTTATAGGTCAGCTTGGCAACAGTGTCATATTGTGCCCGCCAAGCTCTTTCGGCTACCTTGCACTGCTGCCGCGTAGCCGACAGTGCAGCGGTAAACCAGGGCGCGGAGACCCGTTTCGGTGTCCGGCGAGATGTTACTTCCGGGGCGAGATCGTTTAGCCTGTCCAAAAACCAATCCTGCATGGTCTGCAAGTCCCTGTCTAGGTCGCCTGATAGGAGGCAGGAATGGGCCACAGCTGCTTGAGCCAGCATCTCTGGGGTTACTCGATGGAGTGCCCTATGGACACGACCCTGTTGATGTGCCTTAGCCTTAAGGAACTGTCTATTCCTCAGACAGTACGAGGACCTTGCCCTAACTTCAGGTTCTGCTATAACTTGCCTTTCCACTTTTAAAGTAGAGATGTTTACTTCTTGGCAGAGAGTTTTACCCCCCGAGCTGAGATTGAATATTGAGGGGGGAGTAGAGCCGCCTGTACTACCTTTTACCCTCTCCACTTCTGCAGCCAGTAAGCTTATCCCTTGGTCAAATGAGAGACTAAGCATCTAATAAGGGCAGTTTGCCAGAGCCAGCACTGATAGATTCTCATAGCTCTCTAACCTGTTTGATCGTTTAGTTGATTTAAATGAGTAACATGGAGAGACCTCTGTTTGCTCACCCCCTAGAAGCTGGAATTTCTGGTTAAGCTGCCCCCCCGGGAGCTGCATGCAAAGCCAGGCCACCCCACGCCACAGACCTTCCTGCCTTACCTCTGAAAAAGACTGAGATTCTGCTCACTGCCCTCCTTGAATTAAACTGTGCTCGTGACGCCGCCTCCTACCCACTGGAGCCTATCTGAAACACCCGGATCGCTGATTCCTCGATGGAAGGCCTCCTCCGCTGCTGAAACCGATGCTCCAGATCTTGCTCTTTCAAAGCCTCGCCCAGAGAAACCACCATTCCGGCGAGGGCTGCAAACACCCGCCCCCGCCTGCAACCGCAGAGCCAGAAACGGGAAGTCTAAAGGCCACAGCCAAAAAGTCGCTAGATCAACTCACAATGGAGCCAGGTAAGCATGTACCGACAATGGCACGATTTCAGCGAGGGAGGGTATAGATCCGCGAACAGCGGGATACAGGAGTAAGGTCAAATTTTCAGAAGGTGTTTTTTTTTCTTAAAACGGCGAGTACTGTACACGCTCGGACCTAATGCTGTGGTTTTGCCACCTAGCGAACTTTCACATATATTCACAGGGCATTAGGTATGCGGCAGCATCTCCTCCGGATTTAAAAACGCTTGTCTAATTACATGAGGACACGGAGCTCCCGACTGATCTTATCAACCGGCCACCATCTTCGCGAAGGAGAGTCTGCGTACTTCCGGTGAAAGAGAGTTCCATATCTTCGTGGCAGCGCTGGAGAAGGCGCTGTGGCAGGTTCTCCTTTTGCTGAAGATGTGTGGTTTTTCTTTGGACGTTCTTATGAAATTACAAAGGGATTGTTCAGGTCTGTAAACATGTGCACACATCAAAGTTATATCAATAAGAAATTCAACAATTTTTGAAACACTAGGGGGCGATTCACAGAACTAATCTGAGATAAAATCCTAAACGTAATACTTTTGGTATTCACAAAAGGCATTTAGTAGTAGTAAAGTTAGGACTCCTAACTTTATTACTTCTAAATGCCTTCTGTGAATACCAAAAGAAGTACATTTAGGATTTTATCTCAGCTCAGTAGTACTAATGTTAGGAGTCCTAACTTTACTTCTACTAAATACCTTCTGTGAATATCAAAAAGTAGTAAGTCTGGGGACTTACAACCCCAATGGGGGTAGTATTAACAGCTCACTCACATCTAGCCTTCCTGTGCTCGTTTGCCTGTGCTATTCCATATCAGGAGTTGGAAGTGGGTTGTGGTAGCTTGAGGGTTTGTGGGGCTTCTTTATATGGAGTCAATATTGGTCCAGACTGTCTGTTTTTTTCACAACAAAACCCTGGTGAATTTAGGATTGACAACAGCAGAACAGCTGCAGTGTGGCTCTAAGCAGAATATTGTGGTGCACTCCTTAACATCTGTGTAGGAAAGTGGGATGTTATGTGGTATATTCATACATAGTGTTTCCTCTATTCGAACAAATTTGAACTAATGGAACTCAATCCTCTTAGAAAAAAATATTACATATTTTAGACCTGGCACCATTGCCGTGGGTCTCCCTTCCATTTTTTGCTGTTGCCTCTTATGTTTTTGCTGGTTTTAGATGCTTTTTAGCACTGTGCCACTGCTATTTACTGCCATAGTATAAATGCTCCCTATGGTAAATTGATGTATGGATTAGTGACTCCATGATTGGCGTGTTTGATTTTCTTGTCAGACCTTAGTAGAGTGCACTGCATGTGCCCAGGGCTTGTAAATCAAATGCTGCTGGTGGACCTGCAGCACTGATTGTGCCATCCACCGAAGCAGCTTGTAAAGTGTGTCTCAGGTCTGCCATTGCAGAGCCTGTGTGCCGTCTGGTACTGCCATGTTGACTGGACAAGGGCACCCACTTGCCAGTCATTAAACCTTACCTTTTATACATACTATTCACCCCTAAGGTAGGCCCAAGGGCAGGGTGCATTGAATGTAAAAGGTAGGACATGCCCTGATGTGTGTGGCATGTCCTGATAGTGAATTACAGCCATATTCGTTTTTTACTATTGCAAGGCTAACTGTTCCCCATAGTCCAGAATTAGGAGTTTGATTATAACATCTTATAATCCTAACTGACTCAGGGGACTGGGTAGAAATTTGAGTTTAGTAGGCCTGAACTCAGAATGATAAAATACATATTTTTGGGAAGTTGGTTTTAACATTCTGTGTTTGAAAATTCCACTTTTAGAAAGTAGATATTTTCTTGCCTAACTATCCAAGCATGCCTCTGCTAGGTTGTGTATTCCCTGTCTGGAGTTTGAGTGACAAGGTCTGGGGCTGGGGAATTCCAGGAGACAGGGTGAGTCAGCACAGGGATAAATAGACCCATCTGTGTGTAAAGTTTTGTGAGGGGAGCACCTGGGACCTGAATAGGGCTGTGCCTGCCTCCCACAATGCTGGCTCCACCTCCTGTGGTGAGTCTGATGTCCCTGGCCCACACTGTCAAAGGAAAGAAGGTGTCTTTTCAACAAAGTGCTCCAGGACTGACTAGAACTGGTTTGGACTAGGTACAGACACTCTCTGCCTTCAGAGACAAAGGATGTTTGTGTAGAAAAGAGGGGACCCAGACCCCAGTACCTTAAATCACTTCTGGGAATCATACAAACCTTTTCTGAGGAGAAGAACCGGGAAACTGAAGGAGGAGACTACCCCTATGCTGGGTGTTGTTGGGGTTGTCCTGCAATGGTTGCTTCATTGCCAAAAGAAAGGAGAAAAATGACTGAGTGTGCTTTCATCATCTTGAGGAAGATCTCCAAGTGTTTGAACTTGAGCTTGCCTCCTGCCTGAAGTCTCAGGTATACAAGACATCACCCCTTCTGCTTGCCTCAATCTAGAACTGCGCTTTTAGCTGCTGCAGAAGGAAATTTCAACACTGATGTCAGCGAGCGTTGCTGTGTCCTGCACCAAAGTCGTGAGCGCTGCTCCGACTTGCACCATAGACACAACGTCAGCCGCCGTGCCACATCAATGCCAGCGAGCATCGCCGTAACCTGCCAGAAACCTTGTGCACTTCTCCGACTTGTGCAATGGTCCCGACGCCTGCTGCTGGGCCGCATCGACATCGCGAAGCTGATCCTCGATGTGGGTGACCGAGAATCCGTCAACAGCATGACATCATAAGGAACCGTGGTTTCGGCCCCATCACGATGTCAACTCCCTGATGCAATAAGGAACCATCATATCACCTCTCCTGCGCTGTAGTAAGGAAACAAGTTTACACCTCCCCTGGAGTCGTAAGGAACTAACACCATGCAGCGCTAACCATGCCGCATCTCCCTGACGCCTTGAGCTGTCTTTGTTTTTCATTGATTTTCCAAGGTACTGTTCTTTCAGGGTCTGTTTGACTCTGGGCCCGATGCCGTGCACCTTGCGGTCAGCGCCGTACTTTGGGATTTCTCCTGTCACGACTTCATGATAACTTACATTGGAGTTATCTGTTGCTAGAAACTGATTTTAAGTGAACAACATATTTTGAAGCATAGCTTGAGTACAGTATTGTTAATATTGTTGTTTGGTCTTGTATTCACTCTGTATAAAAATACTCATTTTTATAATACAACCTGTGTGGTGTTCATCTGTAGTGTTGTCACTGTATTACTGTATGTGTTCACAAATGCTTTACACACTGCCTCTGAGATAAGCCTGCCTGCTCGTTCCAAGCTACCAAAGGGGTGAGCTGGGGTTATTTTAGGAGTGTAGCCCCTTACCCTGACTAGACGCAAGGGTCCCTATTTGGTCAAAGGTACCTCCCTTTGCCAACTAGAGACCCCCAAATCGAACAACGTCAATTCATTAATCAAACACATTTCCAAGTGAAGCGTGGCAAAATACAAAAATCAATTACAGCAAAGGAAGACTAAGAGGATGAAAAGTGTGACAGAAAGGAGCAAGATAACCCGGAGGAGAACTAGGAATTTTGAAGTTTAGTGCTATAACTTGGAAGAAAAGAAGGAACGGTGGGCAGAGTAGAAGTGTGAGGAGAAAGAATTGCAACAGAAAAAGACCAGAAAAAGGACTGCATGACTTCTGTTTAGGAAAGTGGAAAATTATGTGGTATGGCTGGGTGGCTTAACAAGGTAACATTATCACAATATCCCTAAGATGGTCCTTGGATTTACAGTAATAAATCATTAGCTCAGTCCTGTTAGAGTGGGAAAGAGCAGTAAGGCTTTACTAGAGGATAAATATGGACAATATTTGATTAACATGACTCGAGAGAAATCCAACACCAATTTGTAATTATAGTGTACACTTTTATCTTAATTTAGATACCAAAATGAACTGGATATAATACATATAACTGGAGATATAGATTTATGAAGCAATATTAAGTCAGTGCAGTAATATACATAGACAAAATCACATTACAGTCAACGACAAAATCGATCACTTGTAGGTCAAGTTACTTGGCACCATAATAAAGTCATGTGGGCCCCAGCCAGACCACAACAGTCAGGTTAATTTTACCTAGCCCATAGAGCCCGAGTGAAGATTTATTCTGGCTGTTCTTGGTGCTGAACGGGAGGCGCGGGTGGCACTGTTTTTAACTCTTAGACAGTGCTGCTAGAAACAAAAAGCAGAAACATAACAGGTAAACAGCTGCTAACATTGGGTGATAATTGCACAGTGTTCTCTGTAGCTGCGGCATTGAATGTGGGTGTCAGTTACCAGACTGGCGACCAGCAGGTCTTGGGAGGGGCAAACACAATGAAAAGCTTTGGGCACGCCCTTGGATCAAGGGAGTAGAGTAGCGGCGTGTGACTTTGGGGAAGGTGAGACTACAACTTCCACAATACACTGGACCACCTGGTTTTGGGCGATCCCTTGGAGGGTCTGATGCCCAGCTATTCTTTGAATCCAGGGAGTGTTTTTCCCTGCAGTTTGCAGGGGACTAGTTTAAATAATCCAGAGGAGACTGAGGGTCCTTCTGGCTTCCATAAGTGTCCCTTTCTTCATGAGTATTAAGTGCTGAACTTGGCCAAGGGTTATTGACTCAGTTCCAAATCTGTTGTCTCAGGGACAAAGTATGACTGTAGCAGTGGCAAAGTATTGTTGTTGGAGACACAAATCTCCTCTTGGCCTTCCTTTGAAGTAAGTTGTTCAGATCCGAGGCTCTGGTGTCAGATGGTCCCTTGAATCCTTAACTTAGGGGATTTAGGGTGTGGGAGCTTGGAGCCAATGGGCAACTAGTCTTTGCATATAGTCCTCCCTTGAGGTGGCAACATCCGGTAATGTAGGTAATCTTTTCTACCCAGAATACATATTTCTGTACTACTAAAGATGACACAACATAATTCGACAGGTGCAGACCAGACTGCCCACCCAAGAGGTGTGGTCAGACTTCCTGGGGGTATTCACCTCCTGCATAGCTAATTTCCCACCTTGCCTGGGTGTATGCACACCTGCTTCAAGGAGAGGCCTGTTTCCTCCACAGTGGCACAGCCCAAATGCATATAAGAGGTGGTGTAGTATTTGAAGCTCACCGCTCTGATGTGCCAATTCACTAGCCATCTGGGGAGCAGGGAGGTGTGACATCCTTCCTACCCAGCCTCTGTCTCTCACTCCTGGAAGTGATCACACTGCCTGGCAGAAGGTCAGAATCCTGTCTTGGAGGCAGCAGGTACCGGAAAGCATGGGCTGGTCAGCCAGAATACAGTAAAACTGGGGCGACCAAGGGGCTATCTAAGGTGTCCTATTGGTACATTCTACTTCACTCAGGGCACAAGAATCATGTCAGGGGTGAGAAAGCACAATGTTTGATACTGAAAATCACTTATTTTAGTGGTGCCATAATGCAGCTGCCAATCTCGGGGGTGACGGTACACTCACTCGAGTAGCTGTGCGCTCTATAAATCCTGTATAACATAACATAACATAACATAACAGCTGCCAATCTCGAGGGTGCACAGTTGGCAGCCAATTATATCCTATGGACAGCTCACACATAAAGTGGTTTCCAATGGCGCATGCCACTATAGGGACAGATAGGCTTGTACTTACATGTACTTACATGGCCACATCTTTAACCCCTTCAGCGCTGCGTGAATTCTGCTGCGGTGCTGAAGGTTCTAAAGAACAAACGGAACCATGACGGAACGGTTCCATCATAAGCACAGGCCAACGGACGCTCATGATGGAACTGTTCCGTCATGAGCATGGAAGGGGTTAATGTAATGCACCTTGCCTCCTGGGCTGGGTAGACCTTCCTTAAGGGTGCCTCACAAACAGCAAGCACATTGTGAGGGCACAGTCAAGTTCAAGCACTTTTCCCTGCTCCTGCAGTCTGGAAAGTCAGGCCAGCTGTCAGTCAGTTATATGGGTCACCCAGGGTGGCACAAACCTGTGCTCCAGCCCTGGGGAGCCCTTTAACACCAATGCCATGGGTACCCCTGGTACCATATACTAGAGACTTATAAGGGGGCAAAGCTTTTGCCAATGTGGCATTAGAAAGTACAGCATACCAGTTTTAGGCGAGAGCACAGGCACTGGGGTCTCAACAGCAGACTCTAGTTAACTTGCAGAGTCATAACCATCAGCACATGGAGCAAACTTTAGGAGGTGAAAATACTAAAAGGGGCACTTTCCTACATGACCCCCCGATGAAAGGTGATGAAGAACTAACCTAGCCCTTGGTAGTTTTCATTGTCTAAGTGGAAAACCCTGGAAAGTCCACCTGCATTGGCATGGTCAGACCCTGGTCTGTGTTCCACTCTAAAGTCCATACCCTGTAGGAAAATGGACCACCTCCACAGTTTTAAGTTTTCTCCACTCATTTGCATCAGCTATCTGAGAGGCCTGGTGTTTGTTTGAAACTTGAAGTGAGTCCCAGACAAGTAGGGTCTCAGCTTCTTCAGGGACCATACCACACCAAAGGAGTATCTTCTCAATGACACTCCAATGCTGCTCTCTAGCGAGAAGTTACCTGCTGATATAGGCAACTGTTTGATCTTGGCCCTCATCACTGGCTTGTGCAAACACTGCTCAAATACCATGTTCAGATGTGTCTGTTTGGACAACGAACTCCTTTCCATGGTCAGGTGCTTTCAGAACTGGTGCAGAGCACAAAGCCTCTTTCAGGGTACCAGAGGTCTTTTAGCCTCCTGTGTTCCATACCACATTCTTAGGCTGCCTTTTAAAGCTAAGTTCAGGAAGTGGGGCCACAATGGTCTCATACGCCTTCACAAACCGTCTGTAATACCCAGTCATGCCAAGGAATGCCCTGACTTTAGTCTGAGATTTGGGACCTTCTCAGTCCAGAATAATCTGAATCTTGGGTTGTGGAGGTTGTACTTGGCCTCCATTTACAAGGTGGCCCAAATACACTACAGAGACTGTCAGAAGGTCCAATGACCCCAGGCTCTAACATCTTGCTGACCCCAGTCTTAATAAAAGCCATAACTTGGTCTGACAACCTGTAAATCTTATGTTTGACAGGGAAGCTGTCACCATTGTCCACTTCATGGGTACAACATGTTGTCTGTCCAGGGGTTAATGAAAAGAGAATAGCAAACTGTCCTAGGACTTGTCTGTAGTCAGATTGCTGTTTTGCTGTGAAGTTGTCAGGCAAGTCAACACCTCCAACTGACCCTTCATGGAGGTTGTTTGACAGCAGGTAAGGGAGGGGTTTACTTTCCTCCTACTGGCCTCCATCAGTGATCATGAGAATGGTCATGTCAGCTCTGTCCTGATGATGTTTTAAGAAATTTACATGGAGAACTCTGTGAGGACTCCTTGGGGTTCCTAAATGAACCAAGTAGGTGATTTCCCCCTTTTTTCAAGATTGGATGAAGCCTAGTCCAATTGTCATGGAGGGCCCTACGAGCCACAGGCTCAAACACCCACACCAGCTGACATGATTGGTATTCCCCCAGTGCTGACCTCTAGTAATACCACTGCTAGATAAGCTCCTGGCTGACCTCTGAGTTCCTGTTTGCCCCTTTTATGTACTCTGCCATATGTGAACGTATGCCTAGCACATAGTCCACTATGTTGTGCTTGGAATCTTTGAGAGTTCTCTACCGTTGTTGCCTTACAAGACTCAATTGACCTCTTACAGAAGGGGCAAATAAAAGCTCAAATGAATTGAATCAAGCCCCCTTTTGTGGAACCACTCTGTATGCAAACAGTAGGCAAGGTGATAAGACATCCTATCTCCTTCTGAGTTTTTCGGTGAGGCCCATTATTATGCCATTCATGGTTTTTGATGAACCTTTCAACTAAACAAGTTGTCTGAGGATGATTATAGCTCACACCACATTAATCAAACATAGGTTTTAGGTATGCAGACATGAAGATAGTCCCTGTATCAGAGACCACAGCTTTAAGAAACGCAACCCTGGTGAAGATTCCAAGAAGTGTTTTTGCTACTTCAGGGGCAGTTGATGTCCTGAATGAAATTGCCTCTGAGTGACTAGTGGCATGATTCACTATCACTAGGATGAATCTATACCCAGATGTAGTTTGAGGGTCAAGGGGGCCAACGGTGTCAACCCCTACCCTCAGAAAGGGAGTCTCAACCATTGGTAATGGAACTAAGAGTGTCTTTGATTGTCAGCCTGTCTTGCCACTCGCTTCACAGGTCACACAATAGCGACAATTTTCCTTGGCATTTTTGACATCTGAGGCCCAAAAAAAGAGACAATCAACCTGTCCCAGGTTGTGGTCTGTCCCAGATGTCCAGCTAGGGTGATGTCATGTGCCAAAGTAGGAATTAAGTCTCTGTAAATTTGGGGACCACCACTCTCCTGGCTGCCCCTAGTTTTGGGTCCCTGTTCTCAGTGTACAGAAGCCCATCCTCCCTGTAGGCCCTGTGGGTATTACTGACATCTCCCTCTTCTTGTCTTGCAGCATGCTACCTAAGTCCTTCATGAGAAGGGCACTTTTTTGCCATTGGCAAAGGTCCTCTCTAGAGGATCCCCCAGCATGTATGAGTTCTGTTCTATCAGGTCAGGTCATTTTCCATTAGCTGAAGATCCATCCTCAGGCACCTGGGCATTTTCCTCAGAATAACTTTACCCCTGGTCTTGTGACATCTTAGAAGCTGCTTTAGCAGACCTCTTGCCCTTTCTTTTGTTGGGGGTCACTTGGCTCAATGTTTTGGGATCTGAGGCCGCATGACTAAACTAACATGATGCATGTGCTCTTGTAGTAACACAAACTTATTCAGGGAGACCTAGCCTTTCTGCATAAGCCTTCCTCTCTAGCTCTGCCAATGCAGAAGTCTCAAGATTATCTCCCAATAGACACTCCATGAGGATAGGAGGAGACATAACCACCTCCTTTAGCCAGTAACCCCTACCCATTCTAAGTTACCAAGGTCATTGGATGGAGCTTAATCTCATAGCCAGCATTAATATCCTGGTGACTGTCACCAGGTAACAGTTGTTCTGAGGAGACCAGCCTAGCTGCAACTATAATAACACTGGCACCTGTAGCCCACAGAGCCTCTACTTGATCTTTAGCCTTTATCCATAATTCCAAGCTCAAAGGAAATACAGCTAGGGCTTCAATATCCACCCCACCCCAAAGTAGCCTCTGTGTAACCTCATGCCCTTCCAGAGCACATTTCTAGACAGAGTCCTATGTTAACAAATCCCTTGGATTGTCCACCAGTTTTGGAGCATGCTCCCACTCCTTTATTATGCCCAGACTGATGACAGTCATGACATAAACCAGAAGCCTTTGCTGGATCCCAGTTTGTTCCCTGGTACCCCCTTGCTTTTGGACTAGGAGATATATCAGGGCCCACCCTCCTGAGAAGCATTTTGAGGGCTTTCAGAGAACTGCTTATTTTTATCCTGTTTGTTGCTCACTTGCTTCCCCTGCTGGGTAGTCTATGAAACCTTCTATTGGTCACTCCCACAGTGTGTCTTTCTGGACACCCTGGATCTGACCCATTTGTCAGCTATGTTACACAGTTCTCTGGGAGAAGAGACGTTAGAATCCACCAAATGCTGATGCAATTTCTATGTAGTACAATTAGTTCATATCAAATCAAATTCATGATTAAATTATCCTTCCCATCATAAGTGTCCACCTCATTGCCTCTAAACAAGCCATCTAGTGGTTTGACTGAAGAGTCCACAACGTCCACTCATGTCTGACTTTGACTTTTATGGGTGTTTCTGAACTTTACCTGTACTCTTCTGCCGTGAGTTCAATTCAAGGTCTCCTTCATATGCTGAGAGTGCTCACCTACCTCTTCATTAACAGGCAGGAGTCTATTCTCATAAAGAATAACTTCCAAAGTAGAGAGCCCCACTGCTGCTGTACTATCCTCAGTATTGAGGCCCTTTGAAAGACAGAAAAACATTTGTCAATATCAACACCATCACTAAACTTGAGGACAATCGCTTTGGGGATCTTAGGTCCAAAGGATTCCTCCTTGTCCTTGGTATTATTACTGCTGCTACCATCTTTGGACCTAAGGCCCAACGTAACCCATCTCTCTTCAAGGGCTAATCTCCTCTCCACATATTCAAGCTTTTCTCCTTCAAGAAGATTTGGTCAGGCTCCTCCTCAAGGACTCCTACCACCTTTCGAGTGGTGGTCTACTAGAGTGACTTCTGTTACTTGCTAATGGTGAGTGGAGGACTGGGAAAAGGTGGAGATTTGAGGTCTTCAACTTCTTACCCATAATTATTCAACAGGGCCTGTGCTTCATCCTCATTCTCTTCAGGATCATCTTCTGACCCTCTCTCTTTATTCTCTATGTCTTTTAGGAGCTGAGAGCCTCTTCAGGTCTTCCTTCTTAGCTGTCACTTTGCAGCTAATGCCCCTTCCTCCTTTGCACAAACCCTCAGATGTATGATCCTCAGGGCTGAGATGACTACCAGTTCGAGATTCTGACGAGTCTCAATTGTGCCTCACTTTTACATAGTAGTTAGGACCGAATTATTTTTTTTTAAATACTTAAAATAAGTCTTTACTCGCTTCAGGGCTCTTTACAATGTCAGTCGGAGTTGCCTCCAACCGACACCACATGGCACATGGCTTCAGGAGACACCATAGCACCCAGTCAGCCCTCACGGTCGTACTGAACAACACTTACAGCCGCCTTCGATACCCTATCTCCCTCGGTTTTAACATCTCGCCTGAGGGAGATAGGGGTAGAAGGGGCGGCTTTGAATCTGTTGGCCTCCTTCTTAGACCAGAGGGTACAGAGGGTCAAGCTGGGAGAGTTTCTATCTCCATCCCTACCTGTGCAATGTGGGGTCCCACAGGGGTCGGCATTAAGTACAACCCTGTTTAACATCTATGTGACTCCGCTTGCCAGGCTAATTAGATCGTTTGGGATGGAGGTAGTCTCCTATGCGGACGACACACAGATGTTGGTGTCCCTCTCTCACTCTGGTGACCCGTCCCCGGCCAACTTTAGGAACTGCATGCAAGCAGTGTCCCAGTGGATGATTTACAATTCTCTAAAGTTGAACGGGGAAAAGACTGAGATCTTGGTGTTTGGCTCTAACAACAACATCTGGTCACCTGAATGGTGGCCGCCCTCGTTGGGGTCATGTACCACTCCTTCGGGATCAGCGCGGAACTTGGGGGTGCTGATTGAACCTGCCCTTTCCATGACCCTGCAGGTTAATAGAACTGTTGCCACCTGTTGGGGCATTATTAAAATACTCCGTAAAATAAAACATTATCTGTCCCCTCAGGCGCGGAAGCAAGTGGTGGTAGCACTCGTCGCATCGTGACTAGAATATTGTAACGCCCTCTACATCGGCATGAATAAGAGTTTAATCCAACGTCTTCAGACTGCTCAAAATGCGGCAGCCAAATTTGTTCTTGATGCTCCTAGATTGGCTTCATCAACGGCAGCCAGGAATGCTTTACACTGGCTTCCCATTGAAGCGAGGATCACTTTCAAAACGCTTTGCCTGACCCACAGTGCACTCTCTGGGGAGGGTGCGGGGGGGTCAACAAACTGTTGCTACCTTATGTTTCAAGCAGACCTCTACGTTCCTCCGCTAAGAACCTGCTGGTGGTCCCTCGTTTCCTTAAGAGTAGATGGGGTGGAAGGGCTTTCTCTTCAATTGCCCTAAGTTATGGAATACTCTTCCATGCGACATAAAATCTCAGGCTTCTGTCCCCGCTTTTCGTAAAGCACTGAAAACCTGGTTGTTCGCAAAGGCGTACCCGTAGATACTTTTCATTTGTTAATTTTGTTTTTGTTAGGCGCCTTGACGCCCTCGGGCTTAGTTGCGCATTATAAGACTCTTTTAATTTCTTTTCATTTCATTTCACCATCTCGCGACAGACCGACCTTCGGTCGCGGTTCCGACTATCTAATTATGATACAACTGAACACTGTTCGTCATATGTCACTTTTCTCTGTGGGAACTTGTGTTGCCTTAATACAGGCTCCCATAGGGAAAGGTGTGTGTGTGTAAAACCCTGCACACAGTGGTGCCTGCCACACAGGGCAGGGTTTTACAGGGGGTACTCGTAGGCACCTCCTTGACCACCAACCATAGGTTACAGAGGCAAGGGGGTTCTTCTAGAGGCCCCCAAAGTTGCTTTACGACATCATTTTGGTGTTGGAAAGGCCGGCACAGAAAGGCTGTGGTAAACCGACATCCTAATTCAGACAGCAGACATGCCATCCATAGGGGATTATGGTGCAGTTCTGACGTGCCAGAAGACTCCAAGAGCCAGTCAGAACTGGGTCGGAATGACTGTCTGGTTTACGTTCAGAGCGCTGACATCATAATTGGATGGTCAGACCGCAAACCGATCGGAAAGCCTCCAGCCGCAGTCAGAAAGCTTCTGACTAGCGGTCTGAGGCTTTCAGACAGACATCGTAATCGGCCTCTAATTATTTTAAGATGTATTAAATGGAATGGGGATCTAAACAGGGCCCTCACAATCCAATTAGAAAAATCAAAAACATTTTGAAAAAGTAATGTTTGATACCAAAGTCAATTAGTTGGATTTCCCATGCAAAATAACTTTGTTATGCCCAAGTGGTACTGCGAAACACAGGTGCAGGATCACCAAAACTGTAGCACCAATTAGGAAAATGGAATAATATGTGGTATGGCTGGGTGGCCTTACCAAGTAATATTATCACAATACCCCAAACATTGTCCTTGCATTAACACTAATAAATCCATAGCTCAGTCCTTGTTGAGGGGCAAGGAGAAGTCAGGCTCTGCTAGTGGAACATGTGTTAAGGATTTCAGAGTACCACTATGGCCGATAAGCAATTGATACAACTCTGGAGCAATCCAACATCTATTTGTAAAAAGAGAGTGCATTTTTGTCTTAATTTAGACACCAAAAAGAAAAAGGATATCATACATATAACCAGAGTTATAGACGTTTTAAAGCAATAACAAATCAGTGCAGTAAAATACAAAGACAGAATAACAATGTGGTCCATGGCCAAATCCACTTGTGACAATCGGTCACTTGCAGGTAGAGGTACTTGGAACCCTTATAGGGGTACAGTCATGTGGGCACCAGGACCATGCCACAACAGATCAATTTTACTTAGCCCATGGAGTCCAGGTACAGAGCTGTTATGGCTGTCCTTGGTACTGAACAGGAGCCCCAGGTGGTGCTGTTTTTATCATTATATAGCTGCCATTTTGGAAAATGTCAGAAGGGTTCCTCTAAAGGAGTTATTTTCTGTCTCTATAAGAATACTTGACCGAAAAAAACTTATGTCTTGAAGTATATAAGTCTCATGGCTCCTGAAATATTACATCATCACTGCAACAAATCCGCAATTTTTACAAATGTCATCCTGAAAAATTTCAACCAGATTAGCAATGTCTACCCAAGGTAAATTACTTGTCTAATAATACAAAAGCACAAATCAAAAATAAAAATATCTTGACAATAATTTGTTAATGGAGGCATATCAAGGGGCCAGGACTATTGTGTCTGTCAGTGTCAGTACCCACCTGATATATTGTTCACTCTTTTACATTAAAGAGGTCATTTGCGAAAATAAAAAAAACACTTTACCCACTCCCACATCACTAACAATCCCCAACAATGAGTATTTTAGAAAACGTCTTTGTTTGATGATGGCTGTTTGGGTTTTGATATATAGTCAGATATCATTCACCAACTCCATCTACCCCCCCCCCCCCGCAAGCAATTTTACCCATAGCAAAGATTAGACGTATGTACGGTGTTCATATCAAATCACATATGCTTGTGCTGTTCAATTACTTCTCATTTGGGAAAGAATCTGTGAATGTGCTGTCTCTATTTTACATAACAAGCTGTGATGGAAATAGGTATTTAGTATACCATCTAGGCCGAACTGCCTGGCCAGGTGCTCCCTGGACCAGAAACAAGCATCCCGGCACCGGTTTCGGGGTTTCACCCTTCATCAGCCAGGCTAGATTGACTCCAGTGGCATGGAGAGCATGGGTCTAATGTCTGGGCATACCCAAATCCACTTGGGGTGCCAAATGTAAAAAGAACAATTGAAGGATAGAATATTGAACAATGTAAAAAATTCATCCGAATCCATCATTTGTGTGTCCTTTGTTTTCTCGGCCTAAGTGCGCCAGGTATGCCCAAACAAGGATCCTGGGCTCACAATGCCACTGAATTCAGCCTTCTCAAAACCCCATCTCTAAAATTTGAAACATTGCCACACAGGATTTCTTTTACATGGTAACAAATTTCAGACTAAGTTGGGGGTTGAAAAGTATTTAAGAGTCCTAGAGTAAATCAATGGCATTCAATAACTGCATCACTTGGAAAGAGCAGGAATGCACCGAGTTGAAGGCATATGGCACATTCATGACATTTCCCCCTACGCTGGCAAACAATAGGCTGCCTAGCGCCAAAGCAGACAACCTTGAACCATGGTGCAAGGTTGCCTGTGTTGCATGCAGGATTGTTTTTGTGCAGGAAGAGACACCTTCTTACACAAAAACAATCCAGAGAGACATATTTGTCTATCTGTCTGTCCTGCAGATGCAGCACACATTGATAGAGGAAATTAAGATATTTCTCCTCACTATGCCGTTCCTGGAAATGCGTATCTTTTTGGCACATTCCTAGGTTTATAAAGTCTTGTAAAGGTTCAAATGTATCAAATACCATAGGAATTGTGCTGGAAAACCCTACAATGGCCATGAAATGCCTTCCCAGGACAGAGAAATGCATTGCAGTGCAATGCCAATTTTGGAGCCATGCAAAGTGGCCTTGCCCGGCTTCAAAGATCTGGCTTAAAGTTTGCGTCGCTCTTGCACCACATTGCGTGGTACATGAGCAATGCAAAACTGGTCATAAATATGGCCCTTGAAGCGTAAAATGTATGCATGTTACATTTCCACCTGGTGGAAAATTTCACTGGTGCAAATCTGAGACAAATGTACAAAAACTTCTTCTTCTGCTCTCCCCTTAAAATATGATATTATTCTCTCTGTTTTATCACCATAGAATGCACTTTCTGTAAGCAAGGCGAAAATTCTGCTGCAGCACAGTGTCTCGGTCCCAATATTTGCAGTTTCCATGGACAAGATGATAGATATGCACTGCAATGGAAGGCTCCGCCCAGCCCAACTCTGATAGATTCTGATTGGTTCAGTGGCAGTGAAGGAGGCAGGGCACAATTATATAAAATAGAAACAATACATTCTTCATCATTGCTGTAAAGTCTGTCAGTAAAAACAGTTGATAAACAGCAACAGGAAGCTTGCATTAGAGCTGCAGACCAAGGACCGCAAAACACCATTTACTTTCTGATTTGTGCAATGTTCAAGGAACCACTGATTCAACCTTGACCTTCAGAAGAAATAAACTAATATGGTTGCAATAATTTGAGTTTGTTGTCCAAATGTCAGTGTCGGCATTCTTATACGTAAACAAGTAGTTTGCACCCTACTGTGGCGCCTTCATGAAGGTCTATGGTAGAAATGGACAAGATCATAGCTGAAGTTCTATTTCCTAAGTTTAGAAAACAGGAAATAGAGACACTATTTACCTGCTATAATTGCTTGGTTTGTAAAAGAATAAGTGCTTTGGCCCAGAGTTAGCATATAACCCTGTGACCGCAAGTATCAAAGGTCGGGTGCTGACCAAGTGTGCATAGTATTGGTTCAGGCTCATGCCTCTTTAATCAATCATCAGAAGACACCTACCTTTTGCCTCATTCTTGAAGGTTGTTTTCCATCCCTGGTTTCTTTCTTTGTCACTGTTTATTCAGTCTTTCTCTAACGCCTTGATAATGACTAAATGAAGTGTAGACAAAGATGAGTATACCAATTAAATCCCCTATTTTGCACTGAGTTAGGTAATTTCGTGTATAGTCTGAAACAGATGGTTTGAAAAGAGAAGCAATGTAATGTTGGTTAGAAAATGGGGAGGTCTCAGCACCATTGTTACCAATTTTGTTGCATTCAACTTTCCACCTCTGCCAATAAACCATTGAGCATCCTTGTTTAATCTCTTAAACACTGCTTCAAAGTCCTCCCCAGGGCACTGGTGGGGAGATGAGTTTGCAAGTTGACAGCATGAAAGTGAAACCTGCGACAATGATGTACTTATCCAAAATGGATCCGTTACAGACCCGAACTGGGAACCCAAAGCAGCCCTGACAATTTTGTTGTGGGGTGTGAGCAAGTGTGAAGCACTGCTGTTTTTGTTACAGGGAACCAATATTGCAGCATCGCTGTAAAACCATACCCCAGTCACAAAACAGGCCCCCACTGCTGCAAAACTGTCCTCCACCCTCACAACCTCTTGAGGAAATGCCCAATATCCTTCATGGCCAGTCCGGCTCTGATCCTTATATGCTAAACAATGGAGTAAGGTTGGACTGGGGGGCATCTAGCACAGGATCTATGGGCCAGATGTAGGGTGCCAAATACCGGTCGGTAATGGCCGATTTCGTCCGTTTTCGACCGGTATTTGGGATTTGACATGTAGGTGGCCTTAATTTTACCGATTCGGTAAATTTACCGATTCGGTAAAATACCGAATCGGTAAAGTTACTGAATCAATAAATCCAGATGTAGGTGGCACTTTAAACAGTGCCACATGCCATTACCGATTGGTTATTTACCACCAAATACTATTTAGTGGTAAATAACGAATACCTGTGTACATGCACATCTGTGCATGTACACCTGTGCCATGTGGCACACATATGTGTGTCACATGGCACACAAACCAAAATTTGGGTGCGACAGGGTGTCAAAGTGTCACCCTGTTCTCCTTGACAAATCAGTATATTTACCGAATCGGTATTTACCGATTCGATAATTGACATTGATTCCTATGGGCCTCAATTACTGAATCGGTAAATACTGATTCGGTAATTACCGAATCCTACTGAATCGGTAAAAAATACTGAAATTTTAGCTACATCTCATTTACCGAATCTAGAATACCGAATCGGTAAAATTCGGTATTTTAGGGTCGGTAAATGAGAATTACCTACATCGGGCCCTTAGTTTCTATGGTGATTATTCAGTTCCAAAAATGACCTGAATCAGATTAGAATTGGCCAATTACACCAGGTTTTTCAGCACATGAGAGTTATTCACATAACCATCTGGGAGACCTTCCTCGCTCAGAGTTTGTACCCAAATGTCATTTTATACCAAGGTTATTGCTGTCCCCATCTAATACTTGAGAAATGTATTACTAATAGAAACTAGCCGCATATCTTACTCCTAGTAGTCTGGTGAATGGCTATGTCATTGAAATAGCTTACTGATAGCAATCCAGTAGTTTTTATTAAACATTCAAATCTAAATCTGTTTAGAACCATCTTTTTCAAATTGTATACAGGGTAATGTAAAACCAGCTATGGGATGGGAGCTAATGTGAATTGATGGGTAGATGGAGGAATTTTTCACGAACTGTGCTAAAACAAAACTGCCTAAGTCACAAGGAATACCACTGAGTACAAGAGTACAAGAGATTCATTCACCAGTTAATGTGTTACTTATATCATCCAGCACATGTGCTGCGATAGTTTGCAGAAAGTCTTCAGATCGACACTTGGGGGTGATTACGATGGCGTAACGATTGCCATCGCCGTGCTGGCGGTGGCGACCATCACACCATAGTAATGTGATTTACCCACCACCATATCACGATGGTGGTGGGTATTGCAGCGGATAGATAGTCTGTCTGCCACTTTTCTGGAGGTCGGCAATCGTTACGATTGTCGGCTGGGCGAAGCTGGGTCTCATACATGGTGGCAGTGCCTAGCAGGCACCTCCATCCATAATATGATGTCTGGATCTTAAGGCCTTTCCATGGCGGCGATGCCGCCATGGAAAGGCTGCCAGGGACTTGCTTTGGGGGCCCATTGTGGGTCCCCGGGGGGGGGGGAAGGGGGTGCACTAGTTACCTCCTTACATGTTCATGCACAAGATGTCAGGCACAGTGCCGGGCCTGCAACGTTGTGCATTGAAATGCACAACATGGCATTCGACCATTGCGGTGGCGGCTGCAGTCAGCAGCACCTGCTGCAATATTAAAATGCCAGATGCGACCCCCGGGGTAGCGGTCGCATCATGATCAGCGGTACGGGACTGCCGCATTGCAGGCGGTCAGTCCCGTTCATGCTAGGATGACGGGCGGACCCTAATAGGTCCCCTGGTTCGAATTTTTGAGTTAAACCATACATTCATTCAAAGATATATGTCAGAATATTGTAGTGAAAAATATCATCAAACACAAATCTCATGCCCCTCATATCATTCACAAAAATGTTGCCCAACTAAGTGTGGATCTTTAATATTAACTTCAATGGAGCGGTATTTTCTTTTAAGAATATTCAGGACACTATAGAAGTGGGTGTCATTGCTGAGTCAAGAAAATAAAGAACCTTCGGAACTTTGATAACTTTTTATATAAGAAGGAATTGCATTTTACCTGGCTGCTGGAAAAATATGGTCTGGTGCTATTTTTTTATTTTAATGAAAAAAGCTCAAATTTTGTTTATCTCTGAGCTAATCTTGTGTGACAGAAAACCATTTTGAATAATTATGTTGCATAAAGTGTTGGGCTCTCTTCCATATTCCTAAGATCCCTGAACTCTTCTATCTTTATTTCTCTCTGAGCACTGCTATCCAGTCCTGGTTTTCCAGCTCCCGTAGATCAATCCTGCCCAAGGCTTAAGTGAACCAAGGTTTGTTTCTGTTTTTGTTGTGCAGTGGGAGGTTTTTTTTCAAACCATCAAAATCTGCTGTCAGACACCTCCAATCTTTTCAGAGCCCCCCTCCTACTCTTTATACAGTGCGAAAGACACACCATAGTATCGTTAATGAGATTCATTATAGGACCACCTGAAGAGTGGATGACTAACTTGCGCAACTGATTTAGCTTGGTGAGGGGATTACCATGATAAGGTATTGTCTTTCTTCATGGAAGTTTTTCTTTTTAGCATATCTCTATATTTTACTAAAGTGCCACTTTTTGTATGGTCACCCCCAAGTTTTGCACCAAATGCTTCTTTTTTTTTTTTTTTTTTTTGGTCCTCATTAATCACTATTGATTCCAGATGTGGCCACCTACAAGAACACAACAGTCCGTCTCAGGTTAAAAACCAGGCAGGGTATAGATTGTAACAACACAAGGTTGAACACTACCCTCAGAAAGATATGCCTTCAGGGGCCACATAATGAGGAATCAAGATAGGAAGGGGTAAGTGCCACCACCACCATGCCCGGCTGATGGGGCTAATATAAACCAAGGACACCAAACAAGAGAGTCCGGGTATTCAGGTTCGGAAGCCCCAACAGTGAATAATCATTGGACCGGGGAAAAAAAAAAAAAACCCGGGCTTCAGTTTACCCATACCAAACGGTGCCAAAAGGCTCTCTTAGCCTGGTTACCAGATCTTTCTAGATCTATTCTTGAAACATGTAAAACCGAGATCTGCCAATCTAAAAATGCAGGTGGTGTAACCTCTTTCCACTTTTTGCAGATCTCTCTCTGGGCAAGCAAAGCAGCATAGAACAAAATAATTTTTGCCTGTCCTTGGACCTCAGGCGAGAGCCCAAAGATAACCATAGCCAAATCAAAAGTAATTATAGTTCCAAGAGCATCTGAGAGAAAACGGCCAATATCTTCCCAAAAAGGTTTTAGAGAGGGGCATTCGAAGAACATATGGGCATCTGACGCCAACGGTGATCCACATTTTGGGCACATTACAGGGTTTCCGGGATTGAATTTCGAGAGCCTGAGTGGGGAATAGTAGGCCCTATGCAACGTATATAGGTGGTTCCTACGTAACCAAGCTGGTTTTACAAACTCCCACAATGTTTTAAATGAAATGGACCACAACTCAGTCACCTTATGACCCGGTAGCGTAGAACCCCAAAGATGTTCTGGTAACAAAAAGTCGCCATCAAGTTCATCCAGCATCAAGTTGTACCACAAGGAAACTTCTTTCTTAGACGGTGGAGTGTCGACTAGCTGTGAGACCAGATAACTATAGCCTCCAATAGGAAACCTATTCAATAAAGATGGCCGCGCTAAGAAGGCTTGCGTCCAACCTGATATCTGAAGATATTTAAATCTTGAGAAGTTAGGACCCACTTTCTCTCTCAAGCACTCCCATGGGAGCAGGATGCCCTCAGAGAACAAGTCCCCCCAAACCAGCAACCCTGCATCTTTAATCGGAATCGCCAAGCTATCGCCCAGCCACTCCGGACTTTCCGGCAATCCCCATAAGGGAGTCTTATCGCAGTAATAACCTATTTTTAATGTGCCCATCAGTTTGGCCCATGTTTTGGATACACCCTGTAGGATTTTTAACTTAATTTTCTTAAAAAAGCGTTGATTTCCAAATTTAAATAATAAACCTGAATTACCTAAACCCTCCCCATCAATCAAGGCAGACAACAAGGCACCCACCCCCGAATCTAATGGCATCTTTAAAAGCATTCTAACATGCGATAATTGAAAAGCCCAGGCGTAGAGCTGGAGGTCCAGAGCCACCAACCCCCCTTTCTCTCTACGCCTCCTAAGTTTTTTCCAGGAGATCCGCGATTGTTTCCTGTTCCAGATAAAAGATGTAATGTCGGACTGTAACTTCGCAATCATGGCAGGTTCAAAGTATAATGGTATTGTATTAAATAAAAAAGAAATTTTAGGTAGGATGGTCATTTTAACTAAATTAACCCTTCCTAAAAGAGTTAATGGAAGCATTTCCCAAGAACGCATTAACTGGCGGCAATGCTTTGCTACAGCAGAAAAATTAGATGTAACTAGATTGTTTATATCCTTCGGGATATTTAAGCCCAAGTATCGCATTGAAGACCCTGGCAAGATGTTAGTATCGCCGATGTCATCATTCCAAACCAGGACTTCCGTTTTTGCAGCGTTCACCTCATAGCCCGCTATATCCCCAAACTCCTGAGCTATTAAAAGAGCTTCTGGGAGTGCGGATTGTGCATTAGATGTCAAAATAAGCAAATCGTCCGCATAGAGTGCAACTTTACGCTCCCAGCCATGATATACAAAAGGCTTAATATTTAGGGCATCCCTCAAGCGTTGAGCTAGGGGCTCGATGTATAAATCAAAAAGTAAAGGGGAAAGGGGACAGCCCTGCCTTGTCCCTCTAGAGATATTAAACGGATCCGAAAGTACCCCATTAACCAGGACTCGAGCAAAGGGCCTTTTGTACAAAAGTTCAATAGTGCGCCGAAAACCCTCCCCGATGTTAAATTTCACCAAGGCCTCCGCAAGGTAGATCCAATTTACCATATCGAAGGCCTATAATCTCCTCAGACGAAGGTATTAGATCTGCCTTTAGAGATTTTTTTAACGGGATATATCATGAAGATAAATCCATTAACCCTGCTTTAGCCAAACAGTGGCTTAGTAAAATCTCTCTTCCGGCCTTATCTGCCGAGAAAAGTATGCTTCTAGATAGAAACATTTCAGAGGAGGAGGTCAGGACTGCCATTCGGAGCAGTAAAAAAGGCAGAGCTTCAGGACCGGATGGTCTCCCGGCTGAAATGTTTAAACTTCTGGAGCAAGAGATAACACCTCTGTTGGTTGCTCTATTTAACTACATCTTGATAGAGGGTCATTCTCCCCCTGAGTCATGGAATGGTGCCTCCATTACGCTAATTTTAAAATCGGGCAAGCCCGCCACATCATGCGGGTCCTATAGGCCAATTTCTATACTTAATGTAGACTATAAGATATTTACTACAATATTGGCCAGGCGGTTGGCAGGGGTTGCTCCGGAGTTGTTACATCAGGACCAGAAGGGGTTCGTAAAAGGACGACAGCTGTACGAGTTAACCTACGATCTTATTGGGGCCATTGATATGGCCACGACTGCGTCCCTCCCCTTGGCACCAAATGCTTCTTGTTATGAGTCTGAAAGTGCATTGGAGTCTGCTACCTAGACCCCAGTGTCTGTGCTCCCTCTTAAATACTGTTATGTTCAACTTGGCAATTCCAAATTGGCAAAAGCTTATTCCCCTTACAAGTCCCTAGTATATGGTGCTAGGAGTGCCCATGGCATTGATGGAATAGGGATACTCAGGGCTGTGGCACAAGTTTGTGCCACACTGGGTGACCCACATAGCCTAATGACAGCATGCCTGCCATAGCAGACTGCAGGAGAAGTGCAAAGTGCTCAAATTCTACTGTGCCTTCACCATGTGTGGCACAGTAACCTACACTGCATTTAATATATGTAAGGCTGGATTGAGAAAGATGGCGGCCGGCTAACACGCTCGGTCGGGAGCTCCGTCGCACCAGCTAAAACGAAATGAGAAGTTAACTTTTCCGCAGCGTTTTCTTTATTCCTTTCAATGAGGCAACCTAAGATAACCAGAGACAGCCTGAAAGAAATCAAAACGTAAAGCACAGCGAAACAGAACGAGGATACGAGAACCCGGGACAACCTAACCCCACAAAAGACTAAAAGCACAGAAGATTTTTCCCTTGCACTAAGGGTACAGAACGGCGCGTCATGGTAACGAGAGCCTGCAGTCTCAGAGGCAGAAATCCAAACGTACCGTTGGCTCTCGGATCCCGGTGGCAGCTTTCTCCGTGTAACGGAACCTGGATGATCGCGCATAGAGCAATGTGGAGCTGCCGGAGGGCGTTCCAGAGGGTTACTTTCCAGTTCCGGGGCACGAGCGGCAGGGTCAGCGGAACGGGATCAGAACAAGGAGACGCTCGGGACGTCTCTGTACAGCTACATTGGAACTCAGGTTTGAGCATCAATTTGGAGGGTGTATCGAGCGGGTGGTTTTCGAATCGAACAGCAAGAGAATTGCAGATAGAAACCGAGAGACAAAAATCAGGCAATATATTAAAAACTGATAAAGAAAAGCCTCCTCAATTAATGAACAAGGAGAGGGCAACTCCACCACTGAACGAAGAAGGAATTGAGGGAAAAGTGTTGCCCTCAAATCCACCAACAAATAGTGAGCGGAGGTGTACTAAAATTTTGAAAAAATTGGAAACTCAAACTGAAACAAAAGGATTTTCAAATAGAGAAGCAGGTGGTCTAGAAAAGAGAGCCCCAGACTTAATTACAAGCTGTATTGAACAAAAGGCAGTTGGGGGGAAGAAAGAGGAGCACCGCACTCAAGCACAAACAGAAGTGTTTATATGCAACACAAGATCCAGGAAATTAGATAGAGAGCCCGAAATGAGCACACCAAGAGAGGCAGAAAAGGACATAGAGCTGGAAGGTGGAGGAAAATCCTCTTACTGCCTAAGAAACCATAAGTTAGTGCAACAATTCGAGCCGATAAAAAAGTGTGTTACTCCAAGAATCACTAAAGGAAAACAGAGAGTGTCCCCCAAACGAGCAGAACTATCTGAAAATGTTAAATTGAGATCTACGAAAACCAAAGCTCACTACAAACCAAAAAATTAAAGTTACTCCATCTTTATGGTCTTATTTTAAGGTTCAACAATCAGTACGAGTAAGAGGAGGCAATTTCTCTATCCAGAACGAGTCCATTGAATCACCCTCAGGTAACGGCACCCCTCTAGTGAAACACCCACGCCTAAAGAGAATTTAGGGAACCTAAAAAGCAGGGGGACATCAAAGACAATTAGAAGCAAAATGGCAATGGAATCTACTACCCTGCCTAAGATAGCCTCGAACACTGCACCTTTAATGGAGCTAAATGAAGACAAACAATTATACCCACAATCTAAAACTCCAGAGAGAGCTATAGAACAAGAAACAAGAACAGAACAAGGAACAAACAACCCCCAAACAACACATCCAACAGAAAAGGCTATGGAGATGTTTACAGGAAAAATAATGGCAGTAATGACAGAAAAATTCTCAGTCTCTGAGGGGAATCAGAACAAGATACGCGAGGTCTGTGAAGGCTTGGACCAAAAACTAAATGACTTGGGGGAGAGAGTTTCTGCAGTAGAAGCAGCAGTTGAACCCCTCAGCAAAAAGGTGAGCATAAATCAAAAAGAAATCAGGAATCTAAAAGACAGCGAACAAACGATTAAATAGAAATTGGAATCTTTGGAAAATCAAGGAAGAAAAAACAACCGTAGAATTTTAAATGTACCGGAAAATCTGGAAGGCTCAGATATAAAATCGTTTATCGTCTCTCTCCTTGAGGAATACTTCCTGTGGACAAAAAGCTGCAATCTGATGGAGGACATCCAGAGGGTCCATAGGGATCCTTTCAGGAAAAGTAAGGAAAGGAAAACCCCAAGGAAGATTTTGGTTAACTTTATGACCTACACCCTTAAGGAAAAAATTCTGAGTGAGGGCTTAAAAAATGGAATACAAAACAAGGATAACTGGTCTTTCAAAATTCGCTCGGACATATGTAAAGCCACACTAGACAGACAGTAGGAACTGGGTCAACATATGCAAGAGCTGAAAACACTTGGGGCAAACGTTCAGATGAAATTCCCAGCAGCGCTAAGAATTAAGTGGCGCAATAAAATGCACAATATAACGGAACCCCAGGAGGTAGAAGCTCCTATAAACCAGATAAAAGACCAGATACAAAGGGAGAAGTCTAATTAGTTTAATCAGAGAAGAAACCTGTTCAGAAATTCCAAAAGTCTACTCCTAAATAAAGAAGGAAAGAAAACTTCAAAATAAAATAAGTAAGTTAAAAAAAACAAAAAAAAACTGGTGAACCGGAGCTCGAATGGGGTGGAAAATTCCATCTAAAAGAAGAAGGGAGGCTTCCTCAGGGAGGGAAAAACAATCCTCACAAACAAATTATAATGTAAGAAATGTAAAAACACGGGTGGGGAGAAAAATAGGGAAAACAATTCAGAAAAAATATCCTCTTAAAACAAAAAACAATGGAGATAAAAGGGCGTCTAATAAAATGCATAAAAAATGCCTTAACACAGTCCAAACTCTAAAAACTCTTTAAAAAGAAATGACGAAAGAAAAAATAGTAAATGTCCTCTCATGGAACGTTAACGGACAAAGAACTCCCAACAGAAGAAGAAAAATCTTGGAATACATAAAGGAGATGGAGAGTGAGATCATCATACTTCAAGAAACTCACCTTGTAAAAGCTGAGTGGGATCAGATAATAAAAAAATTAAATTGGGTGGACACCTGTATATATACTACCCAAGACTGTAATGTGAAGGGGGTAGCAATTATCTTAAAAAAATCCTTAAAGGCAAAAGTCAAAAGTAAGGCAGTAGATAATAAAGGAAGATGGGCCGTAGCAAAAATAGGAATAGAAGAAAACATACTCAACATAGTAGGATACTATGGCCCAAACTTAGATGACCCTACACCTCTCCAAAATCTATAGTCGGAACTTTTATCGACATCTGACCCCATAATAATAGGAGGAGATTATAATATAATACTAGACCCGAAAGTAGATAGATCACCTCCCAATAATCAACTCAACCTAGCCAAGATGAGGGAATGGCTAAGCATCTATAGAAAAGAATTTGGCCTAGAAGATATGTGGCCACAAAAAGGAGAAAAAACGTACCCTTTTACTTTCTATAATAAGAAATTAGGACACAAATCAAGAATAGACTTTTTTCTTTTAAATAGATCTTCACAAAGTAAAGTTAACTGCATTGAACACCTCCCTCCACATTTATCTGACCACTAGGCAGTAAAGTTAACTCTACTCTTACCTAAAGATATAACTCCTACTAGATGGACAGTAGATCGATACTTATTTAACAACCAACAATATGTTAACCAGCTAGAAATTGCCTCAACACACTATTTTGAAGATAAGGCAACTGGTACTTTGAAACAAACAACTTGGGACGCTTATAAAGCCGTGATAAGGGGTAAACTACTCAGTCTAGGGGCACACAAAATAAAAACAAGGAAACTAGAAATTAAAAAGATGGAATTAGACATTAAAAATGCAGAGATACACCTAGAGAATTAAACCTCCCCAGAAACAAAAGAAGAAGTAGAGAAAAACACTGATGTCTAAAAGAAAAGCTAACAAACTATCTGGAAAACATTGTGAGAGAAAAATGGGAAAACAGTAAAATAGCAAACTATGAATATGGGGAAGGATGCGGAAAACTACTAGCATGGAAAATAAAAACTGAACAATCTAGAAATAACATACCATGCATCCTGATCTCAGAACAATTATCACAAACATCTGAAGATAATATAATAAGACAGGAGTTCTCAAAATGTTACTCAGGCATATACAAAGAAGACACAAATCCAACTAAAGAACAAATTAATAAATATCTAGAGGCTATCACCCTTCCAAAATTAACAAAAGAAGAAATGATAGAACTAATTCAAAAGATTAAGCCTGAGGAAGTTAGAGCAGCTTAAAGCAACCTAAAAAGAGGAAAAGCTGCTGGGCCCGATGCTCTCCCAAATTAATTTTACATAACGCTAAAAGAACCCCTAGTGGATAAACTAACAGAATTAATGAATAATATATACCTAGATCACGAAAACATCCCAGATACCTGGAAGAATGCGACTATTAGCCTTATATTAAAACCTGGTAAAACCCCAAAATTGTGTGAGTCATACAGACCAATATCGTTACTTAACTGTGACTATAAAATCTTCATGCAGGTTGTAGTAAAAAGACTCGCTAAGGTAATGCCAGGACTGATTAACTTAGATCAGAAGGGATTTATAAAAGGGCGCCAACTTGATGAGATCATCCACAAGTTATTTGCAACAATAGACATTGCCACCACCGAAAAACTTCCCCTTACTATAATTACCTACGACGCTGCTAAAGCGTTTGATAGGGTAAACTGGGCCTTTCTAAACAAAATCATTGGAAAATATAATTTGGGGGAAAGTGTTGCCCATATGATAAAGGAAATATATAAGAATCCAAGGGCTAAAATAATAGTCAATGGGAGATTGACTAATAACATCAAAATACAATGTGGTACAAGGCAAGGTTGTCCGTTGTCGCCGCTACTTTTTAATCTTTACATAGAACCACTGGCCACTCTGATTAGGGACCATCCACAAATCCATTCTTTTAAACATCAAAACTGGTCAAAGAAAGTAGCACTATATGCAGACGATTTAATGATATATACTACAAACTATGAAAATGGCAACCAAGCATTGGAAGATACGATGAACGATTTTTGTAAAGTCTCAGGCTACCTGACAAACAGAGGAAAAACTGAAGCAATGAGATGGAATTGCAATCCAAACACACCATTCAGTAGGGATAAAATAAAATATCTAGGAATCACCTTGGTAAAAGAAATAGAGAAAGTCCTGCAACTAAATTTAACGATAATAGCTAAAGAAACGAGAAACTTACCATTCTGGGAAGATCCAATGTAATAAAAAAGTCCATTATTCCAAAATTCATATACCTTTTTAATTCTATACCATTGGATTTTAAAAAAGAACCCTTAAAAAAGATCCAAGGCGAAACTGCAAGCTTCATCTAGGCATCAAAAGGAACAAGAATAGCCTGGAGTAAGCTCAGGAGGAGGAAAGATCAAGGTGGAATAGCTAATCCTGATTTATTTGAACATTACAGGTCTTTCCAATTTAAGAACTTTAGACCATTACTGAGGAAGTACCAATATTACCCAAGTTTCTTGCAAAATTGGACGGAAAAAACAGACTATTTCCTTTTTAAATTTGGACATCCAAAATTTTTCAAAAAAATAAAACTGAAGGTTTTACATAATGCGGCCAGAATTTGGTTCCAAATCAGAAGCACTGTAAATATATCGTATTACAGCACAAAAGCACCAATATGGGATTCACCAGGGTTACCGGAATGCTTAAAAGACTCTTTAATGGTACCACTTAAAACAGCAGGAATAGAAACATGGGGGCAAATACTAATAGGAAATGAGGTAATTCCATGGAATTCGCTATATGAACTTACAGATGGTAAGATTTCGAAATTTAAATACTACCAGCACTCGAATTGGGCTAAATCTCGACAAGATAAAAATATCGGAAAAGAGAAACTTGAAAGCGAAATGATAAAAAAACATCAATAAGAAAAGAAATATCAAAGTGGTACTGGGCACTTATTGAAGCCGGAGAGGAAGAATTTTTTGTCCCGGAAAAAACTTGGAGGAAAGACATACTAGATCAGGAGATAGATCTACAACTGGTATGGCAAAACTCTATGGAAAAATGCTGGTCTTGTATAAAATCAGCATCATTAAGGAGGAATCACCTGTTCACATTCCATCATGCTTATTGGACCCCAAAAAGATTGTCTAAATTCAAAGGAACCAACATCAAGTCCTGCCCTAAGTGTGGAGAAGCTAGAGCTGATGACATCCACATGTTTCAAAAAAGCCCCGCAAAAACCAACTACTGGGATGAGATTGGTAAGACACTGAACATGGTATTGGGAACCAACATAACAGTAAGTACCTCTCTTATAATTTTTGGGATACACAGTAATACAGATGCTGATAGAAATAATTTAAACAAAAAACAGGAAAGCTTACTCTTTGTTTTAATGCTGTTAGCACGGAGAGAAATATGTATTACCTGGGTTAAACCAGTCTCTCCAAGTCGCACAAACTGGCTAAATTACACAATAAAAATCAATAATCTTGATAGAAACGGAAAATATTCGAAGAGAATAAACTTTTGGGAAATTTGGGAACAGCATTTTCAAATAAATTAAAAACTTTTACTGGGCTATGGGCAAACTAAATCCAATGATTAAAGCGATAATCCATAATACCAGGCAGAAATGATTTCTGTTGAGTAGCCAAACTGGCTAACTCCCCCACTAACTAAGGTATTATTGGAAAGGATAAAGGGTAAGTGGAGAAAAACTGATGGATCAAAACAGCAAAAGGGATACTCCCCAAAAACAACTTCGGAAATTGATGGGGCTGTGAAGGCAAAGGTAACACAAAAGATCATCAGACTCCTGAAACCTCCTTATCCATACAATCGCAAAATGAGGATACATTTTTTTTTTTTTTTAAAGTAAGGCGTCCCTAAGGAAGACATCCTCAACCCAGGAGACAGGGTGAAATATATTTACGTTGTGGACATGTAAGTGTAAGCCTGTATGTCCCTATAGTGGCATTTCCCATTGGAAACCACTATATGTGTTATCAGTCCATAGGATAACATAGGCTGCCAATGGGGCATCCTCGATATTGGCAGCTCCATTACAATACTTCTAAAATAAGTCATGGTTGGTATCAAGCAAAATTTCTATTCCCTCCTGACATCATTCTCGTGCCCTGGGTGACATGGCATGCACCCATAGCACACTTTAAAGTGTATCTCCTGGTTGCCCACAGTTTTGCTATGTTCTGACTGACTAGCCAAGCATTTCTGTACCTTCTGCTACCAAGACAGGATTCTTACCTCTTGCCAGGCAGTGTGATCACTCCCAGGAGTCAGAAACAAAGGATGAGCAGGAAGGAGGTCATACCTTCCTCCTCCTAAGATATCTAATAAATTGACAAGTGGTGAGCCTCAAAAGTTATACCACCTCTGATATGCATCTAGACTGTCCCCCTGAGGAGGAAATAGCCGTCTCCGTGCCCGAGGCGTGCTTGTATCCGAGCAAAGTGGGAAATTAGCTGTGCAGGAAGTGTACACCTCCAGGAAGGCAGGCAACACCCGTAATGTGGGCAGCCTGGCCTGTACACTTAGGATTTAACTCTGCCATCTTTAGGAGGGTAGAAACAGTGAGTTCTGGGTAGAAAAGTTGACCGACACCACAGGATGAGGTCAAGTCAAGTCAAGTCAAGTCAAGTCAAGTCAAGTAAAGAATTTGTATAGCGCACTACATACCCATAGGGTTTTAAGGCGCTTAGGGAGGGGAGGAGGATTACTTGTCAAATATCCATGTTTTAAGCTGCTTTCTGAATGCTAGGTGGTTCTGGGTAAGGCGAAGGTAAGTGGGGAGTGAGTTCCATGTTTTAGCTGCCAGGTATGAGAAGGATCTGCCTCCCATGGTGGTCTTGTTGATGCGAGGTACAGTGGCGAGGGCTTGGTTGGAAGAACGTAGTTGGCGGGGGGGGTGTAAAAGGACAGTCGTGAGTTGAGGCATTCTGTTCCGATGTCGTAGAGTGATTTGTGTGCGTGGGTTAGCAGTCGGAAAGTGATCCTCTTATTGACGGGTAGCCAGTGGAGGTCTTTCAGGTGACCAGAGATGTGTTCGTTACGCGGGATGTCTAATATGATCCTGGCTGAGGCGTTTTGGATTCGTTGGAGTTTCTTCTGGAGTTTAGCGGTAGTACCTGCGTAGAGGGTGTTTCCGTAGTCCAGTCGGCTCGTGACCAGAGCATGGGTGACTGTTTTTCTGGTTTCGGTGGGGATCCAGCGAAATGTTTTTTTGAGCATGCGAAGAATGTTGAAGCAGGATGAGGATACGGCGCTGACTTGTCTGTTCATTGAGAGTGAAGAATCCAGGATAACGCCTAGGTTCCGTGCGTGGTGTGTCGGGATGGGTGCTTTTCCGAGGGCTTCCGGCCACCAAGAGTCGTCCCATGCAGAGGGGGATGTACCTAAGATGAGGACTTCTGTTTTATCTGAGTTAAGTTTCAGACGGCTGTGTTTCATCCATTCGGCAACTTCTTTCATTCCTTCGTGTAGGTTAGTTTTGGCGGTGCTGGGGTCATTGGTGAGAGAAAGGATCAGTTGAGTGTCATCCGCGTAGGAGATGATGTTGAGGTTGTGTTGGCGAGCGATGGCCGCAAGGGGGCTCATGTAGACGTTGAAGAGGGTGGGACTGAGTGAGGATCCTTGTGGTACGCCACAGATGACTTCAGTGGCCTCGGACTTGAATGGTGGAAGGCGGACTCTCTGGGTTCTTCCGGTGAGGAACGAGGTGAACCATTCAAGTGCTTTTCCTTGTATTCCGATGTTTCTGAGGCGTTGTAAAAGGGTGCTGTGGCAGACTGTGTCGAAGGCTGCAGAGAGGTCGAGGAGGATGAGGGCGACTGTGTCTCCATTGTCCAGTAGAGTTCGAATGTCGTCTGTTGCTGCGATGAGGGCAGTCTCAGTGCTGTGTTTTGCTCGGAAGCCAGATTGTGAGGAGTCGAGGGATTTGTTGGCTTCGAGGAAAGCGGCGAGCTGGTTGTTGACAGCTTTCTCGATGACTTTGGCCGGGAAAGGAAGGAGCGATATGGGGCGGTAATTTTTGAGTTCGGTGGGGTCCGCTGTGGGTTTTTTCAGAAGGGCGGTAAGTTCAGCGTGTTTCCAGCTTTCCGGGAAGGTGGCGGAGTTGAAGGAGCAGTTGATGACGTCTCGGAGGTGCGGTGCTATGATGGAGTCTGCTTTGTTGAAGATGTGGTGAGGGCATGGGTCTGTGGGGGATCCTGAGTGGATGGAGTTCATCAGGCGGATGGTGTCCTCAGTGGAGATTGGGTTCCAGTCGTTAAGGGTGTTCGAGGGGGAAGAATGTTCAGCATATGGTTGGGTGGGTTGTTCTCCGGGTTGGTTGTCCAAGCTGTTGTGGATGTCTGCGATTTTGTTGTGGAAGAATAGAGCCAGGGAGTCGCAGAGGGCTTGAGAGGGGGTGATGTCGTTGGAGTTGGCCGAGGGGTTGGTGAATTCCTTGACGATGTTGAAAAGTTCCTTGCTGTTGTGGGCGTTGTTGTCTAGTCGATCCTTGAATGCTGTTTTCTTGGCATTTCGGATCAGTTGGTGGTGTATGCGGGTGGCGTTTTTGAAGGCGTCCTTGGTGCTGGTTGTTGGGTCTTTTTTCCAGGCCTTCTCAAGGGAGCGGCAGAGTTTCTTGGATTTCTTAAGATCATCGTTGAACCATGAGGCCTTCTTGCTGCCAGGTTTGCTTTGACGTTTTTTCAGTGGTGCTAGGATGTCGGCGGTGTTGGATAACCATAGGGTGAAGTTGGCGGCTGCTTGATCTGGGTTAGAAGAGTTGGCTGGTGTGTTTAAAAGGAGCGATGAGGAGATCTGGTCGATGGTGATTTTGTTCCAGTTTCTTTGCAGAGTTGGTTGGAGGTGGTTGGTGGGTTTCGGCTTGTTGTAGGTGAAGTGAACGCAGCTGCGATCGGTCCAGAGGAGATCCGTAGTGTGGCTGAAGGAGACATGATTGCTGGAGGTGAAGATGGGGTCGAGTGTGTGACCTGCGATGTGGGTGGGGGAAGTGACCAGTTGTTTAAGTCCGAGGTTGGCGAGGTTGTCCAAAAGGGTGGTGGTGTTGCGGTCGTTGTTCTTTTCAAGGTGAAAGTTGAGGTCTCCCAGAAGGATGTAATCTTTGGAGGGGAGCGCGTGTGGAGTGATGAAGTCTGTGATGTCTTCGCTGAATTTTGCGCGAGGTCCTGGTGGTCTATAGAGGAGGGTGCCTCTGAGTGTGGTCTTGGGGTCGATGTGGATCTGGTAGTGAAGGTGTTCAGAGTTGGCGAGGTTGACGTCAGAGCTGGTTGAGATGTGGATTGATTTTTTATGGACGATAGCGATTCCTCCTCCTGTGTGGCCGGTACGGTCCTTGCGTGTGATCTTTTAATCTTCAGGGATGGCAATGGTGATGTCTGGGGCGGAGGAAGCGTTCATCCATGTTTCTGTTAGGAAGGTGATGTCTGGAGAGATGGTGTCTAGTAGATTCCATAGGTCAATGGCGTTTCTGTGGACCGATCGGGTGTTGAGAAGGATGCATTGTAGGTGGTTGGGGTCGGGAGTCTGTGGTGTGGTCGTAGCGGAGATGTTGTCGGTGCCGGTGAATTTGCAGGAGTAGCAAGAGAAAGGTCCATGGGTGTGTCCAGGAGCGGCTTGGATGCAGTTGGGGGCGCGACCGGGGTTAAGGGCTAGGAGGGTGCAGGGACTAGCTGCCCATTGACTACCAGCTACCACACCCCTAAATGTAGGATTTAAGGGACCTCCTTGACACCAGAACCTTAGATCCAAACAATGTACTTCAAAAAAGGAACAAGAGGAGACCTGTGTCGCCAACAACAGGACTTTGCCATCAGCACAAAGCAATGGAGGGATACTTTGTCCCTGAGGCAGCAGACTTGGAATTGGTTGAACAACTCCATCCCAAGCAAAACTCAACACTCTCAAAGAGAGGAACCCTTATGGAAGCCAAAATCACCCTCAATCTCCCCTGGAGTAGCAGCCCTAGTGCCCTGCAAGCTGCAGGTAACAACACTCACTGGATTCAAAGAATGACTAAATGCAGGGCCCTCTGAGGGTTCACCCAAATCAAGATGGACCAGTGCATTATGTGGTTTGTAGTCTCACCTGCTCCGAAGTTTTAGGCTGCTACATCACTCCCTCGGACACAGCGAAGTGCCCAAAGCTTTTTGTTTTAGCTTATTGCTACCAAGGCTTGTTGGTCACCAGTCCGGTAACCAACCCTGTCACTCAATACTACAACTACAAATAACACTGTGGAACCATCATTAGACATCAGCAGCTGTGTTCCTCTTGTGTTTTTATATTTTGTTTCTTCCAGCGATATCCGCCCAAGCTAATTCCCTCTTACAGAGGTATATCAGGGGGCCAGGATTACAATGCTCTTGGCTGTTTCTCCATCATCAAACACATACACTCAAGTGCCTAATAAGAATAGAGCTCACTACTTTTTCCTGTTAATTAGGCAACCTGAGAATCACCAATCCAAATAATGGACATCACACTATTCATCGGGTAGGAGGATGAGATCAGAGTATGACAAAACATGAATAATCATATTTCTAACTTAGTGAAGTAAGGGACTTCTACCAGAGAAAATACACTGCAATGTTGTACATCGGATCAATCAATCAATCAATCAGAGTACTTGTAAAGCGCGCTACTTACCCGTGAAGGTTTCAAGGTGCTGACGGGAGGGTGTGCCGCTACTGCTCGAAGAGCCAGGTCTTGAGGAGTCTTCTGAAGGCGAGTGGGTCTTGGGTCTGCCGTAGATGGGTAGGGAGGGTGTTCCAGGTCTTGGCGGCTAGGTAGGAGAAGGATCTGCCGCCAGAGGTTTTTCGTTGGATGCGGGGGACAGCGGCGAGGGCGAGGCTGGCGGAGCGGAGCTGGCGGCTGGGGGTGTAGAAGCTGAGTCTGCTTTTCTGGTAGGCTTGTCCGGCATTGTGGAGTGCTTTGTGTGCGTTGGTAAAGAGCTTGAAGGTGATCCTCTTGCCGACGGGGAGCCAGTATAGGTCTCTCAGGTGGGGGTGATGTGGCTGCGGTGAGGGACGTTGAAGATCAGTCAAGTGTATGCAGATGATACAGTTGTAATTGCAGGAACTGCTAAAGGCCTACAGCATCTTTTAGATTATTTTATTAATGTCATGGATAGTTTGGACCTTAACACCAATATTACAAAATACTATACTATGCTGGTTGGGCCCAAGAGTACCATATCCATGAATTATATGGCTGTTGTTCATCATAGTAACAGAGTTGACAATTTCCATTATTTAGGAATTTTATTGAATTTGTATTTGAATTGGCAACCATTGATTCAAAATATTATATTGTCTTTAACAGAGTCACTCAGAGCATTGGACGGTGAGGCGTACACATGTCAAGACGATCATTGATATTTTCAAAACCAAATGTGTTCCCACAGTGAGTTATGGGTGGAGATTTGTGGTTACTGCTCCATATACCCTTATTCAGATTGTATAAAGTAAGTTCTTGAGAAACCTATCAAAGATTCTGCAATGTATACATTCTGATATTGCATACAAAGAAGTAGGTTTGGAATACTTTGAGACTTTATTCTTCTCCTCGCATTGCATTGGTGTTTTTCTGTCTGGCTCAAGGAGGAACTTGGATTTAATAATTTTTTTGCTAAGAGACTGCCTGGGCCTGGATCATAGCTCTCACATCCCCTCGTTGTTATACATTAAGAATGCCAATAGAGACCTTGTCAGACCCGATCTTTTTAACAACCCTGACAACAGTACTAAAGCAGATATTGTGTGGTTCAAGCAGGCCATTTTCGCTCAGGCGGTTCAGAGAGTGAGGCTCTTGCGCAGACCAAGCGCATGTTAACCCATTATTGTTTGATCAAATCATTGATTGGCCTGGAACTTTATTTGACTTTTAATATGTCTGGCTATCATAAAAGGTTTCTAACTTTATTTACAATAAATATTGTCCCTCAATTACTGTTTGCTGTTGATGTGGGTGGGGGGGCACAAAGTCTCTGAGTTGCCTGCATGCACCAGTGATAATGCTTTGAGCCCTGATATCTTGAATATTGGGTTTTTGCCCTACGTTTAATACTCTTCATTACAAATATATTCTGCCCCTCTTGACACCTCTGAATTTTAGGCAAATGCATCCTGCTTTATTGTTTTTACAATCTTTAGCTACTCCTCATATAGGATTCCTTTTAAAATTGGCTTCAGCACTTGTTTTAAGATACAAACATTGATATGCACTTTTATGATATATATTTACTGTCGATATTTTCAGTTAAATAATCAGGTGATTTTATGATGCAGTTGTGCTTTTTATATTTTTATGAATTGCATTGTTCAATTTGAATAAAGTTATTTGACTGACTGAATGACTTGTGAGGAGGTGACGCGGAAGAACTCATTATGCTCTATTGTTCTTATAACTGCGTAGGCAGCAAAGAAGATACACCATCAATTGCAAGCATGAATATATTTGGAGTTAAGGGTGCATTAAAATGGATGGGAGCTGATGCCAGAGTCATTTAACTTTCAAAGCATGTTGATTATTGTGCAGTCAGTTGTTGACAATGCATTCAAAACATATTGATGGCTCTGACATGAATTCACTTAGTAGTGATATATGAAAATATTATCATAAATATGTTCATAAGGTGATAAAACACAGTCTTCAAAGCTTGCAAGCCGACCCTTGTGCTTAAAGTATCAGCAATAGCAGCTGTGAGTTTGATAGATTTCATATTGATACCAGGGGGAATATTGTTTGCAATGCGCACTGGTTTTCATCATGTCAACAATTATTTATTTTCTCTCGACACTACCCAAGTGATAAGTCCCCCTTTTAAAGTATCATGTATTCTAGTTTTTCATAGTAAGTTGTGGGGTTTGCATTGTGCTTATGCAAAATAAACCGGTTTCTGTTTCAAGCAGTACTCTAACTGCAAACAAAATAAAATAACTTAGTGAACTATGATATGGGATATGAAGCCGTAGTGCAGGATTGGACGGCGGATAGGTTGAGCTATTGACAAAGAGGGTGAGGTCAACCGGGGTACTATGGAAAGAAAATTCCCTGTGCAAAAATATTCACTGTCAAATAGCCATAAAGTAAAATAAAAAACAAATTCCAGAATAAAACTGTTTTTATAAAAAACTTGAGACTTAGATTAAAGTGTCACACATGACAAGTGACTTGAAAATGTCACTTTATTGTGTATGTGAAACAAAAAAGAGTATGTAAAAAAAAATCAATTTGTATGGTGTGGCTTGACAGTGCAGCTGTCGGCAGACAATTTTGTAAGAACAGCCACAAGAGGGGCTTTGCCTCTGCCCACATGTTGGGAGTCAGGAGTATGTGTTTTTGATTGGGTAGATGTGTGCTTCCACAAAAAAGTGCTTGCCCTCAACAGCTGTGATCATTTTGTTTTGTTTATTTATCCAGCTGCCTAAGTTTCAACTTTAAGGAGCACACACATTACACGTTAATGCGATTAAAGAGTCTCATATAACTAGGTCATTATGTTTTTTTATCTGACAGTATCACAGATAGGAGGAGGCAGTAATTAACATACATGGATTTTTAGGTCTGGCTTGACAGTACATTCATACGGCAGACCTATTGGAATTACAAATGCGTGTTTAAATATTGAGCTCACAGTTTTAGAGGAAATCAAAGGTGATTTAAATTAGTGGAGGAGATGGTGGAAATAGCATTAAAGTAGAAACGCTAATGAAAATGCCATTGGTCATATACTTAGCATTCCTCTAGCACAAAAGGGCTTTACTAAGTAGCCACATTGTTCACCAGCATTAGTAGTTACCAGGAGATTAGGCCCTGGGATAAGAACCATCAGCAACACATCCCTCCTGTCTTAATATCTGCAATAGAAACAGAAAAGACAAGATCCTGTGGAAGGACACCTCGTTCAAGAGCACCTTTTAAAATAAAGAAAGGCAACTGGTTTGCAGTGTTAAAAAAAGTACGGGAATGTTGATCCCAGTAGTTCCGGCTTACTTTGAAGCAGAGAGAAATATTTGCTTAAAGTAAGATCACATGTTGGAGGATTCCATATATGTTTTTGAAGCAGCAGCGAATTGTTGCTCTGTGACAATGATGTTCTTTTTCCTATATTGACACGTACTGCATAAAGAGATAACAATCAAATAATTTTGAATACATGTATCACTGTATATGTTGTATAAACTTGGCTAGGGAGCAACATAGGAGCGTATATTGGAGAGAGTACAAGATTACATACATCAGATATAAGATTATTTTCATCAAGGGGCTAATGTACATTTAGGTGCAGTGAGATTTAATGATATACTGAGGAGCACAATTTTCATCATGTGCTGAGGATGAGTCCTGAGTCAAGTTTGCCCAGCAAACTCAGCGGTTTAGTAATTACCTAGGTCACATTTCTTATAGGAATGTTATCATCTAACTTTTCTGAAATAAAAAATGGGTGTTTTTGTTCTATTCTATGTGTAAAAGAAATATATAAAAAAATGTACATGAATTTTTTATGTAAACTATTTTGACAATTTATACTAAAATAAACCTTTTCCCCCCATACTTTACTGTGTGGATATGTCCACTAAAACTGCATGGTTTCTTATTGTAAAACATAAAAGAAAATGAAATGCAAAAGTTAATTGTATCTGATAAAATAATGTATAAATATGTTTACGTTACATATTAATGTCAACACATTTTCTATATTTATGTTAAGTGTAGAACAAAATAAATACAATGCTATAGCACAATGGCCCATATATACAAAGAGATATTGCATTTCTTAATGGTCCAAACGGCTCATTCTTTCCCAGGTGGAGCGGTTGTGTGAAATATTATGCAGCTTAGTCCGGCCGCGGAGCAATGCACCTTGAAAAGAGCACCAAACCTACCCACAAAGGACCATTGTGTGAATCTTGCGTAGGCAAAATGGGTATTGGCAGCCACCAGGAACGGAACCCTGGTCAAATCGTTACGATGATTGAAAATGGTGTACAAGGGGATCGCAGCAGAATCTTACCGGCGGATTGCAACAGACATCACCCGCTGAAGGGAAGGAATTGCAAGGCTGACTACTGATACCAGAATGCTTCACACCTCAATCCACTGCAGCGCCCACTAGAGGGAAATCACTGAGAGAGAAAACAAGCAATCACCTGGTATCTGTATGGATGGCCCCCAGATGCCTGTAGCTCCTCCTCTGAAGAAGGCCAAGATGCTGGCCGAAATGCATTAGGATTACCGGAGCTTTGAAAACCGCTACAAATAAATGCTGCAAGCTACTGCGACGTGTGCGGCTCATTCTTTCCCAGGTGGAGAGGTTGTGTGAAATATTATGCGGCTTAGTCTGGCCGCGGAGCAATGCACCTTGAAAAGAGCCCAAACCTACCCACAAAGGACCATTGTTAAAAAACAAACTGATAGTGTGGCTGATCAAAGTTAAGCACATCAGTTTCAAAATACACTCATAGGTGTTGATTTTGTGCACATCACATCCGGAGCTTGCCACACAAACGTTCCACTGTAGAGACAGATCTCAAGTTATGCAAAAAAGGATGGTGCACCAAAGGTAAAGAGTCCAAGGCATCGTGAAATTGTAGAAAATCAATCCTTTATTAGTTCAAGCTTTAAAAGGCCACAGCCAACGTGTTTTGTTCCTGTCGGAACTTCGTCAGGGCTTGGAAATCGCTTTATCAATCTCGTACGGCAATCAGGTACCCGATGTGGGGAGTATCCACTATGTGTCCAGAGCGCGTTCTTAGGTCATGTGTATTAAAAGAAAACAGGCGGCGGCGTGTAGGTTGACCTAATATCCCCACACACAGTATACATTGCAATCCATAAAAAATCAGGGATCTGTATTGTCCAGAAAAGCCATGTGCCCGAGGACTTAGATAACCCTCCCTTTAAATGTAGAAAAGATCAAATTCAGGGCATCGGTCACGCAGCTCAGAGAAAATATTGGGAATGAGGCGTATATAACCTCTCGTCGCATAGAAACCTGTGTCCGCCCCTCTACATGTATCCCTCCTAAGCACGCGGAGTGTGTGCCTTAGTAAATGCCAGCTCGGACCATTTTGTGAATCTTGCTAAGGCAAAATGGGTAGTGGCAGCCACCAGGGACTGAACCCTGGTCAAGTCCTTAGAATGCTCAAAAATGGTGTATAAGGGGATCGTGGCAGAATTTTACCGGTGGATTACAACAGACATCACCCGCTGAAGGGAAGGAATTGCGAGGCTGACTACTGATACCAGGATGCCTCACACCTCAGTACACCACGGTGCCCACTAGAGGGAAATCACTGAGAGAGAAAACAAGCAATCACCTGGTATCTAGTTTTTTTTTTCTAGATATTTGATGTCATACATAAGAGAGGCATATACAAATTCATTACATCCTTATTCCAATTAAACATTAAGAAGAAATTCATAATACAGATTAATAACAATTCAGTAATAAATAAATATATGTTATCTAAAACTGTGCTATTAAATATTCCGACGTAGTTCAATAAACAGTGCAAATCAAGATACATATTATTGAAAAAAGGGCCGCGCTCAGCCATTCAGACTTCTCCACCTAGCAAGTGGTGCCCAGATATTTCGTCCTAATTCCCTATATTTTTTACCTTTTAGCTCATAAGGGCAAGATTTGATATTATGCATACCTAGCAGTCTTGCTATCCACATTTGAAAGGTGGGGGGGGGGAGGAATCTTTCCACCCTGCTCAAATAAGAATACGTAGTACAGCAGTAGATATAAAAACCAAAGCTTCAGCAGTACTTCCTAACTGCAGTTTCTTATCTACCCCTAATAACATTAGTGAAGGGGATAGAACAATCCTACATTCTAGCAGCCCCTCCAAGAAATTTCCAATTTCCCCTAATATCAAAGATAGATGGTCACACCGATGGAACATATGAGTCAGCTGGGCCCTTATCGCATCTAGGGCACTTATCGTTCTCCACCAGACCCCAGGCATGCAGCTTCGCCGGAGTATGATACAAATTAAATAGTGTTTTGTAATGCTGAGCCCGTAGGTTAGAGGATCAAAAAAGTCTCTTGTCTAGTGCAAGTGCTAGATCTAAATCCGCATCTGGATCGCCTAGCTTCACCGCAATTGCAGATTCATTTTTTTCCAAATCGTCCTGGATGCCCACCATTAAATGGTTATAGACTAGTTTGATTTTATTGTCCATAAATAATCCATTAGGGGGATACGATTCATTATTGAGATCCTCGGCCTAAATGCCATCACTGTTTGAACCAATTGTCTATAAAGAAACCAATGATTAAAAGGGATCCCAAACTTTTGCTGAATCGCTTCAAACCTAAGTACCTCCCCTCCTGCCATAATGTCCCCTAAGGTCCTTATTCCATGTTCTTTCCAAAACAGGCAGTTCCTATCCGTACCCAAAAAGGGGAACACACTAGAGTTCCAGAGGAGATGGGGAGCATTGATCTTAGGGATTTCCAGCATTTTTTGGATAGCTTTCCATGTCCTCCAAACCCCATCCAGAATCTTATACCGGGCCCTCTTATAGTATCTTCGGTCTACCTCATTGACTAGTAAACCAATAGCCTTCTTCCCTAGTAAAAGCTCAAAAATGGATGGGGGATCCTGCCTATCTCCCCGAACCTCTTGCGGGCTTGGGACCGATTGAAACAGTATAGACATATGAGCCAAGAGGCAGGACAGATGGTATAAACAAAGATTTGGTAGGGCCATACCCCCCCTTTCGAACGTGACTATATAGACTATATAGAGCTGTTGGTGAATAAGTGGATGTTCATATAAATGGTGGAATTACTGAATTGGTTGTTGTAACTAGCATAGGTATCCACTTTTTTGTAAATGTTAGTTTCTATTTTTGAATATGTGTTTCAAGGGTTACATTACACTGAAAAGAGGTCTGTCACTCTGTCACAAGGATGGAGTCATCAGTGATGTCATGAGTGATGTCACTGACCATGTCATGAGTGATGTAATATATGACGTCATCAGCAGTGCATTACACGCGCAAGTTATAGTGAGTCCAACTAACTATAACGTGGAATTTCAATGGTTTTATGTCAGTAAAATTTCCAGGTAACTATAACTGGTATGAAACCTATGGTTTTTTCAGTGAATTTAATAGGTTTTTTAAATGCTAATTCCTAACTCTAACTGGTGTGAAACCTATGGTTTTTTCAGTGAATTTCATAGGTTTTTTAAATGCTAATTCCTAACTATAAGTTTCGTTTTATAAGTAAGACTGTTAATGCTCTAGTTGTTCTTGAGAACACTCTGGTACATTCTATCTTTGGGCTATAGTTGGGCTACATATGGCTGATATTTGGGCTACATTAGTATTTTTTGTCTCTGGTGGACATCTTTGGGCTACATTTGGGCTACACTTGGGCTACATTTGGGCTGTAACATATATATAGCCCAATGTAGCACAATATATATTTTTTAAAAAGTATTTTTTTCGTAAAAACCACTTGAGTATAGCAAAGTATAGCAAAGGCACATCGGGTTACCTGTCCCTTCAATTTTTCCCATTTTTAAAAAATAATTTTTTTTAAAAATGTTTTTTTTCCTAGGAGCGCTCCCGGAGCGCGCCCCGGTGAGCGCCCCGGAGAGCGTACTTGCTTGAAGCGCCCCGGGGCGCGCCCCGGGGAGCGTCCCGTAAGCGCCAATATCGCGAACGAAAACATGATCGTGACGTATCGCGTAGCCGCGTGATGCGTCATATTTCGCACAGCGTAAGCGCACCCGGAAGCACGCATGCGTATACGATCGCAAAACGTTCTGACGCGCTTACGCTACGCGCCCCGGGGCGCGCCCCGGGGCACTTCTTGGGTCGCGTAGTTTAAGCGCGTCGGGTCATGTGACCTGAAAATAACACTTTTCATTGGTTCACAACACTTTTGGTTTCAATATGATGAAAGCCCTGCTCATGTGACTTGAAAATAACACTTTTCATTGGTTCACAACACTTTTGGTTTCCAAATGATGAAAGCCCTGGTATTGTGACTTGCAAATAACACTTCTCATTGGTCGAGAACAGTTCTTTTTTTCCAAATGATGAAAGCCCCCTCCTTTTTTCTTTATTCTGCCTTTGTCCTTTGACTGAGGAAGACCTGTTTGGAGATCTGTCTCTAATATATTCTACTTAATTATGGCAACAGTAGCAGCAGCAGCTGGAGCATCTGCCCCACCACCACCACCACCACCATCAAAAAGACCACCAGAAGATCACATTGGTGGTCAAGAAGAAGAGGAGGAGGAGGAGGAGGAGGAAGAGGAGGAACGCCCAAGGCAGTTCCTGCAAGAAGTTCATCAGCCCTACAAACCAAAAGAGCACTTCATATGGCAGTTCTACAAAATCCCAAGGGGTTTCAAAAAAGTCAACGCTGCGAAGGTGACTTGTTAGATTTGTGATACAGCGCTGTCCAGGGGGAACCCTAACAAAAAATATTCCTTCGGGAATCATACCATGATTCGGCACATGATCCGTTGGCACCCAATCAACTATTCTGCTGCAGAGGTAAGGGACCTCTGCAGTAAACTACCCCCATCAACATCAAGACCCTCAACATCGAAAGAACCAACTCCATCGGGTTCAGAGGCAACAGAGACAATGCCTATCATACAACCCAAATTTAACGATTTTAAAATCATGTGCAAATATTGTGGAAAGTTAATTTGCTATGGTGAGCAAAGTGTTAAACTTATCATCTGTGCTGGGGAGAACCATAAGTGCCCGAAAAAACCCTAATTTTTTGCATACATTTTTTTGCTCCAGTTGAGCCATTTACAATTCCCTGTTTTTTGTTGCTCCCCCAAGAAAATACAAAAAAATAATAAAACTGTTCAGAAAAGCCATAAAAAGTAAAAAATGTTCAAAAAACAAACAAAAAAAAAGAAACAACAAAAAGAAAAAAACAGTTCTTTTCAGAACTACCTCCCATTCATATAAAATGACTTAGATTTTTAAACTCTGCCATTCTCTTTTCTCCCCGGTGCGCTCCCCGGTGCGCGTACCAGGCGCTCCCCCGCGCAAATCGAAAAAAAAAAAATGTTTGCCCCGCTGGGCCCTTTTATAGCCCCTACATGAAACCTAGGGGGTCAGGGGGGTCTACTCTGCCCCCTAATGGTCTTTTCCCCCTTTGTTTTGGCCACCTCTTGTGTCTCAATCCTACCGAGACACAAGATGGTGGCCGCTTCGGACCGTTTGGAATGTTTACATACACCCGAGAGCCAATCAGCTTTCCGTGCGCAAGTCGCATGGCGCGCCTGGTGCGCTCCCCAGGACGCGTACCGGGGCGCTGCCATAGATATATATATTATTTTGAACCTAAATTACTCAAAATCCACTGGAGCACATATCTTGAGACATAGCAAAGGCACATCGGGCTACCAGTCCCTACAATTTTGCAAAGTTTGGTGGAAATCCATTCAGCCGTTCGGGCTAAAAGTGAAATAGACCGCCCTATGGAAATTAACATGGGGAAAACGCATTTTGGGACCCCCCTTTTCATCTCGGCCCCCGCTTGACGAATCCCCCCCAAACTTTCAAGGAAGGACTGGAACGCCGCAAGGCCATTTTGAGGAAATTTTCAGGCAGATTCGTCAACCGGCGCCAAAGTTATTCCAAATAGAATTTTGAGATTTAACATTGAAAAAAATCCTATCTATGACTACCTACTGGCGTGGCGACCGCCAGTAGGTAATATATATATATATATATATATATATATATATATATATATATATATATATATATATATATATATATATATATATATATATATATATATATATATATATATATATATATATATATATATATATATATATATATCTATATATATATATATCTATATATATATCTATATATATATTTATATATATATACTCACTAGAAAAACACAGGTTTCAGGGGCGTTATACTTTTTTGGACATTTCACACGTACAGAAACCAGAGAAATTCAGCCTTATAGTTAGTTTATCTCGGCCCCCGCTTGACGAATCCCCCCCAAACTTTCAAGGAAGGACTGGAACGCCACAAGGCCATTTTGAGGAAATTTTCAGGCAGATTTGTCAACCGGCGCCAAAGTTATTCCAAATAGAATTTTGAGATTTAACATTGAAAAAAATCCTATCTATAACTACCTACTGGCGATTGCCAGTAGGTAATATATATATATATATATATATATATATATATATGCAGGGAACAGTTTGCTCCATGCCAAATATTGCCATCCACCATCATTAATACGCAGTATTCCATTAGGGGAGCTTATCAGAGCTAAACGCAACTGCAGTGCTGTGGCAAGTTTTGAAGCAGAAAAAAACACCATGTGCAATAGGTTTAAGGAGAGAGGCTATAGCAACAAAGTCATCACGCAGGCCATTTCCAAAGTAGATAACATGCAAAGGTCTGAATTGCTAGTTCCTAAAGAAAGAAAAGAATCTGAACAGATCAGGTTTATAACCTGTAATGACAGCCAAACCTGGCAGCTTAGGAAGAGCCTAGAGAAACACTGGGGCATCCTCAAATTGGATCATGACCTCAATGAAGTACTTAGTGATAATCCTTAACTCACCTTCAGAAAGGCACGGTCATTGAAGGACTCTCTAAGTAAGGCTACACTACAACACCCCATAAAATCCCCCCAAGTGAGTGGATTTTTTCCTTGCACTAAATGCAAAGCATGTAGAAACAGCCAGAAGTGTAAGAGCCTCAAAATTTGCAAAGATCATACTGAGCACAAAATCACCAAAATGCTCGGTTGCAATACCGAGTATGCAGTATATGCGCTCAAGTGCCCATGTGACAAATTTTACATTGGAATGACCACCAAGAAGGCCAAACTACGGGCACTAGAGCATCTTCGTGCCATTAAAAATGCTAATCCACAGTACCCTGTGGCAAGACATTTTGCAACTGAGCATCAACAAAACCCCAATCTTGTGCAATTTTATGTGATTGATTGCGTCCATAGAAATGAGAGGGGTGTCAACAGGTTACTTGAATTACGCAAACTGGAATCCAAATACATCATCCGGTATAACACCATACAACCCTTCGGGCATAACATAGGGGAAGAATTGTCAGTACACTTACAATCATAAATCATAATAAGATGTCGGCTTTCCTGTACATATATTTGTTCCATTCTGATTGTTTTTAAAATAATGCACTTTTTAATCACGTGACCAGAAAGTTATAGCAAATCACTGACACATTTTTCTAATCTTTAATTTTGTAGGTGTGCAGCATATACACAAGATATTTGGAATTATCGAGCCCACTAGGGCATGACACCTTCTAATTTGAAATATGGACTAATTCCACCATTCCCAAAAATGGGGTGAAATTCCCATCTACCATTCGAATGTATTTACATCGATTCAGGACATGAATATATATTTTTTTCATTTTCACGCATTAATTGGCAGCATTGTCCATACTATGCCCACGGGGGCGTGACATCAATGCGCATTTATTCACAAATCTTTATTTCATGAACTGTTTTCGTGCTAAACCAGTATGATTTCATTTGCCATAGAGAAATTTACTCTGTGTTGCTTAAAAATGCTTAAAAATGCATTTCCATGTAATGGTGGTTCCTTTTATATTAAGGCAAATACGCTTTTCATTTTTTCCATTTACATTCAAATGTGGATTATGCTGTGCAACGCGGTAATACGATAACGAAAACCTGTGTTTGCAACAAAGTAACAAAGTATCTCTTTAATGTCTATTGTTGGTCACGTGCACATCTTTCATGTTTGTATCACTTTAAATGTTGAATGGCCACCGTAATACTTTACCCGTGAACAAGACGCGAAAGCTTTGAAACGCGTTGGGTTTTCCGTGTGCCAATAAATATTGCACCTTGAACGAACATTTGGGCCCCGACTCTGGTGTTATGCTGATTTATTAGCGATTTGACTGCCAGGAATCTGTTTATATATATATATATACTGTGTCTCTTTTGTTCATTTACCAAACATCAATGTTTTGAACTTTTTGTTTTCATTATGAACTTGTTGACCATTGGCTTTGTTGCAACCCTTGCGTCCTGTTTCTTTAGGCGCTTGGGCTTTTAATTTCAATTTAATGCACCGCCTACTCCTGACGCGTCATGTGATCAAGCTCCGCTTGCGGAGCGAAACGCGTCAAGGAGGGCACTAGCTCTTTTCACTTTGCTGAATTAAATGGATTGCTGGCACAGAAGTGTGTGATGTGGCTTTTTGGTGTTTGCTAGATCAAATACAAACACATACAACAAATACAAACACCTATTTTTGGAGTGAGGTCTACGCCTGCTGCAGCCGCTACCTTTGGCGGTCAGGAGTTTCTGTTCATTTCCATTACCGGGATTGGTTTTGCTTCCGGTTTCGTGGACCCGCCCATCGTTTTGAGGCACGGCATGTTGTGCAAACCGAAACGCCTCGCCGTTCTTCAATTGGACTCTTTGAGTACTGTATACCGTGCCCCCCGCGACTTTTCTACTGAATTGGCCGGCGCTATCTAAGTATCCTGTCCCGGAGGTGGTTTTCGGAGCTTGAGGAGTCGGCTGACTTCTCGCTGCGTCCCGGAGCTGAATCTGGCAAGGTACTGTGTGTGCGCGCCAATCTTTCTAATAAAGTGAAGCGGGTTTGGGTTAATAACTCCATTAGAACTTTCTTGACTATTCTTCAGCCACATTAGCAATCCAACGGCATACTTGGCCGTTTACACTAATTGCAAAATGTGTTCCACCGACGCTCTCAGGAGTAGGGAAATGGCAGCGGAGGCTCTGTATGAAAACCTACCTACTGTGACTTCCACAAATACTCAAGAAAAACGAACTTTAAATACTAACAACAGCACCAAGGAACTATTAAAAACCCTGGAGAAACTACTGCGTAGTGAACTGTCCAAGTGGTGGGAGAAGAAATCATTGGACAAATATCTGGAGGTAAATCGAGTGCCCCGGGGTTTGAGAGTAATGATTGTTCCCACTTATGAAAACCCGGATCCCAAAATGCTTCAGAGATGGGCAGAGAATAGCCTGCAATCATCGAGAAATATGCTACTGATTTTGACTGAATTTGCCCAATCTGATAGAGAAACATTATTAGTGGAAATTGCAAAGGTTAATGAACTTTTGGAAGCAACCGGTGACACTGATTTAATAGCAAATACACGTAAAGAAATTGATCAGAGACTTGTTAAGTTGGAGCAAACTATCCAAGAAAGGAAAATCAGCAAGTTTGCAAGGGACAAAGAGGACTATGCGACAGGTCGTATTTTTACTTTCTCACGAAAATACGATTCATATAAACGCAAAGCCATGTCCGCCCAACATAAAACACCTACAACTTCTGATCAAGGGACTGCTATTGGCCCAGTGGTGAGGAATGAGGATAATCTATCAGTAGCCTCCTTCAGCGGTTCTGAAGATAGTTTACCACACGCTGATGCAACTCCAATTGATTTGACTAATTTCTCCATGGCTGACGAGTTAAATTTTGTCAGCGAGGACCGGAGGTACTCTCTGCGCTCACGGAACATTCCTCCCCAAGCAGACAAAGTGGCAGTCAAAAACGCAGCTGCAGGAAACGGAGCGCCAAAAAGAGGTGGAGGGCGAGGCAGAACTCGCAAAAATTGGAACAATTGACCAATGAACAAGACAATACTGTGATTAATTTAACAGACCTAACTTTGTCCAGGGCGGAAGAACAACTCCTCTCTTTAGGACTCTCGTACTGTCCACCTAATGATTTTTCATATGTACAAGCACGTATTGATGTTTTTAAATTTATAAGAAAAATCAAACTGCAAAAATATTTCTTGTTACATCCAGAAATTCCAATTACGCATATTGAAAGTGAGACAATAACAACAAATGAGGAATCCTTACAGGTTCGTCATCTACAAGGTCTGCAAACATTGTTGTCTTTAGCAAATGAAGACAACTCACAAACTGATGTCACAGTTAGTCAAGCCATCAAGGTGAACTGTTCCCCTCCTACTACCTTCCGTGGTAAATCCACATTTCTGCCCTTGATGCCCAAAGATGCATTGGATGTCTTCAGTGATAGGATTATCACTGAACTTAAGACACTTAATAGATCGGTACTAAAGAAGAGGGAACAAGTTGATTTTAATAACGTCCAATACAATAAACTTGTGAAAAAAATCCAGGGTAACAATCAGGTTGTAGTGAAGAGTGCGGACAAAGGGGGGAACACGGTGTTGTGGGCCCAGTCTGATTATATTGCAGAGGCATCCCGACAGCTGTGTGACCCTCTTTGCTATACCAAATCCACTAAATTTGTGATGCTTAAAAGCCATGAAACCACCAGAAAAGCCATTAATCTCTGGTACAGAACTGGCTTATTAACAAAAGATGAATTTAAGTTCTTAAATGTGTCACATCCCATTACTCCACTTTTTTATTTGTTACCCAAGATTCACAAATGTACCTCTCCTGTCCCTGGTCGTCCCATCATCTCCGCCCAGGGCAGTATGAACGAAAACATTTCAAAGTACGTAGATTTTTTTCTTCAATCACATATGTTTTCTCTTCCTTCCTTCTTGAAAGACACTACAGATTTTTTGGTGAAGGTTAGTCACGTCACTTGGGGTCCTGATTTCTGTTTCCTGGTGATGGATATTGAGGCACTTTACACCAGCATCAACCATCTCCAGGGCTTAGAATCAGTTAAATATTTCCTAGATGGACGAGAGGCAGCATTGAGAGATCACAACCTCATGCTGCTTGAAATGATACGCCTATGCCTCTTCAATAATTACTTCCAATTTGGAAAGGATTTTTTCCATCAAGAACGCGGGGTGGCAATGGGTTCGTGCTTCTCCCCCAGCTACTCATGTCTTCATGTTGGCTGGTGGGAGAGGCATGTCCTTGGTGTCACCCACGCACATTGGCTTCCCCATCTAGTGCACTATTGGCGCTTCATAGACGATATTTTTATCGTCTGGCGGGGCACCAAAGAACAAGCTGCTTCATTTGTTAACGAGATTAATGTTAATGACAGGAATTTAAAGTTTACTGCAAATATAACATCTGATTGCACAGAATTCTTGGATGTCCAAGTTTATATCGATCATGGTACTATACACACGAAACTCCACAGGAAGAGCACTGCGGGTAATTCCATCTTGCATGCCCGCAGTGCTCACCCTCCACATACCATCAATAGCATTCCTTTGGGGGAATTCATACGTATTAAACGTATTTGCAGTAGTCCTGAGGTCCTTGATAAATGTTTATTGGAGTCCAGGACAAGATTCCTTAAACGAGGTTACAGTAAAGTCATTTTAGATCAGGCTCTGACTAAGGTACTTGCTCGTCCTCGTGAGGAACTCTTAATCTCCAGAAACAAAGAGATCACCCAAACAAATGAACAGGGCTCTGTTCGTTTTATCACCACTTACAGTTCTCAAACATCCAAGATAAGTAATATTATCAGATCAGAATGGCCAATTGTATTAACTGACGTGATTTTAGCACCATTTCTACCTAAATCGCCAGCTATTACTTTCAGGAGGGCTCCATCTATGAAAGATTCACTTGATAGGACTCAACCTGAACTTACACCTAAAACAAATTGGTTGAATAAACCAGGTTTTTTCAGGTGCACCTCCTGTCGTGCTTGCACTTTTGCAGTTAACGGTACACACTATGCTTCGGCTTTTAACGATAGGCTGATTCCAATACGTGAACATCTGACATGTCGCAGTGATTATGTAGTTTACCAGCTGACCTGCACTTGTTCATTGTCCTATATTGGAAGTACCAAATTACCAGCAAACCAGCGCATTTTGCAGCACATTCGTGCCATAGTCAACTCTGACATGAACTACCCAGTGGCGCGCCATTTCAAATCGGTGCATGATAAAAAACTAAAAGATCTCACTTATACCTTACTTTGTTCAGTAGCTAATCCGGGCAGAGGTGGAGATCGAGAAAAATTGCTTCGCCAAAAGGAAGCATATTTTATACTGCTGCTTGATACTCGAGCCCCTGTAGGTTTAAATGCTTTTGATGAGTTGCATCATTTTCTGTAAAACGTTTGAGTTGTTTCCTTGATTGATATAGTTGTGGCCCTCACCTATGATTATGTAGTTCTTTTTGTGTCTTATGCAATATGTTTTCCTTTGTATTTTGGTGTGGTTGATGACTATTCTCAAATTTGAGATAACACATTGAGAAATCGTTTTCTTCTGGTACTTATTTGTAGGTTTTCAAATTGAGTTTTCTGTAGCCTGTCAATTTTTCTTTTTTAGATCATGAAATATTTATAAGCACTTGCACTTTAGCACAAAGGCACTTGGTTCACATTTAGACACATAATGTATCATTGACAGGGATGCTAACAGCCAGCTTAGGGATTATGATATGTCAAATCTCTCTGTTTTTTAAAATGTTTCTATGCACCAGCATTAGATTTCCAGAATTCTTGCTATACTTAAAACAATGTTTGGAAAGTTGAAACTCAGGATTCATTTTATTTATTTTTTGGTTGATATTTATCGACTCAGATGAGATTTACACAATCAATTGATTTCAGTTGATTTACCTGCCCTTAATTGATTTGCTGGCTTGTCTAAGTGATGTTATCTCTACTTTTCATTTGAGCACTATGCTCTAACTGTGTCTCTTTTGTTCATTTACCAAACATCAATGTTTTGAACTTTTTGTTTTCATTATGAACTTGTTGACCATTGGCTTTGTTGCAACCCTTGCGTCCTGTTTCTTTAGGCGCTTGGGCTTTTAATTTCAATTTAATGCACCGCCTACTCCTGACGCGTCATGTGATCAAGCTCCGCTTGCGGAGCGAAACGCGTCAAGGAGGGCACTAGCTCTTTTCACTTTGCTGAATTAAATGGATTGCTGGCACAGAAGTGTGTGATGTGGCTTTTTGGTGTTTGCTAGATCAAATACAAACACCTATTTTTGGAGTGAGGTCTACGCCTGCTGCAGCCGCTACCTTTGGCGGTCAGGAGTTTCTGTTCAAATATATATATATATATTACCTACTGGCGGTCGCCAGTAGGTATATATAGTTAGGATTTTTTCCCTATGGGATTTCTGAAAATTCTATGTCTAATAACTTTGGCGTTTGTGGACGGAATCGGCTGAAATTTCCAGGAAAATGGCACATTTTGTTTCTGAGCAGCTCCTGGAAATTTGGGGGGGTTTCGTCAAGGGGGGGCTGAGAAAAAAGGGAGGTCCCAAAACGCGTTTTTAACATTGAGTTTTCCATAGGGCGGTTGGACTCACTTTTAGCTCGAACGGCTGAATGGATTTGCACGAAACTTGGCAAAATTGTAGGGACTGTTAGCCCGATGTGCCTTTGCTAGGTCTCAATATATGTGCTTCAGTGGATTTTGAGAAATTAACGTTTAAATCAAGATATATATCTGTAACAGCGCTCCGGGCAGCGATCCGGTTCGCGTACTTTTCGCTTATCGGAACTTTGCGAAGCGAAGCTGATTGGCTCTCCGGTGTCTGTCAACATTCTAAACAGTCCGGTGCGGCCGCCATCTTGTCTCTCGGTAGGATCGAGAGACAAGAGGAGGCCAAAACAAAGGAGGAAATGAAGGAAAGGGGGCAAGGTAGACCCCTTCTGACCCCCTAGGATTGATGAGGGGATATTATAGAGCCACGCTGGGCCCAAAAAAAAAAAAAAAAATCCGTTTTTTTCGCCGTAGAGACGCGTCTTGGTACGCGAACCGGGCAGCTAACCGGGAAGCTAACCGGCAGTGTAACGGGAGTCTGACGAGTAGCTGATTGGCTGTCAACATTGTAAACAGTTCGGAGCGGCCGCCATCTTGTCTCTTGGTAGGATCGAGAGACAAGAGGAGGCCAAAACAAAGGGGGAAATGAAGGAAAGGGGCAAGGTAGACCCCTTCTGACCCCCTAGGATTGATGAGGGGATATTATAGAGCCACGCTGGGCCCAAAAAAAAAAAATCCGATTTTTTCGCCGTAGAGACGCGTCTTGGTAAGCGAACCGGGCAGCTAACCGGCAGTGTAACGGGAGTCTGAGGAGAAGCTGATTGGCTGTTATCATTGTAAACAGTCTGGAGCGGCCGCCATCTTGTCTCTCTGTGGGATCGAGAGACAAGAGGTGGAAAAAAGGTGTAAATGAATGAAAGGGGTAAGGCAGACCCCTCCTGAACCCCTAGGATTGATGAGGGGGCTATTAAAGTTCCCTGGGGGGTGAAAAAAAAAATGTGATTTTTCGCGGTAAAGGTGCTTCCTGGTACGTTAACCGGGCAGCTAACCGGCAGCGTAACGGGAGTCCGACATATTGTGTTTTTTGAACGTTTGTGATATGTGCACGTGTGGATTTTGTCTAATTAAGGTTAAAAAAAATATATATAACTTTAAGAGTGTTTTGGCGCGCTTACGTTTTGGGTTTGGTTTGCGCTGCAGAGACGATACGTCACGGTTATGCGATGCATCATGAGGCGTCTCACGGGCTACGTGATACGTCACTTAATAAAGAATATATTTTACAGCTATATATATTAGCTTTTAAAAAACCAATGAAATTCACAGAAAAAACCATAGGTTATAGACCATATATAGTTAGGAATTTGCATTTACAAAACCTTGAAAATTCACTGAAAAAACCATAGGTTATAGACCATATATAGTTAGGGATTAGCATTTAAAAAACCTTATTTTATTTGCACAAAACCATTGAAATTCCATATATAGTTAGTTGCACTAACTATATATCGCGGACCCGCAATCCACTGCTAATGATGTCACATATTACATCATTCATGACATGGTCAGTGACATCACTGATGACATCACTGATGACATCTCAAATGACATCACTGATGACATCACGATGACATCTCAAATGACATCACTGATGACATCATTGACATCTCATTTGACATTACTGATTACATCACTGATGATATCATTTATGTGATAATACATCTTCAGACTCTAATATAACCTTAGATACACTCAGTGTAAACAGGCACTCACAGACTGTCACACATCCATGGAGTTACTCACACACCTAGTCAGTCATGCAAAGAATCAATCACACCTCCATTTTCTCAACTATACAGTTATACACACCTTACTTATTCAAACATATACTAACACATATTTACTCTCTTATACAATCCTTGATACAAGTTCACAATGATTCATACAGCCACTCTCACATTCACTGGGTCTTATGTTCAGGTATTTATATATGTCAACTCTCACATGGAGTGTGTTTTACATATGTACTTACTTTGACATGTAGAACTGAGATATCCATTCACTAACCAATATACTCATGCACACAGTCAACTGTCCATACAGCTGTTTCTACATGCACTTTTGAAGCCATACACCTAGGGAATCAACTGCTCACACATCTATGCACAGAGTTATACACCTCCCAGCCACCCACACACATACTCAGTCTCCCATACAAATACTTGGGCAACCATTCAATAACCCATATAGTTACTGATATAGCTACTGATTTAAACATGCAGCAGTTTACAGAAGAACATAAATAATGATTGCCAAATTAAGACACTTTAATCACTAACCCATGCACTCAGTGAGACACATTTAATCATTCTCTCATACAGTCAGTCATGCACCTACTAAATCCTTCATACAGACACTTATACATCCACTCATTCTTCAATATGTAAGACATATTTTAACTTTACAGAAACATACAGTCACTGGGTGTTGTCATCAGTGATGTCATCAGTGATGTCATTTGAGATGTCATCAGTGATGTCATCAGTGATGTCACTGACCATGTCATGAATGATGTAATATGTGACATCATTAGCAGTGGATTGCGGGTCCGCGATATATAGTTAGTGCAACTAACTATATATGGAATTTCAATGGTTTTGTGCAAATAAAATAAGGTTTTTTAAATGCTAATCCCTAACTATATATGGTCTATAACCTATGGTTTTTTCAGTGAATTTTCAAGGTTTTGTAAATGCAAATTCCTAACTATATATGGTCTATAACCTATGGTTTTTTCTGTGAATATATATATATATATATATATATATATATATATATATATATATATATATATATATATATATATATATATATATATATATATATATATATATATATATATATATATATATATATATATATATATATATATCTCACAGGTTTCAGGGGCGTTATACTTTTTTGAACATTTCACACGTACAAAAACCAGAGAAATTCAGCCTTATAGTTAGTTGAGCTAACTATAACTCGCACCCCAGCAACGCACTGCTGATGACATCACATATTACATCACTCATGACATGGTCAGTGACATCCCTGATGGCAGCTCAAATGACATAATTGATGACATCATCCACATGATAATGTGATGCATCTCCTCACACCCTAATATAACTTTTGACACACCCACTCTAAATTACTGTCATTCTCAAAACCATAGACACACCAATACCAATAACTACATACCCACTCTCTGATTCCTGGGTCTACACACACATCCATTACTCATCCATAAGTCACTGATGCATGCAGTCACTCATCAATGCCGCCACTATCATATGCACTCATACACCTACACAGACAGTCACACACCACCACTCACCTTTAGAGTTACAAACACAGCTACTCAGTCATGCAAAGAATCAATCACACTGCCATTACTCATCTTTACATTTATACACATAGCTCCTCACTTATTGATACAGATACTAAGACATACTTACTCTCTTATACAATCACTGATACAAGCACAAACTCATCCATACAGCCAACTCACAATCACTCACTCTCACATACAGTCATTTAAATACTCACGTATACTACCTTATACATATGCAGTTACTTACACAGATACCACTGAGAAATCAATTCTCTCACAGACATAACCATATGCACACTGACTCACCCATACAGTACCCCACAGATATACCCATGAACCCATACACCCAGAGATTATCCCACTCATACACCCATGCAGAGAGTCACACTCCCACATCACCCACCCACACATACATCCAGGCACCTATACAGGTACTCACACTACTAATCAATAACTCATATAGACACTCATATACCTACTCATCAACCCATGCAGCCACTTACACACCAACTGACAGACTGATATAAACATGTCTCTGTGGGTGTGTGGGGTGTGTGTGACTGTGCATAGATGTGTGAGTGGGAGATTCACTCGGTGTATGGGTTCAAGAATGCATCTGTGAAAGACTGAATAGGTGGGTGAGTGTGTGTATGGTTGTGTTGGTGAGTGAATGGATGTCTCAGTGGTACATGTGTGAGTAACTACATAAGTGATAGGCAGTATATTTGAGTATTGGAGTATATAAATGACTATATGTGAGAGTGAGTGATTGTTAGAGTTGCTGTATGAATGAGTGTGTGTCTGTATCAATGACTGTATAAGAGAGTAAGTATGTGTTAGTCTGTATTTTAAAGTAGGTGTATCAAAGGTTATATTAGGGTGAAATGAGGTGCGTGTAGACCTAGGAATCAGTGAGTGGGTATGTACTAACTGGAATTGGTGTGTCTATGTTTTTGAAAATGGTAGTCTGTATTTTAGAGTAGGTGTATCAAAGGTTATATTAGGGTGAAATTAGGTGCACCAGATTATCATGTGGAGGATGTCATCAGTGATGTCATCAGTGATGTCATCAGTGTTGTCATCAGTGATGTCACTATGTCATGAATGATGTAATATGTGATGTCATCAGCAGTGCATTTACATTGCGGGGGCATGAGTTATGGTTAGCTCATCTAACTATAACAGACGAGTTTCTCTGGTTTTGTACGAGTGAAATGTCCAACTAACTATAATGTCCCTGAAACCTGTATTTTTTTCAGTGAATTTCTAAGGTTTTTTAAATCCTTATTTCTAACTATAACGTTCCTGAAACCTACGTTTTATTTTGTGATTTTCAAAGGTTTTTTAAATGCTAATTTCTGAATATGCCAACATAGTTAAGACGTGTGCAGAAAGATGAAGAAAGGTGCAGAAAGAAGCAAGAGAAGTACTGAAGAAAGAGGCCTTGTTGCAAAGTCATCCTGTGCCTTGAGCACCCCCTATCTTTTTGCTGACTGGTACAGGTGGTAACTGACTTTGACTGACCATGGACTCTGCCTAACCAGGCTCAGAGCCAGTGCTATGCAGAAAGACACTTAGAATACAGTGAAAATATATACATACACTAGAGTACACTATGGGTTGGGGTACCCCTGTGATTGGCATAACCCTCCCCTGTAAGGCCCGAGTTCATAATAGGGCAGGGGGATTAAAACTATAACTAAGTCCCGAGCATATAATAGGGCATGGCTCTTTAGAGGCCAGCCTCCCTTTTCTGCACTTGCATGTGTGCATTGCAGAGCCTGTGGTCAGTTTAAAAGTAGCCCTGTGTGTGCAGAAAGAGGCAAGAAGGGTGTAGGAAGAGTCAAGAGAGGTGCAGAAAGAGGCAAGAAGGGTGCAGAAAGAGGCAAGATAGGTATAGAAAGAAACAAGAGAGGTGCAGAAAGAACCAAGAGAAGTACTTAAAGAAGCAACAGAGGTTCCGAAAGAGGGAAGAGGGGTGCAGAAAGAGGCAATAGAAGTGCAGAAAGAAGCAACAGAGGTGCTTAAAGAGGAAAGAGAAGCTCAAAAAGAGGTATCAGAGGTTCAGAAACAGGAAGAAGAAGAGCAGCAAGAGGGAACAGAAGTGCAGGAAGAGAGAAGATGTGTGCGGAAAGAGGCAAGATGGGTGCAGATATTTGAAAGAGAGGTACAGAAAGAAGCAGGAGCAGTGCAGTAAGAAACAGCAGAGGTGCAGAAGGAGACAAGAGGGGTACATAAAGAGGCAAAAGAAGAGCAGAAACAAGCAAAAGAGATGCAGAAAGAGGCTAGAGGGGTGCAGAAAGAAGTGAGAGAGGTACAGAAAGAGGCAAGAGAGGTGCAGAAAGAACGAACAGAGGTGCAGAAAGAGACAAGAGAAGTGTAGATGGAAGCAATAGAAGTGCAGAAAGAAACAACAGAGGTGCAGAAAGAAGCAAGAGCAGTACAGAAAGAACCAACAGAGATGCAGAATGATGCACAGGGCTACAGAAAGAGGCAAGAGAAGTACAGAAAGAAGCAATAAAGGTGCAGAATGAGGCAAAATTGGGTAAGAAAGAGGGAAGAAGGGTGCAGAAAAATGCAAGAGGGGTACAGAAACAGGTCAGAAAGGTGAAAAAAGAAGGAACATGGGTACAGAAAGAGGCAAGAGGGGTACAGAAAGAAGCAAGTTAGCTGCAGAAAGAGCTAACAGAATTGCAGAAAGACACAAGAGAGGTACAGAAACAAGCAAGAGAAGTGCAAAAAGAGAAATGAGAATTGCTGAAAGAAGCAACAGAGGTGTAAATAGAAGAGAACTGCAAAAAGAGGCAAGTGAGGTACAGAAAGAGGCAAGAGAGGCACAGAAAAGGGTGAGAGAGCATCCGAGGGTGTCTTGGGGCTGTTTTCGAATGGTTTCAGCGAAACAGCCTCAAGTGTAACCCAGATAAATCTGAAGTGCTCTTCTTCGGGTGTCAGTCTGACCCGAGCTGGCAGGAGTGGTGGCCGGTGAATATGTTCCCTCCCGCGTCATCTTCTTTGATTGCCAAGAACTTAGGGGTCAAGATTGAAAATGGCTTGACGCTAAAGTCCCAGATCCTTGGACTGGCTGGCGTCTGTTTTGGCCTCCTTAAGCAAGTTCCTTCCCGCTGGCGCATAGGAAGATCACGGTCCAGACCCTTATTGGTTCGAGGCTGGACTATTCGAACGTCTTATATTTGGGTTTGCCCGAATACCTTCTTCAAAGACTACAGGTGGTCCAGAAGTCGGTGGCACGTGCCATTTTTGGCCTACATCGCCGAGCGAGAGCTTCGGATCTTTTACATTCTTTACATTGGCTGCCTATTCGGAAGCGGATTGTTTTTAAAGCACTTACGCTGGCGCATAAGGCATTCCATGCCGTTGGAGCTGAATATATCCAGAAATGGCTGGCCTTCTATAAACCGGCGAGAGCCTTAAGATCGGAATCTCTCTTTCTTGCCGTTGTCCCTGCTGTCAGGAAAGCAAGGGTGTGGGGGCGTTCCTTTAAACGCTTGGCGACCCAGCTTTGGAATGCCCTTCCTTTGCCGCTCCGCAGTACATCTCATCTGCTGGCCTTCAGAAAGGGTCTGAAGATGTGGCTCTTTAGTCAGTATTTTGCTTGCTTTCTCTCTCCTTTGTGCTTGCCCTCTGCAGTCTGTTGTGGGTTAGAAAGCGCCGGGACACTCTTCGGAGTAGCCGAGCGCTATAAAAGACAACCATAACATAACATAACATAAAAGGAGTAGGACCGGTACAGAAAGAGGGGTACAGAAAGAGACAATAGGGGTACAGAAAGAGGCGAAAGAGGTGCAGAAAGATGCAGGGGAGGTGCAGAAACAAGCAAGAGGAGTACAGAAAGAAGGATGAGGGATGAAGAAAGAAGTACAAGTGGTACAGAAAAAATCAAGAGAGATTTAGAAAGTAGCAAGAGGAGTCTAGAAAGAAACAGCAGAGGTGCATAAAGAAGCAAGAAGGGTAAAACAAGAGGGGTACAGAAAGATGCACAAGGGGTGCAGAAAGAAGCAGAAGACATGCAGATAGAAACAAAAGAAGTACTGAAAGAAGGAACAGAGGTGCAGGAAGGGGCAACAGGAGAGCAGATAGAGGGAAGAGGGGTGGAGAAAGAAGAGAGAGGTGCAGAAAGAAACAAAAGAAGTGCTGAAATAAGGAACAGAGGTGCAGAAAGAGGCATGAGGGGTACAGAAAGAAACAAAAGAAGTGCAGAAAGAAGCAACAGAGGTGAAGAGAGAGGATAGAGGACTGCAGAAAGAAGGATGAGGGATGCAGAAAGAGGCACACGGGGTACAGAAAGAGAAACAAAGGGTGCAGAAAGAAGCAAGAGAGACACAGAAAGATGCAGCAGAAATGCATAAAACAGAAACAGAGATGCAGAAAGGGGAAAGCAGGGTGGAGAAAGAGGCAAGAGGTATACAGAAATAAACAAGAGGTGCAGAAAGAAACAAAAGTAGTGCAGAAAGAAGGAACAGACGTACAGAAAGAGCCAAAAGGGGTGCAGAAAGAAGCAAGAGCCATGCAGAAAAAAGCAAGGGAGTTGCAGAAAGAGAAAAAAGAAGTGCAGAAAGAAGAAACAGAGGTGCAGAAAGGTGCAAGAGGGGTGCGGAAAGAGGGAAGAGTGGTGCGGAAAGAGGCACAAGGGTTGCAGAAAGAAAGGACATGCATACAGAAAAAGCAAGAGAAGTGCAGAAAGGAGCAACAGAGATGCAAAAAGGGAGAACAGGGGTGGAGAAAGAGGCATGAGGGGTGCAGAAAGACATATGAGGGGTGCAGAAAGAAGCACGAGTTGTGCAGAACCAAGAAAGAAAAGTGCAGAAAGAGACAAGAGAATAGCTAAAGGAAGCAACAGAGGTATGAACAGAAGTCAGAGAACTACAGAAAGAGGCAATTAAGGTGTAGAAAGAGGCAAGAGAGGAGCAGAAAGAAGCAAGAGAGGTGTAGAAATAAGCAAGAGTAGTACAGAAAGAGGGATGAGGGGTGCAGAAAGAAGAGAAGTGTAGAAAGAAGCAAGGAGAAGTGAAGAAAAGAAGCAACTGAGGTGCAGAAAGAGGCAAGAGGGGTACAAAAAGAGGGAAGATGGGTGGAGAAAGAGGCACGTGGGATGCAGAAAGAAGCAAGAGAAGTTCAGAAAGAAATAAAAGAAGTACAGAAGGAAGGAACAGATGTGCAGAAAGGGGCAACAAGAGTGCAGATAGAGGGAAGGGGGGAGAAAGTAGAGAGGTGTAGAAAGAAACAAAAGAAGTGCAGTAAGAAGGAACAGAGGTGCAGAAAGAGGCAGGAGGGGTGCAGAAATAAACAAAAGAAGTGTAGAAAGAAGCAACAGATATGCAGAAAGGGGCAAAAGGGTTGCAGAAAGAGGGTGGATGGGTGGAGAAAGAGGCAAGGGGGTACAGAAAGAAGCAAGAGAGCTGCAGAAAGAAACTGAAGAAGTGCAGAAAGAAGGAATGGAGGTGCATAAAGAGGCAAGAGAGGTACGGAAAGAGGCAAAAGGGGTGTAGAAAGAAGTGAGAGGTACAGAAAGAAACAATAGAAGTGTTGAAAAAACAAAGGTGTAGAAAGAGGCAAGAGGGGTGTGAAAAGGGCACAAGGAGTACAGAAAGAAGCAAGAGGAGTGCAGAAAGTAACAAAGGTGCAAAAAGAGGAAACAGGGTTGCATAAAGAGGGTGGATGGGTGGAGAAAGAGGCAAGGGGTGCACAAAGAAGCACTAGAGCTGGAGAAAGACATAGAAGAAATGCATGAAGGGAACAGATATGCAGAAAGAGGTAAGAGGGGTACAGAACATGCTATGCAGTGACCAGCCTGATAAAATCCTTTGAGGTTTTGGCTCCCATCCAACATCATCATCCAACCATCCCACCCAGCTTCACCTTGCCCCAATTACCTCTATCAACCCACTCTCATAGCTAAATTGCTGTAGGACAAACCTGGAGCGCTAGTGATGATGTAGGATGACTTCATTGGGACTACAACCCTGTGGTATCCACCAAGAGGCCAGTTAAATAGTCCAATAGCCAGGGTAAATTCCATCACTGATTAACATGCATCAAATGGAATGTGTATGAGTTTTATTGAGCATTTAAGCTACAACCCAAGGCGATTTTCTTTTTTGGATGATCAAAACATTGATTAAATGATAAGATCTCCTCCATAAGAAAGGATGATGTTGCACAATTAGAGACAATAGCCCAAAAAGCTGTAGCAACTAAGATGCCCATTACTTCTCAGGTTCCCAGTGAAGTTGCCTTGGTTTTGCTAGTACTGGATCCTTAAGTAGAAAGATCTTTTCTCCTTTTACAAGGCCCAGGTTGGTGAACCTCCTCTATGTTAAAGCAGAACATATGTTGCAGTCCAGCAAATGGGTGCATAACAACACAAACACACATGTACACACACAAAACGTGGACATTTGTTGAGATTTTGCAAAGACTTTTTAGCACAAGAAGGTTATTTATCAAATAAATAAGTGACAGAATCGTAGCTGAGAAGACAGAAGACTATTTGACCATTTTGAATGTTTCTCTAGGCAGAGGGGTTTGAAGGTTAATGTAGAGAAAACCAGGCTCATGGTTCTGAACACTTGTCATTCAATTAGACACGATCCTACCCTAATGGAAACCCTTCAGGAGCGCCTTTGATTATTTGGTGATTACACTTACAGAACAGCTAGACTTGCAACCCTTTGTAATCCAGGACAGGCTCAAACTGGAACAAGTAGCCAGAGGAATCGTAAAAAAGTACCAAGGCTCTCAGTTTCGTCCAATCTCACCAGTTATCCAAATCTACAATCATCCCGCCATAGGTTCAGTTCTATATAGCCCAGACTGATGGGGCAACAGGAATGAAAATTCATTACTGATAGCTAAAAATCTATGTATGCATAGCTTGCATGGTTGCCTATCAGTACCCCTCTACTCCCACTCACTCTGGACCCTGGGCTTAGATCCATTTCTAAGAAGATAGGATTGGGACCCAAACCATATTGGAAAAGAATCTGGGTCTCCCCTAAATTGTGCTCCGACCACCAGGTTTTAGAAGAGATATTGCACATTCACAGTTCTTGTAAAATACCCTGGCTGAGATATGTAAAAGCAATCCTAGCAACTATTGGGTGCAGGAGTTTTTCTAGCAATCCAGAGAAGGCTACTGTAATTCCAAAGATATGCATAATATACAACTATTGGCAACACGAAGATGAATCTTAGTAAGCAATTTCTGGGTGAGATAGAGCCTGCAAGAGCCAGATGGATGTGATGTTCTTGCAGTTCTGCTACAGGACTTTGGCCATTCATTTATTTACTTCTAAATGGGCACGTGGCACCAGGGTAGAGAATTGCTGATGTCCATCAAGCGAGAATCCTAGAGAAACGCTGGAGCATGTTATATTTTTCTGCCTGGCCTATCAGAACTGTAGGAAGATCTGAAAATTACCTGTGTGCCACAATATGGGTTTCAGAGAACACAAGGTGGCCTTGAGAATTATGAAATCTGACTCTAGTCAATTGCTGACTTTTGCACTCTACCGATGTCTGATGTTAACTTGGAGAGTTAGACAAAAACTATGTACCTCCCCAGAGATCGATGGTAGCACTTTTGTATGTGCTGTACACAATCTGTCATTGATTTTACTTCACACCTCGGCCATTAGGCTAATCAATTTACGTGACTGTAACAAATTATATATGATTTTATAAAGGTTTTATAGCTTTGTATATTTTATGATTTTAGACTGTTTATTGTAATCTGAATCTGTCTATATATAGAAATTGTTACTTTTCTTAAAAATTTGACTTTGTTTTTAATCGGTTTTAATGTCATTTTTGAAAAAATAAAGCATGATATGATGATGACGAGCAGTATACTGATGCAAAAATGTTGTCTGTAAATATGTATTACGCCGGGTTTGGTAATTACCAAGTGTACAATTTTTAGTCTTGGACCTCAGAATAGAGAGAACATCAGAATAGCACGTGTTTCCTTTTTTGCACGCTAACTCAGACTTTGTGCAGTTTGCTAACACAATTTTAATCAGCAGTTTGAATAGTGATTCGTCACAAACAGTAGTTTGAGCTGAATCTGGCATTATGGAAAATACATAGTAAGTTGTTTGATTTTTTTAAAGGATCTGATATAAAATGTTACTTAAGATACTTATAAAGTCCAAGATGTATTGAAGAGGAGAGTATCACGAACCATTTCCTTTTAAGATTGAAGCTAATAAGCTAATAAGTTATGTTTTGGCTGTGCTGCACTTATAATTACATTTTATATGTGTTTTTTGTAATGTACCATTCTATAAATAAGTACACAAGTTTAATAGATTAAAAGTTTAAAAGATTTGAATGGGAAGTCGTGTTCAATAATTGTGTCAGCTGCTTAATTTACTAAGGTCTGTAAATAATTGAGAGTCGTGTAAATGTAAAAAAACAAGCCTTAACATTTGTTATATGCTTCATTCATTTATATATACCTGTTTTAGATATTTTTTTAAATGGCATTTGTGCATTCTCTTTTTAAGGTCTGCACACTTCTCTTCCTTAGGAGTAATCAATATTTACTTATATAAAATCATTAGCTGTATTATGTTTTTCTGAGATATTCACAGAATAGGGTGCAAAACAGAATTCTGTGCTCAGCGGCATTTGCTATGAATTTGCGAGAGGTAGAAGATTAATATAGAACTGCATATTATAATAGCAATCCTTGTGTGAAAGCAATGGTTAGATTACAGTTGGGCCAATTATGATAACACATCCATGACTAATGCTGCAGATCTTCCACAGCCTGTTGATATTGAATGTTTTACAGAAATCGGAGCTAATTTTGTGCAGAATTTTTCTTGATCCTCATATACAGCAGATACAAAAATAGACCAATATCTTGGAATTATCCATAACATTCGAGAACATGCATGAAACCCAGGAACCGACAGCCATATTCTTGTTTTTTTCTTGCTGCTAAATAACAAATACCATCATATCATCACAATGAATTCTACTACTCAAGCATATTTTTTCCAAGTGATCTAAACAAAACGAATATTTCACCATTATTATCTTTAACCTGGCTATAAAATAAAAAAAAGACAAAAAGAAAAACATTATAGAGAGGTATCGAGTATGGAAGTGATAATTAGCCTTCATGTCTCTTACAAAATCAAGATTTTCGTTACATGTGGCTGGGAAAAATATGGATTTTATTGCAAAGTACATTTTCCACAGCACTCTCAATCAGTTTAAAATATATCATTTTGAAATCTGTAGCCCCAGGATAATATGCTGACCAACATATTTCTCAGACTTTCTCCTAACACAAACACTTTAGAAACAATACCCCGGTGTGCTGAATGAGCACCAAAAAATGACAAATTCATATTTCTTTCATTACTTCTTTCATCCTCCATACTAGAGCCAGATTTGATACTGGTTTATGTGACTTTTAAAACAAATAAATAATTGCTTCATGCCCATAGCTCATAACCCAAGTGCCATTCCCTTGTATCGGTCAATATTGCAGTACACACACATCTTCATGCTATTTCAAATAAGTATGAAATATATTCTTAGAGAAATGTTGTATTCTTTTCCTCAAATATAAACATACACCTTTGGATGAATACGTCTTGCCATAACTATTACATCAAATATAGCAACATTGTCATTTTCATTGATAGACTACACAAATTCAGATGACTTTCCATTAGTTTAGTTTAGTTTCGTTTTTAAATCTATAGTGCGCAACAGCTACCCAAAAAGGTTTTCCCAGCGCAAGAGGCAGGTCGAGGCGTAGGAGAAAGAGAAAGCATTTAATCTGTCGAACAGCCAGGTTTTCTAAAGACTTGCGAAACTGAATATAGTTCATCACGTTACGGAGTGCAGTGGGTAGAGTATTCCAAAGTGATGGACCCAGGTAAGAGAACGACCTGCTGCCCATCCGGGCTAATTTAAATTTCGGGACAACAAACCTTCCTTGGGTGGCAGAGCAGAGATTTCTGGAAGGAATGTAAGGATTGGCCTGAGCTAGAAGGTAGCGGGGAGCACTGCAAAATTTGTCCATATAACTAAGTTCCTTGAACTTTATTCGATTTTCAACTTTAAGCCAGTGCAGTTTGTGTTGATAGGTCGAGATGGAAGTGGTCTTGGGGACTCCACACAGAAGTCTGACAGCGGCATTTTGCACCATCTGTAGTCTGTGGACTACAGATTTGTTTGAACCCATATAGAGCACGTTACCATAGTGAAGCCTAGATGTAATTAGGGCATTGACTACGGTTTTCCCGGTAGCTTCTGGTAGCATCCAGCAGATGTTTCGTAACCATTTGATAATGGTAAAGCAGGTCGCTGGGATTTAACTGATTTTAGATGCATGCTCAGTGAATTATCAATTATGATGCTTAGATTACGAACTTTAAGTGAAGGGGACGGAAGATCACCCATTTTGCATGGCCAATGTTGGTGGTTCCAGAGATCTTTTTGTTTTCCCACCACCAATATCTACGCTTTCTCTCCATTTAGTTTAAGTAAATGTTGCTGCATCCAAGACGCTATTTTGTTTAAACTAGTTTTAAGAGTAGAGGAGGTAGTTGTATTGTGTGAGGAAAGGGAAAAATGATTTAGGAATCATCGGTGTAAGAAAACAGGGATAAACCCAATTTCTCAGCCACCTCAGCCAGTGGTCCTACATAAAGATTGAATAATAGGGGGCTGAGAATGAATCCCTTTGGCACCCCATAGGCATAATAGTGAACTTCAGAGCAGGCAGTTTGAGAGAAAACTTGGAAAGTACGATTTGAGAGGAAAGCAATGAGCCAATTTAAGGCAGGCCCTCTGATACTATGTGAAAACCACATTCCCCACAATCATTTTCATCATCACAGGACAACAAGGCTGAGGACTAACAGAATGGAGTTATTATCACCAAATCCACCTCCCTCACTTTACTGTCAAAAGAACTTGAGGAATCATTGCAAAAGCTCAAACACATAAGACATATCTGTCTTCCAGAAATGTGCAAACCCATCCACTCCTTTCACTTCTGGATCTGTTCTCCAATTGTGATAAACCAGAACCTGAGCAATAACTGATTGAGTGAGGTGAATGACTATCTTCACAGTGCAGTGAACATCAATGCATTGTACTCGGTACTGGGAAAGAAAATGTCTCTGATGAAGCACTAGAAACATTTTCTTTTCTGAAATCAAATACAGTACGCAAGTATAAGTAAGTGGAGAATTATGTGGTGACGGTGGTTAGGCTTCACCGTGTAATACCCTCACAAAACCCCAAATATGGTCCTTGAATTCACAATAACATATCCTTAGCTCAGTCATAATTGAGAGGCATAGTGAAGTCAGGTTTACTAGAGCAACATGTATTAAGCATTTCAGAGTAACAACATGGAAGACAAGTAATTGATACGTCTTGTAAGAAATCTGACACCAATTTATAAAAATCAAACCAAATGTTTATCAGAATTTATTCACCAAAATGAACAAGATCAGATACATGTAACAGGAGTTATGGATGTTAGAAGAAAACATAAATTACAACAATTCACTACTACAGATCCTTTGCTCTGCGGTCAATGGGAAAAATGGAAGGTACAATTGGTCACTTGCAGGTTGAGTTGCGTGGAACCCAAGGAGTGTAAAGGTGCTTCGTGTTCCAGGACCAAACCATGACAGTCAGTTCAATTTTAACCTTGCTCAAGAAGCCACAGTGCAGTGTTGGTCTGGCTGTCGTTTGTGCTGATGCAGGGGCCACTGGAGAGCTGGTTTTATTGCTGGCAAGGTGCTGGTGGAGAACTGGGTGCAAAAAGTAAAACAACGAAACCACTGCTGACATCATATTAATGTTTCTCAGAGTTCCTTTGAGGTGTAGCGTTGAGTAAAGGGGGTGGTTGCCGGTCTGGCATCCTACAATCATTGGCAGTGGTAAGCACAGTAAAAAATGTATTAGACATCCGTAGGTCTTGGGGAGCACAGTAGCTGCATGAAACCTTGTGGACTCAGGACTACGTTTCCCGCAATTCCCTGCACCATCTACTTCTGGATGATCTCCTGAAGGGCCCAATGGCCAGTGATTCTTTGGTTCCAGTACATTGTTTTTACCTGTGTTTTCAGGGAACTAGTGTCATTAGTCCAGGCAAGTCTGGGGATGACTTTGGCTATAAAAGGGGTCCCCCTGTCCGGGAGAACAAAGCTTTGGTCCAGGATGAGTCGCATTCATGCAATTCCAGGCAGGTTGTCACAGGTGCAAAGTATCACACCTGTGGCTTGTGCAGCGCATGCTTGAGCAGCTCCTGCTGTCGCAGACAAGGGTATCTTCTTTTCTCCTTTCTTCAAATCAGATCAGAACTGTGGTTTTGGGGTCTGGGGAAGCCCTTAAATCCTAGATGTCAGAGCGTTAGGAGTGAGGACGCAAGTGGCCAATTGGCTTCTAGCCCCTGCAGCTTAATTTTCCTATCTCCCTGGGTGAAAATGTGCCTGGGGACAAGGGAAGGCTGTTTTGTCCTTTGAAATATAACCTGTTTTCATACAACAGGCAGTGCATGATTTGAAGCTCACAACCTTGATGTGCCACTTCACTAGACAGCCTGTCAGGGAGCGAGGTGTGACCTCCTTCCTATCCAGGACATTAGTTCTGAATCCTGGGAGAATTTGCACCTCTGGCAGGGGGTTAGATTCCTGTCTTGGCTGTGACAAGTTTGGGCTGGCACCCAGAGTACAGTAAAATTCGGGGCAACTAGGTGAGCAACCTCTAAGGTAGACACCTGAGTGCATGTCACATCGACCTCAACACAAGATTTGTGTCAGGGGTGAAGAGGCACATTGTTTGATATGAAACACAACATATTTAGTCAGCACCATACTGGAGCTGCCAACCTCGGATTTTCCTGGTTACCCGGGTGCCAGCCCATGTTATCCTAGGGACCATCTGTCACCTATATTGCCCTTTAAATGGTAAAGCCACTATAGGGACATATAAGCTTGCACTTACATGCCCACGACTATATTATAATGCACCCTGCCCCCTGGGCTTAGAAGACCTTCCTTAGGGATGACTGGCATATATTAAAACTAGTGCATTGACTTTGCAACACATGATGAGTACAAAGTTAAGTCTGAGCAGTTTCGAGCGCCTACTGTCTGCAATGGCAAGCCTGCTGTCAGTACTTTACTTGGGTCACTCAGGTTGGCACAAACAGTGCTTCATGCCCTGGTGACTCCTTTTACACCCATGCCCTGGATACCACTGGTACCATATACTAGGGGCTTGTGAGGGCTTAAAGTCCTTTGCAATTGGGTTACCAATTCACACATATCAGTTTTAGGCAGAGAGCACCGGAGCTGGGGCCTGGTTAGCAGGCATCAGTCCACTGTCAGAGTCCAAATCCAGCAACTAATTGTCCAAATGGGGGAAAAAAAGTGAGCGGCATTTGTAAAAAGAGCCTGTTTTCTTTCGCCAAGGAAATAACTTCCTTCATTCCCTGAGTTTGATTCACTGCACTAAATACCATGGATGTTGTTTATTGGGGAGTGTCCCCATGGGCATGGGCCTCGGCTCAACAGTCTTTCTGCTCACGACTAGGGGGCATTAGGGAGGGCTTACACCAAGTCTACTCCCCACGAGGTGAGCAGGCGGCCCACTAAACCACCAGTGAATATTTTAGTGATATTGTTGGAAGGGGACGCGCTCCTGGGCTTAGGCTCCACAGGCACAAGACTCTTTCTGCCCCAAGGGGTAATTGGGGGTGTTTACCTCAATCTGCGTTCCCAGGAGGGAGAAAAACTACTAGAGGATATCTTTATTTTCTGTTTGGGGGCTCCCACCCCAGGCATGTGCCTGTGCACCCCCTGCCCAGTATTTCTGTCCCCCTGTGTATTTACCCCAATATTCCCTGTGGAGGGTAGAAATCCCACTAGAAACCAGGCAAAGCTCCAAAATAAATTAGGTGAAGGAATGTTGTAGATCCCCCCAGATTCTGGAAGTTTCTGTGTGAGAAATGTGAAAAAACATTAGGCAAAGTTTGTGGGGCATTGTGAGTAAGGAAACATCATGGGATATGGGATCTGCGCAAGACACACCACCCCAGACTATCCTGGGTGTTTAGTTTTCAAAAATGTCTCCATTTAGTAGGTTTCCCTGGATGCCAGCCTAACCCGGACCCAAAAACCAGAGCTACCCCATCTCCATGTCGCATTTTGTTGCCTATTGTGCCAAAGGCACTAGGCTGTAACACAAGTGGTGTAACATTGTTATTGGGAAAAGTATGAGAACAATGGTTTGGTGGAAATTTTGTTGATCCCAGCAGATTTCGGAAGTATCCTTCACAGAAAGGTAAAGAAAATGTGTCAAGTTTGAGGATTGCAGGTCAAAGTGGGTAAGAAACCATCATGGGATTCATGCAAGGTACACCATCCTGGACTCCCTTTTGTATATAGTTTTAAAAATGTCTTTGTATGTTAGGTTTACAGTGGTTGAGGCCGAGTGCTAGCCAAAACACCAAAGCTACTCCATTGCCAAAACAGGTCTTTTCTTGTCAGGAAATGGTGATAGGCAGAGCTACACAAGTGGAGAAATGTTTTTATCAGAACAATGGGAACGCTGGTGGGATATCTACAGATAATGATGGTTTCTGTTATAGAATTGTGAGGAAAATGTTTGATTTTAGGCAAAGTTTCAGATCTGCAGGGCATTCTGGTTAAGAGAACATTGAGGTATCTACTCAAGGCACATTATCCAGGACTGCCCTGGGGTGACTAGTTCTAAGAAAAGTCTGGGTTTGGTAGGTGTATTTGGTTGACGGCAGAGGCAGGCCCACATACAGCAGCTACATCAGCCTCCAAACCAGGTTATTATTTTTTAAAGGAAATGCTAATGTCTACACATTTTGTTTTGGGTCCTTTTGTGTCGTGGTCACTAGGCCCAGTCATGAAAGTGGGGTAGCGTTTTTATTGGGAGAACTGTAGGAATACAGAATGGCAGAACAATAGTTATTATGAATTGAACTTATCTCCTTACTAGCTCCCAAATATAAGTCAGTGTGGAAGAAAGATCACATTTTGCAAATTACCCACTGAATGAAATTTATAGCATGGCCAACTCCAAGTTCAAAGGTATACAAATACCCACTATTTCTAAACTCACTACCTTGATCTTTTTTTTTTAAATACATAGATTTCATTCTTGCCCATTTTTTATTATTAACTTTTGTTAAATGAATTGCTGTATGGTCAGTACACAATGCAAAATCATTAGAAGCTGCAGCTTAAGTGTTGTCCCTAAGTATTGCATGTTTTGGAGGACCAATAAACATTATATATCCTCCAAACTATAAGGGTCCGACAGATGTAATAGTGTGTTACTGTTGTAAATTGATCATCAGGGCAAAATATTATAAAGGAAAATGTTGTCACCAATTGCTATTTTTTCTCTTTATTTTTTTATTTTTATTTCAGCGATCAGTTGGCAATCTACACAAATGACCCCTCCCAGAATTTGGAAGATTGCTTAATTTTGCAAAATGTATAGCTTTCTGAGTTCACCCGTGGGTTTCACACATGCATTCACCTAAATCTGCAAGTATGTTGAACTGCAGAATGTAGGACAAATGAAAAATACAAAACTCTGCTAAAAATTGGCTTTCTTTTTACATTTCTACATGCTTCTGAACGGTGGGAAAATGGTGATCTTAGCACAGTAAACCTATTTTTGATTCCATTTTTAGGAAAAAAATCATATGATTTCTTGCATATTACCTTTTCCCATTTTTCTAACAAAGAACACACTGTCGCTACATTTTGGCTATTTTATCCTTTCACTCAAGGAGACTCTACAAGGCATGGTTGCCTTTAGAATCCCAATATGTGTGAAAAAAGGACACAAATTTGGCCTGGATACCGTTTGCGGAAAAAACAATTATGACAGCTTAAGGCAAAGTGCTCCAAATGTAAGGGTTCAGTACTGGGGTTGAAAAAAATCTCAGCACCTTAGGACTTACATTTTATTGCACATAAAACTATTCCAAAAGCACCCCATAGTCTCTATATCTCATCAACCATATCTCTGCTCAGCCTACAATTACCATAGTTCCACAAATGTCTTAAATTACTGTCCGCTACTAAATTTTTTATGAGCAGGAATATGTTGTGCCTGTAAAATGATCCCCTTGTCTAGACAGTAATGCCAAAATTCCTTTCCTATCTCCACCTCACCGATGAACGTGGACCGCCGCCGTGGTCAGTGCAGGTAACATTGGTGGGATGGTGGGGCCATGTAGGGGGGATTTCGAGGGACGATACAGAGGGAAAATTAATTATTTATCTAATTTTCCCTCTGCATCATCCCTAGAAATCCCCCCTTACACGGCCCCACAGCTGTTACCTGCATAGACTGCACCTGGTGGACTGCTCAATCTATTCACAAACCTAATCACTGATATATACCATTCTTACTAACTGTCTCATAGAGACTTTCTCTGCATCCAGAAACAATTAGATTTTCCTGCAAATCCTTCTCAACGTCTCCCTCTGTAATTCCAACTTAAAATCCAATGTCAAAAAATGAGAACCTGAAAAATGAATCCACCTCACCAGGAAACATGTTGACTTTACTCACTTCACTCTAAAACCCAAGGCTTTGAGTAATTCCATCTCTTTAAAAGTCTGTTCCTGGGCCTTTCACAGAGCTATGATCAAAATATGATCCACACACACAATTAACCATAACCACTGTTCCACAGCCAAGAATCTATTGGTCCCATCACCTTCGTGAAAGTGCTGATTTCAGATCAAATGGAAGAAACATACATCTACACAGTTATTGTTCTCACCAAAAAGAGATAATCCTGGTAATCTTGACAAATCAGGACAGTTATGTCTGCATCTGGCAAGTCTAGACATGTCACCAAAATCCATTTCCTGAGCACATGCTTCAATAGCTGGATTCCCTTGATCTTGAAATGAGAATAGGCTACAAAGCCATTCAGATCTCACAGGCTGATCATTAATTTCATTTCTTCATCTTTTGTTTCCATGACAAATATGTTGTTTACAATCCTCTTTGTAGCAAACCTTTCGATATCTATAACACTTTCTATAAAAAAAAGTCTGAACTTCCTGAGATCCCAGCTTAGACTTTTCTTTATTGAAATGTAACCCTTTTGACTTCTCAAACTGCTCTGATGTCTTACTGAACTCTGTGTGAATACCATAAACAATCTATAAGAGCCATAAGTTCTGACTTAACTGCTCAGATTTTTGAGTGCAAAACTACAAATCTGAATGCAAGCAGCAGAGTTTTTAATGTGAGCAACCGGAAATGAACACAAAATTACATTTTAGAGTTGAATATTTACCCGAACTGGCTTTTCGGATAAAGTTTTGAGTGCACAGTGCATTTTGCATAAATGTGCGTAATATCACATATTTTGTGGGAGTTGCACAAAATTATGCTGCAGTAACTAATGTGGGTTTCACACACCTTAGAAATAAGGACCTTTTCCAAACCTCCCTGCCATTGACCTTGATGTATGATTCTCTCTTGTGCCGTCTTGTCCTTTGGACATTATTATTATTTATTTTTAACTCTGAGATTCCTTGATAAACTCTTAAGTATCTATACCCATGTATGAAAGAACTACAGGTGAAACCTCGACCTGGTCTTTTGGAATAGACCCTTCCTTTTCCCAGAAAAAAAAACAAGAAAACCTTTCATTTTGAATGCCTTGCATATATCTTTCTGGGCTTTCTGAAGTGAGTTGCAAGCACCCACCTATCTTAATTTTTATTTATAATTTCTTCTCCAAATAAGATATCATTAGTCTTGCCATCTCAGCTATCTCAGAAGCTATCTCTAGCAAGATGCTTTTCCTTCTTTCCATATTAATTATGGCATCTGCGTTGCCCAGCAAACACACTGCCTTCTGCACAGATTGATGCAACTTCACTACATCAACTTGCTCTTTACTGATATACCTTTCCATGGTCATATCAAGAACATTATTCCAAAGCCCCAACATATCCATCAGTCTGTTCTGGCAACTCTTTAAATAGTTATCTAATCATTTTCTTGGATCCTTCCTAGGCGTATTTTTATTAAAGTCATCAAACTCTGGTGTTAAACCCACTCTATTTATCAAAGACGGTCATGATCATTCAGAAATCAACTTTGACCATGCCTCCTATGAGATTTTACAACTCTTCCAATATTCTGCACAGACTGCTACATGGCGAGCCTAAGCATATTGTACAACTAGTAAGTGATGAATTAACCCGTTCTATGCTCATGACGGAGCCGCTCCGTCATGAGCCTAGGTTGAGCTGTGTTCATGACGGAGCGGTTCCGTCATGGCAACCTCAGCGCGCCTGAGCGGCGTGAATTTCGCGACTGCGCTGGACGTTCCATTGAGCGGGCGGGGCCATGACGGAACGGCTCCGTCATGAGCACAGCTCAACCGCGGCTCATGACGGAGCGGCTCCGTCACGAGCAGGCGAGCGCCGCTCGGCCCCCCGCCCCCTTAGCGCTGCGGCAGGATTCCCACCGCAGCGAAGGGGTTAAAAGAGGATCTAACATGTCCACTCCAAACGGGTCTGCCATAACCTTATTTGCGTCACTCTTTTCACCTCCAATCTCCTTACTGTTGTTAAATTCAGCTCAAAATATTACCCCCTTGAATAGCTATATTGTATTTAAGGAAATATTTTGATCTATATATATATGCTTAAGGTGGATGTGTAAACCAAATTGTCTTCGCAATATACCCCCTAAGTCACTCCTCTCTCACCCATCAATCTTCGGAATTGCTCAATAAATGCAAAAATACCTCCAACATGAATTTTATTAATGGAAACAATATTATCTTGTTTATTCTCATCAAATGTGTACTTTACGACAGCATCTATTTACTCATTCATATTGTACTGTAATTGCATTAATTATTTCCTTTGCATGAATACTACGTGTAATTATTCTGTTTTTCAAACTAATAATAAAGCATTTAAAACAAAACAAAAAAATCTTAATATTCTTATGCATGAGTCATATTCGATCTCGGATGAAAAATTCAATACTACATCCTCACACATGAACTTCTTCGCCTTCTTTAGCTGAGGTCAATTACTCCTCATTCCCTGTTTTCATTATTACCAAACTGGACTAACCCAGAGAACTCGGACCATCAGGTCGACCCCAAAATATTTACATGCTTTTGCTTCAGTTTCACTTCTCTCACCTTTCTTCTCAACCAGTTGAACCTCCAAATCACCAGCTAACCGATATATTTCATGATCAAGATGTCTCTCCTGATATTTTCCACCTGCTTTACTTGCTATTAGGTCTAACAGGGGTAAAATCCAGCCTCGTATCCAACTCTTTACTCAGATTTTCAGCACAACAACTACTTCATTAACATAATCTGTGATCTTTTCGTTTAATGACCTTCATTCTTCCTGCTTTCACATCCTTTCCAAACCAAATTGCTTTAGTAACTTAAAAGACACTTCCAACTTAAAAAACCCTTAACTAACTGACTAGCTTACTCAATACAATACGTTTCCATCAGAAAAATCCGAGATGCGAATATTCCAAAAAATGGCAAATACATGTCTTTAATATTATGAGCCTTAAAATCAATCCATCAAAATGGCCCGCGCCCCTACTGTTCAAAGTACGCACACTGCGGCTGTGTCCATCCTAAATAACATCCAGCGGGTGGTTCCTGATGTATGAAGAGCGCGTCATGCCAGAATCTATGTGCTCCATTTTGTTTGTGGCTGAGTTTACAATCTCCTGCCTCGCCTACCGCCAATAAGCGCCCTCCCTGCTGCCTGTCTCGAGGCCAATACATCGAATTATGCAAATTGAACTGCAAGGACTTTTATCTTTTCCAGGTAACTTTCCAATCGCAATGCAACCTCTGATGTGTAGGTTCCCGCATACCATGGATGTCAAAAGTAATAAAACTAAACCGAATAAAGAGAATGTTATCTATGGCAGAATATTTAAGTGGCTCTAAATTCCTACTAGGGCCTTTTAAAATATTACCTTTATCTTTCATGCAATGAGCAGTTATAACCCACTCAATCTAACATTACAGACCATGGGGCAGATTTATGAGGCCCTTGCGCCACGTTTACGCCACTGTTGCGTCACGCAAGGCGGCGTAAACGTGGCGCATCCCTACGAACGATTTACAACGTGACGCATCTAGGCAGATGCGTCACGTTGTAAAGCCCTGCGCCACTTGTGGGCGTTCCGGCGCAGGGTGGGCGTTCCGGGGCAGGTGCGCCTCGCAAAAGTGGCTGAGTTAGATCTATGAGATTTCACTCAGTCACTTTTAAGCCAATGCTGCGTCAAAAGCCTGCGCCTGCTTGAAGCAGGCGTAGGTCTTGATGCAGCATTGGTAAAATGGGGCAACCCCGAGCCTTGCTGGAGCTGCATCGCGCTTGCGACGCAACTCCAGCAATGCGCCACATTTCCGGCACAGATGCGTCACGCATCTGTGCCGTTTTTGCACCATGGTGCGCCGCATTATAAATGCGGCGCACCATGGCTGGCGGAGCTGTGGCGCATGTTAACTGGCGCATCCCTGGGGATGCACCAGTTAACATAAATCTGCCCCCAGGTACTCAACTAAAGCGTAATTAATCCCAACATTCATAACACCCAGTGGGCAGCTTCGAATAAGCCAACAATCTTAGGGCCTCATTTATGAGACTCCTTGCGCCCATAAGGTCCTCATTTAGGTTTTGCCGCAGGGCAGCGCAGCAGGTCTTTCTGCTGCGCTTCCCTATGACAAACGAAAAGGTCAGGAATGCACGGTATCTTTAAGATAGAGCACATTCCTGTCCTTTCCCCTGCGCCAGCGCACAATGGGCTGCCATGCGCCAACGCATGCACCTTTGCACCATTGTGCAAGGGTGCCTGCGTTGCGGGGATGATTGTTTTTCTACAGGATGGGAAACCTTTCTGTACAAAAATAATCACAAGAGGCTTTTTCTTCTTGCTATGTGTGCTGCAGAATACATAGAAAAAGGAAAAAGAGAAGAAATAAAGATATTTCTCCTTGTTGCGCCTCACGCCTCCCCTGGGCGGGGGTAAAGTTTTGCTGCTGCCTCAGATTTACGGGTTCTCGTAAAACTGGGGCAGTGTCAAATGGCCATGGATGTTGCTGGGAACACCCCCAGCAACATCTACTGCTTGCCCCTTTAAACCAGAACACTGTGTTAAAGGGACTGATATTCATCAGGCAGCATTAAGCCAAAAAAAGTGCCATAGTGCTGCCGGATAAATATCATGCAGGCTTCTGCTCCACCGAACGTCACAAAAAGTAACGTTCCGGATGTGCAAGGAGTCTCATAAATGAGGCCCTTTATGGCATATTTACAAGTCCCCTGCCCCACCTTTACATCACTTTATGTGACATATTGGAGGCGCATTTCACTTCTCCATATTTACAAGGAAAGCAAAAATCACCCTGCGTAACTTTTCCTCTCCTTGTAAATATGGCCCCTTTACTCGCAGCGCTTTGCGTTGAAGGGGCGTTCCATTGGTGTTGCTATGGGTGTTCCCACTCAACACCCGTGGCACGAGACACATTTCCAGATTTACGAGGAATCGTAAATCTGGAAATGCGTGTCAATGCTATGCCTCCCCAGGGGAGACGTGGCAAGGCACAATGAAGAGAAATGTTTTCCTCCTTCTTTTTTCCTCTTTCAAAGCATGCTGCATTCTACAGCATGCATTGAAAGAGGAAAATACCTGCAGTGATTGTTTTTGTGAAGGAATGTACTCCTTCCAGCACAAAAACAATCTCCCCATGACGCAGGCACCTTGCACTATGGCAGCAGTTTGTGCGCCAGCACAGGGGAGAGCACAGGAATGAGACATATTATTGTAAATATGTTGCATTGCTGTGCTTCGGAAGTGCCGCAGCATGGCACAGCCAAAGGGGTTGCCTTGCCATGCTTCCTTGTAGATCTGCCACTATGTGTGCAAGATCAGCAACAGATGAAGGTTTGATGGTTTCTGGTTCGAGGGCTATATGCATGTTTTGGAATGTCAGGGACTGTTCCACATTAATGGCCTATTTTTGTTAATATTAGCTATGAGGATTAGTGGGCCAAGTTTGTATAACACAGTTCTCCACGCCCTGCATAAAATGCCAAACTTAATATCACAATTTCTGGCCATCTGCTTTCATAGTTTTTAAAAATCAGCAGTGCCGACGCTTGGAACATTTACTGACCAAAGAGAAAAGAAAATCGCCGAAACCCTTTCAAACAATGACGTTTTCCTATGTTTGAGCATATGGGAGACGTATGCGAAAAAGGAGGTGCCTTGTAATCAAGGCACACATACAAAACAGCACAGTATGCAGCACGGAGCTCACATCTGAAAGCCCCTTTTTATTGCCTACGTGTTTATGTTACTTATTTCAGCAGCCAAGCTATGCCCTAGACATGACTTACAACGGGGAAAGACTGTCAGAGCTCAGTACTTCACAAAGTAAGCGAAAGCCCTACAGGCACTAGCTTTTCCCTACATTCCTAAAAGAAACCTACGATCGAAATCAGCGGAAAAATTCTGTGTACCCAGATTCAAGCTGGCCAGAATGGGAGGAAGATCTTTTGCCCATCTGGGTCCTTTCATCTGGAACACACTCCCAATCCACATACGAAAGGAGCAAAGTCTTCTCAGGTTCCGAAAGGAGATAAAGACCTGGTTGTTCGACCAGTAACCCTGAACGACCTCTGCTGTATACTCCATCTACCGCGCTGTGTTCTTAGGCGCCGGGAAACCCTTTTTGGGTAGCTGTTTGCGCCATATAAGTTTATAAAATAAAATGATAAATAAAATAAAAGCAGGATATTGTGTCCTAAATATACATTTCTAGTACTTCCGCATCCTCCAGGCACACATTTGACATTTTTTTTCTCTCCGATTATGGCACAGGCCCCTGCTGACAGCGATACAGAGCCTCTTTCTAATGCCACTTTAATTCTAACTGCTGAGAGGTGAGCCATTTTCCCATTTTTCTGAAATAGCTGACACAAATGCAATTCATGAACAACCAAAAATATTTTCTAAAGCTTAAAATGAAAAGGTCATAACATCCTTTCAGACACTCCGCTGACAGAACGAAAATAAATTAAACACTGGTTAAAGAAGATTTGATTGAATAATGATACTCCTGCTGTCAGTAAGATGCTACGATAAATTGTTCCCCGCAGGAATGTACTATAAATCAACGAGATGCAGGAAGGGGAAAAGTTTTAATCATATTGTCATAAAGTTGGGCTTCTGAAACTCTTTCGCTCGCTCTTTTCATCTACAATATATGTAATTTAGTGTGTAAAACTCCTGTCACCTGTACCATGGGTAGAAGTCGTAACACGGGGAGAGGTCGTAACTCTTCACGCACAGAGGGTTAAGTTTGGCATGTAGTCTGTATAGGAGATTAGAACACATTCTAAAGATTCAAAAAATAGAACCTAAGCACTGATTATTTCTACCTCATTACAGCAATGATGAGCACAGAACTAAAAAGAGCGAAATCGAAGATTGTTTACAATTTTCACAATGATGTTAACGCCACTTTTGGCCAAGTAACACCATTCAGGCAGTTTACTGCAGGGACGTTTTAAGGATTTTAGGGGTCCTAGGCCAAACGAATGTTGGGGGCCCTTGTTTGGAACAGCTTTGAATTTATGATCCAGCTTTGGATCTTTCATGCCCTCTTTCGCCAGGTCACTGACAGTGCACAGGGAAACTGGTCCAAATTCTATATGGAGTATATTCACAAGAACGTGTGATAACTACCGCAAGAGTAGCGTAACACAACTTTCATCATCACACCCTATCACGTGAAAATAACCCTTTGTCAACATGGAATACACAACGCGGTGGTAGCATGCGATAGCCTGTTGAAACCACAGACAATGTACGCGATACAACCACCTCGATGGAGACAAAAACACAAACCACAACGTCAAAAACACATGAGATGGGCCAAAGCGCGATGAGGAAGCCAGCGATAAGCAGCGCCAGGCCTGCAACACACACCTGGCAGGTGGGAAAAATCACCATAAAAGTAGAAAGAACACCCAAACACAAACTGACCAACACCCAAGTAACATGGCAGCAGCTGGAGCAGGCGCAGAGGAAGAGCACAATCCCACAGCACCCCGGACAACCAGCCCGGGACCTCAGGGACAGGGAAGGGCAAGGACAAGAGGAAGAGGAAGACAAAGTTCAGTCCGCAGGCAAACAGGATCATAGTAATGGAGGTGATGGAACACCACCAACTGTTCGTCACCTCAAACGTGTCATTGGGCACCAAAAATGTAATATGGTGGGAGATCATGGACAAGGTGAATGCCCTCGGGGAGCACAAGAGGACAATGGATGAGGTCAAGAGGCGATGGAATGACATCAAGTGGTGGACCAAGGAGAAACTCTCTGCCAACCAGAAGGCAGCAACGCAGACTGGAATTGGGGGCCCAGCGCCACAGCTAATGCTGGATGACATGGAGGAGTTGGTGTCAACAGTAATCAGTGTGGAGACTGTAGCCGGAGTCGGGGATCGGACACTGCTCGACAGGACACAACCGCAACAGGGTGAGTGACCACCAGGTACTGGGGAGATGGGTGGAGATGGACGCAATGGCACACAAGCAAAATCAAGCCGAGCACAATACACACACACAATGACTCTGGGTCCTCGCCCAGATCTACAGACTGTCATAATGTACAATGCCATGTTGTCTGACTGTCACCATGTACCATGTGACTACATACATGTGGACACATTGTAATACAACATCTCCCCTTCTCATCGCAGGGGCACCAACAACACCTCCTGCAGTGCAGTTCCAGCCACTCTTCACTGATGAAAAGGAGGACAACACCAGCATCGACAACCAAGCCATCCAAGACATCATTGACCTCATCCGTGTTACTCACCTCCAGGATCAGGGCAGGCCAGCTACATCGAGAAGACCCCACCTACTACCCAAAGCACCCAGAAGGAGGCTCCCACATCCCTGGCACTCCCCCAAGACCCCTAGGAACAACCTATGACCTTCCAACGCCGTGTGCTTGAGTGCCAGAATGAGAGAGCACAGGGCAGGTGCAGTTGGGCTTCAGCAACATGCTAACCAAACTTGAGGCCATCCTTCGGTGTGTAACCCCACTCCATGGTCTTCAACAAGCCCTGACTGACATCGGTGGAGTGATGGCGTGGAGAGAAGAATACCTGTCTGCTCAGAGTGGCTCCAGCAATACCAGCCATGAGCTGGCAGACATCCAGAGGCTCAAGGAGAACAGGGTACTGATGGAGGCAGAAAGGATGTCAGCCACCGCTGCACATCAGCGGAATGTAGCTGGGATCTACCATCCTCTACAGATCCTCATCAAAGCATTGCTGCCACAATGCGTGGCAATGTTGAATGCTGCTGCCCCCACACCATCCACATCACCGCCCCCTGGTGTGTCCATGCCTAGCTGTGCGGCAGGCCTAAACACTCCGGCACCTGATGTTACAGTGTCACACAATACGGCAGACAATCCAACTCCAGCACCTGAGGTGTCATTGGCACACAGCGTAGCCAACAATCCATCCCAGGCACCTGAGGTGTCATTGGCACACAGTGCAGCTGACAATCAACCTCTGGCACCTGAGATGACATTGGCACACAGTGCGGCGGACAATCCACCTCTGGCACCTGAGGTATCATTGGCACACAGTGCCGCAGCCGGTCTAGCAACACCCCCAGGTGGGGTAGGGCACACATCCGGGGATGAAGACATGCATGGGATTGTGATCAGAAGGGCTCAGTAGCATTCATTTCCACCACCCAACTTGTTCCTGGTTGGTCCTGCATATGGCCTCACGACCTTCCACTGAACGCCGATTCACTCAGAGGAACTCACCATAGACAGCGATATGGGCCTCCCCACCCTGCTTGGTGACCAATGACACAGCGGCCAGACTGTGGACTGCACCCCTCTTCTTCCGCAGTACTTGTCTTCCACTGATGGACTCTGGCTGGCCCTCCACGGGCCTAATGGTGTAGTGTATTCAGCAGTGCCCTGTACCGCTCCTGCTGCGGAACTGCACTGGATGTGCAATAAACATCCAGTGAAGCACTGCTGTGTCATGTCTTTCATCATTCATGTATGTATGTGTGGATGAATGTAGGGACAGTGATTTCCCTTGTGTCAATGATGCTCATCCTGTGGGTTGTCAGTCAGAGGGTGCTGAATAGCGATGTGTGCATGGGTCCCGTGGACATCACAACAGGGACACAATCACCAGCCACTTGTCCGCACATGGACTGAAGCACGCCCAATACCTACGAGTCATTTTTGCAAGCCCTGCGCTATTCAGGTGTACGGCAGGCCAGACCACTCTTCTCATGCTCCGGGGGGCCTCAATGCTACCCATCTCAGGGGTACTCACTGGTGTTGTGCATGTCGCTGGTCTAGTTGTCAGCAAGTCACAGCCACTCACTCCCTGAGGGCAGGTTTGCACGCAGATCACACCCACCCGGCACAGGCATCACAGGCCATGTGACCCCGCAAATGTAAGGTGTAAGCATGGGCGGAAAATCCATTCCGCTCGCGGATTTTGCGGATTTTCGGTAAATTCCCAATCCGCGAATGCTCGTGAATTTACCGAAAATCCGCAAATTCGCACGCAGCGGATTTTTTTTTCTTGGTGACACAATTTTGCGCCGTGCGGCGTACACTTACCGTCATTCAGCGTTTGGCAAGTTGTTTTTCTCGATATTTTGCAAGTGCTGTCCCATTTTGGATTTTGCTGCGGGATCCCGCAGGAGTTTGGCGACGCATCGCGAGAGTTCGCAATTGCGAACATGTAGGTGCGGCAGGCAGCAACAATCTCGCACTCGCAAAATTAAAAAATTAGCAATTCTGCACAAGAAATCCACTAGCAAGCAGCATAGACCTTCTGAAAATGATGATTTTTATCAGAATAACTCCTCAGGTTGACATTTGTCTGCACTTTTATGGATTTGAGGCCTTTTGACTTTCTTTGGATCACTTTTGAATTAGAAATCAACTTTCACAAGTAAGTTTGTTTGGGGCATTACAGTTGCTGTTCTGCAGAAAAACGAGTTTTGCAAAACTGAAAGCACTCAGCAGGTGCAAAAGTTCACTCATCATTAGTTACCATTCCCTGTAGTACTTCCTGAAGGGCCCCTCCAGAGTTCAGTTGCCTATGTTTGTTTGGGGCATTACAGTTGCTGTTCTGCAGAATCTTTTTTTTGCAAAACTGAAAGCACTCAGCAGGTGCAAAAGTTCAAACTCATCATTAGTAATAGTAACCATTCCCTGTAGTGCTTCCTGACTGGGGCCCCTCCAGAGTTCATTTGCTAGTTGCAAAAATTGTATGACCCTGCTCTGACCCTCACAGCAGGCTCATAGAATAGCTACAAGTAGGCCACAAAGGTCCTGAAAAAAAAATTGCACTGCGACAGAAAGCAAATTACAGATAAGGAAGCAGGTGCCAGACTGGCATTTTAAAACAGTGACACATTAATAAATTAACCCCAAATTAATTCATGTCAGTTGAAGCAGGGCAGGTGTGCTTGCTTTTCCCCCCCATAATCTACAGTGATGATGAACCAGAGGGTGGCATTTATGTACCAGAGGGTGGCATGGGTGAAACAGAGGGTGGCAGTGGTGAAACAGAGGGTGCTGGGAAGCTGTGATGATGAACCAGACGTAGAAACTAAAAGTGTGACCAATGGGTCATTGGTTACATCCCCAACAGGCACTCTGTGTTGGTTCCTCTTTGAATAAGGACTCCAATTCAATTTCTTTTCAATGTTTTTATTACTTGAACTTCTTTCCTTTTATGATTATATTCATCATGATTGACCTTCAAGCATGTTCGTGAAAAACATTTTTCTTTTTCGAACACATTTCCTTTTTTGAAACAGATATATATCTATGAGCTCCAATGCATTTCGGGCACTTTCTGCCCTTCCTCAGGGAGCAGTGGCTGTTGAAAATACAAATGTAATCATAATCACAACCCTTATTTTGTACACGTCCATCACTGTTATTAATTGTTTGGGTTCACACCATGCGGGGATCTTAATAATGTGCCGCTGTGTATGTTCGGGATAAATGTGTCGTTTTACACACGTGCCGTGATGTAATTAATGAAATAATGAAAAACCGCACTTACATGTGAGTCGAGAACAATCTAGACTCCCGAATCTGCGTGTGAAAAGTTAAGCGAGTCAATAATGAGGTTTAATATCGTACCATCGTAAAATGCCGTACAGTGTTCAGTTCATGTTACTGACCTTGACCGTTAATAACGTTTCATTCGAAAAGGTATTCTCCGCTTGTCTGGACGGATCACGCCGTCTCCCGTTACTCGCGCTGTGATGTGACTGGTGTTTGTGAAGTTACTTCCGTGTCGCTCTGACGCGGGAATAGATAGTGAAAGCCTACTATACTACGGGGGTTGAAAGAAAAGACTGCGTGTAAATTACAAAAACGCTAGATGGAACAAAAATAAAATGAAAAGAGTGGAAACGCTGTATTAGGAATATATTAATAGAAATATATTATTAGAAAATATAATTATAATTGGAAAAAGGGAATTCCCGAAATAAACAAAATAAACAAAATGAATGTTGAAACTGACAGTGGGTTCTCTCCCATGTCGAAATGGTTGTCCCTTGGGGCATGTGTACGGAGTTTTTATGTCATCCTTGATAACAATTTGTGTTGAGTTCACACAATTGTGCACCGTTTTGACCATGTTGTAGGCAATGATGCCCACTTGAAGGTTGAATCATTTATTACGTGTTATTTTTACATTTACATGACATTTCAAATTACTCATATTTACAAATAGCAAGACAGTTCAATCCGTTCGTTTAGTCCATTCGGTTTCAAGGATCCCAACTTATGGATCCAGTGGTTCTCTCTTCGCACTAGGAATTGATTATTGTCTCTTCCTTCTTTCTTTTCTATGGTTTCCAACACCAGAAATTTTAATTGAGAGATGTTGTGATGGGCTTCCATGAAATGGAATGCGACCGCAGATTTGCTGTTCTTTGTGCAAATGTTTTATTTGTGCTCTACAATACGTGTCTTTAGTTTTCTTTCTGCTTTGCCAATGTACACCTTTCCGCAAGGAAATTTTAGCAGATAAATTACGTTAGAAGTGTCACAGGTTGCTGTGACTTTTAGTTTGATGGTATGTTCCCTCATGGGGTGAGTTATCACGTTGCCTGTGATGACATTGTTGCAATTGCTGCAATTGTAACACGGCCGTGTTCCTCTGTGTGGTGTTGAATCAGGTTTTTTTTGTTTAAGTATTTCTCCCAAATTCTTACCCCTAGTGTAGGTGAACAATGGGGTTGATGTGAAGATATTATTGAAGTCGGGTTCCAAATTTAACATTGGCCAATGTTTGACAATTGTTTTTTTAAATTGACTGCTAGATGTGGAGAATGTAGTGACTGCTACAATCCTATGTTTGTCTGCTCTGACTTTCGGAGTGAGTAACTCTTCTCTTGTTTTTGTTAGTATGTTTTTTTCAGCGTTTTTGATTGTGAGCTCTGGGTACCCTCTCACCTTAAAGCGTTCCCCCCCGTGATCCGTCGAGACAAGCGGAGAATACCTTTTCAAATGAAACGTTATTAATGGTCATGGTCAGTAACATGAACTGAACACTGTACGGCATTTTACAATGGTACGATGTTAAACCTCATTATTGACTCGCTTAACTTTTCACACGCAGATTCGGGAGTCTAGATTGTTCTCGACTCACATGTAAGTGCGGTTTTTCATTATTTCATTATTTCTATCACGGCACGGGTGTAAAACGACACATTTATCCCGAACTTACACAGTGGCACATTATTAAGATCCCCGCATGGTGTGAACCCAAGCAATTGATAACAGTGATGCACGTGTACAAAATAAGGGTTGTGATTATGATTACATTTGTATTTTCAACAGCCACTGCTCCCTGAGGAAGGGCAGAAAGTGCCCGCAATGCATTGGACCTCATAGATATATATCTGTTTCAAAAAAGGAAATGTGTTTGAAAAAGAAAAATATTTTTCACAAAAATGCTTGAAGGTCAATCATGATGAATATAATCATAAAAGGAAAGAAGTTCAAGTAATAAAAACATTGAAAAGAAATTGAATTGGAGTCCTTATTCAAAGAGGAACCAACACAGAGTGACTGTTGGGGATGTAACCAATGACCCATTGGTCACACTTTTAGTTATCACATAAAGGACGCCAGGGACGGAAAGCGTCACCCAATAGAAGCACCTCAACCTGATTAAGCTGAAAAAAAATGATAAAATTTAAGGCTGTGCATTGATCCTACAATTTTGAAGTTATCTACTACCAGACATAGAAACAACATAGTCGCGACCGTTGCGAGCCGACAAGTAAGTTCGCAATTGCGAACTGGTACAAAACCCTCGCGAACTGGCAGAAACCCTTGTGAACACAAAAAAAAATCTGCAAATTCGTGAGAATTCGCGGATTTTGCGGATTGCGAGTTCGCAAATACGCAAATTCGCGAACACCAGATTTGCAAAATTCGCCCATGCTTAATAAGGTGCCAACAACATCACATACCCCTCTGCTAGTGGTGACTGGATGACGGACCCGAGGCTTTGAGGCCGGCAGGGGACTACCTCCACGTGGTGTTGACTGGGGTTGAACAGGGTTTGTGGCGCACGCTGCATTGTGGTCGGCACAGGCACCCCACCACGGGACGCTGACTGGGGTTGAACAAGGTTTGTGGCACACACTGCATTGCGGCAGGCACAAGCACCCTGCCATAAGACAGTGACTTAGGGAGCAGTGAGTCATTGGCACCTTGAGCAGCTGAGCGGGTGTGCAGGATGTGATGATGGCCCGTCCCGGCGGTCTAGACTGCTCAGGATTAGTGTGCCTTGCTGGACTGCAGTAAAAGTTATGCCAGCGGGCTGTACAGGCCTACCACCACTTGGCCTCAATTCCGGATCGCAGAGTTAGTGGCACCCATTGGGCTGAGCGGCTGTGCAGGCTGCAAAATTTCTGGGTGCCCTGGTATGTCCCATCCCATTGTGTAATCAAGACCCATCACCAAAAGTGAGACCTGGTGGCCTGTGCAGCGTGGCTGCATGGTGTGGAGGGAGCCATGTCCGCAGGCCCCGGGCTTGTGCCTTGCAACGGCACATGGTGGGACCTGAAGTCTACACGCTGGTGGCGGAAGGTGAACAGTGAGGCCCGTGTGTGCATAGGCGGGCATGCTCCGATGGGCGGCGGAGGGCCTGGGATGCCTCTGCCTGGATGTGCATGGGTGGGCAGGCAGGCAATGTTATCTTGGCAAGTGTGTGTACTGTGTCAGTCATGTCTCTGGATTCTGTTTCAGGTGATGGCTCTGTCTCAGACCTGGTATACTGCTATACATACCTGCAAGTGTTTGGAGACACACCGGTGGCAGCAGGGGAGCAGTGTGGCCTGGGAATGCAGGGTCGTCTCTCTCTCTCTCTCTCTCTCTCTCTCTCTCTCTCTCTCTCTCTCACCCCCTTCTCTCTCTCTCTCTCTCTCTCTCTCTCTCTCTCTCTCCTCTCTTCTCTCTCTCTATCTCTCTCTCTCCCCCTCAACTCTTCTCCCTCTCTCTCTCTCTACCCCCTCCTCTTCTTTCTCTCTCCCTCTCCCCCTCTCCTCTCTCTCTCTCTCTCTCTCTCTCCTTCCCCCTCTCCTCTTCTCTCTCTCTAGCTCTCTCCTCTTCTCTCTCTCTATATATATATATATCTCATCTTCTCTCTCTCCCTCTCCCTCTCCTCTTCTCTCTCTCCCTCTCTCTCCCTCTCCTCTCTCTCTCTCTTTACCCCTATGCTCTTCTCTTTCTCTCTCTGTCTCTCTACCTCTCCTCGCTCTCTCTCTCCTCCTCTCCTCTCCTGTCCTCTCTCTCCTCTCCTCTCCTCTCCTCTCCTCTCCTCTCCTCTCCTCTCTCTCTCTCTTCCCCCCTCTTCTCTCTCACTCTTCCCCTCTCTTCTTCTCTCTCTCTCGTTCAATCTCTCTCTGTCCTTTGATGTGCGCAGGGCACACCTTCTCATCAAGTTTTTTGTCTTGCAGGCTGTGACCTACTGATTGTGTCGAGGGGAGCCGCCATGTGTCTTCATTTGTTTTCTGTGTTGATTGCAATAAAGTTTCATTGTTTATTTCGAAAAGTGAATGTGTGATGCTCATTTCTGTGACAATGCATGCATGTCACCAGTTGTGATTGTGCGACATCAGCCGGATTATTTTGTACATGTTTGGGTGTAGCTGATGTGGCATGTTTTTGGTCGGGGGTGCCAGGGAGGGGTGGTCCTGGGTGTGGTGTCGGTGGGTGTTTTGGCCTTCTTGGGTGTCTGTGCTACATGTTCAGTTGCTCTATGGCATCTGTTTGTCTTCAGGTGTGGCTGTGGGCTGTGCTCTCTTTTGTGGTGCAGGCTGTGGTCCAACTATACACCAGGTGTAAATTTCCATCTGCTAACGCGCCTTATCACTTGTTTTGTGTTATTATCGCTATTCTAGCTGGTCGTTGTGAATGTTGAGGTGTGGTGTTGTAGCGACTTTCGTTTCGGGAATGCCTAATCGGCATCTCATTAGCGATAGTCACGGGGTCCTCTGTGGTGATGTTTTTTGCGGCTGCTAATGCGGAAAAACTGGTGTTGTGGGCTGTTAGCACCAGCTTGTGAATGGTGGGGTAATTTTATCAGGACTTTGCCTGCCAAAAGGTGCCATTAATTCGACAATTGCTCCTTGTGAATATGCCCCTAAATGTGTTGACATCGAATATTCAGGGATAGTAGCATATGTTGCAATATTTTAATGCAACAGCAGCTCACTAATATTACTGCAAATACTCTCAGTGACACCCTCCCATTTCTCATATGTGGTGTCCTGTTTTTTTATGGATGGTATATGAAACATAAACTCAACATTTCACTGCAAAGTGTCTGTTATAGACTTTCACAAATCACCCACAAAAAAACTTAATTAAACAGCATTTAAAACAATCTGTGTAAGAATTAGTCAAGGTCACCAGGGCAAGACTTTCTGCAGAACAGTGCAGGTTCTATCGGGACCCCCTCTCCTCTGAAGGACTGGGACCCGGGGCCAAGCCCACTTTCCCCATGCCTTAAACCATCTCTGGTTTACGTCATTGAGTCTTATATGACATTCTCAATATTATTTACTATATTTTCATAATAACATCTTTTCTATTCAAGTGGATATAAAACACTTTATTTTAAAACCAGGAAACAACAATAATAACAGTTTACCATTGTCAAGAATACAACCACTGTCACTGAAGGACATTCTAAAGTCATCTGATGACTTTTGTATTCACAGATGAATTGAATATGCTTAACTACAAGCAGAGAGTTCACATTCTTGGCATTGTACTTAAGACAATGTACCTTTAAACACCAAAGGGCAACAAGAGAATACAAAACAGAATAAGTACTAACACTCATCAGTTACCTCGGTCATGACTTGATTGTATTTGACCATGAATGAGTTTGTTTCAGGTAAGATTTGGGCTGCCATAAGTTTTACCACAATCTCCAACGTAATTGTAAATTAGTTACTGAGATTTCTGACCCAGACCTTAGTTTTTTTGGATGGACCCAGGTTGTTATTCTGGAGGAGCATGGAAGAGAAAAAGAGATAACTAAGTGGTCAGAACTGTCCATTGAGATCAGTGGCTGAATGACTAATGTGTTTTTTTGTTGTCTGTGACGTCAAAAACGGACTCATCTTCATTTTGGTAAGAAATATTGATGGGATCATTTTCTTGGTAAGAGAGGGGTAGCCAGTACCGGCTGATGCGTGATAAATGTGGGGAGGCGGGTGGGCAGCATGAAGGTGGGCTGCGGGGGGGGGGCTAGTTTCAGAATAGTAACAAACACAAAATGGCAATACCATTTGCGTATGCACATCTACCTTGAATATATTGACTGGATAATAGTATATTGTAATGAACAACATTTTGTGATGTTCTCACTGTAATAATTCTTCTGCCACCTAGGAGTAAACACAGTCTAGGGGGAGAATTCTCTAGAGAGATACACATAGAAGCACAAATACTGAGGCACACAACAAGAAGTCCATAAAGTACATAGGTCAATCACCATATCAATAATCGAAAGTAGTCCATTTCAAATTTTCCTTCCTTTTTATTTCCTAATTCACTTCAGTGTAATACAACAAGCTGGCAGCCGACATGTATTTCGTCCTATGGACTTTTTCAAGTAGATGTCTGTAAATAGATATCTTCACAGAGTCAGCATAACTATTGGTAACACCATCTGGAAGACGTCATTGCATATATGTTGCAGGGAGATGTCTACCCAATAAAGTTAGACCGGGAAGTGATCAGAAATCGGTATAGTAACCTGTATATGTAAAAAGTAAACAACCTAACATTATTAGAATTTAATAAATATATTTACACATTGAAAACATTATTAAATATAAATATTATAATTTTAAATAAAAAAAAGATAATATAAATTATTATAATATAAAATAAATTATACATTTTAATTTTAATACATATACTATTCCCACTACAATATATACTAAAGTTTGTAAACTAATATAGTAACTATGTAAAACATGTACTACTCCCATTTCCCACAATGCAAAAGTGATACAATTAGGTGAAATTTACAATTTGCAATTCTACCTTCAGTCAATGCAACAGTAGGGAAAGTATTAGATTGTGGAGGGGTACAATTTTCTATTCCCACTCCAGTTAACGGAACAGTAAGAAAAGTGTTGTATTGCAAAGGTGTAAAATTTACCATTCCCACTCCAGTCAGTGAAACAGTAGGGAAAGTGTTGGATTGCGGATGTGTAAAACTTACTATTCCCACTCCAATAAGTGAAACAGTGGGGAAAGTGTTGAATTGCTCACCTCACCTCTACCATGCAGTCCCCTTGTGGGGTGGATATCTGGCACTCCACCGCACTCCTCATAGTCAAGCCCATATATTATTGCTCTGTCTAGGTTTTCTTCTTTCTGGATAGGCATTTGTATGGACCCATCCAGTGCCCCTTTGTCAGCTCAGTATTCCCATTTCCAAAGCAGATGCTGAGGAGCAGGTTGAAGTCTTCTTGGCAATCAGAGACCCCATCCCTGAATTTCAGAAGTCCTCCTACACCCTGATTGGTTCATCATTCCTTTGTCATAAGAAGACTTCCAATCTTCCATCCACCCTTTTGTGCTTCTGGTCCTCTGCACACAAAATGCTTCTAGAGAGCGCCACTATTTAGAGTATTGACTCTGGTCAAACTCTCTTTCATGGCTACCCAAAACATAACATTGCTAACATAACATAACATAACATAACATAACATAACATAACATAACATAACATAACATAACATAACATAATATAACATGGCTATCCAAAACATGAGAGTGAAAGAAGAGACTTACCACTTGCAAATCTTCTAGCGTTTGTCTGTGCTATCTTTCTACGAAAACAGGTATGGCATACCCAGGCAAAAATTAAAAACGCAGCCATCTCCTGTACTCCCACACCAAGTTATTTCTTTAATAACCAAAGGGTTTCTGCAATTCATGTAGGGATTCCTGAAGGTGATATACAGTCTTCATTTTGTGTACAACACACACACAATGGAAACAAAATGGACTCTCTAGTGTCCACAGGTTAACATAACACAGATACTCCTTAGACATATCTGCCATATACTTAAGATATTCATGCATGCAATTCAATGCTCTACACTCAGGTATATAGTGCAAGACCCATGTGTACTGATATGAGCAGACATTTTGTATGGCAAGACTGGTAGGGCAATCATATTGTCACCACTGTCTAACCTTATATTCCTGTCTGGAGACACTAGTCCAATCCTCAATGGAAGGCCTCGGTGGTTCATCTCTCTAGACCCTGACAACACAGTGCCCATCTGGCGTACTGCATTTACTGTGCCAAGCGTGTTGGCCATAATGAGAGAAAAATTAAAATCCCAAGTTGGACACAAATTTCCATACCAGTTCATTCAGGGCAGAGGCTCATGTTAGCAGATTATGTGGGGATATTTCTATCCGAACAGCCTTGATGAACTTTGTGAAGACACTTCACATTCCTCCATCTTAAAAAATCTTGAGATATGATGAACAATCCTCACATTCTCAGAGACTACACTATTTCCTTTGATACAACCACCTAAGATCCAAGACTCTCACAAATAGCCCCTGACAAGCCCCGAAGCCATGCTGAAGATAGCCAGTGTGATCAAGGAGATACACGAAGTAGAAAAGGAACATCTGGCAATCTTCAGGGCTGAAGAGTGCTGCAGAGTATTGATATTAAACATAACCAAGATAATCAGGAACACCCTACTTTTCCAGATCGCAGACCTGAAACCGCTCATCAATACAGGTTTAGCAGAATTCAAAGATCCATTCACCTACTGGACTATTTCTGGGTTTAATCCATAATTCATTTGCTTACTATGCCATCACAGTTTTAGCCCAGCCATATACAAAGCAGTGTTGACCCTTTTCCTTATGGGTACAGTCCAGACCGAACTGCCAAGCCAGGTCCTCCCTGGACCGGAAACAAGCATCCTGGGACTTGTTCCAGGGCATCACCCCTCATCAGCCAGGCTAGCTTAAATCTAGCAGGGGACTCACATCTGGGCACACCCTTTCCACCTAGGGTGACACAAGCAAAAGGAACAAATGATGGACAGAATGCTGAACAATGCAAACATTCACCCCTAGTCACAAAGATCTGGATTTAATCCATTGTTCTTTTTCTCACCACAGCACCCCAGTTTGGACCCAGCCATATGCAAATCAGCCTTGACCCTACTCCTCATGAACCAACCCAAAGTGCGAAGCCAGGTCCTCCCTGGACCGGAAAGAGGCATCCAGGGACCGATTTTGCGGACCACTCCTCATCAGTCAGGCCCCCTCATCAGCCAGGCTAGCTTGAAACCAGGAGTAAGGGCCCCATGTCTGGGCATAATCTTCCCAGTTAGGGTGACAAAAGCAAAACGAACAGACTATGGTCGGAATGCTGAACAAATCCAACATTCACCTCCAGACACAGATCTGGGTTTAATCTATCTTTTTTTGGCTCCCCACCCCAGTTTAGACCCAGGCGTATGCAAATCAGTCTTGGCCCTGCTCCTCATGGGAACAGTCCAGCCTGGGTCAAGACAGAGTTGCATATGGCTGGGTTCTAACTGGGGTGGTGTTGTTAGCAAAATAATGATTGATTTAACCCAGATCTCTTGACAGGGGTGAATGTATGATTGATTCATCATTCTGTCTATCATTTGTTTGTGTCCCAGGGAAGGAAGGCAGACAGGACAACATTTAGAGGGGACCGTGCATTTCAAAGGTGGCTTTTTGAACTGATCTCATCTTCAAAGGCCATAGTGGGAATACCTACTGGAACTTCCGTCCTCAGGAGTTTAGAGAGCCTTTTGAGATTGGAACCACACTATGCTGGTTCGACACTGGGACATTGACAAAAGGAACTATTGGGGTAGGAGAGACAGCAACTAGATTTCCGCAGACTTGTGGTAGCCTGAGGCTTGTTGTGCTCCAGGAAAGGTACTGGCATCCTGTCAACAAGATCCCAGGGTCAGAATGGTTCTCCCCATGTCCCCCAGATTATAAAGACCTCACAGGATGCGGTTATTGTTGGTTGACACTAGGACAGTCCTAATGCAGAACTAACAATGTGCAGAGGAGTGTGCTCGTAAAGATCAGAGAGTCACCTGTGGTGCCATAACATGAGGAGTTTGAGGAGTGCTGGGTAAGTTTGCCTAGTCCACAGGACCTGAACTGGAAGCCTGGTCTGTCTCAGAACTCCAGATTGGGAGGATGACAGTGCCTGACATTGTGGCCGCGATCTGAGGTCACCAACTCCCTCCCACAGACATATGCCACAATAATGTTGTTGTAACAATGTAACTGGGCTCTAGGGTTCTTTTTGTGCCATGTGTGCACCCACAGCTGGCTGCCTGGAGCAACTGCGGCCTGCACCTCTGCCTGGGAGAAAACACTTCTCCAAATTGGAAGAGCGCTAGCTTCTGCTGACACAGTCATTTGACTATGGGGGGACAGTGATTCCACACTCGTGAAGGTGCCACTGGGTGCCTTGATGGTCTAATCTGGATGAACGAAGTCACGTAACTGTTTCCTTCTGCTTTAGGTGATCCAGACAATCTAATAAAGTGTCACCAGTGGGCGCAACTTCTAGCATCAGCTGGTGTAGTTTGAGTGGCTAAGGGGCTGGGCTATGAAACATAGTCAAACCTGTGATTGATGGACCATTACAACTGTACAAGGAATGCAATATTAGGGAATGTCTTTGTTAGACTTGGTATCTTTGGCAGTGTTTCTCCTGACTTTTGCCTTGTTGCAGAGATTTCGCACAAATACAGAACTATGTGTAGGAAATGGTACCTTTGTGTATTGGGACTGAGTCTTTCTACCACTTTAGCACCCATGAACCCAGGACCGACCAGCTATAGTGTCACACTTGCTCTCCTACTCACTTATAAAGAAATAAATGATTAGACTCCCCAGAGCACAACAACCCCAGATCTCTAAAGAATCACTGTAACAAGACACACCCTTTCGCTCACTCTATTGTACTTGTCCACAATAAGATCTGACAGACAAGAAGCAGTTCAAAATATTTATTTTAACTAACGTGCCCTAACATGTAGTATGCGTGCCACAACAAGCAGAAAAATGCATAGTGCAAATATTGTCAGCATAGCAGTAAGTCCATAAATCATGAATGGAGATGTCATCATAGAAAGACCATGAGGAAAAGACTATAGTGCCTAACCTCCCTCCCCTTGCTAAGAAGAAGTATTATTATATAATAGTAGATCTCTGGGATTTTCCAGCAGACCCCATACCTTAGCCTATAGATGGTAGATCTACATCATGAGTACTCTTCTCCCGGAAAAGGTCCCTCTCTAAGTGTCTCTCACTTTTTTGTGCACCCCAATAAAAACCTAAGTACGCTTTCCAAACAACATCTGCATCTGTATGCTTTGTCTAAGGGCTAAGAACTGGCCAGAACAAAAAAACAAGGGGCATTGTTGTTCAACCTTGCATATAATGTTCAGTCAAAATCCTAGGAACATGCAGAGAGCAAACACAGCGATGAGTTCTCATGTGAAAGCAGTCTATGAAATTATTGCAAAAATAAAGATGTGTAGTAATGAGTGCAAAGCAGCAAGCAAGCTGCAACATGCTCATGCTAAGTTGAGGAAAAGCGACAATGTCCCTATGGGCCACATGACACCCTGCACTTGGCCAGGGTGTTAGTCGTATGCAAAAACAAAAATCAGAGGTAAGCGGAGGCAAAGAAACTTTGTTGAAGGCCAATTCAGGTAATTTTGAAGCCAAAATGTTTTTGTAGTGCCAGGTTATAATGTTAAAAAATTTCACCATTTGGATGCTAAAAAATGCTAACTAGTCATATTTAGTCATCAAAGTCAAAAATGTTGCGTGGAAAGCGGAATGCCATGAACTCCAGGACGTTGTCTGTTCCTTTCATTGTAAAAATGTTTGCCATCCAGTTTAGCAGGTTGAATGAGCACACATGCTCCTCATATCCAGAAGTCGCTAGGTGCAACTCAGGGCAACCTGCTCTAACCTCGATGAAACTATGGTCTATGAGCCACTGCGCAAGGGTAAAGGTACTCAAGTCCACTATTGGTCTGAGTAGAGGATCGCACTCCATATGCCTACCTCTGGCACACACCCTGTCATGGACATTCAACGGCCCCATTTGCAGATCGTATTGCAGGGCAGCGTGTGTGGTATTGGACAGGCAGGGCACCATAGACAGTGAAATACAGGTTGCACGCAGGTGAAGTAGGAATAATCGACGGTCAGCCAGTAGTCAATGGCAAAAGTCTCCACTGGCATAGAACCAAAAAGCTGCCATATTCGATCATGGTACAGCTGTAACTGGACCGGGTTTGGCAGGTCCACAGAGCGTGCATCCATTATGAAGCAATAATAGGAGAACCAGCATACCGCAAACCATCAGCAGCAACAGGGGAAAGCCACTGGAAAAAATAGAATGAATAAAGGCCGGAACTACTCCAAAAATAGACTGAAAGGAAGAACCAAGCGGGATCCCACAAGTTTAAAAAAGGGAGCAATGCCCTACGTATCAGACCCATTAAATATTTAGAGTATTAATTCTTTAAAATGGAGTGGGAGATTTGTATGTAACAGCGAGTGTCTCGCTTGTTGTTCATGCCACCTGCAATTCAAAGGTCTCTCGAGCCGATGTGAGGGCCACTTCTTGTTGAAACAATACCGCTTTGAGGTTGCTTTGTTTATTGAAATCTGTTTTCAAAGTCGGAATGGAAGGCCAAAGCAAACTATCTACAATCCCATGCGGGGGTAGAAATAGGACTTTGCTGCAACATTTAACTTGTTGAGAAACTGTTACTACATACGCGATGCCAGCTCTCAAGCTGCAGCAATCGTGGTTATTCAAAAAAAGATTACTACCATTAGAAAGCAAAGTTAATACAGGAATAATAGCTGGGACAGGGGTACCATTCAAAAAACAAGCTAGATTAGGGGCTGAAATATTACAGGCTCTATGAAGCTTAACTGGTTTACAGAATAAGGAACGTCCTACTATGGAATCCAGGCCTCCCCTGTAAGGAAAACTTAATTTTCTGCACATTGGCATCTGTAAGCAAAAGGTAATGACTCATATCTCCCAACGGGATAAGATTTTATGCATGCTGTGAACTGAAAAAGTGAGATAAGCAGTGAAATAACCCCATGTATTAACCACACAGCTGAATCAGTCTTGGCTACCAAAAAAAGGTAACTGTTCATGGCTCGCTACAGAACGATAGCCTACTGGAGAAGACTGTGGGTTACCCCAGAACTCTCCCAAAATGCTCGGGCATTTATGGATGTACGAAATGCACACAGGGCTCATAAGATTTCATGGATGAGGGAGGTTGGGGTAACATATAAAGCAATGGGGTTATTAACTCTCTGGCAAGATCCTGAGGCCAATGTATTCCCACTGAGGAATCTGCTTAGAGAACTTTATTGGAGTCTGGTAGCCCAGAAAAGGTTTGGTCGCTGTAGTTGCCCTTTCCTGACCGCTGCCTTTTTAGACATCAAGCATACAGCAGCCTTAGAGGGCTATTGGGACTAAATAACTGTTCCCGGAGATAGGAAAAGATACCATCAGTTTAGGATTGGTACTTTACCCATTAACAGCTACACTGCTAATTGGCGCAGTGGTTCCAGTGCCACTTGTCCCTTTTGTCCCTCCGAAAGGGAAAGTATTAGCCAAATACTACTCGTTTGCCCCGAATATAAATTACCAAGAAGGACATGGTTGAGATCCATTTGCCTTCAGCTAGGTATACAAACAGGTTGTGAGGCACTGAGGATTTTTAAAACAAATAACTCACAGCCTGTGGTTATAGCTGTTGCAAAATTACTCCAATGGATGTGGATCACACGAGCCCGAGGTCTTTGCACATATTGATGTGTTGTGTGTATTTATCTAATCACATAAAATTGCACTTGTCACTTTACTGTCTTAGAGCAATACAGAGTTGGAACTATTTCTGTGTTTTTAAATAATTTGAATTTTTTAATAAATTTAAAAGTTGGATTCTATTTAAACTGTTCATAAAATCCACCACTATTTTATTAATTAATTATTTATATTTTTAAAGATGGAGATTGACTTTATGTAACGTCTTACTGCTTTTTGGATGCTATTTGATGCTGGATTTGTTTTAATCAGCCATAAATGTAAATTGTCCTGTTAATGTGTCTTTTATGATTTTTATCGAAATAAAGACTTTTGAATTGAATTGGGTAACTGTTCTATTTATTCAATGTGCAACAATGTGTATAAGGCATCTTTTATGGACATCATTTTCTGTTTATCAGTCAAAATGAATGGCAAAAACAGTGCAGATGCACGCAAATAATCACATGGCACTTTACCATTTTTAAGTGTTTGCAATCTCCAAGCAAACTGCACTACAGAATGTAACTGATTTTGACCATGATACAAAACAGATACTTCATGTTGAACAATGTCAATGACAGAAGATACAATATTACTTAAAGTATATATATGGGAAGACAGTGTGTTATTGCTATTATCTACTACTGCTTTTTCTAAATTTGCCTGGTCAATATGGTGGAGACTGCAACAGTTTCCACATTTCATTATATACAGGATAAATAAAAGGCTTTGTTTGAGGGGACGTTGTACCTAAAAGAAAATCGGGCAAATCAATGTCACCATGCAAATGAGAGAGGTGTTGTTTCATAGACAACAACGTTGAGTGTTCCAACCATTGCTGACATAATTTACCCTCTGAATATGTGCTAACTTTATGCAAATGTGGGACATGTGGATCCAGTCTACGTTGTGTAAAACCTTTGTTAGAATTGAAAAAACTTAATTGACATGCATTTGAAATTGTTGGCCTCACTAACCATCCTAAGGGGTCAATATTAAACGAGTGGAGTGTGCCATTTTGAAAGAAGACAGCTAAGTCTTCAATTGTGTAGCTAGTGTGTTTTTGCCATGAATCATATGAAGCCAATAATGGAATAGGGGGAATATTTAGATGATTTTTGGCTGTGGCTAAACCTAAACAAGTAGTCTGTTGTACAGTGACATTTAAAAATAAGTTTGAGATGGTATCAGACATGCAAAATGTAAAGCTTCAGTGCCCTGCACTTGCCAATCTTTAGTTCCCCAAATGGATTTTAAATCAATTGTGTCCTTCCAATGTTCATAACCCTCCATGGGCAAATCGTTCCTGAAGGACATGGAGTAAACCAATTTAGTCTGTGTTAACATACATTTAGTTTGGTTCTGCATCCTTAATTTACAAAAAAAGACTGTGGGTCAAACAGATTGTAACCAGAAAAATACACAAATGTACTTGTTGGGTCTTTGAACTTTCCTGTAAGGGTGTTGGGCAATGCTCCCATTGGGTATAATAAAAAAGGGGTCTCTGTGTTTTTGTCTTGTGTAAGAAATGATGGTCATAATGTTGATAACAAAATAAATCTGCTTAATTAGCTGAATTTATTTACAAATCTTCAGTGTCACATGCAGCATAATATTTTAAATCAGATAATAACCAATGAACGGCATGAACATCCTAGTCATCAGAATGAATGTCGGGCAAAACCACATCTCCCAAGCACACGCGGAAGATGTATGGAATGTTCAAAATTTCCATCAGGCCAAGGATATTGTATGCAAATTTACCCAGACGATGCCATCAACAACAGGGAATGCTGATATATTGACAAAGGCTTGGTCTTTTTTCATTATGTGGGACAATGTGTGAGGTGCCAGAACTCCATCAACAATGTTCACACCAGAGTTTCAGATAAATAATGGCTGCTAATGAGTAGGATAAATACAGTCACAAATCTGATCTACATGAAGAGGAATATCATCGTAAGCACCATCCAGATATATGTCCAGGATGCGACCAAGTAAGTCTTTTTGAACCAGGAGAGGAAAACACTGGCACAGGTAGGTGTTGCCATCATCAATTTTATTCATGGACCTATTGACTGCGACTATAGAACAAGTGGCTACTGCAGATCTGGCTGCCTCATCAGCCAGTGAGTTACCAACAGCGTGTGCTCCCACGCGTTGATGGCTCAAAGTATGGAAAACATTTGTGAATGGCAAATGGCCAAGAGTGGCCACTCGAACCCGAAGCGTTTTAGGATTATATTGTTTCTAAAAGAATAAATTGTCATTGAAGGATTGTACACAGTAAATAGAATTGCACACTGTAAAAGTAGAAACATGTGGATCAGGAAATTCAAGAGCCAAAAGCAAAGCACGTAGCTCTGCCAATTGAGCTGTGCAGTCTCCTAGTGACTGTGGGTACCAAAGAGGATTTAAAATCCACATCCACAATCTTTCCCACTAGACCTCACACACTGCCGAATAAGCATGTTTAGAATTGATGGCCCGCTGAGTTGATCCTTCAGTGTAAACAATACATTTTTACCCATCAAGAAGAGGCAGCAGCAGAGGAGGTGGGTGAACATGTTCATATTGTAAAAACTCCTGTGCCTGCAAAGACGTGTCAAAAATAAAGTTGACATCAGCCGATGTCAAAGAACTAGCCCATTGAATCCAACATTGATGCAAGACTTTAGAAGGTGGAACACTAGCTTTTGTAACTGCTTCCAAGTCAGGAACATCGAGACCATGAAAATGCATTTACCCTGTGCCAGAGAGCGTTCTTTCAGAACTGCCATCTGGATGGCAGTCAACATTTTTTTATAGAAGAGAAACGCATCTGAGCTGAAGTGTACAAATGTGATTTATAAGTAGGCTTTTCTGTTTTAAGTTTCTATTTTTGTTAAATTCTGGTGGGGTTTTTTCAGCGTTTTCCAGTGATTTCAATACCTTAAAAAACAGTGGTTACACATTTTCCTGCCATTAAAAACAACAGAAACTGCTTTTACGGTGTTTATGAAAAGGTTTGCTTTGATTATTGCTTGCTTTCTGCACTGATAGTGCATTGTATGTAGACAGTGTATGTATAATGTATATGAGGTCCACAGTTTTCCAAATCCAACTGATTGTAGTACACCATACAATCAATACTTCTTCAGTGGGTCTTTGGTCATGTGCGCTCAATCTTTCCTTCTCGTGTATACTTTTATCTGCGAAAAGTCCCTCTCAACATTGGCATTTGACACAAGCAACGCCAAAACAGCCAGTACACAATTTGCTAAATCTGGCCATTGACAGCTTTCCGTTCCAATACTGGTGAACTTGAAGATTGCGATTCTCTTGGCAGGTTCTGCAACATTTGCATTAAACTGGGCTCCTATGCCCTCAGAGTTTCATTGACTTCAAATGCCATGGTTCGTGAAGGGACATTACTATGCATCATTGCAAGCCGTTTCTCATACATTGTAAAATAAATGTTCCTGAATTGCTCTTGAACACTGCTTTGCTTACCAAGTGGCAAGCACTCTAACATGGAACATGTTGCAGTACCAAAGTCACTAAAGGTGTCGCCCAGCCTACTCTCAAGGAGATGTTTCACATCTACACCAATTTTGTTGAACACTTGGCAGACAAGGGTTTTTTCAGACTCTAGTTTTTTATTATGTCCACTACAGCAGTTATGTTTTCCTGTAAAAAGTCTAAGAATACAGTACAGTGCAGTTTTTTCACATCACTAGCAATAGGCGACCAAAGATCCGCACATTTCTTGGCTTTGGCATCATCACTCAGCACAAATTCTGTAAACGGCTGCCACTTGGATAATATAGCATTCACACTTGGACTGAGAACCATCAGCTAAGCGAAACACGTGGGATGGCTCTTTCTTTGATGTCACACAAAGCACAAAATTAGAAATATTTGCGTTTTCGTTCCATGCATAACAAAACAGTGCACCAGAATGGACAAAATAGTCAATAGCATTCTTCATTAACTCTAAAGATTTTAAGGATGCTTTCAGCATACGATCTAACAAGTGGCAAGGATCTCTTACAGGGAAGCACTTCAGCTCAGATATTGATTTTGGCAGGTCATCACACAACCTTTCCATATATTAAGCTGAATCACTGCAAATACAAACAATATCACTTCAATCTTTGTTGAACTTGAAAGAACCTTTTCGCAGCAGCATTCCTAGTGACACTGCGTTCCATGTTTTCGAAACGTCTGGTGTCATGTTTTCACCACTATCCTAGATGGTTGGTGATTGCGCTATTTTCACATATACTTGTCACTATACCTTGCTTTGAATGTTTAAAGCCTGTGGTGTTGGCAATTCACCTACTATCAATACTGACTCAATAGTAACTGGGGGCTGATGTATCAAGGGTTTATACCCACTCTCTGTGGGTAAATGTGATGGCACATATTGGGAAAGATTCTTATAAAACCAGCCATTTTACCTATCAATGAAAGAATCAAACACAGCCAAAATATCAAATATGATTTAGAAATTTTCTGATTCTTCACAGTTTATAAAATATTTTAACAAGCCCTAAAACATGCTTCTAAACACTGCATCTTTAGACCTAATACCACAAAACTGAAAAAAACAAAAGCAATAAGAAACAATATTTTAGTGGCATCCCTAAACAACAAAACACAAACAGAATATTGCTAGCCCATTCTTTCTTGCTGCTAGCTTGTATAACAAAGTTACATTGTATTGGCCCCTTCAGGAAGAAAACTGAAAAAATTACTCTTTCACTCTCCTTTTCCTTTCTCTGAATGGCATTCAGTTTGTGGTTGTGCAGGTGTTTTTTCAGTGTTTATATGTTTACACTGGTGAGGGCTATTTCCCTTTGGATGAAGTTTTATCAGTTAATATAGGTTTAAACCTACAACCGAACAGCCTATTTATAAGCAATGGGGACAGTATCCTCCCTCATTGAACTTCAAGTAAGAGAAACCTAATGCGCAGGGTACAATCCTTATAACCAAATTTGTGGAATTGTCACCTGTTGTTGACAAGAAGTTGGTCACAAGCAAATCAGACTGCAAGGACCGAAGAATTGCTATATGCTCTGGAAGCCAACAGGAAGCAGAGAATGAAGGTTGTATCAAAGAGTAAAGAGGTTTGATATGCTGGGCATAATCAGGAATGTATGTCCTCCCAAAAAATAAAACAGCAAAGAAGATTGCAATTGAGAAAATTTCTCCAGAAAAAGGTGGACAACCCCCTACCTTCATTGGTAAGTTCATAACCCAGAAAAAGAACTGCCAAACAGGCAATATGCGACTTAGCATTGTTGAATTTGTATCCCAAGTCTGCAAAAGACATTATGATGTGGTCCACACGCACAAGATGTGGTGTCGATTCATCATCCATCAAATAGATGTCATCGACATATGAGAAAGCATCAGGGTCAATTTAATGTAAAACAGACACTATGCATGGGGAAAAAGCGCTGGGACTGTTCTTATACCCCATAGGCAAACAAGTATACCTTTTTTTGACTGCCTTGGGTGCTCAAGGCTGTCAGGTCACGGCTCTTAGGAGCCAAATTGTGATTGTAAAAACCATTTGAGATATCAAGAGTTGTTTTATATTTTTTATGAACGATGGTATCGACTATCGCAGAGCTGTGGGTGTTCTGTACCGCAAGGGTACAAATATGACTGTTCAAATGACGGTCATCCAAAACAATACGATATGAACCTTCCGGTTTAAATATTGGAAAAAGAGAATTATTCATGGATGAAATACAGAGCTCAATTGCACCCTAATAATCCAATTGGGTCAAGACTTTTGCATTTCGCTTGATTGGACAATGTGGTTAGGGTTGGTGCATTGTTCGCAAAGCAATTTCATGCTCCATATCCCAACCCACCTGTTTATGATACACAGTGCTAGTACCCACTCCGATGTGTATACTTATTTAGCATTTAGCATCCTCCGAAACATAATGCGAAAAACTCGGTATGATAACATCCTCCCCTTCAGAAGAAGCTAAAACAAATGGGGGAGGCCAATCAACCTCCGCCAAACAAATATCATAGGAAGAAGTACGGTTGTCTGAAAAGACCACCTTGATTGTGCATTTATTATCACATTCAATTTGTAGTCCTATTTCATAAAGCCTATCAGGGAGTACAACTCATGTGACAACAAACACGCCTCTTGTGGGATACAAAGAATTCTTTACACCAGCACAAAAGGAGGCCCGCTCCGTCAGGGCAAAAGGAGGCCTATCCATTTTCATATCGACGGACCTTCTATGGCAACTTAGTCACATCGACCTAGAATCTACATGGATGCAATGCGTTAAAATTGAAATTTCCCCAAATATGGGCCTCTTGATCGTGAACCTCTATATGCACCAGGGCGGAAAACATAAGGGGAAGAGGATAAAACAACTAGTTACTGCAATCAAGGCGTTAAAGTCTACCTATCCAAGCGAAAACATGCTTATAACAGGAGATTTTAATATGAATCTAATTCATCGTCAGGAGGGAAGCCTCCCCACCCACAATGTCCCCCGGCAGGGCAACCTTTGCAGACAAAGTGCAATAGGAAGGAAATGTGCCATGGAGTTGGAAGCCCTCCAATTGTACACCTTAAACGGAAGGGGTAATCTGGACACACCAGCTGCCCTAACGAGGGTTTCCAAAAATTCAGGATCAACCATAGACTATACTCTGGCGGACCCCGACCTATTCCTTTACATCAGAGACTTCCACTTCCAGGAACGTGGGGAAAGTGATCATTTCCCACAGACCTTCACCTTGACAATTGAAGTAAAAAAGTCTGAGCAAGCGCTGCCTCTATCCTTGAACACCCAAATCTTCAATTTACAATGGCTAAACTGGAATGAAGAAAACCTCGACAATCTAATGGCGTCATGCCATGCATTGCTTTCACTATCTGACATATCAAAGGACATAATAAAGACCTGGGAGTCTTTTGTAGCAGACTTAAACAAGAATTTCCAATCCAACCACAGAGGACAAAAAGCCATAAGAAACAGAGGAGGGAAATGGTACACTCCAAAGCTGCGACAACTAAAAAGGCAAATGATTGCATTTCTCAGGGCTGAACGAAAAAAAGATCCTCACTTTTCACAACAAACTCTGAAAACAATTGCAGCCTTAAAAAAAGAGCTGAAAAGAGAGACCAATCTGGCCAAGAGAATGCATAGGGAAAAACTAGCGTTTACTATACTCCATGCCAGTAAGATGCAAAACTCAAAAGAATTTTGGGCAAAAATAAACTTCATGCTCAACGGTAAACATCGGCAGTTCAACTCCGACATGACTGACCAGCTTTGGTGTAGCCACATCGATTTATTATACAATTTCACACTTGATACCCCACTTGACAATAAAGTTGTGCCTCTCCCGGAGTGTGCCCTGTCAAGCCTGAGAACAACGACAAACCCAAAGCCCGCTGATCCCAAAGCTACTTGCGAACCGCCAATAACAAAGAACATAGGTGACACTGACCTGATGACACTAACGCAGTTCTTTAACACCATAAAATCATTGAGAGCAGATGGAGCTCCTTGCCCAAATGGTCTCCCCAATGCCCTATTCAGGAAAGACCCCATGTTCTGGGCCAGTCAATTACTCCCTTTATTTTGTCACAGTGTAAAGACCGGGAACATTCCCGAATCGTGGAGGGGCAGCATTTTACACCCAATATATAAATCTGGGTCTCGCTTTGACCCCAACAACTACAGGCTAATAGCCTTAATAGATGTGGAGGCAAAGATCTATGCGTCAAACTTACTGGTAGAACTGGAGGCTTGGGTAAGCAGCATAGGGCTAATCCCCCTGACTCAAACAGGCTTTCGCCCAGGAATGGGCACCCTCACCAACTTATCTGCAATAACCCTGCTAGCAAAAAGGGCAATCGACAATTCTAACTCGCTGTATACTTGTTTTTTGGACTGAAAAGCGGCCTTTGATAAAGTGCCAAGATCCAAACTCTGGGCCAAAATGAAAGCCTGGGGCGCGCCGCCAAAGCTAATGGGAGCAATCATAGAGCTGTATTCAAAGACCTGGGTCCAAGTGAAAAAAGGAAATGGCCGATGCCTGACAAAGAAATTCTGCACACTCAACGGCTTAAAACAAGGCTGCGTATTGGCCCCCTGCCTTTTCAACATTTACACCGCGAACCTAGAAAGCAATCTACGCTGTATTCAGGCAGATCCACCAAAATTGGGTAACTTACCCATAATGAGTCTACAATACGCAGACGACATTGTGCTTTTGTCACAAACTCCTCTCGGCCTACAACGTATGATCTTTAAGCTTGCGTCATAGCTCTCGAATGCACAACTGACAATAAACCTTAAAAAAACAAATGTTTCATGTTTCTCTGGCTCTCGCAAGAAAAGAAAAAAATTCGTCTGGAGGATAAACTCCAGCATATTAACTCAGCTAGACCAATACAAATACCTGGGCATCTCACTGGATCATCAATTAAAATATAAACAGCACTTGGAACAGGGGAAATCAAAAGTCAAACAGCTCCAATTCAGCCTTTAAAACAGTCCAAAAACATCTATGCGGAAATTCCACTGCCCACATTTTAAAGATCGTAGCCGCCAAATTCTTGCCATCCCTCACATATGGTTCTGAGATGATGACAACCCGGGACTCCACAGTGCTAAACTTCGCCCAATCTCGCCTCTTTAAAAACCTTTTTTCAATCCTGCGCTATATTTCGCAATCTCAAATACGTTTGGAATACGGTCTCACAAATCAGCTCCCGGCAAGACAAGGAGCCCTCGTCAAATACTACTGGCGAATGAGGGATGCAGAAGATCACTCCCTGGCTCATCTGTGCTGGCTGGAAGTAGAAAAACAGGCAGGACTTCCCAAGTCTATATATAAGTCCTTCAGGCAAGCGCTTCAATCATTAGCACTGGAAGAATCCTGGCTTGCTCCCATGACTTACACTGCTTTCAAACTGCGAACTAACAACGCAATCAAACAAGCGTCACTATTAATGGACAAAGCTGCAGCGGCAGGCAAAAGCCACACCTGGATTGTTCGGCCATCATACATCCACATGAAGCCCCATCCATATTTTCAAGACTGCTTCAGGGACCATTACAAAAGGAAATTAAGCTTGTTAAGGTTGGGCTGCTTTGTGAGTAAAGATCTCACTCCCAAATGGCTACAGTCATGGTCAACTTCCCACTGCCGCCTTTGTAACAACGGTGCAGAGTCATTACTGCATCTAATATGTATATGCCCTGCACTTCAGAAACTAAGGAAAGTGCTTCTGCTACCACTCTTAAGAGTCCCCCAGGTGAGAACCTGCAGGGCGGCTGTTATCATATGCCTCAGTGGGACTTGGATAAAACTATCTTGCAACACTATAAAATTTCTGGAGCATGCTGCTCAAGAGCTGGGAAACAAGGCAGCAACCATAGAGAACTCAGGATAACAGGCCTGGACACAGCCGGCCATAGACTCACTTTTATTTTCCCAACGGACTCTCTTGTTTCCATCCCATAGCACTTCATTTCATGTCATAAAAGTGTACCCTGATCCAACCCACTTTGCTTCCCCAAGTTTTACTTTCCCCCTTACACCACTTTTTGAAAAGTCTGTGTAATTTCATGTTACAAAAGTGTCCCCTGATCCTAATCATAACACCTTTCTAATTTTTAATTTTCACCTTAGACCACCTTCCTGAAAAGCTTGTGTAATTTTATATTCTCTTTGCTTTTCCTATTCTTTTTGTTTTATCTTGACCTTAAGCTGATTTTGTGTTGTTTTAAAGATGTAAATATTGACCAAATGGTGGTAAGCTCCACCCTTAAATGATTTTTATTATAAATCAAATACAAGTATTACTCTCTCTTAACTCATGTGTCAGCTGTTTCCATTGCAATGAAAGTGTCAGCTGCTTTTGCCTCCAGACACAGGTGGAGTGCCTCCCTCACTATGGTAACTTCCACTGCGCTGTCGAGGAGTGTTACTACCCATCTCCAATCGAGGAGCAGGGTTCTCACTCCCTTGGCTTACTTCACAGTCAAAGAGGCAACCTTTTCTCCTGAAACAGGGCATGATATTGAGGTGGACCCTTCGGTTTGGCTTTTAAGTCAAACTGGCACTGCAGGTCACGTCTTGGTTGTGCAGACTTGCCTTCTCTGCAATCCTGATGCCCTCCAATGTTGAACTTTTGATCTGATGATTCTTGACAGAAACGAGGAGAACAAGGATCAGGAACCTGAAACCACTCTGGTGTTTTAATTTTATAACGTTCACGCAAATAATATCTATATTCAGAAGCATCCTGTGTTGGTGTGCCAGCACGAGAACTAGGCTTCTGCTGTTGCTGCTTCTGATTTTAATTCCATGTCTTTTTAGGAAAGACTGGATGGCCCTCCTTGTCCGGACGGGGTTTAGTTTGTACCAGAGAATAATGTCTTACTCCCAAACTATTGTGACCCAATGATGTATATACATCCGCATTAATGATCTGTAACTGCCATTGCCGATCAACGTCTGCCACCACCGAAAGGCGTTGACGCACTTGCAAGCTAACTGCTTCACCTTTAACATTGGGCAGAATCATGGGCAAGTACACCCAATTGCTAGGCCCTAACCTTACTTTTATTAAATGTAAAGCACCCCTATGTTAGGTCCAAGGTACCCACCTAGGCAGGGTGCTGTGTATGTGAAAGGTAGGACATCTACTGGTGTGTGACATGTCCTTATAGTAAAATATAGCCAATTTTGTTTTTCGCTATTGAGAGGCTATCTGTCCTATAGGATAGAAAGGGAGGTACTTTGTAACATCTTACAAGTATAACTTCCCATTGGGACAAGATAGAGAAATAAAGTTAAGGCTCTCTGAACTCAGAATTTAATGCACTACTTTTTGTAAAAATGTTTTTTAAATTGTGTGTTTGAAAATGCCACTTTCAGAAACTAGGCATTTTCTTGTTTAAGCATTCTATGTGCCTTTGCCTGTTTGTGGATTGACTGTCTGGTTTTGGAGTGACAGGAGCTGGGAATGGGCATTCATTGTAGACAACCACTGGGCGGTTGAGGTGTGCCTGCCTCTTCCTGGGTGACTCAGAGCTGAGCAGAATGGGGCTTGCTTGCATTTAGAATAGTGTGAGGAGATTTCCTTGCACCTGAATAGAGCCTATCACACTTGCAGAATGCTGTCTCTACCCCCTGTGGTCACACTGCACCGTTGTGGACTAAAATGGTTTGGACTGGGCTCTGAGACCCTTGTGCAAAGAGAACACAGATAAAATGGGGTATAAGTAGGACCTTTAACCCCAGAGTTGTAGATAACTTCTGAGCTCAAGAGGAACCTTTGCCACCAACAAGAATTTAAGAGCTGGGAAGAGGAGTGCTGACCCTTTGCTGTGTGCTGGTGGGGTTGGCTTGCAGTTGGTATTTCTGCCAAGGAAAGGACAAAGACCGAAACTTTGTGGTGAACCTGCTTGATAACAAATCTCTAAGGGCCTGAGTGTGCAGGCCTCCTGTTCTGAAGTCTCAGGGACACAAAGACGTCACCCCCAGCTCCCCTAACCTCTATTGCTGAGAGTCCTGACCTGCCAAGAGGCGCCTATTCCAATTGTGGGCTCTGGACGTGGTTCCTGCTTTTGGGAGCTGGAAGAAACCAAAGAGAAGTAAGAAAGCCTGTTTTTGATGCCTTTGACAAAGCCAATGTGATGCAGCGACCTGTATCGAGACTAGGGGTGGGCGGAATTTGCGTAATCGCGTTACGCAAATCTCCGCGAAACAATAAAAAATCTGAGCGAACACGCAGAAATTCCGCAAACATGTGGAATTGCTTGTTCGCGATGCTTTTTACTGTTCGCAATCGCTGTTTGCGTGCTAGGGGGAAATATCTCGCGAACACGCATTTGAGAACGAAAACAAGCAGAAACTTTCTCAAAGTTGCGGAAAGCTGAATTTTGGGCAATTTTGCGTTCTCCGTGGAACGCAAATTTACCCAAATTCCGCAAATTCCGTGAACGGAACAAAATATGCTGCCCAGGCCGAATCGAGACCTGGGGCACCACTTGTGAAGTGAACGACGCACCGCCCATCCAGCACCGCAGCTCTAATGCTCTTTGATCATTGCAGTTATCGGCAATTCCCAACACTAGTGCTCACACAGACTCCGTCATTGCCAGCATTTGCATCCTGTTATCGTGGCATCAATTACCTCTCAGGATGATTCCAAAAACTGGCCAACTTTTTATCGTCAACAGAACTGATGCCTCCCCACAGACACAACCCCTGACCTGTACTCGACACATCACCGCCTCGTGGACACAATACTTTGCCTCCTACGTGGTAACCAGGGAGCCGGCCTTGACCTCAACGCCAATTCTTCACCTCCATGATACTGTGCATCATCATAGACTTAATTTCCAAGGTCCAGTTTTTTTGAGGATCCATGTGACTCTGTGCTCAATGCCGCGCTCCTCGCCATCGGCGCTGGACTTTGGATTTATTGCTGTCACAACATCATAATAGCCCCAGGTGGAGCTATTTGCATTCTACCAGCTTTAGTTTACCAATAACTATTCTAGAGTCATATTTTATTACCTGTATGTGGGATTTTTGTCATTTTGTCCATTTGTGGTGTTATCATTTGTTCACTGACAGAATATCCACCCCTAAATATCCCCTTACCAAAATATTGTGGTCCAGTGGAAGGCTAGGAGTAACCGAAACACGTAGGCCATCCAATTTACTGCACGTAAACTTTTGCACATGGTGTGTAAAATAAAAAAAAATTGAAAAAACTTACCTGCTTGCTGTGCCGTGACTTCTGCCGAGAGGGGATGAAGAGGCGAGAGGACTCTAAGATATATATATATATATATATATACATATACCAATAACATAAAATCTATGAAAAAACCTTTTAAAAAAAATGTAAACTTTAAACTATTTAAAAATCTATAAATAAAGTGGTAAAATATTTCAAATACAAATATTAATATTACACATATTATAATTTAAAATAAACAAAACATAAAAATGTGAATTATAACAATAAAAAATGTATTATAATGTTTAATACATATACTATTTCCACTACACTTTAAACAAAGTACGTAAAGATTAAAGTACATTTATAAATGAATGACTACTCCCACTTAGCGCAACACATACATATTAAAACTTAATAAATATAGAATTTACAAATCTCCCTCCAATCAATGCAACAATATTAAAATTCATAGATTGCACATAGGCAATATTTACTGCACCCATTCAAGCTGATACAACACCAGGGAAACTGTTAAAGAGCAGAGGGGTAACATTTACTATTCCGACTCCAGTTAGTACAACAATAGGGAAGTGTTGGATTGTGGAGTGGTACAAATTACTACTCCCACTCCAATGAGTGCAATAGTAGGGAAAGTGCTGAATAGCAGAGGGGTAAAAATTACTATTTCCACTCCGGTGAGTGCAACAGTAGGGAAAGTGTTGGATAGCGGAGGGATAAAATTTACTATTCCGACTCTAGTCAATACAACGTAGGGAAAGTGTTGGATTGAGGAGGGATATAAATTACTTTTCTCACTGCAGTGAGTGCAATAGTGGGAAAAGTGTTGGATAGCGAAGGGATAAAATGTACTATTTTCAATCCAGTCAGTAGAATAGTAGGAAAAGTGTTGGATTCCGGAGGAGTAAAAATTACTATTCCCACTCCAGTATGTACAACAGTAGGTAAAGTGACTTGCCAGCACCACAGCAAGCACCGTCTCACCATTCAACGCAAGCCCTGGTCTCACCGACTCCGTCATTGAGCCGCTGCCTGGACCACATCATGACGGCACAGCCTGCTGCAATGCTCCACTTCAAAATGCGACCAAAATGTTTGCCCCGACCGACTCGCACCAAAGCGTTGGTCGCAACAAGAAAGGTACTGTGTCCGAGTCTGTTGACACTTTAGCTGGCCCATATCGATGTGATTGGCTGGAATTGTTAGACTCTTTTGTATTCAGCATCACACTAGCCCTAGAAAGAGCTACTGAGATGGACGAACTGTGATTTATTGATTTAACTGCAATTAAAGCGTTATTTTGCACAACAACTATTTTTCAAGAGCATTGTATGTTGGATTTTTACCGTATTTGGTCTTGTCGGTTTAGAGAAAGATTTGCTATTTTCTAAACTGGAGTTGTCAATTTGCAGTGTTTTTACTGTATTACTGTATGTGTTCACAAACGCTTTACACACTGCCTCTGAGACGAGCCTGTCTGTTCATGGCAAGCTACCAAGGGGGTAAGCAGGGGTTATTTTAGGAGTGTTTCCCCCTTACCCTGACTAGAAGCAGGGGTCCCTTTTTAGACAAAGGTACCTACCTCTGCCAACTGGAGACCCCATTTCTAACAAGTTGTAGACCTCAAACCCCAGTATTTTAGATCATTTCTGGACTCAAGGGGAACCTTTGCCCTGAAGAAGAGCTGTGAAGAAGAGTACTGCCCCTTTGCTGAGTGTTGTGTGGGGTTGGCCTGCAGTTGCTGTTTCTGCCAAGGAAAGGACAAAAACTGGAACTTTGCTGTGAACCTGCTTGAAGAAGAATCTCCAAGGGCCTGAGTGTGCTGGCCTCCTGTTCTAAAGTCACAGGGACACATAGACTTCACCCCCAGCTCCCCTGAACTCTATTGCTGAGATTTCTGACCTGCGAGGAGGTGCCTATTCCGGTTGTGAACTTCTGGAGATTGTTCCTGCTGTTGGGAGCTGAAAGAAACTGAAGAGAAGTAAGAAAACCTTTCTTTGATGCTGTCAGCGATGCCGCTGTAATGCCACGACCTGCACCAAGGCTCGGGGCACTGCTCGTGAAGTGAATGACGCACCGCCCGGCCTGCACCGCAGCTCTGACGCCCTTCGATGTCTGTAGTTATCAGCACGTCCCTATGCCAGCACTTTTCATCACCACCAAAACCAACTGCTGACGCAACCGTCTTCCCCTGTCCTGGACTCAACACATCACCTCCTCATGGACACAATACCTGGCCTCCTACGTGGTAACCAGGGAGCCGGCCTCGACCTCAACACCTATTCTTCACCTCCACGACACTGTGCATCATCATAGACTTAATTTCCAAGGTACAGTTTTTTTGAGGATCCATGTCACTCCGTGCCAAATGCCGCGCTCCTCGCCATCGGCGCCGTACTTTGGATTTATTGCTGTCACAACATCATAATAGCTCCAGGTGGAGCTATTTGTTTTCTACCAGCTTTAGTCTACCAATAACTATTCTAGAGTCATATTTTATTACGTGTATGTGGAATTTTTGTCATTTTGTCCATTTGTGGTGTTATCACTTGTTCACTGACAGAATATCCACCCCTAAAATATCCCCTTACCAAAATATTGTTTTATAGATATTGATGCCAAAAATATCGACATCCTATATTTATAATGGTCGGTACAAAAATATTGATAAAAAATATTGATGTCATTCATTAATATAGTTGTACAAAATATCTTTTTTCAGATATACATAAAATAAAATAATAAATATATAAAAGAGTTACATTCATTTAACACATTTGATTTATTATACAGCTTAACAAATATATGAAATAAACTTAATAACAAAAGTTAAACACACACATATAATATTTCATATATAAATATATATTTATATACTTTAAAACAGTTATCAAACTAATAATTTTAATGTATTTTATACTGTAAAACTGATATATAAATATAACATAACATCTATATATACATATATACATATACAAATAACATAAAATCTATGAAAAAAAACCTTTAAAAAAAAATTTAACTTTAAACTATTTAAAAATCTATACATTTAGTTGTAAAAAACTTCAAATACAAATATTAATAATTACAAATATTATAATTCAAAATAAACAAAACATAAAAATGTGAATTATAACAATAAAAAATATATCATAATGTTTAATACACGTACTATTCCCACTACAGTTTAAAAAAGGACGTAAACGTTAAAGTAAATTTATAAACAAATGACTACTCCCACTTAGCGCAACACATACATATTAAAACTTGATAAATATAGACTTTACAAATCTCCCTTCAATAAATGCAACAATACTAAAATTGATAGATTGCACATAGGGAATATTTACTGCGCCCATTCCAGCTGATACAACACCAGGGGTAACATTTAGTATTCCAACTCCAGTTAATACAACAGTATGGAAAGTGTTGGATTGTGGAGTGGTAAAAATTACTACTCCCACTCCAATGAGTGCAATAGTTGGGAAAGTGCTGAATAGCAGAGGGGTAAAAATTACTATTTCCACTCTGGTGAGTGCAACAGTAGGGAAAGTGTTGGATAGCGGAGGGATAAAATTTACTGTTCCGACTCTAGTCAATACACTGTAGGGAAAGTGTTGGATTGCGGAGGGATACAAATTACTATTCTCACTGCAGTGAGTGCACTATAGGGTCAAAGTGTTGGATAGCGAAGGGATAAAATATACTATTTTCAATCCAGTCTGTAGAATAGTAGGAAAAGTTTTGGATTCTGGAGGAGTAAAAATAACTATTCCCAATCCATTGAGTGCAACAGTAGGGAAAAAGTTGGATAGCGGATGGCAAAACAATAGCTATTCCCACTCCAGTATGTGCAACAGTAGGAAAAGTGACCTGCCAGCACCACAGCAAGCACGGTCTCACCATTCAATGCAAGCCCTGGTCTCACCGACTCCGTCAATGAGCCGCTGCCTGGACCACATCATGACGGGACAGCCTGCTGCAATGCTCCACTTCAAAATGCTACCGCAAAGTTTGCCCCGACCGACTCGCACAAAAGTGTTGGTCACAACAAGAAAGGTACTGTGTCCGAGTCTGTTGACGCTTTATCTGGCCCGTATCGATGTGGTTGGCTGGAATTGTTAGACTCTTTTGTATTCAGCATCACAGTAGCCCCAGGAGGAGGTACTGAGTTGGACGAACTGTATTTTATTGATTTACCTGCAATTAAAGGGTTATTTTGAACAACTACTATTTTTCAAGAGCATTGTGTGCTGGATTTTTACAGTATTTGGTCTTGTCGGTTTAGATAAAGATTTGCTATTTTCTAAACTGGAGTGGTCAATTTGTAGTGTTTTCACTGTATTACTGTATTTGTTCACACATGCTTTACACACTGCCTCTGAGATAAGCCTGTCTGCTCGTGCCAAGCTACCAAGGGGGTGAGCAGGGGTTATTTTAGGAGTGTATCCCCCTTACCCTGACTAGAAGCAGGGGTCCCTATTTGGACAAAGGTACTTACCTCTGCCAACTGGAGACCCCCATTTCTAACAAGTACTAGTAGTAGACCTCTAACCCCAGTATTTTAGATCACTTCTGGACTCAAGGGGAACCTTTGCCATGAAGAAGAGCTGTGAAGAAGAGTACTGCCCCCTTGCTGAGTGTTGTGTGGGGTTGGCCTGCAGTTGCTGTTTCTGCCAAGGAAAGGACAAAAACTGGAACTTTGCTGTGAACCTGCTTTTAGAAGAATCTCCAAGGGTCTGAGTATGCTGGCCTCCTGTTCTAAAGTCACAGGGACACATAAAATTCATCCCCTGCTCCCCTGAACACTATTTCTGAGGTTTTTGACCTGCCAGGAGGTACCTCTTCCAGTTGTGAGCTTCTGGAGGTTGTTCCTGCTGTTGGGAGCTGGAAGAAACTGAAGAGAAGTAAGAAAACCTTTCTTTGATGCCGTCAGCAATGCCGCTGTAATGCCACGACCTGCACCAAGGCTCGTGGCACTGCTCGTGAAGTGAATGACACACCACCCGACCTGCACCGCAGCTCTGACGCCCTTCGATGTCTGCAGTTATCAGCACTTCCCATGCCAGCACTTTTCATCGCCACCAAAACCAACTGCTGGCGCAACCGTCTTCCCCTGTCCTAAACTAAACACGTCGCCTCCTCACGGACCCAATGCCTCACCTCCCACATGGCAGCCAGGGAGCCAGTCTCGACATCAGCACCAACACCTTACCTCCATGACACTGTGCATCGTCATATACTTTTTTCCAAGGTACTGTTTGATTGGTGGTCATAGTGACTTTGTGCCCAACCATGTGCTCCTTGCGGTCAGTGCCGTACTTTGGGTTTATTGCTGTCAAAACGTTGTAATAGCCCAAGGTGGAGTTACTTGTTTTCTACAAGCTTTATTTTTGCAATAACTGTACTAAAGTCTTATCCTATTACCTATATGTAGGATTTTCACCATTTTGGTCTTGTTGAGTTTAGATAAAGAAACTTTATTTTTCTAAACTGGTGTGGTGTCCATTTGTGGAGTTATCACTGAATTACTGTGTTTTTAGTACAAATACTTTACACATTGCCTTTGGGATCAACCTGTCTGCTCATATCCAGCAACCCAGGGTGTGAGCAGGGGTTATCTAAAGTGTATAACCTCCTCACCCTTACTAGAAGCAAGGGGCCCTATTTGGACAAGGTACCTTACTCTGACCCCCATTCTAACAGTCATGGTTTATGTTTATGTGATAGCGGGAAAGTAAAATACTTCTGAACAGCCTGCATATATGCTTCTGTCACTTTTTATATGTGAGGGTTTGCTTAGATCGTGGATACCTTGTGGAAAAGATGCAAATGATTTCATGTCGCTATCGCAGCTGAGGGGATAATAGAGCAAGTGAATTCCTATGATGGGTACCTATATGTTCATGCCGTTCTGCTGCTAATGGCAAAGTTTGACAATTGCATATAACTGTAAACATATATCTAATGTGTATGTTGTTTTTATTTCAATGTGTGTGTAATGCAAAGACTAGTGTTTTATACATACAGTGTGGAGTCTTTTTGTATTGTAGTCAGTGTATTGCAAGGGTGGTGCTGTGCAAAATCAATGCATCATTCTCAGTCATCAATCATACCACTATTGTACTCTACCACAGCACAGTGCACAAACATGTAGTAGCCTGGGTCTACTGTGCTGTGCCTCTTATTTGTATTTATTTATTACCTTGTATTCCACTCCAAGAAACATCGTGCATCAATCAGCTCAGATCCAACTGCCTGACAGCAAAGATATGGTGGTCACCATCATTATCAGCAACTCAGTCTGTAGTGAGTGACTACGATAAATTAAGTCCTGACTGCATCTGTAGTAGTAGGAACACAAGTGCGTAAATAATTTCTATTATTAGTAAATAACATGGAAAAATTGGCTATCACGTGAGTCTGAACTGAAGTTACTAGTATACTTCAACTCCATGCACATTTGCTCAAAGTCAGCAAAACAATACATCCAATGCAATGCATGGCATCATTCATTTTTTAATATACCTGTTTTGCTCTTCTCTTTCACTATCAGATGATTGATCACAGATGCTTCAGTTGTGGATGCCTGCTCAAGTTTCTTTTGACACTGAAGAGTCGTCTATGAATGCCTGCAGACAGAGGTGGTAGCCTTAAGAGTAAGCCTCAGCAAGGCAGTTATGAGTTGCAGATTTCAAATGAAATAGAGGATGGCTGTAGTCATGTACGGTTCACTTGTTATGGAGGGACTGTTAGAGGCTACATTATTGTTATTGTACTATACTCCATCTACAACATCAAATGTATGGCTGCCAAGATGGAATTGTATTGACTTGAGTGGGAGTCAAGAAGATGGAGCAAGACTCTGAGGAGTGCAGTCAACATGGAACATAAATGCACAGGCGTGCAACTCCAGGAGGTAAATAAAAAAGATACAGCAAAAATAAATGCACAGGTGTGCAACTCCAGTAGGTACATTAAAAGAATGAGTGGTGGGGATGGATTTGGTTGAGCTTTTTATTTTAAGATTAGCAGTTTTGCACCAGAAAGTCATTTTTAATAAGAAAATAAATAACACAAATAAAAGAAGGGAGAAAGTAACAATTTAAAAGCCTATTGGTCAGGGAAGAGGTGCTCGTCCTCAAACTCTGGGGGTCCGGACAGCAGTAGGTCATGTAACACAGTAGTGATGATATCTTCGGGCTCGCTTTCTTCATCCTGCTCTGATTCACGTACAGTATAGTCTGGTGGTATGAAGTGTTGATTCATTTTTATCATTGTCAGCCTCTCGACGCTTTTGGGGGAGAGACTGGTCCTTTTCGATGTCACAATGGCACCAGCAGCACTGAAAACCCGCTCAGAGGCGACACTGGCTACAGGACAAGCCAGATACTTTATCGCCAGCCTGCTCAGCACTGGCCACTGTCTCCTTCTTTCATACCAATAGACCAATGGGCTTTGCTCCATGAACACCTCTGTTGTGTCATCCAGATAGGCCTGAACCATCCGCTCAGTGTTCATTGGTGCTCGGCTTTGCTGCTCCTCTTTCCCCTTTGCAACAGCAACGGACTTACCCATCCCCTTCTGTAGAAAAAAGCAGTTATGCTTTTGGTTGTGTCTGCTGAATCAGATCGTGTAGGTGCTGCTTTTGGTACTGTTGGTGCCTGCTGGGAAGCGGACGCACTGCTCTCATGCTCTGATGAACTTGCCTCAGGAGGATGGCCTGGAGTACTTTGACTGTCCTGGGCTGGCACTGGCAGGCCTTTAAGTAACAGCCGTTCAGTTTCTAAATCATTAGCTTCCACAGCTATGGAAGTTTTGTAATTGGCAACATCCCCATCTGAAAAAGGAATGACTGCGCTACTGCTGACAAACAATTTGTACCGTGGATCCAAGATTGTTGCAGTTATGTAATTTGGATCTGACACAATCATTTGAAGCCTTGCATTTCCAGATAAGCGGTTGGCTAAGGCCTTGGCCAAGGTATATGCATCAACTTTTTCTTCGTCACCTTCGTATGTTTCACAGACCTCCTTCAGCTGTTGCTCGAGCATGTACAACAATGGGATGGCTTGGCCCATAGTACAGTCCTCCCTGCTAACTGCACGTGTGAAGACCTCAAAAGGTTGTAGCATCTCTGTCAAGCATTTAATGATGTCCCACTGCCACATCTCAACGGTCAGGGTTTTAAGATTAACAGTAGGATCCACTAATCTTCTTGACATTACATAAGCATTCAGTGGTATGTACTGCTCAAAGAGACGCTCAAGCATGAAATAGGTAGAGTTCCAACGTGTTGGGACCTCCTGGATCAGTGCTTTGACTGGCAAATTATGCTCCCGCTGAATGACGCGTAGCAGCTTCCGCGCTTTAAAAGAATAGTTAAAATGCGTGCATATTCTTCTGCAGATGGTCAGTATGTTGCTGACTTTGGCTTCAGTTTTCAGAAAGTCTTGCACGACTAAGTTAATGCAGTGTGCCAAACAGGGTACCCTGAAATACTGTCCATCTCTCATTGCCTTCACTACATTACTGCCATTGTCTGTGGCAACAAAACCAATCTTAAGGCCTCTTGGTTTCAGCCATTCAAAGACCTTGCTGTTAAAGTCAGACAAAATGTTTTCAACAGTATGATTTTTCTCCATACCAAACATGGCTACAGTTGCATGTCTGCGAGTATCATTGAAAATCCCAGCAACATCAAGAAGGCCTGAAGTTAACTTGTCTTTCACACCTGCAAAAGAGATCCAGTGTGCGGTGATGCACATGTAATCTGCTGTGGCTTCGCAACTGCTCCACATGTCTGTTGTCAGGTGGATACAATGGACAACATTCTGTTGTAAGGCTTTCCCAATCAATTCCAGCACGTCGTGGTGTAGTGCTGGAATAGCAACTCTTGCAAAATAGTAGCGACTGGGAACGTCCCATTTTGGGGCGAGTGTTGCCACTAATTCCCGAAATCCCACTGCCTCAACAAATGAAAATGGGAGAAGGTCGAGTGCCAACATTTTTGCAAGTTTCGCATTGTACAAACGTGCTATTGGGTGGTTCCGCTCGTACTTTCCCTCCTGCCTAAACATGCCAGTAATGGTAAGCTGCTTGGTAATTCTTTCTGTTCTGCTAGACGGACCTCCTTTCAACGCAGACTTTGCACTCCTTGGTGTCTCCGGCTGACTCTGGTGCCACTGAGAAGTTGCTGATGCTGAGGATTTGGACTGCACCACTCCAGTGCTGGCGACAGGGCTCATTTGTGTACCACTCCCAGATAGAAGGTCATCGTCTCCCTCTTCTTCCATGAGTGGACCTTGTAGTACTGTATCCCCACCAACACCAGTGCTTACATTTTTTAAGCTTGCAAGGTGGTTCTCCCATTGAATTGCATGTGTTTTTTTCATATGGGTCGTTGGGCCTCCAGTACCATAGTTTGTACCAATCTAACCACGCCTAACATTGGTATGACAAATGGTGCATATAGCAATGTTCTCCTGATGTGGGTGAACCGTAAAAAAATCCCAGACTGGGGAGCTAAACTTTTGTCTCCTGCCATAGGAAGAGGAGGACCCACTTCCAATGCCGGATGAACTGGAGGATTTTTGTTGAATTTCCCTATGTGACAGCTCAGTACTAGTACTACCACTACCTCCTTCTGTTGAGGTGGCGCTTGCGCTGGATGTCGCACGCTGCCGGGCCTTCGCTGATGAAAAAATGGGAGCTGCTGTTACTTTGGGTGCTGAGTGTGTAGGAGTTACACGTGCTACCTGCTCATCACTAATCACAGCCCTTCTGGATAGGGTGAAAATGCTGGTCTCTACATTCTCTGCACCAGGAATAACGCTTGTGATGATGACATTGTCAGTGTCAGACCTGTCTTTATCACCAGCAGTATCCTGCTCACCTACATCGAACTCCATAAGTTCAAGCCTTGAAGGATCCTTCCTTTTTCCTAGCCTGGTCTTGGGATGTCTCTCCTTTGAATGCTCAGATACTCGTGGTGGACGCCATTCATTATCAAGGTCATCTGAAGGGATGCTTTGCGAAGAACTCGATGCACTGCCACTAACCCTCCTTTCCTTTCGTAAATTTAAAGACAGTAGATCACCTCCAGAAGTGGCTTCCTCTTCTTCTTGCTCGGAATGAGGCTCTACTTCCTGAACTGCCCCGACATCGGGAGGAACAACTTCTACTATTGCGTGCGGAGATGGTGGTTGTTGTTCTTGAGGAAGTACTATAGCGTGCTGTGGTTCTTCAACAACTACTATTGTGGGATTTGGTTGTTGTTGTTGAACAACTATTGCGGGCGGTGGTTGTGGTTTTTCAACAACTATTGCGGGAAGTGGTTGTGGTTGTTGAACATCTACTGCTGGCGGCGGTTGTTGAGCACTTTCATCTTGCGCGGATTGTGTACTACTTTGAGACAGCGATAAGTTAAGTTCAGGCTCAGTATCACTGCTTTGTAACACTAGGCTGGCTACCTCTTCGACCCTCATGTGCTTGGCCCTGGGTTGGTGGCTTGCCCCCACTAATGCGGATGTGCTGGCCCCAGCTTGCACCACGGACACCGCTGCTGCAGGCGTACGTTTTGGGGGCCCAAAAAAGGTTTGGGAGTCCATACCAGCCTTAAGTGACACTTCCTTCTTCTGTACCTTCTTCTCAGCAACTTTCTTGGTGGTGGAGGACCTGGTACCTGCTTTCTTAGGGCCCATCTTCTTCTGATGTCAGCACACAGCAGCACTCAGTAGCACAAATTGCAGAGATGTGTGGTCAGATGAGTCACACACCACACGTGGCGTACAACTGAAGGACGTCCGTCTGGCAGTAGAACGGGCGATGGATGAAAACAACCAGCACCTCCTCAGTCTTTTTTTGTGCACCTACAAGCAAAGAAGACAGAACAACATCAGTCAAACAAGCAGTAAGCCAACACATGAACAATTGAAAGACACACAGGCCAATGTATAAAACACAAAAAAGAAGACTAATACTACCAGCACCACAGCTCCCAGCCACATGAAGTCCAGAAAGAACCAATAATAAAGTCAAGCAGGCCTATCATATACCAATATGGACAGAAAAAGGAGGATGCCTGCTACACATGACAGGTTAATGCAAGAAAAATCAAAATACCCCATGGCTAAGAGTTTGGAAACCTACACTGCAAAAACACATACAAGGCATAAAATTATTACACACACAAAAAATTTACCTACCCCCCTGCCCAGACAACAAACTTGGGAATGCAATGGCATACACACATGCCCTAATGATGGTAATTAAATAGACCAAATAGAAACAGCTACATAAAGCAGCCCCGCTAACTACCACCTCTGGGACTCTGGCCTACTATCAGATCAGACCAAAAGCAGGGAGGCCAATGATAAATGCACAAAGGAAGTACCTACAAAATGGCCGCCACCACATGGCCTGTACAGGAAGACAAAACTACAACCAAATAACACATAAATGAGGACTTTTTGTAGCACAAGGAACACATTAAACATTTTCGAGGAACTTTTATGCAACTCGGGACATATTGTTCGCGAGATTGCAAAATCGGCGTGTTCGGCAGCGCGAATCGAATGAAACGTCGTTATCGCGTTCCCGAGCCAGTACATTGAGCGCGCGAACAAGACAAAAAAGGTAAGGTTGCGTTCTCACACAGTGCGACGTTACCAAAAGTACGCGAGCAGTATTCCTAAGGTTACCTACTGGCAGGGAGTGCCATATTAGTTACACACAAGCAACCAAAAGCTGAAAGTACCAACATAAAAAAAATGTGAAGCAATCCAAAGCCATACACGGTGTAATTAAAGATACACCACAAAAATAGTTGATTAACGTGAATGCACCTATGGCTGTGAGTAGTAGTACCTACAAAAGCCTTGGATGCCTATGGCAAAAGAACCAAGGAAGGACACAGAAAATGGCCGCCTCCATAGGGCCAGGACAGGGACACCAAAAAACAACATGGAAAAAGGATGCACCCAAAATGGCCTCCACCACATGGCATGGCCACCAACAACATGGCAAAATCAGTCACAAAGGAAGCATACACAAAATGGCCGCCACCACATGGCCTGTCCACCAACAACAACATGGCAGAATCATCACAAAGGAAGTAAGTACACACAAAATGGCCTCCCCCATTACATGAAAAGAAAGAGAAGACAGACAATAAATGCCTATGGCAAAGGGACAATGCTTAGCTTCACAAAATGGACACCCCACCGCCGAAATTGGTCATCACCCCAACCATAAACAAGAAATCATTACATAGAGGACAGAAAGGAACTGGAAGTGGTCCATGCTCCAGGAAGACAAAACTACAACCAAATAACACATAAATGAGGACTTTTTGTAGCACAAGGAACACATTAAACATTTTCGAGGAACTTATATGCAACTCGGGACATATTGTTCGCGAGATTGCAAAATCGGCGTGTTCGGCAGCGCGAATCGAATGAAACGTCGTTATCGCGTTCCCGAGCCAGTACATTGAGCGCGCGAACAAGACAAAAAAGGTAAGGTCGCGTTCTCACACAGTGCGACGTTACCAGAAGTACGCGAGCAGTATTCCTAAGGTTACCTACTGGCAGGGAGTGCCATATTAGTTACACACAAGCAACCAAAAGCTGAAAGTACCAACATAAAAAAAATGTGAAGCAATCCAAAGCCATACACGGTGTAATTAAAGATACACCACAAAAATAGTTGATTAACTTGAATGCACCTATGGCTGTGAGTAGTAGTACCTACAAAAGCCTTGGATGCCTATGGCAAAAGAACCAAGGAAGGACACAGAAAATGGCCGCCTCCATAAGGCCAGGACAGGGACACCAAAAAACAACATGGAAAAAGGATGCACCCAAAATGGCCTCCACCACATGGCATGGCCACCAACAACATGGCAAAATCAGTCACAAAGGAAGCATACACAAAATGGCCGCCACCACATGGCCTGTCCACCAACAACAACATGGCAGAATCATCACAAAGGAAGTAAGTACACACAAAATGGCCCCCACCACTACATGAAAAGAAAGAGAAGACAGACAATAAATGCCTATGGCAAAGGGACAATGCTTAGCTTCACAAAATGGACACACCACCGCCCAAATTGGTCATCACCCCAACCATAAACAAGAAATCATTACATAGAGGACAGAAAGGAACTGGAAGTGGTCCATGCTCCAGGAAGACAAAACTACAACCAAATAACACATAAATGAGGACTTTTTGTAGCACAAGAAACACATTAAACATTTTCAAGGAACTTTTATGCAACTCGGGACATATTGTTCGCGAGATTGCAAAATCGGCGTGTTCGGCAGCGCGAATCGAATGAAACGTCGTTATCGCGTTCCCGAGCCAGTACATTGAGCGCGCGAACAAGACAAAAAAGGTAAGGTCACGTTCTCACACTGTGCGAAGTTACCAAAACTACCCAAGCTGTATTCCTAGGGTTACCTAATGGCAGAAATTGACAGACACCCAAAACCTGACATACCCCATACATAAACATAAGATTTTCTAAATCAAACCAGTCCATCCATGATTTTCTAATTAGAGGTACACCAGAAAAACAGTTGATTAACTTTCATGACCCTATGACTAGTTCCTCTGGCCTACTGGCGGAGTAGGCCACAAGTTTGGAGGCCTATGGCAAGAGCAAAGTGGCTGGGAAACATAAAATGGCCGCCAACAACACATGGCCAGGCCAACCACAGAAAGTTAATACAATGAACTCAAACATGCCTACACACTAACTACATGGAGTACTAGGGTCAGCTATTGGCTTAAAAAAAATAAAAAAAACATTTACACAAACAGAAATTCCACAGCAGACATTGCTATTGCATAATGATGACCATAATCCAATGCCAGCCATGATGTTTGTTTACAAACTTGAATAAAAATTTAAACACAGAATTATGATTTTACCCATGGGTACCTCTCTATGTAGCCTGGATGAAATTTAAAAAGGAATACAAGTTGGGACCTCATAAAAGTACAGGCACCCATCAATAATTTAAATCAAGGAATGAATACTGTAGTTAAAAAATTTAAAATCAAACAAACACAAGTCTACAACATCATACTCACTCATACATTACTGAAACTTACTTGAAAAAGAGAATTCAAAATCCAAAAGTCCTCAGTAAAATCAGAAAAAAAGCAGTAATGCAGCCAACACACACAGAAAGTGATCCTGCCAGCTCAAAATCCAAATGAAAGTGACCACCTCATGGACAAAGCACTGGGAGGAGCCTGGTGGACAGGAACAGGAAGTTGTAAACTCCAGAGCCCTTCCTCCTTAATATTCAAAAATAGAGTAGAAACAGAAAGAGGACTCCTTCCCCCCAAAAAATACAGCCAAAGGTACAACTTTGAGTGGTTTCTCACTTTTTTGCTAACCAAAATGGTAATTTATTATTATGGTTTAACTTTTAACATGCTCGCGAGTTATTCTGTGCAAGATTGCAGGTTCTGCGTGTTCGGCAACTCGATCCTACCAACAAACATCCTCGCACGTCCTTATGGCTTTATCGCGCATCCAATGACGTTATCGCGTTCGCACAGTCGCACGGGAGGGTTTACAAACATGGTGGCAGACGCGACCGGGAAAAAGCGAACGCAGAACCAAGGTAAGCCATTGCCGCGCACGCGATAATGTTATTCAGCGTGCGACAACTACGCTACGCACCGGATAGCGGAGTAATCGACAGCTACGCGTACTCCGCGGAACGCGGAGTTGCCAAAACTCCGCAAACTCCGCGAACGGAGCGTAGTTCTTCGCCCAGGGTTAGAAACGGAGACACACTCTCTTTTCAAGCATATTTAATTCTGTCAAGCAGCAATCTGGATAAGAAATAAACAATGCAGGCCCAATACGTTTCAAACTATCCAGTCCTTGATCACGGGCCATTTTAAAACACTGCGGAGGTGCCGCGCTTTATAGTCCTTCATTAGCGTATCTTCCATCAAACTGCTGTGAGCGTCGTGATGCCTTCTGGGACCTTGAGTCTGCGGCAGGAATTTCACTTCTAATCATTCTAAAATAGAAAAATATTGTGCTTTAGTCCATAGGCATATTTACCCAAATTGTCTCTGCAGTGACAGAATTGCTGAAGAATACACCCAGAGGCTCATTTCCGTGCCCCGTGTAGTCACTACAGTCTGCGATGGTGCTGTCTCCCGGCTGGCGACCGATACAAATTGGGATTCACAACTCTGCCACAGAGAAACAGAGACTCTCTTCTGCCTCGAGGGTGCGTGCACCGTGCGCGCAGATCGCTATTTTTTCAACAAAAAAAAAAAAAAATTGCCCTGCGGGGTCCTTCAGGGACTCCCTGAGAAGGCCTAGGGGGTCAGGGAGTCTCTACCCTGCCCCCTTTTCACATTCTCCACTTTTGTTTTTGACTCTCTTCTGCCTCGGGGGTGCGTGCACCGTGCACGCACCCCGCGATTTTTCCCCCCAAAAATTATTTTTGGAGGGGCCTTTGGGGTCCTTCAGGGACCTCCTGAGAAAGCCTAGGGGGTCAGGGAGTCTCTACCCTGACCCCTTTTCACATTCTCCACTTTTGTTTTTGACTCTCTTCTGCCTCGGGGGTGCGTGCACAGTGCACGCACCCCGCGATTTAAAAAACCAAAACATTTTTTTTTTGGCCTTCGGGGTCCTTCAGGGCCCCCTGAGAAGGCCTAGGGGGTCAGGAAGTCTCTACCCTGCCCCCTTTTCACGTTCTCCACTTTTGTTTTAGGCTCTCTTCTGCCTCGGAGTGACAAAATGGCAGCCAACATTTCCTGGTTTCCACCGATTGGAATGTTGACAAACGTCTAACTGCAAATCAAAATTGCGCTCGCGCACACCCGATACATGCACCGTGCACGCACGGGTGCGCGATTATAGATATATATATTTTTTTCTTATGATTTTCTCAGGAACTGCTGAAGAGATTTACACCATTTGAGCAAAAGCGTGATCTGCGAATCAGACTCTATAATTTTGCCAAATTTCTTGTAAATCCGTTCAGCATTTCGGGCTATAGCAGTTCTTCTTTTGTGGATGTTAAGGCGGCCGTGTTCGGTCGCGAGGAGCCCGCTGCTAACTCTTGGCAGCTGCAGCGCTTTGAAGTATCGAGCCCTGTGAGGTAACTAGCTGCGTTGCAAGGGTTGGACAAATAAAGCAGCACAGATACAATTGAAGTCATCTTTGCCTACATAGGTTTTGTGATGGATTACTATAGTGCCAATTGACGATACCCACTGGGGTTTCACAAAGCGGAACTACAGGCCCCAGCATTCCGAGCAGCACTCACTAATGGAGGCAGAGCCAGGTGTACTTATCAGGGCGTTCCATTTCAACATTTGTCAATTGCACTTCCTGAGCCCGTGAGCAAGAACTTTCCAGTTCGAAATGCGTTGGGTTTTAATTTGAAAAGAGACTCTGTTTGCTGCACTGAGCTGCTAATACCCTGCATTATAGGCAGTCAACCTTCCTGAGGCTCCTCAAATGGGCAATTCTTCTTTTGTGGATATATATATATGTATATATATCCATCTCCAAGGGTAATATCCAACAAATGAGCTGCACACAAAAGTAAGAAGCTTTTACCCCTTAGCTCTTTATTGGTACAGTAATCCGTGAGCAGAGTTAATCATAAACACCTGACTTTCATAGTCCGACGCGTTTCGTTAATACACTAGTCAGTAAGGTGCATTGTGGGGATGTTAGTTCCATCGATTGGCAACAATCGATATGCAGATTTGCAAACATGTAGCCTTTAGGTTTAACATTGCCCTTTCATTTCCTGAATAGATGCACGTTAATTTTAGTGTGAAAGGGCTCCGAATGAGCCCATCTGCTGCAGCACGCCCTCAATCCATGCTTACTCTCCACCTCTCGATCTCCTCATCACAACAAGCTCAGTGGCCCTCTCCTGGGGGTGGTGCCAGCTCGGCGGCAGGACGGCCGCCTAAACATCCAGCTCCAAGGGTAATGTCCAACAAATGAGCGGCACACAAAAGTAAGAAGCTTTTACCCCTCAGCTTTTTATTGGTACGGTAATGAGTGAGCAGAGTTGATCATAAACACCTGACTTTCATAGTCCGACGCGTTTCGTTTATACACTTCCTCATGGACAGTTCAAGGTCAGTAAGGTGGATTGTGGGGATGTTAGTTCCATCGTTTGGCAACAATCGATATGCAGAATTGCAAACACGTAGCCTTTAGGTTTACCATAGCCCTTTCATTTCCTGAATGGATGCACCTTAAATTTCGTGTGAAAGGGCTCCGAATGAGCCCCTCTGCTGCAGCACGCCCTCAATCCACGCTTAATCTCCACCTCTCAAGCTCCTCATCACAACAAGCTCAGTGGCCCCCTCCTGGGGGTGGTGCCAGCTCTACGGCAGGATGGCTGCCTAAACATCCAGCTCCAAGGGTACTGTCCAACAAATGAGCGGCACACGAAAGTAAGAAGCTTTTAACCCTCAGCTTTTTATTCTTACGGTAATGCGGGAGCAGAGTTAATCATAAACACCTGACTTTCATAGTCCGACTCGTTTCGTTTATACACTTCCTCATGGACAGTTCAAGGTCAGTAAGGTGCATTGTGGGGATGTTAGTTCCATTGTTTGGCAACAATCGATATGCAGAATTGCAAACACGTAGCCTTTAGGTTTAACATAGCCCTTTCATTTCCTGAATGGATGCACCTTAAATTTCATGTGAAAGGGCTCTGAATGAGCCCCTCTGCTGCAGCATGCCCTCAATCCACGCTTACTCTCCACCTCTCGAGCTCCTCATCACAACAAGCTCAGTGGCCCCCTCCTGGGGGTGGTGCCAGCTCGGCAGCAGGATGGCCGCCTAAACATCCAGCTCCAAGGGTAATGTCCAACAAATGAGCGGCACACGAAAGTAAGAAGCTTTTACCCCTCAGCTTTTTATTGGTACGGTAATGCGGGAGCAGAGTTAATCATAAACACCTGACTTTCATAGTCCGACTCGTTTCGTTTATACACTTCCTCATGGATAGTTCAAGGTCAGTAAGGTGCATTGTGGGGATGTTAGTTCCATTGTTTGGCAACAATCGATATGCAGAATTGCAAACATTGTAGCCTTTAGGTTTAACATAGCCCTTTCATTTCCTGAATGGATGCACCTTAAATTTCATGTGAAAGGGCTCTGAATGAGCCCCTCTGCTGCAGCACGCCCTCAATCCACGCTTACTCTCCACCTCTCGAGCTCCTCATCACAACAAGCTCAGTGGCCCCCTCCTGTGGGGTGGTGCCAGCTCGGCGGCAGGACGGCCACCTAAACATCCAGCTCCAAGGGTAATGTCCAACAAAAGAGCGGCACACAAAAGTAAGAAGCTTTTACCCCTCAGCTTTTTATTGGTACGGTAATGAGTGAGCAGAGTTAATCATAAACACCTGACTTTCATAGTCCGACGCGTTTCGTTTATACACTTCCTCATGGACAGTTCAAGGTCAGTAAGGTGCATTGTGGGGATGTTAGTTCCATTGTTTGGCAACAATCGATATGCAGAATTGCAAACACGTAGCCTTTAGGTTTAACATAGCCCTTTCATTTCCTGAATGGATGCACCTTAAATTTCATGTGAAAGGGCTCTGAATGAGCCCCTCTGCTGCAGCACGCCCTCAATCCACGCTTACTCTCCACCTCTCGAGCTCCTCATCACAACAAGCTCAGTGGCCCCCTCCTGGGGGTGGTGCCAGCTCGGCAGCAGGATGGCCGCCTAAACATCCAGCTCCAAGGGTAATGTCCAACAAATGAGCGGCACACGAAAGTAAGAAGATTTTACCCCTCAGCTTTTTATTGGTACGGTAATGCGGGAGCAGAGTTAATCATAAACACCTGACTTTCATAGTCCGACTCGTTTCGTTTATACACTTCCTCATGGACAGTTCAAGGTCAGTAAGGTGGATTGTGGGGATGTTAGTTCCATCGTTAGGCAACAATCGATATGCAGAATTGCAAACACGTAGCCTTTAGGTTTACCATAGCCCTTTCATTTCCTGAATGGATGCACCTTAAATTTCGTGTGAAAGGGCTCCGAATGAGCCCCTCTGCTGCAGCACGCCCTCAATCCACGCTTAATCTCCACCTCTCAAGCTCCTCATCACAACAAGCTCAGTGGCCCCCTCCTGGGGGTGGTGCCAGCTCTGCGGCAGGATGGCTGCCTAAACATCCAGCTCCAAGGGTACTGTCCAACAAATGAGCGGCACACGAAAGTAAGAAGCTGTTACCCCTCAGCTTTTTATTAGTACGGTAATGTGTGAGCAGAGTTAATCATAAACACCTGACTTTCATAGTCCGACGCATTTCGTTTATACACTTCCTCATGGACAATTCAAGGTCCGTAAGGTGCATTGTGGGGATGTTAGTTCCATCGTTTGGCAACAATCGATATGCAGAATTGCAAACACGGTGCCTTTAGATTTAACATAGCCCTTTCATTTCCTGAATGAATGCACCTTAAATTTAGTGTGAAAGGGCTCCTAATGACCCCCTCTGCTGCAGCACACCCTCAATCCACGCTTACTCTCCACCTCTCGAGCTCCTCATCACAACAAGCTCAGTGGCCCCCTCCTGGGGGTGGTGCCATCTCGGTGGCAGGACGGCCGCCTAAACATCCAGCTCCAAGGGTAATGTCCAACAAAGGAGCGGCACACAAAGTAAGAAGCTTTTACCCCTCAGCTTGTTATTGGTACGGTAATGCGTGAGCAGAGTTAATCATAAACACCTGACTTTCATAGTCCGACGCGTTTCGTTTATACACTTTCTCATGGACAGTTCAAGGTCAGTAAGGTGCATTGTGGAGATGTTAGTTCCATCGTTTGGCAACAATCGAAATGCAGAATTGCAAACACGTAGCCTTTAGGTTTAACATAGCCTTTCATTTCCTGAATGGATGCACCTTAAATTTCGTGTGAGGAAGTGTATAAACGAAACGCGTCGGACTATGAAAGTCAGGTGTTTATGATTAACTCTGCTCACGCATTACCGTACCAATAAAAATCAGAGGGGTAAAAGCTTCTTACTTACGTGTGCCGCTCATTTGTTGGACATTACCCTTGGAGCTGGATATATATATATATTTCAAGGAAACACACAGCTGGCCAGCCCTCCGGCATCTTGTCTTCATACCTGTCCCTATTTCTGGTGTTTTATTGTGTGCCGACGCGTTTCGAGAAATTGATTCTCTTTTTCATTGGCAGTTGCAATTTCGAAGTGTTTGCGGAAGTACCCAGCATGTTTGTATTTGTATCCCGCCCTTAGTGGGTGTGGCTGAGTGCCCAGGAGCATGCTGGATCTTGTGGTTCATACCCTAAGTGGGCTTCATTGACTTCTTTTGGCAAAAAATTGTATTTCCTTGGTAGGATCCATATTATGGGTGAAAGATTGTAATTAATGCAAAAATAACAATTGATGGACAGAATGCAAAACAATGTCATACATTCACCCCAGTACAGAGATCTGGGCCTAAATCCATCGTTTTTTTGCACTCCACACTAGCCCAGTTCAGACATGGCCAAATGCAAATCAGCCTTGACCCTGTGCCTCATGGGAACAGTCCAGCCCGAACTGCCAAACCATGTCTTTCCTGGACTGGAATCAAGCATCCTGGGACCAGTTTCTGGCTATCAGCCATCTTTAGCCAGGATAGCTTGGCTCCAGTGGTGTGGAGAGCATGGGACTCATGTCTGAGCATACCCATCCCACTCGGGGTGACAAATGCAAAAATAAAAGTTGATGGACAGAATGCAGAACAATGTCATACATACATCCCAGTACAGAGATCTGAGCCTAAATCCATTGTTTTTTTGCACTCCACACCAGCCCAGTTCAGACATGGCCATATGCAAATTAGCCTTGACTCTGTGCCTTATGGGAACAGTCCAGCCCGAACTGCCAAGCCATGTCTTTCCTGGACTGGAATCAAGCATCCTAGGACCAGTTTCTGGCTATTAGCCGTCTTCAGCCAGGATAGCTTGACTCCAGTGGTGTGGAGAGCATGGACTCACGTCTGAGCATACCCATCCCACTCAGGGTGACAAATGCAAAAATAACAGTTGATGGACAGAATGCAGAACAATGTCATACATTCAGCCCACTACAGAGATCTGGGCCTAAATCCATTGTTTCTTTGCACTCCACACCACCCAAGTTCAGACATGGCCATATGCAAATCAGCCTTGACCCTGTGCCTCATGGGAACAGTCCAGCCCGAACTGCCAAGCCATGTCTTTCCTGGACTGGAATCAATCATCTTAGGACCGGTTTCTGGCTATCAGCCGTCTTCAGTCAGGATAGCTTGACTCCAGTGGTATTGAGAGCATGGGACTCACGTCTGAGCATACCCATCCCACTCGGGGTGACAAATGCAAAAATTAAAGTTGATGGAAAGAATGCAGAACAATGTCATACATTCACCCCAGTACAGATATCTGGGCCTAAATCCATCGTTTTATTTGCACTCCACACCACCCCAGTTCAGACATGCCCATATGCAAATCAGCCTTGACCCTGTGCCTCATGGGAACAGTCCAGCTGAACTGCCAAGCCATGTCTTTCCTGGACCATAATCAAGCATCCTAGGACCGGTTTTTGGCTATCAGCCGTCTTCAGCATGCTGGATCTTGTGGTTCATACTCTAAGTGGGCTCCGTCGACTTCTTTTGGCAAAAAATTGTATTTCCTTGGTAGGATCCATATCATGGATGCAATATTGTAATTTACATTAGGTTCACTGTGCCGCATCTCAGGGTCAGAAAAGTTCCAGCCCTAGCCTCTAGTGCGTTTAGAGATGGTTCTCGTCATTGTGGGTTGGGACCACGCAAGTTAATGTTTACACAAAGCCCAAAAGCTATTTCAAGGGAACACACAGAACCGAGTCACAAGAAAACAGTAAAACAAAGTTGAGAAATAAGGGAAGGGGGTAGGGTGTAGACATTCTGACGCTCTAGGCTTGCTCAGGGGGTCGTACATGGATGTTTAGGCTCTATTTTTTATTTATATTTTTTAAAGAAAAATTGTGACGTACGTGTACGGAAATACGTACAATTATGAGCAGGAGCTTTATACTGATTGGCTGTCAATACTCCAAACCAGGAAGTGTTTGCAGCCATGTTGTTTGTCGGGAGAGCAGAGTCACAAGAAAACAGTAGAACAAAGTTGAGAAATAAGGAAACGGGGCAGGGTAGAAAAATTCTGATCCTATAGTCTTGGTCAGGGGGTGGTACATGGATCTTTAGGTTCAATTTCTTTTTTTTTAATAAAAAATGGCGGGGTACTCGTGCAGTACTTGAACGCGGTGGAAAAGGTGAAAAAAAAAATAGAAGTCCGTTTTATTCATTAGGTCCCTGGAGCAAATTACGGGGGCAATTTTTTTGCATAATGTGGTCTTCTAAGGTGCCCGAGCACTCCTCTGGTTTTATTTTGAAGTATGCGGGGGGTTCCGGTTCTATTCCCCGCAGTCTCGGTGAGCGGCACACCTCGGGTCTTTTTAAAAAAGATATATGTTTTGAGCTTTCTCTTGCTCTTAAAAGTGACTCAAACGTAGCGTAATAAGATTGTGGATCTGTTTGTCAGACTGTTGTAACCTATCTTTTGTCATTGCTCAGAGGTAATTATAGATTTTATAGTTAAGGTGCTGTAGACTACAAACTCTGGGTCATGATATCAAGCCTGGGCGACAAAATTATCGCCACTTTATCGGCAGGAAAGTGTCGCTAAAGTAGCGATAATGGGTTTGATAATATGCTCTATGGAATTCCAATCGAAGCTCAAGTCTGATGTCCTTCACATCTAACATGAGCTTCGATTGGAATTGAAAAGAGCATATTATCAAACATATTATAGCCACTTTAGCGGCAGTCTGCTGGCGATAATTTTATCGCCAAGGCTTGATAATATGGCTCTCTCTCGTTTCACAAATAAAGCTAACACTACAGTTTTATGAGTACAGTGTACCTGGTACATTTTACTTGTTATACGGCCGCGTTTAAGTCGTGTCTATATGGAAGTGCCTGCTGCGTTACTAACGCCCATTATGCCAAATTATTTCTAATGCATTCCTATGAAGGATTTGTAGATCTAGGCCTCTGTGCTTACCGTTGTATAAACCTTGCGGCCAAACACATACGGAAGTAGACTTCACAACTTCACTTCAACAATTCAACTACACGTCCAAGCAGACAGCAGTGTCTAAGTTTAAGAGAGAAAGAGAAATTATGTCACAGAGAGTGAGAGAGAGAAAGAGAGTGAAAACAACAGTAAAACTGTGTCGCAGAGTCTGGAGTTGCGATTTCTATTGAAAAGTGAGATGTAGATTTACTAGCTCCTTGCATCACTTTACCCATGTTAAAAGTGACTCAAAAGTGGCGTAATAAGGTTGTGGATCTGTTTGTCAGACTGTTGTAAGCTATTTGTTGTCACTGCTCGGAGGTAATTACAGATTTTGCAGAGAAGTTGCTGTACAGTACGCACTCTGGGCCATAATATGAAGCCTGGGCGACAAAATTATCGCCACTTTATCGGCAGGAAAGTGTCTCTAAAGTGGCGACAATGGGTTTGATAATATGCTCTATGGAATTTTAATCATAGCTCATGTTAGATGTCCTTCACATCTAACATCAGCTTCGATTAGAATTCAATAGAGCATATTATCAAACCTATTATGGCCACTTTAGTGGCAGTTTGCTGCCGATAAGTGGCAATAATTTTTGTTGCCAAGGTTTGATAATATGGCCCTCTCTTCTTTCATAAATAAAAGTTACGGTACAGTTATACGAGTGCAGTGTACCTGGTTCATTTTACTTGTTATAGTGCCGCATTCAAGTTGTGTCTATATGGAAATGCCTACTGCGTTACTAACGCCCGTTATGCCAAATTATTTCTAATGCATTCCTATGAAGGATTTGTAGATCTAGGCATTTGTGCTTACCGTTGTATAAACCTTGCGGCTAAACACATACGGAAGTAGACTCCACAAATTCACTTCAACAATTCATCTACACGTCCAAGCAGACAGCAGTGTCTAAGTTTAAGAGAGAAAGAGAAATGATGTCACAGAGAGTGAGAGAGAGAAAGAGAGTGAAAACAACATTAAAACTGTGTCGCAGAGTCTGGAGTTGAGATTTTCTATTGAAAAGTGAGATGTAGATTTACTAGCTCCTTGCATCTCTTTACCCATGTTAAAAGTGACTCAAAAGTGGCGCAATAAGGTTGTGGATCTGTTTGTCAGACTGTTGTAAGCTATTTGTTGTCACTGCTCGGGGGGTAATTATAGATTTTGCAGAGAAGTTGCTGTACAGTACGCACTCTGGGCCATAATATCAAGCCTGGGCGACAAAATTATCGCCACTTTATCGGCAGGAAAGTGTCGCTAAAGTGGCGATAATGGGTTTTATAATATGCTCTATAGAATTCCAATCAAAGCTCATGTTAGATGGCCTTCACATCTAACATCAGCTTCGATTGGAATTCAATAGAGCTTATTGTCAAACCTATTATGGCCACTTTAGTGGCAGTTTGCTGCCGATAATTGGCGATAATTTTGTTGCCAAGGTTTGATAATATGGCCCTCTCTCCTTTCATAAATAAAAGTTATGGTACAGTTATACGAGTGCAGTGTACCTGGTTCATTTTACTTGTTATAGTGCCGCATTCAAGTTGTGTCTATATGGAAATGCCTACTGCGTTACTAACGCCCGTTATGCCAAATTATTTCTAATGCATTCCTATGAAGGATTTGTAGATCTAGGCCTTTGTGCTTACCGTTGTATAAACCTTGCGGCTAAACACATACGGAAGTAGACTTCACAACTTCACTTCAACAAGTCATCTACACGTCCAAGCAGACAGCAGTGTCTAAGTTTAAGAGAGAAAGAGAAATGATGTCACAGAGAGTGAGAGAGAGAAAGAGAGTGAAAACAACATTAAAACTGTGTCGCAGAGTCTGGAGTTGAGATTTTCAATTGAAAAGTGAGATGTAGATTTACTAGCTCCTTGCATCTCTTTACCTATGTTAAAAGTGACTCAAAAGTGGCGCAATAAGGTTGTGGATCTGTTTGTCAGACTGTTGTAAGCTATTTGTTGTCACTTCTCGGGGGTAATTATAGATTTTGCAGAGAAGTTGCTGTACAGTACGCACTCTGGGCCATAATATCAAGCCTGGGCGACAAAATTATCGCCACTTTATCGGCAGGAAAGTGTCGCTAAAGTGGCGATAATGGGTTTTATAATATGCTCTATAGAATTCCAATCAAAGCTCATGTTAGATGGCCTTCACATCTAACATCAGCTTCGATTGGAATTCAATAGAGCTTATTGTCAAACCTATTATGGCCACTTTAGTGGCAGTTTGCTGCCGATAATTGGCGATAATTTTGTTGCCAAGGTTTGATAATATGGCCCTCTCTCCTTTCATAAATAAAAGTTACGCTACAGTTTTACGAGTGCAGTGTACCTTTTACAATTTACTTGTTATAGTACCGCATTCAAGTTGTCTCTATATGGAAGTGCCTTCTGCGTTACTAACGCCCGTTATGCCGAATTATTTCTAATGCATTCCTACGAAGGATTGTAGATGTAGGCCTCTGTGCTTACCGTTATATAAACCTTGCGGCCAAACACATACGGAAGTAGACTTCACAACTTCACTTCAACAGTTCATCTACATGTCCAAGCAGACAGCAGTGTCTAAGTTTAAGAGAGAAAGAGAAATGATGTCACAGAGAGTGAGAGAGAGAAAGAGAGTGAAAACAACATTAAAACTGTGTCGCAGAGTCTGGACTTGAGATTTTCTATTGAAAAGTGAGATGTAGATTTACTAGCTCCTTGCATCACTTTACCCATGTTAAAAGTGACTCAAAAGTGGCGTAATAAGGTTGTGGATCTGTTTGTCAGACTGTTTTAACCTATCTGTTGTTACTGCTCGGAGGTAATTATAGATTTTGCAGAGAAGCTGCTGTACAGTACACACATCTGGGCCATAATATGAAGCCTGGGCGACAAAATTATCACCACTTTATCGGCAGGAAAGTGTTGCTAAAGTGGAGATAATGGGTTTGATAATATGCTCTATGGAATTCCAATCGAAGCTCATGTCTGATGTCCTTCACATGTAACATGAGCTTTGATTGGAATTCCATAGAGCATATAATCAAACCCATTATCGCCACTTTAGCGGCACTTTCCTGCCGATAAAGTAGCGATAATTTTGTCACCAAGGCTTGATAATATGGCCCTCTCTCGTTTCACAAATAAAGCTAACACTACAGTTTTACGAGTGCAGTGTACCTGGTACATTTCATCTGTTATAGTGCTGCGTTCAAGTGGTATCTATATGAAAGTGCCTACTGCGTTACTGACGGCCGTTATGGCGACTTATTTCTAATGCATTCCTATGAAGGCTTTGTTAATCTAGGCTGCTGTGCTTACCTTGTATAAAGAGTGCGGCCACCGGAGTTATCTATTCGACTTGAACTCTGCTTCTGTACGTCAAAGTATATTTAATAAGTTGCAGAGATTTCCAATGCTGTTGCTCGATAGGCCGCGGTTGCTTCTGAATGATGTTTGCTGAAGGAAACAAAAAGACATTTTGATTAGTCATCGTAAACTGAGTTGCATAACTATCAAAAGTGAATTTTAATGTGGGTTCTTAATATTCCGTAGTTAAAACTGTTGCAGCTCCAGCAAACAAAGGAAGATCAATAAGTTAATAGAGGCCTGGGACAGCCTTGTGACGCAGAAAGAAAATGCTATCATGGACGCCCAATTAATAATAATAGAGGCCTAAGCACATGGCGTAGTACAGAAATGCGACATAGAAATTTATGCACGCATAATTTTTAAGATTAGAGGTGTATAGGACCTAGTGACTTATAAAGAAATATTTCAATTATGTAAGTACAATTTAAAACCATTGAGGGGTAGGAAAGCCATATGAAGGATAAAAAAATAGCATTATGCATATACAATTTACAGTGGAGGCTGATGTTGTGACTTACCTTTGCTTCTGTCATCTTTTGTCGTGTCTTGAAAGGCTATGGTTTCGCTGAGTCTGGGGTGTTTTCGACTGTCTGTTTGTCACCGCAGCAGAGGCAGGCAAATGAGAGCGTGCTCATGTCAGTGCCTGCATTATATCGGAACCACGGGGGCTGACCAAACCAAGGCCATGGCGTCATTGGTAGCGTTTTCGCGGTCTGCAAGAATGATGGCCATGGGGGACATTTGATTGGGTAATGTATTTGGTTTGCAGGGTGAATGATAGCAAGCATGCTAGGTGGTGGCATGTGGGTAGTGTGGGCGGGTGTGCACCGCGCATGTGCAAGTATGAGTGTGTGCACTAACAATTAACAACAGAGAGAGATGGGAGTGGTGTTTTAATGTACGCAGAGGCAGGCCCAGAATCGGATCTGCAATGAGTCAGCACTTCTAATCATTCTCCTTAGCGCGCACTGAGCTCTGATTTGTCACTGAGAGGGTGATCGCACCATAGTTTGTACTGTTTATCATACTCAGCGTGTACCCACACATACGGTACGAATATGCTTTGATGTTACACGTCGCATTAGAGTTTAGGTGTGACGTTATGTACCGCGTTCTGTATGCAAAAGGGGGCAATGTTTCTACTTGGTTTAAAACATGTATGTATTCAATGTACATACTAAGGGCAGACATTTGGGATAACTATGAAATTTCTTTAATACTTGTAATAATCATATATTACTTTTAAAAAGAATTACACAAATTGCGATAGAATATCATGCGTACTCGTATTGAAAGAGCTGCGCAAGCGCATCATAAGCGTACGCAAAGCCATGTGACTTTAAAAGGAGAGATTTGATTGGTTCATAACTTTTCCTATTGCGACTGTTAAATGTTCCATCCCATAATAATTATTCGACTTTGACTTTGTAAGATGAAGCATTTGTTCTGAGAATCTTATCAAATAGAAGGAAGATCACCATAATAAGAGCAATGGAGTCATCTTCCAGCAGTTCTTCAGAGGGAGATTTTATTCCTGAAGAACCTCCAAAGAAGAGGAAAGAAGCTCTAATTTGGAAGTTTTTCACTTTTCCAGAAGGTCAAAAAAAGGTTAATGCTCCAAAAGTAACCTGTAAAATTTGCGAAATAACTCTTTCAAGAGGTGATCCATGTAAAAAATACTCCTTTGGCACAGCAAATACGGTGCGACACGTGAAGAACTTGCACCCCAAAAACTTTGCTCGAGCTGCAAGACGGAGGTTGCACAAGAACTCACCTGCTTCTGCACCAATCATATCAAATGCGGCAGCAGCATTTTCAGCAAGCAGTCCATACCCACATATTGATTCTGACTTTGCTAAAGTTAAAATTCTATGCATTTATTGCGATAAACTTTTGTGTTATGGGGAACAGTCTACAGACTTGATGAAATGCAGGATGCAGGATCATTGCTGTCCTCGACATTAGTTGTTCTTTTTTTCATTCTTTTGTTCCGCTTGAAATTTGTTGAGAAAACACAAAAGAAATACAAAACAAAAAAAACTGTTCTTTTTAGAACTACCTTCACTGGTCAAAGAAAGAACTATATTTCTATGTTAGTGTGTAAAAGTTTATCAGAATGAATTTGTAGTTCATAAAGGAATGAATGAATATGTTACTAGTGTATGGAGAATGTGAAAGTGCAGAACTATAAGGAACTGCTACAGCATAAATCTATAAGGTGTTTATCTATAGTATACTGTAGTATGTCCGAAGCACTTGAATGTATCATATGTACATAAATATGTTACAAGTCTACGATTCAATTTACGCTGCTGGTGAAAGTGCCTGGGTGAATTTGTATGTGTTAGGGGCCATTGCGTCACTATTGTGACACAGCGGTGGTACAAAAGATGCGCTATGGTGTGTGCTATTAACAATGTGACGCATCTGGAGGGTGTATTACATTGTAAAGCTCTGCGCCAGGAGAGGCTTTCTTGTGCAGAAGGGGGTGCAGCAAGGCCTCCTTAAAGTGACTGAGTGAAATGTATAACATTTTATTCAGTGACTTTTGAACTTATGCTGCATCAAAACCTTGCACATGCTTGAAGCAGGTGTAAGGATTGATACAGCATGGTGAGCATAGGGCCCCAAGAGAATTGCTGGACTGTGTTATACTTGCAACCGACGTCAAGCAATAATTCATCCGAAATATTACTTTGCAATTTAGTTTTGTTATTATTTTATAATAAGAATATGAAATATAATCTAAAAAATAAAATAAATATAAATATGTATATTAAAAATATAAGAAATTAGTATAAAAAGAAAGACATAATAATTAATACATTTATAAATTATCATTTACAAAACCTATGAAATTCACTGAAAAAAACATAGGTTTCACACACGTTATGGTTAGGAATTAGCATTTAAAAAACCTTGCAAATTCATTGAAAAAACCATAGGTTTGACATGTTATAGTTAGCTGAACATTTCTCTCATACAAAACCTTTGAAAGTCCTCCGTTATAGTTAGCTCAGCTAACGGTAACTTGCGCGCCCGCAATGCACTGCTGATGACGTCACATACTACATCACTCATGACATGGTCAGTGACATCACGCATGACATCACAGATGACATCTCAAATGACATCCCTGATGACATCACTGATGACATCATCCTTGTGGCACACCTCCTCTTACTGTAATATAACCTTTGATGCACACGATCAAAAATAGAAACTTAAATTTTCAAAAAAATGGAGATACCAATTCCAGTTAGAACAACCTATTGAGTAATCCCAAAATCTACATACACATCCACTCATTCACCAACAGTTCTATATAGTCACTCATACATGTACTGACTCGTCATATGTACTCATAAACCTATATATCCTGTTATACACCGACACTCATCTATAGAGTTAGCCACACACATACTCACACATGCAAATAAACTATCAAATATGCATTTACTTGCATATACAGCTATACACCCACCAATACACTAACTTCTACAGAATCATATACATAATTACTCTCTTAAACAAACACATAATTATTTATACTGGAAGTCTTACAATCTGTCGTCTCGGATATACTCACTTATATACATCAATACTCACATATACTAGTTTAAAACAGATGTAGTTACCCATAAAGATACTATTGAGACAGTCATTCACTCACTAACACACCCATAGACACACTCATCTACCCATACATTTCTGCACACATGCTGTCTTCAAAACACATACAAACATTGAGTCAGTCGTTCATGCATCTGTGCGCTAAGTAATACTCCCCCCGAACCGTACAAACACTCATTTTGGTACTCAAAAAAAACAACTAATAACCCATATACACACTCATGTAGCTACTCACCAACCCATGCAGCCACTTATATACAAATTGAGACACTGATACAGATATTTAAATATTTAAAGATTACTCGCTAGTACACCTATTCACTAAGGTATACTTAATAAGTCAGTTATACAATCAATTTTACCAAAAAAACATCCATTGAGACACTTATTTACTCGTTTATTCTTCCATCGACCTTTAGATATATATATATATATAAAATCAAAAAGACACACATTCACTGTATGATGTCATCAGTGATGTCATCAGGGATGTCATTTGAGATGTCATCAGTGATGTCATGAGTGATGTCACTGAACTTGTCATGAGTGATGTAATATGTGACGTCATCAACAGTGCATTGCAGGCGCGCAAGTTATAATTAGCTGAGCTAACTAAAACGAAGGAATTTTAAAGGATTTGTATGAGAGAAATGTTCAGCTAACTATAAAATGTGAAACCTATGGTTTTTTCAATGAATTTGCAAGATTTTCTACATGCTAAATCCTAACTATAACAAATATGAAACCTATGTTTTTTTCTTAGTGAATATATATATATAAATATATATTCGCAATTGTAGACTCCAACCACTTCCCACACAAGGCGAGGAAGGAGAGACGGACCTCTAAATGCAGGCAAGATGTTTTTATTGTTAACCCAGATTCAGCATGGAGAGATGACGCATTTCGGGCTCGAGAGCCCTTGTTCACATGAAGACTGAAAAGTGCCTTTTACTTTTAAATGCTATTGCCATCCCGCCCCGGTCACATGTTCCCATCGCATGTTAATAGAACTAAACAGCAGACTGCACCACAATTCTATTCGTGCAAATTACATTCTGAAGATCTGCCATGTTGTTGCGGAAAACCATGATGTGAAACAATCCCGCTTGGGTCTTCCTATTGTGTTGATTAGTACTAATTTCAATCCATTCTGTACTGTATTTTGAATGTTTTCTTAAGATTGAGTAGTACAAGCGTCGTTTTTTTTAATTGTTAAATTTTATATTCAAACACATCATTTGTGACGTTTTTATATGTATGTATTGTGCTTTTATGATTTCGAAGAAAATCGAATAAAGCTTATATTACTTACTTACATTCTGAGTGAAACTAGTTTAGTGCAACATTTATCATGATTCTAAAAATCGGTCTATCAAAAATTATCACTGTTTAAATACATTGTATGTCATGAGAACTGAAAACATTAAAATATAAATATTCCAATCCATGATTCTTCGCTTCATAAGGAAAGAGTATATGGTATGATAGTAACTCAATGCAATATTGCTATGCAAGAGTCCTATATAAATATCAGGTTAAATCCTAGAAGTACATGCTTCCCTTTATGATTAATGCTAGTTTATTCATATTAGACAAAAGAAAATGGAGCTATGACATGGGGATATTTGGGATGTGCAAAATAGTGCAAAAGCAGCAAAATGTAAATAGATATGTGCCAAAAATATGCCGACATATTCCCCCATTGGGAAATAAAGTGTAAAAGTGCGCAAACGTATGCTCCATTGAATTTAGATACAATATATTAGAAAAATCATGATTTTTCATACTACATAACCTCATATTCATGGAATACATACTGTTTCAAAAAGTGCATAATAGTTGATTAAAATCAGGCATTGATTTGCTACATGCAGCATACGAGGTAATATGTATATATATTTATGTAGAAAACGCTGCAGTACCTGTCTTCTTTGCCCTAGTCTTCACTAGGTGAGGAATTCTGCCTCTCTGGGACATGTTATTCACTAGATATGGCTAGGATGAAGGATTTTGGTTAGCCTCAATTTCCTTTGCCCCAGCCACTCTCCTAACACCTTCCCCTTTTAATCAGTAGCTCGTTCCCTCCTATTCCCTCTTCATCAAGGTACTGAGGACGATTTGGGAGAAAAGGAGGAATGTAATCTTTTGGATCATGGTGGCAGCATACTGTCCACATTGTTTATGTCTCCCATCAATTCTATCTCAGAGTAATGATGATTACTGGTAAGTAATCTAGACCGTTCCTTGTGATTGTGATAGTAACTCCTCACTCAGAAGCAGAACAAACCAATTATTATTAGTGAAGTTTTCTGGAAAAGCATATGAAACCTGGTCTGCAGAGTAATTATTAAAAAACATATTTTAACCTTTATCTAGGCATCTTAGATCGATGCAGAAATTGAAATGAAAGAAATAACGAGCTGCCGCATTTATTTTCATAATTTATGTATTTTCTTGTAAACACACGAGACTGTGAACTGTTTGAAAACCACAGGGCGTCTGCTCTGCCAAGGGGAAGCATAAGAGAAAATCAATGGCCGCGAGTAGAGAGCCATGTTAAGCGCCTATCGCTGTATGGATAATGAGAACTGTCGCGAGCTTCATTCAGAGCTCTGATGATGGTTTCTTGCTTAACAACCGGGGTCACTCCGCATGATTTAATATCGACAAAGGTGTCTGCTCTTGTTGCCAAAAGAAAGAGCTGTTCCGTGGCAAAGATGTCATTTAAGCAGTCTGGCGGTGTTCATTCGTATTTCAAGGTCCAGGGTTCTGAAATTACTGCAGCAGTAATGCAGCGTTTATTAGATTGAATTTTTCAGCCTATTTAGAATACAGTGCGATGTGTTTCCTTGAACAAGCGCATATGAGACACCGCATTGGCTTTTTTTTGCTCAAAGTATTCGAAATGGCTTTGTTGGACGTCAGGCTTGACAGCCATTGATTAGTCAGGCCGTACAAACTTAACAGAAATTCTGCCTGAAAAGTGTTCCAAGAATACTGAATTACTGTTCAGTAAACAGAAAATGCGAAAGTAAAAGAATTCAAGTTTAGATGCACTGCAATGTTATAAGGAGTTTACCGAAACAATTATATTTGTGTATTCGGAGTTTGAATGAATAATCTTGAGTCTGTTGTCCAGAATTCTTTACATGATATATTTTTGTGATTGCACCAAAAGTTAGACCGACTAAAGACCTTAATATACATGCCCTTTTGCGATTCCAAACTCTACAATTCTCAACATCACATTGTTTGTGACCACGAAAGGGCTTTTCATTATGTGAAAAAGTCCTGTTGGGAGGTGGAAAATTCATTCCAGCTCATAAATGTATATTGTGATCCTTTCCAAACTAAATAGGAGGGTCGTTAAATGGGTGGAACCTCCTCATTACGATTCAAAAAACTTAAAGTATCAATTGTTACATGCCCAATGTGTTTGAAACACATTGGCGAGTTCCCGCCCTCCAGTCTGGGATGGTAACTGATTTGCAGAGGAAAAGGGGTACCCTTAGGACCAGTTCTCATTTGGGAGTTATGTTAGCAGCTTCGAGGAGAGCAGGGGACCACTGTCTACTCCCAGTAAAGTTTAACAAAATTAACCCCCTTTTTTTTTTTAATCAGCACTGGCTCATTTAAGGAACACAGCTCCTTTTAAAAATAATGTGTTACGTTTTGGAGTCTAGCCATAGGGGCCCTGCTGTCCCTTGCAAGCCACCAGCCCTGTGATTGCATCCATTCAGAGGGGGCAGGAAATTGTGATCTGTCTAATGAATACTGTTGGAAATTGGGGTATTTGGTTAACATGTTTGTATCGTGTCCAATTAGGGACCCTTCCTTCTAATTAAGATAAAATAGTTAAACTTCTAAAATTACCCTTGCTCACCCCCTTGGTAGCTTGGCACAAGCAGTCAGGCTTATCTGGCAGTCAATGTTTAAAGCATTTGCACATAATGCACAGCAATACAGTGAAAACAATACCATAGGACACCACACTAGTTTTAGAAAAATCATTAAAATGTTTCTGTGTAAAACAAGACCAAAATGATCAAAATCCGACTTACAGTGTTAGAGCTATGAATTTTGCAAGAGTAAAAAAAGTCCATAAAAAGATGACTCTGGACTTATTTTTACCGGGGTTATTTGCTACAGACCTCTTGGGGCTTTCAGTGTTCAGCAGCAACAATCACTAGTTGCTCTCACCAATATGGCAGCTACTTACCATAAATTGGTAATTTTAGGATATTTTAATCTTTGGCTTATTGGCTCCCTTGACACTGTTTTTTTAAATTTGCTTCATTCATGTGAAGGCCTCGGCCTTTTTTAGCAAGTTGTGGGTATCACACACAAGGAGGGACATCTCCTTGACTTAATTTTCTCTCATACCCACTTGCTGCACATGGGGGAAATTTTGCCTATGGACTGGACAGAGCAATTTTTTGTAAAATGTTATGTTAAACTCAAAGGTGTTCAGACCCGGGCCCCGCATACATCGAAGTAATTTCTGTGCAGAGATTTGAAGGCTCTTGCACGGCTGAAGTCCTCTGACTCGGTCTTCAAAGTCGGAGACTGCTTCTCCTTGGACAAGCGGGTTGATGAGAACTATGCGTCACTCTGCCTTGAGATTACATCGGTTTTGGATTCTTATGCCCCCCTCAACACATTAAGCTATAAGGGAAGAGCCTCTTACCCCTGGTTTAATAACACTCTAAAAAATTTGAAATTGGGTTGTAAACAGACGGAGAGAAGATGGAGGCGTAGTTATGGGGAGATGGCTAGGTCGCTTTGGAAGCTTAAATTTATGGAGTATAAGAATCTGATTAGAAAGTCTTAGGCTGATTATTACTCTTCCTTGATTTGTAATGCTAGTAACAGCTCTAGGAGTATTTTTAACATACTAAATAGTCTTACCAGTCCTGACTGTGTTAAGAACTCTATAGCTCCCTCACAGGAACTTTGTGAGAATCTGGTCAAATTTTTCAAAGATAAAATCGAGTTAATTATCAAGGATCTTGAGGGTTCCTCCGCAGTCAGTAGCTCCCCTGTTACTGGGCACGGGGTCTCGGAGGACTTGGCTAACTGTCCTGACTGGCCGTTAGCGGATCAATTGTTAAAGTTTCTGCCTGTAACGGAGGAACGCTTCAGCAGCCTGGCACAGGGTATTTCTTCTGGGTCAACCTTGGACCCTATACCACACAAGATATGGAAGGAGTATGAGTATGAATTGTTCCCTACTCTTCGCCTGATCTGCAATCAATCGTTAGCAAGCGGTATTGTTCCATCTCACTGTAAACAGGCTCTGGTATCTCCTCCCCTGAAGAAGCCTTCCTTAGATCCTGAATGCTCTAAAAATTATAGGCCGATCTCCCTGTTACCTTTTCCTGCTAAACTGGTTGAGCGCCAGGTTAGTACAACTCTCTCGAAACATCTGGAACAACATCATTTATTGGAGGAGGTGCAATTTGGTTTTCGACCGGCTCATGGGACCGAGACGGCCCTGGTGACCGCCATGGATGAGCTTCAAAGGCAAGCAGACAGGGGTCAGGCAGCAGCGTTGATCCTGCTTGATATGTCTTCCGCCTTTGATACGGTTAACCATGGGATCCTGCTGAGAAGACTGAGTGATGCTGGGGTGAGAGGCTGTGCCTTGCGCTGGTTTCGGTCGTTTTTGCAAGACAGACAGCAGGCGGTGTCCCTCCCTCCTTTTCAGTCTGAGTTTTCTATGGTGCCGCATGTGGTGCCACAGGGCTCGGGAATTAGTCCGATTTTATTCAATCTATATCTAAAACCCCTGATCACGCTTATAAAATCTTACAACATAAATATCATAAATTATGCAGATGATACGCAGCTGATCCTTTCCTTTGAGGGAGAGGACTCGACATCGGTGGAGGTGTTTCACAAATGTTTACGGGACACGTCTTGCTGTTTACAGAATAACTCCCTTCAATTCAATGCTGGAAAGACTGAGGTGCTTTTCTGTGCAGGGAATAAGACTCCCCTACCTTCTCCGGTGAATTTTTGGCCTCCTGAGACATTGACGTTAGTTCGGCCACTGGAATCAGTTCGCAGCCTTGGCAAAATGCTTGACAACAAGCTTAGCATGGAAACCCAGGTTGCAAAAACCGCATCTTGTTGCTTTGCAATTATGCGGTCTCTGCGAAAGATCTTGCCACTATTACCATCTCAGGCGCGGGCTCAAGTGGCAAGATGTACGATCCTTAGCAGTTTGGACTATTGTTACGCCCTTCTGCTTGAAGCCCCCGGCTTTTTGTTGGATAGGCTCCAACAAATTCAATCAGCTGCTGCTAAGCTGGTTCTGGAGTTGCCCAGAAAAGCGTCTGCATCTGCAGCTCTGACTGAACTCCACTGGCTCCCTTTGAGACAGAGAGTGCAATTTAAGTCCCATTGCATCATCTTTAAGGCTCTTCATGGGATAGGATCATTATCTTTGCAATCTAAATGTGACTGGTATAGTCTATCTAGACTGCTGGGCTCCTCATCGGCAAGACTGGTGAGAGTGCCAAAGTTTCGGAAGGCTAGGTCAGGAGGCAGGTCCTTTGGAGTGGCGGCTGCCAAACTTTGGAATAGACTCCCATGGGAGATTAGGCAAATCAAGGAGTTTCTCCTTTTCAGGAAAAGCCTTAAAACCTGGCTGTTTCCCAAGTATTAGCTGCTCGGCCTGACCTGACACTCCCTCCACCCCTCATGCGTTATCCACGCCAGGATGCCTGCAAGGCGGCAGTGCGCTTTATAAGTCGAATAAATAAATAAATAAAATAAACTTAAAAGACAGTTCCTTGAAGTCGATAGCTCCAACCGGGGCTATTAGGGCATTGTGAACAAACACATCCAACAGGGTTGGCCGACCTTGAGGTTCCAGGCAACATTGGTGTCGGTAAGGCCTGCAAACAGTACCTTGGAAATGCAGGGTATCGTGGCCCTTGCAATGAGCTCGAAAGAGACGGCGTCACCGGTGTCAACAGGCATCAGTTCCGGAAGTCGGTGCAGAAGTCGCCGGGTCTTTGAAGTCTCCAGCGTTGCAGATTGAACTTCATAAGGTTGAAGTCAAGAGCACTGGCATCGGCATGCGTCGAAGCTGTGGTGTGAAGTGGAGCAGTGTGGCATGTGGTGCCCTCAGGTCACTTTGCAGGCAGCTGCTCAGTGATAACATCCAATTGCGTTGGTGAGACCCGGGCTGTGGTGTTAAGTGGGGCGGTGATTGTTGCGGTGCTGACAGGTAATGGTGCAAGCAGTGGCATCCTCATTGCTGAAGCACTGTCTTCAGTAGACCCAAGGACGTAATCCAAAGGTGGGCAATGTGGTTTGTGGGGCCCTCGGGTTAGGGTATAGGCAGCGGCGTCATTTGACGATCCGGAGCCAATGGTGCCAGCATCAGTGGACCAAGACTACGGTGAGGGACGAAGTGGTGCTTCACACGCCTTCAAAGCTGTGTCCCCAGCCCATGGTGCAGGTAGGGTTGGCATCATCAGTTTGGAGCACCATCGTCAGTAAGACCAGGGCGGCGATGTGGAGTGAGGTTGTGTGGTTTGCCCACAGATCATGGTGCAAGCAGCTGCTGGGTGACGGTGTTGGATTGCATCTGTGAGACCAGGGTTGTGGAGTGAAATGCAGCTGTTCTTGCTGTGGTGCCAACAGGTCACAGAGACAGCAGAGGCAATGCTGGGGGTGTCGGGTTGATTTTCCCTCCGTGGCAGCTGAAACAGATAGTTCCGGCTGCAAGTACCCGGAGGATGGTGTAGTCTTTGACATGCCTGAGACTTACAACAGGAGGCATGCAATACTTCAAGCCTCCTTTGGAGAAACTCAAGAAATAAGTTGCAGAAAGTTTAGTCCATTCCTTTCACTGCCCAAGACAGAAGCAGCCACTGCTGGCCAATGCAGCAAAGCACACAGCAAAGTTGTAGTTCTTTCCGACAGCTTCTCCAGCTCTTCTTGTTGGCAGGTTCCTGAGTCCAAAAGTGTTCCAAAGTTCTGGGGTTTTAGATCTAATACTTATACCCCTGTTACCTTTTGAATTCTTTGTTCAGAAAGTCTCTCTTGCTCAGCAAAACCAGTTCTGTCCTCCCTGGTCTAGTTTTACTACAGGAGGTGGAGACAGCATTGAGCAGGGCAGCCACAGCCAAATCAAGTTTCAGTGACAACTCCTCCCACCACTCTAGCCCAGGATGGCACATCAGGCTATGCAGGGCACACCTGTGTCCTTTGTGTGAGTGTCTGTAATGAATGCAAAAATATCCCCTGTCACTCTAAAAACCAGTTGATTAATCCACAGGCAGGCAGAGGCATGCACACAGGATGGTTAAACAAGAAAATTCCCAATTTCTAAAAGTGCAATTTTCAAGAATAAAATGTAAAAACCACCTTTACGTGTGTTATACATTTCTGAGTTCAGAGAGCGAAACTCCAACTCTCTACATGTTCCCCATTGAAAGTTACACTTGAAAAATGTTACAAGACAGCTCCAAACATAGCCTATGGGAGAGCTAGTCCTTGCAATAGTAAAACACATAATTTGTGGTATTTCACTATCAGGCCATGTAAAACACACCAGTACATGTTCTACCTTTCAGACACACTGCACCCTGCCCACAGGCACTCATACACCCACTGTCTCATCAATATACCTTGATACATATATTTAAACATTCAGAAACATTTTAAAAACACTCACAGTCACTGGATGATGTCACGAGTGATGTCATTTGAGATGCCATCAGTGATGTCACTGACCATGTCATGAGTGATGTGAGGTCATAAGCAGTGCATTGTGGGGGCGTAAGTTATAGCTAGCTCAGCTAAATATAACTGCTGAATTTCTCTGGTTTTGAATGGGTGAAACTTGAGCCTCACTATAATGTCCCTTCAACTTTAGTTTTTGTCAGGGATTTTCTAAGGTTTTTCAAATTCTTTTTCACAAATATAAAATAAATGTAACCTATGAGATGAGTTTTTATTTACATTTTTAAGGTTTTTATATTGTTTTTTCTTTCTAAAATGGCTCTATAGGTGTATTTTTATAAGCTTGTTTTTTCTTCAGTGGATTATTAAGCGTTGTTTTTTTTCTTTACATTTTTTATATTCGTGATGACTACTCAATAACCGCTGTGAAGTCGCAAAAGGCACATGTTTTTGAGGAAGTTTTAAACATATATATAAACAGATTTTATAAATAGCAGACTAATTGTTTAGTAGCGTAGAGTTTCTATTTGAGTTTGTTTGATGGTTTTGTGAAAAAAAACACTTTAATGTGGTGTTTTTTATATTCACAGTAACTCTGTGGACCACAGCATTGTTGGTAGTCATGACATGTACGTATTTTTTCAAAAGTCGGGGTCACATACTTAGACATATTTTAATTAGTATTTGACCCAAGTTGTTTATTCAATACTCTTTAAAACTAACTTTTTGAAGGATTTTTTCAATTGAAAGACTTTTGTTTGGTGTTTTGTGTGATTGCAGCGATGTCAGAAGTCAAAATTACATCGGTAACCCTGATGAACGTGTGTTTTTGGTAAAGAGAATAATATATATTATACATATTGCATTGTATTATATACATTTGTGGTTTAATATTAGTCGATGAACATTTATGCTTGAGTACCTATTTCCAAATAAATATCATTCTGTTCGATTACCAGTCTTCACGAGGATGCCGATCATCTCGAAGATCATGTGACCGAGAAAGAAAGGAATATGATTGGATGATATGCTTTCCAACTATATGAATAGGATTAACATGCCTTTTTATCTGTCTTGAACGTTCTTTAAGAAGTAGTATTTGGGAGCAGCTCACTTACATTTATTGGAGTGCTTTTTTTGCATATGTCTGCAAAAATGGCAACTTAGCCAGAAAATGGAGATCAGGTGCAAAAGCAGGTGGACCAGGATGCCCAAGAGGGAGATTCTGTTGACTCTGGATATGAGGGGCCTCCCCAGAACAAATCAAGGATTGCCTGGGATTTCTTCAGGATGCCATTAGGAGAATCAAAAACAGTCATCAAATGTGTGCAATGTACAATATGTGAGAAGACATTGTCAATGGGTACACATAAGAAATATTCTTGTGGGACTACATCCATGCTTTAACATTTAAAAACATACCATTGCTATTGTCTGAAAGTAGCAAGAAGACAACGCAAGGCTAAAGGACCCTCAACTTTAGTAGCAGCCACAACCACACCGGCAGAGAGTTCCTTTAGAGTTCCAGTCACAAGTTCAAGACTTGGCTTCAGAGTTTTTCTGCAGCTCCAGAGTTTTCCTACATTGCATCATACTGCATGGATTGTGTAGTTGTAGAGAATGCCAGAGAGCAGTCCATGCTGCAAAGAATCCCAAATGGTGATTTTTTTGGGCCCTTCATAGTAGTTGTTTGCATTATTTAATACGTGTTGAAGGTTTTGCACTCTAAGTTGCAATTTTTGTTTCCAGCAAAGAAAAAAAATGAAAACTATAAAATTCAGAAAAACATTAAAAAACAAACAAACAAACATTTATTTAGTTTAAAAAAAGATAACTGAATGAATCAGTTTATGAACATGTATATGGTAATTAAATGCATGCATGAGTAGTGCATTGATGAGTGAATGATAGTATGAGAGGTGCATGTTTCATTGAATGAGTGTATGAGTGGTGCATTGATGACTGAATGAGTGCATAAGTGGTGCATGCATGATTGAATGACTACATGAGTGGTGCATGCATTATTAAATGGTTATATAATCATGCATGGAGAATGGACTGAGTGCAAAAGTGGGGCATGAATGATTAAACGAGTACATGAGTGGTTGGGTAAATGCATGTTGAGTGCCTGTTTAATTGGATGAGTGCAAGGGTAGTGTCTGGATGATTGGATGGGTACATGAGTAGTGCCTGGATGATTGGAATAGTGCATGGGTAGTGTCTAAGTAAATTGAGGAGTCCATGGGTAGTGCCTGGTTGATTGTCTGAGGGCATGGATAGTGCTTGGGTGATGAGATGAGTGCTTGGGTAGTGCTTAGGTGATTGGGTGAGTGCATGCATAGTGATTGGGTGATTGGATGAGTGCATGGGTAGTGTCTGAGTGAGTGGATGAGGACATTGGTAGAGCCTGAGTAATTGCATAAGTACATGTGTAGTGCATAGGTGATTGCATGAGTGCATGGGTAGGGCCTGAGTGAATGGATGAGTGCAAAGGTAGTACCTGGATGATTAGATGAATGCACAGGTGCTGCCTGGGTGATTGGATGAGTGCCTGGATAGTGCCTGGGTGATTGCATTAGTGCATGGGTAGTGCATTAGTGAATGGATGAGTGCAAGGGTAGTGCCTTGGTCATTGTATGAACGCATGGGTAGTGCCTCAGTGATTGCATGAGTGCATGGGTAGTGCATGTGTGAATGGATGAGTGCAAGGGTAGTACCTCGGTCATTGGATGAGTTCATCTGTAGTGCTTGAGTTAATAGATAAGTGCATGGGTAGTGTCTGAGTGGATGCATGAGTACATGGATAGTACTTGAGTGAATGGATGTTTGCAAGGGTAGTGCCTGGGTCATTGGATGAGTGCATGTGTATTGCATGAGAGAATGAATGAGTGCATTGGTAGTGCCTGAGTGAACAGATGAGTGCAATGGTAGTGTCTGGGTGATTGGATGTGTGCACGGGTAGTGTCTCGGTGAATGAATGAGTGCATGGCTTGTACCTGTGTGAATAGATGAGTGCAAGGAACGTAGGTGAGTGAATGAATGAGTGTATGGCTAGTACATGGGAGATTGGATGAGTGCATGGGTAGTGCCTGGGTGATTGCATGAGGGCATACGTAGTGCCTGGGTGATTCCATGAGTGCATGGATAACGGCTGGCTAAATGAATGAGTGTGTGGGTAGTGCCTGGGTGATTGGATGAGGGCATGTATGTGCCTGGGTAATTGTATGAGGGCAAGGGTGGTACATGAGTGATTGAATAAGTGCATGGGTACTGGCTGGGAAATCGCATGCGTGCATGGGTAGTGCCTGGGTGATTGCATGAGTGCATGGGTAGTGCCTGAGTGAATGGATGAGTGCAAGGGTAGTGCCTGAGTAATTAGATGAGTGCTTGGGTAATGGCTGAGTAATTGTATGAGTGCAAGTATGGTGCCTGGGTGATTGGATGAGTGCATGGCTAGTACCTGGGGGATTGGATGAGTGCATGGGTAGTACCTGGGTGATTGGATGAGTGCATGGATAGTGCCTGCGTGATTGAATGAGTGCATGGGTAGTGCCTGGCTGATTGCATGAGTGCCTGGGTAGTCACTGAGTGAATGGATGAGTGCAAGGGTACTGTCTGAGTGAATGGATAAGTGGAAGGGTAGTGCCTAAGTGATTGGATGACTGCAAGTGTAGAGCCCGGGTGAGTGGATGAAAGCAAGTTGAGAGCATGGATAAATGAAAGAGTGCACATATAGAGCCTAGGTGATTGGAGAATTGTACTAGTAGTGAATAAGTGAAGGCGAGGGTGATTGGATGAGTGCCTGGAAGATTGAATGAATGCAAGTGCAGTACCTGAGTGATTGGATCACTGCCTCAGTAGTGGATGGGTGATTGGATGAGTGGAACTGCACTGTATCAATGGAGTGCAAATGTTCACACTACATCATTTCAAATATATCATAATGTGCAGTGCACTCACTACACGTTTTTTTAATAGTGGCTTGCTACCTTAATGAAAGCAACTATATGTTTAAACTGTTACTGATATCTTTATATCTGGTACAAAATGTCTAACAATTATGAAGCAGTCTTCAATTTTAGATATCCTTTTGTAAACATCATCCCTGTTAGGCCAAATTTTGTATTAAAAAGTTCTTAGTCCATGTACAAAAAAACATAACATACAGTACTATGTAAAAGTTTCAGTAGCAAAAACAAAAGGGGACATTTGTTAAAGGTGAAGAGACTTTTCAGGTGCACTTTAAGGCTACTGGTATTATAGTACCTCCATTGAGTTTATTTCTCTTGTAACAGAATGTTTTTATAAATTCCTTTTTTGCAACCGAAAAGAGTCTTTCATTCCTAATAGCTTGCTGTAGACAATACCCCTAATAGGTTGAATAATGTCTCAGAAACACATAATCCATATATATGTCAACACAATAACACCTAAAACTTATTATTTCAGTTCTAAAAATAGCAGTTATGAGTTTAGTAACTTATTAGGTAGTCTTGTTTTGAATCATACGTACGTCATTGCACTCTGTCCATCCTGTTTGATAGCTTACATATATTGTGTTGTGTCCAGAAGTTATATAAACTCTTTCATGAAATATGATCAGTATAGTTGCGAAAATTGATTTGTAAATGAAAATGTGTACAGCTACAAAGTTTGTAATTTCAGTTCCAAATTTAGTACCATCCACTCTGCATCGTTGTAGCATGACGCTGACCTATTTTACATACCTTTGTAAAATTAACGTTGACCTAAGTTCTGATCTGCAGTTTGGACAGGTCATAACTTGATAGCCGTATTTAGTAAACTTTTTAAAGGGCACATCTTTACAATCTGGTAATCTCAAGTAGAGGAATCATTCTGAATTGATTTCAGTGCCATATGTAAATTCGCAACCTTCATAATTATGGTTCCATTGAAAGTTAAACCAAATAATTCATTGATATTCACATCTTCTTCCTTTAATAGTCCTAGTATTACCATTAAAAATTCTTAGGCATCCTTCTGAAGATTTTGAGAAAACACTACTCATCCAGTACAATCATCTGTAAGTTTTCCTATTCGGGTAGCAAAATGTATAATACTTCATTCACTTCCTAATTCTTCAAGTGAACTAAACAGTTGTGAAGACATTCCTTTATCTACTTTTTCTTTAATGGAATTTGTAAAATGAGGCAAATGGTTTAGTCCATTCAACACTACGTTTGCATAACAGTTCCCTCCAGTTTTATTATCAAATTGATACTCTTCTATTTCCTCATTCTGCTGTAGTTTTCTTTATTAGGCCCTTGTTGTTTTTCTTTTTGTTCATCTTTCTTTTGAACTCTGATAGACTGCATTGATATTTTCTGTTTTTTCAAGCACAGGCTACTGGCCGAAATGAGGAGCATATTGAGCTCTTAACTGCTTACACTCCCTTGCACATCTCACATCAGCATTTACTTTCTTCAAAATCAATCAGAAATAAACCAGACAATGTTTTAATTCACTACAAAGCTATATGTGACATACCTTCTTTGAATACACTACTACCAATATTAACAAGAGCTGTATCTACTCCTAATCCCGGTGATTTGTGGATAGTTACTGCATATGCTAAAGACACTGGAAAGTGCTTTTGCTGGACTTACAAATCTTTCAAATGTAGGGACATGCAACGCATCTATCAATCTGCTTAACTTCACCAATATCATCAAATGTTATAGCTAAGAATTGTACATCATTTCTGTTCCGATAATTAATGCATGTCATAACTTTACCCATTGCGCCATTCACTAGCCCTTGTTCAACATTTGAATTACAATGTAAGATTATTCTGCAATTTTTACAAATATGTACCTGTTTTTCTATTCTTGCAGTTTTTTATACAGATTTTTCTAAATTATCCAATTTTGATTGCAGCTTTTCTGTTAGTAGCACTGTTACTCCTTGATGTTCCATTTTATCATTTGCTCTATTTACAATTATCTCTTCTGTTTCCAGTTGCAATAATTGTTCATTCAATTTACTGCACTCTTCTAGAGTTGGCATCAAACAAACAATAGACCTTTCTTCCCTAAAAAAGTATCCATTATTTCTGCATGTGAAACATTACTTGAAAACAGGTTTTTGATCAGTCAGGTTTGTAATGCTCTCTTTCCTTCTTTTGTGAGAACTCCCACTCTAATGTCCTTTAGTATAACTCAGTATTGCATATCTGATGCTTGGCACACATTTCTGATCAACTCTTTGAATTCAAAATGTTTCCAAATGTTCACATTTTCAATACTTCCCAGTGAATTCCTTGTTTCATTATGTAGTCCTTTGACTGGAGTTAGTTGTAGCAGGTCTACAAAGACTATTAGGAGCCCGATTCGAATCCCGCACAGAAACCCTTCTGACTGTCATGGACGGGGATTGTGTTCCTACCGACATGTACACGCGTTGTCTGACCGGCGGAGTACGATGCGACATGAACTACCTACCCCCTACCCCTCCCCCCTCTACTCCTCGCAACTTTCCAGCTACTGACCTCTGCCCTCACCTGTCCTGGCCCTAGTCCCCACCCTGTCTACCTGTGAATTCTCCCTCATCATTTGAGATCTAGCTATTTTGTCTGATGCCCGATGGGGCTTCCTGGTTTAGCTATAGGGGAGACACGTCGGGGATTCTCTCCTTGGAAGTCACCTACCCAGTCGGTCTTTAGCCAGACTTCCTTTCACCTCTCCTGTCGTCTCTTCCCGCATTCTCCCTCTATTTATGTCTCTCCTTATCTCCTCTCTCAATGTATTGAGACTAAACTATTTTGTCTGATGCCCGATGGAGCTACCTGGTTTAGCTATAGGGGAGATGGGCCATGGACTGCCTCCTTGGTCGTCACCTACCCAGTCGGCCTTTAGACAGACTTCATTTCGTCTCTCCTTGTTGTCTCTTCCCCTATCCTCCCTTTCTCACCTTCCCTGTCCCCTCCCCTCTACGCTCCGTTTTTTGCCTACCATGTTCTCTAAATGTTTCCCATTGAGACCTAGCTATTTGGCCAAAGCCCGATGGAGCTACCGGATAGCTATAGAGGAGATTGGTTTTGGGACTTCCCCTTCGACCGTCACCTACCCAGCCGGACTATGGGCAGACTTTTCTTAGTCTTTCTGCAGTATCTCCCTCCTACCCCTTTACCCTTACCCCCTTCCCCTTCATTTATCTCGTTTTCTATGCTCTTGTAATTGTTTGTCTAGGAACTGATGTAAATTGGAACTGATGTAATCATGACATTTTGTGGAACCTCATGTAAAGCGCTCTGATACCTCTGGGTCTAGCCGGCGCTATATAAAACTCTTAAAATAAAAAAATATATAAAATAAAATAATTAAATAATCACTCATCCTCACTTTCACACTCACCCACACATCCAACTCCACCACCATCCATCACCATGCCCCAAAGAAGAATCCATAGTTAACAGACATTGAGTTGGAACTCATGGTAGATGAAATTCTCAGAGTTGAGCTACAGATATTTGGCACATTGGTCCAACAGACCCCCATGTCCCAGAAAACAAAGATCTAAGAGAGAATTGTCAACAGGGTGAACGCACAAGCACCTTGCCTGAGCTGCTGCGCACAATAGACAACATCAGGAACAGGTACTATGATGTGCGAAGTAGGATCAGGAAGCTGATTAGCAGAGACCATGTCCTTAACCAGCGGACTGACGGTGGCGGATATATGACGTTACAACGCGCACTATTACAACGCATACCATTACAATGCATTTTTTACAACGCAAAAACTATTACAACGCATGTTTTTACAACGAGTACTATAACAACGCAAAATAGTATATTAAATGTAAATATACCATTACAACGCAACAAATAACATCGCATACCATTACAACACCAAAAATATAATTATATATATTTTTTTTGTATAATAAAACCTGGCACGGGATGCAGGGAAAATAGGGGTTTTGGGTGGGGAAGTGTATTAAATAATGAGGAAAGAAACGACCATATTATAAACAAACCTGCGCGGAAAAAAAATTAATACTCGAGTATGAAAATGAATACTCGGGTACTTAAATTAATACTCTTTCTGCTAAAAATCATCTAATTTTACCAGACTACATTTCGAAATCGAAAAAAATAAAACTTATACTTAAATACATTTGTTTCTAAATAATTTACACGATATTTAACACAAAACAAATTCTAACATATATGAAATGAAAAGTAGATGCCATTTTGAGACAGTATTTCATAGATTAGTCCTACTATTATTTTTATGAATTAATACCACAACACATTATCCAAAATGGATGCCAAAACGGCAGAATAAACGCAAAGCAAAGTAATTTTAAAAATAAACGTTTACAGAGAAATAAAACAAAGAAAAAAAAGCAGATCTAACGCATATTTCAAAAATTAAAATAGAGTCAGTAACCCAAACTTATAAATACGAGGCAGACACCATTTTAGAACCAGTTGATCCTCAACTACCCGAGTGACCAGACGTCAAACCTGAGTCTCTGACCTATTCACCTTTTGAAATCGGTTTTCCGAACTGAGCAAAATAATTAATCGATTAACAAGTGAGTAACGTTATTAGTAAACGACATAACAAAGAAATTAGTTTATTTTAAACGAGTTTAGAAAAATGTTAACAATTATTATTAATAATATTTTAAAATGTGATTACTTTTCAAAATATATTTCTGAATAATAAAAAACAGATAAACGTGATGAAAACCCATAATTTTTAAAAACGCGAAATATATAATTCAAAATGCAACTATTTTTCTAAACAATAAATTAAGAACGCAATAATATTTTTTGGGATAACATATGGTAAAAATGTGTTTAAATTAATAGTCGAGCAATTCACGACTTGGCCGAAATAAACATGTAACCACAGGAAATATTCTTATGAAGACTACCAACAGTACTGCGCTATAATAAATAAAAGGTACATATTCACAATTATTTCGAGTACTTTAAAATAAAGTAGCCAAAATAATTCACTTAATAAATACCTGTTTTTAATTATTTTGACAGAAAACCTCACTTCATAAATAAATACCATTTGATAACTGACTGAATAAAGTGACCCGACATCTTTAGAAAAAGGTAAATAAATTTATTTTTAATAACAAGAAATACAGAAATGAGATTAAACCTTCCTAGTGTAATTACAGACCCATTTTATAAAATGTTGTTACCATATCCTAAATTTTGAAAATATTAACAGTGAAATATACATATATAATATTTTTACAAATATGGTTTTTAAATGTTATTAAAATAAATAAACATGAACATTTCTAAAATATAAAAATCATGTAAACTAAAAACGAGAAAAATAATATTATATTTGTAAATGTTTTAGATACGTAAACAGAGCTTTGGACACAATAAAGAAAAATTCATCCATTTCAACGAAAATCAAACAGCGAAACTTCGTTTCGAAAGGTAAATTGAAAAAAATGCATATTAATGAAAATGATTAGGAATGTATATCACTTTAGGTAAAAAAGAGTAATTACGAGTGTTTTTAAAGGATTTAATAAAAATGTATTAATGTCTATGAGAAAGTGCTGGATAGTCTAGAGGTATAAAACACCATTCCAACTCCAAGTAAGTGCTTCAGTAAGGAAAACACTGGATAATATAGAGGTATAAATTACTATTCCAACTCTGGATAAGTGCTGCAGTAGGGAAAGTGCTGGATAGTATAGAGGTAAAAATTACTATTCCAACTCAGGGTATGTGCTGCAGTAGGGAAAGTGCTGGATAATCTAGAGGTATAAATTATTATTCCAACTCCGGGTAAATACTACAGTAGAGAAATTGCTGGATACTCTAGAGGAATAAATTACTATTCCAACTCCAAGTAAGTGCTGCAGTAGAGAAAGTGCAGGATAGTATAGAGATATAAATAACTATTCCAAATCCGGGTAAGTGGTACAGTAGGGAATGTGCTGGATAGTATTGAGGTATAAATTACTATTCCAACAGCAGTGAAGTGCTTCAATAGTGAACTTGAGGTTAATTGTAAAAATGTCTACTATTTTATCTAACTCTATCACTATACACCAATGAAATGAATAATAAATACATATACATGTTTACATTGTAATTTTAAATACTCTCTCTATCTTCGAAAATCATAAATAACATATTATTTTTCATATATTATTTCCAGAATCCTACCCACAAAGATCAACATCTAGAAAAAGAACAACCAAAGGAAATATCTACATCAATAACACCTTTCCAGTGATAAAAGTTCCAATCTCATTGGTAAGTAAAAGTCATAACAATTGATACACATAACAAAAGTACATCAAATGCAAAATGTTAACTTTTTTATAGTAACTGTAAATAAGTGCTGCTGTACAGAAAGTGCACAATTAAGTGCTACAGTAGGGAAAGTGCAGGATAATCTAGAGGTATAAATTACTATTCAAACTCCAGGTAAGTGCAACAGTAGAGAAAGTGCTGCATAATGTAGAAGAATAAATTGCTATTCCAACTCTGCGTAAGTGCTACAGTAGGGAAAGTGCTGGATAGTCTAGAGGTATAAATTACTATTCCAACTCCGGGTAAAAGCTGCAGTAGGAAAAGTGCTGGATAGTGTAGAGGTATAAATTACTATTCCTACTCGAAGTAAGTGCTGCAGTAGGGAAAGTGCAGGATAGTATAGAGGTATAAATTACTATTCCAACTCCGGGTAAGTGCTACAGTAGGGAAAGTGCTGGATAGTCTAGAGGTATAAATTACTATTCCAATTCCGGGTAAGAGCTGCAGTAGGAAAAGTGCTGGATAGTCTAGAGCTATAATTTACTATTCCTACTCGAAGTAAGTGCTGCAGTAGGGAAAGTGCTGGATAGTATAGAGGTATAAATTACTATTCCAACTCCGGATAAGTACTGCAGTAGGGAAAGTGATGGATAGTATAGAGGTATAAATTACTATTCCAACTCCGGATAAGTGCTGCAGTAGGGAAAGTGCTGGATAATATAGAGGTATAAATTACTATTCCAACTCCGGGTAAGTGCTGCAGTAGGGAAAATGCTGGATAGTATAGAGGTATAAATTACTATTCCAACTCAGGGTAAGTGCTACAGTTGATAAAATGCTGGATAGTCTAGAGGTATAAATTACTATTCAAACTTCAAGTAAGTAATGCAGTAGGGAAAGTGCTGGATATTATAGAGGTATAAATTACTATTCCAACTCCGGGTAAATGCTACAATAGGGAAAGTGCTGGATAGTCTAGAGGTATAAATTACCATTTCAACTCCGGGTAAGTGCTGCAGTAGGAAAAGTGCTGGATAGCATAGAGGTATAAATTACTATTCCAACAGCATTGAAGTGCTACAATAGTTAACTTGAGGTTAATTGTAAAAATGTCTACTATTTTATCTATCTCCATCACTGTACACCAATGAAATGAATAATAAATAGATATACATGTTAACATTGTAATTTTAAATACTCTGTCTTTCTTCGAAAATCATAAATAACATATTATTTTTCATATATTATTTCCAGAATCCTACCCACAAAGATCAACATCTAGAAAAAGAACAACCAAAGGAAATATCTACATCAATAACACCTTTCCAGTGATAAAAGCTCCAATCTCATTGGTAAGTAAAAGTCATAACAATTGATACACATAACAAAAGTACATGAAATGCAAAATTTTATTTTTTTATAGTAACTGTAAAAGAGTGCAGCTGTACAGAAAGTGCACAATTGAGTGCTACAGTAGTGAAAGTGCTGGATATTCTAGAAGTATAAATTACTATGTTTATGTTTATTAAAACTTTTATAGCGTGCTCTATTACCACGGGGTATCCTGGCGCGGTGAGTAAATTGACAACAGAAGTGCTGGATCAAAACCTAAACGAACTGTTAGAGAGGGGCATTGAACAGATGAGTCTTGAGTTCCTTCTTAAACAGAGTAATGGTTGGCGAGGCTCTAAGGAACAGGGGGAGAGCATTCCAGGCAGAAGCTGCTTTAACTGAAATAGATTGGCCTCCCAGACGGGCGTATTTGAATTTAGGGGTGGCCAGTAGGCATTGATTGGCCGATCGTAGGGCACGGTTAGGAGTGTAGAATGAAAACCGTTTCTGCAAATACGTTGGTCCCTGGCCATGAACTGCTCTGAATGCCAACACAAGAATTTTAAACAGAATTCGATGTGGTACTGGTAACCAGTGCAAACTACGTAGGTGGCTACGCACACTCGACCTCCTAGGGAGAGAGAAAAGCAGACGTACTGCAGCGTTTTGTATCACCTGTAGGCGATGAACCATGTACGCAGGTAGGCCACTAAATAAGGCATTGGCGTAGTCGAGCCGAGATAAAATCAGAGCTCGAAGAACAGACTCCTTGGCTGCCCTGGGCAGAAGAGGGAAAAATTTCCTCAGGGCTCGCAAGGTACCAAAGCAGATGCCGGTCAATTTTTTTATGTGATCCGCGAACTTCAGATCCTGACCGAACCAGACCCCCAAGTTCTTAGCTGGGCCTCCCGTCGCACTGGGACAGGGCAGGTCCGGGGGCCAAATCTGGATCTTAAAATTGTCAGGAAAAGAGTAAGACCTCGGACTTGTCTTCGTTGCACTTAAGTTGGACTTGTGCAAGCCACCTGAATACTTCCGACAAACAATGCTGGACTGCTGATGGATCGGACACACCCTTAGGCCAGGTGAATAACAGCTGTGTGTCGTCTGCGTAAGCTATTATCTTGGCTCCCAGATGTTCTGCCAGATATAGTAAAGGGGTCATATAAACGTTAAACAGTAAAGGGCTTAACGTAGAACCCTGCGGGACTCCAGTTGACAGTCTCTTCGGGGCCGAAGAGTAGGGGGGCATCCAGACCTGTTGAGTTCTATCTCTCAGGAACGATGACAGCCAGTCAAGGGCCAACCCTGAGATGCCGACGGCGCGCAGTCTGGCAATCAGCAAGGCATGGGGGACCGTATCGAAGGCGGCAGAGAGGTCCAATAAAATCAGGACCGCTCTGCCACCTCCGTCCAGGCACTCACGAACTGCCTCCGAGACCTCGACTAGAGCTGTCTCGGTGCTGTAGGCCGCTCTGAATCCTGACTGAGCAGGGTGTAGGGCGTGGGAGGACTCAATGTAGTTGTCCAGTTGCTTGAAGGCCACCTTTTCGCACACCTTCGCCAGAGCTGGCAACAGTGAAATGGGCCGATAGCTCGATGGTATTGCTGGGTCTGAACCGGCCATTTTTAACAGAGGGAGCAACTTTGCCTCCTTCCAACTTCTCGGAATCGAGGCCATGGAAAGGGAGAGGTTAATGATATACGTCACCTCTTGATTAATAATGTCCGCTATCCCACCCAAAACCCTGGCTGGGCAGGGGTCTGAAGGAGATCCAGACTTTAAAGCATCCAGGATTTGCCGTATGTCCGATTCCGAGGCCGGGAGGAAGGCAACAAACTGATCCTTTAGACATTGTCTATCCGATCCTAAAAGGACAGGTGGAGTCGTAGAGGACTTTTGAGCCACTTCTAAGTCCAATTGAATTTTTGCAATTTTGTCCGTAAAATAACAGGACAGTTCTTCACACCATTGAGCGGAAGAAGGGAGTTGGGGTTGGGCAGCACATGGAGATAGGAAATTTTGGATGATTGAGAAGATCTCTTTACTGTTGTTTTCCGCCTTCTCAATTCTGTCCGAATAGTACCTGCTTTTAGCTGTCTTGATCGCAGCGTAATAGTCCTTTTGGGCTGCACGTAAGGGCTTCTTTGCGGCTGGCAGGTAAGCTTTTCTCCATGCTCGCTCTAATTTCCTACAGACCAGCTTCTGTTCGCGCAGGGCATGCCTGAACCATGGTTGGGAGGGTCTTGACCGCATCCGACGGACACCCCCCACATTAGTGGAGGTAACGACACCATTCGCTATCCAAAGATTGAATACGTCAACAGTCGCTTCCAGCTCCATCACTGGAGCCGGACGGGTGTCGGAAAGGGACTCAGATAAGGACATCAAATTAATCCGTGGGCGATGTACCAAAGAAGGAATTTTCCTCAAATCCTCATCTAACTGCCAGGCAAACTTAATCATGTAGTGGTCGGACCACACCATAGGCATCGGGGGGGACAGACTGATGTCAAAATTAGTACAGATCAAGTCAAGAACATGACCTCCCACATGCGTGGGGGCATCAACCCATTGAGAGAGGTGAGCCATGCTGAAAGTCTCACTGAGACGAGTAGCTTCAGTGGTATTCACAGAATCCACATGAATATTAAAATCTCCCAGCAGTAGAAAACGAGGGAACCGTAGGGCTCGTGGCACGATAACCTCCTCCAAAGATCCAATAAAGTTTCCGACGTAGCCTGGCGGGCGGTACAGTAGTGTGCCGCCTAAGGTAAAATGCGGACTAATCTCCAAACAAAAATGGAGAAGTTCTGCCTCTTTGATTTCATCCAGATGTTCGCAGGTGAGAGTCCAGTGATCCCGATAGATCACGGCAACCCCCCCCCTCTTCCCACATCTGCAGCACGATCTACTCTGCAAATTCTGAAACCACGGGGGATAGCTAACTCGACTACCGGCGAACAGGAGTCATTCATCCAGGTCTCAGTAACAAAGAGTAGGTCGAAATCATTGTCAGCTAATAGGTCGAAGACCTCAGCCGTGTGGCACACCAAAGATCTGGCATTGATCAGGCCCGCCTGTATGATCTTAATCTCATTACAGGGTTGGGTAGGCGGGGGGACAGGACTAAGAAGTTGATAGTTACAGAAGGGGCAAGATCGGAACCGACTGTCAGTGATCGCCCAGGAATGCGCCGCCTCACAAGAGGGGACCTTTAGGGCCCTAAGGTCGGCAGAGGTATACCGAAGTGGTGCAGAAGGGACAGAGGTGGTAGAAAAACGGCCAGGGGTCGGGGCCCTGTGCCCGGCCAGAGCACGGACGGGCACAGAGGGGCCCTCCTTTGGCGCTCCTTCGGTGCGCAGACGGCGCGCCCGCTGCACGCGTCCGCTGCACGGTCGCTGGCACATGGCGTTATAAACGGACGTGCGATCTGCCGACTAGAGCGTCAACCCCGGTGCAATGCGGTCCCGCCTCACTTCCGGGTACCGCTGGGGTCGAGCGCTGAGGCCGGCGCCAGAAAAGGGGCGTGTGCAAAAGATGCAATACCAGTGCAAAATAGGCAGAAAAAGCACCCCACTGGCTGTCAAAGTGCAGTGATGTGAAGCGGAGCCAGTGCTCAGTAAGGGAAAGGGTCGGGAAGTTAAAAAACATTAAAATTTGCAATTACTGAAAACAGCTAAAAAGCAATTGATACAGCTCCGCTAGCAGCGTCAGAATAGCAGGATAGCAGCAAAAATGGTTGTGCAATGTAGCAGCGTTCGTCTCAATATACTCGCTATTCAAACTCCAGGTAAGTGCAACAGTAGCGAAAGTGCTGGATAATGTAGAAGAATAAATTTCTATTCCAACTCCGGGTAAGTGCTACAATAGGGAAAGTGCTGGATAGTCTAGAAGTATAAATTATTATTACAACTCCGGGTAAGTACTACAGTAGAGAAAGTGCTGGATAGTCTAGAGGAATAAATTACTATTCCAACTCCAAGTAAGTGCTGCAGTAGGAAAAGTGCTGGATAGTCAAGAGGTATAAATTACTATTCCTACTCGAAGTAAGTGCTGCAGTAGGGAAAGTGCTGGATAGTATAGAGGTATAAATTACTATTCCAACTCCGGTTAATTGCTGCAGTAGGGAAACTGCTGGATAGTATAGAGGTATAAATTACTATTCCAACTCTGGTTAAGTGCTACAATAGGGAAAGTGCTAGATAGTCTAGAGGTATAAATTACTATTCCAACTCCAAGTAAATGCCGTAGTAAGAAAATTGCTGGATAGTATAGAGGTATAAATTACTATTACAACTCCAGGTAAGTGCTACAGTAGGGAAAGTGCTGGATAATCTAGAGGTATAAATTACTATTCCAACTCCAGATTTATTTATTTATTTATTTATTTATTTATTGTAGAGTTTTATATAGCGGGAACAAGACCCGTGGGTATCAGAGCGCTTAACATCAGAATAGATAACCAACACAAATGTTGACATTATAGGAAACAAACAGACACATGTGCAAATCGCATTAATAGGTGTGATAAGGCTAAGCTTATATCATATGCCCATATTCTTAGCCAGGTGAGGTAGGCAATGTTAAAGTTTTTGACTTAACAAGTGTTAACCTTTTCTAAAAACAGAGCCGTTATGAGGTAGATAGTGTGGATATGAATATGAGGGAATAGTATATATGCGAAGCACAGGTACCATGCAATTCGTATTGAGATGTGGGGTAAGGCTAAGCTTATATCATATGCCATATACCCAGTTAAGATATATTATCCCATTGCCCTTCAGGTCATTAGGTAAGAATATCTCTGCATCTTATATAAATCTCAAGTCTTGAGTCACCAAATAGCTTTGATATTATTCCAGTTGGAGCTTCTCCTTCTGAGAGCAGCTCAAGGTCGGGGCAGCTTATCTAAGCAAGGTATTTGCTCATCATGAAGCTCTTCACTTCCCGTTTAAATGATGCAATATTGCAAATTTTCCTGATGCTTGGAGGAAGAGAGTTCCAGATTCTAGGGGCCGCTCCAGAGAATGCTCTGTCGTAAGTCTTTTTCTTTCGGAATCTGGCTGGCCGCTTTAGTAGACCAACGGCACTCCGAGCTGGTCTGTCACCTCCAGATATCTTAATTTTCTTGGCTAGATATCTAGGAGTGTTGAAGTGAAGCGCTTTTTGGGTTATACATGCTAACTTCATTTGGATTCTGGCTTCATAAGGTAGCCAATTTAATGCTTTCAAGTGAGGAGAGATATGATCAAATTTCCTTGATCCTGTGATCAGTCTTGCCGCTGCATTGAGGCAGGCTTTTAGCGGAGCTGTTGACATTTTTGGTAGACCTGCTAAGGTGGAGCAGCCGTATTCAATCCTAGAAATAACAAGAGATTGGATAGCTAACTTTAGATCAATTTCAGAGATGTAGGGTTTCATTTTCCTTAAGTAGTTAAGGTGGAAGCGGGCACTTTTAGCCATTGCATTAATGTGAACTTTCATGTCGAGGTTCTCGTCTAGGGTGATTCCAAGCGATTTAGCTGATTCTACTAGAGTTGGGGTGCAGTTTAGTGCAGTCAATAGTTTGGTCCATTCCCTTATTCCCGACTGGCACCTCGGTGGCGAAATTAGTAGGAACTCTGTTTTGTGAGCATTTAGCTTCAGGTGGTTGGTGGATAACCATTGCAGCGCTCTTCCTAAGGACTTGTTCATCCGATCAATGTCTTCAATGGAGGCTACCTTTCTGTAAATTTGCGTATCATCCGCGTACATATGGTAGGATATCTGTGATTCGCGGAGAATTTCTGTCAGTGGTTCAACATATAGGTTAAACAGGTCTGGAGAAAGTGTCGATCCTTGTGGGACCCCTATTGTGTTAGGACATGGAGTTAAGGTAGAATGATTGACCAGGAATCTTTGTGTCCTGTTCCGTAAGAAGGAGTCGAACCACTTCAGCACATTTCCAGTTAGTCCCATCCTGTCTCGAAGTCTGGTCAGTAAGGCTTCGTGGTTTACCGTGTCAAATGCAGATGACAGGTCCAGGAGAATCAGTAGGCATGCTTGATTTTTGTCTAGGGCTTGTAGCGCGTCGTCCACAATATGTAGTATAGCCGTTTCCGTGCTATGTCCTGCTCTGAATCCTGATTGGCAGTCGTCTAGTAGGGAGAATTTGGTGATGTGTTGGCTTAGTTGGCCTTGCACACATTTCTCGATTAGTTTGGCCAGAAGAGGGATGTTAGTCACTGGGCGGAAGTTATTCGGATCTGTTGCGTCCGCTGTAGGCTTTTTGATTATGGGAACCACTTGTCCTGTTTTCAAGCAGTCGGGGAGAATCCCTTGAGATAGAGATGCATTTATTATTTTGGTCCATATTGGAACCAAAATGTGGCTGATATCTCTTACACATTTTCCGGGAAGAGGGTCTTGGTAGTGGTTATTAGGTTTAATTTCTGACAGCGTTTTGGCGATCTTATATTGGTCGTATAGTTTGTATGTGTCCCAGTTTGCCTCGTTTTTGGACTTTGTACCTTCTAATGACTGGATGTCATCGTTCGGGGGCAGAGGATGTAAAGTGGTTGCCGCATTTGTGAGTTCTTCTTCCAGCGCTTTTGCCTTCTCTGTAAAAAATGTGGAGAATTCTTCACAGCCTAACGGAGTAATTGTATTCTCATGAGAGGATTTAGCTAGCTTGTTTGATTGTTGTTTAAGGATTTCAAAGAGTTTTCGGGGTCTGTTTTTGGCATTGTCCAGTTCTGATCGGATGAATTCCTTTTTGGAAAGGATGATCTTTTTATTATACTGGTTTCTGATTTTTCTTAGAGCTTTCAGCTCCGGGGATGAGGGATGTTGTCTCCATTTCCTTTCAGCCATTCTCAGTTTCCTTCTATCTTCATTGAGTGCTCCACTAAACCAAGGATTTTTTGTCTTCTCTGTGACACTTTTCAATTTTAATGGCATGGTGTTGTTGACAATATTTTCGATTGACGTCATGTAGTGATCTGTAAGCTCATGTACATTCTGTAAATGGTTAGGAGGCTTTAAGTCTCTCTCACATCTTTCAACCAGTAGCTCCATGTTAGCCTCTTTCGTGTCGCGGGTCCATTTTTTGATCTTGAGGGGTTGCACCGTCGTGCCCTTTCTCACTGTGGGTATCGTAAATGATATTGCATGATGATCGGACCAATCACACGGGTCTATTGAACGGATCGAAGCATTTTTGTCTCTTGCAATAATCCAGTCTAATGTCGATCCTTTCAAGTGTGTAGGTAACGAGCATGCTTGAGTTAGATTTAGCTCGTCGAGGAAATCTTTAAGCTTATTGACCAGCTTATCATTGTTGTCGTCCCAGTGTAGATTGAAATCGCCTAGGAATATATTATTCACATCCGTACTGGGGTAAGCAGTTATGATCTTCATTAATTCCTCTGTGAACTTTGCGTTGTCACCTGGAGGATGGTAAAACGCATGCAAGTTGCATGTTTGATTGCTTGCCGCTTTTATATTAAGCCCTAGGTATTCGCATGATTCTAAGGGGTCAGCTTGAATCTCTTTGACCTCAATCTCCGATCTGTGAATGCAGGCTATACCTCCTCCTGTTTTTATTGGTCTGTCTTGTCTCACAATGTTATATTGAGGTGGTACTAACAGATCCATGATTGGAGCAGATGATTCCGTTAACCAAGTTTCAGTCAGGATTGCCAGATCAATTCCCTCATTGATAATGAGGGCTGCTATATCTGATGCATGATTTTTTGCTGATCGACAATTGAGTAGAAGGCACGACAGGGATTTCCCTGAGTTACTGACGTCTCTATCCGTGGATTCAGTTGTTGTTAACTGGATTTGTTGTAGATTGAGGAGGTTGGGTTTTCTGTTGTTCTCTCTGGATGTTCTGTTGGAATCGATAGCTACTGTTTTGATTTTCTCCTCCCTCCCGGGGTCAGACGATTCGTATGTTTGGAGTAAACCTAGTATTTCATCTTGCGTCAAGGATTTCGTCCTATGTGGTTGATTCAATCTGTTAGCTAGTGCCAAGGCCCTCCCATTAAACATTATATTTGAGGCGTGTAGGACATTCTGGATATTCGTGATCTTAGAGTGGGTGCTTGCCGTTATCTCCAGGATACTTCTAATTGCTTGGGAAGTGTTATTAGCTTCTAGTGCGAGGTTGCTAACAAGATTCTGGAGATCTTTAGTATCCTTCTGATTTCGGGTCGATTTCTTACATATGTTTGGCCTGACTATCCGGGGTTTGCACTCAGTTCTTATCTGTTTTAGATCAGTATTCCGAGCCATAGTCCTTTTCTTTCTCTCCCTTGATATATTGTTGGTTTCTAGATTATTTGTGTTGACAAGAGTGGTATCAGGTTTCGGTGCAGCCAGTGGTGGTGTTTTTGTAGGGGGGAGTCTACCAACTTCCAGTATTGTGCTTGAGGTATGTGGCAGAGTGTTGGTTTCCTCTGTTATCTTCAGTTTCCGGTTCACATATAATGCCTCCCTCTGGGTCCGTGGACAATCTGGACTTGATGTCACATCATTTGGTGGTGAAGCCTGAGGTGAAGTTTTTGTTGGCGAGGATCTACAGTTCTCTAGTATTGTGCTAGGGGTAAGAGGCATAGTGTTGGTTTCTTCTGATGTCTTCAGTTCCGGGTACATATCGCGTGATTCACTCTGGGTCGATGGATGCTCTAGACTTGATGTCTCATCTTTTGGTGGTGGCGTTTGATCTTCCCTTCGGCGCTGGTCATGCTCTACAATTGCCTGATTAAAGGTTTCCTCTGTCCCTTCAACCTCATTCTCTGGTAATCTCGAGGTCTGTTCGATAATATCTCTTGGGCTATTTGTTTGTTCGAGGAGGCCTTCATAACTATTGGCGTCCTTGGTCGTATTAGAGGCGTTATTGTCAGGGGTGTCTCCTGCTGGTGACTGGTGTTGTGGGTATCCTGGCCCCTCAAGAGAGTCTTTTAATATTTGAAATATCTTTTCAAACGTCTTTAGTTCGTTGTTCCCAGCTTGTATTAGCACTATTCCTGTTTTGTAAATGGTTATGCATAAGTCTGCTCTGCATCTTAACGAAGGTGCTGTCATTATTTTTGTGCCGTATGGGATGTTTTTCGAAGATTTTATGAAGAGGGTTTTTGTTATGGCGATACGCCATTGAGCTGATTTCTTTGTGTAGAATATCAGGTCGTTCAATATTACGCCTTTAGCTATATTAAAATAAGGGTCGTAAAAAAGTTTGTCCGGATTTTTTCTTAGGGTGTTGTGTTTGAATTTTTTTGCAGCAGCTTTGGATAGTTTAGAGGGGTATTCAATGTTCAAGGCATTGGAGCCAGCATCAGCTAGGTGCCTATCATCCATCTTAATTCCACGTTAAGTGGTCTTAAAGTGGCTCTCCTCAGGTGATTCTCAGAAGGTCCCTTCTTCCTATTTATCCTTCTTGTAGTAATTATTTCCTTCAGTAGTTCTTATAATGATAATGGGGTTTCCTACTAACGGTCGATAAAATATTTCCATTTATTTCTCTCTTGATAAGCTGTGTCTTTAGATATTCTGGTATAACTTTTGTTATCTAAAATGAACCACCGTTTCAATTGTCCTTTCTCTATTTCCCTTAATTGTAATTGTAAGCTTCGATAGTCCTTTCTCTATTTCCCCCAGTTATCAGCTTTCTTTTCCTCCTCCTGTAAGGGATTGAGACATTCCTTTCTCTCTGTGTTATCTCTCATAGATAGTCTCTAGTTGCCAGTTCGTCACTTTTTGTCTGATCTGGCCGCCATCTTAGGGTCAGGCAGGCTGAAGCGCTCTCACCGCTTTGGTTTTAAAAAGCGTAATCCCTGGCTGCCGTTTGAAATCAACAGTGGACCTTCCCTGTCCTGCCCCCCATTATGCTGGAGCACCCACTGGGAGATCGAGATCCTTTATAGAGGCTCTCTCTTCTCTCACCTATCGTCGCTAGTCCGTCCTTTTTGACCATGCTCCTCACCGGTGCCAGCTTCTCCGGTAACGCTGCAATATTCCTCACGCTGCTCCGGTGTCGCAATCGCTGTTCCTCGCTCCGCTCCCCTGCTCCAATCCTGTTCCTGCAAAAGCCGCTCCCGTGACGAGCACTGCTTCAGGACCCCCGTCGCGGCACTCTCAAGCCGTAATTCATCCCCACTGGATAACAGATCAATTTCCTCCGGACCTGCTTTCCCGGCACGCCGCAACTGGCTTCGAGGATGTGTCAGTGGTCCGACGTCTTGTCTCCGCTCCGCTCCTCAGCACTCCATTCTCCTGCAGACTCGCCGCATGCTGAACTGCCCAGTCACCGGACCGTAGATCGCGGTAAGAAAACGTTCCCGTTGTTCCGATTTGGAGTCATGTATCGTGAGTGTCAGTGTTCCTGTTGCGGATGGTGGACGGAAGGTAGGGAAGGCTGGCTGGTTTAGCAAGGATTTACACCCGAAGGTGATCCCAAAACCAGGAGCTCCCCAATGCAGCTCCTCCTCAGGCGGCAGTAGGGAAAGTGCTGGATAGTCTAGAGGAATAAATTACTATTCCAACTCCAGGTAAGTACTACAGTAGGGAAAGTGCTGGATAATATAGAGGTATAAATTACTATTACATCTCAGGGTAAGTGCTACAGTTAATAAAATGCTGGATAGTCTAGAGGTATAAATTACTATTCCAACTCCGGATAAGTGCTGCAGAAGGGAAAGTGCAGGATAGTCTAAAGGTATAATTTACTATTCCAACTCCGGGTAAGTGCTACAGTAGGGAAAGTGCTGGATAGTCTAGAGAAATAAAATACTATCCCAAGTAAGTGCTACAGTAGAAAAAGTGCTGGATAGTATAAAGTTATAAAACACTATTTCTACTCCAAAAAGTTTCTACAGTAGGGAAAGAGCTTGAAAATTTAAACGTATAAAACACTATTTTTAATCCTTGAAAGTGGTTCAGTACTGAAAAAAACAAAAAGTGTAGGAGTATATTTTACAGTAATCTATCACAAATAACCATATGCTAAACACAAAATGTTTGTTATTTATGCAGAAAATAAAATAAAGAAATGTACCCAAAAAGTTAAATATCAATTTTTTATCTTTTCAGGAAATGTCTACACATCCTACTGCCAAATACATCAACTCCAGGAAAGGAAACCAACTCCTTAATCATGCAGGTTACATTTATTGTAAGGAAAGGATAAGTTTTCCAAGGAATCATTGGAGATGCGTGCAATACTTTACAACCCGTTGCAGCGGCAGAGCGGTTACGGTCGATGACATTATTGTAAGAACAACCGACCATAACCACTCTGCCTCTGCAATGGAAGTTGATGTAAGAGAAACAGTCAATGAGATGAAAGTAATTGCAAGCACCTCCAATGATTCCACAGGATCCATTTTGAGAGAGGTTGCTCAGCATGTCCCTACCCATGTAGCTAGTAATATGCCTACCATTCATAATTTGCGTAGAATTATACAACGTCAAAAGCAGGCAAGTAATACTCAAACTAATACACCGCATACCTTTTCTGACATAATTATACCACACAAACTTACTATTTCTTTTGCTAATGAACCTTTCCTTCTGCATGATAATGAAAACCCTCAAAAGCGTATCTTAATTTTTAGTACACCCTGCAACCTTTTAAAGTTAGAAAGTAGTGAAATTTGGATGATGGATGGGACGTTTAAAAGCACGCCCCATCCATTCTGCCAAATTTATACTATACACGCTAAAATTAACAATAGTGTAATTCCCCTAGTGTATAGTTTGCTGCCTGATAAGACTTCTGCAACTTACACAGAATTTTTAACTGTGATTAAATCTAAAACTAACCAAAGCCCTAGGAAAATAATAATGGATTTTGAATTGAGCATGATCAATGTGATCAACAAAATGTACACGGATACCCAAATTCAGGGGTGTTTTTTCCATTTTTCCCAGGCATTCTGGCGTAAGTTACAAAAACACCCTTGGTTACAGAATACTCAACAGACAGCAAACTTCAAGTCGAATTAAAAAAACTAACAGCTCTTTGTTTTGTCCCCCCCGAAAGTGTAGATGAATACTACACTGCCATTACAGAATCTGAATATTATTTAACAAATGAGGATAAATTGGCACCAATTCTAAATTATATGGAAGACACATGGATTGGACACCTAGGCAGATCGGGTCGCAGGAGGAAGCCACGTTTCCATGTGGAGTGGTGGAACTGTTATTCGAGTTGCCTACCGGGAGAGGTTAAAACAAATAATGCCATTGAGGGATGGCATAACTCCTTCAATCATGTAATTGGAAAACCCCACCCGAATTTCTACTCATTTCTGGAAACTTTGAAGAAGGAGCAAAGTTTCCAAGAAATGAGAATATCTCAAACTCTCACAGGTAGTCTAAACTCACGGATTACTCAAAAAACTAAAGAAATGTCTCAACGACTATTGGGACTTATACAACAGTTTTCGTTGTGTGTGGCTTTAGATTACCTTGAAAATCTAGCTAACATCCTGTCTTTTTAAATACATATACACATTACTTTCCTGCTTTGCTCTAAATTTACTTCCTCTCTAATTTAAATTGGCAAAAAAAAAAATTATTTTTTTAAATTTACTAAATTGTATGTTGGGTCACCTATCTTATTTTTTTTTTTTTTTTAATAACTAATTTTTTAATTTTTTTTAAATCACCCCTTACATTGAAAACATTTTTTTAAATACAAAATAATAAACTTATATTGTTTCAAATGACTATTATCCAATAATATTTTTTTTGTTCAGCAAAACATTTCCACAATATCTTTTAAAATATGATAATGCATTTTTGATAATAATAACTCTTCTTCTTTTCACTCTACCCCTTAAAATTGTTGGTAAAAATATTTTTCAAATAAGAAAGCTGATATTGTATTAATATTTCCTAAATTATCATCTGTTTTTCAATTATTTCGCAAAACATAGTCACGAAAATTCTTCTATCTGCTTTAACAAATACTCTATTTTTTTCTTCAAAAGCAAAATTATTCAAACTTGTGAATAATGAAAAAAAAATCATAATATATATATATTTTTTTTTAAAGTGAACATCTATTTCTACTTTGGGAAAACAACACATCCAATATTTTATTTGAACAAAAATAAATTCACATTTTATAAATCAAACAAAATAAACGTATTGATTATCCTATAAAAACAAGTACAATTTCACAAGATCAATTCTGTTGTCTAAATTTAAATAATCTTGATATATTTATAATAAAATATATCAAGTACAACGTATTTTCCTATTTTTTTTACTTCTCTAGGTATTCGTCCGAACAAGAAATTTGCCAAAATTGGTATATTTTTTACTAAATTTAATAACACAAAAATAAACCATAAATGTAAACTTCACCATATTTTTCAGAAATCGGTAAAAAACATTTCAACCTTCATAATCTTTTGTAACCGTATTATACAAGACATCCAAACTAAGAATCAGATACCTTTTACACAAACAAAGAAAACAACAATGGAGATATCAAAGTTTACTATCGATTAATCTTTTATAAACAATTATGTAACATCAATTTTCAAAATCTATTTTACTCAAAACTTTCGATACTATCAAAAATGCATTATATTACATTGCTTTGAAAACTATTGCTAATTTATGATACATTAACAGAAAATCACTTCTTCTCCTTTAAATACAACTATTTCAACAAACATTTAAGTTTCCGATCTTCCCCCACCCACAGACCCAACATAGGCATATTCTAGATATACGAGTAGCGACATGTCTTCATATTTTACATTATTTACTATTTGAGCAACCTCAACTTATCCTTTCCTTACAATAAATGTTAATCTTTTAAACAATATTTAGTTAAAAGAAGGTTTAAAGTGTTTCCTACCTGGACGTAGATCAGCTTCCAGCTGCTTCCTGCTCCGATGCTCCGCAAAATGCCCGCTTACGCTCACGTAAACGTCATAACGTCAAAAAGTGCTGCAACGATAAAGAAAGGACTACTGTATATTTATATATATTTCTAATATTGTAATAAACTTATTTTTATTAATAATATTACGTTATGTTATAAAATATGAAAAAATATGCATTAATACAATAAAAAATCCTACATATTTTCTATATATTTTTCATAAATAAAATTTGAACAAAACTTATTTCATCAAATGTTTATTGTTTTTATTTTCAAAAGCATTATATCTTTAAATGTACATTTCTCTTCTAAATTAACTTCTTTCATAACTTACCTGTTTTCTACTTTCATCTCCCATATTTTCCTTTTCTTTCTTTTTCTTTACTTTAATCTAATTCCGTACCGCTATACACATATCCAGAATCCCGGAAATAAAAGGACAAATTCACCCATAGCAAACAATGTCAAACCGTGGGAACCAAAAAAATAAATATAAATTTTATTTTATTTAAAAGTATATTGTACATAAATTTCACACCAAACTATTTATGTACAAAAAAATCTTGTATTATAATTAATATTATTTTGAAATTTTTTGTAATTTTGTAGTTTTTATTAAAAAATAATTTTAATACTTATTTTACACAAATTATAAATGCCTTCCAAAAGAAATATTTTACTAAATAATAAAAATATATAATAAAATAAATAATTTTTAAAAAATTATTTATTTTTAAATATTAAAAATAAATAATTTCATTCATTAGGACTCTAGTATATTTTTTATTTATCTTATTTATTTTAAATTATTAACATTAGATTTATTTAATACTCAAGTATTAAAAACAAGTTTAAATTTAATTCATTATATTAATTCTCTATTAGTCTAATAATAAATTATTTTAAAATTTGAATAATATTACATTACTTTTATCTAATACTCAAGTATTAAATTGAAATATTTTAATTAATGTATACATTTAAAAAATGTCAAATATTTTTAAAAACAAATAATACTCTATTTAATAAATTTATAAAAAATAATAAAGTAATATTTATTAATTAAAAAATAATACTATAGTACCCTTTTAATTAAATAAATAAATACTTTATTAGACTAAAAAGAATTTGTAAATTAAAAAAAATAACATGAGTATTAAGTAATAAGTACAAATAGCAAGTATTTAAATAAATGTAAAAGTTTAAAAATATTAATATTGACTACATCTACCTGCAGGCCCTGTCACACATACACCCCTCCCACCACCACCAAACACAACACCCGGGACTATGCTTTCCCTGAGAGTTCATTTAAATGTACTTCCAAGATGGCTGACACTGGGCTCTGGTGTTGGGAGCATAAGGCCCTGTTGGGAGTTCTGTTCAAACAAACACCAGGTCCCACTGTCAGACATCTTGAATATACAGTTTTACTCACTGTCATGGAAGCATGGTTCATGGTAGCCCATTTGGTCTGGGTAGGAGGAGGAGTGCTACCTCTGACTACATCTACCAGCAGACCCTGTGTAACGACCAGATTTTCAGACCAGATATCACCAGCTCACCAAGACACCACCAATCCAGCCGAAACCTAACCATCTCCCTCCCCAGAGCCTACTTGCCACAGTACCTAGGTACCTTCCTAGGGATGGGGAATTAGCAATATACAAGCTCATATCATCAAAAACACCACTAAATCTATAGGATTACTAGGAATACTCACTATTTACTAAGGAATTCCATATTCCACACCACACTCATACCTTATAGTCTCGCGGCAACTCAGGCCCAGACTATGCTACCCTCCTCCTCATAGTGAAGGGGACCAGTTCTGATCATTTACCATTACACAACGACCTCAATCAATGCTCACACAAGCCACAATCCTGTGGGTATATACATTGACCACAATCAATGCTCTCATTAATGCCACTCTCTCTAGCAGCAATCTCACTACACACCGTATCCTCCCGGTGCTCTCACTTCCGTCACAATCTGGTGCAGATACACACTGACCACAATCAATGCTCTCACTAATGCCACTTTCTCTAGCGGCAATCTCTCACAACCCGCAATCCAGCGGGTATACACATTGATCACAATCAATGCTCTCACTAATGCCATTCAATCTCTGTCCTATGAATACCTTCAGCTCTCTCTCTCTCTGTTGGGAAGTTTCTCTATATATCTAATATCTACTGGGGATATATTATTATATTTTATGTGGTAGATAGACAGTTCAATCCTCTCACACAAGAATGGCCTAATTGTAACATTTAAAGGTTATCTCCCGACCTGATCTACACACAATCTTCCATGCTCAATTATCTGCAGGGAAAAAAATGTCACATCCTTCTCCTGTCAGCATTTGGGTGAAAAGAAGGGTTAGCTCTGTCCTAGAAGATAACAACCAAATGTAATTACTATATGCAAAGGTTATTCCCTGATTTAGGCGCTCCTTGCTCCCTTGCTCAGTTACCACTCACCCAGATGGGAAACGCATCCGTCCACATAACAGCATCTGACTAGAAGAAAGGTTAACTTTACCATAAAAAAACAACAGTTACACAATGGTTCACTAAGAATTGGGGTCCCTTTAGTACACAATAGCAAATTATAAAATCACAATAACTAGCAATCTGGACATAGCCTGAAAAGTAAAGGGAAATAGGCACATCTAAGGAATAAATCTTTATTACTAGCACATCCACATATAGCTAACAGGAACTGCAAATAGCTGAATTATAACAGGACTGCACACCGCTGAAAGAAAAGGGATTAATCAGTGCAACAATACAGTAGGGAATACAGCCTTAGGAAATAAAGGAAAAGATTAATGTATATAAATATATATGGGCACTAATATAACAGGACAGATATCACCTGATTATCATGAAGTCTTGTTCTAGCTGTCATCTGGGTCCCTCTCTCATCTGTGCCTTGGCTCATCTCAGATTCTCCCCTGCACTCTTGGACACACATCTGCGCCGATCACTCTGCACTGGATTCCTCTCTCCCATGAACTGTCTTCACCTTCCAACTTCAGTCTAATGATAGAGTTTCTGCCGCTCTGATAACCGTTCACTCCACTAGCTTCTTCACTCTGTCTGATTGTTCCAGCTCCAATTTCCAACTCACTCCAGCTGCTCCCACAGACTAATCCACGATATAACTTCAGTCTCTTCCAAAAGGTATCACTCCAAACTCCAGCTGTTAACTGCCTGCTCCAACTGATCACAACTCCTTCTGACAAGTAACTGCTTATGACTGCTTTCTTCAGCTCCAAAAACCATCTGCCTTCTACCATTCCAAGATTCATCTGACTGCTCCAAGATCCATCTGACCGCTCTCTTCAACTCTAAAAACCATCTGACTACTCTGCCTCTCTGCACTTCGCTAAAATGGAATGCTCTCCCCTAGTGGAAAGTTCCAGCCAGTAGCCTCCTCCCACCAAATCCATGTACCAGGCTCCCTGCTCCAGACGCCCTCACAGTGATCAACTGCTTGTTTCGTCTAGAGACTTGAGCCCAGGGACATTTCTTGATAAGATTCAGCTCCAGACGATTCTCTCTAGTTTGCAAAGAGCGAACAACACCTCATAGCTAAAACATCACACTTGACCTACATGCATCTCAGTCTGTAGAGGCAGAAAGCAAAATCGAGTCTCTCTGGTTCTGGACCTTATGGGCCCAAAAAGGATGAAATAGACACATAGCTCTATAATTTAAAGTCAGAACTACAGGATCCACCCTCTACTATAGGTCTTCAGGCCTGAGAATGATAAAAGAACACATACATTTGTCAAAGCCAATAGGCAATAGATGGATTAGAGTCAGAAATAAGGTATCTATCATCATATAAAGCGGCTATCCTCTAGTTTATGCTTCTAAGTCTGAAAAGAGGCCTGAAAAGGACCAAAACAAGCTAAGACTCACTACACCCTGTCCCACATACACACCTTGCACCAACATCAAACACCACACCAGGGACTATGCACAACCTGAGAGTCAAGGTAAATATTCTTCCATGATGCCTGACACTGGGCCCTGGTGTGAGTTGCACCAGTCCATGATGAGATATGTGATCAAATGTAAACTGTAACAAACAACATACCTACGATATAACAGGAAAGCTCACCATGTAAAAATATTTACAAACTTGGCACTAACTCAGAGCAAGGCAATTGATTCCAAACACCAGTCACATACAGCAGCCATCTTGTTTGAACACATCCACTTCCATATGGCCAATTAAGCCCACATTGAACTATGCTCATCTCAAAGGGAGATACTGCCAAATAGTGCCAAGATGGCTGATACTGGGCACTGCTGTGGGGAGTTCAAGGCACTGTTGGGAGTTGTGCTCAAACTAACACCAGGCCCCACTGTCAGACATCTTGAATGTAAAGTTTCACTCGCTGTCATGGAATCATGGTTCATGGTGGCAAATTTGGTCTGGGTGGGAGGAGTGCTAGCTCTGACTACATCTACCAGCAGTCCCTGTCACACACACACCCCTCCTACCACCACCAAATACCACACCTAGAACAATGCTTTCCTTAAGAGTTCATAGAAATGTACTTCCAAGATGGCTGACACACGGGCCTGATGTATGAATTGGCCACAACTCACACCTAGGCTCTGGGCCTTTAACACCAGTCAACAATCTAAAAAATATTCTCTGTACATTTCCACTCACTGTCTGGGGATGCATTGTCCCAGGGGTGCCCCACTGGCTGGCTGTGAAGGTGTGTGGAGTACAGGACATGTGGTGAGATGCAGACATAGCACACATCAAAACACACACGCAAAACAACATATCCATCATTGACAAGGGATACCTGAAAGTGAATGGAATGGCCACAGCAAGATAGCTGACACTGTTGCATGGTGTCATTTGCACAAAGCACTGTTGTGAGCTGCATTCAACTCCTACACCATGCAGTGTTGCCAGCATCCTTGGTACTACACTCCCCTCACTGAGATTGTCACTTTCAACATGAGGAATAATCAGGACTTGGTAGGAGGAGGGGTACAACTCACAGCAGCATAACACAAGCATACACACCACAGTACCTCACAGTCCTGGGCATGTAAAAGCAAGAAAGCAGCCTTGGTTAACTCATCTATCCATGAAGGACATGAACAATATACATGATGTGATCAGACACAAAACTAAGCAGCAACACCATTTGCTAATGAAATACATTCACATGTGTGCAATGAGATGAGAACTAGGAACACATAACAACATATTCAATCTCAAATGCTCGCATACATACTGGACAGTGAGTGTGTTGGTAGCCACACCAATGTGACTCAAAAATACATGCACAAATACCAGCACACATGCGCAAATCTTGCAACACATTGTAAGGGGAAGAGTACGTATTTCATGGTTAAAGAGCACATGTGGGAAATAACAACAAACCTGACTTTCAATGTATATGTACAATGAAAGAAACAATACATTACATATTTATACACAAAGCTCAACATGCTCAGTGAAACACATCTTGTGAAAATTACAATGTTCTTAAATAATATAGGCCTGTGTCTGTGACAAATGGGGACAATGCAATGTACATACACTCATTACAATGTACAATAGCAAATTGAATGTGTAAAATACGTCGACCTGTGCTAAATAAAAACAGAAATTGTGTCTCTCTTCTACTCACAGGGCCTGCCGGGGACACTGCAGGTACTGAAAAAGAATCCCAGTCCCAGACTCTGGTTGACCCTGAGCTCTCTAGTGTGGATGTCTCTCAGTCCTCTTCAGGCGTCGATGAATGACCTGGCCCCTCCGGTGTGGATCAGCATGCAGCACCAGCACCTGTAACTTCAGGACCCCCTGCAACCACTCCCGTAACAACTGGCAACCCCCAGATTACCTCTACCAACACAGACACAAAAAGGCAAGAAAATACTGATGCCATAGTAACACAGGGCACTCTGGAGTTGGCAGACAACAACACAAGTGTCAACAATGAAGGAGGCTCAGTGTTGTTTATGTCTGCATCAACTGGTCCTGCTTGTGTGGGAGGTGTGGTTTGAGGGTACGCGGGGTGCGGTCACATCATGAAGATGGCTCTGCTGAACAAGCTGACCCACAGTTGGGACGCATTTGACATGCACATCATGAATTACTACTACCAAACTTTGATTAAATCCTAAACTTACTACTTTTGGTATTCACAGAAGGCATTTAGTCATAGTAAAGTTAGGAGTCCTAACTTTACTACTACTAAATGCCTTCTGTAAATACCAAAAGGAGTATGCTTAGGATTATATCTCAGTTTAGTAGTAGTAAAGTTAGGAGTCCTAACTTTACTACTACTAAATGCCTTCTGTGAATACCAAAAGTAGTAAGTTTAGGATTTTATCCCAGTTTAGTGGCAGTAAAGTTAGGACTCCTAACTTTACTACTATTAAATGCCTTCTGTCAATACTAAAAGAGGTAAGTTTAGGATTTTATCTCAGATTAATGCTGTGAATCGGCCCCATAGTTATTGTAAATCTCACAGTGTGTACATTCATGTTCTGGGCAGGTACAGTGATGTAAAAGTGTATTTTGAGCAATTGATTTTCATGCACTGGTCTCATGTTGTTAGGCCAACCTGGCACACAGGACAACTGCCCCTAATGATACTTGTACAACCTTTATTCAAACATATGCCCTTCTAACAATGACCTAAATGTCCAAGTGTGTGATGAACAAACAAGTAGCATGTGTAGTACTGGTGTGCCACTATGTCATCCTTACAGGTCGACGCCCATCAGAAGCAGGAAATTTGGCTGACCATCGTCTGGACTGTGACATCCGTGGGGATCTTCAAACGCCATATCCACCACTGCCAGATAAGGATGCAGGACCTGGCTGGAACAGGAGGATTGTAAGTGTCCAGCTGAAGCTTACACCTCCTCGCAAAAGGGGTGGACGATGGACCCTGATCCCCCACATGCTCCGGATACTGACAATGGTCTTCCCTGACCTGGGTGGGCAGTTGATGGCCAGACCGCAGCAAGGAGGGAGTGAGTTTGTGACATTTTTCTGAACTGTGTCTGACATGCATGTTGCACTCCCTCAACCTGGTAATACTCTCACAGGTCATCTGTCTGCTGAGACAACACTTGTGTTGAAAATGTAATGATGCCCCATTCTCATCTGATGCCCAGGTGTGTGCCTTTCCACCTGTAACTGCAACAAATGAAGGACCGAATGCTGAATGATTCAAACATTCTCCCCCAGTCAAGAGATCTGGGTTAAATCCATCATTATTTTGCCCACTACGTCACCACAGTTTGGACCTAGCCATATGCAAATCAGTCTTGACCCTGTGCCTCATGGGAACAGTCCAGACTGAACTGCTAAGCCAGGTCCTCCCTGGACCAGAAACAAGCATCCTGGGACCAGTTTCGGGGTATGTCACCCTTCATCAACCTGGCTAGCTTGAATCCAGTGGCACAATGAGCAAGGGACCCAAGTCTGGGCATACCCATCCCACTTAGGGTGAAAAGTGTAACTGGAACAAATGATGGACGGAGTCTGAATGATTCAAGCATTCTACCCCAGTCAAGAGATCTGGGTAAATCCATTGTTCTGTTGCCCACTACACCACCCCAGTTTGGACCTAGCCATATGTAAATTAGTCTTGACACTGTGCCTCATGGGAACAGTCCAGTTCGAACTGCCAAGCCAGGTCCTCCTTGGACCGGAAACAAGCATTCTGGGACTGCTTTTGGGGTATGTCATCCTTCATCAGCCAGGCTAGCATGAATCCAGTGGCAAAATGAGTAAGGGACCCACGTCAGGGCATACCCATCCCACTTAGGGCGAAAAGAGTAACTCCAACAAATGATGGACGGAATGCTGAATGATTCAAACATTCTTCCCCCAGTGAAGAGATATGGGTTAAATCCATAGTTCTTTTGCCCACTACAGCATCCCTGTTTGGATCTAGCCATATGCAAATCAGTCTTGACCCTGTGCCTCATGGGAACAGTCCAAATCAAACTGCCAAGCCAGGTCCTCCTTGGACCGGAAACAAGCATCCTGGGACCGGTTTCGGGGTATGTCACCCTTCATCAGCCAGGCTAGCTTGAATCTAGTGTCACAGTGAGCAAGGGACTCTTGTCTGGGCTTACCCATTCCACTCAGCACCAAAAGTGTAACTGCAAAAAAATGTTGGACGGAATGCTGAATCATTCAAACATTCTCCCCCAGTCAAGAGTTCTGGGTTAAATCCATCGTTCTTTTGCCCACTACATTCCTCAGTTTGGACCTATCCATATGCAAATCAGTCTTTACCCTGTGCCTCATGGAAATAGTCCAGACTGAACTGCCGAGCCAGTTTCTCCATGGACCGGAAATAAGCATCCTGGGACTGGTTTCGTGGTATGTCACCCTTCATCAGCCAGGCTAGTTTGAATCCAGTGGCAGAGTGAGCACAGGACCCACATCTGGGCATACCCATCCCACTTAGGGCGAAAAGTGTAACTGCAACAAATGATGGATGGAATGCTGAATGATTCAAACATTCTCCCACAGTCTAGAGATATAGGTGAAATTCATTGTTTTTTTCTCACTACGCCACCCCAGTTTTGACCTAGCCATATGCGAATCAGTCTTGACCCTGTGCCTCATGGGAATAGTCCAGACCGAACTGCCAGGCCAGATCCTCCCTGGACCAGGAACAAGCACCCTGGGATCGGTTTCGCGGTATGTCACCCTTCATCAGCCAGGCTAGCTTGAGTCTAGTGGTATAGTGAGCAAGGCACCAACGTCTGTGCATATCCATCACAGTTAGGGCGAAAAGTGTAACTGCAACAAATGATGGACAGAATGCTGAATGATTTAAACATTCTCCCACAGTCAAGAGGTCTGGGGTAAATCCATTGTCCTTTTGCCCACTATGCCACCCCAGTTTGGACCTAGTCATATGCAAATCAGTCTTGACCCTGTGCCTCATGGGAGCAGCCCAGACTGAGCTGCCAAGCCAGGTCCTCCCTGGACTAGAAACAAGCATCCTGGGACCAGTCTTCATCAGCCAGGCTAGGTTGAATACAATAGTTCGGGCTGGACTGTTCCCATGAGGCACAGGGTCAGACTGATTTGCATATGGCCATGTCTGAACTGTGTGTTGACAGTGCCGGTGCGGACGTGAAGGGAGCCTCCTGTCAGCCCCCCTCCGGACCCCCCCGCCGCCGCCCATGACCCCCCCGCCGCCGCCATGGCCCTCCTCCTCCTGCCGCCGCTGCTGCTGCTCCTCGGGGCCGCGCGCGCCTTCGAGCCGGACTTCACGGCCGGCTCCGGGGGCCCCGAGCGCTTCCGCATCGAGGGCCGCGCCGTGGTGCCCGGAGTGCGGCCCCAGGACTGGATCGGAGCCGCCCGGGTGCTGGTGGAGGGCGAGGAGCACGTGGGCTTCATCAGAACCGATGGCAGCTTCATGGTCCATGATGTTCCTTCTGGCTCCTATGTTGTTGAAGTTGTGTCCCCAGCGTACCGATTTGAGCCTCTTCGTGTGGACATCACTTCAAAAGGCAAAATGAGGGCCCGGTTTGTGAATTACATCAAAACCTCGGAGGTTGTGCGTCTCCCATACCCTCTGCAAATGAAATCCTCTGGTCCCCCGTCCTACTTCATCAAGAGGGAGTCCTGGGGATGGAGCGACTTTCTAATGAACCCAATGGGGCAGCTGAAATTCCAGGAGCCTAGTCCCGACAGCTCGACGACTTCGGAGGGCTGGAAGAGGTCCCCCGCTACACGGCGGAGGAGGGCACTGGACATCGAATGCTGTCTCATACTATGTGACCTATTGTTCCACCTGTCTGTCTATGCTCCCCCAGGTACTTCTCTTGTAAAGCGCTCTGATATCCGCCTCAACTACACCTCCCCGCCCGAACTCTCTCACTCAACCTTTCAGTACTGTTATTAATTGCACATCACAGGGGCAGCTGAAATTCCAGGAGCCTAGTCCTGACAGCTCGACGACTTCGGAGGGCTGGAAGAGGTCCCCCGCTACACGGCGGAGGAGGGCACTGGACATTGAATGCTGTCTCATACTATGTGACCTATTGTTCCACCTATCTGTCTATGCTCCCCCAGGTACTTCTCTTGTAAAGCGCTCTGATATCCGCAAGGATCTTGTCCACGCTATATAAAACCTTCTAAATAAATAAATAAATAAAATAAACTGGGGTGGCAGAGTGGGCTAAAGAACGGTGATGGATTAAACCCATATCTGTTGACTAGGTGTGAGTGTTTGATTGGTTCAGATTCTCCGTCCATCAACACCCCCTTTTGTACCGCTTTGTTCGCCTTAATTTGTCAGGGTATGTTCAGACGTGAGTCCCTTGCTCACTTTGCCACTGGATTCAAGCAAGCCTGGATGAAGACGGCTGTAATGCCAGGAATCAGCCCTAAGAAGCTTGTTTACGGTCCAGGGAAGGCATGGCTTGGCAGTTCAGGCTTGACTGTTCCCATGAGGCACAGGTTCAGACTGATTTGAATATATGGCCATGTCTGAACTGGGGTGGCTGAGTGGGCTAAAGAATGGTGATGGATTAAACCCAGATCTGTTGACTGGGTGTGAGTGTTTGATTGGTTCAGATTCTCCGTCCATCAACACCCCCTTTTGTACCGCTTTGTTCGCCTTAATTTGTCAGGGTATGTTCAGACGTGAGTCCCTTGCTCACTTTGCCACTGGATTCAAGCAAGCCTGGATGAAGACGGCTGTAATGCCAGGAATCAGCCCTAAGAAGCTTGTTTACGGTCCAGGGAAGGCATGGCTTGGCAGTTCAGGCTTGACTGTTCCCATGAGGCACAGGTTCAGACTGATTTGAATATATGGCCATGTCTGAACTGGGGTGGCTGAGTGGGCTAAAGAATGGTGATGGATTAAACCCAGATCTGTTGACTGGGTGTGAGTGTTTGATTGGTTCAGATGCTCCGTCCATCACCACCCCCTTTTGTACCGCTTTGTTTGCCATAAGTTAGCAGGGTATGCTCAGACGTGAGTCCCTTGCTCACTTTGCCACTGGATTCAAGCAAGCCTGGCTGAAGACGGCTGTAATGCCAGAAACTGATCCTAGGAAGCTTGTTTCTGGTCCAGGGAAGGCATGGCTTGGCCGTTTGGGCTGGACTGTTCCCATGAGGCACAGGGTCAGACTGATTTACATATGGCCATGTCTGAACTGAGGTGTCAGAGTGGGCTAAAGAACAGTGATGGATTAAACCCAGATCTGTTGACTCTGTGTGAATGTTTGTTTGGTTCAGATGCTCCATCTATCACCCCCCCTTTTGTACGGCTTTGTTCGCCATAAGTTGGCATGGTATGCTCAGACGTGAGTCCCTTGCTCACTTTGCCACTGGATTCAAGCAAGCCTGGCTGAAGACGGCTGTAATGCCAGAAACTGTTCCTAGGAAGATTGTTTCCGGTCCAGGGAAGGCATGGCTTGGCAGTTCGGGGTGGACTGTTCCCATGAGGCACAGGGTCACACTGATTTGCATATGACCATGTCTGAACTGGGGTGGCAGATTGGGCTAAAGAACGTTGATGGATTAAACCCAGATCTGTTGACTGGGTGTGAGTGTTTGATTGGTTCAGATGCTCCGTCCATCACCACCCCCTTTTGTACCGCTTTGTTTGCCATAAGTAGGCAGGGTATGCTCAGACCTGAGTCCTTTGCTCACTTTGCCACTGGATTCAAGCAAGCCTGGCTGAAGACGGCTGTAATGCCAGAAACTTGTCCTAGGAAGCTTGTTGCCAGTCCAGGGAAGGCATGGCTTGGCAGTTCGGGCTTGACTGTTCCCATGAGGCACAGGGTCAGATTGATTTGCATAAGGCCATGTCTGAACTGAGGTGGCAGAGTGGGCTAAAGAACAGTGATGGATTAAACAGATCTGTTGACTGGGTGTGAGTGTTTGATTGGTTCAGATGCTCCGTCTATCAACCCCCCTTTTGTACGGCTTTGTTCGCCATAAGTTGGCATGGTATGCTCAAACGTGAGTCCCTTGCTCACTTTGCCACTGGATTCAAGCAAGCCTTGCTGAAGACGGCTGTAATGCCAGAAACTGGTCCTAGGAAGCTTGATTCCGGTCCAGGGAAGGCATGGCTTGGCAGTTCGGGGTGGACTCTTCCCATGAGGCACAGGGTCAGACTGATTTGCATATGGCCATGTCTGAACTGGGGTGGCAGATTGGGCTAAAAAACAGTGATGGATTAAACTCAGATCTGTTGACTGGGTGTGAGTGTTTGATTGGTTTAGATGCTCCGTCCATCACCACCCCCTTTTGTATCGCTAGCTTGAATCCAATGGCACCGTGAGCAAGGGACCTATGTTTGTGACATGTGTCACTTGTGTCCTGGGCATTTGCAGTAGTTCAAGGTTAATGTGAACAACACCATATACAACAGGTGCATTGAGTTAACCATCATGAGTGAGGTAATTGTCTGACATGTGTCAGCACATTGACTTAAATATGACCTGTACTCTGTGTGGTACATACATACATGTTTGAATTGCTGCTCTGGGGCAACACAGGTTTGTGAGAAATATACTACATACATGTACAGCAGATAAGACCAATGTTAATGCCTCAGACAAATGAAATGGTTAAGCGTTCAAAATGCGTAGTCACCTGCCTAGTGCTCCGGGTAATCCCATGTTTCACATGGACGGGTGTGGCAACTCAGGCCATCTGAGACACTGTCACATCCTATTTTTGGGTGTCAGCCAACAGTTTAACCATTGCAAAATTGAAATTCATGTGTCTGACTTTGTGTCAGTGTGTACAGGCAGAACTACACATGTGGCAAATATATTAAATATGGACAAACATCTAGTGTATGGAAATTGGCTCAGATACACAGGACAAAACATGTGTATGTTATCTTTTGACTCGGCATTATGGTGGCTTCAACATATATGTGTATGCTGCATTGCTTTGTTCTCAGCAGCTTTCAAAATGTTGACGTATACAGCATTGGTAATTCATATACTCCAATGTCCCAGTAGAACAATGTAAGCTTGTCAAAGTATTTAAATTGTGTGTAGCACGTAGTTGACATGTATACTTACCCACTACAGATGTTGCTTTAACAGTGAATACATGAGTCTAACATGGGGCTGACTGTAAAGTCGAGATTCACTGCCCCTGCAACAAGAGTCAGTACAGACGGTTTAGCTAGTCCGGACTGTGGAATAGTGTGCCACATGAAACATCTTGCTGATGCAGGATTTGTACTTGTCGGTTGTCCTGCATGCTGACAATTATAGCATTGACATGCAAGACAGAAACCCATCATGGTGACTGGGGATGGACATATGTTCATCATGTCAAAATATGAATTTGTCCATCCCATTTGCTGTGCCACTTCCAGACTCCCTTGCATGAGAAGAAACATGTTTGTAATGAGACATGCCGCAATGAGACATGACACTCAGGAGCATTACAGATCAGACAACTGGCAGAATAGTGTGTCGTTGGCCATGTATTTAGTGGAATTAGAAATACATCTAACAGATGGTTCCATTGCCATCATGTGTTTGGGAACCATGATTCACTGGCAGACTGACAAGTGCCATGTTCACATATGTGTAATGAATTTATTTGAAAAATGGTATCAACATTATGCAAGGTCTTGCTCTGTGATGTGTTGTTAAAAAATTCAAGTGTCAAGTCCATGCAGATGACTGAAGTGAATCTGTTTCTCCTCCTTGTTCACAGCATCATCTACGGCTATTGGAGGAGACAGTTCCATAGACCAAGAGGAAGTGGGTAGCCAGACTGGGTCCACTGTGGAAGAGGAGGAGGGGCCCAGTGGCACAGAGGGTAAGGGGAGCCACACTGAAGGCCGCTAAAAACCATCAACATCAGCTGAGGACCAATCCAGCTCCTTGTGGTGGTTGGTGTTACCCAAGGAGAGGCCACAACAGCAGAGTCTGTCACCGTCACCACCACCATCTCTACCCTTCAAGCTGCTCCCATTCCAAAGGTCCATGGACACTCCTGTGTTGCGGAGCAAGTCTCTTTTTGTCCAGGCACCAGACCCCCTGAATCTGTCACCCCTGCTGCCATGAGTGTGGAGTCTGTGGACTTACTCAAACAGATACATGTGGGCCAAGACATCCATGCTGTGTGTCCTCCGTGCACACACCATTCTTTTGACACAATTGGTGTCATACATGGAAGGCTTGTCTGCCCTACAGTGACCAAATCAGTCCATGGCCTCCTCACTGACGGCAGCTGTGTCCCTCCTATAACAGTGCTCCTCTGCCCCATCCACAGTCACCAATAATCGACCTGACCAAAGCACACTTACACAGGCGCATGCGCACACTGCAACAGACACAAGCAGCACACAGGAACCTAAAACAAAATCCCAACATACACACACACACACTTAGGGGACCGTCATCACACACGCAGGGGATAGGCAAAAAAAAAAACACACATATCCACCACTCCGCATTCCGGATCTGCCTCTCCCTCCAAAAGCCCTACCCTTGACTCTGCTGCAACCCCCATTCCCAGAGGGTTATCCTCTGTGACCTTGGCCTCTTCGCCACTGATATATCAGACCAGACTTGCAAGGGGAAGAGGAAATCACCACGCAAAGAGAGGAGATCCACCACCTCATGCACACCCTACCCTAAGAGTAGGAACACTGAGGCCCCCACCCGTACATCCCCAGGACAAAGAAAAGCAAAATACCACCACCATTTCACACCTCAACCACAAGATCCACATCCTCCCGAGCCCAGGCCACATCTCCCAAAGTTCACATATCACATGCAATTCCAGTTTCATCCACATACCATTACACCATCCCCAAGATGATAAGGCCCTACCCTTACGACAAGCACTTCTACTTCCACAACACCACACCTTCAGTCAGCTCAAGACACTGCAGTGGAGACCCTGGCCCCCCAATCTGACCTGTCCACTGCAGTGGAGCCACCACCCCCTCAATCAGACATGCACACTGCATTGGAGCCCATGCAACCCCAGCCCAACATTTTCACTGCAGTGTAGCCACAACCCCCTCAAACCAACATGTCCACTGCAGTGGAGCCACACCCCCCTCAGTCTGACATGTTCACTGCAGTTGACACTCTAGTAGCACCCATCCATCCCATAACCCATTCTGGTGCACCCTAATCGTGTCCCTGTGGTGCCTGGCCTGCCTCTAATGAAGCCCCTCCAAGGGGAGATGTCCCATAGTTATGTCAGTGCAGGCAAGCAATGGATGACAACTCATCATGTTTACCCCCTGTAGGACTCATGAACATGGAGTGACCATTGGCCATATTGTCATTCATGGTTTTTTTGTTATATGCAAATGCTGAAAAAAGCTTATTTTTGTTATTTTGCTGATTAGCATTTCATGTACATGATGCTACTAATGAGGTTACTGAAATTGCTGTTGAATATTGTTTAAGGACAAAAATGATATAGTGATGTAATGGACTGCATGTGGTCCATGGTATATGTGTCCTATTACAGTATGTATCAGAGTTATCATTGACTGCAATAGCAGCTTGTCAGTATCCACATTGTTTTGGTTAAGGGGTTTGACTTTCGTTTCCCAGCCTCCCATCTTTGGTTTACACATTTGCAAATATGTTGGGGTGACATTTGTACACATTGTAAATGTTTGTAATGGTACACCCGTCTCCAATTGCAGAATAGTGCATTGATGATGAACATGTTATCTGTCTCATCAGTGCAACTTGGTAAACATGCATTTTCACTATGTGCAGATGACTTTGGAGACACACCTGTACACAGGCTGATGAAACCAACGTATTATGTGTGTTGTGATTGTTGGATCGATATCCGAGTCTTATTCTGACATAGTAGACCCCTTCCAAGACCAAGCTTGACACAGCTGACATTCCACAGTGGTGAAATCACCTCATGACAGTGTGTTAATCTGTGACATTTCCTGAGACCATGGTGTGTGTTCTGTGAGCATGACTCTGTGTTCCAAGCCCTTTTTCTACCAAGATGGTAGTCCCTGCAGATGTTCCTGTTTGCGAAGCTTGCTGTGCTGTCCAGTGCTTTGTTAACCAATTTGACTTTGAGTGTCCCGGATGTGGGTGCATGTGAAACATTGAGTCTTCATGGTGTCATCCCTGGTTAGGATTCATATAAGGGCCTGCACTGTGTGCAAACTCACATTTGACATCTTTTTGGTTTCCCATCACCTGCAAGTTGTTAATATGTCATCTGTTTTTGGGAGTTTGTCACTTGTATCTGTGTATGAATGCAATTACAGAAGTCTGTTTCCTCATTCTGTTCATCTACTGGAGATGCAGGACCTCTGGGGGCATAATTTCTTTGTGGCTCACTACCGGAGTGGATATTGACAGTTGCGAAAACGTCCAGTGACTGGTGACACCTGATCATTATACCAGGGCCAGCGTTTCAAAAGGGTCAGTGACTGGGGCATTTTTAGGTCTCACCTCTCAATGCGCATGCGCATTGAGCGAGAGTATAGGCGCTTAAACAAGGTTTACCCAAGGTTTGCTTAGACTGGTGATTTGATGCTGTGCCCGTGCGCTTTTAGGTCAATGCGCAAGCGCATTGACCTAAAATGCGCGTGCACATCATCAAATCGCCATCTGTTCCCCAGCAGCACTCCTCCCACTCCTTTGAAGTGAAGCTTAGCTTCACTTCAAAGGCCCCTGCTGATTCACACTCGGCCGTGTCTCTCCCTCATCGCCGCTCTCCCCGCTCCGCCCCCTGCTGCGGCCGTGTTGCACTTCTCCTCCCCCCCTCCCCACATTAATGCCCTTTGTCTTGTTTGTTGCAGTTTGTCTTCCTTTTGTCTCTCCCTATCCCTCTTACTTCACCTCTTTCTCTCCCCTTCCCTCTGCCTCGCCATCTCTTCTTTGCCTCTCGATTCCCCGTGTTTCCTCCTTTCCCCCACCTCACTCTCTTCACTATATGTCTCACTCCTTTCTTTCTCCCATTTATCTATTTTTTCCGTTCTCTACTTCTGTCTGTCCCTTACCTATGAGTTATCCCCTCTCCCCTTTCTCTCACCGCACACCCCTTCCCTCCCTCCAGTCGTCTGTTCTCTCCCTGCCCCCTCGGTTTCTCCACCTGTGCTTCTGGTGGTCTCTTTTTAAGGTATCTCCTCCAAAGGGGCACAACCCTTGCCCTGCTATTGCCATTCCTCACACCTGCCCCCCAGGGGCCACAGAGGCCTGCCTGCCCCCCTCGCAGGGGCCCGCATTAACACTCCTGACACTGGTAACTCTTGTTATATTGCGCAGACATCACTAAAGGTGCTAAAGCGCCTTACTTACATCGAGCCTACTCCTGCACTGAAATCGGAAAGGGATTTAAAATTGTAGGGGAAATGGGTTAATATAAGCGCCGGAGTTTCTCATACATTAGGTGGTAATTGAGGAAATAACGTATACTTTAATAACGTAAGTACTCTGGTTATATTTGCAATGTACTACGACAATGCTTTATTTGCGTGACTTATCCTATATGAATTGGCAACATGTTTACACTACCTTATGTGTCCATTATTTCGATATGCACTAAAGAAGATACTAGTTGTGTATCGTGTCTATAGGTCGTGGGGCTTTTTTGTTGTCCTGTAAGCCAGTGTGTATACGTGCACGTGAGCTAGATAGTGATGTAAAAGAGGTAGCTGGGAGATGAAGTATTGATGTGGAGGGAGGCCCCTAGTACATTATACTGAAAGACTTGGAAACGGACTACGAACAGCAACAGGTCCATCTACGCATCAGCGCATATAAAGACGAAGTACCTCACTCCACCAGCCACATAATGCTTGGTAGTCACGATTTCTCACCTGACAGCAATCTTTTATCGAGGTGGGTCGAAACGAAATGTCGCCATACATTAACATGCAGCGACGCTTTTTTTCACATGTTTTCTTTGGGTGCTGTAAATCTGTTCTTGTGGTTTTTTTTGGGTGGGGACGCACAATTTTATTTTCCATCAGCTGCAGAAAACATGCATCTCTGATTCCTACTCTTCGGATAGGACAGGAGATCGGGCCCCCATTACAGAGAATGCACACGATTACTTTGCCGAGTTTCCACAACTGTTAGTTGTTTCATCAGACATTTGGGGTCACTAGGCCTGTTTCAGGTAGTTGTTTGTGCACGTGTATTTCACACCGATGTACGGTTTAATGTTGGGTTGTGGTTTCTGTTCAACAACAGTCCAGTATCTCCCCCCCCATCTTTTTGGGTCTTGCATCATATAGCAAACTTTATATCAGCACATTTGGTACATTATGATCTGCAATGGAACTTGTTGCAACATTTTACTTATGGTGCTCATGCCTGGTTACTTATCAGTGGTTTCGCAACTGGTTTACATTCCTCAGTAACAGTCATAATTATCATTTAAGAATGCGGGGTTTGTATCTAACGTATTTTGGGATTTAGTCAAGCACAAGAAATCCTTGATTTCATATTCCTCAAGCATCGGGCTTCTAAAATAATTGAATTTTGAATGACGTTTTGAAGAAGAGAGTATGAATGTGCAAATTTATAAAGTTTCACATATGGCACTGGTAAACCCCCTCCCGTTGTTGGTCTATACAGTAAGTTAAGTGCCAACCATGGTGCTTTATTGGCCCAGATAAATGCAGGAAAATGTACCCCAATATTTAGTTTAAAAAAATATTGTGTGCAAAAAACATGGAAGTGCAGAATATGTATCTATAAAAAAATGGAATAGTGGTAAAATCGACATTCTAATCAGATCTGATTTACTTCAACTGTGCATAATCTCCGCTAGTCCAAGAACTTGTTACTCGAAATCTAATATCTGTTCTGTTCTCACTCCTTTTCTGATACTAGTAAAGCAGTTGGTGGGGAGGATTAGGTGGATCAGCCTCTCCACCCGTTTTATTTCTGATGAGTAAAATGAGAGTTGTATCCCACCTTCACTGCAAATTAGTTTTTTTTTTTTAAATATTTTTTGGTATCCATATGCAGTGTGGTGCTTTCAATTGGGCTCATCTGTAGATACTTTTTTGATAAATTGTTTTTAATGCTCATATCATAACTAACAGCTAAAAACTAGAATCCCTACATTTTCGCTAGGCGAGCTAGTTGAAATAAAGGGTCCCAGAGGTCACAACTCTTGATCTGGCTATGTTTGCCACCTGGCCTTTTTTTAATTGGCATTGCCGGTTTTTTAATATGCAGTCTGGTACGAAAATGAAGAAAATCACACAAAGCTGGTATTTTCGCCTCAGATTCATGAATACGTAAAACTGTAAATGTAAGGTGAAAGCAGTATAAAATGTGGTCTAAATCTGCTTTAATGATCCGTGACTGATTAGTTAAAACTAAACAAAGCACCCTCACACCCTCTCACCCCCACACACCCTCTCACCCTCACACTCACCCTGACAGCCTGACACCCCCTCACCCCCTCACCCCCCCTCTCATCCCCCCTCTCACCCCCTCTCACCCTCTCACCCTTTCACCCCCTCTCACCCTCTCACCCCCTCTCACCCTCACACCCCCTCTCACCCTCACCACCCCCTTTCACCCTCACCCTCGCACACCCACACCCCCTCACACCCCCACACACCATCACACCCCCACACACCATCACACCCTCACATCACCTCACCCTCACACACTCACACACTCACACACCCACTCACCCTCACACCCCCTCACCCTCACACCCCATCACCCTCACACGCCCTCACCCTCACACCCCTCACTGCAACAACACATATTGTGTTACAATAGGTGTCACATTTGCGAAAAATAAAACTATTGGCATTGTAAATAACAAAGCTATTAATTTCGCTATTTTCAAAACAAGCACATAAATAAAAAATGTGTCCTTTGCAATACCAATAGCTCAAACTTTCCTAATGCGAGACCTATTGCATTGCTGTGCTTCTCTCCCCTGCTGCAGTCTCCTGCTCTCTAGAGAGGTGCCCTAACGACCAGAGCTGCCATCTAAGTCACGTAAATACAAAACATGTTGCATTCCTAATGCTATACGTGTCACATTCGTGAAAGTTATAACTATTGGCATTGTAAATGACAAAGCTATCAATTTAGCTATTTTAAAAACCAACAAATAAATAAAATATTTGTCATTTACAAGACCAATACCTCCAACTTTTCTAATGCGAGACCTATTGCATTTCCAATGCTTGTTTTACCTGCTGCTAGAGGAGTTTGTGTTAACAGGGGCCCGTTACGCCAGTACAAGGGACATGTGTTAACAACAAGGCAGCTACTGAAGTTTGTTGTCATTTTTGGAAATAACTTACAGCCAGAATCAGCCGCTAGCATTCCTGTGGCTAACATCCTTGCGGGGGGACTTGAAACCTCAAAATTCCTACCGCCAGGAGGCGCGGTCCTTGTCTTTTCACAGCAGGAGGCACTTGAAAATAATTTTGCAAAGGCAAGGGTGGTCCCATCTGTGCCAATCAGAGCCCGGAGGGGGCCGGGCTGGCCTCCCTCACTAACGGGTGAGGCGGAAGCACGCCAATAAATCCAGATTTAGTGTCTACATGATGGGGAAATGCAAACCAATCATCTCAACTAATGGGGGTTAGCCCAAGAACACCTTAGACTCTTTTCCTCTAAGAGCCACGGATGTACTGGATAAACAGATTCAATCTGTAGAACAAAGGCCATCCATGGGAGGAATGGGTGCATGTGCTAATTTGTATGTAACCAAGAAGGTCCCGCTGTGACTACATCAATTCCAGTATTACCAGCCTCAGAACCATATATCACTCGGTCCAAACGCTTGATTGCTCAGACGGTTAAATGCTCCATTCTCCTCCCCGGGCTCATCATAACCCCCTTTAAAGAAGAATAAAGGAGGAGGGAAGCCAAAATGATTGTATCTCAAGAATCTAATGCACTCTCCCCTTTTTCTATGGAATCCTTAATTTTAATGTTAGAACAGTGAATTACAGTTTTACTTCAACCTCTGATAGATAGGCTTTCCAGAATTGAGGCCAGTATTGAGTCTTTTTGTTCTGTAGAGCGACACAAAAACCACCAAAGTTTTTGCCCCATACCATCTGATCAGTCGATCAGGGCTTATTAAGAGGGAATAGAAGTACTAATCTAGAAAGAATGCCCCTAACTCCCCCTCTACTCAGCCGCTATCCGCTGTACAAATCTCCAACCCCTTGGCTCAAAAATCAACCAGCGACAGTAGTAGAGATCCAACATCTCAAGGAACTTCCACAAACAAGCTTTTGTCTCCTTTAAGATCTGGAAGAAAACCAGACCCAAGGCCCGAGTTTGAATTTAAAAAAAGAACATGAAAGCCAATTAAACAAATCTAGCACTTCCCCGGTAGCTTGTCCCTATGTTGTAATATTGTCCAATGTTCCTAGTTCATCTTGTTTCCAAAAATAGACAACACAACAACTGATGTCTAAAGCAAGTCACTGGCTCAACAAACATGTTGGGGGTAAAGGGGCGATATTGTCGCATATTATAATGGCTAGAAGAGTAGGCTAAGTAGGGGATTCACAAAAATGTATTAAGGGCAATTGTGTGGTGGTTAATTTTAATTCTCCCCAAATGGTGCGAACATTATTACAACGGCTTCCAACAGCTCCAACTCCGCTAACATAGATATTCCCTCTACTGTTGGGGTATTTCTACAGACCCAATACCCTCATATTGCGAGACGAACAATCACCTGCCCTAGCCTGCCCCTCCTTCTCTATATTTAGTCACCCGCAACACAGCTCGGGACTGTCTTCTGCTCCCTTTCCCACACACAATTGATTGAATGTGTTATTGTATTTGGAGGGTTGTGATTGACATAGTTTAAATAGGAGATTACCCACTCCTGTTCCAAACACACCTATACTGGATACTGAAGCTAATATCTATGTACCTGTAATACATGATAAGACAAATCCCATCACACTTATGTCATGCAATATTGCAGGCTTAGGTAGTAAATCGTCAAATCCTGATTGGATAAATATTATCGTTACGTATGACATGATTTGTTTGCAGGAAAGTTGGGAAACGGGGCTGATCTATTTAGATGGCTATCGTTCATTTTATAATGCTGCCCTTCCATCAAGATCAGGAACAGCCAGGGGAGGGATTTTAACTCTAATCAGAAACACAATATGCCTGGAAGTTGTTTCATAAATTAATGTTTTTTCTTTTTATCATTTATTGCTTTTAAAAGCCCTAGACGAGGAAACTATTCTTTTAGTTAACTTCTATGATAACAACTTTACAGGGGATATGATAAAGTTATAGACCAGCTGGAGGAAGATATTGATAAATGTCTTATTACTTCAAAATGTAACCCAAAATGTTTTGGTTGCAACATTTAATATACACCCCTGCCATCTATCCAATTTAAAAGGATGTGGTTTTATTAAGGATGAGGGTGACCCCCTGCATCACTTTAATCATATTTACTATGGAGAAGCCCTGAATAGATTATTAGTAATTAATAGTTTAGAAATTTGTAATCCGATTGATTCTCCATCTGGTATGCTGCAAAAAGCATTTGGCACTCAAGATCAGAGTACCACAATGGACTATATAATAATAGCGGAACCCCTAAAAACATGACTTTCAATTTGTGAAATTAAGTACCTAAATTCTGGTGACCATACTGCAACTACTGCCAAATTGAATTAGGCAGAAATACATGTGGGGCAGCCAAGTCACGTCAAGCCAATGATGAAAAAACAAACAGGATTACCCTAAACTGGGCAATGATAGATAAATCGACTTTTGCCTCAAAAATAATTGTAAAAAACCGAAATGACATTATACCGTGCTTAGAAACAGCATCTAGCCCAACCCAGGTAATCATGGCTTTTGAGTCTATACTTTCAGAGATTAAGTTTCAATTATTTAAAAAAAAGTCTACCCCTAAAAGAGCAGGGCCAATATGGTTCAATCATTTCTGTACTAAGTCCCGAAAAGCTCTACACCAAGCCCTCGGGTCAAATCCCTGAGATAAAGACCTAGTCAAAATATACTGTTCCCAATATAATGAGGCTAGGAGGATTAGAATAAAACCCTTGAAAGATGAAGCATGGAAACAACTCCATCTAGCTGCCATTTCCAAAAACCCTAGGGGTTAGGGGTCAGGAGTATTATTAATGCTCCGTTCCTTAAACCACCATCAGCTCTAACACTGGATTGCCATGTAGAAATGGAGTCATGGGTCTCATATTATTCTAGCATATTTGATCCCAATATGGAGGGGGGAAACCGCAGTCTTTATCTAGGTGTGGTCCTAGCAAACCCCCCTTGATCATTGAACATCACGCGACAAAAGTAACCCTTATGCAGTGCTCTGGAAACAAAGCGCCCAAACCAGTTTGTACCCCTTTAGATTCCTTCCTTGATCAGCCGGAACTATGGGGTCCTGTACTGACAAACGTCTTTAATGTGATAGCTAAGGTGGAACCTCCAGACTCATGGAAGAAATCTATTTTAGTTCCAATTTATAAGAAACGGGACAAAGCAGAGGCCAAAAATCACAGGCCAATTTCCCTGCTAGATAGCACAGCTAAGTTAATGGGAAGGGTTTTAGTAAACATACTAGAGGAATGGGCAGCCAGTACCAAGGTTTTAATCCCAGTCCAATATGAATTTAAAAAAGGTGTGGGCTCTCAGGACCAGTGCCTTCATTTAAGCCTATTACTCGCCAAGTACAGTCAAGTAAAATCTGAAAGATTGTACTCGGCGTTTATGGACTAGTCAGCAGCGTTTGACTGCATGGAACATCAACATCTATGGAGAATAATGGAAGAAATGGGCATAGATAAGGCTAATATATCTTTTTTTAGACAGCTCTGCTCATCAGCTATGGTCTGCGACATATAGGGGAGAGAGGGGGAGTGCACCAGGTCATTTCCAATTAACAGGAGGGTGTCGCAGGGTTGTGTGCTTGCCCCACTTCTTTTTTCTTTTTACGCCAATGGGGTGGAAGCTCCCCTGCTGGACTCAATAACATATGTCCCTAAAGTTAATAATGCCTGTACTCCAATTCTCCGGCATGCTGATGATGCGTTGCTAATTGCGCGCACAGGCTTCGCCCTTCAAAAGTTACTAGATACCTATGTATCCTATATGCTAAAACTGGGGCTAAAAAACAATGAGGCTAGGTCCTTTATTATAATTACTGTCCGTAAAAATAGGAAGGTCCCAAACTTCTATATATCAGGCCAGAAAATAGCTCAAACTGATACTTTTTCCTATCTAGGTGTAACGTTTGATAGGCAACTATCATGGAAAAATATGCTGGCTACTAGAGGCTTATCATTTCGGAGAATCATTATTGCCCTACACTTGTTTGTGAAAAAATTGTGAGTAAAACCCATTGACATGGCAAAAAAGGTTTACACAGCAAAACCAGTCTCGGAAGCAACCTACGGGGCTGGCATTTGGGGCTACATTAATCCCTGCGTCCTAAAAATTGTAGAGTACGCAGTTTTGAAAAAACTAGTGGGCTGCCTTGTAAGCTGCTCCCGTCTCATTGCTCATGCAGAATTGGATGTCCCTTAATGTGACCGACACAATGGCTTTGGCTTCGATAATTTTGTGGCAGTCTATATGGAGATGGGAATTTATCCATGTCACACAAAAGATAATTGAAGACTGCCTATCCTTGAAAAATGCCCACAAGATCCCGTGGATTTTCTATATTAGATCTAGTTTTTCATCTTTAGGATTAGAACGTCTATTTTCTGTCCCTAGCGACAGTGTGAATTTTCCAAAAAGAGAGTTAAAATCATTTTTCTTCAAATTAAGGGCTGAAGCAAGATTGAAAGCAAACTGTAAAAAAGTATCGGTTAAAACATATTTAGTCCAATGGTACAGGAAAGCTAGCATTAGGTTAGATACCATGCTGACTTCACCAATAATTACTAGCTTCAATTTCTTTAAGACTCTTCCCACTTCATGACAAGCATCATCAGAAAAGTTGTTGTATTCTAATTTGTTATCATGTTTAACAGCTAGCATTATTAATCAATTTATTTGAATATTATGTGCAGCTAACCCCACATGACAAATTGGAATCTGCTGTCTTCTGTTCGTAGCTTGTCATCACTTTAATCTAGCAGTTTTTACAATTCCAGCTTGACCACTTATATACAATAGAACTGGTTTATATGTAGAACAAGTAAACTCTTTTTTCTCATGCAGAACTCCATGTTTTATTTTACCTATCACTTCATCAAAAATGCATTTCTGATCTGTATTCATTTGCTGTATTATTTGTTCTAGATCCAGAGTTTCCAGCCTTGCTTGCTGCATTGCAATCTCAACTTAATGCATGGCTATTACAGTTTCATTTTGAATGATTGGCTGTCCAAGAGGACCTTTAATTCTAGGTGCTGAACTTTGATTTTCTGAGAACTCTCTTTTGCTATCTCAGCAGCAATTGTTTCTTCTTGATCAATTTCATCTCTCAACATTCGAAGATACACTGGAAACACAGCACATTCAGTGCTGTCTTCAACAGCGTTTAATGAGGATTCATAACAGTCAATTTCTCCAAGTAGCTCCTTTTCAGATCGCCATGGCTTGAACAACTGAAAGAAGGCTAAACTTAGCTTTCGCTGGTTGATTAAACTTCCTTTTTTATGTCTGACCAAAATTGTATTTACATTAGCCTCAATGTTATATCGGGGACATGCAATTATGCTTACTGTGCATTTCGTTTACTGTGTTTTTTTTCACACTTGTCAGCCATCACAAATAGCTTCTAAACTGTTGCGGTGCTTAGAATCTTGGTTATCAAATCTTCCACTTTCATAACTTATTGACTTTTATGAATGAATGTTTTGGAAGTCAAATAATATTCTGATGCATATTGAGGCAGTTTTAACTGCACCAGTACAACCTTGCTTATAGTACTATTTGTACTCCTTAAAAAGGATAATTTTGTAATATAGGATACTGCCACATTGTTTGTGGGTCACGCTTTGAAACAAAAAATGTACTCAATCAAGCATTATAAGTGACATCAACAATTAATTTGGTTTCCTTTGATGTCTCTTACAGACATTCTGACACTTGCAAATAACTACTTCCACTCACATCTATCTGCTCATTGAGGCGGTTTCTTATTATGTTCTTATAATTGCTTTAGGATACTTCTACTTATGATGGAATTGGTACTTCTAAAATAGGAAATGCTTAATACAGGATATCGCTACACTTTTTGTGGGTCACGCTCCTAAAGGACACATGTATTTTACTGTCCTTCAAAAGGATGTCAATTATCACTCGCACACAAGTGCATGGCTCCTAAAGAGACTTCCTTTGATGTTTTTTACAGAAATGTTGACACAATTTACAACTTTTAAAATTCATTGGATTCAGAAAGACAAATTATGCTAATATATGAATTGAGGTATGTGTCTACGCATGTACAGAAATGGGATACTGAATTTGATAAAAACTTGGGTCCACATATATAAAGAAATTTGGTACAGCCAATTGGTGGTCCTACTAAGTATTAATGTCTGGGTTGCCATAGTGTTTTCCAAATTGTAAAAGTCAAGAGTCTCATTATGAGTCAAACATGAATTGTCTATATTTAATTATAATTTTCTCCCTGTGCTCCTATGATCAGACTAGTAAGACGACATATATTTATACAAGTTCAAAGTCCTTTTAGCAAAAACTGTTAAATATAGATAGTACAAAATTAAGATGACCTATGTTCTTTACTGATATACTTTATAGCATCTGCCTTGTTTTACATTGTAAATAAAAAAACAATTAAATGTCTGTACATATTGGAAGTAAGTATTTGCTTTGCATATGTTTTGTAGCCCGAAGAAATCCCTGTTGGATGGAGCACAGTGGCTACTGTTCAATTGATGTGATTTTATAGAAAAAGGATGAATAAAGATTTACTGAAAGAAGAAACTATCTTCACATGCGTTTGTTGTGACTTAACAATAATAGTCATGAATATTGATTGAAATTGAAAATTATGCACAATGGACATATGTCTTATTCTGTATTCATAGCACATTTTTAATTTAGGTGCTGAGCCACTATCTTGTCAATTATTTAAAAACTGATTTTTAATTATTTAAAAATAAATTACTCCCCACCCTTTACCCCTATAAGCCCCACAAGCCATACCTAAAATTAACTACACAATTACCTCAATTAATTATCATTTCATTCATTAATATTAATTAACTACTAATTAATAATTTATTACAATTAATTAGTTTCCACCTTATACCCCTATAAACCCCCAAACCCACATATAAAATGTACCCCCAAAAATTCAAAACACAATTAACATTATAAAATCTCAGCTAAATAAACATTTATAAATATAGAATGTTCATTCCTTTATTATAATTAAATTACTTCCCACCCTATTCCATTATAAACCCATAATCCGCTACAGGACTAAAAAACATAAAAAATGTTATTAAAATAAAATAATAACTGCTAAAAATGTAACACATATATTAAAAAGCATAAACAATACTTAAACAAAATATACATCACACATTTAAAATATATACTAAAATACAGAACACTAACTAAAACATCAATATTTTAAACAACAATATTTTTGAAACCGATATTAATGACTTCTATTCTTTTTTTAAATAGATATTTCTCACCTTATAGTCAATATTCTTGACCACGATATTCTTCCTGTCGATATTTCTGTGTCATGTGTTTAAAACTCGATAGTAGTGTAAGTCGACATTTCCAACCCAATATTTTGACTAAATACTGAATTGAAGCAGGTCATGCCATGCATACTCAGCACAACTGAGTGTAAGAAACCATGCAGGTGCTCCAAAATTTCTCTACATGCATTTTAGTTCACTGTGACAATTATATTAATATTCATTGGTCCCATGTTGACATGCCATGAGACTAATCAGTTTGCATTCAAGTTGTTCATCTTTTCTGTGGATCTTCTGAATAAATTCACTTGCAGATAGATTTTACAGCTTTACACCTATTTTCAAAATGTGGTTTATTTATTAGTTTATTTATTTATCTAGCCCAGCTAATACCCTGGGACGTCTTTGCGCTTGTCAACCTACATCCGGCCATCACTGAGATCAAATTAATGGCTAGAGCTTGAAAATTCAGAAATTATACAGTAAATAACCAGGTCTTCAGGCCCTTCCTAAAGGACATCAAGTCTGATGAGATTTTAAGTTTGTAAGGCAGACAGTTCCAAATTCTGGTTTTGATGTTTACGAAGTTTTTACCACCTCAGCTTTATATAAACAAGGTTTGGGGACCTCCACTAACATGTGTGAGGAGGATATCAAATTTCTAGTCGGGGTATACCATCAGAAATGGTCAATCCGGTAAGCGTGTCACTGATTATGCAGTGCCTTAAAGGCGATGCTGAGGGCCTTAAAATTAATCCGCTTTTCCGCTGGAAGCCAATGTAGAGCTTTGAGGGCCAGCTTGGCCGAGGAATATTTTGAGATACCAAAGAGAAAACGGGCAGCAGAATTATGTATAACCTGCAATTTCACAAGAAGTGCTTTATTTATACTGATCAGAAGGCTGTTATAGTAGTCAAGCCTTTACAAGACTAATCCAGAAACCACCATTTTTTGTAGGTCTGGCTGTTTGTATGGATACATTTTCCTCAGAATCTTCAATGTATAGCAGGTGGATTAAGTGATCACTTTCACATGAAGATAGAATCACAGGGTTGTGGCAAAAATTACTCCCAGATTCTTTGTCTTAGTGGCAGGGGTAGAGAGGGGTCCAGCTCCAAGGGCTGCCAATCCGAGGAACAGATGGATGAATCTCTGCCAAAAGGGAGAACCTCAGTCTAATAAGAGTTCAATTAAGGCAGTTCTCTGACATCCATCCACTCACCTGCCGCATGCAGGCATGAACGTTGTGAGCAGTGTCCCCAGTACTGTATGGGATGGAAACTATGATCTTGGTGTCATCTGCATATGACACCATGGCAAAGCCAATTGATATGATCAGTCTAGCTAGGGGAACCACATATATATTAAAGAGAGTTGGGTTCAGGGATGAGCCCTGGCGACCCCACACGGAAGTTTAAAACTCTGAAACCTGAGACCATCCACTAACACAAGTTGTTCCTGGTCTGTAATGATTTTAAAAGAAATAGAGCAGGGCCTGCTGTACCCATTTTATAGGGGCCATGTAGTAGAAGGTTATGATCTGCCGTTTTAAATGCCCCCAAAAGATCCAGTAATATCAAGACCGCCATACCCCTGTTATCCACGGAGCACCTGATTTCTTCTGATGCCGTGATCAGAGCAAGCTCGCTGCTAAGGCCACTCCGGAAACCATACTTTGAAGGGTCAAGAATGTGATTATGAGTGATGAAGAGGCCAATACTTGATTTATATTTTTTTCCAGAACTTTTGCAGGTAGAGGCAATTAGGCAATCGGATGAAAGCTGCCTGGATCAGATGTGTCCAGGTTCGGCTTCTTTAGAAGTGGTAAAATGGAAGTCCACATTTTAGAAAAAATTCCAGTTTTAAAGACAAGGTTGTATAGCTCAGTAAGATGGCACATGACTACTTGGTCGCGGAGTGGATAATCTTGGGAGGCACGGGTCCAAAGGAGAACCGGAATTGGTGATGGAAAGGCATTTGATCAGTTGCTCACTTGTTATGGGCGGAAACTCAAAGAGATGTGAGGAGTAAGGAATGTTGGGGTCATAGAGACCCATTTGTTATGCAGACAAACGAAAAGAGTGAGGAAGGGAGTTTGTGGGGATACTAGAGACCTGAGAATCCTCTTTTCCAACATCAGGAGGTTTGGGCTGAGAAAAATTATCTGACACCCGTTGAGCCGTGAACAAATTATAGATACTCATGACCTTACTACAAAAGGTGGACGCTAAGGCTTGATCAGGTATATTCTCTTTAGCTTCTTGTACCCTGCTGAGTTTTTGGACTGAAATAAACAATTCTCTGTAGCTGATCTTTGAATTTTTCTTTTTCTCCAAGAAGTAGTTGATCTCGGTGTTATGGATCATGCATTTGTAGTTGGTTAATAGTTTCTTATATTGTTCTTTTTCCTTTGTATCATAGGAGTGACTCCAGAGCATTTCATGTCCACTGCAGTTTACAGCATAAAACATTGAAGACATATCACTTTCAAATGATAGATGTAACATATAAGGGATACTTTGACGAAATCCAGGATCCTCTGATTAAAGCCTTGTACATCTGTAATCGGCCGCAGGTATTTGCACAGACCGATAATCATACCTACTACCTACTTCAGTAGGAGAGAGACAAGGAAAACAGCGAACTTCTACACTTTTTTCCCATACTCTTAAGGGAATTCATTTTGCTTCTTTTAGTTGCTATAAGTCAATAGCATCACCAACAAGCTCCTTTGAATGTAGAGGATGAATTCTGTAATGTTCTTAAATTTCTTCTACTCTGCTCCAATCCACTTTTTCTATCTGACCTTTTGTTGATGATGTGTTGTCCTCCAGATCTGTGATATCTTGCAGAATTCCAGCATTTTTGATTATGATGTAATTCATTCAGACAGACTCCGAATGGGATCCAGTTTGCAGAATCCGATAGAGCACACTTGTTTCTGAACGGATCATACACATTTCCCAATGCTACGTTACGAGGCCCGGAAACCATTTGAGCAGTCTGAATCAGTTCAGAAAGGCATTCGGACAGCCCAAGTCTTTCAAAGCCGATTTATGAATCTCTATGGACATATGTACAGAGGCGCGATTACCAATTTGGACAGCCATTTCGATTCAATCTGTGGGTCCCCCTTCACCCGGAGGTGTCCTGGTGGGGCCCATGGAGGTTCCCAAGGAACCTCTCTTCCCAACGATGCACAATGTGGCAGGCACCACGGGGTGCTGCCACATGGTACCTGCCACAGGGTGCAAGGTTTTCCCAACCTCCCTTTTTCAATGGGAGCTTGTGTTCTCGTTTGGAACACAGACTCCTATTAAAGTCAATACGAGTCCAACCGAACAATGCTGCTAAGAATCATAATCAGTTGTCCAGACTTGCAGGGCCCAATTCGTTTGGACACTAATCCGAGACCAATTTGTTCAGAACAGTTTCCTAATGACTTTACAATCAGGCCTAATATATGATATTTTGGGCCAGATATGAAGTTGTATTTTTAACTTTGCTAACATATACTAATTCTTGCCATATGTTTTTACTTTTGGTCGGGACACCATTTACTAGAAATACACAGCCCTCTTCCAAGTTTCTCTGTACCCCTTATAGCTTTAATATCTTTCTTTAAAAAATACAGGCAAGCATACACCTCTACTTTTGATCTTTCAGGAGCTCAGTTGGAGGTAAGTTCCCTGTCTATGGCTCTATGCAAACTATAGCTTGAAATAGATGTATAGACTGTATTAATATGGATTCATACAAATTCAAATCTTTAAGTATGTCTCATACAGTTCACATCTGAGGCATATAAAAATTATGACAAATATCAATAGAAAAACATTACAATCAATATACCTGTGGCTATAAAGTACATATATAGAGGTGGATTCCAGAACTTTGACACTACAGTTACAATTGTCACACATCACATGCATTGATTCTGAGCATTGTTTACACAGTCACAGCATCTGGGGTAGTAGGTTGTACATCCATGCCTAGGTAGGTCAGTAATGGCTCCCACACATAATTTGGTCAGGAGGCCACCGGCAACTCCTCTGTGTATAAAACTAAGTTCTCCCTGCAGTACGTCAAGTCCCTGAGCCATAGTGCAGCTGTAGGGCTCTGCTTACTATCCCACACCATCGCTACCCGCCGCTTAGCAATAAGCAGTGCCACTCTTGCTATCTTAGCCTTCGCACCTTTCAGAAAAGGGAGTAGACCCAATAAGCACACCTGTGGTGAGCAAGGCAGTTCCACCCCAAGGATTTTAGACAACTTAGTAATCACCTCAGTCCAATATGCCCATACCTGCCTAAAGGCCCAGGCCAGGTCCCAAAAGTCTGCACTGGAGGTGCCACATCGTGCGCATGTGTCTGTGTCTCGAAGGCCATATTTAAAAAGTCTGTGGGGCATATGTTAGACCTGATGAAGAATTTTTTAAAGTGTATAATACGCAAGTTTTGTTGGAAGTGAGGGCTCCAGTCAGGCTACAGCAGCGTACCCAATCGTCCTGAGAGATCTGTGGGTCCAAACATTTGTTCCATTTCTCCAGACTGTTATCGTCAGGGAGAGCCCTATCTTCTCTAGCAGCTCGATACAATTTAGTGACAAGCTTGTGTCAGGTGGGGCGGTAAGTAAGGTGTGTAATGTGTGGGACTCTAGAGGCTCTGCAGGGAACGTTGGATAATAGGCTTGTGTTGCTTTCTTTAGTCAGTGTAACGAGAATGTGAATAGCAAAGTCTGATGCTGAATATAGTCGGTATCAGCGGATGTAAAAAAAGTGACATTAGGGCATTTTGTCAATACCCGCCTGAACCAGTATGTGCAAAACTCCCATCTCATGTGTCACCAACATGTTCTCATGGTGAGCAATAGGTAGCAGCGGAGAGTACATTGTCAGCTTCCTGACTAGTCGGCCCAGTGCCTTCCAGGCTGTGATCGTCGAGATGATAGAGTTGAATGTGGCACGGGGTTTGAGTCTACGCCTATGTGTTAAAATGTAGCCTAATGGGATGGAATGTGCCCCCCAGTGTCCCACCACCACGTGCAGGATAAAATTGTGAGAAGTGAACCAAAAATGCGCGTATTGCACATGTGCGCACAAATAATGCACGTAAATATCTGGTACCGCATGTTTGTAATCTAGGGTTAGAGTTTGCCAGCATACTCAGGCCTATTTTCCACCTCAAATCAGACGGAGAAGCAGGGAACGCACAGTTTTAATAAAGTGTTGGGAGAGAGGGATCGGTATGTTATTAAAAAAATATTAACATTTAGGCAACACCACCATTTTAATTAATGTGATACTATCTGCGAGGGAGACTGGAAGATTAATCCACCTGTCAACTTTTTGCTCCAAAAACATGACATCAGTGCCATAATTCTCACTAAGGACTCTGCCGGGATCTCTGTGAACCCAGAATCCCAGATACTTAACTGACTCCGTTGCCCACTAGAGAGTGAGTTGTGGCTCATGCGGGTGCGTGGATATGGTCAGGGTAGCACCACTGACTTAGACCAGTTGATGTGTAACCCGGAGATTCTGGCAATCCAAATGTACTCCTGTATAACCGGCGGCAGGTGAGTACGGGGCTCTCGAATAAAAAGCAACTTATCATCCAAATATAATGAGATGATGAGTGGACAGTGATATAAGTTGAGAGCTGCATATTTTTTACATTGCCTGATGAGGTAGGCCAGCGGTTCTAGCTTCAAGGCGATCAGTAGTTGCGATAGGGGCACCCTAGCCAGGTGCCTTTAATGATGAAAAAAAGGTTCTGAGGTGTGACCCCCTCACTCGGACCCGCGCCATGGGGTGTGCATAAAGGATTCGCACCAAGTTGAGATAAAAAGAGGATAATCCCATCCAAGAACAGGTAGCCACATTCAATCAAATCAAATGCTTTGGCAACGTCAAGCATGACAGCTGCCGCCGGAAGGTCAGGAGAAAGAGTGTGGAAGAGAGCAAACAGTGTGCGGAGATCGTGGGAGGTGGACCGTGTGGGTATGAACCCAGATTGATTTGGTAGCACCAGATTCTACATGAGCAGTTGAAGACGGGTGGCTGGTATATTCGCTAAAATGTTTACGTCTGTGCTAATGAATGAACGACAGAAGGCAATATGAGTTGCAATGAGCGGGCTGCTTGTATTTTTTTAATAAGGTAATGAATAGAGCCTCATGAAGGGAAGGGGGGTATGCCTGAGTCACATGCCTCTGCATACATTTCTAACAGGAAGGAGGTGAGCTCCTCAGCATAGGCCTTGTAGAATTCAGAAGGAAATCCGTCCAGGCCAGGAACTTTTTTATTAGGGAGGGAGGCTATTTCCATGCGAGTGTCTTCCACTGTGATCGGCTGACCTATATTATCTCTCTGACCCTCTGACAACAATGCAATAGCTACCTGTGATAAATTGGTATCTAATTCATCAGTAGCTGTCTCACCCTGCGAGGTGTACAGTTTTGCGTGCATTTGTCATGACTGCTCCAATATGACTGTGACACTGAAGTGGCCATGTCCTGTATCATCTGTGATCTTAGTGATTATGTCATGGTTCATGCGGTGTGTAATCTTTGTGGCCAAGTGGTGTCCTGGTCTCCCACCCTCCCCATACGAGCGCGCCACAGCAAGTTTTGATATATATCGTAGCTCTTCGTCCGCTAGCCTAGCATGTTCAAGTATGGCTTCCTTAATAGATGCTAGGGTTGCCTCACATAGCATACTCTCATAGTTGTGTTCGAGGTTGGTCAGTGTAGTTTCCACTTTAGTTATTTGGCCCCGTAAGTCCTTTCAAATGACAGCTGATGTACTGATACAAGCATCCAGTCCACCACCTCCTCACTCATGAACCAATAATCAAGGCGAGACCATCTGCCATGTGCTGTGGAGATATGTGTGCCCTCAAGCGTCTCTGCATGCCTATGTCGCCATATATCTAGCAATCCAAGTTCTGCCATCCCATCGTTGATCACACGAGCTGCACCTGGCGAGTGTCCCTCCCTACCACTAGATTTATTTCTGCTGGTGTCCAGGTGAGTTTTATGGTCGCCCCCCCCCCCCCAGTGCTGACTAGTTTTTGCCGACCAATGTCCTGTGGCCCATAGCATAACGACCCGCAGAGTCAACATGAGTTTGATGTACTGTAAAAGGAAGGCCTTTCTTTACTAATGTGAGTACCCACCAAATATAGGAGGAATTGGAGCAGGACAGGCAGTAGCTAGTCCAGCGAGCCCCTACCAATTTGTCAGTTTGGTTTGTAAGATGCGTTTCTTGCAAGAGGACAATGCTAATTCTATGGGGTTCTAAATGAGCTACCACCTGCGGAATTTTTTTGGGTGAGTTGAGGCCCCGCATGTTCCATGTGAGACAAGAAATTGTCATACCATTACTGTGCATCCCAATAGCAAAGTATGTCAACAACGGAATTCACCTTGTGTTGAGTATGTGAACAAAATGTGTGAGCAATATCCAGCAGGATAGTGAAAATATTCAGCCACATGAACAAACCCCCATAGCAATGCCCTCCACCCCATCCCCCACCCACTTCAGCAACCCCAACACACCAAAGCCATCCCTAACTCCCAGAAACAAATCCCAAGTACAGCACCAAGGGAATAACCAACTGCGGGGAACACCCATATGGGGTACGAAGGAGCACAAACTCCCTCCTGATGAAAGTAGGAGGTGGCCGAGCCATCATACAATGCTTTTCCCAATCCCCGCAAACACATATCTTATAAGAACATAGGAGGGGAATCTCCCCAACACTGATCTAAATTATACACTGAGGGAGAATAAGAAGCAAAGTAAGCAGATGACCGTTAAGTGATAACAGTAGTCATGCCCCATCCCAGGGTGCCCTCCCAACCCATCCAAGTTCTGAAACAGAGTCCGCCCTTTCCCCTTGCCAAGTCACCATGCCCAGCAGTGTCATCACTCTCTGCATGCTTGGGGGATTGGTTACGATGGGAAACTGATTTGGCGAAATCCAAATCCGATTTCGGGCAAGTGAAAAATGTGTATCTTACATTGTCCTCCACAAGCAATCTCGCCGGGTAGAGCATGGCATATGGTATGCGTGCAGCAAGTAGCAATTTCTTGGCAGGCTGATACTTCCTTCGGGCCTCCTGCACTGCCAGAGTGAAGTCCTGCTAAAAGGCGAGTGTATTCCTTTCAAGGATGATCGTACCCTTCTCCCTCACAAACCAGAGCACCACATCCCGGTCTCTATAGTTTAAAAGACGAACAATTATGGGGCGAGGTGTTGCGCCCCGCAGGGGGCGTGCAGCCAGGGAATGATGAGCTCGCTCCACAATGAAAACTTGGGACAACTGCTCTGCTCCGAAGATGTCTCACAAAAGCCTGTGTTCGTAGATTCTAGCAGACCAGTAATGCGCACATTAATATGCCGCAATCTGGCTTCTAAATCTTCAATATTAGCCTGTATGACAGCTAGGACTTTCTCCATGGAAGTAGCCCTGTTCGGACTTGCTGCAGACCATCCTCGGCATCCGAAATGCATGTCTCAGCCTCCCCCAGCTGCAGCGGAGGATTTGTGATTCCGGTGATCGCTAGGTGGCGATTGCGTGCGCGGCCCCAGAGCAGCAGAGCAAAGGCTGCATCGGAGCCGAAAGGAGGTCGGAGGTCGGTGGCGGTGTGTGAGGCGAGCCCGTCGGCCGGTCGCGGTGCCAGGTGCCAGGTGCAAGGTGCCAGCCAGGCGCCGGGCAAGTTGAGCAAGTTGAGCATGAGAACGCCATCCGCCCACGGGAAGTAGAGAGCAAAGAGGTGTTGATGGAGCACCTAAACAAAAGACAAGAGACGAGCAATGAGCGACTGGGGTGCTAAGCAAGCGGCAGTAAACTGAGGATAAAAATGGTCATACCGCGGAGCTAACAGCGGTGCTACAGCCGTCGCCACCGCCGCCGCCCCTTGCTAGAACTGCAGGCAGTGGAGCGGCAGTGGAGCGAAGCGTGGAGAAGAGTGCACGTCTCCCCCCATCAACCAGGCACGTCCCGCCAAGCTTCTCCTTCAGCTGCGGTGGGCAACAGCAAAAGTAAACCGAAAGACCAGAGAGTAAAGCCCCCTACTGGCGGTCGGCGTCACAGCCAGTGCCACGAGGGGTTATTCGGTTTCTCCTTTGGCATCTTTGGGGGTCTCCAGCTGGGGGAGAGGAAGGCGAAAATCCAGTATAGCCCTTGCAAGGACCCCATTGAGACATTATTGTTGGCAGGAGCTGCAGAGGCAGAGGCAGGAGCAGGCAGGAGCCACAGAAGCCACAGAAGCCTCCCTTCAGCAAACCGGAACTAACCGCTGCACATAACAGCTGCCCATCACATCGCATCACAGGTGACCGGGTGAACAGGTGAGAGGGCAAGGGGGGCTGCGCAGCACGGCGCTAAGAAAGCCACTGAACCCCTTAAGGATTTTATGGACCAGGCAGCTGCAGTAGGAGCAGACAGTTGTCTAGAGAATAAAGGGCTCAGAACATATATAGAGCATATACTAACATAAACATTCAAAACCCTTCTTTTTTAAATTAGGCTGAGTTGCAGTTTTGAAAGATTCGCTTCAGCAGTGATGTGCCTTGTATTCACACTGACCCAAGAATAAGCACATATCACTATAGTATTAACACCGCAGCCTTACTGCCAGATCTAACTCTCGCCCCCGTACCCTTCCCGACGGCAGCTGCCCTAAATTTGGGGAAGACGGGCTTGGGAGGGCAAGGGAGAGCTGAAGGGGAGGACCAATGACAGAAGATTGAAGTCTGTACAAAGGCTGAAGAGCGATTATCTGAACTCTACCACTTTTTACCTCACTTCTGACCACCATCAATCATTTTCTTAAAATTAGGAGCGCAGCCCCAAGTGATATATTGGCATCAAAGCAATCAGGGATGCGTTCTGGGAAGATAAGATCATCAGGTACCCAGACCAAAAAGGCACGCAAAACCCAAGCACTCAAGTTACAAAAAAACATTAAAACACAGACAAAGGGATTAAACCAAACCCAAACTCTAATCTCACCAATCGCACAGATGTTTGAAAAGTCAACAAAAATACCACAGAAATTTGACTTCCTGACCGATCCTACTGGGGCTTTAATGTCAATGGAATCAGACACATCCAAACATCAATTACAAACCCCAATTGAACCATCAAGACTCCCTGAGGAAAAAGGTATTGACATAGAAGATCCAGCGAATGAAAAAATTTTAAACAAAGAAATGAAACTAAAGAGCGCAGCAAGTGAAACATTGAACCTAGACAGAGACCCAATAGATCATACTACAATGCACAAATTACAGCTAAACGACGCAGAGCTAACGGGGATGGTTAAAAGAGAGATCGGTGACCCAATACTAACTACTCCTATGCGTCAATAACCCATAGACTTGAAAAGGTCAATACCATTAGAGATTAATGTGGACATTACAACTAAGAGGAAACTCCATGAAACAAGCAATAAGGTCACCGACAGCACAACAGCACTGGCAGTAGATTCTTCACATTCAAACAAACTTGAACAGGAACCCAGAAATACGGCACAGGAAACATTACTACAATCACTAGCGGAGGTCGAAGTTGGTAAAACAAAAAAACGGAAATTGCTTGAATTAAGAAACAACGACTTGGATATATCAAAAAACCATGTGGTAGAACCAACACCGATAAAAATTCTTGAAAGTAATAACTCAACTTACAGGGAAAGGGAGCCAATCTGTGCGACCCCGCAAAAAGGGGATTTCACTTGTCCAATTAAAGATTATAACCCCACAAGAGAGGCAAAGGAAAAAAGCGATTCTGGAGCTACATGGGACATATTTTACCAAACTTCTACCCTAATACTTGAAGCACTGACATATCAGTCAAACAAAATGGATACACAAATTGATATACTCGGAGTAATGGCTAATGCAGTTTCTGGAATAGACAGAAAGTTGTCGGCACTGAACGGCTTAATAACTAAAACCCAAGAACACGCAGCAACTAACTATTTTGAGTGTCCATGTGAACCAATCATAAATAAACTTTCAACCATACCCGATGTAGTAAACACTATATTGGAAGATGTAAAAGATCTAATTCTCAATAAAAACATAGGCAAAGTAGCCGGAGCAGGTCAAACCACACAGCCATCTGAAGATCATAACATTACTCAAACAACAAAAAAAAGTAGTTTTGAAGAGACAAATAAACCATCTAGTGATACTCAAATTGTGCTATCTGAAGTAGAGCCTAACACCGCATTAAACGGAGGAAATAACCGCTCAGGTTTAAGGATATGGAGAACAATTTGTCAAGAAAAAATCAACTCACTGAATGACCCTACAAATTCCCTCCAAAGGGAAGATCACCGACCCGGTATTGGAAATCAGCCAGAAAACACTGCAAATGGTGCAGAAACAACAAGCAAAAAGAGGTATATTGGAGATTATCACAGTAACAATGAGGAATTAATAGTTACAAGGACTGGAGAAGAAAAACAAATTATTTATAAAACTATGCAAAAAAAAAGCGAAAACAAGACACCCCTTTAGACAACTCAAGACGCAACCAACCAATAACGCAAACATACAAGCTGTCAAGATAACAATGGGGCATGAGGAGTAAAAACACAGGATTAACTTACTAATACTTAATACTCATATTCCACCAAACAACACATCACGCAAGAACATAAGTTTTGATCTAGTAACATTCCTGCTGGAACAACTAATGATTGATCCGACTGTCAGTATTCTAGCCACAGGGGATTTTAATATAAACTTGCTGATTAACATGACACGGAATGATTTGGTTCACTCTCAAAACTATGAATGGTCCATCCCGGAACAATCAATGGATCAAAGTCCAATTCGCAAGGGAAATTTAATTGGGAAAAAACCTACTGATGGATTTGGAGGCAATAGGTTTACCTGCTCTAAACGTAAGGTTCCCAACGGATCAACCTCCTGGCGGGTCATTTCACAACCACGAATTTAAATCAAGAATTGACTTTACATTAATGTCATTAGACATGTTTGATAAAATTGGTTCCTATCGACTTAATAGGCGAATCGACAGTGATCACAGCCAGCAAATAGTGGAATTGTAATTTGATTTCTCTAGACACCAAAGTTATTTAACCACACGAGGACAGATTACGTCAATTAATCATAAGAAACTCACCTGGAAACCGGATAAAAAATATGTTGTGGAAAAAATGGCCCAAAAATTGGCAGTTGAATGTTTTGAGAAGCATGTAACGCAATCAGCAATACTATGTTGGGAACAATTCACCAAAAAGGCAGTAGAGTTGGATAACGAAAACACGACTAATAAGAAATCGAAATTTAGGAAAAAAAAAAAAAGTGATAACAAAATCAATCTTCCATACACAAAAAAAAAAGTGAGGCAGACCATTAACAAATTGAGGAAACAATTAACCAGGATGCCCGATAACCAAGATGTCAGGCTACAACTCAGAAATACGAATAGTAATTTGATGAAATTAACAAGGTCTGAAAAAAACAAAACCCAACAAGAGCTTTGGACAAAAATCTTTTACGCTAGTAACCAACCAAATTCCAGAGAATTTTGGAAAATTATTAACGAAATAAATAGACCAAACAAGCATGTAATAGCATCGCCAATAACAGAAGAGTACTGGGTAAGGTTTCTTAAAAAAACCCTATTCGTCGAAATTGAATTATTTACCAACGGTGGGGGCCACGAAGAGCCCACTGAAAGACCAACTGAAACGGATCAGGTGATACATTTCACAATCACTGAGGTAGCAAACTTAATAAAGAGACAAAAGGATGGAGCTCCGGGCCCCAACGGTATCCCTTTTGCCCTCTACAAAGAGGACCCCCTATTATGGGCCACCTGTCTGACAAAGGTTTTCAATTAAATTATCCATACAGGGCAAATACCACAATCCTGGAGAGGGTCAATTATATCGCCCGTGTTCAAAAAGGGTAATTGGAAACTACCGGAGAATTACCGCCTGATCACCCTGCAAGATACGGACGCCAAGTTATTCGCAGGACTCTTATTATCAATCTTGTCAGGTTGGGTCAAGGAAAAGTCAATACTTCCCCAAACCAAACCGGCTTCGTTAAGGGCTTAGGCACCACAACCAATTTGTTAATTTTATCACTTTAATGGATAAGACACTTTTTTCTAAACAGTCTCTTTACTTTTGTTTTGTCGATTTCAGATCGGCCTTTGATTTAGTAAATAGGTCCCTCCTATGGAAAAAACTCGAGGGCTACGGAATCCCAGGCTCACTACTGACTCCTATTAAGCTACTATACTCTGAAAATTGGGTCAATGTGAGGATAGGTGATGGCCGAGCTTTGACCAATAAAATACTGGTGAATCGTCGCCTTAAGCAGGGATGCGTGCTTGCACCTTTACTTTTCAACTTATTTGTGGCCGATCTTACTAACTCATTAAATGAGGTAAACTCACATCCACCTAGGGTAGCTGGAAAACAAATGTCTAACTTGCTATATGCAGATGACGTGGTGTTGCTGAGCCACACAAAAGTGGGTCTGCAAAGACTGATCGATCGTACAGTTAAATATGTGAAGGATAACCAAATGACAATAAACGAGACTAAAACAAAAATAATGGTTGTGACAGGAAAAAAAAGACAAAAGATGAAATGGTTGCTGGGACAAACACAACTAGTGCAAGTGGAGAGTTATCGATATCTCGGTGTCCTTTTCAATGAGACCGGAAGGTTTGTACCACAAAGGGAAGATGTTGTAAGGAAGGCAAACAGCTTGATTGTGGCATTTAAAACCCTACAAAAGAATCTATCTGCACTGTCATACGGGCCACTATTAAAAATCATAGCTGCCAAACTATTACCATCCTTAACATACGGTGCTGAAGTGTTAAACGGGAAGGATGCCGTACTTATCAACAATGCTGTGGCAAAAACCTATAAAATATTATTCACCCTAGCATGTATTGCCTCACAAGCGCAAATAAGGATGGAATTTGGTATGAACAATCAGCTATATGTCCAGCAAGACCAAATATTGAAAGTTTGGAATAGAGTAAAGAATGATCAGGACAATCAATTGTCTATAGCTTTGTGGAGAGAGGTGAAAGACAACCAGAAACTGCAAGCGTGGAAATACCTAAACAACGCAAAAGAAGAATTTGGAATATCAGCAATATGGGTAAACACAATAAAGCAGGAAAGCTTTAAAAAACAATTAATAAGCTGGTTACTCACCTATCGCTGCTAAAAGACAAAGCTCTATTAGTAAAACATAAGCACTCATGGCCAATCATAAAGGGCTACAATAAAAAAAAACAAGTCCAACCTTACCTTCATACTGCATGGTCAGTCCAAAGCAAGCGAACATTTGTAGGAGCGCGCTTTGGTCTATGGCCAGGTTTGTGTCATCTTCCACCCTGGAAGTCAAACGAGGGCCATACGTTATGTAGGCTGTGCAAGGGGGGAAAAGAAGACATTGTGCACTTGGTATGTCCGTGCCCTGCCATAGACTCAGAAAGGAGGCTAATCCTCAGGAGGTTGTTCAATGCAAGAGAAATAAGAACCTGTTGATAAGCAATAATGGCGAGCTTATGCCCGAATGATCTACCAATGAATGTTGCTTTTGTAAAATTTTTAAATGTGATTGCCAAACGTCTTAAGGAAAATTTGATCTAGTTACATTTATTTCTTGTTATTTTTATTTTTTTTAATGACATTTACTATTTGCACGATGTTTTAAATGCGTATTGATGCTGATATTTTCTTTAAGGTCACATTTTTGTAAGATTTTAATTAATCAAACAAATAAATTTAAACTTGATACACCAGCTGCAGCGCATGTTTATCTAATTTGAACAAGATGTGATCCATACAAATGTTAAGATGGTCGATTTTTCCATCAATGGACTGCAAGCTGGTCTGTACAGCAAGAAGGGTTTTGTCAATGTTAGTAAGGTGCTCATTTGACGGGTCAGTCTCAGAGTCCGAGGCAGCATGTTGAGTGGCTCTGCTGGTTTTCCTGGGTTCGAGTGTGAGGCGCTGTTGGCCAAGCTCGCTTTTCCCCATGTCAGTGGCGCACTCCAGTATGTTTCCGTGCACAGGTGTAGCAGCACAACACAGGCCCCCAGAGTGCCACAATTGGAAAGCAGCCCTCCTCTGAGCAAAAATGGAGTGAGTGTCTGCATTGATTATCTCCATGTGGACAGAAGCTAGCCAACCCAGCCACAGTGCAACTGGGGCCTAGATTGCAAGAAAAGCAACGCAATGCAGGACTCACTCTACATGTCTGCGCAGTACCCAGGATGAACTACCAAGAGGACCCAAAAGGCATGGTCCATCACCTGTGGGCCCGCAAGGCTATGGTGTCGGCACACCTGGTGGGGGGAGGATCGCCACTAGGCAGAGGTCTAGGCAGGTAGTTCACCTGTGAAGCACTTACACTCAGGCTGCCAGGACGAGGGCGAAGGGCGGGTTCAGGTTTGTGCCAGGAGGTACACAGTAATAGATGACTCTGTGAGGGCACCCCAGAGAACAAGGATGGCTAGATTAGGCAGGTATCATCTTTGCCCCACCCCCCTTAGTGGGAGTCACAAGATCAGGTTCTTGCCACAGCCGCACACCACCTCCAGGTGCGAAATGCAGGGACGATGGCAGACAAGTGCTAGTGTGAGGGGGTCACGACTTCAGTGAAAGTTCCCAAATGGTCGCTCGGATGACAGGCCTGTTGCGGGCAGCAGCGGCAAGGAAGCAAGGGTCCCAGCTCCAGGGTTGTATGCTAAATGGTGCTCCACAGGGAAGCCCCCTCCAGTGATACGGAGGCCCATCGCCACAGGATACAGCCAGCCAGGCAGCCTACCTGGGAGCGGTGTTCAGGCAGGCACACAGAAAAGCAGCGCAGGACCCAGCAGCAAATCAAGCAGGCCCGCACGAGCACAGCAGCTGGCAGCGAGGCCAGAGGATACAATTCAGCCCCCTAAGTGAGTCTGGCGTCAATAGGCTGCAGAGACAGAGACCCAGAGGTGGCCTAGACCCCCAACCACAGCAGCAATTAATCGGAGGGCAGCCACCAGTCTCCAAGGCGGTGCCGCACCGTCCACCAAACACAGGGCTGGGGAGCCAAGCACACCCTGACACTCCAATCCCGCCACCAGTGCCAGCTGCGGCCTAACTTATTCACGCGATCCGAGCGTGTACTGTGCCGCCGCGCTGCCAGGGGCCGGCCCAGAGGCTCCCAGCTAGTGTTCTTCGAAGCAGCGAAATTATGGCCCACAGCGCTCAGCGAGGTCAGTCTGTAGTTCTTTTAGACACCGCAGCTGTCGGTTTCAGCAGGATGCGGGATGGCAAGGAGAATTAACGGATTTGTAGCTCAGCCGGCGGAGCAGCTCTACAGAGCAGCCACCTTGCTTTATGCCCTCTGGCACCCCTGTAACAGGAACTATTTCTAATTTGTTGTATACTGCTCTAGCAGGCATATTGTTTTCCTCTAACTTAATGTAGCAGTACTTACATATAATTTGTTGTGTGAACAAGCCAAATTATCTGTCTAAAAAAAAAACCAGCAAATCCTCGCCACTTAATATTCTTCTTCTTGTCAGTTTTAATGTGCAAATCAACATCACGACTTTGATGCTTGTAGTGAGTGCATCAACAAACTATACCAACACAGTTTGGCTACTCTGAAGAAACTGCGTTAAAGTTTCTAATTTATTTTACAAAATGACTAACACTAAGACATATGTTCTGTTCCACAACTCCTGTTGTTACCATACGGCTGTTCTGATCCAAAAAAACGAATTTCAATATCATCACATACCTTTTGTACTTCTACTATAATACCATGCAAAATACCTCTATTCATTTCGCTTAAACATAGAGCAGGCGTTTTTACATAATAAAGCCTTCTAACAAAAGTTATCATTATTGAATAGTGTACACCTAACATTCTAAAATGATAAAAGCTACTTTGACACACTATTTTTGACAGACAAGCTAGTGAGTGTCCTTATAAATTAGTATGCTTTCTTACTTAGCATGGATATAATCCTTGCAAAGAGCGCAATTTCTGTTTTAAACTTCTGTAAGCAAATATACAGAAGCCACTTTTCAATAATTTAATTGATTGTTGATGAATACTACAAACAATATTCCAATTCCATTTGTACACAGGGGCCTGTCTACGCCTTCCCTGCATCTCATCAGCAATCTCTTCCTAAACATTTCAAGGTACCATTCCTTCCATTAGAACACAAATATAATTTTCCATCTCATAATATTTTCCAGATTCATCAACTGCATGCACTAATGTGTAGTCTTGGAAATAGCCTCCTTCATTAAAGAAAGGCTCAGTACTTGAAGTAAGTATCCATTCGCCACTAAAAGCTTTGCAAAAGTGACTCATATTAACAAGTCTTTTCTTTCAGCTCTGTCTTCTCATAGATAACACTATTTTGTCCAGTGTCTTCATTTGGTTTACACTAAGATAAATAGTTTCCACTTCACCTTATCACCTTATCAACTACACATTCAACATATTCCTTAAGTCTGATTGTGTGTGTTCTTCTTTTATACTTCTTCATAGATGATAACAAGTTGTGCATTACTCTAGTGTGGAATATCCTACCTCTGAATTCCTTGAACTGCCTCTTCCTTCTTCTTAAAGTTATTCCTTTTTTCAATGACTTCTTACTCTTTACACCCAAGACTTTTTGTGCTTTAATACTGGTTGTTATAATTTTCTTTTTCTTTACTTCTTTTTGTATTTTTTCCAGTTGTGCACAAACAATTTTAAGAAACGTCTTGGTCCTCTTGCTAGCATGCCTTTTCTCTTTCACCATCTTTTCTGCATTTTCCCTCTTTTGTTTCTTAGTTCTATGGAGACTCTCTATTTGCTGCTGCTTCTTTCTTTTTTGACTGTTTGTTGGCATGGTAATTCTATGCACATAACTAGATATTGATGTCATAAAACAAAAATAAAAAAGTGCATTCATCACTTAATTATATAATGTGATAATACATATTTAAACTATTTATATCATTAGTTTACATGAGGATAAATAACTTAGGCAATCTTATTAACTGCTGTCACCCTACTTTACTGCTTCTCAGCTATATGTATGTTTGAGTGAGAGGTTACTCATATAGCTACTCACAGACACACTTACCAACAGAGTTACTCACTCACCCATAAACCTACTTACACAACATTAACTTAAAGGAGAATGCTCTCTTAACTAACTACAACCTGTTCCTGGGGACAGTTATATGTTGTAGAAGAGTAGCTTAAAATTTGAAAAGGGGATTACACGTTGAATGGGTTTGTTTTTCACTTAAATGTAAATAACCTTTTGAGTCCCTATCAGGACCTGATATTCTGTGACTATACAAGTTTGTTTATGAATTATTGTCTGTCTTTGTGATGTATATGCTCCTCTAAATGTGTCTCTAAAATAGTTGGGAATTTAAGTGTGTTAACAGCCTTTATTATCACAAGATACATATCAGTTGTGCCTGTCATTTTGAGTGAATCGTTGTGTGCTTCTCTAACTACATCACTAGGTATTTCAGTGTCTATATCCTTTTCTACTTAGGTACCTCGGGTTTGAGTCTGGGTGTAGGCTTAATGTATATTTGGGCACATAGTTTTGTGTGAATGCATATAACTAACTGAAACTTCCAAGTGCATCTTTTACTTTTTAAACAAGTAGCTACCTGCACTATGACCTAGCTACAGCCTACCTTAGTGTTCACTTAAATGTGGCACAAGAATAGTCTTCACCTTTTGTACCACTTTTAAGTCACGACACAGCTCTACCACTAAATCTACCTGCCCAAGGTCAAGTATACCAAGCATGAAACGTAATGCAAGGGCTATTTCTCTCTATAGTAAACTTGAAAGTGTCACTTATTTAGCATACATCTCAATGAGTGTTTCAGTTGCTATCTGGGGCTGTGATTACATGTGTATGTAAATCTTTTACTAAATCAAATGACTGTCGTTCTGTATGTAATATGTGATTGTTTGAATATGTCTGTAAAGGCCAGCATAGATAGCCTCCTGGAGGTAGTAGTAAGTATTGGGTTATTTAAGTGTCTGACAAACTGCCTTCTGTACCCCAAAATACACATTAGTTGTGGCTGTATGTATGAGTGAATCAGTGCATGCTTCTCTAACTATCTCACTAGGTGTTTCAATGTCTGTCTGCTTTTCTACTTAGCTATCTCCGACTTAAGTATGGGTGTAGGCTGCATGCATAATTGCTCACATATGTTTCTATGAGTTCATATGACTTACTGAAACATCAAAGTGCATCTTTTAAATTTTAAGTGAGCAGCTCCCTGCGCTCTGGCCCAGCAACAGCCTAACTCAGTGTTCACTTAAATGTCGAACAAGAAAAGTCTATACCTTGAATAGCACTTTTCAGTGATAAAACAGTTCTACCAGAAAAAACTACATGCCCAAGCTCAAGTATACCAGGCATGAGTCGCAATGCATGGGCAATTTCTCTGCATAGTAAACTTTAAAGTGTATGTTGTTTAGCAGAAATCTCAATGAGTGTTTCAGTTGCTATCTCTGGCGGGAGAAACATCGTTTAGAACGTGGTGTTTACACCGCAATACCTTTACCACGCAGCCATTACAACACAAGTCATTACTACGGCCTGCACTGGATGGCGCTCTTGGTTAAGGAATAGTGTGATTTTCTATTCCACCACCTTCCCTACTGTTACGTGGGCTGGAGTTGGAATAGAAAATCATATTAATCCTCAATCCAGCGCCCTCCAACGCAAGTTGTTGTAACGACTTGTGTTGTAAAACCACGATGTAAAGTACTGCGATAAAAATAATCTCATTGTACTGTCATACATCCATCTCGGGCAGTAAATCCATGTGTATGTAAATATTTTACTAAATCACTGTCTCTCTTTATGTGATATGTGATTGTCTGAATGGGTCTGTAAGGGGCTATATAGATTGCCTCCTGGATGTACTAGTGAGTGTTAGGTTATAGAAGTATTTGACAAACTGCCTTCATTACCCCAAAATACACATCAGTTGTGTCTGTATGTATGAGTAAATCTGTGCGTCCTTCTCTTACTACCCCAGTAGGTGTTTCAATGTCTGTCTGCTTTTCAACTTAGCTATCTCTGATTTAAGCCTGGGTGTAGGCTGGATGCATAATTGTGCACATAGGTTTCTATGATTGCATATAGCTTACAGAAACATCAAACTGCATCTCTTCATCATTAAGTGAGTAGCTCCTTGCATTATGGCCTAGCTACAGCCTATCTCAGTGTGCACTTAAATGTGGCACACAAACTGTATTTACCTTGTATAGCACTTTTAAGTGATAAGAGAGCTCTACCAGTAAAACAACATGCCAAGCGCAAGTATACCAGGCGTCAGACACACTGCACGGGCTATTTCTCTGCATATTAAATTTTAAAGTGTCAATTGTTTAGCAGGCATCTGAACAAGTGTTTCACTCCCAACCTGGGGCTGGGATTCCATGTGTATGTAAATGTTTTACTAAATCATTGCCTCTGTTTCTGTGACACGTGATTGTCTGAATGTGTTTAAAAGGGCCTGCATAGATTGCCTCCTGAGTGTACTAGTGAATATTGGTGTATTTAAGTGTGTATGAAACTGCCTTCATTACCCCCAAAATACACATCAGTTGTACCTGTGTGTATGAGTAAATATTTGCTTGCGTCTCTAACTACCTCATTAAGTGCCTGATTAGGATGGTGGATGGAAGGGCTTTTGAAGTTCCATCTGAGTCAGAAAAGACTGATCTGGTCATTTCAGAAGTGTTCCTCCCGACTGCCATATTACAATGGGCACAGATAGGCATTTTACCAACCAACACGGTCCCAAAGATGGCCCATACCGTGCTCTGCAGGTATGGCTGACCCAAACTTGACCCAGTCACCACTCTGAGACAACTTACATGTGAACATTGGCCTTCTTGCTGGACACAGGAATCCATTGCCATGGCCCACACTCCTGCCAGCACAACGGGTTGTTGTCACCTCTGCAGCCGGGTCCATTTTCTATCTATACTGGTGGAATGTGGGCTGGCCATGCTGCTCAAATAATAGCGATTGTGCAGTGGTGGGCAGAGATGCCTAGTCAGAAGCAGATGGGCCTCTAACACTTTACTGGTCACAAAGTGGCCAAAATGTCATCCCACCTCCAACGCATTAGCTGCCATAATCTTGACAGCAGATTGATCACGGATAGGGGGCCTAAGCACAATTGGACACACTTACATGCAAATGCACAAACCACACCATTGCCTGATTTGCCCTGCTCAAAAGAAACTCACCTTACACATGCAACACTCATCTCAGTGTGCTCAAGAACACACACTTCTTGCACACACACCCTTTCTCCTGTTATTACAACAGACCACACACATGCACTGGTCTCTGGAGAGGGCCAATGCGCAGACATCATACCCTTCATCCTCCTTGACCTCATGACCCCTTTACATCCCACAACATCCCACAGCTATCATAGCTGGACATGAGGGGCCCTCACAACTATCACGGGCCATAATTCTTCCTCCTGACAGCACTGCTTGGGCTCAAAGGAATGTGCTGACACCACTCCAACCAGGGACCTCCATATCTGCTATCACCTTCATGAACAACAACATTTGCTCTCAGCCAACACTATGCATTCCTCTGCAACAGGTAGAACTGTCAACACACTCTGAAGACTCCATATCCACACTTGCCATCTCAGAACAGAGGCACAACCAAAAAGCTGGCCACTACCTCAGATCAGCTGCTACAAAACAAATGGGGCAACTCACAACCTTTGCCAACAACTCTCCTTGTCACCTCTATATGTGAAGGAATATTTTCCATCAGACATTAAGATGTATTGCCATGAGATAACAAGGAGATGTCGCTGGGAGGGGCAATATCATCATCACATGAGTACAGATAACACATGTGAGGGGGCGGAGCTAGCCGGCGTCTATGGCGGACGCGTAAGAGCGGAGCTCCGAGCAAGCGCCGCCAAATATCCGAAAAAGATCCTCTTCTAGCGGCGAACACCGTGCAATTCCGGCGGGGGCTGACTCCCCTACCCCTGACAGACCTCCGACAGTAATTTGGGAGAGGTGCGTGCACGGGAAGCCTCCACTGCACGACCGGTTGGAGAGAGCCGGACCAGGCCGAGATCCCCGGCCTTTCCTGAACCGCACAGCCGAGTTGCGTCACCCGACGTGCGGCCGCCCGGTGCGGACGTTCCGGAGCTGAACGGGTCCTGTTGTCGGCGGCCCCCACGGCTCCCCCACACGCTGCAACCATATCTGAGGGCCCCTGGAAAAGACATTGGGCACGTCGGAGCAGGCAGAGGGAACGAGAAAGAGGCAAAATCGCAAAGCGGTAACCTGTGGAGCCCACGTGGCGCCGGCGGACACCGCACAGGCATAAGCGCCTCTGCCCTCTGCCTAATAGGACTCCCTGGTAACTCGGAGGTGGGGAGCAAGATTTGGGGAGAGAAGGCTGCGTCGGGACGGAGGGCCCCCACCACTAGAACAACACACCGAAGAGGTCCGGGGGTATCCTAGAGCTGGCGAATCTGGTGAAGGAAATATTGGCGGACGGCAGTCTGGGCCTATAGGCATCACTGAGCCCGCCAGGCCACACGAACTGAGCGGCCAGGTCAACGGACCCCCTGTACAGGCCTGCGGACGGAGAGGGGTCCCACAACGAACAATTGGGAAGCTATCGAACTTTAAAATTTGTGATCCACAGCCTCCCCAGCCACCTGAACGATGGGCAAGGGGGACAAGACACAGGCGAAACTCACGTTTGACCAACGGAGACAGAAGGTGCCAGATCCTCCAGCCGCCCAGTCTCCGGGAGCTACTGCTGACCCGAGTGCCTCACTGTGTGCCGAAATACAAGGGATGCTTCATACAATGGAGAAAGGCCTGCAGGAGGGCATGTCGGCCATTGGCACCAAGATTGACGCCCTGGCGTATCGGATGGACCGGATGACGGAAAGAGTGGACAAGCACGCGGAGTGGCTAGACATGGCGGAGGCGGAGGAGGCGCAAACACAATGGGACGCAGACCGCAAACAGTTTGGGAGGCTGCTGCAGGTGATACAGGAGAAGTCGGAGGACTTGGAAGTGCGCTCCAGGCGTTCTAACATCCGCGTCACGGGAGTGGCGGAGTCGACCTAAACGGGTAAAATGGAACTCTTCGTTGAGAAACTCCTTAAGGCTCTATTGGGGGACGACACCTTTTCCCCCATGTTAATAGTGGAACGAGCCCACCGCACCCTGGGACCACGGCCTCCTCCAGGCGCGAACCCTAGGCCGATTATAGCGAAACTGCTCAACTACAGGGACAGGGACGCCGCCCTCCGTGCTGCTCGAGAGAAGGGGAAACTACAGTACGAGGGAATGAACATATCATTATACCCTGATTTCACCTCCAAAGTACAGGAGGAGAGGCGGCGATTCGTCCCCTACAAACAACAACTTAGGGACCTGGGGTTGGACTACGCCATGTTGTACCTGGCGCGGCTGCGCATCAACAGGCAAGGACATTCGCACTTTTTCACCGATCCCAAAGAACTGCAAAAATCGTTGAAACAGTGGATCAAGGAGAACCGAGGAAGCCCGACGGCGCGCGCAGAGGAGCGTTCTGGCGAGGAGGACCTGGAGGAGCAGGACTGATGAGAGGGGGGTGCGGAGACACACTCCGGAGGCTCATCCACTCCGGTTAATATGACACTCCCCACCTGGCGGACCAGGGAGTGCCCACTCGGAGCAAACCTCTGAAGCTGACAGACTGCTGTATCCGAGATTGTGGGTGAGATCCGCACAGTTCGAATTGGTTCCAATGGGGGGCTGTGCTGCCTACGCCACAGTTATACTGAGCTGGGGTGGCCTCGAGGGGGCCCGGCACATGGAAAGAACAGAGAGGTTGGGGTAGGGGGGGGGAGGGCCAAAAAATGCTGGTATGATACTGTACGTGTTATTCACTGCCGCACTAGCATAGGGGGGCGTGGGCGAAGGGGCAGCTAATGGACATTGCACGGGAGTCCCGAGCGGACGGTGGACGATAAAGAGTCTGCGTAGGCTACCTCTGCCCCAGTGCTTACAGTGCTTGCGGCTCATATTGAGCCTGTTTGGGGACGTGTTGAATGGGGTTGAAGATGGGTGGGGGGAGGGATGCGGGGAACTCGGTCACACCAGGTTGGGGTTGGTTGACTGTGGGAGGTGGGAAGAGTTGGGAGTCCTGGGTTCAGGGATGTTCGGGGGGGGGTCCAAACTGTGCTCTGAAATGTTATGTTCCGCAGGGAGGATGGGCGGCGGCTACGTACGGAGGGTGGTGGCGCTTGTAAATGCATTGACACTGACGTATGCTATCACGGACAATGGCTGATGCACCACACGAAGATTTACTGAGTGATACAGAGACCCTCAAGGCTATTACTTGGAATGTGAGGGGGTTAAATGACTATCGCAAACTCCGCAAGGTGCTACAATACCTACTAAGACACCACATAGACCTGGCACTACTGCAGGAGACTCACTTGCCCGACACCAGCAAGATGCTCACGCATAGGGGGCTTCAGGGTAACTCCAATTACGCAGGCTTTACCACACACGCTAGGGGGGTTCTTACATGGGTCAACCCGAAATCCAAGTTATCCCTTACACTGCTGAAAGCGGACCCGGAAGGGAGGTTTGTGTTGAGCAGGTGCGTAGGCAAGGGCCACAACATACTGGTCATGAACGTCTATGGCCCGAACTATGACTCCCCTGACTTCTACGTGGCAGTGGAGGGATATTGCACTGAGTGGCCGACAGATAGAATGCTTTGGGGGGGAGACTTCAACTTCACTTTTTGCTCAGAGCTAGATAGGTCGGCGGGCCCCCCCCCCGGCGCCCGGCGGCGGCAGCGCAACAAATGCAAGCAGAAATGATGCGACTGGGACTGGTAGATGTTTGGAGAGAGAGACATAGCGCTAGGGGGGATACACACACTACTCGGCGTATCACAACATCCATACCAGGATAGATTACTGGCTGTCCACACACACACTACTCTCTATGATCAGGGGCTGTAGAGTGCTTCCCCGTACCCTGTCGGACCACTCCCCGGTATTGCTGGTACTGAACACTCCCAAGCAGAGGATCCCCCCGTTCACGTGGCGTTTCCCGCCTTACTCCTTACTGGATGAGGCGTTTAGAGCTGACTTGGGGGAGGATATAAATAACTTCTTTGCTACTAACTTAGGCTCAGTGGACAGCTTTGGGACAATTTGGGAGGCATTTAAAGTGTACGTTAGGGGGGTAGTCATGGCGAAACACTCCAGTGTCCTGAAAGCAATTAGAAACAGGCTGAAGTATCTTGAGGGGCAGGTAGCAGACTTCGAACGCCAACAGCTACTTGACCCGACCCCACCTGGGGATGGGACCTTGCAGGATCTACTGAAAGAATTCCATGAGGAGGCAGACAGGGAGGTCAGACATCTAGGAAAATATGCGACAGCGCGCACGTATGGAGAGGGAGACCGCCCAGGAGCACTACTAGCCAGGATAATGAAGGGCACCAGACGCAGGCAGGTAGTCACGGAAATGCAAACACCTGGGGGGGGCGACGTTAACAACGGAGGACGACATACTAGCGGAGTTTAGGAGATTCTACGGAGACCTATACACCAACAAGATCACAGGGGTAGAGGACCAAATTGACAACTACCTAAGCTATATTAAGATGCCATTCCTCGAGAACTGGCAGAGGGAATCCCTGATGTCCCCAATACTCCGTGAGGAAATATCAGACGCGCTGGACGGCTTGAGATCGGAAAGTGCACCCGGGATTGATGGACTGACGGTGGCATTTTATAAGGCGTACAAAGACAAGCTGTTACCTTACCTCTCCACCCTCTTTGATGAGATATGTGAGTACGGCGTTATGCCGCCCTCTATGAGAGAGGCACTCATCGTCACGATATTAAAGCCAGGCAAGCCCCATGATCTCCCGGGTTCATACCGCCCATTGTCCCTTCTAAATGTAGACGCTAAGCTTTATGCGAAGGTCCTGGCGACCAGGCTAGCACTTGCGGTGCCTGAGTTGGTAGCCCCGGAGCAGGCAGGGTTTATCCCGGCTAGGAACCTCACTTACAACATCCGCACGGTCATGGGGGCCATGCAGCACACTAAGCATGACACCAAAGCCATCGCGGTCTTCCTAGACATGGAGAAGGCCTTTGACTCCGTGGAGTGGCCTTTCATGCGCAAAGTACTGAAGAAGCTGGGGCTGGGGGAGCTATTCCTCCGACTTCTGGGCGCGCTTTACCACAAGCCCACAGCGAGAGTTAGGCTGGGGGACGCAGTCTCGGAGCCGATCGCCATCAGCAGAGGCACGAGGCAGGGGTGTCCCCTCTCCCCGCTACTCTACGCATTGGTGGCGGAGCCATTGGCTTGCGCGATTCGGGAATACCACTCTTATGAAGCCATCAACTACCCCACCTACAAGATTGGTATATCCACGTATGCGGATGACACCCTGCTGTACGTCAGGGACCTGGCCAATAATCTTTCATCGGTTTTGAGGGAAGTTGTTAGGTATGGAGCACTCTCGGGACTGAAGGTCAACTGGTCAAAATCAGTAGCCTTCCCGCTGACCCCACTCACCGTACCCTTCGAGATGGACTACCCGCTCCAATGGTCCACAGAACCGGTAAGGTATTTGGGCATCATGCTCCACACGGATCCCGACATCATGTTGAGGGAAAACTACGGGGTTGCCTATAGCAAACTCGTAGACGACGTGGAGCTCTGGATTAAGCTCCCGCTGTCACTGATGGGTAGAATAGCTATGATGAAAATGGTTATTCTCCCGAGGTTTCTGTTTCTCTTCAATAATCTCCCAATGGTCCTCTCGAAAGCTTTCTTCGCGACCATGAACAAACTACTAGTGAGGCTGGCATGGGCTGGAAAGCAACCTAAAGTGCAATGGAAGGTACTACAATTGCCATACGAGCAAGGGGGACTGGCTGCGCCAGACCTGGAAAGATATTACAGGATAGCGCAAGCCTCCCACCTCCACACTTGGATTCATGGCAAACAGGACACCCCGCATGTGATCCTGGAACGTCTGTTCGCAGACCCCACCCCGCTCCCAGCGACCGTCTGTGGCCCTAAGGACCGCAGAGTGGGCACGCTGGACTCTCTCCTGTCCACTAACCACACCTGGCATTCCATATTGCAGAGGCAGAACAAGGTGTTGATGTATGCACCCAACATGCCGATACAGTGGGCGCTTTGGCTCCCAACGTTGACGGAACCTGGTGTACACAAGGTCCTCAACAAACTGGGCGCATGCACATTGGGGGACCTATTCGTGCAAGGGAAGGTGAAGACGTGGGAACATCTCTCGCATGGGAGGGGGCGTACCTCCTTACTTCAGCGCTTCCAGTACCATAGAGTACGAAGTGCACTGCTAGATCAGCTGGGCCCAGACATGGAAGAACCTCCTGAAGTCCCGGAACTAGTATACGTCATAGACACTGAGACTCCGAAGAAGCTGATTACTAGGCATTACAAGATAGGACATGAGCACACGGCACTGCTCTACACAAGGGCGCGCTTAGCCTGGCAGACTGACCTAGACACCCAAATTGACGACAGCATGTGGGAGTACTGCTGTGCGGCCTCCAGGCGCATTTCCCTGAACGGGAGACACCGCTTGGTCCACTTTAAATTTTTGCAACGGGTATACCATACGCCGGAACGGCTGCACAGGTACGGCCTCTGTGACACGCCACGCTGTGAGAGATGTCACGCCCAAGTCGCAGACTTCCTGCATTTAGCCTGGTGGTGCCCGGGAGTTCAGAGGTTCTGGGCCGGCGTATTTTCAGAAATTAGCACTATCGTGGAGTTGCACTTGGAATTGGACCCGGCCCTCGCTCTAACGGGCTACACGAGGAGGATACCCGTCTCAGTGCGAAAGCTGGTGAGCATGGGCATGCTCCTTGCAAAACGAGTAGTAGCTCTGTGCTGGATGAGGGGGCCACTACCTACACTGAAGAGGTGGGCCAGCGACATGACGTACTGTAACACTCAGGCGGAATCATACAGTGAGCTCCTTCCGCCCCGAAGTCGACCCAAGAACTTCTGGGGGCTGTATCAGACCTACCTAACCTCCAGAACAGACGAGGAAGTGTCAGTAGAGGGGGAGGGGGAGGATCAAGAGAGTGACCCGCATGTTGAGCCTGGATGAATCTGACAGGGCTCTCCCCTACACAATAGAAAATCATTGGGCAGTAGCAGCCACCCCATCCCTAGCTGTGTGAGAACATGGGAGTCACCCTCTGGAATGATGGAGAGTAGCATGCCACACAAGCCACAGCACATCCACGAGATGCCCGTTAACAAACACGAGGAGCACTAACAGGGGACCAGTTAAAGGGTGGGGGGGTTCATGGAGCGGGGTTCTAGTTGGGAGAAAATGTTAAAAAATGTACAGATTCGTCCATATACACACATTGCACATAGCAACACAGATCGTATGGGCCTACGGAGGGAGACCTGCTTCGGCCGGACTGCTGCTATGGCTGGGACTTGAACTATATGTCTTTCCGCGTGTTATACCTATGTGTCATGGATATGGCGAGGCAGCCTACTGCCGGCCCGAGAAGGGTTGTAGGCGAATGGCTCTTCGAACTATGTAATGTGCTTTTTTTTCATGATAAACACAATAAAAATAAATAAATAAAAAACAGATGACACATGTGAAACATAGAAACTCACATACATCAGGCACACTTTTATGAGAGAACAAAACTCCACCCTCTACATATATTACACTCAAACTCCACAGGTACAGCACATGTGCTACTGAGAGGAGCATTCCATGCGCTACACTATGCATGTATAGAACAGAATCCAACACAGAGAGTATCTGTATGTGTCAGGATGGCTATACCATACATACCGACTGTTATTTCACACACACTCCATGTCACCGGACTCTAGGATCATCATATCCAGAGATTGCACACAATAAACATCTAGGAAGGTGGGCACACAACACATAACACCAACCCCCAAGACCGTGGAACAGGTCATGACTCTCACATCTATGCCCCAAATATATCTTCTGTGAGTCTGTGTGCAACATCTCAAACACCAGGCCCCATCTTACATCTGAGTTGGTCACCATATGTCTAGACAAGTCACAACGAACAGGCTAACGCTTACCAATACAACATTGATGGCCATCCTGCATCTCATGGCACAACAGCAAATGCATCTTCACATACGTCATATACTCATCTCTAACAAACATCAGGGTGGATGGTAGTGGCTCATTTAACACCTCTACACTGCTGATGTAACCTACTGTTCTTCAGGTTCAACATCTACATATGCGATGGATTAACGAAGAGGGCAGTGTTGTGAAGTGAAGTACTGTAGACTGGAGTGTCATACACTGGAATGGAGTAGAGTATAATGACATACGGTTGAGGGGCAGACACAGGTGAGATGTACAATGGAATAGCGTAGAATCGAGTGTGCTAGAGTGGAGTGGCACACACTGGAGTGATTTATAGTGGAGTGTCATACAGTGAAGTATCATACAGTGGAATGGCGTAGAGCTGGACAGCATGTAGCACAGTAGCGTATAGTGGAATACAGTGGTGTTGCATACACTGAAGAGGCATAGAGTTGACTTGCATACAGTGTAATAGCATAGGGCCCGATTCACAGAATGAACTTACTACTTTTGGCATTCACAGAATGCACTTACTACTTTTGGTATTCACAGAATGCACTTACTACTTTTGGTATTCACAAAATGAACTTACTCATTTCGGTATTCACAGAAGTTAGGACTACTAACTTTAGGACTCCTAAATGCCTTCTGTGAATACCGAAAGTCTTAAAATTAGGATTTTTCTCAATTTAGTAGTAGTAAAGTTAGGACTTCTAACTTTAGGACTCCTAAATGCCTTCTGTGAATACCCAAAGTCCTAAAATTACGATTTTTCTCAATATAGTAGTAGTAAAGTTAGGACTACTAACTTTAGGACGGCTAAATGCCTTCTGTGAATACCGAAAGTCTTAAAATTACGATTTTTCTCAATTTAGTCGTAGTAAAGTTAGGATAATTAACTTTACTACTACTAAATTGAGAAAAATCCTAATTTTAAGACTTTCGGTATTCACAAGCACACTCCTGCCTGGCAAAAATTAAACTGCACATTTTCTGACAAACTGAAAACCAGCAGCTTTGTAGTTTTTGTGAAAAATCTATATTGTGTAGGTAGCAATAGCGTTTATTGGTCCCACAAATGAAGCAAAATGTTTCTTTTGGGGGTCTAAAGAACGTTATCAAACCTCTTCCAAGTAGAATTTGTCCCCAAAGCACTACAGCTAAATGAGTTGATTAAGTGAAACCCTCAACACATTCTTTGACTGACTTATGCAGTGATCAGCTAACAGATAAACACTGCATTTATGTTGTCTGTGTGTGTGTGCGTGGCTCTGTCTGTGTGTGGCTCTGTGTGTGTGCGTGGCTCTGTGTGTGTGTGCGTGGCACTGTGTGTGTATGCGTGGCTCTGTGTGTGTGTGCGTGGCTCTGTGGGTGTGTGCGTGGCTCTGTGTGCGTAGCTCTGTGTGTGTGTGCGTGGCTCTGTGTGTGTGGCTCTGTCTGTGTGTGTGTGGCTCTGTCTGTGTGTGTGTGTGTGTGGCTCCGTGTGTATGTGTGTGGCTCTGTGTGTGTGGCTGTGTGTGTGTGTGTGTGGCTCTGTGTGGATAGCTTTTTTTGTAGGTGGGTCTATGTGTGGGTGGCTCTGTCTGTGTGAGGGTGGCTCTTTGTAGGGGGCTCTATGTGAATGAATGTGTGGGTGGCTCTGTGTGGGTGGCTCTGTATGTGTGTGTGGGTGGCTTTGTGTGTGTGGCTCTGTGTGGGTGTAAATGCAATAGGTTATGCATATGCAAATGAGTAAGCTATTGGCATTGTAAATGACAATACCATTTATTTAACGATTAAGCTATTGGCAATGTAAATGACAATGCCATTTATTAATGTTAAAAAATAAAAAAAATCATGAGCAATGCCAATAGCTCTACTTTTAATAATGCCGAGACCATTGCATTGTAAATGCTTGTTAAAATTTCATATCCCCCAAGGGGTGGAAATGGAGGGGGCAATCTTAGCCCTTTTTTGTCTGAGCAAGGGGGTGGAGCTTTCTTGTTTTCTTGTGCATTTTTTGGTGGGATTACAGGGGGGCTCCCTTACCCTTCCTCCACTGTTGTGAAGAGACCTGGGCTGCAGGTCTGATGGTGCCACCCTTCTTAGGGGGGTGGCAGGAATTGGAACGGCAAGGGAGTAGTGGGAAGCCAGCCATCTTTTCTTTGGGGGGGGACAGCAGTTGAAGGCCAGTGGTCCAGGGTACATAGGGTAAGGTTTTGTAAGATTTGGGATAAGGTGTGGTAATGGGTGGGGTTTTTGGGGGAGAGGAAACTGAGATCAGAGATGTGGATGCATGTTTTTGTGCGTATGTTTCTGAGTGTCCTGCGATGTTGTGGGTGTTGTGAGTAGGTGTTTTGTTTTGCTGGGTGCGGTGGGTGTAGTGTGTTTGCGTTTTTTGGACTGGAATGGGAGTGTGCTGTATGGGGATGTCTGGGTGCTTGTGTGCATAGCATTGTGTGTTCTATGGTCAGGTGGAGCAATTGGGAGGGTGGATGGGGAAGGGAAAGGACCCAGGATAGGAGGCTGGTAGGTTTGGATGGCTACACTCAGTGTAGAGGCCTAAGACTGGACACATCTCTGTAGGCCTGCCATGTCCTAATGAATGCCCTCCAGGAAGGCAACAACTTGCAACAACTTGTTGCCATGAACTTGGAGGGCATTCAGGGCTACAGTCTGACCTACAGAGATCTGTTGCAGTATGTCTATGGCCTCCACACTGAGGGCAGCAGGGGCAACAGGGGCAGGATCTGTGGTGCCTGAGGGGAAGGAGAATCTATCCTTCTAAGGGGATCAACCCCAGATGGCAGTTTGGGGAGCAGCAGGGAGGGTGGAGACAGAATGTGGTTTGTCGGCCGGAGATGTTGATGTTGTTTTATGTCCTTGGTCCATCACCACTAAGGAGTCGCTGCTAGAGTGTGACGATGTGGAGACAGCTGTCTCATCTCCTGCCTCCTTCAGGGCACTCCCATTACCTTTTTAGGCACTGGTCTCCTCTGTGTTGGTAGCTACTCAGGGACCTCTCCGGCCAGCTGTTTTCCCAAAGGTGTGAGACCCCTCTCCTCCCCTGCTCTCAGTTGATGCTGTAAAAGAAGGAGACATAGCTTACATGCAATGTCCTTGGCACAAATCTCAAATCAAACCTATATTCAACTATTTACACATCAGTATGGTAAATTACTTGTAAATGGATTTGTTGCATCAGCACAACCTTTGGAATGAGCACATGCTGTATTGACACATGACCTGTGCAAAATCCATCTACATGATGTTTCCCAACAATCGCAGCTTCTACTGCTTGTGCAAGCAAATACATCTCACATCCTTTTGTGTGTAGGAAGGCCTACATGCATCTTTTCATAATAGGTCCTCATACAATGGTGATGTGACCCTCTGATATCTCATTGAAAGGCCAGATGTATACATCACTACCCATCCAAACTGAGACATGCAAATAGGCAAACTTCAGGCATGCATAAACTGATACAATAAGTATTATAGTACACCTACTTGGGTAAGTACCATCGCAATCAGAAGCTGCAATTGACATGGAAGTGGCCCCACACCCAGATTACATACCAAAATATCAATCTCACTGCTGCCCACTGCCACATGATGCAGTTAACACATTCACATCAGAGGACTCGCTACTTGGCACAGGCAGTGTGGATATATATAGGTAAAAATCACTTTGTAATAATGTCAACAAAGAACAAAGCACATGAGACTATCCATGGGCAATCTCAGTCAAGTTTCTTGTTGCATGTGAGCACCCCTCATCCACAGAATCATAGTCAATTCCAGGACAACACTTTAAGGATGGGAGCCCTTGGAATGAGCACATCCTTGGAGATGAGAGTGGCATTCACAAGAGAAAGTAATGCACTGTGCAAGCCATTACCTGGTGTCCGTCATACCCATGTTGTACTGACCGCTGACGCACACCGGGCACATCAATGGTTCAAAATATCACTCCCTGATGCATGTCAGCAGCCACAGACTGCTGTGCACTTATGCACTTACCTATCCCTTCTCAATGCATACACAGAAAGCTCTGCAATTCAGATAAACATTGGCAGGCTCTATTGCAATGTAGAGTCCAATTGTCTTAAAGATACTAAAGTTTCACTCTTTCTGATCCCATCCAACCAAGTCGTTCCACACTGCCTATTTAAGAGGAATGATGACGTGGACGCGCACAGCGGGCGCGCCACAAGCCCGTATAAGCCCGTTCGCGCTCGTACTGGGCTCAGGGCCAGTTCCCCTGCCCGTGAGACACCGGACATATAGATCTTCTCAAAGCAATAGCTGGTAGAGCTTAAACCGGGAGGGAGTATGGATAATTGCCCTAAGATCGCCTGTGAGACGAGGTCCAAAGGTCCACTTGGGGCATGCAGCTGCTGTGGTCTGCAACTGCCTTACATTCTTGACCAACCTATTCACAGTCTGCAGGATAAATCCTCTAATGTTCCAAGTAATTTCATCAGACCTTTGCTTGAGTGCTCACTCTTTAAACAAGGTCCCTAGTCAAACATATCTCTGAATGTTTAATTTTTTTCGAAGAACACAGTATCAAAATCGCTTTTATTACGGAATCCGGTCCAGACCTAATAATGGCCAGTCCCCAGGTTTCTCCTGTTTTTCCTTGGATCCTCCCCTAAGGAAAGGGGGGGGGGGCCTAAGCGGTGATTTATCATAACTCATTACCCAAGTGTTTCAACCGGCATCAAACTCATTTTGTGAAGCCCTTTCAGTCAAGTTCAGTTTCGAACATCACAGCATTTTTAAAGGGATACTTCTCTATAGACCTCCGGGCTGCGACTGGGATTTTTGGAAACAATAGGCACTGTACTCAAAGAAGGTCAGTGCCTAGATTTCTTTGTGGTTCTGGGTGACTTTAACTTCCATCTTGAGGCCTTAAATGACCCAGATACTAGTGGCCTGAATAAAATAATGGAAGCCGGGAACCTAAATCAACTGGTAGTTAGTCCTACACATTTGAAGGGTCACACCTTAGACGGGATATTTTTGAACAACACCGATATATCCTGTCCAGAGGTCCTTCCCCTGGTTTCGTCCGACCATAGCGCCATCATATTCGGGCTGAAGACACCTACGGCTTGGAAATCAGAGAGGGCGCCACCTAAGGTGGTGAAAAAATGATGTGGAAAAACTTAGACAAGGCACAATTTAAGGTGGAACTTATGAACACTTTACCTCCCCCTCTGGTAATATTGACAAAGCCACATATGACTATACCGATTGGCTCAATAAAGCATGCAATAAACAGGTTCCTTTAAAAAAAAATGGACTCCCAAGAGAGCTAATTCTTCGGCCCCTTGGTACTCGGACCAGCTTAAATGCCAGAAACTGGCCTGTAAAAAACATGAACGGGCCTGGAGGAGAGGTTACGGATCTGTTGAGAAAGGTAATTATAAGGTCAACCTAAAACAGTACTACGATTTACTGCTGGAAACTAAGAAGAACGTTTTCTCCAGTGAAATCCTCCTAGCCAAGTCCAACCCCAAAGAACTTTTTAAAACCGTATAAAAGTTAACTTCTCCGCTCAGCCCAAAAATGTTTAGCAGTTCTGAATTAAGCGACAATCTGGCCATCTTTTCTACTTTTACTCCTCAGCTGAAAGGGCTTATTCTTCACTCTGTGAATCCTAATCAGTCATATCCAGTTGTGGGATCATTTCTTGAACATTTTACCCCTCTTGAGAGTGAGGAAACTACTAAATTATTGTCCTCTGTTCGCTCTGGTTCCCCCTCAGACCCTTGTCCGGTCTCTATAATCAAAGCTGTTTCGGAAGTGATCTGCTCTGCCATGAACCTTCTCATAAAAAAATGTTTTACTTCCGGGATTTTTCCGATAGCCTGGAAAAAAGCTTCAATACTCCCCCTCTTAAAGAAGCCTCCTCTGGATCCCTGAGACCCGGGACATTTTGGGCCTATCTTGCGATTTCCCCTGCCTGCAACAATCACCGGAAAAGCCATGAATGTCCAGATCAGTGCTTTTTCCGCTGTAATAATGTACTTGATTCCATCCAGTACGGCTTTAGAGCCGACCATAGTACTGAATCATCCCTGTGGGGAGGTAAGGGAGGCCTTGGATGGTGGTGGGAGGGCTATACTTATAATGTCAGATCTTTCAGCAGTCTTCGACACAGTCCATCATAAAGTCTTGATGGACCAAATGTTGGGGGCCGGGGTAGGTGAGGATGCCAGGAATCTACTTCGTTCCTTTCTATCAGAGAGAATTCAAGCAGTCCATCTGGATAACAACAAATCCCAGCCCTTTAGTCTTCCATGTATGGTGCCACAGGGTTCGTCACTGAGTCCGAAGCTCTTTCATATCTATGTGACATCCCTGGCAGCCCAGATTAGATATTTTGGTTTCCAGTTAACTTCCTACGCAGACGATACTCAGATTGTTTTTTCCTTCAATGACGATAAGATAAAAGAAACAGGTGCACGTTTCCACGAGTGCATGAAGGCGATCGTATGCTGGATGTGGGCAAACTGTTAAAAATTGAACTCCAACAAAATGGAGGTGATCGTATTCGGAAATAACCCACATGTTTGGACCCCAAACTGGTGGCCTAAAGACATGGGGAATTATCCTATCCCAGTTCTCAAAGCAAAAAACTTACAGCCTGATTCATGAACGGGCCGTTTTGCGAGGCTCAAATAGCGAATCATAAGGAATCGCTATTTGAGACTCGCAAAACGGTATTCATGTAGGAATCGCAATATTAATTGCGATTCCCACTGTTTCCTTATTTGCGATTAGCTAATTGCTAAACGCAAATAAGGAATAACTCCCCATGCATTCCTATGGGCCAAAAGGCCCATAGGAATGCATGGGGAGTCATTCCTCATTTGCGATTAGCAATTAGCTAATCCCAAATGAGATTGCGAGTACAAGGGTGCCAGGGGTGTCCAAAGGACACCCTGTAGCACCCCTGCAATGGAAATTAACACAGGTGTTGCACACACACATGTCCAAAGGACATATGTGTGTGTAACATGCAACTCAGAAAAATGCATTTAAATGCATTTTTCTGAGTTTTCTTAATTTACCACGATGTTTGACCTCGCGGTAAATTGCGGGCCGAAATTGCGATTTCGCAATTGGAAAATGGATGATGAATTACATTTAAGGAATCTCAAATAGAGATTCCTTAAATGTAATTCCTCGCAAATATGCGAATTAGCAAATACCGATTTTTGCATTTGGGATGTTGAATCCCAAATGCAAAAATCGCACTCGCAAAGGGCCAGATTCTCGGAATCTGGCCCTTTGCGAGCCGATTTAGGCTTCATGAATTAGGCTGTTTGGAATTATAATAGACAACAAACGGACCTTTTGCAATCACATAAGTTCAGTTGTTTCCTCCTGTTTTATGATCCTTCGAGTCCTTAGAAAAATAAAACCGTATCTCTCGGACGGTAACTTCAGGACGGAAGTCACCGTCCTTGTAATGGCAAGCTTAGACTATTGTAACAGCATTTACCTGAATACACAAAAATAACAGCTTAATAGGCTTCATTGGTACAAAATGCCGCAGCCAGACTACTGTCTGGTATAACTAAATCTGGTTCAGTCCGAGGAGAACTCATGCGGTTGCATTGGCTCCCAGTGAAACAAAGGGTTAATTTTAAGGCCCTGTGTACAACTTTCAAGCCCATAATGGTATTGGCCCGGACCATCTGAGACAAAGGTTCAAATGGTATACCCCTAGCAGGACGCTACGATACTTGGGGGAAAAACTTGTCCAACGTCTGTTTTTAAAAAAGCAGGTTGGGGAGGGAAAGGTTTCATCACCTGCACATCCAAGGCCGTTCCACCTGAGGAATGCTGACAATCTGCTCGCCTTCAGAAGGGGACTGGCGGTTCTCGCTGTGAGCGCACTGATCAATCGCATTGACTCACGGTTTAGGCAAGCTCAGCGCCAGGACACCTTTTGGTATTTGCACGCTTCTTATAAATTCAAATAACATAACATAACATGTCAACCTTTAGGGGTGGTACATTAACCCAATCTGGACACACCGCCCCATTGCATCAACCTTGCACTGTCTGCCCATCACAAAGACATATTGCCATTTACACAATGTACAGATAGACATCACCTAATGCATACAGATTGTTTTCCATCTACACCCTCCGCTCATGTGCTGCTGCTGCTGTGAATGTGCCAGTAAAATATCAAATGTGATGCTGTGCTCCAGGTAGGCATCTCCAAAGTAAATTGCGGTGCTATTATCTGAATCATTCTGCCTTACACAATACATAGGACAAGGGATAATAAGCGGACTCCTTGCACCCTGAGTGCATAATAGGCCATTCCACAAGCCACTGTCACACCACCACATGAGTTACAGTAGTCAGGAAGCCACACAACACACACAAGGATGACAAGTATCCTATGTGGGACAATTTACGCACTTCTTTTAGTGTTTCTGAATGGGTCAGTTTTGACATTATTCTACAAATGTGATCTGTAACTATGGTGAGATTTGATTGAGGGACAGTGCCTATGTGTTTTGCTACATAAAGTGGATACAGTGGTAAACACCAGGCACCTACTACTATTCCTACCCAAGGTACTTTGTTTAAATTGCATGGAACATGGGTCATCTCAAAGCTTCCTGGGTAATGATGGCTGTGATAAAAAGTAGTTAGTCATGCACAAAGTTACACTCAGCCAAATATTCACCCGCAACCTGCTTTAGTTGGGCCCTCAAACATCCATCAAGCTCTGGCTGGGTCACTGCCAGGATGTGGCCCATTAGGTAGTTCAAGGTCCAACATGCCAACCTGCCACTTTGGGGTACCAGCCCCAGCTACATCTCTGTAAGCTTTTTGCTGAGGCAGCAGATGTCATCCCACCTCGAGTGGCAGTGTATACTGCACCGGTTTGAGACCACCAGGGTCCCCACCGACCTTCCATATGGCCTTTGAATATAGAGTTTGAGCTATAGGCATGGAAGACATGTAGAAACAGATTGTCACAGCTATTTAGAAGCCCTTTGTATGCAAGTTGTGAAGCAACTTGATACCTATCACACACATAAATGTATATTCCGCATAGCTATACAGACCATGTCACATGATACTCTCAACTAAAGTTTAGAAAATCAAATTGCTATGTCTGTGAGGATGAACCTACAACCTGGGCATCACATACACATACTGAGGCTGCCTACTTAGATCTGGTTGTCCAATGACATCCTTGGTAGGTAGGTAATGTGAGGGACCAATACAGACAGCACACCATTCTGAAAACCTCTAGGTAAAACTTACTGTGTCTGACACCTTTACAGCCAGGCCCATTGCATTGCGGCATGTAGTATATAGGGCACAGTAAGGTACTAAACACAACATGTACCCACTAAGGGGGCATGGTAAGGGCTGGCACGTATCTCAGTCAGAGATAGTACTGTTTTGGCATATATAGAAGTGTGAGCCCCTCAGATGCCTAACCTTCTCAGTAGTGAGATGTGGCCTTTCTATATTGTGCCTTTACAGGACAGTCTTTTTCCCAAATGTGACAGTCACTGGGATTACATTAAAATTCTCATGTGCATGTGGAATGTGAATGGGGAGACTGTAGTTACAGATGTGATCTTCACCACAATATCATACGGTTAGAAATGGGGGTCTCTAGTTGGAAATGGTTTGCACCTTTGTCCAAATAGGGACCCTTGCTTCTACTCCTAAAATAACCCCTGCTCAACCCCTTGGTAGCCTGGCACAAGCAGACAGGCTTATCTCAGTGGCAGTGTGTGAAGCATTTGTGAACACATACAGTAATACAGTGAAAACACTACAAATGGACACCACACCAGTTTCGAAAAATAAGTGATCTTAATCTAAATCAAAACAAGACCAAACAACAAAAAATCCACAATACAGTCATCAAAATATCCACACAAATAGGTTATTCTCTTAATTTAAGTCTCAGGTAACAAATAACTCCACCTGGAATTATCGCAACGTGAGAGATAGAAATACCAAAGTACGGCAGCGACCGCGATATGTACGGCGTCGGGCGCGGAGTCATACAGACCCACAAAGAACAGTACCTTGGAAATGATGAAAACAAAGACATTGCACAGCGTCAGGCAGGGAATGCTTTGTTGGCGTCGAGCTGTGTCTGTTCCTTACGACCCCAGGGAAGGTGAACTCTCAGTTCCTCACCGTGGTGCAGGGGAGGTGAGACGCCAGTTCCTTACTGTGTCAGGGAGATGACGTCACAGCGGCAGTAAGGCGTCTGTTCCTTATGATGGTGTAGTGCCAATGGATTCAGGAGTCAACCACGTCAAGTGTAAGCTCTGCGTTGATGAAGCACTTGAATCGGAGTTGATGTGGCACGGTTTCTGCAGGCATTGGGCCTACAGCGCAAGTCGAGGTGGTGCATTGTGCTCTTCATGAGTGGTGCCCATGTCTTCGATGCAGGTTATGGTGTGGCTCTCCGGCGTCGGTGTTGCAATTTCTTTCTGTGGTAGCTGAAACAGCAGTTCTAGATGCAGAGAGACAGAAGAAATTAGGTCTTTGTGACCATGAGACTTCAGAAGAGGAGGCTAGCTCATTTTCAAGCCCTTGGAGACCTTCTTCCTCAAGCAGATGACAAAGCAAACAGCAAAATCCTTTTTCTCCTTTCCTTGGCACCCAGTATCCACTGCAGGCCAACCCCAAGCAGCAAACAGCACAGGGGCAGTATTCTTCCTCAGTTTCTCCAGCTCTTCTCTTTTGCAAAACGTTTCTCTTGATTCCCAGAAGTGATCTCTTTTTATACACAAAAATCCTTTGTTCTGTGAAGGTAGAGAGTGTCTGTACCCAGCCAAAACCAGTTCTGTCCTCACTGTTGCAACTTCCTGGCAGAAGGTTGAGACAGCATTGTTGAAGGCGGACCAGGCCTATTCAGTTGAAAGTAAATCTCCTCCCCCTACTCTAAATGCAGCCCACGTCTATTCAGCCCAGTCCTGACCCATCAGACATCTGGTGCCACTGCCCCTTCCGAGCCCCTGTCATTCAAAAGCCAGACATGCAATGCACAACCCAAGCAGAGACATACTGGATGGTTAGGTAAGAAAATACCTACTTTCTTAAAGTGGTATTATCAAACATAGAATGTAAAAAGCACCCACACTGAAAGATGTACTTTAACATTCTGAGTTCAGGCATACTAAACTTTATTTCTCTACCATGTTCCCAGGGCCAGTTCTGCCTATAGGATTTTATAAACAAACTCCCCATTCTGTCCTATCGGAGCAGGTAGCCTTGCAATAGCGAAAACTGAAATTGGCAGTATTTTACTATTAGGACATACCACACACATCAGGTCATGTCCTACCTTTCAAATACAATGTACCCTTCCCACAGGGGTACCTTGGGCCTGCCTTAGGGATGACTAATGTGTAGGAAATGGTAGGTTTAGGGACTGGCAAGTGTGTGCACTTGCCAAGTTGATATGGTAGTCCCAGACTGAAACACCCTCTGCAATGGCAGGACATAGTTGCATTTTGCAGTTGGAGGTCTCCCTCAGTCAGCAAGGTAAATGCCTGCGTGCCTTAACCTCATGCCTGGCGAAGGTATATGAATGGATGGGTAGATGCTTATGCTTCTGGGCAACTCCTCTCCGGTGAACATAGATCTTTTGTGGCCCAGCTGCTTAGGCCCCCTTCCAGTCCTGAAGAAGCAAATTAGGAGCCTGGAGGTCAGGCTCGACTGCAATTTGGATCAAAATACAGGCTTGCAAAGACGCAGCAACATGCTATGGACTACTAAGGACGTTAAGGAAGATTCTTCCCCTTCTTCTTCTTGATGCCAGACGTATTCTGGTCCAGGCGCTTCTATTATCTCGCCTTGACTATGCAAATGCAGTCTATCTGGGTTTACCATTAAAAACCACTAAGATACTGCAAATTGTTCAGAATTGTGCAGCTCGTCCTTTAATGAATACATCCAAACGCATTTCTGCCAGACCTGCTCTTGGTCAGCTGCATTGGCTCCCTATTCAGTAAAACGATTAGGTTTAAGGCTATGTGCACTGTCCGTAAATCTATTTCAGGAAAGGGATCTCCACTGCTTCAGTCAATGCTGCAATTATACTGCCCCAACAGAATTTTGAGATCCAATAACGAACAACTGCTTGTAGTTCCTGTGATCAAGCGGTCACAAAGTGGGGGACGACGGTTCTGCTATATTGCAGCTAAGATCTGGAACCAGCTTCTGGACTATTCATAACGTGAACCGTGTCATCTCAGGTTCAGGAAGCAGCTTAAAACTTTCCTTTTCCCCCCTTCTGCTTAAAATCTTCCTCTTTCCATGATCAAGTTGAGGTGGACAAGGTGTGATGATAAGCGCTGGGATGCCCTTGGGTAGCCATGCGCTATATAAATGTCTCTTCATTCATTCATTCATTTTACAGGCTACTTCTGTGGGTGGCACAATCAGTGCTGCAAGCCTACTGGCGGTACACAAGGGGGTGGTGATGGACGGAGCATCTGAATCAATCAAACACGCACACCCAGTCAAAAGATCTGGGTTTAATCCACCACCGTTCTTTAGCCCACTCTGCCACCCCAGTTCAGACATGGCTATATGCAAATCAGTCTGACCCTGTGCCTCATGGGAACAGTCTAGCCCGCACTGCCAAGCCATGTCTTCCCTGGACTGGAAACAAGCTTCCTAGGACCGGTTTCTGGCATTCCAGCCGTCTTCAGCCCGGCTTGCTTGAATCCAGTGGCAAAGTGAGCAAGGGACTCACGTCTGAGCATACCCTGCCACACTTATGGCGGCCAAAAGCGGTACAAAAGGGGGTGGTGATGGAAGGAGCATCTGAATCAATCAAACACTCACACCCAGTCAAAAGATCTGGGTTTAATCCATCACCGTTCTTTAGCCCACTCTGCCACCCCAGTTCAGACATGGCAGCATTTGATTTACAGGCCCTGGGCGCAAACACTGCACCACACTAGGGTCTGACAAGTAAATCAAATATTCCAATCATGCAATCACTAATCCATACAATTATTTATAAAGGGAGCCCAAAGCATCTAGACCAGCAAACAAAGTCCAACACACAGCAAAAACACAAGAGGCAATGGCAAAAAATGGAAGGGAGACCCAAGCCAGTGGTAACAAGTCTAACACATACCATAGTAGGATTATATCTACACTGTACATGTCTCAGATATGTAAGAGGGGAGTTCAATTAAAGCTATACAATATATAAACGTAACAAGTATACCTGTGTGTATACTGAGACTGAAATAAGTAACAGACACATAATAATTGTGGGTCATATATATGATCCATCAGGTGATCGTTTTAAGCTCAATCATCTTCACTCACATTGAAAGGATTACTGCACAGAGGGTGGTTTAATGTTCCTACAAATGTGACAAGGAACAGCTAAGGAACATCTGGCCTACAATGATATATCAATGTGCATAATTTTACACCAAAAATCAGGCCTTGCTGCCTGAGCGCAGACATCACTCATCTCTGTGGTGTCACAGTATACCTATTTTCTAATCTTATCGATCCCCTCTGCCCAAGAGACATGTGTTATGTCATTTCTGTTGACACTGTAAGGATGATTGTGATTTGGAACCACCTCCCATGGAACTGGTGCACAAAGTGTACTTTGAGTACTGTTGTCAGTGGAACGGTACAACTGCATACCTTATTCTATCTAACTACTTATTTTATGCAGTCAGCGCTCATGGGAAAGGCAGCTCTACAGACCATTGCAGAAATTCAGAGAGCAATATCTGACGTAAAAGTGTCATGGAGAGCCAAACTCATGCCAATGGGGCCATCCTCTCCAGAGACTCACGGGCAACAAATGCATTTACAAGTTTGGCGCTTGTAGTGGTCTTACGATCAATGCATTTACATTGACTTGTACTCTGAGACATATACTACTCTATAGTTACTGAAGGTAAGCATTCAAATGGAGTCAAAATAACAACATGAACACTTACTGGTACCTCTGGTGAACCATATAACTGCTCGTACTGGCCAAGGACCTCATCCACCAGGAGCTCCAGGCTCTTACCATCTCTGTAGAGGCCAGCAGTGCTCTCAGAGGTTACAACCAGCAGCAGGTGATGGGAAGCTATAGCAAACAGCAATGTTTGTAGGCAAATAACAAGTATTCCTAAACACAACCTAGAAATCGGTCAAAATGGTGGTGTCACTGCTTGACTGGCACAGATATTGGTCTGTGTTGGTTGCATTTTACAATATGGGCCTATGGCAGTGGCCGCTGTAGCTGAGCATGCCTACCGCTAGTTTCAAAAATGAAAGTGGTGGCCAAAACACCAGGGCCCATTGGCTGCAATGGTATTGTCATAGGCGGGTATACACCACGGGGTCACAATTTCTCAACTGCACCGTGTGCATTTTACAATATGTGTCTTTGGCAGTGACCACCATGGCTGAGCACGCCTACTGTGAGTTTCAAAACCAAAAGCGTTGGCCAAAATAACAGGGCCCATTGGCTGGCATGGTATTCTCATAGGCGGGCTTAGACCGCGGGGTCACAATTTCTCTACCACGTCGGGCACATTTCACAATATGGGCCTATGGCAACCTTGGCTGAGCATGTCTATCACAAGTTTCAATACTGAAAGCGGTGGTCGAGATAATATTAGTCCCATAGACGGTCTCAGACTGCAGGGGTCAGAATTTCTCTACTGCATTGGGTATATTTTACAATATGGTCCTATGGCAGTGGCTGCTGTGGCTGATAAGCATACCTCGCGGGTGACACCGGCTGCTGATGGCGGTTATTGACTATCTAATTGCAGCATTTTACTTCATTCTATATCAGTCATCAGTACAGTAGCTTGTCAGGAGACTCAATAGTTTGTCACTCATTGTTCCTAGCTTTCAAATTCAATTGCTGTCTCCAGATGTTTGCGAACATTGCTCTGCCATACTTAACATGCCAGTGTTGTCCAGTGCACCAGACCTTACCAGTCCAGCTGTGTATCCTTCTAGTGACTGTGCTAATGTATGTAATGCATACTCCTCAGACAGTTACATTGGCCTCTGCACAAAAGCTAGATCTATGATGTACACAGTGCTGTAACAGACTCATGTTTTGTCTGTATTTGAGAAAATGGCAGATTATGCAGATGATGGTGTGCATCCTTTCAATCAAGGAGTTTAATGTTAAAGATAACAGGAATATCAAACTCAAGCCTAATGCTGTGTGCAACCTGTGATGTGTTATCACCCCACTTGACTCAGTAGCCATGATTTAGCAATGGTCGATATGTCTGTCATCTATTCCACTACCCCCATACTAGTAGTTTGTGTATACATATTGTCATTTCATACATCACTAATGATAATGTACGACTTCAGCTCGCAAACGCATGACACTGATTCCACATGTCATCTTGAGCTGACATGAGTCAATGTGTACTCTGTAACAGACATCTTACCTTTTCCTGTTTCTATACATAGGTACTTTGGCAAAGGTAGAAGGGGACAACCTCCCGTCTATTGGCCTTTTCCAGACCTCTTGACCATGGAAGTGTGAGACATCATAAAGAAGTCCAGACTAAAGGGGCGTGGCTTGGATGCCGAGGAGGTAGGCAGCGTGAGCTCGGAGCTCCGCGCCCGATCCTGAAAAATATCCTGAATATCTGGTCGGACCCCGACGAAACTGATATAATCCGATACTGGAAGGTGCCACGGAGGGTCCGGCGCCGACGGCGGTCGACTCGAGACCGTTCCCAGCCTGGTATTTGAATCTGAAAGTTGGACCCAGGCGTGAAGTCATCGAGCTAAGATGGCGGCGGTGGCATGAAGAATGGGGACGACGGAGTCGCAGGCCCGGAGCCACTTTAAGGGCCGCTACTCTTCTCCGATAAGAGGTGTAGGCGGCTGTATCTGACCTCTCTCGGGGTTCTGGAGCGGACCTTTCGCGCGCCACCGGCTGTGGAGGGGAGCCGAACCCTTGGTAGTGGCGGCGACAAGGTGGCGACAACCCAGTGACGATGACCCCGGATCTCTGAACACGACTGGCGCCAGACGGCTTAACGGTCCGTCGGAAACCCTGATCCCAAGAGACGGCTTTGGCCCCAGAGTCTAGAGTGGTGCTCAAGGCGTGGAACGCAGCGGGCCTTTCCCACTACTGCTACAGGGGGACTTTCCTAGGGGCGAGGCCCTGCGAAGTGCGGAGCGGGTACAGAGGCAGCTTTGGAGGCCACCACTCGTTCCAGCCCAGATGGGGAAGCCGAAAGGGAAGGGGGATGGAGCGACCGACACCGAAGCCACGGAAGGAGCGGATCGAGACCAGTCGGTGCTGCAGCGTATGCAGGACCGTATCCTGGAGGCCATCGCCACCACAAAGGACGCCTTGCAGCAGGACATAGCCCAGGTAGCGACGGGCTTGGGACTCCTGAAAGCTGACCACGACAAGCTCAAGGACAGGGTGAAGTCCGTGGAAATCACGGTTCAGGAATTGGCCCCAAGCCATGCAGCGGTGAAGGCGCAGATGGCGGATGTGATGGATCGATTGAAGGTGCTGGAACGGAGGGCCGAGGACGCGGAAAACCGGAATAGGCGCAACAACGTACGCCTCGTAGGCCTGCCGGAAAAAATCGAAGGAGATGATATGGTGGGCTATCTCGACAACTCGTTACGAACTGAGGTGGCACCAGAGGGATTGTCCCCCTTCTTCTCCCTTGAGCGAGCGCATAGGGTCCCAGCGCGTCCGCCGGCCCCGGGCCTTCCACCTCGCCCAGTGGTGTTCAAGTTGCTCCATTACAGGGACAGAGACTGGTTACTGCAGAGAGCGAGGGAGGCAGGACCATTTCAAGTGGACAACAACAGGGTCACTATGTTCCCAGACTATACGTTTGAGACGCAGAAGCTCAGGGCTAATTTCCTGTCCCTTAAGCGGGAGCTCCGTGATGAAGGCATCAAGTACTCCCTGCTCTTCCCGGCGAAGCTGAGAGTGGTGGTGGATGAACAAACACTCTTCTTTACGTCCTCGGCGGACGCCTGGGCCTGGTGGGACACTTACAAAGCGGGAACAGATGGCGCCAAGGCCAGGGAGGAGGAGGCTAAGGTGGCACAACCGATCAGGAAATCTCAACGGATCAGGAAGAACCGCAGGAGGACCGGCAGGCCTTCGGTGTCGCAGACGGAGACGGAGAGGCAAGCGGCCCTACAGGCAGTGGCGAACTTATCCAACAATACCAGGAGCCAGTCCGGGAAGGGCACGGAATCGGAGGACCGGGGCATGGGCTCAGAGACGGGACTCTCGGAATTTGGTGGAGCCCGGGGCCCTATCGTGACGCCGCAGACTTCGGAGGAGATCCTTGAGGCGTGTTAACCTGGACTAGTGGAGCGGACTCGCTGGTTGGACACCGGGGCGTTGGGCCCGTGGCAGCGGAACATTGTTACATGAGGTTTCGGGGCGCTATGATGTGGGGATTGTGGGGTGGAGTATGCGGGACTGATTTGCTTTCACGAACCTTTCGCATTGACCCGCACCCTACTGGCCCTTAAGGTCATCGCAGTGGAGACTGCGAACATTACTGCCTTTCTTTGAGGGGTGGTTGGGAGTGTTGGTTTGGATGGGGGTACTTCCATTTGCGGGGGGGCCTGTCCTGGGGGGGGTGGGATTTGAGAGCAGTTGGGGTTGCTCTGGGTGTTGTTGTTGGAGGGGGGGGTTGGCTTCCTGTTTGGAGAGGGTGGGGGGGTCGGTCCGTGGTCGAGGAACGTGCAAGGTCAATGATTTCTATTGTTCGGTCTGGATGGGCGAAGGGGAATGGCTAGTAACGGGGCATTGAAATGTGTGTCCTGGAATGTGCGGGGTATGCAGTCCATGACGCGTAGGCATAAAGTTCAGGCATACCTCAAGCGTAGGGGGGTGCACATAGCGTTCCTGCAAGAAACACATCTTAATAAGCAAGAAGGGATTGCGCTACAGAGGCGATGGAGGGGACAGCTGTTCAATACGACGTTCTCAGCTTTTGCAAGGGGGGCGCTAATTTGGATACGAGCGGGGGTTCCCTTCCAGGTTGCTAAAACATTGGTGGACCCTGAGGGCAGATATGTGGCGGTGGAGGGGAGGCTAAGAGGCAGGGTAGTGTCTCTCTGCAGTGTGTACGCTCCCAATGTGGATCTACCCGCATTTTTGTCCGTACTCTCGGGTAAACTGGCGGGCTATTTGGCGGGGCCGGTGCTCCTGGGGGGGGATTTCAATTCGGTTGAGGATGTGGTTCTGGATAGGTCCCATCCCCCACTGCGCGCGTCCCCTGCGCATAGGGTGGCCAAGCGCAGGCTGGAGTGGCAGGAGAGTTGGGCCCTCACGGATGCATGGAGGGCGTTACACCCCACTACTAGGGACTACTCCTTTCACTCGCAGTTGCATGATCTACATGTTAGGCTGGACGCGTTTCTGTGTTCATCATCTGTACTTTCTGCGGTGGGGGGGGCGGAATATTTGGCCCGGACAATGTCGGACCACAACCCTTTGTTGTTATCCCTTAACTGGATGGTGGCCGTTAACTGTGTACCAACATGGCGCCTGCAACCTGATACCCTGGATGACTTGTTGTTCAGGGAGGCCCTTGGAGACTGTATAGAGTGTTATTTTGAGGAGAACAGTGGCTCGGTCTGAACGAGGGCGGTGGAGTGGGATGCGTTTAAGGTGGTGGTGCGAGGGCACTGTATTGGACACACGGCTGGGGCTCGCAAGACTTTGATGGATGATTTGGACAAGGCTGAGACGCGGTTGAGGGATCTGGAGAAGGCTCGCCCGAATCACCCTGAGTTGCAGGAGGGGCTTAAGGGGGCCAGGGAGGGGCTGGCAGTGGAACTGGAACGGCTGCACAGCTATGATCATAAAGCGTACAAGACGAGGGCGCATGTGGAAGGCGATAAGGCGGGGTCTCTGCTGGCGTGGCTTGCTAACCCAGTCAGGAGGGGCATGCCGATCATGATGATCCAGGAGACAGGGGAGGAGCCCTGCCATACCCAACCCGGGATACTGAATAAGTTTCGGGCGTATTATGAGGGTCTCTATGAGAGTGGAGGAACAGGGGGGATGGATGAGCTGGGCGAGTTCTTGGACGGTTTACAACTGCCGAGGGTGGAAGACTCAGAGGCAGAGGAGCTAGGTCGGCCCATTACGATCGGGGAGATAGGGTGTGCAGTAAAACAAATGGCCAGGAATAAGACCCCGGGTCTCGACGGACTCCCGATCGAGTTCTATAGTAAATATCTGGAGTACCTTGCTCCCCAGCTGCGAGAAGTCTACAACGAGGCGCAATCGAGGGGTCGGCTCCCGGGCTCCATGTGTGAAGCCATCATGATCCCGCTCTTAAAACCGGGCAGAGAGGGAGCGGCTTTATCCTCCTACCGTCCGTTGTCCATGCTGACAACGGACTACAAGATCCTGAGTAAAATTCTTGCCAACAGGCTGCTAGTGCACATGACTGACCTTGTTCATAAGGACCAGTGCGGCTTTATCCCGACGCGCAACACCACCCACAATATCCGAAGGCTTACAAGACTGATGGGAGCAGACTGGCCGGGCGCCGTCTCTCCATTTGTTCTCTCAATTCACATAGAGAAAGCCTTCGACAGTCTTGAATGGGGGTACTTGTATGAGGTGATGCGGCGCTTCGGGCTGGGGGTCGGATACATAAACTGGACCAAGGTCCTGTACACTGACGCGGTAGCGAGAGTCCGGGTGGGCACTCTGATCTCGAGGCAATACCCTGTCCGGCGAGGCACTAGGCAGGGGTGCTCCCTATCTCCTCTCTTGTTTGCCCTGGCGATGGAACCCTTCGCTGTGGAGGCCAGGTCGGGCCGCCACTATGCCGGATTATCGTATAGGGGCAGGCCACATCTCATTTCTTTATACGCAGATGATCTGCTGATGTTTTTGGCTAACGTGGGCCCGGAGCTTTTGGGGGCTAGACGGCTGTTGGAGCGGTTCGGCCGGTTATCAGGCCTGAGGGTCAACTGGCCTAAGTCCTGCTTATTCCCCCTGCGATCAGGAGAACCGTGCCCACTCACGGCGCAGGAACTCCGATGGGAACCGCGCTGTCTGCATTATCTGGGAGTTTATATCTATCACACTCCGGCGGATCTGCTGGAAGGTAACATCACCCGTTGTATTAATGCTCTGCGAGGGAGCATGGATTTCTGGTCTACCCTGCCGCTATCCCTGGCTGGTCGGATCTCCCTGCTTAAGATGGTGGCCCTGCCCAGGCTGTTGTATTATTTTAGGACGCTCCCGGTGTGGATCCCGAGCTCTATTTTTCGGCGCCTGAGATCTCTGGTCATAGCGTTCTTATGGGGCACGGGGAGGAGGCGCATAGCGCTGGACACTCTGCTACGCCCCAAGGATGAAGGGGGATTGGCGGTGCCTGATTTTGAAGGGTATTATCTGGCGGCGCAGCTGCAGGTCTTCACTCAGGAGGTCGTGAGAGTGTATAGAGGCCCTGAGGAAGCGAGAGCGGAAGGTACCCCGCGGCAAGTTCTGGCATACATCACACTGCACCAGAAGCTCCTGGTTGGGGACCTGACGGTTGAGGAGCAGACGTTCCGACTCTGCTGGAACCGGGCACGTAAACGAGCGGGGGTCCGCCTTATGTACGCTCCTGAAATCCCGTTGGGGATGGTTACGGCCCTCCCTCACGGAGGGGACTGGTCGCGCTTGCTGGGGTGGGAGGAGGCGGGGATACACATGCTGGGCAACTTATATGAGGATTGGGCACTGCTGCCGTTTCAGGAATTGCAGGAGCGGTTCGACCTGCTGAGGGGCGACTACTTGTTGCACGCGGCAGTCACGGGCGCCATGCAAGCTCACTGGGGGGAAGGATTGCAGGAACTGGGCGCCTCTATGGCATGTCAATACACGATGATGGCAGTAGGTATGGGCGGAAAATCCGTTTCGCTCGCGGATTTTGCGGATTTTCGGGAAATTCGCAATCCGCGAGATTCGCGAATCTCCCGCAAAATCCGCAAATCCGCGAGCAGCGGATTTTGCTCGCACTGTTCGCGTGAGTTCGCGGCTTCCCAGTACAACTTCGCGCCCCGCGAATAAGTGCTAAATTGCAGAAATACGATCTTAGCAAAACTGAAACTACTTGCCAGGTTCAAAAGTTCAGGCTCATCATTAGTAGCCATTTCCTGTAGTGCTTCCTGAGGGGCCCCTCCAGAGTTCAGTTGCCAGTTGCAACTATTATGTGACCCTGCTCTGAACCTCAGAATAGTTACACATATGCCACAAAGGTCCTGAATTACAGCTAAGGGAGACAAGCAGGAGCCAGGCTGGAAGTTAAAATCCATTAATCAGCCCCTAATTCATTATTGTCAGTTGGGGCAGGGCAGGTGTTGTAACTAATTTTGCAACAATGAAAGCACTTAGCAAGTGCAAAAGATCACTAATCAGGGCGCACCAAGGAAGCAGGTGCCAGCTAAAAAAATATTCTGTGACACATTAATCAGCCCCAAATTAATTCAGGTCACTTGAGGCAGGGAAGGTGTGCTTTGCTTTGCCGAAAATAATGTACACTGGACAACCAGAGGGTGTGGTGATGAAACAGAGGGTGGCATGGGTGGGCCAGAGGGTGGCATGAGTAGTCAGAGAGTGGCAGTGGTGACAGAGAGTGGCAGTGATGAAGAAGAGTGTCCCAAACAGGCTGGACACGTAGAAACAACAAGTTCGCAAAACTTGCGACCCGACAGGTAAGTTCGCAAATTGCGAAATTGTAACAACCCTCGCGAACTGGCAGAAACACGGGCGAACACAAAAAAAAAAAAATCCGCAAATTCGCGGGAATTCGCGGATTTTGCGGATTGCGAGTTCGCAAATCCGCAAAATTCGCGAACGCGAGATCCGCAAAATTCGCCCATGCTTAGATGGCAGCAGGGACCTTTAAGGCCGTCACCTGCTTGTACTCCAGGATGCTGCGGGAGGCCCTGCAGCCTCTGGCGGTTCTGAAGGCCAAATGGGAGCTGGACCTCCATTTGGGGATCCCTGATACGACCTGGGGCCAGTTGCTGAGGCGAGTACGGAAAAGCTTGAGGAACGCCAGGTTTCAGTTAATCAATTTCTACATCATTCACAGGGCATACCTCACGCCGGGGAAAATACGACAATATTTTGGGGTGGAACAAGCTGCTTGCCCCAGGTGCAATACAGTTGGGGCGGACTTAGGTCACATGTTATGGGATTGCCCCTCCCTGGGGGACTACTGGCAGGAAATTGGGAGGGCCCTCAACAGTGCAACAGACAGGGACATTCAGTACACGAAAGCAGTGGGGGTCCTCCATTGGTTTCCACACACGCCTAGAAATAAGACTACCAGCAAATTTATAGACTTAGGGCTAATTCTGGCTAAGCGGGAGATAACGAGGAATTGGAAATCGAGAACAGGGCCCACATATAAAAGATGGTATGGGGAATGCCTGCGATGGGCGGCGTGTGAGAGCACCTTGAGGTACCAGGTGGCCTGGAGAACGAATGATGAGAAGGCTATGGAGAGGGCGACTGCGTGGGAAATGATGGTGCAGGCGCTCCGAGAAACAGCTGACGAGGAATGGGAGGACGTGGAGGAGCTGGATATGGCTAACCCTGTCACCTTACCGGGGAACACCCCTTAGTGAATGTATGTACTTCCTACGCCACAACAGACGTTCTTAAGACAGTGATTTAGCACAGCGCGACCACGGGGGGGGGAAGGAAGCTGGAATTGGCGGGCTGTTGGGGATCGAAATTATGGGGTGGGGGAGGGGTGAAAATCACAAAAGCAACCCAGCATTACTTTGGTACTACTAATGTCGGGCAATGTAAGGTATTACAAGGACTACTAATGGACGGAGGCCGAGCTGCGCCTAAGGAGGGGGCGGGCCTCTAGGAATGGAGAACAATGGACAATGTCATTTCTTGTTTTCGGTGGACTTATAATTTTGGTTCTAATGTCTGTACAATTATATTGGTGATGCAATAAAAATGATGTTAAAAAAAAAAAGAAGTCCAGACTAAATCATTGGACAATTTAGGAGCTATGTGGCCAGTTGGCACCTCAGTTTAGAAGTCACAGAACAGATCTCACAGCTCAGAACCCAACAGTGAAGGTGATTGCCACACTGCATTGCTTGGCCACTGGTTCATTTCGTACACAGTGCCTATATCTCGTGGGATGTCTCAACGAATGTTTAATATAGTGTTACTTGATGTCCTGTATGCACTGATGCAACACATGGATAGGTATCTTCAGTTCCCAAGAAGAGAAGAATTGGCAACTGTGAAGGGTGACTTTTATGAACTAGCACACACATTGGCCTTGTACCACCTCAAACATGTGAGCAAATATATAGGAACCATAAGCATTCTCATTCAATCAATGTACAAATGACATGCCTTGCACTAAATCCCCAGAATCTGACGACTCCTATGTCATGCGGAACAGCAACAAAACCCACTTGATGTCACATGGACAACTGGAGACGGCCTGGCTTTTGGTGAGTGAGATGTGTCCATCTTTTGTGTATGTATGTATTGCATGCTGTCATCCTCTGCAAATGTCTTAATCAAGATTGTACATCTCTGTGTCTCCCATCTAGGTGACTCAGAGAATTCCTTTCGACCTTGGTTGTCAACCACGCTGAGAAATTCAACATGCTAGTTGGAAGTCCTCTTCAGTGAGTCCCGTGGGAGGACACGTCAGGTAGTGGAGCAGGCTTTTGGGCTCCTGAAGGTCATATTCCACTGTTGGGGCAAGACTGGTGGAGCCCTCCTCTACTCAGCAAGGTAGGTGTGTCAGATCACAGTTGCCTGCTAAATGCTCCACAACCTTGCATTGTGCGGGAACATTCTTCTGATTCTGGAGGATAGAGACCATCAGGACCCCCGGATGAGAATCCTGAAATGAACACTGATGATGATAGTGTAGAAGAGGAAGAAATTGACCAGCAACAACAGCTCATCAACAACTATTTCCCTTGAGTGTAAGTATGCAGAGAGATGTCATGACTGTGACAGTTATAGTCGCTGTTGTTGTGAAGCTGTGAGACTGTGGTGGGTTGCTAACTGTTTGGTGTGCACAACTGTGGGTTACTTTGAGCCAAGCTGTAAGTGGGTTAGCTCTTGACTGATGTAGACATTGATGATGTAGCTATATGTTCTCTGATCTAATCTATGTACTGTGTACTCCAGATGTTTACTGTTATTGTTGTGAAATGTTTGAACTGCTACCAGATATATTCTTGCAATCTTGTTGTAGGTCCCTTCCCCCTGTCATTTTCATTTGAGTATGGAATTCAGCTGCACTATCATACTGTTCTTCCAGGCAAAATGCACATAAGGTGTTCCTGGGTATGTCTGACACTGACTTTGGGAGTACAACTCTGGTACCAAAGCAACTTGCACAGAGAGAGCATTGAAGTATCAGGTACACATTGGTATTTCTATTCTGTCATGTGATGGTGCTGTGCCTATGTGTACCATTGTGTTCTCCAACATATTGTGTTAGTTGGCCAATACATAATTGTCTCTGTTCACATAGATTCCTACCTCTGTGTGAGTGAAATGGATGCAGGTGTCCATGTGTCTCAACATTGTATGGCACAGAGCTTAAGTGATTATACTGGCAGATGTCAGGAACAATCCAGCAGATGCAACTAAACCTGTTTCAAGTGAACCAGTGCTAAGTTATTGTTTTGACCCCTGTTGCTGTTATTGTTTGGCTTTGTGAAGTCTATTATGGGCTACTTAACTTACCTTAAGCATTAGTGAGATTACTCTGGCATTGGATATTGTTTGGTATGTCATCTCCACACTTGTATCTGAGCTGTACATATGAAAATTGTGTTACATGAGATTCCACAAGTGACAGATGTGTCATGTTACTGTGTGGATGACCTTCTCCTTCTAACCACTGTTTGGTAATATGTTTGGTATAGTCATCTGCAATGTTAGCTTGCGCTGCACCAAGTGCCCGCAAACATTCTTTGCCACAACTTACATCTAGTGATACATTAGCAGTAGACTTCATAAAGTACTACATCTAAAAAATATACCATGGACAAGCGGATGTGTAAAAAGTGTATTTATTATAGTGCAGTGAGTAAACCGAGAGGCATATGTACAAGAGAAATGCCAGAGCTTGTTGTTAGCCTCCTTGGCTTAACTTAACGACACACTACGCCACTTCTGAAATGCAGAGCTGCACTATATTTACAAGAATATGGTGCAGCCCTGTGTTTCCCCCTGCCCAATAATCATTGGTCTTTGCTGTTTTCTTGTGTCCTGCACAAAGCAGCACACATGAAATCAGCAAAAATAAGGAGGAAGACAAATTTCTCCTCGCAATGCCAGTTAAGACCAGGTGATCCTTGGTGTTAATTCTGATGCTGCCTCCTATTTACGACTCCCTTGTAAATTGGAGACAGCATCAGAATCAATGGGTGTTGCGGTGGAACGCTCACTGCAACACCCATTTCTCTCCCCTTTCACGCTAAGCATAGCGTGAAAGGGCGCCTTATGTACAAGGCAGCGTTAAGCCACATTACGTGGCTTACCGCTGCCTTATAAATAATGCAAAAAGAACAGTTGATTGACAGAATGCAGAACAATGTCATACATTCACCCCAGTACAGAGATCGGGCCTAAATCCATCGTTTTTTTTTCAGTCCACACCACCCCAGTTCAGACATGGCCATATGCATATCAGCCTTGACCCTGTGCGTCATGGGAACAGTCCAGCCCGAACTGCCAAGCCATGTCTTCCCTGGACCGGAATCAAGCATCCTAGGACCGGTTTCTGGATATCAGCCATCTTCAGCCAGGATAGCTTGGCTCCAGTGGCATGGAGAGCACGGGACTTACGTCTGAGCATACCCGTCCCACTCGGGGTGACAAATGCAAAAACAACAGTTGAAGGACAGAATGCAGAACAATGTCATACATTAACCCCAGTAAAGAGATCTGGGCCTAAATCCATTGTTTTTTCGCACTCCACACAACCCCAGTTCAGACATTGCCATATGCAAATCAGCCTTGACCCTGTGCCTCATGGGAACAGTCCAGCCAGAACTGCCAAGCTATGTCTTCCCTGGACCGGAATCAAGCATCCTAGGACCGGTTCCTGGCTATCAGCCGTCTTCAGCCAGGACATGAAAACAGCGAAAATGAGGAGGAAGAAAAATGTCTCCTCGCAATGCCAGTTAAGACCAGGTGATCCTTGGTGTTAATTCTGATGCTGACTCCATTGTAAATAGGAGGCAACATCAGAATCAATGGTTGTTGCAGTGGAACACTCACCGCAACACTCATTTCCCTCCCCTTTCACGCTAAGCATAGCATGAAAAGGAGCTTTATGTAAAAGGCAGGGTTAAGCCACGCTACGTGACTTAAAGCTGCCTTATAAATAAGGCAAAGCCCCTATCTTCACAGGAATGTCAATAAAAGTGACACTACATGCCCAAGCTCAAGTATACCAGGCATCAGACATATAGCAATGGCTATTTCTCAACATTGTAAACTTGAAAGTGTTAGTTGTTTATCGGACATCTGAATGAGTGTTTCAATTCTTATCTAGAGTTGCAATTCCATATGTTATATATGTCCAGTTATATATGAATTAAGACGAATTTACACCTTGGATATCAGTAATTTCCAGTGATAAGTCAGCCCTACCAATGAACGTCCATGCATAGATCAATTCAGAACCATACTTCATATACGGCTATTGTGCATTGTTTAGAACCTTGAGCGTATTTCAGTTGAATCGTTGCGACCCACCTGCATTTTGGGGACATCCTCCTTGCGAATCTGTTTGAATCAGCCAGTCCTGTTGCTCTGTGGCTCCGTGTCTGCTCACCCCCCGCCACCGCACTCTCGCTACACCAGAGATGCCGCCTAGAGGGAGAGAGTGTGTCACGGTGAGGACTACGTCTTCCAGCAGCCTTAGTGGCCGGGAGCCTCCCACGAGAGAAGCGCGCCAGCAGGCGCATAAATTAGAGTGGCAGTATCGGTGGAGCGGGGACATTGTTTAGAACCTTGAGCGTATTTCAGTTGAATCATTGCGACCCACCTGCATTTTTAGGGACATCCTCCTTGCGAATCTGTTTGAATCAGCCAGCCCTGCTGCTCTGTAGCTCCGTGTCCGCTCACCCCCCGCCGCCGCACTCTCACTACACCAGAGCGGCCGCCAAGAGGGAGAGAGTGTGTCACGGTGAGGACTACGTTTCCCAGCAGCCTTAGCGGCTGGGAGCCGCCCACGAGAGAAGCGCGCCAGGAGGCGCATAAATTAGACTGGCAGTATCGGTGGAGCGGGGACATTGTTAGAACCTTGAGCGTATTTCATTTGAATCCTTGCGACCCACCTGCATTTTGGGGACATCCTCCTTGCGAATCTGTTTGAATCAGCCAGCCCTGTTGCTCTGTGGCTCCGTGTCCGCTCACCCCCCGCCGCCGCACTCTTGCTACACCAGAGCGGCCGCCGAGAGGGGGAGAGTGTGTCACTGTGAGGACTATGGTTCCCAGCAGCCTTAGCGGCCGGGAGCCGCCAACGAGAGAAGCGTGACAGGAGGTGCATAAATTAGAGTGGCAGTAGCCGCGTCCTGGGACTCACGCGGGCGGCGCCGGGCTAAGCCCGCGCAAAGGGCGGGCCGTCTGTGGCAGTCCGGGGCTGGCCAAGGCTGGGCTGGGGCACCACCTTTACGTCGGCTCGATTCATGAAGTAAGACATTTTGTAGCAACTGCAAGACTTTAATACTGTTACTATTGTACATAGGGCTAAAGACTATTATTTACTAAGTTATGAATAACATTATGAGTCTAGGACAGAGATCATCTTTGGGAGGTTCTGTAAGAGGGACTCTAGATGCTTTTATTACACGGGCTACTTCGGTCCTAGAAAAAGAAATAGCGCTAACAGAGAGACGTATTTCCTCTGAATGGCAGAGTAAACGCTCTTCTTTGGGGGCCATCCAAACAGCAAGAACGCCCACACTTAATAATGATGGCAATGAACAGTCAAATGACATAGGTATACCACCACAGCTTCAAGACCTCCCAGCTTGACCAGCGACCCAGGTGAGTTCGATTATCTCGAACACCAGTTCTGACCTTGAATTACAGCTATTGTCGGATGTATGATTAATCACTGCTCCCGTTAATCCCACCTCTGAGAAGATAACTAATAATTTACTACCGGGTGCAGGTATTCCTGCAAAAAAAAAGAGGGGGGGTATGAAACAGAAAGGTAGTTGTGCAAAAAGCCGTAGGGCTGTAATAAGTCCGAAAAAACCTAAAGGTCCCCTAACTAGTGGAGTTAACCATGGCCTTCCAACTACTACATCTGCTGAAAAAACTCTAATGAATAACATTGAGCACTTAGTCACTTCTTTGTTGTTACCTATAGTTGAGAGGATCAGAAGAATAAACGAACAATTGGGGTCTATCATAGACATTGGAACCGCAAATGCAAATCTAATAAAAGAAGCGTTACCTAAGAAGTCTCCTGTAACCAACTCCGATACTAAGATAGTGCTCACACCAATTAACGACAAATCTAATAGTAAGTCGACTTCAATAACCCATGACAACATACCAGGTACACAGCCGCAGAGCATAGTTCTTGAGTCTAATATCCCAAGAGAATTACCTGAAAACAGGCAACTGAATAAGATGGCTCTGGAGATACAGACTATTCCTCATAGAACCCCAAATAATGATAAACAGGTTATAGGTCCAGCTAAACATATCTACCTCCCCCCTGAAGCAGAACCCCTTGTTATTGTACTAACAGGGGTGCCTGAGTTGCAATCAGGGAAATTTGAAAATTATCACACTCTTAAGAATAAAGCCATGTACTGGTTAAGAACAAATAGGCCATTACCTGCACATCTAGATGGAGTCATTCTTAATGTTAGAAGGTTAGACTGGATCGGGAAAAGACCAAAGGACATCCCAGGAGATATAATTGTTATAAACTTCAGAGATCGAAGGGTGATAAATCATATACGAGACTGGTTCCCTGATGGTTATGAGGGAGGTATTACCCCTAGAGTTCTAAGCTATTTTTATCCTAAAACTCTAATTGAAAATCCTTGGATCCCAGGAAACTTAAGATCGCGTCCGCACCCACCCCCCATGTTTAACATCTTTACTTCAAATCGCTTTTCTTTTCTTATGGGGTTGGAGGGAGTTGATTGACTGCCACCCAGGAAAGACAGTAAAAGTTACAGAAGAAACTATAAATCTCACTCACCCCCAAAACAGAGGGAAGCGAGTAAAGAAATTAATGACACAGGCAACATTATTATAGGAGGGGAAGATAGTTCTGAGATGAAACTAACTACAGACACTCTTGAACATCACCCTTCGCCAGTTCCTGATATAAGACTAAGTCACTATCCAAGAAAGGATATATCAAGAATCGTCTCTCCCTGTCTTAGTCAGTTAAATAACTGTCAAGATTTAAATATTATTTCCTAGAACATCGCAGGATTAAAAAGAAATCTCCTCAATCCCACTTGGCATACATTTACTGGCTTGTACGACATTATATTTCTTCAAGAGACCTGGATTCTAGAATGTTCCCATAGGATAGGCTATAAAACATATTGGGTGGGGGCATCCCCATCAGCAAAAGGAAGACCATCGGGAGGACTGATTATATGGGTCAGTGTCTCTCTACAAGTCACAATCACCTTATTAGATATTTGCTCACTGGATATACAGGGCTTAAAATTAAAAGCAAAAGACGATAAAGTTATGCATCTTCTTAATGTATATAACAGACCATCCTCTACTAATGGCCCATCAATAGGTATTGAATTATTAGACAGTGTCCCTAAAACATTAGACCATAGTACAGGTGTATTCATAGCTGGCGATTTTAATTGCAATTATGAGCCAGTATTAGGCTAATGGAGCCCCAAGACCAAGCATACAATATACCAACTTTGGCTAGTGAAAAGGAAGTGAAGTGTACAACTGCTGTGACTCAACTTCTAGGTTTAACTTTGACTCACAGCCTTAGATCATGCAATGGGCGCCTTCCATCTGATAGTCCAAAAGCACATACGTTTCGGAGAAACACTTCACAAAGCCACATAGATTACATGATGGTCTCTTTAAGTTATTGGTGTTATTTGTGCGACTTCAAAATAATCCCCAGAACAGAGAGTGATCATTTACCTTTGTCTCTGAGGGCAACAATAGAATTTCTTTCCATAGCAGAACCTATGAAAATGAGTCTTGACCCCTTAGATGACCTAATCATGCTAAAAAAGAATGATCGAGCAGTGAAATGGCCACATATTTTGGAGGATAATAAGGCAATAACTAATATCTATTTAATCTTTAAAGATATTTTATCTCGATATACTGAGAGTAATGTCCAGTCATTTTCATTAACTGAGACCCATAGTAGACTTGTAGAAGCTTTAGGTCCTATACTAAGTAAAGCCATACAAAAAAAGTCGGGAGAATCAACAGAAAGGATCAACCATGGAAAACTATGGTATAACAAGGATTGCCGTTCAGCAAAATCCGCGCTAATAGGCCTATGGCTTAACATTAGCTGCTGCCAAAAAAGCTTTGGATGAGGAGATATGGACAGGCCTTATAAATGCTGCCAAAATAAAGGATCAAGCAGGATTTTGGAATTTATACTCAAAGGGTAATAGGGCAGGAAACAAAGAAAGAGACCTTTTTCTGGATGAAGACACTTGGGTCAATCATTTCTCTGGGCTTTTTGATGATCCCAATACCGAACCTGATTCCAATAAATTCGCCCTAACAGATGAAATGATTGAGCAAGCAAAAACAGCCAATCTACATTTCTCTATAAAGGAAACTAATTATGTTCTACTAACAATAAAATCAGGAAAAGCCCCGGGCCCGACAGAATCCCAGGTGATTTACTAAAACATGATTTGACAGTTTGGGGGTCCTATATGAATGCTCTTTGTAACACTATAGTAAACTTCGAGCCATTACCAAATACATGGAGGGGGGCTGAAATTGTTACGATTTTTAAAAATGGGAACAAACTTGATCCAGCAAATTATTGCCCGATCAGTCTGATAGACATTCCACAGAAAATATTCGCTAGACATATATTGTTGCGTCTTTCATCTTGGATGGAAGATATTGATCTATTAGCAAAATTCCAAGCAGGGTTTAGGAAAAAGATCAGCACCACTGACCAAGTCTTTGGATTCCAATGTTTATGCTGGAAGTACATCACGATCAGACAGGGAACTTTGCATGTATCATTTGTGGACCTTAGAGCTGCTTTCGACTTGGTCCCCAGAACTAGGCTTTGGTCCCATATGAAAAACCTTGGGGTACCAATCGAATTACTAGTTCAAATCATAAGGATGCATGAAAACAACTTTGCAAAAGTAAGATGGGGACCAAGGGGAGAACTAACGTAAGAAATTCCAGTGAAGTGTGGAGTACGGCAAGGTTGCGTGCTGGCACCAACCTTGTTTTCTTTGTATGTAAATGACATCCCCTTGTTCCTTGAAGGAAGCAAGTGTGATTAACCAAGGTTAGGAGAGGATGTGATCCCTGCACTACTCTTCGCTGACGACACCATTTTAATCTCCCAGACCCCTGGTGGCCTTCAAAAGCTGATTAACACTTTTCAGTGATATTGTACCAAAAAAGGACTTGAAATTTACCCTAGCAAAACAAAATATATGTCCAATAACCCAAGTAAAACATTTAGAAAAAATTTGGAATTACAAGGGGAAAGATTAGAATATGTGAACAATTTTAATTATTTAGGTATTACGTTGGACTCCAAAGTGTCATGGAAACCTCAACTGGCAAAAACAATATTAATACGGCTCCAAAATTCTATTCCTATTATTAAGAAACATAGAGAGAGCTCCTCTAAGGCAATGTCACCTGCTATTGAGGTCTTTAAATTCAAGGCCCAATCAGCAGCCCTCTATGGAGCAGAACTTTGGGGCCCACATTGTAAGCATAATTATAAAGTGGACGCCGGTTTTTATTGACATTAATCTACAGCGCACTGATAATCTTGCTGCGTTGTGCCCCCTTATGTACTGGATAAGAATTTGGACAACAGAAGAGCTTATCCATTACAGAACGGGTCTACAAGAAATAATGCCCCTTGGTACCCTGAAAAATATTTTATGGTTTAAACATATTGCCTCCTGGTTTGAAAAAACTAGGACTATCAAACTACTGGCAATACCCTCAATAGCTAACAAAATCTTGTAATAAAAAAGTCATGCGACTATTTTGGGATTACGTAAGTATTAGACTCTTACAAGATACCAATACAGGGTCGCTGACTATAAGGTTTCTCCAATTCAAATACATTCCTGAATTCAAAACCTTTCTGGATGAGATTAATCCTCCAGTAGCAAAATCATTATATCTCAAATTTAGATACGGGGTGTTGCAGACCAATGATAAGAAATCCAAATGGGGCAAGAATGTTCAAGGTAAAGATGCAGACAAATGTGATTTTTGTAAAAATGTAGCATCTATTATAGAAAATGATATACATATCTAATTTTTCTGTCCTGCTTATCTGTATCCGAGAGAAAGATGGATTAAACCACTGTGTAATACCCTTAATTTAAGACACTGCAGACAGGCTGAACGGCTCTTACGATCTGACACAACTCGTCTGATAGTATTTTGTGTGTCTAGGTTTCTTATGAACGTAATGTTTCTTAGAGCCAAAAGTGGTTTAAAATTGTAATTGGAGCAGCACTTTAATTATATTGTCATAAGGAGGAAAATTTACTAATTTCTTCCTCCTCTTCTTTCCATCCTAAAATATTGTCCGCCCTCTTTTATAATATTATGCCAGAAAAGTTTTAATATTGTATGATTGACCGTATATTAATATGTATAATGGAATGTAGTTTTATCTTTAACACCCCTGTTCATTTTATACTTATTTTATAAAACTATTGTATTTTTTTAAAAACATAATTCTTTTTAAATCCTATGAACTATGGAGATAACCCCCTTGTCACTGTTATTTGGTATACTAATCAGGATTCCCCAATTCCTTGTAAATTCCTGTAATGATGATTTTTAAACTTAATGTGTTGTATTCTATATTCTGCACTTTTATGGTCCAAAGTAGACCGAAATAAAGTATTGAATTGAATTGAATTGCATACATTCCACTTTCAAAACTGACCATTGTATTAATCTTTTATAATGGAATAAATAAGACTGCAACTGCCACCATTCAAATAAAAACATTAGGTATAATCAGCACATCATATATAGACTATATAAAACTTTGATATGATATAAAACAAAATAACCTATAGGTTTCACTATTAGTGTGCAGTGTTTTCTCCTACCACTCTCAAAAGGCAGTAAAGCAATATAAGTGCAAGATTGACCTCATTGGAAACACATTCTAAAGTAACAGGGCAGACATCTCATCTGCACCTGAGACAAACTATGTCTTATTTACCTATTATTAGATATATAAACAAAATCTTACAATTTGATAAATATATCATCCTTTCTTTTTTTAAATAATTATATCTATATTACAAAACCTTTTGATTACAATATGACATAATGATATACCTTGTTAATCATTGTTTTGACTTTTTTAATTAACATACCTTAAGAATGAGTTACTTGGTAAAATGCCAATTTTCTTCTCTTATTAGATAGATGCAATATTGTCAGTATTTATAAAAACTTAGCACAATAATTGCACATCACTCTCATACAAAGCAACCATAAATGGCAAACTTCTGAACTTTGCATTTCCTAATACTGCAAAAATCAACAAATAAAAACATTGCTTTCATATTTCAGTATCATAACTACATTTCTGAATGGTTACTGTCTATTAACCCTTTCGCTCCTGTTTGGTGGTAGCCCAAAATGCATGCCTTATTGTCAACACTTGCGACGTAATCACGATGATCGTGGTGAATTAGCAAAAAAAAACAGTAGTTGGAATCCTACTTCCCGTAATACTTTTATATTTATATTACTACATTATATTTTCTACAAACATCCTCACTTAGGAATCTTATCTACCTCATAAAACAATGAACCTACACGTCTTCAATTTTTTTTAGTTAATACCTGTTTCTTTAACACCCTTTCTCCAATATCCCTCTGCAGATTTTCCATATAAACCCACTACAACTAGTAGGTCACAAGTTCACAACACAATACAGAAGGGCCATACAAGTTATAAAATGAACTAGAGCAGAGATGGTTTACTGCAATACTGCAAAGCATATCCAACTTCGTATTACATATTTCTATTTGCCAGAGCCAATAAAACATCTCTTTATTAATCATTTCCAAATGCAACCTACTTGAATTCACCTACATATTCCCTTCATGCAATCAACATTCAAGTTTGTTTCAAACCACCAGCACACATACAATTACACTGTCTTTCATGGTGCAAATTGTCATAATAAGCTGCAAACCTTTCCTGTGTGTAACTCCTCCTTCCAACAAAGTGCTTAGAGTGTAGCTTGTGGGCCACAGCTATGTCTATTGGGCTAAATAGGCTGCAAAACATAAAGGTTTTGACAGGGACTTTTGTTTGCTAAATGTAGAGATTAGTTAGTTTGGCCAGAGAGAGTTAAAGTTTCACTAGCTGCTGCATTTGGTTAGAACCATTGTGGATTTCCAAGCTCCTCACCTCATAATTGTGCACTGTGGTGGCAATGACCTAGGCACATTAACTTTGATACAGCTGGAAATACTAATGAAGGATACCTTTGCAGAACTGATGTCTCTTTTTCATTCTCACTGTCTTGGTGTACTCTAATATATGCCAAAGACATAAATGGAAGTGGTCAAACCAATTGTGTCCACAAATTGACAAAGGCAGGAAACATGTTCATAAAACTGCTTTTTCTTTCTACAGAGACCATAATATGGGCTCTATCTATAACAACAATCTGCATTTTGACATTTATGGAATATATAGAAGTGATTTAATTCACTTTACAGATCAAGTGAACAGGGTGTTTTTAAGCAACAAGAAACTCTGCACACCGTTTTATCTGTAGCTGTCTTATACACAATCTCAACACATAGACTGTTTTCAGAGCCTCCCAAGTGCCCAAAATGTTGTTCATTTTCTTGTCAAAGAATTTTTTTTAGAAGTTTTGATCACATTGCAAAATTGCAAAACAAAAGCAGACATTCAACGACCACCACCACATTAAAAAATGTGAACGTAAAATAATCATTCTAACTGTTGCAATACACACATTACTAGCCTAAAGAAAGTGTTTGTACACATATAATTGTAGTAACTTTTTTCAAAATTGAGTTTGAACCCTACTTCCTATTTTCATGATCCTGTCGAAGTCATGATGGCTTTGGTAACAGCATTGATCACGCCTTTTTAAAGATGTGTAATACATATATGCACACATTTTACAGTATTTTAGAAACTAGAAGTTGATTACTGCACTGTTTAAAGTCATATTTTTGTAGGGAGTTTGTATAAAAACTACCATCTAAACCAATTTTTCACTTTCACAGTGATGGTGTCGTCACAATGATATCGGTAGCCTTGGTCAGTACAAATACGTTGTGAAATGGCAAAACAAAAGCAGGCATTCAATAGCCACAACCACATTCAATACATATAACTGTGAAATGGATTATAACCAACACACTAAACACATTACTATCTAAACGACTATTTAATAGCATGTACAACTCACTTAATATCTCTATACCACAGTGCATAACATTTTCTGTGTAATCAATGACTGCATGCATCACTGTATCACTAAGTCTCTCATTTGCTGTGTAAGTATTTATTGGGATCTGTGAGATGGGGCTTCAGTATATCAATACCTCTGTTACGAAAAGCATGATAGCCTCAGTGCATCTATGAGTGGGTGCATCAGTTTCACAATAGGTCTGTGATTGGTTGCTTAAGTCTCCCACTCAATCGGTGAGTAGGTGCATGAGTGCCTTTGTGTCACACAAAAGCAAATGTAAACATGTTGTGGGCTTCTGAATATCTCTCATGTCCATAATGACTACACACAACACACACCCTTGATATTATTACTACAAGTGTTAGTCTCTAGGTTTTCAATCAACAAATGTGCGTGCCACATCATCTCTACATTGTCAAAATAAATAAACTGCTGTCCAGTGTAACTCAGATCAAGGTACCTGTTGAACAATATTGTACTAAAGCCTCATGTGTCTCAATATTACATCGCATACAATTGTCTAGTGATTAAATGTGAGTATTAACTGGAGCTTGCCATTTCTTGTGCTTCAATTCTATGTGCCGTTGGGCCCAATTATGACTATCAGAAGTCAAATAAATCTCTGCCATTGTGTCATATTTATTTCCTAAAGTCACACCATGTCATGCTTGTCACTTTGTGGTTGTCCTCACAACCACAGCAAAAAAAGTTAATGGGCTTTCATTAGTCTTCCTCTCATTGTTAGCAGCTAGGAGCAAGGATCCATAAGAAGATGATCTGTCCTGTTTGAAAGCTGAACAGCAATTCTGATCGAGAACCCTATCTCCAGCAGGTCACCATCTTGGCTGCCCACAACTTTGAGAAGGACAAGGAGGTAGTTATTATGCATTGGATGAACCTATTACCACCACATTACAGCTTGTCACAAGCCTTGCTCACCCGACAATCTACAGGCTTAATTACTAAGGATTAGATGCTAGTCACAGATTTACAGGACTCAGCCATGACCACCTACCCAGGGAGCACCCAAGAGGATTACACATTTCACCCTCTCTGATGTGTGTAACTTCTCTGTTCTCTCTATCATCACATGGACAGGAACAGCCCCGGTCAGCAGTGGGTCTATTCCAATCTTCTTTTAATATCACCTCAGAAGTAAGCTCTTAACACTTCCTATCCAACAATGTGGTTGACTGAAACAAAAAAGTGAGACTGGGGCATTAGCTTTAGCAAACCTGCTATCTGAGAGGAAGACTTCCTTGATTTGCAAGACTCTATGCAATGGAGAACTGACAAGAACAGAATAAACATCCACCTAGGTATCACGGGCAGGAACCTGCAAGACCATATACTTGATTGAGAGGCACTACTAACACCCGAAGAATGATAACTCATTCATCCAGGATATCATTGAGTTGCACTAGGAACATTTGAGATTGGTGAGGCAGGACCATAAGCAATCCAGAAAAATCTATTCATGCCCCAGATAGATCTCTTAGACAGCAAGTACCTTCAGGGCCTCGCAACACCACAAACCCACATGCCCCCAGTAAGCAACCTTGTTTAGACACCATTTTAGGCCCCATTTTGCATAGTCAGGGACGTGGATGGACACCCTGTGGACGTGGATGCAAATCCCCACCACCAAAATCATATTGCACCATTCTCTATAATAACCTTCACACACCCACATCCTGTTATGAATGTCCATGTATCACCAACATGTACATATGTTATATAACCTACCTGCACTGTATGTTACAATAACATTGATAATACTAACCCTTACCCAGTCAATCTTCTTTCTGCAATTGCAACTAAACATGTGAATATGTGCTGTTCAATTTGAAATGCATAGCAGATATATTGCATTATGCCACTAATAATGGCAATATCATGGCCACAGCAATATCAACATGAACACAGAGGCAAGACACATAAAATAAAGACATAGATAAAAGTAAATGTGTTTGCAAATAAAGATATCAAAATGCCTGATAAGTAGTGGGGATAAGGCAGCATTGATTTTGGGCTAGGGATCAAACTTGGGCTGTTAAATGCTAATGAATTTGATCACAACCAGAAGATCTATCTGGCCCCCCGGGAAATGTAGGTATACCTAGCTGCAATGTGAAACAGAGGAAACTGACATATGTCCTGTTAGACCCGCACCATTGGTGTGAGTCTCCCTTCCATTTTTGCTGTTGCCTCATGTGTCTTTGCTGGTATTAGATGCTTTACAGCACTGGTTGTGCCACCCACAGAAGCAGCCTTGTAAAATATTTGTAAGGTCTGCCATTGCAGAACCTGCATGCAGTCTGGTACTGTCATGCTGACTGGGCAAGTGCACCCACTTGCCAGTCCCTAAAACTTCCCTTTTCTTCATATCAGTCACCCCTATGGTAGGCCCGTGGGCAGGGTGCATTGTAAGAATAAGGTAGGACAAGCCCTGATGTTTGTGGCATGTCCTAATAGTGAAATACAGCCATTTTTGTTTTTCACTATTGCAAGGCTACCTGTTCTCCATAGGCCAGAATGAGCTGTTAGAATTATTGCATGGTAGAATTTGAGTTTAGTATGCCTGAACTCAGAATGATAAAATACATCTTTTAGTGAAGTTGGTTTTAACATTCTGTGTTTGCAAATTCCACTTTTAAAAAGTAGGTATTTGCTTGCCTAACCATTCAAACCTGCCTCTGCTAGGTGTTGTATTCCTTTGTCTGGGTTTATGAGTGACAGGGCTGGGGATTCCAAGAGACAGGATGAGTCACCCAGAAATGAATAGAGAGACCTGCATCTAGATGGGAGGGAGGAGTTGCACCTGAACCTTGAATAGGGCTGTGCCTGCCTTCCACCATGCTGGCTCCACCTCCTGGGGAGCGGCTGATGTCCCTGTCCTGCACACTGAAAGAAGAGAAGGAGTCCTATAAACAAAGTGCTCCAGGGCTGTACTTGCCTTCCACAATGCTGACTCCACCTCCTTTGGGGCGTCTGATGTGCCTGCCCTGCACTGTGAAAGGAAAGGAGAAGTCTGGTAAACAGAGTGCTTCAGAACTGGTTTGGAATGGGCAAAGGCCCCTCTCCCCTCAGAGAACAAAGGATTTTGGGGTATAAATATTGGGACCTTGATCCCATTAAAGTAGATCGCTTTGGACTACAAGAAGAAACCTTACTGAGGAGAGGAACCTGAAGAAACTGAGGGGAGAATATTCCCAAGCTGAAGTGCTGCTTGGGGGATTGGCCTGCAGTGGTTGCCTTACTGCCAAAGGAAGGAGAAAGGAACTTTGTGTACTTTACTTTCAACTTGTGAAAAGATCTCCAAGGGCTTGGAAGAGAGCTTGCCCCCTGACCGAAGTCTCAGGACCAGTAGACTTTACCAGCCTTGGAGTCTCTGGGACAACAGACTGCAATCCCCAGCTCCCCATAGTTATTTTGGAAGTGCCTGCTGCTGTTTTGGGCCTTCTGAGGAACTGCGTGTCGCATGGAGCTGGAAGTGTGACTCAACAAGAAGAAGCGTGTCCCTGTGGCTGTGCCTGCCGTCGCAACTCCGAAGGAGGATGTAGCTGCTGGAACTGTCGCACTGCACCGCATTGGAGAGAAGTGTGCCGCAACAAAGGGGAAGCGTGTCGCCGTTGTTGCTGCTGCCGTTGCAACTCTGAAGGAGGGTGTCGCCGCTGTAGCTGTCTCATTGCACCACATCGAGAGAAGAGTCTCGCAACGAGGTTAGAGAGTGTCGCCGTCGCTATGCCTGCCGTCGCAACTCCGAAGGAGGATGTCGCCGCTGGAACTGTCTCACTGCACCGCATCGAAGAAGAGCAACTCACATCCCCGAGAAGCGCACCGCAGTTGGAGCTGCTGCAGTCGCATCGTAGATGTCGCCACTGTAGTTGTCGCATCGTGCGGAAGCTTCACGCATCATGGGAGAAGAGTGTTGCCGCTGGAGCTGCTGCCATCGCATCATCAGGGTGTCGATGCAGTCCACGCATCGAACTGAGAACTTCTCGCATACCATAGAAGCGTGCCGCATCTGGAAGAACTTCACGTCTTTATGTCTCTGCACCTGAACTTTGCTGCATGTCCCTCGCTGCAACATTGCTTATCGTGGAAACGCAACGCAACTTAAGGTACATTGACGCAAAGTGTTGCATCTAAGAACTGAACTGAACTAAGCTTAATCTACCATCTTAAAGTAACAGTATTGTGTATTTTTGTAGTTTAAGGTCTTGTGTTAACTCTATATAAAGTATACCTATTTTGATATAAAACCTAGTGTTGTCTCTGGGTTACTGTATGTGGTCACAAAAATGCTTAGCACAACGCCTCGGAGATAAAGCCTGTCTGCTCGTGTCAAGCTACCAATGGGGTGAGCAGGGTTTTTTTAGGAGTGTAATCCCCTTATCCTGACTAGAGGCGAGGGTCCCTATTTGTCACAAGTACCTACCTGTGCCAACTAGAGACCCCCAAATCTAACATGTCCCATGACCGTTCCCTCCTATCTTATCTGAAAAGGAGACCATTTTGGGCATATAAACATCCTGAAAGAGACAGTCAGCATGTTGTGCATCCTAATCATTTTTCATGATTAGGCTACTTTTTCATTGAAAGTGGTGTGTAGATTTATTCTTCATATTCTTTATTTGGCAAATGCTGCCGTAAAACTACACATAGATACAATTCGCATAAGAACTTAAAAACAACAAAATCGATAAAATCGTTAAAATCATAATAAAATACTAATACATATTTTGTATATAACAACTTCATAACCCAACCTCAGACCTGTGGGCCCTAAAACCAGCCCCACCCCTAAAACACCTCCCTAGACCAAATTATCAAGCCCCGTCCAGGTCCTTCTTCCTGCCATGATCCCTCCAGTTTTTCTCCCTTTCCATCCTCTCAGACAACTAGAAAACGACTGCTTTAACCATGCATCTGCGTGGTTAAGGCATATGTATGGTTAAGGCAAGCGTTGTTCTGCTTGGGGGAAATGGCACGCGTGCTTAAGGCCACATTGTAAAGGCTGTTTCCACAAAATAGATACAGGTTGAGAGCTGTATGTCTTCGAAAACCCCTCAAAATATCCCCTGCTTTATGTACAAGATTCAACTTGCTGTAAAGATTCTGACCAGACCAGCCAACATTTTCAATCAGAGTGAGGCCCAACTACTCAAACGTGCAGACACTCAAAAGGAGAGCACCGTGCAAAGACGAATTTGGGTGGAATGCATGGCTGGGATTAAATACTATGTACATTGCTTTTTGTAGATGGAGTTCAAGCCCCCTCTGCTTGCCGAAGACACCAAACTGGTCCTAAGGATTTTGAATACCCATAGGGGATTTGGATACCAGTATGGTGTCGTCAGCGAAGAGGAGTGCTGGGGTCATCATACCTGTCAGGCTCTGGGTGTTATGATTTGCACTTCTCTAATTGAGCTACCATATCCTTAATATATATTATTAACACAGTTGTGGCAAGAACACAGCTCTGTCTTACCCCCAAGTTTACCACATCTCACCTACACATAATTCTTTTTGTGCATTCTCCTGATGACATCAACTCAATAAATTGGGGAACCCTGTCCAATTAAGATTTTCCACAGGGCCTCCCTATGGACAAGGTCGAAGGGAGTATGGAGGTCAGCAAAGACTACATAGAGCTGACCACCACGCTAAATGACATACTTCCAGTATGTAAGCTATGGTCAAAATACTTGGTCCCTGATCTAAACCCTGCAAGTAGGGGGCTTATGAGGCCTACAACCTCAACCCATTCTCACAACCAGTCCAACAGAATAAAAAAGATAAGCTTTTGAGAACTGTCAATGAGGCTGATTGGTGGATAATTTGATGGCAGGGACCATGATCCTTTCTTGTAAACTGGTATGATCTCAGCCTCTGCCCAGGTGGAGGAGTGCTTAAGCCTTCCAGAATACAATTAAAATACTTGAGAAAGTATGGTCCCAAAATTGCCTTGTTTGTCCTGAACAGGTCCTCAGTCACCTTGTCTAACCCCGGCGCCTTTCCCGGAGTGATCCACTCAATGGCTTTCGTTACCTCTTTTACAGTAATTAAATGGCATTTGCACATAGTTGGTCAGACAGAGCCTCCCTCTATAGCTCATTCTCCACTCTCTGGGACTCCAATGTCAAAGCAATAGGACACTCATTACTACCAGAACGGGTCCTTGCATTGTCCATGACACCCCCCCACCCCATGGTACAGACCCAAAAAATTGTTGACCCATGCTGCAGTCGATATTTATTGAAATACTTAACCCTCCTATCCATGCGGAGAGTCATCTGAATTAATTTAATAAGAATTCAGAGAAGAACGCCAGATAGAAATCTACTAGTAGACAACACCTTAGTAAATTATATGACGAATGAGGTTGCAGAGTATTTTATTAATATAATAAGAACAAATTTATTAGACATAATATGGAAATATAAGACTTATTTAAGGGGCATCTTAACATACCAGACCATAAGAGCATAAACACACAGAAAACAAATCAGGCTGAGTTTGAGAAGCAACTTCTTATTTCACGATCCAAAGTAGTGTCATTCCTAAAGGAACAGAGAAATACAAAAAAAATGAAAACTAACTAACAAAGTTAAAATGCAGAGTTAATGGCATATTAAAGTGGAAGTGGGAAATAAACAATGTGCAAAAAGATAAAGTCGGCAGTCTACTACTTCCGCGTAAAGCCAAAGTAGGTGATGAAAGGAAATATATCAATGCAATTCTTGACCCTACCACACTTAAACAAGCAGTAAGAAGATCCAGGAAGTCTTACATATTTTCAAGAAATACACAGTAAACTTAAAGCCGGTAAGCTATCACATTCTAAATTGGCATAACATTGTCAATTTCCCTTTGCTGTCTGTAGAGAATTGAGACAAATTAGAGCCCCCTTTTGAATTAGAGGAAGTCACTTTGGCTGTCAGAAACGTAGAGGATACTAAGGTGGCCAGTACAGGCGGTCTACCTTTTATCATTTTATATATATAAGCATATACAGTCATTGCAGATCATAGTGACATCATTAATGCTGATGGATTTGGCTGTATTCTAGATGATCAGTGGGAACTGACAGGTGATCCATGGAATGATGTGAAGAAGACTGATTGCTCCTTTGAAATCACCTACTCAGAAAAGCATGAAAAGCAGAAGCATGCGAAGTAATATGACCATCTGTAGCAGTTGAAACCAGAGAAACATCACATAGATCCTGTACATTGTGCCTTATCATCTGGAAAAAGAAACAGTCCTCACATCGCTCAAAAGGCACTGAAGCAAACTTCCTGATAGCCATTGCATTCCACCTAAATGCCTATTCGACAGAACTCTAAAAATGCTGTGGTAAGTAAAATCTTTGTGATTGTATTTCAGATTGTCAGTATGATTGAGCTACTCCAGAGGCTTTGTGCCTATCTCTGACGCAAATTGTATTGTATTTTAAAAATACATTTTTGCAACAAAACAAACATTTGATAGCTTATTAAAAACAGTATTAGAGCTCCCTTGAAACAGTGTCTACTGCTAATGTACATTAGGATAGCTTCTTTGTACCGTCATAACCTGAAAGGGCCATTTATCTACCTACTTTAATGTTTCACTAAGAAACTCTTCAACTTGGTGCATAGATATGCACAGATATACATGTCATTTAGAACAGTGTCATTTATCTGGCTGGAAATCAGATGTGCTCTTTTTATGATATATGTGTAGTTGCGAATAGCATTTCTACAAGAAATGTTCTACGTTTCATCTGGAAAATGGTGCATAAGAACTAGTATGATTGTTTAATCAAATCACAGTTGTTTTGCAAGGAATAACAAGTGAGCCATTTGCAGAACATATGTGTACCACAGACCACATAGTATGCATGTTTATACAAAGAGTGTCATTGGTACCCTACAACTTACTTGGGGGCCAGAGTCCTCAATGGATTGTGTTGCCCTTACATCACGCATGGTATCTCAAGAGCAATGCAGTCTCTAAATCTGGTTTATCAGACAATGCAAGGCCACCTTGTGCGGCCTCCTTTGCTTGGTAAATCTATAGTAACGTAAGGAGTCGCAAGTCTCAGCCATGCGTTCCTCTACCCGGGGAAGGCGTCCCAAAGGTGGAGCATGGGTGTTCCCACATGTCCAACCATGGACTTTGGTGCATTCCCAGATTTACCAAGACAGGTAAACGTGGGAATGAGGCAACATGCCACATCTTCCCGTGGGAGGTGTATTGAGGAGAAATATCTTTTTTTCTCCTCGTTGTTTCGTCTTTCTAAGTATCCAGCATTCTGAAGCACACTTAGAAAGAGGAAAATGCCTCTGAAGATTAATTTTGTGCAGGAGGGTGCCCCTTCCTGCACAAAAACAATCAAGCTTACAATGCAGATGCCATTATACAATGGCGCAAGGGTGCCTGCCTTGACAAGAGGCAGCACATTGTGTACTAGCATAAGAAGATGGCAGGAATGCACCATATAATATTTAACCCCTTGAATGCTCATGACGAGCTGAGCTCGTCATGAGCCACGGCGCTCCGGTGCTCATGACGAGCTCAGCTCGTCATGAGCCGTGGAACGCTCGCATGCGGGGATAACTCCCCTGCTGTGCTGAGCGTTCCACGGGAACGGGTGTGGTCATGACGAGCTGAGCTCATCATGAGCACAGGAGCGCCGTGCCTCATTACGAGCTCAGCTCGTCATGAGCATGCGGGCGCCGTGCGCGCCCTCCTCCCCCCCAGCACCTAGGGAAAATAACCCCCGCAGTGAAGGGGCTAATATGGCTCCTTCCTGCCCTCTCCTTTTCACACAGCACAGCCACTGCATTGCCTGAAATTATGATAAATCTGGGCCTTAGTGCTTTTGATTCATTGGTAGCCTTTATTGAGTTTAGCAGTTGATCTTATGGTGTGAGATTGCGTGTAGAGCCCTATGAGTCTCTGTGGTTTGATGAAATGGATTTTCATGGCAGTGAAGTCTTCCTTGCATGTAAAAGTGAATGTGGGTTAAGAGTGCCAAAGCCTCAAGCCCAGAAGGAAAGAGGTGCCAGTGGAGGGATGCAAATGACTCGAAATTAAGGAAGCTGGTGGATAGAGGGAGTGAGTAGGAGGATTTTGGTTTGTTAACTAAAGACATGCCTGAATGTCGATGAATGAAAGAATAAATGAATGAATGAATGAGAGGTCTTTCTAGAGAGCGGCGAACTGCCAAAAAGTCTGTACCCGTAAACCATGCCATATTCCTGATTTTAAATGATGGAAAATAGCCACGTTTTGAGTTGCTTAGTGAAAAGCCTCTCCGAATTTATGAACTGAAGGGGACCCGAAAACTTTTTGCAGGACTTTGTGGAAGAATATGAAGGACCTATCTCCTCTCCTGGCACGCTTTAACGTCATTCAAAAAGATCTGAAACATATATTGGTAGCATAGCGTTTAAATCGGCCCATAAGGGGAAGATTTACGATCCCCTTGCGCCACCCGTACGTCACTTCTCCCACGTTAAAAATGATGCATAAGTGCCGCAAGGGGCTTGTAAATAAGCCCCAAGGTATTTAGGGCCTACCCCATAGAAGGCTCTGCGTGTGAATGACAAAGCTTTAAAAAAGAACGCGTTTTTGCACAGGTAGCCAGGCCAGTTATTTTCAGTGGGCTGTCCTTAGTGTGTGATGGGGAATGTTAAGAACCATTCGTGTTGCTGCTTTCTGTACCGTCTGTAAGTGTTATAAAGATATTTTGGTTAGCTGAAATAAAGGTTATTTAAGTAGTCAAGTCTAAGTGCATGGACTACAGACGTTTGAGACTCTAGTGGCATCATATTCAAAAAGGTTCTTTAATATGCTCGGTTAGAAATACAGGTACCAGTAAGTAAAACAATTTGTACGTGGAAAGATAATTCAGGGTGACAAGTAAATGTAAATGTATAGGCATTTATATAGCGCACTACTTACCCGGAGGGTCCCAAGGCACTTCGACCGCTGCGAAACCCTTCCTGGCTTCCCTGAGAGATGGTCCCTTAATGGGTATCTCCAGGGTGAGACCAGGCATCCCCGGCGGTCTGGTGGGGCCGTTAGTGAAGATGAGGCAAGCTAATTCCCAGAGTTGCCGAGTGTGATCACTGATCAGAGTGGACACCACAGCGAGAGAATTATCGAGTCCGCTGACCCTGGTCCAGAAACCTGCCGCACCGGGAATTGAACCCTGGTCCCGGGCCGTCCTCTGCTCTCGGGTCTGCTGCCTCTAACCAGTGAGCCACACTACTTCACTAGTGACTTATACATTTCTGCATTGCCCAGTTGTGAAGGAGGAGGGAAAGCCCATTTGCTCACCAGTCACTGACTGAAAAGTTGTTGCTTTTTCCGTGTAAAAGTATGTCTGCTTTTTTTTTATTACATTTGAGGTGGCTCTCATTTATACCGTCGAATATCCCACTAAAACATGCTTTAATAATCTGCTCTGATTTCATAAAGTTCTGGTTGAGTAAAATGTTCAGTTGTGCAATATGTAGGCAGATCTAACAAAATCAGGACGGTGTCTAATGATATTTTCGTTGTGTCTGATGCTGCTAGTAGTATTAAACCGAGATTTAGGGGTATATTTACAAGCGTGATTAATCAGAGGAGGGATAAGGGATCAGAGTCTCCGTTTCGTTCCCCAAGGTTAGTTAACAGTTATCAAAAATAGAAAAACGGACACTAGTTACACCTTATGGCCATTGGCATAAGGGATAAAGATCAGAGTAGCCTCAAAAAACTCTATGTTATGGTTGGAAGGAGGTGCGGTATATTTGGTTCGTCCGCCCCACATTAGAGTTATGGCAGTTATCATTGGCTACTCCGAAGTAGTAAATGTGCCAGCCTCACCCGAGGCGCCTCTGGTCTAGGGTGCAGTGTCCAGAGATTTTGAGTGAAAAAAGGTGTAAAGTAAAATGTGCAAAAAAGGAACAAAGTTTAAAAAGGTAAACAGCCCGAAAGTTCTTTAATGGGGGTTGTTTTTTACCACAATTAAAATTTGGGTGGTACAATCTTAGACCGAGTTACTAGGTCTGATGGTATAGTTGATAAGGTACGTCGACATGTTTCAGCTCCTAGGGCCTGGAAGGGTCTGCGGAGCTTTCGTCAGGACTCACAAACATAAAGGTATTGTACTTACACAATTAGTGTAGTCGTATTTGGTGTACAAAGCACTCTTGTTTTGATTTTATACAGTGATTTTATACAGTTAGGAAATTTTCCTTCATAATCTGCAATGAGACGGAAATAATGTACATATATTGCATACACACATACACCTTATTTCGTTGCTTAGCGCGCGGAAAAGCTGTAGGTATGATATACCATACACGCGGGTAAACTTCTTAACTTTACAAAGGCAAATAATGGAGAGTAAAGATGCTGGTTTTAATATATATGGACGAAATACTGGTGTGATACGTAGGTATCTATGTTCCACAAGCCTTGTCTAAAGCGCGCGGAAAAGCTGTAGGTATGATATAAACATTCAGACCCTGCAATCTGGTAGGGAACAAAGCCTTGTCAAGCAAAAAAGTATCGCTTAATATTGCGGGAGGGAACAAGCCCTGTAAACAGTGCATGGCTACTAAACAGTGTAAAGCTAATAAAATGGGGCATGTTATCCTACCTGTAACAAATGTTACTCTGCTTCACCGGGGTGTCGCTTTTGTAGCAGCATGAAGCTCAGAGCTGTTATAAAGAGCACTTCGTTAGTATTTAAAAAGGATTGCTCGTCTTACCGGTGTATCTGAAGGTCGGCGCCATTACCCGCGTGTATGGTATATCATACCTACAGCTTTTCCGCGCGCTAAGCAACGAAATAAGGTGTATGTGTGTATGCAATATATGTACATTATTTCCGTCTCATTGCAGATTATGAAGGAAAATTTCCTAACTGTATAAAATCAAAACAAGAGTGCTTTGTACACCAAATACGACTACACTAATTGTGTAAGTACAATACCTTTATGTTTGTGAGTCCTGACGAAAGCTCCGCAGACCCTTCCAGGCCCTAGGAGCTGAAACATGTCGACGTACCTTATCAACTATACCATCAGACCTAGTAACTCGGTCTAAGATTGTACCACCCAAATTTTAATTGTGGTAAAAAACAACCCCCATTAAAGAACTTTCGGGCTGTTTACCTTTTTAAACTTTGTTCCTTTTTTGCACATTTTACTTTACACCTTTTTTCACTCAAAATCTCTGGACACTGCACCCTAGACCAGAGGCGCCTCGGGTGAGGCTGGCACATTTACTACTTCGGAGTAGCCAATGATAACTGCCATAACTCTAATGTGGGGCGGACGAACCAAATATACCGCACCTCCTTCCAACCATAACATAGAGTTTTTTGAGGCTACTCTGATCTTTATCCCTTATGCCAATGGCCATAAGGTGTAACTAGTGTCCGTTTTTCTATTTTTGATAAGTATATTTACAAGCGCCTTGCAACACTTTTGCACCGCCGTTACATCTCTTTTGTGACGCAGCAGCGGCATACAAAATGCAGCCAATTTACAATGTGACGCATCTAGGGAAGTTCGTCACGCTGTAAAGCCCTGCGTCACATTATACCTGTGTCAAGAAAGCCTCGTAATAGTGACACAGTGAAATCTACAAGATTTCACGGCGTAACTTTCTAGGACGCCACTGCATCAAAACCTTACGCCTACTTGAAGCAGGCATAGGGAATTACGCAGTGTAGTGGGAATAGGCCTCAAAATGTATTGCTGGAGTTGCGTCATGCTTGCGACACGACTCCAGCAATGTGTGGTTTTTGCCCCAACACATGTTGTTCTTGTAAATCTGCCCCACAGTGTTACTTAACAACGCGTTCCGTTCAAGGCAATCTGACAGTTGATGTTCGTGTGTCTTTTCGAACCTCTTTAACAAAGAAAATAGCTCTAAAATTAGACAGGGTGTCTGGGTCGGCCTTTCTGGCTTGATGTAAGGCCAGAATACGCATATGACATTCAAAATAGTCATCAGGGCTTTTGGCACAAGCTGGGTATATGAAAAGATCTCAATTTAGGGAGAGGGCACCGGTAGCACTGTACAACTGTAGGTAAAGAGACAGAGATAATGTACATAGTAGATATCAAAGGAGAAGCGAATGCTAATAAGGCAGCCTCTTAAAATGCCTTGAATCTGACATGAAAATGAAATAAATTAAGAATTTGACATCTGTGAGTGAATGGTAGTTTAACACACAGACAATATGTGTTGTTTTTTTTTAATGTCGCTGACATCCGTTGCTTCTACTGAATGTTTTTGCACGCTAATGAGAATTAGTTTTAATGAAAGGCAGAAGTGAGGCAGATGGTCTGGCAGCAGTAGGTTCGGCAAAATGTCTGGCTTCACTACTTTGTGTTACTTTATGTGGCCCAATTTGGAGCAGATGTGCGGTGAAAGGGAATCCCAGAGTGCTAAGCTTTTTTATTGCTGCGTTTTCCCACAGTCGCACATGTATATCCTCTTCAGGAGAGGGTGTATAATCCTGAAGTCCAATATAGGGTGTCTAGTCAGCTGTCGAGAATAGAAAACTTTCTTGAAATAGTAAAGTGTTTGTAAGATTTTGTGAGCTAGGCAATGTTAAGTTTGGAAGTCTTTAAACCCTTTGGGGAGCTTAGGAAGGAATTTGATGAGCAATGAGAACTAGTTACTCCGTCCGGTCTTTGACCTAAATGATGCGTTATTCAATGCGAAATGTGGATCGAAACGCTTTCAGGAAAATAACTTAATATAAATATTTAGAAGAAACAATGGGGCATATTATCAAGGAGGTTTATCTCCGCTTTTTTGGCTTTAAAAGGCAAGAAAGCGGAGATAAAATTATCTCCCTATTTCCTAGCTGTCGCTAACACCAGTTAGCGACAGCTAGTAGGAGATAGCGACCATCTTGGGCCCCACTTTGCATGTCAGTGATATTTATCACTAATGATATGCAAAGTGGGCGTGCCAAGATGTTAGCAACTGAAAACAGTTGCTAACATCGCTATCTCCTATTACCAACTTTTGGAGATATTCGCGCTAAGCGTGAATATCTCCAAAAGCTAACACCTGCCCTGAGCAGTTCTTAGCCATGTTATCCAATGGAAGGTAGATAACATGGCTAAGAGCATTAGCTCGGTAATGCATGAATATCGCTGACTTTTCAGCGATATTCATTCATTTGCGGCGATTTTTAACGCATTTGCGATAAACCTTGGTAATACCAAGGTATATTTGCGGTAAAAATCGCCGCAGCTCTGCGGTAAATTTTTGTCTCTAACCAAGCAATAGCGATAATTATCGCTATTGCTTGGTAATATGCCCCAATATTTTCAATTCCAGGGCATGATCGCAGTAGCGGCATTTACGTTTTAATCTGCATTTGAGATTCAAACTCAGTCACCCAGGACTGAATGTAAATACTGTACGGATAATACTGAAAAATAACAATTTTCTAATGTATTCTCTATAATCTCCCAATCCTTCACTTTCAATGAAAATAGATGTTTCAACAGCTGTTGCAAAAAACCTCGCTGGCATAATAGTTTAGGTCCACAAATCTGCCACTGAAATGTGTGAGTGTACAATAAAAATGTTAATGTTTTGTTATGTTGTGCTTGTTTGAATAGTGCATTATGAACCACAAGGGTATCTTGGCCCTGAGCATGTGTGTGTGGCTACCCCTGCCTATAGCAGGTTGGTTCATCGAAAAGCCAGGTCTTCAGCTACTTGCGGAATTCAAGATAAGAGGATGATGCTCTTGTGTGGAATGGGATGTCATTCCACACTTTAGGAGAGTTTTAAGAGATCGCCTGTTCTCTTGATCTGGTTCTGTATATGCAAGGGGTGTGTGTAAGTAGGAGGCCTGCAGAGCTGAGTTCTCTGGGTGTTTGGTGGAAGGAGATGCAACTATTCAGGTAGCTAGGGCCTACGTTTTGTAGTTCTATGAAGTGTGTGTGTGAGGAGTTTGAAACAAGAGCATTTGTGTACAGGGAGTCAATAGATCTCCCTTATGTGTGATTTGAGTTCTTCATGGGAGGTTGAGGATGAGTTTGGCTGGCAAGTTCTGGATGGTTTGTAATCTTTTGGTGAGTTGCGTGGAATTCCTGTAGTCTAACTTGCCAGTGACTAGGGAGTGAAGCCCTTTCTAGTGTTGCTTGGAATAATTTCTTCCCCAGCACTTTCAGGGTGTGGAAGCAGGATGCTTTGACAGGTGTTGACTTGTGTGGTCATCTCCAGCTTGCTATTGATGATGATTCTGAGGTAGCTGGCATGAGTCAGTTGGTCTGAGATCGGCAGGAACAAGTTGGAGTACCATGGTAAGGTATTTTTGCCAAAGATCGCTACTTCTGTCTTGTCAGGGCTGACCTTGAGACTGTGGGCTTTCATCCAGTTAGTGACTTCGGTCATGACAGCAGTGAACTTATCACTTATGCTGTGGTCTTGTCTATGAGCAAGACTATAAGTTGAGTGTCATTGACATGGGAGAGGATGTTGATGTGATGTTACATGGATGATCCTGGCCAGAGGGATCGTGTATCCTCAAGACCTGGCTCTTCGAGCAGTAGCGTCACCCCCTCCCCTCGGCGCCTGGAGAACCTCATGGGTAAGTAGCGCGCTTTACAAGTACTCTGATTTATTGATTGATTTCAGAGTCGTTGTAAGTTGAGCATTTGTGACCACATACAGTAACCTAGTGACAACACTACAAATGGACACCACACAAGGTTTTATATTAAAAAAAGGTATATTTCATATAGAGTTACCACAAGACCAATAAACGAGAAAAAGAATCCACAGTACTACTATATTTCAAGAGTTTTTGTAAAAAGGCTTAAATCAAGGTTGTGTGCGAGTCAGTAGCCCGGACGGGCTACAGCGTTGTTGAAAATACCACAGAGTCTAACAAATCCAGCGGACCGCGTCGGTACGAGCCCACTCAAATGTCGACAGACTCAGTCACAGTACCTTTTACTTGAGGCGGCTGCATGGATGTGCGAGCCGATTCCGGTGTTTTTCGTGGTGCAAACAGGAAGCGTTGCAGGACACGGTGTCCCTCGATGCGGTGCAAGCAGCGGACCGTTGACAGAGTCGGTGGATCCAAGGCTTGCGTTGCAGGGTGAGACGGTGCTTCGATGCGGTGCTAGTAGCTTGTGGTGCGGCGACAGAGCTGGAGTTCGGGAGCTGGCGTCGATCAGTCCGGACAGCGGTGCGAGTCGGGTGGTGCGTCGCGAAGCGTGCAAGGCGGTGCCCAACTCCGGTGCCGCCACAGGACTCGGAGTCAGCAGCAGGGACCTCTTCGGTCAGACCAGTATGAGTCGGTGTAGCGAGGCGTTGCACATCGCGGTGTCCACCAGTCGCTTTGCAGGCTATGGCTCGGTGACGGCGTCAGGACGGAGTCGGTGAGCGCAGAGCTTGCGTTGTTCGAGGCGAACGTTGTTTGATGCGGTGCTTACAGGACACCGGGCCGGTCTTGAGAGTCGGTCCCACCTCCCTGCCTCTGTAGCCACTGAGACAGCGTTTCCAGCAGCAATTCACAAAGGCTGGTGAAGTCCACTGGTCCTGGGACTTCGGTCAGGGGGCAAGCTCTCTTCCAAGCCCTTGGAGATCTTTTGCACAAGTTGAAAGAAAAGTCCACAAAGTTCTTTCTCCTCTCTTTGGCAGTCAGGCAACCACTGCCGGCAAATCCCCCTAGGAGCACTTCAGCTTGGGAATAGTCTCTCCTCAGTTTCTTCAGGTTCCTTCTCCTCAGCAGAGGTTTCGTCTTGTAAGTCCAGAAATGATCTAATTTCATGGGATCAGGGTCCTAATACTTATACCCCAAAATCCTTTGTTCTCTGAGGGGAGAGGGGCCTGTGCCCAGTTCAAACCAGTTCTGAAGTACTCTGTGTACCAGACTTCTCCTTTCCTTTCATAGCGCAGCGCAGGCACATCAGATGCCCCACAAGAGGTGGAGCCAGCATTGTGGAAGGCAAGTGCAGTCCTGGAGCACTTTGTTGACAGTATTCCTTCTCTTCTTTCAGTGTGCAGGGCAGAGACATCAGACGCACCACAGAGGGTGGAGTCAGCACTGTGGGGAGCGGGCACAGTCCTATTCAGGTCCCTGGTGCAACTCCTCCCTCCCATCTAGATGCAGATCTCTCTATTCACCACTGGGCTGACTCATCTGTCTCCAGGAATCGCCCAACCCTGTCACTCAAACTCCAGACAAGGAACACAACCTCGCAGAAGCAGGCTTAAATGGTTAGGCAAGCAAATACCTACTTTCTAAAAGTGGTATTTGCAAACACAGAATATTAAAATAAACTACACTAAAAGATGTATTTTATTATTCTGATTCCAGGCATACTAAACTCGAATTTCTACCATGTTCTCTGAGTCTGCTAGGATTATAAACATGTAATAATCTAGCAGCCCATTCTGGCCTATGGAATACAAGAAGCCTTGCAATAGTGAAAAACGAAATTGGCTGTAATTCACTATTAGGACATGCCACACACATCAGGGCTTTTCCTGTCTTATACTTAAAATGCACCCTGCCTGTGGGCCTACCATAGGGGTGACTAATATGAAGAAAAGGGAAGGTTAAGGGACAGGCAAGTGGGCGCACTTGCCCAGTCAGCATGATTGTTTCAGACTGCACGCAGGCTCTGCAATGGCAGACCTTAGACACGTTTTACAAGTCCACTTCTTTGGGTGGAACAACCAGTGCTGCAGGCCCACTAGCAAAAACCACAGTTGATGGACAGAATGCAGAACAATGTCATACATTCACCCCAGTATAGAGATCTGGGCCTAAATCCATCGTTTTTTTGCACTCCACACCACCCCAGTTCAGATATGGCCATATGCAAATCAGTCTGACCCTGTGCCTCATGGGAACCCAGATCTTTTGACTGGGTGTGAGTGTTTGATTGATTCAGATGCTCCGTCCATCACCACCCCCTTTTGTACCGCTTTTTGCCGCCATAAGTGTGGCAGGGTATGCTCAGACGTGAGTCCCTTGCTCACTTTGCCACTGGATTCAAGCAAGCCGGGCTGAAGACGGCTGGAATGCAGAAACCGATCCTCGGAAGCTTGTTTCCGGTCCAGGGAAAACATGGCTTGGAAGTTCGGGCTGGACTGTTCCCATGAGGCACAGGGTCAGACTGATTTGCATATAGCCATGGCTGAACTGGGGTGGCAGAGTGGGCTAAAGAACGGTGATCGATTAAACCCAAATCGTTTGACTGGGTGTGAGTGTTTGATTGATTCAGATGCTCCGTCCATCACCACCCCCTTTTATACCGCTTTTGGCTGCCATAAGTATGGCAGGGTATGCTCAGACGTGAGTCCCTTGCTCACTTTGCCACTGGATTCAAGCAAGCCGGGCTGAAGACGGTTGGAATGCCAGAAACCGGTCCTCGGAAGCTTGTTTCCGGTCCAGGGAAGACATGGCTTGGCAGTTCGGGCTGGACTGTTCCCATGAGGCACAGGGTCAGACTGATTTGCATATAGCCATGTCTGAACTGGGGTGGCAGAGTGGGCTAAAGAACGGTGATGGATTAAACCCAGATCTTTTGACTGGGTGTGAGTGTTTGATTGATTCAGATGCTCCGTCCATCACCACCCCCTTTTGTACCGCTTTTGGCTGCCATAAGTGTGGCAGGGTATGCTCAGACGTGAGTCCCTTGCTCACTTTGCCACTGGATTCAAGCAAGCCGGGCTGAAGACGGCTGGAATGCCAGAAACCGGTCCTCGGAAGCTTGTTTCCGGTCGAGGGAAGACATGGCTTGGCAGTTCGGGCTGGACTGTTCGCATGAGGCACAGGGTCAGACTGATTTGCATATAGCCATGTCTGAACTGTGGTGGCAGAGTGGGCTAAAGAACGGTGATGGATTAAACCCAGATCTTTTGACTGGGTGTGAGTGTTTGATTGATTCAGATGCTCCGTCCATCACCACCCCCTTTTGTAGCGCTTTTGGCAGCCATAAGTGTGGCAGGGTATGCTCAGACGTGAGTCCTTTGCTCACTTTGCCACTGGATTTAGGCAAGCCGGGCTGAAGACGGCTGGAACGCCAGAAACCGGTCCTCCGAAGCTTGTTTCCGGTCCAGGTAAGACATGGCTTGGCAGTTCGGGCTGGACTGTTCCCATGAGGCACAGGGTCAGACTGATTTGCATATAGCCATGTCTGAACTGTGGTGGCAGAGTGAGCTAAAGAACGGTGATGGATTAAAACCAGATCTTTTGACTGGGTGTGAGTGTTTGATTGATTCAGATGCTCCGTCCATCACCACCCCCTTTTGTACCGCTTTTGGCCGCCATAAGTGTGGCAGGGTATGTTCAGACGTGAGTCCCTTGCTCACTTTGCCACTGGATTCAAGCAAGCCGGGCTGAAGACGGCTGGAATGCCAGAAACCGGTCCTCGGAAGCTTGTTTCCGGTCCAGGGAAGACATGGCTTGGCAGTTCAGGCTGGACTGTTCCCATGAGGCACAGGGAAAGACCGATTTGCATATATATTCATGTCTGAACTGGGGTGGCAGAGTGGGCTAAAGAACGGTGATGGATTAAACCCAGATCTTTTGACTGGGTGTGAGTGTTTGATTGATTCAGATGCTCCGTCCATCACCACCGCCTTTTGTACTGCAGGCCCACCAGCAGCATTTGGAATTACACATCCTGGGCACACTCAGTGCACTGTACTAGGGTCTAACAAGTAAACCAAATAGTCAATCATGGAATCACCAATACATAAATATTCATTTACAATCGGGAGAGCATATGCACTTTAGCACTGGTCAGCAGTGGTAAAGTGCCCAGAGTCATAAAATAGCCAACAACCGCTCAGAATAAATATAGCAGGAAGGCAAATAGTTCAGGGATGACCCTGCAAAAAGGGCCAAGTCCAACAAGAGGAATCACAGTAAAGGCCTTGAGGGAAGTAGGATATGAGGTATCTTGAGCCGAGGACCTAGCTTATCTGGCGACTAAAAAGTTGGTTCAGTTTATGGCCCAGGCCTGGCAAAAAGATATACACTTCCCTTATATGGATAGATTACCGAATAGATGGCTGAGCAGAAAAGTTCTAAGACTAAGATCTGGATTGAACCCCTATTATGGTAATATTAGAGCAAAATCAGAGATGATAGATAGCGCTGGAAACTGTAAGTATATAGTGGGAACCACGTGTGATATGATGCATATTTTATTAGACTGTTCAAAGCTCTTCGAACTTCGAAAGGAGATTTTATGTCCAATTTTTAAAAAATATGGTGTCCATAATAGACTTGCTGCAAGTATGCTGCTAACAGAATTATTTGGATATCGCTTGTGCTCTGGAGAGCATTATGCAAAAAGTTAAACGAACTATGAACTTTGATTAGTCTAAGCCCTGTGCGATTAATTTTAATGAGTTATAGGTGTATATGGTTTTAAAGTTCTTATCTGACAATGAATTGTTTTTAGAATGTTCTATCTGTTTAACAACGATGGTCCAAATAAACTTGATTTTTGAACTGAACTGAACAAAAGGAATGCTTAGAGTTTGTTGCATAGGTCTTGAAAGGGGGTGATGTTGCTGGAGGAGGCAGGAGGAACAGTCAAATCTTTAATGATGGTGAAGATTTTCTTGCAGCTGTTAGTGCTGGCATTGATGCAAATTGTGTGCTTGGTTCTCCGTATCTGCTAGTAGTAGTGTCTTAGCGTGGATTTGAATATGTCTTTATCTGTGGTGTCTTTACTTGTTCTCCATAGGCACTCAAGTTAGTTGCAGTGGCGTTCAGTCAGCCTGCATTCATTTGGGTACCAGCTGGCCTATGGTTGCACTTTTGCCATTGCCTGGTGCTTGAGAGGGGCCAGGGTGTCGGCACATGCAGTGATCAAGCTGTTGTTGTGGTTCTTAATGGCTTTCAGAAAGTTGCTGGTGTGCTAGGGCTGGTGCATGGACAGGGTAAAAGCCCACTCCTTTTCTGTGATGCTTTTTTACTTGCACTGAGGTGGTCCGGTAGTTGTGGGTCTGTGGTGGTGCAGTATGGCTATGCCAAAACTGTCCAGGGTGTGATTGTCCAGGTCATAGTTACTGGATTGTTGATTGTGATGTTATGAATTGAGGAGAAAATTGTGTCCAATAGGTGTCCAGCAGTGTGTGTGGGTTGGATAATGTGCTTGGTGAGGCTGAGGTTTCTGAAGTTTCTTATAAGGGTAATAGAGTTTGATTCAGGGTGGTCTTCTAGGTGAGAGTTAAGGTCTCTGAAGAAGATGAAGATGCTGTAGTTGATAATGAAGGTGCAACAAAGTTAGTGATTTCACTGGTGAAATTGATTCAGGATCCTGGTGGCCTGTACACAAAGGATCAACCTAGGGAGAGTTTGGTGGTGATGCACATCTCAAACAAGAGTTTTTCAATGAAGCTGGTGGGGCTGTAGGCGGTGCAACATGTTTTGACTCATCTCCAAGAGTATATCCTATCCTAACAGATTTTCAGGCAGCTTTTAGAAGTGGTGTTAGGTCCATAGACCAGATGTTTCTTTTTAATTGTCTTCATTGAAAGATCTAAGTTATTAAGTTGGGCACACTGTATGTTCCTTTTGTTGACTTGTTTGCAGCCTTTGACCTGGGACCTCTGGTAAACTGTGGAGGGTCTTGGATGAGATGGCCATTCCTCTAGGTCTGATGGATATCTTGGTGTGTCTACACTCAGAAACATTTGCGAGAGTCAGGTGGGGGATCACGGACAACTCACAGACCCAATCAGGATCAGTAGTGGATTAAAACAGGGTGGTATTGTGCCCCTTCTCTGTTTTCACTGTATATCATTGGTGGTAAGGAGTGCTTAGACAGGGATGGGTGTTATTCACCAATAATAGATGGATGAAGGGTGCCTGAAATGCTTTTTGTAGATGACACCCTACTTCTCTCGAAATCCCCCAAGGCTAATAACATATAGGGGCCTATTTATATGCCCCTTCTGCAGTCCGTGCATCACGTTGCGTGACGCACCGTCGGGGCAACCTGCTGCATGATATTTACAAGCACACGTAAAGCCACCCTACGCCCCTTTTCACACAACACGTTATATGTTAGGGGCATGTCATGGGTGTTGCTGTGGGTATTCCCACGCAACACCCATGTCCACTGATGCATTTCCAGATTTGCGAGCAATTGTAAATCTGAAATGTTTTCATTTCTCCTGCATTCTACAGCACATATTGGAAGAGGAAATCACCTCAAATTCTTGTTTTTGTATAGGGTGGTGCCCATTCCTACACACAAACAATCTCCCCACAACACAGCCATCCTTGCACCATGGTGCAAGGGTGCCTACACCGGCGCATGGTAACAGTTTTTGCGCCAGCACAGGGTAAATCACAAAGATGCAACATGTTGTTGCATTCCTGTGACTCAAAGCGAATGCAGCGCGTTGCAGCAAAATGACTTGTGGCACCGTGCTGCGTTAGTTTCTCGTAAATAGGACTCTAAGTAACTAACTTCAATACATTTTAACAGAACAGGGGCTAGAGCTGAATAGCTGAAAAGCCAAATTTATTATTTTTAGCCCGTAAAAGCAGGTCCCAAATTTCGATTACCTGGGAGTGAGATTAACATCTCATTTTAATTGGGCTTTGCAACTGCAAAATTCACAACTACTGTTAATCAAGCATAATGCAAACAACTTAAAGATTCATAAAAGAACTGTATCAAAAAAGATTGCACCAGCCCGAGAGATATATAACGCAAAGGCTCTGGAGGCTGCCCTGTATGGCCCAGAAATATGGAGAGGTGTGAATATTAGTATTTTGTCAGTGTTCAAAAATACATTTATAAGATCGTTCCTGGTTTTGCCATTGAACATACCATTGACTCATGTGTTTCTGTAGTTGGCTCTTAGGAGAATTTCTCAGAAAGATAAGTAAATAATTCTGATTTATTTGCATCAACTACGTACCTTGACAGTTTTAGAAAACTACAGTGAAGGCGTAAGAGATCTTGTGTGTGTGGAGAAAATTCCCTGGCTGAGTCATGTCAAAGTATCACTGGGGAAATTGGGATTTTAGAGCTTTTGGCTATCCCCTGGAGATATAAGCTGAATCTATAAGACACGCCTAAAATAATTCTATTGGGAATTTGTGGCTGCTGAAACTGTTTGTAAATGTGATGGAGCTTTGACAATGGAATTTATAGATTTTAAACCATTTCCACAAATAAGTCCACTATTACCAACATAACTCCTCCTTTTCAATTCAAATTTTATTTGCAATTCCGATACAAATTTGCTCTCACACAATTTCTCCGGAGTAAGTGGGAAGAAGCTGTGCTTAGGGGAGACTTATGCTTTGCCTGCATAGGGCCTTCTGAATCCAAAATACACAAACAATTTTCTGCCCTGCTTAGTGCTATCAAAGGGCTGGATGGATAGTCCCCTTTTGTACAAAAAGGGGCACTAGACAATATATGGAAGCTTTTAGGATCCTTAGGACAGACACTTATAGATTGGTGGATATTGCATTGCTAAATTTCTAGTGTTAGTTTGGATCTGACGAAGTAACTTCATGCAAGCCATGAAATAGGTGGTGATAATTTGTCTCATCTAGAAAAAGGTAGGTTGATTGTCAATGTTGTATTTGCCATTGGGATTCGAAGGGTTGAGCATATGAAATTTGTTTTTTTGCACTTTATTGCTAATTTGCACAAGTCAAGTTGGTTAATCCTAACAAAAGGGGAGCTGTATATTTTTGGTAGCATTACTTTGATTTATTTTATGTGTGTTACAATTTTGAAGTTTTTATTACATGGTCTAATGTTGAATGGTTTGATAGATTTCCTTCTCAAGAGGGGTACATGATGCAAATGATTTACCCCCCTCCAAACCAAGGCTTTACGAGTAGTTGAAAAACGAAACAATTGTGGGTCTGCACGTGAACACTTTCATTATTCTGTATGATGTTTTTAACTTCTGATGTTTTAGCAACTTTTTATGAAAGTGATGTGAAGGTTTACATTTTTATTTGTACTTTTATGATCCCGGGATTGAAATAAAGTTATTATGATTAAGAGGATGTTTATTCCTCTCAGATGGCCACACAATAAAGAGATTATGTGTTCTGGATGGGCTATCCACTGGCAGGATAAAGTGGAGGATCTGAGCACAGCCCACTTTAGAAGGAATAGGCTGTACTCTGCCTTCACACAAAGGACTTGTCACCCCTTCATTGTTGATGCAGCCAGCTTTGAGCCAGGACAGGTAAAGCAGGAAACTTCAAGGCTTTCAAAAGTAATTCTGTAGACCCTTTCCTACTTCAAAGAAGGCACCAGATATAAAAATAGGACCCTCACACCCACTCTTCAGTTTATTTTCAGGACTTGTGGAAACATTTGGAGAGAACTACCTGCTGCCTTGGCCTGCTGTGTAGTTCACAGGACTGCTCTGCTGCTTTAAGAAGGAATGCTTTGCTGCCTGAAGGTTGACTTGAACATTTAGAGGCCTGTCCTGCTGCTTGAGCTATGTTCCACAGCTTAAACCCAGAACTACCACATTGTCTCCAATGGCTAGTTGGCTGGCCTCCTGATTAGAGCCTCAGGGACATAAAAGGCTCTAACCATCTTGAATCCCCACCTGGACCCAGACCTACCCCCCTTAGTGGTGTCCCTCCAGGTCTGGATGTTTGGTTGTGGTGCTGAATGTATCCAGGTAGCCAAAATCCAAAAATTGAGACTTAGTAAGTTTTTGGCTAAAAACTACTCTCAGAACTGAGGGACGATGAGGACTATCCTGTTTGCATCACCCGTCTGCCTGACTTTGTAGCAGCAACCACTACTTTCTTCTCTGCAGCAGCAAATCTTGTTCAGCAGCACTTCTCCAAATCAGTATCCAGCCTCTTGGAACTCTCATCAGCTACAGCATCCATCCTCGTTCTGCTTGAGACTTTCGACTTCCAAAGAAGTGAATACGTCCGATCAAAGTAATCTTCACTGCAACTTCATCCAGCGACTTCATGATGATGACGCTTCCTCCTCAGACACTGCCTGCAGCTTTGCTCTGCTAAACTTGTACCTTCTCAGAGATCTTTTGCTGAAAAGTTCTTCTAAGTCCAAAGGTAAGCATCAACCAGGCCTAATCCACTCTTTGTATCCAATTCACACTCCATTGCAGCTGGCCATACTTTTTGACTTTGAACTGGTCTTCCACAACTAGATATCCGTGGTTGGTGTTTTGATTTTGTATTTGCTAGTTTCTACCTTAAAATTTAAAAACTCTTAACTCCAATTATACGAATTAGATGTTTTTTTGTTTTGGTGTCAAATACTTTATTACAATGTACTCTATTTTCTAAACTGCAGTTGGACTTTTCTTGTGTTGTATTTTCACTTTATTACTGTTTTTTGTGCTGCATGTATACTTTACACATTGCCTCTAAGTTAAGCCTGACTACTTTTGCGCAAAGCTACCAGAAGAAAGCACAGGTTAATTTAGTGACTTTTGTGGTTCACTTTGCCAGGGATTGAGGCTGTTGCATGAGCGGGTTTAACACCCCACTCAACCAACAAACCATTTATTTACAGTGTGTAAAAAGAATGAAACAGAACCTCATTGGGAAGGTTATAAGTTTCAGTCGAGAGATGATGAGAATTAAGTTCACACTCCCAAAGTGTGAGGGTTCAAACCTGGATTGCTGGCAGTGCGAATGCTAAAAATAGCACAAACAAGACAGACATGTGTAATCCTATCAGTATTTTGTGGAATGCCAGTTTTGGTGCAGTGGGTCTCTTTCAAGAATCTTCCTCAGGATCCCCTTGAAACACAGCCTTTGTGCAAAATGAAGATTCTCACAGCAGGAGCCCCCTAGTTTGATTCAAGCTGGAGCATCCACAACATGGGGACAAATAACTGTGAGATCTACCCGAAGGGGCAACCAGGGATGGACAAAGGACAGGCCTGACCTAGAAACTTCCTCGCCTTAAAAAACAGAAAGTGTAGTTACCCTTCTCACCCTTGCTACCTACCAAATCCCATTGTTCAGGAAGAATATGCTGCACATCATGGTTAAACAAAGGGCCTTCTGGAATTTCTCAAGGTAGCCCATCATCTTCCCCTCACTTCAGTGTCTGGGTCTCCTCTCTCCAGCTACAGATATGCAGGCAGGAGTGCAGGCAATACACTTCAACTGTCTGGAGAACTATACTCACCCCCATCCTGTGCTGTGGTTGAATTATTCTTACACAACAAGAGCAATCTTTTTGCTTATGTGAATTTGGTGTGTAAGACAGTGGTTCTAATGGACCTAATTTATATAGTGGATTAGGTATATAGTGAAATCATTGTGGACAATGTTTTTCCACACTATACTATTACTGTGGAAGACTTTAGCACTGATATGTTTGTTTTTAATGTCTATCATAGATATGCATAAATCACTGACAGGCACATGCATCAAGGTAGGATTTCGCGAGTCCTCAATTGCGATAATTAAGGAATCGAAAAAGCCTATGCACGTAGGAATCGCTGCAAAAATAGCGATTCCTACACATTCCTTATTTGCGAGTCGCAAATTGCGAGTCACAAATAAGGAATGTCTTCCTATTCATTCCTATGGACCTACAAGCCCATAGGAATGAATGGGAATTTGCATACTCACTTTGCGAGTACCAATAGGTCCTCGCAAGTTGCACATGCAATTTTGAGGTGCAAGGGTGTCAAAAGGACACCTGTGACACCCGTGAAATTGATCTGTGCAAAAGTGCATTTTTCAAAGTGTTTGCAAATTACCATGAAGTTCAACGTCATGGTAATTTGCACCCCCATTCTAGGAAATTTGCTGAAGGAAATTTAAGGTACTGTTGAGGAAAGAGCTATTCCTGCTTTTGGAGTGCCTTAAGAGTCTGGAGCATGAAATGGATGAACTTCATAAGCAAACCAGTCATCCAGGGGAATCTGATTGCAAATGCCCTGGCCCAAGTACCATAGAGCCCTTAATAACTTCCCAGACTGGCTTTGCCCACAATTCTGATGCTTCTAGATCAATTGAGCCTTGTGTTGGGGGGGCAGCTGTTTTTTTTAACCTGCTATTGTATCGTAGGGGAATGTCCCACCAAGGATGCCCCTTCAAACCTTGAGTAAGCTACATGCTGACCAGGGCAGCTCAAGACCAAAGCATGACCTAGAGCGAGTGCACCCCTATAAACCTAATTTGTCCCAGCCTAAAATAAACTTACCACCTGTTGCATGCTCCTACGTATCCATGCTCATTGGGACTCCCCCACTGCATTGTGGACAGACTGAGACCAGCGAAGAACTGGGGAACCAAGACTTGGACTGGCTGTCAGGCAATAAAGGCTTTCCCTACAAGCAGGCAAGGACATTTTGTTGAGCAGGAGGGTGGACTGGATTGGGCCAAGACCTGTTGTCTCAGAAGGGGACTGTGTTATTATTAACTTTAACTCTCCCTCGCTAAGACAAAACCTCTTTTTTCACTCTCCCTGTATGGGAAGAGTAAAGACTGGCATCTCTGTGGTAGCTCTAGGGTTCCTTGATAGACTCCTCATTCTGCCCCTGAGACCGGGGCATGGACAGACAATTAACCCATACCTACATGGTGGGGCCTGGGTATGAAGATAACTCAGCTCAGGCAGCCATTGCTCACCCATTTATCCATCTGTGTACCCAAGAGGGCTATCACTACGCTGACAAATTGGTCCAGTCGGCACTGCAGGATACCATTCCCCAGCTTTGTTTGAGGGGATTCCAGTACACATTCCCCTCTCAAATTGCTTTAAGGTGCTCTCTATTGTTTAATTGAGTCATGGAAGCAAAGAGTTGGGCACTCACACACTAATAACCATTCCACATAGAAATGACATTATCCCCCAGAATGTAAATTGTCCTTCAAAGGGTCTCAAGGGTACCAGCCTGAGGAATTCTTTAATCTTCTGATCTGGAACATTGCAGGTTCTAAGAATAAGCTCAATGATCCAGCCTGGCTAGATTTATTTGTGGGCTATGATTAAGTTGCGATGCAGGAAACATGGGAAACTAACAAGATCACCTGCCCTCGTTTTGTATGTTTCTCCCACCCAGCTACGCGCTCCAGTCAGGGAAGGCCAAAGGGGGTCCACCTGTGTGAATTAATATCAACGTTAAGGTAAAAGTGAAGGTAGTGGAGACTATCAAACTGCCTTTTCTGGCCTTACATGTCAAGGAAAAATTTAGTAGCATCTCCTTTTATGTGGTTAAATTGTATAATAATGCTTTTTTTAAACTATATTTTTAGCCTTTTTACCCTTTTGTTTGGCTTTCTCTCCGACCTAAAGCCTACGAGACCCAGGAAACCTAACCAACCCAATTATCTCCTTTGTGGGGACTTTAATGCCAAATTAATTGTAAGGCTTGTGGGACCCTCCACTCTTCTAGCAGAGGAGACCTGATTGCAGAGAAGATTAATTGGAACAGGAAATAGCACACAAATTTACAACCCGTACCCTTTTACCCCTTTATTGAGTGGAGGGAACTCTTGCCTTGGAATACAGTGATCATAACGCCTTATGCCCAGGGCCACATCAAATTATGCGATTGTGCGGCATTGGTGTTTTTTGCATAATTATGGTTCTGTCACATTTGCCACATAATTCATCACAAGATGCAAAAATAAATTGTATTTCTAGCCCAAACGGTACAAAAGTTACTAAAAATGCAGCAACACGTATTTCCGCACAGTGAAAGGCCCTTTGCAAAGATAAATCAGTCACCTTTCTGTTGCTTATTTCTATTTATGGGTGTTTCTCTTGTACTAAAGAGGTGTAACCTGTGCCCAGACAGTGTTAAAATACAAAATAATGAACTGATATTATTAGAAAATATGCCACATTACGGAGCATAATTTGCCTTTTCTTGTTCTGTAATTTGACCCAGTCCTGCTGCCTAATAACAGTGGGTGGTAAATATGTAATCTATGTCCTGTCTATACCTTGAGGGATTCACCCCAGTAAATAACACAATATCTCCTGTGATGTGGATCCCTATTAATCAGATACTCCAATCATGTACAAAGGCTGGTGTGGCACAAGAAAAACCAAGGTGCCACAGTAGCTGTGTTGTTGAAGTCCCATATTATGTTTTTTATGGCAAACCAGTTCAACACACAATGCATGGTTAGGGTTAATCATGTTAAATCTTTAAATTGTTCAGTCTGGGAATCAGGCAGCATTTGGTACAACCAGTTAGAAGCAAGCAGGTGACGCCCAGTTGGTTTAATGGCTGCTGTTCATCTGTCCATTGAGGTGAGAGAGGCATGTACTACATATAAATATGCCATCAGAGAGAATTTTTTTTAATTGCATGGACTGGGACCTCTTGGAATTAGCATCCTACTCTAGTGATTTTTGGGAATATGGTGAATAGGATTAAAGGCAGCAAATTACCACCTAACCCTCTTTTATCTTGTAGAGTTTCCAGACCCAAATGGGTCTCCCATTTTAAAGGTATTTATCACTTAGAGGATGATGAGAGCCCTCATGGGTTGCTAAGAGCCCAACTGGTAGACTTATTATCTTTGGAAACCACTCCGCATGAAGCTGTCCAGGCCATTAGGCAAAGCCCCATTGGGAAAGCCCAGGTACAGATACTCCATCTGTGCCTAGTTAAGTTTACCTAGTTAAGTGTAAAATCAAGCTGTGGAGCTCATTGCTAATGAATACTTTTTACAATGCTGTAAGGAGGCAGGTTCCCGAATATTGGTCACTTTCGACTATCATTCCAATCTTTAAGAAAGGAGACCATAATCCACCCCCGTGTTATTGCCCCATCTCCCGTATCGATAGTTCAGTTCAAATCCTTGGGTGGGTGATATTTAATCAATTAGGATCATGGAACGGTTGACTCTAACAGCTTATGCCCGTATCAATTTGGATTTAGAAAAGGCCTGGGTACAGTGGAACAGTGATTGAATTGAACCTGATTACTGGAAAATATGCAATTGTCAAGTGATGTCCACCGTGCCTGGCTTTTATGGATCCGTCAACTGCCTTTGATTGTGTTAACAGAACCAAACTCTAGTTGTTGTTGCCTGACCTTGGGCTGGAGGTGGCACTAGTTAGTTTTCTGCACTCCCAGAATAAGAATCTGGCTGTAAGGGTCTGGTGGTTTTGTAGGGCTGTTGAACAGTCTGATCATTTCTCACTTGCACAGGGGTGTGTCAAGGCTGCATTTTAGCCCCATTGCTCTTGGTGGTCTATATTAACAACCTGTGTTCCACTTTGGCAACTGACATCAGTGATATTACAAGGATTAAACAAGCCTTAGTATTGGCACTGCTCTAATCCGATGAAGCAGTACTCATGGCATGGACCCTAGGAGACTAACCCTTGTTGGTGAATTGTTTTGTATCCTTTATGAGTGAGTTGATCCTGATCACAAATTATAGTAAATCACATGTCTTGGCTTGCGGATGAGGTGAGAAAACTTTGGCTAAGGTGATGGTTAAGGGGAACCACGTAGGAGGTGTAAGTGATTTCAATTACTTGGGGATCACTTTTAACAGTTTGGGGACATGGCACACACACATTAGAAATTCTTCTTTAAAGCTCAGCAGAGCAGCTGGATCTATTTTTAACCTACCTCTGGGGCAGGAAGGGGCACAGCTTATCTTATCCGTAACATCTACGAAGCTCAGTGTATTTCTGAGGCTGTTTATGGGGGTGGGAGGGTCTGTGTGTTCAGTAATACCCATATCCTATATATATTGGAGGATTCTGCATTTCCCCTCAATGAGCTCCCAATTAGTTTTACATTTGGAGCTCCAGCTTACATATAATCAAGTTCTGGCCAAATTGTCACCCCTTTTATTGGGGAGAATGGTGTGGTCTAATCCTGAGTCCTACCTGAATAAGGAAATCATCACTGATTGCCTACATTTGAATAAGGGACTTTCCATCCTGCGGTAAGCCTAAAAACATAAAGTCTGTGATGCAATGAATCCTTCAGCTTTGTTTGATTCATCATTCACAATTAGGAAATCGGATAAAATGAAGGTTAAGTCACTGTTTGCAGATCTCTGTCACCCTCAAAGACTTGAGAACAAACTGAACAAAAAAACTGTAAAGGCAAATTGAGACTTACTTTAATTTTTAAGATACAGTGTTGCACCTCACGATACCTTTGTCACAGTAGGAGCGGTCTTTGCTCTTTCAATGTAGGGCAGATACAATGGCTAAGCATTTGATTTTCCCTGAGTATCAATGCCCGGGAGGTAGTATCAGAGGCTACCTGCCCTTGTGATGATCATGCTGCTCAATCTATATTGCACTTTATGTTCTTCGTTATGTATTTTAGATAATATTTCTAATTATTTACTAACCCGATTTTAAAATCCAGAGGTTTTAGGAAGTGTAGGGATCTATTGTTTTACCTCTCTTCTTAGACTCAGATGAAGTATGTCACAGGGTCTGTGCATTATTAAAATCTGCTGTTACAGGAGAACAATGGAGGATGGTTCTTACGGCCAAGTGTGGGGGATGTTGTAATTTGTTTGAAATGTCTGTTTATCTTAAGTACCTTTTATGGCTATTTATGTTATTTATGTGCTGAATAAATGAAGTATTGCTTGACTGACTTATGTATCACAGCATCTGCAAAGATTACACTAATAATACTTACTCCAGAAAATAGCCCTGAGCCAAGAAAGAAAAAAAGGAGAAATAAGTAAGAATAAACTAAATAAATTAAAATTGTGTGCCTACAAACAACCCAAAAGTTTCATTCAAAATTACTAGCAATATATGCCTGCATTGAAACTCAATTCAGGTTGTCAATCAGTTTGTTTGTTATATTCGTTATCAACGGTGTTTCAACGTTGCCATGTCCTAAGGGTCTCTGCAGGACATTTGTGTTTAAGGAGACACCTAGGAAGAAGTATAATAACTATAGTTAGGAAATTAGTTAGAATTTGAATTTGAATATATTTGTATCTTATGCAGGCAGGAACCCATCAGTGTACCCTGTGTAAGGTGTATTAAAGAAAATGGGGTAACCCATAAGGTACTGAACCTGGGTATTTCATCGACATTAAACAACAATGGTCCAAGACCTCAATATTTTCAAACAAATTGAATTAATCAATCAAAATTCAACAGTAAGGAGCATGTACCCGTTGATCAGCTCTACTCAATTAATGATAAATACACGAATAAGGCAACAGCATCCATTACCAACAACACAACAATATTTTAATCTATTGTTTCCATTTTATGCTTGTTAGACGCTCTTCCCCGGAGATTCAGGATATTGACTTTGGAGACGCTCCCTGGTGACTTGAAAAAAACTGTGGTGTTTGGTCGCCAGTGCGACTTTGGAATAAGTAATAGAGGGAGAAGAACCCTTAAACAAATGAGTGTGGTGACTGTGTCATAAAATGTACCCAACATGGGTCCCGTGGTAGACGCTTCGCCCCAAGATTGAAGTGTAGAAGTATTACACGCTTCTTGGGGACAGGAAATGACCTGCTCTTATGGTTGAAAACCAAGAACCAAGAATTCTAGACCACTGAAGAGAATCCCGGTTTAACCAGTACATACGACAGGAATTCTTAGGATTGAACTGATTGATCCATCTAGTGTGGGAACTACAACCACCTTAACTTAGAGAAGGGATCAGCATAAAGATCCCTGTTGGCCCGTGCATTATGTCCCGAAGAAGACTCGCATGGCCCAGGCATAACTAACCGCATGGCCGTAAGACGAGTCGAAACGTCGACACCTTTTCCAAAAAACCTGGACCACTATTTCTCTCTCTCTTTGATAATGTGCAGATATTAATGTCTTATAATTTGATTTGAGATCAAAGAAGAGAGAGTGTGGACTACTTAATTGAGTGGCTAGGTTGTACAGATCTAGGATTTATAGGCCTGATACTGTTCATTTAAAATTATTGGAAGTGTATTTTTCACCTTTTTTGATTTCTTTTCTCTGTTCTTCCTTAATCACATCCACAACTTCTTGACACCCCTTTTTCTATGCTGCACGCTCTATACGGGGCAATGTATATAATTTTGTATCGATTTGCAAATTGTAAGCTTTGAATTTTCTACTCATGGTTAAAATGGAAACAATAGATTAAAATATTGTTGTGTTGTTGGTAATGGATGCTGTTGCCTTATTCATGTATTTATCATTGATTGAGTAGAGCTGATCAACGGGTACATGTTCCTTACTGTTGAATTTTGATTGATTAATTCAATTTGTTTGAAAATATTGAGGTCTTGGACCATTGTTGTTTAATGTCTGTGTAAGGTGTAAGCGTGCAGCTCAGTCGGGGGCACACCAGAGTGAAAAAGTATTACTTATTCATGGGTAACTGAATGTAACAGGACAAAGTTTAAAGGATGGTATCAAGCATTATTGATGGGTTATAGATCACATACAATGTCGTCTTACCCGTCAGTGCGAGATGGGTATCAATGGCAAGCACAAGGATGAAAGGTCAATTGTAGCCTTCAAAACATGCCTTTCATGGGCCAAGCACATGTACAATAGTTCCAGAGTTGAATACTAGTACTACAGATGTGCAGCCCTTGATCAAGAGGCAGGTAGACGCAAGGATAATAACAGCCTTCATGGTGACCCACCTCAGGTGCAAACCCGTATAGGTTGATGCAATATTTGGGCACTGATACTTGCAAGGTGAGGCTCTTCCCGACTTGATCAAGGGTCAAATGGGTGAGCGTGACAGGATACAACTTTCGCTGTCCTGGGATGCAATTTCAGAGACAGAGGCACGTGCATTGTAGACAAAGATGGTCAGTATCAAAGCAGAGACTTGGAGTGCAACTTGTGTTTCAACAGAACATGACTGTTACCTTGAGCGACGGCACATTAGTAGGAGAAATCGTGGTTCACTAAGTTCAAACAGGGTTTATAATCGAGGTAAGCTATCTGTGTCAGCAAAGGTAGTTTCTTAACGGTGACAATACCCTGTGACTAGTAGCGTAAATAACATCAGACACAACATTCAAATATGACATAATTATGTATAATATTAGAAAAGTGCAAGGAAAATTCCTTACAATATTAATCAAAAAGTTACACACAAAATAAATAATCAAATACAATGCAAAACAACAAATAAACAATAAAAGGAATGCCATGCCCCAGTTCTTTCTGTGGCAGTATTAATGTAGACGGCTGTATCATACTCTCCAGCCAGACTGGTGGTTCATCAGAAACTTCAAGTTCTGCAGTCATTTGTTGATGAAACAAAATTGTGCCTTGTTTCCGTAGTGTTCCAGCCTCTTTCAATAGAATCACACTTCTCTATTCCTTTGCATTCTAGTGTTTTAGGAATTAGACAGAGGTGGCCTTCTTGATCTGGGATGGTTACAACATCAACAATTTGGTACCTGATGTCATTAGCTAAGTGGTTCTGAACAATGAAGTGGGCAACCAAAGGTGCGTTTACCAGCCAGCACCTATTTCTGCTGCGATTTTGCCCAATCCTTGTTTAACTGTCTGTGTAGTTGGTCCTACATAAGTTAGTTGACAGAAACACCATATACAATACACTACGTTAATTGTATTGCAGTTGCTGAAATATCTCAGCTCAAAATGTATTCCATGCTGGGGTTTTGATGCCGATCCAAGATGGCATGACCACGCTAAACTCTTGCGGACCGGGAAACCTTCTTCATGGCCAGAGACCATTTCCAGTGCTCGCTGAGTGATAGTACTTATGGCATCTCTCCCTTACACAGTAGTGAGTCACTGGAGCTGTTTTAAAACCTATGCTGCAGTAATTTCAGGACCATATTGACCCAGAGGAATTTCTCCTCATATTAAGGTTGTGACCGCCATTTTGAAAAGCGAGTGTATTTCCTTTCCAGATGAGACAGCCTTCTTCTAACACACAGAACTCCTATACCTAAGGCAACCTAAATTAGATTAACTTCACACCTCTTCTCAGCGCATTGTTTTTTTTATGTTGCTGGCATATTCATTTACAAGAAAACATGCTCATTTTGCTTTGGAACTCATTTCAATCAGAGTAATTCATTTTTGTGGAAAAGTTTCTTCATTATAAGGTGGTTAGGTCAATAATCTCCATTGTGTGATCATTACACTATCGGATAGGGAGGTCGACCCTGCGGTTTCTTGATATATCCCTGTGAGCGTCACTTTTCTGTGGTCTCCTTCTCCTCATGGTGTGTCTGATCCTGCTTTACATTTTTTGAATGTTCAACTTAAACATGGCTTTACAAAACCTCCTTTTTTAATGTGGAGACAGATAAACCTTGAACTTCCAGTTTCCTCCAAACATATTGCATACTCTGACTGAGACTCTATTCATAATGATAAGGAAGACAAACCTCCTCATAAATCTGACCATACACCAGGCGCCATCCCAAAATGTCAGCCCTCAAGCAAGATATCTGTGATATCCACCAAGCGACCAAAAAAGACCCTCTGTCTCCAGTACACTCCTCCTCAGCTTCCATGTATGTAATGCTTGAGGAAATTCATGCTTTAAATTCCTTATGGACGAAATCATTAAAACTCTGCAACATATGGATGATAAGTGGTCTTCAATGGAATAATGCGTACTTGTTGTGGAACACAAAAACGGAATCTCTTCAATCTTCCTGCTCGCGTATTTCCTTTCTAGAATCAGAAATATCTCTCCTCAAAAGCACACTCAAGACTTAGGAAACCTAAACCATAGGAATGACCTCTGTATTTATGGTCTCCCTGAAAATATAGAGGGTTCCTATCCCACTGTTTATTTTCAGACATTTTTGCCCAAGATTGTGGACATGTCTGCAACTACTGTACTTTACATACAACAGGCTCATAGACTTGGTCCCATGGTCCCAACAAAACCATGTGGAGTCATCATGTTTTTCCTGCAAATACAAACCTGCTACTATTCATGTCTGCTCTCAAGTCTAAAAAACACATCAGAGAATATTTTTCTCTCAGAATGTGGTTAAAGCCACAGCTGACTGTCAAAAAATATTTCTTGATCTCCGTCCTCAGCTAAGATCTATAAATGCTAGATATGGACTAATTCATCCTTGCATTTTCAAAGTTACCTATAAGAAAAAGACTACCACTTTTGAAGAACTGGCTGCATTGCAAGAATTTCTTTGTCAACATGAAGCTGATGTCATGAACACTTCATAGTCTACTTGACTGTTATTTTGTTTCGTCCTATATGGATGTTTCCTTATCTATGTAATTCTTTGAACGCTGTTTCACACTTGTTTAATGTTTTATGATGCTCATTTACTAGTCTTTTTGTTTCTTTTTTCCCTTTTCCTTCTTTTTAGTAAAACAGCTTACTCATATAGTCTCCTTTCTTCCTAATACAAGGGTATTTTTTCGCTTCCTGTCCCCCATATGGTCTCCTATATATATTGACATCCTTACCCATCCATGGTTACCTTGATGTTCTGTGGAGTTCAAATGCTGTTGTTGTCGTCTTTGGGTGTTGCCACCCCGCAGTATTTATTTGTGTTCTGTAGGTATGTTCTTCAGTCGTAATTTGGTGGGGCGTATTCACAAGCCCCTATCACCACCACACAATCAGTCTAAGTGACGTTGTGGTGGCGATAGGGGCCTCGCCTTATTTGTGGCTTAACGTGGCTTAACACTGCCTTGTGAATAGGCCTCCTTTCATGCTGTGTTTAGGGTGAAAGGGGCGTGCAGTTGGTGTTGTGTGGGCGTTCAACCGCAACACCCATTGATATTCATGCTGCCCCCTATTCACAAGGGCAGCGTAAATAGGAGCTAACACCAAACCTAAGACCAGGAAATCCCTAGTCCTAAGTTGGCGATACGAGGAGAAAAGCTTTATTTCTCCTCGTTTTTGCATTTTCCATGTGTGCTGCCTAGTGCAGCACACATGAAAAATGCAAAATACCATGATTTCCCTTCCTGTACATAAACAAACATTTTTGTAAAAATGCAGTTTTGTAACTTACATGTGTGCTGCATGAAGTAGCACACATGTGAGTTACAAACTGGCATTTTAGGTTTGTTTACGTGCAGGAAGGGACACCTTCCAGTACATAAACAAACCTCTCGGCTTGCAGACACCCTTGCACACTGGTGCAAGGGTGCATGCGTTGGCGCTAAGTTGTGCAAATTAGTGCCATCGCAGGAGGAATAACAAGGCGGAACCATCTCCTTGTGAATATGGTGCAGCCTTGCTTTTCCGAAGTGGCGGAGAGAGGTGTTAAGCCAAGAAGGCTAACGTCTCTTTCTGCCACTTCCTTGTGAATATCATCCATACTGTCTTTTTGTTCCCTGTTTTATCTCTTCTTTTCTGGTGTTTTCCTCTATGGTTCCTTTCTATCATTTTCTTTTTATTTCATTTATTTAATCTCTCCTTCCTTCATGCTTTCTTTCGTTAAACTACTGCCTTATTTCTTTCACTTTTCTTCCTTATATCTGTCTTATTCTGACTATGTTCTTACTATTATAAGCATATTGATTGCTCATGTTCTTATCTTTAAGTTACATTTCGGCTTACTACTTGGAATATTAAAGGGTCAAGTAACCCTATTAAAAGGCAATGGGTGTTATCTCATCTAGCTAAATTAAAAACTTACATTTTATTGCTTCAGGAATCATATCTTTCCGAAGCTGAAGCTTTCAAGTTAAAGAAATGTTGGGTGGGTCATGTGTTTAACTCTCCAGCTTTAGGTAATAAAATGGGGTTTTGATTTTATACCATAAAAAATTGCATGTCTCAGTTGTTCATCAGGAATCTGATATTAAAGGTCTATGGGTTATTGTTAAGCTACTTATAGATAATATACCTTTAATTATTTTAATGTATATGGTCCTACTTCTGTTGATAAGGTTTTCTGGACAAACGTTTCTGATAAACTGCTTTTATATGATGATGACTACATTATATTTGGTGGCGACTTTAACCAAATTCATTATCCCATCTTAGACAGACACCCGACAGTTAAGTTTGTTCCCCTTAAAATGCACTCACAATTAACTTCCACAATACGACACAAATCGTTAGTTGATATTTGGCCACTCTGCCATCCAGACCTTCGGGAATACAGTTTTTATTCAGCTCCACACCACTCATAATCCCATATTGATTATCTTTTCCTGAGCAAGTCTTTGGCTCAAAATGCTATTCAATCTGAAATTGGATCTATTTTAATCTCACCTCATGCCCCAGTACATGTAGATATAGACCTTTTCCTTTTTTCTCCACACTCTGGTAGATGGAGCGTTAACAATAACTTACTTATAGATCCTAAATGTAGCCAACAATTCAATTCCTTTGCCTCCAAATTTGTGCTACCAATTCAACCCCAGAATCCTCTTTTGTATTGAATTGGGACTCCTTTAAGGCAGCCGCCAGGGGTTTTATAATACATTTTGTATCACAAAAGAATAATACCCTGGTGGCCCAATCTACTCAATTACTTATTAAAATTAAACAGTTAGCATATACTTACTATCATTCCAATAATGAGTCTTCCTTGAAAATCTTATTGATGATAAACTTACTTTTAATAGATGATCTACGGACGCTGCTTCCTCTTATTTATTGAAAAGTAGTATTCGCTATTATGTAGGGCAAAATAAAATGGGAAAACTGCTGGCTAAATATTTAAAAGTAAGACAAGACCGAACTAGAATAGCATCTTTACTGGGCCCTACGGGTACGCCTCTTTTTAAAGAGAATTATATTTTAAATGAATTTGTTTCATTTTTATAAAAATGTATAATCACCTGAAACGCAACCAGAACAGCCTGATCTCTTTACTTATTTTCAGTCCATTGCTTCTCCTCCCTCCCACCACATTGACTTTGATTCCTTGGGAATTTATATTTCTTTGGGGAAATTTCCAATGCAGTCTTGGTGTTATGACGAGGGGAGGCACCTGGGCCTAATGCTTTACTATTAAGCTTTATGATCACTTTGCAAAACTCCTCCTACCCAATCTTTTACTTTTATTTAAATCTTTTATGGATAAAGTTACATCTCAGGGCACATTCCAAGAAGCCTTGATCTGCTTAATTCCAAAAGAAGATAAAGACCATTCTCTCTGCAAGAATTATCGTCCCATCTACTTAGGCAATACTGACTACAAGATATTTGCTAAGATTTTGGCACTTCGTATTGACCCCGTCCTATCTGATCTGATAGCTCCTGAACAATCTGGCTTTGTTAAGGGAAGATTAGGCTCTGATAATTCTCAAATCTTTTTCAATGTTCTCAGCAAGGCCTCATCTTTAGATTACCCTATTGCTGCCATCACTTTAGACGCAGAAAAAACCTTTGATAGGATTGATTGGAAGTTCATGTTCCACACATTAAAATTAGTTGGCTTTCCATATAAGTTGATTGCTTTAATTTCTCTGTTATACTCAGGTCCCAAAGCATCAATATTCGTCAATGGCAAAACCTCAGACTACTTCCCATTGCTTAGAGGTGTACTACAAGTGTGCCCCTTATCACTTATATTGTTCGTCATAGTACTGGAACCTTGTGTAACTAAAATTAGGCAAAATGCTCATATTTCAGGCTTTCAATTTATCCCTCATCAGATCAAAATGTCAGTCTATGCTTATAACATTCTCTTATACTGTTTTTAACCTGTAACCTCTCTTCCCCTTTTCTTCAACAAGTAGCACTTTTTCTCAGCCTTCAGGATATCGACTTAATATTAATAGATGTGAAGTTTTGCCTTTAAATGTTTTATGTCAAAAATATCTTTTTGTCTGCACCGGCTATTCATGGCAATCCCCAAAAATATAATTTTTGGGCTTAGGGTTTGCTATGACAATTCCTGGAACTTGAATATTAAATGTTGATCACATTGCCAAAATATTAAATGATACTATTACAGGTTGGCATCATGTTTTGCTCTCTTGGTGGGGCTGAATGGATTTGATTAAAATCATCCTCTCTCCTCTGATACCATACATTATCTCAATGTTTCCAGTTCACATTCCTGGGTATTATTTTAGGAAAATAGATTCTCTGTTAACAAAATGTCTTTGGAAAGGAAAACCCCCTTGCATAGCTTTGTTTTCTTTAAAAAAGGATAGATCTAATGAAGGTCTTAGGTTTTTCGGCTTCAAAACTTATCACTCTGCTTTTTCCCTAAAACAAGCTGCCAGTTGGCTCTCTTCGGAGTTCCACATATATCCTCCTTTGTGGATACAAATAGGGGAATTTCTTATTGCCCCCATCAATTTTCAGGAAATCCTTGCTTTTACTACTAATATTTCATCTTACGTTCCCCTATCATTTCTCATTCCCATAAACTCTTAGTTCCTCTCTTACCATCTTAATGTCCCACAAATAACTCCTATGAACAGCAATCCATGTGTCATAATAAATCATTACTAATTAAGAACCATTCTATATATTGGAAAAATTGGTGTTCTAAGGGCGTATGTTGGATATTTCAACTCCTACTTGATAATCAACCCCTTTCAATTACTGCTCTCCAAACAAAATGTTCTTTAGAGTGCAATATGATTTTCCATGCCCCTCCCTCAACCATTATCTTCTTACATTACCAAATACTCCCAACCTCCCTGCAAATTGCATTACCCTTTCTCCAATATTGGACACTTTCCCCTCTGCATCCACTATATACAAATCCTTACAATTGCCCCCAGACAAACTCAAATCAAAGATTGAATTGGCTTGGGAGAAAGATATATTACAAAGTTGTCCAACTACTACAAGGGATAAGTTATGGTCTAAGCTTCACACAACCTTATGAGCTGCTAATACCAAACAAAAACTTTATTTAATTTATCAACAGGGACTCTAGGATTGTTTTCCCTGGATATGTCTTCTACTTGTTGCTCCTGTCCTTGCCCTACTGCCTATTTAAAACACATGTTATTTGAGTGACCCCTATCCTCCAATTTTCGCAGTTGGTTTGGTCTCAAATTAGGAACATTTTAAAAGTTAAGGTCCCTTTATCTTTAAATACCATATTCCTAGGTACTCTGGCACCCCAATGGCCCCTGCCAAAATTGAGTTTTAAACTGTTAGATCTACTGTTAGCTATTGCTTTTCATTCAATAACTTCAAATTGGAAGCAAGCAGACAAAGTCACTTTTAGATCCTGGTGGAAGCTGTGTATTTTCATTATAGACTAGACACTAATTATGTTTCCCATATATCTCTAGCAGTTAAAAGAGATCTCGTATGGTTTCCATTAACCACATATTTATCTTTATCTGCCTCTTCTATTGTTAAAGGCATTACTGTATCAGATGATGTAACAAAGCCACCATAATTTTACTTTTCCCTTTATTTTCATGGATGATTAGATTTTAGTACCCCTACATTTATACCATGCTATTCAGTTTTACTTATTTTTATGCTCACAGTGTTAAATCATTTATTTTTCTTGTCTTTTACTCTTAATATTATTAATACTTTATTGCTCTCCTCCTCTTTCCCCTTCCCCCTATTGTTTTATACTGTGTATATTCTTTTTTGTATACAGCTTGATAGTTATATTCCTCATATATTCTTGTTTTCCCTACCAATTTTCATGTTAAATAGGATTTATTGTATTCATTGCATTGCTGTTCTTTTTCTTGTTATTCCTTAACAAACTCAAACTTAAAAAAATAAATGTATTCCATGCTGTGCAAAATCTGTTGCGTTATACGTGAACTGGTACACCACGTAATTACTCACCAGTGGCGATCTACCTCTAGGGCAAGTCCCCAGCAACCATTTTGTGTATTGTTTTATATAGCGCAAACTAGACCCAAGACATCGGGGATCAGAGCGCTTTACATGAGCACCAGTTTCGTTACAGATGGACACATTCATTATTGTTGGGCAGGGAGAGATTAAGTGATTTGCCCAGAATCACAGGATGTTGAGCATCGTTGCCGAGACTCGAACTGGGTTCCCCAGCTTTTATGTCGACCGCTCTATCCATAAGGCTACATCATCTGTTGCTAGTGGGAGCTTTGTTCTGGTTCGAATGGACAATGTGTTCCTTGATATTCTTACCTATTATAAAGGGAAAGAGTGGATCTCAAGAGAGGCATTGTTATTCTGTAGGATGTGCTAATTTTTTAAACCAACAGGGGCCATATAATAGAAGTGCCCCGGGGTGCAACAGGCAATTGCACCCGCTTTGCACACCCCAGGAGCTCTTGGATATTCCAGAAGGGGCCACAGCTGCTTGTGCATCCCTTTCTGTAATACTGAATGCGCTGGGGCATATACAGCAGGAGCACTTCCTCAAGAGGGCATTCATTCACTTGCAGGGGGGCATAGCCTGTTTTAATTATTTATTTTATTTTAAGGTTTTATAGAGCGCGAACTTGACCCGAGAAGGTATCAAAGCGCTTTACAGATTCGCAGAGTAATACAAAAGCAGGTCGTCACAGGAGACCTGTACATCAGAGAGCTTACAGAGTCGGGGACACAAGGTAGGCAGGATATCACACGGGTACTGTACATTGGGGGATATGAAAAACTATACATCAGGGCTTTTTACAGAGTCAAGAGTCATACAATAGGCAGGATATCACACGAGTACTGTACATTGGGGAGGGGGTGCAGGGTACCAGCGGGGTGGGTGAATACAAGGAAGCATTATAATCATAGATTACAGATGGTGTATGATGATTACGTGGTGAGGTCGCAGGATAAGGCAATAGTCTCTCAGGTGGCAGCGAGCAGGTTTAGCCAAGGAATTTTCCTATGAGGAAGGATTTAGTCTCTTTTTTGAAGCGTATCACAGATGTGGGCACAGAGGCAAAGATGCTCTCAGGAGGTGCACTGAGAGCGCAATCCCTGATTGCAGCCCTCTGGCCGGTGGAACGCGAGTCCCATGGACCACCCAGAGATCTCCTTGTAGGTGAGTGTAGACACTCACTGTGAAAACATGGAGCAACTTCAAAGCAGCCCCTCCTTTTTTCACCTGTATGCACTGCTGCCAGTGCAGGATGAGCTTGCAGCTGCGCTGGTGCTGCACATTCACCCCAAGTGGATATCAAATTAGGGGAATGATTCAATTAAGGTTGACAGAGGCCAGAATCAAAAAATCAAGAAGGTTTAGCAACAGTTTTACCTCTGACACCATTGATCGTATACAATTTTTACCAACACAGAAGTCTCTTTTATTGACTCTGCGATTATTGTTATTTCTTTCTCTTTAGCAAAACATTCATATAGATTAGGTATCCTTACATCTAATACATGGTCATCTCAACAATACTTCATGTCACAATTATGCACAACATATATACACAACATAACAATTACTAAGCAACCAAAGACAGGTATTTACAATGTTGAACATACTTCACAATTAAATTAAGTTCTGGCAGTTCTTATATTCCTATTAGGGGAATTGACCTATTCTATATATGTTCCTCGAATTTCCATCCTACTTTTCGCCTGAACCAAATGTTTCTTTCTAGGCAGCTCCTGTTTTAGGGGTCCTTTTAGGAGTCAGAGACTATTGTAGACATTATAAGGGTGAGCTAGAACCCTCAAGCTCTACTCTCTGATTTAAAGAGTGTCCCTTATATTTTTGCTCTGATCCGCTAAGGGTGTTACCAACGCGTTTCGACCTTGCGAATTCTGGACCATAACTTTATATAACGTCTTCTTTAGGGCACAATGTATTTAAGGTTGGAAAAATTGCTCTTGATCGAAATTTGCTCTCCATGATGGTCGTAGATTCTCGTTAGGGGTGGTCTGTTTTATTGTAATGGTGGTCTGCCTCAGCTGTGTATTGTTTCTTGTGGCTGAAAGGAGCTATTTGCGGTCCATCCAAACGGGTGCCTCTCTTCTAGAATGCTCGTGTCTCTCTTCCGGTGTTTGTGGCAGTGTTTCGCTGTCTCTGTTGGCGTCTTACTTCTTCGTGATGCACATTCACCCCAAGACAGCACATTCTCCTTGATTTCACAGAGCACACGTTTTAAAAGGTGTGCCCTGGGCAATCAAGAAAAATCCACCTTATGTATAATATGGCCCCAGGGGCCATATTCTAGAAGTGCCCCAGGAGCACAATGGCCATTTGCGCCCCCTTTGCGTGCCCCCAGGGCTCTTTAGTATTACAGAAGGGGCCACAGATGCTTGTGCGTTCCCTTCTGTAATACCGAAAGAGCTGGAGCACATACAGTGCCAGCGCTTCCTTAAGAGAGCATTACCCCATTTGCATGGGAGCGTTGCCCATGAAAATGAGGTAATCCCTTTGCCTTTGTGCCCACGCCATATTACAGAGATGAGCGCAGAGGCAAAGAAGCTTTCAGGAGGCACACTGACAGTGTGCCACCTAAAATAAAAGTGGCACACTGTCAGTGCACCCCCGAATTGAGGCCCTCTGGTGGGGGAAACAGGGGTCCTATGGACACCCCAGACATCCCCTTGCAGGCAGATGCAGTCTCTCACTGCACCCACCGGCAAGGGGATCTCTAAACATCAGTGCAGGTGTGTTGTAGCCTGCACTGTAAAAATTCCCCTCTGTTTTCACCTGAATACGCTGTCCCCAGGGCAGCTCATGTTTGCGGCTTCGCTGAGGCAGCATATTCACCCTAATACCGCGCATTTTCCTAGATTGCACTGGGTGCACACTTTAAAAGGTAAACCCAGCCCAATCAAGTATATTGGGCCATATGTATTATACAGCCCCAGTTACTTTACTAATATGTGGTCAAAAGGTGGTTACACAGACAAGTCTATCTGTGTTTTTTCTAATGCTGGTTTACAAAGGTTCCTCCCTGGCACTGAATCAGACCCTCTTGAGGCTGTCCTAACTGAGGTGCGTGAGTAAAGCATACTGTCAATTTCTTCTGGATTAGGTTACCTTCCCTAAAATAGTCAATCTTATGTGTACAATTGAGTCATAATCTGAAAAACTGTCTGTAGGGCAAGCTGCCCTGATAGAATAATTCAAGCAATGCAGGTCATATAAGATCGTCATCAGATAATAACTTATAAAAGGAAACTTGACTAATAGCTTTGAAATATTGAGGGATAAATTAATGATTGCCTGTTGTCACCTGGTCTTTTTTAATTATATATAGTGACGTTTAACCAGAAACTAAGATACCAGGAGGTTGTTTTCTCCTTTAATCTATTCATTTTTAGGTCTCGCTCGAGACCTATTGTCGCCGAGTTCGCTCTCAAGGGAGACAGAGCGGTGCACGAGCCTACCAGGGTCTGTGGACGCGCTTACGCAGGCCGGCCGAAGGCATGCACAAACACACGCGCAGACACACACACACGCAGACACACACGCGTAGACATACACACTCGCAGACACACACACGCGCAGACACACACACGTGCAAAGCCCCCCAAAGCCCCACTTACCGCATCGGCGGCCTCAGCCACCACTCCTGACTTCTGCTGCCACCGGTACTCTGGGCCATCCACTCCGTGGGCGCGGGCTTCTAACAAAGACGGAAGTCCCGCCCCACGACAGCCGTGAGCGTGCACATCCGGAAACCGGAAGTTCAGGAGTGTGCACACTCACGGCTTGTTTTTTGCGGTTGTGGCGTTTCTTGAAGGCAGGACAAGAAGAAAATAGGTGAATGTTAAAAGCTCTAGCACGTAAAAAGCGAATTTCTCATTAACAATAAGTTAAATTGGGAGAAAGGGGTAAGTAGATAAAAAGCACGTAGAATTTTGTTTTGTCTTTATTTCAAAAGTGTTGGATCTGATGACTCCTGACCTGATGCCACACTTGACAGTATTATGCTGTGTCCATTCTCTCTGGTATAAATGGTGTTACTTATGTTATTATGAAGTTTCAACATCACTTCTTTGCAAAAAAAATGTCTGTAAATATTTAATTATGCAAAAATCTAACAAATGGACGGACTCTTGCATTGATCTTCTCACTGCACATACTTCGAGTAACTTTGTGCGCCACTACTGCTGTCACCAACCACAGAGTTGCAGTGCTCGTCCGGGGTTAGCAGAGTCCCCAAGGCAGTAACTGAGTCAGCACAGACTGCGGCGTGGGTGGAGGTTAGGAGGAGCCTCACCGAGAGTGGATAGGAGGGTACACCTGCACCTCCCGCTTGAGGTGGGATAAACGGTGCGCCCAGGGAACTGCCCAACAGCAAGTCTGGATAGGGGTGAAACCAAGTAAGGTGGACCGTGCTGTGGAGAAGAGGAGAAGAAGACTTTCCCAACTAGAATCGGCTTGCACTGGATAACCGGTTCTGAAGTGCCTTTGCAGCAAGGCGAGGGGGTTACGCGTCCCAGGAGACACAGCTATTGGTTGTGGGAGGAGGAGGGGCCCGCCCACACATGCATTAGCCTTGTAGTAAAGTCAACCACTGTTCTTGGTGCCCGTTGCTGTAGATTACAGGCACAATAGCTTAAATTAGCCGCTTTAAAGAGATGGGGAGGGGGCATATATTGTTTCCCATGGGATTACTGCTAACTGCAGTGACGGCATTGTCATTCCTTCTTAAAGGCTCTGTTCACCTAATTTATGGACTGGAGTGCTTTGGAATTAAGTGAAAATATCACTTACGTAGCAATAGCATACACATTCTTTGTAATTAATGACTGGAGTGGCAATAGCACCTCGCTGCCTGGCCACCTTTGCTACAATTAGAGGGGACTACGCCTCAAGGAGACACTGTCAGTTGTGGGAGTAGGAGGAGCCCACCCACACTGCGCTTTTAGCACTTGATGCTCCCCGCTGTGCGGATTGTGCTCTGGATGCGCCCAGGCATAGACCTGGCCAAGAGTGGGTCCGCTGCACCTGTCACAGCTCGGAGGAGGCTAGGCTGGGCCCGTTCTCTGAAATTCCTAATTGAACCAAGGTACTGATGTATAATATTTGTCCTCAGTCCATCAGCCTCTGATTGTGACTCAGCCCTTGCAAAACACAGCTGTCGGGCACTGTGATTAAACAACCTTGAGCTACCTTGCACTTCCGGTAAGGTACAGATTCTCTCCTGGAACCTCGCTGGGATACGTAGTAAGTTGACCGATCCATTATGGGGCACCTTTATTGACTTGTTTCATCTCAGACTTTTTCAAGAAACCTGGGCCTTAAAACCGCTACATGGGTCTTGTTTTGCTACCTATTCAGTTGACGCACTTCCATCTTTGTCAGGCTGGCCCTCTGTGGGACTTTTATTCTGCCCTTAAAAATTTCACTTGATTAGGCTATAATCACCTTATCGTTGCGTCACCTGCCATCTTAGGGCTATCAATATAGATTAGTACTGGGTATTTATATTCGTAGTGGGCATCATAATAAGTCCTCCCTAATATTAGACATCTTAGATAATCATTTGAAGTCCCTGCCAAATAATTTCAAGTTTATTTTGTCAGGTGACTGTAACACTACTTATGAGCTGTCTGACCTCACTATGCTAATGATTGAATACGAGAACGAGGCCCCGGCTATCCAGAACAGAGTGCTCCTCCTTTGTAATCTTATCATTGCCCACACACTAATTTCTTGTAATGGCATATCTCCTTCCAATGTGGAAAGACTTTACGTTCTGTAGGAGCTCATCCAGGAGCCGTATTGACTACATAATGTTGTCCCTTTGCTTCTGGAGTTGGCTGGTGTACTTCCGTGTAATCAACAGAACAGAGAGCGACCACAACATTTTACATCGAAGATTGAAAGAGGGTCTCTTAGATCTTTCTGAAACGACCCATGTATATTTGAATGTTATTGTTGAGAAATCTAGGAGGCTTCTTAAGTGGTCAAAAATGTGTTCTTTTCCTTCGAAGCTTGCATTAATGTATGACCATTTTGTCTCAGCTCTCTCACCTTAGGACGTTGATGATTCATATGCAATCCCCGTTGCTGACATTTATGGGCACTTGCTTGACTCTCTAAGACACCTCTTTGAAGCGAAGGCAGGATTTGGTGCTCCTAAGTTTGCTCCTTGGTTCACTAAGAAATGCTGACAGGACAAGACCCTTCTTTTAAACACTACAGTATTGTGTCCTTTACAGGTTCAAGAGGGTAGACTTTATTACAAGGCGGTATTGGCCAGGCACAAAAAGAATTGAGATGATTTTAATTGGCAAGATTTGCTTGAGGGCTCCAAAAGGAAAGACATGTCTTGATGCTGGTGCATAGTTGCTAATAACAGCATGGAAATGCATACCCCGACAGTTCATCATATTCCACTGCAGATATGCATTTTTCTAACCTTTATTCTACTCCCTCCGACCTGTTGAATTGCAGTTCTGATGCATGCATGTGCTCTTATTAGCAGTTGCCTTGTAGTCCTTGGTTAGGAGTTATTTTCATTATAGGAAACTAAAGCAGCGATAATGTCCCTGAAGCTTGGGTTAGTGCCTGGTCTTGATCTTATTCCGGGACACTTTTCTCACTTGAAGTTCGAAAACTGGACTCCTTATATTAATATCTTGTTTTTTCTTTTCTTTTCTTTTGCTTATTAAGAGTGCAAATTCTATCTAGGCAATGACATTAATGTAAATATCTGTACACACATGTGGTACCTTGTACCAATATGTTTTAATTGTATTGTAGGTTCCTGTGGAGAAAAACACTTCGAAATTATCTGTTCTTCAACATATTCTGAAACATCCCCCGAGGAAGGGTTTTTTGTGTTGAACCCAAAATGCATTGAGACTTGTATTTGAACTTTGGATACTTTGTATCAGTTAATCATTGATAGTGATATTATTGTACGACTTATGAAGAAGCTTTATCATATGAAGATATAATGAAATTTCAATATTTTGTTCAATATATGTAAATTAATTTTGTTTTTGAAATCGTTATCAATACCAAAGAAAAGGGTAGGATTAAATTCATGGGCTTTTGAGCCTTTGAGTCAAGGGTAGTAATTTCCTATTGAAAATTGTTGAGACGTGTAATGTCGTCTATTTACGCTGTGCTCCGTTTTCTGACTGTGGTGTTCCACAGCCCTCTTTAATACTGGAAATAAAGCAGTTTGGATGGTGTGAAAAACACAAATTACCCCACCCACTGCAGTTGCTGTATGCTTACACTCAGTCCTGCATCTCTGACACTAGCGATCCCTCCCAAAATATGCAGCAAAATAATTTTATTTCTCACAACAATCATCCTCTTCAGTACCCCAACAGTACCAATGAATTCCGCTTGAGCCATTCTTCAGCCTCATGTTTGTCATATTCTTAACCAGTCTTGGGTCAATCTGCCTCGGGCTCTGAAGCTTTTAGGGAGGGTTCCAGAGACAAACAGCCTGATTCATCAAGCTGAAATCGCCTCGCAAAGGGCCAGATTCTCAGAATCTGGCCCTTTGCAAGTGCGATTTTTGCATTTGGGATTCATCATCCCAAATGCAAAAATCGCTATTTAGAAATTTGCAAATTTGCGAGGAATAGCATTTAAGGAATCTCTATTAGAGATTCCTTAAATGCTATTCATGAAACATTTTAAAATTGCGAAATCGCAAATTTCGGCCGCTATTTACCGCGAGGTCAAACCTCGTGGTAAATAGCGAAAACTTAGAAAAATGCTTTTAAAAGCATTTTTCTAAGTTGCATGTTGCACACACACATGTCCTTTGGACATGTGTGTGCGCAACACCTGTTCGTATTTACTTTTAAGGGGTGCTACAGGGTGTCCTTTGGACACCCCTGGCACCCTTTAAATCGCAATCTTATTTGCGATTAGCAAATTGCTAATCGCAAATAAGGAATACTCCCCATTCATTCCTATGGGCCAAAAGGCCCATAGGAATGCATGGGGAGTTATTCCTTATTTGCGATTAGCAATTTGCTAATCGCAAATAAGGAATATGTAGGAATCGCTTTTGTTTTTGCGATTCCTACATGAATGCCGTTTTGCGAGTCTGGAATAGCGATTCCTTATGATTCGCTATTTCAAACTCTCAAAAGGGCACTATGATGAATCAGGCTGAAAGCCCTGGTACGGGAGGCAACTAGTAGATTGCACAAGACCACACCTAAGCTATAAGATGGATACTGCTTCATTAGCCTTGGTTCAGTGGTCCAAAGAAAGAGGTCCTATTCCAAGGCCCTGCTTCTACTTGAGATCCTTCTCCTGGGTCCTGATGACTCTTTCTTCCAATTTTATCCATTGACTTTGGATTGGCTTCATCCCACTCCATCAAAAAAACAACTCAATCTCTGAGTCTTGTTCTAACCGTAGGATTTACAAAAGCGCCAGTTCATTGCTAGTGACTCTATTTCCTTGCCGACTTTGTGTTTACTCTTTTGGGAATTTTCTACTCCGGTTCCTCCTTAAACCTGCATAATACTAAAGCAAAATATTTCCTTTTTTTACTGTTGGATGAGGTTGGTTTTACAAAAGCGACTGTTCATTGCTGGTGACTCAGGTAAGGGACATTTTCGGTGATAACAAAGATGTCATAAATGTTACACTATAGTATGTTTAAAAAATACTTGTAAGCACAACTTAAAATTTCTTGGTGTACGCCGCTGCTCGTCGCTCACAGACATGTGCTGCAGTACCTCCTGCTTACTCTGCTTATTAATCTACTAGGTCTGTACTTTTCACTGTAAATAGCTAGTGTTTTTCTTGTCTCTGTCACTATCTTTTAATTGTTGCTCCGTACAAACATTGTCACTCAGCACCACCACATTTTCACTCAGCGCTACCCCAGCATCACTAAGCACCACCACATTTTCACTCAGCACCACCACATCATCACTTCGCACCACCACAGCATCACTCAGCACCACCAAAGCATCACTCAGCACCACCACAGCATCACTCAGCACCATCACAGCACCACTCAGCACCACCACAGCATCACTCAGCACCACCACAGCATCACTCAGGGGCCCACAACATCACTATGCGCTACCACAGCATCACTGAACGCCACAGCATCACTCGTCGCCACCACAACATCACTCTGCGCCATCACAGCATCAATCGTGCAACCATTCAACAACAACTGGTTCAAATATGTTCTCTCAATGTTTCAAGCTTTATTACAAATGTCACAGAAAGATGTTAAAATGTCACTACTGTTCTTTGATTTTGTCACAATAAAATACACTGAACACAATCTTCACAAACATTATTTACAAAAGTTTAAGCTATTTCTATTATAAATTACAATAACTTTTATTTAAGTATGAATTATTTAATAAAAATTAAAAGCCATTGTTATTTGTAATAGCAATACATCTAAGTCACGTAAATACAACACAGGGAAAAGCCAGGACGGGTTCCCAATGCAAGCGCCGAGATGCCCTAGGGTAAGTCGAGCGCTATATAAGAACACACATACATACATACATATTGCATTACAAATGCTATAGGTGTCACATTTGCGAAATTTAAAACTATTGGCATTTTAAATGACAAAGCTATTAATTTAGCTATTTTCAAAACCAACACAGAAATAAAAAAAATTGCCATTTACAAAACCAATAGCTCAAAATGTCGTAATGCGAGACCTACTGCATTGCAAATGCTTGTTTAATGTATGTTGGCTATGTTTGCAGACAATTTGATTTAGATTCGGATACTTCTGATCTTCAAAAGACTATTCCTTTAGTGCATGAGTTGAGAATCAAATCTATCTGGCTACATGATCAAGGACAGCAAATCTAAAGGCTTGTCTGAATGTGTATTTTTTATCAAATGTGCACTGAATGAAGGGATTAAAGTCTCTAGAGATCCTGTATGTTTGCTCAGAGCTAACCTCAGAGTAGTAACAAAATGTGAAACGACTGCTAAAAAGTTTGATAGAGGTTCCATTAACGATCTATGGAGGATTGAATATTCAGTCTCAAAATATTTTTAAAAAATTAGATTGAGATTGTGTATGGAATCATAAGTCTTTGGAAAAATGTAGGGACTTATGTTGGGATTCCTTATTATAGTAATTATCAACCAAGTTGACATTTGTCAGGTACATCAGAATACTTGAAAGGCTCCTTAAATATTCCTACTAAAGAAGCTAGCATGAGAACCTGGGGAGAATTAATCACCCAGGGCTCCTTAATTTCATGTGGAGATTTCTATTGCAAAATGTGTAATAAATAATTGAGATTCAAATATGTACAACTTTCGACATGGGCAAAGTAATTGCAAAAGGAGGAAAGCAAAGCCCATGGAGTAGAAGGAAACTGCTAAGACATTTAACTAATTTTGCAAAGCAGATAAGATCTCAATAAAAACTCCTTCCTAGATATGGGAAAGATGCTTGTTAATGATGGAGCTAAAGAATATTTGGTAAGTATCTATTAATCTTCTTAATAATACTGTAAAAGTTGCCTGTCATAGTAGGAACCACTTATTTACGATTCACAGGTTATATCTTACACCATCTAAGATGGCGGAATACAATCCACAAAACACTTCGACTTGCCCAAACCGTAACCAACCTAATGTAAATGACATACAAATCTTAATACTATGCCATCCTATCCAGGCATGCTGAGAAGCATTTTGGAACAAAGCATCAACTATTTTTTTTCAAATAAATTGACGTAAGCTATCCCAAGTAATATTTGTCATTTCCCCAATTTACATGTCTATACCTAACCCCTGATAAAAAGCTATTATTCCATTTGACATTATGAGCTAGACAACTGACACATGTTTTTGGTTGACATATTACGCCCTGGTGTTTCTGTTTGGCTGAGCATGGGTAAACTTACATTTTCTAAGGACACTTTTAACACTTACCTATAAGAAAGCAAAATATTTGGTTGAAGAATGAGAAGTGGTCAATAGCTGGTATTCAATGTGACTAACAGTGTCTCAACTATCCCAAGATTATGATCTGATTTTCACAGATATCAAGGGTTTAACCCTCAAAGAAGCATTTGTAGCCTAAAGGGTCTGACTAAACCTCATTCTCAGGAGTAATAGGTTTCGGAATAAACTGTTGGAACAGCTGGAGAAAATATATGCGGATCTATATGGAAATGCATCTTTTTGCTTGTTCAACTCCACAGTTTTGGACTGATGCTCCTGGATGTTCACTTTTTAGAATGCCCTGATGCCTGCTAACCAGACCTCAGTGCCTGTGTTCTAACCCCTTAGCAAGTATTGACTTACTCATAAGTCCCTTGTATATGGTACCCAGAGTACCAAGGGAAGTTAAGGCAGTGTTCAACCACGGCTACAGGACTGATTGTGCCACTCTGTGTGAACAAAAGGTGAAAATGACTCCTGGTCTGCTACTGCAGACTGGAAGGGCAGTGTTACACTGCCAGTGTGGCTTTGCCATTGAAATCAATGGCAACGCCACCCCTTCCCATAACAATATTTGTAAGTCCGGAGAGTTCTATGGCAGGGAGCTGTATATTATTAAGTAGGACATAAACATTTGTATATGTCCTAGCAGCAACACCTCCAAATAGTTGTTTTGCTGTGGAAAGGTTAGCATCCCCATTGGCTAATACAGGATTACCGTCTGGCACTCCAGCCTGGCTAACTTCTGAATGGGACTACCTAACTGTTTACTGTAAGGTAACATGTTAATAATGCAACATTTAGACGTTGCCCCTCTATGACCCAGATGGTCTAGTAGCCTCACACAGGAATTGGCACACAGACAGCTTTCTGCCCGCCTGGATAGTAGTGTGAACAACTGCCAGGCTGGAAACCATAGCAGCCCACTGCAAGGAGAGGTGTAATTTCCCCCCTTACAGGAAGCCACTCAGGGTGTTAGCCCAAATGGTGAGATTCAAAGGAGAAGCCACCTTTGGTGGGCAAATGGTGTTCAGACTTCTGAGCAGGCTGACCTTTGTTCAGTTAGACAAGCTGGAGACAGGGATGGAGAGGGGGAAACCAGTGCCCGAAACAATTTTCACATAGGCGTGTAGCCCACAGGTAGTAACACCTCTAGGGTGAGCTACAAAGCTCCAAATAGCTAACGAAGAGTTCCTACATCTTGTGAGGGGGCAGAATAGTTCACTCTGGGATTGTTAGGTACCACACATTGCTGGAAAGTGGTCACCAGAAGGGCTAATGTCAGACAAAAATGTGGCAACTCTGAGCACCCTCTTCAGAATATTCTGGACATGTAGATTAACAGAGGAAGGAATCTACCTGCTGTTTGAGACTTGTGAGGAGACATAAAGGGCTGGACGTGATCCCACTTGCACAATGGTAAAAGAAGTAGCCTCCCAGAGTAAAACCTCCTGTTAAGCTACATGGACGCAACAAGCAGCACACAGCCTTTGTTCTTGAAGAGCTCAGTTGACCAATTCCAATTGGACCTGTTTTAGACCCTGCTGGTGGTGTCTGCTGTACTTTTTCTTGCCTCCCAAGTACTGTGCCTGAGGTCCTGGAACCCTGGGCTGTGTCAAAGTGTACTCCTCCTAACATCCTGAAAAACCTTGAAGAATTCTGACAAGTTGATCCGACCAGGATGCATTGCTGCTGGTATCAAGATTCAGATTTCTCCTGCTCTGAGCTTTTGTGCAGCAACACGTTTGTTTCAGTGGGATCTCATGGAGAAGTTAGCCAGCATTATGTAATCCTCTTTGGCTACAGCCTTGCCCCTTTAAAGGAATTTGAGCTCCAAAAAAAGTGACTAAGGGCCTCTTTTATAATTTGGCAGATGGCCTGTCATTCTGCCAGGGGGATGAAGTAAATTACTCCATTCTCATGGCAGAGGGATCTCCAGCAAAACCTATAAATGACCTTCAAGAAGACAGTCATTTATAATGCATTGTCAGGAACTGCAGTTACAACGCTTCCTGACAATGCATTTTGCTGGTTGATGCAGGGCTAAGTCAGCATGATGCAGACCCGCACCAAACAGTTTTCTTTTATTATTGTCAAAAAAAAAATTTGAAACCGGATTTTCTTGTGGAATTAAAACATGTAATGCTCGCCATGGGTTTCAACTCACATGAGAGGGGGGCATAATTAGCATTTTACTTTCCCTCATGGCCTAGGTTTCCTGGCGGTGATGAACAGTAAAAAAATGGCTATGTATGTCAACCCATCCTGATTGGGTGAGAAGACATATAGCCATTTCTCTAATGGAGGTTTGTGGCAGCTACGAAGGAGTCACTGCCTTAGCCAAATCTATGGTCCGCCCACATCTAAATCAGGTGGACAGACCACCATTTTAGCATGAAGCTAAAAAATCATACTGATAAAACTCTCTGCAGATTTTGTCACAAGATATTTCCACAAAGGGAGCTAAGTTATCTCTGTTTCCTGGTGAGAGTTTACCACTACCACATGTGCTGATGCTGTCACTTTTTTCTGAATATGGTCCCAAGCGCTTTGTGGTATGTCATTACCATCTTCCCCTCCTTGAATGGGAGTTCATAAAAAACATTTTCCAGTAACTACACCTTCCACTTCCTTTGATTTGAGACTTCCACATGAGGCATACCCCTTTAAGTATTTTCTCTCGTTTTGTTTCTTAACCTCATGTGCAAATATTCATTCCTGAAATTGTGGTTTATATTCTCAGACCATTACACCGTTTCCCGCCCATTCAAAAACTGTTAATCTACACATTCTATATTTAACTGAGCTCAGCCCTGTAGACATTTTTCGTAAAACAAATTATACACGCTCAACATCGAGGATCTGAAAAAACAGGCCATTCTTTTGACATGGCACTTTATCTGTTTCGAAATTAGCACAGATAAAATGAACGCATGTTCAGAAGCGGCTTTAAATCGTAAAAAAATGCAAGGTTAATTTTAACAACTCATATTTATAAAAGTGTTTTTAAAACACATACATATTATAAAAACAAAATAATGGTGATCTTCCTATTAATCACAGAAAAACTGAGAGAGTACATTATAATTTATAATTTCCAGCAATGGAGTGTGGTTGCAGCTAAGCAGGGGCAAATTGTCATAATTAGCACCATGCGCGAATAAGATCAGAGAAGCATGAAATAGACTTGCCATGATTAGGAGGAACGTATCATAACATTTTATATTCCAAACATTTCACATATGTGACACGCATTTAGCACGCAAGCACCCATGAGTCAAAAGTTACAAGTGGGAATCCACAAAAGAGAATTTATTATACATAACAGCAAGTCTGCAATATAGTATATTTATTTTCAAAGCCATGACTTTAAAAACATTCCTTAATGAGTCGGCAGAAAAATACTTTGCATCAGCAACTTTCTAAAGCAAGATTGAACATGACAGAATTTCAGTTAGGGATTGTATTGAACATTGTTCCATCTGTAGACCCATCACGTAGTAAGACAAAATCAAATTCAATTTCAATTTATCTATAAGAAAATATATTTTTTACACATTTTGTGAAAATCGTTTTGGAACAATCTAAATTATTTCAAACCCCTCAAGATTTTGAGTCTAAATGGAGGGTGAGAGAGAGTGGCTTTTGAAATCAATGGAGATACATGCTTTGAGGAGTGTGAATTGTCCGAGATTATGTGATCCCCTGAAGTCTTTAGGAATCATTTCATTTGTTTAAAGGATTACGATAAGAACAAGTAACGCAATATAATTCAGATGAGGCTGAAATGAGAGTGTGGCATTGAGCTGTTAACATTTCTTCCTTTATTAGACACTGAGGGGCAAATTTACAAGCCCCCTGCACCACCAGTAGGTCACTTTCACTAGTACGTCACTTTCTGTGACGTACTGGTGGCACATGTAACTGCTCCATATTTACAAGGACAGGAAAAGCCACCCTGCCTGGCCTTTCCTGTCCCTGTAAATATGGCCCCTTTACACGCAGCACTTTGCTTGAAAGGGTCGTTCCATGGGTGTTGCTGTGCGTGTTCCAATGCAACACCCATGGAACAAGACACATTTCCAGATTTATGAGGAATCGTAAATCTGGAAATATGTCTGAATGCTATGCCACCCTAGGGGTGGCATAGCGAGGCGCAACAAGAAGAAATGTTTTCATTTCTCCTCGCTTTTTTCCTCTTTCAATGCATGCTGCATCCTACAGCATGCATTGAAAGAGGAAAATGCCTGTAGTGATTGTTTTTGAGCAAAACAATCTCCCCATGACGCAGGCAACCTTGCACCATGGTGCAAGGGTACCTGCGCCGGCGAATGGCCGCAGTTTGTGCGCCAGTGCAGGGGAGAGCAGAGAAATGTGACATATTATTGTAAATATATTGATTCCTTTGCTTTGGAAGTGTGGGACAGTGAAATGCAAATATGACCCCGACATCATGGAATAAGGGTGATCAATAGTTTTGCATTTTACAAAAACAAACTACGTTGTGTTTTTATTTCTGAAGCATGTAAAACGTTGGACAAATTTGATTACTTGCCATCATGTTTGACAGAGCCATATGTCAAACTTTTGCAATATTTTGAGGAACCACTGTGACAGCGGTTCCTGACAATTTATAGAGATGTCCACAGGTACAATAGCCATTTCTAAATTTGGTGGATGGGATGTTCATCAGGACGATGGAGTGAAGAACTTCATTACCATCATGGACATTAAACCATTCGCCAAACTCAAAACTACTGTTGGTCTGCCCTGCACTAAGTAGTCCATTTGGATTGACAGTTTAGTAGAGAGTGTACTATGTTGCATGGTAACAGAGTGCCTTCTCTACCAAACTCGAAATCAGCACATAATTTCCATATATTTACTCACTCTGATCTGTGAAAAACAGGAATGTGTTATTGCCCTCTTAATTTGTGACAGACTTTACCTGCTGCAAATAGTGATCACAAGCACACACCTTAGCTGAAAAGCTGCATCGAACTTGTAATTCTGTTTAAAGCTCAATTGGAATTTTGCACCAAAATCAGAATTAGCAACCCATTGTAATCAGGGCATAGGTTCGACACTGAAACATCATGTTTAATAGTGATGATTTTAGTCCATATTTCAATATGTGTTATATATCCGTGTACTGCAACCCTTGGATCTTTGAATCAATTTGCCAGACAAAACATAGTGGTATGCAGAAAGAAGAATATTTATTTAAACAGGAAAAAACAATTTTAACGAATGGTTATCATCAAATATGTTCTCCATTTATTGCTAAGTGTGTAAAAAATGTATTCTAAATCTATTAGTGTGGTCAAGTAGATGTATTATAACCAAATACTTTATTCTCTTATTAAACATGGGAGATAAGCTATGTTTGAACTTTTTTTTTATATATTTCCATTGCATATTTTAAAATACATGGGGGCATATTCTCAAGGACATGTGATAATCATCGCAAAAGTTACTTAACACAACTTCCAACATCGCAGTGTATCGCAGGAAAATTACACCGTGCTAACCAAGCATTCTCAACACGGCGGAACCAGGCGATAGTCCCCAGATAACGTGTCAACTAACCGCGTTAAGATCAATGCCACACCGCAAAAATGTGACACGAACACAAAAAAAGCTGCGATGAGGCTAATCGCGATACTAAAATTAGCGAAAACCAACTAGAGGCCTGCAAGTCACATGTGCCAGGCAGGAAAACCCAGCATAAAAGTAGAAAAAAACTGGCCAACAAATGCCAAACAACAGCAAAGCACAATGGATGTTGCCATAGCAAGGACGGACGAGAACCAGAACCCTACAAGGCCCCTATAGGACCTGCCTGGGACCTCAAGGTCAGGGAAGGCCAAGGAGAAGAAGAGTAGGAAGAAGCGTTTCAGTCCACAGGAAAACAGGATCCTGATAACGGAGGTTAACATCAACAACTGTTGGTCACCTTCACTCTGTCATTTACAACCAAAAATGGACTATGGCAGTCCATCGTGGACAGGATGAATGCAGTGGGAGAGCTTAAGAGGACAATGGAAGAGGTCAAGAGGTGCTGGAATGATGTCAAGCGCATAACCAAGCTGAAACTCACCAACAATCATAAGGCAGCAATGCAGACTGGAGGTGGGAGTCCTGCGTCACAGGAGGAGCTGGACGACATGGAGGAAATGGGGTCCAGAGTCATCAGTGGGGAGACAGTGACTGGAGTCGGGTGACCTGACACTGCTCAACATGACCGGACACAACAGCAACAGGGTCAGTAACGACCAGGGACTGGGGCGACAGGGGGAGATAGCCACAATGGCACATATGCACAATTAGAGCACATCTGCGGACCAACCATGCGCCAGACCTCCAATACCCACCAAGAGACCAATGTACCTAAGTATGACACATCTCAGCACTGTATAAGCACAGAAGGCAAAGGCACACCACAGGAAAGGGATAAGGGGCAGCAAAACAGAGCAGCAGGGCCACACCCCCGAAATGCAGCATACAAACATAACATGCAGAGCACAGTAACACTGACAACAATGTGGCACAAACCGTCACACAAAAACCACAGGTGACGGACTGAATGCAGAACAATGTCATTCATTCACCCCAGTACAGAGATCTGCACCTAAATCCATCGTTTTTTTGCACTCCACACCACACTAGCTCAGACATGGCCATATGCAAATCATTCTGACCCTGTGCCTCATGGGAACAGTCCAGCCCGAACTGCCAAGCCATGGCTTCCCAGGACCGGAAACAAGCTTCCGAGGACCGGTTTCTAGCATTCCAGCCGTCTTCAGCCCGGCTTGCTTGAATCCAGTGGTGTGGAGTGCATGGGACTCACGTCTGAGCACACCCATCCCACTCGGGGTGACAAATGCAAAAACCACAGGTGATGGACAGAATGCAGAACAATGTCATACATTCACCCCAGTACAGAGATCTGGGGCTAAATCCATCGTTTTTTTGCACTCCACACCACCCCAGTTCAGACATGGCCATATCCAAATCAGTCTGACCCTGTGCCTCATGGGAACAGTCCAGCCCGAACTGCCAAGCCATGCCTTCCCTGGAAGTGTGGCAGACATTTCACCTCCCGCCTCTGAGGTGTCACTGCCACACAGTGCTGAAGAAAGGCCAGCGCCATCCACATGTAAGGCACATGGTACAGCTGAAGACAAAGAGGCTGATGCCAGCGCCATCATGATCAGAAGGTTGGAGTAGCATACATCCCCGCCATAGGGCCTGTTTCTGCTTGGTTCTGCCCTCTGCATCATGACCTTCCACTGTCCCCCGATGCACTCTGTGACACTCACCTTGGACCTCGCAATGGACTGCCATATACTGTTTGACCTCCAATGACACAGCAAACAGACTGTGGACCGAACTCTTCCTCGCCCGTTGGACTTGTCATTCCCTGATGAACTCTGGCTGGCCCTCCATGGGCCAACATCCTGAGGGGTTTGCATGGTCCAGTACTGCTCCAGATGCAACACTTCACTGAATGTGCATTAAACATTCCCAATCACACAGATGTGTCATGTCTATGGTCTTCCATTTTTTTTAAAACATATTTTATTAGGTTTTATGAAACAAGACCATGACAGCTCTCAAATCTCAACCCTTGTCCCCTCCCCCTCATCGCTATGTATATTAGAACTAACAGATGATCCCAGCTCAACCTTAAGGCACATTTCTGCAATGTTCTCAGAAAATAAAGGTCCTGTAACAAATGGAGCAAATGGAGCAATGTTCAATGCTCGATGGGGTCCACGATAACAAACTTTACTATTCCTACTAAAACTATCCATACCCTAAATTACCTTCCCCCCTCATTCCAGGCATGTCTGATCCCCCATTGCTCTGCTCTCTTTAATATCCCGTAGTAATGCGTAATCGGTGATCTCCAAAATGTAATCAATATAGCTTTATGCAGGCTGCCGCTTTGGGTCTACGTATCATACAAATTGCCTATGGGGGCGCCTGGCTACTACTATGTGCCAAGGAGATCCTATCCTGTCACCAGCTCTACCGGGTCAGGGTCATCATCACTTTCAGCATCTGGTTCTTTTATTAGTCCCACCAAGTGCTCCCACGCTCTAGCTGCCTTGAGTGCTCTATCACTTCCTGTCCTCTTTGCCAATTGTAGCCGAACCATTCCATTGCAGTCCGCCCATTTGACAAACTCTCTCCTCCAGCTCGTCTTCCTGTGCTTCGTGATTTCTCTTTTGGCAACCGCCAGTCCCATGTCTATAAACTTGTTAGTGATTTTAGTTTTAGCTGTGTGGGGAAACGAATGCAGTATACAAGTCCCGATTGCCATATCCAGTCCCTATCCGTCACTACCCACAATAAAGCAAGTACGTCATTCAAGTAAGTATCCAGAAGCGGGCACTTCTAAAGCAAGTGAGGGAAGTCTGCTCCTTCACCCCGGCATCTCGGGCATTCATCTGAGTCAGTGTTAAAATATGTTTTAATTTTTGCCAGCGTGAGGTAAGCACGGTGTAAAACAGAAATGGAGCAATTGAAATCGGGCATTTCTGGTGCTCTTCCATGCACGCTCCACTATCTCAGCCTCAGCCCTTTCTGGAATCTCTCTCCCTACATCAGCCTCCCATTTGTACTTAAGTATGTCCAACAGGGGTAACTTCTCAAGGGTCATGCACTTGTGTAGGCACGTGATTGCATTAAACCTCCCTGCCACAGTCACTATGTATTGGCACCCCAAGGAAACTCTCTCCAGTATGCAAGAATAGCCACCGTGAGTGCTGCTTGAAGTAGAAAGTCCCCTCCTCTCAATTCAAACTGCTCCTGCAACATACAAAAGGGTAACAGGGTCCCGTCCTCATATAGATCTCCTAGAGTAGCCAGCCCACTCTCAGCCCAATACTGTATCTCTGCCAAGAACCCCCATGGGGAAGCGCCTCACACATAATGAGTGGTATATCAGGGGCTATGGCACTTTGAAATCTGCCCTCTTAAGACTCCGCCTCCAGCATTGTCTCACTGTTTTAAGAGCCTTAGGCATTGCACCCATGTGAATAGGAAGATCCAACACTATTCAAAATAGCTGCTGTTTCTCCGGGACTCCTCTTCTCTCCTCACCCACGCCTCGCAGCGTCATCACCACTTGCTGTCTCAACCACTGCAGCTGCGCGGCTAAATAATAGGTTTCAAAGTCCGGCACTGCCCAGCCCCCTCTGACAGTGGATAAATCAGTACTTTCAGGGAGACCCTCCATCTCCCATTGCCTCCTAAGAACCCCCTGATCATGGGCGTAAGTTACTCATATCCGCACTAATATCCAGACCAGCAGGGTTCCAAAGAAATACAACAGTCATGGAAGTGTCACCATTTTAAGTAAAGCCGCCCTCCCGGCCACTGATAGTGGCAACGTTCCCCAAAAGGCAATACTGCCCACCAGGCCCATCACTGCTCTAACAATGTTGCCCTCTACTATATCTTAACTGAAATGATCTATGTGGACCCTCCTGATAGGGAAGGCATCGACTTTCCCAACGGACTCCCTCTATGTTTTGCGACTTGCATCTATTCCCATCAGTGGGGAATAAGCAGGATTTAGCCCAATTCACCCTGAGGCCAGACAGCTCCCCTAGTTCATGCATTTGCTCCCAACAATTCTCTCCCCGTGTCCCCCGGGAACATAAGTAGATCGTCCGCATACAAGGCTATATGATGCATGTGTCTTCATAACCGCAGTCCTTCAAAATATCTCCAAGTCCTAGCTTTCGCCGTCAATGGCTCCATGGCCAACGTGAACAAAAGAGGGGAAAGCGGGCATCCCTGCCTCGTGCCCCTGGTCACAGTGCAAGTGTCCGATATCACCCCTCCCGTCCTAACCCGCCCTGTAGAGGATTTATAAAGTAAGGCCGTCCATGCTATAAAATCTGCCTCCAACCCGAATCTGGCCATGACATGAAAGAGATAGGGCCATTCTCTTGGTAGAGTGTTCAGGCTTCCGGCATCCATCGCAATGTGGCTTTTGAGCACACCATTCCACTGAGGCCACACTTTTTGGAGTTACGGAGAGTTTACGGCATGGTATTGATCGCGGGGAAACATCTGCACTTATCCTTTTGGATTTAAGTGCGGCGTTCGATACCGTGTCCCATTCCATCCTCCTCGCAACTCTTCAATCCTTGGGAGTTGAGGGCTCTGGCTTGGATAGCCACTTTTTTAAGTGGCCGTACTTTTCAAGTCTTCTCAGCTAAAGCATCCTCTAAAATTTGCTCATCGGCGTACGGCGTTCCCCAGGGGTCTATCCTTAGTCCATTATTATTTAACATCTATGTTAGACCCCTGGTCACTACTGTAGAGGAAGCTAGTCTTACTTTATTTTCGTACGCCGATGAAACGCAAATTATTTTTTCCCTCTCCAATACGGAAGGTAATAACATCTCGGCTCTTAAGCAGGGTTTGACCCGAGTTTCGGAGTGGATGCAAGGTAATTTCCTCAAGCTAAATGGGGATAAGACCGAGGTTGTGATCCTGGGCAAGGGTAAAGATCTATGGGGTCCTCAACATTGGCCCGAGAGTATGGGTCCTACCCCTTAACCCATTGCTCAGGTTCCCAATCTCGGATTCCTCATTGATGAAAAGCTTACAATGCGGCAACAGGCTGTTAGAGTGGCATCCATCTGTTTTGCCACCTTAAGATGGCTTCAAAAAATCTTGTGGATGCTCCCCACCTATACACAGCGGACCGTGGTCCAGGCAATGGTAGTCTCTCGCCTGGACTACGGTAATGTTCTCTACCTCGGTGCTGATTCAACAACAGTGAATAAACTCCAGGTCGTCCAAAATGTGGCCGCACGGCTTCTACGTAATGTTCCCCGGAGAACATCTGCTCTTCAAGCCCTTCGCGACCTGCATTGGCTGAGAATAACGAGTAGAATTAAATTCAAAGCCTTATGCCACATTTTTAAGATAAAACAGGGCTCAGCCCCGAGGTACCTACAGGATCTCATTCAGGCTTATAAACCCAGCCTCTGTTTGAGATCATCGGGAAAAGGCGATTTCATTGTACCTAGATTTAGGTTGGTGAAGATGGGCGGCCGCTCCTTTTCTCATCTAGGCACTAAGTCTTGGAATGCCTTGCCCGTGACTCTGAAGTGGGAGACGGATCTTCTTCGCTTCCGTAGGGGTTTAAAAACCTGGCTTTTTCAGCAGTGATCAGAGCCGTCTTCTTTAGTAGTCTTCATTGATAGTTAGCTTGGTAGTTCATTCTTTCTTTAGTCTGTCCCTTGGCGCCGGGAAACCTATTGCGGGTAGCTGTGCACCTTATAAGTTTAAATAAATAAATAAATAAATAAATTCCAAACTATCAACGGTCTTCTCGATGTCAACTGCGAATATCGCGGCGCTGGCCCTGTGGTAAGGGTCCACTTCGAATGTACTCAACAATCTCCAAACGTTAAAGGCCATATTCTAAGTGGGATTAAAGCCAGATTGGTCACAATGGATTATGGTTGACATATAGGGTAGCAGATGGGTAGTTAAAATTTGACTTAAAATCTTATAGTCCATGTTGAGCATGGATAGCGGATGGTATGCCGTTCAATCCCTTGTCGGTTTACCAGGTTTTAGTAGTGGGATAATAACCACCTCCCTAGTGGACACAGGGAGATAACCTAGTTGCTGCGCCCTATATATAAAGTCACCAACCACTGCGCCATCTGCTCAGAGTAAGTAGCATAAAACTCGATTGGGAGCCCGTCCTTACCCAGCGTATTATTCTGCGTCATGTGTTTAATAGCCGCCCGCACCTCTCTAAGTTCAAAACCCCCACCGAGTGCCTCGGCTTGCTCTTCCTCTAGTTGCAGGAGCTGGAGCTCACGTGTAAAGCCCTCTAATTCCTTCCCAGTCCTAGTGGTCTTGCTCCTGTATAATTCCTCATTGAAGGGGTAAAACAGCCCGCTTATTCCTTCTTGAGTAAAGCAGGCACCCCCTGCGGGTTTCGAATCTCCAAGATCGGCGACCCCCTGCACGCTGGATTGGTCAACCAGCCCAGCAAGGCTCCGGACTTGTCCCCCTCGAAAGAGTGCCTGCAAGCTACGCCTTGTGGTCAAGCATCTTAGGCACTCCACCTGCCCCACTAGCACCTCCCTTGCCTCTTCCAAGTCTCGCTGTCTGTCAGGATTTTCAGGGCGCAGTTTCTCAATCTCCAACAGATTAGTGTCAGCCCCCTCTACTGCTGCTAACAGTCCTCTGCACTCTCCCAGTGTTTCAGACATAAAGCGCCCCCGGAGCACCACCTTAAAGGCGTCCTATTCCACTAGCGGCGTGGAGGCAGTTCCTCTGTTATCTTCGAAATATTGTGTAATGGACGTGCTCACCACCTCCCAAAATAATGGGTCCTCCAACGACTCTGGTATCTGTGTCTGGATCCGTGCCCAGCACATCCGAATATACACTGGATTATGGGCCGACAGTGTCCTGGCAAGATATTCACTGTTCTGCACCCCAGCCTGCACGTCCGGAGTACACAACAATGTGTCCTGTGGCACATGAAGGTCGTGAAAAGCAGAGAAATAGGAATAATCCCGGTCAGCCGGGTGTTGTGTTCGCCAGGCATCCAACAGACCCCATCGGGCCTGTCAAGACCTCCTGGCTTCTGCAATCTTATGAGTGGGAGCATTAGGGAGTGGGGGTGGGAACGGTTCAAAGCCACATCTGTTACACAATTAAGATTCCCTGACTGGTGACGTAAGGTGCCAACTGCGTTGACAACTGTGCAAAAAAGGCAGGCTGCTCAACGTTGGCAGCATATACACTGCCCAAAGCAATATCGCTCACATCTGGATCAATCAGCTTTTCCCTAACCTGGAAAGGCACCCCGCTCTCACCCAGACCAGGGCTCCTCTGGCGAAGGCAGAATAAGTTGTATAATACATCTGACCTTGCCATCGCCGCTGCATCGCTGCCCCCTCCTGCGCCAGCAAGTGAGTCTCCTGAAGCAGCGCAATATACACTCCTCTCCGCACTAAATATGCGTGAAGCTTTTGGCGATGCCACATAGAATGCATGCCCCACACATTCCAGTATATACATTTCAAATCATTCAGAGACCCCATTCCAGCTGCGTTAGGTTAGTGACATGCCTGGCTCTAACATCCCCTAAAGCTAAGAAACAACCCCAACTCCCCCGCCCCAGGACAGCTACTACCAAACTAGCACCCATCCAAACCACAAAAAAACACACTCAAAGACCCTCTGACGAATTCAGAGGTGTTGGGAGCTGCAACTGGCTTAACTAAGTCTCAAGTAATGCACATCAGCCTCAAAACTACTTCACCAGTCCGGACCATCCATCAATCCACATCTAGCAGCGCCAGGTCTCAGCCTTTCAACTTAGTACGGGACTGCGACCATCCATATCAGGCTATTTTTTCTGCTGTTTGCAGTGTCACACAGCTCTTCTCCAGTTAAGGATGAGTCCGATTCCTGTCCAACAGAGCCATCAGTGGAGTCCTCCCTCTGTTCATCCGTTGCAGGGGCTTGTACCTGCACCAGTTCCACCGTCTGTGTTAACGCATTCTTCTTCTGGGTCCTATTGCGATTACGCTGCCATTGTAACATGGGCCTTGTGGGTCCCCGGTCACTCTTCTCACCCAGAACCCCATCTCTCGGTGTTTCCTTTCTATAATTTTCCAGCCAGTCTCAAGCTTCCTGAGGCGAGTCAACATAGGGAGTAGTTCCATCCAGAATAATACCCAACCAAGCCGGGAACATGAGGGAGTACTGGAGGCCCTCCTCCCGCAGGGCCTCCTTGTTCACCATGTAACAGCCGCACCTCCTTTGCACCTCAATCGTGTAATCTGGAAACAATGTGACTTTGGCATTGTCCAGAGTAAATGGGCCATCTGCTTCAGCCTTTTGAAACAATAAATCTCTGTCCCTGAAATGGAGCAGGCAGGCCACCACCGGTCTCGAGGGCCTCCCGGGCACCAATTGTCGAGCTGGCACCCTGTCAGCTTTCTCTAGTGTGTAAAAGGCTGTGAGACCCTCCGGAGCTATTACAGTTATAAACCATTGTTCCAGGAACGATACCATATGCTCCCTTCTAATACTTCCGGCAGGCCCACGACCCGTACGTTGTTCCTCCGGTTGCGTCCTTCCGCATCTTCGGCTCTGCGTTCTATTGTCACCACTCTGTCCGTTAAGGCCTGCACTTGCTGTGTCACATCTTTATGCCCTGGCGCCAAGTCTGCGATCTCAAGTTCAGTTTGTTTTACCTTCTTTGAGAGTTTCTTATGTTCGTCGCGCAAAAGGCTAAGTCCCACTGCCACCGTGCTGATGTCCTTGAGAAGGGTCGCCTTTGTATCCGCTATGGCAGCCAGGATCTTCTGTAGTTGCCTTTGCACTGGGTCATTCACGGCATCACTCTCTGGTCCCCGCGGTTCATCTGCCTTGTCCTGGGGCACCTCTACCTGGTGGCCCTTAGGTTTGCCCATGGTCACCAGGGCACACATGCAGGGTGCAGGTCACGTCCCCCTCCTACCCCTCAGCAAGCATGGTTTCCAGCATGATAGGACCATGCCCTCTGCTCCTTCACCACCTCTGGGACACCAGCAAGGCCCCACTTGTGCCTCCCAATGGAGGGCCCAGCACCTTTTGAGTGCCTAATCTTGCCCCCAGGGAACCAGGCGACATCCTTATAGGGCTATATATGTAGGCACACCTGGGGTTCCTCTGCGGCTCGCAGTGCCGGCCAGCAGCCAAGTTATATGACCTTAGGTGCCCGCAGGTCTTCACTAATATATTGTGCGTTCTCCCCCAGGCTTCTCACAGCCACCAGCACCACCTCTTCCTCCCTAGGGGTCCACCAAGAGTCACTTGTCAGCCCGGCACAGGCTTCAGGCAGGGGTCTTGGTCAACAGAGGAGGGGTTCCCAGGACATCTCCTCAGTACTCCCCACCCTGGACACCTTCAGCGAGCCGTCCGCTCGCCCCTCTCCTCTGGGCCACGTGCAATCTCCCAGGACCCAGGGATCATCCACTCTCAGGGGGGCCACTAATTACCCCGCTGATCAAGGTTTTCCTGCCCTTGTCTGCTTTCAGCATACGGCACTCCCCAGGCAGCCAGCGATCCCCCGCGCTGATGTGGTGAAGGGGGATGGGATCCCAACCCGGCCACCCTCCTCACTCCTTCAGCCCCGGTCTCACCAAATCGACGCCTGGCACCCGCGAATCCCTGTGCCAGCATGATAAACCCTGCAATGCTCTTTGCGCCCGTAGTTCAGCCCTAAATGCCCTGCGGCTGCTCACTCTCTCGGCCACTTCTTCTGTTCGCCTATTTTAAAAGGGGCCTGACACCTCCGGTCCATTGCAGGGTCCCTGCGGGAACTCGGTCGTTGAGCACCTTTCACTGCGGCCGAGCTCTGCCTCTGCCGCTCAGTCCCTTCAGAGGACTCAATGGGTCACAATGCGCTTCCGGCTGTGCATTGAAGCAGGATAATGCTGAGGCTGCTGCGGAGCTCCTCACTCATGCGTCTGCCATTACTGCTGGCCAAGCCACACCCGTGTCTATGGTCTTCCATGTGCAGTAGTATTGATGTATGTAGGGTCAGTGAATTCCCCCTACATCCATGTGGCTCATGTTGTTGGACTTGGGTCACAGGGTGACATACTGCTGAATGTTGGTCGGGTGGCGCCAAAGTAACAACATGCGTCACACAAATTAGTTACTTTCTTGCCCAGACCCGTACGGAACCATGCACAGAACCCCAGGGTCATTGTTCAAACCCTTACGCTGGACTAGCATATGCCAAGCCAGCCCAATACGCTTATGCTCACAGGGGGGGATGACAATGCTACATGTGCCAGGTCTGCCCAGCAGTGAGCTGCTGTTCACAGGTCTAGTTTTCAGCATGCCACAGCCACTCCCTCACGGCTAGTTTACACCCACACCACACCTTTCCAACACGCGTCACAGGACATGTGACCCTGCCAATAAAAAGGGCCATGCGCACGTGCACAATGCCATTTCCAACCTCTCTTGTGGTGTATCCGGGTGGTGTGTATGAAGGCATGGGGGACCAGGGGCCTGCAACATCACATTCTGCAGGCCTGCAGGTGACATGATGGCGTCCACACCACAATATCCAATCATAGCGGGACACAGACTTGGTGGCACCAGATACACTGCAGCGGGCACAGGCACACCGCCACAAGACAGTCCCTTTCGGTACACTGTGGTAGGGGCACCTTAAGTGCTGAGCGGGTGTGCAGCCTGCGATGATGCCCCATTCCAGTGGTCTGGACGGCTCAGGTTTTGTGTGCCCTGCTGGACCGCAGTGTAGGCCTGAACCAGTGGGCAGCGCAGGCCTACCACCACGTGGCATCGCCTCCTGGTTCACAGAGTTTGTGGCACCCATGAGGCTGAGCGGGTATGCAGCCTGCGATGATGCTGGGTGCACTGGTATTTCCACTTCCATGGAGAAATCAAGAACCAGCACCAAATGTGAGACATGGGGGTCCGTGGATTGGAGCTGCATGATGTTGAGGGTGACATGTCCGTGGGCCCCGGGCTCGGGGCTTGCACCGGCATTTGGTGGGCCCTCATTTCCTACACTCCGGTGGTGGAAGGTGAGCAGTACGGCCTGGGTGCGCAGGGACTGGGGTGCAGCTGAGTGGGAGTGAAGGGGCAGACAGGCAAAGAAGTTGTGAGAAATTGCATGTACTTTGCCATTCATGTATCTGGACTCTGTTTCAGATGACAGGCCTGTCTCAGATGTGGGACCTGGTGAACTTTCCTACATACCGGCACATGGTTGGAGACACACCAGTGGCAGCAGGTGAGCAGTGTGGCCTGGGTGCGCAGTGTCAGTACTCTCTCTCCCTGTCCATCTCTCCTTTTCTCTGTGTCTCTCTCCTCCCTCTTTGTCAATCTATTTCTCTCTCTCCCTCTCTGTCTGTCTATCTCTCTCTCCCCCTCTCTGTCGTCTATCTCTCTCTCCCCCTCACTTGCTCTCTTTCACTCTCTCTCTGTCCCTTGATGTGTGCAGGACACACCTTCTCAGCATGGTATTTGTCTTGCAGGCTGTGGCCCGAGGGTTGCCGCCATGTGTCTTCATTTCTGTTCTGTGTTTGTTTTAATACATTTTAATTTGTTGCTTCAAATGTGAATGCGTGATGCTCATTTTTGTGACGACACATGCATGTCACCAGATGTGATTGTGCGACATCAGGCGGATTATTTGGTACATGATTCTGTGTGGTTGATGTGGCATGTCTTTACCTGGGGGGATGCCCGGGGAGGGGGGGTTCTGGGGGTGGTGGCAGTGGGTGTTGCTGCCCTGTTAGGGCACCCAGCTGCATGATGATGGCTCCATGGCATATGTTGCTCCTCATGTGTGGCTCTGGCCAGGGCTCCCTTTTGTGGTGCAGGCTGTGGTCCGACTTTACACCAGGTCAGAGCAGGTGTTAGTTTCCTGCTGCTAACGTGCCTTATTGCATGTTTTGTGATCATATCGCCGATGTGGATGGTCGTTGAGAATTTTGCAGAGTGGCGTTGTTGCGGCTTTTTGCTCTGGAACGACTACCAGGTTGGAAATGTCAGAGGAAAAATGTCCAGGACAAAATGCAAAATAATTTTTGAAAGTAGGGGACCCCTATATATTAATAGTAATATACTTGCTATACATAGGGAAACTAATCAGGTTGGAAACGGTCTATAGTCAAGTAGATTTGAAACTTATAAAAAACTATATGATATTAACCATGATATATATATTTGTCAATTGCCAGTGATTAAGTGAAAAAGTCACCCAACAATTCAATTAGAAAAAGATTATTTCATTTATTTATTATAAGATTCTTGCAAATATTTTTATCTTTTTGTAGTATTTTTGTTAGTTATAAATATATCTTTTCTTCATATTATTACATAACAGTTGATTATATAGTTGATAAATAAATCACATACATGAATTATTAAAACAATTATAGACAGACATAAAATAAAGAGCGAACAATTAGTGTTAGCAATACGGCAAGATGGTTCACAACGCGCGTTTCGGCCAATGTAGCCTTCCTCAGGTGGCCGTATGTTGCTCTGAAATTTTAAGAAACATATTACGAGTGAGACTTAGACACTTTTGTACACTGGACATTATACCACATATAGTTATTTACATTGAATTACCACAACAAACATTTTATATACATTTTTTTTTTTAAAAAGACACACAGTTATTCACGATCCACAGTTAGAAAGCATTCATAATTATATGGTGACCTCGTATGTACAGACCAAATATTATATATATGGTCATCATCATTTGTTCACCGTTTCTGCTTCGGATTGCACTATTTTTGTATCACATCATTTTATTATGAAGACCCAACTCGTCACCACATTGTCACACATTTCTGTGTCTTATGTTTCTAATTTCATTAATTAACATGAGTGTATATCACTCTACCTTCATTCACGTTTCATAATAAAATAGATACAGACCGATGGAAATAGTTGTATCATATATGTAAAATAGTAATTATACCTTGTATTCAAAGGTGTTACTACATTACATTTTTCGTATATGTCCTCAAAGGATATATATACTTACGTAACCAAAGATATCCAGACCTTGATATGCAAACTAGAAGAGGGTGTTTATTTTAGCTGCAAGCTCTTGACAATAAAACTGAAGGAAAAAGAGAAAAGAAAAGGAAAATAGTATGTCTCTGACTGATAGTACAGCATATATTTGTTCCGTTTGTAGTGATTCCATATGAAAAGATGCTATCTTGTATGCAAAGGCTTACAATATACTGTTTACATAGCATACTCAGGAGTAGCGAGATGGGGCATTTCTCACACTAAATAGACTGGATTATATATGCAGATGAAGTTCACTTACTTGGATGAAACTTAACGTGGTCTTCAAATAGCCACGATTTTCTAGATGTAGAGATTTCTATGTTGCTGCCATAATTTAGATACCTATTAAAGAAAGAATAAGGAGGCGCGATATAATGAATGACTATATGTAAGGCATTATCGTGTGGCTAAAAGAGAATTTATAGACTATCATATCTACCATGATAATAAATCCGCCGGAATATTTGTAAATAGCCGTCCCGATGGCGCAATTTGAGTCCAAATATAACTCTGTTGATAGATATAAGAGGCAATGCTCTAAATATAATACGGATATATGGTCAGTGGTCTGTACCTGTCCTTGTTATATGTGCTTCCTAGGGTATCATCCTTCACCACTGATAATATCTATATGTTGATTTTGAAGTCGTAGCAATCTCTTTTTTTGATGGATGTTCTCTATATCTAATGGAGAATCAAGAGGTATAGACAATTTTCTAAATGATTCAATGTAACATATGTTAGTACAACATTCATAAATCAGCCTAGCATAATATCCATATCTAGAGGCTACTCGATCTCTCTGAGTAAAGAAACAAAGCAAACAAAGAAGATTCTATAGATAATATCCTGCCAGGTGTCCATTTCTATATATAGTGCACCAGAACATAAAGCTATATAATGCCTAGCAAGATGGAAGGAAAAACGGTGGAAACTACTGGATATATATTGGCTACCTCAAATCTCTTTCTTCTGTTTACTAAAAAACCCATCAATTGCATGTCGCTATATCGATAAATGCGAGTCGCTCTGGTAGTAGACTTGCCATGATTACCTGAGCAGACTGCTCTTAAGTCGGCCGAGAGGTTCGGTTCCGTGATGTGGGGTAAGTTTCTAAATCTAAAGTGAATAACAAAGGTATGCGTTAATGCCTATCAAGTCATTATAACGCAGAAGGATTGACTAGCAGGGTGATGTGCTTACCGTTACGTAGTTATCGATTCTGCGCGAAAGGCTCTTCTTACCCGAAATAAATCTTGGCCGTTTTAGTATGAATTTACAAATAGACTATTTTGTGATTATTTTTCACCCCCCTTTTTTCTATTCTTCAACCTGCAAATTAAAAACCATATTCTATGTAGAGCATCTGCCGTTAAACATATAATGAGAGACAATTCATCTATTAAAAAAAACTCCGTGGTCCTCTTCTCGCTATCAAAATTATCTATATAGTCCGTTTTCTATGCCATATATCGGGCGCCTTTGTACGATGATCTCATAGACATCCAGATAGTCCGTTGTCTATTACTCATTGTACGATGATCTCATAGACATCCAGATAGTCCGTTGTCTATTACTCATTCCGGGCACTTTTTATTATCGTCATACAGACGCGACTGCAGTCCGGTTTCTATGTCTTGCACCGGATCTGCGTTAAAACCATCAAAGACCATCTATATAAAGATGGCGCTTGAAGAGAGACTAATGTTTGTATCCATCTACCAGCCACTTACTACGCCGGATCCGTCGCGATGTGGCCCTGAAACCGCAATACCGAGAGGCTTTCGCGCAGAATCGATAACTACGTAACGGTAAGCACATCACCCTGCTAGTCAATCCTTCTGCGTTATAATGATTTGATAGGCATTAACGCATACCTTTGTTATTCACTTTAGATTTAGAAACTTACCCCACATCACGGAACCGAACATCTCGGCCGACTTAAGAGCAGTCTGCTCAGGTAATCATGACAAGTCTACTACCAGAGCGACTCGCATTTATCCATATAGCGACATGCAATTGATGTTTTTTTTTAGTAAACAGAAGAAAGAGATTTGAGGTAGCCAATATATATCCAGTAGTTTCCGCCGTTTTTCCTTCCATCTTGCTAGGTGTTATATAGCTTTATGTTCTGGTGTACTATATATAGAAATGGACACCTGGCAGGATATTATCTATAGAATCTTCTTTGTTTGCTTTGTTTCTTTACTCAGAGAGATCGAGTAGCCTCTAGATATGGATATTATGCTAGGCTGATTTATGAATGTTGTACTAACATATGTTACATTGAATCATTTAGAAAATTGTCTATACCTCTTGATTCTCCATTAGATATAGAGAACATCCATCAAAAAAAGACATTGCTACGACTTAAAAATCAACATATAGATATTATTAGTGGTGAAGGATGATACCCTAGGAAGCACATATAACAAGGACAGGTACAGACCACTGACCATATATACTCTGAAAAAATGTGAAGAAACTTGCATCCGTATTATATTTAGAGCATTCCCTGTTATATCTATCAACAGAGTTATATTTGGACTCAAATTGCGCCATCGGACGGCTATTTACAAATATTCCGGCGGATTTATTATCATGGTAGATATGATAGTCTATAAATTCTCTTTTAGCCACACGATAATGCCTTACATATAGTCATTCATTATATCGCGCCTTCTTATTCTTTCTTTAATAGGTATCTAAATTATGGCAGCAACATAGAAATCTCTACATCTAGAAAATCGTGGCTATTTGAAGACCACGTTAAGTTTCATCCAAGTAAGTGAACTTCATCTGCATATATAATCCAGTCTATTTAGTGTGAGAAATGCCCCATCTCGCTACTCCTGAGTATGCTATGTAAACAGTATATTGTAAGCCTTTGCATACAAGAAAGCATCTTTTCATATGGAATCACTACAAACGGAACAAATATATGCTGTACTATCAGTCAGAGACATACTATTTTCCTTTTCTTTTCTCTTTTTCCTTCAGTTTTATTGTCAAGAGCTTGCAGCTAAAATAAACACCCTCTTCTAGTTTGCATATCAAGGTCTGGATATCTTTGGTTACGTAACTATGTATATACTTTGAGGACATATACGTAAAATGTAATGTAGTAGCACCTTTGAATACAAGGTATAATTACTATTTTACATATATGATACAACTATTTCCATCGGTCTGTATCTATTTTATTATGAAACGTGAATGAAGGTAGAGTGATATACACTCATGTTAATTAATGAAATTAGAAACATAAGACACAGAAATGTGTGACAATGTGGTGACGAGTTGGGTCTTCATAATAAAATGATGTGATACAAAAATAGTGCAATCCGAAGCAGAAACGGTGAACAAATGATGATGACCATATATATAATAATTTGGTCTGTACATACGAGGTCACCATGTAATTATGAATGCTTTCTAACTGTGGATCGTGTATAACTGTGTGTCTTTTTAAAAAAAAATGTATATAAAATGTTTGTTGTGGTAATTCAATGTAAATAACTATATGTGGTATAATGTCCAGTGTACAAAAGTGTCTAAGTCTCACTCGTAATATGTTTCTTAAAATTTCAGAGCAACATACGGCCACCTGAGGAAGGCTACATTGGCCGAAACGCGCGTTGTGAACCATCTTGCCGTATTGCTAACACTAATTGTTCGCTCTTTATTTTATGTCTGTCTATAATTGTTTTAATAATTCATGTATGTGATTTATTTATCAACTATATAATCAACTGTTATGTAATAATATGAAGAAAAGATATATTTATAACTAACAAAAATACTACAAACAGATAAAAATATTTGCAAGAATCTTATAATAAATAAATGAAATAATCTTTTTCTAATTGAATTGTTGGGTGACTTTTTCACTTAATCACTGGCAATTGACAAATATATATATCATGGTTAATATCATATAGTTTTTTATAAGTTTCAAATCTACTTGACCAAAATGCAAAATAAACCACCAGGAGGTCCAGAAACTGCTCTAATCCTGAAGGATCTTCAGAATACTTAGACGTTGGTTACTGATGAGCAGCCATGTTCACACCAGGATTGATGCAAGAAATAGTAAGAAAATGTTTGGCATTGTAAACTATACAGAGCTGGACCCTTAAAACATGATCTTGTCTTGGTCTTCCTCTGCCTGAGGTACCGGTGAGTGTTTCCAGAAGCCACTATGTCCCCACACACTGGAATATGTGGTAGGTAAGAGTCCTCAGGAATTTGACACTGTCTCAGGAGGAAAAAGCCATGGGCGTAAAACGCCCTTGCTCAGACAAGACTTCAGACGATTGAGAAAAAACAAGACTCCAGAGATTCGAATTCTATATGAGAGAGGAGTCAGGATCAGCAAGTGGAGGGAGCGATGAAAAAATTAAGGAAACACAGCTTTGCTTTGACCCCCCGAACCAGACTGAGATATTTAAATAATAAAAGAACAGGAAAAGGGTTTGACGACTAACACAACATGACAGGAAACATATTAAATTGGGAGAGTCAGGAAGAAATCAAGACGAAACAGCCATGATGAAAAGGAGGAAAAAATATAACAAAAACCAAAAGTGGACTAGCCTATGAGTCATCTTAAAAGCATCTGCAAACCCTGCCATTTTGAAGTTAAAGAGCGAAGGAGCAGCATAAAGGGATACAGGGGAACACAAGGAACTGGCCCAGATAAGATTTTTAATAGGTTGGGACTTTCCTATAAAGATAACTGTACTTTTCCTATTTAAGAAAATTAGCTTCATTAGATGAACCGGCCATTGTAGGTTATCCATGTACCATCATGTGAATTAACAATGATGAAACTCTTTGGCTCCTGATGGACTCTGTAGAACTGTGATGTATCTGTGAGAGCATAGTGTAGTGAATGCAGGTTTAGAATGGTTAGTTTGCTTGCACAGGCAGAAGAATTAAGATGTGTTATAGCAAGCTCCGTTTGTGACATAGTCATTGGCAGATACCCAGACTGGGGAGGGTGCTACAACTGGTGAGGATATAGGGGATAAGTAACCTGAAGATTGATGGTGCTCTTCCAGAGAGTTTGTTATGGTCCAGCATGCTGCTTGTGCATGCCTCATTTGCCTCAATCGAAGTGCAGAATCAACATTTAGTGGATGTGGAGTTACAGCACAAGTCCAGCCAGTGTAATGCATTTTTAGATAATGAAAGCTTCACTGAGATGTCTACACATCTTTGGCCAAGAACCTGCTGGTAAGGCCGTAAAGAAAGGTTCTACACTACTAGGCAACCTAAAACTATACATCATATGAAGTAATTACTTTAAAGGTGGATACAACCTGTTTTTGAAAGAACAGCATATAGCGACAGAAAACTTCAAGATAATGCCTCTATCAGAAGCTCTGCAAGGCAGAGATCAACTAGGTGTCAGACAGTACAAAGAAACACCTAAAAGCAAAGTGATCCAGATACAAGAACGAGTCATCTGCTTACCAGAACCAATTAATGAGAGTTATCATACCACAGGGTTGGTTGAAGAAGTACCCGGGGTTGTGCTGACAGAGCCATCCATAACCACAGCGGCATACCATCAAAGCTGCCAGGTGGTGGCTCGGAACTACTCCAAAGGGCTCTAATGGGGACAAAGGGGGAGGTAAAGGTTCCAGAGACTGTCCAAGTTGATCCAGAGGCCAGCACAACACAGGGCCTTACAGATGGCATGGATTAGGCAGGTCCCATTGGAGAGCAGACAGGATCAGAGAGAACTCCACTCTCAGTGGCATCTGATGCATAAATGGTTATAACACTGCTGGCTTCCTGAAAACACCCCCACCATTAAATACTATTAAAAACTGTAAGTACAATGAATTCAATAATTAAGAAGCTTTATGTCTCAGAGTTATTCAATGATGCCTGTCAGATTCATTCAGACAACGTCTGGAGTGAGTTTTGGAGTGAGTTTTGATGGCTGCCAGATCTGAAGAGCATGCCGACCTACAAGCTGTTGACATGGAGGGCCGAGGTGCCAGAGTGAGTTAGTCATAAACATGAAGAGTAGGCAAAAGCACAAGGCAGAAGGACACAGAGTGATGTCTACATGGAAAAAAGTTGTGCTTCAGGTGTGGATTTTCATTTCCACATGAAGGTTAATGTCCCACCATTGAACAGATTTGCAAAGGCTATGGGAAGTGGAATCATTTTGTAGTATTTTGCAAGGCAAAGGAATAAGTGAGTGCGTCATGTCACAAAGACAAAATAGCTACCTGAACTTTCAGGAAGCGATGTTCAACGCACGCCCACAAGGCCAAGCAACAACACTAGCTGAGTCAACTCAACATCAAATTAAGTTAATAGTAATCTAAATCATTGTCAAAAAGTTCTTCAGTATCAATTGAATGTGAAGAAGATGGTTGTGCAATGTTGATGTTTACTTCAGGAAAAAGTCTGCATGGTGGACTGGCAGCTTGTGAGGAAAAATACAAGTCAAAGAAAAGGCGACATAAAAAAGCACCAAAGTCATTCAAACATTGTCTGAAGATTATACTAAAAGTAAACGGTTGCTCGATACCTTTTATTATCAACAGTGGTGCATCGATAAACATTATGCCTGAGGAGAAATACAATGAACTATCTCCATTGCCCCTACTTACACCAACGAAAACTAAAGTATGTGCATGGGCTGCAACAATGCCATTAAAAAGTCAAGGTTCCTTTGTAACAATGATGAAATGCAAAAAACAAAAGTACAAGAACCCATTCACGTACTTCAAGGTACAACATCAGGAGCCTGCCTACTCAGCGTCAGCACAGTCGCAGATATGGGACTGATATAACTCTAAAATGAATACTCATCACGAAATAGTAAGTAGGTTCCCTTCACGGGTTAGGAAAACTCAAGACAATGAAATTACAAATACACATAAATGAGGACATCCGTCCTGGTTCACAAATTGCATTTCATTTACAGGAAGCAGTTGAAAAATAATTTGAATCCTTACTCAAACATGATCTCAGTGAGCTTTCCACTGGTCCCTTGCCATGGGTTTTTCCCATAGTGGTAGTACCCAAAAAGGACAGTGAAGGAGCTATACACATCTGTGTTGACATGCGTCATGCGAACCAGGCAATTTAAAGAGAACGACATCCAGGTCGGTATTGCAGACATGATAACACAATTGAATGGTGCGAACGTCTTTTCTCACCTTGATTGGAATAAAGGATATCATCAGTTGGAATTTGAAGAGAGTTGCAGGTACAATACAATCTTTTCTACACATGTTGGTCTGTTCCAAAATAAAAGAGTTAGTTTCTGTGTCTCATCAGCTGCAGAGCATTTTCAAGATGTCATTAAATGTACTATACAGCCTGTCATAAATGCTTTCAATTAGAGAGATGACATATTGGTTTTCGGACCTACTCAGAAGGACCATAATAAAGCTCTCACGCAAGTGTGTAATTTACATGTTGATGCAGGTTTAACTTTGAATGCTGAGAAATGTGAGTTCCATAAGACCAAGCTAGAATTATTTGGTGATATCTTTTCTAATGGGGGTATTACACCTGATCCAGCTAAAGTGCAAGTATTGTCAACTCCCAGCCGCCCACAAGAGGTTTCCATGTTACGTTCATTCCTTGGCATGGCCAGCTACTGTTCTAGATACCTATGAGACTTTGCCACTTTAAGTGCTCTATTGAGAGACTAGATGAAAAAGAATGTTTATTTTCATTGGTCACATGAATGTGAGCACAGCTTCAAGGAAAGCACACAAGTTATTGAAAACACTACTGAAATGGCCTACTTTGAAAGATTAATACTGAGTTTGTTGTTGCTCAGGCTAGCCCTATTGGTTTAGGCCAATACTTGCAAAGCACAATGGACACCCAAATGCTCAATGACATAGGAAGCTTGAAGAAAATGTTATCGATGCTTCCACAACCTTCAAGAAGACTTGTGATGCGGGCCTCTATAATGAGCAGATTGGACTATTGCGATGCCTTACTTCCAGGATGTCCAGAATATCTGCTCAAAAGGCCTCAAAGGATCCAGGTTCAGGCTGCTAAGCTAGCGTTAAACATAGGGAGCAGGGACTCCACACCAAAATGCTGACAGAATTTCACTTGCTCCCGGGAAAGGAGGGGTGCAAATTTAAAGCCCTCTGTACATTACATAGGGTGTTGCATGGTGCAGGACACATGGCTTTACAGAGAAAAGTAAAGCCATATAGACAAGTCCAAAGTCTGAGGTCATCCGAAGCCCACATGGTAACTGCCCCCTTTTAAAAAGACACAACAGGCAGGCAAAGCCTTCCAGGCCAAACCTGTTCAATTATGGAAGGCAAATATCTAAGGATATTTGCATTCCATAAGGACTAATCCATATCTGCTACGTTTCAGGGAAGACTTTTAATTATGGCTTTTTACCGGGTAAGAAGGACAGTGGACAATCATAAAAATGTTAGTCTGACTTCCTCTTACAGTAGTCACTTAGAACAGATAGTCATGCAGCGCCAAGATGCCTGTTGGGTGATAGTGCGATTTATAAATGAGGGATAAGAATAATATTAATATTGTGGCACATGCAAGCAGAGGTTTACCCCAAACTAAATGTGCTTATTCACAACCTGAGAAAGAAAGTTTAACAGTGGTGTGGGCTTCTGAACATTTCCATGTATTAGTATATGGAAAGCTCTTCATCCTTTTCACTGATCATCAAGCATTATTGACTATCTTTGGGAATCCAAAGGCCAAGATGCCTCCTCAAATTGAACACTAGGGACTACGATTACAAAGGTACAGCTACACAATGGTGCTTCATCCAGCGAAAGATCAAAACACTGCTCACTACTTCTCATGAGTGCCTCTGTAATGCCCTGACACCCCTTCTCAGATGGATGAAGCCTACGTAAATTTAATTGTGAAATCAAGCATACCAGCTTCCATTTCGTTGGCGCAAATTGTCACTGCCACGGTTCAAGATAGTGACATGTTAAAAACTGAAAGACATTATTGCACATGAGTCTTGGTACCTGAACCCTCAACCTCTTACCAATAACATTGAATACCAGAAGTTTGAAAATATCAAAGATGAACTGAACTCAAGAAAGCATTATCCACAGAGATACGAGAATTGTTATTCTAGACAGTCTGCAGCAACAGATAATTGAAGTAGCCCATGATGGGCATTGTAGAAACGCTGCCACAAAACAAGCTTTCCGACACCAAGTTTGGTTTCCTCATCTCAATGAGAGAGTTGAAAGAGAATTGAAAGCCTGTAAGCTATGGAACAATCTTTCATCAAAAATCACTCAACACACATTAAACATGTCAGAGTTGCCAAAGCATGTATAGAAAAATATTGCTATTGACTTCTTGGGTCCACATAAAAATGGACATCACCTGATGGTGTTTGTTGAGGAATACTCCGGTTTTCTGTTGCTAGAAGATCTCTCATCTATCACTCAAGAAAGAGTAATCAAGAGATTAAACAGCATTTCATGACATGGTGTGTTCATGTGATACTAAAATCTGACATTGGCCCAAATTTCAATAGCCGATAATTCAGAGACTTTCTCAGTCATCTGAATGTGAAGCCTTAGAAGAGCACATCTCTTTGGTCACAGACCAGTAGCCTTGTAGAACATTTCATGAGTACTATAAAGAAAGCTGTTCAGCGTGCTGTATTGGTATCTACCTTAAACCAATTTTTTGTTCAAAATAGTTTATTTGATTTTTTGAGAGTATGTAACATATAAAAAAAGCTCTGAAAAGGTACAACCATTATTCCAAGACTAGGGGCCGATTATGATTGCGGTTTTTCCGCATCCTCGGGGCCGGCGGAAGCCACCGCCGGCCCCGAGGATGCGGAAAAACCGCAGCGGACTGACCAAGGATCCACCGCCACATTAGGATGGCTGGTGGGTCCTGGTTTCCGTCCGCAGCTTTTCCGCCGCGGTCGGCTTACAACCGCGGCGGAAAAGCTCTGATATGGTGACGGTGTCTCTCAGACACCGTCCGCCATATCAGGATGGGCTTTAAAAAGTGCTTTTCCGCGGCGGGTTTTCCGCCGTGGAAAAGCATACGGATCTTCACTGCGGGGCCCGTTGCGGGCCCCCTAGGTGAAGGGGGGGTGGGGGGTGCACATGGGGGGTACCTATGGTACCCCCCTGCATTTGCATGCAGAAAGCGGCAGGCACCGCACGGTGCCTGCCTCTTTCTGCATGCAAATGCAATGCGTGCATTTTTAACATTGCCGCGGGTGCAGCTTGAAGCTGCACCCGCTGCAATGTTAAAAATAGAGGATGTGACCGCCAGGGTGGCGGTCACATCCTAATTGCACAGGAGGGAACTCCGCATGCCATGCGGAGGTTCCCTCCTGCTCTGGGGTCGCGGACGGACGCAAGTCCGTCCGCGATCCTAATCGACCCCAAAATTATGAATAAAGATAAATTTTCTAATTTTATACGTAAGAAATTAGAGATTATATTAGAGATTAGAGATTAAACTATAAAGTACCTACAAAACTAAATGAAATCACCGTTAATAAAAAATAAAAGGAACTATATCAAACAATCATAAGAACAGATTACTGAGCTAGATATAATTAAACTTGTACATAATATGGATTCAACAATAAATAACCATCAATTGGTTTCCAGAAATGCAAATAGTTCGGATTAATATGAATAATACCAGATAAAGTCAAATTAGCATCCTTGCTAGTAAAAATATTCCAAGCCCCCCATGCATGAACAGCTAAAGAAGAAGATTCTTTCCAATTAGCAGTAATTGACTTCACAGCTGCTGACATTAACAAATCAAAAAGTTTGTTATTCAATAAATACAGTTTAGCAGTGGGAGAAGAGGATTTGCAAATAATTAATTAATATGACAAATATCTAATACGTTCAAAATACAAGAAATTCTTTGCCAAACTTTATCCCAAAACTTCTTAACAAATGGGCAATCAAATAACATATGTCTTAATGATCCAACAGCTAAAGAACAATTGCAGCAATTAGAAGAAGTTACAAGTTTTGCATTGTATATTATTAAAGGGGTCCATAAACAATTAAAAAGAATATAGGAGTTAGTTTTGTATAATGTTAAATGCAACCAACCTGAAATAGAATTAGAAATATAATTTAACCAAATCTTCCTTCATGAGTCCAAAGGAAAGGACAACTGTATTTCTGCATTCCAAAAGGTAGCAAGAAAATTGATATTATCTCCATCAGAAATATTTAACTTTTTATATAGTAATAAAACTATATGGGAGAGGGCGCGATTGTTTGGAGATACACTTCTAAATCAGAATAAACCGTGAAAGGTAAGCTCCTCTGGAAGGAATCAAGAATAGAGTTACAAAGCAATTCATATTTAACAATATCTGATGGTTGCAAATGAAATCTGTGTTGTAAATCTTCAAAACTCATAAAGGCACTATTATGATAAATATCTTTAAAGTACAAAATTCCTGCTTTTATCCATGAAATCCAAAAACTTGTATGACAAACTGGTTTTACTGATGGGTTATACCAAAGCGATAAACTCAATGTATTAGAAGTAGAACATTAAAACATAGAATCTAAATCACATAAAATCAATCTAGTAGATTTCAACATTACTTATTTCTTTTTAAAAACCTGAAAAATTAGAGATTATGAGCAAAGTAGCTAGAGAAAAAGGTGATACTGAATTCTGCTGAATACGTAGCCATGCTGGTGAGTTATTATGCTCCAAATTTTGAAACCATAAAATACTTTGTCTTAAAATAAAGGCTTTCTGGTATTTTAGAAAACCTTAAAACTGTTTTGATATCTACTCTTTGACCTTACCATTCAACCCCTCACTCGACCACAGGTGAAAGCCCAGCAACTTTTATTGTTGGGAGAGCCATGACACCCAAGTTACCTCAATGGACCAATAAAAGATCAAGTACTGAGGAAGACACCCTTATAAATTATAAAAAGAAAATGAAGGTCTATGCATACAAGCGTCAATATTCCAAGGACTTTACTTCAATTAGAGGAGATCGAGTGCTTGTTTGTCAGTCTAGAAAACGGAAATCTGATGCTCCCTTCGATGCTTAGCCGTTTGATGTTGTCACCAGCAAAGGACACATGGTCACTGCCCAACATCCTGGGAAGTCCATTACTCAAGATTCCTCACATTTCCGACATGTGGCTCTTCGCTTACCAGGCACTGATATCAATGTAGAGGCTGGGTCTAAAAGGACAATTGAAGACCCTGTGACTGTTGTTGTTCCTACATCGTCATTGCAGATCACTGACATTTCTACGGCCTGTCCTTAATTTTTGAAGACATTATCAGGATGTGTGATTAGAGAGCCATGAAGACTCATTAGGAGCTCTGATTGTATATATATTTGTAAAGACATTTATTTTTTTACTAAACAGAATGGGAGATGTAGTGTTATGTGAATTAGCAGTTACAACTCCTTTTGGTTCCTGATGGACTCCGTAGAACTGTGATGTACGTGGTAGAGCGTAGTGAAGTGAATGCAGTTTTAGAATGTTGAGTTCCGAGTTGCACATAAACAAAAAAAGATGTGTAATGCCAAGCTTAGTGTGTGACCTAGTCATTATCCTGTGCCGAGACTGGGAATGACACTACAATTCTCAATCACGTTATCAAAGTGGCTTGAAGTTAATATTCCCAAATATTTCAATTTTTTGTGGTAAACATTTGAAAGTTAGACCATTAAGTACTCTTACTGATGTGGTCATTGTCAATGAGATTGTCTCCCTTTTGGACCACTTGATTTTGTTACGTTCAAAAATTTCAAATTCAGAAATGATACACATTATGGCATGTAGAGATGCAATGGATTACTACTAGTTAGTAGAATATCATCAGAATACGGCATAATTTTGGTTCCCTCAATTGGTGTACTGAGGCCTTGGACTTCGTAGACAATCTGGCTGCTTTCATTAAAGGCTTCAGTATCAGCAGAAATAGAGGAGGCGACAGAAGGTATCCCTGCCAGCACCCCCTCTTGCTGCCAGTAAATAGGTCCTGCCATTAAATATGACAGAGATTAATCCATTGCAGTTAATAATGCTCCCCATTGAATGGGAATATAATCATCGCACCAAAGATATGAACACATTACCTACTCCAAATCCTTTCAGAAAACCCCACTCCACCTGATTAAATGCCTTTTGGCAGTTAGGGAGAGGGTTAATGTATCAGATTTAAGATCCCCTCTATATCAAAAAAGTGAAGCAGCATTTTCATGTGAATCCCGGAAATGGTAGTGGACAAATTCCATCTGTTTTGTTTTTTAAATAATGGGAAAATAACCCAGTTAAGAATAGTGGCATGCAGCTTCAGCAATATATTAACATCACAGTTCAATGAAGAAATCAGTCTATAGTTGACGTACTATTATAGGTCTATCTCTAGCTTTGGCAATATTGCAATGATGGCTATATTGTATTTGTTGGACTAGACCCTTTTTGGCTAAATTTCTCTAAACCTTATGCTTTCCCCCTAGACCTTTTTTCTGACATAGTATTACCAACTTAGATGCTTTGGGCACTTTGCCACTGCTGACCAGTGTCAAAGTGCAAGTGCTCCCTGTATAAAGTGTAATGGTAATTGGTTGTCCATAATTGGTGTATTTGTTTTACTAGTAAAGTCCCTAGTACAGTGCACTATGTGTGCCAGGGCTGATAATGCAAATGTTACTAGTGGGCTTGCAGCACTAATTGTGCCACCCACACAAGCAGCCTTAAAGAGAAAACTCAGGCCTGCCACTGCATTGCCTGCGCACAGTTTGTTAAACTGCCATGTTTTCCTGACAAGTGCACCCACTTGCCAGGCCTTACCCTTCCCTTTCTATGTACATCAGACACCCCTATGGTAGGTCCAAGGTACCCCCTGGGCTGGGTGCAGTGCATATGAAAGGTAGGACATGTACTGAGGTGTGTACCATGTCCTGACAGTGAAATACTCTCCATTTCGTTTTTCACTGTTGAAAGGCCATCTTGCCCATAGTACAGAATGGGGAAGCTGCATAATATTTATTTCTAGCCTATCTTCCCAAAGGCTTAAGATGGAGAGGTGAAGTTTAGTGTGCCTGAACTCACAATTCAATAACACATCTTTTTGTGAAGGTGGTTTTTACATTGTGTGTTTAGAAACCGCTCTTTTAGAAGTAGCTGGGTTTTTGTGCTCTGACATATCTGTGTGTCTCTGCCTGGTTGTGGATTGACTGTCTGGATTTGAAAGTGATAAGATCTGGGGAATGTCTTGACCCAGGGAAAGAGGTAAGACAGCAATATGCTGACCTACAACTGGAGTGTAGGGGGAGGAGTAGCCCCTAGAGGTGAATAAGCCTGGGTTGCTGCCATAAAACAATGGTCCTATCTCCTGCTGAGTGATTGAGAATCCAGACCCCCACTAATCAAAGGAAGAAGGTGTCACTGGCAGGGAGGCACCCAGAACTAGTTTGAACAGGGGTCAGTGCCCCCCTGAACAGTAAGACTTCAAAATTATATAGGGTTATAATTATGAGAGCTAAAACCCCTGAACTTTGGAGAAATGGATTGATCAAGACTGAAAGGGATTGAACCTACCTTGTGGTCAAGAGGAACCTCTGCCAAGGAGGAAACAGCTGAAAAGACTGAAGGAAAGGACTTACCCATGCTGTGTTTTCTAGGGGCTGGCCTGCAGTTTGCTGCTTTTACCAAGGATAGGCTAAAGGGATTTTGCTGTGTTCTGTGTCCCCCTGCTTGAAAGCACTTTGCTATGTGCTGTGTCCGGAAGTAACTTATTCCCATGGGCCTGAGGTGAGCTGGCTCCCTATTGCGGAAACTCAGGAAAACAAAAGTTTCCAGGAGAGTGTCATCAACGCTGTGTGCGTGTACTTTTTGCAGCCTGAGACCCTCGTACGAACTGCCCTGTGCTGATGGGCACCTGGAGTCCAAGCGAGTCTCAGTGACGCTGTGTGTCTGTGCTTTTTGCAGCCTGAGCCCTTTGTGAGGATTGTCCAGTGATCGTGTACACCCGTCGTTCAAGTAAGTCTATGCGATGCTGAGTGCATGTGCTTTGTGCAGCCTGAGACCTTTGTGAGGATTGCCCTGTTGTCATGCACCTGGAGTCCAAGTGAGTCTCAGCAATGCTGTGTGCATGTGCTTTATGCAGCCTGGGACCTTTGCGAGGATTGCCCTGTTTTCATGCATCCAAACTCAAGAGAGTCTCAGCGACGCTGTGTGCGTGTGCTTCCTGCAGCCTGATACCTTCGTGAGGAGTGCCCTGTGATCGTGCACAACCAAAGCTCAAGTGAGTCTCAGCGACGCTGTGTGCGTGTGCCCTGTTGCAGCATGAGATCTTTGTAGCAACAGCGGCCCAGACTGGCAGCCCCAGAGGAGCTGAGCAGCAGGCCAGAGCCTGCCATTGCCAGAGCAGGACCTCAAACCAACCCCGTCGAGGGAGGGCCCGAGTTCCACTGCCAGGAATCCATAAAGTTGCATCGGAGGCCCAAGTCACAGGAAGAGGAGAGGAGAATGAGGTTGCACCCCCCTGGTAACGTGTATCGCTACCTGGGGCGGGGTGCGGACTCGGCGAGAGATGCCCTCGGCCTCTCCCATACCTGCAGTACGAGCTCCTGCTTTGGCTCGTATCGCAGGCCTTACTTGCCAAAGAGTGGTCATACCTGGCCGGAGTGCGGAGCTGCACCTTGGTTTACATCACACCTGTGTGCGGGCATCTGTTGACGGAAGCTGACTGCGAGTCTGTACATGTGGCAGAGAGACTGACTAAGGCACCTTGGTCGGTGCTGAAGTGTATTACGCATTGCATTATTTCTGCATTACGATCTACCTGATTGTTGTATTAAGCATTGCATTGTTTCTGCATTACAAACTACCTGATTAGTGTATTACGTATTGCATTATTTCAGCATTACGAACTACCTGATTGTTGCATTAGGCATTGCATTATTTCTGCATTACGAACTGCCTGATTGTTGCATTAAGTATTTCACTATTTTTGCATAACAAACTGCTGGATTATTGCATAACGAACTGCATTATTTTTACATTGCAAGTGCCTGATTCTTGCATTACAAACTGCATAGCATTGTATTTGGATTGCAGTGGATCATGTAGAATTGCTCATTAATATTGCCAGAACTTACAAGGGCTGGCTGGCCTAATAACCAGCCAGCAGGCATATTTCAAATACGCATATGTTGGATATATATTGTGTGGTCTCATCGTATATCTTTTTATATACATTTATATTTGTTTTTACCTAAAAACAGCACTTCCAGTGTCGATAGACTTGTATAATTCAGATGGAAACCCACCCTGCCCTGGGGATTGGAGCTCAATGGTATTGGTCATTGCCAGCTATTTCTTGATCCAATTCATCCAAGTGATCAGCAGACAGATGCGATAGTCAGAGTCGGAGTTGGACCAGAAAGGATTGTTCTGGGTACACCTCCCACCATCTTGTGAGATATAAAGATTAGCATAATATGATTGGAATTTGTGTACTATGTCATTTGGATGAGTTAGTAACACACCCACATGAGGGTTGTATAGTTGATATGGCAATTTTAACTCCCTCTATTTCATTTGGAGGTCTAATAATCTACCCATTTTCTTTCCGTGTGCATATCTTGTGGTTTGGATCCATGATAGCGTCTTTTGAGCAATATCAGAGAAAATCATATTCAGTTAATTGTTTTACCCAGGAGGTGGCATAGATGTGAATCCCTTGGAAGCTGTCAATATTATGCATGAAGCACTTTGACCGTGCTCCAATAGGAACAGGCCAGTTAAACTGCCAAGCCAGGTCTTCCCTAAACCGGAAAACATACAATCCAGGATAAGCATTCTGTTATGACCTATATTTTCCTAGCCTGCTGTCCCTCTAATCATTAGGTGTCGTCAGCTGTCATCAGGTGGAATCCTTTTGTAGTGTAGTTCCTATATTCCCAATAGGCTCTGCGCATTAGAATAACATATCCTATAGATATGACGTAGGACTGAGGTCTACTATGTCTCTATCGAATATATTAGACTTAATTGTGAGTGCCAGCTAGCTCAGAGGTCACTAGAAACGTTATTGAATAAACAAGAAGGGATTAGTTACTGACAACCGTATGTGGAGTAGTGTGGCTCACTGGTTAGAGGCGGCAGACCCAGAAGCAGAGGTCGGCCCGGGACCAGGGTTCAATTCCCGACGTGGCAGGGTGTTGGGCCAATGTCAGCGGGCTCGATAAATCTCGCCTCGGTGCCACTCTAACCATGGGTCCCACTCAGCAACTCCGGGCAATAGCTTGCTTAATCTCCACAAACGGCCCCATCAACGCCGGGGATGCCTGGCTTCACCTTGGAGGTGCCCAGGAGGGACCATCTCACAGGGAAAGCCAGGACGGGTTCCCCAGCGTTATACAGCGCCAGGCAACCTTCGGGTAGCAGTGCGCTTTACAAGCTCAAATACATACATACATACATAAACATGACAACTTTGTTTCCCCAAGATAAAACGTATCTTCAGAGTCGTGGAAACAATAGATAGATATTTTACTCAGTCAATCGTGCATGCTTCGTTTCATCAGAGGTGCGGAGAAATAGAGAGACGGGCGATTTCAATAAAAGGATTTATTGAACAGTCTTCTTTCACATGCAGAAGAAATGAACTGCTACATTCGTAATATTGACTGTAAAGTATAATGCATACAGCAAGAAGAGTATTATAAAATAATACTGTAAAAGCATGGTATGGTGTCTAAGCCATAAAATACATACATAAAAAAATAAACACTAAAAAGCACTCAATTGGTGCTTCTAAAATACGCCTACCCTGATGTACCTGACCTAAGTCTAGTACGAGGGAAGAAGTAAGTGAGGTATAGCATAAGTTTAGTATTCTTCACCAAAAATCTATACAAGATTTCTCTCAGGGTCTAATCAGCTCCATACCTTGGTTTAGAATGAAGGTGGTCTGGTATCTCTCTGTCTCAGGACTCGATATCCCAACACCCCGCAAGGGGAGCTTGGAAACACTGGAGCTGGATTTCTCGGCAAGAGAAAAGACAGTGTCTCTCTCAGTGCGTCAGCTGGAGGGTCGGCTTCCTTCGGCACTTGCTGTAGCGAACTGTGTCGGGCAAGTATATAGTCGAACTGCTCCAAACCACTGTGTGTTTGCCAGGGCTAGTGTGGGCATATTTATACCTTGAAGGTGCCGAGTTTTCGACAAAAAGTTAGACATAACAACGTCATCGAAGAATCGCAGTTCTTTCAAAACTCCATGAGTTCTTGGACAAATCAATATTCAAGGAAGAGGAAGTCCCTAACTTCTGAAGCCGAGTTTTCCAAGAAATCGTTGCGGCTTTTCGGAACTAGTGGAAGTATCCATTCCTGTATTTGGACTTCATGGGCTATGTCTAAATATGGTTATGATTTCTGTGCCTATATAAGGACAAGGTGATTTATACCTATATAAGGGCATGAATTGGGAAAATTACACTAGGGTCCTAAAATGCTATACAACACCCACTCCACTTTATTATGTTCGACATTACTAAATTTAAGCACTAAAACATATCTAAAGCATCAAATGCATTTGAAATGGTTGCACACGAAAATTAGCATTTGTACTGTACGCATTTGAAAGCAATGATTTCATTTTAAGCATATAGTATGATATTGGTAATGCTAACTGAATGAATCATAAAAATTACATTTATGAAATGTCTCCTAAATACAGAAGAAAAAGGTCGAGACCATCCCATAGCAAAATATATAAAGTGGTTTGGTTTGTAGATAAGGTCAATGTTGTTTCTAGGAAGTATTCAAAGAATTCTTGATCTCTAAGAATAGTTCTACTTTAAGCAGATTACTTTGTGCCAAAATTCAATTTTGGAAAAAAGTCAAATCAAATAGTAGAAAAATAGAGTTCCAAAGTTAGAAGTTTTTTTGTTTTGAAAAATGAAGGTCGAATTCAAAGTTGATAAAACGCTGGGTGCTAATTTCAAAAGTTATTCTCGGTGTCAGGAGAAAACATTAAATCTTCTAAGCTGGCAAAGAAATTGTGTACCACAGTAGGTGAAAGTTGAACCACTTTATTAAGTAGATCAATCGTACACAGATGAGAAGCATCGCCGTCAGCGTCAGTCGCATTAGCAATGTTCGCAGTAGATGGTACCTGTGTGCCTGTTGGTCCACGTATCTCACCATCAGCTGGAATTGCTGGTGAGACCTCAAGGAATGCCGTCATCAGGATTGGTAGCTGTTGGGGACAACACAATGCATGAGCTGTTACAGAACCAAGCAAAGCGTCAACATCCATTGGCAGTGCTGATGGAAGTGTAGACAAATATCCAACACGCATTCCTCTCCACAAAGCAGGCATCGTAGAACAGGTAAGATGCAATCTTGCCAGATTGGTCTGAATGACAGGAACCAAGTAGTATTCAGATCTCTCAAACGAGCGAAGCCAGGATTCTGTATTATGCGCTCACGATACTGCATTGCCAGAAGAGTGTTCTCCATGGTAATCTGGGTATCGCTGTTGACTCGACTTGCCATATTTGAGCAGAAGGAAGAAGAATAGTATCCCTGCTACGAGCCCCAAAATGAGAGGCAGGCCGCCGAACACAGAGTGCATGAAGTTTGGAAAAATGCCTAGGACTGCTTCAAAGGGTGCTAACAGTCCCGAAAAAATCATCTTAAATACATGTACAATACCACTGGTATCAGACATGTTTAAGATACGACCTAACATTTCTGCAAAATCCATGTGGCAGTTCGTTGATAATAGGGCATGCATCTCTGCAGAGGACCTTGCAACTTGCATGTCATTCGTCTCTTTGAACGAGGTTAATGGCACAGTCTTTTGTAAAAGAATGGCTTTTCATTCTGCTTAAAGTATCAATTCGTATAGAAGAGATGTTCAGTGAAGGCCATAGCGGCGACTCCCCGTCTGTCTTAGTTTTAGGAAACAATACTTGCATACAACAAGTGACCCTGGCTGACACACTAACAAGATAGGCTATTCCTGGCATCATTCCACAACAGCTGTGATCATTCAACAATATGTAGCTCTCATTGGAAAGCTGCCTAAAAATTGCATCTATCACTGCTGCCGGAGAATCTTGCAGGTGGCAGGATAAGTTGGTCGAAGAACCATCGCAGGCTCCATGCAAATTGATACCCTGACATAAAAGTGTACCGCTCAGTGTTTTTTTGCAATTTTTACCACTAAGAAATACCTCCTTTTCCCCACTCCAACATTTGTGTGTGTATGGTAAATCTCAGGTTGACTTTATGTATTCTTTACTCAACCTTTTATACTGGCCTGCTGGTATTTGTTTCAAGCAATACTGAAACTGGAAAATCGTCACTGGCATCGTGATGTTGCCATGTATTATCCATTCTACGGCTGGTTTCTCAGAAACGGTTAATGGTAATCTTTCCAGTTTTTCTATGCTAAGCACCATATAGTCTGCTCCCCTCTGTGCCAAAGAGATTTGTTTATCTGTAAGGTTAAATCCAGTAAACAATGACGTGGTGTTGATTAGACGCCAAGGCACATAGCCTGAACGAAGGTTTTGTAACGTCCAGCCTAGCAGCATTATAGAACGCAATTGAGACTGTCCATGTTGTAAGATAAGTAAGTCCTGTTCCATTATGTCTATGGCAGAGCATACAATGTGGTCCAAAGAATAAATTCTGGATGACAGAGTCGTTAACCTATTGTCAACTACAGAGAGAGCTTTCTCTAAATTAATATAATCAATTTCTCTTATTCATTCGGCAGTTTCCATTTGCCTGATTTTCCATGCTTCATTATAAGCAGCATATATACCGGCGTATATGAAACGTTTATGATGTGGTTTACGAGGTCCTTGTAAGAAGTCTCTCAAATCAACACCATCTTTAAGTAAAGTTAAGTGTTGTTTTATATCTGGTAGTGCAGATTTTTGTAGCCACTCAAGGCACAGTTTTCCTATACTGTATGTTGTTATTATCCCTGGATGTTGTCTCTGGACATAGCTTGGATCTGGCCTGGTTACTGTAAACCCTTGTGTCTTGTTCAGGAATCTATCTTGACAGTTATTCGTGTCTGATTAACCATTTTTTCCAATCAGGATTAGTTCTGTTTTGTTGTAAAATATATTTCACGTCTACCTCCTCATCTGTAGTTCCATTACTATCAGGTGTGCGTTTAAGTATTGACGGTTTGTTTAAGTCTTTTATCTTAGCCAGGCCAAGACAAGATGTCTGTTGAACAGTGTCATTCAAGAACATTATTTGTTCTGGGATGATGCGGGCTCTGAATAAGGCTTCTAAACCTTGCACCTGCCAGTCATTTGTGCTCCAGACAGTTTTTGTCTCAATGTTGTCTTTCCAAAAGTCAAAACGTAATGTGGACAATTGAGCATAAAAGACAGCAGAATAAATTTGCTTAGTATTAGTCAGCATACTTTTCATTCCTGTCTTATTAACATTTTTAAAGTAAAATGTTTCGGGATTTGTGACAATAAAACCTGAGAAGTATGGAAATGTTTCTTAGTATGTTTTTGAGCTACCCTTTGGTGGCTTTGGACAATGTTCCCATTGATTATAAGTAAAAACATTTCTAGGGTTTGCAGAATTTGTGCAAATAATGATGGTCATAATGATTAAAACAATACATTTGTTCATAATCTGATGAACCTTCTAAGTATTCATGCTTTGGAAATTTTACTGACATTTCTAAGTCTGCCATCTTGTTATGAACAGTCTTAAAGTCCCAATCATCAGAAAATGTGCTGGGTGAGACAAAGTCATTCAAGGAAACCTTAAATTGGTGTGGAATCCTCAACAGCTCTACAGGACCATTAATGTCATAATCAGTTCTCTCCCATGCTATACCACCAGCTAGAGGAACGGCTGTGATGTTCACTGATGACAGGTCTCTTTGTTCACAATGAGATGATTTGTGTGGCTTCAGGAGCAAGTTGATGTTCTTACTTGCTGTGTCCATTTTACTATATTGTCCATCTATCATCTTTCCCAGGAAGGGATTGAGGCCAACAGGAAGGGATTAAGGACAATTTAGCGGACTCTGACAATGGGGTATCAGCTCCTAAAACCTGTCCCCTAAAGAGGGTAGATCTGGGCGGGGAGTTCTTGAGCGGCTCCCGACCCAGTACCTCAAAAGTGGTTGGGTCCACCCCGCCAGTTAATTCCTTTAGCCCCTTAGTTTAGAACAGCGTAGAGAAAGTAGTCACACAGGTAATTCCAAACGCCGGTTCTAACATTTGTTATTCCAAGGCACTGGAAACCCCCTACATGAGCTTACCAAATAGAGACATTACAAAAATCCTGTCCTGGAACGTAGCAGGCATTATTAGTAAACTGGATGACCCTGAATGGAGAATATTCATTGCAAGTCATGATATTTGCATGCTGCAAGAGACGTGGGCTAGATATGAAGTTACCATGCAAGGGTTCGCCTCTTTCCATATCCCGACTACCCACGCGGGTGCAGGAAGACCGTCGGGAGGTCTAATTATATGGGTGGGTGCCTACCTAGGCCGTACAGCTTCTCAAATAGACACATCCTCTAAGGATGTACTATGTGTACAGCTGCTGTTCCCACTGCACAGCCCCATCACGTTAATCAATGTTTACTCAAGACCTACCCTGAGAGGAAAGGAGTCGTCAACCCTTGAGGAGCTGGATATAGTTTTATCCACCACTGTAGCAAAAAACAAGGTCATACTAGGAGGGGATTTTATTTGCCAATTCGAGCCCCTAGAGGTCTTGAATTGCGATATTATATCTGAGGAGGATTCGCTCCTCAAAATCCCAGAATCTGGCTGCCCTCTAGTGCCCAAATGGACACCTCAGGTCATTCAGATGAACTGTATCCTCTTAAATCATTCAATGAGAGCATGCAATGGCAGATCTCATTCTGACACATCGTCTGCCCCTACTTTCCACAGCAAAAATCATGGGTTTATACTGAAATACATCCTGCTCAACACTACACATTGGGACAGGATGAGCGATTTTAAAATACATCTACGCATTGACAGTGATCATGATGCATTGGTAGTTGACCTCCACCCTGTCACTCCTAATGCACCACACTGCATTGATCCCCACAATGATCAGGGGAAAAATGTATTCAACTGCAGAAGGCGTATACGATGGGCCAACTTTGCTAAATCCGAGGAAAATATGGGCACCCTCTATGACACACTTTTCCAAGGTGCTCCTTGAAGCCGCTACTCTATACAACCCTGTTAGGGATTGTATGGAGAAAGAGGTGATTGAGGAAAATTTTGAAAAATTAAAGAAAATATCACTAGAATTCTTCTTCCCAAGTAGTCGGACTAAAATCAGCAGGACCACGCCCCACCCATGGTATAATTCACTCTGCCGAAAAGCTAAAATCTCACTGGTGGCCTCAATCAAATCAAACGATTGTTCCCAAATAAAAATCTATAGAAGGGCTTATAAAGAGGCTGTCCAAGGAGCTAAACACAGGTGCGAATTGGAAAACTGGCATTAATTAAAAACTTCCCTTGAGGAAAGGGATATGATATCCTTCTGGGGAATTGTAAATAGGGGCACCTCGGCTCCCGGAAAAGCAATGAACCGACCCTGGGAGAAGAGGTCTGGCGGGCTCACTTTGAATTTTTATACAAAGACATAGAGAACCCAGAGTCCCCCCGAAGTGATGATGATTGGGCTGATATCCAGGCCCCCAACATAACCTTGAAGGAAGTAAAGGCTGCAATACAGAAATTAGCCTCAGGTAAAGTCCTTGGTCTAGATAAAATCCCGGGGGACCTCTTCAGGAGCAAACCAGAAATCTGGGCCCCCTATTTGTTGGTCATTTTTAATGCAATCGTGTCGGGTATGAAAATTCCTCAAAGTTGGAAAGGGGGCAGAAATAAATCCCATTTTTAAAAAGGGCTCCCCTCTATTGCCAAGTAATTACGGACCAATTAGTCTGATAGACATCCCACAAAAAATCTTTGCACGAGTCCTACTATTGAGACTCCAATCCTGGATGGACGGAGTGAGTGTTCTCTCTCCGCTCCAGGCAGGGTTTAGGGAAAAATTGTCTACTCTAGATCAGGTCTTAAGACTCCAGCTACTCCATTGGAAGACGGTTTGCCTTGAGAGGGGAAGCTTGTGCCTGATATTTGTCGACCTCAGGTCAGCCTTCGACCTGGTGCCTAGGTCAAAACTATGGTCTGTCTTACTGCAGAAGGGAGCCCCGGCATACCTTGTATACCTCATACAACGCCTGCAAGAAAACAACTTTGTGCAGATAAGATATGGTAAGGATGGCAATCTATCGGCCCGATACCGATTGAACGAGGCGTGCGTCAGGGTTGCGTACTTGCTCCGACACTATTTAGCCTCTACATAAATGACCTGATTAAAGTGTTGACAGAGGAAAAAGACCTAGATGCCCCCAAACTAGCTTCCAAAAAAATCTCGGCGATGATGTTTGCCGATGATACGCTCCTGGTATCAAAATCCCCCATGGGTCTTCAAAGGGTGTTGGACAAATTTCGAATGTTCTGTGAGGATAGAGGGCTCGAGATCAACCTCCAGAAAACGAAATTCATGGTTTTCAACAAACCCAAGAGCACCCGTCCAAACCCTTTACTAAATAATGTACTCTTAGAAAGAGTAACATCATTCAAGTATCTAGGCATCACAATCACTGAGACAATGGATTGGGGAGCACACATAGGGAAATTAACAATAAAATTAGCTCAGTCTACAGGGGGAATTCTGAAGGTCTACAATAATTTCAATAAAAGCGCTGTTAGTCCGGCACTGGAAATTTATAAGGTCCAGGCCTGCGGAGGTGCACTGTATGAAGCAGAACTGTGGGGACACTGTAGGCCCAAGTCCTTACTACAGATAGAGAACCAATACATCAGGAACCTTTTCAATTTACCGCGCAGCACCCCCTTAGTCCCTCTCCGTTTAGATCTGGGTTTAATGGAACTGGAGGCAGTGTCATGCCTTAGACACCTCTTATATTGGCGTCGTATATGGTCGACCCCGGAACTTATTACCTATAGAGAGGAACTCTCTGAAGTATTAGAAACTAGGGGCGCTCCTAGGCTTCCTTGGTTCACCCACATTAAACATCTACTAGTTGATATGGGTTTGGGGGAATGCTGGTCTAACCTGGAGGTAGCTTGTTCTCAAGTTTCTAAAAAATAACTAAAAACCACTTACAAGAACTATAGAATGGGCTTGTTACATTCTAATTCCAACTTATGTAAAACATCCCTAACCTTTCTGGAAATTAAGGACAGCCCCATCTTTGAAAGTGTTCTTGACATAATTAAACCCCCGGCAGCCAGAAAACTCTATCTGCAGTTCAGATCTGGAGTTCTACCTCTGCGTTGTCTGACCACCAAATGGAACTCGCAAAATGAGTACAGGTGCCCCGCTTGTGACCATCCTGTGGTAAATTTAAATTACCTATACCTAATTTATGCGGTAAAGTTCAATAAGAATAACTCAGTCAAAATGAAGAGGCAGAGTCCGTGGCATCTGAGTTTTTTAAAAGGGGTTTTATTCCTTAAAAAGGAATTGGTTCGAACCAGGTTCATTCATATTCCATCACCACGAAGGTTCAGGAAGGGAATTACAATGCTTTATTAACAGTACATCATATATATAGTCATTCATTACAGTGATGATGGGTTCAGAAGGCGTAACAGCTGAGAGAAAAGAGATAAGGACATATGTGCGTAACAGAAGGCGTGTACGAGGGCGTACACAAAGGTGTGTGCTTAGAAACGTCACATAGAGGTGTCACACGTGGGTGGATCCCTAGAAGAATCCTGCAGAGTCAGCAGAAACATGTGGCAGAGATGCGCGCGCAGCAGCATGACGTGTGATTGACGTGGAACTGGAGGGTGAAGGGGACTTGACATTTAGCCCTCCATGAGGAGACAGAAGTCTGGAGTGTCAGAACAACCTAATCCCAAATCATATCTGGTATCTTGTGTTTAAGGAACTGTATTATCTAGAAGGAAAGGTCTCTCGGGCAGAGGCTATTCTATACTGACTGCTAGTGCGTGCATATGTGACTACGTGTCTACGTGAGATGCGAGGGGCCATGGGCCTACCATGGTAACGGAAGCTATGAATTACTTGCATGGAGACAGTGAGGCCGGGCCATTTGCTCTGCAGCTGGGAAGGGATGTTTTTCGTAAACTGCTAGACAGGAATGTATTTTCGAGGAGCGGAGCAGATAACTTGAAGGTTGAATACAGTCTTGGCAGGCAAGGGCAGATCGAGCCAGGCACCGCTCGCCGCACAGGGAGTAAGGCAGAGGTCAGGAAGCGGCAGACTGCAGCTTTCAGGAACAGGAGGCAGAAAGGGCTCGATGGCAGAAATCAGGGCCTAACTTGCCAGAGCTAGAATAACGTGAAAGTGCACCATGTAAAGACGTTGGCAAGGCACACTTAGGAACTGAATATCTGACCCATTCATGGTGGATCTGAAAGAGGACATGTTAACGTTGGACGCAAATGTATTTGCGTCTTCATAGCTGGAAGTGGAGGGAACTTACATGTACTAGAAGCACGTACATGGAGCCGATGGGGTCTACGATAGGGGACACAATTGACCATAAAAATTCATATTACCTCATTCCCTCCTTGTCCCCTACGGACCCTTCATGATATATCAATCCTCATTAATCTATCAATCTGTTCATGTAACATCATTTGCTCTTCTTTCTTCTTATGGCGTTTTGAATGGGGACTTGAATGAGGAATACATGATGTGGCACACAAGCCGCAAATTGCTGGCCCACATTGCAGACATAGGCAACAACTGAATACTATAAGAAGGCCAATGCCTAGGAAGGATAGGACTTTCCATCACCAGGCTGACAACGTGGTCCAGAACCAACCGGACCAAGTCCAGGTGCCTGGATTCTGGTGTATCAGACTTGCAATCTTGTGAAGACGGGTAATGGCTCTATATACTGATGGCGCGTTTTCTGGAATGAAAACACAGCAGCTCGATCCGATGACTCTACAGGCTCCGCCCCTATCGGCCAGGATGACATCAAGGACGAGACGATTTTGAAGAACAACAATCCGCATAGCAGACTGCTCCTCTGTTAAGTTACCTAGGGCGGAAGTAGTTTCATTCACTACTGCTTCGAGGGTTCTGGTTAACTTTCGTATCAGCTTACTATTAAAGACAGTACCTAAGTAGGGAAAGAAACCTTTATTGAAGTCTGTGTATTGCTCCCATGCCATTTCAGTATAGTCGACAATCGGGAGATCTCTCTGTGGTCTATTGTGTACTAGATGGGTGTCCCTATGATATTCAGGAGGGGCTAGGAAAACAGGTGGCAGAAGGAATGCAATGTAACAGGTGCCATCCCAATCTAGAGGTAAGCGTATATATGCGGTATGACCACAAACGAAGTAGGAATGACGTGTAGCTTTAAATGTAGACTTGCCCTTATCACTAAATTCAATTATAGTAGTACATTTACTATGACCCAGGTGTACTGAACCATTCTTTCTGACACATAATTCACCTTTGACTGGCAGTACTGACATGGCGGGCAAGACTGGTTCGGTTTCGGACTCAACATTCAGAATCATGAGGTTAAGTGTAAAGTTACCTAATCCATATACTTCATTTTCTAGATCAGTTCCTGTCCTTTTAGGAAGACCCTCCTTGTCAGGGAAACATACTTTATGCAAAACAGTGTTCAGATTTCCCCATATCCAGTTGCCCTGGTAAACTACAGAGTCTGAATCTAAGGAATTAATTAAACTAAACCATGCCCCACAGGAACCATTGTGTGTGAACGGGTACGGGAAGAGGGGCAGAACTCCCTTGTATTTCTGATAGGGAGGGAGTCGGCCACATATCCAACAATTTGTAGCGTTACTGGTCTGATGGGAATGATGTAACATACTAATGAATGTATTGTTACGCAGCGCAAGTCTGGAATACAATTCATGCGGGGGCAGTTCACTGAAAGAATGCTAGGCAGTAACATTGAAGGGAGACTGTGCACGCTTGACAATAGGGTAGTACATATGTAAAAGCACACTTGCAGCAATAATCATAAGGCTCAGAAAAAACATAATCAGAAGTGTCACTATACAGTGGCTGCGAAGAGATTTACAATATTCATGTTTCTTGAGCTGTTTCTGTCTATCTCTCTCTCTGTTGGGGTCTAGGGGATACATGTCAGAAAACACGTCTAACCGATTCACCTAGGGGAGGACTTAAACAATTAAACTGCCTGACTTGCTAGACCTCAATTTTTCTTTATACTCCTGCTGTGGAGTTTTCTCTATCAGGGGAAGTTTAGAGTCACTGGAATCTGGACAGTCCTTAGAGGGGGAGGGGGAGTCAGTCTCTGGCAGCAATGCATGAAATTTCTTCATGTGACTTGAATGAAGCCATCCCTTGCGGCCCTCCATCTTCACCGCGGTCCTGGTTGTAAGAAGTACCAACTTCGGCGCCTGCCAACGGGGCTCCAGCGGACTTTTCCTGTCGAAGTTCCTCACTAGGACGATATCTCCCGGAACAACGTCATGCGGTTTCACCTCGGTGTTGTCGGGAAAGGCTGCAGCGACCTGTGAACGACATGATTGTAGTGCAGACATCAAGGAAGCAAGGTAATCTGTCAGCATGTTATAATCGACATCGGTTATTTTTCTAGGCAAAGGCGTCCCCCACATATTCGGTGGCCTACCAAAGACCACCTTGTACGGGGATAGCCCTGTTCTGGAGTGTGCGACCATTCTCATATAGAAGAGAGCGACTGGCAAAGCTACTATCCAGTCGACACCTTTCTCTCTACAGATTTTAGCAAGACGAATTTTCAGAGTCTGATTGTGTCTCTCTACGAGACCTGCTGCTTCGGGATGTCGGACACAGAGGAAGTTCCACTGATAGCCTAGCAGGAGTGATACCTGCTTCATAAGCTCGGACGAGAATGGCTGACCGTTATCGGAGTATACAATGCGGGGCAAACCATATCTGGGGAAGAATTCACGAACCAACTGCTTGGCAGTGGTCGGAGCAGTGTAATCTGGGACTGGATATGCTTCTGTCCAACGGGAAAGTGCACATACAACTACGAGGACATATTTAAATCCTCGACAACGTTCCATCTGGATATAATCCATCTGGAGGACTTCAAAAGGGTGATCGGGAGGATGAAATCCACCTTGCTCTACGGGAATGCTTTTACCTGGATTGAACTGGCAACATATCATGCAAGTACGCACTTTCTGTTTGGCTGCTGCTCGTAAATGTTTATTAAACCAGATATTTTGAATACTGTCTAACATGGCTTTTTCTCCTAAATGTGCTGGACTGTGTACTGTATTAATGATTACTTGGACCATAGAGTCAGGGAGAAACCATATAGATTTTCCCTTCGTCATCCATCCTTGTTCTGTCTGGATCCCTCCTAGTTCAATCCATTTCTTGATTTCGTCTGGTGTAGCATGTGTCTGTATGTCAATTACATCTAGGGCAGGATCCTTAACTGTCATGCAATGTGTCGGTGTCGCGACTATTGTCTTTGTCAGGTCAGTTGCGTGAATCTGAGTCTGGGCTGTATGCTTTGCGGTTCGGTCTGCCAGGTCATTACCCTGGGAAATGGTATCTGTAACCTTTGTATGTGCCTTGCACTTCATGATGGATATAGCTGTAGGCAGATGTATTGCATCTAACAGAGTTTGAATGAGGGGACCGTGCTGAATTTTGGCACCGTGAGAAGTCAAAAAACCTCTCTCTCGCCAAAGGACACCGAAGTCGTGTACGACTCCGAATGCATAATGGGAATCTGTGTATATGTTAACTCTCTTGTTCTTGGCTTGAATACAGGCTTGTGTCAGAGCGATGAGCTCTGCTGCTTGAGCTGACAGGGTGTCTATACAATTCGTTTCTATGACTTCAGTTTCTGTCGTGACTGCGTAAGCGGCCACTAATTCTCCTGTACTTGTTCTCATACATGAACCATCCACATAAAGTGTCAGGTCTGGATCTGGTAATGCGGTGTCTGTCAAGTCTTGTCTGGGTTTCGTCGTGATGGTAATGACTTCAATACAATCATGTGCCAATGGATCTGTCTCATTTAATGGCAAAAGTGTAGCAGGGTTTAATGTGTTGCAACGTCTAATTTCTATGTGTGGCTGAAACAATGTCAATTCATAACCTGTCAGTCGTGCTATAGTCAAGTGTTGAGTCTGTGTTCGGTTTAGAAGAACTTCCACGGAGTGTGGAACCTGTACTGTCAATTGATGTCCTAACACTATGGAATCACTTTGTCTGATTGCTACGGCTGTTGCTGCTACTGATTTCAAGCACGCAGGCAAAGCCCGGGCTACTGGATCCAATGTACTAGAAAAATAGGCACACGGTTTATGTGAACCTGCTTGTTCCTGGGTGAGTACTGACAATGCAGTACCTTCGCGTTCTGTGACAAAAAGTGTAAAAGGCTTACTGTAACATGGTGTTGCTAAAACTGGTGCTTGACATAAGGCTTTCTTTAAGTCGTCAAAAGCTTGTGTATGTTCCTGAGTCCAAGGGAGGACAGTCAAAGACGCTGCCTCCTGTGTTGTCAACTGTATGAGTGGCTTTGCTAGAAATGCATACTGAGGGATCCATTGTCTGCAGTAAGAAGTGAGGCCTATAAAAGCTCGTACCTCCTTTTGTGTCTTGGGTGGTAACATGTTTGCAATTAACTGGATGCGGTCAGGTCTTAGCTGTCTCCCCCATTTGGACAGCAAGTGCCCAAGGTACACCACTTGCTGAACACAGAATTGCAGCTTCGAAGGGGACACCTTGTGCCCCTTGTCAGCCAGGAAATGTAAAACCGTCAGTGACGCATGCTCACATTCAGTTTCACTTCGGGCGGTGATCAACAGATCATCGACGTACTGTAACAGGGCAGTGTTGTCAGGCATGTGTATACTGTCAAGTTGTCTTTTCAGTGCTTGGCTATAGATGCTGGGGCTTTCTGTGAATCCTTGAGGTGCGCGTGCAAATTTGAAGCTTCGTCCATTTAAACAGAATCCGAAAAGGTATAGGCTTTCCGGGTCAATGGGGACACTAAAGAAGGCGTTCTTCAGGTCAATTACAGTAAAGAACGCTGCCTCGGAGTCAATAGCTGTCAATAAAGATGAGATATCCGGGACCACAGGATACTGTGGTACGATACATTTATTCAATTCGCGCAAATCGATGACTAATCGATAAACTGGAGGTGCATTTGGATCAGTACGTTTAAGAATCGGAATGATGGGGGAATTACATACATTGGAGTCGGTTTCTACAACCACTCCTTGTGCAATGAGCTCGTCAATGATTTTCAGTAAAGCCACTACAGCATCTGGGGGTAACTTGTATTGTCGAATTCGTGGTAAGACTACTCCTGGTCTGAGTGTAACTCGATATGGTGTAATGTGCATACAACCTACATCAGTGGGGCCTTGTGCCCATAAATGTGCAGGAACATTCTGTAATCTGGGATCAATATCTCTCAACACATAGTGACCTTTAAAGTCACGTAAAAACAATCTTACTCCTTCCGGAGAACAGCAAATGACAGCTCCTAGAGCTTTCAGTGTCTTGATACCTAACAAGTTTTCTGGACATGACTTCGTGAGTAATAAATCTGTAGTACGTGTCAATGGACCAACTGCAAGGGGAAGTGGTTGCGATACTTCATTAATAATAGGTTTGCCTGAAAAACCAAGGGAAACATTCTGTGAGCCTGAGAGGGGTGCCCCTGGAACCTCGTTGTGACTTATAGTTGTCCTGCTTGCCCCTGTATCAATTAAAAACTTTCTGTCTTTCCCTAATACTTGACTATGTACATAAGGACCTTCTTGATCTACAGGAACCTCAATAAGAGGCAAGCCAACTTCCCTCTCTAGGCTGTTTCATGTGTATCGCTGATAATCAGGATAATCTGTCTGTGCATACTGGTACATCTGCTGAGTTGCATGTTGTGTTGCGGCAATGGGCTGTGGCTGTGGTACCGCTACTGTCTGTTGTGAGGCCTGCATAGGCTGGATATTCTGTGGTACTTGTTGTTGGACCTGGTCCTGTCTAGGAGGACGCGGTCTCTCTTTAGTCTTACCAGTAAGTATATTATGTTTCAAAACTGCACAATCGTTTATATAGTGACCTGGCTGTTTACAATAATTGCATGTCCCTTTAACAGGAGCTGCTGAATTATTAGACTGTGTTGTGCCCTTTTTCTGACCGTCAGCTGGAACTGACTGAGCAACTAACATCTTCATTTTCGTGTCTTTCATACGTCTTTGTTCGTGATCATGTCCTTCCCTGATTCTGTTCTGGTGGTACTGTAACATTTGTAACATTTGCGCAGGGGTATTAGCTTGCCATGTGCTCTCGACTTTCAGAACACGATTCTTAACCTGGGGCAGGGAATTCTCGACTAATTTCGTTACAAAAAGATGTGGATATGACTCGCTACTTGCTTTTAGGCCACTATTAATACCAAAACATTTCTCAAATCGGGAATAAAAATCACTAGTGTCTTCATCGGGTTTCTGTTTGCAGGCTGAGATTGCACCCCAGTCTTCCTTTTTCGTTGCTAATAATCGTGGCAATACTTGTACTAACAATCCTGGTAATGCTTTAGTTTTTTCCCCAAGTCCTAGGCCTGCGGTTCGAGTATTTTCTTCGTTCTCTAATTCAGCCCAAATAATCTTTTGCTCTCCCACCTCCCATTCTTTTTCTTTGAGTTTCTCGTAAATACCGGCAGGCAATAATACTTTTAATATTTTCATGATATCAGGATAGGTATAATCACCCATGAGTAACATGTCTTTTATTTCACGGTGAAAACCTGCTGGATCTTTGTCATGGCTGGGCACTAATTTCTTCATTTCTAATAGTTCTATTTTAGTTATGGGAGTGTACACAAACACACGTCTAAGGCTATTATCATCATTCCTGACTGGGTGCACTTCTCGCAAGGGATTCTGTCTGTCTATGTAATACATTTTTCTGTCTTTGGGTGTTGCTGGATCAAACTGTGGACACAGGAAGGCACCGTATCTGTGCCGATGTTCTAGTATTATCTTAATTAAGTCGGTACCTAGACCTCTCCATCTATTCATGAGTAGTTCTATTAAGATATCGGGTAGGGGACCTGGATCAGAGTGTTGATTTTTGTACAATATAAGGAGATGTTGTATCATGTACATACCAGCTAAACGCTGTTCATCTGGGGAAAGATTCAAAAACGTTTGTGCTAATGCGTCATCACTATATTTATCAGAACTGTCAGCCCATTGGACTGCTGACCTGGCTAATTCTTCTTCATCCATAGAATTGAGTACATGGTACCCCAATTGTTCTTGAAGTATTTTATCAGTAGCCTGAAACAAATGTTCAGGGGTCTTCGGGTTTGACATGGCAGCTTGAAAAAGTCTCTTACTTTCCGGACGTATTGGACGCACTGAATTATTAAAGGGTCTTCCCTTACCTACATATGCTATCATTTCTCTAGCGGGTAACTGTAATGGTCCTGTTGTCGTTTCTTGTTGTTCCTCCTCCTCCGAATATTCAGTCTTGTCTGCATCTATTTCTCCTTCAGGCTGTCTCCTTTCATGTATTTGTTCTACTGCTTTTCGAATCCTTCGGTACATATTTTCTATACTATTCTGTTTATCATGTTTTCCGTCTGCTATATTCTGACCCCATTTGTTAAGTGCTTTCATTTCTTCCGGGTCTACACCAGGCCTATCCTGGTTTCTTATCAAGCAGTTTATGAAGAAACGTAATATCATTTTCTGAGTGTCAACTTTCTGGTATGCCATGGCATCGCCAATGCTTTCAGGACCTTGCCCTGTTTGGACAAAGTGATATATTTTGTCTAGATGATCAATCATTCCTGGTAATAACATTAAATAGTTTGCAACTCGACGTAGACGTACTGATGATAGCATCATTCTGTTGTCTTTACCGGGTACCGGATCATATCTACAGTCTGTAAGAGGCTCATTAAGTATGTCGTAACTCGCTGTTTGAGGTGTACGTTGCTGTGCTAAATCCCTGTAAGTCAATCGATGTGCTTGTGGCGGGGTCTGAAAACCTCCTGTGGCACCTCCTGAGGTGCCAGGTCCAAAAGGATTGGTTGGGTGTATGGTAGGGAGAATAGGCGCGGGAAGGAGTGAAGGAACAGGCGGAAGATGTGGAACGGGAGGAGGAGTATGTCGTTGCGGAGGTGGGTGATTATCTCGGGGCGGAGTGCCGTCAGCAGGTGGTGTGCGTGGCGGCGGAATATTAACATATTCGGGGGCTATATCGTCTAAATAGGAGGAGAGAAAAACGTCCTTTGTGGTCTTGTGACGTACTTTAATCGGGACCAATGGAGGGGGCAGATCTTTTGGCATTTCCGGAGTGGCCTTAGGTAAACCCTCGGCCAGAAGAGGATACATACCATTCATAAGAGTGTTTCGTTGTCGGTCTACTTGTTCTGCTTTTACTCGTATCCCCTCCTCAACTAATACGTTTTCACGGGCTTTGTCTGAATCCTCTCTACTTTTCTCTGCTTTTCTGAGTGCTTTCTCTGTCCGTCTGTGTGATTCTTTCCGCCATAATTCAATGGCATCTTTCTGTGACTGTCTGGCTTTCTTTTTCCATAATGCTTCTTCTACTCTCATGATGCAATCGGCATCCCATGTCCCTGCAGCGGGCCATCTCTGATTTTCTGCTAAATCTTTGGTATAATCCACCCATAAATCGAGATATAATACAGCATCTAGGCCGTGTTTGTGGTACATAAAGTACCCTGGAGTGTCCCTAGGTGGAATGGGAACAGTTTCCTCTAGTATCCCTTTTCTAGTTCCTATCTGTCTTAGTTTGGAGAACAGCGGCATGTCTCAGCCGTGCTACTTGGTACTTGATACTTACTTGGACTTGGACACAATTAATACAATATACACAATAAAGCAGATCGAACAATCACTCATACCACAACATTAAAACACATTTAAACATTTTGAAAACGAACAATAATAACTAGAATAAAACTAGCTACCTGCATACTCGATATACTGCTAAACAGTACAGATACACCGCTAAACAGTGCAGACCGGGTCTGTGTACCCAAACCCGTCTTGACCGGCACAAATTAATGTGCACGTCTAGATGCGTCCCCAGCAACGGTACTCACCGGGAAGCACGGAACAGAAGGCCTCAGAAACTCGACACTGGACTGGACCGGACTCGACTCGACTGGACTCGTGACGTAGGTACTTCGGAACTTCGGAACTGGTGGGCCTCTGAATACCTCGGACTTTGCTCTCTCAGCTAGGCTCTGGTCGGGATCCTCCGCACACCTCACCGCCTCGTCTGGGTGTCGATCGCAGCCTCAGTCACCTCCGTTGGCCTGAGGGAGGTACAGGAAATCCTGCGGGTACGCGTAATTGTCCGTCAGCGCTGTGGCAGGGGACCGGGCCTGCAACGCACCGCCGGTGCGTGGGGTGTGGGAGGGGTCCCTATTCGGGCACCAATTATGTGGTAAATTTAAATTACCTATACTTAATTTATGCGGTAAAGTTCAATAAGAATAACTCAGTCAAAATGAAGAGGCAGAGTCCGTGGCATCTGAGTTTTTTAAAAGGGGTTTTATTCCTTAAAAAGGAATTGGTTCGAACCAGGTTCATTCATATTCCATCACCACGAAGGTTCAGGAAGGGAATTACGATGCTTTATTAACAGTACATCATATATATAGTCATTCATTACAGTGATGATGGGTTCAGAAGGCGTAACAGCTGAGAGAAAAGAGATAAGGACATATGTGCGTAACAGAAGGCGTGTACGAGGGCGTACACAAAGGTGTGTGCTTAGAAACGTCACATAGAGGTGTCACACGTGGGTGGATCCCTAGAAGAATCATGCAGAGTCAGCAGAAACATGTGGCAGAGATGCGCGCGCAGCAGCATGACGTGTGATTGACGTGGAACTGGAGGGTGAAGGGGACTTGACATTTAGCCCTCCATGAGGAGACAGAAGTCTGGAGTGTCAGAACAACCTAATCCCAAATCATATCTGGTATCTTGTGTTTAAGGAACTGTATTATCTAGAAGGAAAGGTCTCTCGGGCAGAGGCTATTCTATACTGACTGCTAGTGCGTGCATATGTGACTACGTGTCTACGTGAGATGCGAGGGGCCATGGGCCTACCATGGTAACGGAAGCTATGAATTACTTGCATGGAGACAGTGAGGCCGGGCCCTTTGCTCTGCAGCTGGGAAGGGATGTTTTTCGTAAACTGCTAGACAGGAATGTATTTTCGAGGAGCGGAGCAGATAACTTGAAGGTTGAATACAGTCTTGGCAGGCAAGGGCAGATCGAGCCAGGCACCGCTCGCCGCACAGGGAGTAAGGCAGAGGTCAGGAAGCGGCAGACTGCAGCTTTCAGGAACAGGAGGCAGAAAGGGCTCGATGGCAGAAATCAGGGCCTAACTTGCCAGAGCTAGAATAACGTGAAAGTGCACCATGTAAAGACGTTGGCAAGGCACACTTAGGAACTGAATATCTGACCCATTCATGGTGGATCTGAAAGAGGACATGTTAACGTTGGACGCAAATGTATTTGCGTCTTCATAGCTGGAAGTGGAGGGAACTTACATGTACTAGAAGCACGTACATGGAGCCGATGGGGTCTACGATAGGGGACACAATTGACCATAAAAATTCATATTACCTCATTCCCTCCTTGTCCCCTACGGACCCTTCATGATATATCAATCCTCATTAATCTATCAATCTGTTCATGTAACATCATTTGCTCTTCTTTCTTCTTATGGCGTTTTGAATGGGGACTTGAATGAGGAATACATGATGTGGCACACAAGCCGCAAATTGCTGGCCCACATTGCAGACATAGGCAACAACTGAATACTATAAGAAGGCCAATGCCTAGGAAGGATAGGACTTTCCATCACCAGGCTGACAACGTGGTCCAGAACCAACCGGACCAAGTCCAGGTGCCTGGATTCTGGTGTATCAGACTTGCAATCTTGTGAAGACGGGTAATGGCTCTATATACTGATGGCGCGTTTTCTGGAATGAAAACACAGCAGCTCGATCCGATGACTCTACAGGCTCCGCCCCTATCGGCCAGGATGACGTCAAGGACGAGACGATTTTGAAGAACAACAATCCGCATAGCAGACTGCTCCTCTGTTAAGTTACCTAGGGCGGAAGTAGTTTCATTCACTACTGCTTCGAGGGTTCTGGGAAGGGATGTTTTTCGTAAACTGCTAGACAGGAATGTATTTTCGAGGAGCGGAGCAGATAACTTGAAGGTTGAATACAGTCTTGGCAGGCAAGGGCAGATCGAGCCAGGCACCGCTCGCCGCACAGGGAGTAAGGCAGAGGTCAGGAAGCGGCAGACTGCAGCTTTCAGGAACAGGAGGCAGAAAGGGCTCGATGGCAGAAATCAGGGCCTAACTTGCCAGAGCTAGAATAACGTGAAAGTGCACCATGTAAAGACGTTGGCAAGGCACACGTAGGAACTGAATATCTGACCCATTCATGGTGGATCTGAAAGAGGACATGTTAACGTTGGACGCAAATGTATTTGCGTCTTCATAGCTGGAAGTGGAGGGAACTTACATGTACTAGAAGCACGTACATGGAGCCGATGGGGTCTACGATAGGGGACACAATTGACCATAAAAATTCATATTACCTCAGCTCCATGTCTTCTTTGCATGTCCGGGGTATAGCAAAATGAGAAGGAGGTGGCTAGCCCAGATATGCAGAAACTTAGGCAGTGGGACCTGTGTTGAAACATTCAAGATACTGTAATGTGAACCCAGCATCCCAATTGTCTACTCTGTGGCGGGGTTTCTTTTCTCAATGTGGCGGGGTTTCTTTTCCCAATGTGGTGTACAAGGGTAGGGTTGGGTAGGGACAGAGCAACACCTCTCTGAGGGCTCTAATGAGTGAAACACATGTCAGGGGTTGCTTTAATCATGTAAGGTTGGCTTGGTTGGGATTTTACTAAAAGCCAAAGCTGAATGTTGTGCCTGGAGTGGTAAAAAGCTTTGGGCCATTTTACAGCTCTGCATGAATAGCACTGTGCCAATCCTATGCTTAAAGACTTTGCTGCTGAACTGGCAAAAGACTTGCGATCTTTTATCATATGCCTAAAGACTTTGATAGAAAAGCAGACATTGGAAGTGATGTTAAGGACTTTCAACATCATGTCTTATTCAACTAGGCTGGATTCACAATGCTTAGAGTCCCTTAGCTTCAGGTCAACCAGTCCTGAAAAGAGCCGACGCACTATTACATTAATTGCAAGCGCTCTCATTTGGAAGTACAACGTCATGGTTACTCATGTAAGGAAAATGGTACTGGACTTAGCTATAGGGAATCTTTCATAAGGGACTGACAGAGCTCCAATTTATACTCTTTACCTTCCTTAAGTAACCATGAAGGCGCTACTGAGTCATTGCAAAATACGGCATGTGCCCTCGGTGGAAATTGTAACAGTAACTAGGTTTACGGTAAGCCACATGCTGGTAGTGGGCTTGCACCACCGGTAGGGCCACTCGCAGGGGGTACCTGTGAAATGTGTTTTCAGTCCTATCACTATGGGGTCAGCTCACGTAGTTAGTGAATTGCAAAATATGCCCCAAATCTTCTTTCTTTACATGTAGGTTACCTCTGGGGCGGGCTCCAGGTTTCCACAAGGGGTCTGTACTTACTGAGGGAGGTATGCTTAGCATATTACAGTAATTTCTTTACATGGCGGGGAGATCAGGCCTACTTGGCAATGGCCTCGGGTAGGGTCCCTCTGGTACACCTTCAACACTGACGTCTAAACAATACACTCAAGGCCCTGTTGTCATATCTTCAAGGGTATCCCTGTGCGCAGTTGCAGAGGTACATTGGAATGCGGGTCCTGTGTCTGAAAGCCTTAGGCACCAAGGGGTGGTAAACGTAAGCTGTGGGGGGGGTGCCATGTTACACAGATACGCTCATACACGTATGTGTGGACAGACTTCGGGAATGCCAATAGCATCAGCCTGGCAAGAAATGTGCTGGGCTATTTCAATGCACTTCACGCTTTGTACTGTCTTTAAGTGCTATGGCATTCACTGTAGACTCCAGGTCTATTCCTTAATGGAGGTCATATTACCAGGCACCCTCACTGTAACACTAATTTAAATGCTCTGCATGTGAAACAAACTGATGATATGCTACATACTCGCAGTTGCAAGTTTGATGGGAGTGCATCTGGTGCTAATCTTAGCTAAGGCTTAGCATGTGACAGCAATGTAATACGGCCATGTGTACTGGATCTTTCATCAGGGAGCCAGAAACACTAATCGTTTTGTGTTTGTTTTTCATTTATGTATGACCGGATCCATGGTGGATACCTGGGAAGTGCTCCACACCGCAACAACAGCAAGAGGTGGACAGCCAAGGGGACCTGTACACCCGGAACGTGAGTGTCAAGCAACGGCATCAAGTGTGATGGGCGATCAATTCAACGGCTCAAGCGGTGCCAGCATGAGAAGGTGCTACCCATGCATTATAGTTGGGGTGTGTAATTGTCACCCATTTGTGTTGCCAGTTGTAGGAAATAGGCAGTGCACTGCATTACAGGTGTATACTGTCACAGCTTGACCAGGAGCACAAGTATTATGGAGGAGGCGTCACAACAACACCCTTGTTGTGAAACTGTTACTGCTATGATGGCGCCTGTGCTCGTGGGCGCATTCATAATTGACACTGCGTGGTGTTAGGAGGCTCCGTAGTAGGAAGGTAGGCTTGCACTGGGCTTAGCCTTACAATGGTATAGTTGCACCAACAATGATTAGCATTGACAGGGGAGGCGTAAATATCCGGTGCACCATGATGCTGATGACGGAGGCCAGGTAGTGGCTCCAAGAGGGTGTGTCAAGTTCCTATGAGTAGGCCAGCCCCAGCTTTATGACCCCGCAACTTGAGCAGGATTGGGTGGTCAGGAACACTGAAGTAGGTTGGTTTTACACATCTAGGGCCAAGATACGCCCTGTCACAGCGACTCCAGGGATTCCAAAGATGGTGTCTGTCCATCCAGAGTAGGGAATGAAACCTTCAGACAGATCTTTAGGCCCAGTTAGTGGTGTATAGTGAGGTGACCTGTTGGTGTACCAGGGTACACCCAGACATTCCAGAGCCTCCAGGGGGCGGAAGCGAGTCTGTGAGGCCATTGGGCCATTGGACACATACCTAGTAACACACTGCTGAGGCTAGCTTGGGCTTGACACTTACAGACTATAACACAGGGGTGGATCTGGGGGAACTGTGCTTCATAAGAAGACGGTGTACATTTGTTCACACCAGGGGATGAAGCCGTTGTAGGGGATCTTCTTGCCTAGGTAAGCGCATATAGGGACATGGTATGACCCTGCAGTGAGTTGGTAGGGCCTGATACTTAGGCTGAAAAATTTAATGGTTTGGCTAGGGGAATTTTGAGGCAGGGCATGACCTTTCAGTGTAGGAGAGTAGGGGGGGCCAGATAGTCGGTCAACTACGCTGGCCTGTGGCTGTAAGGTCATGATTGGTGAGCAGTTAATTTAAGGTCCTTAGGGGGCGGTGCTATTCTCAAATGGGGTCGCCCAAAGGGAGGGACAAGTGGTCTCTCCTAGAACTCCAGGGGCAGTTACAACAGGTTGGCTACATGGGTGTGGGGGAGGGGAGAGTCACGCTTTCTCTAGGCTGGTTGGCCAACCCGCACGTGCACAAAGACACAAGTAAACGGCGCAGAGATGCAAGGGCCCCCTTCAATGGAGTTAATAGAACGTACGGGGGTAACTGGGGGGCCAAAGTACCCTCACGGTAAGCGGGCCCTCTGCGCATGCGCAAATCCATGGAAAGGCATGGTTAATAGGGCGTACAGGGGTAAACGGGGAGGGGTTGTGACCCCACAGTAAACGGGCCCTTTGCGCATGCGCACTCCGACAGGAGGGTGTGGTTAATAGGGCGTACGGGGGTAACCGGAGAGGGCATGTAACCCCACGGTAAACGGGCCCTCTGCACATGCGCACTCCTTCAGGAGGGTGTGGTTTAGTGATAAGGATCTGACACCAGTTATTGATCGACCTTACCATAGGCCCAAAAAGGTATGCAGAAAAATAAATATTGTATAATGTGATTGATATATTAGTTTCGGATAGGAAATACCTTGTACTAGAAATATTTTAAGGTTAGCCATCTGAATACCTGTATATATCAATTGTAAGATTTTCTGCGTAGTGGTGTATATATTGTTTATTTCAATTTTTGATTTATTTTGTATGTTTTAATAAATATGGCCGGGGGTCGAAAGATCCCCCGCTTTCCAAAGAAAACCCTCTCACGTCCTGTTAATAATGTTGGTTAACGGAAGGGTGGGGGTCCTCCGGCAGTCCCTGGCCATATGCATATCACGGCACACTAGCTCACCGGCTCTCGCGGCTATCCAGCTACTGCTGCTCACTGCTGCGCACTGTGGCTCACCTGCTACCTCTCAGCACCGGAGGTGTATCACAACCCTGTAAACCCTCTCCCTGCTCAAGTGGGCTAGGTTGAGGCAAATACACCAGCGGGTCGGGGGCGGGGGGGAGCACTGAGTGACAGATCTGGTCGCATGAAGACTCACATAGACGCTGTGAAGTAGGGGTCTTTCCGGTAGGAGAAGGGGGGCACTATTTGCCAAATGTGAGTTTGGCAAAAGCATATTGCTTAGGCACGTTTGTCAGGTAAAAAAAAGATGAGGCAAGCGCACACCACTGGACCTGTTAAACAAGCTGTTAAACGAGCAGTGATTTTGGCGACACCTATCTTAATACAATTGCTCAGTGTGCGGCCTTAAAATATTCACCTGTGTGTTTGCAGCTTAGTGCATATGCAAATATGTTTATTTAACATTACACGCCACATTATTAGGTTGGAAAGCCAAAAGAAAATGAGTTACTTTATGAAAGATTCAACATACATTGGAATTCTTGAAAGTTATGAAAAGCATGGTTTTCTAGTATCTGAAGTGAAAAATGCACGCAGGACATACATCGCATAAAAATGGCATTCGAGGTGCCAATATAAAATGCTCCTGTTTGACATTTAGTGAGGAAACATCCCTCCATCGAAGTGAAAATTACTCAAAAAGAATTTTGCGAAATTTGTGTCAAATGAAATCTGCAGATCGCTCAAAATTATACTGGTATATTTGGTTTAATTAAAACTATGCACAGGCCTGATCTATTACTTAAAACTTAAAACTTAAAACTCCCTTCAGAGCCAATAAAAAAAGCAATTTTATAAAAAAAAAATGCACACTGCTAACTTTGAGTAAACAATCTCAAATCCAATTACGACACTATGGAAAGATCTAGAATGACGCCCTCTTCAATAACTTTGCTAACGGAGAGTTGGTTATGGAAGCCTCCCTGGCTCTTAAGAAAAGGCAGGCTGCGTTGTATAACTCATTTCCAAACAAGATAGTAAATGAGCCATTTTCCTTTTCAGTGTCAGGAGAGAAATAGTGATCGGTTGCGCGTTCAATCAACATATTGGGTCACTTCAAGGCAATGCGCTTCAAGGGAACAACCGAGTCAATCTCTGCATATATTTAAAAGACCTGTTAGCAACATTATTGATATGGAATTGGACAGAGCCTTTTGAGGTGATGAATCACTTGACTTTGCATTGTTATTCCCTTTGGCACAGCGGGCAAAGATTTATGTGAAAGTGTGCCTATCTTTCCCAACACTTTAAGCATGACAGCGAAAAGAATGACTCTCCCCCTATCTTGTTCACTTTTTGCGTGTGATGGATGGAGCCTCTTCAATGGCGGCTATATCGAGCTCCATCCTTTGCAAAGGAACAGTGGGAACATGGTGCCCTTGATGTGGCGGATGTTCACTGCATCTAGAGATATGTGTTTCCCGCCTCGTGTCAAGGAGCGTGGAGCTTCACAGAAATTGCTTTCTGATGACACTTTAGAATGAAATTGTTAACTAGCTGTCAAAGCCTGGGTAAATAGGGTTGATTTTACTATCAGTATTCTGTGTGTTCAGAACGCCGGTATGTAAATGAGGACAAAATGCTAGGATGGGAAAAAGACACAATGAATTATAACTGTTCTCAAAACAGATAATAGGGGTCTGATAATAGAACTGTCGGCTATGACACTAAAATATTAAATTTGCTTAAAAAGACAACAAATATATCAGTGTGATACTGAGACAAAACGTAATTCCGGATAAAGATAGTAACTTTCAAGGGGAGAGATTTGAAAATATCCCTTTTTGTCCTTTACATAGGCCCAAAGGACAACTGGAGAGCAGCAATTCCATCGATGCCCAGTACAGAATTGCAGATGCATTTACAGCCCAGTTGACAGGTGACAAAGTGCTTTTGAGGATGGGTAGCACGCTAATCGGTGATAGTTAGAGAGTTAAAAGGGTTTGTCTCTGTTGTGTGGCCTACTGGATGTTAGATCTGGGGGTCTCTAGTTGGCAAGGGTATTCACCTTTGCCCAAATAGGGAAACTTACTTCTAAGTCAGGATAAGGGGATTACACTCCTTAATAACCCCTGCTCACCCCCTTGGTAGCTTGGCACGAGCTAACAGGCTTATCTCAGAGGGAGTGTGTTAAGCATTTGTGAATATACACAGTAATACAGTGAAAACACTACAGACACAACACAGGTTTTATAAAAATAAGTATTTTTTATATAGAATTAACCACATGACCACAAACGACAAAAATCCACAATACTACACTTAAGATTACTTATAAGATGAGTAAAGTCCCTTAGTTCAAGTTGTTGGTAAATGCAACAAAGTTCTCAACAAAGTACCTGGATGCGTAACACGAAGTGAAAAATAAAGGCTCTCAAAAGGGGAGATGCGTTGGTTCCGTGACCCGGGGGAACGGTTGCGTCCTTCCTCAATGCTTGCGCAGAGTAGGGGACTCGACGTGAGCCTTACCGGTGCGGAGGTGATGCGTAGATTCTCGGCTGCGGGCCCGTTGTGGTGCGTGAGATGGCGCCATGATGCGATGCGATGATCCATTTGTAATGTGAGAAGATGGCGCCCTTGATGCGGCAATGCGATGACAATGCGATGATGCCCTGGCAGTCTTGCGATGGCGCTTTACTTTGGAGCCGCGACAGGCCCTGCAACACGCTTCTCTGGTGATGCGATGGCGACTCTCTCGATGGCGTCACACTTCTCCGGTGATCCAACAGCAGGCAGCTTCGATGAACACACGCTTCCAGGGAGATGCGTCAAAGGCTCGCTTCTCCAGCGTTTCGATGAATTCAGCTGCGGCGGCGACACGCTTCTTCTAGATGCGTCGTGCTTCCAGCTCCCAGCGGCACCCAAGTGACTGGAGTCAGAATTCCCAGCAAGGAAATTCAGGAGGGAGCTGGAGGTGAAGTCTTTTGTCCCTGAGACTTCAGCAGGAGGCAAGCACAGTTCAAGCCCTTGGAGAATATTCTGTAGATGAAGTCCTTTACAAAGTCCCTTCTCCTTTCCCTTGGCAATGAAGCAACCACAGCAGGCCAACCCAGCAAACAGCATGCTGGCAGAAGGGCAGTACAACTCCTTCAGCTTCCTTGGTTCTTCTCCTTGGCAGAAAGTTTTCTTGTTCAGAAGCGATCTAATTTCTTGGGATCAGGGTCCCAATATTTATGCCCCAAAATCCTTTGTTCTCTCAAGGCAGAGATGCCTCTGCCTAGTCCAAACCAGTTCCTGAGCACTTTGTTTACATGACTCTCTTCTTCCTTGCACTGTGCAGGACAGAGACATCAGCCGCCCCTCAGGAGGTAATGCCAGCACAGGGGAGGGAAGATACAGCTCTGGAGCACTCTGTTGACATGATTCCTCCTCTCCTTTCACAGTGCAGGGCAGAGACATCAGACAAGCCTCAGGGGGTGGAGCCAGCATTGTAGAGGGAAGGGCCAGCCCTATTCAGGTCCCAGGTGCAACTCCTCGCTCCCATCTGAATGCAGATCTCTCTATTCACCACTGGGCTGCCCTAGCCTGTCTCTTGGAATCCCCCAGCCCTGTCACTCACAAACCCAGACAAGGAATACACAACCGAGCAGAGGCAGGCTCAAATGGTTAGGCAAGCAAATACATACTTTATAAAAGTGGTATTTACAAACACAGAATATTAAAATAAATGTTACTAAAAGATGTATTTTATTATTCTGAGTTCAGGCACACTAAATTCGAATTTCTACTGTGTTGCCTGAGTCAGCTAGGATTATAAGCGTGCAATAATCTAGTTGCTCATTCTGGCCTATGAGAACAGGTAGCCTTCAATAGTGAAAAACTAAAATGGCTGTAATTCACTATGAGAACATGCTACACACAGCAGAGCATGTCCTACCTTATACTTACAATGCACCCTGCCATTGGACCTACCATAGGGGTGTCTAATATGAAGCAAATGGAAGGTTTAGGGACTGGCAAGTGGGTGCACTTGGCTAAGTCTACATGACAGTGTTCGACTGCACACAGGCCTTGCAATGGCAGGCATGAGACACACTTTACGAGCTGCTTCTGTGGGTGGCACAACCAGTGGTGCAAGCCTACCAGCAGCATTTGATTTAAAAGCCCTGGGCGCACATGGTGCACTGTACTAGGGGCTGACAGATAAATCAAATAACACAATCATGGAATAACCAATTAGTACATCAATTTAACATAGGGAGCACTTGCACTGTGGCACTGATTAGCAGTGGCACAGTGCCCAAAGCATAAATCCAGCATATCAAAACAGAGGAATCAATCCGTCAAAATGGAAGGGAGACTCACGCCAATGATGCTAGGTCTAACACTGGAAAAACCAAAGGAAATGATGGACGGAGCGTTGACAATATAAGCACTCACCCCCAGTCAACTGATCTGGGTTTAATCCATCACCGTTCTTTAGCCCACTCTGCCACCCCAATTCAGACATGGTCATATGCAAATCAGTCTGACCCTGTACCTCATGGGAACAGTCCAGCCCAAACTGAGTCCTCGGCAACACTTCAACAAGGAAGTCTTGGCTGCATTTTGAGACTCGGCTTGAGCTAAGACCCTCACATAAAATGTAAAAAAAAGAAAAGGGGGCAGGGTAAAAATACCTGACCCCATAAAGTGGTCCAGGGGTTCCAGAGGTACCCCAACAGGCCAAAAATGCATGAAGAAAAATTGCTGCAAATTTGCAAATTTTGTGAATTTGCAATGAGATATTTTTTTTTAAAACTAGGTGCAGGTTCCTGCGCTTGCTTTTAAATAACTCCTGGGTGGGCCAGGTCCCAGGGCCATATCATACAAATAGGAGGGGGTGCATGGGGCCTCCTCCTAGGGTTTATGAAATCCCTAAAGACCGCCACCTCCCCGGGGTCCATCTTTTTCTGGTTTGTAGGCAGGCCCCATGAGCACGCCTGCAGTCCCGGGGACTACCGCATCCCCGGGGCATATGTAAATGAATGCAGGGGCAGGACACCCCCCTCAGCACCGGAACCACCACCTCCCTGTAGCACTTTATAATATGTGTGAGAGCAATCACACTGGGACCACCCACAACCACAACCACAGGGACTGCCACCTCCCTAGGGCATATGTAAAATATTATGGTGGTCTGTTCAGCCCTGGGGACCACCACCTCCCCTGGGCTGAAACTGCGGGGTGCTGAACGGCTTCCCCCAGCAGCCCCGGGACTGCGATCTCCCCAAGCTTATCAAATGCATGGGGGGGGCACGAGAGAACTCCTGCAGCCCCGGGGACAACCACCTTCCAAGGGCAATATATAAAAAATAAGGGAGGCACATTCCTCCCACTGCCTGCCACCTCCAAGGGACTGTAATACATTAATGTAGGGGATCCATCACTGAGCCCCAGCCCTGAGGACCACCACCACCTCTTGACTATCTTATATATTGGAGGGGGATTGCAGGTCCTCCCTCGTGGAGTCATGGATGGCCCTGGGAACGCCATCCCCCCAGGGCCAGTTTCTGCTATGTTCTGCGGAGCCCACCCTGGGACATAGCTGTTTGCTTTAGCTTGGCGGGAGTTGCTAGCTCCCACCAAGTAAAAGCAAACATAACTCGGCAAGCCAGAGCTGTCAAACAGCTCCAGATGCAGAAAGCAGATTTTTGATCTGTTTCTCTGCACGCAAATATGCGTGCATAGAAATATGTGAAAACATTGCTCAGACAGACAGGAAGCTGCCTTTCACCAGCCTGTCAAGCAATGCCGGCCCCACATGAGGCGGGGAGCCAGCAGGGACCTCGCAGGCCTTCGGGCTCCCCCTGCAGTCCCCAACTGAAGCCACTACAGGGTGGGACAAGGTCATCCAAAATAGAGGCAGGGCCCCCGGGGGAAGAGGACCCTGGGGCCTAAATTAGTCGGGGAGGTGGCTGTGCAGTCCCATCCCATATTTAAAAAACTAAAACAGACCAGGCCCCATGGCATGAGGTATCAGGAACCAAAATCGCAAATGTACCTCCTGGTGCACAACTGGATGGGGGATAAAGTCCCATTCGCTGCAGAGGGTCCTTGGATTCCAGCAGACCCTCCCATTAACTCCAGTAAGTCCCACTCTGGGGAATTGGTGAGAGGATGATCAAAGGCTAACCCCCCTTCTCCACCACTCTGCAAACAGGACTCCTGCCGCACAACTTGTCGGGGATGAAGTTGCCCTGGATGCTGAAGGTTCTTGGGTGCCATAAAAACCTTCTGTTACCTCCAGTACGTCCAACACAGAGGTATTGCTGAGAGGTCTTTACCATGCCCCTTTCACCACCACTCTGCAAACACGCCTCCTGGTGAACTACTGGTTGGAGGATGAAGTCCCCGTGGCTGCTGAGGGTCCTTGAGAGCCAACTAACCCTCCTGTTACCTCCAGTAAGTCCCACACAGTGGGATTGCTGAGAAGTCTAAGGAGGTAACTCCCTCTTTCTTCACTACTCTGAAAGCATGCCTCCAGGTGCACTACTGGTTGGGGGATAACGTGTTCTTGGAAGCTGGAAGACCTTAGGGGCAAGAATCCCTCCTGTTACCTCTAGTAAGAGTGACATGGTGGTATTCATGAGAGATGGTCAGAGTCCCCGGCCCCTTTCTCCAACACTCTACAAACACAACTAATTAAAAAAAACATAGAAATTCACTGAAAAAACAAAGGTCGAAGGGACGTTATAGTTAGACTGACATTTCACTCATACAAAACAAGAAAAATTCAGCAGTGATAGTGACCTGAGCTTATTATCATGTACGCACCGCAAAGCAATGCTTGTGGCCTCACATATTACAATACTCATGACATTGTCAGTGACATCACTGATGATATATCAAGTGACATCACTGTTGAAATTACGATGACATCATTGTGAACACACACAGTAATACAGAGAAAACACTACAGATGGACACAACACAGGTTTTATAAAAAGAAGTATTCTTTATATAGACTTAACACAAGACCACTAACAACAAAAATCCACAATACTGTACTTAAAATAGACTAAAAGATGGTAGAAGTCACTTAGTTCAAGTTGATGATAAATGCGACACAGTTCTCAGAAAAGTATCTGGATGTGGAATGCAAAACAAACAAAAAGCTAGCAGAGTTGGAGATGCATTGGTTCCTTGCTTCGGGGGAGATGATGTGTCGCACCTCAAAGCTTGCGCAGAGTAAGGGATGCGTCTTGGTCCTTACCAGAGAGGAGGTGATGTGTAGATTCTCATACTGCGGCCCGGTTACAATGCGGCAAGATGGCGCCTCGATGCGATGCGACAATCCGGTGCGATGCAATAAGATGACACCCTTGATGCGACGACGTGAAGACGATGCGTACATGCCTGGTGGCCATGCAGCAAACTTAGTAACTTTGGAGCCATGGCAGACCCTGCGACACACTTCTCCGGTGATGCGACGGCGACCTCTGCGGCATCGACACGCTTCTCCGGTAATGCGTCAGGTAACAGCTTTGATAAAGGCACGCTTCTCTGGTGATGCGGCGGTGATCTCTGCGGTGGTGAGACGCTTCTCTGGTGATGCGACGGCAACATCTGCGACTGTGACTGCGACACACTTCTTATCGTTGAGTCACGATTCCAGCTCCCAGTGTCACGCAGGCTTCTGCAGACAGAATTCCCAGCAAGGAAATTCAGAGGGGAGCTGGTGGTGAAGTACTTTGTCCCTGAGACTTCAGCAGGAGGCAAACACAAGTTAAAGCCCCTGGAGTAATATTCTGCAAGATGATGAAAGTTCTTTGAAAGTTCCTTCTCCTCTTATTGGCACTGAAGACACCACTGTAGCCCAACGCAGCACACTGGCAGGGGGGCACTCCTACTCTCACAGTTTCCTTGATGCTTCTCCTGGGCAGAGGTTTGTCTTGTTGTTCCAGAAGTGATCCAAAGTTTGGGGTCTGGGTCCTCATATTTATACTGCAAAATCCTTTGTCCTCTGAAGGCAGATGGGACTTCACCTAGTCCAATCCAGTCCTGTGCAGTCCTGGAGCACTTTGTTTACATGACTCCTTCTTTCTTTTGGCAGGGGGGCAGGGCCATCGGACACACCACAGGAGGTGGAGCCAGCCTTGTGAAAGGCAGGCACAGCCCCATTCAGACCCAGGAGCTACTCCTCTCATCCATCTACATGCAGATAGATCTATTCAGCCCTTAGGATTAAGGAGGATGGTTATAGTTGCAAAGTCCCAAGAAGATGGTAATGCTTGGTTGGAAATAAAGGCTGAATTAAAGAGTTTAAGCAAAATCGGGGCTAGTTCTTCTTTTAATAACATGTACATTTCATTGGGAAAGGCATCAGAACCTGCAGCTTTTCCTTATTTTAAACTACTTATGGCTTTGTGGACTTTCTCAATAGTGATATGGTCATTCAATTTGTCTTTTAGGGCCTCATTAAGGGATGGAAGTTCAATATCATGAAAGGAAGCCTCTAGTTGTTCCTTGTTTATAGCTGTATCCTCTATATGTAGGTCTTGGAAAAACTGTACAAATGTATTTTCGATCTCGCTATCCTCAGAGATGATGTTACCTGAGGTTTGGCATTTGAGATCTTTGATAGGATTTCTGGACTGATTGGCTATAGTCTTCCACACTAGGAGTTTTCCACACCCTTCCCCAAACTTAGAATTATATAACCTGCTGCCTTCTCATTTTCGTCACACTCTGACCTCCAAATAATCAGCCAGTTTAGATTTTTCCAATAGCAAATCCCTTTCAATTTGGGTTCTAGTGGCGAGGTTAGGAGACTGCACGAAAGCACATTGGAAGGTATTCATAGAGGTTTCAATGGTTTTAATCTCCTCCTTAACCTTTTTATGTTGTACCTAATTTAAACTAGATAGAATGCCTCTAAGATAGGACTTATATGCGTCCTATGCCATATTCAGTGGCGCTGAATCCATGTTAAAGGCAAGAAATTTGGTTGTGGCTGCTTTCAAGTTATCTACTGCAGAGGGATCTAATAGTAAAGTGTGGTTTAGGGTCCAATGCCATAACAGGACTTTATCTATAAAGAGAATCTCAAGGGAGACCGCTGAATGGTCTGATAAATGCTCGGGGATATGTATAACTTTCTTAGTGTTTTTACTAATGGCTAAATCCACAAGAAAGAAATTGATCCTAGATCGATGCCCATGCTTTTTTATTATAAAAAGTCACGTTTCCTCCCTCGGTCCCCTCCCTGGAACTCATAAATTTCCAAATGTCAATAAGACCTGTATCAAAAATCAATTGTTTCAGAACCCTTCTCATGCTAGTGGTTACATAAATTGCCTTTTTGGAAGTTGTGTCTAGTGCTGGATCTAGGAAGACATTGAAATCACCTCCCAATATAATTGGTTCATTAATATCCACTAGATGCTGAAACAGATTACATAGGGGCATAGAGTCATTCACATTGGGGCCATAGTATCCAACCAATGCTAAACAGACACCATACATTTTGGCCTCAACATTTACCAATCTACCTGAAGGATCCACCACACACTCCCCTAATATAGCTTAGGAAGATTTTTTTGACTAGCAGAGCGACCCCTTTGACTGTACAAGAATGAGAGGTACATACACATTGCTCAATCAATTGTTGGCCTTTTAACATCTCCCACCATTTATCCTTAACTAGATGTGATTATGGAATAAAGATAATATCTGAGTCTGTGAGCCTGAGATATTCTAAAATCTTCTTTCTTCTTAAAGGGACCCTAAGGCCATTGACATTCCAGGATAGTATCCTTAGAGGCACTAGGCTTTTCTGGACTCATTGTGAAATATAAGATTATATAAAAAAGGAAAGAGATACCAAAAAGGCCAGGAAGTCTTGGTCCGAAAGTAAAAATTGCAAAAAAAAGGTTTTTTTTTCTAAAACTGGCAAAAGAGGATTTTTTAAAATTTTTCCCCACATGCTCCACCACACAATGTGATTATGTATTTTTTACCCCCTCCACCCACCATGGGGAACCCTCCCAATGAACTAGAGGTATACTATGGATTACCTCCTTTGAGCTCTCCTGCTACATGGTGGCTCCCAATAGAAAATAGTGATACTGATTGCGCCTTAATCTGATCTATAAAGTCTCTCACGTCACTTGGGTCTCTATAATTACTAATTTTATTGTTTCTCATGACCCACAAGGATGCAGGGAATCTTGTGTTTGCAGTAATACCCAGCTCTTGAATAAACTTGCCCAGTTCCCATTGCCTATCCTGACTAGTACGCAAGATATCAGACCTAATGCAAAAAGACCACTTATCTTTCTTATATGTACCTGCTTGTAGAGCTGCAGCAAGAATTCTTTCCTTCAAAGAATATGATTTAAAATTTACTAACATCTTCCTTGGGGTTTTTCTCCCTGGACTTCTCACAAAGGAATCACAATAAACTCTTTGAATGTCATCATCTACGTTACGTTGGTCAATGTCTGTGTTGAATTCTTTCAAAAGGTGTATCACAAAGACTTTTATATCCTCCCACTCAAGGCCCTCAGGAACATTCAAGATTCAGATATTACCTGCACTGTTTTCTAGTGATTCCAACTTATCTCTAAAATCTTTTTCGCTGCCTTTAACTTCCTTATTTCTTCCTGGTTAGTATTAGCCTTTTTAGAAAGATCATCTAATGTGACCTCCATAGCCCCAACTCGTCCTACCAAGTTGTTGATTTTATCCTCCATGGCGTCACAGATACCCTGAATTTTTTGCTGGTTAAGCTCCGAGATTGCACATTTCTCCCTGACTTCTGTTAACAGGGTTGATAAAATCTTTCCTGATTCTGGGGTATTAGTATGATCAAAAGAAGCAAGGGATGATTCTCCTTTGGCCTCTGAGTGGTTTTCAGATGGAATAAAGCAAGGGCAGAACCTAGGCATAAGGCTAAAGGGGTCCCAGACTAAGTTCTCTTCTGCCAGGAAGTCAAACCTGTTCTCTAATCTTATAATATCGGATTCCATTGTTTTAGAGCCTAAAGCTTCCATGTCTTCTTTTCCTTTCTGGAGTAGAGAACTCTCAGTGTCTTGAGACAGTACTCCTGAGGAGGGGATCGTTGAACCCCTTGCCCCTGGACTTTAAAGTAGGAACAGATTTACTTTTATACTCTCTGTATTCTTTTTCATATGTTTGATACTTGCTTTCTGAGATGATTTGTCCTCGGGCGGTCTTTTAACTTTAAGAGCCCGAGGAGCCTGCAGAACCTGGGGAACAGTTTTAGATACTTCTGCTTCTGGAGCCTGTGACACAAAGAGGTTTTGGGAGGAAATTTCCCTTGAAACAAGTATGCTCAAAACCGAGTCCCCTTTCCCCCAAACACCTCTACCTCTTAAGGTGTATATATTCACAGTTCTCCCACTGTTTACACTATTCTCACTGTGATCAGATCTCCCCCTGTTATCAAGCTTAACCAAAGAGGCTGATTTATTTTGCTTAAGAACAACAATACTAGTGCTAATGTTAGTAGTATTACCTTCAAGTGGAGCCCGCTCCCTCCTCTTTACTGGGGTCATCAGGGGTCCTTTCTTGTCATTTCTTGAATCCTGGTGGATTATTGACTTTTACGCGGGGGGACACTTACCAGACCGGAGGGGGGAGGCGAGGAGGCCCCCACTGCAGCCGCCACTGCTTTGAGTCATTTTTTGCTGTCCATAGCGCCGCCGCCCCTGGACTCCACCTCCCGGCAGCCTCAGCGGCGGCGCTGCCTTGTGACCTCATGAGAGCGCCAGGAGGCGCCTTAAAGCTGTGCTCTGCTCGGCAGAGCGGGGGGACACTTACCAGACCGGAGGGGGAGGCGAGGAGGCCCCCACTGCAGCCGCCACTGCCAGGAGTCATTTTTTGCTGTCCATAGCGCCGCCGCCCCGGGACTCCATCTCCCGGCAGCCTCAGCGGCGGCGCTGCCTTGTGACCTCACGAGAGCGCCAGGAGGCTCCTTAAAGCTGCACTCTGCTCGGCGGAGCGGGGGGACACTTACCAGACCGGATGGGGGAGGCGAGGAGGCCCCCACTGCAGCCGCCACACCCAGGAGTCATTTTTTGCTGTTCATAGCGCCGCCGCCCCGGGACTCCATCTCCCGGCAGCCTCAGCGGCGGGGCTGCCTTGTGACCTCACGAGAGCGCCAGGAGGCGCCTTAAAGCTGCGCTCTGCTCAGCGGAGCGGGGAGACACTTACCAGACCGGAGGGGGGAGGTGAGGAGGCCCCCACTGCAGCCGCCACTGCCAGGAGTCATTTTTTGCTGTCCATAGCGCCGCCGCCCCGGGACTCCATCGCCCGGCAGCCTCAGCACCGGCGCTGCCTTGTGACCTCACGAGAGCGCCAGGAGGCGCCTTAAAGCTGCGCTCTGCTCGGCGGAGCGGGGGGACACTTACCAGACCGGAGGGGGGAGGCGAGGAGGTCCCCACTGCAGCCGCCACTGCCAGGAGTCATTTTTTGCCGTCCATAGCGCCGCCGCCCCGGTACTCCATCTCCCGGCAGCCTCAGCGGCGGCGCTGCCTTGTGACCTCACAAGAGCACCAGGAGGCGCCTTAAAGCTGCGCTCTGCTCCGCATCGCGGGACGCCGGGCTAAGCCCGGGCAAAGGGCGGGCCCTCAGAGGCCAGAGGAGGGCGGGACGGGCCACCCCACTTGATTCTTTCCAAGGAGGAGGTATAGAGACGCTTTAATTCTTAATCTATCTCGCACTGTACTGCCTATTGCCGCTTTTTGGGAGTTCTTTTGCTCTGTTAACCATGTCCATCTGGGAGGAGCTGAATGCCCTGTGTGGAACAAAGTATGTCCCGGATGCATCAACCCCCACTAAAATGGGTATAGATGCTGATTATCTAAACAGCACTCCACAGGATGTACCTTTACCTTCCAATAAAGACCAATCTCAAGTCAATACACTGCCCCGGGGTCCAAATTGTACAAGGAAGCACGATGAGGAAAAAGACAATGAGAACCAATCCAACGCTCAAAAAACGTGCACCAGCCCTACACCATCCCCCTCTAACTCAACTATATTAATGTCGGATAAGGCTGTGCATAGAACAGACAACCCTGTATCGCCCCTCCAATTGACCTCACTGGCTCAGTTTGAGCCATTGTTAATATCTGCAATATCACCTCTGGTTACTAAAATTAATGATCTAGGGGACAGGCTGAGCAGCATTGAAAATACACTTAAAATGAACTCTCTACCAAACAATAAAACTGCTATACCTATTTGCCCTAATCCTCCCATCATTCACGAAAAGTCTAAGCCCATTGCATGCAGGAAAGTCCAAACCCTAGAATTGCCTCTTACTACACCTATTCCAACTGGCCCTAAAGTTATTTTAAATTCCGCGTTTGTACTAGGTATGGGCGGAAAATCCGTTCCGCTCGCGGATTTTGCGGATTTTCGGGAAATCCGCAATCCGCGAGATTCGCGAATCTCCCGCAAAATCCGCAAATCCGCGAACAGCAGCGGATTTTGCTCGCACTGCTCGCACTGTTCGCGTGAGTTCGCGGCTTCCCAGTACAACTTCGCGCCCCGCGAATAAGTGCTAAATTGCAGAAATACGATTTTAGCAAAACTGAAACTACTTGCCAGGTTCAAAAGTTCAGGCTCATCATTAGTAGCCATTTCCTGTAGTGCTTCCTGAGGGGCCCCTCCAGAGTTCAGTTGCCAGTTGCAACTATTATGTGACCCTGCTCTGAACCTCAGAATAGTTACACATATGCCACAAAGGTCCTGAATTACAGCTAAGGGAGACAAACAGGAGCCAGGCTGGAAGTTAAAATCCATTAATCAGCCCCTAATTCATTATTGTCAGTTGGGGCAGGGCAGGTGTTGTAACTAATTTTGCAACAATGAAAGCACTTAGCAAGTGCAAAAGATCACTAATCAGGGCGCACTAAGGAAGCAGGTGCCAGCTAAAAAAATATTCTGTGACACATTAATCAGCCCCAAATTAATTCAGGTCACTTGAGGCAGGGAAGGTGTGCTTTGCTTTGCCGAAAATAATGTATACTGGACAACCAGAGGGTGTGGTGATGAAACAGAGGGTGGCATGGGTGGGCCAGAGGGTGGCATGAGTAGTCAGAGAGTGGCAGTGGTGACAGAGAGTGGCAGTGATGAAGAAGAGTATCCCAAACAGGCTGGACACGTAGAAACAACAAGTTCGCAAAACTTGCGACCCGACAGGTAAGTTCGCAAATTGCGAAATTGTAAAAACCCTCGCGAACTGGCAGAAACACGGGCGAACACAAAAAAAAAAAATCCGCAAATTCGCGGGAATTCGCGGATTTTGCGGATTGCGAATTTGCAAATCCGCAAAATTCGCAAACGCGAGATCCGCAAAATTCGCCCATGCTTAGTTTGTACCTCATACACCGTCCTGGGTCGCTCTAGAAAGAAGGCACCGCATAAATCTACCTCCCGAAGCCGCCCCATACGTGACTGTCTTCTCTGGGGTCCCTGCACTTAGCCAGGGCAAACTCGAAACACACCAGGACCTGCTTAATAAGGTAATTTTCTGGCTAAATCATAACAGACCTTTGCCACCTGACCTAGATGGTGGAATCCTGAGTGTCAGGAGGGTGGGGTGGCTAGGTACGTTGCTTAAAGACATTTCGGGGGACCTGATTTTAATCAAATTTAAGAATTGGAACATTGTCCCCTACCTACGATTTTGCCAGCCCAAAGAAGGAGACGGCCCCATTTGTATCTGGGACTTGTATGATTTTTATCCAAGCCACCAACATATTCCGTTACCAAGACAAATGACAATTAACTATAATTCCTGGAGAAGGGGATCCCATGTACCCTGTGCCATTAACCCTCTAGCCTCCAACTAGTCTTGAATATGCATGAACAATGATTAGTTGACTCGTCACATTGATCTAATCCTGTTTTAATAGATGATATTAATCTTGTAATGAAATGTTGAGTTATCTATGTATGTATTGTTGTTGCTTTTATGGGTTTTTAAACTAAAAGTCGAATAAAGCTAAATCTGATATCTGATAGCTGACTTTTACGCTTCCCCAAACCTGCCTCTCCAAAAACTAACACAGGCTAATCCCACTACCTGGGAAACCGACTCTCACAGCAGCGCGGCGGCCCAAGCTGAGCTGCACTGTAGCCTCCGCCCAGACTCCTCCCAGTGTCCTCGGCTCTGGTGCTGCTGCCAAAGCTCTGAGTGAAAGAAAGGAAAACCTCGTCACCCGGACTCCTCTGACCATCCACTGCAACTACTGCACCAAAAACATCCATGCTGAGCTGTCACCCCGCCGTTGTCGATAAAAGGCATAGGTATGTGCAGAAAAGCTCTGCAGCTAATGCCTGCTTAGGAGAGCTCGCGACCGTGGCTAGCTAACTTCCTATATCCCTTATTTCAACTTAGTGATATCTTGTAGTACAATACTACTAAAAGTAGCAAAGAAGCCCAAAAAATAAACTTGACTGTGTATGTAAAAATTCAGATTAGTTACATGATCAACTGAAGGACCCATTTATAGTCTCATGTTAATGGAAACCTATGGACAAATACATAAGAAAAATTTACATATGTTTTCTTTACATAATCTACATACATTTTATTTGCATGCTCTCTGGCTCACAAATTAAAATTGTGCCCAACAAGCCATGTAAAAACCATCTTTCTTATGTAGTCCTGTGCAACAAAATGGAAAAATTACCTAGCAGTGAACTACAAAAACGACTACATGGAGGACATGATGATTGGCCATTAGGAAAGAAAATAATGATCTTAATTTTCATAACAACAATAATTGCTCTTCATTACACTTTTGGCTTCATACGCAGCACAATCCTTCTAGAAGCAGCAACGTAGCCCAAAAAATAAACTAGACTGCATATGTAAAAATTCAAATTTACTACATGAACAACTAATGGAGCCCTTTGTTTGCCCATAGCCGGAGGTGCTGAAAGGGGGCCATGGCTTCCCGTAGCGCAGGAATCCATTGTTTGCTGTTGCTGCTTGTTGTTGGGGAGGACTCCAACCTCCAGCATTCCTGCGGCCAAAGTTCTGCCAATGTGATGACTGCCCATGCCCGGAGGGCCTGAAAGGGTCCCAGGGCCTCCCGCAGCATGGGAGCCCGTTGTTTAATGGTGCTGCTTGTTGTTTGGGAGTCCTCAAAACCCTCAGCATTTCTGCGGCCAGAGAGACTCTAAACATGATATCTGTCCATGCTTGGAGGCACTGAAAGGGGGCCAGAGCTTCCCTCAATGAAGGACATGCACAGGTGTGCCTGGGGGCCTGCCCAGGTATAACCCAGACCAAGGGCAGACCTGTCTGTGCCCGTTAGCGGCAGGAGGAAGCAGGGCTGGGCCCCCGATTTGGCTGTGTGTCCTAGCAAGTAACTTCTAGCCTTCCTGTCCCTTAATGATGAGCCTGGTACCGGTACTGTACATTTGAAACATCTACTGTTTTAAGTCTTTTTGGCACTATTTACATTGTCCTATTGTTTTTTCATGCATTCTTCGGATCCAAGCAGTGGTGCATTTCATGAAAATGTGTAAAAGGAAACATATGAGCTCTGCACTAGCAAAGTCACCACCAACATCACAGCAGTTCATAATGAAATATGTAACGGGGGCAATGGAGGACATTGAGAAGCAACAGTTAAGAGTAGGGGAAACTTTAACCATATGTTCTGTGAGTGGCCTTGAACCATCAATGCTTTACAATCTCCTCAAATGCAGCCCAACTGACTGAACTGCAGAATACGAGAACAGTCAGAGAATAAAGATAAAGATGAGAATATCCATATTCTCACCTCACTGGGGACTTCCAATTCCCATCCTCCATCTAAACGTCCCAAAATTCCAAGGAGTCACCCTGTTGATCCTACTGTGGTTCCATGCGATGGACAAGCACAGGTTAATAAAAGGGTACTTGTGCAGAAGTCGGCAGCGATCTCTAACTCCCCCAAAGCTGTCAACAAATCATTGCCCTCTGCACCACTGGACTGCTCCCCATTGGTGACATCTGTTCAAACCCTGACAGATCTTATTAAGACCTCTGTTTGTAGTCTCACAGACCAACTTAAAGCCTTTGAATGTGCAGTGCTAACCTGTGTAGAATGACTGAGTTTGGTTAATGCCCACCTTGGGAATGGCAGGGAAGGGCCAAATGATTATGTTAATATTGATGGTTTAACCTCTAGAGCATCTGTAACTCCCCCACTACAACAACCTGTTCCCGGGAATCCTGAGTTACCCAATCCACCAGTGTTTAAATCAGTGCCTCAGTCACATCAAGTACTAGTGATTGATGTAGACAGATTTCAAAATAAAGGGGCACCACCAGTCTCCCTGTCCAATACTTTCTCTGGGGAACTGCTCTTACACACCATCCGCCTGTCGTGGATCGATTAGATCTTCCACCTGCTGCTACCCCCACGTGGTCAGTTCGGCCAATGTCCTGAACCTAGGTGCTCCTCCCCAAAAAACATGGGACTCATTGAGAAATACATCTCTTAACTTGTTTAAAGTTGGCATGGGGGAGCGCTTTTTGCAGATTTTAAGATGGCTAGATTGGTTGGGTGGGTTGGCAGGGGCACCAAATTGTTTCAGGGTGACTGTGTGGTGCTCTCTTTTAAAACTCCATCACTAGTCAATGTGATACAGGGAAACGCAAACTCAGTGCTTCAAAATCAAAGTCAAATTTCAGTTGTGTTGCTAGGTTTCTTATACAAGCCCCCCCTACAATTACCTAGTCAGCTGAATGTTTCAATACAATTCCCTCAATCACAACCAACATATCAACTACCAACTTCAAATCCAAACTACGCATGTCCCCTTATCTATCCTATTTCAACATCCAACAGGTTTGATTGTCTTTCTAGTCTTACTGAGGTGGATTGACTGAAGGCTGAATCATTGGTAGGAACTACTTTGTATAAAATGTCCCCATAACCCCTGTCAATAATACACAGACAGAGGAGGATCTATCAAATTTTCAATTAATTGCGGAGCAGTCCCTGTTGAGAAATGAGATAAATATGGATCTTACAACACCAGATCTAAGTACTATCAGAATTTTATGCTGGAATGTAGCAGGGCTTCGTAGTAAGCACAGCTTACCAGAATGGTTGGATTTTATGAAAGGTTTTCTTATTATTTGTCTACAGGAAACATGGGACATTAAACCAACTCATCTGAATGATTTTGAAACATTCAACTCTCCAGCAATTCCATCGAGATATGGTAGAAGCAAGGGTGGTTTTGCATTTATGTGTCAAACAAATTATCTTCCTCTGTTGTAAATATAAAGTTGAAATCTGAAGAATGGGGTCCGCTGCACTCCAAAGTGATTCTAGTAGTCTAGAATCACTTTGGAGTGCAGGGGACCCCATTCTTCAGTTTTCAGTTTCCTTTTGTCCATCCGCTTATTGCACCCAACTGTTCAAAAAGTCATGTCTTACGCTGATATAGACAACTTGACCAGTAACAAAGCTGAAACCTTTGAATTTACCACAGAGGATACCAAACACATCTACACATTGATACAGGAACCCGAGTGTATAGCCTCCAGTACAGGATCAGTTCAATCTAACATACGTCAATTATTGTATGCACCCAAAATAGAGATTAGCCAACGCTTACATGCGAGTACTCTGATTCGCTATCACAAAGTTTCCAGGATCCCAAGAGGATTACGTATACCACTTGTTATGTTACAATATTGGTAGAGCGCAAACAGCTGCCCCAGCAAAGGGGCGTCCCCGCGCTAGTAAACCACAGAACATCCAAGGGCAAAGATTCGGCAAGGGCCTAGAGGGGAGGAAATAGGTGGGTTTTCACGGCTCTTCAGAAGGCGTATAGATTTTCCAGTGAGCGGATGCTAAGGGGCAGGTTGCTCCAAAGTTTGGCTCCTAACACTCGGAAGGAGCGTCCGCCAGTGTGAGCCAGCTTTGTAAAAGGAATCGTCAGCAGTTGTTGTCCTAGTGAGCGCAGATTGCGCTGTGGAACATACGGTGTAAGGAGGGGCCGGAGGATTTCTGGGCGGCCAGTCTTGAGGATTTTAAAGATCATGACGAGAGCTTTGAACTTGATTCGGGATTCGATAGGCAGCCAATGTAGTTTACGGATTGTGGCCCTGGCCGAACATCTGCGAGGAAGTCCGACCAAGGTTCTTGCCGCAGTGTTCTGTATACGCTGCAGACGCGCAATCTCTCCTTTATTGGTACCCAAGAGTAAGACGTTTGCGTAGTCTATGCGAGACAGAATTGTAGCTTGGATGATCGTTTGGCGGACCTTGGGATCAAAGAATTCGAGTATGGGATTAAGGCTCCTCATCAAGCCCACACAGGTGGCCGCTACTCTTTTGGTGTGGGTTTGAAAGTTAAGTGATGAGTCCATCCATACACCCAAATTTTTGACCAGTGATTTGGGGGGAGGGACAGTGCCCAGTGAGGATGGCCACCAGTGTTGTTTCCAGTGACTGGTGTTCTTGCCGAGGAGCAGCACCTCCGTCTTGCCAGCGTTGAGCTGTAGGCAATTGTCAGTCATCCATTGGGCTACCGCTGCCAGCCCATCCCTGAACCTTGCTGCAGAGGTAGAGGGAGCCTCGGTAAGCGTGATAACCAGCTGAGTGTCGTCAGCATAAGACACCAGCGACAGGCCCCATTCTCTGGCTACATCCGCAAGAGGCTGTACATATAGGTTGAAAAGGGATGGGCTGAGTGCAGAGTGTAAATCTACATTATGCAAGAACAACATAAAATTTACAGAAAGGTGGTATGGAATACTCAACAAGTGTTCACTCGATTTAATTTTATTGATTGTTGAAGAACTGTCCAAAATGTTAGAAGACCTTTCCACTGAAGTAGCTCAATTAAAAGAAGAACTGAGTTCTAAACTCACCACAGAAGAGTTAGGCCAAACCCTTGAAGACGTCAATACACAACTTGAAAAGTACACTAAAGAGATTAATAAACGCAAACTGCATAAATTTAAAAGGGATACAGTTGATTATAAACTTGGGGAGGTGAACAACTGGGCCGAAATTTATGCTGCAAGAAGACAACACAGATCGCAATTTAATAAATCAACTGAAGGTGATACATCATCCTCTGATGACTCCACACGCACCAGACAGCCCAGACAAGATTCACGGCAACCTCCACGCTCGACACAGCCTCAGCAAGGTGGTGTTCCAACTAGTCAGCCACCCCAAAGTGGTGCCTCTACGAGTCAACTTTCGGACCAAAGCACTGGACCTGTGCCTTTTTTAGGATTAGGCACAGACGCAACCGGCGATCCAGGCGGACGCGGTTCAACAGAGCAACAGCGCCCTATAGCACAATCAACAAGGAGTCACAGAATCTAATCATTAACATCTCGTGTACCACCATCTCAACCACACAAACAAAGGTCCTCCAAAAGGGCATTTCTTTTGTTCCCACCTATACCACCAACGATTTAGAAACTCAAGTGAGCTTTTACAAGTTTATGCGAACATTACAGCTAAAACATTTCTTCTCCAATGTTTGCACAGCGCCTACCACAATTAAAGAAAATACCATCATGGATTTACGTCCCAAAAGTTATTTTCTGGCTCCAGTCAGCCATAAAACTTTGGATTTATTTGAAGCACTTGTATATAAAGATCTTGACATCATCAACCAAACGACAGTACGACACAAACAGAACCTCACAAGAAATGAAAAAGTTGCCTTAAGTCAATTAGCTACAAACAGCAACATCAAGATCTGCCCCGCTGACAAGGGCGGATCTTTGGTAATCATGGATACTCAGTTCTATCTAGACAGTGTGAACAACCGTCTTTCAGATGCAAATACCTACATGGAGATAAACTCTGATCCCACTAGGGAATATTCTGCTATTCTCCAGTCTCTCATTGATAAAGCAGCAGCTTTTGGAACAATTACCACCAAAGATTGTAGCTACCTCATCAAAACTCATCCAAACATTCCATACCTCTATATGATTCCAAAAATTCACAAAGATCCCATCAAACCTCCATTCAGACCCATCGTTAGCACATGCAACTCCATTCACGAACCCATTGGAACCTACATAGATCGACATCTTCAACCTTCAGTTCCCCAAATGGGAAGTTATTTACAGGACACCACAGATTTCTTATCCAAACTCATTAACATCACCATTGACCCTCAAACACCCGTGCTACTCTGTACCATCGACGTGAACTCTCTCTACACATCCATCCCTCACAATCTCGGCATCCAGGCCATAGAAGCGGCTTTACTCAAAACCAACAAACCACCTGAGTTACAAGTTTTCCTCATGGAACTCATCCAATTCACTTTGCTGCACAGTTATTTCAAATATCAGGACAAATTTTTCATTCAGCTCTCCGGCGTAGCGATGGGGAATTGTGCAGCCCCATCGTGCGCAAATCTTTTCATGCATGATTTTGAAACTAAACACATACTTTCCATCCCACATTGGCAACATCACCTCAAAATTTACTATCGGTACATAGACGACATTTTTTAAATTTGGATTGGCACTGAACAACTACTCATTTTTGCCATCTGTCATCTAAACACCATTAACAACAGAATTCAATTCACCCATAACTTCAACCGGACCAGAATTTCATTCCTAGATGTGGACATTACCATTAAAGACACCAAACTAGAAACATCTATATACACCAAACCAAGTGATCGCAACAATTACCTCCATTATTCAAGTTTCCACCAACCTAGCCTCAAGAAACACCTTCCGTATTCACAATTAATGCGAGCAAATAGAATTGCTTCCTCAGACGAAACCTTCAAACAAGACAGCACCATCATCATGAACAAATTTCTCAAACGAGGTTACCCCAACCAAGTTGTTCAAACTGCCCATGCCAGAGTCGCTACCATTGATCGATCCATTTTACTCAAACCAAAACCAAAAATGATTTCTAATGAACAACGTAACGTTTTTGTTTCAAAATTTTCAACCAAAAGTCATCTGATTAAAAAAAGCATCACCACTCATTGGCAAATACTTCAATTGGAACCTGATTTCAGTACCCTTTTTAACGAGTTGCCTATTTTTGCTTACCAACGCTCCAAAAATTTACGGACAATCATAAAACCTCGCATTACCCAGTCGACTGTCTACAAAGGAACAATTCCCTGTCATAACTGTCAAAATTGTCACAACATAATACCAGGGAACAGCATAACTCATCCCTGTAAAGGCACGCCAATTTTGCTACAAGTCAATGCCACATGTGACACTACGAATGTTGTGTATCTATTGAAGTGCCCTTGCGGATTACCCTACGTAGGGAAAACTGAACGGAAAATTAAAACCAGACTACACGAACACCGGAGTAACATCAGAAATAAAAATCTGAAATCTTGTGTTTCCGCTCCCTTCACACAACAAAATCACAACAATAGCCAAATTTGCTTCCTCATCTTAGAGAACTGTATTGGATTTTCAAATTGGGCACCGTCCACCCTAAAGGACTCAATGAACGTTTGGAATTTAGCAGTTTCCTTTAACCTGCATCCTTTACTCTGTTGACTGCAATTGTTGGTCCTCTTTTTTGACTGCATTCATATATGTACTCTAACCTTTTTGATCATATTCATACATGAATACAGCATTTATATTCTTTTGTTTCTCGTATATTCTTCTGTTCCTTCTTTCTTCACCTTCTCCTTCCTTAGTATCACCTTTTTCCCCCCCTCTTACACATCATTTCCCAGCTACACCATCTTGCTCACTTATTTTTGATTTTCTGGAGTTCTCCATTCATACCTGCTCGTAAGCACCTTTTCACATTTTTTCCGACACTCAGCTTTTGCTTTTCAGCTGTTACCATCTTTTCTTGACCACACTTTGTCTTGACCACATTTTCCTTTACCTCATTTACTTCATTGTCTTATTTTTGTTTTTCTCAGCCATTTCCTTTCATTTCTTTCTTCTTAACATTTTTATTGTTCTCCACTGTATAAGATTTTCATTTACAATTTTGCACACTGTATATTGAATCATTGATGCATTCATCAGTTCTCCGTTTTTTCCTTTAGCTATTTCATTGTTTTACGAGTCTCACTCGCACTCCCTTCCCGGTTCACTGCCCCAGTACACTTTCTATCTCACATAGTTGAGATATTACACACATGCGCTAAGCTCCTTCACACTTCCACATTCTCCGGACTGCGTCTCACCGTGTTTGGATCTTTGAATTTAAGCATCTCACCGCATCACACGTTTTTGGTAAGCGAAACATCCCCCACTGGCAAATCACTGCTTTAAATCCGAGAAACCTAGTTACCGTTGTGCACTTTAATCGCTGCCACTCACCATGTATCGTTTTTTGTTGAAATGTCACAACGTTTGATTTTTCCCTTTTTGTATCGCATAACACATTCACCATATGCTTGGGGCTTTTCAGATTTTGTTCACTTTCGTCAGTATTCCTCTGCCACATCCCGGGTTTTAATCCTTCGGTAATTTTAATTCTTCATTTACACAGACCATCACTAAATAATTTATTTGCACCAATTTTAAACCAGCACCTTTAACCTCACGTCCGTTATCCGCCATCACCCTATTCAATCACTATGGTTTTTTCGCTTATTTTGATCGAACATCACTCGGGCCCTGATTACTAACTTCAGTTTCTCCTACTCTTTTATAGAACACATTGGTCCCCTGAAGAAGAGCTTTTCAGCTCGAAATGCATCGGGTATATTGATTTACGTTGTTTAACAACTACAATTATGACGCATTGAACATTTTGTGTTTTTGGAGTTATTAGGCTATGTTTCATTCAAGTTATCTTCATCAAAATGAGTACTCTTGATTCAGAAAGATGAATCACACGTACCAAACTACAAAGTGAATAAAACTTTGAACATTTGAATACCTTTGTGCAAACTTGCTCTTTTCAAGCATTTAGGAGTGCTCAGGTTACCCACCTTACGCCTGTAAGGTCTTTCTTGCATCGTAAATATAAAGTTTCCTAACACCTTTAATCAAATTGTCTCTGTCGAGCTCTCCGCATTCACCCTATTGATTTTAGTAAATGCCTACAATAATGCTTATGACTCAGATATACTGGCTACTTTAGGCCAACTTGATATTGATCTGCAATCTCTAATTACTAAGGGGAATGGAGACAAAATCCTGGTATGGGCGGGATTTTAAAATCTAACTCTGCAAATTGCCATTTAACAATGTCAGTGGTAGGACTTCACTCACAAATGACAATGTCACCCATTTTTTACTTTCATAATACGGCGAGTAACTCAATGAGCTTATTTTAAAATATGATCTAAGTTTCAGCAATGAATTTCGGGATAGACCAGTTGAGGTATCCTGTGCATTTGATGGTAGTAAGGGCAAAATCTTTATTGATTTTATTCTTCTCCCCAACCATTACTCGGCCTTAGTTACCAACTTTAAAATACACTACTTTGCAAGATCTACAATATGGATTTCGGCAGGAAATTTGGACCACATGTAGAATAGTGAACCAACATTAGTAAACTTACTGACTCTTCCCAACAAAGTTTATAAACTACATTCGTAACTACCTAAGCTTGAAGTTCTTTCTTGAATGCAGATGAAGAAACCAATCACTATCAGCTCCATATATATTCCCTTCTGCTGAGCACAAATGAAACAGACTTCCTTTTCCTTCAAAGCAGCAAGGACAAACTGAGCTATCTCTGTTTCTGTACCCAATCACATCACAGCATTTCTTCAACCAATTATTAGGAATGGTAACTATTTGTTGAGCGTTGTTCCTTTCTGTTTACGGCCCTCCATATGATCTTGTGAGACTCTCACAGGATTGTAAAACAACTTGTGGGAAGCTCAGTAATTTTCTATGCAGCTCCCATAAGTGTCTTGTGGCATTGCATGAACCTCATGCAGCAAGCCTCACTCCCTGAATCTTGCACTCCACTATTGCGAGACTCTTGCCCGATCTCAGCATACTTGTAGAGAAATTGTAGTATGTGGGAGGGACTAGCCTCTTTATTGAGATCCCTTTCTTGGATAATGGGTGTGCATGCACGGGTATGAGAAGGGACTGCCCTCTCCTTTCAAACCTCTCTCTCAAATGACAAGTATGCATAGTAGGGTATATGAAGGGACTGGAGTCTCTGCTGGAACCAATTGCTTAGATGATGAGTGTGCATAGTAGAGTGCTAGAAGAGACTGACGAATAAGGTTACAAATATGCATAGTGGTGTGTCTGGTGGGACTGGCTTCTCCGGTGAGACTGCTCTCTGTAATTATGGGTGTGCATAGCAGGGTGTGGAGAGGGACTAGCCTTTCCTTTTAGACTTCACTCTCATATGACAGGTGTGCATAGTAGGGTGTGGGGAGGGACTGTCCTCTCATTTTAGACATCTGTCTCAGATGACAGGTGTGTATTGGAGTGTGTGAAGGGACTGGCATCTCCTTTGAAAAATCTTTCTCAAATGACTTCTGTTGTCGTAGAATGTGTACAGGGACTGGCATCTCTGCGGAGACCTCTCTTGTTAATAATAGGTGCACGTAGTAGGGTGTGGGGAGGGACTGGCTTCTACTTTCACATTTCTATCTCAGATGATGTGTGTGCATTGTAGGGTGTGAGGAGGGACTGGCCTCTCCTGTCATACCCCTCCCTCAGATGATAGGTGTGCATAGTAGGGTGTGGGGAGGGACTGGCCTCTCTGTTAAAACCTTTCTCTGTAATAATGGGTGTGCACAGTAAGTTGTGGGGAGGGACAGTCCTTTCCTTTCAAACCTCTCTCACATGATAATGGGTGTGCATAGTAGGATATGGGCAGGGACTTGGCTCTCTGTTGAGGCCCTTCTCCTGTATGATAGGTGTGCGTACTAAGGTAAATGAAGACATTTACACAACTCTTCCCAAGTCAATGGATGTAAAGATTAGACTCTTATGAACACCATCTCCAGCAATACTCCTTCCTACAGTAGCAAGTGTGCATTCTCATTGTATTCAAAGATCACGTACTCCGTTCTACTTTAAGTGATCCTGCGAGAGTCTCACAATTTTGCAACATTTAAAAAATGTTTTACTATTTACTCATTAAAGTACTTATCAGTTACACACGTCCTCTACTTAACAATATGCATTTGTACTGATAGTGTGCATTGAGAAATCATCTATTCTTTTTTACAATTCAGGATATGGCAAAAGTCCTGCGAGACTGTCAATATTATTTAAAAGCAATATACATTTATGTTCTTCATAGTAATTATCCCTTAGACACCTCTTTTCTAAACTTAGGAGGACAGCGTGCCTTTCTGCTGCCCCCTTATATCATTTTTCTGCTTTAGTTCCACAGCACCTCAAATTTTTTACAGTAAACGTTTCGTGTGCTCGGGTGTGTGTGTGATCAAGCTCCCAGAGAGGAGTGAAATGCATCATGGCAGACATTATGCCTGTTTAATTTGTGGACTTTAATTCAATAAAATCACACTGCTGTATCCAAAAACAGTGCGTGTGACTCTTTAAATTAAGTGGAGTACCTGAGGTCCGTGCCTGTTGTTTCCGCCTGTGTGAGTGGTGGTCAGGAATCTTCGTTGTATATATATATATATATATGTATATATATATATATATATATCTCTATACTACTATTATAAAGAGAGAACTTGCACCTTTGAGCCAGGTAAACTTGGAAACTACACCACCAATCTGAACACCCAAGACATCTTAGAAAACCTCAGGGCAAGCAGAAGGACATAGGCTACATAAAAATTAAAAATAAACGTTGTTTAAAATATTTAGAAATAAAAATAAAGTAGTCCCTTGCAAGTAGCCCCGGCCGCGACGTATGCGTGAGGGGAGTAGCGTCATTCACGAGCAACAGGAAGAGCGACGACATGAGCGCCGGGAGGAGCGTCTGCGTGAGGGGAGGAGCGGAGTTCACCAGCAACAGGAAGAGGGGAGAACATGAGCGCCGAGGGAGGAGCTGCGGAGCGGCGAGAAGCGGAGGAGCAGTGGCAGCGCGGGGAGGAGCAGCGGATGAGGTAGCTGACAAGCGGTCAAGCAGTGGAGAGGTAAACACTCCAGCGTAGGGAGGAGCGGCAGATGAGGTAAGTCAGGACCTGGGGGGTTACAAAGCCGGGGCGGGAGCCGGGCGGGAGGCTCAAGGCGCAAGGCGCGAGGCGGGAGGCTGTAGGTGCTATGCCCAATGTCGGGGTGGGGGGCGGGGGGCGGCGGGCGGGAGGCTCAAGGCACAAGGCTCAAGGCGGGAGGCGGGAGGCGGTATGGCCAATGTCGGGGCGGGAGGTGGGAGGGATGCGGACTGGGCAATGTCGGGGGGTGCACAGAGGCTTAAAATGCTGCCCCCAGCCCCCTTCTGCCCCGGGCAAAGCCGGGGCGGGCTGCTAGTATATGTATATATGAAAATATTGTTCCTGTTTCGCCACTGCTCGGCGAAAACACAACCAGGTGCAGACCTCTCGAATGACCCCAATTTCGTAGCTTGTAGTGGTTCACAAAAAAAATACAAATCGACAGATAGATGGCAGAGTTGAAGGTTTTATTAGATTAAATTAAATCATAGGACCAGTGTCCACCCATATATATATATACTGAAAAACCATAGGTTTCAGGCACGTTATAGTTAGAAATTAGCATTTAAAACACCTTAGAAATTCACACAAAAAAACAGGTTTCTGGGACATTTTAGTTAGTTGGACATTTCACTCATACAAAACCAGAGAAATTTGGCCGTTATAGTTAGTAGAGCTAACTATAACTCGCGCTGCCGCAATGACCTGCTGGTGATGTCACATATTACATCACTCATGACATGGTCAGTGACATCACTGATGACATCTCAAGGGTCTGGCCAGGCCCCGGAGGATAGGGTCCCCGAGGCAATAGTGTTCCAGGGAAGAGGGGCCACGCGCCCCCCCCTCCCGTTTTAATAATAAAAAATAAAAAAAAAACAAGGCGATGACCTGGGGGATTGGGTCCCCAGGGCCGAAATCCTCCTCAGGACGGGCGCCCTTTTCTCGTTATTTAATTATTTGTTTTAAAAGGCTCAGAGCCCAAAGTTACTAAGAGAAAGGGGGCCACACTGTCCCCTTCTAAAAACGTAATAAAAGAAAAGTTGGCATTGTGCTGGGAGCCCCACCCCCTCCTTGCACCACTCTGCAAACACACCTTCTGGTGCGTTCTGGGTTGGGGGATTAATTCCCCTAGAACCTTAAGGGTCCTTCGGGGCAAACTAGCCGACCAGGTACCTCCAGTAAGCCCCACACAGTGGGATTGCTGAGAGGTGGTCTGAGGCCACGCCCCTTTTTACACAACTCTGCACACGCACCTCTTGGCACAGTGCTGGTGGGCCTCCGCTGTCTTGAGGACCTTAGGACTGACGTGGACTTCATCCCCCGAGCAGCACTGCACCAGGAGGCACGTTTGCTGAATGGTATACAAAAGGGGTGTGGCCTTGGTCTACCTATCAGCAAACCCACTATTTGGGGCGTACTGGAGGTACCAGTTAGGCTAGTTGGCTCCTAAGGACCCCCAGGAGCAAAGTGGACTTTAATCCCTACCCAAGAGTGCACCAGGGAGCACGTTTGCACAGTGGTGGGAAAAGGGGGCATGGTTTGCTATGAGAACTTAGCAAAGCTGCTGTGTTGGATTTACTGGAGGTAATAGGAGATGTAGTTAGCCCCCAAGGTTGTCCTTGGGTGCCAACTACCCCTCCTGTTACCTCCACTAAGTCATACACAGCGAGATTGCTAAGACGTCTTCAGAGGCCATGCCCCCTTTCTCCACCACTCTGCAAACGCGCCTCCGGGCACACTACTGGTTAGGGGATGAAGTCCACCTTATTCCCGAGGGACTTTGGGGGCCAAGAAACCCTCCTTGTACCTCCTGTAAGTCCTACACAGCAGAATTCCTGAGCGCTGGTTGGCGGCCCAGTACCCTCTCTCCGCCACTCTGTAAATACAACTACCAGTTAAAGACGGATTGTAATGTAATAGATCTCGCATTTGCAAGAGTTAGAGCTATTGGTATTGTAAATGTAAAAGTTTTTTACTCTTGTTTTTTGGAGTGGAGTGGATGTATGTTGTGTGTATTGGAAATGTGTGGTATGTTGTGCAGTGAAATTATGTGGATATAAAGTATGTGGTATTTAGTGTATAGGAATTATGTTGAGTGCGAATATGTATTATGGAGGGTAATTATGTGGTATGTGGTATGGTTGTCTGTATTGTGGAGTGGTAACCTCAAGTTTAGTATTCCTCAATTCAATAGAAGCTAAACTATGAACTGAGTGAGACAAAAAAAAGAAGGAATCACTGAGGAGCAGATCTGGACTTACCCACTGGATTTATGTGACTGTTTTGCTGCTTCAACTTTCGCACAATGATGCATTTTCCACATTAGCCACATAATCCATCATCTGCTGCCTAATCTGCAGATTTGAACAACAAAAAACCTTGTTTCTAGGTCAAACGGCTCAAACGTTACCAAAAAAAGGCTGCAACAAGTGTATCAGAGTGGTGGAAGGTCCCTTGCAAACCTAGAATGGTCACCTATTACTTATTGCTAAATGTGGGTATTAAATTGTTACTAATGGTGTGCAAGCCACTCTTGCTTCTTTCTGTGCCTCTCGTGCCTCTTTCTAAATTTCTGTTGTTTCTTTCTGCATCTTTATTTTCTTTTTCTTCACTTCTCTTGTCTCCTTCGGCAAATGTCTTAAACGTCCTGGTCCTCTTTTGCCTCTTTCTGCACCTCTGTTGCCTCTTTCTGCACCCCACCTGCTTCTTTGTGTACCCCTTGCTTCTTTGTTTACCCCTCTTGCTTCTTTCTGAACCCCTTTTGCCTCTTTCTGCACCCCTCGTCCCTCTTTCTGCACCCCTCCTTCTTCTTTCTGCAACTCTGTTCCTTCTTTCTGCACTTCTTTTGTTTTATTCTTTACATCTCTTGCTTCTTTCTCCACCCCTCTTCCCCCTTTCTGTACTTCTGATACTTCCTTCTGCACTTCTCTTGTGTCTTTCTCCACCCCTCTTCCTTCTTTCTTCACCTCTGTTGCTTTTTTCTGCGCTTCTCTTGCTTCTTACAGCACCCCTAATGCCTTTTTAAAACCCCTCTTCCACAACCCTCTTGCCTCTTTCTACACCTTTGTTCCTTCTTTCTGCACTTCTTTTGTTTCTTTCAGCACCTCTCACTTCTTTCTACAACCCTTTTGCCTCCTCTGCTCCCCTTTTCCCTCTTTCTTTACCCCTCTTGCCTCTTTCTGTACCCATTTACCCTCTTTCTGCACTCCTCTTGCCTCTTTCTGCATCTCTGTTCCTTCTTTTTGCACTCATGTTGCCTCTTTCTGCCCCCTTGCTTCTTTCTCCTCCCCTCCTCCCTCTTTCTGCACCCCTGTTGCCCCTTTCAGTGCCTCTGTTCCTTCTTTCTGCACTTATTTTGTTTCTTTCTGCATGTCTCTTGCTTCTTTCTGTACCCCTCATGCCTCTTTCTGAACCCCTCTTCCCTTTTCATGCACCCGTCCTTCCTCTTTCTGCACCTCTATTGCTTCTCTTTGCACCACTTGTGCTTCCTTCTGCACCCTTCTTCCATGTTTCTGCACCCCTCTTGCCTCTTTCTTCACCTCTGTTCCTTGTTTCTGAACTTCTTTAGTTTTTTTCTGCAGCTCTTGCTTCTTTCTGCATGCCTCTTGCTTATTGTTGCACCCCCTGTGCCTCTTTCACACCCCTCTTCCCTCTTTCTGCACCTTGTGTGCCTCTTTCTGCACTTATTTTGTCTCTTTCTACATCTCTCCTGTTTCTTTCTGTATCCCTCTTGCCACTTTCTCTACCCCACTTTCCCCTTCCAGCACTCCTCTTGCCTCTTTTTGCACCTCTCTTCCTTCTTTCTGCACATATTTTGTTTCTTTTTGCACCCCTCTTGCCTCTTTCTGCGCCTCTTTTGTTTCTGTCTGCGCCTTTTAATTTTTCTGCACCCCTTTTACCTCTTTCTACACACCTCTTGCCTCTTTTTGCACCTCTGTTACTTTTTTCTGTACTTTTTTGTTTCGTTCTGTAGCTTTCTTGCTTCTTTTTGCACCCCTTGCCTCTTTCTCTACTCCTCTTCTTTTTTTCTTCACCCGTGTTGCCTCTTTCAGCACCTCTGTTCCTTCTTTCTGCACTTCTTTTGTTTCTTTCTGTACCCCTCCTGCCTCTTTCTGCACCTCTGTTTCTTCTTTCTGTACTTTTCTGTTTCGTTCTGCAGCTCTCTTGCTTCTTTTTGCACCCCTTGCCTCTTTCTCTACTCCTCTTCTTTCTTTCTACCCGTGTTGCCTCTTTTGGCACCTCTGCTCCTTCTTTCTGCACTTCTTTTGTTTTTTCTGTACCCCTCATGCCTCTTTCTGCACCCCTCTTCCCTCTTTTTGTACCCCTCTTGCCGCTTCTTTTTGCACCCTTGCCTCTTTCTCTACTCCTCTTTCTTCTTTCTTCACCTGTGTTGCCTCTTTCAGCACCTCTGTTCCTTCTTTCTGCATCCCTCTTCCCTCTTTCTGTACCCCTCTTGCCACTTTCTGCACCTTCTGTTGCATCTTTCTGCATTACTCTTGCTTCTGAATGAAAAGTGAACTGATTTCTTTACTCATTTGAACAGTACCAACTGTAAAATTAGGTTCTCTTACCACCAGAGTAAACAGCGCGTGACTTTTCTAGACGTGGAACTCTTTATCTCAGACAACAAAATTGAGAACAGACTTTTCTGAAAATCAACGGCCTGCATCACCGTACTACATGCGGCAAGCACAAACCCAAAGCACCAGATCAATGGTATCCCCTATTGGGAATTTATAAGCACCAAGCACAACTGCAGCACAGATAATGACTTTAATGAAGACAGATTCAAACGCAGGGGCGACAGCCAGAGAACTATACACAATGCCTTAAACTGGGTCTCCAAGATCAGCAGGCAACCCACCCTGCAAGATAAAACTAAGAAACCTAGGAACCATCCGACTTGTGACAGATTACAGCACACTACTTAAGACACTCACACAGAGCATCAAAAGGCATTGGCACTTACTCTGCGCTGACAAAACACTTGAAACCTTTATTCCCTCCAGACCGGAGGTAACATACTGAAAGGGAAAAAATGTCAGGAACATGTTGAGTCCCAGCTACTCTAGAGAAAGCACACACAAACATTGGATTACGCCTCTTAGTCTGGCTTCTACAATTGTGGACATTGAACAACGTGCAGATGAGCCGGGGATAAAAAGAAACTTTTACTGGCTCCAATGGCCATGTATACAAGATTGATGTTAACATCAATTGCCACACCAAGTCCGTTGTATATGTGATTGAATGCAAGTATCATGCCGATCTATTGGTAGTACCATTAGAGCCTTGAAAGATCGCATAGGAGAACACATGAGAGCAGTTATTCAAGATGATTCTAGATATTCAATAGCCATGCACATAGCCGAGCACCCTGCCCAAGAAAGTCACAGAACCTTCTCTTTTTACAGCTTTGACACCATACCCAGGGATCCGAGGGGTGGTAACAGAAAGTTAACACTGAGAACAAGGGAAGCAACTGGGATCATGTGGCTTAGAAGTGTGGAATTGGGTCTTAACACTGACCCTGAGTTGCAGTATTTCCTTTGGGACTGACATTCCACTTTTAGCCTATAGCAATCTATCTGAGTGTTTAACTGTAAACATACCAAATTCTCACCTTACCAGGGTAATGATACTGCAGAATATGAGCTTATGTAACGAGTGTTCTGTTGCATACACTCTGTTTTTGGTTATTCTTTGGTACTACACGTGACAAGTTTTGCCAGTACTCTGTCCTACACCCTATGTTACCAGCGAATTGGCACTTATACTCTGTCGTTTTGTTATTATGTAATTTCCAAAACAGGACTGTATCTGTAGGTCCTGGTTTGAACTACAGGTGTGTGCATACATGCTTTGTACAGCCCAATCATATGCCTTTACCAGTAATAGATTTTCAGAACTATCTCCCACATTTCCTGACCTTCCTGTAACGTTGCCATTTCATTTTAAGTTGATTATTATCACTCTAAGTGCACATGACTTGAATGTCCTTCACAAGCCCTTCGAAATTCCTTAAAGAAATTACACATATTTACACATACAGCTGCATTTTTGGGATTAAGAAGAAAATTGCGAGCTGAAGCTACGTCCTTAACACCATTTTGTAAAAACTTCGGCCTAACCCAGTAACGACGATAAAAAGTCAGTGCCGGATAAACGAACAAAACATGGTCCAAGTTCTGGATATTCAGTTCACAGAAGTTGCAATTTTTTCAATTTTTGGAATTCTGGGACCAGGACGCTGTTAAATCATTTATCCGAAGGAGATTGAATCTAAATAAGGAAAACCAGCGTCTTGTTCCATGATCTAAGTTCCAGGCTCAATATTTTTGAGGCAGTTTCCGGGAAGTAGTCCTTGCTATTATCTTTAATCTTTCTTTAGAATTACACAACTCAATATCTCTATTAAAGCTGACCCTCCCACTTGAGTTTTTTACGAAGGATTTGAATTCTGATAGTGGGAGTGAAATCACAGATTCTTCTTTAACACAGAAAATGTTTAAAGTCAAAGAGAAATCTCGTCCTAAAGAATATCATACCACCGAAAATTTCCTTACACATGAAACCTCTTAGGGAATCAGATTCACTATTTTTTACTGGCATCCCCAACATAAGACATAGTATCTTTAATATGGGTGCTTATTAGCCCAAATTCCAATCTGATAGCAGCTGAAGGAACTAGCGTATTAAAGTTACACAGTTTACGTAAAATCTGGCCTTCTATCTTCTCTAAAAAACTCCACTCCTTTACAGGGATTGATTCAATAGCATATAGTAAGGTCGATGGAATTTTTGCTTTCAGCACCGTCAGTAGATGTAAAAAATGCCTTCTTGCCATTGTTCTGTAAAACATGCGCAGACCATTAGCTTGAGACATAGCTTTACTGGTGCTGTGTTCGATATGGGATTTATTCTTCGTATTGCTTGCGATTATTTTCCCTAGATATACATGTGAATCAACCACCTCCAACTTTTCAAGACCAATGTGCCAATTACATTTACATTATTTTATGCTTCTATCACTTTTCAAGATTAAAATGTTACTTTTGGAAACATTGATCTTTAAGAAATGGACCGCCGTATAATTCTACAATGATGACAACTTTTTGGTTAGCCCTATAGGAGTAAGATCCATCACGACTATATCGTCTGCATAAAGGAGACATGCGAAAGTACGGCTACCTATCTGTGGGGCATCGCCCTCTCGCTGAGAGAGACAGTCGGGTAAATCTGCTAAATATAATGAAAATAGTAGAAGCACTAATAAACAACCTTGTTTCAGGCCATTTTCTATTGGAATTAAAGATATTAATCCTTGGTTTCCTTTCATTAAAACCCATTAAAACTACCTGTGTGGTGGTTAATTTTAATGATCAGGCCAGCGCTCAAAGACTGTTCTGGGATGCCTCCGACTTGACGAATAAGGGCATTAGACCTCTCCCTCTTGGGTTCTTCTATCCCCCAACCAGGTCACCTGGACCACTTTGCCGTCCCCTGCCGCAATACCAGGAGGGGCCCACCAGCACCATTCAGCAGTTGCCGTGTCACCAGGCAAATAATATTGTACAAAGGCCTATACGGGAGCACTCTGGGAGGGTGGTCACGGGTGGTCACGGGTCTAGCGAGTATACCTTCTAATGCACAGCAGGGCGGTCCACCCTTAGCATAGATAAGTCTTACTAATCGTTTCTCTCCTTTGTCTCCAATGGAGTCGAACGACTGACTATCTCCATGTTTGGCAGTGATGAGGACTGAGATAGGAGAACAGAGGCATATTTGTAAGTTTCTGACCTGGAACATGGCAGGAATTAGATCTAAAGGACCCAATATGGCTGGAGTTTATCAGGCACCACGAGATTATTGCCCTCCAAGAAACCTGGGATATCTCGCATAGTGTTTCACTGTATGGATATGTTGGCTTTGCTGTCCCTGCTGCTCAGGGGTCAGCAGGAAGACCTAAAGGGGGGCTACTTCTACTCCTTTCCCTAAACCTTCAAGGGACTTTTAGAAAATTAGACACTGATTCAGTGAATTTCCAAATTATCGAATGGACAGTCTCTGTCCAGCATACATTCTTAATAACTAATTTTTATAACTCGAGGGAGGTCGCTTTACAGAATGAGCACCTCATTAATTTAGAGAAATTTTTGTCAGTATATACACAGGAACAATCCCCTGCCCCAGAGTTCGTGCTCTTGGGTGATTTTAACATACATCCATTCCTTGCCCCTGGGAGTGCTACAATAATGTTCATGGTGGACTACCACCCGAGGGGGTACCCCATTTCGAGCACAGTAAAGAGGGAGAGGCCCTCAAAGCCCATCTCACCAATATGAATTTAGCAATGGAGAGGTGAGAGTCCCCACCTTTATAGGGCGAGGAGCAAACTCAGTTATTGACTACATCTTTTTATCTCCTGGTCCTCTGGACAAAATCTCAGCCTACGGTGCAGTGATTTCAACTTTCAGCGACCATAACCCGGTCTTGCTGGCAGTTGCCCTCGGCATTGGTAAGCTCGGGAAGGAGCCAAGGGGAGGGGCACCAAAGGATCTTTCATCCACTGATCAAGGGAGACATATAAAATGGAACATGGTTGTCCCTGAGACTTTATTTGAGGAGTTAGCGAGTAAATCTGAGGCCAATCTGGTGGTCTGCTTGGATGACACCGCTCCAGGAGCCGACGTTGTTGCAGCTTATGTAGAGGTGTGCAAGCAGATCGCTAAGGATCTAGAGGGTGGTAAAAGCAGACATATTAGAAGGGCCAACAAATGGTTCGATAAAAACTGCTCTAAGACCCATGGTGGTCTGCTTGAGGCATTAAAACATTGGCCGAGAAACAGGGCATTAGTGGCACAACTTTGTAAGGAGTACAAAACTGCCATTGCAACGCGTAAACGACAAATTAAGGAGGAAGCCTGGGAAAATTTGCAATCCATGGATGTGTTGAGGGACAGTAGAACGTTTTAGGCTATTATAAACCAGCCTTTCTTCTCGGACCAGGAGAACCTGGACATGATTTGTCTTATCCCTGATGATAGTTGGCTTTTACATTTCAAAGGCATCTATGAAATTGATCAGGGGGGCCCTCACTGGGTGGAGATGCTCTTTCTGGGAATGAAACACCAGTTAGGTTTCACCTGGCTGAGGTAGAAAGGGCAATCAGAGAGACCACTAAACACAAGGCTCCTGGCCCGGATGGGGTCCCTGCAGATTTGTACATCTTGTATCCACAATTTTGGGCTAAAATGAGGAGCTCACTCTTAACCACCTAATTCTGAAGGATTGTGTTGCCCTGGAGAAGGCGGAGAGGGTCCCATGGCTGTCGTATGTTAGAGCAGCATGCAACAGGTTGGGGCAACCCGATCTGATCTCTTCGCTGCAGGGCATCAAGAAGGAGGACATAGGGTGGATTTAACATAGCTTTCTCAGGTTGTTGGAGGCAGAGAGGGAGGAGGAGGAACTTAGAAAACCACTAGTCAGAAGGATTTATGGTTTATTAATATGTCCATCTATTGAACCTTATTTGTTGTATTTCACCAAACCCTTCCATTGCTTTTTGCTGGTGATATTTTGGTTTAACCTCATCCATCTCATGTTGGGTATATTTCCTAAGTGGGGGAAACCAGACGATGCCCCACCATGTTCCTGTGACAATTTTTCTGTCCAAGACACTCTCCACCTGGTAATGTTCTGTGACCGCTACTTGGAGGTGTGCAAACATATTTTAAACCAATTCTGCAGGAAATTGGAATCATACAAGTAAAGCCCGCCCTTATGCACCTACAAATGCTTAGCTCTGTCCGGGTCATGTACAGTGTAGCTAGCTTCTTGGTGGCAGCAAGCCCAGATAAATAAAAGAAGACCCCTTTAACTGTTTTTCACTCTTGAGGGTCTTTCACGGTTTATGGCTACAAATGTTTACATTGTATGATGCACTTTATACTGTCCGAATGCCATTGAACACGGGATCCTTTTTTTTTTTTTTACTTTTTATATTTTTAAATTTTGATACTATACATGACGTATTTTAAAAAAAACGCATTTCTGTGCATACATATGAATTTTAAGAACTGAATCTCTACTGTCATTTTATATTTTTACCATGTGGAGGATTGTCTTTCTTGTACTGTTTTCTTTTATGATTTTTATCAATCAAAATAAAGAATTCTTGACTGACTGACTGACTAAAAACCCGACACCAAGTTTGAGAATGTAATGCAATCATTAGGGACAGCAGGGGAGTAGGTAAACCCATATTTTGCTGTTTCCTCCAAAGGAGCGGCCGGTCTACCTTATCGAAGGCCGTGGAAAAATCTATGAAGGCCATGTAAACATTTGATCTACGATATAGCGTATATTTCTCCTCTATTAATTTCAGCATGGTGATATTATCCAATGTCGAATGATTTTTTCTAACCCCTGCTTGTTCTATAGGGAGAACCTTATTCTCCATGACCCATTCTGTGAGATGGTCAAGAATACTTCGTGGAAATATTTTTCCCACTGCATCTAGTAAAGCTATTTGCCTATAGTTGCCTGGATAAGACCTAAGGCCCTTTTTAGGTTTTGCCTGGCGAAAAGATGCGCTCTGCGCATCTTTTTCGCGCAGGCGAAAACCTCTTGAGATGTATACGGGAGACAGGAACGGCCTCCGTCTTTCATTGACTAGCTCCATAAATGGAGGCTAGCCATTGGAAGACGGGCCTGTCCGTCAATGCCGGACCAGATTCGGGGGCGTTCCCGAGAATTTTTGGCTTTTGGCTACGTCACGCGACGTCAGCCAAAAGCCGGGAACGCCCCCGAATCTGTTCCGGCATTGCCGGCACCTGCCTTCCTGCTCCGGCTGTCGTCAGCGTCTCTCCTCCCCCTTTCCCGCCCCCTCCCGCTTGTTTCCTGATGCCCGCCTTTCTGCTTCGGCCGTCGTCAGCGTCTCTCCTCCCCCTTTCCCGCCCCCTCCCGCTTGTTTCCTGATGCCCGCCTTCCTGCTCTGGCCGTCGTCAGCGTCTCTCCTCCCCCTTTCCCGCCCCCTCCCGCTTGTTTCTTGATGCTGGCCTCGCAATGGCGGCACCGGCCGAAGATGCCAGAACAAGTTGTTTGGAGCAGAATAAACTGGATATAGGTAGCGCTTTTGGTTTATCACGTCCCCAGATTACATGCAATGACAGTTCCACAATTTACGTGAAGTGTTGGCCATAATGATTATGTAAAGTGCAGGCCCTCTAGTTACGTCAAGTGCAGATGCCACCATTTATGTGGGCGTTTGGGGTCCATAAGCTATTTGAAGTGCATTTTGGTCCGGTTGAAAAGTATTGGGCCCACATGTTCTGCAAAGGGCATTCTCATGGCTCATACTAAGGACCTACAAGAAGCTAATTTGGAGTGAGTGTCCAAGGGATTATACAAAGCACCAGTTCCACATATTATGCATATCTTCAGTCCTTTAAAGTAGGTGAAGTGTGAAGAACGCAGAGTTCAAGCTCTGAACTTAACTTGCGTTTTTTAGGTCCGGCATTTGCCAAAACCTTTTGGTTTCCTTAAAATTACAGGTATTCTAAAGTGGCATTTTGTGGCATAGGAGTACTAAATTATGTAGCAGCGTTGACTAAATAATGCAGCAAAAAAAGCACACTATGCAGTGTGGTGCAACACATTTTGAAGCAGTATTTCTTCACTATATTCACACATGCTGGCACTCTACAGATAGAGGTTTCATCACATTCGTATGTTTAGCGCATAAATACAGCAATCAGCAACATAAGCCGACCGGCCTCTTTGTAGTTATTTGTAACTTTTGTTCCGTTTGAGGTAGAAACATATGATGACAAGAACGCCATTTGTGTTAAAGTCTGCAAGTTATGCAGAAGACAACGGAATATGTAAAAAAAAATCTAGCGACCCTGTTTGTAGGGGCTTTCAGAAATGTAAGCTGGCATGCCTTCGTTTGCGAGGAAATGGCAGATGTTGGGAGACATGTTCAAATGTAAACTGTTTTTTATCTTTTTTTCTAGAAATGTGCCTCTGTTGATTTAAACATGTCCATTGAAGGAGTGGTCATTGTCCGACCAATATGTGCCTGGTGACAGAAAGAGAGACATGTCAATAGCAAATTAACACATACCACTAATACCTTGATTTTGTTTGTTATAATTTCGTACATTTTTACACACCTGGGAGTGCCGAGTGTACTTTCTGCAATTCACAGCATGTGAAACGTCCAGCCTCCACACGTCACAAAACCTTAGTCAATCAAGGGTACGCTGCGTGCTATAATCTCTAATTGGGAAGGTAGGGGGGGCGTAAGCGCCCTTTATTGAGCTCCAGCCAAACAGCGGAATTAGCGGTGTGCATCAGAGTGAAAAAACGAAACTCAGATATTTTGCTTGATAATGAAGTGAAGCACACTCACGCTGCCCTTTCAGGATTAACAAACAAAGCCAGTGTACTTAAGTCATTTGTAAAGTGTAACGAGGAAACAAGAGCACTGCATTTCGGTGCTCGCAAATTCACCCTGAGGATGACCTCTGTGTGGGCCTGAAACCCACAACATTATACTTTTCTTGTAAAGTCGAAATAAATACCTGCCTCTTGTCTGCAAACCCGAAAGAAAGGGGTGCTCGCCGCTTGCTTTAAAGACTGCAATTAGTGTTATGAAAACGAAGCTCAGAACTTTGGTTTTAATGAATGAAGTTTACTTTGTGGGGCTTTTGTTTAGGTAATTGTTCCAGGTTGGAAGGGAAATCACCGAAGGAAATTCTCGAATAAAATGAAACATTTCAAAGCAAACCAACATATTCATAGAACACGTACATGTAGAATTGGTTTTATTAAACATGCATGTACACCTAGGGCTGTCCTAGCAAGGCATCATTCCATGGCAACTTGGGGAGTCTTTACCACTGAGAATTGCTATGTTTCAAGGCCAGCACATAGCGCATAAAAGGATGGAAAATAAACGAGGGGTGTCCAAAGCTTGGAGAAGCTCCCAGCTATCATTCTCTAAACAGACCAAACAGTTTCCCATTTTCCCTCCATTTCTCCCCAGCGCTATCTTTTCCTGCACTTTGAGAACTCGGCAGCAACTTGCAAAGGGTGTGGATAGTGAGTACAGCCTACTCTCCATGCACATTCCCACAAATTCCGTATTTCTCACCCACTACAGTCTTTAAACCTAGCCTAATCAGGGAATGAAAGTAGGTACTGCCAGCTGGACACAGCCAACGGGAGCTACTATACACAAAATAAAAATGTATTTTACCTTTAACAAATATTCTCTAGGCTTCGCATCTTCTATGCATTTACAAGCTTCAATTATTCCCCGTTATCAGGCTAAGACCCCCAGTACTCTGTTTCATTGCAGCAGTAATGGTAAAATCCCACTTCCTGATGGACCACCATCAGTGCTTAATTTGTAAAAGATTGAGTGCCGGTGCCCAAAGGTCTGCTCGGAAGCCCGCAGCCAGTGCTGCTTTAAACAGCTGTTTGAACACTTTGTCTGGACTCCTGAGCACTCTGTTTACTGGCAGTGCACCACCCAAAATCAGGTTCACCTGTAGCAAAGTGCCTGTCTCTGAAGTGCTTGAGGTTTGCAGGCCTGCAGTGTGCGCTGCACTGTGCAGCAGGAAGCAAGCCAGGCTCAATGCTTTGAAGACTTCTAAGAGCATTATGGCGTCATCCAACCACATGCAGCCAGTGCTTATTTTGTAAAAGAATCAGTGCGGGCTCCCAAAGCTCTGCTCGGATGTCTGTGGCCTGCGCTATTAAATGTGGTACACCAATCACCAAGGCTTCGTAGTGTTAAATCCAGCTCATGCCTCTCTAATCCACCACGTGGCACTCCCGCCCCTGTATCTTAGTCAGTATTTGTAAAGTGCAACTCTTGCAGGTTCCTGCTTTATCCCTTTGCAATGTTTTTCTTTCTTTCTTTCTCTTCCTCCTTCTTTCCTTTTTGTGTATTTTCCCCTCTCTTGCTCTCAGTAAATGTCTGATGCAAGAAAATAAGTGCCGGTCTGCAAAAATGAGAGCTTGTGGGCCCCACCGTCAACCACTGGTTCAAATTAAGCATAGCATGCAGCAGAAACATAAATGACTAAATACATAAATGGTGCCCTGCAACCAGTAATTGAACGGCTTCTCCCCAGAACCGCAGAAGTGAATCGACTTCAATGGGGAACACCCACTCCTTAGCTCCAAGCAGTCAGTTTACCTTTAAAAGGAACCTTGTTAGACAAATACCGACATCTTTTAAAGAATCTCATCATTCATGAAGAGGGGCAAGAGATTAAGCTATTGCCATTGTAAATGACAATGCCATTTATTTATGTTTACAAAAAACATAAATAAAAATAATGTCAAGAGCAATGCCAATAGCTCTAACTTTAACAAAGGCAAAACCATTGCATTGTAAATGCTTGTTATGTAAAGGGAATAAAATGCTACCAGACCACGACGGCAATATCTTCCCCTGAGAATAGCAAAAGTTAAACAGAGGAACTAAAAACGTAGCCCACAGAAGTGATTCCTTTTGATCACCGTCATCAGTATTTCGTCTGGGCCCATTGCCCCTGAGGGTCAAATTTTTCTAATAAATCCAACTATGTCACTCACAGAGTGTACATAGTTGGATAAGTGTGTTTCCACAGGTTCAAGTGCAGCAGGGAAAAAACTAGGGGAGTTAATATTTGCTGCGTATAATCCTACCAAGTGGATTTTCCAATCCACTTCTTTAACAGGAATGGGAAGAGATTTTACTATTGTACCGCAGCAGTCTGTAATTACTTCCCAAAAATGTTTAGAGTTGTTTTTGAGGGCTGCCTCTTTTAACTTCACAAATGCACCATCTTCCTTTAATTGCTTCAGAGAATGTTTTTTCCTCTGCCTTTTTCTTTTCAATAAATTGATTAAATTACTACGTTCATTAGAAAAGTTCAGGAACTGGGCCTTCACCAATTTGTTAATTTCCCTATTTAAGATGAGCAGTGGATTAAAATAAGATTTCTGTTTAGATGGGGTACGCGATGATTTACATGCTGCTGCCAAAGAACTAATATTACAGGAAAAAACTTCCAAAAGATCAGTTTGAAGCGAATCATATTCATGCAAAACTAAATGGTGTTGATCTTTTATCAGAGCTGTTAAGTTTGCTTTTATTATGACTGTCGCTTGAGTGTTCCAGTGAATTCTACCATTATTTACATTAAACCCTACATTACTTCCTATAAAATTCCATGAACCTACCTTAGCACAAGTATAATTAAATTTAAAACAGATCAACATATGATAGCTAAATACTGATCCCAAAACTTCCACACTTAAAGATTACAAAAAAACTCGGAGGAGACAATTAGATAGTCTATAATAGAATTCCCTGTTGGGGCCTTATGACTACAGTTTGCAGGAATATCATTTTCTACCCTTCCATTAGATATTATAAGATCTAAACTTCTTAGACCTTCGAGTAATAAGGTACCTCTTTTGTCAGTCCTGCTTTTATTCGGAAAATGGGCAGTGGGGATTTTTAGGGCTTCATTTCTTTCTATGTTAGAAAATACCCTTATGCTGTGTGAAGAGACTTTAGCATTCATATCACCTACTAGCATTAAAGACTTACAATATTCCCTTTCCTGAATAGAAGAAATAAAAACAAATAGATCTTTTAATAGATGAGCATGGGAAGCATCTTGAGTAAGATATGTGTTTACAATTAACAGAGTATTTAAGTGATCCTGATAATCCTTAAGATACAACTTAATTGCCTGAATCAAGTTGGACTCATGAAAGAATTCTTTATAAGACCAGCTAAAATTTGTGCCTAGCAAAATAGCGATTCCTCCTTTAGCATGTCCTCTATTCACTTGGAGCGCAGGCCGGCTCAACACCATATAATCTTCAGTGGACCAATCCATTGTGATCCAGGTCTCTTGTAGGCAAATAATATCTGTGCTTTGATCCATCAATAGTGAGAGTTTATCTTTATTGGAGTTTAGGCCGGCTGCGTTCCAAGATATTACAGAGATAACTCTGCTAGGAGGAGTTCCCACTTTTTAAATCCAAGGATTTGCTTTTATTCAGGGTGCCTGCCACCCAACTCCATTTCTTATCTTCCTCACTTATAGGAGGATCGAACGTAGTCTTTTCCTCTGCGAGAAAGGAGACCCTCCTGTCTTCTATTCCTAAAGTAACCTGCAAAATACTTTCTCTCTTTGTATGGTGGAGGCCCCTGTTAGTAACTTCAGAATATGAATTAGACTTTCGATTTTGAACCTCTCTTTTTGGAGCTAACTCTACTTCAGGAATAAGCACATCAATGCCACAACAACATAATTTATCACTATGCAACATTATCAGATGGGAGATAGCTTTAGATGTAAATGTTACTCTAGCTCCCCTAGGATTGTTATACTTTTGGACCTGAACTAGAGCAAGATCGTTGCTTCAGATCATTTGAAGGCCGGTAATTTTGGCAAAACCTCGTAACAAAAAAGATCTTTTCATAACTGGATAGTGCTAAAAAATAAATGAAAAATCCAGAGAGTAAGGTACAGTAGAAGAATGGTTAATCTGACAATGTACCTCGGAGTTATTGTCAGTAGCATTATAGAGAACATTAGTACCTACAGAGGAAGCAAGTAAAGCGGCATTAGGGTTCAGGATACTCTGAGCAATAGGAGGCTCACTTACAACAGATACAGATGGCTTGTATGAGAGATGAGTTGGGGTTGGAATACTTGAGGTCATAAGAGGAGTGCAAGGTCCCAAAACGTTGGATTCAACTAGACCATCTTCCTTCTTCAAGACATTTTGAGTCTGTGCTATTGGTGAATTGATTATTACATTAGGGTCAAACCGCATCCTTTTTGTACGAATCCTTCGTCTTTTTTCCCTTTGTTCCTTCTTCTTCATACTGATGATATTAGTTTTGCTCTTAGTATCTTTTTCTTTGAGAGCGGGGCCACCAGCATTTATACCCTCCTCCGAAGAACACAAACGCATATAGTGGTGAGGAGCACTCGCGGCTCACAACAGGATCGCAACAGGGCCAGTATCATACAGGGTGCGGCAAACAAGGGGCTCTGTAAGAGTTCAACTTTTTGCACTAACTTGGCAACAACTTGGCCCACAGATAAAATTGCCTGGCCGCCACTTCCTGCCGCTGCTGGTGGACCACTCGCCACTCCCCCCGCCGGAGGACTGTCCAGGGCTTCACCACTAAACTAGGCCACACCAGGCCACCACTCGTTGTATTTGCAGAAGCGGGCTCACGGGCTCAGGCTGAATCTGATCCAGGTGTACTGGTACTCCAGCAGTCCCAAACAAAAAATGCGCAGGCTCGCGGCTCCCACCACCACGGTTCCCCACTGCTGCCGCTGCAAACTGCCGCAGACCGCCGCCACTCGCTTCCAGCTCGCGTCTGCTCCGACCTCCGACAACAAAACTCCGACTCCAGTAGGTGGTGCTGCTCTATTGCCGAATGTAGGTTGTCAAACAAAGCAGTGCGGTCATCTACGCAACTCAGGGTACTAAACAACCCACTGCAAAACTGAAGATGTAGTCCCTCTTTCATCTTTACATAACGCCTATTTAAAGACAAACTTTCCAGAGGGACACTGTCGCTGTCCCTCTGGCAGAGGGGCTGCCGGTAAGCACTTCCTGGGAGCCTATGTACTCATAGCTCTAGTCACAGACCTCCCTTTATAAGTGAATTTACACACTATATATGACATGTACTTATTCATTCCATTTTCCTGTTTTTTCGTCACCAGCTTTTGTCCAGGATCGGGCAACACGCAACAGCAATACACTTGCGGGTATCTTGATTCTGGGAAGTGGGCAGCCATATGCATGCTTTGGGTGGGGGACTTCAATTGTACCTCTGGAGTGCATAGCAATATTCGAGTTTGTGGCCTCTTGAATACAGAGGGACAACCTCTGGCACATTTTATCCATATACCGCAGGGTGAGGCGTTACATTTTATTATCATTGAGACAACCTAGATAGTTTGATTAACAGCTCTTCAATCCGGTATCCCACTTATTTTGGTGGTGGCAGGGAAAGTTTTATTTTTTCTTATGTTTATTTCTAGAGAGTTTTCATTGTTTGTCAGTGACTTCGAGGTGGTACACAATTCTTCTATTAATCAAAATCCACTCACTGTTTTTCTTAACATAGCAGCTCAGGCAGGGAGGGGCGATGGTCACCTGATTCATTAAAACCACAATAAAGGGTTAAGATTAAATTCTGGCAAGATAAACCCTACCCAATTTGAGGCTAAAACTGTCAAAATAATGTTTGATCTGATAATGCGGTGCCTCTAACAAGGTTCCCCCTCAGTCGAGATTGCCCGCGATTTTGAAAGGATCTGTACAGACTTAGCTAATAGACTAACTCACCCTGTTAGGTTAAAGAAGCCTCAAGAGGCCCAGTGGTTTACCGCTGAATGTTCTAAAGCTCACAAGAATTAAAAAATTGCCCCTCAGGCCAGCCCTCGTAACAGAAACCAAATTAAATGTGCTAGATGATTATATAAAAGTATAATTTAGGAGTTTAGGCTGGGAGGATTTGAAGAAAGCAAGTGCCCTTAAATAAAAGTTATTTGGATATTGTTAACTGTCCACAAATTACGGAGCAGGTGAAAAAAAGGGTTTATTGATTTTAGGCAATACCTGGGAATTGCACTTCTCTGCCACATTTAACCCAAACTGCTTGCAGGTAATGGGGAATAGTGAAGACTTGCCCTTGGATTTACCCTTGGCCTCCCATTTTAATGCCTCTCTCACACTGGCAGAGGTTGAAGAAGCCTTAGCAAAAGGAATATGTATGAAAGCTCCAGGTCCAGACGGGTCTCACTACATCTGCTTAAGAGGAATATTACCCGTAGGCACCCCTGTTGACTAATGTTTTAAAATCAGTTGTGATTGACCCCATCCCAGCTTCTTGGGCAATAGGAATGACCCCGCCTGTTATAGGCCAATTTCCCTTATCAACGCTGCTGTCAAGGTGCTGGGGCGCGGATTTCCTTGCTCAACTTGAGACTTCAGCAAGTACCAAGGGAGTCATTTCAAAAATCCAATACGGTTTCCATAGGGGGATCGGTACCACAGAGCAGTGCCTCAATTTGTCCCTGATCATGGGCAAGTACATGTTGGACAGGAGAGGGTCTATCCACCTGGCCTACATGGACATGTCCAGTACTTTTGATACCAATAACAGGGAGAAATTCTGGGCGCTAATGTGGTAAATATCATAGAGGAATTCCTGATTTCCCTTCTGAGAAGACTTCATGCTAACACCACTGTGGCTTTAAGATATGGTACACAGGGGGAAAAGCCTAGGCCCATTGTCTCCACATAGGGTGTTCGGCAGGGATGCCCTTTAGCTCCTTTTCTTTTCTTGATTTATACTAATGGTTTAGTGGCATTTTTACTAGGAAAGAATATTTATTTCCCCAGTATTGGGGGGAAGTTAGTCCTGCTACTTTGATATGCAGATGGCACCGTGTTCATGGCCTTGACGGCAAACAGCCTGAAAAAATCACTCTATGCCTTCACAGATTTTATGTCAGCTCTTGACCGAAAGGTTAATTATACAAAATCTTATGTCATGGTGCTTGGCCCTAAAAGGACAAAAAACAGAAAGTTTATTGTAAGGGGCAAGCGTACTGGGAAGCTGGATAATGTTACTTATTTGGGGAACATGTTTAACAACAAGATGAAGTGGGAGCCACTTGCCACTTGCCACTGCAAGAGCTCAGCAGACAATCGGGGTAGTGGAGGGGCTTTTCTGCTTTGCCCAAAAGCTAGGCCATAAGCCCGAGACTGAGCTAGTCACATCATGTAAAGCAAAATGGTTATCTGTTGCGTTTTACGGGGCATTGGTTTGGGGCCAACCTAAAAGTCTCCCTCTACAAGTTACAGAAAAAAAGTTTATAAAAAGGCTACTGATGACCCCAAATAGTACCCCACACTCCATTGTAATCAAGAATTGGGAATGGAATATGTAGAAGATTGCATTGACATTGCCACTTTGGTCTTATGGGCCAAAATCTGGTTGTTGGAGGACTTATTGTTCTCTAGGGAGGTGATTAAAGATTTTACCAACTTGGACAGAGCACTGTCGATCCCCTGGTTTCGATTTGTGAGGGAAAGCTTTTTTGAGATATGCCTGGGAGAATACTTTGACAATCCAACGAGTATTCATACAAATGCCAAGGACATCATAAAAGAGGCACATCATTTCTGGGCACCTGCTCGCCACATGCAATCAGAGGCAACAGGTCCCATTTGCACGTTCACTGCCAATCAGTAATTATCTTTAACTTTTACTATTAATGTACAGACATGATTTTTTCTAACCAGATTGCGTTTAGGCACAATGCACTTTCTAGTGGCATTTCCAAGACAATCTGAATGAGCCAACAGATTCATTCCTTGTCCTTGTGACAATATTGCAACCCAGAACACACTGCACTTTATGTTATTTTGCTCGATCTACAAAGAAGCAAAGGGAACATTTTTAGCACCACTTTTACGGGATATCTGGCCCTGTACATACGGTGGTGGGTTCTAATATTTGCAATCGTTGGTTACTCCTATTATCTGTATTACGGCCTCCCATTATATCAAAGTTGCAATGGCCATTAGGGTCTTATATGAGCAATAGCAAACTAATAGGATGAGAAAAATATTTTACTGTGTAACTTTAATTATTCTAAAATGTTATGGTTGGTGTTATTTTTAATTTATCAGATTTTATTAAAAAGGATATTATTATTATTATTATTATTAATAATTCATTCTTGTTGAGCGCATGGCTACCCGTAGGCATCCCAGCGCTTATGCAGCAACGGACAAAACCTAGAGTCTTTACTGCAGATTCTGGAATAACCATGTTTTTAGCTGTTTCCTGAATGTAAGGTGATCTGTTGTGGATCTAAGCTTGAGCAGGAGGTAGTTCCATAGGATGGAGCCATTGTAGGAAAACATGCGTCCACCTGATAGCACTCTCCCTGTTTTAGGTATACTGGATTGGAAGAGGTTGGCCGATCTTAGATTACACACGGGTCAGTGGAATGTTAAGAGAGGGTGAGATTTGTTTTTGCGCCTGTGCCCCTTAGCGTCTTGTGCGCAATACAGAGGGATTTAAACTTTATGCGTTCTACTATGGGCAGCCAGAGAAGTGATTTTATTGCTGGTTTCGCCAATTGTTTTCCCGGGATTGTGTGTAGTAGTCTGGCTGCGGAGTTCTGCACTACTTGAAGTTTTCTAATCCTGGTGTTGAGTATAAGTATAAGGAGAAACAATAATTCAGCCGGTAGAGGACCATTGATTGGACCATGGTTCTGCGCGCGGTAATGGCAGTATCTTTCTTAGTTGCCTTAGGATGCCGAAGCAGGTGGCTGCTACTTGTACCGCTTGCTGATCAAGTTTGGGAGATCTGTCGAGCCAGATTCCTAGGCTTTTAATCCTATCTTTGGGCGTAGGGGGGGACAAAGACAGTTTGGTCAACTAATAATTGAATGTGCTTTGGTTTTATTTCCGAGAATCATTAGCTCCATTTTGTCCCCGTTTAGCTTGAGGTAGGATTGGTCCATCCAGGTGGCCACCTGCTCCAGGCAGGATTCTAAGTCAATAGAGCTCTTTTTTGGGTGATTGAGCGCTATCTCCAGTTGGGTGTCATCCGCGTATGTGACTATACTAGCTCCAAAAGGCAGTACTAGCTCGGCCAGTGGTCTGAAGTTCACATTAAAAAGAGTGGGGCTTAACGACAATCCCTGTGGTATCCCGCAAGTGAGTGGGATCTCTCTTGAGGTGTGCCTGCCTTCAAACAGTTGGAACGTTCTATCTGTCAAGAAAGATTTAAGCCAAGAGAGGGCATCTCCTACTACTTCTACCTCTTTAAGTCTGTCTAATAAGAAGCTATGGTTTACCGTATCTAAAGCGGCTGTTAGGTCTAGCAGGATAACTGCCACTGTCCCCCCGAGATTGGGCACTTTCCTGTATTCCTCCATTACTGTTAGGAGTGTGGTTTCCGTCCCATGGTTAGGTCGGAAGCCCGTCTGTGAGCTATGTAGGATTTCATGTGATTCCAGGTAGTTGGACAGTGACATATTTACGTGTTTCTCCAGTTTTTTACTGACTAATGGAAGTAGTGATACTGGCCGGTAGTTCCCCCAGTTTTCTGTATTCAAGTTAGGTTTTTTATAAGTGCTTTCACCATCGCGTGTTTTCATCTTACCAGTACTGTCGAGGTGGTAAAGGATAGATTGAGCATTTCCGGAAGCACTGGGAGGATTGTTTGCTTGGCTTGATTTGTACATTTTTAACTTGTAATGTCTGCTTGTCAAACTTTTATGGTCTTGGTACCGAGTAAAGTTATGTCGACTTGACTTGGTATCTTGGAACCTTTACAATAAGAAAGAAAGCATCTGAAAAACGGACAACTAAAATCTTAATATCTGATTACATGCAATATCTATAATGAGGTACCTGGGGCCACCCTTACTCTACAGAGTTGTATTTTGAAACATGTTCTTCATAATTATTCTCAGGAAAGTGACAAGTGAACCTGTATATCTTTTTGGATTCTTATAACCATTACCAAGAATATCTTGCACCTTAGACAAGAACTGTCACATATGAGGCGCAACAATATATCGATTGATCTCTGTACATAAAGACACATTATTTTGATATTCTTTGGGATGGAATTATAACCAAAACTGAGGTTTGTTCTGTCATACACCTATTACTAACCGCATTCACCCTGGAGTAACTTCTTGGAGTAATAATACCTCAGTTTCTGTTTTCTTTTTTTTCGTATTTCTTCAGGATCTGATACACAGAAGTTTATGTACCCCCGTTTTGCTTAGTATTTCACTTAGCATTGGGCAACAAACTGAAAGTGTTTCCTTGAGGATAGTTGTATCAATGGAATGATGTCATACTAATTTGGAGTATTATGATATAATGATCCTTGGACTTCAGTGACCATTATATGATTGGGGCGTTCTGACAAATGCCCTGAGGAAGCCCTATTTAGGGCGAAATGCGTTGGCTGTATTGTTCCATCATCTTACGCCGCAAGTGGTCCAAGAATCCATTAAAGGATCACATTTGACATCACTGAAGAGTTCAGACTGATTTGTGTTTTGTGCATTTGTGCTTTGAAATATTTATGTTGTCTCTCAGTGCTTTTTTTATTGTACTATAACTGTAGGGTCCTCTGGCAGTGGACTAAGGAGGTGGGCAACGTTAACTTATAAGCATATTTATGACCTGTGTATAGTGAGGTGGTGCGACTTTGAAGTATCCCTTACTGCCTCTTTTCTGTTTTTTGCTTCCGCAGAAATATCGACCTTATAGATTGCTTGAAGTTCCTTTAACAGCTTGGCAACATACCATTTGGTTTAATGGTGCGCTTCCTCACCCTTTGACAGCAGTCTGTTTTGGCCCCTTATCAATTGACGGGACCACATGGCCTGTTTTGTCTGGGTATACTCCACATTCAAATTAACCTATTGTTACTGTCACAGAGCTATGTGTATTACATATATTGTTGATATGTGTACATAGGGCTGTAATACAGTTCATGTTATGCAACATACAAGTGGCACCACCTGGAGTTGCTGCACAACTGCCGGGACACAGTGGTTTGGTTTTAAGTCCCCTCATGATTAATTCGGTGATGGGCAAATAAGGATGAATTTCCTTATTGTCTTGCTGAAAAATGTGGGCAACTCGAGCCTGTTTTACCAAATACCACCCCTGTTGAGAAACACAGAATCTTGACTATGAGCTTACCTAGATGAGCAAGGAGCTGAAGCAGCCCTGGATTTGGGTGTGAGAGTGGTGGGAGTTTTCGACATTGTTTGCAAGATGATCCATGCTAATGTGAAGGGTGAAGCTGTGAGCTTACAAGTAGCTCAGCGCTTGGAGGCTGTTGCTGATGCAGACAAACAGTGTGAATTACAAAAGATTATTGCTACAACTTTTAAAACCTTAGGTCACAATAGTCTGGGAATTAAGCTTTTACTCAAACTAAACCTCAGCAAAAAGCCCAAACTGAGAAGGATGGGCACCTGTTCTTTCCTAAAAAGAACTGGAGTAGAAAAACAAAAGGAGCCAAACCAGAAGCAATGTTCACGTGCTGGTTCACCGACACCTGATTCTTCTGAGCATACTTATGATTTGCGCGACCACACGAAACTTAAGACTCCAGACAGATTTGAAATCTCACCTCCTTGTATGACATTTTGTTGGGCGAGGCGCATAGGCCTCCATCTTTTGTTTTGGCTTCTTCTCGTGGGAGGACGTGATACTTCCGTGTTTTTGGTTTACCTCCCTGAGGTAGCATACAGGCTTATTCCTCAGAGTGGGCATTGGCCCTGGCTCCAGTGGAGTACCTTAATCAAGTGGGCTGGAATAGAGATTTGCCGGCACATGAGACTCCTTTGCGATCTACGCCAAAACCCGAACCACAATATCTAATTGAATGAGAGGCTAAAGCTTCCGTCTGTGACATTTTGTCCCAATTGGAATATCAAAGTGTAATTGAACCCTGTATATCACCCATGAATAATCCTCTTTTTCAGATATCAAAACCGGATGGTTCATATCTCACTGTATTAGATTATCAACATTTAAATAGTCATGTTTGTACATTTGTAATACAGAACATACACAGCTCTGCGTTAGTAAATCAAATTGTTCGCAAAAAATACAAAACGACATTGGATAATTCAAATGGTTTTTACAGTCACAATTTGGCTCAAGAGAACAGGGATTTGACCGCATTTAGCATGGTCGGTAACCAGAAAATATTTACGGTTTTGCCTACGGGAAATAAGAACACCCCTGGGGCATTTGCTGCACTTATTGTGTCTTTGTTACACAGTATTGACCCTGACGCGTTCTCATATGTCGATGACATTTATCTGAGGGACAACAAACTGATTCGGCACCTAGTTAGCATGGATCTGATCATCCTGTTGTTTGCCGACTTTGGTTATAAACTTCACTTTGCTAAATCACACATCGCTTGTGTAGCAGTGCTTTTTCTTGGGCTACGAACTCAATAATGTTGGTAGGGGTTTGGCCCCCGACTTTCTGGACAAATGTGCATAATTGCAGCCTCCATCTACTCTGCAACAAACTTCAATATTTGCTAGGATTTTTGAATTTCGGGAGGACATACATTCCTGATTATGCCTAGGGCATCAATCCGCTTTATGCATTGTTACAACCTAAGTATTCTACTGCCAAATAGCTTCCAGAGTATACATCTATTCTTCAGTCTTTGCAGTCTCCTCTGCTTGCGACTAGCTTCTTGTTAACATGTGATAATACTACGAACTTGGTCATATGCATTGTGCCAGGGACGGTAGGTTTCAATTACTTAACATTTAATAAAGGAGACACAGTACCAATTGCATACAAATTACATTTGTACACATAAGCGGAAATGTAGTTGTCCAAAGTAAAAATATTTTGACTGCAGTCCAAATGGCAATACTGAAAGAAAGATCACTGGCACAGGGAAAACGCATTTTTATGGTTTTGCCTATTTTTTTTTTTTTTATCCTCATATTGCGAAAATTCTATGTGTATGGAAAATTTGGTTTCTACCTCTGAAACTTTTTTGTACCGTCACTGCCCAATTCTCTCTTGTCATGGGAGTTTTCCCTTTCCATGTTTAATCAGAGGAGACCCCTTGCCATTACATATTCACAAGTCTGTAATCGAAGGGAGAGGGAGCTAGCCACCTTGGCTACTCTATGAGTATCATACTCATATTCCAGACTGTGCTTTCGCTTTAATCATAGGACAGTGTGTTCTAGCCTTCTTTATGGGTTTAGGTGTTTCTCCATAATTTCCCAATAATTAAACCTCTTACTGGAAATACCCCGTCTGTCTAATTTATTTATCTTTATAGCGGAGTTCATCCACTCCCCATGTGTTGGGGGTGATGGCCCAATCCACTTGATGCATATTTCTCTCCTTGCTATCACCATTAACACAAAAGGTAGTTTTGCTTCCATTACTGTTAATTTTACTTGTTCCGTTGAGTTACCAATCCCAAAAAGAATAAGAGTTTTACTTACTTTTAGATGTTTTCGGAATATCTTAACGTCTTACCAACTTCTTCCCAGAATGTTCTCAGGGATGGGCAGCTCCAGAACATATGAACATCATCTGCCCTTTCTTCCCCGCACTTAGGGCATTTTTTAATTCCTGCATTCTTAAATTTTGAAAGTTTTTTCGGTGTCCAGTAAGCTCTGTGCAGGGTGTACAGCTGATTTCTTTTCAGTCTCACAGATTTTAGTGTTGACCAACATTTCTCTATTGAGTCATCCCATAGGTTTACTAGTTCTTCTGTATCTAGATCTTTCCCCCACGTTTGTTCTGCTATTTGGTAGCTTTCCTCTTCTTCCATTATTAAAGTCCAGTACCATTTTGCTACCTCCTTGTTTATGGGTAAGATTTTTGTCATTTCTTTTTCCAAGGTTTTACTATCTTTATCCTGTGTTGGTATTGTTTTTGCCCAGCTATTCAGTTGATAAAACTTAAATTTTGATATTGTTCCATTAGTGATTTTATTCATTTCTTCCCAAGAGATCAATGTTGACCCATTTAGTAGTTGACCCCAATAGTTAATATTGTTTTGTTTTAAGGGGGTGGCCATGACATCTTTCAGACAGTTCGGGGTTCCGGGAGAGTTCCATATCGGTGCCATTGCACTATAGTAAGGAATTTTTAAAATCGTTCTAAATTGTAACCAAAGTTTTACTGCTTCCTTAAGAACCTTTAATTTAACTTTTTTAAAGTATTTTTGATGTCCAAATTTGAAGAGATAATGGTCCTCTGCTTCTGTAGTCGCTTGCAAGTATTCCGGATAGTATTGGTGTATTCCTAGAAGAGTCCTTATATTTTTAAATTGGAAAGCCCTACAATATTCTGTCAAATCCGGACTTGCGATACCTCCTTTCTCTTTCTTTCTCCTTAGCTTTCTCCATGATATTCTGGTTCCCTTGAAGGCCCATATAAAGCTTGCAAGCTCTCCCTGTAACTTTTTCAGTTAAGCTTTTTTAAATTCCAATGGAATATTATTAAACAAAAAGGTAAATTTTGGAAGTATATTCATTTTTATGATATTAGACTTCCCTATAAAACTTAGAGGCAGGCTAGACCATACTTTAAGTAATTTTATTACATCTCGGGCTACTCTGTTTAGATTGTTTTGTGGTATTTTATCTATATTTTGATTTATCAAGATGCCCAAGTATCTTATCTCTTTTTTTATATTAGGACTATGAAAATGGGTATTCCATGTCATTATTTCTGTTTTGGTATGATTTACTGAGTATCCTGAAACTTGGCCAAATTTAGAAATGATTTTTTCTATAGCTGGTTTGGATCTCTCATATTCATCTGTGAATAGCATCAGATCATCTGCATAGAGTGCTAGTTTTTTCTCCCATCTCTGGTATTTAAAGGGAGTTATATCTTTACAGCTTCTGAGTTTGTTTGCTAGGGGTTCAATATGTAAGTTAAAAAGCAGGGGAGAGAGAGGACACCCTTGTCTCGTGCCTCTACCAATTTTTATATTATTCGTAAGGTTGCCATTAACTAGGATTCTTGATCTAGGGTTTTTATAAATTTCTCCTATTGCGTGAAGGAAGGATTCCCCTAGATTATTTTTAATCATTATACTGTTTAAGAAAGCCCAGTTTACTCTATCAAATGCCTTAGCAGCATCGACAGTTAATATTGTGAGAGGAATATTTTTTGATGTGGCTATATCTATTGTGCTTATGAGTTCATGTGTCAGTTCATGTAATTGTCTTCCTTTTGTGAAACCTTTTTGATCTGAGTGTATGAGCTGGGGTATGAGCTTTCCTAGTCTTGTTGACATAATTTTAGTAAACATTTTATAATCTGCATTGAGCAGAGATATCGGCCGGTATGATTCACATTTTTTAGGATCCTTTCCTGGCTTTAAGATGATTGTTATTATTGCATCATTCCAAGTATCTGGCAGCATTCCCTTTTGTTTAAGTATCAAATTTACTAATTCTGTTATTTGTGGGACTAGTGTGTCTGTTAAAGCCTGGTATAGTTCGTTCGGTAGTGCATCAGGGCCTGCGGCTTTCCCTTTTTTCAATGTTTTTATTATATTTTTGACCTCGGTATGAGTGATTTCTTTATTAAGCTCATTTTTTTCCTCCTCAGATAGTTTTAACATTGGCATGTCTTTTAGGTATTCTTCTATCTCTTCCTCAGATGGGTTTATATCTTCAGCATATAACTCCGAGAAGAAGGACTCGAATTCTTTTCTGATTTCATCTTCTTCTGTAGTTAGACTTGATTGATCTTGTTTTCCTATGATTTTTATTTTGTTTCTTACTAAGTCGGTCTTTAATTTCCATGCGAGCCATTTCCCACATCCTTCTCCGAATTCGTGCTTTGCCAACTTGCTTGCTTCCCATTTAGTTTTTATTCTTTCTTCAAGAATATCACTTAAACAGTCTTTCTGTTTTTGCCTATCTTTCTGCAGATTTTCTTTCATAACCGGACCCCTTTCTGTTAGTATTTGGGTATCTAGGGTGTTTATACCTTTTTCGATATCTAGTAATTCTTGTTTTAGTTTCTTTGATCTATATGTTCCTAGACTGAGTAGCTTACCCCTTAATACTGCCTTATACGTGTCCCATACTATTTGTTTAGATGTTCCTGTTTTATTATTTTCAAAAAAGGCTTCTGTTTCTTCCCTGAGTGCTTGTACTATTTCTTGATCTAGAAACATGGCTCTTTCCACCGTGAATCTTTTATATGTATGGGTTGTCTTAATTTGTAATGTTAGCTGTACAGCTGAGTGGTCCGATAGATGGGCTGGAATGTGAATTAAATTTGTTACATTTGTCACTAAGCTTCTATCAACTAGGAAGAAATCAATTCTAGACCTATGTCCCAATCTCTTATTATGTAGTGTGAAGGGTTGACCCTTATCCCCTTTTTCTCTCCATATGTCTATTAATTCTAAATCTCTCTTGTATATGCCAATCCACTCCCTCATTTTAGGTAGATTAGGTGAATTGGAATTTCTTCCTGGGGGAGACCTGTCAATTTTAGGATCTAAGATGAGATTAAAGTCTCCTCCTAAAATTACTGGAGTGTTAGCTGTTAGTAATTGTGTGTACAGATTCTGTAAGGGTTCTGGATCGTCAAGATTGGGGCCATAATATCCTGCTATTGTGTATGCCATGTTCCCTAGTTTTACTTTTGCCAGTGCCCATCTTCCTTTCCTGTCGACTTCTGAGGATTCTATTCTTGCCTTTAAGGATTTTTTTAGAATAATTATTACACCTTTAATGTTACATCTTTGATTTGTGCAGATATGTGCATCCGCCCATCCTATGTTTTTCATTATCTGATCCCATTCCTCTTTCAATAGATGTGTTTCCTGAAGAATAATGATTTCGCTTTCAGATGTTTTGAGATATTCCAAAATGTTATTCCTTCTACTTTTAGTTCTCATACCATTAACATTCCAACATAGAATTTTTATGGTTCTACCGGTGTCTCCCATTCTCCTTTATAATCTTTTTATTTTCTGGCATGTTTCGGTAGCGTAGGTGGTGCATTTTGTTGTTCCGCTTTTTTTTTCTTCCATTTTTCATTTCAATATCGAGGATTTATTTTTTTGGGTTTTTTTTCCCCCATTTTGCTCCCCACCCATTTTTTGTCTTGAATTTTTTTACGCTTTTCTTTTTTAGTGTTTTGTTCTTACCCTCCCTGGGGAAGCCTCCTTCTTCCTCCTTCCTTGGGGTTTCCATCTTACCCCCTTTTCGCTCATCTTCTTTGGACCTGGAATATGTATTAAAAACTCTTAGCGTTTCACTCTCTTTTTCTTTTTTTTTTCCACTTATTTTACAAATGTTGCTCTTTTTTTTTTTTTTTTTTTATCTTCCTTTTGTATACATTTGGAGTCCATTTTCAGATCGTGGAGTTTTCCATTTGAACAGTGTCTTTCATTAAGCAGAGCAGATTTTTCACCTCTTCAGGATCTCTAATGTTCCTCATTTTGTTACGCCACATGATTCTTAAAGAGGGTGGGAATTTCATCTGTACTGTAGCTCCTAGAGATTGTAGCTCTGGCATGAATTTCCCCAGCTCCCATTGTCTGTCTTGAGACGCTTTGGACATATCAGATCTAATTCTGAAAGACCATGAGTCTTTACTGAAATTTCCCTTTTTCAGGGCTTCACCCAAGATTCTCTCTTTTAATGTATATGTCTTGAAGTTCATAAGGATTTTCCTGGGTGTTTTCCTGTCTTTGGGCTTTCCGTAGGGGTCTCTATGGACTCTTTGTATGTCTTCTCCTAGCGTCTCAGCTTCACACCATGGGAAATGTTCCACTAATAGTTCTACAATAAATTTCTTAATGTCACTACCCTCTTTATTTTCAGGAACATTCAAGATTCTTATATTATTTTTCCTTGCCTGATTTTCAAGAGATTCCATTTTTTCGCTTATAGATTTTCCCTCTTGTCTCAACGTGTATATTTCCTTTCTGTTACTTTCCACCCTACTGTTCAATTTGCTCACTTCTCCTTCTATTGCTGTGACTCTCTCCCCTAGAGCGTTTAATTTACAGTCCAGCTTTTCACATACTTCTTGAATGTTATCTTGTTTCGCCTCAGATATGGCAAATCTGTCTCTCATCTCGATCCATATTTTCTCAAGAAATTCATTGGTTTGACTTCTGGGACTTTTGGGACCCGTTAGTCCTTCCTTCTCAGTTACTTGCTGCTCTTCCACATTTTCTTTCTCTTTGTTTTGTTCTCTCACTTCATTATTACTGTTTTGAGTTTTTTCTGCTGTATCTGTTTCTTCTATTCCTTCTGTTCTTCTGTTGTAACTGTGGTAGCTCTGACTATTGCTTCGCCTCCTTCGGCCATTTCTTGATGATCAAGATGAGGTCTAATTTTGTCAATTATCTTGCTTTTTGATCCAACTTTAGTTACCGTTTTTAAGAAAAAATTTGGATTTCTGATTTGTGGGATACTGAGAGATTCCTTTTGTGAGAGGTGATTTTTATTTTCTTTTTTATTCTGTGGTGGGGTTAGTTCGAATTTTTCAGATAATAATACAGGTCGTTTTATATCATCTTTTGTTTTCTGTGCCTGAACTTTAAAAAAAGTTCTTAATGAGGGTGTGATCTTTATTTTCTGATTTGTATCAACTTTGTCTCCAGGTAATTTTGAGAGCTTTTTTGTAAGTTCTAGAGATGGTTTTTTTGCCTTCCTTCTCTTCACTTCTCTGGGGGTAATATTTTTAGGGTATTGTTCTTGTTTGAGAACATTTCTGTTCCTAAGGCAGTAATTTGAGACCACAGCTACTGCACTTTTTTTTTCCTCTATATCTTTCAAGCTGTCTGTTTTTTTTTAAACTACACACTTTTGGAGAATGTCTGTCTCATTATCTGTGTCCTTTTCATTTCTCAACTCATTTATATTAAAATTACCCTCCTCCACCTGTACTTTCTTATTCATGTGAGACTCAAGAATTATGTCCTCCTTTTTTTCTAGGCAGTCTATGTTTGTGTTAATATTTAATACCGCTGTTTTCACTGTATTCTCTTCTCTTCTGCTCACTTTTTTGCATCGATCTCCTCCGTTAGCCCCCACCTCCCGAGAGACTCTGCCCTGGTTCACTGAGCAACACGAAACCAAGTTCTGCTCACCTCCACTGCTGTTTCTGCCACTGCCGCTGATCCCCCGGAACAGGAAGCCAAGCCTCCCAAACACCTTCCTGTGAACCGCTCTCGCTTTCCCAGACTCTGCCCAGACTCCGAGGAAGCGCATGTTGCAATCCGACGCGCCTCTCGACACCTTTGTCGACAACTCAGCTCTCTCGACGGGCTCCGCTCTCATCCACCATTTACCAGAAATCAGGTAACCGACCATCCCTTTGCCACTCAACTATTGTCTTTGCTCGCTCGAGGGTAAAAAAGGATTTTAAAAGGAAAACTCTTTTAGTCTCTTTAGTCTTTCATCGTTATGCTCTGTTATGCTCTGTTGGAAACTCTCACTTCTTGTGTCCGGTTACCTCCTTCATATTCCGCTTCGTGCTCCACGACAAAATTTCTTTTTTAGAGCGATTTAATGTATCAGTTGAACGTCGCTATTGTGTCCGCGCTAATACCGCCGTGCCTCGCATTTTGCACTCCAGGTCTCTTGTGAGGAGCTCTCCGACCGGGCGTCTCACTCGGCCGCCATAATTGTTCTTGATGGACCCTTTTTCAGTGGGACTCGGTGCTGCTCAGTGTAGTGTGCATTTTAACACATCTGCACCTCAAGGGTTGTGCTGTCTTTTCCACTTCTCACATCTCCATGGTTTTGCCTATACCTGCTTTAGAAGCAGTGACTAAGGCGAGTGTGCCGAATTCTAGAGCTTTTCATCCCTGTTGGATTCAATGGGCTACTTGTTTGACATCACCTGATGTCATATTTATCTTTGATCCTGCTCTACAGAAACAGCAGTTTTTATAGTATGAACATGTTCATCCTCCTCCATTGTCGTTACTTCCTTTGGATCAGTACAAGTGTATCATTTATGCCAACGGCTCGGCTCAACTGGCCATCAGGTCCAAACATGGTTATTCAGCAGCTTGTGCTATTGTGGCTGGTTCAATTGTAAATGGTGAATTTAAGACTTGCATTGTACATACACAGGCACCAGGGGACTGTAGATCGCAATTGGAGGAACTGCATGCTATTGTTTTAGCTCTAGAATTCTCTGATACTAATGTGAACCCTCCTATTATGTGTGATTCTTACTACTGTGTCCAGTCTTTTAATGACAACTTATTCTTTTGGTCTCAGAATGATTATCAAGACTCTAAAGGCAGCGCAATAAAGCATAAAATGCTTTGGGATTGAGTTTTGGAACTGAAAGAATGGCTGCCACTCACAAAGTTTATACATACTCTCAGCCATCAGTGTATGGGAACACATGCCATTGGCAATTCTTTGGCTGACGAGGCAGCCTAATCTGCAATAGCCACATGTTCAGTTGCAGCAGTTACAAGGTCCATGACTAAAATAGATAATGAAATACTGGCAGCTATAGATGCTATGAAGGATGGGACTGGTTTCCCGCAGGGCTTACCTCTAAGTATTCTTATTATTTGTCACCTGAACAAGTACCTTATGCTACAATACCATCAGTTGGGGATCAGCTGATTTCTAACATGAACTGCAGGCTGTCTTTGATCATAGCCACACACGAGGACATGGCTTCTGCACATGCTGGGATGTCTTCCACTGTTTCTATTTTACAGCAACATTATTGATGGCATGGTTTAAATAGACAAACCTGTAATTATGTGCTCTCTTGTGACATTTGTCAACAAATCAAACATCTACGGTTTCATGTTCACCACAAACACAGCTATATATATTTAATCAGCCATTTAGCTGTGTATATCTTGATCACTGTGGTCTTTTGACTTCTGATACTGCATGTAAATATATTTTTGGGGCAGTTGATTTGTGCACTAGATTCCTATGGGTTTGGCCACAAAGTAGTGCTGACACTAAAGATTTGCATGTCTTTGTTGGGAAGTTTGCCTGTGGCACCTTCCATTCTGACCAAGGCTCAGCACTCGCCTCTAAGGCATACAAGGACGTGATGAATTCTTTAGGGGCGCTGGTGCAGTTTTCGTCTACATTCTGGACTGAGGGCACTTTTATAGTGGAGCAAATGAACTGTGACTTAAAGCAATCTTTGACAGCTAGAGCCATAGGTACTGGCAGGAATTGGCTGGAGCACTTGTTGGAGTTCAATGTGCACTTAATATTCTCCCGAGAGGATCTCTGATTAGGCGGACCCCATACGAAATGCTCTTTGGCATTAAGATGTTTGTGCCAGACATTGATGGACTAGAAGTTGTGGCGGCTGCTGCAACATTTGACGTAAATACCCATTCTACTATGTTACAAGACCTGCAATAGACATGTTACAGCTTTGCTACAGAACATTTACCCACTTCTGATGAAAAGGCAATGCTGATCCCGGTCGCCGGCTATTGGACTAGGCCCTTCTTGCAGGGTCATCCCTGAACATTTTGCCTTCCTCCTGTATTTTGTCTGACCTGTTTTTGTTGGATTTATGACTCTGGGCACTTTAACACTGCTGACTATTGCTAAAGTGCATATGCTCTCCCTATTTTAAATTGAGGTATGGATTAGTGATTACATGATTGGCGGATTTGGTTCACTTGTCAGACCCTAGTAAAGTGCACCAGGAGCGCCCAGGGCTGGTAATCCAAATCCTGCTGATGGGCTTGCAGCACTGGTTGTGCCACCCACAGAAGCAGCCTGTAAAAGTGTGTCTCAGGTCTGCCATTGCAGAGCCTGTGTGCAGTCTTGTATTGCCATGCTGACTGGGCAAGTGCACTCACTTGCCAGTCCCTAAACCTTCCCTTTTTTTCATATCAGACACCCCTATGGTCGGCCTAAGACCAGGGTGCATTGTAAGTATAAGGTAGGACATGCCCTGGCGTGTGTGGCATGTCCTAACAGTGAATTAAAGCCATTTTCTTTTTTCACTATCGCAAGGCTAGCTGTTCTCTATAGGCCGAAATTTTATAATCCTAACTGACTCAGGGAAGTAGGTAAAAATTCGGGTTTAGTATGCCTGAACTCAGAATGATGAAATGCATCTTTTAGTGAGGTTGGTTTTAACATTCTGTGTTTGAGAATATAATTTTTTGAAAGTAGGTATTTTCTTGTCTAATTATCCAAGCCTGCCTCTTCTAGGGTGTGTATTCCTTGTCTGGAGTTTGAGTGACAGGGCTGGGGGATTCCAGGAGACGGGATGAGTCAGCCCAGTGGTGAATAGAGAGATCTGCATCTAGATGGGTGGAAGGAGTTTTACCTGGGACCTGAATAGGGCTGTGCCTGCCTTCCACAATTCTGGCTCTACCCTCTGTGGTGTGTCTGATGTCTCTGGTCTGCACTGTGAAAGGAGAGACGCAGTCATGTCAACAGAGTGCTCCAGGGCTGTGCCTTCCCTCCACAATGCAGGCTCCACTTCCTGTGGGGCGTCTGATGTTTCTGCCCTGCACTGTAAAAGGAAAGAAGGAATAATGTCAACAGAGTGCTCCAAGGCTGTGCCTTTCCTCCACAATGCTGTCTCCACCTCCTGTGGGTCGTCTGATGTTTCTGCCCTGCACTGTGAAAGGAAAGAAGGAGTCATGTAAACAGAGTGCTCCAGAACTTGTTTGGACTAGGCAAAGGCCCCTCTGCCCTCAAAGGACAAAATATTTTTCTGTATAAGTATTGGGACCCTGATCACAAGAATTTAGATAACTTTTGGATAAACAAGAAGAAACCCTTGCTGAGGAGAGGAACTGGAAGAAACTGAAGGGGAGACTATCCCTAAGCTGAAGTGCTGCTCAGGGGATTGGCCTGCAGTGGTTGCCTGACTGCCAAAGAAAGGAGAAATGAACTTTGTGTGCTTTATTTCAACTTGTGAAGGATCTCCAAGGGCTTGAAAGAAAGGCTTACCTCCTGCAAAAGTCTAAGGGACAACAGACTTCAATCCCCGAATAACCCGATTTCTTTGGAAGTGCCTGCTGTTGTTCTGGGCCTTCTGAGGGACTGCGTGTCGCAAGGAGCTGGAAGCGCGACTCAAGGGAGAAGCGGGTCGCCGTCGCAGCCACTGCAGTTGCATCTCTGAACAAGGGTGTTACCGCTTTAGCTGACGCATTGCACCGCATTGAGAGAAGCATCTCGCAATGAAGAAGAAGCATGCCACTGTCACAGCCGCTGCGGTGGCATCTCTGAACAAGGGTGTCGGAGCTATAGCCGACGCATTGCATTGCATCGAGAGAAGCATCTCACAACGAAGAAGTGTGTCACCATCACACCCACTGCCGTCACATCTCTGAACAAGGGTGTCACCACTGTAGCCGTCGCATTCCACCTCATCAAGAGAAGCGCCTCGCATCCACGGAGAAGCGTGCCACCGTCGGAGCTGTTGTCATCGCATCACTGAACAAGGGTGTCGCTGCTGCAGCTGTCGCAATTGAGCAGAAGCTTCTTGCATCGAGGGAGAAGAGTGTCGCCGCCAAAGACGCTGTCATCGCACCTCTGAACAAGGGTGTCACTGCTGCAGCTAACGCATCGAGCCGAGACTTCTCGCAATATAAGAGAAGCGTGCCGCATCAGGAAGAACTTGACGTCTTTATTTCTTTGCACCGGATTTTACCACATTTCCATCTTTGCAACTCTTTCGTTGCCCTGCGTGTCGCATCTTAAGGTACATTGACTCAAAGTGTTGCATTTTAAGAACTAAAGAGAACTAAGCTAATTCTACCATTTTAAGTACATTATTGTGGATTTTTATTGTTTTTGGTCTTGTGCTAAATCTATAAAAAAAGAATAATTATTTTTAATATGCAACTTGTGTGGTGTCCATCTGTAGTGTTGTCACTTGATTACTGTATGTGTTTACAAATGCTTTACACACTGCCTCTGAGATAAGCCTGGCTGCTCATCCCAAGATACCAAGGGGGTGAGCAGGGGTTATTTTAGGAGTGTACCCCCTTAACCTGACTAGAGGCAAAGGTCCCTATTTGTCACAAGTACCTACCTGTGCCAACTAGAGACACCAAATCTAAAACCAGCTGGTGTCTTAAGATTGGTGATCAGGTACCAAAAAAGCTGAAGAACAAAAAAGAATGTTGTCCCTCTTATCTTGCACTGGTCCCAGTTCTTGGATTAAAGGGTACTCATACAGTGATACTACCACCTTTGCCTGTTCTCAAGGAAAACAGATATATTTCAATTGACAATGTCACACTACACCATTGGTTTGGAATTACACCACCCAGTTGGAGACCGTGTTGGCTTATATCCCGTGCGGCATTGCAGTTATCCGCGGACATGGGAAGTGATAAATCGTGGTACTAATTTAAAAAGGAACAGAACAAGAGTAAGAAATTGAGCTTGGGAGAGCAGGAGAAATAGATTTGATTAAAAGTTGAATATTACAACAAACACGGCATCACTGGATCTACGATATCTTTCCCCTCTTTTTACATGACTTGACGCCGATGAAGCTCTCCTCACATTGAACTGGGGTATTTGCAGTTTAAACCCTCTTGATTTACCATCACACATGGTTCATGCTTGTGACATGGTCCTCCCTGGATTAGGAGGAATAAATGGATTTTAATCGTCCCCTGTACATGTGGGCTTGACTGCCTGGAAGAGGTCGTGAGGAAGGTGGCCTTGTGCCGCCGAAACGCGCGTCGACCAAGTGCGGGGTCTCACACTGAGCTTTGAGACCTACTAGTTGGCGGGGGGCACCCTGCCAATTAGAATTCAGTTTCCTTTTTCAGATGCTGTGGGTTTGAATGTAGTGAGGGCATGAATGTGTTAGTATGATGTGATTGATTGTGTGATAACAGGGGTTCATGAATTTGTATAAAAATTTTTTTGTTTATATAGTTATTGTCATCTTATATTTTTTTTTCATTGTATGAACCATGAAATTATTTATGAAATGTAATATATGTGATAACATGTTTCTTATTAATTGAAATATTATGAAAAAATACAAAAACTTGAAAGCAATGCTCAATAGAAAATAAAAAGCTTCATATATTTTTTGAAGAAAATAAAATAGTTTGTTGTGTATCTGTCACCTATGTTATATCAAGAACGGGATGTATATCTGTATTGAAAAATTGTGGCCATTGAGGGAACACATTTCTCATTGTTGAATTTTGGAGTAATACCAGCCTTTTTCCATTCTATTTTTACCAGTGCCTTCGGAGGGTTTCCCTTAGTTATAGCGCTGGCGTGTGGCGTGCTGGTACTTCTACTCCTGTTGCACATCTTGTGATACTGCACAGACCTGGCCAATTGCAACTATACCATGACCAAATGCAACAACATTTTGGATGCTTGCCATTAGCTACGCTTGGTGTAAGTTAACAACTAACTTTTCGCTTTGCCTACTTCACTTGCATGCAACCTGTGTTCCACTGCCGGCAGTGCCCTTTCTATTGTGCTCTGGATTTGTGCCTCTCCAATATGTCATGTGCAGACTCGGATTATGATCTGTTCATCGGTCGATTGCTGGCCCATGACTAGGCCTGTTCTGGGGATGGCCATTTGATGTGTGCTGCTGCACTTGGAGTGTTGGCTGATTGGAATACCTGTTTAGCTGCACAGTGCCTCTTACAACGAAGTTTCATCGAATATCATGCCAGTTGCCCTGATATGCTCTTAGAAGCATCAAATTATGAGGAACACATGTGTTCCTTCGAACTGCTTAACTTGTTGGCGTCCCTTTTTGCTACGAATGATAAGGATGAATTTTTGGAATAGATTGCATTCTTAAGTTTACGGGATTTGATGGATCGTCCAAATCCGCATTGATCACATTTTCAAATGAACAAAATTTTTTTTTCCGCTTTCTATTTTTTCAATTTGGTCATTTTTAAGCGTTTCTAGATTCTGCTTATCTTTGAACTCTGTTTGGGTCTTTATGCTATAACCTGGCCAAGGGGAGGGTGTTATATGGCGAGTAGGGTCATTGTTGACATCACTAAGTTAGCATGAGCTCTGTTGTCATAATGCTGCTTTTGCACACATTACTACATTACTTAATTTTCCAAGACTCTGTTTATGCCTTTCACATGAGAAGTTTCTGTTTTGTACGTTCTCAGTCTGTTCCTGGAGTTTCGTCTGAACACAGTGAGCAAGGTTGATAAACGATGCCCCTTGTTATTCTCTTCTGGTCAGTCCCTAGCACCTAAACATAACACACTTACACAGCTGCGGCTGCTGAAGACTCATTCTTTGATATTATGAGAATGCATGTTTGACTGACTCCCACTTGAAGAGGGACCTTTCCAGGGAGAACAGACATGCAGCTTCTATACTGTAGATATACCATCTAGGCGCTAATGTATGTGGTCTGCTAACAAAGCCCAGAGATCTTCTATTATATAATAATACTTTATCTTACCAAGGGGAGGGTGGTTAGGCCTTATAGTCCTTTATCCACTGTCTATATGAGATGACTTCTCCCTTTAAATATATGGACTTCCTACAATGTAAGTGTTTCAGGTTTATGAATTTTACTGCTAGTAGTGGCTCGTACACTGCGCCATAGAACACAATATTTAAAATAAAAATTTTGAACTATAACAGTGTCTTTGTCAATTCTTATTGTGGACAAGTTCGAGTGAGTGAGAGAAATTCACCATTCATAATCCTCATCAGCCAGGCTATCTTGAATACAGTGGCCAAGTGAGCAAGGGACTCACGTCTGTGCATACCCTGCCAACTTAGGGCGAACAAAGCAATAAAAAAGGGAATGATGGACAGAGCGTTTGAGCAAATCAAATACTCACCCCCAGTCAACTGATCTGGGTTTATTCCATCACCCTTCTTTAGCTCACTCAGCCACCCCAGTACAGACATGGCCATATGCAAATCATTCTGACTCTGTGCCTCATGGGAACAGTCCAGCCCGAGCTGCCAAGCCATGTCTTCCCTGGACCGGAATCAAGCATCCTAGGACCGGTTTCTGGCTATCAGCCGTCATCAGCCAGGATAGCTTGACTCCAGTGACGTGGAGAGCACGGGACTCACGTCTGAGCATACCCGTCCCACTCGGGTTGACAAATGCAATAACAACAGTTGATGGAAAGAATGCAGAACAATGTCATACATTCACCCCAGTACAGAGATATGGGCCTAAATCCATCGTTTTCTTGCACTCCACACCACCCCAACAGTATTAACACTGCCACACTTTAATTTAATATAATGGTGGTAAATTATTTGCAACAAGCAATTCCTTAACTATCACCAAGGGCAGGCAATAGCACCAATCAAAAATGTTTTTAGTTCCAGACCCATAACCTACATGAACACTTGCAGCATTCACTTTATGTGACACAGTCCAGGTCGTTTACATTTCTGAATTTACTATTAATTATCTAAGGACAACATTACAATTTGCCAGTTTCAGCCCCAGGTCGTTTACATTTCTGAATTTACTATTAATTATCTAAGGACAACATTACAATTTGCCAGTTTCAGCCCCTTATAAATTGTTTTTAGTAACAAGCTAGAGCATCACACTTAAAAAAGAAAATCGAAATAAAGATTATCTGGGTGATGCTATGGAGGCAAATGACACAGGATGCTAATTCTACCCCTGACATGATTTTTGTGAATAAGTTTGCTGTATGTCAAAGGGTTTTGTTGAAGAAATAACTTGCTCTTCGAAAAAAAATGACTGCCATGAAGACTATTATGTATTTGCATGCACAGTACAAGCTTGTGTTTTCATTTTGGCGGTGCATGAACATTATGAGATAGGTTTGATGTTTCCAAGTCAGTCACAATGTGCTGGGCCCAGGTGTATCAACAAGAGTCTATAACTTCTGGTCTCCCGGGGTCACCACAGCTCGGACACCCAATCTGGGAACCAAGAAAGTATTTTAGCATGTAGCTTTTACGGCAGTATGAGAGAACAATTCAAGCCTTCCTCTGAGAAGCACTGTGGGCTAGAAACCAAAAGCTAAGCAACACAACAAACAATTCTTAGTAAATCGATGTACAGTCAGTGCTTTTTCACAGGTATCAGGCTGAATCAAAAAACATTCTCACTCGCTCAGTCTCCACATGGGTATACATGCATGCACAGTATGTTCAGTTGTGCCCAACAGAGAGTCTCTTACCCCGGCTCAGCGGCAGTGGATCTTATTGTAAAAGATGGGATCTGCCATTTATACCTCAGAGATATTTTAAATAGAAACTTAGACTGAAGTAGACTCTATTAGGGATATGGGAATGTTGTTAGTGTTTCTGAGTTCATAGATGGAAAAGGCTTTTTTTCTTTTCTTTTTAACTTCTTAATGTCCAGTGTAATGGTGGCCTGCCTGCTGGTGTGCTGAGAGCCACTAGACATGGTGGGCTTGTCTGCAAAAGCAATGCGGGAGTGGTCTCATGATGGCATTGTAAATTAAGCAGCTGCTTTGCAAGATAGTGAATGAGATCAAGGGAAGCCAATAGAATTCCATCACAATGGAGGTGATATGATAATATTTATTCTGACCCTAGATGAGGCAAACAGTGGCATGTAGGATGCCTTTCATAAGTGCCAGTGCAAAGTCTGTGAGGTAATTGAGCAGGGAGTTACCAACATCCACATGAATGAGTACGAGGTTCTAAACAGCAGTTCTGAAGTCACTTTCTGGAAGAAATGGTTGCACTTTCTTCAGTAAGATAGAGTGGGTATCAGGCAGTCTTTGTGTTTTTGTAAATGTTTCTTGAGGATGAAGTTGGTGTTCAAGGTAATTCCAAGTGACTTTGCAATTAGTAAAAAGTTGGGATTCTAAGCCATCACGGATCATGTCATTGGGCCAGATTTCTGCTATTTTTCACTTGTTGTTCTTGGCACATACCTAGAATTCTGCCTTGGCTAGATTGGGTTTGGGTGAGGCGCTGAACATCCACCTCTGGATGAAATTCAGGCAGTGTTAGAGGCGTTGGATACCCGGAGTGGTAAAAACTTTCAAGTAGTTTGTGCTAAAGTACTATACGTTTGACTCACATACGTGCCGCTTCCACCCCTGTCAAAACCAAGAACCAAAAATGAAAGTCTCAAAAGTGGCCCTCCTACTGAATTATTCCTATCATCGGCTTCCTCAGTTTTACATATTATCTAAACCATTGCTTGTACTACGCAGAGCGCGTTTTACCATTTGTGGCACTAACAGATCAAAAAGGATTGTATTCACCCAAAAAATAATGGTGCATAACATCACACTTACACATTAGGAAACCACACCTACAAATCAACTCATTGATTCCCTATGATCTCAGTTCACAAATAATTTTACAATAAAATAATCTTAAGGCTCGTCCGTTCTTATTTGCTCAAGGAATCAGATTGAAATGAATCCCCTCCAATATCAGTTACATGCATTTCCATCAGATCAGCTGAGCAATAGCATCCACAGCAACATATACATCAGAACTGTGGTGAGGGCCCAACACTCTCAGTTCTGCTCCCCATTACCCTCTTTTTATATAGTCTCTTCTACAGGGAGTCTTCCACTCTTAAGGATAGACCCTACTATACCTCTTGGGTCTAGTGCACTGTTTCCAAAAGGTTCTTTTTGGATCAATAGTGAAAGCATAATTTTTAGTTGTAATTCAATTCCATGATGTGATATTTTGTCATAGAATACACCGTTTAGAATTTCATCGACATTTCTCTGATTTATCATGCAGTATTCAATTCTTTTAACATCTCGCAGAACATAAACACTTTATATAATATATCACAAACGGTCTCTGATGTAATTATTTCCCAAGGTTACTCTGGACGAAGTATTTCCAACAATATCAGTCGTATTTGTTACATAATGGATTTGAATAAAAACTAAGAATTGTACTTTTACTATTGATCCAAAAAGGAACGTTTGGGAACGATACACTCAACACCTTTTCACAGGAGCAACATATGCAGTGTTCCAAGACTCTAATATGATTTGTTTCATATTTTTCCACATACATGGTTCCACAAATCATTCCGTATTGCCTAATAGATCTGCTGTTCGGTTTATATAATTATTTAGTCGTCTGCTCATAATGAAAAACCCGTTGACACCTCCATTTCAAATTATATTTTAATTTCTGTTATTTCGAAACATCGGTGGTTTATGGCTTCCAGGCCGCGCAGACACTAGCATGTTGCATTTGTGTTGTTCTTACCCGACTCATTTATCGTCTTATACTCAAGGACACTTTGTGGTATAGCCATTGACAATTACAATCAATACCTAATTACCAGCAGAATACTGAAGGAATTCAACATCGTTGAAATGTCAAGCATTGGTTTCCAACAATATACCAAGGGTACATTGAATAACAATGTAAAGATTATAAATACACATGATTTGTAAAGTTAATAGAAGCACTGCTCACTGTTGATCTATAACTGGTTTTCTTCTGTCAGCAATTCTAAAGACACATTTACCATAATTTCTGAGCTAGCCGCAGGCATTCACAACTCACTGAAACACCTTTTAACTACTCAATGTACATATGACCTTGTTTCTCTATAAAAGTAGCATTCCTATAGACTTTTAGAAAAATATAGAATGCACTGTGCAAAATAAGACTACTGCATAAATGTGTTCCAAGTGATATAAATATTCTCTTCGGGAGAAATAGTTGCATTGGGTGCATTATTTGTGAATCTGCAGAAGTCCCTCAAAATCCACGTTCCAATTCAATCCTTCCAAAAAATGTGCCGATATAATTCCTTCTGTATGTGATTATCTCAAGATCGTCCAACCTTGCATACAGTCCACGCTACTTACCTGACACAACTGCCAACGGGCATTGCCGTGAGGGGAACGGCGGGAGCAGCACACGCCGGGAGGCGAAGGGAGGCGTCCCGAGAGACCGGACCACACTCCCCAGCATTACCTCTGCCAGCAGCGCGCCCGTGACGCGCAGAGAGCGCCGGAGGCGCCAGATAAAGCCTGACCCCCCGGGAGCTCAGTGGGGGAACACCACGCTACTTACCTGACACAACTGCCAACGGGCATTGCCGTGAGGGGAACGGCGGGAGCAGCACACGCCGGGAGGCGAAGGGAGGCGTCCCAAGAGACCGGACCACACTCCCCAGCATTCCCTCTGCCAGCAGCGCGCCCGTGACGCGCAGAGAGCGCCGGAGGCGCCAGATAAAGCCTGACCCCCCGGGAGCTCAGTGGGGGAACACCACGCTACTTACCTGACACAACTGCCAACGGGCATTGCCGTGAGGGGAACGGCGGGAGCAGCACACGCCGGGAGGCGAAGGGAGGCGTCCCGAGGGACCGGACCACACTCCCCAGCATTCCCTCTGCCAGCAGCGCGCCCGTGACGCGCAGAGAGCGCCGGAGGCGCCAGATAAAGCCTGACACCCCCTCTCACCCCGCAAAGGACGGGCCCTCCCCCCATCGCCTACTCTATAGGGTACTTTCTTGTGACCTACTGGTCAACCCCCATTTGGGAACTGTTGATACCGTAAATATTGTTGTTCACTGCGGTTGGGACTATTTGCTCGCTGTCATTAACAATTGTGTTTGTTGCTCTGTGTAGTTACCCATTTCTTTGAATAAGGGTAAGCAATTCTCAGCATGTCTCCAAGGGGTACCCGCAGCAAAACAGCTGCCACTGGGGCTGGCCCTGTGACCGGCCCCATCGACCTTTTTATAACTAAGGCCAATGATTTTTTTTTTTATTAAATATATTTTTATTGCAGGAATCAGTAAATCATTACATAATCGACCAGCATTATATCACAAGCAATATCAGCGAGATACAACCCTCCGTCCCCGCGCCGTAAGTTTCTTACACAGCCATCCGGCCCACAACCCTGGGGTCGGGCGGCGAAATTCAATGGGTGCTCAGAAGGATGTCGGAGCTGGTCCGGATGATCCACCGTCAAGTCAAGTCAAGTCATGAAATTTGTATAGCGCACTACATACCCAGAGGGTTTCAAGGCGCTTAGGAAAGGGGAGGAGGATTATTTGTCAAATATCCACGTTTTAAGCTGCTTTCTGAACGCTAGGTGATTCTGGGTGAGGCGAAGGTAAGCGGGGAGTGAGTTCCATGTTTTGGCAGCCAGGTATGAAAAGGATCTGCCTCCCATGGTGGTCTTGTTGATGCGAGGTACAGTGGCGAAGGCTTGGCTGGAAGAGCGAAGTTGGCGGGCGGGGGTGTAGAAGGACAGCCGAGAGTTGAGGCAATCTGGTCCGATGTCGTAGAGTGATTTGTGTGCGTGGGTAAGCAGTCGGAAAGTGATCCTCTTATTGACGGGTAGCCAGTGGAGGTCTCTAAGGTGACCAGAGATGTGTTCGTTGCGTGGGATGTCCAATATGAGCCTGGCTGATGCGTTTTGGATTCGTTGGAGTTTCTTCTGGAGTTTAGCGGTGGTGCCTGCGTAGAGGGTGTTTCCGTAGTCCAGTCGGCTCGTGACCAGAGCATGGGTGACTGTTTTCCTTGTTTCGGAGGGGATCCAGCGAAATGTTTTTCTGAGCATGCGAAGAATGTTAAAGCAGGAGGAGGATACGGCGCTGACTTGTTTGTCCATTGAGAGTGAAGAATCTAGGATGACGCCTAGGTTCCGTGCGTGGTCTGTCGGGATGAGTGCTTTTCCGAGGGCTTCCGGCCACCAGGAGTCGTCCCAAGCCGAGGGGGATGTACCTAAGATGAGGACTTCTGTTTTGTCCGAGTTCAGTTTCAGACGGCTGTGTTTCATCCATTCTGCGACTTCTTTCATTCCTTCGTGTAGGTTAGTTTTGGCGGTGCTGGGGTCCCTGGTGAGAGAAAGGATCAGTTGAGTGTCATCCGCGTAGGAGATGATGTTGAGATTGTGTTGGCGAGCGATGGCCGCAAGGGGGCTCATGTATACGTTGAAGAGGGTGGGGCTGAGTGAGGATCCTTGTGGTACGCCGCAGATGATTTCAGAGGCCTCAAACTTGAATGGTGGGAGGCGGACTCTCTGGGTTCTTCCAGTGAGGAACGAGGTGATCCAATCAAGTGCTTTTCCTTGGATTCCGATGTTGTTGAGGCGTTGTAGAAGGGTGCTGTGGCAGACTGTATCGAATGCTGCAGAGAGGTCGAGGAGGATGAGGGCGACTGTGTCTCCATTGTCCAGTAGAGTTCGAATGTCGTCTGTTGCTGCGATGAGGGCGGTCTCATTGCTGTGTTTTGCTCGGAAGCCAGATTGTGAGGGGTCGAGGGATTTGTTGGCTTCGAGGAAGGCGGCGAGCTGGTTGTTGACTGCTTTCTCGATGACTTTGGCCGGGAATGGAAGAAGCGAGATGGGGCGGTAGTTTTTGAGTTCGGTGGGGTCTGCTGTTGGTTTTTTCAGAAGGGCGGTGAGTTCAGCGTGTTTCCAGTCATCCGGGAAGGTGGCGGAGTTGAAGGAGCAGTTGATGACGTCTCGGAGGTGCGGAGCTATGACGGAGTCTGCTTTGTTGAAGATGTGGTGAGGGCATGGGTCTGTGGGGGATCCAGAGTGGATGGAGTTCATCAGGCGGATGGTGTCCTCGGTGGAGATTGGGTTCCAGGCGTTAATGGTGTTAGCGGGGGGAAGATGGTCAGCAGATGGTAGGGTGGGTTGGCTTCCGGGTTGGTTGTCGAAGCTGTTGTGGATGTCAGCAATCTTGTTGTGGAAGAAAGAGGCTAGGGAGTCGCAGAGGGTTTGAGAGGGGGTGATGTCGTTGGAGTTGGCCGAGGGGTTGGAAAATTCCTTGACGATGTTGAAAAGTTCCTTGCTGTTGTGGGCGTTGTTGTCAAGTCGATCCTTGAATGATGTTTTCTTGGCTTTTCGGATCAGTTGGTGGTGAGTACGAATGGCGCTTTTGAAGGCATCCTTGTTGCTGGTGGATGGGTCTTTTTTCCAGGCCTTTTCAAGGGAGCGGCACAGTTTCTTGGATTTCTTGAGGTCATCGTTGAACCATGAGGCCTTCTTGTTGCCAAGTTTGTGATGACGTTTTTTCAGTGGTGCTAAGGTGTCGGCGGTGTTGGATAGCCAAAGGGTGAGGTTGGAGGCGGCTTCGTTGGCATTAGAAGAGAGGGCTGGGGGGTTTAGAAGGAGCGATGAGGAGATCTGGTCGATGGTGATTTTGTTCCAGTTTCTTTGTAGAGTTGGTTGGTGGTGGTTGATGGGTTTTGGTTTGTTGTAGGTGAAGTGAACGCAGCTGTGGTCAGTCCAGAGGAGCTCCGTAGTGTGGCTGAAGGAGACATGGTTGCTGGAGGTGAAGATGGGGTCGAGTGTGTGACCTGCGATGTGGGTGGGGGAAGTGACCAGTTGTTTAAGTCCGAGGTTGGCGAGGTTGTCCAAGAGGGTGGCGGTGTTGCGGTCGTTGAGCTTTTCGAGGTGGAAGTTGAGGTCTCCCAGGAGGATGTAGTCTTTGGAGGGGAGCGCGTGTGGGGTGATGAAGTCCGTGATGTCTTCACTGAATTTTGCGCGGGGTCCTGGTGGTCTGTAGAGGAGGGTGCCTCTAAGAGTTGTCTTGGGGTAGATGTGGATCTGGAAGTGAAGGTGTTCGGAGTTAGCGAGGTTGGCGTCGGAGTTGGTGGAAATGCGGATGGATTTCTTATGGACGATAGCGATTCCACCTCCTGTATGGTCGGAGCGGTCCTTGCGTGTGATCTTATAGTCTTCAGGGATAGCGATGGCGATGTCAGGGGCGGAGGAAGCGTTCATCCATGTTTCAGTTAGGAAGGCGACGTCAGGAGAGATGGTGTCTAGTAGGTTCCAGAGGTCAATGGCGTGCCTGTGGACCGAGCGGGTGTTGAGAAGGATGCATTCTAGGTGGTTGGGGTCGGGAATCCGTGGTGTGATCGTATCGGAGATGTTGTCGGTGCCGCTGAATTTGCAGGAGTGGCATGAGAAAGGTCCATGGGTTTGTCCAGGGGCGGCTTGGACGCAGTTGGGGGCGCGACCGGGGTTAAGGGCTAGGAGGGAGGTGGCATCGTAGGTAATGCGGGAGGGCTGGGCAGCGCGAGGGGCAGGGGGTCTGGCGCTGGGCGCGGTCCAGGCACGGACGGGCGTAGACGGGCTTACCTTTGGCGCACCTTCGGCGCGGATTGGGCGCGGTCGCTGCGCGTGAACGCTGCGCGCGGGAGCTACTGTCATATATGGATAGTGGAGGGGGAGGGGCGAGGGCGTATCAGCTGGGAGGCGGGGCGGGTGCACGAGGACGACGAGGACAACAAACAAAATGGAGGCGGGGGGGGGAGGCACAGCGTAGCGCTACAGGTAAATGCGCTGAGAGCGTAGGGGAAGCAGTTCTAATCTTACAGAGCGCAAATGAGGCACAAAGCAAGCAAAATGTCAATAAAGCGGCACAATTTCAGAAGCCACAGAGCGCCAATGCAAAATACACTTTGAGCAGATAAACAGCGCAGATCAAACAAAGCGCTACTTAGCTATGTAGCAGGCGAAATGGACCAAGTGAATATTTCTGGCAAGCGAGGCAAAGCAGCGCGGAGAAACCAGCTGTCTGCAGGGACAGTGGGAGCGACTCCTCAGCTCGTGGGAAAGGAGCGAGTCACGGCGCTTCCAGGGGCAGGGAGCTATTTGAGGACAGTGGGAGGGCGTATCAGCTGGGAGGCGGGGCGGGTGCACGAGGACGACGAGGACAACAAACAAAATGGAGGCGGGGGGGGGAGGCACAGCGTAGCGCTACAGGTAAATGCGCTGAGAGCGTAGGGGAAGCAGTTCTAATCTTACAGAGCGCAAATGAGGCACAAAGCAAGCAAAATGTCAATAAAGCGGCACAATTTCAGAAGCCACAGAGCGCCAATGCAAAATACACTTTGAGCAGATAAACAGCGCAGATCAAGCAAAGCGCTACTTAGCTATGCAGCAGGCGAAATGGACCAAGTGAATATTTCTGGCAAGCGAGGCAAAGCAGCGCGGAGAAACCAGCTGTCTGCAGGGACAGTGGGAGCGACTCCTCAGCTCGTGGGAAAGGAGCGTCAGTCATCTGCTTTTCCAAACAAGCCTATAAACCCAAAAGGAAAACCCCACCCACAAAACACTACCAACCAAAGAAAACCCCACCCAACCCCGCCATCAGCGCCTGGTAACAACTGCAACAGGATCTGCTATGGGACCCGCGGGGAAAGCAACAGGACTAACAGTGCAATCGTTTATCGGGACATGGGGCGAGCCGCTTCTTCACCTTCAATAACTAAGGCCAATGATGCCATCAATCAGGGCATTAGCCTTTTAGAACGCAGGGTGTCACAAGATCTGGCACATGCCAAACGCTCTTCACTTGGCCTTATTGCCACCGCTACTACACCTGCACAGGCTATGCCAAATAACATCAGACCCCTACTTGATGTATGTGCTGACATTCATACCATTCCTAGTGAGGTTAACCTCTCAGCCTCCATTCCCCTGTTAGATTCAGACATTGATATCAGCACGGACTTAGAAAAAACTCCTGATCTACCCATTAACCCCTCTCCTAAAGCAACATCTGCTGACAACACCAGGCAACTGAGAGGTAGACGAGAGGGTGCAGTCCAAAAACAGAAATCACATGCACCAAAGCCCCGGACTACCATGGCCAGGAAATATGGCCGGGTACAAAGAAAGTCTGGGAAAAATACCAACTCTGTCCCTAACCACAATGCGACCAGGGTCACGGTAATCTCTCAAGGGGATGAAAGTGAAATGGTTCAGCAGGGCAGAACAATGGATACCAATGATAACACCGACAATGTATACGACCCTATGTTGGAAAGGTTGGGGGAATTATTAAGCATTTATTTATCCCCCATTGAAAATAGGCTTACTCGAATAGAAAAACAATTAGCCGAATTGAGTATCCCTATTAAGAATTTCCTGAAGGAAGGTCCTGCAAAAAGCACAAATAATAGTAATACCACCAAAACAGCAGGCACCAAAATCAATATTCCTCAGGCACCTCCAACAAACTCAAACATTGCACACAAAACTCCACCTGCCACATTGGCTAATGGTCTAACCACTAGTCAAAAAACACCAACATTGCATATCAATAACGCAGCCTCAGACAAAAGGAAGGACCCCGGCATCAACACCAACATTAACACTAAACCCCCAAATGTGAGTACCACAGGTCACTCTGCACCTTCAACAAGCAGCCCTACCACGGCCCAATCAATACCAAAAACAGTTAGGCAAGTCCCTGCCCGCATTAATCTCCCACCAAAATGCGGTGCATATGTATTAGTGTTAGTAAATGTTACCAAGCTAAGGAAGGATCAGGACGAAAATCCCACATCCCTCAAAAACAAAACCCTGCACTGGCTAATTGCCAATTGCAATTACCCTATTGATGGTGCAAGGGAGATTATTAACACACAGCGAGTGGGTTGGATAGGCCCACTCAGGAAAAAATTTGAGGGCGACTGTGTCACCATAAGCTTTAGAAATCCACAATGGGCAGAGAAAACCCTTGCCAGTGCCCCTTTACCATCGCCCTGGGAATTCAACACCACACTCCTTCCCTTAGGATACTTTTACAGACATCTGATACCCCCCGAACAAGCCACGGCTAATCTCCCCACAAATTCTTACCAGGATCTGAACTTTGGAGCAAGGATTAAATCACCCCTCTTTATCAAGAATCAGAACCCAAACGCCGTCCATTCTAACAGCCGTAACTGGCATCCACAACCCCCAATGCCAATCCCAACTCCCAACCCTCCGCAGTTCTTTCAAGCCCCAACCATGCATCAGAGCAATTACAGAGATAGGCCTTACCCAATCTCTAATCCGTTCCAGTTTGCACCGATGACTGAAATTAGGCCAATGTATAACATCCCCACTTACAATCGGTTCGATTACTTATCTTCTCTAGACGAACAGGACTGACTGAGTATATCGCCCAACAAAGAAATGTGCAACAATGTAAAAGCTTGTAACTCAGAGGGTCTCATAAATCCAGCTGTATTGCACCAGGTCCAAACTGCTTTTACAGAAACTATATTGTCTGACAGTATTCTGGCCATTTCCAACGAATTACCTCACTATGATAATGGGAATACTGGGAATAGACTTGCTAAACATGGAACCAAACATGGCTTATCAATTCTAAGCTGGAACGTTGCAGGTTTAGAATCTAAGCTCTCGGACCCTGCATGGATTGAACTAATTAACAATGTGGACATACTTATGTTCCAAGAAACTTGGGCTGTTGATAATCTGTACATTGAAGGCTACCACTGCTTTAGCTTGACATCAGCAAAACGTAGCCTCGGTCGAGCAGTGGGTGGTCTTTTTATGGGGATTAGAATTCTGGCAGGCGGTACAATTAGAGATCTGAAGCTAGATAACCTTGCCAATCCCAATATTCAAATTCTGGAATACAAACTGAAATCAAAGACCACGATTTATTTAATTAATTTTTATAACAATGATTGTTATGGTGTACCGAACAAAAACTTTGTTGCATTATCCAAGGTTCTAAACATGATTGATTGTTCCTTATCAGTAGATACTAAGACTAGCATTCTGATAGGGGGTGATTTTAATGTGAAACTTATAGAGAACTATGGATCTACTAACCTTGATTATTGTAATGACCGCAGGGGTTTGGAACTGATTAGTATACTTTCTGATTTTGATCTTGTTGATGTAATGAGTGTAGGGTATGATATGAATTTTCCTTATGCCCCCACGTTTAAGGGCAGGGATAACGGTTCAATTATCAATTACATATTTACATAACCTCTGCTTACAGATTGTTTAACTAAAACTTCTGTGGTGCAAACGTCTTTCAGTGATCACAATCCATTGTTAGCTATTTTTAATTTTGTACCCAGTCCAATTTTTATGAATCCAAACGGGGCAAGGGATATTACACCCTCAATTGATGGCCTTCGCCTAAAATGGAGGGGAATTTATTGTGGGGCCATCATAGATACTGTTCAGGAGACACATCCCGATTTGTTGAAATCCCTCTCTTCCCCAAGCACAAATAACGAAAAATTGATCGTAGACTTTGAAGCTTTATGCTCAAATATAAAAACCCTCCTGTCAGTCCCACTCCCTAATGAACGTAAAGAGCCACGGTGGTTTGATACATCTTGCTCCGTGGCCAACAGAGATTTAAGAAAGGCCCTCTCCGCCAAACCCAGGTGTAAAGATGTAGTTCGAGCTGCCAGGAAAAACAACAAAGATAGAATATTGGAAAGGAAGGCAAACTTGCTCTCCGAACACTGGGATAAGCTGGTCATTAGTGCCAACCTCGGTGGCAGTGGCCCATTTTGGTCGGCTGTCAGGAGAACGAGGGAAATGGGCAAAGAGCTTACACAAATCAGCTGCAATATAACAAGTGCAGCCTGGGAGACCCACTTCTCTAAAATTTATGCTGCCCCCTCTGATGAGCACCTTCTCCCTAATATAGGCCAAACAGAAGGTTTACAGATTTTGGACCAAGAAGTCAGGAAAGCCATAAAAGAGAGCCTAGGTAACAAGGCGCCCGGACCAGACGGCTTCCCTATCGATATTATTAAACACAACGCTGAGCTATGGTCACCAATACTCCTTAACATCTTTAACAGTCTCCCACAAGTAGCCATGCCTGTCACCTGGGCTACTAGTATCATCGTTCCCATTTACAAAAAGGGAGACAGATCAGACCCAGCAAATTATCGTCCCATTTCTCTTTTGGATAACACTTTAAAAATACTAGGACGTATAATTTATAATAGGGTACTGGAATGGGCGTCTGATACTGACTGTTTAGATCCTTGTCAGATGGGGTTCAGGAGCGGGTTAGGAACAGTCGAGCAATGTCTAAATCTAAAATTGATAATCGACAAATATTGCATTGCCCGCTCATCCCCTGCCTACCTAGCTTTTATGGATCTCTCATCCGCATTTGATCTTGTGAACAGATCTAAGCTTTGGTTAATTCTCTTGTCCAATGGCCTTGATGCCACTCTCGTTAGATTTTTAGCCTATCTCCATACTGACCTGAAAGCACGGGTACGTATCGGGATGGGCGGAGAGGTATCGGGAGCCATTGAGATAGGGAGGGGGGTGAGACAGGGGTGCGTTCTAGCCCCCCTGCTGTTTATCATCAACGGCCTGTCCAACTGTCTAAAGAAAGCCACCCCTGATGTCCCAATAATTCTAGGCAATCCCCTACCTGTGCTTTTATATGCAGACGACGCTGTCCTTATGGCACGTACACCTAACGCCCTACGTCTGCTTGTACATAGTTTTGTAAATTTTATGGAGGGACTGGACCTGAAAGTTAATTTTAAAAAGTCTTTTATCATGTCCTGTGGGCCGGGCAAAAGGAAACTCAGCACAATTCGAATTGGAACAGATAAACTAGAATCTGTCCATAAGTTTCCTTATTTGGGGTTGGTTTTCGCTGCGAACAGCTCGTGGCGTGTGCATGTGGCCCACGCCACGAGCAAGTTCTCGAAAGCCAACAATTCTGTTCTGAGTCTCCCCCGCCCAAAGAAAATCGGCGCCACAAAGGTTATTGTTAAGATTTTTAAATTACAGTGTTCTCCTGTCGCTACGTATGGAGCTGAAGTTTGGGGATCGGTTAGTAGCATTAGTATCCAAAGAGAGGAAAATCGTTTCTGTAGAAAAGTGCTGGGTGCACCGATTTCCTCTTCTGATTTTATCTGCCATAATGAACTTAACCTCCCCTTTATAAGTGATTTTATCAAAGCAAGACCAGCTCTCTTCTGGATTAGAATCCGGAGGAATGATGCTGCTGTCCTTACACAAAACATTATTAAGGACTGCCTAAATTGTGAAAATGGCATGCAGATTCCCTGGTTCAAAGAAGTTCTTAAATCACTTAATGAAATTGGTAGAGGTATTTTGTTCACTGACCCAATGGCAATCGAACCAAAGGATAATTCGAGGTTCAAAAAGCACTTTATGCACTTTATCGTAATGAGCGCTTAGGAAGAGAATCTCAGAAATCAAGGGTCAAGAAATACATAGGAAATGGTCTCTGTATGCAAATTATGCCGCCCTACCTTTCACTCCCCATGTCAAATTGGGAGCGATCTTTATTATTCCGTCTAAGGGCTGGAACTGTGAAATTTTTGCTGTCTTTTCCTTTGGGGTACCGACATTGTACAGACCTTACCCCTTGCCCTTGTGATGGTATAAGCACTCAAGATGATTTGCACTTTCTGTTTTTCTGTAAATTTTATGTGAGATATATCAAATGGCTTTTAACCCCATATTTTAGAAAACAGACCTCTCACACTTCAGGAATCTTATATGTTGCTGCTTACCCTGGACACTGATGAACTGACCTTTCGCACTAGCACTTTTTTAAGACTAGCCATACGTGCACGCAAGACAATGGAAAGTCCCTGAAATCAGAATCCAGTTATAATGATACTACTGTAAAAATTTTATAAGATAATGAAATTCACTGCTCAATCACTGTATGAATTACTTTGTTATTATGGAATGTTATTTATATAATTGTTTTGTATTATATGTACATGTGCGTTTTTGCTGTGTTCGGTATTTTTATGAATTTTATCAAATTCGAATAAAGGTCTTTTGAACTTGAACTTGAACAGTCCTTATTTTCCTTTAACAACATCCCTTTCACATATTCCCTGTACTATCTTGTACACATGTACAAGCCCTTGGCTTTCATCTACACTCCACAATAGCCAATACTCATAAATTCCATATTGATGGCTTTATTTAGAGTGTGGCTGATGGGATACTCCATCAAAACCTTACAAATATCTCGTCCACCATATTACAAGTAACCATAGGATATACAGCACTTGTAAAATAGGGAATGGGATGTCAACCACGTTTATGGCATAGTATCAAATCTGGTAAACGCTAATCAAGGACCCTAGACCCTATCCCATAACCCAATTAGGGAGTCTCATTTATGTACTCCCTGTAACAGTCAGTTTTGTGTGTATTGACTTTTTCACAGCTGAACAGCTGCAGTAAGGTATGTGGTTATCAGAACTAGAAAGAGACAGACAGGCAAGGAGGCTATTCTGCCTGCACTGTTGATATTCCCACAATAGGTGAGCAGGAGAGATACCTAACCCTAAATTAGTCCAAACTATTTACAAATACAATTTGTGGGAAGAGAAGGACATTTCTTTTGTTGTCAGTAAATACAGGGTAAAACTCAAAGCACAAGCAATGAGGAAGAATGAATGAACTAGGAGGCATCACACACTACATGCAAATTGAGCGAGTATAAACGTTTCCTGTTTCTGTACATGAGTTCATTTGCTGAAGGTGGACATATGACAATATGTGTGCTATAAACACAACCAATGATTTTGGGGAACCGTGCCACATGGCAGAACATTAATTTGGTCTGTTGCAACAATTGGTGGGTATTTGGGAAGTACATGCATTGGTTAACTTTGCTAACTATGATGTACAGAAACCTGTGAAAGAACATGGAAAAGGCACTTTATGACACACCCCCTGCCGCTGATATGACCTCCTGGTAACTGCTCAAAGTTAAGAGGTGTAGGCAACAGGCGTGGCCAGAGCAGGTAAGAGTAGTGGGACGGAAGTTGACAGACGACAGAATAGGGAAAATGAGACTAAAAAATAAATACAACCACTTACCTTGTGTTTGCCGCATCGCCGAGTTGCCAATGCGGTGAGGACACTGTTAATTTGAACATTTTATTTTTTATTTTCCCTATTCCTTCACCCATCCCCTCCCCACTTTTCTTACCTTCACCGGATGTGTCTGGAAGGCAATACAATACGTTTACATGTGGTGTGATTACATTGCTCCTTAGTGTTCGTGGTCTGAAGCTGAGGTTGTAATTGAGCAATTAAGTCCAGGATTACCTCACTACTGAGTCCCCACTTCTCAAAGATCTCCTCATCTTTTAGTTCAAACAAGGTGGCCCTCACCCTTAATATCCTCTACTCTCTCCTCCTCCTTCTCTGCCTACCAGTCAAATTCTTCTGCTTCCTCCTCACCAAAACAAAGAAGGCAGCCATTCTGAAAGAATCCGCTACATTTTGGGTCCCTTTTTTTACAGTTTTCACCTGGTTACCACCTGATCCAGAATGCTGGTAATTGCATTTTCTAAATGACCATTTTGTGACTATTCACTACTGGAAATCCTTTGTACATGTGGTTAGCAAGTCACTATTTGTGAAACCCTATTAGCGATTTCCTATTTAGTGATTTCAAAATGAGATTTCTACTAGATAGAAATCACACTTTGTATCATGGCAAATGCCTTTGGTAAATACCAAAATGGCAATTTGAATTTCCTAATGACCAAAATTGCGATTCACACCCTTAAGAAATGCAAAACACCATTTGTACATATGGCCCTAAGCCTCTGTGACTCTCTGAGAAGACACCAATGAGCAGTCAAGACTTAGTTTAAGTGAGATGACGTAGAGCATGTCTATGTGGCAGCAAGTCTAGGTACAGTACAAAATAATTATCACTGTTACAACAAGGATGTCAATGTTTATTTAGAGTTGTGGGTAAACAGCACTTTATTCAGGAATATATCAATATATTTATAATGTAAATAGTAAGTCAAATCACAGAAAGTACAAAACACAATATGCACTGGAAATATGGTGTAGAACAATATAAAAGTACATATAGGACTCCTGGCTAGGCTCCTTATAGAGTGCTTATGACCACTACCTGATCAGGAACATAGGCACCATCCTGCAATGAATCCTACAATGAAAAGCACAATGAAGCAAAATCAGAGCGCTCTATGCCTGCAACTGGTCATCTATGCAGGTAGACCACTGACATAATATGGCATTCTGGAGATGCCAACATTTACATTGTGAGTTTATGCTTGTGAGGTCATCCTACTAAAAAACTAGACTATACTTTGATGAAGTGTGCACAGGATGAGAAAGATGCAGGCTTAGCCATGGAACTTGACTTCTTCAAGGTTGTAAAGATGTATAAACAATGGTGATGTTAGATTGCCATTTCTCTTGCAGTGATCAGAGTGAACATCATGACTAGGTGAAAAATAACACTTCAAACTAAAAAGACTGGTTGAACAAAGACTGGTTGGATGATGACTGCTACCTATAGAAGGCTGATTTATAAAGCAATCAAGAACACAGTCACATCTTTCGCCAGACCAGGAACTCTCTTTTTGTGTTTGTCCTTAATTTGTACCACCTTATGCATGAGGGAGACCAATACATTCTCTGAGACTGTTATAGACACCTGACATGCTCTTAACAAATGTCAAGGGTAGAAATTGGAATATTTTTAATGCACATGTTAACCTTTTTCTATGACTTGATACTTGGATTTATTAATTGTTCAGTCCCTTAGCAATAAACACCGATCTTTCCTTTTCTCTGACCACTTCTCTCTTCCATCCTCATTTCGTTCCCCTCCACCCTCTTGTAGATTAACACCCTCTAGTAGATTAAGTCAATGTACAGATTACTAATCTGCTGTTCCTCACAGTGTCAATGCTGTGGTGTTAATATTAGAAAGTTCAAAATGTTACACATAGACTTCTTTTCCGTCATAATTTGGACATTATATTCATTTTGTTGCAAAGTTGCACCTCCATGGTGGTTTGACTTGCGATATATGCTGTCTACTGCTATCTGCCAGTGGTAATGTTCTCTCCGCATGCTTGCAAATATACCTTTTGTGTGACTACAAAATATACCAAAGAAATGTAAAAAAAACTGTGGCGAACGATTAGCAGTGTGGTCAATTATCTAGTACTGGCGGGAGGTAGCAACTTGAAGTTTGAGTATATTTACAGCCTCAGGGAAGGTAAATCTACCATTACATAACCATAAAGACAATGGAGATGAGATTAAGTTTCAGATGGAAACAGAATGTAGAACCCCACTTGTGCCTTTCTAGTCTGCGTATCACAGCTGCATCAGCCAAAATACTCACACATTTCATTCTACTTTACATCACATGTATGAGAGAACACACACATCAATACTACAGGGCAGAGAAAATGAACACAAAAGAGTGGGGCACAGCACAACTCTGCTCTAATGAGACACTAGAAATATCCAGCCATCCTTCTACAATTTCACACTCAAGCAACCATAACACATCAAGTACTGCAATAAAAACACAAACTAACACTAGACCTTTAAAGTACCAAAACTAACTACTCAATCTGAGAGTCACACATGCCAAATATACATTACATGAAAACATCCCACCAGCATTATACAAGACTGGATACATTTTAGAGGGACTTCAAACAGGAGGAAGGTCAAAACCACATCAGATACTAGCAATTTCTATACCATCCTCAATGTCCCCCAGGATGATTGAGACAAACAAAACAGACAACCAAATAATAAGAGAACTAATATGAGCAACACTCATGCAACCCATTATGCAGTAATGCACTAAGCCTGTACTGAGGCTTTCCTACCACAACCACACTGGAATCAAAATGATTGAGAAGCCCCTTGCAACATTCAACTGGCCATCACCCGTTTATGGTGAAAAAAACAGAGAATGGGAAAGTAAACCCTAGTGCCATCCTCTTGAGGTAGTATTATGGGAAGTTAGGGTCAGAAATTGCGGAACGTTTAATACACTATCAGGCCCTTGTGGTGTAACCACCTCAGAAATAACATAAGCACCATGACTGTGGCTAGCCACTACACACAGTACAAACTCAACCTTGCTGCAAAGTGAAGCGTGCAGACTTTTTTTCTTTTCAAACGCTTACTCTCTTTACTATACTTATTATACTGGACCCTCTATGATTAGGCAGTCTGAAGTGTTTTCATTACCACAGAGTCAATGATTCTCTGATGAATCGTTTTCCACAGATAGCAGGGGTGGAAATTAGCATGACCAAAACTCAATGTTAGATGTTAAATGAGGACCATTCATTTTGAGACAACTGTCAAGTTAGAAATTACATTTATGTACACCACTCTTAAGACTATACTGTAAACACAAAGAATAGCAACTGGAAGATCCAACCTCCTGAAGAAGTTAAGTTGAGTAAGGATTATGCAAAACAAAAGCTCTGTAAGCACAACATAGGAATAAAAGAAGTAAAACCTGATGCTCTGATAGAGCTTTGTTGATTCTCCATACAACACATTTAAAACATCAGCAGAAATGCACAGTTTGAATGGAAGAACCAACAGGATGCAACAATAGATTCAAATCAGATTTATATTACATGTATTATTGTATTAAAGACTATAAAATTCATTCAAATGCGCAATTTCTTAAGGACGTCGGTCAAGAATATCAAAGTTTGCATTAAAGCACTAAACATTTAGGCAAATCTTTATCAAATAAGATTTAATTTGCAAAGTTGCACAGTACCACTAGCCTTTAAGGTAAAATGGTAGTTCACATTTCTAACAGCTCAGATCCTATGTAAAAGGGGGAAATTCAGACTTAAAATGTATTAGGGGCAAGTCCATTAGCGCAGGTCTAAAGATGTAATGGATCCTTTAAAAAATAGAAAGGGTTCAGCAAAGATGGTCTCATTTCATCATCTACCAATTGTAGCATCAACAAACAGTCAAAAAAAAGATTGATGAGCATAGCATCCAGATCTCATGTTGGAAAAATCAGAATGGCAGTTGTCTTTAAGCAACAATCAATAGCGTTCAGCACCCCTCCTTTCGAGTTATGCAATGTCCAGTGGTATGGCTTCACACCACCATTGAATGACTATCACATGTCCATGTTCACATCATGTCACCTGAGATTGTTGAAAGATAAAGCTGTTTTCTCATGCTAGTCATGAGAAACAAATGTTTGTGAGCCCACACAGGCATAACATTGGTAGAAAAGAAATGCAAAGTTGTAATTTATAGCCATAGCTGAAATGGCTGTGTATCAAACAAAGAGTGAAGTTTAAGGGACTGTACATTACCCACAAAGCTCTACACGGACCCACTCCATGGTACATAAAAGAACGCCTTCTCAAATATGTGGCAGGGCGTGCACTGCGTTCACGATGTAACAGCACATCCAAAAGGGGATGAGCGTTCTCGGTCCTTCTGCCACAACTTTGTAACCAGCTGCCCATTTGTAGTAATAGCTCCATGGAGATGGAATATTGTGAAGTGGTAAGAGAGCCAGTTGCATCTGACTTGTACAACTTGATGGATGAGATTTTATTTCCTCTACAATAAACTTGTGTTATTTCTACTTCAACCTGCACCAGCAATTTTTATTTTAGTACTCTTACACTGGCGACGAGGGTGGGATACATCACATGTGCAGAAAGGAGAAGCTGAAGTGACTTTTTTGAGGAATTTTCAAGAAATAAAGAATACCTCAACATCTGGGGAATCAATGTCTACTGGACATATTTGTGAGTGTTTTCTTGCAGTTACCATGAGTCACGATCCTATTCTTTATAAACCAAAAGCATTCGCCACATTTCACGCTCTTTAGTTTAAAACTTTTCCTTGGAGGGTTGGGGGAAAACGATGTGGGATTTTATGAGGTCCTGGAAACTTTGTTGGGAGCTTATTTAATATATACTTTTATCATTTATAAATCTTTATTTTTGCTCACAAAGTAGGGATCCACCAGGTTTATGGTTGATGTGACTTTTAAAGAAGAATTGCTTCGTCAACATTGCATTTACTTTGAGGAGTCTTATATGTCTCCCTCTCGGATCACAATTTTAATGTGATTGGTATTTGAGTTTGGGACTCGTGAGACTCGTGATATATGCTGCAACTCTTGAATTATAATCAGAGCCTCACTTGGTTTTCACCTGCTTTGGGAAAACGTTAAAATTTAATCTAAAGACATCTGTGGAGGCTGTCCGTTTTTCTACGGAAACTGCTTATTTGTCGAAACTCAGGAAAGTCTACGGACATGTCAAAAACTTTTGTCTACTGAAAACGGTTATCTCAACATTCATATTTTGCCTAGTAAACAATCCTGATATTATTTAAACAGTTTCATTATTCAAACTCACCTCAAGCATTCTTGCATGACACTGAAGATTCCCATTATGAGGTGATCTATGCAGAACCTTTGTTCTTCTTTTGGAACGCTCTGAGACACATCTATATTGGACGGCGAAGGCTTCTGTACTTTTAGTTTCGCTTTAACGTCATAACGTCACACACTTACGTGACAGCCATTTTGGATTTCGGCTTTCACAGTTTAATCAGACTGTGAGGAGGCCAACACTTCAAGAGATTTCTACTCTATAGTTATTTTTAAAACAATATCAATTAAGAAGGATGATCACAATTAAGACTGAGACATTTCAAACAAAAGAAATTAAGGATCATAGTGAACTTGAAGCTATATTCTTTTATTTGCTCGCAAAAAACTGAACTTCTATTAATGTGTTGTACAACAGCGTCACCCAATGGATTTTTCATTTAACTTAGAGTTTATATTTTTCAGGATGATACTAACAATCTTTTCCTTTTCAGCTTCTAAAGGTGGCGATTCTTAATTACATTATTCTTTCCTTTAAGGAGTTAAATGGTTGAAAAGCTGGTAAAAATTCTAGTTTATTTCTGCAGTGAAAATTCCTTCACACTGTGATTTTAGATAACTTTGTTCTTATTTTTAGGGATTTACAAGATTGAGAACCGGCTAACTAATTCTGAAATTGTTTTATATTGAAGTTTCTCTCTTTTTCTAGTTTATTTGTATTCCTTCTAAATGAAGCACACCCCTCATTGCATATGTGTTCTTTCACTTGAGCACACATTTTAGTTTGATTTCCTGTCAAATTTATCATGTAGAACGGAGCTACTCCACCATTCTTTCTTTCTAACCCTGGGGATCCACCTATTAGGTGGCAAAAATGGAAAAAGGTGTTTGAAAGGTATGCCAAAGTTTGTGGAACTAATTTAAGCCCAGAAAGAAGAACTGCTTTACTTCTCCACTTTTTAGGTACTGAGGGTCAGGAATGTTTCCGACACCTTTCCTGACATAGATGATTCCACCTTGAATGATTATGAAATTTGTATTCTCAAATTAGATCGACATTACTTACCCAAGGTGAGCACCATGCTTGAGCGCTACCATTTTGGCAAACGCACTCAAAATGAAGGTGAATTAGTGGAGAATGATGTCACTGCTCTCAGAAAATTGGGTTCATCCTACACATTTGGAGGTTTATTGGAAGAAAGAATAAGGGACCAATTTATGTTAGGGTGCAATGTGCAAAAAGTTAGGCATGACATGTGGCAGAAAGGTGAGCCTTCACTTGAAGAGGTATTAGTTGATGTAAAACAAATTGAACATTTGTTTCAGTGTGTAGAAGTGATAACTAAGGATGAAAAAAAAGTGAGAATGTACATGTGATAAAAGAGAATATGTTCATCAAAGATAAGAACGAAAAGAAGACTCATAATCTTGGTTCAGAAAGAAAGTTTTCTTTTGCATCTAAAAGTCCGGATTTACAGTTTAAATACTATAGGTGTGGGAGTTCCAGTCATCTTGCCAATGATAAGAAATGCCCTGCACTTAAAGCAAAATGTAATAAGTGTAAAAAAATCGAACATTATTCTTCCTCTTGTAGGTTTAAAAAGGACAAATCCAAAACGAATATGGTGTGCAAGAATGATGATAGTGACAGTGTATTGGATTCTGATATAGATTGTGGTAGGCATGGGCGGAAAATCCGTTCCGCTCGCGGATTTTGCGGATTTTCGGGAAATCCGCAATCCGCGAGATTTGCGAATCTCCCGCAAAATCCGCAAATCCGCGAGCAGCGGATTTTGCTCGCACTGCTCGCACTGTTCACGTGAGTTCGCGTGAGTTCGCGCCCCGCGAATAAGTGCAAAATTGCAGAAATACGATTTTAGCAAAACTGAAAGTAACTACTTACCAGGTTCAAAAGTTCAGGCTCATCATTAGTAGCCATTTCCTGTAGTGCTTCCTGAGGGGCCCCTCCAGAGTTCAGTTGCCAGTTGAAACTATTATGTGACCCTGCTCTGAACCTCAGAATACTTACACATATGCCACAAAGGTCCTGAATTACAGCTAAGGGAGACAAGCAGGAGCCAGGCTGGAAGTTAAAATCCATTAATCAGCCCCTAATTCATTATTGTCAGTTGGGGCAGGGCAGGTGTTGTAACTAATTTTGCAACAATGAAAGCACTTAGCAAGTGCAAAAGATCACTAATCAGGGCGCACTAAGGAAGCAGGTGCCAGCTAAAAAAATATTCTGTGACACATTAATCAGCCCCAAATTAATTCAGGTCACTTGAGGCAGGGAAGGTGTGCTTTGCTTTGCCGAAAATAATGTACACTGGACAACCAGAGGGTGTGGTGATGAAACAGAGGGTGGCATGGGTGGGCCAGAGGGTGGCATGAGTAGTCAGAGAGTGGCAGTGGTGACAGAGAGTGGCAGTGATGAAGAAGAGTGTCCCAAACAGGCTGGACACGTAGAAACAACAAGTTCGCGAAACTTGCGACCCGACAGGTAAGTTCGCAATTTGCGAAAGTGTACAAAACCCTCGCGAACTGGCAGAAACACGGGCGAACACAAAAAAAAAAAATCCGCAAATTCGCGGGAATTCGCGGATTTTGCGGATTGCGAATCCGCAAATCCGCAAAATTCGCGAACGCGAGATCCGCAAAATTCGCTCATGCTTAGATTGTGGACAGATTGTCTCTCAAGGTTCTAATGATAAAAAGAAAGGTCCAATAGATGGAGTGATGGTTGAACATTGTGGAACAGGTGTTCTGTTTGACTCCGGCGCAAAAATCACCATCATATCCAAACAATTTTATGTACATCATTTTAAGTACAAAATCAAATTGTTGAAGGCAGATATCAACCCTTACTCTTATGGTGGGGAGCCCAAAAAACTATTGGGGTATTTCAATGGTCTAATTGAGTATAAAGGAAGATACATCTCTGGAAAGATTTATGTATCTTACAAAGGAGATAGTATATTGAGGTGGTTACATCAGAGGGATCTTGGTGTGATGCTGAATCCCACCCATTCTAATCATATAAAATTTCAATATAAATAAAGTTGATTTACAAGGCTGTTGTGATGACTACAACTTGAAGTTGAAGGATTCTTTTCCAAAGGTCTTCAGTTAGGCTGTTTGAATGATTACACTCATAAGATCAAATTAGTATCTGGAGCTATTCCTTTTTCTAGTAAAGTACCTGGTGTTCCCTTGTCAGTAAGGGAGGAGATGAAAGATCAATTGGAAACACTCAAATTGGAAGGAATAATAGAGGAGGTAGAAGGAACACTATGGTTGGCTCGGGTTGTAGCCCATCGCAAATTGGACGGAAATCTCCGTCTATGCATTGATTTAAGAGAGCTTAATAAACAAGTTGTGGTAGAAAAATATCCTCTCCCAAAAATTTTAGACATGCTCATGCTGCTTAAAGGGGCAAAAGTATTTTCTACAGTTGATCTTAAATCAGCGTACCATCCAATCAAGCTAGAAGAGGAATCTAGAGATTATACCTCTTCCATTACACCTTTTGGTACGGTTTAGTTTAAGAGCATACCATTTGGGTTGGTTTCTGCAGCCTCAGTTTTTCAGAATGCACTGGAGAGGGTTTTGAAAGGTCAGAAGGGTGCAAAGATTTACCAGGATGAAGTCGAGATTCATGGGAAACATGAGATTGAGCATGATTTGAGATTTAGGGAAGTTTTGGAGACGTTTAGCTTACATAGCCTCACAGTCAGGATTTATAAATGCAGATTTAGGAAATCTTCTATTGATTACCTGGGGTACACTATAACGGGTAAAGGAATTTAACCTAAGAGTGATTTGATTAAGCCAATAGAAATTTTATCCTCACCTAAAAATAAGGAAGATCTCATGAAATTTTTGGGGATGGCAGAATATTACAGCAAGTTGGTCAAAGGCTTTGCTGAAAAGTTTGTTCACATGCGTACTCTTCTTTGCAAGGGAGTAGAGTTTGTTTGGAGCAAGGAATGTGAAGCAGAATTTGTCAAGATTAAAGAGTACCTTAAAGAGACACCCAGACTAAGGAGTTTTGACCCTGCAGCCAAATCATTTCTTGTTACCTACGCAAGTATGAAAGGTTTGGGGGCTGTTCTTCAACAAGAAAGTGAGGGCAAAATAGATGTCCTTCTTTTCCTCTCGAGGAGCCTTAGGGGAGCGGAATTCTTTTATTCCGTGATTGACAAGGAGGCGTTAGCTGTGCATTAAGCCATGAAGAAGCTTAATAGGGAACTAAATTTGTAGTTCGAACTGATCATAAACCTTTGGTCGAAGTTTTTAACAGGAAAGGAACAGATGCCATATCGAGCATAATTTCAAGGTGGGTTGTTGATTTCCAAGGGTAAGATTTTAATGTGGAATATTTACCTGGAGTACAAAATTATACTGCTGATGCTTTGTCCAGAGTGGTTACACCAGATGATGGTTGCGTTGACCTTGAGGAAGAGGAAGAGTTTGAATGGGTATGTGCTTTTGAGAGCGATGGCATCAAAGAGGTAAGATGGAGAGATGAATGTGGAACTGACGAAGAAGTATCCTCTCTTATCAAAAATGGGTGGAATAAGAAAGGTCAAGGTGTTTCGGAGAAATATTGGAATGTGAGGGATGAGTTATCCATGTCTGTTGGTTTGATGTTTCGTGGAACCAGATTAATTCCACCTAGGTGCTTTCGCGAAGAATTGATTAGACTGGCTCATCAAGAACAACAAGGAATTTCAAAAACTAAAGAGAGTATTAGGCTTAATTATTGGTGGGCTGGCAAGGATTGAGATATTGAAAGACTTGTGCAAGAGTGTATACCTTGCACGGTAAGCCGAAAGTGTTTTAAACTAAGAGTTCAGCCAATGGTCATTAGGGATAGACCGAATGCACCTTGGGAAGCATTAGCTCTGGATATATTGGTTCCTGAAAAATGCAAGGATGGTGATGTGTATATGTTTGTCCTCATAGCCTTGTTATCAAGGTGGCCCGAAATTAAGTTCAACAAATGTACTGATACGAAATATGTCATCTAATTTTTAATGGAAGTTTTCACTAGAAAATGTCTCCCTGGAAATCTTCTTACAGATAACGGAGTACAATTTGTTCCTAAATAAACAGAAGAATTTTTAGATATATGTTCAATTAAGCATAAGCGTTGCTCTTTATATCATCTGGAAAGTAATGGAATGGTGGAAAGGTTTATTCGGGTTCTTAAAGAATCTAATTCACTATCCAAGCAGAACAATGTTGATTGGAAAGAGGGTGTCAACAAAATTGTTGAAATGTATAGAATTACCCCTCATACAACTTCTGGTTGTACTCCTTTTCTCCTTATTAAAAACAGACATCCTAATACTTTCACTACTCCTTTCTGGCTGAATAACAAGTTGGCTAGGGGAAATAATGATAAGTCTTCTCATGTGTTATGGAAAAAAGAGAGGCTGACAAAGTTCTTGAAAGTAAATTGAGGTTTGAGAAGAAGAAAGCTGTTAAGAAGACACAAGTTGATATAGGAGATTTAATAATGATTAGGGCACCAATTGGACACAAGTCCTCTGAGTTATTTAAAAAAGTTTATAGAGTTAAGAAGGGTCTCACAAATGCAATTAAGACTGAAGATTCTAGGATTTGGAATCTCAATAGGTTTGTTGTAATTATTAATTCTTTGGTAAACAATGAATTGGCCAAAACATCTGTCAATTCTAGCAACAAGTGTCCTTCAATTTCCTTGAGGGAAAAAAGTAGAAGGATTGTAAAACCTCCAGCAAAATTCAATGATTACACTAGAGGATAATCTTTTATATATTTTATGTTTTGTTTCCTTCATTGTTTCTTTGGTTATGTGGGAGGAAGGTGTGTAGTAATGTGTTGATTCTTTATTTATTTATCTTGTACATAGTGCTGGTTTCCCTTTAAGGATTAGTTACTGGTGAACCTGTTGTTTCTCGAGTAGATCCATGGGGATGGATTACTGTGAAGTGGTAAGAGAGTCAGTTGCATCTGACTTGTACAACTTGATGGATGAGATCTTATTTCCTCTACAATAAACTTGAGTTATTTTTACTTCAACCCGCACCATAAATTTTTATTTTAATACTTTTATACCCTTACTCTCCGTAAAGAACCCGGTCTTCTTCCCTTTCAGAAACAGCTAAAAAACATCTTTTTAAAGAAGCATTAGATACGGCCCAAGACCATTCAGTACCATGGAGACAATCCCACCTTTGACTCTGTTTTACTTCTTCCAAAGCGCTAAGAGACCTGTCGGTGTACACGCGCTATACAAGAGCAAATTAACATAACATAACATATTACCATAGGAATATTTCACTGTGAACGTTTAAAAAACATTCAAGTATTCCAGGCAAAACATGTAAGGGACAATTTAAGTAAAATTTAACACGTGAAGAGCGATCCCCTGAATTGATCCAGAGCAGGGGTCACTCATAGAGAAAAAGCCTTTCTTGTAGGCCTTTCAGTTATCAATGCGTCTTTAAATAAAATAAAAAAAAATAAATTCAAATAAAGAATGTGTTATAGTTTCACAAATTATTATTACATGGAAATAACTAACGTTAGAAATGCCTACTATCACAAATTTTCCGCAACATCCATTTAGTGTATGTTTTTCTAATTTCATGCCAGAAAATCTCTTTTTAATATTTCATAAACTATAAATCCTCTAGTATAATTCTGCAAAATATCAAGTTTGTACTTCATTACTACACATTTTCACACTGACTTATCCAATTGGTTCATTCTTAACAAAGAACATGGAAAACACTAAGCCCCTTCATCTAGCATCTACATTTTCATCAATATATGTTAATAAGCATCACATGCATGAAAATGTAATTATTGCAACCTGTTTATATGAGTTTATGTTGACTTATACATGTTTCTTTATCTTCACGTTTTAAAGCATGCTTTTATTTTGCTTCTACTACACTTGTCTCTGTATCATATTTCACTGAATCTAACATGTGCAACCTGTACTTTCAACCGTTCGTGTGTTCTGTGTATAAACATGTTGTATATTATGATTCTTAAAATCATGCTGCATCACCCTTAAGAATTGACTATGTATAACTCCCGTAGATTGAACTATGCGGAAATAGCAAAGAATCTACAGAGGTGAGAGTTAGCTGCTACGCCAGGCGAGACTCTCGATGAAAGCCTCCAGGTCAGAGACACATAACCATGACCAGGGCTGTAGTGTGTGATCAAGGAATCATCTGTATATCATCCACAACTAGCAAGAAAAGCTACCCGTCATAACCAATGGCAACAATGATTTATTTTTATTTTTGTGGTTTCTTACAGGGTCACAAACAGTACAAAATATATCCTACTACAAACATAATTTAATTCACCATCAATACAATTTATAAAGTGCAAGCGCGAAGTCCAAACAGAGCAAAATATAAAACAATACAGATATACTTTAACATCACAAAGCAGCAAATAGATCAGTTTCAACATTATTGTTGTTTCATAAAGGATAATAATAAATTATTTCAGAAAGTGTTGAGTGCTAAGAATTCCTTCCCTAAAATGCCAAAATTCAAATCAAGGTGATTTGTGCGAAGTGGGATTTCAAAAGAGTCAACTTCTTAAATGTTCTTTCTCTAAATTGCTGATGTAGAAATCTAAGAGCTAAAAGCAAAGTACATCAATATCTGCATGAATATACTTAAAATGCATATTTAGCACATTCTAGAGGCAGCTAAATTCTATCCTTTCCTTATTTCAAACTTGTATAAATGGAGCTGCATATTTTCGGATTTTTGCAAAACTTCTGCCTTTTCCATCTCCTTTTGCATAGATCTGCTCCCTTAAATATACCCGAGTAACCTTAGACCTTGTGTCACCAACCACCCTGGAATAATAGAACAGAGTAAAAATAAGTATGGCATGGAGGAGGGTGCAGGTCAATTTAATCAACATTCACTCTTAAACATGCTAATGGCATTGTCACCCATAAAATTGTTCTTAAAGAGCTAAGTGCAATCCTAATGATAGATACACTGTCAGTGCTACTGAAGCATTTAGAGTGGGCATACATTTCAATTATTTCAATTAATATTGTAGATGTTATGAACGAATCTCTGCACTGTTAAACAAACTGAGCCTGTGATGCCGGTCCTGTCATTAATAGGAAAAGTTGACTGATGGAAGAGGATCTTTGCATCTCGAGATTTTGAAGTGAAGGAGAAGAACTGGCAGGGTGCTCACAGAAGGGAAGTAGAACAAAATATGTTTTAAATGAAGTATTTTCTTGCATGCACAATACTGTGTGTCAGAGTGGTAGCTTGTATGTGTGTGTGCCTATGCATGTGTATGCCTTGGTGCGTTTGTGTACTAGTGTAAGTCCCTCGCATATTCCCTATAGTTCTTAACATGTTGTGACATCTATTGCAGAGTATTCCATGACTTTGACAGATGATACTGGTTTAATGCCAAATTATCTGCATAGTGCGGCATGACTGTGCTGACCCTTTTCAAAAGCTGACCCTGGAATATTGATTGTAATTCTTAGCATAAGGAGGGCATCCATGGCATGAGAATGCTAACCACTTCACCATGCTTGCATGAGCATAATGTAGATCATTTTGGACAGACCAGGACATGATGGAGGCCACCTCTGCCAATGTACTGGTCTCAGTAAATTGGGGTCATCCTTGCATATTGGAGTCATGTTGATGCCTATCTCAAAAAACATTAGACCTTCCACAATAAAGGCACTTTTTGTAGTGTGGCGGATCCAAGGTATTATGGTTACTACTAATTCAACAATACTGGCCCCAGGATATTGGTGGAAATTTCTTACACAAGGGTGTCACTATGGTATTATGAGAATCAAAAATGGTATAACCCTTGCCCTTGCATACTGGTGGTACTTCTTGGCATATGGGAGCATTTATAGCATGATGGTGAACACCCATTGTATTACTACATATGGAATAATGGTATTATTGGTTAGATTTGTGAGACATCAATTGAATGATTATGCCTACTTCTTACAAAATGTTGGCCCAGATAAAGTAATGTTAATTTGGGCATGTTGTTAATAATTCTGGGGTTTTTGGGGGATTCATGGTGTAATGACTCTTACTTCTGGTATTGCAGGCACCGGCATTTTAAACCCCTCTAAAACTGAGATCCTGTATGTTCTGTCCTCATCTGTACCTATCTTTCTGTCTGACTCAATCTGCATTTCTCAAAAAAAACTGAAATGTAAAAGGCCCCTTTACAAGAAAACTTGTAGTTATCTTCAGGTCAACTATGAAAACTGAATCCTATGTAGGTAACACAACTACAACAGGAATATACCAATTATTGTGCATACACTACATTTGTTCATAAATCCCTTTCAACAAATCCTGAACACTCATTAACTGGTTGGTTTTTCACAGGTTACCCTATTGCAAAAGCCAAGAGTCTTACTCAGCCATTCTTTCGCACTGCTCAAAAACATCCCAGAACTTTGTATTATCTACCTATGTGTAGTTACCCTTCTTCATAGTTTTCCCAAACCGAATGGCTCCATGTTGGATTATGGCTAATTAGCAGGTGTAAGTAGGTACCTACCATTAGGAACAAGGCCACAATCACAATGAATAAATTATTCCCTTGCTAAACCCTTGGAATTTGGCTGTGAGCAGGCAGGCTAAACCTAAGAGACAGTTGTGTAAAGTACCTAAAAACCCCAATACATTAAATAAGTAAGGCACCACACAAAATAAAAATCCATCACCAATGTATAGGATTGGAAATATTATTGGGATTAAAATTACACTGGGATGAGAAAAAATCCAATGTAGGGAACTGGAGATATGATTTTTTAAAGAATAAACACTTTCTAGTGCCTAAAAGCTAAAAGTGCTACTTTGGGGCTAAAAAAACCAAAATATATCCTGAGCTGGACAAAAGTACGTCAATACAGGTAAACAAATTCCAAAAGATGAGTGATCTTCATATCTTCCTTCATTAATGCTGTTTTTCTTCATAAAACACACTAGCCGCCAACACGTGTTTCGTCTTAGAGAAGTTAACCATAGACTTCTTCAGGGCTATAGCTAGAATAAAGTCAAGCTCTCCATAGTTCATGAGAACATTTAACAAGTAATTCGTTTTTCGGAAGCTCCTAATTCAACGTGAATAACAAAATTCCAAAATTTTATTCCTCTGTAATCCGCCCCCGGTATCCTTAAGTGTCAAGAAAAGTTGTGCAGAGTAAGTGTGCCGTGGCGTGTTCTCATGAACTATGGATAGCTCGACTTTATTCTAACTATAGCCCTGAAGACGTCTAAAGGAAGATATGAAGATCACTCATCTTTTGGAATTTGATTACTGGTATTGACATACTTTTGTCCAACTCAGGATATATATTGTTTATCGTCTATATGTGGTATTGTGTGAACATTACCCATTTGGGTAGATGGTGGGTGACCACAACCTTATCCTTTGAGCTTCTGATAGACTGAGAATTCTAACTATTGTCATAGCCCAGCGAAATTAACACTCACTCACCTGGTCTATTGTATTGTGCTACTTTGGGGCATCTTGTTGCACTTGACCAGGCAAAGTCAAAGTTTTATGGCAACTGTGCTGGAGTGCAGGTCAGATACACTTAGGGCCTTGTCAAGTTTTAGCCTTCTGATTTTTTTTGGGCTTTTTCTCTCAACGTCGAGCGATGCTCCACATCAGGCAGGTTGTTGAGTCAACAAAGGTGGCTTGCCTTGGCGCGATGCATCGGTCAACTCCCGGAAGTCTCGTTGATGATAAACGGCTCCAGAGAAACAGTGGGGCTAACAAGAATCTCAGGCTGGGCCACTGTTCAACATTGCTGGTTTGACTCTCGACAACAGGTCAGTCACATTATTGTGATTTTTACCAAAAAATCTCAAATAAGCCCGGGTGGAGTTTGCCTAGTTTCACTCCACAGATTTCCGTGGAGTCACAGAAAAACTCTGCAGGATTCCGCAGAGTTTTCAGGTGGGTGGAGTATTGAAACACACTATTAATATTGATCTAAAGAAGGCACAGTGTTTCTTGCGGGAAACCCAATTACAGTGAGATTTGTGATTGTGATATCCACCTCCAGTGTTCACATATATAATCGGAGAGAGCCTGACAAAGAAAAGGGCAGGAACAGAATCAGTCACAGTTGTGCTCGTCATTCAGAAGTCTGAGTTGTCTGTGAAACCCAAGCGTCCAGTCTTAAATAGCCTCGTGACCTAACACTGTCTCGGTGTTCCTTAAGCATGGTACCGATTCTGAGGCAAGGGTGACCTGCAAGTTGCCCATCTAAGCCTTTGTCCCTCTCTGCTGCCCTCTGGCTTCCACAGACACCACCCACCACCCTATAGCTGTCCTTGACAGCGCACTAGCAGGTTAGAAAATGGTTGAGATAAGACAATGGGTAGAGGATAAAGTGTAATAGGTATTATTTAACAAAAACTTCCTGCAGTAGTATTCATTTTTTTTTTTAATTCTTTTTATTGAAAGATTTTGAATATTTTCAACCCTCTGAAACACAGAGGGGGCGTGGAACAAGTAAACAATAATACATAACCATGGAATAATCATACAATACATCTCCGTATACCATAAACAAAAAACTTATTCTTCCAAGCAAAATAATACATCAGTCCCTATTGAGATGGACTCAATATCCTAAAACTTATATATTGATATCAGTCATATACATTATATATACCCTAAATATTATTATTAATTATATACAGATTATGTACAAATACAAATTATATACATTTCCTATAGCCGTCATCCTTCTTCCTTCCATTTCGTTATTGCCTCCCATATTTTCAAACCTAGTTTCCTCGAATTTTTCCCCCTTCTTGAGTAGATTGCTCTTTCTAAATTATATATACTCAACAACCTGGCTAGCCATTGCTGAAATGATGGTACCATTTGGTCTAACCATGCAGATGCAATGCATAGTCTATATACTGCCATAGCGATAAAGATACAATATTTCCCTGCTTCATCTTCATTACTTCCATCTACCCCTAGTAAAATAATCACAGGTGTTAAATTAGCAGCTAATTTTAATGCCCTTCGTAAGAACATTTCTATCTCCTTAAGTAATATGGCTAAGCTTGAACATGTTGCGAACATATGAATAGCATCTGCATTTACACTCATACACCTAGGGCAATGTATACCAGTTGTCGCCCCCCAATGTGCTAATTTAGCAGGGGTGTAATAAAGCCAGTACATGGTCTTGTATTGCTGTGCCTGTAGTGATGCAGAACAAAGAATATTTATCCCTAAGTCTAATGAAATTTTAAAATATTCTTGTTCTATATCCAACTTCGTTGACCAAGTTTCCCCCCATTTAGCCATATCATCTGATCTATGTTCATTTAAATCTGCATAGAACCTTTTAATAGTGCAATCTACTCCAGTCTCTATTATTTCTAGTATATTATTTTTTTCAAATCCTCTCGTCCCCCCTCTTTTATTTTGTAGGAAACTTCTTACTTGTAAGTATTTAAAAAAATGACTTCTTGGCAAATTAAATTTTTTCTGTATTATTACAAATTGTTTCACCCCTTGTGTCCCCATAATGTCCCCCAGTTTTGTTACTCCTTTTCGATACCACTCTGTGTATATTGAATCAGAAAATATATCTCCCGGAAATGCCATATTCTCATATATCCTCGTATATCTATTGAATTTTCCCAAACCAAACTTTTTCGTAAAAGCCTTCCATATATTATACGCTCCCAACATAGTCTTAAAGCGTGTTCTTTTAAAATATGCCGTATCAAAGTTTTTCAAAAAAATATTTTTGGTTTCTTCACCCATTAAAATACCATATATTGCTAATGACCCCAGATGATCCTCTCCTTCTGCTTCAGCTCCACCTATTAATCCCGTCATATACTGCAGAGCAGCGGCCCAATAATAAAGCTTGACATCTGGCAATGCCCATCCTCCTCTTTCACGTGGGAGTGCCAGGAATCTCGCCGCCCTTCTAGTTTTACCTTTGGACCATATAAATTTGTTAATCATGTTCTCAATCTTTTTAAACCAGACATTGTCAAACCATAGGGGGATTGTACGGAAAAGGTACAAGAATTTTGGCATAATTAACATTTTTACTATGTTTACTCTTCCAACCAGAGTAAGATGGAGGTTGTTCAGTCTATCTAGCTCACCCCCTACTTTCTGTATAATAGGATCAATATTTAGTTCTACTATCTTTTCTAGAGCTGAGGTTATAGTTATTCCCAGATAAGTTCCCGTCAGCACCACCCGAGAATCCTGACATACAGCCTTGTTGTTTTTTATGATTTGTGTTTTTCCGGTGTTCAAAGAGTACCCAGACACTTTCCCAAATTCTCTTGCCTCTTGTTCCACATATCTTATAGCCTCTGTGGGTGAAGATGTTATAACCGCCACGTCATCAGCGTATGCCAGAATCTTACACTCCCCCCTGAGTGTGACAGTTGGGGAGATGTGCCTATTTAGCTCCAGTTTTCGGATTAAAGGATCTAAATATATAGCAAACAACAACGGGGAGCATGGACAACCCTGCCTCGTAACCCTATCAATTTTTACTTTGTCCGTTAACCCCGCGTTGATTCTAATTGCCGCACTCGGGTCTCTATGTAATGTCTTTATCGCTGTCAAAAAGCCACTACCAAATCCCAGTTTTTCCAAAACACTCCATAGGTATACCCATGATACACAGTCGAAAGCTTTTTCAGCATCCAGTAATAATACCGCAAATGGATCCCCGTTAGCCCCTGTCATATCCATAAGAGTAATTAATTTCCTTACATGGTGCGTAGTCCCCCGACCTGGTATAAAACCATGCTGAGTGGTAGTGACTAACGGTGTTATTACACTGGCAAATCTGATTGCCAGTGCCTTTGAGTAAATCTTTGTGTCTGTGTTCATAAGAGTGATTGGTCTGTATGACCCCGGGTCAGTTGGTATTTTTCCTTTTTTAAGAATGACCACAATTTCAGCCTCAGACCAGGTATTCGGTATTGAACATCCCTTCTGTGCCTGTTTAAGAGTATAAAGCATGTCTCCTGCTAACTCCTCCCAGAACACCTTATAAAACTCTAACGGGATTTTATCTGGGCCAGCAGCCTTTCCTGATGGTAAACTCTTCATAGCTGTTTTTACTTCCTCTAGTTCTAACAAGGTATCAATCCTCTGCTTCTCTATTTCACCCAGCTGCCCCCCCTCATAGTAGTTCAGGTACTCCATTATGTCTTCAGGATTTTTTATTTGACTTTCAGAGTAAAGCTTCGTGTAAAAATTCCTGAAGACTTCCCTTATTTGTTGTACATTAGTTACCATCATCCCTGAGGTATCTTTTATTGCTTTTATCTCACCAAAAGATGCCTTCTGTCTGGTTCTGGCTGCTAGCATTTTGCCAACTTTTTCATTCAGCTGATAACAGTTCTCTCTATTCACTGTGTATTGTTTAGCTGCCCTTTCTGCTATATACTCTTCTGCTGCCATTCTTATTTTTGCAAGTTTCATATATGCAGGATCCATTGGATCTCCATTATCAGTTTGGTCTGTCCTATTAGTTAGTTCCTCCTCTGCCAACAGTATCTCCCTCTTTACCCGATCACTTCTTTCTTTTTCCTCTTTCCTTTTTCTAGCCCCAAAGCTGATGGTCTCGCCCCTTACTCCGGTCTTAAAACAATCCCACACTATCCCTACCGATGCTGTATGTCTATTTATATTCAAAAATTCGACTATCCATTTCTTCATATGTTGGATATATGCATCCTCCACAAGCAATGCCCTTTCGAATGTCCACTCGGAAGCCTTCCTTACCACTTTCATACCCTTCAAAGTGACAATAAGAGGGTTATGGTCCGAAAAAAGCCTTGGTATTCTTTCAATCTCAGCCCCATCGATGCGTTGGCTACTAATTAAGAAATAATCTAATCTCACACTTAATCTATGAGGCGCTGAGTAATATGTGTAACCATCTTGTCCTGGGTTAAGAGTATCCCATACATCAAGTAATCCATTATTCCTAGCTAAATTAGAGATTGCTTTAAAAACTCTTTTCTTCCTCCCTTTGTATTTAACTGGGGGTCCTAGCCCCAACCCCAATCCTCCTGCTCCATTGATGTTAAAATCTCCACCTATCAATATAAAGGGAGCCCAAGTTGCCAACTCAATGTCAATTTCTTCAAAAATCTCCGGATCATCCCCTGTAGATCCATAAATAGACCCCAGAGTGACCCATGTTTCTCCAACCATACACTCTACTAGAGCCCATCTGCCCCATACATCCTCCCATTTTTTTCTAGTACTTATATCTCTTTGTTTTGCCATCACAGCAACCCCCCTATTCCTGGTACCCTGCCTAGAGTGTGCTATAACCGTAAGGCCTAACTGATCTAGGAGCCTAATTTCAGACACCTGTATATGGGTTTCCTGCAATATTAAAAAATCGAGTCTTAAGTTTTTGATCAAGACTGCTGCCTTCTGCCTTTTTGCCCTGTCATTAAGACCACATACATTCCATGTCATAATACGAGTGCTCATCCTGGGTTTTTGACAAATATAACCATAGGTTTAATCATTTCGAAAAAAAAGAAAATGCCACATTTTGTTGCCACGGCTTTATACATCACAAATATTTCTTCCATTTTGCTAGTCTTCTTATTCCATACTATTTCCTGTGTACTATTTTTCCAAATTACTCTGTGTTCCTTGCCCCCCCTGTGCCCCCCACCCTTAACCCCACCCCAACTAACCCACCCCCCCTACAGGCAAATAGGTCCGAAGGACCTATATGTGACAGCTGTGTCTGTTTGGGTCCCGCGCCCCCGCCCCCCCCCCACCCCTATTGTCTCCTGCCCATTGGCAAAGAAAATGTTCACTTGATACCTTTCTACAAGTTATGTACAATAAAATACTATACTTATTCTGCTTCTACTTCCAGAGGCCATACCCTAAATCCTGCTATCTTTTGCCAATAAATCTACCACCAGTTCACTATCGGCATGTGCTTGAGATTGTGTGTGATTCTGCGAGTTCCTTTCTTTGAGCCATGCCAAGAATTCGGCCGCCCTGATTTCAGAGTAGAAAATTTTGAATTGACCGTCTCTTACCACCTTCAGCCTACTAGGAAACATTAGATATGCCTCACAACCAATTCTCTGAAACGGAGCTATTAGTTCCCGCAGTCTCCACCTACGCTCTACCGTTGTGTGGCAGAAGTCTGGTCTAGCGAAAAACTTTACCTCCTGATATCTGCATTTTGTCTGTGGCCTTGCTTTAGCCATTATCTCTTCTCTCAGTAAATAGTTGCCCACATATATTAAGATTGCTCTGGGTTTATTTGAGCCATCCCCCTTCCTTTGTATGAATGGGAATCTGTGAGCACGTTGGATCTCTGACTCCCAATCCCAGCCTTTTATGTCTGGGAGTGCCCCCTTAAGGAGTTCTATTGTGTAGGCTCTAACGTCCTTTCCCTCTCTTCCTTCCGGAATACCTAGGAGTCTGACATTATTCCTCCTCTGCCTGTTCTCGAAATCTTCGAGCTTCCATAACACATCACTATTAGTCTTTTCTTGATCTTGTCTAAATTCCTTCCAACCTTTCATTTCGTCTTCCAGAGTCCCAGTTCTTCCTTCAACTTCCGTAAGCCTCCCTGCCAATTCTGTGCATGCCTTGCTTACTTTCCGAAGGGAGCTTTGTATTTTTTTACTTTCCTGTCTGGCTCTCTGACTCTCTTCCCTCGCCTCAGTTTGAATTTGTTTAAGCATTGAGAAAATCATTTCAAGCCCCTTAGGTGAGTCTTGACTTCGAGGTTGTGACTGATTATGGGTCTGACTATGGGTCTGGATCTGGGTCTGATTTTCAAATTGCCCTTGCCTAATCCCCTCCTCATTCATCCGGGAAGAGCCCATGGTTTCATCTAGGGCTCCAACACCCTCTTTATACATCTGAGATGTGGCTGCATAATCCCAGTCTAGCCTTTTTGCAACATTAATAGCAGCTGGGCTTATAGATCCTTTTGCTCTTCTCCTTTTTTTACTCAGGACTTTTGATTTACGTTTTGCAGCTATATCTTGGATAGAAAGCTCTCCTGAGCCTGATGTGGAGGTAGACCCTGTTTCTAGCCCTGACAGTGTCTGGTCACTCCCCAAGTCTGCAGTAGAGGAGTCCTCCGACTCGGCCCCCCGACCGCCCCCACCTCTTCTCCTTCCTCTTCGCCCTCGTTAACAGAGAAAAAACATTCATCACTAGGGGAGCCAGTTATAGCTATCGATGCCTTGGGGTCTCTGTTAATCATATCCTTCACGTTATTGTCACCATTGCTATCGCCATCACCATTACCACCTCCTTTTTCAGTCCCCCCCACATCAGGGTGTCTGCTTATACTGCCCTCATGATTATTTTCCCCTGTTACGGACAGATTGCAAACAGACAAATTATGGACATTAAGGTTGCCTTGCTCCTCCCTTATTGCCTCAGTTAGTGCCTCTGTTAAAGTCAAGATATTGTCTGCATCCTCTTTAGGAGGTAAAGTGTTCTCCTCAGCATGGTATACGGCACTACTATCTTCCATACTGCCAGCGTCATTAACAGCGGCCACATCGCCCTCTTTTGTACACCGCCGTTTTTCCTGCTCCGAAAAGTTCTCTTCCCTCTCCTGAAATGAGCTTCCTTGTGATAGTTCAATGTCTCTACATGCCTTCTTATTCAAAGTTTCCGCGTTGTCAGTCTTTATTAAAGAGCAAGATACCGGCAGACTACTATCTACCCCTTTCGTGAAGGGGCCGTGGTCAGGGTCAGGTTCAGGTTCAGGGCCGCGTTCATGTTCTAAACTCCTGATTTCTACAATTTCTGGTTGAGCAACAGTGGTACCAGACGCCAAAGAGTTAGTAGCAGAAACAGGAAAAAAGGCCTCTGACACTAACGGCTGCCTCAAGTTCCCTTGTTCTGCTGGTTTTCCCTTATTTCCTTTATTCGTCATGGCTGCCTTACTTTTGTCTTTTTTCTTAGGTTTTTCCCCCACGGAGCTACCAGCCTCCTTACTTCTTACTATGCTCCTTCCATGATCGGCAGGCTGCGGGTCCTCGAACTCCTCCTGGGTCCGTGTCAGTTTCTTTGTGCGGAGGTTAGCTGCCGGTGCGTCGGACTCGCTCCACGCAGCTTTCTCCTCCCTCAAAGCTTTTGAAATCTTTGGCGCCATTACCCGCCAAGTTACAGACAGCGCTGTCACCGCTGAGCTCTGCTGCCGATATCGCCGCTGTTGCCGTGACCGCTGATACTGCTGTCTCCAGGAATTCGCCTTCACCATCAGCTGACGAGCATTGTCCAATGCCCGCGTCAGCACTGTGTCCGCCGCCGGGAAGGTTAGTGCCTCCGTCAATGCCTGCAAAAACATCCACATCGGCCGACTTTCTCCTCGTTTCTTCTTCTTTTCTTGAAGAACCGCCGCTACTGCTACTGCCACCGCACAGTGTAGATGTATCCGTTCCGATGTTTCCAGATTCCGCCGTTCAATTATATCATTCTTCTGGTCAGGAGCCGGGGAGCGACAGGGAGCACGTCCTCTCCCTACAGACTGTCAGCGGCCATCTTGCCCATTACTATCTCCCTGCAGTAGTATTCAAAGGAGTACTAAGTTTGTAACTTGCGTGACAAAGGTGTGTGGCTCGTCCAGGTCATTGTTCTTCTCTGTGTCCTCAGCGATGCTATTTTTGGAGCTCAGGGCAGCTTGGTCCTGGAGGTCTGGAGTGGAGGCTGCAGGCCCAGGGTCTGCGGGAGCTGCAGCCCCAGCAGTGGCTCATCCAGGAACGATACCCTCGAAATAGCCCCCACAATGCTGCCCTCCAATCTTGGGCACTGCGGTAGCCGGATGCATCATGTTCCTCACCTCTGGCGGGACCTTCGGCTGCTGGCAGGGAGAGCAGATTCCACCCACTCAAAGAGGCCATAGGGGGTGCAGGGAAAAAAACTAGATCTGGGTGGGGGAGATGCATTTCTAAAGCACAACAGGGAGCACCGCAGGCCCATCACTGGTAGTCCAGTGGCAGCAGCTTTATGGCATTGCTGCCATGCCTCCAGTTCTGCTCTCGGACTCTCTGCTTCTGCTGGTCACTCACAGGGATGCTGGGTCTCAGTAGCTTGACAGCCATGGAGGAGGGGAAAGCAAAATGGTGTTGACAACTACATTAATTAAGCAGGACCCATCGACCTTCACCACTCTTTCATCTGTTTACTGTTGACAGTTACTATATTAATTTGCAAACATCAATACTAGATCAAGAGTAATTACTAACAGCCAACTCAGTCATTTTCTGCAGGCTGCTCCCAACTTAGTCATTTTCTGCAGGCTGCTCCCTAGCATATCCAAGGCAATACACTACTTCTATTCAAGCAACGTGGTTTCCATGCATGCCTAACTTAAGCACCATTGCAAGATTAAACTTTACCATTCTATTTTTTTGTGACCATACCATGGTAGTGGCATTGGGCTGCTTGTAGACTAAGTAGTATATCTCTTGTGAGTGATGCATTTTGTGCCCAAGCACTGGTTAACTCCAGTAAACTCTGCTACAGTGGCCTAGGCAGAGTTTTTTGACAAACTCTGTGCTCCAAGTGGAGCACGGAGTGGCAAAACTTCACTTACTTTGATGGCGGAGTGGATTTTGCCAACCACACTTATTCTCTGATCTTCTTCAAACATCTGGATCTTCTTCCAAATGGTCTTCTTGGGATTCCAAAGGGTCCACAACACCAATCCAAGGTTACAGAAGTTTTGAGTTGCTCCTTGGGATGTTGGGACTGTGTCTCCCACAATGCACCTGGCCAGATCCTTTAAAGTCATGATGAAGAGGGTCAGCTGCTTTCTATTTGTTGGAGTAGATACAGGTGGAGCACTTTCAGGGTGTCTTCTCCTTCACTTTTTAAAGCAAGGCAAAGTACATAGGGGTGTAGTTCCCAAAGTGTGCAGCAGGTGCAGTGATTCAGAGGGCAACCCTCTTGGTGGTGACCGGCGTTCCAGCAGGGTAGTCCTTCTTCTTTTTGTGGTTTCCTGCATGGATCTGAGCTACTGTGCACCTATCTTTTCCAGTATTCATGAGTGACAGGCAAGGGGGCAACCCTGACATAAATGGGGGCAGGGAGCCACCCATAAGTATTACAGCTTCCCCCAAAGTGTAGCACATTTTTGTCACAGAAAGCAATGTTCTTTTAAAATGCAGAATGGAGAAACTCTCTCCTGGAGGTTTAGATTCGGCTAAGCCAACCCACTGGTGTGGCTAAGTTTCCCTTCTAGCCCCTCTGCTAAGTCAATTACTGGAGTTCCTATCTGGCTCGGGTGCAGGAAGTGGGAGTAAACCTATGTCTTGTCCTAAATGGCATTCCCTACTTAATGACCAGTTCGGCTACTCAGCCCCCTTCCTGTCTTTTGCTGCACAGCTGTAGATCTCCTCCCGCCAAATGTCATTTGTTCCTATTCAGACCACTTCACATATCATCAGAGCAGTTTGCCTCAGCCTGCCAAAGACTGGCCAATCAGGAGAAGCTGATGGAAGGCTAGATTTTACCACATCAGAAAAGAAGGTTCTATGACTTATTTTCTGTGATAGTTCTAATAGATGTAACTTGGCAAGTTGTTGGATTTATTCTATCATTTTTATACTTTGAAGTTTCAGATCACTTCTATCAAAAGTTATTCTTTATTAAAGTATTCCCATGTTAGCCTTTGAAGCCATTGTACTACAATGGCGAAAAACAAAATTGGAAGGTAGTCCCTCACAGGGGCACATAACACATCTTCATAATGTCCATGATTATAGTTACAAGGCACCTTAAAGCTGGGGCAACTTAGGGATACCTTAGGACTGACTTATATGTAGAAATGAGGTAGTTTAAGGCTTTAGAAGTACCTCTATTTCCAAAGTTGAATTTGTAAATAATTTACATTCAAAAGCAGCCTGCAATGCAGGGGTGCCTTTAAAATTACAGCAGGCAACACATCAGTGCACACTTTAGCGCATTTAATCTGCTGGGCCTCTAAACCCACATATCCTACCATATACTCAGGGCTTAGAGTTAGGTTATAATGCCAATTGTGATTATACCAAATTATCATACACCATTTACATAGATAAAGGGCCCTGGGTCTGCAGAGCCCATGGCACAATCAGGGTCTGTTACCTCCAGTATCAATAACAAAATAGGGGTGATGGGACAAAAAGATTGACTTTCTCAAACAGCATCCCCCAGATGAAAGGCAAAGGGTAACTAACCTACACCCTGGTTGTCCTCATGGGCTAAGTGGAAGAACCTGGAAAGTCCATCTGCATTAGCATGAGCAGTCCCCTGTCTGTGTTCTACTGAGAAGCCCGTCCCCTGTAGTGATATGGACCACCTCAACAGTTTAGGATTCCCACCCTCATCTGCATGAGGCATCTGAGAGGTTTGTGGTCAGTTTGAACATGGAAGGGAGTACCACACAGGTATGAACTCAACTTCTTTTGGGACAAGACACCGCAAAGGCTTCCCTCTCAATGTTCTCTGCAGAGAAGTTCCCTGCTAAAAAGGCAACTGGCTGATCACGGCCTTCTCCATTTACTTGTGCCAACACTGCCCAATCCCATCTTCTGAAGTATATGTCTGAACCATAAATTAGTTTGTGTAGTCAATGACCAGTAACACTGGTGCTGAACACATAGCCTCTTTCAGAGTGTCTAATGCTGTCTGACACTTTGGGGTCCAAATTAATTCATTGGGCTGCTTTTTAGAAGATTTTTCTGTTGGGGGTCACAATGGTCCAAAGATTCTGAACAAATCTTCCTTAGTACCCAGTCAGACCAAGGACTGCCATGACCAGTGTCTGGGTTGTAGGAGCTACCCATTTCAAAATGGTATGCATTTTGGGCTGAAGAGGTTATGCATGGCCTCCACCTATAAGATGGCCCAGATTCACCACTGAACTCTGTTCCCTGTGGCACTTACTGACTTTTATAGTCAGCTGCATGGCCTGAAACACTTCCTTTAGGTGGGCCAGGTGATTCTTATGATCCTCTCAGGTAGGACTGTGAACAATTATATCATCCAGATAAGCTGCATTGTACTGCTCCAACCCAGAGAGAACCCTGTTGAGCAACTTTTTGGAAGGTAGCAGGTGAATTCCTTAAGCCAAAGAACATTATTTTGAACTGGCAATATCCCTATGGCATGGTGAATGCTGACCTCTCCTTTGCTCCTTCTCTGAGGGAAATCCGTCAGTAGCCTGAGGTCAAATCAAATGTACTCAGTTACTTTGCAACCCCCAACCTATCAATGAGCTCATCGGGTCTAGGTGTAGGGTGAACATCAGTCTTAGTGGCTGCATTCAATCTTCTAGACTCAGCACAGAACCATAACTCCTTCTTTTCCCTTTGGGGATTGGGTCTGGGCACCAGCACCACTGACGGACTATCAGAGAGCCCAATTACACCCAACTCCAGCATCTTAGCTACTTCAGCCTTGATGCTGTGTTATATTTAGCCTACTAGGGAACCTTCCTCCTCCCCTCCCTTCTGGTCACATTTGGAATGTTCTCTGATCTGTGACCTGAAGATTCTACAGCTGACTCAAGCTGAATGGAACCTGTGGTGATGGATGGAAGCGAATAAAGAACTGCAGAACTTTCTTCCAGGGTTCTCCATATATAACACTCGTGACAATTTTGCTCCGTGGGGACACCTTTACCACCACCTCCTTCCTATTCTCCAGTGGCAGCTGTTCATTCTAAAATTAAGTCACCTACTGAGTGAGACTTTTCCATTCTCCTCTTTACAGCTCCACTGTTGTGTTTTTTTATTTACCTGGCTTTGCAGTTGACTGGTGTTGTTCCCGCTGTTTCCAAGTGGTCCTTTTCAAGCCAATGTGCATGGCATGAACGTATCCCAGCTGACTTGTACTTCAATTTTCCCCTGGCTAAGCTTTCCTGCTGGTAGTTGTGGTTGAGGGAGCCAGGATTTTTCTCTCCTATTTCTTGAACATAATCTTCCTTGAACTGCTAACAAAGTGCCTGGCATCCGGACCGTGATTTTGGTTGGCAGTCCGTGCTCTGCACCAGCTTGAGGTGCCGGGTCATTCATAGGAGCCTGTGTTTCAGTTGCGCACTCTCCATCTGGTGCAGTGTTGTGGGCGGTCTGTGCCCCAGAGAGGTTTTTCCAGAGGGGCAGGTTCCAGCAGATGGGAGTCATCTCCGCTCGTGCTGCTCTGTTAGTTTCTGAAACGGGCTTCTTTATTCTTGCACCACTTACTCTGCTCTAGATTGGATCTCTTCAAGGTGGTAGGACTAATGTCTATCCACTTATCCCCGCTTCACACTGACGGACACAGCTGTCTTTGTGTACCAGTCAGTCCAGTACCTTGAAACACACCTTTTAGCTTCTATTTGTTTTATTTTTTATTAGATCTAGCTGCCACTACATACATAATTATATCATTTATCAAGATAAACAGAGGCAATCCAACAAAGTATTTCATAAATGCAGGGATTGAATGACAAAGCAAATTAGAATTAAAAAAATAGCAGTGATTTAGAACACATGGCATACTAATGGCTCACAGTAGCCCTTTTAGGGAGATGTACATTAGAAATGTTAAAGTGCAAATAGTGTGGTTTCTTATTCTGAGGATAAAATGTTTAAAACACCTTTGACTTATGAGTTTTTATATGTAAAATCGTTCAGTATCAGAGCTATAAAACTAAGAAGAGAGTTGAGAACAACATATTCCCCCCATAAATATCGTTCAGCAAAGTTCAAAAACGGGCCTAGATAATACAGAATGTGCAGAGGTGATCCTGTTTTCCTGCTGTTCGTAAGTTTGCCACTCGTTAATTGCGTAGACCCACATTCACTGTGTCCATCCATTCATCAACTAAGGCCCAGATAAGGCTACCCCGCTTCTGTTCTCTTCTACCTTTTTGTTCATAGAGGCTTTTTTCCTTATTATGCATTACAAAAAATTGCAACCTCCACTCATTAAATGTCTAGGGGTCCAGATTGATCATCCAGTCGACAGAAACATCCATGCCATAGCAATTGCTACAAAGATCAAATTTGCCCCCGCTAGACAGATCAATGTCCTCACTAACCCCAAAGAGAATTACTTGTGATGTTATATTAATATGTTGATTTAAGATCGTTCCCCAAAAAATCAGATCTCCTGGAGATAATTAGCCACCCGGGAGTAAGTGCTAACCATATGACCAATATCAGCCTCTGGAATGCAACATCCATGACATTTAGAATTTGGCTTCCTCCCCCGTTTAAATAACTTTTTGGGCGGATGATATGAATCAAAAGCCATTTTATAACATTGGCTCTTGAGGCTGGCCATCAGGAGCGTCTCCTTACAGAGTTCCAGAGAAGTTTCCAAAGGCGGTCCCTTTGATCCTACCCTTACTTCCCACTTCTGGTTCTGTAGTTCAATATCATCTGTATGATCACCTATCAGGGCCCTCTAATTAGGTCCAATACGTCCACCCTGATTGATTACATATATGATTGGATGCCTAGCACCATACCATTAGTTATCATCGAGTTCACAGAGGTAGTCGCTAATCTGCAGATATTTAAAAATGTTTTCGTTAGTTAGACTAAACTTTGCCTGCAGCTGTGTAAGTGAGCAGAGCTTTCCCTTGTCTAAAAGATCACCAAATTGTAAAAAACCACAGGCTCTATATCGATTATAAATGCCATCTTCAAATATACTTGGTAAGAACATTTGAATCCCACAAAGGGGTGTATCAATTTGTTTGGGCAATATAATATCCTTTTTGATCTAACACAATAATTTGAAGGCTGCGCCAACTGTTTTTAACCTAGTTTTTTTGTAGTAGCTCTTCTCTATATTCCTCTGAAAGTATCCTCTCACACCTTTACCCAACGTAAGTTGATATATTGATGATGCTTCAGACTGGCTTGCCTCCCAGCTCTTGGCAGTTATTTATATTGCCAGATGCTGTATCAAACATGCCCAATAATATATTGCCATACTAGTCACTACCTTGCCTCCCTTGTCAGTTGGTAAAATCATAAATTTGGAAACCCGCCACGGTTGCTTAAACTGCCATGTGAAACTATTAAACAGACTATCCAGCTTGGTTAACCAGCTCTTATGAAATTCCAAGGGAATAGTTCAGAACAAATAAAGAAGTTACGGGAGTACCAGCATTTTTAATACATTGCACCTACCATCCAGAGTTAGCTATAAGTTATTTATTCTATGTAAATCCAGCTTAATTTTATTAAATATTGGGCCAGATTTCATTTGGCTATCTTTCCAACATCAGGTGTGAGAGCCACTCCCAGATATGTTGCTTCTCCCACCCAACAATGGTCCCCTGATTTACCTTCCGTACTAACAAGTTATGTCTTACCCTCGTTGAGATGATATCCAGCTATTACTCTGAATCGGTATGCCTCCCCTTCTATCTGGTCTATGGCTTTGCCAAGGTCTGGCATTACCACAACCACATCATCTGCCAATGTTAGTACCTTATAATGCCCTTGGATCGAGATCACTGGATGGATCATCAAACTCATCTCCAAATAGACTAAAAAGGAATCAATGTGCAACGCAAATAGTGGAGGTGAACAAGAGCACCCCTGCCTCATCCTCTGTGTGATGCTAATTTGATTTCAGATCTTAACCATTATATGTATCTTTGCTTGGGTGCCTGATATAGGGCTTGACAGACCTAGCAAAACCCCTGCCAAGTTCCTTCCATTTTAACACCTCCCACAAATAATTCCAAGAGACTCAGTCAAAGGAGTTTTCAGCATCCAAACATACCAGGCCAAGAGGTGAGTTAGTCCCTTCTTGATACATCTAACAGTGTTATTACCCTGTGTTCATAATCTTCAGTGCCCCTGCCTTGAATAAAGCCACACCCATGGGGTGGCAACCAAGGTTGCTATTACTTTAGTTAGTTTTGTTGCCAATACCTTTCCATATATTTTCACATCTGCGTTTGTAAGACAAATTGGACTATACGACCAGAGATTTAGTGGGGGCTTACCCTTTTTTTTTTAAAGATGACAATATTAGTGTCTTCCCCGGATGGGAGGATTACCCCTTCCTCCGGGGCCTTCAAACAAGATATTAGTTTGATGAATTCTGGAAGAAATACTACATAAGATTCCAACAGAATTTTATCCGGCCTAGCATATTTCACCCTTGCCATAGATACGTCTATTTCAATATCTGTAGTTACATTATCAGGTATTGGCTTTGGAATAGATGGTTTGTTAAGGTCTTTCATCTTAGCTATGCCAAGACAGGTTGTTTGGTGAATTGTGTCATTCAAGAACATTATTTGTTCTGGGATCATGCAGGCTCTAAATAATGCTTCTAGGCCTTGTACCTTACAATCTTTTGTACCCCACATGGTTTTTGTTTCAATATTATTTTTCCAAAAATCAAAACCAAATGTAATCATTTTTTCATAAAATCCTTCTGAATATATCAATTTAGTATTTGTCAGCATTGTTTTCAACCCTGTTTTATCCAACAGTTTATAATAAAACGTTTCTGCATCACTTGTGTTAAACCCTGAGAAGTACTGGAATTTCTCATAGAATGTTTTAGAACTGCTTTTAGGTGGAGTAGCACAATGTTCCCATTGGTTATATTTAAAAACATTTCTAGGTTGTGCAGATTTATGTAAGTAATGGTCTCCGTAATGTGAGAAGCAATACCTTTGTTCATAATTAGATGAACCTTGTAAATAATCATGTTCTGTAAATCTCGCTGACAACACTAAATCAGACATCATATTATTAATACTTTTAAAATCCCAATCATCAGAAAATGTACTTGGTTTTACAAGTCACTTAAGGAAACCTTGAACTGGTGAGGATATTTCAGGATTTCGACCGGACCATATATTTCATAGTCAGTTTTGTCCCATACTACCCTGCCGGGTATTGGAATGGCTGTGACATTTTCTGTTGATAGTTCTCTTTTCTTCACGTGGGATGATCTGTGTGGTTTGAGGACTAAGTTGATGTTCTGACTTGCTGTGTCCATTGAACTGTATTTTCCCTCAATGAATTTTCCCAAACAAAGTACCGTGATGAGCCAAAGCAGGAGGAAAAATACACCTAGTCCAAACCAGAACTCTAACCATGGAGAGATAAGGTAAATTTCCTTGAGTTGATGAAAGAGTTCTGTTGCTTTTTCTTTAAAAGGCTTTGTTTCTGGCATCACTTCGGAGTCATTTTGATCTTCAGAAAAGTTGTCGAATTTGATGAAGTAGCCAGAGGCAGTTCTGTCAATTGCTGGAATTGTTTTCTCAATTTGTCTTTCGGTAGCACATTCTGATGCCACATCATTGTAGACTGGTGTATCTTGACGAACTGATTCAATCTGTGTTCCAAGTGGCATGAGTTCCATGGCATTATTGCATAGTCCCTCTCTGTGCACTGCACGTTTATCAAATGTGATTAGTCTTTCAGTTTGAACCTCTTGGATTGTTGCAAATTTGGGTATTCTGTTGTTTCTCGGGAGTCCACTGGGCCTACTGCTGATTATAGGCCACATGATTGTGGTTTTAGCAGGTCGATTGATACAACTCTGTTCTCCTTTTTACCAGCAAGGGGCGGTATTATTACTGATCTTGTTCCGTTGATTGCCAAGAAAGGTACTGCTTTTCTGTAAGAAGGCCCAAATTCCTTCTTCACCGCTATTTTTTCTCTGACTAGATCCCCAATCTTTGGAATCCAGACAGGCCTTGCTGGGGCTGGCGGTGCCTCTTCAGTGGTAGTTGGCTGTTGCTTTAACTTTATGTTACTTAAGGATTTTCTTGTTTCATTCAAGTCCTGTAAAACAGCCAAACGATCTTTGATGTCAAAGTCTTTATTCTTATCTTCTACCACAGATACCTGACTATCTAAGTCCTGAATGTGCATTCTAATTCCGAACAATAGTTCGTATGGGCTGAAACCTTTTAGAGAATTTCTTGGCAAATTGTTTAGACTGAGTTGGACACTTATTAAATGTTTGACCCACCCATCACCCAAACCTAATACCTTCGCTGTTATAGATTGCTTTATGTCCCGGTTTTTTCTTTCCACTACACTGTTCCCTTCGGGGTGTGATGGACAAGAGTATCGCAACCCAACGCCCATACTGGCCATGGCCTCCTTATAAGCTCGAGAGCTGAAAGCAGGACCCTGGTCAGAATGGAACATGGCAATTGCGTATGTGCCGATAAAGACTCGCATATCTTTTATAACAGTTTTGGGGTCAGCCGAGCGCTGGGGCCACATTTTTTAAGTGAATTTTAGTCTTAAATGATATACAATGGGACAAATTTCTCTCGTTTGATTATGCGTATAGATCGCCTTATGCTTTCTATTAGGGTTCCTGACACTACGCTGGCCGGTTCTCCACTGCGATCTCTGTTGCAGTATTCACAATTTTTTGCAAAATAATGAATATCTACGCTCATTCCCGGCTACCAGTACTCTGATTGTAATTCTTTCAGAGAGTCCCTGATTGTTTGATGTCTCAGACCCAACCCCATATGTGCTTCCTTTATTAGGAAGCCTCTCCTGTTCATGTTTGGAATTACCCTATCCCCCACTCCAGGGATTCGGGCAAAAGGAACGGAGTTTGCATCAATTACGTATGCATAATTGAGTGGATAGTTCACGGGTAGTGCTGCACAGCTGCCCTTTGAGGACGTTTTTACTGCCAGCATAGTTTCCCCGTCTATGTATTTTTCTGAACGCTTTTTTGTGGCTACGGAAGCCAGTTTAGTTGCTTCCGCTGTGGCTGTATTAGCCAATGAATTCCCTACAACGTGAACGCCATCACGTTGATGACTCAGAGTGTGTATCACGTGAGTCTTCTGTAGTTCTTTCTGTAAAAGAGCTACCTGTTTCCAAAGCATTTTATGCTTGATTGTGGCACCTGTGTCATCTTTGTAATCATTTTGAACCCAGCTCTGTAACTTGTTGTTGTAAGAGTTGACGCAAAAATGCGAATCGCACACGATTAGTGTCGGGAATTCAAGTTCGGCATTTTCAAGCGCCATCTTTAAAGATCTTATTTCAGCTCGCTGAGCCAAACAGTTTCTCACTGATTCAGTTTTTGTTATTTTCGGTCTGAATTTACCGCACAGCCAGCGACCTTTAACAATCGCACAGGCTGCATCGTAGGATTTGTTTTCTACTTTGTAGTGCTGTACAAATCTGTCTGTGTAGATTACACAGGAGTATTGTTGGAGAGGCAAAATTTCGATTGGCAGAGGATATTCTTGTTCATATTTTAAATCATTCAGTTTTTCGAATTGCGGAGCAAAATAGTATTTCACATCGTCCGCAGCAAGAGAATTTTCCCACTGTATCCATTTCGGATCCAGTGACACTGTAGGCAGGTTTACTGGGCTGAATAGCGCCTCGAAGGCGGATTCCGCTGTGAGGATATTGATCCTTTTGCCGTGTGCTAGTTCTTGTTCATTAGCTATTGCAGTTAGTACTGCTTTCACAGTATTTTCTGTGAGACTGAATGTTTTTTCTGCTTGTGTGTACAAGTGAGATTTGTAAGCTATTGGTACCTTTTCTCCCTCATTAGAGGTCAGGTACGTGAATCCGCATCTTCCTGGGATGACTCGGTTATCCGAGTCATCCCAGGAAGATTGCGAAGGTTGCGTGTATTGCCACGTGTGTCTAATTTTGTTTTTGCTAACATGTCTGTTTGCAGTGATCTCAAAATTTCTGTGTGTTTTTGAGTCCATTTGATTGGTTTAAAATCAGGTTTAATTAGTTCGTAGAGAGGTTTTACCCTCTCCGCATAATTTAGGATGTAAGTTCTTCCAAAATTCAGGAAACCTAGAATCGATTGTAAGTTCTTAAGCGTTTTTGGTGCTTGGAGTACAGCGCACTTCTCTAAGAAGTTGTCCGCTAGGCTTTTTCCTTCACTTGATAACTCGTATCCCAAAAATAATACTGTCAGATGGGCAATTCGAGACTTTTTAAAGTTGAATTTGTAACCCTCTGCTGTGAACCCAAGTATTATGGTGTTCACTCTTTTCAAGTGAGTCTCCAAGTCGTCGTCTGTGAGATAGATATCATCTACATAAGATAATGCCTCATCATCATACATTTGTAGTAACTCTGTTACTGTGGCTGAAAATAGTCCTGGGCTGTTCTTGAATCCCTGTGGGAGCCTACAGAAAAATTTTGAGACCCCATTACTGAGAAAGCGGTCAAGTATCTGCTTTCTGGTGCAATATTTTGACAAAAGAAACCATTTGATATGTCTAATGTTGTTTTATATTTTTTACGAACTATGTTATTCATTAGTGCAGCACTATGCGAATTTTGTACTGCAAATGTTTTGCAAAATGAGTTTAGGTGTCTGTAGTCCAAGACTAGACAATATGAATCATCCGCTTTGGAGACAGGAAACAAAGGATTGTTCATTTGAGAGGTGCATGTTTCTATCACCCCTTGGTATTCAACTTGATCTAAAATCTCCCTGACTTGTTTTTTAGCTTCTTGCTTAATTGGATACTGCCTTTGTGCAGTTGGTTGACTTTTTAACTGGATTTTGTGAGGAGGAGAGTCTTCATCCCATCCTACATGATTTTTATATAGTGCTGGTGCCTGGGCCACTGCCCATTTCATTGCATATATATATTTAGTGTGAATCGGAATGTGATTCGAGAAGGCAGGCATAATCATTTCTTCGCCACAAGGGCACTCCCTGACAAACTCTGGGGGCCAATCTTTTTCAGCTAACAGGATGTCATAGCCTTTTGAGAGTTTATCCCAAAATAGACCCCTTATTTTCCTAGTCTTATCTCCCTCTATACGCAGTGTTATTTCGTATATTTTATGAGGTTCGCTAACTCTGGTGTCGGCAGTTTCTACTTGAATGTATTCATTCGTGTCCACTGTCTCCAGATGACTCATCAGGATCTTGCGAGCTATGCTGATTTCTGCTGCACTGTCTAGAATTGTCTGTGCCCACTCCCCGTTTTTCAACTGTGTCCTCAGTATTCTCAGCATGTTCGATTACTATAATACTGGCTACCTTCTTTCTTGGAAATTGTGATTTTTTACTTTGAGCAGGTTCCTTGTCTTTGGACTTGGTGTGCTCTCCTGGGTCTGACCGTCCTCTTCTTTCCGATTTCTGCGAAAAAGATCGAGAGGGACGTGTTTCAATACTTTGATATCTATCAGGCTTCTTCAAATTATCCCTATTTCTAAGGTTATATCTTTTCTCAGAGGGCTCCCTCTGGGGAGACTAGTGTTCTCGAGTCGGAGTTCTTTCCCTCCGTCGAGGAGACCTTCCTCTGGACTGGAAAACTTTTTCCTTGGGAATGGATTGTTTATTTCCACCCCAGTTCTTTTTAGGAGTGTTTGAATTATTTTTAATAAATAATTTTTCAGGATTTTCGAGTAGTTGGGGTTTCACTGGTTTCCCATCCAAGCTGTCTCTACCTAATTCTTCATAACATTTTTCTATAATTCTGGCAAGCTCAATTGGTTGATCTGTTATATCTGTTTCCTTCAATTTTAGGCGGATCGCCACAGATGCTGCTTCTCCTTTTATATTGGCTAGTAATATAGCCGAGACCTGTTTGAATTCTTTCAGTAATTTTATACCAAGAGTTAAAGCCGGTTCTGGACCGTATTAATTCTGAATCTGTTTTAGCACATCTGGTATTACCGCCATTGACGGAACACCATGTGTTTTTGTGTAAATGGAAGCAAAGACTGTACCCCAAGTGTCACAGTCCTCCACGTGTGGTGCGACCCCCATTGGAAGGCAGATGGTCAGAATTCTGTGTTTCTCAATAGGGGTAGTATTCAGAAATACTGCCTCTATTTGAGTAATTTTCTGCGCTAACCAGAAATGAATTTGTTCCCGTTTTATGGGCGTTTTACCAAGACATGTTTGTATGTTCTGTGGTGTAATTTTATTGGTGTTCCCCTGATGAGGGGTCAGCTGTGGAACATTAACAGCTGTTTGGACTGTTGCAGTCCGCATTACATATTGGACTAATTGTCGATGTATTTTAATTAATGTTTTTAGCTGTACTAACAGCTCTTCTTTTGACATTTTTGCAATGTCCGGATGTGGTGTGTAGCTGGCTAGAACCGGCCACGTTGCTCCTGGTCTACCTAGTGGACCGAGCCTGGTAATATGATCATCATGTTTTAGGGCACTTTTAAACCAGAGCAGGTGCTCTTGGAATTTTAATGGGATTTAAATCTCCTCGAAAGGAGCATACTCATCCGGTGGTTCCCCTATTTTGTAATAGTGGAACTCGTTTGTTGCAGCGTTTGCTGTTGGAAATTTTATACCTCTGTCTGCCGATATTAATGTGCCTCTATCACAAAGACGACTGTGCCACCTTGTGTGGTCAGTCCATTTTCTATAAGTTTTAACGTTATAGTTTTTCTTATGTTGACGGGGGTGATCATCACACCCGGTTCATTAATTTCATCGGGACCCTGCTGAGTCGCATTTACTGCGGCTCCAGTGGTTCCGTTCTCTAAGTCTGACATTGTATGAAATGCAGGTTTTTTGCAGAGCAGGTCTCCAAGGAGACAAAGATTAGGTGCACAATATTTTGGAACACTGTATCCTTCAACGTTGAATAAACCAGAGCTTTACATAGGAATCTCTTCCTACTAAGTTCGGGCGGATTTTAACCTTTCACCCACTCCAGACGTCTATTGGAGTATTTATGGTAGAAAGGGTCTGTGTGAAAAATGCACGACTGAGTTACTCTAACGTCTTGCGTTAGTTTTATCGCCTTACCAAACGTTGGGCGCCATGTAGTGTAGTTCCTATTTTCCCTATAGGCCCTGCGCATTGCAATAACATAAACAGCTGTTTAGACGTAGAAGTGCGGTCTTCCAGGTCTCTATTGACTATGCTAAACTTAATTGGGTTTGTTACCAACTAGCTCAGAGGTCACTGGAAACTTTCTTGACTGAATAGGAAGTGATCAGCTTCCCTGGCACAGACAAGAAGGGATTCAGTTTTCCAACAACCGCATAAACATGACAACTTTGCTCCTTAGAAATAAGAGTCAATCTCTAGAGTCGTGTGAAACAATAGACAGTTATTTTACTCAGTCAGTTATGCAGATTACTTTCACCAAGATGCAGAGAATAGAGAGACGGGTGTTTTCAATAAAAGGTATTATTTATTGAACAGTCTTCTCATGCAAGAGAAATGAATTGCCACCATTGCAAGACTTGTTATTATAAAAGTGCGTACAGTAAAATGAGGATTGCGAAATAATACTGTAAAAGCATTGATATGGTTTCTTAGCCATACAATGGTTTAAAATGAATAAAATATATACATTCATATATACATTTAGCTAACGTACTCAACTGGTGCTTCTAACTACGCCTACCCCAGTGTACCTGACCTAAGCCTAATACTTGGTAGGGAGTAAGTAAGTAGCAGTTTAAGTTAAGTTGGTTTTGCCAAGGTTTGCTTCAAGAATTCTCTATAAGGGTTTAGTCAACACCAAACCTCTGGAATAGAATGTTGGAGGTCTTGTATCTCCTCTCAGGACTCGATATCCCAGTCACTCGCAAGACTAGGCTGGAAACGCCGGAGCTGGATTTTCTCGGCAAGAGAAAAGACAGCGTCTCTCTCAGCGCGTCAAGGAGGAGGAGGGGCAGCGTCCGTGGGCTGCTTGCATCTGCTGGGCTCTGCAAGGGACAGCTGTTCTGCTCCTGTATTCACCACACCATCGTTATCGTTGTCGCGCTTGCTTAAGGCAACGTTGGTAATATTTATACCTGAAAGGTGCCTTGTTTGACGTACGTTTTTGGACATAAGACGTCAATAAAGATGTCACTAGGAAGTGATCGTCCTTTCAGTGCTCATTAGAGTTCTATTACTAATCAAAACATAGCAAGCGGGGCTTTCCCAGTTTGCTGAGTTTTACTCGGAGTGTAATCTAGGAATCTAAGATAGTGGCTTCTGCTGTGTCATCTACTGTAATGAGCTGCAGAGGCGAGTTTCAGAAATGTGGCTCAAATATGGCTCTGATCGTTTATGCCATTATAGGGGTATGAATGAATTATAGACGTATAGGGGCATAAGGTCACAGTATTGATCGGGGTCCTAGATTAGAACGCAACAATACCTCATTGCTATAGGGGAGAAAAAAATTCCACGTTGCACAAACTACACACTCTACTTCATAATTTAGCCGCTGAATGTCGTTAAACTTATGACAACATATCAGTGTCTTCCTAGGATGGGGAGGACAGTGATGGGGATATAATTGTATATCAAGCCCTGTGAACAAGCTGGAGAAGCATTTTGGCAAGAAAATGAAGTTGGTGTTAGAGAGGCACAAGTGCTTTACTAGAACTCAAGGGAAAGGTGAGACATTGCAGTGTTTGAAGGGTTGTCTAACTCTTGTGGGTTTGAGAATTCAACTGATTAGTTCGTTAGGGATCAATTAGTCAAGTGTACTAACAATCCAAAAATTAAAGAAAAACGATTAGTAGTGAACCCTGATCTTAAAGAAGACATTGATATTGCAGTAGGTGTTGAACCCATGGCAGCCTGCACTGCATTATAGAAATGAGAGAAACTAATTACATCAATATAGAAGTGAATGTTATAAATAAACAAAGAGTCAATAAGGACGTGAGAAACAAAAATACTAACCAATTGTCACAAACAAGTCAATCCAAATGTTATAGATGTGGGAGTCCTAACTATCTTTCCAACAGCATATATGTGTCAGGCCAGTACCGTGATATGCCACAAGTGTGGAAAGAGGGGTCATTTGGCGAACACAGCGTTCCAAGCCGATGCTAGCTCTAGAATGGGATGAAACTGTGCAAGATAAGTTGGTATATTTAAGTACAAGAGGTCAATATCTGACTTGTAGAATCTGGCTTGACATTAAATCAGTCATAATAGTTACAGAATCATGTTCACTTCATACCCAGGTTGACAACTAATTGTTTTCTAAAATGATTCCTGAAATATATTAAAAGTTTGAAACTCCGGATATCAAACCCGGTGGTTATAACAGTTATTCCATACCGACATGACATGACAACTATGGAAATTGGCTTCAAGGGAGGAAACACAGTGGGTAGGATTTACATCAATGAGAGAGGGTCCAGCTTGCTCGGTTGGAGACATTAAGAAGAGATGGGTATCAAATTGGACCCCAACAGTCCTGTACAAGTACTATTGCTGGATCATTCTGTGTGTGGTGATGATGCGTGCAATGATTTTCCTGAGGTGTTTACAGAGAAATTTGGCTTACTAAAAGATTGATTTTCAAAAAGGGACACTGTTCCTAATGCAGGGTGCAAAAAGTCACCAATGCATGAGGTTGCTAATGTCACCCATATGTGAAAAAAAGAAAAGGGGAGAAGAAACAGAATCCCTAGGTAAGGGGACCCACAGAAAACAGGGAAAACATTTTGTGTCCTCTGTTGCCCTCACACACCTTGAAAGGTGTCATGCTTCATCATCGGGCAGTTGCTCCTCGTAGGGCCGGTGATGCAATCCCCTACGGGTCCCCTCATCGGAGATCTTTTGTAGGACTGCCGGATGGTGCATGCGGGGGTGCGGGGGGGGGTGGTTCAATTGAGGGTAATAAAAATGCGTGCTAGTGTAAAGTGAAATTCGTAATGGGTAACCATGCAGCAATTGTTCAAATCATGTACCCTGAGCAGACTTAACTGCTAAATAAAATCTAGCCCCAGTAGCATACTATGCCTGGGTACAGAGAGACATAGGTCAACATGTTTCGCGCCTGCGTCACCTTAAGGGTCGTTGGCGCTTCGTCAGGACCAGAATTAAAAGTTGTAAAGTGCACGTGATAAATGAATTAAAAATACCCTCATAATCGATCAGGGCGGGCAGTAACCTGTATACCCAACATCTGGCTACAGCTGCATATTTGTAACCGCTCCTGGTCAGTACCTAGGAAAGAACAAAATAGAATATACATTTAAATTAAATTTGAATTCAAATCAAATCCAAATTTTAACACCAGGAACACCTTGATGCCACATCATGTGCCACCACTGTGTGCACATGAAAAAAACATGAAATTATCAAACATAACAGGCGCATGAGACACAAATTCACACCAGGAAAATATTGGGGTGTGGGGATGTTGTGGGACCCACTGGTATCCCTATATTATGTAACAAAATATCTCAACCACTCTATGTCATAGTGCTCTCAAAATCTCTTCAAGGAGTCAGTGCCCTAGAGAAGTGTTCCCTTGATACAAGCTCACCTTGTTATATTAAGGAAAACAATCCTTTGGCGTCAGGCAATGGACTCACCCACAAAACGGGGCTGTGGAAATAACCAACCAACGGGAGTTAACAACCAGACACGGGACGCCCAATATCGAGAGCTCAAAAAGTCACGGTACCAGAGTCCCTACGAAAGGGATTTACTCACATCTTAGTTTGGGTGCTACCTCCTCCTCACCTACCCCATCATTGCGTCGGCCAGGGAAAGCTGTGGCGCTCCCCAGTAACCTTATAACCAAGATCACATAGGTCAGGTGTGCTGGGCGTATACCCTATCCGGGACATCCTTTTCAGTAAATTACGTCAATGCGCAAGCTTAAAAGCGCCAACGTACCGCGCATGTGCAAAAACTTGAGTTAACTAATCCCCCACGCATGCGCAGTTTATATGCTATTGTTGGTCGTGTACTCTTGCAAAAATACATAAGCAAGCCGTACACTCATGAATAATGTGGGGGCTCAACCGAGTAATCACAAACCAATGGTTCCAGATAAAAATTAACTTAAAATGTTACTCGTGTTAAAAACCAAAGGTGCAATAGTAAGAGCTGCTCAATTGGGTGCAAGTCCCGCTTTACTGTACGTCTACTCCGTGAATGTGGTGGGGGTCCCAATTGTTAATGCCTGCACAAGGGAATGAGAAAAATAATAATATACACTACATAGTGTCAAAGTAATTGGGTACAAAGGGCTAGAGTGAAGATGTCACTCATGGTGCAATTGTCTTCATACCATCTACCTCACCCATATAATTTAGAAATCAGATACCCAAAAAGGTTTTCAAATGAACACACATACGGTTTGCATTGGCAATCCATGCTGGCTGAAAATTGGGGGATGTCCCATGCGCCTGTAGAAAGGAAAAACTAGACAAAGGGGATAGAATGGTCCCTCGGCCGGAAAGCTGTGCTTAAATTACTATACAAAAGAGAGAGGTGGGGGACCAAGGAGCTATTATAAGGTCCAGTGTCCATGCTCCTATTTTAAACTGATTTCCAAAAAGGGACACTGTTCCTAATGCAGGGTGCAAAAAGTCACCAATGCATGAGGGTGCTAATGTCACCCATATGTCACCCATCCTCCGCTGGAGGCCTTCCAATACCTGCACATGCCTTTCAGTCTACCGTCCACGGTGGACGAGTTCCAAAGGATCATGCGTTAAAGAACAAACCTGTTCCAGGATGACATTCTAATCATAAGAAAGATGGGAAGGAGCATGATAAAATGTTTAGGAGAGTACTGACAGAATTACATATGGTAAGGTTCACTCTCAAGAAAAAATTATTCTGCTTTGGGGTGGGTTCCTTAGAATATTTAGGACACACAATTTCACATGATGGCATAAAACCTAAGTTGAACTTAGTGGAGGTCATCCAGAATATGAAGGATCCTTCCAATGTAGATGAGCTTAAATAATTTTGGGGGTTTTCTGAATACTACTCCAAATGTGTACAGAACTATGCTAGCATTGTATATCTTTTATGTAATTTACTCAAAACCAAAGTTCCATTTATGTGGAGCATAGAACAACACAGTGCTTTTTCCGTAGTGAAGTCATGCATTGTGGCAGCCCCTTCTCTTGGCAGATTTGATCCCACTAAACCCACCATTTGGAGTACAGATGCCAGTAACTTTGACCCAGAATGGAAATGGTAACAAACAAATAGTTGTTTTTGCCTCTGGGGGTCTTAGGGTGTGGATAACAGCTATTCAGTCACAATTGTGAAAACATCTTGAAAGGCGAACAAATACGCCACGCCCAAAATGGAAATATCGTGAAACTCAAAGTTAATGGAACATGTGATTTTACAAATATCATTTATCTTTTAAGTTGCCCTTGCAACATGCAATATGTGGGACAAACAGAAAGGAAATTAAAAGTAAGGCTCAACGAGCACAAAAGCAACATCAGAACAAAAACGACCAAATCAGTGATAGCCACCCACTTCATGGAAGCCCAACATCGAGTAGACGACTTAAGAGCTTGTATTTTGGAACAAGTGGATAAGGCACCTGGAAGAGACAATAGAAAAACATTGATAAAAAGAGAAAAACACTGGATTTATTTTTTACAAACTATGACACCGAAAGGATTAAATGATAGGATCGAATTTGCTTGTTATCTGTAAATAAGATGACTTCTGACTTTGTTGCGAGGTGGAGGACACAGTAGCCTAACGTGTAACATTAGGGTTTACAAATAGTAGTCTGTGTCTTTAAGAAAAGTTAAAACATAAAGGGAGGCTTCCGCTTTAATTAGTATGAACAGCGCGATCGCGCCATAAGCAGCAGTCCCAGCATGCATAGAGCGTAGAAACGGCTCGAGAACGCCAAGATGGTAAGCGCGATCCTCCACAGAGGGTTCACTTGTACGATGTGAGGTTTATCCACGCGCTAAGATATTAGCACATGGAGTTAATAACTGAAGTGCCGTAGAACATGGGGTAAGCTGTAAATACGAATCGTGAGTTAGCTAGCTACACTTAGAACTTAATGTGACAATCAAGTAAACATTTTTATCGGCGAAACACTGTAGCACGTTTAAGCAAACCTAACACGAAGGCGAAGATGATGTACGTTATGGAATTAGGTTGTTACGAGTTAAACATTTGGCATGTATGTATTTAACATGTAAAAATCAGTGCCAAAAGAACTTTTGAGTAATGGAATGTATTATTGTTGTTTTTCAACAGATTATTCCCTTGACAAAGGCGCATTGCGCCGAAATGCATTGGGGAACAAAGGGAAAATAATGATACAGATTGTCAAAATAATTTTTGAAAAATGATTGAATAATGGATTTATAATGAGATGTGACTACAACATCTAAACACAAAGTGGAAATGATTGAATAATAAATTAATTTACACAAGTGACAAGACTTATGTTTCAAATATAATTTGTACGCAACTCTAGCTGGTTAATCAGCACATCCTGATGTCCTAGGAGACAGAGCTAAATGTAATGTTCTGCAGAGAGAATTATATTAAGCCCGTCACACGCTAGCCGCTGGCAGGGTGGAATTAGTGTGTATCATTCTAAATTAGAGAACAGAAAATGGCACCTGTATTTGAATACAGAATTTATTAGATGTGGCTTACTGGGTAGAGGAGACCCAAAGAGAATCCAGAATGAAATCTGACAAAATTAAAAGAAATAATGAGTAACTGTGAGGCGAGTAAGGGGCGTGGTCAAGCAGGCTATGATGGCGGATGTGCCGAGCTGAGGCTCCGTACCCGGGCATGAATCTCGCCATTTACACAATGCCAAAAAGGATGAAAAAACAGATCTACGGGTGTCCCAGCTTTGTAGGAGTCACACCCTTGGTGTCCCGGTCAGATTAAGCTAAGATCTGTGGTCGAAAATAAGAAGTATGCAGTGACAACCTTGCAAACAAAATGGCGACCTTCTGCGCCCGGAGCTCCCGATTCGCTGAGCCCTAGAATTGGTTGCCGGACCCCACAACAGTAACCAGGGTGTGAACTCCAGTACTTGGGCAAGTAGTTGCTAGCCCTGCAGCAATGGGGGAACGAGAGAGAAACATGCACCAAACCGGTACGGTTCCCCTTAACCAGATTGATGTGGCTGCAGAGAGGCACGCCTGACCCTAAGATGGCGGGTGGAGCAGCTGAAAACTGACGGTAAGCCAGCAGTGATTTTTTAGGAGCTTCACCACCAAGCACGGTTATCCAGTACCCTCCCCCCACATATCAAGATCATACAAGGACAAGGGAACAACCAGACCCATGCTGAGATAAGGAGTGTATGAAGGGGAAGCGCTGAAGGTCACTACCACCCAGGAACAGTACCGAACAGATTGCACTACGCTACAGGGCAAAGCACATTAGACCCTAAGATGGCGTCTGGTGTGCACCTACGACGCATCCTAGAATCAAGTGAGCACTGTATTGACCATGGACGAGGAATCCCCTTGTGACACCTATGTGCCGTCAAATAAGAACGTGCGTGGAGCTAGACGCTGCAAGGCCCACAAGTTGACTGAAATACATAGTGCCCCTCCTCCTGTTCCCTCTTTGTCTCCTTAAGAACAGTACATGAGTAGAGGTAGGACATACCTGGTCATAGAAACTGCCCACATAGCTCACTAGAGATCATTGGAGATCCCTTCATCCACAGAAGTGCAGCGGAGAGGTGCTCATGGATCTCAGAGGACCCGCCACAAAAACGTGCAGCCGAGGGATCTCAAGATGTGGTGGAGTCGAGGGAGTCTGACATCTAGCTAACAGTAAAAGTCCAGCGCAAACAAACCGACCACCAGACTCAAACCAAAATTAGCCACAAGACGTGTGCCGCAGCATACTATTCAGGTGGCCAGCTACAGGCAAGCTACAGCAGATGATTTTCAGTGACCCCAGAGATGTGGGGAGTCGGAAGGCATACTGACAATTGTTGATTCTTGCTGGGAATCATCATACACCTCCTAGTTCACTGCAGGCTTCATGTGACATCAATTATAAGGCCGGGAGGGTCCCCCCCCTAGAGCAAGTCTTACTAGTATGGGGAGCACATCACGCTAGGTGACAACGCGGGAGAACCGCTCGGACTTTGGGCCAAAAAATGGGAAAGCCACAAACCACAGCGAGCATGGTAGCATCGGGCCCAGTCAAGATAACCCGGTGAGCAATAGACCACCATCTGATGAGGCAATAGCCTTAACAGACCAAACCTTATGGGAAAAATTAGGCAAAGTAATGGCCGCAAATTAACACTCCAGAGTTTCCATGGAAGAAAGGCTTGGTACCCTGAACACAGCCTCCTTAGAGATGACCACTGCATGCTGGCGGACAAAGTGCCAGATGGAGAGAAACTACTAGCCACCATACAGGCCTCAATCAGCACACACCAAGAGACTCTGCAATCTTTACTAGGCCGAATGACCACCATGGAGGAGCGCATAGATGATTTGGAAGGTCGCTCGAGACGTTGCAACATTCATGTGCTTTGGCTCCCAGAAGGCAAAGAAGGCACTAACCCTGTGGCGTACATGGAAACATGGGCAAAATCCTTCAACCCAACATTGGAACACACAGCCTTCTTTTCCATTGAGAGTGTCCATTGGGTCCCGCCCCACAGAACCCCATCCGCCAACACCCCCTTGACCAATGTTAGCAAAGTTTCTGCATTTCAGTACTAAGAGCAGCCTGACTGAATGGTCCTATCCACATCTAGAACAAACAAATAATGTTTTTCACAGGCTACTCCCATGCATTGCAATGTCAGCGTTCCTCTTTCCTAGAGGTGAAATGATGGCTTTGGCTAGATGTAATACAATATTCCCTGATGTTTCCAGCCCGACTCATAATTATGCATGATGGCTCCCTCATTTTCTTCACAGACATAAAAGAAGCCCACGATTGGGCAGATCTGCATTGTAAACAACACCCCAGTGCAAAAGCCAAATATGTAAGGCACCCACAGACGTCCCCCAAGAAGACAAAACATAAGAAAAGACGCCACCTTGCCTCCTCATTCCTTGGGGTCACCAGATCTAGAAAAATTCATATGTAAATATTGTAAAGCCCTACAAACCGCAGAGGAGCTCAGACCCTCCTCTCCTACAATGGACATAGATAGAGGCGCACATATTTTATCGTCTGAGGAAGAAGATGGCAGCGGGGATCAATCTCAAGGGTGGACTCAGTGACCCCACCAGGGGTCACATCAAAGACACCAAACACCCTGATCTGAATCAAACATTAGTAGACCATGCAAGTAGGACAATCCTACCAGTCTAATTGTAAAGTAACTGCATTAGGTGAATGTATGCGTTAACGTTACAGCATCCACATGGCCTCTCGATGTGCCAGTAGGTATGAACTGATTTTACAAATGCCCATATATAGAGGTGCTTCCCTGACATGTGGCGCCACCCCCACACTATGCTCAAGTTCTCTTCTCACATACAAGTAAGATTGGACGTATCAACTGTTGCGATAGGTCCCCAGTATTAAGCCAGTTCTCCACCCCTGATATCCACACCTCATGACCTTATTAGTACACCACCAAAGGGCCACGGACGAAACTGGCAAGCAAAGGTGCTCTGAAGGAGGCAGGTGGGTTAACACTGGGCGCTCTCCTTCACAATATCCCTTCAAAGACTCCGATCACATGGTACATAAGGGAAACATCACTATCCTCACACTAAATGTGAGAGGAATGCATACAGTACGCATGCGATACTCAATCTATACCTACATAAAGTGACATAATGCACAGATTGCGATGCTACAGGAAACCCACCTAGTTCAAGGAGAATTAGCTAAGCTGCTTAAGCGATGGCGTGGGATATTCTGTGCTACAACATAGTCCGCCTAGGCGTGTAGAACCTTCGTTTAGATTTGACCATGGGTTCCGTACCAAGAAATATCCAGAACGGTTGATCCTGAGGGCCGCTACGCGCTCACACAGGGGCTCCTAGATGGCCAGCCAGTGGTCCTGGGAAGCATCTATGCATCTAATTCAGGACAGAAAAAATTCTGGTACACCCTTTCAATCCCACTCAGCACACACCCTCAAGCACCATGAATTCTTGGTGGGGAATATAATTGTGTACAAAATACGCTAGTGGTGGATCTTACCACACCACCCGTCCTCCCCCATAATAGCACAGGCCAAGAACTTGGTCGTTCAAATTCCTGGACACGCAGCTCTATTTATTCCATTCGATACCACATGACCTCAGGGTCCTCCTGGACAGCTTCCTCTGCTCCCCCCATCCTGCCCAAGATACAAGAGTCCAAATACCTTGGCAGAACTCTGTCAGACCATGATGCCCATACAATCATTCTATGAGTGGAGACCACCGGTCCCCACCTGGTGCCTATCCAAGGAATGTCTGGATGACCCGATATTTTGTCAAACCCAAGGAGAACACATACCAAATTATTTCTGAGAGAACACATGTACAGCCTCCACACATGCAGCGGAATGGAATGCATTCAAGATTGTTATCGGAGGCACATGCATACAGCACATCACAGGAGTACGCAAAACACTAGAACAACATATACACAAAAAGAAGCGTGCGTTGGCTCTACTAACACAATCAGCAGACAAAAAGGAGGCCATGCCGGAACAAGTAGTGGAAGCAAAAACCGCTTTTGCTTATACCAAATTAATATATTCCAAACCAACATCTAGGACAAAATTTGGACAAAACATGTCACCATCTTTTCCCATACTTAGGGGCACGCATCAGGGATGCCCGCTTTCACGCCTACTATTCGCAATGGCAATAGAACCACTTGCGGTTCAACTCCATAAGGAGAGGGAGAGGTGGGCTTTCACTGTTGCAAACACTACTCATGCGGTCTCCTTATATGCGGATGATGTACTTATCTATGTCCGCAATGTCAAATCAGGCCTCATGCCTATACTTAACTCTCTACAAGAATTTGAGGCAGAGGCAAGTCTAAGAGTTAACTGGTCCAATTCGACCATATACCCTCTCTCAGATGGTCATCCTTCCCAGGTATACGTCTGGGTGATATAGATGTATCATGGAGTGCTTAAGTAGTTTGATTCCTTGGTATGCGATTATATCACACGCCACAGGACATGTATGAAGGAAATTACCGCAGAGTGATGGCTGGAATCAGATCCTCCGTGAACTTCTGGAAGGATCTTCCCCTGGCTGCCATTGGAAAAATGTTGATTGCCAAAATGATATTGGTCCCAAGTTTGCTATATTATTTTACTAATTTGCCGGTGGTCCCTCCACGCTCATTCTTCCAGGAGTTAGATACCCTTCTCAGAACCCTAATTTGGGGATCAGGATGAAGACGAATTACCCTTACCAAACTGATTGCCCATGGATCATGGAGGGGTGAGGGCCCCCACTTTTGATGCCAGTGGAGTCAAGCTATCATGGCTGAAAGCCTGAAACCGGACCTAGGATGATTGTCTGCAGTCCAGGTAGGACTTGGTCTGGCAGTTCTGGCTGGACTGTTCCCATTGGGCACAGGGTCAAGACTGATTTGCATATGGCTGGGTCCAAACTGGAATGGCATGGTGAGCAAAAAAATGATGGATTTAGGCCCAGATCTCTGTACTGGGGTGAATGTATGGCATTGTTCTGCATTCCGTTCATCAATTGTTCTTTTTGCATTTGTCACCCCGAGTGGGACAGGCATCCTCAGATGTAAGTCCGGTGCTCTCCATGCCACTGGAGTCAATCTATCCTGGCTGATGAGAGCTGAAAGCCGAAAACCGGTCCTAGGATGCATGTCTCAAGTCCAGGGAGGACATGACCTGGCAGTTCGGGCTGGACTGTTCCCATTGGGCACAGGGTCAAGACTGATTTGCATATGGCTGGGTCCAAACTAGAATGGCATGGTGAGCAAAAGGAACAATGGATTTAGGGCCAGATCTCTGCACTGAAGTGAATGTATGACATTGTTCTGCATTCCGTCCATCAATTGTTCGTTTTGCATTTGGTCCAAACTTTTGAGACATACTTCCTCGCTGCCCAACTCCAATGGGTGTTGAGATGGACTGGGGTTGAGTGCTAGGAGAAACAATCACACATACAGGGCCAATTTCTATCCCTACTGTACACTGCATGCTGCTGCCCAGGGCATAACCAATACAGGAGTGTCCCCTTCAGGTGACAGTCGCACCACTTGCCTGAACCGGGTACACAGAATGAGACGTGCAGCCCCCATGTACTCCCCATTCTGCTGTTGGTGGGATTTCCCAGAGGCCGTGCTCACTACACAGAGTGGGCACTGCGTGCATGGACGGAACACTCAGTTATGGAGGTGGGCTCCCTCTATGCGAATGGACAATTACAGACATTTGCAGTAATTGTGGCAGACACAGACCTCCCCAGAGGGCAAATCCTTGTGCATAGGCAATGACTAGAGGACTGTCATGGAATGTGGCACATAGTAGATGGAGAACCACCCACACACCCGGTGATACATTTAGTACTATATATGGACCTCGGGCAACATTTAGTGACCTGGATTTATAAAGTGGTATAAGCACTGAATCCAAACACCCTTATGCCCCTTTGTGAGAAATGGGAGGCAGAAATTCAGAGACTGCTCCACGACAAGGAATGGGAGCGAGTGCTGGAGTTCGCCAAAAAGTGTCCCGCATTTACTGATTCAAAAACATACAATTTCATAAATTATACTAGGCCTACTTGACTCCAGCGAAGCTACACCACAACTATCCGGACAAGTCCTTCAACTGCTCCAGATGCCCGGAACCGAATGCGTCTTCCTCCACATTTTTTGGGAATGCCCTATGCTCCAGTTCTACTGGTCAAAAGTACACGCCCCTCTCCTCACTGTTACAAGACTCACAGATGTGGGAGGCATGTGTGTTAGGCATAACCAAACGCCGAAAGCACCAAAAGGTAGAGACTTGGTTTGCGTCCTTAGCACTCCTTCTATCTAAAAGAAGCATAGCAATACACCGGAGAGCACCTGAAGGACCCTCGGTAGCAGCCTGGAAGGGGCAATCAGCAAGTGGGGAGCCACAGAGGAAGAGGCGTTTCGATCAGAAGAAATCAAAGGCATCCTCAAACACCACATGTCCATGCAATAGGCAATCTTACGTCATTCCTTTAAACAGGAAACAAGTAATGCACCAGATTAGCAGAGTGCCAGATACCCCCCTTAGACACGTTGCGCCAAGCAGTGACCAGACGGGTTCCCCAGTAGAGTAGATGAGTAGCAAAGAAAGGCCCTCAGATGGGGACACATGATACATAGAGCACCCCCCAGATCAACATTCTTGCCCTATACCATGCCAGCGCAGCCAGTGAACTACTCAGAGCGATTCAGCTACTTGGTCCTTCTGGAATCGCGCAATTTTAGGACACAATGTATCCAAGTTATAGTTACCCCGGTTGAAAAGTTAAGTTCCACACGGAAAAGACAGCAAACATTATGCCACAGCACCAGCACAGTAAATACAAGCCAAGCTTTTGGCACATACCGTAGGCACTGTTCTAAGTAGTCATGTCTTAAATCGGTCTGTACTCTCACAACGACTAAAGTGTTTAGATAACTAAATTATATCTTGCTATGGATGTAACGGTTTACCGAGTGTTATGATGGTAACCTGCATGCTGTGTACTCTACAATTAAACAAAATTGATGTATTGGTTGGCTTTAAGAAATGGTAATAAAAAAAATTTTCACAAAAAAATAATCGCTGAGGTGAGTAAACATAAGAAAATATTGTATGTGGAGGCGGTTTGGCTGAGCAAACTTACTGAAAGCTGTGATGGATAACGGAATAAATGTCCTTGGCTTGCTCTTGAAATTTGGGTCTCCAAAATGATAATTTGGCATTTGAAACAATAGCCCAAGAACATTTGCTTAAAGACTATTTTTTTTGTTGTGTTTTTATTAACTGCTCTTTCTGTAACTCATCATAGATAAGACATTTTGGACTCTTCATCGGCCTTGCCATAAGTCGCAATTTATTTCTTGTAATGCAGACAGGTTTATGCAGAAACTGCTCGAATTCCAACATCTAGATGACTGAGGCATGCAAGGGGTACTTATTCTAAAGGTAAACCTCTTGCAAAGATTAATTGTACAAACTATGTCCAATGCTTGACTTAAGGTGTGCAGCTGCCCTGTAACTAAAAGAATCAGACCAATTTTGATTTTAAATTGAGTTGATGACCTAAAGCACATACATTGAAAGTATGTAATAACTCTTAATCATAGTATAGATACCAAACTGCATTGCAATAGTATGTGATGCCCAGGTCAGTATGTAAATCTTCTATATAATTTCCTAGATAAGGATAATCTCATTCTCCTTATCCATTTACAATAGAATTTGCATTCAAACAAATTTTGTTTTTTAACCATATTTATGTGTACATAGTTGTCCATATGCTATGTTTGCTATTTTTATCAACCTTTGTATTCGTTTTTAGCTTGAGTCCACAAAACCTCAATATTTGCGTAAGGCATATGAGTGTGGCTATGACCACACAGTTTTAATGGATGAGCATCAACTGAGTCTAATATTTCTGGTAGATCTGCCCAATAATACGAGAAAAACAGGGGTGATAACATGTACTCCCACATTAGGGCCTGATTACAAGTACAGGTGGCGGTCCGACCACCACCGTACTGCTGGTTCACCTGCTGTATTTTGAGTGTGGCAGTCAGACCACAACTAGACTGCGAGATCCCCCGGGATCAATGATCCTGTGCAGTGGTGGCAGTGCTCACAAGGGAAGCAATATGCAAGCGGTTCCGCTACAGCACTGTCAAGCATATTACATGTTGCCTGTCCACCGGCCATTTCATGGCAGTGAGCCCACCATGAAAAAGGTGGTGGGGAGGCAACGAACGGGGCTCTAACATGTAGTGCCTCCCTGTATTTTCACCCCAGTTCTGGGAAGTGGTACTGTGGCAGTCTGTCGACAGCTTCTGTTAACCTCATAGAAGAGCCTAAAATACAGACTGCTGCCATCACAGTGTCAACTACACCTTCCAGCATGTTGAGGCATACATGCACAGTGTAGTTCCGCCATGTAGGAAGGTGTCCTCAGTACTCTGACCATGGCGGTCTGCATGCTAGGCTCTTCTATGAGACTAACAGCAGCCAGCATCAGGTTGCTGCAGGACTGCTTGCCAGAACCGTATTTATTCTTAATCTGGATGGCAGTCACACTACAGCATTGGAGGTCCTAAAGGAGATGGTGTGTTGCCGCCCCCGCTGTTGGACCACAAAAGTCATAATCAGTCCCTTAGTCTGTTCTTTGTTCCATTTCTTTATGATGAGCCCTGTGAGTTTGCACTTTTAACCCAAACTCAGGTCTCAGTGTGTAGTTCATTATGGTAGGTAACAACATTTGGTCAGGCACCCATCCTTTAAACTTGATCTATACCCCATATCAATCAATTTGACCAGACGCTATTGAACATAAAGTTTGCTTTCTGGGCAACCCCTTGCCTAATAGGAAAGAAGAAATACTCCTCAAAGATGTTCTCTGTGGCTCAATGTGTACAGAACCTAATTTATTTAAAAAGGAGCCATATTTTTCAGTGACCCATTGCTCCAGTCTAACAAAACCCTTGCAAACATCTTCCTCTTCATGATCTTATCTGGATTCTGCAATATGTGCCCTGTTCTTGAGCACATAGAAGAGGTGACCAAGATATGAGTGTGCTATACTATAAGCAGTGGTGTGATTTTATCTACCTTTTTCTTACCACTTTTGCTATCTCTGCTCTTGTTTTTGACAAATGAGTAATCGCCCACTATGGTTACTTATATTAGATTTGTTTTATATTTTATTTCTTTTTTATTTTGAACAATGGTGACGTTTTTTTTCCTTCTCATTTTTTTGATCTTATCTTTCAAGCTGTTGGACAAAAACCATATTTATCCCTTCCTTGCCACAATTTTTCCATTGCACTGTAAGCCTTACAGGTCCAATTTTTTACAACATGGATAACTTTTTGGATGTTTCTTAATCAACTCTATCTTCACAATGTCTTTAATGGGTATGTACCACAAGTGGTTTATTCATTTATTCTTTTTGATTCTTTCTTATACATTCCCCTTTTCTCTAACTGCATGAACATCCCTGCATAGTGTTTCTTGAAATAGTAGGCGTCTTTAGGATCGGCTACAGTATTTAGCTCTATATGTGTGCTCTTTCTCATTAGAGGGACCATTACTAGAAATCAATTTTTTTCCCTAGACCGTTATTGCACGTATACTTGATCAGTTTTTAATTTGGATGACCGATTGATTGATTTGTTTTAAGATTTTATGGTATGTACACATTAGCAGTAAGCTAGCCAGTCGTATCTTCTCTGATCTCTGTCCAATCACTTTCCATCATAGTGGAGAATTGAGACTTCACTTTGTTCTGTCCAGCATTGCTGATTTTCTTGATTATTGGCAGATATAGGTGCACAGTGACACTATGGATGAATGGTCTCGAATTATAAGATTGATTACTTTTTGGTTTTTGCCATTTTAACGAAGATAATCAATGTCCATGTCTGATAACATAAGTTTTTTTTTTCATCTTCCCATGTGATATTCATAAATCTACTATAATGCATGAACATAGCTGCATTGAAACCAAGTGGGTTAATTGGCCATTGCTGCCTGTGCCCTTTCAAACTTGTTCTTAAATCATTCTCAATTTTCTTTAAGTTGTATAGCTCTTGCCATTCTCAATGAGACATTTGTACATTTTGTATACATATTACATATATTCTAAAGTATAAATATAACTGTTCTTCAAACACATTTAGTATAGGATGTTCTTTCACTATTTGGTCCTATCTAGGATGTCTCAAAACCATCCATACCTTCTCAAAACAGCCATTTCACACGTACAAAACCAGAGAAATTTTACTGTTATAGTTAGTTCAGCTAACTATAACTTGCACCCCCGCAATGTACTGCTCATGACATCAAATATTACATCATTCATGGCATGGTCAGTGACATCACTGATGATATCACTGATGGCATCTCAAATGACATCACTGATGACATCATGGATGGCATCATCCAGTGACTGTGTGTTTCTGTAAAGTTTAAATATGTTTTATATATATGCCAAGGTCTATTGAAGAATGAGTGGGTGCATACGTGTCTCGATGGACGATTTAGCAGGTGTGTGACTTATTTTATAATTGAGTGATTAATTGTGTCTTACTGAATGCATCGGTTAGTGACTAAACTGTGAGAATGTCTCTATCCGTCTGTCTGTTATTGTGTAAACTGCTACATGGGTTGGTTAGTAGGTACATGACTGTCTATATGTGTTATTGTTTGTTTGCCTGAGTATTTGTATGGGAGACTGAGTGTGTTTGTGGGTGGGTGGGAGGTGTGTGACTCTGCATAGATGTGTGAATGGTTGATTCACTAGGTGTATGGGTTCAAGAGTGCATATGGAAACAGCTGTATGGGTGGGTGAGTGTCTGTATGAGTGTGTTGGTGAGTGAATGGATGTCACAGTGGTACATGTCCAAGTAACTATATATGTTAAAGGCAGTATATGTGAGTGATGGTGTATATAAACAACTATATGTGAGAGTGAGTGATTCTGACAGTGGCTGTATGGGTGAGGGTGTACTTGTATCAGTGAGTATATAAGAGAGTAAGTATGCATTACTATCTGTATGAATAAGTGAGGTGAAGTGAATATAATTGTACAGGTGAGTAAATGGAACTGTGATAGATTCTTTGCATGACTAAGTGGGTGTGTGAGTAACTGCATGAATGAGTAGCAGTCTGTGATTGTCTGTATAGGTATTTGAGTGCATATGATAGTATTATATTTATGAGTAACTGCGTGTATTAGTGATTGTATGGATGGATGAGTAGATGTGCGTCTTTTCCTAATAATCAGCGAGGGAGTATGTAGTAACTGGTATTGGTGTGTCAACTATTTTAAAAACAGTGTCTGTATTTTATAGTGGATGTATCAAAGAATATGTTAGAGTGTGAAGGTGTGTATCAGATTTTCACGTGGGTTATGTCATCAGTGCATTGCGGGGGCGCGAGTTATAGTTAGCTGAACTAACTATAACAGTGGAATTTCTCTGGTTTTGTAAGTGTGAAATGTCCAGCTAACTATAACGCCCCTGAAACCTATGTTTTTTTAGTGAATTTCAAAGGTTTTTTAAATGTTAATTTCTAACTATAACATCTGTAAAACCTATGGTTCTTTCAGTGAATATATATAACAGCTCTTAAAAGGAGAGCTATGGGCCGTTGGCTCGCAAAGGCACAGGAGCGTACTGATTCACAGAGGGACAGCTGTGATCTGACTCCCAGGGAGAGTGCAACTGGCTGAGGGGCCTGCTAACATAGACACAGCTATGCGCTAACGGGCTGGCTCACAGAGGTAGAGCTGCGGGCCCGACGGCTCGCTGGCGCAGAGCTGTGAGCCGATAGACTGGTTTCTAAAGGCATAGCCACGACCTGCAATCGTTTCTGATCATGATATAACACAGATACATCAACCTGTACAATATCAACAACAGACAAAACAATGTTGTGTAATGGCAGTTAATTACTCTTGAATAATGAAAAATGCTGCGGCATCTTAAAAGGTATTCCCTACATTGTGACTGTGTCACAACGTGTACTTTGGTGTAAAAACGTGCTATTTCATCCCACACAGGGGAGTTTCGATACCTCGATTCGACCTTCCTCTCCGACCTTGAAGGCAGATTTTGACAAACTGAGTTGAATAAGAGCCTTATTGTCCCAGAAATAGGTTTCTCTCACTTCTGCCCGTGAGACTTATGTCCTGCTGGTGGCCAACACGAGAACAGCAGTTCATTATCTTTAAAACAATGATCTTTCACAACATTTTGGTGAACTAATTCATTCTATTTTCAATGCGTCGCATACCACAGGGCTGGCACATTATTTTAGCTTGTGAGATCCGGCCTTGTAACATCTTTTCAAACAATTTTTGGGATGATACCTGCTTTCATTCATTCTATTTTCTCTAGTGTTTTCGGTGGTTTGCCACTTCAACTTCGATTTGACTGTGGGACTATTCATCTCGATCTGCATGCTCAGAAATTGCTGCTCCACTTGTGCTCGTTCACAACCCAGCCTTACTACAGTTACTTTTTAACCGCATGCTTGTCTATGATGGTACCTTGCTGCTGGCCACTCTCAGCGTGGTTTACAATTTGCCTTTCCACTATCCCTGGTATACTTGCATTCAGACAGTGTTCTCATGCATGTCCTGTCCCTTCCAATTGGCAATGGATCTATGCCCCACAAACACAGCATTGCCTGACCTGGATTTTACATTACTGATGAACCCTTTGGTGAATCATGAGCGTGAAAGTTCTGGTATTGGGTTCATGGCATGTGCTGCTGCACTTGGTGTACTAGCTCAGTGGGATGTATGTACGGCTGCACATGATTTCCTGCAACTGAGTTACATCGAGTACCATGCAGGTTACCCTGTTATGGCGTCTACTTTCTCAGACAAAAAGAATAATTTCCTGTTGGAAGCTGTTGCAACTTACTGCTCTTACACACTGATGGAGTAATTTGGCTGTGCCACATGTTTTTCTTTCTCTCTCTCCATGGTTTTATTACATTTTTCTCTTTTCAATACTGTTGACATTCTTCTCCTACTTCATTTTCCTATATTGTATATCTGCTCTTCTTAGCTCAGACTATTTGGACTCTGTGTTCTACTTTGCTCACTGAGCATTGGACCGCCCAAAGGTGAGGGTGTTGTGGGTGTTAGCAGGTGCCAACAAACGTTGCTAAGTCAGCATGAGTTCATACCTTGCATCACAGCCATTTTAGCCACTTTTTCCACACAACACTAAATGCATTGATTCTCGTAAACACTTCTTTTTTTTGCAGCTTTGCAGGGGAACTGTCCGACTTTCACTATTTCTGCTGTGCACTAAGTTCTCGTCTGTACGCTGTGTTTAAGAGCAGAAAACAACATTGCTGGTTATTCAGCTTTGGCCTGTCCCACGCATATATAGACATAACATGGAACAGACCTCTGCTTCTGAAATTTCGAGTTCTTTTAATATTACACAGGAAGCAAATTACACACACTTGGAGAACAACCTTTCCTGAGGAAGAGCTGTGCTTGTCCGGAGATGTAAATCCTATCATATAAGACTTGAGGTGGGGGGTTCCGCTGTCCAAGCCCAGAGGTCTTCCACTGATATAATATACATAGCTCATAGCATGGGGAGAGTGGTAACCGCTATATGGCTTAATTCACTGACATTATATTAATCTTTCCCCATTTGTACTTTCTGCAATTGTAACTATGTTAATTGTATTGTTTACATGCCTCTCTTTCCTTACCTTAGCACGTGTACTACATTACACAGCTTGTTAGTTGAATTAAACATTTTAAACTGTACAAAGTCTCTGGTTACTCACATTGTAAACAGGTTTGAGTGTCTAAGCGAAAGAGTGTCTTGTTCCCACAATTTCTGAGAGGACCTGAGTCGCATTGTTCTAGGATATCTAATCACTGGTAGCTCCTCTGCAGTACGGAGAACGAATGAGCCAGAGGTCTTCCACTCATATAATAAACATAGCTCGTAGCATGGGGAGGGTGGTAAGCGCGATTTGGCTTAACCTACTGACATTAAAATATGCTTTCCCCATTCGTAATTTATGCAATTGTAACTGTGCTGATTGAATTGTTTGCATGCATTTCTTTGCTCACCTTAGCACGTGTACTACATTACAGTGCTCGTTAGTTGAAATAAACATTTTAACTTATACAAAGTCTCTGGTTACTCACATTATGAACAGGTATGAGAGTATAAGCGAAAGAGTGTCTGAGAGGACCTGAGTTGCATTGTTCTAGGATATCTAATCATTGGTAGCTCCGCTGTAGTACGGTGAACGAATGACATACTATAGCTAGCCGCATAGGGGTTTCTGTGCACTGAAGCGTGTTTTTGGTACACCAAAACATACCGAGGTGCTGCTTTCCTGTGATGTGGGGAGCAAGCCGCGAGGCAGTGATGTGGGGAGAGGGACCGTGAAAGGGGTATCTCGCACAGAACAGAGCTGCAGTATATTTTCAGTGTTGCCTCGCAGAGGTAGAACTATTGACCTAATGGCTTGTAGAGTGAGAGATGCGAGCTGACGGACTGAATCAAAACATGTCTGGCAACACTTCCTAGTTTCAACCATTCACAGCCAATCAGCTGCAAGCTCTTGCTCGCAACTCCTCAGCCAATCAGATGTCAGAATTACCAAATATTGATATCTGTCACATTTGATATTTCTCAAAAACTACTGAACGGATTCACACCTTTTAAACAAAAGCGTGCTTTCTGGACCAAGACCTTTCTCCCTGCCTAATTTGGCATAATTCCATTCAGCAGTTTGATCCATGGCTTTGTCTAGAGTTTTCTATGGAAAATGCATTGAGAAATCACATGTTGGGACCCCTCTTTTTTCTCAGCCCCCCCCCCCCCTTGACCAATCACCCCAAAACTTTCAAGATAAGAGCTGATCAAAAAAGAGAAACTTTTTAGAAGAGTTTGTAAAGGTTTGTCAAACAACGCCAAAGTTATAAGCACATGGAGGGCTCCAGTAGGGGAGCCGTTCAACCCCCTAACCAACATGAGTGAAGCCCCAGAAGCCCCAGTGAGCCCCCGCTATTATTTTTTAATAAATGCCCCCGGAACCTATTCCACCTAGGGGCCTCATTAAAATAAAAACAGAAATTTGCAACCCCAGCGCGAATTGCGGCGAAATATTATTTTTTTAAAGCTTTTTTCGCCCTGGGGGTCCTTTTGGGACCCCCCTGAGCAGGCCAAGGGGGTCAGATGTTTCTACCCTGCCCCCTTCTCTTGTTTTATACCTTTGTTTCTCTGTTTTCTGGTGACTCGCTTCTACCGAGTCACAAGATGGCTGCCAACACTTCCTGGTTTGGAGTGTTGGCAGCCAATCAGAGTGCTGCTCGTGCTCGGGAGTTAGGCTCCACCAAGATATCAAAACTTTTATTTTTCTAATTTCTCAGCAACTACTGAACAAATTTACACCGTTTAAAAAAAGGTCGCTTTCTAATCCAAGCACTACCTTTTTGTCAAATTTGGGGTAATTCTGTTCACTATTTTCAGCTGTAGCCTTGCCCAAAGTTTCCTATGGGAAATGGATTTCTTGATTCGTATATTTTGAATTTCTCGAAAACTACTGAACAGATTTACACCATTAAAAACTAAAAGTTGCTTTCTGAACCAAGCTCTACCTTTTTGCCAAATTTAGGGTACTTGGGTTCAGCAGTTCGGGCTGTAGCTCGTCGCAAAATTTCCAATGGAAAATAACATGGGGAAAACACGTTTTGGGGCCCCCCTTTTTTCTCGGCCCCCACTTAGCGAATCACCCCAAACTTTCAGGATAAGAACTGACCAGTCAATACGCATTCTACTAAATGCCCTGGGTATTGCATAAACCATAACTATATTGCCACAGTGGGCCAATATTCAAAACATTATTGGAACCAATCAGGCCCCAGTGGGCGCGATAATGCTGTCAATGTTGCTGCAGCACACAAATATCCGGGACAAATTCAAAAATTATATATCCTGCCACAATGGGCAAATATCTAGAACAAAATTGAAACCAAATAGCGCCCCAGTGGGCACAATATTGCTGTCATTGTTGCTACAGCCAGCAAATACCAAGGGCACAACATGTCATGCCCCAGTGGGCCTAATGGTATTATTAGTGTCTACATTTCATGAAATCCAGCCCAAGTGGGCTTTTCTAAATACATAATGTAAATTTCTGCCTTCATTATTCAAAAGTATTATATCACACACTAAGCTTTGTATTTAGCATAAATATATTTTTAGCTCTCTTGCCTTCCACATGTCGTTGTACATGTAGTTATAGCTGAAAAATAAGAAAGTCTGATTAATATATGCATATTTAAAATCTGATTATAAAGTGCATAATGAAAGCATACTTAAACTTTAAGCTAAACAGTGAGGTTAAAAACTGGTTTCTACTATCATCATGTTACATTTTAAAACATTAAGTGAGCCAATGTAGAGCAGATATATATTTTATATATTCTTAAATGGGTGATTGAACTACTCTGAACTGACAGCTCTTCTTCCCCATTGTGGCCTGAAAGTGTCTGTATTATCTACCTGGACTCTCACTGTCTGAGTTCTAGAACTCGGTCACACCCTTGTTCATGGATTGGCACTGTGTCCAATACACAAAACAAGAGATAATTTCTGTTTTGATTGGGGGCAGCCTTGAAATGTCGTGCTAAAGGAAACTGTTTGTCGTTGTTTTTAACGGCTCAGAGATGTTTCAGAATCTGTTTCTTCGCCTTATGGATAGTACTACCAATGTAGTATTTATCAAACAGACATTTCAAGGCATACACTGCATGGTCAGTTGTACATGACATATGTTTGGTAATTTTGAATGGTTTACAGGTGGGTGACAGTTTAACTTCTTTACAGTTACTATTGTATTTACAGGCCTTACAACATCCGCCGATATAAAATCCTAGGACCTTGCTTTTCTGTGGTTCTGGTGTTATGAGAGATTTACAGATGGTATCCTTTTCTAAAGGTCATTTGGGGCTATTCCTCTACACAGTGGGCAAGGTCCTTAAGAGTTTTTAAAACCTGCCAAAATGTACTTAAACATTTCCTTACTGACCATGGCTGGCTATGGGAAGTAGTAATAAATCTGATTTTCTGATCATTCGTTGTGTCAAACTTTGGTGTAAGGAAATCTAAACCCCTACGTGAAAAAAGGTGCGATGGGCACAACCGCGATACAAAAATCAGCGATAATCCTCACCAGGTCTTCAATTCACACCTGTCAGGTGAGAAAAATAACTATAAAAGTAGAAAAAAATATATAAACAAAAGCAAAACAACTGTGAAGCACAATGGAGGTAGCCGGAGCAAGTACAGAGGACAACCAGAACCTCACAAGCCCCACGGAGGACCAGCCTGGGACCGTGGGGTCAGGGAAGGGCAAGGACAAGATGAAGAGGAAGAAGCAGTTAAGTCCACAGGAAAACAGGATCCTGATAACAGAGGTGATAGAACACCATCAACTACTGTTCGTCACCTCCACTGTGTCATTGGCAACAAAAAATGGAATCGTCCATCGTGGACAAGGTGAATGCAGTTGGAGTGCTGAGGAGAACAATGGAAGAGGTCAAGAGGCACTGGAATAATGTGAAGCGCAAAACCAAGCAGAAACTCACCGACAAACAGAAGGCAGCAATGCAGACTGGAGGTGGGAGTCCAGCGCCACAGGTGGAGCTGGATGAGATGGAGGAAACGGTGTCCACAGTCATCAGTGTGGAGATGGTGGCAGGAGTTGGGGGCCTGGACACTACTCAACATGACCTAACACAACAGCAACAGGGTGAGTAATGACTAGGGACTGGGGGTACGGGTGGGAGATAAGCACAATGGCACACATGCACAATTAAGTATTGCGTAGTGCACATCCACAATGACTCTGGAGCTTGTCTCTGATCCCCTTGGAACACTGCAGCACACCTAGAAACAGCAAGTAGGCCCCGTCTACTATGTGCCCAGAGGGGGCCCTTCCTACACACCACCAATCTCACAACCAACCCATGCATATGTGCTAAAACCAGCAAAAAGGTGTGTCTTTGAGCAACATAAACAATGCAAGTGACACTGCATGATGAATAGCATTGTTGCAGTCAATATATCAGGACACTAAGATGGCTGAGTGTGGACCACATCTGTAAAGGAGCGGGTCACACTCTGACACATCCATATGCACAAACAACCCCTGATGTCAACAACACATCTACGAACAAACCATGCCCCAGACTCCCAACTCCCACCAAGAGCCCAATGTACCCAATTCCACAACATCTTAGCACTGTATAAGCACAGACGTCAAAGGCAAACCGCATGAAAGGGATAAGGGCACCAAAATTAGAGCAGCAGGGGCGACTCTCCCAAAATTCAGAACACACACATAACATGCAGAGCACAACAACAACAATGTGGTACAAATTGCAACACATTCACAACAGAACAGAGGACAGAACCGGTGCCGCTTATGTGTAATAACTGGCCAATTACATTTGGCATAGCAGGGAATGTGAGTTGATAATGTACAAGTACAAACACACATCTGTGATAATGTCCACGGTTCCGCATCAAATAGGCAGCTCCTCCTAAACAGTCACAATGTATCATTGTATCATGTCATGCAGTCTGTATGTAAACATGTACAATGTGTCAACATGCATGTGAACACAATGTTAAGCTGCATCTCCCCTTCCCATTGTAGAGGGAAACCAACAACTCCTGCAGAGCAGACAGAACCCCTCCTCACTGATGACAAAGAGGACCTCCACACGTTCTACACCGACGCCATCCAAGAGTTCATTAACAGCTACGTCAACCCACCTCCAGGAGGAGGGTAGCCCAGCTGCATCAAGGAGACCCCACCCCCTCTACTGACCACACAGCATGCAGCACCCATCACCATGGCTGCCTCCCAGGACTCCCACGAACAGCACATGGCCTTCCAATGCCATGTGCTGGTGTGCCAGGAGCAGATGGCTTAAGAGGTGCCGGTGGGGTTTGACCGCATGGCAGCCCAAACTAGATGCCATTCATGGGTGTCTAAGTCCCATCAGGGAGCACTCACAGTCCCTAACAGACACCCACAGTCCGCTCCATGTTCTCCAACAATCAATGGCTGACATTGCTGGAGTCCTGACTCTCAGACAAGAAAAAACTGTCTAGAGTGGCTCCAGTGATGTCACCCGGGAGTTGGGACACATGCAAAGGATCATGGAGAACATGGAGCGGACGCAGGAGGAAAGAGTGGCTGCCATGGCTGCACACCAGTGACAGGTAGCTGGGTTCCTCAATGCCCTGCAGACCCTCCTCATGGCGTTGCTGCCACAAGGCCTGGCGAGGAAGAATGCTGCTCCTACCACTCCATCCACATCTCCTCCCTTGATGAATCAGTGCCACAGAGTGAGGCAGACATTTCACCTCCGGCCCCTGAGGTGTCGCTGCCACACAGTACTGGAGACAGAACACCACCACCCACATGTGAGGCACATGAAACAGCAGAGGACAAAGTTGTGCATGAATCTGCCATACTGGTAAGAATAAAGCTGTAGCATTCATCTCCATCATATGGCCTGTTTCTGCTTGGTTCTGCCCTCTGCATCATCACCTTCCACTGTCCCCCGATACACTCTGCAACACTCACCTTGAACCTCGACATGGACTGCCATATTCAGTTTGGTTAGCAATGGCAGAGCAATCAGATTGCGGACTGAACTCTTCCTCTTTCGATGAACTTCTCATTCCCTAAAGGACTCTGGCTAGCCCTCCACAGGCCAACAATGTACAGTGGGGTTTGCATGGCCCTGTACAGATCCAGCTACAACACTCCACTGAATGTGCATTAAACATTCATATTTACACAGTTATATCATGTCTATGATAATTCAAGTGTGGAAGTATGGATGAATGTAGGGTCAGTGATTCCCCCTTACGTCCATGTTGTTTATGATGTTGGACTTGAGTCACAGGGTGCAATGTTACCTTTGCGGTCCGGGTGGCGCAGACACTACAACAGACACACACACATTAGTTACTTCCTTGTCCAGCCCAGGACGGAATCATGCCCAGAGCCCCGTTGTCATAGTTCACACCCCTGGATGGACTGGCACACACAAGGCCGGCCCCCTCCACTTGGGCTAACAGGGGGGGACGACAACGCTCCATGTTCCAGGTCTTCCCTGTAGTGATCTGCTGATCACAGGTCTAGTTGTCAGCATGCCACAGCCACTCCCTCACAGCTGGTTTAAACCCACGCCACACCCATCCAGCACTAGCATCACAGGACATGTGACCCTGACAATAAAAAGTGCATGCTTGACACCATTTCCACTCTTTATCTGGATGTATCCGTGTGGATTTTATTTATGCCTAATGGCCTAGGGCCCTACCATATCACATTCCCCACTGCTGGAGGCGACATGATCGCGTCCGCACTACATTTCTCAATCATAAAGAGTCCATGACTTGCGTTGGACCGGATGGTGGCACCAGATACACTGCCATGGGACAGTGACTTTCGGTGCACTGAGGTAGGGGCACCTTAAGTGCTGAGTGGTTGTGCAGCCTGCGATGATGCACCGTCCTGGTGGTCCAGACTGGTAAGGATTTATGTGAGCCCTGGACAACAGTGTAGGCCTGAGCCAGAGGGCAGTGCGGGCCTACCGCCACATGGTGTTGCCTCACAGTTCACAGAGTTAGTGGCACATAAAGAGCTGAGCGCGTGTGCAGCCTGCGATGATGCTGTGTGCACTGATATGATCTCTGCCATTGCAAAATGAAGACGCAGAATGATGTGTGTGACCTGGTGGCCCGCACTGTGGGGCTGCCTGATGTGGAGGCTGCCAAGTTTGCGGCCCCCGGGCTTGGAGCTTGCACCGGCACGTGGTGAGCCATCTTGGAGACACGTCCGTAGCAGCAGGTGAGCAGTGAGGCCTAGGTGCACTGGGGCAGGCAATCACCGCTGGGCAGCGGGAGGGGCTGGGGTGCAGCACCCTGTGTGCGTTGGGGCGGGCAAGCAATGATGGCGTGTGCAATTTTATAAACTCTGCCATTCATAAATCCGGACTCTGTTTTAGATAAGGGACCTGGTGGACTGCAGTGTATACCAGCACCTGGTTGGAGACACACCTGTGGCAGCAGGTGAGCAGTGAGGCCTGTGTCTGCAGTGTCAGCACTGTCTCTCCCTTTCCCTCTCTTCTTTCACTCTCTCCCTCTATTTCTCTCTCTATCTTTATCTCTCTCTCCCTCTCTTTCTCTCCCTTTCTCTCTCTCGTTCTCTGTATTTCTCTCTCTTCCTCTCTCTCCACCTCTCTTCCTTTCGCTCTCTCTCTCTCTCTCTCTTTCTATCTATCTCTCTTTCTCTCTCTCTTTCTGTCCTTTGATGAGTGCATGACACACCTTCTTATCTTGAATTTTGTCATGCATGCTGTGACTTACAGATTGTCCAGAGAAAACCCACCATGACTCTTCCAAATAGTTGTTTTGAGTTTAATTTGAATAAAATGATTTGTTTGGAAATTCGAAGAAGAATGAATGATACTCCTTTTTCTGACCACACATGAATGTGATTTGTTGTCATTGTGCAACATCAGGCAAATTGTTTTGTAACATGATTCTGTAAAGTTGATGTCAAATATCTTTGTCTTGGGGTGCATGATCAGTAGCTCCGTGGAATCTGTTCTTCTTCAGGTGTGGCTCTGGGCTGGCCTTCCTTTTATGTTGCAGGTTATTGTCCAACTTTACACCAGGTAAGAGCAGCTGTTAAATCCCTGCTGCTAACGGCCTTATCGCCTGTCATGGGATCGTATTGCCGATCTGGCTGGTCATTGAGAATGTTGCGAAGTGGTGTTGTTGCAGCTTTTTGCACAGGAATGCCTACTCTGCATATCATTAGCGATAGTTGCCGGTGTAATCTGTGGTGATGTTTTTTGCGGCTGCTATTGCAGGAAAACTGGTGATATTGGATGTTAGCACCAGCTTGTGAATAAGGCAATACATTTATTGCTACTTTGGCTGTGATAAAGTACTGCTAACTTGGCAATAAGTCCTTGAGAATATGCACCTAAACTTTAAGTTAACACTGAAATGAATGTTGCCTTTTTTTGTGAAATAATGAAAACACATCACATGAATTACAGCACATAATTCTAAACTTGACCTCTCCTTTTCACATACTTTCCATACTAAAATCATGTAGAAAATGTTTTCTTTAGGCATATTTTGTTTCCATGGAAAGCTGGTAAATGTTACCATTCACACAGAAAACCATTCATAATTGGACTAAACTTTGTTTTACTTGCTGTGAAAGGGAGAAAACACATTGCTCATGGCATGATTTTTTCATTTAACATATTGTGTTTGAAACGAATGAAACTCCGTTTTCATAATTTCTGTCTCTTTGCAGCTGATGTAATGCTTCACACAGACTATTGTTTAGTTAAAAAAACATTTTGCTTTATTAGAACTTTAGTAAATGTGAAATCATTGAAAATGAATACTAGAACTAATTATATCATGTGAAGCAAGATTTATTAAAAAAAGTTGCAAACGTGGAGATAAATCCTGTGTGCATTCCTGTGTGGATGACCGAAGACATGTGAGAACCAGAGAGAAATTTGTACTCCCGTGAGCAATGGCTGAAGATGAGAGTAGAAGGGAACATGTCTTGCAACATTGATGTATACTGTCTCATGAAAATGCATGTTTCCAGTTCAGCAGAGGAGAACCCTTTTGCCAATCATTCAGGCCCACACTGTATGATTTACCTCGTGCTGGTTTGCATTTGCCAATTCTTATTTACTCTATGCTGTTTTAAAACTCTAATGAAACTTTTGAATATCTATGGGAAGTTCTGAAATTATTGATTATTGATTTTGAGCCTCATGCTCTATTCTCACTCTTGCTTCTCACTTTTGAACTCTTCATGGGTTCTGACTGACACCATTTTTGCCCCATTCTTTGAATAGGGATCCTTTCATTTATAGAACGTGATGAATGCATTGTTTTAATATGATATGCTCTAACTATGGGGCATATTATCAAGAAAGGGCCTTACATTAGCGCCGGTTTTATCTGCAGGAAACTGCCCATAAAGCGGCGATAATGGGCTTGATAATATGCTCTATGAATTCCAATCGAAGCCCATGTTAGATGTGAAGACATGTAACATGGGCTTCGATTGGAATTCATAGAGCATATTATCAATCCCATTATCGCCGCTTTATCAGCAGTTTCCTGCCGATTAATGCTGTGATAAAGTAAGGCCCTATCTTGATAATATGCCCCTATATTTTTTATCATCAATTCTGTAATATGATTGATATTTGATTAATGAATAAAGAATATGAATCTACTATACTTTCAATTAGGAAATGTAACCCTTCCAAACTACTTCCAACTCTTAATATTGTCTTAAATTTAGAATTGGATTTGAGAATTGCTTGTAGTGGTGAAATAGCTCTTTTGGTCATAATACAGTGACAACGATCCATTACCTGAGAGGTAGAAATTGACAGTGGAATGGAAAGGGTGCACCATATTTATTTAAATCTGACCCTTCTGCGATATCACGTTTTCTCCCTTTGTTTCTCCTAACAATTCAGATTCCCATTTTGTATTTGTGGTCCACCAGGATGTAGACAAATCTAAACAATGTGGGTTCATTGGTTCATCGTGGAACACTAATAGCGCACTTGTTCTTGCTAATCCTAAAAATGCTGACATTTCCAAACATATGGTTCTATACGTATTTCACGCTTCAAACTAACATTCAGGGGCTCACATGAAGGAGCGGCTAGATTATATCAAGCTAAATACATAGTAGATTCAAACATTCCAGGTTCTGATTAATGTTAATAGGCAAACAGAAAATCAGACAATTCGAAATTCGAGTTCACCAAGCATCCCTCTGTGAATGAAAAGAACATCCTCCTAGCAATGAGGAGACTTTTTTATTGTTTATAATGGCCATAATTATTTGAGATTGGAACATGTTCTAATAATGTACATTTTGGTTAAAAAAAACCTCTTGGTTTATCGAGCACATTGGTGCTATGGCGTAATTCACCACCATGTATTCATGTTCATGTTTCAGACACTTGAAACAAATTACTCTAGCGTTTAGTATTATACAATTTTAAGAATATCTCAGCTTTCCATTTACCTCTGTGGGTTACTAACATATGCATTTTGAATAGGTGCATAAAATGGTGTTCTCTATCACAGCAATTTATTTTGAAATACCAAAGCAATTTTATTCAGATGGCTAGCTATTTCCTCTAATTTTCACCTGACAAATGTTCTTACAAGCATTGGCTCAATAAAAATGCATTCAGCCTTTAAGGATGTTTGATTAGCTTTCAGGTTTACAATTTGTAATCCACGCTTCGTGTAAACTGCATATATTTACAGTACCCCACACAATCTCGCTGACACACCGCAGTAAGCTCACAACTTTAAATTCCCCACTGATATACTTTATTTCTTCAAGGCGATTCTACATTGTAAGGCGTTTCAAAACAATAAATGTGGCAATGCACAGCTCTCAATTACTCATCTGTGTGTGATTACTGCAGCCAGTGAAATGAAATCAGCTGTTGTTGCATGAACGCATGAACACATCTGTTTGCAAGGGCCCATATCTTCGAGTGGATTTCAACAGTTTCAAGCTATGAGCTGCTAATAAAAGCTTAGTATAGGTCGTAAAAAACACCCATGAATAAAGCTTAGTATGGGTCCTAAAAATCATCCATGAATGAATGCGGTCATCGGTAATAATCCATAACGTTATTAACGCCATAAAAACAGAAAAAATACTAAACGATCAAGCAGCAAAACTGAGAGATGGTGCCCGTTTACAGCCTGTTCAATTATCCCGGTGATTTTTCTAAAACAATCTCTAGACGATCACTAAAAGGGGCACAGTTATGAAGATAACAGACATCAGTAATTGGTTTATCAATAACTGGGTTGCCTCGACTATTCCTTCTCCATGCGCTGGACTGTAGGTCTTTTTCATAGTCACCAAGTACTTGAGACAAATCAGAGACTGCAAATATCCGGAAGCGAAACCAGTGTAACGTGTTAAAACGTGTTAAAAACTTCATAATCTTTATTTGTAAAATTGAATAAAGATTATGAATGTTTGTATGTTTAGTGAGATAGTATTTCCTTACCACCATTTGGTCCACTTAGCCTTGTGCATCTTCTCACTTAATGGAATGATCCTTAGGTTTGCGTCTAACATTGTTCCTGTCATACACAATGAACCAAATTACACACAGCATTTTCCTAAACCATAGAAACTCTTCGATACATCCAACCACACCTAGGCTTCTCACAATGGCTCAAGTGTGTTATCAGCATACTCCTATGTTTGGCCGGGCTGTGCAAATACACTCTACCTACACACCCCACTCTTCATACTCTGAAGCCTTAAAACAATCCAGAATGGATCAGTATGAACAACTAATTAAAATACACCTATGTGGCCACATCACAATAGACCTCCAAGCACTCAGACAACTCTCTATACTGAAACACATCCTATTGTGCCAGCACCTTTATCAGCACACCAGCACTTATATTATGTATACTAACATGTTTTCCAAGTCATATTGGTGTATGTGGTCTTTGAAATATTGACAGTTCAAATGAGGTTTAAGTAAAGAAAGAGACTCTGGCTCACCATCATTTTGTGGTCTTTACTTTACTTCAGTGCAGTGTCATTATAATGGACATTTTTAAAAGCCATTTCTTTCTCATTGGACATTGGAAATGGAGTCTTACCTTTTCAAGCCTGAACTGTGCTGCTCATATTATCTACGTTGGTATAAATTTAAGCCTTTACCATATGCTAAGAAAACTCATTAACTTGAAACATAAATTATTGTTTCAGTCCCTCTATCATCGATCGAGTGCTCATTTTGTTCTAGACACACCAGCGAAATGTTCAGCATTCAGGTATAATTAGTCTTAGCCAATGTTACAGTTCAAACATTATTGAAGCAAAATGGCTTCTCCCTGTGTAACTCAGTCATTGTGCAAGCCATCTTTATTTTCATTACTGTTTTACAGTCTCAATACTGCTCAGAAACTTCCGGACATCTAAGATAACATTATGAGGTCCTGCAGTGGTTCCAAACATTTGTGACTGATAAAACACAATACATCCATCATCTTCCCTTCTAATCAGACACAGTTTCTATAAATCAGGGAGTCCCCCATGGGTCCTCCCTTAGCATGACCCTCTTAAATATTTTCATTACACCACTGGCCACCATTATAATAATATTAGAACATTTGGGGGCCCATTAGGATGGCAGGCGGTTGCCCCCGCCAGGCTGGCGGTAGCCACCGCCGGCCTGGCGAGGGCAATCTGCCCGCCGTCATCCTAATGGGCCCCTGGGTTTTGAAATCGTGTCTTCTAACAATCAGCTTAATATCTCAATCTCGCAGAAAGCTGAAAAGACAAGATGAAGATTTCTGGACTTCATGCGTAGATTACTATCTAGATGAAGGACAACTGTCTGAAGCTTAATTGAGAAAAGATAGAACAATATTTTGAGTAAGGCAAACACCATTTGGCCCTATATTGGTGGCCTAGTGAGTTCTGCTACTTTCCTATATCAACTAACATGGCTAGGAACCTGCGGATTATAACTGACGATTCTTGCGCCATTTCTTTTTAACTTATACATTAACGAGGTAGCAGACTTTTTAAACGATCTTGCAGTGGATTATCCTAAAATAAATGGCATCTCAGTACCACTACTTTTATACGCTGATGACGCGGTGATCATGGCTCGCACACAGCTGGGTCTCCAGAAGGCCCTAACGGGATTCTCAATTTTTATGAGCACTAGAGGCCTAAAAATAAATGAGGGAAAAACATTCACAATGTCATGTACTATGAGAAAAAACATACCAGACTGTAAAACCTTTGTCAACAACACAAAGATAGCCATTACTAAAACATTTTCTTATCTAGGCATCAACTTTAATAACAGGGGCACATGGTCATCAGCAATAACCTCCCGGAACCTGGCCTTTTCTCGCACGATAGGTGCTGTTAAACAATTTGCTAAAAGACTGGGCAGGAAACCTGTAGATATATTACTCAAGATCTACGCAGCTAAATGTGTGTCCACTGCTGTATATGGGGCGGGCATCTGGGGTCTGGCAGATTGCACACAAATACAAACAGTGGAAAATGCGTTCCTGAGGCACCTCTTATCAGTCCCTCGTTCTACATCTACCACCATATGCCACAATGAACTTGATAGAGTCCATATCACTGATTTGATAAAAATAGCGCCAGTTATGCTGTGGTTTAAGATCTGGACATGTGAAGATACAGGTTTCAATAGGGAAGTAATTAAAGACTGTCTAAATCAATCCGCTCTTAGTAAGCAGCCATGGTTAGCCTATGTTAAAAAGTTCTTGAACTCTATTGGTAAACCAGATCTCTATCTAAATCCAACATCATGCTCTCAAATATCCAAAAAAGCTTTAAAAGTGGCATGCCTTGACCTATTGGAGGAAAGGAGATTGTATTTAGATGGGAATAAGTCTACTATTGTAGCCCACCGTAGCATCCTTCATGGTTTGGGCCTTCATCCTTATCTGGCGCCAACCTATTTGTGCTACCATAGAATTCTTTTGACACGAATGAGGACGGAGTCTTTTTTTAGGCTAATAACATTTCCCGCCCCGAATGACTGGTCTGCCAACCTGATAAAATGCCCGTGTGACGACTTATCTAACCAGTCAAACATACACTGCATCTTCCTTTGTAAGTATTACCAGTGGGAGAGAAAAATATACCTGTTACCTCTCCTAAAGTCATGGGGCTTGAGAAATTGTAAACCTGCATTGATTAGACTGTATATGCTGCAAGATGAATTTACCATTGTGTCAGCGATAACATTTTTGACCTTCACCGTAAAATGCAGAGGGACCATGCGTAATGATTAGGACCTTAAGGTTAAAAATGTACTATATAGTGCCTAATTACATCAAATAATACATAATTATGAAAATGAAATACGCATCCCTGGAAAGTGCTTGAATTTTATGAACCTTTTAACGAATTTTAGAACCATTTCATGCCATTTAAGAATCCCATCTGATTTGTTTATATGATGCCTATCTCTGTAATAAGTTTTTAATGAGAAAGTTATTTAGTCTACCCATGTTTGTACTTTCTATTTATGTCTGCTTTTATGGTTTTTTGTCAAAATACCGAATAAAGCTATTTTTGAATTTGAATTTGAACTGACGATTCATTTCCACAAAAGATCAAAATACCGCAATCTGCAGTAAGTGCCATAGTATCCTATTCATATAGCACAACATTTTTTAATGACTTCCTTTGGACTGCTGCAACACTGGCATTCAAATGCTAACAACTGATTGGTTCGGTTATGGCAATATCGTGTACGTGACCATTGCATAATCACTTTTGAAAAGACTCATGGCCTATCTGGTGCTTAACTTGCCTGCACACTCTCCCTCGGTCTCAACCTTCAATTGTCTACACTGGTTAGCCGTGCATAAGAGCTCTGTTTATACATTACTATGCCACTTCCACAGCGCTGTTCAAGCTGCAGATCCTAATTACATTTGTAACTGAATATCTTTTTATAGACCAGCTAGAATCCTCAGATCGTCCTCATTGGCTCTGGACCAAAACTCCTATGTCCATCTTTACAGCTCAGATGACGGCAGTTCATCCACGCTTTTATTGTCATGTTTCATCTCAGTAAATTAGTGATATATGTGTTGGTGTATTCTATACCCACCTTGTGTGTTCTGAGTGAAGCCGACGTCAGAAAGTATACAACAGATTCTATATTGAGGTACAGGGTGTCAGTCCGAGCAACAGGATCATCTATTTTGGGTTGGTTAATTATTGACTCAAACACCTCAGTACTTACATCTCTAAAATGTTTAGTAGAAATTTGGTGCCGTGGGCTCTATTTTGAGTCGTTGTTTTATAGGTTATTTTTGTGAGGTTGATAGAGATACATGAGTGGTTGGACCATTGGGATAGGTCTATCATTGTAGACATTTCTATATTGTATGTTATAATGAGGTCAAGTGTGTGCCTGCTGAACATATTGGGCTGTGCACCACCTGGCAACCCCTGATTAACCCAGATTGATTGCATGTTGTTGAGGACGTCTGATGCAAATTGGCATTTGAACTGTCAACCCAGAGTGAAAATTCTCCCATGCTAAGATTTTTGTTGGCCTTAATATTTAGAAAGAGATCCAACTAAAGAAATGTTTAGAGGAGGTGAAGAGACAGAATATTGAGTTGGAAATATCAAATAACATGAATATCAAGTCAAGAATACAGATACAGCATTATATCGAGGTTAGTAATATCAGTGTTAAAAATATCGAAAATTGGTTTAGTATTAAATATCAATGTTTAAAATATTGATGTTAAATATATAGTTGTCTATAATTTCTATTTTTGTGGTTATTTTTTGTAAGTGTTATTTATTTATTTTTGGTTTATGTTATTTGTAATGTTTTTGCTTATTTTCATTTTGAAATTTTATTTAAAAATGTAATTTTTTCAAAATATTGCAATATATTTTTTAGTAGCGACATGTTGGGTTTATAGGGGGAAAAGGTGGAGTGTAATTTACCATGTACATGTTGTAATTTTATGATTTTGTTCATAATGTTAATTTTGATATATTATGTTTAGAAAGTTATAGATTTTAGTAGCAGGATGTTGGGTTTATGGCGTAAGAATGATAAGTAATATATATGTAGTATGTTATTACTTTGTAATACATTGTTTTAAATATTTGTTTTTTTATTAATTGTTTTTGTAATATGATTTTTTTGATGTTGGTTATTTTTTTTGGATAGAATTAGAGTAATTTACAATTCAAATTATTTGTAAAATGAAGTCCATTTTTATTTTTTGAGGGTAAAGTTTAATGAAAACATTTTTAAATATTTTTTTTAATAATTACAAAAATTAATTACTACTTGTAAAGTATATATATATGTTTAGTAGTTGTATGTGGTATTTTGGGAATTTATTTTGATTTTAACTTTTATTTTAAAAACAAATTCTAAAATATATTTTACATTATTGTAAAATGTGAATTAAAAAAAAGAATAATATTTTTAAATGTAAAATACTTTCATCATGTATCAGAAATATGGTATACATTTTTTATTATCACATTTTCGAAATTTTGTTTAAAATATAATATGAAATAGTGTATATATTTAAGGATTAATTATTCATTGTATTTTCTTTGTTACATTTTGTTTTTGATTGATATATTCGATATTAATATATAATAATTGTTTAGTTTTGATTGCTGAAAAAAGCCTGCAAAATCATCAAGCAGTACACTTATGCTTTGTGGATTTCAAGGCGGCCTTTGACCGTGTCAGCCGACAATTACTCTGGGCAAAACTAAAGCAGCAGGGCCTGCCGGATGCGATCTTAAGTCCAATATTAGACCTATACACCAACACCTGGATGCTGGTAAAGATTGATAACGGTAATCGGCTCATGCGGAAGATCGGAACCTGTGAAGGGCTAAAGCAAGGCTGTGTCTTGGCTCCCCATCTGTTTAACCTATTCATGGCCGAACTGACACCTAGGCTGGATAGGATCAACACACATCCGCCACGATTAGGAATAATGCATCTTATGCATCTTTTTTACGCCAATGACTTTGTCAGACAAAAATAGGACTGCAAAGTCTCATGAATGAACTGGCCGAATACACCAAACAGAACCTTTTGGAAATAAACAGTACGAAAACAAAGGTCATGATTATAACTCATCATCGCACAAAACCGCTGAACTATACAATTGACAATAACAACTTGGAAGTAATGGAAAGTTATAAGTACCTGGGGATACATCTGGATAGACGGTTCACCTTTTCCGCGCATTTCGATGCCATCGAGAAGATAGGAACAGCGTTACTCCACGCATTCAGCTGTTTATCTAAGCCGCTTAAGGGTCCCTTGTTCACCCCCCTCTTAACAGTCATCAAAGCCAAGCTACTTCCAACAATAGCTTATGGCATTGTGGTGCATTGTGGAAAGAGTGCACCGCTCTTGGACAAAATCCAAACAAGGGTGTATAAACGCATATTTAGATTGCCATGCGATGCCTCACCTGCCCAGGTTCGGCTCGAATTTGGATTGCAGTGCCAAACATTGCAAAAAAAATATGACACAGTTAAATTTTGGTGTAATGTCTGGTTGAACCGTGAGACACAAATTAACTTTGCTATTTGGGAAGCCATGCAAAGCAATCCAAACTCCCAGTACGCAAAGTATCTGAATTCCTCCCTAGAAATCACGGAGTTGGCGATATTGTGGCAAAAGAAGCTACCAGTACCTTCATTCAAGCAGGCTGTAAAAAAGGCAGCTAATAGGCACTCGTTGATTGATGACAAAACAATCCTGAGACAACGCTCACACGCTTGGATGATAATACAATCACATAAGAAGTCGGCTCCGGCAGCCTATCTAGGGCTAGCCTGTCCCCCACATCTCGAATTAAAATACCTAACCCTACGAATGGGTAATTTGCCTACAAACGCCGACCAACGCGGCTGGAGGATACCAGGCCCAAAGTGGTGTAACTTATGTGGTGCGGCTGTACAAGACATCATTCACTTGATCTGCATTTGCCCGCTATTAGATAGTGAACGTCGGCAACAACTCAAGGCAAAATTTAATGAACAAGGAATTCGCACTTGCCGCTCAGCCATTGTCCAAGCGTTGGACTCAGCGGACCCACAATTTATCTGTCGAACAATTAAATATGTTATTAATTTTGCAAAAAAACAGAAATTGTGTCAAGAGTTACAACAAAATTGACCTTCTGGATCTTTTTAATTTGTATTTTACAGAACATTCAATTAGCACTTATAATCATTAGACTATTACCAACATTATGCTCACCTTTTTTTTTAATTAACGGTTGTTTCACTATTGTACAAGAACGTATTTTCCCAATATATTTTAAATCAATGCTGCATTTTATATTGTAATGGTTTTTATTAACTACACAATAAATATATATTTTTTTTTACCAGTTTAGTATATATCCTGATTTTAGTTAGTTCAGAGTAGGAGTTTTAATCTTATTTGGATTAGTGTTTAGCACTTTCCCTGGATTTAGGGTCAAATTATGATGGTGGTGGGACAGCCACCTTCAGGTCGTCAGTGGTGTTCCTGCTGCCATCGGACAATGCTTGTCCACCTGTCACATTATGATGGTGGGCGGAGAGACCAACCGCTATGGATTCAACTGCCTCAAGAAGCCGGTCAGAACATCAGAGGGACAGTAATCCCCTCAGGCACTGCCATAGGGATTACAATGTCCCTTTCCGCCTGTCGTTTCATGGCAGGTAACCAGCCATGAAAAGGCAGGCAGAATGGGACTTGGAGTCCCTGAGCGGGCCCCCCTCTCCCATGCCCTCTGCTTTGGCCCTGGGGAGCACCTATGGTGCCTCCATACATATCCCTGCATCATGAGGCAGGCACCGCATGGTGCCTGCCTTATTTGTGCAAGGATATGCAAAATGTGTTTATTTTGTACAGTGGCGGGTGCTGCAGCCCACAGCACATGCCACAATACAAAATATACACATTGCAACCACCTTCAAGGTGGTCACATCCTAATATCGATGCGGGACAGCCAACAGCTAGTCGGGCAGTCCTGTTCCTGACAAGATGGCGGTAGGACGATAGTTTGACAGTATTTATAATGAGTCCTTAAGTTTATTTGGAGTTAAAATAGTAATTTTTTCAGGTTTAGTGTCCATCACTTTCTCTGAATTTAGTTAGTTTAGAGGAGGAATTGTAACTTTTTTCGTTTTAGTGTCCAGCCCTTTCCCTGAATTTAGTTAGTTTGGAATATGAATAGGGATTTTTTTTTGTTTTAGTGTCCTCTACTTTCCCCGAATTGAGTTAGATTGGAGTAGGAATATTATTTTTTTTGTTTTAGTGTCCAGCACTTTCCCTGAATTTAGTCAGTTTGTTGTAGGAAAAGTAATTGTTTTTGTTTTAGTGTCTAGCACTTTCCCTGAATTTAGTTAGTTTGGGGTAGAAATAGGAATTTTTTGAATGGTTGTGTCCAGCACTTTCCCTGAATATAGTTGGTTTGGAGTAGGAATGGTAATAATTATTTTGTTTTATTGTCCAGCACTTTCCCAGAATTTAATATGTTAGGAGTTGGAAAAATAATCTTTTATGGTTATGTATCCAGCACTTTCTCTGAATTTTGTTAGTTTTAGATTATGAATGGTATTTTTATGTTGTTTACTGTCCAGCACTTTCCCTGAATTCAGGGGCTCATAATGATGGTGGTCGGAAAAGCTATGCAACTGTCCTGGTAGAGGTAAAATTCCGCCTGCCATGCCCGGGGGGTATCCGATGGTCCCATTCTGATACATGCAATAAAAAGTCTGACCGCGGCAGTCGGAAATACAAATATTTCATCCATCAGGGTAGAAAAGCCTGAAGATCCAACCGAAGCAGTAGGAAAGGCATTTTTCTCCATACCCAAACACCAATTCCACAGTGGCATGACCGCTCAGGTAATGATGAGACCGCGGTCCTGTTGCAATGAACTCTGTGTGCCGACTGCCACGGCCCTGCTAACCCAACATAAAAAAGTGTCCATAGCAAGGTTTTAAAGGAAAAACACAGCTGATGGTCAATCCTCAGGTGGACATACCCACAATGCAGAGTATTAAGTATTCCTTTCCCTGACCAGCATCCTTTGCTAAAACCCAGCCTTGAAGGCCCAAACACCACAGCTGTTAGGAGAGGAGACATTTCATACTGCACACCATCAAACCCACCTATCTCCACACACCAACCCTTTTCACACATATACCTGACACACCTTTTACACCTTCACTACCACATTCCTATTTTCACAAATCGTGTTCACACCATTTACCATGTCGCAAAAAAAGATGCCCAAATTCACTGACACTGAGTTGTCAGTGATGGTAGATGGGATCATTAGAGTTGAACCACATTTGTTTGGAACCCTAGTCCATATGATATAACCTCAAGGCCTAGGTAACATACTGGGCCGACAGAAACCATGAGGTGGCTCAGAGGACTGGCAGGGGCCCTCCTATTACTCCACTAACATTCACTGAATGGGATGAGAAAGTGCTTTGTACACTGCATCCAGAGAGCTTCACAGGAATATCTGGGGGACTTGGAGACTGGTAAGTATTAACTACAAAACTGCCACTACACTGTCATGTACTGTTTTGCACACCTATTAACATAGAGTATCATGTCCAATGCTCACATATGTAGTACCCACTTCTCCCACCCCAGAGCCATTACACAGCCATTGCACTCCTCTGTGTCTCCTCACAGGAAGTAATTAATCTTACTTCGGGGGTTTGGAGACAGAAGAACACCACTACAGCTACCCCCAGGCCCTCTTACCTCACGGTTGAACAAGTGATAACACTCCTCCCACCCCAGAGCCTTTAGAAAGCCATTATACTTCTGTTCCTCCTTACAGGTAGGTAGCCATCTTACTAGGGGGTGTTGGGACAGGTAGCTAGCACTACAACTCCCACCAAGCCCTCTGACCTCATCACTGAATAGGATGTAACACTCCTCCCACCCCAGAGTCATTAGGCAGCCATTTCACTCCTCTGTCTCACCTTACATGTAGATAACTATCTAATTAGGGGGTATAAGGACAGTAGAACACCACTACAACTCCCACAAAGCCCTCTTGCTTCACCACAGAACAGGATGTAGCCATCCATCCAACACCAGAGCCATTAGGCAGCCATTACACTATTCTGTCTCACCTTACAGGTAGGTAGCCATTTTACTAGGAGAGTGTGGAGATAGGAGAACACCTTTTCAACTCTCACCATGGCCTCTTTTCCTCTCCCTCCAAATCCCCACCCATCACTACACCTCCTCCCACATCTTTTGAAACCCTTACCCTGTGCGCCCTGGACCTCTGACCTGCCACTGGTACCCCCAACCATATTTTAGAGGGTTGGCTTACCACTAATCCTTTCCATTTCCACTTCCAGCTACCCCCCTGACGAGGGTGGCACCATCCAACCTGCTGAGGGAGTCTCTTCCCAACAGGGGAGGAAGGGTAAGACACCCACCTGTCCTGATCCCACACCTAAATATTGCAAAGAGAGCCAATGAAGACACACCTTCCTTCTGGCAAAAAGGTGGCTAACATAGCCATCTGCGTATCAATTCCCAGTAGTCACCTTCGTGGTTATAAGATCCTCAAAGCCAGCCCTCTCCCTCACAGATCCAGTCCTCACAGTACCCCAGCCAGCCCTCCCCTCCCAGGACCAGCCCTCCCACTACCCATGCGCTCCATACCACTGGAGTCAAGCTATCCTGGCCGAAACAGGTCCTAAGATGCTTGTTTTCAGTCCAGAGAGGACCTGGCCTGGCAGTTTGGGCTGTATTTATTTATTTATCTTTTCTTATAAGAGTTTTATATAGCGCTTGCTGGACCCAAGGGTATCAGAGCGCTTCACAACAAGTAACGTATGTGCAAATGGGTAGTACAGAGAATAAAGGGGAACATAGCGAAGCGGCCTTATAAGTAGTAGCAGGTACCTGCGCATGGAGACAACTTATACATTATACGTTCCATTAGAGAGCCATAGCGCAACTGTCACCGTACCGCTGACGTAATGCACAGGAATATAAAAGCCTAGTTTCAGCGAGGGTGACTTAGTAATGTAACCTGGTAAACCCCAGTCTTTGGGACCAAAGTCTTGAGGGTTTCTTGACACAACAGTACGAGTCTCTGGGAGGTTTTCTAAATAGGGTCATCTAGTTGGAGTTGGCGGGGGTGCCAGATAAAGTACTACCTTATCTCCTATCTGCTTGCTTGAGAACAACCCAGGATTTTTTAGAAGGATTTTGAATTTTGGAAACAAGGGGTTCGTTCTGAAGTGAGGGGGGATGGAGTTCCAGATTTTGGGAGCGTTTCCAGCAAATGATCTGGTCACCATTTTTTGTTTGCGAATTTTTAGCGGGATGCTTCTGAGATTCCTGGACTGGCCGGCTCTTTTGAGTTTGGCGGCTAAGTATTCTGGTTTGCCAGTTTGGAGGGCTTTGTGCGTGAGGCAGGCTGTTCTGAAGCTGGCTCGTAACTCAATTAGGAGCCATTTGAGCTCTCTGAGGGCAGGAGAGATGTGTTTGAATTTTTTAGTTCCGGTGACCACTCTGGCTGCTGCATTGAAGGTTGTTTTCAAGGGGGAGAGGTGGGATTTTGCAGTGCCAGTCAGGGCTGCGATCCGGTAGTCGATTCTGGCGAGCACCAGTGCTTGGGTGGCTTGTTGGAGGTCATTGGGAGGGAGGAAGGGTTTTATTTTGTATAATAGTCTTAAGTTGAGAAAGGCGCTTTTAGCAGATCTAAAGATGTGATTTTTCATGTCCAGTTTTGGGTCAAGGGTGATACCTAAAGATTTTACAGAGTTCGCCAGTGAGATGTTGCCATTAAGGGCATCGATAGCTTTGAGCCATTCTGCAATTTGGGGGTTTTCAGATGTGTTGGAGGTGAGGAGCATTTCCCTTTTCTCTTGATTGAGATTCAAATGGTTACTTGAGAGCCACTGTTGTACCTCTTTGAGTGTGGCGTTGAGTCAGTGGAGGTCCTCAATGGAAGTGGTTTCTCGATATAACTGCGTTTCATCAGCATATATGTGGAAATGGATGTTGGATTTCCTGAGTAGAGAGGTGAGGGGTTCGATGTAAACTTTGAAAAGCTGAGGGGAGAGCACTGACCCTTGTGAAACACCCCTGGTAACGGGGTGGAGGTCGAATTCGAAATTTCTAATTTTTATTCTTTGTGATCGGTTGTGGAGGAAGGAGGAGAACCAGAGGAGGACTGCCTTTTCAATGCCAGCCCTTTCTCGAAGAACCTTGAGGAGAAGCTTGTGATCAACTGTATCGAATGCAGCCGATAGGTCCAGGAGGATGAGAAGACAGCATTGGTCCGAATCCAGCGACTTGTGTAGGTCATCCATGACATTGAGGATTGCAGTTTTGGTGCTGCAGCCTTTTCTGAAGCCTGATTGATGGGGATCTAGACGGTTAATGTTGTCCAGGTGTTGGTTCAGTTGGGAGAGTACACATTTTTCGATGATTTTGGACAGAAGAGGTAGTTTCGAGACGGGTCTGAAGTTGTTCAGATCCTCCGTATCTAATCCTGGCTTTTTCAGCAGAGGTGTGACTTGACTAACTTTGAGGCAATCTGGTACGACCCCTGATCTCAGTGAGCTGTTAATGATCTTGCACCAAACTGGAGCTAGGACGAGCTCCAAGTCTTTGGTTAGTTTAGGGGGTAGGTGATCAAGGGCGTGGAATGAGGGTTTTGCGTTGGAGATTAGTTTAACTATCTCTTCTTTTTGAATGGGAGTGAAGGAAGACCAGAGTTTAGGGGGATTCAAAGAAGTGCTGTTGATGGTTCAGGCTGCCTGGATCTCGGTGGAGGGAGTGAAGTTGGAGCCAAGAGAGAGATTGATCTTTGCGATGTTGTCGTTGAAAAAAATGGCGAAGTTGTCACATCCTTCTTTGGATGCCTGAGGTGAGGAGGTGATTGGTTTAGAGGTTTGTTTCCTGATGATATTGAACAGCTCTTTGGGTCTGTTTTTAGCATTGTTCAGCACCGAGCAGAAGAAAGAAGTCTTTTTGTTCTTAATGTGTTTTTGTAGTTCCTGCAGGCAGTTTGGAGTTGCTCGTGGTGCAGGGTGGTGGGATTGTTCCTCCAGATTCTTTCTGAGGCTCAAAGATGTTTTCCTTCTTTGTTGATGTCGGTGGTGAGCCATGATCTGGATGCAATGCTTCTGTATTTTTTTAGTTTAAGAGGGGCGAGTTGATCCAGGGTGCACGTCATGTTGTAGAGAGAGGTGAGTTCGCTGGTTGGGAGGTGGTCAGTGGTGCTCAGGAGAAGTGAGTTTATTCTTTCTTCTAGATCAGTTTGTGGGACCTGAGCTGTGTTCCTTATCCATTTGGGAGAGGCTTTCAAGGGAGGTTGAGTTTGTACCTCTTGATTGATTAAAAAAAGGATGATGTAGTGATCGGACCATTCTACGGGAAGGATGTGGTCGATGGTGATTGCTTTGCTTTCGGCAATGATAGCGTCCAGGGTTACTCCTCTGTGATGAGTTTCTTCTGAGCAGTGTTGGGTCAGGTTGTTTTCTAGTAGGAGGTTGTTTATGGTTTGAATGAGCGGGTTATTTGTTTCATTCCATCTTAGATTAAGGTCACCAATAATGATATTATTTGAGATTCCAAGCAAGCAGTGGCCAATCAAGTCAGAAAGGTGTTCTCTGAATTCGGTGGAGTTACCAGGGGGGTGGTACAGGAAGTGGCATAGAGATGGCCTGTTCTCCTTTGTCTTGATCTTGACAGAGAGACATTCAAAGGAGTTGTAGAGGCAGGAGGCAGTTTCTGAGATGGAGATGTTATTCTTGTGAAGGATTGCTAGGCCCCCTCCTTTTTGAGCTATCCTGTCTTTGTTGATCAATGTAAATCCAGGTGGTACCAACATGTCCATGATGGGGTAGGAGAGATTGTTGAGCCATGTCTCCGTAATGAATGCTATATCTATATTGTGGGACAGAATGGCTACCGCTAGCTCCATTGCATGTTTGCAGGCTGATCTGCAATTTAGGAGTAAGCAGTTGATGGAGGATCCTTCGCTGCTCAGAGTCTTAGCGGTTGGTTCCTTGGGTAGAGCAGTTAGATGTGCTGGGGGCTCTCAGTGGAAGGAGTTCTCTTCCGATTCCCGTGATTACTTGTATCGTAGATTTGGGAGAGGGATAGGGGGGAGTGTCGTAAGTAGAGGCTAAATGTTCAGCTTCTCGGGGGAGAGGGCGGCTTTTGTTCTTCTGGGTTTCCCAGAGTGTATCTCCTTCCCCCTTTTGATGGTTGATGGCTGTGACCTGATCGGGACCGGCGCTCGTTAGGTAACGGAACCATGGCACGCCAGGGTTGGGTGGTATTAGGCGGTGCAGTAGGGGGCTGGGAGGGATTTTTGATTGTGACCAGATTAGATAAATCTTTGTTCAGGCCTCGGATCAGGATTGCCAGCTGAGTTTCCAGGAGGTTGAGGCGGTGGGTCATGTAGTCCACGGTGGGAGAAGGGGTGTGTGGGGCAGCATTGCAGGAGGGTGGGTCCCAGTCAGGATGACTGTTGGGGAAGGGGCTACCAGGTTTGACTCTGGGTGGGGACCTAGGTAGGAGAAGTAGTGGCTCGGACCGAGGTTTTGGTTTTTTGTGGTCTGAAGGTTAGGAAGGGCTGGTGGAAGCTGAGCTTGGGGGTTGTGTTCGCTCCGGGATGACTGGTTAGGATGAGAGAGGAAGCAGGGGTAAAAGGTCCTTCTGTTGTGGGGCGGCTCGTTATTTGGAGGTGTGGCAATGCTGGGGATAAATCGCAGGGGGTTGGGTTCTCCAAGAGGACACATGAAGGGTCTGGTGCCTCGCCTGAGGGGAAAGGCTCTCAGGGGGGCCGTGAGGGGTCTGGCCAGTTGGCATCGTGGGCACGGGTGCCTTTTTTAGTGAGAGGAAGAGGGAGTCGAAGACCCCGAGGTTATCATTATTAGCCTGTATCAGGACAGTGCCATTTGAGTAGATGGTTATGGAGGTGTTACCACTTAGTGTCAGGTCTCTTTGTAGGAAGGTTGTTAGTTTGCTGCTATGGGATGTGATGGTAGTTTTGGAGATGTGAAGGTGTGAATTGAAGATGGAGAACCAATTGTCAGGTCTTTGGGTGTGGAAGATGAGATCCGTTATTAACTGTCCTTTGGAGGAGCAATGGAAGGTATTAACAATTAGTCTTTCGGGGTGCTGTCTGATCAGTCTTTGTTTGAAGAGTTTTTTCTCTTTCCTTGAGAGGTTGTGAGGGAAAGTAATCGCAAAGGAGTTCGGCCCAAAGGGTTTTAGGTAATTTAGTGGCCGGTGAGCGGCAGCCATAGGCGTGGTCGGAGGCATTTTTTCTGGGTGGGTGAAAGAAGGGTCTAGTGTTGAGTGTGCGAGCGTTGAGGTGCTACTTTAGGATCCGGTTAGAGAGTGTATGATAAGTTGGGTTCTATGGAGGAGGCCCTGAAACGCAGAAAGTATTCTCTCTGGGTGGCAGGGATGCCTTTGCAGAGATGAGACAGTGATCCTGAGATTGGGGCTCGGGTGGGAAATTGGTGGACGGGCATCTAGAGGCTACCTACACCGTCATGGGAGACCCTGGGAATGTTAGAAGGGCAGAGGACCGAAACACTCTAGAGGTTGGACCTAGTCCTGGCTGGCCACTTAGGGGACTTGCGCCAAGAGGTTGCACACACCAACCTGTGAGTTATGTTTGCGACGTCCAGAGGGTTGAGGGAGCTATAGATCGGGACCATCTAGAGGCCAGTCTTAGTTTAAATTAAGCGAGATCTTCTTGACTCCCTGTGGGTAGTCGGAAGAGCTTGGTACAATCCATGCAGGACAGTCATCAAATTGTGTCAGGTGCCATCAAATTGTGTCAGGCGCTTGAGTGACCTTGGGGTGGCCCTCGCCGGGTCGCTTCAGCCCTGTGTTCCTGTGTGCTGGGGAGAGGGCGTAGTTGTTTTGTGGGGCCAGAACACTGTCTTACTGGAGGGAGCTTTATTTAAGTCTTTCTTCCTTTTAGATTGTCTTGAGTGATGGGAGTGTGGCGATCATTACGGGGTCAGGCACGGTAGGTCGTGCTGTATTGCGTCTCGGGGCTCATCTCCTGTCTGAGGATGGCCTGTTAGTTGTCAGGGGTCAAGCAGGTCCTGCTTTACTGTGGTAGGGTAGATCCAGGCCTCGTGGGTTCTTCGTGAGGCCTTAGTGAAGAGCTTTCCATGGTGGCCATTGCAGGGTCAGGCACGGCGAACTCTTCATGAGTTGAGATCTGGGGATCCGCTCCTGCTTCCTTTGTCAAGTACCTGTTCTCCAGGACATCAATCTTCTGCTGGAGCCAATGGTAATTCCTCTATTCCCAAACTAAGATACCAAGGTCATATAGATCCTGGCAGCTAAGACGGGAAAAAGGGGAGTGGGAGGAAAAGAGAAACACGCCACTTCTTCTTCTTGCTGGACCAATCTGCTTCTGTTCTAGGATTTTTTTTCCTGTAAAGACAGAGAAACTCTAGAAATGTCCACATAAAGAATATTGGGCTAACTTCTGCTACATATGATATTGTACCTGTTCCAGTTTAGTGGCGAACTGTTCTCTTATAATGTGCTCTGTGTGGTGTCTTTTGATGATGTTCCACAGAGGAAGCAATGCTACAGAAATATAAACAACAATTTAGTTCTGCTATTTAACATCTAAGTAGTTTATATTTACTTGGACTTCCAATTACATATTAACCTTTTGAAATAATATTCTTGTTTCTTGTTTCTTGTTTTACTCTAGATGGATTCTCTACAACTTAAGATGCACTTCCAATCTGTACCAGAAGATATTGCAGGAGAATGCTTCTCTAAAGGTGGTAAGTATCCTTATATATATATCTATATATACATAAATACACCCACTTACCCACTTGTTGTGTCTTGTAATTTTAAATCTTCACTCTTCTTCAAATGACTGAAGATATCATAAACTGAATTCTAAGCAGTTACTACAGCCTTACGATATTCTATTCATATCGCTCTGTGTGTCAAAGTCTCTAAATATGAATTTGGGAACTGTTCAAGACTGGTGTTTAAATGAAGTCTCTTCTCAGAAATCTAGGTGCCAAGCAGCTTCTTGTATGCTGACTGACACGCAAGCTAAACTCTTACTAAATCCTTCAATGGACTAAAATATAATGCTGTCGAAACTTACCACAGAAGCGGTAAAATGGACTTCTCAGAAATTACTCACGGATCCTACAGAATCAAGAGACGAAACGCTGCCAAGCAAATGCGACCGTTTCCTCTGGAAATTGGGTTGAAGTGCGCAGTTAGTTTTGCGAGTTACCGCGAACACAGCTGCGCTTTGAAAACACTCGCAACACTAGACCGGCAACCTAAGAGTTGCCGCGAGCTGCCATCTTGGAATACTGCCCCAATTGAGCCAACTTCTTCCTTTAGAGATAGGAAGAATGTCGATGTGCCTGAGACTTCCGCGGACAAGAATAGCGACTATGCTGGATCTGGTAAACAACTGGAAGGTACAGTAGTCTAGTAAATGGTTCTTTCTCATCTGACTGGCCAGTCATGACATCCTCGGGTTACCCTGGTTCTTGTTGAAGGTCGGCAAAGCCCTGTCTAGCTGTGCTCGGGAGGAGCTGGGCTTCGGGGGGTGTTCTCGTGAAGCCTTATTGCAGGCTGGTTTCTCTGAATTACCTGTTACTGTCCGTCATTACTCAGTTGTGGCGGCCATTGGAGAGTGCGGAATCGATCGCTCTACTTGTGCTGGGTCCCAAGGTTCCGGCTCTGTCTCTGGACGTTCTGGCTGTCATCGGGGGTCGGAAATGCCCCTTTTAGCTGAGATCCGGGGATTAGGGCATCCAAAGGGGCCTTGTGTGATTTTAATATTGTTGGGATTCACTGTTGCGTCTGAGACTGGTGGCCATTGCTCAGTCACGATTCAGAAAAGGGGGTGGTGATGAACAGAGTTTCTGAATTAAGCAGACCACTCTTACCCAGTCCAAAGATCAGGGCTTGATCCATCACCGTTATTTATCTCACTGCACCATCCCAGCTCAGAACCTGGCTATATGCAAATCAGTCTGTCCCTGGCCCAGTGCATCATGGGAGCAGGGCAGACTAAACTACCAAGCCAATTCTTCACCAGAAAGGAGACAAGCTGCTGGGGACCGGTTTCTGGCATTTCAGCCTTCTTCGGCCCGGCTTGCTTGAATCCTGATGGTGCAGTGAAAAAGGGACTCATGTCTGAGTATACCCTGCCACACCTATAGTGGCCAAAAACGATTCAGAAAAGGTGTTGGTGATGAACAGAGTGTCTGAATTAAGCAGACCACTCTTACCCAGTCCAAAGATCAGGGCTTGATCCATCACCATTATTTATCTCACTGCACCATCCCAGCTCAGAACCTGGCTATATGCAAATCAGTCTGTCCCTGGCCCAGTGCATCATGGGAGCAGGGCAGACTAAACTACCAAGCCAATTCTTCACCAGAAAGGAGACAAGCTACCGAGGACCGGTTTCTGGCATTTCAGCCTTCTTCGGCTCGGCTTGCTTGAATCCTGATGGTGCAGTGAGAAAGGGACTCATGTCTGAGTATACCCTGCCACACCTATAGTGGCCAAAAACGATTCAGAAAAGGGGGTGGTGATGAACAGAGTGTCTGAATTAAGCAGACCACTCTTACCCAGTCCAAAGATCAGGGCTTGATCCATCACCGTTATTTATCTCACTGCACCATCCCAGCTCAGAACCTGGCTATATGCAAATCAGTCTGTCCCTGGCCCAGTGCATCATGGGATCAGGGCAGACTAAACTACCAAGCCAATTCTTCACCAGAAAGGAGACAAGCTACCGGGGACCGGTTTCTGGCATTTCAGCCTTCTTCGGCCCGGCTTGCTTGAATCCTGATGGTGCAGTGAGAAAGGGACTCATGTCTGAGTATACCCTGCCACACCTATAGTGGCCAAAAACGATTCAGAAAAGGGGGTGGTGATGAACAGAGTGTCTGAATTAAGCAGACCACTCTTACCCAGTCCAAAGATCAGGGCTTGATCCATCACCATTATTTATCTCACTGCACCATCCCAGCTCAGAACCTGGCTATATGCAAATCAGTCTGTCCCTGGCCCAGTGCATCATGGGAGCAGGGCAGACTAAACTACCGAGCCAATTCTTCACCAGAAAGGAGACAAGCTACCGGGGACCGGTTTCTGGCATTTCTGCCTTCTTCGGCCCGGCTTGCTTGAATCCTGATGGTGCAGTGAGAAAGGGACTCATGTCTGAGTATACCCTGCCACACCTATAGTGGCCAAAAACGATTCAGAAAAGGGGGTGGTGATGAACAGAGTGTCTGAAATAAGCAGACCACTCTTACCCAGTCCAAAAATCAGGGCTTGATCCATCACCGTTATTTATCTCACTGCACCATCCCAGCTCAGAACCTGGCTATATGCAAATCAGTCTGTCCCTGGCCCAGTGCATCATGGGAGCAGGGCAGACTAAACTACCAAGCCAATTCTTCACCAGAAAGGAGACAAGCTACCGGGGACCGGTTTCTGGCATTTCAGCCTTCTTCGGCCCGGCTTGCTTGAATCCTGATGGTGCAGTGAGAAAGGGACTCATGTCTGAGTATACCCTGCCACACCTATAGTGGCCAAAAACGATTCAGAAAAGGGGGTGGTGATGAACAGAGTGTCTGAATTAAGCAGACCACTCTTTCCCAGTCCAAAGATCAGGGCTTGATCCATCACCGTTATTTATCTCACTGCACCATCCCAGCTCAGAACCTGGCTATATGCAAATCAGTCTGTCCCTGGCCCAGTGCATCATGGGAGCAGGGCAGACTAAACTACCAAGCCAATTCTTCACCAGAAAGGAGACAAGCTACCGGCGACCGGTTTCTGGCATTTCAGCCTTCTTCGGCCCGGCTTGCTTGAATCCTGATGGTGCAGTGAGAAAGGGACTCATGTCTGAGTATACCCTGCCACACCTATAGTGGCCAAAAACGATTCAGAAAAGGGGGTGGTGATGAACAGAGTGTCTGAATTAAGCAGACCACTCTTACCCAGTCCTTCAGTCAATTGTTGAGGGTCAAGCGCATTGTATCAGATCCTGAGACTAGCATTCACCAAATGGAAACCATGGCAAAGAGATTTTTGAAGACAGGATACCCGAAAGCAACCATTGATGAAGCCATGACACATGTATCTACCATCCCAAGAGCAGAAGCCCTGAAGGGGACTATTAAGAAGGATAACATGAGAACAGTACTAGTCAGTAGATACTCTACTTCCAGCCAAACATACAGAAACATCATAATGAAACATTGGCGCATCTTTTCCTCAGAACCGGATTTTGGTGACCTGTTTAAAGAAACGCCCATCTTTGCTTACACCCGAGCGGAGAACATTAAAGAAACCTTATCAAAAAAAACTTTGGAACAATGCATACACACTGGTACCCGCACATTTCATCATTGCATCAATTGCAACAACATAATAAAAGGGAATACCATCACTCACCCCATGAGGAGATTCGACATAAAATTGAGAGTCGACGCAACATGCGATTCAAGTAATCTGATCTATTTGTTGAAATGCCTGTGTGGCATGATTTACGTAGGCAAGACAACTAGGAAGATTAAAACTAGAATAAATGAACATAAATCGAACATCAGAAACAAAAACGCCAAATCCAACATTGCTGTTCACTTTATCAAGGCCAATCACAACATTGCACAGTTGAAATTCCTAGTCCTAGAGATGGTACCAAAAATGGAAGGAAGAGACATCAACAAAACACTTCTCCAAAGAGAAACATCTTGGATTTACAGACTCCAAGCTATGAAGCCCCATGGCCTCAATGATCGTTTGGAATTAAGTTGCTATTTATAGTACCTCTCTAGTACATGTTATGCACATTACTGCCTGGAATGGTTTGCTAGGCTTGTATATCACACACCCCCTTCACTAACCCTTCACTATCCTTCTACCACCATATGCACATTTCCTACTCTACCCCACTCCGAGATGGCTGCCCATATGGCGACCAACTCTTTAGTCCAACTTTTATGTTCACGGCTATCTTCCCCAGTTAACCTGATCCCACTGAACACTCTGCGTGTGAACCAAACAGAGTTTCCGCAAACTCCCCAGCCCAGCAGCACCCCCAGTGAGGATTCCGTCCTGAGATACCGATTACACTTGCCGAGTGATCCTTTGAAAGCTGAGCCTTTGTGAAAAACAAATCAACACGACAGCTGCGTCGTGGAAGGAGCACCGCCTCAGGACGGTAGAGGAGCCGGTCTGCAGGGACCTTCCCTGATGGAAACGGTGACAGCAGGCTGCTACTAATGTGGGTGAATCCAAAAACCGGAGCACACTGAAGTGCTTTTAAATCACAGCGAATGGACATTAAATAGCGCTGTGAAGGTCTTCAATTTATTGGACTAGCAGGACCCACTGTGGGTTTTACCAGTGGCAGCAATGACTCCAACTCCCATAAGTGTTTGGGGATCACGTGCTACAAAGCACCCAGGTTGCATTACTTAAATGTTAGCTTGAACTGCCTTTAACACTGCTTTGCCAATTGCCCCTGAGGAAAGTGCGAAGTGCACTGAAACGCGTCGGGCAGACTGCAATGGAATGACGGTGATTGGTATTTCATCCTGAAATGCAATAAAGAACAGTTTTTTTAACTGGCCTGCTGCCGAGTGATCCTTTGAAAGCTGAGCCTTTCTGAAAAAAAAAAATATATATATATATATATATCCCAACCGATTCTGAGCTCGATACAGATCAGACACCGACACAGTAAGTAATCTCTTTGTTGCATGATTAATTAAAACCTTTGCAAAAAGATAACACATATGTTTAAAAAATAAAACAACATCATTCATTTAGTAATGCTAGAATTAGTTAAGTAATTCCATAAAATTCAAGGGAAAGAAAAAATAGGTGTGCAATACAGCTATACGCCGGGGAGGCCTGGTTTCACCTTGGAGATACCCAGTAGGGACCATCTCACAGGGATAGCCAGGACGGGTTCCCCAGCGGTCTACAGCACGACGATGCCTCAGGGCAGCAGTGCGCTTTACAAGACCACATACATTACAATACATTACATACATATTTGTATTGCATACAATAACAACATTTTTCGGAATTTCCTGAGTGCTCCTTTGTAATCCCAGTTCCTTTCAAATTAGTGTTAAGGATTTAAGTCTGTAGCGGGCAACAGAGTGTTTGTTGTTGACAGTAACAGTCTCTAGTTCATCATGTCATTTGTTCACCCAGTTTGTTGCGCCCCTTGCCAAGTAATTCCCTTATATATATAATCTACTTGTTCCCTGGCCCACGTTGTTGATCCTGGGATGATACAATAAAAAAAAAAAAAATTATGGCGCCAATCCTGCCCACCAGCCCACCAGCCCAAAGTGGCAGCATGAAAGCGTGAAGGAACTGTGATGATAAACAGAATTACCAGGAACAATCTCTTATGAAAAGTGTTGTTGTACAGGGGTAGTGTCGCTATTTCAGCCTCTTATTTATTTTGATTTTTTCTCACTATGACGCGTTTCGGCATACCTGCCTTGTTAACATATAAATATAGTTAGGACCTTGTTTCCAAAGGAAAAACGTTTTTTGATTTGCCAATATCTTAGCCGTCGGTTGACAAAACTTTGCTAAATTTTCAAAACTAATGGTCCGCTCCAGTCAGCTCCTGTCTTGAAAGTTTGTGAGTGATTGAGTCCCAACACGCCTTTTCTCCATGGGAAATTTTTGAAGAGGCTACAGTCTGAATTACTGAACAGAATTACACCAAATTTGAAAAAAAGGTAGCTCTTTGTTTGGAAATCAACCTTTTTTTTAAATGGTGTAAATCTGTTCAGTAGTTACAGAGACATTAAAGAAATAAAAATATCAATGTCTGAGAACCGAGGAGTTGTGACTCCTCCTGAGCAGGAGCTGACTTCTGATTGGCTGCCAACACTTGAAACCAGGAAGTGTTGGAAGTCATCTTGTGACTCCCTAACCGAGTCACAAGAAATCAGAAGAAATAAAGGTCCTACAAGGAGGGTCTGTTGCAGACCCACAGGCCCCGGGGACCACCACCCAAACTTGGGGGCGGGACTCGCGGCCCCCCTCCTAGAGCCCTTGATGGCCCTGGGGGATCACCACACCCTAGGGCTGGCTCCTGCAATGTCACGGGGTGCCCACCCCTGGGACATTGCTGTTTGCTATGACAGGGTGGGAGCATGGCTCTCACCCTGCCATAGAATTCTCTCCTTTGCTTCATTGAAGCAAAGCAGGATTGCTTTTGAGCAAGGGGAGCTGCATGTTAGCAGCTCACCTTGCGCAAAAGCAATGCCGGCTCCCACAAGAGGCAGGGAGCTGGCTGGGACCGTGGGGGCATAGGGGCTCCCCCCACGGTCCCCAATGCTAAGGGCCTGCCCCGGGGGATGCCCTGCACTTGCCTCTTTCTGTACCCCTTTTGCATCCTTGTCGACCTCTCCTACCCCTTTTTTCCAACTTTGTTGGTTCTTTCTGCACCTCTGTTGATTCTTGCTGCACTGCTTTGGCTTCTTCCTGCACCTCTGTTCCAAAATTCTGCATCCCTCTTGCTTTTTTCTGTATCCCTTATCCCTCTTCCTGCACCTCTCTTGCCTCAGTATGCCCATCTGCTCCCTCTTTCTGCACCCCTTTTGTCTGTTTCTGCACCTCTCTCGCCTCTTTTTGAATATCTGTTGGTTCTTTTGCACTGCACTGCTTTTGCTTCTTTCTGCACCTCTCTTGCAAATTTCTGCACCCTTCTTGCCTCTTTCTGTACAATTTCTACCTGTTTCTGCACCTCTCTTCCCTCTGTTTCCATGTCTGTTCGCTCTTTCTGTACCTCTTTTAGCAGTTTCTGTAACTCTCTTGCCTTTTTCTGCAGTTCTCTTGCCTCCTTCTGCACCTTTGTTGCTTCTTTCTGCACTTCTATTGCCTTTTTCTGCACCCCTGTTGCTTCATTCTGCACTTTCCATGCTTCTTTCTGCACCTGTCTTGCTTCTTTCTATACCCCTTTTGTCTCTTTCTGCACTCATTTTCCCTCTTTATGTACCTTTCTTGCCTGTTTCTGCATCTCACGTGCCTCTTTATGTACTTTTCTAACTTATTTCTACACCTCTGTTGCTTCTTTCAGTAATTCTCATGCCTCTTTCTGCACTTTTCTTGCCTGTTTCTGCACCTCTCTTGCCTTTCTCCACCCCTCTTGCCTCTTTCTGTACCTTTCTTGCCTCTTTCTGCAGCTCACCTGCTTCTTTCTGCATCCCTTCTGCCTCTTTCTGTACCTCTCTTGTCTTTTTGTGCACCTCTTCTACCTCTTTTAGCACCCCTCTTGCCTCTCTTTGCACCTCTGATAGCTTTTTCTGCACTGCTCTTGCTTCTTTTGGCAACGCTTTTACAAATGTCTGCATGCCTCATGCCTCTTTCTGCACCCTTCTTCCTATTTCTCCACCTTCAGCATTTCTCCTGCTTCTTTCTGCACTGCTTTTACTATACACCTCTCTTGCAAATAGCTGTATCCCTCTTACCTCTTTCTGCACCTCCTTTCCCTCTTTCTGTACCTTTTTTGCATGTTTCTGTACCTTCTTGCCTTTTTCAGCACATTTGCACTTCTCTTGCCTCTTTCTGCAACCCTGTTGCTTCATTCTGCACTGTCCATGATTCTTTCTGCACCTGTCTTGCTTCTTTCTGGACCCCTGTTGTCTGTTTCTGCACTTGTCTTCCCTCTTTCTGCACCTCTCTTGCCTCTTTCTACATCTCACTTGCCCGTTTCTGTACTTTTCATCCTTCTTTCTACACCTCTTCTTTCAGCCATTCCCTTGCCTTTTTCTGCACTTCTATAGCCGGTGTCTGCACCTCTTTCTGCACCTCTATTGACTATTTATGCACCTCACTTGCTTCTTTCTGCACGCCATTGCCTCTTTCTGCACCCCTCCTCCCTCTTTCTGTAACTCTCTTGCCTCTTTCTACATCTATCTTCCCTCTTTCTGCAGTTCTCCTGCCTCTTTCTGCACCTCTGTCCCTTCTTTCTGTACTTACTTTTGTATTTCTGCACATCTCTTGCTTCTTTCTGTACCCCTTATGCCTCTTTATGCACACCTTCTCTCTTTTTGCATCCCCTGTGCCTCTTTCTGCACCTCTGTTGCGTTTTTCTGCACTACTCTTGCTTCTTTCTACACCACTTGTGCTTCTATCTGCACCTCTCTTCCCTCATTCTGCACCACTCTTGCCTCTTCCTGTACCCCTGTACCCCTGTTCCTTTTTTCTGCACTTCTTTTGTTTCTTTCTGTAACTCTCTTGCTTCTTTTAGTATCCTCATTCCTCTTTCTCCACCCACTTCCCCCAATCTGCCTCTCTGTTGCTGTTTTATGCACTTCTCTTGCTTCTTTCTTCACCTCTCTTGCTTCATTCTGAACATCTTGTACCTCTTTCTGCACCCCTCGTCCATTTTCTGCATCGCTCTTTCCTCTTTCTACACTGCTCTTGCCTCTTTCTGCACCTCTGTTGCTTCTTTCTGTACTTCTTTTGTTTCTTTCTGCACCTTGCTTGCTTCTTTCTGCATCCCTCTTGCTCTTTCTTTACCCCTCTTCCCCCTTTGTCATCTGTTGCTTCATTCTGCACCTATGTTTCTTCTTTCAGCACTTATCTTCCCTCTTTCAGCATCTCTCTTGCTTCTTTCTACATCTCACTTGCCTCTATCTGTACTTTTCTTGCTTCTTTCTACACCTCTGTTGCTTCTTTCAGCAAGTCTCTTGCCTGTTTCTGTACCTCTCTTGTCTCTTTCTGCACCTCTCTTGCCTCTTTCTGCACCTCTGTTGTTTCTTCCTGTATTTCTGTTGCCTCTTTCTGCACCCTTCGGCCTTTTCCAGCACCTCTGTTGCTTCTTTCAGTACTTCTCTTCCTTCTTTCTGCACCCCTTGTGCCTCTTTCTGCACCCTTCTTCTCTTTTCCTCCAAGTCTCTTGGTTCTTTCTGCACTGCTCTGGCCTGTTTCTGCACCTCTCTTGCCTCTTTCTGTACCTCTCTTGCCTCTTCTTCTCTTTTCCTCCAAGTCTCTTGGTTCTTTCTGCACTGCTCTGGCCTGTTTCTGCACCTCTCTTGCCTCTTTCTGTACCTCTCTTGCCTCTTTCTGTATCTCACTTGCTTCTTTCTGTATCCCTTTGCGTCTTTGTGTACCTCTCCTACCTCTTTCTGCACCCCTCTTGCCTCTTTTTGTACCTGTTAGTTCTTTCTGCACTGCTCTTGCTTCTTTCAGTACCTCTCTTACACATTTCTGCATGCCTCGTGCATTTCTGCACCCCTCTTCCTTATTTCTCCACCTCTATTGCTTCTTTCTTTACTTCTCCTGCTTCTTTCTGCACTGCTTTTGCTTCTTTCTGCACCTCTCTTGTAAATGTCTGTATCCCTTTTACCTCTTTCTGCACCTCTGTTCCCTCTTCTGTACCTTTTTTTTGCCTGTTCCCGCATGTCCCTTACCTCTTTCTGCACCTCTGTTGCTTCTTTCTGTACTTCTCTTGCCTCTTTATGCACCCCTGTTGCTTCATTATGCACTTTCCATGCTTCTTTATGCACCCATCTTGCTCCTTTATGCACCCCTGTTGTCTCTTTCTGCACTCGTCTTTTCTCTTTCTGCACCTCTCATGCCTCTTTCTACATCTCACTTGCCTCTTTCTGTACTTTTCTTGCTTCTTTCTAAACCTGTGCTGCTTCTTTCATCAATTCTTTTGCCCTTTTTTGTACTTCTATAACCTGTTTCTGTACCTCTCTTGCCTCTTTCTGCACCTCACTTGTTTCTTTCCTCACCCCTCTTGCCTCTTTCTGCATCCTTCTTCCCTCTTTGTGCAACTCTCAAGCCTCTTCCTACCTCTCTCCCCTCGTAATGCAGTTCAGTTGCCTCTTTCTGGACCTCTGTTCCTTCTTTCTGTACTTCTTTTGTTTCTTTCTGCACATCTCTTGCTTCTTTCTGCACCCTTCATCCCTCTTTTTGCACCCCTTCCTTATTTTTGCACCATCTTGCCTCTTTCTGCACCTCTGTTGCTTCTTTCTGCACTACTCTTGCTTCTTTCTGCACCTCTCCTGCTTTTCTGCACCACTTGTGCTTCTTTCTGCACACCTCTTCCCTATTTTTGCACCCGTCTTTCTGCACCCCTGATCCTTCTTTTTGTTCTTCTTTTGTTTCTTTCTGCTCTTCTCTTGCTTCTTTATGCACCCCTCTCACCACTTCCTCAACCTCTTTTCCCCTTTTGGCATCTCTGTTGCTTTTTTCCTTACTTCTCTTGCCTCTTTCCCCACCACTCATCCCTCTTTCTGTACCTCTGGTGCTTCTTTCTGTACTTCTCTTGCTTCTTTATGCACCTCAGTCCCTTCTTTCTGCAACCCTTGTGCCTATCTATGTACCCTCTTTTCCTTCTCCCCTCTTGCCTCTTTCTGCACATCTGTTCGGGCGAATTTTGCGGATTCGCGGTCTGCGAATTTGCGCGAAATGGCAAAAAAAATCTCTGAGTTTGCGGATTTTCCCGCGAACGCGCAGATTTTTTTGCCATTTGTCACACGTGTGTCTGTAACTTTGCCACCGTGCCAAAAGGCACCGAGGTCCCTTGAGTGAGCTGTCCATCATTGTGAGGAAAGGGCGCAAAGTCGTTGCATACCCTAGTGTGTGTGTGGCGGAGCCAAACGGGCAGGGCTTCCATGCGAGTTCCCATGCCTCTTTAAGGGGCAGAGACCGATCAGAGCAGAGATAAGAAAGAAGCAGCCTCCTGATCACAGGAAGTACATGGGGATTGCTCTAGAGAAACTCGTGGATGCAAAGACCTCAATCAAGGATTTCATCTAATTGTAGGCAGTAGATATAGGGAGGAAGCACACCTGCCTAGCCTCGACCGTGCTCACTAGTTGTTTGGGCGCCGAGGTCCCTCGAGTGAGCTGTCCATCATTGTGAGGAAAGGGCGCAAAGACGTTGCATACCCTAGTGTGTGTGTGGCGGGGCCAAACGGGCGGGGCTTCCATGCGAGTTCACTTGCTTCTTTAAGGGTCAGAGACCGATCAGAGCAGAGATGAGAGAGAAGCAGCCTCCTGGTCACAGGAAGTACAAAGGGATTGCGCTAGAGAAACTCGTGGATGCAAAGACCTCCATCAAGGAGTACATCTAATTGTAGGCGGTAGAGATATGGGGAGAAAGCACACCTGCCTAGCCTTGACCGTGCTCACTAGTTGTTTGGGCTGATTATAATGCGTGACTGAATTTGAGATTCTGCACCTGCTTTATTTATATCATTCTGTAAGTGTTTCCTGTTGAGGTTTGATTTTTGTGACAGGAGCATCGTGCCAGAATGAATCCTGCCTGCATTATCCACAGGGATGCTGTAAAAAAAATAAAAAAAATACGCCTGCAAGTGATTCGTGGATTTTTCGGCAAATTGGCGTGAAATTGCCGAAAATCTGCAAAATCCGCGAGCGGAATGCATTTTGCGCCCACCCTTAATCTGTTCCTTCTTTCTGTACTTCTTTTGTTTCTTTCTACAACTCTCTTGCTTCTTTCTGTATCCTCTTGCCTCTTTCTCCATGCCACTTCCCCCTTCAGTATCTCTGCTGCTTATTTCTATACTTCGCTTGCTTCTTTCTGCACCTCTCTTGCTTCTTTCTGCAACCCTTGTGCCTCTTTCTGTACCACTCTTCCATCTTTCTGCACCCTTCTTCCCTCTTTTTGCATTCCTCTTACCTCTTTCTACACCTATGTTGCTTGTTTCTGTACTTCATTTGTTTTTTTTCTGCATCTCTATAGCTTCTTTCTCCAACCCTCTTCTCCATTTTTTATCTCTGTTGCTTCTTTCTGTACCTCTGTTGCTTCTTTCTGCATTTTTCTTGCCTCTTTCTGCACCCCTGTTGTTTCCTTCTGCACTTCCAATGCTTCTTCTCAATATGTCTTTCTTCTTTCTGCACTCATCTTCCCTCTTTCAGCACCTATCTTACCTCTTTCTATATCTCACTTGCCTCTTTCTGTACAATGCTTGCTTCTTTCTAAACCGCTGTTGCTTCTTTTAGCAATTCTCTTGCCTGTTTCTGTACCTCTCTTGCCTCATTCAGCACCCTTCGTGCTTCTTTCAGCACCTCTGTTGCTTCTTTCTGCACTGCTCTTCCATTTTTCTGCATTGCTCTTGCCTCCTTCTGTACCTTTGTTGTTTCTTACTTCACTGTTCATGCTTCTTTCTGCACCTCTCTTGCAAATTTCTTCACCCCTCTTGCCTCTTTCTGCATCCCTATTTTCTGCTTCTCCACCTCTGTTGGTTATTTCTGCACTGCTCTTGCTTCATTCTGCACCTCTTTTGCCTGTTTCTGCAACTCTCTTGCCTCTTTATGCACTTCTGTTGACACCTTCTGCACCTCGGTTGCTTCTTTTTTGTACTTCTCTTCCTCTTTCTGCATCCCTTTTAATTCTTTGTGCACCTCTCCTGCCTCTTTCTGCACCTCTCTTGCCTTTTTCTGCAGTTCTATTGCCACTTTCTGCACCTCTTTTGCTTCTTTCTGCACCTCTCCTTCCTTGGCTGTACCACTCTTGCCTCTTTCTGCACCTCTACTACCTCTTCCTGCACCCCTTTTGCCTCTTTTTGTACCTCTGTTGGTTCTTTCTGCACTGCTCTTGCTTCTTTTTGCACCTCAACTGCCTCTTTTTGCACTTCTCTTGGTTCTTTCTAAACCTCTGTTGCTTCTTTCAGCAATTCTCTTGCCTCTTTCTGCACCTCTCCTAACTCTTTCTGCACTCCTGTTGCCTCTTTTTGCAACTCATTTGCCTCTATCTGCACTTTAATTGTTTCTTTCTGCACCTCTGTTGCCTCTTTTGGCACCTCTATTATTTTTTTCTGCACCTCTCCTGCCTCTCTCTGCACCCCTCTTCCTTCTTGGTGCAACTCTCTTGCCTCTTTCGACATATCTCCTCCCTCTTTCTGCACCACTCGTGCCTCTTTCTGTACCACTGTTTGCTTCTTTCTGCACTTCTCTTATCTTTTTCTGCACCTCTGAGTTAGAGGTAGTGTTAGACCTGGCACAATTGGCGTGGGTCTCCCTTTCAATTTTTGCTTTTGTGTCCTCTGTTTTTGCTGGTGTTGGATGCTCTGGGCGCTGTGCCACTGCCATTCAGTGCCACAACGCGAATGCTCCCTGTGTAAATATGTCTATGTGAATTGGTATGTCCATGATCAGCTCATTTGGTTTGCCCATTAGTCCCTAGTAGTGTGGCCTGTTTGTTCCCCGGGCTGGTAAACCAAATAATGCTTGTGGGCCGGCAGCGCTGTTTTGCGCCACCCACAGAAGCAGCTGTAAAGTTTGTCTCAGACCTGCCACTGCTGGTCTGCATGCAGTCCAGAACTGCCATCTTGGCTGTGAAGTGCACACACTTCCCAGCCCCTGAACCTTCCCTTGGCATCATGTAAGTCACCCCTATGGTAGGGTGCATTGTATGTGTAAGGTAGGACATGCCTTGCTGTGTGTAGCATTTTCTGGTAGTGAATTACACCCAAGTACGTTTTCACCACTGCAAGGCCCCCTGTTCTCCATAGGCCAAAATGGGCAGTTTGAATATTACTTTCTATAATCCTAACTGACCCAAGGATCATGGTAGAAAGACAAATTTAGTATGCCTGAGCTCAGAATATTAAATTACATCTTTTAGTAAAGTTTATTTTTCTATTCTGTGTTTGAAAATACCCCTTTTCGAAAGTATATACTTTCTTGCCTAAGCCTTTCAGTGTGCTCTGCTGTTATGCGTATTGGCTGTCTGGTTTTGGAGGGACAGGGCAGGCTGAGTCAGACCTGGGTTGAATAGAGAGATCTGCATTTGGAGTATGGGGAGGGGTAGCTCCTCGACCTGAATAGGGCTGTGCCTGACAAGATGAATGTTGGCTCCACCTCCTACTGTGCGACTGATTGCAGGCCCCCTCTTTCTGAAAGGAAGGATGCAGCCTGGTAAACAAAGTGCTCTAGGATTGAGCAGAACTGGCTCTGGCTGGGTTCAGTGACTTGTGACTCTTCAGAACAAATGTTTTTTGGGTATAAATACCTGTGCCCAAACCCCTACAATTTGTATTGCTCCTGGATGTCAAGACAAACCTCTGTCCGTGTAACTAAGGAATCTGCAGGAGGTGGCCTGCCCTTGTGCTTGTGTGCTGTTTCAGGGGTTGGCCTGCGGTGGTTACCAGTGGACTGGAAAAAGAGGGGAAAGGACTTTGGAGAAAACTTTCACAGATCTTGCAAAGCAATCACCCAAGGGCTAGAAGTGAGCTAGCCTCCTGTTGAAGTCTCAGGCACATCAGACTTCACCAACAGCCTCCTGATTCCTCCCAGCAAGGATTTCTATCTGCAGGTGAGGCACCTGTGACTTCCAAGACCTCTAGTTCTACTTCAGAGAAGAGAGTGCTGAAATAATCGCTAACGCACGTTTGCGAGCCACGGCCGCCAAGAGCGCCGTTTTGGGAATCGCGCTGCTGTCGCCGAGTGCTCGCAACATTGAGATCATCGATAAAGTACGCTTGCAAGCCACTGCAGCTGAGAGTGCCAGCAAGGATCAACGCGCTGCTGCCGCTGAGTGCTCGCAACATCAGTTCCATCGCCTTGCACCAGGATCATTGCTCCCCAGCGGAGTATCATTTCTTGTATCACAACCTACTCGCACACGCAACAGGATTGTCGTCTCGTCTCCTCCCTCGCTGCAATGATTCATCACATCAACGGCCTAGCCTGAAGAAGTTGTCACCTCGTCCCTGCACGCATCCACAGATCGGCTCATCCTCTCCTTCCTCGCAGCAAGGATTCATCGCATCACCGGCCTCGTGTGTAGAAAGCCATCACTACAGCTCCATTGCGATATTTTGTTTGTTTTGCTCGAAATCCAGGTACTTTGCGAGTAAGAGGGTTGCAGAGACCACTGGTTTGACCTGAACTCCTTTTTAAACACCTTGAATTATTTTTGCAGCATTTCAAGAATAATCCTATTTTACAGTATGGTGGCTTTTTACCGTTATAGGTCTTGTGTTAAGTCTATATATAAAGATACTTATTTTCTATAACTACTTGTGTGGTGTCCCTTTGTGGTGTTCTTCACTGTGTTACTGTGTATGGTCATAAATGCTACACACACTGCCTCTGAGATAAGCCTAGTTGCTCGTGCTACGTTACCACAGGGTTGAACAGGGGTTATCAAAGGGTGTAGCCCCCTTACTCTGACTTAGGAAGAAGGGTCCCTATTTGGACAGTGGCCAGCCATTGCCAACTAGAGACCCCCATTTCTAACAGGTAGTTTTAATCCACCTACCCTTTTATGTACTTGGGCCTTACAGCGAAGGTCATGCCAATCACAGGGGTACCCTAGCCCATAGTGTACCCTAGTGTATGTAGGTGTTTTCACTGTATTCTAAGTGTCTTTCATCATAGCACTGGCTCTGGTCCCGATTATTCAGAGTACATGACCACCAGTACCAGTCAGCAAAATCTTGGGGGCACAATGACTTTGAAACAGGACCTCTTTCTGCACCTCTGTTGGTTCTTTCTGCATATTTCTTGCTTCTTGTTGCACTTTTCTTCATCCTCCTGGACTTCTGTTGCATTTTTCTGCATTTCTCTTGCCTTTCTTCCTCGTTCTCCACATGTCCTACCTCTGGAGGCATAGTTAGAAATTAGCATTTAAAAAACATTAGAATTTCACTGAAAGAGCCATAGGCTTCAGGGACGTTATTGTTAGAAATTAGGATTTTGAAAACCTTTGAAATTCACTGAAAAAAACTGGCAAAAAAAAAGATTAAAAAAGAAGAGGTGGCAGGGTAGAAACACACTGATCCCCTAGTCCTGCTCAGGGGGTCCCACAAGGACCCCCAGGCCCAATTTTTTTTTAACGTCCGAATGCACGCTGGGTGTGCGAATCCGGATGAAAAAATATTAGGAAAATTAAGCGGGGGCTCCCCCTCTTCATTTAAATGAGTCCCGGGTGGGCCATGTTCCGGGGCAATCGTATAATTATATTGCGTTGGCCTGTGGGGCCTCCGCAGCCCCGAGGATTGCCACCTCCCCATGGCTTGTTTTGTCATTATTAGGGGGCCTCTGAGGCCCCCCCAAACCCCAGGGATCACCACCCTGGGCTTTAACTAAATATGCAGGGGGAACTCACAGACCCCCCCGAAGCCCCGGGGACCACCACTTACCTGAGGTTTGAAAATAGAGGGAGGGGGCATGCGTGGACCCTCTCCTGGAGCCCTTGATGTCCCTGGGGACCGCCACCCCCCAGGGCTGGCTCCTGCAATGTCCCGGAGAGTCCACCCCAGGGACATTGTTGTTTGCTATGACATGGTGGAAGCACGTGTCCCGTCCTGTCATAGCAAACCCCGGTTTCCTTAGTTGAAGCGAGAGGAGTAAAACCTGCTCTCGCTTCAAAGAAGCAAAGCAGGATTGCTTTTGGGCAAGAAGAGCTGCATGTTAGCTGTCCCCTTGTCCAAAAGCAATACTGGTGTCCGCAGGAGGCGGGGAGCCGGCGGGACGATGGGGGCATTGGGGCTCCCCCCATGATCCCCAATAAAGAGGCCAGGCCCCAGGGGATTGGGTCCCTGGGGCCAGAATTCACAAGGGAAGGGGGACCAAGTTGTCCCCCTTCCTAATAATTAATAAAAACATTCAAAAAGTGGGCATGCCCCGGGGGATGGGGTCTTCGGGGCAAATATAAAATTAATAGAAGTGGACGTTTCTTTTTAGAAAAGTTTGGAGTGGGGATCCCAACGCAGGGCTCAGCATGGCCACTTAGTATGAATGGGCTGGGCGCACAACTCTCAGTGCGACCTCCTAGTGTGAACGCGCTGAGTGCGTGGCTCTCAGCGCAGCCTCCTAGTATGAACGTGCTGGGTGTGTGGCTCTCAGCGCGGCAGACTATTTACCTAATAATGAAGCTTTGTTATGTTTTCACACCTTCTTAGAGCCCCTGCATCTCCACTCTGCCTATGTCTGGAAGAATTAGCCCACCCCGGAATTTGGCTCTAGTTTCACCCCTGACTGGCGCATGCCGGCTCTGCAGACTCCGCTTATGCTTACAGAATTCTGTAGATTCTATCCAACGTATGTCAATGATCCAGCTGTGGGGCTGGGAATATCTTGCAGACAGGATTCTGGGACCTTTATCACCGGAGCTCCACTGACCCAGCAGCTTGCTTTAGGGGATCCATTAGAAGGGACTTTGGGGATCCAACAGTCAGAATTCCTTGATCTAGAGATCACGACCCGGCAGAGTATCCACTGAATGAGAATGCAGTATACCACAATGAAAATTCCAAGCTCCTGGACTCGGTTTTCCAGGCATCCGTGCAGTATTCCTGCTAGCCAGTGGCCCAGATTTTAGTGGGCAGGAACACAGGGTACTAAGGCAAAGGCTGTGGGTATCCAGTAGCAAAGAAGGTGGTTGCCTCAGGAACCGGCGCGATGCCTACTCACGCTCCGTGCATAGCGTCGGCTCTCCTGAGGCTTGGTTTTTAATCCTGACGCTCCGCCGGGGTTGCCACTGGTTGGCAGCCAATTATAGCCAAGCTCGTGCTCGGAGATCAGGCTCCGCCAACATATGTACTTATGCAATCACTCTGCCAATCCCCAGGCACTTATATATTCGCCATACACTCTCCTTGCATTGCCCAGTCTCTACCCATGTACTCATAGAATGACCCAGACAAAGTTACATAACCAAGGCCTTCCCCACTGCCAGAGGTAACATGGTTGCATGCGCAGTCAACAGCACCATGTAATGTCGTAGGACCCAGGGCCATCATGCATACATAATGAACACATAGACACAGTTAGATAGATAGTGGACCTGGCTACGGGCACGTGCGCCCGTCCCTTTTTTATTACCAGGGTCACATGTCCAGTGATGCCTGTGCTGGAGAGTGAGTGTAAGCCAGCCCCCAGGGAATGGTTGGTGCTGGCAACAACTACAACAGTAATCATCGGATCACACACAGAGATTTAATCAAAAAGGGTCCATGACTTGTTGTGCACTAATGTAGGGGCACCAGTTCTTAAACCGCACACAAAAGATCGTATCGTAAAGGGTTCATGACTTGTGATGCACTAAGGTAGGGGCACCAGAGATGAGTGTGCTCATGTGAAGAAATTGTTAATGTCCCTTCAGAATATTCCTGCTGCCTGAGGTGACATTGTTGCGTCCGGTATCTACAGCACGAAAGTCATTCATAAAAGGTCCATGAGTTGTGATGCACTGAGTTTGTGGCACCAGAAGAGCTCAGCATGTGCGCAGCCAGCGATGATGAGGTGTCCTTGCAGGTCAGGATTGGATTGGATATTTGTGAGACCTTCTGACTGCAGTGTAGGCCAGAGGCAGTGGTCAGTAAGGGCCCACAACCATGTGGCGTTGACTTGAGCTGCACAGTTAGTGGCACCAGAAGCATTTAGCATGTGCACAGCCTGAAATGATGCGTGCTCCGGACAGGCCCACTAGTAGATCTGAATTGTGAGCCCTGCTGTCTGCAGTGTACATCAAAGGCAGTAGTCTGTACAGACATAAATCTGCGGTGCTGTGCAAGTGGGTTTGCAGAGGGCCTGTGTAGAGAAGGCTGGTGTTCACGGTGGCGGCCTCATAGCAGGGCCTTCCCAGAAGGAACCATGCCTAGAGCCCCGGCCTATTTATTCACATTCCTACGCTGGAGGGGCATACGTTGGACCAGCCAACTCCACTTCTGCTTCCACTTACAGAAGGGGACGACACAGCTACATGACCGAGATCTTCCCCACTGCCTGAGGTAACATGGTTGCATCCACTGTCCACAACACTACAAGCACCAGCAGTATATGTACACATGGAGAGGTCTGTGCCCAGCATAGTGAGGTCTGTCCAGCACATCACCACTACCCTTTCCATTATGTGTATTTTTATAGATGGGTGACTTGTCTCCTTCACACATACTTGGTTCCCATGTCTCCAAACATTCAGGTATTGCATGGCTGAGGAGCCATGCCATTTTGGGAAGGTCCACTGTCCTGTTCTGCGCTGCCTCGGTGGTAGTAGGGTGGTCCAGGGGGGAGGTCCTGGGGGTGGTGGTGGTGGTGGGAGTTGTGGCCTTCATGGGTGTCGAAGCTGAATGGTCAAAAGCTCTATGACATGTGTTGGTCTTCAGATGTGGCTCTAGGCTGGGCTCCCTTTCATACTGTAGGTAGTCGTCCTGCTTTACACCAGTGAAAGGCAGATGTTAAATTCTTACAGCTAACGCAGCTTATCGCCTGTTTTTGTATCGCATCGCAGTTTTGGTTGGTCGTTGAAAATATCGGGAAGTGGTGTTTTTGTGTTTTTTTTGCACGGGAACGCCTACTCTTCATATGATAAGCGTTAGTTGTTGCTCTCATTCGTGGCGATGTTTTTTGCCGAAGCTATCACTGGAAAACTGGTGATATCAGCGGTTTTCACCAGGTTGAAAATGGGATAATTCTTTGGCCACTTTTGCTGAGCTAAAGTGCCTAAAACTCAGCGATACGTCCTTGAGAATACAACCCATTGTTTTTTGCATTTTTTTTCATCCGGATTCACGCACCCAGCCGCTTTTTAAATAAAAAATAGTAATCATATTTTTGCCCTGGGTGTTTGTGGGATCCCCTGAGCAGGCCTAGGGGGTCAGGGTGTTTGTACTCAGCCCACTTTTCTTGTTTTTTCATCTTTTTTCTTGTGATTTGTATGTAGCTACAACAAAGTCCTAATAAACACAAGGACTCATTTTAGAGTCACCCTATAACCTCACAGTGGGGACTTATCGCCGAGTTATAGGAACTTTAGCACAGCAAAAGTGGTGAAAGAATTATTGCCCCATTCTCAAGATGGTGCACACTGCCATATTGCCCACTGTACCAACTCAGCTGACAATCGACATCCTTCCGCAGACAAAGCTGCTGGCTGTGTTGCACCTGTTGGCCTCTGGTACCATCCAAATAACAACTGTGAGTCTCAGAGGAGTCTCACAGCTAGCCTATTAAACTTCCTCAAACGTCTTGGATGCATGTCCACAAAAGCAACATAGGGCTTCAGTATCCACACCCGCCGCTTGTCCCAATTTGTAGTATTCCTGTTCAACCAACCCCAGCCATTGCTTGACGCCTCTGTGCTCCAGATCCAAGACTTTAGTCACTGAAATGGGGGGGCCCCATTTCATGAAGTCTAGTAGTCAACAGTAGTGGAGAAACAGTACTCTATTAGAAAAACATAAATTACCAACACAAAAACATCAAACAACGAGGGACATTCCCAACGGGGAACATCAACTTGTGAATTGAAATAACTGTAGATTGCCCTGGAAATCCCAAAGCTCCGTATTCAGAAACTTGTTGGATAAATGAAGTCAATAGTCAAGCGTTAGTATGGTCACAAACGTAATATGGTACAGTGTATTGAACATGGACAAACCGAAATGCTTACAGGTATGATCAATACTGCACAAGATAACCGTAACAGAAGTTTGTTTGGTCGTAACCTTCGAAGGAATGTAAAGGAACGTTACAACCACACAAATTTCTGTCTCATTATGCAGGATTTATCATACCTGTATGCATCACGGTTCGTTTCAGCTTGATACACCTGCATGCTGACTTCACCCACACTGCGCAGGAACAGTTAGAGACCAAGCAAAGGAACCAAGCCATAGCAGGCTTCCTGCACGTGTTGGGGGCAATTGACTACATACATGTACTACTTGTGCCCCCTGCTGACACTGCACACAATCACCGCAACAGAAATCACACACATTCCAACAATTTGCAGGCAAAACTGAACCACTTGGCGTAGTACATTAATGTTGTCGCAAAATTCGCAGGCAATGTGCATGATTCCTACATCTTTTGCAAGCATCCCAGCCCTGGTCCCCAGACCAGTCTGCCACCCAGCGATGACTGCCCGACTCTGTGCACCCAGACCTCAATGCTCACCTGCCACCACTGGCCTGTTTCCAAGAGTGCCCACCACGTGCCGGAGCAACCTCCTCATCTGTAGCTGGATTCCACGGAACAGGCCCCCAGCGCATCCTGCTGAACCGCACAGAGGAGTCATGTCTGTACAGCCAGCTGCCTTTGGTGTACATGCTGTCCAGCGGAGCTCACAATTCAAATTGGGTCTTGATTGCCAGGATTGTGTATCAAGGCCTATGCATCATCACATGCTGCACACCCACTCAGCTCTGGTGGCACTAACTCAGTGCAGCTCAAGTCATCGGCGAAAATGCCTCGGCTGCCACCACCTCTGTGCTCCTCATATCATTGCCACGTGGCAGGAGGCCAGTGTCCGGCAAAGTGCTTTGGCTGCCACCAACATAATAAATACACGGATACACCCAGATAGAGAGCGCAAATGACATCGAGCACGTGCACCCAACCCTTTTTATTGGCAGGGTCACATGTCCTGTGATGCCGTTGCTGCATGGGTGTGGTGTGGGTGTAAACGAGCCGTGAGGGAGTGGCTGTTGCATGCTGACAACTGGACCTGTAATCAGCAGATCACTAAGGGTAAGACCTGGGACATGTAGCATTGTAGTTCCCTTACTGTAAGCGTAAGCGGAGTGGGCTGGCGGAAACGCGCATCCTTCACGACTTTACCAATATGGCGGTTTGCATCCGGACACCAACTGAGATAGGTACACGATGGGTGCGCAACTTTACTTTTTTCTCCCAAAAAAAAAAATATATATATTAATATTTATGAGAAGAGAAGACCTTAAATTATTTAAATAACAAACAAAAAAGTTACAAAAACTATTTTTAGGATATTAAGCTTAAAAAATATCACTAAAAAAATTCAAAATTACTGAAAAAGCCATAGGTTTAATGAACATTATAATTCGAAATTAGCATTTAAAAAACCTTTGAAATACACTGAAAAAACCATAGGTTTCAGGCACTTTCTAGTTAGAAATTGGTATTTGAAAAACCTTAGAAATTCACTGAAAAAACCATAGGTTTCACGGACTTTATAGTTAGTTGGACATTTCTCTCGTACAAAACCAATGAAATTCCCCCGTTATAGCTAGTTCAGCTAACTATAACTTGCACCTATGCAATGCATTGCTGATAACGTCACATATTACATCATCAAAAATGAAATGTCACCACGGGTAAAATAGACATTTTAATTGGGGCTACCCTACCAACTATTGTTAGGGGAAGCAATGCTCATTTATCCAATAGATCCTTAATCTTCTTCATGATCACCTACTAAATTAATTGAAAGAGCTTGAATACCAATTCATTACATATATCCCTAATTAACAAATCACATTAAAAGAACAAGCCTGTTGCTTAAGGGTAGAAGGGAGATTACTTTCAGAGGTATTAAATAACAGCAGTACTGTTTTGTTCTTGTTGATTCTTTTCCCCAATCATATGAAACTGCTCAAACCCTTCCAACAATTATTATATGTTCTGCTCTTCTGGTCATAGGTATAGAATGATATTGTCTGCAAATAATTTTAATTTTGACATCCCTGCTATTGGTGCCTCTATCCCCTCATTCTCCTAAATCCTCTGTATTCCTGTGTTACTCATTCTCAGCTAGACTCACTTCTCCCCTACTTTTCCCTACCTGTGCTTCGGATATTCACCCACAGGTCCCTCACGGGCACGCTGCTACCTAATTGTTTTTGTTCTGTATTGTTTTGCCAATGATTACCGAGTGCTGATTCTTTGATGACCTGAGGCTGCTGCGAGCGCAATTTTAAAACAGGATCTCCAGGGTCTTAACTTTTCCCTAATACTTCCCCTGATTCTTAATTCAGGTATTCTATTGCTACCTAAATTGGAACAGGTGGACGTTTGGGACAGTTGGCTACATCCTTTTGGGGTTTTCTCCTTCAAACAAATCTTAAAGAGGGCTTTTGTTCTTGACGGCGGCTTTTGTTCTTGACAGGGGGCTTTTGTTCGAAGGCACAGTGTGGCTTAGGAATGTAGTTAAAGTAATGGATCCTAGATGCAGCTATGGGCAGTTTGGTTTATAGTTTTGTAGTTTGGATCGATTTGCAGGTGATCTATAAGACGGCGTTCATTGATTGATGCTGTGCAAAAGCTTTTAACTGCTGAAATCCCACTGCAGCAGCTAGTAGTTATCTCCACTGCCTTATCCTCTTCCATGCCATGGTGGTAAAGATATTTAAATATGCTGTATAATCCTTTAAATCATGTGCTAAACCGATGTTGACAGAGTGGGAGGCTGTGGTATACCACTTGTTTGTTCACAGTTTTGGCCATCAGAGTGCTCCACTATCTAAGGTATATGGCCAAACCATGAGAGATGGATTCTGCAGCACAATTAAAAAGAGGAAAAAGCTTTAAAGCCACAAAGGATTGTTTTTGTACAGTAATGCCTCTCTTCCTGCATAAAACCAATCATGCCTGTAATTCAGGCACCCTTGCTCCATGGTGCAAGGGTATCTGCATTGGCACTAACCCGCAGACTGTGAAATACTATTGAATGCTGATAGATATGGCACAAATGTATCCCTCTCCCTTTCAGGCAGTGCCACAAGTTGTCGTGCTGCATGCGTGAAACAATGGCAAATCTGGCACTAAATATGGGAGATCACATAGCAGTAGTTGAAGCGCTTGTCACTTTTAATACCAATGCAGATACATTGCGGTTATTCACAAAGGTTTAATATGGGCACTTGCATGGTAAAATGTGATTTGAAGACGTAGGTCGGTCGGCTTACCATTCGGACAGCTACTGTAAAACTGCACCATGAAAGTGCCCTTACAACCCTTAATAAATATACCCCAAGTGCTCTTTTTTGAGAGAATCCTAAGCGCCAAACATGTCAGGAATGGAGAAAATTAAATATGTGACAATACTATAAGAAATGACTTGGATTAAAAGCAGGAGGATGAAGGAAAGTATATATGATGTATGAGATATTCAATTGAAAATTAGACTTTAAAATAATTAAGGTAGTTTCATTAAACATATGGCAAATGGGTGCAAAACAATTGTTATTGTAATGTGCATTGGGGTAAGCGCATTGATGCTAGGGAAACATTTTCTATGGGGTGCTTTGGTTGTGGATTTATTTTCACTGATGTGCAGTGTGCATGGGCTCCAATGCAATTTACCAATGAATGCACAGCACGTGCTTTGTTTGTCATTTAAAAGATATTGAGAGACCCTAGTGCTCACAGAAAACAAAAGAACCACAGTAAATAGCTTAGTTTTACATAGTATTTTGCATAAAAATGTTTACCATTAAATGTGATGTGTTAATGGCCGTGGACATAACCATAATATCTGGCTGTACTGTTCATTCAGTACACAGTTGCATCTGGAAGGCTCTTTGCCAGGATTTGAACACATGGGTTATAGATCACAGTTGAAACCAGCAGGAAACACTTAAGTCACTGAGACAGGGGTCTCCAACCATTTGTATAATGTAACAAGAGGTACTTATTAGTGTTGTAACAGTGACCACATCAGACAGGATTACAGTAGTGACCACCATGTCCAGCTTTACTAGCAGTGACCACCTCTGTGCATCTGGAGTATTGTCATCTGAAATGTAATAATAGCTTTTTCAATGGAATGCCACTGTGCCCATGGCACACAATTCATCATATTATTAAACTATCAAGGCACATGATTTATTATTAAAAATAGCATTTGAATATATTTTGAAAATTCAACCATTTTTCTCCAAACATTAACCTATGAGTTCTGAAAAAACACACATTTTCATCTTCGAATACACCGTTTTGTCATGCATATCGTAATTTAACCAAGCAAAAAGTTCCAATTTAGAAAACTGGGATGCACACAGAAGAGCTACTGACTGGCAACTAGAGAGCTACCAGTAGCTCACAAGCTACTCGTTGGAGACACCTGCAATGAGATATATCTTCCTTATGTGAGGGGTTACTGGTTGTAGACATCATCCTATCTGGGTGTACTATTCATTATTTTAACATTAGTATATATGGGAAGCTTTGCTCAGATTTCAACTCATGGACTGCAGATGGGAAACAACCTTTACAACACAGTCATTACATCGCAAAATCCTTTAAATAGCATGTCATGACAATGCAGCCATTACATTACATGTCACTATAACGTTTCATGCAGCACAGTGCAGCCCCCGCAAATGTTGTGCTGTGAGGCATGAATAGGAGAAAGGAGGAAAGTGCCAAATTAACTGAAATATGGCATTCTCCTCCAGTTTCTCTAGCGCCGGTGCAGAAATTAGCTGTGATGCTCCATGGAGACACCTTTGTCCCATGATGCAAGGGAGTCTCTGTGAGGTTCGCATAAGATTTGTACTGGAAGGGTAAACTTCCAGATCAAAATACTATGCTTAGACTGACTTAAACCATTTTTCCTCTTTGCATGTGCGCTTTACAGTGAAGCACACATATAAAGTCGGAAAAGGATGGAGAAATGAAAGCATTTTTCCTTCCTTGTCCCTAATTCAAAAGGGCACTGTTTCTGGCCCTAAACCCTATCTAGTTTATTTAGTAAATTGGATTTAGTGTCCGAAACCTTGGATAACTGCATGGAAACGCCTATGCTTCCCATAGTATGCCCCCTTGGTGCTACACTTGCATCTTACAGGGAGGAACTACTAGAGGTATTGAGGTAACGAGGTGCTGCAGAGATTCCATGGTTTGTACATATTAAATCTTTACTAATTAGCATGGGTTTAGGGGATTGTTGGTCCGAACCTGAGTCAGCCTGTTTGTTAATATCTAAGGACTACGCGAAGGCATGCTATAAAGAGTACAGACTGTCTCAACTTCACAACTTTTCCAAAATTGGGAAACTCTCCAGTGGGTTTCTGGAAATAAAAGATATTCCTTGCTTCGAGACGGCAATAGATCTCATAAATCCACCAGCAGCTAGGAAGCTCTATTTGCAATACAGATATGGGGTGCTTCCACTTCGCTGCTTTACATCTAAGTGGAGAGACCAACAAATGATCCAGTGCCCGGCATGTGCCACCCTGAGGAAACTGAGCTCCATGTTTTTTTAGCTGTCCAGGCTACCAGAAAGCAAGGAGACGTATCAACTGATGTGCAGGAATCTTGGCAATAGGCGCTGTCTCAAAGTTTTTAGGGTTTTGAAAACGGATTTTAACATCCCAATAGTATATTCGGTTGCAGGTTTCCTGTTTTCAATGTGGTGCACTAGAAGGGTTTATTTGAGATCCTGAAATGTTGCATTGATTGCCCTGTGGTGGAGTACTAATGACAGTATAAGCAACTCCCTAATTACCTTGTATATCATGTATAGTTTTTAATCCAATAGCTTCTGCTTTTTTATATTTGTCTTTCTTTTAGCTAATTTATGTATTTATTGCACTACGCACTTTCCGAAATAAATTGTGTAAGTCTTGCCTAATCTCATATCTCAAAAACCCAATGTATTTCAATATGAAAATATGTGAATAATTACCATTGGTTTTATTTATTTTTTAATTATGATTGTCAGCATGATGCAACTTTTCTTTTTATGTAAATGTTTGCTGTGTGTTGCACTTTTTAGGTCACTTTGACCGATATAAAGTCCTTTTGAATTGAAATTGTTTAGCGCTAGAAAGTAAATTGGAAAGAAAGATTTTGTGCAGATATGCATCAATTTTGTGATGCAAACAAGGCGAACAATCTTAGTAAATCTCCCCCTCAATGTAAGCAGCAAATGCTTAACTTACAGAGCCATATCTTCCTTGAGAAATGGATTAATTTCCGAGCATACTCTAATAACACATACCCCTTTTTCCTATGTTAATGCTGGCATTTGAATAAGGTTCAAGTATAGAAAGAGCAAAGCCAATGATCTGATGGAGATTGCTAATGTCCACAAGCTCAATATGAGACAACCCGAAATGCAAGAATTAGAGGATTAAAGCAAAAAAAATCACCAACTAAATCATTCATGTGCCCAGTACGAGGTTGGTGCAAACAACTCAAAAGATAGTTGAAAGCTTTGGGGACAGTAAATGGAAATTAGTTATTTTGCATAATTGCCAAGGTATGTTGGGCAGTTATATTTTTAGAGGGTTATTTTGGGAAAACATTACTAACTTTTTCATAATTTGACTCATATAAAAAAGAAGTGTTTCTATTAACTGAGTGAAATCTACACAGTCTTCTCCGGCACATTCACGTAGTGTGCATTCAAGCCGGAGAATGTTCACATGCTACTAGGTAAGCATATTGCCAGCTTAACATGCTCTGAATCACAAGTGTCAAATAATTATTTCGTTCACTTTCTTGAAGCGCTGTAAGGAAGAAAAGTAGACTGGCAAATTCCATCAAACAAAAATAAACAAAATGGAGCTAAGGTGCTAACATTTGCATATTTTAATTGATGAAGGTGTTGATTTGATTTTTGAAACCAAGGCAACACTTCTTAAAATCTCTCAAAGTGTTTGAAATGTCGGCTTTATTATGATATATGAACACCACGAAACTGTACATTTCAAAAGATGTGTTATCTAAAGTTATCCAAAATTACTGAGATATGAGCACATGTTTGTCAGGTCTAGATTCAGATTAATTGTGACCTCCGGTGTAATACTAAAGTAAAGTGAAGTATCCTTTTCTCCTATTTTTTTTTACAGTTTTATATACCGCGATACTGTTCACTGTATACAATATAGGTGCTTTGCATAAGCATTCAGTGCCAGCTTTAGGGCAGTGCTATTGGTGCAGCAGCAGCTGCACCTTGCCCTGAGCTCAGGGAGAGGGGTGTTGTGTTAAAATATAACCTATGAGTTTAAAAGCACCTGCACACAATTCTGTGTGTCCCGCAGTTTTTACTCAACAATAAAAATGTCTAGATAACTTAGGTGATTAATGGTCCTGCTGGATAGAGATCTGAGTTTTGTCTATAGCGATATTTGACTCAACTAAAAGTATCACAGAGAAAGTATACTGTGCACATCACAGAACTGTATTTTATGTGGATAGATCTGTTGGGATGAGTGAATATGATGTCAACGAAACACATGATGTGTGCAGGCACAACAACGGCAGCCGATAAAGGCCATATAAATGTATGCCATAACCTGGGCCTGCAAAACTATGCCAATACCCATTAATGCAAATGTACGTCATTACCTATACTCGCACAGCAGCACCGACATTGGCAATGACAATATCAATGAATGTCATAATTCATGTACAAATGATGATACTGTTGCAAGTAAGAACAATGTAAATATACAAGTGTGCAGAGATTTGCCTTCTCTGCATTCTGAGGTGAACACGGAGAAGGATAATCTCTGCAAGCAACGCAGCGGAGCGGAGTTGGCCAGCCCTTGCTTCCACCCCCATTAAGAAGTAAGTTAACATTAATTAAAAATAAACTTAAAACCACATATCTCTGTACTGCGGCGTCCCCGGGCTGCCCTCCTCCTCTTCCTCTCCCTAATGGTAATGCTTGAGAAAACTGCACATGCGTGCGGCGAGGTTGGGGACACCGTAGTACAGAGGTAAATGGTTTTAAGTTTTTTTTAAATTAATGTTAACTTGATTCTGAATAGGGGGTGAAGGCGGGCTGTGTAGCGGAGGTCCGCAGAGTTTGTTTGCGACTCCGTGGACCTCCGCATAGTCCCGCTACACCCACTACGCACGGGGTTAGTTATGACCTAAGCAAAAATATTTGTATCAATACCAGTAAGAGTAATGTCAATGTATGCTATGACAACAGTATGCACAATGTTAAGGATGTCCATAAAAATGATACCAATGACTGCCATATTATTTTCAGGAGCTCTAATGAACTCACATCATTGCTGTCGGTTTCACCCAAGGGGACCATCCCATCAACCCAGAGTTACCTGGTTAGACAAGGCCTATTGAATACCAGGCTACAGGTGGGGCTTCCCTTAACCCAAAGAAAAAGGTGCACCCAGGAAAAACCCTGATCGATCCTACAGATAGATAGTTGCACCACACACAGGTCCACAGAAATTTTCCCCAACAAAACACATTTGGTCAGGGGCTCACATATCACAAAAATACCACAAAGCTAGATACTACATGGAAATAGAAACACTCATCCTAGCAGGACACGACCTGCACACCACATGTAGTGACCATGTGTTCCTCATGCCGAACATCTGGACAAATACACTCTGGTCCAAACTAGCTCTCCCCAATGTCGAGAGCCATCTTTGTCATTATCAGATGACCACACTTGTTGATTTACAACTGAGATGCTTTTAGGGTATGTAGAGATTGCTTTATTGTACCTCCTGAACTGTATATGATGACTGCCAAAACTTTGTATACCAAGAGACTTTAAGCAGACTCACTCTGTTGAGGCTCTCCCAGCCGCAGCGTTTAATCAAACCAACTTGTTTTTGATTTGCTAAACGCCTCTTAACTTTTCATTTATTTAAGGTAGCTTCATATCCAAGCAACAGCTCAGCGGGTTTCTGCTTTTGTCACAGGGATTCTTTTGTTACTTGCAGTTCATAAGCTACTATGGCACAGTGACCTATGAACTTTATCAAAGAGCTTCATGCAAACTGCATGACATGATATAAGAACATTATGTTTTCCCCCAATCTTTCATCATCCTAATGTGGCTAAAAATGGTTATTAAAAATACATTGTTATTAATAAAGCCAACCATTGTGGTATGTTTTAAATACAAAAATGTGCGCTTTCCAGACAAAACACTCATTAAAATGTTGCATACTAGAATGGATGACATGTGATTCCTACACCTTGTAATCCTAAATGTCTTACATAACATATCCGATAGACTGATTTACACATGTATGACTTATTCACATTGTATAATGTACAATGTGTATGTGTGTGTGTGTGTGTGTGTGTGTGTGAGAGAGAGAGAGAGAGAGAGAGAGAGAGAGAGAGAGAGAGAGAGAGAGACAGAGACAGAGACAGAGAGAGAGAGGTGTAAAGTGCTCCGACACCCTCACTGGTAAGAGTAGTGCTAAAAACATATGAATCGCATGTGAGAAAGGGCCTATGGAAACATAACGGGCACCTTTGGGGGTTGGTAGTGTGGTCAGTTGTGGAGAAGGAGGCCATTTGGGGGGGTACAAAAAAGATTGTTGCTCTGGGCACCACCAGTGCTAAAGTTCGTCCTTAATGCCATCATGTATAGAATTGTGATGAAAATGTAAAGCCTGGTGTGGAGGTTGTGTAGAGGGTGTAAGCATGAGTAACCGTTATTTGGAGAGTGTGGAACTCAACAAGCATTTCTCAAATTCCAATTTGTCTACCAGTTTCTGAAGTGCCTAGACAGTCTCATGCTCGAACTTCCACATTGAGTCAGCTACTCAGTTAAAATCCTTACTGTGGATCAATGGGACCTGGACCATCAGTATTCATGCCATCCAAAGGAACCACACAGGTGCAACATCAGGGGCATAAATAATAAGTAAAAGCATCAGTCTGCCCTTAAGCCATATATATCACTCTTCTGGGTCCACCGTGTGTTCAATGCATAAAAAAGGAAACTCAGAACTAGCCCATATAAATACCCCACGTTTTACAGAGAACATCAGTGTGAGTCTAGATGAATGGCTGAGTTACATTTCCCCAACCTCCTCTGACAAAAGCTAATGTGAATACAAAGGCACTGGTACTGGTACTGCAAAGTATGGACCTATAGGGAAAAGACAAAACTTTAGGGAAATTATCTGTATTGTTAGACTTATCAAGATATTCCCTGGTTAAAGCACACAGGAGAGAAGACAGGACCGTCTTTGCTTATGAACTGTGCTGGGTGGCAGCCCTGTAGAAAGCAGTGCAGATGTCAACCTGGACAGTGGCAGAATTCACTCACATGGGAGACTTCTACGAAGCCAGAAACTAAAGTAAATGAAGCTCAGGATGTGGGGTATGGCCAATGATAAGCCCCCAGTGATCCAAGCTTAACAATGATTGCTAATGTTGATCAAAGTTTGAAGAGAAGTGGCACAAATTTGCAAATCACTTCAAACATGGAACACAACAACTGATGGAGGCTACAAAAAGAGATGGAAAAACCTGGGTAAAACATTGGAAGAAGGAGGATGGGCCACAACTGAATCTTTTTGCATTTCCTCATTTATAAGCACTGAGTTTAGATATATTAATATCAGTTGCTTGCATTAAACGTACCTGATTCTTTGCAGATAGTCAATATTAGACCCAACGTACCTAATTTTTGCCCTAGGTGCTAAATAGCCCTGCTTGAAAATGTTATTATGCCAGATCAATTGTAGGGATCACAGAAAATCACGTGATCATAAATATCGAATGACATAAACATAGTGGCAAAACATTATTGGCAAACATATTGTGGTCCTATACCTGTAATGTAAACGCCAAAAATATTGGGCCAAAAAAATCGTTAATAGGAATATTGACCAAAAACAAGTACAACTATTGTTGTTTATACTTATCAACGTTATAATTAGTGTATTTTAAACAGTTAAACGTAATCTAATGTTTTAAGTAATTTCTTCAGTAATATATATATACATATATATATATTACCTACTGGCGGTCGCAAGTAGGTATATATAGTTAGGATTTTTTTCCTATGGGATTTCTGAAAATTCTATGTCGAATAACTTTGGCGTTTGTGGACGGAATTGGCTGAAATTTTCAGGAAAATAGCACATTTTGTTTCTGAGCAGCCCATGAAAATCTGGGGGGGTTTCGTCAAGGGGGGTATGAGTAAAAAGGGGGGTCCCAAAACGCGTTTTTCCCATTCATTTTTCCATAAGGCGGTTGGAATCACTTTTAGCTTGAACGGCTGAATGGATTTACACGAAACTTGGCAAAATTGTAGATATGGTTTGCCGGACGTGCCTTTGCTATGTCTCAATATATGTGCTCCAGTGGATTTTGAGAAATTAACGTTTTAAAAAACAGATATATCTGTGACAGCGTCACGGTTAGCGCCCCGGTTCGCGTACCTGGCGCGTAACGGAACTTCGCGAAAAGAAGCGGATTGGCTCCCCGGTGACTGTCAACATTCTAAACAGTCCGGAGCGGCCGCCATCTTGTGTCTCGGTAGGATCGAGACACAAGATGTGGCAAAAACAAAGGGGGAAATGAGCATAAGGGGGCAGAGTACATCCTCCCTGACCCCCTAGGTTGGATGAGGGGGCTTTAAAAGGGCCCTACGGGGCAAAAAAAATAATTTTTATTATTGTTTTTTTTTTTGCGGTACGCGCACCGGGAAGCGCTCCGGGGAGCATAATATAGGGAAAATAGAATGAAAGAATGTTCAAATAGTGTATGTATATTGATTGTTCTTTTTGTTGTATTTTTTTTTATTATTTAAGTACCAACATGTAGGTACCAATGCAGAGTCTAAAAATAAAAATACACCATTTCCTTTGTAGATATCTTGCATGTTGCTTCAGAAGGTATTGTGGTATATGGAATTCATAGCATAGTATGTGAGGAAAGCAGAAAGAATATGGAGGCAGGAGATGAAAAAGAGATGTTAAATACACATTGGAGATAAAATAGTGGTAGAAAGGAAGTAACTATGAGCAAACTTACTATGTTACACAAAAAAGTTGCACAGTATATTTAAAGTCTGACTTTACATTTTAATCAATTTGGTACTAGTTTAAAAAATACATATAAAAATTAATAATGTCTCAAACAATTTTTGAATTACTAAATATAAATTTATTTCTCAGCTTCGTTTTCAAAATTTAAAAGAACTTCTAATATGTTATTGTCATAAATGTCCTCATTTTCAATCAGGAAATCTACTGATTCTACACATTGAAGAAGTTCATAGTCCCGTGATTCATCAAAGAATTCAGAGTCATTGGGTTCAATATCTGTATGTTTGTTGCTTTCCAGAACAATTTCGATGGTATTTTTTTGCTCTCCTTCCATTTTTGTGCTGTTATTTGAATTTTAAAAAAATATATCAGTAGAGATAGGGCACTGTTGGGTTTAAGTTCAGACAGGTAACTTAAAGTGCACAACATACTTCAGTTTTTAAAATAACATCTTACCTTTCAAAAAGAAGTTTAAGTTCTCAGTTGAAATGCACTTGAAATGTACTTCAGGAAGTAGTAGTCAAAATGGCTGTGTTTCTCTCTCTTTCTTTATATATATTCAGGTACATAACCAATCAAATGTCATGAAATAATAGAAGATAATGAAAGTAGCATTTTAATTGGTTGTCAATTCTAACACTTCATAAGTGTTTTTGTTAGGTAATTTACCTCAGGATATTTAGTCAGGCCTACAGCATAATTTTCTCAATGGAATTCCATCAAATTTAGGTAAATGGTAGGGACTGCTATGTAGTAGGGCCTATTCTATATTTGATGAAAGTGTCTCTAGTGGTTTTTCTGTAAATTACTTTCCCACCTTTTTTATGCGAGCACTCACCGGTACGCGAACCGGCAGCGTTACGGGAGTCCTCCATTTTGTGTTTTGGTAGAATTGAGACACAAGAAGGACGACAAACAATGTTCGGAATGGGTAGAAGGGGGCACGGTAGACACTTTGTGACCCTGTAGGTTTTCTGAGAGGGGCTTAGGACCGTGATATATGCAAAAATAAAAAAATAAAATTTGAAAAATTTCACGGGGGGAGCGCCCGGTACGCGCACCGGTAAGCGAACCGGGGAGCGTACTTTGGTGAAAAAAAAAAAAGGTTAGTAAAAGATAAACGTTTTGAATGATCAGAGGTAGGGAAGCAATGAAAAGAGCTATTGGGTTCTCTGGCTAATTAAGGTACTTACAAGTAGGTTCCAATGCACAGTTTTAAATTCAGGAGGAATATTCTATTCCCCTCATCGGAGAAGTGCACACCATCTCTCTCATGTAAGCAGAAACAGATTTATTCACATGTTTCCGTGCTTTCTCAAATTGTGGAAAAAATTGGTTGGACCATTTCCATTTCTGTCATTGGCATATATTGGAATATACCAAGGCAGTTTGGGGAAAAATTGTTATCAATTGATGAAAGGTGTCCTTTAAAAGCATTTTCAGACCAACCCCAGTCATAGTCCCAAAATCAATTCCACCACAGTGCACTATTAAAAGGTTAGGGTTTGGCAGATGCATAAAAAAATTATATTACAAACATATAAAATATATTTTTCATTGAAAAGAATAATACATTTAACAGTTTTTGATATTTGCAATAAAAAAAACATTGAAATTTACTGAAAAAACCATAGGTTATAGACCATATATAGTTAGGGATCAGAATTTACAAAACCTTATTTTACTCACACAAAACCATTGAAATTCGCATATATAGTTAGTTGCACTAACTATATATCGCGCACCCGCAATCCATTGCTGATGATGTCACATATTACATTATTCATGACATGGTCAGTGACATCACTGATGACATCACTGATGACAACTCAAATGACATCACTGACAACATCACTGATGACATCATTCATGTGATAATACGATGAACCTCTTCAGACTCTAATATAACCTTAGGTACACTCAGACGACCAGCCGCCTGAAACTGAACTCGGACAAGACGGAGGTCCTCATCCTGGGCTCCTCTCCCTCCGCCTGGGACGACTCCTGGTGGCCTCCCGCCCTGGGCACCGCACCCAAACCGACAGACCATGCACGAAACCTGGGCTTCATCCTCGACTCCTCCCTCTCCATGACCAGGCAAGTCAACAACGTCTCCTCGGCGTGCTTCAACATCCTACGCATGCTACGAAAGATCTTCTGGTGGATCCCCACCGAGACCAGGAAGACCGTCACCCAGGCCCTCGTCACCAGCCGACTGGACTACGGCAACGCCCTCTACGCCGGTACCACCGCCAAGCTCCAGAAGAGACTCCAGCGGATCCAAAACGCCTCAGCCAGACTCATCCTCGACATCCCACGATCAAGCCACATCTCCGGACATCTGAGAGACCTTCACTGGCTCCCCGTCAACAAGAGAATCACCTTCCGCCTCCTCACCCACGCACACAAAGCCCTACACGACCAAGGCCCGAGCTACCTCAACAGCCGAGTCAAATTCTACGCTCCCAAACGCCACCTCCGATCAGCCAACCACGCCCTCGCCGCCGTCCCCCGCATCCGAAGAGCGACTACAGGAGGAAGGTCCTTCTCCTACCTGGCCGCCAAGACCTGGAACTCCCTCCCGTCCGACCTGCGCCTGACCCAAGACCACCTCTCCTTCAGGAAGAAGCTGAAGACCTGGCTGTTCGAGCAGTAGCGGCACCCCCCCCCCCCCCCAGCGCCTTGAGACCCTACGGGTATGTAGCGCGCTTTATAAGTGTCACTGATTGATTGATTGATTGATTGACTCAGTGTAAACAGACACTCACAGATTGTCACTCATCCATGGAGTTACTCACACACCTAGTCAGTCATGCAAAGAATCAATCACACCTCCATTTCCTCAACTATACAGTTATACACACCTTACTTATTCAAACATATTCTAACAAATATTTACTCTCTTATACAATCACTGATACAAGTTATCAATGATCCATGCAGCCACTCACACATTCACTGGCTCTTATACACAGTAATTTATAAATGTCAACTCTCACATGTACTGTGATTTACATATGTACTTACTTTGACATGTAGCACTGAGATATCCATTCACTCACCAATACACTCATACACACAGTCAACCACCCATACAGCTGTTTCCACATGCAGTTTTGAACCCATAGATCTAGTGAATCAACTTTTCACACATGTATGCACAGAGTCACACACCTCCCAGCCACCCCCCCCACACACTCACTCTCCAATACAAATACTTGGGCAACCAATCAATAACCCATATAGTTACTCATATAGGTACTGATGAACACATGCAGCACTTTACAGAACAACAGATATAATGATGCACAAATTAAGACAGTTTAATCACTAACCCATGCACTCAGTGAGACACATTTAATCACTCTCTCATACAGTCAGTCATGCACCTACTAAATCCTTCATCCAGACACTTATACCACCATTCATTCTTCAATATGTAAGACATATTTTAACTTTACAGAAACATACAGTCACTGGATGATGTCATCAGTGATGTCACTGACCATGTCATAAATGATGTAATATGTGACATCATCAGCAGTGGATTGCGGGTGCGCGATATATAGTTAGTGCAACTAACTATATATGCGAATTTCAATGGTTTTGTGTGAGTAAAATAAGGTTTTGTAAATTCTAATCCCTAACTAAGGGGCCGATTATGATCACGGACGGACTTGCGTCCGTCCGCGATCACTGAGGAGGAGGGGACGTCCACATGGGCTGCGGAGTCCCCTCCTGTGCGATTAGGATGTGACCGCCACCCTGGTGGTCACATCCTCTATTTTTAACATTGCTGCGGGTGCGGCTTCAAGCTGCACCCGCAGCAATGTTAAAAATGCAGTCATTGCATTTGCATGCAGAAAGAGGCAGGCACCTCGCAGGGCCTGCCGCTTTCTGCATACAAATGCAGGGGGGTACCATAGGTACCCCCCATGTGCACCCCCCACCCCCCCTTCACCTAGGGGGCCCGCAACAGGCCCCGCAGTGAAGTTACACATGCTTTTCGACGGCGGAAAAGCCGCCACGGAAAAGCATGTTTTACATCCCATCCTAATCTGCCTGGCGGTGTCTGAGAGACACCGTCACCAGATTAGAGCTTTTCCGCCGCGGTTGTAAGCCAGCTGCGGCGGAAAAGCTGCGGACGGAAACCAGGACCCACCAGCCATCCTAATGTGGCGGTGGGTCTTTGGTCAGTCCGCTGCGGTTTTTCCGCATCCTCTTGGCCGGCGGTGGCTTCCGCCGGCCCTGATGATGCGGAAAAACCGCAATCCTAATGAGCCCCTATATATAGTCTATAACCTATGGTTTTTTCAGTGAATATATATATATATATATATATATTGCTGCACGCTCGCTCGTATCCAAGAAAGCAGACGGCACTCAAAGCTGGATATTGTTAGATTTATTGACAGACCCCCGTCACCCCATCAAAGACAAACGCGTTTCGCCGTGAAACGGCTTCCTCAGTGTCAATGTGCAATACAAAAAATCGCCATGTTAACTCCACCTCTTCATGATTATAGAGAGAGGACTAAGCCAACAATACATAAGAATAGCGGCAGACATATTGTAAAGTGCAAATGCATACTAGTTCACCATAAAGCATGGGAGAAAAATGGCAATGAATAAAGTGCTTGTGCATTTAAAAACAAAGAGGGAAGAAATCCCTTCGTAATTCATTTGAATATTCGATGACTCACTCACATATAAGAGAGAATAAACTTTTGACCAATTGAATTCATATAAATATACATATATACATCGTTCCAATGTAAAAATAAATGCATTGAAATGTTAGAATACCATAAAATGATATCATTGTTCGTCCTCCGCAAAAAAGATCTACAAGAGGAACTACATATTCAACTGTTGGCAAGTGTGAATATACTTTGACCTTCATGTTAATAACATTCCATTAAAGTGCATCATGTATATTTGGTCTCTCTCTTATGCTAATTAGTATATGTATGTGAGTCTATTGACTTAATAAAGCCCTGGATGGGCATATTTTGTTTTTTGTTTTTATGCGTCTAGCCCTGTATGGGCATAAGACTCCCTGATGTAAGTGTACAGTTGTCATACTGCTATGAACAATGCGTGTAGGGGAGAGTGTGGCAGATGATGTTACCATATTATAGTTTCAGATGTTGCAGGTCAGTTCTTTTAAAGATATCCCCTTATTAATCAATCCAGATGGACCCAGAGTTCTTCGTCATTATTGAGACCTATCGGTTTCATCGTTTGAAGGTCTATAATGTATCTTGATTCCATAGCCCTGAGGGTTCTGATCTTATCCCCACCTCTTTCTTGCCTTCCTAATTGATCTATCAGATAGAAGGACAATAGATCTCTGTTACTATTATGGTGGGTCTCGAAATGGCGTGCCACCGGATAGTTTTTGTCCCTGTTGGTGATGGCACGCATGTGCTCCAAGATGCGCTTCTTCGCTGGATTGATGGTACTACCAACATACCTCTTGGAGCACGGACAAACTAGAATATATACAACAAATTCTGAGTTACAATTCAGGAATCTGGTGACATTTCTTGTTGGTCGAGGATCATTTGGTCTGCCCTCATATTTGGTCTTCTTCTGGCTATACTTGCATGCCTTGCAGTGCATGCAGGGGAAAAAACCTTGTATCGGTTTTGATCTGGGCGGTTTTGGGGGGTCAGTGTAGTGACTCCTAGTGAGGTGATCACTTATTGATTGGCAACGTCTGTATGTGATCAATGGTCTGGGCGATATTCTGTTCTTTAGGATGTTATCTGTGGTCAGAATATGCCAGTTGTTATTAAAAATTTGGACCAATTCTTTTGACCTCATATTGTAGGTTGTTATCATTCTTGTTACAGATTCTGTCTCTACAGCTTTGTTTTTGATTACCAGGAGATCTTTTCTATTTTTCTGTTCCACTTTTTTAGAGGCTACTAGTAGAGATGTTTTAGAATAGCCCCGTTCTTGGAATCTAGATATCGCTGCTTCCTGCGCATCTAAGAAATCGCTATCTTCAGAACAATTCCGTTTGATGCGTAGCAGTTCACCATAAGGAATGTTTTTCACCATTGATTTGGGGTTGTGACTGGCAGCGTGTAAGACGGCATTTCCTGCCGTCGGTTTGCGGTAGAGTTTCGTTTGTATACTGCCTCCTGCCGCAAACACCTCAAGATCTAGATAGTGGACTGACTTCTCACTTATTTCACTGGTAAATCTCAGGTTAAGACTGTTGTCATTTAGTGTTGTCACAAACCTCTCAGCCGAGGGTCTGTCACCCCGCCAAACGACAAACAAGTCGTCTATATATCTTGTCCAGACCATAATATGGTCTAGATAATGTTTGTTGGTCCCCCCCAGGCCACGTGCTTCTCCCACCAACCCACGAAAAGGTTCGCGTAGCTGGGGGCGAAGCACGTGCCCATGGCGGTCCCCCTGATTTGGCGATATAATGTACCTGAGAACAAGAAGATGTTGTTAAAGAGACAGAATTCAGTAATTTTCAATAACATGCGATTATGTTGGTGAAATTGCATGTTTTTCTTTTTCAAGAACCAATCAATCGCTTGGAGTCCATCTTGATGCCCTATAGACGTGTACAAATTTGCAACATCTAGAGTAATGAATAACATGTCATTGTTCCAATGTATCCCATCAATTATCCTTAGGAAGTCTTGGGTGTCTCTGACAAAAGAGGGAAGGTCTTTAACATATGGGGATAAGTAGTTATCGATGAATCTAGAGGTTGCTTCCAAGAGACTGCCTATTGAAGAGACGATTGGTCTTCCTGGTGGGTGCTTGATGTCTTTGTGCACCTTCGGCAGGTGGTAAAATGTGGGAATAATTGGATGTTCGCAATGCAGATATTCATATTCATTTTTACTCAGCATGCCCTCATCTAGCCACATTTTCAATAGTCCATGGTATTCCAAGACACATTTCTCAAAGTCATTTTTATTAATCGTCTCATAACAGTCTCTGTCTTCCAGTTGTCTGAGAGCCTCTAGTTTATATTGGTCTTTATCAAAGATAACTATGTTCCCTCCCTTGTCCGAGGGTTTGATCTCTATTGAGTTATCTTCCTTCAGCGATCTTATGGCTTGCCATTCCATGCTAGAGATGTTGGAATTTTCTCTAGAAATTTCAACTCTTTTGGCAGCGAGTTTGTCCAGATCCTGTAAAACCGCATCCTTGAAGACATCAATGGCGTCATGTGTAGCATGAGGCAGGAATCTAGATTTCTTCTTGAGGTTGCTCGGATCTCGTTTCTGCGTGATTTCTTCCCTCCTGAGTACTTCACTTGAGCTGGGTAGATCTTCCGTGCCCGCCAAGGAGTGTGTGATTTGAAGGAGGGGCAGATCTTCATCGATGAGATCATTTGTTGTTCCATTGGTTGAACCGGTACTTGTTGCTGAATCCGGTGGTGGACGATTAGCAAAGATTTTGTCCAGTTTTAATTTTTTTTTTCTTTTTTTTTTTTCGTACAAACTTGAAGATATCAATTCTCGTTTCTACGGGGTCAAATTTGGCTGTTGGGCAGAAAGTCATGCCTCTACTCAGTACTCGTTCTTCATGGATCGTGAGTTTTCTCTGAGAGAGGTTTATTATGGTATTTTCTTGCTTTAACGTCTTCCCCTCCTGCCCCGGCTTCGGGTCATCATGGGTGCTGTATCTTGTGCGGCCCCTTCTGCCCCGTCTGGTTTTCCTCCTTTTTTTGTAGATTTTTTCGCCTTCTGGGGTGGGGGACGTTGTCGTGTCTCCTGCATGACTTGAAATTCGTCTAAAAAAGGCTCCGCTGGAATGGGTCCCGTATTCTGTCTCCCACTTGTTCTGGTCGACTCGTCTTCTGATGCCGAGACCTCCGATTCCGAGGTGACATATGCATTTGCCTGTTGGTTTCCCTGGGCCAGCCTTTTCTGTGTTGCATCGAATTTCTTCGCAAAAGTAAGTATCCTGCCCGTTAAGTAATCTTGCTCGTCCCTCTGGAACTTCGTTTGTTTCCACTTTTTGATTCCGCTCTCATACTCCTTTAATCGTTTTTGCATGGTTGCGCGTAATTCTTCAATGTTCTTCGTGTCTTTTTCTTTTGCGATTAGGTCTTCTAATTTCTGAATTTCATTGAGGGCTTTGTCCCTATCGCTCCATGCATATTTTATGAGCAATAGTAACATGCCCTTACTTGAGTCAGCTGTATATGCTGCCCAGTCTTTCAACAGCTGAGGATCTGGGTTTTCGTAAGAAGGAATGGTGAAGATACGTAAGCCTCTGGGGACTCTATTACAATCCACATATCTCTGCAGCGATGTAGCCTCCCACCACTTCCTGATCTCGCGTTCTTGAATTTTCTCAAGCTGATGGAATAGGGTTTGTAAATTGTTCAATGGTACTTGGGGCGATTTTGAAGTCTCTGATCTTTTTGTCACGGTATTCAGACTCTTGAAAACATCATCCACCTCTTGCTCCCTTTCCGCAATCAGGGACATAATGTCAAGGGAGTCCGTGGCACTAGCGTTGACCGCTGTGTTGATATCAGCGATACCTTAGGGCGGGGTTACTAAAAGTTGCGTGGGGGTCTTTCAGGTAGGCTTACAGCGGGACTGAGGGAAAGTAATTAAAAAGACATATTGCCGGGTACTGGTGCAAGCGGCTCTTACCCTTTCCGGACGTCCGCGGCGGCCAGCGGCACTCCGCGGTCTCACGGGTTAGGCAGGCTGCAGACAGGTTCCTCCGTAGCTCCTTCGTCTTAACAGGTTCCGCTATACGGGCACCGTAACGGATTCTTTTTCCCTCGGTGCAAACGGCCAAATTAGCTTGCTACACTGGACGGTCACCGCCGTTGCTCCGCCCACGTCCTGGGTGCTGTCGTCTCGCGGTGGTGAGCCACGTAATACTGCTGCACGCTCGCTCGTATCCAAGAAAGCAGACGGCACTCGAAGCTGGATATTGTTAGATTTATTGACAGACCCCCGTCACCCCATCAAAGACAAACGCATTTCGCCGTGAAACGGCTTCCTCAGTGTCAATGTGCAATACAAAAAATCGCCATTTTAACTCCACCTCTTCATGATTGAAGAAAGAGGACTAAGCCAACAATACGTAAGAATAGCGGCAGACATATTGTAAAGTGCAAATGCATACTAGCTCACCATAAAGCATGGGAGAAAAATGGCAATGAATAAAGTGCTCGTGCATTTAAAAACAAAGAGGGAAGAAATCCCTTTGTAATTCATTTGAATATTCGATGACTCACTCACATATAAGAGAGAATAAACTTTTGACCAATTGAATTCATATAAATATACATATATACATCGTGCCAATGTAAAAATAAATGCATTGAAATGTTAGAATACCATAAAATGATATCATTGTTCGTCCTCCGCAAAAAAGATCTACAAGAGGAACTACATATTCAACTGTTGGCAAGTGTGAATATACTTTGACCTTCATGTTAATAACATTCCATTAAAGTGCATCATGTATATTTGGTCTCTCTCTTATGCTAATTAAAAAAAAATATATATATATATGTATGCATATTATATATGCACAATTATAAGGTTTAAAACAAAAATAATAAAGAAACAATTATTAAAATATTTCACTTTTAAATACTAACAGTAAAATAAATTAAAAAAGAACAAACATTTTTAATACCAACCAAAAAATTTAACATAATTAAACTATTTAAACAAAGATTGTTCATGTATGCTGTACACTCAAGGCACTATTATGAAGTCAGTCAGAAAGCCTCCAACCTGCAGCTAGAGGCTTTCTGACGGACATCATAGGTTTCACTTTTGACCACAAATTTACAATGCGGGCAGTGGAAAGTGAAACTGGCAAGTCATTCCAATTGGATTGCGACGGGCTCAAGGAGCCCGGCTGCCAGTTGGAGGCCTCACCGTAATCCTTAAGGACCGCATTTCTACCATCAGGATTACGACATCGGTTTCCTACAAGCTTTCCATGTTGGGCTTTCTGACATGAAAAGCCTGTTAGAAAGTGACTTTGGAGGAGCCTAGTGAGGCCCCTTTACCTCCAAGGCCTCCAGTTGGGGATAAGCCTGGGTGAGATCTCGGTACAAGGAACTCCATGGAATGCAAAAAAATTCTGCCCGCTAAGCAGAACTCTGCAAGCGGCGGAGTGCGTTAGAAAAATGTTGTTCACTGTAATTTTCAGTGCCAGCCTTGCACATCACAATTGGGCGCTGCTTATATTCTACCAATACATAGGAACAATGGTCCCAGAAAGCGATAAAACAATGCACAAAATTCACATGGATCAAAACACAAATTCAAATTCAAAACTAGGACAAAGAGTATTTGTCGCACACAGTGTTTAATTCACACTGCGCATCAATACATTAGTGTCAACATTTACACATTATTGCATATAAAAATGCCCCTAGAAAGGAACGGGAAAAGAGGAGGAGAAGGTGGGGTGATTGTGGTTCAAGTGAGGATTAGGAAGTCACTGCAGGATAAAGTGTGCATCAAAACAATACGTCACTTAGAAAACATGTGGCTCATTCCTCAAGCCTATTAATCACAATTTATCAAAACAATTCTGCCGGTCAAGTAGATTTTCTACTCGAGCAACAGCTTTCTCAATGCTAACAGACGGTTTCTCAGTGCAAGCGATTGCGAGCATACGCGTCCACTCGCATTGAGAAATCCCACCGCCCGCATTGAGAAGTCTTGTCCGGGAGGTTGGTTTCCTATCTCGCTCTCACCAATTTGATGTTGACGAGTGTGAATGAGGAAAAATCTCGCCAGAAGGTGAATTTTCCTCGCTTGCACTCGCCAACTCCATGAGCTCTGCGCAACGTGGAGTGGGGAAAACGCCATAAACTCCGTGAGCGGAGTGAAGTTCACTGCTGAGGCTTAGTTTGGGGCCTCAAGCCTCTTTTAATCCCTGCACAGCATGGCAGGCACCATGAGGTGCCTGCCACTCTGTGCATGGTTAAACAGAAACCCCCATTTATCTATGATTTATGCGCACAGCACAAGCTCCCTTTGAGAAAAGGGAGTATGCAGCGACCGCCGTCAGGAGGTCGGACGAGCCCTGTCCGCCCAACATCGTAACCAGGTCCTAAATGTAAAAACAAAACCAATGTATTCATCATGTATTAAGAATAGTTAAATAATTGTACACATTTTCAAAAATAATAATATAAATAAAGAAATTAAAAAACTATGGGTTTAATTATGATGTAAGTTGGAGGAAACCCCTACTGACATCATCGCTGAAACGGGACTGACGACTTCTGGCCAACTGCAGAATTAATAATCGACTGCACCTGGTGCAGTCGCATTCTCCCATTTCCCTATGGGAGCTTGTGCAGCAGCAGTAAACCAGCCGTAGCACAAGCTCCGATAGGGAAATGGGAGATTGTGTTTATCCCTGCACCATGTGGCAGGCACCACACAGGGTGCAGGGATCTACAGGGGGGCACCATAGGTCTTAATAGGCCACAAAATATAAATAAATAAATTTAAAGCTGCAGAAAAACTACCTTTGCCAGTGTGCAACACGAGAGAGGAATAAAAAGTGACATTAAAGACACACCTGAGGCCAATAAATTCAAAGTGTGAAATGCGCAAGGGAAGATAGGAGAATGCATGGAAACAATCCGTTTCAAGCCAAAGGCTTCTGATGAAGAGGAAAAGAATCCTTGAAACTCATAAAGCTGGGGGACAAACAGACGGAATGAGAAGCTGCCTGCGACTGTCAAATAAGGGGTGTCTCTATACCTGTGGCTGGAGTGTGGCTTTAATTGCTGGTGCAACTTTGAGAGACATTTATACATGGCGTGTTCCAGGCCGTGAAAGCGACACACCACCCACTGTAAACAACAAAGAGACCATGCTGGGGGAATTCTCCCCTTGCATTTTGGCACTGCAGGTATTTCTAAATTAGCAGGCAAAGTCTCATTCGGGAGCCAAATGTGGGCAAAAAATAGCCCCTGTAAAAATTGTTTTGATCGGGCTCACTGGAGGGCGTTAAAGCTGCAGAAAAACTACATTTACCAGTGTGCAACACGAGAGAGGAACAAAAAGTGACATTAAAGTAGGCATGGGCGGAAAATCCGTTCCGCTCGCGGATTTTGCGGATTTTCGGGAAATCCGCAATCCGCGAGATTTGCGAATTTCCCGCAAAATCCGCAAATCCGCGAGCAGCGGATTTTGCTCGCACTGCTCGCACTGTTCGCGTGAGTTCGCGCCCCGCGAATAAGTGCAAAATTGCAGAAATACGATCTTAGCAAAACTGAAAGTAACTACTTACCAGGTTCAAAAGTTCAGGCTCATCATTAGTAGCCATTTCCTGTAGTGCTTCCTGAGGGGCCCCTCCAGAGTTCAGTTGCCAGTTGAAACTATTATGTGACCCTGCTCTGAACCTCAGAATAGTTACACATATGCCACAAAGGTCCTGAATTACAGCTAAGGGAGACAAGCAGGAGCCAGGCTGGAAGTTAAAATCCATTAATCAGCCCCTAATTCATTATTGTCAGTTGGGGCAGGGCAGGTGTTGTAACTAATTTTGCAACAATGAAAGCACTTAGCAAGTGCAAAAGATCACTAATCAGGGCGCACTAAGGAAGCAGGTGCCAGCTAAAAAAATATTCTGTGACACATTAATCAGCCCCAAATTAATTCAGGTCACTTGAGGCAGGGAAGGTGTGCTTTGCTTTGCCGAAAATAATGTACACTGGACAACCAGAGGGTGTGGTGATGAAACAGAGGGTGGCATGGGTGGGCCAGAGGGTGGCATGAGTAGTCAGAGAGTGGCAGTGGTGACAGAGAGTGGCAGTGATGAAGAAGAGTGTCCCAAACAGGCTGGACACGTAGAAACAACAAGTTCGCGAAACTTGCGACCCGACAGGTAAGTTCGCAATTTGCGAAAGTGTACAAAACCCTCGCGAACTGGCAGAAACACGGGCGAACACAAAAAAAAAAAATCCGCAAATTCGCGGGAATTCGCGGATTTTGCGGATTGCGAATCCGCAAATCCGCAAAATTCGCGAACGCGAGATCCGCAAAATTCGCTCATGCTTACATTAAAGGCACACCTGAGGCCAATAAATTCAAAGTGTGAAATGCGCAAGGAAAGATGGGGGAATGCATGGAAACAATTTGTTTCAAACCAAAGGCTTCTGATGAAGAGGAAAAGCATCCTTGAAACGCGTCAAGCTGGGACACAAACAGTCGGAATGAAAAGCTGCCTGCTACTGTAAAATAAAGGTTGTCTTTTTAACTGTGGCTGGAGTGCGGCTTCAATTGCTGGTGCAACTTTGAGAGACATAAGACAAAAGCCATTTACCACTCCAGGCACAGTATTACAGAAAATACTATGCCTGGAGTGGTAATTGGCTTTGGTCATTTTACAGCTCAGCAAGGACAGCACTGTTCTAGTCCTATGCTTAAAGACTTTGCTGTAGAAATGGCAAAAAGACTTTGTCCTTTTATATCTCGGCGTGGATTGCACTGTGCTAAAGCTATGCTTAAAGGCTTTGAAAGAAAAGCAGACATTTGAGGTGAGCAGATCTAGAGTGTCACTGGTGTTGGGAGTGCTCTATACAGGAGCTGCTTTCCACCTAAACTTGAGAACTACCCAGAGTTCTCTCCTTCTTTTTTGCATAATTTATTTGTCACTCTATGCCTGAAAGGGTATTTTTTTATTTTATATATACGTGAGAATTTTACAACATATAAGAGCAATCATCAATTGTGATCCGGCTTATCCGGTAGCACGGCACTTCAAATCCGTGCACAATAAGGACATCAACTGTTTAAAGTACTTTGTAATTGATCACGTCCCCATGCCCTGGAAGGGAGGTGGCAGGGAAACTCTCTTAAGACAACTGGAGACTAAATACATCTTGAATCTTAATTGTAAGTTTCCCCAGGGCCTTAATAATACGGAGGATCTACACACATTTCTCTAAAATAACTTGTTAATTAGTCATTTACTGATTTATCTACTTATTTGACTTATACCAATGTGCTCACTACCTTCTTTTTGCATTTGTATTTATATTTTTTAGAATTCTGAGAAAAACAGTACAAGAAAATAAGCTTTTATATATCTTCTTGCAAACTGGGTGAAGCGTTCTTCAGGACTGCAGAACTATGATTGACTTGGATAAGACTGATGGAATTGACCGTATGATAGCGACTCAAACCATATGGATACAAGCTCTATGAGTTGTGTGAAAAAATCTATTTGTAGAGCCCTCCTTGCCGTTTTTTGAAAATATGTGTATTGATATGTATAATGGATAGTTGACAAGCCTTGCAGAAAGCTTCACTGTATATATACATCTTTTAATGCAATATTTTTTAGCATTTACTCACTTTTTTTGTATAGCACTTAGCACTTTTTTGATATAGGAATTGGAGTGTGCTCTTCATGACAACTGGGACCAGTTGTCAATAACCAACATGAATGAATCTAGTAATTTTTGCACATGGATGTATGAAAATTGATATCCTTGCACAGACGGCTTATTTGCACATATGTGACTGCATTTAGGCAGGAAATTTGCACAAAAGGTAGTACCAAGCAGATTACAATATGGTACAATATGAAAGGAGAGTAGTCAAGTTTACAGAATGGCATAATTTTGCACATGTATTCTTAGCATTCATGCTGTAAGAATTTATAATTATTTGTGATATGTGTACATTTATTTACCAAACAGTTTTATAGACTTTTATATGGATATATATATTTTTCTATATAGCTTTTTTATGTGTATGTAGTAAATAGTTGCAAAATTCATTTTAAATAATTTACAATGCAATAATGTATGCCACATTAATTTATTCATGTAAATTTGCACAAATTCTGTCCATGTTTACCGCAAACGCATTTATGCTGTTATAGTGTGTAAAAGCTCTGGTGATAAATTCAGAAAGAAATACATTACAAATGTGCTTTAAAAAAAAAGAAGCAGCCACTCACCCTGTCCTTTACAAGTATGTTTTCACTTTCTATAAATCACGTGGTGTTCTTAGCCAAAAAAGAAAAAAATGAGTAATTAAAGGTCCTCTGTACCATTAAACCGTTGTGTGATCAAGGGTAGTGCCTACCCTTGATCGCGTCATGCCAGAGAGAAACAAAAGGTGATAATAAACTGACCTTGTGTACTGGACAAGCTGTGTGGTGGTCCTTGTGTCCTGCGTGCCGTGCTTGGAGAAGCAGGAAGGAATGGAATATATATATATATATATATATATATATATATATATATATATATATATATATATATATTACCTACTGGCGATCGCCAGTAGGTAGTTATAGTTAGGATTTTTTTTTTATGTTAAATCTCAAAATTCTAATTGGAATAACTTTGGCGCTGGTTGACAAATCTGCCTCAGAATTTCCTCAAAATTGCCTCGCAGCGTTCCGGTCCTTCCCTGAAAGTTTGGGGGGGATTCGTCAAGCGGGGGCCGAGATAAAAGGGGGTCCCAAAACGCGTTATCCCCATGTTAATTTCCATAGGGCGGTCGATTTCACTTTTAGCCCGAACGGCTGAATGGATTTCCACGAAACTTGGCAAAATTGTATGGACTGATAGCCCGATGTGCCTTTGCTATGTCTCAAGATATGTGCTCCAGTGGATTTTGAGTAATTAAGGTTAAAAAAAATATATATATCTATAGCCGCGCTCCGGTACGCGCACCGGTATGCGCACCGGGCGCGCCACGCGACTTGCGCGCAGAAAGCTGATTGGCTCTGGGGTGTCTGTAAACATTCTAAACAGTCCGAAGCAGCCGCCATCTTGTGTCTCGGTAGGATCGAGACACGAGAGGTGGCCAAAACAAAGAGGGAAATGACCATAAGTAGAGTAGACCCCCCTTGACCCCCTAGGTTTGATGTGGGGGTCATAAAAGGGCCCCGCGGGGCAAAAAAAATAATATATTTTTTTGATTTTCGCGGGGGGAGCGCCCGGTACGCGCACCGGTGCGCGTACCGGGGAGAGTACCATGGGGAAAAAGAATGACAGTTTTAAAAGTAGCTGTTTAAAAAAAATGTTTTTTTTTTTTATACATACACATAAATATATATAAATGCATATGCATATATATATATATGCATATATGTGTATATGTGTGCGTGTAGAGAGAGGTAGAGAGGTAGAGGTGTAGAGGTAGAGAGGTAGAGAGGTAGCGGTAGAGAGGTAGAGATTAGTAGAGAGAGAAGAAGAGAGAGGTAGAGAGGTAGAGAGTAGAGAGTGAGTAATAGAGAGTAGAGAGTAGAGAGTGAGTAGTAGAGAGTAGTAGAGAGCAGTAGAGAGAGTAGCAGAGAGTAGCAGAGAGTGAGTAGTAGAGAGTAGTAGAGTGAATAGTAGAGTGAGTAGTAGAGAGTAGTAGAGAGGGAGTAGTAGAGAGGGAGTAGTAGAGAGTAGTAGAAAGTAAGTAGTAGAGTGAGTAGTAGAGAGCAGTAGAGAGTGAGTAGTAGAGAGTAGTAAAGAGTGAGTAGTAGAGAGTGAGTAGTAGAGAGTGAGTAGTAGAGAGTATTAGAGAATGAGTAGCAGAGAGAATAGTAGTGAGTAGTAGAGAGTGAGTAGTAGAGTGAGTAGTAGAGACTAGTAGAGAGAGAGTAGTAAAGAGTGAGTAGTAGAGAGTAGTAGAGAGTGTGTAGTAGAGGGAGAGTAGCAGAGAGTGAGTAGTAGAGAGTAGTAGAGAGTGAGAAGTAGAGAGTGAGTAGTAGAGAGTAGTAGTGAGTAGTAAAGAGTGAGTAGTAGAGAGAGAGTAGTAGAGAGTGAGTAGTAGAGAGTAGTAGATAGTGAGTAGTAGGGAGTAGTGAGTAGCGAGTAGTAGGGAGTGAGTAGTAGAGAGAGAGTAGTAGAGAGTAGTAGAGTAGTAGAGAATGAGTAGTAGACAGTGAGTATTTGAGAGTAGTGGAGTAGGAGAGAGTAAGTAGTAGAGAGTAGTGGAGAATATTCCAAAGTTTGTCACAGCACCACTTTCACAATGAGTCCAATCAAATCATATCACTTAGAGTCCTTATTGAAGCGCTGAATCTTGGTGTATATTCAAATGCTTTTATTTTCCTTAAGTTTATGTACCACAGCCAGCCGAAACGTTTCGTTCTGTACAACAGAACTTCTTCAGGGCGTTCTTATTTCCTTCAAGTTATGTCGGTATCCAGTTGTCATATAACTAGATATTTCTTCCAAATGTTAGACGAGACATAAGTATATTCTTATTCAAAGTGACTAGGTATCAATTTTACCCACCCAATTCGGGCAGACTTGAGTAATTTATAGTATCCTCAAAGTCAGTCTTTCAAAAATTCCAAAGTATAGGACATGATAATCAAAATCCAAATGTTTCTCAAGAAAAGTCATTTACAATCGTTCGGAATATTGGTGTTTGGGCAGATATGATCCAGGGACCCCCAGTATGCAAGGGGAATTAGTCCCCCCTCTGCAAACGCGCCAGTGGCCTGCATTGCAGAGAGGTGTAACAAGGGTGTGGCCTCATTACACTTCTCTGCAATGCAGCTCCCTCGCGCATACTGGAGGCTCCTGGTGGACTAGTTGACCCCAGGGACCCCCAGTATGCAAAAAGGGAATTAGTTCCCCCTCTGCAAACGCGGCAGTGGGCTGCGTTGCAGAGAGGTGTAACAAGGGGCATAGTCTCATTACACCTCTGCAATGTAGCCCCTGGCGCATACTGGAGGTTCCAGGTGGGCTAATTGGCCCCCAGGGGCCCCCAGTATGCAAGGGGAATTAGTTCCCCCTCTTCAAACATGCACGGGGGCTGCGTTGCAGAGAGGTGTAAAAAGGGTTGTGGCTTCATTACACCTCTCTGCAATGCAGTCCCCTGGCGCATACTGGAGATTCCTGGTGGGCTTTCAGGTCTTATATAGTTAGGAATTAGCATTAAAAAAACCTTTAAAATTCACTGAAAAAACCATAGGTTTCACACCAGTTATAGTTAGGAATTAGCATTTAAAAAACCTTTGAAATTCACTGAAAAAACCATAGGTTTCACACCAGGTATAGTTAGGAATTAGCATTTAAAAAACCTATTAAATTCACTAACAAAACCATAGGTTTCACACCAGTTATGGTTACCTGGAAATTTTACTGACATAAACCATTAAAATTCCCACGTTATAGTTAGTTGGACTCACTATAACTTGCGCGCCTGCAATGCACTGCTGATGACGTCACATATTACATCACTCATGACATGGTCAGTGACATCACTCATGACATCACTGATGACACCATCCAGTGAATGTGTGTCTTTCTGAAAAATAAATTTGTTTTATATATGTATTTGTAAAGGTCGATGGAAGAATAAATGTTTAAATAAGTGTGTAAATGAATGTTTTTTTAAAAAAAAATTGGTTGGTTAACTGGCTTATTAAGTGTATCTTAGTGAATACATATATTAGCGAGTATTGTTTAAATATTTAAATGTTTGTATCAGTGTTTCTCTTTGTGTATAAGTGGCTGCACGGGTTGGTGACTGCACTGTTTGTGTGTGTTTTGAAGACAGCATATGTGCAGGACTGTATGGGTGGATGAGTGTGTATATGTGTGTGTTAGTGAGTGAATGACTGTCTCACTAGTGTCTTCATTAGTAACGACATATGTTTTAATCTAGTATATGTGAGTATTGATGTATATAAGTGAGTATAGTATATATAGTGAGAGATTGTAGGAGTTCCTGTTTAAATAAGTATGTGTTTTTATAAGTGATTGTTTAAGAGAGTAAGTATGTGTAAGTTTCCTTAGAAGTAAGGTGGTAGTGTGTGTATAAATGTATATGCAAATAAATGGATGTTCAATAGTTTATTTGCATGTGTGAGTATGTGTGTGAGTAACTTTTGGATGACTGCTGATGTGTAACAGGATGTATAGGTGTATCACTACATATTATGAGTGAGTATATATATGAGTGACTATATAGAACTGTTGGTGAATGAGTGGAAATGTTTGTTTCTATTTTTGAATATGTGTTTCAAGCGTTACATTACACTGAAATTAGGTCTGTCACTCTGTCACAAGGATGGTGTCATCAGTGATGTCATGAGTAATGTCACTGACCATGTCATGAGTGATGTAATATGTGACGTCATCAGCAGTGCATTGCAGGCGCGCAAGTTATAGTGAGTCCAACTAACTATAACGTGGGAATTTCAATGGTTTTATGTCAGTAAAATTTCCAGCTAACTATAACTGGTGTGAAACCTATGGTTTTGTCAGTGAATTTAATAGGTTTTTAAATGCTAATTCCTAACTATAACTGGTGTGAAACCTATGTTTTTTTCAGTGAATATATATATATATACATTACCTACTGGCGGTTGCCAGTAGGTAGTTATAGTTAGGATTATTTTCAATAGGGTTTTCGCAACATTCTATTGGGAATAACTTTGGTGCTGGTTGAGGAATCTGCCTGAAAATTTCCTCAAATGTGCCTCGCGGCGCTCCAGTCCTTCCCTTAAAGTTTGGGGGGATTTGTCAAGCGGGGGCCGAGATAAAGGGGGGTCCCAAAACGTGTTTTCCCCATGTTAATTTCCATAGGGAGGTCGACCTCACTTTTAGCCCGAACGGCTGAATGGATTTCCATCAAACTTAGCAAAATTGTAGGGACTGGTAGCCCGATGTGCCTTTGCTATGTCTCAAGATATGTGCTCCTGTGGATTTTGAGTAATTTAGGTTAAAAAAAATATATATATCTATAAGCGCACCCCGGTACGCGCACCGGGGCGCGCTCCAGCGTGCTATGCGAGTTCGCGCGCGGAAAGCTGATTGGCTCCCGGGTGTCTGTCAACATTCCAAACAGTCCGGAGCGGCCGCCATCTTGTGTCTCGGTAGGATCGAGACACAAGAGGTGGCCAAAACAAAGGGGGAAATGACCATAAGGGGGCAGAGTAGACACCCCCTGACCCCCTAGGTTTGATGTGGGGGCTATAATTTGCGCGGCGGGAGCACCCGGTACGCGCACCGGGGAGCGTACCGGGGAGCGTACCATGGGTAAAACCCAGTGAAACAGTAAAATAATAATTTAAAGTGCTTAGAGGTAGGGTAGTTCTGAATAGAGTTGTTGCATTGTACACCGTCTCCTCTGTAGATACTCCTCTGTAGATATCTTGCATGTTGTTACATATGTTTTTGTGGTATATGGAATCCATACCATAGTCTGTCAGGAAAGAAGAAATAGATCCATTAAGCCCTCCCTGAGAAGGCCTAGGGAATGATGGGTAGTCTACCCTGCTCCCTTATGATGTTTTCAAGTATTACATTTTACTCTCTTCTGAATCTACACAAAATTGGCGGTGATATGGTGCATTAGAGACAGACAGTGAGAGAAAGGAGGCAGGAGATGAAAAAGAGATGTCAAATACACATTGGAGATAATATAGTGGGAGAAAGGAAGTAACTATGAGCAAACTTATTATGTAACACAAAAAAGTTGCACAGTATTCTATATGTCTCACTTTATATTATAATCATTTTGGTACTATTTCATGAATTACATATAATAATGAATAATGTCTCAAACAATTTTTAATTATTAAATATAAATGTATTGTTCTGATTTTTCAACATTTAAAAGAACTCCTAACATTAGATCATCTGGAATGTCTCCATTTTGATTGATTGATTCTATTGTTTCAACACTGTCAAGTAATTGTTGGTCCTCAGACTGATCCATAAAGTCCAAGTCATCCATATCTTCCTCTGGATTGTTCTCAACAACAACTTCGAAAGAAATATTATTTTGTCTTGTTTTCCTTCCATTTTCTTGCTGTAAATTGCATCAAAATAACTATATCAGTAGAGTTAGGGCACTGTTGGGTTTAAGTTCAGACAGGTACTTTTGAGTTTTTAACAGTGAAGTTATCTTTGGGCAGTGTATGGTTTCAGGCAGGAAGTAGAATTATTAAAAAGTGCATGTGATGAAGCCTAAGTAAATTTATAATTATACCAGAGAAGCCTAACTCAATCCATAACTATAACAGAGAAGCCTATCTCAATCTATAACTATTACAGAGGGACAGTATATAACTATCAGAAAACGTTTTCCCAAATTAACTTAAAGTGCACAAAATAGTTCCCCTTCCAAATTAACAACTTACCTTTGTGAAAGCTGTTAAAGTTTTCAGTGAAAATCCTTTTCAAATGTACCTCAGGTAGTACAAGTCAAAATGGCTGTGTTTCCCTCTCATTTTTCATATATATTCATGTACTTAACCAATCAAATGTCAGCACATAAAAGTACAAAATGTAAGTAACATTTTAATTGGTTGTAAATTCCAACACTTTCATATGTGTTTTTGTCATGTATTTTACCTCAGGATATTTAGACAGGGCTACAGCCTAAATGGCTCAATGGAATACCACCAAATTTGGGAAAATGGTAGGGACTGCTATGTAGTAGGGCTTATTCTATATTTAGTGAAAGTGTCTCCAGTTATTTTTATGTAAATTAAGTTCCCACATTTTTTAGGGAGCACTTACCGGTGCACGCTCCGGTACGCGCACCGGGAGCGCTACGGGAGTCCGCCATCTTGTGTTTCGGCATAATTGAGACACAAGATGGTGGACAAACAACGTTGGGAATGGGTAAAAGGGGGCACGGTAGACAGCCTGTGACCCCCTAGGTTTTCTGAGGGGGGCTTAAAATACTGCGCTTACCGGTGAGCGCCCCAGTACGCACACCGGGAGCGCTCCAGGGCAAAAAAAAAAATAAAAAAAATATCAATATACATAAAAAAATAGTATTACATAAATATACAATATACGATTCATTTTAAAAAATATTACATTTCATAGCTATAGAAATTTGCTATTAAAAAACCTTTGAAATTCACTGAAAAAAACATAGGTTTCACATCAGTTATAGTTAGGAATTAGCATTTAAAAAACCTATGAAATTCACTGAAAAAACCATAGGTTTCAAACCAGTTATAGTTAGGCATTAGCATTTGAAAATCCTATTAAATTCACTGAAAAAAACATAGGTTTCACACCAGTTATAGTTAGCTGGAAATTTTACTGACATAAAACCAATGAAATTCCCACGTTATAGTTAGTTGGACTCACTATAACTCGCCAGCAATGCACTGCTGATGACGTCACATATTACATCACTCATGACATGGTCAGTGACATCACTCATGACATCACTGATAACACCATCCTTGTGACAACGTGACAGACCTCCTTTCAGTGTAATATAACCCTTCAAACACATATTCAAAAATAGAAACTAAAATTTACAAAAAATAGAGAAACCCATACCAGTTACAATAACCAATTCAGTAATTCCACCATCTATATACACATCCACTCATTCACCAACAGTTCTATATAGTCACTCAAACATATATTCACTCATCATATGTAGTGAAACACCTATACATCCTGTTACATACCGACAGTCATCCAAAAGTTAAATACACACATACTCACACATGCAAAAAAACTATTGAACATCCATTGATTTGCATATACAGCTATATACATACTAGCACATTACTTCTAAGGAAACTTACACATACTTACTCTCTTAAACAATCACTTATAGAAACACATACTTAAATAAAGAGGAACTCTTTCAATCTTCCATTCTCACATATACTCACTTATATACATCAATACTCACATATACTAGATTAATACATATGTAGTTACTGATAAACACACTAGTGATACAGTCATTCACTCACTAACACACACATATACACACTCATCCACCCATACAGTCCTGCACATATGCTGTCTTCAAATCACATACAAACAGTGAGTCAGTCAGTGATGCAACTATGTGCTAAGTAATACCCCCACCAAACCATACAGACACTCATACTGATACTAAAAAAATGTATCTAATAACCCATATACACACACATGTAGCTACTCACCAACCCATGCAGCCACTTATACACAAAGTGAAACACTGATACAAACTTTTAAATATTTAAACAATACTCGCTAATATATGTATTCACTAAGATACACTTAATAAGCCAGTTAACCAATCAATTAAAAACAAAGAAATCCATTTAGACACTTATTTAAACATTTATTCTTCCATCGACCTTTACATATACATATATAGAACAGATTTATTTTTCAAAAACACACACATTCACTGGATGGTGTCATCAGTGATGTCATGAGTGATGTAATATGTGACGTCATCAGCAGTGCATTGCAGGCGCGCAAGTTATAGTGAGTCCAACTAATTATAACGTGGGAATTTCATTGGTTTTATGTCAGTAAAATTTCCAGCTAACTATAACTGGTGTGAAACCTATGGTTTTTCAGTGAATTTAATAGGTTTTTTAAATGTTAATTCCTAACTATAACTGGTGTGACACCTATGGTTTTTTCAGTGAATATATATATATATATATATATATATATATATATATATATATATATATATATATATATATATATATATATATATATAAACCATTTACTTACTTACTTACTAAAGAAATATGGTAAACTCATTTTTGTAGGAAGAATGAAAACATTTCTAAACTAAAAGTATAATAAACAACAACATAATAAATGTTAAAAATCCACTCAATTAAACAACTAAAAATTAACATAAATGATAATTAAATAAATAATTCCTATTCAATAAAAAGTACCATAATATTTATCGTAATTATAATTTAATTTACTTCACACCCTATTCCCCTACAAACCCAACAACCTGCTACTAAGCTTTAAATTGCCAATCAAATTCTAAAATAAATTTCCAATAAAATTTAAAATTGCAATCTATGGGGCTGGTTAGATGGCAGACGGACTTCAGAACATCCACCATCATTTCATATTTGGGACCACATGCCTACAAGGCGGCAGTCCCCCAGTAGAAAATATGATGCAACTGCCACCGATGCAGTCGCATTGTCTTTTTTTGTATTGTGGCATGTGGTAATGGCTGAAGCACATGTCGCAAGACAAAAAGGGGTCACCACACATATCTCTGCACTACGTAGGCAGGCACCATGCCGTGCCTGCCAAATGGTGCAGGGACATGTAGGGAGCAACATAAGTTCCCCCCAGTGCCCACAGCCAAGTGACAGGGGATAAGGGAGCTTGATACAGGCCCCAATTGTCCTTTTTCTCTAGCTTTTCCATGGTGGGGAACTGCCATGGACAGGCTGGCAGGGACGGTCATCATAATCCCTATGGTGGTACCTCGTAGGCACCAACCCAATGCAGGGATCGCAAGGACCTCCGCCGCACCGGCAGTCTCAAGCAGCCTGACAGAGGTGTGGTGATTGGTGTTTCCGACCGCCAACACACCGCCCGCCATTCTAATGTGGTGGGCAGGGAAAGTGGTGCCCATTAAGCATGGGCGAATTTTGCGAATCTGGCGTTCGCAAATTTTGCGAATTTGCAAACTCACAATCTGCAAAATCCGCGAATTCTCACGAATTTGCGGATTTTTTTGTGTGTTTGCAAGGATTTTTGCCAGTTCGCGAGGGTTTTGTACCAGTTCGCAATTGCGAACTTACATGTAGGCTCGTAACGGCCGCGATTATGTTGTTTCTACGTCTGGTTCATCATCACAGGTTCCCAGCACCCTCTGTTTCACCCCTGCCACCCTCTGTTTCACCCATGCCACCCTCTGGTACATCAATGCCGCCCTCTGGTTCATCATCACTGTAGATTATGGGGGGGGGGAAAGCAAGCACGCCTGCCCTGCTTCAACTGACATGAATTAATTTGGGGTTGATTTATTAATGTGTCACTGTTTTAAAATTCCAGTCTGGCACCTGATTCCTTATCTGTAATTTGCTTTCTGTTGCAGTGCAATTTTTTTTTCCAGGACCTTTGTGGCCTACTTGTAGCTATTCTATGAGCCTGCTGTGAGGGTCAGAGCAGGGTCATGCAATTGTTGCAACTAGCAACTGAACTGGGAATTTGCGGATTTTTTTTTTGTGTTCGCAAGGATTTCTGCCAGTTCGCGAGGGTTTTGTACCAGTTCGCAATTGCGAACTTACATGTCGGCTCGCAACGGTCGCCATTATGTCGTTTCTACGTCTGGTTCATCATCACAGGTTCCCAGCACCCTCTGTTTCACCCCTGCCACCCTCTGTTTCACCCATGCTACCCTCTGGTACATCAATGCCACCCTCTGGTTCATCATCACTGTAGATTATGGGGGGGAAAAGCAAGCACACCTGCCCTGCTTCAACTGACATGAATTAATTTTGGGTTGATTTATTAATGTGTCACTGTTTTAAAATTCCAGTCTGGCACCTGCTTCCTTATCTGTAATTTGCTTTCTGTTGCAGTGCAATTTTTTTTCCAGGACCTTTGTGGCCTACTTGTAGCTATTCTATGAGTCTGCTGTGAGGGTCAGAGCAGGGTCATACAATTGTTGCAACTAGCAACTGAACTCTGGCGGGCCCCAGTCAGGAAGCACTACAGGGAATGGTTACTAATGATGAGTTTGAACTTTTGCACCTGCTGAATGCTTTCACTTTTGCAAAACTCGTTTTTCTGCAGAACAGCATTACAGCAACTGTAATGCCCCAAACAAGCTTACTTGTGAAAGTTGATTTCTAATCCAAAAGTGATCCAAAGAAAGTCAAAAGGCCTCAAATCCAAAAAAGTGCAGGCAAATGTCAACGTGAGGAGTTATTCTGATAAAAATCATCATTTTCAGAAGGTCTATGCTGCTTGCTAGTGGATTTCTTGTGCAGAATTGCAATTTTTGTAATTTCGCGAGTGCGAGATTGTTCTGCCCGCTGCACCTACATGTTCGCAATTGCGAACTTACACCGCACGCCGCAAAATTGTATCACCAAGAAAAAAAAATCCGCTGCGTGCGAATTTGCGGATTTTCGGTAAATTCGTGAGCGTTTGCGGATTGCGAATTTACCGAAAATCCGCAAAATCCACGAGCGTAACGGATTTTCCGCCCATGCTTAGTGCCTATGGCAGTGAGACCGCCACCGACAGCCTGTCCATGGCAGTCTCGCTGCCATCGTAATTACCCCCTATGTTTTCACAAATAAATATAGATTATGTTAATAATATTACCACCTAAAACTAATATCATGACAACAAATTTAAATAATTAAAAACATTTTTTTAATAATGAAAACTTTATTAAAAACAAAACTTTTGAAAACAATATTTCTTACCAAAAAACAATATTCTTGACAACAACACTACCACAATATTTTTGTAGTAACAATCTTTCTTTATGATATTTCTTTATCACAGCATTTAAAACTTGATATTTTGCCTGAATAACATTGGAGCAGGGCCAAGACTCGGTATAATCTAAGATGGCATGGTGGACAAAGACTGATGGGTTGAATTCTATCTTGAGTGAATGCTATTGGTTAGAAAAATTGGAAGCATTCCACCCATCTTGTGTGTATTTTATTGCAGGATGTGTATCATACTTTGCACACATGTGGAAGTGGCTGATATACCACTGATATGCAGTGTTCAAATTCATCTGATTTTGTAGTTGAATATTCTGAAAACATCTCAGAAAGGGTCTTTGTTAGCTGTGGCTTCCAAAACAGGTAGTAATAAAGCTGCTGTTACAGGAGGAAGGATTATTTTGTCAAGCATTCCAACTCAGAAAGCTTCACAGCCTAAAGATCTAACACCTGTGAGCACAATCTAAAGATGTTAAAAAACCCATTACTTAATCCCTTTTACTACTTTCCTTATTGGTTCACACTGTCCTGGACCAAACTACAGGGACTGTATGTTAAAACCAAAATTGTAATAGCACTATCTGTGTAAGATTATGATGGGCACGAGGTAGCCTAATACATAAAATTGGTAAAGTCAAAGGCTTTATCCATTATTTTTAAAGACCAGCATGGTCCCATGGGAGGTGCTCCAGGTACGTATAGGAATTGAGACTCAGTGACTTGAAAGGGAAGGTGGGGCTCACCCATAAAGTTTATTTAAGGTATGCAACTGGTTCTGTGGAGTGACTTTCAATGGAAGAGGGTTAATGTAGTTGTATGAAACCAAAAGCCCCACATGGTGATACTCAGGCAAAACTTTCTCTTTGTGTAATATCGCACATGCACAAATCTAATTAGAAAAGTTTTCTTGATTTTTGCTCTCTATAGGAGCTTTCACTTGTTTCTTGCCTGTTCCCAATTGGTGTATCTCAACATTTTCAATAACACTGTACTGAGTACTTTCAGATTCATTCATCTGCATCCTATGGGTCACTTGAAGACCATTGCCACACTTCACCCATGCCCCAAAGTCTGCATCCTGTTTAAAACTTCCTTCTAGAGTGTCTAGCCCAGGTGTCCTGGCATCAAGGTAAAGGATGGAAGCAAAGATGAGGATTTGAGGTGACTTCCATGTATAGGCTTCTGTACAGAATTTTAAGTCAATGCAAGTATATGAGAAACAATTGAACAAACATAGGTAGCAATTTGGGATTTGATATACGTGATTTATTATCAAAACACAGCGTGATTGCTGATAACAATTAATGAATCGACTTATGCAAATTAACAAGCCCCAAGAAAAGGGAAGGGGGGAAGTGCTCAGGGAGGTGAAAAAGAGTAAGGAATGTTAATCATAGTGTTAAAAGGGAAAACATCCAAATTCAATGACAGTACAAATCAATTACAATACAAGTGCCAAAAAATAGGGCAAAATTCCAAACATAGTCAGTAAATCATATTCAACGGTCACAGCTGATTGCTTAATGGATCGGGGGTGTGCCGGAATCTCAAGAAAGGAAAGTCGACGTTTCGACCCCTATAAGTAGGCTAGTTAAAGTCCTTAAGCGGGGTCTTCATCAGGACGTCATACTGGAGAGGGGGGAGGGAAGGGGCAGATCTGTATGAAGAATAATGAGACTTTGGTACATTGTAAGGACGACAACAGTTCATCCTATCTATTAGAGAAGTGATTTAAGTGAATTACCATGGGGTACGGCCCAGCTGGGCTCTGTACAGAATAGGGCCGCCACACCAGAGAGTCGTGGTCAGTCCAACGAAGTGGGAACATCAGCTACAGAGGAGACAAACGTAACTGTAAGATCGTGTGATGGCTATTTTTAAAGAGAAAGCTGCTATCCTGAAGAGTGGGATATCACCCAGACTCATGAGGGAACCTGGTTAAAGAATGTATCACAATTGAATATAGGCTGTGTTGGAAATTACCTTTAAATGCTGTTTTGTTGCCTGTCAAGCATATCTTTTGTACCAGGAATTAATTAATAAATATGGCGCTGCTTCGGTCTCCAATAATCAACTGGAAGGAGAGAGTGGATTGCTAAGTATAGTGAAACATGCATGATAAGTTCCACATAGTTACAAATGTATAAACAACGAGCGAGTCTCGTGTTTTCACATATTGAAATGGCTGATACTCACACGAAAATGAGGCGTGGTGCATATATAAGACATTCAGTCAATCTCCGTCATGCCAAAGGAGCGGAGTTGTAAACACACTGACTTAATCAAAGCAGGGTTGCACCAGCGGCGCTCGCGTGTTAGTTCTAGAATAAGGGATACATTTGTTTCACTTTAGAGTCGAGCAGCAACAAAGTCGTGTGCTTTCCCAACATTGAAATTGTCAAATACTCACAAAGAATGGAAGCGGGCAGCGCCGTCTCGGAAAGCGGGGTTGGATCTCCGGCGTTTTTTTATTAGTCCTAAAGGCAAGGATACAATTGTATCGTTTTAGTACTACGGTCACGGCACAACTGAATTAGAGCAGTGGCTGAGGGGATGATTACTCACAAAAAGGGGAAGCAGCGTAGTCTGTATCGATGTGGTCATGAACTCCGCACCAGCATGAATGCGGAGTTTGGGGGAGTGGCCAAGTGGGAAGTGAGTCATAGAAATAAAAGAGTTACTCAGCGAGGCTCGCTATGGGCCAAGGTGTACTTTCGTACATTATCTGGATTGGTTTTTAAAATATAATATAATGTGCAGTATATTGTAAAGATAACAAACTCTAGTGCATCTCTCACACAGGAGGATGAAGACCAGGGGGCCCGATGTAGAGGGCGCAATTGTTAAAGTAGACTTATACTGTACGGCATATTTTTGGATGACATCACTCATGGAAAGAACATTAGCTGGTGTATCTCACACGCAGGAGGATAAAACCAGACCACAATTAATTGAGGATCAATGAATCAAGAGTTAGAAAACAGACTCTAGTCCATCTCTCACACAGGAGGATGAAGACCAGGGGGCCCGTTGTGGAGGGCGCAATTATTAAAGTAGACTTATCCTATACAGCATATTTTTATGTATGGATGACATCACTCATGGAAAGAGCTGGTGTATCTCACATGCAGGAGGATAAGACCAGACCACAATTAATTGAGGATCAATGAATCAAGAGTTAGATAATAAACAGTCTACAACAAGTGTGTACTAAGGTTACCTTAGGGAGAAGAGGAGGGAATTTTCCAGCAATACTAAACACACGAGAGTCCAAATGGATGTCCCTTCTGGACTCCATTAACAATGGCCTGAATGAACAGGACAGCAGTCTAGCACAGTTAGCAGCCCTTGGACAGCGTTAACACACCTTTAACTGCCATCCACCTAAAATTGCTTACTTGCGGTCCTTCCAGAAATTCCCTTCAAATAATGGCTCAGGGCATGTTCTTTCGAATATTTTCCACCTTGACCACTTGTGCTGAGAATCACATGATTTCCTCCCTAGTACACACTTGTTGTAGACTGTTTATTATCTAACTCTTGATTCATTGATCCTCAATTAATTGTGGTCTGGTCTTATTCTCCTGCATGTGAGATACACCAGCTCTTTCCATGAGTGATGTCATCCATATATAAAAATATGCTGTATAGGATAAGTCTACTTTAATAATTGCGCCCTCCACAACGGGCCCCCTGGTCTTCATCCTCCTGTGTGAGAGATGCACTAGAGTCTGTTTTCTAACTCTTGATTCATTGATCCTCAATTAATTGTGGTCTGGTTTTATCCTCCTGCGTGTGAGATACACCAGCTAATGTTCTTTCCATGAGTGATGTCATCCAAAAATATGCCGTACAGTATAAGTCTACTTTAACAATTGCGCCCTCTACATCGGGCCCCCTGGTCTTCATCCTCCTGTGTGAGAGATGCACTAGAGTTTGTTATCTTTACAATATACTGCACATTATATTATATTTTAAAAACCAATCCGGATAATGTACGAAGGTACACCTTGGCCCATAGCGAGCCTCGCTGAGTAACTCTTTTATTTCTATGACTCACTTCCCACTTGGCCACTCCCCCAAACTCCGCATTCATGCTGGTGCGGAGTTCATGACCACATCGATACAGACTACGCTGCTTCCCCTTTTTGTGAGTAATCGTCCCCTCAGCCACTGCTCTAATTCAGTTGTGCCGTGACCGTAGTACTAAAACGATACAATTGTATCCTTGCCTTTAGGACTAATAAAAAAACGCCGGAGATCCAACCCCGCTTTCCCAGACGGTGCTGCCCGCTTCCATTCTTTGTGAGTATTTGACAATTTCAATGTTGGGAAAGCACACGACTTTGTTGCTGCTCGACTCTAAAGTGAAACAAATGTATCCCTTATTCTAGAACTAACACGCGAGCGCCGCTGGTGCAACCCTACTTTGATTAAGTCAGTGTGTTTACAACTCCGCTCCTTTGGCATGACGGAGATTGACTGAATGTCTTATATATGCACCACGCCTCATTTTCGTGTGAGTATCAGCCATTTCAATATGTGAAAACACGAGACTCGCTCGTTGTTTATACATTTGTAACTATGTGGAACTTATCATGCATGTTTCACTATACTTAGCAATCCACTCTCTCCTTCCAGTTGATTATTGGAGACCGAAGCAGCGCCATATTTATTAATTAATTCCTGGTACAAAAGATATGCTTGACAGGCAACAAAACAGCATTTAAAGGTAATTTCCAACACAGCCTATATTCAATTGTGATACATTCTTTAACCAGGTTCCCTCATGAGTCTGGGTGATATCCCACTCTTCAGGATAGCAGCTTTCTCTTTAAAAATAGCCATCACACGATCTTACAGTTACGTTTGTCTCCTCTGTAGCTGATGTTCCCACTTCGTTGGACTGACCACGACTCTCTGGTGTGGCGGCCCTATTCTGTACAGAGCCCAGCTGGGCCGTACCCCATGGTAATTCACTTAAATCACTTCTCTAATAGATAGGATGAACTGTTGTCGTCCTTACAATGTACCAAAGTCTCATTATTCTTCATACTGATCTGCCCCTTCCCTCCCCCCTCTCCAGTATGACGTCCTGATGAAGACCCCGCTTAAGGACTTTAACTAGCCTACTTATAGGGGTCGAAACGTCGACTTTCCTTTCTTGAGATTCCGGCACACCCCCGATCCATTAAGCAATCAGCTGTGACCGTTGAATATGATTTACTGACTATGTTTGGAATTTTGCCCTATTTTTTGGCACTTGTATTGTAATTGATTTGTACTGTCATTGAATTTGGATGTTTTCCCTTTTAACACTATGATTAACATTCCTTACTCTTTTTCACCTCCCTGAGCACTTCCTCCCTTCCCTTTTCTTGGGGCTTGTTAATTTGCATAAGTCGATTCATTAATTGTTATCAGCAATCACGCTGTGGTTTGATAATAAATCACGTATATCAAATCCCAAATTGCTACCTATGTTTGTTCAATTGTTTCTTTGATAATTTCACTTCAGTGTATGTCTACAATACACTATCCTTACGGGGACCCCCTTTATATGTACAACATAGCGCCCAGGTCCCCGTGACTGCATGGGTTCAACCCCCTTTGTGTAACAATGCAAGTATATGGGTCTGAACCCATATACTTAAAAAACCTTTTCATGTTCCAGCTTGTACACTCACATACATACTGATAGGTTCAAATGATGAGCAAGAGCACTCTTTCTTCTCAAGAAGAAATCCATGGTTAATCTGTTTTCTCACTTGCTCATACATTTCTTTCTGCTCAAGATTTAGTTGTTGTTCCAAGTTTCCTAAGTTTGTTAGATGTTCTTGACCTTGATGCATTACTGTTTCCACCTCTTCCATAGCAGTTGCTGCTTCATTTAGAACAATTGGTTCTCCCAGTGGGTCCTGATTCAACGGAGCAGAAGTTTGACTGTCTTGAGAACTGTCTCTATCAATCTCAGCTGCAATTGTAGCTTCTTGCTCAATTTCGTCATTCAACATTCTGACATAATTAGCAAAATTAGGACATTCTATAGTACCTTTAGTTGCATTGAAGGGATCTTCATAGCTGTCAAAATCTCCAAGTAATTCCAATTCTGAGCGCCGTGGCTTGAAAAGTTGCAAAAGAGCTAAATAGTAAAATTCCCTTTTGTCAGGTGTTTTGCAACTCAGTTTACAGTGATTAATCAAATGTCTTTTTCTTTGTTTCACCAGACATCCTTCAGAACCAATACCGGCTCATATACCAATATTAATGTTTTCGGTAATATTCCGTTTAAAAATATAGTTTTGCAGCACTTCATAGAGACAAATGTTCTCAAGATAATGACTTCTATTTGGATAATATATATCTAACATATTTGTTTTCACAATATCAGTACTTTCTGGCTCTTTTTCAGCTAAATATTCAATTTCTTGTACAGATTTAGGAACTCAGTTTCGTGTTGCAGCAAGGCCTAGACTCACCCAAATGATTCTTCTAGATTTGGAGTATATACTTGCAGATGATAAGCGATCCGAGCATTCATTCGCTCCAATTTCTCGATGGGATAATATCTTCAAACTGTAACTGTATAATTTCTTACTTAGACTCTTCTCATGGGAAATATCTTCCCACATTTCCTTTAATTCCGTCTTTTTTGACTTTGTTATGTAGGAGGTCATATATCGAGCAACAGCAATGGAATTGTCTGCACCATATTGAATATCCATATTAGCATTCCACATGGACAAAATGACTGGGTTGTAGTCATTTATGTATTTTGACTCTTCATTTCTTCCTAAGTTGTAGGTATTTTTTGGAGACTTTCTTGTGATATTATGTTGCAAAGATGACATAAAACTGTTCACTCTTCCTTTCGATATTACAGGTCGAGGAAATGCAAAACGGCATTTGCTGTAGAATTTGTCCTTAGATTTGTATTTTCGACGACAGTAATTGCCACAACGATGGTTTTGGAATCGTAAGACTTGTTGTCTTAAGTCCTTATCTTGTGTACTTTTGGGTACTTCATATGTAGCATATTCTTCAAAAAAAGACAACATAGTATCATCTGTGTCTGTTCCAAATTTGGGAGCATCTTTGATCCATAATAGCATACGTATGTGAGGAGCACCTCTCGCTTGATACTCCTTTCTCCAAAAGAAATCCAGAACCTCTCCAAGAGGAGATTTTTTTTTACTTGTGATAAAAGACATCATAGCTTCGAATCTATTCTATGATTGAAATACCTGCATACATTAACAGGATCTAAAGAGCACAATTCTCCAGGTGTCTTGTATTAGATATTTGGTATATTTGGATTTGCATCTCGAAGAAATTGAAGTAAATCATCATTCAGCACAGGAACCATGTAGGAGTTTCTAAGTTCCTTGGCATGCATTTAAGTTCTCCATGACGACGGTACCAGTACTCATTAGTACCACGCTGACATGCCATCAGATTAATCAGCTGAGTTTCCAAAACATTATCTTTCTGCTGTACTTTATCCATAAATTCCTTTGCCGAAATATTTTGCAGATGTACACCTGCTTTCAATATGTGGTTTACTGCATAAGAAAGTCCAGACAAGTCACTCCCAAACAAAAGATGAAACAAATATGGTATACATTGTCGAAATCCTGCATCTTCTGCATATAATCTTGACGTCCGGTATTCAGATGCAGGATTCTGCACAGGTCGTTCATCATATCGTCCTCCTTTTCCTGTAGGAAACAACTGAGGGAAACAACAAGCTTCCAAGCTTTTTTCCCATACACTTAAGGCACTTCCTTTTGCTTCTTTCATTTGAAATAACTCTATAGCATTCCCCATCATTTCTTTGGACTGCAATGGATGAACACTGTAATCTTCGTAGATTTCTTCAGTTCTGGACACATCCACTTTTTCAATTTGCCCAGATGGCAAGTCAGTATCTTCTTGTACAGTTATTTTTTCTTCTCCCACATACACATTTTTGTAATATTGAATATTTTTTACCAGATACAATGTTGCCTTTTTCACTATCCTAACATCGACTAATTCTTGCCAGATTGTCATACTCGTAGGAACGTCATTAACAAGAATAACTAAAGGTTCATCCTCTACATTTTCTACACCAATAGTTACAATATTTTTCTTTAAATCTAGAGGAAAATTGACAACTCTTCCCTTTAATTCTCTTTGTAAATCAGAAGGAGGCAATTTTCCTGTCTTAGGCTCCATACGAACAATAGCCTGAAATGGATGCACCCATTGAATAAGAATAGACACATAGGTATTTAAATCCATCAGTTAAGAAGGAATATTTACCAAGTCAAGATTATTATGGAGAGCTCTAGCAGGCATTTTGTTCTCTTCTAATTTGTTATAACAATATTTACAAATATGCTGATCAGAACACAAATCAAAACAATTCTCTACCAACAAATAGGTTGCAAAATCCTTCCACTCATTATTATTTTCCTTTTCACTTTTTAAATACAGATCAACAGTCCTGGTCTGATTTCTATAATGAATTCGTCGACAACAGATACAAGAATAATTTGGCCTTTCACCTGAAATCACCTTAAACTGTATAATTTCTTGCTCAAAATTTTCTACACTGCACTGTCCTACATTCTCTTCCACATTTTCTTCCATTAATCTCTCACTTTCTGCACTGTCTTCCTGAGAATAAACGTAACTAATCTCAATTTTATCACAGACATGTGTTACATCTGATACAGATCCACGCAAAAGAGCACTGTTCAACTTTTTTAACATTAGTGCTGGACTTTTCGCGTAATACAATGTTCTGACTAATTTCCTCATCTGAGTATGATGAACTGCTAACATCCTGAAATGGTGGAAAACACTTTGACATACTTTTTTAGAAACACAAGGCAGAGAATGACCTTGCAAACCAGTATTTTCTCTCACTCTGCAATTACTACTACAATTCCAAGTGTACACTCGAGCTTTAGGACGTCTTCCTAAAACTTCATCAGCTAACACCTCTTCTGCATTTCTAGGAACAATTTTTTCTTTCTCAATAGGACAACCATTTCTAACCTCATAAGCATGACCACTGGTGTCAAATGCATGCAACAAATCATTACTTTAAAGATAACTTTCTTCATTAAAAAAAGGCTCAGAACTTGACATTTTTTCTTTCTCAATAGGACAACCATTTCTAACCTCATAAGCATGACCACCGGTGTCAACTGCATGCAACAAATCATTACTCTGAAGATAACTTTCTTCATTAAAAAAGGCTCAGAACGTGAACTATGTTTCCATTCACCCAATAAAACCTCACAAAAATTACTTCTGTTAATGAGTCTTCTCCACTTACATTTGGACTTCACTAAATGGATTCGCTTATCTAGTGATCTAACTCTATTGATTACTAAAATAAAGAGTTTTCTTTTTAATTCCAAAGCTTTCTCAACTACATTTTTTATAGCTTTCTTCTTCTTATAAAATATTGTTTTTTTCTTATATACCTTAATTTCTTTCATTAAATTTGATACCAATCTATTATAAACCATTCTTTTCTTTATTCGTAGTTTTTTTGGGTTGCTGATACACTAAAGGCATTTTTCTGTTTCTGAACACTACTCTTAGTCTTTAGTATTTTCCTCAAAAAAGTGCTCCTGCTCTTACCAGGACTTTCTCTCTGTTTGTTAAAACATCTCTCTTCATGTAAATCTTCTTAGTGAGTTCTGTTCAAATACACACTTTTCTTTCAGTGCTTTCTCTTTTGGTCCTTTGTTGGCATGATGCAGTATTTTTAGTATCGATAAACACAACCTATAATAAAAATATATATATAACATTACAAAAAAATATATCAAATATTCTATTATATTACTTATAAGAACAGAGGGAGGAGTATGAGGACAAACCTCTGAGTATAAAAATAAGAGGACTTACAGCAAAAGAACAAGGAGTATGAAGCAAGGAAAATTTAATAAAAAATATAAATGGACAGTACAATATAACAGAATATAGAAACAGCCGCGGCCTTTGGAGGGACTTGCGATGGGGCAGGCAGGTGGGGCGGGGGAGGGGCAGGGTGAGAAGTGATAAAGAACGGAATATGGGGGCATATTACCAACAAGTAGCAATATTTAACGCTAAAATGGGGTTAGAAACGATTTTTTCATTGCTGCCTATTGCTGTATATGTTAGCGGAGAAAACATGCTATTAGCAACGTTTTTCTCCATTGTGCGAAAATATCCAGCGATAGTGGCGAAAAGTGTGAATATCGTTGAGAATACAGCAATATTCACGCATTAGATATTAAATGGTCTTAGCCATGTTATCCAACTCCCATTGGATGAAATGGCTAAGAACTGGTCTGGGCAGGTGTTAGTGTTTGGAGATATTCGTGCTTAGCACGAATATTTCCAACACTACGCCTGCCTTGCTAATAGGCGATAGAGACGTTAGCGACTGCTTTCAGTCGCTAACTAGTTGGGTATGCCCACTTTGCACGTCATTAGCAATAAACATTGCTGACATGCCAAGCGGGTCCCAAACTGCTCGCTATTGTCTAAAAGCTGTCGCTAAAATGAGTTAGTGACAGGTTGCTAATAGGGCGATAGAATTATCGTTGCTTAGCAGCCGAAAACGGATGCTAAATCGGTGATAATTGACTATCGCCACCCTTGGTAATATGCCCCTTGGATCATTGCAGGTAAGTAAACAGTTAAATAAAAAAAAAAAATGGGACATATTATGAACAAAAGTCGATAGATTATTGTCGTTTTTATCGACAGGAAAATGCCGATAAAGCGACGATAATGAGCTTGATAATATGCTCTTCAGAATTCCCATACCAGCCCAGGTTAATACTAGAACTTGGGCTTCTATAGCAATTTACAAGAAGCTATTATTAGGCCCATTTTCACCATTTTATCGGCAGTTTCCTGTCCATAAAACATCAATAATTTTAACACTGGTCCTTAATAATATGCCCGTCAGTGCCATATTATCAGTAAAGGGCGATACATTATTGCTGCTTTTACTGGCAGGAAACTGCCACTAAAGCGTCGATAATGGTCATGATAATATATCCTTGTGAATTTCCATAGAAGCCCACGTTAACACCATAACCTGGGTTTCTATGGGATTTCATAAGGATATATTGTCGAGAGCATTATGACTGGTTTACCGGCAGTTTCCTCTCGATAAAAGCGGTGACAATGTATCGTCCTTTATTGATAATATGGCCCATAATCCCTTAATGTACAGAGGCACAAAATTATATTAAAGAAAAAAAACATTACAGCATGCATTATAGCAAAACACATTTACTACTATAAAACGTTTAACAACGGATGAATATAGAAGCATATTATCAATACAGGCGATAACATTATCAACACTTTATCAGCAGTTTCCTGTCGATAAAGTGGCGATAATTGTATCGACGAGTCTTGGTAATATACCACATAATTCGGTAATGTACAAAGATACACCGTACAGACGCACTCCCATACAACTTTTCAACTCACCTTTCAAATTGAATTCTAGATTAACAAGAATACCACTCACACAGTGGATATTCTTCTACAAAATCTCTAGAGTACAGTGTTTGCAGCACAACCGTCAAATTGAACATTTTCCCTCTCATTTTACGCATACATACATATAAATAACCAATTAAAATCCTGTTCACATTAATTCAAAATAAAACACACATTTATATTGGTTTAACATTCCAAAGCTTTCAAACTACTAGAACTTTCAACCCTTCCCCCATTCCAGAATCTGCCAGTTACCATAGAAACACTTCAGGGAACACCTAACTCAGCACACAGGTGAAAAGTTCATCATACATTGTTGCAAATTAAAACAGCAAGTGTGCTTGCCTCGAGAATATACCAGCTTATCTTATGTAACGTTCTTTTTTATCACTTTTTCTTAACCAATAAAAATAAGGCTTTTAAAAAACAGAAACATGGAACCTAGGGGCATATTACCAACAACTAGCGATAATTATCGCTATATTGGTTTAGCGGCGATATTTTTATCGCTGAGCTGCGGCAATTTTTATCGCTTAGGAACCTTGCTATTATCAAGGTTTATCTCCTAAGCGATAAAAATCGGCCGAAATGCATGAATATCACTGAAAAGTCTGCGATATTCATGCATTACCGAGCTAATGCTCTTAGCCATGTTATCCACCTACCATTGGATAACTTGGTTAGCTTGGTTAGCTTTTGGAGATATTCGCGCTTAGCGCGAATATCTCCAAAAGTTGGTAATAGGAGATATTGATGTTAGCGACTGTTTGCAGTCGCTAACATCTTGGCACGCCCACTTTGCATGTCATTAGTGATAAATATCACTGACATGCAAAGCGGGGCCCAAGATGGTCGCTATCTCCTACTAGCTGTCGCTAACTAGTGTTAGCAACAGCTCGGTAATAGGGAGATAATTGTATCTCCGTTTTCTTGGCTTTTAATGCCAAAAAAGCGGAGATAAACCCCCTTGATAATATGCCCCCTAGTTTTTGGTAAAATGTTGTCAAACAACCAATGATTTCTTTTCTTTTTTTGAAAACTGCATGTTGTCCACCATTTTAGAAAAATCTTACTTTTGAAACTAACATTTCATTCACAGATGCCATCAGAGTGCATCCAGACCTCTCTTCAAAATCCTTACAGTGTGGATTGTGGGACACAGCTATATTTTCTGGAGTCAAAGGTACGCACAACAGAAAAGAATTCACAAGGACCTAGGTTTACCAAATGTAGACATTAAATGGATTGGACAGAGAGGATTAAAGTTTTACCAATTGATGCCATTGGTGAAATCTTTTATGCATCTCCAACGCCCTGACCTCTTAATTGTGCACTGTGGTGGCAATGACCAAGGCACTTTGACTGGGTTAGCTCTGGAAATGCTCATGAAGGACATCTTTGCCCAATTGATGACACTGTTCCCGAAAACTGTCTTTGTATATTCTAATATATGTCAAAGGCAGAGATTGAAGCGGTCCAACCACTATTGTCCACAGTTTGAAAAAGCTAGGAAACATGTGAATAAATCTGTTTCTGCCTTTCTACGAGACTACCGAATGAGGTCCATTTACAACAATAATCTGTGTTTCAATATGCATGGCATCTATAGGAGAGATGGTGTACATTTTACAGATGAGGGGAAGAGAGTGTTTCTCATAAACCTAAGACTCTGCATCGGTACTTACTTGTAGGTACTAAAATCTTGCAATAAACATAACAGCTCTTTTTAGAGCCACACAACACTTAAACAAATACACTTCATAAATATCTAAAATTATTTTTAGTTTTCTTGCTTTCCTACGCTTACGTGACTACTTTCAACATTACAGCTGTACGTTGTCGGTACGCGTACAATAAATCTACCACCCCCTGAGCAACACTATAGGTTCAGAATGTTTTTATCGTGCCCCCTTTCCTAATTTGTCAACTTTGTTTTACTGTTTCCTTGTGACTTGGCTTCCGTGACAAATAAGATGGCTTGCAACACTTCCTGGCTTGGAGTATTGACAGCCAATCAGCGTGCAGCTCCTGCTTGTAATTGTACATATTTCTGTACGCGTACGCTGTGATTTTTCTTTAAAAAATAAATAAAATAGAGCCTAAACATGCATGTACGACCCCCTACCCACGCGTGTTCATCACCACGAAGCCATTAGCATGCATTTCGGGTCATATTATCAACAAAACGAGATGGATTGTCTCCACTTTATCAGCACTTTCCTGCTGATAAAAGCAGGGATAATATGTCGCCTTTTTTTGATATCACGTTTTGTTGACAATATGGCCCGAAATTCGTTTTATTAATGTAATTGTTTAGTTACCTGAAATTATGGAGATTCCGTTGTTTATCACCCCTCACCCTGCCCCTCCCATGCCCATCCTGCCTGCCCCATCGCAAGTCCCTGCACAGGCCACGGCTGAAAGACGCGGTTGTGATCTAGTCATTTACCCCAGAGTTGTGGGAATCGTTGGTGAGGCGCGCGCTCACTAACCAGTGAGAATTTCACCTAAGACGTTCCAGACTTCAGACCTGTGTTCAATTGGTCCTTTGACATTCCTGAAGAGAAATTGGAAAAAATGTTGTGAGAGTTAAAGAAAATAGTTTGACAAGTTAGTGAGTAAGTAAACTTACCCAACATTATAGACAATATTAAATGTACTCAGTCGATGTATTTTCTCTAACTTAAAACAAGAAACGATAAGATTCATGTAAGGAAGGTCTTAAGGGAAAAGAACACATTGAGTTAGGAATAGTAGGAAGACTTTAGAATTAAGAATGAGCATTAATGAAAAACATAAGCTATTGAAGGATTGAGAGAATAGATAACGAGCAACTGCATAAAGAAAAGTTAGTAGAAGAACACGAGCAAATTAATAACATAAAAATTAGACAATAAACTAAGAGGGCTAGATTAATGAATGTTACGTAATTATAGTTGCATAATTTTGCAAAGGGCTAAAACTCTACTAATAGAATGTTATTAGATAATAGTAGTTATACAGTATTTTTTGTAGGCCAAAACAGGTTAAAACAGTAGTTTTGTGTTATATATTATGAAAAGTGTTAAAATTAACTGTTCATATTTTTATACAAGGAGCAAGAACATAAAGGAAAAATTATGAAAAGTGATCAGCCTCATACTCAAGAGATTTTGGATATTACTTTGAGTATAATTGAAGAACTAATTGCTTCTGTCACAGGCAATGAGAGTGAAGAAGGAAAAATTAGTGCTGCAGACATGAATTGTGATTTTGAAGACGAAAGCTTTGATGGAGATTTTCTGGAAGTTTTAAATTATGTTAAATTAGGAATTACTGAATAGGTTGTTGTAACTGATATTGGTATCTCTATTTTTTGAAAATTTTAGTTTCTATTTTTGAATGTCTGTATCAAGGGTTATATTACGCTGACAGGAGGTCTGCCACTCTTTCCCAACAATGATGTCATCAGTGATGTCATTTGAGATGTCATCAGTGATGTCATGAGTGATGTCACTGACCATGTCATGAGTGATGTAATATGTGACATCATCAGTAGTGCATTGCGGGTGCGCGAGTTATAGTTAGCTGAACTAACTATAATGGAGGAATTTCAAGGGTTTTGTATCAGAGAAATGTCCAGCTAACTATAACATAGGTGAAACCTATGTTTTTTTCAGTGAATTTCTAAGGTTTTTAAAATGCTAAGTCCTAACTTTAATGTGCCTGAAACCTGTGTTTTTTTCAGTTTCCATTTGGAATACCTTTGGCGTCGATTGGGGAATTTGCGTGTAATTTTCCAAAATGTTGGCCCGTTACGCTCCGCTCCTCTTCCTGAAATTCTCGGGGGGATTTGTCAAGCGGTGGCCGAGAAAAAAGGGGGTCCCAAAATGTGTTTTCCCCATGCAATTTTCCATAGGACATTTAGACACAACTACAGCCTGAACCGCTGAACGGAATTACACCAAACTTGGCAAAATGGTAGGGTCTGGTACACAGCACGCCCTTTTGGTAAAATTGTGTAAATCCCTCCAGTAGTTTTTGAGAAAATCGAATTTGAAAAATATATATATCTATGGGCGGGACACCGTGCACGTACCGTGCACGCACCCGTGCGCGGACCCTAGCGTGCGTGAGCGGAATTTTGATTGGCTGTTGGACGTCTGTCAACATTCCAGTCAGTGGAAATCATGAAGTGCTGCCCGCCATCTTGTCTCCGAGGCAGAAGCTAGCTGAAAACAAAAGTCTAGAACCTGGAAAGGGGGCAGGGTAGAGACTCCTTGACCCCCTAGCCTTTGTTAGAGGGTCCCTAAAGGATTTTTTTTAAATCGCGGGGTCCACGCACGGTTCGCGGACGTGGGCAAAAAAAGACAGGTTCAGATAGGTGTTTTGAGTAGAGTTACTATGGTAACAGGCAGAGAGCAGTGGGGGTAGGTTGGATATTATGTGAGTTTGAAATTCTTAAAAATTAAGGACCAATTAAAATGTTACTTTGGTTTTGAGAATAAAAGACAGGTTCAGAAAGGTGTTTTGTGGAAAATTACTATGGTAACAGGCAGAGAGTAGTGGGGGTAGGTTGGATATTATGTGAGTTTGAAAGTGTTGAAATTCTGAACCAATTAAAATGTTACTTTGGTTTTGAATTTGCGTGTGAAGTAATTTGATTGGTTATGTACGGGGATATGTGTAAAAAATGAGATGGAAACGTGGCCATTTTGTGTTTGTAGTGTCTGAGGTACATTTGTGAGGAATTTTTTGTTTTCAAATTCTGGTGTGAGATTCACACAGTACTAAATTTTCTACAGCATTCTAAAAGGTGAGTTGTTAATTTGTAAGGGGAACTATGTTGTACATTTTAAGTTAATAAGAATAATGTTTTTTAATGTGTAAGTTTCTTACTCTCACTGTCTTTCTCTCTCTCTCTTTTTATACTACCCTAACAGCAATGATGGATCTGAATGAGGAGTCAGTTGACATCATTTTTGAAATTTCTGCGACTTTTATTGAGGACTTGAATGTTCCTGTTGATGACAGTACTCAAGATGAAGACCTTTTTGATGGAGGAGATGGCATGGGGGATGTTTATGATCAATCTTTGGATTCTGAATAATTGAATGTTTGGAGTTTACTGAGTTCCAGGATTCTTTTTTGGAGACTATCGATGAGGAAATTCCTGATGATTTAATGTTAGAATTTCATTTAAATTTCGAAAATTCAGAAGATCAAATGTATATTTAGTAATTAAAAATTGTTTGAGAAAATATACTTTTTTAAATGTAATTTATAAGGTAGTGACCAGTTTTGTAACTCTCTCCATCCCCTCACTGCTCTTCTCTGAATGACTTCTAAGGTTAAAAAAAATGTTTATTTAAGAAAAAAAAATTGCTGGGTACGCGCACGGTGAGTGCTCGTAGAGTGTACGGTGAGTGCTCGGAGAACGAACCCTATCGCCGCCATTTTGTGGTTTCAGAAGAGAGTGAAAAATAAAAGTTGAAAACGTGAAAAGGGGGCAGGGTAGAGTGTCCCTGACCCCCTAGGCCTTCTTAGGGGGTCCCTGAAAGACTTTAAAACAAAAATTGCTAGGTTCGCGCACGGTGAGTGCACGGTGAGTGCTCGGAGAGAGAACCCTATCGCCGCCATTTTGTGGTTTCACAAAAGAGTGAAAAATAAAAGTTGAAAACATGAAAAGGGGGCAGGGTACAGTGTCCCTGACCCCCTAGGCCTTCTCAGGGGGTCCCTGAAGGACTCCAAAGGTTAAAAAAAAATGTATTTAAAAAAAAAAAGTGTACGGACGGTGAGTGCTCGAAGAGTGCACAGTGAGTGCTCGGTGCTCGGACCTCTCTAAAAATTAATTAAAAAAATACAGTTTAAAATCAAATTTGAGTGTTTAGATTTTAGTTGGCTCTAAAAAGAGCTGTTGCTTTTATTGTGTGTTTCTTTGTACCTACAAGTAAGTACCGATGCAGAGTCTCATGTTACAGTGGAAGATTTTGTTCCCCTCATCTGTGAAATGTACACCATCTCTCCTATAGATGCCTTGCAGGTTGTAACGCAAGTTGTTGTGGTATATAGAACCCATGCCATAGTCTCTGAGGAAAGCAGAAACAGATTTATTCACATGTTTCCTTTCTTTCTCAATATGCGGACAAAATTGGTTGGACCATTTCCATTTCTGCCTTTGGGTTATATTTGAATATACAAAGGCAGTTTGTGGAAAAAGTGACATCAATTGTCAAAAGATGTCCTTTAATAGCATTTCCAGACCTACCCCAGTCAAAGTGACTAGGTCATTTCCACCACAGTGCACAATTATGAGGTCAGGGTGTGGCAAATGCAAAAAGGATTTTACCAATGGCATCAATTGGTGACATCTCAATCCTCTCTGGCCAATCCACATAATGTCCACATTTGGTAAATCAAGGTTGAGAAAGCATCTATTTGCTGAATACCTTTCACTCCAGAAAATAAAACTGTGTCTTACAATCCATACTCTAAGCATCTTGAAGGCAGATTTGGTTGTACACAGATGGGCTCTGGAAATGAAATGTCAGTTTGAGAAGCAGGAGTTTAGAAAAAAAGTGGATGAGATTTAGTGCACTTGAAATAAAATAAGTGATTGGTGGTTTCTGAAACTTGAATATTCAAAGCTAGGGTGCATTTTTCTGTTTTTTGAAACATGTAATGCGAATGGTTGAGAAAAGGTCATTGAAAGGAACATTGCACAGGATAAGCTGGTGTATTGAGAGGTCAAACACCCTTGCTGAGAACATTTGCAACATTGTATGATGAACTTTTCACATGTGAGCTCAGTTAGGTGTCCTGTGCAGTGTTACCATGGTAAAGGGCAGAAAGAGCTGAGAGGGGATGTTTGAATATTATGTGAGTTTGAAAGTGTTGAAATGTAGAACCAATTAAAATGTTAGTTTAGTTTTGAATTTCTGTGGGAACACATATGATTGGTTATGGACAGAGATATGAGGGAAGAATTAGAGGCAATCAGTGCAATTTCTTGGTTGCAGTGTCTGAGGTGCATTTCAGAGATTCTGCTTAAGAAAATCTGGTGTGTCATTGCCACTGTTCTAAATCTTCCTAAGCATTTCTAAAGGTGAGTTATTAATTTGAAAGGGGGTATATGTTGAGCTGTTTAAGTTATTAATAAAAATGTCTTCTAATGTGGAAGGTACTAACTTTCCCTCTTTCACTGTCTCTTCTCTCTCATTGTATTCCTTTCTCTCCAACAGTGTTTTTTTTCTTTCTTCTCTTTTTAAATAAATCTTTTTGTTTCACTTAGTCCTTTTACCTTTCTCTTAATGTGCTTCTTTTTCTTTCATTCTCCTTTCCTTACTCTCATAACTGTTTTCTCACTGTAATTATCGCTTTTCTTTACTCCTCTTCTGTAACTGTGTTTACTCCCTCTTTCTCTCTCCCTTACCTTTTTGTCTTTATACAACACTTCTAGGAAGAGGCCCCCTTTCACTGTGTATTGTGTCTCATGTTTGTATCTAATGTTGGCAAAAAATGAATGGTGCATATTGGAAATGTATTTTGGAAATGAGTCAGGTTTCTGGATTGTAATGTAGTGGTCATTTATATGGGCTGTGCTCTGTGTCTTAAACGATTTACTGTGCTATATGTTTTTTATGAAAATATATGGCTTTAACATTTTTGACTAGGATCACACTGAGTGTCTGTATAAAAAAAGAATTATATTTGCACCTTTTTCTAAAATGTCACCTGTGTGTCCTCACAGTTTGCATCTGTTTGCTTATAGGGTACTGTTTTTTGTAAAATTGTTTCTCATGTTTTGATTGAATGCTGATATAGAGATAGTGCTGTAAATTGGAAGTGTATTTTCTGTCTGCACAATTCCTCTCTCTCTGCCTGCACCATCTCACCCTCTGCTGTGTCACCCTCTTCTTGCACCATTTCTCCTTCTGCCTATGCCATCTCACTCTCTGTCTGTCCCATCTCACTCTCTGTCTGCGCCAACTCTCCTACTGCCTGCGTCATGTTACTGTGTGCTGGTGCCATCTCTCCCTCTACCTGCGTTATCTGCCCTCTGCCTGCATTATTTCTCCCTTCCGCCTGCACCATGTCTCTTTTGCCAGCACCATCTCTCCCTGTGCCTGTGGCATCTCTCTCTCTGCCTACGCCATCTTAATGATTCACTTAATAGAGATAGACTGCTGAATACAGTATTGGTGAAGATTAACAAGCATATTGGACTTGTTTCTTTTTGCATTGTGTCTGATGTTTGTATGTAATGCTGGCAAAAAAAGAATGGTGCATATTGGAAATGTATTTTGGAAATGAGTAAGGTTTCTGCATTGTAATGTAGTGGTCATTTATATGGGCTGTGCTCTGTGTCTTAAACGATTTACTATGCTAAATGTTTTTTGGTTAAATTTATGGCTTTAACATTTTTGACTAGGATCACACTAAGTGTCTGTGTAAATTAAAGAATTATATTTGCACCCTTTTCTATAATGTCACCTGTGTCTCCTCACAGTTTGCATTTGTTTGCTTATAGGGTACTCTTTTTTTATATTGTTTCTTATGCTTTGATTAAATGCTGGTATAGAGATAGTGCTGTAAATTGGAAATGTATTTTCTGTGTGCTTAATCCCTCTCTTTCTCTGCCTGCACCATCTCACCCTGTGCCATGTCACCCTCTTCTTGCGCCATTTCTCATTCTGCCTGCGCCATCTCACTCTCTGCCTGTGCCATCTCATTCTCTGTCTGCGCCATCTCTCCCTCTGCCTACGTCATGTCACCCTGTTCCGGTGCCATCTCTCCCTGTGCCTGCGCCTTCTGCTCTCCACCTGCAATATTTCTTCTCTCTGCCTGCACCATGTCTCTTTTGCCAGCACCATCTCTCCCTCTGCCTGTGGTATCTCTCTCTGCCTGCGCCATCCCTCCCTCTGCCTGCGGCATCTCTCCCTTTGCCTGCGTGATGTCACCCTGTGCCAGCGCCATCTCTCACTCTGCCTGCGCCATCTGTCCTCCACCTGCATTATTTGTTCCCTCTGCCTGCACCATGTCTCTTTTGCCTGCACCATCTCTCCCTCTGCCTGTGGTATCTCTTTCTCTACCTGCACCATCTCACTCTCTGTCTGCGCCATCTGTCCCTCTGCCTGCATCATGTCACCCTGTGCCGGTGCCATCTCTCCCCCTGCCTGCGCCTTCTGCCCTCTGCCTGCATTATTTCTTCCCTTTGCCTGCACCATGTCTCTTTTGCTTGCACCATCTCTCCCTCTGCCTGTGGCATCTCTCTGTCTGCCTATACCATCTTAATGATTCACTTAATATAGATAGACTGCTGTATACAGTATTGGTGAAGATTAACAAGCATATTGGACTTGTTTCTTTTTGCATTGTGTCTGATGTTTGTATGTAATGCTGGCAAATATCGAATGGTGCATATTGGAAATGTATTTTGGAAATGAGTCAGGTTTCTGCATTGTAATGTAGTGGTCATTTATATGGGCTGGGCTCTGTGTCTTAAACGATTTACTATGCTAAATCTTTTTTGGTAAAATGTATGGCTTTAAAATTTTTGACTAGGATCACACTGAGTGTCTGTGCAAATTAAAGATTTATATTTGCACCTTTTTCTATAATGTCAACTGTGTCTCCTTACAGTTTGCATTTGTTTGCTTATAGGGTACTCTTTTTTATATTGTTTCTTATGCTTTGATTAAATGCTGGTATAGAGATAGTGCTGTAAATTGGAAATACACTTTGTGTGTGCACAATCCCTCTCTCTCTGCCTGCACCATCTCACCCTGTGCCGTGTCACCCTCTTCTTGCACCATTTCTCCTTCTGCCTGCGCCATCTCACTCTCTGTCTGTGCCATCTCATTCTCTGTCTGCGCCATCTCTCCCTCTGCCTGCGTCATGTCACCCTGTGCCGGTGCCATCTATCCCTCTGCCTGCGCCTTCTGCTCTCCGCCTGCATTATTTCTTCCCTCTGCCTGCATTATGTCTCTTTTGCCTGCACCATCTCTCCCTCTGCCTGTGGTATCTCTCTCTCTGCCTGCGCCATCTCACCCTCTGCCAGCGCCATCTCTCCTCTGCTTGCGTCATGTCACCCTGTGCCGGCACCATCTCTCACTCTGCCTGCGCCATCTGCCCTCCGCCTGCATTATTTGTTTCCTCTGCCGGCGCCATGTCTCTTTTGCCTGCACCATCTCTCCCTCTGCCTGTGGTATCTCTCTCTCTGCCTGCGCCATCTCACTCTCTGTCTGTGCCATCTCTCCCTCTGCCTGCATCTTGTCACCCTGTGCCGGTACCATCTCTCTCTCTGCCTGCACCTTCTGCCTTCTGCCTGCATTATTTCTTCCCTCTGCCTGTACCATGTCTCTTTTGCTTGCACCATCTCTCCCTCTGCCTGTGGTATCTCTCTCTCTGCCTGTGCCATCTCACCCTCTGTCTGCACCATCTCTCTCTCTGCCTGCGTCATGTCACCCTGTGCCGGCACCATCTCTCACTCTGCCTGTGCCATCTGCCCTCGCCTGCATTATTTCTTCCCTCTGCCTGCACCATGTCTCTTTTGTCTGCATCATCTCTCCCTCTGTCTGTGGTATCTCTTTCTCTGCCTGCGCCATCTCACTCTCTGTCTGCGCCATCTTCCCTCTGCCTGCGTCATGTCACCCTGTGCCTGCCATCTCTCCCTCTGCCTGAGGTATCTCTCTCTCTGCCTGTGGTATCTCTCTCTCTGCCTGCGCCATCTCACTGTCTGTCTGCGCCATCTCACTCTCTGTCTGCGCCATCTCTCCGTCTGCCTGCTTCATGTCACCCTGTGCCTGCCATCTCTCCCTCTGCCTGTGGTATTTCTCTATCTGCCTGTGAAATCTCTCTCTCTGCCTGCGCCATCTCACTCTCTGCCTGTGTCATCTCACTCTCTGTCTGCGCCATCTCACCCTCTGCCTGCCATGTCTCCCTCTGGTATGTCTCTCTCTGCCTGTGGTATCTGTCTCTCTGCCTGCGCCATCTCACTTTCTGTCTGTGCCTTTTTACTCTCTGTCTGCGCCATCTCTCCCTCTGCGTGCGTCATGTCACCCTATGCCTGCCATCTCTCCCTCTGCTTGTGGTATCTCTCTCTCTGCCTGTGGTATCTCTGTCTGCCTGTGCCATCTCACTCTCTGCCTGCGCCATCTCACTCTCTGTCTGCGCCATCTCTCCCTCTGCCTGTGTCATGTCACCCTGTGCCTGCCATCTCTCCCTCTGCCTGTGGTATCTCTCTCTCTCTGCCTGTGGTATCTATCTCTCTGCCTGCGCCATCTCACTCTCTGTCTGCACCATCTCTCCCTCTGTCTGTGCCATCTCTCCCTCTGTCTGCGTCATGTCACCCTGTGCCGGCGCCATCTCTCACTCTGCCTGCACCATCTGCCCTCCGCCTGCATTATTTCTTCCCTCTGACTGCACCAAAATTGTGTTATAGGTTTTTTGGGTAAAATGTATGGCTTTAACATTTTTGACTAGGATCACACTGAGTGGCTGTGTAAATTAAAGAATTAGGGGCATATTTTCAAGGGAGTTTATCTCCGCTTTTTTGGCTTTAAAAGCCAAGAAAGCGGAGATAAAATTATCTCCCTATTACCTAGCTGCCGCTAACACCAGTTAGCGACAGCTAGTAGGAGATAGCGACCATCTTGGGGCCCACTTTGCATGTCAGTGATATTTATCACTAATGAGATGCAAAGTGGGCGTGCCAAGATGTTAGAGACTGAAAACAGTCGCTAACATCGCTATCTCCTATTACCAACTTTTGGAGATATTCGCGCTAAGCGGGAATATCTCCAAAAGCTAACACCTGCCCTGAGCAGTTCTTAGCCATGTTATCCAATGGGAGGTGGATAACATGGCTAAGAGCATTAGCTCGCTAATGTATGAATATCGCTGACTTTTCGGCGATATTCATGCTTTGCGGCGATTTTTACCGCATTTGCGTTAAACCTTGGTAATACCAAGGTTTATTTGCGGTAAAAATCGCTGCAGCGCTGCGGTAAATTTTTGTCTCTAACCAAGCAATAGCGATAATTATCGCTATTGCTTGGTAATATGCCCCTATATTTGCACCTTTTTCTATAATGTCACCTGTGGCTCCTCAAAGTTTGTGTCTGTTTGCTTATAGGGTATATTGTTTCTCATGCTTGGATTAAATGCTGGTATAGAGATAGTGCTTTAAATTGGAAATGTATTTTCTGACTGCACAATCCCTCTCCTTCTGCCTTCACCATCTGATCCTGTGCCTGTGCTGTGTCACTGTCTGCTTGCAGCACTTCTCCCCCTGCCTGCACCTTTTCACTCTCTGTCTGTGCCATCTTACTCTTTGTGTGAGCCATCTCTCCCTCTGCCTGCCCCATCTCACCCTCTGCGTGCGCCATCTCTCCCTCTGTCTGTGCCATCTCACCTCCGCCTACACCATCTCTCCCCTGTGCCTGCATGTTCTCCCCTCTGCCTGCACCATGTGTCCCTCGGCCTCCGCCATATGTCCCTCTTGTTGTGCCATTTCACTCTCTGTCTGTGCTATTTCACCCTCTGTCTGCACTATCTCTCCCTCTGCTTGCACCTGTGCCTGTACCAGTTTAGTGGCTGCCTGCATTATCTTATTTTCTGTGTATACCATCCCTTTCCCTCTGCCTGCATCCTCTGCCTGCACTCTCTCATGTACATCTGCAGAGGCCTATTATGATATGGCTGCTGGTGTGTATTAGAAAGTATGACCTTCTTAAATCTTTTCTTTCTCTGACTGTAGTTTCGCACCTTCTGCTTGTACCATTTTATTTTTGTATTTACTGTCTCCCCTTGTATGTGCTTCTATTTGCGTCTGCATCGAGCATTTGTCTCACTGTTTCCAGCATTCCTTCTCTGGTGTCCCATTTTTATCCTGTGTGTGTTCTATGTCTGTGTTTCTTTGCATTATTTGTGTGTCTATTTGAAACATCTCACCCTCTCTCTGCACCATCTTTCTTTGACTATACCAACAGTCTCTGTGTCTGTAGCTGTGCACCATCTATCCTGTGCATGTACCATTTCAGTCTCTCTCTGCATTATCTTATTTTCTGACTATACCATCCCTTTCTTTTGTCTGCACCGTCTGCCTGCACCCTCTGATGTACATTTGTAGAGGCCTATTATGATATGGCTGCTGGTGTGTATTGGACAGTGATACCATGTTAAATCTTTTCTTTCTTTGGTTGTAGTTTTGCACCATCTGCTTGTACCGTTTTATATTTGTGTTCACTATCTCTCCCTCTATGTGCTGCAGTTTGCTTCTGCATCAAGCATTTATTTTAGTATTTCCAGCATGTTTTCTCTATTGTACCATTTTATCCTCTGTGTGTATGTTGTCTGTGTCTGTTTGCACTATGTGTTTGTCTGCCTAAAGCATCTCACTCTCTCTGTGCACTATCTTTTTTTTAGAACACCCTATGTCTCTCTGCCTGCAGCCCTGTACCATCTATTCTCTGCTTGTATCAGTTTAGTCTCTGCATTTTTTTATTTTCTGTCTATACCATCCATCTCCTTGGGCCTGTATCCTCTGCCTGCACCCTCTCATGTACATCTGCAGAGGCCTATTATTATATGACTGCTGGTGTGTATTAGACAGCGCTACCATGTTAAATGTTTTCTTTCTCTAAATGTACTTTCACACTCTCTGCTTGTACCATTTTATTTCTGTCTTCATTATCTCCCCCTGTGTATGTTGAAATTTGCCTCTGGTTGTAGCATTTGTGTCACTGTTTCTAGCATTTCTTCTCTGTTGTACCATTTTATTCTCTGTGTGTACTATGTGTGTGTTTGCTTGCACTATATGTGTGTCTGCTTGAAACATCTCACCCTCCCTCTGTATCATCTTTTTCCTGACTGCACCAACAGTCTCTCTGCTTGCTGCCCTGTGCCATCTATCCTTTGTGTGTACCAGTTTAGTTTCTGCCTGCATTATGTTATTTTCTGTCTATACTATCCCTCTCTTTCTGCTTGCATTCTCTGCCTGCAGTCTGTCATGTACATCTGCAGAGGCCTATTATGATATGGCTGCTGGTGTGTATTAGACAGCGCTACTCGCTGCCTGATTTCCTACTCTGGTTAGACACAGTTGCTGTGCTTTAAACTTACTTACAGACCCCCCAGGATATAGCGGCATGGATTAGCAAATTTAGCGGCACAAAAATGAAAATTTAGCGGCACAAACATGGAAATTTAGCGGCAATTTTGCGGCATTTTATTTGGCCATTTTTCCTACAACAAACACATATATCTTTGTTTTTTTAGATATTTAACAGCACAAAGCTATGTATATTAGGTTTATTTACAATGTAGACACTTTGTTTGGTTTGATTGAAATGTAGATTTAACATACGTCCGGTCCTACTCTTGCCATGCCAAACAACCTTAACCCTTGCCTTCTACTCTCTATCCCCTCCATCACCCTACCACTATGCTTAAGGACCAATACTACAGCTGACCATAAAGCTTTTCTGTCCCCATAATCTCCAGTATTCCTCGCATCACTCTTGCCATATGCAAAAGAGTGCAGTGTCTTTGCCTTCTCTGCAGGGATCTTCTTGAAGAAGGAGGAGCCCTGTCCTTCTCCGCCATCTTTTGCTCCAACTTGACAGCCACACCCTACCGGATATCTTCATTGCTTGTGCTGGATCCATTCACTTCGCAACAATCACCTTCTATCCGTGAGAAATGCTGGGCAAGCACACACCACATGCTCAATTGATTCCGTGTAATGACCACAGCCCCTGCAATTAGTGTTCTCATTTGAACCACGCCATGCAGGCAAGTGTTTTAAAAATGGCCATTCGCCCATCCTCAGGGCCATAAATCTTTTCTTCCAAACAGCTGCATAGGTGCTTGAAAGATACGACAAGCACCTTATCTGTACAATACGAAAAGCCATGTTTGACACACTAAACAGTCTCTTGATCTCCTTAGTATGGGCTGGAGGGTGCTGCAGAGTCAAATTAGATCTCCTTAAGCTTGATACAGAATCGGGTGGCCTGGGTCTGCCAGGGTTTAGGCTCTACTATCTGGCGGGACGTGTACAATATGCGACACAATGGTGCGCGGAGGGCTGGAACACAGAAAAAGAACTGTTGGCGGATCGGAATAACGGTATGGCACTCCCACACTACGTCATGATGGGCGCTCGCACCCCTAAAGAATGCCCTTGCATAGTACGGCAAGTGGAGACAGCATGGGAACAAGCAGTCACCCTGATTATCCGGAGGGCCCCATAAGCCACAGCACTCCCCCTGCAATGGTTGCAGGGATTTTCCCAAATCCAAACAGTAACGGACATCAGGAAGTGGTATGAAAGGGGTTGTCTAACTGCCGGAGACCAAAATACAAATGGAATGTTTTTGACGTTCCAAGAGGAGAAAGACTGGTACCAGGTCACAGATGGCCAGGTCTTGCAACATGCAAAAATAACACGCACAGCCCAGGAGATCTGGCCCTCGTTCTCAGATGAACGGGTAGAATACCACACATGGTCATTAATTCTTGACCTAGGTTCCACCAGAGGATTGATCTCGAGTCTATATAAATCCCTAAAGGCAGACCGTACTATTGAGCTTTCTCAAACTAAAGATAGATGGGAAGCGTACCTTGCTGCTCCGCTTACGGAGGGTGAGTGGATGAGAGCATTTACACAGGTCTGCTGAGTAGCCAGTAATGCTAGATTTAAACGTACTCAATTTTATTTTTTCAATCGAGCACATGTGACACCCCAGCGATTGGCACTTTTTATTCCTGGTACGCCTGTAGCTTGTAGCTTGCAAGCCCCCTTGTCCTGTCCTTTTCCTCTGGCTGGTGCTCTTGTCCCTCGCTGGCCGCAGTGTGCTTCGTTTCCAGGTCTGAGCACTTTTTAAACTCCTCTCAGAATAATCTGCAGCGTAATTCTATAAATAGCCACTTGAGGGCGATATACTACTATCTTTTATGGAAGGAAGACCAAGAGATTACGATCAAAATGTTTCCACAGATTTAAATTTTCTGTGCCATCGAGAACGCAGAAATAAATCCCGGCATAAATTCACATTTGTCAAATTTCGCGGGCCGTTTTGTAAAAATCGCTGCATTTTTACTAAACGGCCGATTTCGCGATTTGTTTGCAAATCGCGAAATCCTGGAGGGTCTGACTTATGAAGTAAATCAGTGTTTATATAATTTATTGAATGTAATTGCTATTTAGTATGTTGATAGTGGGCTATAATATGTTATTTTTTCTTCACAATAGATTGTAATTATCTACTGAAAGAAAAAGCAGTATGCTAAAAGAAGAAAATATAAAAAGGCTTTATTGCCCAAGAAAACACAATTAGAAGATTTATCGAAAAAACAATGTTCAGAGAAAAAGAAGAATGCTCCTGGTAAGCCAATTAAGGATTTTATAAGGAAATTATGCCAGTGTAAAAAAAATGTGGATAATGTTGCAAAGAAAAATAAATCATCTGTAACTACAAAGAAAAAGCAGAGCCCTCAAAAAAATGTTAGACGTGTACATGAAGATGATATTGTCTATGGTAATAGACGCAAAAATCAGTTCATTGACATTCGTAGGCGAATGTTTTATAAGAGAGTTGTTCTAAATTTATTTAAAAATTTAAAGATTTTCAAAAGGAAAACAGCTTTTTACAAGAAAAAGAAAAGTATAGAAAGGACAGTTGATAAGGCTTTTGAAGTGAAAACAAAATTATACATTTTAGTAATCAATAGAATTCGTACACTGGACAAGGCAATCAATGTTTTGAAAGCAAAAAGTAAGTGGAAAAGAGTAATTATTAGGACACATCTTTGTGATGTTTTTTCTGGAGAATGGAAGCATAGTTCAAGTTGTGAGCCATTTTTTAATGAAGAGACATACTTTCAGACTAATGATTTGTTGCATGCAGTTGACATCAGTGGTTAACCATATGAGGTGAAGGACGGTTGTCCGATCGAAAAAGAGAAAATTGTGTCTAGAAATGCAGAAGAGGTGTTAGCTGATGAAGTTTTAGGGAGACGTCCTAAGGCTCCGGTGTACACTTGGAATTGTAGTAGTATTTGTAGTGTGCGACAGGATTCAATTGATTTGTTTCATAATTTCATACGTAAATATACTAAGAAAAGTCTCAAACAAAAGATGAAGATGTTGCAAGAATTAGATCCTTGCAGACTGAGAGAAAAAACAGGTTTGCAAGGGCATTCACTGGCTTGTCTTTCTAGAAAAGTATGTCAGAGTGTTTTTCACCATTTTAGGATGTTAGCAGTGCATCATACTGAAATGAGGAAATTAGTGAGAAGGTTGTATTATGCAAAAAGTCCAGCACTTAAGCTAAAACAGTTAAATAGTGCTCTTTTGCATGGATCTGTATTAGATGTAAAGTACATTTGTGAAGAAATTGAGTTTAGTTATTTTGGTGAAAAAGAGGACAGTGCAGAAACTGATACAGTAATTGAAGGCAATGTGGATGAAACTATGCAGAATTTTAGTACAGAAAATTTTGACCAAGAAATTACAAAGTTTAAGATCATTTCAAGTGAAAAGCCAAATTTCTGTTGTGTGTGTTGTCGACGAACTCATTATAAAAATCAGACTAGGTTAGTTGATTTATATTTAAAAAGTGAAAAGGAAAATAATAATGAGTGGAAGGATTTTGCAACTTATTTGTTGGTAGAGAATTGTTTTGATTTGGGTTCTGATCAACGTATTTGTAAATATTGTTTTAATAAATTAAATGATAACAAAATGCCTGCTAGATCTTTACATAATAATCTTGAGTTGGTAAAGATTCCTTCTGAATTGATGGATTTAAATACCTATGAGTGTATTCTGATTCAATCTGTGCATCCATTTAAGGCTATTGTTCGCATGGAGCCTAAGACAGGGAAATTGCCTCCTTCAGATTTACAGAGAGGATTAAAGGGAAGAGTTGTTTATTTGCCTCTAGATTTTAAGAAAAATATTGACACAATTGGTGTAGAGAAAGTGGAAGAGGAACCTCTAGTTATTCTAGTTAATGGCGTTCCTACAAAGAGTAAGAAAATCTGGCAAGAATTAGTGGATGTTAGGAAAGTCAAAAAGGCAACGTTGTATTTAGTAAAAAACAATCAGTACTCCAAAAATGTATATGTAGGAGAAGAGGAAACAACTGTAGAAGAGGAAATTGATTTGTCAGCTGGGCAAATTGAAAAAGTGGATGTGTCCAGAAGTGAACAAATTTATGAACATTGTAGTGTTTATCCTCTGCATTCCAAAGAAGTAATGGGGAATGTTATTGAGTTATTCCAAATGATAGAAGCAAAAGGAAGTCCTATAAGTGTATGGGAAGAAAGCTTGGAAGCTTGTTGTTTTCCTCTGTTATTTCCAACAGGTGTAGGTGGTAGATGTGATGACCGACCTGTGCAAATTCCTGCATCTGAATACCGGACATCAAGATTATATGCAGAAGATCCAAGGTTTTGCCAATGCATTCCATATTTGTTTCATCTTCTGTTTGAGAGTGACTTGTCTCGACTTTCTTATGCAGTGAACCATATACTAAAAAGTGAAGTACATCTGCAAAATGTTTCGGCAAGGGACTTTATAGACAAAGTCCAACAGAAATACACTGTTTTGGATTCTCAGCTAATTAATCTCATGGCTCATCAGCGTGGTACTAACGAGTATTGGTTCCGTCGTCATGGGAATTGAAATGTATGCTAAGAAACTTAGGAACTCCTACATGGTTCCTTACTGTTAGCTGTGCTGAGTATGCTTGGGAAGACTTACTTGAATTTCTTCAAGAGGCAAATGCAAACATAAAAAATATAGAATTCAAGACACCTGGAGAACTGTGCTCTTTGGATCCAGTTAATGTATGCAGGTATTGCAATCATAGATTTGAAGCTATGATGTCTTTTATCACAAACAAAAAAAATCCTCCTCTTGGAGAGGTTTTGGATTTCTTTTGGAGAAAGGAGTATCAAGCAAGAGGTGCTCCTCACATACATATGCTGCTATGGATCAAAGATGCTCCCAAATTTGGAACAGATTCGTATGACACAGTGATGAGTTTTATTGAACAGTATTCTACATGTGCTGTTCCGAAAAGTACAGAAGAAAACAATTTAAGACATCAAGATTTGTATGTCCGCCGAAAACAGTCTCCTGTTTGTTTGGCATATGCGGTGACTATTCACAAATCTCTAGGTTTAAGTGTAGATAGTGCTTTGGTGAATATTGGAAGTTCTGTGTTCAAGGAGGGTATGGCATATGTTGCTTTATCTCGAGTCAGAACTTTATCTGCATTATACTTTTTGATTTTGATGAGAGAAAGATTAGTGCAGATCTAGATTGTGTAAAAGAATATAATAGGTTAAGAAGAGAATATGCTCCAAATTTACCTCAATATCCTTTATTTGAAAAGCGTGTGGTAGGTCGAAAAAGAAGAAATGAGAAAAATTGTTGCGAGGTTGTAGAGAAAAGAAAAAAAGTAGATGAACCAGTAATTGTAAGCAGTAAGGAAAAGGATTCTGTTGAAGATGTTGTTAGATTTCAGTTTGAAAACAGTTCTGGTGTCAACTGCTATGCTAATGTAGTAGTTAATGTTGTTTTTTTTCTCCAAACTTTACAAGAACAGATTGTTGAAAATCGGGATCAAGGATTTGGTTGTTTGTTGAATTCTGTCTTTGAGAAATGTAGCAGTGATAAAACAAAAATAGAAAGTGTTTCTGATATTCAAAATGTTTTATACATATTTTCTGGTGTAAATCAATTTTCACAGAATTTTCTGCAAGATCGTAAGGAATTTCTAATGTATATGCTTGTTGTATTGCAAGATGAAGGTATAGATATTGAAAATCTTTTTGGCCTTTCTTATAAATGGCAACATGACTGTAACAATTGTTCATTTTCAAGGGGAGAATCTGCCGAAAAACGACTTACTGGCCAAAGGATCTTTGTTTGTTGCTGTGCCACGCGGGAGACACCGCAGGAGAATTAATCACCGCCCAAACGACCTTTGTCTACTGCTGGGTTTCGCTGGGCTGCTCTGGTTAGCGCAGGGAGAACTTCACCTGCTGCTTACTAGTCCCCCCCGACGCAACTCATTGGAACATCAGCGGCCGCTGAGCGGGGGGACTACACCTCCCACAAGCCATAGCGGAATTGTACCGCCTGCACACACCCACCTACGCGCGCCAGGAGGCGCACAAAACACTGGCGCTCCCACAGAGGAGCGGGAGACACTGCCGAAAAGCTACTTACTGGCCAAAGGATCTTTGTTGCCGGGCCACGCGGGAGACGTTGCAGGAGAATTAATCACCGCCCAAACAAACTTTGTCTACTGCTGGGTTTCGCTGTGTCGCGCTGGTTAGGGCAGGGAGAGCTTCACCTGATGCTTACTAGTCCCCCCGCCACCGCTCATTGGAACATCAGTGGCCACTGAGCAGGGGGACTACACCTCCCACAAGCCATAGCGGGATTGTACCGCCTGCACATGCCCACCTACGCACCCGGAGGCGCACAAAACACCGGCCCTCCCGCAGAGGAGCGGGAGACGCTGCCGAAAAACTACTTACTGGCCAAAGAATCTTTGTTTATTGCTGGACCACGCGGGAGACGCCGCAGGAGAATTAATCACCGCCTAAACGAACTTTGTCTACTGCTGGGTTTCGCTAGGTCACGCTGGTTAGTGCAGGGAGAGCTTCACCTGCTGCTTACTAGTCTCCCCCGCTGCCGCTCATTGGAACATCAGCGGCTGCTGAGCGGGGGGACTACACCTCCCACAAGCCATAGCGGGATTGTACCACCTGCACACTTCCACCTACGTGCCCGGAGGCGCACAAAACACCGGCACTCCCTATGCGTCTCAGGACGCACGCGGGCAGTCCCGGGCTAAGCCCGGGCAAAGGGCGGGTCATCTGTGGCCGTCCGGGGCTGGCCAGGGCTGGGCTTGGCTGCCCCTCTAACATTTGGCACATCCTAAGGTCTTCCGATAGGTATTTGGACGATTTGCTTTGCTTCTGTCTTAAACTACGAATTGTTTGAGCAGTTTTACTCGAGGTAAAGTGCATTGCTCATACCCATGACAACCCTATCAGGAAAGGGTAAGCGGGTGGGGGGTGGCTGTGTGAGTGGCACACTGGACCAGTTTATCACCCGAGCTTTCTCGGTGCGTGAGAAGGAAATTGCCATAACAGAGCGCCGCCTTTCACTCAAACCCTTAAACCATAAGCGTTCATCCCGAGGGCCTCTGGTATTGGCGGTTTCCCCTACAAATACCGTTGAGTATACTGATGAAGCCACTCCTGGCATAGTCCTTCCAAGATCAAGCTCTATAAGGTCTAGCCTGGAGAGGCATAAGGCCTTAGAACCTCGTAGACAATCAGGCACTTCATCTGTATTGGGACCTGCCATATCCTTATCCCCTGAGGATCAAGCCCTAACCAGTATCCCCTTGATCCCCGAGGGCTCTCCTGTGCAATTAGAGTCAGTGGATGTCACAGGAGTGAGAGTAGCACCCACCAAAAGGAAAAGAGCTATAAGTGGGCTAAGGGGTGGTTGTCCCAAAACCTCTAAGAAGTTTAAGGCAAAAGGCTCTAAGGGAAGTGTGAAATCTCTGGGGTTTGGGAGGACTGAAAACCTTATGCCAACTAGAGGAGGAGGAAGTTCCTTGTCCAGCGGTCAGTCTTTGCACACTCTAAGAGAGCTGGAGAATGTAAGCCCAAAGCCAATCTCCAACATACGCACTTTACCCCAGATTCCCCCAATTGCTCAGATAGAGAAATTGATGAAATCCCTAATACTACCTGTACTTGAGAGGGTGAAGGTCTTGACGGAGAGATTGGATAGATTTGAGCAAGCCACTCTCGACAACTTCTTTTCCCTCAAGTCTTTAATCAAACTTCACTCCAAGAACAGGGAGGTCGGGTCTGATGCGAAGAAAGTTTCTCGGGAGGATTGCACACCTATAGAGACGAGGGCACCAATAGCATAGTAGACCATGGACCTAAGTCAGGAGTGAACGCTGTAGTAGCTGTTGTTTTAACCTATACTGGTAACCCAACTAGCTCACCCTCTAATTCAACATGGCCAAAGGGCAAAAAAGTCCCCGCCAAAGTGCATCCACGCAGAGTCAGGTTACTAATACCATCATGGAAGTTAGAGGGGGTCATAGACGTTCTCCTCCTGCACTTGTACAAAAGCCTGTACCGGTCACGAATGATCACATTAGCCTTCCTCATGTTAACCTACTGCCAGAATGCCTGCCCTTTGTAGTTGTGCTTACAGGGGTCCCACAGCTGAAAGACGGCAAACAAGAATTGTAAAATAAGCTCAAAAACAAAAATACGTTTTGGTTAAATGAGAACAGACATCTCCCACGCCAACTTGATGGTCAGGTCCTTCATGTCAGAAGGGTCATCTGGGTCGGCAATAGGACTAAAGACACTTTGGGAGATTGCATTTTGGTTAATTTTAGGGATGCCAGGGTTGCAAGGTATATCTGCAACTATCAATATGGCCATAGTAGATCAGGTATTAGCACATATGATCTAACATATGATCTAAGCTACTTCCAACTGCAATCAGCACACTCCCCGAATGCACGCTATCAACCCCGGGGTGGGAGTGAAAGAGGTTTTTATCCTAACTACCATTATAATCACATGGCCCCTACTTTCAACGTAGGCCTAGACGAAAACGGGATGGGTCGTGGCTATTGACATGGTGCACACTCCCCTTACTTAAGGTCATTATTTGGAGTTCATATCTCTAGGTGTAGTGAGCTGGGTGACTATAGCGTGCCACTTGGGCCCACGCATATTCCTGACAGTTTAACACTGCCATATGCTCCAATTCCTACGAGTATGCGAGATTCTGACACTTTTCCTTCAGTGAGCAGCCGGCGGCCTTCTAAGCCTGATGGCACACCACCGGAGACCCTAACCAGGACCAGTATGCTTGATATACAGCCCCCTAGCGGGTCAGCAGTGGTGGATTCCGATGTTAGGATTCTTAGCTGGAATATAGCGGGCATCTCCAGAAAGCTAGATCTCCCTGAATGGAATACGCTTATCGAATCCTTTGCGATATGTGTATTTCAAGAGACTTGGAGCATGGAGCCCTGTCATAAGGTTGGTTATACTACTTTTTTCATACCAGCAATTCCCCCCCCTACAGGGTGAGGTTGCCCTTCAGGTGCCCTCCTCATATGGGTTTCTATTTCCCTGGGCTGTCACACTAGGCAAAAAGAAATCAATTCTCCAGACTTGCTAGGGATTTCAGTTAGGGGGCCCAGGAGAGGGCGTACTTTGGAAATATTTAATATTTACGCTAGGGGTACTAAAGGTGGTTCACCTTCTCCAATAATCGTTATGATGGAAGGTGGATTTAGACAGTGTAGCGATAGTATGTATGTTTTGATCGCTGGGGACTTAAATTGTACATTCGAGCCCCTTGCGGCAGAGGACATTTTGGACATCTCCGACCAGGATGCTAGGATGGGTATACCATCTTTAACAATTTTGCTCATAAAGAGGTGGTCCCAACGGGCCATTCAGATTAACACCTTAACTTTGGAATTTGGACTAAGGGCAGTAAATGGCAGAACAATCTGGGACCTCTCACGTTCAACAGGGTAGATCACTCTTTAAGAATAGACTACATCCTCCTGGATTTAATGCTCTGGAGCTTCTTGTATGACATGGAATTCTTGCCCACTGTGGTCAGTGACCATAACCCGCTCTCTTTGATTTTGCACTCTTTGTGGTCGCATATTAACGGTCCGTTGGAACCTCCCAAAATACTGTCAACCTCAGAAGTCTGTCTGTCAAATTGTGGGAGGTGCCTCAAATGGTGTAAAGTTGTCATGGATGAGGGGAAGGTCCAGAATATAGGGGCACTTATGGCAGCAGCCGTGATCAAGCTGGACACACTTACCCTGGATCCACCAGAACTATCTGCACTTGTTTGTGATACAATTATTGCTTTGGCAAATTATTCACAATACATAGTAAGAGTCCCCTTGGAAGGGAGTGCCAGAGACCTAAGGGTAACTCGGGTTGGTATTCCAAAAAATGCCGGCAGACGAAAACTGCTCTCGTGAAATCAGTCAAACTTAAGTCCCCCGAGTTGATCTGGCTGGCCAGGAAACAATATAAGTTGGCCACCAGTGAAGCTAGGAAAGACTGGGAGGAACAGTACTGGTAAGATCTAGAAAAATCCAATGCAGGGAGGGATTCTTGTGGCTTCTGGGAGTTAGTAAGGGCTAGGAATAGGCCCGATAGCACCCTCATCACGTGTAACATCACCGGCCAAACATGGTTTGATCACTTTTCGCTTTTATATACCACCAATTTGGATGTCAAGCAGGGGGCCGTCCTTACCAACTTTAATGGTCCCCTTTGGGGAAAGTGTAGCCCACTCCTTCACACCCAAGGAAGAGGAAAATGTGATAAAATCCCTAGTACCTCATAAAGCAGCAGGCCCAGACGGCATACCGGGGGATATGCTCCGTCTCAACCTTACCGAATGGGGGAGACTTATTTCAACTCTACTTAATGGAAGGGGGCAGAGGTTCTTCCGATCTTCAAAAAGGGGAGTCGGGACGACCCTGCCAACTACCGCCCGATAAGTTTATTTGATTCCACCCAGAAGGTCGCTGGAAAGGTGGTCCTTGGGAGAGTGCTGCAGTGGGTTGATGATAACAAAATCCTTTCGGAATATCAAGAAGGTTTTAGGACCGGCACAGGGACTATAGAGCAGGCCTTTAGAATACTGCTCTTATATTGGAAGGTGGTCGTACTAGGCATAGGCAGTCTTGATCTCACTTTTATCGACCTGAAGACTGCCTTTGACCTGGTGCCCCGGGACCGTCTGTGGGAGGTACTATCCGAAATGGGGATGCCCGCATATATCTTGTCATTATTGGTGAGGTTCCATATTGGAAATGTTGCTCAGGTGAGGTGGGGTACCCAGGGTCAGAAGACCAAACAAATCCCAGTGCATAGGGGTGTCCGCCAGGGTTGCGTCCTTGCCCCCACTCTATTTTCCCTCTATGTGAACGGAGTGGTGGAGCACTTGTTTAAAAATCCATCTGACGCTCCTTCCCTGGCGGGCAAGCGGATACCAACTCTCCTATTCGCTGATGACACCCTCCTCATCTCTAAGACCCCTGCGTGCCTCCGAAGCCTTTTGGATAGTTTCCAATCTTTCTGTACCTGTAGAGGGCTCATAATTAATACTGACAAGATGAAATACCTGGTGCTGAGCCCCCCCCACAAAACTTAGGCGTCCTCCAGCGCTGAACCTTGTGCCCCTGGAAAGGGTGGCGAAATTTGACTATCTAGATATCCGCATATCAGACAAAATGCAGTGGAACCCACATCTCCAGAAGATGTTGTTAAGCCACAAAAGAGTAGTGGGGGCACTCCTAAAAGAACAGCGCTCTTCCTCAACTAAACCTATTGCCCCGGTTATAGACATATACAAGGCGAGAGGAGTTAGCGCCGCCCTCTATGGGTCAGAACTCCGGGGTATTTATAACATAGACCAGCTATCCAGGTCTGAAAACAAATTCCTGAAGGATCTGATGGCCCTCCCTCAGAGTACCCCGACATTACCCCGGCTACTTGATATGGGGTGCCGCTCGATCAAAGACCGGGCAGAAATCCGTTCGCTACTACTATGGGCCCGTCTATGGTGAGTCCCAGAACTAGCCAACTATGCGGATGGGTTGTCGGAGGTAATGTCAAAGCCGGTTGGTCCAAAATCAAGTGGCTTAAAGATGTAAAATTTTTGCTTGTAGAGCTGGGGCTTGGGGATGCTTGGGCTTCTAGATCTGCTCCCCCCAAAGCTGTTCTCAAGAATCTCTACTGGAGATGGGTTTCCAACAAAAGTTGTTCCGACCCAAAACAAAGCAGAGCTACTGTTGAGTATCTCAGGATCAAAGACTTGGCATTTTGGGAACACTACCTCGATATCATTCTAAAGCCTTATGATCGGGCTTTGTATTTCAAATTTAGGGTAGGAACCCTCCCAGTTGGTGAACTGACTGCCCGGTGAAAGATCCCTTTTCAAACCTCACCTTTTTGCTTATTTTGCACGTCCAGAGTTGATTGAGTCTGTTGCTCATCTTTTATTCGAATACCCGGCATACAAATCACCGAGAAATAGTTGGCTTAAACCAATATGCAGAGAATTAGGCACCAGAGATTGCATTGTTGCAATGCGAATTCGGATGTCAGACACTCAGCCTTTGTTTGTGTGTGGTCTCTCTAAATTTTTAAGATGGGCTTGGTCCGTCAGATTCAAAAGGCTTAATTACATTTTTTAATTATGGTCATTATAGCCAGACCCTTTTAAGTGTTTTTAATCTAATTTAATACGGATATTTTCATTTACATAATTGTTTTGATTGAATACTGTGCACGTTGTGGTTATTAAGCTGATGTACTTTTGCTTTTAAAGATATGTTTTATCGAAATAAAGCCTTTTTACTACTTTTCAAGTAGTACTATAATAGACACTGAAAGATTTATATATTTGACTTTACCAGACTGCAAATCAGTGTCTTTTAATATTCTAGTTAGGGAAGCAGATTAAAACATGGTCGGTTCCCAATGTTACTCTGAAATACTATCAAGATTATTTATACAAAGATATGGACAGTATGTAATTTTTATTTTCCAACGATGTAGGTCTGATGCAACTAAATTGACAACTTTAATTAAAAATGTTGTGGCTTCTCAATTATCAATTTCACGAAGAACATTTGTAACTGTTGCAATTATTTTTCATGATGGTCCTTCTACAAGATCAGGACATTATACAGCTTATTTAAAATGTAAAAAAGGCTGGGCTTATTGTAATGATACTGAATTGACTTTCAGACGTTTGCCTTTTGACTTACGAAATTCTTACCTAGTGTTTTAAGAACCTACATTTTAGGGAAAATAATTGGCCTAGGAAAATTAGTGCAGTAAATAAAAGTTAGTCTGCTGTTAAAAAATACTTTATGAGTGAAGGTGATCATTCAGAAGATCACAAAGTGGAAGGTTAGGAGTTCTATTAAGTACTTTTCAAAAAAAGGAATTTTTATATACTATTTGGCCATGTGGATAAGTATGTGAATTAATAATGTGTATTTCGGGTAAATGTTGGTAATATATGTTTATACATAACTTTACTTTGAGAGTATAAAAAAGAAGTAAGAATGTTTAATTAGTTTGTGATTGTTTTTAGAAATTGTTGTTTGGAAGAAAACATTTAAGATATGTTTTTTCCTAATTTTGACATTATGTATTGAAATGTTGTATGGGTTTTTTAAACATAATCATTTTGATTGTGTTTTTTTTGCTTGCTGTCATATGATGAGTAGTATTGAAGTCACTGTTTTTAGTGAAATTCAATATATTCTGAGAACAGAAAAATAAAACATATAACATATTGTACAAGTTATTTTGTATTTTGTATTGTGAAATATATATTATAACTCTATTGTTTATTATTTTCCACAGATATTAAATTTATAAGGTAAGTACAACAAACAAAAAATACTTTTTGATCACTTTGTTACTTGTCTTTCTCTTTATCCTTTCTTCAGTTTCTTTCTTACTCCTTCACCTTTACTCCTCTTACTCTTCTTCCCTCATTTTAATTACTCACGCCCATTCACCTTTACACTCCTTCTTTCACCATCAGTACTCTTCCTTCACCCTCACTTATCTTGTGCAACTGTCTCATTCCCCTGTCTGTCCTTCACTTGTTTTTTTATCTTCCTCCATCACTACTATTGTCTTGCTGTATCGATCAGTCTGTTTTCACTGCCCTCTTACAGTATTTCCTTCACATCATCCCTGAGTGGCCTTCACTCACTTCACTTCTTTCACTTTATCACTCCCTTTCGTTCAGTCCCCTTTCTTCCATCCATCTGTAAGTCTGTTCCTCTGTGTCACTCACTATAACTGATTTAGTTTTTCACAGTCCGTCACTCTTCCTCTGCTTGTCTCTTTTACTGTCTCCCTCTCTGTCCACCACTCTTCCTTTTCTTTTCTCTCTCTTTCTATAAATCCTTCTGTCTGTCACTTATTTCATTTTCCTTTCTCAATATGCTTTGTTTTCCATCACTCCCCTTCCCTTCCCTTTATATCCCTTCCCTCACTGTCACTCCCCTTCATTCAATCTGAGTCCTATTCCTCCACTTCAACCACTACACTCACTGCCCTTCATTCACTTTTACAGTCTTTCTGTCACTATCAGTACTCTCTGTTCATCCTCAATCATATTTTCCATCTCCCTCTTTCTCCTGTTTGTCTCTCATTGCTTTTAACCATTTTCCTCTATCACTACCCTTGTGTTAGTGTTTTGCTTAGTGTCTTCTCATTCACCTCTTACTCTCTTTTAATAACATCATCCCTCATTCACCTTCACTCACTCCCTTTCTCTCAGTCCCTTACTCCCTTTTGCTCACTCCCCTTCCTTTATACCCTCCCTCACTCCCCTTTTTTTCTTCTGTGTGTAAATCTCTTCCTGTGTCTCAGTCACTGTAACTGCTTCACTCCCTCACAGTCCCTCATTTTCCCTCTTTTTCTCTCTCTCCTTGTGTGTCTCAGTCTTCACAAATCTAACTTTGGTCAATGGCACAATTGTTAGTGATAGCCTTATGTGCCTTTTTAGCTTTTTCTGGATGTTTTGCTTTGGCCCACCCTTAGTTGTTTCCCCACTCTCATCTTGAACCTTTCTCTTTTGCATAACTGAGGATCAACCTTGGTGCAACAAGTGCTAAGTTATATGTGCTTCAACGAGAAAACCCAGAATTCACTCTTTACCCAGTACTCGGGAAATCACAAAGGTAGAAATAGTAAAAAAAATAACCATAGTACATTGGTTGTCCCAGAGTCCTTAGCTGACAAAAACATTGTTCACAACAGTACCTTTTTATACAGTTGTAACAAAAGTCTGGGTACATCCACCAGAACTAAGAAGGGGGCCCAGCCCAGCCTCTTTCTAGCTAAGAGAGGCACAGATGGGCCTGCCCTTGGCCCAGGTTTTGCCTGCATGTGTCCCACGCGGCAGGAGCCCTGATGTAAATGTAAGCTCCTCCTGGTGCACACAGATGGCGGCAAAGTTTGGCGCTCTCCCTCTCTCTCTCTCTCTCTCTCTCTCTCTCTCTCTCTCTCTCTCTCTCTCTCTCTCTCTCTCTCTCTCTCTCTCTATCCTTCATTCTTTCTCTCTTTCCCTTTCTGTTTCCTTCACTCCTACTATATCCCTCAGTCCCCTTTCCTGACTCTTAATCTCCTTCCTTCTCTCTTATATTGTGAAATATATATTGTATATATTATAATTTATTTTTTTCTTGTCTTTCACAGATATTATATTTATAATACATATTTAATTTTCTTTTTTTTATGTCTTAGAAGATAAATATAAAAAATAAAAATCTACTTTCTCATCACTGTCTAAGTTTTCAATATTTATAAGGTAAGTATGAGAAACAAAAAAAAGTTTGTCATCACTCTCTTATTGTGACAGAATAACTTCCTCACTCTTTCTCAGTCCTTTGCTCTCCCTCTCTCTCCCTGTCTCTTCCTTACACTTAATCTTCTTTCATCTCTCTTTCTATCACTGCTCCTCTCTCCCTCACTCACTGTCCCTCTCTCTTAATTTTATTTCTTCGCCCTTATTCCCCATCCCTCACCCTCTTATCCATTTCTTAACTGATACTAAGCCTTCACTCATTCGCATTCCACTTCCCCACTCCACTTCCTCCTGTCTGTTTCTCACACCCCTTCCCTTTTGCACTGACTTTTGCTTACTCCCCTTTGCTTTCTTTTGCAAACAGGTGCAGGATTTTTACGTAGTATAAGTCCAAAAGTGACTGAATGAAATATTATAAATTTTACTTATTCACTTTTAGGAGGCGTTCCTGCATCTGAACATTCCCCATGTATGCAGGAAAGCCTTATTTTGGTGCATTGTTTTACAATATGATGCACCTTGCAAGTACATCAGAATGTAAAAACCATACTTTATGGTGCATCTTTTGTACCACTGCTGCATCACAAATGTGATGCAACAGTTGTGTAAAAGACACACAAGGGGATTATACAAATGAATGAATATCTTTATTCGGTAAAAAATTCACCATAAAAGAGTTACATTTCCGACATTTTTACATACAATCCATTAAAAGTTAAAACACTAATTAAAACCTACACAGATATATATCAAGATAAAAATTGAACCATTACATAATCACTATGCATCAGATGTTACTAATAATCAAATTCCTCAACAGTACAGTGTTAGCAAATGTGCTGAGAATACAACAGGCTAGAGCTAACCCAGGTTTACATCGGGCCCAGGGACAGCGGATTGTGGTCTATTATTCAGGTTGGGTTTGCTGTTTTAACCTCCTGATGCGGGTCAGCCAAGCGCTGCCCAAAAATGTAGCCACCCCGCACACCATAACAGTTGAAGTTGGGTCAGAGGAAAGAACTCTTAAAGCCATACGATGGCACCTCAAACCCAACCCCTTGCATACTGGTTTAAGCCACACCTTCCTAGCAATTTTATATGCAGGGCAGGCAAACAGTAGGTGCGCCACAGTCTCCTTCGGGGCCGCGCACCCCGGGCATTTGCGTGCAGGACTGTCAACAATAGACCACCTCGATGTATAATCATTTACCAAGAGGGTCCCGTACCTTAACTTTAAATACAGGGTTCTATCTAAAGGCTTAGTTATGAGGTCAAGGAAGGGTTCTAACTTCCTAGACCATTTAGTCTTTAAAAACTGCTCGGTAAGTGGACCCCCAGCTCCACTGCGTATTAATTCAGCCTGTGCCCACTCCCAATATATCTTCTTAATCACTGATTTGGGAGGTGGCTTTTGGCTCTCCCATAAGTCCCTTAAGCCCAAATGCATCAGCAGCTGCCTCAAGTTATAAAGCCACCTGATCTTGTTGCCAGTGTCTAACGATATTAGTTCATCCAGAACGGCAGCATACTTGGCAAGCTCCTCAGTCCTCCGCAGCCTCACCCAAAACAGTAAGGGGCGCAACCGCACCAGATCTTTAATGGGTCTCCTACCTAGATCAAGTCGCAGGGAGATTAATGGAGTGGAGACGGGAAGAGCCACCAAATCCCTAAGGAACTTATTTTCCGCCGTTATTAACTCAGACACATTTTCGAACCCCCACAACTCGGAGCCATATAGTGCAGACGGGAGTACCTGGCCCTCATATATCACTATAGCTGGGGCCACAGGTTTGCTTGTTGATTCCCGATGCTCCCTCAGAGTCACCCCTGCCACTCGTTTGTGGCTAAGTAACATTTTGGCCAGGCGGTCCTTCCAACTCATCCGACTATTGACCCTTACCCCCAAATAGTCGAAGGATTCCACCAGCTCTAAGGGTGCCCCGTTAAGTGTAAAGTTGTTACTAAATCTTTTAGAGTGTGAAAAGGCCATGAGTTTAGTTTTGGAGGTATTAATAGTAAGTCCTCTATCTATACAAAAGGTGCTAAAGCGATTTAAAAGCCTTTGGAGACCCACCGGGGATTTGGAGATTAATAGGGTGTCATCCGCAAAGAGTAGGGTGGGGATACGTTCCCCCGCCAGGGATGGTGCATCGGCCTATTTCCCTCTTAGATATTCGACCACCCCATTGACGAACAGGGAGAAGAGGGTCGGTGCCATGACACATCCCTGTCGCACTCCTCTCTTCACGGGCACCCTTTCTGTTAGTTGACCCTGGGTCCCCCATCTGATCCTCACGTAATTCCCCTCATGGAGTCTTACGATGAAGCTCAGAAGCGGCCCCGGAACGCCCATCTCTTCTAATGTCTCCCACAGCCTTGCCCGAGGGACCAGGTCGAAAGCCATCCTGAGATCAATGAAAGCCATATAGAGACTGCCTCTATTGATGGTAACTGACTTCCAATAGATGCCGAAAAAGCGGAAGACCTGGTCCATCGTCCCCACCCTCTGTCGAAAACCTGCTTGTAGGTGGGAGAGGATTTGTTCCTCTTCCATCCAGACTCCAACCCTTGAGATGATGACCCTGCCAACAACTTTCTGTATCACGTCTATCAGACTGATAGGTCTGTAGTTGGCAGGGTCCTCTCTGTTCCCTTTTTTAAACACAGTAACCACCTCAGCTCCCTTCCAAGATTCCAGCACAGGGTGCCCCCTGGCGATGTAATTCATTATAAGGGCAATTAATTCTGCCCAAGCCTTAGGTTCCTTTATCAGAAGGTCCCCCGGAATCCCATCTGGGCCAGCAGCCTTCTTCGGGGTCAGACGTCTAATTGCCGCCACTACTTCTAAGGGCACAAATGGCTCCTCGAGCTCCCTTGCGTATCCCCCTTCTCCCCCCGTTTCTACCATTAGAGGAAGGTCAGCTTCATTTCCGCCATATACTGCAGAAAAGTGGTCGACCCATTGCTTACTCGTTATATGGGTGGCTAGTGGTTGTGAGCTCTGTTGCCTAGATTTATTAATTAGGTCCCAAAACAACCTTGAGTTCCTCATGGAGACTGCCCCATACAGATCCTGCCAATGTTTTTCTTCCCATTCTCGTTTAGCAGCTGCTACAGCCCTCGAATAATCCTTCCTAGCCGCTCTAACTAGTGAGGGATCCTTTTTGAGCAGTGCAGCTGCTAACTCCTTCCTTTTACCCTTGCACCGGGCATTGTACCAGGGGTTGGTGGAGATGGGAGATATATTGCTGGCCTTAGAGCTATTCCCTTTTTTTAAAAAGTAATGGCTCACCTGCTCAATTGTGTTCTTGTAAACTATTTCTAAGGCGATTGGTAATTCTAGTGCGTTTCTTGGTTCCTGTTCCCGTAATAACAGGTCCAGGGTCAGATCTTCCACAAGGGTTTTTATACTCCCTAGCTGATCTTCATTTAATTGGGCCTTATCCCATTTCAACCTGCGATTACTATTATAGGGGACCACCTCTTTGGTTAGCCTCAAGTGAGCACGTAACTTTCCCGACTTGACATTGCCCCATCTAAGCTTTGTACAGATGGGGTTGTGGTCACTATCCTGTGTAGCCACCACCTCCATGTCTAGAAGGTATTTTCATAGTCTAACGTCTAACAGGATATAATCTATTCTAGATGGGCCACTGAGTCGATTAAATGGCATTGCACCATCCTTATCCGAATTGGTCCTACCATTTAGGGCTCTTAGGTTATGTTCCCTGGTTAGGGCATTGATTTGAATTGCCCTTGCTGACCATTTTCGGATAGGGGGCAACGACAAGGCTGGGATGGACCATCTAGAGTCTTCTCCCTCGGTACCCATGGGGATCATCCCCGCTCAAGGGCTCAAATGTACAGTTAAAATCGACCCCCACAATAATTTTTGCCAAGTGTGGACACCTCGCTAGTGCTAAATCCAGGCTGGTTAGTGTTTCTGAGAAAGAATTCCCCGGTGACCCTCTAGCATAAATATTAAATAGTTCCAACCTATTCCCCCCCGCCAGTCCCCTACAAGATAAGTGAAGGAGGTCTCTACATACAGAGTTGTTGGAGGCAACATCCCAGTTCAGATCAATCTTGATCCAGACCAATAGTCCTCCCGCTGGTCTACCCTTCCCACCGCTTACTGCAGGGACAGAGTATGTAGTATATCCTGATTTATATAAAGGGTGAAGACACCAAGTTTCCTGGAAAAGGCAGACATAGAACTTCTCGATGAATGAGTGCCATTCCGGGAGCTCCATCTTCCTTATTAAACCTGCCACATTCCAGGATATCAGGTGAATATCTCTATGGACTATGGAAGTCGGTACCGAGTCACCATTACTCCCTCTCCTTTTCCCCTCGTAGATAGTTGGAGGGGCATCCACACAGCCATGTGGTGTCAATAGTGTCAAGGGGATTATAAAACTGCCCTTAATACATATAAATTAATTCACGCACTTTCACTAATAGTTCAAATTGAAGCATAGAGTTGTAACATATTTATATACATATGCTACATTTCAGTGCTTTGGAAGTACTACAGTATACTATAGGTAAACACCCCATAGATTTATGCTGAACAACATTCTTATAGTTTTTCACTTTGACATTTACTATGACAAACTTTTACATACAAACATAGAAATATAGTTCTTTTTTTGACCTGTAGAGGTAGTTCTAAAAAGAACTGGGTTTTTTTTGTATTTTTTTTTTGCTGGAAAAACGGTGAAAAAAATGAACTTTTTAACCAAAACAATTGTTCAACATGAACAAACAATGAAAAATAAAGAAAACAATTATTTGGTGCACTTGTGGCTCCTGTTTTTTTGCGAAATAACTTCTATGGACTGTTGTATGGAGGCAATTAATGGATTGCAGTGTATGCATTGCATCAACATATTTTTGAGTCCCGGCTGGATATTTGCAACCATGGGAGATGGCATTGGTGGTGGTCCTGTTGTTGCTGTGGAAGTACTTGGAGCAGAGCCCTGCTCATCAGATCTTCCCACCACAGCTCTAGCCCAATTGTTTGAGTGCATATTTTTGACATGGCGTTCCATGCTATGAGTACCAAAAGAGTACTTTTGTTTGGATTGCCTCTAGACAATATCTTAGACAGATTTTGCATGTGACATGCGTAGCATTAACTTTCTTTAAATCTTCTGGGAAGGTAAAAATCTTCCACACTATGGACTCCTTTTTTATGGTTGGGCGGGGGTCCTCTTCAACAAATTCTTCTGAAGAAGAATGTTCAGACTCTTCACGTTCAGCCATTTGCAAACAATTTTCTCAAGCCAGGATCTATAGAAAAAAGATGTTGCTTCTCTGAAAGCCAAAGAAGAATGATGAACATGGGAGGGGTATTTCTACAATTGGAGTAGGAAGTATTATAAACCAATAAAATGTCTTGTTTTAAGGTCACATGGTTGGACGTAATCTTACGTTGCACTCACGGAGCGTTTACGGAGCGCTTACGTAATCTCGTGATTTATTTACGAAGCGCTTACATCATCTTATGATCCGCTTACGTGGGACGCGCCCTCGCGAGATTCGTAATTGCTTTAATAAAGTAGTATACGGTCTTTAAAAGTTTAAAATAAACATTTTCTTTATTATCCCACATAATGTGTACCTTTACCTTGTACAATAAATACGTGGATATAACGTTTTTAGGTTCATAAAACTTTCCGGGGTAAGCGCTCAAAGCATTTACGGTGCACGGGCGGAGCTTTCACGATGCGTGCACGTGCGACGTACCCTCGCGAGATTTGTAATTACTTTAAAAAGTAATATACTGTTCTTAAATGTTTTAAAAACCCATTTTCTTCATTATAGCACATATTGTCTACCTTTAAAATGTACATTAAATCGTAGATATTACGTTTTTGGAATTAAAAAAACTTTTGGGGTAAGCGCACAGAAAGTTAATGGTGTGCTTGCGGAGCTCTCACGGTGCGCGGACCTTGTAATCATATTTAAAAAAAAAACAATAGTTTAAAAAATAAAAAAAATAAAAAAATTATGTTTGCACTTTGTTTTATAATTATTTAACTATAAAATGTGAAATATAAAAAAGGGAAAAATAATATGTAAATAGTATTTATTATAAAAAAGAAAAATTTGTATTAAAAGAAAAAAATTTAACGCGCCCTTCAGAGATTTGTAATTGCTTTAATAAAGTGGTATACGGTCTTTAAAAGTTTAAAATAAACATTTTCTTTATTATCCCACATAATGTGTACCTTTACCTTGTACAATAAATACGTAGGTATAACGTTTTTAGGTTCATAAAACTTTCGGGGGTAATCGCTCAAAGCATTTAAGGTGCGCGGACGGAGCTTTCACGATGCGTGCATGTGCGACGTACACTCGCGAGATTTGTAATTACTTTAAAAAGTAATATACTGTTCTTAAAAGTTTTAAAAACCCATTTTCTTCATTATAGCACATATTGTCTACCTTTAAAATGTACATTAAATCGTAGATATTACTTTTTTGGAATTAAAAATCCTTTTGGGGGTAAGCGCACAGAAAGTTAATGGTGTGCTTGCGGAGCTCTCACGGTGCCAGGACCTTGTAATCATATTTAAAAAAAAAAAGATTAAAAAATAAAAAAATAAAAAAAAATATTTTTGTACTTTGTTTTATAATTATTTAACTATAAAATGTGAAATATAAAGAAGGGAAAAATAATATGTAAATACTATTTATTATAAAAAAGAAAAATTTGTATTAAAGAAAAAACTTTAATGATTAGTACATTTAAAAATTATCTTTTACAAAACCTTTGAAATTCACTGAAAAACCATAGGTTTCACACACGTTATAGTTAGGAATTAGCATTTAAAATACCTTGCAAATTCACTGAAAAACCAAAGGTTTCAAACATGTTATAGTTAGGAATAAGCATTTAAAGAACATATTTAATTTTCAGGAAAAACACCCATTCACTGGATGTCATCAGTGATGTCATTTGAGATGTCATCAGTGATGTCATGAGTGATGTCACTGACCATGTCTTGAGTGATGTAATATGTGAAATCATCAGCAGTGCATTGCGGGCACACGACTTATAGTTAGCTGGATTAACTATAACGGGGGAATTTCAATGGCTTTGTATGAGTGAAATGTCCAGCTAACTATAACGTGTGAAACCTATGGTTTTTTTCACTGAATTTGCAAGGTTTTTTAAATGCTAATTCCTAACTATAACGTGTGTGAAACCTATGGGTTTTTCAGTGAATATTTATATATATAAAACCAAAAACGCCAAGATGCCCAGAAGCTTGAGGCCGAACAGCACTGCAGGTGAGTAACAACTCTATTTAAACCAAGCTGCAGCTTAACATCCCCTTGAAGTCCATGGCCTGGCGCCTTTCGATGCAGCTGTTTGCATCTCCTCAGAGGCCGTGTCAGCGGAGGTGATTAGTGGTGATTAGTGGCCATATATATATATATATTCCTTGAACAAGGCAGACACATCAGCAACCAAAGTCGGAGAGAACATAGATATTTTAATATCTATAAATGTTATCTACTGGCGGTCACCAGTAGGTGGTTATAGTTAGAACCTAGTTTCCATAGGAAAAGCGTTTTTTGATTTGCTAATAACTTTAAGCGTTGTTTGACGAATCTTCACAAAATTCTCCAAAATAAGGTCTATCCAGGTTAGCTCCTCTCCTGAAAGGTTGGGGGAGATTAGTCAAGCAGGGGCTGAGAAAAAAGGGGGTCTCAAAAAGTGTTTTCTTCATCGTAATTTCCATAGGAAATTTTATTACAGGCTACAGCCCGAACTACTGAACGGAATTACCCCAAATTTGGCAAAAAGGTAGCGCTTGGTTCAGAAAGCGACCTTTGATTTAAATGGTGTAAATCCATTCAGTATTTGCTGAGAAATTCAAAAAACTAAAGTTTTGATATTTGGGGCAGCCTTTGGTTTGCTCACCCTGCCGACCACAAGCTTCACTGTGATTGGCTGCCAACCCTCCAAACCAAGGAAGATTAAAACAGAAGAAAAGGGGGCAGAGTAGAAAAACCCTGACCCCCCTAGTCCTGCTCAGGCGGTCCCGCAAGGCTGTCACTCTGGACAATTTTTCTTTTTAAATGAAGCAGGGTCCCCCCACTTCATTTAAATGCCCCCCCCCCCAAGCCCAGGGGAATGCCACACCTGAGGCTTAAATTAAATGTGCAGGGGGGCCTCGTGTTCCCCCTAAAGCCCCAGGGACCACCACCTCCACAGGGCTTTAAAAATAGAGGGAGGGGGTCCAGTTGCACGTCTTCTGGAGCCCTTGATGGCCCTGGGGACCACCACAACCATCCAGGGATAGCTCCAGCAATATCCCAGGGAGCCCACCCCCGGGACATTGCTGTTTGCTATGACAGGGTGGAAGCACGTCTCCCACCCTGTCATAGCAAACCCTGGTTTGCCTTGTTGAAGCGAGAGGAGTTAAACATGTTCTCGCTTCAATAAAGCAAATCAGGATTGCTTTTGGGCAAGGGGAGCTGCATGTTAGCAGCTCCCCTTTCCCAAAAGCAATGCCAGCTCCCGCAGGAGGCAGGAAGGTGGTGGGACCAGGCGGGCATTGGGGCTCCCCCCACCGACCCCAACAGAGAGGCCAGGCCACGGGGATAGGGTCCCTTGGGCAGAAGTGGCCTGGGAGGGGGCCATGCAGCTAGGCATCCCCTAGCTCAGCTTTCAATGCAGCCCCCTAGTGTGAACACAAAGGGTACGTGGCTCTCATTGCGGCCCCCTAGTGTGAACATGAAGGGTGCGTGGCTCTCAGCGCTGCCCCCTAGTGTGAACGCGATGGGTACGTGGCTCTCTAGTGTGAACGCAATTACGTAGCTCTCAGCTCAGGCCCCTAGTGGGAACGCAATGGCGTGCAGCTTTCAGCATGGCCCCCTAGTGTGAATGCGATGGGTGCCCAACTCCAAGCATAAATCATTTTTAAAAAATGTGTAAAGCTAGGTTATATGTTGGGTTACTGGGTGGCTCTAAAAAGAGCCCTTGTTTTTATTGGAAAAATGTTGTAGCTACATGTAAGTGCTGATGCAGAGCCTTAGGTTGTTGAGAAGGACTCTGCTTCCCTTATCTGTGAAGTGTATACCATCACTCCTGTAGATGCCATCCATATCGAAATGCAGATTGTTGTTGTATATGGAGCCCATCCTATGGTCTTAGAGATAAGCAGAAACAGCTTTATTGACATTTTTTCTAGCTTTCTGAATTTGTGGACATACTTGATTGGGCAACATCCATTTCTGTCTTTGGCATATGTTGGAGTTTACAAAGACAGTTTGGGGGAAAGCAACATCAATTGTGCAAAGGTGTCCTTCATTAGCATTTCCAGTCCGACCCCAGTCAATTTGCCTAGGTCATTGCCACCACAGTGGACAATCATGGTGTTGGAGATGTAAAAAGGTTTTAACCAAAGGCATCAATTAGTGCCACTTTAATCCTCTTGTCCAATCCCTTTGATGTTCAAATTTGGTAAAGCTAGATCTTTGTCAATACCTCTGTGTTCAGAATACCTTTTGCGCCAGAAAACAAAGCTGTGTCCCACAATCCACAATCTAAGCATCTTGAAGGGAAGTCTGGATGCACTGAGAAGATGTCTGTAGCTGAAGTAGGCAGTTGGTAGAATGAGGGGTATCTTAAATGGTGGATAAGATGCAGTTTTTGAAAAAGAAGAGGAATGATTCGTTGTTTAAGAACATTGTACGTGAAAAATAGGGTGCATGTTTCTGTCTTCAAATAGCAGGTTTCTTATTGGTTAGTAGAAAATTACTGAAAGGTACAGTAAATAGAATAAGCTCATATTTTGTAAAGTCAACCCCACCTGCTGTTTGTATTTGCAACATTGTGTGGTGAACTTGAAAATATGCTGAACCTGTGACCTGTGAGTTCAGTTGAATTGTGGGTAGGGTTGAAAGTTTACTGTGGCATTAAAAGGTGAATTTGTTATAAATATTTAAAAAATATGTTATTGCAGTGAGATTTCCAAAGTCAGTGTTCTAGTTTAGAAGTGGTGTGTTATTAAATAAAGTGGTAAAATCATTTGTAATTTATTTTTGAACTCCTGTATGGATTTGTGGTGCCATCGCTTTCTGTGCACGGTGGAGTAGCGACTTAAAAAAAATTCAGAAGCAGTTTGGGTTCAGTTAGAAGTCAGTTGGCACGGGTTGATATATGTAACCAATAGAAATGTGTTTGTTATTTACATGTACATGCTTGGAGAAAGGAAAGGACCTTTTGCCTTTTCTGGTTTTGCTTTGCTGAAAGAAGTGCTATACATAATGATTGTGTGCATCAGGAAATCTTTTCTGATTTTCTAATACTTCATAATCTACAAATCAACTTGTGAGGTGTATTATGTGTTGGCTTTGTTTTTAAAGGTAAAATATAAATCATGAACTTTGAAATTTGACATATATTATTAAATGTAGAAATGTTTATTACAGTTTGCTGTAATGTATTTAAATGTTGTTTAATATAGATTCTACATAGTATTATGAATATTTTGGATTATGGATTACTGATTATGGTTTGTTTCAGTGTGTGGATATGTACATTTATAGTATACCGCATAATGTTAGGTGTTGCTTTCAAGTTGGAAGTGTATATGTTGAGTTAAGGTATTTTTAATTAGACTAGTTTTTATAAGTGTTTAGAGAGGTATAGTAGAAATATACCACATCTTGTTTGGTGTTTGATTTGAAGTTTGTTCTGTGAATTTATGAGGTATACAAAGTGTTAAGGTATAGACATATCCTTGCATGTTTTCAGGAATATGGTGAGACTTATAGCAGAAACATGTGAACGGTGCCTGCTTTCTATTTGGCTAGGTGTGACATTATAAGTAGTTGTAAAATGGAAAAGCAGCAGCACAAAAGTGGGGGTTGAGATATGTTTGTAGAGATATTATCATTCACGCACTTTGTATGTACTCCTGAAATCTCCCAGACATTACCCTAGCACTCATGGATTCACTATGCATTACCTATGTACTTGTGTAATCCCGCAGACATACTTCTGCAGTCATAGATTTATCAATGCATTAGCTATGCACTGGTTCAATCACTCTGGGACAATCCTTGTACTGCTCTAATCACAATGTTAGGATCTATGCACTCTTCCAATGATTTAGGCAGTGCTGATACACTTTCAAAATCTTGTAGGCCCTACCTATACAATTGTGTGATCACCCAGACACTACCCTTACACTCCTGCAATCACCCTGTCAGGATCTATGCAATCCTCGTATCACTTAGACAGTGCACATGTACTACCTTTAGACTTCTCCAATCACATGTACATTTGTAGTATACTGCATCATTTTAGGTGTTGCTTTCAAATTGGAAGTGCAGTCTGTCAAGTTGAAAGTTTTGTGTGAAGTATGTCTCTACTTGCATATGTTGAGTTAAGGTATTTCTGATTAGATTCATTTTTATAAGTCTCTAGAGAGGTAGAGTCGAATATGACACATAATTGTGGGTGTTTGGTTCTAATGTGAAGTTTGTTCTGTGAATCTGTGAGGTTTACATAGTGTTGTGGTACAGAGATATCCATGCATGTTTTAGGAACCTGGTGAGACTTATAGCGGAGAAATGTGAACGATTTCTGCTTTGTATTTGGCTAGGTGTAACATTAAAAATAGTTGTAAAATAGAAAAGCAGCAACACCAACTAATGCACTGCTACAACCCACTAAGCACTACTCTTGCAGTGCAGCCATCGCCCTGTCAGTATCTATGCACTCCTCCAATCCCCCATTCAGCACCATGTACTTATTCAATCACAAAATGGAAGGTTAGGAGTTCTATTAGGTACTTTTCAAAAAAAGGAATTTTTATATACTATTTGGCCATGTGGATAAGTATGTGAATTAAAAATGCGTATTTCGGGTAAATGTTGGTAACATATGTTTATACATAACTTTACTTTGAGAGTATAAAAAAGAAGTAAGAATGTTTAATTAGTTTGTGATTGTTTTTAGAAATTGTTGTTTGGAAGAAAACATTTAAGATATGTTTTTTCCTAATTTTGACATTATGTATTGAAATGTTGTATGGGTTTTTTAAACATAATCATTTTGATTGTACTTTTTTTTGCTAGCTGTCATATGATGAGTAGTATTGATGTCACTGTTTTTAGTGAAATTCAATATATTCTGAGAACAGCAAAATAAAACATATAACATATTGTACAAGTTATTTTGTATTTTGTATTGTGAAATATATAATATAACTCTATTGTTTATTATCTTCCACAGATATTACATTTCTAAGGTAAGTACGACAAACAAAAAATACTTTTTGATCACTTTGTTACTTGTCTTTCTCTTTATCCTTTCTTCAGTTTCTTTCTTACTCCTTCACCTTTACTCATCTTACTCTTCTTCCCTCATTTTAATTACTCACGTACTTTCATCTTTACACTCCTTCTTTCACCATCAGTACTCTTCCTTCACCCTCACTTATCTTGTGCAACTGTCTCATTCCCCTGTCTGTCCTTCACTTGTTTTTTATCTTCCTCCATCACTACTATTGTCTTGCTGTATCGATCAGTCTGTGCTCACTGCCCTCTTACTGTATTTCCTTCACATCATCCCTGAGTGACCTTCACTCACTTCACTTCTTTCACTTTATCACTCCTTTTCGTTCAGTCCCCTTTCTTCCATCCATCTGTAAGTCTGTTCCTCTGTGTCACTCACTATAACTGATTTAGTTTTTCACAATCCGTCATTCTTCCTCTGCTTGTCTCTTTTACTGTCTCCCTCTCTGTCCACCACTCTTCCTTTTCTTTACTTTCTCTTTCCATAAATCCTTCTGTCTGTCACTTATTTCTTTTTCCTTTCTCAATATGCTTTGTTTTCCATCTCTCCCATTCAATTACCTTTATATCCCTTCCCTCATTGTCACTCCCCTTCATTGAATCTGAGTCCTATTCCTCCACTTCAACCAATACACTTACTGCCCTTCATTCACTTTTATAGTCTTTATGTCACTATCAGTACTCTCTGTTCATCCTCAATCATCTTTTCCAACTCCCTCTTTCTCCTATTTGTCTCTCATTCCTTTTAACTATTTTCCTCTATCACTACCCTTGTGTTAGTGGTTTGCTTAGTGTCTTCTCATTCACCTCTTATTCTCTTTTAATAACATCATCCCTAATTCACCTTCACTCACTCCCTTTCTCTCAGTCCCTTACTCCCTTTTGCTCACTCCCCTTCCTTTATACCCTCCCTCACTCCCCTTTTTTCTTCTGTGTGTAAGTCTCTTCCTGTGTCTCAATCACTATACTTGCTTCACTCCCTCACAGTCCCTCATTTTCCCTCTTTTTCTCTCTCTCCTTGTGTGTCTCTGTCTTCACAAATCTACCTTTGGTCAATGACACAATTGTTAGTGATAGCCTAATGTGCCTTTTTAGCTTTTTTCTTGATGTTTTGCTTTGGCCCACCCTTAGTTGTTTCCCCACTCTCATTTTGAACCTTTTTCTTTTGCATAACCGAGGATCAATCTTGGTGCAACAAGTGCTAAGTTATATGTGCTTCAACGAGAAAACCCAGAGTTCACTCTTTACCCAGTACTCGGGAAATCACAAAGGTAGAAATAGTAAAAAAATAACCATAGTACATTGGTTGTCCCAGAGTCCTTAGCTGACAAAAATATTGTTCACAACAGTACCTTTTTAAAAAGTTGTAACGAAAGTCTGGGCACGTCCACCAGAACTAAGAAGGGGGCCCAGCCCAGCCTCTTTCTAGCTAAGGGAGGCACAGATGGGCCTGCCCTTGGCCCAGGTTTTGCCTGCATGTGTCCCACGCTGCGGGAGCCCTGATGTAAATGTAAGCTCCTCCTGGTGCACACAGATGGCGGCAAACTTTGGCGCTCTCCCTCTCTTTCTCTCTCTATCTCTCTCTCTCTCTATCCTTCATTCTTTCTCTCTTTCCCTTTCTGTTTCCTTCACTCCTACTATATCCCTCAGTCCCCTTTCCTGACTCTCAATCTCCTTCCTTCTCTCTCATATTGTGAAATATATATTGTATATATTATAATTTATTATTTTCTTGTCTTTCACAGATATTATATTTATAATACATATTTATTTTTCTTTTTTATTTCTTAGAAGATAAATATAACAAATAAAAATCTACTTTCTCATCACTGTCTAAGTTTTCAATATTTATAAGGTAAGTATGAGAAACAAAAAAAAGTTTGTCATCACTCTCTTATTGTGACAGAGTAACTGCCTCACTCTTTCTCAGTCCTTTGCTCTCCCTCTCTCTCCCTGTCTCTTCCTTAAACGTAATCTTCTTTCATCTCTCTTTCTATCACTGCTCCTCTCTCCCTCACTCACTTTCCCTCTCTCTTAATTTTATTTCTTCGTCCGTATTCCCCACCCCTCACCCTCTTATCCATTTCTTAACTGTCACTAAGCCTTCACTTCTTCGCACTCCACTTCCCCACTCTACTTCCTCCTGTCTGTTTCTCACACCCCTTCCCTTTTGCACTGACTTTCGCTTACTCCCCTTTGCTTTCTTTTGCAAACAGGTGCAGGATTTTTATGTAGTATAAGTCCAAAAGTGACTGAATGAAATATTATACATTTTACTTATTCACTTTTAGGAGGCGTTCCTGCATCTGAACATTCCCCATGTATGCAGGAAAGCCTTATTTTGGTGCATTGTTTTACAATATGATGCACCTTGCAAGTACATCAGATTGTAAAAACCATACTTTATGGTGCATCTTTTGTACCACTGCTGCATCACAAATGTGATGCAACAGTTGTGTAAAAGACACACAAGGGGATTATAAAACTGCCCTTAATACATATAAATTCATTCACGCACTTTCACTAACAGTGCAATTTGAAGCATAGAGTTGTAACATATTTATATACATATGTTACATTTCAGTGCTTTGGAAGTACTACAGTATACTATAGGTAAACACCCTATAGATTTATGCTGTACCACATCCTTATAGTTTTTCACTTTGACATTTACTATGACAAACTTTTACATACAAACATAGAAATATAGTTCTTTTTTTGACCAGTAGAGGTAGTTCTAAAAAGAACTGGGTTTTTTTGTATTTTTTTTGTTGCTGGAAAAACGGTGAAAAAAATTAACTTTTTAACCAAAACAATTGTTCAACATGAACAAACAAGGACAAATAAAGAAAACAATTATTTGGTGCACTTGTGGCTCCTGTTTTTTTGCAAAATAACTTCTATGGACTGTTGTACGGAGGCAATTAATTGATTGCAGTGTATGCATTGCATCATCAGATTTTTGAGTTCCGGCTGGATATTTGCAACCATGGAAGATGGCATAGGTGGTGGTCCTGTTGTTGCTGTGGAAGTACTTGGAGCAGAGCCCTGCTCATCGATCTTCGCACCACAGCTCTAGCCCAATTGTTTGGGTGCATATTTTTGACATGGCGTTCCATGCTATGAGTACCAAAAGAGTACTTTTGTTTGGATTGCCTCTAGACAATACCCTTTGACAGATTTTGCATGTGACATGCGGTGCATTAACTTTCTTTAAATCTTCTGGGAAGGTAAAAAACTTCCACACTATGGACTCCTTTTTTTTGGTTGGGCGGGGGTCCTCTTTAACAAGTTCTTCTGAAGAAGAATGTTCAGACTCTTCACTTTCAGCCATTTGCAAACAATTTTCTCAAGCCAGGAGCTATAGAAAAAAGATGTTGCTTCTCTGAAAGCCAAAGAAGAATGATGAACATGGGAGGGGTATTTCTACAATTGGAGTAGGAAGCATTATAAACCAATAAAATGTCTTGTTTTAAGGTCACATGGTTGGACGTAATCTTACGTTGCACTCACGGAGCGTTTATGGAGCGCTTACGTAATCTCGCGATGCGTTTACGATTTATTTACGGAGCGCTTATGTCATCTTATGATCCGCTTACGTGGGACGCGCCCTCGCGAGATTCGTAATTGCTTTAATAAAGTAGTATACGGTCTTTAAAAGTTTAAAATAAACATTTTCTTTATTATCCCACATATTGTGTACCTTTACCTTGTACAATAAATACGTAGATATAAAGTTTTTAGGTTCAAATGCTCAAAGCATTTACGGTGCATGGGCGGAGCTTTCACGATCCGTGCACGTGCGACATACCCTCGCGAGATTTGTAATTACTTTAAAAAGTAATATACTGTTCTTAAACGTTTTAAAAACCCATTTTCTTCATTATAGCACATATTGTCTACCTTTAAAATGTATATTAAATCGTAGATATTACGTTTTGGAATTAAAAAAACTTTTGGGGGTAAGCGCACAGAAAGTTAATGGTGTGCTTGAGGAGCTCTCACGGTGCGCGTACCTTGTAATCATATTTTTTTTAAAAACAAAGTTTAAAAAATAAAAAAAATAAAAAAAATTATGTTTGTACTATGTTTTATAATTATTTAACTATAAAATGTGAAATATAAAGAAGGGAAAAATAATATGTAAATAGTATTTATTATAAAAAAGAAAAATTTGTATTAAAAGAAAAAAATTTAACGCGCCCTCGCGAGATTCGTAATTGCTTTAATAAAGTAGTATACGGTCTTTAAAAGTTTAAAATAAACATTTTCTTTATTATCCCACATAATGTGTACCTTTACCTTGTACAATAAATATGTAGGTATAACATGTTTAGGTTCATAAAACCTTCGGGGGTAAGCGCTCAAAGCATTTACGGTGCGCGGACGGAGCTTTCACGATGCGTGCACTTGCGACGTACCCTCGCAAGATTTGTAATTACTTTAAAAAGCAATATACTGTTCTTAAAAGTTTTAAAAACCCATTTTCTTCATTATAGCACATATTGTCTACCTTTAAAATGTACATTAAATCGTAGATATTACGTTTTTGGAATTAAAAAACCTTTTGGGGGTAAGCGCACAGAAAGTTAATGGTGTGCTTGCGGAGCTCTCACGGTGCGCGGACCTTGTAATCATATTTAAAAAAAAAGTAAAAAAAAAAATTATGTTTGTACTATGTTTTATAATTATTTAACTATAAAATGTGAAATATAAAGAAGGGAAAAATGATATGTAAATAGTATTTATTATAAAAAAGAAAAATTTGTATTAAAGAAAAAAATGTAATGATTAGTAAATTTAAAAATTATCTTTTACAAAACCTTTCAAATTCACTGAAACCATATTTTTCACACACGTTATAGTTAGGAATTAGCATTTAAAAAACCTTGCAAATTCACTGAAAAAAACATAGGTTTCAAACACGTTATAGTTAGGAATTAGCATTTAAAAAACCTTGCAAATTCAGTGAAAAAACCATAGGTTTCACACATGTTATAGTTATCTGGACATTTCACTCATACAAAACCATTGAAATTCCCCCGTTATAGTTAATCCAGCTAACTATAACTCACGCGCCCGCAATGCACTGCTGATGACGTCACATATTACATCACTCATGACATGGTCAGTGACAACACTCATGGCATCACTGATGACATCTCAAATGACATCACTGATGACATCATCCTTGTGAAAGAGTGGCAGACCTTCTCTCACCCTAATATAACCTTTGATACACACATTCAAAAATAGAAACTAACATTTTCAATGCAATAGATATACCAATGCCACTTACAACACACCTATTTAGTAATTCCAAGATCTTTACACACATCCAATCATTCATCAACAACCCTACACAGTCACTCATACATGTACTCACTCATCATATGTACTCATACACTGATTCATCCTGGTCATCCTGTTACACACCGATACTCATCCATAGAGTTACTCACACATAACTCATATGTACTAGTTTGAAACATATGTACTTATTCATAAATACACTATTGAGACAGTCATTCATTCACTAACACACCCATATACACACTCATCCACCCATACAGTCAAAAAACAAATAATAACCTATATAGACACTCATATAGCTACTCACCACACACACTCAACCACCCATACATTCCTACACACATGGTGCCTTAAACACATACAAGCAGTAAGTCATTCATTCATGCATGTATGCAGTACGTAAGACCTCCTAACGAAGCATACAGACACTCAGACACTCCTACTGATACTCAATCAAACATTAACCTATACAGACACTCATGTATCACTCATGTAGCTACTCCCCAACACATGTTGCCACTTAAACACAAAGTGAGAGACTGATACAGAAATGTATATATTTAAACATTACTCACTAACCCATGTATTTACTAAAGTACACTTAATCAATCAGTTATACAATCAATTTTTCACCAACAAATCAGCCATTTAGACACTTATATACCCATTTCTTCTGCCATGAACCTTGAGATATGCATTTATAAAACATATTTAATTTTCAGAAAAACGCCCATTCACTGGATGTCATCAGTGATGTCATCAGTGATGTCATGAGTGATGTCACTGACCATGTCTTGAGTGAGGTAATATGTGATGTCATCAGCAGTGCATTGCGGGCGCGTGAGTTATAGTTAGCTGGATTAACTACAACGGGGGAATTTCAATGGTTTTGTATGAGTGAAATGTCCAGCTAACTATAACATGTGTGAAACCTATGGTTTTTTCACTGAATTTGCAAGGTTTTTTAAATGCTAATTCTTAACTATAACGTGTGTGAAACCTATGGTTTTTTCAGTGAATATGTATATATATAAAACCAAAAACGCCCAGAAGTTTGAGGCCGAACAGCACTGCAGGTGAGTAACAACTCTATTCAAACCAAGCTGCAGCTTAACATCCCTTTGAAGTCCATGGCCTGACGCCTTTCGATGCAGCTGTTTGCATCTCCTCAGAGGCCGTGTCAGCGGAGGTGATTAGTGGTGATTAGTGGCCATATATATATATATATTCCTCGAACAAGGCAGACACAGCAGCAACCAAAGTCGGAGAGAGCAGATATTTTATTATCTATATATATTATCTACTGGCGGTCACCAGTAGGTGGTTATAGTTAGAACCTCGTTTCCATAGGAAAAGCTTTTTTTGATTTGCTAATAACTTTGGCGTTGTTTGACGAATCTTCACGAAATTCTCCAAAATAAGGTCTATCCCGGTTAGCTCCTCTCCTGAAAGGTTGGGGGAGATTCGTCAAGCAGGGGCTGAGAAAAAAGGGGGGTCTCAAAAAGTGTTTTCTTCATCGTAATTTCCATAGGAAATTTTATTACAGGCTACAGCCCGATCTACTGAACGGAATTACCCCAAATTTGGCAAAAAGGTAGCGCTTGGTTCAGAAAGCGACCTTTGTTTTAAATGGAGTAAATCCATTCAGTATTTGCTGAGAAATTCAAAAAACAAAAGTTTTGATATTTGGGGCAGACTTTGGTTTGCTCACCCTCCCGACCACAAGCTTCACTGAGATTGGCTGCCAACCCTCCAAACCAAGGAAGATTAAAACAGAAGAAAAGGGGGCAGAGTAGAAAAACCCTGACCCCCTAGTCCTGCTCAGGCAGTCCTGCAAGGCTGTTACTCTGGACAATTTTTCTTTTTAAATGAAGTAGGGCCCCCCCACTTCATTTAAATGCCACCCCAAGCCCTGGGGAATGCCACACCTGGGGCTTAAATTAAATGTGCAGGGGGGCCTCATGGGCCCCCTAAAGCCCCAGGGACCACCACCTCCACAGGGCTTTAAAAATAGAGGGAGGGGGTCCCGTTGCACGCCTTCTGGAGCCCTTGATGGCCCTGGGGACCACCACAACCATCCAGGGATAGCTCCTGCAATATCCCAGGGAGCCCACCCCCGGGACATTGCTGTTTGCTATGACAGGGTGGAAGCACGTCTCCCACCCTGTCATAGCAAACCCTGGTTTGCCTTGTTGAAGCGAGAGGAGTTAAACATGTTCTCGCTTCAATAAAGCAAATCAGGATGGCTTTTGGGCAAGGGGAGCTGCATGTTAGCAGCTCCCTTTCCCAAAAGCAATGCCAGCTCCAGCAGGAGGCAGGAAGCTGGTGGGACCAGGCGGGCATTGGGGCTCCCCCCACCGACCCCAACAGAGAGGCCAGGCCCCGGGGATAGGGTCCCTTGGGCGGAAGTGGCCTGGGAGGGGGCCATGCAGCTAGATATCCCCTAGCTCAGCTTTCAATGCGGCCCCCTAGTGTGAACACAAAGGGTACGTGGCTATCATTGCGGCCCCCTAGTGTGAACATGAAGGGTGCGCGGCTCTTAGTGTGGCCCCCTAGTGTGAACGCGATGAGTACGTGGCTCTCTAGTGTGAACTCAATGAGTGCGTAGTACTCAGCTCAGGCCCCTAGTAGGAACGCGATGGTGTGCAGCTTTCAGCATGGCCCCCTAGTGTGAATGCGATGGGTGCCCAACTCCAAGCATAAATCATATTTAAAAAACGTGTAAAGCTAGGTTATATGTTGAGTTACTGGGTGGCTCCAAAAAGACCCCTTTGTTTTTATTGGAAAAATGTTGTAGCTACATGTAAGTGCTGATGCAGAGCCTTAGGTTGTTGAGAAGGACTCTGCTTCCCTGCTCTGCGAAGTGTATACCATCACTCCTGTAGATGCCATCCATATCGAAATGCAGATTGTTGTTGTATATGGAGCCCATCCTATGGTCTTAGAGATAAGCAGAAACAGCTTTATTTATATTTTTCTAGCTTTCTGAATTTGTGGACATACTTGATTAGGCCACATCCATTTCTGTCTTTGGCATATGTTAGAGTATACAAAGACAGTTTGGGGGAAAGCAACATCAATTGTGCAAAGGTGTCCTTCATTAGCATTTCCAGTCCCACCCCAGTCAATTTGCCTAGGTCATTGCCACCACAGTGGACAATCATGGTGTTGGAGATGTAAAAAGGTTTTAACCAAAGGCATCAATTAGTGCCACTTTAATCCTTTTGTCCAATCCATTTGATGTTCAAATTTGGTAAAGCTAGATCTTTGTCAATACCTCTGTGTTCAGAATACCTTTTGCGCCAGAAAACAAAGCTGTGTCCCACAATCCACACTCTAAGCATCTTGAAGGGAAGTCTGGATGCACTGAAAAGATGTCTGTAGCGGAAGTAGGCAGTTGGTAGAATGAGGGGTATCTTAAATGGTGGAAAAGATGCAGTTTTTGAAAAAGAAGAGGAATGATTTGTTGTTTAAGAACATTGTACGTGAAAAATAGGGTGCATGTTTCTGTCTTCAAATAGCATGTTTCTTATTGGTTAGTAGAAAATTACTGAAAGGAACAGTAAATAGAATAAGCTCATATTTTGTAAAGTCAACCCCACCTGCTGTTTGTATTTGCAACATTGTGTGGTGAACTTGAAAATATGCTGAACCTGTGACCTGTGAGTTCAGTTGAATTGTGGGTAGGGTTGAAAGTTTACTGTGGCATTAAAAGGTGAATTTGTTATAAATATTTAAAAAATATGTAATTGCAGTGAGATTTCCAAAGTCAGTGCTATGTTTAGAAGTGGTGTGTTATTAAATAAATTGGTAAAATAATTTGTAATTTATTTTTGAACTCCTGTATGGATTTGTTGTGCCATCACTTTCTGTGCACGGTGGAGTAGCGACTTAAAAAAATTTCAGAAGTAGTTTAGGTTCAGTTAGAAGTCAGTTGGCATGGGTTGATATGTGTAACTGTTGGACTTGCCCCTTCTGGCAGGTTCACCCCTAATCTTTTTGCTTTAGATCTGTGATCTATGTTAATGATTTTTGGTCTGTGCGCACTTTTTCCCTGTTGTCCCAGAGTAAAGTGTGTGCATGTAGTTAGGCTGGCCTGCTCTCACATAGGAATGCATTGGGAATGTCTGTGTCCCTGGTAGTTCCTGATGCGTGGGGAGTGCATGCTCGAATTTGGTATGTGCGAGCTCGTGAGAATGAATGCTTCGCAATGGTGTATGTGGCATGTGTGTGTCATGTGTAGAAATGCCACTTCTAGGACTTGGCATATTAATGTAAAATATGCCTGGGGTGTGATTGGCTGGAGCTGGCTGGTGAGCCTGGCTCCAGGAAGGCTGGATGGGTCTGCCCGGTGGTGAGTGTGAGATTAGCATGTTGATGGCTTGGGAGGAGTGCACCTGGTCCCTGATGGGCCTGGACTTTCCCCAGACAATGCTGGCTCCACCTCCTGTAGTGCGACTGATGACCCTAGCCCTGCCAGTGAATGAAATGTGTGGTTGAGCTATCAAGGGTACTTCAAAACCAGCTGCGACTGGTTTCCCCCCACCCTGCACCCACAGACAAAGGGTTTTACAGTATAAGAAGGGGCTGTGTCCACATACAATTTGGTTCTGTTCTGCTTTGGATCCTTGCTAGAGGGGGCTGCTGCTGTTGCTGGGGCCAGGAGGACCGCCACTTGGCTTGTCTCCCTGCCTGGAGACCCAGTGAGCTGGCTCTGGCCCTGCCTTTCCCCCCTGCCTGCCTCCAGACCCTTGCTGGAGCTATACTTTGCTTAGAGCACCTGGAAGCGCTCTTATTTTGACTTATAGCGCTAGGAGCGCTTTATTTTCCTTTAGCGCTGAGCTCGCTTCTCTTTGCCCTGAAGCGCTTGGGAGCGCTTTGCCGATTTTCACCCGAAATTGCGGCGCATAGCGAGTGCCTACCTCGCTTTATATTTTTATTTAAAGGTCGGAGCCCACCCGGCATTGCCCCGTTCTTGGATTTGTATTTATCACGAGGGAGTCCACTCCTCGGATACTGAGACCCCGCCTGCCTGCCTAAAACGGGCCGCCGCGCTGCCCACGACGACCCAGAAGCATTGGGCCGGCTGACCAATTGCAGCGTGGCCCCCTCGAGGCCAACCGGAAGTCCCGCCCCCGGCAGCAGAGAAGCAGCCGGCCGAGTCCCCGAGGCTCCCCGAGGGAAGAGGAGCCCTGCGCTGCTGACAGGAGGTCCGGTGAGTGGGGCTGGGAGAGCGAGTGGAGGGAGGAGGGCGTCGGGGCACATTGCCGATGCCCACTCCTCCCCTCCGGTTGTGTTAGAGCCCCGAGAGGCTTGCAGGGCGCCTAGTGGTTTCGAGCCCAGAGAGGCTCATGGGGCATTGGCCATTCCTCTTTTGTTTCCCGAGCGGCCCCAGTTGGCAGAGGGCCGCTCCAACGATCCCGGCGGCAGTCATTTGTCTGAGTCCCCTGTGAGGGACTCCAACAAGCCCACATGTGTGTTGCAGAGCCCCGAGAGGCTCTAAGGTGCCATTCCTGATCACGAGCCCCGAGAGGCTCCAGGGCCCCGCAGTTGTTCAGAGCCCAGCAAGGCTCCAGCCCACATATTGATCTTTTGAGCCCCGAGAGGCTCTGGGGGCCATTTTCATTGTTTAGAGCGCTGAAGCTCTAAATTGCCTATTTGCTGTGTGAGCCCTGAGAGAGGCTCTTGGGACACGAGTGTGGTCAGTAGCCCCGAGGCTCCCACACAGTACTTCCACCCCTGTGTTCTTGATCCCATGTGGCTCCAACGTGTACCCAGCATTATTTACAACTGTCCAGCACTTAGTGGACAGTTGCCACGTTTAGGCTTTGTGTTCTTGGCTGCCTGCGCAGCCTTCCCTGACAATTTGGATTCAGGGCAATCCAGCTCTTGCGAGGCCAGTTGGCCTGAGGGACAATTCTAGTGTTGTGCTACATGCACCCTGCTCATTGTGATTTACTTGCTGATGTGATTCTTGCGCAAATGTGCTAACCTGCACCTCTGAATCTGTTTTAATGCCTCATGTGCAATGTGTTTATGTTTTATCCCCTTTGCTAAGAGTGACCCGCTTAGAGGATTGTTGATGTCTCATTACCTTTGCTAAAAGTGACCTACTTAGAGGATTGTTTATGTTATTACCTTTGCTAAATGTGACCTGCTTAAGTGATTGTTTAGGTTTCCTTCCCTTTGCTAAAAATGACCTGCTTAGGTGATGGTTTTCCTTTTAAAAGTCCTGATGATAAGGTCCTAGTTCCCTGCGTAATTTTCCTACAGTGTTTAGGGTTGCGTAGAAGGTATTTACTCTTTACCAGTGATTACTGGTTGTGTGCTGCATTTACTATTTTGGTATTACAGTCATTATATGTTTATGTGCTAAGTGTTATACCTACAAGTATTATTTCTAACAAGTGCCTACCCCTGACAGTGGTCCATGTGGCCCTGTCCTGTACATAATCCCTTGTAAATTCTGCCCGTGCCTGTTGGCACATTGTAAAGTTTGTGTGCTATCTAATGTGTTTTTACTATAATACAAAGGCTATTTTTATATAACCTTGTGTGGAGTTTCCTTTGTGGTGGGCCTTGGGTGTTGTTGCTGGGGTGCGTGCGCATATACTCATATCGCCTCCAAGTTTAGCCTTGCTGCTCGCGCCACGTTACCTAGAGGGTGAGCAGGGGTTATCTTGGCGTGTAACTCCCTTGCCGTGACTTAGGAGTGGTGGTCTCTGACTGACTTTGGCGCAAGCCCTGGCCAGCCGGGGACCCCGTTTCTAACAGTAACCAATAGAAATGTGTTTGTTATTTACATGTACATGCTTGGAGAAAGGGAAGGACCTTTTGCCTTTTCTGGTTTTGCTTTGCTGAGAGAAGTGCTATACATAATGATTGTGTGCATCAGGAAATCTTTTCTGATTTTCTAATACTTCATAATCTACAAATCAACTTGTGAGGTGTATTATGTGTTGGCTTTGTTTTTAAAGGTAAAATATAAATCATGAACTTTGAAATTTGACATATATTATTAAATGTAGAAATGTTTATTACAGTTTGCTGTAATGTATTTAAATGTTGTTTAATATATATTCTACATAGTATTATGTGTATTTTGGAATATGGATTACTGATTATGGTAGTTTGTTTCAGTGTGTGGATATGTACATTTGTAGTATACCGCATAATGTTAGGTGTTGCTTTGAAGTTGGAAGTGTATATGTTGAGTTAAGGTATTTTTAATTAGACTAGTTTTTATAAGTGTTTAGAGAGGTATAGTTGAAATATACCACATCTTGTTTGGTGTTTGATTTGAAGTTTGTTCTGTGAATTTATGAGGTATACATAGTGTTAAGGTATAGACATATCCATGCATGTTTTCAGGAATATGGTGAGACTTGTGACATGTGAACGGTGCCTGCTTTCTATTTGGCTAGGTGTAACATTATAAGTAGTTGTAAAATGGTAAAGCAGCAGCACAAAAGTGGGGTTTGAGATATGTTTGTAGAGATATTATCACTTTGTATGTACGCCTGAAATCTCCCAGACATTACCCTAGCACTCATGGATTCACTATGCATTACCTATGTACTTGTGTAATCCCCCAGACATATTTCTGCAGTCATAGATTTATCAATGCATTAGCTATACACTGGTTCAATCACTCTGGGACAATCCTTGTACTGCTCTAATCACAATGTCAGGATCTATGCACTCTTCCAATAATTTAGGCAGTGCTGATACACTTTCAAAATCTTGTAGGCCCTACCTATACAATTGTGTGATCACCCAGACACTACCCTTACACTCCTGTATTCACCCTGTCAGGATCTATGCAATCCTCGTATCACTTAGACAGTGCACATGTACTACCTTTAGACTTCTCCAATCACATGTACATTTGTAGTATACTGCATCATTTTAGGTGTTGCTTTCAAATTGGAAGTGCAGTCTGTCAAGTTTAAAGTTGTGTGTGAAGTATGTCTCTACTTGCATATGTTGAGTTAAGGTATTTCTGATTAGATTCATTTTTATAAGTCTCTGGAGAGGTAGAGTCGAAATATGACACATAATTGTGGGCGTTTGGTTCTAATTTGAAGTTTGTTCTGTGAATCTGTGAGGTTTACATAGTGTTGTGGTACAGAGATATCCATGCATGTTTTAGGAACATGGTGAGACTTATAGCAGAGAAATTTGAACGATTTCTGCTTTGTATTTGGCTAGATGTAACATTAAAAGTAGTTGTAAAATAGAAAAGCAGCAACACCAACTAATGCACTGCTACAACCCACTAAGCACTACTCTTGCAGTGCAGCCATCGCCCTGTCAGTATCTATGCACTCCTCCAATCACCCATCCAGCACCATGTACTTATTCAATCACTCTGCCAATACCCAAGCACATATCAATTCCCAATGCACTCTCTTGGCACTACTGTAATCGTCCAGTCAGTATCTATGTACTCAGGCAATAACCCAGTCACTAACTCATGCACTATTAAAATCCCCTGTGCACTATCCATGCAGACCTCTAACCACCTACACACTACTGATTCACTCTTCTAATTATCGAGGTAGTACCCATACAGTACATCAATCCCCCTGTCACTCCCCATGCACTCCTCCGATCACCCTTCCAGCACCATGTAGCATTCCAATCACTCCGCCAATACCCAAGCACTTATAAATTTACCATATACTCTCTATACAGCACTGTAATCATCCAGTCACTACCCATGTACTTATGGAATGACCCGGGCACTAACTCATACAGTGACCAATCCTCTGTGCATTTTCCATGCAGGCCTTTAACCAGGTACACACTACTGATTTACTCCTCCAATTACCCATGTAGTAGCCATGCACTCCAGCAATCCCCCTGTCCCTCCCCATGCACTCCTCCAATCACCCATTCAGCACAGTGTAGTTTTCTAATCACTCTGCCAATACCCAAGCACTTATAAATTCACCATGCACTCTCTTTGCAGCACTGTAATCATCCAGTCACTACCCATGTACTCATGCAATGATCCAGGAACTAACATATGCACTACTACAATCCTTTGTGCACTATCCGTGCGAACGTCTAACTAGGTACACACTACTGATTCACTCTTCCAATTACCCAGGTAGTACCCATGCACTCCAGCAATCCCCCGTCACTCCCCATGCACTCCTCCAATTACCGATCCAGCACCATGTAGTTTTCAATCTCTCCGCCAATACCCACGCACTTAGAAATTCACCATGCTCTCTCTTTGTACTACTGTGATCACCCAGTCAGTATCTGTTTACTCATGCAATAACCCAGTCAGTAACACATGCACTATCACAATCCCCTGTGCACTATCCATGCAGACTTCTAACCACCTACACTCTACTGATTCACTCCAACTGCATGAAAAGAGTGTTTGCTAATGTACATCATTTAAACCTATTCTTATGTACATCAGTGGGCAACCTGGAACAGGAAAAAGTTTCTTGATTAAATGTTTGTCAAGTTATCTACATAAAACAACGGATTCACATTTATTGTGTGTTGTAACTGATCCAACTAGATTAGCAGCACACAATATCAAAGGGATTAAATTACATCATTTACTTATGTTACTAGTAGAACATGAAAATAAGTTGGAATATCACAAGCTATCTGGAGAAGCTTGTTTCGAAGATGCAAGAGTACTGAAGAAAATGAAACTTCTGATAATTGATGAGGTAAGCATGGTTTCAAACTTAATGCTTGTTTTTGTACATTTGAGAATGCAGCAGATTTTAAAAACTAATTACGATGTTTTATTTGGAGGAAAACATGTAACTGTAGTCAGTGATCTACTACAACTCACCCCTGTGTAAGGCAAACCAGTTTTTTAGACCCTTCTTCATGAAGACACTAAAAAATCATTGGGAGGTATGGGAAATGTGAACATTTGGACTTATTTTGAAAATAAAGAACTTATTAAGAACATGCGAGAAGCAAATGGCGAAGATTATGGAAATATTCTTCAAAATATCAGAATTGGTGTCTTAACAAAGGATGGCAAAGAAGCTTCAAAAAAGTCGGCTACTATCAAACTTGTTTCCAAAAGAAAATATTGCACCTGAAACTATCTACCAAATAATTGCAGAAAAGAAGTCTATAATTTGCCTCATGCCAACACTGAAAGAATGCTCTACATTCAATGAAGAACTTTTGAAACTGGAGAAACAACCAACAATGAAAATGGTAGCCACTGATAAAATAGAACACGAAGGAGTAACTATTATTATGTCAGAGAAATTACAGTTAAAATTAGACTCTTTGGAAAAATCAATGTCTAAGACTGCTTGTTTGGAAAAGGCCTTATATGTATCTGTAAACTGTCGGCAATATTACAGCGTAATTTAGATGTTGAGAAAGGATTAGTAAATGGAGCAATGAGGAAAGTTGTTGACTGTGTTAGTTATTCAAATAGAGATGGAATTGAATCTTTGAAGATTAAACTTGATCAGATTGAAGAGGTGAAACAGATTGCACATTTTGGTGTTCATTTCTTGCTTATAAAAGATGGGTACGTTTGTAGAAAACAGTTTCCTGTTTGTTTATTATATGCAGTAACCATTCATAAATCTCAAGGTTTAAGTGTTGAATGTGCTTTGGTAAATATTGGAAGCTCTGTGTTTAAGGAGGGTATGGCATATGTTGCATTGTCTCGAGTAAAAACATTATCTGGATTGTATTTGATTGATTGTGATGAGGAAAAAGTTAGTGCATATGTAAAGTGTGTAAAAGAGTACAACAGGTTAAGAAGACTCTATGCTCATAACTTAGGTGAATATCCTATTTATGATAAACGTTTGATACGTCCAAAACAAAAATATGAGAAACATTTTAGTGAGGTTACAAAGAAGAAAAGAATGATGAGGCTGGAAAGAAAATAGAATTGGACATGGTTGCTAATATTGTAGGATATCAGTTAGATTATAGTTCAGGTATCAACTGCTTTGCTAATGTAATCAGGAATGTAGTATTTTTTAAAAAATCTACAGCATGCAATTATGGAAAATCGAGAAAAAAGATTCTGTTCTTTGTTACTTTATGTTTTTGAAAAGTTGAAAGCTGATAAAACAAAAATCCAAACTGCTTCTGGCGTGCCGAAATCTTCTGGATATATATTCTGGTTCTTCACAATTTACACAGAATGTACAGCAAGATGCTCAGGAATTTCTTATGTTTATACTTGCAGTATTGGAAGATAAAGGAATACAAATTGAAAATCTGTTTGGACTACGTTACAGATGTGATCATACATGTGACACCTGTTCATTTTCATCTACCACTAAATTAGACAATGAACTATTGATATATTTGACAATACCAGATTTCAAAACAGTGTCTTTCAATCATTTAGTGAAATCAGCTAATCAAAATATGGAATGTACTCAGTGTAAATTGGAAATGTTGTCAACATTATTTATAGAAAGATTTGGACAATATATTATTTTAATGCTGCAACGTTGTAGAGCAGATGGAATAAAATTAGAAACCAAAATAAAAAAAGGTTGTGGCAGGTCAAGTGTCAATTTCAGGAAGAACTTTTAAAACAGTGGCTATTGTTTTCCACAATGGACCTACTTCAACATCTGGACACTATACTGTGTGTTTAAAATGCAATAAAGGATGGACACTTTGCAATGATGCACATTTAGAGTTCAAATGTCGGTTGCCTAATGAATTGCCAAATTCATATCTAATATTTTTGATGCTGAAATTCTGAGAAGATGTCAACATGAATTACTGAGTATATTTTGGATATTTTCACTACATAGGATTTCAGACACATCATTCGGCCTATTGGAAAGATGTCAATATGAATTCAGAAGTTTATTTTGGATATCCTTAATGCAAATGTTTTTAGGAACATCATTCGGCCTATTAAGAAGATTTTGAGTATTACGGTTTGAATTATTGATTCTGTTCTTCGATATTGCATTTGGAAAATTGTGTTCAAAAGAAGGTGTTGATAAATTGATCTTTGAATTATATACAATGTTAATGAGGTTGTTTATTTGTAAAAATATAAATAGATAGTTGAGTTTGTTGTAGATATTTTGAACACAGTTTGTTTTTTTAAACAATCTTTTTGATTGTATTTTTTTGCCCGCTGTCAACTGATGATCAAAATTGAAATCACTGTGTATAGTGAAATTCAATAGAATCCGAAGACAGCAAACATGGCAAACTGAATGTTATGTAATTGTAAAATTATGTTGTGTTCTTAAAACTATAAAATGATATGTAATAACTGGATTTTTTTCTTCTCTTTTACAGGCCCTACTAATGAAATTTAGTATATTTTAAATTTACATTACAAAATCAAGAAGTCAACAATTTTTTCAATCAGTTGTATATCTACTTCAAAACAGGTAAATATTAAGTCACCCAAGCACTACCCATGCACTGCTACAATCAACTGAGCACTACCCATAAAGTCCTGTAACCACCTACTCATTACCGACTCACTCCTTCAATTACCTAGGTAGTATCTAGGCACTCCAGCAATCCCCCTGTCACTTCCCATGCACTCCTCCAATCACCCATCTAGCAACATGGATTTATCCAATCACTCCGCCAATACGCAAGCACTTATAAATTGAACAAGCACTCTCTTTGCAGTGCTCTAATCATCCAGTCACTATATAGGTACTCATGCAATGACCCAGGCACTAACACATGCACTGCTACAATCAACTGTGTACTACCCAAGCAATCCCCCTATCAAAGGTACTAATTCCCTCGAATTGTGGAAGGCACCTCAAATGGCATAAGGTTGCCATGGATGAAAAAAAACTATCTGCCATAAGAGAGACCCTGGTAGAGGCCCTAAGCGAGTTGCAAGAGGCTCCCACCGACACAGATGGTACCCAGAAAGTATCCCTAATTTATGAGAAAACGGGAACCTTTTTTTGTATAACCGCTGGTAATAGGCCACATACCCCGAGCAGGAATACCACCGACATATGGTACACGAAGACTTGCAGACGTAAAAAATCTGCCTCAATTATGGCCGTCAAAAGCAAGTCTCCTTTTAGGATTTGGTCAGCTAGAAGGGAGTATAAGGTGGCAGTTCTCAGAGTGAAGAAAGAGTGGGAGGAGCAGCACTGGCAAGCACTAAAAGCAGACAGTCCAGGGAAGGATCCTAGGGGCATATTACCAAGCAATAGCGATAATAATCGGTATTGCTTGGTTAGAGACAAAAATTTACCGCTGAGCTGCGGCGATTTTTACCGCAAATAAACCTTGGTATTACCAAGGTTTATCGCAAATGCGATAAAAATCGCCGCAATGCATGAATATCGCTGAAAAGTCAGCTATATTCATGCATTACCGAGCTAATGCTCTTAGCCATGTTATCCACCTCCCATTGGATAACATGGCTAAGAACTGCTCAGGGCAGGTGTTAGCTTTTGGAGATATCGAATATCTCCAAAAGTTGGTAATAGGAGATAGCGATGTTAGGGACTGTTTTCAGTCGCTAACATCTTGGCACGCCCACTTTGCATATCATTAGTGATAAATATCACTGACATGCAAAGTGGGGCCCAGGATGGTCGCTATTTCCTACTAACTGTCGCTAACTGGTGTTAGCGACAGCTAGGTAATAGGGAGATAATTTTATCTCCACTTTCTTGGCTTTTAAAGCCAAAAAAGCGGAGATAAACCCCCTTGGTAATATGCCCCCAAGTCTCTTCTGGAATCTGCTCAGGAAAAAGACTTGCCTTGATTGCGAGCTAATAACTAACAACATTCCAAGCAAAAGATGGTATGATCACTTCATGAGCCTCTATTCCAATGCAGAGGAAATCATCCCTGATGGCCATCCATTGACCCCTGGGCCCCTTGGCCCTTATTTATGGGGCCTTGCGTCAGTTTTGCGCCACCGGTGCGTCACTTTTTGTGACGCACCAGTGGCGTAAAATATGCGCCTTGTTGCGCCATATTTAAAAAGTGACGCATCTAGGTAGATGCGTCACTTTTTAAACTCCTGCGCCACATTATACCTGCGTCAGGTATAAGGTATGCAGAGGGGGCGTTCCCCCGCAAAAAGCCTCATAATAGTGACGCAGTGAAATCTATGAGATTTCACTGCGTCACTTTTAAGATGCTGTTGCGTCAAAATCTTGCGCCTGCCTCACATCAGGCGTAAGACTGACGCAAGCCCTTTCACATGGGGCTTTCCCCATGTGAAAGGACGCATTGCTCGAGTTGCGTCACTTTTGTGACACACTCCAGCAATGCGTCACTTTTGCGCTTACAGATACGTCAGAAATACTGACGTATCTGTAAGTCCTTGCGACATGATGCGTCATACATTAAATATGACGCATCATTGGTGTCGCAAAGAGTGCGCAGTGAAAAACGACGCATCGCTGTTTTCACGCAGCGATGCGTCTCTTTTCAGAAATGAGGTCCCTTGTGGGGAACCAAATAGAGATCCTTTTTCTAAATTGGAGGTGGAAGCCGCGAATTGGCGAATAGTCCCAGCAAACGCAGCGGGCCCGTTGGACTATGTCATGTTATGTTATATGTTATAAGAATATTTATAACGCGCACTGCTAGTCAAGACTGTCCTGGCGCGGGAAAGGATTCTGAATTACAGCTGAGAATAGAAGCAGATGGTCTACCAGGTTTGTCTGAACAGGTAAGTTTTCAGATTTTTTTTGAAGTATGTAAAGTTGGTTGTGTGTCTGAGGGGGTCGGGAAGATTATTCCACAGCTGGGCAGCCCTCACCACCAGGGATTTACCTCCTAGGCGGGTTTGCTTAAATCGGGGGGTAACTAAATGTCGCAGAGTGGCCGATCTTAATTGGCGGGCAGGGCAATAAAACGCAAATCTGTCTCTTAAGTAGGATGGGCTGGGGCCATGTAGGGCTTTAAAGGCCAGTGTCAGGATCTTAAAGCGAACTCTGAGGGCCACCGGAAGCCAATGTAGCTCTGAGAGTTGCTTGCGGACACTGAGACTCCTGGGAATATTAAAAAGGAGGCGCACTGTCGCATTCTGGACCACCTGCAGTTTATGAAGCAAAAAGTCAGGTGCGCCAACATATAGAGCGTTGGCGTAGTCCAGCCGTGACAGGATAAGTGCCCTGGCCACTGTTTCTTTGGCCTCCTGGGGGAGAAGAGGGAAGAACTTTCGGAGGGTGGTAAGAGTCCCCTAGCACGTTCCGGCCAGTCGAGAAATATGATCTCGAAAGCAAAGGTCGGCTCCAAACCAGTCCCCTAAGTTCTTTGCAACTCCACTATTCTCCGAAGGGCAGGGTAATCCCTTGGGCCAGATAGATTTCTTAAAGGATGTTGGAAAGTGCCCATACAAAAGGATGTCTGTCTTATCCTCGTTACACTTAAGACAGGCCCGGGCCAACCAGGCAAACACTGAAGTAAGACACTGTTGGACTCCTTCTGTACTAGAGGTTATTCTTGTCCCAAGTGAAGAGAAGTTGGGTGTCGTCGGCATAAGCCATTGTTTTAGCACCCAAGTTCTCTGCAAGGTAGATGAGAGGGGTCAGACAAACATTAAAAAGTAAGGGGCTCAATGTCGACCCTTGTGGGACTCCTGTGTCAACCCTTCTGTTCGAGGAGCAGTAAGGGGGAAGCCAGATTTGCTGGGACCTGCCTGTGAGAAAGGACTTAACACAGCCAAGAGCCGCGCCAGTGATGCCTATGTCTTGTAGCCTAGAAAGAAGCTGGACGTGGGGAACCGTGTCAAACGCAGCAGAGAGGTCCACTAAAGTTAGAGCCACTCTGCCGCCCCTGTCCAGACACTCCCTTATGGCCTCGGTGACCTCCACGAGCGCGGTTTCCATGCTGAATGAGGAGCGGAATCCAGACTGGGCAAGATGTAAGGCCCCTGTGGATTCCACAAATTCATCCAACTGACGGAAAGCAGCCTTTTCACAGACCTTGGCAAGGGCCGGGAGTAGGGAGATGGGCCTATAATTAGAGGTAATCTGAGGGTCTGCTGAAGATTTTTTTATCAGAGGGAGGACTACCAGGGGATCTCCTCCGAGCAGATCCTGCTAAATGGGAAAAATTTATTACATCTTTAATTAATGCTATTGACAACGGCTGCCCTATTCCAGCATCATGGAAGGGAGCAGAGGTTGTACCCATTTTTAAGAAGGGGGCCAGGGACGACCCTGCCAACTACCGCCCAATAAGCCTGATCGATTCATTCCAAAAAGTTGTTGGCCGGGTATTGTTGGAAAGGATCCTTACATGGGCGGATGAAAATGGGGTCCTTTCCGACTACCAAGCTGGCTTTAGGGCAGGTACAGGAACAATCGAACAGGCGTTTAGGCTACTCCTCCTACATTGGAAGGTGGTCCAAATAGGCAAAGGCAGTGTTTATCTCGCATTTATCGACCTGAAGACTGCCTTTGACCTGGTCCCCGTGAGCGCATGTGGCAGGTTCTGGCAGACCAGGGGGTCCCCAGGTAAATTCTCAACATGCTAATTTGGCTCCATGAGGACAATTATGCCAAAGTGAGATGGGGTTTACAAGGGCAAAAAACAGCATGAATACTAGTGAACAGGGGAGTCAGCCAGGGTTGTGTGCTAGCTCCCTCCCTATTCTCTTTGGATGTGAATGGGGTGGTTGAATACCTACAGCGAATACCATCTGATGCCCCAGCCCTGGCGGGCTAAAAAAAAACACCCTCCTGTTCGCTGATGATACCCTCCTCATCTAAAAAACGCCAAAGGGCCTGCAGACCCCCCTAGAAAGTTTCCATCGGTTTTGCAATATTAGAGGGTGACCATCAATAGACAGAAAACAAAGTTTCTATCTTTAAATCCACCTAAATCAATTAGGAACTCTCCCTCACTAAATAGCGTCCCACTAGAGAGGGTCACCACCTTCGTTTATCTAAGTATTCGTATTTCTGATTCTATGCTTTGGAGACCGCACACACAGAAACTGCTCTTGAACCATAAAAGGGTGGTGGGTGCAATTTTAAAAGAACAACGCTCCTCATCGAGCAGACCAATTGCCCCCGCCCTTATAATCTATAAGGCTAGAGCGGTAAGTTCGGCACTTTACGGTGCCGAACTGTGGGGTTTTTCCAACACAGATCAAATTTTCAGATCGGAAAACAAATTCCTGAAAGATTTAATGATGCTATCCCAGAGGACACCTACCAAGCCCCTATTATGCGATTTAGGCTACCACTCGCTTTTAGACATAGCAAGATTACGCCCACTCCTGTTGTGCTCCCGCTTGTGGTGGACACCAGAACTATCTAAATATGCAGCGGAGCTAGGGGAGGTAATGGATATGAATGGTTGGCACAAGATCGTCTGGTTAAAAGGTGTAAAAAAACTTCTATATGATCTTGATCTTAAAGAGGCATGGCTTAATAGAACCTCTCCACCCAAGGCAGAAATCAAGAAGGCGTATTGGCTGTGGGTTAGCAAGAACAATCTCTTTAACCCCAAAGCAGGCAGGCTCAGAGAGGAGTTCAAGCAGTATAAGCATTCCAGCCCTCTTGAACCCTACCTAGACCTAATACAAAAACCATACGACAGAGCCTTGTATTTTGAGTTTAGGGTAGGTATGCTCCTCCTAAGAGAGTTGACTGGCCACTGGAAGCCACCTTATCAAACTCCAGCCTCTTGTCCAAGCTGTGAGGCCACCACTGAGTCAATCGCACACTTCATGTTCGCTTGCCCAACTTATAAAGTGCCAAGGGGGCGATGGCTGAAACCAGTCTGCAAGGAGTTGGGTACCCGCGGCTACCAAGTAGCATTGCGTATCTTAAGATCTGACGCACAGGACCTCCATGCCTGTGCATTAACAACATTTCTTAGATGGGCATGGAGTATCACAGCGAGAAACTTGAGGGTCAATTCGTAAACAATAAAATGCCCATGTGATTTTTGCCCTTTAGAACTTGCACTTTCTTCTTTTTATAAATGTATAAGCAATTTTGTTAACTTTTTAATGTCTCTGATTTTAATGAATCTTTTATCCTAATGCTTTTATTGCACATTGTATTTCTAAAAAAATGTTTCTTGGTCTATCTGTATATTTTTTACTCTGGGTTGTACAGCTTTCAAGATACTTTTATCGAAATAAAGCTTATTGAATCAATCCCCTATCAGTCCCTGTGCACTCCTCCAATCACCCAGCTAGTACCAGGTACTTATCAAATCACTCCACCAATACCCAAGCACTTATGAATTCACCATGTACTCTCTTTGCAGTACTCTAATCATCCAGTCAGTACCTATGTACTCATGCAATGACCCAGTCAGTAACTTGTGCACTACTACAATCCCCTGAGCACTACCCTTCCCGTCCAGCCATGGCCATGTCTCTACCCATGCACTCTTCCATTCAACCATCCAGCACCATGTTCTTATCCAATCATCCGCCAAAACCCAAGCACTTATAAAGTCACTATGCACTCTCTTTGCAGTAGTCTAATCATCCAGTCTGTACCCATGTACTCATGCAATGACCAGGCATTAATTCATGCACAGCTACAATCCTCCATGCACTATCCATGCAGATATCTAACCACCTACACACTACTGATGCACTCCTCCAATTACCCAAGTACTACCCTTATAGTACAAAAAAACACTGTCCCTTTCCATGCACTCCTCCAATCACCAATAGAGCACTATGTACTTATCCAATCACTCCACCAATATGTTATGTTATGTTATACTTTTATTTGTATAGCGCACGGCTACTCAGAAAGAGTGTCCCGGCGCTTTGTGTAGGCAGCTCAGCGTGAACAAATATAACAGCGAAAGCAGAAGAAATAGAAAGAAGACAGCCTAAAGGTTAAAAAGCCAGGTCTTAAGGCTCTTCCTAAACAGGAACAAGTTGGATGTGCTACGTAAGGGCAAAGGTAAGGAATTCCACAACTGGGGAGCCCTGATACTAAAAGAGCGGCCCCCAGTGCGGGCCTTCCTCACTCGAGGGACCACGGCCATGAACAAAGATTCCGACTGAAGTGAGCGAGCCGGGTGGTAAAAGGCAATCCTACGCTGCAGATACCTAGCTCCCGAACCAAAAAGTGCTTTATGTACCAAAGTCAAAGTTTTAAACATGATCCGCTTCCGGATGGGTAGCCAATGGAGCGACTGTAACAACCCGGATGCTCTCGCTCGCCTGTGCAGGCCAAAAATGGCGCGAGCCGCAGAGTTCTGCACCACCTGCAGCCGCTGAACCAGATAGTCCGGGAGCCCTAGATATAGGGCGTTGGCATAATCCAGTCTAGAGCCTATTACCAAAGCACACATGAATTCTCCATGCACCTTCTTTGCAGTACTGTAATCATCCAGTCACTACCCATGTACTTGCATTCCAGCAATCCGCCTGTCAATACCTATGCTCTCTTCCAATCACCCATCCAGCACCATGTATTTATTCAATCACTCTGCCAAAACACAAGCACTTATAAAATCAAGAAAACTAATTTTCTGGAGCACTCAAATACAAATAACATCCAAATTATGTACACTTATATACAGCAAATTTTCTCAAAATAAACACTGGGGCTTTATTGCAGGGCTGGAAACAATACAGAATATTGCATTTGTAATAAATTTACTTGGGAAGCTTAAGGTACAAGCATCAAATAAAATGCGTTACTTTTATTTGATACACATGGGTTATATAGACCTAAATACACTATAGTTTTAGGAGGTGATACGATTTGGATAGGAATAGTTATTGGTCACCATATCACTAAATATTCATGAATAAGGGTCACTTGGACATGTCAGTTTACGAGTTATGAAATATGTTTGATTTAGCATCATGTTTATAGATATACCTTATGAATCTTAAGCAACTAACTAAGGATGATCCTTAAATGCACTATTGAATAGTTCATTGGCACTATGGTTGTCGCTATGTGGGCTTTTGAAGAATATGGTCTAAAGGGAATGATTTATTGCAATTGCACTACTCTGTATTGTTTCCAGCCCTGATGAAGCCGCAGGTTAACCAACCACGGCAAAACGTGTTGGCAAAGGGATTGGTATGTGACGAAATTAAATGACAAGTACTGCAATAAAGCCCCAGTGTTTATTTTGAGAAAATTTGCTGTATATAAGTGTAAATAATTTGGATGTTATTTGTATTTGAGTGCTCCAGAAAATTAGTTTTCTTGTGGATTCTCAAAAATTCCTTTTGAGTCTAGGGAAGTAGGGTGTTCTCTTCCAAAATTTTGGATGCACCAAAAGAATAGGATCAAACAGAAAATAACAGTGCTGATTACTATATGAGTACCGCTTTGTCCCATACACCCACAAGACTTGAACTTATAAAATCACCATGTATTCTTCTTGCAGCACTGTAATAATGCAGTTAATACCCATGTACTCATGCACTAACCTACGCTTTAACACATGCACAGGTACAATCCTCCAAGCACTACCCATATAGACATCTAACCACCTACATACTGTTGATTCACTCCTCCAATTACCCAAGTACTACCCACGCAGTCTATGAATCCCCCTGTCACCTCCCATGCAGTCCCCCAATCACCCATCCAGCACCATGTACTTATCCAATCACTCAACCAATACTCAAGCACTTATAGATTCTCCACACACTCTCCTTGCAGCACTGTAATTGTCTAGTCACTACCTATGCACTCATTCAATGACCCAGGCACTAACACATGCACTGATGTAATTAACTGTGTACTACCCATGCAGTCCTGTAACCTATCTAGATACTGCTGACGTTCACTTCCAATTACTCAGTTGGTACCCATGCACTCCAGCAATCCCGCTGTCACTCCCTGTGCACTTCACCAATCACCCATCTAGTACCATTTACTTATCCATTCACTCAGCCAATACCCAAGCACTTATGAATTCAGCATACATTCTCTTTGCAGTGACAAGTGCTGTCTCTTCCCAAGACAAAAAGTTGTTTAAAAAACGTTTTCACTTTCTGTGTTTACTGTCTCTGCCTGTGGTTGTTACAGTTAAAAATGGTAGTTTTAGCCTGCCTGTAATTGCATATTTTATCACCTGTGTTGTGTTTTAAATTTGTGGTTTTCCTTGCCCATGATTGCCTCCATTTAGTGTGTTGAATTGTGGGATTTGCAGTCCAACCTCTGTAGTTTGTCCCTCTCGTTCCTTGGTGAAAATTCTGTTTTCTCTCCATATTTCTCCATTGCTCTGTGCTAAGACCTGTATATTAAAACAGTGCACTCCCACCCACCATTTTGTGTTCACAAGTCAGTGAAACCAGCCCCACTGCCTCCCCCCCCCCCAGCAACAGGGATTTTTCTACATCAGACGGTGCTTCAGTGAGCTGTTTACTGTGTTTTAATAGGGCCTGTGCACTTCGGTTTTTGGCCATCAGGGGGAGTAAAGCTTTATTTAAGCAGTATTGCTAGATTTCAAGTCAGTGAGGCCCTTTACCTGCTGAAATCCAAAGTGTGCATTGAGCCTGTCTGTCTCCTAGGAGATTCTGAACAGGAGAAGCAGCTGCCCAGCCCCCACCCGCAGGCCAGCAGACCATTGGCTATTCATCTACCAGGCAAGTCTGAGCCCTCCTCTCACACCTGCCCAGGTCCCCTAAGGCCTTGCTGGGTACACCCCAAATGATTCTCCTCCATCTTGTGAGTTGCAGCCTACTCGTGACCCAGATTGCAGTGAGCAGAGTCCAGGAAGTGGTAAGGAGAGAGACTAGTGCTGCCTCTTCCCAAGACAAGAAGTTGTTTAAAAAACGATTTTCACTGTCTGCGTTTACTGTCTATGCCTGTGGTTGTTACAGTTACAAATTGTAGTTTTAGCCTGCCTGTAATTGCATATTTTATCACCTGTCTTGTGTTTTAAATTTGAGGTTTTTCCTGCCCATGATTGCCCCCATTTGGTGTCTTGAATTATGGGATTTGCAGTCCAACCTCTGTAGTTTGTCGCTCTCATTTCTTGGTGACAATTCTGTTTTCACTTTAAATTTCTCCTTTGCTCTGTGCTAAGACCTGTATGTTAAAACAGTGCACCCCGAGCCACCATTTTGTGTACACAAGCCAGTGAAACCAGCCCCCTGCCTTCCCTCCCAGCAAGAGGGATTTTTCTACATCAGAGGGTGCTTCTGTGAGCTGATTAAACTGTGTTTTACTAGGGCCTGTGCACTTCGTTTTTTGGCCAGCAGGGGGAGTAAAGCTTTATTAAAACAGTATTGTTAGATTTCAAGTTAGTTAGGCCATTACCTGCTGAAGTCCACAGTGTTGATTGAGCCTGTCTGTCTCCTAGTAGATTCTGAACAGGAGAAACAGCTGCCCAGCCCCCACCTCCAGGCCAGCAGACCATTGGCTATTCAGCTACCAGGCCAGTCTGAGCCCTCCTGTCACAACTGCCCAGGCCGCGTAATGTCTTGCTGGGTGCAACCCAAATCATTCTCCTCCATCTTGTGAGTTGCAGCCTACCTGTGCCCCAGATTGCAGTGAGCAGAGTCCAGGAAGTGGTAAGGAGACAGACTAGTGCTGTCTCTGCCCAAGACAAAAAGTTGCTTAAAAAAACGATTTTCACTTTCTGTGTTTACTGTCTATGCCTGCGGTTGTTACAAATAAAAAATGTAGTTTTAGCCTGCCTGTAATTGCATATTTTATCACCTGTGTTGTGTTTTACATTTGGGGTTTTTCCTGCCCATGATTGCCTCCATTTAGTGTGTTGAATTGTGAGATTTGCAGTCCAACTTCTGTAGTTTGTCCCTCTCATTTCTTGGTGACAATTCTGTTTTCACTCCAAATTTCTCCTTTGCTCTGTGCTAAGACCTGTATGCTAAAACTGCACTCCCAGCCACCATTTTGTGTTCACAAGCCAGTGAAACCAGCCCCCCTGCCTCCCTCCCCAGCAAGAAGGATTTTTCTACATCAGAGGGTGCTTCTGTGAGCTGTTTAAATTGTATTTTACTAGGGCCTGTGTACTTCGTTTTTTGGCCAGCAGGGGGAGTAAAGCTTTATTCAAACAGTATTGTTAGATGTCAAGTTAGTGAGGTCCTTACCTGCTGAAGTCCAAAGTGTGGATTGAGCCTGTCTGTCTCCTAGGAGATTCTGAACCGGAGAAGCAGCTCCCAACTCCCTGGCCAGCAAACCTTGTCTGAGGACGCTGGGACCTTATATGGACTGCTAGTGGTTGGTATATGTCTACACTGATTGGTGGTTGTATCTGGTGTTTCTATTGGATTAGGGTTAATGTCCTCATCGGTTGGGTATTTGAGGGTTCTGATTGGTTTCTGAGTCTGTGATTCAATCATTGTAGGGTTGGGACTTCTATTGGAAGTAGGGACTAAGGCTTCCTATGTTATTGGTTGTTGGGAGTAGGATGGGACTGGGGCTATGGTTAAACATTTAATTGGAAGTAGCGATTAGGGCTTCTGGTGTGATTGGTTGCTGGACTTGGTGTGGGACTTCTATTGGAAGTAGGGACTAGGGCTACCTGTGCCATTGTTTGCATGGACTTGTTTTGGACTACTGGTAGGGCTAGGGCCTTTATTGGACGTAGAGATCAGGGTTTTTGAACTGATTGGGTGCTTGGACTAGGGCTAAGATTGGATGTAAGGTCCTGGTCTCCTATTGGTTCTAGATTTTAGGGCTAGTGTTGTGATTGGATAGTGTTAGGGCTAGGGTTCCCATTGGCTGAAGGGTTTACCTGATTACTAGGGCTATAAAAAAGGCCAGTCTTAGGGCGTATGAGCCCGGGCGTCGAGGCTAAGGGCAGAGAGCACAAGGGCAGTTGCCTGTTTGAGTCTGTTAAGGGCAGAGAGGACAAGGGCAGTTGCCTGTTTGAGCCTGTTAAGGGCAGAGAGGACAAAGGCAGTTTCCTGTTTGAGCCTGTTCGAGACTGGTCGGGACTAGGGCCAGAAATGCTGCCCTTTTTCTCATTTAGCAATACCCAGACCACACCATCCACATCCACAAACAGAGCAACACACTCACACCAAATGTACACCAAGCAAAACACTATGCACAGATTATTGTACCAGCCTGTTCGAGACTGACCAGGGCCAGAAATGCTGCCCAATATACATACCTCCTTTTTGTATCTATATACTTTGAATGTACTCATGGATCAATATATTTATCACTTTCTTCTAATTTAGCATTTCCAATGCACTTCCCTATTTCTCAGCCTATACTTCGCTCAATATACCTTCTAGCCCGCCCTTCTGACTCATCTCAAACTTCTTTCTACTACTCTTTCCAGTGCACTACCCTATCTTTCATCCTATACATCTATCAATGTATCCTCTGCATGCACTCTCTCATTTATCCCAAACCCATACCACTACTATGATCCCCAAAATAACCCTTTCTAGACTCCCTCCTACACTACCCCTCTTTGCAGCATCTGACACCTCTTTTACTATACTGATCCCATAAAAAAACCTTTCTAAACTCTTCCCTCTTTTCTACCCCTCCCCAACCCTTCTCAATCCAAATAACTGACTAACATATCCACCACCAAAATTACTTTCATGTTTTATCATACTAATTCAACACTAATCCTGATGGGTTCCAGAGTAGCGTGCTACTTGTGCTTCAAAACCCCATCAGGGGTAGCAAGCGCTATATGAATACAAACCTCTTTCCCTTCACTATCCCTCCTCCTACCCTTCTCTACCTAAATAACTGAATAACATATCCACTACTCAAATTACTTCATATTTTACTATACAAATTTTCAACACAAATCCTTTATGGGTTCCGGAGTGGCGTGCTACTCGCCAGAAAAGCACTTCAACATCCATCAGGGGTAGCGAGTGCTATATGAATGCAAACCTTTCTTTCCCTTGTATCCCTCCGCTATCCTTGTCACTCCAAATAACTGACTAATATCCACCACTGAAATTACTTTCATATTTCACCATACTAATTCACCACTAATCCTTTATGGGCTTCCGGAGAAGCGTGCTTCAACACCCCATCAGGGGTAACAAACGCTCTATAAATACAAATCTTTTTACCTCCTCTATCCTTCTGCTATCATTCCAAATCCAAATAACTGACTAACCTATATACCACTTAAAATGTACTTGCATGTTTCACTTTACTAATTCAACACTAATCCTCTATGGGTCCTGAGGTAGCGTGCTACTCACCGAAAAAGCTCTTTGACGCCTCGTCAGGGGAAGTAAGTGCTATATAAATGCAATTACATTTACAATTACAATACATGTGCCCAACCTACACACTGCTCATTCACACCTTAATTTTCCCAGTCAGTACCCATGCAGTCCAGCAATCACACTGTTACTCCCCGTGCACTCCTCCAGTTACACAGCCAGTACCATTTACCAATCCAATCACTTTGTCAATACGCAAGCACTTATAAATTCACCATACACTCTCCTTGCAGTACTCTAATCATCCAGTCACTAACCATGTACCCATACAATCAACTACGCACTAACACATGCAGTGCTACAATCACATGTGCACTACCCATGCAGTCCTCTATCCACCTACATACTGCTCAGTCACACCTTCATATTCCCAAGTACTAACCATGCACTCCAGCAATCACACTGTCACTTTCTGTGCACTCCTCCAGTTACCCAGCCAGTACCATTTACCAATCCAATCACTCCGTCAAAACCCATGCACTTATAAATACACAATGTACTCTCTTTGCAGTACTCTAATCATCCAGTCACTACCCATGTACTCATGCAATGACCCAGAAAGTAACACTTGCACAGCTACAATCACATGTGCACTATCCATGCAGTCCTGTAACCACATAGACAATGCCCATTCACACTCTTTCAATTACTCAACCACCCCTTATATACTAATGCAATCACCCAGGCATTATCCAGCCACTCATGCAATAAGTCACAGATTACAGATGCACTTGTACAATCAAGTAGGCAGTACTCATGCACTCATACAATTACCATGAGCTACCTATGCACTCTTTGAATCAATCATGCTCAACACTTATACTCCAGCAATCATGCAGACATTAGCATGCAGTTATTTCTCTTTTTAAACCAGATAATGTAGTTCTGAAAATAACTCTTTTTTTCTTCTTTTTGTTTTTAATTTTTGGGTAAAACCGAAAAAAGCAACAGGATAAAGTCTTAACATTTGGAATTCTAAAATCATTCCAACAAAAGAAAAATTGCAGCAATGGTTCCTTGCTGCAGAACAAACAGCCTCCACAGATTGTTCACCACAACATAGGATTGCATTGCATTTTATGCATAGCTGTTTTAAGTTTCCAAACTCTGAGTGCATGTCCGGCCCTCGAGATGATGTACTTGATGCTCCTGAAGTGCTGGGACCAGCTCCTACTCACCTTGTTGTATATTTTCTTGTGCACGTGCATCTGCTCTCTTGTAAAATATCTGGGGTGGATTGTCTGGAGATCCTTGTACATGCTCTATGTGCCACAAGAGTATTTTTTGTCATCTACCTCTAGACAAAATCCTTGGACAGAGATTACAACTGACCTTCCTGGCATTGACTCTCTTTTCACCATCTGTGATGGTGAAAAATTGCCACACGGTGGATTTTGGTCTGTTTTTGGGAGGTGGTTCTTCTATCTCTTCTTCATCCGAAGTAAGTTCTTGCTGAGGATTGGAAGAGGAATTTCCAAATATTTCCAGAAAACACCCACAAAATGTACAGACTAGCTGCAAAAACAAAACAGGTGTCTCTCCTATGAAGCGGCAGAGGGAATGACTAAAATGGTTTGAGTTGTTCAACGGTTAGAATGGTAAACCTTATGAACCAATCAAATTCTCTCTTTTAAAGTCAGATGGGAGTCAATCACCCGGGGCGCAACCAGTGCACCTGACGCAATTTCGTAAAAATATATTTAACAATAATATAAGTTAAGTACAAGTACAAATATGTTATTTTTATGAATAGTTTAGATAATCTCTTGCCCTCATGTATACATTAAAGTTATATACATATAGTGTTAAGTCATTAAAAAAATGTGCAGGGGTTGCGCACCTGGCGCGATCCTATATGTATATGACGGTACGTGGGGCCTTGAAGGATCTACACAAATGACCCTTTGCTGAATTCAAAATTCTGCCTACTTATCAGAAATGTATAGCTTTCTAGGATCCATCATTTCTCTCATACCCATTTTTACCATTAACTGGAAGGAGGCTGAAAGCACAAAGAATAGCAAAAATAGGCTTTGTCCCAGTAAATTTGATACGGTCTCTCACCAGATTTTACTACGCAGGTTGAAGGAGGCAGGGATAGTAGGCTTGGCCCAGGATTGGTTTGCTTCCGTTCTTTCCAACAGGACCTTCTTGGTTGTGGCCCCACCGTTCACCTCTACACTCCATGCTAACAAACAAGGGGTCCCTCAGGGCTCTGTGCTAAGCCCCACGCTTTTTAACCTCTATGTTCAACCTCTGGCGGTATTTGCAAGCAGCATTTGGCAGTTGCTCTCTTGGACGACACCATGGGGGCAGCATCCAAGTTCCAGGAAGGTCTTAGGGCTGTCGCCAAGTAGATGACTGCCAACTGTCTCCAACTGAACTCGTGGAAGTCCGAGGTTCTGCTGGTAGGAAAAGTCAGGATCTGTGGGGGGACGAGGGTGGATGACTACACTGGGCAGTGCTCCTACCCCTAAGCTGTTGGTGAAAGATCTGGGTGTCTAGGCTGACTCAGCTATCAGCTTTCAGTATCAAACCAAAAAAGTGGCAGGAACTTGCTTTGGCATACTGCAGGGGCGAAAACTGCTGCTTGGGTTCTTTGACCCGTCGATCAGGCAAATGATTATTCAGGCCTCCATTTTATCCAGATTGCACTATGCCAACACGCTGTATTTAGAGGTACACAAGACCAAAACACTGAGACTACAGCGAGTTCAAAACAAGGTGGCTAGAACTCTTTTGGGTCTTCCGAGAACATGTCTCATATCCAGGGCAATTCATCGGCTACACTGGCTGCCTGTTGCCAGCCGAGTGGAATTCAAGGTCTTGTGCACTGCAATTAAAATTCAGAAATTGTCCTCCCCAGGCATCCTGTCGATCGTGCTGTCACCTTATTCCCCACCGCGCCAACTCCGCTCGACGGGCCAACATCCGGCGATCGTGCCCCGCACGCAGAGGGCTTGTTCAGGTGGACGTTCTCTTCGTTTATTGGCCGCCAAGCTCTGGAATGCCTTGCCACTGTCCATTCGTGCCATGTACAACTACATGACCTTTCATAAGGCCATAAAACTCTAGTTCCTTTTCTGGTCTTCAACCTTCATATTCTGCTCAGCATTGGAAAGCTTCTTGGCTGAGGCAGCTGTGCGCTATATAAAACATGCTAACCTAACCTAATCTAAACTGTCAAAATTGTGTAAAAAATATTGGTTTTCTGACAAAAGTCTGCTTGTCCCTGACAGCTGGGAAGATGGGGATTTCAGCACCACAACCCCTTTGTTGATACCATTTGCAAGGAAAGAACCATCGCTTTCATCTGTAGCCCTTTTTTCCTGTTTTTCCCCCTAAAAACAAAATGTTGCTGTATTTTGGCTTATTTTCTTGAACGCCTGCTGGGGAATCAATAAAGCCTGGGTACTTTTAAAAACCTCATAATGTTGGAAGAAAAGGACGCAAATTTGGCATGGATACCTTATGTGGTCAAAGCATTACAGGGGCCTAAGCGCGAACTACCCTAAGTACCCAAATAAAGGCTTAGCACAGAGGTGAAAAGTCCTAGCAGCAAAGGGGTTAAAAAACATTGAGAAAATGTACAAAACTATGTCAAAATTTTCCCTGCAAAAGAAGACAAATAACATGCAAAAATATAACTAGGCCCCTACTGAAACTGCAGGCCACACCCACCACAATACATTTTGAAAAGTCTTGTGCATGCCCTCCATCAAACAAACAACACCCTTACACAACAGTTTTTAACTTACTTGTGTATTGAGTTGGTATAATGTCTAGTTTTTTAAAAAGCATGCTGAGGAAAAGAAAAAGTATAAACTTTCATAGTTTAATGTATTTTTAACTGTATATATTCAATGAACTGTTATTTTGTATTTCACATCTTTTATGATTTTATCAATTTCTGAAATCGAATAAAGCAATTTCTGAATCTAAATCTAAACTTCAAGTGAAATTTCAAATACAATGTCCTTAAATCCAATGGCATTTATACAGCAGACACAGAGAGTGATCATTCCAGCTCCAATCCAAGGAGCTGGACAAAGCACAGGAGCAGGAATTTGGAGACTCTGGGGCACTTCCTTCCTGTTGGAAATTTGTATTTAAAGAAAGGACTCCTTGCAAACAAACACACATGAATGGTCCATTTGAGAAGGTTTTTAACTCCAAATTGTCATTTCGAGGAGAGTTAGCTGCTTCTCGAGGAGAGAATCTTCACCAGGTTGCAGCCGCAGCCGATCACTCCTACGCTCACTTGTGCTCGTGTACATCACAAAGAAGCACCGGAATTTGTAGGCGCAGCCTAAAGCCTTTCTAGTGTCAGAAAAATCTTGCAGGACTTTGCGGGTGACTAGAAATTCTTGGGGGTGGGACACCTGAGCACAAAATCACATTTTGAGCTCACCAATCAATTAAAAACGCGTCTCCATTACAGATTGCACAGTTTATCAGTAACTCTGCTTTCTCCACGAAATACAGAGTTGCTGAATTCCGGAAACTCCATGATTCAGCTGAGGGTTACCCCCATGCTTACTTGGCTTCTGCAAACACTTAACTATAACGTTACATTAATTATTTTTTCAGCAAATTCTCATTTTTTATTTATGTAAAGTAATATTTTATTACCATATGTAAGGCCAAACTTTTGTCATGCAAGGCATTCAGGCTTGCACAGTGGGGTGTTGGCAACAGGGCCAGCCCACTGGCCGGGTCCTGTGGCCAACCCACCCAGCCGCAGCCACCCAGAGAGAGCCAACCCCATGGCATATATAGCTTTTGGATTTGCAAATGGCTGTGTCCAAACTGAGGTGCCATGGTGGGCGAAAAATGATGGATTGGGATGCTGCCCTAAGAAATTGACCGTGGATGAGATTCATTCAAGCACCCCATCCATCACCTTGTTCTTGCAGTTGCACCCTAAGTACAACAGGTTTGCCCAGACATGGGTCCTGTGATCATGTGCCAATGGAATCAAGCTGTACTTGTCTGATGAGATAATAACAATGACGTTCAGGGAAGGCCTGGCCTGGCAGCTCGGGCTGGACTATTCTTATTTGAGCAGGGTTAAGACTGATCGCATATGACTTGGTCAGAAGCTGAGGTTGCATTGTGGATGGAAAATTATAGATTGGGATGTGGCCCGAGCAATTGACAGTGGCTGAGATTAATTCAATTATTCCATTCCAATTATTGTATTTCCCTTTTGAATACTTTCTGTTTCATAAAACACTGTTAGTAGCAGAACATGGATGTAAGCATTAACTTTCCCTGTGTCTAATGTACATAGAGGTCGAATTTCAAAAAAGAATTTCACTTTTCATAAAAATGCACATTTCTAGGACTCTGCCCACTCCGATAGACTGAAACACGAACAAATAATATGTTTTTCATATATTTGCTTTACTATGTTAGTTATTATGAAATGGGACATCATTATACGTGTAATAAAGTGTTACTTCTCGTACAATAAAGTTTGGTACAAAGAAGTTATGGTATTGATTAATAATAATCATTACAATACCACAAGATTAATTACATAATTTTGCTGTGGAAAAATATTAACTTCTGTAAGGCGCATTTAAACTAATGTGAATATAAGGATTGCCCTTGTTCTTTTTTAAACTGAATAATGCATTAATCAAGTCCATACATTTAGAAACCTTTTGTCTAACGTCTTCCGAATTTAGCGTTCACCTTACAAATAAGACATTAAAGTAAAATGCTATTCTATTTTAATCGATGCTTGTATCCATCATCCACTAAACAGAAGTTATCATAAAAAAGATCTTTTCTTACAATCTAGGCATTGAGGCAAGGTCAATCATTATGTAATGTATGAAGCAATATGCTAATATATTTAATCGAACAACCTAGAAATTGACAACTATGTCCCATTAAGCAGGGTTTAATGGCTTGGTTGTTCCTAACTCAAGTTCTTAGAGCCCAGGTTTTCATAGTTGTTCCTCTCACGAATCAGATTTGGGTAAACGCAAGGCAAGTTTGGAATTCTTTCATTCCTTGCTCCACCCAGGTGCTTGTATTATGTGTTATATTGAACCATCTTTGACCCCACCCTGCAATACGCAGTAGAAAAGGGATAATCGCAAATACTCTATTCGGAAAAGATGTTTAGAGGACTTTCTTATGCACCAATGACTCACTGATACACTGTACGTATTTTGAACACAGTGGGGCCCCTTAAATGTAGTTAGTTTTAACATTACTTTTAAATTTGAACGTTCAAATGTATTTGCTCTTGCGACCTTCCTAAAGACTTCGTTTGATCAGATACCTTCATAAGATCATGAAGTTCTGAGATGAATGTAGTATCCTCATAAAAGTAAAGTTATGAGGTATACCATTTCTTATATGCAATAGTTAGCTCAACAACATTCGTTAATTTATAAATATATTTTATAAGTGTACACTATCTGAAATATACTAATTCTATGTGTAAGTGATTTATTCATCCACTCAAAGGTTTTTCGTTGAATTTTGGGAGTTGTAACCCTGATTTATTTTTTACAATTTTACATTGCACATACTTATCCTATGGGCATTGGAACACTTTACATCAGCATCAATTTACATTATAGAAAGTCATATGCGTTTTTTTAAGCGCAGGGAGACAAGGTGATTTGTTTAGAACCGCAGAATGTTGAAGTTGAAACCGGTTCTTTAAATCCAAAGTTGGCAGCTCTGGCCATCAGACCACTTCAAGTCCTTTCAGCCTATAGCAAAGACCACTTCAAGTCCTTTCTGCCTATAGCAAATGAACAGAATAAGGGCCAGATGCATCAACAATCCATTTTGCGAGTTCCTAATTGTAAATTATTGCGATTGGCAATTGGAAAATCGCAAAATGGAATGCATGAAAGTGTGTTTATCACTTTCTGCGATTCCTAGGGGATCGCAAATGACCTACCTCATGAATATTAATGAGGTAGGTCGCAACTTGTGACCCCCTAGGAATTGCAAAAATCACAGGGATGGTGGCCTGCTGGGGTCAGCAGAACACCATGTCCGTGATTGCTTTCAAATAAAGCAATCTTCTTTTTTGTAAAGCAGACCCTTTTCCTTAAAGGGAAACGGGATGCTTTACAACAGAGAAAATGAAAACTTTTCCTGCTCTTAGAAAATACATTTATAGACATTCACATGGGGAAAGAGTCCCTTGTGGATCCCTTCCCATTTGCAAATTAGTTACCACCTACTCGAAGTAGGTGTTAAAATGAGATTGGTTTGTGACTGCATTTCTGTTGCAAAACATTCATGCATACCGAGGCGATTCGGTATTAGGAAGGGAGGCCCTAAACACGTCCCTTCCTAATGGCCAATCACAAACCCATAATAATATTTCTCCCCTTTACTCTTTCCCTGGGGAGGCGTAGCATTTTGAAGTATTTCCCGTATCTACCAATAATGGTAAATGTGCGAATGCACCAAGTCAAGTCAAAAGTTTTTATTTGTATAGGTACTCAACAGAGGACCACAAATTTACATTTTTACAGAAAATTAAGAAATAGTTACACATTTCAATCAATACAATGTTAAAAAAGATTTAAGAAATTTATAAAAGTTATAACAGACGAATTCATTTGGTGGCTGTTTACATAGTTCCATGCACCAACATTCATGGGTGGATGCTTGGGGACATCTACGCTCCACCCAGGGAATGTCTCCCTGGGGCAGAGAAACACAAGGCAGCGATTTGTGCTGCCTCACGTTACTCCAGATTTATCAAGTCATGCAAGGTCACAAAAGGTAGCCTTGTATGGCTTGATTAATCTGACTTTAACGTTGCATCACCCTTACGAGGCGCAAGGGCGGCACAAAACTATGATAAAAATGCCCCTATTCTGGGAAACCTTGGCTGTGTGTGCGTGTGTGTGCACACGCTCACAAGGCAAACGTTATGTGTATGAGTCAGCCCTTTTAGGCATGTATGTTAGCCATGTGTTACTGATTCTCCTGCCCTCAGTCCAGATGCATCTATTCTACAGTCTGTTTTTTCTTTTTTTTACAAGGTCAGTGCTCTGATGAAGAGATGTTATGTGTAGGCGTAAGCCCGCTCTCCTGTTTTCCCTGGTTCCCCTCCCTTCATCTTCACAATGTATCTTTATTGTTTCCAGAGAACAGTCCTGCTGAAATTTCGTGCAAACATGCTGGCTGTGTCTGCCTACATCATTTATTCAGGGTTTTTAAAGGAACAAAGGGAGAGAGAAGCTCCAAAACAGTCTCTGTATGTCTCTAGAAGGTTATGTGGAACTGATGTTCAGATATGTGACATAATGCAGCACAACAAATGCTGCTGCACTGTGGTGCACGAGAGGGGGCGAGTAGGGCAGTGTTAGCAGATACGCCTCTGGGTGAAAACACGATTGGATGCATAGAAACGTTCATGTAACATCATAGATGGTTCCCTTGATTCACATTTGTTCAAAGAAGCACAAAGCAGGAGCCGCGCCAGCGACCAAGATGGCCGCTTGAGCACCAGCTCCGCCGGCCACCACATCCTGAATTGCCATCCGGCACACTATGCTGAGCCCCATCCCTACCATCTGGTGGAGGATCCGCTCCTGAGTCACTGGGCGAAATTCCGAATGATTTGGCTGCTCGGATGACTTGTATTCATCGTCTGGAACTTTTGTGGCCTACTGGGTGCGCCACCGGGACCCAGCGTGTGGCACTGCCCGCTTTGGAGTTCAACAACAACGGCGAGAGGGACCGGAAGTTTGCAGTGACACTCGTTCCATGGAAGTCGCGTCCCACTCGAGTGGCTCTCGGACCCCCATCTTAAACCAAATGACTCGGCACACCCACGCCACTACGGAGCAACCTGTGGCTGCGCCGATTACACTTGCGAAATAGGGGTTTATTCGACTGGCGGAGTTGGTGGTCACACCGAAGCTGAAAATTACGACAAGGGGGGATCCCGAGAAGCTCCCTCCAAAAACGCTGAGGAACACCAAACCGGTCCAGTCCAATAGACTGGAAAAGTAAGGTTTCTCCAAAGGGTCCCCGGTGGACAAGAAAAGCACGCAAGTGAGTAGCCATGAGGATGGCCCTTCCGGGGCAGACCCGACATTGAAAGACCTAATGGCAGCGATCACCGGGATTCAGTCATCCCTTGGTAAGATGGACACCAAGTTGGACACCAGCCACATCGAGGTGGGCCTAATCCGAGCAGACCTGACTAAAACCTCGGAGAAAGACAAATCACTCTAGATTAAAACATCGAGTCTCACGGACGATGTGTCGGACCTCCAGCGAGCAGTGAGAGAGCTGAAGGAGTCTCGGACCCAATTTACTCGCAAGCTGGACGAGTACGAAGGACGGGCGAGGCGCAATAACGTCCGTATCCTTGGCATACCGGAGAGATCAGAGGGGCAGGCCCCAGACCTGTTCGTGGAAGATCTCATCCTGAACCATTTAAAACCCAAGGGTCTCAGCAACTTTTTTACTGTGGAGAGGGCCCACAGAGTACCCGGTGGCCGCCCGAAGACAGGGGCGCCTCCTCGCCCTATGATTGTCCGCATTTTGAACTTTCAGGACAGAGACACTATTCTGCAGACCGCGAGATCCTCTGGACCTCTGGCTTATGAAAATGTGTCCCTCTTTTTCTTCCCTGACTTCACCCAGGCTGTTCAGAAACAAAGACAGGGTTTCATAAACATCAAAAGAAGGCTGCGTGCCTCGGATCTCAAATACTCTATGTTGTTCCCTGCCCGCCTCTGGATAGAACGCAACGGCAAAGCCTGGTTCTTTGATCACCCAGATGCGGCATCGGACTGGTTGGACCGTATCCAGGGGCCTGACACCGAAGGTGGCACCCCGATGGACAATGAGGAACAATGAACCTGTGTTGGTTGTTGCAGTTGAACAGGGTGGCATGAGGGCTGGTTTGATGGGAGAGATCTCTTAATCCCTGCTGACTTTGTTGATATTCTGGGGGGTTTTATTAGCACTGATGGGGTTTCGTATGCGGGTTGGGATGGGGTGGGCTGGTGGCCTGTCATAAGGTCCTCCTCCGTTTTCTACGTTTAGATATTGTAGTTAGTTTTGGGGCGACAGGCACACTGCTGGTTGGGAAAGTGCACACGTTGCATGCAGGGGGCAGGGTGGGGGGTTGGGGGGCTGGGTTGTGGGGACATTCTTTGTGTTTTGTTTATGACCTACGCTTGCAATGGATGTCGCGTAATGCTTTAGGATTTTCCGGGGACGAATATGGCGTCAGCTAGATGGGGTTTGGGTGTGTCGGTCCTCAGTTGGAATGTGAATGGCCTGGGAGAAAAGATCAAATGTGCAATGGTGGGACAGTTGATCAGGCGCCGGTTGCCAGATGTAGTCTTACTCCAAGAGACTCATCTCATGGGAAAGAGATGTATGGCACTACCCAGGGGTGGGTATAAATTGGTTGCCCACGCCGGTTACACCTCAGACTCCAGAGGGGTGGGGATACTGGTCAAGAATTCCTTCCCACTCATCATACGGGCTACTTGGTCTGATAATCATGGCCGGTATGTTGGTGTCTCGGGGCTGTGGGAGGGCAGAACAATTACCTTCCTTTCAGTTTATGTACCCCCAACATGGCAGACAGACACCTTTCGTGACCTGAGTAGGATGTTCTTGTCGCTACCCATCGGCATCATGGTGATAGGGGGGGATTTTAACGCAGTCATGGATGGTGAATTAGATAGATAGCCCTGTGTTGCCTCCCTCTAGTAGGTGGTTGTCGGAGTTTGTTACTAGTACGAGTATGGTGGATGGGTGGAGGCTTCGGCACCCTGTAGACTTGGAATACACGCACATATCCGCAGCACACCACTCTTTCTCTAGAATTGACTATCTGCTGTTGCCTGCGTCGCAGGCAGCATTCATCCAGGAAGTGCGCCATCTGGCCAGGGGAGTGTCTAATCACTCTCCGATATGGTTGCAGTTGAAAGTCGGACCGGACAATGTTGCTAGGGTTGCACCAATTAGTGCTTGGCGGTTGAGAGATCCCGCCACCAAAAAACAGCTGGTACGTGTTACTAGTAGCTACTTTAGCGAGAACTCAGGGACAGTCGAATCTGAATGCTCTCTCTGGGAGGCCTACAAAACAGTTGTCAGGGGGGAGGCCCTCTCCCTAATCTCTGGGCAGAAAAAGAAGAGCAGGGCGGAAATTGACAGGGTCGAGGCAGAGCTATTGGTGACGGAAAGGAGGTCTCCACCACTGGGGACCCGGGCGATGAACATCGCCTCAGTCTCCTTCGGGACGAGTTCAAACACCTAGCGCGAGAGGGGGCGAGGGAACAACACGCTAACACACAAAGCAGAATTTACGAACATGGAGACAAGGTGGGGAAACTAATAGCGTGGTTAGAGAGGGGAGACTGGGGGTCGCGTCTGGTCCCGGAGCAGCAGATTGCGGGCACGGGGATCACGGCGGATCCACAGCTCATAGTGGATGAGTTTGCCAGTTATTACGAGGAGGTTTACACCTCAGCAGGGCTGCACAAGGTGGAAGAGAACGCGGAGGTCATCTGGGATATCCGAATGCCCATTTTATCGGCCGAGGATCGTGAGTTTATGGATTCCGAGATAACAAACGACAAGGTCGCGATGGCAATCCAGGGGGTGCGCTCTGGGAAAGCCTCAGGCCCGAATGGTATTCCCGTTGAACTCTATAAACTCCATGCTGACCGCATAGCTCCTTTCATGAAGGCCATGTATCTTGAGAGCAAGGAAAATGGCATGCTTCCCTATGACAGCGTATTGCCAACATTGTTGTTATATATAAGGATGGTAAGCCGCGTCTGGAATGCTCCTCCTATTGCCCAATCTCTCTCTTAAATGCGGAGCCAAAAATTCTGGCCAAACTGCTCGCGAATCGGCTAGTGAAAATCATAACTGAACTGGTACACCCGGATCAGTCCGGTTTTATGCCGCTCCGCAATACCGCCCTTAATCTTCGTAGACTCCACGGGGTAGTGGCAGGTTCGGCTCGCATTCATGAGCCAGCGGCGCTTTTGTCGTTGGACACCACTATGGGGTTCGACAGAGTGGAATGGCCTTATTTATTTGCGGTGTTGGATAAATTTGGATTCGGCCCGGAATTTATACGATGGATCCGTCTCCTGTATTCCGCGCCACTGGCCCGGGTAGTGGTGAACAACCACAAGTCCCGGGATTTTCAGCTTGGAAGGGGCACCAGACAAGGATTTCCCCTCTCGCCACTTCTATTTGCTCTGGCACTGGAGCTGCTTGCGGCTTGGGTATGATGGGGTAGATCGATCAAAGGGTTACGCTGGACCTCGGAGTGGGAGGACAAAATTTTGTTATACGCGGATGATATCCTGATGTATTTGCCCTCCCACCGACAGTCCCTCATTGTCTTCATGGATATCCTGGCGATATACAGTAGATATTCGGGGTTCGCCATCAATTGGAAGAAATCGGTCCTATTTGTGTTGAGCGGCGACCCCCCTAGAGTGTCAGAAACTTGCCCGGTAAGGGTGGAGCAGGTGGGCTTTCGCTATCTTGGTATCTACATCTCCTGGGACCCTAAACAGCGTTTCAATGCTAACCTGGCTCCTGCCTTGGCCAGATTCCGCCGGGATATCGCAAAATGGAAGGAACTGCCACTCTCCCTACTGGGTCGTGCGGTTCTGTTTAAAATGATGGCGCTACCATGGTTTTTATACGCTTCACAGAACGTCTTTGATCCCGTGCCTTCCTCTTATTTCAGTGAGATAGAATCACTACAGCGTCAGCTTCTTTGGGCTGGAAGGCCGCGTATTGCGTTATCTATATTGATGTTACCCTGGTATGACGGTGGGATTGGACTACCCAGCATAAGGAAATACTACTGGGCTTCCCAACAGGCCCCCATTAATCACGCGGTCTATGTCTCACCGGCCGACCCCGGGTTCGCGATGGATCAGGCCCAGTTGCCAGGGGGTGAGTACATCCGGATATTGTATGCCAAGCGAGGTAGGTTCCCTTTGATGGTCCCGTATTGGCTTTGGCACGGGCGTGGCATGATGCCAACCGTGCTCTCCAATGGGAGGGTAGGATAACTATGGCCACCCCACTATGGAACTCCGAAGCCCTGGGCAGCCTGTGGAAGTCGAAGGGTTTCGATCGGTGGGACCTAATAGGTATCTCCCAGATTAGAGACATATGGGGCAAGAAGAGGATATTGAACTTCGAGGAATTGCAGGCCAGACACCATCTGAATGAGAGTGAGCGATTCCGATATCTGCAAATTAAACATGCCCTGGCGGCAGCTGTCCCTCGTGATGTGACACCGCCGGAGGCCTCCCCGCTGGAAGATCGAATCCTGGATGGGTATCTCCCCACCAGAGCAATCTCTCTGGTTTACAAAAAGTTGGTCAACCACGCAGAAGATCCCCTGGTGAGAGTCCGTGAGCAATGGGTGGCGGATGGTTTGATTTTGGACGATGAGAATTGGGTGGAGGCTGTGTCCTCCCCTCGAGAAGTGGCGATCTCCATGAGACTTCGGTTGGTGCAGCTTAAGATTCTCCACTGTTCCTACACCATGGGCCCGGGGTTGTGCCGAATGGGGCTCGCCTCAAATGCAAACTGTCAAAGGGGTTGTGGTATGTTAGGTACCTTCATGCACATTCTGTGGGAGTGCCCAGATATCCAGAAAAACTGGACCAAGATTCATCAGAAAATGAGCAAGGTGTGGGGTGTACGGGTTGTATTGGAGGCACGCCGCTGTTTGCTGAATGTATGGGAGCCTTCCGACCTTTCGATTCATGGCAGGCTTTGGGTAACACTTGCCTTTATGATTGCCTAGCAAAACATTGCACAACTATGGGGGGCCGGTCGAGCACCCCGGGTTCGAAATGGATGGATTACCTCGATTGGTGTAGGTTTCGGGAGAGAGCTGTGTATGTGGCCAGAGGGAGACCCCGCAAATGGAGAAAGATATGGGATGCCTGGAATGTATACCGAGGAGATATTTGCACACCACCAGAACCCGATTCAGTAAATGAAGACACTGAGGCACCATGAACCCAATTGTGATACTCCTGCATGATTCTGTATCGCTGGATCACTGAATTGCCGAAACTGTATTGCAGACGTCTGTTGCATGACGGTCTTGTTTGTTGTAATTGTCTATTATTTTCAATAAAAACAATTTTTTAAAAAAAGAAGAAGCACAAAGCACGGTGTGAGTTACTTTTTGACAACTTTCCAGCACGATAAATGTGTTGTAATGGAAAGTAAATATTTTATTAAGATTATGCTCTGGTTTATGTCACTCTTTGAGAGCTTGCCCCCGTGCAAATCCTTGATAAATCATCCCCTGTGTGCTTTACAACCTCCTTTTGGTCAACAAAGACAGAGTTTGTGCTGATAAGTGCCAGTTTCCCAAATGCCTGTGGCCCGAATCACAAAGGGAATTATGACTCGTAAAGTTACGAATGCAGAGTTTCTCCACTCGTGATGGAATCTCCACAGTTAGCCACGCACTGTGGAGATTCCGCACAGAGTGCGGAGTACCTGCCCGGAGTGCTGACACTCCACACTTGTAACTTTTAGTGAACTCAGTCATTCCTGATTACACAATAATTGCATGCAAAACATACGTTCCAGTGAGGAGATTCACCACTTGCATATTGCACGCAGATTTTGATGTTAGAAGGCAACAGATATTACACTGTTCCACATTTAATATGAATAACATTTTGTTTATGACACTGTTACACATTTGAGGTCATTTCGGCATGTGAATTCAAAGTTGATCTTTTGTTCTCTCTTCAGACTTGTTAAAAAAATTGACTTTCTCTTAATTCTTTAGCAAGCCTTTTTTTCTAATTATGTCTCAAAGCAATAATGCACCTACAGCATAAGCAGGGCCACTGAAAGTATACAATTTCACGGTTGCTGCTTTTTGTGCATAATTATAGATGTGCCTCATATGCCACATGATCCATCATTTGCTGCCTAATCTGCGGATGATTTTAACAAACAAGGATTTTGTTTCTGATCAAATGAATCGAAAGTTACTAAAAACGTGGTCACGTGGGTTTGTGTGCAGTGGAAGGTCCTATGCAAAGATTAACCGGTCATCTTCTAGTTTCTTTTTTCTGTATTTGGTTGTTAAACTAATACTAATGAGGTGAAATCTTTTCGCAGACAAAATAAACAAGTGTAAAAATTACAAAATAATGAAGGAAGCGTATCAAAAAATGTCCCCCATTATGCCTCATAATTTGCCTTTTTTTGCATCATAATGTATTCAACCCTGCCACTTAATTTGGTGCTTCCCTGCCGCATAATTCTAGTGGCCTTGGGCCTCAACACTTTGGTGTGCAGCATTAGAAATGCTTAAGAGAAAGTGTACCATGGAAAACTAAAACTGCATTTTTATTTGCATGACATAAACGTTAATACTCACGGAGTGAGAATAAACACACGATAACATTTTTAAACGTGATGCGAATTTAAAAATTCAGCCATAAGAACGGATACCTCCTTAAGACACATTCGCCTGCTGTTTTAAAAATATGGCTTATCCCTTGGGTATTAAATGTTTGGCAGTGCAGATTACGGGGACAGCTGGCCTCGTGAGGTGTCCTATGGAATGATAACTTTATGCAGCTACTGCTGGTTAATTACAACATCCTTTATGAACCTCTATTGGGAAGGATGCTCAGCTAATCTCTTTACATTTGATGAAAGCCTCATCATTAAAAGCAAGTCAGCATGAACATTCGTGTTTTTAATTTCGATGAAACAGTTGAAGGCACAGCAATACGCAATTGACATCAGCATCAACATTAATGTTTATAATGCGCAACTCGAGTGCGTCTATGGTGTGCGCACTTAAAGATCCATTGCTCTTCAGGGACGTGCTTTCTCCATTTTATTCGAAGGTAATGCTCTCAAAGCGTGGAAATGCCCCATTTTCCAAAAATAGCACGTTCACCGCTTTAGCCGGCCAAAAGCACCTCACTGGATAGTTTGTGTAACTCTGTTCTGCCTGAACAACAAACCACTCTTTGCTTTCACTGTAGTCCTGCTTTTCTGCAAAAATAAATACTTTTCCCAAGAAATGAAAAAATAACGTTCCATTTGAGATATTATGCTAGACAAGCATTTAATGTGGGGACTCCACTTTTGTATTTTGCGTGTCTGCCGAACCTATAATTATGATATAAATGAACAGTCGTCCTAGACCTATTGATAAAGATAATCGACCCAATCAATCTTCATTCATTAATTTTGACATTCCAGAGCACTTCAACTGAATCTGCTCCAATTTAGTTAATAGTCTTAGGCAAAAGAACACAGCAAGCCACTACAACCCAGCCAGAGATACAATGTATTTAATTCATTGTCTCATGTTTTTAAATTCATTTTATACAATAATGAGTTGTTTCAATAAGTAAAAAACCAACAGATAGGTTGCCCAAACAGAGCGTGCAAAAGAGAGTGATCAGAGTGTTAAGTGAATAAAGAAAAGAAAAGAAATTCACAGCAATAAATATCACAATTTCACATTACTTGTCAGTCAATACCGGGATTCTAATTTTACCGTATTGAGTACCTGGCCAAACAGAAATTATTATAAAACCATTACATTCAAGATTTTACAGTGACATTTATGCCCTCAGTGTGCACTATGTAAGGTCAAGATTATGGTCCAAGGTAGGTGGGGGAGAGCGTCGACGTTTCGACTCGACTTAGGGCCAACCGGTCATTTGAACCTGGGGCATGCAAGTCTTCATCAGGACAAAAGGAAGATGGGCAACCAAGGGGTGTAGATGACCACTAGGTTGGAGAACCAACGAGGTATGTATCCTCTTACAACAGTGCATGCTCCTTAATAGTAGACGGATCAATCATCCAATTAAGGGGTGGGCACAATGTTCCATGTATGCGCCAAAGTTGGGCTGATAGTACCTTATCGCGATTCAATATTCTTTTGGTACATCCAAAGCTCCTGTCAACACAGTTCAGGCAGCATTTGGGCAGCATTTCCATACATGAAAGGAGAGCCGAGCCTGGGTTCCAAAAGAATATTGAATCGCGATAAGGTACTATCAGCCCATCTTCGGCGCATACATGGAACATTGTGCCTACTGCTTAATTGGATGATTGATCCGTCTACTATTAAGGAGCACGCACTGTTGTAAGAGGATGCATACCTGGTTGGTTCTCCAATCTAGGGGTCATCGATACCCCTTGGTTGCCCATCTTCCTTTTGTCCTGATGAAGACTCGCATGCCCCAGGTTCAAATGACCGGTTGGCCCTAAGTCGAGTTGAAACGTCAACGCTCTCCCCCACCTACCTTGGACCATAATCTTGACCTTAGATAGTGCACACTGAGGGCATAAATGTCCCTGTAAAATCTTGAATGTAATGGTTTTATAATAATTTCTGTTTGGCCAGGTACTCAATACGGCAAAATTAGAATACCAGTATTGACTGACAAGTAATGTGAAATTGTGATATTTATTGCTGTGAATTTCTTTTCTTTTCTTTATTCACTTAACACTCTGATCACTCTCTTTTGCACGCTCTGTTTGGGCAACCTATCTGTTGGTTTTTTACTTATTGAAACAACTCATTATTGTATAAAATGAATTTAAAAACATGAGACAATGAATTAAATACATTGTATCTATGGCTGGGTTGTAGTGGCTTGCTGTGTTCTTTCGCCTAAGACTATTAACTAAATTGGAGCAGATTCAGTTGAAGTGCTTTGGAATGTCAAACTTAATAAATGAAGATTGATTGGGTTGATTATCTTTATCAATAGGTCTAGGACCACTGTTTATTTAAATCGTAGTATACCCAGGTCCATACCTCATGGTCTACCCCATTTTCGTTAATGGAACCTATAATTATGGCACGTTTGCAGCTGTTAGCCACTCGGCGCAAAAGCAAAAGAGGTAGAAGTGTTTACAAACTCGCTGCTCTTAGAATATTACAAAATGTTCATTTACATTTGGAAAACTGTAAACAAACTTAAAACTCCTTAACCTATTCTATGAGGCAGCTTGTTGGGCAGTCATAACTGAACAGTACTAGTGCAGTGTAGAACAGTAAAATAAGGGGTGTGGGCAGAATCGTGATCAAGATGGCCGACTCAGCTTTGTGCTTGCACAATATTCTAATGGTCGTCAGCAGTGGCATCTGCGCCACTCAGGACCACCTGATGGCAGCCTGAGGACCCACGTCCCCTGGAAATCCCTTCTGGATCTTCTGTTTACCCCCTTCCCAGAGATAGCCTAAATATATGGCCAATCGCTGCCCATAAGCGGTCCTCGGAGCTTGGGCTGCAACAAGGGTGGCTGGTGAGCCTCAGGCCACTGTGCTGATGGACCACTAAGTCGGTCAGTCTCAGGGAGGGAGCTGCGTAAGACAACTCGAGGACCATACGGATCCTGTTGCTGCTGGTGGGCCCACTCTCCCAAGGTGTGGGTATTTAGCGGCGATCCGCTGATCAATCTGATGGTCTCAGAGACACTCTAAAGAGGTGAAAGACAGGGCAGGGACCCACAGGTGGCTGCTGACCTAGGACTTTGTGGATACCAACAAGTCTGGGGTGATGGGGCAGGCTGTGGAGCAGTAGCATCCTACAGGCAGAGCACTGGGGAGAGCTGGGGGACTAGGGTTGACGCCCCACGGATACTGATAACTATATTACGCAGTAATTACACTGAGGCTTTCAATACTGTATCATTTTAGTAGGACCTTTCACCTGGACAGTCTCATGAGTCGACGTCAGTCCTCATCGATCTACATAAGTGCCCCAGTAATGCCCATCTCCCCTAACACCGATACACGGAGGAGCTGGACAGACTGCTAGAGATGACTACGACCATGGGTAAAGCAGACAATAGAAATGTGTAAACTCACTTTTGAAAATTGAAACCCTGGGGACCCTACAACGGCAGAGAGTGGGAGCATCCATCATCCCCTTGGTATCGCTTTGTTCACCCTATGCTGGCAGGGTATGCCCAGACGTGGGTCCCTAGCTCACTCTACTACTGGATTCAAGATAGCCTGACTGATGAGGATTATGAATCCGAAGCTGGTCCAGGATGCTTGTTTCCAGTCCAGGGAAGACATTGGCTTGGCAATTCGGACTGGACTGTTCCCATAGGCACAAAGTCAAACTGATTTGCATATGGCCATGTCTGAACTGGGGTGGTGGAGTGAGCTCAGGAATGTTGATGGATTAAACCCAGATCAGTTGACTGTGGGTGAGTTTTTGATTTTCTCAAACACTCCGTCCATCATCCCCTTTGGTATCGCTTTGTCCGCCCTAAGTTTGCAGGGTATGTCCAGAAGTGGGTCCCTTGCCCACTCTACCACTGGATTCAAGATAGCCTGGATGATTAGGATTATGAATCCAAAACCGGTCCCAGGATGCTTGTTTCCGATCCAGGGAAGATATGGCTTGGCGGTGCGGGCTGGACTGTTCCCATGAGGGACAGGGTCAGACTGATTTGCACATGGCCATGTCTGAACTGGGATGGTGGAGTGAGCTAAAAAATGGTGATGGATTAAACCCAATTCAGTTGACTGGGGGTGAGTGTTTTATTTTCTCAAACGTTCTGTCCATCTTCCTCATTGATATCTCTTTGTTCGCCCTAAGTTGGCAGTGTATGCCCAGACGTGGGTCCCTTGCTCACTCTACCACTGGATTCAAGCTAGCCTGGCCATGAGGATTATGAGTCCGAAACCGGTCTCAGGATGCTTGTTTCCGGTCCAGGGAAGTCATGGCTTGGCAGTTCGGGCTAGACTGTTCCCATGAGGCACAGGGTCAGACTACTTTGCAAATGGCCATGTCTGAACTAGGATGGTGGAGTGAGCAAAAGAAAGGTGATGGATTACACCTAGATCAGTTGACTTGGGTTGAGTGTTTGATTTGCTCAAATGCTCCGTCCATCATCCCCTTTCAATCAATCAATCAGGAGTTTGTTAAAGCGTGACTACTCACCCGTGAGGGTCTCAAGGCGCTAGGGGTGGCGGGGAGGGGGGTGCAGGTTCCATTCCATCAAGGAGGGGGTCTGTCGAAGAGCCAGATTTTGAGGTTTCTTGCGAAGATGGGGAGCGATGTTGTCTGTCTGAGGTGGAGCGGAAGAGCGTTCCGTGCTTTGGCCGCGAGGAAGGAGAAGGAGTGGCCTCCCGATCTGGTCTTTCTGGTGCGAGGGACCACGGCGTAGGAAAGCTGGGCTGATCGTAGGGTCCTTTGGGGTGCGTGGAATTTGAGTCGGCTGTTCAGGTATGCCGGTCCAGTGCCGTGGAGTGCCTTGTGTGTGTGGGTGAGCATCTTAAAGGTGATTCTCGCCTCGACGGGGAGCCAGTGGAGTGTATGCAGGTGTTGGGAGATGTGGCAGTGTTTTGGCAGGTTGAGGACCAGTCTTGCGGCGGCGTTCTGGATGTTCTGCAGCTTGCGGATGAGGTTTTTGTTTATTCCGGCGTAGAGTGCGTTGCCGTAGTCGAGTCTGCTGGTGACCAGGGCGTGAGTGACCGTCTTTCGGTGTTTGAGGGGGATCCATTTGAAGGTCTTACGAAGGAGGTGGAGGGTGTGGAAGCAGGAAGATGAGACAGAGTTGATCTGGCGGTCCATTTTGAGCTCGGAGTCCAGGATGATTCCCAGGTTGCGTGCGTGGTCTGTGGGGGTTGGCGGGTTTCCGAGGGCGGTGGGAACCACCACCCTCGGAAACCCGCTCCAGGCGTCGGGGTTTGGGCCCATGATGAGTACTTCAGTTTTGTTGGTGTTTAGTTGTAGGCAGCTGTTTTTCATCCATTTGGCGACGACTTCCATCCCTTCTCGAAAGTTGCGTCTGGCGGTGTTGGGCTCGTTGGATAGGGAGAGGATGAGCTGGGTGCCGTCTGCGTATGACACGATGTTGAGTCGGTAGGTTCTGACGATCGGGGCAAGTGGAGCCATGTAGACGTTGAAGAGCGTCGGGCTGAGGGAGGAGCCCTGGGGGACTCCGCAGGTGGTAGGTGTGGGGTCCGAGAGGAAAGGGGGGAGTCTGACCCGCTGCGTCCTGCCGGAGAGGAAGGAGCAGATCCAGTCGAGGGCCTTGTCCTGGATTCCTGCATCGTAGAGTCTGCGTATTAGGGTGCGGTGGGAGACTGTGCCGAACGCCGCTGATAGGTCGAGGAGGATGAGGGCTACTGTTTCTCCTTTGTCCAGTAACGTGCGGATGTCGTCTGTTGCGGCGAGGAGGGCGGTTTCCATACTGTGGTTTTTTCTGAAGCCGGATTGGGAGGAGTCGAGGATGTTGTGTTCTTCAATGAATGTGGCGAGTTGGCTGTTGATAGCTTTTTTCGATCACTTTCGCTGGGAACGGGAGCAGGGAGATGGGTCTGTAATTTTTGAGGTCGGTGGGGTCCGCTGAGGGTTTCTTCAGGAAGGGGTTGACCTCGGCGTGTTTCAAGTCGTCGGGGAACGAGGCGGTTGCCAGGGAGCGGTTGATGGTGTGGCAGAGCATGGGTGCGATGGTGTTGGCGGCTCTGTTGAAGATGTGGTGGGGGCAGGGGTCCGTGGGGGCCCCTGAGTGGATTGACTTCATTGTCTTCAGTGTGTCTTCGGTGGTGAGGGCTGTCCAGTCATCAATCGCTGGTTTCCGGGTGTCGGAGGTGGTTGGTGAGGGTTCAGTGTGTTGGTTGTCTTCATCGAAGTTGTCATAGATGCTCTTGATTTTGTGGTGGAAAAAGATGCTGAGTTTGTCGCAGAGGTCTTGTGAGGGAGGGATGTCGGTAGACTCGCTGGTGGGTTGGGCGAACTCCTTGATGATGCTGAAGAGTTCCTTGCTGTTGTGTGCGTGGGTGGAGATTCTGTCTTCAATCGCTTTTTTCCTCGTTTCTCTGATGAGTTGATGGTGGGCGTTGGTGGCAGCTCTGAAGTTGTTGTGGGCTTCTGTGGATTTGGTGTTTCTCCAGGTCTTTTCGGGGTGTCGGCATGTGCGCCTGGACTCTCGAAGTTCGGTGGTAAACCATCTGGCTTTCTTGGTAGGGGTATTGTTGTTTTTCTTGAGGGGGGCTATGGTGTTGGTGCTGTCCGAGATCCATCTATGCAGGGTTCGGGCTGCGGTGTTGGGGTCGTCGTTTTCCGCGATGGTTGGGGTGGAGTTGTTGAGTGAGGAGGTGAGCTGGTCATCGGTGATTTTGTTCCAGATTCTTTGTGGAAGCAGGTGCTGGTGTCTGTGGATGGTGGGTGTTCTGACAGGTGAAGTGGAGGCAACAATGGTCGGTCCATGGGAGTTCGGTGGTGTGGCTGAAGGTGATGGAGTTTCCTGTAGTGAAGAGGGGGTCGAGGGTGTGTCCTGCTGAGTGTGTGGGCTCGGTCACGATCTGGCGGAGTCCAATGTTGTGGAGGTTGTCCAGGAGGCATGTGGTGTTGGGGTCCAGTTGATTGTCGAGGTGGAAGTTGAGGTCTCCCAGCAGGGTGTAGTTGGTGGATGCGATGGCCTGCGGGGAGATAATGTCCGTGATGGAGTTGGCGAAGGGTCCGCGGGGTCTAGGGGGTTGGTAGATGAGGGTTCCTCGGAGGTCGGCGGTGGGGCTGGCCAGTATCTTGAAGTGAAGGTGTTCCATCAGTTTTGTGGACTCGTCAGGGAGTGTGCTCAGGCGGAGGCTGGATTTGTGGATGATGGCGATTCCTCCTCCTGGGTGAGTGGGGCGGTCCTTCCTGGAGATCTTGTATCCTTGGGGGATGGCGATGGCAATGTCCGGTCCCGAGGTGGAGTTGGTCCAGGTTTCTGTGAAGAATGCTACATCTGGGGTGGTGCTGTCGAGGAGGTCCCAGATTTCTGTGGCGTGTTTGTGGAGGGATCGAACGTTGAGGAGGATGCATTGCAGGGTCTTCGGTTCAGTTGTGTTCTTGTGGACGGGTTGTGCTGGATCCGTGTCCCTGGCGGTGCTGCAGGTGTGCCGGCAGCGGTGACAGCTGAAGGGTCCATGGGTGTCGGCTGGTGATGCTAGCTTGCAGTTGTTGTTGCAGCCTGGGTTGAGTGCGTGGAGTGCTGCTGGGTCGTAGCGTTGGCAGGATGGAGGTCCAGGGTTCCTGGTGCTGGTCGCGGATGGGTCGCAGACAGGCGCATACGTGCTTGCCTTTGACGCGCCTTCGGTGCACCAGCGGCGCGCCCGCAGCCCGCGTCCGCGCAGCCGCCGATCAGTGGCCGTCATTAAGTAGGGGTCGGGGAGGGCTGGACAGCTGGGAGGCGGGAGCGGGGAGGGGAGCTGGATTGGGCCGGTCGTGCTGGGGGGGGAGGGGCCGCGGGGGCAGCAGCGGCGGGGAAAGGTAAAGGGAGGAAAGAAGGGATAAAGAAAAAAGGGAAAATAAGCAGAAATAAGGCACAAAAGAGCAGCGATGCAGAAAAGAGCAGAAAGGTGAAAGATAGAAAGGGTAGAAAAACGAGTGAAAACGAGTGAAGGAGCAGAGGGAGAGAAAGGGAAAATGGGCAAAAATAAGGCACAAAAGAGCAGAGGTGCAGAAAGGTGAAAGATAGAAAGTGGAGAAAAACGAGTGAAAACGAGTGAAGGAGCAGAGGGAGAGAAAGGGAAAATGGGCAGAAATAAGGCGCAAAAGAGCAGAGGTGCAGAAAGGTGAAAGATAGAAAGGGGAGAAAAATGAGTGAAGTAGCAGAAAGAAAGAAAGGAGACAGAGGTCCACTGGACCAACAGGGATGAGGCGCAGGGAAACCTGCGGATGGAGGAGGGCCTCGATCACCAACACTCAAGAGTGCAGGGGCAGCGGCACCTCACTTAATGGTGGAGCTGCGAGGGTGGGAGAGCAATTTCACTGACAATGAGTCTTTGGTATCGCTTTGTTCGCCCTAAATTGGGTATGCCCAGACGTGGGTCCCTTGCTTACTCTACCACTGGATTCAAGCTAACCTGGCTGATGAGTATTTTGAATCCGAAACCGGCCCCAGGATGCTTGTTTCCGGGCCAGGGAAGACATGGCTTGGCAGTACGGGCTGGACTGCTCCCATGAGGCACAGGGTCAGACTGATTGGCATATGGCCATGTCTGAACTGGGGTGGTGGAGTGAGCTAAATATTGGTGATGGATTAAACCAGGATCAGTTGACTGGGGGTGAGTGTTTGATTTGCTAAAACGCTCCATCCATCATCCCCTTTGCTATCGCTTTGTTCGCTCTAAGTTGGCAGGGTATGCCCAGACGTGGGTCCCTTGCTTACTCTACCACTGGATTCAAGCTAGCCTGGCTGATGAGTATTATGAATCCGAAACCGGCCCCAGGATGCTTGTTTCCGGGCCAGGGAAGACATGGCTTGGCATTTCGGGCTGGACTGTTCCCATGAGGCACAGGGTCAGACTGATTTGCACATGGCCATGTCTGAACTGGGATAGTGGAGTGAGCTAAAAAATGGTGATGGATTAAACCCAATTCAGTTGACTGGGGGTGAGTGTTTTATTTTCTCAAATGCTCCGTCCATCATCCCCTTTGGTATCGCTCTCTTCGCCCTAAATTGGCAGAGTATGCCCAGACGTGGGTCCCTTGCTTACTCTACCACTGGATTCAAGCTAGCCTGGCTGGTGAGTATTATGAATCCGAAATCAGCCCCAGGATGCTTGTTTCCGGGCCAGGGAAGTCATGGCTTGGCATTTCGGGCTGGACTGTTCCCATGAGGCACAGGGTCAGACTGATTGGCATATGGCCATGTCTGAACTGAGATGGTGGAGTGAGCTAAATAATGGTGATGGATTAAACCCAGATCTGTTGACTGGGGGTGAGTGTTTGATTTGCTAAAGCACTCCATCCATCATCCCCTTTGCTATTGCTTTGTTCGCCCGAAGTTGGCAGGGTATTCCCAGACATGGTCCCTTGCTCACTCTACCACTGGATTCAAGATAGCCTGGCTGATGAGGATTATGAATCAAAAACCAGTCCCAGGATGCTTGTTTCCGGGCCAGGGAAGACATGGCTTGGCAGTTCGGGCTGGACTGTTCCCATGAGGCACAGGGTCAGACTGATTTGCATTTGGCCATAACTGAACTGAGGTGGTGGATTGAGCTAAAGAATGGTGATGGATTAAACCCAGATCAGTTGACATGGGGTGAGTGTTTGATTTGCTTAAACGCTCCATCCATCATCCTCTTTGGTATCGCTTTGTTCACCCTAAGTTGGCAAGGTATGCCCAGACGTGGGTCCCTTGCTCACTCTACCACTGGATTCAAGGTAGCCTGGCTGATGAGGATTATGAATCCGAAACAGGTCTCAGGATGCTTGTTTCCGGGCCAGGGAAGACATGGCTTGGCAGTACGGGCTGGACTGTTCCCATGAGGCACAGGGTCAGACTGATTGGCATATGGCCATGTCTGAACTGGGGTGGTGGAGTGAGCTAAATAATGGTGATGGATTAAACCAGGATCAGTTGTCATGGGGTGAGTGTTTGATTTGCTTAAACGCTCCATCCATCATCCCCTTTGGTATCTCTTTGTTCGCCCTAAGTTGGCAAGGTATGCCCAGACGTGGGTCCCTTGCTCACTCTACCACTGGATTCAAGGTAGCCTGGCTGATGAGGATTATGAATCCGAAACAGGTCTCAGGATGCTTGTTTCAGGTCCAGGGAAGACATGGCTTGGCAGTTCGGGCTGGACTGTTCCCATAAGGCACAAGGTCAGGCTGATTTGCATTTGGCCATGTCTCAACTGGGGTGGTGGAGTGAGCTAAAGAATGGTGATGGATTAAACCCAGGTCTGTTGACTGGGGTGAGTGTTTGATTTACTCAAATGCTCCGTCTATCATCGCCTTTGGTATCGCTTTGATAGTGGGGGCATGGCAGAAGTCTTTGGGGTTGGGGGCAATGCCCATGGACCTGGATCATCAACCGAGGCCTTCTTGTTAGAACTAATGGCCAGTATGGTATCGATTGTTGTCAAGATTGATACCATGACTAGTCACTTGGATTGACTTTAGGAAAACAACATTTGCTGCAGAATGGAGCAGAAAAGAGGATCTCAGACATTGAGGACAATGGAGGTACATAAACAGTGAGGCTGACAAGGATTGAAAAGCATTTTTTTGTGGTTGTAGCCAAAAATTTAGAACTGATGAACCACTTATAGGCATACCTGAACCTGTGAATACTGTGCGCCTTGACCCCTTTATGGAGACACAATTGATGGTTAAGCTTCTTAGGTAGTCTTTTTCTAGGGTCTTTCCCTTCGTGGTAGAAAGGGCACACCACTACCTAGGACTGGCCACCTCTGGTGATGCTTGCTAGGCCCTAAATCTTGCACCTCTGAAGTAATGGGACCACAATGCCACACCTCATCTGGCCAGGGAGAAAGGTCCACTATTATATGAAGGATCAGAGAGCTTCATCTACCCCGATTTCATGCCAGTTGTTAAGGAGGCTAGGAGCAAATTCACAGACATAAAACCAGTGCCTACCTTCTGCAGAGTCGAGTGTTCTATGTTAAACCATGCCTGCTCTCTGTGGACATTGAAGGTAAGACACAAATCTTCCTGTCAGCTGCAGATTTCAAAAACGCATGTTAGTTGCTCCTCCAGCCAGGGGATTAGCACCAGACTTCAGACCAGTGAGTCGAGATGTTAGACTATCTCCGTCATTTGCATTATTGAATGATATTGAGTAAACCATTAAGGAACACTGCCCTATGAACCATGGAACTTTTGATATGGGGCCCGCCACTAGTTTTCTTTTCTTTGTGTAGTGGTTGGTGTTACTTACTATATGAGTTTGTCCTCTGGCCCTTGCTGCCAGTCAATATGACTAAATCCTGCTCTTATTTTCCTGTATAAAATGCTTGCATTATCCTTTCTAGAGCCAAATGTTTCCCATTGGCCATGCCAAGATATCCATCACTATATGTTTGCCTATCAGCGATTTACCTTAGATTCCCTGGGGTATCGGGGACTAACAGTGCCGGAATTCAGTGCAGGAGAGGGGTGGGTAGGGGATTTGGGCTTGATAACGTTAAGTGAAGTGAGTATTTATAGAAATCAGTGGAACTGTGATGTGATATTTGGCTTGCATGTGTAGATTTTTACAATCCTGTGTCACAAGACAATCAAAATCTGTAATTATTATCCTGGAATGTTAGGAGTGTTAACGATTGAAGCAAGGTGAGTCAAATGTTGGCATATCTCGGGCGGCACCATGTCAACATTACCTTTCTTCAGGAAACAAATTTCTCACGGACACATAAAGCCTCTCTCATGCAGAGATGAGCACATTTCAATGTTTGTCCTCCAACAGTTCCGACTATATGGTATATTCATTTGACTTTTGATTTCAAGCTAAAACAGTGTGTCACAAAATGATGGCAGGTGTGCTCTTTTGGAAGGCACACTATATGGTTAGAGTCTCATTCTCCTAAACACTTATGCCCCAGATGTAGACCACCCAGAATATTTGGATGATATCCACACCATTCTATGTCATGGAGAAGTCACTACTATCATTTGGGGTGGGAACTTTCATCTAGTCCTTAACCCAACATTTGATCATTCCAGTGGTGGGATTTCCTCATGCTTGAGCGGCACTCATCGAAATTAAGGATACATGCTCTCTCATGGATACCTGGAGACCAGGCATGTCACGACTACTGAATACTCCTTTTTCTCCCCACTCCATTATTCCTTCTCCAGGATAGATATTTGGCTCTACATCATCCATGGCTACACTTGGGAGACCTAAAAGACCTACATACAGAGGATTACCATTACCAAACCCAGTGGGATGTTCTGAGATATACAGCACCAGCTGATGCTCATAGAACAAAATGTTGAATGATTGGAGGAAGAACAGAGTAAAAACATGCATGAACATCTCTCTCAAAGAACTACTTGAGCTCCTTCTTGACTTTATATCTATGGGCTTGGGCAGATTTTTCCAAGCCCGTATATATGAGAAGGGAAAGCATCCAGGTCACACTTTGGCCCTCCTTCTGTGAAGGGACCGTCATTTGCAGGCATATCCGGAAATCATCTTGACCACCGGGACCATACATATCTTGACTGAGGAAATACTCAACACCTTTGTTGCAAAGTATACCAATTTATACCGGACATGGGGCCAGATGTATGACATTTTTTTGCGGTCGCAAATGGACATTCTGCCCGTTTGCGACTGAAAAATAGGTCTGACCACTGTACCAACCATATATTGCGAGTCGCTAACCTATTTGCGACCTGCAAAATATGGTTTGCGACTGCATGCTAAGGGTGTCCCTTCCTAATAGCGAGTCGCAAACTTATGTATGATTGTTTTGCAACCGCATTTGCAGTCGCAAAACACTTGCAGTTTACCACCCTTTTCAAAAGGGTGGTAAGCCACTCGCAAATGGGAAGGGGTCCACAGGGAACCTCTTCCCATCTGTGAATGGGTTTTCAAATATTTTTTTAAGAGAAGGCATTAGTCCCAGGGACCACTGCCTGCCTTTACAATATGAAACTGAAAAATTTTATTTTCATCTTTTAAATGCATCCTGTTTGTCCTGGAACTGCTTTATTAAAGAAGCAGTCCCAGACACCGTGGACTGCTGACCCCTGCAGGCCACCACCCCTGAGAGTGCTAGCCATTCCCAATGGGGTCACAAGTCGCAACAGCCTCATTAATATTCATGAGACATGCAATATGCGACCTTATTGCGAATCGCAAACAGTGTCTGAGACACTGTTGTACATTACGTTTAGCATGTTGCAAATTGCGATTCGCAATTTTGCACAAGTTGTGACTCGCTAAACTTAATGGTCATATATCCTGTCCATGCACTGCTACCACCTCCGAAAAAATAGAGTCATACTTAGATGAGGTGTTCTTGTTGTGGTTGGTCCAGAGGCACAGGCAATTCCTGGATTTCCCGGTCACTCTAGATGAGGTCACGCCACCATTGACAGCCTTGTGGGATGCAAGGCCCCTAGAATGGATTGCTTTACAAACAAATTTTACAAGGCATATACATGCACTTTAGCACCTTACACACTATAGGTATATAATGAGGCCTTGCTGATGGACACTCTACCACCAAAATTAAAGGAAGCTGTCATTACTGTGTTTCTCAAATCAGGCGAGGATAAATCTAATTTCTCCTCATACTGACTTTTATCATTGTGGAATTTTGATAATAGGATATTGGCTAAGGCCATTGGCACTCAGCTGACTTTGTTGATGGAGGGAATGGTCTATCCGGTGTAGTTCAGATTCGTTCCACATAGGTCCACAGCCATCAATCTCCGACCAGCATTTGCCTTAACCCAGATTCACAGGTGGTAGTCACCTTTTTGGATGCCAGAAAGGCCATTGATTCTTTAGAACGACCCTTTTGTATGTCAGTCCTAAAATGACTTGGCATTCTACTGAGGTTTCAGGCCCTGATTCAACTCGTATATGCTGACCCAGCGGCCAGAATGCGTGTCAATGGCCTGACCTTGAACCCCTTCATGGTATCCAAGGGCACTAGACAGGGGTGCCCACTCTCATCGTTGTTATTTATTCTCACCATGGACCTGCTGTCTAGAAGACTTAAGGATGTCCACTCACAGAAAGGCCTGGCCTTTAGAACCAGCCATGTATTGTTATCACAGTACTTGGATGATATTTTTTTTGTCTTCCATCCTGGTGACAATTTGTCTCCCTGATCCACAAAACTCTAACATTTGAGAAAAATTCCAGAATCCAGATTAACTAGGACAAGACGGATCTACTCCCCCTGACAGACTGTGCCACCATGCCAGTCTTTGAATATTTAATATGCTGGGCAGCAGACTCCGTCAAGTAACTGGATATAAATATCCATAATGACAGAGAGGAGAGATGATACAATGACTTGACTGCAGGGCCAGGTGGACACTTGGGGGTACATTTGCCACTGTCAATAGTGAGGTGAGTAGCCCTTATTAAACTGATAGTATTTCCAAAGTTGTTATACTTATTCCTCAATATTCCTTTTATACTGAACATATACCTGTTCCGTTCCCTTTGCACACTTCTACACTGGTTGATATGGGCAAATACACAACTACGAATTTGAAGGCAGACTCTCACCCATATGCAAAATAGGGGGAGGGGTTGAGGTCTCCTTTGTAACCCTGTAATACTTTATCAGGTGGTGCTATCACTATTACAGAAGCCTCCCATACCAACTCCCCCCAAAAAATCAGAATGCGGACACCCCTCTCTTGGCTCTACTACCGAGTGGAATCCTTCAACCTAGGATTGACATTGTCACTAACGGGACCACAACTGTTCTTAAGCTTTTACTCAACCTCTTCCATCCCTTGAAAATAGACACCAGAGTGCAGCACACACTTTTGCAATGTGGAGTTTTGACACCTGAATCATGATGGAATCTTTCTGACCTCCGAGCAGTTAACCCAGTATGGTGATGGATCACCATTCCCAGCAAACACATATTTGACCCCTGAGTTTCCACAAGAACCTCGGGAACTGATCCTGTTGAATCAGATCATAACATCCACTAATGCTACTATATGGGTCTCTAAACTCTGTGTTATGGTCCGGGGTTCGCGGGTAGAACTTTCCACACCATCCAAACAAGCCTGGGAGGGGGAGGTTCAGAGTGAAATAACGGTGTCTACATGGACATATTGCTGTGCACAAACACAATCAATTTTACTCAATCATCACTATGAGCTTTTACATCGCAAATGTATTCTTTCATTGGGCAAGCATCACACCAGTCAGACAACACAAGTTTGATGTGAACAAACGTACAAAACAACCCGGCGAAGGATGATGACCGGCCTGTTCCATCCATTGAGGACATCTGGAAGGAAGCTGAAATGATACAAATGACTATGTCTCACAAGCAGAACTAAGATCCCCCCTCCCCCAGTTGTCGCCACATGGTTTCATTCTCACTTGTCTGCTATCAAGAAGACCTAATGCCGTCCAGACATGCGTTGACATACTTTTGATTCAATTCTACTGTTCATGAGCATATGCACCATGGGCCTTTTTTATGAAGACCTTGCGCCACTGGTGCGTCACTTTTAAAATGGGAAAAAGTGACGCAACGGTGGCGCAAGGCCTTCATAAATAAGACCCCATGTGTTTTCTGTATGCATCATTGTCATGGATATTCATAACACTGATGTGTAATTGTTGATATAATACAATAATACTTTAAAAAAAGAAAAGCAAAATATTACGACTGAAAAAAGGAAAGTCACATTGACTTCTTGTTTCTATTACTAATATAAGTCAATACTGTTTATGGTTAAGCTGCACTTATTGAGGCCGGCAAGCCCCTGCTACACCTTATACCCTTTGGAGAAAAGAATTAAGGCCACCGCCAGCCCACCCTCAACACCTCCGAGCTGTATCATGGTTGGTGTTTGTGGTGTAGTTGCTACACAGCAGTAATGGCTTGTAAAAAACATAACTTATGGGTAACTGACAAAGATAAAAGGAAAATTAGTTTTAGTCAAGATTATATTTTATTGTAAATTCGACAGCTTTACTCTACCAATAGTTCTACATGTTGGTTGCTCCTAGCCGGTCGAAATAATCCCAGGAGAATCATGTTTATTTTCTGAGACAAACTTTATTAAGAAATCCAAATATCAGTAAGCATCCTTTTCATAATTGTAGCATGTGAAGATCACAGAGTTCTAATAAAGAATTATAATGTAATCCTAGTTCACAGCATGTGTCTGCACTGGGCGACATGCTGCTAGAGAAGACAACTGCACAATAATTCACTTCCCCTTTTCTGTGCACAAGGGTGTTTATAAAAATGTGCCTTACCTCTGCTGCTAAGAGTTCCTGAAATAATCAAGCCCCTAAAACAGTTCCTTCCTGTTGTTTGTATTACATATTTAATTTGTTCCAAGTCTGTGAAAATTGTGTAGTTTGGAAAGTTGTCAATGTATTTAAAATAGCTGCCTTTATGTACGGTTTTTATTACAATCAAGGTTAATTAATTATCCTTGATGGCAGTTGTTTATCAGGAACACAGACCATTATTTAATAATGTAAATGTAAATGTAAATATACAGGAATTTATATAGCGCAAATCACCAACTGGTCTCTAAGCGCTTGCTTAGGGAACCCGTCCTGGTATTCTCCTGTGAGATAATACCGGCAGGGTATCCGCAAGGTGAAAGCCAGGCATCCCGCCGCGAGGGGCCGTTGTGGAGATTAAGCAAGCTATTGCCCAGAGTCGCAGAGTGTGAACGTGTGAATCGAGTAGGCACCGGAGCGAGAATTGTCGAGTCCATGGACATTTTTTTAGGACTCAAGACCCCGCTGAGCCGGGAATTGAACCCTGGTCCCGGGCTGACCTCTGCTTCCAGGTCTGCCTCCTCTAACCAGTGAGCCACACTTCTCCACTAATAATAAATATATATACATATTTTATATATATTTTAATGTATTTTTATAATTTCCCTATATTGAACTTAAAATGCAAAAATGCTTGAGATGGTAGAGCACATTCGTACAGCGAGTCACAAGTACTGACAAGAGGAAATAGAGAAAAGTAAAAAGAAAATAAATGTTCAAACAGCAACTCATTCCGAGGTTTTTCATTACCCATTGGAACACAAATCTGTTCATTCTAAATATAAGATCAGTCTGTACATATCTTCCTGCACCTCCAAAACGTCTACTCCCATACATTAAAATCAGTTACTGATAAAATGCTTGATGTCTACCAAAAATTTACTAGCTGAAAATTAAGCAAGCATTAAGTGAGAGAGGGCATGGGTAGCCTGAGTAAACATAACTGGAAAACAGATGCTGGTCATAAATTGGAATATCTCTTTTGAAATGTTTTTAGTTAGTTTACAGATATTATTAAATAAATGACTTAATCTGGTTACTTCCCCTCGCATATTTTTAAACTAGAATGTTAGCTCTCTAGTTGTTGGATGGAACTTTTTAGTGAAGCAACAGTAGAACACTAATGCTGCTGGTGTGGAAGTCCCTGTTGCAATCCAAATGTCAGTCTGGAAAAGGTAATGGTTTCTCTTCCCGTAATACACCGCAATACCTGCCAGCCGCCGCTCGAATGCCTGCATACAGCGCTACAAAAGTAGATACGGCCATCCTTTACTACTGGTGGGGTCGGATCGAGGAACTCCTGGAGGATGTTACTTAAGATGTATTGACACCTACTTAAGAACCTGAATTTAGGTTCTATAGGGATACTGAGTGTCGCTGTCTAAGATTCCTATTTTTAACTATTCTACATTTCTACCACAATCCTGAAAAAACGCCACTGCATCCATTAGGGACTCTCTGAAGGCGTGAAACATGTTGACCTAATGTACTCACTCACCATTACCACTTTTCACTTGCTGACAACAGAATAGAAGGAAAATATTCACCCCTCAGATATGATTTTTCTTGAGGCCTTCGTTGTTACCAATTTGAACTTTACTACATACTACATGGACTCCTGAATAGGTTTTTTAGGGTTCCATTGTGGTAATTTTACTCACTTGCCTTCCTTTCCCTCCCACACGCCAGCACTCAGCACTGCGGCGTTACTCCTGAAAAGAAATCTGACAAAGAGTCCTCTCACAGGGCTCATGGGGGACTGCAGTGCCACCCCCACGAGGTGCAACACCCGAAGATGAAGTATGACACCTGCATGGGTGTGTGAGGTCACTTCTTCAAAAGGGAGGAATTTCCCCACCTCCACACTACTCTATTCCCAACCTACCCTGTGAGTCAGTTTCTCACAGTCTCTCACAGGGGCCAAAATAGGCCAGCTCTTCTTTTCTTTAGGAACTGTTACCCCTTTGTGATTATTGCGTTGCCGGCGGGTGCCGCTCGAGAGTAGACGCTGTCATTTGGTCTTGTCCGCGCTCGCTACAGGAGTAGCTGGGAGCCAACGAGGAGTGTGCTGGGGACTTCCTTTTGCTAATGGCCGCAGTGGAGGTGAGAGGCGCGGCGAGCGGGACTGCGAGGACCAGCATTCCTGCCTGACACCGCCAGCTGGTTCCTCTTCCCGCCGCTCCGCGCCCACTCCCAGTGCCACGCCCCCCCGCCTAAGAGCTCATTACCTCTCGCGGCCCCCGCTTCGCGGGAGCCGCTCGAGAGTAGACGCTGTCATTTGGTCTTGTCCGCGCTCGCTACAGGAGTAGCTGGGAGCCAATGAGGAGTGTGCTGGGGACTTCCTTTTGCTAACGGCCGCAGTGGAGGTGAGAGGCGCGGCGAGCGGGACTGCGAGGACCAGCATTCCTGCCTGACACCGCCAGCTGGTTCCTCTTCCCGCCGCGCCGCGCCCACTCCCAGTGCCATGCCCCCCGCCTAAGAGCTCATTACCTCTCGCGGCCCCCGCTTCGCGGGAGCCGCTCGAGAGTAGACGCTGTCATTTGGTCTTGTCCGCGCTCGCTACAGGAGTAGCTGGGAGCCAACGAGGAGTGTGCTGGGGACTTCCTTTTGCTAACGGCCGCAGTGGAGGTGAGAGGCGCGGCGAGCGGGACTGCGAGGACCAGCATTCCTGTCTGACACCGCCAGCTGGTTCCTCTTCCCGCCGCGCCGCGCCCACTCCCAGTGCCACGCCCCCCCGCCTAAGAGCTCATTACCTCTCGCGGCCCCCGCTTCGCGGGAGCCGCTCGAGAGTAGACGCTGTCATTTGGTCTTGTCCGCGCTCGCTACAGGAGTAGCTGGGAGCCAACGAGGAGTGTGCTGGGGACTTCCTTTTGCTAACGGCCGCAGTGGAGGTGAGAGGCGCGGCGAGCGGGAATGCGAGGACCAGCATTCCTGCCTGACACCGCCAGCTGGTTCCTCTTCCCGCCGCGCCGCGCCCACTCCCAGTGCCACGCCACCCCCGCCTAAGAGCTCATTACCTCTCGTGGCCCCCGCTTCGCGGGAGCCGCTCGAGAGTAGACGCTGTCATTTGGTCTTGTCCGCGCTCGCTACAGGAGTAGCTGGGAGCCAACGAGGAGTGTGCTGGGGACTTCCTTTTGCTAACAGCCGCAGTGGAGGTGAGAGGCGCGGCGAGCGGGACTGCGAGGACCAGCATTCCTGCCTGACACCGCCAGCTGGTTCCTCTTCCCGCCGCGCCCCGCCCACTCCCAGTGCCACGCCCTCCTGTCATATATAGGTGCACCTGGTCACGCGCATCGCGGGACGCGCGCGGGGCGATCACCGGGGCGAAGACCGGGCAAAGAGCGGGCCGTTTTAGGCCGTTAGAGGCCGGCAGAGACCGGACCGGGCCCCCCCTCTAACGCCGTCCCCGCTCCAAGGCTACTTTCCTTACTTCATCAGCCTGTGGTTACTGACTGTCTCATCCTTCATGGCAACCAGAGTATCCAGGAGCAAGGCTGCCCAACAGTGCTCTGGCACACTGGAAAAATTCTTCCCCAAGGCTAGCGCTGCGGCCAACAAAGGTCGCACAGTTCCAGACACTCTCCTTGAGGTGAACGCAGAAAACACGTCAGTGCTAGTGGACCCCTCGGACTCTTCCTCCTATGATGGTAGTACTCCAATAACCCTTGACGCCACCCATCTATCCCTTATGGATAGTACTGATCAGACAATTGAGTCCGTTCTTCAACAACTTAGGACCCCGTCTAATCTACCCAGGGATAGTGAACCACTGCGTCCCTCGGGCGTGGCGGAGACCACTCCGTATATGAATTGTGCGGAGTTGTCTAAGGCGCATGATGAAGGGCAAGTTGTAGTGTCAACGGACCCTGTAAGCAGTAGAGCGGACCATCCCCCGAAAAGGAAAAGGTCAAGGAAGCTTAGAGGGGTAAAAAGGGCCAAAGTGGATAAAACCAATCCAACATTAGATGTTAGCTCAGACATTTCGGCATCTCCTGTGATCACCTCCCCGGGAACTGGGTCCGATCAACCAGACTCGCCAATAGACACAGTGGTAACTGGTTGTCCTGGGCCGTTCATATTTGGTGGAAATCCTCCTAATGCGCCAGAGGCTCTGATTTGCTCATTTAGGGACATTCTTAGAAGCCTGTTGGAGCCCCTCTCTGCAAAACTGGACTCTATAGCTGCTAGACTTACGGCTATAGAAAATGCATATATCAGTAACAGTCCTAGTAGGGGGTTGGGTCCAAGTGCACAGATGGCTCCCCGGGAATCTACAGGGAACAGACCACCGACTGCTGGATCAAGCACACAGGTATCGGCTGGGGCACAACACACCGCCCCAGGCAGTCATCTTCCCTCACTGCCCTCCTCACAAACGTCTAGGCCCCCTGTCCCTGCACCCAGAAGGTCCAAGCAATTGACACTACCCCAGCCAACGAATGAGGGGCGAGCTAACAATGACCATATTGGTCGCCCTATTAGCCCTAACACCAGGCGCAGGGCGGTCAATCTGCCTCCTGAGGCTGTGCCCTACACAGTGATTATGGTGGGAGTTCCTGAGCTCACTGGCGATACCAGAGAGCCACAGGACTCACTCCGTAATAAAGTCATTAGTTGGCTCAATATCAATAGGCCCCTCCCCCCTAACATCAAAGGTGATGTGTTGATGGTTAGAAGGATCCCCTGGATCGGAATCACCCCTAAAAACAGGGTAGGGGACTGCATTATAATCAGTTTTAAAAGCCCACTGGTTGCCCCTTATATCTGTAACTGGCTGACAAGGCCAAATAAGTCCAACATAGAACTAGTCTCCCTCTCATTTTTCTATCCAAATGCTTCCAATCTAGCTGTGGGGAGGGAACAAAGTTGGACCAGAGTGGGCTTCGCTGTAGATGGCTCACGGTACAGACCCAAGTATAATACACTTCCTGCCCATGATAACTTTGTCCATCAGAATAGATTTTCTTGCCTGGACCAGGTTGATTGACCAAAAAGGGGAGAGTCTGCACAAATGCCAGTAAACCTAGCCTATGGGTCTATACTCAGGGGGGAAGGCACATCCACTCCCGTAATGGAAAAAAGGTCCCTGGCCCTTGTAAATGAGGGGGGGACAGCCCTGGGAAGTACCCTACATCTAGATGAGGATCCACCAAGCACACCAACTGCTCTCACAATGCAAATGGTGGAGCTTGCCGGATTGCCAACCTCGGCGACCTGGGTAATTCTGCACATGTCATCCATCCTACATCTAGTGAAGCAGGCCCACAATCCCAAGATCCAGGTTTATCTATTCTTTCCTGGAATGTAGCTGGCATCTCAAGCAAGGTGGGCACCCCAGAGTGGGAACCGCTGGTTAGCAAAGGTGATATCCTCCTCTTCCAGGAAACATGGGCAAGGGTACCACAGCTTAGGAGGGGATATGATACCTTTGAAATCCTGGCAAAGACGAATGGGAGGGGGAGACCCTCGGGCGGTCTAGCAATCTGGGTGGCGAGCCACATTGGGTGCCAAGTGGAAAGGATGGACACACTCTCACAGGATATTCAGTGTGTCCTCCTTAGATGGCCTGGTAAAAGTACATGGGCTATTGTTAACGTCTACTCACGTCCAGTTGCAATGGGCAAGGAATCCCCAACCCTAGTTGAACTTTCATATTTTCTAGGCCAATTGCCAGGTGACCTGAAAATAGTGATGGGAGGGGATTTCAACTGCCATTTTGAACCCCTGGAAGGCCTGATGGAGGGCGCTTTTACTGCCGAGGATGACCATTGGGGAGTTCCACCTTCATCCTCACCTCATCCCAAAGCTTGGTCCCCGCTGGTAGTACAACTTACTTCCCTTACCCTGAACTTTGCACTGAGGGCGTGCAACGGTCGCACTCCTTCTGACACTCCTTCGGTGTGTACTTTTAACAGCAAGGGCCAGGAGTCAAGGTTGGACTATATATTTATAGATATTTCCCTGTGGCCCAAAGTTCAAGACTTTAGAGTGATCCCGAGGACAGACAGTGACCATAATTCCCTTCTGTTGGAGATTCATCACCCTGCCCCAGCTGTAGAGCAGCCATCCATCGATTCTGGAGCCGATCAGGGAGACTTACTACTCACTACAAGTAGGCGCAGGGTGAAATGGGGGAAGCTAGTCGACAAAGAAGAAGCTATTAATAACCTCTATGGCATAGCACTCCCCAGGTTCGAGGAGGTGGACGCTCTCATCAACCAACCAAGACCTTCTGATTATAATGAGAGATTATATGGCATTCACCAGGCTTTAGTGAAGGACCTCGCAGATGTCTTTAATCCGGCGCTGCCAAACAGAAGGAAAAAGATTCGCGCCCCGACATGGTACACCTCTACCTGTAGGAAAACCAAGTCTGAGCTACTCGCCGCAATTAAAGAGGGCAGCGATAAACGGAAGGTTGCAGACCTCAGGAAGGGATACAAGCTAGCATTGGCCAACGCAAGGGCAGAGTGGGACTGGAACCACTGGCACGAACTGACTGAAGCCCTCGAAGCCAAAGACTCCAGAAAATTTTGGGCACTGGTGAATAACGGGACAGGGGTTCTGTTATCTGCAGTGGAACCCAATATTGCCCCTTCTGTTTGGGAGGCCCATTTTGGGTCATTATATGAAGAATCTACTCTTTGGCCTGAAGGGATGGAGCTGGAGTGTCCCTGTCCCCCGGATGTGTCCCTGGAATTTTCCTTGGGGGAGGTGAAGTTAGCTCTGGAACGCTTAGCGCAGGGGAAGGCACCAGGGCTGGATAAGTTGCCGGGCGATTTGTTCAGATACCATCCTGACATCTGGGGCCCGTACCTTCTTGTTCTTTTTAATGCCATTTTGGGAGGCATGGCGGTCCCCTCCTCTTGGCTAGGGGCTGAAATAGTGCAGATTTACAAGAAGGGGTCCCCTTTGAGCCCGGCAAACTATAGGCCTATTAGCCTGATTGATGTCCCCCAAAAGCTTTTTGCACGCCTCATTTTGAACCATCTGTTAGACTGGGTGGAGGAAAAAGACATCATGAGTCCCCTGCAGGCTGGCTTCAGGAAAAACACGTCGACCATGGACCAGATCTTCCGCCTCGTTCTCCTCTACTGGAAGACGGTAAGGATCGAGGGGGGAGATTGTACATGGTCTTCATGGATCTGAGGTCAGCCTTTGACCTAGTCCCGCGCAGGAAAGTGTGGGAGGTGTTGGAAAAGCTAGGAATCCCCCCCCAGTTACTTAACATCCTAGCCAGGCTGCATGAAAACAACTAGCAAACAAAACAGGTGATGGACAGAATGTGGATCAATGTCACACATTCACCCCAGTCCAAAGATCTGGGCCCAAATCCATCGTTTTTTTGCACTCCACACCACCCTGGGTTAGACAATGGCGATATGCAAATCAGCTCTGACCCTGTGCCCCATGGGAACAGTCCAGTCCGAACTACAAAAGCCATGTCCTTCCCAGAACGGAATCAAGCATCCGAGGACCGGACCGGTTTCGAGGTAACACCTCTCAGCAGCCCGGCTAGCTTGACTCCAGTGGTGTGGAGTGCCTGGGACCCACGTCTGGGCATCCCCAGCGCACTTAGGGCGGAATTTGCAAACAAAACAGGTGATGGACAGAATGTGGATCAATGTCACATACGATGGATTTGGGCCCAGATCTTTGGACTGGGATGAATGTGTGACATTGATCCACATTCGGTCCATCACCTGTTTTGTTTGCAATACCGCCATAAGTGCGCTGGGGATGCTCAGACGTGGGTCCCAGGCACTCCACACCACTGGAGTCAAGCTAGCCGGGCTGATGAGAGGTGTTACCTCGAAACCGGTCCGGTCCTCGGATGCTTGATTACGTTCTGGGAAGGACATGGCTTTTGTAGTTCGGACTGGACTGTTCCCATGGGGCACAGGGTCAGAGCTGATTTGCATATCGCCATTGTCTAACCCAGGGTGGTGTGGAGTGCAAAAAAACGATGGATTTGGGCCCAGATCTTTGGACTGGGATGAATGTGTGACATTGATCCACATTCGGTCCATCACCTGTTTTGTTTGCAATACCGCCATAAGTGCGCTGGGGATGCTCAGACGTGGGTCCCAGGCACTCCACACCACTGGAGTCAAGCTAGCCGGGCTGATGAGAGGTGTTACCTCGAAACCGGTCCGGTCCTCGGATGCTTGATTCCGTTCTGGGAAGGACATGGCTTTTGTAGTTCGGACTGGACTGTTCCCATGGGGCACAGGGTCAGAGCTGATTTGCATATCGCCATTGTCTAACCCAGGGTGGTGTGGAGTGCAAAAAAACGATGGATTTGGGCCCAGATCTTTGGACTGGGATGAATGTGTGACATTGATCCACATTCGGTCCATCACCTGTTTTGTTTGCAATACCGCCATATGTGCGCTGGGGATGCTCAGACGTGGGTCCCAGGCACTCCACACCACTGGAGTCAAGCTAGCCGGGCTGATGAGAGGTGTTACCTCGAAACCGGTCTGGTCCTCGCATGCTTGATTCCGTTCTGGGAAGGACATGGCTTTTGTAGTTCGGACTGGACTGTTCCCATGGGGCACAGGGTCAGAGCTGATTTGCATATCGCCATTGTCTAACCCAGGGTGGTGTGGAGTGCAAAAAAACGATGGATTTGGGCCCAGATCTTTGGACTGGGATGAATGTGTGACATTGATCCACATTCAGTCCATCACCTGTTTTGTTTGCAATACCGCCATAAGTGCGCTGGGGATGCTCAGACGTGGGTCCCAGGCACTCCACACCACTGGAGTCAAGCTAGCCGGGCTGATGAGAGGTGTTACCTCGAAACCGGTCCGGTCCTCGGATGCTTGATTCCGTTCTGGGAAGGACGTGGCTTTTGTAGTTCGGACTGGACTGTTCCCATGGGGCACAGGGTCAGAGCTTATTTGCATATCGCCATGGTCTAACCCAGGGTGGTGTGGAGTGCAAAAAAACGATGGATTTGGGCCCAGATCTTTGGACTGGGATGAATGTGTGACATTGATCCACATTCGGTCCATCACCTGTTTTGTTTGCAATAAGTGCGCTGGGGATGCTCAGACATGGGTCCCAGGCACTCGACACCACTGGAGTCAAGCTAGCCGGGCTGATGAGAGGTGTTACCTCGAAACCGGTCCGGTCCTTGGATGCTTGATTCCGTTCTGGGAAGGACATGGCTTTTGTAGTTCGGACTGGACTGTTCCCATGGGGCACAGGGTCAGAGCTGATTTGCATATCGCCATTGTCTAACCCAGGGTGGTGTGGAGTGCAAAAAAACGATGGATTTGGGCCCAGATCTTTGGACTGGGATGAATGTGTGACATTGATCCACATTCGGTCCATCACCTGTTTTGTTTGCATGAAAACAACTATGTACAAGTCAGGTGTGGGAGGGATGGCAAACTTTCATCCAGGTTTCCAGTCCGTCGAGGTGTGAGGCAGGGTTGTGTCCTGGCTCCGACCCTGTTTTGTTTATTCATCAACAACGTCATCTCACACCTGGAAAGCGTTAAGGATAACGATGCCCCTTGTTTGGCAGGTAGGAGGGTACCGGCAATTATGTTTGCCGACGATACCCTCCTCCTTTCAAAATCCCCCATGGGGATTCAGAGGATCCTGGATGGATTTGGTCTTTTCTGTCACCAGCATGGGCTGGAAGTGAACACAGAAAAGACCAAGTTTATGATCTTCAACCCCCCATCCAAAACCAGGCCCAATCCCACCTTGGGGACCGCCACCCTTGAGAGGGTGTCTACCTTCGTATACCTGGGGGTAACATTGCAGGAAAATCTGTCATGGGACCGCCAGATAGTACGTTCTAGGGCCAAATTGTCCCAACTGTCGGGTGCAATCCTGAAAGTGGCTAATTCTTCTTCCTTCAAACCTATAAGCCCGGCCCTTGAAACTTACAAGACCCAGGCCAAGGCTGCGGCCATGTATGGCAGCGAACTATGGGGGCATAAAGCGGTGAAGGACTTATCAATGGTTGAAAACAGTTTTCTACGGCGCCTTTTAGCCCTTCCAAGCTCCACGCCACTCCAGCCTCTGAGAATGGACATGGGTCTCCCCCCTTTTGCTGAGGAGCTTGTGTCAAAACCAGTGAAGTTCTGGCACAGGCTCTGGTCTACGGACGAACTTCATCATTATAGGGAGGATCTTACCCACCTCATGAGTCTTAACCGCAGTGGTAAAATCCCCTGGCTCAACTTTGTGGAAAATGAACTGTCTGCCATCAATCTCCGTGACCTGTGGGAGGACCCTGCGCGTGGCTGCCAATCAATCTCGCGCAAAGCCCTGGCACAAACCTATAAAGCCAGGTCCCTTGCTCACCTGATGGACGCTCAAAACAGCGGCACTTTAACTTTGCGTTTTTTAGAATCCAAAAATTCATATGTTTTTGAACCTTTTATGGATTTTATCTTTCCCATCCTGGCAAGGAAACTGTACGTTCAATGGAGGCTTGGCACGCTCCCTATTAACTCATACACGTGTAAGTGGACAAATGGGGGCAATAGATTATGTCCCTGCTGTAACAACCACGTGGAAGATGACCCCCACAACTTGTTTGTGTGCCCTGCATACCAAAGGCCCAGAAAATACTGGATAGCGCCGCTATGTAAGAACTTGGGGTTCAGAGAGTATGCGCAGGCATACAGGATTTTGAAAACTAGCACCCTGGGTCACATTGTGTTTGCTGTTTCAAAATTTCTTATGGCCATATGGTTGATCAGAAAGAAAAGATTCACTGAAGCCCCCTGAACTTTGTTTTACGTAATTCTAATTACCCCTTGCTGGGAGAGTGGATTTTATTTAAATGTATTTTATTAATAATGTATTTTAATGTCTGTATGCTGCATTGCATCTTTTATGGTCTATATGACCGAAATAAAGAATTTTTGGAATTGGATTATTGCGTTAGCCTTGTGAGCATGGTAACTAGACCTGTTTACTTCTTAGCTCTCCGTCCCCCCTCTTATGTGTTCTGTCAAGTGGCAGGGCACAGACATTGGACCAAATCTTTTAAATGTATTATTAGTTGCAAAGAGCAGCCTGTTGTAATTTGCTACAAATAGGTGAACATATAGTCAGAAATCCGTATAATGAATATAGATGTTCAATGTTGTTCTAAATATGGTTGTCCAGCACTGGATACTGATTCAAATGAACCTCATTGTATCATGTTGCTGTAGACCCATCTTTATCTTGAACCAGATGTCCTAACTTTCATTTCTTCAGCCAGTTCCCATGCTTTGATCTCACATGAATTTTCATGTGACTTTCTATAATTTGATTAATAGTGTGGGCCTCTGCCACATATGGAATGAGGAGCGGGATATGCAATGTGCTGAAAATGTAAACCTAAGCAAAAGCTTATTTGGTTCTGATTTGAATTTAAATGCATGTTGTGGTCAGAGTTTTGTGTAACCCGTTTTAAAAGTGATATTAAAAAAATAGGGTAATTCTATATTTCAACTCCTTGGAAATATGTCACTTTTAAACATCTGCCACTGAGACCCTTTCTTTAGCAGGGTGCAAATTATATTCACAACAATTTCTTGAAACAACGAATTCATCATTAATTTTCGTACCAAACCTGTAACCTTTCTTACAACAGATGGGTGAATTGCTTGATATAATCTCAGCCACAGGTAATTACTCGGACCACACTCTAGTATATATATTTTTACCCTTCGCACCTCCTCAGATTAGACCCAGACATATGCAAATCACCCTTGGTCCAACATACCACCAACAGCGCGTTTGAGAACTGTTCGGTTCAATCAGTGCCTAAAGCAATTCTTGAAAGCCCCCCAACATTCAGTAAAATCCTAAAATAATTTGCTATGTTTGAAACTGAAAACTAATAGCTGAAAAAATGAAAACTCCAATTAGAAGTGCTTCAAACCTGAACAGCTTACATAAAGTCTGTTGACACACATATGGGCAAGGTGCTCATTGTCATTAATAATGTATCATCAAAATCAGTACGGAAAAATAGATGCTTGTTTCCAGTCTTCTCCATCTTCTGGTAAATAGATTACACGTAACAAGCTAGGGGGGCTTATTTATGAGCCCTTGCGTCACTTTTGCGCCGCTGTTGCGTCACTTTTTTGGACGCACCAGCGCTTAAAAGATTCACCATGTTGTGTCATATTTACAAACTGACGCATCCTGGTAGATGCGTCACTTTGTACACAAACCCCTGCGCCACATTACACCTGTACCAGGTATAATGTATGCAGGGTGGGCGTTTTGACGCAAGTAAGCTTCGTAGAAATGACGCAGTGAAATCTCATAGATTTCACTGCGTCATTTCTACGAAGCTTACTTCTAGGACGCAAATATATCATTATCTTATGCCTGCCTCACAGCAGGCGTAAGACTGATGTAAGCACATTTTTTAATAGGACTTGCCCATGTTAAATGGCTCATTGCTGAAGTTGCGTCACTTTTTGACACACTCCAGCAATGCGTAATTTTTGCGCCTACAGATACGTCAGAAATACTGACGTATCTGGAACTCCTTGTGTCATGATGCATCATATTGTAAATGTGACGCATCCAGCATGTTGCAAGGAGAGCGCAATGAAAAGTGACGCATCGCTGCTTTCACACAGCAATGCGTCACTTTTCATAAATGAGGCACACAGTCTTTATTGTTGTTTCTTTTGCATGTGCTCTTCTTCCATAGGGACATTCCTGGGAGAGTAGGGAAGAGGGAGGTTTTAAATGGGATGAGGAAGAGCACGAACATGTCAGTAAGCAATGCCATTGATATAATGCTAGCGTTCTTTGATACTATGTACAATGCATGCTTTCTCATTCCAACGGCGCATCATTGCAGACATCTCCTTTGTTTGCACATCACTGAAATCCAGTAGAAAGATTTTTAAAAAATAGAGGAAAATTGATGCGTGTTGCCAGCTTTCTCCATCTTCTGGTAGATAGTCTGAAACTGACACAATTGGTGTGCAATATTAGGAGCAACATGGCTAACATTGTGGTTGGCACCATTGAAGATGAAGTTTTAGATTCCATTGGCGATGTGGGTTGATACATTAATGCAGGAGGTTAAGAAACCTAGGGCTGCAACCTAGTCCATCATTTTTCCTACAGCATGCCACCTTTAACAGGAACCAGTGATATACTAATCAGCCCTTATTCTGCTCCAAAAGGAAAACTTCTGGAGACTGGAAAATAGTGAAATACTCAATGAACTTTATAAATACTGATAGAGCAGTGGCAATATTTAACAGAAGCAGCAAATACCTCCTATTATGAATGATTCTCTTCGAGGAGCGTGACTTGAGAGGCCAAGATGGCGGCTGCTCTCTAACAGAGCTCTGCATTGGACCCATCAAATTCAGCATTTATCCGGTACATCACTTAACAGCGACCTCTACAGCAAGGTATCTGCACCTCAGGTAGCATGACCAGGTCACTGCCAAAATCTTTACCTCCATGGGAGCCTGGGGGCATTCCTGCGGAATGTGATGCAGCCGCACCATGCTGCTTGAAGGGGGAGGCCCTAGTCCAATGCTGACAATTTTGACCTGCATAGAACTGACTACACCCTAGTCCTGTAAAATGCTGCATTTGCTCTTCTCCCCCGCGCCGCCTTGGCCCCCACCCGGATGCTGTGGGAGAGGCAAGCTGATCACCCTGCTACCGCTAATGCAGTGACACCCTAAGATGCGACTGGCATTGGCGCCTTGGTTTTGTGGACAATTGCTCCATTTTCCACTTAATGCCCTCAAGCCATCCCTGTTGGCGGTGGATGCGCTAAGACCTCGACTGTACCTGTGCACTTCCCGGGCATACACAGGACAGAAGGGACCTGGGACGGAGTAGTGTTATTTTGCCATTGCCAACACAGGTGCATGCATGTTGGAGGGGTGCATCCTAGTATCCTCGCATGCAGTAAACAGAGAACCCCACAATAACTCCTGCTCTCCTTATACTGCTTTTGTTGGGAATGGATGCCTCAATGCTCCTGCTGTAGGTTGCTGCCTAATCGGAGGTCGGCCGAGGCTTACCAACTTAGATCGCCATCCCCTTACTGCTGCTGACACAGAACTATTGGACTATATGACCCTGCGGCGCTCAGGGCCACTGTGGCTGGTCGAAACTTTGTTGGCGGGGTGAGTATAGTCCTGTAAAGCTTATATTGGTACTCAGTTTACTCTACACCGTGAAAATCTTTCCAGTAAGGGTGGCAGCATGAGCAGCATCGTCACAAGTCGAGATGAGACTCGAGCACATCCGTACCCCAAATGGTAGTACACCGCCTATCTGTCGGTGGGACATGGGTTGCAACTGTGGTCATCACATACTGGCTTGATCCCCTGCCCTGCTATAAATGCAGTTGAAAAGCTGTTGGCGGAAGCTGCACCGATTTTGGCCCTCACCTGTACCTTGTAATCCCTCCCGGTCATGCATTGCCACCATTGAGATCTGTGGCACTGTTACTTTACTGGGATTGTTGCATTTCAGTACTATCTAAGAAGTTGCTCTCTGTCAATTTTCACCCCCATGTCTACTCAGGCATCCTGCTGCTGTGCTGTGGCGTATTCACCTTCCCTCCTGATGCTGAAATTCGGGAGTGTGTATACTGTGGACCTGGACCATGAACCTGGTTTTTAGGTGTCTAGGACTCATGCTTCCTACCATCTGTGTACTCTGAACTCATATCGTGGTTAGGTTGACTGCCTGTTTGGATTCATCATTGAGGGGGTGTACATCTCTCTACACTACCTGAAATACTGAGGCTGCTTGTGTTGGACAGCCTCCAGCATGCAAGCGGGCCCTGCACATTGCTGCTTCCTTTTCTGGATGTGCCACTGGTCACCTCAACATCATCCCCGCCAAGCACTAACGTCATCACTCCTTCTCCTCATTGTTCTCTTGAAATTGCAAATCCTGCAGAGTCTTTTCCAAGACCATAGGTCCAGAGCCAGCATATGGGCTGCTAAGGCTGCTGTGTAGTAACATACTCCAAAACACCAGCAACTGGGCCGACCCTTGCTCACATCTGTACCCCTGCGTCACCAAACTGTCTGGAATACACATGGGCCGTCTACACTCTGGCTCCCATGGGTGTGCCCATCTGTTGTCTTTGGATTGATGCTTGACACAACACACCCTTTGACCCACACTGCAGACTGCACAGTGCCTAAAGGCAAATTGGATACTGTATTAACGGCGATTGAAAAATAAATAATCTCTCTTGAAAACAACATTGGCACAGTTGCAGCATGCCTTACTCTCCTTCATGGTAATCATTGGAAATTGGCAGACAGAAAAACAAAACTGAACAATCATTCCCCACAATGCAACCTCAGGCACTAGTGATGGAAGCGCAGGTTCACCAACTTACTGACTGGATACGTATGCTGGGGTAGAGGATGCAGAGGGGTGCTCCAGGCAGAACAATATCCGAGCTGTGGACCTCCCTGAAAACACTGCTAGCCAAGATGTCATCACCAACATCGAACAATGTATCAGTAGAATTGTCTCTCCCTCAGCCCTAATGCTGTTCTTCTCTGATGAATGGGAGCACTGAGTGCCAGCCTGAAGGCCTCCGCTGGCAGCCAATCCCTGACATTTGGTCTTTAGGGTGCTGCATTATGGGGACTGCAACCTTATCCTCAAAGAAGCTTGCAAACTAACCAACCTCACTGTGGAAAATGCTTGTACAATGCTTTTCCCAGATTATACATTGACTGTGCAATGCCAGAGGGCTTGTTCTTATCAGTCAAATGCCGAATATGTGACCTTCAGGTGAATTACTCTCTTTTGTTCCCAACAAAACTCAGGAACCCTATGGGTGGTAAGACCTATTTCTTAACAGGCCTGGGACTGGATTGCCATGGACGGACCCGCATTGCGCCAATCCTCACAACCTTGTAACAAGGTGCTGGCACTCCAGAGAAGAAACCAGTGCCAAAGGAAATGCTAGAGGGAGTAATGTCCCCCCAAATTTGAGTTAAACCTAATTTGTAGCAGGTAGTTCAGGAGCAGCATCATGCACTGCAGATGGCTTCCACCATGTGTGATACCAAACTCTAATCGGATGCTAACAGGGACTCTGTTGGGTCCTAAAGTGATGACATCTCATCTGCCACTTGGCCATCTAAACTAGACACCAGGCTGCTGCTAGGTGTGATACCACAAACTGCTGGACAAGAAGGCTTTCAAAACATAATGGAGAAGGTTAGCAAAATAATATAAGAACCGGTGTAGCATGAGCATTTTAATGAGGGCAATGCGACTTTCCACTGAGAGTGGGAGGGATTGTCGGAATCCCACATGAGGTTGAACTGACGTCAGCGCTCTAGTGAGGTTTCCTTCATATAAATCAACAGGTGAATGCTAAATGTGTTCAGGTATGTTTGTAGAGGCTCACCTGCAAACTGTTTATAATAACCCTTAAAATAATATGTGGAAGAATAAATATGTTCTAAACTCCCGCATTTGCACCAGTGGCAGAGTGGCATTCCAATGTGTTTTACGTTGCATTACGTGATTCTAGTTTTGAAATACAGACTTTTGTTTTAGCTTCCACTGGCACACACCTCACTTCCCAAAATTTGAGAGTCAAATCACAGGTCCTCTAGAAATGAATGTTAATTCATGCATTTTGGTCTGGGATTCCATGACTACTTTCATAAGATAAGGTCACACATATTCTCTGGCGAAGTATAGTGATACATTTTGCTGAATACTAATTTTGAGAACTGTGTCTTTAGCATTCATGGACGAAAATGATGTAAATTTATGAGTGGAATAATACAAATCCTCACTATTGAACCAACTAGGAAGCATCACTCAAAAGGGGCGCAATTATCATCTATGATTAATTTGTTGTCCTACCTCACCTTATGGAAGCCAGCCAGGGTTGTGGTAATGGATAAATTCCCTTCCATCAATCAAAATACTGAAATTTCCCAGTTAGCATTTCCCTGAAGATTAGAACAGAGAAAAACTGCTGACCATCAAGGAAGTTTCGGCGTCTGCAGAGATTGTGAAAAATGCCAGTCAGTACTCCCTCAAAATGGTTTTCAATGAGCTGCCGTCTTCATGAAAATGTGAATAGAAGAAAGTCAAAATATCTCTGTTCCCAGTACCTAACAGTATTGCAGCGAAGAACACTCATTATGTGTCACCCTTTTTGCAAGGCCAGACAGTTCTAAAATGATACCAATATGTCAGTTTTATGGTTCCTTACAGTTTCCCTCATTTACCCACAGGCCTGTCTATAAGCTCTAAGAGTTGACTCGACCAAAGACCCTACCACCAATTGAACCATACTTTGCTTCCTATGGACTACAGCTCTGCTATGCATGAGCTTCTTCAATCTGTACACTTCCGTGGTCAACGCACGCACTCTCTCTCACCGTGAACAAGGCTAAGCATTTGTAATGTCATAGTCCACGCCCATAACATGTTGCGCCCTGACTTAGATATCATGCTGCAGAAACCCCAGCACTAAACACACAGGGCCTCATTTAGGAAAAGTGATGCATCACTGCGAGAAAACAGTGATGCATCACTTTTCATTGCTCCCTCCTTGCGACACCAATAATGCGTCTTATTTAGAGTATGACGCATCTTGTCACAAAGAGTTACAGATACGTCAGCATTTCTGACATATCTGTAGGTGCAAAAAGGATGCATTGCTGGAGTGTGTCACAAAAGTGGCGCAGCTGCAGCAAAGGGTCTTTCAACATGGGCAAGTCTCATGTTAAATGTGCCTGCGTCAGTCCTACGCCTGCCATGATTCAGGCGTAATATATTGACGCATTTACATCCTATATTGTGGCATAAGGGTTTACAAAGTGACGCAACAAGGTGCATTTTTTACACTGCTGGTGCGTCACAAAAAGTGACACACTGGCGGTGCAAAAGTGGCACAAGGGCTCATATATAAGCCCCACAGCATTTACAGCACCTGTGCCTCTCTAGCAGACTGTCTAATCATGACCTGAACCACCGACATTTCATCAACCCTGAAAAGCACCCTCCGATGTTGCCAAGTCTGCTCCCCAAAATGTGACAGCCACCACCAAAGGGCAAGTTCCAAAAGCCAATACACGCCAAAACCAACATTTCCTGGCGCATCAGAAAAAATCTGAACATTGGAAATCAAAATCATCCTGCCTGGCTAAAGGAATCCAATTGAAGGGGGTTCAAGAAAAATCTTCCCTACCTAAGATCGTCTTTAACCCACAAAGGTAAAGACACATGATAATGTGGCAAACTATAAATCCAAAAGGACACCCAGCATCTTACAAAATGTTCCCCCTGCCCTGACCTCCCTGCATGCAAGATTTAGGTGCCCAAGCAACACTTGAATCTCCCTCATCTTCAGTATCCCTCTCACAAACCTGCTAGTAAACAATGCCTACCTTCCCTCCTTTTTGTCCTGCAGCATTCTCACCTCAATTCTTTGAGAATCTATTTTATTCTGCAGAAGGCAATATTGTGCTCAGGTCCACTGTTATCTCTGGAGCTAAAAGGAAACCCATGTAACCCATGAGTTCTTGAAAACTTACCAGCATCCTCTAGCAGTTTGCTAAGGCCGGTTTCCCCACAAAAATGAAATCATGAGTCACCAGCTCATGGCCCGTACAGCATGTGAAGAGCCACAGCAAGAGCTAAAACATTCAAACAGTGCACATGATATGGAGCATCCCATTGGCAGTGCTTTGTCAATGTTCCACCGCCCTTTACATTTTTATCTAATAGCTGAAAATATTTTGGATGTACCAGAAGTAGCCAAAAAGCTGACTTCACATCACATTTTACCATTTGTGCTCCTCTGCCCTCTTTCACCACCAGTGGCACAGCCAGATCCATTGAGGAATATGACACCATTGCCATGGCCTCTGAATTGAAATCTGACTTCACCGTGCAGTTTGCCATTTGTGCTCCTGGGTCCACCGTCAACACCAGTGACATGGCAACGTCTACTGAGGAATATGACACCGATGCCATGTGCTCCAAAACAAAATTTGACTTCACCTTACAATTTGCCATTTATGCTCCTGGGCCCACCGTCGACACCAGCGACATGGCCCTGTCCACTGAGGAATATGACACAGTTGCCATTTCCTTCAAGATTAAATCATTTGTCAACCCACCTACTGGCCAAAATAAAATGCTGTATAAACCAAAACTGCCCTTTTCCTACATGGGTACCACGCCAATTGGTGACACACCCTAAGTCTCCAATGACCAGTTGTCAAAGGCTGTGCCTTCAACAACCCCCTTTCTCAGCTTGTACTGCACTGCCTGTCTGTGTTCCCTGTTGAATGCAATTTGTCTGCCTTCTGCGAGCCCAGGGGGCCTTCGTATCCACAGGGAAACCTTGGCTGAAACCTTCCAGCAAAAACCTTGCTGCCCCCAGCCGGTCTTAAAACACCAACCAGTACTCCAACTGGTCTACCTTAACCGGAGTATGAACCTTTTTGCCCCAGATACCTGTGCCCCCTTAGCCCCTCTGTTGCTATTGGTCTGCTGCTGCAGGTGTGTCCCCGAATCGCCAGCATAAGGCTGCCACTGTCCGGCACTCTGTCCCTGGTACCCGTCGGATGTCTGTGTTCAGTCCACTCCACTTCTCCTCGGGATCCCATGAAAAGCACGCCCGGATTTCCTTGACAAATTGCACGCAGAATGCCCCCCCCCCCCCCAAAATGATTTGCGCTTTGCACATCAAATCTATATGCTTAAACATTGCCACTCAGTGCTCTGTAAACCTCTTACCATTTACCTCATGTAAATAATGGATGCCTCAGTCCAATTGCAAATTGTCAGTTGGACCCTTAGCTCCTTGGCAAGCTCATATTTCTACTCTAATGACATCTCCTTGGAGCGCAGCCCCCGGCAAAGGAGCTTAAACATTTCCACATACTCTCCCTTCCTGATCTTTTATTTTGTCACTAATAGCAAGTGTGTCCTTCAAGGGCTTCATCATACCAATATGAGGCAGCCAATTAACCTTTATCTCTTGGCTTTCCAGTCTCCTTTTTTGTCTCCCGTGTCATCTTTACTCACTTCACTGTCTGTCTTGATACTTCTAACTACTACTACTGGATGTCACTGTTCCTTGCTTTCCTTTGGCAGTGCCTATCACCTCTGCTGTACCTACCACCACGTTAGTCACATACCTACCCTTACACATCTGCTCACCTACCCACCATTGATCACACCCCACATCCAGTCATGTGGACACCATTACTGGACCCATGCCTGCCCCTTGGCCCTTAACTGGCTCCGGCTCCAGGGTCAGTGCCCGTACAGAGGCTTCCCGCCTTACCAGTGGCCTCTGGATCCCCAGCACTGCAATTTGCATTGTCTTACTTGACAGCAAATCACTAGACTAGACCACATTAGCATGGACCCGCTCCAGTGTGCCAACCTGTGCCTCCATGAACTCGTCTCTGTTGCATGCCTCACCTTTCTGAAGGCTGTCCTCATCATAAGCCACCATTGATGCATCCAATAATCTGACCTTTTTATGTAGGATTTAAAAATGATGTGATCTGCACCTGATCATGCAATAGGGTGAGTGTGCATGTGTGCCTTCATATTAGACTGTGCATCTCTATGTAGGCTCAGGTCTCATCTTTGCATTGTTTTCTCTAGGGTTCCACTCACTTCAGCTTCATCTAGCTGTGGAATAATTCAGATTCAGTGCTAAATGATGGAACAAAGAGTAAGAATTATAGTAGATATACTGTCTATGAGGCAGCATACATAAGTCAATATAAATTCTAGTGTGCTTGGATCTGAGAGGAATCTTACATCTGTAATAATGCTCATGAGTCTCTAGAAATAAGATCATCAGTGGGACTTTTCACTGACCAATGAAATCACCAGCATCTCACACCATGCGTTTGTGTCATTTAGCAAGTGTTGGAAAGCAATGAGATCCCACAAGATCCCAGGTTCAAGCAACTATTTCCTGGGCTGGATCTGGGATACGACTGACCCAGGAAACATGCTGAATTTGTCCTGCTGTCAGTTTCAGACACTGGCACATACGTCAGCAGTGACCCCACGTTATCTGCATTTCATTTGGAGCCGCAACCTGCAGGCAGCCAAAGGATATTTTTAACATCCAGCTGGTCCCAAAACAAAGGCCAAATTTAAAGGGCAATTAGCTCGTCTTTTGTTCGCATATCATCTTGTCTAGGAGCCGAGCAACTAAATAAAAATACTAAAAGGAAGACCAAGTTACACTAAGCACCCTCTTTGAAGTTCAAAGTCAAGGAACAAACATTCTTTTTTGTTTCCAAATGCGAAAATAATGTTATAGTTCTTTTTCACCAATTTCAACAGTCAGTTCATAAGTTTCAAAGCATGGATCCAAAACCGTGTGTAGTTCTTTCAAGATCTTTATTTTAAACACATTAAAAGTTTTTTCCAGCTTGGCTCTGCCGACACGTGTTTCGCCCTCTGGGGGCTTTTTCAAGGCTGGAAGCAATAAAAATTACAGTAAATAAATGGGCCAAATATAATCTAAATATATACAGTTTCCCTAAATATATACACTGTGCCTAATTGGTTTAGGCTACTAAGCTCTTGCTTATTGTATAACGTTAGTAAAAACATGGGCATTGAGAAAAACCACAAAACACCAAGAAAATATTCCACACTATGTACAAATTTTACAGTTAATGCGCTGACAATACCAAACATTTCATATATAAGTCAAATATCACACTTGATAGTTCATGTGTTCCTATTATCCACAAACAGGTTTGCAACATCAATATAGTTCTATAATTTCAAAGCTCTGTTTCCATTTGACAAAGGAAAGTGAATTTTGTGCGTTTCAATAGAGGGGTATGAGATCCCTGTCCCTATTCCTGACCCCTATTCTCTAGTTAAAAAGGGACTTCTGGAATATTCCGATTCAATGCATCATTTTGTTACGCGCTCTATGAACTAGGACCTACCAATCTAGATGAAGATGCACAGGTCTTATTTTCAAACGGTTCTTGTTAATTGGGCGTAGCAGGTACGATGTGGTTATAATAAGAATCCTAATGCAGTAAGGATGGTAAAAGAAAAAGTGCATATTCTCAGACATGACCGTCCCAAATATCCACAAAAGATCAAGGTTTAAAAGAAATTCCACTGCTCATACCTATTAATTCAGATGCTGACAGTTAAGGTGATACAGGTGTAAGTTCCAGTTTGATTGCTGCAAAGGATGTGAGAACCAGTTATTACACTACATTGTACACATATAAGTACATGAAGACTGAATCACCAAAAGAAAAGGAGGTCCTGCTATGATCCCCATCACAATAGCAAAAGAGAGGGTTGAAAAATTCGCAGATTACTCACTCAAAGGAGTCGCGTAAGTCACTTTGTGGAGATCAATTCTTTATGTCCATGTAGTTAGGAATCCCGTAGACCATGATAAGTCTGGAGGGAAATGTAAAAACTATTGTAATGCATACTGTGTCATTTGATAAAGTCTTGAAGAGACTATACTATTATAGTGCATAATATAACATTCAGTAAAGTCTTAAAGAGACTTAGGCTATGTATTCTTAAACATGGGGTGTCGCTGTATAGTTAACATGCTAAATACAATGATTTAAATTAGCTCATAGTTCCTGTTTAGAATCTTTACTTAAGTTCTTAAGTCTACTAGTCAGAGCTCTTATGGTAATATATAGTTTATACATGATGTGAAACCATTACCAATTGCACAAACTGCAGGGTAAGATGTAGACAAAACCCTACTGCATAAAATACATAGTGGTTGCTAACCCCATATAATAGCTCTCCAAGCAAGTATAGAAAATGCGTCTTGTGCAGCAAGAGTAAGGGCTTTGTACGTTTTCCAATCACACAAAACAATAGATATGTGTGTGTCACCTACTTTGCAAGCGTTGTGGGTCTAAGAGCACATAGCGTGTGAACCCACAGTAATGACCTAAACGTATTTACATCATAGTGTAGGATATGGAAAAGAGCAACCGGCACGAAATACGTGGCGGTTGCTTCCCTAGTCCAATCAGAATTGAAAGCAAGTGATGCAAAGGCCATTAATTGTAACGGACAATGTAGTTATTTCACAGCATCCCCAGTGTCCCGGAAAACGAGACGGACGTGAAGTCAAATAGCCTCAGACGAAAAAAAGGTTATCCGCCAAATACGAGGCAAGTATCCAAGACAATGGGGCCATTATTGCAAACAAAGTTAGTTTCCTACCGGGCGAGGAAACTCATAGTCCGGGGTCCCCCCCCCCATTTACCTTGTCAGTTCAGCTTGTGTGTCACCGATCTCCACTGCTGGGCGCTACCAGAGTGGAGGTCCCGCCGGATGTTTAAATATGCGCGTAAAGGGAACAAGCGCGAGAAGTTGCATCATGGGATTCCCTCTCACCTTCATTTGGAAATGGGTGCTACTATAGCGGCCATATTGTAGTGTACCGGCATAATCAGAGCCCCAGTGTTATCAATCGCCTGAAAGAAGTACGAAGTAAAGATAATGGTACACAACGCATGTCCGAGCCGGATAACAAAAAAGTTTCACACTTAAAAAGACATGAGTACAAACATCCGGTGTGTAATTTGAAATGTGCTAAAAACAATTTTATGTCTGTCTGTTCTTACTATATATCCCCCATCGTAATGTGCATAGTTCCAATGTAGAGTTACATTTCCCTTATTTAAAAACAAGTTCCACATAGTAATGGTGTGTCCACCAATTGCTGGTGAGCGACTCAATCCTAGACGATTCCAGACCAGTTTCATATCTAAGTGGGTGAAGTTTTATGTAGAAATTAGCATGGGACATGCATGGTTCGTATACAGGCTGTCCACATGCATAGCCGCAAATAATATGCAGGCATTGCCAGGAGGACAAGAAAACTATGTGCGAAAGTAAGGCAATACATACAAAGATTACACAGTTGTCATTTCATCAAATCGATATGAATGTGAAGCCCATTCACAGAATATCCTGATATTCTCCCTGGAGTCCATGCACACATAGTAATTGAAAACCCCTAATTGCTGGAAAGACAAGTTAGTCTTTCAGAAACACATGTAGTTCCCTGTCAATATTGAGGCCTAGATCTACTGCACGCAGTTTAATTAGCCATTGGGATTCCAATTTACGTAGTGCCAGAGTGTTGTTTACTCCTCTAGGGTCAGGTTTAATTATATCAATGCCATGAAAACGGATGCCCATTAGCTCCAGTTCCGAGTGTTCTTTGTTATAGTGTGCCGCTAGTGGGTATCTGGTGTCATTATTGCGGATGGCTCTGATGTGCTCTTGTAATCTTTCCTTAAGTGGACGGATGGTACTACCTATGTAAATTAATCCACAATGACATATAATGCAGTACACCACCAGCTTAGAATTACAATTGATAAAGTGTCTGATATGGTAGGTTTGTTTAGTGTTGTATGAAAAAGTTTTTTTCTTGTCTAGGGCAAATTGACAAATATTGCACATAGTGCATTTGTAAAAGCCACAGGGTTTGATGGGCATCCAATTGTTGGTGCTGGTTGACACAAGATTGGTGGCCACAGGGTTCCTAAGAAAGAATACATTCTTTAATGTATTTAAAAAACACTGGCATCTATTACAATTGGATAAAGATTTGGAGAAATATGTGGGAAAAAACCCCGTGTTGTTTACAAGAAGGGCAAAACACTGAGAAACTGGCTCAGTCCCTCAATTCTTAGGAACCCTGTGGCCACCAATCTTGTGTCAACCAGCACCAACAATTGGATGCCCATCAAACCCTGTGGCTTTTACAAATGCACTATGTGCAATATTTGTCAATTTGCCCTAGACAAGAAAAAAACTTTTTCATACAACACTAAACAAACCTACCATATCAGACACTTTATCAATTGTAATTCTAAGCTGGTGGTGTACTGCATTATATGTCATTGTGGATTAATTTACATAGGTAGTACCATCCGTCCACTTAAGGAAAGATTACAAGAGCACATCAGAGCCATCCGCAATAATGACACCAGATACCCACTAGCGGCACACTATAACAAAGAACACTCGGAACTGGAGCTAATGGGCATCCGTTTTCATGGCATTGATATAATTAAACCTGACCCTAGAGGAGGAAACAACACTCTGGCACTACGTAAATTGGAATCCCAATGGCTAATTAAACTGCGTGCAGTAGATCTAGGCCTCAATATTGACAGGGAACTACATGTGTTTCTGAAAGACTAACTTGTCTTTCCAGCAATTAGGGGTTTTCAATTACTATGTGTGCATGGACTCCAGGGAGAATATCAGGATATTCTGTGAATGGGCTTCACATTCATATCGATTTGATGAAATGACAACTGTGTAATCTTTGTATGTATTGCCTTACTTTCGCACATAGTTTTCTTGTCCTCCTGGCAATGCCTGCATATTATTTGCGGCTATGCATGTGGACAGCCTGTATACGAACCATGCATGTCCCATGCTAATTTCTACATAAAACTTCACCCACTTAGATATGAAACTGGTCTGGAATCGTCTAGGATTGAGTCGCTCACCAGCAATTGGTGGACACACCATTACTATGTGGAACTTGTTTTTAAATAAGGGAAATGTAACTCTACATTGGAACTATGCACATTACGATGGGGGATATATAGTAAGAACAGACAGACATAAAATTGTTTTTAGCACATTTCAAATTACACACCGGATGTTTGTACTCATGTCTTTTTAAGTGTGAAACTTTTTTGTTATCCGGCTCGGACATGCGTTGTGTACCATTATCTTTACTTCGTACTTCTTTCAGGCGATTGATAACACTGGGGCTCTGATTATGCCGGTACACTACAATATGGCCGCTATAGTAGCACCCATTTCCAAATGAAGGTGAGAGGGAATCCCATGATGCAACTTCTCGCGCTTGTTCCCTTTACGCGCATATTTAAACATCCGGCGGGACCTCCACTCTGGTAGCGCCCAGCAGTGGAGATCGGTGACACACAAGCTGAACTGACAAGGTAAATGGGGGGGGGGGACCCCGGACTATGAGTTTCCTCGCCCGGTAGGAAACTAACTTTGTTTGCAATAATGGCCCCATTGTCTTGGATACTTGCCTCGTATTTGGCGGATAACCTTTTTTTCGTCTGAGGCTATTTGACTTCGCGTCCGTCTCGTTTTCCGGGACACTGGGGATGCTGTGAAATAACTACATTGTCCGTTACAATTAATGGCCTTTGCATCACTTGCTTTCAATTCTGATTGGACTAGGGAAGCAACCGCCACGTATTTCGTGCCGGTTGCTCTTTTCCATATCCTACACTATGATGTAAATACGTTTAGGTCATTACTGTGGGTTCACACGCTATGTGCTCTTAGACCCACAACGCTTGCAAAGTAGGTGACACACACATATCTATTGTTTTGTGTGATTGGAAAACGTACAAAGCCCTTACTCTTGCTGCACAAGACGCATTTTCTATACTTGCTTGGAGAGCTATTATATGGGGTTAGCAACCACTATGTATTTTATGCAGTAGGGTTTTGTCTACATCTTACCCTGCAGTTTGTGCAATTGGTAATGGTTTCACATCATGTATAAACTATATATTACCATAAGAGCTCTGACTAGTAGACTTAAGAACTTAAGTAAAGATTCTAAACAGGAACTATGAGCTAATTTAAATCATTGTATTTAGCATGTTAACTATACAGCGACACCCCATGTTTAAGAATACATAGCCTAAGTCTCTTTAAGACTTTACTGAATGTTATATTATGCACTATAATAGTATAGTCTCTTCAAGACTTTATCAAATGACACAGTATGCATTACAATAGTTTTTACATTTCCCTCCAGACTTATCATGGTCTACGGGATTCCTAACTACATGGACATAAAGAATTGATCTCCACAAAGTGACTTACGCGACTCCTTTGAGTGAGTAATCTGCGAATTTTTCAACCCTCTCTTTTGCTATTGTGATGGGGATCATAGCAGGACCTCCTTTTCTTTTGGTGATTCAGTCTTCATGTACTTATATGTGTACAATGTAGTGTAATAACTGGTTCTCACATCCTTTGCAGCAATCAAACTGGAACTTACACCTGTATCACCTTAACTGTCAGCATCTGAATTAATAGGTATGAGCAGTGGAATTTCTTTTAAACCTTGATCTTTTGTGGATATTTGGGACGGTCATGTCTGAGAATATGCACTTTTTCTTTTACCATCCTTACTGCATTAGGATTCTTATTATAACCACATCGTACCTGCTACGCCCAATTAACAAGAACCGTTTGAAAATAAGACCTGTGCATCTTCATCTAGATTGGTAGGTCCTAGTTCATAGAGCGCGTAACAAAATGATGCATTGAATCGGAATATTCCAGAAGTCCCTTTTTAACTAGAGAATAGGGGTCAGGAATAGGGACAGGGATCTCATACCCCTCTATTGAAACGCACAAAATTCACTTTCCTTTGTCAAATGGAAACAGAGCTTTGAAATTATAGAACTATATTGATGTTGCAAACCTGTTTGTGGATAATAGGAACACATGAACTATCAAGTGTGATATTTGACTTATATATGAAATGTTTGGTATTGTCAGCGCATTAACTGTAAAATTTGTACATAGTGTGGAATATTTTCTTGGTGTTTTGTGGTTTTTCTCAATGCCCATGTTTTTACTAACGTTATACAATAAGCAAGAGCTTAGTAGCCTAAACCAATTAGGCACAGTGTATATATTTAGGGAAACTGTATATATTTAGATTATATTTGGCCCATTTATTTACTGTAATTTTTATTGCTTCCAGCCTTGAAAAAGCCCCCAGAGGGAGAAACACGTGTCGGCAGAGCCAAGCTGGAAAAAACGTTTTAATGTGTTTAAAATAAAGATCTTGAAAGAACTACACACGGTTTTGGATCCATGCTTTGAAACTTATGAACTGACTGTTGAAATTGGTGAAAAAGAACTATAACATTATTTTCGCATTTGGAAACAAAAAAGAATGTTTGTTCCTTGACTTTGAACTTCAAAGAGGGTGCTTAGTGTAACTTGGTCTTCCTTTTAGTATTGATACGAGCATTAAGTTGCTCTGTGCAACACCCCGGGTGGTGGGTGTCTCACCAGGTTCTCAGTGCACCTCTTCCCTTGACACCTTACACACGACTTGCTCAGAGGAAATAGTCTTCGACAGAAGGTGCGGACGTTTTCTCTCACTGAGAAACGCTACCACCAACATTATTGTACAACTAAATAAAAATGCACAACTTTGTACAACTTCCTATGTCAGAGATGTGCTTGCACTGCAAGATGAAAGATGTATCTTTCTGTATGAGGTAATTACAAAAGTATTGATTCAAATGGCTCCTATATTTGTTTTAATTTAATTCTCTTATTGTTTTACTCAGTGGTGGCTGGTGACATTTGAGATTGGTGAAGCAGAAAGATCCAAGATATTTTGCTTGGTGAAGGAAAGTTCTTCCATAGGCGTTCAAGTAATTTATAATTAAGGCTTCACATTCACTATGCTCAGGATTAATAATTTTAGGAACAGCTACTGTTATTGACCTGATTATTATGCACAAAGTCACTTTAAATCCTGAGTTGGGGAGATTGACTATTCAATTCCTGTCTTTTAAATTGACTACGAGCTTTCAGCCCTTTCTAGACGAGATTAAACCGCAATGGGCAAAGTCTATCTATATGAAATTTAGGTCTGATATATTACAAGTCAATGCTTTTACAGCTAAATGGACAAATTCTCAGGTGATGATTATTGACCCTAAGTGCTCACTGTGTACACTAGGTGCCAATGAGGACATTGTGCATGTTCTATTCTTCTGCGCAGCATATGCTATCCCCAGATGCAAGTGGATCAAGCCCCTGTACAGAAGTTTGAATATCAGGAGCTTTTTAGAGTCGCTTAGAATACTAAAATCTGACAGTTGCCAACTTATTGTATTTGGTGTCAGTAAATTTCTGTTGGATGCCAGTCATATAAGATATAGGATTGGGCTTAAATTGTAAAAGTTAAAAGAAATGGATTTTTAGTATTTTGGATGTATTTTACCTTTTTATGGTCTTACATTGAATCATCTAATAATTCTAGCAGTATTGGAGCCTAAATTGGTGCTGCGTGCGATAATTCAATAGTTATCTTTGTACTGTGTTGGCAAGAATTTTAATCAAACTGTGTGCAATCGGGGCCAAGACTAAAAGGAGAGAAATGTATACTGTGCATACATCTTGTATTTTAGTCCCTTGTAATTAATATATGTTTTTATGTTTGGAGAGCCGAGGACATTGCTACCAGCCTACCTTTAGACTTTTGTTTCCGTGACCAGTGCCGCCACACTACCGGAGCTGTACTCCTGCCTCCCGCCGCCCGACCAGCTACTGCCACCTTGCTGGTGAGGCCGCAGTGAGGAGTGCAGGTGGGGACAACCAACCCCAGCAGCCCTTGCGGCACCGGCGGGACCCGTGACAGCATCAATCCGCGCCAGGAGGCGCATATAATCCCAGGAAGCCCGGCTGAGCGTGGGAGAGCATTCTTTTATCGCCGAGGACATTGCTACCAGCCTACCTTTAGACTTTTGTTTCCGTGACCAGTGCCGCCACACTACCGGAACTGTACTCCTGCCTCCCGCCGCCCGACCAGCTACTGCCACCTTGCTGGTGAGGCCGCAGTGAGGAGTGCAGGTGGGGACAACAAACCCAAGCAGCCCTTGCGGCACCGGCGGGACCCGTGACAGCATCTATCCGCGCCAGGAGGCGCATATAATCCCAGGAAGCCCGGCTGAGCGTGGGAGAGCATTCTTTTATCGCCGAGGACATTGCTACCAGCCTACCTTTAGACTTTTGTTTCCGTGACCAGTGCCGCCACACTACCGGAGCTGTACTCCTGCCTCCCGCCGCCCGACCAGCTACTGCCACCTTGCTGGTGAGGCCGCAGTGAGGAGTGCAGGTGGAGACAACAAACCCCAGCACCCCTTGCGGCACCGGCGGGACCCGTGACAGCATCAATCCGCACCAGGAGGCGCATAAAATCCCAGGAAGCCCTGCCTCGCGGGACGCCGAGCTAAGCCCGTTCGAGACCGGGCGAGGACGGGACGGGCCACCCCCCTTATCTCTGAGTGACCTACAAGGGTGGTGAGTCTTTGTATTATAATCGGATTTGGACTGTAATTTTCTATTTCGAGCGGTTCGAGACTTGCGGACAGTGCCAAGTCCAATCTGTGATCATGGCCTCATCGCCCCAGCCAGGAGTCCAGTGTGGGAAATCAAATGGAGGGACATTGATGGGCACCCTGGACAATTTCCTGATTAGAGTCTCAAGTGCACTTGCCAAGGCCATTGAGTTAACGGAAAAGAGACTATCACTAGACCCCCTGTTAGATCACTGGGCAGCATAGTACAGGCAAGGTCGCCGGCTCCCCTCGAGGATAAAAGCAAAGATTTAGGGACTGGCAGGGGGGAGGCACGAGGGAGCATAGATCTAAACTGGAAGGAAGTAACAGTACCCTCTGAAGTTAGCCCAGAAGCCAGACTCAGCCTAGTGGATCTCACAAAAAGGTTACCCTCTCCAAACATTAAAACTAGGTCAGCTACGGGTGTTAAAACAACAGAACCCAGGAAATTGCATGCCCAAACAACAAAAGGAAAGCAGGCAGGGGCGCAACCCACAGGGGGAGGGGGAAAAGGTAGAAGAAAGAACAAGGAAGTTGCCCCAAAAGAAAGTGTAACAACTCAGCCTCCCCGAGAACTAATTACACCACTAACACAAAATGCAGAAGTAAGTCTAACAGCAGACAAAGGGGACAATGTTTTAGTAGATTGTGAGAACCCTTTTTGGAGAAGGCTAGAATATACTGTTGAAAAAATTACCCTGCCACTACACGACAGATTAGATCGGATTGAGAGTAGATTGGTGTGCCTCGAACTTTTATTATCCTCTTCACAGGTTAGAGGCACCCAGAGCAGAGGGGAAAAGGGCAAACAGCAGGTGACAGAGGGGCCCAACTCTGTAGGGACCTCGAAGACCCTGACGCCCACCCCCAACGCCCCACCTAAAGATAGCTTGTGTTCTAGAGCAAACCCTGTAGTGGTCCCTACCTGCTCTTTACCTTCACTTCTCAGCAAATCATCCAAGACCCCCCAACTGCCAGGGGCAAATTTGAACACATTGGGCGATATAGCCAAAGCACAACCACTAGCAAATCCCCAGCCCAGGGAAATTCCCTCGACGCATAGGAAGGTGCAAAATCAAAAAACTGTTAATTTGCCACCACACTCAGCCCCCTATGTGGTGGTACTCTCAGGAGTACCCGAGTTAGAACTAGGAACAAGGGAAACCTATTGGGACCTGAAGAATAAATGCATGCATTGGCTGAACATCAATCGCCCACTACCCAGAGACATTCAAGGAGAAATAATACATGTTAGAAGAGTGAACTGGGTGGGAAGTGGCCCGAAATCTGTGGGGGGCGATTGTGTGATTGTTAACTTTAGGGACATAAGATGCGCTGATTTTATATGTAACTGGGTCAATCAGAACCCTAGATCTAGAATCTACCCACTCCCCCTAAATTTCTTCTACGCCCGCCACAAAATTGTACAGGGGGCAGCCATACTAGAAGGGAGGGCGTAGCTTGGCACCACACGCAGAATGTAGCACTATATAATAGATTTGAGGGTCTGTCCGGGAAGACTGTGACTGACAACCAAGAGGGTCAGGGGAAGATACAGGTCCCAATGTAACTAAAAAGGTCTTGCCAGTGTGTTTAAGCACAGGACCCCCCAGTATGTTAGAAAGCAAGTGGAACAAGTTTGATCTTTTGTCATGGAATGTGGCGGGGTTGGCTGCCAAATTCCCAATGAAGAAATGGACAGACTACATAACTAAATTTAATGTAATTTGCCTTCAGGAAACATGGGAAACTGACCTGACCAGATTTAACCTTACGGGGTACAAATTGTTTGGAATCCCAGCAGTTGGGTCGAGGTTGGGTCGTGCTAAAGGGGGATTGTTTTTGTGGACAAGTTTAGCGTTGGAGGGGACCTGGAGGGACCTAAACTGGAAATCAGACTGCATGCTGGCAGTCCAGTTCAAGACCCGGGAACTTAATTTAGTAATTGTTAATTTTTATAATGCAGGGGGATGTAAGGGGGATGAGTTAGAGGTTCGACTAGGGCGGGAGATAGAGCAAATGACAGACACTCTAGCACCATCAGTCTTAATTGCAGGAGATTACAACTGTCACCTCTGCCCGCACTTAATACCCCTTACAGAAAAATGGGACTCCTGCAGTATTAAGGAGGGCGCCCACTTGGAACACACAGCGCAGGGCACTAAATTGAATTCCTTAATAGGGAAAATGAATCTGGCGTACCTAATGGACCTATTACCCCTGAATGAGGAAGGTGGTGTTAACCCAACCTTCAAAGACAGAGGATGTAGTACTTTCATTGATTTTATAGCAGTCTCTTGTCACTTAAAACATAGTATTTTAAGTTTTGCTATTGATTGCAGTGGTTTCAGTGACCACAATCCCCTGGTAATGTCATTGGCCCTGTCAAAATCAAATAAAAGAAGAAGGGGGACAAATCCAGACATGATGGAAAGAGTCACAGACCAAGGCAGAAGATTGAAATGGGCTATGCTCAATCCCGAAAGCTTTTATAAATCACTAGTTACGGAAGGGAGGAAGCAACTGGAGGTATGCCTTGATTGGGAGATTAAGGGTACCCTGGAGGTAGAATCATTCGAGGAGTTGGGTCGTCTGGTGGCTAGTTTAACGCAAGCCCCAGGGAAAAGGATGGAGACCAATAATAAGCCCAGATGGTTTGATAGAGGATGCTCCTCTGCCCAGAGTAAATTGAGAGCAGCCCTAAAAACCAAGCCAGGGATACAGCAAAGGTGACCCTATGTAGAGCACATTATAAAATGGAAGTTAGACGGCGGAAACGAGCTCTCCAATCAGAAACATGGGAAGCCCGGCGATAGGCAGCAGAGTCCAGAGATTCCTCGAGGTTCTGGGCAATAATCAATAGACCTTGCTTCCAAGATAACAAGAACCCCAACATAGCATCAAATGTACTACCTGATCAGTGGGTTAAACACTTTAGTGGGCTGTATAACAGGGGAACTCAGGCAGTAGAAGACCAAGTTGATCGTAGAGAGATACTAGTAGGGGGAGTTGAGTTCTCCCTAAAAGAGATAGAAGCAGGTATAAAGGGTTTAACCCGAAATAAAGCCCCGGGCCCTGATGGGATACCGCCTGACCTCTTTTTGAGCAGAATTGACCTATGGGCCCCGTTGGTAACAAGGTGATAAACGAGGCAATAGCTGTGGGCCTTCCCCGCTCTTGGTCAACCGCAGTAATTGTTCCAATTTTTAAAAAGGGCAATAGGGACAGTCCAAGTTGCTATAGGCCCATCTCACTGATTGACGTTACTGCTAAAGTCATGGGTAGAGCAATCCTAAATCGTATGATGGGCTGGGAAGAGGAGAACTCTATACTCACTGAGGTGCAATATGGCTTCAGGGCTGGGAGGTCTACAACGGACCAATGTTTGAATTTGTATCTCCTGGTTGCAAAATATACAGTAGCCAGCCAGGAGAACGTATACCTAGCCTTCATGGACTTGGCCGCAGCGTTTGACTGCGTGAACAAATCAAAACTGTGGGCAAAACTCACAGATCTGGGGATCGACCCTGGCCTTATTCATATTCTCATAAGGCTGCATTACAACACCACTGCAAAAGTGAGGTATAACCTGGAGGGTGACCAGACGGAGGCCTTTAAATGTACGAGTGGGGTTAGGCAAGGGTGCATACTCGCTCCCTTCCTGTTCTCCATCTATATTAATGGGCTCAAAAGTTTCCTGCTAAACCTAAAAGTAGATACGCCCAGAATTGGAACTAGACCCATACCACTACTGCTCTATGCAGATGATGCGGTGCTCTTGGCGCGCACGCCAAGGGGACTGCAACGTCTGATTGACGGGTTTGTCGAGTTCATGGCTGGGCTGGACCTATCTGCCAACCTGAAAAAATCTTACATCATGGAGTTGGGCCCTAAACGAAAGGTTAAACAATTTAAGTACACCATAGGTACAACTGGCCTGGCCAAGGTGCAGACCTTCTCATACTTAGGAATTCTATTTGACAGAAATCTTAATTTTAAACCCCTGATTGAGGAACATGGAAACAGGCTAGCTGCAAGCGTAGGGGCGGTCATGCAGTTCGGCCTCAGACTGGGCCGTTGAGCCCCGGACCAAATGCTGACACTCTATAACGCGATTACAATGGCTAAAACCTTGTATGGTGCTGAACTTTGGGGCATGTCTGACTTAAGCAGTCTACAGATATTGGAAAATAAGTACTTCAGGAGGCTCCTGAAAGTCCCCCAATGTGTTCCGTCATCCATTGTCCATGAAGAATTAGGCTGTCTGTATCTGGTGGACAGGGCAAGGAATAAACCCCTCCTGGCTTGGATAAAAATTTGGTTGAACCAGGAGGCAAATTTGACAAAGCTGATAATTGCAGACTGTATGGGTAAGGACAAAGGAATGACCATCCCCTGGTTGAAGTACGTGAAAGAGTCCGCTGAGAGCATAGGATATGGGCATCTATTCACACAACCAAGGTGCATCACTTCATGTGATCTTACGAGGGCTAAGGGGAAGTTGCGCAACCACAACGAAATGACCCGTGAAGCCATGGAAAAAGACAAACATTCGGTTGTGATTTACAGGGAGATGCAACCGTATCAGGCCATGGAACCTTATCTTTCCCTAATCTTTAACCTACAAGATAGGTTCTTGCTCACGCGGTTTAGGTTTAATTTGCTCCATCACCTCCTAGCTAATCCAGATGGTTTTACGCATACAGTTGAGGCAAAGGGGCCCTGCGGCTGCGATCATAGATCTCCGCAGGACACCCTTCATTTGTGCTTTTATGCCCCTTTTTTCGGATACCTAGGCGCCATTTTTTAATACATCTATTTAAGAAGGCTAAGTTAAGATCGGCAAGACATGCCCTTGTTTTTTTAAAAGAAGCCAGGGAGCCCCTGATTTTATTTTGTGTCACAAATTTTTTAAGATGTGCTTTTAGACTAAGATCCCTCGTAGACAGATGAAACTGTGCGTACTCAGGGGCGGGGAGTAGCTGTATGATGTTGTAAATAGTACTCATCTTTTTATCTTATCTATTAATGAAATGTTATTATGAATTTCTTAATCTGTACTTTTATGGTGTTGTTTTAATGCCGAATAAAGGATTTCAATCAATCAATCAATCAATGTTTGCATTAGACAGATGAAATTTGCAATATGTACAAAGATTTGTTTTGTAAGCCTTCATGATTTTTCGAATTGAATAAAGATTTTTGATGATGATGCCCTGATTAAATGTTTAAGTAAAGATATAGGAGCTCATATAGAAAATTTTCAAGCACAGTATAAGGGAATGTCCACCAAAAAGATGTGGCCAAAGGAGATTTTCACTCAGCATCTTCCCATCCAGTAATGCTCATTCTCCACTGGCTCATCTGATTTATTCCCAGAAACCATCACCATGTACTGAACCACTATTTCCCTCCTATACCTCCATCCCTTGTGCCCATTCAGTAAGTCCTAAATGTACTGCAAACGAGCCACCAAAGAACCATAACCAATCCCAATCCCAAATCCTATTTACATTCTTCCTCAAGAGTACACAACTTAGACGATGCTGCACATTGAATGGAAACACATTGCAAGGCACAGAGGATTTATTTACATTTTAATTACATTAACCTACAGTTGAACCCTTTCAGAAGGTGGCAATATTTAGTCGAAGGTCTTCAGTACAGTATCAGTTTGCAAATACAAACATGAATGAAAAATAAGTACTTACCAAATGTAGAATGAGCTATATGCTGCCACTTCTCCCTCAAATATACTTATTCAAAACAGTCCAGCATTTCTCATTAGTAAAAACGGTTGCGGTGTTTTCTGCATGAACCATAATTCTAAAGCATGAGTTCCAGCATCTTAAATAAAATGCATACTATCGACGCCTTTACGGAAATGTCAAAATGACAGGCATCCAACAGCAGTGCCTAAACACACCCAACGTTTAGCTTGTCCCTGGAAATCGAACCTGTGACCTACAGCTTACACGGAGGCACCAGTAGCAGCTGCTGCACAGCCCATGGAGGTATATGAATTGGTGCTGGAAAAATGCATGGACCCTCGAAGTTTTCAACAAACACCTAGAGGCATATTGCCAAGCAATAGCGATAATTATCGCTATTGCTTGGTTAGCGAGAAAAAATTATCGCCGAGCTGCGACGATTTTTATCACAGATAAACCTTGGTATTACCAAGGTTTATCGCAAATGCGATAAAAATCGGCAATAATGCATGAATATCGCTGAAAAGTATATTCATGCATTACCGAGCTAATGCTCTTAGCCATGTTATCCACCTACCATTGGATAACATGGCTAAAAACTGCTCAGGGGCAGGTGTTAGCTTTTGGAGATATTCGCGCTTAGCACGAATATCTCCAAAAGTTGGTAATAGGAGATAGCGATTTTAGCGACTGTTTCCAGTCGCTAACATCTTGGCACGCCCACTTTGCATGTCATTAGTGATAAATATCACTGAGATGCAAATCGGGGCCCAAGATGGTCGCTATCTCCTCCTAGCTGTCGCTAACTGGTGTTAGCGACAGCTAGGTAATAGGGAGATAATTTTATCTCCGCTTTCTTGGCTTTTAAACCCCCCTTGATAATATGCCCCCAAGTTTCGGATGGAAAGCATAGCCATTACGGTTGAGAATGAGTGATCTACTGCACTGGCACACTCCTGGCGCTATCAGTGAGATGAAAAGGCTCAGGCTGCCTCTGCCGACCTGACTTTCCAGGACAATGCTGTTGCCTAGGACAGAGCCCCCAAAGTGGCAACCACGTGGCCAGCCAGAGCCAGCAGGCATGTTCTTGAGAGGGCAGATGAAAACCACATCACTGACCTTTGTGGGTCTCTTAAGGCCTGGCAAAGTATGGTAGATACTTCCTTCTCACCTCGAACACAAGTAGTAGAGATGAGCAAAAGTGTAGTAGTTTATTCTAAAGTGGTAGATGCTGGTGATTAAGCCCTTCTTACTTACCTGTGCGCAGGATACCTGCATGAGCACATTTTGGCTTCTGGGAATTAAAGTCATTTCTACAGGACAACACAATGATTTCAAATGGATAAACTTGGATTTGTGCTCGTAGGATGCAATTTAATAAACACTACACAACCGATCCTAGCAGAAATGTTGAAGACGGACTGCTCTAAGATACCGAATTTTCTATGAAGATTGACGTAAAAGGCCTTACATCATCACGCAGGGCTTCAGCCCACATCGGCCTGTGGTAAAGAATGTCATGGGCTGCAGGCGATGTCGTTGCGGGGCCTCGTTTATTATGAAAGTGAATTGCCGAAAAGATGAATCCCCTGCATAAACGACTCCTGTACAAAATGCGCATTAAAATTCCTGAAATTTCGCTGGTGCTGTCCGGGCTCAGAGCAAGTTTAAAGCAGCCTAGCACTTGCGAATTGCGTAAGTGCAAGGTTAATGGAAATATTTTTAAATGCCTGGAAGTAGCGTAAAGTGCAGAAACAGCCACCGGTTCAACTCATCCCAGTGTCAGGTGTCAGCATGCTTTACATCACACAGAGAGGCACAATAAATCATACAAGTTTGTAAATCAATGTTCGACTCCTGGTGTATGTTTCAAATATGGAGCAGAGATGTTTGTGTGGGAAAAAAAGCTAAGATGTGGCAGATGTATTAACAATGACAATAGTAGGAACTGCTGGAAATGTGGGATAACTGTCTGATGATTAGACCTATCTGTGTTTTGGTTTACTAGACAGTCTGCCTACGTTATAAGTACTGAAGAACTATATATATATCAGAGGGAAGAAAGCTACTATAATCACCAAAATACCAACAAATACATAGCAAGAGTGTAAAGGTAATTCTCTGAGGTTATATGAAGACATAACATATTTTTAAAAATTATGTAAATTATCTTTAGGAATTTTTACATAAAACAATGAGGGTTATTAAGTGTGGGAATCACATATCATTCATACTTGTAGCCATTATATTTTTAAAGTTAACAGTTGGGCGAAACAGAAGTCTGCATAAAAAATGTAACACAGTGATTGTGGTTGTCTGTACTAAAAAGACTTTACTTCCCAAATGAACCCTTCTTTGCAATCTCAGAATAACAACAGATTTAGTAAAAGCAATACAAATATGAACCTATTAATTACTGTTCACATGCAGCTCCTTGAAACTGGTAACTAGATCACTGTGCTATATCTAAATAAAATACAAATCTGTGATCTGCAGGTTACATGATAGGCTTTGCAGAAGGCACATTAACCCTCTATGCTACTTTACGAGTCAAACTGGTGACTGAACAAAGCGGAGAACTCTCCCAGAACTATGTTAACCAATAGAGTCCTCTTACCGCTATTATAATCCTGTTAAAATTGCTGGGTACACAATGACTTCAGTAGGTGCCTTAACCCTGTAAGATATTTTACAATTTAGCCTCTTTGTGACCAATTAAGTAATCTAGCACTAATTTACTCTCATATATGTCCGTATTGCCAATTTCTTTGCAGCAGATTTTTCTTAAAAATAAGTTGACAGTCAGACTCCTCTTCTCATTTCCACTCACTTCCCTCTGCAACATCTTGACCCACAATTCATGGGCTCATGGGGTAATCTTTTTCAATTCCAGCACTGCATGTACCTAATTAACCTATCAGGTAATTACCAGAAGACAGAAGATCCGGTCAGGTGCCGTATCCTGAAGAGGTGCTTAGGTCCAGCATAGAGTTCAGCACCTGATTTTTTCCTTTTGAGGTGTCTAAAGTTCAAACATATAATTCAGAATTTCTCTTTGTTATTGCACGAAATACAGACAGCACAAGTCTTAAACAATGAGCCGCGATTGCTTCTCTCTGTTTTCTTCCGTCTAATTTTCATATATAAACTTTGAGACATTCGGAGTCATTTGTTTGAAACTGTAGGCGCCTCAAAAGAAAGAAATCAGACTCCGGGCTCTGAGCGCTCTGAGCCGAGGCAGCTTGTCATCACAATAGAACCGAGGAATACGTCCTATGCTTTGCAGAGGCCTACTTCCAAACCTGCAATTTAAAACAACCTTTCTTAATTTTTTGGGTTCAGATGAGGAGTTTGAATTCACGGGTAATTCGACTGTTTTAGCTATCAGGCCCAGTTACTTTCAAACTACGCTGAGCGAGCCAAGGTCACCTTAGTGACAGCTTGTCTTTCAAATACCATTAAAAGAGAATGCTCCAGTGAGCACCTCTAGACTAAAAGTAACATCTCGTGTTTAGCAGCAACATAATGAAAACAATGTCGAAATAGGTGATAAAAATCAAAAAGTGAGTCAAGGAATTCTTTAGAATATTGGTCTGTGAGAAAACGAATTAAGGGGCATATTAGCCAGAACCGCGTTAAAATTATAGCCGTTTTAGCGGCAGGAAACTGCCGCTAAAATGGCAATAATGGGCTTGCTAATGCGATATAGAATTCCAATAGAAGGCCAGGTTACATGTCCTGCACATCTAACCTGGGCTTCTATTGGAATTCTATATCACATATTAGCAAGCCCATTATCGCCGTTTTAGCAGCAGTTTCCTGCCGCTAAAATGGCGATAATTTTAACAAGGTTCTTGCTAATATGCCCCTAAATGAATATTATATTTAAACACAAAATGTCTGTCCCTGAAAAGTGTATAAAAGTGTTGAATTAGTGGTACCAAGGTCAAAAGCTGTAATACATTCTAGAATTACATTATGTTTGTTCTCTCTTAGTCGTAAGTGACTATTCCATATACATAGAGCAACAGTCCACACAAACATTTTCTGAAAAGCAGCAGTTATAGTAAGGTTGTAGAGAAATGTATCTGTTAAGTCAACAGTTCACATAAGCCAAGGGAGATGTAAATAGAGCACACACCCAGTGAGCTGAGATCTTTAAGTTACGTGGTTATTGGCTAAATAAAATGTTTCTTAAAGATCGTTCAAGGTTTCCCCAGCAAGATCACACTGCCAATTTTATATGCATGTATGTATGTGTGTATAAAGGTGGGCCTGGCAGTAATAGCAGAAAGGAGGGAAAAAGCAAGTACAACTGGTTAGTAGGGTAGGGCCTGTTCCTTAGGTTTGCGTCCCTGAGTGGGATGAGGAGGCCCACTCAGGGAGGCAAACTGTATCAGGGAGGCACCTGATACAGTGGTAATGTTATGATTTATAATGTACCCCAGTCTAGGGCTGGGTAGTCACCTAACCTCTCACCTACATTTTCCCTGCCATTGTACTACATAACAGGTTTTGGTATTGACCTTTACCTAGTTATGTGATGCATAAATATTGTGTGGTTTTCCTTGAAAACTAGCCACATTTATTATGCATGAGGATTCTCTGTATCACAGGAGGATTACCATCTTCTGCACAATAACTATGTATAAGCGGCATCCCTTTCGTCATCGTCGGTTGACATGACACAGCAAGGTGGAACCCCTGAGGGTACCTTTCGGGTATATAAAAACCAACGCTTTGCTGGGGCGGGCAGGGGTGAAAAACTTCCATGCTGACACACTGCCGCCAGACGCTGAGGTTCCTGCATGCAGACACCCCAGAACGCAGCGGTCTGACATCCCACGCGGGGTGTCCATCTCGAGACCAAGACGGGATCCCTCATTCTCTCACTACCAGGTAATGCGATTGATTTTATCCAAGGGGTATTCTTGGCTACACACAAACATACATGCTAGGTACATTTAGATACATCTAGTTAGGGTCTACATCGTAGGAGTATGCATTATTACTATCATATATTTATATGCTTGCACATATTCATTGTTTTAGCACTATGGTAGAAATCCACCATCCATTTCCTCTGTTGGTGAATATAATCATTTATATTACTTTCTGTCTTATGGTTGTTTCAGCACACATATTTTACACTAGAATGACGCTAGTTCAATAAATGCCTATTGAAAACATCCCCACAGTTTATTCTACGTATCTCTCTGAGACAAAGTGAGCAAGAGTGACTGAGCGAAAAGGTCTGTACTGTTTCCACAAACCCTGATGTTCAATAGTTGCCAGAAACTATTCTCTCCTTGGTAAAAGGAGTTCATAGTAGTACTGTGAGCTAGCTGGTATAGAGGTGAACATACCTGGTGGGGGTGTCTGGGATCAGTCTGAACACCAACCCCACAGTTTATGTTATCTAAAAGTGCAGTTTTGAAAGAGATTTATAGGAACTATAAAGCAGTAACAATCTAACTGAAAGGACTGAAATCACACCTTTTATTGCTATTTCCCTGGAAATAAGCAATACAACTTGTCAGGGCTTCAATGTCTCCTTCAATGTGAGCACATCATGCTGTTGCTCAAGATATTGAATGCTCCAACTTGTTGTTCAGAGGATGTTAAGACGTGTAAAAATCACAATTCACCTCCCTTCTGTCCGAAATGGCCGTTATGTACATTGACATGAAATGGGTTTTCCTGTTTGAAATCCCTTTTTACCGGAAACTAACCCAGGTAAAATCTGGAACAAAGCTCAGGCTTCCACTTAGGCATAGGTGCTTTTGAGGGGCATGGGCTAGGTCTATCCTGTGGTCAGTACACCACATTACAAATAACCCTGTTGCCCAAATGGTGCCGCATCAATGCAACTAACAATGATCATCCCAATGTTCTTAAAAGGACCCCTTACTATTGCAGCGGTAGCAGGTGTGGACTTTGTTGCCATTACTTGACCTCCAGACTTATAGGAATCCCTGCAAAATGGCGTGTCCAATAGAACATCTCCACAGGTGTAGTAAGAAAATCAATTTGGCATTCTAAAGTGGCCAAATGCATTTCTTTTAGTTCAGTTCATAATCTTTATTTCAATCGACAAGATGATAAAAGATATTCACATTGTGTGTGCAACATTTTTGTTATAAAAAAGCGCACCCATTTAACATTAATGCTCAACATATGTATAGCTATTTAAAATTCTTATAAAATGATGAACATTTTCAATTCATTGCATAAAACCAATCCCTAAAACCATTTCATTCATTTATAAAACTTGAAATAGGTTAAAAAATATATATCATTAAAATTTGTAGGTATTTGATTATATATACAAGATAGCCCAGTGATGCTAGTAGGGGGCTACAATGATTTTATAATGGTTTAGCAATAACTGGCAGGTACACAGTATCATATATGACAATAAATAACCATGGGCATCCATTTATACAGAAGCTTATGTTCAGGACTAAAATATTTATTAAACATAGCACATTTAATAGATACACTAACCTAGCAATTTGGGCACCAACATTATTCATTTTGTTGACTAGTATTGTGTGTGGCTGTGTCCATTTTAATATTTTTTTTCACGAATTGCCCACATCCATCTCAGAAATTTAACAGTTGCAATAACACACAGTTCATTAGTATTTGTTTGCAATATTCTTAATGCGGTATCACTAGACACAATACCCACATTTCTGCATAATGATTTTTGCCACTTTTCTGGCAGCCTTGTAGGCGGGGCAAACAAACAGAATGTGTGAGCAAGTCTCTGCATATTCTACAAACACATGGCATTTACTGGCATTGGTGTTGTGCCATGTATGAGTAAATGATTTTATTGGTACTGAGTCCACCCGAAATTGGAAAAAGAGTCTTCTATCTCTTGGCTTGCATATAACATCCAAATATGATTCATACTGGGGGCTTGAACTCAATTAATTTCCTGTCAGTGTTGAGCTAACAATGGTTTGTGTGCTATTCATTGCAACCAAGAATCTGAGGTTCCTGACTCAAGAATATCAGTTTAGGAAGCAACTAAAAACCTGGATTTTCAATCTCCCAGATAAATATGTCATGGCCGCTATCTAATTCTGCCTTAGTAATTGTTTGCACACTATCTAGCCAGCGCCAGGATGCTCCTTCTGGAGCGATAGTTGCGCTTTATAAATACACAATACAAATACAAATACAAATACAAATACCATGAACCAACAATGGACCAATAGTATTCCTTCATTATTTTTTGCGATGGGAACCGTTGGCCCGCTGGGTCTTCCCATAAGTGTCTCAGACCCATTTCGACAAGTGTGGTTTTCTCCCTTTGCAGCCAAATGATTTTATGTGAGGTGGCTGCTCCTCAAAACATCTTTGAATGCACTAGCAAAGTGTGATAGATCAGGGGTGGTCCATAGTCTCTGCCAGAATGCTATCGAGCGAAATCTTGCTTTCTCATCCAATTGATTGCAGCCTAGATCATAACATAACATAACATAAAGGATCAAGCGGAGTATTAGATGGGGCGCTGTGATTTTTCTCAAAAATATATTTTGGGCTAATACAAAGGGTACCAAAATATCAAAGCCCCAGAGATCTGCACCCTGAAGTTCAGAACCTGTGACTAATGGGCTTAGAGTTTGAAATCTTATGTTCTTTCAGCAGCACACCCCTCAGATGGCGGTGCTTCAGGGCCATAGTTTCTATCTGCAGTTTCCACTTGAGATTTATTCCAGGGTAATCCCTAGATAACTAAACATGTCAGTCTGCTCAAGAGACTCATTGTTTGAGTGAATACTACCCTTAATTGCTCAGCGCTTGTGAAGAGTCATGCATTTTGTTTTATTTGTATTTATCACAAGGCTGCGGGTCCTACCTGTGCAAAATTTTCATAATGGAGTCTCATAACTAAAGCAATACACCCAGTGGCATCTCAAGGTCTTTTAGGAGCATCCAAAGTTTGTTGTGTGGTATAAAATCAAATGCATACTTTAGGTCCACAAAAGCAGCATAGATGGTTCCTCCTGCAAGAACTACTGCACGCCAATAGATAAATACAAAGCGGAACACTTGGTCAATGCTGCTCACATGAGCAAGAAATCCAGCTTGAAACAGACTCAATATATCATTATCTGTAATCCATTCCTGAATTCTATTGAACACTATTCTTGCCGTTATCGTTTGTAAGGAATCAATTAAACTGATTGGCTTGTAATTACTAGGCGTGGATCAGGCAACTTTTTTATATATCGGTAAAAACTTGGCATCCCGCCAGGACCCCGGAATGGAGGCTCAACTAGCTATTGCATTTGCAAGCAGCTGTATGCACCTATGCCAGATGCCCCTGTCATACAGGAATAGATCTGTCAGGATAATATCGGGTCCCATAGCTCTTCCTCCGGTAACTGCATCAAGTGCTAATTCCACTTCCCTTATATCAAAATGTAGGACTAAGTCGTGTGTCGAAATTTGGAATATGTATTCGGTTTCCCCCATTTCATCATCTGCAAATTGCGACGAAAAGTGTGAAACCCACACATCAGGAGCTACATAGTTTTGTGGTATCAGTGCTTGTCCTCCTCTCCCCCATTTTACCAATTTCCAAAAGTTTTGAAGATTTCTCTCTGTGCTGCCTGATATGGATCTAGAAATGGGTAAGAGGTGTTTTTTAGAGTATTACTATGAAGGACAATTTAATGGTCCTAATAGAGTTTAGTTCAGTCAAACATATGTATTCAATTCACAAAAGTCTGTTTATACAAAGATACATTCAACATGAAAAAATGAAAAAAACAATAACAAAAACAAGAAGGTGTATATGCAAAATATTGAATGTTATCAAACAATTAGTCACAAGGGATTTAAAATACAAATATATACACAGGAATACAGGAAGAAGTAAGAAAATCTCAATTCACTCCTCTGTAGAACCTGAGCACACCTATCCAATATGAAAGTATTATTAATTCTTATGGGATGAGGGTGAGGGTCGACGTTTCGGTCTCCTATGAATGTTTCTTTGAGACCATCTTCAGGACTGATCAATTAATATTTGTAAGGCCCTTAATTTCAGTTCTTTGTCATGGAAATAAGGAACTTGAGAAACGATGGACAGATTAATTCCAGTTCTTTGTCACGGAAAAAAGGAATTTGAAAAGCGAGGAAAGGCAATCCTCTATGAATCTTATATGAATCCAAGCTGTCGTGTAGTCTAGGTATTCACAATATCTCAATGCCTCAATATAGGCAAGAAGCTTGAATGAATGATTCTGTGTGATTTGGAATTGCGGTACGACTAAGGCTCCATTCCAGGTTGATATAAGAAGATCATCGCTTTCACTGTGATTGTATCTTATTACCCTGAAGAGTATACGAATTGAAAGCCCACAAGTTCCAAGCTTCTCGCCTATATTGAGGCATCGAGATATTGTGAATACCTAGACTACACAACAGCTTGGATTCGGTAAACAGACATAATATCGATTCCAAAATATCGATTGGACAAAATATCGAGTAAAAAATATAGACTGGACAAAATATAGACTAGACAAAATATAGACAACAAAAATATTGAGTAATATCGACTAGAATAGCCAAAATATCGAATCAAAAATATAGACTAGACGTAATATAGACTAGATAAAATATAGACAACAAAAATATCGAAAATAAGGTAAGTTATTAATATTTAATAATATTTGTGTAATATAAATCTGTAGCGGGTTGTGGGTTTATAGGGGAATATGGTGGGAAGTAATTTAATTATAAATAATTAATTATGTAAATTTAATCTGATTGTTATTTAAATAATAATTTGTAATTAATTAAAATATAATTGTTAATTAATTAAAAATGAATAATTGATAAATAATTAATTTTTAGTAATTTATTTTCTGTAGCGGGTTGTGTGTTTACAGGGGAATAGGGTGGGAAGTAATTTAATTATAATTAATTAATTATGTAAATTTAATCTAATTGTTAATTAAATAATAATTGGTAATTAATAAAATATAATTGGTAATTAATTAAGAATAAATAATTGATAAATAATTAATTTTTAGTAATTTATTTTCTGTAGCGGCTTGTGTGTTTATAGGGGAATAGGGTGGGAAGTAATTTAATTTTAATTAAATAATTATGTAAATTAATTATATTTTTTAATTAATTAATAATTGGTAAATAACTAACATTTAATTGGTAATTAATTTAAAATAATTAATTGGGAATAGTAATTTTCACCCCTATGCTATCCAACGCTTTCCCTAATTTTGCACCCACTGGAGTTGGAATAGTAATTTTTACCCCTACGCTATCCAACGCGTTCCCTACTGTTGCACCCACTGGAGTGGGAATAGTAATTTTTACCCCTACGCTATCCAACGCTTTCCCTACTGTAGCACCCACTGGAGTGGGAATAGTAATTTTTACCCCTATGCTATCCAACGCTTTCCCTACTGTTGCACCCACTGGAGTGGGAATAGTAATTTTTACCTCTACGCTATCCAACGCTTTCCCTACTGTAGCACCCACTGGAGTGGGAATAGTAATTTTTACCCCTACCCTATCCAACGCTTTCAATATTTTTGTACTTACCTTAGTGAAGATAGAAAGTCGATATTATGTCCCTCGATATTTTTTCATCGATATTATGGGAACTCAATATTTTGGTAGTAGATATTATTTCAGTGATCCCTTGGATTCATATAAGATTCATAGACGATTGCCTTTCCTCGCTTTTCAAGTACCTTTTTTCCGTGACAAAGAACTGGAATTAAGCTGTCCATCGTTTCTCAAGTTCCCTGTTTCCGTGACAAAGAACTGAAATTAAGGGCCTTACAAATATTAATTGATCAGTCCTGAAGATGGTCTCAAAGAAACATTCATAGGAGACCGAAACATTTACCCTCACCCTCATCCTATAATAATTAATAATACTTTCATATTGGATAGGTGTGCTCAGGTTCTACAGAGGAGTGAATTGAGATTTTCTTACTTCTTCCTGTATTCCTGTGTATATATTTGTATTTTAAATCCCTTGTGACTAATTTGTTGATAAAATTCAATATTTTGCATATACACCTTCTTGTTTTTGTTTTTGTTATTGTTTTGTTCATTTTTTCATGTTGAATGTATCTTTGTATGACTAGACATTTGTGAATTGAATACATATGTTTGACTGACCTAAACTCTATTAGGACCATTAAATTGTCCTTCATAGTAATACTTCAAAAAACATTTAAATATTTGTGGAACAAACTCCCTTGGAGGCACCTCTTACCCATTTCTTATTCTCACCCAAGCCCCCTAGGGTATATTGGGTTGCTCACTGTTTTTACCTGGTATGGATCTAGCCATCTATGATCATCCCAGTCTTTTTTGACTATCAGTTGCATTGCTTTGTACCTCTTGCATGTTTTCTTTTAGTCTACATCTGAAATTATTGAAATTATTGAAAATGCACATACTGTTCTCTGTCGGGCCCCTAGTACGGTGGCAATGTTTCTATTCAGGACAGTTCAGACGCAGGTGCCCCTTGTTTTATATCAAAACTTGCCTCTGATTGAATATATTTTCTGCAGACTCCGGATTGTTCTCATAATGTGCAGGGAGCTTCTGTTGTTTGCCCCTACTTTGCAGTAGCATTGTTCTGGATTTAGATTAAACCTAGCAGTGTGACAGTAGGCACTGCAAGAATACATTCATCATCTTAAAAGTAGTGAAGTTATAGCCCAACAAACAAATTATTGAAACATCATGCCTGATACCCACCCAAGCCAGACAACTCTTTTCATTGACATGCAGCATTATTAGAGCAGAAGGAGCCTCTGGAAACCTCTTTTCATTGAAGCTGTCTATCAGTACAGATATTTCCCTTCCAAAATGTTGTCATGGGCAATGTACTTCTTCCTAACTAAATTGAGGGTTGGTCCACCAACCCGTACATTAGTCATCCACCTGTAGTTGATGTAAACACTGCATAGGAAGTGGTGGGAAACTATTGACACCTGAGTGAGAGTCTGATGGATTCTTTGTCTACAACTCTATCAGGATCATGACCATTTCAGCAGGCACACAATCAGGTTGCTGTCTGATAGGAAGTACACCGTAGGCCATGTGTAAAGCTAAGCTCTTGGCAGGATAGGGAGTGTGACCCCTTTTTGTATGTCCTATCTCCACAGCCCAGTAGCCAGCAATCCACTGCCACCCTTGCATTGGACAGTGGATCCTGGGGGAAAACACAAAGGTTTTCAGGGGTGAATGTTCTAAAGAGTCAGTTGACTTTGTGGCTCTCACACTAGTCTATTCAGAGGAATTCTGTTGGAAATCAACCAGTCCGAAAGCACTGAACATCTTCTGGGATCTTGAACATAGATGTTAACAAGGTACTGCTGAAGATCTGGAAAGCAAGCATTCACAAAGTTCACTAAGTTGTCAAACATGCAAGTAAATACTGTAAAAAATCTTTGCTCTCATAATAAATCTCTACCAAACTGGTATCTAAAAGGGTTGAGGATGAAGAGGTTTCTCAGCGATTAAGCAAAGGAATTTTTTGAACTCCAATTTTCAGGTGCTCGATATCTAGCATGAAGGCTGTATCTTCTTTTTTGTTTCTACATTCACCCCTTATCTGTCTGAAAATCCCTCTCTCTCTGCCTGTGTGCCCTGCTCTGATCAAAATCCATTTGTTTAATCTGGAGAGCATGTCACTAAACTAGAAAATGTTAGAGGTTACAACAGCTTCAGGGGCCAGGTCAGTTTACGGAGGGGTATTCCCCCTTGTACAAGGCCTGGTCATCAAACACTGTAGCAGCATATACATGAGCCCTATTTTTTAGTTTGCCATAATCAAAACTGCTATTTCAATGTAAATGTATGACCCAGAAAAAGGTTGATTTCTACAATATGATGCCTCTGTCCTTTAGGAAAATTAAAACAAGATCTTAATTATGGTATAATAACTGGTTCTGTAAGACCCATGGTAGGGCGATACTGCTATCCACAAATGTATTTGCAGTGACCAGTACAATAAAGCAATTTCAAAGGTGATGTTGCTGGTATTCCCAACTGACTTGGACACTAAATTGAGGTGCAGAGCAATACATTTTTCGCAGAAGTAATAAAAATATAAATGTCAAACCAGTATTGTGATTCTATACAGGTACAAACCTGTAGCACTATACCATAATGTGAATACATACACATCAGAAAACAAAGGTTAAGCAGTATAATAATAACACAAGTTAATAGCACAATAAAAAGGTACTGCAATAAATACAATTGTAATTCAGGGCACTTGGATATGCACAATGTGCACGATTTATGATCACAAAATGATTGCTGGCACCAGAGTGCTTCTAAGAGAAACAGAAATGCAATATGATACTCCTAATATAAAAATGATGATATGTTTTAACAATGTTCAAAAACATTTAGAGCTCACTCTTGCAGCAACAAAGAATGCTTTTCTATCAAACAGAGGCTTGCACACTTTTTACTAAATCTGGTTACCTTGTATTAGGTTCTCAGAATACATCATTTGAGATCTCAGTGACTGAAAACACTGAATACATACTGGAACAAAGGAAATTACAGTCAACATAGGACAGCACACAGCAACATAGTAAAGTATAAGTATATTGGATGGAGTTTGAAAATAAGAATTTGTGCGGAGCACACAACAATATTGAATGAGTAGTATATTCCAATATAATTGAATAATTTTAAAGTGTATTTAAATATGAAAAAAACTAAAGGAATACATTAAGCCATAACAATATGTTTACAAACCAAATATATTAAAATATAGACGACTAAGCAAAACAGTTGATCTGTCACTAGAGGAAAATGTTTTCCTATATATCTGTCACGTTTAAAACATACAGCGATCTTCCATAGTCTTTAGTACGAATACGACTTGATCACACATCAAATGTGGTATCCTGGGCATAGCAGATACAGTCCTATATGAAATATGAACAACTAACACATGTTTTTATCAAATTGTCTTCTTCAGGGATGTGAAACACATAAATGCAATATACATAAATGCCTGATGCCATTCATTAGCTAGATTAAAGGCAAGAAATAAAAAATCCCCATATCCATGTTACACCCAAAGGTATGCAAGAAAAGAAGCTTGAAAGTGAAAGTGCTTGTGCATATGAATTCTTTAGAATGGATACCCAAAACCATACCAATAAATTGAAAGGGCCTGACACACATGGGAACTATATCCCAATAATTAAAAAAACATGTACCTTAATATTTTACCTTGTTTGTTATAAGCTGTGCGATATGTATGTAAGAGTACATGCTGTTGATAATAAAAAATAAGTAGGCGCAGTATCTATATAGTAATGGTTAAGCAATTTCAAATATGAAATCCAAATTTGTCTAGAGCACACAGCAATATTGAATGGACGGTATATCATATATATTTGAATATTTATGACGCTCATTCAAATATGAAAAAAAACATGCAATGCAAAATAAATACAATGTATTCCCTTTGGAAACATATGGCCTACTGGTCTCTAACATTCACTTGACTTGCAGGAGCTGTTGTTTTTGTTTGCCCGATCTCTTGAGGGAGAGCTCTGATCATGTACTCTTGCCCACTTGATGCTGGCCAAGACTCCTGTCCTCTGGCCAGTAAACAGTGTTATCCTCAGGCTACGATTGCCTCAAATGGCACCCTTTGTCCCTCAAAGCAGACTTCTCTGTATTCTTCAGGTCATTTGGACACCTACAGAGCACCAGTGTTGGTAGTAGAACTCAGGGTTTTCCCCTCTACCGGCCCATACCTCAGACTTTCCAGGGGTATCCTTCTCCTTCAGGGTCCCCTAACATATCCATACCTCTATTGTTCCTCAGGATGTAAGAGTGACTGCACCACTGACCCTTAAGTGGAGAATCCATAGAATTTAATCCAGTCTATGTCTACAGTACTTAGTCACCCGAGACAGGTGTCCAGTCTTCTTCCAGATCTTGCTAAACCCATCTTCTTTCTAGCCATCTCTTCTCCATGCAGAGGTTTTTAAGTGGGATGATAGACACTGCTGCTACCTAAACCTAACAAGACACATCATCGCTCCACCCAGTCCAAAACTCCCTGCTCAGTATTTTGAGGCATTCCAAGATGGTGACATGAAGTGTTGTCTTTTAAAGATTTTTGTGAGAACCTGAAACGCTGCCCCTAACTGCCACAGCTGCCTTGGTCCTTCCCTACAGAACTTCAAAGAAGACCCCTTCCTGTGATTGGCTCCAGAGGTTCAGGTTTTTCATTTGTTTTCTTTGGGAGGAGCCTTCCAAAACTTGGTTCAGTGAAGCACGTGTATGTTCATTCCACACTCGCTCCTCTCCCAATCACTAGCTAATAGCCCTTTTGTGTGGTGAAGCCTTTTAGCATCAGGCTGTCCAGCAGAGTAAGTAATGTGACTAGCAGCCTGATTCATCATTCTCCCGTTTTGCGAGCCCCTAATAGCGATTCATAGCGAATCGCTATTAAGGACTCGCAAAACGGGATTCATGTAGAAATTGCATAAAGAAATGCGATTCCTACATATTCCTTATTTGCGATTAGCAAATTGCTAATCGCAAATAAGGAATAACTCGCCATTCATTCCCATGGGCCAAAAGGCCCTTAGGAATGAATGGGGAGTATTCCTTATTTGCGATTAGCAATTTGCAAATCGCAAATAAGATAGCGATTTGAAGGGTGCCAGGGGTGTCCAAAGGACACCCTGTAGCACCCCTCAAATGAAATTTTACACAGGTGTTGCACACACACATGTCCAAAGGACATGTGTGTGTGTAACATGTCAGATCCGACCAGCAGGTTGACCACAGACATTTCCAGCCTGATCATTGAAGGCGAGACCAACGGCTGGATCTCGAAACATGAAGCAGAGTTCCTCCTGACGACGGACCCAGTGGTCCCTTATTTCTATACTTTGCCTAAGATCCATAAAGGTACCAGTCCAGTCCCAGGGAGACCCATCGTCTTGGGAATCGGCTCATTGTTGGAGCCACTGTCCAAGTTCTGTGACGTATTCCTCCAGTCCATTGTAAAGAAAATACCCTCCTACCTGCAGGACACAGGGATGTCCTACGCCTCATAGATTCCATCGAGGGCAGAGTAGAAGTGGACCTCCTCCTCACGCTTGATGTGGAAGCTTTATATACTAATATTCCCCAAGCAGCCACACTAGAAGCCGTAGAATCTGCCCTTATGCAGGAGGAATGGCCCTCATCCACTCCAATACCATTCATCATGGCATGTGCGAGCATTGCCCTAACGGAAAACTTATTCCAATACGGATCACAGATGTACCATCAAATCAGGGGTACCTCAATGGGTTCTACTTTTGCTCCTAGCATTGCCTGTATTTACATGGCAGCCTTTGAGAACCAGTTAATCTACCCAGAATCCAACCCCTTCAGACAACATCTGACATTATGGCGTCGTTACATTGACGACATACTGATACTATGGAAGGGTGACCGCGATAGCTGCACTAAATTTTGAACTTGGATCAATCAACAGAACCCTTATCTGAAATTTACAGGCTCCATGTCTGAAACAGCCCTGCCCTTCCTTGACCTCACGATACGGCTGGGCCCAGCCATTCTGAGTACTACCCTGTTCCGCAAGGACACGGACAGAAACAGCCTTCTCTTGTTCAATAGTCATCACCCTAGAGCACTACGCGAAAATCTTCCCTTTGGCCAATTCCTGAGGGTAAGTAGAAACTGCTTCTCTAGGGATGATTATAGGCAAGAAGCCAATACCCTCCAACACAAACTGCAAGATAGAGGATACCCCACCAAACTGATTCGTGACTCCAGCAAGAGAGCCCTTAACAACCATAGGGAGGCCCTGCTTGAAGTACATAAAAAGGAGAGTGATGACCTAATAACGTGCGTCACCAGCTTCACAAGAAACTCCAACTTCATTAAAAAAACTGTGAACAAACACTGGGGCATCCTTAACTCAGGAGGCACTGAATTACCCAAACCAAGGTTCGCTTTTAAACATACGGCCAACCTAAAAGACTCCCTGATACATACACGCCCTAGGAGACAACCTGGTGGTAGGCAACGGACACTGTGGCACCTCCCTCCTGTTGTTGGACACTACCCGTGTGGTGGCTGTGCGGTATATCCTCAGTCCAGACAATGTAAAGAAATCAAGCTTACTGATTCCTTCACGTGGAAACTCAACAGACACACAAATTGCCACAATACTAAATGTATCTAACTCCTTATTTGTCCATGCGACAAATTCTATGTAGGAATGACCATGAGACAGGTAAAGCTCAGAATAACGGAGCACAAAAGCAACACACGGTGCTCCAAGACCCATACGAGATTGTATGAACACTACCAATTACACAATCACTCTACAGACATCATCCAATGGTTAGTGCTCGAGTCCCAACCAGCCTTGACCAAATAGGCACTGTTCAGGCTTGAACAGAGATGGGTACATCTCCTGCAGCTTGATATAGTAGGGCTCAATGATGCCATTCCCTGGGTTACCGTCTCCAGATAACATTCCCTAGCCAGCCCCTTTAACAAGTTATAATCGCACACATCCTAGCTCGGCACAGGTCTTCCCACTACAGAGGGTTAATGACTTGACATAGGGCCTTACGATAGTATTCCCTGGGCTATCGTCTCCAGATAACATTCCCTAGCTAGCCCATGTACCTAGCTATCCTATGAATCACCCACATCCTAGCTCGGAATAGGTGTTCCAAATTCAGAGGGTTAATGGCATGTAACATCGTTGATGACTCACAGCACCTGATCGACCCTTGTCATCTCTGAGACGAACCTAGCCTACCGGCCAAAAGAAGAGCTTCCTTTGAAACTCCCGGGGTTTTAAATTAGTGATAGCCCCCTGTCTCCAACAGCTATACGGCTCTACGCCCTCCCATATTCGAACACCACTGCCTTAACCAAACCCCCCAACAATACACGCCCCGCGTGCTAATTGATCAAGAGGTTTTTCCTACATAAATACCTGAATGAGACTCAGTTATCGGAAGCTACCCGGTTTACCGCCACCCTTAGCAGACCTCATTCACAGCCTTAGCGACCCCTCCAACATGGCCGCTATACCTTGCCATCATGATCCCGATGCAGGTCTAGTCACCACACTGCTTACACGCATGCGCATGACGCGCGATAGGCGCAACGTTACCGAAGGCGCCTCGGCGGATTACCAAAACAACCTACTTAAAGGCGGACCCCTCCGGAATCCATCACCAGCTGCTCCGCACCCTGACCAGGTGCCCGCGAGCGTGAGGGGTAGGTGTCCCGCCGTTGCAGAGCCTGTACCAAGGTAAGCCTCGCCTCCCTCCCCTGACCCCCTGAGGCTCGTCTCAATGTTTACAGCCCAGTTCTACTGACATTGACAGGAACTGCTCCGAGCCCCGATTTGGACCTGCGCACACTTGTCACAGTGCCACATCAAGCTGATGCCCTTCACCATACTTGCAGCCCTAGGGTCCTGTCGGCAACAGAGATTGCTCTCAATCCCACAATTGACCCACGCTACCTTTGTATAGTGCGGCCAGTAGTCTAGCGGAGTGTGGGGATTGCCCCCCTGCCCCCGACTAAACGTACTCTATTTATCCCATATTTTGCAGGCTGTGATCAGCACGGTGACCCGCAGCATCACGGCGCCGGCTTCAAGAATGCCCTAGGCTTGCTAGCATGTAGTGTCATTGGGGTACCGTCCTTAAATACTGGGCTCCGTCCTGGGGCCCCTCTGACCTTCATACACATAATGCGGACAGAGTGGTCGTCCTTGCTCCTACTTTATGATTGTTTACAAGGGCGTGTGTTTTAACCCTGGAGGTAACTTGTTCAACAGACTCTGCTGAAGTGGCATTGGAAAAGTATAATAAATCTCTTAAACAAGCTATAGATACTCTTGCCCCGCTTAAACTTCATAAGCAGTATTCCCCTACTAAACAAGAAAAGTGGTATACCCTTGACCTTAGGAAAGAAAAACAGAAATGTAGGAGGCTTGAAAAAGCATGGAGGAAATCAAAAAAAGAGCAGGAAAGGGAAATATTTCTACTTGCTCAGTCTAACTATTACAAGAATATAAAACTTGCTAGGAAAAACAACTTATCTTTACAATTAGAAGAGGCGGGTAACTGTCCGAGGGAATTATTCAAAATTCTGCTCAGCTTTGTAAAACCGTCTGCTACTGAGAGCCCTGACGATGCCTCACAGACTCTGTGTGATGAGATTTCCATCTTCTTTGAAGATAAAATAAATTTGATTTATAATAAAATCATTGCTTCTCAAGGCACAGGAACTAGGTCCCCCTCTTCATGTGTATCTTCGACACCTATAAAAAGCACCTTTCTTACCATTCCACCTGTCAGTGATTTAGACCTCCCACTCCTCATTACTCACATGAAAACCGGCTCCCCAAATGATCACCTTCCTGCTAAAATGGTGGCCTCTCTGATCTCCATTCTAGGACCCTCCATTCAGTCAGTTATGAATACCTCGCTGGCGAAAGGACAAGTCCCGAGGGAATGGAAAATAGCTGTGGTAAACCCCATAAGGAAGAAGGCGACCTCCCCCTGGACAGACCTTTCCAACCTTCGGCCCATCTCCCTCCTACCCTACATCGGTAAAATGACAGAGAAGCACGTAAACACCCACCTATCGAATCACCTGGAAGCAGCAGAAGGCCTGGACCCCTCGCAATCTGGGTTCAGGCCTAACCACAGCACCGAATCAGCCCTACTTGAAGTGACCAATAACATCAGGTTGACACTGGATAGTGGGGGATCTATGATTCTGGTGCTGTTGGATCTGTCTGCTGCTTTCGATACGGTGTCCCATAAAGTGCTTCTCGGTCGTCTGAGGGATGTAGGGGTGGGAGGTACAGCCCTGTCCTGGGTGGAAAGTTTTCTCTCCTGCCGCTCTCAAGAGGTCAGGTTGGGCTCCCATAAATCCACCTCTAGGGAGCTCACCAGGGGTGTGCCACAGGGCTCATGCCTCAGCCCCACATTATTTAATGTGTACGTGGCCCCCCTGGCCGACTTAGTGAGGCCTTATGGGTTTACCCCGATATCCTACGCTGACGACACCCAGCTGATGTTCCCCTTTAAAACTTTCACCCCTGCCCTGCAAAAATCTTTTGCTGAAGGTATGAGAGCCGTCGCAAATTGGATGGCCGAGAATTGCCTTCAATGCAACGTGGGCAAAACGGAAGTCTTATTGTTTGGGGAGGCGGCAACATCATGGCCTGGGGAGTGGTGGCCCACAGAATTGGGACCAGTCCCTGTCCCAAAGCAGACGGTCAAAAACTTGGGGGTGTTATTCGATCAGGCCCTGACTTTTAAACATCATGTCAACCAAGTTGCGGGCACATGCTTCAGGGCCATCGGACTATTAAAAAGGGTGTTCCCTTATATACCTGATGGTCACAGGAAAACCCTAGTCCAGGCACTAGTGATTAGTAGACTGGACTACTGCAATGGCCTTCTATTGTCAACTAATGAAGGCCAACTAAATAAATTACAAGTGGTCCAGAATACGGCGGCAAGGTTGGTTCTCAATGTTCCATCTAGAACTCCCTCCCGCCCTCTACTAGCCAAGCTTCATTGGTTGCCAGTGCGGCAACGTACAAAGTTCAAAATCCTTTGTACTATTCATAGATGCCTGACAGGAAAGGGCCCTAAATATTTGACCAGAGCCTTTCAACCCTATGTGCCAGGCCGATCACTTCGATCGAGTAATCTTCATTTACTTCAGGTCCCCAAAATAAAAAAATCCCGTCAAGGAGGTCGTGCTCTGGCACATACAGGCCCTGCTCTCTGGAATTCCCTTCCCCTTGAACTTAAACTAATCACCAATCACTTATCTTTTCGTAAAACTCTCAAGACCCATCTTTTCAGCACTAATTAATCTAGTTTATGATTTCTCACCTCTGTAATGATCAGACACAGGTCCAATCCCCCTTTCCAACTTGAGCGCGGAGATACCCCTTCGGGGATTTATTCAGGCGCTATAGAAGCATATAATAATAATAATAATAATAATAATAATAACTAGCCTCCACCATCAGGCACTAACATAAAACAACCCCACCCCCCTTGATGTGTAACACACAAACCAATCCCTCTCTTACATACCCTACAGGTTCATTCACCAGACAGCGCTGGCCTCACAGGAGCATGCTGCGAGGCCCGTGTTCCTACCCCTTAGGGTAAGAACCTTCCTGCTATTCTCCTAGGAATGGGTGTCACTTTGAAAGATTCCGCTTCACACTTCAGATTAGTGTTTTGTTTGCACTCTGGTTCCTCCATTGAGAGATAATAATCGCGCCATCACTAGACCGATTATGAAGGGAAATCTCACCCAGTGTCTGGTATGATCGGTTTCCCTACACGCCCCCCCTTCACCCCTCACAGTGTGGAGAGCACTCACTGAAGTCACCCTTCATCTCCTGATTATACAGTCACATAATTAAGATATGACGTGACTCTCTCTCTTTTAACCTTTTTTCCCCCTACCTCTAGGTCGCCTAATTAGAGCAGGACCCCGTGGCCCTCTTTGCACCCGACCCGGAGAGGTTGTATTTGCTTTTTACTATGTGAATGAGCATTTTATCACTTGTCTTCTTGTGTAGTACCTTGCTTAGGTCCTGACGAATCGCCGGTTGGCGAGAAACATGTTGACCACACCAGGGGGTTGAGTTAGTTTTCTGTATACCTCCACAGCTTCTAGCTCCCCTCCCACCCCTTTTATCCAGGGAATCAGCCACGTCAATAAAACTCATTGTGGACTGATCACCCTTTTTTAATATTCACTCACTTTGCACCGACTACACGTTCTTTCGTCCTCACTCACACTCACCATCGGCAAGGAACAAAAGAACTCCGCCAAAAGAGTGCCTTTGAGCACTCCGTCAGACATTGCAGTGCCGGTCTAACGAGGGGCAGTGAGCCGATGATGATACTGGACATCCTTCAGTCAGGGTGTGTTTCACACCGAACGCTCTGGGTGTGTGAGGCTCTCTAGTTCCGACAAGGGAACCCGTCCAGTTCCTTGACTCTTTACATCCACTCTCTTCTCCACACTGTAGTACTCTCCCCGGGGAACTTTGTATTCTTCTGTGTGCTCTAGATTAGGACATGTACACTGGACCCCATTAAATATCGTCCTTCCTCTGTTCCCCGCGTTGTTAAAAATCTTTGCGTGGGCCCGTCCCACGGAACCATCCAGGTTACCTCAAGCCACAAATTGCTGTGAGGTCCAACGGGTACCTCGAATTACTGGTTGCATTCGAGTGTACACCTTATCCCGTCTACCCTACCCACCACTTCCCTCGACTCTATTCCCCTGGTTGACTTTCCCAAAATGGAGGATGTCCCGGGCATCAGTTTCGATGAGGAAGCTATAGCCGAAGCCTTGAGATCAGCACCCTCGCTCCTTGGAGCATCAGAAGCAGCCACTACAGGCTCTTCCAATGATGATTGGACAACACTCACTAACCTGAAAAAGGAATGGCTTAGAATCACCATACATGGTCTAATGATGACCGAGTACCTGAGAGTTAATATAGCCCCCCAGGGACTCATAGTTAACATCTTCCCCAGAATTTTCCTTGAGGACATCCAGTTTAAGGGGGACTGGTGCCAGGTCTCCTGGAAATGTACGAAAGATCTTTTATTCTTAATTGTCAAGACAGCCAAAAGACTTGCTGATGCTCTGCTGGATAAGATCACAGCAATAGAGACGACAATGAAGGTAGCTGTCAATAAAAACTTCAAGTTGGCCTTCACTTCTAAACTCGCAGAAATAAACCAGGAGATTGCTGATAATCAAGAGTATCTCCTCAAACAGAAGCTGGCCAAACTTGAAAAAGACGTGGCAAGGTTTGACAAGGAGAAAGTTTACCCTTACCTCAAGGAAGGATATACTAATAAAAAAAACTGGGTATTCTCCCGACGAGAATTCTGGCGTTGACAGTCGCAGAGGGTCATCAAGCAGTGACTCCAGTGGAAGCACTACATCTAACAACAACCACCACCAACGCCGCTCAAACTGGAACCGAGGTTACCATCAAGGACCCATGTTCCAAGGACCACCCCAAATTCTGCCCCCTTGGCAATACCCTTTCTACCCGCAGGGACCCCCACAATTCTACCCCCAGAACCCCCCTTTTCACGACAGAGGTTGGGGCAAAGGAAAAGGGCGCAAGCGGGGCGGCGGAAGAGGGGTGCAGAGGCAAGACAAGTCATCGACATCCTCCCCGATGGAAACCAGGAGCGCAACGAGGGGGAGGAGAGCCTAATAGTCAACCTCTCTAGGAGAGTACTCACTTCCACTGAAATGGCTATCCTTGAGAAGGGTTTAGGTTTTGTCCCCACCCCCACCCCGGACAACTTCACAGAAATGTGCAAGATAAAACAGCTTTTTCGCAAAGTACGCCTCAGGGCTTACTTCCGAGATCAACCAGCAACTGAAAAGAAGATACAGGGCTACGTAACTCCTCCACTTTCACCCCTACGGATGGGATGGTCCCACCAGAGGTGTTGACATTTGAGAGGGCTGTATTAAGGTCCTTGGAGAATAAACCACATACCAGTAGTTTTAATAACCTGAGCAGAGCTGAAAGACAGGCAGTCTTATCTCTGGATAATGACACCTCCATCGTCATTAAACAAGCCGACAAAGGGGGAGCAACTGTCATACAAGACACCACTGACTATGACACAGAGTGTAAGTGCCAATTAGCCAACACCACCCACTACAGACCCCTCCCGGCAGATCCGACCAGCAGGTTGACCACAGACATTTCCAGCCTGATCATTGAAGGCGAGACCAACGGCTGGATCTCAAAACATGAAGCAGAGTTCCACCTGACGACAGACCCAGTGGTCCCTTATATCTATACTTTGCCTAAGATCCATAAAGGTACCAGTCCAGTCCCAGGGAGACCCATCGTCTCGGGAATCGGCTCATTGTTGGAGCCACTGTCCAAGTTCTGTGACGTATTCCTCCAGCCCATTGTAAAGAAAATACCCTCCTACCTGCAGGACACAAGGGATGTCCTACGACTCATAGATTCCATCGAGGGCAGAGTAGAAGTGGACCTCCTCCTCACGCTTGATGTGGAAGCTTTATATACTAATATTCCCCAAGCAGCCACACTAGAAGCCGTAGAATTTGCCCTTATGCAGGAGGAATGGTCCTCACCCACTCCAATACCATTCATCATGGCATGTGCGAGTATTGCCCTAACGGAAAACTTTTTCCAATACGGATCACAGATGTACCCTCAAATCAGGGGTACCTCAATGGGTTCTACTTTTGCTCCTAGCATTGCCTGTATTTACATGGCAGCCTTTGAGAACCAGGTTATCTACCCAGAATCCAACCCCTTCAGACAACATCTGACATTATGGCATCATTACATTGATGACATACTGATACTATGGAAGGGTGACCGCGATAGCTGCACTCAATTTTGCACTTGGATTAATCAACAGAACCCTTATCTGAAATTTACAGGCTCCATGTCTGAGACAGCCCTGCCCTTCCTTGACCTCATGATACGGCTGGGCCCAGCCGGTCTGAGTACTACCCTGTTCCGCAAGGACACGGACAGAAACAGCCTTCTCTTGTTCAATAGTCATCACCCTGGAGCACTATGCGAAAATCTACCCTTTGGCAAATTCCTGAGGGTATGTAGAAACTGCTCCTCTTGGGATGATTATAGGCAAGAAGCCAATACCCTCCAACACAAACTGCAAGATAGAGGATACCCCACCAAACTGATTCGTGACTCCAGCAAGAGAGCCCTTAACAACCATAGGGAGGCCCTCCTTGAAGTACATCAAAAGGAGCGTGATGACCTAATAACGTGCGTCACCAGCTTCACAAGAAACTCCAACTTCATTAAAAAAACCGTGAACAAGCACTGGGGCATCCTTAACTCAGGAGGCACTGAGTTACCCAAACCAAGGTTCGCTTTTAAACGTACGGACAACCTAAAAGACTCCCTGATACATACACGCCCTAAGAGACAACCTGGTGGTGGGCAACGGACACTGTGGCACCTCCCTCCTGTTGTTGGACACTACCCGTGTGGTGGCTGTGCGGTATGTCCTCAGTCCAGACAATGTAAAGAAATCAAGCTTACTGATTCCTTCACGTGGAAACTCAACAGACACACAAATTGCCACAGTACTAAATGTATCTACCTCCTTATTTGTCCATGCGACAAATTCTATGTAGGAATGACCATGAGACAGGTAAAGCTCAGAAAAACGGAGCACAAAAGCAACATACGGTGCTCCAAGACCCATACGAGACTGTATGAACACTACCAATTACACAATCACACTGCAGACAGCATCCAATGGTTAGTGCACGAGTTCCAACCAGCCATGACCAAACAGGCACTGTTCAGGCTTGAACAGAGATGGGTACATCGCCTGCAGCTAGATATAGTAGGGCTCAATGATGCCATTCCCTGGGTTACCGTCTCCAGATAACATTCCCCAGCCAGCCCCTTTAACAAGTTATAATCACACACATCCTAGCTCGGCACAGGTCTTCCCACTACAGAGGTTTAATAACTTGACATGGGGCCTTACGATACTATTCCCTGGGCTATCGTCTCCAGATAACATTCCCTAGCTAGCCCATGTACCTAGCTATCCTATGAATCACCCACATCCTAGCTCGGAATAGGTCTTCCCACTTCAGAGGGTTAATGGCATGTAACATCGTTGATGACTCACAGCACCTGATCAACCCTTGTCATCTCTGAGACGAACCTAGCAATCCGGCCAAAAGAAGAGCTTCCTTTGACACTCCCGGGGTTTTAAATTGGTGATAGCCCCCTGTCTCCAACAGCTATATGGCTCTACGCCCTCCCATATTCGAACACCACTGCCTTAACCAAAACCCCCCCAACAATACACGCCCCGCGCGCTACTTGATCAAGAGGTTTTTCCTACACAAATACCTGAATGAGACTCTGTTATCAGGAGCTACCCGGTTTACCGCCACCCTTAGCAGACCTCATTCACGGCCTTAGCGACCCCTCCAACATGGCCGCTATGCCTTGCCATCATGATCCCGATGCAGGTCTAGTCACCACACTGCTTACACGCAGGCGCATGACGCGCGATAGGCGCAACGTTACCAAAGGCGCCTCGGCGGATTACCAAAACAGCCTTCTTAAAGGCGGACCCCTCCGGGATCCATCACCAGCTGCTCCGCACCCTGACCAGGTGCCCACGAGCGTGAGGGGTAGGTGTCCCGCCGTTGCAGCGCCTGTACCAAGGTAAGCCTCGTCTCCCTCCCCTGACCCCCTGAGGCTTGTCTCAATGTTTACAGCCCAGTTCTACTGACATTGACAGGAACTGCTCCGAGCCCCGATTTGGACCTGCGCACACTCGTCACAGTGCCACATCAAGCTGATGCCCTTCACCATACTTGCAGCCCTAGGGTCTTGTCGGCAACAGAGATTGCTCTCAATCCCACAATTGACCCACGCTACCTTCGTATAGTGCGGCCAGTAGTCTAGCGGAGTGTGGGGATTGCCCCCCTGCCCCCGACTAAACTTACTCTATTTATCCCATATTTTGAAGGCTGTGATCAGCGCGGTGACCCGCAGCATCACGGCGCCGGCTTCAAGAATGCCCTAGGCTTGCTAGCATGTAGTGTCATTGGGGTACCGTCCTTAACTACTGGGCTCCGTCCTGGGGCCCCTCTGACCTTCATACACATAATGCGGACAGAGTGGTCGTCCTTGCTCCTACTTCATGATTGTTTACAAGGGCGTGTGTTTTAACCCTGGAGGTAACTTGTTCAACTAGCCTCCACCATCAGGCACTAACATAAAACAACCCCCCCCCCCCCTTGATGTGTAACACACCAACCAATCTCTCTCTTACATACCCTACAGGTTCATTCACCAGACAGCGCTGGCCTCACAGGAGCATGCTGCGAGGCCCGTGTTCCTCCCCCTTAGGGTAAGAACCTTCCTGCTATTCTCCTAGGAATGGGTGTCACTTTAAAAGATTCCGCTTCACACTTCAGATTAGTGTTTTGTTTGCACTCTGGTTCCTCCATTGAGAGATAATAATCGCGCCATCACTAGACCGATTATGAAGGGAAATCTCACCCAGTGTCTGGTATGATCGGTTTCCCTACACGCCCCCCCTTCACCCCTCACAGTGTGGAGAGCATTCACTGAAGTCACCCTTCATCTCCTGATTATACAGTCACATAATTAAGATATGACGTGACTCTCTCTCTTTTAACCTTTTTCCCCCTACCTCTAGGTCGCCTAATTAGAGCAGGACCCCGTGGCCCTCTTTGCACCCGACCCAGAGAGGTTGTATTTGCCTTTTACTATGTGAATGAGCATTTTATCACTTGTCTTCTTGTGTAGTACCTTGCTTAGGTCCTGACGAATCGCCGGTTGGCGAGAAACATGTTGACCACACCAGGGGGTTGAGTTAGTTTTCTGTATACCTCCACAGCTTCTAGCTCCCCTCCCACCCCTTTTAACCAGGGAATCAGCCACGTCAATAAAACTCTTTGTGGACTGATCACCCTTTTTTAATATTCACTCACTTTGCACCGACTACACGTTCTTTCATCCTCACTCACACTCACCATCGGCAAGGAACAAAAGAACTCCGCCAAAAGAGTGCCTTTGAGCACTCCGTCAGACATTGCAGTGCCGGTCTGACGAGGGGCAGTGAGCCGATGATGATACTGGACATCCTTCAGTCAGGGTGTGTTTCACACCTAACGCTCTGGGTGTGTGAGGCTCTCACGTTCCGACAAGGGAACCCGTCCAGTTCCTTGACTCTTTACATCAGCTCTCTTCTCCACACTGTAGTAGTCTCCCCGGGGAACTTTGTATTCTTCTGTGTGTGTAACATGCAACTCAGAAAAATGCATTTAAATGCATTTTTCAGAGTTTTCGCAATTTACCACGAGGTCTGACCTCACGGTAAATTGCGGCCAGAAATTGCGAATTCGCAAAAAAACATTGGATGATGAATTGCATTTAAGGAATCTCAAATAGAGATTCCCTGAATGTAATTCCTCGCAAAATTGTGAGATCGCAATTAGCGATTTTTGCATTTGGGATGCTGAATCCCAGATGCAAAAATCGCACTCGCAAAGGGCCAGATTCTCAGAATCTGGCCCTTTGCGAGCCGATTTCGGCTTCATGAATAAGGCTGTATGCAGGGGGAACCAAAGCCAGGAATTAGAAGTTGAGTTAGGAAAATGTGACATATCCTCAAGTGCAGATATGACAAAAGTGATATTGAATCTGAACATGGGGTCCATGTTTATCATAGGATGTGTGCTTCATGCTAGTGTCTAGGCTTAACTATGGTAAAATGTGATTTATTGCAGATTTCACCCATAATGTACAATACAGTAAAGCCTTCACCCTTTGCAGCAAAGCACTATAGATTTACACAATTAATGCGAAGCACTACAGACTTACTCTATTAATGGCCACTCACATTATAAGGTTAATAGCATATTGGCACCAGTCCCTGAAGGGTCCCTTCTCTGACAAGCTACCTGTGTGAGCTGGGCTGCTCAATAGGGCCACTAAAGCCTCTCTTACACATGTGCACGTGTGTGCTCACATGTTCATTGGTAGCTAATCTAGAGCGTATTAACCCAGTTGCCCAACAGCAGACCTTTACTTAAAAAAAAGACATAGGTTAATTACCAGAACTAGGTAAGCCTATCAGCCCTTCTAAAAAGATTCTTGCAAGAATTACTACAGTGTAAATCTACTTCACATATGGTTTGCCAAAGGATGTACTCAACACCAAATCCCTTGTTTCCAAAGAAATATGTGTGATTGCATGTAACAAAATGCATGCCTGCTTGTTTTAATATGGTGCAGTTACTACTGTAACAATCCATCCTTAAATGCCTAGTTGATTTTAACATATGCGTTTCAAAATAAATAAGTCAGGCCTACTGCTTGTGTCTAAACTTTTCATATTGTACAGATCAATCCTGTTGGCGTATGAAATTATGTCTTCCAATGAACCAATCAAGTCTAAAGTTCTTATCTTTGACTCATCCCAATCAATATATTAGACCAGTTACGTTGACCATTAGCGATCCCATTAGCAACTATCAGGTATACTTTAATAAAACTTCAATTTTGTATGAAATTACAGTTGCAAAAATGATATAGAATCACTCTGAAAAGGGCTTTACAAGGATTATCATAGTGTAGATCTTCTATTCACACAGTTCTTATGAGTGGGCTACCAATAGCAAAGCAATGGCGTACTATATTGGTCAATGGGATTACATGAAACAAAGTACCTGTCTACAGGCTTTAGCACGATGTAATAACAACCTACCCTAACAAGACTATTGCATTTAACACATGCTTTTCAGAATGCATATGAGAGGTCTACTGGCTTTGTCATAAAGCTGCAACATAAACATATCACTCCACTGGAAGTAGAGATGACTTTTTACAGTAAATCAGTGAGGCATATAGCCTTTAGAATTGACTTTATACCATGACCAACACAAGCTTACTGAAGTACACATTAGCCGGTAACCATCCTGAAATATGTAAAAAGTTGCGTTGGCTAAACAATATATACCCTCTCTGAATTGGGACTAATAAGTATTATTGTAAGAAAGTCTTCACACCCCTAGGGTTTGTTAAAGGGGTGAGACGAGTACCAAAACCTTTGCTTGCTACGGATGACTGTGAGATTTCATGTAAAATAAATCCTGTCTACATTCCACATATAAAGGGATATTGGTATTAACTAATGTTTTTCACTATAAACAAAACAAACAAGGTAAAAGCTAAATCAGAGCTGCACCACTTTGCAAAAATGTTCAAATTCATATGAATAGTGTTTTTTTTTTTAATTGTGTTCTGATTCAGGGATGATCTGGCTTGGCAGTTCGTCAGGACATTTCCCACTGGAGCAGGGATAAGAATGAATTGCATATGGCTAGTGCCAAACTGAGGTGGCATGGTGTGCAAAATAACAATGGATTAGGATGCGCCTGAGTAATTACCGGTAGCAGAGAATATTTCAAGCATTCCATCCATCATTCTTTGTATGTGTTAGTGTTTCACAATAAACAGTCAGGCCTACTGCCTCTTCCATGGCCTTGAAAATACTTTTTCTGACTGACTCAGTCAGGTTTCTTGTCACCATAACCAACTCAGGCCTATTCTTTTGAGAGTAAGGTTTGTTTACCACAAGGTAATCATCAGGCACATAGTCTAAAACAGTTAACTGTTTACAAAATGTCAGCTTGGCAAAGCAAAATACTATAGCTCCTAAAAAAGGCATAACAAGGATTATCAGTGTGCAAATCCACTATCATTACAGTTTGTCAGAGAGGATAATCAACACTGAAATACTTATATACAATGATAATCTGTTAGAACCCATGTAACAAAATACATCTCTGTCCGATTTATTACAGAGTAATAACAATCCACCCTGAAGTACATAGTGACTTTAAATCATGTATTTCACAATACATATCAGGTCTACTGCCTTTCTTGTAACTTGCACAATACATAGATCAGGCCTGTACTATTGATCATTTGCCCGCCACCATAACCAACTCATTTCAGCTGTTTTGATCATTGCCTTTCAAACAAGACTCCTTTTCAGTGGACGCACACAACGTCCACTCAGTTAAATGCTTTACTTAAGAAAACCAACATGTCGGGGGAGTCTAAGACCCTCTCTCACAAGTTGTTATAAAATCTCTTTTTCTGTGGATCACATAAGGTACAACACTGCTACTCTTTCAAGCCATAACTATAAGTACTAATTGAGTAAATCACAAACCAAGAATTATACAAACTTTGCACTGGTGCGAAAAATACAACAAATGAATTAGCATAGATTTTGAAGCTTGTGTATGAGGGAAATATAAAAACTGCCTTTGTTCTAGGACAAAAAAGGATACAAACAAATTTCACTCTCCTTTTTCTCTTTTAAATAATGAACAAGGAAAAATTACATTGAAGAAAATAGCTTGTCACTATTTCTCAAATATGACGAATGGAACTCATTTTGGGGCAAATTCACATGCATTTTCATATTTAGGCAACCACCCTGCCTCCTGGAATCATTTTCTCAATGTGTCTTCTGCCTCAGCAATTGTAAAGGTTTCTACAGTGGATACATTGACTCTGTTGAAAATAATGTAAAAACATTGATACATTTTTTCCTTGCCGTTTTGTTAGAAAAGCCTCTCTTGAAATCAGTTGGGAGACTTCTAGATTGTGGGCACACAAACCCAAGGTGCAACACAACAGGAAGCAGTACTGATTTAACAATCATCATTTTGTGTTCTAACAATAAATCTCTTAACCCGTTGACTGCAGCGCACATTCTGCTGCGTTGCGGCAGAAATAATGAGTGGACAGGGTTCGGACGGCCCCCGGCCGTCCTCCTCACATGCCCACTGTGACATCGGATGACCGAGGTCCGTCCAACGAATGGAAGGGGTTAATGATCAGGACCAATTATCTTTATTAGTTTCATTCAGTTTAAGGACTCACTCCAAAATCCATGAAGCTTTTGGCCTTTTTTAGAGTTTTACAACACATGATGCTTATCTCGTCCACAATATTACAACTGCCATAGGCTATTTATGTAACACGAGGAATGTGGCATCCATCACATTTGTGATGAAGTCTCCTGTCTGCTAAATTGTAAATAAGTCTCTGAATACATAAAATATGCCACAAAAGAACATTTTGAATTGTGAAATATACCCATATCCCAAAATGCATTCCAACAACTTTGCTCATACTTAGGAGCATATTTACAAGCCCCTTTGCATCACTTTTGCACCACGCAACGTAGTGCAGGAGCGATGCAAATGAAAAATGAGATTTATGCAACCATGGAAAGCCATCTTGCATGGCCCTGAGTGGCTTCATAAATACTGAAAATTGCTGCATTGCATTACTCCATGTGTTTCCAAGGGCACTGAGTGGGTGTTCCCATGCAACATTCATGGATCTTGACTAGTTCCCAGATTTCCCACAAGTGGTAGACCTGTGAATGCGCCAAAAACCTATGCCTCCCAGGTGAGCCGTAGCAAGGAGCAATACGTTTATTTCTCCTCATTCTTTGAAATTAAATGTAATTTATAAAGCGCAATGGCTACCCAGAGGCCTCCCAGAACTGTGGATGAATACCGGAGACAGAACAGTAAGAGATGAATACAGATCTTGAACAGCCAGGTTTCTAAGAGCTTTCGGAATGAGAGCAGATTGTGCTCTTTCCACAATTATAGTGGAAGGGAGTTCCAGCCGATGGCACCGTTATATGAGAAGGAGCGCCCACCACATCGGGCTCTCCTTATTCTGGGTTGAAGAGCGAGAAAAAAGGCAGTTTACCAAAGGTCTCTCCTCGGTTGATTGGGAGTGATCAAAGATTGGATGGGCCGTTCTTCCATAAGGCTTTATGGGCCAAGCACATAGCCTTAAACTGAATCCTTTCCCTGACTGGAAGCTAGTGCAAGCCCCTTAGAGCTTTTTTAACAGACTGCTGACGAGGGATCTGAAGGAGTCTGCGGGCGGCACAGTCCTGAATAATTTAGAGCTTATTGATGGTGTACTGTAGGGCTCCCAGGTATAATGTGTTCCCATAATCCAAGTGGAAGAGGATAAGGGCATGAACAATGATCTTTATAGTGTGGAAAGGGAGAAGGGGAAGGACCTTTTAGGGCATCCTTAGTAGGCTGAAGCAAGTCCCCGAGAGCTTTGCAGCCTGATGATTAAAAGTAAGGGAACAATAAAGCCAGATACCAAGGCTCTTAATCTGGTCTGAAGGGGCAGGAGCTGGGCCAAGGCAGTCTGGCCAAAGAGATGCCGGATTGAAAGATAGGGAGTTGCCCAAGAGCATAAGCTCCATCTTGTCCCCGTTAAGATTAAGGCATGAGAGTTCCATCCATTTGGCAACCTCCTCTAGCCAGCAGCCTAGGCTGCTAGATGACCCCTTGGGGTGGTTAAGTGCCACCATGAGCTGCATGTCATCTGCATAGGTGATCATTTTTATGCCAAATGGATGGACAATCTCTACCAAGGGTCTCATATATACATTAAACAGCGTGGAGCTCAGGGCAGAGCCCTGGAGAACCCCACAGCTGAGAGGCAGCTGGTTGGAGACAACATCTCCCTCAAAGACATTAAAGGAACAATTACTAAGAAAAGACTGCATCCACAAAACTGCCTATCCGGATACTCCCAAAATCTTAAGTCTAAGGATCAGAGTATTATGATTAACAGGGTCAAAAGCGGCAATGAGATCAAGAATAATAATTGCCACAGAGCCCCCTCGATCTAAGATCCTTCTTGCTTCCTCTGTCACTGCAAGGAGGGTGGTCTTGTTACCCAGCTGGGGACCAAACCCAGTCTGGGTGTGCTCTGCATTACGCAGTACACACAGAGAGAAGAAAAGCTTCAGGGGATTTTTTTGTGCAGGAAGGTGGCACTTCATTCACAAAATATTCCTCCTCATAAAGCAGGCACCCTTACACCATGGTTCAAGGGCGCCTCCATTGGTGCTAGGCAGCCAAAAGAGCACCAGTGCAGGGGAAAAGGAAGGAATGTGCTGTATTGACTCATATATGGTGCAATTCTGCCCTTTTCCTGTCATCCAGAGCAGCACAGCAAGGTGACATGCTGTGCTGCACTGAGTGACTTGGCCATAAATATGGCCCAAAGTATGAAGCCTGTAAAAGCACTTAATTTACCTTGTCTTACTGATTGAGGTACCTTCTCCCAGATTTAGAAATGAGTGCCAAGCAGGCAGTAATTTCTGAAGCACTGCCAGGAACCACTGTCATTGCAGGTTCTGTCGATGATTTTTTGAAGTATGGTGCATGGTTCCATCAATATGAATATTTTCAAAAAGTAATATTTATTTATTTTTTTTAATAAAAAATGTACTTCCCTCGCCATGGCAGTCCTCTCCCTTGGCGAGGAGAGCATTTATCCATATTCACTGTCCCTTACCACATGGTTTTCCTAGCAACGATGGGCTGTAAAAACGTACCTCTAATTCCACTCCTGTAAATTAGGTGGGTGGAATTAGAGATCTACATCTGATGGCCCTTTCTTCACAGGGCTGTCGAAGAGGTTTGCTCACAGTGGAGATGGAGTAGTGTCTGCAGTTATTAAACCAAAGGTCTGCCAACATCTTAGGGCTCGATTATGACTTTGGCACAGCGCCTCCTGGGCAATGCTGCCTCTGTGGCACCAAAGTTGAGCAATCACCACCCACCGTATTACGAGTTTCAAAATATGCAACTTGTCATACAGTCAGTGGTTCTTTGGTTGTTCCCATGGCGGTGCTTTGAAAAGAGGCACCACAATGGGACCGGCAAAAAAGTTCCAGAGGGGCATGGACCGTGACATCCTTGCTGTGCTGGAACTGGGGAGAATAGTATAGACAAAGGAGTCCATAATGTGTCTCCCTGGATGTATCCCATGGTGTGGGGGACATGGGGGCCCAATAGGGCCCCCCTCTGTTTTTACACCACCAGCTTTTTCATGGCAGGACTCCACCATGAAAATGCTGGCGGGGCAAGAACTTGTAACATGCTGAGCGAGACTGCATCAGTCCCTTCTTAGCATATCGCATTGAGGCTCAGCTGGACCACCATAATGGGAGGACTTTGGAAGTTGTAATTGGCTTGAAGGTGTACCACCACTTCCTGGCCACCGCTAGTTTGCCGTCAGACTCGTAATCAGCCACTAAATTCATTGGGAAGACCATTATGGTGGCGGTAAGCATTTGCTGTTGCCGTTCTGAATGAGTACACTTACTGCCAACATACATATTGGGCCTTAAGTCTTACTCAGGGTAACGGTTGTGGCCTACAGACTCAGAAATCAGAAACAAACAACACTCAATAAATCTTTGTCAGGACAGTGCTTTTTCTTTTTAAATCGAAAACTACTTTTTTACACACAAACATAATACTATGTGCAAATTAACAAAAATATACAGCAAGGCATTTGAAAAGGACCTCACAACTTTCAAGGGACGAGGGCGAGCGAAGAAAGTTTGAAGAGGTCAAATAACCCACTATATGTACCCCGGAACCCCTGTGCTGGAGGTTCCTCTAAAGTTATGTGCACTAGCAAGTCTTAACAATTAAAAATGCAATGGATCTCATATGTCTGACTTAAGATTAGGCATGCATCTTTAAAAGGCAGGTCTGTTGACTTTGTCAGGATGTCACCATCATAAGCAAATGCAAAACCGAAAGCCTTTAGCTATAAATGCATTTCAACATGGAGGAATTTCAAAAAGAAACTTTCGTCTGTGGTGGTCTCCTTGGAAATGTTTTGTTCCTTTTCTTCTTTTAGCAAGGTAAGTGCTGAAATACATCTCTTTTTTTCAATGAGGTATCCTTGGCCTGATTGTGTGGGGTCTATGAGACCCGGCACAGGCATAACTGTTCCCCCTCCTGCCCCAGCAATTCAATACAGTAAAAAACAGGAAACATTTGGTCTCCTACTCTCACTGTTCACCTAACTCCAGGTTCAGAATATCAGTGTGCAGTCTGTGCTTATTGTGCCTAGGAAGCCATCCCATGCCTCAGAATGCCTATCAGATCAGGTGGTCTGTGTGGAAATGACTCCAGTCACCACTTCGCTTATATGTTGGGCTGCTAAGAATTTTGCACACTAGCAACACCAGCAACAATGAAAGGATATTCCCTTAGGTCTCAGCCCTCCCTATGGAAATGTTAGATGAACTGATGTACACATTAAGGAATTCCTGAGCCTGGCTGGCTCAGGGACCCACCAGCACTTCTCAACAAGGTATGGCTCAACTAATGCATTTTTCTGAAAGGCATTCTCAGCATTTTGTTTCGGACTGCTCTTTCTCTATTGAGAAAGAGCTTCATGGCCCTGCCCTCCTGCTCCCAGCTCCTGGTAGCAGTTTGGCCAGGTGCAAAATCTGCAGATCCCCTCAACTCTTAAACATTTGACACTGCCTTCCTGTACTTCCCAGGTCCCATACCCTCCTAGGCACTTGTATGTTACCTGTGTCTCTTTCAGCAGTCTGGAGTACCACTTTATGAAACTTCAGTCAGAAATGTTCCACAGATGTTCAAATAAAACCTCTCCTTCTGCGTCCCTAGCACGTCTTACCTCTACTGCCAGAGTGAGTCATAAGGTCAGGTCCACTGACCATGTCCCTCCACTAGAGGCGGATTGAGCCTCACAACAAGTCCTTCCTTTCATTCCCTCTTCTCTCAAAGTTTTCCCCTTGTACAGACATTTATAGCTGGTGGTGGAGAATTTTAGGGGATGGGCATCTCTTCTTAGTTTAGAGGTGCAACCTCACACCTTTACCTCTGACAGACACTTTCTGGGAGTAGCCCGCAGGTTACTACACCTTGTGCACAGCATTCTCAGACTTTCCCCGATGGCAAAATCGAATGTGGTTTCCAATATTTCTCACAGTAGTTTACCTATGCCCCTAACCAACACATCAAAATGGGTTCCTTCCTTCCAAGATTTCAACTAGAGCCCCTGGTGTGACTGATACTAGAGGCAACCTGCTTCCCAATTGGAAAGGGCATGCCCATTCTTGTCAGTGAAATGTCAGATTTCGTCCGAAACTTCTTACTCAACCTAGAGAAGGTTAATCTTCCAAATACATTTATTGTTAAGGAGTGGGTGTCTCCTGGCCAGCATATTAATTTAAATGAGTCAGCGTGTAGTTTAAAGTCTGATTCTCATTATGGGGGGACTCAGGTAAATATTTCAAAATGCAAATTATGTGAATTTGGCCAATTTCTTTTTGTGCTCAAGATCATTTTAAACATAGAGAAACAGATTGTAATCATTTCTTTATGTTTACCAAATGCAATGCTAATATTTGACACAGCTTTCAGTGAAAACAGAAAAGAACCACATGTTTACAATAAAGCACTGCATATTCACACTCTAGTAAATGATATGGATGGTAACATTTCTTTTCGCTGCCCTATTAAAATTAAAGGATTGCAAAGAATACAGCCAGTTTATTGAAAGTACATTGGTCCATATATGACATACTACCTGTGTGCAAATACTGGGCTGAGCTAGACAGTTCTAATACTCCCCTAGCCACCACACGAGTAAATGCATATGCCCATAGACGAATGCTTAACCAACCCACAGCCTTTTAGTCCAATTGCACAGCACCAAGGCTTAATTTTAAAGTTGGACTCTGGCATTCATCATTCAAATCAATGTTATCCGATGCCTACTGTGAGTTGGACAGCATTAGTGCGACCCACAGAGGTCTAAATATTAGAAGCCCAACATCTACAATCCCAAACGGGATTAAATGTACACTCGAGTATGTGGGGACTCATTATTTGGGATTTACCATCCTAATAGCTCGTATCTATTCATGCAAAAATCTAAATAACACAAAGCAAGAGAATTGCAAACTTGAAACATGCTTCTCTAGTTCCACTGCACGACAAAACAAAATGCACAAAAAACATTAATTACCAATTGCACTGCGGTCAATATTCTTGTACATTTCGTCTACAGGGGAATGGTATTTCTGTAGAGTCATAAATGAATAAAAGTATGAAGTAGAAACTGAGGAACCACTTTATTGCCAAGTTTGCAGATAGCACACAATAAAGCAATTTAAACCCTTGCCAGTTTCAGAGCATACACAGTTAGTAGATCTGGTACTGTGCACAATTGTTTAAACAGTAATAATTTATTCAGTCTTTCAAACTCTGCCAGAAATCTTTGGATCATCCTATTTCTCGCCCAGTTCCCAGCGAGTCATTGTTTCTAAACAAACATCAACATTCATTTTGCAATACATTGTGTTTTTCATTTATTTCCACACACTCTTACTGCACATTCTCGTTCATCTCGTTAGAAGTTGTTAGATCGATTTCAAAAGTGTGTGACTGGTGAGAAAGGAAAGTTTCAGTGCACTTAATTCACCATGCATATAATTTGCTGAAAAATCCCCCGCTAATAAAATGTGTTTATTTGTTAACATGGTGTTGCCGAAGTTTAAGACATACAGAAAGCCTGCTGCTTTTATAAATGGTGCAGGCATAGTTTATGTACTTGATTACAGTATTTTTAAATTGTGAACCTAGCTGGGTAGGAAAAGAGTACTGCACATAATTTTGGGATTCATGCAATTGAAATCCACAATAACATTCCAATTTTCATACTCGCAATTGCATTATATTTCACAAATATCCACACGTTTAAGGCAAAAGTAGATTGCCAAGCCAGGATAAGAACCAGGGTTCTTTGAATAAAAGGAGCAATTTAAACAATGAACCTAATTAAGACGACTTATACAGAATTCAATGTTAAGAACATAATTTATCTTAGCTTATCCCTTCATGATAAAATGGATATTCCACCACTTGCGTTTTTATTACCAGCTGTTCTGTTTGTTCGTTGATCTGCACACTCATTTCATTTGTTTATTATGAATTGGAACTCCAAAGAGTTCCACATAAAATGTACAAACAGAACCTACAAAACAACAAATCTTACACTTATTAAGAACAAGATAAAATAAATTCCAAAAGCTATTAATTAGAAGTTACAAAATTGATTATTTACAGTGCAGAATACATGGCAGCAATAATCAAGATAAAACATATTCCACGCATAATAAAACATTTATGCATGAAGTGCTAGTGTGCCAAAATAATTTGAAATAGTTCAAGACCAGAACAACGCATCCCATAAATGAGGGCAATTGTACGATTAAGCTATAGTAAAGAGCAAGGACAATGTCAACAGCCATATTCTAACGACCTCAATAGTATAATTACTAATACCCTAGACTTCTACTTGTAAGGTGCATATAATGTTACAGAGAAAGGCCATATTCAACAAAGTTAAAGCTAAACATTTTATAATTACCCTATCTAAAAATATTTTTAAATTGTTTAAGAAAGATAAAGAATATTATACATACTGATTTGGAGTGTGATTTGCACACTCACAATGATGGCACCTGCTTACTCAGATCTGCAACACAGGGAAGGAAATCATGGAATCAGAGAAAGTAGTTAAACTTCCTCAAATAATGGCCTTGTGTGTACTGCTCCTGTACGTGTAACATGATATGCAAGCATTTGTTTAACTATGAAATTAGCAAATAACACATTTACTGCACTACATTGTGTGTTCTTTAATAGCAGAGTGTTTTCCAGAAGAATGCTTGTTTATGCACCCAACACATTCAGGTACTTTAGGTTCATGTTGTAATGTTCCATTTGTAGTGTGATGACTGGGAGTGACTAAGTGAGTCACCGGCCTGCAGTGTACATTTGGTTCACCCTGTGCATGACGTAATGCGCTGGGGTGAGGAAAAATCAAGGGAGTGGCCTGATGAGTTGTTCGTGACCACGAGGGCCACCAGACTGGGCTCAGCGTGGTATTTTACTGCAGGGCAGCACCTGGGCCATGCAGACAACCAGGGCCTCTACACTGGCGATGATGGCAGTGATTGCCCACCCACGCTAGCAAAGGAAGCCTCAACCCACACCGCCGCCGCCTTCACAGGTGAGGAAAGTAAGCAGCCCCCATGCACAGAGATGCTGCCTGCAGCAGAGAAACAGTTTACATTCCCCCTGTGAGGACACATGTGCTGAGGTGTCAAGGCTACCTGCAAGCATCCATGTAATTGTGTTGGGACAGTCACCCCTCCAAAGGATAATATCACAGGTGCAGCAAGGTCACAGTGCCTCAAGTGACTCTATCTCCCTCGCTCCTGAGAAAGAATCTGGGCTCCCCATGCATGCAGATCAGGGCATATGAGACTCCAGAACATGGCAAAACACAAACTCTTTACAGCAGCCGCATCGACCTCCACTGGACAGCAACTTCTCGCCTTGCCACGCTGTGTAGAACCAGCTGCAGCCCACAAAATCACCTGTGAGGGGCTGAACCGCAAAGAAAGCACCCATACTACACTACAAGTCAGAGGAATACTGCCATCCAGCTGGAAGAACAGATTCCCTCGGTCTGGCGGCTGCCGTAAGACATCTATAGTGAGGCAGCACTCGTGCCACGAGGTGCCCGTCACCACAATCAAGATGGCGGCTATCCTGGCCATTGAGCCATTCATGGTTGATGGTGCACCATCGTCCCCAGCCCCAAAATGGATGGATTGGAGTGACTGTCTACAGTTCTACTTTGAAAGGTCGGGCATTGCGCAAGATCGATGTTGTGTACTACTACTCCACCTAGTGGGAAAAGTAATACTCCAAAAATATACCAGACCCTAGTGGAAGCCACTCCTAAGACGTACATCACTCTCCTCAATGTCCTGAACACCCACTCCGAACCGATAGCACACAGGGACTATGTACAGTTCATCTTCAGGTAAGCCTGGCAGGAAGTTGATTAATTGATTGACGCATTCCATGGACGTTTGAAGGAGCTAGCCAGCACATGCAGTTTCCAAGACAAGCAAGAGGAGTTGAGGGCCCAGATAATACAGGGCTACTAGTCGACGTAACTCCCGTAAAACATACTGCAAGAATCATGGAAGACTCTAGCTGACATTCTATCCATGATTTGATTTAATTTGAGTGTCTTGTAGAGCACATAGCTGCCCAAAGGATTCCAGGTGCTAGGAGACCAATGTCGGAGAAGGATAGAAGTTTTTTAGTAATACTGATGGAACAGCCACATTTCATTGATTTCCGGAAGGATGCTTCCGATTCCAGGAGTCTAGATTCCTGTGGCAGTGAGTTTCACAGGTTAGGAGTTAAATGAGTAAAGGATGTGCCTCCCCATCTGGCTCTCCTTATTCTGGTAGTTCTTATCAGCCATTCGGAGCCAGACCTGAGGCTTCTGTTTTGACATAGTGGATCAGCAGGTTTCTGATTTTCCTCGGGTCTTGTTGTGTAACACTCTGTGTGTCATACAGAGTGTCTTAAACTTAATTCTAGCCTCCATTGGAAGCCAGTGAAGTGCTTCAAGATGCTTTCTGGCTGATTTCTAAATCGGGACCTCGCACAGCAGTCTTGCTGTCGTGTTCTGGACCACCTGGAGTCTACTGATAATGCATTTTGGTGCTCCTAGGAAGTTTAAGAACTTTGCAGAGCATTCTAAGTAGACCAAAACATGTGCTAGCTGGTTTCTTGACGTTGATCACCATTGTTAGATCCTTGTCAAGCCAGAAACCAAGATTTTTGATAGACTTCTTTGTGGGTGGTTGGGGTACCTAGGCAGTTGTGCCAGCTGATCAGAGGCCTGGGACTGCCTTGTTCCTGAAGGACCATAAGCTCCGTTATATCCCTGTTCAGCTTAAACAGCTATTCGTCATCCAATCCACAACCCTTTCCATGCAGAGTGCTACTCTATCGGAGTCATTGTTTGTTCTGGGGTCTAGGAAGATCACCAACTGGGTGTCATCGGCATAGGATATCATAGAGACATCAAACTCCTGTGCTATCTGTGCTAGTGGTCCCATATGCACATTAAATAGTGTGGGGATCAATGTGGAGCCATGTGGGACCCCACAAGACAGAGGCATGATCTGAGAGAGAAGGTTAGATTCCATTACTTGGAACATTCTGCCTTCCAGGTAAGGATGACAGCCGTTGTAGGGATTTATCATGGACACCAAGTTCCAGCAGATAATAGTGGTCCACTGTGTCAAACGCTGCGCTAGGGTCGAGAAGTAGTGTAGCAGCGGAGCTTCCCTGATCCAGTGTCGTTTTGAGTTCCTCAACCACTGCCAGGAGTGCTGATCCATGGGAAGATCTAAGGAACTGCTGAGTGCTAGAGCTTTACACATGGAAGCTGCACTAAACTGTCCCATTAAAACTGAACAAGCCAACGTATTAAAAGCCAAAGCACACCCTCCTCCAGCAAAATAACTGCAAGAAAGGCAGAAGGAGTGTGGCTACTGCGGTGGCACACCGCATTGTATGAACAAATGCCCAGCTAAGGGGAAGATATTCTCTGCCTGCGGAAGGATAAATCATTATTCGAAAGTCTGCAGATCCTCGAGATCACCTGGTGAAAGAACCCTGGACAGGAAATATATGGAGGATAACACCAGGGATTATCGCTAGCATTACGTGTAGGCAGTGGACCAACAGTCCCAGAAGTGGCACCGGCTACCAAAATGCCTGGTCCAGATCCATCACCAGAATGTCAAGGCCACCATTGACACTGGAGCTTCAATCAAACTCTTTGCAGCAAGTATGTACCGGTTCTTGGATCCAAGTCCTCCCCTGCATGAAGCCAAAATGTGTGTTTTTGCATAAGGACAGAAGACACCCACCCCCCTTATTGGGTGTTTCAAGACGGAAATCCTACACCAACATCTGACCACACCCACCAAAGTTTACGTATCAAAAAAGGACATCAGATGCTAGTCTGTGGCACCACAGCTGAAGAGCTTAAGGTAACATAATTTGCGTTCGCAGTGCAGGAGGAGGAGATCGCAACAATTCTTTATGAGTTTGGAGAAATATTCCAGGGCATAGTGTGCCTTAAAGGAAATGAGGTTTCGCTTCACATAGATCGATCAGTCCAGCCAGTGGCGCTGAGACATTGGTGCCTAGTTTTTCACCTCAGGCAAAAGGTAGAGGAGGAGCTAGAAGCATTGGAACAACAAGGCATCATCGAGAAATTTACCGGCTCCACTCCTTGGGTGTCCCCAATTGTAGTTGACAGGAAGCCGAAGCAGCCAGGGCAGGTACGCATTACCACATCCCCCCCACGATCGACAACATTCTAGGAGAGCTGAACGGGGCAGTGTGGTTCTCGAAAATGGATCTGTGCGCTGGATACCACCAGCTACCCCCCCACACGGACTCCGCTATGTCACTACATTCTCGACACACGTCAGCCTTTGGAGATACAAGCGCCTCAACTTTTTGATCTCCATTGCCGCTGAGGTGTTCCAAAACACCATAAGGGAAGTTTTGAGGGGCCTCCCCAGGGGCCTCAATGTCAGTGATGATATACTGGTGCATGCAAAGTCACTGGAAGATCACCACCAGTCTCAAAAAGGTTTTTCAACGAATATGTGAGTCTGGTTTGATGCTACATTGAGAAAAGTGTGAATTTCTGCAGAAATAGATCAGCTTCTTTGGCTACACCTTCTCAGACAAAGGAATTACCCCAGACCCCAACAAGGTGCGGGACATTCAGGAAGCCCCATAGCCATCCAAAGTGTCTGAGATGCGAAGCTTTCTCAGAATGGTCGACTTCTGCAGACGGTTCATCCTGGACCTGACTAATCTCACACACACCCCCCCCAGGGAACTCACATAATCCAACTTCATTTGGCATTGGGGGACAACCAAGACCGAGCCTTCATGAAGACCAAAGAAGCACTCTCTTCAGAGAACACTTTGTCGTATTTCAACCCTTTGCTGTCCCCAAACATCACTGTAGATGCCAGCCCCTTAAGACTAGGACCAGTACTAACACAGCAACAAGCAAATGAGAACTGGGCCTTCATAGCCTATGCCAGTCGCTCCCTGACAGACACGGAACAACAATACTCCCAGATTGAACTGGAGGTGATTGCAATCCACTGGGCATGCTGGCATTTTCACATATGTCTACGGACACCCATTCACTGTTTCCATGAATCCCAAGCTGCTCCAACCCCTGTTTCAGGGTTCAGCGCCAAATCCTCCCCCAAGGATTGAGAAGTGGATCCTCCAATTGCAAGGATATGACTACAAACTAGAGAACAAACCAGGAGCCTCCAACCCTGCCGACTATCTATCAAGTCATCCCAGAGCCGCCACTGAAATATAAAGGGCTGAAGCTCAAGACATGGAAGAGCATGTAGGGATTGTGACAGAGTGATCATGCCCCCTCCTGATGGGATTAGACTTGCTGGTCGGATCAACCAAGAAAGACGAATGCCTGCAACTTGCAAATCTCCGCCATCAGAGCCAAAAACTGGCGCCCTGTCATAGTGAGCCTGACTCAGACGACACAGCAGGTCGAAGAAATGTTAGAGTCGCTGATACATGTGCGAGAGGAACTGTCCACAGACATCAGTGGATGTCTCTTTAGAGGGCCCAGTCTAGTTATCCCATCAAACCTCACATCTCAGGCAGTGCAGCTTGCACATCGCGCACATCAGGGCATTGGGAAGACCAAGAGCCGACTGACAGTGATGGTGTTTTTTCCAGGAATGGACAAGATGATCGATCAAGTGGTCAACTCCTGCTAGTGGTGCCAAGTCTCTGGAAATCCTGAACATCCACACCTGGTCATTACTGAGGACAACCCACAGCGACTATGGGTGATGTGAGCATGGATTTTGGACATCTCCCAGATGGACGATATGTATTTGTCGTCATTTAAAATTACACAAAATATCCAGAAGTAGAGATCATCGGAACCCAAACTGCCGCTGAAGCTATTACTAAGTCGAGAAGATCATCTCAACCCACCAACAATGGACTGCCATTTCACAGACAAGATTTTGATGACTATCTTCGTTCCTGGTGCGCTTGTCATCGAAAGGTAACACCAAAGTGCCCAAGCCAACAGGAAGGTTGAGCAGTTCATGCGGACCCTAAACAAGGTAATTCAAATCATTCATGCAGAATAATCCTCAGTGGAAAGAGCTACCTACAGTTTCTTGAGAGAGAACAGGCTGACACCCCATGTCACAACAGAGAGAGCCCCAGGACATGCCAGCATGGTGCCAGTGGTGCAGGACACCATCCCGTATCATCCCAACTGGACCCCGTCACCCATCAATAATTCCCAAGTTCTAAGAAAAAGGTCGGCATGAATGCTCAATCCAGTGAAAGGCGAAAGGCGAAGGTATAAGCCGTCTACCAAGGGGACTTGGTATATATCAAAGACGGATACCCCGGAAACAAGTTTCACCACCGATTTGAACACTGTCACACACCAGAGAGGAAACATGGTCACAGCACGCCGAGGAGAGGAGGAAGTCACCAGAAATATATCATTTTTCAAGAGGGTGCATGATTTGACAATGGCCTCAGATATCTAAGAGGATGCCGCAGCCAGGTGTAATGACGGTGTAACTCCAGACACCCCTATGCTGAACAACAGCAGCACTCCAAGGAGACCACAGCTGGAGGTGAGTGGGCTGGAATGTGCCAAGGCCACCCCAGTCAACCCTGATAACTAATCTCAAGGGGACTCCCTAGCACCAATACGGCAAACCCGGGGAACGCGCTACAGGTACCATCTGCGAGTCAATCCAGCTCCCTCGTCCTGCTTGGCAGACTTCATTGTTTGATGGATGTGAGAGGAATAGCTGGAGTCGGCTGACTGGTAACTGTATACACTTCCAACGATGTACACTGTGGTCAGACATTACACCTGTTATCATGTGGTTATTTTGATATGTTTGTTATCGCCTAATAATCACAAACGTATCAGGTATAAAAAAAGGGGGCTCAGTGAAACAAATTATCTGACACGGGCAACCAGGGAGACCAGGCAGGCGGACTGTTACGCTTTTAATGAGAGGTAAGACAAACTCGGTCTGTAACGCTGGGAGGGAGGTTAACTTGCTAGGAAACTCCTTTTCATCACCTCGGATCCCGTCTATAATCCGGGCAGTTTACACCATAAGTGGGAGCCCAAAAATATCATGTAAACCAAGTCAGTTGTCACTGAAATGATTAGAACATTAAAATTGTGTAACTGAGCCACGATATATATCAGGTTTATAATTCTAATCGGGAATCAGCATGGAATCCGCCCGCCCAGCCTAATGACTAGGTGGATGGCATACAAATGTAAAGGACAATATACCTACTAATGTGATCAAGGAAGTATTAGTATGCACCATCAAATAGGACCATACAACACTATTCTTGATGTTATATATTGTTTATCTAGACGCTGAAGATCCCCTCAAATAATAAAGAGGTAGGATTACTGCGTGAGTCCAGGAGGAGGAAAAGAAAGGACCCCCCCGGCAAAACTAAAAGAAATACACTTTACAAGTCTGTGGAAACGCAGCTCTCGCAACTGAGCGTAGTGTCCCTATGCAATTAATAAGTAAGTGACAATGAGAAATGTCCTTATTCATATTTAGACCTTTTACTTCAATAGTTTAAAAATAATTTTCCCATATAATATAAGTTTATAAATTATATGTATTTATTTTAGAAAGAAGATGTTTTTAAATCTGTCCTGAGGAAGGTGTTCTAAAAAAACGAAGCACCGAAACGCGTCGACACACACATTTTTAACTGAATGATCTTTGTTTTTTTTTAATGATGTATTGAGGAACATGTATTGATTTGTGGTGAAATTTAGGAAATATGTTTAATATGTTGTTTTGAAAAAGCTGTATGATTTTGTTTTTAATGAACTGCTTACACTAATTATAAGAAAATCTTTTTATCAAATAAAAATCGATTTAGTGAAATACAATTTTACGTTTTGATTTAAATATACTGTATGGGGCTATGAGATTGAAATCGGTCTAAACAAATGATGTTGTACATGATATTTGCTAGTAACCTAAACTGAAACACACAGAAAGGAATTATTTTTTTGATTGTAACTCCAGACACCCCTATGCTGAACAACAACAGCACTCCAAGGAGACCACAGCTGGAGGTGAGTGGGCTGGAATGTTCCAAGGCCACCCCAGTGAACCCTGATAACTAACCTCAAGGGGACTCCCTAGCACCAATACGGCAAACCCGGGGAACGCGCTACAGGTACAATCTTCGAGTCAATCATGCTCCCTCGTCCTGCTTGGCAGACTTCATTGTTTGATGGATGTGAGAGGAATAGCTGGAGTCAGCTGACTGGTAACTGTATACACTTCCAACGATGTACACTGTGGTCAGACGTTACACCTGTTATCATGTGGTTATTTTGATATGTTTTCAATTTGTCGTTAATGTGTTTTATTATTAAAGATAAGGAGGAATACAATGTTCCATTTGTAACGTGATGGCTGGGGGTGCCTAAGTGAGTCACCCACCTGCGTCGTACAGGCCCACGCGCCCCGTGGCCCATCCTGAGTGTGCCCGGTCTCCGCTGCCAGTAATTGTATTTGCTTCACTGTTGTGCCAGTATTTGTATTTGTATTTCGCGTCCACTGTTGTGCCCCTGATTTCGTTTATGTTGCTTCCACTGTTGTACCCCTGATTCTTTTTTGTGCTTCAACCGCCGTTTTTTCCCGCTGTTCCACCCCGCTCCCCGCTCCCTGCCGCTGCTCCCCCGTGGCCCCACCCCCGTTTCCTTCTATTCACCACTCCCGACCCAACTCGCCACCCCGCTCCCGCCTCCCAGCTGCTCCTCTCTCCCACTGGATACTTAAGGTGGTGTCCACGAGTCGGGGGGCTGTGACCGACCTGACCTCGTCAGAGCCGGTCGCTCCCCCGCTGCGTGGCCCATCCTGAGTGTGCCCGGTCTCCGCTGCCAGTAATTGTATTTGCTTTACTTTTGTGCCAGTATTTGTATTTGTATTTCGCGTCCACTGTTGTGCCCCTGATTTCTTTTTCGTTTTTTCCACTGTTGTGCCCCTGATTCTTTTTTGTGCTTCTACCGCCGTTTTCTCCTGCTGTTCCACCCCGCTCCGCGCTCCCTGCCGCTGCTCCCCCATGGCCCCACCCCCATTTCCTTTTGTTCACCGCTCCCCTCCCAACTCGCCACCCCGCTCCCGCCTCCCAGCTGCTCCTCCCTCCCACTGGATACTTAAGGTGGTGTCCATGAGATGGGGAGCTGTGACCGACCTGACCTTGTCAGAGCCGGTCGCTCCACCCGCCGTGTGGCCCATCCTGAGTGTGCCCGGTCTCCGCTGCCAGTAATTGTATTTGCTTCACTGTTGTGCCAGTATTTGTATTTGTATTTGTATTTTGCGTCCACTGTTGTTCCCCTGATTTCGTTTTCAATGCTTCCACTGTTGTGCCCCTGATTCTTTTTTGTGCTTCTACTGCCGTTTTCTCCCGCTGTTCCACCCCGCTCCCTGCCACTGCTCCCCGCAGCCCCACCCCCATTTCCTTCTGTTCACTGCTCCCCTCCCAACTCGCCACCCCGCTCCCGCCTCCCAGCTGCTCCTCCCTCGCTCCAACCCCCACTCTCCAGTTATGGCACAGTCCGCACGTACGCACAGCGATCACGCGCAGCGGGCGCGTTGATGGTGCCATAACTGGAGAGTGGGGGGTGGAGCGAGGGAGGAGCAGCTGGGAGGAACCCTGGATCTCAACGATGCCAATGCGCCCGATGAACATACAACGCTACCACCCTCCACGCTCTCAACGCCGGCCGAACACCCGCCTGCTCCAGAGCCAGCCCGAAACTCACCCACGGACCCTTCACCTGCCAAGCCTGCACATACACCTGCCTCTGGACCTGCACCGCACCCCCCAAGCCGAGCACCAGCAGCAACCACCTCAAGTGCATCCTGCTCAACACCCGCTCCGTCCACAGACACGCCGTCGAACTCTGGAACCTGCTCGACACAACATCACCAGATGTCACCTTCCTCACGGAAACCTGGATGAACCCCTTCTCAGCGCTCGACATCGCCATCCCGGACTGATACAAGATCATCCGGAGGGACCGCGTCTACCAGACGGGAGGAGGAATCGCCATCGTACATAAGAACACCATCCACATCACAACCAACTCCGACGACACCCCGACCGCCGCTGAACACCTCAAATTCAAGATACACACGACACCAAGACCACACTCAGAGGCACCCTCATCTACAGACCCCCGGGACCACGCACACAATTCAGCGAAGACATTGCAGACTTCATCAGCCAACGCGCCCTCCCATCCACCGACTACACCCTCCTAGGGGACCTCAACTTCCACCTGGAGAACAACAAGGACAGCAACACCACTACTCTGATGGACCACCTCGCCAACCTCGGACTCAAGCAACTGGTGAACACCCCCACTCACTACGCCGGCCACACGCTTGACCCAGTCTTCTCCTCCAGCAAACACGTCTCCTTCAGCCACTCCACCGGACTCCATTGGACTGACCACAGCTGCGTCCACTTCAGCTTCAGTAGAACCACAACCCACCACCACCCCCAGCAGGCCCCTCGCAGGAACTGGAACAAGATCACCGCCGACAAGCTCACCACCTCCCTCAGCAGGAACCCCCCCCCGTCAGCAATGCAGACCCCAACGAAGCAGCCAACAACCTCACACAGTGGATCTCCAACTGCGCAGACAAACTCGCACCACTAAAGACCCCTCCCAACAGACCCGGCAGCAAGAAAGCCTCATGGTTCACCGAGGAACTTAAGAACTCCAAGAAGAACTGCTGCACCCTCGAGAAGGCCTGGCGCATCGACCAGACCACAGACAACAGTACTGCCCTCAAGAAAAACACCCGTAAACACCACCAGCTGATATGTATCACCAAGAAAACGGCATTCAAAGAACAACTGGACAACAACGCCCACAATAGCAAGGAACTCTTCAGCATTGTCAAAGAGCTCTATAACCCTAGCGCCGGAAACAACGACATCGCTCCCTCTCAAGACCTCTGCGACTCACTCGCCTCATTCTTCCACCGCAAGATCGACGAAATACACAACAGCTTTGGCGCACCAACCACGCACCCCACCACTGAACCAACGCCCCCCACCATCACTCTCCGCGCCTGGACACCGGTCAGCACTGAAGACACCATCAGCACGATGACCACCATCCACTCCGGATCCCCAACCGACCCCTGCCCAACCACATCTTCAACAAGACCGACTCCACCATCGCACCCAAACTCCGGGACATCATCAACACCTCCTTCAACACCGCCACCTTCCCGGAGAGCTGGAAGCCCGCCGAGATCAACGCCCTCCTGAAAAAGCCAACAGCTGACCCCACCGACCTCAAGAATTTCCGCCCCATCTCGCTCCTCCCTTTTCATTGAGTAGACCGTCAACAGACAGCTTGCCGCCTTCCTCGAGAAGAATGGATCCCTCGACCACTCACAGTCCGGCTTCCGAGCCAACCACAGCACCTAGACCGCCCTCATCGCAGCCACAGACGACATCAGATCCCTGATCGACAACGGAGAAACGGCGGCCCTCATCCTCCTGGACCTCTCCGCAGCTTTCGACACTGTCTGCCACCGCACCCTAGTGCAGCGCCTCAGCAACACCGGAATCCAAAAAAAGGCACTGGAATGGATAATCTCGTTTCTCACCGGAAGAACCCAGAGAGTCCGCCTCCCCCCGTTCAGATCAGAGGCCACCGAAGTCATCTGCGGCATACCACAGGGATCATCACTCAGCCCCACTCTCTTCAACATCTACATGAGCCCCCTCACAGCCATCGCACGCCAACACAACCTCAACATCATCTCCTACGCCGACGACACCCAGCTGATCCTCTCCCTCACCAACGACCACGCCACCGCCAGAACCAGCCTACACGAAGGGATGAGAGATGTCGCCGAGTGGATAAAGAACAGCCGCCTGAAACTGAACTCAGGCAAGATGGAAGTCCTCACCCTCTGATCATCACCCTCCGCCAGGGATGACTCCTGGTGGCCCCCCGCCCAGGGCTCCACTCCCAAGCCAACAGACCAACCTGGGCTTCATCCTGGAATTCTCCCTCTCGATGACCAGACAAGTCAACGCCGTCTCATCATCATGCTACAACACCCTTCGCATGCTCCATAAGATCTTCCGATGGATCTCCACCGAAACCAGGAAGACAGTCACCCAGGCACTCGTCACCAGCCGACTCGACTATGGAAACACCCCTATGCTGGAACCACAGCCCAACTTCAGAAGAGGCTCCAACGCATCCAGAACGCCTCCGCACGACTCGTCCTGGACATTCCCAGGCACAGCCACATCTCCGGCCACCTGAGAGACCTGCACTGGCTCCCCGTCAACAAGAGGATCACGTTCAGACTCCACACCCACGCACACAAAGCCCTCCACGACCTGGGCCCCATGTACCTCAACAACCGACTGACCTTCTACACGCCCACCCGCCTGCTACGATCGACCAACCTTGCCCTTGCCACCGTTCCACGCATCCGCAGAGCCACCGCCGGAGGAAGATCCTTCTCCTACCTGGCAGCCAAGTCATGGAACTCCCTCCCCATCCACCTTCGGCAAACCCAGGACCATCTCGTATTCAGGAAGCAACTCAAGACCTGGTTTTTCGAGCAGTAACGGACCACTCTCCCCCAGCGCCTTGAGACCCTCCCGGGTGATTAGCGCGTGATACAAATGCTATGATTGATTTATTGATTGGTTATTTTGATATGTTTTCAATTTGTGGTTAATGTGTTTTATTATTAACGATAAGGAGGAATTCAATGTTCCATTTGTAACGTGATGGCTGGGGGTGACTAAGTGAGTAACCCACCTGCGTCGTACAGTTGAATCACCTGATGCATGATGTGATGTGGCGGGGTGAGGAAAAATAAAGGGAGTGGCATGATGAGTCAGACGGAGCCACGTGTGCAACATGACTGGGCTCAGCGTGGTCTTTTACCGCAGCTCAGCGCTTTGCCCATGCATACAAAAAGGGCCGCTACATATTTCACGAATTACAGAGCATCAGTGAACTGCACCAAGAAAGAATGCTTTGATCCTAAAGGTATACAAGAATTCAAAAGACCCGAAATATTCTGTATTGTTTTCAGGCAACTATATAATAACTACACTGTTTAAAGAAACATATGCACAGGCACAAAAAAGCCTCAATTCTAAATAGCCTAGAAAAAATAGGGTTCTCTTCTAAATCGCCTTATCTAACGTTTACTGATACATGACTCAGTTGACGTTTCAAGAATGCAGCAGAGTAGGATGGCCACTTTGAGGCACGTAGGAATCAGATTAACTAGTGGCATTCTCCAGACATCTGTGTACAAGGCTCTACAAGTGTCACATTTAAGCGAGCATGTTATTTTATTTATATATTGTTAATGTTACATGTGACATAGGCTTTGTTGCATAGTCCACTTTTGTAAATCAAATAAAATGTGAGTGCTTCGTTCATTTATTGAGGTGTGCTAAGGCTGGAGTTTAGACATTTATTGACTTGGGTTTCTTATCTTCATGTCTAATTTCCTATTTTTTCAGAGTTTGCATCTGCTAAACTGTCATATATTTTTTGCAACTAAGTTGTATCAGATAGAGAAATATTTTCCATGCATTGCTGCAATGCTCAAGGTTGCTAAAAGTCTGCTTGCAGAGTGGGCCTTAGGCAAGTACCATGTTGGTAGAATTAAAGAGATAGAAGATCTGTGGCTTCCATGTGCTTCAACGAAATAAACTAATACAATAATTGTTTACAGCCCTTGGATTAGCAAAAGCAAGATACAAGTGGAATGCGTCCCCAACTGCTCCATAGATTCTGTAGGGCATATAAGGGTATGAAAGACCATAGCAATTCCGGTGGGTCAAGCAGGTTTCTAGGAGAGATGCCATCCAACAATGACCAGTTTTGAGGCCTTATGGCATACAGGTACATGACTCTGCAAATATTATGAAATAATGCATGAAGCTACAATGCAGAATATAACCTTTAGTAGCTTTTTGGTACAATGGCAGGGATTAATTTTCTATTTACCAAAATTCCTATTGCACCAAACTATCAGGTATAACTGTTGAAAGCATATGATAGAGAGTGCAAGAGTCAAGGCAAATGCCTTCGTCCCTCAAAGATGACTACAGAGGCAGAAACCTGTCACCAAAAACAGCATGATTGATCCAAACAGATCCTCTTGTTTTAGATCACTGTGGAGAGGTTGTAAAACATATCTTCTAACAGGGCAATGGATTGACAGTTTTCCTCAATCCACATTATTCTAGATATAATAGAAAAGGCAGCCTTTATTATCTATGTATTTTCATAGCAAAGGGAAAATATGAGGAGCGAGATGATGCATAGAAAAAAAAGGGAGGGTGGAGAGTGGCACAGAGATCAGACACAAGAGAGATGGGGCAGCAGGAAGATCAACCAGGAGAGCAGTCCTTGCAAGAGCAGTTCCTTCAGTTTGGCATTGTATTTTTTAATTTGAGCGAATTTGTAGATCACGGTGGTTACTCTACAGAATGCCCTGGCATTAACTGGGAAGAAAGCCTGAATAAAAACATTTGCTGCACAACAACATTTTGATTTTCTTCCTGAAAGCCATATATTTAGATTCTGCTTCTAGATGAAGGGGGAGCTTATTCAAGATTTTGGTGGATGGAAGCAACAATATCTCACACCACTCTGTTCTTACCTAATTTTTGAAACAGATGGTAGTGAAATAAAAGTTGAATGAAGAGTCAGTGATGGAAGAAAGGGCAGAAAATGAACTCAAATGTCCATTGGGCCCTTCCCACCGCAGGAGAGCAGTCCTTGCACGAACAGTTCCTTCAGTTTGGCATAGTATTTTTTAATTTGAGGGAATTTGTAGATCACAGTGGTTACTCTACAGAATGCCCTGGCATTAACTGGGAAGAAAGCCTGAATACAAACATTTGCTGCACAACAACATTTTGATTTTCTTCCTGAAAGCCATATATTTAGATTCTGCTTCTAGATGAAGGGAGAGCTTTTTCAAGATTTTGGTGGATGGAAGCAACAATATCTCACACCACTCTGTTCTTATCTAATTTTTGAAACAGATGGTAGTGAAATAAAAGTTGAATGAAGCGTCAGTGATGGAAGAAAGGGCAGAAAATGAACTCTAATGTCCATTGGGCCCTTCCCACCGCAGGTCCTGGGGTCCATCAAGAGTGCCTTAAAGCAATTCTTCTGTCAACACGTTAAATGGTTTTTCTGCTAATAGTAATATGGCAAAGTCAATTGGTGATCATTGTGGTACAGAATCATATTCTGGTCAATTTAAATGTTTTCCAATGAAGGGAAAGAAATGTTTAAAATGTAGGAAAGGTGGACATTTTAGAAATGTTGGCAGTAACATAAATATTTGTTACGGAAACAATTGGGCAAATTGAAGGGATTTTCATATCACATCCAACTAAAAGAAAATCTGGTGCCTGTTGAGCACAAATTTAGACATTTTCCATTATCAGTTGCTAGTGAGTTATCTATAATGCTGATGACCATGTGCAAAGAAGGTGCGCTTGAATCAGTCAATGTGTCTGAATGGGTACCTTCCATTGTTTTAGTTAAAAATTAGTGGGGAGTTCTTTGCATTTGTGTTGATTTGAGGTCAGTCAATAAACAAATGTTGGCGGATTGTCATCCTCTGCTGCGCTTTAAAGAGTTAGTAGTGAAATTGAATGGTGCAACATTCTTTTTAAAATTATTGATTTAAATGCAGCATATCATGACACTGAACTGATGACAGATTCTTGTTCTATTACTAATTGTATTACACCGGATGGAGTATTCAGTTATACACATGTGCCTTTTGGCCTGGCATCAGCTGCATCAGTATTTCAGAAGCTCATATTTTGCCTGTTCAGAAATACTGATAATGTGGTGGCATTCCAAGATGACATTTTGGTTTGGACAAATTCTGAAGATCAATCATACTCTTGATAAAGTGATTTCTATTTTGAATAAGAAGGGTATGAAAATGTGTTTAGATAAATGTAAATTTCTGGGCACAGACATGGTATATTTAGGTAATACTATTTCTGAGAAAGATATTGCACCAGGCGAGGCCAGTACAGAAAAGAGCGATGGGGCGGGGGTGGGATGGTGGGGAAGTAGACATATGATGGGAGAGGGAAAATAAAAAAAAATTAAAAAACACTTACCGTGCACACACTGCACCACCAACTCGATCCGCCCCAACCTGCCCCACCGCTTCTACCTGTACTGGCCACACCTGTATTACACCTAAAAAAATTCACTCAAATTAATTAGAGACATTGTTGAACCAAGCAACAAAGAACAAATCAGGTTTATGTAAGTACTATCTAGATTTGTTAAAAACTTTCTGAAATGGCAGTACCATTACACTCACTACTTAAGAAGGGTGCAAAATGTGAATTGTTGCAACAAGAAAAATAAAACATTTGCTATGCTTAAAAAATGTATTATAGATTCACAACCTGTATCTCCTTTTTCAAACGATGCATTGAATGTAGTTACTTTGGATGCCAGTTCAATGGGGTTACGTGTGGTTTTGAGTTTAAGGGATGTGAAACTTACTATTGCTTTCGCATTACAACCTTTGACATGAGCTGAGTGTAAATATTCTGCAATTGAACATGAGGCACTGTCTTGTGCTTGGTCTGTTGAACATTTCTAAATGTATTTGTCGGGCAAACAGCTTAAGTTGAGGACTGATCACAAACCTTTAACTGCCTCAATATAAAAAAATAGAGTTGGAAAGGCATCTTTAAAGTTGATATGAATACTGGCCAAACTTTATGAACATAATTTTAACGTTGCATATTTGCCTGGTGTGTGTAATGTAAGAGCGGACTGTTTATCTAGATTGCCTGGTCATAATTGGAATGCAGATAGGGTAGATAGCTTGGAAGAATGTGTTGGAGCTAGTGTGAAGGATGTTGAATTATTAGTTGGCCAAGTGATTCCAGAAAACTAATGCTTGCTAGCATCCAATGAGGATAAGCTTTTAAGTGTGTTGAAAGAGAACATTGTGAATGGCTGGCCTAGAGATACATTTTGGAGCAAAGATTTACAAGTGTTTTATTAAGTCAGAAATGAATTATCCATTAAAAATGACATGGTATTGAAGAGTGAATGTTTTGTTCCTTAGGTGGAAATGAGAAATAAATTGATTGCTGTAGTTAATATGGGACGCGTTGGTCAGTTTGGTACCATGAAAAACATTGAAAAATTTATTTTGGTGGCCATTTATGGGTGTAGAGTAAAAAACATACATAAAGAATTATATTTTGTATCAGATTTTCGATAAAGTACTGGAATTATAGAAAAACAAGGTGATTATAAAGATTTACCAGACAAGCCTTTGAAAGATTTTGCAATTTATTTGTTGGGACATTAATAGTCCTGGGAAAGTGGTATGTTGGGACACATAGATTACTTTTCCAAATGGGTGTAATATGAATAGATTGTGAAACCCAACACTGATGGAGTGATTTATTTTCTGGATGAATGTTTTAGAAAAGACGGATACCCTTATTTCAATACTTCTGACAATGGTGTCCAGTTTACTTTGTTGAAGGTATAAAAAATTTTTCCAAATGTTGCCAATAAACATAAATGCACTGCACTATACTGACAAAATATGAAGTTGGAAGGAATTCAGTTAGAAATCAAGGTAAGCGTTGATGTCAAAGAACATGTAACCACGTTAATTAGGTCATATCTTTGCACTTGTCCCAGTGCCACAAAGTTTTCACCTTTCTTATTGCTTAAAGAAAGGAAACCTAAACAAGATTTAAATCCACGTTGGTTATAAAATAAACATTCAGGTGTTGACATGGGAAAAGTATATCATGAAGTAAAAAAGAATGTGTTAAATAATAAAGTCGGTCAAACACACATGTAAAATATATCAAATTGCCTTAACATGCTTCAAAAGGGAGTTTTAAATATTCCAAAGCCTGGAAATTTGTTAAAGTTGCCTGAACATCTGCTTTATTAAGCAATGGTTCTTGGTGGATTTGGTCAAAATTAGCACGCTTAAATAAGAATGTGTGTACTGATATGAGTCATTTACCTAGACCTGATTTTGTCATTAAATCAATTTATGGACATGAAATGAACAGTAAAGATGATGCTATTGTTCTGTTATCGATGAGAAATAATAAAAGCAGTTCTTTTCTGATGAGTGTAATATGTGCAATACAAAGGTACCCAAAATTATTCAGTTACTCCAAAACATACAATGATTTGTTATGTATTAGATCTGTATAATGTAAATCTGTGTAATTACCTTTCATTATTTTGTTTTATAAAGAGGGAATGGGTATAGTAGTGTAGACTTAGGGAATGATTATGGATTTGGTGATGGTACCACCGTCCCGCGACTGTTGCAGGACCAAGTACTCTGCTGAGCCAGGCTGTCCCACGCTGGGCTGGCAGTCTTACTGCAGCAGAGTACTGATGGCGGTATGTGTCACCATCAGCAAGTACACAATGGTGTCCTGACTGCTGACTGCTGGACACATCCATGACAATATACCAGCCAGTCATCCATATGTTGTCGTGCGAAAAGTGCTGTTGGAAATGGAGCTCGACCGAACCAAAGGGGAGCACATCGCATGTGTACCAGTGCCAGTACACAATGGCACAATTACCTTCCGCACACTTTTAGGGAACTTGCACTGCCTTTCAGCTGACCCACGTATGGTAGTATGCCCACCAGGGAAAGGTCGGCGCAAAGGCAGTTTGTAATCTGGCCGTTGGAGGAACTGACAGCACCGTTCTATAGCCTGCTGCTATCTCTTCTGCCACTGACGTTGGAGCACAACTGTTGTTGGTGGTGGCCTTCGTGAGGCGGTCTTCCCATCTTGCTTGTAATTTGACAGTCGAACCATCAGGGCAGTGGGGAGTTGGATCCCCAGGGTCATAATCAGACCCTAAGTTGTTATAGTACTCTATGTTCTTAGGAGCCTGGATTTCTAGAGTACAGTAATCTATGAGTTTCTATTGGTTGTTCTGTACTATTGTTTGAGCAAGGTTAAAGAGTCTAAATAGATATAGAGATGAAGCCTGTTGTGAGGGTGCTCCATTAAAATACATTCTGGAAAATGATAATATGCAGAGATATTGTTTTACTACAACAGCACCTCTTCCCATTGCCAAATCGGTTACCACCTCCTTTGAGGTGTTGGTAAAATATTAATATTTCACACTGGAATTGGGCCGCAAAACATTAATACATACCACTGAGAATCAGTATTTAAGGGTTGCCATAAATATACCCCTTCCGATTCGCAAAGCCAAATTGTGATTCGTCAAAAAGTTACCAAATTGCAGTTTGTATTTTGCACATTACAAAAACAAATTTGTGGTTGCAAATGGTTCTGCCCATTTGTGACTGCAAACACGTTTTATGCATATGGCCCTGAATGAGCTTGATCAAAGGGAACAACTAAAGATTAAATAATCCAGATAGGGTCGAACTGGGATAAAAAATGGGCCTGGGCACCAAAATATAAGTGACCCCTTTATTAGTGAATTTTGATACCTCAAAAGTGGATCATGTTTGCAAACTAGGGCAATGTAGAACTTGTTAATCCAAGCTGTATGGATGTTTCGCAAGGTATAGAAGACTGCATTCATTTGAGTGTGCTGCAGGCAATGTTTGCTTTCATATCTGGGAAATCAACAACAAAGCCATCCCAGAAAACCGCAAAGTAGGCGTCTAACAGCCAAAAAAAAAGACCACACAATGTCCCGTCAGACCAGTCCATCAGGTACTGCCTGATTGCCCTATAGGCCTGTCCGATCCTGAATGTAGAGCCCATGAGGAACGCCTCATATAAGAGGCCTAGAAATTAACCGATAGCATGAAAGCTGCACTGCTCGGATCCTAAGTGTTACAAATTAAGTAAACCAGTCTAGTGCTCACCCTAGTATGCTGCAGATTGCAATCCATTTTAAAAGTGTGTGCGGAGATACAAAGTCAAAGTCGTCACTAAGATTCAGTAAAACCGAAGCTTGTGTCTTCTTGTTATCTAGAATTTTCCATAACTGCACAGTGCATGCTTGTAAAGTAGACTCCTTACTATGCAAAGCTCCAAACCCAGATCGAGAAAGATCAAGATTATTGTTTAAATCGCTATGTTGAAGCAATTGCCAGTTGACTACCAATCTGATAATTTTAGCGCGCAGGGGAAGCAGAGAAGTGGGGTTAAAGTTGGTCATCACTATACGGTTAGATGATGACATCTCAATGAGCTACATTAAAAGTGCCTACTTCCCACTGCTTAAAACTAGAGCCAAGACCAAAGAAGTATTGCATAAGGGGGAAAGTAAAGGAGCGACGTTAAATGCAACTAAGTGAAGAATGTGAGGGGGTATGGTGATGGTGATGTTGTTGGAGCCTAGTTAAAGCACATTCAGGGCCGGCTCTAGGCTCATGGTGGCCCTGTGCAGGGAGAGTAGGTGGGGGCCCCGGAAGAGGGGGTCCGGACGGGGTGGAGCTCAGGAAGGTGTTTTAATACTACGTCCAGAAAAGTCGTTAGATGACCAGTACCTGCGGCTGCTCCTACCCTTCCAAATTTGTCTCAGAACGATACAATTTAGGAGGAGGAGGGCATTGTGACACTCAACATGAGGGACTGGGGGTGCTTGATGTCCGGACTGAGGTGCCTTAGCAGAGCTCTGTGGGCACCAGCACTGTTAGAAGTGGGGGTGCTCAATGTCTGGACTGAGGTGCACTGATAGAGCTGCGTAGTGGTTTTAACGTGTATAGCCGGAGAGCTGCAGGTCAGCATTTAGATGACCTGGCAGGGTTTTGAGTCAGTGTGTACTATTTGGCTACCGCCAGCCAGGACTGAGGGTCACTGGCAGAACTACATAGGGGGTTCCATACTGTTGCTTGTCAAACTGAGGTCCGCTGGCAGACACCTGCAACTAGGAAGGTCCGAGCAGTGCAACAGCCAGTAGGGCTGTGAGTCAGGCCTGAGGTGCATTGGCGGCGTAAGGCTCCCAGTAGTGGAAGAGCTTTGGAAGCAGTCTCAGTCTCTGTACTTGAAGGAGGGGGCAGAGGCATTCTGTTTCCTAAGAGTCTCAATCTGAGTGGCATCAGATATCTTTTCTTTAGGAAGTAGTAATTGAAGGCTCTTGAGAGGACAGGTTAAAATTAAGTCCCCAGTGGTGTGTTTGTATGTTGATAAGAAGTGTGGCTGACTTCTGGTGGCGTTTGGTACAGAGAGGCACAGACAAGCTTGCTTTAGGTGTTAAATTTGGTGCACTTTTAGCACTCATCTTCCCCTAAACAGTGGTCCATCGGAAAGCATATGACTGGTACCAGAAGCTCTAATGCTCATGCAATAAAAAGTGAAAAGTTTGCTTGAAGAAGGTATACGATTGCTCAAAATGGTGATAAAGGTCAAAATGTGTGACCCAATTACAGTTACATTTTATTCATGTTGATGGACACAATCACAAAGCAAGATAGATGAACAGCGTATACACCAAAATGTCAAATCGTTGGTTCTAAGGCAGAGAAACATTGATGCTCAGAGGGAATTCTGAGCCTACCGATTGATGCTACTTGCAGAACTAAACATCAGAGCTCTAAGTGCAATGACAATAATTCCAACCTACAGAGAAATTTGACTAATGTCAGGAGCCAGTAGTGACATACTGAATCGGTCCACACCTTGTCTGGTGGCAAAAAACGCTTGCTTGAGAATCTCAGGTTTGCACATCAGTTGTTATGGGCCATTGATGTGCCACCCTTAAAAATTGTCAGAAATGTGGTGTGTCTTTTTGCGGATTTCGCTCACCTCTCTTGGACATGCCCTAAAATACATCCATACTGGTCCCTGATTCACTCCACTCTTGGCGACATCCTTTCCATGCAGCTGATCCCCACCCCTGAAATAGCGCTGCTGGGTTACGTGGCCAATTACCCCCGGGCGGTTAGGAAACTGGCGGCTTTGGGCTTTCTTTTGGCCAAAAGGGAGATTGCGCAATTGTGGGGCAGTAAGAGTTTCCCTACGTTGAAGGCATGGCTTGGTAGTTTGGCATTCTGTAACGTTAACTGTGAAGAGTACTCCAGTCTGCTCCCTAGTTCGTCTCAACCATTGGACATTTGGGGCCCATAGAGAGCATACGTCGCTAAGACCAGGGCTGATCAATATTCTCAGACCGCAAGTGGTATTGTTCCTCCAGGGGTAGGCTAGGTGGAACTATCGGGCACATATGCCTGTCTCACTGATACATTTTTCACTAGTGCCACTGCTGTGGTCATGTTCCATAGGACGGCTCCGCTTCTTTGGGACTGTAGACTAATAATACGACACACCTCTGCTTTGTACACATTTGACTTGTCATTGATACATATTTGCAATTCCTAATTCAACTATGTATAATAGCTGCTAATGTTTATGCTTGACTGCTGTACATGTTCTTCCGATTGCTGCTGCCATTATACTCTGAAATGTATTGATCATTTTTATTCCTTTATGCAAACTTTGGGAAAATATAGTTTAAAAATAAAAATAAAAAAATTCAACCTTAAAAGAATGCTGGTATGGGTAGGATATAGCACATGTCCACCAAGATCTGTGGTAGACCCCTTATTTACTAGGCAGAATGCAGTGTGTTCAGAAATTAGGTTATAAGTACGATTGTGAACGATGCTTACTATCTCTGTATTAGCAACAATCTAAAAACAGCATTTTAGCATGTTAAAAAATGGAAGATTTCATGGTTGGGGCATTTCTTGTGGCTCTCCAAAACAGAATGTGGGCCATGGAAAAACTGAATAACTTTCTAAACATCTGTAAACCTATCCGTTCTCATGGTTAGTGTAGTTCTTACTAGACCTCATTTCAGAGGTTGAAACCGCCCGAGCTGCCCAGAATGGTCATTTCTAGGTTCATGTGCCTTTTTTTTTCTTTTAATGTAGGAGGTAGCCAGTTCACAAAATTTAGTTAGAAATCATTTCTGTAACTGTAAAATAGAAAAATAATCATCGAGCAGTACTCTTAATCCCACCTCCAATCCCCATCACTTTCTGTGTAATTCCCTAGACAGCAGCAACTGCAAGAGAAGCGCAAGTCATGGAGAGAGATAAGCGGAACCAGTAACTTGCCTTAAGAGTAATGAAGGTTACCAGTAAGTAATCTGATTATTACCTTCTCATCCATCTTTGTTCCAGTCCCTATGCATTGAGGACACATCAAACTGAGCACGAGCCTTTACATGAAACCACACCCAGCACTGAATAAAAAAGAAAACACAGATACTAAGTACATCCACACAAATGGTTACAGTCAGAACTGCAAAATAGAAGACTATAATACAGAAAAACACTCCCAGAGACCCGCTCTCATAAGGCCTGGCACGCCTCAACTATGGAGACCCCGTTCCACTGCACTCAGGTGAGACCCTGGAGCACAGGAGAGAAGGAAGAACTTCCAAAACCTAATATGCCTTATTCCCTAATCATATCCCCAAAGCTAATAGCCACAAAGAAAGCCAAATTCACTAATAGCAGGTCAAAGGGAACCTGGTCAAGAGGCTTAAAGTGAAGCTTGTGGAAAAAGGTCAAGACCGAAAGGAAATCGTAGCGCAGATCAGTGGAACCTAACACAAAGGTCTCTGAAGCCAGAAACTACACAGTAGCTGAGCAACACGCAATTCTAGAGACGATGGAGCATTGCAAGGGCTACTACAGGCACCTGGCAATCCGGAGACTCGGAGTCGGACACGGGACAGGTGTTCTCTGATGATCATCGGTGGACTGGCCGCGTAATTGTTCTTTATTCTCACAGTCACAGACACGATGACTACGCACAGTCAGTGGCACCACCGCTCACGCACTCTCCCTGGCGGGAGCGTGACCCACTGTGACGCGTCAGAGCGGCAGCAGGTGTGCAGTTCCGCACTGCGCACAGCGCACGGGGGCTGTCCCATGCGGTCATTGGTAGTAGGCTAAGATATTGACCGCCCTGGGACCCAAACTGCTGGCTGGTTGGGCAAAGTAAAACTGTCACAACAAGATTGAACAACGCTGCCATTGCTAGCCGGGGTCGGAGCCGGAGGCCGCCAAATCCTGTCAGGGGGCCGCCACTGCCACCATTATCAGATCCTTCCGATCCGATCCTCGTCGTGGCGGCCCCTGGGGTTTGGCGGCCCTGTGCAGGTGCACACTTTGCACATGCCTAGGGCCGGCCCTGGCACATTAAACCTCTCGTCGTGCTCCCATTCAAGTCCTGCACTTCAATTTCCAAAAAGCGGTGCTGTAGCTTTACCTTTTTTGTGTAGTAAGGAGCATACTGAATGGCATTTAACATTTTTAATGCCACTGAAGCAAGAACGGAGTGACTAAGAAATGTTTCTTTGTCTTCAGACTGTGGTGTCAGACAGCAAAACTGTCATTTCCAATAAAAATCCTGCAATTTAATTTGTAAAGACTAAATGTGGCGCTGCACTGTAGATCAAAACTTTCAACACAGTTTTATTATTCATTCTCACTGTGATCTGTCAACCTGCATTTCTCAAAGTATCTTTTCAACAGTACCCACTGGACCAACGTGAGATAAGGGGCAAAATCAAAAGATTTCTTCTTTGAAAAACTCCTTTCTGATAGTTGTCAGCTGTTTAGATATCATAGAAACCCAATATAATATGAACCAAGGCTGCCTGTTTTACTTACTTTAAAATGTTAAGGACAGACGGGTGACCTGAATGTTAATTTCTCTCTTTGAACATACTGGCAGTATCAATTTAACTAATTCTGTATAATATTCAAATATTTTTTTTAAATCCCATGCCACAGGAATATTAAAATTAAAAGACAGAAGCTATAAAAAAGACAGTGCTCTTTTTCAGTCCTACCATTTTAAAATTATATAAATTGCAAGCCAAGGCAAGAGGAAAAACTAGCAGCATCCAATTCCTATTTTCATTGTTTTTCTTACTTTCAAAGAGGTGCTTATGAGTAAGTGTGACTCTGCCAGCATTGTTCATTGGTGCTGCAAATTATGTAGACCTGTAGAATTCAAAGGTGAACCGGTCAACCAAAAAAAAACATATTTATCCAAACATGAAACAAAGTAGAACTGGACAAAATAGTATCTGATTATTGTGAAATATTAGCACAGTGGTGGTCTGACACTGGAGGTTACATTTTTGGAACAAACATGTTTTTGCTCTTGGAAATTTTTATTAACATTATTCTTCAATGCCATCAATGATGTTTTTAACATTCATTTCTTATTTCCATTTATTTTTTGATCAATGTATTGCAAAAAGCAATCATCCCATGAAAAAGGGATTCAAAATATTGTTCAAAATTGTAAATAGTGTATATGTAAAAAAGTGTCCCCTTTAATACATTATAAGGATATTCCAAGTCACAGAGGAGTGCCTTGACCATATAGAAGAAAGAGGCAGAAGGCCAAACTTCTTTGTAGCTCATGGAACTCGTCTGTGACTTGAAATATCCTTATAATAAAAACCAGGGGCACTTTAGTCCTTATAATACATGGTCACCAGTGCTTAATTTGAGCAGGTGGTGTCCAGTGCTCAGCACCAACACTTATATGTCACTTAAAACAGTCTGCCATATGGTGGCAATGTTTGTCTGATTTACAGATGAACACAGCATAGTTGTTTACTAATTCAATATTCATTAAAATTGTTAAAATCTGCCAACCAAGCTACTGGTAGGGATTTAGGGGACAGGAATTGTCACATTTGTCAGAGTGTGATGGTTAACAGCTGTGTTGGTATTTTCATTGGCAGAGCTGGCAGGGGCAATAGGTGATGTATGCTGTAGTGACGGTCTGACGAGGGCACAGGCACATATTTTTTTATCTCAAACATCACCCTCTCTATAAACAGCAGATGTTCTTTGTGTGTTGCTCTTTCATATAAATCATAAAGGATGCTTGCAGACAGGAAGAAGAAAACTAGAATTTGTAGGGTAAAATTGAACACACTAAAAAACCGAAGATATTAGTTATAAATATACTAAGTCACTTCAATGTAAGTCAGATTTAAAAAGCATTGTGTCAGAATGCATATAAATATTCAGATATTCCATCTTTCCTATAATTACCAAAAGTATGAAAAAAATTAAGTTGCCATAAATGTCTCTGTTCAACTAATCACTGTTCATTTAGAAAAATAGATCAAAAGAAGGAAAAGCCAGTTCCCATTTAAAACGGAATCTTTCATTATGCTTCTTGCTCAGCCTTTCATCTTGACTGCTGTTCCTGGCAGGGGCATTTTAACATTAGAATTTGACCATAATAAGTTATTACAGTTACACAGCTACATCATTTCTTTAATATTGGCAACCTGAGACAAAATAACTAGCAAGACTCGACAAATATGTGTTGAGAAATGAGTCTTCCATATTTTACTAATATGATTATGTGTCTTGGTCTTAGTGTGTGCAGGAAAAACAGGTCTCCTTATGTCGTATAAAATAAGAAGCTTGTACTTTTTACATTTCATATACACGATGCTTCAAAAGCAGAATATCAGTCTGCCTAAAAATGAAAAAACATGTTAAAACTGTCAGACTTACGGTGGTCTTCCCACAATCATTTTGCCTTCTTCTTCCACTTTTTGCTGAAATTCATTTTTGTTGGCTCCAACACACTGGGCACTTTACCACTCTTCGCCAGTGCTGAGGTGTTTATGCTCTCTCTTTAAACATTGTGAAATGGATTTACTCCTGACTGGTTTGCTTAGTTAATTTACTTATACGTCCCTTGGAGAATGGAATTCCATATACCAAGGGCCTCAAAATTAAATACTACTATAAGGCCTGCAGCACTTATTGTGCCACACACTTTAGTATCCCCTTAAAGTATATCTAAGGGCTGCCATAGGTGCCCGAATGCAGTATGGAACTGCCAATTCAACTTGGCAAAATAACCCTGCACCCAAGCCTTAAACTCTCCTTCAATTCCAATTAAGTCACCTCTAAGATAGGACCAAGGTAGCCCATGTGGCAGGGTGCGTTGTGATTTATATGATGGGCATGTACTTTTAAGTTTTAACTGTCCTGGTAGTGACAAACTCCTAAATTAGCTTTTCACTATTGTGAGGCCGACCTGTGCCAATGGATAACATTTGGTAGGTTTATAACATTTAATAAGTGCAAACCCTTGATTTTAATTATAAATCCTCTTAAATAATGAAAATTAAAATCTTCAAGCTGCCTCTTTTAGAAAGCTGAAAACCTATGAAAGGCTTGGGTCCATGTGCACACTAGATGGGACCTCTAATACTTTGTATACAAGAAAGTATCTAATTGCTTTAATCCACTGAGCAATTGCACAAATAATGAGCCGATGTCTAAAATCGACAGGCTCGTGTGAATTATTTCACTTTTCATGAAACTTTTTTTTAGAAAAATGCTGAATGCATTTTCATCATGTCATCATAAAGGACAACCAAATATTCAAACAATTTGCCGAAAAAAACAGTTCACAAATATACATTGAACATCTACAAGTGGTACACAAATACATACATTTTAAACATGTTAAATAAACGACATAGAACACCAGTCCTTGACTGAAAAGTAGCAATCACACTTAGGCAGAGAATGTACAAAATATACAAACACTAAATGTGTCGGTGTGTACAGCTCTATGACCAATTACTCTAAGTGTTATCAAAAGGAGAGGCATTATTTATAGGCTTTCTCCCTGAGCACTCTGGAGATGTCTTGTTCCAGATGCTGCGGTCCATGCATTTTCAACCCTGCGACCATTATGGGGTTTTCATCGGGACCTGGACATGGTGGAGTCTGTTCAAAGAGAATGAAAAAACAGGGTGTGTGACTGACACCTCACAAACAAAATAAATATGTCCACTGCTAAGCCTAAATGTGTCCTAAATGTACCTCATTTAGGCTGTAATCCTCTTTAGTGAGTTAGGTTTGGAATAAATGGCGTAGTTGCATCCTGCCAAGAGAAATCGTAAATATTGTTTGTTTATTCATTGTAGTATAAAGCATAAGTGTTTTACAAGGGGTAACTAGAGAACTTGACTGGATCATTTGGCGGTACTGATTTAGTTGTGGCCAAATCCTTTGTTTTTCTGTGACGAAATCTGTAAAGTATTGAGATGCCTGTTAATAAAATTGTGTACTTACAATACCTTACGAACGAAAAACTCACAGTCATATTTAAAAATGGGGTCTATCTCAAATTGCGGCGAGGTAATCTTGAAATGCAGCGTGATTACTCAATGTGCAAGAGATACGGATTGTGTCAGTAACACGCGCATTCTTCTATGGGTGCAGAAGAAAAGATTGTTTAAAGAGTTTAAATGCCAGTGCAGTGCTGATGAGAATGCTGCAGCGTTCCTGAAAGCACATGAATGTGAAAACTGACCCGTTTGAAAATCGGGTACGATTCTTTAAGCTCGCAACAGTTTGACACACTGGTGTTGTTTCCTTGCCAAGGAGGAAAGAAGCATTATCAAAGAGCGGTTAAATCTACCTTGAGGTTCTCTAAAACAAATGCATGCACATGCTTCAAAGGATATACCATCCAAACAGAGGCCAGAGGCCTACGCAACAAATCAAAGTTTTTCCCACCAATTCACAGTATCCCTAAAGATGTGGTAGTATTCGGAAAAGCCACATTCTCCTCTTCTAATGCATTACAAAAGAAGAAAGTTTTCATGCAAAAGAACATCTCACAAGAACCTAAGATGGCAATCAAATCTCTCAAAGAACACAAAACAACAGTGGTCAAACCTGGGGATGAAGGTGGAGCAGTTGTCATACGGTCCATGGGAGCATATGTCTAAGACGGAAGAGGTCATGTACATAATCCCTTGTGGTTCTGTCGTATCCCAATACATTCAACTGAAGAAATCAGAATAAAATTGGAAAAAGTGTCAGCAAAAGCGTTGAACTGGGAATTTTGGGCCCAAAAGAGGCAGAATACCTAATAAACAAACACCCTCGCATACCTGTGATGTAGTGTTTTATCAAAAGTACACAAAAATGCTAAACAGCCACCTGGCCGACCAATTGTTTCTGGTTGCAAGTCCATCTTAGAACCGCTCGCTAAGTTTGTTGACATATGTTTGAAACTGTTACAGCCACAATTTCCCTCATACTTGAGAGACACAGGGAATTTATTAACATAACTAAAGGCTTTGAATTTAAAAAGCTGTGGAGTGTCCTCAAAGATATGGAATTTGATCCACCTTTGCTTTTATTTATTAAGGAATTGTACAGGGAGGCAGGGTAAGGGTTTGTTATGGGAGGCAGGGGGAGTGCTCAGCAAAGTTTCGTATAAGTAAGGGAGTGAGGCAAGGCAACGCTATATACCTGCCCCTTTACTCTTTTCTTTATATATTAATAGGCTTGATCAACATTTGATTGAACACCAGCAGGACTATCCGATCATCAAAAATACTATTGTCCCAATCCCACTTTATTCGGAAGACGCAGTTATCATGGCGAGGACGCAAATAGGGTTACAAAGAACTGTTACTAACTTTGTTAATTACATGCAAGATAGGGGTCTAAAAGTAAATATCAGCAACACATGCACAATGAGCTGTGGAAAAAAACCTGAAAAAAATGCTAACTTTTTATTAACAAGATAAAATTGAAAGCACTGATAAGTTCTCCTATCTGGGCATTTGGTATGCAGCTAAGCAGGCTAGAAAAACTAATGTTCTCAAGAGCAAAAGGCAAGGTTATCAACTTCTCAAGGAAACTAGGCTCTAGACCTGTCCCTGAGTTACTAGCTATTTATAAATCCAAATGCATATCAACAGCAACATACCGGGCAGGTATTTGGGGATTTGCAGATGTTCAACATATTCAAAGTTGTAAAAAATGCTTTCACCCATTATTTGGTGGCAGTTCCTAGCTCCACTACTACTTTTAATTGATATATGGAACTTGGTCTCCCATTTATTTCTGATTTTATTAGAATCAACCCTCTCTTACTCTGGACATCAACTGAGATGGGTTTTAACCGTGATATAATTATGGATTGTCTAAAACTGGATAGGGTGGCTAATATACCATGGCTCAGTTATATTTAAAATATGGCGTATGAAAATGGCCATCCTGAATATATTGAAACACCGGAGATCATGGAAACAATCCCTAGAAAAACCTTAAAATCTGATTGTCTGACCCATTTAGAGAATAAGCGATGGCTCATAGGGAGAGACAAAAAAACTGACATGAATAACCACCTGATGAGAATATGCCCAGTTATTTAACCCTATTTGGTACAGGTCCAGGGAAGTTTTGATCGTATGTTTTTAACCCTTTTTCTTTATGGGACTCTCCACAGAATAATTACCTTCCCAGAAGTTAATGACTGGTCGAGAAACCTATTCCCATGCCTGTGTGATGACATTTCAACCCAAACCACGTTGCACTGTATTATTTTCTGTACATTTTAAACTCTTCCTAGGAAACATTTTTTCATAACCAATTTGAGGAGTATGGGCCCAAGACAATGTAGAATAGCTTTCCTGATGTTACAATCCTTAGCAAATTAATTGATCATCATGGCTATCTCCTCATTTTTAAAGTTTGTTATTAGATACAGGAACACAATGTGAAGATTTAAAGATATGTTACTCCTGCTTCTCCGGATATATATTGATTGTTTTTTACTGTGCTATATAAGTAACATTTTTCTTTTTAACTGTGCTTTTATGATTTTTATTGTATGAAAAATCGAATAAAGCTGAATTTGAGTTTGAATTTGATTCATCACACCTCATCCTCGTATCAATGTATGCGGCTTCCTTATATACTTATATCCCTCAAGAAGATGCTTTAGATTCAATTGATTTCTATTTAGAACAAAGGCTCAGACCTCACAGAGTCCCCACAGAATTCATTCTTTGGTTAGCGTCACTTTGTCTGCAGAAAAACTTTTTCAAATTTGACAATGATTTTTTTTATTCAAATCAAAGAGACAGCCATGGGTTGTCCCTTTGCTCTAGAGATGGCAGTATTATACATGGCCAGTTATGAGCACCATTACATGTATAACAACAATCCCTACAAAGAGGGAATTGTCAATTGGTACCGGTACATTGAGGGTGTGTGGTGTATCTGGGAAGGAGACGAGCCGTTGTTAAATGAGTTTCATACATGGCTCAATAATCACAATCCAGACATACAATTCAATCTGACACACAGCAGAAAAAGCTTAGCTTTCCTTGATGTGGAAGTTAAATCATCGCCAACGGGGCTAATCACGACCCTTCACACCAAACCAACAGACAAGAACAATGCTCTTCACTATACAAACCACCATCCTAAAAATGTGAAAGATAATTTGCCATATGGACAGTTTTTACGTTTTAGACATAATTGTACAAGAAGAGAGGCTTACAGGCTCCATGCGGAAGCACTTGTTGAAAAACTGAAAGAAAGAGGTTATCCCAAAAAAACTCTTAAAACACTCCATGAAGCGGGCATGGTATACACCATGAGAACCTTTACTTAATAAAAAGCATAACCCACTGACAGAACGCTTAGCGTGCCTGACCACATTTAGACCCCATACGAACTCTTTCAAAAACATTATCAAGAGCAACTGGCACCCAATGGAAGATTCTATAAGAAAGATAGGGCCACCGTTTTTTGCGCTTAAAAAGAATTTCAGTATAGGGCAACAAAAAGTTCATTCTACAGAATTGGAGACCTGACGACCAGACACACTTCGCTCCATACTCAACTACTACAAGGACACCACAAGTGTGGTAACTGCTCAGTATGCAGTCCGACCATTGAAAGTACCACCTTCACAGATGGCCATATCAGTTGGCAATATAATGAATTTTCTAACTGCAAAACCAGAAACATGGTATATCCCATACTATGTCCATGCCAGAAGATTTATATCGGAAAAACCAACCAAGAGGTCAAAGAAAGAATCGTACAGCATCGCTCCAGGATAAAAAATAAAAAAACTCACAGCTCCCATGGTGAAGCATTTTGTTGAAAAAGGCCATACTGATAAAGACTTCAAGTGGACAGTGCTCAGAGCCATTATATCCAATCCTTGAGGTGTGACCTGGAAAATGTGCTATTACGAAAGGAATCCTATCTTATAATGAAATTTGATACAGTCTTAAAAGAGTGAGTTGTCCGAGATTACCAGAATATAGATAGAAACATAAGCTTGCAGCCGGGCAAAAACAACCACACATGCAAAGACTCAATTGCCCACAATGCATCTGGCCATATTCATGTTTTACCATTCCAGTGCTTACTTTTTTTTCAAGAAGTTGGTGCCAGCGCGCAGTAATAACTAGATCTTTGAAATACAAACCATTGCACATGTAGTTAACCACACCCGACTTTGAAGCATGTCTGTGCATTTGCTTTAGAGAATCTTGCGGTAGATTAAATCGCTCTTTTATAATGCTTCTTTCTTCCTTAGTGAGGAAATGGACACCAGTGTGTCAAACTGTTGCGAGCTGAAAGAATTATACCCGATTTTCAAACGGGTCAATTTTTGCATTCATGTGCTTTCACGAATGCCGCAGCAATCTCATCAGCATTGCACTGGCATTGAAACTCTTTAAACAATCTTCTCTTGCGCTACAGAAGAACCATGCACGTGTTACTGACAAAATCCATATCTCTTGCACATTGAGCAATCACACCGCATTTCAACACAGAAAAACAAAGGATTTGGCCACAGCTAAATCAGTACCGCCAAATGATCCATGCAAGTTCCCTAGTTGCCCCTTGTAAAACACTTATGCTTTACATACTACAATGAATATAAACAAAAAATATTATCAATTTCTCTTGGCAGGATACAACTTACGACCTTTCTTCCAAACCTAACTCACTAAGGAGGATTACAGCCTAAATGAGGTAAAATTAGAAATACATTTAGGCTCAGCAGTAGACAATATATACTTTGTTTGTGAGGTGTCAGTAAATGTATATTTGTGAAATGTTTATGTCAGCAAATTGTTTGAAATGTTGTTGTTCTTTATAATGACATGATGAAAATGCATTCAACATTTAAAAAAAGAAATACAAGAATAATTCACATGAGCGTGTGGATTTGAGACATCGGCTCGTTATTTGTGCAATTGCTCTGTGGATTCAATCTTTTAGAAAGCTGACATTGTGTTGCCCTAACTATTTGGTACCTGCAGCCTATTCCTGGGTTACATAACTGGGTATAGTTGGTAGTTGGACTTTGTTTATTCCTACCAGATACCCACACAATAGAGCGATTATGTGTGCCTGAATGCCAGGATGGGGGGCGGAGCTCATCACTGCCCTATTTGGAAGTAAACAGGCTTTGCTCTTCCTCCAAGGGAAAAGTGTATCTGCAACAAATGATGGACGGTATGCTGAATGATTCAGACATTCTTCCCCAGTCAAGAGGCCTGGGTTAAACCCATCGTTCTTTTGCCCACTACGCCACACTAGTTTGGACCCAGCCATATGCAAATCAGTCTTGACCCTGTACTTCATGGGAACAGTCCAGAACAAACTGCCAAGCCAGGTCCTCCCTGGACCAGAAACAAGCATCCTGGGTTCGTGTAATGACCGGATCCTCAGACCAAAAATTACCCACCAACCTAGATACAACCAACCCGGCCAAAATGTAACACCATCCCTTCCCGGACCCTATTTACAATGATTCCTGAATGCTTACCCGGGAATTGGGCACTCGCAATATACCAGCTTATATCATCAAAAATACTACTAGATCTAATGGGGTTACTGAGAATAGTCACTAATAACTACGGAATTCCATGTCCCATCCTATGATCTTACCCTGTAGCCCACGACAATCCGGCCCGGACTACTCTACCCCCTCGCTTCTCGGGGAGCAGCTCCAGTATATAACGCCCTATCCTGAGTGATCTCTCTTTATAGTGTCCCCACTTGTAGCACCGCGACAATCCGGCCCGGACTACTCTACCCCCTCGCTTCTCGGGGAGCAGCTCCGGTATATAATGCCCTATCCTGAGCGATCTCTCTTTATAGTGTCCCCACTATCCTATTAATACCTCCTGCTCTCTCTCTCTCGCTCTATTGGAAAAGTTTCTGTATACCTAGTATTCACTGGAAGTTATTTCCTATCAAAACTACCCTGTCTTCCATTTCTCAGATACCTGTCAGTACCTGGCTAAAAAGAAAGGTTAATTCCGTCTTAGTAAACAACTCTCAAGTGCAATTATTACGTATTGGGGTCTCTTTACACACTAATAGGAAAATAATTAATATCCCTCATGTGATAGATAGGAAATCCGATCCTCTCACACAAGAACTGCCAAATTGTTACACTTAAGAATTATTCCTTGACATAAAACTCACATCAATCTCCCACATCAGTTACCTGTAGGAAGGGAATCACCCATCCTTCCATACGATAGCACCTGGCTGTAAAGAAAGGTTAGTTCTGTCATAAGAAAACAATAATTAAGTATGTGTTCATTACAAACTGGGGTGCCTTTATTACACAATAACATACGAAGAAAACATTGTATTATAAAGTCACAATACTACCTAACAATCTAAGCATAGCCTGAAAAGTAGAGGAAAGAATTAGCATAGATACACTATATTAGCAGGACAGACTTCACCTTATAATTACGGAGTCCGGTTCTAGCTGTCATCTGGGTCCCCCCCTTATCTGTGCCTTGGCTCATCTAAGCACTGGAACCCTTCTCTCACTCATCTTCTTAGTCTCTGTGCCCCAGCTCTGCTCTCTCTCTCTCTCTCTCGCACGAACTGTCTTTCACTCCAGACTTCAATCCAATGATATAGTTTCAGCCGCTCTGGAAAACATCTGTACAACTAACTTCTTCACTCTGATTGTTCTAACTCCGACGTTTAACTATCTCCAACCGCTCCAATAGACTGACTCATGATGTAACTTCAGTCTCCCCAAAAGATCAGCTATCCAACTCACAGCTCCAGCTCTGCAAACCAACTGACTCCTTCAGTTCCAAAAATCATCTGCCTCCTTCAGTTCCAAAAATCATCTGCCTCCTTCAGTACCAAAAATCATCTGCCCTCTTCAACTCCAAAAATCATCTGCCTACTCTGCTCTCTTGCTCTCTAATAATATAGAATGCTATCTCCTCACGGAAATTTCCAGCATCAAGCTGCCTCCCACCGAATTCAGCTCTCAGGCTCTCTGCGCACCCGCAGTGGCCACTTGCGTGTTGTGTCTAGGACCCAAGGAACAAATACATTCCTTCGATAAGAACCAGTCTTCACCGACTCCTCTCTTGCAAATATTAGGCTAAACTCTAAACATCACTTCTGACCTACAAACGCCTCAGACAACTGAGGCATGAAGACAAGATGGCTACCCTCTAGTTTAGGCCTCTAAGCCCGAAAAGAGGCAAAAGAGACATAGAATCATGCCAAAGCCAGTAGGCAAACACTGCAAATAGATAAATACTGCAAAGGAAAGATGGCTACCTTCTAGTTTAGGCCTCTAGGCCCGAAAAGAGGCAAAAGAGAATTAGAATCATGCCAAAACCAATAGGCAAACACTACAAATAGGCTAAAAATAGGGATCTAACTATTATACTAGGATGGTAGTAGACCAAAGTCACCATCACTCAGAAATAGGCCAAAATATCCGGTCACGACAGACCGGTTTCAGGGTATGTCACCATTCATCAGCCAGGCTAGCTTGAATCCAGTGGCACAGTGAGCAAGGGCCCCGCATCTGGGCATACCCATCTAACTTAGGGCAAATAGTTATCTGCAATAAATGATGGACAGAATGCTGAATGATGCAGATATTCTCGCTGAGTCAAGAGATCTATGTTAAATCCATCATTCTTTTGCCCACTATGCCACCCCAGTTTGGACCCAGCCATATACAAATCAGTCTTGACCCTGTGCCTCATGCGAACAGTCCAGACTGAACTGCAAAACCAGGTCCTTTCTGGACTGGAAACAAGCATCCTGGGACCCGTTTAAGGTTCTCAACCCTCATCAGCCAGGATAGCTTGACTTCCAAAGGCATTGAGAGCCTGGGACCCATGTCTGGGCATACCCGTCCCCCTCTGGGTGACAAATGCAAAATGAACAATTGATGGACAGAATGCGGTACAATGTCATACATTCACCACAGTACAGAGATCTGGGCCTAGATCCATCATTTTCTTTCTCCTCCTACCATTCCAGATTGAGCCCAGCCATAGGCAAGTCAGTCTTGACCCAGTGCCCAATTCGAACAGTCCAGCCCGAACTGCCGTATTGGGCAAAAGAACGATGGATTTAGCCAAGATCTCTTGACTGGGGGAGAATGTCTGAATCATTCAGCATTACGTCCATCATTTGTTGCAGATACACTTTTTGCCCTAAGTGAGATGGGTATTCCCAGACGTGGGTCCCTTGCTCACTGTGCCACATGCATGCCACACTGTGCAGGAACTGGGGGAAGCAGCAGGAGGCCTTGTTAAGGCCCCCTTAGTTGCCTCTATGCCACCCTTTTCATGGTGGGCTCACTGCCATGAAAGGGGCAGTGAAAGTCCAACTCATAATATCCTCGCTACAGCCAGCATATTATAGCTCTTGACTGCTGCTAATCCACAGCAGGATCCTGGATCTCTGGCAGATGCAGAGGTCCTGTGGCAGTCGGTCCAGCACACTAGTAATACTACGTGCAGGCCCACAGTGTGGCCATGGTCAGACCAACACTGTGAGTACGGCAGTCCTATGGACCACCATACTCATAATAAGACCCTAAGTCTGAACAAAGAAATCTTCGCTGTGACATCATACAGAGACTCCAAACTGATGATGTCTAGTCCTCCTCGGACACCACCTGCATCCTTGCCCTGCTGAACTTTAACTTCTCTGATCACTTTTTCATGAAATTTCCTCTAGGTCTAAAGGTAAGTCCTGGCTGGGCCCAATCCACTTCTTCTATCTGACTCGCACTCCATCCTGTTCTGCCATATCTTTTTACTTTGACTCGGTCTCACGCAACTAGATATCCATGGTTGGTCCTTTTATCTTTTAGGCTCTAGTTTTTACCTTGAACTTTGCAAATTCATGACTCTGGTTCTACTGATTGGATTTATGTTATGTTATGTTATGTTAAGTGTTTTGTAAAGCGCAACAGCTGCCCTGGCAACGGGGCGTCCCGGCGCTAGAACCAACATAACAAACTGGGAAAGAAGCAGGTGGACATCTACAGGGGGGGGAAAGAGGTGAGTTTTAATCGCTTTGCGGAAAGCCAATAGGTTGTTCATGCTACGAATATGGAGGGGGAGGGAGTTCCATAACTTAGCCCCTAACAGTCTGAACGAGCGCCCTCCTACAGGCAGTATTTCGTGTAGGAGACCAGGACTAAGTGTTGCCCTTTGGAGCGAAGGTTTCGTTGGGGGTTGTAGGGCATTAGCAGTGGGTGAAGGAGCTCAGGTCCCTCAGTTCGCAGAATCCTAAAGGCAAAGATGAGGGCCTTGAATTGGATACGGGCTTCTACAGGCAGCCAGTGCATTCTATGAATAGCAGCTCTCGCGGAGCACCTTCTAGGCAAGCCTACTATAGCCCTTTGTTTCGGAATTCTGAATCCGTTGGAATCTCTTAATTTCCGCTTTATTGGCTCCTAACAGCAGAACACTGGCGTAGTCCAACCTGGCCAGGATTGTCGATTGAACAATCAGTTGTCTCGTTTTGGAATCAAAATGGAATCATTTATGTCATTTGTATGTCAAATGATTTAGTAACATTTACTCTATAGTTCAAAATTGGTGTGGGTATTGTCTTGTGTTGCATTTTAACTTTATTACTGTTGGCGTGCTGCATAAATACTTAACACATTGCCTCCCGGGTAAGCTTGACTACTTTTCCGCCAAGTTACCATAGGGTTAAGCATGGGTAAGTTTAGTGACTTTTGTGGTTCACCTTGACAGGAATTGTGGCTTGTTAGAATGTGTTTACCTTACCCTTGCAAGAAAATTAAGGCTTTAAAATAACAAAGTCAACATGTTGTGGTGCTCATTAGAAAAATTTAACCCCAAAAATTTGATCATACTATGGAGTAAAATATTTATGCCCAGAATCTAGATTCTATTGAAAACGACATGTTGCATATTCACAACATTGAATTTATTTAAAAGAAATATCAGATTTCAGGTTAATTTATTGCACATGTTGAAGTGCTATCCACGTGTCAATACACACACAATTCTAACAGGATCACCTTTATAATAAATTCAGTAGGATTCAAAGGTATTTATTGAATTACATGTCCTGCAGAAATAATTTAGTTGGAGGTATTTGCCATAGATGTAAACATAGGATGCAACATTTGAACCATTTTTTTTCACTGCGACAAAAGTAACAAATATCAGAAGCTCATTCCTGATTTTAAGTAACATGTATTTAGAGGGTAACTTGGCTATTTTGGGAATAGGGGAACAAAGAATTAATAATGTGTAAATTAATGACTGCTTTGAATTTATGGTAATCCATAAATACCATGGTAAGAAATGATGTAGCACTATAATTGTGGTGGGATACCTTATGTAAAGATATGTTTAGGAAAAATATTCCAAGCTGTGCTACCAAAAGAACCAAACAAAAGTAAGAAGAAGTCCTGTGTAGAAAAAACTTCAACAAAGTTTTTTAAGACCCCTTTAAAAATGCCTTTTGGAATGGTGATAGTAATTACACTAAACCTAACTGCATTGCTTAAGTTTCATATAAATACAAGTAAAGCTGTGTAATATATATCAATAATGCTCCACTTGAAATTACTAGAGGTTGCGACTTTAATAAAAACCACATAGTTAATAATGTTGGTGACAGTAATTGTGTATAGCTTTCGCTTAATTTTAGGTAAATAGGAAGGTGACTTTTACATACTACGGAGGGGTGTCCATAGGGCCTGGTTGTGCACATTTTATCACTGGATATTATATAGTGAAGTTTGCGAGTTACAAATCTGTATCATATGAGATATTTAATATACAAATCTTATTAAGGTAAAAACAACCAAACAGTATTCAAGGTTTAATAAGCTGCAGATGTCATTAATGTCTACAGTGCAAAAACAACAGTTGATGGACAGCATGCAGAAAAATGTCATACATTCACCCCAGTACAGAGATCTGGGCCTAAATCCATTGTTTTATTGCTCACCACGCCACCCCAGTTCAGACATGACGTTATGCTAATCAGCCTTGACCCTGTGCCTCATGGGAACAGTCCAAGCTATCCTGGTTGATCACGGATGATAGCCAGAAAGCGGTCCTAGGATGCTTGAATCCGGTCCAGGGAAAACATGGCGTGGCAGTTCGGTCTGGACTGTTCCGATGAGGCAAAGGGTCAAGTCTGGTTGCATATGGCCAAGTCTGAACTGGGGTGGCTTGGTGAGCAAAATAACGATGGATTAAACCCAGATCTGTGACTGGGGGTGAATGTTTTTTCCATTGTGCAACATTCCGTCCATCATCTTGTGTGTTTTTTTTTATTAATATCCACAGTGCCAATACATTGCTTATGCCTAATCCCTTCATATAAGTACTCTATAAAAGAGTATAATATCTACTAAATGTGGGTGATTTCACAGCTATTTTTCATTATCTGCTTGGCCTGGTTTGTAGATGTTATGCAATACTGGGTCTACGTATACCTTGCTGAATACCTCCCAATATGAAAAGCTGATAGGAAACTGTCATGTCCATTGAATTGTGCAGTCAGTGATGTGATTAGTGATGGCATCAATGAGTACATTTAACATATAATGAGTAATACATGAAGGCATACGCAGTGCATGTAGTTATCTCAAGAAACCATAACTGGTGAATTTCAGAGCTTTTTGTTTTTAAATATTAGTATTTATATTTTTACAAGACCTAACTCTAACGTCAGTTTTAAACTTAGATTTTTCTATTAATTTGTAGGGTTATTTAATGTAAGCTAAAATCTTAGTACCATACCTAGTTATAACCTCACTATAACCTTTGTTGTTTTCAGTGAATCTTTAAGGTTTTATTGATCATATTCACCCAGCTCTGTCATTTACTCAAGCTTTCTGACAGTGTGCAGCAGGGGATTGAATGCACTGCCTGGCCTATGGTCAGGCACAACATTCAACACCCACAGGCAGCCTAGCCCTTATAGACTATTACCCTACATATTTCATCCTATTTTTTTTATTGCAATTTTTTTCCACAGTACTCTCATGTTCCCACAACACAAGTGGCACTACAAGGTACCGTGAGACAATTCAAATGACAATTTCTAAAGCTTACGGAGTCCCTCAGTGCCCTGCAATATGCTTACTGGACCACTAAGTAGGCCTCACTGGTTTCTATGGGAGTACTGTGGAAATTGCAGCACTTAAAAAAGAATTCGGCCCCCAAAATGGCCAAAGGGTCAGTTTCTGCATACCCTGCTCCCTTGCATATTTTATTTTTAAACACATGACACAAAGATCAAGTCCGGGACTCCCTAAATTGTAGCTGCAAAATGTTTGTTTCAGTTGCGTCCAGCCAATCACATCCCTCAGTCCCATGGGACAAGTACCGGTCCCATGGGACTGAAAGATACAACAACAAAAAGTCTTTCTTGCCCAAATACAAAGCTCTATTTTCTAAAACTGCAGGATCAACCATCCTGATGTCACAATTGGTTAACACTTAATTTCTCAATGCAAATTTACATCAAATCATGAGAAGCACACTTTCTGAGTAAAGATCTAGGTTTCTATCAAGTTTTGTGTTATTTTTTTAAGAATTCTTTTGAATTGCTTCCCAAAACTCCCAAAACTCTTTTGGAAATTGCATGAGATAACTCTTTTTGGAATCTCTCTTTTTTCTCAGACTCTACCTAACAGATCACTGCAAAATTTACCAGGAAGGTGCTAATGTGGGTGACTATATTTTGGAAAGTTTTGTGGAAATTTTTCAACAGACACCAAAGTTATCCATCTCAGCTCTAAAGTTATGGCGTGATCAGTCAAGAGATGGCCGAGAAAAAAGGTGGCCCCCAAAACACAGTTTCCCCCATGCAATTTTCCATAGAAAATTGAACAATGATACCTTGAAAACAGCTGAATCGAATTGCACCGAATTTGACAGAAAGCAAGATCTTGGCACAGAAAGTATGTTTTTAATATTTTGTTAACAATTAAGCTTCAAAAACATTGTTTATCTCTATGGTTGGGCTCTTAGGAGGCTTGATATAGCCCTGCAATCACTCAACTTCAAACAAAAGAGTAATCTGATTATCTGAGTGTTTTTTTTCCTGTCGGCCTCCTCACTCCCATGGGAGAAAAAGCCACCCAGTTACTCCCACAGGAGCTTGCTCTCTGTTCGGCTGACTGATCACGAGGAGAAATGTTGCATTTGAGGAAACTCAATCCCCTTGTGATAAAGGGGGGAAAAAAGGGTATAAGGACAGGGTAGGGCTTCTGTGACCCACTAGAGCTTGCGGTGGGATTCTGAGAACCCCAGCTGGGGTACAATTTTTAAGCAGTTATTTGTTTTGGGTTTCCATGATTTCCTTGGTGACAGGGCCTCCCCCCTGGACTCCCACTGCTTATGACCACACATTTTTCCACACTACTGACATGTTCTGTAACATCATTGATAACATTATTGATAACATCTGCATTGAAATCTTTGATGACAACACTGCACCTGGTAAAGTTAAGAGTTATATAGTTATAGAAATAACTATAAGTGTTGCAAGTCTGTGATCTTTTAGTTTAAAACATTATAATAGCGCACTGCTGCTTGAAGGACGAAGTCCACTTGTGTCCTGAGAACCTCAGGACACATGTGGACTTTATCCTCCGAGCAGCAGTGCACCAGAAGCCGCGTTTACAGAGTGGTGTAAAAAGGGGCATTTCCTCGGAAGGAATGAGCAGGGTCACTGGAATTATGTGACTGTTTGGCTGCACCGACTTTCGCACATTTTCTGCATTAGGCCAAATAATTCATCACGTGCACCTTAATCTGCAGATTTGAACAAAAAAAGCCTTGTTTCTAGCTGAAACGGGTCAAACGTTACCAAAAATGAAGCTACAAGCATGGTGGAAGGCCCTTTGCAAACCTAGACTGGTCACCTGTTACTTATTGCTAAATGTGGGTGTTAAAATGGTACTAATGGTGTGCAAGCCACTCTGTGCCCCTCTTGCTTCTTTCTGCATTTCTTTTGCTTCTTTCTGCACATTTCTTTCTTTTTCTTCACTTCTCTTGACCTCATTCTGCAAATCTCTTGTAATTTCTGCACCTCTCTTTCCACATTGTGCACATTGGTTGCCTCTTTCTGCACCTCATGTGCTTCTTTCTGCATCTCTGTTGACACTTTCTGCACTCGTCTTCCCTCTTTCTGTACCTTCCCTGCCTGTTTTTGCATCTCAATTGCCTCTTTTTGAACTCTTCTTCATTCTACATCTCTGTTGCCTTTTTTCAGCAAATCTCTTGCCTCTTTGTGCACTTCTCTTGCCTGTTTCTGCACCACTCTTGCCTCTTTTTGCACCTCTGTTGGCTCTTTCTGCACCTCACTTGCTCCTTTCTATACTTCGCTTGCCTCTTTCTGCACCCCTGTTGCTACATTCTGCACTTTCCATGCTTCTTTCTGCACCAGTCTTGCTTCTTTCTGCACCTCTGTTGTCTCTTTATGTACCTCTTTTGCCTCTTTCTGCACTTTTCTTCCCTTTTCTGCACCTTGCTTCCCTATCTCTGCACATCTGTGACCTCTTTCTACACCTCAGTTGCTTCTTTCTGTACCCCTGTTGTCTCTTTGAGCACTCATCTTCCCTCTTTTTGAATCTTTCCTTCCTGTTTTTGTGTCTCACTTGTCTCTTTCTTTATTTTTTTGCCTCTGTCTAAACCTCTGTTGCTTCTTTCAGCAATTCTCTTGCCTCTTTGTGCACTTCTATTGCCTGTTTCTGTACCTCTCTTGCCTCTTTTTGCTCCTCTGTTGGCTCTTTCTGTGTTGTAATGTATCTAGGGCTCTAGTGTAATTTTCCCGATTCATGCCCTTATATAGGTATAACTTATCATATCCTTATATTGGCATAAGAATCATAACCATATTTAGGCACAGCTAATGCAGTCCAAATACGGCATGGCTACTTCCACTAAGCTCCTAAAGTACAACGAGTTCTTGAAGACAGCCAGCTTTCAGCAGTACGGGAATTCCCCCTGCTTCAGTATTGATTTGTCCCAGAACTCCTGGAGCGTGTAAAGAACTTTGATTTCTTAGTGACATTATTATGTCCACCATTACGTCAAACTCGGCACCTTCCAGGTATAAATATGCCCACATCTGCCCTAGCAAACACGCAGTGGTTTTGGAGCAGATCGAATAACTGCTTGCCCGACGCCCGACTGTATACGAGTGCTGAAGGAAGCCGACCCTCCCGCTGATGCACTGAGAGAGACGCTGTCTTTTCTCCTGCTGAGAAATCCAGCTCCAGTGTTTCCCTGCAACCCTTGAGGGTTACTGGGAGATCGAGTCCTGAGAGAGAGATACAAGACCTCTTTCATTCTATAACCAAGGTACGGAGCTGATTAGACCCTTAGAGAATTCTTGGATAGATTCTTGGCAGAAACTATTTAACTCAAGCTACACCTCACTTACTCTTACTTCTTCCCTTGTACTAGACTTAGGTTAGGTACACTGGGGTAGGCGTATTTTAGATGCACCAGTTGAGTACTTTTAGTCATTATTTATCATTGTATGTATTTTATATATTTTATATATCTTTTGGCTTAGAAACCATATAAATGCTTTTACAGTATTATTTCATAATACTCTTTTTACTGTACGCACTTGACTTCGTAGCAAGTATTACGATTGTAAAAATTCACTTCTCTTGCATGAGAAAGAAGACTGCTCAATAAATAACCTTTTTATTGAAAAATCCCGTCTCTCTATTTCTCTGCACTTCTGGTGAAACGAAGCATGCACGATTGACTGACTGAAATAGCTATCTATTGTTTCCGCGACTCTGGAGATATATTCATTATTATTGGGGAACAATGTTGTCATGTTATATGGTTGTCAGAAACTAATCCCTTCTTGTGTATTCGAGAAAGTTTCTAGTGACCTCTGAGCTAGCTGGCATTCACAAATTAAGTCTAACATATTCAGTAGAGACCTAGTCGACTTCAGTCCTACGTCTAAACTATTGTTTGTTATTCCAATGCGCAGAGTCTATTGGGAATATAGGATCTACACTACATCTGCACCTCACATGGTCCTTTCTATAGTTATCTTGCCTCTTTCGGCACCCATGTTGTTTTATTCTGCCCTTCCATGCTTCTTTCCAGTGTGTTTCCAACCACGTGCTGGGTCATACTGCAGCACTTAAGCTCACTCATCTGAAACATAGTATAGAATCAGTAATGGCAGATTACATACAACTGCACATGCCTTCATCGCTGTGCTTACACGGTGCACCCAGGCTGCTGCACCCTATGGTCTCCCACTGCCAAGAGGTGTGTGCCCACGCCTGCGCACCCAGGCTGCTGTACCATATCCACTCCCGCTGCCCAGAGGTATCAGTCTGCCCCTATGCACCCAGGCTGTTGCACACCATCCAATCCCACTGCCCAGAAGTGTCTGCCCACCCCTGCTCACCCAGGCTGCTGCACACCATCCACTCCTCCTGCCCAGAGGTGTCTGCCCGCCCCTACACACCCAGAATGCTTCACACCATACACTCCCACTGCCCAGAGGTGACTGTGCGCCCCTGCGCACCCAGGCCTCACTGCTCATTTTGCCGCCAACGGTGTGTCTCCAAACATGTGCCAGGACATACTGCAGCCTTCAAAGTCACTCATCCGAAACATAGTATAGAATCAGTAATGGTAGAGTACATACAACTGCACACACCTTCATCCCTGTCCCACCCCTGTGCACCCAGGCTGCTGCACCCCATGCTCTCCCACCGCCCAGCGGTGTCTGCCTGCCCCTGCACACCCACGCTGCTGCAACCCATCCACTACCACCGGTCAGAGGTGTCTATTTGGCCCTGCGCACCCAGGCTGCTGCACACCATCCACTTCCACCACCCAGAAGTGTCTGCCCGCCCCTGCACACTCAGGCCTCACTGCTCACCTTCCACCACCTGCATGTAGAAAAGAGGGCCCACCACATGCCACTGCAAGCCCTAAGCCTGTGGAAAGGGCACACTCCACATCATGCAGCCCCGCTCTGCAGGGCACCACATTTGGTGCTGGGTCCTAATTTCACCATGGTAGAGGGCATACCAATGCACCCGGCATCATTGCAGGCTGCACACCTGCTCATCCCTTGCAGTACCACTAACTCTGTGACCAGCGAGGCCAGACCACATGGTGGTAGGCCCCCACTGTCTGATGTCTCAGGCCTACACTGTGATCCAGCAGGCCACACAAAATTGGAGCTGTCCAGACTGCCGGGACGGGGCATCATCACAGGCTGCACACCCTCTCAGCACTTATGGTGCCCCTACCTCAGTGCACAGAAAGTCACCGTCCCATGGAGGTGTGCCTGTGCCGGCCACAGTGCATCTGGTGCCACCAAGTCTGTGCCCCAAAAGTCATGGACCCTCTTTGATTTGGTAACGTGGTGCGGATGCCATCATGTCACCTCTGGGCCGGCAGAATGAGATGTCACAGGCCCCTAGGCCCCTATGCCCACATGCACACCACACAGGTACACCCCGAGAGAGGTCAGAAATGTATAGGCATTTATATAGCGCACTACTTACCCGTAGGGTCCCAAGGCGCTTCGACCGCTGCGAAACCCTTCCTGGCTTCCCTGAGAGATGGTCCCTTAATGGGTATCTCCAGGGTGAGACCAGGCATCCCCGGCGGTCTGGTGGGGCCGTTAGTGAAGATGAGGCAAGCTAATGCCCAGAGTTGCCGAGTGTGATCGCTGATCAGAGTGGGCACCGAGGCGAGAGAATTATCGAGTCCGCTGACCCTGGTCCAGAAACCTGCCGCGCTGGGAATCGAACCCTGGTCCCGGGCCGTCCTCTGCTCTCGGGTCTGCCGTCTCTAACCAGTGAGCCACACTACTACAAATGGCATTGAGCACCTGCTCCCAGCCCTTTTTATTGGCAGGGTCACGTGTCCTATAATGCCTGTGCTTGATGGGTGTGGTGTGGGTGTAAACCAGCCATGAGGGAGTGGCTGTGACATACTGACAACTAGACCTGTAACCAGCAAATCGCTACAATAAAAACCTTGGCCATGTAGCGTTTTTGTTCCTCCCTGTAAGCGTAAGCGGAGGGGGCTGGCTTGGTGTATGCCAGTCCTGTGTGAGGCTGGGAATAATGACTCCCGAGCTCTGGGCATGTTTCTTTCCTGGGCTGTATGAGGAATCATCTGATGTGGATGTCCCTGTTGTAGTGCTGCCGCCACCCGAGCTGCAGGCTCCAATGTGTCACCCTGTAACCCAAATCCCAAAACATGGCCAACATGGAAGGTAGGGGGAATCACTGACTGTACATTCATCCATACCTACACACATGAAAGATTGTGGACGTGACACATCTGTGTGGATCACACTGTGAGTCTGTGTACATTTGAAAACTGTTGTAAGAGAAGCCTGTGGGTACTTCATGTGCTTGCAGATATATAACTGGTTAAAAACATATCATGTTGCCAAGTTTTGGTAGAATTTGAAAGAAGTCATTGCTTATGTATTTGCAAAATGAGTAAGGTTTCCAAAGTACAGTGCATTCCTAAAATATGTGGAATGTGTGCAGTCATCTTACCTCTTACAGACTCTCAGATTCTTAGAGTACTCTAATCATTCAGTCAGTATGCATGTACTCATGCAGTGAGGCAGGTTTTAGGGCAAGAAGTGCTTCAAACTCTTATAGACTATGCATGTAGTAGTCTAACCACCTTCACACTTGTGTTTTAGGCTTACAATTCCCCAGTTAGTATCCATGCACTCCAACAAACACCATGTAAGTGCTCTTGCAATCCCATAGTGACTCTACCAGTACCATGTACTAATCCATTCACTAAAGTAAAACTCAATCAGTTATGAATTCACCCAGTGTCTTTCCTTATAGTAATGTAAGCATTCAGTCAATATGCATGTGCTCATACAGTGAGCCAGGCTTTAGGGCACAGGGTGCATCAAACTCCTATGCACTATGCATGTAGTAGTCTAACCACCTTCACACTTGTGTTTCAGGCCTACAATTCCGCAGTTAGCATTCATACACTCGAGCAAACACCCTGTGTCTGCTCTTGCAATTTCATAGTGACTCTTTCAGTACCATGTACTAATCCTTTCACTAAAGTAAAACCTAACCAATTATGAATTCACCCAGTGCCTCTCTTTACCAAATTCCTACCTGATATTTTTAGAGCCAATGGTTTAGGAAGATAATTCAGCCTCTGAGGAATTTATTATTATGATTTAATTGGATCACTATATGACAATTTAAATAAAAAGTATTGCAATAATACCATTTGGCCTCAAGGAAAGGTATATGTTTGAATTGCGGGCTTTTTCTTGCACATTGTCTTGGCGTATATTTTTAAGCGACAACATTTACAGTGTTTATAACTTTAAGGTATAACATTTTCTTAGCAGTAAGCATTTTATATATGTGTGATTTGTAGTATATGGTTTTTTATTGAGGATGGATTCTTGTTTTTAATTAAACAATTTTATTGATTGTTTTTTTGCCTGCTGTTCTGTGATGAGTACGATTGAAATCACTGTTTCTAGTGAAATTCAATATATTCTGAGGACAGCAAAAAAGGCAAAGAAAATAGTATGTAAAATGTTAAAATTATGCTCTGCTGTTAAAAATATATTAGTATATATTATAACTATTTTTTCTTTTCCTTCACAGATCCTAATTCTAAAATATGCAATTTACCACAATTTAGATTATAAAAATAAAACTGAATAAAATGTGTATTACTGTTGAGGTAAGTTTAAGTAAGGATTAAATTGCACAATGGCATGTGTTCGCATACAGTTGAAAAAAGGGGAGATGGATGGAGTAGATATGTGCCAGCGAATTCCATTGCAGACAGGTATCAAATAGGACACAGCTACACAGCACCTGTCTGCACCACATATGGTATGGTATTCAATAGAGAGACATGGTGGACTAGTAGCGCCCAGGGAATTTCAGGATTAAAAGAGACAAAATTCCTTAACTTAAAACACATCACTGACTGTGTTTGCACATGTCACATCAGGCCCCATCCCTTCCCTTCAGTAATCTATAAACATGTCCTATAAGTTTGCCAAAAGATACTTATTTATAAATGCATCTTGTTCTCTGTTTGCAGTACTGACATTTTTCTAACTATTACTCATATAATAAGAATTAGCCTAGCCATTAACCCTAATACAAATTAATATATGTATATACTATGCATGTACATCATACTTATAGCACAAGACACTGTTTCATATTTACAAAGAGAGGAAAAGGCAGTCTGTGTAGCTTTTCTTCTCCATGTAAATACAACCTTATTAGACATACCACTTTGTGTTGAAAGGGCGTTTTATGGGTGTTGCTGTGCATGTTTGCACACAACACTCATAGAACAAGATACATCTCCAAATTTATCATAAATCATAAATCTGGACATGTGTGTGAATGCTGCAGTGTCCTTTGATTGGTGCAGCACGGCACAACATGGAGAATTATTTTCATTTCTCCTAATGTTTTCTCTTTTAATGTATGCTAAAATGTACGGAATACATTGTAGGAGAAAAGTGCCTACACAAATTGTTTTTGTGCAGAAAGGTGTGTCTTTTTGCACAAAAACAAACTCCACATGACAGAGATATCCCTGCACCATGGTGCAAGGGTGCATGTGTCTAAGCATGGGCGAATTTTGCGAATCTGGCGTTCGCGAATTTGCGTATTTGCGAACTCGCAATCCGCAAAATCCGCGAATTCTCGCAAATTTGCGTTTTTGTTGTTGTTATAGTGTTCGCAAGGGTTTCTGCCAGTTTGCGAGGATTTTGTACCAGTTCGCAATTGCGAACTTACTTGTCGGCAAGCAACGGTCGCGACTATGTTGTTTCTACGTCTGGTTCATCATCACAGGTTCACAGCACCCTCTGTTTCAACACTGCCACCCTCTGTTTCACCCATGCCACCCTCTGGTACATCAATGCCACCCTCTGGTTCATCATCATCACTGTAGATTATGGGGGGGAAAAGCAAGCACACCTGCCCTGCTTCAACTGACATGAATTAATTTGGTGTTGATTTATTAATGTGTCACTGTTTTAAAATTCCAGTCTGGCACCTGCTTCCTTATCTGTAATTTGCTTTCTGTTGCAGTGCAATTTTTTTTTCCAGGACCTTTGTGGCCTACTTGTTGCTATTCTATGATCCGGCTGTGAGGGTCAGAGCAGGGTCATACAATTGTTGCAACTAGCAACTGAACTCTGGAGGTGCCCCAGTCAGGAAGCACTACAGGGAATGGTTACTAATGATGAATTTTAACTTTTGCACCTGCTGAGTGCTTTCAGTTTAGCAAAACTCGTTTTTCTGCAGAACAGCAAATGTAATGCCCCAAACAAACTTACTTGTGAAAGTTGATTTCTAATCCAAAAGTGATCCAAAGAAAGTCAAAAGGCCTCAAACGAAAAAAAGGGCAGGCAAATGTCAACCTGAGGAGTTATTCTGATAAAAATCATCATTTTCAGAAGGTCTATGCTGCTTGCTAGTGGATATCTTGTGCAGAATTGCAAATTTTGTAATTTTGCGAGTGCGAGATTGTTGCTGCCCGCCGCACCTACATGTTCGCAATTGCGAACTTACGCAGCACGCCGCAAAATTGTATCACCAAGAAAAAAATATCTGCTGCTTGCGAATTTGCGGATTTTCAGTAAATTCGCGAGCGTTCGCGGACCACGAATTTACCGAAAATCCGCAAAATCCGCGAGCGGAACGGATTTTCCGCCCATGCTTACGTGTGTCACCACATGGCTGCAGTTTAAGCAGCAGTGCAGAGGGAAGCACAGAATTGCAACATATTTATGTACATATGTTAGATACCTGTGCTTCGGAAGTACCACAGCTCACTGTAGCTAAAGACTTTACAGTGTCATGCTGCAGCACTTCCCTATAGTTCTGCACTTATACATTCACCTAACACCACAAAGGCATTATTTCAGTCAATTATCCACTAGACGTACATTCATGTACACTTTCACACACTAGCATACAAATGTAGCTCTTTTTTTAAACAGAGTAGTTAGTTCTGAATTTTTTTTTTCTTTTTGTAGTTTTACATATTTTTATTTTTTATTTTTTTGAATGATTTTCAGTTTTTTGGGGGGGAGGGGGTTTAACAGCAAGAAAAAGTCAACAGGACAAACCAAACCAAAAACTTTAAAGAAAAAAACAAAAACTAGCATTGATGGTTATCGATGGCGCGACAAACAAGGTCCACTAACTGCTCCCAATAACAAATTAAATGATTGCATTTCACACAATGCATTTTCACTTCCCCAAATTAGGGACGTATCTCTGGTGCCGATGTTGATGGTGATGCCCCAGAGGTACTAGGTGCTGCCGGCGGTGGAGGAGCATTTTGACACAGTCTTCTGCATTCCTCATGTGCATTGTTTACAGGATGTAACACTTGCAGGTGTTTCCTCATGCTAGCAGTGCCACAGGAGTATTTCATTTTTAGATCTTCTCTGGAGAGCACTGCCTGGCAAATCTTGCACGTCACCTTTGTGGCTTTTACTTTCTTTTGCCCCTCCGTGAAAGAAAACATTTCCAAACAATGGACTTATATCTTTCAGGAGGGGGAGGTTCTGGAAGAAATTCTTCTGCCCCAGAATGATCGGACTCAAAAGATTCTACCACTGGTGTAGCCATTTTTGTCTCCAAGAACCAAATGGGTGGGGTTCTTCAATAGTTAGAATAGGAAGTGTTATGAACCAATCAAATCTCTTTTTTTCTGGTCACATGGGGACCGCGTAAGTTGTGCGCACGCATCTCACACCCAGCGCGACTTCGCGAAATTGCATTTATAAGCAATGTAACTTTATTAAAAGTAGAAGAATATTAGTTATATGATTAGCTTAGATAATGTCTTGCCTTAATATTTTTAGTAAATACATATACATATCTTTTTAGACATTATACCATTTCGCTGGAGTTTCGCACCCACCGCGTCCAACAAGTATATGACGGAACGGGCAACCGCGAGACTGTCGCATAGCTTAATTCGTACATGTTGCGTATGCGTGAAAAAATCGCGTACCAGTCGCATAGCAATCACGTAGGAAAATTTGTACCCGCCGAACAACCTTTGCAGATCCTTCTCAACAATCCTAAAAGTGTGGATAGGTTCCGCACAGTCATCGAGAAATGTACCCTTTAAGTGCGCAACTTCAATTTTTTTTTTGAAAAAAGCAATAAAGAAAATAATATACATATATTTAAACAAATATAAAATAATCAAAAAAAATACATTTTTATTTTTAAAAAAATATTTTCTTTATTACATATGTGTAATATAATTTAAAAAATAAGATATCTAAAAAGAAATAGATTAAAAAATGTAGTAAAAGAATATGAAAAAAATAAATACATTTAAATATTATTATTGAAAAAAACCTTTGAAATTCACTAAAAAAATATAGGTTTGAGGCCTGTTATAGTTAGTAATTATCATTTTAAAAAACCTTCAAAATTCACTGAAAAAAAACATAGGTTTCAGACATGTTATAGTTAGGGATTAGCATTTAAAAAACCTTAGAAATTCACTGAACAAAACATAGGTTTTAGCGGTGTCATAGTAGTTAGCTGGACATTTCACTCGTACAAAACCATTGAAACTCCTCTGTAACTATAACTTCCACGCCCGCAATACACTGATGATGATGTCACATATTACATCATTTATGACATGGTCAGTGACATCACTGATGACATCACTGATGACATCTCAAATGACATCACTGATGACATCACTGATGACATCATCCACATGACAATGAGATACACTTCACTTACTAGTATAAGCGTTCATCACTCACTATAAATTATAAAGTACCGTTTCTAAAAACCCACTCACTGATTTGTACATCACTTACCTATACATTCACTCATACATGCTGACAAAGATCGATAGAACAATATTAAATATACTTATACACCTATATCAACATTACACAGCAGCACATTTCCTACTCACTTATGCAGTCATCCTACTCACTTATACAAACAATTGATCATACATACATTTACTCAGCAACGCACTTATATAAACATAACTTTATTTATTGCTATAGAAAGTAACTCATACTTAGTTTGCAGTAAAATCACTTTTATAAGTATACAGGTTACCATACAGGTATTCTGACAACCACTGATTCTTATATATACTTATTTATATACACCAACTGTTACATACAGTGCCTTTTATATTTCAACATTGTTGGACGTGTATCATTGAGAAATTTATTTACTCATCAACACTCCCATAAAGAGATTCACTCACTCAAACAACTGTTTCCACATGCAGTCTTAACATCATATACCTACTTAAACAACTATTTACACATCTTTGGACAGTCACACACCTCCCACCCAACCACACACACATTTACTCTCCCATACAAATACTCGTTTAACTATTTAAAAACTAATATAGAGTTTCACATTGGTAGTAACCAACGTATTCAGTAGCTTACAAAACAAGAGACAAAGTGATACAGATATTCACACAGTTATTTTCACTACTCCATATGTTTAGTGAGATACTTTAAATTAGGCACTTACACAGTCAATCACAGTGCTACTAAATTCTCCATTTACACACGTATATATCGATTCAGTCTTCAATACAGAATCCTATATATATATAATACTTATTTAAATATCAAACCAAACCACATTCACTGGATGATGTCATCAGTGATGTCATTTGAGATGTCATCACTGATGTCACTGACCATGTCATGAATGATGTAATATGTGACATCATCAGCAGTGGATTGCGGGCGTGCGAGTTATAGTTAGAACAACTAACTATAACGGAGGAATTTCAATGATTTTGTACAAGTGAAATGTCCAGCTGACTAAAACACCCCTAAAAACTATGATCTTTTCAGTGAAAAAATAAAATAAAATATATATATTTCTGAGAAAGTAAATAAGTGGTGTAAGCCGCGAAACGCGTCTCTGACCTTTTGGGGAATAAATAATTGAAGCACCGATACTGGGTCCGTGTTCTGTTTGATGGCGGCAGTGCGTGAATGACCACGTGACGGCTGAATTGACAGGATTGTTGTATATATATATATATATATATGGTCGCCAGTAGGTATATATAGTTAGGACTTTTTCTCTATGGGATTTTTGAAAATTCTATGTCTAATACCTTTGGCGTTTGTGGACGGAATTGGCTGAAATTTTCAGGAAAATAGAACATTTTGTTTCTGAGCAGCCCCCGACAATTTGGGGGGGTTTCATCAAGGGGGGCCCGAGAAAAAAGGGGGGTCCCAAAACGTGTTTTTCCCATGTTAATTTCCATAGGGCGGTTGGCCTCACTTTTAGCTCGAACGGCTGAATGGATTTGCACGAAACTTGGCAAAATTGTAGGGACTGTTAGCCCGATGTGCCTTTGCTAGGTCTCAATATATGTGCTCCAGTGGATTTTGAGTAATGTAGGTTCAAAAAAAGATATATATCTGGGCGGAGCCTAACCACACATCTGATCTGATTGGCTGTCAGCACTTCATCCAAGAAGTGTTGGCAGCCATCTTGGGACCAATATACATGATAGCACCTCATTAAAAAGCATTGTAGTTAATAGAGGGTTTTAGGACTTTAGTTACATTATAAATCATTTGTTGATGGTACCATACTCGATTTAGGAATTGTGGTGGGTTCTAAGGTGATTTTACCATGTGAAAAAACCTTCTGCTGTGATATCATGAATATTGTTTGAAAGAAAACTAATATCTCATGATTTTCCCACAGTGGTTTGAAAGGGGATCTATAAGCTAAACTGAAAGCATATTTTCTGTAAATTCACATTATCTTTCTCAGTCATGTGAAAATGAAGTCTGACATTCTCAGTAAAACATGTACATCCAACAAGGACAGAGACTGTCAGTTGATTCCTTTGTGTTCTACTGCAGCCTCCTAGAGTGTTATAAAGAACAACTAGAGCGCTAACAGTCCTACTTAATACAAAGGTGTGGCACACCTGAAGCCATCTTGATTGGAATAAAGAGGTAACTCTTAAAACATTTAATTTAAAAAGAAACAACATGAGGGGGTATATTTTGCCATAGAAAGTATGATTAGTGCTGCAGAATGAAAAATTAGGGCACATTTTGAGTGACTTTTCAAAACCTCTTCTATTTCATTAAAAAATTCTGACATGCAGTCTCCCAAAATGGCCACCAGAGACAAAAGAGCCCAAATGTAGCCCAAATATCACCCAGATGTAGCCCAAGTATAGCCCAATGACAGAATTTCCCAGAGTGTTCTAAAGAACAACTAGAGCGCTAACAGTCCTACTTATTACAAAGGTATGGCACACCTGAAGCCATCTTGATTGGAATAAAGTGGTAACTCTTAAAACATTTAATTTAAAAAGGAACAAAATGAGGGGGTATATTTTGCCATATGAATTATGATTAGTGCTGCAGAAAGAAAAATTAGGGCACATTTTGAGTGACTTCTCAAACCCTCTTTAATTTCATTAAAAAATTCTGACATACAGTCTCCCAAGATGGCCACCAGAGACAAAAGAGCCTAAATGTAGCCCAAATATCAACCAGATGTACCCCAAGTATAGCCCAATGACAGAATGTCCCAGAGTGTTCTAAAGAACAACTAGAGCGCTAACAGTCTTACTTATGACAAAAGTATGGCACACCAGAAGCCATCTTGATTGGAATGAAGTGGTAAGTCTGAAAACACTCAATTTAAAAAGGAACAACATGAGGGGGTTAATTTTGCCATAGAAAGTATGATTAGTGCTTCAGAAAGAAAAATTAGGGATCATTTTGAGTGACTTCTCAAATCCTCTTCTTTTTCATTAAAAAAATTCTGACATGCAGACTGAAACATGCACTTTGAATACCAGCAGCAGACGTCCCTGGTGAGCAGTAGCTTTACTACAGTGATCTAATGTGCAACTAGAGTGCTAACATTCAGAATTTATGGCAAATGTGTGACACATCTGAATGCCTTCTTGATGGAACCAAAGTAAACAAGCATTGAAAATGCAATAGATCTCGCCCTCGTTTAAGTTAAAGCCATTCTGTTTGTAATGAGGTGGCTTTTTAGCTTTGCTTTTATTAGTGTTTTTTCAACTTTCATGTAAATAACATACATCTGTATGCATATAAGTATATGTATGCATGCATTTATGTTTGTATTTATATAGATATACAGATGATATATGTTTATATATGTATGTATATATATATATATTCACTGAAAAAACCAAAGGCTATAGACCATATATAGTTAGGAATTAGCATTTACAAAACCTTGAAAATTCACTGAAAAAACCATAGGTTATAGACCATATATAGTTAGGAATTAGCATTTACCAAACCTTGAAAATTCACTGAAAAAACCATAGGTTATAGACCATATTTGAGATGTCATCAGTGATGTCATCAGTGATGTCACTGACCATGTCATGAATAATGTAATATGTGACATCATCAGCAGTGGATTGCGGGTGCGCGATATATAGTTGGTGCAACTATCTATATATGGAATTTCAATGGTTTTGTGTGAGTAAAATAAGGTTTTGTAAATGCGAATTCCTAACTATATATGGTCTATAACCTATGGTTTTTTCAGTGAATATATATATACATATATGTATCCATTATCCAAAAACGCTTCATGTCATGGAAAGGCAGGCACGGACAACAAGATAAGAGCTTAGCTTATTTTATTTGTTGTCGGTGATAACGCATTTCGGTCCAGCTGGACCTTGATCATATGACAACGTTCATAGTTGCTTTCACCCCTTATAAAGTGACATATGCAAAGTTCAATCATAGACTGGCAATAGACATAGAAAAAATACAAACGTATAACGTTTATAGAAATAGGTAAGTAAATAAAGAAGGTTTGTAAATCTACTGCACCTCTATATATTACCACATTTATAACTTCATGATAAAAGTTAAAAAAGTGTATGTAAAATGGTATTCATGAGTAAAAGCAGTGTGAATACAAATAGTTATTAAAACACTTAATTCTCATACATTTCTAAAAAATAAGTACATAAATACATAAATACATAAATATTCACTCAAAAAATCAATTGTTAGTTTGTCCCAATTAATTTTTAGAGGTCAGTAAACTCATTTTAGCGATCAAAATTGGAGCATGAATGCATAATTTTCACACAATGTAAACAATTTCGTATTTTCCCTTTGTCTTAGCATAAGTTAAAACCCCTAATTGGCTCAGCCTACCATTTGTATGTTGCTGTCTCTTTGAACTGTTTCATAAAGGGCAAATACTACGTGATATCTAAAATAAAAAGTACACATACCATAACCATAATGGTAAAAAAATAAAATCCTTATTTGTTTGATTTTTCTTTTTATAAACTTTCTTTAGGAGTTGAATATATATCTGTGGTTTTGGTTGGTTAGGTGGCCTCATTTGGTTCAGTTAATCACCCTCCATTAGAATTCAAAATTTAGAATAGAACATTTAATTAATATCAGGATATGTTCGACCTATCATTTAATTTACAGACACGTATACAGGTCTGCGATCGTATTCAATCCTCTTGAAGCCTTGCTGTCCAAGTTAAGAATATATCTAGTTTCCAGCTTTCTCACTGCCCCTCTCTATAACCTCCTCTCCTATTTAGGGGATAGTATCAATCAGATAGTACGAGAAAACATTTAGGTTGTTTCAGTGTTTTTCCTTAAAATGTCTTGCAACCTGATATGTGTGATCGTTGTTAATGATCGCCCTAATATGTTGCAAAATTCTCTTGTGGGCAGGGAGCTTAGTACTGCCCACATATTTAAAGTTGCAAGAACACTCTAAAATGTAGATGACACATTCAGTTTTGCAAGTTAGTGGTATGTTAATCTTTCAAATGTTCTCACTCACTAAATGCTGACCTGTAGGTTTTAGTGTTGACTTTATATTGGCATGCCTTACAGCTTTTACATTTAGTAAAACCAATTTGTAGCCACCATTTTCTTTGCTCAATACATTCTGGCCTGCTACTTACTGAGCTGTAATGCATGGACGGAGCTCTCTTGTAAGTCACTCCCAAACTGCATGGAATAATATCACCATTTACTGGGTCACTTCTCACAATTGGCCAGTTACTTTGCATGATTTTCTTTATGTGTATATATAATCTCCTCTCACTGTTCCAAGGAAGGAATCAGCACTCAGGTTGTACTTTGTAAGTATTTAATCTGCAAAAGACACGATCCATCTGAATCTTGATCACAATACAAGGTGTCATTGTCCCTTCCTTATTTAAATGTACAAATGCCTCTAGTTGCCAACATTAGCAAAGCACTACATATTACAATAAACCAAAAAGCTGTTGTCCATATTGGCCTGTTCACAATGTGAAAATACAAGAATTCATACAACAAAGAAAAGAAAACAAGTGTTAATAGGCACACAATGTCATTTCAGCATATGTGACCATGAACACCTTACCTGTATGTTCTTCAATGTGACTTGTTTATAATAAACATGATTATGATTGCAAACATCAACATAAAAAATTGACTACACATTACTTTAAAGTGCAAGGCTATTGCCATATTGATCTGGGCATGTTGTGTATTATCGTGGTTCTTACACAAAAGAAAATAAAAGAGGTGTTAATATACACACTATCCCTAAATAAAGTTGTACAATTGTAGTTCTATTCCACTCACACTTAATTTGAGATGTCATGAGTGATGTCACTGACCATGCCTTGAATGATGTAATGCCTGAGGTCTTAAGCAGTGCATTGCCGGGGCGTAAGTTATAGTTTGCTAAGGTAATAATAACTGCTGAATTTCACTGGTTTTGCACAAGTGAAACTGAGTCTAACTATAATGTTCCTGTAATCTTTGTTTTTTCAGCTAATTTCTTTTTTTTTAACATTAAGTGTGATGTCTATCACAATGGATGGTGGGGGTGGGGTTGGAAGCATGGCATTGCATTGTGCTGCTTCCACCCAGGCTTGCTGCTCCTGCCTCCCCTCCTCCTTGCCATCCATTGTCCAAGTCCATACCTCTGCTCCCTCAATACAGACCTGTGTGGCAATTGCCCTGCCATTGGCCTTCCTGACGTCTATGTACAGTTAGCTTGCTGCCCCATTCACTTCCTCCATATCCACTGTTGTCTGAATCCATGCCCTAGCCTCTTCCCCCCTGCCATGCATGGTCTGATGTGCTCCCACTGCCCTCCATTTAGCATGATGTCCCAGTCCACTCCTCCTGCCCTCTATTGCTCAATTCTATGCCCCATTATTGCCCTCCTGCTTAGCCCCTGTGCTTAGCTTGCAGCCTCTTTGTTAGACAGCTGCTTTGGCCAACACCAAGGTCTGCACCAGTTTACCTATTCCCGGGAGCGAAGAGAATATCCCTTCCTTTCTCAAAAATACAGCTCCCAGTGTGATGTTCAGAATACACAACCAAGCGCTAATATCTCCAAACAATTAAGGGACCAAGAAGAACCATCAGAGAAGTCCCAATCACAGCCAATAAGGAGAAGTTCCACTCCTGCTAAAGGTGAAAGCTAGGAAATAAAGGGACAACAAGATATTTGTCAGAGATAACAATGCATACTACTAAATATATACACCTAAACTTATTTCTACCAATTGTGCACTCTTCCACACTTGTTATAAGTCTAGTAGGGTCTTGATGAGTGGTCTCTGGAAATAAAGGTATGTAGCAATCCTCTTTCTGAGCACAAACAGTAGGAAATCTGAAGATCGTGTTTTTCTGTAGTCCTGGTTCACAAAGGGAGTTTATCTGCTCCTGCGCTAGCCTCGTAGGAAGAGAATTGCTGTTCGAATAAATGAAAACAACCTGGACAAAAAGCCCAAGCTTACGCACAAAGCGCGATCAAAATACAAAAAGTAAAGTCTCTACTTGGTATAAGGAAATGCTGGACACGGAGGGAAGTTAAAGGAGGCGGGGCGTCCCCAGCGGACGGTAGGCTGTTGCTTTACCAAGTAGCGGAGGCAGAAAGGCAATCGCTGCAGACAGCAGCTTACTTCAAAAAACACATGCACAATAAATGTGCGACCTCGCGATCACCAAACAGTGAGTAATTGCCGAAAATAGAAGCGCGCCCAACACACGCTACTAGGCAGGCTTATTAGGTATTGAGATGGGTTAGAGCGGGGGAGAAAAGCACGTCCTTGCGCTTCCCGGGAGAAAATGGCAGGGACTCGAAATACAAAGCAGAGCTCTGTTCCACGAGCAAACAAGGCAAGTCTAAATACCAAATGACTAGAATAGTAGTGACAGGAAAGTACACTACCAAAATGAATCCACGATACTACGAAAAAAGTAACTGGAAGTCACAGGAATCCAAAGCAGGGATAGCTAGGCAGAGATGCAGCAATCGCCGGAAAGCCAAGCAATGAGTTACTGCAGCTGCTGGCTTAAATCCTCCCCCTCACCTGACCAAAGCAGAGCAGTAAGGGAGAGTGCACAACACCCCTTTTTCCTCTAATCTTTCTGGGTGATGTAGTGTAAGAATCCCATGTGAAGTCTGGCTCCTGACAGTTCTACCCCCTAAAAGCCGTCTCAGAGGTCTGGGTTTGGAGAGATGAAGTGCATGAAATCACAGCACCAATAAAGGCGCATGTACATTTTCTGCAGAGTCCTATGTTCAGTCCTTGGGCGTATATCCCACCCAATCAACTAGGTATTGTAGTTTACCATGATGCCTTCGGGAGTCAACTATACTTTTGACCTCATATTCCAATTCTTCTCCAACGTGAATCGGAGGAGGTGGGAGTTCGGGGCAAGAAGGAGGGATATAAGGTTTTATTAGAGAATTATGGAACACAGGATGTATCTGTAACTCGGGAGGAAGTGCCAATTTTACTGTCACAGGATTGATTAGGTTGCTGATTTTAAAAGTGCCTAAATACAGGGGTTGTAGTTTACGAGGTCTGGGTAAACGAATATGTTGGGTGGCTAATCAGACCTGTTCATCTACTTTATAACTAGGAGCAGGTAGTCTGTGTTTGTCTGCTTTGTTCCTTCATTCGTTTTTTGGCTATCATCAATTCCTGGCATGCCTTGTCCCAAATGGATAAGAGAAGTGTACGATGGTCTAGGACAGCAGGTGTATGTAAATCAGAAGGGGGTAATTCCAAAGGAAGACATTTAGGATGATAACCAGTGGTAAAAAAAGGTGATACCTTGGAGGCTGAATGTGTGGAGTTAATATAGGCAAACTCAGCCAAGGGTAGAGATTGGACCCAGTCACTTGTAAGGGTGCTGAGTAAGCATCTCAAAAATTGCTCAAGGGTTTGGTTAGTCCTCCCTGTCCGTCGTCAGTTTATGGATGGGAGGCTGTAGAAAGACGAAGATCAATATGGAGAGTCTTACATAATCCTTGCCAAAATGAGGGTCTCTATCTGAAACTATCATAGAAGGTAAGCCATGAAGAAGAACAATATTTTGAATGAAGGCATCTGTGACTTCTATAGCCGTGGGCAGTTTTTTGCGGAGAATAAAATGGGTCATTTTAGATAACATATCTACCACCACTAATATAGTAGTGTATCCGTGAGTGGAAGGTAAATCTGTGATAAAGTCCATACTCATGGCAGACCATGGACTGTTAGGTACAGGCAAAGGTTGCAATGAACCAGCAGGAGTGTAATGTACCGTTTTTTGTCTAGCCAGGTAGGGAAGGCTTTAACATACTCAGCAATATCCTGTGTCATGCCTTTCCACCAATACCAGCGTTGACAGGTTTGTAGGGTCTTTGTAGCCCAAGGATGAGCTGCCCTAGGTAAAGCATAAAACCAGCATGTTATCAGCTTCCGTGTTTCTGTGGTGGGGAGAAACAGTCGACCCTCATAAAAAACAGACCGTCTTTAACTGGTTTTTGGAATTGGATAGCCATTCATGGGCATCTAGGGAGGCTAATGCTTTTTCTAGGATGAAAAAGAATTTGGCAGAGCTGGTTTCTTTTCTTTCTCCCACAGGAATGAGCTTATGTTCCGGAATATTAGGTATAGGCACTTCCATAGGGTCCTTATGTTCCTTCTCTAGGAGTGATAAAGCATCAGCTTTACCTTGTTTCAAACCAGGTCGAAACTGGATCACAAAGTCGTACTCACAGAAAAAGGAGACCCACCTCATCTGTCTAGGTGTGAGTGCTCTGGCTGTTCTGAAGTATTGAAGATTCCGATGATCGGACTAGATGGTGATAGTATGAGGGGACCCTAAAAGGTAGTGCCTCCATTCCTGAAAGGCCATCTTAATGGATATGAGTTCTCTTTCTCCAATGGTATAGTTTTGTTCCGCTTGTGACAATGTTTTGGAAAACAAGCTATTAGGTGCAAAGTATCCATATTGATATCTCGTTGTGATAACACCCCACCTAACACATATTGTGAAGCGTCGGCTTCTACGTAGTACGGTTTAGTTTCATCGGCATGGCGTACAATGGGTGCTGAGGTGAAACTATCCTTTAGAGCTTGAAAGGCGATGTCAGCTGCTTGATCCCAATGAAACACAACCCCTTTTTTCAGGAGTCTAGTGATGGGAGCGATTAGGTCAGAGAAATGACTAATAAACCTCTGGTAGAAGTTAGCAAATCCTAAAAAGGATTGCACTTCTTTAACAGTAGAAGGGTTAGCCCAGTTGGTGATTGCAGATACTTTAGCAGGGTCCATATGTATGCTGTCTGGGGAGATGATGAATCCCAAAAAGGCCACTTGGTGGGTGTGAAAGTGACATTTCTCAAGTTTTGCAAACAGATGGTATTCTTTCAATTTGCGCAGTATACGACTAACATTGTACATGATCTTTCTCATCCTGTGAATGAATCAGAATGTCGTCTATGTAGACTATAACAAAGATGTCTAAGTATTCTTGTCTCAGTATCTCATTTATAAAAAATCGAAAGGCTGCAGGGGTGTTACACAGCCCAAAGGGCATAACGCAGTACTCATAAACACCAAACTTTCTCCTGAAAGCCATCTTCCACTGTTCTCCTTCTCTGACTCTCATTAAGTGGTATGCTCCTCTCAGATCTCGTTTTGTAAAGATGGTTGCTTTCTAACCTGATCTAAGAGGTTGGAGATAAGTGGAAGAGGGTAATTATTTATTATAATCACTTTATTCAAGGCTCTATAATCCAAGCAGGTTTTCAAACCTCCTTCTCTCTTGAAGATGAAAAAGAGAGGGGAGGAGAAAGGGGAGGTTGAATGTTGGATACATCCCTTATTTAACATATCCTGAAGATAGTCATACAGGTATTTGGTCTCGGGTTCTGTGAGGGAATACACTCTGCTTACAGGCAGGTCAGCACCAGGTACCAGATCAATCCTGCAATTATAGGACCTGTGCGGTGGAAGGGCTACTTCTTTGATTTCATCAAAGACGTCAGAAAATTCTTTATACTCCATAGGTAGCTAAGAGTTGTCTGAGGTAGAAAGGAAACAGCATAAGGGAGTATGCCAATGGGTTATTTCCCTGTAACAATGGGTCATACAGTACAGTGAGCTTAACGTGACCTTCCTTGAAACCCAATCAATTTGAGGGCTATGTTGCTGGAGCCACGGAACTCCTAAGATGGCTCTGAAGGTAGGGGTGTAAAGTAAATCAAAGGAAATAAATTCAGAATTACCATTATCACACATCATGATAATTTCAGGGGTATGGTACATGATCAGGCCTGAGGATAATTTAGAGCCATCTACTGCTCTTACCTTTTCAGGATTTTTTTTCAAGAGGAATTCTAACCCCAAGGCTCGGGCAACTTTTATATCTAGGAAATTTCCAGTTGCTCCTGAATCAAGTAGAATTGCCAGGTTTTGTATGAGCTTGGAGGGTAAAAGGTACACCACATTAATAGAAAAATGTTTTGGAACAAGAGCCATTGCATTACCCAGACATTGAGAGGTCGGTACAACAGAGAGACTTGGAGGAGTGACCTCTGGCTTCCCCAAGTCAGTTAGTTTTCGGTCTGCACCACCCGCCCAATTTTATTGGGCGTTGGTCTTGATATAGTCTTGGGTTTTGATGGACACTCTTTAGCAAAATGGCCACTTTTGCGACAGTACAAGCAAAGATTCACTTTTCTATGTTTTTCTTTTTCTTTGCTAGACAAGGGCCCTCGAATACCGCCTACTTGCATCAGTTCGCTTGTGTCTTTCAGTTCCTTTTTATCGCTTCTAGCCTCAAATAAGCAAGGGTAATCTCCTCTGGTCTTTTCTCCTTTCCTTTCAGAAAGCCTATGGTCTAGCTTGAGCACGAGGTCCATAAAAGAAGAACAATCTTCAGGAGGGTTAACAATTTGAGAGAAAATGTCCTTAAGTTCATCTTTGAGTCCTCGATAAAACAGGGAGGTTTTCTTTTCTTCAGGCCATTGTGTCTCTGTCACCAACCTATTAAAGGTGGTAATATAAGTTAGCAAATCTTTGGACCCTTGTTTCAGGCTTAAGAGTTCGTTGTCACTGGCCTGCATGTAGGAATGACGCGGAAAAAGACTCCTCATTCTTTCTTTGAACAGTGTTAGGTCATACAAAATAGGGTCATCGTTCTCAATAAGTGGCACCGCCCACTGTGCTGCGATACCACGTAGATAAGAGATTATAAATGCTACTTTGGCTGCGTCTTCTGGGAAGGAGGCCTCTCGGCATAAAAATTGAAGGTGACATTGGTTCATGAAGATACCAAATTTGTTACTGTCTCCGCTAAACCTTACTTGCATTGCTAAAGGGGTCTGAGGAGGGGTGACTACCGTGACATTAACAGGTGCAGTGGAGGGTTCTAGAGGAGTATGACCTGAGGAAGTGGAAGAGACCTGGAAATGTGCAGGTTGAATGTAGCTGCGTTTGTATTTAGGAATGGTGTCAGTCACTCGGACCTCTAACTGTTTTTGTGTTTGCAAGACATTCATTTCTGTGTTAAGTCGGTAGTTCTCTCTTTTAACTAACTTGAGTTCGGTTTGAAGGTTCACAACTGCTGCTGCTAGCTCCCTCATCGTATACTCAGTATTATCAGGGGAAATGGCCTCATCCATACTAGCCAAACTAGGACTCTGAAATCTTTGCTCAGGTGGAAATTAAAACGTGGGCTTGGCTTTCTGTTAGACCGCTGCTTTGGCCAACACCAAGGTCTGCACCAGTTTACTGTTCCCCAGGAGCGAATAGAATATCCCCTCCTTTCTCAGAAATACAGCTCCCAGTGTGACGCTCAGAATACAACAACCAAGGGCAAATATCACCAAAAAATGAAGGGACCAAGAAGAACCATCAGAGAAGTCCCAATCACAGCCAATAAGGAGAAGTTCCACTCCTGCTAAAGGTGAAAGCTAGGAAATAAAGGGACAAGATATTTGTCAGAGATAACAATGCATACTACTAAATATATACACCTATACTTATTTCTACCAATTGTGCACTCTTCCACACTTACTTGTTATAATTCTGGCAGGGCCTTGATGAATGGTCTCTTGAAATAAAGGTTTGTAGCAATCCTGTTTCTGAGCACAAATAGAAGGAAATCTGAAGATTGTGTTTTTCTGGAGAAACACCCAATGTCCTGGTTCACAAAGAGAGTCCATGCGCTCTTGCGCTAGCCTCGTAGGAAGGGAAATGCTGGCAGAATAAATGAAAACAACCTGGACAAAAATCCCAAGCCTACGCGCAACGCGCAATCAAAATACAAAAAATAAAGTCTCTACTTGGTATAAGGAAAAGCTGTACTGGAGTGCTCCAAATCACGAAGTGAAGCTAGAGGAGGCGGGGCGTCCCCCCGCGGACGGTAGGCTGTTGCTTTACCAAGTAGCGGAGGCAGGAAGGCAATCGCTGCAGACAGCAGCGTACTTCAAAAAACACACGCACAATAAATGTGCAGCCTCGCGATCACAAAACAGCGAGTAATTGTCAAAAATAGAAGCGCGCCCAACACACACTAGTAGGCAGGCTGATTAGGGATTGAGGCGTGGTAAGGCCTGGAGAGAAAAGCACGTCCTTGCCCTTTCTGGGAGAAAATGGCAGGGACTCGAAATCGAAAACGGAGCTCTGTTCCACGAGCAAACAATCCAAGTCAAAATACCAAATGACTAGAATAATAGTGACAGGAAAGTACACTACCAAAATGAATCCACAATACTACGAAAAAGGTAACTGGAATTCACAGGAATCCAAAGCAGGGATAGCTAGGCAGAGAAGCAGCAAAAGCCGGAAACCCAAGCAAAGAGTTACTGCAGCTGCTGGCTTAAATCCTCCCCCTCAAATGACCAAACCAAAGCAGTATGGGAGACCACACAACGCCCCTTTTTCTTCTACTCTTTCTATGTGATGTAGTGTAAGAATCCCACGTGAAGTCTCGCTGCTGACACTCTACTCTCCTTCCTCCTGCCCTCTGATGTCTGTGTGCATGCCCCTGCTCTAACCTTTTTTCCCACCATGTTCCATGGACCTTTCCCTCCTATCTATTCTGAGTGTTCTGTTGAGCTGCCACTCCCCTCCCACCTGCCTAGCATTGTCAGATGACTGTAACCTGGCCCTGCCACCTCCACCCTGCCTGTCTACTTTCCATGCTCTATCCTCTTCCTCCTGTCCTCCATGGTCCATTTTACTGCCACACCCTTCTGCCCTCCCTGGTCTGTTGTGCTGCAACTGCTCCTCATGCCTGCCAGGTGTGGTCTGTTGTGAGGCCCCTTCCCCTGAACTCTCGAGTCCCCTCCTTATCTACAAGGAAGCTAACCATCTGACATTTCTCAAATATCTGAAAACCTGGCCGTTCCCATAAACCCATCCCTCCCCCTAGCGACCACTGCAGCACTGGGATGCCGCCGGGGAGCCATGCGCTATATAAAAGCCTTTTCCATTCCTTTCTTGTCTGTGCCCAGCTGCTACTCCTCCCTTCTATCATCAATGGTCCTTTGTACATGCCCCTGCCTTCTCGCGCTTGCCAGGCATGGTCTTCTGTACTACCATGCCCCCCCCCACCTTCACTGTGTGGTCAGCTAGCTGCCCCTGATCCCCTCCCACCTTCCCTCCATTGTCTCTGTGTATGCAAATTATTGTCTCACTGTTGCCCTCCATGGTGTGTTGTGCTTCTAGTGCCCATCCAGCCTGACCTCCCTGGTCAGCTTGCTGCTTCTGCCCTGCACCTCCTCTCCTGTTGTATTGTGTTTTAGATTCCAAATGGATTTTCCTGGTTCATGCCCTTATATAGGTACAATTCGCGTTGCCCTTATATAGGCATAGAAATCAATCCCTTTTTTAGGCCTAGTCCATGCTACCCAAATACAGGCATGGCTACTTCCATCCGTCCACCAAATGTCACACAATTTCTTGGGAAACCCGCTTAAGCCGTTAGGGACTTCCCCTTGCTTGAATATTGATTTCTCCAAGAACTCAGTTACTTTTCAATGAACAACTATTCCCTAGGGGTTCATTTATGCCATTCATATGCCCGACTTTACGTCAAACATGGCATTCCTAAACACCTTCAGGGTGTAAATATACCTTCACTTGCTATGGCAAAGCAAGTTGGTTCGGAGCAGTTTGGCGATCTACTTACCCGACGTAGCTCTCTACAGCAAGTGCCGAAAGAAGCCGACTCTTCAGCTGACGTACTGATCAGGAAGCTGTCCCCCCCTGCTGAGAAATCCAGCTCCAGTGTTTCTGACTCCGCTTGCGGGGTATTGGGAAATCGAGTCCCGAGACAGAGATACCAGACCTCCTTCATTCTAAGGTATGGAGCTGATTAGAACCTAGAGAAACCTTTGGTAGATTCTTGGCAAAACTAAACCTATGCAAAAGACTATACTTACTTCTTCCCTCGTACTAGACTTAGGTTAGGTACATTGGGGTAGGCGTATTTTAGAAGCACCAGTTGAGTATTTTACCCTGTGTTCTTTATGTATGTATTTTTATATGGCTTAGAAACCATACAAAGCTATTACAGTATTATTTTATAATACTATTCCTGCTGTGAGCATTATACTTTGCATTCTGTCTAACGATTGTAGCAGTTCACTTCTCTTGCATGAGAAAGAAGACTGTTCAATAAACCGTTTATTCAAAACACCGGTCTCACTATTTCTCAGCAACTCTGAAGAAACAAAGCATTCACAATTGACTGAGTGAAATACTTATCTATTGTTTCCAGGGCTCTGAAGATAGTTATTCCAGTCCTAGGGAAATAAACATGTCATGTTTATGCGGTTGTCAGAAAACAAATCTTTTCTTGTGTATTCGAGAAAGTTTCTAGTGCCTTCTGAGCTAGCTGGCACTCACTATTAAGTTAAGTATATTCGATAGAGACCTATTGGCCTAAGTCCTACGTCATATCTATAGGATATATTATTCCAATGCACTGAGCCTATTGGAAATATAGGAACTACACTACACTCCTGCCCTCCATTTTCCATGTGTAGATACCTATTCCTTCCCACCTTGCTTGACTGTTCCATTGTCATGCCCTTGATCCATCCCTCCTGCCCTTTATGGTGTGTTATGCTGTAGCTGTCTCTCCTGTATGTCCAGATTATGGTCAGCTTCCTGCCATTGCCTCTTTCCCCTATGCTCTCTGTTGTCCATGTGTATGGTCGTTTTTCTTTCCCTTTTGTTTTCCATGGGTTGTTGTGCTGCATTGCCCTCCCACATGCCCTGTATGGTGTATGGTGCTGCTGCAAACCCTGATGCCTGCCCTGTTAGGTCAGTTTGGTCCACCTGCCCATGTCCCTCTTGTCCTCTGTTATTCGAGTCCATGTCCCTACACCAATTCCTCCTGCCTTCCATGATCCAATCTACCATACTTGCTAACATTTTTAACTTGGTAAGAAGGAGAGTTAAAAGAAAACTGGGAAATTAATTTTCCCATTGATTTACATTGAAAAAGAGGAGATAGTAGACTGGAGACAGATGAAATAAAGTCCCTTTGGGCTTAGAAATATTGGGAATTTCCTGCCTCACTATAGTGACTGACTATGGCAGGTATAGTTGTACTACCACTGCCTCTTCCTTCTGCCCTCAATGGTCTATTATATTGCCAGTGCCTCTCTTGCCTGTCTTGCATTGTTGGTTTGTTGCCCCTGTTCCCCTATCCAATGTCCTCCATAGTTTCTTGGGCTCCCACTGCCCTTCCTGCCTACCCAGTGTCATCAAATTGTTGCCTCTGCACCCTCCTACCTGCCTTCAATTTTCTGAGTCCATGCCCATGACCTCTGCCTCTCAATAGTATCCTAATGAACAAATAGATTGCTAACATTCTACATTAATTATAAGAGTGTGACACACCTGATGTCATCTTGATGTAATCAAAACTGTAATAACTAAAACATTTCCTTTAGAAAGTATAGAAATGACAGGGTCTTATTTCCATAGAAATTATGGTTAGGGCTCTAAAAAACTAAAACGAGGGCATACGTTCTGAGTTCTCAAATAGCGACAAAGCTATTATTTGTATTGTTATATTTTTTTATCCAGTTGACCGCTTGAGTAAATGTTACACTTAGGGGAGAGGATGTGGTGTTACTTCCAGAGCTGCAGACTTTGCAACTGGGGAACCAGGTTAGAGTTTCTGCTTCAGCTCGACATTCTGTGATTCTGGTCAAATCACTTAAACTCCCCATGCCTACAACCAAAATTAATTTGTCCTTGCGTAATGTAACCAATGCTCATGTCAAGCACTCCAATACCTGACCAATCTGCACTATAGAAAACTGCAAAAAACAAAAAATAAAAGTGTTTTCCACACTTCTGGCATTTAGCTATACGTGGGCTACATCTGGGTGATATTTGTGCCACATTTGGGCTAATTTTTCTCTAGTGGACATCTTGGGAGACTTCAATTCAATTCAATAAACTTTATTTGGTCTGATTTTGAAACATAGATCATACAAGTGGACATAAATACAGTAAATCTTCTTTCTTCATATAATACAATGAGAATTATTTAAAACCAGTAGATAAAAACAGGGGTTACAAAGCCTGGCTCAGAGCAACTTCAGGTGAACTATATAAGACATGAAAAAAAAAAATTTAAAAGTGTTTTGCGCACTTCATGCATTAGGCTATACGTGGGCTACATCTGGGTGATATTTGTGCTACCTTTGTGCTATTTTTTCTCTGGTGGCAATCTTGGGAGACTTATCTGTTATGAAGTTTCCTAATTTTCTCATTTACAGCAGTCTCCTCAGTAGAGAATACTTTCACTTTTTTTACTTTGATTCCATCAAGAAGGCATTCAGATTTGTCACACATTTTCCATAAATTCAGAATGTCAGCACTCTAGTTGCTCATTCGATCACTCTGGTAAAGCTACTGCTCACCAGGAAGTTAACTGGAAGTCTGGAAGTCTGCTGCAGATATTGAAAGTGCATGTTTCAGTCTGCATGTCAGAATGTTGTAATGAAATAGAAGAGGATTTGAGAAGTCCCTCAAAATGTGCACTACTTTCTCTTTCTACAACACTAATCCTAATTTCTATGGCAAAATGAACCCCCTCATTTTGTTCCTTTTTAAATTAAATGTTTTAAGTGTTACCAGTTTATTCCAATCAAGATGGCTTCAGGTGTGCCATGCGTTTGTCATAAATAAGACTGCTAGCGCTCTAGTTGTTCTTTAGAACACTCTGGGAAGCTGCAGTAGCACTCAAAGGAATCAACTGACAGTCGCCGCCCTCGTTGAAATTTTAAATATTTTTGGTAACCTTGGTCATACAAGCCGCCGCTGCCTGTTCAACCGAGAATTGAATAAACCATTGTGGTCTTTCCTGAAATCCTCTCCATCTTCATCATTATCTTCAAACTGAAAGGAATTACCCAGTTCCATGACTGGAGAAAATAACTATGCCAAGCAAAACAATGAAATAAATATTCAAAAATAAATTCTTGTGGTAAGTAAAGTAATGTTGGGCAACTAAAGAGTTAATGTGCTGTCTTCAAAGGAAGGGAGGAAAAACTCAACAGACAGGGAGCAGACGCACTGCACTGAGGCAAGGAAAGTGAAAGGGAAACAAGGACACGCTCTCAATGGTGCATCTGAAAAACTCTGGCAAGAGAAAGATAACCACAGAGCACACATGCTGAAGAGGAATTGATTTAGCAAAGAGAAGTGCTGAACAAATTCAAAGTCCGTGTGGAGCTGGATCTGTTCTAATATAGTGGCAATTAGAGTCCTCTGTGCTGAGCCACAAGGAAAAGGCGGGTGCGATGAAGGATGTAGAAAGGAAAAAACAGACGGCAACCTACAGGAGAAGGACAAATGTGCACAGTGCAAGCAACCAAGAGAAAACAGAAAGTGAAAAATAATGTGAAATATCTAAGATTCTAACTAACTAAGTTAATTTCATTTTTGATCTTGGAACTCCAATGAGACTGAGAGACCAGCAGCATATAAAAGATTTTGAGCAACATAGTTTCCTCAATAAGAAGCGAAAGCCAACTGAAAAAAGTCTCCAAATACAAACCATTAGAGTATTCTATACAATAGGAAATAATTAAAATATCCTTTATGCCCTTATTACTGGATAACATCAGGTTAAAACAAGAGTTAATAATTGCTTCCCTCATGTAAATGTAAATGTACATGTATTTATATAGCGCAAATCACCGACCCGGTATCTAAGCGCTTGCTTAGGGAACCCGTCCTGGTATTCCCCTGTGAGATAACCCCGGCAGGGTATCCACAAGGTGAAAGCCAGGCATCCCACCGCGAGGGGCTGTTGTGGAGATTAAGCAAGCTATTGCCCAGAGTCGCAGAGTGTGAACCCGTGAGTCGAGTAGGCACCAGAGCGAGAATTGTGGAGTCCGTGGAATTTTGAGCCCAAGACCCACCGAGGGGGATAATTGAACCCTGGTCCAGGGCCGATCTAAGCTTCCGGGTCTGCCGCCTCTAACCCCTGAGCCACACTTCTCCACTCATATAATGAGAGTTAATTTAAATTTAAAACACACTTTAAAAAGTTAAAGATCTTATGAAAAAACATTTCATTAGGTGGTTCATAAACATAATTAGTTGGTGCAAAGGCAGAGAGAATAGATGTAGACACATTTTTCTAATCCATTTACGCCAACACAATAATAAAGCGGGGCAGATAAATATCACATGATTAACATCCTGGATGGAGTTATTACACAAATTTCAAATTAGGGAAGAACCATACCATTTAGAAAGTACATTATTTGAGGGGAGCATACCCTGCCTCATTAATAGCCAAAAGCGGGGAACTACATGGGGCAGGTTCCAGGAAATATAGGCCTGTACTTTTTTTTTATCACACAGGATATCATTGCCGGGTGGATACCCCTCTTTAGAATGCGAGCTTCCCTATCCCTTGCCTGTTTCAAAGCGGCCATTCATTGATATGGCCATAGGGTGAAGAGCAGAGACCTATCCAGCTGCAGCAAGTCAACGGCAATCCTAAAATTTTTAAGAATTAATGACTGCTCTTTGAAACTTTCTAGTACTTCTTTCTATATAAAAAATCTTAGGGTGCCCGGATCAACCTTTACAAAGCTTACAACCCATTGCACTGTCCCCACAAGACCCTGTACCCAACTACTTACTAAACCAAATTCTAACATTAGAGCAGCCACAGGGTAATTAGAGTTGACTGAGGCAAGGGTCCTTATGGCCAGGATGCCTGTCACCCCCTCCCAACACAATCCCCAAGGATGGGAAGACGGACGTAGTTTTGAACTTTTGGAAGGCGGGAGGGAGTTACTCTCCCGGCCGTATTTATTAAAATATGAAACAAAATTAAAACATTAAAATAACAGTTTCATATCATGTACAATTTTCATTTATTACATTACGATGAAGACACGTTCATTGGCTAACCTTAACAAATCTCTAGTACAAAGGTTTTCCTCGCCGAGTCTAACATCCTGCAAATGCATACTTTCTAAATTAAAATTGTACATCCTAGCATTACGGGCCAACGGCAAGGTCGCAACCGGTGTCAGATCCCTACTACCAGAACTCCCCCCTCACGGTGTGAGGGGCGGGCGCACAGAGGACTGTACCTCTGTGCCAACTCCAATTTCCCTTGTCTTTGCAGGGGCCCCCTATTTAACTCGACGCCATCTTATTGGTCGTCCGAGGACTCGTGTGAGGTGTCTAGAAGGTAGCATGGACCTCCCTCCCACCCCACACTGTTTATCACATCCTCCGTCGCGGATATCCGGGCCCCGGGAAATTCGTAGGAGGGGCATCTAGCCGCCTCCTCCCCTGGAAGGGGGCTATGACCGACTTCCCTTATGCGACCCCATACTTAGTGGGTGCCGCCTCCCAGTGTGAGGGGCCAATGGCTGCCTCCCCCCGGGCGCTCCCATCCATAATGGGTGGCGCCCCCCCTCTAGGGACCTTGAAATTACTGCTCACCGATCATGACCTTACCGCCCGACCAAAAAATAAATACGACGTTTGTTTACCTACTAAGAAAGAAAATCAATTTCACATTGCAATATTTATCCTATTACTTATACATCCAACAGATCCTTCAACTTAGACTGTTATACTCCGCTCCACTAAGGAAGAAAATGTTATGAAGCAAATCACTTTATTGCAGTACCAACATTGACATTCTATTAACCACTAAACCAGGAGAGAAAAGATATTATCAAAGCAAATCATTTTATTGCAGTACTAACGTTGCCATAAGGGGCTGGTTGGTGGGTCAAAAATTGCTCCTTGTTCCGTCGAGGGCTCACGTGCAACGAGAGGGTGCAGCTTCCAAGCACAGGAACAAGAGGATGCTTCTTCGGATTGCTGCTCCTTTTATTCCTCTTCGGGAGGGCGTGTACCCTCCTCCGGTACGCCTACGGGGGGTGGCCAACGGTGTAGGTGTCTAGGACAACCCTTCTTGGGCAGGAAAAGGCGCGCCCCGGCTACGCCGCTTCGGGCATACCAGCCGTGACACGCCCCCCGCCCAAAATGGTTTCCCGGGGGGATCCGGGCCCCCTACCATATGTTCGGGGGGACCGAGTGGTCGCCCCTTTCCATATGGCCGGGATGCGTGTCACCCCCTCCCAACACAATCCCCAAGGATGGGAAGACGGACGCAGTTTTGAACTTTTGGAAGGCGGGAGGGAGTTACCCTCCCGGCCGTATTTATTAAAATATGAAACAAAATTAAAACATTAAAATAACAGTTTCATATCATGTACAATTTTCATTTATTACATTACGATGAAGACACGTTCATTGCCTAACCTTAACAAATCTCTAGTACAAAGGTTTGCCTAGCCGAGTCTAACATCCTGCAAATGCATACTTTCTAAATTAAAATTGTACATCCTAGCATTACGGGCAACGGCAAGGTCGCAACCGGTGTCAGATCCCTACTACCAGAACTCCCCCCTCACGGTGTGAGGGGCAGGCGCACAGAGGACTGTACCTCTGTGCCAACTCCAATTTCCCTTGTCTTTGCGGGGGCCCCCTATTTAACTCGACGCCATCTTATTGGTCGTCCGAGGACTCGTGTGAGGTGTCTAGAAGGTAGCGTGGACCCCCCTCCCACCCCACACTGTTTATCACATCCGCCGTCGCGGATATCCGGGCCCCGGGAAATTCGTAGGAGGGGCATCTAGCCGCTTCCTCCCCTGGAAGGGGCCTATGACCGCCTTCCCTTAGGCGACCCCATACTTAGTGGGTACTGCCTCCCCGTGTGAGGGGCCAATGGCCGCCTCCCCCCGGGCGCTCCCATCCATAATGGGTGGCGCCCCCCCTCTAGGGACCTTGAAATTACTGCTCACCGATCATGACCTTACCGCCACAGGCCGGATAGTTGACCGGCTATCAGGCCCCCCCATAAACTCCTACTAAAGGTCATGCTTTTACAAACCCCTTAACCATGCTATGAAGTCTCCTATGAGTAAGACATTCCCCTCCCGGGACAAATGGACCCCATCCTCGAGATACATGTGATCCCCCCGAATACATCTATGCGGAATACAGTGCAACTGCGCCGAGCGAAACAACCTACCCAGTTTGTTATTGACCTTTTTTACTGAATGGTTCAGTGCTGACACAGAGAGGCCCCCCCGCCACACCTTCCTGGGAATCATGTGGGACCATGCTATCGTGCACCCCGGGATCCTTCTCGCCAGCCAGCTAACAGTAGATAGAACTCGCTCGAGTAGTACTCGCCGACCGAGTGTCACCAAGTCATTGCCTACCAGGTGTAATATGATTACAGATGGCGGTGACCTTGTCCGCCCTAACAGTTCCTCAACAAACATTGAAACTGGTCAATACAGAGCCCGCCCCTTCCGTGGAAGGTCACCCTGTACCCGTATTCCCCAGCTGCGTGAATCACATCACCTGCTTTGAATACGTCCCCGGCCCGTCTCACGTATGAGTGGCCCACGACCCACACCACTCTTTCCTCAGTCGGTGATCTCTGACCGCTGGTCCCCAGGTGCCGGGTCGACTGCACAGTCTGCCCCGCATAGCATGCTCGCGAAACTGTAAACCAAACAGAAGACAAGAAGCGTGAGTGCATGACAATGGCTTCACAACATGTGCAACCGCACATACCTTTTATAACAGTTCGTGGACCATCGTCCCAGTTGTTTCACCGTCTCAACACTCTGACCCCTGGCTGTAGCCTCTGTAGCAGCCCCTATCCTAAAGGAATGGGTCCCGAAATCGCCCGGGTCCAAGCCCGCCGCTGCGATTGCCATCGTTAGCACCCGCTGAAACTGAAACCTTGTCAGTAGGGTGGCGTCGATGTGTCTCAGCAAGCTTCCCCCCCATGCATCCACCCTTCACGCCAAATATTCCTCAACGCACTTCACCGGGCACATGGGGGACCCTCGCATGCGCTGGACGACAATACTGTCTCCCATAGCACCCTGGTCGGTCTTGGACCTGGCTATTGTGACCACCATTGAATCACCCTTGATCAGAATGTGATCCCGACACAGACCTCCCTCTACATCTTTCTTATTTCTTGCTACCAGCTCGCTCACCCGCATAGCCCCATGGAACGCTAATGCGAAAGCGGCCCGGAACAGCACTGCCTCGAACTGGGAGGAACATGTCGTGGGGAGTATCGACATCAGCAGGGACAACCTTTCTAACCCAATCGGGCACATTTCGTCTTCTCTACGACCCTCAAGGTGTTGCCAACCACGAAGGGCTTTCTTTACCAAAAAGGACGATGTGGGGTCCTTGATGCCATGCGCCTGCGCCATGAATGAAATGGCGGCCCGGTGCCTATTGGCCGTTGCCGCTGATCGGCCTGCACTGTGTAGTGCTACAAGAAACTTCAGGACATTCTCCTCCTGACCCCAATTGACCCCCCCTGCCGGACCTAAAAATGCACAATAGGAACAAAACGCTCCTTCGTATGCCTTCCTTGTCCTGGGGGCTAGGCTTGCTGCCACGAGGTCTTGTAATCCGGGGCACCGAGTAGCCAGAGTGCTTCGGGAAATGGGGCCGCCGCTAGGTCCGCGGAAGGTAGATAACCCCTGAAAGCCTGCATGTGTGAACGAGAGAGTGCATCAGCCGCCTGGTTCAGTACCCCTGGCACATGCTTCGCCCTGAATTGTACGTTCAGTCAGCCGCGGGCCGTGGAGGGAGTTACGGTGGAGCAGGGAGGCGGGGAAGGGGAGGAGCGGGGTGGAGAGGGCTAAAAACCGGCATATGGATAATTACAGGAAAGTAAACAATTTAAATAATACAACGAATTTCGTAGCGCGCACTGCATCGCAAAATGCAGTGCAGTGCTCGCTACGAAATTCGTTTTATTATTTAAATTGTTTACTTACCTGTAATTATCCATATGCCGTTTTTTTGTCCTCTCCACCCTGCCCCTCCCCATCCCCGCCTCCCTGCCCCACCGCAACTCCCTCCACGGCCCGCGGCTGCGTTCAGTCTCATGCAAAGTAGTACAATTTCCTTCAGTAATCTCAATATCCACTTGCAGCGTGCTGCCTGACTATTTATACATTCAACAACAGTCATATTGTCGGACCAAAACACCACAGAGCGATCTCTGAACTCATCCGGCCATGCCATCAGAGCCACCAAAATGGGGAACAACTCGAGAAACCCAATGTTACCTGTGAGACCGCTGGTGTGCCACCACGACGGCCATGTTTGCGCCGACCATCGATTACCAAAGATGGCGCCAAATCCCACGCTCCCCGCCGAGTCGGTCCACAAACCCAGCTCGTCCGAGGACGCTGGTGGTTTGTTCCATACCACTCGACAGTTGAAATCCGCCAGAAATGCCAACCATATGCGCATGTCCTGGCGAACCTCTGCAGACAGTCTCGTGCGATGGTGTGCTTCCTTGAGACCGACCATGGCTTGTGCAATAGAGCGGGAAAAGGGGCGGGCCATTGGTATCACTCTGAGGGCAAAGTTAAGCTGACCCACTGCTTGTTGTAACTGATGGAGCGTGACTTTCTCTTTGCTAATTCACAATTCCAGGGAAGCCCTGAACTTCGCTACTTTCCCCACTGGCAAACGGAAACATCCCTCCACAGAATCGAGCTCAATGCCCAGAAACTCGAGTGAAGTAGATGGCCCAACCGTCTAACCTGGTGCCAATGGCACCCCAAACCACTCCATGAGAGTGCAAAATTCCCGCAACGCCTGCGCACATTGCGTGTTGCCCCCAAGAACAAAAAATCATCAAGGTAATGCATAACCTGGCTATGGCCAGTGGCCCTGGTGAACGCCCATTGCAGAAAACAACTGAATTTCTCAAAATAAGCACAAGAGATGGAGCAACCCATTGGCATACATCTATCCATGTAGTAGCATCCTTGGAACACAAAACCTAACAGATGCTGATCCCGTGGGTATACCGGGAGCAACCGGAATGCTGACTCGATATCCGACTTTGCCATCAGCGCTCCGGGCCCCAGGCGATTCAACATGGCGACGGCATCATCGAAGGATGCGTACCGCACCGAACAAACTCCCGGGTCAATCGCATCGTTCACCGAAAGACCCCTAGGAGCTGACAAGTTGTGGATCAACCTAAACTCCCCCGGGTCCCTCTTGGGGACTACTCCCCACGGGGAACAGATTAAATTAGTGACTGGCGGGTGCCTATATGGTCCAGCGACTCGGCCAAGGGCAACCTCTTTTGCAATCTTTCTTTCTACCACCGCTGGATTATGCTGTGCCGACAGTTGGTTTCTACACAATGATTCCCCCCGAAAATCCCCCGCCGGGATACGGAAACCGTACGAGAAGCCGTTCCTCAACACCCCAGCGGAGACATGATCAGGGTATTCATTTAGCCAGGGGATCATTGCCATGATATCTACGGGGGTTGGTAGCGGAACTCCTTGGTCCACATCAGACCTGTTTAGCCCCTCCTCTACCCCCTGTATCACCATTCTTGGCTCTGCACGAACTCTCGGGGTGTGAAGAATTTCCGCAACTTGCACATTCATGTCTGAACTTACAAGTCCCTTGTGGCCTAGTGCACTTGCCCCTGTTAAAATTCCAAAAGACCCCTTTTCTACCCCCGTTCCCACCACTCTTTGGTTGGTGGTCACCAGCGGGCCCGCTCGAAAGGGCGCCGCCGGCTGGTGGCGGGAAGGCCCCGACCCATTCCCGCCAAGCGAGGACGACTTCGTCGCGCCCGGCAGGAGCTGCTTCTGCCAAGAGATCGAGTCGAGATAATCCCACGTCAGAGATGAATCGTACTCCTTGGCTTTGCGAAACTTCATATCATAACCCATCCATTCATCGCCCTCATAAGTTTCATAAAAATCCATTATACGTGCCTGATAGCAGGCCAATTCGGTCAAAACCTCGGGCTGACGTTCCCCAATAATTGCCGTAAACATTGCAAAGGCCTTGGCCCAATTTGAGATCGTCTCGTCAACCCTGAATCCCGCCATTTTTGCTCGCCACACACTCGGATGCCACAAATCCTTCTGAGTCTTAACATACTCCATCTCGTGATGGTCGGTGAGGAGAGAAAACATATTCACATATTTATCAGCCCAAATCATCTCTTTCGTGGCCAGCTGTATTTGTTGGACCACCTTTTCCCTTCTCGAGGGCAAAGACCCCTCCCTTGCCATTGGCAATGCCTGCTTACCCGGCTCCATTGCTGGTCCCGCCGTTTTTTCGACGCCGGTTGCTGGTCCTTCCGAGGTCACCTGTGGGGGGACAAGAGGGAGATTCACCTTCGCGGCATCTCGCGACTGCCGCAACTGCTGCATTAGTAGTTTGGCCTCTTCGGCCATGTCTCCCGGTGCCGTAGCACCCCCTGTGTGCCTGCCGAGCCATGCGGCTAACTCCGGAGGCATATCCTCCCCCCTGGCGGCCGTAACAACAACCGGAATCGGTTGGCCCGCATCCGGGATCGGTACCGGGGCCTCAACTGGAATGACCGGGCTTGCCGGGGGTAACTCGGGAATCGGGACCTCCCCCCCTGCTGCCCTATTCCTGACCCTTTTACCTCTCCCAGCGGGGACGACTCCGGGCAACGCCGGTCCTATGAGCTTCTTCGGTCTGCCCGTATTGTTCATCGCTGCCATCTGCTTCTTCATACTCGCCATATCTTTCACCAGCATGCGAAGCATCTGGTCAGTCCCTGACTTCTTTCCGGCCTTCCTGCCAGGCATTGTTGTCGGATGTTCGATCCTTGTTGCTCAACACGGTCCTGGATCCGAAGGTTCGAAGTCACTGGAAGAGAAACACAAAAATTACAAGTTCTCAAAAATTGCTCCTTGTTCTGTCGAGGGCTCACGTGCAACGAGAGGGTGCAGCTTCCAAGCACAGGAACAAGAGGATGCTTCTTCGGATTGCTGCTCCTTTTATTCCTCTTCGGGAGGGCGTTTACCCTCCTCCGGTACGCCTACGGGGCGTGGCCAACGGTGTAGGTGTCTAGGACAACCCTTCTTGGACGGGAAAAGGCGCGCCCCGGCTACGCCGCTTCGGGCATATCAGCCGTGACACGCCCCCCGCCCAAAATGGTTTCCCGGGGGGATCCGGGCCCCCTACCATACGTTCGGGGGGACCGAGTGGTCGCCCCTTTCCATAAAATGTGGTCTTCAGTTGTATTAAAAAAAAACTTTCTCTACATCAAGCAATTCAATACCATACAACAGCGAAACAGGGATTTTTGCATGAGAAACGTCTAATAAAAGTGCAAAGTGTCTTTTTCCTGTAGATCTATAGAGGGAGCCAAATATTTTTTCCTGCATGGTAGCTTTACAGATGTTATTTTCTATATGGGCTTTGTCACTTAGGTTGTCACACACTATTTTCCCCAAGAAAATGTAAGATTTTCAAGTTCCAATTTTTGGCCACCCACAGAACATACGAAAATTCCCATACTACAACTTTTTTCTTCGGTGTATGCGCATAATTTTACTTTTGAGTATATTAATCTTCAAATATTGGGCTTCTGAAAATTTGTGTAGTGCTTGCAGACAACTATTTAATCCCCTACGCGTTAGATCCAATATTATTATGTTGCCTGCACAAAGTAAACAAGTAATCGGTTTTCCCCCTAGTAACTGGGCAATGGCCTCACTTTGAGCCAAATTGTGAGGAAGATCAGAGATACATAGGGAGAAAAGTAGGGGAACCAGTAAACATCCCTGCTTTAGGCCATTTGCATTAGGGATGGTTTGAGAAAGACCTCTTTGCCCTTCCATTAGGACTCTGCACCAAGTGTCCATATGAAGAGCACAATCTAACTCGAAAAGGGTGGCTGGCATACCCAAGTCTGACAGTTTTCTCCACAGCAGAGGATGATCTACTTTATCGAATGCTGTGGAGAACTGTATAGAGGCTGTATACAACCTTCCTCTTCTAACTTTAACATATTTTTCATTTATTAAATGCCGTGCAGTTAGGTTATCAATTGTTCCTTGCTTTGTCCTAAACCCTGTTTGCTCCGACTGTAAAATTTTAACCGCGTCCACCCAATCATTAATTTGGGTCAAGAGGCATTTCGAAAAAACTTTACCCACTGCGCCAAGAAGTGCAATTTGATGATAGTTGTGTGGAGCATCTCAATCTCCTTTTCTTAAACAGGGGGGACTATTAAACTCTCCTTCCAAGAGGGGGGAACCATTTTGTTTGCACAGCAATACTTGAACACCGGATAAAGAATTTTACTCCACAATATACAAATTTTTTTTTAAACTGTTATTGGTAATTCATCGAGCCTATCACTCCTAAGGAGCGCATCCCCCTGATAGCCATTTCTATTTCTTTTTCAGATGGCGATTCATACAATGAGGGGTCTTCCTTTAGTGCGATATACTTAATTGCCATTGCATATCTGCATATAAATCCTGAATAAAGATAACCCATTTATGCTCTTCAATGGCCACAGGGTGTGGTTGAGATCTAGCTCCACATCCCTCCCTGACAAGGTTCTTACCTGGCTGTTAAAGGCAGGTTCTCTCAGTTTAATCCAAATGTTATCTTCCTTCTCTTCTCTTTTTTATCTTAACCTTTACCAGAGTCCTCCTAATATTCTATAATATCTTTCCGAGGAGTAATTCAAGTACTGTTCCCTAACTAGTTTATTTATTTTTAGGTTTAACCCCTTCGATGCTCATGACGAGCTTAGCTCGTCATGAGGCACAGTGGAGCTGTCTGTGCTCATGACGAGCTGAGCTCGTCATGACCACACCCATTTACATTAGGGCCCAGCACAGGAGAAGGATATCATCAGCAGGGATGAGGTTAATGGCAGGAAGAGTCTGGGGGCCACTTTAGTGCTTTTTCTTTGGTTCGCCTTCTTTGCATTTTCTACAGCTTGATTCATATATGTGTTAAAACTAGAAATTTCTGTGTCATTCCAACTAGGCAAGTTCTCTACAGTGACCTCTAAGACGCTGTCAAGGCTCAAGATGGCTTTGGTATCCAAATGACATCACCCTGTTTTCCTAGCAAAACTAACAGATTCACCATTTAATGACCATAGATAATGCGAAAACAAATTTAAATTTACGATAAGAGTTAGTACTTTATGGTCACTACAGGAAGAATTAGTGACCTTTAGGTCTTTTAATACAAAGGAGGAACTTCCCACTACCACATAGTCTAGCATAGATTCTCCACTAAAAGTTTTACAAGTAAAGCTTGCTGGTGTACCTGAAGGATATTGCCTTTGACTATGATGCCATCAACCTTCATTAATTCATCAATAAGCATTTTCCCTCTCTTATTAGTTCTAATATTTTGTGGGAAAAGGTCTTGTGGGATCTGCATAGATTATTCTTTTTCTTTATTGCTGAATCTATCCAAGGTAGAGTTAGAGATTTTACAATTCAGATCCCCTTCCAGAAGTATATGAGAGGAAGTTCTACATAATTGTCTTTCTTAATGTAGGAAAAGACCACCTTTAAGAGAACATTGTGAGAGGCATCTGGGGGAATATATGCAATTATCAGCATTAGTGGTGGACATTTTGCATTATATTCAAGATTATATAATAGTGTTGCCAAAAAAAGATTACTAGGATTGTTATTTTAATTGTAATTTCATTTTGTCTTATTTGACAGAGCGCAGGCCACCCCTCCCTTTGCATGTTTCCTCCTGGACGTAGTTTGCTTTACAGTCTATAGTGAAATAATCCTTAGATTGCAGTTCATCTGTACACCAGGTCTCCTGAAGACAGATCACGTTTGTAATAACGCACTTAAATATTGCAATTTCTCCCTACTATTCTTTATTGCTGCAGCATTCCAAGATATTATTTTAGTTTGTTACTAGAAGGATGGCTGTTGCAGATTTTTACTGTTAGATTTGCCTGATAGTACACCGGGTAACCAATTCCATTTTGGACTCTCCTCTGTAGAATTCCATTTAAAGGAAAGGGGGGGGCATTCTTTAAGTTTCACTTGTCTTCCATTTTAAGTAATATAGATTTTTAAATCCTCTACTATCTGAAAGTGAGGAAGTTGCCAAAGACCTATTATCTAGGACTCATTTCGGGGTATCTCAAAGAATGGAATGGCATCAATCACCCTGCTTTGTAGGCCTTCTGAAGATTGTATTACAAGATTTGCAATAACTTTGGAATTAAACCTTACCCTCGACTTATAACCAACTTCTGTATTTAAGATGGAGACTACATTTATATCACTACTTGGTTTCAAACTTTCAATCTCCAAGAAATATTTAAGAAGTAAAGTCCTATTTAATATTAAATCTATATCAAACAGAGGAATACAATCTAACTGAATGTTGTCCATACTTTCCCAGAGGGGTTCAACACCAGTGATCCCTGGTTTACCTCTCATTTTTATGATTTCAGGGAAGGGGACAGCCATGGGGTTAAGTACTGATGAGGGAGGGTTAACTTGCCTCGACTGCTCCACAGTTATATGTAATGGAAGCCCCTCTATTACTGTATTAGCACAATCTCCTATGGAGTTTGCAATATTTGAAGTGGGGATGCCTCATAGACCATCATCGACTCTGTTGTTACATCTTTATATTGAGGGTTAACATAATCAATTTCGTGTTCCAGCTTCATATCTTGTGATGCATTTTGCAAGGGCTGCAAAGAGCACTCCATACTAACTGAAACCTCAATATTTTCTTTCAAAGGAATTCGCCTTTGCTTCTTTTTTGAGAATCTTCATGTTGATTTCATCTTTTTCCCTCCAATTTTTTCCTTTTTCCATTTCTCTCATTTTTTCCAGCTGCGAGGCTCCTAAGACATTGTTTTCTTTCCAGTTAACTGGGTTTTAAAAATAGGGAAGAAGTCCTGGTCTACCTTCAAGGCGAGCCCACTATGCCTTTTACTTTTTGACCTGAATCAGAGATAACCTGTGTGGGTTCAGGTAAAGGATCAGGGGTCTTCTCTAGCATCACAGCTTTATTGAGTATGTTATCAGTTTGAGGATTACCATCATGAGTAGTACATGTTGATTGACTACTAGCACCATCAAGTATATTCTCTAGAATCTTTTCCACTTCCGCTTCTAATTGTTCAGTATGTACACTTGAACTAGTCTCCCTTTCCCGATTACTTTTGAACATTACCTTTAATATTTGAGTTACAGTTTCCAACACACAGTCGGAACCTCCCACAATTTTTTCAAGTAGCATTAGGCTAGAGTATATTAAATGTTCTAAGGATACTAACGAATCCGAGACTAATATATCCTTCCTTAGAGTTTGACTGGGTTGGGTATCACTGATATTTAGATCTGGGGTCAAAGAGGGTTGAGATTGCAGAAGAGAATAATTAGATTTATTACAGGGGTACTACTGAATAATGTTAATCCTATAGAAACTGATAATGCTTGAGTGTTTGCTAGTTCCGTAACCTTGCTAGTATCATGAGGAATATACCTCCTGCAAACCTCTAAATCCAGATCGGGGAGAGTAAAATCTTTATTTTGGCCATCTTCAGCTAAATAGGGGCCAAAAGGCTCTTTTATGATTATGTGTGGAGTGTGTGGTGTTCTGTGTGGGATTACATCCGCCATCTTAGGCAATGGTAATGTGCATGCTAAGGACCTTAAAGCTACCAGAGGAATCAGGTCCCCTGGCCACCATACTGGACGCCATTGGGATTCCTCGGGGCGCTCCACCTCCATGCTTACTATCAGTAGGATGTGATTCTATGACTTCAACCTTATCAACCATATCAGAGACAGTCAGAGTATTAACAGTATTACCAATTTTAACCATTACACCATCATTCCTAGTGATATTATCTCCCCCGTTCTAAAGGGTTGCGGTATTTGACACAACTTGAAGGTTTTTCATTTTCCCATTCTCATAGACTGAATAGTTGGCTTTTTCCTTTCAACAGCATGCCTGAGATATCCTTGTTGCTTAAGGGATTTGATTTAGTTTTTCCACAGGTCCTACCCACAAGTTATCGCCCTGGCCTAAGTTTTGTTGCCGTCATTTAATTGTGCCCTACACAAAAAGTGCACTGAGTAGGGGCTGAGTTTCAAATATAAATATATATATAATATATATTACCTACTGGCGGTCGCCAGTAGGTAGTTATAGTTAGGATTGTTTTCCATAGGAAATCCTCAACATTCTATTTGGAATAACTTTGGCTCTGGTTGAAGAATCTTAGCAAATTTCTTAAAGAAGATGGCTCAGTCCGATGCGCTCCTTTCCTGAAAGTTTGGGGGGGATTGGTAAAGTGGGGGCTGAGATATAAGGGGGGTCCCAAAACATGTTTTCTGCATGTTATTTTCCATAGGACTTTTAGACTTGGCTACAGGTCGAACGGCTGAATGGATTTATAAGAAATTTGGCAAAACTGTAGAGTCCGGTTCGCAGAGTACGCTTTTTTTGGAATGGTGTAAATCTGTTCAGTAGTTGTTGAGAAAATTAAAGTTAAAGTCAATTATATATCTATAGGCGCGCACGCGTGCGCGCACTCAAGCGGTTGCGCGTGAGCGGATTTTTTTTTTGCTGCGTGACGTCTGTTAACGTTCGATTCGAAGGAAATCAGGAAGCTTTGTTCGCCATTTTGTCACTGCGAGTAAATATATTGTTCTTTTCAAAGCGTTGAAATATGGAAAGGGGAGAAGGTAGAGATTGTTTTGCTGCGTAGCTTTTCTCGGGGTGTGCAGTAAGGCCCTTAAATGCAAAAAGATATAATTTTTTCCCGAAAAAAAATACGGGGTGCGCGCACCCGGTCGCGCACACCTATATACAAGAGTGTGAAAATGGAGATAAATCAGAAGTTTGAGTGCTTAGATATAAGGTGGCTCTGAAAAGAGCTATTGTGTTAATTGAGTGTTTTCTGCATTTATAAGTAAGTACCGATGCAGAGCCTGATGTTGCAGAGGAAGATTCTGTTTCCCTCATTCGTGAAATGAACACCGTCTCTCCTATAGACGTCTTGCATGTGGTATCGCAAGTTGTTGTGGTAAATAGAACCCATGCTATAATCTCCGAGGAACGCAGAAACAGATTTATTTACATGTCTCCTTGCTTTCTCAAATTGTGCACAATGTTGATTGGACCAATTCCATTTCTGTCTTTGGCATATATTGGAATATACCAAGGCAGATCGAGGAAAAAGTGTCATCAATTGTCGAAAGGTGTCTTTTAGAAGCATTTCCAGACCTACCCCAGTGATTGTGCCTAGATCGTTCCCACCACAGTGCACAATTATAAGGTCTGGTTCTGGGAGATGCATAAAAGTTTTCACCAATGGAATCAATTGGTGACATTTCAATCCTCTTTTGGCAATCCATGTTATGTGTACATTTGGTAAGCCGAGGTTGCAAATTCGTCTGCTTACTGCATATTTTTCACTCCAGTGAATATAACTGTGTCCTATTAGCCAGACCTTCATTTTCAAGGGATTTGTAGTCGTCCTCCGATCGGTTCTGGAAGTGGAATGGTAGTTAGAAGTTGAAATTCTAAATAAAGAAAAAGGAAGAGGCTGGGTGTGGTTAAAAAAATAAAAATGATTGGTTGATTGTAATAAGTGGAGATTGAACAGTACGTTGCATGTTAATGTTTATGTTAAACGAAAAGTACTATTGGGTGTGAAAAAACAAGACATGTAACAGAGCTGTGGATTGGCAGGTGTTTCTGGAGGGAAAATAGTCTTCTTACTTTGTTGTAGAACGTTGAGACATGAACTTTTGACCTGTGCCTTCAGCAAGGTACAGAATGAGGTGTAACCATGGAAACAGCCGGAGATGGCAGTTGGTGATGGGTTCACTCTTTGGTGCCTCTGCATCTGACTCTGTTCTGTGGTGGCAGGCGGAGAACTGTTTGTTATTGTGGAGATGAAAGGGTGATAAGGAGAGAAATACGACATAGCGTTTGGCCTGTAGAAGCGTGGGAGCAGTGATTAAGTCTGAGTGAAGCGGAACTGTGGCGGTGCTTGGTAACAGTAAAAACAATTTTTTAACAGTGGTATAACTGTCTGTACGGTGCGCGACCTACTAAGAAAGAGTTCACGGGCCGTAATTGGCTTGCAGGTTGTAGTATCAGTAAGTGAGGTCGAGAAAAGAAAACATTCAGGACTTTATTTATGAAGGCCTTGCGCCACCGGTGCGTCACTTTTTCCCATTTTAAAAAATGAGGCACCGGCGGCGGAAGGTCTTCATAAATAAGGTCCTCAGTGTCTACAGTTAAGGTTATGTGGAACCCATGAATAGTTTTTCAATATGAAATCATTTCAGTTGAGATTATGGATTAAAAGAGAAACCGTGAATATTTGAAATGTTTATTCAGAAATGCACTATTTTGAAGGCAAATCATTATGTAATATGAGTACAGAAATTGCAAAAAACACAGTAATTGGTATTGTCAGTAGTACATGGAATACAAACGCTATAGTTGAAGAAAAATGAATATAGTTGGAAAAAAACATTGTACACTTTTATAAGGAAGTATATCATATTTTAATAAATGGAAGAAGGTCTCTGGCCTTTCAGTTAGGGAACGATATATGAAAATGCGAGTGGTTATACATCATTACTTTATCAATCAGCTGTCTACATGCGAAGCACTATCAAGTTTGTGTTATGTCAGTGTGTGAGGGGAAAAAAAGGCGCCAAAAGCGATAAAATGGTGAGAGGTGCATGTATGTAATCTGTTGGATGCTGCGCAAATCACTATTGAGGAGAACTACTGTATTGAGATATCTTTTGAAGGTTGTAGTATTGCATTTGAAATACAGCACAAGTAATAATGGAAATATTATTGAAAGAACATATTTTTCTGTAAAGTATTTTAAAAACATAATTTTATAGGAAATTAAAGGAGTAGAGGCGTGTGAGGCGGAAATAAGCAGTTGAGATGCGAAATGGCGTTTACAGTTATAAAAAACTCGTTTAAAATTTACACATTAATTAGGGCACATGTAGCATATATTAGCGAGTTTTGCATCGAGTACGTTTGAAATAACCTTAGATAAGATATGCAATAGAATTGTTGAGATTAGACTGTTAAAAAATAAAGTTGAAAATCGAGTAGGTAAAGAAACAAATGTAGTCCACATAAAAGACCAAAATTTAAACAACACGAAATCATAATGTCCACTGTTAGTAAAGCCAATAGGTCTGTTCTTCAAAAGAAAATATGGAAAAGAACGTGAAGAATATAGGGAAGCAAAAGGAAATGAGGACGTCAATGGCTTGTATAAGAGTTATTGAAGCATTGTTTAGGCAAAATAGGTAGCTTCTGCTTCTAACAGGAAATCACTTTTATCATTTGAAAGTATGTCAGCTATCCAATGGAAAAGAGTAAAGCAGTACTCATGATCTGTTAAAATCGGAGCCTCTTTTATTATCAGAGGGCAGCTCGTGGGTTTTCGATGTAGTTCTCTGTTAGGAAAGAGTTAACCGTCCATTGGGTAGGCAAAGTAGGCAGCAAGTGCTTCTAACAGGAAATCACTGTTATCATCTGAAAACATGTCAGCCATCCAATTGAGAAGGTGAAAGGAGCATTCATGATCTGTCATTATTGGAGCGTCTCTTACCATCATAGGGCAGCTCGGTGGGTTTTCGATGTAGCTCTCTGTTAGGAAATCTTGCGCCGCTGTGAATATATTCCAATGACCCAGAACTCCTTGTATCGCTGCAAAGGCCATAAACCCTCCGTTGTAACAAAGCTGTTCATGATCAAGTAACGGATTCATGAGGTGATTGTAATTCGGTTCAGGAGGTACCAAATTGCAGAGACATAAATCCAGGGCCCACGTGAAATCACAGCTCAGGCAATGAAATACAGGCTGCACACAGGTGAAATACGAATATCGAAATGATAATCGATATGAAGTATTCAAAGTTGAGAGTGCTAAGGTGCCGTAGTACAGAAGCATTCTCTGTCGAAATAGTTCTAAGTGGTCCGGCTCGTTTGCGAAGGCAGGAGGGACACCCAGTTTGAATTTCCCAAGATGGTAAAGGAAACGGCGCAGCACTGCCGGTTGTATAGCAACTCCACAGAATTAGGTCGCCGGCTATGCAGTGGAGAGGAGCAGAATGACTTGATAAATTTTCTAGGAGTCTAGTCACTTATATATTGCTTAGTAGTTATCAAAAAAGTAACTTTTCTTGAAGTGGAGAATGCGTTAAAAAATAAGGGAGTCATTTGAGCAAGTTGTAAAGCAAGGTCAATTTTTTTACATCAATGCTGTTTTCTGTGAATGTTAGCTAAGTGAAAGATATGTGTGTGAGCAGATGCAACGTTCAGTTTTAAATGTGACAATGGAGCTCTTGTTCATGTCTTCCGATTCAAGGTCGGTATTTGCTGCCAAATACAAAGATCAAGAAACGCATGCGTGGGGTGGATAGTCTGCATTCTTAAAGGAAAGCAAAGGAAGGGTTATTTTTACCGCGTTAGCATTGTCGTTTAAAAAGTTACAGTGATTTTCATTATATGTTAAGAAAGTGTCACTGATGAAGACTGAAAATAAATCCTTATAAATAACAGGGACTGGTGTATTTTAGAAAAGGTGTGTAACATTACATGAATTGTAAAAAAAAAATAATGTAATTGAAAGTGTATGGTTTGAAAATGAAATGTAGAGGTTTATAGTTCACGTTTTGAAAGCGGTTCTAGAGGGTCAGATGCATGATAGATTTATAAAAAATAGAACATGTTTTTCAATAGTATTATGGAAAAAATATGTGCCTTTATGTACTATTTAGATTATCTGCCTGTTGCCTATTCTTTGAGTTTTAGTAATCCTGTGTCTTATAAGTTTTCCAGGGGCGGCTTGAGGTTCATGGTGGGCTTGGGCAGGGAGGGTAGGTTGGGGGTTTGTAATAGGGGGTCCGGGTGGGGTGGAGTGCGGAGTTTAGTGAAGAGTGAGGGGGGCGGGGGTTAGGGTGTTTGGTAATGGAGCAGAGTCAGAGGATGCCAAATTTCTGTTATGGGGTGCCACGGAAATATGTATTTATTCTCAGAGGTTTATTATATTAAGGATATATATTAACATAGTGGCTCTTGTCGTTTTGTGGTTCTGTGCATGTGTATAATGCTGGCCCTGTAGTTTTTGTCTATGGACCTCATTACGACACAGGGGAGCCACGTTGCACAGTTGGAGATCAGAGACTTAGGAAATAAAACTTTATAATTGTAAGGGCTCTAAGCAATACAAATCGCCCGTTCTCGGTGTAAAAAATATCACCGCTATTGGTGGTATTTTCTACGGTGTTAGTGCTCGAAGGAGAATAGTAACATATATGTGAAAGAAAATTCTGTAACAGGCTCAGCATTTCACATTATCGCGTGAAAACAAAAGTTGTTCCCACATAGCAATAAGTCTCTTATAATTAAGGGACGGAGTGTATATAGTGCTATTTACTACTCTGCTATGTGAACGATGTCGAATGTTTCATAAGAGGAGGCTTTAAAAGTTTTTCGATAAACTGGTTTTCCAGGGAAGTGGGTGGAGTGTTCCGTGTAAATTGCAGAATAGAAACTAGTAAGAACCAATTGGAAGTGTTGTTTTAAAGTCACATGACTGCACATGCGTGTCTCGCTGCTTCTACGCGATTGGTGGGTGTGCGCACCCGGTCGCGCACTAAAAGAAAGCGGCGAGAAAATATCAGCTAATATGCTCTTGGAGCTCGTTTTGGTACAAAAAGTTAGTTCTGAAAAGAACTTTTTTTTTTTTGGAAACAAGTGTTATAATGCTTTTGATTTCTTAAAGTTGCTACAACATTTTTCAGTATGTCATACTATCCAAATAAAGTGAAGAAATTTAACTTTTCTTGGAGCATTTATGACTCTCAATTTTGTGTTTAATTAGAATAAAGCTTTGCTCTCCGTATACAAGAAGTTTTCCACCGTTCTTGCATTTCATGTGCACGTTCGCCAGATATGGTTTCAAGTCCATTTCAGCACTCGATGGAGATACAGGTCGTCCACCGGAAGATGTGCTGATTACTTCTGATGGTAATAGCGTGGCCTACGTTTTTCTTGTCAAAGGTGGTCGCTCATTTCCTTCAGATTCGGAAGATGAATGCGGAACGGTAGCCATTGCAGCGAAGTCTTCGGGAAGATGTTCGACGTTGTTCTCTCTTGAGAGTAGAAAAGAAAGTGATGGAAGTGGGTGGAGTGCTGCGTGTAAATTCCAGAATAGAAACTACCAAGAACCAATTAGAAGTGTTGTTTTGAAGTCACATGACTTCACATGCAAGTGTCAGGTCCTGTACGCGATAGGAGGGTGCGCGCACCCGGTCGCGCACTAAAATAAAGCGGCGAAAAAACATCTCATAATATGCTCTTGGAGCACGTTTTGGTAGAAAGAGTTAGTTCTGAAAATAACTTTTTTTTTTTTTTTTGGGAAACAAGTGTTATGATGCTTTCGATTTCTTAAAGTTGCTACTACATTTTCAGCATGTAATACTATGAAAATGAAGTGAAGAAATTTATCTTTTCTTGGGGAATTTATGACTTTCAATTTTGAGTTTAATAAGAACGAGGCTCTGCTCTCCATACAAAAGAATTTTTCCACACTCGTTGCATTTCATGTGCACCTTCGCAAGATATGGTCTCAAGTCCATCTCAGCACTCGATGGAGATACAGGTCGTCCACCAGAAGATGTGCTGGCCACCTCTGATGGTAATAGCGTGGCCAGGGCTCTTGTCGATGCTTTTTCATAATGCTCAGGGTGCCTTTGTTTAACATGCCGCTGCATGGTGTGTATAGAAAAGGAATATTTTCTATCTGGATTTCCCCTTGACAGCTCCCAATTGCATATCGTGCAGGTTACTTTTGGCGCATTCACTTTCTTTTGATCTTCAGGATAAGTAAAAAAATTGCCAAATGAAAGATTCCTTTTTTCTTCTTAATGGTGGTCGCTCATTTCCTTCAGATTCGGAAGATGAATGCGGAAGGGCAGCCATTTCAGCAAAGTTTTCCGGAAGATGCTCGACGTTGTTGCCTCTTGAGAGTAGAAAAGATTGTGAGGAAAGTGGGTGGAGTGCTTTGTGTAAATTCCAGAACAGAAACTACTAAGAACCAATTGCAAGTATTGTTTTCAAGTCACATGACTTTACATGCGCTTCTTAGGACGTGTAGACGGTGACACTATCTAGTTACTAACGTGATTTGGAAGTAGCGATGTTCTTTACTGAAGTTTAAAAACGTGAAAAGAAGTGAATTCAAACACATACGGATTTCACATATTTTTAGAGCTCGATTTAAGTATACAATAAATAAATTATAAAACCTTTTATATTTTTTAAAAAAAATATTAAGGTGTGTACAACCAGTCACGCCCGAACGATTAAAAAAAATTCGGCTCCATTTAATTAAAAGGTTTATATGACAAAAAAAAGCCTAGGTTTAGTGTCTTAACGTACTATAAGTTCTTTCATTGGTCTATGAAGAAATTCATTAGGTTTAAATTGGCAACCTTTCATGAAGTAAATAGGTGGGTGGGTGCACTCGGTTGTGCACGTAAGATTGGTATGTCGATATTTATTTCAGGTATATCTTTCATACTTAGGAACTAGCATTCAAAAAACCTATTAAATTCACTGAAAAAACCATAGGTTTTACACACGTTATAGTTAGGAAATAGCATTTGAAAAACCTATGAAATTCACTGAAAAAACCCCAGGTTTTACACTCGTTATAGTTAGGAAGTAGCATTTAAAAAACCTATGAAATTCACTGAAAAAATCATAGGTTTGACACCAGTTATAGTTAGCTGGAAATTTTACTGACATAAAACCAATGAAATTCCACGTTATAGTTAGTTGGACTCACTATAACTTGCGCGTGTAATGCACTGCTGATGACATTACAAATTACATCACTCATGACATGGTCAGTGACATCACTCATGACATCACTGATGACAGACCTCCTTTAAGTGTAATGTAACCCTTAAAACACATATTGGAAAATAGAAATTAACATTTTCAAAAAAATGGAGATACCCATACCAGTTACAACAACCAATTCAGTAATTCCACCATCTATATACACATTCTCTCATTCACCAACAGTTCTATATAGTCACTCATACATATACTCACTCATCATATGTAGTGATACACCTATACATCCTGTTACACACCGACAGTCATCCAAAAGTTACTCACACACATACTCACACATGCAAATAAACTATTGAACATCCATTTATTTGCATATACAACTAAACACACACTACCACGTTACTTCTAAGGAAACTTATACATACTTACTCTCTTAAACAATCACTTATAGAAACACATACTTATTTAAACAGGAACTCTTTCTATCTCTCAGTCTCACATATACTGACTTATATATATCAATACTCACATATACTAAATTAAAACATATGTCGTTACTGATAAAGACACTAGTGAGGCAGGCATTCACTCACTAACACACACATATACACATTCATCCACCCATACAGTCCTGCACATATGCTGTCTTCAAAAAACATAGAAACAGTGAGTCAGTCATTGATGGATCTATATGATAAGTAACACCCCCACCAAACCATAGAGACACTCATACTGATACTAAAAAAAATCTAATAACCCATATACACACACATGTAGCTACTCATCAAGCCATGCAGCCACTTATTCACAAAGTGAAACACTGATACATATATTTAAATATTTAAACATTACTCGCTAATATATGTATTCACTAAGATACACTTAATAAGCCAGTTATCCAATCATTTCTTTTTTAAAAAAAACATTCATTAAGACAATAATTTAAACATTTATTCTTCCCTCGACCTTTACATATACATATATAAAACATATTTATTTTTTAGAAAGACACACATTCACTGGATGGTGTCATCAGGGATGTCACTGACCATGTCATGAGTGATGTAATATGTAATGTCATCAGCAGTGCATTACACGCGCAAGTTATAGTGAGTCCAACTAACTATAACGTGGAATTTCATTGGTTTTATGTCAGTAAAATTTCCAGCTAACTATAACTGGTGTCAAACCTATGGTTTTTTCAGTGAATTTCATAGGTTTCTTAAATGCTACTTCCTAACTATAACGTGTGTTAAACCTAGGGTTTTTTCAGTGAATTAATATATGGTTATATTGTTGAATACTTATTCTTATGCATTATACCTTATATAGATTTGTCACAGACTAATTACAATCACTTCATTTCTGTTCAGAACAAAATAGCTCTCTGTACAATAACTAGAGCCAGAACTGTCCTTTCTCTGCTTAAGGTCAGAGGACAGAGGGAAAAAGAGACAAGATGATAGAATGTTATACCATAAGTAACTATAAATAACAAATAAAACAGACAAAACAGTTCGCAAACAGAGTCCAGAATCACCAAAGCACAGGCACAGAACAAGGGGGCCAAAGTCGGAATGCACTGCAATAACCTGCGTGCAAACACATTTTCTTTTCAGTGGTAGCTCCAGGGTTCCACAAAGTCCACAGTGCTAACTGCTACTGACCACTGCCCTACTTCTACTGACTTTACTACCTGGTCACAATTAAGGCAGGGTGAATATAAGGTGCATAGATAGGAAAGCGTCCAGCAACTTTGCACCAGTGGCACAAATACAACCAAAGTCCAATCCACATTTGAAACTTCCAATATTATGCCGCCCTTGGTCTCAGACTCAGTCTATGTGAGTGGAGTATGGATGTTAATACCCTAGGCTCAGGCGGTCTCCGGGGTGCCACATCAATAGGAGATGGGGTAAGGTCAAAGGACGGATGGTGAAGGAAAAGCGAGAGGCAGAGAGCCGCACTCCGAGCTCTGATTTCTCCCTACGCTCTGTGCTCTCAGCTCTCTGAGCTCTCTTCAGAGCAGGCCTCCCTCTAAGCTCTAAGCTCCTATGTGCACATTCTCAGCACTGTACAGTCTCAGTCCCAGTCCTTTGTTAAAAAAAACACAACAAAAAACCTATCAGGGCTAGGGGGTAGGGGCGAGGTAGGGGGTGGGGGTGGGAGAACCACTGTGCCTTAATTGCTTCACACCACCCAGCTCCTTTTGCGCTCCATTCCACTCTGCCCCCCACTCCCTCACACCTTACCCACTTGCTCAAACACGCTCAAGCTGCCAGCTGTCAACTCCTGCACACCGTCTGCCGGCCGAACGTCAGCCACTGGCCTCCAGGCAACCAGGGACCGGCAGACCTATTTACCGCAGCAATCTGGGCAATCTTCGCCCCATGCAGCGGTTCCTTGAGGCGGTTTGCATTCGCACGTCTGCAGCACGGGCCTCCACCTCCACAGGTGCCCTGTGTCTAGCGTGTATTGTGTGCTGCTCTCCTCACACCTGCGCAATCACAATGATTCTTGAAGAACCCGCCTGAACTTGGGAACAGAGATTTCTATATTTCTTGACTGCTGATATTTAATAAAATGCAAGATTAGAGAAGCATAATAGGAGCCATCATAAAATGTTTTTTTAAATGGACACAATACCTAAAGTACTTATAAGTCACAGATGTAAAATATTCTTTGCAGACCACATGCCAAAACTGTGCTTTGTATTGTTTCACCAGCAAGTTTGACTACACCTTAGTACTAACTTACATCAAACATGCATACCTCATACTACCTGTCATGGACCTTGATTTCCCTAATGATGATTCCTCAGACACTCCATGTGCTCAAATTAACAACAGACACGCTCCAGCAGCATGCAAATGAGGGAGCCCAGAGCATCAGAAAAGATGCAAATTCGTTGGAGATTTGAGAGGACCAGTTGTTTTTCTAAGAAAACCCTGAGCATATTTGCTCTAATAGAATGTGCATGATGCATGGGACTTTCCTTGATTCTACAGAGGATGTAGAAAAATGTAACCCTCATTTCCATGTGAGGATGGAGAGGTCACAGAGTACTTAGATTTAATGAAAAGGCTCTGTTTTATTGAATCAGCTCTTCTACTCCATGCACAGTTCCTTTCTGGTAGCGCGTTCAGTTAATATGGTTATTCATATTCGTTGCAGACATTGGCCGTGATCCATTATTCATGCATATAGTTTCTATGTTTCAAACATGGAAGAATGCTTCGTCTTCACTCTCATTATTGTCGTTCCAGAGAGCAGATGAGTTCAGCACAATATAAACGCGTTTCATCCCTTCATCGTGAACCCTTTGGGTCTACTTAATTCAGTGTGAATATATTAGTAAAATGCATATTCCATTAACAAGAACATGTTTATTTAAACAAAAGTATTTTATTGCGAGAATATAAAATACATGCAGTGATGATCCCTAAAAGTGCCAATAATTCACAAAACACAAAACATCACCTGCAAATATACGAAGCTGTAAGCAAAATGAAACAGGTGCAGATCTCGAACATTAATATTCATGACAAACTACCAACACACAGATGGTTTCAGGGCATCCTTTCCATAAGCCTGCAGACAGAGTGTTTTTTTTCTAGCAACTGAATCCACATATTCCTTGTCACGAAAGAGTTCTTTAAGTGATACTTTGAGAAATTTAGTGAGAAAAGATTAATTGATTCGAGCAACAGACGCAGGCAAAGTAAACTTTGAAAATGTCTGCCTTCTCGTAGAAAAGACAACCTTCAAGAGATTGAAAAACTGTCTATGTTCTGGTTCTAACAAGTAAACATATGAGCTTCTGGGTTTTCAAAAAAAGTCTCCTCTGCTTTTAGCTTAGCCTAGACTGAAGATTAGTTTAGTGTAATGGCAAAGAATTGAAATGTGGCGTAAATTCAAATGGTTAAAGCATTCCAGAAAGTCGCACTAGCCAGATATAATTCCCGGTGTGTTATCCTTAATAGACCAACCACTACTTGCAGTACAGGAAATGGCATATTCATTCCTTTATCCTATTAATTAGGAATCTCCTCAGCATTTGACACCAAATAGAGGTTGTGAAAGCATTTGTGGATTCTATCTCCTAGATAATCTGCATGACAGTCAAAACACTCATAGCGTCCAGAAGTGGGGTCAGGGACAGTTTTGTCTTCGAGAATACACATGAGGGAATATGTCCCCAAAGACAAGCTTCAATACAGCATGACAAAGCACAGTCAATAACGATGAATGACCCAAAAAGTGAGTTGGAGGTCAGTAATTTAGAAAAACATGAAGGTTTATAAAAATATTAAAGTGCAATAAATTAAAATGAAAAATGCAAGTGGAGCAGAATTTTCATTGAATCAGCCAAAGGTCAGAAATCAGTTGCGATGAAAGCTCTCGGAGTTTTGGTAAAACACTGCACTACAGCAAAATCTGAAAAATAATTCAAGTTCCAAAAGTACAGTAAATCGATAGAGAATCGGAGAGCATCCTTGGTAAAAACCCGAATTTCTCTGTCTCATCCCAAATTCAAGGGTTTATATAGCCGGTTTCACCATAGAAAATTATAGAAACTGCAATGGCGGCATGATTTGAGCAAAAGTATAATTATTTGGACAAATCACATTTTAAAAAGTCGTTTAACCCCATCATGTTAATGTTATACCACTAAATGAACATTGATTCAGTCGTTCTGACATAATGTCATTCGGAGGTGTTAGAACAAACCAGTTACATAAACATAAAAGAATCATGAATGAAAGCAATGTAGCGTGCTAGCAAGACAGCCTTACAATTTAACAGAAGGGGCTTCCTTAAGAGACTTCTTTAGAGCAACATGTCATATAGCATAAATAGTACCTGCATGCAATGTCAATAAGAAACTTTAAAAAACACAATGAAGGTTGTAAAGTCAGTACCTATATTTATAAATATGAAATCAAGGCCTAGTTGAGGCCTGTTTAGCATTAGGCCAATAAATCAGCTTTACACATTACACTTTTTTCGTTTTAACCCCTTCGCTGCGGCGGCTATTCCGCCGCAGCGCTAAGGGGGCGGGGAGCCGCGCGGCACGCCCATGCTGGTGTACGGAACCGTTCCCTCACCAGCCGCGGTTGCGCTGTGCTCATGATGGAGCGGTTCCGTCACGGCTCCGCCCGCTCAATGGAACGCTCAGTGCAGGCACGGAATCAGCGCCGCGCAGGCGTGCCAAGCGGGCCGTGACGGAACTGCTCCGTCATCAGCACAGCGCGACCGCGGCTGGTGACGGAGCTGTTCCGTCACCAGCAGGGGAGGGGTTAATTGCAAATGACTCATGTTAATAAACACAAATATTTCTAGCTAAAGAAAACTCTAACACATCCATGACAGTATTTTCCTATAGGTGCTTCCACCAAAAATGATGAAGTGCCCCAATGTTGCTGTGATATCATAGTGAAAGTCAGAAATAAGATGTATGGGTCTCAAACAGATACACCATGCCCATATATGTGCAAGATTCCTTATACCAACACATGCCATGGAATATTTGTCCCACCTCACCCATCGAACTCAACTTTGAAGGAATAACAACAGGGAGTCTATGATATCTGGCCAATAATGTATTACCTCACTTGTTTACAGGAAGCAGGGTTTGCCGTAGCATCTAACCATCATTGACTAGACAGCCAGTTCTTGTATGCGCCCAGGCTGCTAAACTGGCCATGCTTTTGAACACTCAGCCATCTCACCTCAGAACTGAGGGTCACATGGAGAACTTAAGTCTCATGTCTTCAAGTCAGCAACTATGTGTTGTTCAAGACTTCCAAAACTGCAAAGATGTGTAGCCTGGCCCTCGTTTCACTCCCAAATCTTCTCCCTTATTCAGGGACATTGTGATTCTCATGATCTCCTTCAACCTGCTGGTCATTTACCTTTGATTGGTTCAGTTAATTCCAGTAAGCAAGCACCTTTTTGTTCTTAGTGGCCCACCTCACACAGAGGAGACTCCTCTTTAAAGAGCATTACATCACAATCCAGTAACAGTCCTATTGTATCTTATCAGACGTAGCCGAGTTGTATTTTAAATATTCCTTTATAAAATTCATGTTGCAGGATGGTAGTAATGTACATCTGCTCTTCAGTCTGGTAAGCCTTATACACCAGCTCCACCAGGAGCAGCTTGGCATGCTGCTCAGCCCATCTTCCAACTGTCACACCCCATCCACACAGGCACCCAAGCATTACAAGCATAACAGTCACACCAGCATTCCAGTCTCAACACTCATACTGGCTGAGCCGCTAGGTAAACTGGGATACATATGATTAAATAAGCATGATATAAAAAGTCCCCTTCTACTCCACAGAATTCTGCTGCCTCTTCCATTATTTATTGACTGTATTTTTGCCTTGGATTCTTTACATTTCTTTGCTGCCTTTTTGGCTAATTTTGCATTATAAAAGATCACATACAAACATATATGAGATAAAGTTATAAGGGTATAATATGCGGGAGCTCATAATCTCCCTATAATGCGTTTTACTCTATTTTCACATGAGCCATGTTCTGATGCCAGAATGCACTGATAATAAGAACATTTGCAGCCACTCGCTTGTAATAAGCTATTATATGTGACTTTTGATGTCACAGTGCTCAAGGGTCACAGCAACCTTCACTCAGATTGAGGTATGTTGGTGTTCAGGAGTCCAAGTACTCTGTGCATAGCAGCAGTTTTTTAAATAAACTGTCACTTCACAGACACAGTGCTTGGGTCTGTGTTCCAACTTCCCTCATTGTCTCTGAGAAAAAATGCAAACTGTCCAAGGCAGACTGCAAAAATGTGCAGAGCTGGTCCATCCAAGATAAAAATAACATTTTCATTCATGGACGGAGGCGAATGGAATTTGTTTGCTTAGTCCACTACCTTTCACCATTTTAAGAAAGGGTTTGTGTTTTTTGGATGGGCCAGCACAGCTAATTTATGGAAGCTCAATAAGCATAGCTGTTAAACAGTCTCATATCATGTGCCACACCATCAGCAATGCCTGCTTTTGTAGCATGCAGCAGATTGCATTCGGCGGCATGCAGTTTTGTTTCAAATTTGAAAATACAAACAAGCAAAATGTTGTGGGCTTAATGGCCATTACCAAAAAGTGTCATTGACACTTGTTGGAAATCTATTCTGTTTTCAGAAGGAAGGAGGAGAGCCCCACATTATATGGAATACAATTCTACCTTACTGAAAACTATACTGTACGCTATGTAAATGTAATATACTTGTAAAGCGCACAGTTGCCCCAGCAACAGGGCGTCCCGGCGCTGTATAACACTGTGGAACCCTTCCTGGCTCTCCCTGTGAGATGCCCCTCCTGGGCACCCCCAAGGTGAAGCCAGGCATCCCAGTGTTGTTGGGCCGTTGTGGGGATTAAGCAAGCTATTGCCCAGAGTTGCAGTGTGGGACCCATGATTAGAGTAGGTGCCGAGGTGAGAATTATCGAGTCCGCGGACACTGAGCCCAAGACCCTGCCGCTTCGGGACTTGAACCCTGGTCCCAGGCCTGATCTCTGCTTCAGAGTCTGCCGCTCTAACCAGTGAGCCACACTTCTCCACAATAAGGAGTGTTCTCAGAATCTTGTGACCACTAAAGGCCTTTAGCCTTTCTACAGGGATTTCAGGGATTTGGAATATCCTATAATGTACAGAAGGGGTTACTTTATCTCATATATTACAAGTCACTAAGGTGATCCATGACCATATAGAGGAATGAGGCTGAACGCAGTGATCCTTTGTACACAGTGCTTGGGTCTGTGTTCCAACTTCCCTCATTGTCATTGAGAAAAAATGCAAACTGTCCAAGGCAGACTGCAGAAATGTGCACAGCTGGTCCATCCAAGAAAAAAAAACATTTTCATTCATGGACGGAAGCGAAAGGAATTTCTTTGCTTAGTTCTCTACCTTTCACCATTTTAAGAAATGGTTTGTGTTTTTTGGATGGGCCAGCACAGCTAATTCATGCAAGCTCAAAAGGCATAGCTGTTAACAACTTGCCTGCGGCGCCGATTCTCCTCCGGTGCTGAACATTCCATTCACGGGTGTGGTCGTGACGGAACCATTCCGTCATTCGCACAGCCCAACTGTGAGGCATGACGGAATGGTTCCGTCACAAGCATCGAAGTGGTTAAAGAGTCTCATATCATGTGCCACACCATCAGCAATGCCTGCTTTTGTAGCATGCAGCAGATTGCATTCTGCGGCATGCCGTTTTGTTTCAAAATTGAAAATACAAACAAGCAAAATGTTGTGGACTTAATGGCCATGATCAAAATGTGTCATGGACACTTGTTGGAAATCTATTCTGTTTTCAGAAGGCAGGAGGAGAGCCCCCATATTATATGGAATACAATTCTACCTTACTGTAAACTATACTGTACACTAAGTAGTAAAAATCAAAGTTTATTTAGACAATAGTCTATAAACCATACACACGACCATGGATCCACTTAACAATAGTAATTTTTACATCATAGTTCAATTTAACACTCAATACACCTTTAAAACCCTAAAAACACTAAATTGACATTTTTCATATTTTAAAATCTTAATATCTTAAAATTTCCCTTTTTCCTTGGTTGTCTCCATTACAGCTTCTCTTATTGCTTTCAAAAATTTCCCTAACGCAATTGTAATATCTAAAAACGACATTTCTGTAAGGAGAACAACAGCCTCTGATCGTTTGTTCACCTTATACTTTAAAAATATTGGACGTAAAAACATTTTACGCACTTTTAAAATCCATTTACAATCCAGTAGTATATGTAAAATATCATTCTTCACACCTAGGCCACATTTACAAATACCATCAGGTTGGATCATGGTTGCTTTTAATTTACTATCAATCTTCCATGGATTTAAACCTACCCGAATCTTCATGATTTCGTACCTCAACCATTTACTGGGTAGCGCATCCAAATATGGAAACCGGACCTCCTTTTCTCATTCATTCCTTACCCAGTTCACTATAAGGAGTGTCCTCAGAATCTTGTGACCACTAAAGGCCTTTAGCCTTTCTACAGTCACCGATCCCTTCAGGGATTTGAAATATTCTATAATGTACAGAAGAGGTTACTTTATTTCATATATTACAAGTCACTGAGGTGATCCATGACCATATAGTGGAATGAGGCTGAATGCAGTGATCCTTTGTAGGATCTTGGAACTCCAAGGATGCATGAGGAATCCTTTTAATGTACAGAAGAGGATATTTATTCCTTATAATATAAGGTCACAACATCACACTTCCCACAATCACTTAAATCCTTGGTGTTGTTCGCTTTCATGTTCATTGCCGGCATAAACAATAAAAGCAGTATCCGTTCCACAAAATTAAACACACCAATGCACAGTTCAGCTTTTTACAACAATATATTTGAATCCGGTTAAAGTAAACCAATTTGCAAAGTGTTATGGCTCAAATTGGGTAGAAACTTGCAGAGATTTTGTGTTTCCTATGAATGAATGAAAAATAAACATGTATTGTCATAAATGTCTCCTTTCTGCTGATTCCGTTTTCTTTTTAGAAAATGATGCCATGAGGAGGAAAAGCCAGTTCTCATTTTTATTGTTTAAACTGTAGCTGAAATATTTCTATCTGACCTGTCTTTTGCCTTCTGTCCATTGCTCAGAGTATCACTTTGGTGCATGTTTGACGTGCCAAATGGAGTGTCGTTTTTTTCGGGTAGGGGATCACTTTTTGAGTGTTATATACACATTGAGTGTGAATATGAATGTGTGAACCATGTACTGCGATGGCAAAGCCAATGAAATGGATCTAAAGAATTTTAGTCCCATATAATGACCATCAGGGGCAACTGGTTTTAGATGGAAAACTCTTAGAACCTGTCTTATTCTACAAATACTTGGGCCCTGAGACTGACAACATATTAACATGTACAAAATACTTAAGAATTGTATTGGGGACAATATTGCATTTCTATCTCCATTTAGGAGGCTTTTATGTATTGATATTGAAGAAATCCTGTATTGAGATTGTCCTATTAGGTTTCCTCATAGTCATTACTGTAATTGATTTCTTCAATAGACTTTATTGGTAGAGCTTGCAGGGAGTCAGATACTCAAATCCACTCATACACAGTAGGCTGGAGATGGACTTCTTTTGATCAAGGACCAATGGTTTGACAACTACTGTTAAATGGTATTAAAGTCAGTCACACAGGCTAAAGCACATTACCATTATGAAATAGGTGTGCTCCAGCAAAGGGTGATATTGCACTTTGCTCTGTTTTCCATTGTGCCTAAACTGGATAGAGGCCATCATCCTACCGGAGAGTTCAATAATGCACAGACAACTTCCATGCCATTCAAAGAAAATTGACGGCTGTGCTGTTCCTTCCAATTTTCACATTTTAAGCCAAATCCTCTTGTTTTTTGCAATGTATGATATACAGTGTAGTCAATTCAATTCAAAGAGACTTTATTCGGTATATTTCAACCATAAAAGTGCATTAAAACATACAGTACATACATCAAATTTCATTATAAATCCAGATGATAAAAGAGCTGTATACATTACATATAATAGTTCATTCATTGGTCCAGACAAAGTCGCAGTTTAAGAGCCAATTTTAAAAATTCAAGAACTTGAAGGACACTATTACTGTATAGCAGTTGTAAATATAAAAAGGCTGGTCGTATCTGTTTAAAATTCATTTCATTTAAAAGGGCAATTAAAAAGCGTTTACGAGGGAATTCATAATATTTACATAGAAACATAAAGTGCATCATGTCCGGTGGAGACTTTCCGTCGCAGCCACAGGAGGAAAGATTTTTACAGAAGCTCTCCTTTTTAGGTCTAATAAGCAGATGTTGAAACTGGTTAAATCTAAATCTTGTAAGCAATAACTTATCGTGAGTGCTGAAAGTGCCGAGTAAATAAGGCTCTGTTGTCAAACATGTTTTAACCATGATAAATTTCCTCACACTAACTTTTTGTAGCTTAACACCCTCCCTCTCTGCCTTCTTACGCTGAAAAAACACCTGCTTGACTAGATCAATGTCCGCCTTCCCAATTCCTGATGGCTGTTCAAACAAATCAGGGCGGCCCAACTCAGTAAAACATGTTTTTAAGTATTTCAGCCAGGGAGTGCCTAACGCGTTCTCAAGAGCCATGAAGTCATTAACAATTAAGTGTGTTAGGGGAATTTCTTCACATAACCATATTTTCAACCAACATAACAGAGGTCGTAGGGACAGGATATCGCTCAAATACCCCACTCCTAGTTCCTCATGTACCATAAAGTTGGAAGTGGAGGCCAGAACACACAAGAGCCATTTGTAAAATAGATTTTCTGTGGTCTGAAGTTGTTCCCCAGCCATATAGCCCCAGAGCTCACTCCCATATGCTGCGGTTGCTACAGATTTTGCGTCATATAGTTTAATCATAGCAGCCGTAGGTTTCTTACCAAGATTTGACGCAAAGTTAAAAATGGAGGCATTGACCTTAGACACATCACTTTTTTTTAGCAAGTTGCGGGGCCCACGATAATTTGGAGTCAAAGAGTACTCCTAGATAGGAGAATGTACTAGAAAATGGTATAGCTGCCTTATCTAGTTTGAAGGTGTATTGTCTCTTTGGCTGTTTCCCCACCTGCATAATGAAAGATTTGGAGTTATTCACTAACAGATCTCTGTCTTCCATGAATTTTTTGAATGCATTAAGTAGCAATTGGAGGCCTTTTTCGGTTCTTGCTAACAACACCGCATCATCTGCGTATAGCAGAACGGGGATGCTTCTATTCCCCACTCTAGGACTATCTTATTTCACCTCCCGTAAAACACCATCCAACTCATTTATATAAATATTAAAAAGGAAAGGGGCTAGTATACAGCCTTGCCGTACCCCCTTCCTAGTTCTAAAATCATCGGTTACTGACAGGGCTTGGCAGTACCTTATATTTGCACTAGTATTGTTATGGAGGTCAACCAGAAAGTTTATAATGTCATTGTCGACTCCCTTGTCCCTCATGGACCTCCACAGCTTCCCCCTGTTGACACAGTCGAAAGCTGAGGATAGGTCCATGAAGGCCAAGTGGACTGTGCCCTTTTGGACAATGGTATATTTACTTAGTATTAGAAAGACGTTCAAACATTGAGTTGTGGTCGAGCGGCCATTACAAAAACCATATTGGGCGATGGACATAATATCGTTGTCCCGTGTCCAATCAGAAAGTCGCCGCAATACAATTCTCCCCACAAGTTTTGCCATAGAATTAATCAGTGAGATAGGCCTGTAACAGAGGGGGCTATCCCTATCCCCCTTTTTAAATATGGGCACAATGGTGGAGAGCCCCCATGATGGCGGGCATCCCACCATTGCGGCTGCGTTGATAACCGCCACAATAATCGTGGCCCAAAAATTGGGATCAGATTTAAAGAGATCCGGGGGTATCCCATCCGGGCCTGGTGATTTGCCCGCTGTGAGCCCCTCTATTCCCACCACGACCTCTCCTATACTGACATTCATACAAGGACCCCCTAAAGTGTGTTCAAAGGGTACCACATTAGTTTCACTTCCCCCATACAATTGTTTAAAATGTTCAACCCATTCCTCCTTTGTAATAACACATTCTAACCCTTCCCCTGGGTCTTTCACCAGGAAGGGTTTCTTAAGCACCGCCCAAAATCTAGCACTATTTTTCAATGTTTGTGGTTCCAGGATCTCAGCCCAGGCCTCATTCTTCAGTACCTCCTTTCTTGTTGCAATGACTGATTTATACTCTTTACGTGATCTCTGAACTAGTTCCTTGTTTCGAGGTGTAGTCATTTGCTTGGTATCTCCCTAGAATTTTGCCATAGCTGTTATTCTGGCTTCGAACTGCGTAGACTTACTGTTGCAGTGTGAAAATGTTTTGACGAGTGAAACCTTCCTTTTGAATGATAAGCCAATTCTACGCAGGCCTTTCATCCCATCATGGTACATAGTATCTAAAAGTAGGATATTCACATTCAGAAATGTGAAGTTAACATGTCCTTACATTGACTGCCATCCAATGGCTATTTTAATGGTATGCAGAATTAAGTTGGCCCATGGAAAATATTGGGAAATGGGATTAAATAATAATTCTACTATCTCTGGAATGGGGTCAGCTGGAAATATGTATAAGCCATTCTTTGTCATACTTACCAATGCCCAACACATGGTGACGTTGGCTTTTTAATAAATATTTTACAAGGAGGTGTGTTCTCTTCACCTGGGAGGAAGACCAGTTGGGGACTTCCCTGTCACACGCAAAAGTTAGGTGACACCCAGAAAGGCCCAAACTTGTGTCCTCGTAGCCAGCAGGCACAAAACCCAGCTGGGGTAGAGCTGCCCCCTGAACTGGTTTGATGTAACCTCAGAGGAGGGCATTGCTCATTACTCTGGCCAAACCTATGGGTAAATTCCCAGACTTTGCACCAATTGAGAAGGTTTTTCCCATCTTGGTGATTAGGACTGAGAGGATCTAAGGCTTGCTTGCATAGGGGCAAACAAGACCTGCTGCAACAGGGTAACAACTGGGAGCTTTTACCTCACTGGTTAATGAAGGGCCAGGAGTCACCCCACCCCCTAGCTAGTGCCAGTCATTAATGTGGCATACTCTGTGCCCTTTGTACAACGAATTCTGGACCTACAGAACAACAGAAGAGGTATGGAACTGCTGTATGTGACTTGAGGGGAACCCTGAAGGACTGAACCTGCTTCTTCTAGTTCCCAGGAAAAAGAAGTGGATGCCAAGGGTCAGTCCGGTGTGGCTACAGGGTTGCTAAAATCTACAAGAATCCTTGTCCTGAAGTTTCCAGCTCATCAGTACCAACTGACCTTGGTGGTTACCTCTGCTAGAGTGAGAAGTGACCCCCAAGTGCTGCTCCTGAAGTCCTAGGACCCTCAGCTGTGCCTAACTGGACTTCTACTACCACCCATGAAAACCTCTGACTTCAAAAGAGTTTGAACTTCCAGATTTCCAGAGGACGGGGACAAACCACCACAGCATATCCGACCAACTTTGCTGGGCTAACACATCTGGTTTCTCCTGCTCAGCAGCACCATATGCTGTTTAGTGGTCCATTAGTAAAAAGGTATCAAGCTTTGTGGAACTCAATGTTGGAATGGGCTGCAGCCTTGCCCCTCTGAAGGAATCTGAGCGCCAAAGAAGATACTAAGTCCAAAGGTAAAATTCTTTAACTGGCAAAAAAGTCAAAAGTATCCAACTGGAAGGACTTCTCAGGACCCGTTATTGGAATCTTTCCCACTCAGAGCTTTCAATGGCAAAACCAACAGCTTCAGTGGTGCATCTCCCAATGCCATGTGACTTTGTGAAGACTTCTCCAGATACAGCCTGCTGCCTTGCCCCACTGAAGGATTTTGACTTGAAGATAAAAGACTTGAGGCCTAATACAGAGTTTGGCGGACCATGTTACTCCATCAAAAAAGTTACGGATATCCCGTTGCATGTATTACAAGTCCATTATATCCTATGGCTCTTGTAATACTGGGGACAGGATATTGGTCAAGTTTGTGATGCAGTAACCCATCTGCCAAACACTAAATCAGGCCATACGTCCCAAGGTAAAACTTCTCTCAAGGCCAAACCTGCTTGGTTTTTCCAGCTCTGGCTCCATCGCTGTTGGCCTCAAATTAAGCTGTGGTCCCATTCTACTGTGACCATTGACTACCATTAGTGATGTGTGCTTTTTGGAGATATTTTCACTTAAAATTCAGTTAAATCATATTTCTTTTTCGCTTATTAGATTTTGTTGTGTTGGTGTCATTTTACTCATTGAATTTTACACTATTTTTCTTATTCAGTTTGTAATTTTTAGTGTTTGGTGTTATGATTTTATTACTGTTTTGGAACTGCATAAATAATTTATGTCATCACCACACAAAGACATTGCCCTTATGGTTTTAGTTTTGGTCATATTTTGATCCTTAACAAAACCTCGAGTTGGAGTGCTTTTACTTTTCCAAGTTGAGGTTGTAAATTTAGCGAATTTATACTGAAATTATGACATGGTGGTATGATGTTACAATGCAAACTATTACAACGCATACCTTTACCACATGTTTTTTACAACACAACTTTCATTACAAGGTATGTCCTTACATCGCAAGTGATTACAACGCAAAATCCATTACAATGAAATTACTAGTCTAACACCATCAGGTGCTTACCTCAGGGAAGGTTGTGGTCAGTGAGGGATATGCATTGTAATGGCATGCGTTATAATGGAATGCATTGTAATGGAACTTGTGCTGTACTGACCGCTTATTAAAGGCATTTCTGTTGTAATGCCTGCATTGTAATAAATGTTTCCCCTATGGCACAAGTATTATTACATTGTAAACACTTATCTTCTTAGGTATTATACCAGAGTGTGATGACCTCATTATTGGCTACAAAAATATAGTCTTCGAAATATCGGATACAAAAATATTAGCCTTGGAAGTTAATAATACCAAATCAGCATTTAATGAAGGGATGTTTTTGTGTTAGATATTTAGGCCATGATGCTTAAGTCAGGCAATATATTTTTGAATTAATATTCTGACATGCAACCCTCCTTATCTTTACAGAGCAAATATCCACTCTGAAAACATTTGATGAACTGTTACCATGTCGGCAAAATCGAACTCTGATGGTCTGTTAAGATGCAAACCTGTGGTAAACCTCTTATAAATATGTGAAGTTATATTAAATAGTTGTTTAACTTTGATGAACATTATATCATTCTACTACTACAACTACTAGGTTTTTCAAGTAGAAGTTCTATTTCGAGGAAAGAGCTTTAAAGCCATTTAATGAATGAATGGATGGATGCTCACGAGAGCGAACGGTAAAGTTTATTTCAGTTGAGTCACATGCCTGGGAAGGATAGGGTTAAGATGCAATCAGATCATGTCTTTATTTGTCATGGATCTTTGGTTACAAATTATCCCTATCCATCACAATTCCTAGACAACACTAGCAGCTAGTTCTCTCCAAACCACTGCAGAAGTTACAAATTCACAGCTTTATAATAGCTTTCCTCTTTTACTTTCAAAACTAAGACAACCTTTACCTAAAGCAAAGGAGCACACACTCACCACATTACTACAGTGATATCATCTTATACCAGAGTCAGCTACTCTGCTAAACCAGAGGAGCGCTGCATCACTGCTCTCAGAGCAGTGGAAAAGGGAAAATTACATTTATAATAACGTTATTGTCATTTTGTTTTTTTTTTGCTGCAGGGCTGGGTTAGGGTCAGGACAGGGTGGGGCGGGTGGGGCTGGTGACACAGATAGGAGTGGTTCTTACACTTAATTGGGCATGAAAGTTTGGCCAGCCGTAATGGGCCAGCTGAACAGTCATGCACACTTTGCATGTTCTCCACCAGGCTATAATACGCAGCCAGGGTGAAGAACATTCACCAGGCTCCCTGTCCCCATCTGAGCCATGGCGCTCAGAGCAATCTTAATGCTGCATTGCAGCATTGTGATTGGTTTGGGGGAGCCTGCATGTTTCCTGCTTGTTCCGGACTCAGAGTCCGGAAGAGAAGTGGAGAGACGATGAGGAGAGACAGAGGAAGAAGCAAGTCTCTTTTTATACATTTTTGAAACTCTCCCACTCCGCCCTGCCACCCCGTTCCCTAAAGCCAAACTGTCTTACATGTTTCATCAGCAGCAGGACTGTCACTGCAGCTATTGCAAAAACACTAAGGACTCATAGGGTCTGATTTCCATTTGGGCAGACAGGTAGGGGACAGGTATGCCATCAGCCTTATTACAAAGGCAACAGAATATAATGCACTTATAATAAAACACACGCCATAGCCATCACATTGGTGACGGAGTTTCTGTCTGCCAAACCCCAAATCGATCATCGCATAGATGTTGATTTCTCATAATGCAAAGTTAAGAGAAGAAGTGAAATTATTTGCCCCCGGATGATATTGTGGAATTAACCATTTGTCTCACAGTTAACCTCAGATCAGACTTGTATTTACTATTTAGATGCTACGTTAGGGGAAAAGAGCAGAACTTCCAGAGCAAGCATGACTCATACATCTTTGGTTAGTTTGTGTTCCTTCTTCTATGTGCTTGAGCCCAGAGGTCAAAGGTATAAAATGCAATGGTAGGAATTTTAAAGGTTATACCAAACATGGCAGGTGCTTTCCCATTACTGCCCCTAACTGACGTCTATTCACGGCCCAAGGGCGTGAAAAACTGACTACAACCTACCTGTGACAGTCTTTTAATGCTCAACAAGGTGATTGGGAGGGAAGAAAGGTTTTCCCAGCCTGATTTGGATACTCTTTCACCCTTGCTTGACCACAGCGTTCGAATCTTTAGCACTCAGGGCCTAAAACCCTTAATAACTTTGAGCATCATACTTATCAGGACATCCATTTTCTTTGATTAGCATGAGCTGCAAATATCTCATTTTATCACCCCTAAGTATTTCATCCTTTATGTTTTTAAACAGGTTTATTGAAAACTCATTAAAAGCTTTTCATAGTTTAATATCATGGAACGATAAGATCCACATCTGTTGCCCCTGATTAATTTATTTTGGCTTGGACTAAAGCTTCCATTAGATCATCATCCTCTTTACGGCTTCGAAATGTAGCCCATTGTGATGCTAAGCTTTGTATTAGGACCTTATATGTGCATACTTACTGTTTTTTTATCTACCAAGTGCACTTTTGGTCTGTGGATAAACATAGTATGCATTAACATTACTTTTTGCTTCATTTAGTAGAAACAGTAGACAGTTTGACGGCTGACTCTTAAATATGTTTAAAAAGAGAACATAGCTATTGAAATGTATAGAGGAAAACAATACACATGGCATCACTTAGTTTCTCTACTCGATATTCTGACTGCCTTAATGGTTATTGATAGGAAATGCATAAACTATCATATTCGGTTAATTGTAAATTTAAAAGAAACCTATATAATGTTGGAAATCTTCCAAAAGCTTGTAATTGTGTATTTATTGTGTACAGTAATGACACACACTATTAGCCACCATATTGCCTCGACATGGCTAATTTAGCACAACAGATTTCGACACATTTATGGCGCTGTGAGTTAAACGGACAAGTTTAATTGCAGCAAGCTAATGGCAACATGCGGCAAAATAGTCACGTGTGAATATTGATAGTGCAGGATTACATTGAAGAATGCTGCGCTCTGATAAAAAAGGAACACTTTAGATTATATACAGTAAAATTGCATTGATTTATAGAGCAAGTCTTTTTGAAGTTTCTCGGTCATTACTGTAGACATTCTCTAAATGCGGAAACATCTGCAAAACACGGTTTCTTGGATGTATGTTAATGTTACACATTGCTGTTTGAACACAACTGCAACAAAACACAAAACAAAAATGCCTTAACATAATATCACTACTCCTACTACAAATGTTCTGACGTCACAATTTTCAAAACGTAATACAAAAGGGTAATTCAATTTTTAAACTCGTTTAACACAAACATTATGAATTTCGATCGTTTTAGTTTATGTCAAGCAAAAAGTTTTTCACAAGCTTCAGTCAGATAAATAGAACAGATGTCAGTTGAACATCAACAGTGAAAGCCCCACTTCAAGGCTGGCAAAACACACATACGTGTGCACACACACACACGTGCGTGCGCGCACACACACACACACTTACTTCATCTGTCATTTTGATTCCCTGCCGTTGCTTCCTGAACTGTGACAGTGGAGGCCATGTAGTCTATAAGGCCCTTCCTTAACGCTTCTTATGAAAGTTATGATGTGGTAGTTATGACTGCTTTTGTCTTTCTGAGTCTAGTCAATTTTGTCTGGCTGCAGGAGTTGAGTGTCTTTGCAGTGGCTTACAGTCACAATGTAGAAGGAATGTATTTCTTCATGGGAGAGTGCAACATGGGGCTGTATTATTGAATATGTCTTGGTGACGCAATGGACATGTGCACCTGCTTTCTGTGCCCCAGGGAACATTGGTATTACAGAATGACCAATAGATGCTTGTGCGGCCCTTTCTGTAATACACCTAATAACTAAACGTATGTGTCCCCCTATGGTTGGGACTCTCAACTTATGTTTCAAAACGCACAACACAGAAGAAGTGACAATTTAAATTTGAAAAAAAGTTTGTATTTGAAAATTATTTAGTGAGTTAACCCCTCCCCTGCTGATGACGGAACCGCTCCGTCATCAGCCGCGGTCGCGCTGTGCTGATGATGAAGCGGTTTCGTCATGGCCCGGCCACCGTGCCTGCGCGGCGCTGATTTCGCGCCTGCGCGGCGCGTTCTATTGAGCGGGCGGGGCCATGACGGAACCGCTCTGTCATGAGCACAGCACAACCGATGCTGGTGACGGAGCGGTTCCGTCACCAGCATGCGCCCGCCGCTCAGCCGCCCTCCCCCCTTAGCACTGCGTCGAAATAGCCTCCGCAGTGAAGGGGTTAAAGACAATAACTAAAATAATATTATTCAACGTACACAACACATACAGATGCATATTTACAATAGTAACATATACAATGACAGATTGTGACTACACACATCACAATACTACACACGTTTTACAAAAAAAAAATTAAACATCAGTATTTTTGATAAGTTACTAGCAACCAACAGCACCATAGAAAGACCGCTTATATTATATGGGTCTGGCTGGGCAAGAAATGCTAAATCTGGAACGTTGACCTTTTGACTTCTATTGGCATGTGCTTGACATTAATATCACAGTGGGGTCTTCATTCGGACAAAAACTGCTGTGTATGCCCTTCAAGATTATATCAAGAACCACAGCGGGTTATCAGGTCAATTCTCCCAAAAGGATATCATTTTGTACCAGTAGTATCTGCTGAATCCATATAGGGTATCCAAAAGGATATTCCAATATTCAGGGGCATATGGGCTCCTAGTCGATCTCCGGCGTGCCATGCTCAGAGACAGCTAGCAGATTTAATGTAAATCAAATAATAACAACTGAGACCTAGTCCAACTTAGTTCTCTGCATTCCCAACGTAATAGTTTAGCAATTAAGTTCTCCGACATGACTGCAAAAACATGGCACTGCTCTTCCATGGTATATTATGAAGGGTGTGTATATTTGTATCCCACTTGAAGAAGACAGCTGAGACTTTTTTTTTAATTTGATGAACGTCACATGCATTTCATATGGACATTTTTGTTAGTTTATTTTTTCTTTAAAATTAAGATGGGCCTATTTATACTCTTGTGGTTATGGTTTGCCAAGTGTATTTTTATGATTTGTGATTGGTTCCACACTCTATCTCTTAGGATTGGTCGATCGTCAACTTACTCACAAATTCGGAATAAACCCTTTGGATCACAGGTTCAGTTTCTGGTTGTGGTGGCTCAACATTTCCTTTTTCTAAAGCAAAAAAATGAATGTTGTGTAATATGACAGATATTATTTATGCCATTATGGAATGGTACATGTTTGGAAGATTAAGACTTAAAATGATTCACTCTGAATGTCAGTGAGCGCTGGCCTGGACTTCCATAAATGCAAACACATTAGTTGGCTCAATATAGGAAAAGATATAAGCAGCTTATGTCTTTCCTAAAACAATGATTTCTGTTTTTCTGTTTTCAGTAGAAAACAAAGTGAAAGCAAGGCCTACTGAAGATAGATTTTTTTTTGCTGTGGGCACTGTTTTTTTGTGTAAACATTCCCCCTGACCTTCAGCAGGTTTACTAATTCCTAAGTACAGCCTAGCGAAATATTAAAAGACAAGCATTGATCGTATGTTAAAACTAATCTTTTGGAAAAAGCAGAGAGTAGTGACATGAGCAGAACCTATCCTGAAATAAAAGTCAGTTGGTGATGGAAAAATAGTGTTGCGTCTTACCAGACCTGGCCGAGTTGTTTATTCAGTATTATTTTATTGACTTCAAGTTGCAGGTAAGCAAATATATACATCAGTCTGTAAACTAAGTGAACCTAATTCGCCAGCCTGTTCTGGTCATACACTAGCCCCACCAGGAGCAGCCTGCCTTCTGCTCAGCCCATCTCCAACTGTCACCACTTATCCACCCAGGCACCCAAGCATTCCAAGCATCACAGACACACCAACATTCGAATACCAACTTTCATTCTGGCTGAGCAGCTAGGAGACAGCTAGGCTGGGAAGCATACATAAATACAATCAGGATATAACATTATCCCCCTCCGTTTAAATGAAAAATAAAACTGTGATAAAACATGGGACGAACTATAAACAAGAATTTACATAAGCAGAAAAAAAGTTGAAGACTCAGGGAAACAAACTAAATTACAACAACGCAAGAGTCTGAACACAAATGATTCAGAAAGGAATGGTTAACCTATTGGCACGCAATAATAAACCCATTCTCCCCAACAAAACATTTCAGGAAAACGTAAGAAGAAAGGGTAGACACACCCTTAGACAAACACCCAAGACCAAAAATCAGGTGAAACCAAATGTGTAAGGGACAAAACCCAAAAGACCAACTCTGTGTAAGGGTGTAAAACTAATGTACATGTATAGCACAAGGTGACTTAAGAACAAAGTGTGCAAGAAGTGAAGCGCGAGGCATCTTACACACCCCAAAACAACATATGAGGCGCAGTGTGTCTCACACACATGACAACAATTGAGGGAAAGGGTGAATTACACACAAGACAACAACACATGAGGCACAGGGCGACTTACACACAAGACTACAACATGTGAGGCACAGTGCGACTTATACACAAGACGACAACATGTGACATGCAGGGCGACTTACACACAAACCAACAAGACGTGCAGCGAAAGGCGACTTACAAACAAAACAGACCAAGCATGCAAAGCAAACATGCAGAGCAAACGTGCAGCGCATGACGTCTTACACACATTAAACACAACACAAAATATATGTAGTGGAAGACAAACACATGGACCCTGAAATACCAGAACCACCCACAAGAAACAGAGTAAAATGTGACTATCACCCACTCAAATTCAATTGCCACCAATGTGTAAGAAAGCGTAAACTGTGGCATCACAAAACTTTACTAGGAATTAAACTGTCATGCAAACATTTTTGAATAACTCCTGTATTTTTTTCTAACAACCTGTAGATCTTGCCCGTGAGCAACCTCTCACCCGAGTACTACAACCTAAGGCATCAATTGCAGGTAAGTAAATACATACATAAGTCTATACACCAAGTGAACTTATTATGCCAGCCTGTTCTGGTCATACACCAGCTCCAACAGGAGCAGCCTGCCTGCTGCTCAGCCCATCTTCTACGGTCACCACTTATCCACACAGGCACCCAAGCATTCCAAGCATCACAGATACACCAACATTCCAATATCAACTCTCACTCTGGCTGAGCAGCTAGGAGACAGCTGTGCTGGGAAGCATACATAATTACAATCAGGATATAACAAATACCATCTGCCAAAGTAATTCAAAAAGCTTTTTTTAATGCACATATGATTAGAGTTACATCCTGGGACAGGCAGAGCAGGTCCATGAGTGCTGTCAAATACAACATGTTATTGTAGCATGGATTTGCTTGGAGACTTGCTGTAATGTTTTCATTTTCCAAGTTAAAAAAAAAATTGACAAATTCAGTGATCAGTGCATTCATAAAAATAAATGCAAAATAAGTGTTGGCATGGTCTTTAGCAAGTATGCACTGGCCTCTACAATTAGCTAGCATGCAAATTACCTGGAGAGCATGGATTATTAGGACAAGCCATATGCCCTATCACTTCATGAGTCCTGCATGCCTAGCCTGCCTATATCTTCAATTTTGGCATTTGACCCAACTTTCTCATGCCTCATTTTTCTATCCCTTGTTTAGATGCATTGGCTATCATTCCCTTACTGCATACTTTTTTGTGCATTAGGTAACCTATTTCAATAGGCTTTGCACTCCCCATTGTCCTTGCATTGTCGCACCATATGCCCCATCTGCTCGTGCCACTCTACATCTCACTGACTCCTTGTATCTTCTAACCACCATGTGCCCAATCTCGCTTTAGAAAAATTTCCCTATTTCTCCATTCTCACAAGGTACCATATACCTCTAACTTTGGTTCCTTTGTCCCAATCCTATGCCTTATCTTCACAGGACTTCTACTCCTGATAGACTTCCGCTTTGCGTAAAATCCTTATGAGTCTGTTACCACAATCATGTTATGCCCATAAGCACTGGAATGTTGGGCAAGGCAATAGCCTCCAAGGGATATCCGCTGAAGGAGCCAAGCTGACACAGCCAGGTAAGATATGTTTCCTTACCAGAGCAATGTCTGGAAAAGTGCTCCAGACTTACTTGTCTCCTACGGCAGGGGTGGAGGTGAGTATGGGCAGTAGAGGAAGTCAACCTCCGCCCAAAGACCTACCCTGCTTGATGCTCAGATTACAGGGAGATCACCAGAAATGCTGAGTTGAACCTTTGGACCCTCCTTCAAAGGAGAAAGATGGAGAGCATTCCCTCCCTCATCCTGTTGTAAATGAATCTAGGACCCTAGTGTAATGTTCCCGATTCATGCCCTTATATAGGTATAAATTACCAAATCCTTATATAGGCATAGGAATTATTACCATACTTGGACTGAGTCCATACAGCCCAAATACAGCATGGCTACTTCCACTAAGTTCCAAGAATCAACAACGATTTCTTAGAGAAACCCGCCTTCAGTAACTAGGGACTTCCCCTCGCCTGAATACTAATTTATCTAGGAAATCATGGAGTTTTCACAGAACTGGGTCTTTGAGTGACATTACTAAGTCCAACCATACGTCAAACTCGGCACCTTCAAAGTATAAATATGCCTACATTTGCCCAGACAAACACACAGTGGTTTGGAGCAGATCGACTAACTACTTGCCCGACGCCCTCCAGCAGCAAGTGCCGAAGGAAGCCGACCCTCCAGCTGACGCAGTGAGAGACGCAGTCTTTTCTCCTGCCGAGAAATCCAGATCCAGTGTTTCCAGGCTGCCCTTGCGGGTTGCTGGGAAATCGAGTCCTGAAAGAGAGATACCAGACCTCCTTCATTCTAAAACCAAGGTACGGAGCTGATTAGACCCATAGAGAATTCTTCGATAGATTCTTGGCAGAGAAATACTAAACTTAAGCTACTCCTCACTTACTGGCACATGCATGAAGCTATTTAGGAATCGCAAACGGTGCGATTCGGTAAAATCGGCCGTTTGCAATTCCTAAATACCTCTTTAGTATGCATCAAGCATTTTTGGAAAAATCGCTATTTTTAGGGAATTCCAAAAATGCGATAGCTCTTAAGGAATCGCAAATTTGCGATTCCTTAAAAGCAATGCATGATTATTTTAAAAATTGCGAATTCGCAATTAGGGGGGCAAATTACCACGAGGGTGAATCTCGTGGTAATTTGCGAGAAATGTTTAAAATGCTCAAATTAGCATTTTAAACACTGTCATGTTACAGACACACATGTCCTTAGGACATGTGTGAAACATCCATTTTCAAAAACATTTCAGGAGTGCAGGGGGGGGGGGTCCTTTGGACCCCCCCTGCACCCATGGAATGCATCAACATTTTGCAAATTCTAATTTGCGAATTCGCGATTACCATTGATTCCTATGGGCCTTTTGGCCCTTAGGAATCAATGGGACTTGCGAAATCGCAAATTGGAATTCGCATAATATTTGCGATTCGGTAAAAATTGCGATTTTTACCGAATCGCAAATATTATGCACTTTCAATAATGCATCCCGTTTTGCGATTCCTTATTTGCGATTCAGTAAAAATCGCAAATTTGGAATCGCAAAACAGGAGTTTGATGCATGTGGGTGAAACTTCTTTCCTCGTACTAGACTTAGGTTAGGTACGCCGGGGTAGGCGTATTTTAGAAGCACCAGTTGAGTACTTTTAGTCACTATTTTATCACTGTATGTATTATATGTATTTTAGGCAATTTATGGCTTAGAAACCATGTCATGCTTTTACAGTACTACTTTATAATATTTTCGTATTATATGCCTTGTACTTTATAACCAGTATTATGATTGTAGCAGTACATTTCTTGTGCTTGAGAAAGAAGACTGTTCAATAAATACCTTTTATTGAAAACGCCAGTCTCTCTATTTTCTCAGCACCTCTGGTGAAACGAAGCATGCACGATTGACTGAGTGAAATAGCTATCTATTGTTTCCGCGACTCTAGAGATTGATTTCTTATTCTTGGGAAACAAAGTTGTCATGTTTATGCGGTTGTCAGAAACGAATCCCTTCTTGTGAATTGGAGAAAGTTTCTAGTGACCTCTGAGCTAGCTGGCACTCACAATTAAGTTTCATATATACGATAGAGACCTAGTCGACCTCAGTCCTATGTTAAATCTATAGTATATGTTATTCCAATGCCCAGAGCCTATTGGCAATATAGGAACTACACTACAATCCCAATGATTAGGTATGCTGAATCTCAGAAAAGGAGCAAGGTCTGTAGCACAAGCATCTGTAGGGTTTAGGAGAAGGGTTCTCTAGGAAAGGAGACATGGCACACATCCCCGTGAAGAAATCAGTACTGAGAGCCATGAAGTAATGGAGGCCACAATACCTCTTTCTTTGGTTATGTATGTGTTTAACTAGAGGACTGTTACTGGGGTGGATTTGAGAGGGAGAGCAGGCCAGACAGCAATTAAGGAATCCTGAAGTGTATTTAACCTCTTCCTGAAGTTCATGTGGCTCACCCTGAGAAACAGTCTTAAACATCTCATCTGATCGAGAACTCAATGGCAGGTTGAGCTGAAAGTCGAATTCAGATACACTGGAGATCAAAAATATATTTTTAATCATAATACTCGAGTGACTTGAAGTGAAGTTGCTGTGAGCAATGAAGTACAGATCCAGTCCAATCCTGTATTCCTATCTGCACAAATGATTATCCTCTTGCCACTGTAATTATCAACTCATTGTATGCTCTTTACCCTATCCACTCACTGGCAAACAGCTACCTTCTGCTTCCGCCCATTGATTATAGCAAGTCTAAATGTTCCAGTTTTTCATATTTTAACGTATTTAAACACGATTTTACAGCACTTTGGTGAAAGCTATACATATTTAAACTTTGTATAAATTAAATATAATGGAAATGAGCCCACTTGGCGAGACCTACAAGGTTTTAACATGGAGCTTGAATGACAGTGGACAAAAGGCTTTGGAGTGCTGAGGTGTCCTTTAGCAAACTGGCCTGGGGGTTGTTCCAGCCCCTTCCTGAGCTGTAAAGAGTGCTGATTCTGTTAATTGCAACTATAGCTCACACCTAGGCCATTCCTTGTTTCGTCTTTCTAGTCAACTTGGCTCCAAACCGAGTTGGGAAAGGGCAATCAGAACTAGTTTAGAGTGATCACAAGGAAGGGTTTGCAGATTTTCATTGCCACCTCTCTGGGTGGACACGGGGAGGGAACTCTGACCAGGGGTAGAAGGGTTCTACCAGTTAGAGTTAGGTAGGGAAGGGCACTGGGGGATAGTTTATAGTAAAACACACAGGAAGAACTGCAAAAGTGGGTTAAGTCACCTCTATGAACTGTTTCTCCTTAGGTTACGGAGTGGCCAATAGTTCCCCCCACCCACAGGATGGCACTGGGCATGTATTTGGCATCCCCAGTACCCTCCTTAGATCACTTCTGGACATGTGGAAGATCAGAAGTGGATTGTAGCTGGTGACTGTCTCTGACCTGAAAAGAGTCTTGAAGACTGGAAATGTTTTCCCTGAAACCCAGGGTAAAGAGACAGGGGCAGATTTATGAGGCCCTAGCGCCACGTTTACGCCGCTGTTGCGTCACGCAAGGCGGCGTAAACGTGGTGCATCCCTACAAACGATTTACAACGTGACGCATCTAGGCAGATGCGTCACGTTGTAAAGCCCTGCGCCGCTTGTGGGCGTTCCGGCGCAGGGTGGGCGTTCCGGGGCAGGTGCGCCTTGCAAAAGTGGCTGAGTGAAATCTATGAGATTTCACTTAGTCACTTTTAAGCCAATGCTGCATCAAAAGCCTGCGCCTGCTTGAAGCAGGCGTAGGTCTTGACGCAGCATTGTTAAAATGGGGCACCCACGAGCCTTACTGGAGCTGCGTCGCGCTTGCGACGCAACTCCAGCAATGCGCCACATTTCCGGCACAGATGCGTCACGCATCTGTGCCGTTTTTGCACCATGGTGCGCCGCATTATAAATGCGGCGCACCATGGCTGGCGGAGCTGTGGCGCACTGTGGCGCATGTTAACTGGCGCATCCCTGGGGATGCGCCAGTTAACATAAATCTGCCCCACAGACTCCAAGGGTCATAAGGCAGACTTCTTGTTTCATACAGAGACACAACAAGATTCAAGAGGCCTTTTCCTACATTTCCAGCTGACCAATTCCATCTGGAACTGCCCAGGATACCACTGCTGTCCTTTGCTCAAGTCAATCCTGACCCCCAAGTGCTATCCCCAAAGTCTTGGAACCTTGAAGGTGTCAAGGTGTACTCCTCCTGAAGTTTCTTGAAACCTGGGACTTAGAAACCTTTGGTGAACTCTTTGGTCTGGGAAGTAACTGGGGACTGGGACCAACCTGTCAAGTTGATCAAATTAAGGTGCATCACAGTGGGCCAGGGGTCAAGGTTGTTCCTGCTACTTTCTTCTCTGCAGAAGCAAACCTGATTCAGAGAGACATTATGGAGATGGCACCCAGTCATGTGGAGCCCTGTTCGGCTAAAGCCCGCAGCTTTGCCCCACTGCAATAATCCAAGCTCTAGAAAAGTGATTAAGTCTGAATTTAGAAATCATCATTGAGTGAAGGTGTGAAAAGTATTTGGCCAGCAAGGGACCTTCTCTGGATGCAAACTTCAAATTTCCCTTTCTCTAAGATTTTCAGCCAAAAGTCAACAGCTTTACCCCAACCTCACCCAGCAGTCATGTGACGACATAGAGCCCTCCTTGACCACTGCTCACTGCATACTTTAGGTTTCCATTCCAGAGACTAAGGGGCTCATTATGACTACAGCAGTCCGATGGTCTGCTGAAGCCAGGGTGGCGGTGCGGGCACTGCCGCAACAGTGTTCCAATCGTGGTATTACTAGTTTGGTTGAATTGCTATAGGACCGCTGCCACAACCTGGGATCTGTGATCCCTGGCGGTCTTACAGCAGTTTGAGGTCTGCAATATGCTGGCGGTTCCTCTGCTGCACTGCCAAGCAAGTTATGAGTTTACTCAAAGCCACAGTTTTCATGGTAGTGTGCCCCCCATGAAACGTATGGGTTCCCAAATACAAGCTTTCATTATTGAAAAATATGCAGATTTACTCACACTAAAAATGAAGACCCATATTTATTATCTTTTCATGCAACACAGCAAGACAATTTGCTGTGCTGCACTATGTGAAAGGGAGTGGACAGATGTGCCATATTTACCATTTTATGGCGCATTCCCATCCAATCCTTGTGCTGGAGCACTCAGTGCAGCCTAGCACCACTGCAGCTACCCATGTCTCATGAGACCATGGTGCCTGCATTGTAGGCAGGATTGTTTTGTGCTGGAAGGGACATCTTCCTACACATTAACAATATTTAGGGGCAATTTTCTATGTGTGCTGCAGAAGAGGAAATTGTTTTGTGAGTCTCATTATGCAGAGTAAGGTTAGCACAAAACAATGATAAATCTGCCTCTTGAACATTTTCCCTACTGCAGATCCTATTTTTCCTATATTGTTTGCATATAAACATACTAACTCCATCACCATATAGCAGATTGGACTCTCATTCACTACATTCCACAAAGTTGGGTACTGCCTCCGCCATGCATTACATTGAACAGCTGAATATGCCACCATCATATGCTAGAATCAGATTCACATGCCTAGATCAAGCCTCCTGCATCCTTTTGCTGCCTTACATTGTGTTGCCACATGTATCTTAGATCCTCATCTTAGTCTAGAGACATCCACCAAATTCTAGGAAAATAACTGCCACACCACGGTAGGTACAGCCAATAGGTCAGTGAGATGGCATGGTTTGTGAAATAACAATCGACTGGGATGTGGCCCCAGGTACCTACCAGTGGCTGAAATTATTTCAAGTATTCCATCCATCATTCTTTTGTATTCTTCAGTTTAATGTGGGATGGGTGTGCCCAGGTGTGGAACCAATGTATACCCAAATGAATAGTTCTAATATGGATAGCTTGTGTTTGGGTTCAGGTAGCATATGGCCTGGCAATTTGGGCTGGTCTGTTCCTATGTATGCAGTGTCAAGACTGATTTGCAGATCACTGGATCCATACTGAGTTGGTATAGTGTGCAAACTAATGATGGACAGAGATGTGGCCCGAGTAAGTACCAAAAGCTGAGATTAATTCAACCATTCCATTCACAACATGCCATGGAGGGGGACACTGGCAAACATTACACTGAACTGCTGGATGCGCATATACCACATCACATGCTAGGATCAGATTCACATGCAAGATTGAACCTCCAGCATCTTTTAAATACCTCACATTGGGGTGCCACCATGTCTCTCAGATCCTCACCTTATTCAAGAGATATCTACTCCTTGTGGGCAGGGAGCACACGTGTGGTGTGCTCTACTCTCCTGGTGACAGGGAGCCCCAGGATACAGTGCAAGGGGTGTACAGTGACACCCCCCATCATTTTCATATGTGTCTTGGGGATGAGGTCCTGGGACTTCTACATAGATCAAATTTCCAGGAAGCTAAGGGACCCTGGGGGTTGTATAGAGTTGGACCTCATGCATGTCCTGTCCGCAAAGACTACAAATATATGCTTTGGGTCTTGGGACCCCTTACTATACCTTGTGCCCTCAGGAAGCTGGAGGTGGAGGGGGCTTTTTAAAGAATGGGGAGGTGGATAATACACACCAAATAGTTTTTTTTATCTAAAATACTCTTTGACTGCCCTCCAGGCCCAGGCCCAGCCCACCCAATTCCTTTTTTTTTTAAAAAGAGAGCTGGAGATCGCCTTTTTAATTTCAGTGGCTTTGCAGATCCTCTGCAAAATTGCGATAAGAATTGTTCAAAAGTTAACCTTTTGGCACCTGTCAATAAATATATTAAACTACATTTATACAATACACTGTAACAATCACCACTATGTAGTTCTAGTTAGGACCAAGTTTGTATTGGAAATAGATTATTTTTCTCCTAATAACTTTGGCACCGTTTTAACAAATGTCAAAAAAAATTCACCCCCTTGCTGTAAAGTTTTAGGGTGATCCCTCAAACAGGGTCTGTGAAAAAGTAGGGCACCAAAATGTGTCTTCCCCCAAAAATAAAAATTGTGCAGCCACCATTTAAAGACTTGGGAACTCAATCTCTTTGTACTGGAAATTAACATGTAAGGGGGAAGGGTTGGTGCCCTGAAACCTTGGCCATTTGTGGAGGGTTCTAGAGGGAACACTCATGTGTGAAAAAATAAATGTTTTTGTCACCGCTGACTGGTGATAGTCTTGCAGTGCTCAGCATACCCCCATAAAAGTGTGCGAAAGTGCTGCAAAATGACTGCTGAATTTCCAAATGATTACCATTGGACCAGAAAAAGACAAAAAAAAATGTTTCCTGGTTTTGCCCAATCGTGGAGGGTTGGCCAGCTATGGGAGGTTGTCTTTTTAAACATATTACCTGTGATTTATTTTTTATTTGGTTTGTCAACTGATTTTACTTTTTTCACCTTAATCTTTGGTTTCTTTTTCGTATTCATTGTTTGCTTGAGACTGCAGGAATGTCTTTCAATGTTTTAAGAAATGTGTGCTTGTTTGGTGTATAGATAATGTGCTAATAAATAAAATGTGTTTCCACGTTATATGTGTAATTTTTGGAAGCACGCACCTGCAATGAAGGGGGAAGGTGGCATAATAAAACACACAAATACCAACTCACAGAGACAATATGGTGTCTGTCTGAAAGACCGAAGTGGTCCTCCGATCTCCCGCTGCTGGATGCCTATGATTGAGGTGGTGCTGAGCCTCAAAAACACCACACTTGCTCCTGGAAAGAGCATAGCCTGTGTCCGCTTACCTGGAGCAAAGAAGAGAATATGCGGTCCATGTAGTGGCCGGGGTTTGGATGGTCCTGGTGGCACAGGGGACCTCCATTAAGCGGATCTCTGTCCCCGCCGAGCCGCTGCTGAGCTTCTGGCTGTGCTCACAGCACAGCACGAGTTGCTCTGAGCGTGGAAAAGCGCCAAATCCAGTATGCCTCCCAAATCTGCTCATTCTGCTCGCGACCGGAGCGGAGAAGCTGGGCAATTAGCTCCAACTGCTGTCACCGCAGCCACCATGGCCGTATATCGTCCCCCACGTTCAAGGCATCAAAGCCATTCTCTCCTGTGGACCCAAGAGTGCCCTCAAAGGAAATAAGGGCTTGCTTCCCCCCACGACGGTGACCCCTAGAGGACAAAAGAGCACCATCATTGAGGTAGGAGGGGATGGTGAGGCAGAGCACCACTCCACATTTCAATCTAAGGAATTTAACTCCAATGATGGTGCCAAAAATGTAGGGGATGAGCCCAAACTAGAATAACTGGATCACAACTCTGGGAAAGAGACCCCTCCAGTCCAATTAGACCCAGTGGTATATCATGATCAGAGTGCCACCGCACTGGAGGAAGTGTCTCAGATTGCAGAGCAATACGTGACTCCACCTGAGGTCTCAGGCCCTCTATCTTCAAATAGGTTAGGGCTAGAGACAAAGGCATTAATAAAGAGGGCTGCAAGCCACCCGTCCCTTGAAGAATCCGTAGACCTAGGGGACAAGTTCTTCTCCCTGACTGATGGTTCTGACACAAGCACAGCTAGCACGTCTATATCTTCCAGCTCCTATTCCAGCAGCCAGGTGGATGGGCTCGATACGGTAGTCCACAGGAAGAGAAACCTCAGGCGAAGCAAGGATCAGATGTCCCAGGGGCAGGGCAAGGAGGAAGTCTTGCCTTAAAGTGGGATTATTCTGCCATGCAAAAAGAATATGAGGAGCCATATGTGGCAGTCAGAAAGGGGCATAGTAGTCAAGATCCTGAGGAGCCGACCCTGAGATTGATATATAACACTATTAAACAACACCAGGAAGAGACACAACGAGATGGTAAAAAACCCGCCTGGCAACAAAGAAGCTACAAGGGGAGGTCAGAAAGGTTACCAAAGCCTGCACCAAAATGGGTGAAAGGATTACAGCAGTAGAGGAATACAAGGCTGGATTAGAAAATGAAGTAAAGAAAAGACAAGATCAAATTGAAACCCAGGGTGCACAGATAGCAGAAATGCAATGGAAGCTTGAGGACTATGAAAACCGTCAAAGATGCAATAACCTAAGGATCTTGGGCATAGAAGAAGGCATAGGATGAGACAACATCTGTGCCTATATCCTAAAACTGCTGAAAGGAGCTTTCCCGGAGCTCCAACAGTGGAACTGGGACATAGAAGTCCAACGGGTTCACCTCTATCCTCTCATGCTGAAAACCTAAGGCAGACACATACAGGCGGGTTGCAACAACAAAGAGCCATCATAGTGTACTTCGGGAATTTCTTATTGCATGAAGCAGTATTCCTCAAAGCTTGCCCGGACTCCAAACGTTCATATAAAGGACAGACATTCTTCACTCAACCCGACTTCTCCCACGTGACTGTAGAAAGATGTTGGCGCCTGAGACAGGTGGTCCAACCTTGTCAAGCGCAGGGGGCAGAGGTGTATCTGTTATATCCAGCCAATTTGAAAATAATCCACAACAACAAAGTGAGAATCTTAACATCTGAAATAAAGGTAAAATAATACTTGGATGATTCACGGAAGTAGAAACTTAATACAAGCAACAAAACAAATGTATCATTGGTACAATGAAGGGATAAAATAAAGTGGTGAAGAGAGGCTTTGCCTAGAACAACAAGGGTAATGAGTGGTGGGGGGAAGGGACACAAGCACTATCATCCAGAACTCACAAGGTATGTTTGTCTCAATAATTAGGTGGGGGAGACCTGTCTTGGGAGGGGAAAGGGAGGGCCTCGGGTGAGAGGGTAGGGGGGGAGGGGAAGGAGGAAGGGGTAGTTAAGGGAGGACATGTAGCCCAACAACCACTAGGGAGATTCCAGAGAAGAGTTGAAACCAGATTTTGGGAAAGGAAGAACAAGAATAGGGTATTCAATGGAGGGAGGTGGCTTTTCTTGGAATCATAAAAAAGATTAATATGATGAATTTAAGGATAGCCTCGGTTAACATCTGTGACTTAAATGACCCTGGAAAATTACTCAGGGTTGTAGAAGACCTGAAAATGCTGTGGTCTGATATTGTTTGTCTCCAGGAGATGCACATTATGGGAACGGAAAAAAAAGTCTTAGACCATTTAGGGTACAATTTTGTAGCACACACCATACAGGACACTAGAACTAGGAGAGTCACCATTTTAACACAGGGAAAAGAGATTATCAGCAAGAACCAATTGGCCGATAAATATTGGCGCCTGGTAATTGCAGAGTTACATATGTCTACATTCTCATTCACCTTGTGCTCAATATATGGGCCAACGGAGGACGACCCTGAGGTTTTTGAATTTCAGAATCTGGAATTAACAGGATGGCTGACCCTGATTATAATGTGGAGGGATCTGAATATCAATGGGATCGGTGTGTAATGGGCCAGAAGCCCAGGATCTATAGGGCTCTGTCCCACTTAGCAGAAAGGAATGGTCTATTTGATACATGGAGAAAGTTAAAAAACGGCAAACCCCGATTCTTGAACTACCGTTTTGTTTGCTCCCCACAGAACTGTTGCCCACTGGACAATTCTTTTGTTTCTCATGGTTTCATTGAGAAATGCCATATTGAAAAAGTTCCCAGGTTAATGTCAGACCACAACCCTCTAGACCTGTGGATATCACAGATTGGGGAGAGAGGGTACAACAGTATTGGACCTTTGAAAGTGGACTGTTAGTGGACAGGGTTACATTGCCTCTATGAAAAAATGGATAGAAGAGTTCCCGGGATACAATAAAGGGAGTGCCCAAACCGGTATGGTATGGGATGCTCTGAAGGCAGGCATCCACGGAGAGACATTAAGTTTTAGCTTACACCGCTCCCAAAAAAATTTCAGCAATTAACCGAATTATACCAAAGATTGAGAGCAATCGAAGATGACCTAGTAAGAGCGATAGAGGCTGGAGAGAATATGGAGGAAATATTGAATAGGTTTGCCTTAGCCAATGCAACAGTAGGTGATGTGGTTGTATCCAAGTTTACCGAGAAATATATGACACAAATGGAGGAATGTTAGGAGTGTAGTGAACTGGCAGGGCTTATATTGGCAATCCGAATCAGACAGAATAATGTGCAGACCAGATAATAGCAATCAAGAATGAGCATGGGAACATGGTTACCATAGCCCAGGGAATCTGAGAGGAATTTCGTAGGTTTTACATGAAATTATACGCCTCTGAGAAGGACAGCGAGGATAGCTGTGATAATGCAATATGGGAATATTTAGCTTTTGAGGGTTGGGAGAAATTCTTCTTGGAGGATCAGGAAGTGCTGGTCACTACCTTTTCATCTGATGGAATATTCAAAGTCCTCAGAGAGCTTGCAGCAGGGAAACCTGCGGGTTCAGACCAAATCCCGCTTGAGTTTTATCAAAATTCTGGCCCTCTCTGGTGTAGATTTCTCAAATATGCTCTGTCAGGTACAAATGGGGGAGCCGCCTATAGAATCCTGGGCACAAGCTAGAATAGTGGTATTCTTGAAGAAGGGGAAGTCAGCCACAGACCCAGGTTCATATCGACTAATCACGCTGATGAACACAGATACCAAAATATATTCAAAGGTCTTGGCGAATCACCTGATCCCAGTTATTGGACGAGTTATCTCACCCAGACAATACGGATTCATACCCGGGAGGGGTCATTACGCTCTTCACTGCGGCGTCAGTCTCAGGTGACCCTATGGCACTTATGTTATGTTATGTTATAAAGGTCTCTTCTATAGCGCACGGCTACTCCGTGGAGTGTCCCGGCGCTTTGGCAAAGAGAACTAAAAGAAAAAGTGCACAACACAACACCAAACACAGGCCGACAGAAAAATTATTGGGTGAAAAGCCAGGTCTTCAATTCCTTTCTAAATGAGAGCAAACTGTTGGCTGTTCTTAAAGAGAAAGGAAGCTCATTTCAGCATCGAGGTGCCAGGTACCGGAAAGAACGACCTCCGATGCGAGCACGTTTGATGGAAAGGACAACGGCTTTAGCCTGCATAGCAGACATTAAAGTCCTTCTGGGAGCATAGAAGGCCATGCGCTTCCCTAGATATTTTGGGCCAATAGAATGGAGGGCCTTAAAGGCAAGGGTCAGGACTTTAAAAGTAGTTCTCTTAGAGACTGGGAGCCAGTGCAGTCTCTTGAGTAACTCCGAAGCTCTTGCTATTCGTTGTAGTCTAAAGATGGCTCTGGCAGGCGAATTCTGCACAACCTGCAAGCGTGCCATCAGGTATTTGGGAAGGCCGAGGTATAGAGCGTTCGCGTAATCGAGACGCAAGCCTATCAAGGCCTGGACAGTAATTTTTTTATGTTGCTGAGACAACAATGGAAGAAATTTCCGGAGCATTTTCAGGATGCCAAAACATTTCCCTGTCAGCCCTATGATCTGGGGTCTAAAGGAGAGATCATCATCACACAGGACACCCAGATTCTTAGCTAAGAGGGAGCATCAGGCGGGGACATATCGCGGGGCCACCATGTCTTCCAACAGGCATCTGGCGGGCATCCGAAGAAAAGCAGCTTCGATTTATCAGAATTGCACTTCAGACTGTGCCTCTGAAACCAGTCAAATACAGCGCCCAAGCATTCCTTAATCCGGCCGCCGTCAAAATCCTCACCCTTGTTACACGTAAAAAGGAGCTGGGTGTCGTCAGCATATGATCCGGGCACCGAAAGATTCCGCCACCGCCGCCAGAGGGGCCATATAGATATTAAAAAGGGTGGGGCTCAGAATGAAACCTTGAGGAACCCCAACCTCCAGCGGCGGCATTTCGGCGGAAAACGGGGGTGCCCAGACCACTTGTCGGTGGTTGGTAAGAAAAGACTTAAACCATTTCCACACCGTCCCACGAAAACCGATCTCCCAGAGTCTTAAAAGGAGACCGTCGTGGGGAATGGTGTCGAAAACCGCTGACAAATCCAACATGACCAAGATGGCTTTACCCCCACCATCCAGAGTCTCTCTTATGGCATCGGTGATCTCAAGAAGAGCTGTCTCCGTGCTAAAATTCGCACGGAAGCCCGATTGAGAGTCATGCAAGATATTATTGCTCTCAATAAAGCTGGAGATAGAGAGATGCACATGCTTCTCAATCACCTTAGCCAGAGAGGGAAGGAGGGAGATTGGTCTGTAGTTGGCGTGAACAAGGGGATCTAGAGATGGTTTTTTAAGCAGCCGCAGAATCAAGGCGTGCTTTCAAGCCATAGGAACCTCTCCCGTTGACAAGGAAGAGTTAAGCAGTGGGTTAAGCAAGATGTTAACTGCCGGCGCCACTCTTCCTAGGCATTTCGCTGGACAAGGGTCGAGCGGCGAACTAGATTGAAGCCGAGACAGAAAGTCAAGGGAGGAAGCAGGAGAGATGGAGGGGAAAACCGAAAGAGCAGGGCCTATCTCCTTCGGGGATGTAAATGTAAATGTAAATGTATTGGCATTTATATAGCGCACTACTTACCCGTAGGGTCCCAAGGCGCTTCGACCGCTGCGAAACCCTTCCTGGCTTCCCTGAGAGATGGTCCCTTAATGGGTATCTCCAGGGTGAGACCAGGCATCCCCGGCGGTCTGGTGGGGCCGTTAGTGAAGATGAGGCAAGCTAATGCCCAGAGTTGCCGAGTGTGATCGCTGATCAGAGTGGGCCCCGAGGCGAGAGAATTATCGAGTCCGCTGACCCTGGTCCAGAAACCTGCCGCGCCGGGAATCGAACCCTGGTCCCGGGCCGTCCTCTGCTCTCGGGTCTGCCGCCTCTAACCAGTGAGCCACACTACTTCACTGGTGACACAGTGGTCAGAAGACCGGCAGCTGGAACACAGCCCGCTCCAGGAAAAGAACCCTGGATAGATTTGATTTTTTTAATAAAAAACTCAATGAGCTGGCTAATCCACGCTTCAGTGTGGGAATGAGTAGGTGTGCTCGAAGAAGTACAATTCTAAAAATGTCTTTGCTCGTATTTTCCGCTGCTTCGATTCTGCGCTCTAAGTAGACTTTTTTTCCATCCACGATATGTTTATGGTACAATCGAATTGCATCCCTATATTTTATTTTGTCTTCCGGGTCATACATGCGCCGCCAAGCTTTTTCAGCCCTTTTACAATCTTGGCGCATCTTACTAAGAAGAGGAGTAAACCACGGGGCCGAGGCATGGCTACCCACAGATTTGGCTGGTTTACCAGGGCCTAGCTCCTCAAATCTAGTTGTGAGCCACTTTTGAACCAGGTCAAGATCTTGTTCCAAGTTGGCTGATAACAGACAGAGATGTTGGTGGAGAGCATCAGAGAGCATTTCCGCCGTAACTCGATGGAAAGGCCGAAACACCTTCCTAGTATCTTTTGCCAGTCTAGTAACCGGCGTAGCTGCAAGCGGAATGCAACATTTAATTAAAAAGTGGTCAGACCACAAAACTGGTAGCGGTGGGGAGACATCCATTAAACTAGTAGAAAAGATCTGGTCAATAGTATGACCTTTGATATGGGTAGGGTTGGAAATATAGGGAATCAACCCTAAAGAAGAAACAATGTCCTGCAGCTTAATTGTGTCCGGGTCCATTATATTGTCCATGTGAAGATTAAGATCTCCCAATAGGATAAAGTGCTCCGATCTTAGGCAAGGCACCGAGAGTGCGGCCTGTAGTTCGTCAAAGAAGGAGCCAAGCGGTCCCGGAGCTCTATTAATGATAATACCAGCGCAAGTTTGACGGGGAGATAGTCTAAGGGTAAAACCTAAGGCTTCGCAACCCGTGATGTTATCAACGGGGAAAGTGGAACAAGGAAAACTCTTGTCAACAATTAGTGCTTATACTCTTATACTCTTAGATGCAGAGAAAGCATTCAATAGGGTCTCCTGGGACTTTCTATGGGCGATCCTCGAACAGTTGGGGGTTGGAATGGATTTTCTTAAAGCCCTACGAGTATTATATGCTTCTCCCAGAGCTAGATTGGTACTGCCGGGAGGACAAATGGAGGAATTCAAGATAAAAAGAGGGACCAGGCAGGGCTACCCGTGCTCTGTTATGTTATGTTATGTTATGTTAGTAAAGCTTGTATAGCGCACAGCTGCCCCAGCAAAGGGGCGTCCTGGCGCTGTAGCTAAGAAGTGAGAAGAGACACACAGACATACAAGTCATAAAAGCTAGCAAAAATGTCTAATTAAGCAGGAGGAATAGCTGCTGCCATGCAGACCGCAGCCTGCGCGTAGGAACATATGCCGTAAGCAAGTTGCACAACAGGTTGGGACTATCAAATTTCAGGATCTTAAAAGATAGGCACAAGGCCTTGAACTGAATCCGTCTTTCAATCAGAAGCCAATGCAGCATCCCAATTGTGTTGGCAGCTGAGCAAAAACGCAGGAGGCCTACCAAGACTCGGGCAGCAGCATTTTGAACACACTGCAGCCGACAGATCTCAGCCTTGTTTGCCCCCAGTAAAAATAGAACTGGCATAATCAAGGCAAGAGAGGATGGTGGCCTGTATGACTAGCTGACGTGTAGTAGGATTGCAAAATTTCAAGAGGGGTTTAAGTCTCCGCAGCAGGCCAAAACACGTACTCGCAATTTTCCTGGTGTGAAACTGAGGGATGAGTATATCACCTAGCACCAGCCCTGCAATATATGTGTGCATTAGTGGGGGGAACCCCTTTGACCCTTGGAACCAGGGGAGGGTACCAGATAGCTACGAGTTATTGGTGGGGAAAGATGCTAAAAATTTGTACTTAAGCTTTATCGAACCTAGTTACTACAAGAAGGTGAGATTTAAGACTTTATTAGCAGCAGGTCTGGTGTGGAAGACGATAAAGAGAAAGACGGGGATAGGAAGAATAAATTATTATACCCCCTATATGTGAATCCAGTGCTACCAATACTCTTTCATGGTAGCATAATGAAATGATGGAAAGACTTAGGGGTAGACGTGGTTGTCGGCTTAGTTGATGTAACTGGATTGAGGTTGTTTTCAGAGTTACAGGATAAATACGGGGCATATAGGAAAGAATCTCCTTTAATATTTACAGATACGTAGCTATTGGGGGAAGAAAACAGGGGGCCCAAATGGGTTAGCTAAGAATACAATGATCGATAGGTTAAGGGATAAAGATGGATGCACCATCAGTAGAATTTATAGTGAGTTGATCGCCATGCAGCCTGACGACCTACAGAGACAGGACGAAAAATAGGACCAAAGGCTTGGGATAAAAGGATCCGATTTCCTTGATTCCTTAGACAAGGGACATAATATACTCTGTTCATCAAAACTGCAGGCACAGCACTTTAAAACGATCTGAGATTTGTATTATACACCAGATAAAATAGCAAAGTGGAGGGAGGCTGTGGGTATTTGTTGTCCACGCTGCAAAGCAGTCAGGGTAGGTGTGGTGCACATGTTCTCGACCTGCCCTTGGCTGGATGTTCTTAAAAAAGGTAAAGAACAGTTCCTGGAGCTAACGCTGATGGTGAATGTGATTTTAACCCCAGAAGTAATTCTACTGGGGTTAGCAGCTCAGGATCAAATGGTGCCCAACCATACTTTATGTTTTTGGCTATTGCATGGTCAATATCTGTATTGCCAAACTTGGTTAGACCCGGTGGCCCCATCCTTTTCGCGATGGCTTGCCTGGCTCCTCTGCAGTTTTAATCTTGAGAACGGAATCTATGAAAGAAAAGGTCGAAAGGATCAAAAATTGGAAAAGACAATATGGGCTCCAATCTATCAGTGGGAGGCGGAGGTCGGGGGCCCCTTGAATTTGAATGAATTGAAATTCTGCTCATAAAAATAATGCTGCAATTAATGCACAGGTTTTTCACCCAAATGTTGATTTTATCTGAATAATAATTGTTTCTAAAAAGTAATAATGAATGGAAACTATCATGTATATTTTATCACTATGGAATCTCTCTGAATAACTGTTTGTCTATGAAATTATTCATGTGCCCGCTCAAAAATATCTCAAAATAAAATAAAAATAAAACACCCAAACAAACCTCCTATAATGTGGGTCAGTATTATACAGGGTGACGTCAGTGGAACCTCAAGTCGATTGCGAACGGACCATAGGAATAGAAAACAGAATGTAATATCTTACAGACACCTGGGATGTATGGGTGAGTACAGCACTTTAATCTTTAAGAAAAGGGCCCATATCTATTGAAATATCTGCAATGTGTGATTCAGCTTATAAATGAGGTGTTCAAAACTTACCATATCATACATGTTGTCTGACCAGTTCTGAAAAGTAGGTATTAACATTGATTTCCAAAGTCACAGAATTACCAATTTAGCCACCCCTAAGGCAGTGGAAAGCCATCTACTAACATATTGCTTCACTGAAGGGAGGTCCGAAGTATCATGTAAGAGCACTCTGTGGGTGGACAATGGCCTACCTACCCAAATGTGTTCTCTCATATGATCCCAGACCTGTGGCCAGATGGCCTTTAGTCAATCACATTCTCATAAAATTTGGACTATGTCACAGTCCGAAAGGCCAAATCTCCAACAGTGTGAGTCCACACTATGATAAACATTGCGTAATCTTACTGGAGACCAGTGCCAGCGGTAAGAGATCTTAAAAAAGCTAAACTCAAGATGCTCGTCCTGTAATCCTTTATTATACCCTTCGCAGTCATTATCCAGGAATTGTGTGTTAAGAAGAGATCCCCACCAGGATCTCAGTGTGGCAGATGTGGGGGCAGAAAAACAGTGATCCAAAAGTGTGACATACAATCCTGAGATAGTCCCCCCAAAATATTTCCTGGTCTGGATGTATTGAGTAAGGGGTAATCTGGGGAGGGCAGTATGCATGTTTCCCAAGAAATGTGCTAGGGGATGAGACAATTGATTGTATCTACATAATTGGGAGATTGGGATCGCAAATTCCCATCTCAAGTCAGGGAAGAATTTCATGAGGAAATTAGATATAATGTCCTTAATATGGTAAACACCATCATTAATATAGATGGGCCAATTCATTTCCTCCCCACCCATCATATGACCACATTGCACCACTATGGGACTTTAGTATGGATGCAACTCGGGACTTGCACCAGCCTGTGGGGCTGATGCCATGCATATTGGGAGGTGTCTATAATCAGATTCACGAGGGGAGCAATTTGAGGTATCAAACTGTAATCTCTAGAAGATTGCAAGATATTGTGCTCTAACTTCACCTATAATGGTGGGACCCATGATGTTGGTAATTAATACCCAGAGTGGGCCTACTTCTGTACCAACCAATAACCCTCCAAATGAGGAAGACACATGCCACCCTTTTCTGATGCAGAGTAGAGTTTTGCACCTTTTAATCTTAGTGTTTCCAAACTCCAAATGAAATGTGAGATGGAGTGCTCGATGCTCTACAGATTGGAGATTGACATAATCATTGGTAACATACTAAAAATGTAGTTACATTTGGGGAGGACATTCATCTTAATTATGTGCACCCTACCCTATAGGGACAAGTTCAGGACTGATCACTTTTTAAAATCATGCTACATGCAATCTCCAAAGGGTTGCACATTTTTCAGAACCATGTCTACCAGGCCCCTATTAATTTACATCTCAAGATATTTCAAACAGAATTTAAGCCATTTACATGGCAGACTACCCAGAGAGATGCTTTCTGTGATGGGAAACAACAGTTGCAATGCAACTGTTACAACGGATTACTTTTACAACGCAACCACTACAACGCAGGATCTTTACAACGCATGCCTTTACAACGCATGACATTACATAGCAGATGCTATTACAACGCATGCCATTACAATGTAAGTATAGGTAAGTTTATCTTTTTTAATACATTTATTTAATTTGGGTTTTGGGGTACAGGGGTATTTTAAGGGTTCAGGGCTAAGTTTGGGTTATGGGGTACAGGGGTATTTTTCGGGTTCAGGGCTAGGTTTGGGTTATGGGGTACAGGGGTATATTTAGGGTTCAGGGCTAGGTTTGGGCTATGGGGTACAGGGATATTTTTAGGGTTCAGGGCTAGGTTTGGGTTATGGGGTACAGGGGTATTTTTAGGGTTCAGGGCTAGGTTTGGGTTATGGGGTACAGGGGTATTTTTAGGGTTCAGGGCTAGGTTTGGGTTATGGGGTACAGGGGTATTTTTAGGGTTCAGGGCTAGGTTTGGGTTATGGGGTACAGGGGTATTTTTAGGGTTTAGGGCTAGGTTTGGGTTATGGGGTACAGGGGTATTTTTAGGGTTCAGTGCTAGGTTTGGGTTTTGGGGTACAGGGGTATTTTTAGGGTTCAGTGCTAGGTTTGGGTTATGGGGTACAGGGGTATTTTTAGGGTTCAGGGCTAGGTTTGGGGTACAGGGGTATTTTTAGGGTTTTGTGCTAAGTTTGGGTTATGGGGTACAGGGGTATTTTTAGGGTTCAGGGCTAGGTTTGGGTTTTGGGGTACAAGGGTATTTTTAGGGTTTAGGGCTAGGTTTGTGTTATAGGGTACATGGGTATTTTTAGGGTTCAGGGCTAGGTTTGGGTTTTGGGGTACAGGGGTAGCTTTAGGGATTAGGGATAGGTTTTGGGTACAGGGGTACAGGGGTATTTTTAGGGTTCAGGGCTAGGTTTGGGTTATGGGGTACAGGGGTATTTTTAGGGTTCAGGGCTAGGTTTGGGTTATGGGGTACAGGGGTATTTTTAGGGTTTAGGGCTAGGTTTGGGTTATGGGGTACAGGGGTATTTTTAGGGATCAGTGCTAGGTTTGGGTTTTGGGGTACAGGGGTACTTTTAGGGTTCAGTGCTAGGTTTGGGTTATGGGGTACAGGGGTATTTTTAGGGTTCAGGGCTAGGTTTGGTTTTGGGGTACAGGGGTATTTTTAGGGTTTTGTGCTAAGTTTGGGTTATGGGGTACAGGGGTATTTTTAGGGTTCAGGGCTAGGTTTGGGTTTTGGGGTACAAGGGTATTTTTAGGGTTTAGGGCTAGGTTTGTGTTATGGGGTACATGGGTATTTTTAGGGTTCAGGGCTAGGTTTGGGTTTTGGGGTACAGGGGTAGCTTTAGGGATTAGGGATAGGTTTTGGGTACAGGGGTACAGGGGTACAGGGGTATTTTAAGTGTTTAGTTAATTAAATATTTATTAATTACAATAAAAAAAAGATATACTTACCTATACTTACGTTGTAATGGCATGCGTTGTAATAGCATCTCCTATGTAATGACATGCGTTGTAAAGGCATTCGTTGTAAAGGATCCTGCGTTGTAAAAATCGCGTTGTAACGGTATGCGATGTAAAAGTATGCGTTTTAACGTCATACATCCTTCTGTGATGGGTGTTAAGGGCAGAGCCTCACATTTCAACTAGTTTATCCTATAGCCCGAAAACTAGGAAAAATAATCCATTTAAGAAACCAGAGTGGACGCTGAAGCCATGTCTTTTGATGTCAAAATAATATAATCTGGACAGTAAAAGGACTTGAAACCCCCTACCGTTATGGAAATACTCTTAATATTATTGTTAGAACAATTTGTAATTGCTAGGGATTCCAGAGCAAGCAGAAGTAACAGCGGTGATAGGGGACAACCCTGTTTGGTGCCTCGATGAATGTCAAACTACAGGGAAGAAAAACCTCTTCAAATGGCAGATGCTGTGGATCTAGAATACATACCCCTGGGTAGTGTCATAAACCAGATCCTATGCCCACCCTTTCCATGGTCCAATTGAGGTAACCCCAGTCAACATGATCAGAAGCCTTTTCAGAACCTTCTCTTTCAGCTTTTCCCTCACCTGCCAAACAATATGTGATAGAGTGCTCAGTGATTGGTTTAGAAATGTCCGGGAACAAAACCTACCTGAGATCAGGCAAATGGCGAAAACCTTTGCCAAAATCTCAACATTCATGTTTATCAATGAAATCGGGCAATAGCTTGAGCATGCCAGGGGACCCTTGCCTAGTTTTGGGAGCACAGAAATTCGAGCCCTAATAAATTCTGCAGAGAGGTGACCATCAAGCAGGGCCTCATATTAAACAAAGACCGAAATGGGAATATTCTGAGCATTTGTGACATTATAAACCTCAGCTGGAAGGCCATCCTCCCCAGGTGCCTACCCAGAGGGCACCCCCTTTTGTACTACCCAGAGGGCATAGCGTCAATTGCTGATGCAATTTTCTTAGCCATGAAAACACTTTCTGGTTGAGAAGTTCATGGTAGGGGATAGCCTTGGAATTTTGAGGGAAATTCAGGGTCTAATGCTAGATGTGTTTCAGCTGAGTAAAAGTGTTCACAGTATTTCTGAAACACTGCCACTGTTGCTGTTGGTTGGGTGATGAGCCGGGCCTCGAATGACGGCGATCATTTGGGACGAGTCTTGATGGTGGAGCTGATAAGCCAAAAGTCTACCTGCCTTTTCACCTCTTTTGTAGTGTCTCTGTTGTATACGGAATAGGCATTTCTCTACCTGTGTAGTATAGTGGGTATTCTATTGATATTTGGCCAGTTGACTCTACCGGAAGAGTGATGATTTTGGGGATGAGTTATAGTCAAGCAGTCAGGGATACAGCACATGCTTCCAGTTCCCACATAGAGTCTGTAGCCCTCCATTTGATCATCACTAAGTCGCTCATCAGCATGCCATGAAGAACAGCCTTTTCTGCCCCCACAATGTCTGTGCCAAGGTTACTGATCCCTTATTGTCATCTAAATCTCTCTCTATGTATTCTGTAAGGTGACGTTTTGCCTCATGGTCTTTATAATGGAAAGCATTGAGGCACTAAGGTCCTTGAGGGGATGTATGAAAACCAACTTCTAGAAGGTTACAATCCGAGATCCCATAAGGAAAAATTGGGCATATCATAAAGAAACGGAGTTACCATTATCGCCGCTTTAGCTGCCGAAAATGGCGATAAGGGCTTGATAATGTGGCCCTTGAGAATTCCAATAGAAGTCCATGTTCTGGTGTGAACATGGGCTTCTATGGGAATTCTCCATGGCATATTATCAAGCCCATTATCGCCGCTTTAGCAGCAGTTTTCTGCCGCTAAAGTGGCGATAATGTTTACTCCATGCTTGATAATATGCCTCAATGTTTCCATCTACTAAGTGTTGAGTAACAAAGGGAGTGCAAAAGAAGAAGTCAATACGAATACAAATGTTGTAGGTACAAGAGGTGAAAGTGTAATCTCTTCCTTGTTGACTCAGGAGTCCCCAAGGGTACCAAAGAGCATGATCTTTCATAAGATCATATAAAGCACAATGGTCCCCATCATGTTATATTTCTGGCCTACATGATCTGTCAAGAAAAGGGTCAAGAGCTACATTCCAGTCTCCTCCCATGATGATTTTAGAGGTGTCAAATGATGTTAGCATCTTTCTCAAATAGAGGGACAGTGGGGCTTTTTAAAGAGGTCCAGAAAAAGTGCCCTGTCAGATCCTTTAAGCAAAAGTGGATGCTGTTCCTCTAATAGGGGTGCCTAGTTTACTTAGGTACTTGGACCAACCACCAACAGGTAGATAGTGGTGGGATAGTACTAGGAGGAAGAGGGATACGGGGATCCCACTAGGGTCCTCACACACCCAGCAAGCTAGGTGTCATGCTTCATCATCTGGACCTGCTCCTCGTTGGGTCAGCGCTGCAATACCCAACGGGCACCCACGAAGGTGGCTCTTTGTCGGAGATCTTTTGTTCCTTAGCCGTATGATGAAGTGGGGGTGCTGGGAAGTGTGACCATTAGGTCCACCTAACGCTTTCACTGAGGGCACTGGCTAATCACATGAGCAGTGCCCCGTCACAACCTTCGTTTGCTGGTGGTTTGTGGTGGAGTAGAATAGGGGTACACCAAGTGGCGGGGCGATTAGCACCAATGAGTGGATTGACACTTCTGCTAGGTGGTTGACACCACTAACCCGTGCCCCATGCACTTTGCCTGCTTTTGATGTTATCCACTATTAGAGGAACAGCATCCACTTTTGTTTGAAGGAAATGATGTCAGCAACCTACTGATTTGAGGAAGAAACCCAGACTTTGAGGTCTGTGGCGTGTACACTGAGCCCATGATAACTGTTGTTCCCACTATACGTGTGATGTTAGATGGAAGGCTGCATTGTAATGAAACAAAATTGTGTATTCTAAAATATGCTTTTCTTTTTTAGTACATTCACACAATAGAGTAGACTCAGCAAGGCTGTAAACTGGAACATGTAGTGCAATATAGGACACTGTATTATCCTTTTTCTGATTGGATTCTGCTTTTGCAATGTTTGTTTTCACACACTAGTCATGTGTTGTTCTTATTGGATCTGGGCCACAGCTGATTTGCATATTGCTCGTTCCTGAGAGCTTGGTGGGCAGAAAACACGATGGACTGAGATGTGGTACTCATCAACTACTTGTGGTGGAGATTAATTGAAGTAATCTACCTATCACGTCTTTGTGTTCCTCGCTATGAGCAGCATGTCAATTTGACAAGACTTTTTAACCAGCACTGAAAGTGCCATGTTAACCACCAATCTCACGTTTGTATTTGTTTGAAAGCTGATTTTCTTACAAATAAAAGCAGCCTCGTGAACTATGGACACAATTTCAAAACAAAGACCTCATCTCTGAAATACGAGCTTTGAAACAACTGACAAACATTCAATCATAAGGCTTGCTGACATAATACATACACAGACAATTATATCATGTGCACTAAGTAGACCAATTGAGTGAAATGAATGGTCGTTTCTGAAACATGGTGCGCCGCATTGTAAATGCAGCGCATCAAGGGTGGCGGAGCTGCGGCGCACAATTACTGGTGCATCCCTGCCGATATGCAGGGATGTACCAGTAATTGTAAATCTGCCCCTGAGTGTTTACGAGGTGGCGTAAAAAGTATAGATAACATATAGACATTTAATGTAGCTGGTAACATAATTTTCTCAACATTTTCTTCTTGCTCCACATCTTCCTATCCCATTCCTCAAAAATGTTCCAAATCCTCAGAGGCATTTAGCTCACACGAATAAATACTCCTGACGTATTTCGAAAATAACCCAAGTAAATATAGATGGAACACCCTAACTTTAAGGCTCTACCAGCTTCATTGGATTTTTACCAGCAGTTAATGCTGTGATGATCTTGACACCAATCACTACACTACCAGAAATTAAACTGACTCACATTGTAGCTATGACGGCATAATAGTGTAGGGGGAAGCATTAAGCGGTTGAATTAGGATGGTTTTTAACAACATTATTCCAACTGAAATATTGACCATCGACTTCCTTGAGATATTTCTGGAGTCAATATCATTGTCATCATTTTTGTGGCGTACTGGAGGCGCATTTCACTTCTCCGTTTTACAAGCAGAGGAAAAGCCACCCTGCGTGACATTTCCTCTTCTTGTAAATATGGCCCCTTCACATGCAGCACTTTGCGTGGAAGGGGCATTTCATGGATGTTGCTGTGGGTGTTCCCACGCAACAACCATGGAAGAAGAAACATTTCCAGATTCACGAGGAATGGTAAATCTGGAAATGCGTGTCAATGCTGCGCCTCCTCAGGGGAGGCGCAGCAAGGCACAACAAGGACAAATGTTTTAATTTCTCCTCGTTTTTTTCCTCTTTCAAAGCGTGCTGCATTCTACAGCACGCATTAAAAGAGGAAAATGCCTGCAGTGATGGTTTTTGTGCAGGAAGGTCCCCCTTTCCTTCACAATACAATCTCCCCATGACACAGGCATCCTTTCAACATGGTGCAAGGGTGCCTGTGCTGTCGCATGGCAGCTGTTTGTGCTCCGCTGGGGAGAGCACAGGAATGTGAGATATTATTGTAAATATGTCGCATTCCTGTGCTTTGGAAGTGCAGCACAGGAATGTGAGATATTATTGTAAATATGTCGCATTCCTGTGCTTTGGAAGTGCCGCAGCGTGGTGCAGCCAAATGGCTTGTGTTGCCTTGCTGCGGCACTTCCTTGTAGATCTGCCCCTGTGTGCCACTGATAGTTCACAACATGGTTAACAGAAGAAAGAATATGCCTTTCTTATGTACTGTGCAGGAATAAAGTTTGTCTTTCTGATAATGGACCCTGGAAAAGCTGTTATTACTCTGCCTAAATATTTGCATTTTATGACTTGATTCCAAAAACTGTGACAGTAAGTTTCGTAGTTTGGCCCATGGGGTTATTTCAGCCAGCCCTCCTTGTGACTGTGGCATGACTAAAGGGGAATATGTCATCAGAAAATGTGATGTCGAGGAGGATATAACATCCCCAGGACCTGAGCATATATTAGCGCCCCCCCCCCCCCCCCCCCCGCCCCCCGTTTATGTAGCTTGCCGCAAGGGATATCGTGGACTATCTGCAATGGGTGAGAACGAGCCTCTAATATGTATTCAAGAGCATTTGGGTCCCGGTAGGCGACCCAGGAGAAGTCAGTTTTAAAACAATAGCGCTAAATGTGCCTTGAAAAATTATTTCTACAGGGGAAAATACAAATCTTGAATGATTTCATTCACCCAATATCAAATATTTTGAGCCTCTTGCCATATTTTCTTCAGTTAGTGTTAAATGTTTGTCTTTTTTTACTTAGCTATATGTAGTAATGAAAACGAAGATCCTGATAACGGGTAACTTAAGATGGTATTTATTAAGGTAGATAGTTCCAAGTTACATGTTCAGAGAGCCCCACCAGGAGCAGCCTTCTTGCTGCTCAGCCCATCCTTTAACTGCCAACCTCACTCACCCAAGATGCCACAGCAACATCCATCCCAACATTCTACACTGCACGCACACTGGCTGAGCAGCAAGTACTACACTATACAGTTATTTGGATGTTCGTTCACACTCAAAATCCCCTGTATTTCCTTTGCTTTTCAAACCCAACTTCCAAAATTAGGACATTTTTCTTTATTGTGTCCATTTTAAATAAATGGATTCCTCTCGGTGTCAAGTGATAAGCCTAGCGACAACCCATAACAAGAGTGTAAACTCTCTCTCCTGTTGCTTACCAGAGCATATATTTACATAAGGGATGTGATGTCACAGTTGATTCGTGTGTGTGTGTTAGCTTTATTGATAGGGTACTAAGTGGATTGACAAATAAATAGCTTCGGATAATGTCTACTGTTTTTGTAATCACATGCTATTGTGTTGTCATCATACATCACCAGTAATTTTGGGCAATATGCTCTCAGATGGGCAGTCCCATGTAAGTCTTCCTGCATGTTTCATGTCTTTATCATCCATCTTACTGGGTGAGTCAATATCAACCTCATCTGGCATGGTTACCTTTGCACATGTGTAGCAGGTAAGACATGACAATTTTATGGCTTGCCTTATGTGCCGTGTAAATGAGGAAAGTACATCTCTAGTGTACAACGCAGAAATGTATTTTCTGCAACTAGAAGGCACTCTGGGCAGTACCATAGGACCAGCTCTATGGCGTGTTATATCTGTGCTCCTGGACATTGGCAAGCGTTCTTGGGGAATCCAAAATCCATAGCCCTCTACAAATACACAGTTGCATCCTGCAATGCATGGATGTGTGTACAATATGAAATGTTTTATCTTGCTTGCTCTCTGCACTCTGTTCAGAGGGCCATGGCTCAAGTGGGAGATTTTGTGCCCAACCATAGACGTTGAGACTTTTAACTCCTGATGTTCCTGCCCGACCTAGTATGGATCCTGAGCAACTGGGCCAAATCCCCGTTCAGTACTTAACTCTAAATGTAGTGCGAGTTGAGTTGTCTGAGACTTTTTGGGGGTGGGGGCAGGTAAACACAAGGGAGTGAATACAGTTTCATATAACAAATTATCCTGCGCACTCATACAAGATAATACATCATGTGGATGAGTTTCGAAAGCAAATGGAACAAATCCAGCATTGAGGTCTTCGATCTTTTTAATCGGTCATCAAACACAATACACATAGCCAGCCGACACGTTTTTCATCAGAGAAAATGTCCACATGTGGGGTGTTCCCTGAGTTTAACTTGAGGCAGCTGTCTTTCATCCAGGTTGCGTCGGCTGTCACCACTTCATGGCAGTTGTTCTTGATGATTGTGGGTTTGTTGGTGAGGGAGAGATAAGCTGGGTGTGGGGCCTTGTAGACGTTGAAGAGGGTGGGGCTCGGGGAAGAGCCCTGGAGCACTCTAAAGCTGATCTACGTAGGTTCTGAGAGGTACAGTGATAGTCTGACCTACTGACATTGGCTGGTGAGGAAGGAGGAGATCCAGTCCAGGGCTTTGTCATGGATGCCGGCATCGTGAAGTCTTGTGCATACGATGCGGTGGGAGACGGTGTTAAAGGCCACCGAGAGGTCCAGAAAGAAAAGGGCCACGGTTTTTCCCTGGTCGAGGAGGGTCAGATGTAATCGGTGGTGATGAGGAGGGCAGTCTTAGTGCTGTGGTTGCTAAGGAAACCGGATGGGGAGATGTCCAGGATGTGCTTGAATTTGATGAACTCAGCAAGCTGGGCGTTGATGGCTTTTTCCATGACCTGGGCTAGGAAGGGGAGCAGTCAGATGGGCCTGAAATAATTGAGGTCCATTGGGTCAACGGAAGGCTTCTTCAGCAGGGGGTTGATCTCAGCGTGTTTCAAGTCAACAGGGATGGTAGCGGTTTTGATGGAGAAGTTGATGGTGTGGCATATCTCGGGTGCGATGGTGGTGGTGGCTCTGTGGAAGATGTGGGGTGACAGGGATCGGATGCAGCTCCGTAGTGAATGCTCTTCATGGTCTTGAGGGTGTTGTCCATGGTGAGTGGTGTGCAGTTGAGCAGGGTCTGCATGGGGGCTGCATCATTAGTTGTGGTGGGGGCCGGGGCTGTGGGATGGTCTTGGACATCAAAGCTGTTGTAGATCTGCTTGATCTTGTGCTGGAAGAAGGTGACAAGTTTGTTTAAGAGGTATTAGGAGGGTTTGATGTCTGTAGTCTCACTGTTGTGCTGTGCTGTTGTGTGCGCTGGCTTTCATTCTGTATTGGAGAGACATTTTCTTTGTGATTTGGATGAGGTGGTGGTGTGAGGTGGTGGATGCATTGAAGGTGGCGTGGCTTCCTGGGTTTTGTTGTTTCTCCATCTCTTCTCGAGCCATCTACAGGTGCTTTAGGACTTTTGGAGAGCGGGGGTAAACCAGCTTGCTTTCTTGTTGTGTTGTTTGCCATGAGAAGGGGAGCCAGGGTGTTAGAGCAGTCAGCGAATCAGTGATGGAGATTGCATGCTTCAGTGTTAGTGTCTGTGAAAGCTGGTGGCGGGGTTCTGCTGAGGAAGCTGGTTAGATGTTCTTGGTTGACTTTGTTCTATATTCTGCTGAGGAGGCTGTGGACGTGGTGTTGTACGGTGGGTTTAGTGATGGACAAATGCATGCAGTGGTGGTCGGTCCAGAGCAGTTTGGTGGTGTGGCTGGAAATGATGCTGTCCCTGACGGTAAAGACAGGGTCAAGCGTGTGTCCTGTTGTGTTTGAGTTGGTCTAGATCAGGAAGTGGAGGTGCTCCATAAAGATTTTTGGGTCCTCTAAGTGGGTGGACAGGCGAAGGGTGATTTTTTGGACAATGCCGAAGACATCCCCTGGCCGGTTGGCATGGTCCTTGTGGATGATTGTATAGCCGTCGGGGATGGCGGTGGTGATGCCTGGCGCTGAGCTGGAGTTGGTCTAGGTTTCCATAAGGAAGGCAATGTCGGGCAAGGCAGTGTGAAGGAGGTACCAGATCTGATTAGCATGTGTGTGCAGTGATCAAACATTGAGAAGGATGCAATTGAGGTGGTTGGGTAAGGTGAGGGTCGGTTTGGCAGGTGGAGGAGATGCAATGCAGAGGTGGGTGAAGGTGTAATGGCAGGGGTGGCTGGTGAAGGGGCTGTGTGTGTCGTTTAGCGTTGAGAGCTGGCAAGAGGTGTTGCATTTGCAGTTATGTGTGTGAGGGGTGCTGGAGTCAAAGCTGTGGTGGATCCAAAGACCAGGGTCTGTGGTGCTGGGCGTGGTCCTGGCACTGACAGGCACAGATGGGTTGGCCTTGCCTGCACCTTCGGTGAGCCAGCGGCTCACCCGCTGAGCGGCCACAGAGCGCCCGTCATTAAGTAGTGTGAGAGGGAGGGCTGGACAGCTAGGAGGAAGGAGGCAGGGAGTGGGAAACACTGTGCTTGAAGGTGTGGGCCTCGGGGTTATCCAGTGGCGCAAAAAAAAGGGTGAAGTGAAAGTGGGAAAAGTGAAGAAGAGTAAAGAGAGAAAGGTGGCAAAAAGAAAAGACAGAAAAAAGGTGGAAAGTGAGGAGAAAGGAGTCTGAAAAAGAGAAATAGAGGGAAGAACAGCAGCAGAGCAGAGATGCTCTACCACTGGATCACCAGGGATGAGGTGCAGGCGGGAGCCTGTGGGTGGAGGAGGGCCTCGAGCTCACTACCTAGCAAGGGTCAGTGGGTCTGCAGGGCAGCAACTACTTGGTAGAGCTACGTGGGAGGGGAGCAAGTTATTGACCAGGTCACTATGTTTATGTGAGAAGCACATGTGCTTTAGCACTAATCAGCAGTGATAAAGTGCTAAGAGTCCTAAGGCCAACAATAGGAATCAGCAACAAGATGAGGTAAGCCAGGAAAAGATTTGGGTGAGGTCCTTCCTAAGGATGAGTCTTCTCAATGACTTCTATGATGGCATATATGGGGTTTTTGATTGGTCATTACATTATAAGTACTTGGTCGTCAATATTGTTGCTTGAATGCAACCGAATAAAGTAAATCTTGGCTCTGGTCCTGTAGTGCTACTGACATTTTTTCAGCGCAGCCTGCTCCTACTCCTTCTCATACAGCAGGGCATGTTTGAGTATTATGGTAAACTGAAAGCATGCATGAAGTCCAGTGGGTGTTGTTTTTTCATCCTACTTTTCATAGTGTCTGTGGTGTACCTTTTTCTCTGAGATTTTTAGGTTGTGCTTAGCAGATAACTTACATTAGAACTGCTTTCCTTATTTTGGTGGTGCATGATTTATTTATTGCAGACATTTGCTGACAGTGAACTTGTGCAAACATAAGAAATTGCCAGCTACCTAGTCTTGACATAAGTAAATATTTGTGCTTTCGCTATTTTGCTCGAACTGTTTGTTTTGAGGTCTCGCAGGTGTGACTGCTTGAACACGATTTACCATGCATTTGTGTGGCACAACATGCCAGTGCCGATTTCGTCTATTCGATGTCAGTTCCTCTGACTCCATCAATTGTTCTGCCTTCGTGCAAGGGATTTTCAGCTTGCAATGTTAGCGCTGCGCTGGTAAAATTCACTAGCCCAACAATATTCATCACTAAAACAAAAACACTCTAAATAACTAATGGAGCTGTTTGCTGCTGTTGTTGCAGCGAGTGCATGCATTTGGGAATAACGGAAGACCGCATTTGAAAGTGTGAATGCGATCTGAATGTTAGAATGCAAAGGCCTGTAGGACGGCGATTCTCTGTGTTTGCAGGGGCTTTAATTTCAGATTTTAATAATACGTGCAATGTTTAAAATCACTCAAAAGAAAATATATTGCTTTTGCAGTTACTTCTTTCTTGAACCTTTCACCCATCTTTCAATAAAAGCATATGCATAACACAACAACAGGCTCGTTTTTTGACTGTTTACTTGCCAGAAATATTTCCTGCTGTGCATAAAGTGCATTTGAAAATATAAAAGCATGACGAAACACATATCATCAAAAGATGTGAGGACACCCAAAAATGCAATTCACGTTCCTGCCATTGTTTAAAATGATTTTTTGAGAAACATTTCGATAAAAATATGGAAATGAATAGAAACATTATCCTCCGGAGAATTCAGGTTTGCATTTCCAGTGAGACCAATGAAACCCCAGATTTAATATAGTACTTAGCTTGCAGCAAGCTTAGTCAGGTTGTAATAAGGAACACCGACAAGGGAGTCGAATTACATTCCGACCACAGAATGAAGATAAATGAGTTAGTCCATTTCATAAGGGAGCTGCTAGAGGATTAGAATGCAAAAGGCACCAATGTTAAGGTACGATATAGCATTTGGTCAATAGCTACAATAAAGGCAACTAAATCTCAACATTTACTTTCTTAAATGAACCCAGCCACACAGCACAGGCACTGTGAATATAGTTTAATAAGTTGGAATGTGAATGTGCTTTCATTGTGATACTACTTTAACATAAATGGAAGTTTGCTTATTCATGTATTTATTCCATCTATTTATAGCATGAGCACGGTGCACAGAGTGCTTTCAGAGAGAAGCCAAGCATGCTTGAAGCAGTTACAAATTAAAATGCAACCAATATTGTAGAACATCGTTGACAATTGTTTAAAATATTTTTATTCGTTTTTATTTCCTGAACATTACAGTAACATGGAACCTTGCACGCACTTTTGGCATTCACCCACTTATCCCTCTCCTCACGGCTCATCTGAGTCTTCCCTTCCCTACTCTTAGACTCGACCCACTAAGTAGGGCACCATCTCCCAAACAGTTCGCCTCCATTCCCCATCCGTGGGTGGGCCAGGAAGGGGACTTTCCTCTACATTTGCAAAGTTCATATCCTCTGTCAATCCATGGTGCAGTACCCACCGCCCAAACCCTAAACTTTGTGGGTCATGGAGGCCAATGGCAGTCTAGCCAGGATGGCATCCGCCCTGAGGTGCAACAACGTTGCTTTCAAGGCAATATCTTCTAGGTGCCCAACATCAGATTCCCATTATTCTTACACTGTCCCTAAATTGTCCAGGGTATTATTAAGAATAGCATGGTATAATTTAGAAACCGCTTTGTGGGTAATCTCCCTCTCCAGGACCGATTTCTCCAGTGGGCTGTATTCAAGGAGTTCTTCTCTGCCTTAAGGGGTGTGCAAGAACTGCAGCTGCTGGAATCCCTGGGTAGGGGCTGTGGTGTACTCTTTTCAAAGAACTGTAGTCGCCCCGACCCCGGGTAACACATCTTCCACCTTCTCTGTATCGATTAGCTCCCATCTGTGAAAGGCAGTGATTTTGCCCCTTTGGTCACAATTGTGCCCTTCCACAGAGGCGTGTCCAGCGTAATCCTTCCTCTCCAGCCTAGATACCTTACAGTTTCATCGCAGGTCTTCAGGATTGTATGAGCTGGCCTGGGTAGCAGGTGCCTGTCTTGTCTGCCATAAATGTAATGGATGTGAGTCCTCTTTCCCAGGACTGCTCTCTCCACCCATTATGTTGGTTCATCATATGAGCTGTGTCCCCCCTTATTGATGAAATGCCATTGTAAAGGCCTGTGGTGCGCCCGCATGTAGGATAGGGCTAATCCCCCATTATAAACTGATCTATACAGTGTCCCAAAAGCTACTCCAGTGATGCCCCTGATGAGGCAAGGTTTCACACATACAGAAACTTCCTTGTAACCAACCCTCTCAAAATAACATATAATATATTAATCAACATGTTTGTCCATTAATATTTGCATTCCACAACATATTTAGTAAGCTGGGGAAGCTTGCGTATGTGCTTTTACTAACAGTAACCCGAGTGTCCTAAAAATGGCCTCCGTAAACGCGGTAACTTTACTGCACATGCGTCCGCCACATCTACGTGGTATGATGTACCTTTGCTTTTGATGGGAATTTCTTGCTTCTGTGCAAAAGTGCATGCTAATGCTTATGCTAATGCTTGTACTAAGCATGTTCGTTTTTCTTAACTATTAATGCAAAAGTTACAATAAAGTAATGGGGTTAGTAGAGATAAGTGGTATACAGTGCAATCATTTATTTTTGTATTCTAATGTTTTTTTCTTTGACTTTGTTGATAGCTCGTATTTGGGCCTGAGGGTAACCTGAAACACCATTTTGAATATACACAGAGCATGTGCAGGGAGAACTGAAAGACCTCAAGCGGTGGCATTGTAAGAGTGCCAAGGATTGTCTTACCCGTGATGCGCCTGGGAACCTCACCCCATGATCTAAGAAAAGGATGACAACTTGCTAATTTGTACAACATTGTATGCTAAAATGAAAATATATTGGTGGGCGGAATAAAGTCATGGGAAACTAAATTGTGGGTGGAAACTTGATCAATAGTCAATTGAAATGACCTCATCTTTGTATGGTGTGATGACCTCTCCTCGTCTTTCTGACCAGTCACTGAAGGGGAACACATACATTTGCAACATTTAGGGTTGGTACATTGCTCTGGAAATGGTACAACTAAGGTTGGCTTAGACAGAGAATTTGTCCGACTTGTCCGAATAGCTGACCTGTCACTGAGCCAACACACGCTATAGAAGATCGAGAGCAGAGATGCTGGCGGAGGAGGAACATCCTTTACCATGAAACTTTTACAATGCAGTACCATTACCACGCAGGTTTTACAACGAAAGTCGTTACAACGACTTCGCTGGAGGGCTCTCTAGGATAGGGAATAGTTTAATTTACTATCCAACACCTTCCCTACTATCCATGGGGACTGGAGTTGGAATAGTAAATTAAACTATTCACTATCCAGCGCCCCCCAATGCAAGTCGTTGTAACGACTTGCGTTGTAAAACCTGCGTCGTAACGGTACGCGTTGTAAAAGCACGCGTTGTACCATCACACATCCCTGGCGGAGCATTCAGTCAGAAAATTTGAGGTGTTTGTGGGGAAATTATCGATTACCCGATAAGGGAACTTTAAATTGGCTTACTGAGAGAGAGGGGTGGGATGCTGGTGTTGCACTTAGCGGAGGTCACCTGTCCTGAACTGCACCTGGCTTGTCCCGTGGGCACCTGATTAATCGGGAAACTGGTCTTTTTGTCCCAGACCGTGGCCAGGATTGGTCCTTGCACCATTATAGGTAAATATAATCCATGTGGTATGTCCTTGTGCTATTTCCCTTTCTTACCCTTTCCAGGTACCAATGTCTGAAGATGTTACTGTGATTTCTTGCAAACTTTATATCTCAATAATCACATTGTACTCATGAAGTTTATGTTCTCTGTAATTTGGCTGAAGGCTCACTTAAACTTGCATAGATAAAGCATTTAAAACTTTCCTTAAGTCTGTGGTTATTACAGGAAAGAAAAAAACAGTTTAAATACTGCCTGTTTATTCTAACTCCCCATTCGATCCCTAGGACTTATAGGAAAGGTGACACAGATTGGTAAGTCATGGTTTAACCAGTATAAGGGACTCAAAGCACTGATAGGCGATTAATAGTAGTAAACAGCAGGACCGCTAGTTTAAAGTGTGAATGTTTATGGACCCAGGTGAGTATGGTAAAATTGAGCTAGTGGTCCCGCGTGCTATCAGTATACTTTTCTGGTAGCAGTAGTATGGTTAAGGTTTAGTTAAAAATAGGTACTTCGTTGTGTATTGATTATTGATTATTGAGTATTGATTTATTGAATTCTACGTACTAACAAATATCTGCTTGTGTTGTTAAATGTTGGATTGGAATATACTGGGATAAGGAAAGCAGTTGGTAAATAGAAGCCATACTGCTGTGAGGTTACTTGCCTTGTTGAAAAAGGTGCGTAAAGTGAGGTAAAACTTGAAGCACTAGTTAGGGATTGTTTCATAGTATAAAAGTGAGAGTGATTGATAGCAAAGGAGTTCACGGGTGAAACTTTGCTCTTATATCACCTAGAAAGGGTAATTCTGAAGGAGTAACAGGTAATGTAGTTTATTTGCTTAAGTGAATAGTAAACAGAAGGTTGTTTTACTCGCAGTGCGTGAAGGGTAGACGGAAAAAGGTTTACTCGTTGTAAAAGAGATCTTTTCTTTGGATTTAGTCAACCAGGCAGAGTAGCGAATATTTTCATGTTTTAATTAATAAAATGTCTAATTGAATTTTGAAAGAAATTGAATTGTTCAATTACCTTGCAAAGGAGGGAGTCAGTTGTGGGTGCTGGACTGACGTCATGGAGAGCTGCGCTGGGATTGGTAGAAACACGGGTGTGTAACCGTGAGACAATTGTAAAGTGAGTGCAGAGAGTGAGATTCACTTCACAGAAAAGCTGCACAATCATTGGTTAACGCTGCTCGTAAGTCAAACCCTCATTGGTCATTAAAATGAAGAAACGCACTGGTAAAGGAGAAATATTTCTGCAAAGTAAACAAGCTGAATTACTTGAAATTTACTGAAATTCTGTAGAGAACTAAATAGCGGTATATGTGGCATCTAGATCCAGCATTTATAGGACATTGTCCTGATAAAAAATTCTTAGGATTTGCTAAAGAACAAAAGATTAGAGGAAGACCTTATATCATGTACGGAGGGAAGAGAAAAATATTGTTTTTCAAGAAAATAAACAATTATTTCAAAAAGGACAAAGCTATTAAAACAAGAGAAGGGATTATTTTTCCACCACCCAATACGCCCACATCATACATGATGGTAGAAAGGGGCTACCACACTTGTGTGTGGTTAGAAAATTGGATAGAATATACCAAAAACAGTGGCATATTTGCTTTTCCAGAACATTGTACCTTTAATGGAAGAATATTGCACAATTTGCGAACTCGTTAATGAAAAATCTGCCACCTTTCCAAGAAGAAACTGATAGAGTTACTCCCAGTGCTCCGTTTCTACAACCACCTTTTGCATTGTAGATGATACATGAAATCTCATTGGAAAAAGTACTCCAAGAAAGAGAGAATGAAGCATTAAACAATCAGCGTAGTGAGTTCATTAAAAAAATTTACTCAATTAAATACGAGTCCTGAAGCCCTGACAATACCAGTAGCAATAGGTCCAGTAGTTCCTTTATATGTAGAAAGGCAAAATAGTCCTAAAATTCCTGTACTAGCTACACCAATAGTACAGCCCAGGAAAGAAAATCTAATAGTTGATGACCAAGCAAGTCAGTGTGATTCAGTAATTCCCTTGATGGATTTACCTATACGAGAACCAGTGAGTGACTCAATCAGGAAAATTACTCCCCGATGTTCAAAGGACGTCCATATTGAGACAGCCTCAGGAACAAGAAATACAACTGTAGTAAGCCCAGAAGAATTATATTGATGGACCCAAGACATAGAGAAGCCCAAATCACAGCCTAAAATATTGGGCATATTCAAATTAAGGATAGAACTGGAAGAAATGGTAGCTGGAAATGTTGAATTAAAAAAGGTTAAATTTGTTTGATGAAAATGAATTATTGTTTATATGCAGAAGTATTACTTGAAATACTAAAATATCCCATGAAAAGTTAATGAATTTGTCTTCTGAAATGGGAATTGACATTGGCAAATCAAAGGTATTACAGAAACCATATAGAGCTGAATTTTCTGATAAGGGTTTGGAAAATATGAATGTGTCAAGACGTAAATTGCAGATGAAGGAATTGTTGTCATTGTTGCAAAAATGGGGAGATCTAAACAAATGGAAAGATAGATGGACAAAGAAAAAGGAAGAGGCACAGGCAAATAAAACCACATCTGAGTATTTGCTAAAAGAAGCAGAAAAGGTCAAAAGATTGTATCCTATGAGAGAAGTGCCAGGAGGCGGTTATGCAAATTTCCCATGGTCCAACAGGATATTTTGTCATTTACAAATGACTTTCCAAAACTCAGAGAAAAACCTGTAGAATGGTACCGGCAAGTTGGAAGTTTTTTGAAGATGTCGAAAGTACTGATAAAGGATTTATGAATAAAAGGACGGTGCACCAAATAATAGAATCAAAAGAGCATCCAATTTATCCAAATAAATCCTTCATTCTTTTTTCAATCTTTTCCGAATACGAAGAGTACGCTAACCGCCATAAGGACGGACGGCCGCAACACTGGCTTGTCACTATTCAGTTATATATTTTGTGTCGTCGAATATGGAGGATTGTGGGTCGGTATCTTACAGAACTGGACACTACTGTGCCATACGGGAATATAGCGGTCCTGGCTCGTCGAATATCAACTACACTTTTGGTCTAACTATTGTTCGTCTTTTGCGGAGGTCTGTGGGCCAGGACCCTAGACCATCAAATAAGCTTCTGTCCAGGGTGTCTATTGCTGCAACTTCACAGTTATTGGTGCTTATAGAGAACCAGGTCTTACAAGATTTGGACCTTCTGGTTCAGGACCACTTTGGACCTAAATTGTATCTATTTAGCCCTGACGAAGTTCCAATGGAACGAAACGCGTTGGCTGTGGTTGAATTTTAAAAGATTGAAAAAAGAATAAAGGATTTATTTGGATAAATTGGAAGCTCTTTTGATTCTATTCTTTGATGCACCATCCTTTTCTTCACAAATTTCGGTATCTGATCCTCAGTGGAGCGAAAGTGCGGCGAGCTCCGGACGTGCTCGCACAGACTAAGGACTTATATATTTACTTTGAAATTGAGGTGCTGAATCATGGTCAGCCACATTGTTCATCTTTAACAATAAACTGTTAAAGGATTTAGATGGGTTTTTTGACATTGTTGTTCCAGCTGATTTGTGGACCGAGTGTAAAATTACGGTAGATTGGCCAAATGATGAATCCGCTAGAGATCCTAAAACAGGAGCCCCATCAAAAGATGTAAGGAAGAAATATAATCAGGTGATAACTTATTTAAAGGGAAATATTCCTCCAAAAGAAACCAATTGGACTTGAATAGACAGAACTACTCAAAATAAAGATGAATCTGTACATGCATATTATGAATGCCTATTGCAGGGATTTAAACAGTACAGTGGATTAGAAATTATTGACAATAAGGACATGACACATTTTATTTACCATTTTATGTCCGGACTGAAACCAGAAATCTCCCAAACTATTAAAGAGCATAAACTGTATTGGCAAGAAAAGCCTGTTGATGAAATTCTAAAATGTGCAAAATACTGTGAGGATGAAATTGATAATAACCTAAAGAAATTAGAAGAAAAGGTAATGTGGGCTCAAGTGAAAATGGCAGAACAACAGGAACTTCAGTTAAGTCAGCAAGCAAATATTAAGAAAAGAGGTGCAGGCGAAGGTGAAAGTAGTGGGGGAAAACCCAGAGGGAAAATGAGTAAAGAAGAGGCAAAGAAAAATTTTCCTTGTCATGGGTGCGGAAAATTGGGGCATTGGAGAAACAAGTGTAAATTAATACAGAATAATAGTGTCTAAATTCAAAATTTAAATCAACAGACGCAAAATGAGGTGTCAATGAGACAACCGCAACAGGTAATACAGAATCAGTTGCCTCAAGCCCCTATGCCAGATTTTGTGAGTCAACCCAAATACAGTGTGGACACCGGATTTCAGGAGGGGAGTGGTAAGAAAAATACGGTCACACCACAGTTTCTTTTGCAGGACACATTTTTCGAGGACGAGTCCTATTGACAGTGCCTAGGAGGGGGGGGGGGAAGAGGATTGCGTACTTGGCGTATCCTTACCAGTAGATCAGTCAGGTCCTTACATTGAAGGGAAAGTGCAGGGAAATGATGTTACCTTTTTGTTGGACACTGGTGCTACCCGTTCTACTGTGAGAAAAGCAGATATCTCAAGCCTACCCCTCTCGGTAGAAGCGATCCAAGTAGTGGGCATTTCTAATAAACAAATTTGGACCCCTATCACAGAACTGATGGAAGTCTGCATCGGTAATTTTAAAGAAATGCATAAATTCGCAGTGTGCAATTCTAGCCCTGTAAACTTGTTAGGAAGGCATCTGTTGTGCAAAATGAACTGTACAATCTTTTGCATACCAAATGGTGTTGAAATCCAGACTCCAGACGAGGATGGAGTGTATAAAATTATACTAGCCAGACAAGAAACTGAAGTAAAAAAGATTTCCTTAGAAGATTTACTGGGAGAATTAAAAACCTTTGTGAATCCTGATGTGTGGGATTTTTCAGGAAAATAAGTAGGTCTAATGGCAGATGTCGATCCCATAAAAGTGACAGTACAAAATGAGTCCCAAAATAAAGGCAGGTGTTGCAAAAGAAATAGAGCGTTTAGTTGAACAAGGCATTCTAGAAGAAATAATGAGCAGTCCTTGCAATTCACCCATAATTGGCATAAAAAAACCAAACGGAAAGTACAGGGTGGTCCAAGACCTCCGAAAGATTAATAAAATGGTCGTCCCATGTTGCCCAGTAGTACCAAATCCAGCAGTGATTCTGTATCAAATACCATGGGGGGGGGCAGGATGGGTCACTGTGATTGATTTATGCATGCCTTCTTTTCCATCCCACTGCATCCAGATAGCAAATTTCTATTTTTGTTCTAATTTGACGAGCATGTTTACGATTTGAATGGTGTTCCACAAGGGTACATGGAAAGTCAATGCATTTTATTCAGATTCTGAAAACGTGCCCTGAATCACTGGTGCTGCCCGGACAATCAGTCCTGGTGCAGAATATCGATCACCTACTATTGGCATCAAGAACTCAAAATGACTGTGTGATTGATTCCATTGCATTATTGAACCATTTAGCAAAAGGTGGACATAAAGTGTCTCCAGAAAAATTGCAATATTGTACAACCTCAGTCAAATATCTGGACACCAGATAGAAAGAGGGGTCAGGAGAGTGACGTCAGAAAGAATTCAAATAATTCAGAATATGATGCTTCCCCAAACTCAGAAAAAAGATCAGAATGTTTCGCGGAGTTGTAGGTTACTGCAGGCAGTGGATTGTGGGATTTGCAGTGCTAGCAAAAGCATTGAATCAAATGACAAAGAAACAAGCAAAGGATCCAATTGAATGGGATGATGAAAGCATGACTGCTTTCCTAAAACTGTGTAACAGTCCGTGTGAAGCTCTAGCATTAGGGATGCCTGATTATTCAAAAGAGTTTGCAATATTTTGTGACACAAGAGACAATAGTGCTCTCTCAGTTCTAACCCAGACTCATGGATTAATGCAACGACCTGTGGCATATTTTTCTGCCACATTGGACCCAGTGGTACAAGCACTGCCAGGTTGTCTGAAAGCGGTAGCTGCAACTTGCATGAGTCTTGAGCAAAGTGAATCCATTATCATGGGACACCCTGTAATAGTGTATGTCCCACATTCAGTTGTGATTCTATTACCCAGAACACGTACTCAGCATTGAAATCCTAGTCGGTTGACTAAATATGAAAGAATTATCATTGGTTCAGAAAACGTGACAATTGTGAGGTGCACTATTCTAAATCCAGCAACCTTATTGCCAGATTCTCACTTTGAGGAAGTGAGAGAGGAAGTCAATCATGATTGTATCGACTTAACTGAATTCAGTACTAAACCTCGCGCAGACATACAGGAAGAACCTTTAAAGGACCCAGAACATGAGCTGTTTGTAGATGGCTCGTGTATGCGTCATGAGGAAGGAGGACTAAGTGCTGCTTATGCTGTGTGTACATTATCTGGTATAGTCAAAGCATCCTATTTACCAGGTGTCAAGTCTGCACAAGTAGCCAAATTGATTGCTTTAATAAAAGCATGCAAAAATGGGAAAAATTGGAGAGTAACCATTCACACTGATAGCCAGTATAGTTACGGGGTTGTGCATGACTTTGGCCAATTCTGGATACAAAGGGAGTTCATGACTTCTTTAGGAACCCCTATTAAAAATGGACAATATGTAAAATAATTACGTGAAGCAATTCAATTGCCTAAAGAATTGGCCATCGCGAAGTGTGCTTCTCACCAATCTGGAAACGACAAAGTGACATCCGGTAACCAATATGCTGACCAGGTGGCTCAACATTGTGCCAGATATAAAATGGCAGTAAATAAGAAAATCAAAGTATGTGGAAACAGCTGCCAACTTATGCTTTTGAGAGGTGTGAATACATGGGAGGAAGTGAAAGATTTACAAGGTGAAGCAGAGCCCAAAGAAGGGGAAGACTGGCAGAAAATAGGGTGTCAGGCAAGACCTGAAGATGGTGTGATAGTTTACCTAGATGGGAGACCAGTGTTACCTGACTGTATGCTTGCACCAGTGGCTAGGATGTACCTTGGGGACACACACTTAGGGAGAGATGCTATGATATGCTTGTTCAGACAGGATTGGCTCAATTCGAAGTTCAGGAACATAGCAGAGAGTCATTGCCAGAAATGCTTAACATGTCAACAAATGAACCCTGGTAAGAAAACTGTGGTTTGTCCCTGGAAAATTGGGAAGGCAGAAGGCCCATTTATTAGACTCCAAATTGATTTCATTCAGTTACCTGCTTGTCGAGGATTAAAGTATGTCTTGGTCATTGTCTGCCTATTTTCAAAATGGGTGGAAGCATACCCTACCCGTAGGAATGACAGTTTAACTGTAGCCCAACTCTTTTTAAGAGAGCTCATTCTTTGGCTCAGTTTTCCAGTAACGATTGAATCAGAAAAAGGCAAATATTTTAATAATGAAATGATTGGTCTAATCTGTGAAGCATTCAAAATTGAACAAAAGCTGCACTGTGCATACCGCCCGGGGGCTTCTGGAGTGGTAGAACAATTGAATGGCACAAGTAAAGCAAGATTGGAAAATATGTGTGAATCTACCCAATTAGAATGGCCTGATGCTTTACCTCTTGTCCTGATGGGACTCAAAGCATTCCAGACAAGAAAGCAGGCTTGAGTCCCCATGAAATACTCATGGGAAGGGCAATGAGGCAAGCATGTGTGCCAAGACATATGCTGTTAACTATATGTGATGATTTAGTGTTAGAGTTCTGCAAAGAGTTGGCTGATCAAGTGCATTCTATCTTTCACCAGGTTGGGGAAGACGCTGAAGCCAGAAATTCAACTCCAGCACATGATTTGAAGCCAGGAGATTGGATAGTGATAACAAATCACACCTGGGAATCTTGCCTAGCACCAAGGTGGGGAAAGCCACATCAAGTGATACTGGTCACCACCACAGCTGTAAAGTGCAAGGGAATCCCCAACTAGATCAACGCAAGCCACACTGAAAGGGTAAAAGTGCCTGACGCAGTTGAGGCTAAAGGTTGTGCAGCTGAAGGGTCTCAAGAAGTTGATCCTGAAGTAGTTGATAAAGAACAACCGAGCACCAGTCAGGATGAATGGATCCCAGTGGTTGACATACCTGAAATAAGAGTAAGAACAAGAAACCAAACATATTTAGATAGTCAGACGGATAGTGAAGACAAGATAGGAGTAGAAGAACGTACTCAGATTACAGAAAACCAAGCAAATGGTAATTATGAGGAGGACCAGATAAGGAAAGAGCAATATACTCAGACCAATGAAACCCACACCAGAACACCTTGGTCTGAGGAGGGACAAACAGGTACTAGACAAAGCGCACAGACAGAAGACAATCAAGAAACTGCAAGACCTGTGCAGGACCAGACAGGATTAGTCAAACAGGTTCAGGACGAAGATAAAATTCCAGGCCCAACAAAGTCATATCCTGAATCAGGTCAAACTAGTGTAGAAGAACCCATCCAGGCAGAAACGTCAATAGCAAGAAGCCCTGGACAAGGTCAGATGGACAGGATATCTGATGTTGATGAAAATCAAGTTGTGCCACAACTTAAAGAAAACAAAAGAACATCCGAAGAATTAGAAAGCTCAGTGCCAGCTAAAAGACTCAGAAAAGGTGATAAATGGCCTGGTTTTCTTAAAAGACTGAAATATCGCCTAGTCACAGTAGATGAAGAACCTGAACAAGTAGATGAAGTGACAAGTCAAACTGAACCGTCTACAAGCAATCTAAAAAGGAGAAGTCCATGCCTGAAAAAGCTGAACCGTGAATTTAAAGGCACTGAATGGACGCATGTCATCCTTGAAGATTTCGAAAATCTGGAGTTCAGTGATGAAAGTGACAAAGAATTGATTACTGATCAATCTATTGAAGAAGTGAGGCCAACTTGAGATAAATCACAGGCGTATTCTGTGCAAAATTCTGGAAACCAAAAAGAAGTCGTAAAAGGACATGCTGTAGAATATGTATATGTAGTGTGTTAATAGTACTTATAGCATTGCTAGGACTGACAATAGCAATACCGTACTTGATGGCTGCTAAGCAAAATGACACTAGTATACACAGTAAGATAGCGCACCACAAACAAGATAGAGTAGACTTAGAAGCAACAGATCATAAAGAATGACATTACTTTAGAAATAGATGCAAACTGATATGAATGTATTCGCTAATCTATTAGTACACTGTGTAGAAACAATGCAAATTAGTGACTGTTATGTCTGTATGAAATTACCAACTTCAGCAGCTGAAGGTGTTACTTGCCACCATTTGCCCCTGACCTATGGCATTTCCTGTAGTATATTAACTAGTTTGTTTTATAGAACAGGAAGGTTACAGTATTTCTATTCTAACATAGATGTCATTTTTTTCTGAAATTCCTATATGAAGAAGAATGAATCCCGTCCTTAGTAGTAAAGACTCACAATTCATAGGTGAATATTTTTTAACAATGACAGAAATAGATATAGCTGATGCACACAAAGATAATTTAACATGTAGACTACAAGAAGAAGAAAATATATTTTTCGAATTTAGTAGAGAAAAGGAGACAGGATTACCATAGAAAGGCCACTGAAATGAAACCCCAGATACCCAAATGTGCTGAAAGGGAGGAATGTATGGCAACTGGCAAAATTCATGCTGCTATGTCATTGGACTTTGAAAAAAAAGGGTAAATCTGTCTCCATAGAAAGAAAACTCAGTATAACAATGTACTCATCGGTTCCAGTGAATGTGAACACGATTTCCTCATATTTGGGAGTTGGAAACTAAAAGGGGGAACTGATCCAGAATTTCCTGGAGTCTATTATATTTGTGGGAATAAGGCTTACTTTAAGCTGCCTGATCATTGGTATGGCGGTTGCTATTTCAGAATAGTATTCCCAAAGGTATACCATGTAAAAAGAGTCACTGGAAGCACTGAACATGAAAATGAACTAACACGATATAAAAGAGCTATTTTTGCAGAAATTGTAGGTGATATATTTAGTGCATTGATACCTTCAGGTGGAGTAGTTCTGAATACTAAAAGAATCTGTAAATTGTCTACAGTAGTGGATCGCTTATTGACTGACACTGCTGGAGGATTTTTATTGATCAATACCGAATTGGTTGCGATCAGATCAATGGTTTTACAAAACCTATCTGCTCTTGACATATTATTAGCAAAAGAGGGCTGAGTCTGTAGAATGTTGAAGGCGCAATATTGTTGCACTTACATCCCTGATAAAAGTGTCAAAATTGGAAGGTATGTAAGAAATATTACTCATTTGGAAGAAGTATTGAAACCACTGGAGGTTGATAGTGTACGGAAGAGACTAACTGAGGATCTCTCCTCTGTTGGTAATTGCATTTCTAATGTAGGTAGAAGTATTGTAGGTAAAGTACTAATGCCAATAATGGAAATATCACTAATAATATTGGTGATAATGAGTTGGCGCAAATGCTGCAGAAACAGAAAAAGATATACAGTGAATGAGAAAAAGAAGAAACAAAAAATAGATGAAATTCAGATGGAAGAGTTAAAGGAGGATATATATAAGAGAATGAAAGTTTTCCAGAATGAAAGTGGAAAAAGAACTCCCAAAGAATTTGAAGAAATTGAACTGGGAGAATGTTAAATCTGGCAATTAGTTCCTTAATTTGTGATGATATAAAATATCATCAAAGAGGGGATTGATGAAGCAAGGTTTCACACATACAGAAACTTGCTTGTATTCAACCCTCTCAAAATAACATATAATATATTAATCAACATGTTTGTCCATTAATATTTGTATTACAAAACATATTTAGTCACCTGGGGAAGCTTGTGTATGTGCTTTTATTAACAGTAACACGAGTGTCCTAAAAATGGCCACCGTAAATGCGGGAACTTTACTGCGCATGCGTCCCCCACATCTACGTGGTATGACATACCTTTGCTTTTGGTGGGAATTTCTTGCTTCTGCGCAAAAGTGGCAGAAATGGCCGCTTCAAACCAGACATGATAATACCTATGATTCTGCTTGTACTAAGCTTGTTCGTTTTGCTTAGCTATTAATGCAAAAGTTAAAATAAAGTAATGGGGTTAGAGTAGAGAAAAGTGGTATACAGTGCAATCATTTATTTTTGTATTCTACTGTGTTTTTCTTTGACTTTGTTGATAGCTCGTATTTGGGCCTGAGGGTAACCAGAAGCACCATTTTGAATATACACAGCGCATGTGCAGGGAGAAACGAAAGACCTCAAACGGTGGCATTGAAACAGTGCCAAGAATTGTTTTACCCTCGAACCTCACCCCATGACCTGAGAAAAGGATGACAACTCAGTAATTTGTAAAACATTGTATGCTAAAATGAAATGATATTGGTGGGCGGAATAAAGTCATGGGAAAATAAATTGTGGGTGGGAACTTGATCAATATAAGTCAATTGAAATGACCTCATCTTAGTATAGTGTGATGACCTCTCCTCGTCTTTATGACCAATCACAGAAGGGGAACACATACATATGCAACATTTAGGGGTGGTACATTGCCATGGAAATGGTATAATTAAGGTAGGCTTAAATAGAGAATTTGTCTGACTTTTCCGAATAGCTGACCTGTCACTGACCCAACGCACGCTATAGGAGATTGAGAGCAGAGGTCCTGGCGGAGCACTCTGTCAGAAAACTCGAGTTGTTTGTGGGAAATTATTGATTACCCGATCAGGGTACTTTGAATTGGCTTACTGAGAGAGAGGGGTGTGAAGCTGGCGTTGCACTTAGCGGAGGTCACCTGTCTTGAACTGCACCTGGCTTGTCCTGTGGGCACCTGATTAATTTGGAGCCTGGTCTTTTGCCCCAGCCCGTGGCCAGGATTGGTCCTTGCACCATTATAGGTAAATATAATCCATGTGTATGTCCATGTGCTATTTCCCTTTCTTACCCTTCCCAGGTACCAATGTCTGAAGGTGTTACTGTCATTTCTTGCAAAATATATATCTTATTAATCACATTTTTCTTATGAAGTTGATGGTCTCTGTAATTTGGCTGAAGACTCACTTAAACTTGCATAGGTAATGCATTTAAAACTTTCCCAGAGTCTGTGGTTATTACAGGAAAGAAAAAAACTATTTAATTACTGCCTGTTTATTCTAACTCCCTATTCGATCCATAGAACTTATGGCAAAGGTGACAAAGTTTGGTAAGTCATGGTTTAAAATGTATAAGTCCTAAGAGGACTCAAAGTACTGATAGGCGAATAATAGTAGTAAAGAGCAGGACCACTAGTTCAAAGTGTGAATGCTTATGGGCCCAGGTGAGTATGGTAAAATTAAGCTAGTGGTCCTGCACCCTATCACCCTCATCTCAGAACAATTTTTAGCGTGTTTTTAATCTAGTCTGATAAAGTTAGTATCTAGGACGGGGAAGGGGGTGTTTTGAGGCCATTGAGCAGTTTGGGTAGGGCAATTATTTTGTACAGGGCAGCTCTGTCCATCAGTGTTAGGGGAAGCTTGTGCCATCTTTCCGTGTCTGCCTATAGATTTCTAAGGATACGACCTAAGTTTTGGTCCACTAAACATTCGGCATCTATAGCAATCTATATGACCAAGTATCTAAAGCCAGTCTTGGTCAATCAGAGATCTCCCGTCTATGCTTGCAAGTCCTCCAATTCTGCCACCTGCTAAAGCACTGACCTTTCCCAGTTTATACAGTACTTAGAATAAGACTCAAACACCCTGAACATCAATACGTCTGCCTGGATTGACTACACTGTATCTGCTACATATACTAGCACATCATGAGCATACAGGGACAATATTTCCAGGCATCTGTCACCCTGGGGAATCCCACTATATCCGCTCTACTGCACACCCAGCAGGCCAGGGATCCCACGTATAGAGGGAATGACAAAGGTGACAATGGTCACCCCTGTCTCATACCCCAGCCCAGCACAAAGGTTTTCAAGACCACCCCATTCACTCTCATGGTTATGGTGGGCGCCTTGTATAGGAGGGTCACCCTCTGACAAAATGTATGCCCAAAGCCGAGCCAAGTTTAGGGTGCCAAGCAAGTACCAGCAATCTATAGAGTCAAACGCTTGTACAGCGTCTAGAGACAAAATCACTCTAGAATCACTATTGGTCTTGGATCCTGTCCAGCCACAGAATATTTATAAGGGCTTCGTGTCAGACCCCGCTCAGCCCGAGCGCCGCGGGAGCGTAGCATGCACCAATCCCCTTCCCTTGCTCACCCGAGACCCACAGGATAAACACACTGTGAGCACTCAAATGAACCCGAAAAGAGGGTGGTAAAATGACGAGACACCAAGTCTCCCACCCTGTGGAACTACAGGACACAGCTCCCTCCTTCACGCTTCCGCACCTAGGGACAACAAGGAAAGAAACAACACCTCCTCATATACAGGCTCTATGACGTCTCAATGCCAGTGACCATGTCCCACCCCGACATGCACCCTCTCCTTACCAATTATATGTGCAGGCTTGGCTTCGTGAAAGGACTGGAACCTTCAACGTAAATATATCCAGTCAGGGGCTCATAAACACTTTTATCACAGTGTCCTTGGGTGCCTATTTGTAAGTTCCAAAAAATAACGAGGCACACGTGAGAAGGAAAAAAAAACCCCAGGGCAGAGTTATGTAGCACTCAGCCACAACGGGAAAAAAACCCTTCTCGAAATGCCTAAAACTGGGCTGGCAATGATGACAATAACAGGTTTAAGGGGCACTCGAGTCTCCTTTGAGCGTCCCGCGGTGTTTGTGCTTCTCAGGCCGGTAGCGGAGTGACCTCAAACGTCACATCCGCACATAACGAGGCAGAAAGGCAGCCCGTGAATCACTGTTAGAAACACGGAAACGCTAAGTTTCAACCATCAGGCACAAGATGTTAAACGGCCGTAGATTGTGAGCGGGGGCCCCCGCTCACATACACAATTAAACACACGCCGGGGAAACCCAAAAAACGGAGAATAGGAAAACGGGAAAAACCAAGCCAGGGAACAAAATAAGGAAAACACTAACTATCTATCTACAAGGGGGAAAACAGGGAAGACAAGGACACAAAGGTACTCACACGATCCCGTGAGAGACAAAAAACGGAGAGAAAAGGGGGCAAAAAATAAGCACAGGGAAGCAGGAATCCAATGCAACAGCTCAGCAACAAGGGAGCAAGATACCGGGAGTTCCAACAAAGGCAATATCAAGCGATGACAGAAAGGTAGGACAAACCTTTTGTAAGAACTGCCCACATCATGTGATGGTGGTCCATGGACACTGACATAGGACTAACCCAGGTCCTAACAGTACCCCCCCCCTAAGACCCTCCCCACAGGACGGGGTTTCAGGGGATGCTGCCTATGGAACAACCGGACCAGCCGCATGGCATGAACTCCACCAGCCGGCTCCCAAGTCCGATCTTCCTGTGTATACCCTTTCCAATCGATCAAATAGAAAAGACGGCCCCTGATCCGTTTGGAGTCGAGGACAGCATTCACCTCGAATTCCTCCTGGCCATCGATTATCAAAGGAGGGGGTGGGGGCAACACCTGTTCCGAGGGCACATAAGGTTTCAACAATGAGGTATGGAACACTGGGTGCACCCCATAGTCCTGTGGCAACTCAAGTTTCATTGCCACCGGATTAACAACCCGGACTATAGGAAAGGGACCCACATACCGAGGCTGTAGTTTACGTGACCCCTGTAACCTCAAATTGCGGGATGCCAACCACACTAGATCGCCCACCTTGTAAGTAGGCGCTGGGGCCCGATGTTTATCCGCCTGAGCCTTCATAGCAGCCTTAGCTTCAACCATGTTCTTCCGGGCCAAGCCCCAAATGTCACTCAGTTGCCTACAGACCTCGTCAATGGCTGGCACGCGTCCAGTGGGCTGAATAGCGATCGCCCTAGGGTGGTATCCGAGCGAACAATAGAATGGAGTCATGCCCAAAGCGGAGTGTAGGCTGTTATTATATGCAAACTCCGCGATGGGGAGGGCTACTGCCCATGCACACGACAAAGACGATATCAGGCATCTCAGGTATTGTTCCATCGTCTGATTAGTGCGCTCAGTCTGACCATCAGACTGAGGATGGTATGCCGAAGACAAACGTATCTCCGTCTTCATTACCAGACACAACTCAGTCCAAAAATGGGACACGAACTGCGCACCCCGATCAGAAATGATAACCTCAGGCAGCCCATGTAAACGCACCACCGAAGACATGAAAACCACAGCCATCTCCTTCGCCGTTGGTATCTTACAAAGTGGAATGAAGTGGGCCATTTTGGTGAATAAATCCACCACCACCATTATGGTGGTATATCCAGAGGACAAAGGTAAATCGGTCACGAAATCCATGCTTATGGTATGCCAAGGAGAAGGAGGTACCTCCAAAGGACACAAAAGTCCTGACGGTTTACTATGCAAAGGCTTGTTGATGGCACACACAGGGCAAGCCTTCACATATCCCTGAATATCACTTATCATGGAGTCCCACCAAAACCACCGCATACACATGTCTTTCGTCTTCTTTATACCAGGGTGGGCTACCAACGCGGATGAATGGCACCATTCCAGAACCTCGTTCCGCAAAGAAGGAGGTATGACCATCCTATCACCATGATACAACAACCCTTCTTTCATAGTAACCTGGGGCACGGATAACCAAGGTGTCAAATCCAACTGCTTCAACCGCTCTTTCACCAGCACAGGGAAATCACCCATACTCATAACCCCCACTATGCGTTCACTCTCAATCATGGCCCTGTCCTCTTTCGCACAACTGTCACCTTTAGGGTCACCATGAATCCGGGATAGAGCATCCGACTTAACCTGCTGGGCCGCCGGCCTGTAGGTAATGATGAAATCGTATTCGTTAAAGAATAACACCCACCGCATCTGGCGAGGTGTTAATGCCCTGGCGGAACGGAAATATTCAAGGTTCTTATGATCAGTATATATGGTGATAACATGTCGAGCACCCCACAAATAGTGTCGCCACTCCTCAAATGCCAACTTCACCGCCAACAGTTCCCGTTCAGCCACCGTATAGTTCTGTTCGGCGGGCAACAGAGTCTTAGAATAAAATGCGATGGGATGCATATGACCAGTGGTGTCATCACGCTGGGATAACACCCCACCCACTGCACACATTGAAGCATCGGTCTCAACATAAAATGGCAGGGCAGGATCAGGATGCACCAATACCGGTGCCGAGGTGAAATGCTCCAACAAAGACCGAAAAGACCTCTGAGCCTCACTAGTCCACTCAAAGGGGACCCCCTTCCTCAACAAACGAGTCATTGGTGACACCACGTCAGAGAAGTGCGAAATAAATCGCCGATAAAAGTTGGCGAAACCCAGGAGTACCTGGATCTGTTTCACCGACGTGGGCACAGGCCAGGTCATAATGGCCTGTATCTTCTTTGGGTCCATTCGGATCCCCTCCTTTGATATGATAAACCCAAGGAACTCTACTTCATGGGTATCAAACCGGCATTTCTCTAGCTTCGCATATAAGTGATGTTCCCGAAGCGTCTGTAACACTTGGCGTACATGTTCTGTATGCTCGGCCCTTTCCTCTGAGAACACAAGGATATCATCCAAATAGACGATCACTGTGCGATCCAGGTATCTACCAAGAACCTCATTTATGAAGAATTGAAACGCCGCCGGCGCATTACATAAGCCGAACGGCATCACGGTATATTCGAATAGACCGTACTTGGTTTTAAAAGCCGTCTTCCACTCATCTCCGGGTCTCACTCTTATCAAGTGGTAGGCTCCCCGTAAATCCAATTTGGTGTACACGGTAGCCTTTCGAAGCTGGTCTAACAACACGGAGATAAGTGGAAGAGGGTATCTGTTCTTCACAGTGGCTGCATTCAATATCCTGTAATCCACACAGGCCCTCAAAGACCCCTCCTTCTTAGGGATGAAAAATATCGCTGATGATACAGGAGAGGAAGAAGGACGAATGAACCCCATCCGCAACATCTCATTGATGTATTCCTTCAAATGCTCTTCCTCGGGCTCTGACAATGCATACACCCGGCTACAAGGCAGGGTGACCCCGGGTACCAGGTCGATCTTGCAATCATAAGCCCTGTTAGGGGGTAGATCTTGAGCTTGTATCTTATCAAACACGTCTTTGAATGCTATATACTGTGGGGGAACAGTACCCCCATCCGTCACTGCGCAAACCAATGAATCTTTCTGTGCACCTGCAATGGCATAGCAATGTCTTAAGCAATGTGCTGAATCCAGCGTCACCTTCCTCTGAACCCAGTCAATCCTGGGATTGTGCTTCTGCAGCCAAGGGACCCCCAACACTAAACCAAAGGAAGGGGCATCGATTAAATCGAATACCACCTCTTCGGAATGCCCGTTCTCACATAGGAGACACAAAGGTGTAGTCTGGCGGGTGATACACCCTGACGTCAACTCAGTTCCGTCAATCGCCCTCACTGGCTCAGGTTGGTCTTTCAACTGGCACGGGACTCCCAGCCGCCCTGCCAAAGTAATGTCCATGAAGTTTCCGGTAGCGCCAGAATCTAACAACACTGAAACGGAAACACGACCCTGTACAGAGAGTAATAACTGGGCATTGATGACGAAATGTCTTGGAGCCTGGTCTACAGCTCCTACCACCTCATACTGACTGCTCTGTTCACCTACTGGCCGGTGATCTACCTGCACACATGCTACCTTTTGGCTACTTCCCGCACCAGAAGGCTTCACCGGACATTCTCGAGCGAAATGCCCTCCTTGACCACAGTACAGACATAGGTTGTTCTCTCTCCTTCTCTTTTTCTCCTCGGGAGCCAAAGGCCCTCTCACTCCACCTACTTCCATGGGTTCAGGCATCGCCTTGTTCTCCCCCACGACCCTTGTTTCAGCCCTTACAAGACTACTTCTAGTTGCCTGAAACCGACTACGTTCACCTCGCCTCTCAGACACCCTGTGGTTCAATTTCACCACAAGGTCTATGAATGCCGCACAATCTTCAGGCGGATCCACCACCTGTGACACGATATCTTTCAGCTCTTCACAAAGGCCCTGGTAGAATATAGATGTCCTCTTTTCAGTGGGCCAATGAGTCTCAGAGATCAACCTGTTGAAAGAGGCGATGTATGTCAACAAATCCTGTCTGCCCTGCCGCAGCTTCATTAACTCCGCATCACTAGCCTGCATGAACGCATGCTTGGCAAACAATCCCCGCATCAATTCTTTGAATGCGTTGTAATTATATAACACGCGATCGTCGCTATCCACCAGCGGAATAGCCCACTGAGCCGCGTTACCAGCCAGGTAAGAGATCGTAAAAGCAACCTTAGCAGAATCATCAGGAAAAGCATTTGGTCTACACATAAAGTGTAGCTGACACTGGGTCATGAACATCCCAAATTTCTCGCTATCCCCAGTGAATCTCTCAGGGGGGGCTAAGGGCACTGCGACTGGAGTTGACACTGTCACATTTATAGGGTTGCTACCGCTCACCGCACTCTGTCCCGTACCCCCACTATACTGGAAGGTTGCAGGGTGAATAACGGGAACGGTTCCTCTGTGTTGTAACTGTTCCCGGGCCCTAACAGCCACCAACTCCTGTTTTAACCCAGCATTCTCCTGCTGTAGCTCCTGAACCTGGGACTGCAATGTCTGTAATGCCCCCATAATATCCTGCATAGAAGGACCTGTACCATCCCCTAATGCATTCCCGTCCTCGTCCATGCTAGCTCAGGCGGCGCTAAATACGTGGGCTTGATATTCTGTCAGACCCCGCTCAGCCCGAGCGCCGCGGGAGCGTAGCATGCACCAATCCCCTTCCCTTGCTCACCCGAGACCCACAGGATAAACACACTGTGAGCACTCAAATGAACCCGAAAAGAGGGTGGTAAAATGACGAGACACCAAGTCTCCCACCCTGTGGAACTACAGGACACAGCTCCCTCCTTCACGCTTCCGCACCTAGGGACAACAAGGAAAGAAACAACACCTCCTCATATACAGGCTCTATGACGTCTCAATGCCAGTGACCATGTCCCACCCCGACATGCACCCTCTCCTTACCAATTATATGTGCAGGCTTGGCTTCGTGAAAGGACTGGAACCTTCAACGTAAATATATCCAGTCAGGGGCTCATAAACACTTTTATCACAGTGTCCTTGGGTGCCTATTTGTAAGTTCCAAAAAATAACGAGGCACACGTGAGAAGGAAAAAAAAACCCCAGGGCAGAGTTATGTAGCACTCAGCCACAACGGGAAAAAAACCCTTCTCGAAATGCCTAAAACTGGGCTGGCAATGATGACAATAACAGGTTTAAGGGGCACTCGAGTCTCCTTTGAGCGTCCCGCGGTGTTTGTGCTTCTCAGGCCGGTAGCGGAGTGACCTCAAACGTCACATCCGCACATAACGAGGCAGAAAGGCAGCCCGTGAATCACTGTTAGAAACACGGAAACGCTAAGTTTCAACCATCAGGCACAAGATGTTAAACGGCCGTAGATTGTGAGCGGGGGCCCCCGCTCACATACACAATTAAACACACGCCGGGGAAACCCAAAAAACGGAGAATAGGAAAACGGGAAAAACCAAGCCAGGGAACAAAATAAGGAAAACACTAACTATCTATCTACAAGGGGGAAAACAGGGAAGACAAGGACACAAAGGTACTCACACGATCCCGTGAGAGACAAAAAACGGAGAGAAAAGGGGGCAAAAAATAAGCACAGGGAAGCAGGAATCCAATGCAACAGCTCAGCAACAAGGGAGCAAGATACCGGGAGTTCCAACAAAGGCAATATCAAGCGATGACAGAAAGGTAGGACAAACCTTTTGTAAGAACTGCCCACATCATGTGATGGTGGTCCATGGACACTGACATAGGACTAACCCAGGTCCTAACAGTTTGTGGGAAATTATTGATTACCCGATCAGGGTACTTTGAATTGGCTTACTGAGAGAGAGGGGTGTGAAGCTGGCGTTGCACTTAGCGGAGGTCACCTGTCTTGAACTGCACCTGGCTTGTCCTGTGGGCACCTGATTAATTTGGAGCCTGGTCTTTTGCCCCAGCCCGTGGCCAGGATTGGTCCTTGCACCATTATAGGTAAATATAATCCATGTGTATGTCCATGTGCTATTTCCCTTTCTTACCCTTCCCAGGTACCAATGTCTGAAGGTGTTACTGTCATTTCTTGCAAAATATATATCTTATTAATCACATTTTTCTTATGAAGTTGATGGTCTCTGTAATTTGGCTGAAGACTCACTTAAACTTGCATAGGTAATGCATTTAAAACTTTCCCAGAGTCTGTGGTTATTACAGGAAAGAAAAAAACTATTTAATTACTGCCTGTTTATTCTAACTCCCTATTCGATCCATAGAACTTATGGCAAAGGTGACAAAGTTTGGTAAGTCATGGTTTAAAATGTATAAGTCCTAAGAGGACTCAAAGTACTGATAGGCGAATAATAGTAGTAAAGAGCAGGACCACTAGTTCAAAGTGTGAATGCTTATGGGCCCAGGTGAGTATGGTAAAATTAAGCTAGTGGTCCTGCACCCTATCACCCTCATCTCAGAACAATTTTTAGCGTGTTTTTAATCTAGTCTGATAAAGTTAGTATCTAGGACGGGGAAGGGGGTGTTTTGAGGCCATTGAGCAGTTTGGGTAGGGCAATTATTTTGTACAGGGCAGCTCTGTCCATCAGTGTTAGGGGAAGCTTGTGCCATCTTTCCGTGTCTGCCTATAGATTTCTAAGGATACGACCTAAGTTTTGGTCCACTAAACATTCGGCATCTATAGCAATCTATATGACCAAGTATCTAAAGCCAGTCTTGGTCAATCAGAGATCTCCCGTCTATGCTTGCAAGTCCTCCAATTCTGCCACCTGCTAAAGCACTGACCTTTCCCAGTTTATACAGTACTTAGAATAAGACTCAAACACCCTGAACATCAATACGTCTGCCTGGATTGACTACACTGTATCTGCTACATATACTAGCACATCATGAGCATACAGGGACAATATTTCCAGGCATCTGTCACCCTGGGGAATCCCACTATATCCGCTCTACTGCACACCCAGCAGGCCAGGGATCCCACGTATAGAGGGAATGACAAAGGTGACAATGGTCACCCCTGTCTCATACCCCAGCCCAGCACAAAGGTTTTCAAGACCACCCCATTCACTCTCATGGTTATGGTGGGCGCCTTGTATAGGAGGGCCACCCTCTGACAAAATGTATGCCCAAAGCCGAGCCAAGTTTAGGGTGCCAAGCAAGTACCAGCAATCTATAGAGTCAAACGCTTGTACAGCGTCTAGAGACAAAATCACTCTAGAATCACTATTGGTCTTGGATCCTGTCCAGCCACAGAATATTTATAAGGGCTTCGTGGTACAGGAGAGTCACTTTTTAGAAAGCACTGGTGGAGCAATGCCCTGCTCCATATTTACAAAGTGGTGTTGAGTCACTTTGCAAAGCTTAAAGCTGCTTTGTAAATATCATACCCTTTCATGCAGTTATCTGCATGAAAGGGTAGTGCAATAGGTGGCGCTGTTGGCATTTCACAACAATATTCATTACTTTTTGAAGCTGCCCCAGATTTACAAGGATGTCTAAATCTGAGGCAGCCCCAAACACTTTATTTGTCCTTGTTTTTGCTCTATCTTCGGGGTCTATTTACAAAAAAATGGCACAGTGTGGCGCTACAAGCAACTTAGCTGCACCGCAATGCATCATTTAAAAAAGACAGGTATTCATAAGACTACAATGTATTGCTGTGTTTTCCCTTGCATTGGTGCTACAAAAAGCTGCCTAGTGCCAACACAAAAACCCTTGCATCATGGTGCAAGGGTGCCTGCATTGCATGGCTGCCTGCATTGCATGGATGATTTCCTGCAACTCAGGCACCCTTGTACCCTTGTACCCTGGAGCAAACGTGTCTGTGAGGCAGGGATGATTGTTTATGTGCTGGAAGGGACAAGTGACTGCACCTAAACAATCTTTAAAGGGGATTTTTTTCTTCTAGGTGTGCTGCAGAATGTGGGACTCATAGAAAAACTAGGAGAAACAAAACTATTTCTCCTCATTGCACTGATCTAAAGCCTGCTATTCAGTGGCATTAGTTTATGGTGCTGCCTCAAATTTACACATCCTTGTAAATCTGGGGCAGCGTCAAAAAGCATTGGATGTTGTGATGAAATGCCCACAACAACACCTATTGCATGGCCCGTTTACACAGAAACCTGCATAAAAAGGTATGATATTTACACAGCAGCATTGAGCCACGCAAAGTGGGTTAACACAACTTTGCAAATATAGAGCTGGGCATTGCACCACTGGAGCATCGTAAAAAGTGATGCTCATGTGGCACATTGCCCTTGAAGATATTGACTGATTCGACTTCTCGCCAGTAGAGCGCAGCAGAGAGCAGAGAACAGCAAACGCCACAAGCAAACCGCCACACCACGGGCCGCGGAGAGTAGAGGAAAAGCTGCAGCGGTCGGCAGTTGATCTACGGCCGATTCGAGAGCTTTGGAGCCGTAGAGCTGGTGCTGGTGCCAGAGATGAGAAGAGATGAGAGGTGGCCCTGAGGCATTACGGGGGGGGAAGATGAAAGCTGTGATACTGCTGGCTCTGAGTACGGCAGGGAAAAGCAGGGGAGAAGCAATGGAGGCAGCGATCCCGGCGGCACTGAGCACTGAGAGATAAAACTGTGGAAACTGTGTGTGGCTGACACGAGTGCTCTGCAGGAACTGCTTGAACCGGGATTGCTGCGAGTACTGTGAGAGCCCCGGTTTCTGTAGCGTGTTGCTGCGGGAGTCTCAATCAGCAATCAGCTGAATACCTGCTCTGGAGTCGTGATGTCGTCTTGTACTCTAGACCAGGAAGCATATGAACACTAACATAGTGGCTTAGAAAGCTTCAGAAAAAGACAATTAACCGCTAAGTAGTTAAACCAAAATAAATAAACATCACATCACAACCAAACACCTATATAACAACACCTAAAAGAATACGAGCCTTTGCTACTGAGATGCCGAAAGTTGCTGTGAGACCAGTTTAGACGCTGAAACACGGAGCTCCCACATTATCCGCATTTTCCACATTTTTGGGTTATCGACCTACCTACCTGCTGCCAGTACCACTCTCAATCTCCGATGGCTGTTGCTCCTAGCTGCCTGTCAGTACCTGCCTACTGCCATTGCTTCCCACTGCCAAGCTGTGTTGTACCGTGCTGTGAGGTTGTTAGTGCCCCTACGGCTGGGCGTTTTTTTTTCTGGCGGTTGAGGGCTGGGTGCGCGGGCACTGAGCAGACAGGCTGGGGAGGTAGAAAGGTTTGTAGTGGGTATACGGTATTGCGAGACACAGAGGGACGCTGAGCCTGTGCACGATTCACTGGTTCCCCACGCTTTAGGGTTATGCAGTGTTTCAAGCTGCTATGCACTATGCATGTAGAGGTCTAACCACCTTCACACTTGTGCTTCAGTGCTACAATTCCCCAGTCACTATCCATACACTGCAACAAACACAGTGTGACTGCTTTCACAATCCCATAGTGACTCTTTCTATACCATTTAATAATTAATTCACTAAAGTAAAACTTAACAAATTATGAATTCCTCCAGTATCTCTCTGTATAGTGCTGTAATCATTCAGTCAGTATGCATGTACTCATGCAGTGAGCGAGGCTTTAGGGCATGAAGTGCTTCAAACTCCTATGCACTATGCATGTAGTGGTCTAACCACCTTCACACTTGTGCTTCAGGCCTACAATTCCCCAGTCACTATCCATACACTCCAGCACACACTGTGTGACTTCTGTTGCAATCCAATAGTGACTCTTTCAGTACCATATAGTAATCCATTCACTAAAGTAAAACTCACCCAATTATGAATGCACCCAGTGTCTCTCCTTATAGTACTGTAACCATTCAGTCAGTATGCATGTATTCATGCAGTGAGCCAGGCTTTAGGGCATGGAGTGCTTCAAACTGATATGTACTATGCATGTAGTGGTCTAAGCACCTTCCTTCACACTTGTACTTCAGACCTACAATTCCCCAGTCACTATCCATAAACTGTACCAAACACGGTGTGACAGCTGTTGCAATCCCATAGTGACTCTTTCAGAACTATGTAGTAATCCATTCAGTAAAGTAAAACTGAACCAATGATGTATTCACTCAATGTCACTCCTTATAGTGCTGTAATCATTCAGTTAGTATGCATGTACTCATGCAATAAGCTTGGCTTTAGGGTTATGGAGTGCTTCAAACTGCTATGCACTATGCTTGTAGTGGTCTAACCACCTTTTCACTTGTGTTTTAAGCCTAAAATTCTCTAGTCAGTATCTATACACTCCAGCAAACACACTGTGACTGCTGTTGCAATCCCATAGTGACTCTTTCAGTATCATGTAGTAATCCATTCAGTAAAGCAAAACTCCACCAATTATGAATTCACCCAGTGTCTCTCCTTATAGTACTGTAATCATTCAGTCAGTATGCATGTACTCATGAGCTGGGCTTTAGGGTTATGGAGTGTTTCAAGCTGCTATGCACTATGCATGTAGTCGTCTTACCAGCTTTTCACTTGTGTTTCAGGCCTACAATTCTCTAGTAAGTATCCATACACTCCAGTAAACACCCTGTGACTGCTCTTGCAATGCCATAGTGACTGTTTCAGTACCATGTACTAATCCATTCACTAAAGTAAAACTCAACCAATTATGAATTCACCCGCTGTTGGTCAAGGGGCTGCTGCTATTCGACCGGCAGGGCTGCGAGCACTAGGCAGGGACTCCGTGGACTAGGAGTCCCTGTGCGCCCGATTACCACCAGCTGGGCTGCTCTCCCTGCCGGCCACGCCCCCCCGCCCACGGAAATAAAGGGGTGTATTGCCTGCTACCTGGTGGGACTGTATTCTAAATGCTTCAACGCGCTTCTTACTGACCGGACATTAGCAGCGGGAGTTTCTTGCCAGAGGTCATCAGAGGCAGCGCCTGCAACTCGCCGGACCCGCTTCGTGGGTCCCGCAGCGCGGCTGTCACAGAGGGAGCCGCTGTTGGTCAAGGGGCTGCTGCTATTCGACTGGCAGGGCTGCGAGCACTAGGCAGGGACTCCGTGGACCAGGAGTCCCTGCGCGCCCGATTACCACCAGCGGGGCTGCTCTCCCTGCCGGCCACGCCCCCCCACCAATCACGCCCCTTGCTATAAAAGTTTGTTGTGTACCCGCGTCACGGGAGCGCGCGGGAGCACGCCGGGAGAAGCCCGGGACAAGGGCGGGACCGTCTAAGGCCGTCCAAGGCCGATCAAGGTCGGGCCGGGCCCACTCTCTTTCATCGAGGACTTGTGGACTTTAAGCACTTGCTCCCATTTACTGGTATTAAGATTTGTATTTGTTTAGGTATAGAACTATCGTCTCTTCTGATCCCTTAAATTGTACTGTTTATATCTACATGATGTCCTTACAATCAGGGAAGGGTAGGCAGGTAACTGTAAAGATGAATAGTGGGAAAGCAACTGGAACCTTAGATGACTTTATTATCCGGGCAACTGGGATATTAGAAAAAGAAATTGCCCTTACAGAAAAGCGTCTGTCATTAGACTTAATAACAGGGAAACACTATTCCTTGGGACGAATTGGCTCTACAACTACCCCCGAAAAGAGCATAGCAAATAATTTGGAAGCCAGCCCAACTCTTGTAGTAATTTCTGACTCCCAGACAATTACTGTTGAAGATATAGCAGACTGCCCAGATGAAGTCCCTATATCATCAAGTATCACGGGGGATAGTACCCAACATTGTAATTTGAGCACCAATGGGTCTATTCCCACGCAACCCCAGGTCTTAGACTGTGACCCAGTAGTTGCACAAACCAATAAACGGAAAAGAGGGGGGAATCATAGGAAGGGAAGTAAAGCCAAATTAGCTAAGACAGTTGCACCAAGAGTCTTGGCAAAAACAGCTAGGCAAAAGGGAACTCATTCAGGAGATGTGGGACATAGAATCCTTTCTTGTCCAAATAATAATGAAGAACTATTGGCAAATATTGAGAAATTGGTGCAAACCCTCCTGTTGCCCCTCTTAGAGAGAACACAAATTGTTAACCTCAAATTGGATCAACTAGAACATCTTATCTCACTTAACACTCACTCTCTTGAAATATTGGCTAACAAGAGTAAATCTCCTGAGACTGGGGGTAATAGTAATAGCATTACATCAAAGAAAGGGGGTCAGAAAAATCAAAGTAAAGCTCCCCAAACACCTACAATTGCGGACCCCCAGGAAGTCCCTGTACAAACAGTCCTGACTAAACCTGCAGTGGTGGCTACTGTGGGGTGCCAAAGTAAAAATGTGGCAGCCACAGCATCAACATCTAAGGCAACTACATCTAAGCAGGCAGTCACCTCTGGGCCTAAGCCAACTCCATTGCAGGGAACTACAGTCCTTAGTGAAAGAGCTCCTCCAAAAAAATCACTTTGTGTAAACTTGCCACCAGACTCTGCCCCTTTTATGGTAATCCTGACAGGAGTCCCAGCAGTCATGCCTAATAAATTGGAATCAAATCAGGACCTTATAAATAAAGTAACATTCTGGCTCAATAATAATAGGCCACTTCCCCCTGTCTCTAAAACAAAAATACTCAGTGTGCGAAGAGTCCCCTGGGTGGGGCCAAGTGAGAAGGATCTAGAGGGGGATTGTATCCTGATTAACTTCAGGGACACCTGGGTAAAAGATATGATTTGCGGTAAACCAAGGTTCGCTAGAGTGTGGGATATTCAATGCAGAGGTATGGAATACTTTTACCCTAATCTGAATCATGCTCCCCCGAATCTATATCATAATAATTCTGGGTTGAGTTTTCAGAGTGAAATACACCCTGGGTGGACACAGAGAAATACGGCTGCATGGCCGACCCAAAATCACCTTGGAATGTGGTACCAGGGTGATGGTTATTTTAGGGGACCTCCATGTAATAATAACAACCTCCTGCAACCACCCTATAATGACCCAAGATTAAGAATTCAGGGAGAGGAATATCTAGGGTGGATGCCAAGTAAATATAAATGTAAATGTAAATGTAATATTCCCCTAAGAAACCGTTTTGATCCACTTGTGGGTATGGAGGGGCTGGACTGACCACTATTTAGTCAAAATGAAAATGTTTTTCCAATAGGAGAGTTGAGCCTGAGGGAGGATGGGGATGAAAGATGTAATGACACCTTTGTGGAGGATGCCCCTGTTTGTGAAGAACAGATTATCAACCCCCTAGAATCAGAGGTCCGTATTATCCCAGAATGTGAACCAAATTTACCTATCCTAAGGCAAGATTTGGTAACGCGACCAGAATCAGTTGGTGATAAATTATGTGAATCAAGGCTGCGCCTTATCTCATGGAATATCGCTGGTCTTGCTAGTAGATTGGAGGATGAGGCCTGGCTGGATTATGTGGGTGGTCATGACATTCTGTGTTTTCAGGAGACATGGAGCCGAACGCCCCAGAACATTAATGGCTTTCAACCATTTAATGTCCTGGCGGTGCCATCACCAGCGGGGAGGGCAAAGGGTGGGATAATGACAGCAATTTCCCTTAAATTGAATAAACTGGTAACCTCTAAGATAGTTGACACCCCTTGGTACCAATTGCTTTTGCTGGAAAATCTGTTTCCGGAGCCGCTGTTATTGGTCAACTGGTATTACAATATCTTTGATGACAATGAGATATCCATAATGTCGAGCTTGGAGGAAGCAATATCTAAGGCACGTTGTGATCAGCCCCTACTCTTCATTATTTGGGTGGGGGATTTCAATTGTTCATTGTGTAAATATTGTGATTCGAATGTGTGTGGTTTGAAGGACTCACATGAACAACCCCTGATACATTTTAAGCATACACCCCAGGGGGATGCATTAAATAACATCATTGTCTTAAACGACCTATGCATGGTGGACCCCTGGGTTGCCCCTAATTCATCCCCAATACCAACTTTTCAGGGAAGTAGAGGCTCGATGAGTGTCCTTGATTTCGCAATTGTGTCTAGTGGCTATTTTCATTATGTTGACAAGCTTGAGGTAATTGCAAATGCTGCCAGTGACCACAACCCACTAATGCTATCCCTGTGTTGTCCTGTTAATTTTAAACATCTAGTTTGGGAGCAACCCATAAAGTATAACAGGAATCAAGGTGTAACTTTGAAATGGGGGAAAATAGATGCTGTGGGCTTAGAGGCAGAGATCCTAAATACCTATAGCTCCGAATTTGAGTCATGTTTGTCGTCTACAGCTAACCCCGAAAAGGTCATTGGGAACTTTGAAATTTTATGTGGGCATGTGGCCGAGCGCCTCAAAAAAACCAATGGGGAAAAATAAACCTAAGGGCCTCAGATGGTTTGATGCTGTGTGCTCTGCATCGCATAAATCCCTAAAAATGGCATTAAAACAAAAACCAAGGAATAAAGAGCTGGTAAGAACGACTAGAATGGCCTATAAAGAGGCCATTAGAAAAAGGAAGCAGGATTTAAAAAACCTCGCATGGGAAGATCTAGAGAAGGCCTTGGAGTTAAAAGATAGTAGGCTCTTCTGGGAAGTAATTAATCGCCCCCTTTTCACGAGCGATGGTAAGGATAATATTGTGATGCAGATTACAGGTGAATCAGGGGAAGCCCATTTTGGAAAAATCTTTAACCCAAATGCAATACAACCTCTGGGTCTGCTGGAGGACTCTAGGGATTTGGCGGCCTCACAGACATCTTTGTCTCTGAGCTCCTCGCTTACTCTGCAAGAGGTGGAGGATGCCCTGAGGAAAGGCATATTATTAAAATCCCCTGGCCGTGATGCAGTACCTCTGGATTTCTTTAGGCATAACACCAAGGTATGGGCACCTTTATTACTGAATGTGTTTAGGGCAGCTGTTATTGGCCGTATCCCGGCATCATAGAAGGAGGCAGTGGTGGTGCCGATTTTTAAGAAGGGCGATAGATCTGACCCCCGATGCTATCGCCCTATATCATTAATCGATGCATCATGTAAATTGTTGGGTAGAGGTATTTTGGCCAGATTGGAAACATGGGCAGACTCGGTGGGCCTCATTGTGAACTCCCAATACGGGGTCAGAAAAGGAAAAGGGACGGTCGAACAGTGTCTGAATTTGGCACTAATCATAGGCAAGTACATGAAGGCAAGGAATTCTTCCATCCACCTTGCCTTCATGGACCTTTCAAGTGCATTCGACACTGTTTGTAGAAGCAAGCTCCGGCAAATGATGGATGATATGGGCTTTGAGGAACCTTTGGTTACATTGCTCCGTAGATTGCATGAAGCGACAACTGTAGCCATAAGGTTCGGGCCAGGGGGGGAAAAAACAAAATCTATCCCCTCAACCGAGGGTGTGCGACAAGACTGCATATTAGCCCCTTTTTTGTTCCTTGTGTATACAAATGGCCTGGAGAAGTACTTGTTGGACCATTTCTGTGACTTCCCGAAGGTTAATGGCAGGAGCATCCCCATGCTTTCTTACGCCAACGACACGGTACTTATGACCCTTACAGGAAATAGTATGCAGATCTGTCTCGACGCCTTTAATACCTTCATGTTGGACCTGGTCCTGAAGGTAAACTTCACAAAATCTTTTGCAATGGTCTGTGGCCCAAAGGGGACAAAATCTAGAAAGTTCATGGTAAATAACTTCACCATTGAAAAGGTAGATAATTTTAACTATCTGGGAAACCTCTTTAACAACAAACTGAGTTGGGCCCCACTAATGAAGGCTCGAGTTCAGAGCGCTAGTCGTTCCATAGAAGGTCTGTTCCGCTTTTGTGGCAAGTTAGGTCAAAAACCGGTCGCACACCTAAAAACCCTGTACAGATCCAAATTCTTGTCTGTGGCCTCCTATGGGGCAGGGGTATGGGGGACTGAAAGCCCTGCCACGATACAGGTCATGGAAAACAAATTCTTAAAGCGTGTACTATCAATTCCATCAGGCTCATCAAATAGTTTTTCTCATGACGAAATGGAAATGAGTTATGTGAGTGATATTATTCGTCTTTCGCCCTTATTATTATGGGGCAAAATATGTCTATCTGAGGATCTTCAGTTCTCTAGAGATATTTTTCAGGACTTTAAAAGCCTGGATAATGGAAAGCAGATCCCTTGGTTATCTTATGTCAGTGAAATGTTACATAAAATAGGCCTGGGTCATGTCTATGATAATCCTGAAAAAATCCAAGAAAAAAAAAACAATACACATTAGAAGAAACAAAAACAACACCGCTGCAACAGGCTATGTCACAAATGGGGTGTCTGTCCCCAAGGGGGGAAGATTATAAATCATTATAAACATGGGCCCCCTGGAAGCAACCCTACGGAGGGCAGAGAGGCCAAATAAAGACACAGCAGAACATACTTTTGAAATGGGCACAAGGAAGCAACCCTTGGCCAAGGGGTCGCTCCCTATAAAAAAAAACCTGGAGTCTAGTGGGCTTTTCTATCCCCCCCTGGGTCCAGAAACGGTAAAAAAAAAAGTCGAGGGGGGGCAGAACAGTCTACAATATTGATAATGCCCCCTGGAAGCGACCCTTCCCAAAGGGGTCGCTTCCTTTTCAAATACAAACAAATCCCTGGTGACTAGTGGGCTTTTCTGCACCCCCCTGGGTGCAGATCAGCCAAAAAACAGCCAATCTGCCCCGGGGGGGGGGGGGGGGGGGCAGAAAAGTCTGAAAAAATATGTTACCCCCCTAAGGAACAAAAAGTGAAAGTAATTTTAAACCCAAATCCTTGTTTGTTCCGCAGATCAATAGCAATTGTATTGAATGTTTTTTAACTGGCACGATTAATGAGATGAGAAAAATTGAAAAACGGGTTTCACATCTGAATTTCAATTTAAACAAAAAACAGTATTCAGCATTACAGGAAATGCAGGATTGGTCGGATGTTGTAATTAAAAACTCCGACAAAGGAGGCAACGTCGTCATCTGGCCTTTAGACATGTATTTGAAAGAGGGCCTCATGCAGTTAAATAATGGTGACGATTATAAGATTTCAAACATGCAAGAGTATGACGAATCCAAACAAATGTATTTCTGTAAACTGATTGACTGGAGAGACAAAGGGGTTCTTGAAGATGATGAGTATAATTTTTTATTGTGCAAATATCCACGTATTCCAGCACTCTATTTACTCCCAAAGTTACATAAAAACTTTGATGTGCCCCCGGGAAGGCCCATTGTGTTTTCTAATGGAAGCCTTTTAGAAAATACCTCCAGGTATATCGATTATTTCTTGCAACCACTGGTCCAGTCTCTTCCTTCTTTTATCAGAGATACTTCTGACTTTTTGAGAGTTATCAATGACTTAGTATGGAAAGATGAATATTGGCTAATTAGCTTTGACGTCACGAGTCTTTATACATGTATACCGCATGACTCGGGTGTCGATGCTTGCAAGCATTTCCTGAGAAAAAGATCAGTTTCACACCTACTCCACACACACATGTTATTAGACATGATTGAGATTTGTTTGAAGAATAATTTCTTCATCTTCAACAAACAGATATACCAGCAAACCCAGGGAACTTCGATGGGCAGTTGCTTCGCCCCCAGTTTCGCAGGGTTGTACCTGGGCTGGTGGGAGGAGCATGTGGTGAATAACATCTCCCACTTCTCTGACCACGTAGTTCTCTGGGTACGTTATATCGATGATATTTTTTGTGTGTGGAGCGGGACTTTGAATCAAGCGAAGGATTTTGAGGTCATCCTCAATGACAACTCATTGAATTTACAATTTACCAGTCACATGAGCACCAAAAAATTGGAGTTTCTAGATGTTAGTCTGGAAATTATTAATGGGTCACTAACTAGTTCTCTTTTTCGTAAACCCACTGCGGGGAACAGTTTGCTACATGCCAAAAGTTGCCACCCCCTTAACTTAATACGCAGCATCCCCATGGGAGAACTAATCAGGGCTAAACGCAATTGCAGTGCCAAAGAGAGCTTTGAAGGAGGAAACAATGGGGGTTCTGGCTGAAGCGCAGTAAGGCTGCGCCAATAACAAAGTCAACGAACAAAGTGCCAGTGCTGCGCGTTGGGTAAAGGCTAACACGAATTGAGTGAGAAATCCTCAATTGCAAACACCACTCTTTCAGTCCAACTTATCCACAATACTTCTTTTATTTTTATTATGTTCTTTTTTCATATTTTTTATTTTGTTATACAATTTTAACAAGGATTGTTTTCTAAGGGGAGGAACTGAGGGAAATTTTTAGTGGTGACATACAAAATGACTCTGACTGGGTCACATAATTTTTCACAACTCTAACACAATATAATCACATTTTTTACTCAAAACATTTAGTGAAGACATGTAACATTGAATAGACAACACGAAGTGCACTTGGGAACATATACAAGACAAGACTTGACAATTTTGTTAGATGGTGAAGAAATGAGAGAAATGAAAACACTTAAACCAAGTGTAAATGCCCTGTATTGATACAGTTTTTTGGGAAACAGGTGCAAATACCTCTACTAAATAGAAAAATACTTTTATGTATTTTCGAACGCAATAGACAATCAACAAGTAAAATTTTAGGTACAATGGTCTAATGATTGGTCTATATTCTTGAAAAAGAGGTCTAAGAGGTCGACGCGTTTCGAATCCCCTAAAGTGGTGGGATTCTCATCAGGACCGTGTGGGCTCAATCTGGACTTCTCTGGTTGGTGGTCGGTCTCCCAAGGATATGAATGAAATGGATTGACGAAAGTTGTTGTGGAGTGTTCAGTCGGTTATCTCCAAGTAATTGCTTCTGTTGTATTAGATCGGTTCTTCGCTGATTGCTCAAGTGTCCTCCACGGGTGTCTGCATCCTCTGTTCGGACGCGTTGCGGAGCTTTGAGGCAGAAAAAATCATAATGTGCCAAAGGTTCAGGGAAAGGGGGTACAGCAACAAAGTGATCAAGCAAGCTGAAACCAAGGTTGAATCTATGCAAAGAAGTGATTTGTTAGCACCCAAAGTACGTGAAGAATCTGAACAGATCAGGTTTATCACTAATTTTGATAGTCAGACCTGGCAATTGAGCAAAAGTCTGGATAAACATTGGAGTATCCTCAAACTTGACCAGGATCTAAGTGAAGTTCTGAGTGAAAATCCATCACTCACTTTTAGAAAAGCAAAATCACTGAAAGACTCTCTCAGTAAGGCCACAATACAGGAACGTACCAAATCTTCCCAAATTGTGGGATTTTTTCCCTGCACTAAATGCAAAGCTTGTAAAAACAGCCACAAATGTAAAAGTCTGAAAATCTGTAGTAATCAGGCAGAACATAAGATCACCAAGATATTAGGCTGTAACACTGAGTATGCAGTATATGCCCTTAAATGCCCATGTGACAAGTTCTACATTGGGATGGCAACTAAAAAAGCAAAACTGCGGGTACTTGAACATTTACGTGCCATTAAGAAAGCAAATCCACAATACCCGGTGGCTAGACATTTTGCAGCTGAACACCAACAGAACCCCAACCTCGTGAAATTTTATGTCATTGATTGTGTGGCAAGAAATGAAATAGGTGGTAATAGATTATTAGAGCTGCGCAAACTGGAATCCCGCTACATCATTCGGTACAATACCATACAGCCCTATGGACACAATATGGGGGAAGAATTATCAGTTCACTTACAAGCATAATTGATATATTTTGTCTGCTTTTCCAATGTATTCCATTCTGTATGTTTTTAACATGTACATTTCTGCGTGACGTGAGGACTTGATAGAATAAATCTCTTATATATTGTCCTTTGAATTTTAACTTTTAGGTATGCTGATTATACACACAGCAGTTGGAACGACTTTGCCCACTGGGGCTAGACATCTTCAAGCATGAACTTTGAACTTTGTTTCCTCCATGCAATGTTAAGAACACGATATTGGCAATAAGGAGGGTTTTGAAATTGCCCACTGGGGCGAGACACCTTTAAACATGAACTTGTGACCCTGTTGCATCTTTGCAATTTTTGGAACGTGATCTCGAAAATGTGAGGTTTTTGAAATTGCCCACTTGGGTTTGAAACTTTGGTCGTTACATGTTTAATAATTTATAAGTTCAGCAATTCTGTGTTTATTATAATTTTGGAATTTGCTTCATTCTTTAAACACTCCGAAGTTGAATGTGTGTATTTCCATGGCAACCTGTAATTGTAAACATTGGACTGTGAATGCAACATAGTAACTTTTCTATGTTTCCTAAGTCACGTGCATGAAAGTAATCACGTTTGTATCACTTTAAAAAAGAATGGCCACCCAAACAAATGAACCCGTGAGCAAGAGGCGCAAGCTTCGAAACGCGTAGGGTTTGTCCGTGTGCCAAATAAATATGGAAAGGGGCGACCACTCGGTCCCCCCGAAAGTATGGTTGGGTGCCCCGATCCTCCCGGGATACCATTTTGGGCGGGGGGCGTGTCTCGGCTGGTATGCCTGAAGCGGCGTAGCCGGGGCGCGCCTTTTCCCACCCAAGAGGGGTTGTCCTAGACACCTACACCGATGGCCACGCCCAGTAGGAGTACCGGAGGAGGGTACACGCCCTCCCACAGAAGAATAAATAGAGGGGGAATCCGAAGAAGCGTCCTCTTGTTCCTGTGCTCTGAAGGCTGCACCCACTGGTTGCTCGTGAGCCCTCGACGGAACAAGCAGCAATTTTGAGAACTTGTAATTCTTGTGTTTCTCTTTCAGTTACTTAAAGGCGAAGAGTCCAGGACCGTGTTAATTGACTCGGAGTGGGTAATCGAAACCATGGCTGGCAAGAAGGCAGGAAAGGGTTCAGAGACAGATAAGGTGCTACGCATGTTGGTGAACCGAATGGCTGGCATGGAGCAAAAAATCGGAAAAGTCCCAGCGATTGGTCGAGGTTTGGCGGACGTCAAAAAGCAACTGGCTGCACTGAACAATCCTGGTAACCCTAAGAAGGTAATAGGCCTGGCCTTGCCGGGAATCGTCCCCAAGGGTAGAGGGAAGCGGGTCAAGAGGAGGGTGGTTGCAGGGGAGGTTCCGGTCCCTGAGGTGCCCCCGGTCACCCCTGTCACACCAGCTAACGACCCGTTACCAATCCCAGACGCGGGTCAACCAATCCCGGTTGTGATCACCCCCGCTAACGATGAGGATATGCCTCCTGAATTGGCCACCCAGTTGGCCGCATGGCTCAATAAAAAGGCAGGGGGTGCTACGGCGCCCGGAGACACGGCCGAAGAGGCCAAGTTACTAATCCAGCAGTTGCGGCAGTCGCGAGATGCCGCGAAGGCGAATCTTCCTCTTGTTTCCCCACAGGTGACACCGGTAGGATCGGCAGTTGGTCTCGAGAAAACGGCGGGAACAACGACCGAACCGGGTAAGCTCGCTTTGCCAATGGCGGGGGAGGGCTCATTACCCTCAAGGCGGGAGAGGGTGGCACAGCACATCCCTATTGCCACAAAAGAGTTAATATGGGGAGACAAGTATGTCAATATGTTTTCGTTATTAACTGACCATCGCGAGATGGAATATGCTAAAACCCAAAAAGATTTGTGGCACCCGAGCGTCTGGCGCGCCAAGATGGCGGAGTTCAGGGTGGATGAAACGATAACGAATTGGGCGAAGGCCTTTGCAATATTTACTGCAGTTATGGGGGAACGTAAACCCGATGTATTAACTAAACTGTCTTGTTATCAAACTCGTATAATGGATTTTTATGCAATGTATGAGGGAAAGGAATGGAAAGGTTATGACATGAAATTCCGGAAAGCAAAAGAATATGATGCCTCTCTGACATGGGACTGCCTCGACTCGGTCTCATGGCATAAGCAGCTCCTGCCGGGGGCGGCAGGTACATCCTCGCCGGGCGAGAGTCGGTCAGGGGTTTCCCGCCAAAAGCCCGCGGTGCCCTTTCGAGCAGGCGCCGGTGGCGATCATCAGCCGAAAACCGGCGGTAATGGTGGAAAGCGGGGGGGTCTGTTGGGGCTTCAATCGAGGCAACTGTAACAGACCGCAAGGAACATGTAGGATCAAGCATGTGTGTGCGGGCTGTGGGAATTCCTCACACCCGGAGAGTTCATGTAGATTGAAAAATAGCGGGGCGGGAGGAAAGGGAGGGTCCAAGCAGGAGTGAGGTAGATCGTTGTGATCAATTGCCTACACCCGTTGATCTCATGGCTATGACTCCTTGGTTAAACAAATACCCTGATTATGTCTCCGCTGGGGTGTTGAGGAAGGGATTCTTGCACGGCTTCCGCATCCCGGTGGGGGATTTTCGAGGGGACTCCTTTTGTAAAAACCAGTTATCGGCGCAACATAATCCAAGTGTGGTAGAGAGAAAAATTGCGAAAGAAATCAGCTTGGGGCGAGTGGCAGGGCCTTTTCTTTGCCCACCAGTGGCAGATTTCATCTGTTCCCCGTTAGGGGTGGTCTCGAAGAAAGACCTGGGGGAGTTTAGGCTTATCCATAACCTGTCTGCTCCAAGGGGTTCCTCGGTGAACGAGGCCATTGACCCAGAAGTCTGTTCAGTACGGTACGCATCGTTCGATGAGGCCGTGGCCATGTTGAATCGCCTGGGTCCCGGGGCGCTGATGGCGATATCAGATATCAAATCGGCGTTCCGGTTGCTCCCGTTACACCCACAGGATCAGCGCTTGCTAGGTTTTGCATTTCAAGGAAGTTATTACATGGATAAATGCATGCCTATGGGTTGTTCCATTTCTTGTGCCTATTTTGAAATGTTCAGTTGTTTTTTAGAGTGGGCATTCACCGAGGCCACAGGGCATAGGCATGTTATGCACTATCTCGATGACTTCCTGTTCTTGGGGGCAGCCGGCGATACGAAATGTGCGCAGGCGCTGCACGACTTCTGCATCCTCATGAGGGAGTTTGGAGTCCCACTGGCACCAGGTAAGACGGTTGGACCATCTACTTCACTGGAGTTTCTGGGAATTGAGCTCGATTCTGTGGAGGGATGTTTCCGTTTACCGATGGAAAAGGTGGCCAAGTTTAGGGCTTCCTTGATGCAATGCCTGGGTAAAGAGAAAGTGACCCTGCACCAGTTACAGCAAACAGTGGGTCAGCTTAACTTTGCTTTGAGGGTAATACCTATGGCCCGCCCTTTCTCACGCTCTATTGCACAAGCTATGGTCAGTCTCAAAGAGGGGCACCACCGTACGAGACTGTCGGCAGAGGTTCACCAGGATATGCGCATTTGGTTGGCATTTCTGGCGGACTTCAACGGTCGAGTCGGGTGGAACAAGCCGCCAGTGTCGTCAGATGAACTAGGTCTGTGGACTGACTCGGTGGGGAGCGTGGGATTTGGCGCCATCTTAGGTAATCGATGGTCGGCGCAAACATGGCCGGCCTGGTGGCACTCCAGCGGTCTCACAAATAACATTGGGTTCTTGGAGTTATTCCCCATTTGGGTTGCTCTGATGGCATGGCCGGACAACTTCAGGGACCGCGCAGTGGTGTTTTGGTCTGATAATATGACTGTGGTCGAATGCATTAACCAACAGGCAGCACGCTGCAAATGGATCTTGAGATTGTTGAAGGAAGTTGTGCTGCTTTGCATGAGACTGAATGTACAGTTTAGGGTGAAACATGTGCCAGGTGTACTGAATCATGCAGCTGATGCACTCTCTCGTTCACATATGCAGGCGTTCAGGGGTTATCTACCTACAGCGGACCTAGTGGCGCCACCATTCCCGAAGCACTTTGGCTAATCGGTGCCCCGGACTACAAGACCTCGTGGCAGCAAGCTTAGCCCCCAGGACGAGGAAAGCATACAAAGGAGCGTTTCGTTCCTATTGCACATTTTTGGGCCCGACAGGGAGTCAGAACTGGGGTCAGGAGGAATCCTTCCTGGGGTTCTTGGTAGCTCTACACCGAGAAGGCCGATCAGCGGCAACGGCCAATAGGCACAGGGCGGCCATTTCATTTATGGCGCAGGTGCATGGCATAAAAGACCCAACAAGTTCCTTTTTGGCGAAAAAAGCCCTTCGCGGCTGGCAGCGCCTTGAGGGTCGCAAGCAAGATGAGAGGCGCCCGATTGGCTTAGAAAGGTTGTCCCTACTCATGGCGAAACTAGTCGAGACATGCTCCTCCCACTTCGAAGCAGTTCTGTTCTGGGCAGCTTTCGCATTAGCGTTCCATGGGGCTATGCGGGTGAGCGAACTGGTCGCAAGGAATAAGAAAGACGTTAAGGGAGGCTTGTGCAGGGATCACGTCCTAATTAGGGGTGATTCGATGGTAGTCACGATAGCCAGGTCCAAGACCGACCAGGGGGCTACGGGAAATAGTGTTATTGTGCAGCGCAAGCGGGGGTCCACCACGTGCCCGATAATGTGTATAGAGGAATACTTGGCACTGAGGGCTGCTACATGGGGGGGAGTTTGCTGAGGTACAAGGATGGCACCCCACTGACGAGGTTTCAGTTCCAGAGGGTGCTAGCACTGACAATCGCTGCCGCAGGCATGGACCCGAGCGATTTTGGGACCCACTCCTTTAGGATAGGGGCTGCTACTGAGGCTACAGCCAGGGGTCAGAGTGCGGATGAAGTGAAACAGTTGGGACGATGGTCCTCGAATTGCTTCAGAAGGTATGTGCGATTGCACATGTTGTAAGTCAATTGACATGCACTCACGCTTCTTGTCTTTTGTTTGAATTACAGTTTCGCGAGCCTGTCACGCGGGGCGGAATTTGCAGTCGACCCAGTACCAGGAAACCAGCGGTCATGGATCACCGTCTAAAGAGAGAGTGGTGTGGGTCGTGGGCCACTCATACGTGAGGCGCGCCGGGGACGTATTCAAACAAAACAGGTGATTGACAGAATGTGGATCAATGTCACACATTCACCCCAGTCCGAAGATCTGGGCCCAAATCCATCGTTTTTTTGCACTCCACACCACCCCGGGTTAGACAATGGCGATATGCAAATCAGCTCTGACCCTGTGCCCCATGGGAACATTCCAGTCCGAACTACAAAAGCCATGTCCTTCCCAGAACGGAATCAAGCATCCGAGGACCGGACCGGTTTCGAGGTAACACCTCTCATCAGCCCGGCTAGCTTGATTCCAGTGGTGTGGAGTGCCTGGGACCCACGTCTGGGCATCCCCAGCGCACTTAGGGCGGCAATTGCAAACAAAACAGGTCATTGACAGAATGTGGATCAATGTCACACATTCACCCCAGTCCGAAGATCTGGGCCCAAATCCATCTTTTTTTGCACTCTACACCACCCCAGGTTAGACAATGGCGATATGCAAACCAGCTCTGACCCTGTGCCCCATGGGAACAGTCCAGTCCGAACTACAAAAGCCATGTCCTTCCCAGAACGGAATCAAGCATCCGAGGTTCGGACCGGTTTCGAGGTAACACCTCTCATCAGCCTGGCTAGCTTGATTCCAGTGGTGTGGAGTGCCTGGGACCCACGCCTGGGCATCCCCAGCGCACTTAGGGCGGCAATTGCAAACAAAACAGGTGATGGACAGAATGTGGATCAATGTCACACATTCACCCCAGTCCGAAGATCTGGGCCCAAATCCATTGTTTTTTTGCACTCCACACCACCCCGGGTTAGACAATGGCGATATGCAAATCAGCTCTGACCCTGTGCCCCATGGGAACAGTCCAGTCCGAACTACAAAAGCCATGTCCTTCCCAGAACGGAATCAAGCATCCGAGGACTGGACCGGTTTCGAGGTAACACCTCTCATCAGCCCGGCTAGCTTGATTCCAGTGGTGTGGAGTGCCTGGGACCCACGTCTGGGCATCCCCAGCGCACTTAGGGCGGCAATTGCAAACAAAACAGGTGATGGACAGAATGTGGATCAATGTCACACATTCACCCCAGTCCGAAGATCTGGGCCCAAATCCATCGTTTTTTTGCACTCCACAGCACCCCGGGTTAGACAATGGCGATATGCAAATCAGCTCTGACCCTGTGCCCCATGGGAACAGTCCAGTCCGAACTACAAAAGCCATGTCCTTCCCAGAACGGAATCAAGCATCCGAGGACCGGACCGGTTTCGAGGTACCACCTCTCATCAGCCCGGCTAGCTTGATTCCAGTGGTGTGGAGTGCCTGGGACCCACGTCTGGGCATCCCCAGCGCACTTAGGGCGGCAATTGCAAACAAAACAGGTGATGGACAGAATGTGGATCAATGTCACACATTCACCCCAGTCCGAAGATCTGGGCCCAAATCCATTGTTTTTTTGCACTCCACACCACCCCGGGTTAGACAATGGCGATATGCAAATCAGCTCTGACCCTGTGCCCCATGGGAATAGTCCAGTCCGAACTACAAAAGCCATGTCCTTCCCAGAACGGAATCAAGCATCCGAGGACTGGACCGGTTTCGAGGTAACACCTCTCATCAGCCCGGCTAGCTTGATTCCAGTGGTGTGGAGTGCCTGGGACCCACGTCTGGGCATCCCCAGCGCACTTAGGGCGGCAATTGCAAACAAAACAGGTGATGGACAGAATGTGGATCAATGTCACACATTCACCCCAGTCCGAAGATCTGGGCCCAAATCCATCGTTTTTTTGCACTCCACACCACCCCGGGTTAGACAATGGCGATATGCAAATCAGCTCTGACCCTGTGCCCCATGGGAACAGTCCAGTCCGAACTACAAAAGCCATGTCCTTCCCAGAACGGAATCAAGCATCCGAGGACCGGACCGGTTTCGAGGTAACACCTCTCATCAGCCCGGCTAGCTTGATTCCAGTGGTGTGGAGTACCTGGGACCCACGTCTGGGCATCCCCAGCGCACTTAGGGCGGCAATTGCAAACAAAACAGGTGATGGACAGAATGTGGATCAATGTCACACATTCACCCCAGTCCCAAGATCTGGGCCCAAATCCATTGTTTTTTTGCACTCCACACCACCCCGGGTTAGACAATGGCGATATGCAAATCAGCTCTGACCCTGTGCCCCATGGGAACAGTCCAGTCCGAACTACAAAAGCCATGTCCTTCCCAGAACGGAATCAAGCATCCGAGGACCGGACCGGTTTCAAGGTAACACCTCTCATCTGCCCGGCTAGCTTGATTCCAGTGGTGTGGAGTGCCTGGGACCCACGTCTGGGCATCCCCAGCGCACTTAGGGCGGCAATTGCAAACAAAAGAGGTGATTGACAGAATGTGGATCAATGTCACACATTCACCCCAGTCCGAAGATCTGGGCCCAAATCCATCATTTTTTTGCACTCCACACCACCCCGGGTTAGACAATGGCGATATGCAAATCAGCTCTGACCCTGTGCCCCATGGGAACAGTCCAGTCCGAACTACAAAAGCCATGTCCTTCCAAGAACGGAATCAAGCATCCGAGGACCGGACCGGTTTCGAGATAACACCTCTCATCAGCCCGGCTAGCTTGATTCCAGTGGTGTGGAGTGCCTGGGACCCACGTCTGGGCATCCCCAGCGCACTTAGGGCGGCAATTGCAAACAAAACAGGTGATGGACAGAATGTGGATCAATGTCACACATTCACCCCAGTCCGAAGATCTGGGCCCAAATCCATCGTTTTTTTGCACTCCACACCACCCCGGGTTAGACAATGGCGATATGCAAATCAGCTCTGACCCTGTGCCCCATGGGAACAGTCCAGTCCGAACTACAAAAGCCATGTCCTTCCCAGAACGGAATCAAGCATCCGAGGACCGGACCGGTTTCGAGGTAACACCTCTCATCAGCCCGGCTAGCTTGATTCCAGTGGTGTGGAGTGCCTGGGACCCACGTCTGGGCATCCCCAGCGCACTTAGGGCGGCAATTACAAACAAAACAGGTGATGGACAGATTGTGGATCAATGTCACACATTCACCCCAGTCCGAAGATCTGGGCCCAAATCCATCGTTTTTTCGCACTCCACACCACCCCGGGTTAGACAATGGCGATATGCAAATCAGCTCTGACCCTGTGCCCCATGTGAACAGTCCAGTCCGAACTACAAAAGCCATGTCCTTCCAGAACGGAATCAAGCATCCGAGGACCGGACCGGTTTCGAGGTAACACCTCTCATCAGCCTGGCTAGCTTGATTCCAGTGCTGTGGAGTGCCTGGGACCCACGTCTGGGCATCCCCAGCGCACTTAGGGCGACAATAGCAAACAAAACAGGTGATGGACAGAATGTGGATCAATGTCACACATTCACCCCAGTCCGAAGATCTGGGCCCACATCCATCGTTTTTTTGCACTCCACACCACCCCGGGTTAGACAATGGTCCTCGGATGCTTGATTCCGGTCTGGGAAAGATTTTCTCCCTGAGGGGACGTATTCAAAGCACGTGACGCGACTCGCGCAGCTGGGTAATACGGGTACAGAGTGACCTTCCATGGGAAGGGTGGGCTCTGTTTTGACCAATTCGAGTCTTTTGTTGAGGGTCTCTTAGGGCGGCAAAGGTCACCGCCATCTGTAGTCATAGTACACCTGGGGGGCAATGACTTGGTGACACTGGGTAGACGAGTGTTGTTTGAGCAAGTTTTGTCTGCTGTTAGCTGGTTGGCAAAAAGAATCCCAGGGTTTACGATTGCCTGGTCCCACATGATTCCCAGGAAAGTATGGCGGGGGGCCTTTCGGTGTCAGCACTGAACCATTCGGTGAAGAAGGTAAACAATAAAATTGGTAGATTGTTTCGCTCTGCGCAGTTGCATAGCATCCCTCATGGGTGTATTCGGGATGATCACATGTATCTGAATGATGGGGTTCACCTGTCCCGGGAGGGAAATGTTTTACTCATAGGAGACTTCATAGCATGGCTAAGGGGTTTGAGGAAGCATGACCTTTAGGAGGAGTTTGGGGGGGCCGGATAGCCAGTCAACTATCCGGCCTGTGGCGGTAAGGTCATGATCGGTGAGCAGTAATTTCAAGGTCCCTAGAGGGGGGCGCCACCCACTATGGATGGGAGCACCCGGGGGGAGGCGGACATTCGCCCCTCCCACGGGGAGGCGGCACCCAATAAGGATGGGTCGCCTAAGGGGAGACGGCCATAGGCCCCTTCCCGGGGAGGAGGCGGCTATATGCCCCTCCTACTAATTTCCCGGGGGCCGGATATCAGCGACGGCGGATAGAGAGTGTGGGGATGGGGGGGAGTCCACGCTGTCCTTTCTACAGATATCTCACACAGGAACTCGGACGACCTTTAAGATGGCGTCGAGTGGAAAGGGGGGCCCCCACCAAGACAAGGGAAATTACAGTTGGCAATGAGGGTACAGTCCTCTGCGCATGCGCCACTCACACCGTGAGGGCGAGAGTTTGGTAGTAGGGATCTGACACCGGTTAAGACCTTGCCGTTGGCCCTTAATGCTAGGATGTACAATTTTAATTTAGAATGTATGCATTTGCAGGATGTTAGACTCGGCTAGGAAACCTTTGTATTAGAGATCTGTTAAGGTTAGCCAAAGAACATGTCTTCATCGAAATGTAATAAATGTAAAATTGTACATGATTATGAAACTTTTATTTAATGTTTTAAATTTTGTTTCATATTTTAATAAATACGGCCGGGAGGGTGACTCCCTCCCGCCTTCCAAAAGTTCAAGACTGCGTCCGACTTCCCATCCTTTGGGGATTGTGTTGGGAGGGGGTGATGGGCATCCCGGCCATATGGAAAGGGGCGACCACTCAGTCCCCCCGAACGTATGGTTGGGTGCCCCGATCCTCCCGGGAAACCATTTTGGGCGGGGGGCGTGTCTCGGCTGGTATGCCCGAAGCGGCGTAGCCGGGGCACGCCTTTTCCCGCCCAAGAGGGGTTGTCCTAGACACCTACACCGATGGCCACGTCCAGTAGGCGTACCAGAGGAGGGTACACGCCCTCCCACAGAAGAATAAATAGAGCGGGAATCCGAAGAAGCGTTCTCTTGTTCCTGTGCTCTGAAGGCTGCACCCACTCATTGCTCGTGAGCCCTCGACGGAACAAGCAGCAATTTTGACCCACCCACCAGCCCCTTATGGCAATGTTTGTTTTGCAATAAAGTTTTGCTGTGATAGGCCCTTTTTCCTCTGCATAAAAGTAAATGAATGTTTAGGTTGAGGATGTGCCTTCTGTCTGTAGGATACTGTTTTTTCTTTTAGGAGTACACAGTCGTGATACAATTAGACATGCTGAACATTTTCCTTCCTTAGTAGGTGAACAACTGTCGTATTTATTTTTTGGTCGGGCGGTAAGGTCATGATCGGTGAGCAGTAATTTCAAGGTCCCTAGAGGGGGGCGCCACCCACTATGGATGGGAGCGCCCGGGGGGAGGCGGCCATTGGCCCCTCCCACGGGGAGGCGGCACCCAATAAGGATGGTTCGCCTAAGGGGAGACGGCCATAGGCCCCTTCCAGGGGAGGAGGCGGCTATATGCCCCTCCTACTAATTTCCCGGGGGCCGGATATCCGCGACGGCGGATAGAGAGTGTGGGGATGGGGGGGAGTCCACGCTGTCCTTCCTACAGATACCTCACACGGGAACTCGGACGACCTTTAAGATGGCGTCGAGTGGAAAGGGGGGCCCCCACCGAGACAAGGGAAATTACAGTTGGCAATGAGGGTACAGTCCTCTGCGCATGCGCCACTCACACCGTGAGAGCGGGAGTTTGGTAGTAGGGATCTGACACCGGTTAAGACCTTGCCGTTGGCCCTTAATGCTAGGATGTACAATTTTAATTTAGAATGTATGCATTTGCTGGATGTTAGACTCGGCTAGGAAACCTTTGTATTAGAGATCTGTTAAGGTTAGCCAAAGAACATGTCTTCATCGAAATGTAATAAATGTAAAATTGTACATGATTATGAAACTTTTATTTAATGTTTTAAATTTTGTTTCATATTTTAATAAATACGGCCGGGAGGGTGACTCCCTCCCGCCTTCCAAAAGTTCAAGACTGTGTCCGACTTCCCATCCTTTGGGGATTGTGTTGGGAGGGGGTGACGGGCATCCCGGCCATATTGCACTTTGAACAACATTTGGGCCCCGGCTCTGGTGTGTTGCTGATCTACGAGCTCTTACTGCCAGGAGTGTGTCTATATATATATTCACTGAAAAAACCATAGGTTTCACACCAGTTATAGTTAGCTGGAAATTTTACTGATATAAAACCATTGAAATTCCCACGTTATAGTTAGTCGGACTCACTATAACTTGCGCGTGCAATGCACTGCTGATGACATCACATATTACATCACTCATGACATGGTGAGTGACATCACTCATGACATCACTGATGACACCATCCAGTGAATATGTGTCTTTCTGAAAAATAAATATTAGTGAGTTATGTTTAAATATTTAAATACATATATTAGTGTTTCACTTTGTGTATAAGTGGCTACATGTGTTGATAAGTAGCTACATGCGTATGTATATGGGTTATTTGATATTTTTATTAGTATCAGTTTGAGTGTCTATATGGTTTGGTGGGGGTATTACTTAGCACATAGATGCATGAGTGACTGACTCTTTGTTTGTATGTGTTTTGAAGACAGCATATGTACAGGACTGTATGGGTGGATGAGTGTCTATATGTGTTCGTTAGTGAGTGAATGACTGTCTCACTAGTGTCTTTATCAGTAACTACATATGTTTTAATCTAGTATATATGAATATTGATGTATATAAGTGAGTATATGTGAGAGTAAGAGATTGTAAGAGTTCCTGTTTAAATAAGTATGTGTTTCTATAAGTGATTGTTTAAGAGAATAAATATGTGTAATTTTCAATAGAAGTAAGGTGGAAGTGTGTGTATAACTCTATATTCAAATAAATGGTTGTTCAATAGTTTATTTGCACGTGTGAATATGTGTGTGAGTAACTTTTGGATGAATGTCGGTGTGTAACAGGATGTATAGGTGTATCTCTTCATATGATGAGTGAGTATATGTATGAGTGACTATATAGAACTGTTGGTGAATGAGTGGATGTGTATATAGATAGTGGAAGTACAGAATTGCTTGTTGTAACTGATATAGGTATGTCCATTTTTTAAAAATTCAGTTTCTATTTTTGAATATGTGTCTCAAGGGTTACTTTACACTGAGAGGAGGTCTGTCACTGTGTCACAAGGATGGTGTCATCAGTGATGTCATGAGTGATGTCACTCACCATGTCATGAGTGATGTAATATGTGATGTCATCAGCAGTGCATTGCACGCGCAAGTTATAGTGAGTCCGACTAACTATAACGTGGGAATTTCAATGGTTTTATATCAGTAAAATTTCCAGCTAACTATAACTGGTGTGAAACCTATGGTTTTTTCAGTAAATTTAATAGGTTTTTTAAATGCTAATTCCTAACTATAACCGGTGTGAAACCTATGGTTTTTTCAGTGAATTTCATAGGTTTTTTAAATGCTAATTCCTAACTATAACTGGTGTGAAACCTATGGTTTTTTCAGTGAATTTCATAGGTTTTGTTAATGCTAATTCCTAACTATAAGTTTCACTTTATAAATAAGACTGTTAGCACTCTAGTTGTTCTTTTTAACACTCTGGTACATTCTGTCATTGGGCTACAGTTGGGCTACATCTAGTTGAAATTTGGGCTACATTTACAATTTTTGGTCTCTGGTGGCCATCTTTGGGCTACATTGGGCTACTTTGGGCTACATTTGGGCTACATTTTGGCTCTAACATATATTAAGCCCAATGTAGCACAATACATATTTTTATAAAGTTAATTTTTTTACAAACCACTTCAGAATAGGGCTACCTGTCCCTACAATTATCCCATTTTTTTAAAAAAAAATTTTGGGGGGAGCGCTCCCAGAGCGCGCCCCGGAGTGCGCCCCGAAAAGCGTATTTCCGAAAAGCGCCCCCGGGCGCGCTCCGGGGAGCGTCCCGTGAGCGCCAATATCGCAAACGAAAACATGATCGTGACGTATCGCGTAACCGCGACCGCGTGATACGCACGGCGTAAGCGCACCCGGAAGTACTCGAGCGAATACGATCGCAAAACGTAAACTTCCGACGCGCTTACGCTGCGCGCCCCCGGGCGCGTAGCGTAAGCGCGTCGGGTCATGTGAGCAGAAAATAACACTTTTCATTGGTTCATAACAGTTTTAGTTTCATAATGATGAAGCCCCTGGTCTTGTGACCTGAAAATAACACTTCTCATTGGTTCAGGACAGTTTTTTTTTCTAAATGATGAAAGACCCCACCTTTTTTGCTTATTCTGACTTTGTCCTTTGACTGAGGAAGACCTGTTTGTTGCTCTCTCTACTTTTTTGCTCCAAATAATGGCTTCAGTAGTAGCATCAGCTGGTGCATCTGCCCCACCACCACCACCACAACCACCAAAAGGACCAGCTCCAAATTATATTGGTGGTCAAGAACAGGAGGAGGAGGAAGAGGAAGAGGAGGAGGGGAGAAGAAGATGGCTGCCAGAAGAAAATACACCTTACAAACCCAAACCACACATTGTATGGCAGTTTTTTTCAATCCCAGAGGGGAAAAAAAAGGTGAATGCGCCCAAGGTGACTTGCCTCATCTGCAATGATGAACTTTCACAGGGCAACCCAAACAAAAAATATTCTTTTGGTAACTATACCATGATTCGGCACATGACCAGAAAGCACCCAAACAACTACTCTCGTGCAGAGTTCAGGGAACTGGCCAGTAACCTCCCCCAGTCATCAAGGACCCCCTCCCAAAGAAACCAACCCACCTCATCACAACCAGAAACATCCGAGGTGATGCCTTGCATTCAGCCGAGATTTGCTGATTTTAAAATCACTTGTTCTGCATGTGGCAAGCTTATCGCCTATGGCGAAAAAAGCGTTAAGCTCATCGTCCTTGCAGGTGATAATCACAAGTGCCCCAAAAAGAAGTAATTTTTTGGGTTTTTTGTTTTTTTTCTCCAGTTGAGCCAGTTTCAATTCCCTTTTTTTGTTTCTCTCCCTAAAAAAATACAAAAAAAATATAAAACTGTTTTGAAAAGCCAAAAAAAGTTCAAAAAGTTCAAAAAACACAAAAAAAATATAAAACAACAAAAAGAAGAAAAAAAAAAGTTCTTTTTAGAACTACCTCCAATTTCTAAATAAAAACTTCATTTTTTTAAAAACTCTGTCATCTTTTTCCCTCATTTTACGCTCCCCGGTGCGCTACCTGGTGCGCGCACCGAGCGCTTCCCCCGCGCAAAACGAAAAAAAAAAAAATATTTTAAATGCCCCGCGGGGCCCTTTTATAGCCCCCACATCAAACCTAGGGGGTCAAAGGGGTCTATCCCTGACGCCTTATGGTCAGTTCCCCCTTTGTTTTAGCCACCTCTTATGTCTCGATTTTACCGAGACACAAGATGGCGGCCGCTCTGGACTGTTTCGAATGTTTACAGACACCCGAGAGCCAATCAGCTTTCCATGCGCACCTCGCGTCACGCGCCCGGAGCGCTCCCTGGTGCGCACACCGGTGCGCTGCTATAGATATATATATTTTTTGTAACCTAAATTACTCAAAATCCACTGCAGCACATATCTTGAGACATAGCAAAGGCACATCAGGCTACCAATCCCTACAATTTTGCCAAATTTGGTGGAAATCCATTCAGCCGTTCGGGTTAAAAGTGAAATCGACCGCCCTATGGAAATTAACATGGGAAAACACGTTTTGGGACCCCCCTTTTATCTCGGCCCCCGCTTGACGTATCCCCCCCAAACTTCCAAGGAAGGACCGGAGCTCGACGAGGCCATTTTCAGGAAATTTTCAGGCAGATTCGTCAACCGGTGCCAAAGTTATTCCAAATAGAATTTTGAGATTTAACATTGAAAAAAATCCTAACTATAACTACCTACTGGCGACTGCCAGTAGGTAATATATATATATATATATATATATATATATATATATATATATATATAGATATGCATGTATATTCACTGAAAAATCTAAAAGTTAGAGTGACTGTATAGTTAAGTCAAGAATACAATGACAACATAATGTTTTGATCTAAAGAAGTACAGAAATTCACTAGTCTTATTCAGCAGAGCTAAATATCACTTGCACCCTCACCATGCACTGATTATGACCTAATTATTACATCACTTGTGACGTGTTCTATGACATCACTGCTTACATCTCAATTGACATAAGTGATGCCATCCCCATGGGTGTTTATTTTAGGAATAATGGGGATGCACGCTGCCTTAATGGCCCTTGGGATCACATCCCCTATTGTCTTTTAGATGTGGGGAGAGGGCAGGCAATACTCTCCCCCCAGCCTTCATGGTGCAATGGTACCCCATTCTCATCAGTATTGTTTTTTAAATAAGGAGAGAGGGGCGTGCTTCTTCCTTCCCAGGTCACGAGAGGCAGGTACACCTCATCCCTTGGGCCAAAAGTGAAGAGGAAGGGGTAACTAGCATGAATTCTGTCAATCTCATCTGAATTTATGACATGTGATTGGCTAATAAAGGAAATTATTTTCATTTAGCCATTTTTTGATAAATTTGTAGTCTTTACATAGTGAAACAAAATTCCATCAACTTGGAGAAACACTATTAGAGTTGCACAACCTCAGAGAAATGTGTTGGGTTAGATTTGTGAAACCTGGGGAAAAACTCTTTAAAAAAAGAGTTTACTGCATTGACTTAGCATCTCCATGGGTGTCATTTTGAGTTCAGAAAAAACGCACACTTTTTTAAAGAAAATCTAAGTTTTCATGAATAGTTCAACTTTTTCTAATAAATATAAAAATAAAAAATCTGAAACATTAAACTGTTTCCTCACTTCCTCACCTGATATTACTACATCTACTGGTGTACATGATTGATAGGAGGTGTGATAGTTACATTTGGAAGATTTTCCCATCCGTTATTTCAAATCAACACTGAAGCCAATGCTGTACAATGAAGAAAAATAGTAACAGGGATAAAGCCTTATTGGCTGTTTATATGTTTTACAATATTTTTCAGTACTTTTCATGTAATAAACGTTACATACTGCTTAATTACGCCATGCACCAAAATGCTGCATTGTTGAAAATCATTTTTGGGTAATAATTGCAGAATGTGAACAACATATACACATTCATTAACAGATTAGATCCTGCCTGAAATACAACACTATTGTGTTCTCATTACCACATTTTCTAGAAGCAGTAAGGCTGGCCGAGCAGTAAAAAAGGAAGAGATAGTGGTATCATCATGAAATGCAGTCTGAAGCTTTGGGTAACCACACAGGCATGGCTGGTGCTAAATTAGATCCATTGCAGACACTTGCTCTACAGTACCATATAAATATTAGGGGCAGGTGATCAATTTTGCTCCACCGACAGAGTTGGTGGAGTTTTAGCGACTAGTTTCAGCAAATTTCTGCCAACCCCTGCTGGTGGAATTTTGTCTCAGGTGTGACCCATCAATGGTACGTTGATGAGCACAGCAAGATTTCTAGTCCTCTAGAGTGGTTTTCAGTTGCTAGGAGTGCACTTGTCAAGATTTCCTCATGCGGGCGGTTGTGGGCTGTTGCAACCGTTTGCAGTCAGAAAGCTGCTGCTCGAATAGAAAATCGACTCGAGCTTTAGCATTATCAAGGTGAGAAGCAGAGCACTCAGACCCAACGTGGTGCTTTTCATGCTGATTTTTTCCGGCCAGAATGAGATCTTGTAGCTACAAATCAGTGCATGACTCCAAAGAATTTTGCAGAGTTTTCATGTAACTTTGCAGAATTACATGGAATCAAATTCCGCAAGTTCCACCCGCCCCTAATAAATAGCTGTACAATACCATGCACATGCAATCATAAATGGTCAGAGGAAGGCACAACATAGCATTTAATAGGCACCAATGACCTTTTTGGTTGGAGAAGTTAGATGTGGGTCACAAAAATAAGAAGATACTAGTTTGCCTGGGTCGGGAAACATCATTTACTACGAAGGAATTACCCCGCATAATGTTTACCACGCGTCACTCACCACGAAAAGGTCTTTTCCACGCGTATGGCTTCAACGTCCGTCTTTACCACGCGAGTGGTATTCCTTCGTGTCGTTCTGCCTGTACGATCGGCGTGGGCTTTGGGGGGGGGTTTAGGGGTCGGGGGGGATCTAGGGGGGAGTTGGGGTTGGCTAGGGGGGTTTGGGGGGGTCTCCCCCCCCAAAAAAAACAAGCGGATAACAATAAATAAATAAGGAAATAGCCTCACCAACAAGGAGACGTGTACGTCATAATTGAAGTCCTTTCACAGTTTTGATAGACGTGTTTTGACGCTTGTTTCCGTGGTCGGTGGAAGAAAGGGCTGATGGGGAAAGACGTACAGGGGTCAGATAAGAATCTAAACTTTATTAATTAAGGTATTATTTAAGCGCATTATGAAAAAAATAAAAATAAAATGTAAGGGAATCTGTTGTTTTTAATTGTTTAAAACATCGATCTTTTCCTTTGTACTGCATGTAGCCTATCAGCATCGTTATGTAAATTTAAATGAGACGTGAGATGTTTCGTAACGTTAATTTTGCGGAGTAAAAACATGCGTTGTCAAATGCTGCGTGGTGAAGACACATGCGAACTAAAGTTCGCGTGGTAATGCCATGCGTGGAACTTGTCTTCGTGGAAAAATCATATATTCGCCTGGGTCTACAAAAATCCTTGTACCAGAGATGCGTTTTTCATAGTGAATAGGTCTTCATACTATCAAGAGTGATGCAAAAGTTGCTCAAAATGAAAAGTGGTCCACATCTGATTGACACTATTGTTCAAGCATCACTGATACATTTCTCACATTCGAAAGACCCTGAAAAAATAGAAGGTCATCATTAACAGTGCAAATCATACCTCAATTAAGGAAATCGGTTGTAAATTATACATGGGATTATATAATCCATGGATAAATGTCAGTCTCAAATTTCTTCATATTCGTCAACAAGTGACACACTCAGTCACCGATTGTTGGACTTGGCCCTTTCTCCACGGCCATTCTAAAAATGTATTTCCTTCACCCTCCTGTTTTCTGAACCTGTTTTTGTTGACTTTAGGGCTCTGCACCCTTTACTAAGCCTAACCAGTGCTAAAGTGCTTGTGCTCTCTCCTTAAAGCATGGTAGAATTGGCTTCTACCCAATTAGCATATTTCAATTACTTGTAAGTCCCTAGTAAAGTGGCACTACCTGTTCCAGGGCTGGGGATTTAAATGGTACTAAAGTAAATGTCTTGTCTTTGTTTAGCGCACAGCTACCCGCAGTGGGTTTCCCGGCGCTTGTACGAATACCGCAAGGAAACCCTTCCTGGTTTTCCGTGTGAAGTGTCCACTCCTGGGCACCCCCATGGTGAAACCAGGCATCCCCGGCGCTGTGGGGGCCGTGTGGAGACTAAGCAAACTACTGCCCAGAGTTGCAGCGTGGGACCCATGATTAGAATAGGCACTGAGGTGAGAATATCCGGTCAGAGGAATTTATGAGCCCAAGACCCGCCAAGGCGGGAATCGAACTCTGGTCCCTGGCCGGAGCTCTGCATCAAGGTCTGCCTGCTCTTACCATTGAGCCACACTTCTCTAAAGGACCTGCAGCATTTATTGTGCCACCTACTTAAGTAGTTTTGCAAACCAGTCTCAGGCCTGGCATTGCTTTCTGTGTGTGTAGTTATAAATTGCCATTTCAACCTGGCAAAATAAGCATTTGACATTAGATATAAGTCAAGCATAGGGAAGGCCCTGCACAGCCCTGGGAGCAGGGTGCAATGTATTTAAAAAGGAGGACATTTACTTTTAAGTTTTATATGTTCTGGTAGTGAAAAACTCCTAAATTACTTTTTCAGTACTGTAAGGCCAACCTCTTCCATAGAATAGCATTCAAGTTACTTTATTACATTTAATAAGCTGTAATTTCCAAATGGTAACAGGTAATCAGTTATTGTTTAGTGTCTTTGGAATTGCAATGAAAGCTCCTAACCTTTGAATGTCAGGTTTTAAATTACAATTTTGAAAGTGCCACTTTTAAGAACCTGGCATTTTTCTACCTCAGCTATTTGGTGCATGTAGCCTGTTTCTTGGTCACATGACTGGGTGTAGCTGACAGTTGGGCTTTGTGAATTCCTCTTAGACAGCCACACACAATAGAGAGCGTAGGGGTGCCTGGTTGGGACGTCACTGACAGGATTTAGGGAGGAGCTGGCCACAGCCCTACTTAGACTTGAATAGGGTATACCCAGTCATGGGTCCCTTGCATACTGTGCCACTGGATTCAGGCTAGTCTGCCTGATGAGGGATGATACTGCTAAACCGGTCCCAGAATGCTTGTTTATGCTCCAGGATGGATCTGGGTTGGCAGTTCGGGCTGGCCTGTTTCCATGAGAAGCAGGATCGAGACTGATTTGCATTTGTCTGAGTCCAAACTGGGGTGGCATGGTGACTAAAAGACCGATGGATTTAACCCAGAACTCTTGCCTGGGGGGTGAGTGTTTGAAAAGTTTCAGCACTCCATCATCTCGTGTTGTGTCTGCCGCCTCCATACAAAGGACTGCATAACTTCTGTAGTTAGTCTGGGGGAGGACAGGGAAAACAGGATGCCTGGGAAGTTCAAAGAGAAACCTCTAGGAGCTTCTCCCACTTCAAAGGATGGCCCAAGTGTAAGTATTAGACCCCAGACACCAACTCTTGAGTGCACTTCTGGACCTGTGGTTACTGTGCCAGGACGAAGTACAACAGTGCTGCTGAAAAAATTGCCACTCTGATGGACTTCTGCTCTGGAATGTTTGTAAAAGCATTTTTTAGGACCAGGTAATGGTCCCTTGGACCTACTCCTAAAAAATAAAATGAAAACTTTTTTTTTTTTAATGCATCCTGTTTTATCTTTAAGGAAAACTGGGTGCATTTTAAAACAACTTGCTTTATTGAAAAGCAATCACAGACACAGTGGTCTGCTGAACCCAGCAAACCACCATCCCTGTGATTTTTGCAATTCCCAATGGGCCAAAAACTGACACCTGTCTCATGAATATTAATAAAACACTTGTACATTGGTATTCGTAATTCACAATTAGCGAATCACAAAAATTCACTATTTGTTAATCACAAACGATTTCCAATGTACATTTGGTCCTATATTCTCTAAAACCATTAAAATTGCATTTCTCCAATCCTACTGATTTGACTTTTGCCATTTTAGTCAAGTTTAATTTATTTTAAAAAACTTAATTTTTCATGTTCTGGCGTGGGACCCTTGTTGTGGTTTGTTTTACTTTATTACTGTTCTTTACACAACTAGGCCCGAATGCTCCGTGCAAAGCTACCAGAGAATTGAGCATAGGCTAATTTAGAGCTGGCTTGTGCCTCACCCTGACAAGGATTGTGATTGCTGCTTGACATGGGCTCACACTCTAGTCAACCAACAACCCAATTTCTAACACTGATTATTAAGCCCGAGTGTAGTTCGCAGAGTTTTACTCCACTGAATTTCGCTGAGTCACCGAAAAACTCTGCTGACTTTTATAGAGTTCCGCAGGTGGGCGGAGTATTGCTCAGCCATCCATGATCACATGATGCTATTTTTAAGTTGCCCTGGCACTGGCTTCCACTAAGGCAGTAAACCAATGTAGAACTCCACCAGCTCCGGCTTTAGGAAGTTGAGTACTGGAATGGAGGAGTGGATGGATCTGCAGTCTACACTTCTTGCTCCTTGCTCCTTGCTCACTGCACCATCAGGATTCAAGCAAGCCGGGCCGAAGACGGCTGTAATGCCAGAAACCGGTCCCCGGAAGCTTGTTTCCTTTCCAGTAAAAGAATTGGCTTGGTAGTTTGGTCTGCCCTGTTCCCATGATGCACTGGGCCAGGGACAGACTGATTTGCATGTAGCCAGGTTCTGAGCTGGGATGGTGCAGTGAGGTAAAAAACGGTGATGGATCAAGCCCAGATCTGTTGACTGGGTAGGAGTGTTCTGCTTAATTCAGATACTCTGTCCATCACCACCCCCTTTTCTGAATCGTTTTGTCCACCATAAGCGTGGAAGGGTATACTCAGATGTGAGTCCCTTGCTCACTGCACCATCAGGATTCAAGCAAGCCGGGCCGAAGACGGCTGTAATGCCAGAAACCGGTCCCCGGAAGCTTGTTTCCTTTCCAGTAAAGGAATTGGCTTGGTAGTTTGGTCTGCCCTGTTCCCATGATGCACTGGGCCAGGAACAGACTGATTTGTATGTAGCCAGGTTCTGATCTGGGATGGTGCAGTGAGCTAAAAAACGGTGATGGATCAAGCCCAGATCTGTTGACTGGTTAGGAGTGTTCTGCTTAATTCAGATACTCTGTCTATCACCACCCCCATTTTCTGAATCGCCTTGTACACAAGGCCCCCTTTTACGCTATGGTTAGTGTGAAAGATGTTGGCAGTGGGTGTTGCGGTGGGCGTTGCACCGCAACACCCATTCATTTTGACGCTGCCCTCTATGAACAAGGGTGGTGTACATAGGAGGCAGCGCCAAAATTAAAACCAGGTAAAAACTGGTCTTAAGATGGCAAAACTAGGGGAAATGCATTATTTCTCCTCGTTTTTGCTTTTTCCATGTGTGCTGCCTTGTGCAGCACACATGGAAATAGCAAAATGGCATTGTTTATATATGTACAGGAAGGTGTCGCTGCCTGTACATACATTTTTTTTTAAACAAAAGCCATTTTGTCACTTTCCTGTGTGCTGCATGAAGTATTGTTTATGTGCAGGAAGGGAGACCTTCCTGCACATAAACAATCTTCCCTCAATGCAGACACCCTTGCACTATGGTGCAAGGGTGTCTGCATTGGCGGTAAGTTGCTAAAAAACGTAGTGCCATCGCAGGGGGAAACGCAAGGCTACGCCACATTCTTGTAAATATGGTGCAGCCTTCCGTTTCAGAAGTAGAAGAGAAAGGCGTTAAGCCAGGAAGGCTAACGCCTCTCTCCTCCTTGTATATATCCCCCTATGTGCTGTCGGAAGAGCGATAACCATGGTGTCTCTGATGAAGGCAGGTGCTATGAGGTGAGCATGTTCAATGCACCCACACTGCAAAGTTTTAATTTTTCTACGGTGTTCAGCATCATGCACAGAATGGCCACTATAATATAAAAGTTAACACCTGTATTCAGAGCTCATTATTACCCAAAAATGGATATCACAAGGCACTGAATGCCCACATTAAATTAAGAATTAACAATAGTATAAATGATGGCGGGATGGGGGTTATCACTTCAGAGATTGACCATTTTTGTGGGAAGGCATGAAACACAGTGACTGCCTCACCAAGAGTTGGAATGAAAATATGCCCCAATTAGGTGCTTTATTTTAATATAACTAAATGCCAGACACTAAGGAACAATTACATTCTTACCTGACAGTAAGACATATCCACATAATGTTCCAATTCTGGTGCCCGTGGCACAAGGTTTGTCTGGGCATTATGACATGTAACTATGAACTGAGCATGACAAGTCATAATGCCTGATGTTTTATCTGTTCCATTTGTACTTTCTTCATGGCATAATATCAAGAACGGCGTTAACATTTTCGCCAGTTTAAGGCAGAAAACTGCTGCTAAAACGGTGATAATGGGTTTGATGCTGTGGAGAATTTCAATAGAAGCCGGACAGCCTTATTCATGAAGGCTAAATCGGCTCGCAAAGGGCCGGATTCTGAGAATCCGGCCCTTTGCGAGTGCGATTTTTGCATTTGGGATTCATCATCCCAAATGCAAAAATCGCTAATTGCGATTTCGCAAATGTGCGAGGAATTACATTTAAGGAATCTCTATTTGAGATTCCTTAAATGCAATTCATCATACATTTTCAAATTGCGAATTCGCAATTCCTGGCCGCAATTTACCGCGAGGTCAAACCTCGCGGTAAATTGCGAAAACTCAGAAAAATGCATTTAAATGCATTTTTCTGAGTTGCATCTTACACACACACATGTCCTTTGGACATGTGGGTGTGCAACACCTGTGAAAATTTCCATTTGAGGGGTGCTACAGGGTGTCCTTTGGACACCCCTGGCACCCTTTAAATCGCAATCTTATTTGCGATTAGCAATTTGCTAATCGCAAATAAGGAATACTCCCCATTCATTCCTATGGGCCTTTTGGCCCATAGGAATAAATGGGGAGTTTTTCCTTATTTGCGATTAGCAATTTGCTAATCGCAAATAAGGAATCATTAGGATTCGCAAAAATTTTTGCTAATCCTACATGAATCCCGTTTTGCGAGTCCTTAATAGCGATTCGCTATGATTGGCTATTAGGGCCTCGCAAAACGGGAGATTGATGAATAAGGCTGTATGTTCACACCAGAACATGGACTGCTATTGAAATTCTCAAGGGCGCATTATCAAGCCCATTATCGCCGCTTTAGCAGCAGTTTTCTGCCGCTAAACCGGCGATAATTTTTAATGCCGTTCTTGATAATATGACCCTTTCCTCTTTTGTTTTTCATGAGAATTTCTGTCTTTCGGTATTGGGGCTAAATGACACACCCCAAAGCCACAGTGCAGAGGCAGTTACACACAGCATTCCTGCAGCATCTCACACAATGAGCAACTGTCCTGCTCTCATCCATGCTGCATTTACATAGGCAGCCGTGCTTCCTTATCTCCCATGCTGCTTTATCTGTGCTGCTTGTTCCCCTAAACCATCTACACTCCCGCTATGGCACCTCTAAGCTAGAGAAACGGTGACTCACCTGGCCTTCTCATTCACTATCTGAAGCAGAAAGTTGGTGTAGGCTTGCAGAGCCAATGTTTTTTTTCAATTTTGTTGATATTTGACAAAGTAAAGACAGGCAGACACAAAGTTTTTTAATAAAAATAAAAATCGGTGTTCTGTCTACGCACCACTGATAGTGCTACCTTAATAAATCAATTTTACAATTATTTTGCTAGAAAAAACGAATTATAAACAAATGTTTTTGCAACCTCACTGGCCAATTTTGTTGACGTTTGGCCCTTTTTAAATGCACCAAAACATTTTTTCCTTAATTCTTTTTCACAAACACAGTTATACCAAAGTATTGACATCCTGTTACAATTAATACCCTTGCATGTCTACTCATACATACTAGATATAGCACTTTAAAATTGCAAGCAATATGCAAATACCAATATTCCCCTTACTTCATAATACTGATGTAGCTAACTGCCTTTTCTTTCATGCCACTTTTCACTTACATAGATAACAATTGTATCTATAGTATATCAACAATTGCTATTAGAAAATAAATTACTAGCCGAATGTATTAGCTTTTTTCATGTGATTTCTTTGTGATTCATCAGTTATTATTTTCCAGTCTATGCAAGTGTTGTTGTAGCCTACAAAAGAACATGTTGGTTCGTCCATATGAAATTCTCAGTATTTCTTACTGCATGTATGTAACCTTGCAATTTTTTAATGTTCTTTGCACTTGTCATCTATACCTAGTACAATCATTGACTGGTTAGCCAATGCGTCGTATCCTTGTAATACAAAATATATAGGGAACACACAGCCTGTCACATAGTCAATGTGCTTGCTTCACCACTGCTAGTACCAGATGTAGACAGTCTTGATTCAACCCTAGTCCAATTTCCAGCATCCTATTGATAGCATATACCTACCACACTATTTAATTCTCTGTCTTTGGGTACCACATTTTCACCATATAATGCAGTGGCGTAGCGAGGAGGGGGCGTTCCACCCCAGGCGGCAGGAGTTTTTGAGGCGCTGGGTCCCCTCTCCCCTGCTCTCACATGAGGAATCATCATCAGCAGCACCTAACCCCCCCCCACCCCCCTCTTCAGCGTGGCCGTGGGGTGGGTAGGGCACAGACCGCCACAGGCAGCAAAGTGCCTAGCTATGCCACTGATATAGTGTGAAATTGTTTTCTCAATCATAACATTATTTCATCAACAATACAAACAGTACCTAATATGCCCATTTGTTACTGTGCATGCCTGTTAAGTTCATCACCTTCAGTGCAAGCTGCATATCCTGATTTCATTTATTAAAGCTCCTCTGTAAAGGCACAGCTAGCATTTGATAATACTGTGTATTCTTCTAAGTGGCTCTACTACCAGCTATCATCTTGTTGTAGCCCAGGAAATGTTTTCATTATGGGATGTTCTTTCTAAGAAAGCTTTGGGCACTACACACAATCCCTCGGATATTACCAATCACTTTCCTTAACAAAAAAACAGACCTACTGACTTTGCCAATGCTTGTTAAACATACTTTACTCAAGTATCTGTTTTTCCATTTACAATGCGTACAGTAAAATATATTGTGATCAAATGTGTGTATGCCTAGTGTGCGCAATGGTACTAGTAACTTAAAATTAAACGTAAAAAGACAGAACAGAGTTAATGCATAAATCTTGCAATCATCTAACTTAGACTGGATTAATATGAAGTGAATGCACAAGTCATGTCTTCCATATTTAATGTAGGTATTAAATGTAGGAATGATGATAGTCGGTGTGACACGAACAAGCTGGGCGGTCTCTGTGCATTGAATTACTGATTTGGAGTACGACATTAATGGAAAATTTGTTCAGGAAGCAAATACAATTGGCCAGCAATAAAAAAGAAGGGTCTGAGCTCTTATCTCAGTAATTTGTAAATTGCAATGAAAGGCTTGTACGGGAAGCGTTCACCAACCTCTGAGCAGGGCGATTAAGGAAGGAGAAATAAAATGTTGTGGAAACACTGGGGCATATTATCAAGGACCGGTGTTAAAATTATCGCCGTTTTATAGGCAAGAAACTGCAGATCAAACGGCGATAATGGGCTTGATAATCCGCGCTTGTTAATTCCCATAGAAGCCCATGTTAACATCAGGACATGGGCTTCTATGGGAATTACCAAGGGCGTATTATCAAGCCCATTATCGTCGTTTTATCGGCAGTTTCCTCCCGATAAAACGGCGATAATTTTAACACCGGTACTTGATAATATGCCCCCCTTTTCTCTCATTCTATGCCAAATGTTGCAGCAGATGTTGGCTGCAACTTGCAAAATAAGACACACTAATGTTAATTTTCCTTCACTTTCCAAATGCAAATGAGCTGCTTTAAAATACTAAATCAAACATGAAAATAATGTGCATCGTTTCTTTGATTACTGGTAAGATTGCTTGTGGCAGCTTATGCTAGGCAGTGGATTACATAAAACCATTAATCCAAAAATCTCGATGCCAAGCAAATTCCATCTGTGAGGCAAAGTGTTTCCTATTGTTTTGATTGTTTTTGTGTTTTCTTTTCCATTTGGACCCATTAAAAGAGCTGTTGTTGCTGTGGTATTTTCAAGACAAGCAATGGTCAGAATAAAATTGCGAGAAATATATTCAGCTCTACAGACCATCTGATTTTACTAAAACCTGAAAGGTATCAGTACAGATAACAGCTTTTACTTCCTGTTCAGTTTCTTTTATATCTTGGATAAGTAAGTAAGTAAATTCTCTATTGCATGATTAATACCAATCTTTGCAATTGAGCTAAAAATACACAATTGAGCACTTTTGCAAAAGCACGTGAAAAAATAAATCATTTCATTACAATAACATTAATATGAAAGCCTCTCAAAATTTGCAGTATTGTTGTAAATAAATATGTACATAAAACTATTGAACATCTTAAAGCACTCCTTAGTTAAAAAAGTTAAAAACCCAGAGTTTCCTCTAAGACGAACGTCAATTTGTACTTTTTGTGCTTACAGTACCGTGAAAGTTCACTGACAAACTTGGCAGGAGGAAGTTCTTTACGGGTAAGGATTTTTGCATGGCGTCTGATTTTTTCCAGTTTAGGTGCTAGCAACTGGGTTTAGCACAGTATTTACTGATTTCATAAAATGTACCAGTCTGCAGGCTAATTGAATGTCTCCCCCCATAAAGCATGCCAACAATGCCTGTCGGCGGGTGCGCAGGCGTCTTTGGTTCCAAAGCTGTGTTAGTTGTCGCCTTCATTTATTGTCTAGGGCTTTACAACTACATAGTAAGTGCAAAACGTCCTCCTTTGGGTCTCCGCAGAGTCTGCAGTTTGTATTGGATTCCGAACGTGTCCATGGGGGACGATGTTCTTTTGATGGTATTACCCCTATCTTCAACTGCAAAAAGGATTCCTTTGCTGCCTGTGAGAATCCTGTGCCTAGGTATGCCTGTGGTAGGAACCTGGTATAGCTCTGTATCACGAACCACCCGTGAGCCCTCCTGGTAAGTGCAGAGTTATCTTCTTCCAGGGATAGTATCTTCACTGTTTTATTTAGGAGCTGCTTAAAGCATTTGTGAGTACCGTTCGCTTCCCAGAGATCTTTTAGCACAAGAGAGTTTATTGCTGCTTGGAGATAGACCATTGCAGGGCTGTCCTTGTTCCTTTCCAGCTCTTTCCATAGGTATGTGTTCAAGGTACCTATCTCAGCTCTCTTTATTTTGTGCCAGCATTTAGCGTAAGCACCCTTGGGTGCTATTTGTTGTTTTTGTAGGCCGAACTCAAGCCTTAATTGTGCTGGCGAGGTGTACGGTGGGACACTGAAAAGTATTTGCATTGCTTTGGATACTACTTTGTCTAAGATGGACTTGTCTCTCCCTCTCATGCTTTCGCTGCCGTAAGTTATCAATGGCAGTAGTCTTGCTTGTAGCACATCTAGCAGAGGGATTAGGTTTGAGCCTGTTATTTTGTTCTTAATGCTCTTTAATGCAACGGCCAATGATATCCCTCTGTTTCTGATCGCCGTTTTTTGTTGTTCGAATGACCCTTTCATATCAAGGATTATGTCCAAGTATTTGTATTCTTTGACTATTTCCATCTTCTGGTCGCGTAGAAACCAATGTGGCTGTTTTTTAAAAAAAAAATTGATTTAATATCATCACCTTCGATTTTTCTAGATTTATGCTTAAGCCGTTCTTTTTGGAGCAGTTGCTCATTGTATTTATTAGGTGTTCAAGGCCTATGGGAGTTCGGCTTAATAATATTACATCGTCTGCGTACAGAAGGTTAGACAGAGTGTGGCCCCCTAAATTTGGGGCGTGATGATTACAGTTATCAAGGTCTGCGGAAAGTTCGGACATAAAGAGATTGAACAGGGTCGGTGTGAGAACGCACCCCTGCTTCAGTCCTTTTGTGGTTGGTATTTCCCTTGATAAGCAATTGCCTGCCCCCAGTTTTATTTGAATCCAGGTTTCTGTGTGAAGTAAAATCAATAGATTCAACAGTTTAGGGTCTACATTCCAGCCTGAGAGCTTGGCCCAAAGTTTTCCTCTGTCTATGATGTCGAAAGCGGATGAGTAGTCAATAAAACATATAAACAACAATACTTTTATGGAGGGCCTGAGGAATGTTTACAGACCAGCCTAGGTTATATTCCTCACAACAACTGCATATACAACATAGAAACCTAGGGGTCTCAGAAAGAGGATACTTAAGAGCCTCTGCGTAATTATCTGGATGCCTAATAGTACATATAGATAGAGTCAATACTAATTAGTTTTGACTTAGGACAAAGATTTGCAAAAAAAGGTGTACCACCAGTGATTGTAGAGGAGGACCATTTCAGATTCCCATCAAAGGCATGTATGATCAATATTATCACTTGGTTATCCTTTAAGGGTCATGTGTCTCTAGATCATTGAGACATTGATCCTACCCTTTATAAAGAAATGGGGTTCCGACCCACAATCACTTTAGGACCATGTGACTTTGATCTGTGGGGATCAAGTGCAGTGGAAAAAAATATATATGGAAGTGGTGAATTTAAAATAGGATAGAGAACCACCAGGAAAATCTTTATTGATAGAGGGGCTTCTTCCTGTTAAAAACAAGAACAGTTCAAAAATATATGTACCTTGCAGTTTAACCAAATACCTGCATGGGCGTCAACATGTTTCAGCCTTATGGGAGTAGGACCCTAGGCTTTCTTCAGGGCCTCTGTTCTAACTTATAAATGCTACTGCGTTTAATGCATAATGTGCAAAAATAATACAAAAATAGTGAAATACTATAAGATAATCACAAAAAGGATATGATTTTCCGTCATCTGTTAGTACTTCTCCGTGTCACCTGGTGTATCAGACATCTAAAACAACAAACACATGATGGACACACTATTAGAAACAACCTTGTACCCATTACCCTGTCCAGGTCCTTCTCTACAATCAGTGGTGGTACACCTTTTTTTGCAAATCCTTGTCCTAAGTCAAAACTAGTTAGTCTTGACTCTATCTAGAGTGTACTATTTTTTTTTAAAGATATTTTTATTGCAGAGTCGTAAAGTGCATAATCATACTTTTCAACATTCCAGCATCCGACAACATCAATGCGTACGTCATGAATCAAAATACTACACAGCCCGTGAACCCACATCCCGGGGGACGGGTGGCGTATTCGTACAAAACAATAGAGGCACATTTGACAAATGATATATGTAGCCGTTCAGCAGGAAAGTCTTACATCTGCATTTTCTCTATTCTTCCCTCCTCCCACCCAGTCCCAACCGTACAAACTGTTATAACCCCCAGAGGCAATAGCACATTGTCAGTATAGTCTTTATAAAACACTTACATCGGTTTCCCCACAAGTCTGTATCCATAGCATGCATGACATCATCTGGTATCCATCTTTAGCCTCCTAACCCCACATCCCACCCATACCCGTCAGAGTACAAATCCTTAGGATCACATTCCATGTGAACATCCATTACAAGTCTCTCCTCGCTTCTTGCCCATCATCCCACGTCTCCCTACTTCTCTCCCATTCAATGGTCACCACTTAGGTGCTGCGGTCCCTTCAGAGGCCCCCGTCTAGGCCATGATAAAGTCTCCATTTACTCCACACTCTGCGGAATTTCTTCGGACAGCCTCTTGCCTTATATGTGACTCTTTCTGCCGCCATGTAGAGGTCCAGTCCCTTCCTCCATTCCCCAATCTGTGGTGTGTCAGCCGCCCCCCACTTCCTCGCTATGTCCCTCTTAGCCACCACCAAGGCCAATACTAGGAATATTAGCTGTGGACGGGGCAGATCTATATCGTTGGTCATTCCCAGTAGGAACAACTTCGGTTCCAGTGGAATGTCTATCTCCAGTATGGCACTTAATTCACTAGCGATCTCGTTCCAGTAGGCCTGTATATGTGTGCATGACCATAGTATATGTAAGAAAGTCCAGTTCTCGTGCCTGAATTAGGCGAAGGCGTGACTTGATTGCTACTTCTCTGGGATGCATCAGTACCTCTCCCCAGTCTACATCATCCATCTCACCCACTTCCTGTTCCCATGTATCTCGGAGGCCCGCTAGTGTGTCCGGTTTATTATTCATAAGTGTTTTGTAGGTCAGTGAGACCGCCTTCCCTGGGATCTTTTCTTGCAGTAAACGGCCCTCTAGTGGCGCGTACTCGGGGAGTGGGTCCCGTAGTGTCCCTTCCGCCAAGTAAGCATGTCTCAGTTGTATGTATTTGTAAAGTTGAGATCGCTGTAACCCAAATTTGGTCTGCAGAGATGCAAATGGTTTCAGCGCTCCGCCTGTAATTATGTCCCCTAACGTAGAGATGCCAATATCGTCCCATCCCTGGAACCCCTTTAATTTGCGTAGCTCTTTGAGCCAGGAGCATTCCCATAAAGGGGTTTGCCTCGTAACCCTGTGCGTCCACCCGGTGACATTTGTGGCTCTATTCCATGCCCCCAGTGTGATCCTTGTTGCCGCCAGTAATCCGGCCTGTCCCTTCGCCCCATATAAGTAGTACAGGCTTGAATGGGTGCCCATTTGGTACCGTTCCAGACCATATGTGGGGTGGGTGGCGGGGGCGTGTAGCCAATCATAAATGGGGGCAAGATGTTCCGCCCAATAATATGCCTCCAGATCAGGAAGCGAAATCCCTCCATCATACTGATGTCTCTGTAGTGTCGCGAGGGCGACCCTGGGGTGTTTCCCCAGCCATAAGAACGACCGAAGGTCCGCCTGTATGTCTCGGAACATCTTGGCAGGTATCTGATAATATTCATTCTGGAAGGCGTAGAGGAATTTTGGGAGCGATATCATTTTGAACATTGCTGCTCTACCGAGTATCGTCAGAGGGAGAGACCGCCACCTATCTGCGTCAGTTTTAAAGTTATTCACGATACGTGCGATATTACAATCGTATGAGGTACCTCTATTAGCCGTGATGAATATCCCCAGATACTGGAAGCCTTCTCCGGTCGTCTGTAGATTCTGCGGCAACTGAGGCCATTCCTCAGGCCCTTGGGGATCGTATAGTGTTAATTTGTGCCGGTTAATCTGGTATCCTGATCTTGCGCCATAGTTTGCCAGTACATCAAATATTGCCGGTATTGTGCTCTCTGGCCGTGTAACATAGAGGAGGACGTCGTCTGCATAGAGGGATATTTTTTCATACCGTACGTCTGCTTGGCTGATACAGAACCCCACAATCCTCTCATTTTGTCTGACCGCTGAGGCCATTACCTCGATTGTCAGGGCGAATAGCAAGGGTGACAGGGGGCATCCCTGTCGGGTTCCCCGTTGAATGGAGAAAGTCTTGGACATCACCCCATTTACTCTTACTCGGGCCTCAAGGCCTGCATACAAGAGACCGATTTTCCTCCTGAATTTGGGTCCAAAACCCAGCCGTTCTAAAACTCCCTCCAGGAAGGGCCAGTGGACAGCATCGAACGCCTTTTTGGCGTCAAGGGGCATGAACCAATGTGGGTCAGCTCTGTCTTTTGCCACATGTAGCCAATTATGTGTCCTCCTCAAATTATACCTGGTCGCCCTCTCTGGAATGAACCCAGTCTGATCCATGTGTATCAAGTCTGGGATGACCCTTCTCATGCGCGAGGCCAGTATGGTTGCATATATCTTGGCCTCCACGTTTAGTAATGAGATGGGGCGGTATGAGGCACAGTTCTCCGGGGGCTTCCCCGGTTTATGGATCTGGACGATCGTGGCCTGTCTAAGAACTAGGGGGAACTGTCCCTCTTTCTCGGCATCCTGAAACATGCCCAGCAAATGCCCCAGCAAGAGATCAGCCATAGTCTTAAAAAGTTCTGCCGGAAGGCCGTTAGGACCTGCGGCCTTTCCTGTGCGGAGTTTGGCCAGTGCCACTCGAACCTCCTCCTCAGTGACGTCTGACTCTAGATCATCGCAGTCAGGTTCCTCAAGCGCTGGGAGGGTGATGGGCGCCATATATTGCAACGCCTCTTCTTTGGAGCCCAGATCTCGGGCCTCGTATAGCGTTTCATAACAATCTGCAAATGAGTCAGCTATCTTGTCATCAGTGCAGGCCCAGGAATTCGGGCTCACCCGTATTTTCTCAACCCAGCGTTCGTCCCTCTCCTTCCTACTAAGCCAGGCCAGTAATCTCCCGGACTTGTCACCTACGTCATATATGAGGTGTAGGGTTGCCAGTGCTTGCGTCCTGGCCTCCCAAGTCACTAGCTGCCTATACTGCGTCTGGATATCCGCAAGGCGTCTTTGCGTCCCTACGTCTCTCGTGAGAATATGTTCTTGTTCTAACTGTAGTATGTGCGCTTCTAATGTCTGTATCTCAGTCTGATTCTTTCTTCTAGCCTCAGCTAGTCTACAATGGGCCCTATCACGTAACACCACCTTAAGCGCCTCCCACAGGACTACTCGGGAGTCTACTGATCCTTCATTCTCTCTCAAAAACACTTTCACGTCGGCCCTGAGTCCCTTCCTAATGTCTGGGTTTTGCAAATCCCAGGTCGAAAGTCGCAGGGTTCTGGGTCCCTTCTTTCGTCCACCTGTCTGAACCACTAAGGGGGAGCGATCAGATATCCCGCGAGCATAATACTCCGCCGAGTCTGTTACCTGCAGCGCCTGCATTGCCATGAAGATATAGTCCAGGCGAGAGTAGACTTTGTGAGCCCCAGAGAAGAAAGAGAAGGCCTGGGTGTCTGGGTGCATCCATCGCCACACATCCAGGAGGCCCAGAATCTCCATGAATCTGGCTAGAGGGGTCTTGTTCTGCGACCTGTTTCGTTCACCTGACTGGTCTGAGGAGGAGTTCATCACATCATTAAAGTCCCCACCAAGGATCTGGATCGTGTCCGATGTATTGAGGATTATGTCTGTTAACCCCTTCATGGTATCTGTCTTTAACTTGGGTGGGGCATATGCTGATATGAATGTGTACTCCCGCCGTCTCCATGACCCCCGTACCCCCACATAGGTGCCCTTGCTATCTGTCCAGACTTGAGTTACTTTCATTGGGGGGTTCTTTCTAATGAGTATCGCCGTCCCTCTCGATCCCGAAGAAAACCCTGCGTGAGCCAAAACTTTGAATTGCCCCCTTGCCAAGAAGGCGCATCTATTACCTTGCAGGTGCGTTTCCTGGAGGAGTACTACATCTGCCCCAGACCTCTTTATGTAATTGTTAACCAGGCCTCGCTTAATCTTGCATCCTAAACCGTTAACATTCCAGGTCATCACCTTAATGCTCCCCTCGCAGGCAGCTCCCCTTTCATGATCCCCCATAGTTATGCAGATGGTGAGTGTATAGCAAGCCCTGCAGGACCTGCGGCAGTGTTTGACGTGAGGGAGCCGCAAGTAGTCTACAAGATGGGACAGTTAGTGTTGGATAGCCTCTAGCGGGTCGCGGCGCGATGTGTTGCCATTCGTATGTGTCTGCCCAGGATACAATTGTGGTACTCAAATGGATTGCCTCATTCCCCCCCCTCCCAACTCCCCCCAACTCCCCCAACCTCCTCATTACACTATCCCCAAATTTCTGATTAAACACAACTGAGATCCCCCCCTTTCCCCCCACCCCACCTCCCTCCCCTTTTAGTCCCATCACTCCTCAAGGTAGAACTGACAGTAGGAGAGGGTCTATATCCCTTCCAAAGGTCCCCCTCACTTTCAACCTAGTCGAACAGATTTAGGTCAAAACATATAACGCATTCCCCAGTAAATAATCTTAAAAGTCAAAGGCGGGAAATGCTTACAAAAGAGTCTGTGATCAATAAAACCAATAGGTAAAAAAGGTGGGGGGGGGGGTAAACAACTTGCGTGTCTTCTTTAGCGTCGAGCTGCACTCTCGGTTTCCCATTCTGCCCTCGATCAGGAGTGCGAGTCCTGCGTGTCTGGATGTGGATCAGCTGGTCGTCCCGAACCGCCCTGTTCTAACTCGTGGATCGCCTTTTCCAGTGGATGGACGGAGTGTGCTCCACCCTCTTCCTCCCCGGACGAGATGACTTCAGGGTCCTCTCTCTCTTCTCCTTCCGAGCGGGAGGTTCTGTTGAGGCGGTTAAGTCCTGATCCTGTAGTGCCTCTCCCTCCAGGGGACGCTGATTGTCCTTTTCTTCTGTTCACTTGGGCGCGTCCCGGGTATGGCGTAGCCTGTGTCTGTCTCATATTCCTCTGTGCCTTTGGACGTTGGGTCTTCGGTCGCTCCCACTGCGGTCTGCGTGGAGTCGGCCCATCTGGACTGCCTCTTCCATCGTGATCTTGCCTACGAAATATGGGACGTTCCTCCAGCCACTTCCAGGCATCCTCCGGATGAGTAAAGAAGTGTGCCTTGTCTTTGTATATTACCTTCAACTTCGCCGGGAATAGTAGCATATAGGTAATGTTCATATCTCTTAGTTTTGCTTTGACTGCGTCAAAGGATCTGCGTTGCTTTTGCACTTCCTGGCTGTAGTCAAGGAAAATCATAATATTCACGTTCTCCATGCAGATTTCCCCCATCTTCCTGGATTCCCGCAGTATCAGGTCCCGGTCCTCCAAGTTGGGGAAACGCGCGATAACTGGTCTGGGCCGTGCTCCCTCGGGAGGCTTAGCCATTAAGGCCCTGTGCGCCCTTTCGATGATGAAACAGGTCATGAACTGCACCTCCGGGAAAGCGGTCATTAGCCAAGAGTGGAGAAAGGCCACCATGTCGGTCTTTTTCAATTCCTTCTATAAATCCAACGAAGCTCAGGTTGTTGCGTCACAACCTATTTTCAGCATCATCTACCTTCCACAACAGCTGACGATGTGAGGCCTGGAGTTCTGCCATATCCTTTCTCAACGTGGAGATCGTGTCTTTTGCCTCTCCTATGCGCGTCTCTGCGGTGGTCACCCGGTCTGACAGTTTTCGGATGTCTTGTCGCAACAGCGTCACCTCCGACCCCACTTCACCAATTTTCACCTCCAGTGCTGCCCTGGATTCCTGTATGTCAGTCCTGGACGCCTGGATAGCGGCCATCAAGATGTCTGTGTCGGTCCGCGGGCTGTTGGCTGTGAGCGCAACTTCTGCGTTCGGACGTGGCGCCGCAAAATTATCCATGGGGCCCTGTTTGGCAGTTCTGGGGACCGTATCCTTCTTGCCCATGACTGTTGATGATAGGTAGTGCCTCGCGCGTGGATCTGATGACCTCCGTCGGTCACCGGCCTGGTACCTGCGTCTCGCTGCTCACGCCTCTGGTCCCGATTAGGGCTTCAGCCTCCGTCTGTACCCCACAATTTCCCCACAGTTCTCCACAAGGGTCTTATGGCGCACACTCCCTCAATTGCGGCGCCGTGTATATGTGTGATGGCACTGCGTCTCGTGCCTTACCCACGTCGTGGCCCAGACCTTCCAACTGATCATGCAGTGCCTAGCAGCAGTGGTAGACCAGTGATCAGAGGCCAACCAGTCTCTGCCTCTCCCCAGGTCTCCTCAGGTCCAACCCCCACCCCCGTCTCGGGGAGGTCGGCGCACCTTCAAAATCTAGGCCACGCCTCCAGCAAGGCCCACGCTGCGTGGTCTCCACCGATCCCCTCGTAGCTCCCAGCTCCAATGCCAGATGGGGGTGGGGGGGGGGGGGAAGGCCAACTCTTCCCTTGTCACCGGGGGCGTGCTCCATGCCCGTGCTGATTACAGTTCTTTATCTGGTCTGTATGGGGTCTCAGGAGGGGCAGACCTTCTGAGCGTGGGTCCGCGAGCCAGGCTCTCGCGCTGCAAATCCAGCCGACGGAGTCTCCGTATCTCCCTGCAGTCGGCTATAGCACAGGGTCCCGTAGGCGCCGCAGCGGCCGGCGCTTCCCAGCCCCCGGCAGCGTACGCCGCCAGCACTTTACTCCTTCTTGTGCCGCAGGCGGGTGCAGTCCGGGCAATGATCCTCCGCCGTCCCGAGAGCGGAGGGCTGGGGACGGGAACCAGAGGTCCCGGTCAGAGCCCACCCAGCACCGCCACCCCCATGGGCTCCTCCGCAATATTCGCCCTGTGTTACTTCTTACCCGCGGGGGTCAGGCAGGTGATCGGAGGTGCTCCGGTGGTCCCCCGACGCCTTTGCAGAGCTCCGGCCAGTCCTCCTCCTTCAGGCTGAACCTACGGACTTAGCGCGCCGCCATCTTGAGGTCCGCGGCCAAGCTCATTTTGTTGCCTTCTTTCGCCGTTTTCGGCTACTTTTGATCCGGAGCCGAGTGATTACAGAGTCCCAGGGAGGCATAAGGGCTAAACGCCTTGTCAGGAATCTAGTTTTGGCTATGGGGAATCAGTATTTCAGCCGGATTATTAGCAGCTTGACAGGAGCTACTTGAAAACACGTCTTAGCTGGCCATGCTGCTGGCCACGCCCCCTCTAGAGTGTACTATTAGGCATCCAGATAATTACGCAGAGGCTCTTAAATATCCTCTTTCTGAGACCCCTAGGTTTCTATGTTGTATATTTTGTATATATAGTCAATAAAACACACAAATAACGGATTTTTTTGTTTAATTGTGGAGTCTATTAACCCCTTACGTGCGGAAGGTATTCCCTGCCTGTGCTGACTCCGCCTTGCGCGGGCAGAGTCATGACAGAACGGTTCCGTCATCAGCACAGCTCAACGGACGCTGATGATGGAACCGTTCCGTCATCAGCATCGAAGGGGTTAAGAGAGAGAGAGCAAGAATGTTTGTCGTTGTTTTTTTTTTTTTTTTTGGAAGCCAGTCTGGTTAATGGGGATTACGTTTTTCTTAGATGCCCATTCTGTTAGTTCTTCTAATAGGAGACCCAATAAATATTTGGCGCCTATGTCTATAGGGGCAATGAGCCTGTTGTTCTTTGCTTCGCTCCTATTGACTTTTTTGTATATCTGGGCGATAATTGATCCCTTCCAGGAGGTCGGGATTTGTTCTGCCACCCAGATTTTCATAAAGAGTGGGAGCAGTTGCTCAGCCCAGTAGTTTGATTCCTGCTTGTAAAGAACGGGGGGAATTCCGTTTGGCCGTGAGGCCCCCTCTTTCCCGCCTTTCACAATTCTTCCCTTGATCTGTTTTCTTGAGCCTGGGAAGTTAGTCTCCTCGACTAATGGCTTTGGGCCTTCGGACTCTCCTGTCAGACCTCTAAGTCTTGATTTACTCCGCCGGCTTCGTTGTTGAAATGGTGAGTTAGATGTTTTACCCACGCCTCTTCCGCTTTGTGGGAATTTATTCCAGGGGCTTTAGGATTCTCTATTTTGTTTACTGTATACCAGAATCTCGCGCTGTTGTTAGTTTTTGAGTCGTAAAGCAATTTCTCCCATATTTTTTCTGTGGTGTCCTGTTTTATTCGCCACTGAATCTTGTTCTTGTTGTTCTTTAATATCCTCAGCTCAGTCTGTAAGCTGTTGTCGGCCCAGTTTTTCCAGTTTTTCCGCAGAGTGTTCTGGTAATTGCGCTTAATTTGCTGGTTTGGGGTTTCAGAGGATGAGTTTTTGGGTTGTTTGTCGGCAAGGCAAATAGTTCCTTTTGGTTCATTGGTACATAGGTTTCTTGTGAAGATTTGGACTTGGAGTTAGCTGGGCAAAAAGTTTTCAGGAAGATTTCCCAGGCGCTGATATTATTATTGTTCTGTGATTTGACACTTTCCCAGCAGATCTTGGCTTCTTTCCCCAGTTTTTCTGGGTCGTTTGTTTTACATTTAATTCTTTTACACTTTGACGTGATCGTTAAATTTTGCACATCAATTGGAAGAGTTTGTGCAGTCCCCTGTGCCATCAAGGTCAGTTCTTGCGTGAGATGGTCGCTGCAGTCAGACGTGCCAATTTTGAAGTCACTTACTAATATGAAAAGAGGATAAGATAAAAAGGTGCCATCTATCACTGTGCTAGACTTGAAGTTGTGGAAGGTTGCTGCTTGAGGTCGGTCTCCGGGTGATGGTCCATTTATTGATATCAGGCCCAAGTTTGTTAGATCCTTTAATAGGTTTTTGGATAGGTTAGTTGGTTTTCCCCACAAGCACTCATCCAATTGAGGGATCCCCATTTCCTGGGTTCCTGGAGAGGAACATATTAAAGTTACCCGATACAATAAAAATCGGTGTTTCTCCTTCCGTTATTAGTTTGGTCAGTTCTAAAACCAGGGACTTTGCACCGTTATATTTACCTTTTGGGTGCAGGTAAGTGTTTACCAGGATAAGCTGTTGTCTGTTATTTCCTGGGGTTGAGGTTTCCAGCTGTATTGCATTATTCCATTGTCTGATATGTTCTTATTCAGCAGTTCTTTTACTGTGTTTATTGTTTTTATTGAGGTGTATGTGGTCAGTCCTCCTTTCTGGTGTCCAAACTTTGACTTTCCACTGGCTGGGAGGTAGTATGTTTTGTAGCCGTAGAGGTGGAATGGCTCTACCAACCAGGTTTCTTGGAGTAGAATTAAGTCATACCGCTGGAAGTATGACAGTAGATCTTTGTTTGTAGTTTTTGGACCTAGGCCATTTATGTTCCAGGAACACAGTTTTAACAGTGGCTTTATTTTTGGCATGTTCCTGATTGGATCTTCAATCTGTCATGGGCCTATCTGTCTGATGTTGATAGCTTTTGCTACCCAGTCCCAGTCTTGTTCTGAGTCCATCTCACCTATATGTCTGGGCGTCGGGAGGTATCTGTCCTTTCGTTGGGCTGAGCCTCCTCGGACTCCTCTTACCTCTTAGTACAGATTTTTTGGCTACACCAGACCAATCTTTTTTTTGTGTTCTGTTGGAGTGTTCTTGGAAATTGCGAAGTAGTGGTTCGGGGTTTGTATTAAGGTTTTATTTGAATCCCCCATGCTTCTAGTTGCCTTTCCTCCTTTATAATTTTTTCTACTAATTCTCCTGTAGTCCAGGAAGTTTTTGTTATTTCCTGTTCCGACTGGTGCTTATAACTGATAAATTCTATGGTCTCCAGATCTTGGGTGTTTAATCTTCCCAGGTTAGTGATCGAATTTAATACTCGGAGGATGTTACTTCTATTTAGGATATCCTCTCGGCCCTTTGATCTGTACGCTGGGATGAATAGTATTGATTTGTGGTTAACGTAGTTGGTGTTATCCTGAGATTTTTTGGATTTTATTTCAGATTCTGTTCTTTGGGGTATTCAGGGGGCTTGAGGGGCTTTCCCTCTCTGGTTCAGTGTTTCCATGTTGAGCTTTACGTCGGGTTATTTTATCCTTATTGTTGGGGTCGTGGCGATGGTGAGTTCCCGGGAGTCTGAGCCCCCTATTTTTTGTAAATCCATGCTTCCAGCGAGTTTTGTTTCTGTTCTTTTTACTCCTATAGAATTTGTTACAATCTTATTTTTTATCCCTGAACCTTCTTGCTTGTCCACTCCCACCTCTGCTCCTTTACTCTTGACTACTTGTGAAAGTTTGGTCTGTGGGGACATTATTTCAGATCCCTCTGCTTGTCGTATGAATTGGGTTCAACGCTGAAATTTCCTTGTTTCATCTCAGTATCTGTTGCCGGTTTGTTTGCCTGTTGGAAGAAGAACTTTATGGTGGGTGTTTAATTTTTCCCTTTTCTCTTCATTTTCCGTCGTTGTTTCGACGTTTGCTTTCTGCCAAACCATTGGTCTCCTCCTTCTGGGTTGTTTAGCTGCTCTGTAGAGTTGCTCTGCAGCTGTTCTTCTTGTTGGGGCGAATTTAAGGTTCCCGCTTGATCTGGACTCATGCTTTTGTTCCCTTGTTGTATTTGTCCATCCACAGCACCCTCTCCTGTGTTCAATTCATACCTTTCTTTGGACTGGGCCTCTGTGCTATTTGTTTCCTTGGTTTTTTCAAAATGATTCGGTGCCTCATTTTCTCGATTTGAGGTGCGACCCATGCTTATTATTTCTTCGCTTCTGATTGCCTTTGCTAATCCCTTTCTATGGGTGGCGTTTGCATTCTTTATATCTGTTAGGAGATCACTCATTACAGCCGGAAGGGTAGCTAGTTTGTCAATAATTGAATAGCAATGATATCTTGGATAGGAAAAATTAGCCTAGTTTCTGACACGCTTAAAACAGGCAGCCTTCATAAGGAAGATTACCTACAATCTGTAGAATGAAACAATTCAGTTTATTGTAACGGATGCCAGTGTAAACAAGCATTTGCAATGCAATTGGTCTCACATTTGAGAGGGTTTAAGCTATTGGCATTGTAAATGACAACGCCTTTTATTTATCTGTTTTGATAATTAACAAATAAATTAAAGGCATTGTCATGTACACTGCCAATAGCTGAAAATCTTGTAAATGCGAGATCCATTTCATTTCAAAGAAGTGGCGGCCATTGTCCCGGGCTGCTTGGAAAGTGAAAGCGCACATGGCGCGCTGAATGTTGCAGGAGAGCTTGTCTGCCTGCAGTTGGAGAAATCATTAAAGAAAAGAGTGCTTACAGACTTAACAAGACATATGTGTGCAACAGAGGAAAAACGGCCACTCCTCATGGGAGATTGCAAATGAAGACAAGGTGATACTGAGGAGGGACTAATAAGCCTATTAACAAATCAGAAGCCGGCATATACAAAGGGAAATGACACAAGCCAATGCATAATATGGGCGGAGCTACAACTCCATACTCGAATACCGGATGCCTAGCAGAGCAGCACATAAGTATTTTATAAATACAGCAAGATATAATTTGTTTAGCTCTCACATATACCAAGTGATGCACTAACCGCTAACAAGCAACTTAAAGTGGGCCTTAATTGAGTGCAAACATTTTGTAAAGCTAAGGCCAGATTTATCCGACTTTGATGCAGCGCAACACAGCAAGACAACTTTCACTGAATCAAATGGAGGGCACTAAGGCTCAATATTTACCATAATATAGCTTATTCTTGATCTTTCCTTATTCTGGAGCACTATGTGATGCCTAGCACCAATGCAGGCACCCTTACACTATTGTGCGCTCAGGAATGACACTTTTTTGCTCTTTGTAAATGTGCTTCAGAATGCTGCACACTTAGAAAGAGAAAACAATGAGAACAAATAAAGATATTCATCCTTGTTGTGCCTCCCTTGGGAAGGTGTAGCATTTTTGCAAATTTTCAGATTTACCAGTCTTAGTAAATCTGGGAATACACTAAAATCCATGGGCTGACATGTGGGAACACCCACGCTCCACCCATAGAATGAATCCTGGTGCAGAGTAAACCAAAGCAGTGAATTGCACTGCCTTGTGTTACTCCAGATTTACAAAGCAATGCAAGGCCACGCAAGGTGGCCTTACATTGCTTGGTAAATCTGACTTTAAGATTGAGGTTACCCTTGCTTCACAAACGCAGTACCATGATAAGTCTGGCCCTTGGTGTTCAAGTAAAAAACACAATTGAATGATGTTATAATATGTGTATAGCAAACATCTATCACACTGAGGGAATACAGCATAATAATCACATTAGTGAGAGTAAGCAAAAAAGAATTACTCACAATTAAATTTCTTAAGATCATATTATTGCTTATGGACTTATTCTGGCAAACAAATTTAAAAAATGCTTTAATTTACTCTTTAAACGGTAATCCAGTGTTATAATCCAGGGTTCAAACTTTCATTATTTGTGCTTGTACCCAGAGGGCATATCAATTACTACTGCCGCCTCATTGTTGATAGGACACCTCACTCTTGTTCTCCTACTAAGGAGTGCAGTACTGTTGAGGAGGTTCCTTCCTCCTCCAGGTCTTGGGGGCCTCCGTCGAGGCTTACCCTGAGTGTCCAAAACCACAACAATGCACTGGGGGAGGTGCCTGGCAAAAAGGGGGAGGGGTGAATCACCTGCCATAGTGGGCTGACCTAACAGGGTTCCCAGACTATGGCCCGTGTCGCCCCGTTGGTCAAGGCAACTGCCCAGTACCCCACGGCGGTACAAAAGGGGGTGGTGATGGACGGAGCATCTGAACCAATCAAACACTCACACCCAGTCAACAGATCTGGGTTTAATCCATCACCGTTCTTCAGCCCACTCAGCCACCCCAGTTCAGACACGTCCATATGCAAATCAGTCTGACCCTGTGCCTCATGGGAACAGTCCAGCCCGAACTGACAAGCCATGCCTTCCCTGGACCGGATTCAAGCTTCCTAGGACCGGTTTCTGGCATTACAGCCGTCTTCAGCCAAGCTTGCTTGAATCCAGTGGCAAAGTGAGCAAGCGACTTACGTCTGAGCATACCTTGCAAACTTATGGCGAGCAAAGCGGTACAAAAGGGGGGGGTGATGGATGGAGCATCTGAACCAATCAAACACTCACACCCAGTCAACAGATCTGGGTTTAATCCATCACCGTTCTTTAGCCCACTCTGCCACCCCAGTTCAGACACAGCCATATGCAAATCAGTCTGACCCTGTGCCTCATGGGAACAGTCCAATCAATCAATCAATCATGGCATTTGTATAGCGCGCTACTCACCCGGGAGGGTCTCAAGGAGCTGGGAAGAGGGGTCCGTCACTGCTCGAACAGCCAGGTATTGAGCTGTTTCCTGAAGGAGAGATTGTCTTGGGTCAACCGAAGGTGGATGGGGAGGGCATTCCAAGTCTTGGCTTCCAGGTAGGAGAAGGATCTTCTTCCGGCTGTGGCTCTGCGGATGCGTGGTAGGGTGGCGAGGGCGTGGCTGGTCGATCGTAGCTGGTGGGTGGGTGTGTAGAAGGTCAGGCGGTCGTTGAGGTACTTGGGGCCCAGGTCGTGGAGAGCCTTGTGTGCATGTGTGAGGAGCCTGAATGTGATTCTCTTCCTGACGGGGAGCCAGTGCAGGTCTCTCAATTGGCCGGAGATGTGGCTGTGTCGGGGGATGTCCAGGATGAGTCTTGCGGAGGCGTTCCTGATGCGTTGGAGTATTTTTTGAAGTTTGGCTGTGGTTCCGGCGTAGAGGGTGTTCCCGTAGTCCAGTCTGCAGGTGACGAGTGCCTGGGTGACAGTCTTCCAGGTTTCGGTGGGGATCCATCGGAAGATCTTGCGGAACATGCGCAGGGTGTTGAAGCACGATGAGGAGACGTCGTTGACTTATCTGGTCATCGAGAGGGAAGAGTCCAGGATGAAACTAGGTTGCGTGCGTGGTCCATTGGCTTGGGAGTGGTGCCCTGGGCAGGGAGGCCACCAGGAATTGTCCCAGGCGGAGGGCGATGATCCCAGGATGAGGACTTCCGTCTTGTCTGAGTTCAGTTTCAGGCGGCTGTTCTTCATCCACTCAGCAACGTCTTTCATCCCTTCATGTAGGTTGGCTCTGGCGGTGGCGGGGTCGTGGTGAGGGAGAGGATCAGCTGGGTATCGTCGGCGTAGGAGATGATGTTGAGGTTGTGTTGGCGTGGGATGTCTGCGAGGGGGCTCATGTAGACGTTGAAGAGGGTTGGGCTGAGTGATGAACCTTGTGGTACGCCGCAGATGACTTCGGTGGCCTCGGATCTGAACGGGGGGAGGCGGACTCCCTGGGTTCTTCTGTCGAGGAACGAGATGATCCACTCCAGTGCCTTCTCTTGGATTCCGATGTTGCTGAGGCGCTGCGTTAGGGTTTGGTGGCAGACAGTGTTGAACGCTGCAGAGAGGTCCAGGAGGATGAGGGCCACTGTTTCCCTGTTGTCGAGCAGGGATCTGATGTCATTGGTGGCTGCGATCCAGGCGGTCTCGGTGCTGTGGTTGGCTCGGAAACCGGATTGCGAGGGGTCGAGGGATCCATTCATCTCGAGGAAGGTGGTGAGCTGTCTGTTGACAGTCTTCTCGATGACTTGGGAAGGAAAAGGGAGGAGCGAGATGGGGCGGAAGTTCTTGAGGTCGGTGGGGTCCGCTGTTGGTTTCTTTAGGAGGGCGCTGAGCTCGGCGTGCTTCCAGCTCTCCGGGAAGGTGGCGGTGTGGAAGGAGGTGTTGATGATGTCCTGGAGTTGGGGTGCGATGATGGAGTCTGCCTTGTTGGAGAATGGTGGGGGCAGGGGTTGGTTTGCGATCCGGAGTGGATGGTGTTCATCGTGCGGGTGGTGTCTTCGGTGCTGACCGGGGTCCAGTTGCAGAGGGTGGTGGTGGCGGGCGTTGGTTCGGTGGTTGGGTGCGTGGTCTGTGCGCTGAAGCTGTTGTGTATGTCGGTGATCTTGCGGTGGAAGAACGAGGCAAGTGAGTCGCAGAGGTCTTGCAAGGGGGTGAAGTCGTTGTTTCCGGCGCTGGGGTTGGAGAACTCTTTGATGATGCTGAAGAGTTCCTTGCTGTTGTGGGAGTTGTTGTCTAGTCGTTCTTTGAGTGCTGTCTTCTTGGTGGCAAGGATCAGCTGGTGGTGCTTGCGGGTGGCGTGCTTGAGGGCAGTCCAACCCGAACTGCCAAGCCATGCCTTCCCTGGACCGTATTCAAGCTTCCTAGGACCGGTTTCTGGCATTACAGCCGTTTTCAGCCAGGCTTGCTTGAATCCAGTGGCAAAGTGAGCAATGGACTCACGTCTGAGCATACCCTGCCAACTTAAGGCGAACAAAGCGGTACAAAAGGGGTGGTGATGGACAGAGCATCTGAACCAATCAAACATTCACACCCAGTCAACAGATCTGGGTTTAATCCATCACCGTTCTTTAGCCCACTCTGCCACCCCAGTTCAGACACAGCCATATGCAAATCAGTCTGACCCTGTGCCTCATGGGAACAGTCTAGCCCGAACTGCCAAGCCATGCCTTTCCTGGACCGGATTTAAGCTTCCTAGGACCGGTTTCTGGCATTACAGCCATCTTCAGCCAGGCTTGCTTGAATCCGGTGGCAAAGTGAGCAAGGGACTCACGTCTGAGCATACCCTGCCAACTTATGGCAAACAAAGCGGTACAAATGGGGGTGGTGATGGACAGAGCATCTGAACCAATCAAACACTCACACCCAGTCAACAGATCTGGGTTTAATCCATCATCGTTCTTTATTCCACTCTGCCACCCCAGTTGAGAGATGGCCATATGCAAATCAGTCTGAACCTGTGCCTCATGGGAACAGTCCAGCCCGAACTGCCAAGCCTTGCCTTCCCTGGACCGGATTCAAGCTTCCTAGGACCGGTTTCTGGCATTACAGCCGTCTTCAGCCAGGCTTGCTTGAATCCAGTGGCAAAGTGAGCTAGGGACTCACGTCTGAGCATACCCTGCCTACTTATGGCAAACAAAGCGGTACAAAAGGGGGTGGTGATGGATGGAGCATCTGAACCAATCAAACACTCACACCCAGTCAACAGATCTGGGTTTAATCCATCACTGTTCTTTAGCCCACTTCGCCACCCCAGTTCAGACACGGCCCACAGGGCACTTGCTACACCTTGCAAGTACAGTAACACTGACTCGGCTCCTTACCCGGCCTTTCGCAGGTTGGGCCGTAGTGCACAGACTGACCCGCACTCCAGACGAGTAGGGCTCCTCCTTGTGCTGGGGCACTCAGTGCCTGGAGCTCTCAATGGGCTCCCAATGTCAACAGACTGCTGCAGGCAGACCCAGGCCCTGCCCACCATGGGATGGAGCTCTTTTCTTCCTGGCTCCCACTGCAGCTTCCAACGCCGTGCTGCCTTGGGGTGAGCCGAACAGTGCTGCCAAGTCTGCAACCCGACAACCGTTGCACAGGCTGCAACTTCCAAGACGGCTGAGAGGGGTGGGTGCAGTTTTCCTCGCTGTGTTCCGCACACTGTAGGACACTTGCGGGGATCCTTGCGGGGATCCTTGGCTCTCCTTTGAGGCGGACCTCGCTCACAAACACAGCGTTTTCCTCCTCACAAGTGGCACTCACACGCACTGCTTCAGGCACCAGTTAGTTTGGAGGAAAACCACATGCACTTTGTTTACGTGAGGCCACACCAATTGCTTCCCTTTCAAGCACTGAGATTGAGGAGAGGAGGCACCCTCCAGAGCGACAATCACGCTGATAATAATCTCAGGGTCAAAATCATAGCGCCCACCAAGCACTGAGTTAAATCAGAGAGTGCAAGCCACAAAAGCCCTGAGAGATCACTGGGGCCCCCGGAGAGGAAGTCGGCTCAGGCCAGCACACAGGCAAAGTCCACATGGTGGTTCCCTAGCATCACAACAGTCCTCAAGTTCACCAAAAAACATGGGATCACAACCCCTTTACTTATAGTCCACAAAGCCTTTGTTCTGGGGTCATTTGAAGCATATTTACAAGTACACAAGCACCCTCCATTCTCAGTGTAAGCCTTGGCTCCATACACACCATAGGGGGGCTGAGCCATCATTGTGGAAAGCAGTCACAGCCCTATTCAGGTGTAGTTGCTACTCCACCCACCACTCCAAATGCAGACCAGGCCTATTCAGGTGTAAAGAAAAACTCCTCCTGCTAATCTAAATTTAGCCAAGGTCTATTCAGCCTAGCTCTGAGTGACCAGGCAGGGCAGGACACACTTCAACCCCCTCGGGACTGGCTGGAGTGATTGCAAATCCTCTCTCTCCTGTCAGACATAACTAGATGGTAAACACACACCAGGCAGGGCACAAAGAAACATAGCACACAGAAATGCCCACTTCAAAAAAGTAATATTTCTAAAATAGTAATAATATATCTACCTTCACCAAAAAGCAGGATTTATCACTACTATTCAGAACATACCAAACATGGTCACCCTACCCCATTCATGCTCTAATTCCCACTGAAACACATATCAGGGAATCCCCAATGCATTCATATTAGAGGAACGTGTCACAGCAGTGAGAAACCAGTTAGACTGTTCGTCACTACCAGGACATGCCAAAGTTAAGGCACATGCTCTACCTTTTGCCTGCACCACACCCTTCCCATAGGGCTAGCGAGGGCTTACCTTAGGGGTGACTTATATGTAGTAAAAGGGGAGTTGCGGACGTGGCAACCACTTTATATGCAATGTCACAGTGGCAGTAACTATGTGTGTAGGCCCTGCAGTGGCGGAGGCCTGAGACAGGTTTGATAGGCTACTTTGGTGGGTGGTGCGAGCAGCGCTGCAAGCCCACCAGTAGCATTTAATTTACAGGCCCTGGTTATATGGGATACCATTGCACAAGAGACTTACAGGGACATTAAATATGCCAAACTGGTGTAGACCAATCTTACCAAACTTACAATAGAGAGCACATGCACTCCAGCACTGATCAGCAGTGATAAAGTGCCCAGAGTCATAAACTCACCAACAACAGGTCAGAAAAAATAAAGGAGGGATAAAAACAATTCTGGTATGAACCTACAAAAAGGGCCAAGTCCAATAGGCACCTATTCCAAAGAGCTAATCTTGTGTCAGATTGAAAAAAATGCAAAGGGCAATGAATTACTCAGGGGGAATCAAAATCATATGGCCAAAGGGAAAACGGTGGCACAACTGATTGAACAGTTTGAGCTAACATAGGATTTCGCCTTGAATGCTGTCAGATGAATGACCAGTGAAAACCTGTACCCCAAACTGATAAACGTACCAGGACTAGGAAAAATGGCTGATATGTTGCAAAACATCAGTTGAGGTACTAGACCAGGAATCATGTTGAAGCCACACATTAATACTTGTCAGCCTCAAACCTTGTCAAGGAAGTACGGATTTGTGGGAGGAAAGTCATCTCCCCGACCAGTGACAAGACCAAGAAGATTATCCTAAGTAACTGCCATAGGGCCTTACAATTTGGCCACCGTTCCTTGAATTCAAGATAGGAACAGGAGGATCATATGGACAGAGCATATAGCAAAGAAAAGTCCATCCAGTCCTTGCCTACAACCTAGGGATTACTTCCCACAATAGGTCACTAAAAATAGAAATAACGCCATGCGTGTAGATTCACTGTCAACGCAAAGGCATTCCAGGAGAAGGTACAGTTGTTCAATCGTAAGTTTATTACAAATGCAACACCACTAATGTAAAATATGTTATTAGGTGTTCTTGCTCACAAGCTTAGATTAAATCAAGAGGACAATGGGGTGACCCTGTGTCCCTCAGAACCTGGGTATACAATAAAGAAAAAACAATGGTTCTGTCGGGTATGCAAAACTTATTTCTTGTATACGTAAATCAATTATCTTATTTTTTATGTGGAATCCTCACATGTAACACAAAAGACAATTCATTCATTAAGAACACATGAAAAAAAGCAGTTTGAATGGGTAAACAGTCATTTTTTATTAATTGCATCATTTATCAGTTACCCAATTTCAAATAAAGAGCTGTCATATTAGGTGGGGTTTCAAGGTGAACAATGATCATGTGACATATTGTGCTCAGTGATTCAATTGCATGCGTAATATGTACAATTTGATTAAAATATGTACAGGCGAAGGGGAGGCCAGACTGGGAGCAATGACTCTGCTGGTAATCCACATTTAATTTCAAGTGCAGAGCCTTGAACTGGACCATAAGTTAGTGTAGATGTTTCAACCCAATATAAGCACTATTGAGTGATCATTGCTGGTCTTCATCAGGACAAGAGGATAGAGTGGGGGAGGAAAAAACAGCCTGTAAATTTAGACAGAAAATGGGTTAGGCATATTTCAGTGAGTGTGTTCCAAATGCAAACAAAAATTGGTTGGCCATGACTCACCTAATATAACCAGAGTGAATCCTTTGTAGTGGGACAGAAGGGCTCAGGACTGCGAACTCCAGGCCCATTACATTTGATCTGAATAAAACTGAATGAGTACCCACTTAGAATTTCTGCACCAACAGTGTGCTCAACAAAATTGTAATCATTGCAATAACAGATAGGGTAGAACACTCTCCTAAAGAAATGGCAAGGCAGAGGAAACCAAGCGGTTGGTTCCGATATATCAAGCAAAAGGGGTCTGCAGTGTCAGGCTGGTGTTCCTTCTAAGTGGAGGGTGAAAAACGGGAAGGAATTAGTTTAAATCCAGTCTGAGCTCCTCGGAGTGGCACATCTATATGTAGCCCTTACACATCCAATGCCTTGCCTTTGGGGGATGGAGATGTACAAAGAGGACACATCAAGTGTCACAAGTAGTTGTGTTTCTGTATCATAGGATTGACCCTCCAACAATTGAATAATGTGCGTCGTGTCTCTAACAAATGATTTAGTTGCTGGCACCCACGGTTGCAGGAAAAAATCAAAGAACTGGTTGAGCGACTCAGGGATAGACCCCCATCCGGACACAATGGGTCTTCCAGGTGGTTTGTCCAGACGCTTGTGCACCTTAGGTAGAGTGTATATAGTTGGTATCCTGGGCTTCTTTTTGTTCAAGAAATAACTTTCTGGTTGGCTCAGAAATCCTAGTGCCAGTCCATCTTCAGTTAGCTTCTCAATCAAGGTTCTTATCTCGGTCGTGGAATCCATTAGTATGGATTGGTAGCTTTCTGTGACTCCCAACTGCAGCTCTATTTCTTCCACGTAGTCCGTAGTGTTCTGTAGGACTACTGTACCTCTTTCATCTGCAGCCTTGATGACAATGGCATCATTGGCGCCCAATGATGTTAGCTCTGATCTTTCTTCTTTGCTGATGTTGTGCTTTATGTATCCCCTTTCGCCCAATAGCTCCACCGTTTCTTGCAGAACAATCTTTTCATAGGCCAATATTTTATCGTTCATCAGATACAGGCCCGGTGTAAATGTTGATGGGGGCCTAGATAGTGTGGTGGCAGGCATTGGATTGGAGGCATTTTTGTTGAAGGGATACTTGAGTCTGATTTTCTGAAGAACCTGTGAAGTTCAAGTTCGACGTTGAATAAATTAGGTGCAGCTGTGGGTTCAAATGACAACCCCTTAGAGAGGACCTCTTTCTCTGATGGTGACATTATGTAGTTTGAAGGATTTATTATTGGGTCCATGCATCTGAATTCATTGTCAAATTGTGAAAAACTGGGAATCATGGAGTCAGGACTCGGTGTCTCATTGGTACTTATGTTCTGTTGTAAGTCATCAACATTTAAGACTTGTGAGTGAGCCGTGGTCTGAGTGTCTTGATCTATTTCTGTGATAGCTATTAATTAAGGAACTTCACTTTTTTGGGAGCTGGAGTGTGTGTTTTCACAATCTGTAGGTCTGTCTGCGTGTCGAGATTTCCCCGTGTGTTTCTGGTTGGTAAAAGCGGACTCTTGAGTAGACTTGTTGTGTGTTCCTGCCTTTGTTCCAACCCCTTGCCCGCTCCCAGTTCTGTTCTGTCCTGCCTCCCCCTGTTGGATTGACGGTAACTCTCCCCTAAAAAAGATGGACCTTGAGTTCCCTGTCGGCTAGTGGATGGTCTCTCCGATTCTCAATCGGAGCCACTTCCCAATGAGGATTCTGAGAAGGTGTTAAATCTTCTCGGTCCCTGTCTGCTTCTATTTGAGAAAAATCCTTGGCTGTCCTGCTGATAGTAATTGTCAGCCAAGTAAGGGTAGGTGAGTTTCTTATCGTAGTACCTCAAATTTTTGGAAACCTTGTCTAACTTTCTATTCAAGGTTAACGTATTAGAGTCTGCTAGTGTTTTCTCAGCTCAATCGTAAGGAACACACAAAAGAGAGCAGTTTGAATGGGTAAACAGTCGTTTTATATAAATTGCATCATTTACCAGCTACCCACATTCCAATAAAGACCTGTCATAACAGGTGCGGTTTCAAGGTGAACAGCGGGTGACTTATTGTGCTCAGTTATACAATTGCGTGCGTAATATGTACAATGTGATTAAAATATGTACAGGGGAAGGGGAGGCCAGACTGGGAGCAATGACTCTGCTGCTAATCCACATTTAATTTCACACGCAGAGCCTTGAAATGGACCAGAAGGTAACGTTGATGTTTCAGCCCAATATAGGCACTATTGAGTGGTCATTGCGGGTCTTCATCAGGACAAGAGGGTGGAGGGGGGAGGAAAGGACAGCCTGTAGATTTAGACAAAAAGTTGGTTAGGCATCTTTCAGTGTGTTCCAAATGAAAACCAAAATTGGTTGGCCATGACTCACCTAGTATAACCAGAGTGAATCCTGAGCAGTGGGACAGAAGGGCTCAGTTCTACGTACTCCAGGCCCCATCACAATTGATCTAAATAAAACAGAATGGGTACGCGCTTAGAATTACTGCACCAAAAGTGTGCTCAACAAAATTGTAATCATTGCAGTAGCAGATAGGGTAGAACACTCACCCAAAGAAATGGCAAGGCAGCGGAAAGCAGGGGTTGGTTCCGCTATCTCTAGCAAAAGGGGGCTGCAGTGTCAGACTGCTATTGCTTCTATGTGGAGGGTAAAAAAAATGGGAAGGAGTTAGTTAAAGTCCCATCTGAGCTCCTCGGAGTGGCACATCTGTATGATACAATGAGGTGCGCACCTAATCAAGCTCAGTGGATTCCTTGTGGGGGCCCGCAAAGTTGGGCTGGTAATAAAGTCGATTCAGGGACTCACTTTTATAATTTGGGCGAAAAATGGGAAGTGATTTGTTTGAATCTTACAAGTGCTCCTAAAGATTGCGACATCTGTGTATTTCGGGATGCGCTTACCTGATCTTTTCAGTGCTGTGGCATTATCAAAAACGTACTTGTCGAGGCGGCGGCAGGCAAACTTCCTGTCAATCTGCTGAGATCAATCAGCACGGCCTCTTGGTGAAAGGTTGTCATTTAAATGAAAGCTTGACACGGCTAGCGCGTTCACTCAACGTTCGAGCATGCAGCAGCGGTGTGCTGCCCAACAGTTGCCTGGCAACCAGGCAGGCAGCTGCTGACGCGAGTATGCGACACCATCCGTGATGGTTGCCCAGTAACGGGGTGATGGGGCCACTGACGCAGTGCAGTCAGGCATGCTCAGATGGTTGTGGAAGGTGATTTCCTCACATGTATCCTACTTGTAAAACTAATACGTGGATGTGTTATGTACTAAATGACACACAGTGCAGTGCGGAGGTGTGGTACCACTCACAGGCGTAACTGCTTTATAAGCGGTCTACTTGTAAAGCACATAGAGATATGCACAGATACCCCCAGTTATAAGGCGACCTAAATGAATCAATGTGGCCAGAGATACCACATGCTTGTTAATTACGGGGCATCTCCTGCTTGTGATGTGCAATGGTATTGTGTTGACATAATCACAATGCATTGACATTTTAACAAGTGGTGAATGCTCACAGTGTGCTTACATTTACATAATGCATGTTCATACATTCAGGACACTATACACATGTTCGTATTCATTTAAGGAATAAACATTATTTAAGGAAAAAACATGAGGGTGACCGCATAAGTGTGGGAGTTAAAAACATTTCCATTTAGCTAATTGTGATAAAAACATAGGTTAGTCTGACGGGTAGTCTGCAGGTCAACCAGTAGCAAAAAGTGGCCATGAAGACCTACATCGTACAGACCTGTAAGCATGTGTGTATGCTGGGCATATCACCTGACTAAAGCTAGCCCATTTGTCTTGAGGTCTCTTCAAATTTGTTCACACTCACCATTACAGTATTGAGAGAGTGGATCCATTTACATTCCTTACGGATGAGAGTCAATGATAGCGCCACCCCTCTGGGTGGGGACAGATTTTCTCGATAACCCACCATTTTATTCTCTCTGGGGGATGGTTGTTTGCAACAAAGTGGTCAATTAGTGGGGCTCCCTGCACTTTGCACCTCACTCTACTCATGCTGTAGTATATTAGCCATGACTTTCTGAGTGGTCTGGCCCACATAGAGTAAACCACATGGACAGCGAATGGTCTATACCACATTATTGCTATTGCAATTGGTAAATTGTGGCAGCTTATGTGTTCTCTTGTTATGCCTGAATGTTGATCCTTCTATAGTCATTGGACAGGCTTTGCATTGGCCACATTTGTGGTGACCTATTATGGGTGGTAGGCCCATATGGCTTCTAAGGTTTAATGGTTTCGGAGACTTAAGGTAAGCTTTTACGACATTGTCTTTGATGAGTCTGCTCCTTTTAAAGGCAAAAAGAGAATCTGCAGTGGTATTTAATTTGCTCTCAACTAATCCCTTCCCATTTTTCACCATACTTATAGAAGTGACTCCCGGAATTCACTTCATCACCAGCCCGACTTTGCGGGCCCCCACAAGTAATCCACTGAACTTGATTAGGATTTCTGAGCCAACCAGACAGTGATTTCTTGAACAAAAAAGGAGCCTAGGATCCCAACTATATACACTCTACCTAAGATGCACAACCGTCTGGACAAACTACCTGGAAGTCCCATCGTGTCTGGATGATAGTCTATCCTAGAGCCGCTCAACCAGTTCAATGATTTTTTCCTGCAACCGTGGGTGCCAGAAACGTAATCATACGTTAGATACACAACGCACATTATCTAATTGTTGGAGAGTCAACCCTACGATACAGAAACACAACTACTTGTGATACTTGACGTGTCCTCTTTGTGCATCTCCATCCCTTAAGGCAAGGCATTGGACGTAGCAAGGGCTACATTGGGGAAACACCCGAGACCACACTGGTTGCCCACATATTTCGTGATCGCTCTGTTGGACATAGCGATGAAGTGGAATTACTTCATCTTTAGGAACCAATTCTATTACAAGGCAAGGGCGTTTCGATGGGTGCCTCCTATGCTCCTAGCCTGGTAAATATTTTTATGGATGACTATGAGGAGGAGCATCTGTACAGTCTTGACAATCCCGACTTAAACCAAATTGCTGCATGGAATCGGTACATAGACGACGTCATAATGATCTGGTCGGGCACAAAAAACAACTTCAAAGAATTCCGTGATTGGCTGAACACTAGAAGAAGACACATCCAGTTCACCATGAGCAGCAACAATGAATCCATTGATTTTCTGGACCTCAGGTTCCGAGTAGAGGAAGGGTTTTTGTTCTGTGACTAATATCGAAAACCAACTGAAATAAACGCACTTTTCAAGAATGATTCACATCACCCACGCAGCTTGAGGGACAATTTGCCGTATGGCTAGTACCGCAGACTCAGGAGGAACTGTACACGATGGACAGACTTCTTTAAAAAAATGGAGGCTTTAAACAATCATCCCAAGGAAAGTGGCTATCCAAAAGGTCTGTTGAAACAAGTACGCAAACGTGCCTGGTACTATCCACGTGACTAACTTTTGCAGGTGAAAGGGAAACCTGAAAAGACGGAAAACATTGTGTGTGTGACAACATTTAATACCAAAAGTAACAGCATAAAAAAGATTGTGAAGAAATCCTGGAATCTTGTTGCCAGCTAATTAAGTACCACTTCAGATCCTCTTTTACCTTTATTAGGGGCAGAAACGTTAAAGACAATGTCGTAAAAGCTTACCTTGAACTTCTGAAACCAATGAACCTTAGTAGCCATCTGGGCCTACCAACTATAATAGATCACCACAAACGTGGCCAATGCAAAGCCTGTCTGTTGACGATAGAAGGATTGACATTCACACATAACAACAGATCACATAAGCTACTGCAATTTACCAATTGCAATAGCAATAATGTGGTATACACCGTTCCCTGTCCATGTGGTTTACACTATGTGGGCCAGACCACTCAGTAACTCAAAGCTAGGATACGACAGCACATGAGTAGAGTGAGGTGCAAAGTGCAGGGAGCCCCACTAGTTCACCACTTTATTGCACACAACCATCCTACAGGGAGTATAAATTGGTGGGTTATCAAGAAAATCGGTCTCCATCCCAGATGGGGGTCGCTATCATTGACTCTCATCCACAAGGAATGTAAATAAATCCACTCTCTCAATACTGTAATGATGAGTCTGAATGAGTTTGAAGAGACCTCAAGACAAATGGGCCAATTCTAGTCAGGTGATATGCCCAGCATACACACATGCATACAGGTCTTTACGATGTAGGTCTTCATGGCCACTTTCTGCTACTGGTTGACATGCAGACTGCCCGGCAGACTAACCTATGTTTTTTTTCGCAATTTGCTAAATGGAAATGTTTTTAACCCCCACACTTATGCAATGGCCCTGACGTTTTTTCCTTAAACATGTTTTTTCCTTAAAAGAAAACTGACATGTGTATAGTGCACTGAATGTATGAGCATGCATTATGTAAATGTAACCACACCATGAGCATTCACCACTTGTTAAAATGTTGATGCATTGTGATTATGTCACCATATCACCATTGTACATCCCAAGCAGGATATGCCTCGTAATGAACAAGTATGTGGTATCTCTGGCCACATTGATTCATTTAGGTCGTATTATAACTGGGGGTATCTGTGGATATCTCTGTGTGCATTACAAGTAGATCGCTTATAAACAGTTACGCCTGTGAGCGGTGCCACACCTCTGTGCCGCACTGTGTGTGTGATTTAGTACTTAACACATCCACGTATTAGTTTTACAAGCGGGATACACAAGAGGAAATTACCTCCCACAACCATCTGAGCATGCCTGACTGCACCGTGTCAGTGGCAGCATCACCCCGTTACTAGGCAACCATCATGGATCAGGTGACACAGACTCCCGTCAGCAGCTGCCAGCTTGGTTGCCAGTCAACTGTTGGGCCAGCACTCCGCTGCTGCATGCTCGAATGCAGAGTGCAACCACACACCGTCTTGAGCTTTCATTTAAATGACAGCCTTTCACCCAGAGGCCGCGCTGATTCATCTCAGCAGATTGACAGGATGTTTGCGTGCCGCCGCCCCAACAAGCAAATTTTGGATATCGCCACAGCACTGAAACGATCAGGTAAACGCATCCCGAAATACACGGATGTCGCAATCATTAGGAGCACTTGCGGGATTCAAACCATTCCCTTCCCGTTTTTTGCCCTACTTATAGAAGTGAGTCCCGGAATCCACTTCATCACCAGCTCGACTTTGCAGGCCCCCACAAGTAATCCAGTGAACTTGATTAGGTAAGCACCTCATTGTATCATACAGATGTGTCACTCTGAGGGGCTCAGATGGGACTTTAACTAATTCCTTCCCGTTTTTTCACCCTCCACATAGAAGCCATACCAGCCTGACACTGTAGCCCCTTTTGCGTGAGATAGCGGAACCAACCCCTTCCTTTCTGCAGCCTTGCCAATATCTTTGGGAGAGTGTTCTACCCTATCTGCTATCGCAATGATTCCAATTTTGTTGAGCACACCCTTGGCACAGTAATTCTAATCACGTACCCATTCCGTTTTATTTAGATGAAATATGATGGGGCCTGGAGTACCAGACCTGAGCCCTTCTGTCCCACTACTCAGGATTCACTCTGACTCTGGTAATACTAGGTAAGTCATGGCCAAACAATTTTGCTTTGCATTTGGAACACACTCACTGAAAGATGCCTAACCCACTTTCTGTCTAAATATACAGGCTGTCCTTTCCTCCCCCCCTCCACTCTCTTGTCCTGATAAAGACCCGCAATGACCACTGGATTAGCAGCAGAGTCATTGCTCCCAGTCTGGCCTCCCCTCCCACTGTACAAATTGTAATCACATTGTACATATTACGCACGCAGTTGTATCATTGAGCACAATATGTCACCCAATCACTGTTCACCATGAAACCGCACCTGTTATGACAGCTCTTTTTTTGAAAGTGGGGAACTGGTAAATGATGCAATTCATGAAAAAATAACTGTTTATCCATTTACAGTGCTCTTTTTAGTGTGTTCCTTATGATTAAATTGTCTTTTGTGTTACATGTGAGGATTCTACGTAAGAAATAAGATATTTGATTTACGTATACAAGAAATATGTTTCGCATATCTGACAGAACCATTGTTTTTTCTTTTTCACACGTCTAGTTTGGCAAGACAATTCAGGTCAAAATAATATTGAGAACAGAGGAAGAACAATCCAAGAGCAATAAGCTTTATTGCCCAAACCTGCGCACAGTAACAAATGCTAATTACCCTGATGTTATGGGCCCGATTAGCACACTGGAGTCCATAGCAAAGCAGGCATTTAACGCTTTGTATTGCCCTGCAGAAAAGTACAATACGGATATTAGTGTCAGAAACATAATCTGCCTCTCACCTGAAAGATAGGGTGAAAAAGCTTCTATCTCTCAGAGTGCTACTTCGACCTCTTCCGAAGCAGATTGTTGAGATACACCTGCCCCATCTCATCTCCTTATGGTTCTGGGAGGGAAGTTCAAGCCACCGAAAACAATTAGATTAAAATAAAATGTGATTATATTTTGTCTACTTTTTGTGAGAAAGAGGGGTGGCCAACAGCACACTATACTGCACACTGAAGGGCAGGGTGATGAAAGCACTGAATGCTCCCTTCCAGGTCTATAAGAGTACCTATAACCCACAAAGAAAGCATTCTCATTGGCTGGTCAGCTCCCAGCATTCCATCCAGGTTGTTAATGACAGATAACGCCCAGGGAAATTAAACAGTTTCTAAGCATTGAACACATTGGAAAATTAGAGAAAGACAGCAGTCGTGGGTCCAGTTAGCAGTATAAGATGATGCATTTGGAACAGCATCCAAATAAACATCAATCAGCACCACCTCTTCAAAAATTCAGAAAAAGCTAAAAACATACCTCTTCAAGGAACACTACCTCTGAACCGAGAGTCTACCCTTGACCTTCCCCAAATAAGTGTATGTGTCTGGGGGCCAGGCCCCCTATTTGGTGCTCAGTGGCTCTCGAGCCAAGTATGCATTCTACAAATACCACCACACACAAATCAGCACATGCATGTGTTATAACCTATTTAGACCTATATCAAACCATATCATGAATACATCACGAGGGGAATAAGTTGAATAGGAACTTTATTCATTTTTTTTTTTATTGGCATTTAATCAAATGTTTCGCAGTAAGTACCAAATACAATTGAACATATTCTCAAAGTAGATGGACAGATACATCCCATTATTGATACAGTGACAATACTCTGGTAGCAGATCATCCTACAATGTGGAGGGGCTAGCGAAGTATAGGATGGAGAAACAGACAAAATGGATGCTAACCAACATAGCATAGTTCAACCTGCCTTACAGATGAGTATTCAATATGTACATCGCAAAAAAAGTCATTCATTTAAACGTAATGAATGAAGAATTTGACCACTTGTACACTGTAAAAATATCAATACCAGCATAATATTAGGATAAAATATGATGTGCAGAAATCACAAGAGGCACAACACCAGTTGCCACTGAATGCACACAAACAATTAACAGACAAAAATGGAAGGAAATGAAAAATAGGAGATTAAAATGTTAACACAATAGAATGAGAACTCACCTATTGCCTAAACAATCTATCACTGGCACAATGAATCTTCTAAATTGTTGACATCTTTCGCTACTAAAAAGAATAATAATGTTCATCTTCATTTGTTTAAAACTGATCATCATTAAGGAAAGGTGTAGATTTACGAATGAACATAATATCACTTTCAACTAACACTTGCTGAAGTTGAGCATTCATTGGACATTAATTTATCTGACCATTTAATAATTCTAATCTTTTTAAGTACTCAAGCAACACTTAGCTACACAAACTAGGATGGCGTTGTACGTAGTAACGTTTACCAAGTGTTCCACACAAATCAACAGCACAATAGATTAAACATGCACTGCACTTGTGTGCGGGACCCAAATCCAATATATCCCTCTAATTGTAAATACATCACTTACATTTGCTTTTTTGATGGTATGCCCTTGGTAGTAAACCATTTTCCAAACAATAAGTGTTGGGGCTCACAAATGTACTAAGAAATATGTCACTAATATTGTCGAAATGTGGGCCATGGTATAGCAAAGCTGCATGTGTTTTTCTAACTACAACTCATGCCTCTTTCTTCCATCATCCGACACTTCAACTCAAATATCTTTCTTTGTCATTTATTTCCTATGATTCTCTGCCGTCTTCTTTGCCCACATTTCTGTCTTTCTTTCTCTGAATATGGGTCGAGGATTGATGATGAAAACTATTTCCCCTCCTTTTATTGCAGACTTTCCATACGGCACCATGGACTACCATTGTCCAGAGAGTCGTTGTTGGTTTCCACAGGAGTCAATCGGAAGCATCCTTCGGAAAGCAGGAACAGAACTGTACACCCAGACACACCACAGTGACAGCGCATCATATGATCTACACCCCTCTTTTATTTTATAATTGTCATTGGCTGTATCTGTGTCTCAGCAAAGTAGGTATATATAGTAACCACATTAATCAAAACATTCTGAAAGATCTTGTGTCTGAGTTTGGTTTGAGAAATTAGATTAGACTGTCCTTTGCAGAATAGATTGCAAATTTTTCTCTTTTCTCTATTTGATTTGTATTAGACGTCCGCTAGATGTCTAGGAGGTTTGTTCACATCTGTCTCGCTCTGAAGTCTCTAAACTGGTGAAACAAGAAATCAGAGAGGACAAGTAATCCTTCGCCTCAACTTAAGAAATTGAAAAAAGATTATTCTTCATGAAAAGGTATTTCTTAAGTAATGCGCTTTAGGCATGAATGGCCCTTTATTGGACCTGCGCATTGTCCCCGCCTTCACATTAGTCAAATCTAAAGTGAAGAAACATATGGCTAAACTCCTATAACTTTCAGCCTGGCGCCTGTCCCTTTTTGGCCCTTTTTGGCACTCACCTCCCCCAGATATCTCTCTCTCCCTCTCCTACTACAACCCTACCCTTGCTACTTGTTGGTTTTTATGACACATTTGTTCTGCATCTGTACTGTAAGTCTGAATTTTGCTGGGTATTACTTCTCTTCTTTGTTCCTCCCCTGCCTCTAGAATGGACTCGGCTTCATAAAAACTTGATACAAAAATAAATATGAGTTTTATTCGTGTGGCATATCTTATTATCTTTGTTCATGCATACAACTAATGTAATTAAAAACAAAGGTGCACCCAAAATATTTGACCACAAACCTGGAGAATTCGAAGTATGAAAAAGAAAAATGGTTCGTGAGATATTGATAAAACTGTTACTTAACAATACAGTCAGAGTCGAGAAGACAATCAGTGCAATTAAATACCTTAAAGAGGGTATAATTAACAGTCAAAGTGTTGTAAGAAGACCAATTGCCTGGTACTGAGAAACAAGAGAATAAAATTACATACATGTAAGGTAATGCCTCATTTTCCATGCTCATTCCCACAATTCTGGACGGATGCTGATGGTTTTTTAAACTTGAGAGTGCAGTGAAGCTTGCCAACCAGACCTCAATCAATGCCAGTGCTCTTACCCTTTCAAATGTAATGTTTGACTGTCTTATACACAATTGGCATAACTTAACTTACTCATCATCAAATAGGTTATTTTGTGTTTCAAGGAACCCATTAAACGTGCGTAGACAACAACATTTGTTAAAAATTACGAACATACAAGTTAAAATAATAAAACAGATACAAAGATTGAAACAATGTTGCCATGTTTAATTGATCTAATTACATAAAGTACAACAACAATATCATCAGTACATTACTAAAATAAATTCATGGCAGTCACAATTGCTAAAAAGTTCAAATATAAAAACAATGAATGTCAAAAGCTCATATCAGAAAGCTGCTGAGATCATGTAGCAATTGCAAATGACCAAGTGTCCGATTTCCTACAGTCATAGTTCCCAAGATTGAGCAGATTACCAAGCCAATACGAGGTAATAAATCATTACAGTGGGCTACCAAATCAATTTCTTATAAGCCAGACTGCAGAGAAATCCAATACAATAGGCCTGTCTGTATTTGTTCTTCATATCCTCAGCCGTAAGTTGTTGTATAGGGGTATTAGCCATTTCCTACAGAGGTATTTATACTAAGGGCAACAAAAGAGTAGATGTTCAACATCTTCACAGTGTGCTCAGCACATGTTGCAAGAGGGAAAAATCTACCAAATGATTCTTCCACCTTTTGGTGAAATGCCCAGTCTGGAGGATACCCAATCTAAATTAAAAGAATAGGGTCCTCATGTAACCAGGTCCTATACCATTAAGGTAAGGTTCAAATACTGGATTAGGTTTAAACTGGAGAAAATTTGATGTCAAAGAACACAGTCTGCCATTGCAATGGTACTGTTCCGTCACATATGACCAATATGCTGCTTTTTTTCATCACATATGACCAATATGCTGCTTTTGTTATGTTATGTTAAAATCAATTTGTAAAGCGCTCGTACGCCCGTGGGCTTCATGGCGCTATAGGAAGTATGAAGAGTCCGAACAACATAACACTAAGCTGACAGAGGTTAATGGTAGGCGTGAGAGAATAACCAGGTTTTTAGTCCCTTGCGGAAGGTGAGCAAATCCTTACTCTGCCTAATTGGCAAGGGGATGGAGTTCCAAAATGAAGCTGCTAGATGGCGAAAGCAGCAACCGCCCTGTCGCTTTCTTTTAAAGCGAGGCACCTCCAATAAGGATTTTTGAGCGGAGCGCAGGCTTCTAGTGGGAGTATATTTAGAAACCAGGCTGCAAATAAAGGCAGGGCCTTTATCTTGAATGGCCTTGAAGGTGATACAGCCAGCTTTAAAGGAAATGCGTTGGGAAATCGGAAGCCAGTGTAGCTTTTCTAGTCCTGGTTTGATAGAAGACCATTTTGGCTGTTTTAGGATGAGTCTAGCCGCCTGGTTCTGGGCCAGTTGAAGTCTCTTCGATAGGCCCACTGGGAGTCCCAGGTAGACACTATTGGAATAGTCTAAGCGGGACATAACCAGGGCAATAGTGACCTGGGTTAAGGCAGACTGAGTAAGTAGATGGGCGATTTTTTTTATTTTCCTCATTTGGAAAAAGCTTGCGGAAACCACGGCACCCACCTGGGTTTTTAAGGACAGGTCCGTATGGAGCGTGATCCCTAAGCTCTTTACAGCAGTAGACTTTACAGGAGGGGTGCCCAGGTCTGCTGGCCAGTAGTTGACACTCCAGCTGGATAAACTGTTCCCGGGCAAAAGTAGTTCTGTTTTGCCCGGGTTAAGTTTTAGATGGTTTTCGTTCATCCAGCATTGGATGTGTCTCATGGTGTTCTGAAATTCAGACACGGCATCAGGGATGTTCAGTTGGAATAAAAGCTGTAAATCATCCGCATAATTGAACACCGTGACTTTGAATTTCTTAAGGGAGTGAAGAAGAGGGCGGAGGTAAAGATTAAATAGTAAGGGGGATAATGACGACCCCTGCGGGACTCCACAGGTGGATGTGTGCCTAGTGCCTGTAAAACTGCCCAGTTGGCCCTCAATAAAGGAAGTAATCCAGCTCAACGCTGATCCTCTCAGGCCAGCCTGTTCGACACGGTTGAGCAAGATGTCATAGTCAACCGTGTCGAACGCAGCCGAGAGGTCAAGCAACACCAAAGCTTGGTGTATGTTGGCGTCCGCGTTGGCTCTAAGGTTGTCTTGGAGCGCCAGGATCACCGCCTCTGTTGAATGACCTGGGCGGAACCCTGCTTGATTAGGCTCCAAATAGTTGGTGGTCTCGATGAAATTAGAGACACTCTTAGAGACATGGGCCTCCAATACCTTTGAGAGGTAGGGCAACAGGGAGATAGGTCGATAGTTTGTAAGATCCAAAGGATCCTTCCCTTGTTTTTTTACTAACGGTATAAGGAGGGCTTTTTTAAAATCTGTGGGGACTCTGCCTTGTCTGAGGGATTCATTGAGAGTAGGCAGGAGTGCATGTGGAAGGGATAAGCCTAATTCTCTAAAGATGGAAGGGGGGCAAATGTCATTGGGTGACCCAGATTTGATCCGTTGAAGGAGTTCCGACAGTTGTTTGGGGTCAATCGGAGGAATATGGTCTAAAGTCTCTGGGTTCTTGTAGCCATCCTCGATGGTGTTGCTGGCAGGGTGTAGTGGTATGCTTTGTTTAATTGTGATGATTTTATTAATGAAGTAGTTGTTCAGGTCATCGCATAAAGCTTGAGAGTGTGCGATAGGTAGTGACGTACGCTCGTCGTTACAGAGGTCATTCACTATTCTAAAGATGTCTTTAGTTTGATTGTGAGAGTGCAGAATTATGCCTGAAAAATAATCAGTCTTCCTCTTAAGAATGGTTTTTTGATAGAGACGACGACTAAGGCAATAGACCTCTTTATCTTGTGGAAGATAATTTCTGCGCCAAATTCTCTCTTTTTGCCTGACCTCAAGTTTAAGTTGTTTGAGGTCCGCAGAGAACCATTTATGAGCCTCTTTGTCGCGTGAGCGTGAGAATTTAACACTAGGGGCATGGGTATTGGCAGCGTTTTGGATCCACAAGGAGAGCGCTTCATAGATTGCATCTACGTCTCCCAGGTTGTTAAGTGGTGGCAAAGTAGAGGCCAAAGTGTCCAGAAAGGCAGGAAGATCTATCGACCCCCATTTGCGAGTTTCCCCTCCAGGCTGTGGAGGAGTCTGATGTTGTCTCGTTACTTGAAGGGAGAAGTAAACAAAGTAGTGATCAGACCAGATGCAGGGCTGAATCAAGATAGACGTTAGTGGGAGATTATGCGACCATAGTTGGTCAAGATGATGGCCTTTGTCATGGGTGGCAGACTGTGTGAATTGGATCATATTGATGTCAGTGAGTGAGTCGAACAGTTCTCTGGCTTGGGTATCAGAATCCAGGTTGTCGAACCACAGATTGAAGTCTCCAATAAGAATGGTGTGAGGGTAATTTGTAGTAATAGATGCTAATTGTTCAGCAAGACTTGAGGGAAAAGTAGGCATAGGTTGTGGGGGGCGGTAAAGTAAAACCAGAGCTATAGCGCCTTTACAGCTTATTTCGCATTGGTGGTAAGGCAGACAGAGTGATCCAAAATCAGCTTATGCCTATTTGTAGAACGCTCTTTTTAAGGTGCAAAAGCCACTTGATGGTTTGGAAATTAGGAATGCTTGTGACCTCAGTTGGTTAATTATAGGATGGTTCTAACTCTGAGGTACACCAAAGGAGCACTCAAAATACCAGAGGATGAAGGTCTGCTATATCACCGATCCACTTGAGACTGGTTTAAAAAACTAAATGAATAACAGGGGTACTCTGTGGTAAATTAAACAGTGATCTGAGGAATGAATTTTATTTGGTGATCACCTCTGTTTTCCCCACATATACCCAGATCTCTGCCCAGTACAGTGCTACACTCATGTTTGTGCAATGTGCAATATATTTCAATATCTGGTGGGACATATCTTGGTGTTCAACTCATATCTTTTAAACACAGCCCGTACCCCGTGCCAATGAGAAGCACTTGCTTTGCCCATCAAGTACTTTATTTATCTGAAGGGGGGTTGGATGCACACTGTCTCACATCCTAGCACTGTTCACACCTTTGCATCGTGGTATGTGAAGCACACAATTAGCACTTAATTCAAAATTAACTGTCGTTTTTATGACCAAAGTTGTTGCAGATATTGCTGTAGAGAGCAGTACATTTTCATCTAGGGTTGCTGGAAATGCTGGAAGTGCACAACTGTCAGTGATCTAGAATACAAAAGCGTGCAGCTCTGAAACACGCCTGACCCACATATGCTCATCAGAAATGTCTACTGCCGAGTTAATATTTGTGTCCATATGTTAAAGACTTTCAAACTTCTACAACATTGATGCAGTTATTATTATTAGTTAGAGTGACTCTTCCAAATAAATGTTGTAAACTCAGACTGCACTACTGACAGTTTCTGTAGTAAAAAAAGTGTACACACACTTCCAAAGTTTAGCACTATGAGGCTATTTATACTGCTCCCACAATGCTCTGCGATTTGACGCTAATAATTGCAGAAGCTTAAAAGCAAGTTTGATAATACTTTGCTTTCAAAATAAAATGTTCATAAGAAAGAGAAAGCCGGAAAAAAACATTTTGCTAAACTACTATAACATTTATGTTACCATTTTTTGCAGCATCATTTAATAATGTGTTCATCCATGCTAGTATTTCCCAAAAATATTCATTATGAGAAATCTCTGTAACTACTTTCAATAAGATTATGGGAAACAAAATTCAACAACCATTGGCAAGCACAGTAGGTCTGAAATTGATAATCACCTTTTTACTTTTGTCATTGTGTGACTCGTTTTGGCATCGTGTCTGTAAAACTTAATTGCCATGTAAGCCGCTGCCCCCTCACTATTATAACAAACTTTGGCAAAAGCAAAAAATATTTTTGGTTTTAAAAAGCACAAACTTACACAGTAGTTACTGGCACTGAACAAAACTACTTTGTGTGCTGATATACTCCTTGTGAAACAGCATAATGCTGTGACTCACAGTGATAGTTTCAACAATGGCTTCGTCGGTTATGAACACAATTGCTTTAAATCATGTATTTATCTTTAACTAAAGTATACGCATAACATTTCTACTTATTATGCTGCCTCTGTTAGGCCATAAAAGTGCAAAAACCAAACACTAGAGAGGGTCAGTACGACATTTTAATCATTGAATTATTTTTCATTCATTGTTTTGTTTGTTCCTATCGACTGAGACCTTTGAATATGCATTAAAATTTACAAAATGTGGCGCAACAATTCAGTTTAGTGAGCAAAGTGACATAGTGTGAAATAAATGTGAAACAGTGACATCAAGTGATCTATATACACGTGCGTGATGAAAGTATTTGGAGGGAAAAGAAAGAATGAGAAAGGCCGATTCTTATTTTGCTGACACTCAAAACCAACAAACTATATTCAATAGATGTGGTATGTTGGACATGGTTGGCTGGTCCTTTGTGCGAGTCTGTCGACGTTTCGACCCTGGGACACCTTATTTATGGGTCTCTAGCGGGTCTTCTTCAGGACGGGGGCAGATAAGGGTAGTTGCGCCAGATCTTCAAGAGTTAGACATCCTGATGTTCTATTCAGTCAGGGGGTCTTCTTTTGTATTTGATGAATATCTATTTGGAATTAACCTTTGGCATTAGTCCTTGTATAATCCTATTCAATGGCAACTGTTATTAATTATCAGGATCCCTTTGTATTGGTTTCCAATATACAATACTGGGCTCTAGTGATGTCTCCGTTAAATTAGTTTGAGCAACGATGCCTCTTCTTATAGGGCTATCCGTGTATAATCTGGTGAATTATGTAATCATCACGAAGGAGTTAAACATCTCAGAACGGGTTCCCAATACGTGTCTGCTCTGCTAGGCGGCTTCAGTCGAATTTCTCCGTGACTCACAGTGAAGCCATCCGATACAAAGACAGAGAGAGAGAGAGACAGGAGAGAGAGCAGAGTGGATGAGAGTGGAGGGAACAGAGAGAGAGAGAGAGAGAGAGATGTAATAAAAGCAAAAGGTCACAGTTACTGCCGGACCAAATTAGGGGTCCAACTATTCAAGAAAGTCTCAAAAGTGCACCCATTGAATATGTCCTAGCATTAAGTGCAGCTATATAGCTTTTGTGAATTCCCAAAAATGTACACAAGTAGGACAAGAAATAGTACTCCCAGAAAATATTTCTGAACTACATTTTAGCATGAGCAAATTTGCATGTGTAGATTTGCTCATGCGAAAATCTGAATGTTTACAAATTCACTTTTCCTCCAAAACCTTTTTTCCCAACTCAGAAAGAAGGTTGATGTTTGCCATTGTTGGGAAGAAATTTCCAACATTCTTCACTATAACAAAAGATTAGAGAAGAGTTCTTAAAAACGCATAAAACATGGAAGTTAGTGGGTTTGCACAGACTCAAAAGGCCATTCTGACCCTGGAACTATGTTTACCATGTAAATACATATTAAGTTTTATTTCAAAAAGCTATTCACCTTTAAACAATGCAATATTAATTACAACATACTTTTCAATTTCTTCTCAACAGTCCCAATGTTTCGAATGCAGCAGATGACCACCTTCAATTAACAAAATCAAATGTAAATCATACTTGTCTTTTTCTGCCTGTACATTTAAAAAATGTATTAATTTTGTTGACTCTAAACACACCTTTTGCATTGGGACTATGGAATAGTGGTATAAAAATATAATTAATTCTATTGTCAGATATTTACCGTGGTGATAGTGGAATTAGCACTACTTTTTAGACAACAATATTGTGTAGAGGAGCAGTGTTGCTTTTTCACCTTCAAAGAGGAAGATTTAAATTTATATTTCAACAGATAAACAAAAAAATTGCTCCATTTCAAAAAGAAAATTAAGTAGGAATGTTAGACGAAGTCTGCTCCAACTCTAAAAGCATTGTGAAAATCGTAACAGGTGAAAAAAAGTGTGTCTCAACATTACTTTTTAAGATAATTTGGACACAAGACTAGACTGCAGGAGTGTCCACATATTTATGCACTTTTTATGCTGGACAGTTTTGCTTCTAAACACCCTTTCACTGCTTTCTTCCAAACCTTGAAAAAAGATTTAATGAATTTACATGCATAAGTTTTCAGGTCTGTATATCTCTAATGTAAAACAATCGTACTTGTTTTCTCTTTTGTAAACTGACATATTTAAACTCATCTGTCACTCCTATGGTAAGCATTTACAATCCTGAATGCTGAGTGATGACTTTTGTGTGAGAGCATGCCCATACATAACCAAGCTAACTTTCCTTTAGCTACATAGAAACATGTAGTGTAACCTGTCAAACACTTTGAAATACTACCCTCCCACTGGTCCTAGAGGTGGATGCAGAATTCAACCGTTCTTCATAAAATATAATTGGATGTCACTAAGTACAACGTATTTCTCTAGTATGGAATCCCTACTGCGTCCCTTAAACATTCAAGCAAAGTCCAAACACATACTAACTAAAACCCACCAACCAATAGTAACCTATAAAATGTACCAAACAAATCTTTGATGGTGTGATCAAACCAAAAAATGCTCCTTTGGCACATCAAATATAGTACAAAACACATAAACTACTTGCACCCCAACAACTTTGCTTGAACTGCAACACAGAGATTGCAGGACAACCACTTGCTACTACACCAAGCACATCAACAGCTGCAACACCATCTTTAGCAAACGGTCCACAATCACATATTGATCTTGAGTTTTGTAAACCTAAATTTCTATGCATTTATTGTGATGACCTTTTGTGTTATGCAAACACTATATCAACATCATCAAAAACAAGAAACAGCAGCAGCACTGTCCTTACATTAGTTATTAGACATTTATCAAGCTTTTTTGTACTAAAAACTACTCCATCCGAAGGCAGTTGAAAATTTGCATACTTGCTGCCTTTCTTGCCTGGGGTTATCAATTACTCTTGAATTTCATATTCTGATTGAAACACATGACCCTTTATCGAGCCTTTTTGTTCTACCTACTAACCAGGCCGAAAGCATTGGGAAATTTGCACACTTGCTGCCTTTCTTGCCTGGGGTTGTCAATTATCCTTCTTGTAATACAAATTAAAAGTGCAGGCCCTTTATTGAGTCTTCTTGGTAACTATTACTCGTGAATGGCAGTAGGTAATTTGTGCACTTCCTGCAGTTCATGTATGAAAAAAAGCTTAACAAAAGTCTACCAATATTAAAAAAGAGCCAGTATAGTCTATGCTTATCAAATCTTCTCTTTGTTATTCTAGTTCATAGTGCAGGCCCTTTACTGAGCCTTCTTGCAAACTACTACCCGTGAATAGCAGTGGCTAATTTGCACACTTACAGCCTTTCTTAGTTTTTACATTATTCATATTCCACTCAATCAACACATTATCTACACGTACACACACCTACTTGCTGCCTTTCTTGACTATGGTTATAAACTATTCTATTTCATATTCATATTCAAACTAAAAGCTCTTTATCGAGCCTTATTTTTGTAACAAGTACCCCAGCCAAAGCAGTAAAAAATTGCACACTTGCTGCCTTTCTTGGCTGGGTTTATCAATTGTTCGTGTATTTCATATTCTGATACAAACTAGTGGCCCTTTATTGAGGCTTTTTGTTGTACCTACGACTCTGGCCGAAGGCAGTGAAAATGTACACACTAACTGCCTTTTTTGGCTAGGGGTTATCAATTGTTCGTGAATTTCATATTCTGATACACTTGTGCCCTATAACACTTTTTGTTGTACCTATAATTCCAGCCAAAGGCAGTGAAAATTTTCACACTAACTGCCTTTCTTGGCAAGGGGTTATCAATTATGGTTCAATTTCAATTTCTGATTCAAAGTCAAAGACCTTGTTCAAAATCTTTTTATTGTAGCTAATACCCCAGCCAAATAAAGTAGGATATTTTCACACTTGCTGCTTTTCTTCATTGGGGTTGTCAATTATTTTAAAAGTACCTACAAGCTTAGCAACAATATTTTCTTTTGGAAACAAATTTCAAACTAATCGTCTCTGTAAAACTACTTTGACATGTTCAGTCATTTCTCCAACTCTTATTTCTAGAAGAATAGCTCCATATTCAGCATCATTTTCTTATTGCATATTTGTAATAACTTCCTTATATTAAAAATATAACTAAATGTTAACATTACAAATGCTACATTACATCATTTACTTACACTACCTATGGAGCATAACAACAAATTACAATACCACAAGATATCTGGAGAAGCTTGTTGCGAAGACTCTTGAAGAAAATGAAACTTCTCAATATTGATAACATAAGCATGGTATCAAACTTAATGCTTGCCTTTGAGCATTTAAGAATGCTGCAAAGTCTTAAAACAGAGTATGACATATTAGTCTCAATTTATTTCAGGGACAGAAAATTGTACTATGTCCTCAGATTCTGTTACCTGTACAAAATAACATTCATCTATGTTTGTATCGATTAGCACCTTCAATATACATTGCAGACATCAGGGTTCACAACTTCATTTCAGCTTTCCTTCTACATTGAGGACAGCATTGTATTCTTGCTTCCTTTCCTTAAGGCAGAGACAAATATACTGTATCCTGAGATTCTATTATCTGTGATGAAATGGCATTCATTGACCTTTGTGTCAACAACTGCCTTCAATCTACACTGCGGACAGAAGGGTTCACAACTTCAACTCAGCTTTAGAACTAAAATTATCTTCAATATCTGCTGCGGTCAATAAAAATTAAAACTTCATACCAGGAGCTCCACTACTACAGCAAATGTTGAATTCAGCCTAGCTTTATTTAAGGTAGAGACTAATGGATTTTATGTCTTCAGATTTTGTTAAAAGAATGTCACAAATAGTTTTCTTCTATAACTGCTCACAAGAGCTTTCAATCTACACTACGGACAGCTCAGTTCACAACTTCAATTCAGCTTTCCTTCTACATTAAAGACACCATTGTATTGAGCTTTACTTTCCTTAAGACAGACACAAATATACTGCATCCACAGATACTGTTAACTTTCACAACTTGCGTTGACCGATCTTTCTGTCAACAACTACATTCAATCTACACTGCGGATAGCTGGTTTCACAACTTCAATTCAGCTTTCCTACTACATTTAGGACAGCATTCTATTCAGCCTTGCTTTCCTTAATACAGAGACAATTATACTGTGTCTCAGGTTATGCAAACAGTCACAAAATAGCTTTCATCTATCTTTGTGTCAACAACTGCCTTCAATCTACACTGCAGACAGCTGGTTTCACAACTTCACTTCAGCTTTCCTTCTACATTAAGGACAGCATTGTATTCAGCCTTGCTTTCCTTAAGGCAGAGACAATTATACTGTGTCCTCAGGTTATGCAAACAGTGACAAATTAGCTTTCATCGATCTTTGTGTCAACAACTGCCTTCAATTTACACTGCTGAAAGCTGGGTTCACAACTTGAATTCAGCTTTCCTTCTAAATTAACAACACCATTGTATTGAGCTTTACTTTTCTTAAGACAGACACAATTATACTGCGTCCACAGATACTGTTAACTTTCAGAACTTTCCCTGACATGTCTTTCTGTCAACAACTACCTTCAATCTACACTGCGGACAGCTGGTTTCACAACTTCAATTCAGCTTTCCTTCTACATTAAGGACAGCATTGTATTCAGCCTTGCTTTCCTTAAGGCAGAGACAATTATACTGTGTCCTCAGATTATGCAAATAGTGACAAAATAGCTTTCATCAATCTTTGTGTCAACAACTGCCTTCAATCTACACTGCAGACAGCTGGGTTCACAACTTGATTTCAGCTTTCCTTCTACATAAAGGACACCATTGTATTGAGCTTTACTTTCCTTAAGACAGACAAAATTATACTGCGTCCACAGATACTGTTAACTTTCAGAACTTGCCCTGAAAGATCTTTCTGTAAACAACTACCTTCAAACTACACTGCGGACAGCTGGTTTCACAACTTCAATTCAGCTTTCCTTCTACATTAAGGACAACATTGTATTCAGCCTTGCTTTCCTTAAGGCAGAGACAATTATGCTGTGTCCTCAGATTATGCAAACAGTGACAAAATAGCTTTCATCAATCTTTGTGTCAACAACTGCCTTCAATCTACACTGCAGACAGTCGGGTTCACAACTTCAATTCAGCTTTCCTTCTACTTTAAAGACATCATTGTATTGAGCTTTTGTTTCCTTAAGACAGACACAATTATACTGCGTCCACAGATACTCTTAACTTGGACAACTTGCATTGACATATTTTTCTGTCAACAACTACCTTCAATCTGCACTCCAGACAGCTTCAAATCAGCTTTCCTTCTACATAAAGGACAACATTGCATTCGGCCTTCCTTTCCTTAAGGCAGAGACAATTATACTGTGTCCTCACATTCTGTTATGTGTACAAAATACCATTCATCAATCTTTGTGTCAACAACTGCCTCCAATCTACACTGCAGACAACTGCATTGAGACCTTCAATGATGCGTTCCTTCTACATTAAGAACATCATTACATTCAACATTGTTTTCCTTAATGCAGATACAATTCTACTCTGTCCAAAGATTCTGTTAACTGTACAAAATAGCATTCATAAATGTTTCTATCAATTAGTACCTTCGATCTACATTATACACAGCAGGGTTCACAACTTCAATTCACTTTTCCATGTAAATTTCTCTTCACTATGTGTCCTGAGAACTGCCTTCAATCACTTCTGCACTCAGTAGAGTTCACAACTAGATACCAAGAGTGCCAGCACTACAGAAAACATTCAATACAATCTTTATTTGCTTAAAACACAGACCATTGCACAATGTCCTCACATTTTCATAAACTTTGAACACTAGGGAACTCAACCTTCATTCATTTAATGCAGACAAAATTCTATTATATGTGTTTCACATTTTGTTTAAATAAGTGACAAAAACATTAATCTATGTCTGTTAACAACTGCCTTCAATCCACACTGCACAGGGAACATACAAGCTCACAGCCAAATATACTACTTACTCAGGGCACCATAAATATTCACAATCAAGAGTGAACACTTTTATGTCACATTGAGGCACACTGTCCCTTTTAAATAGAATTGATGCAGAATTCAATCAACAAAAGACATTACTTCAATTACTGTACCTCACCCCGACCACACATCATCCCAGGGTACATTCAAGCTCAGCGCCAAAGGTATTACTAACTCAGTGCACCATAAATCATCACCATGTCAGCATATTGAATGAGATGACTTATTTAGAAAAAAATACATCATACTTTTTGAAAATATACTTCAACTTCTGTGAATAGACAACCAATATTTATTACAAAACTGGGTTTTAAAGATTTCCCTACCAATCCGTGCTGCTTGCACCACACATCATCACACACTCCACAGAACTTTGTTGCTTTAGATGCACACTTGCTTCCTTTCGGCACTGGGATTATCAATTATTCCTCAATTTTATATTCTGATTCAAAGTAAAGGCCCTTCTTTAAACCTTTTTTGTTGTAGACGTTTCCACAATTGCAGCCTTTCTTCACTAGAGTTATCAATTATTCTTCTTGAAATTGAAATTCAAACTACAGGCCCTTCATTGACCCTTCTTGCTAACTACTACCCAAGAATAGCAGTAGCTAATTTGCACACTTGCGTCCTTTCTTGTGTCTTTTCTACCGTGCAGTGTGTGTACTTTCTGCACTAGCTTTCCTCCTTATATATAGTACCCATTTCTCAGGCTCCCTCTGCAGAATCCAACACCCCGTCGGTGTAATGGACTGGAAAACTAAAACACCCACTTTCCTTACAAGGAAATGGTTAGCTTGCACATCTTCAGCAATTCTTATTATTCACCTTATTCATCTTCCACTCAATCAACATATTGTCCACACATACACAAACCTACTTGATGCCTTTCTTCACTGTGGTTATCAACTATTCTTCAATTTTATATTCTGATTCAAACTCGAGGCCCTTTATCTAACCTTTTTGAAGTAGCTACTACCCCACCCAAATACAGTTAAAAATGTGCAAACGTGCTACCTTACTTGGCTAAGGTTATCAATTATTCTAGCATTTTAGGAACTTGATTTAAATCAGTTATAGGTTTAGTACAATAACAAAATTTGTCTTACAAGTCCAAAAGAACACTGAATGACAGTCAACACTACAAACAACACATGGCACAATTTGAACTATTATGTCCCTGAAAAATACATAATTTGACAATGCATTCCATACATGGTCTATCTTTCATTTCAATCATGATTCCAGATGATACAGTCCACCATTAAATGTACACTGCAGACCGCCGGATTCACAACTTCAATTCAGCTTTCCTTGTACATTAAGTACAGCATTACATCTACCCTTGCTTTCTTAACATAGAGACAATTGTACTCTGTTCTCAGATTCTGTGAACTGTACAAAATAGCATTTGTTAATATTTGTATCAATTAGTACCTTTGATGTACATTTCACACAGCGGAGTTCACAACTTTAATTCAGCTTTCAATGTAGATTTCTCTTCACTATGTGTGCTTAGAAGTGCCTTCAATCATTTCTCTGCTCAGTACAGTTCACAACTAGACACCAAGAGCGGTAGCACTACAGAAAACATTCAATACAATCTTGATTTACTTAGAACACAGACAATTGGTGTAGAAAATTTACAGTGTGAACATTTAGTTATTCTCTTCAATAGCGTTTCCACTAAGAGTAAGAAAATATGGCAAAAATTACCAGTTATTAGAAAAGTGAAAAAGGCAACGTTCTGTTCTATCTGCTATAAAAAAAATGTGTATGTGGGAAAAAAAATTGAAAAACTGCATGTTTCCATAACTGAAGAAATCTACGAACATTACAGTATTCATCCACTTCATTCTAAAGAAGTGATGGGGAATACTATAGAGTTATTCCAAATGAAAGAAGTAAAGGGAAGTCCCATTACTGTATGCGAAAAAACCTTGGAAGATCGTTCTTTCCCTCAGTTACTTTCCACACGAAAAAGAGGACGATATGATGATCCACTTGTGCAGATTCCTGCATCTGAATACCAGACATAAATGTTATATGCAGAAAATCCAAGATTTCAACAGTGTATTCCATATTTGTTCCAATTTATTTTTTTGAGAGTAATTTGTCTGGACTTCTTATGCACAAAACAATGTATTGAAAACACGTGTACATCTGCAAAATGTTTCAGCAAACAAATTTATGCATAAAGTACTGCAGAAAGATATTTTGGAATCTCACCTCATTAATCTCATGGCATGTAAGCATTGTAGTAATGAGTACTGGTACCGTCGTCATGGACAACTAAAATGTATGCTAAGGAACTTATAAACTCCTACATAGTTCCTTACGCTAAGCTCTGCTGACTATGCTTGAGATGATTTACTTCAATTTCTTGATTGAACAAATTCATATGATCATACTCGATCTCATCTAATACTTACACAAAATCAGCATCTAAAGTTTAGTTTAGAAAATCACACCTGATATCTACAGCGTTTATATCTTCCTCTTCATTCTCCCTACTTAGATAAATTATGTTTAGCTCTTCTATGACACTGTTACTAATGTCGAAACTGTCTTTCAAATTTTGTTGATTTTCCATACTGAATTTCATATGTTGTAGGTCCTTGTACAAAAACATAAACAGTTCATTTTATCTTCACTGTAATATCAGCATATTTGATAATTTATATGAAATATCTCACAATTAAACCAATATTTTGTACCTGAGTGTATATTATTTTCAAAATATTCTAAAATTAAATACAATAAATACAGTGTCACTCTGCATTGTGTCAAGTGCTTTATTTATTTATTTATACTACCTACTGTTTTGCAAACTTAACAACAGCACTGCCTTAGTTTGACTCACACCATTACGTTGTCAATTAGGGTGGAGGGAGGCAAAGAAAAGGAGTAAAGTACATGTCTACAGATGTACTGCCATATTCAGAACACTGGATGAAGCACTGAATAAACAAAGTCAGATTCAAAAAACATACACAAAAGAAGGCTGCACAAAAGATACACAAAGGAAAGCTACACAAATAGGACACCGAATCTTGAACACAAACTGGTAAGTAGGCAAAAGAACAAAAAAAGCTAACAACACTGCAACGGACGCTACAGTGTGGAACTCATTCTGAAGAGAGATAGAAACCTAGGGCCATATGTGTGAACACATTTTCCCATAGGCACATAATGGGTAAAACCCTTTGATACATATGGCCCATACTGTAAATAAAGCAGAATTCAAATAAATAAAAAGTAAAAAGATACATGGATGACAAAGTCACTGGAGTAATACTCTGTTCCCCAACACAAAAAAAGATTTTGGAAAACTTATATCAACAAATCTTTAAGGAGCTGCAAAGGGATCCATCCCCCGGGACTCAAAAAATAACATTGGGGACCGTGGAGAGAACGCCAATGCCCCCACGGTCGTAGCCGGCTCCCCGCATCCTTCGAGAGCCGGCATTGCTTTCTCAGAGAGAACAGCTAACATGCTGCTCTCTCTAACGAAAAGCAATCTGCTTTCCTACTTGAAAGACATAGCAGATTAACTTGCTCTCTCTTTCAAATAGGAAACGAGTTTGCTGTGCTAAAGTGGGAGCTGCGGCGCTCCCGCACTCCCATAGCAAACAGCAGTGTCCAGGGAACAGGCACCCCAAGACACTGCAATAGCCGACCCTGGGAAATGATGGTCCCCAGGGCCATCAAGGGTTCCAGTAAGGAGGCCGCGTGACCCCCTCCCAACATATAAAAGTCCAGAGAAGTGAAAGTCCCCGGAGCTGGGAAATCGTGCCATCACAGACCCCATATTTTAAATATTACTGCCCCAGGAAGGTGGCGGTCCCCGAAGAATGTAGGAGACCCGTGACCCCCCGCATACTTCAAAATAAACGATGCTGCCAACACTTCCTGGTTTAGAGTGCTGAGAGACATTTAACAGCCAATCAGCATGCAGCTCATGCTCGTAATTCCACAGATTTCCGTACGCGTATGCCACGTTTTTTCTTTAAAAAAAATAAAAATAAATAAAAGAGCCTAAACATCCATGTACGACCCCCTGAGCAAGCAATGTTTCTAGCCTGCCCCTTCCCTTACTTTGCAACTTTGTTTTACTGTTTTCTTGTGACTCGCTTCTAGTGACGAACAAAATGTCTGCCAAAACTTCCTGGTATCGAGTGTTCACAGACAGTTCACAACCAATCAACATGCAGCTCCTACTTGTAATTCTACGTATTTCCGTATTCATACTCCGCGATTTTTCTTTAAAAAAAAAGAGCCTAAAACATCCATGTACAACCCCCTGAGCAAGCGTAAAGGATCAAAATGTTTGTAGCCTACCCCCTTCCCTTATTTCTCAACTTTCTTTACTGTTTTCTTGTTACTCTGTTCTACCGAGGCACAAGATGGCCACCAACACTTCCTGGTTTCGAGTGTTGGCAGACAGTTAACAGCCAATCAGCATTCAGCTGGCGATCGTAATTGAACATATTTCCATACGCATGCTGCACCCTGTCTCTAGATATCGCTATGATTTTACTTGCAATTTTATCAGAAACCACTGAATGGATTTACACCATTTAACAAAAAGCACAATCTGCGAACCGAACTCTACCTCTCTGCCAAATTTCTTGTAATTCCGTTCAGCTGTTCGGACTGTAGCCCTGGCTAAAGGTCCCCATGAAAAATTGCATGGGGAAAACATGTTTTGGGACCCCCCTTCTTTCTCGGCCCCCGCTTGACGAATCCCCCCAAACGTTCATGGAAGGAGCGGAACCTGGCAGGCCATTTTCTTGGAGAAATTCACGAAGATTCGTCAAACAGCGCCAAAGTTATTCCAAAAAGAATGTTGTGGATTTCCTATGGAAACTAGGTATCACGATTGTAACCTCCTCAGGAGCAGGGTGATACTCAAAGGGGTCCACCTCCTGATTTCCCCACACTCTGACTGAATAACCAACCACAGAGCATAGAGGTAATCAAGCGAGGGATGGGAAAGGGAAGGAACAGCAGCGGAAGGGACAACTGAAATGAGAAAACACAAATATTATAACATGGATCACTAACTACTCTCAATGAAGTCTCACTAGTAGAACACATACCAAAATTAGCTTCATGGAAGTGGACCCTTCCTTTTTGGTTTCTGGTAGTAGATACTTCTCTCTACCCTGATTGTTTCCTTTCTGCAATAAAAAGCCAGAATTACAATCCATCCAGGCTTTCTCAAAAGATCATGACAACGGAACACACCTGCTCTCATACATACCCTTCCAGTCTCCCACAACACAAAAGAGAAAACTCCTCTCCAGTAACCGGTTGAGTAATCCTGGGGGACTTAAATTATAATCAGAGTAGGAACTTCGAAACGCTGCCAAAGTCTTGCACAAAATAAAGGAATAAGATCAACGAATCCGAGCTGAAAGAAACGCACAAAAGTCAAGCCCCCAAAGCGAAAGGTTTCTTTCCAGTCCTAGAAAGAGGAGTACTAAAACCTCACGGGAGGCTTACCTCAACAGAATGTCTCGAACCTCCAAAAATAAAAATGATAATCCTTTCTTCAGAGAAGGCAGCCGAAATACCACGACCACAGTGTTGGGGAGGAACACTCCGTGAACAAAAGTGCCTCAGCCGAGGACGCATGCACTCCTTTTCCGCTGCTGCCGTGAGCGGAAAGGAGCAGGAATTAATTCACTGATTGCCCAACCTCCTTGCACCTCCTCAAACTAAACGCGTCTCAGCCGAGAACGCTTTGCTGGCTTGTACCGCCGCAGCCGCTGACGGAAATGGCAATCCAGAAACAGGTTCGGCAACCGCCGAAATTCCAACCCCAATATCAACAGGAACTCCAGAATAATCCAAGACAGTGTCTCAGCCGAAAACGCTTAAACCAGGCTTTCCACAAACGACCTGAAAACACTCAGGTAACTCGAAACAGACTTCAGAAATGGAATAACGTACAGCGCACGTCCGCGCTACGTGAAACTATATGTCTTTGGCTCCTCCCATGCAATGGGCATTCTGGGACGTGTATTTGGGCAGGAGTTTCCGACAGATTGTGACACTAGGTTCTAACTATAACTACCTACTGGCACCTGCCAGTAGGTAATATATATATATATTCACTGAAAAAACCATAGGTTTCACACGCGTTATAGTTAGGAATTAGCATTTAAAAAACCTTAGAAATTCACAGAAAAAAACATAGGTTTCACACATGTTGTAGTTAGCTGGACATTTCACGCATACAAAACCATTGAAATTCCCCCGTTATCGTTAGTTCAGCTAACTATAACTTGCGCACCCGCAATACACTGCTGATGATGTCACATATTACAACACACATGACATGGTCAGTGACATCACTCATGACATCACTGATGACATCTCAAATGACATCACTGACGACATCACTGATAACATCATACAGTGAATGTGTGTCTTTCTGAAAAAAAATATTTTTTATATATGTATTTCTAAAGGTCGATGGATGAATAAAGGGTTAAATAAGTGTCTAAATGTATGTTTTTTTTGTAAAATTGATTGTATAACTGCCCTATTAAGTGTATCTTAGTGAATACATGCATTAGCGAGTAATGATTACATTTGTAAATATCTATCAGTTTCTCACTTTGTGTATAAGTGGCTGCATGGGTTGGTGAGTAGCTACATGAGTGCCTATATGGGTTACTAGTTGTTTTTTTGAGTATTTGAATGAGTGTCTCTATGGTTTGGTGGGGGTATTACTTAGCGCATAGATGCATGAATGAGTGAATCTCTGTGTATGTTTTAAAGACAGCATGTGTGCAAGACTGTATGGGTCGATGAGTGTGTGTATGGGTGTGTTAGTGAGTGAATGACTGTCTCAATAATACATTTATGAGTAACTACATATATTTTAAACTAGTATATGTCAGTATTGATGCATATAAGTGAGTATATGTGAGAGTGAGAGATTGGAAGAGTTCCTGTATAAATAAGTATGTGTTTCTATAAGTGATTGTTTAAGAGAGTAAGTGTGTGTATGTTTCTGTAGAAGTAAGTGTAGTGGTGTGTGTATAGCTATATATGCAAGTAAATGGATGTTTGATAGTTTATTTGCATGTGTGAGTATGTGTGTGAGTAACTCTATGTATGAGTGTAGGTAACAGGATGTATAGGTGTATGAGTACATATGATGAGTGAGTACATGTATGAGTGACTATATGGAATTGTTTATGAATGAGTGGATGTGTGTGTAGATGTTGGAATTACTGAATAGGTTGTTGTAACTAGTATTGGTATCACCTTTTTTTGAAAAGTTCTGTTTCTATTTTTGAATGTGTGTATCAAAGGTTATATTACGGTGAGAGGAGGTCTGCCACAAGGATGATGGCATCAGTGATGTCATCAGTGACGTCATTTGAGATGTCATCACTGATGTCATGAGAGATGTCACTGACCATGTCATGAGTGATGTAATATGTGACGTCATCAGCAGTGCATTGAGGGCGCACAAGTTATAGTTAGCAGAACTAACTATAACTGGGGAATTTCAATGGTTTTGTATGAGTGAAATGTCCAGCTAACTATAACATGTGTGAAACTTATGGTTTTTTCAGTGAATTTCTAAGGTTTTTTAATTGCTAATTCCTAACTATAACGGGTGTGAAACCTGTGGTTTCTTCAGTGAATTTGCAAGGTTTTTTAAATGCTAATTCCTAACTATAACGTGGCTGACCTCTATAGTTTTTTCAGTGAATTTCGAAGGTTTTGCAAATGATAATTTTTAAATGTATTATTAATATATTTCTTTCTTTTTATACTAATTTCTTACATTTTTATAAAAAATATTTTAGTTATTTAATTTTTTAAGTTACATTATATATTTTTTGTGTAAAATAATAAAAACCAAAATTCAAAAATAATTTTTTTATTACTTTTATATTTTTTTCAATATGTTAAAATTAAATTCTATATATCTTCTTTTCCCAATTAATATTTTGGGGTAATGATACGGTACGCGTACGGTGATCACACCATCCTTTGTACGGGTAATCGTACTCTGCGCGTAACCACGCATACGTTCCGAATACGTTTCGACGTTACGCGTCGCACAGCGTTGCCGGGTGACGTCATGTACGTTTTTACAGCGCCCCGTACGCGTACTGCGCGAAAGTTTCTAATTGTTTAAAAAGATATATTTATATATTTAATTTAAATATTAAGGGAAGACATTATCTGGGATAATCATGAAAATTGTTTTTTTTAACTTTTAATAAGCGTATGTTACTTTTAAAAGCAATTACGCAAATCGCGGCAGTACGTCACCGTACGCACACCATAAGCGCACCCTAGGCGTACGCATAGCCGTGTGACTTTAATAGAACAGATTTGATTGGTTCATAACACTTCCTATTACAACTGTTGAAAGACCCCACCCATTTTAATCATTCTTCTTTTACTTTCTCAGGAGAAGCATCTCTTCTGTGGAGCTCTAGTCATTTTAGAAACCAACTTCAATATGGATGCACGTGTGGAATCCTCTTCTGAGCACTCATCTGAGGAAGAATTTGTTGCAGAGAAGCCTCAGGAAAAAAGGAAAGAGGCTGTCATTTGGAAATTTTTCACCTTTCCTGAAGGACAAAAAAATGTGAATGCCCAAAAAGTCACATGTAAAATCTGTGAAACTACTCTCTCCTGAGGCGACCCCAGCAAAAAGTATTCATTTGGAACAGCAAGTATGGTGCCCCATTTTAAAAAATCTCCGCCCTCGTAATTACACGAGTGCTTGCTCTCAAAGGCTGTGGGACAACCCTGCACCTGCTACTCCCAGCACTTCTACTGCACCACCACCACAAGCAAGCAGTCCACACCTGTATATCCGTCCAGATTTTGCGGATCTAATCATACATTGCAAATTTTGCAATGAAGTTCTCTGTTAAGGGGAACAGTCAATTGACTTCATTATCCAAAGGAAACAGGAGCACCAGCACCATTGCTCACGTTGTTAATATTTTTTTGTTGATTTGTTCCTGTTGGACACTTTTTTGGTTGCAGTTTCTTTTTTTTCGTTAAAAAAAACTGTTCAAATAAATCAAAGAAAAATACAAAACCAAAAAGGCAAAAACAACTGTTCTTTTCAGAACTACCTTCACTGGTCAAAAAAAGAGCTATATTTCTGTGATAGTGTGTAAAACTTTGTTTGTATGAATGTGTAGTGCATAAATGAATGAATTAATACATTAGTAGTATATGGTGAAAATGAAAGTGCAGAACTAAAAGGAAGTGCTACAGCATAAATCTATAAGGTGTTTACCTGTAGTATACTGTTGTTCTTCCGAAGCACTTGAATGTAACATATGTGCATAAATATGTTACAAGTCTATGCTTCCCTTTGCACTGCTAGTGAAACTGCCTCAGTGAATTTGTAAGTGTTAGGGGCAGATTTACAACCCCCTTGTGCCTCTTTTACAGCGCTGTTGCATCACTTTTGTGACGCAGCGGTGGTGCAAAAGTTGCGCCATGGTGTGTGGTATTTACAATGTGACGCATCTGGGAGATGCGTTACATTATAAATTCCTGTACCAGAAGGAGGCATTCCTATGCGGGGGGCGTTCCGGCGCAGGAACACCTCCTAAAAGTGGCTGAGTGAAATCTACAAGATTTCACTTTATCACTTTTGGGCTCATGCTGCGTCAAAACCCTGCACTTGCTTGAAGCAGGCGTAAGGATTGACACAGCATTCTGAGCATAGGGCCCCCAGAGCATTGCTGGAGTTGCGTTGCACTTGCAATGCAACTCAAGCAATGCGCCGCCGCCACATCCCCTGGCATGTCCCTGGGGATGTACCAGTTATTGTATATGTGCCCATTAGTGTTTTAATGTAGTGAATGGATTACTGCACACTTATGAATCAGTCACTACAAAACTAAAACAGCAGTGACAGAGCGTTTGGTGGAAGTGTAAGGATACAGACTGGGGAATTCAAGGTATAAAAGACAAGTTTGCAGGTGCATAGAAGGCTGCATGCATAGTCTATAGGGGTTTGAAGCAGTCCATGGCCTAATGCCTACTTTGCTCCATGAGTACTTGGGTACTGACTAGATTATTACAGTTCTGCAAGGAGAGTGCCTGACTAAATTTATAAGAGCTTCAGTTTTAGCACAGTGCATAGATAAGCACATACTGCTGAATGGCTCACTACAATACTGAAACAGCAGTGACATAGTGTTTGCTGGAAGTGTAAGGATACAAACTGGGGAATTGAAGGTATAAAATACAAGTTTGCAGGTACATAAAAGCCTGCATGCATAGTCTATAGGGGTTTGAAGCAGTCCATGTCCTAAGGCTTACTTCGCTGCATGAGTACTTAGGTACTGACTGGATGAATGCAGTTCTGCAAGGAGAGTGCCTAACTGAATTTATAACAGCTTCAGTTTTTAGCACTGTGCTTAGATGAGAACATACTGCTGAATGCCTCAGTACAATAATGAATCAGCAGTGACAGAGTGTTTGCCGGACAAGTAAGGATACAGATTGGGCAATTGAAGGTATAAAAGACAAGTTTGCAGGTGCAGAGAAGACTGCATGCATAGTCTATAGGGGTTTGAAGCAGTCCATGTCCTAAGGCTTACTTCGCTCCATGACTACTAGGGTACTGACTGGATGATTACAGTTCTGCAAGGAGAGTGCCTCACTGAATTTATAAGAGCTTCAGTTGTAACACAATGCATAGATAAGCACATACTGTTGAATGGCTAACTACAATACTGAAACAGCAGTGACAGAGTGTTTGCTGGAAGTGTAAGGATACAAACTAGGGAATTGAAGGTATAAAAGACAGGTTTGCAGGTGCATAGAAGACTGCATGCATAGTCTATAGGAGTTTCAAGCAGTCCATGACCTAAGGACTACTTTGCTCCATGAGTAATTGGGTCCTGACTGGATGATGTCAGTTCTGCAAGGAGAATGCCTGACTGAATTTACAACACCTTCAGTTTTAGCACAGTGCATAGATAAGCATATACTGCTGAATGGATCAATAAAATACTGAATCAGCAGTGACAAAATGTTTGCTGGAAGTGTAAGGACACAGACTGGGGAATTGAAGTTATAAAAGACAAGTTTGCAGGTGCATAGAACGTTGCAAGCATAGTCTATCGGGGTTTTAAGAAGTCCATGGCCTAAGTCCTACTTTGCTCCATTAGTACTTGGTTACTGACTGGATGTTTACAATTCTGCAAAGAGAGTGCCTGACTGAATTTATAACAGCTTCAGTTTTAGCACAGTGCATAGATATGCACATACTGCTGAATGCCTCACTATAATACTGAAACAGCAGTGACAAAGTGTTTAGTGGAAGTGTAAGGATACACACTACAGAATGGAAGGTATAAAACATAAATATGCAGGTAGATACCAGACTTCATGCATAGTACATGGGGATTGCAAGCAATCCATGCCCTCAGACCCACTTTGCATATTTTGAATCAATAGAATAATGTAAAGAATGTATAAGTGAATCTATAAGTGCTTCACTTTTAGTAATAGTGAATACATTAGTAGATAGTACTCAAACCTTTATTATTATTAAACAATAAATGTATTCTTCTAACATCTTACAATTTAACAGAGCTTTGGTTAGCAATTTCGGAATTTATATGTTCGAAAATTTCGATATAATCTAATGGTTCCACAAAATCAGTATCACAGCTTTTGTCTTGGAAATCACAGCTCATATCTGCAGCACTCATTTCTTGTTCTTCACTCTCACTACTGTTGGTAATTTCAAAAGTGTCCTTGGTATTGTTCTGTTCTCCTTCCATAATTAATCTGTTATGTTGTAGGTCCTTGTACAAAAACATAAACACTTCATTTTATCAGTTTTCTTAATAGTTATTACAAAACTAGCTTTATTAACTATTTTGGCCTTACATTTTTTTTTATAAAAATACCAATGTCTAATAACATTCCAATTGCTTATAAGGATATCCTGTTCTTACGTTTTCCTAAATTTTGAAACCAGTCACTCCTTATGACTATAGGAAAAGACTCAGGTTGTTATAGTAAAATGCAGTACTAAAAATGTAGAATATGACTATTCACCTTACCCATTCCAAACTAGTAAATGTGTTTAAGTAAAATGCAAGGAATACTGTTGGTTGTCCAGAATAACACTGTGTATCTGTGTATATTTAGGGACCACTATCACACTAGATTTTGAATACTTCATGTGTTTTCACACACATCAATTCTTAAAGACCTATCCAGTACTCGCCTTTTAACATAATAAGAAAGTAGTGATTCCTTATATAAGTTGAAAATACTCACCGCAACAGGTATAGAACACCACTTCAACACAAAGTATTGTGTATGATGAGGACATATTTACATAGAGAAAAAAAACTACACACAGTAACTTATCCTGTCCTTCTTAACATAAAAGAGTATTTGAAAGCACTCTCTGTAACATATTTTATGTAGAACAATTTGATCTCTTTTAATCCTAAAACTCTCTGGTCTCTTCTAGTCAAGAATGTCTTTGTATTTAATACCATACTGGTACATTGCAGAAAGCTGTTCTGAAGCCATGTTCCATTTTAAAAATATATATAATAAAAGTCTCTGGCATTTTTTAAATATATGTTCAAAGATAGTAGGTCCTCAGGTGCACTCAGTATATATGTTAACTTTCTCAAATGTGTTTAAAAGTTACAAACCATCTTTACACAGCTATGTACTCCATCCATCTCTTGCTACTTCAGTTCTGTAGAAGCACATCCCATTGACCATTTTTTATAATTACTTAACACACCTTAAAAATAATAAATAATAAATAAGTATATATTATAAATTTAGTATCTGTGGAAGATATTTTACAACACAAAATATTTTGTAAAGCATTTCATTTGCCTTTTTCGCTGTTCTCAGAATATATTGAATCTCACTAGAAACAGTGAGTTCAATAGTACTCATCACCTACCAGCGGGCAAAAAAAAGACAATCAATAAGATTATCTTAAAAAAAATTCAACATTCTAAATAACAATCTAAAAAATAGAAATTAAACATATGTTAAATGTTTTTTTCTAAGAGCAATTTCTTACTTAAATATGAGACATCTCAAACAATCATAAAATGACAAAACATTATGATTAATTTTCATACACTGTAAATAATGTTACTTACAAATATATGCTGACAAAATATACAACAAAAAGTCCTTAATGCTTTTAGATACTTTTCCTCATGGCCAAATAGTATGTGTCAAATCCTTAGTTTGAAAGTTGTTCAATAGTAATCCTCACGGTCTGCCTCCCAGCCTTCTGATCCAAAACCACCAACATAATTTGCGGCGTCCCCCAGGGCTCAACCCTCAGCCCAACGCTATTTGACATCTACATGGCCATTCTCACACAAGTGGCCAGCCATCACAACCTCAACATCATCTCCTACGCCAACGACACCAAACTCATCCTCTCCCTCACCAAGGAGCCACTTACCACCAAAAGAAAAAGTCCACGAGGGAATGAAAGCTGTTGCCAACTGCATAAGGATCTGCTCTCTAAACCTGAACACGGACAAGACAGAGGTACTCATTCTTAGACCCAACCCCTCAGCCTGGGACGACTCCTGGTGACTGACTACACAGTGAACAGTACCAACACCTACCGACCATGTACACAACCAAGGATTCATCATCAACTCCTCCCTCTCCATGTGTAAGCAAGTCTACACCGTCTCCTCGTACTGCTACAACACCTTCCGCATGCTCCGCAACATTTATAAGTGGATCCTAACCGAAAGAAGAGTAACAGTGACACAGGCCCTCATCAGCAGCAGACAACACACTCTACAAAGGAATTCCAGCCAAACACCTACAATGACTACAACAAATCCAAAACACTTCCACCCGACTGATCATCAATGTCCCCTGCTGCAGCCACATCACCCACCACCTGATACACCTACACTGCCTCAACGTCAACAAGAGGATCATCTTCAAGCTCCTCACCCTCACTCACAAAGTACTCTACAACACCAGACCAACCTACCTTAACAGCAGTAATCCTGAAAGGCCAAATTTTGTTCCTAAAATTTTGGCTTTAAAAATATTAGGTAAGAATTTGGTAACTCTTTAGGCAAACATTGTTTAAAAACCAATTGACTATCATTACGATGTATCCAACCTTTCGGACATTTTTAATAAACAGTGTAATGTCCAGATGTTGTAGAAGGACCATCATGAAAAATAATTGCTACAGCTACAAAAGTTCTTCCTGATATTGATACTTGAGTAGCTACAAATTTTTTTATTAAAGTTTCCAATTTTCTTCCATCAGCTCTACAACGTTGCAGCATTAAAATTACATACTGTCCATATCTTTGTATAACTAATCTTGATGACATTTGTGATTTACGTTGGCTACACTCCATGTTTTGACTTGCTCCTCTAACTAGATTGTTAAAAGACACTGATTAACAGTCTGGTAAAGTCAAATATATAAATCTTTCAGTGTCTATGTTAGAACTACATGTAAACAAACAATTTTCACAGTCATGTTGCCATTTATAGGAAAGGCCAAACAGGTTTTCAATATCTATACCTTACTCTTCAAATACAACAAGCATATATATTAGAAATTCCTGACAATCTTGCTGAATATTCTGCGTAAATTGAGTAGAACCAGAACATATGTCCAAAACATTTGGAATATCAGAAACACTTTGTATTTTACTTTTATCATTACTATATTTCTCATAAACAGAATACAACAAGGAACAACATATTTTTTCCCGATTTTTAACTATTTGCTGTTGCAAACTTTCAAGAAAAAACATTAACAACTACATTAGCATAGCAGTTGACACCAGAACTATTTTCAAACTGATAACCAACAATCTCTTCAACAGTGTCCTTTTTCTTTTTGCTTGCAATCACAACTTCATCTTGTTTTTTTCTTTCTCCACAGCTTCACTACAGATATTCTCATATCTTCTTTTTCTTCCTACCATGGGCTTTTCAAATACTGGATATTGACCTAAATTGGGTGAATATTCTCTTCTTAACATATCACACAATTTGCATCTGTACTAATCTTTTTCTCATCAAAATCAAACAAGTACAATCCAGATAAAGTTCTCACTCGAGACAAAGCAACATATGCCATACCCTCTTTAAACACAGTACTTCCAATATTAACTAAAACACTATCTACATTTAAACCTTGAGATTTATGAATAGTCACTGCATACGCCAAAGATACAGGAAACAGTTTTCTGCAAACATACAAATATTTTTCAAGCACAAACCGAGCTGAACAACGACTAAATTGTTGGCCTTCTTCAATTTGATCAAATTTGATTTTCAAAAATTCAAAACCATCCAAATTTACGCAATTATCTAAATCATCAACTTTACCAATTGCTCCATTTACTAAACCTATTTCCACATTGAAAATATGTCGTAAAATTACCCTACAGTTTACACATGCATATACATTCTTTTCTAAACCAGCAGTTTTACTTATCGATTTCTCTAAAGAATCCAATTTCCTCTTCAACTTTTCTGTCAAAATAATAGTGATTCCTTCATGATCTATGTTTTCAATAGCTTTCAATTTTATAATTTCTCCATTGAATATAGAACATTCATTCAGTGTTGGCATTAAGCAGATTACAGATTTGTTGTCTGCAATTCTCATATATATTTTCTCAGGAACAATATTTTCATTTGGAAACAAATTGGAAAGTAATCGTCTCTGTAAAGCTTGTTTGACATGTTCAGTCACTTTCCCAATTCTTATGTCTTGAAGAATAATTCCATAATCAGTATCATTTGCCTGTCGCATATTTGTAAAAATTTCCTTATACTTAACATATGACCAAATGTTAACATTTCCAATGCTCCCCAAAGACTTTCTGGTATCTTCATGCACCTTTTACAGGAGTAAGTTGTATTAAATCTCCAAAATCTATGACGTGTTTTCCTCCAAATAATACGTCATACTCTGTTTTAAGAATTTGCTGCATTCTTAAATGCACAAAGGCAGCCATTAAGTTTGATACCATGCTTACCTCATTAATAATGAGAAGTTTTATTTTCTTCAAGACTCTTGAAACTTCACAACAAGCTTCTCCAGATAGCTTGTGGTATTCCAATTTGTTTTCATGCTCTACTGGTAGCATTATTAAATGATGTAAAGTAATTCCTTTAATATTGTGTGCTGACAACCCAGTTGGAGCAGTGACAACACAAGACAAATGCGACTCAGTTGTTTTCTGTAGATAAGTTGTAATTACTTTGATGAAAAATCTTTTTCCTGTTCCAGCTTGTCCATTCACGTACATTTAGATAGGCTGAAATGATGAGCAAGAGCACTCTTTCTTTTCATGACGTAATCCATGGTCAATCTGTTCTCTCACTTGCTCATGTATTTGTTTCTGCTCAACATTTAAATGTTCTTCCAAGTTTCCTAAGTTTGTTACATCTTCTTGAGCTTGATACATTGCTGTTTCCAACTTAGCCATGGCAATTGCTGCTTCATTTTGAACAATTTGTTCTCCTAGTGGATCCTGACTCATTGGAGCAGAAGTTTGACTGTCTTGAGAACTGTCTCTAGCAATCTCAGCTGCAATTGTAGCTTCTTGCTCAATTTCGTCATTCAACATTTTCACAAAATTAGCAAAAACAGGACATTGTAAAGTATCTTTAGTTGCGTTGAACAAATCTCGATAGCACTCAAAATCTCCAAGTAATTTCAATTCTGAATGTCACGGCTTGAAGAGTTGCAAAAGAGCTAAATAGTAAAATTCTCTTTTGTCAGGAGTTTCGCAACTCAGTTTACGGTGATTAAAATGTCCTTTTCTTTCTTTCACCAAACATCCTTCAGAACCAATCACAGCATATATACCATTATTGATGTTTTCTGTAATGTTCCGTTTAAAAATATAGTTTTGCAGCACTTCATAGAGACAAATGTTCTCAAAATGATGACTTCTACTTGGATATTATGTATCCAACATATTTGTTTTCACAATATCTGTACTTTCTGGCTCTTTTTCAGCTAAATATTCAGTTTCTTGTACAGATGTAAGTACTCGATTTTGTGTTGCAGCAAGACCTACACTCACCCAAATGATTCTTCTAGATTTGGAGTATAGACTTGCAGATGATAAGCGATCCGAGCATTCATATGCTCCAATTTCTCGATGAGTTAACATCTTCAAACTGTAACTATATAATTTCCTACTTAGACTCTTCTCGTGGGAAATCTCTTCCCACATTTCCTTCAAGTCAATTTCTCGATGAGTTAACATCTTCAAACTGTAACTATATAATTTCCTACTTAGACTCTTCTCGTGGGAAATCTCATCCCACATTTCCTTCAAGTCCGTCTTTTCTGATTTTGTTATGTAGGATGTTATATATCGAACAACAGCAATAGAATTGTCTGAAACGTATTGAATATCCATGTTAGCATGCCACATGCACAAATTAACTGGGTTGTAGTCATTTATGTATTTTGACTCTTATTTCTTCTTAAGTTGTAAGTATTTTTGGAGACTTTCTTGTGATAGTATGTCGCAAAGATGACATAAACCTGTTCACTCTTCCTTTTGATATTACAGGAAGTGGAAATCCAAAACGACATTTGGTGTAGAATTTGTCCTTAGATGTGTACTTTCAACAACAGCATTTCCCACAACGATGGCTTTGGAATCATAAGACTTGTAGTCTTAAGTCCTTTTCTTCTGTGCTTTTGGGTATAGCACATGTAGCATATTCTTCAATAAAAGACAACACAGTGTCATCCGAATCTGTTCTAATTTTGGGGGCATCTTTGATCCATATTAGCATATGTATGTGAGGAGCACCTGTCGCTTGATACTCCTTTCTCCAAAAGAAATCCAGAACCTCTCCAATAGGAGAATTTTTTTATTGGTGATAAAAGACATCATAGCTTCAAATCTATGATTGAAATACCTGCATACATTAACTGAATCCAAAGAGCACAATTCTCCATGTGTCTTGTATTCAATATTTATTATATTTGGATTTGCCTCTTGAAGAAATTGAAGTAAATCATCCCAGACATATTCAGCACAGCTTAAAGTAAGGAACCATGTAAGAGTTCCTAAGTTCCATAGCATACATTTAAGTTCTCCATGACGACGGTACCAGTACTCATTAGTACCACGCTGACATGCCATGAGATTAATCAGCTGAGATTCCAAAACATTATCTTTCTGCTGTACTTTATCCATAAATTCCTTTACCAAAACATTTTGCAGATGTACACCTGTTTTCAATATATGGTTGGCTGCAAAAGAAAGTCCAGACAAGCCACTCTCAAACAAAAGATGAAGCAAATACGGAATACATTGTCGAAATCTAGATCTTCTGCATACAATCTTGATGTCCGGGATTCAGATGCAGGAATCTTCACAGGTCGGTCATCATATCATCCTCCTTTTCCTGTGGGAAACAACTGAGGGAAATAACAAGCTTCCAAGCTTTCTTCCCATACACTAATGAGACTTCCCTGTGCTTCTTTCATTTGGAATACCTCTATAGTATTCCCAATCACTTCTTTGGAATGAAGAGGATGAACACTGTAATGTTCGTAGATTTCTTCAGTTCTGGACACATCCACTTTTTCGATTTGTCCAGATGACGAGTCACTATCATCTTCTACAGTTATTTCTTCTTCTCCCACATACACATTTTTATAGTACTGATTATTTTTTACCAGATACAACGTTGCGTTTTTTACTATCCTAACATCCACAAATTCTTGCCAGATTTTCTTACTCTTAGTAGGATTGCCATAAACAATAATAACTAAAGGTTCATCTTATACATTTTCTACACCAATTGTTTTAGTAATTTTCTTTAAATCTAGAGGCAAATATACAACTCTTCCCTTTAATCCTCTCTGTAAATTTGAAGGAGGCAAATTCACTTTCTTAGGCTCCATACGAACAATAGCCTGAAATGGATTCACACATTGAATAAAAATAGACTCATAGGTATTTAAATCCATCAGTTCAGAAGGAATATTTACCAACTCAAGATTTTTATGCACAGCTCTAGCAGGCATTTTGTTCTCGTGTAATATGTTATAACAATATTTACAAATACGCTGATCAGAACCCAAATCAAAACAATTATCTGCCAACAAATACGTTGCAAATTCCTTCCACTCCTTATTATTTTCACTTTTTAAATACAGGTCAACAGTCCCGGTCTGACTTTTATAATGAGTTCGTCGACAACAAATACAAGAATAATTTGGCCTTTCACCTGAAATCACCTTAAACTTCATCATTTCTTGCTCAAAATTTTCTGTACTACCATGTTGTACATTCTCTTCCACATTCCTTCTATTAATGTATCAGTTTCTGCACTGTCTTTCTCAGGACCAAAGTAACTAATCTGAATTTCTTCACAAACGTTCATTACATCTGAAACAGATCCAAGCAAAGGAGCACTGTTTAACTTTTTTAACATTAGTGCTGGTCTTTTTGCATAATACAATGTTCTGACTTGTTTCCTCATTTGAGCATGATGTACTGCTAACATCCTGAAATGGTGAAAAACACTTCAACATACTTTTTTAGAAAGATAAGCCAGAGAATGACCTTGCAAACCAGTATTTTCTCTCACTCTGCAAGGGTCTAGCTCTTGCAACATCTTAATCTTTGGTTTAACACTATTCTTAGTATACTCACGTAAGAAATTGCATAAAAAATCATTAGATTCCTGCTGTACACTACAAATACAACTGCAATTCCAAGAGTATACTGGAGCTTTACGACGTCTCCCTAAAACTTCATCAGCTAACACCTTTTCTGCATTTCTGGAAACCATTTTCTCTTTCTCAATAGGACAACCATTTCTCACCTCCTAAGCTCGACCGCTGGTGTCAACTGCATGCAACAAATCATTACTCTTCATTAAAAAAAGGCTCAGACCTTGAACTACGTTTCCATTCACCCCAAAAAACATCAGAAAAATTACTTCTGTTAATTACTCTTCTCCACTTACTTTTGGCCTTCATTAAATGGATTGGCGTATCTAGTGATCAAATTCTATTGATTACTAAAATAAACAACTTCTTTTTCAATTCAAAAGCCTTCTCAACTACAGAGTGTTTGGTAGAAGGATAAAAATACAGAATGGAGAATTGAAAATGTGAAACACAAGAGTGCACATGGATAGAAGAATGCATATATACTAGATACGGGATTGAAGCAGTTCATCTGCTAAGGCCTACTTCACTGCATCAGTACTTGAGTACTGACTAAATGATTACACTTCTGTAGAAGAGTGCCTGACTGAGTGCTTCAGTGTATGAAGACAGATGAGGAGTATGAGGAAAGAGGGGAGAATATGGGGAGAGAGGGGGAGAATGAGGAAAGAGAGGGGAGTATAAGGAGACACAGGTGTGTATAAGGAGAGAGGGGTGTGTATGAGAAAAGAGGGTGGAGTATGAGGAGAGAGGGGAAGTATGAGGAGAGGATGGAGTATGAGGAGAGGGGAACAAATGAGGAGAGAGGGCGGAGTAACAGGAGAGCGGGGGAGTATGGGAACAGGGGTGAGTATGAGGAGAGAGAGGGGAGAATGAGGAGACAGGGGGAATATCAGGAGAGAAGAGGAGTATAAGGAGAGAGAGGAGAGTGTGAAGAGAGAGAGAGTAGTATGTGGAGAAAGGGGAGTATAAGGAAAGAGGAGTGTGTAAGAAGAGAGAGGAGGGAGTATGAGGAGAGAGGGGGAGCATGAGGAGTAAAGAGAAATATAAGGAGAGAGGGGTAGTATTAGGAGAGGAGGGAATATAAGGAGAGGGGGGAGTAGGAGAAGAGAGGGGGAGTATGAGAAGAGGAGTGAATATGAGGAGAGAGTAGAGTATGAGGAGAGGGTGGAGTATGAGGAGAGAGGGGAGAAAGAGGAGAGGGGGAATATGAGAGGGGAGGGGGAGTATTAGTAGAGGGGGGAGTATGAGTAGAGAGGGGGGATTATGAGGGCAGAGGGAGGAGTATGAAGAGATGGGGATGTATGAGAAGTGAGGGGGTATATGTGGCGAGAGGGGCAAGTATGAGAAGAGAGGAATAGTATGTGGATAGAGGGGGAAGTCTGAGGAGAGGGGGGAGAATGTGGAGAGAGGGCGAGCATAAGGAGACCAGGGTGTATGAGGAGAGAGGGGATAGTATGAGGAGAGAGGAGGCAGTATGATGAGAGAGGCAAGACTATGAGAAGATGCAGAGTGTATGAGGAGATATGGGGATATGAGGGGAGAGTATGAGGAGAGGGCGGAGTATGAGGAGATGGGGAAGTAGGAGGAGAGAGGGAGGACTAACAGGAGAGAAGAGGGAGTATGAAAACAGGGGGAGTATGAGGAGAGAGGGGGGAGAATGAGGAGAGAGGGGTAATATGAGGAGAAAGGGGGGAGTATGATGACAGAGAGGGGGAGTATGAGCAGAGGGAGGAATATGAGGAGAAGGGGGAGTATGAGGAGAGAGGGAAGAGTAAGATGAGAGAGGGGGAAGTATGAGAAGAGGAGGTAGTATGAGGAGAAAGGGGAGTATCAGTAGAGAGGAAGGAGTGTAATCAGAGAAAGGGGGTGTGCGAGGAGAGAGGAGGTAGAATGAGGAGAGAGAGGAGGAGTATAAAGAGAGAGGGGGAGTATGTGGAAAGAGGGACGAGCATGAGGAGGAAAGAGGAGTATAAGGAGAGAGGAGTGTGTATAAGGAGAGAGGGAGTACTGTGAGGAGAGAGAGAGGAGTTTCAAGAGATGGGGGAGTATAAAGAGTGAAGGGGGTATGAGGAGAGAGGGGGAATATGTGGAAAAAGGGATGAGTATGAGGAGAAACGAGGAGTATAAGGAAAGAGGGGTGTGTATAAGGAGAGAGGGGAGAGTATGAGAAGAGAGGAGGGAGAATGTGGAGAAAAAAGGGAGCATAAGGAGAGAGGGAGTGTATGAGGACAGAGGGTGGAGTATGAGGAGAGAGCGAGGAGAATGAGCAGATGGGGAGTATGAGGAGTGTAGGGGGTATGAGGAAAGAAGGAGGAGTATGAAGAGAGGAGGAAATATAAGGAGAGGGGGGAGTATGAAGAGACAAGGAGTATGAGGGGAGAGGGTGAGTATGAGGAGAGGGGAGAATATAAGGAGAGAGAGGAAAGTATGAAGAGAGAGGTGGGAGGATAAGGAGAGAATGGAGAGTATGAGGAGAGACAGGAGGAGTGTGAGGATAGAGGGGAAGTATAAGGATAGAGGGGTGTGTATGAGAAGAGAGGAGGGAATATGGGGAGAGAGGGGAGTATAAGGAGAAAGTGGGGTGGGAGAGTGTGAGGAGAGAGGGTGAGTATGAGGAGAGAGAGAGGAGTATAAGGAGAGAGGGGTTGTATGAGGAGAGAGGGAGTACTATGCGGAGAGAGGGAGGAGTATCAGAAGATGGAGGAGTATAAAGAGTGAAGGGGATATGAGGAAAGAGGAGGGAAAATGATGAGAGGGGGAAATATGAGGAGAGATAGGAGTATGAGGAGACAGGGCGTATGAGGGGAGAGGGTGACTATGAGGAGAGGGGAGAGTATAAGAAGAGAGGGGGAATATGAAGAGAGAGGTGGGAGTATGAGGAGAGAAGGGAGAGTATAAGGAAAGAGAGGAGGAGTTTGAGGAGAGAGGGGGAGTATAAGGAGAGAGGAGGGAGTATAAGAAGAGAGATCGGGAGTATGAGGGGACAGAAGGGAGTATGAGGATCGAGATGAGGAGCATGAAGAGAGAGGGGGGAATATGTGGAAAGAGGGGCGAGTATGAGGAGAAAAGAGGAGTATAAGGAAAGAGGGGTGTGTATAAGGAGAGAAGGGGGAGTATGAGAAGAGAAGAGGGAGAATGTGTGGAAAAAGGGAGCATAAGGAGAGAGGGGGTGTATGAGGACAGAGGGTTGAGTATGAGGAGAGAGAGAAGAGTATGAGCAGATGGGGGAGTATGAGGAGTGAAGGGGATATGAGGAGAGAGGGAGGAGTGGAGTTCTGGACTTTTTGGTTCCGTCCAGAGGTGTCAGGGTACAACACCCAAAGACCCCGGAGTTCCACCTGCCTTGGTGCACAAATGAACAGAAACACGGGCTTCTCGATGGTGGCGTCAAAGACCAAAGGTTTATTACTGCAGGGACACAGAAGTCATAGATACTACACACGGGCAGTAACCAGGAGCCTGTTCGATTTGTACAAAGAGGGCTGCTCCTTATATACTGTTTTTTATGCTAGGGGCAAATTCTTTACATGTAATACATTCCCAAAACCTTTGTGTCTAAAACAATAAATATTTGGCGTTACACAGGAACCGTCGATAATATCTGAGGCCAAACATTGCGAAAAGAGGGGTTCCCACTAGTTTGTCACAATTCCCTGTCAATATTGCATTCAGGACCCGGACCGCCTCATCGTAAAGTTCGTTACCTCCCCCTAATAAAGATTCAGAAAGAAAGAAACAGAGCCAGGTGTGGAAGATAGAAAAGCGAGATAAGGGATGTTTGTGGGTTGTAAATGGGCAAGGCTACCGGCTTCGGCCGCCTAATCATGATCAGGTACAATGGACACGAAGACCAGTTTGGTAGGACTGGCCTCGGGCAGAGGAGGCAGCCTTTGTCGAGTCATGCAGCCACAGCGTGATCTGGTTTAAGGTGTACGTGTCATGTAAGAGGTGAATCTCCAGCTAAGGCTACGTGTCCTTAATGAAAGTAGAGTGATCAGAGGCTATTGCATATGTGAGGGCAAGGAAACACAAAATGGCGGCCATGATCTAAGATGGATGCCGTGGGTAGATTAGAAATATGTCAATGGAAGGAGTGCTCTTGCTCGTAGCGTAGCGAAAACACCAGGATATACTAAATGGATCATTTGCGGTTCGCTGATACCAATATTATGTATTTCCGACAAACTTGAAAACACGGGTTCAAATTGTCACGGAACCGTCACGGAACCTCAGACCCTCCTTTTGCCCTTACATAGGCAATTACTCAGTCTATGTCAGAATCTAGTTCTATGCTCATCAGGTCAGTGACATGCTGTTGTATCATCATCCTTTCTCGTGTCTTTTCTCCAAACGCAGGTGGTTTTCTGAGACAAGTCGCAGCACAAAGACTACACAGAGCAGGACCACACTGGATAATCAGACAACATGAGAATAGGAATACTAGGATGACACCAAGGACCATTAGAACCTTCCATCCCCACGCTGAGATCAGAGTCCAAAACCACTCCATGAAGGACCAGTTTCCCTTGTCTACATGTATGGAGTCTGAAATCTTGTGCAACTTAGAGATCGCCTCATAGACTGTTGGAGCATTATTAGGAATAAAGACACAGCAGCTCGATTGGATCATTCTGCATACCCCACCTCGATCTGCAAGTATAACGTCTAGAACCATACGGTTCTGCAACGTCATGAGCCTATCCGCCTGAAGCTCAGCTGTTAGATTGCTAAGGGCACCAGCAGTTTCGGTAATAGTAGATTCAACTACCCGTGTTAGCTGACGTATGTTTCTACTATTGGCCATAGGCCCCCAGAACGGAAAGAAGCCTTTGAAGAAGTCTCCAGCTTCCTGACCAGCGGTATCTTCCTTGCTGAAGATACCTCTCGCTACTCTTGTTCTGTGGTAATCAGGTGAAGCAGTGTATGTCGGAGGCAATAGTCGAGCAATATAACATGATCCTGAGAAGTCGGCAGGCAACCATGTATAAGCTCTGTCTTGACAAATGAAATAGGTACCCCTAGCAGTGAGAAAGGCAGGGGAAGAGTTAGCCGGAAACACATAAGTCTCTACGCACTCACTCCTCCCTAGCTGAGCTCTTGGATTTCTCCCATTACCTTGCAAACAGACCTGACCTCGGTGAGGTACGACCCAGATTGGAGTTGAGCTTTTACGCTTGCTTTCTCCTAAACTAAGGCGATACTCTGAAGTATTCCAACTTAAATATACTCGCAATTCGTCTCTAGGGTAAGATGGAGTATTATTGACGTCCTTGACCATGTCAATAATTCCCTGGACTAAAGCTTTGTTGGCAGAGTTATATTTAGTGGAACGCGGTGGACGTGGAGGATAGGTCTCAAGGGCATAAGCAAAGATGGTTTGGAAGGCCTGAAATGATCCATTATAGCTGTAAGGCAAAACCAGATATGGAATACCTTTATCCATGGTGTGAGGTATCAAGCCACACACCCAACAGTCTGTCGTGTTAACTACCAGTTGGTGTTGGTGTAAGAGCTGTACAAAAGTGTTGTTGGTAAATTCTGAGCGTCGGGCTTGCTCATGTTCTGGAAACGAGTGAAAAGAGTGTATAGAAGAAACAGTAGAAATAGCAGGATCAAGGGGAGGTACTGTAGAAACTGGCACAAAAATCAAATTTATGCTAAAGACGATTCCACCCACCAATGTTGCTAAAACAATCAAAAATGTAATGGCACATTGCATCAGAAAACATTTGCTATGAAGAATTCTATTAAGTCTGTTTCTGCGAACATAAATCACATTTTCTCGTTGCAGCGCAGGAAGCTCCATCTTCTACAATCCGCTCGCGACCACTGATGATGTGTACGTAGATGAAAATGCCTCTATCAGCCCTGGGAGTTCCCAGAACCAACCGAAAGATCGACCTTGTGTCAGACCCCTGCAAATTCAAACTAGGCACACAGCCACGACCCTACGGCTACCCAGACGGCAAGGCAATTTTAAAAACAATAAACAATAGCAAACTTCCTGGCTGAAGGCAAAAGTTCAATATATCAAAAGTCACAATATGCAGTTGCCTGCTTTATTTGTCCATTTTATGGCTTCTAAGGTTGTATCTCTGCTTCGCTGGTACTGTCTGATCGGAAAATAGTGTATCACTAGCAGCTGTTGCAGAGTTTAAGTTCGCAGATAGCAAAGTTTCTTCCGATGCTGGAGACAAATGTTCAATGTTCGAAGGAGTTTTTTTAGGAGGAGAGTCAGGTTTCAAAGTGTCAGTAATCAATTCGGCATCGCTGAAAGGGATGAACTTCGGTGTGATTTCAGATTCGGAGGCACCAATTCCCTTTTTCACCCAGTCGTCGTAAGGGAGCGGCAACGGAACACGCTTTACGTGAGAAGCGTGAATCCAGTGTTTACGGCCAGCGACACGTACGGCTGTCCTCGTTGCCAGTAAGATCTGATAAGGCCCCACAAATCTTGGTTGAAGGTTCTTCGTCCTCGCGAAGTTCTTTATCACGATGAAGTCACCCGGTTTCAGCTGGTGCCCTGGACTCTCCGGAGGTTTTGGCAAGGCATCGAAAACCTGTTGATGAATAAGACTCAATTTAGCAGTCAAGTCGTAAAGGTAGTCTATCAACATAGGATATTCAATGGAGCAAAATTGTTTAGGTCTTGGCACACCCCAGATATTTGCCGGGCGGCCAAACACAATCTCGTATGGACTAAGCCCTATTCTAGAATGTACTGTTGCTCTCGTTGATAACAGGGCCAAAGGAAGTGCGTCTGGCCAGGCTAAACCTGTGGATGCTTGTATTTTGGCTATTTTTAGCTTGAGGGTGCCATTGTAACCCTCGACCAAACCAGCAGACTGGGGATGGTTTGCACTGTGAAATTTCTGTTTCAATCCTAGACCGGCACACACACTCTGCATAACTTTCCCTATAAACTCACTTCCGTTATCTGACCATACAATCCGTGGCATTCCATACCTAGGGAAAAATTCCTTGAGAAGAATTTTGGCAGTCGATAGGGCAGTGTTGTCCTTTAGTGGGTATGCTTCTATCCACCTGGAAAAAGCACAAACTACCACCAGGACGTACTTTAAATTGTTGCAGCGTTCCATGTGAATGAAGTCTAACTGAATTACTTCAAAGGGACAGGAAGGAGGAGCGAAATGACCAGCTGGAGTTGGAGTTCCCTTGCCAGGATTATGCATCAAGCACACCATACAATTTTTCACCACTCTTTCTGCACACTTACTGATTCCCTCATTCTTCCAGACCGGAGCCAACATCTTACATATCCCTTTAGAACTTATATGCGCTACTCCATGCGCCATCGTCACTACTGCAAGCACATACGCATCGGGCAACATCCAACGCTGCTGTTCTGTCAAATCAATCCAACATCCATTCGAATCCAACTTGCCCGTACTTTCTCTCCATACACGTTTCTCTTCCTCAGTCGCTTCTTTCTGAATCTCTTTCACACTTTCCAAAGTGTCTTCACACATTCCAGACTCAGCAATCCATCTTGCAGACGTAGCAACGTACATTCTACTCATCATGTCTCTAGCTGTCTGTTTAGCAGTTTCATCAGCAAAGGCATTCCCACGACCAACATCATCCGTGATTGCTTTATGAGCACTGCACTTCACAATCGCAACTTCAGTCGGTAAGGTTAGAGATTCCAACAAGTCGTTAACTAGCTGACCATGCTGGATCTTAGTCCCATGGGACGTAACTAAACCCCTTTCTCTCCACAACCGGCCAAAACTATGGGCCACGCCAAAAGCGTACTGACTGTCTGTAAACACATTCACTCTCTTTCCCTCAGCTAAAACACACGCTCTTGTTAGAGCTATTAATTCTGCAGCTTGGGCAGAATTCTGACTCACTCTTGCAGTCTCCACAATCGTCTTCAAAGTCGTTACCGCGTAAGCAGCAGTCACATCACCATTCTCCAATTTAAAACATGACCCATCCACATACAGCGTACCATCTGGGTCGGATAGGGGAGTATCTTTCAAATCGATGCGTCCTTTTGTCTCTTCCTCCGTTTTGAAATAGCAGTCATGTGGCTCGGAATCACTCGACTCTTGATCAGTCGGCAACAATGTTGCTGGATTCAATACATTACATCTTTTGATCTGAATATGACTCGCTAGTAATGTCAGCTCGTAACCAGATAATCTCGCACTAGTAAGGTGTTGTGTCTTCGTTCGGTTCATGAGTGTATCCACTGCATGAGGAACCATGACCACTAGCATATTGTTCATCACCAAACCAGCAGATTGTCGAATGGAAGCTGCAGCTGCCGCTGTAGCTCTCAAACAACTAGGTAACGCTCTGGCTACCGGATCTAATGTTGATGAAAAATACGCACAAGGGCGTTGTTTATCACCAAACTTCTGTGTCAGAACACTCAACGCGCAACCTTCTCTTTCGTGAACGTAGAGCGTGAATGGCTTACTGTAATCAGGTGTACCCAATACAGGAGCTGAACACAAGGCTTTTCGTAATTCAGTAAAACTCTCTTGACATTCATCAGACCATGGCACCGGACTAGGAACATTTTTCCCAGTCAAAGCTACCAACGGTTTCGCTAACAGAGAAAAATTTGGAATCCACTGCCTACAGTAAGAGGTAATACCTAGGAAGGCACGTACTTCTCTCTGTGTGCGTGGAACACTCATCTGCGTAATTGCTTGTATTCTTTGTGGGGTCAACTTCCTTCCCTCCTTTGATAAGAGGTGACCTAGGTAGGTCACTTCTTGGCAGCAGTATTGCATTTTCGAAGGAGACACCTTGTGATTCAAGTTAGACAAATGATGCAATAGGGAAATTGTAGCTGCTTTGCAAGTTTCCTTGTCATCGGCAGCCACTAAAAGATCGTCTACGTACTGTACTAGGGCAGAACCTGGAGGAAGGACAAAAGAATCTAACTGACTTTTTAAAGCTTGACTGTAAATTGATGGACTTTCACAATAGCCTTGTGGAGCGCGTTTAAATCTGAAACTGCGACCTCCTAGACAGAAGCCGAAAATATCCCTACTTTCTTCGGCTATCGGAATGCTGAAAAAGGCATTCTTTAGGTCAATAACTGAGAACCATGTGGCTGTGGCAGGAATCAATGTTAACAAGACAGTAATGTCTGGCACTACAGGAAACTGCGGGATTACAATCTTATTAACTTCTCTAAGGTCTATGACAAACCTATATACTGGAGGTTTTGTAGGATCAGTTCGCTTCAGAATCGGTAATACAGGACTGTTACAGACATTTCCTCTAGTTTCTTCAACCACACCCTTCTTAATCAAATCTTGCACAATCAATAAAAGTGCACGCTCACCTTCACTCGATATTTTATATTGGGGAATTCTTGGAAATTTCACATTCGCTTTCAAAGTTACTACATACGGTGGAATTTCTAGGAGACCTACATCATTAGGACCAGTCGCCCAAAGAGAATCAGGGAGTGAACGTAGCTCCGGCGGGAGTGCGTCCATTGACAAATACATTGGAGAGGTGATATTTTTACCCAACGTAAGCTGTACTCCTTCCGGAGAACAGTACAATGTCGCATATAGTCTTTTTAACAAATCTAAACCAAGCAGGTTTTCATTACAACCTGTCGTCAATATCAGGGGTGCTTTCAATTGGCACGGTCCAACAGAAATAGACAAAGGACCAGATATCGGGTTGTAAACAGGGGCGCCTGAAAAACCTACGGAAACATTTATTGAGCCAGACAAAGGTGCGCCAGGGAGTTTCGCATGAATGATAGAACTTTTTGCGGCACCAGTATCCAAAAGAAACGGTTCGACTACACCTGATGTTGCTACTGCGACATAAGGCCCACTCTGATCCACTGGAACTGATACTACTCCCTCTCTCTGTCCATGGCTGTCCTAGTACCCATTTTGTTGATAACCCTCATCTACTTCATTATAGTCCTCAACAAGATATTGTTGAGATCTATTTTGCTGGGCAGACTGTCCATTTCGTTGATCAAAGTGATTGGAAGGACGATCATTCGTTTGTGGAGGCATAGCACCTCGCCCTCGACCTCTAGAATTCTGTACAAAACCACCACGACCTCTCTGAGCTGCTGCTGCATTATTTTGCGCTAAGATCGGACATTCATTTTTATAGTGACCCTCTTTCTTACAGTACGCACACTGATTCCACTGATATTGAGGTCTTGATGAACCATAATCTGTTCTTTGGTATGAGTTTTGCTGCGTATTAGTTTGATTCGCGCGAGGCGGATACGCCTGTTGCAAAAGAACTTTAGTTTTTAAATCTTTCGTTTTCTTCTCTGATTTCTCCTTTTCCTCTTTATCTCTATTTTCGTAGTACTGTGCAGTTGCAAGTATTTGCGCTGTCGTAGATACAGCCCACGCACTTTCTGAGTCTTTTAATTTATTGCATAATTCAGGTAACAAATTATGCACAAATTTATCGACAAACAGTCTTTGTCCTCCTTCTGTACTCATGTCCTGACCACTATGATCCACAAAAGTCTCTTCGAACCTCGTGAAGAAGTCGGAGACACTTTCGTCTTTCTTCTGTCTGCATGCTGACAACTTGTCCCAATTTACACGTAGTGCTGGCATCAGAGTCTTCATTAGATCAATTATTCTACCTGGCAGATTAGCAATTAAAGGTTCGGGTTTCGCACCACCTATTTGTTGACCATCTGCTGCAGTGATAGCTGCCCAATCACCACCTAAGGCAGCTTGATGATCCTCTCTACGAATTTTAGCCCACACTGGTTGCGGAACTACGTTACCAAACAACATATCGATGTCGGCTAAGTTCATTATACAAGCCTCAACTGTCTGTGTTAATTCCTTGTAATATCCGGCTGGATTCTTACGTGGATCTGGCAAGGCCTGTTTCACCGCTAACACTTCTGCTCGCTTCCATGGAATGTGTATCCACACTCGTTGGAACTGTGCTGGAGCAGCTGCAATTCCTGCATTATCATCACGTTGTATTGCTTCGCGCCAAATTGGAGGAACCTCCCTCATAGGATATTGGCGACTTAGCTTCACATTACCTTTTTCTAAATCTCTCGGTGAACGAAGAGATGGATCATTCCTAAAACTTAAAATGAGTTCCATCGCTTCCTTTATATTCTCACCCACTATCATTCCAGCAGCAAACTCCTTTTGAACCCTAATTAAATCTTCTAAATCTGATTCGACATCGTCTTCTTCTATCTCTTCACGTAACAACGAGCACATCTCATCAAAGACGTACCGTTGTGTTGGTTCCCCCCACTGCATAAATGTGTCTAGCACATCTCTCGTACTATATCTTCTACCCTTCGAAATCCATCTGAGAGCCGTGGAATCTAAAACTCCCCGTTCCTCAGCACTTGGTAGCTGACTCCGTCTCTGTACAGAGTCAGGAGTAGGAGTCTTAATCAAAGTTTTATATATAGGAGACAGCATATTAGTAACAGAATCAGTGATTCTTCGACGAACAGAAAGTGGAGTTAGTACACTCGCAGACGTAGAAAATGCAGTAGAGGTAGGAATAGATAACGGGACAGTAGGAGTGTCGAGAAAAATAGTTTGAGGAACAGTGGGTGCAGAAGTAGGTATAGAGGCTGGCAGTGTAGGAAGAGGAGGAGCTGTAGGAACATTTACATTCACCACAGGAAGTACAGGAACTTGATTCTGAGGAATAGGAGCAGGAGCACCGGGTTGTCCAGCAACCGGCAATTGGACATTCGGAACGAGAGGAGCCGCAGCACCTTGTGCATACGGTGGAGGTGACCGTAACAGATAAGATAACAGAGGATCGTTTTCGGAATCCTCCAATATCTTAGCCATTTTCGATGGCAAGGCAGGATAGCACTTGTCAATCGCTAGATTATGCTCTCTAATGGCTACATCTATATTCTTCTCACACTCGTTAGCCTGCAACTGTTTAGTCGCTTGCTCTAGAGTTAACTCTTCTTGTTCTTTCTGTTCTTTCTTCAACCTTCTCATTTCTCTCTGTTTGGATTCTTTTCGCCAATAACGGAAAGAATCAAACATTGCCGGCCGGGCTTTCTTCTTAAACAATTTCGCTTCTAAGTTGTCGAGAATCTCTGGTTCAAAACTACCATGCAGTGGCCAACTAAGGACACCATCCTTCTTACAATAACGGACCCCTATCTCATTATAAGATATAGGACCCACGCCATACTTGCAATATAAATCATATAGGGGAGTCCCAATCGGAGGAACCAGACAAGAGTCCTCCAATCGTGAGTCACTGTTGCAACTAAAACAAGACAACATTTTCTGACTTACCATTTTCAGTCCGGAACACAAAACAAACAAACACGGAACAAATATGTGCACTAGAACCAAGAACTTAGGCCTACCAAAACGAACTGATGTATCGATACCCAAACTAAACCAAATAGATTATCGTAATTAGAACAACCAATGATAATCTGACAAAACCAAACCAAACCAAGAACCGATCAAGGATTTTTAACAATCCTCACAAAAGTAACCAGCTAGCTATCACTAAATACTTAACTGAGTCACTGAAGACGTCACCAAGGAGAAACCCGTCACGTTTCGCCGTACTAAGGACTGCACCTCTTCGGGTCCAAGACAGGGCGACGGTCAAGGCAACGGCCCACTGCAGCCGTCCTGAACGGGAAACCCTCGTGGAAGAAAACTTCGGGCCACTTTTGCGATATGCCGGGATCGATGAAGTGGGGCGCCTCCCTCAGGAATCTTCACACGAAGCTTCTCGAACTCTTCAGGCTTTTGGACCGGTACCGAATGACGTCGCCCCACATGGGCGCCAATTGGAGTTCTGGACTTTTTGGTTCCGTCCAGAGGTGTCAGGGTACAACACCCAAAGACCCCGGAGTTCCACCTGCCTTGGTGCACAAATGAACAGAAACACGGGCTTCTCGATGGTGGCGTCAAAGACCAAAGGTTTATTACTGCAGGGACACAGAAGTCATAGATACTACACACGGGCAGTAACCAGGAGCCTGTTCGATTTGTACAAAGAGGGCTGCTCCTTATATACTGTTTTTTATGCTAGGGGCAAATTCTTTACATGTAATACATTCCCAAAACCTTTGTGTCTAAAACAATAAATATTTGGCGTTACACAGGAACCGTCGATAATATCTGAGGCCAAACATTGCGAAAAGAGGGGTTCCCACTAGTTTGTCACAATTCCCTGTCAATATTTCATTCAGGACCCGGACCGCCTCATCGTAAAGTTCGTTACCTCCCCCTAATAAAGATTCAGAAAGAAAGAAACAGAGCCAGGTGTGGAAGATAGAAAAGCGGGATAAGGGATGTTTGTGGGTTGTAAATGGGCAAGGCTACCGGCTTCGGCCGCCTAATCATGATCAGGTACAATGGACACGAAGACCAGTTTGGTAGGACTGGCCTCGGGCAGAGGAGGCAGCCTTTGTCGAGTCATGCAGCCACAGCGTGATCTGGTTTAAGGTGTACGTGTCATGTAAGAGGTGAATCTCCGGCTAAGGCTACGTGTCCTTAATGAAAGTAGAGTGATCAGAGGCTATTGCATATGTGAGGGCAAGGAAACACAAAATGGCGGCCATGATCTAAGATGGATGCCGTGGGTAGATTAGAAATATGTCAATGGAAGGAGTGCTCTTGCTCGTAGCGTAGCGAAAACACCAGGATATACTAAATGGATCATTTGCGGTTCGCTGATACCAATATTATGTATTTCCGACAAACTTGAAAACACGGGTTCAAATTGTCACGGAACCGTCACGGAACCTCAGGAGTATGACAAGAGGAGGAAATATAAGGAGAGGGGGGAGTATGAAGGGACGAGGAGTATGAGGGGAGAGGGTGAGTATGAGGAGAGGTGGGAGTATAAGGAGAGAAGGAAGAGTATGAGGAGAGAGAGGTGGAGTGTGAGGAGAGAGGGACGTATAAGGAGAGAGGGGTGAGTATGAGAAGAGAGGAGGGAATATGAGGTGAGAGTGGGGAGAATAAGGAAAGAGGGGGAATATCAGGAGACAGGGGGAGTATAAGGAAAGAGAGAGGGAGAGTGTGAGGAGAGAGGGGGAGTATGAGGAGAGAGAGAGGAGTATAAGGAGAGAGGGGTTGTATGAGGAGAGATGGAGTACTATGAGGAGAGAGGGAGGAGTTGGAATGGCGGATGGTGCTCCCCGCTGGAGTTCAGCTTGAAGAAAGAAGAAAAGCAGCATTCCAGCGTGTAAACTCATTGAACTTTGTTTCCTGGAGAACTTCAAACTTCCTGTGTATTGCCAGGTATTCGTGGAAGTGAGGAAACCTTACGAGGATAACAATCCTGTGTGCATATTTAATTAGTCTGAAATAGGTACCGAGTAGCCGCTGTACTTTAAATGCAAAAGATGCGTTTAAAAGTGCATGCGAGATATTAGTGACAGTGTTTGTTTCCGAGGTGCGCCTGAAGCTAAGACGCCTTCGGTTCTAACACTTTTCTCAATGGCAAGTACAATTCAGATTCGAAAGTCTAATGAACCCGTGGCTGGCCTTTTTGTTTATCTTTAGTAGACTGTGCCTGATAAAGACGAAGTTCGTGTGAAAAAGGAAAAAGGCTTCAGCAACGCCGAGATTTGTTTAATGTGGTATGCAGAAATACCATTAAAAGAAGAAAAGTGTGCTGTTTGCCTAGTCTGCAGATTTAAGACTGTTCATGTTTGGAATTATTCTGTTCCTGAATATATATATATAACAGAGAAAGGTTATCCAAGAGACAGCTTGTGAGTGAAGGGTGAGTTGGGGGAAGAGCATAGAAAATATATGAGTGTAGGTATTCTATATGTATTACTGATACACATTCTCTGTCCTCCTTCTGTAGTGTGCGCAACCTTGGGGTTTTCGCTGACGGCTGGTCAGGAGCACAAAGGATACACCAACACCAGAGCTACTTTTATTATTTTTTCCCCTTCCCTTTTTCCCTGGGGGCACGGATTCACGCAGACGTATTTATCTAGCCTCTGTGAGGGATCGTGTCTCGGGGGACTAGGGGGCTTACATCACACATCGTCTCTGCTTGGCTTTTGGAATAAGGTTAGTGGCTATTTTATGATTCTTGAGCTGCAGCCAATCCTGATAGAGAGGCAGGTAGTGTGAGGAGACAGGGAGTATGAGGGGAGAAGGTGACTATGAGGAGAGGGGAGAGTATAAAACGAGTGGGGGGAATATGAGGAGAAAGGTGGGAGTATGAGGAGAGAAGGGGGTATGAGGAGACAGTGGGAGTATGAGGAAAAGGGGAAATATGAGGAGAGAGGGAGTATAAGGAGACAGTGGAGGATGAGGGGAGAGGTGGGAGTATGAGGAGAGAAGGGAGAGTATAAGGAGAGAGAGGAGGAGTGTGAGGAGAGAGGGGGAGTATAAGGAGAGAGGAGGGAGTATAAGAAGAGAGAGGGGGAGTGTGAGTAGAGGGGGTGTATGAGGAGAGAGAGGAGGAGTATGAAGGGAGAGGGGGGAATATGTGGAATGAGAGGCAAGTATGAGGAGAAAAGAGGAGTATAAGGAAAGATGGGCGTGTATAAGGAGAGAGCGGAGAGTATGAGAAGAGAAGAGGGAGAATGTGGAGAAAAAGGGAGCATAAGGAGAGAGGGGGTGTATGAGGACAGAGGATGGAGTATGCGGAGAGAGGGAGGAGTATGAGCAGATGGAGGAGTATGAGGAGTGAAGGGGGTATGAGCAGAGAGGGAGGAGTATGAAGAGACAAGGAAATATCAGGAGAGGGGGAGTATGAAGAGACGAGGAGTATGAGGGGAGAGGGTGAGTATGAGGAGAGGGGAGAGTATAAGGAGAGAGAGGGAAGTATGAGGAGAGAGGTGGGAGTATAAGGAGAGAAAGGAGAGTAGGAGGAGAGATGTGGGAGTGTGAGGAGAAAGTGGAAGTTAAAGGAGAGAGGGGTGTGTATGAGAAGTGAGGAGGGAATATGAGGAGAGAGGGGGGAGAATAAAGAAAGAGGGGGAATATCAGGAGAGATGGGGTAGTATAAGGAGAGAGAGGGAAAGTGTGAGGAGAGAGGGGGAGTATGAGGAGAGGGAGAGGAGTATGAGGAGAGAAGGGAGAGTATGAGGAGAGGGGAGAGGAGGAGGGGAGAGGAGGAGTATGCGGAGAGGACTGAGTATGAGGAGAGAGAGGGGATTATGAGGATAGAGGTAGGAGAATGAAGAGATGGGAAAGTATTTGAAGTGAGGGGGGTATGAGGAGAGAGGGAGGAGTTAGAGGAGAGAGGAGGGAGTATGACAAGACAAGGAAATATAAGGAGAGGGGGATTATGAAGAGACGAGGAGTATGAGGGTAGAGGGTGAGTATGAGGAGAGGGGAGAGTAGAAGGATAGAGGGGGAAGTATGAGGAGAGAGGTGGGAGTATAAGGAGAGAAGGGAGAGTATGAGGAGAGAGAGGGGGAGTGTGAGGGGAGAGGGGAAGTATAAGGAGAGAGGGGTGTGTATGAGAAGAGAGCATGGAATATGAGGAGAGAGGGGGAGAATAAGGAAAGGGGGAATATCAGGAGAGATGGGGAGTATAAGGAGAGAGAGGGAAAGTGTGAGGAGAGAGGGGGGAGTATGAGGAGAGAGAGAGGAGTATGAGGAGAGAAAGGGGAGTATGAGGAGAGGGGAGAATATGAGGGGAGAGGAGGAGTATGAAGAGAGAACTGAGCATGAGGAGAGAGAGGGGCTTATAAGGAGAGAGGAAGGAGTATGAAGGGATGGGGAAGTATGAGAAGTGAGGGGGTATGAGGAGAGGGGGAGGAGTAAGAGGAGAGAGGAGGGAGTATGAGGACCGGGGGGAGTATGAGGAGAGGGGAGAGTATGAGGGGAGAGGAGTATGAGAAGAGGACTGAGTATGAGGAGAGAGAGGGGATTATGAGGAGAGAGGAAGGAGTGAGAAGAGATGGGGAAAGTATGAGAAGTGAGCGGTGTATGAGGAGAGAAGGAGGAGTAAGAGGAGATAGGACGGTGTATGAAGACAGGTGTAATATGAGGAGAAAGGGGCGAGTATGAGAACAGAGAGGGGGAGTATGAGGAGAGGGGGGAATATGAGAAGAAAGGGAGTATGAGGAGAGTGAAAAAAGTAAGAGACTCAGGGGTAGTATGAGGAGAGAGGGGGGAGTATGAGAACAGAGAGGGGGAGTATGAGGAGAGGGGGGAATATGAGAAGAAAGGGAGTATGAGGAGAGTGAAAAAAAGTAAGAGGAGAGAGAGTGGGAAATATGAGGAGAGGGGGGAGTATGAGGAGAGAGGGGGGAATATCAGGTGTGAGGAGGGAGTATAAGGAGAGAGAGGGAGAGTATGAGGAGAGAGGGGGGAATATTGAAAAAGAGGGGCAAGTTTGAGGAAAAAAGAGGAGTATAAGGAGAGAGGGGTGTGTATGAGGAGAAAAGTGAGAGTATGAGAAGACAGGGGGAGAATGTGGAGAAAAGGGGAGAATAAGAAGAGAGGGGATGTATTAAGAGAGGGGGGTACTATGAGGAGAGAGGGAGGAGTATGGGGAGATGGAGGAGTATGAGGGGTGAAGGGGGTATGAGGAGAGAGGTGGGAGTATGAGGAGAGAAGGAAGAGTATGGGGAGAGAGAGGGGGAGTGTGAATAGAGAGGGGATGTATAAGGAGAGATGGGTGTGTATGAGGAGAGAGGGGTGTATGAGGACAGGGGGGAATATGAGGAAAGGGGGGAGTTTGAAGAGAAAGGGAGGAGTAAGAGGAGTGAGAGGAGAGTATGACGACAAGGGGGAGTATAAAGAGAGAGGGGAAGAATGAGGAGAGAGGAGGAATATTAGGAGAGAGGAGGGAGTATGAGGACAGAGAGGAAGAGTATGAGGACAGTTGGGAATATGAGGAGAAGGAGGAGGATGAGGAGAGAGGGAGGAGTGAGAGGAGAGGGGGAGTGTGAGAACAACAAGTGTTAAAAAGGGGTTTCAAAGACAACCAGTAACCAAAGACCCTTTTATGTTGCCCGGCGGTATCGCCTCTATGACCCACCAATGTTAATCAATGAAGAAGCAGGCGCTGGAGACTGGAAGGCAGGAAACGAGGATTTTATTCTCTCCGGAGGAGAACACATCAATTCAGACAGCAAGTATCGTCACGAGGTGCTCTAACCACATCTCTGAGGCCTGGCCTCTTATACTAGGGTTTATGACCTTTATTGCACATAACACATTCTCGCAACACTTTGATATTTGAAAGAATATCCTCGGAATCTCCCCTTCAGACCCGTTCCCACATACATTTACAGTTGGATTCCCCACCCCGGTCACAACAGGTGATGGTTGTCGCACAGCAGGGCATTCCGCCGATTCACGGAATGCATGGGGTTGATCGGATCTCATAGGGTGGGGGCTTTGATCGGCTCGAGGGTCTTTTGATGGGGAGGGGAAGCTTCCTACTGTACGGGGTAATAAACAGTATCCGCAGGGCCAGGTGGCGGCCTGGGAACAAGGAAGACAAACGGGGACACGGGGAAAGGGGGTTTGCATCAAAAGGATCTGAGGCCATGAAAGGAATGAGGGGAGGTGTCGCGCTGGGAACAGGATGGGATTCTGTGGTGAAGCTGCACTGAAGAGGGGTTTATGACCCAAGGCATGAGAGAGCGGGGGTTGTCAGCGTGCGGGAGGATGCTTGCGAGGTTAAGAGAGAGAGAGAGACGCGCTGGCTATCAGCGAGGGGCAGGGAGGCCATGGTGCTCAAAATGGCTGCCGCTTACGCGCACGAATGGGCTCGAAAAGGGGCAAGATGGCGCCGATAATGTTCACCAAGCTTGTATTAATTTTCCACAGTCCTCCCTTTAACATTTCCAAGACATCTTGCTGGCCTATTTCCTATCTATACCTATTGCAGCGGTCATAAGTAAGGGAGAGGGGACTTAGGCAAAGGAACTGTACATATACATCATATTATAAACATCACATTGAAAAATCTCATCATCTAGTAAGCGGGTTCATCGTTAAATTGGTTGTAGGAAAAGTCATCGTAATGTAATATCAGACTAGAATTACGTAGTGAGGGCGTTGGGTACAGATCATAGATACTTATAGTCATTCGAAATAGGAGCTGGTAAGTTATCATATAAGTAAGTCCTTTTTGTATTCGGCGGGAGCATAGTTAGTCCAATGGTGATTGGGAGAGAAAGGAGATACAGTAAAAATATCAGAGTTCTCGGAGTCTTTGTCGTCTTCTGTTGGCACTGTTGAGCACCTGGATTACAATTTGTTCTATCAACAGAAATGTTCATGTGGATTGAGTCGTTGGGGGTCTGCGGGTAGGGGTACATTTTGTTTGGTTTCGTCAGACCTCATAGGAGAAATGCGTTACGGTTTTGGAGCAGGTGCATTTTCTTCCGTAACGCGGAGCATAGGATTGCGATGAAAAGTGCAATTGTCCCTGAGTTGTGGGATCTGTTTGTTTCTTGAGTCTCTGTGGTGGGTATTTCCTGTTGCTTCCATCATCATCGAGGCGTTCAGCAGCGGGTAGAACCACATACTTCGTTCATCTTCTCTTTAGGGGCGACCCTTGGTGGAGTTCTAGGTCACCGTTCTGAGATTAACATAGTTCGTGGTCTACTCAGTCGGAGTTCCCTCCCTTTTGACGCAGGGAATACCCCTTTCTGGGTAGCTCAGTAGGATTTTGGAGGAACTTGGAAGTTCAGGTGGAAAGGTGTGGGTGTGAACAGTCCTTATGGTAGGTCGGAGGAGGAGGGGATGGAGCAGGGCCAAGTCGGGAACAGATCAGGGGGACGGAGAATTTGAGACAGGCGGGTCCATAACCAAGTTCAGAGAGCGGGGACCTTTTGGCACACGTTGATCATAGAGCAGGGGCTTCAGGTCAGCCCTTTCCTTAGTTTTGTCTGAAACAGTGCCTCATCCTGCGACTCCTTACTGCTGTGGTCTCGCCTCGGCCTCCGTCGCTGATGTTCCACAATCCGCAGTCAGGCCGCGTGCTCCCACATCCGGTCTCTTTCTCCTCCGACAGTGATACCCTTAAATGAGTTTTGAAAAGACAGTCTTTAGAGATTTCGCAGAAGAAGGTAATTACATAAATCTATTTCTCTCCCAACACCAAGCAACTGGGGTAAGCACTCGCTACATTTGAGATTTTGCAGCCAACGTATAAACAATTGATGATGGGTTTGCTGGATTCCTTACAACTTCCTTTTGTGGCTAATTCTTTGGCGCTTTGTTGGTTATTACATTCATTTGTAATAGGTACGAGGTCTGGTACCCATTCATTGCATTCGTCTATTATAGTAGATGTCAGCTCTTCTGGTAGAGACCCATTTCCCTAGTACGAGTCTTGCAAGGCTAGGCTGGTCTTCAGGGCTTTGTATTTTACGAAAAAGTGCAACGTGCTATTCACCATAGTCTGATAGGCATCCTTCTGAGGGATGAACATAGGCTAAACAACTCTTCATTACATCAAAAAACATCCTATTTTCAACAAGGCTTACTGCAACAAGTTCTTTCGATTTTCGATCTAAATTTAACTTTGCACACATCTTTCTAACTTTCTATATAAATTCTCGCAACCTGGTTACTACAAAAACTCGGGGGGGGCTTGCGATAATTATTAAACTTATCCTTGGGGTGGGTGGGATCTTATGGAAAACAATTAGGAACACAGCGAATTGGAGCAAGGGGCGTTTTTCAGGTCCTCGTTCAGGGCAGCTGATACCAAACTGGGGGCATTTTGGGAAGACGGGGGTGTCTCGATCATTTCTCACTGCTTGGGGTATGGAGACAATTTGGAATGGGGATGGTCGCATTACCACAGACATATTTTATCATAGAAGCCACTGACAAATAGTTCCCTGACTGTGGGTCAAATTTAGGGAACCTTAGTCGTCTTACCTGTCCCTTTCCTTTTGGCCAATTTAAATTTCATCCATATTTAGCAGAAAAGGAGAGGTAGTAACGTGGTACCGATACAATTTTATTTAGGACGAATTTGTGCAAATACTTGTGGTATTTGGGGCCAATCAGGAGGTGCACCAGGTTCGCCAATTAGGTGCCAGTCGCTAGGAAGAGGGAAAGTGCGGAGGGGTGGGAGAGAGAGAGAGAGAGAGAGAGAGAGAGAGAGAGAGAGAGAGAGAGAGAGAGAGAGAGAGAGAGAGAGAGAGAGAGAGAGAGAGAGAGAGAGAGAGACAATAGGCCAAACAGTACACGTGTAACATGGAGAATGACCGTGTATTGTTTGGGCTACTCAGTGCGTTACCCAACGTTAGACGTTTCGGGTCTGTGTTAGGATGTAGAAAGCATGCAGTTTTGGGACGGAAGAGCATTAGGTCAGGTACAGAAAGGTCGTGCATTGGGTAGGGCGTCTTTTTGTGTCGTCTTGCAGCGTTAATCCATTTTCATGCATCGGGCGTGACGTGGCTCCAGATCCTTTACGGTACCCTAATCAGGACCCCAATGTAATCTGCAGAGGGAAAAAGGAGGAAAAAGGGGGAGGTGGGGGAACAACATTCGAACACATCAAATGTACGGGCACGAAAGTCCTTTACTTACCGCATACTCGTACTTATCTCTTCGGGATATAATCCCTAGGGTCTTGGTCTCTGAAGTCAAGGGGGCGGGCAATGTGATAGGTGGTTCATGGGGGGGGGTTCGAGGATGGCATTAAGGATCGTGTGTAGGGAAACGCTAAAAAAAGGAATCAGAGGTGCCTAGCGTGAGGTACCCGGTTTTGTAGATGTATCCGGCCATCGGGATCCTTAAATCATTCCCAAAGCTGTGATGTTCTAAGGCATATCAGTTCTTCGTTCAACCCTGTACCTTAGTACCTTCGACCACCATATCTTTATAACATTTTATCAATCACACCGCTTTACTTTACCCATTCTCAGAAGTCGAGGTCCTTCTTCATACGTTAGTTCCTGAGCTTAGTCGCATATTTTGGAGGCAACGTATCATACCTTTGATTCGATCATCAATCCAGGGCCGAACAACCATTTCTTCGGATAACCTTAAAAAAGGAGCAGAACGGTTGTGCACAGAAAAACCCTCCCACCGATACCCATATTTACAAAAGTATGTGATGCCTATTCATAGTTTTGAAGACCTTTATTTGCATAATCATTCAGTACGTAAAATGTGAGAGTGCAATCATATTTTGGCCGGACATGTCGACGATGGAAGCACATACAGTAGGGGGTTATTTTGTAGCACAAGAACATGTTAAAAAAGGCCTAAATAATTATTTGCAAGTAACTAAAAACATTTCATTGCGTGATGGGGAATCAGGGGCATTTTAGTTCATAAATGGAAACACAGTCAAGCTCATCGTAATCACATTTCCCAGATGTGCATCATAAGCGACGTTATGTACCAGTTACAATAAATATCAAAATAAATCGTTCATTGAAATCAACATTTTTACGGAACCCCTTTCAAATGTTCGCCAAGTGAACCCTCCTCCCTTTCTCATCGAGTGTGCAATGGTTCGTATATATATCTTAGTACATCAAGTTTCATTAGCTAAGGAACACCACGAGGCATCCGTTAGTTCCTATTGATACCGGCGCCATTTTGGGCGAGGCCGGTTTAGTCCGGAAGTAGCATCAGGGGAAAAATGTCCCCGACGATTGGCGGTTGGACCAGGGTCACTTTCGGCAGTTCAAAAAAACTGTGCTAACAGAGGGGCTGGTGGTGTGGACCGTCAATCAAGAGAGGGAGGGGGTAGAGTCTTTCTTACCGGGTCATGTTGATGTTCCGCCGGAACTTACTCGAGTTCGTTAGCCCATAATGTTCCTGGGTGGTTCAGACGGAAGCTGATGCAGACACGAGAGCACCGCCATCTTGTTTCTGTGCCGTGGTTATTTCATTAGTGATCAATGCAGCTGTTCCCCACCGGAAGCCTGAAGGGGCTGAGGGCTCTTGGGACTTTGGTAGAATCTTCAAAGTCGAGGGGATGTTTGTCGATGGTGGGGGCTTGCGCCCAGGTGGGCAAGTGCCCGAGTTGCAATTTCGGACAAAGTTACTCCAGCGGCCTAGACCCGCCTTCCGAGGGCCCAGACGCCATTTTGAGACCCTGCGGCAGCCGCCCTTCGTCGTATCTATCAGGAGTGGAAGAAACTTCTTATGGTGATGAAAAACAGAACATCATGTTGTTGGAGCAGGACATTTTGGTTCGGGGCGCCAGGGTGCAGCAGTGGAGCCTTCATCTGGAGAGGTGAGGGAGGCTCGCCCGTGCCGTCCCCCTCTCCCGGCGCATCCCACGTCGTCCCTTTGAATCAGGGGTGCACATGATGACCACCCTACACCCCTGATTCCGACTCTTGGGGGACCATCGTACGTCCGGTGTTATTCAAGTATACCAGTCGGGCATTGTATGTCCTGTGCTGCGAAAATATACCAGTCGGGCATTGTATGTCCTGTGTTGCGGAAATATACCAGTCGGGCATTATGTGTCCTGTGCAGCGTAGGTATATGGCCGTCGCCCGGCTGGAGGACATCGGCGCCGGACCAGGGCAGGGAAGCCTCCTACCTGTGGAGGCGGGAGAGGCTCGTCCGCGTCGCCTCTCCCTCCCTGCCTACCCTGCATCCGCTCGATGGAGGAATTCGTGATGGCCGGACCAGGAGATACGAGGGAGGGGGTCATTTGCATCCGCCCCCTCCCTACTCGTGGCCGGGGGGACGCCATCCCTGGAAGGGTAGTATGGGAAGACCATTTCATTGCCTGCTTTGTGGAGCCTCCAGTACCTTCTCGCCGGCGATCTCCTTTGGTCCATGGCTGCTGGCAGGCCCCGCCCCACACGTGTTATGTGTTTCGGGTGGGCGGGACCATCGAACTGTTACATTTCGAGGACTTCCGGAGTGAGCATAATATGTTTTATATTTCTCCTATTAGTACAGTTTGTTTTAGAGAGTGTTCTACTAGTTATTCTATTTACCGTTGGCTGTGTGTTTTCTTTACCGTAATTAAATCCTGAGTTATATAATAGACGCTTGGCTTCCTTGAGTCCTTTCTCTAACGGGGGTTGTTTACACTGGCCTGTAATTGTGTTTGTTTTTCAGAGTGGGGGAGCAACAGAGAGCAATCAGTCCCAGAACTCTAACATGTCGTTAAAATTGGTCTGACGAAATCTGTGCCATCGAGCATAATCAAACGGGGTGGTTCTGTCTGTCCTGTCTGCACTAGTCTGATTGGTTTTTATCTCGCGCCTTTTCCCTTTTTGTCGGCCTGTTCTTTCTGTCGACCCTCCGTTCTTACCTATGCTCTGCAGAGTCGGACATTGGGCTTTCCAGTGCCCGAGACATTTACAGAAAGCACATTGGTTTTGTCTTAAATCTGTTCGTCCTGTGCATAGTGTCGGGAGATTACCTTCGGGTCGTTGTGTTCCGGGGTTGACTTGTCGGCACATCCCTTTACACCGTTCTCTTTTCATGTCTACTCCTCGGAACTGTGCCATCGCTGGCCCTTCCCTTTGCCTACTAGACGTTTGGAGGGTTGTCCGTCGTGTCCCTTCACCTTTTCCGAATTCGTCGCCTTCCCTTCGTCGTGTGGTTTCTTTGCGCCACATACCGAGACTATCGAGCATAATAGGTGTTGTTTCATTCCTACGAAGGGCTATTTCTACCGTTTCTATTTTGTCAAGATCAAAGGATCCTCTCAGTGGCCACTGACTTTCTCGATCCTTTTTCGTATATTTATGCCACAGCTCACTATAGGCTATAGCGATCAATCCATGCTTCATGAACATGTCCTTATTAGGGGTGCCTTCCAGCGGAGCCGGATGGTTCATCTCTAATAAGCGGTCCGGGCTAAACAGGCTACTAACCAGTGGGGAGAAGACAGGCATGACGGATCACAATGGGATAATAGTCAGCACTACCTATCTTATCGCTGCGTGCAAAGACTAGACAGAATATTTCTATTCTACGTTGTTTGCACGTAGTGAATACCTCATGAACCAATCTTGAGCAATCAATGTTAGGTCAAAAATAAAAAATCAATATGGTCAATGGGGAGAATAAGTAGGCTCGCAAAGGTTTGCGTCACCTACCCTTTCACTATCTGCAAAGAGGGGACCTATTCTTCCCTGTTTGCAGACAGAGAATCTCCAGAAAACAATCTATAACAGTTAATCAATGGGGGGGGGGCAATTGTTCAATGGGGGAGAAAGATAGGTCCGACGGGTGCGTACCTATCCTTCGCTGTTTATAAAGGGAGAGCCTGTTGTTTCTCCGTTTGCAGACAGTGAATCTCCAAATAAATTAACAAAAAGTAATACTAGTATTTTCTCATCAATTATCAATCACTTTCAATTATCAATCACTTTCGCAATTTGTCGTGTTTACACGACCTTACCCGGACCGCATGGACAGTTTCTTGTCTTCCGAATCCAGCGCCCGATCGTCCTCTTCTCTTCGTACTTCTCGTGGCACTCCTGATGGTTCCCAGTCAGGACCGCAGATCACTCGAGAGAGGTCTGTTCGGAACCAGTGAAGTTCGGATGATCGGCTGTCAGACGAGGGTCTATCGGACAGGGTACCTTCCGATCGTTGCAGTCGTTCACTCTATCGTCAGGACCTCTCCCACTGGATCCACGAGTCGCTGATGGGCCCCACGTTTGGGACGCCAATTGTTAAAAAGGGGTTTCAAAGACAACCAGTAACCAAAGACCCTTTTATGTTGCCCGGCGGTATCGCCTCTATGACCCACCAATGTTAATCAATGAAGAAGCAGGCGCTGGGGACTGGAAGGCAGGAAACGAGGATTTTATTCTCTCCGGAGGAGAACACATCAATTCAGACAGCAAGTATCGTCACGAGGTGCTCTAACCACATCTCTGAGGCCTGGCCTCTTATACTAGGGTTTATGACCTTTATTGCACATAACACATTCTCGCAACACTTTGATATTTGAAAGAATATCCTCGGAATCTCCCCTTCAGACCCGTTCCCACATACATTTACAGTTGGATTCCCCACCCCGGTCACAACAGGTGATGGTTGTCGCACAGCAGGGCATTCCGCCGATTCACGGAATGCATGGGGTTGATCGGATCTCATAGGGTGGGGGCTTTGATCGGCTCGAGGGTCTTTTGATGGGGAGGGGAAGCTTCCTACTGTACGGGGTAATAAACAGTATCCGCAGGGCCAGGTGGCGGCCTGGGAACAAGGAAGACAAACGGGGACACGGGGAAAGGGGGTTTGCATCAAAAGGATCTGAGGCCATGAAAGGAATGAGGGGAGGTGTCGCGCTGGGAACAGGATGGGATTCTGTGGTGAAGCTGCGCTGAAGAGGGGTTTATGACCCAAGGCATGAGAGAGCGGGGGTTGTCAGCGTGCGGGAGGATGCTTGCGAGGTTAAGAGAGAGAGAGAGACGCGCTGGCTATCAGCGAGGGGCAGGGAGGCCATGGTGCTCAAAATGGCTGCCGCTTACGCGCACGAATGGGCTCGAAAAGGGGCAAGATGGCGCCGATAATGTTCACCAAGCTTGTATTAATTTTCCACACAAGGGGAAGTATGAGGAGAGGAGGAATATGAGAAGAAAGGGAGTATGAGGAGAGTGGGAAAAGTAAGAGGCGAGAGAGTGGGAAATATGAGGAGAGGGGGGAAGTATAAGGAGAGAGGGGTGTGTATGAGGAGAGAGGGGGGAGTATGAGAAGAGGGGGGAGAATATGGAAAAAGGGGCGAGTACAATTCCTAAATGTTCACAAAACACAGTGTGATTCTAGACAAAAAATATGAGACCATGCATTTTACCAAAACACATTTACTTTTTATTTTTATTTTATTTTATTGGTTCACAGCAATACATGAGTATATCAAAATTAGTAAAAAAAAAAAAAATCAAAACATCAAATAGACCATGAATACAATGACTTAATTCATCCAACGGCAACATAATCAATACTGTACATACGCCGAATAAATAATGAATCTGTATAAATCCATTATTACCAAATAAATAAAATTTGAGTTTAAGTTTGATTACATTCTCAATTTTCATAATAATCTAAGAAAGCACCCCAGATTTTCATACCCATTTTCTTCTTCCTCCTAGGTCCAGTAATTGAAAAAAGCCCCCACTCCAGATTATATATAGACTATACATTCTTTATTGCAATTGTTGAAAAGGGGGCGGCTTTTCCTGAAGCCACTCAGTGGCAATACACAATCGTGCCACAGTCATTGAAAAAAAAATAAAGTGACTATAAGGATATAACCTTTCCACTGAGCTATCTATAGGAATTTTCCCCAAAAGCAGCATAGCGTGGCTAATGGTTACTTGGAAATTAAACACTAAAGAAATTAATTTTTCCACTCCTCCTATAAATTCAGCAAGCTTAGAACAAGAGAAGAAAATATGTATACTGTCTGCGTGGTCAGCTTTACAACGAAAACATTTGCCATCAAAACCTTCGCCCCATTTGGACATACGTTCAGGAGTATAATATAAATCAAACAAGGTTTTGAAAAATTGAACTTTTATATTAGAAGACATTAATGCCTCTTTTGACAATAAAATAAGATCTTCCACTACTATTTCTGAATCTCCTAGGCTGTTGGCCCACTTTACACTTACTTTCTCAAGATCATCTGTTTTCCCCTCTAGTAATATTCGATACAGAATACCTATTTTCACCTACCTATTAATCCCATCTATAACTTGATTCTTTTGTAGAGTTAACTGCTGTCTTACAAAAAAATCCCGAATTTGCAAAAATTTAAAAAAATTCTGGGAAAAGAAAACTGGTCCATTAACTCCTCAGAAGATTTACACTTGCCGTCCTCCATGCACATATCACCCAACCACCTTACCCGCTTTGTTTGCCAGTTTTGTGACATTCCATCCGAGAACATCATAGGCAATATCCTAGATGCTCTGAAGGGAGTATAATACGAAAACTTCCCGATAGCCATTGTTCTAACTAGCCATCTCCAGGTCTTGTAAGCACCCACTAACACCTTAAATCGTGTTTGCTTGTAGTAGCTACCATCAATTTCAATAAATAGGCTCTGCTTCACGCAGGGCCCTAACAAAATTTCAAATATTGATGGATGATTGAACATATGTTCAGTTGCTCCCTCTATTATCAAAATCCTCATTTTCAATAAAAAACAAACTATATAATAAGGAAAAAAATCTGGGACCCCTAACCCTCCCCTCTCTGTTGGTAACATCATATACTTCATAGCTCGTCTTGGTTTTCCGGGGCTCCAAATAAATTTCCCACATAAGGATTGCAAAGCCTGTATCTTGTGCTTGGGGAATTCCAAAGGGATTGACCTAAACAAATATAATACTTTAGGTAGAACATTCATTTTTATAATATTAGTGCGTCCAATGATAGTAAAATACAATCGTTCCCACCTCTCAAGTGACGCCTTGATTTTGGCATAAACATCGTTCCAATTAGAGTCAACCAGTTCGACCATATTAGCTTTAATCAGTATCCCTAGATAAGTAACTTCTTTAACCACTCTTTCGTCTTCCCATATTAAGGCTTCAGAGCAAAGGATCTGAGTCTTTGATTCATTAAGTTTGTACCCCGTTACAGTTCCAAAATCCTTTGCAAGCCTCTCAATCTCTAGAATATCAGTGCCTGGTTTAACTGTTACCACAGCAATGTCGTCCGCATAAGCAAAAACAGAAAAAACATATTCAGATACAGGAAGGTATAAGTAGATTTTGATTTAGTTGTTCTATAAAAGGATTAATAAACAAACCAAACAATAACGGGGAACAAGGGCACCCTTGACGAGTCCCTCTAGTAATATTTAAAGAATCTGAAAGTAAGCCCAGAGCTGAGATCCTGGCCGTTGGTGTAGAGTAAAGAGATTTAATTAATTTAATACATTTCTGACCAAATCCCATTTTGGGCATTAATCTCCATAAGTAATCCCAGCACACACGGTCAAACGCCTTTTCTGCGTCAAGCAAAAAAAGCGATAATTCCTTGTTGTTCACAGCCGCAGTATCAAATAACATAATGACTTTGTTTATATGATCTACCGTGCCTCTTTTAGGTATAAAACCGCGCTGTTGCCGAGAAACTAGGGATGTTACAACTTCAGACAAGCGATTGGCAAAGATCTTTGAATAGATTTTATTATCATCATTTAATAAGGATATTGGCCGATAAGATCCCACCATATCTGAGGGATTACCTTTCTTACAGAAGACCGCAATAGTCGCTTCTGACCAAGTGCTAGGAGGATTTCCCTGTTGTGCCTTCAACATTACATTCAGCATTTCATACTTGAAGTTATTGAAAAACTGTTTATAAACTTCCACAGGAATTCTGTCAGGACCTGCCGCCTTACCAACTGTCAAACTCTTTACTGCCAGTTCTAACTCTGACATCGTTATCGGTAAGTCCAGTCGGTCAGCAATGTTAGGGTCTAAGACTTTCAAGCCTATATCCAGTCTATCACTACATTCAACAGCCACATCTGACCCACTTTCCTGCGTATATAATTCAGAATAAAACCTCTGAAATATGTTAAGAATTTCATGTGGCTCCGAATGAGATACACCCTGGCTGTCTTTCATTGCATTGAGGTTCCTAGCTGACTCCTTCATTCACAGTCTGACTGCCAGCCTTCTACCAATCTTTTCCCCAAACTCATAACTTTGCATTTTAGAAGTTAAAAATGTTCTTGCAAACTCCGTACTCCAAAATCCAAGAATTTTAGCTCTGGCCTTTGCTACCTTATTTTCAACCTCCCATAGCTCCTTTCTGCCCCTGGCTACTTCCCTCGTTAAAAGGATCTCACCCTGTGCCACCTGCTCATATCGCTTATCAAACTCTTTTTTAAATGTCTTTTGCTGCCAAATTGAAAAACTAATGCACTCGCATCCGGAATCCTGCTTTAAATGTGTCCCACTCTATACAGTCATTAGCTGTCCCTTTATTGTAACTAAAAAAAGACTGAATCCAGCTATCCATATGCATTTTAAATTCCTTATTCAATCCCAATTTTCGGTCATATGAAAAGTTGGAACGTGTTATATTCTTCACCCTTCCCTGCATTTCCATCGTTATCGGGGAATGATCAGAAGTAATCCTGGGATAGGTTTTAATTATTGCCCTTTCCAATAAATTTTCTGGGACAAAAAAATAATCTAGTCTAACCAGCTTTTTGTGTGGATGTGAATAAAAAGTAAACCCGTTATCTTCCCCCCTGAGTCGTCCCCACACATCAATTAAGCCTTGATCTTGCAATAAGTTAAGAAGAGCTTTATAAACTCTTGGTTTCCGGCCTTTATAATTACCAAAACCATCCTGTATTGCACTATTCAATAGGTTTATATTCACATCCTCACAAAGCACTATTGGATGTGGAAAATTAGCCAATTCTAAATTTATTTCATTCAGCGGAGCGGGGTCATCCAAATTAGCTCCATATACTGTACATAGTGTTAGCTGTCTTCCTTCAACCCTACACTCTACAATAGCCCACCGTCCATTTTTATCCACTACTTTCCGGCCAACATTTGTATAATATTGTTTAACAAGGATAGCTACCCCCTTATCATACTTGACTGACCAGAAGCGGCCACTACAGTAAAACCAAGTTCTTTTAATATTCCCCTTTTTGACCATGGAATATGTGTTTCCTGTAAACACAATATATCTGGTCGAATATATTTCAATTCCGCAGCTAGCTTCTGTCTTTGTGTATAGTTGTTCAACCCAGACACATTCATCGAACAAATTCTTACCCCTTTGTTCGCCATTGTAATTGTAAATCCATTACCTGCTAAAATCTATCTACCAACCTCCCATACAAAATCAAAATCAAAATCAAAGCTAAGGTGGATGCTAAATCATTCTTTTTATTTGGTCTATCCTTCACATTTCCTCCATGTATTTTGCTGTGAACTCTTTTCCCCCACATTTTTACCCCGTACACCCCCAATGCACCCCTTGCCCCCCCTACCCCCCTCTCCAATTCCCCCCACCCTCCCCTTCCCTTCCCATCTCCCTTAATAGAGGCTTTAGGACTTATGGTCCTGTGATGCGAGCTTGCCCCCAAAACCCCTGCCGTCCCCCCACAGGATTTCCCTCATCAAGTCTACACCATACTCAGTCCCTCTGCTCCCGGTGATGGTCTGAAGCTTAAAAGCAAGGATATATAAATGCTATCGGCCCTTTACTATCTATATTCTACATTCTACTGAATTCCAATATTTCTATCTCTTGCATATTACAATGACCCCAAAAACTCTTTGGCAGCGCTGGCAGTCATAAAAAATCTTGTGCGTTCCTTATGTATAACTTTTAATTTAGCAGGGAACATTAGATACGCCTGCTTCCTTTTTGCTTGAAACTCTGATATTAGCTGCCGGAGCTGCCATCGTACTTCAACAGATTGTTTACACAGATCAGGTCTCACAAAAAATTCACATTCTAGAGCACTGCACTTTTTATCAGGTCGAGCCCTAATAAATATCTCCTCACGAGCCTGAAAGCTATTAAAAGCCACTAGAATGGCTCTTGGCTTCTGATCACGCTAATTTACTTTAAATGGGAATCTATGGGCCCGCTCCACCTGTAGTGTAGTTCCTATTTTCCCTATAGGCCCGGCGCATTGGAATAACATAAACAGCAGTGTAGACGTAGGACTGAGGTCTTCTAGGTCTCTACTGACTATGTTAGACTTAATTTAGGTTTGCGCCAGCTAGCTCAGAGGTCACTGGAAACTTTCTTGACCGAATAGGAAGTGATCAGCTTCCCTGGCTCAGACAAGAAGGGATTCAGCTTCCGACAACCGCATAAACATGACAACTTTGCTCCCTCAGAATAAGAGTCAATCTCTAGAGTCGTGTGAAACAATAGACAGCTATTTCACTCCGTCAGATGTGCATACTTAGTTTCACCAGGGTGCAGAGAATAGAGAGACGGGCGTTTTTAATAAAAGATATTATTTATTGAACAGTCTTCCTTCTCATGCCAGAGAAATGAATTGCCACAATTGCAAGACTTGTTATAAAGTAAAGTACGTACAGTAAAAGGAGCATTATGAAATAATACTGTAAAAGCATTGATATGGTTTCTTAGCCATAAGACACTTTAAAATGGATAAAATATATATACATATATACATAGGCTAACGTGCTCAACTGGTGCTTCTAAAATACGCCTACCCCGGTGTACCTGACCTAAGCCTAATACGTGGGAAGGAGTAGGTAAGTAGCAATTTAAGTTAAGTAGGTTTGTTGCCAAGGATCTGTTCAAGAATTCTCTCTAAGGGTTTATTCAGCACTGTACCTTGGGAATAGAATGTAAGAGGTCTTGTATCTCACTCTCAGGACTTGATATACCAGTCACTCGCAAGGGTAGGCTGGAAACACCGGAGCTGGATTTTCTCGGCAGGAGAAAAGACAGCTTCTTTCTCAGCGCGTCAAAGAGGAGGGGCAGCGCCCGTGGGCTTCTCGCTTCAGCTGGGCTCTCAGAAAGTAGATTAGCTGCTTTGCTCCAGAATCACCACAGTGTATTTGCTTAAGGCAACGTTGGTATATTTATACCTGTAAGGTGCCGAGTTTGACGTAAGGTTTGGACATAAGACGTCAATAAAGATGTCACTAAGAACTGGTCGTTCTTACAGTGCTCGCAGGAGTTCTATTACAAATCAAAACAAAGCAAGCGGGGCTTTCCCTGGTTGCTGGGGGTTTGGTGTGTCGAAAGAACTCGGCATGCTTTCTAGGAATCTAAAGAAGTAGCTTCTGCTGTGTCATGGACTGCAGAGGCGAGTTACTGAAATATGGCTCTGATTATTATGCCATTATAGGGATATTTATTGATTATAGCCGTATAGGGGCATAAGGTCACAATATTGAATTGGGTTCCTAGATAAAACACATCACACCTCCTGGTCCCAATCCCATTTAGTAATAATTGGCATTGCTTTCTTTAAAAGTGAGACAATAAACCCTCGAGTATCAGACCCCTCTTTCCCTTCAGGGATCTGTAAAAATCTCAGATTATTTCTGCGAGAGCGATTCTCAATGTCAAGAAGTTTCCAATTGATGTCTTCCATAGTGGCCTTATGTGTTTCAATAGTCTTTTTTTGTTGAGCTACCTCATCTTCTAAAGACGAAATACGCGATTCTGCCTCCGTTGCTCTTGTCAAAAATTCAGAGTGTGATTTCACCAAACGTCTAAAAGAATTATGTAGCTTCTTTCACGAATTTTGTACTCTCAAGCTCTCCTCTCGTGTCTCATCTCTATGTTGCATCATCGTTTGATAAATCAAACCCAGAGAAATATCCTCCCACTCTCAGTCAAAAGCCGCCGCTGCAGCTTCAGTACCCTCAATATCTTCTTGAGCACCACTGTCTTTATCTTTAGCACCTAATTGTAACTTTCGTACAGTGCCATGCTCTGGGCCCTCTTTCTCCAATAAATCAGCGTTCATGCTGCTATGGTCACTCCCTTCATCCAAACAGCCATCTTCCATGCTCATACGAGTAGGGTACAATTCCGCTAAGTCCTCTGAGGATGACATAGATCGGTCTGATTTAGAGTAAAAATCGGCAGAATCCGTTTCGCCACCAGCAGCTAGCATTATCCCGTCGCTATTTGGCAGATTCAAATTCAAATTCAGTGTAGTGACCAAATCACCTTTCTTTTCCCCCATGGCTGTTAGCAGCACACTAGTCTCAGGCATAGAAGAAGCCAAAACTGTAGCGTCTTGGGAGGGGGTAATACTCAGACTCTTCTGCATATTCGTTTCATCATCATTCACTTCCAATACAGGGACAGGGGCTGGGATTGTAACCATTTGAATAGGTGCAGTTTTCTGTGCCCCCTCCGCCCCTGACCTTCAAAAGGCATTAGACGAGTCTCATTCTGCTTACTAAGCTGCAGCTTTCGTACTTCCTTTAATTTTGTAGCAGAAAACATCTCTGGTATTTTCTTTCTTACGCTGACAGCCTCCCCCTCTTTAGTCCGTACTGCAACCGGCACCGCCTCACGCTCCGTCACCTTACTTGCTGATGACGCCATGGATGCCGTGGATGCCATAGATGCCGTGTTTGCCTCCTTCATGCCCTCCACTCCTTCTGTATTCTCAGTGGCAGCTCCCTGTGCCCGACCTCTTCTCTCCTTCGGCCCCATCCTCCAAGCAGACGCCTTCTGCCACCTACGTGATACCTCGGCTTGTGCACGGCTTCGTTTCGGGCCAACGCGGGATACACTCCAGGTGCGCTGAGTCAGTTGCCTCCAGAGAAACGCCCACTGTGCTTTCAGCGTTCTCCGGGCGACCAGCGCCGCAGCCGCTCGTATAGCTATCAAGCGGTGCACGGAAAGCCTCAGAGAATCACAAGCAGCCTTAATCCTCCTCTCCTTCTTCCAGCCACAAACGGAGATGAATAACGACGGTCAGCCGTTTATTTGTTTGCTTAACCGCTCCAGTCTTCACCGTACATCCGCATATCCTGGGAGGTCCGGCAGGAGCGTCTTATTCACGCGTACAGCGTGGACGCCATCTTGCCTCCTAAAAAAAGAGGACTGAGTATGAGGAGAGAGAGGGGATTAAGAGGAGAGAGGAAGGAGTATGAAGGGATGGGGAAGTATGAGAAGTGAGGGGGGTATGAGGAGAGAGGGAGGAGTAAGAGGAGAGAGGAGGGAGTATGAGGACAGGGGGGAGTATGAGGAGAGGGGAGAGTATGAGGGGAGAGGAGTATGAGAAGAGGACTGAGTATGAGGAGAGAGAGGGGATTATGAGGAGAGAGGAAGGAGTGAGAAGAGATGGGGGAAGTTTGAGAAGTGAGGGGTGTATGAGGAGAGAGGGAGGAGTAAGAGGAGATGAAGACAGGGGTAGTATGAGGAGAGAGGGGCGAGTATGAGAACAGAGAGGGGGAGTATGAGGAGGGGGAATATGAGAAGAAAGGGAGTATGAGGAGAGTGAAAAAAGTAAGAGACACAGGGGTAGTATGAGGAGAGAGAGGAGAGTATGAGAATAGAGAGGGGGAATATGAGGAGAGGGAGGAATATGAGAGGAAAGGGAGTATGAGGAGAGTGAAAAAAGTAAGAGGAGAGAGAGTGGAAATATGAGGAGAGGGGGGAGTATGAGAAGAGATAGGGGAATATCAGGTGAGAGGAGGGAGTATAAGGAGAGAGAGGGAGAGTATGAGGAGAGAGGGAGGAATATGGAAAAAGAGGGGCAAGTTTGAGGAAAAAAGAGGAGTATAAGAGAGAGGGGTGTGTATGAGGAGAAAAGTGAGAGCATGAGAAGACAGGGGGAGAATGTAGAGAAAAGGGTAGAATAAGAAGAGAGGGGATGTATTAAGAGAGGGGGGTACTATGAGGAGAGAGGGAGGAGTATGAGGAGATGGAGGAGTATGAGGAGTGAAGGGGGTATGAGGAGAGAGGTGGAAGTATGAGGAGAGAAGGAAGAGTATGGGAGAGAGAGGGGGAGTGTGAAGAGAGAGGGGAAGTATAAGGAGAGATGGGTGTGTATGAGGAGAGAGGGGGGTATGAGGACAGGGGGGAATAGGAGGAAAAGGGGGAGTTTGAAGAGAAAGGGAGGAGTAAGAGGAGAGAGAGGACAGTATGACGACATCGGGGAGTATAAAGAGGGAGGGGAAGAATGAGGAGAGGGGAGGAATATAAGGAGAGAGGAGGGACTATGAGGACAGAGAGGAAGACTATGAGGACAGTTGGGAATATGAGGAGAAGGAAGAGGATGAGGAGAGAGGGAGGAGTAAGAGGAGAGAGGGGGGAGTGTGAGAACAGCGAGGGGAAGTAGGAGGAGAGGAGGAATATGAGAAGAAAAGGAGTATGAGGAGAGTGGGAAAAGTAAGAGGAGAGAGAGTGGTAAATATGAGGAGAGGGGGGAGTATGAGGAGAGAAAGGGGAATATCAGGTGAGAGGAGGGAGTATAAGGAGAGAGAGGGAGAGTATGAGGAGAGAGGGGGGAAGTATAAGGAGAGAGGGATGTATATCAGGTGAGAGGAGGGAGCATAAGGAACGAGAGGGGAATGTGAGGAGAGAGGGGGGAGTATGAGGAGAGAGAGGAGGAGTATGAGGAGAGAGGGGGGAGTATGGAAAAAGAGGAGCAAGTATGAGGAGAGAGGGGTGTGTTTGAGGAGAGAAAGGAGAGTATGAGAATAGAGGGGGAGAAAAGGGGAGTATAGGAAGAGAGGGGGTGTATTAGGAGAGAGGGGTACTATGAGGAGAGAGGGAGGAGTATGAGGAGATGGAGGAGTATGAGGAGTGAAGGGGTTATGAGAAGAGAGGTGGGAGTATGAGGAGAGAAGGAAGAGTATGAGGAGAGAGAGGGGGAGTGTGAGGAGAGAGGCAAAGTATAAGGAGAGAGGGGTGTGTAGGAGGAGAGAGGGGGAGTATGAGGAGAGAGGGGGGAGAATATGGAAAAAGGGGCGAGTATAATTCCTAAATGTACACAGACGCACAGTGTGATTCTAGACAAAAAATATGAGAACATGCATTTTACCAAAACACATTTACTACTCTAAAATGGTTAAGTGACTGCACATATTCCATATATATATATAACTACTGCATTTCAGTGGACAACCCTGACTCATTTTGCAAATACATATGCAATTTGCTGCATTATTTTTGCCAACATTACATAAAAAAGTGACACTATATAACAACAAAGAGGCGCAAAGGGCATGTAAATTTGCCCCAAAGTGTATGCAGCAGTGTATGTATACTAACTGGGTAATTGTTAAGGGGAAGTATGAGGAGAAAGGGGGGAGTAAGAGGACAGAGGAGACAGTATGAGAAGAAGGGGGAGTATGAGGAGAGAGGGGGAGAATGAGGAGAGAGGATGAATAAGAGGAGAGACAGGGGAGTATGAACACAGAGAGAGGGAGTATGAGGACAGGGAGGAATATGAAGAGAAGGGGGAGTATGAGGAGAGAAGGAGAAGTAATAGGAGATAGGGGAGAGTATGACGACAGGGGGGAGTATAAGGAGAGGGAGGGGAGAATGATGAGAGAGGAGGATTATAAGGAGAGATGAGGGAGTATGAGGACAGAGAGGGAGTGTATGAGGACAGTGGAGAATATGGAGAGAAGGGGGAGTATGAGGAGAAAGGGAGGAGTAAGAGGAGAGAGGGGGGAGTATGAGGAGAGGAGGGAATATAAGGAGAGGGCGGAGTATGAGGAGAGAGAGGTGAGAATGTGGAAAGTGGGAGAATATCAGGAGAGGGGGAGTATAAGGAGAGAGGGAGAGTGTGTGGAGAGGGGTGAGTATGAGGAGAGAGAGGGGGCAGTATGTGGAAAAAGGGGCAAGTATGAGGAGAGAGGAGGGAGTATGAGGAGAGAGGGGTAAGAATGTTCAGAAAAGATGAATATAAGGAGAGAGGGGGTGTATAAGAAGAGAGGGGGTAGTATGACGAGACAGTAAGAAGTATGAGGAGAGGGGGGAATAGGAGGAGAGGGAGGAGTATGAGGAAAAGAGGGAATATGAAGAGGGGGGAGTATGAAGGGAGAGGGGGAGTCTAAGGAGACAAAGGAATATGAGGAGAGGGGCAATATGAGGAGAGGGAGGAGTATGAAGGGAGAGGGGGAGTATGAGCATAGGAGTGAGTATGAGGAGAGAGGGGGATTATAAGGATAGAGGGAGCAGTATGGAGAGATGGGGGAAGTATGAGGAGTGAGGGGGTATGAGGAGAGAGGGGGGACTAAGAGGAGAGAGGAGGGAGTATGAGAACAGGGGACAGGGGGGAGTATGAGGAGAGGGGGAATATGAGGAGAAAGGGAGTATGATGAGAGAGGGAAGAGTAAAAGGAGAGAGGGGGAAGTATGAGGAGAGGGGGGAGTATAAGGAGAGAGAGAGCAATATCAGGAGAGAGGAGGAAGTATAAGGAGAGAGAGGGGGAATGTGAGGAGAGAGGAGGGAGTATGAGGAGAGAGAGTAGGACTCTGAGGAGAGAGGGTGGTATATGAAAAAAGGGTTTTATATGAGAAGAGAAGGGAGAGTATGAAAAGAGAGGGGGAGAATGTGGACAAAACAAGAGTATAAAAAGAGAAAGGATATATGAGGAGAGAGGGGGTACTATGAGTTGAGAGGGAGGAGTATGAGGACATTGGAGAGTATGAGGAGTGAAGGGGGTATGAAGAGAGAGGGGGAGTATAAGGAAAGGAGAAATATGAGGAGAGGGGGGAGTATAAGGAGACATGGACTATAAGGGGAGAGGGGGAGTATGAGGAGAGTGGACAGTATGAGGAGAGAATAGAGAGTTTGAGGAGAGAGGTGGGAAGTATAAGGAGAGAAGGGAGAGTATAAGGAGAGAGAGGGGGAGTGTGAGGAGAGAGGGGAAGTATAAGGAGAGAAGGGTGTATATGAGGAAAGAGAGGAGTATGAGGAGAACGAGGGGAGAATGTGGAAAAATGGGCAAATATAATTGCTAAATGCACACAAACTCACAGTGTGATTCTAGACAAAAAATATAAGAACCTTGCATTTTACCAAAACACATTTACTAGTCTGGAAACGCTTAAGTTACTGCACACATTCCATGTATATAACTACTACATTTCAGTGGACAACCCTGACTAATTTTGCAAATACATAAGCAATTTTCTGCACTTTTTCTGCCAACATTACATCAGAAAAGTGACACAATAGAACAACAAAAAGGTGCAAGGGGCTTGTAAATCTGCTCCAGAGTGTAAGCAGCAGTGTATGTATACTGACTAAGAAATTGTACATGTAGAACACAAATCTGATTCTAGACAAACAACACTACTAATTACTCTTGGAGGGCTAATATCACTGCACACATTACAGAAATATAATTATTGCATTTTACTGTACAACCATGAGTCATTTTGCAATTACAAAACCAATAACCAGTTTTTAATTCTATCAAAACTAGAAAAAGGGATACCTTTATAAGCACTTATGTATCTGAAAACACAAAGCATGTCAAAATGCTTTTCTCAGAACAATTCCTAAATGCACACAGATGCACAGTGTGATTCTAGACAAAAAATATTACACCTTGCATTTTACAAAAAACATTTACTAGTCTAGAAACAGTTAAGTGACTGCATACATTCCATGTATATAACTACTACATTTCAGTGGTCAATCCTGACTCATTTTGCAAATACATAAGCAAATTGATGCATGTTTTGTGCCAACAATACATCAAAAAAGTGACACAATAAAACAAAGAGGCACAAGGGTCCTGTAAATTTGTACCAGTGTGTATGCAGCAGTGTATGTATACTAACTGGGAAATTGTAGATTTAAAACACAAGTCTGATTCTAGACAAAAAACACAATTAATGACTCTTGAAGGGCTAATATGAGTGCACACATTACAGAAATATAATTACTGCATTTTACTGTACAACCATGAGTCATTTTGCAAATACATAAACAATTTGCTGCATTATCTGGGCAAACATTGCATCAAAAAAGTAACACAATGGCAGCCCAAAGACGCACAAGAGGCTTATAAATATATCCCAGAGAATTTACAGTAGTGTATGTATACTGACTGGAAAATTATAGATTTAGAACACAAGCCTAATTCTAAAAAAACAACACTAATAACTAACTGAAAAAGTGACTGCACACATTCTACATTTTTTAGTACTGCACTTTATTGTACAGAGCTGAATCACAAAACACATTAACTTCATCACAATAGTTATCCAAATGCAGACAAACTCAGAATGTGATTTTACACACTTTAGAAGGAAAAACACATTACTCTTACTAAAAACAAAATACACCACATACATTCCCTTACAAGTTATCAACTCACCTTTCAAATTGATTTGTAGATTAAGAAGAATGACACTCACACATCAGATATTCTTGTACAGAATCTCTCTATTTCAGTGTTCGCAGCAAAACCAGAAAATGGCAAATTTTCCCTCTCAATTTACACATATATACATGTTAATAACAAATCAAATTGCTTCACACATTAATTCAAAACCAAACCCACATTTCTAATGGTTGAACATTTGAACCCTTTCCAACTGACATAACTTTGAACCCTACCCCCAACAGATCATGTTTTGTGCCAACAATACATCAAAAAAGCGACACAATAAAACAAAGAGGCACAGGGTCTTGTAAATTTGTACCAGTGTGTATGCAGCAGTGTATGTCTACTAACTGGGAAATTGTAGATTTAAAACACAAGTCTGATTCTAGACAAAAAACACAATTAATGACTCTTGAAGGGCTAATATGAGTGCACACATTACAGAAATATAATTACTGCATTTTACTGTACAACCATGAGTCATTTTGCAAATACATAAACAATTTGCTGCATTATCTGGGCAAACATTGCATTAAAAAAGTAACACAATGGCAGCCCAAAGACGCACAAGAGGCTTATAAATATATCCCAGAGAATTTACAGTAGTGTATGTATACTGACTGGAAAATTATAGATTTAGAACACAAGCCTAATTCTAAAAAAACAACACTAATAACTACTCTAAAACTGAAAAAGTGACTGCACACATTCTACATTTTTTAGTACTGCACTTTATTGCACAGAGCTGACTCACTAAACACATTAACTTCATCATAATAGTTATCCAAATGCAGACAAACTCAGAATGTGATTTTACACACTTTAGAAGGAGAAACACATTACTCTTACTAAAAACAAAATACACCACATACATTCCCTTACAAGTTATCAACTCACCTTTCAATTTGATTTGTAGAATAAGAAGAATGACACTCACACATCAGATATTCTTATACAGAATCTCTCTACTTCAGTGTTCGCAGCAAAACCAGAAAATGGCAAATTTTCCCTCTCAATTTACACATATATACATGTTAATAACAAATCAAATTGCTTCACACATTAATTCAAAACCAAACACACATTTCTAATGGTTGAACATTTGTACCCTTTCTAACTGACATACCTTTGAACCCTACCCCCAACAGATCATGCAAAAGTCAACTGTCCACAGAGGTCAAAAGTTCAGCACACTGTAAAGCACTCCTTCTCAACAAGTTTAGACTCTGCAAAAGGTACTTACTTATAAGTACCAATAAAGAGAAAAAGTCTTGTTAGAACCAACCAACATCTAAACACATAAGCTTGTTAGATATCTGTAAAACATATTTTTTTTCTTGCTTATGTACGCGGTCGGGACGACTTACAAACCTCGCACCATACGTCGTACGGCTGCGCATGGTACGCGTACTGTAAATTTACTATAAAAAAATAGCCCCTATCACTAATTTTTACTATCCCCGGTGACCCCATCCCCCGGGGCTCAAATAAAATAAAACATTGGGGACCGTGGGGGGAGCCCCAAAGCACCCAGCCGGCTCCCTGCGTCCTTCGGGAGCCGGCAATGCTTTTCGTCAGAGAGAGCAGCTTACATGGTGCTCCCCCTGATGAAAAGCAATATGCTTTCCTATTTGCAAGAGAGAGCAGGTTAACCTGCTCTCTTTTCCAAATAGGAAAGCAGTTTGCTATGGTAGGGCAGGAACCTCGAGGCTCCCGCCCTATCATAGCAAGCAGCAGTGTCCCGGGGTAGGCACCCCGGGACACTGCGGGAGCTGGCCCTGGTGGGGTGGTGGTTCCCGGGGCCACCACAAGGCTCCAGGAGGAGGGCCGTGCGGCCCCCCTCCCAACATTTAAAACCCCAGGGTGGTGGTCCCCGGGACTGGGGGGGTCTGTTAAGGAACCCTTTTTTGAATATTAGAGCCCCGGGGAGGTGGCGGTCCCCAGGGAGGTGGCAGTCTCGGGGCAACCCCCACACAGGTTTTTAAAAAAACATTTTTTTACATTGTTTTACCGGCCGTCCTGCCACTGAGGCGCACCGTCCCGGAGTGTAAGAATGGATTGAAGGTGAACAGGCTGCTGGGGCTCATGTGGGAGTCTGTTACTTGCACGGAGAGACGGCAGTATCCATACAGGATTTTAATTAAGGACTCCATTTCCCAGAATGCTAACGTGTCAACTTTTCCATTGGGGCACACAATGTTGCTAAATGACTGGCAATTGGGGGATTTCAATACTATTTTGACCTGTAAGCCTATGAGTAAGATTGAATATCGAAACGCGTCGGCAGGGTCAGGAGCTTCATATGTACCTAACAGCACGTTTACCTGTACCAATAAAAGCGATGGGGTTTGCTCCCTACACCAGAGTGCGTCTCACTTTTTGGACAAACCCCCACAAGCTGGATGATTTAGCGGCCGTCCTGCCGCTGAGGCGCACCATCCCCGATCTATGGGGGGCCAGGAAGCGCATGAGGAGCAAGCGTCTATTGTGGAGTGTAAGAATGGATTGAAGGTGAACACGCTGCTGGGGGCTCATGTGAGAGTCTGTTACTTGCACAGAAAGACAGCAGTATCCATACAGGAATTTAATTAAGGACTCCATTTCCCAGAATGCTAACGTGTCAATTTGCCCATTGGGGCACACAATGTTGCTAAATGACTGGCAATTGGGGGATTTCAATACTGTTTTGACCTGTAAGCCTATGAGGAAGATTGATTATTAAAATACGTCGGCAGGGTCAGGTGCTTCATATCTACCTAACAGCACGTTTACGTGTACCAATAAAAGAGAAGGGGTTAGCTCCTTACACCTGAGTGCGTCACACTTTTTGGACACAACCCCCAGAAGCTGGATGTTTTAGGGGCCGTCCTGCCGCTGAGGTGCACATTCCCGGATCTATGGGAGGCCACGAAGCGCATGAGGAGCAAGCGTCTATTGTGGAGTCTAAGAATGGATTGAAGGTGAACACGCTGCTGGGGGCTCATGTGAGAGTCTGTTACTTGCACGGAAAGATGGCAGTATCCATACAGGATTTTAATTAAGGACTCCATTTCCCAGAATGCAAACGTGTCAACTTGCCCGTTGGGGCACTCGATGTTGCTAAATGACTGGCAATTGGGGGATTTCAAAACTGTCTTGACCTGTAAGCCTATGAGTAAGATTGATTATCAAAATGCGTCGGCAGTGTCAGGTGCTTCATATCTACCTAACAGCACGTTTACCTGTATCAATAAAAGCGAAGGCGTTACCTCCTTACACCTGAGTGTGTCTCGCTTTTAGGACTCAACCCCCATGAGCTGGATGTTTTAGCTGCCATCCTGCCGCTGAGGCGCACCGTCCCGGATCTATGGGGGGCCATGAAGCGCATGAGGAGCAAGCGTCTTTTTTGGAGTGTAAGAATGGATTGAAGGTGAACATGCTGCTGGGGGCTCATGTGAGAGTCTGTTACTTGCACAGAAAGATGGTAGTATCCATACAGGATTTTAATTAAGGGCTCCATTTCCCAGAATGCTAACGTGTCAACTTGCCCCTTGGGGCACACGATGTTGCTAAATGACTGGCAATTGGGGGATTTCAATACTGCTTTGACCTATAAGCCTATGAGGAAAATTGCTTACGAAATGCGTCGGCAGAGTCAGGTGCTTCATATCTACCTAACAGCACGTTTACCTGTACCAATAAAAGCGATGGGGTTATCTCCTTACACCTGAGTGCGTCTCGCTTTTTGGACACAACCTCCACGAGCTGGATGTTTTAGCGGCCGTCCTGCCGCTGAGGCGCACCGTCCCGGATCTATGGGGAGCCACAAAGCGCATGAGGAGCAAGCGTCTATTGTGGAGTGTAAGACTGAATTGAAGGTGAACAGGCTGCTGGGGGCTCATGTGGGAGTCTGTTACTTGCACGGAAAGATGGCAGTATCCACACAGGATTTTAATTAAGGACTCAATTTCCCAGAATGCTAACGTGTCAACTTTTCCATTGGCGAATTTAAATTTAAACATGAATGAGGATGGTCTGCACACCATATTAGTCCCGTTATAATCCATTTTTTCGCTTCAAAAAAGTTGCGTGCAAAACTGGAATTGTGCATCGCCCTCAATGCAACATAATATCAACATGTTATAGCCCAAATGAAAGTTTTTTTGAAAGCGGCATTGGGTAAATAACCGGATATGTGAACATTGAACAAACTCGACCTAAGGCGAACGTTGAGAAAACGCTTAACCAATGTTTCATCGAGCAAATGAGTCAGTTGTGAGAGGTAGAATGAAAGGGATTTCATTTGGGGTACGAAATATGTTGGATGGTTATAGAAAAGAGAATTGTAGCACAGAGGGTTTACTTTGAGAGTCTGACTTTTGCACTTTTGTGCATATGATAAATTCATTGCTTTTGAAAAATGTATTGAGCATGCATAAATCTGAGTGTAAGGCTAATCGACATTTTGTAACTATTGTTTCGCAGTTTCCCCTGACGAAGGGCAAATGTCTTGCCCGAAATGCATTGGGTCTGAATAAAGAACTGCTTCTCGGAACTACTATTTGCTTTTTATTATCGTTTTCCGGAAAAGAGGCTTGGATGGGCACACGTGAAAATGAGAAGTTTGATAAAAACGCAATTTGCGCAAGATGTGGTCTTGGAATGAGACGAACAAGAATGAAAATGAATGAAAAAAAGAAAAAAAGAAAAATGTTGTTTAAAATTGAAATAAGCGGTTTAACATTAACATACCTCAAAGTGGTATATGGACATGGGACTAGTACCCCACATAGCTGTGCAGCTGGGAGTGGAGCGTGATTGTAGCGCTCCCTATAACATGTTAACTTTTCCATTGGGGCACATGATGTTGCTAAATTAAAAGGCAATTGGGGGATTTCAATACTATTTTGACCTGTAAGCCTATGAGGAAGATTGATTATCGAAACGCGTCGGCAGGGTCAGGTGCTTCATATGTACCTAACAGCACGTTTACCTGTACCAATAAAAGCAATGGGGTTTGCTCCTTACTCCTGAGTGCGTCTTGCTTTTTGGACACAACCCCCACGAGCTGGATGTTTTAGCGGCCGTCCTGCCGCTGAGGCGCACCATCCAGGATCTATGGGGGGCCAAGAAAGCGCATGAGGAGCAAGCGTCTATTGTGGAGTGTAAGAATGGATTGAAGGTGAACACGCTGCTGGGGGCTCATGTGAGAGTCTGTTACTTGCACGGAAAGACGGCAGTATCCAAACAGGATTTTAATTAAGGACACCATTTCCAGAATGCTAACGTGACAACTTGCCCATTGGGGCACACGATGTTGCTAAATGACTGGCAATTTGGGGATTTCAATACTGTTTTGACCTGTAAGCCTATGAGGAAGATCGATTATCGAAACGCGTCGGCAATGTCAGGGGCTTCATATCTACCTAACAGCACGTTTACCTGTACCAATAAAAGCGATGGGGTTAGCTCCTTACACCTGAGTGCGTATCGCTTTTTGGACACAACCCCCATGAGCTGGATGTTTTAGGGGCCGTCCTGCCGCTGGGGTGCACCGTCCTGGATCTATGGGGGGCCACGAAGAGCATGAGGATCAAGCGTTTATTGTGGAGAATAAGAATGGATTGAAGGTGAACACGCTGCTGGGGGCTCATGTGAGAGTCTGTTACTTGCACGGAAAGACGGCAGTATCCTTACAGGATTTTAATTAAGGACTCCATTTCCCAGAATGCTAACGTGTCAACTTGCCCATTGGGGCACACGATGTTGCTAAATGACTGGCAATTGGGGGATTTCAATACTGTTTTGACCTGTAAGCCTATGAGGAAGATTGATTATCGAAACGTGTTGGCAGGGTCAGGTGCTTCATATCTATCTAACAGCACGTTTACCTGTATCAATAAAAGCAATGAGGTTAGCTCCTTACACCTGAGTGTGTCTCGTTTTTGGACACAACCTCCACGAGCTGGATGTTTTAGCGGCCGTCCTGCCGCTGAGGCGCACCATCCCAGATCTATGGTGGGCCACGAAGCGTATGAGGAGCAAGCGTCTATTGTGGAGTGTAAGAATGGAGTGAAGGTGAACATGCTGCTGGGGGCTCATGTGAGAGTCTGTTACTTTTTGTTTTTAATACTTTATTTTCATGGTTATTCAGAGGTACAACAACAAAGAAAAGGTGCATTCATGGTTACACATTACAGCACATAAGTATCAGTGCGTACATGTAGCCGGCCTCAACATTATGGTACGTAATACATGCCAAGGCAGACATTCCTATAGTTCGAAACACATCTTCATGTGTACTTCCACGCCCGAATAATAGGGCTAACCCCTCGTGGTAACAAGAGACAGTCAGTGATACAGGTTCCTCCATTAGATTAACTCAGAGTTAGTCACCTTCACATGGATGGCAGGGACCTATAGCGAAAGAGCAAGCAATCTAAATAATCCCCCCCTTCCAGGTTAACAATATTCCTGTAGTGTAACATCTTTCAACTATGTTCATTAATGGAACTTACTCACATCTCTCATGTGACATATCATTTGTGTGGGTGTTCCGAGGATTAACCCATGAGAACATTATAACTGTGACAAATGTGGTATTTCATCATTTTCGGGGTTGTCACTCTCTAGTAGATAGCATTGTAATGGAGCCCAGATATCAGTCAGCCTCGAGGAAACCGGTAATAACTCTGTTCCTGGCAATATATAAGATCATGGAGCCAATCTTTAAATTCAGGGGCCCTGCCTCGCCCCCATCTGCAGGCTACTCTCCTTTTTGCCACCAGGAATGCTAGTGCAATAAACTTACGATGCACCACCTGTATCGGCTCTACATACCCTAGCAGAGCTAGTATGGGGAGGGTCGGACTTTGTTATGTATCATCTTAGACACTGCTGCAAACACTTGACACCAGTAGTCCTGCACACTCTCACATTCCCATGCCAGATGTAGGAAATCTGCCTGTGGAGCGTGGCATCTGTCACAATTGTCAGTGTCCCGCAAGTGAAACCTGTGCATGCGTACCGGCGTGTAATAAAGCCTGTGTATGAATTTGTAATGTATTATTCTGAATTTGCTGCTTGTCGACACGAGTTCAGTTTGTTGTAAACAAAATTCCCATTGTTTATCCGTGAGTACTACGCCTAGCTCCCAGTCCCAGTTCGCTCTGGCCGCAAGTGGCTGTGCTTCTCTCGCTGTGTGTACTGTTCTATATATCTTAGCGACCAGCTTTTTGGTTGTCTCATCTTGCAGGATACGCTGTAGTGGTTCAAAAGCTTGTGGTTCACTGGGAAAGTCAGGTGTAATTGCTTTCAGCCCTTGACGCAGGCGAATGTAAAGGAAGGAGTCAAGAGGAGACAGAGGCGTGCCAGAACTTAGTTGGTCCAGTGTACGGAATATCCCTGCATGATATAGGTCCCCCCATGTTTTGATATTTAGGCGTTTAGTTAGTTTATGGAAGATTGTCTCTTGTAGCAGAGGCACGCCCGGGTGGTAGGTGAGTGGCAGCAGTGGTGAATACAACATGTCTGTGTTTAGCATAGCTCCTAATCGAGCCCATGCATTTGCACTGCTCATCACTGTTGATGATGTTCGATCTCTACCCAGGGAGGGGGTATATATTGCCCCTTCTATTGGGACTGGATGAGCAGGCCAGTGTTCTGCTGCTATTTGGGGAATATATTGAGGCTGGTACATCCAGTAATAAGCATAGTGTGCTTAAGCTGAATAATAACATAATTAAAAATCTGGATTACCGAAGCCACCCCGGTTGTACGGCCTAATGAGAATATCCCACCGCAATCTGGGCGTTTTGCCACTCCACACCAATCGAATAAGTTCTGATCTAAGTTGTTGTAAAAAATATCTGCCAGGATAGATAGTGATATTCAGGAACAGGTACAGCAGTTGCGGCAGAATCACCATTTTTATAAAAGATGCTCTACCCGCCATCGACAGTGGCAGAGTGACCCAGCGTGTGATATTGTCAGTAATACGGGACATGGTCGTGCCATAGTTGATCCGCATCAATTCATCCCTATCCTTAGCCACACAAATTCCTAAGTATTTGATGTCCTCCTCACACCAGGCAATGGGATAGTCTAAAGAAAATGTCACTGTGGAATTTGTGAGGGGAAACAGGCATGATTTACTCCAATTGATCTGGATGCCCGATAGCTCTCCAAATCGGATAAACTCTCTGAGAACGGGGTTAAGGTTGTGGCCGGGATCTTGAATGTATAGGGTGCTATCATCTGCGTACAGTGATATCAAAATCTGTTGCTGATTACATTGCAACGCCTTCTCTTTGTGATGTTGCCGCAGTTTCGCCGCCAAGGGCTCAGTAGCAATCGCGAATAGTAGGGGTGACAAGGGGCAGCCCTGTCTCGTGCCTCTTGTGATGGGGATTTCTTGGGACAATTTCCCATTGATAGCCACTTTGGCTACTGGCTCCTCATATAGTAGTTTAATCCATGATATAAATATAGCCGGGAAGCCCATTCGCTCCAGCACTTGGAACACATAGTCCCACTCCAGAAAGTCGAAGGCTTTAGTGGCGTCCAAAAAATGGCCGCCATCGGTAAATTCTCGTGGACATTGTTCATGATGGTAAAGAATGTGCGTAGGTTGTGTGATGTCGCCCTGCCCGGGACGAATCCTGATTGGTCGGGCAAGATCAAATTAGGGAGGAGGAGGTTGATGCGTGTGGCAATCAGTTTAGTTGGTATCTTCACATCGCAGTTTAGCAGCGACAGTGGCCTGTACGAGTCACAGTTATTCGCCAGTTTTCCTGGTGTAAGCAATGACGTGATAAGAGTAATGCACATGGATGGTGGGAGGTGCCCTACCTCCAGTGCGTCTTCATAGACTTCTCGCAGAATCCGGGCCATGAATTCAATATATGTTTTACAGAACTCTACTGGAATCCCATCTAATCCAGTAGCTTTTCCCGATTGCATATGCATTATAGCGTCTCGCACTTCATCTATTTCAAACGGGGCGCTTAAAAAGTTTCTCTGTGTTTTGCTTAGCCAGCCTAGGGTTACATCATTCAAATAGTCAGTTAACTGTAGCTTCCTCGTTCTTGTGGTGGTATATAATGTGGTGTAATGTGCGATGAAGGAGTTAAGAATCTGTGTCGTGTCCCTATATACTAGCCCATCTGACCGTTCAATTTCTAGTATAACATTCGGTTGCCGCATCAACTTAATAGTCGCAGCAAGCACTTTCCCGGGCCTCTCTCCTTCGCCATATCGGTGAGCCGTCCAATGTCGGCCCCTAAATGTGGATTCTCTACAAGCCTCTTCAGTGTATTCAGTGAGTTTCTCCCGGATGTGTGCTAGGTTCCTCTCTTCTGGGTATTCTGCTAGGGATCTTTCAAGTGTTTTAAGCTCAGTTTCCAGTTTAGACAATTTCGCCAGGATACTCTTGAGTACCCCGACCCCTTGGCTATACAAATCCCCCTCAGGGTTACCTTAAAGGCATCCCAGATAGTTTCCACATCTCTCACCGAGTCTTTGTTACGCTCAAAGTAGTCCAAAGGTTCCTCCCTCAACTCCTCCTGGAATACAGTGTCCAAGAGCATCGTAGGCTGCAGTCGCCAGGCCGATCTTGGTGGACCCAGGTCCTCAGCCTGCAACGTGATCCTTACAGGTGAATCCAGAGTAAGTCCTGGCTAAGTGCCTTGCTCCTACAAGCGCAGGGCAAAGTTGCGATGATATAAATATGTAATCAAGCCTCGCCCAAGACTTAGCCTGCGCTGTGAAACGAGTGCCTTCCCGAGTATTGTCGTGACGATGTCTCCATGTGTCAATCAGGTTATATTCCTTGAGCAACGCGTATAGTTCAGTCCTCGCTTTAGTGTAGTGGTGGGGGGCTGGGTGCAACATGTCCTTGGCAGGGTCGTATGTTACGTTAAAGTCTCCGCCCCATATTATGTGTTCAGGGCCCTTGGTCATAATCGTGGCCCATAGCTCTGTAAAGTATTCAGGATCATCAGTATTGGGTCCATAACTACATACCATAGTGACCGCCACATGCCCCAGCCTCCCCCATAGCATACAGTACCGTCCTTGAGTGTCTTGTCTGCTACCCAATGAAGTGAACGGCGTGGTTTTTCTGACGAGAATCGCCGTGCCTCTAGCGTAAGTCGAAAAGGAGGGAAAAACTGTGTAAGCCACCCATCTACAGGCGAAAGTGTGAGCAGAGTGGGGTCCAAAATGCTTTTCCTGTAAGAAAGCAATACGTATATTGTGACGATCCAAGTATGATAGTATTTGTCGTTGTTTCCTTGGGTTACCTAGCCCCCATACATTCCACGTGATGAGGTTCAAATCAGCGTCTGCCATGTGTAACGTGTTCTATGGTGACAAAGGTGCCTGCATGCATGACCCAGCCAGGAAAACCATTCAACCATATCGTTATATGTACCATTTACTAATAGTTCCATATGTAAGCTATTGAGTCTTGGCTTCCATGACACAAAGTTGTTGCAGAAATAACCAGTTCTCAAGTGTGTATGTCTCAAATGCACCATATGAACAACCCTTGCCTTCCCCTCCTTCCCTAGACGGTTCCCATGTCCTTCCCACATCCTATCAGCAATCAACCTTGTCATGCATTTATTGAGCATCACATTTCCCTCAATCCCACCCTCCTCCCACTGAAGCAACCCCAACTTGCCAGCATACTCTACCCACCCACCTCCCTTTTTCCCAAACATTAGAACAATCAGTCCCCCTGTAACATAGCTTAATAGTGGGGAATACCCATAGGGGGCCATTCTAGAGGGCCACAACATCACTTCCCTCTCCTCGAGCCTTTGGATCTGTACTACCTCTAGGCTCTATCTGAGGGAGGGTAGTGGGTCCAGGAATACGTTACGACTGGACGAATTGTGGATTCTTCTTATTGTCGTCTCGCCAGCTATCATAGTCTCAGCTCGTTTCGAGGGTGTGTTCAACATATGTCCATATCGACAAACAGTGCACAGGGGCACCCAGCCGGATCCAAAGTTAGTGTTCGTCATCCGTGGCCGGAGAGGCTTCACGCTGTTCCGCACCACGATTGGTTCCATTTCGGTGCGCTCTCTTCACCGAGTGTAGATACTCCTCTACATGTTGCGGATTGGTGAAAAAACGTTGTTTACCTTGATGCGTCACTCGCAATCTTGCTGGGTAGAGTAGGGCATAATCAATTTGCGCAGCCCGTAGTTTTTTCTTCATGTCAATAAACTTCCGTTGTTCCTCCTGTACTATCGGAGTGAAGTCTGGATAGATTGAGAACGTTACTCTGTTGTAGGACAGCTGCTGTTTGGCATGCGCTGCGCGGAGGGCCACATCCCAGTCACGATAATTTCAGAGTCTCGCAATGATGAGCCTTGGCGATGTCCCAGGTTTTGGCCTTGGCCCGAGGGAGCGGTGGGACGGTTCAACGATAAATTGCGTAGAAAAGTCTTCAGTCCCAATAGATTCTCTGAGCAGGTTTTCGATGTAGTCCTCCATACGACCAGTATCTGTGGATTCTGGAATGGCCGTAACGCGGATGTTGTTGCGTCTGCTACGGGCCTCCAAAATTCCAAATCCTCGTTCTTTGCAGCAATGACGCGCAGCAGCTTATCCATTCTCGCTAACTGAGTCACATGAGAGGCAGTTGTGCCATCATTATCAGAGATGCGCCGTTCAGCCTCTTTTAACCGCTCCTCGTGTTGGTCAACTTTATGAACAATTGCGTCCAACCTTGAAGACATGCGGTCCACTTTATCGACCACTGTTGCGAAGCCCTGTCGCATTTCCTGGAGGATCTGTCGCATATCCAGATCTGAGGCCGCTTTGCCATTGCCTGAGCCTGTAGTGTTCTCCATATCTGAGTCAGCAGAGTTCGGTTTGGGCCCTTTCTTCGTCGCAGCGTCGAAGTTGAGCTTGGGTTGGCGTGTGTCTGGCTTCCCCATGTTGTCGGAGCTTCATTTATCTTGATTTTGTACCGGCTTCCCTGATCTTGGTACACGGCCCTGGCTTTACCACAGGGTCACTCAAAGCATCCACAGGTTATGTAAGCTGTTTCTTCCGTAGTTCGCCGTTCTGTGAGTATGGAGGGGGGTGCATAGAACCACGCAATACTGAGGGCCTGTTAGTGTGGGTACTTTAGGCCGCAGTTCTCCGGAGCCCTCAAAATGTGGAAACGGGGCAGCTTCCTCCAGGACACTGTTACATGTCTGGATCAGCGCAGTCGCGGCTAAGCACGTCGCCCCCAGGTGCACACCGTGTGCTTCAAGTGTTCATGGCGTGTGGGGCCTTCAGGTGACACAATCTCTAATCAGCCCCTGTGCTGTCATGACCTGTCTCCCCCATGCTAGGCCCGGTCTGCCCTGCCCCCCCCCCGCGCCAGCCCAAGCGCACTTTTCAATCCTCGCGCCGCTCCCAGCCACACAATTCCACGTCTTAGTGCATTGGTACACACCTCCAATATTGCGCCCAATGTAGCGCTTGGTAGCTTTCAGGAGTGCCCAGCAATCTGCCTCCCGCTGTAACCATGCTCCGTTTCTGCACTTCTCAGGCCTGGATTGCTGCTGCCGTGACGCTTGTGTTTTGGCGCGTTGTGGTGTGCTGCGACTTGCCAGCGGAGTTTGTCGCTAGTGGTGAATGGCGGCGTCCGTTAAACCCCACCTATATGTTGTATATTTATAGAAGGTGTGCCATGTGCGATCTCTGCATCACCGCACTGTCTTGTGTGCACCGGGGGGGGGGCCATATATCTTGTGTTTCGTCTTGTAGTGCTACTGCCTCAGAGCACGACGTGGCCAGCCCAGGGCAGCACTCAGCCAGGTTCTTTTCCCAGCAGGAAAGCAATCTTAGTTCATAAATAGTTTATTGGTCCCCTGCGTGTGTGCTATGAGTTCCGGCCCACGCGCTCAGAGCCCTCTCATCATATGGGGCTGCTGTGAACATGTCCCGTGCTCGGTGACTCGGACGGCGTGGCCTGTCCCTCTCGTGCAAAGCCGAGGGCTCTCCCGCAACCCGCTGCCGGTCTAAGTGAGCTCTGCATGTCCGGCGTTGCCTCCGGTTAAAAGTTCAATGTAGCGTAGCTCAGGGACGGGGCGGTCGATCTTTGCCAATTTTTCAACAGGGTAAAAGACTCCTTCAGACACCAGCCTGCGTCTTTGTAGGCGATGTTGGTCCAGTTTATTAGGATTTTTGTCAGATATCGATTCCAGGCAGCAGGAGCCTAACTAAATGGCGGCAATTCTGCTTGTGCACCCTCTAGCGCCCTGAGAGTCTGTTACTTGCACGGAAAAAAACGGCAGTATCCATACAGGATTTTAATTAAGGACTTCATTTCCAAGAATGCTTACGTGTCAACTTGCCCATTGGGGCACACAATGTTGCTAAATGACTGGCAATTGGGGGATTTCAATACTGTTTTGACGTGTAAGCCTATGAGGAAGATTGATTATCGAAACGCGCCGGCAGGGTCAGGTGCTTCATATCTACCTAACAGCCTGTTTACCTGTGCCAATAAAAGCGATGGGGTTAGCTCCTTACACCTGAGTGTGTCTCGCTTTTTGGACACAACCCCCACGAGCTGGATGTTTCAGCGGCCGTCCTGCCGCTGAGGCGCACCGTCCCGGATCTATGGGTGGCCACGAAGCGCATGAGGAGCAAGCGTCTATTGTGGAGTGTAAGAATGGATTGAAGGTGAACACGCTGCTGGGGGCTCAAGTGAGAGTCTGTTACTTGCACGGAAAGACGGCAGTATCCATACAGGATTGTAATCAAGGACTCCATTTCCCAGAATGCTAACGTGTCAACTTGCCCATTGGGGCACACAATGTTGCTAAATGACTGGCAATTGGGGGATTTCAATACTATTTTGACCTGTAAGCCTGTGAGGAAGATTGATTATCGAAACTCTCTGGCATGGTCAGGTGCTTCATATCTACCTAACAGCACGTTTACCTGTACCAATAAAAGCGATGGGGTTAGCTCCTTACACCTGAGTGCGTCTCGCTTTTTGGACACAACCCCCACGAGCTAGATGTTTTAGCGGCCGTCCTGCCACTGAGGCGCACCGTCCCGGATCTATGGGGGCCACAAAGCACATGAGGAGCAAGCGTCTATTGTGGAGTGTAAGAATAGATTGAAGGTGAACACGCCGCAGGGGGCTCATGTGAGAGTCTGTTACTTACACGGAAAGACAGCAGTATCCATACAGGATTTTAATTAAGGACTCCATTTTCCAGAATGCTAACGTGTCAATTTCCCCATTGGGGCACACGATGTTGCTAAATAACTGGCAATGGAGGGATTTCAATACTGTTTTGACCTGTAAGCCTATGAGTAAGATTGATTACGAAATGCATCAGCAGGGTCAGGTGCTTCATATGTACCTAACAGCACGTTTACCTGTACCAATAACAGCGATGGGGTTAGCTCCTTACACCTGAGTGCGTCTCACTTTTTGGACACAACCCCCATGATTTGGATGTTTTAGCGACCGTCCTGCCGCTGAGGAGCACCGTCCCGGATCTGTGGGGGGCCACGAAGTGGATGAGGAGCAAGTGTCTATTGTGGAGTGTAAGAATGGATTGAGGGTGAACACGCTGCTGGGGGCTCATGTGAGAGTCTGTTACTTGCACAGAAAGACGGCAGTATGCATACAGGATTTTTATTAAGGACTCCATTTCCCAGAATGCTAATGTGTCAACTTGCCCGTTGGGGCACACAATGTTGTTAAATGACTGGCAATTGGGGGATTTCAATACTGTTTTGACCTGTAAGCCTATGAGGAAGATTGATTATCGAAACGCGTCGGCAGGGCCAGGTGCTTCATATCCACCTAACAGCACGTTTACCTGTACCAAAAAAAGCGATGGGGTTAGCTCCTTACACCTGAGTGCGTCTCGCTTTTTGGACACATCCCCCACGAGCTGGATATATATATATATATATATATATATATATATATATATATATATATATTACCTACTGGCGATAGCCAGTAGGTATATATAGTTAGGATTTTTTTCCTATGGGACTTTTGAAAATTCTATGTCTAATAACTTTGGCGTTTGTGGACGGAATCGGCTGAAATTTTCAGGAAAATGGCACATTTTGTTTCTGAGCAGCTCCTGAAAATTTGGGGGGGGTTCGTCAAGGGGGGGCCGAGAAAAAAGGGGGGTCCCAAAACGCGTTTTTCCCATGTTAATTTCCATAGGGCGGTTGGACTCACTTTTAGCCCGAACGGCTGAATGGATTTCCACGAAACTTGGCAAAATTGTAGGGACTGTTAGCCCGATGTGCCTTTGCTAGGTCTCAATATATGTGCTTCAGTGGATTTTGAGAAATTAACGTTTAAATCAAGATATATATCTGTAACAGCGCTCCGGGCAGCTATCCGGTTAGCGAACCTTTCGCGTATCGGAACTTTGCAAAGCGAAGCTGATTGGCTCTCCGGTGTCTGTCAACATTCTAAACAGTCCGGTGCGGCCGCCATCTTGTCTCTCGGTAGGATCGAGAGACAAGAGGAGGCCAAAACAAAGGGGGAAATGAAGGAAAGGGGGCAAGGTAGACCCCTCCTGACCCCCTAGGATTGATGAGGGGGATATTATAGAGCCACGCCGGGCCCAAAAAAAAAAATAAAAAAAAATCCGATTTTTTCGCCGTAGAGACGCGTCTTGGTAAGCGAACCGGGCAGCTAACTGGGCAGCTAACCGGGAAGCTAACCGGCAGTGTAACGGGAGTCTGAGGAGTAGCTGATTGGCTGTCAACATTGTAAACAGTCCGGAGCGGCCGCCATCTTGTCTCTCGGTAGGATCAAGAGACAAGAGGAGACCAAAACAAAGGGGGAAATGAAGGAAAGAGGGCAAGGTAGACCTCTTCTGACCCCATAGGATTGATGAGGGGGATATTATAAAACCACGCGGGGCCCAAAAAAAAAAAATCCTGAGGAGTAGCTGATTGGCTGTCAACATTGTAAACAGTCCAGAGCGCCCGCCATCTTGTCTCTCGGTAGGAACGAGAGACAAGAGGTGGAAAAAAAAAGGTGTAAATGAATGAAAGGGGTAAGGCAGACCCCTCCTGAACCCCTAGGATTGATGAGGGGGCTATTAAAGTTCCCTGCGGGGCAAAAGAAAAAAAAATTGCGATTTTTCGCGGTAAAGGTGCTTCCTTGTACGTTAACCGGGCAGCTAACCGGCAGCGTAACGGGAGTCCGACATATTGTGTTTTTTGAACGTTTGTGATATGTGCACGTGTGGATTTTGTCTAATTAAGGTTAAAAAAATATATATATATCTTTAAGCGTGTTCTGGCGCGCTTACGTTTTGGGTTTGGTTTGCGCTGCAGAGATGATACGTCACGGTTATGCGATGCATCATGAGGCGTCTCACGGGCTACGTGATACGTCACTTAATAAAGAATATATTTTACAGCTATAGATATTAGCTTTTAAAAAACCAATGAAATTCACAGAAAAAACCATAGGTTATAGACCATATATAGTTAGGAATTTGCATTTACAAAACCTTGAAAATTCACTGAAAAAACCATAGGTTATAGACCATATATAGTTAGGGATTAGCATTTAAAAAACCTTATTTTATTTGCACAAAACCATTGAAATTCCATATATAGTTAGTTGCACTAACTATATATCGCGGACCCGCAATCCACTGCTAATGATGTCACATATTACATCATTCATGACATGGTCAGTGACATCACTGATGACATCACTGATGACATCTCAAATGACATCACTGATGACATCACTGATGACATCTCAAATGACATCACTGATGACATCACTGACATCTCATTTGACATTACTGATTACATCACTGATGATATCATTTATGTGATAATACATCTTCAGACTCTAATATAACCTTAGATACACTCAGTGTAAACAGGCACTCACAGACTGTCACACATCCATGGAGTTACTCACACACCTAGTCAGTCATGCACAGAATCAATCACATCTCCATTTCCTCAACTATACAGTTATACACACCTTACTTATTCAAACATATAGTAACACATATTTACTCTCTTATACAATCCTTGATACAAGTTCACAATGATTCATACAGCCACTCACACATTCACTGGCTCTTATGTTCAGTTATTTATATATGTCAAATCTCACATGGAGTGTGTTTTACATATGTACTTACTTTGACATGTAGCACTGAGATATCCATTCACTCACCAATATACTCATGCACACAGTCAACTGTCCATACAGCTGTTTCTACATGCACTTTTGAACCCATACACCTAGGGAATCAACTGCTCACACATCTATGCACAGAGTTATACACCTCCCAGCCACCCACACACATACTCAGTCTCCCATACAAATACTTGGGCAACCATTCAATAACCCATATAGTTACTGATATAGCTACTGATTTAAACATGCAGCAGTTTACAGAACAACATAAATAATGATTGCCAAATTAAGACACTTTAATCACTAACCCATACACTCAGTGAGACACATTTAATCATTCTCTCATACAGTCAGTCATGCACCTACTAAATCCTTCATCCAGACACTTATACATCCACTCATTCTTCAATATGTAAGACATATTTTAACTTTACAGAAACATACAGTCACTGGGTGTTGTCATCAGTGATGTCATCAGTGATGTCATCAGTGATGTCATTTGAGATGTCATCAGTGATGTCATCAGTGATGTCACTGACCATGTCATGAATGATGTAATATGTGACATCATTAGCAGTGGATTGCGGGTCCGCGATATATAGTTAGTGCAACTAACTATATATGGAATTTCAATGGTTTTGTGCAAATAAAATAAGGTTTTTTAAATGCTAATCCCTAACTATATATGGTCTATAACCTATGGTTTTTTCAGTGAATATATATATATATATATATATATATATATATATATATATATATATATATATATATATATATATATATTCACTTAAAAAACCATAGGTTTCAGGCCTTATATAGTTAGGAATTAGCATTTAAAAAACCATTAAAATTGCTCCTATATAGTTAGTTGCACTAACTATATTTCCCGCATCCGCAATCCACTGCTGATGATGCCACATATTACATCATTTATGACATGGTCAGTGACATCACTGATGAAATCACTGATGACATCTCAAATGACATCATTGATGACATCACTGATGACATCTCATTTGACATCACTGATGACATCACTGATGACATCATCCAGTGACTGCTTGTTTCCGTAAAGTTTAAATATGTTTTACATATTGAAGAATGAGTGGATGTATAAGTGTCTGGATGAAGGATTTAGTAGGTGCGTGACTGACTGTATGAGTGAGTGATTAGATGTGTCTTACTAAATGCATGGGTTAGTGACTAAACTCTTTGAATGTGTGCATGAGTATGTCTGTTGTTGTGTAAGGTGCTGCATGTGTTGATCAGTAGCTGTATGAGTGGCTATATGGGTTATTGATTGGTTGCCCAAGTATTTGAATGGGAGACTGAGTGTGTGTGTGGGTGGCTGGGAGGTGTGTGACTTTGTGCATAGATGTGTGAGCAGTTGATTCACTAGGTGTATGAGTTCAAGAGTGCATGTGGAAACAGATATGTGGGCGGTTGACTGTGTGCATGGGTGTATTGGTGCAAGAATGGATATCTCAGTGCTACATGTCCAAGTAAGTACATATGTAAAACACAGTGCATGTGTGTGTAGACCTAGAAAACAGTGAGTGCGTATGTAGTTACTGGTATTGGTGTGTCAATGGTTTCAAGAATGGTAGTCTGTATTTAACACTGGGTGTATCAAAGGTTATATTAGAGTGTGAGGAGGTGCATCGTATTATCACATGAATGATATCATCAGTGATGTGATCAGTGATGTCAAATGAGATGTCATCAGTGATGTCATCAGTAATGTCATTTGAGATGTCTTCAGTGATGTGATCAGTGATGTCACTGACCATGTCATGAATGATATAATATGTGACATCATCAGCAGTGGATTGCGGGTGCGCGAAATATAGTTAGTACAACTAACTATATAGGAGCGATTTCAATGGTTTTTTAAATGCTAATTCCTAACTATATAAGGCCTGAAACCTATGGTTTTTTTTAAGTGAATTTGCAAGGTTTTCAAAATGCTAATTCCTAACTATATAAGGCCTGAAACCTATGGTTTTTTAAGTGAATTTGCAAGGTTTTTTAAATGCTATTTCCTAACTATAATACTATATAAGGCCTGAATCCTATGGTTTTTTAAGTGAATTTGCAAGGTTTTTTAAATGCTAATTCCTAACTTTATAAGGCCTGAAACCTATGGTTTTTTCAGTGAATTTGCAAGGTTTTTTAAATGCTAATTCCTAACTATATCAGGCGTGAAACTTATATTTTTTTCAATAAATTTAAAAGGTTTTGTAAATGCTAATTCTATTAGCGGATAACGTTTATATATGTTGTTATCCTTCTGGGACCATCTGAGGAGCCATCTTGGATGCACGCAACCTGGGCTTCATCCTGGACTCCTCCCTCTCCATGACCAGGCAAGTCAACAACGTATCCTCGGCGTGCTTCAACATCCTACGCATGCTACGGAAGATCTTCTGGTGGATCCCCACCAAGACCAGGAAGACCGTCACCCAGGCCCTCGTCACTAGCCGACTGGACTACGGCAACGCCCTCTACGCCGGTACCACCGCCAAGCTCCAGAAGAGACTCCAGCGGATCCAGAACGCCTCAGCCAGACTCATCCTCGACATCCCACGAACCAGCCACATCTCCGGACATCTGAGAGACCTTCACTGGCTCCCCGTCAACAAAAGAATCACCTTCCGCCTCCTCACCCACGCACACAAAGCCCTACAAGACCAAGGCCCGAGCTACCTCAACAGCCGGATCAACTTCTACGCTCCCAAACGCCACCTCCGATCAGCCAACCACGCCCTCGCCGCCGTCCCCCGCATCCGAAGAGCGACCACAGGAGGAAGGTCCTTCTCCTACCTGGCCGCCAAGACCTGGAACTCCCTCCCGACCGCCCTGCGCCTGACCCAAGACCACCTCTCCTTCAGGAAGAAGCTGAAGACCTGGCTGTTCGAGCAGTAGCAGCACCCCCCCTCCCCTAAGCGCCTTGAGACCCTACGGGTATGTAGCGCGCTCCATAAGTGTCATTGATTGATTGATTGATTGATTGATCTTGTTTCTCAGGGGAAGTGAGGCACAAGAGAGCACAAAAAAAGAGTGGAAAACGTGAAAAGGGGGCAGGGTAGAGACCCCCTGACCCCCTAGCCCTTCTCAGGGGGTCCCAGAAGGACCATCAAGTGCAAAAAAAAGTATTCTTTTTTTTTTAAATCGCGGGGTACGGGCACGGTACGCGTACGTTGTGCGTACCCCTCGATGTTTTTTGTTTGCCCTTGGGAGTCCTTATGGGACCCCCTGAGAAGGGCTAGAGGGTTGGGGGGTCTCTACCCTGCCCCCTTTTCGTGTTTTCCACTCTTGTTTTGGGCTCTCTTGTGCCACAGGTCTCCTAAAAAACAAGATGGTGGCCAACACTTCTTGGTTTGGACAGTTTGGAATGTTGACAGTCGACTGCCAGCCAATCAGAAACTCGCTCGCGCACGTAAGGGTACGCGCACGTACGCATACGGTACGCGTACCGTAAGCTCCATATGCTTCTCTTCAGGGGCTTTAACGGAAGCGGTGTGCGCAACCGCTAACCCACTTCTCCATTTTTCATAAGATACACCCACCAATGGGAGGCTCAAATGAGACTGTGTATTCTGGGAAGTGTGGTGCGGAAGGCACATAATCAAGTCCTGTATGGACCCCGCAAGTGGGCCCGTCCTCGATCCCGTGTACGGTTGCTGTTTCACTTCTGTGACCCCCAAGGATGACGGGGTGGTGCATACTCCGCAGCTGGACGGGCGCGTATAAATTGTCGCTCCAAGGTTGTCCTCCTTTGAGTAGCACACGAACAGCAGCTTGATTTATGTGTAGGTGAGGATGGGTATCCGCTTGTAGATGCCGCTCCGTAATGGATCTGCCCGATGCGTTTCGAAGCTCCATATGCTTCTCTTCAGGGGCTTTAACGGAAGCGGTGTGCACAATCGCTAACCCACTTCTCCATTTTCCATATGACACACCCACCAATGGGAGGCTCAAATGAGACTGTGTATTCTGGGAAGTGTGGTGCGGAAGGCACATAATCAAGTCCTGTATGGACCCCGCAAGTGGGCCCGTCCTCGATCCCGTGTACAGCTGTTGTTTCACTTCTGTGACCCCCAAGGATGACGGGGTGGTGCATACTCCGCGGCTGGACGGCCGCGTATAAATTGTCGCTCCAAGGTTGTCCACCATTGAGTAGCACACGAACAGCAGCTTGATTTATGTGTAGGTGAGGACGGGGATCCGCTTGTAGATGCCGCTCTGTAATGGATCTGCCCGACGCGTTTCGGAGCTCCATATGCTGTTGCGCACACCGCTTCCTGCTGCTCGTGTGCTACTCAAAGGTGGACAACCGTAGAGCGAAAATATATATATATATATACTAGCAGCCTGTCCCGACGTTGTCCGGGAGCAATTAGGCTTCAGAGCACCCGCCTGCATGTAGAAAAAAGGATCGGGTAGGCTCTGGGTGTATTTAAACCTTTTCTTTCAGACCATGTTTTGGGTTTGCATAAGAGCCCACTTTTCCACCTCCTGGTCACCTTTTTAGATGCTAGGGCAGCATTCTTTCGACTTCTGTAGACACATCTGCATCATATTCACTCTTGTTAGTTTGCTCACTGACTTTCTGACTGTGCTGAAGGATGATCGTACTGCAAAAGCCGTTATTTGGTTCTCTCTTCGCATACCAGCCCTCTCAAGCCTTCTGCCATATCCCTTGCGCTCCAGCTGGCTGTATACATCACACCTGTTCCCTTCCCACGCGGCATCTACTACACCTTGTCACAGCACCCCTTACCACGCGGCATCTACTACACCTTGTCACCTGTTCCCTTCCCACGCGGCATCTACTACACGTTGTCACAGCACCCCTTCCTGTGCGCTCGGTCTTTGTAACTCAATAGCTGCTCCCTCGCCGCCTCAGCATCACGTCACTCCGCCCTCTTCGTAGCGCTGTTGCCTAGTGACTATCACACAAGTGAGTGACCCCTTTCCTGACTCTCCCTGCTACTCGCCACACGTCTCTCGTTTATCGGGTCCCCCTTTCTTCGCCTCTCGGTTGCTCCAATCACGTCTCACCGGTCCTCCAGTCTCCGCTCTTTGCAATCAATGCTCGGACGTCAGCGTCAGTTGCTCCAATCACGTCTCACCAGTCCTCCAGTCTCCGCTCTTTGCAATCAATGCTCGGACGTCAGCGTACGCCGCTCCTCCCCTCGCTCCTGATGTCATGACGCACCTCGCGGCCGGCGCTACTTTCAAGGGACTACTTTTTTATGGTAAATTTTTTAATTACGTTTTTTTATATAGCCTATGTCCATCTCCTGGACCTCCCCTTTCCAACGCTGTATTGGGTGTTGCGAATGGTGGTGTACGTTTTGAGTTTACCTGGCTCAAAGGACGCAGTTCTCTCTTTATAATAGTAGTATAGATATATATAATCTTCTGGCGGTTGCCAGTAGATAGTTATAGTTAGGACCTATTTTCCAAAGGAAATCCGCACATTTCTATGTGGAATATCTTTGGCGCCGGTTTGACGATTTTTTTTTTAATTTTCAAAACTTACGGTCAGCTTCGGTTCACTCCTATCCTGAACGTTTCACGGTGATTCATCAAGCGGGGCTGAGAAAAAAGGGGGATCCCAAAATGCATTTTCCCCATGCAATTTCCCATAGGACCTTTAGTTGCAGCTACAGCCCGAACTGCTGAACGGAATTTCACCAAATGTGGCCACCAGGAACCTCCAGTATGTGCCAGGGGGCTGCCTTGCAGAGAGGTGCTCCAGGCCATGCGCCTATTTACACCTCTCTGCAACGCAGGTCTGTGGTGCTTACTGGAGGTAGCTGGTCGGCTAGTTGCACCCCAGGGACCCTCAGTATTCAAGGGGAGTTAATCCCCCAACTTAAAACACGCCACAGGTGCATTTGCACAGTGGTGAAGGGAGAGGGTTGGACTTGAGGTGATATGTGTGCAAACACACCCTGTGGGGCATATTAAGTTGGGGAATTAACTCCCCCTGAATACTGAGGGTCCCTGGGGGCTAACTAGCCCACCAACTACCTCCAGTAAGCACCGGGAAGCTGCGTTGCAGAGTGTTGTATAAAGGGGCGTGGCCTCTGAACACCTCTCTGCAACGCAGCCTCCTGGCACATAGTGGAGGTACCTGGTAGCCTAGGCAAAAGACCAGAGCACACAAAAATATAAATAGACTGGTTTGTCTAAGAGTAATGATCGTAGGGATAGACCGGACAAAGCGTATAGTTTTCAAAGGTTTCATTCACCACAGTGTTCCCGACCTGGGAATCACTGTAAACACAAATCAAGCCGACATGTGTTTCGTCACAACATATGGATGTGATTCTTCAGGGCTGGAAGAAAGTAATCAAAATAATAATTAAGAGGTCAAAAAAATGTAAAGGAAGTTACGTTATATGAATGAAATGAAATGAAATGAAATTTGATTTGTAGAGCGCATGGCTGCCCGAAAGCGTCCCAGCGCTTGCTTAGGGAACCCGTCCTGGTATTCCCCTGTGAGATATCCCATTACTGGGCATCCCCAGGGTGAAAGCCAGGCATCCCGCTGCGAGAGGCCGTTGTGGAGATTAAGCAAGCTATTGCCCAGAGTTACAGAGTGGGACTCCATGATTGGAACTGGCACCGAGGCGAGAATTGTCAGGTCCGGGGAAATTTGAGCCCAAGACCCGCCGAGGCGGGGAATTGAACCCTGGTCCTGGCCAGACCTCTGCATCAAGGTCTGCCGCTCCAACCACTTGAGCCACACTTCTCCTTAACTGATTATATGTACCACTGATTCTGGTTCTATGTTCCTATACCAATATTTTACCTCACCGCACACATGCACTAGATCTAGTATGTAATGTATATCTGGACTGTTTGACCTACTTTTTTAATGATTACCCCGAAAGTCACCACACATTGGTTCTATCCCTGACTATAGGTATTTACAGAAATTTATTGTTAAACATACTACAGCAAATACTGATAAACACATATTATGTTTTCCTGTCCCTACTCCTTCTGTGTTGGTTTCCACTTCACGGGTGTTCCTTCTTACCACATATAACGTAACTTCCTTTACGGTTTTTTGACCTCTTAATTATTATTTTGATTACTTTCTTCCAGCCCTGAAGAATCACAGCCATATGTTGTGACGAAACACGTGTCGGCTTGATTTGTGTTTACAGTGATTCCCAGGTCGGGAACACTGTGGTGAATAAAACCTTTGAAAACTATACGCTTTGTCCGGTCTATCCCTACGATCATTACTCTTAGACAAACCAGTCTATTTATATTTTTGTGTGCTCTGGTCTTTTGCCTAATTTCCAGAAAAGGAGGTTTCTGTCCTTCTTTCTTTACAGAGGTTAAGGTTTTTCCTCTGGCCAAGAAGCACCAACCAAAATATCCCCTTTCTTAGATTTCATTGATCATGACCATACCGTAACAAGTTGTGCGCCATTCTTCTGAACACTTTAAAAACCAATTCGCAGAATTCTTACAAACATGGTAGACTAGTTGGCCCCCAGGGACACACAGGATTGAGGAGGAATTAATTATCTAACTTAAAACGCGCCACAGGGGATGTACCATGTTACAACGCATACCGTTACAACTACCTACTATTACAACGCGACCATTACAACGCATACCATTACAAAGCATAGCGCTTTGAGGTGCTGGATAGTGGTAAATATAATTTACTATTCTAACTCCAGTCCCCATGGACACTAGGGAAGGTGTTGGATAGTAAATTATACTTATTCCCTATCCTAGAGCGCCCCCCAGCGCAATGCGTTGTAATGGTATGCGTTGTAAAAGATGCGTTGTAATAGTAGGTAGTTGTAAAAGATGCGTTGTAACGGGTGTATACTACCACAGGGCGTGTTTGCCAACATATCACCTCAGGCCATGCCCCCTTCCTTCACCACTATGCAAGTGCGCCCGTGGCACGTTTTAAGTTGTGGAATAAATTCACTTTCAATACTGAGGGTCCCTGAGGGTCAAATGGTCCAACGGTATCTCCAGTATGCGTCAGGGAGCTGTGTTGCAGACACGTGTTCAAAGGCTGCGCCCCTTTTTACACCTCTATGCAACGCAGCTCTGTGGCACTTACTGGAGGTACCTAGTGGGCTAGTTTAACCCTAGGGACCCTTAGGATTGAAGAGGACCTAATCTCTCAACTTAGAACGGTGACAGGGCGCGTTTACACAGTTGTGAAGGGAGGGGACAGGGCCTGATGTGATGCGTGTAAACACGCCCTGTGGTGCGTTTTAAGTTGAGGAAAAAAATTCTACATCAAACCTGACGGACCATGGGGGTCAAGTAGCCCACCAGGTGCTTCCAGGAACCGCCACTGCGCTGCGTTGCAGAGAGGTGGCACAGGCCGTGCTCCTTTTTACATCTCTCTGCTATGCAGCTCTGTGGTGCTTACTGGATGTACTACAAATTCCGATTTACTCGCCTGTTATCAGGAGAGACCTCAGTGCTGCATCTTTGATCCCAGTACTGTTTCTGAAAAGCAATTCTAACCACACTTACCAGTAACTTGAATTTCCTTCCATAGGCTAACGTTGACTGGTTTCACTTGGAAATTCTTCTAAGTGTGGAGTTTTGGAACTTTAAAATATTCACTTAAAATCAGCCGAACAATGAATTCCGATTTATTCACCTGTTATCAGAAGAGAACCCTGTGCTGTATCTTTTAGCCCAGAGCTGAACCTGAAAAGGAATTCAAGGAACCCATTGTCTGGTTTTCACCAGAAAAGTTTCTAAGTGTCTATTTTCACAAACTATAAATATTCCTAAATAATCGTCTGTATGACTTAGACGCATTCTTTCAACTGTTTACAGGAGATGCAGCAGTGCTGGATCCAGGATCCACCACTGAGTAAGAAAAGGTAACGATAACACTACTTACCTGCTAAGTGAATTTCCTTCTAAAGGGTAACATTGACTGGTTTCACTTGGAAATTCTTCTAAGTGTGGAGTACTGGAACTTTAATATATTCCTATAAAATCAGTAGAACTACGAATTCCAATTTAATCACCTGTTATCAGGAGAGACCTCAGGGCTGCATCTTTGAGCCCAGTACTAATCATGAAAAGTAATTCTAACCATACTTACTAGTAACTTGAATTTCCTTCCATAGGCTAACATTGACTGGTTTCCCTAGGAAAATCTTCTGTGGGGCTGATTCACAGAACTAACTTAAGACAAAATCCTAAACTTACTACTCATGGTATTCACAGAAGTTAGGATTTTGTCTTAAGTTTGTCTTAAGACAAACTTAAGACAGAATTAAGACAGACTTAAGACAAACTTAAGACAAAATCCTAAATTAAGTCTGTCTTAAGTCTGTCTTAAGACAAAATCCTAACTTCTGTGAATATCAAAAGTAGTAAGTTTAGGATTTTGTCTTAAGTTAATTCTGTGAATCGGGCCCTAAGTGTGGAGTTTTAGAACTTTAAAATATTCACCTAAAGTCATCGGAACAACAAATTCCGATTTACTCACCTGTTATTAGGAGAGAACCCAGTGCTGCATCTTTTAGCCCAGCACTGACCCTGAAAAGTAATTCTTAGCAAACTTACCAGTAACTTGTCCTTCCTTCCATAGGAATCCATTGTCTGATTTTCACCAGAAAAGTTTGTATGTCTATTTTCACAAACTAAAAATATTCCTAAAAAATTTCCTGTATGACTCAAACGCATTCTTGCAACTGTTTACAGGAGACGCACCAGTGCTGGATCCAGGATCCACCACTGAGTAAGAAAAAGTGACGATAGCACCACATACCTGCAAAGTGAATTTCCTACAACATGGTTAACATAGTTGATTCTATGTGAAAAAGTTTTTGTGTCACCTTTTAAAATAGAATAATATTCCTTAAAAATCACTACTGTAACCAAAACCCTTTTACTCAACTGTTTACAGGAGATGTCACAGGCCTGTATCTAGGATCCACTCCTGTGGTTAGAAAAATAATCCATAAACTAACTAATTGCATTTAACTAGAAATCCCCATTGAGCTCAATGTTGCATTGTGTTTGAAATTGTGTTGCGCATTGCAACAACTGTAACTACTGTACTTAAAAGTCTATTGCCTATTTGCAAAGTATTTAAACTAACGTAATTCATTCTGAGAAAGTATATTTTGTAGTTTAATGTATAATGCAATTATAATGTATTTTAAAAAATAAAATATCTAAAAATAAATAGTTAAAAAATTTTGTAAATCAGTATCAAAAAAATAAATATAAGAATTAATACATTTAAAAATTGTCATTTACAAAACCTTTGAAATTCAGTGAAAAAAACATAGGTTTCAGACATGGTATAGTTAGGAATTATCATTTAAAAAACCTTTGAAATTCACTGAAAAAAACATAGGTTTCAGACATGTTATAGTTAGGGATTTGCATTTAAAAAACGTTAACAATTCACTGAAAAACCCATAAGTTTTAGAGGTGTTATAGTTAGCTGGACATTTCACTCGCACAAAACCATTGAAATTCTTCTGGTATAGTTAGTTGTACTAACTATAACTCGTGCACCCGCAATCCACTGCTGATGATGTCACATATTACGTAATTCATGACATGGTCAGTGATGTCACTGATGACATCTCAAATGGCATATATATATATATATATATATATATATATATATATATATATATATATATATATATATATATATATATATATATATATATATATATATATATATATATATATATATATATATATATATATATATATATATATATATATATTACCTACTGGCGTTCGCCAGTAGGTATAAATAGTTAGGATTTTTTTGAATAGGGATTTCTGAAAATTCTATGTTGAATAACTTTGGCGTTGATGGACGGAATTGGCTGAAATTTTCAGGAAAATGGCACATTTTGTTTCTGAGCGTCCCCTGAAAGTTTGGGGGGGTTTCGTCAAGCGGGGGCCGAGAAAAAAGGGGGGTCCCAAAACGTGTTTTTAACATTGAGTTTTTCATAGGGCGGTTGGACTCACTTTTCGCTCAAACGGCTGAATGGATTTCCACAAAACCTGGCAAAATTGTAGGGACTGATAGCCCGATGTGCCTTTGCTATGTCTCAAGATATATGCTCAAGTGGTTTTTACAAAAATTAACTTTGAAAAATATATATTGGGCTACATTGGGCTATATATATGTTAGAGCCCAAATGTAGCCCAATGTAGCCCAATGTAGCCCAAAGATGGCCACCAGAGACAAAAAAAACAAATGTAGCCCAAATATCAGCCAGATGTAGCCCGACTATAGCCCTGTGACAGAATGTCCCAGAGTGTTCTAAAGAACAACTAGAGCGCTAACAGTCTTACTTATGACAAAAGTATGGCACACCTGAAGTCATCTTGATTGGAATAAAGTGTTAACACTTAAAACATTTAATTTGCAAAGGAACAAAATGAGGTGTTTCATTTTGCAATAGAAATGTTATATATATATATATATATATATATATATATATATATATATATATATATATATATATATATATATATATATATATATATATATATATATATATATATATATATATATTCACAGAAAAAACCATAGGTTATAGTGGATATATAGTTAGGAATTTGCATTTACAAAACCTTGAAAATTCAATGAAAAAACCATAGGTTATAGGCCATATATAGTTAGGAATTAGCATTTACAAAACCTTATTTTACTCGCATAAAACCATTGAAATTCCATATATAGTTAGCTAACTATAAGCGCTAACTATATATCGCGCACCCGCAATCCACTGCTGATGATGTCACATATTACATCATTCATGACATGGTCAGTGACATCACTGATGACATCACTGATTACAACATCCAGTGACTGTATGTTTCTGTAAAGTTAAAATATGTTTCACATATTGAAGAATGAGTGGATGTATAAGTGTCTGGATGAAGAATTTAGTAGGTGCATGACTGACTGTATGAGTGAGTGATTAAATGTGTCTCACTGACTACATGGGTTAGTGACTAAACTGTCTTAATTCGTGCATCAGTATGTTTGTTGTTGTGTAAGCTGCTGCATGTGTTGATCAGTAGCTATAAGAGTAGCCATATGGGTTATTGATTGGTTGCCCAAATATTTGAATGGGAGGCTGAGTGTGTGTGTGGGTGGCTGGGAGGTGCGTGACTCTGTGCATAGATGTGTAAGCAGTTGATTCACTAGGAGTATGAGTTCAAGAGTGCATGTGGAAACAGCTATATGAGCGGTTGACTGTGCATGGGTGTGTTGGTGAGTGAATGGATTTCTCATTGCTACATGTGCAAGTAAGTACGTATGTAAAACACAATACATGTGAGAGTTGAGATATATAAATAACTGAACATAAGAGCCAGTGAATGTGTGAGTGGCTGTATCGATCACTGTGAGCTTGTATCAGGGATTATATAAGAGAGTAAATATGTGTTATTATATGTTTGAATAAGTAAGATGTGTATAACTGTATAGTTGAGGAAATGGAGGTGTGATTGATTCTTTGCATGACTGACTAGGTGTGTGAGTAAGTCCATGGATGAGTGACAGTCTGTGAGTGTCTGTTTATACTGAGTGTATGTAAGGTTATATTAGAGTCTGAAGAGGTTCATTGTATTATCACATGAGTGATGTGATCAGTGATGACAAATGAGATGTCATCAGTGATGTCATTTAAGTTGTCATCAGTGATGTCATTTGAGATGTCATCATTGATATCATTTGAGTTGTCATCAGTGATGTCATTTGAGATGTCATCAGTGATGTCATCAGTGATGTCACTGACCATGTCATGAATGATGTAATATGTGACATCATCAGCAGTGGATTGCGGGTGCGCGATATATAGTTAGCGCTTATAGTTAGCTAACTATATATGGAATTTCAATGGTTTTATGCGAGTAAAATAAGGTTTTGTAAATGCTAATTCCTAACTATATATGGCCTATAACCTATGGTTTTTTCATTGAATTTTCAAGGTTTTGTAAATGCAAATTCCTAACTATATATCCACTATAACCTATGGTTTTTTCTGTGAATTTCATTGGTTTTTTAATAGCAAATATGAAAAGCTTTAAAATGTCAAGTACGTGATAGATAAAAACATTTTCGTATTTATGCACGCTGATGTGCTTTGAACGCTGCCCCCCCCCCTCCCCTCTTTTGCCTTTGTTAGTACTCTCTCTTTGCAGATACAGAAGGGTAGTTAACGCAGGCCTTTACCCCCGTTGTAATCCGTCGTACCTCCTTGTCTCTCCATTTGATTGATTGTTGTCCAAGCATTTACTGTTTTAGAATTGGTTCTCTTTGGATCATTCTCTATTTACAAACAAGCACAAAGTCGCAATACTCTGTTTAGTCTTTGCAGATAGTGAAAAATCGTGTAAAAAAATAAAAGTAATCGAGCAAAATCAGTAGGCCACTAATTGGATCTCTTTTTGACCTCGCTAAAATAGAAATATTAGGAACAACCCTTCTTGAGAAATACGAAAATAGTGAGATGAACTGAGCTCCACACCATGAGGGCTGCAAGACAGCTCGGCTCCATCACCCATCCCGCACAAAATAATGACAAACCCTATGCAAATATTAAAAATATAGACAACACACCAGCAAAGAAATAGGGTAAAACATTTTATTAAAAAACTATTTACATAACGTTGGTTTATAAGATGATGTCAGTAGTGGACCGATGTGTGAATAGATCGAAAACAGCACAAGGCTCCAAGATCCGGATAGCAAGCTCCTGGATGTTGGGTGCCATAGTTTAGAGTTCTGAATTTCAGCCTTTTTCAATGCCTGTGCTTTGTTGAATCAAAATGGCGGCTTGACACAAAGCTGACTCAAGCGTTGTTACTGATGCTATGCAGACCAAAACTGGTTTTCAGTTTGTACATTTTTCTAGATTTTTCAATCCAAGTTTGGTTGACTTTGTAGAACGATGGCTTCAGATTTTCAACATACGGTGTGGTGGCGCTGACTGGGAGGGGGCGCTTCGCTCCTGCCCCCTCCCCAAGTAAGATTTTCATACGTGAAAGTACGTTAATGGTTTTGGTCCCCGAGATGCTTCGATGTCACTACCATTCTCAAATAGCATAAGTTCTGGATGTTGGGTGCCATAGTTAAGAGTTCTGAGCAGCGCTTGTAACACTGTCTGAAGCTTATTTCCTCCTACTGCAGCTTCACTATTCTCAAAGTAAGTGAGTGTCGTTTGTGGACCTGACTGCATTAGAAAACAATATGATATGTTACCTTCCTAAACAGCTTGACGGAGGCCCCTGAGGGGCGCTGTGATGGCCATGGACTCGGAGAAGACGCTTGGCTCCGACACCCTCCCCAAGTCTTATAGCACTGGTGTAGCCTGAGATCGCCCCCGACATAGGCGGCCGGCTCCCGGGGTCCGGCGGTACTTTTTGCCTTTTGATGACTCTTCAATTCTGGACCTTGTCCCACAATCCGTTTGACCTGAAGACAAGCTGTAGTGAGGCGCCCCTTTATCATTTTAGTTGCCATTCCGCCCGCTTTTGCTACACTGTGCCTCTTCCGCCATTCAGCTGTTTTCCGCCCGCTCTTGCGACTACAGCGTCTCGCTCACCATGTAGTTGAGATGCGCCCGCTCTAGCGGTGCAGCGATAGGCGGCTGCCACAGGACTCTCAAAATGGCGGCCGGCTCTTCGGTTTTGGGCCTGGTCCACTAAAATGGCCCTGGGACACCTTGGAACTCGGACGCTTGTCTGCTAGGGCTTGGATCCCATTCTCGAAAAGCGTCCCCTCAGCCGTGAAGATTCTACAAAGGTCTTGGGGGCCTCCGACTCCCGCAGGCTTCTGGTGGGGAGCGGCTGCCATGATTGCTCGTGGAATGGCCACGACGGAGCTACGAGATGGTAGTGGTCTCATGCTGACGCCAGCTTTAGTCTGAAACATCCAGAAACACTGTAGACTACCAATTCGATCAGTTCCGGTAGCGCCCCAACATGACCCGGAAGAGAAGAACTTGCCCTCCCCTCTTTGACTGATGGTTCTTGTTGCCTGTCCCCTCTGTTGTCATTTAACAGAACTTTTTGGACTGCTGAAAGGGGTTGTGTTCTGAACGCTGGTTGGTGGAGACATTTAGACTATATTCTTGACCTACGTTGTCGCGTAATGCGTTTTATGACACGCCGCGTTAGCGCACCCGGAAGTGATCCGAGGCGCGGCGCGCAGCGCGTAACGTAAGCATAACAGGTCATGTGACTTGTTAATAAAACTTTTCATTGGTTCATTTTACTTTTGTTAATTTAATGATGAAAAGCTTGGTCATATGACCTAAAAATTACGCTTTTTATTATTTTCGAACAATATTTTTTTTTCAAACATATGTTATAATATTCCAGGCTAATGTACTTTCCCGGAAAATTTACAACTGTCTGGCAAGTAAAATATATTCCTTTTTCGAGAAAAAGGGCGTTTCTTCCTTCCATGACGGAGCCGTTGAGTAAAAGAGATTCGGCCTGCTGTCTTAGTCGCCGATACGCCTGATTATCAGATTCTTATCGATCACTTTATGTTGCAGACATGAAAAACACAACTGCCCTTGACCTTTTATCTTTACTGCGTTCCTACATATTATACCTTTTATCCGTCATGTAATTGGACTGCTTTATTTCACTTGCCTTTTACTGATTCGAAAACAGTCACTAAAAGTAAAAACTTTACAAATGAAAATACTACTACCGTGTTTTGTTTTAAAAACCTTTATTGTGAAAATGTCAGTATACAAATACGGGCCTATAACCACGTGGGCCGGCCACGGAGCAAACTCAAATCGTATATGATGAGGAGACATTTACACTGTAGAAGAACGTAACGAGCGGGCCATTAGATGACAAGAACAAAGGTGTCTAACAGTTGCGGTATCGGTGGACGTACATTTTGTAATTAAAATACGACAGGGCCACTTACAATAACATTTTCTAGATATACATTTGCGGGCAAAGAGTTACGAGTCCCATTTATACCGGCGCCATTTTGGGCGAGGCCGGGCAGGTCCAAGATATAGTCAAAATGTCTCCACCAACCATCGGCCAGACCAGAACCCCTTTCGGCCCTTTATGTTACAAGATGATGTCTTCCATTCAGAAAATATTGGTGGCAGCATTTTGAAAGGAAACAGAAACAGCCGTTCTCCTAGTGAGTTTCACATTGTTACATTTAGGAAGAATGTTGAAGAGTAGTATGTGGAAAATCTGAAGCCATTTTTCTACAAACTCTCAATCAGACTTGGATGGAAAAAAAAACCTGAAGAATGTACAAACTGAAAACCAATTTTTGTCTGTATAGCACCAACAGTAACGCTTGAGTCAGCTTTGTGTCAAGCCGCCATTTTCATTCAATCAATAGCGTCCCCCTGCACACATTCAGGGACCTGGTCGTGTCTTCAGATGAAACGCATTGTAGGAAAAGAAGCAGAAAGGAAAAGGAAAAAAGTTCCGCCGGACCTAGTGAAGCTGCAGCAGGTGCAAATAAGCTTCAGACAGTCTTACAAGCACTGCTCAGAACTCTCAACTGAGGCACTCAACATCCAGGACTTGCCATTCGGATCTTGGCGCCTTGTATTTTTGTTTTGTTTTTGATGGAAGGGAAAGAACAAAAAACAGACATTGAAAAAGGCTCAACAGTGCAGGGCGCCTTGTGCTGGTTCCGACCTATTCACACATCGGTCCGCTACTGACATCACCTCATAAACCAACGGGGCACCCCACGCCGACTTTCGGCGCAGCATTGTAGGATGGACACACCAGTGCGGCAATTTGATGGACACCACCTCGGTGCCATCCAGATCTCGGCGCGTTCATTCATTCAATAGCGTCCCCCTGCACACATTCAGGGACCTGGTCGTGTCTTCAGAAGAAACGCATTGTAGGAAAAGAAGCAGAAAGGAAAAGGCAACAAGTTCCGCCGGACCTAGTGAAGCTGCAGCAGGTGCAAATAAGCTTCAGACAGTTCTACAAGCACTGCTCAGAAATCTCAACTGAGGCACTCAACATCCAGGACTTGCCATTCGGATCTTGGCGCCTTGTGCTGGTTCCGACCTATTCACACATCAGTCCACTACTGACATCACCTCATAAGCCAACGGGGCACCCCACGCCGACTTCCGGCGCAGCATTGTAGGATGGCCACACCAGTGCAGCCACTTGCTGGACACCACCTCGGTGCCATCCGGATCTCAGCGCGTTCGAGTCACTGTGCCGGAAGAGTGACCGGAACTCAGCTGAACACGCCGTCTTTCGGCGCAGCATTGTAGGATGGCCACACCAGTACGGCAATTTGCTGGACACCACCTCGGCGCCATCCGGATCTCGGCGCGTTCGAGTCACTGTACCGCAACAGTGACCGCAATTCAGCTGGACACGCCGTCTTTCGGCGCAGCATTGTAGGATGGCCACACCAGTGCGGCAATTTGCTGGACACCACCTCGGTGCCATCCGGATCTCGGCGCGTTGTGCTGCCTTCGGCCTATTCGCACATCGGTCCGCTACTGACGCCGCCTCACGTGCCAACGGATTTTCTACGCTTTTTGTAGCCCTATGTCGCATAACAGGTCATGTGACTTGTTTATAAAACTTTTCATTGGTTCATTTTACTTTTGGTTTCCTAAAGATGGAAGGCTTGGTCATATGACCTAAAAATAACACTTTTCATTGGTTTAGAACATTTTTTTTTCCCAAACGATGAAAGCCCCACCTTGTTTCTGGATCATTCAGACTGAAGCTGGCGTCAGCATGAGAGCACCACCATCTCGTGGCTCCGTCGTGGTCATTCCGCGAGCAATCATGGCAGCCGCTCCCCACCGAAAGCCTGCGGGAGTCGGGAGCCCCCAAGACTTTTATACAATCTTCACGGCTGAGGGGACGCTTTTCGAGAATGGAGCCCAAGCCCTAGCAGGCAAGCATCCGACTTCCAAGGTGTCCCAGGGCCATTTCAGTGGACCAGGCCCAAAACCGAAGAGCCGTCCGCCATTTTAAGAGTCATGTGGCAGCCGCCTATCGCTGCACCGCAAGAGTGGGAACAACTCAACTACATGGTGAGCGAGACGCTGTAGTCGCAAGAGCGGGCGGTAAACAGCTGAATGGCCGCCACCTGGGGAGGCCCGTTCACGCCGCCTCCCCCCCCCCCCCCGGGCCGCCGCACGCCAATTTTCGGAGCAGCATTGTAGGATACCAAAACCAGTGCGGCAGTTTACTGGACATCACCTGGGTGCCTGTCGTACATGTTGTGTCAGCCATGTGACACTGGACACAGACCGCTACTGACGAGGCCTCCCCCCGCACCACCCGGGACGCCCCACGCTGTTTTTCTGTGCTGCATTGTAGGATCCCTAAACCAGTGCGGCACCCAGGCGACATCACCTGGGTGCCGTCCAGAACTCTGCACGTTGTGCTGCCTTGGGACTATTCGCACAACAGACCGCTACTGACGAGGCCTCCCCCCGCCCCACCCGGGACGCCCCACGCCAATTTTCGGAGCAGCATTGTAGGATCCCTAAACCAGTGCGGCACCCAGGCGACATCACCTGGGTGCCGTCCAGAACTCTGCACGTTGTGCTGCCTTGGGACTATTCGCACAAAAGACAGCTTCTAACCATTGTTGCTTTTTGTGTTAATAAATGTTTAAATGTTTTTAGTTTTTGTTCTGTTCATTATCGTTAAAAGTTAATAAAGTTTTATAACCTTACTTTGTTGGAGTGTTATCTATTTTTTGAAAAACGGGTGAATGGGGCCTTGAATCGGGTTATTGTCATGTGTGGGCTTTGGAAGTGTGCTGCTGCAGGATCGGACATTTCAAACTCAAATGCACGTTCTTTTTCTTACCTTTCCGAAGCATGGAGCGCAATAGCAGGCAGAGAAAGGGTGATGCACGTGTTGAACACTACCTGACCTGGCAAGTTGCTGGCAGTGCCCCCCCGCCCGCTCCTGAAAGAGGGCACACACACACCGCCGCCCCGAGTACTTCAGAAATCTTTAAAAGACCATGCGCTTGTTCATGAGGCTTAAATGGTTTATCACCTCTTCTAGAACCCCTACATCGACCCTCTGACGTTTCATGGAAAAATTACCATGTAACACAATACCAAGCCCTATCAGCTGAAACCCCCAAGGAATCGTGGGGCATATTATCAAGGGGGTTTATCTCCGCTTTTTTGGCTTTAAAAACCATGAAAGCGGAGATAAAATTATTTCCCTATTATCAAGCTGTCGCTAACACCAGTTAGTGACACCTAAAAGGAGATAGCGACCATCTTGGGCCTGGCTTTGCATGTCAGTGATACTTATCACTAATGACATGCAAAGTGGCGTGCCAAGATGTTAGCGACTGGAAACAGTCCCTAACATCGCTACCTTCTATTACCAACTTTTGGAGATATTCGCACTAAGCGCGAATATCTCCAAAAGCTAACACCTGCCCTGAGCAGTTCTTAGCCATGTTATCCAATGGGAGGTGGATAACATGGCTAAGAGCATTAGGTCGATAATACATGAATATCGCTGACTTTTCTGCGATAATAGCAAGGTTTATCTGCGATAAAAATCGCCGATGTGCGGCGATAATTTTTGTCTCTAAACAAGTTATAGACAAAAATTATCGCTAGTTGTTAGTAATATGCCCCCGGGTTTTTGCTTGCAGAAATCGGGAGGCGGGAGACTAGCACTGAAATCAGTACTCACACGCCTGAATCAGGAGAATTGGCATGTCTGAATTCTCTACAGCTGGGGCCATAAACTACATCCGCAGGGGTAGGTGATAGCCTGGGACCAGCCTGGCATCTAAAATGGCTGCCGTGCACGACAAAATTGTGGCATTCGAAAAAAGGCAAGATGGCGCAGCCGCTGGAAGAGATATATCAACATATATCAGCCTCCTCAGCCACCCTCAGGAAACATAGGGGATTAGGATATGTCTCCCGCACCCCCTTATACCTAGTACTTTAATTAACGAAGCACAAAATGGCGAATTCCCGTTTCGCTACCAGTTTGCGGCCCAGTTCGCGGCCCGTGAAGCGCTTCTACCGTGAAAAATCATTTTTTTTTTATTTTCCCCACGGGACCCTTTAATAACCCCAACAACATTCCTAGGGGGTCAAGAGGGGGATACCTTGCCCCCTTTCATTAAATTCCCCCTTAGTTTTTCACCTTTTCTTCTCTCTCGATCCTACCGAGAGACAAGATGGCGGCCGCTCCGGACTGTCACGCAGCAAAAAAAAAAAAAAAGCTCACGCACAGCCGCTGGAAGAGATGTATCAACATATATCAGCCTCCTCACCCACCCTCAGGAAACATAGGGGATTAGGATACGTCTCCCGTACCCACTTATAACTAGTAATTTAATTTACGAAGCACAAAATGGCGAATTCCCGTTTCGCTACCAGTTCGCGGCCGCGCTTCTACCGTGAAAAATCATTTTTTTTTTATTTTCCCCACGGGACCCTTTAATAACCCCAACAACATTCCTAGGAGGTCAAGAGGGGGATACCTTGCCCCCTTTCATTAAATTCCCCCTTCGTTTTCCACCTCTTCTTCTCTCTCGATCCTACCGAGAGACAAGATGGCGTCCGCTCCGGACTGTTTAGAATGTTGACAGACACCGGAGAGCCAATCAGCTTTCTGCGCGCAAAGTTCCGATAAGCGAAAAGTAAGCGGACCGGATCGCTGCCCAGAGCGCTGTTACAGATATATATCTTGGTTTGAACGTTAATTTCTCAAAAACTACTGGAGCACATATATTGAGACCTAGCAAAGGCACATCGGGCTAACAGTCCCTACAATTTTGCCAAGTTTCGTGCAAATCCATTCAGCCGTTCGAGCTAAAAGTGAGTCCAACCGCCCTATGGAAAACTCAATGCAAAAAACGCGTTTTGGGACCCCCCTTTTTTCTCAGCCCCCCCTTGACGAAACCCCACCAAATTTTCAGGAGCTGCTCAGAAACAAAATGTGCCATTTTCCTGAAAATTTCAGCCGATTCCGTCCACAAACGCCAAAGTTATTAGACATAGAATTTTCAAAAGTCCCATAGAGAAAAAATCCTAACTATATATACCTACTGGCTATCGCCAGTAGGTAATATATATATATATATATATATATATATATATATATATATATATTACCTACTGGCGGTCGCCAGTAGGTATATATAGTTAGGATTTTTTTCCTATGGGATTTTTGAAAATTCTATGTCGAATAACTTTGGCGTTTGTGGACGGAATTGGCTGAAATTTTCAGGAAAATGGCACATTTTGTTTCTGAGCAGCCCCTCAAAATTTGGGGGGGTTTCGTCAAGGGGGGGCCGAGAAAGAAGGGGGGTCCCAAAACACGTTTTTAACATTGAGTTTTCCATAGGGCGGTTGGACTCACTTTTAGCTCGAACGGCTGGATGAATTTACACGAAACTTGGCAAAATTGTAGATATGGTTTGCCCGACGTGCCTTTGCTATGTCTCAATATATGTGCTCCAGAGGATTTTGAGAAATTAACGTTTTAAAAAACAGATATATCTGTGACAGCGCTCCGGTTAGCGCTCCGGTTCGCGTATCTGACTCGTAACGGAACTTCACGAAGCGAAGCTGATTGGCTCTCCGGTGTCTGTCAACATTCTAAACAGTCCGGACCGGCCGCCATCTTGTCTCTCGGTAGGATCGAGAGACAAGAGGAGGAGAAAAACGAAGGGGGAATTTAATGAAAGGGGGCAAGGTAGACCCCTCTTGACCCCCCAGGAATGATGTTGGGGTTATTAAAGGGTCCCGTGGGGCAAATAAAAAAAAATTGAGGGGGTATAAGGGGGCACGGGAGACATATCCTGACCCCCTAGGTTTTCTGAGGGTGGCTGAGGAGGCTCATATATGTTGATACATGTCTTCCAGCGGCAGCGCGTGAGCGAAATTTTTTTTTGCTGCGTGACGTCTGTTAACGTTTGATTCGAAGGAAATCAGGAAGTGTTGACCGCCATTTTGTCACTGCGAGTAAATATATTGTTCATTTCAAAGCGTTGGAACATGGAAAAGGGAGAAGGTAGAGATTGCTTGCTGCGTAGTTTTTCTCAGGGTGTGCAGTAAGGCCCCGGTTGTGCTTATACTCATGGTGGGGTCTTCGAACACTTTAGCAAATGATGACCCAAGCTGAGGCAAAGGAGGGTGTCAGTCGGGGGTGGGAGCAATGGTGCAGTTTTCACTTCCATGTCTATGTGTTAAAATCTGGTTTGCGATGTCAACATAATCGGCGCCACCTTGTCCCCACTCAGGCACGTACGCTCTAGCAAGCAGCAGCCATTTTGAAAGCGCTATGGCCCCTCTGCCCCTCGCCGGTCCCCAGCGCGTCTCCCTGGCGCTACGAACACCCCCCCTCTCTGACCACCCCCGCTCTCTCTGTGGAAACTTAATTCGTATTGATAAACATTGTCTGCGCCATCTTGCCTTTTTTCCAATGCCACACTTTTGTCGTGCACAGCAGCCATTTTAGATGCCTTGACCAGACCCACTCTCTGCACGCCGCCGATCCTCAGCACGGCTCCCCACCCTCGCAAGCATCTCCCCCACGCACTGGTCACCCCCGCTCTCTCTCTCATGCATGGGCCATAAACCTCCCCCCATCTGAGCTGCTCTTCCCTGAGAATCACACCGTGCCCGCCCAACACCTCCCTTTCACCCTATTCACTACCGCACCCTCTGACACTCCTCTTCCTCTGTGTCCAATTGTCCAGGCCGGTCCCAGGCTATCACCTAGCCCTGCGGATGTAGTTTATGGCCCCAACTGTAAAGAATCACCCCTCTTCAAAGGAGTTATAATAGATCAAGGCCCCCACCCCATGAGATCCGTCACACCACACGCATTCCGGGAATCGGCGGAATGTCCTGCTGTTCCTACTATCTGATAACGATCCTGTATTGTGATTGGGGAGGGGATTCTCACTGTAAGGGTGTGTGGGACCGAGCCTGAAGCGGAAGATTCCAGGGATGCTTTTCTGTACATCAAAGTCTTCACAAGAATGTGTCACATGTAATAAAGCAATAAACCTGTGTATAAGAGGCCAGGCTTCAGAGATGTGGTCAGAGCACCTCCCGAAGACATTCTGTGTGCGTGTCCAAAATCACAGGCTCTCCTCATGAGAAATAAACCCTGTTCTTGCGTTCCAGCTTCCAGCGCCTGTCTCTTTATTTGGTAACTATTTGCTATGGGAAATTAGACTCGTCCTTGCGCCAACAGCCTGGGCATTCAACAGTAACTGGCTGCTTTTCCTAAATTGGCGTCCCAACGCGGGGCCCATCAGCGACATGTGGGTTCAGTAAGAGAGGTCCTGACGACGGGGTGAACGTCTAAACGATTGGAGTATACCTGCCTGGAGAGGACCCTCGTCTGGCTGCCGATCGAGTGAACTTCACCGATTCTGAACGGACCTCTCTTGAGTGACCTGCTGTCCTGACTGGGACCCCACAGGAGTGCTGTGGTAAAACTGAAGTAAGAGGACGATCGGGCGATGGAAGGGGAAGGCGAAGAACTGTCCTCGTGGTCCGGGTAAGGTTAAGTAGGACGTTTTATACGTCTGATTGGCAGGATGGTTTTATCCACCTGATTGACTATTTGATTGATTGTTTGTATCGGAATTGTTTGAAAATACTAGTATTATGTGATTGATTGGTTCGTTTAGCCTTGGTCGCTACTTGATACATTGGTCCTCTTTGGAGATTCTCTGTCTACAAACGGAGAGGAATACGAAGATTCTCTCTTTCTTTGCAGGTAGTGAAGGGTAGGTAACGCGGACCTTTGTCCCCCGTTGTAACCGGTCATGCCTATCTCTTTCTCACCATTTGATTGTTTGATTGTCCGAACACTGGTTGTTTGATATTAGTTCTTTGGAGGTATTCTCTGCTTACAAATAACGTGGAATAGAGATATTCCGTCTAGTCTTTGCAAGCAGGGAAAAGATAGGTAGTGCGGACCCTTATCCCCCCTTTTGTAATCTGTCATGCCTATCTTCTCCCCACTGATTGGTAATTGGTTCTACCCGGATCATTTATTAGAGGTAGCTCGTCCGGCCCCACAGGAGGGCACTCCTAATAAAGAGGACATATATATAAAACTCGGATTAGCCACGGTACCTTCCTAGCAAATTATGGCAAAACGAAAGGAATCGAACAAAATCAGTAGGCCACTGATAGGATCCTTTTTGACCCTGCTAAAACAAGAAACACCAGGAAATAGCCCTCCGAAAAAAGTATGAAACCAGGGGGAGGAGCCAAGCTCGCGGTCGGGATGGCCACGAGGTAGTTCGGCTCCGCCGCCCTCGCTGCCTAAGCATACCTGCCCTACCACCCACCCCGCCCAATAACCGACAAACCCTATACAAATGAAAGTCTGCTGATACCCACTATCGACGTCACCAGATTGGACTAGATCATGCACAATTGGACTATGTCTTTTTCTGGTTATACAGTAACATCTTTGTGCTCGTTGCCACATTACAAATATATAGCACTCCAACAAAGTAGTAGGATTATAACACTTTAATAACTTATAAATATATACAACGCTCCAACAAAGTAAACACGTTAAAAAAAAAACATTTTAAACAACTATTTACATGGCAGCCTGCTGCAACATCCATCTCAAAGCATTCACCGTCCGCTTGACACTGTCCCTGCCCCTCCCTCCCCGGAGTAGCACCAATGGGCTGCTTTGGGCTGTCTCTTAGTCGGCTTTGGGCTATAAAAAGCCTACAAAATCCGTCGGCCTGTGAGGCGGCGTCAGTAGCGGACCGTTGTGCGAATAGGCCGAAGGCAGCACAACGCGCCGAGATCCGGACGGCACCAAGGTGGTGTCCAGCAAGTTGCCGCACTGGTCTGGCCATCCTACAATGCTGCGCCGAAAGACGGCGTGGGGCGCCCCGGGGGGGAGGCGGCGTGAACGGGCCTCCCCCGCCTCCCCAGGTGGAGGCTCCTCAGCTGCAGTGGGGTGCCCCTTGGCGTTTCACTCGCCATCCAGCTGAGTTGCGCCCGCTCTTGCGGCACAGTGCCTCACCCGCCATCCAGCTGAGTTGCGCCCGCTCTTGCGGCACAGTACCTCACCCGCCATCCAGCTGAGTTGTGCCCGCTCTTGCGGCTACAGCGTCTCGCCCACCATCCAGCTGAATTGCGCCCACTCTTGCGGTGCAGCGATAGGCAGCTGCCACAGGACTCTCAAAATGGCGGCCGGCTCTTCGGATTTGGGCCTGGTCCACTAAAATGGCCCTGGGACACCTTGGAACTCGGACGCTTGCCTGCTAGGGCATGGGCCCCATTACCGAAAGCGTCCCCTCAGCCTTGAAGATTCTACAAAAGTCACCGCGGACCCCGACTCCCGCAGGCTTCCGGTGGGGAGCGGCTGCCATGATTGCTTGCGGAATGGCCACAACGGAGCCACGAGATGGTGGTGCTCTCATGCTGACGCCAGCTTCCGTCTGAAACATCCAGAAACACTGTAGACTACCAATTCGATCCGTTCCGGTGGAGCCCCAACGTGACCCGGTAGGGAAGAACTTGCCCTCCCCTCTTTTGACTGATGGTTCTTGTTGCCTATCTCTTCTGTTGTCATTTAACGGAACCTTTTTTGACTACCGAAAGGGGTTCTGGTCCGACCGCTGGTTGGTGGAGACATTTTGACCATATCCTGGACCTGCCCGGCCTCGCCCAAAATGGCGCCGGTATAAATGGGACTCGCAACTCCTTGTTGTGTACTGGTTGCCCAGCCTTGATATCACGAGATACGTATGCAGTTGTGAAGCACATGGCGGGCGGGGACGAGTACTGATTGAACATTTGGACATCCCTATTGATATTAAGTTCTGATGTGTTATTGATTACTGTACTATTGAAAGTTCGGATTAACGTCACCCATGGTACTTGCCCGCAAATGTATATCTAGATAATTTTATTGTAACTGGCCCTGTCGTACTTTAATTATAAAATTTACGTCCACCGATTCCGCAACTGTTAGACACCTTAGTTCTTGCAACCTAATGGCCCGCCCGTTACGTTCTTCTACAGTGTAAATGTCCCCTCATCATATACGATTCCAGTTTGCTCCGTGGCCGGCCCACGTGGTTATAGGCCCGTATTTGTATACTGACATTTTCACAATAAAGGTTTTTAAAACAAAACATGGTAGTAGTACCTAGATTGGTAAAGTTTTGAATAATAGCCACTGTTTTCGAATCAGTAAAAGGCAAGTGAAATAAAGCCGTCCGATTACATGACGGTTAAAAGGTATAATACGCAGGAATGCTGTAAAGATAAATGGTCAAGGGCTGTTGTGTTTTCCACTCCTGCAACATAAAGTGATCGATAAGAATCCGATATTCAGGCCTATCAGCGACTAAGACAGCAGGCCGAGCCTCTTTTCCTCAACGGCTCCCTCATGGGACGAAGAAACGCCCTTTTTCTCGAAATAGGAATATTTTACTTGCAGGACAGTTGTAAATTTCCCGGGAAAATACATTAGCCTGGAACATTGTTAGTGATAACTGTAAATGCATCTGGGTCCTTTGCTTTACAAGTCAGAGTGAGAAAAAAAAAGGTGGGGCTTTCATCATTTGGGAAAAAAAAATGTTCTAAACCAATGAAAAGTGTTATTTTTAGGTCATATGACCAAGCCTTCCATCATTAGGAAACCAAAAGTAAAATGAACCAATGAAAAGTTTTATAAACAAGTCACATGACCTGTTATGCTTACGTTACGCGCCGCGCCCCGGATCGCTTCCGGGGCGCTGCGCTTCGCGCCTCGGTTCACGTTCCGGAGCGCTTCCGGGTGCGCTAACGCGGCGCGTCATAAGACGCATTACGCGGTAACATGATACGTCGTGGCTACGGGACGAGTCACAATGTTGATTTCTAACGCGGTAGTTGCGCTAACGGAATGTTTACCGGTTCGCGGACCGGATCGCAGAACAAAATGAAGCTAACAGGAAGCTGCCCGGTTCGCGGACCGGCAGCGAAACAAAAAAAATAATTAAAAAATATATATATATTTCAAAAATATAAAATATATTTTTGAATTAGAATAAGAATACATTTTACAGCTTTTGATATTTGCTATTAAAAAAACATTGAAATTCACTGAAAAAACCATAGGTTATAGACCATATATAGTTAGGGATTAGCATTTACAAAACCTTGAAAATTCACAGAAAAAAACATAGGTTATAGACCATATATAGTTAGGGATTAGCATTTACAAAACCTTATTTTACTCGCACAAAACCATTGAAATTCGCTTATATAGTTAGTTGCACTAACTCTATATCGCGCACCCGCAATCCACTGCTGATCATGTCACATATTACATCATTCATGACATGGTCAGTGACATCACTGATGACATCACTGATGACATCTCAAATGACATCACTGATGACATCACTGATGAGATCTCAAATGACATCACTGATAACATCACTGATGACATCTCATTTGACATTACTGATCACATCATTGATGACATCATTCATGTGATAATACGATGAACCTCTTCAGACTCTAATATAACCTTAGATACACTCAGTGTAAACAGACACTCACAGACTGTCACTCATCCATGGAGTTACTCACACACCTAGTCAGTCATGCAAAGAATCAATCACACCTCCATTTCCTCAACTATACAGTTATACACACCCTACTTATTCAAACATATACTAACACATATTTACTCTCTTATACAATCCCTGATACAAGTTCACAATGATCCATAGAGCCACTCACACATTCACTGGCTCTTATGCACAGATTTTTATATATGTCAACTCTCACATGTACTGTGTTTTACATATGTACTTACTTTGACATGTAGCACTGAGATATCCATTCACTCACCAATACACTCATGCACACAGTCAACCGCCCATACAGCTGTTTCCACATGCACTTTTGAACCCATACATCTAGTGAATCAACTGCTCACACATCTATGCACAGAGTCATACACTTCCCAGCTACCCACACACACACTCAGTCTCCCATACAAATACTTGGGCAACCAATCAATAACCCATATAGTTACTCATATAGCTACTGATCAACACATGCAGCAGTTTACAGAACAACAGTTTACAGAACAACAGACATAATGATGCACAAATTAAGACAGTTTAGTCACTAACCCATGCACTCAGTGAATTTTCAAGGTTTTGTAAATGCTAATTCCTAACTATATATGGTCTATAACCTATGGTTTTTTCAGTGAATATATATATATATATATATATATATACAAGCGAAGTCCTGTGAGTTTGGCTCACAACGCTGTACTCCTCCTCCAGGTACAGATCTCTCAAACACCAAAAGTTGTGCAATAACGTGTCTTTATTCCCTCCTCACCATCAGCATGACGCGTTTCGGCTGTATCACAACAGCCTTGATCACATATATATATATACATAGACTTGCCTTAAATATGCGTACTATATGTGGTAAAGGCACCATTGAATGTATAGGGTGTTTCTCTTTCAGAAACCATATTGGTTAAAATACAGAAAATTAGAAAGTACCAAGGTGAAATTAACTTATTCATAAAGGAAGGTCAGAAAGTCACAGTTCCTATAAGGTCAGCTAACAAACACTGAAGCAGAAAGCTATGGTGAGCACTCACAAGAGGTGAGGAGAACAAATAAGGCACCCTTGCAATTAGAGGCCAGTCTAAAAACAAAAAGGAAACCATCATTGAATACTACTCATTTCAGTACTTCCCAGACCTTTTAAAATCATGAGCCACAAAAAATAAGTGGCCCACCAACCTCTAATGTAACATGAGATGGGTGATTTTTTAACGTAACAAGAGCATTGTGCTGTAGCGCACTGTCATTTACAAACCATGCATTTTCCATTGAAATTGAAATGGCCACTACATTTGCACAGATAAACATTTTACTGATACAACTATATTGCACACAAATGATGTTGTCCGGAAATTGAGATTCAGTGAATATTAATAATTTGTGCATCACCAAGTAAAGTGTCTTGATTTGTTTTGATCCTATTAAAATCTTTCTTCCATTACAATTCAGGATTATAAAGAAGTGCTTCATTTTTGCTTTCCAAAGGCCTGAATATACACAATTGCCTTACAGTTATTTACATGTTGTTGTGTGTTACAAAAAATTGCACCCTATAGCATTTCCTTTCACTTCTTGTACCCCAACAAGGTTGTCAAATTATTCACTTTTCTTTCTCTGACTACATAGTGAGAAGGGTCTGTAAACACCAATTTCCAAGTGAAACAGCAGCAATTTGTCAGAAGACATAACCCGACATTTGATGTCTGTCTATGAAACACAGCAAATGTGACAAGATAAATATAGAATTTAAAGGAATTTTGATTTATTTTTTGGTCTGAACCTTACAGTTTGGGAAACACTAACCCTGATCATTATTAATCAAGCTAGTCAAAAAGAGAGGGGTGTTATAAAGGAATGAGCAAAGCAAAACTGCAGTCAGCCACACGGATCAGTAGCAGAAGTCTTTGTCTAGTTTAGAGACCTGCCTGGAATGCTCCACAGACATGGACAGTTTGATTACTATGGAAAAAATCCATTGAATTGGAATGAGGAATTCTCATGAGGAAAACAATAAAACATACCTTTTGGTGGGGGTTTTCTCTGCTAAAATAGGTGTGAGAGAAATCTTCTCCACATGAGTTTTTGATGGAAAATTCCATGCGCCGGCAATAATTTGCAAAAGTGGCACGCTATACGCTATTGAACTTCGAGAATTACACAACATTGTCACTTTCACAGAATATAAGATATATAACTATACTCATGATCAAATAGCATTCCCTCCGTATTTTCGTCTTCCCTCCCCATCAAGATCTCATTCAAAATCACCTCTACCGAAGCCCAATAAAGGTGTATACAAATTTGCAAACCATAATTAACATTTCTAGTTCAATTCATACTGTAAAGATACATTTTGAAAATGTTTGTATACTAAAAGTGAAATTTGAAGTTTTCAAAATGGAGCAGCTACAAGACAATAACGCTTTTCCTGATCCAAAGTGCTCTTTATTTATTTATTTATTTATTTGCGGGTTTATAACGTGCTTGAATCCACTCCCGGAGGAGTATCTCTGCGCCCAAAAAACACCTGTAGCAATAGGGAAAAGCTGCCAATCCAATAAAGAGATCCTAATCAAAATAATTCAGAAGAGGGCTAAACCTGGAATAAGAAGGTTTTCAACCTTTTTCTAAAGGTCAAATGATCTAAACACTGCCTTAGCAGAAGAGGGAGCTTATTCCATCGTGCAGGGCCAAACACTGACAGGGCTTTACCACCCTGCCTAACCTTTCTGATCGTGGGCACACAGAGGAGCAGCTGGTTACTTGACCTAAGGGTACGGGCAGGAACATACGGGACCAATTTATCTGCCAGATAAGAGCGTCCGAGTCCATGTAGACCCTTATGGACCACACAACAGATCTTAAACTTCACTCTTTGGTGGACAGACAGCCAATGGAGTTTTTCCAAAAGGGGTTTGGAGGGAGATCTGGGCGGTGCATTGAGGACCAATCTAGCAGCTGTGTTCTGCACCACTTGAAGTTTGTCCAATACTTCTTCATTGGCTGATGCCAATAGTCCATTGCAATAGTCAAGCCGACTAAGCATCAAGGCCTGCACCAATCATTTTCTGGTGGAGTCAGGGAGTAGTGGGAACACCTTACGAAGGAGCGCTATCACATGGAAACAGGATCCTACTATAACATTTGCATGCTGTTTTAAAGATAATTCCTGATCTAGGCAAACCCCAAGATTCTTCACCACTTGTTTTGGTTCGGGAACCAGACCTAGATCTGACGGACACCAATCTGATGCCCATAACATCTTTGCCTCACCAAAAAGCATGACCTATGTCTTGCCAACATTGCATTGAAGAAAGTTAGAGAACATCCACTGGGTGACCGCCTTCATACCTTCGGAGAAAGATTGTTTAACCTCCGAAGTAAGAGATTTGTACGGAAAAAGAATCTGAGTGTCGTCAGCATATGACACTGGACTGAAACCGAAAGCTCTCATGATCCTAGCCGTGGGGGCCACATAGATATTAAAAAGGGTAGGGCTCAGACATGAGCCCTGTGGTACCCCTTGGTGATCTTAACCTCTGTTGATCGATACGCCTCCATGTTTACACACTGTGTGCGTTCAGAAAGAAAGCTCCTCAACCATGCCAGTGCCATATTCTTCAGCCCAATCTCTGCTAAGCGTCCAATCAAGATGTTATGTGATATAGTATTGAACGCTGCCGATAAATCCAATAGCACCAGGAATACAGAAACACCCTTGTCCTGGTACATGCGGAGATCATCCGTTACCGACAGCAGGGCCGATTCAGTACTCTAGTTTGGCCTAAAACCAGACTGAGAGTAATCCAGGCTCCCAGATTGTTCAATGAAGTTTGAAAGATGTTTATTCACATGTTTTTCAGTGAGTTTGCTCAAAAAGGGGAGCAAGGAAGTAGATCTAAGATTTGACATATCCGTCCATGGGACGGAGGTATTTTTCCGGATAGGTCTCACCAGAGCCTTTTTCCATTCACATGGGACACAGCCCTTTGCAACCGATAAGTTGACAAGGCCCTGGATCCCAGGACCGAGCACCTTGCCCACCACCGGCATGATTCTAGCTGGAATCTGGTCCGACGGGCATCCACTTTTAATCTGGCTAACCAGGTCCTCCACCTCCTTCAGAGAGATGTCAGGAAACTTAAAAAGCATGCCAGTGTTTGCTCCTTCCGTTGCCTGGAAAGATGCTATGGACACCCTGTGATGATGTGACTTGGTTCCACAAGTGTGTTCCAGCATGGAACCAAGTCAGTGGAATGTTCCTCATGGGAACCTTGGGAAGGTTCCAGCTTTGTCAGTTATCCCTGTTAGATGTTGGATGAGGTTGTTTAATAAAGACCTCCGATCTTCACCATACTTTCCTTGGTATGCACTTTATTACACTGGCGACGTTTGGTGGTGCGACGTACCCACAGTGAATTCAGCAACCTCAACAACAAGAAAAAGAAAAGGATAAAGGAAATCATACCTTGTGGAGAAAATCGGTGTCGAGGATAACGAGCACGGCGGTGAGCGGGAAAAGTGTGTGACACTGGCGAGCTGTGAGGCAGATCGGTGAGGAAGAAGTGCGACGCTTTGGGGAGTTCGGTCAGCGGTGCTCCGAAGTGAAACGCATGAACCACATCTGCGTTCCACTGCCGTGAGTAAAGGAAAACAAGCTATACTCACCATAGAGAGATTTTGGAATGTTCGAAAACAAGCTCCATTGCCCTAAGAAAGAGAACTGACTGTTTGTGACGTCACGTGGCGGCCATCTTAGGTGTGGGAAAACAGTACTGTTATGAATTGTTTAAGGATGTGCCCAATTTCCTAGAGAAACAGAACCGAGTGTTTGTGGCGTCACGCAGCGGCCATCTTAAGTGTGAAAAAATCAAAGGAACTGTGATTTCATCGTCTCTGGGAGGTTAAAACGGATTTGAACGTTGGAAGGATGAAATAATTTATTAATAACGTCAGTTGAAGGTAATTTATGGTGAGATGAAAGCATTTTCCTAAGTGGAAAAAAGAAGAATAGTAAAGGAAGAAGCGGTTTCAAAGGAAAAGGAACACTGATCAAAATGAACATGGGAAAGAGAGGTTATCAGTGGTGAACTTTTTTTTATTATTTTTTTTATATATGAAAAGAAAACAGTTTGAGACTAAGGAAAAGAAGAGGAGTTTGTGCTTATGGTGATAAGCACACCAATTTTTTTTCAATTAAATTGTTATTTTCTTAAAAAAGAAAATAATCCTTTGTTTTGTTGTGTAATGTATGATGACATACTACCATTAGAAAAGTAATGTTAAAGTGTTGCATAGTAAGCAAACGTAATAAGAGAAATTAGATAGAGTATACTCTTGGTAGTTTACCTAAGTTAAAAAAGGTGAGGAAATATATTTCTTTAAACCTGTAGAAAAGTTAAAAAGAAGTGTGTGTGAAAATGCAGAATGTAACTTCGCCACCGTTTTTTTCTTTCTGATCCAGACGATCCACCTATTAGATGGAAAAAGTGGAAAAAAATGTTTGAGAATTACGCAAGGGTCTGTGGCACAAATCTAAGTGCAGAAAGGAAACATGCTCTCTTGATGTATTACATTGGTAGAGAAGGACAGGAAGTTTTAGAGAATTTTCCTGCATTAAGTCAAGTAGAACAAAGGGACTTAATGAGTATGAAATTTGTATAAAACAATTAGACTTACATTTTCTGCCTAAAGTAAGTACCATAATGGAGAGATATTATTTTGGTTTGAGAGAGCAAGGGAAGGAAGAAACGGTTGAACAGTTTGTAACTGTGTTAAGAAAATTAGCTTCAAGCTGTACATTTGATGAGTTAACAGAAGAGAGGATACAAGATCAATTTGTATTGAGATGTACAAATGACAAAATTAGGGAGGAACTGTGGATGAAGGAAGAACCACCTTTAGAAGAAGTGATGATTATTGCTAAGCGGGTAGAACACATGGTTAAGTGTGTGGGAGAGTTGAGCAAAACTGGGAAAAATGTGTGCACCAACGAAAATATTGAGGAAGTACAAGTTCAGAAGGTGAAGAATCAAAAAGAGAAAAAGAAGAAAGATTCTGTTGATGCTAAAGGTGGCGTTAGTGACAGTCAAGCAGGCAAAGCAGATGTGGAAAAGAGAACTGGGAGTAATTTTCAAGGAAATTGCTACAGATGTGAAAGATTGGGACATATGGCTAATGATAAAAATTGTCCAATCTTGAAGGTTGTATGCAATGTGTGTGGGAAGAAAGGCCATTTGGAAAAGAATTGTCGTCTAAGATTTAGAAGAGACACTAGAGTTGAAACTAAAGAAGTTACTTTTGAAATTAATGATGACATCTTAGAACATCCTTCTGATTGGGTTGAAGTTGAAGATGAAGTTTGATTGTTGCTCACATTTAACTTTCATTTCAAAAGAAGATTATTTAAAACATTTTAACGGGAAATTTGTTTTAAAAAAATCTGATGTGAGACCAACTGGTTATGGAAAAAGCTAATCAATATGTTAGGTTACTTCACAGAAAATATAGAATATAATGAAAGATATGTTGTAGGGAAAATGTATGTTGCGGAAAAGGGAGATAGCTTAATAAGCTGGTCGCATCAAGCTAATTTGGGTGTGGTGCTCAATCCGAATGCAAACCCTTCAATTCAAGTACAATCTGTAAATGATGACAGTGAAGAGGTGATAGGAAACTTTAAAGAATTGTTCAGTGAGAAACTTGGATGTTTGAGAGGTTACAAACACAAAATCAAGTTGAAAACGGGTGCAATCCCGGTTGCTGCAAAAGTTAGGCGTGTTCCAATTTGTATGCAGGATGCCGTGAAGGAAGAAATTGAGAGATTATTAAAAACTGGTGTGATTGAAGCTGTGGAAGCGACAGAATGGTTGGCCCCCATTGTCGTTGCGAGAAAACCAAATAATGAGATTCGTCTATGTGTGGATCTTCGGGCTTTGAATAAAGAGGTGATAGTTGATAAATTTCCTCTTCCCAACATTGAAGAGCTTGTTGCAACATTGGATGGTGCGTGTTATTTTACGATCTTAGATATGGCTTCGGCTTATCATCAGGTTCCTCTGTCCTCTGAATCACAAGAGTTGACGGCTTTCATAACCCCTTTCGGATCCTACAAATTTAAAAGAATGCCGTTTGGTCTAATTTCTGCGGCGTCAGTGTTTCAGCGGATAATGAATGATTTGTTAAAGGACGTATGTGGTGTGAAATGTTATCAGGATGATGTGTTGATTTGTGGAAGTACTAAGGAAGAACATGATTGTAAATTGAGGTGTGTACTCAGGAAGATGTTAAAAGCTGGTCTTTCTCTTAGACGTGAAAAATGTAAGTTTGGTGTGACAGAGCTAGATTATTTAGGTCATCATATTCTGGTTTTGGTGTGCAGCCAAAAGAGGATTTGGTAAAAACGATTGGAGAGCTTAAAGAACCTTGTTCAAAGGAGGAACTCTCGTCATTTTTGGGTATGGCGGAATTTTACAATAAATTCATTAAGAATTTTGCAGACAAAACTGAGAATTTAAGAAGTATGATGTGTAGTAAAAGTGAGTTTGTCTGGACTGATGAATGCAATAAGGAATTTGAACAAATTAAAAAGGAACTCAAACTTGCACCGAACCTGCAAACATTTAGACCTGGTGAACCTACTTTCATAGTAACAGATGCAAGTTGGAAAGGACTTGGAGCTTTGTTGTTTCAGGTTAGGAATGGGGGAGAAAATCTCATTGCTCGTGCACCTAGGTGTTTGAAAGGTGCAGAGTTATATTACTCTGTGATAGAGAAAGAGGCTCTTGCCATTTTCTGGGCAATTAATACGTTTAGGAAATTTGTTTGGGGTTGTCCTTTGTAGTGAGGTCAGACCACGAAACTTTAAGAGAGATATTGGAGAAAAAAGGTCTTGATGCTGTTTCCGCAAGGATTAGGAGATGGGTAATTGCTCTTCAGGAATTTGATTTCAAGTTTGAGTATATTCCTGGTAGCACTAATGTTTCCGCAGGTTGTTTGTCTCGTTTAGTGAATTGTGTAGAGGATTTGGAAAAGGACGAGAATGATGATGAAGAAGATGACAAGAGTGAAGTCAGAGTTTGTGAAATAACGTCAGGTGCAATAAAAGAGGACGAGTGGAAGGAGGAATTATCTAAGGATGGTGAACTGGTTGAAGTCATGAATTATGTATCTAACAATCCTAATGGGAAGTTGACAAAACCTTGGCCGTTAGTTTCTCATGAACTAGCTGTGGTGAATGGGATTCTAGCAAGGGGGACTAGATTAGTTCCTCCTGTGAGTTTGAGAAACAACATTATCAAAATGGCTCATGTTGGTCATTTGGGTATTTCAAAAACTAAGGAGCAAATCAGACAGAATTTTTGGTGGCCGGGTCTTGATTTTATGGTGGAAAGGGCTGTTCGCGACTGTGTGGCATGCTGTGTAAGTGACAAAGTACTCAAGCCAAGGTGTTCGCCTATGGTGTGCAGAGTTTTACCTTTGTGTCCGTGGGATGAAGTTGCAATAGCTATTGTCGGTCCATTGCATGGTGAGCAGAACACTCCTTATTTGCTGGTGTTGATGGACTTATATTCTCGGTGGGTGGAAGTTAGTGCTGTGCGAGATGTTATCTCTCATTGTGTGATGAATTTTCTAGAAACATTATTTAAAAGAGAAAGTTTTCCTAAGTCTTTACTTTCGGATAATGGGCCTCAATTTTGTTCAGTAGAGTTTGAAAATTATTTGTCAAAATGTGGTATTGTTCACAAAAAGATTTCGTTATATCATCCAGAATCCAATGGTTCCTTGGAAAGGTTAAACAAAACTTTGAAAGAAGGAATTCAGTTAGCTAGAGTTAATTCAATAGATTGGAGGGTGGAATTGCAGAATAGAGTTTCTGCTTATCGCTACACTCCTCATTTCACAACGGGAAAGACTCCTTTTGAATTGTTTAGAGGTAGATCTTCAAATACTAATTTGTGTCCAGGTTGGATGGATCTGGACAAAGGTTTGAAAGATAACAGTATTGGTCAATGGAGAAACAAGGAAGTCTAGTTACAGAGGAAAAGAAAAACTTACTATGATGGGAAAAAAAAATGTTTTGGTTCCTAATTTCAAGCTTGGTGACATGGTAAAAATTAGAGTTCCTGTTGGTTGTAAGAGGTGGTCTAAGTTTACTGATGTAAAGAAAATTGTAAAAATTTTCAAAAATGCAGTGAAAACAGTTGATGGGCGAATTTGGAATCTTAATAGGGTTGCACATGTGCCTATTAGTGTTTCAAGTGATGTTTTGTTACCATTGTTTCTTTTGGTAAAAAGTTCTCAATTTCTGTTACAAGAGTTAATGACTCTCGCAGCTCTTGCAGAGTTACTAGAGCTCCCGCTTATTTGAATGACTATGTATAACATCTCTCACTTTGCAGGAAATTTTCAAATGTGTTATTATTGTAGAAAGGAAGATGTGGGTTGAATGTCAGCTAAGCTGTGTTATAGTTTTGTGTTATAATTCCGCTTGGTTATTGTCTCTGTACTCCTTCAATTTTTTAAGTTTGATCTTGTGAAATGTAAAGGGGAAGGAGTGTGATGATGTGACTTGGTTCCATGAGTGTGTTCCAGCATGGAACCAAGTCAGTGGAATGTGAACCTTGGGAAGGTTCCAGCTTTGTCAGTTATCCCTGTTAGATGTTGGATGAGGTTGTTTAATAAAGACCTCCGATCTTCACCATACTTTCCTTGGTATGCACTTTATTACACACCCCTAAAGGCAAATTGGAAGCCATCATTTTTTCATAGATCTTATCAACAGTAAAAAAGCATGAGATATTGTCACATAATTGTTGAGACGATATGTCCGTGCTCTCACAGACAACTGGTTTTATAAAAGTCTGCAGGATCTGATATAATACTTTAGGAGCATCGCCTGCAACCGAAAGTTGTAAGGTGATATGATTTTTGAGGGCTACTCTAATAGCTTTATGATAGAAGCTCAGCGCAGTCTGGTACCGAGTTCTATCCGCCTCCAGATGCGACGATCTCCAGGCCTTCTCAAATTTCCTAGCGCCTCCATTAAGAGACCGCAGACCCTATGAAAACCAAGCTTCCTGTTTTCTAGCTGGCTGAGATCTAAACGATTTGATAGGGGCAATTTGTTCCATAGCTATGTGGATATTTGGATAAAGCCACCTCAATATTTTTGATGGGCGAAAGGTTGGGTGCTACAAAAGTCTCCTAAAAGATCTCCTGAGATATTTTGTGCCATTGTCTCCGCTTCACTGGTAACGGTACTGGATGGCTAAGGGGTTTACCCAGATTAGGCATGGTAAATTCCAGGATAAAGTGATCTGACCAATTAACCTGTTTCGGCGGGTGACACACATTTGCACGTGCGTTGGAGAAAACTAGGTCTAAAGTATGTCCCGCCTGATGGGTGGGCCCGATGTTATGCTGTATTAGACCTAATAGTGAGAGATCTGTCAGTGAGGACTGAGTATCCGCGTTGTCTAATAATAGAAAGTCTCTGCCCATGTTGACATGTGGGGCCAGTGCTTCCACCAGAGAACTCGAAAATGTTGCACAAGGGCCTGGGGGACGATAGGCTAGAGCCCCTTTCCAGCTATTCTTAGCTGAAATTCCAATTTTAAAGATCATCAATTCTAGATCCGTAGTACAGCACTGATCAATGATGGAAATAGCTATGCTACTTTTGTGGACTATAGCTATACCACTTCCCACCTTAGTGGGGCAATCTAGTCTGACTATTTTGCATCCCTCCGGGATCCCAAGGGTAATGGCGGGAACCGAGTGAGGTTTAAGCCAGGTCTCTGTAAGAAAACAGAGATCAGGTTGGTAAGTTGAGATGAGGTCCCAAACCTCAATATAATGTTTGGGCAATGATCCAATATTACACAGCAAATTTCTCCATCCAATTTGCACCTTACAAGTTACCCCAGATGACATTTGTTGATGGAGGGCTACATTATAATTATTAGAATCATACTGTGCCTGGAAACGGCAATGCCGACATGAAAATGGCCCCTCTGGGGGAGATCCCCCTTCCCTCACACATCCATCCAGAGGAATTCCCTGTATGTCTAAAAGAGCTCGGGAAGAGTAACTCACCCTTTCTGAACAGAAGCGGCCTTTAATTGAGGAAGTTAAAGCCATGGCCCCTGGCCCCGTCCGGTCGCGGACGGGCACAGACGGGCTTCTCTTTGGCTTGTCTTAGGTGCATCCTTAGGCGCTCACCTGAGAGCTGTCGGAGAGCTAGAGCGCTAACCGCTCATGTGGTGTGAAGTCCCTGGCTCTTCCTGTCCCGCCCTCCGCTCAACGGTACTGGTTACCAAGTCGGACCGGGGGGGGGGGAAGGGGGGGGGCGGGCTATAAGATTGAGCACAGGCTTCTCCAGGTGAGTATGAACTCCCGAATACCACGATGACACCCCAATGTTAGATGTCCAAGATTTAAACAGGCTTTGCACACAATTAAAATAAATGCGGTGAGTTTGAGAAACAACATTATCAAAATGGCTCATGTTGGTCATTTGGGTATTTCAAAAACTAAGGAGCAAATCAGACAGAATTTTTGGTGGCCGGGTCTTGATTTTATGGTGGAAAGGGCTGTTCGCGACTGTGTGGCATGCTGTGTAAGTGACAAAGTACTCAAGCCAAGGTGTTCGCCTATGGTGTGCAGAGTTTTACCTTTGTGTCCGTGGGATGAAGTTGCAATAGCTATTGTCGGTCCATTGCATGGTGAGCAGAACACTCCTTATTTGCTGGTGTTGATGGACTTATATTCTCGGTGGGTGGAAGTTAGTGCTGTGCGAGATGTTATCTCTCATTGTGTGATGAATTTTCTAGAAACATTATTTAAAAGAGAAAGTTTTCCTAAGTCTTTACTTTCGGATAATGGGCCTCAATTTTGTTCAGTAGAGTTTGAAAATTATTTGTCAAAATGTGGTATTGTTCACAAAAAGATTTCGTTATATCATCCAGAATCCAATGGTTCCTTGGAAAGGTTAAACAAAACTTTGAAAGAAGGAATTCAGTTAGCTAGAGTTAATTCAATAGATTGGAGGGTGGAATTGCAGAATAGAGTTTCTGCTTATCGCTACACTCCTCATTTCACAACGGGAAAGACTCCTTTTGAATTGTTTAGAGGTAGATCTTCAAATACTAATTTGTGTCCAGGTTGGATGGATCTGGACAAAGGTTTGAAAGATAACAGTATTGGTCAATGGAGAAACAAGGAAGTCTAGTTACAGAGGAAAAGAAAAACTTACTATGATGGGAAAAAAAAATGTTTTGGTTCCTAATTTCAAGCTTGGTGACATGGTAAAAATTAGAGTTCCTGTTGGTTGTAAGAGGTGGTCTAAGTTTACTGATGTAAAGAAAATTGTAAAAATTTTCAAAAATGCAGTGAAAACAGTTGATGGGCGAATTTGGAATCTTAATAGGGTTGCACATGTGCCTATTAGTGTTTCAAGTGATGTTTTGTTACCATTGTTTCTTTTGGTAAAACGTTCTCAATTTCTGTTACAAGAGTTAATGACTCTCGCAGCTCTTGCAGAGTTACTAGAGCTCCCGCTTATTTGAATGACTATGTATAACATCTCTCACTTTGCAGGAAATTTTCAAATGTGTTATTATTGTAGAAAGGAAGATGTGGGTTGAATGTCAGCTAAGCTGTGTTATAGTTTTGTGTTATAATTCCGCTTGGTTATTGTCTCTGTACTCCTTCAATTTTTTAAGTTTGATCTTGTGAAATGTAAAGGGGAAGGAGTGTGATGATGTGACTTGGTTCCATGAGTGTGTTCCAGCATGGAACCAAGTCAGTGGAATGTGAACCTTGGGAAGGTTCCAGCTTTGTCAGTTATCCCTGTTAGATGTTGGATGAGGTTGTTTAATAAAGACCTCCGATCTTCACCATACTTTCCTTGGTATGCACTTTATTACACACCCCTAAAGGCAAATTGGAAGCCATCATTTTTTCATAGATCTTATCAACAGTAAAAAAGCATGAGATATTGTCACATAATTGTTGAGACGATATGTCCGTGCTCTCACAGACAACTGGTTTTATAAAAGTCTGCAGGATCTGATATAATACTTTAGGAGCATCGCCTGCAACCGAAAGTTGTAAGGTGATATGATTTTTGAGGGCTACTCTAATAGCTTTATGATAGAAGCTCAGCGCAGTCTGGTACCGAGTTCTATCCGCCTCCAGATGCGACGATCTCCAGGCCTTCTCAAATTTCCTAGCGCCTCCATTAAGAGACCGCAGACCCTATGAAAACCAAGCTTCCTGTTTTCTAGCTGGCTGAGATCTAAACGATTTGATAGGGGCAATTTGTTCCATAGCTATGTGGATATTTGGATAAAGCCACCTCAATATTTTTGATGGGCGAAAGGTTGGGTGCTACAAAAGTCTCCTAAAAGATCTCCTGAGATATTTTGTGCCATTGTCTCCGCTTCACTGGTAACGGTACTGGATGGCTAAGGGGTTTACCCAGATTAGGCATGGTAAATTCCAGGATAAAGTGATCTGACCAATTAACCTGTTTCGGCGGGTGACACACATTTGCACGTGCGTTGGAGAAAACTAGGTCTAAAGTATGTCCCGCCTGATGGGTGGGCCCGATGTTATGCTGTATTAGACCTAATAGTGAGAGATCTGTCAGTGAGGACTGAGTATCCGCGTTGTCTAATAATAGAAAGTCTCTGCCCATGTTGACATGTGGGGCCAGTGCTTCCACCAGAGAACTCGAAAATGTTGCACAAGGGCCTGGGGGACGATAGGCTAGAGCCCCTTTCCAGCTATTCTTAGCTGAAATTCCAATTTTAAAGATCATCAATTCTAGATCCGTAGTACAGCACTGATCAATGATGGAAATAGCTATGCTACTTTTGTGGACTATAGCTATACCACTTCCCACCTTAGTGGGGCAATCTAGTCTGACTATTTTGCATCCCTCCGGGATCCCAAGGGTAATGGCGGGAACCGAGTGAGGTTTAAGCCAGGTCTCTGTAAGAAAACAGAGATCAGGTTGGTAAGTTGAGATGAGGTCCCAAACCTCAATATAATGTTTGGGCAATGATCTAATATTACACAGCAAATTTCTCCATCCAATTTGCACCTTACAAGTTACCCCAGATGACATTTGTTGATGGAGGGCTACATTATAATTATTAGAATCATACTGTGCCTGGAAACGGCAATGCCGACATGAAAATGGCCCCTCTGGGGGAGATCCCCCTTCCCTCACACATCCATCCAGAGGAATTCCCTGTATGTCTAAAAGAGCTCGGGAAGAGTAACTCACCCTTTCTGAACAGAAGCGGCCTTTAATTGAGGAAGTTAAAGCCATGGCCCCTGGCCCCGTCCGGTCGCGGACGGGCACAGACGGGCTTCTCTTTGGCTTGTCTTAGGTGCATCCTTAGGCGCTCACCTGAGAGCTGTCGGAGAGCTAGAGCGCTAACCGCTCATGTGGTGTGAAGTCCCTGGCTCTTCCTGTCCCGCCCTCCGCTCAACGGTACTGGTTACCAAGTCGGACCGGGGGGGGGGAAGGGGGGGGGCGGGCTATAAGATTGAGCACAGGCTTCTCCAGGTGAGTATGAACTCCCGAATACCACAATGACACCCCAATGTTAGATGTCCAAGATTTAAACAGGCTTTGCACACAATTAAAATAAATGCGGTGAATATTTAAAATCAGAAACTTCGGATTTTTTAAAATTTCATCAGGACTCAAATTATTCCACGAAGCATCAATCATTAGATAGCGCTCAGACAATTGCTTGCAGGACTCAAAGCGGGTCGGGGAGACTTTGCCATTGTCCTCCCTACTGCGCTGGGCCCGCAGCTCCTCGCCGCCTAAATAGCTCTTCCTATCGGAGAGCTAGAGCGCTAACCGCTTGTGTGGTGTGAAATCCCTGGCTCTTCCTGTCCCGCCCTCCGCTCAACGGTACTGGTTACCGAGTCGGACCGGGGTGGGCAGGCTATAAGATCGAGCACAGGCTTTCCCAGGTGAGTATGAACCCCCGATTACCACAATGACACCCCAATGTTAGATGTCCAAGATTTAAACAGGATATGCACACAATTAAAATAACTGCGGCGAATATTTAAATTCGGAAACTTCGTATTTTTTAAAATTTCATCAGGACTCAAATTATTCCAATAAGCATCAATCATTAGATAGCGCTCAAACAATTGCTTGCTGGACTCAAAGCGGGTCAGGGAGTCTTCTCCACCGTCCTCCCTACCGCTCTGGACAGGCTGTGTTTGACCCCTGGCCACTATTGAATTTGCAACACAGAAAATGAAATAAGGGAAAAGGATGCTACTATAAGCTTTGCTGAGAAACCTATGATAGACTGTAGGTCTTGTCATTTCCTCAATAAAGAAGGATACGTTGGACACTACTCTACAGGATGCATATATCTTGCCCACTTTCTCACCACTTGCCTGAGTATCTAGTGAAATTAATTCAATGTATTACACATTTCTATTGTGATCATGAAAAAAAACACTAGGCCTTCAGGCCAGCACGCCTGTGTCTTTGAAATTAAAAAAAAAGCTGGCCACAAATTAGAATTTTGGAAAAAAGAACAAACTATTTTTTTTACATTTATTTATTTTAGGAGTTTTATATAGAGCTGACCAGACCCGAGGGTATCGGAGTGCTTTACAGCATTGTTTCAAGGTAGTTAACATAACATAAGTCCTAAGTATTCTGATTAAAACAGCTTGCTGCTGGCTCATGAAAAATGAATATAAAGAAGGTAATCGGTTGTGTGAAGGAGCCACGCATGCCATTACAATGCACACCTGTTCAACGCGGTCTTAAAATGCAAGTCTTAACCACGCATATGCCTTAACCACGCATGCCTTTCCAATAAAATATGCATTGTTAAGGCATGTATGGCAAAGACATATGCATGGTTAAAATGTACCTATATCCCCAAACCCCTACCCCATGCCCTGAGCCCTAAAATGACACAGGTCAAAATCTACCCCGACCTCAGCCCCCCTGGCTTGACCCCAAAAAATCCCCCTGGGCATAAATGTACCCTAACATCAGCCTCCCAGCCCTCATCCCTAGAACCGCCCAAGCAAAAACAAACCCTATCCCTGGCCCCTACCTTGAGCCCTAAAATGGCCCGCCAAAATACTAACCATTCCTCCCCGCCCTAAGACCTAATATATCCCCCCTCCTTCCTGAACCATCCCCAACCCCCCTAAGCCCTAAATACTACCCCACACCCTGAGCCCTAAAAACTTCCCCGACCCCCCCTTAGCCCTTAAAACGTCCTAACCTCCCTGAGCCCTAAAAACTTCCCCTCACTTCCCCAACCCTGAAAACTACCCCAAACCTTAAAAACTACTCCCACCCATTCCTAATATCCAGCCCCAGCCCCAGCCCCAATTACTGCACCACGTCCTCTCCCGATCCTTCCTCTTCCTGAGCCCGCCCCTTTCATGTGGCTAGACCGCACAAATGCCTTGACCACGCATCTGCGTGGTTAAGGCATATGTTTGGTTAAAGAATGCATGGTTGCACTTGCGTGGTTCAGGCATGCATGGCTAAGGCCGCATTGTTTTGACTGTTGCTGACTTGCCGTGCTCTGTGTGGAAGCATTCCATGGGTGTTGTGGTTGGTATCCCCATGTAACAATCATGGATTTTGATACATCCCCAGATTTAAAGACCATGTGAACCTGGGGATGTGCCATAGTATTATGCCTCTCAAGGGGAGGCACCATGAGGTGCAATATCATAGGGGCAGAGGTGCAAGGCACTTGCACTGCTGTAGCATCACAATTTGTGAAGCAATGGTGACTCAAACAACAAAATCATATTCATGAGGAAACGAAAAACCACTTTGCATGTCTTTGAGTGGCCTCATAGATATGGAGTCAGGCAAGGCATCGCAAATCGCTGTATTGCCTTACTCTGCGCTAGGCGTTCCATTGGCATTGTGGTAGGTGTTCCCATTCAACACTGTTGGTTTTAAATGCATCCCCAGATTTACAAGACCATATAAACCTGGGGATGTGCTTAAACCTTATGCATCCCCAGGGGAGCTGCAAGTAGGAGAAATAACTCTACTTCTCATTGTTTTTTCCTCTATATGTGCTGCATTCTGCATCAAACAAAGAAAGTGGAAAAGCCTCCCAGGATTGTTTTTGTACAGAAATGTGCCCCTTTCTGCACAAAACCAATCATGTATGCTGCCAAAATAGTACCAGCACAGGTGTAAAGGAAGAGAATGCACTGATTACCATAGATGTGGCACATTCCTGCCCTTTCACTTTGACGCACGGCAGCACAGCAAGGTGATTTGCTCTGCTGCCCTGCGCCATATCCCTATAGATTTGCCCCAAGTGTGGACCTGATCATTGCTAGCAACAAAGTTCCATAATTACTGCAAGTATACATGCCTCCCAAAATCCATAGGAGTGCACTACTTAGGAAGAAAAGTTTTTGTGTTTCATAGGAAGTGTCAGCATGATGGAAAAGTATTACATCTGAAGCTTGATTTTGCTCATGCAAATGATTTACATATGGTGTTAAAGTATTCAGCCATCAAATACTGGAAGAATGTAATTAAGCAAACCTCCACAATGCTCTTTCAAAGTAAAAAAGAAAGCATCCTTTCCCGAAATATTGGTATACTGTCTTGTATTATATTCCTTTCAATGAGCAAAGAACATCTACTGTGTTATCTCACTCAGATCTTACTGGATGGCTTGCGCCCCCCTGAGTCATGGGACAGTGCGTCTATAACGCTAATTTTAAAACCAAGGGAAGCCGTCTATGGCATGTAGTACGTATAGACCAATTTTGGTCTTAAACGTTGACTACAAGATATTCGCTTCAATTCTTGCTAATAGATTGGCCCTAGTCGCCCCCAATATATTGCACCCTGAACAGAAGGGGTTTGTTAAGGGGCGGCAGCTCTACGAGTTAACCTTTGACTTAATAGGGGATATAGATTTGGCAATTTTGGAGTCCCTTCCCTTGGTGGTCCTTACGTTGGATGCCACCAAGGCCTTTGACAGGGTCAACTGGTTGTACCTGTTGGAGGCCCTGGCTAAGTTCAATGTTGGAGGAGGATTTCGGCGGGCAATTAGCCTTTTATACCAAAGCCCTAGTGCCTGTGTCCTTGTTAATGGTGTTCCATCCGATCCCTTTAACATCTCGAGGGGAACACGGCAGGACTGCCCGCTCTCCCCACTCTTGTCTGATCTATATGCTGAACCATTTGTCCAATCTTTGAGGGATAATGTTAATAGCAAGGCGTTCGCGTATAAGGGTTGGGAGAGAAAGGTGACCCTATACGCCAATGATATTCGCATGTGTACGTCTGTGGCACATACGGCCCTTCCGGTAATATTTAAGCTGGCCTCGGAATTTGGGGAAGTGTCCGGTTATGATCAATGCCTCAAAGACCGAGATGATGACCTGGAGCGTTGACCAGAGCTTAATTAGCTCAGATATCCGACCGGGCAATAGGATGAGGTACTTGGGCCTTGATATCGTAGAGGACATTGACCAGATCGCTACAACAAATTTTTCAAAGGTTGCAAAGTACTGTCGTAAGTTACTACAGTCTTGGGCACATCTCCATCTGTCACTATTGGGAAGGGTTAACCTGGTCAAAATGTCCATTCTGCCCAAGATTACTTTTTTATTTAATACTATCCCTTTATATTTTGATCCGTCTTTAATTAAAAAGTTACAGGCAGAAATTAACACCTTTATCTGGAATAAACACCTCCCAAGAATTTCTTGGAAAAAGCTGAGGAGGTGCAGGATAAAGGGGGGGCTTGCTGCCCCAGATCTCCAAGCATATGCCTGGGCGTTCCAGCTATCTCATGCCAGAATGTTATTAAAGAAACCATCTGACTATGGAGTGGGGACTCTGTACTCTATTTTGCTTAAGGGAGAGGGAGTTGGCCAGTCAGGGTTTCTCTCCAAATTTGGGGACCCCAAGTTAAAAAAAGAAATTAAACTAAAGATCTTAGTAGGAATGGCAAGAATCTGGGCTCAGGTATCTAAGTCTATTAAAATAGGGTACTATGGTTTCATGACACCTTTATGGGATTTTCCTAACAGTCCCGCTTGGTTGAGTGATATACTTGCAGTGCCTATTAAGGATGCAGGGGTGGAGGTCTGGAGAGAATTATTTGTGGATGGGGTCCTGCTCTCTTGGGAGTGTTTGAGCAATAGGATCGGCCCAAACTTTGCCAGGCTTTAATTCCTGCAAATATCCAGCTGGTCTCGTTCTTATACTGCACTGCCCTCTCGAGGAAGCAAATTTCCCCTAGGTGGTTACAGCTACCTTATAACCCTTTTAGTTGACAAACTACCAGCTAAGAAAGAGATTTCATCTTGGTATAATCTGATCTTGGAGGAAATGGATGGTGTTTTTGTGTTACCAGGTGAGAATTGGTCGCCACATATGAACAATTCGAATCTTCAAGAACTTTGGAGTACATCATGTAGAATGATGTGGGACATTGTTAAATCGGCCTGGCTACGCAGAAACCATCTTTTCACCATTCACAGGGCTTACTATTCTCCTCTTGAACTTTCTAAATTTACACAGGGGAACATGGTGGCCTGTCCAAAATGCGGTCTGGTGGCCGCATCTGACATACATATGTTCTTCGAGTGCCCTCGTCTGTTCTCATGTAGGGAAGCCATAAGTAAGATTCTTTCATTATCAGTAGGCTCCAATATTGTTCTGGACCTCCCCTTGGTAATTTGTGGTCTTTTTTTTAGAAGGGGCTCCCACGTCAGTGAGGAAGCTAGTCTTTTATTCCATTCTCCTTGCTAGGAGGGAGATATGTATGAAATGGAAGGACTCCCTACCTCCCTCTATCAATGACTGGTACGCTTCGGCCCTGCAGGTCTCAAGGTTAGACCTGGTTAGAGCTGGGAATCCAGCTAAAAGATCTTTCTGGCATCTCCTGAAGTGGGATCATTGAGAAACAGTTTTTTTTCCCCAGGTCCAATGATTAAGCCATCAATCCCCCCTTTGGGCATAGCTGTGCTCTGATACTTTTATCAGAATTCTGGCTATATTTTTGCAACCTCCGTAAGGTTTTATTTTAGCGATCATTGTTGTTTGAAGCATTATTACTGAGGGATGAGGTCTATGTTCCGTTTCTGTCTCTACCAGATTAAAGAAAACTGAGGCAGCATGTTGCTTGTTAACCTATTGATTGCACATCTAGAACCTAGGTGGCAAATGAGGACAATAAAAAAAAACAAGTAATATATTCCTTTCAATGAGCAAAGAACATCTACTGTGTTATCTCATTATGCTCGCAAGACAAATCAGCAAAATATGGTTTTTAGGACCATCCGCTTGTGAACTATTAGTTGAAGACATTCAAAAAAACATTTACGTTGGATTGCATAGACCCTATTAAAACCGGCTAAAGGACAATGGTTTATGGGATGAAATCACACCCATCACAATTATTATGCATTCACAGATTCCTGGAATCTTCTACGCTTTTGTTCTCAGATGAAATACCATATTGGGTCTGGTGGCTCAGTGGACTAATGTATCTACGGATGCATGTGTTCCACCTAATGGTCGGAGGTTTCTGGTGGGTCCACTCAGCCTTTCATCCATCTGAGATTGATAACATGTGTACTGCTGGTTAACCATAAACATCTGTCATTCAGCGCCTAGATGCCAACGGGTGAACATGGGCATTACAAATACAGATGTTATGGGTTGTGGTCCTATGTCTTCTTTAGAGATAAAGTTGACCTGAAGGTTATATGAAGACCAAGAACTATTTTACCTTTGGGTTCATAATTCATATATTTCTATGTATAAATTCCTTTGTGCACATGCTTTCTAAAATGTTATGGCTCACGGTGTGGGGTACTTTATGAAATAGTATTTTTTCTGACTGTCAGGAATTTCATTTTGATTTCAACATCTAGGGTCTTATTACGATGTCGGTTGGAGTTGCCTAACACTGACACCGTCTCAGTCTCAGGACCGACCGACATCCGGGCAGTGGTTCCGAACACCTGATTACCTGATTACAATATGAGCTAACAGTTTGGTCGCATACTCACTTTTCTCTATGGGAGCTTGTATTACACCCATAAACCTGCCATAATACAGCCTCCTCAAGAGAAATGTGTGTGTGTGTAAATTTCTGCACCCTGTGGCAGGTACCATGGTGCCTGTCACACAGTCCAGGGATTTAAATGAGGGTACCCTAGGTACCCCCTCGACCACCAAAGATAGGGCGCGGGTGCAAGGGAGCCCTGCTAGGGGCACCCAATATTGCTTTCCGATAGCCTTCCCATGTTGAAAAGGCTGGCACTGAAAGGCTGTGAGAAACTGTCATCTTAATCTTGTATGCGGAAATGCCTTCCATAGGGGATTACGGTGCGGTTCCGATGGGCCGGAAGCCTCCGAGAGCCGGTTAGAACTGAGTCGGAATGACAGGCCGGTTAAATTTCAGACCCCTGACATTTTAATCGGGTTGTCAGACCGTAAACTGACTGTGTCGGTCAGAAAGCCTCCGATCACGGTCAGAAAACTTCTTACTAGTGGTCAGAGGTATTCAGAGCAATATCGCAATTGGCCCCCTTGTGTAAGTTGATAGTGGAATTAACTTAATGGACAAAGTTGTTGATGAAGGTTTTCATTTATAAAATGAGGAAATCAGAAACTAATCTGATGGGAGCAGTGTGAACCATTTTGTCATGGTTCCATGGCCTCTGTGATTCTGTTGTTTAATGGTATTACATGCAGTGTGATGGTCAGTTAGAGTATTTCTGTGTAAAATGAGATAGTTTTGATTTCTGTTTAGATGCATTTTAAGTTAGATGGTGGGTACATCAGTAGATCAAAGGTCCTTAAATATAAATGGGATTGATCTGTTTTTCAGTTGTGTTATAAAAGAAAAATCCTCCAAAATACCCTTTTAAATATTTGTTTGAAAAAAGACAAAAGTTAATTTGATATTTTTGCCCGAAATTTTCATAATTTTTTTATAAATGTTACATTGCGTGGAATACATATTGGGTAATTTATTACTGAAGTGTTTTTGACCATATAGAGGCACAATACAGTCTTTTTATAAAGCCATGGAATTCCAATGTGCATTGCAGTATAAATTTTACACAGAATTATTGAGTTATTTTATTTTTTATGATATATTTACTTTGTGCGCCCCTCGATCAACCTGGGACCATAAGGCTGTGTGTTTGTAACCTGGTATATTGGGGTTGACGAGGAGGCTGTGTGATTCCAGCCCAGGCAGTTTGGGACCCTGGTTTTCGCCAATTTCATCCTCCTTGGCCTTTTACTGGTGACTGTGGCAAGCCATGATTAAAGCCATACCATGATCTGTACCCCTTGGTTTGCCGAGGAGAAGGAGGGTCGTGTCCTCAACCTGGCCCAGCAGTGTGAAGCACAAAACATCTAAAGCTGTATCCATCTTCAGTTCTTTCCAGCAGGTTGGCTGCCCCCAACCGGTGAACATTGAGTCCTTGCAATATTGCCCCTCTCTCTCTTTTTCCACAGCATAGCCTAACATTAATATTGATGACATGTAATGTCTTGCACAGGGACCAGCAGCTAACCCTGTGCAGCAAATTCCGTTCCGCTCGTGGAATTTGTGAAATTTCGCCAATTCTGCGTTCTGCGCGTAACTCGGAATTGCCAAAAATTTGGTGATCCATGGTGGAACAGAATTCGTGGGCATTGCGTGTGTATGAGTTGAGGTATTGCACAAAATGGTGGAATCTTCTTGGATAAATGCTGGGCAGGATTCATTCTGTCAGGTTGCTCCTGTCACAAAAATTAAACCTCAACAGGAAGCAATTACAGATTTAAAGCAGGTGCCTGAGTTAAATCTCAAATTCGGTAACGCATTAATCAGCCCAAACAATTTGTGAGCTCGGTCGAGGCTGGGCAGGTGTGCTTTCTCCCGATATATACCATCAAAAATTAGCTGTGATGCTTGATGGAGGTCTTTGCATCCATGACTTTCTCAAGCACATTCCCCTTGTAGTTCCTCTGACCAGGAAGTTCTCTCTCCTCATCGGCTGCTCTGATCAGTCTCTGACCTTTCATAAACAAGAGGCATGATTGTGAACAAGCATAGAAACCCCACCCCACACACACTAGCTGTATGCAACGTCTTCCCTCCCTATACCCACTATGATGGACAGCTCACTCAACAGACCCGGCGCCTTCTCAGTGCGGTGGCAAAGTTACAGACACACATGGTCACTGGAGGCAACTCTTCTGGCTCTATATGCAGCTGTAGTGTAGGAAAAGCAATATACACATTTACCCAACGAGGTAGCACTTACTGATTAGCCAGTAGAAAGTACTCAAGTCCAGTTGAGTAGAGGTATTGCACAAAACGGTGGCATCTTCTTGGATAAATATTCAGGGCAGGATTCATTCTAGCACGATGCTCCTGGCCCGAGTTGATGCTCAAATTCGGTAACCCATTAATCAGACCAAAAAAGTTTTGAGCTCGGTCGAGGCTGGGTAGGTGTGCTTTCTCTCCATATCTACAATCAAAAATTAGCTATGATGCTTGATGGAGGTCTCTGCATCCATGACTTTCTCGAGCGCAATCCCTGTGTAGTTCCTGTGACCAGGAGGTTCTCTCTCCTCATCTGCTGCTCTGATCAGTCTCTGACCTTTTATGAACAAGAGGCATGTGAACTCGCATAGAAGCCCTGCCCCACACACACTAGCAGCAAAGTTACAGCTGTAGTGTAACGGGCGGAACAAGCAATTCCACAAGCTTGCGGAATTCTGCGTGCTCGCTGAGATTTTTTGCTGTTTCATGGAACTTTGCATAGCGACACTACGCAAATTCCGCCCACCCCTACCAGCAGCCACAACACCCACTGATTTCCCATGACCCTCCCCTTACATTGGAGAGTCTGTGTAAGAGTAAAGGAGGTAAGATGAAGCTGACTCTGCTACATTACACTGAAAATTTGTCATGACTATTCCGGTCCCTTTCACAGATATGCTGGTCTGTCGCTTTCATCCTACATCAGTGTGGAGAACAAATGGAAGTGTGACTCCTTGCTGGTGGTGCCTACCTGTACTGAGGAAACTGAAGAGGGGAGAAAGTTCCTGTTGCCGGAATCTGCTTGGGGCTCTTCTTTTGTTAGAATAGAAATTGTTTATGCTTACAGCTGTTATTAAGGTTAGCATTTGCTGTGCCATTTTCTATTTTGAGCGCCATTTTAGACAGTTCCAAACTGATCAAGTTCAATTCCGAGAAATGCTCCTCTCTGAGTTTCATTTCCTCACTTGGGTTTTGTTTCAGTAATGGGCAGACTTTTCATGTTAGCACATAGCTTTCTCATTAGATAGAGGCCCTCTCCCCCTGATCTGGTAGTGGGCTCCGGATGGACAACTCTGGACTATGTTACTTTGTGTAAGATATGAGCTCTGAAACCGTTTTTTCTGTATTTCGCTGATTAATTGCACCTGCTTGGACAATTCCACTATGAGCGTATTTTCGCCTAGTTACGAAACATACATAATGTATCTTTATGCTTGTCAATTTCAGTTCCCTCTGCAACACTCCTAGAGACTGGGAAAATGTGGCTCTGCTCTGAGTGTATACGAATAAACAGTTTTGGTTTGTATTCTGTACTGTCTGACCCACTTTTCATTTAGCACAGAAGGCTAAAAGGTGGTCATTAGTGAACCGGGTGGTTCTAAACGGGTTACTTCCTTCAGTTAGCACCCAAACAGGGACTCCTTCAGGTGATTGATCCATCTCCTTTTCACGGATGAGGGAGAGGCTGAGGACACCGTTGGGTGGGACTGATGGCTTAGGGATCCCTGCAAGAAGAGTTTCTGTTACTCGCAGCTGCTCCTTCTGTCCTGCCTGATGGTGCCTCTCCCAGTGGTCATCCCGACCGGAGTCATGAATGCCAAAACCCTTGGATCTGACCATTTGGTCTGAAGAGTCTGTAGTGGAGAACCTTTTCATTTGTACCACTGATATCAGGTGAGTTTCTTTTGGTTCTTTGTGGATATGGTACCCTTTTGGGTTTGAGTTTGGTACGGTCCAAGGACTGTCTCGATAAAAAGAATTTGCAAATACTTTGCCAGGTAAAACTACTGTTTTTGTTTCTCTTTCAGAATGCCTGGCCTAAGCAAACTTTGAAATATGTGTTGTCATTGTTGTTCTGCAGATGCTCGATTGGAAGTAGCTCAGCCTGTGACTCCTGAGGGCAGCCCTAATGTTGATATATATGTGAAACTTGGTCTTGGCCCTATTATGTTTAGTACATTAGGGAACAAATATATGAGGGACAATGCTGAGTTGCAGTGGCCTTTGATGGGCACTTTTGATGAACAAAAGATTGGGTTTTTCTGGGAACAGTTATTTAAGAGACAAAGCAGACAGTCGATGTTTGACGCCCTTTCAGAGCCCATTACACTTTTATGTGTGGCAGTATCCGTTCTCCACATTAAACAGGAGACTCTAACCCTATAATACACTTTAGAGCTAGATGAACTATCAACCTCACAAGACATAAGCCCATCCCCTACTAAGAAAATTAAACAACCTGGGGTCCTGAGCACGGTATTTTCAATAAACCACAAGACAGGTCACAGTACTCGGGGGAGAACAACCTCCAAAAAGAAAAAAGTGGCAAAAGCAAAACAAACAAATTATGCTGTTGTCCTAGAGGGTCTCTTAAATAAGTTGTACGCCAAACTGGAGAATGTCGAGCAGAGAGTCATAGCTGAGAACGCTTAAATAAAGGGCATCTTGATGGTACTAGAAAGTGCCCCCACAAATACAGGTAACTGCTAGGGGGGGACATGACATCCGACATACAACCCTCAGACAAGCCACACACCAAGGAAACACCATATCTTATATCAAACTGCCCCTCTGCACCTTTAGCGCAAAGCACAGCCAACACAAAAAAGGGAAGCATACTCCAGAGACATTACACCTTCCCCCTGAGGTAACACCATATATTATGAAGTGAAGTGAAATGAAGTGGTGCATTGGATGGCTAGTTATAATTTAAACATTAGTCTCATCTGTAAGGAAATCTTACTGGTGAGAATTGTGAACTGGGTGGTACCCACTGAAAAAAGGGCACTGGGGATTGCATAGTTATTAATTTCCGACACCCAGGGGTGGCAAGCTTTACATTTAAGAAGATTCAATCTAGACAACAGTATATGATTAACTGGGAAGAGCGAGTGGTTGCTGTCCATTAGGTTTTTTCTATAAGCCCACTTCCCTATTTGTTAATCCACCCACCTACAGAAGGGCCAACCCGGTACATACATTTAGTACAGGACCCACAGTACCCTGTTTTAACCGTTATGCCCCACTTTCTAGCTAAGCTGATCGGGATTGGAAAAATGGTCATGTGGGATACTATTATTTTAATCCTGAGGAAGGTTTTTGGCTTTGAACATTGATACGCCATAACCGAAACACGTCAATGCAATTTTGGATGGAGATACACTAAGCTATTGAGGAAAAAAACTCCTTTAATTGTGAAATTGAATGTACAATCTGGAGTAGTATCCAACAATCAATTTGAACTAGTGATTTTTCTCACCCTTTTTAATTGGAATTATTTTCCATGTGTGTTGTCCCATTTTCTCTGTAATGAATTTATGATGTGTCACAATGTTCTGTTTTTATTATTGTTTTTAAATCTACCAAAATATTTTTTTTGTATGACTGTCTCATGTTTATTATTAGCTGCTCCGAGTTTGTGATAGAGAATTAACTCTATGTATGCTTAGTGTAAAACTGTGGTTTATTTATAAGTTCACCCAAAGGGGAAACTTTACTAACAGTTGAAATTCCCCACCATTAGACCATTAAAACTCACACCCTTTTTTAAAAAGGTCCCTTAAATGTCCCGTCACACCAGCAAAATTGGGGACAAACCTGTGGTACAATTCTGCCATTCCCAAGAATTTCATAAGTTCTTCTTTGTTCAGTGGAGTTCTGAGTTTGCAAATGGTCTCAATCAACACAGCTCTGGGCTTAATACCATTAGAAGACACTTGGTGGCCCAAATATTCAATTTCAGCCACATCAAATTTACACTTATCAGCAAGTAGAGTCAATCCAGCATCACACAACTTCCTTACAACCAATCTCAGATCATGTTCTTTGGAGTCCACACCAAACACCAGAAGATCATCCTGAAAAATATACACCCCTTCAATACCTTTGAGAGTGTGTTCCATGACTCTCTGGAACACTGAGGCAGCAGAGATCAGGCCAAAAGACATTCTTAAAAATCTAAAGGTACCAAAGGGCATAATAAAGGCTGTAAGATTATGAGAAGATCGCTGTAATTTGACCTGATGGTATGCCAAGGTCAAGTCAAGAGATGAAAAAGGCTTCGCCCCACCAAGAGAACACAACATGGCAAGTTGCTTACATTCATCAGGAAACAACAGTTCCACATTCCAGACCATGTTGCCTAGAAAGAGTGAGCTACATTCCAAGATAGAATCAGGACACTACACTGGTACTCTTACTAATGGGGGAAAATCAACTCTTTATTGTGGTGAACGTTTATAATAATAATTTTATTGCTACTCACTACCAGGTTGTGAATGAGTTGGAGAGAGTACTGCCTAATTTTATAAAGGGGGTGGGCCTCTCATATGTATGCATCTGGGTTGGGGATTTTATTATCTGTAAATGCAGTTTCTTAGGAATGAATGTTTGCAGATTTACTAATATAACGGGGATTAGTTTACAACCTTTCATACACAATAGCTATGGGGAAAAGTTAAATGAACTCCTGTTCAACCATAGTCTTGAAGTTTTAGTATCTAGAGACAATGAAGGAGAAACAATAAATTCAACCTTCCAAGGTAGAGGAAACCCAACATGTATTGATCACATTATAGTGTCCATTATCTGCGTTAAATACAGTGGTCAACCAAATAGCGAATTCACCAGATTTAGTATTCAGGCTTCACTGACCATGCTGAATATTGTTAAAACAAATGGCCTGGAGGACACATTTTTGCCCCCTAGCACAGTGGTGGCCAGGAAGAACACCATTAGCATAAAATGGACAAGCATAAATGAAGATGTTATGTTGCATATGGTTGTTAAAGATAACAAGGAAAGTTTCTCCATTTGTAATGATATTCACTTCCCCCCTGACATGATTCTGACCACCTTTGAGAGAGTCACCACAGCAATATCCATTAATTTAAGAAAAGAAAGCACTACTAAAAAGAGACGTCGAAGGCTGGTTCAATCATGACTGTACGCGGGCAAAGAAGAGTTAAACAAGGCCCTACACACAATCCCTAGAGATAGGGTAGAAATAAAGCGACTTAGACTATCATATAAACAGGTCCTAAAAAGTAGGAAGAGTGAGGTACAAGAGGAGGCCTGGCTAAAACTAAATCAAGCTGCAGACACCAGGGACTCTACTCTTTTCTGGAAAGTGATAAATTCACCATTGTGGAAAGATGAAGAAGACCCCATTATTGAAACATTCATTGCCCCAAATAATTGGCTTACCCATTTTAGTGACAATCTACCAATAATACAGAACAGTCACCCTCTATAGCTGTGATTCTTCTCCAACATATTAGACTAGATGAAGTAACTACAGCAATTAACAAGATGACACAGGGTAAGGCTCCAGGACCCCATGGGGTTCCAGTCGATTCATTAAAAAAATATATACAGTTATGGGCACCTATTCTAACCCAGGGCTATAATGCAGCTGCTAAAGGTTGCGTCCTTAAGACATGGACATGTAATTGTCCCCATTTTTAAAAAGGGGAGCCGGGGAGATGCAAGATGCTACCGCCTTATATCCCTCCTAGACTCATCTGTTAAGATCATGGGGCGAAAAGCCCTTGGAAGACTGGAGAACTAGGTTAATGATAGTTACATCTTGACTGAGACCCAATAAGGCTTTAGGGAGAGATGGGGACAGTGGAACAGAGTATAAACCTGCATCTCATCATCGACAAATATACAATGGCTAAAGAGTAACATATTCACTTATGCTTTGCAGACCTAGGTTCTGCCTTTAACTGTATAAACCATGCTAAATTGTGGGAGACAATGATTGATATGGGTACCCCCGATTATATTGTCTCATTTTCATCACGACTATATGTGAGACTGACATCTAGAGTAAGTTAAGGGAGGCAAGGAGAAAGCACCTCTAATTTCAAGGTGTCCAGGGGAATAAGACAGGGCAGTGTCATCGCACCCCTTCTCTTCTCATTATACATTAATGGGATTGACAATACTCTCTTGAATTTAAATACTGATGCCCCGAAAATTGGTTCACGACCGACCCGCTGCTACTGCATGCAGAGGATGCAGTTCTAATTTTAAGAACTGCTAATGAATTACAAGAACTGAATGAAGCCTTCATCTCATACATGGAGCAGAGAGACCAACATTTAAACCTCACTGAAATGTTTGTAATAGTCTGGGGTCGGAGTAGGGCCAAGAAAAAACACAAACATAAGGCACTATAAGTTAGAGAAGTTCAGAATTTTTCCTATTTAGGTATTTTGTTCTCTTTTAATGGTAATTGGGCTCCTCACTTAGACCAGTCTAGACTCAAATTTATTGGAACCATGGAGGCGATTTTCAGAATTTGCAACAAGTATAGGTATTAAACCTATCCATGATATGCTTAAAATATATGACAGTAAATGCTATCATTACCAACCCATAGTTCTATAGTATGGGGAAATGCCAACCTTAATACATTACAGTCCTGTGAAAAATATTTATTCGGTTGCATGCTGGCCGAATCAAGATCGACCTCCATATATCTCTTGCATAAAGATATAATCAGGGATTGCTTAACTTTGGAACCCACTAACAAAATCCCATGGCTAGCATACATGGACAAGTTGCTAAAGAACATTGATAAAGATTTATGGGTAAAAAATCCGACAGACATCCCAGACATCCTGCAATTTGGTAACAGAGACATTTAAAAATTGTATATGGAGAAACTAAGACAAGAGAGGGCTAGGAGGGAAGAGGAAAAAACAAGTGTATTAAGATATATGGCTAATATCTAGCTGACTGGCCTACCAAATTATTTTGTTAAAGTTACAAATACTCAGGACAGATTTTAATGACAAAGCTGTTTGAGAACAGTTCATGAACTGATACCTTTTCCAAAACGTGAAAAATGGCAGACAACTGTACATAAATGCCCAAGTGATGGGAAAGCAAATCAGTCCACAATGCACTTCATGTTGTTTTGTAAGTTTTAATGAGATATTAGAAAAAGAATTCTACTGGCAATTTTTATTGCACAGAAATTATTTTTTATAAGGATGCCATGAAATGTATTTGTACCCTTGAAAATTAACTAGCTTGTTGTGCTGTTGCTGTTTTTTTCAGTAGGGCCATACAAAGAAGGAAATCCCTTGCACCTCTAGATAATCTAGTTTATGAAGCTGAATGAAGGATGTCCCTTGATCGAAAAATAAAATTAATACATGGGATAACAAGGTGATTCATTTAAATGAAGTTTTAACTGTTATATTATGTATTATATAAAAATTTATTGAAAGTAGGTTTTAAATGTATGTACTTTTATGGATCGAAAAAAAAAGAATTTAATAAAGTTTTAGGATGATGATGGTGACTCCCTCCGGACTTGGCAGAAGGAAAGACAGAGGCGGTTAAAGATGGAGAGGGGCGCATGGAAAGGGAAAATGCAAACATTGACGCAAAAAGCTGCAGCATTGATAGAGAAAAACAGGAGTCAGGAATTGAATTTGAAGATAGGAGATTTCATCGCATATTGACAATTCTTATTTGACCAAAGAGGAAAATTATTATTTTGTAGAGGAGTGGTTAGGTAATCAACCCCTGCCTCCTTATGCTCCACATAGTATATACCCCATTGTCCCTTTACAGTTACAGCAGTGTGTTTCATCTGCTTCGGCCGTTCCTGTATCTACAGCTGTTACTTTGACATCTTTGGCGCCCCCCACTTCTTCTTCATCCTCGCCATCTTTGATGACTGTGACTTCTAGACCATCTACTGATCCAACTCCTGTGTCCTCTGTTCTTTCTCCTCCGGTGCAAACACTAGCCACAGCTGTACCTACTACCTGTGTGGCTTCTCCTCCAATCGTTATTCCTCCTCAATTATTGTTGGATGCTGCAATTCCAGTATGAGGGCTTGAGGACAGGGTTTGGGCGAAATTGAGGGAGCGAATTGGTCCGTTGAGCGCTCGGGAGTAGGTGTGGATGAGAAGGATGTGTTAGCAAGACAGGCTATGAAGTGGGCTAGTAATCCGGTTTATTGCACTGAAGACATTTGAGCCTTTTCTACAGTAGCACATTCATTAACATATGTCCGCTACATTGATTAATCTTTGACGCACACATATTGAAGCGGAAGCCCCACAAGTGTTATTTGATATTAAGGACCGTGTCTATGTAGCTGATTTAGCCCCTGGTCAGGAGCTTGCAAATAGTGCTACTATAGTTTATTTTATAGTTTGAATGTATGATAAGAGTCCCACTAAAATTACTCAGTTCCCTATGCGTGAGGTTAATCCAATATATCATCCAGAAATACCTGAGTTAACAGATCAGCGCAGTAATGTGACTAGACTGGCCATAGCTGCCCATTTTCAGGGTTTATACTCTGTGGAAAAGAGCAAGGTTTTAACCCTTAAGGCTACATTGTCGGACCCTAAGAAAAATCCTACAGCTTATTATGAGGAATTAACAGAGGCTGCCTCTTCTACTGTAATAACTCTTGCTGATATTGAAATGTTTTTTGGTCTTCTTGCTACGGTCGATATTTCGAGACAGGTCCATACACAAGAACATGTTGCAGAATTGGGTGGTACATGGGATGTAATTAAAGGATGGGATCAGGAAAGGAAGCCAGGTGATAAACCCCTGGATGAGATACTTGTTTTGCCTGGTCGTATCATTACATACATATACACACTTATTCCTCCTAAGAAGGTAAGCTGGGACAGATTGACGGCTTGTCAACAGAAGAAGGATGAGAGTGTGTCTGATTTCTTTACTCAGTTTGAAGACACTTTTTGGGATTATAGTGGGCAGAAGATGTCCACTGAGGGAGGAGTTTGATTGTTTGTTGATAGGATTGTTACAAATCATCTTCCTGAAATATTGACTCGTTTGCAGGTGTATGAGAATACTTGGTCCACGTCTTTTCCCTCTGTTATTTTGAATATGGGCCAATATTATGAACACTGAGCTCAGGTGGAAAAGGATAAAAGTGATAAGAAACATAAGGATCTTAAGATGAAGGTGTTGCTGAAGCAAACATTTAGGGGAATAACAGAGGACAAGGAAGTCCTTCTCAACAGCTGTCACGTACTCTGCAGCCTTCAACGACACCTTTGGTGCAGAATCAGTGTGCGTTTTCTAAGGAGGAAGGACATTGGCGTAGCCAGTGCCCTGTGCTTTTACAGAAAGTTGGGTCCCCCAGAGGATGAAGCTCTGGTGGTAGGGGCCATGGGACCAACAGAAATAAAAATGCTGCGACTTCTGTGGGCCGTTCTGACAATAATTATTTTGATGACCCTAGAGATGGACAGTATTATTATGAATATTATGACATGGATGATGTGACGGATATGTTTTAAAGTTAGGACAGCCAGGGTCAGAGTGAGGAAACAGTTCTGATACCTTTAGATCAGCGTGGTCTTTATGTCACAGTGGATTTGCAAGGCTATACTAAGGAATTTTTGGTGGACACAGGTGCAACAAGGAGTTCTGTTTCTCGTCATATGGTCCCATATGGTCCTTGGGGTGTCTCTGTCTGGCCACAATAATGTTTTGGTAGGTTTTTGATGTATACTGGTTGCAAGCCCCATTTCCTGACACCTTTCATTGACTGTTGGTCCTTTCACTGTGGAATCTCGTTATTGTTAACATCTAACTGTGGAGAACATTTTATGGGTTTGGGCCTGTTGAAGAAATGATATGCTACTATCTATTGCTCCCCTGTAGGTGTTTAAATTACTATGGATCTGGATGTGAGTACTAGGCAGTGTTTGTCTCAGGATTCCCCCCTTCCAGCTGAATTTCCTCAGGTACCACCTACCCTATGGGCCACAGGTGATATGGATATGGGTCTGTTGTATATACCACCAGTTTCTATACAAGTTAAAGATAATGTTGTTCTACCCCTCATTCCGCAGTATAAGACTCCATAGGCAGGCGAATGAGCTCTTCTTCAGATCATTCAAGATTTGATATGAAAGGGAGTAGTTGAAGAAACATCTGCCTCCATTTGTAATAGTCCTAATCTTCTGGTGCTTAAGAGGACACCTTTGAATTCCCCTAATGATCTTTATTATTTTTATTGTTTTGTGATTGATTTGCAAGAGGTTAATAAAATTGTTGCTCCGCAGGTTCTCGTGGTTCCTGATATCACTACGCTTTTAACAATGATTCCATCTACTGCTTAGTTCTTTTCTGTTATGCATTTTTTAGTATTCCTATCCACCCAGACAGTAGATATTTGTTTGGATTTACTCTGGTCGGCAGAAGCTTTAGATTCTGTTGTGCTCCTCAGGGCTATATGGAGAGTCCTAGTATTTATAGTTAAACATTGAAAAGTCAGTTGGATTCACTATCGATTTCTCCAGGTAATGTATTGGTGCAATAATTCGATGACCTGTTAATTGCTTAGGATACAGAACAGGGTTGCAAAGATAGCACAGTAAAACTGTTGTTGCATTTGGCACATCACGGTCATATGGTCTCTCTTTTAAAATTCCAGTATTGTCGACAGGAGGTTACTTACTTAGGTCACCTACTGTTGAAGGAGGGTAGGACATTGACCCCTGAGCGCATCAGTGCAATTATTAAAATGCCCATGCCACAAATTCAGAAGGATGTACGTGCTTTTATAGGTTTTACTTCCTACTTTCGCCAGTGGATCCCAAATTACTTGTTACTCTTCAAACCTTTGCTTGCATTAATGACGAAAGCAGTGCATGAGACTTTGCCTTGGACGGCCGAAAGTCAGCAGTCTTTTGAGCAATAAAAAAGTGTGCCTTGTACATCTCTGGTACTTGGTACACCAACTTATAACAGACTGTTTGTACTCTATGTCCATGAGATGGCTGTCTGCGCACTTTCTGTCCTAACACAGAAGTTTGGGGATAAGCAGAAGCCTTGCACTTACTTTTCTGCTGTGCTTGATCCTGTTGCTAGGGCCCTTCCGAGCTGCCTGAGAACGGTCACGGCTGTGGCCACTTCAAACAGGCAATCGGCTGGACCTGTACTTGATATAGACCTCGCAGTTATGGTATCCCATGCTGTGGATACACTTTTGAATGAGACAAAGACACAGCACCTCACCAGTGCACATCTTAATGGCTATGGATTGACATTGCTTGCTAAACTTATTACAATCAAGAGATGTGCCGTTCTGAATACAGCCATGTTACTACCCCTCCCTTCTGAGAATGATGCAGTTGACAAACATGACTGTTTTATTCGGACCGAGGAAGAGATGAAAGGACAGGTAGACCTGACTGATTGATGTTCCCTTATCTGACCCTCAAGGAGACCTAAATGTCAATAGGTCTTGTTTTTTAATTACAAGATGGCACCACTACTGAAGCTTATGCTATCACTACATTACGGACAGTGGTTGAAACATCACAAGCTCCCTCTCAGTCGGCTCAAGCTGCTGAGCTTGCTGTCCTTATTCAAGCTTGTGAATTTAGTGAAGGGTTGGTTGTCAATATTTATACTGACAGCCAGTATGTATTCAGGGCACGCATCATTTAAGGTGCCTTTCGCAGAGAGAGGGTTTCTTACCTCCCATGGTACCAAGATTCAACATGGGCACCTTATATTGTGGCTTTTGTCTGCTTTAACACTCCCCAGGATATTGGCAATAACCAAGCGCAGTGCCCATAGAAAGGTTACAGAGGATGTGGGTATAGGAAATGCTTTTACAGATCAGGTAGCTAAGAAAACGGCCCAAAGTAAAATTAAACATATTTTTGTTGAAGGTTCAGCTAGGTGGGTTCATGAGGTTGTTATGTTTTAAAATACCCTTGAAAGTGTAAAATAGATACAACGCGTAGCCACAATAGAGGAATTTGTGAAATGGCAGGAGAGAACAGCACATTTGAATGGGGAAGGGTGTTGGATTGATAAATCGGGGCAACAGAAATGGATGTTGGCGGATGCATATGTTCTTCTCGTGGTTACTAGGGCACATGGTCCAGCTCATATTAGTGCCAAAGGCATTATTACATTGTTAGCCCCTGTGTTGCATATTGATAACATCTCCAAGACAGCTGCGCATTTGGTGAAATGCTGCATGGTCTGTATGATGCATAATCCAAGGAAGGGCACCCCTACACCACCTGGTAATTTGGCACCACCCACCTTTCCTTTTGAAGTCCTCCAAATGGACTACATCAAATTATAGAGATGCAATAATCTTATGTACATTTTGGTGGTTGTATGTGCATTCAGTAAATAGGTTGAGGCCTACCCCATTAAATATAATACTGCTATTACAGCTGTGAAAATGCTTCTTAAAGAGCACTTTACTCGTTTCGGCTTGCCATGAGGCATCTGGAGTGACAATGGAAGTCATTTTAATCGGAAATTGATTACATTAATTTGTGAAGGATTACACCTTAGAAGGAAATTTCATGCTGCTAATCATCCTCAGTCAGCGGGCTTGGTTGAGAAGTACAATGGTACTCTCAAACTGAAATTGGCAAAAATCCAAGACACAACAGGGTTAAAATAGCCAGATGCTCTATCATTAGCTCTTTTGTCAACAAAAACCACAGTCCATTCTAGAACAGGATTGTCACCTTATGAGCTCGTGTTTGGATGCCCTGCAAATGTGTGGGGCGTCCCACGTCCTCTTGAATATTCTGATATTGAGTATACTGTGTTGCTTGATTATCTTGGCCATTTAACAGAAAGTTTACATTCTATTCACCAACAGGTGTGGGAGTCCATACCTTCTGTACCAGAGGGGCCAGCCACAACATTTAGCCTGGATATTTTATTCTCATCAGAAAATTCTAGCAGAAGAAAAGTTTGGAGCCACACTGTAAGGGTCCTGAGCAGGTTCGGTTAGTGACACAGATGGCGGTAAAGGTCGCTGGTCGGAAGAACAGGGTCCACACCACTCACTACCAGAGGATTCCTTTGCCATTGCCAGTGGGTTAAGGGGGCCTTTGGCAACACTGAGTGTAAACAGGTGCCCAGGTTTGTTCCTTTCAGTGATGCCCAGCTGATCTGTACCCAGACAGATACAGAGATCGATTATATTTTGAATGAGGCTGTTCCCCAAGAAATTCGAGCTATACAGGAGCCTTTATTTATTGATCCTTGTGCTACCAGGTACAATATGTGCCCTCGGCTGAGGAATACTGAGTCCAAGGAGTTAAAAGATTAGGGGTGGACTGAGCAAAATAGGTAGTACTGAGCTATGGTAACAACGGAATTAACTGAAATTAGTGGAGAATTTTGTACTCACTTTGCCCTTATCTTCTGAACATTAGCTAGAGTAAGCAGAAGTATACCTTGCAGGTATACCATCTTTATGGATTTGGGATAGATTAAAAGAGCTTAGGACAGAGCAAGCTCCACTGCCGATGCTTAAGAGTGCCAACCTATTGATGTACGATAGGAGCCTGTCCCAATAAGGCTCTGACGGACAGAGGGAACTTATATATTTCCTTTCAATCCTTGCCTTTTTGCAAACCATTATGCGTCCCTTTGGTAGAAAGGTTGCTGAAGAAGCGCAGCCAATGGTTCTTGTTGCACAGCATAATATGATGTGGACATGGAAAAACAAAATGATATGTGTTGTTCTTTTGGTTTTGCTGACAATAATATTGTGTGGGGTGTCATGGGTTTTGGAAAATGACCAAAGTGTACCATCATGCAGCAAGGGTAAGGTTATCTTCCAAAGAGAAACAAAAGAACAGTCCAGAGAGTAATGTATTCTTGGAGACACATAAGAGGTTCTTCGGAGAAGGGACAGCTTCTTAACCTACCCAATCTGTCACTATTCTTTGGACTACATAACCATTATCACTTGTAAACTATACTTACACTCGGCTACCCCAATTCACAGAAGTGAAAGGAGCATTTGGTTTTGTTTATCCGGGACCATGTCTATACCATAAAAAGTCACTGGGGATGGGTTACCCAGATTATGATAACAATACATACTGCGACAATTTCTATATGGAAAAACAGAATGTTACATTGGTGGGTTAGTGTTACAAGGAATTGATACTTACCTGAGAGTCTGGCTATTATCCCGCTTGCTGCCTTTTGTGAATAACACTGATACTTTACTCTATATCAATTGTTCAGTTATAGTGTTGTAAAAAAAAGACGATCCCTTTGGTGAACAAAGAGGATCCAAGTACTTTTGGAGTGAACTCCAGGTATGCAGCAGTGGATTATGAAGGACCGTTTTATGCACACCCAGGGTTTTTCTTTTTGTCTAATGGGACTTATTCTAATGTCCACAATGGTACAGATGATGTAGCTCTTGTAATGGTGTTGCCCTTGGGTGTACCTTGTAATTATGCTAAGCCTCACATACGATGGGTTAAGAGGACTCTGGCAAAATAATTTTGTGAGGGGATGACCAATATAGAGGTCAATAATTATAGTAATGGGGTCACTTTTAGATACATCCTTTCTTCTATTTTCACTTTGGGTGGTACCTCTATGGCCAGGGGTGAGAATGCTAGAGCATATTTTGGTGTAAGCTGCAGATTTGATCTAATACTACAGTAGCAGCTTTGCACAGCATCACCACTCAGAGAGCATGCAAATATATTCAGAACAGACTAGATATGCAGTAGATTTTATTGTAGCTAAGATTGGTAGTGTATACCCGGTAGTGGGAGATTAGTGGGGTTTTGGGATCAAAAATAAAGAAAAGAATATTACCAACACACATACTAGACATCCTTGAAAATTTGAAAGGAATGGAAAGTGGGAATTGGAAATGGTCTCTTTTTGGTAGATGGGGCTGGATTCTTGAAAAAGTGTTTTATCTGATTGTGTTATTGGTGCTCTGCTGTGTCCTTATTCAGCATCTTCCCTTCTGCTGCTCCTATTGTACCACTATTCTCACCCCTAAAAAGAAGATATCAATTCATGACACACATACTGCTATAATATTTAAAAAGATATTGAGGATCTGATGAATATTGATGAAGGAATTTTCAACTATTCCTCCCTCCTTACTGTTTTACTTCCTTATATTTATAGTATGGAGTGCTCATAACTGTTTATTCATTAGATTTCTTACTACTGTTTGTAGTTTTGTTTCCACTTGTTGCTGTTAGAAAATGTTTTAGTTCATGCTAAAAGGAGGGTCTGTCAGAATAGAAATTGTTTATGCTAACGCAGTTTTTATTAAAGTTAGCATTCGCCGTGCCATTTTCTATTTTGGGCGCCATTTTAGGCTGTTCAAAACTGATCTAGTTCAATTCCGAGAAATGCTCCTCTTGGAGTTTTGTTTCCTCACCTGAGTTTTGCTTCAAAAATTAGCACACTGTTCATTTTAGCACATGGCTTTCTCATTAGATAGAGGCCCACTCCCCCTTTTCTGGTGGCAGGCTCCGGATGGAACAACCTGGACCGTGTTACTTTGTGTAAGATATACCTTTGAAACCATTTTTTCCGTATTTCGCTGTTTAATTGCACCTGCTTGGAAAATTCCACTATGGTCATGTTTCCTCCCAGTTACGAAATGTACATAATGTATCTTTATGCACCCCTAGCGAATGGGCAGATGGGGCTCTGCTCTGTGTATATATGAATACACAGTTTTGGTTTGTACTCCCTACTGTCTGAATGACTCTTCATTTAGCACAGAAGGCTGAGAGGTGGTCATTGGTGACCCGGGTGTCCTTAAATGGGTTACTTCCTTCACCTTCACAATGACATCATGTATATCGAAGGAAGTAGTCTCTGACCATAGTGTCCAACACTGGTGCTAAGACAATGGTAGTGTGACACAACTACTCATCAAAAATTGTTTATTTCAGGCAACTACTAGATTTATTTTCCTTTTTTCATAGAAATTCATTGATCAGAACATAACTTTTTTGTCAAGAAATTAAAGCATTTACCTTTATAGATATAATATACAACCTCATATATGATAATTGTATTACTTTATATTTTGTTGAATATCATTAGATTATTGCAGAATCATAACTGCTGGTCCAGATACTTACCAGTAATCTTCATTACTCCGAGTCCTGGTCTTCCTTGTTTCAGTCCTTACTGAACAGGTAAGTATTCTGGACCTACAGACAGTGTTATCTAGCCCAACTAAAAATTCATACCCCCAAGATGGCCACCAAACTCCCATTAGACCATAAAGGAGGAAAAGAGGTAAGGACAATTCCAGAAATAACCAAGCAGAGATCAAGAATAAAATAAAAAAATAGTCAATGTACGCAGCGAAGGGCGAGGGGATTGCAGAACTGTGACAAGGAAGACCAGGACTCTGATGAATGAAGATTACCTGTAAGTAACAAGGTCATTACCACATCGTCCATCTTCCTCGTCCAGTCCTTACTGAATGTGTCATTACTCAAGCAGGGATGACATTGATTTTGGAATTCTGAAAAGAGTAACACCTGATATGATGCCATATTCAAGAATGAATCTAACATAGAAATAAAAATCAAAGAGATGTAGCTGACGATAACACATGGATACCAAACTTAGGTGTTGTTTCCCCACCCAGCTGGAAACAATAATGTGCCATGAAAGTATGTGGTATGGTCCATGTTGCAGCACAACTGATAACATTAAGACTGGCATCCTTAAATGCTGCCCAGGGGGAAGAAACTACCCTAGTTTATCTATCCTGAACAGAAGATGGAAAATACTGACAGGCAGTAGAAATTGTCAATTTTATCCACAAGGAAATGGTAGAAGTGGAGGATTTCAGACCCTTTCCTGCCAGACCAAAGGTAACAAAAAGGGAGTCAGATTTGCAAAAAGAAGCCAGCCTGGCAAAATAAATAGACCACGCTCTGTGAACCTCTATTATTTGCAAATCCAGTTCCTATGACTGCTGAGGATGAGGAAAAAAGACAGGTGGCTCAAGGTCTTCAGAAAAGTGAACATCTGACAGAATCTTTGGGGGAAAAGAAGGACTGAGAAGAAGAACTACCTTGTGGGACACCCCCGCGCCGCACGGCCACCAGCTGCTGCGTGTGCCCCCAGTGCCTGCCTCTGCATCAGCGCCGTCCTCGCTGCTGCCCTGAGCGCTCCCCTTTGGTTTTGGCCGTTTTGGCTGTAAATTGTGCTTGTTTTTCCTTGTGTGCCCGAGATCGTGTTTCCACTGTTTTTGCCCCGTTTTGCCCTGTATTAGTGCCTGCTTTCTCTGTGACGTTTCTCTTCGTTTTTTGGCCGTTTTGTCTGTAAATTGTGCTTGTTTTTCCTTGTGTGCCCGAGATCGTGTTTCCACTGTTTTTGCCCCGTTTTGTCCTGTATTAGTGCCTGCTTTCTCTGTGACGTTTTCTCCTCGTTTTTGCCTGCCTCCTTCCTCCTTGCCCGCCTACCTCGCCGCTCTCCCTCCCCGCTCCCGCTTCCCGCCACCGCCATTAGCCCCGCCCCTTTTTCTTCTGTACCCTCCCCGCTCCCGCCTCCCAGCTGCTCCGCCCACCCGCGCACTTCGCCTTAAATGGCGACCGTGCGAACGCGCAGCGGTCACGCGCAGCGGGCGCGCCGATTGTGCGCCGAAGGCGCGCCAAAGGTAAGCCCGTCTGCGCCCGTCCGCGACCGGATCGCGACCAGCGCCAGGACCCCTGGCCCACGAAGACCCCGACCGACCCGCCTGACGTACTCCGCCGCCACCCTCATCGCTCTCAACTCCGGCCGACTCCCTGAATGCCATCAAGCCACACCACGACACACCCACGGACCTTTCAGCTGCCACGCCTGCAAGTTCTCCTGCATCCGGACCAGCCCCGCACCAGCACCCGCCAAGTCGAACTCCAGCAGCACCCACCTCAAGTGCATCCTGCTCAACACCCGCTCCGTCCACAGACACGCCATCGAACTCTGGAACCTCCTGGACGCCACAGCCCCTGACGTTGCCTTCCTCACGGAGACCTGGATGAACGCCTCTTCGGCTCCCGACATCGCCATCGCCATCCCAGAGGGCTACAAGATCGTCCGGAGGGACCGCAACGCCAACCAGATGGGAGGAGGCATCGCCATCATCCACAGGGACACCATCCGTCTCACGACCAGCACCGGCAACACCCTGACCAGCGCCGAACACCTGCATTTCCAGATCCACACCAACCCGAACACCACCCTCAGAGGCACCCTGATCTACCGACCCCCTGGACCACGCACACAATTCAGCGAGGACATCGCCGACTTCGTCAGCCCGCATGCCCTCCCCTCCGCTGACTACATCCTCCTGGGGGACCTGAACTTCCACCTGGAGAACAACAACGACCACAACACCAGCACCCTGCTCGACAACCTCGCCAACCTGGGACTCAAGCAACTGGTGTCCACCCCCACCCACCTCGCCGGACACACACTCGACGCCGTCTTCTCATCCAGCACAGACATCAACTTCAGCCACGCCACAGAGCTTCAATGGACGGACCACAGCTGCATCCACTTCACCTTCAAGAGAACGACGACCCACCAACACCAGCAACAGGCCGCCCGCAGAAGCTGGAACAAGATCACAGCAGACCAGCTAGCCACCTCCCTGAGCCAACACCCTCCTGCCAGCTCAGCGAACCCCAGCCAGGCCGCCGACAACATCACGAAGTGGATCAGCAACTGCGCGGACGAACTCGCCCCGCTGAGGACCCCGCCCAGCAGACCCGGCAGCAAGAAGGCCCCATGGTTCACCGACGAACTCAAGAGCTCCAAGAAGAACTGCCGAGCCCTCGAGAAAGTCTGGAAAAGGGACCCGACACCGGACAACAGGACCTCCTACAAACTGGCCACCCGGAAACACCACCAGCTGATCCGCGCCGCCAAGAGAACAGCATTCAAGGACCGGCTGGACAACAACGCACACAACAGCAAGGAACTCTTCAACATCGTGAAAGAGCTTTCCAACCCCAGCGCAGGAAACAACGACATCACCCCATCGCAAGACCTCTGCAACTCCCTCGCCTCATACTTCCACAACAAGATCACGGACATACACAGCAGTTTCAACAACCAACCAACGCACACCACGACCGACCCGCCACCCCCCCCCACCACCACCCTCCACGCCTGGACCCCGATCAGCACAGAAGACACCATCCGCACGATGAACTCCATCCACTCCGGATCACCAACCGACCCCTGCCCTCACCACGTCTTCAACAAGGCCGACGCTGTCATCGCACCCCACCTGCGAGACATCATCAACACATCCTTCGACACCGCCATCTTCCCCGAAAGCTGGAAACACGCCGAACTCAGCGCTCTACTCAAGAAACCAACAGCGGACCCCACAGACCTCAAGAACTACCGCCCCATCTCGCTTCTCCCGTTTCCAGCCAAAGTCATCGAGAAGACCGTCAACAAGCAGATGGCCGCCTTCCTCGAGACGAACGGATCCCTCGACCCCTCACAGTCCGGCTTCCGAGCCAAACACAGCACCGAGACCGCCCTCATCGCCGCCACCGATGACATCCGAGCCCTGATGGACAATGGAGAAACAGCGGCCCTCATCCTCCTAGACCTCTCCGCGGCATTCGACACGGTCTGCCACCGCACCCTAATACGGCGCCTCAGCAACATCGGAATCCGGGACAAGGCGCTGGAATGGATCATCTCCTTCCTCGACGGAAGAACACAGCGAGTCCGCCTACCACCGTACAAGTCAGAGGCCTCCGAAGTCATCTGCGGCGTCCCCCAAGGATCATCACTGAGCCCCACCCTCTTCAACGTCTACATGAGCCCCCTCGCGGCCATCGTACGCAAACACCACCTCAGCATCATCTCCTACGCCGACGACACCCAGCTGATCCTCTCCCTGACCAACAACCCCGCCGCCGCCAGAGCCAACCTGCACGAAGGGATGAAAGAGGTAGCCGAGTGGATGACGACCAGCCGCCTGAAACTGAACTCGGACAAGACGGAAGTCCTCATCCTGGGCTCTTCACCCTCCGCCTGGGACGACTCCTGGTGGCCTCCCGCCCTGGGCACCGCACCCAAACCGACAGACCATGCACGAAACCTGGGCTTCATCCTGGACTCCTCCCTCTCCATGACCAGGCAAGTCAACGCCGTCTCCTCGTCGTGCTTCAACATCCTACGCATGCTACGGAAGATCTTCTGGTGGATCCCCTCAGAGACCAGGAAGACCGTCACCCAGGCCCTCGTCACGAGCCGACTAGACTACGGCAACGCCCTCTACGCCGGGACCACCGCCAAGCTCCAGAAGAGACTCCAGCGGATCCAAAACGCCTCAGCCAGACTCATCCTCGACATCCCACGGTCCAGCCACATCTCCGGACATCTGAGAGACCTTCACTGGCTCCCCATCAACAAGAGAATCACCTTCCGCCTCCTCACCCACGCACACAAAGCCCTACACGACCAAGGCCCGAGCTACCTCAACAGCCGAGTCAACTTCTACGCTCCCAAACGCCACCTCCGATCAGCCAACCACGCCCTCGCCGCCGTCCCCCGCATCCGAAGAGCGACTACAGGAGGAAGGTCCTTCTCCTACCTGGCCGCCAAGACCTGGAACTCCCTCCCGTCCGACCTGCGCCTAACCCAAGACCACCTCTCCTTCAGGAAGAAGCTGAAGACCTGGCTGTTCGAGCAGTAGCGGCACCCCCCCTCCCCAGCGCCTTGAGACCCTACGGGTATGTAGCGCGCTTTATAAGTGTCACTGATTGATTGATTGATTGATACCTTGCCAGGGTAAAACCTCAAGAAGGGAGCAGAGGCAAGCAGAGCACCAATCTCACCAATTCTACATCCTAAGCAAATGGCTACCAAAAAAGACACCTTGGCTGACAAACATGTGAAATGTGTCCTGGACAGGTGTATAAACAGCTACTTCTGGATAGCTCGAAGCATAAAGACAAGGTCCCAGGCAGGACATAGAGAATAAATAACTGGATGCCTGAGAAAAAAAACTCCTCAGAAGGTGAGAAGCCAAAGGTGCAGCCAAAAGAGCGTCTGAACACTAAAGAGCTTGAACAGCAGTCTATTGACTCCTCAAAGTCAAAACCTCTAACCCTAAAAGAAATCCATCCCTCAGGAATTCAGGAATTCAAGGAGGATCACAAGAATAAAGGAGGGACATTTCTAGAGGCACACCAAGTGGCTAATTACGATGCCGTAGGAAACGGCTCCGACCATTCCTGTGGCATTGTAATCTCCTGTTTGGATTGATGTCGGACCAACCCATTTTGATAGAGTCTGTTGGAAATTAGTCCAAGCAGGATTTCTGAATGGCTTACAAAGGGCTCGGAAAGCCCATCTGCCATTCACAAAGCCTCTTTCTGCCCGAGGGATTACAATGTCAGAATCAGACAGCCTTTCTGTGCCGGCCTTTCCAACACAGAAAGACTGTGGGAAGTTGACTTGGGGGCCGCCCAGCAGGGCCGCCATGGGTGCAAGGCCTCCGGATGTGGCCACCCCTGTTGATCTCTGCACCCCGTGACAGGCACCTTGAGGTGCCTACAACAGAATGCAGGGATGAACTGCACCTCAGCTCTTTACAATGAGAGCATGCATTCTGGTCAGAACGAATGCTCCCATTGTAAAGAATAGGAATGCGACCAAACAGTGTTGGTCGCATGGCTATTGCTGGTTTGGGAGATCCGACAGGAGGTCGTCGGTCCCAGTTCCAGATCAATGTCTGAGGAACTCAGGACCGTCCGACATCGAAATCGGCCCCCAAGCCTCAAAAGTCTTCCAGTGTTTACTGTATGACTTGAGAGTAGACAGTCTCCTAGACTGTTGGATCAGATCTGTAACCATTGCTGAACAACCCAGAAAAATTAGAGATGCCCTTTCAAATGCCAAACCCCCAAGTTGATCTTCTTCAGAGCAGGAATGGAGAGTCGAGGAAGCCAAAGAGGAGGAGGAGAGGAGGGAAACTGCAAGAGGGGAGAAAGGGACACCTGCAGGAGAAGCAGATACCATAGTCCCCGTGACCACCCTGGAACCACCATCAGGACTTCCGCCTGATCATCCAGAATATTTGTCACCACCTAAGGAATCAATAAGATAGGAGTGAAAGCGTAAAAGATCCCCTAAGTTCCAGGGGATGAAAAAGCAGGAGGCTGGAAGTAGGCTGCAAAACAAAGGGTGCTGATAATTCTCTCTAGTTGCAGAGAGATAAAAAATTAGAACCCCAAATCTCTTCGTAATCTGACAAAATCTACAGGCCCATTCTCCATCCCAGGATGATAAACTGCCTTGAGAAGAAGGAGATGAGATTTTGCCCACAAACCAATTGCCTGAGAGAGAAGAAATGGAAGCCACGGGCCCGCACCCCCCCCTTCCCCACCAGGAGATTGACATTAGACTAAACAACCAGATGGCTGTACGGAATGCAAATATGGTGATTTTGAAGAACAAAAGCACACAGCAGCTGACCAGGGTTTCGCACATCCACTTCGTCTGTTTCAGAAATATATGGTGGTGCGGCTACTCTCACCATCCGCTGCCAGGGATGTATCCAACATTCCATGAGGAGGATCGGCAGGGAACGGGGACCATATCATAGGTACCGTCGCATTACAACGTGAACCACAACCCCACTGAAGCCGGTTATCTTACCGAGCTTACTGACCCCCCCTCCGCCCTGGAGCCCCACAAGGGGTCCGGAATCAATACCCTTCTTGACTCTCCATTGTGACATTGACCAGCCAATCCGGGGGACTCGAACCATCATTCCACTTGGAATTGAGTATTAAGCATTCTTCAGGAACACACTGTGATCTACTGTGATCGTCCTTTAAACCGATTTCCTAAGAGGAACCACATCAAGAATCACCGCACGGACTTGACTGTCTAGTATATGCCCTGATGAAATTCCCAAGGCACGAATGGGAATGATACGCGTTGGCTGTGCCGTTGTAAGTGAAAATAAAGAATACTTTTAAAAATAAGAACAGAAGATCTACATGTTTTATGGACTCTCTTGTACTACTGACTCCATTGTGTGCGCCTCTCCACATGGTGATTTTGAATGTGGAGCAAGAAGTGAGCCAGAGCCCTTGAATGTCAACTAATTCCTTCTAGTTGGAGGAGAGGAGAGAGTCCTCATTGGACCATATACTCTGAGTCTTGTGCACTTTCAAGACTGCTCCCCAACCCCACTCACTTGAATCGGTGGAAAGCATTATCTGCAGGTAGGGCTGTGGCTGCTCCTCCGCTGAAGCAGAGTAGCATCGGCCCACTGCTTTTTAGCAAAGAAATTAAATTAAAATAATTTGTGTTATTATCATTTTATTTTGTCCTTGTTCCAGCAGCTTTTTGTGCTGCTCTGCTCACGTGTGCATTGACTGTTTGTCTGGCCCTCTAGGTCCGGCCATACAGTCATGTGCACTTCACATGTACTCCATGCAGGATGTATTACAGCCTGCATGGAGAACATGCCCAGGCTCTCACTCAGTATCTGACCACTGAACTACAGTACTCAGACCAATCACAACGCTGCTAAGGCAGAATTGTGATTGGCTGACTGGGAGCCTCGGTGTGCTTCATGTTCAGGCGTAGCAAGGGGCTACGGAGGAGAGACATGGCAAGGAAGCAGAGAGAAGGTAAATTTTTTCCTGTTCTTTTATTTTTAATACCCATTTACCCCATGTCCTCCAACCTCCAACCACCATCCCTGTCCCTGTCCCCCCACCCTCAGATCCATGTCGCTGGGGGAGGGAAGGAGACAAAAACCCTTTCTGCAGGTTTAAAAGATGCAGCCACCACTGGAGGGATGTCTGAATCTGATCTGACACTGGAATAGGGTAATCATAGTCTTTCAAGTGTTAATACTGATGTCAATCTACACAACAATACACGTGTATTCAAAAATGAGATCAAGCCACTGCTCTTGAAACCTCCCCAGATGGCCTCTTCATTAACCCTGAGTAAGAATACTTGGTCAGGCAGGCCCTGCATCTAGGCCTGAGGCTACTGATTGTCAGATCACAGGCGAGGTGACATGTAACCAGCCGGACAAATATGTGAACAGGGAAAACCCAGATTAGTCTCACAGAAAGTCAGCAACACCACGTTGGTCCAAGGAGATTGTGCCCAATAAAGCACATATGCCGAAGGTGTTCGTGTGTTCTGAAAACACCATCACGTTAAATACCACATGAAATTAGAAAAACTCAGCCAATCAGAGCACAGCACACACAGTACACACAGTAATCACATACTCCCCATAATAGAAAGCTGAACACTTCAAACAGTGGCCCTCTAGTGTCCATTCAGAGTCAAGACCCACTTGCAGTCACTATCAGGTGGCCTGATTTGCACCCCTTGACTAGGCATGCATTCCTTTCTCTAAAACAAAATCTAGATGTTTTATGATGTTTGAAAGACTATTTATAATGGCTCGCTGAACAAATGTATGTTGAGACAGTCCTCAGACCCGTTTCTAGGGATATTTTCTAACCACATCTACCTAGATACATCACTTTGTAAATATGATGCAACATTACACATTTTTACCAAGTGTTCCTCTTTTTCCAAACACCGCTTGTCTTTTGTTTTTTCAAGTTAAATTCATATTCCATCAGTGGAAGGACTGAACACAAAATAACAGGAGATGATGCACCAGAAGATGCAAATGGAGATGCCCCCGCGTAAGAATGGCGAGGGTGGATGCCATCTCTCCTTGACTCCTCAACCAAGTCTTTGCAGGCACCTGATCCTGCAACAGGAGAAATGACGGATGAGCAGCGAGCTTGGAAACCCTCACCTGCTTCAAAAATACCTGGCCTAATTTTGTCCTAAACACAGCCCCTATGAACTTCAAGTTCTGAGATAGACAAAGTGAGGACTTCTTGACATGTAGAAAAACGTGATCCTGCACAGGCCCACTGAATGTCTTGCTGTGCCTTATAAAATGAAGAGGATGCGATGAGCCAATCATCAAAAATGGATACACTCTAATTGCCAAGGCATGGAGTATACCCGCCAACAGGACCAGGAGCTTGAAAACACAAGTAGCTAAGGCCAGACCAAAGAGCATAACTTGGAACTAAAAATTGAGATTTGTTACTGCAAAATGAAGGAATTGCTTGTAACTTGAATGGATGGGAACATGGAGATAAGCATCCATGAGATTGTTCGAGCACAGAACTTCCCCTTTTCTGATGAGCAGCAGAATGGATTGGATGGATACCAGTCTGATGACAGGTAAACACAATTACCTGTTAGAGATTGAGCACTGGGATACACTCCCCAGAAGACTTCTTCACAAGGAAAGTTAAGAATAGTACCCCAGATGGAGTTCTTTGAAGGTTCTGGAATAATACCAGCCTTGTTCATAAGAAGGAAGTTGGACTCCCTATAACAGAGCTTCCCCAAGCACTGAAGACTGAGGCAGAGGTGTATGACAAAAGATTCATGGAGAATTGCAGTGAAAGGGAATTGAATATCCTGACGACACAATTTCTGGAGCCCATTGGTCTGGGATTGTGGAGTACCAGACCTCTCAGAAGAGAAGAAGCCTACCCCGTAACAAAGCTGCTGCAGCATAGTCATTCCTTTGATGGAAATTCTTGTGGGGCTAAGATGGTGATAGAAGACTGGAACTGGGGCATGTTCGTAATTGAGGCCTCCCTTCAATGACCCATACCTCAAAAGGGCTAGGTCCTGCCATTCGAGGGGCTCAAACGCTTGCCGACAACCAAACCTGCAGTCTCTTTGAAACAACCGTACCAGAGTGATCAACTCCTTATTCTCATCCGACTTCTACCGGGCTCGCATCCACAGTGAGTCTACACTGTATTGGTTGAACCTAAAGCTGCTGCTGAACATAAATTGTCAAAAGGCACATCTGATACAAAATGAACCTGTTGTTCCATTATTGAAAGCAGGTCACAACAGTCCTTGCCTTCATCCAAGTGGTCAGCCAACAGGTGAAAGTGTTGCCAAAGAGATTGAATTGTATATATGGTGTAGGCGTTGACACAAACCACAAAAATAGAGGCCTCATATGAAGGCTTAACCGCTCCCCTTCATTTTAGCAATAGAATCTGAGGTTAAGGCATCCTCATATATAACAATTCCTTGGGAGGACAAGCCAGCCATGAGTTATCCACTTTAACATTAGCCGGGAATTAATCAGAAAATCTCAAGCAGGTAGTGTTTCACCAAAAAAAGGAGGTAAAGTCTGCTTTTTCAAATTTTTTCCATTAATACTTTGATACTCTCTCTCAACCTATCCTTTTAAAAACCCTCAAATCATGTGGCATCACGGGTTCGGCCCTCGAGTGGCTATCCAGTTTCCTGACAAATAGGACCTTTCAAGTTTTCTCTGCCTCCTCCAAATCTAGAATTCATGTGTCTCAATACGGAGTTCTGCAGGGATCTGTATTGAGCCCTCTGCTCTTTAATATTCATGTCAGCCCCTTAGCTGCTTTGTGGAACAAGCTGGGCTCACAGTGTATTCTTACGCCGATGACACCCAGCTTATTTATTTACTTTCGACCAAATCAAACAACAACTCCTCTGTGCTGAGATCCGGGTTGATAAACATCGCAGATTGGATGCATAACAACAAATTAAAACTAAACGGTGGTAAAACCGAGCTCCTCCTTTTCGGCAAAAATAAATCCCTCTGGGGCCCTCAACACTGGCCTTCTCAGATGGGGCCAACCCCGATTCCTGTACAATCTGTCCGGAATCTCGGATTTATGGTTAATGATCAACTACTCATGAGACAACAAGCCGGCAAGGTAGCCTCTGTTTGCTTTGTCATCCTGAAATGGCTAAAAAAAATGCTGTGGATGCTTCCTTTGCCCACTCAAAGAATGGTAGTTCAAGCTCTAATAACATCTAGACTGGACTACGGTAACGTTCTGTACTTGGGAGTGGGCAAGGAAGCGCTACACAGGTTACAGGTGGTTCAAAACGCTGCCGCTAGAAAGCTTTGCAATCTTCCTACCAGAACATCTGTTTCAGCCGCATTACGTGATCTCCACTGGTTAAAAATTGAGAACCACGTTAAATGTAATACTCTATGCTATATGCATAGGATCAACGCTGGAGTAGCACCTTACTACCTTCAGGCCTTCAGGCCTTAGTGCATCAATATTGACCTACGCGCTCCCTTCGATCCGCTAATCAGCAGTATTTTCAAATTCCGAGGATTAAAAGAACCAGAATGGGTGGATGATCTTTCGCCTTTCTGGCTCCTGTACTCTGGAACTCAATGCCTCTTTTGCTTCGCACTGAGCCACAGTATCAGAAGTTCCGCAAGGATTTAAAAACTTGGCTTTTTAATCAATAGATTTTCCATCGGCACTGAGATATCTGTTCTTTTTGCATTCCTAGCGCCGGGAAACCTTCGCGTAGCTGTTGCGCTGAATAAATTTAATTAATAATAATAATAATAATAATAATGAAAAAGCACATTACAAACGGCTCCAAGAAGTGGAAGAGACTCCAAATCCAAAGGATGATATTGCACTAAGAAATCATCCTCACTGATTGTGGAAGCAGGAGGAGAGAACCTCAGATTCCCCCGCAGATTTTGAAAAACCAGAGTCAAATCATTGCCCTGAACAAAACGACTTCTGCACCCCTCCTGCACTGCATCAGGGCCAGGTTCAGTCAGGTTGCCAGTGTGCTGAAAATAGGAAACTTTAGTGGGAGGAGGACTGTAATGTATTACTTGTGTGTCATACACCGCGTGATGTTTCACGCGGCGTATGACCGTTCTGTTTTATGGGGCTCGGCTCGTGATTTACGCGAGCCGCAGCCCGTGGATAAACATGTTGTTTTACGAATGTATTGTTTCCCGTGCATGGACGCCTGATCTTCGGTTGGCCATTGTAACCGCTGGCTTGCCGCTGATCGGACGCTCCGTGCCTGGGTGGAGTTTTACCATTGGAATAAACTTACTGATTAATTATACTGAAAGTCTCCTGATTCCCTTCATCACATTTTGGCGACGATCGGGGAACAAACTCCACCTTACCCACGCTAAAAATTGAATTTCAATTTACTTCTCCGATTCTGGATTTCATTCGACACCTCATTCCGGTATTGACGTCTTCGACAAGCATTTCGTGTTTTACTAGGAGCAAGATCTTCGCAAGACACGAATCCCAATAGGTTATTGAAGTTTTCAGAGGCGTTCCGTCATATTACTGGTTTATTTTCCCTCTCCACTAAAGCTCCTCCACAGTGTGCTCTATTATTTGTTGCAAAAGCTGCACAGATTTTATGGTAGAAGGACCTGCTTTACTATCCATCATGGAAGCATGAGGCCACTCCCCTATAATGAACTATCACCAGGAGCATTAGGCACAAGGAAAATACCAAGCAATTCCCTAAATAATCCAGCTGTCATAGCAACCATGCAGGAAAATGCAGAACTTGCAAGACTACACTAGTCCGCCATATTGGTTTGGACAAAGAGAGGAATCTTACATTTAGTAATCCATCTCACCACAATGGGATGACAAATGAAACTCAAGCACTATGGGTGAGATACGAACCGAGAAGGATTGCTTAGACCACCAAGCGAGTTGTGTAAATGTGAGAACAAAAGGTCCTCTTGCCATGCAAAGTAAAATAAAAAATAAAAAAAAAAGGAGATTATCAATAATAAACACTGATAAAACAGAAAAAAATCCCCTAAAATTCCAGCCTGGAAGGTAACCTGTACATGTGTACAGGACAAAATAACAGGAACTCTCCTTACCTCCTTTATGGTGTTTTGGGAGGTTTTTTTTGCCATCTTAGGTACGAATTTTAGTTGGGCTAGGTAGCAATGTATGTTGGTCCAGAACACTTACTCATTTATTAAGAACTGGACGAGGAAGACAGGCGAGGAGATAATGAATGTTTACTGATGGTCTCCTTTGAGACCTACAGGACACTATTTTAAATTCTGCCAATATTAACTTAGCCATTTTGCCCAAGGATAATACAATGAGTTCGATGAGCAATAATGACAAGATATATTTGAGCATCACTGCACCTTTCTGGTGTGCAATGCAGAAGTATGTTATCACTTTATCCTACATCCATTAACACATGTTAGCTAGCAAAGCAATTGTGTTTTTTTGCAGAGCAATTGGTTTGCGACATGAGCATATTTTTGCTTTGCAACAGAAGTACTAATCCTTCAGAGCACAAACATATGAGTTTAGCTGGATTCACAGAATCCTGAGCCATTAGCATTATTCAGGTAGGATTTGCTTGCAAATTCTATTGAACGAATGGGGAAATGCAGGTATGAAGGCCTGTGAGGCCTCTGTTCCTCTAACTGTTTCCAGTTGTCGGCAGAGGACTTATTTTTCTTTTTAAAGCATGTTATAGACACAAATACAAAGTATCATTGATTCAAAAGCATGCAGATCGCAAAATCACGTGTCTCGTTTTTCCTCAGTGAACTGTCTCTTGGTAATATGTGATCTAGGCACAAGTTACAACAATTGTTATAAAATGTATCACACTTCTTGTTAACTATAAAGTGGGGGACATTCTCTGGAGACTGTGCTGAGCTCACTGCTAAATTATGTTTGCATCTCCAAGAATAGATGTTGTTTTTATTTATACGCTGTTAGATGTTGTTTTTATTTATACGCTGACAGCAGAAATTCTACATTTTCAACTGCTAAGATTTATCTTGGTTGTATCCCAACACAAACCAATCTATCAGTTGAAAATGTCTTGGGTTTCAAATTACAGCAGAATGTAATGGGAAATATTGACTCAATACGTACAAACAATGTCTACATGTCTACGATTCGAAGTCTATTGTATAAAAGTCCAGTTCACGATCACTAAATAATTTTCTATGGCTTCTGTCTGCTCTGTTTAATTAGTGGGACTAAAGGATAGTAATTGTGAGAGTGAAGTTTTACAGGTTTTCAAGTTTTCTTTATGACTAGATCTTTGCAGTAAGGAGGTTAGCACGACTTGGCAATGGAATAAAAAGAGATGTGGGTGACTGTATTGTGGTAATCTTTAGAGAACCCCATGGTGAGTATCTTCTATTTAGGTTAAACTATGCATTCCAAGGCAAAATCAGGGCTTTGCTTCTAGGTTACTTTATAAACCTGTGAATTGTTTCAATGCACTGATGTTGCCACCTCGTGAGTGGTGAATGAGTGGTATTTACTAGATATGCGTCTTAGGCTCTCCTGAACAGGTTGATTGACTTCACAGTGAGCATGGTCCTTCATTGCAGACGTCCACCTTTCCTTAACCCCTTCGCAGCCGGGCAAATTCCCATGCTGTGCTGGGAGGGGGGGCGCACAGCACCCCTGTGCTCATGACGAGGTCAGCTCATCATGAGCCACGGTGGTTGTGTGCTCATGACGAGCTGAGCTCGTCATGACCACACCCGTTTCTTTAGAACGTTTGCACAGCAGGGGAATTAGCCCAGCGTCCGAGTGTACAAAAGGTCATGACGAGCTTAGCTCATCATAAGCACACGAGCACCGTGGCTCATGACGAGCTCGTCATGAGATTCGAAGGGGTTAATGTGTGGTTGCCCCAACCTGTGACACAAATGTTTTGGTCACTTTGAAATTAGTGGCAGGTTTTTCTAATAATGAGGTTGGCTACCCTGTTCCAAATCTCAATGGTAGGTGTGCCCCTGTTTTCATTACCCTCATTCCTGATACTATTTCCTTGGGCCCTCCTATTTTTGACAAACAGACTCTGAATCTGCCTACCTGTCGGGACGTTGAACCTTGGTCCCTTGTTGCTGCTTGTGTGTCTCTCCCAGCGCTGCATCTCGCTGAACCCGCTTTGCGGGTCCCGTATCCCTGTGTGCGCTGTGCGTGAACTTTGCACCAAAGGAGGTACTGAGAACTTGGAGACTGCTGCCTGTGAGGTGTGTAGTGCTGCAGCTGGGCTGCGAGCGGTAGAACCAGGGACTCCATCTCCCAGGAGTCCCTGTGAGTTTAACCCGAGACACCTGGGCCGCTCTCCCTGCTTGCCCCGCCCCCACCAACAAACATAAAAATCTTTTGCTTCCTGAATCCCAACGGGACTCTGAATCTGCCTACCTGTCGGGACGTTGAACCTTGGTCCCTTGTTGCTGCTTGTGTACCTCTCCCAGCGCTGCATCTCGCGGAACCCGCTTCGCGGGTCCTGCATCGCTGTGTGCGCTGTGTGTGAACTTTGTACCAAAGGAGGTGCTGGGAACTTGGAGACTGCTGCCTGTGGGGTGTGTAGTGCTGCAGCAGGGCTGCGAGCGGAGGAACCAGGGACTCCATCTCCCAGGAGACCCTGTGAGTTTAACCTGAGACACCTGGCCTGCTCTCCCTGCTTGCCCCGCCCCCACCACCGAAGATAAAAATCTTTTGCTTCCTGAATCCCAACGGGACTCTGAATCTGCCTACCTGTCGGGACGTTGAACCTTGGTCCCTTGTTGCTGCTTGTGTGCCTCTCCCAGCGCTGCATCTCGCGGAACCCGCTTTGCGGGTCCTGCATCGCTGTGTGCGCTGTGCGTGAACTTTGCACCAAAGGAGGTGCTGGGAACTTGGAGACTGCTGCCTGTGGGGTGTGTAGTGCTGCAGCAGGGCTGCGAGTGGTAGAACCAGGGACTCCATCTCCCAGGAGTCCCTGTGAGTTTAACCCGAGACACCTGGACCGCTCTCCCTGCTTGCCCCGCCCCACCAACCAACTCTCTTATATCAATAGGACCCTTTCCCCGCTGCGCGGAAGCATCCCCGGAGAAGCCCGGGACAAGGGCGGGGCCGTCTGCGGCCGTCAGAGGCCGGAAGAGACTGGACTGGGCCAAGGCTCTTGGTTGATCTCCCGAGATTGTGGAGCATTTACTCGTTTTGTAAGCCTACTTTGTCTGCCTTTGCTCTTATGTTAGTTGTTGGGGCACTTTTAGCTGATCAGCTGTCACTCATCTGTACATTCCACGAGAGTCTAGTGTTCGCGGTTCTCACTTTTTCCTCTCTCTGTTTTCGGTGAGGACGATGGAGTGCCGCGAAACTAGAAGTATGGCGGCGGCAGGTGGTAAAAAGCTGACCTAAGAAAGTCTGTGCTATAACAGCCGGGAACACTAGTATTGATTCAAATGAGAGGGGTAGAATAGTAGAGTTGAGGGAACCCAGTAGGGAATCTGTGGCGGAAGTAGTTCAATCTGAAACCGCAAGATTACCCTTGAATATTATTGATGATACCATGCTGGATAACTCCCTGGCCGATATCCTTGAAGACAGCACCATAGCCGACAGGTCGGGAGTCAACAGAACAAGGGTTACAGATGGGGAGGAGGAGCCCATAGGCTGTACTATAACAAAATTTATTAAAACACTACTTGCACCCTTAGAAGCTAGGCTTTATGGTTTTGAAAAACTGCTTCATGATATACACAAGGATATAAGGTTTCAGGATAGCCATTATGCCAACAGGGCAACTCATGCTACCGCTCTAGCTAGCAAACCTTGGCCTGCGGGTAAGAGCTCAGTAGTGGTCAAAAATAAGACACCGAAGAACCCGGTGCTGAATCTCCCTAACCCTCTGAGTAATAAAGAGAGTACTCAAAGCCCTACATTACATAGGCCCACTGACCAAGTGTACCGACCAGATTCTCGGACCAGATGGAATCAGCTCCTATGAGCCCCTCTAACCCGGCCGGAACGTACTCACCTCCCTCCTTAGAATGTATTTACAATGGGTATGGATATATGTATGTATATCTTGTACCTAAGGATGGGAAAGATAGCAATAAACATGCATTGGTTTTCTACAATATCCTATTCACACCTATTGGTCTCGCGGCCACGTAGGCCCAGACTGGTCTACCCTAAGGCAGGTCTGATAATATACCATTACACACTGATCATCAGTGCTCACCCGACGCACAATCCGGCGCGCCTACACACATATAGGCCTGCAGACCCAGTGCTCTCATTAATATCCGATCTGCAATCTGGCAGATCTACACACCTCTCTATCTTAGGTGCTCTCACTTACACACGGCTCACAATCCGGTGAGCCTCCACACCGTCTCCCTCCGGTGCTCTCACTTACACACGGCTCACAATCCGGTGAGCCTCCACACCGTCTCCCTCCGGTGCTCTCACTTACACACGGCTCACAATCCGGTGAGCCTCCACACCGTCTCCCTCCGGTGCTCTCACTTACACACGGTACAATCACTTTCCTATGAACCTCTAAGGATGAAGTCGGTGGTTATCTACTCGAAATGAAACTACAATAATAGAAATTGGTATGGCCAAATTATAATATGTACCTTCTGCTCCTGACATCAAATGTTCCCTCTCTCCCTACTTGCTCAGTCATTCCTTACCTGATCGGGATTCGCATCCGTTCATGCAAACAATGTCTAACTAGAAGCTCAGGTTACCCTGATTGAACGAGAATACAAGGCACATGTCAGTTCATTATGAACTGGGGTGTTTTCTTTATTACAACAAAAAATAAGCACAATACTACACAATGTATATACTGTAAAGAAAAGTAAAGGTTAGAATGCGCGCTTAACAAGGAAAAGGGGCAGAGATCACCTTATTAATGTGAAGTCGGGGCTCGGCAGTCATCTAGGTTCCCTTCTCGTCTCTGTGTCCTGGCTCGCCTCGCAGTCACACCCCAGCCGTCACAAGTACACGTCTGCACCGCTAGGCTCAACCTCGTCTGCTTCCCTCCAGGCCACTGGAACCTTGCTGGTTATTAACTACCGTCTCTCTCTCTCTCTCTGTTTCAGTGCGCTCCACGCTAATACTCCTTCAGTCTTTCTCAGAGAGTTTCGATCTTAAATCTTTCTCGGACTTCAAAGATGGTGACTGTCCGCCATGGAATAATTAATGGCAGAGATGCTAACGGCTAGATGCCGCCTACGAACTGACTGACGACTGACTAACACCTTCGCTAATATCAAAGCCCGTTCCTTCATGGAAAGTTACGGTCAGCCACCTGCCGCCCACCAAATTCTTGTACCTCCCCGTACCAAGGACACGTTCCCAGCCGGCCGGCCTGAAGTTGTGTCTTCGGAGTGGAGAAAATACATTCCTTCAATAAGGGCCAGCCTGAGCCGGTTCTCTCCAAGCAAACAACAGCTTGAAACTAAAACACTACACTTGACCTAGAAGGCCTCTCAAGCTACCAGGCAGAGAGCAAGATGGAGTCTGTCTCGTTTAAGGCCTACAGGGCCCGCAATATGCGCAACTCCATGAAAAATATCCTAACACTTTAGCAAATGGGCAAATCATGATTAATACTTATGTATCTATCCCCTAACTTAGATTCATAAGCCCTACACTAAGGAAAGGGACACGAAAATACTCTACTATATAAAAGGCAGGGATCCTGTCTATAGTCCTAATCCCTATGCCATGGGGGTGATAGACTGGCGTCACTCTCCATCATTCTCCCTCTCAAAGGAGCCAGAAAAGGGCAGCCATTACACCAAGGTAATCTAAAAGGCCCCGTTACCTTTACTGCAAAACCCGACTTAGCCCCCCTTGAAAAAATCATGACTCGGCGAAACATTCACCTACCGCCAGATGCCTGTCCCTATGTGATCATTTTGACAGGGCTATCGGAACTAGCCCCTCCAAATTCAGAAACTTTCCACGCGCTTAAAAATAAGGTATGCCACTGGTTAGCTAATAATTATCCCCTACCTTCAAATCTCTGTGGCAATATCTTAATGGTTGAGAGAACGCCTTGGGTGGGACATAACAGGAAAAGAATACAGGGGGACTGTATAGTAGTGACTTTTGAAGATTCCCGCATTGTGGAATACATTTGCGGGGGGAATCCTTGTAACAATGGTACCTTAGTCACGGCCAGGCCTTTGTCCTATTTTTACATGCCCATTGAGCAACGGGACAATAGATGGAGTTGGCTAAAAGACCCCAATCATCATAGAGGAGTGAGGGGGCAAGAGGTGCCCAGGGACATGAATCCCTATAGTTGGGGTGGGGGCAGGGAGGAGGGGTGGAATCTAGTTCAGAGAAGAGGAGGAAGGCATAACTATGGCAATAGATACCATGCAGATAGTTTAAGGGGTAATGGTATGATTGTTGGTTACTCAAATAACTATACCCAAGCTCCCCATGTACTAGAAAACCTCTGCAACATCCCAATGACGAACCAGTATGACTGCCTGTCCGACATAGGTTGGGTGGATTGACAACAGGTGAGCACAGTGTCAGGAAATGATAAAGGAAACAGGATCATACCCGTTTTACCCGCAAAAGTGGCCCCGGAGATTGGGGTCCCTAGTGTGGATACTAGGGTATCAGCTCCAGTTGCCCATGAGCTTGGCAAGGGCAGGGATTTAGTAATTAGCGCAAATAGTCAACAAGCAGGTAGGGAAGCCACCAGAGGCAACAGAGACATAAAGGTGGTAACTTGGAATATTGCTGGGCTAAGGAACAAAGTTGATGATCCTATTTGGAGGGAATTTATAGGTACTGCAGACATCATTGGCCTACAGGAGACCTGGGACACAAAGAACATACTTACCTTGGATGACTATTTCACCTACTCTCTCCCAGCAGTTACTACCACTAGAGGAAGAGCTAGGGGGGGGGGGTGGTAACCCTAGTAGCAGCTAATGTTCTTGGAACACACACAGTGATTGCCTCAGGTTCCCCCTACTGTTTGGCAGTCAAAATTGCCTGTAAAGGGGCATATAATGTTCTAATTGTAAATTTTAATAACTCTTTTGATAGAGCCACCTCAACCAGCAACCTGACAGCGTTAAATTCCTTCTTAGCAGAATATAAGGAGCTGACGGAGTCTCAATGCTTTTTAATATTACTGGGGGATTTCAATATTCATGGATGCCCAGATAAATGTTTGTCCAATGATCTATTTGCCCCCATTGAACAAGGTGATATTCATTTTGAGCATACGGATCAGGGGATCCTATTAGAAAACATCTTGGCTGAAAATGGTTTAATGTTACCCACGGGGAATGAGGTGAATATACCAAGTTTTAAGGGAAATGGCAGCGGGTCAACTATAGATTTTATCTTTACAAGTTTAACCCTGGGGAGTAACATAGTAGGCTATTTTCCTGTCTGGTCTCATTTTAGCGATCACAACCCTGTCTTTCTACGTGTCCTTAGCACATCTGAGAGCCCATTGAGCAGGGTTGATAAACAAGATATTCGGGCAACAGACCAGGCACGTAGGATTAAATGGTGCAAAATTGTCCCTGAGGATTTCTTAAGTAACCTCTCCAATATTAGAAGGGAGGAGTTGCGTATATGTATGGATGAGGAAGCTGGGGACAGAGAGGTAGTGGAGGCATATCAAAAGGTCTGTCACCAGGTCATGTCTGATTTAACGTGTTCTGGTAAAGTTAAAGATTCGGGGACAGTCGGCTGGTTTGACCATAACTGTTCAGTAGCCGATCGTAAACTGAACGAGGCTTTAAAATGCAAGCCAGTCGACAGACAAAGTGTGGCCCTCTTAAGGAAAGCATATAAAGCAGCAGTAGAACAGAGGAGACGGGAGATCAGGGAAGGTGCCTGGGCAGAATTGACCTCCATAGATGTGATAAAAAACAGTGCCAAATCCTGGGCAGTGGTCAATCAACCTTACTTTGTTGACTCAAGTAACAATGTCTCAGACTGTGGCATCCAGGAAGACAAGTGGCTCACCCATTTTAAGTCAGTTTATGAACAGGTGACTATAGGGGTTGACGGTTCAACCTCGTTGACTAGTCATCCATATACTTTAGTGGTGAATGAGGGTGAGGTGGCTGAGGCCATCAGTAAAATGACAAGCAATAAGGCCCCCGGCCCTGATGGCGTACCAGCCGATCTTTTTAAATCCAATATAGCAATATGGTCTAAAGTTTTATCTAATGTATTTAATAGAATTTGTAAATTCGGTATCCCAACGACCTGGTCGCAATCGGTCATTGTACCTATTTTTAAAAAAGGTAATAGAGGAGACCCGGGCAATTACCGCCCAACTTCCCTTATAGATTCTGCAGTGAAGGTCCTAGGCAGAGTGGTTCTGTGTAAATTAACTGATTGGCTGTCAGCATTACAGTATGGGTTCAGAAAGGGGCGCAGTACGATAGATCAGAGCCTCAACCTCCAATTGCTGATTGGAAAGTATACCATAGCGAAGCAAAGTTGTTTGTATATAGCATTTATGGACCTGTCCTTGGCCTTTGACTGAGTGAACATGTCCAAGCTATGGGGTTTGCTCCTAAAGATGGGCATCGATGAAAACATAGTATACTTTTTAGCCGATCTTCATAGGGATCTCACAGCCGCAGTGAGATATGATCGTAAGGGGAATTGTACGGGCAAGATAGGTATAACCAATGGGGTCAGGCAAGGCTGTATTTTAGCCCCCCTATTATTCACCTTATACATTAATGAGCTTGCCAGTGTGCTAGGAGCAGCTTGTAAGGATATCCCGAGGGCAGGCAAGTTTCCCCTTCCCGCATTATTATATGCGGATGATGCCGCTCTTTTAGCGCGCACGTCAGTAGGGTTACAAAGTCTTTTAAATTCCTTTTATGAGTTTATGTCCTACTTGGATCTCAGCGTTAATTACACCAAATCTCATGTCATGGCTGTGGGTACAAAGGGCAGGCACAGGAAGCTGATGACACTCCACTGTAATGGGAATAGGTTATCGAGGGTAACTAGATTCCCATACCTTGGGGTGGTTTTTGATGAAAGTTCCACCTGGCTTCCACAACTGTCTGAGAAAAGAAATGCTTTTGTTCGGTCCATTTTTGCAGTTCTGGGTTTTTCCCGTAAATTGAGGGTAAAACCGCTACAGGCAGTGTTAAAGGTTTATGCCGCCAAATGTGTTTCCATAGCGATGTATGGCGCAGATCTATGGGGTTTTAAGAATGCCAAGTTGTTTCAGGTGGCAGAGGATACGTTTCTGAAGTCCATTTTATCAGTACCACAATCGACCTCAGGTTTCATAGTGCATCAAGAATGTGGGGTGGAATACCTAGAAGACCGGATTGCCATCGCACCCCTTTTAAACTGGATTGCGGTCTGGTTGAATCCGGAATTGGAGGTGAACCATGAGATCCTGAGGGACTGTCTCACTTTAGAACATTGGGAATCCATTCCATGGCTAAAATATGTCAAAAAACTTGCAGCCTCATTAGGCCGCCCAGAATTGTTTTATGAACCGTCCAAACTGGTTAAGGGAGACATGAAATGGATCAAGACCGCATTTAGGCTGCATAAAGGGATGGATAGAGAAGGCCATGAGTTGACTAAGCCAACCATGAGAGCCGATCAGTTAGTTGTAATAACAGACCGTGATCTAGAACCATATCTGAAGGTTGGTAATAATAATGCTAATCACAGATATCTACTAACCAAGTTTAGGCTAAATAAATTTCATCTCCTTCTCTCTGGGCACCCATGTTGGACTAAGGTTTCAGAATTAGAATTGTGCACTTGTGATGGATTTTCGATAATGGACACTGCTCACTTCAAGTTCTTTTGTGGTTATTTTACGGATATCCGGAAAAAAATCATTGTACCCCTACTAAAGGATAAACCGTTTAGACAAGTGAAACCGGCCCTATTATATCTTCAACTGCTGCTCAATACGTGGGAAATCATTAATGTTGCTACATTTTTAAACATAGCCATGAGACTAAGGAAAAAACTAGTTAGTCTAAGATAATAGTCTTGCATGGTCTATTTTTAGAGCTTGTTAATAATGAATTTTTAATTAAATTGGATGAACTGTGTATGTTTTTTAAATTTACACATGAATTTGGTATCTTTTCTGTACAGTTTTTATCTTTTTTATATATGTTTTTGCTGTCTGTTAACCATATTGTAATTTGGTACCTCGGCCCTTCTTTGGGCCTTTGTATACTTTTGTGGTTTTTGTTATGTACCGAATAAAGTATTTCTGACTGACTGACAAATAGGTTTGACATCTTGTGGTTCATGCCTATTAAGTGGGCAGCATATAAACCTGGACGCATATTTACGAGCCTCGTTGTGTTGCTATTGTAGCAAGGAACGTGGTGCAATGTGCAAAAGCAATGTAATTCAAAAAGTAGATTTATGAAGCCACGGAATACCACCTAGAGTGGCAATGAATGGCTACATTAATCACTGCCGTCGTAATACACTGTGTCAGGGAGGTATTCCATGGGTGTGGTGTGGGTGTTCTTATGCAACATTCATGGATTTTGATGCATTCTCACATTTACCAGAAGTGGTAGAGCTGGGAATGTGCAAAAAACCTATGCCCCCAAGGGAAGGCATAACGAGGAGAATTGTTTTGATTTCTATTAGTTTCTTCCTCTTTATATGTGTGCTGCATTCTGCAGTACACATTGAAGAGGTAAATGGCTCAGGGTTTTTTGTGTGCAGGAAGGTGCCCTTTCCTGCACAAAAACAATTCACCTTACTACTCAGGCACCCTTGTATCATGGTGCAAGGGTACCTATATTGACTCTAGGCAGCCAAGTCAGTGCAGGGGAAAAGGCAGGAATGCATCATATTCCTGCCCGTTCACTGTCACACAGTAAAGCAAAGCGATGTGACCTTGCTGCGCTGCACTGCATGACAAACTCATAAATTTGCCACTTGGTGTCATGGCCCGTGGCTGAATTAATCAAAAAATTGAATCACAAATTTAAATAACACAAATTGCGTTACATTCATAAGGAATTTTAATGTAATTTGGGTATAGGAGACTTCGGGCCTCGAAACACCTTATATGAATGGTTACTTTTCTTGCAACTTAGCTATTGCATCCAGAGCTGGATGCCCAACGTGTGGGCTATAGGTTTTGATTGCAGGCTCCTTTCATGAGAAAGTATTATGATGTTGTGGTGATTCCCAGCATTTCATATTATTTGCATCAAACTTAAAAGTGCTCATAAAATTGTTCTAATTAATTTTATTATAGCAATTTTACTGAAAGTAATTTGAATATTATTAAATCTATGGGGCGACACTTGGAACTAATATATCATCTGTCAGTGATGCCCCATCACTTATTTAGTTAGACTACAGGCGATTACAATGCTTGCCTCTGGACTTCGACTATGATTCTTGTGGCACAATATTGAACCGGGTAATGGCAAAACATAATCTACTTTTTGCTTTTGAAATTGTCCCTCCCACTTCCTATCTGCACAGGCTACTTACTTTTACAGGTTATGGAAATAATATGATTGAATATATTATTGTGGCAAAAACGTAAGTTACATGGTCTTAAATCTATTTTATTAGTCAGAACCGCAGTAGCAACCACAATCCTTTGGTACTGTCAATAGCTTCAAGAAGTGGCCCAACACATATTCTAACAAGTTCTGTTGCACTTAAAGCCCATAAAAATACAGGCCATCATTTAAGGGGGATTTGACGTAGGGCAGTGCATCAAGTCATTTTCCTGCCCTGCCATACGAAAAAGTGAAAGGGCCGGAATGTACCGTATTTATGCAATCCCGTGCATTCCTGTCCTTTCCCACTGCACTGGCACCATTTTCGCAGCCTACCACAAACGCAGGCACCCTTGCACCATGGTGCAAGGGTGCCTGTGTTGTCAGCAGCAGGATGTTTTTTGCAAAAAGGGGCACCTTCCGGCACAGAAACAATACTGGGAACTACAGTCCTCTTTCTATGTGTTCTGTAGAATGCATCATGTACAGAATGAGGAAAAAACATGGAGAAATAAAAATATTTCTCCACGTTATGCCTCACCACAGTAGGCGTAATGATTTGGTGCTTCCCCAGGTTTACATGGTATTGTAAATCTAGGGCAGCATCAAAATCAATGGGTTTTGGGTGATAAAGCCCACTGCAACACCTGTGGAACGCCTCCAGAGTACAGAGTAAGGCAAAGCAGAGATTTGCGCTGCCTTATCTTGCTCCATATCTGTGAGGGCATTCAGACCCACACACAGTGGCTTTGCCTGGCCTCATAGATCTCACTTTGTAATCTGTTGCGCCGGACCGTCACAAAATGTTACACTCCAGCAGCTTAGGGGGCTCGTAAATAGGCCCTGCAATTATTTTAATTAAAATAATTTTGATTGATCTTGTCCTGCTCTTACCTACTCTTGTAAAAGGGAATATATGATGGATTTCCAGACGAGGCAGCTCGAATTTAGTGTACTTTTATTTGCAAAGGAACAGCAATTCTGATGACAGTCCTCTCTAGACAAAGCATGTTTAGCATGTATGAAGGTTCAATGAGGCCTGATCCTTGCCATATCGAAGCATAATGATTGCACTCAATTGAATAGCCTGTGATGTGGAGGAAATTGAGCTTTGTAGATTTTTAGACAAGCAAGCATTTATAGAGAAAAAAGACGATATTTGGCAGGACGCTTAGGAGATGGCAGCTAGTCAAAAAAATGAAACCTGTTTATTTTGCAAAACAGTTAATCCACCATATTTTAAATACACATGCAATGCTGTGACACTAAACTGTACATGTTGATGCATGGGTAGCCCATTGTATTGATATTTAGAACCCAACTGCTTCAAAAGGACATGTATTATTGGCACAGAATGAAGTGGAAACAGGGAAACAGTCTGGTCTTTTGTCTGAAACAACTGAGGTGATGGTGGCCAATAAACAAAGCCCTCTGAATAAGGGCTTTGGTTGTTACGGGGGCTGTTTACATCCTGCCTTTATTGATTTAAACTCGGCCTTTGGCTATATCAGTTGGTCAAAGTTGCGGGTGATGATGACTTTAATGGGTGTGAAGAGCCATTAGTGCTCTTCCTGAGACAACTGCGCAGTGAGGCGACAACACAAATTAGGTGCGGTCCCAATGATAATTTTTCTGGTCCAATTAAAATAGAGAGTGTCATGGAGATAGGCTTTGCCTTCACACTGTGTTAAGTTAGCATGAGCTTATTAGAAGTTTAAACGCCATTTTACCTTTCTGCTGCTTCTGCACACGGCACATATTGTTATTAATGCTTTAAGCCTAGTAGAATATTTTGCTTCACACGAGAATAATATGTTTTCCTATAGTATCAGCTTTGCTTGGTAAACTATGTCTGAACAGTGAGTGCCGAGGCCTTCAAGGTTATTTTAACACAGTGGTTGTTGTTCGGTCTGATCAGCGCACGTCCTAGACATAACACATATGCAGCTGTGGCCCAGTTTGGCTTTTGGCGCGTTTAATAATGCACTGCGCAGAGCATGCAAACACACTTGATGAATATTGGCATGCAGAGAGTTGGTGTAGAAGATGATGTGATCTCTTTCTACTAAGACCAGAGGTATGGGGCCGCCCTGCTAAAACCCAAAGAGACCTTCTTTAGATATAATATAATATACTAGCAAGGGAGGGTAAGACTTAGGTGTAATTTAGCCTTCTTCCCTGTAGCATTTTAACATGCTTTCTCCCTTTGTATTTTATGGAATAGTAAGTATGCAGATAACCTTGTTGCTTATAATATGTTTGCTTCTATTAGCTAAGATACTGCGTTTGAGAACACAGCATTAGAAATAAATATTTCAAACTTGCACGTGTCCTCATTTACTCCTCGTTCTGGACTGGTATGTTAGTATAACAAAAGAGTGTTCATGTGTTCCATGTGACCTGAGGTGTTCGAAGTTCATGTTCTGGGTTGTCTTATCATTGGGGGTGTGTAAGAACCAATGAGACACTGATTGCTAGTCTGGTAGGGGATTTTGGATACTAAGGTGAGTTTTGGCACACCCTAATTCACTGAGGTTCCAAATCTTTATGCACAGTTCTGTGTAGGAGCAGAATCCATGCTACTGGAGAGGGGCCATGCAAGTGAGCTTTGACCCCTTTTCAGTTCACTCTGTATATAAATGACCTTTAGTGTTCATTGGTGGAGATTGGGGCAGAAACACAACAAATTTAAATGGTATCTATACCTGTTCTGTTTTAAGCGGATGGCTCTGTGCTCTTACAGGGAATGTCTAATGGCCTACAGAAGCAATTAGATTCATTGTTGCATTTGTGGACAGGTTAGACTTAATGACCAGTGTTAGACCTGCCAGCCTTAGGGTTGTCTTCCCCTAAACACATTGCCTTGACCCACTACTTTTTGCTGGAATTCGTTTTTGTTGGCTCCATGGCTCTATGCACTTTACCACTGCTAACTAGAGCTAAACTGCTTGTGGACTCTCGTTTAAAAATGGTAAATTTGGTTTACATCTGATTGGCATATTTAAATAAGCTATAAGTTACTAGTTACATGGTATGACATATATACAGTGCTGGAAAGTTAAATCCTACCAGCGGGACTGCAGCACTTATTTTGCTGTCCACTTCTGTATCCCATTAAACATGTCAAAGATCTGTCATTGCAGCCTGCTTGCAGTTGATATGGCATGTTCATTTCCTTGTCAAGTTTTAAACTCCCCATTCATTGCAAATTTCAACCCTAAGCTAGGCCCTAAGCAGCCCATAGGACTGGGTGCATTGAAATTAAAAGGGTTTGACATATACTTTTAAGTCATACATTTCCTGGTAGTGAAAAACTCCTAAAATGATTTTTCATTACTGTAAGTCCTACCTCCTCCATAGTGTTAGGCTGGCATCTTTGGCATGTTTTTCTCCTGTTCTTTCTGCTTCTTTTGCCCTCTTGTTTTTGACTCTGTACTGCATTTTGTTTTTGCTGGTTTGTGTACTGTGGACTCTTTACCACTGCTGAACAGTGCTAAAGTGAAAGTGCTTGTCTCTGGCCTGCCTTTACAGTGTCTTTGAGGGCAGGTTTTAAACTGCCATGTTGACTTGACAAGTGCACCCAATTGCCAAGCCCTAACCTTCTCTTTTTCTACGTGGAAGGCACACCTACGGTAAGCCCAAGTTACCCCAATGGGCAGGGTGCAGCGTATGTAAAAGGTAGGACATGTGCTGGTGTGTTTTACTTGTCCTGATAGAGAATACTGCCAATGTATTTTGATTTGCACTATACAAGGCCTATCCCTCCAATAGGTTATCATTGGAGCTGCCTTGAAACATTTCATTTGGGAAGACGATTTTTGAATTGTGGGTTTGAAAATGGCACTTTTAGAAAGTGGGCATTTTCTAGTTTACCCATTCTGTTCCTCTGCCTGCCTGTGGAATCGACATCTGGTTTAGACTGACAGGGCCCTATTTGTGCATTCACTCTAGACAGTCACACAAAAGGTGGCTGAGTTGTCCTGATGCTCCATCACCAGGCTGATGGTTCTTCATGCGCTAGAGTTTTGGGAGGAGTTGTCACTGACGCCTGAATAGAGCTGTGCCTTTCCTCTCAAATGCTGACTCTGCACCCCTAAGTGTGTCTGGAGCCAAGGCTGAGCAAAGCAGGATCTTGTGAACAACAAAGACTTTCTTTTAAGTTTGCCAACTTCACAGGCCAAAAGGGGTATAAGTATTGGACAGAAAAATTAATGCAGTGCCTGCCTGTGGTCAAAGAAACCACCTCAGCCCATGTCCAATGCATGTGTCCCTGAAGTCCAAGACCATTGCACTGACTCCGATGAAGGCCCTGCTGTGTGGCTGAAAAAACCAACGCATCAGCTGTATGTGGCTATGGGAAACTAAGCAGCGTCTGTTTTGCTGCTGCATCGATCCGCAGTGTCTGGATTTTCAATGCATTGCACCTGTCCTCCAAATCTGCATCAACGCTGGGCTTCACTGAAGAACCAAGGCTGTGTGTCCGGAGAATCAATGCATCACTTCCCCACACAGTAAGAAACTGATGCCTCATCTTCTTTCACAGTAAGGGGAACCAAGGCATCACCTTCCCTGCATAGAAGTAGGGAACTGACACACCACCTATCCTGGGAGCAAGGAACTGATGCATCACCTTCCCTGTGAGTAAGAAACCAATGCATCGCTTCACTTTCTGGTGCCTTACCCCTCCTGCACTTGATGTATCACAGGTACTTTGTCCAAAAAGTGACGCAGCCATAGTTTTATATGTACTGAACTGTTTCTAAACTTCTTAGAGTGATATTTTGATATTGGTATATTGGATTTCTGTCCTTTTGGTCGTTTTTGTTTGAGATAAAGATACTTTATTTTTCTAAACTGCTGTGGTACCCATTTTTAGTGTTTGCACTGTGTTACAGTAAGTGTTTTGTACAAATGCCCTACACATTGCCTCTGAGATAAGTCTAACTGCTCATTCCAAGCTACCAACGGGTGAGCAGGTGTTATCTTGGGTGTGTAATCCCCTTATCCTGACTAGAAGGAAGGGTCCCTGCTTGAACAGGGTGAAAACCAATGCTAACTAGAGACCCCCATTTCTAACACACAGGATAAAATTGGGTCACCTCATTACATTTAACAAGTGATAACTTTTGATTGGCAAGAGGTGAACATTTAATGTTTGGTGTCTCCGAAAGTGTCATTAAAAATACTCTTTAATCGTAAAGTCAGCTAGTAAGTTAAGATTTTGAAAATGCCTCTTTTACACAGCTGGCATTTTCCTGCTCTACCGATTTAGTTCCTGCAGCCTGTTGTTGGCTCACATAACTGGGTGTATTTGACAGTTAAACTTTGTTCATTCCTCCCAGACAGCCCCCAATAGAGGGATTAGGAGTTGCTATATGGGGCATCAACTGGCACGATGAAGAAGTGGAGCTAGGCACAGCCCCACTTGCAGCTGAATAGGCTGTGCTCTGCCTTCATACAAATGACTTGTCACCTATGTTCCCTGTAGGCTGCACACATGCAGCCTTTCTACTTCGAGTGCCCAGACTCTCGCAGGAAGCACGCTCATCGTTCTCAGACTTAGGGACTTATTATATCTTTGCCAGTGTAGCATTGGCTTCCACGCCAGCGCTCTGTTGCCACTCCTCCCAAGCCATAATGCAACCTCATGTCGGATTCTGACATGAATCCAGGTACAGCGGTCCTGCGCCTCATATGTGAGCTATAGCAAGACACCGCAATGGGAATACCATTGCACGTTCCTGCAGGGCATGGACTGTGGACTGTCAATGTGTCCATGCCCTGCAGTTACTGAGGAGGCATGCAGACAGGGTGGCACACCATGTGCCCCCCTACATGCATCCCCTGGTGCAGCGGCACTAGAGGGCCATATAAGGCCCCCTTTCTTTCCTCACTGCACACTTCATGGTGAACTCACTGCCATGAAAACTGTGGCAGTGAGGAAACTCTTAATATGCTTGGCGGTGCCGAAGAGACACTGCCATCACATTAAGGGCCTCAGACCACTGCAGCAGTAGTACCACGGTGGTTCGACTGCCCAACTTGTTTTAGGGCGGTCAGTCCATCAGACCACCAAAATAAAAATAAGGCCTAAATGTAGATACAGGGGAGGTGGGAATACTCCCTTTTTCTCTTACATCGCAGTAAATGCTTCAATGACAAAAGGGGCTGCTTCTTTCATTCAAGTTTGGAGCATTTTATGAGGAAGGCAGCAGGCAGTGTGAAATGAACAGTTGTGATTGTGTTTTACATGGCAAGGGAGGATGAGTATGTAGACTGTCAGAGATGCTGGGTTTGGAACTGGTAAAACAGGATCCAGTCTCGATGCTGAGGTAAAGCACTCCAGTACTTTCTGGTCATGTTTGCTACATAAAACTGGAAAAAGAAAAAACTTTTAGATGTTTCTCAGTTCAATGTAAAAACTCACTTTAAATGAATCCTTCAGCACACAATCTGATTTACTAAGGTCAGGGCCAGTAGAATTATGATGGCAAGGTCGACTAAATTACGTTGCATAAAAAGGCAAGGTATGCAGCATAATGTTGCACGTTTCGTTTTTTTTTTTCCTTTTTAATTCGCAACTCCAATACAACAAACAATAAGCTTTTCAAATTACATCAAAAACCAAATCATATAAGCATCATAAGTGAAAGAGATAATGATCAAAGAACATGATATTAAATGCAGAGGTCAGAAAATACAAAATTGTCTAAAGCTTCCTATGCTATTGTATGATTATTTTAGTTATGTAGTATTTTGCACATTTTTTTTGGGAGCTATTATTAAGAATTAGCCGCAGCTGCCCAAGCTGTAATAGGGGACCAGATTTTTTCGCCTTGTCTTTTAGATTTCAAACCCCTAGTGGCATAGATTGCTATTTCGTGGTTGTAAACACCCAGAAAGCGTGCGAGCCACATTTGGAAGCTCGGGGGGTCAACATCTTTCCACCGTGCGGCCAATATTATTCGATACACAGCAGCTCCAATGAAAAGCATAGCTTCTTCCCTGGGGTTCAGATTTAGTGTGCCATCGTATCCAAGCAAGCAAATAGTGGGTGACTCGGGCAAGGCTCGACCAAAAACCTCCTGCCAAAATTCCCAGATCATTTTTCTATATAATGTCAGTTTATTGCATTCATAGAACATATGTAGAAGTGTGGCGGGTCCATAGTTACACCTAGGGCACTGATCGTTACTACTTTTGCCCCATGAATACAGTTTTGCTGGGGTGTAATAAAGATTGAATATTGTTTTATAAAGTTGTGCTTTTAGATTGGTAGAGAGTAATAGTTGTGACATCATTGCCAAGACCTTGTCAATATCTATATCTGGGTTTTCAAGTCTATTTGTCCATAATACTTCTGTGTGTTCTATGTCATCGGGGGATTTTTGGTGTAGGAGAGAATAAATTGTGCCAATTCTGGTGGAAGGTCTCATGATAGCTTCAATAAGGGGTATTCTATCCCAACTTATACCTGACAACTTGGGATTTATGATAGTTCTTACTTGATAGTATTTTAAGTAATCTGTGACGGGTATATTAAATTTGTTCTGAAGGGTAGCAAAATTAGCCTTCATATCAATACCAAGGAGGTCAGAAAGGGAGATAATTCCCAATCTTTCCCAGCTAGGCGAGATCATAGTGTTCACATTTTGAGGAAACAGAGATGAGTGCCAAAGTGGGGTGTACCGGGTTAGTTTGGGAATTTGAATATGTTTGCTAATTTTTGACCATACTTTCCATGCCCCAATAATAGTTTTAAATTTAGTTTTTTTAAAATAACTAGGTTCAAGTTGTCTTAAAAGTAGTCCTCTGGCTTTGTGACCAAGAGATAGTTCATAAATTAATGGTATTCCCGATTCCTCCCCATTGATTGCTGGATTAAGCAGGCGAGCGAATTGTTGTAAAAAGGCTGCACAAAAATATAAGAGTAGATTTGGGATTGCAAGGCCCCCTCTGTCAAACGGTAGGGATAAGAATTTGAGCGACCTCCTAATCTTGCTGTGTTGCCATATGAATTTGGAAATCTGGGAATCGAGAATTTTAATATATTTGTCTTCAACTAAAAAAGGGATTGCCCGGAATAAATATAATATTTTTGGAAAGATAGTCATTTTTATGTAATTTCCTCGTCCTATGATTGATAAATGAAGGCTATTCACCCTGGTAAGATCTTGTTTAATAGAAATAATAAGTGGTTCGTAGGTACCTTTGATGATGCTATCAGCCTTGGCAGATATACAGACCCCTAAGTATGTCGCTTTGCTAGTTCTTCTTGCATCAATGAAGTCAATATTGTCTGTACATAATATAATAGTTTTACTTTTATTAAGAGAATAGCCTGAATAGGACCCAAACTGGTGGGTAATAGCCTCTATCTCGGTCATGGCTATATCTGGGTCTGGAGTTAAGATTGCTACGTCATCAGCGTAGGCTAAGACTTTTGTTTCAAAAAGTCCTGTCACCACTGGAATGATTCTGGTGTTATCAAGAATTTTCAATATCAGGGGGTTAATATAGAGGGCAAATAATATTGGGGAGCATGGGCAGCCCTGTCTTGTTCCCCTTGAGATGTTAATAATACCCGATTCACCGCCCATAATTTGGAGTTTAGCCTTTGGGTCAATATACATGGCTTTAATTGACTTAATAAAACTATGTCCAAAGTTGTAGTGTTCTAATATAGCCCACAAGAATTTCCACGACACTCTATCGAATGCCTTCTCTGCATCAAGAAGGACCATTGACATCTGGCCGCCCGTTACTGACATAATATCAAAAAGTGATATTGCTCTACGAGTGTGTTCGGTGGTACCCTTCCCTGGGATGAAACCATGTTGCCACGGACTAGCCAGATGCGCAATGATCCCCCTTAGTCGATTGGCCAAGACTTTTGCGTATAATTTTGAATCTGAGTTGATCAGTGAGATCGGACGGTATTAAGTAAGGCGGAATCGGTAGGTTTTCGCTTTTTGGCAAAAATGATAATATTAGTATCTTTCCAAGATGCGGTAATAATACCGTTCCCCTGTATCCCCCGGAATAGATCAAATAACAATGGTAATATAATATCTCCTAGAATTTGGTATAGTTCCAAGGGTATCTTGTCGGGCCTGCTGCTTTTCCCGAGGCTAATTCTGCAAGTGCAAGTTCAATCTCTGACATTGAGATTTCTTTATCCAGGCCGTTTTTAGTAGTGCTGTCTAAGCTATTATCAGGAGAGGTTAGGAAATCTTTGAGAAAATTCTTTATATCTTCTTTATTGTGGGCGATATCGTCCTTATATAATTTCTGATAATAATCTTGAAAAATCTCCACTATTTCTTCCCTTTGTGTATATTCTTGGCCATTTATTTTTATAGATGAGATTGCATTGCGGGTCATTTTTTGTATTGTTCGTAGAGCTAGTTGCTTTCCAACTTTTTCCCCATTCTCGTAAAGGTCTTTTTGGTGAGTTCTAAATGTTTCGGCAGACTTCTGAGTTAGTCCTTTATTTAAGTCAGTTTTGAGGATTAGGATCTGGTGAAGTAAGTTAGACCCATCGGATTTTTGAGCAATTATTGATGTATGAGCAGCTTCTAGCCTAGCTAATTCCGCTATTTTATTGTTATATTCAGTAGCCTGCTGTTTCTTAAGTCTGGCTACATAGCTAATAGTCTCTCCCCTGAGTACAGATTTAAAGCAGTCCCATACGATGTTTCTTGGAGCACTGTAGCGATTTATATCGAAGTAGTCCTGAGCCCAATTCCTAATAAAGTTAATATATTCTCTATTGACCAGAAGTTTTCTATCAAATGTCCATACTGAGGGGTTTTTTGTGGTATTGGTTAAATTTACTGTGAGAACCAGGGCATTATGGTCAGAAATTATCTTTGGGTGTTTGATAATGGTTGATTGGGCAGAGATGTCTTTGGTAGTAAAGATGTAGTCGATCCTGGAGTATGTACTATGGTGGTATGAGTAGAATGTGTACCCTGGTCCCCGTTGATGTTTAAGAGACCAAATATCAACCAGATTGTGGCTAGTTATAAGAGAATTAATAGCCTTGAATACCCTAGGTTTACGACCTGAGTAGTTTTGTTTCGTTACATCACTACGGATAGGGTCAAGTACAATATTAAGGTCCCCAGCAAAGATCAATGAACCGGGCCAACCTGCCAGTTCCAATTCTAGGCTCTCAAACAGCAAAGGTTCATCAAAATTTGAGCCATAGACAGAGCAAAGGGTGAGCCCTAGCGCTAGCTCTACAATTACCCATCTACCGTGTTGATCTGAGGCAAAACGTACGGGTTTCCCTATATGGTTTTTACCTAGTATGGCTACCCCTCGGGTATTTGTAGTTTGAGTTGTGGCCGCGAGAACATTATACCCCTGAATTTTGAGTAAACTTTGTTTGGCCCAGGGTAGATGAGTCTCTTGAAGACATATAATGTCTAGAGAATTCCGCTTGATTATCTCAGAAAGCCGTCCACGTTTATCACTATCATGTAGCCCTGCAATATTCCAGCTGCAGATAGTTATCCTCCCCATGGATCTACAGAATATTTTCTCATGCTTCTGCTGATATTCGCAATTGTGTCAGAAGACGTATTTTTGTCAATTATTGCTTTTAATCGAGTTATTTGGTATGGAGTTGTTAGCATTTTTAGAATTTTTTTCCCCTTCCCACCCAGCCTCCCCATGCTTGACCCGCCCTTTCCCACCCCCCTTCCCCCCAAATTAAGGTAAAAAGACTCTATGAGAGTCTAAAAGTGATGGAAGTGCAACACGTTACCTGGTCCTAACCTATACGCTAAGGTTTGAAAAAGGAAGAAGAAAAAACATAAAAAGAACTTAAGGAGCTCAATACAGAGCAGATAGCATGTATTATAGTATATGCTACAAGGTGCTTCTCGTTACGAATAGAAAATGCCTATCTTACCGCCTCTGTGCTAGTGACCACCACCATATGCTAATACTAAAAAATTCCAAAATTCGAAAAAACCCCCACCGACCCACCAACCCTCCCCCAAGGTGGCATTATTAGCAAGGTGAAGAGTGTTAGTATATCTCCGTATAGTTTCGTGATCACAGATGGGCACATCAAAGTCAAAATTGATTTATCCGAAAATCCAGCTGCACTTTGTCATTGTAGAGTTAATTTAGACTCTCGAGATATACTTGTGCGGCAATCTCGGAGACAAAGAACCTTGTCTCGCCCCCGTATATAACCTTGAGCCGCGCTGGGTTGTTGAGATACACTGTTGCCTTTTTGTCTTGGAAGGGTTTTATAAGTTGGCGCAGCCTCCACCTTCTCTTAACAGTGGTATGGCAAAAATCGGGGCGTGAAAAATATGTAATATCTTTGGAGGTATGTCTAGCTTCGGGCCTGGCCTTTTCAAACACAGCCTGTCTAAGAAGAAAATTGCCAAAGTAGATTAGGATGGCCCTCGGATATGCTCCGGGTTTTGCAGGGGTTTTTAGAGTGAGCGGCATACGGTGGGCGCGCTGTATTTCATTATCCCAGTTCCAGATCGACAGCTCAGGCATTGAGTCGCGGAGGAGGTTTATCACGAAAGCACGGGTGTCACCCACCTCAGATTTTTCAGGTACCCCCAAAATGCGCAAGTTGTTTCTGCGCTGCCGATTTTCAAAATCCTCCAATTTCCATCTTATGTCACCAATTTGTGCCTCATTTGATTTAACCCGCTCCTCAATGGCCACAACTTCGGCCTCATTGGAGAGGGTTCTTGCCTCAACCTCGGTAAGTCGGTCTCCAAAAGAGCTACAAGTTTTTACCAGCTTCCGTACTACGCCCTGTACCTTGCGTAGAGCTGCTTGCGCCTTACGCCCATCCTGTGAAGTCTCCTCGCGATGTGCGGCTATTGCCTGTAAAACTGCGTCGATGGATGCAGGTGTTGGGGTCAATTGGGCTATTGGGGTTAGCTGTTCCGTATGTGTATGGTCCCAATCTAGAACTGCCCCATGAGGCTTGCTCCCCTGTTTTTTGGCAATTTTTTGTTTTGGTTTTACTGTGGCCGGTTCTTCTCCAGCGTCGGTCAGGCTAACCGATTCATCAGTTAGATAGGAGGCTGAGGAATCCCCCCATTCTGCTTCTAATTCTGCCTCATCAGAAAAAGAGAAAAAATCACTGACTTCTTTTTCCTGATCGCTATGTATAGAGCTAACTTTGGCTGGTTTGAGTGGAACATTAGTTGTTATTCCCCCCTTGGCATTGGTATTGGGCATATCCTCGTTGTTTTCTGGATCAGAGGTGGGGTTAGTAATTTCCCCCCCAGGGGGGTTTAAATTGTCTTGCTCGATTCTTATCAGGTCAGACTGAGATGGTATTTGGTCGTTTGTTGGACCGTGTCTTGTGTCGGTGCCTGTGCCTGTGTTGGTATCTGCATCAAAATTAGCCACGGCGCCAAGATCCCCAGCTGTTGTGGGGGGTATCTCTTTTTCATATATTTCAACAATATTGCTGTTAACACTGAGTATTGTTACAGAGCTCACCTCAGTAGCAGCTGGTGTCTGTAATGTAGTCAAACTGTCTGTGGCTTTGTCTTTCATCGTAGGGGCTTCCCCTTCAGTAATTGTATTTTCAATCCCCTGCATTGAGGGGACAGAAGCAGAGCTACTCGGGGCTGGGCTGCTGATGTTCTTGCTCGCACTGCCAGCATGAGATACCTGACCTTGCCTCTCTTGGCCCGGAAGCGTACTGGAGCCTCTATGCATTAATTCCACAACAGACGGTCCTGCTGCTGCGCCTTTCCGTGTATCTTTCTTCCGGGTCACGGCTCCCTGTTTGGCAGCATCGGGTGTTGTCGAGATCTCGTGCCTGTTTGGACGTGCAGGTCTATCGGCTCTCTCCTGCACGGCTGTGGATTTCTCCAAACCACGGTGCTCCGCAGCCTCTCGTTGTGCCTGCCTTGCCGCCCTCGCCCGGGCGGCCGCCGACAGGATGGTTGGAGCGGTGCCTTTGGGAGCTTTCTCAATTGAAGCTGGAGCCGGCGCTAAGGCGTGCATGTCTGCGTGCTGGGCCGTCTCTACGAGGTGAGTGCGGGTGACTTCTGCGACCTGTTTGCTTAGGGGCGCTGCTTGCTGTAGCAAGATATGTTTGATAATTGCCCAGCCAATATAGGAATAGCAAGCCCAGATCGCTTGCCGAGGAGAGGGGCTGAGATCCATTCAGTTTATGTAGTCACAGTGATTGAGCTGATTTTAATGCTCCGATATTTCTAATCGCCGAGATGCTGGTCCCGCATATCTCTGAGCCTTCAGGGACACTTCAGGGGATTAGTAATGGTTAGTGGTCTTCCTTTTGACGCCATCAGAGCTCCTCAGCATAACCGGTCAGAAGCCAGGTACGTGAGCACTGCGATCCGAATCAGATCGCCATCTTGCCTCCCCAAAAAGAATGTTGCACGTTTCGATTGTACTGTTTATTATTTTGTCCTTTTTATACATGATGCCGGTGCACAGACTTCACATCATTACTACTAGTTTAACAATTAAATGCAGAAATAAGCAACTGAAAGATGATCAGTTAACATTTGCACAGGGCGTTCTACTGTATGCAAACACCTGTGGTCGCATTTTTTTTAACCTTTTATCAGTTTGACCTAAAACTCTTTTTTTGGAATCTACAGATTATGCAGCAGATGATGGATTTTTATCTGGCAAGTATGGCAAATCCATAAACACGATAAAAAAAGCCAGTGCTGCAGAATCAAATCATTCTTGTGGCCCTAACTAAAATTAAACGATTCCACATTTACATTTTTGAATATTCTTCCATGATCTGTGCTGCATGATTGACATGCAACGTATTTTCAAGGCTCGGCTTGTGCATGGGCTCTTAAGAGCTATATCTGAGCCTTGGCTCAGCTGTTCCTGTTAACTTGTTGGCTCGCCCACCTGTACCCCACACCACAATCATGAGGCAGAGGATTTATGCGGCGGGAGAGGACCAAATTATGAGTCAGGGTTGAATTATGCAGCAAGTAAAGGCAAATTATGCAGTTAAATGTGGCATATTTTGTGATAGCATTACTATATTCTTTTCACATTTTCATACATGCTAACACTGTCTGGGCAAATGCTGCACCTCATTAGTACCAATTTAGTACCCAAATAGACAATTAGCACCAGAAAGGTGACTAGTTAACCTGTGTGAAGGGCCTTGCACTTCGCAGCAATAAAGGTAGTCACAATTTTAATACTAGTGCCTCCCCCCCCTCCCTGCACTGCGTTCCCATTAACCAAATTGTCAGAGCCGGTGGTAAGTCGGAACTTTAATTTTAATAACCACATAATTGGGAGTCCTGTGCAGCATTTGATCAGGGAAGAATGGGTCCTCCTTGCTTTTCCTCAGTCTGTAATAAATACTGCAAATATTTATGTGTAATGATTCTGCCCTGTGACATATTTCTGAGGTATGTGGCACATATGCACCTTAAGCACTCTGCTTCATATTCTGGGCCATTTGACATTATGACGCTGCATTTTTCAGTACAATGTACCACAAAATTGATTGGTAGGTTATTGGTTTTACAGACAGTTAAAATAGACCCGTTATTCAATAGTCTATAATTTTTTTAATTAATTATGGAACAATTTCTACCCTTCCTTTTCTGGACAAAATTAGTGAAACTCTAGCAGCAGACAGGCCTATTTAAAGTCTAATTTCTCATTTTTTATGGCTTTCTGTCAGATTTTTGGTCACAGAAAAACGGAAATGGTGGTGTTTAACATAAAAGTACAAATGCTCCTATTCTCTGATCAGAGCCTACCAGCAGCATTAGTTCTGATTAATGTATTTACAGCTCTTGATACTGTAGACCATAAACTCTTAATCAAGTGTTTACAATCAGTGGTTGGGTTAAGAGACTCTGTGAAATTCAGGTACATTTAAGGCATTTTGGTGTGCCATGTTGCTGAGAACTCTGCTTTCTCCGCCATGCTGTTTAACAGTTGTATAACAGTTAGTGGTCCTATGTTCCTGGCAAAAGCCAGATGTTGTACCCACGTCATCCGGAGGCCAGGCATGGCCTGCGGGGTTTAATAAAAGGGGAGGACCTGCACGTGGGTCATCTCCAGATACTATCATACTTGTGTGGTGTCCGTTACTTAGCTTCCCATGAAACATCCCCCCCAACACCAAGTATATGGTAGGCCGTGCATCTACAATTGCCAAAGAGGACGGCACACTGGCGAAGAGGAGGGCATTTCCCCTCACTGTCACTCAACTGCTGCCCCTGCTGTGTTTCCTGCATGACGCAGAAAGTGCTCGCCACGTTTCTTGATGAACACACGCTGTGAATCTGGCTGCGGGTGAAGAACGGCGCTTGGACAGCTGCGTGGGATGCCTGCCTGCATTCCTTATGCTCTCTTAGAACCGTGCTGGAGTGCGAGGATCCTGGATTCAGCACCACCACCACCGAGCACCCTGCACCACAGATGCGAGCTGCAGCGCCACCTGCCGGCTCGGCCCCGTCACCGCAATGGTGTGCGCGCGACCCAATGACGGCCCTGCCTGCTGAACGGTCAACGTCAATGTTCACGTGAAGAGGAGCGCACTGATTTCACAGGCTGCTTCTGGATGCGCTTCCCAAACGTGAACCCCGGGGGAGAGCAGGCACAGGCTTTCTTGCGCGAGGACAATCCAGCAGAAAGAAAGAGGGAAGGTATGAGGCTGGAGGCCAAGAGGAGAAAAGAGGGCAACGCCCTCAAGGAACTTACCCCAGCAGGGCAAGGCAGGCTACAGCCCTGGGAAAATCAGTGCAAGGATAAAAAGGTATCACGAGGCAGCACACCAGTGAAGACTGATTAAGAGGCATCAGACCTGAATAAAAGAAAAAAAAGAGGGGGATCAAACATAAACAAAATACTAACAAGGTGAGGACAAGAGAAAAAACAAGGAGACGGCTCATAGAAGAAACACACAACTTCTCCGCAAGAGGAAAAGAAAACACAAGCAGGGAAAAGCAAATAGGGACATAATAAAGGACACCAGTCACCAGAAGCATGGCTGATGAGAACCCAGCACTGGCCCAACAAAGACCCCTAGTACATCATGCACTTACCGGGGTGCTACCACCTTTCAGTGAACTGAAAGACCCAGCAACAATACCCTAAGGTGGGCGATCTGGATAGAACGCCTGAACAACTATTTCATAGCCACGAGGGAGACCGATGGGGCAGTGAAGAGATTGTTACTTCTCCATTATGCTGGAGAATAAATGTTTAAGCTATTCAAACAGTTGCCCAATACTGGGATTGCCACGGACTACGAGGCTGCAGTGGCAGTATTAAATGCCCATTTCGATCCCCCAACTCTATCCTGATTTCGAACGAGTCAAGTTCTGCCGAGCATGCCAATGGGAAGGGGAGTCGATTGACACATTCTACGCTCGGCTGCACGAGTGGGCCGGCAGGTGCACGGAGGATGATCAGCCAAAGGAGATAAGGGCCCAGCTCATCCAAGGGTGATAAGAAAAGACGCTAAGAGGCATCATTTTGCGTCAACCAAAAATGGCCCTGGAAGACATCCTTACACTTGTGAGGACCCACGATCTATCCTCAGCAAGAGCAAATTAAATTGACCAGGCCCTCACAAAGACGCATGGAATACCAGAAATCATCGAGACAGAATGTGCAGATGCTCTCTGAGCACGGACGCGGGGTGATACACCCAAGAGGATAACGCCTGAGATTTCCACGCGGTGTGGATACTGTGGGCATGAGCCACACGCTGCAAAGTACTGCCCTGCACAAGGCAAAACATGTGTGAGCTGTGCAATCCCCAACCACTTTGCAGCCATCTGTAGAAGACAGAACCGGGGCCGAGACACCCAAGGACAAATGGCAACCTCACGAACGGTACAACAGTTGTCCCTTGCAGACTCCACGTAGAAGAAAGAGCCACAGAGAACCAGCTGAAGGTACCAAGGGCCAAACTCATCCACTGAGGAAGATGAAGTGGAGACATACCTGATCTTATTCACACAAGAACTCTAGTGGTGCAGAAGGTCACAACGCACATGCGTGGTCAGGATTGCAGGATCGGAGTTGAAGGCAATCATCAACAGAGGGTCGTCTGTAAATGTGATGGGCCTCCAACAATACCGACGCCTTCAACCGCCAATCACCCAGTCTTGGACAAAGATATTTGCCTATGGGAGCCAAACACCCCTGCCATTAAGAGGGAAAATATCTGTCCCAGTCAGATCAGAGAACCAAGAAATCAAAACCATCATCCATGTCATAGACAGTGAAGCAGATACCCTAATCAGCAGTCACACTGCAGAAGATGTGGGCTTGGTGTTGTTCATCAGAAGTGTCCAAGTGAACCAAAATGATGAGATACTGGACCAGTTTCTCGAACTCTTCCAAGGGCAAGGATGCATCAAGTGCGACCCGATAAAACTACACATTGATAAGACTGTCGCCCCGGTAGAGCTACATCGGTGAATCCCATTTCACCTGAGGCCCCTGGTGCAAAAGGAGCTTGAAAAGCTTGAGAAGCAGGGGGTGATCGAGAAAATCTCAGGACCAACGCCATGGGTGTCCCTGATAGTCATTACAGAGAAGCCTAAACAGCCGGGAGCAATACATCTCTGCATCGACATAAAGCTACCCAACCGGGCAATAAAAATAGTGTGCCACATAACGCCTACCATGGATGACATAATTGTGGATGTCAACGGGTCCAGATGTTTTTCTAAATTATACCTCAATGCAGGGTATCACCGACTGCCCTTATCAGAATATAGCCGCTACATCACAACTTTCAGTACACATCAGGTGTTGCGGGGGTATAAACAACTGAACTTTGGGATATTCTCAGCAGCAGAGGTGTTCCACAACACCATCTGCGAGATGTTATCTGGCCTACCAAGGGTGATAAATGTCAGCGATGACATCCTGATCCACTAGGCGTCTACTGCTGACCATCACAAGCATCTGAGGAGCACATTGCGTCGCCTCGGTGAACATGGAGTGACACTCCACCGGGAGAGAGCTTGTTTTTTCAACCGTCCTTAGAATTCCTTCAGATACATGTTTAACCAGGATGGCATTCTGGTGGATCAAAAAAAGTCACAGGCCATCAGGAACGCCCCAGCTCCAACCACGCCTACTTAAGTGAAGAGTTTTCTTGGCATAGCCACTTCTTGTGGAAGGTTCATCCCCGATCTCACAACCTGTGCAAAACCACTGAGTGCCAGCACAAAAGTGGATGTCAAGTGGAATTGTGGGCTGCTGGAAGGGGTGGCGTTCCAGAGCATCAAAGACACATTACTAGGGGAAGCCACCTTCGCCTATTTAGATCCTGCGAAGCGCACTGAACTACTAGTGGATGCCAGTCCAGTGGGGCTGGTAGCCGTGCTTGCCCAGGAGCTGGAGCCAGGCCGGTGGATGGCCCTATCATTTGCCAGCAAGTTGCTGACCCCCACTGAAGCAAGATATGCTCAGATTGAGGGGGAGGTCCTTGCAATAAAATGGACCTGTAACCCTTTTCATTCATACCTGACAGGCCAACCATTCACAGTGGTAACAGACCACCAGCCTCTGGTCCCTCTCTTCACAGGATCGGCCCCTGATCTGCCTCCCCAAATTGAGCAATGGGCCATACAGCCTTACCAGATGGAGGTAGTGGTAGTGTACTGCCCTGGGGCGAGAAACCCTGCTGACTTCCTGTCTCGACACCCCCCCAAAGGAAGAAACCGATAACCTCGAGGAGGTGGAACAATATATAAACATGGTCTCTATGGCTGCATCCCCCAGGCGATGATGCTGTAGGGCTTTAAGAAACTGCTAATCAAGACCCTATTTACATCTGGACTCTACAAGCAGTTCAAGTAGGGTCTTGGAAGACATACCTTCAGCAAACCAACATGTGGGCACCCAATGACCATGGAGAGTTGAGGAAAATATAGAGAGTCCGGTGCAAGCTGAGCGATACGTCAGACGTAATACTCCTCAGAGGCCCGAGGCTGGTAATCCCAAAAGCTCTGAGGCAACGAGCAACCCAACTAGCACATTGGGGTTACCAAGGAGTGCTGAAAATGAAAGCAAGAATGAGATATATTTTCTGGTTCCCAGAACTGGAAACGATGGTGAATGATCTTGTACCCCGCTGTCCAGCCTGCCAGATGACAAGTACACTTGAGCGACCGATCCGGGTCATCACTAAAGAAGCTTGCACTGTCCCATGGTCCAAAGTCAGCCTAGACTTCAGGAGTTTCCATTAGGGAAGCTTACGCTCGTCCTCATAGACACTTTCTCAAAATATCCCATAATGGAACCAGTCATGTCGACCGCTTTTGCACAGGTGGCGCCCGTCTTGGATAAAGTGTTTACCACATTTGGATTCCCCCACTGATATCCGAAGCGACAATGGCTACCTTTTCAAGGGTCTGATTCTGCCACTTTTCTTCAAAAACGAGGTATCCGCCACCGCCATGCCAAGCCCCAATAGCCCCAAGCTAATGGGGGCATGGAATGATTCATGAGGACACTAAACAAAATGCTTTGCATTGCCAATGTGGAACAAGCCGACCCAGAGTGGCGCCTCCACAAATTTCATGGGGAATATAGGTGCACTCCACACTGCACTACACTACATGGCCCCTGGGCACTCATGTTCAGAGGGGTGCGGAGAGACCTAATCCCCACATGTCCAGGATGGACACCCCCGCCACAAGACATGCAAGAAACCCAGCGAGGCGTGAACTGCAAAACCGCAGACTAGCATCTGACGCCATGCCATACCACAGTCATTCTGACCAGGTGCCACAGTTCTTCTCAAACATCACTGACCGGGAGGAAAATTCCAAACTGCCCATGAACCAGGGGTATGGGCAGTCATCTCCTGTAATGGCACCATGGTGACAGCCCGGAAAGGCAGTGAGGAAGTATCTCGCAACCTCTCCTGGTTTAAAGAGGTCCTGCCGGTAGCCTTAGAGTCAGACCCTCAAGACCTTCAAGATCCAGATAGAGATAGCCCCTGCCAGGCAGATGAAGCGATCAATATCCCCGTCTCATCAAGGCCTCTGCGTCCAGGCTCGCCACCACTATCACTATCGCTATGTAGAACCTCAATCAAGGGTCAACAACACCGCTGTGGTTTGAAACGCGATCCCGGGCCCAACCAGCATCTTCTGTGCTTTGTGTGCTAAAAACATCACAGACTTATCATAGCACAACCAAAGTGCTAGTCGGTTCTTCTGGACTGGACTTTGAAGAAGTAGGAAAGGGATGTAACAGTTAGCGGTCCTGTGTTCCTGGCGAAAGCCGGATGTTGTGCACACGTCATCTGCAGGCCAGGAGTGTCCTGTGGGGTTTAATAAAAGGGGAGAACCCGCACATGGGTTATTTCCCTATACTATATTACTGGTGTGGTCTCCGTTATTTAGGGTCCCATGAAACACCCTCCAGCACCTTGTATATGGTAGGCCGTGCCTCTAAAATTGTAAGAGAGGACGGCACAGGTTGCATGGTCCTTATCTGATTTCAGCTCATGGTCTTGGATACCAAAAGTATGCAGAAGATATCCAGATTCTGGTTGATCTAAATGCTGACTTCCCCTGAACCCTCTCTGCAGCACTTCTCTGTTTAAGAGGGAAGCATTTCATTACATGTGGGTCAAATGGGTCTTAGTGTCAGCAAAACTAAAATTCTAAAATACAACCCTATACAGAGTATTTGTTGCGTTCTAGCCTTCTCTAGGATAACCTACCAATCAGGTTATTAACTTTCTAAAACCTTTTTGTTATCAATGCCCACATATTTTCCATGACTGGTACTCTGAAAAGCTACCTGACTACTGCATGTTTCTAAAGTTGTTTATGCTGTGGTCTAGATTAATGTATTGCTGATCCATCTATTTAAATACAACAAAAGGCAACTTGAACAATTTGAAGACTATCTAAAATCAAACTATTAGAATAGTGTGCAGTATTAAAAAATCATTTAATCGATCACAGCCTTTTTGGTCTTAAATTCTTGGGGCCAGATGTGTTAAGTGCTTTAGATGTTGCATACATTGGAAATAGCTCATTTTAATAGTATGCGACTGCTAGAACTCCTTTTCTATTTTAATAAATCAATTTAGCAATTCTGAATTGTTTTTTTCTGCATTACTAATTGGAGTTAAAAATTGTTTCCAAATTTATATTCGGATGGGATGGGTTTCTAGTGTCAATTCCAAATAGTGATTCAGAACCTGATATTCCACAATTCATGTCACAAATCATTTAAAATTCACCAACTCCTTCAATGATATAGTAACTATATTGTGAAGGCGATGGAGTCCGCTTTGGACTCCTTCGCCTTTATTGGGAATCGTAGTGTAGGTCCAGGCAAAGTAGACCATTGTCAACACTCACTGAAGGTTTTGAAATCTGAAAGCTTTGTTTCAAAGCATCCCAATTTCCGTTTTTTGTGTTTTTTACTTTAAAAAGGTTGGGCTCATTTCAATTTAACCGGCATATCTTGATGTTGCCTGCTGCTTGTACCATAGCTAACAGCGATTATAAGAGATTCCCTCAGAACTGAGTTTTGACCTAATCTGAGTGGATTTATTGGGTTGGTAGTGGTTCCCCCTCCAAACTTCACTCTATTTCCAACATTGCTATTGGGTGGATATTGTATTTGTGTTCTGTGTGTGCTCTATATTTTTACTTTAGAACTGTTTGTCTGTTCCTATGCACTATACAAATTAAGTAAAAACAACAAATAAATATGCGTAGCATATTTTCTCACATTAACCTTCAGCATTCTTTCAGTTTTCCAGTTTTTTTCTCTGTGATATTATTGCATGTCCTTGGCATCCATGTTTCCAGTGGAGGACTCAATTATCCCAAAGAAACTCTCCACCATGGCTTGTGTGGACCATCACTATGACATTGAGGGCGACTACATTACCAAGGAAGTGCACAGTATACAAAGAACGGCAGGCTAACCATTATGTCAATATGTGCAGGTTACACAATTATGACTGGCATAGCCATCTTTGTTCTAGGGATGGTGAGAATATTTTTGAGGATAATCACAATGTGCCACACTCTCTATAATCTTTATTGTGCCAATGTTGTAAATCACAGTGAACGTTATGCTACAGAAGCAAGAGAGGACACATTTTTGATGAGAGATATAACAGATCTCTCACAAGGAGATATTGCCTCCTACAGGCAAATGTAATTTAGTTTCAATAAAGACATTTTCTGGTGACCCATGATAACCTGGCCAAAGCAGTAATGCCTTCACATAAAAAATACATGCAGTGTATGGGCAAAAACTATACTGGTAGGAAATAAGGAACTTGAAAGATCCAAACTTTTAAACAAGCTTGCTAAAAGTACAACAATTCATTTTTGATTTGGAAACATGGAGGACAATCAATGAAGACAACAAAACCCTGAAATAAATAAAACAAAAACTACCTAACAAGTATTACTTAGGGCGTTCACCGGTAAGTTTCTTGGAGCTGAATAACAGATCTTTTATTGTAACATTCAAAGTGTATTCTACTCAGTTTATATGCAATTAGGAACCCTCCATTGTTGACTTGGTCACTACCAGGTACATGATTATGCTGATCCTGCTAAAATATTCTACCTTCACATCAAACTCGTTCTAGTAGTTGAAGAAGCATTTCATTACATGCCTGGAAGATAAGAATGCTTCAAACATCTGATGGAACCCGTGCACTGGCAGCCTTGAATATTTTGTCTACAAGCTTGGAGAGGAAATACTGCTAAGATAAAAACCACCTGGGCTACCTCTCTTTTGTGTAAGTTTTGTTCTGATTTTTCTGCCTTGGTCACAATCTTTAAATCTTCAGGACTATTCCTTTTCACCCCAGTTTCCACTTGCGGGTTGAATCACACAGGCACTGTTTGGGGTTCACAAAAAAATGTCTCCTTCAGGTTAAAACACAATAGTTCTTCATATCAACAATAGCAAAGTAGTAGAAACGTGTTAAAAGATGCACAGTCAGTGGTAGAGCGGGATGTAGTCCTCTGTGGGGCCCAAAGCTATATCGACCTGCCTCTGTGCTTTCTATGCTGAAAATGAAGAACCATAAAATAATGCCTACTGGTAAATCTCAAAGGCGGTAAGAAAACATTGGAAACCAGACTTGATAGAAACCTGTCTCCTATTCTCTGTGCTGCCATGAAAAAAACAATTTGATTTAAGCAAAATTGGATAGATTAACAAAACAAATATAAATGTTAAAAAAAATGGTTGGGAGAAGATTAGGTACTTCATCAAAATGTATGTAATTTCACCTGTATTTCCTATTTTCCAACATTTGTATTAGTACACCTGAAAAGATGCGCCAGGCACAGGTTTCGAATAAAGCTATACTTGACACAGGTTTCTTGGTGTAGTACTGAGAATGTCAGATGACGTGCCACAGGGTCCTATTCCCATCTTGTGTGGCAGTCTCCGTAGCAGAGAGCATCAAAGAAGGCAAATGGAGTCCTTTTTGTAATTCTTCCTTTTTTTCCATCAAGAGAAAAGCATTTATCTCAATGGAGAAAGCCTTTCCGGTAAACCCCCTTAGCAAATCTTGAAGTGATCCATTCCCCTTTCTGCCCAGGAAAGGGGGTTAATCCAGCTCTTACTTGGAATAAATCTCCAACCACTTTAAGGGTGGAAAGGGGTCCGATTGACACTTGTGAATGACTAAAATATTCATGTTTGCAGACATTCCCAAACTACCAAGGCAAATCACCACTTAGAATGTCCATTTCCCACTTTTAACTTTTTCAATGGAATTCATTTCTGCAGGTTTCTCTGCTCTCATTGTGGTGAAATCTGGAGTTGTAAATGTATATTTGTCTGCCAGGAATCCCTTTGTGAATTCCTGGTAGGTGTTAAAAAAGGTACATTTAGTTGTAGACTTATGTTAATGACTAATCCCTCACAAGGAGAAATTAATTTACCATTGTGGATAAGGCCCCTTAAAACCCGGGGCATGGAAGGCAAAGCCAGATCCGATGGGGGTCCAAGACAAACGCCGCCTGTGGCGGGAAACACACCCCAGTCACAGAAGCCAGCTACGTTTTGGGTGGGAATAGTAAATCTGAGCACATCACAGCCACAACTCTTGGACCACCATGGCTAAATTTGAAGTGGGTACCCCCCAGAGACTAAAACATCCCCCACTGTGGTTAACTGTGGAGTGAGAAGAGTAAATAAACATCCCTCAGAGTTCAACACTTTATGCAATGTGTTCAATTTTAAAGTGCAAGAGGGCAACGCTTTCCCACTGTGACTGACTTTGTAGTTGAAATAGTTCAAGTTCAAAAAACAAGTTTATTTAGACAATTGTCCATAAAACATTCTAAACATTACACATTAATTAAAACCTTTAAATGAGCCTCCCTCCCCACCACCCCATCCCCATTAAATTTCATTTTTTTAAATTCTGTTTAATAGATCGTAGGAACTGGGCAATCCCAACTGCCACGTCTAAGTATCGCATCTCAGAGAGTAACTTTACTGCCTTGTTTCTATGAAGAGCATCATATTTATAAAACAAAGGTCTTAAAAACTTAATCCGATGTGCAAGATAAAAAAACACAGTCCATAAGAATATGCGTAATAGTGCATTTGGCTTTCAAAGGGCAGGGACAAAGACCACTATTATTTTGCACCCCTATCTTATATGGATGGGATGAATAGATTGGATTACATCCCACCCTTACCCTTAAGATTTCTTTTCTCAAACCTGGATCTCGTAACTGTGATAAGTAAGGGAAAACACAATCCTGGCCAAGTGAAGGTAACGAGAAGCTAATAGATGGTTTCTTCTCTAAATATAATAAATCACATTTTTGCAACACCATAGCAGCAGATTCTCTCAATACTCGTTTGCCTGGGAAAGTGAGCCAGGTTGTGACTGTACCACTATTTAAATGGAGATTCTTCATTACAGTCATTCTGGTTCTAACAGCCTTTGCCCACGTCCTTTCGCAGCTTTGGCTCTTTACCCAGCATAATCTGGATACTTTGGCCACCTCATCATTCTCCAGCAGGGTGTTGAAGTATCTTAGAGCCGAGTGGCGGCCGCCATGTCCCAAGATACCAGACTGAACTCTCTCCATGTAACCTGGACCATGGTACCTTGTGGGAGTGATAGAAGTCTTTTAAGCACTACCCCTTCCAGTCTGTCCCATTCGTAGGTTGGGTCAAAAGAAAATATCTATCCTCCATACAGGCCCATTGGTGGAATATTCCCTTCATAGGCCTTTAATAGTGGGATATGCGATAGGCCCCCAAATCTACCATTAAATCCAGATAAACAGCTTGCCTGCAAAAGGGCCTTCTGCCTAGTGGCATCCCAATGCGCGCCCCAATTTAGTTTTTTCCTAAAAATTAAACCAAGGTATTTATACTGTTCCACTTGTTCCACCACCTGAGAATCAAGATACCAGAAAAACTCTGCACTTTTTTCCCAAAAATCATAATTTTCGTCTTTTCCAGATTAATACAAAGCTTGTTCTGCTTACTATAAGAGGCCAATGCTTTAAGTTTCCTCTGCAGACCAATTGGAGTGTAGTCTATTAATACCAAATCGTTTGCATAGAGCAGACAAACAATATGATGATCCCTAATTTTAGGCGAAAAAGACTTTGATTGGGAAATGGCTGTTGGGAGATCGGCCAAAAATAGACTAAAAAGTAGGGGTGCTAAAACGCACCCCTGACGCAGGCCATTGTCAATAGAGATTCTTTGGGACAACCGTCCTGCTTGTCTAACTCCACCTGAGCCCAATTGCCAGAGTACAGGGATTGAAGAGCCCCAGAAGGTGTAGCGGTAAGTTCCAAGCGGCAAGTTTTCCCCATAGAATATCCCTGTCAACAGAATCAAAGACTGTGCGGAAATCTACAAAACAACTACCCACCCTTTGATTTTCCTCCACTGCCTTTCCGGTAATAGCCCACAAAGCAAAGCAGTGGTCAATGGTTGAATGACCCTTTCGAAAGACCCCCTGTTCTAAAGGGATTCTCTTAGTTTCAGTGGCCCATTCTTCAATTTTGGCTTGAATGATTTTGGAGAATATCTTTAATGAGATGTCTAAGAGGCTTATAAGCCTATAATGCATTGGGTCTGAACCGTTCTCTTTTTTTAGAATCGGTTTCACAATAGACCCCTTCCAAGTAAAGGGGTAGAGGCCAGTTTCCGCCACCCAACTGAACAAGGTAGAATAAATTGTAGCCCACTAAACACTATTTGTTTTAATTATTACCGCCGGCACATTGTCAGGGCCGGAGGCACGAGAGAGTTTTATTCTCTCAATAACTGCCTTAACCTCCTTCACTTAGAACCAGTTGGCTGGGAGGGTTTGTCCGTAGATGTGCTGTGGGCCATCTAAACCTAAAGGTCCCCTATATAACTCCGTCAGATGCGTGACCCACTGTGCTTCCGGTATCATACAGGTAAGAAACCCCCTACTTTGGCCATTAAACTCTTTCACCTTTGTCCAGAATTTTTGCTGATCATTTAATAGTATGATCTCCTGCATCTCCTCCCACTTCATATGATAAAAAGCTACCTTTTTCGACTGCACAAGGGATTTGTATTGGCATTAAAGTTTGACCAGCTCTTGGGTGGCTAAGGGAATCAAACAACACCTAGCACTCCTTGCTTTCTGTCTCACCAGACGTTTCAACTTTTGGCAGTCCTGATTGAACCAGCCCAGAACACCCTTTGGGTGGGATTTTGCCTGTCCACACTTTCCAATTATTTTCACTAAAATGCAGCCCAAAACTTGTTGCACAATATTATTATACCATACAATTACATCATCAACATAAGTAGGGAGGATAGGAACCGTCTCCTCTAACTGAAGGGTTGCTAATTTTTGAAGATGTATAGTGTCTAAACGTGTTGAGAGCCTGCGCGGGTAGGACATGTCTAAGGGAAACACTCTCTCAGGGGATACTGACTCACACAAATCAAGAACTGCTGTGGTTGCCCAGAGGTCACTGCCCTCATATTTTGCCACCTCAAAGCTCTTAAAGAGGCCATAATTCCAAAAGGACGTGAATATATAATCAATAGGGCCCAAAGAGTGGCCCTGCCGAGATGTTGCTATTGCTGGTTGATCCTTTTTAAAACGTCCATTTAAATAAATCAGACATTGACTTGCCAGCCTTTCACTCAGTACCTTAACTTATTTTTTGATGGTACCTGTGGGAAACTGTGCTAAGGGAATGTTATAAGAATCCAGCACTTCCTCCAAGTGTTGGTCTGGCCGGACAGGGAATAAACGAGCATTTACATCCCCGTCATTATCACTGCTTTCGGGTATTTTGCCACCAAATGCTGGAAAGGAGATTCAAATAATTCCAGCCATGATTAATTTGGTGATGGTCTTCTTTATGAATATAAACATTTATAAGTAAAAAATAATAAAGAACATTTTTACCCACAACCATTTCCACGACCGATAACTGCAAACCACTTGAAACATTTATGACCTCCAATGGCCTCTTAATCACCCTGGTCGATATTAATGTTAGTAGGCCTGCAGATGCTCTCCCCGTACCCCGGGAATGACCTTTGCTTTTCAGGGCCATAAAGCCTTCAACTGACTGGTCCTCTCTTAGCCAAGACTCCTGAAGGAATACCAGATGAAAGGGTTTCAAACTTTCTTCCAATTCGCCGCTGTTCCTCAAGCGTTCAAACCCATGGATATTCCAACTTAGGATTCTTAGATTTTGAGAGGTCACCTCATTCTAGAGTAGGGTGGGCCTAATATTCCAATATCCTTCCTCCGCCAGGTGTTCTAATGGGAAAAACCTATTACTTTGAGGCCATGCTAGGGGTCTAAATTGTGAGAATATCCTATCATTTACTATAACCACTCTCAAATGGGTGGGAGGATGGCTACTTTGTTGTGTAGCTTCGGGCCATTGGGACGGGATATATGATAAAGATCATTCCCATTGAATTGCGGATAATCCAGTGCGCACATTTAAAATGGCAGGATGGATTGGACCTGGCTGAGGTGCTAATAATTGAGGGCTCTTTTTCATGGGACATAGGGCCTGTATACCTACTTTTGCTAGGTCTTCGTCCACCTTAAGTACCAGGTCAGCAATACAAGGAGATATAAAAGAGACTCTGGAAACTTCTCTACCTTGATCGCCCAATTGAAACCCCACAGACTCTAAATCCAACGAGGTTATCCCTGAAAGAGAGGGGATTTGTTGGAATAACTGGAGGATTTTAGAGCGATTCAGGGGTCGAAGTTTCTTTGCTTTTTTTCCTCGACGTATAATATCGAGCAGAAGTTCTGTACTTCCTAATTGCGACCTGATAAAGGATTCCTGAGCTGAGGGGTGTTCTAAGGGCAATTTAATTAAGGGCTGAACCATCTTATTACGAACTACCTTTTGATCCTTATTAGGGATGGTAGAGCAGACTGCCGGGGAGATAGAGGGCGAATCAGGACAGATTTTAGGACAGGGTTTCATACTAAGTTTTACGCTTTTATGTGCCTTTTTATGTATTTTTTTACATGGAGGCACTTTTACAGTACTACAACCTTGGGGACTGAGATATTGGACTTGGGTTTGGCAAGAAATACCACTGCTAAATTCCTTTTTCTTATTTATGCATTTCTTTTTGCATACACGTGGAGCACGCTACCCAGGCAATCCATTCCAGGACTTAACCCCCATTGTACGATACGACCTTACGGTAAATTTTAAGGGCATAAAACCATGCTGTCTTTTCCTCACAAGCATAGGGCATTTAGAAACATAAACCGATCTCTCTATATCTAGCTGGCATTCACCTTTCTCTAATATGACACTACGCAACCCCTGCGATTCTGTAGCCATTACTACAGGAGGTAATTGAGTACTCATAGAGCCACCCAAATTGTCTTTAAAAGATTTTTAGGGTCTTAATTCATGTCGAATATCATTCAAACAATTTAAATGGTCGACTTGGTTTGTCCTTATTGATACCAGAGTTTCTAGAATCCCATGCAAGGTGGTCTGCATAAGTAACATTACGTCCAACAAGGATGACAAGGAGGAGGGCTGGAGTGATTAGACCTCCACTGCGATCCAAGCGTATGGTTTGGCTCCACCACCATGGAGACATTATGTAATGACGTTGGGCTTCCTTGGTCCTGTTGGTCTTCTCGTGAAGGTGACTGAGATGCATTGGAGTCATCTGGACTAAATGAAGGTAGCGAAAAGTTCAAGCGAGGAGAAGAGGACAATCTTGGGCCACCTCTTACAGACGCAGTTCCATTCTTGGATGGGTCCACTGAAGAAGAATTTACTAGTTGCACTTCATCCATAACTAATAGCGAAGCATCCATTTCTGAAGCCGGAGGACAGAGTTGCATGATGGGGGACTTTGCCACCTCCTCCGAGGTGCGTTGGGCTCCATTATGGTAATGCTTAAATACAAAGGGCCATATGTAGGTGGCGAAATACCAGTCGGTAACGGTTGATTTCGGCCGTTACCGACCGGTATTTGTACTTCCAGATGTAGGGGGCCAGAAAATTACCAATTCTGTATATTTACAGAATCGGTAATTTTACAGAATCGGTAAATTACCGAATCGATAAATGTACAGAATCGGTAATTTGGGATGTAGGTGGCACTGGAAACAGTGTCACAGGCCCTTAGAAATTTGCTATTTACCATGAAATACAATGGCATGGTAAATAACAAATTTCTGTGTACATGCACATATGTGCATGTACACCTGTGCCATGTGGCACACTTACATGCCCTAAGGGCATGTATGTGTGCCACATGGCACACAAGCCAGAATCAGGGGTGCAACAGGGTGTCCAAGTGACACCCTGTCTGTTAGGGGTGCTACCGGTCGTCTTGTCTAAATCCAGTTTTAAAACTGATTCTGTAAACCTCTGGTGAATCTTCTAAGCCAATTTGGGTTAGTTGGTATTTTAGGAATAGATAGAATGTGAATTTGTACTAGGTTTATCCTTTAGGTTATGTTCTTTGAAATTGCCCTTAGCAATGCTTGTTTGTAGTTTCCAGTATTGGAAGGATAAACAGTTCAGAATGTGAGCTCATTCAGAGACAGGCTCGCGCCAGCCCACGAGTCCAGTGTCATCACTTGTTAAGGGGCTCGCGCTGACTCTTGTGGCTGAGGCTATAAATAGAAGCCTCTGTCAACGGCTTGATGCTTCGTCTCTCGTTGTGCCTGACGAGAGCTTCTGAACCTGCGCTGGTGGTTTCCTTGATTCCCAGCTTCCGTAGTTCTTGCCAATACAGAGAATCCCCTTTCCTAAAAGACCTTTATTGCCTCTCTCAGTCGAGCCCCTGACTCCACAGAAGACTGCATCGGCTGCAACTCGATCTTCGCTGAAGACGCAGTATCGGGTTTCTTTCCCTCTTCAGTTCTGCCGGGAGGTTGTCAGTGAAACTCCTCTCAGACGGCAGTTCGAGTCTCCTGTTGGACGCTTGGTTTCATGAAAAAGGACAGTAAGATTTCCTAATTCAGCAGCAACAGAATGTTAAGCGTAGCGCTACAAGGCCCAAGACTGTAATTTAGAATTAATAGTTAAACGTTTGAGGCTGCGCTTTGACAACTGTGAAGGTTTAAACAAGCCTTGATAGAGGCAAATGACTTACAGTAAGATTTCCTAAGTCAGCAGCAACAGAATGTTAAGCGTAGCGCTGCAAGGCCCAAGACTGTTATTGAGAATTAATAGTTAAACGTTTGAGGCTGCGCTTTGACAACTGTGAAGGTTTAAACAAGCCTTGATAGAGGCAAATGACTTTTGGCAGTTAAACATTCTCAAGGGGCATCTTTACCTCTTCGAAGTTTAAGGCTTGATGCTCAAGGACTAAACAGTGTCAGTTCAAACAAGCCTTGACAAAACCAAAAGCCTGTTTGGGGGTTTCCTCTCAATACTTAACTGTGACAGTTCTAACAAGCCTTGAAAAAAGCAAAACCCTTTTGGGGGTTTACCTCTCAATGCTTTTAAACCTGTGTAGATAAGGAGTTGTATTGATCTATGTTTAAAAGGTTTAATCTTCTAGTAAGACAGTTAGGATTGTACATTTACCTATAGCAATGATGTTCTTGTTTTAGGCTGCTAATTTTGTCTTCCTACTGCAGGAATTCCTGAACAGAAGATTGTAGACTCAGTTGTCAAGTGACTGAGTCAGTACTAAACCTTGTTAAAGAGTGTTCTAGCGCCAACCTAACTAATGTGTAACTTGGGTCATGTGTTGTGCAACCTATTAGTTAAAGGTCAACGGCCTGGAACACTTCTCTGAGAGACCAACAACTGAAGTTCTTGCAAGGTTAATTTGTTGTTAGTCTCTCTGTCCACTTCCCCTTTCCCTTAGGGAGAAGTTAGCTCAGTCAGCGTTGTATTCCTGATTGAGTTGGTTGATCCTTGAGGGAGTTGGGACTTTGCAGCTCGAGAGGAAACGTCAGAAGTGTCTCACAGGATAACCCCAACACTGTCCCCCTTGACAAATCGGTAAATTTACCGAATCAGTATTTACCGATTCGGTAATTGGCATTGATTCCTATGGGCCTCAAGGCCCATAGGAATCAATGACAATAACCGAATCGGTAAATACCGATTCGGTAATTACCGAATATTACCGATTCGGTAATTGTTAAGGAATATTTACCTACATGGCATTTACCGAATTGTAAATACCGAATCGGTAAAATTCTGTATTTACGACTCGGTAAATGCCATTTACCTACATATGGCCCAATGTTCCTTATTGAGGTTGCTAGGGGTGAGCGTGGGGCCTCGCTTTGTTCACTTTGGTCATGCTGGACTGACCCCTTCTTCCCGCCAATCTTCCTCTTTTTTGAAGCTCTCCCCTGCGTTTTGCCTTTTGAAGCAACAAGGAGGGGTCTCTTACTGCGGAGCACAGGGGGAGATGGACATGAGGACATACTCTGGGGCAAGGTGATCTTAGGCTTTATTTCCTTTATGCACTCCTGGTTTAATATTTAAGCACACCACAGACGTCCAAAATTGAGTCCTGCTTTGGGTTTTACTTTAGTTTTAACTTGTACCTGCTGAGTGGAGTTTTTTATTTTATTTTTATTTATTTTGCAGCTGGAAACGCCAGAAGCTGCAGAGGAGTAGAGAAGAATGAATCATGAGCAGAAGCGAGGGCAAGCGGGGCACACAGGGTGAGGACGCAGGCAGCACCAAGATCTAATAGAGCCACCTCTGCTGACAACTCACTCTTGCTGCCTGCCCGCCACTCACCCCAAATGCCCCCGCAAAGCTCCTCGTCCTCTGGGCTAAGCCGCCACCCCCACTGCGTCCGCTGCATCGGCCGCCGCGGCAACTGCTCCCACTCACGGGTCCGAAGCTGCAGCCACAGAGCCACGAGTCGCCAGAGACGCTGGTCATATGACTCGCGGCTCACGGCCCGCCTCGCCGCCTCGCCGCCAACAGGTAAGGCAGGTCTGTTTTTCTTTTTTCCGCCCCCGCTGTTTCAAGATCAGCGAGGGCTGGGAGTCGGGATGAAGGAGCTGCAAGGCAGCTGCGTCTTCCCCACTCACTCCACGGCCTTGATTGTAGTTGAAATAGGGAATATGAATCCACCAGAGTTCAGTACTTTCCCACTGTGGCTCTGTTTTGAGAGGGAATAGTACATCTGATTACCTCAAAGTCCAACACTTTCAACACTGTGGTTAAATTTGAATTTGAAGTGGGAATAGTAAATGAACAACCTTGAGAGTCCAATACTTTCTCCACTGTGTCTATGTTTGGAAGTAGGGTAGTAAATCTATACACATGAAAGCTCAATACTTACCCCAACATGCTGTGAGAAGGTAAGAGTGAGGTTAGTAAATCTGAACAGTGCAGAGTACAACACATTCCCCACTGAGGTGAAGGTTACAGGGAGAATAGTAAATAAACACCCCTCAGAGTCCAACATTTTTCCCAACATGGATAGTTTTGAGGTGGAGTCCAAGGCTGTTTCCAAGGTGGCTAAATTTGAAGTGGAAAAAGTAAATGTACAACCTTCAGTGTTCAACACTTTACCCACTGTGGCCAAGTTTGAATTGTGAAAAGGAAAGTCTCATCTGTTTTCCAGTTGCTCCTGAGGGCCGGGCGCAGCTCCGCCGATTCCTGCAGCACCAGCAACTAAGGGCCAGGCTTTGCTCCTCTTGTTCCCCCGGCCGGGCTTTGCTCCGCCGGGCCCCTCCCACCCCCGTGACCAGCAGCAGCGGACGTCAGAGGCAAGCGCCAGGAGTCGCATAAGGGCTCTCTCGGTGCAGAGTCTGGGGGGAGTCTCACCTGTTTTCCAGTTGCTCCTGAGGGCCGGGCGCAGCTCTGCCGATCCCTGCAGCACCAGCAACTAAGGGCCGAGCTTTGCTCCGCTTTTTCCCCCGGCCGGGCTTGGCCCCGCCGGGCCCCTCTCACCCCTGTGACCAGCAGCAGCAGACATCAGAGGCAAGCGCCAGGAGGCGCATAAAGGCTCCCTCGATCCCTCGTCCCACGGGACGCGCGCGGACGCGCGCCGGGAGAAGCCCGGGACAAGGGCGGGCCGTCTGCGGCCGTCCTAGGCTGACTGAGGCAGGGCAGGCCCCCCCCTCTAACGAGTGACATTTTTGTACATCAGAAATCATTAAGGTACTGTGATCATATTCTTGTTGCATAATATATTGAAGGACCATCTTTGACTGTGCTTTTCCAGCCACTTCATCACTAAAATATCGCTATATCGTCATGGGGAAAAAAAAAGCAATGGAGGGGCTGGGAGCCCCTGTTACCACAATTAACCACATCACTGCTGTGGTTATTTTTCCCCTGTGCTGGAAATTGCCATTTTGCTGGTGTCATGACGAGCTCAGCTCGTCATCAGCACAGCTCAACTGTGCCTCATGACGAGCTGAGCTCGTCATGAGCATGGAAGGGGTTAAAAAAAGGAAGAAGTCTAAGAAATCATCACATGCCGCTACTAACTGTGTTATGTCAAGTATTGAAACTTCTGTTGAAGATTGTGAGAATATCTTATTGTTGGCTACTCCCTCAAGTAATGTGGATACTTCTCACCCTTTGGTGGAAAGTCTATTGCAAAGAAAGAGTAAAGTTATTTCAGCTATCTTCACCGAAAATTTTAAACCTAAGTGTTTACCGGATAATACACACTCTAACTCTCCTAATCCCATAGAGGTAATTGTTATTGAGGCACACAAAGGGATAAATGTTAATGCTATCACTGAAATGTCAAATGAGAACACAGACAGGTCCCCGTGCCACATAGAAAAGGAAGTGGGTATTACTTGTACCAACCGATTTGCGGTGTTGGAAGGGGAGTCAAGGGAAATAGGTGAGTTTTTACACAAAGGTTTGGGAAGGATACGGAGGATAGGAATAGTCCAGATGGATGTTCTAGATGCTTGAACTTTAATCATAGGCTAATGGGAAAAGTAAAAAGCCTGGAAAGGGACATAGCCCAAATTAAGGAAATGATTATGGACCTTATAAAATGGAAGGCTCCACATAATGTAATCTCCCCACAATCAGTGCCATTACCTAACCCTGTTAAAGCTCCCATTCCACGATTGACCTCAACAACTCAGACTGCAGAGGCGGCATCACCTAAATGTACATCACAAACTGCCCCACTGTCAGTCGGCAAAACTGCAGGAGATTCACGCACTATCCATCCAGCACAACCACCTCTTGCTAAAACAACAGCTAGGCACAACACCTCAAGCTCGATCCCCACAGTAGCAAAACAGAAGGACTCAACACTACAATATAGGGACCTGCAGGGCCATGACACTCACTATGGAAATAGGGATAGACTATCTACTGTGAACACAGCGGCAAAATTCCTCTGTGCCACTGTTTACATGACTGGGGTTACTAAGCGGGAAGCTACCAGTAATTATGAGAATAGTGATTTCTTATGTAATAAGACCATTCATTGGCTTCGTCATGTTAGAGGGTGCAGGTCAGTTATTAGGGAGGACATGATCAATGTTAGAAGACTTTCTATGCCCAGCTCGGCAACAGACTGCATTTAGATCGTGTTTGGTAATAAAACAATTGCTGAGAACTTAGTAGCCTTGGAGCATAGGACTTGCCCTCCCAGGAATTGCAATATTCAAATTAGACCAGCACCACTATGGTTTAACTATAGGCCCGAGGATCAATAAGGCCTTAACCATATAGATTGACCACCAAAGGGGGATTGTTTGAACATTGCAACTCAAAAATATGATACACAGACAAGGAGAGTAGGGCGGTTAATGATGACGCTACTCCACCTAGGGATGGGAGTTCCAATGAAGTGCCCATAGTCGATAGGCCCCTAACTACTGCTGTCGGAGGAAGAGCTTAAGATATAATTACTAGCAACACTAATCCAAACACGAAAACAATTAAATTGATTTCCTGGAATATAGCGGGCCTCCAGAAAAATATGTTAAACCCTGAATGGAGCGAATTCATAGATACTTTTGATAGCTGCATGTTTCAAGAAACGTGGAGCATATCTCCCCAATATAAGTGTGGTTATTCTACCCACTTTATTCCGGCCGTTAGTACAGGGAGAGGTAGACCTTTGGGGGGTTTATATATTTGGATTAAAGTAGCGCTTAACCGGGTGGTTACTGCTCACTCTTTGCCATCGCAGAATATACTGTATATTTCTGTTAAGGGCAACCATTCGATAAGCTCTTTTGAGCGGTTTAATGTGTATGCCCGAGGGTCTCCGGGAGGTCAAACCTCATCCACCATAGCCTTACTTGAGGGGGCACTGGCAGATATTCCTTTATTATCCAGTGTCATCATAGGGGGAACCTTTAACTGTACCTATGAACCCCTAAGTGCAGACGATAATAAGGACATGAATGAAGATGATTGTAAAAAGTCTATCCCGCCTTTGACCCTAGTCCCAATCAAAAAGTGGACACCAAGAGCGATCCAAATAAATGCCCTAATAATAGAATATAACTTACGTGCCCTGAATGGTAGGACAATTTCGGACCCAAACGGTGCGAATACCTACAATAAACTTAGTTGTCCATCCCGAATTGATTATATTCTACTTGACATTGGCTCTTGGAACAGACTAATTGATATGGAAATCATACAGTCGCAGGATAGCGATCACAACCCGCTTTGTATGGAAATAAAATGGGGGGTTGAGAAGGAATCCTCAGATGATCAATTAATGATAACAAAAGAATTAGTCCCATCCTACTGCAACCGCAGGCTTAAATGGAACAGGGTGTTGTGTCAATAAGACAGTCTACTTTGTAGCAAAGATCTGGTGGAATTAGAAACCTGTGAACTTGTATCTAATATTCATGTCCATCACACCAATCAAAATGTCAGTCTTACAGACTCCTACAGCACCCTAATGAAGAAAATTGGTTCCTTTTTCACAATAAAAAACACAGGGGGATCAAAAAGGAAGAATCCAGTAAAAGCTAGCACTCCATGGTATACGGTACAATTTAGGGAAAGGAGAAAGGCCATAGCAAATGCTATTAGAAGAAAGGATACCACAGCTGTACGGTTGGCTAGAAGGGAATACAATCTGTGTATCAAAAGGGCCAAGAGGGATTGGGAGGAGGAATATTGGCAGGAACTTAAGGTCGCAGCCGGCTTAAAAAACCCAACTCTGTTTTGGAACCTGATAAACAAACTAGACAGAAGAGGTATGGAGCCCCTCGCCAACCACACAACTGAACAGCAATGGCACTCACACTTCTCAAATTTCTATTGTGGTGAAGATGAGGCAGGTCCACCGTGTAGGGCAAAAAATAACCATAGTAATGAGGGGTCTGCATCTGTAGAACCCTTTACAGCCGGGGAAGTTTTTGATGCTATTAGGAACATAACCCCGGCAAAAGTGGCAGGCCCGGATGGGCTACCGGGTGATTTATATATACATGATCCAAAGTTATGGTCAGACTTTATTGCCCCCCTCGTGAATTTAATTCTCAGTGGTCATTCTGTATCCAACTCCTGGAAAGGTGCGGAAGTGGTTACCATACATAAGAAAGGTGATATGGAGGACCCTGCCAACTACAGACCGATTAGTTTAATCGACGCTATACAGAAAGTAGTTGGCAGGGTCATTGTAAATAGAATGGACAGATGGCTAGAGGAGGGGAATATACTTTCACACTTCCAGGAGGGCTTTCGTAAAAAACATGGGTACAATTGACCAGGTTTTTAGGTTCTGGGCAATATATTGGAAAACAGTAACTGTTATGAAGGAGAATCTCTGTTTGGCCTTTATAGACCTCAAAAGTGCATTAGACTTGGTACCTCGTGACAAACTCTGGAGGGTGTTACAGGATATGGGGTTCCCTCATTACCTCCTGGAGATCATAGTCAAACTCCATGAGGACAGCTATGCTAGGATTAGATGGGGAAGACAGGGTCAGCTAACTGGGAGGGTGTCTGTGAACAGGGGGGTACACCAGGGCTGTGTGATGGCCCCGACATTGTTCTCCCTCTTTATCAATGGGGTGGCAGACCATTTGAGGGAATGCAGTGCCGACGCCCCAGTCCTGGCAGTGGAGAAAACACCAACTCTCCTCTTCGCGGATGACACTCTCCTGTTGGCCAAAACCCCATCTGGACTACAAAAATTATTGGATAGATTAAGCTCATTCTTCCATGAACGTGGGTTGACCATTAACACAACCAAAACCAAGTTGATGGTGTTTCCCCCATCCAAAAAAGCAAAGAAAATCAACATCATTCTTAACGGGACATCTCTTGAGGTGGTTGAGGATTTGGACTACCTGTGAATCCGAATTAACAGCAGAATGAAGTGGGACTCCCATGTGGCCAAGATGCTGTTAAACCTCAAGAGAGTCTCAGGTGCCATTCTAAGGAGCCAGCGAATGTCAGTCAGCAGACCTATCGCTCCGGCTCTTGCTGTCTATGAGAGGAGGGCGTTGCCCTCTGCGACCTATGGGGCTGAACTCTGGGGCTGTGAAAATGTCCCAGAACTGGTAAGAGCAGAGAACAAATTTATAAGGGACTTAGTCTCCCTTCCTACTTCAACTCCGCTGAAACCCCTTTTCCATGACATGGGCAAACGCTCTATCCTAGATATAGTTAACCTTCGCCCCTTGTTGTTTTGGGTGCGCCTGAGGAGGACCCCAGAGCTAGCAAACTATGCTTTGGTGATGGATGAACTGATTGCCTTGAACACTGCAAATAAAATACAGTGGGTAAATTAACTGAGACAAATGATTATGAAACTGGGCTTGGCTGAATTCTGGACCCCACAGTTTCCCCCACAAAGCAAGTAGTTAAGAAAATGTATCGGGAGTGGGTAGATGCGATGGAACAGAAGAACTTGAAATGGGGTTCTCTAACTACAAAGTTCTTAGAACACAAGCCAAGCAGAAAGTTGGAACCGTTTTTAGACTTCATTAGAATACCAAGAGACAGATCGGTCTTCCTAAAAATGAGGTATGGGACATTACCTCTAAATAAATTCACTGAAAGATGGAAAGGATCGAGGGTCTCGAACAGCACTTGTCCATGCTGCCCGTGTAAATCAGAATCCTTACCACATTTTTTGTTTGGATGTATGGCTTATAAGAGGGCAAGGCTGAGATGGTTGAAACCACTTTGTATAGAGTTGGGGGTCAAAGATTTTCAGGTTGCCCTACGTATCCTTACAACTGATACAACATCCCTTCTTATTGTATGTGGATTGGCAAAATATCTATCATGCACCTGGCTTACCCGTACTAGGATGTTAAACGCTAACAAAGTATAGATTTTATACATACTGTCACCAATTCATATTTATTTTAATATTGTTGTACTTTAGTATTGTCATCAAACTGTTTTTATCAATGTAAATAATATTTTATTGCCTTTTACTACAAGAATTGTATATTATTTTTGACTAAATATGTCTTTTTTAGTATGTTTGTGCTTTTATGATATGACAATATCGAATAAAGTATTACAACAACAACAAAAGAAAAGGAAATATGAACCCTCTAGAGTCCAATACATTCTCTGCTGTGGATAGGTTTACACCCCTGTGAGTCCAACAAATTCCCAATGTCTCTAATTTTGAAGTGGTAATAGTACATCCACAACCTCCAGAGTCCTGCACTTTCCCCACTGTGAATTGCTTTAGAGTGGAAATAGCGTTTCGGAACCCCTCTGGGTCCAACACTTTACCCACTTTGGCTATATTTGTAATTCAAAAAGTACATACGAACTCTACAGTATCAAATACTTTACCCATTGTGGGCAATTTTGAAGTGGGAATATTAAATCATGCCTAGCTCCTCCGACGAGTGACACTTATCCCAATGTGGTTAAGTTTGGAGTAAGAATAGTAAATAGTCCAACATGCTCCCCATTGTGGCTAAGTTTGGAAGGTGAATCATTAATCAGGCAGCTCACCCTCCTAAAGCCTAACACTCCCCCACTCTGACTAGGTTTAGAGTGGGAATAATAAATGTGTACCCCTGAGAGTACAATAGTTTGAAGTGGAAATGTTGCATATGAACCCCTCAGAGACCAATACTTTTTTTTTAGTGTAGCTAATTATGGAGTGCTAAAAGTATATGTATAACCTCCAGAGTCCAACATTTCTCTCACTGTGGCTAAGATAGGAGTGGGAATAGGAAGTGTGAACACCTACAGTTCTCAACAACTACCCATTGTGGCTAAGTTGTTGAGTGTGAAAGGTGAAAGGTGAATCTGAGCCCCACAGAATCTAGCAATTTCCTTTTTGTGGCTACATTTGTATTGGGATAAGTCAATCTATAACCTCCAGAATTCAACACATTTACCATTCTGGCTAAGTTTGAAGGGGCAAAGACAAATCTAAACCCCACAAATCCAAACACTATACCTACTGTGGCTAAGGTTGGAGTGGGAATATTAACTGATAACCACTCTTTCAGAGTCCAGCTATTTACCCACTTTGGCTACGTTCAGATAGGGAATAGTAAATGTTCACCTTTGAAGGTCCAACACTATCCTCACCCCTGTGAACACTGGAATTAAAATAATAAATCTACACCTCTGAAAATCCATCATTTTCCCCAATTTGCTAAGCTTAGAGTGTTAATAGTGAATCTATACATTTTAGAATCTAATTTGTACACCATTATGGCAAAGTATGGAATGGGATGGAATGGGATGTGTAAATCCTACCCCCCCCCCCCCTAGATTATACCACTTTCCCCACTGCGGCTACATTAATAGTGGGAATAATAAAAGTACACCCTCCTATGTTCATCATTTTCTTCACTATGGCTAGCTTGATGTGGTAATAGAAAATCAGAACCCTTCAAAGTCTAACTATTCTCTGACTGTAGCTAATCCTGGGTTCAGAATAGTAAAATTACACCCCTAAGTCTTAACACTCTGCTCACTGTAACTCACATTATAGTTTAAATAGTTCATATAACTCTTAATATCTGACATTATAGTTTAAGTTAAATATATTATTTGAATTGTAGTTATGTATTGTTTTACATTCTTTTTAGAAAATTAGTAAGCATTATTTCATTATCTAAGGTCTTCTGTTCTTCGTCGAATAAAATGTGCATTCAGATAAATAATTAGTTTTAATAAGTTTTATTTTTATAATAAAGAACATTTCAACACAGCTTTGCTTGACAAATATTTATTAACATTTTATACAATAGGTTACATTTGTTTGTTAAATATTTAAATACAAAGGTGTTTCATTCCTTATTGTTCTTAACATACAGTAAATAGTATTTAAATATGCATTTTCCTTCCTTTTCAGCGAAACATGTTTCTTAATTAGCTATGTTTTCATTATGGATTACTTTTTATTTATGTTTTCTAAATACAGTACAATTATATTTATTTAAATCACCAATACTTTTTAATCTATGTTCTTGGTTCTTTTCTGAAGAAACACATTTTATACCATAGCAAATATTTTTCACCAATGATACTTTAAATTCAATCTATAAATACATATCTAAAATTTTAAAAACTACACATATATTAACATTTTCTAACAGATATTTCCTGAACATGTTTACATTATTTTGTAACACATTTTGGTTTTATTATTTGAATTTTTAGTTTTTTTAACTTAAAGTAATATATTGTTAGACTGTGGCCAGGCTCTTTAGTCAACCCACCTGACAGCAGCCAACCCCATGCTGAACACAGGATTTGGTTGTGTGCTGTGTGGGATTGGCAGCAGATCCAACCCCTCCTCATTCAGCCAACCCCACAGTGTGCACAGTCTTTGATCATATGCAGCGTGGGGTTGGAAACAAGGCGCCCACTTTCCCACATTAAACTAATCCCACACTTCCCCTTCTGTCGTTTGTGGAATGAGGTTGGGAGCACGGCCTAGGATGTAGCCAAGCCCTGTGTCCAAGCCCCACAGGCAGCCAAACCCATGCTGTGCACAGCCTTATTACGAGTGCCGCAGGAGGATGGCCACAGCAGGCAGTCCACCCCATGCCCTGCACAACCTTTGACCATGAACAGCAGGTGTGTATCCGCATAGTCTGTCCTAAAGCCAGGCCCTGTGTCTAACTACTCTCAGGTAGACAACCCACACAGCTCCCCCTCCCTATGCCTTATAAGGCCATCGGCACCTCATCCCCCAGAGTTGCATGTTATTATAAAGGAGAGTGGAGGCCATACAGTCCCCCTCCTTGTGCGTATTGTTGCCCCTGGGGCATTTCTAAATCATAGCTGGGTGCAACAGTGCCCACCCAGGGCTTCCACCAATGACTACTGTAGGGGCCGCAGGGGGAGTGCCAGGGCCCCTGCAGTCCCAAAAGGATTCCCAAATGGAGCAGGAGCCATCATTGCTCCTGACCAGAGGGATTAGCTGTTTTCTGCATTTTCCCTTTGAGCGGGAGCGATATATGCTCTGTTGCCTGCAGGAGCAATGACAGCGAAATAAAAGCCTGCCTTCACCTAACTTAAAGCTGACCCCATGCTGCTTATGGCCCAAGGCCATAAGCAGAATAGGGGATGGATGCAGAGTAGCCAACCCACCCAGAGTCAGTCAATCCCACTCCATGTGAGCCCTTCGCTCATACACAGCATGGGGTTGGCCACAAGGCCTGGCTTGCAGGCAGGCACTGCATCCACCCATTCCACTAGGAAGTCAACCCCACCCTGCTCTCAGCCTTTGGTCGTACATGGTATGGGGTTGGCCCTGCGTCCAACCCCCCCGCAGGCATTCAACTCATAAGTCCCTGATTTCATAACCTTATTAGGCCCTGGGAATCTCATTCACCAGGGTTGCATCTTATTAAAAATGGAAGGGGTCTCCTGGCCCCTCTCCTCAGGCCTATTGAGCCCTCAGGACCCCATCCCTTGGGGAATTCTAAGTTATAGGTGGGTGTCCCATTGCTCACCGAGGCACTTACTAACCACTATGTTGGGGGCTGCAGTGGGTGCTAGATGGCCCCCGCAGCCCACTCCTAAAATGGTGCAGGAGCCATTATTGCTCCCACCCGGAGGGAGCAGCTGTTTTCTGCTTTCTACCTCTGCATCGGAGAAATGTCTTTCTCCCTGTCTGCTGGAGAGTGGATAGGGAAACAAAAGTCTGCTTTCACCTGGTGGGAGCATGCTTAATGCTATGTCCAGCCACTCACCTGCACTCCAGATAGCTCTGCCCTGACAATGACTGTGCCTCATCCCTCTGGGAACCGACATCTTGACCTGTGACGTTCTCAAATCACAGATAGTCCGCGTGGACAGCCAAACTAGATCACCGATTTTACAAGTTCGTTCGGCTGTTCAGTGTTTATCAGCTTATATTTTTGTAGCAATCTCATTTTTTTGCTAAACTATTCCGTGCTTTTTCCTGAATTAGTTGCAACTGTTTTAGTCTTTCTTAAATGGAAAGCATAGAACTAGTACCTGATGGAGATAGTATAGGAATTGAACGTGGATGGAAACCGGTAAAAAAGTTAATCGGGGAATATCCCAAAGTGGCATGAGTGTTGTTATTGTATGTGAATTCAGCTAAGGGAAGTGCCTGATCCCATTGGGAGGTCAAGGTGGAGGTTAAACTGTGTAGACTCTGTTCCAAATACTGATTCACTTTTTCAGTTTGTCCATCTGATTGTGGATGGAACACAGAGGATAATGCTTCTTCTATTACTAATTGTGAACATAAGGTTTTCCAAAATTTAGAAGTGAACTGGGGGCCCCGATCGGAAATAATTTTGCTCTGGGGTCCATGTAATGTCACTATGTTATGGAGAAAAATATCACTGAATTACGCTGCAATGTGATAATTTCTTTAAAGGAATAAAGTGGCTAATTTTGGAGAGCAAGTACACGAATACTAATATAGTGGTAAAGTTGTGTGACTTTGGTAAATCAGTAATGAAGTTGACACTAATGGCCAAGGTGTTAATGGGACTGGTAAAGGGTGTAATAATCCTGTTGGGGCTATAAATAGTGATTTATTGCAAGCGCAATGAATCACAGCGTCTTGATATATTCTTGAACATCTTTCTGAATATTATCCCACCATAAATTTCGTAAACATGACTCTAGGGTTTTTTGTGTACCTGGGTGTCCGGCTATACCAGAATCGGGATGCCAAGCTAGGATTTGTGGCCTCTATGAATACAGAGCGATGAATAATTTTTTATTTTGAAAAAGATTTTGATCTTTTATTGAGTTCTGAGGATTTTGTTGCCATTAATTATCATTAATAGTTTGGGATGCTACTCTGTCAAAAAGGTGTCAGTTTGTGTCAGAGCAATTACATTGTTAGCAGGCATTATGCTTTGTCTTTATTTTCTTCTTCGATGAGCCGAGACAAGGAGTTGGATAGTATTTGTTTTTTGCCCAGGACAATATGTTATGATGAAGTCATTCACTAAAAAAATGCAACTATCTCATTTGTCTGGGCATTAAGTCCTTCACTGGTGTAAAGAATTGCAAGTTCTTATGATCCATGAATATTGTGATGGTGTGTTTAGCTCTTAGGAGATTATGTCTCCATTCGGTGAATACATCTTTTATAGCAAGGAGTTCGCATTCTGCCAAGGTGTAATTCTGTTCTGCTTGAAGCAGTTTAAGCGAATGATAACCTGTGTTTGGATCTTTTTGGAGCAGCACTTCCCTTAGTGCTGTTTGAGACACATCTCCCTCAACAAAATATTGTTGATCTGGATCTGGGTGAGGGAGGACAGGGCTGTAGTCAAGACAGACTTTAGCTCCTGAAATGCTTTTCCAGCATTTTCTGTCCAATGAAATGATTGTCCATTTTTTAATAATTGCATGATGGGTGTAACAATTCTGGAAACATTTGCAATGAATAGTCTATAAAAGTTTGTGAATCCAAGGACTTGCTGAAATTCCTTCACAGAATTCAGTGATGGCCAATTAAGGATAGCTTCTACCTTTTCTGGATTCTACTGATGTAGCATGGAAGACACATTTCTCCATTTTGGCATATAGTGAATGCTCTCTAAGTCTCTGTAGAATGGATCGTACATGTTGGGAGTGCTCTTGTTCTGTTTTTGAAAAGAATAGCATATTATCCATGTAAATGATCACGCAGATATCCAGAAATTCATGAAAAACCTCATTTGCGAAATAAAGGAATGCCGCTGGAGCATTGCATAATCCGAACAGCATGACAGTATATTCAAAGAGACCGTATTATGTGAAAAAGGCGGATTTCCATTAACCACCTTCTTTTACTCGTATTAAGTGGTAAGCACCATGAAGATCCAATTTGGTATATATAGTGGAACCCTTAACTTGATCAAAAAGGTTTGGAACAAGCGGTAACAGATAGCGATTCTTTATGGTAGCTTTATTGACTCTGTGATAATCTATGCAGGATTTTTGGGCTACAAAACAAAAGAGGAGATGAGATAGGAGATGTAGAATGTCTTATGAAGCTGATCTCTAGTAATTCATCTAAGTGTTTTCTTAAGTACTGTGTCTCTGGCTCAATGAGTGCGTAAATTCTGCTACATGGTAATGCAACTCCTGAAATTAAGTCAATTCTGCACTCATACACCCTATGAGGTGGTAATTGCATCGCTTGAGCTGGATCAAAGACGCCAGCAAAGTCTCGATATTCTTCTGGTAATGAAAGAGGCTTAGTCAATTGTGTACTTGCACAATGTCAAGGAAAAATTGGATCTTGTGCTTCCTGATAATAATGCATTCTACAAAATGAAGAATCTAAGCTTACAGTTTGATGGACCCAGTCAATCTTTGGGTTGTGTAATTCCAACAAGGGGATATCTAGTGTTACTGCAAACATTGGGGTACCAATGAGATCAAAAACAGTCTGTTCTGTATGACCTTTTTTCCTCACCGGAGTTAAAGGTGCAGTGTGAAAACAAATGAGCCCTGAGGAAAGAGCAGAACCATCTACAGCTATTACAGGTTCAGGTTCTGCTTTGGCTATTTGTAGAATTCCTAACCTTTTGGCTAAACTGGAGTAGGCATTTGAAGTTGCATTCGTTGGTGTAACTACAAGTAAAAGGGTCAGAGAGGAAGATGGCGGCCGGCTAGAAGGTCCGGTCGGGAGCTCCATGCTCGCCATCAGACCAAACTTATTACATACCAATACCGCAGCCGCTATGATGCAGTAGCGGAACAACAACAAAAAGAAAGCCTACCTACTGAAGTTTCGTGAGGGTCCTCGAGGTCGGAAAATCAAACCGACTTTGGACTTTGGACGAAGCAAATCTCCGGGGGATGTGGGACTCCTATCCGCAAGGATTCAGAGGCTTCAGCGGCGGTCTCATTGTCTTCCCTGGGCTCTGGGCGGCAGCATCGGAGAGTGCTCGGGAGGGTCGGCTTCCTCTTCCAGGGGAAGAGCGGCAGCAGTAGCGGTCGCATCAGCTCACCAGCGTGTCGGGAGCAGTACTGTTTCCGTAGCATCAAAGGCAGTGCTGCTGGAGCCAGAAGCACTGATACACGGAAGGGAGAGACAAAACCCCCTAACAGTGCCAGTGCTATCCAGGTGGAGGGGAAGCGAACTGAGCCCTTCACCGAAGACTCCAGACCTACGAGGGGCCGGTCCGGGAAGGTAGAAGCAGGAGGTGCAGAGTCAAAGAACCGGCTACGAGCACACCCAACAGATTAAGACCGTAGGACTCTTTTTAACCCCAGCTCTTACCCCATGAGCAAGGTACGAGGGGAGAAGAAAGGACAGGGGGTCATAGCTCTAGACCTGATTGCGGGGTGAAAGGGGGAAATCAGGGGGTTTCACTAGGAAAAGAAGGAGGAAAGGAGACTATTGGAGGTGCCGGGGGTGCTGAGTGTGCAGAGGGGGCGGTTTCAGTGGTACAAATCTCACAATCAAGCACTAAAACGGTAGAAAAGGGCAATCCTCAACCCGGAATAGAGCTCGAAGAAGGGATCGGGACAAGATCCAGTTACTGCCTCAGGAATAGGCAGTTCCCCAAGCAAAGTTTCTTCGCCCCCACCAAACAAGTGATACTACTAGTGAGCATAAAAAGAAAATTGAGAGGCACCGCTAACCGTGACCGCCAACCTAAACCTAGGTCTGAGAATGGAAATCCAAACAGAACAAAAAGTAAAAATTACCCCCTCGCTGAGATTCTTTTTTAAAGTTCAGCAACCGACACAAGCAAGAGATAACTCCCCAGCATCTCGAGACATAACCCGTACCCCGGAGAGTAGTCTTCTCTTAAGAGTGCTATCGCATACCGAAGAACCAAGAAACCACATTCAGAGAATGAGCATAGAAAACAATCCTCTCACAGACCCACAAATGGAGGTACCAGAAGGTCCTGTACTGTCAGATACAAATGAGCCGCAGACAGACAATTTAAGTCTTCCTCTCCCTCATTCCATCATAGAACAAACAGAAAAACTCATGGAAAATTTCATGGAGAAGGTGCTGGGAGAGATGAGAGAAAAATTTACAGTGTCCGAAACCAATCAAGCCAAGATTCAGGAGGTATGTGAGCCCCTGGATCAAAAAATGAATGCATTGGGCGATAGGGTGTCAGCAGTTGAGTCGGTGGTGGAGACCCTTAGCAAAAAGGTGGACACCAACCAGAAGGAGATCAGAAAGCTAAGAGACTCAGACAGAAGTATAAAAGAAAAACTTGAATCGCTAGAAAATCAAACAAGGAAAAACAATCTGAGGATCTTAAATGTACCAGAAAATCTGGAAGGGTCTGACATTAAGAAATTTACCATCTCACTACTTGAAGATCACTTCCCCTGGACTAAAGAGGCGAACCTGGCTGACGACATACAGAGGGTACACCGAGACCCCTTTGGAAAGAGTAAAGAGAGAAGGACACCAAGGAAGATCTTAGTAAACTTTAAAACATATACACTAAAGGAAAAACTATTAAGTGAAGGTCTAGAGAGCAGCTCCCTAAATAAAGACAATTGGTCCTTCAGGATTCGGTCTGATATGTCTAAAGCCACCCAGGACAGACAGTGGGAGTTAGGACAATTTATGCAAGGGCTAAAGTCCCTAGAAGCCACAGTCCAGATGAAATTCCCCCCTGCGCTGAGGATCATGTTGTGAAACAAAATGTATAATATAAGGGAGCCCAGTGAGGTAGAGACTTTCTTAGAGCAAATGAAGGAGCAGCTGCAGACCACGACTGTAAGTTAAGACAGGAAAAAATATGTAAACAAGGCGAACCATGGAGCTCAAAAAGGGCGAATAATACCGCCCAAAAAAAAAGATAGGAGTCTTCCTCGGGATGGGCATCGATGAACGTCACAAGAAAATACAAAAACAAACAGAAAAGACACCACGGGTGGGGAGCAAACTAGGGAAAAAAATTGAAAAAATGTCCTCAGCATCTAAAATAGAAGGAGTTTACAGGGACTGTAAAAATGAAATAAACTTAAGTACCCACAAAAATAAGCGCAATGACAACAACTAAAGAATTCAAAATTCTCTCATGGAACGTTAATGGGCTCAGAACAAGTAGCAGACGGAGAAGGATACTCGAATACCTAAAGGAAGTGGATAATGAAGTGATCATACTACAAGAAACACACCTCGTGAAGGCAGAATGGGAACAAATAGTGAAAAGCCTTAGCTGGGTGGACACCTACGTATGTACCAACCAAGACTGCAATGTCAAGGGCATTGCAATTCTCTTTGAAAAATCGCTTAATGCAAAAGTTGTGCACAAGGTAGTGGATAGCAAAGGCAGATGGGCTTTAGCTAAGGTAAGAATACATGACAATACCTTTACCATAGCAGGATACTATGGACCAAATACCGATAACTCAAACCCCCTCCAAAGGTTATATACAGAGTTACTATCAACAACTGCTCCGATATTACTGGGGGGTGACTACAACATTATTCTGGATCCAAAATTGGACAGATCCCCTCCAGGAAGGCAAGCCAATTTACCCAAGATGAGAGAATGGCTAGGGATTTACAAAAAAAACCTAGGCTTGGTAGATATGTGGAAGGAGAAAGGCAACAAAGGGTTTCCTTTTACTCTTCATAATAAAAAACTAGGACACAGATCCAGAATCGATTACTTCCTGATAAACAAAAGCCTGCATAGCAACATTAAAGTTATAGACCATCTACCAGCACATCCGTCTGACCATTCGGCAGTACAACTCACTCTACAAACCACAATAAATAAATCACAACCCAGATGGACAGTTGACCGCACTCTACTACTAGATCCTAAGCTACGGGAAGAGCTAGGTAGAACCTCAGCCAACTTCTTTGAGGACAATCGAGTAGGCACATCAGACCAAACTATTTGGGACACATATAAGGCAGTTATCAGAGGGAAACTAATTAGCATGGGAGCTCACAGAACAAAACTCACCAAAGATGAGATTGGAGATATGTAAAAAAGTATAAACTTAATTGATGCACAGATAATTGGAGAAAATGATAAAGGTAAAATAGATACAATGGAGGAGGAAAGGAGGGAATTAAGAGAAAAGCTGGCAGACTACCTAGAAAACAGAGTTAAGATGAAGTGGGAAGCCAGCACACTCACCAATCACGAGTATGGGGAGGGATGCAGAAAACTGCTGGCATGGAAAACAAAAACCAACCAAACCGGAAATAAAATAGCTAGCATACAGCAGAACAAACAAAGCGGCTTAACTTCTGCAGAGTCGGTAATCAAGCAGGAATTCGAAAACTTCTTCTCCAACCTATATAAGGAAGTCTCCTTCTCACCAGAAGAACAAACTGGAAAGTACTTAGACCCCTTACTTCTACCCAAACTATCGGAAGAAGAAAAAGAGGAGCTAAATGCAGAAATAACGATTGAAGAAGTGAAAACAGCGCTAACAGGTCTGAAAAGAAGGAAGGCTGCCAGTCCTGATGCCCTACCAAACGAACTATATTCCGCTTTGAGAGAAATCTTGGCCCCGCCGATAACAAGGCTTTTAAACACAATATACAAGGAACAGGGTAAAATCCCAGACTCATGGAACGACGCAACTATCAGCATAATTTTAAAACCAGGGAAAAACCCTGCAATCTGTGAATCGTACAGACCCATCTCGCTGCTGAACTGCGATTATAAAATCTTTATGCAGATCATAGCAAGGAGACTGGCCCTTCTAATGCCAAAACTGATCCACCCGGACCAAAAGGGATTTATAAAGGGAAGGCAAAAATACGAAATAACCCATGAGCTCTTTGCCGCGATAGATGTAGCGACCTGCGAAAAGATCCCCTGACTATAATTACTTTTGATGCGGCTAAAGCATTTGACAGAGTCAACTGGTCCTTTCTAAACAAAGTAATTACCAAATACACCCTTGGGCAGTGCTTTAGTCATTTGGTGTCTGAGACCTACAAAAAACCAAGAGCAAAGATTCTAATCAACGGGGGCCTCACCAATAATATCGACATACAAAGAAGAATGAGGCAAGGGTGCCCCCTGTCACCGTTGTTATTCAATCTTTACATCGAGCCACTGTCAAGTACACTTAGAAATAACGGATCAATAACTTCCTTCAAATACCGTGAGTGGGCCAAAACGGTGGCATTATACGCGGACAACCTAATGATCTTTACAGATAACTTCCAAAATTCCTCTGCAGCAATAGATAAGACAATTGCGGAATTTGGCAAAGTATCTGAGCACTTGACCAATGAAGCTAAAACTGAATCCATGAGCTGGAACGCACATCAGAATACCCCATACTCCAAAGACAAAATAAAATACCTGGTTATAACGCTGGTCAAGGATATAGAAAAAGAGCCTCAGTTAAACCTCAATAGGATTGCCCTTGAGACCAAAAAACACCTCAAAGTATGGGATGGGTTACCACTAAGCTTCCTGGGAAGATCAAACATGATAAAAATGTCCATACTTCCCAAATTTACTTACCTCTTTAATGTCATCCCATTGGAATTTAAGAGAGACTCTTTGAAGAAGATCCAGGGAGAAATCGCGAGTTTCATATGGGCATCTAAAGGGTCAAGGATTGCCTGGAACAAAATAAGGAGGAAAAAAGAACAAGGTGGAATAGCCAGCCCGGATCTCGTCGAATACTACAGGGCTTTCCAGTTTAAAAACGCGAGACCCCTATTAAAAAAATATGAGCTTTATCCTGAATTCCTTCAAATATTGACAAACAAAACTGACTATTTTTTATTTAAATTCGGAAACCCAAAATTCTTTAAAAAAATAAAATTAAAGATCCTAATCAACGCAGCAAAATTATGGTATCAAGTCAGAAGTACTTTGAACATTCCTTACTACAGCTCTATGGCTCCCATATGGGATTCCCCGGGCACACCAGAATGCCTAAAAGATTCCCTGGCATTGCCACTAAAGGCGGCTGGAATAAACGAATGGGGCCAGCTGATGACAGAGAATTCAATAGAACAATGGGAACACCTAGTAGAAATCACCAATTATTCGGTGTCAAAATTTAAATATTACCAACTCACAAGCTGGGCAAGCTCACTAACGGATAAAAAAACGGGAACAATAGACCTAGAGAATGAAATGACGAAGACCATCCCAATAAAGAAGGAAATATCAAGATGGTATTGGGCTCTAATCACTGCAGTAGAAGAGTATGTCTCGATCCCAGAGTCAGTCTGGAGGAAAGACATAACAGAGCAGGACCTTCAAAATTTATGGCAGAGGTCACTAGAAAAATGCTGGTCAACCATCAAACCAGCCCGCCTGAAGAGAAACTATTTATTCACAATACACAGGGCATACTGGACCCCCAAAAGGCTATCAAAATTAAAAGGAGCCAGCGTAAAGATCTGCCCCAAATGCGGGCAAGAAAAGGCAAACGATCTGCACATGTTCCAAGGCTGCCCCCTTCTTGACTCCTTTTGGCAGGAAGTTGGTAAGACGATATGCCGGGTATTGGGAAAACATCTATAAGTAAGTACAACTCTACTTAATTTCGGGATTGACACCAAGGTTGACTTAAGTAAGGAGAAGTTAACAAGAAAACAGGAACATTTGCTGTTTGTATTAATACTACTTGCAAGAAGGGAGATATGCCTAAACTGGGTTAAACCAGTACCACCAATACATAGGGACTGGCTAAATTCTATAATAAAAACACATAAAACGGATAGGAACGGAAAGCCCACTAAAAAATCTAATTTCTGGGAAATTTGGGAAAATTACTATGCACTCACTTCGTAAGGTAATGAAGGAACTTGAATAAGCATAACAAATCCAATGATTAAAGCGGTGACAATAATTCAGACGGGAATCCTTCCCGCCGAGTTGCCAGGAAGGCTAGCTCTCCCCTCTGTTATAAAGAATTATTGATTAAAGGATGCAGGAGTGCTAAGTCTGACTTATTCCAACAAAGGGAAACTCTCCGTTGCCGGAACAGTAATGCTGAGAGAGTGTAGGCACAATCTTGAAAGTCACGGCCTCCCGTCAAACTCCTTTTACATTCACGCGCAAAATGAGGATTAAAAAAAAAAAAACTTTTGGCTAAACTTCAATAAAAAAATGCCTTTTGTGCCTGCGTCTAGTAAAATTGGAAGACTGTGTCTTTGGTGAGTAGATATGATGACAGAAATCCTAATACTCATAAGTCACAGTACATGATTTATAACAATAGTGGCATATAGTGAGACCTCTGACTCTATTTTTCTCAAGGGACAATCTCATCTCCCTTTGTGAAACTTAGGGGGATATGTACAAATAAGTGGCGGTGAGAGGCGTTAGCCTTCCTGGCTTTACACCTCTCTCTGCCACTTCTGAAACGCATAGCTGCACCATATTTACAAGAATGTGGTGCAGCCTTGCTTTTCCCTCTGCTATGGTGCTAAGTTTAGTAACTTAGCGCCAATGCAGGCAACCTTGCACCCTAATGCAAGGGTGTCTGCGTGCAGGGGAGGATTGTTTATGTGTAGGAAGATGTCCCTTCCTGCACAGAAACATTCCTGAAATGCCATTTTGTCACTTTCATGTGTGCTACTTCATGCAGCACACATGAAAATTAGAAAATTGCATTTTCTTTTTAGATTGTTTATATACAGGAAGGGGGGCCTTCCTGTACATAAACAATCAAAGGCATTTTGCTTTTTCCATGTGTGCTTCTCAAGCCAGCACACATGGTAAAAGCAAAAACTAGGACAAATAATGCATTTCTCCTCCTTTTGCCAACTGAAGACCATGTTTTTATGGTCTTAATTTTGGCACTGCCTCCTATGTACGCCACCCTTGTACATAGGGGGCAGCGTCAAAAACAATGGGTGTTGAGGTGAAACGCCCACCACAACACCCACTGCCTACCCCTTTCTCACTAATCATAGCGTGAAAGGGGGCATTTTTTACAAGGTGGCGTTAAGCCACATTAGTGGCTCAACGCCCCTATTACCACCACAACGTCGATAAAAGTGACGTAGTGGTGGCAATAGGGGCTTGTACATATGCCCCACAGGTTCTGACTCTGACTGATCTGTGTTTAAGTTGGCTGTTGCCTTTCTGGTTTTTTGGCTTTAATGAGGATTCTCTAGCAAAGTGCCCCGCTTTGCCACAATACAATCAGAGATTCTCTTTCCGATATCTTTCTTTCTCTTCAAAAGATAGTGGGCCTTTCATACCACCTTTCTGCATAGGTTCTGGATCATTTTGTTTATCAATAAGCATGGGCTGAAAATTCATTCCGCCAGCGGAATTTGTGGATTTTCCGCGATTTCGCGACCCGCGAATCTCGTGAAATCGCGGTCAAATCGGCGAATCAGCGGGGAAGAATTTTCAGCCAAGCACTTACAGGGTTACAGCAGCAGGTGCAAAAGTTGAAGCTAATTTTTTGTAACCTTTTACAAAAGGGTTACAAAGAAATTAACTTCAACTTGGGCACCTGCTGCTGTAAGCCTGTAAGTGCTTCCTGGCGCCTCGTTGCCTACTTAAAACTATTCTCTGACCCTGCTCTGACCCTTGAAGCCGGGTCAGAGAATAGTTACAAGTAGGCAATGAGGCGCCTGTCACGAAAATTAAACCTCAACAGGAAGCACTGACAGATATAAAAACAAGCATTTGCAATGCAATAGGTCTCGCATTAGGAAAGTTTGAGCTATTGGTCTTGTAAATGACAATTGTTTTTATTTATGTGTTGGTTTTGAAAATAGCTAAATTAATAGCTTTGTCATGTACAATGCCAATAGTTATAACTTTCGCAAATGTGACACCTATACCATTTGTAATGCAATATGTTTTGTATTTACGTGACTTAGATGTATTGATATTACAAATTACAATGGCTTTTAATTTTTTAAAATAATGAATATTTAAATAAAAGTGATTTTAATTTACAATAGCAATAGCTTAAACTTTTGTAAATAACTTTTGTGAAGATTATGTTCAGTGTATTTTATTGTGTATCTTTTTGTGACATTTGTAATAAAGCTTGAAACATTGAGGGAACATATTTGAACCAGTTGTTGTTGAATGGTTGCGCAGATTGATGCTGGGGTGGCGCTGAGTGGTGCTGTGGTGGTGCTGAGTGGTGCTGTGGGGATGCTGAGTGGGTGCTGTGGTGGTGCTGAGTGATGCTGTGGTGGTGCTGAATGATGCTGTGGTGGTGCTGAGTGGTGCTGTGGTGTTCCTGAGTGATAATGTGGTGGTGCTTAGTGATGCTGTGGTGGTGCTGAGTGATGCTGTGGTGGCGCTGAGTGGTGCTGTAGTGGTGCTGATTGGTGCTGTGGTGGTGCTGAGTGATGCTGAGTGGTGCTGAGGTGGTGCTGAGTGATGCTGTGGTGGTGCTGAGTGGTGCGGTGGTGGTGCTGAGTGGTGCTGTAGTGGTGCTGAGTGATGCTGTGTTGGTGCTGAGTGGTGCTGTGGTGGTGCTGAGTGATAATGTGGTGGTGCTGAGTGATGCTGTGGTGGTGCTGAGTGATGCTGTGGTGGTGCTGAGTGGTGCTGTGGTGATGCTGAGTGATATTGTGGTGGTGCTGAGTGATAATGTGGTGGTGCTGAGTGATGCTGGGGTAGCGCTGAGTGATGATGTGGTGATGCAGAGGGCAAAAAGGCACAAAAAGCAGTCTGACAAAGGGCAGAAGGGCATAAAAACAAGGGAAAAACGAGTCTAACAGAGGGCAGAAGTGCACAAAAAACTGTCTAACAGAGGACAGAAGGGCAGAAAAACAAGGGAAAAACGATTCTAACAGAGGGCAGAAGGGCACAAAAAACGAGTCTAACAGGGGGCAGAAAGGCACAAGAACAAGTCTAACAGAGGGCAGAAGGGCACAAAAAACGAGTCTAACAGAGGGCAGAAGGGCAGAAAAACAAGGAAAAAATGAGTCTAACAGAGGGCAGAAGGGCTCAAAAAACGAGTCTAACAGGGGGCAGAAGGGCAGAAAAACAAGGGAAAAACGAGTCTAACATAGGGCAGAAGGGCAGAAAAACAAGGGCAAAACTAGTCTAACAGAGGGCAGAAGGGCACTAAAAACGAGTCTAACAGGGGGCAGAATGAATCCCGCCCTGCGTGTTTGTCCATGAAGATGCCACCTTTCTGTGCAATACCTCTACTCAACTGGAGTACTTTCTACTGTCTAATCAGTAAGTGCTCCCTCATTGGCTAAATGTATAGGGGCAGATTTAAAATAACTGGTGCATCCCCAGGGATGCATCAGTTATTGTGCGCCGCAGCTCCGTCACCCATGGTGTGCCGCATTTACAATGCGGCGCACCATGTGGCAAAAACGGCACAGATGCGTCACGCATCTGTGTCGTAAAAGCAGCGCATTGCTGGAGCTCCGTCGCAAGCGTGATGCAGCTCCAGCAATGCTTTGGGGGGCCTATCTCCTTAATGCTGCGTCAAGCTTTGACCCTGCTTCAAGCAGGCGCAGGGTTTTGACGCAGCATTGGCCTAAAGGTGACTGAGTGAAATCTTGTAGATTTCACTCAGCCACTTTTAGGAGGCGTTCCTGCGCAGGAACGCCCTCCCCTGCACCGGAACGCCTCCTGATGGCGAAGGGTTTTACAACGTGATGCATCTCTCAGATACGTCACGTTGTTAATACCCAGCACCATGGAGCATCTTTTGTGCTGCTTCACAAAAGTGATGCATCGGCGGCGCCAAAGAGGCGCAAGCGGCTTGTAAATCTGCCCCATAGTGCTTTTCCTACACTGTAGCTGCGTAAAGGGCCAGAAGATGTAACTCCAGTGACCATGTGTGCCTGTGCCTGTGTTACAGGCACACATGGTCACTGGAGAAACATCTTCTGGCCCTTTACGCAGCTGCAGTGTAGTAAAAGCACTATACATTTACCAATGAGGGAGCACTTACTGGATTAGCCAGTAGGTAATATTCCAGGGCAAATCGCAAAACAATCCGCGATTTTGCGGGAAAATCCGCAAATTCGCAGATTTTTTTTGCGATTTCGCTGGAAAATTCACGAATGCGCAGAAGGCAAATTTGCAAATTTCGCCCATGCTTATTTATCATCTCCTTCTTTCGTATCAACTTTTAGAATGTTATCTCTGGTCTCTCAAGTGGTCTTTTACATTTTCACTCGCCTAATATATGACCTAGTTTTATCACAAAATCTATGAATTCTGCATAATCCATGGGAAGATCTACAATTTGAGCTAATTCATTCTTTGAATTGTCTCTAAGCCCTCTATAGAACAATAACATGTGCCTTTCTTCTGGCCAGTGTGTTTCAGACAGAAGACGATTGAATGTAGTCATATAAGGTAGCAGATCCTTGGTTCCCTGGCGTAAGTTTAGGAGCTTATTGTCCCTTGACTATATAAAAACGTGACATGTAAACGGACATGTCATAGCATCTTTAAAGTCGTTAAACTTATGCAAAAGAGGGTCATTGATTTTGATTAGGGGTTTGGACCAATTTGCAGCTACACAACCGAAATAAGAAATAGCAAAGGCAGTTTTGGCTGAATCAGTATTGAATATTTGGGGTTTGCAAAGAAACTACAATTGATTAATTGATTCATAAATGAAGCAAAATGAGAGCTATCCTCTTTAAAGCGTTCAGGATTGGCCAGTGGGACCGGGTTAGGTGTGACAATTGTTATTTGAAGATTTTGATCAGAGCGTTGAGAATATGATGTTTGAGAGGAAAAAAAGTGGTTGGGCAAAACTACAGTGGTGCTAAAATAGAATGGTTCTCAGGTTGTTGTTTCTCTCCACTGAGTGGATTCAGACCTGCTTTTTGATAGTGCCTCTCTCAGGGTTTGGTTATCCTGTTTTAAATGTTGCATCTCTTGGTGTAAATTTAAAAATACCTCGGTTCGAATGTGAGGTCTCCCAGAGAGCTCCATACTAAGATTGTTGTCAAGGAGAGCATGAGATGTGTGCGCTTGGTTTTGCCTTCTGTTTGTCCAGTCACTCACCTGCAGTCCAGATTGCTGTGCCCTGACGACGAATGTTTCTCAATCCCTCTGGGAACTGACAGAAAGGCAGCAATTGACAACAACACACTGCATTTCGGGAAGAACCCAGGGGGAAATGGGATTGGGATGAGAGAGAAAAGTCTGGGATGGCACCTATAGGTATCAATTGCCAATACCCTTTTCCTAATGTTACAACTCTGATTTTCATAGTTGCGAAAAACTTATAATTGAAACCTTCCAGCAACCAGCCTCACCTTGTCTGCCCAACATACATCAAATAAAGTATATTAAAATGTGAAATAAAAATAAAAATAAACAAGGTAATAAATTGGGCTATAAAGACAAAGTTTGTTCTTTCTTGAAAAAGCAAAGTTCACTAAAAGCATTCCAAGTATCCGGTTTTACAGTCATTACTGTTTTCAAGTGACTGCAAGATTTCTTAATGTGCCTAAATACGAGTTTCTTCTAAGATGTCCATACACCATAAGTGACATTTCCAACAGCAAAGTAAATACTGGAAAATTTCACACATGCACTGAAGCAGCCATAGCAAACAAATACAGAACATATGAAGATTTAGAAATAGCACTAACATTTTAGGAGCACACAAATTGGTTCCAAGGCACCCTACCACAAGCACTAGAAAGCGTCAGACTGGGTCCCTCAGCAATGACTGGGCAACATGGCCAGTCCTAGCTAGCTATGCACCATATCCACCGAATGGGAGTTCTCACAGCAGAATAACTTTGTACATTTTATGCAGGCATAGTTAGATTATACAGAGGGTTAACACAGTTTATTATATGAATAATTATAGCCACCCCAGTGAGGGTTGTTCAAGTAACGTAGTCATATATCTGTCAATGCCAGCAATTAGTCCAGTCACTATTAATTCAATCATGGGCAAAGTTCCCATCAGACTGGAGGAGATGTAATTCTAGATTGCACAAAGAACAAATCAGCTTGAAGAAGTATTCCTCCATATGGGACCTCGGAATAAACATAAAATGCTCATAATATGCCTACCTTTAGGGATGGTTGCTTCAGTAGACGAATGTGCCACATAGGGCATGGTATTTCCTGCAATATAAAGCATCATACATCGTACACCATCTATAGCAGTTTTGCCAGATGTGCTAAAACAGATCCAAAATGAATACAGGACAGTCTCCACCCTGGCATTGGGGATGAAACCTATTGGCAATTATGTCACAGTATCCTCAATCATTTTAAGTAATATTAAAGGGGAAGCAGAAGACTTTGGCAGGGTGCAAATGTCTCACCTTCTTTACAGAAACCTGGGCTAACGCCTCCTCTACAACCAACATCGCTATCACTATCCCGGACGGATACAAGATACATCTAGTGAAAGGACTGCCCCAACCACCTTGGAGGAGGTCTCGCCATTGCGCTCAAAAACTCCCTCCACCTCTCCACTTCGAGCGACGCCTTCTCTGCTGCCAAGCACCTACACTTCCAGGTCTAGACCACCCCCAACTCCAAACTCTGTTACACCCTCTCCTACAGACCCCCGGCCCCCTTGCCCTCTTCACCACCACCATCACAGACCTTATCCCACCCCACGTCATCACCTTCATGGACTACATACTCATCGGAGACCTGAACTTCCACATTGACAACCCCACCAACCTAAACTCCACCATCCTCCTGGACAACCTCACCAACATTGAACTAAAACAACTCATCACCATGCCTACCCACAAAGTAGGACACACCCTTGCCCCCATATTTGCAGGAGGAAACAACATTCACTTCAGCCACACCATGCAACCTCATGGACTGACAAACACTGTGTACGCTTCCTCATCAACACAGCGAAGCCACCCAAACCCACTCTACGCCCCCTGTGCAGGAACTGGAGCAAAATCACCAAGGAGCAGCTCAACTCCACCCTCAACCGCTACACCCCAACTGCAACAGACGTCAATCTTAAAACCAGGGAACTTCACAAATGGATCTCCAACTGCGCAGACAAGCTCGCCTCTCTATGCAACCCCAACAGGCAGCGACCCTGGAAAGCCACATGGTGCACCACCATCCTCCCAGAAGCTAGACACACCTGCAGATGCCTTGAGAAGAACTAGAGAAACAGCAAGACGCCCGAAAACCAAACCACCTACAACAAAGCCATGACAGAATAGCACCAATGCATCAGAACCACCAAAAGAACCTTCATCCAAGACAAAATCCTTGCCAACTCCAGCAACTCCAAGGAACTCTTCAGCGTCATCCAGTTATTCACCAAGACCCCCGGTGAATCTACGGACATCACTCCTTACCAGGACCTCTGCGACAAGCTTGTATCTTACTTCCACCTGAAAACCAAGAACCTCCACAACAACTGCAATGACCAAATACCTAAGTCTGCAACCACCCCTCCCAGGAAGCCCACCATCTCCTCCTATACACTGGTCAAGACGGAAGAGACCACTTCGACCATGAAAGGCATTTATTTGTGGGCCCCCACAGATGCCTGCCCACCACACATATACCACAGAGCTGCCAACTCCATCATAGCCGACCTACGAAGCACCATCGACACCACCTTCAAGACCGGCACTTTCCCAACAACTTGAAACACATTGAAGTCAGATCCCTGCTTAAGAAGCCCTCAGCAGATCCCATGGATCTCAAGAACTACAAGCCATTTCTCTCCTCCCCTTCACGGCAAAAGTCGCAGAGAAGACCGTCAACGCACAACTAAAAGGTTCATTGAAGACAACCCCATCCAGGACCCCTTCCAATACGGATTCCGCAGCAACCATAGCACCAAGACTGCCCTACTCGCCACCACAGATGATATCCGTAGCCTCCTTGGCCTCAGCCTGATCACACTCGAACTGTTAGCAGCATTCGACACTGTCTACCACTGCACAATCGCAGACAGAATACACAACGCGGGCATACAAGGAACCCCCCTCGACTGGATCTGTTCATTACTCACTGGCAGTAGCCAAAGAATCAGACTGCCACCCTTCCTCTCCGAACCCAAGGAAATCTACTGCAGAATTCCCCAGGGATTATCGCTCATCCCAACCCTTGTCAACATCTACATGACCCCCGTCACCACCATCTTCAGACAGCATGGCCTCAACATAGTATCCTATGTCAACCACACCCAACTCGTCCTGTACCTCACCAAGGACCCCACCACCACCAGACTCAAGTTCCAGGAAGGAATGCAGGACTTTGCATTCTGGATGAGCAACAGCTGTCTGGAGCTCAACTCGGAGAAGACAGAAGTCCTCATCCTTGGAACCACCCTCTCATCATAGAACAACACCTGGTGCTCTACAGCCCTCGGCAGCCCTCCGACCCCACGGACCACGACAGAAACCTCCGCATCGTACTCAACTCCTCCCTCTCCATAAACCGACAGGTCAATGCTGTTGCCTCCAGCTGCTTCAACACCCTCCACATCCTCCGCAAAACCTTCAAATGGATCCCCACTGAGTCAAGGAAGATAGTCACCCACGCACTCGTAATCAGCAGACAGGACTACGGAAACACCCTCTACCCCGCCATCCAAAGTTCTCTGATCAGAAAGCTCCAGATGATACAGAACACCGCAGACAGACTCGTCTTCGGCATCCCTCAACACGAGCACATCAGCCAACACCCACAGAACCTCCACCTGCTCCATGTCGAGAAGAGAGTCAATTTCAAGATACTCACCCATGCCTACAAATGCCTCCACCAAACCGGACCCCAATACCTCAACAGAAAGATCTCCTCCCACGTATCCAAAAGATACCTCAAATCCACCAACCTTACCCTCGCCAAAATTTCACGCATCCACAGAGCCAGAACAGGAGTAAGAGCTTTCTCAAACATCGCGTCCAAGACCTGGAATGAGCTCCCGATCAACATCAGATGCGCCCCCTCCCTGAACTCCATCAGGAAGGCTCTCAAGACCTGGCTCTTTGACAGAACGGAACTACTCACCCCCCCAGTGGCTTGAGACCCGCACTGGTGAGTAGTGGGCTTACAACTTCCTGATTGATTGATTGTTTGCACAAATTTCATTAGCAGATCAGGAGTGAGAACTACCAAAAGGAATTGCTGAAACCTATACAGCAATATATCGAGATACTTTGGGGATCAGACCTAATAAACCACAACTTAGGGATAATTCTTAAAAGGATAACTTGAAACTAGCACCAAGTCTTCTAAAAAATGCTGGGATAATAGGAAAAATAAGGAAAAAGTTTAACCAGGAGTCCTCTGAAAAGCCCTATAATCTGCACAACCATGAAACATTTAAACAGCCTAATAGATATCGGTGCACTGATACATGTCCTTCCCAATCCTTTCAGTAGTCATCCAAAAAACACTTGGCGAGAGAAGGATGATCAGAGCGCAGGTCAGAGGTGTATATGAAGCTCAAGAAGAACTCACTATGCTCTTCATACATCATCATAAAAAGAGGATAAACTTCCACAGCAAAATCCTCAATTTAAAAAGAAGAAATTGGCTAGGATCTTGCATAGATATTCCGCAATATAGAGGAATCTGATTCTGCACAAGATTTGGCTCAGACTCTGCTAGGCAGCACGGCAGAAGTCCTGATAGTTTGCTGGAATTTTCAATAGTTTCAGGTGGCGAGAGCAACAAATGAGTTTGTTCAGGTGGAAATACCGGATCAGAGAGTTCGCTCTCTAAGAATACTTCACATTTTGCAACTACATATTGGGAGTGATATACCTCAATCATTAGAGTTCTCTTTTGGGATTACCTAATATTTGGTTATGACATTCTCTTGGCTGAGAAAGATTGGCCACCTGAGATTGTATGAAAAAGTCTGATAAGGGGAAAGTGTGACAGTACCAGCCTTCTCCGACCTAGGTCCAGAAGAGGTTAAACATGCATATGCCGAGGTATGAGCCAATCCAAAAGCCTCAGCATTATATCACAACCATGTGGGTTTGGATGAAGATTCACTTTTCCATATAATGCCGATCAGATCAGCCCGCAAGTTCATCCATAATACCCCATTAAAATGAAGCAAAACAACAGTTTAGAGACATTTTAAGACAGCTTGAATTTCAAGTTGTAATTGAATCCTGAACCTCACCAATAAACAATCCTCTGTTCCCCATAGTGAAACCAGGCCATTCATACTGGTTGGTCTTAGACTATAGACAATTAAATAGTCATGCTTGTACATTTACAGTACAAAATGCACACAGTACAGGACTAATAAACAACATAATGAACAAAAAATACAAAACAACATTAGAAATTTCAAATGGCCTTTTCTGCAAAACCTAAGCACCTGAAAGCAGGTATCTAACAGCATTTACTTCGCTCAGATCACATAAACAATTGTGTTCTCTGCCCATGTAACAGAACTATTAAAGAGCTTTGGTTATGAAGCATTGTCATATGCGTATCACTTATACCTTATGGTTGATGACTTGGAAACACACCTAGCCAAAGCAGATCACATAGTTGTAGGATTTGCTCAAATAGGTTGTTACTTCAATTTCCAGAAATCAAAAACTTCCTTTCCCATTGTCTTGGTCCTGAGATATGAGGTATCAAATGACGACAAAAGCTTAGTGGCACATTTACTAGAGAAATCTGCATTCTTAACACTACCTAACACAATAAATAATCTACAAGTGCTATTAAGATTTCAAAATGTTGGTAGAACATATATACCAGATTATGCACAACGTTTTTTATTAAGTAATACATCCAGACTTCTCAAGTACACAGTGGACACCAGAACATACACAGTGCAGACTGACATGAAAGCTTCAAAACACATACAACGTGTTAACAAAACTATTGCATTTATCTGTATAATCAGGGGAAACACAGCTACACATATAAAACTTTCAATGAGGGTGACACTGTATCAATTGCATATACATCACATTTATTTTCAAATGCAGAGAAGTGTTGGGCACCAACTGAAAAAACACTGTCGGTATAACAGACAGCTGTAGTGAAGGAAAGATCATTGGCTCAGAGAAAACATATAATTGGTGTGACTCCCGTTACAGCCTTAAAGGCTGTCACAAAGGCCAGCATCCCAACCCAAAAGCCTTACATCCTTGATGGATATAGTGGGTCAATTTATTAACAGCAACAGAGATAGATTTTGTCTTTGACTCTACATAACAAACACAAGCATATCTATAACATTCCAATTAGCATTTTTCCTGTTTCTCCTTGTGGGTATGCCTGAGTTAATCACAAAAGGGTACATCTGTTTTCACAATTTCCTTGGGAGAATTAGAGTGTCATGTTCAGAGGTTGCAGACACCATCCGGTACCTTGTAAGGTTTAGGGGTCCAGATGGTGCATTGTGAGCTAGCCAGGTCAGCATATCCTGATAGAATGAGTGGACACAGGTCCCAACATTTTGATGAATGTGTTGCCCAAATGCATAGCCCTACTAAATTAGTAGGAACTGTGCGACACGACCATGGACACTTCTCTCATAAACGATGTCATATCAGATGACAGGAGTGTTCTTTTGCATGCTATGGTTATAAATTCTAAAACTGCTGTAATATAGGATAGGATAGGGATTTATAAAGCACACTAAAACCCGAAGGTGCCTAGGCACTGAGCGGACAAGAAGAGGAGAGTGAGAGGCAGCTGGCTAAACTGAGAAAACCCAGGTCTTCAGTTGTTTTTTGAACACCAGAATGGATTCCACCTGGGAGATCAAAGACGGTAGTGTATTCTAGAGTTTGGCCTCCACCACCGAGAAGGAGCGACCCCCCCAGCCTACTTTGTGAACTCTAGGGATATCCAGTTTTCTCTGGGATGAAGATCTCAATTTCCTCCCAGGTATATACCAATTGAACATGGTTTTCAGCTGTTGCGACCCTATATTGTGCAGGGCCTCGTGAAGCGTACACAAGGCTTTGAAGGAGATTTGCTTCCTAATACGGAGCCAGTGTGAAGCCCCTCCTTTGCTGAATGCCTTTTTGGGGTATTCAGGATCAGCCTGGCAGCCGCTTTTTGTATGATCTGAAGCCTGTTCAGACGGAACTAATATTCAGGTACAAAATATTTCAGTTGTCAAGCTGGGAAGTAACCAGTGAAATGACCGTAGGCAGGTGGAGTGCTGGTGGAATATACAGGAGCACCTCCCTGAGAATCTTTAGAATGTAAGAGCAAGTCAGACCAGCATCAAAAATGACCCCCAAGTTTTTGACTGTTTTGGCGGGAACAGGAATGGGACCGCAAACTCCTGGCCACCAGGCATTTGACCAGATTGAAGTCTGGGGACCAAAAGACTAGGACCTTGGTTTTTCCTGCATTGATCTTGAGGGAATCATTTTGCATTCATCTGATAATGCTGGCCATGCACTGGTTACATTTCTTGGTGACCGACTGCAGATCATTGGAGACGGAAACAATGATCTGCATGTTGTCAGCGTAGGAGACCACCTGAAACCCAAAGGATCTGACCAACTTGGCCAGTTGTGACACATACACATTAAAGAGGGTGGGGCTCGGGGATGAGTCCTGGGAAACGCCACACGGTAGGCTAAAAGACTTAGACCTGAAAACCCCACAACTAACAGCCTTAGTTCTCTCTGTCAGGCAGGAATGGAGGACCTGCAAGGCCATACCCGAGATTCTCACCTCTTTCAGAAGTTGGATCATCCGAGTGGGAGAGACAGTATCAAAAGCCCTGGCAGGTCGAGCATAATCAGCATGACTGACCCACCCTGATCGATTTGCATGCAGATGTTATCAGTGGCAGCAATGAGGGCGGATTCAGTGCTGTAATTGGCGCAGAAACCATTTTGTGATTGTTCCAAGATCTCAATAGAGTCCAATTAAATCATCAACTCAATGTTGATGAACTTCTCTAGGATTTTAGCGGGGAACGGAAGAGGAGAAATGGGGCAAAGGTTTTTCAATTCAGAGGGGTCAGCATTGGGATTCTTAAGCAGGGGTGTGACAATTGCCTCTTTCCAAGCGTCTGGATAAAAGCCAGAGCAGAGGATAGTGTTAAACACTTTGCAAAGAAAGTCAGCAATCATGTTGCGGACCAGCTTGAGAGTGAGGTACGTACAAGGGTCAGTGGGGGAACCAGACTTGAGGCTCATAAGAAAACCCAAAGTTGTTCCACAGTAATCTGGGGAAATGCTGCAAAGTAAGAGGGGGCTCTCCCTTCCCTGGTCTGCATGGCCTTCACGCCCTCTGATTCTGCCATTTGCATATGGTTGAGCTTCCTGTATATTTTAAGGACTTTGTCCTTGAAGTAGGTAGCTATTCTATCAGAGAGGTCTTGAGAGGGGGACAACGCAAGCATCCCACAAGGTTTGAAGATCTCATTTATCACCTTGAAGAGCAGGCTAGAAGATTTGTCTGCAGCAAGAATCTTCTTAGTGAGGAAGTGAGCTTTGGCTTGAAGGATGGCTCGCTTATATTTCTGCAGCAGGGCTTTCTGCTCGCTTTCTCCCTAATGCAAGGGTCTAGCCGCTATCTGCATTCATGTCTGCGACATTCCTTTCTGAGTGATCTAAGATCATTTGGAAACCAAGGACATGTAGGTTTGACTATCTTAAAGGTGCACTCTTTAAAAGGTGTGACAATATCTAAGGCTTGAGTAATCCAAATGTGAAAGCCCTCTGCCATAAGGGGGAAGGGATGGCCAAAGCTGCCTCCAAATCGGGAGCAGAAATCTTGCTCAGCCCCCTGTAGCAAATGTGCCTTTGGAGGATGCTGTCCTCCATAGTAGTGGAGGGATTCTGGCAAACTTTAAACAGAATCAAACAGTGGGCGACCCAGTTAAGTGGCTGTACCTCTTCAATTATTAAGCTGCAATGATTGGTGAAAACGCTGTCTAAGATATGACCCCAAGATATGCTTGGGGAATTGAACAAGTTGCTCAAAGCCCAAAGAGGACATAAGTTCTAAAAGGTGTCGTGTGTCAGTGTCCTGCTCCTTCTCAAGGTGATAGTTAAAATCTCAGAGAATCATAGTATGAGAAGTAGCGACAAGTGGGTCTAAATGTTTGCACCAAGACTCAAAAAACCCGGGTCTAGGGCCCGGGGGACGGTACACTAGTAATATATGAGAGGGTATAAGCAAAGCATGGGGAAAGTGTGAGTTATAGGTAATATAGTCTGATTCTTTGTGTATAGGACTTGGTCCTCTCTGCAGGGTCACCCCCAAACATTTTGCCCTCTTCCTTCCTATTTTGCTAATTTTTTTTGGTTGGTCTTAGGACTCTGCATACTTTACTTCTTCTAACCCGTGCTAAGGTGCTTTTGTTCACTCCCTAAAACGGAGTAAATTTGGCTTATACTTGATTGATATATTTAATTTATCTTCAAGTCCCTGGAAAAGTGGCCTGCCATTAATCTAGGGCTGGTAAATTAAATGCTACTAGTGGGCCTACACCCATTTAGCTGGTCTTTCTAAACACGTCTAAGGTTTGCCATTGCATCCTGTAATTTGACTCGGTAAAATAATCCCTTTACCAAGCCTAAGCCTCCATTTTTATTACACATTTATCACCCCTAAGTTAAGCCCTGGATACTTCACAGGGCAGGGTACTTTGTAATTAAAAGATTGGAGATTGATTTGTTTTTTACTATTGTGAGGCCTCCCTCTCTAATAGATCAACATTGGATTATCTTATTTTATTAAAGTGATTATTTTTGTTTGGGAACAGGGAGATATGTTATGCTTGGTGCCTAAGGAATTATAATGTAATACCCTCTTTAATGGTACAGTCAGAATTTAAGTAACAATTCTGAAAATGCCACTTTTAAAATGCTTTTTTAAACTCAAGAGTTGTTTTCTTTTACAATATCATTTCTGAATGTCAAAACAGTGACATCAAAAACATTAATTCTAAAATTCAATTTTATATAATCACAAGGTGAATTAAATTAAAGTAGAAAGAAGAAAAAAGTAACAAGGGGGAAGAAGAAGGAGCAGAAACGGGTGTATTCTTCCTTTGTGGTTTATAATCTGGGTACCGGATAATATGCACAACAAAATGAGTGACGAAGACCAACAATCTTTCTACCAAATGTCTAATAATCATTCATGTCATTGATCTATTTCTAGTTTCCTTTTATACAAAAATTCTCCTACATATTAGGTATACAAATATAATGGGTTAGTTGGTCAATGTTTTGGTCTGTTTACTTTGTCAATCTACAAGACCATCTTCAGGATAAAAGGCTTTCTTCTCTAGAGAAGTATAATCATAAACAAATTGTGTTTGTCAGCTAAGAACACTCAACAAAGATGAAATACACACAAGAAAAAGTGAACAGAACAAATATTTAAGAGACCTTAGTCCTTTATGAAAGCATATCAATAAAATGAAAAAGTTAAGGTGAGTGGTAGATAGAGCCTTCACCAACCCTATTTCAAGAAATTGATTTAAAACTTACTGAAGGAATAGGATTAACTCAAAATGATGAGGCAGTTGATTATCAGAGGACTGTCAAGTCATCAAAATATCTAAAAAGAATGCATAGGAATATAAGCCTTACTTTGGTGTTGCAATCCTGTTAATGCATAACCCTTTGATTATGTTTTGGAATGCCCCATAGTTTTCATCACAACAACACTTTGTTTATAGCTTGTATAAAATACTGACTTAGGCTCATTATTAAACAGCATTTCAACACCTTAGTAAGTCTCATATTCTTATTCATTCTTTTTAGATCTTTGATGACTTGACAATCCTCTGATAATCAACTGCCTCATTATTTTGAGTTAATCCTATTCCTTTTAACTTCATGTGAAACAGTTTCCTAATATGTATACCTATACAGAAAAAACATTGCTGACATGACCTTGACTGTACTTTATTAATTCAATCTATCTTATTTCAAATTTGGATCAGTCATTCACAAGACCGCTGTTTGTGCTTGTTAGACCTGGCATCCTTGGCGTAGTGGTTTTTCCATGACTTTGTGCCTCTATCTCCTGCATTTTTTGTTGTGTGCTGGACTTTGTTTTGCTGGTTAACTACTCTGGGCACTTTGATACTGCTGACCAGTGCCACAGTGCAAGTCCTCAATGTGTAAATTGTGATTGTGACTGATTATCCACAATTGGCATAATTGATTTACTGGTAAGCCCCAAGTAAAATGCACTGAGTTTGCTAGGGCCTGTAAATTAAATACTATTAGTGGACTTGCAGCAGTGGTTGTGCAGCTCACAGGAGTAGCCCTGTAAATGTGTCTCAGATCTGTCAATGTAGTGTATGTGTGCACAGTTTTTAACTGTCATGTCGACTTGGCAAGTGCACCCAATTCCCAGTCCCTAACCTTCCCTCTTTCCTACGCGTAAGCCACCCCTCAGATAGGCCCAAGGTAGCCCTGTGGGTTCAGTGCAGTGTTTGGGAAAAGTAGGACATGTTTATTTGTTTATTTAAAGAGTTTTACATAGGGCTGGCTAGACCCGAAGGTATCAGAGCGCTTGCTTTACATAAGGTTCCACATAGTTGCAAACTTACATCAGTTACATATTACCAATGATACCAGTAAAAACATTTAAGGAGCATAGAAAAAAAGAAAAATGGAGAAAAGGGTAAGGGGGTATGGGAGAAAGGGGTAGGCTATTAATACAATGGAGAGACGAAGGGAAAGTCTGACCAAGGTCCGGCAGGGTAGGTGACAGCTGAGGGGGAATATGCAGCCCATCTGTTCTTCAGCTACCAGGCAGCTCCACCGGGCATTGGTCAGATATCTAGGTCTCAACAGAAAAGGGATAAAACGCAGGAAGAAGGAAGCGTAGAGGGGGAAAGGGGTAGGGTGAAGGGGTAGGAGGGGTATACGACAGAAAGGAACGTTTTCCCAATGTCCGGCTGGGTAGATGATGGCCAAGGGGTGATCCACAGCCCGTCTCCTCTGCAGCTAACAGGTAGATCCACCGGGCATTGGTCAAATGGCAGGGTCTTCAAGGTCGAGGGAATGTTCGAAGAGTGCATGTCCTAGAAGGAGAGCAGAATCAAGGTCAGGTAAGGGATGTGGTTAAGGTCAGGTTGATGACCAGTTCTGTTGTCCAGGAGTGGTGGAGCATCATGGAGAGACCACCTGAGGCGGCCATCTTGAGGTCGCGCAGGGGGGTTGTGACCTTGGTGTTAAGTTCAGTCGGTCCCCAAAATTCTCAATGACTCAAAATGTCATGTCATCCGGCTCACACGCGGCAGAGATCCATGCTGTGCAGTGCAATGCTTATGCCTCTCAGGGTAGAATTTCCTCCCACGACACACACAAGCCGCTCTTTCAGCTATGCCCAGGTTGCCCCGATTCTGCATTCACTGGAGACGCCTGTAACTTGGTCTCTGGGCTGCTTGGCATACCCCCCGGTCCCTCAGTCACATTTGAAGTACACGGGGAAGGGGGGGAGGCCCCCAGGTGTGTGTTACATGTCCTCATAGTGAAATACTGTATATTTCATTCTTCGGCATTGAAAGGCTGTCTGTCCCATAGGTTAACCTCTTACAAAAATAATTTCCCATTGGGACAAGATAGAGAAATGTAGTTTAGGCTCTCTGAATTCAGAATTTAATAACATACCTTTTAGTAAGGGTAGTTTTTATTGTATGTGCTTGGAAATGCCACTTTTAGAAAGTGGGCAATTTCTTGCTTTATTTTTCTGTGTACCTCTGCCTGTCTGTGTGTTGACCTTCTGTTATTGGAGTGACAGGAACTGGCGATGGACATTCACCCTAGACTGTCACAAAGGGACCTGAGGTGTGTCCTGCCTTTCCTGGTTGACTCATAGCCAGGTTCAATAGACCTTTTTGCATTTAGAGACGTGGGAGGAGTTTTCATTAGCACCTGCATGGCTGTGTCTGCTCTGCACAATGCTGTCTTCAACTACTGTAGTGAAGAAGGACCCGGGAGGAAGGAACTGGTTTTCACAGAGCTCAGAAACCTTTGAAACAAAGACTACAAAGAAGACATGGGGTATGAGTAGTAGACCTTAAACCCCAGAACTTTAGATCACTTCTGGAATCAAGAGGAGCCTCTGCCAAGGAGAAAAGTTGTAGAGCTGTGAGAAGGAGACTGCCTCTTTTCTGTGTATTTTTTTGCTTATTTGGCCTGCAATTGTTGCGTCTGGCAAGGAGAGGACAAAGACTGGACTTTGCTGAGAACCTGCTTGAGAAGATTTTCCTAGGGCTTCTCCCTGCTTGCCTCCTGTTTTGAAGTCTCAGGGACACAAATAATTCAACCGCAGTTTCCTTAAACTCCACTGCTGGGAGTTGTGACCTGTCAGGTTGCTACTGGAAGCCACCAAGAAGTAAAAGTGTAGAAGGAAATCAACTCTTTGCTCTCCATACAAATTAATTTTGTGATGCAGAACCATTGTGCGGAAGAAACCCCATATGTACAGCCCGTGTGGCTGAAAAATCAAAACGGTGTCTGCCAGTGGCCCAAGACACCGCTGCACGACGAGGTCCATGCACCAATCTATAACATCATAGATCACTGCACCGATGCTGAAACAGGCCCTACTGGGCAACAAGAAGAATCACTGCATCACCAGTCGGTGGCTGGAGAAATTGGCGCAGCACCTGATTTGCCGGTGCCGCATCACCTCCAGCATATCCGGGTTTTCCACACATCACACATGAACAACACTGGGGCTGCAGTAAGAAACTGTCTCATCACCTCCTCTCCAGTAAGGAACTGACGCATCACCTCCCCTGTGTGGCAGTAAGGAACTGACGCATCACCTCCCCTGGAGCGAGGACGCTACACCTCACCTTCCCTGCATGTAAGGTGTAGTGTAGTTCCTATGTTCCCAATAGGCTCTGCGCATTGGAATAATATGAACAGCAGTGTAGACGTAGGACTGAGGTCGACTAGGTCTCTACTGACTATATTAGACTTAATTCGTTTTGCCAGCTAGCTCCGAGGTCACTAGAAACGTTCTTGAATGTTCAGGAAAGAGTTAACTCTCCGGATTTAGACAAGAAGGGATTAGCTTCTGACAACCGTACAAACATGACAACTTTTCTCCCTCAGAAAAGAGTGTATCTCTAGAGTCGTGTGAAAACAATAGACAGCTATTTCACTCAGTCAACCGTGCATTTTTAGTTTCACCAGAGTGCAGAGAAATAGAGAGATGGACGTTGTCAATAAAAGGTGGTATTTATTGAGCAGTCTTCTTTCTCATGCAAGAGAAATTAATTGCCACAATTGCAATACTTATCATAAAGTAAAGTGCATACAGTAAAAGTAGTATTATGAAATAATACTGTAAAACCATTGATATGGTTTCTTAGCGATATGGTACTTTAAAATGGATAAAATATATACATACATAAAAACATTTGACTAACGTAATCAACTGGTGCTTCTAACTACGCCTACCCCGGTGTACCTGACCTAAGCCTAATACTTGAGAAGGAGTAAGTAAGTAGCAGTTTAAGTTAAGTGGGTTAAGATTGTTTTGCCAAGAATCTGCATCAAGAATTCTCTTAAGGGTTTAGTCAGCTCCGTACCTTGGTAATAGAATGTGGGAGGTCTGGTATCTCTTTCTTCAGGACTCGATCCCCCAGCAACCCGCAAGGGTGGCTGGAAACACCGGAGCTGGATTTTCTCGGCTGGAGAAAAAGACAGCGTCTCTCTCAGTGCGTCAAAACAGGAGGGGCGGCTTCCGTGGGCTCTCGCATCAGCTGGGCTCTCGTTCATGTAGATAGCCGCTCTGCTCCAAACCACCGTGTGTTTGCTTAAGGCAACTGTTGGTATATTTATACCTGAAAGGTGCCAAGTGTGAGGTAAGGTTGGACATAAGATGTCACTAAGAACTAACAGTTCTTTCTGGACTCCAGGAGTTCTTGTTCAAATCAAAACAAAAGCAGGGGGGATTTCCCGGGCTGCTGGAGGCTTGGTTTGTTTAAAGAACGCATTGTGCTTTTTAGGAGTCGATGGGAGTAGCCGTGCTGTGCTTTGGACTGCATGGGCTATTACTGAATATGGATATGATTAATATGCCTTTATAAGGATATTATTGATTATAACCACATAAGGGCTTGAATCAGGAATATCAAATTAGGGTCCTAGATAGAAACACAACCAGGAACCAACACATCACCTTACCTGCTGCTGTTTTTGATTCAGATTTTGACACATCCCAGGTACGTTGTGTTGCAAATGATGCATCCATAGTTTTCTATGAACAGAACTGTTTTTACCTTTTAAAAATCATAGTTTGGTATCTGTATGTTGAAATTTTGTCATTTTGGTTTTGTTTGGTTTAGCTAAAGCTACTTTATGTTTCCAAACTGGTTTGGTGCACATTTATAGTGTTTTTCCTGTGTTACTGTGGGTTATATATAATTGATTTAAACAATGCCTCTGTAGTTTAACTTGACTACTCTTTGCCTAGCTACCAGAGGGTGAGCACAGGCAAGCTTAGTTGAGTACTTTACTCATCCTGACTGGAAAGAAGTGTCCCCACTTGGATAGGGTATATACAAATGCAAACTAGAGACCCTCAATTCTTTTTGTTTTAGTTTAGAAAGCTTTATTGAAATGATAAACATAGTAAAACATCAGTGCAGGATATATGATGAAAGGAGACAATTCTCAAATAAGTTAACAGTGAGATAATGGCCCTTAATAAAAAAAAAAGAATCACACCTCAGAAAAAAAAACTATACAAAGTCAAATGCATTTTAGATTTTAAGAAGAAAAAGAAGAAAAAAAGAAAAGGAAAAAGAAAAGAGGGAAGAAAGGAGAGATAGGAAAAGAGAAAAATGAAAAGAGAAAGAGAAAAGAGGATCTAATGCAAAAAGAGAAGATGAAAAAGTAACGATGAATGAAAAAGGACAGAGAGAAGGAAGATCATTGAAATATGCACATATAAACATTAACAGTTTGACCTAGAAAGAAACAAAGTTAAAGGCAACCATAACAAGTCCTTTTTTGATTAACAAAGCAGTGGAATTAGCAAACGCACAATCAAGTATGTGATGATGGAATAGTAAATTCCACCTGGCTTGGAAGGAGATCTTTGAAGTGTCTTTCCAATTAGTAGTTATAATTTGAAGAGTAATGGCAAAAAATAAGTCAATGAATTTACCCACAAAACCATGAAAGTTCCAAACATTGGAACAACTACGCAAAAAAACAGGAGACATCTCAAAAGTAACATTAGTTGATAGAATATCATTCAATTTGGACCTGACTTGAGACCAAAAAGCTTTAACTAGAAGGCAAAGGAAAAACATATGGAGGAAATCACTTTTATTATTAGGCTAGGACCAACACTTTGGGGAATCTTTTGACTTGTATTTATACATATCACAGGGGGTGAGAAACAGTCTATTGTAGAAATATTATAAAGTCTGCGTAGTGATAGCAGAATGTGAGGAGGTGTGAATTTTTGTCCAAAGGGAATCCCATGTGCTGAAAGGGATAGTTAGGGCTAGATCCAGTTCCCATATACGTTTTAATTTGGATTTGGTCCTAACCTGCAGAGGACTGGAAAGTATTCTATATATGGCAGAAGCTTTAAACTGAGTGGAGAAGTCGATAGAAGAAGGGGGAGTTTGGTCAAGTGTGGTTGTGGGGGAATCCTAAAGTGAAAGACCAATAAGAGATTCTTTTAGAAGAGGACAATGGCTGGCATGAGGAGAGGAGACATTATAGGAGGTTTGGAGATCTGAAAAATCCATAAAAGAATCATCTTTCATTAAATGCTGAGGAGTAATAATATCTTTGTCAATCCATTCTTTCCAAAATATAGAACATTTATTAATCTTAATGTATTTATGGTACAAGATAGGGGGGTGTAAGAAAGGATCAGCAGAAGGTAGGTGAGAGTGTAACAGAGAGGTAGTTATTGATTTGGAATGAGTAAAGATAGGCGATGAGAAGCGTTGTGGAGGCTGGGACAAACAGACAGCAGAAAGAAAAGTAAAGTAAAGTATTGATCCATGCTGTTACAGACGGATCTGAGGTCTCAGATAGGGACGTCCAAATTTGTTTCAGAGTGAAAGCAGAATGATAGTGGCGAATGTTGGGAAAATTTACACCACCCAAGTCTTTAGAAGACTGGAGTCGAGCCAAAGAGATTCTGGAATTACGATTGTTCCAAAGAAATTTAGAGACAGAACTATTAATAATACGAAAAAAAGAGTTGGGAAGAGAAACAGGAAGCATAGAAGAGTACAAATTAATAATAGGGAGGAGCATCATCTTGATAGTAGCTAATCTACCCAACCATGAAAGAAAAAGTGGAGACCAACCATCAGTCAGAGCGGAAAGTTTCCTAAGGATATTAGCAAGATTAATTTTGATTGTTTCTTTGATGGTGTTAGCGTAAAGGATACCAAGACATTTGATATGTTTAAAATTCAATTCAAAACCTGTATTAGAAAACATGGAAGGAAGACGAAATTTGCAGAGACATTTGAGTATTCCTGTAAGAGAAAAAAGGCTGGCGCAGAGGTAGATGTGTTGGAAATGTATAAAAGAATGTTGTCTGCATAAGAAGTACATTTAATATTAAGTGACTTAAATTGAAAACTCGAATAATGGGGAGATCGTCCGATTGATCCCAAGAAGGTTTCTAATGTGAGGGCAAAAAGAAGGGGAGAAAGAGACTATCCCTGTCTGCTCCCTCTCAGAAGAGGAAAACATTAGGACTGTCAACCATTTAACGAAAACTAAGGTAGACGTAGCTGAATATAGGAGCTGAATATATTGGAGGATAGGAGGGCCAAAACCATGCCATTTCAAAGCACCAAAGATAAACTCCCAATTAACTCTATCAAATGACTTTTCAGCATCTAATGTTATGGCAGCCAAAGGAGAGTCTAATTTGGAGGCCAGATGGAGGATGTTAAGAAAGGTACCAGAGTTGTCAGTAATGGAACGGCCTTGTACAATCCAGATTGGTATATATTAACAAGATCAGGGATACCTTTGATACGTATGGCAAATAATTTTGCAAAGATTTTACAGTCTGTATTAATCAATGAGATCGGCCTATAATTTTTGCAAAGAGACAGATCTTTATCTTTTTTAGGAATCAAACAAAGCATAGCCTGAGTAAAAGTACCATGCGCTGCACCCGTGGTATGAAAGTGATTGATTATTGAGAGAAGGTGAGGGGTCAATAGAGATTTAAATTGGAGAAAGAAACGGACAGAGAAACCATCAGGGCCCGGAGTCTTATCTTTAGGCAGTATGGAGATAGCATCAATTATTTCTTGTTCGGAGATGGGAGAGTTCAAAGAAGAAAGGTCAAATTGACATTCGGGAGACTTAGGAAGTCGTTGAAAAAAGTAATTAATAAGATCGGGAGAAGGAGAAGATTCTGGGGTGTACAAAGGGATATAGAAATCAGCAAAGCAGTCAAGAATTTTAGAATCAGAGAGATGTAAAACACCGGAAGGGTCCTTGATAGCAGCAATTTTAGTTTTTTGTTTTTTAATTTTAAGATAATTAGCAAGAGATCTTCCAGCTTTATTCCGCCCACCATACATTTTTGCATTGAATTTAAGAAGGTTGTTACAGGCCGAAATCAAAGATTGCTTATTATATTGCATTTTTGCTGCAATAAGTTTGGATAATGTGTCCGGGCAATTAGGGGAGAAGTATTGATGTTCCAACAAATTAATTTGTTTAAGAATTGAAGTGGATTCCGAGAGAGCTTTCACCTTTTTCCGGGAGACAAAATCAATATTAAAACCTCTGGCGGAGGCCTTAAAAGCATCCCAAATTAAGTGAAATTGAGAGACAGAAGAGATATTCTGGAGAAAGAATTCCTGAGCAAAGAGTTAAAGCTTTTCCAGAAATTCAGAGTCCAGAAGAAGAGAAATGTTAAAGCTCCATCGCCTAGATGAGGGCATAGGGGAAGGATGATCTATGTCCAGAATAATAGGGGCATGATCGGAGATAAGAATGGAGCCAATCTCAATATTATTCAGAAATTGTAAAGTATGTTGAGTGAGGAAAATATAAACTATCCAGGAGTGGGATCTATGAGTGGGAGAAAAAAAGGAGTATTCCAGAACATCCAATTGTGAGTTTCTCCATGCATCAACTAAACCCCTATTTGTGATTGCTATGTGAAATGTTTTCTGCATCTTGTTGGGGACATATTTGACTTGAGATTTTTGATCCAAAAAGGATCCATAAACTGGTTACAGTCTCCACCCACAATCAAATTGTCAGAAACATGTGAGGGAAGAAGAGTGGAAAAATCGAATCAAAAGGATGAGTCTGTACCATTAGGGCCATAAACATTACAAACAAAAAGAGGAGTATTATTCACAGTAACGTCTAACAAAAGCCATCTACCATTAGTGTCTTTGGATTCATGTTGTAAATGAACAGTTAATGACTTATGGAAAAGAATAACCATTCTTATTACTATCAGCTGGGGAGCAAAGGATTTCACCAAACCATTGTTTACGCAAGGAAGGCAAATCTTGTAACTTGAGGTGTGATTCTTGTAACAAAGAAATTTGACATTTAAATTTAGAAAGATGGGACAACACTCTCTGCTTTTTAACAGGATTATGCATACCTTTTACGTTCCATGAAATAATGCGGTTTGTCATAGATAAGAAGAAAAAAAGCGTAAGCAATTTCTAAATAAAACAAGTAGAAGAAAAATGAGTAATAAAGTATTGAGAAACCAAAGAGGATACCAGAATAAAAAAAGAAAGAGAATAAAGCAAAGGAGTAGCGAAAGGAAAGAAAAGTATATAAAATTACAAGGTTTAATAAAAGAAATGAGTAAGAGTAAGAGTAAAGAATCGCCATAGTAGAAAACTAAAGAGACAACAGCAAAAATTAAAACAGAGAAAGACCAAAGAAGAAAAAGAGGAAAGGGAGAAGAAAGATAGAATAAAAGAATGTAGGAGAGAAAGGACAATCTCCAAATGAGTGAAGGAAAAGATAGGGAGGGAAGAGAACAAAGTCTCCCAAAAAAAGATAGCAGAAAAAAGAGGACAAAAAGACCGAAGTCCTCAGTCATAGGAAACATTGTGAAAAAGAACAATGACGCGTGAGGGGGGGTCAGCTAAGAACAAGACAACCACGCAAAGAAGAGATAGGAGAAGGAAAAAAAAAACAAGATTGCCTTTGGAGGATAAAAATACAAGAAGGAAAAGAAACAAAGCTAAAGGCAAACAATGAAACAAAAGGAAGGAAACTTACCAAACAATGGAGAGAGAACTGCAGCAAATGAGTCAGACAAAACCAACAATGAGGTGGCAAAGGTGAGGAACATCAACAGTAATTCATGGAGGAACAGTCTGGAAAATGTGGGAAACAACAAACATAAAAGAAGTCAAGGATAAGAAATTACATATTAGGAACTTTAGAACAAACTAAAACAGAAAATAACATATAGCAATTAACTAGGGGTAACAAATCACATACTAGGTACAATAAAACAGATAAACCCAAATACAATAATTAGAAATTAAGGCTTACTCAGTTCCATAAGTTATCCTTTATGATCATGGATGAATTTCAGGAGGTCAGCAGGATCTTCAAAGCTAAAAGTTCTGTCTTTATACATTACTTTGAAGAAACAAGGATGTATGAGGCCATAACGAGCATTCATGGATCTCAGGGCAGGCCGAAGATCAAGGAATTCCTTAAGTCAGTTAGCAGTTGGCTTGGAGACATCTTGGCTAAAGAAGATTTCATGGCCGGACCATAGCATCTGTTTATGTTGATTGGCTGCATGCAGAATTTCCATGAGATCCGAATAGAGAAGAAATTAGGTAATTATGCCTCGTGGTTTAGATGAGGAAGAAGAACTCCATGATCCCAAGCGATGAGCCCTCTGAATGTAAAAGTCAGTCGATTTTGGGAGACCAACTATCTAGAGAACATGAGTCTTCAAGAGAGCAATCACATCTGACCCTTCAGAACCGTCCGGAATACCGTAAATGCGTAGATTATTACGCCGATTCTGATTTTCCAAATCCTCAGTGGACTTTTTGAGTAAACCGACTTCTTTAGAGAGGCAATCAACTTTAGCGACAAAATCTTGAGCATCGCTCACCTTTTGTTCAACATCAGCTAGCCTTGCATTCAAACCAGACCACTTCTCATCCAACCGTTGTAGAGTAGCGGCTGTGTCAAACATAAAAGGGTGTATAAGGCGTAATTCCTCCATTATATCTTCCAGCGTAAGGGGTAATCGTGATGTAGAAGGAGAGGGAGGGTCCTTCTTGATGCGTTTGCCAGGGCCACTGTTTGAATCTTTCCGAGCACTTGAAGAAGCCCTCTGTGCCTTATTTGAGTGGTGAGAGTCCATAATGGCAACAGAAGAGAATGAAAAACAGCTGTCACTGATATAGCAGAAACAGATAAGGAGATAGTGTTTATGAAGTGAAGAGGCATAGCCCAAAATAAAGTGACCAGCAAAATATCAACAAATGAGAGCAAAAGAAAAATGAAACAAAATAATAAAAATTCCAGAAGTAATCCAAAACAAATATGTTCATGGAAATTGATAAATAAAGATACACAATGAGCTGCACTCGGTAGAGAAAAATATCGCCAGAAATTATACTGAGGAGCAGGTCACTACAGTCAAAGAAGCTTCCAATACCTAATTTGCAACTATTCCTTACAAACTGCAAGGCAGTATATCAAAATATTTAGTCACCTAAAGAAGTAAAAGTGCCAAGCCTTAAAAACAAAAGTACTGCATATTTGAGTGTAAAAACATCCTCGTCATGAAAGAGGGAAAAATCAATGCAGGGAAGCCTAAAATGGTGTCTGTCATGAGGCAGAGATGAACGTAGCCTTAAGAAGAGCAAAAAGACCTTTCACAGGTCTGGAAACTTGCCAATATGCCCCTTAACATCTCCGACGTCGATTCCCGCTGTTGCGGTGAGGAGACGCTGCCTAAAGACGTTTCTTCCATCGGCGTTCGGAGCTCAATGTGCCGGAGCTCTTCAGATGGCAGTCCTCTTATCTTGCCACGTGCCTGAGACCCCCAAAAACAGCAATGCAAATAGAGCATGCATATTTCCAGATACCTTCATTAAAAAGTACCTTGAGACAGGTGTGGAATGTGGCCCCTGTGGAAGGGCACTACAAATTTGATGTATGCACTTGTTGTGATCGGATGTAGTATGGAAACATAAAAACCTTTCCAATTGCAAAATTAAAAATTTTGTCTAAGGGGTTCTTTGTTCTTGTGACAAATAATATGTTGGAGAAACGAATCAAGTAGTGCACCAAATTATTACTCAATATAAATCAAGAATACTGTGAAAAGTGTCTCCAGCTCCATTTTTGAACCACTGGATTACTCAAAATCATTTGAAGAATGAGTTATGTTGGATGGTGCTGTCAGTGATTCATCTGACCCTCGATGTGGAGATTTAGAAAGGTGGCTTATACAAAGAGAATCTCATTTAATTGTCCGTTTTAATATGACAACTGATGGGTTAAATGAAATGGCAGAGCTGCAAAATGTATAATCAATATTGTCAGTGTATTTCACCATGTGAACTACCAATCCCATAATGCAATGTCTTTGTTTTTTCAAATTCTTTTGACACCATGCCAGAAGAGTGATATTCTTTGCAAATCATACTTGGCAGCTTAACCTTTAAATACACCACTCTTTGGTTTTCAGGCATGAATTAACAAATGCGATGGTTGATTTTCACGATGAAGTATGTTATTTGATTTTGTGGTACCTGACCAATTCTTTTCTGGGTGAGCAGCCTATTGAAATTATGAACATTGATAAGTGAAGAGGTCGAGCACATTTGCTGCACGCAGGCAGCTGCACGATGTGGCAGCATTAACACAGCAAAATTATTGTGAAACTTGTAGAGCATTTCAAAGTAAGTTTTCAAGGTGTTTTCATCGAAACGTGTTAGGTGTCAACAGTGGTGGTTGTGTAGACAAAGTAATTGTTCATATTTTTCCCTTTGAAAGTCAGACCAGAGCAGCCAATATTGATGGGTTGTGAAAGACAAAGAGAGTAAGAGGTATGGTGTATGTTAGCACAGAGGGTGTGAGTCCATACAATGCAATGTGTACAGATTTTAAAACAGTGTTGCTTTATTATTGTTGAAAGGCTCAAATGTTGGGAGTCCCGAGGAGAACCCGTAAAGAAACAAAAGTTCAAAATACTTTAACAGCAATTCCACACCACAAGTGCAGTATTAATAATAACAATTGGACCTTAGCAACATAATTGGTTGTAATGTTTGAGAAGGATTGATTCCTCCCTGAGTCCTCTTTAGTGTACTGTTGGGTTCTTAGCCCTTATGATTAGGAGCATTGAATTGAAACAAATACAAACTAAGCTCCTTATGGGAGAAAAAAATCGGATCTTGGGCACCAATTTATGTGTTATGAAAAGAAAAATGTGCCATTTAAGTTCAGTGTGATTCACACTGTGTGTATGTACTTATTGTGTGTGGATTTTATTGATTATGCACAGTCATGGTCATGTTAAAATGTATAATTTAGTGGAAATTGTTTCACATGAAGTTTAATTGAGTTAACAATTATTCATCTAAAACCTTTTTTCAAATAAATGGTGATCCAAATCATTCAGTTGCATGATCAGGGAAGAAAGTGAGTTGTTGAATGTGTGTCAGTATTGGAAATTGTAATGTTGTTTAAGACTTTTAGAAAGTGGGTATTTCTCTGCTCTTACTGCTCTGTGTACCTTGCAGCCTATCTCAAATACACTTCTGGGGTGAGTGAGAACTACACTTTATGCATTTCCTGTAGACAACCACAAACACAGGAAGGGTGGGTGTGTCAAAGAGCTCCTCTGCATTTATCTGCATTCTGATAGCTGTACCAGGAAAGGAAGAGGGAGTAGGAGCTGACACTTACACCTGCATGGGCAGTGTATTGTTTTCTACACAAAGGGCTGATTAACCCCCACTGATAGTCTGGAGTCAATGCTGAGAAGAATGGGGGACCTGTGCACTTCAAGGGCCTACTTTCAAGTCACACCCACTTCAAAAGCACAACTGGATATATGTACTGGGACTCTGACCCTACCGAGATACTACTGGACGTGTGAAGAACTCTGCCAGGAGTAAATACTGCTGTGCTTCAAGGATTGCCACTGTGCTTGACTGATACTTAGGATGAACTGTGTTTCTGCCTTGCTGTGCTGCCCTGCTGCCTGCTGAGAAAAAGGACTGGCGCCACCTCACTTGAACCCAGAGTGACTCCTAGAGCTTGCTGGTTTGCCCCCTGCTCTGACGTCTCCGTGCCATCAAAGGCTGCCTTCAACCATGCAAAAGCTCCTGGGCTCTTCCATTTGTGGGTCCCGTCCTGCCAAGTGGTGCCAATCCAGTCCTGGGCCCTTAAAAGTGGAGTTTGCCTGTTCTTAACCATCAAATTTGAGGCAGTGACGACTTAGCACCAATTAGAACTGACACATTGCCTTATGACTCCGAAGCAGGAGCCAATCGAAAACATGGTTTTAACCAACTGCATGGCTCGCTGACAATGAACAGTGTGGCTCAACAACAACACAGCACCTGCACCGTAAAGGGATTCATAGACTATGCCTTCATCGCCTACATAGATCAGAACTAACGCATTGAGTCTTCAACATCAATGCTTACACCATCCAAGATACTTTTTCAGTAGGACCTGCATGAGTCCTGCAGCCGGCCTGCCCTCCATCGTGGTCCAGCGTGACCTCATGTAATCCCTAAGTGCTATTTGCTTCTAAGCACTACTTTTTGATGTATTCCTTTAAAAAATCATAACTCCAGTTCTACTTATTGGATGTTTATAACCTATTTTTTACCCATGTTTGGAGTATTTCTGAGGTGTTTTCATTGTGTTGCTTTGTGTGTGTGTGTTGCACAAATACTTTATACATTGCCTCTTTAGATAAACATGACTGCTCTGTGTCGAGATACCAGAGGGCGAGCACATGTTATCTTTTAGTTCTAGGTCACAATGGATATAGTGATGGTTCCTGCTTGTAAGAGGGAACAAAAAACCAAAAACATTATTTCTAACATTGGTGATCAGCAGTGAGGCTAGGACTTGTGTTGTGCAATGCCAAATAGTAACTCAGTATTCACTACAGTTATATTCTAAGACCAATGTGAACCTTTTTCACTTCTCCCTAAATTGGCATCTTTGACCCAAAGACTAATTTTTTTCCTGCTATCTCTGTGGCTTTATCTGGCAATACGAAATTTGAGCTGGACAATCTCAAGACCTACACAGTGGCCCAGCTCAAGGGATTCTGTCAAGGAAATTGTTCACCAAGGGAAGTGCCAATGAGACAGGGCTTCAATAATCCCTAAGAACATGGATAGCAGCAACCCAGACCAACACAGAGGAGGAGGCGAAGAGATCAGAGTCTGAGGAGAAATTGGTGGGGCAACATCCTCCTGGGCCTAGAAGTCCAGAGCAGACCATTCAGTAGTGTGTGTAAAAGAATATATACCAATACATCGCCTGTGTTTACAACGCAAGCTATCACAACCCGGTTGTTACAACAACTGCATTGTTACATTGCAGTAGATTACAACACAAGTCTTTACAACGACTTGCCCTAGATGGCGCGCTGGACTTAGGAATAGTATAATTTACTATTCCAACACCAGGGTGTGCAACAGTAGGGAAGGTGTTGGAAAAGTAAATTGTACTATTCCTTAGTTTAGAGCGACATCTAGAGCAAGTTGTTGTAACGATTTGCGTTGTAATGTACTGCGATGTAACAACTCGGTCGTTGTAACAACCGTGTTGTAAAGGTAACACACTGTAATGACCGCATTGCTAAGGTTGTTTCCCATCTAAAAGGATCCTGTCCCCCGAAGAGATGAAGGGCAGGAGGGGGGAGAGAAAGCTGAAGCTAGAACTTGCACATTGACATTGGAGAGTTAGCAGGTCTTTGCTAAAATGGAGAAAAAGCAAGCTCTAGAGGAGAAAAAGCTGGCCATATTGGAGAGAAAAATGGCCATGACCTCAGCTTCAGAGAGCAGGACATAAGAACCCTACAAATGGAATCCAGCAACAGCAATGGTGGCAGCAAACATGCAGTGTCCACTGGTAAGTCCAAAGTCCGGATACCAAAGGATTTGGTGACCAGTTATGTGGTGGGGGATGTCATAGACACATGGATTGCAGCATATGAAGTGGCGTTGAGAGTGCACAAGGTCCCAGTGGAGTTCTGAGATGGTAGTCTGTGCAGGTATGTACCCACAATGGGGAGGGACACACTCCTTACACTAGAGTTAGAGTACCAGACATGCTACACTGCTATGAAGGCCGCCCCAGTCAGTAAGTTCGGACTGACCCCTGAGCGGTGTGGAATCAGATTTGGGGGCAGCGTCAAGATCTCATCACAAACATGAGTGGATTTCTTGGATTATGCCTTCAAGGCACAGAAGGGCTTGGTGAGAGTCTGGAAGGTTGCTGCGTATTCAAGGATGTACAACTTATTTAAAAAGGAGCACATACTGGATCTTTGTTTTCTAGTGCTGCACCAACACCTGGCTGATAGTATGTGAACTGATGCCAGGAAACTTGCAGAGGAGGCAAACATCTGGGCCAGCACCTGAGTATGGAAGAAGGCATCTGGGGGACTCGCAAAAGGGTGGTAAGGGTGCCTACCACAAGAAGGAGGGGGAGATATAAAGACAGAGTTCTCTAACGGCCCCCAAAATAACTCACAGGGGAAAGAGTCCAGTCCTTATTCCCAGTATGCCCTCCTGAAGAAAGACTACCCTGGCAAAAGTCAGCAGCCCAAGATTCTCAAGTGCATTACTGTTTTCAGTATGGATACTACAAACTGCATTCCAAGTGTCCCAAAAGATTACCATCACCCACTGGAGGAAAGACTCCTGAGGTGGCTAGTGTAGGGCTAGCAGAGGTATGTGTCCCAGTTACTGGCAGGGAATTGTGGTTGGGTTACCTTAGTGTCCATGGGTAACAGTGAGATGGTTGCTAAGATCCATGTGCCCTCAAATACTACAATGTGTAGGTGATGGGTCACCATCAATGGGCAAGGTGTTAAGGTTCTGAGGAATCCAGATGCCAGCATGACTGTGGTAAGAAGTCAGCTGGTGTCCACAGAGCAGGTCATTCCCCATGCTCTCTACCTGGTTGTGATGGCTAACAGAGAAGGTCATCATCCTGTGCCCCTTGTTCCATTTGTTTGGAAGGTTGCTGTGTGGCCTGCCATGCATGTGTACAATTTGCTTGATAATGACCTTGAGCACACTGCCAGTAAGGAAGTGGAGCTCAAGGCTCATGTGGAGATGTTGGGGTTACCTGACTGGATCTAGCACACAGTCCATGGCTGCCCAGGATGGGAGTAAAAAAGGGTTGAAGCCTGGAATAATGACCCAGCCAGCTACAAGGGGAAATGCAGAAGGCATGGGAAACCAGCCCCTGAATGTACTCCCAGTGAGATGAATGGGGCACTTGCGATGGCTACCCGGAGTCCACTGAAGAGGGTATTGCTTCCCTTGTTGGACTGCCTACACTTGATGGGTGGCATGCAGAAGCCAGACTCACAAAGGGGGAGTTCTGTAGAATACAAATGGAGTTTCAGCCCTGGAGAGCATGAGGCAACAGGCTGAAGCCCAAGCGGCAGGTGATGTCTATGGGCATCTTCACATTTACTGGAGGTGGCCCAGGAAATTCCCCTGGCAGGGCACCTAGGCCAAGACAAGACCTTTGCAAGGTTTGTCTCCACTTTTATTGGCATATGATCAAGAATTCCTCATATGCAGTCTGTAGGACTTGTGTGAGCTGTCAGGCCAGTGGCAAGACTGGGCAAAGGGTGGAAGTCCCTCTGAACCCCTTGTCAGTCAGAGGCATACCCTTGAGTGGATGGGCATTGACATTGTTGGGCCTATGGATCCCCACATTGCATCAGGTACCAGGTATATCCTGGTTCATGTGGATCATACCACTAGGTACCCAGAGGGAATCCCCCTGAGGATGATTACTGCACCTACAGTGGCAAAGGCCCTGATGGGGATTTTCGCCTGAGTGGTTTTCCCCAAGGAATTTGTGTCTGACAGGGGCATAAACTTCATGCCTGCATACATGCAGTCAATGTGCAAGGAGTGTGAGGTAACCTACAAGGTCTCCACTCCTTACCATCAACAAACAAATGTGATTAGTAAGAGAATAAACAAGACTCTGAAGGGGATAATTAGAAGCCTACCTGAGGCCCTGAAGAATATGTGGTATATCTTTTTGCCATTCCTGTTGTTTGTCTACAGGTAGGTACCACAGAAGTGAGTGGACTTAATCACTGTTGAGCTTCTGTATGGGCACCCTGTCAGAGGACCTCTGAGTTTGCTCAAGTAAGTATAGGTTCAAGATCCCAGGAAGATTCCCAGGATGTAGAGAGCTACATGCTGGCCTGCAGGAGTCAAATGGCAAAGTTGTGAAAGCAAGTTTTAGACAACCTAGAAGCCAATCAGGCTGTGATGAAAGGGTGTTATGAACAAACTTCTACCATTGTAGAATTGCAGTCTGATCAGAAAATGTGGGTTATAGAACCTGTGTAATCCGGGGTCCTCTGGGACTGTTGGACTGGGCCCTTTGAGTTGATTCAGAGGAAGGATAAGAACACCTACCTGGTGGACCTCAAAAGCCCCAGGCAACCCCATAGGGTGTTCCATATCAATGGTATCAAACCCCAGTTTGAGGTGTTTGAGTTTACCATGCTGTTGGTCACAGATGGAGAAGAGGAGGGGGAAAGTGAACCTATCCTTGAAGTCTTAGACTCCAAGGAAAAGTGCGGGTCTGTGGAGGGAGTAATCCATTACAACAGTATAAATCCTGAGAAGCAGAGAGACTGCTAGCAAGTGTTGGGACAGTACTTCTCTCTGTATTCCCTTATTTCGAGGACTACCCACCTGTGTACCCATGATGTAGACACAGGGGACAACCTGTCTTTTAAGAATACATAATAAAGGTTGATAAAACCCTCTAGTAGCCCCTGATCCAATCCTGTGTTTCTGGTACCAAAAGCTGCCCCACTGGGCACCACAGCTGAACTGAGGTTCTGTGGATTACAGGGGGATAATCTGAGTGACATAGATAGATGCTCATTCCATCTCCCTGGTTGATGAGCTTATTGACAGGTTAGGGGATGTTCTATCTTACATCATGGGATTGGCATATAACCCTAATAGAAAGTGTTAATGAGAAGTCAGCCTTCTCCACTCCAGAGGGCCACCACCAATATCGTGAGATGCCCCTTGGACTCACAAATTCATCTGCCACCTTCCAGTGCTCAGGGCCCCTAACATCTCCCAGGAGTTTATTGTTCAAACAGATGCTTCCGAGCATTGCATAGGGACTGTTTTATCACAGCTAAATGAAGAGGACCTGGAACAACCTGTAGCCTTCATATGCAGGAGTTTACTACCCAGGGAGCTGAGGTAGACTGCTAAAGAAACCAATATTTTTGATGTGGTTTGGACACTATGGACATTGAGGCAATACCTTGTTGAAATTCACTTCCTGATTCAGACTGACCACAGGCCCCTAAGGTAGCTCATGCAACTGAGGGGTGATAATCCAAAATGGTTCAGGTGTCCATTTCCCACCAGGGTATGGACTTCAGTGTGGAACAGAGACCAGGGGTAGACCATGCTAATGCTGATGGTCTATAAAGGTTATTCCGCCTTTGTCATGAGAACTCCTTAGAGGTTGGGTAGACCTCCCCTGTCTCAGCTGGGGTGGAACACTCTTGGAGTGGCTTTACCCAAACATTTTGTCTGCTTACCTCCTCTTTTTTCTGTATCTTTTTGATGGAGTTAGGAGTCTTGGAACTTTACCACTGCTAACAAGTGCTAAAGTGTATGTGCTTTCCCCCCAAACATACTGACATTGGTGTGTACCCAATTGGCACATTTAGTTTGCATATAAGTACCTTGCAAAGTGGTATAATATATACCCAGGACCTGTAATGAAAAGACTACCAGTAGGCCTGCAGCACAGATTGTGACACACACACAAATAGCCTTCCAAACTGTCTCAGGCCTTCCATTTGCAGGGCCTGTGTATGCAGTTTAATGTCAGCTCAACTTGGCATTTAAAAAATCTTGCCAAGCCTTACACTCTCCTTTTATTACATATAAGTCACCCCTAAGGTAGGCAAAAGGTAGCCCTATGTGCAGGGTTCTCTTTAAGTAAATGGTAGGACATGTAATACTAAGTTTTACTTGTCCCGTTAGTGACAAACAGATACATTTGTCTTTCACTCATGTTACGTCTCCAACTCTCATAGGCTGCATCGGGAATTCCTTAATACACTTTAAGCTGAAAGGAGTAGCTTTGAAATGGTCATGATAAACCCTCTTTACTGGTAAAGTAGGATTAAACATTACTATTTTAAAAATGCCACATTTTCAGAAAGTGGGCATTTCTCTGCTCGTGTTGGTCTGTGTGCCTTGCAGCCTGTCACTAATACAATTCAATTTATAAGCTTTATTCGACATTTTGTCATAAAAGCATTCACCTAACCCTATACAATAAATACTACTTATAAAAATACTTTTAAAAATACATATTAAACATTAGATGTCGAATAATACATAGTAAAAGGTCATAAAATTACAACATATTATTACAATTTAAAAGGACACATTCCATAGGTTAAAAAACATACTGTATGTCGCAAAAAAACAATTTATGGATATACATAATTTCATTATAATACAGTAGCCAATAGAGATCGGGTGCGAATTAACCACGACCACGCCAGATATTTTGCTACACCAACCACATATAATGTTGTACTGTCTGATTCAAGTATCCTGAGGGCTTCGGATTGGCTTCGGGTTCCCAACTTTAAACACACCGGTTTTAACCACTTACGTCTGGGGGCCAAATACAGTGGACAACAAAACAGGAAATGGGAGATGTGTTCAATTTCCTCGTTACAATGGTGACAATGTTCATCCCATGTCTGGGACCAATGCTTTTTAAACGCATTTAAAGGTAATGTACCAATGCGGAATTGAAAATAAAGTTTTCTGTCATACGGTTTTTCAATTAGGTCCCAAAAACATTCGTATGATGGATACATTTTTAGATTTAAGAAGCGAGATGTTAGCTTTGCGCTTGTACTGTCACTAGACATTGCAAGATATATCATCTCCCAATAAAGATCTTTTAGCTTTTCCTTGGAAGGGAAGCAAGATGGATCTTTGTTGTCCCATAGGTGGTCCAATTTCAATTCTGTGAGTAAACCCCGCAACTCCCTTAGCCATGGGATAGTATGGAAATGATCGAATTTGATGACATCCATCAATGCTGCTGCATAGTGGCCTAGCTCTGGGGTCACCATAATTCGCCTCCAATATAGGAGGGGCCGAAGCCTCGCTATATCCACAACTGATTTTCTGCCCAGGTCTAGTTTTAACGGAATTATTGGAGTACTTTGGGGGACCATTACGACCCCTCTTAGAAACCTATTTTCAGCCCGGCCCAGATCGCTCAAGTTTGAGAAACCCCATAATTCAGAACCATATAAACAAGCCCCCAGGACTTTCATAGAATAAATTTCCATAACACAGTTCAGAGGCTTTGTCAGTGAGGTTCGATGTTTTAGCGAGATGGCACCTGCTAGCTGTCTGAATTTTAGAAGGGTTGTAGTTATGTGATGTTTCCAGCTCATGTTTTCTTGCAGTGATACCTAGGTATGAAAAAGAGTCCACTCTTTCTAGGGGTGTTCCTTTGTATTTTATTACACCCTTAAAAGAGGACTGTTGATTGAGGCACATAAATTTCGTTTTGGCGGTGTTTAATTCTAGGCCCCTTTCGTCACAATATACACCAAAGGCATCAACTACTTTTTGTAACCCACTGGGGGTGCGGGAAAGTAATAATGTATCATCCGCAAACATGAGAACTGGTACACGAAAGCCGGCTATTACAGGGGCGTCACTAGCAATCTTCTCTAGGTGTTCAACGATGCCATTTATATAGATAGAGAAGAGAGTTGGCGCTAGGACACACCCTTGCCTCACCCCACGTTCAACCGGGAAGGAATCAGTTACCTCTCCTTGTTTGCCCCATCGTATCTTTGCGAAATTGTTTTCGTGTAGGCGAACAAGGAGTGTGAGCAACTCCTGCTTTATGCCTGCATCCGCCAAGGTCTGCCAAAGTTTTTCCCTGGGGACCAGGTCGAAAGCGGCTTTTAAATCTACAAAAACTGCATACAATGTCCCCTTCTTCAAGGTGACATTTCTCCAATAAATTGTTAGAAAATGGAGGACTTGGTCGACGCTACTAGTTAGGGGCCTGAACCCAGCTTGGTAAGGTGACAAGATGTTATTTTCGTCGATCCATTGCTGCAGTTTATTTTGCACTAGTCAACCCATTAACTTTTGAGCTGTGTCGATCAAACTAATGGGTCTGTAATTTTTAGCCAAGGATCGGTCACCTTTTTTATATATGGGAATTATTTCGGCTCCCTTCCATGAGGCAGGCACTTTCCCTCCCATAGCCACTGCATTGGCCAACATTGTAAAGTAGGTGCACCAGGACTTCCGGTCAGATAAAAAAATATCAGCCGGAATACCGTCCATACCTGGAGCTTTCCCCCCCGCTACACAGTCTAGTACAACACTCACATCCCTCTCAACAAATAGTGGTGCTTTGTAGTAAACTTGTGGTGGAAGGCTAACATTATTAAACATAGGGTTACGGGCATACTGTGGTTGAAAGTATTCTATCCAACTGTTCTTTGCGACATTATTAACAGGCTGGGGTGCTATGCCACCCTTTGCCCATTTTACTGAAGCCCAGAAGCGCTTAGAGTCCTTGGAGGCACATATCTCCTTAAGTTCTTGCCAACAATCCTCGTCCCAACGCTTCTTAGCCAATTTTTGGACCTGCCTATACTGGTTTCTCGCCAGCCTTACTGCTTCAGGCCTTCCTAGTCTTAATTCCTTCCTAAGGTTGTCTCGAGCTGCCCTGCAGCTCTTATCGTACCACCCCCTGATTTCTTGTGCTTTCTTCATTTTATTTGTGGAGATTTTTTTACGGAAAAAACTTTGGATTGTGGTAAAAAGTATCTCGTGGGCAGCCATCATGTAGTCAATAAAATTAGTCTGTCCAAAATGGGACTTAATCTTAGCAACTTCACCCACCACTACTTTCTTTAGAGTCTCTATTTTAGCGAGATCTTCTATGAGCATACTCCACTTCAAGTATCGGGAGTTATTAGAACTTACTAGGTCCTGTGTAACCATATGATCCTCTCTAGGATACTCAGATATGTCGTGGTAGGTATGTAGTGTCAGGCACAATGGATTGTGATCACTTTCAATCTTAACCTTCACTTCCATATCTACCAATTTATCCCAGAGCCTTACGTCCAGGAGTATATAATCTATCCTGCTGGCCGATCTACCATTATCAAAGGTATTTTTCCCCATAGAATCTGACACTGTCCGACCATTTGCTGCTCTAAGTCCTCTTGAAAGACAAAAACTTTTCAATTGTATTGCTACCGTGCTCCATTTCTTAATTACAGGGATATCTAGTTGGGGTATACCCCACTTGGTATCCTCATCTTCAGCCAGGACTTTATCCTCCTCACCCAAGGGTTCGAAGGTAGTATTAAAATCCCCGCCTATTATTATGTGGGTGGGGTCTGGTAGCTGTTCAATATTATTCTCGAGGCACGATAGGGTCTCGGATGATTTACCCCTGGCTACTCCCCTTGAATACAGATTAAACAGGGCTAGTTGATGACCATTTTGCCAGGTAATATCAAGTGCCAAAATGTCGTTAGAGGGTATAGACCTTTGCTTAACCGAACAATTTAAAGTTTGGCGTACCCAAATTAACAGGCCCCCCGAGGGACGTCCCACTCTATTGCTTTTTGCCGGGACAAAGAAATTTAAATACCCTTGCCTGAAAATTGGTGTAAGCGACCAAGTTTCTTGGAACATGATGATATCGTACTGGTTAATAAAATCAACCCAATCTGGGATGTTTAACTTATTAGTAATTCCAGCTATGTTCCATGAGATGATTGATAATTGCGGTTTAGCCTGTTGAGAGTATGTCTGAACAATATCAGGAATATTTAATATTTCTGCAGGGTCTACTCCTAGTATTACATTTTTATTCAGTCTCGATGACAACTCAACTTCCTCCAATGTTCTTTCCTGTTCCACCTGGGCTCTATTTTGTTCTTCCGAGCAGGAAGTACAAAATACATCTGGGGCTGGTGTAGATTCGTCTAACATGGAAATCTTAACATGTCCTTGGCCCAACTGCATATTCAGGGTAACAGGAGAGACACATGCGAGTCAATCACACTCATTTAAGTCCGTTAACACAGAGTATTGATTATCCAAGCTTAGCCCCCACTCACATGCTGGATTGGTTCTGGCCCTTCTATTTCCCACTACTGTCCATTTAGTTCTTAATATACTCGGCTTTGCTACTAGACCTCTTCTACTATAGAAGAAATCCAGTGTCAGTGGAACTATTTCAGCTGTCCTACGTTGTGGAGGGAGAATGTTCCGTAGGACATCGGGCAGAACATCGGGGCCCTTAAAGTTCAAGACCACACAATCCCCTTGAAATTTCTTTGGCTTAGTACCTATCCACCTAACTCTTCTTGCTGTAAGCAGATCGTCTGATAATTTTTCCTTGCCCCAGGGGGATATATGCATGTTACTACTCAACCACTGGAGAGCCTTGTTTCTTAAGGAATCAGGAGACTCGATCTGACCAGTTTTCAGCAAGGGTGTGTTTGCTAGTACTAAAATGAGGGGCGAGGCTTCAACAATTAATTCAACTGGGGCAGATTCTGGGTTTAAGGTCTCAGGAATGCTGTTGCCCACTAATTGGGCTGCATCAGAAACTAGGGCCATGTCAGAGGTATTATCATTCCTAGGGCTAGCTTGTTGGACATGATCTGAAGAAGCTTGTAGGCCAGTATTCATGGTCACCCCTAGTGATTTTCCCGCAGTCTCCATTTGTTCAATTTTAGAAGCAACTAGATTTGGTATTTCCCCCACCCCCTCGTTGGTTTTCCTTAACAGGGACTCTAGCTTGTTGACCTTGGTAACTAATTGGTCAACCTTTGATATGAGGGGTTTCATTAGACCTAATAGTTTGGACTCTAGTGTACCCATGAGCTTAATTAAAAGGGTGTCCTCCCCTTCTTCATTTTCATACTCTTCCTCCCTTATCCCATCCTCTTTCTTTCTCTTTGCTCGTCTAGGTGGGGTTACAGGTTTGTTTTTAGAAGAGCGTAGGCCACCTCTTCTAGGTGGCGCCTTAGTGATCCCTTTTTTTGCTCTTGGAGCGGGGACCGGTGTTGGGGGGGTATTGCTTTCTATAACTGACTCCTCAATTGTTACAGATTTATCTTGGTCTTCTAAGTTGATCAGATCTGTAAAGGGGTCAAGTTGATGGTCCGTAGAGGTCATTGAACCATTAATTTCTAAGTGCTCAATTGGGTCTTCACTAGGGTCGGTGGCAATGAGATCATCAGTTACAGGCTGAAACACCCCTGGTTGGTTAATTTGGGCACAAGGTGGCGAATCCCCCATACCTAGGGAGGACCTCCGATTATTATTAATTTTTGTCACTACCTGAACCAGGTAATTATGCATGGTATTAGCCGGAGTGACAGGCGTTTTTTGTTTGGACATAGTGAACAAACAATGGTTGGCAACAAGGCCCTAGCAATAAGTAGCAAACAATGGTCCAATTACACTGTAGATGTAAAAGTGTTTTACCTTGCCACTGTTCAATTTAGAGGGTGGAAGTAAGAGGGATGGCCCAGTCCAGTCTCTCACTGTCTAGAACGGGCTAAAACGGGCCCGCCCTTGTCACTAATACACGTCTGGGGTGGTTGACAGCTAAACTGTGCACATTCCCACTACAAAGCCACAAATATAAGAAGGGTGGGTGTAACAAATAATTGATCCTCATTCATCTGCATTATGATGGCTCTTCCTGGGCAAGAAGATGGAGGGGAACTAAAATGTACCCCTGCATAGGCAGTGTCTTGTTTCCTTTACAATGTGAAGAAATTAGAATACTTCTGACACCATAAATCAAAAATCATTTTTTTCCCATACATATTTTTTTATATATTTGTACACTTGTTTTACAAAACATGAAGTCCCATCACGGGACAAGCGAGAACCAAACCTGCTTGCCTTCTTTTATATACATCAACATTATAAAGGTTGTGATCAAACACATATATAGTACATTACCAAAACGTAAACATTTGTGCTTTTTTAAACACGGTTATCGTGCATAGAATTGAGGAAATAGAAATTTTACGTGGCCAATGTGTCCCCTGCCTGTACCCCACGTTTAGTGTATGTGCATGTCACCCATGCATTTTCCCTCTATGGCCTGTAATAATGATGCCTCTGCATTTCCATCCCACATTAGAATGTCAGTTACCAAGCCTTCCATGAAAGAAACGTTAATTTTGCACTGAGGCCTATGTTGCCAATGTATTCGCTTGGTGCACGTTTAAAAGTCGAGATGAACCCGTTTTGTGGCTCAGCCTGAGCCAGTTCCCGAATTAAGGTTTTTCATGCCTCCAGACACTCTGAAAGCTGCAGCTCAGCTACGTATCCCTGACCTCTCGCATACTTCTGGCTCAGCCGACAGGGGCCCAGCCCGGCCTGCCAAGACAGTATTTTGCACACAGTTATCTGCTTGCACCACAGAAAACACATTCCTGCCTAGTGAAGAAGGTAAACAGAACCCGTCTGCAGAGATAGGGTCTAGCCTTTCTGTCTCCGTTTAAGTGATTTACAGAGCTTGCATCCATAGAAAGCCCATGGCCCCCACGCAATGCACAAAGAAATATATGCACACACCGGCTCTTGGTGATGAACAACCTTTGCTTGAGCGACCTTTACTTCAGATAATACATCCCCGGATCCAAGATATCAGATAATACCAGACGAGCAGGTCGTCCTGACACTGAAGGCCTCTCTACTAGATCGAAAGTCATCTCCCCCCAGCTTTCCCCAGTTACACGTTAGTTGCACGTCATGACCAAGATGCGCACACAAGTAGGGTAAAGGTTCCAGCTGACCATGCAGACCCCCTTCATGTATCCACCCACTTATGACTCACCTATGACTCCTCAAGTGAAATGCCACATGTACGCCCTCTTGCACGCCCACATGCTCTTATATCTCTCTTTCTCTCGCTCTGCCTGGAGCGCTCCTCCTTCTCTATGCAATGCAATGTATATTCCATGTATAAATATTGTACTCTGTGAATAAAGCTCAGAAGACCCTTCCTGAACCTTAGTGGTGATGGAACCCGATTCTCCCTTAACTCGAGTTACTGAAAAAAAGCCCTTTTGAATCGGACACCACGGACTCTGACTCTCATTGTATGCATGACCCTTTGTTTAAGTATAGAAATTCTGACAGGGTAATATTTAATTTACCACAGAATCCAATTTACATATAGCATCCTGGAAAATACATGAGGCGAAGAATAGTCCTATGGATTTTTGCAAATGAAAAGGTAGAAGGACTGGTTTTACTTTTCTGTCCTCATCATTCACTACTATCTAAGCCAGGGAGGGGTCAGAATCATGTTCAGAACTCGATGATAGAACCCTACTCAGTGGGCTCTTTTGTGTCCAATTTCGGGACCTAGCTTTTACTCGGTTCTTTAAGGAGCCTCTCTATTGTTAAAGCCAACGCGTTTCGACCTTCTAGATGGCACGTCTTGATAGGAAGGTCTTAATCAGAGAAAGGTATTTTTAAAGAGGACTTATGTGCTTATGTGAGTTAAAAGATAAAATAAAAAATGAATGTAATTGTTGGTCTATTGTGCAATATTTACAAAAGTAAGTGTTTCTAAAGAGGGAACTGGCACATACCGTGTTCATGTTCGCATCTTGTACGGCGGAGCCGGGGAAATCCTTTGTCTTTTTACGTTTACACCAAATAATGTATGCTGGAAAAAGCACTTGACTCGTGTTATCATTGGGGCTAGTCCATATCTTAGTGTTGTGTGCATCTATCTGTTACTTTTTGGGTGTAGTTTGATCAGGTTTAGGAAAGAGTGACAGTCAGAGACGTTAATAAAGTTTGAAAGATTAAATACATCCTGTGCAACCCTTTAGTTTGATGCTATGTGGCGGGAGCCATAATTTTTACTTTATAGTGTTAGACATTTAACACCTGTGCCACCTCGATAGTGCTGCATTCACGAAGCGCATATCGTAGCTTTAGGAAAAACAATACCTTGTCTCTTCAAGTGCTGGGAAGGCTGTGTTCTGTTCTCACTTCGCCAGTGAAAGCATTGAAACCACTGGCAGAGGTCTCGATTTTTGCCCTTAAAAAAACCAAAACAAAAAGTATAAAAGACAGATTGGCGCGGGCCAACACCGGGAAGAAAGAGAACAGCCAGTCAATTCGGACTCTACTCTCATTACCACCAATCAAAGGACATAAAATATGTGGGAACTGTTCATCTTGTGCAAGTACTCTAAAAGGTTCCATATTTACATATGGCAACAAGTTTGTAAAGCACGAGGAGTTTACAAACTGCAACACCCACAATGTAATATATTGCGTAATGTGCCCTTGTCCCAAAGCATACATCGGAAAGATGACTCAGGCAATCAAAAAGAGAATAACACAACATTGTTCTAGAATAAGATGCATCATTACAAGAGCACCAATAGTAGTACACTGTATTGAATACCACCATGGTCCCAACAACATAAAATGGACTATTTAAAGCATGTGTCTGATAACAACATTGACACACTTCTGTCAAGATTTGAGGCTAAAACCATCATGTACCTAAATACAATTGACAATGGGCTCAATGAGATGAGCAAAATAAATCATTGGGTATGAAAGTTTGATGAAAATGGATCCTCTTTTCCCCTCTCCATGTTTTTCAGCATCCTAGAAGCGCCAAGATGTAGAATGTTTATGCACTCTAAGTCAATACGAAATCACTGATAGAATTTGGGAAAAGCAGCAGACTGTGATGACATTCGGGATCAGGTTTTCACCAACATTTAAAGTGTTCCATAAAACACACAGTATTTTTAAGTCAAGTCTTCACAATAAATCATAGTTCATTTTATCATCAATTCCGAATTAATTCAACCACATAGGAGTATCGAACTGGCTCCATGGACTCAAAAGTCAGGAAGTATGATAACGAGAAACCAGAAGTGGGACAAGGTCAGGTAAACAGAGTTCCGGTCGGGGGAGCGGAAGCCCGAGACCAGCACCCCTGCTGAGAATTAGTTGTGCAAGATGACGGACGAACACCGTGTTCTTGATGCATACTAACTTAGAGTTCACAACTTCGCCCACCAAGGAACCCGCGAGGAATTGGAAAAAAATCTGCCACATTGAAGAAAGCCGAAATAACAGGACTTTCTCCAGTAGACCCGAATTGCTGGTGAAGTGAGAACAGAACACAGCCTTCCCAGCACTGAAAGAGACAAGGTATTGTTTTCCCTAAAACCACGATATGCGCATCATGCATGCAGCACTATCGAGGTGGCACGGGTGTTATATGTCTAATGCCATAAAGTAAAGGATGGCCCCCGCCGCATAACATCAAAGTTAAGGGTTTGCACAGGATGTATTTAATCTTTCAAACTTTAATAGCGTCTCTGACTGTCACTTTTTACTAAACCTGATCAAACTACACCCAAAAAGTAACAGATAGATGCACACAGCACTAAGATATGGACTAGCTCCAATGATAACACCAGTCAAGTGCTGTTTCCAGCATACATTATTTGGTGTAAACGTAAAAAGACAAAGGATTTCCCCGGCTCCGCCTTACAAGATGCAAACATAAACATGCTTTGTGCCAGTTCCCTCTTTGGAAACACTCACTTTTGTAAATAGTGCACAATAGACCAACAATTACATTCATTTTGTTATTTTATCTTTTAACTCACTGTTATGGCTGGATTTTCTGAGTAGGTGGGATCAGCCCCTAGGGGCCCCTCCAACCCAGCCAGAACGTACTCACCTTCCCTCCTCAGGACTAACTATCCAGGCACCTGGTACCTACCTGAGGATGGGGAACTCGCAATATACAAGCTCATATTATTAAAAACACCACTAAATCTATAGGGATACTAAGAATACTCACTGATTACTAGGGATATCCATACCCTACACCACACTTATTCACATCAGTTGGTCTCGCGGCCACCCTGACCCAGACCGTTCTACCCTAGGGCAGATATGACACACAATCCGGTGCGTCTACACACGGGCCTGCAGAACCCAATGCTCCCTTTTCCAAAGTGTTTGCAATCCTGCAAAACTACACACTAGTTCGACCTCCTAGTGCTCTCATTTATTCAAGCCACAATCTAGTGGGTATACACACTGATCTCCTACTCAGTGCTCTCATTAACGCCGCATATCAACGACGACCACATTCCTATGAACACCTATATATATATATATAGTGGGAGGTCTCTTCACTAAGGGTCTGCTACTACAATATTAGGAGTTAGCCAATTAATCTCATATATCTCCTACTCTTGACATCATAGGTCCACTCACTCCCTATTTATGTGATCACCACTTACCTGATTGGGATTACTCATCCATTCACGTACCTAGTAACTACCTAGGAGATACATTTACCTTCATTGAACAAGAATAGGAGACACACACCAGTTTGTTATAAACTGGGGGGTTATTTTATTAGAACAATATAAACATTTACACAGATCTGACAAAGACTATAGGTAGAACACACCGCTGAAAGAGAAAAGATTAAACATAACAGGAACACTCCGCTGAAAGAGAAAGGATTTAAACATACAATGGCTTAGGGAATAAGGACAAGATTAAGATGCAAGTGTAAAGTAAACTAATGTGATGAAAACAATATCACCTGATTAGTGTGAAGTCTTGTTCTAGCTGTCATCTGGGTTCCTCTCTCGTCTGTGCCTTGGCTAATCTCAGACTCTCTCTCTCTCCTGCACTCTTGGTTACACCTCTGCGCTGATCACTCTGTCTCTGGACTCCTCTCCCCCACACGAACTGTCTCCACCTTCCATCTTCAATCTTAATGGTTCTTGCCGCTCTGATCACCGTTCATTCCACTAGCTTATTCACTCTGTCTCTGCGCCAATGTCCAATTAACTCCATCTGCTCCCATAGGTTAGTCCACGATCTCTCCTCCGTCTCTTCTAAAAGGCATTACTTCAGACTCCAGCTATTCACACCTCCTCCTGATTAGCAACTGCTTCTGACTGCTTCCTTCAGTTCCAGCTCACTATTCAACTCAGCTCTTCTCCAGCTTGAACCCTCTCTCTCTCTGCCAACTCCACTCCACTGCTTTCCACTCCTCCACCTTAACACGACCCTCTGGCTTCGCCACCTTCACTCGACTCCCTCTCTGCTTGACTCCCTCTGCTCGACTCACTGGCTCCGCCTCTGCACTTCACTGATATAGAATGCTGTTTCCTCATGGAAAGTTCCAGCCATCAGCCTGCCGCCCACCAGATCTCTGCACCACTTCGCATCAAGGACACACACCCAGCTGGCCAGCCTTTTGTGGTGTCTTCAACACAGAGAATAATACAGCCTACCGATAAGGGCTGGCCCAGACCGGTTCTCTCCAAGTGAAAAACAGCCTTAACTATAAACTTTGCCTTTGCCCTGAAAAGCCTCTCAGCTTCATCAAGATGGAGTCCCTCTAGCTCTAGGCCTGTAGGCCTGAAAGGGGTGAAATGCTCCTTAGCTCTGTCAGAATACCTACATAAACCATACCAATGTCTCTAATATGTCAAAGCCAATAGGCAATAGACAGGTTAAAGTCAAGAATAAAGGCATATTAAGCAGCTATCCTCTTCTAGGTCTGGAAAAAGGGCTTAAAAGGGCCAACACAGGCTAAGAATACCTATACTAGATGCGAGCAAGATTAATGATCTATATCACTGCTAAATAAAGCCAAAAACTCTGCCATTACATTCCACCCTTAGATCCTTATCTTGCGAGCATCAGTAAACAACAACAACCATCTAAACAAACATCAACATAATCTATCCAACATAGGCTAAGAATACCTATCCTAGATGTGAGCAAGATTAAGATCTATATCAATGCTAAATAGAGCCCAAAACTCTGCCATCCACCCTTAGATCCTTATCTTGCGAACATCTTATAAACAATAACATCCAGATAAACAAACATCAACACAATCTATCAACAAATCAAAACCTAAAAAACTCCCTAAAAACAATGACAACTTAAGGAAATTCCACCTGAAACTCAATGATAGGAAATAAAAACCTAACAACCAACTGAAAACAAATCAAAGCACCCTTGACTTGAATGCCGAAACATATCTGAGATTGGATCAGATAACAACAGAAACTAACCAAAGCATCCTCAAACTAAATGTGCCTCAACTTCTAATGATAACTGGTGAAATCTAGTGATGTAGGGACTTATGCGTTGAATGAAAACAGCAAGGGGCCTAAATGGGGCCTACTTCGGACAACTTAAAGCTAAATGAGGCCTACCTACTATTGTCAACTTAAGAACTAAATGTGTTTCAACTCGTAAGGAGAAAACAACAAAGGGCCTAAATGAGCCCTACCTACTATAGGCAACTTAAGCTAATGATGACTCATGAAACTATTGGTGTAGGGGCTTTTTTGTGGGATGAAAATAACAATGGGCCTAAATGAGGCCTACCTACTGACATTTGTCAATTTAAAGTGAAATCTGAGAAGTAGACATGACAAACTGTTTCAAGGTCTGGGCAAACATTAATACATAATCATACTAAAAGACACACCACCCAGAACAATCCAAAGTCTAAGGTAACCACCCTTTGATCAATCAAGGTGAAAATGTAAGAACAGTAAAAAAACAACCCCATGTCTACAAGATAGCTGGTGTAACATCAAGCTTAGAACAACAAAACAACCATTTTAAATCACACGGTGGAACACATGTGTGCACCACCATTCAAAAAAAAGTCCTTCATTGGCAAAAACTGTTTTGAAGAAAACAGGAAAACTATAATAGGTGACATGTTTTTTGCTTAAAAAGTGGGGCCTGCTTGTCCAAGGGATTATGCATCAAAATCCATGTATAATTTTGTCACAAATAAAACATGTTTGTGGTTTTTTTTTTGTTTTTTTTAGTGGGGCCTGCTCGTAGTGATGTCAACAAAAAATGCAGGCCAAGGAATTATGGAAGAAATTGTTTTCTTTAAACAGTTCAAAGTTAATGTTGTTGATCAGTGTAGGCCACCACCCTGCATCTTCGGTATCCGGACACTTCCTCTGATGCGGCCATCCATCACCCTTCCGGTCTGGTCTGGTCTGGTCTAGTCTGATTCCATCATCCAAAAATAATAAACTAAAATAAAAACATGAAAGTAAAAAACTAAAACAAGAAAGGAAGTGGAAGGGGGAGGGACCCACACACAACCACAACTCAGCAATCCTAGGAACAAGAGAACAAGTATCATTATTCTTGCAAAATAAAATTTTCCATTTAAAAAGCACCCCGGGTGCCTTTCATTATTGAAAAGAAAAAATCCTAATTAATTAAAAACATTCAAAATTTAACTTTTAATAACATTTCGCAGGGCCTAACATACCCTAATTCTCTCTAAGCCAGCCCCTCCCTTCAGAGCAGGAGCCAGGCTACAGTATGAAGTAATTTGGATTACCGCCAAATGATGAGCTCACAGCATCAGCAGGGCACTGCAAGCCTCCCATTTCCCTGGTCAGAGAAGCCCGCCCAGGCCCACTATGACTAACTAACTCCAAGGGAAGAGCCAGGTCACCCCGCCCTTAAATAAACAAGCCGTTCGCGGAAGAAAATTGGATTGTAGCCAATCATAACGAACAGGGACGTGATCGGAACCTGCAGAATGAAGGAAAAAAAAACTCGTCTGCACAAACCAGCTGGTCTGCCAAGGTCGACAAACAAAAACCTTGCCTGTTCCCAGGCCTGATTGTGCTAACCAACGAAAGCTAGCATTTTAAAAAAAAACAATTCTGTTACAGTGTACTGCTAATTAAAAGCTCCAGTTTCTAAAAAGACTTTTGTCTAACTAATTCAGCTAAAGGCAAGACATTTAAAATATGGGCACTTATTTAGAAAGTGGCAACTAAGTTTTGCACACAAGATTATACATTCTGAATTTGAAAAAAAAACGAATTAATATGGTCCATTGTCAGCTGCTGAAAGAGAAATAATTTTAAAACAACATAAAATGCAGATACATTTCAACATTGTATTTAATTTAACCAGGGGCATCATATCATTTTACATTACAGTGTAATTTAACATGCAAGCTATGTAATCCAAAGTAATAAAAGAGCCACATTCATACACTAATAAACAACTAATTATTTTCTAACTGAGTTGGTGAATTTATCAGGAAATGTTTTGCTGACACATTTTATAAAAGAATACCTTTTAATTTACATTTGGGAAAATAATAATGTTACATTTAATATTTTTTTTTTCAAAGGCACATGGTTGCCTTTCACTAATTAAAAGCACATGTTACCATGCACTGTCGGGCAAGATTGATTATTCTCAACCTGTGATCATTGCAACCAGCACATTCCTATCTAGATGGAAACCCCTCAAAGAAATAATTAATGAAAACAGCCCGTAGCATGCATTCTAACGGGCCATCTTTTTAACATTTCACTCATTGTAAAAGAACACAGCTCTCTCCGTAATCCGACTGGTTGATTTATAACCACATCAGTTCCAAGGCAAACCCACACAAAAATTCGTAGACGCATTTCAAAAAGAATGTGAAATGAACAGAACCCTTCGCAAAACACAAGATGGTACCTTTCCGTCAAGAAACTGACAAAGCACATAGGCAGACCAAGGAATCAAAAAAAAGTCAAAATCAAACCATCAAATAATCCTTAAAATAATCCACTGACTTTTATAGTCAGGTCAGATAACCATGCATGTTGACAGCATGTTAAAAATAAAGACTGCCATCCCAACTCAAGATATTAACCCTTTGGCAGCTCAAGCACAATCATTCCCCAATGTCCATGGATACATGGGAAAGTCATGAGCACATCTCTTCACGTTTACAGATAACACGTACACATATTTTCAAAAACGTTATCCCCAAGCACCCGAGAGAGATCCAGCTCTCTCCTGCCAAACGTAATGATAACATGCCCTGTCCAAGCCATGACCACATGGCGCTATTCACAAGCCATATTTACAAGACAAGCTTTTCACAAACAACATTTCCAAGGCGCAATGCACAAGGAACACAGCAGATCAACATGAGAACATGCACCTCACAAGCCACAATAATATGGCGCTATTCACAAGCCATATTTACAAGACAAGCTTTTCACAAAAATATATCCAAGGCGCAATGCACAAGGAACACAATAGATCAACATGAGAACATGCACCTCACAAGCCACAATAATATGGCGCTATTCACAAGTCATATTTACAAGGAGCTATATTCAAAGAACTCCACAGATCATATTACAATGAACATATTTCACATTGCACAGCATAAGCAGATGCAGCAAGCAATTTAATGGGCAATTTAAAAGCATTTTTTACACACATTTATACAATTGGACCATCACATAGATGTAACTGGCTTCCTCATGTAATGCCATCCTTCAACTCTGACAGTTTAAACACCAAGATGAAAACCATTCCTTCCACCCTGAATAAACCAAATGCCATGATGTAATGCAATCTCCTCACGCTGCAACTGTTCAAGCCTATAGGTCTAACAGGCTACATAAACTGCAACATTACGCCAGATGGAACCAGCGTTCAGGGCACTCCCTCAGAACACATGGGAAACAATCTAAGCACATGGCCAGATCACACAGGTTTCGTAAGATGACGACTACGCCAAATGTTATGGCCGGATTTTCTGAGTAGGTGGGATCAGCCCCTAGGGGCCCCTCAAACCCAGCCAGAACGTACTCACCTTCCCTCCTCAGGACTAACTATCCAGGCACCTGGTACCTACCTGAGGATGGGGAACTCGCAATGTACAAGCTCATATTATTAAAAACACCACTAAATCTATAGGGATACTAAGAATACTCACTGATTACTAGGGATATCCATACCCTACACCACACTTATTCACATCAGTTGGTCTCGCGGCCACCCTGACCCAGACCGTTCTACCCTAGGGCAGATATGACACACAATCCGGTGCGTCTACACACGGGCCTGCAGAACCCAATGCTCCCTTTTCCAAAGTGTTTGCAATCCTGCAAAACTACACACTAGTTCGACCTCCTAGTGCTCTCATTTATTCAAGCCACAATCTAGTGGGTATACACACTGATCTCCTACTCAGTGCTCTCATTAACGCCGCATATCAACGACGACCACATTCCTATGAACACCTATATATATATATATAGTGGGAGGTCTCTTCACTAAGGGTCTGCTACTACAATATTAGGAGTTAGCCAATTAATCTTATATATCTCCTACTCTTGACATCATAGGTCCACTCACTCCCTATTTATGTGATCACCACTTACCTGATTGGGATTACTCATCCATTCACGTACCTAGTAACTACCTAGGAGATACATTTACCTTCATTGAACAAGAATAGGAGATACACACCAGTTTGTTATAAACTGGGGGGTTATTTTATTAGAACAATATAAACATTTACACAGATCTGACAAAGACTATAGGTAGAACACACCGCTGAAAGAGAAAAGATTAAACATAACAGGAACACTCCGCTGAAAGAGAAAGGATTTAAACATACAATGGCTTAGGGAATAAGGACAAGATTAAGATGCAAGTGTAAAGTAAACTAATGTGATGAAAACAATATCACCTGATTAGTGTGAAGTCTTGTTCTAGCTGCCATCTGGGTTCCTCTCTCGTCTGTGCCTTGGCTCATCTCAGACTCTCTCTCTCTCCTGCACTCTTGGTTACACCTCTGCGCTGATCACTCTGTCTCTGGACTCCTCTCCCCCACACGAACTGTCTCCACCTTCCATCTTCAATCTTAATGGTTCCTGCCGCTCTGATCACCGTTCATTCCACTAGCTTATTCACTCTGTCTCTGCGCCAATGTCCAATTAACTCCATCTGCTCCCATAGGTTAGTCCACGATCTCTCCTCCGTCTCTTCTAAAAGGCATTACTTCAGACTTCAGCTATTCACACCTCCTCCTGATAAGCAACTGCTTCTGACTGCTTCCTTCAGTTCCAGCTCACTATTCAACTCAGCTCTTCTCCAGCTTGAACCCTCTCTCTCTCTGCCAACTCCACTCCACTGCTTTCCACTCCTCCACCTTAACATGACCCTCTGGCTTCGCCACCTTCACTCGACTCCCTCTCTGCTTGACTCCCTCTGCTCGACTCACTGGCTCCGCCTCTGCACTTCACTGATATAGAATGCTGTTTCCTCATGGAAAGTTCCAGCCATCAGCCTGCCGCCCACCAGATCTCTGCACCACTTCGCATCAAGGACACACACCCAGCTGGCCAGCCTTTTGTGGTGTCTTCAACACAGAGAATAATACAGCCTACCGATAAGGGCTGGCCCAGACCGGTTCTCTCCAAGTGAAAAACAGCCTTAACTATAAACTTTGCCTTTGCCCTGAAAAGCCTCTCAGCTTCATCAAGATGGAGTCCCTCTAGCTCTAGGCCTGTAGGCCTGAAAGGGGTGAAATGCTCCTTAGCTCTGTCAGAATACCTACATAAACCATACCAATGTGTCTAATATGTCAAAGCCAATAGGCAATAGACAGGTTAAAGTCAAGAATAAAGGCATATTAAGCAGCTATCCTCTTCTAGGTCTGGAAAAAGGGCTTAAAAGGGCCAACACAGGCTAAGAATACCTATACTAGATGCGAGCAAGATTAATGATCTATATCACTGCTAAATAAAGCCAAAAACTCTGCCATTACACTCACATAAGTACATAAGTCCTCTTTAAAAATACCTTTCCCTGATGAAGACCTTCCTATCAAGACATGCTATCTAGAAGGTCGAAACGCGTTGGCTTTAACAATAGAGAGGCTCCTTAAAGAACCGAGTACACGCTAGGTCCCGAAATTGGACACAATACAGCCCACTGAGTAGGGTTCTATCATCGAGTTCTGAACATTATTCTGAGCACTCCCTGGCTTAGATAGTAGTAAATGATAAGGACGGAAAAGTAAAACCAGTCCTTGTAGCTTTTCATTTGCAATAATCAGTAGGACTATTCTTCGCCTGATGTATTTTCCAGGATGTTATAGGTAAATTGGATTCTATGCACGATAAGGTCCATGTTTGAAAAAGCACAAATATTTATATTTTGTTAATGTACTTTATATGTTTTTTATCACAACCTTTATGATTTTGATATATATATAAAAGAAGGCAATTAGGTTTGGTTCTAGCTTGTCCCGTGATGGGATTTCATGTTTTGTAAAACAAGTGTACAAAAAAATATATATATGACTATAACCCAGGGATAATTAAAAAATCTGTATGTGAAAAAAGGGATTTTTGATTTATGGTGTCAGAGGTATTCTGTTTTTTTAACATGTATTAGGATTCCCACCTCGGTTCTCCCTGAACTGAATCATTCCCCTGTTATTTACCCTGTTTCCTACACAAAGCGCTGATTACTCCCTCTTGATAGTCTTGAGTCAGGGCTGGGAAGTAGTGGGGGCTCTGCACTTCAAGGGGCTGCTCTCAAGTCACCCCCACTTCAAAGACACAACCGGGTATAAGTGCTGGGGATCTAACCCAACTAAGACACTATACTACTGAAACAGTGAAGAACCCTGCCATGAGTAAAGAATGCTGTACTTCAAGGATTGCCGGTGTGCTTGACTGATACTCTGTCAAAAACTTCCTTCTACCCTGCAACATCACCTTGACTCTTCAAACTGTGAGTCCTGCCCTGTCAAGTGGTGCCAATCTAGTCCTGGTCCTTTGAAAGGTGACTTCTGTGGTCCTGAGCCATACTCCTATGGGAAGTGAAGACTATACCTATAGGAACCAACGTATTGCCCTTCGACTAAAGAGCTGATCTACAACATCTACAACATCATTTTGACAGACTGCACGGCTCAACGATGATGAGCAGGACTGCTTGACGAAGATGCAACACCTGCATTGTAAAGGGGATCATCAATGAAGCCTTCATCACATGGGCAGATGAGTACCGACACATCAAGTCTTCGGCATCAATACTTGCTCCAGCCAAGGTCCTTTTTCAGTGGGACTTGTGTGAGACTTGTTGCCAGCCAACCCTCCATCGTAGTTGGCCTGAACTTTGGATTTGCCCAGGTCCAGCTCAACCTCAAGGTACTCCTAAAGGCTATTGCTTCTAAGCACTACTTTTTGATTTATTCTTAAAAAATTCATAATCCCCTTTCTACTTCTTGGATTGTTGTGATTTAGGTCTTGTTTTACTCATACACATATAATCCATTTTTCAAACAATGTATGGAGTAATGTTGTGATGTTTTCATTGTGTTACTGTTTGTGTGTGTGTGTGTTGCACAAATAGTTTACAGATTGCCTCTTTAGAAAAGCACAAGATATCTTTTAGTGTGTATCTAGCTTACTCTGACTAGAGTGGTGGTTTCTGCATGTACAGAGTGAATGCTCTGACAACCAGAAACCCCATTTATAACAGCAAGTTACATCTTCTTCCTCTGATGTGTGTGTTCCTGAGGCTAGTAACATCACTCAGCTGCCTCCCATTCCAACTCAACAACTACCAGGGTAGACAAAACACTCACTAGAGAAGGAAGATGTAGAGTTTCCCAGTTTCCGAAGAAAAGAACTTCATGATAAACATTTGTGAGTGTCCCATGTCAAATTCTTCTGACTGTCCTGTATAGGACATCGTACCACCTTCTTTGTACCTCAGTACAGTGCTTTTTGATTTTGTAGTAGTTTATCTTGTCCACTTGCGGTGCTAAATGAAATGTTATACTTGCTAATGGCAATTTGTTCCTCCTTGTTCCTCCTCAATGATCGGAATAATCACATGTACATATGAACTAACTTGAGTACGAAAATTAATTGTATAATCACAATACATCACTATTTTGGATACATATTGATAGCAATAACAAATCAACTACTCACATGTTCGAATGTGAGGATCTGAATGTCTGGAATTGAAAAATATTTTGTTTAAAACAATTATGAGTTCTGTATGGTTGTTCCTTAAAAATCTACAAAATGATTAAACCATGAATCACTGTCTTTGAAGCCGAAGAAGAGTGAGCTAAAGTGAATTACATGTGTCTTTGCATGTGCACCTACATCAATTACAACTATTGCAATGGTCTGATGAGCAATGTATAGTTTGCCAATGTAACTTCAGAGTGTATCCAGAAGCTGCATTTTCTTGACAGACAAACTGAGATTTCGAGTTAAGACCACCTATAAACAAATTGTATGAGGCGCATGAGCCCAAAACACTCCTCCACTCATCCACATATATGTAGCAAAGCAAATATGGAGAAACAGTAGTTGTCCCACAGAAAAAATACCTATTTTCAGGATATAGAAATTGTCTTGATCATAGCGTAAACACACTGTGGTTACTCAGGTGTCCAAGCGTCATGAGGTAAAAATTCTAGTGTTCCTGGTACCCTATAGTTGTTCAGGTCACTCAATTATTGACACTAATTATGCACAATTTTAACAAGGTAGATTACAAAGGCTATACTCAAGAGTTTTTGAAAAAAGCATATGCAAAAGTTTTATTGTTCTATCATTCAATTTGGTTACTCAGTGCATTAAAAACAGGAAGGTATGCAAATAACAGTCAATACATAATTCATACAGTGTCAGAGATTTCAAATGAATATATATAAAAAAACATCATATAAAACAAGAATCAAAGAAGTGTCAACGCGGCGTTTCAGCTTTTTTTCTTTTGCAAATGCCTTCTTCAGGACAGATTCTAAATTTAAGAAACACACAGTTACCACACAGAAGTTTGCAGAGTCTTCTCATCTCATGCTTAGTTCAAAAAACATTTTTTTTTAAAATACATATATAAAACTCTTGAGTTTACATGCCCTCTTTTTCTTTACTACTAACTAATGTTATGTGACCTCCAAGCTGAACAAAAATTTCACATTATTACAATTTATTACCTCTTTCCCATCTGTGATTGCAACATATTTTTCTGGAGTGGCTACACTCAACTCACACATACCTCAAAACGTAGGTTTTGTCGCTTGACCTTCCGCCCTGAGTGATCGCTCCCCTCGCTGCTCCTCACAGCGTGGTATCGTATTGCTGTACTGTAAGCAAGTGGTGATATCTGCATAGCGCATTGTAGCCAAGTTGTAATAGTTGCATAGCGCCAGTATTTTGTAAGCTTCGTAATTTCATAGCGCTATTATCCCACAGCGCTTACATTGCTTTGACTGCATTGTTGTGTGTGATTTCCCCCGGCGCCCTGCTCTGACCTCCCCTCCATTTTGACCCTGCTGTTGTTGTGTTCCCCTGAGCCCGCCACGCCTCCCAGCTGAGCCGCCCTCGCCCCTCCCCCTCCACCATCCATATATGACAGTTCTTCCCGCGCGCAGCGTTCACGCGCAGCGACCGCGCCCAATCCGCGCCGAAGGTGCGCCAAAGGTAAGCCCGTCTACGCCCGTCCGCGCCTGGACCGCGCCCAGCGCCAGACCCCCTGCCCCTCGCACTGCCCAACCCCCCCGCGTTACCTACGATGCCGCCACCCTCCTAGCCCTTAACCCCGGTCGCGCCCCCAACTGCGTCCAAGCCGCTCCTGGACACACCCATGGACCGTTCTCCTGCTTCTCCTGCAAATTTAGCGGCACCGACAACATCCCCGCTACGACCACACCACAGATTCCCGACCCCAACCACCTAGAATGCATCCTTCTCAACACCCGCTCGGTCCACAGGCACGCCATTGACCTTTGGAACCTACTAGACACCATCTCTCCTGACGTCGCCTTCCTAACGGAAACATGGATGAACGCTTCCTCCGCCCCTGACATCGCCATCGCTATCCCTGATGACTATAAGATCACACGCAAGGACCGCACCGACCATACAGGAGGTGGAATAGCTATCGTCCATAAGAAAACAATCCGCATCTCAACCAGCTCTGATGCCAACCTCGCCAACTCCGAACACCTTCACTTCCAGATCCACATCGACCCCAAGACCACACTCAGAGGCACCCTCCTCTACAGACCACCAGGACCCCGCGCAAAATTCAGTGAAGACATCACGGACTTCATCACCCCACACGCGCTCCCCTCCAAAGACTACATCCTTCTGGGAGACCTCAACTTTCACCTTGAAAAGATCAACGACCGCAACACCGCCACCCTCTTAGACAACCTCGCCAACCTCGGACTTAAACAACTGGTCACTTCCCCCACCCACATCGCAGGCCACACTCTCGACCCCATCTTCACCTCCAGCAACCATGTCTCCTTCAACCACACTACAGATCTCCTCTGGACTGACCACAGCTGCGTTCACTTCACCTACAACAAGCCGAAACCCATCATCCACCTCCAACCAACTCTACAAAGAAACTGGAACAAAATCACCACAGAGCAGATCTCCACATCACTCCTTCAAACCTCCCCAGCCCTCTCTTCTAACGCCAACGAAGCCGCCTCCAACCTCACCCTTTGGTTATCCAACACCGCCGACACCTTAGCACCACTGAAAAAACGTCAACACAAACTTGGCACCAAGAAGGCCTCATGGTTCAACGACGACCTCAAGAAATCCAAGAAACTGTGCCGCTCCCTTGAAAAGGCCTGGAAAAAAGACCCATCCACCAGCAACAAGGACGCCTTCAAAAGCGCCATCCGTACTCACCACCAACTGATCCGAAAAGCCAAGAAAACAGCATTCAAAGATCGACTTGACAACAACGCCCACAACAGCAAGGAACTGTTCAACATCGTCAAGGAATTTTCCAACCCCTCGGCCAACTCCAACGACATCACCCCCTCTCAAACCCTCTGCGATTCCCTAGCCTCTTTTTTCCACAACAAGATTGCTGACATACACAACAGCTTTGACAACCAACCCGGAGACCAACCCACCCTACCATCAACTGACCATCTTCCCCCCGTTAACACCATTAGCGCCTGGAACCCAATCTCCACTGAGGACACCATCCGCCTGATGAATTCCATCCACTCTGGATCCCCCACAGACCCATGCCCCCACCACATCTTCAACAAAGCTGACTCCATCATAGCTCCGCACCTCCGAGACGTCATCAACTGCTCCTTCAACTCCGCTACCTTCCGAGAAGTTTGGAAACACGCTGAACTCACCGCCCTTCTGAAAAAACCAACAGCAGACCCCACCGAACTCAAAAACTACCGCCCCATCTCGCTTCTTCCATTCCCGGCCAAAGTCATCGAGAAAGCTGTCAACAACCAGCTCGCCGCCTTCCTCGAAGCCAACAAATCACTCGACCCCTCACAATCCGGCTTCCGAGCCAAACACAGCACTGAGACCGCCCTCATCGCAGCAACAGACGACATTCGAACTCTACTGGACAATGGAGACACAGTCGCCCTCATCCTCCTCGACCTCTCTGCAGCCTTCGACACAGTCTGCCACAGCACCCTTTTACAACGCCTCAGAAACATCGGAATCCAAGGAAAGGCACTGGAATGGATCACCTCGTTCCTCACCGGAAGAACCCAGAGAGTCCGCCTCCCACCATTCAAGTCCGAGACCTCTGAAATCATCTGCGGCGTACCACAAGGATCCTCACTCAGCCCCACCCTCTTCAACGTATACATGAGCCCCCTCGCGGCCATCGCCCGCCAACACAACCTCAACATCATCTCCTACGCGGATGACACTCAACTGATCCTATCTCTCACCAAGGACCCCAGCACCGCTAAAACTAACCTACACGAAGGAATGAAAGAAGTCGCCGAATGGATGAAACAAAGCCGTCTGAAACTGAACTCAGACAAAACAGAAGTCCTCATCTTAGGTAAATCCCCCTCTGCATAGGACGACTCCTGGTGGCCGGAAGCCCTCGGAAATGGACCCATCCCGACAGACCACGCACGGAACCTTGGCGTCATCCTGGATTCTTCACTCTCAATGAACAGACAAGTCAGCGCCGTATCCTCTTCCTGCTTTAACATTCTTCGCATGCTCAGAAAAACATTTCGCTGGATCCCCTCCGAAACAAGGAAAACAGTCACCCACGCTCTAGTCACGAGCCGTCTGGACTACGGAAACACCCTCTACGCAGGTACCACCGCTAAACTCCAGAAGAAACTACAACGAATCCAAAACGCCTCAGCCAGGCTCATATTAGACATCCCACGCAACGAACACATCTCTGGTCACCTTAAAGACCTCCACTGGCTACCCGTCAATAAGAGGATCACTTTCCGACTGCTTACCCACGCACACAAATCACTCTACGACATCGGACCAGATTGCCTCAACTCTCGACTGTCCTTCTACACCCCCTCCCGCCAACTTCGCTCTTCCAGCCAAGCCCTCGCCACTGTACCTCGCATCAACAAGACCACCATGGGAGGCAGATCCTTCTCATACCTGGCTGCCAAAACATGGAACTCACTCCCCGCTTACCTTCGCCTCACCCAGAATCACCTAGCTTTCAGAAAACAGCTTAAAACGTGGATATTTGACAAATAATCCACCTCCCCTTCCTAAGCGCCTTGAAACCCTCTGGGTATGTAGTGCGCTATATAAATGTCTTGACTTGACTTGACTTGACTAGTGAACTAGAGTTTGTGTTTGCCTTTTAGGTTCCTTTAGATATGTTGGACTGTGGGCAAATGCAGTGCCAGTTGTGCGTATCATGGCCACCGACTAAGAAGAAAAGAAAAATAGAGGGGATATGCAATTGTTATAATATCTACCCTACTTTATTAAACTCTGCTCTTTGTGCATACCCTGAGGTCATTATTACCATCAAATGGGATAGGTGCAGTGGTATACACTGTCCGGGGGAGCCACCGTTTTAGATAAATCATATCATAGGTGTGTAGCTGCATTTGAGATGATCATTGAACTTATTAAATGTCTATTTCCTTTTCATTTTTTTCTTTTTTGTGCTGTTTGTCTCGGGCACCGGACTCACCATTAATGGCGTAAGCCAATCGCTGGAAGCAAAGACCTTCTTGTGCTGTGTTATGTTGGCACACGAGAACTCAGGGGTTGACCACATGTCAGTTAAAGAACCACTCTGTGGAAAGATTAGTGCAGCTTTAATTTTCTATGTTGTATGGCCCAATGATTTAAAGTCTGGTCTATTTCAGATTTTATGTTGCGTCCTTCAATTGTAGTATTGGACAATAACAGGCCTTGACTCATACGAAATTATACATCGATCCATGCACTTGAATCTTAACTTTTTATGAGTAGGACCCATTATTTCGTTTATATCTCTCTATCTCTACTCAGGCATAATATAAACACTCTTGCCTCCACATGTTGTTTTAGGAGATGATAGGCGAGACTGTCTAAAATGGTAGGCTAATTCGCTTTTAACACGAGGGTAAATCATAAATGATTCCCCTTGTGGCACTATTCCTGGTGTTAGCATAAGTGGCTGTTAAATCATAAATACACCCCCTTGTGGCACTGTTCCTATCATTGGCATAAGTGGCTTGCATATTGGTCAAGGGGCAGAAAGTATACTTTAGAGATGGCCCCGTATTGTCCTATGAATCCTCTTGGCTCACCTTAATAATGTGCTGCGGCCTCCCTTCTCCTTGTCCGGACAGCGTCGCGTTGTTCTTCGAAGATTAGCGAAGAGAAAGTGACCTAGTCGGCAGACCCTTCCAGTTATATTACAGCCAGATGGTCATTGGGACATATTTCTGGTTCCCTGATTGGCTGTACTGCAGCCAATGGGGAGGCCCGTTGCCCCGGTAACGTAAATGCACCTTTTTTGTCACTCACTCTATGCGGCAAATCCTTACATGCAACATTCGAGCGTTCCTATTGTTATTATTGTTACGCCTCGGTTTGATGTGCTCCTATGGTCCTCTTTTGCTTGAAACACCTTTGATAATGATATACTGTTCAAGTTGTAGTGGTATTAACCAAGTAGATGTGTTTTCAGCGTAAATCTTCCCGAGGTAGTGTGATTGGTTCTCCCATCAGAAATAACATGCTCCCGTTGGTGCAAAATTACCCAAAATGACCCAATCAGAGTGCCGTAGTCATGGGGATCGTAACGCACCTCATGACTCCGTGTTATCGAGGCGCTGTGCCTCAATCCCGTATTTTGTCTAAGTTATTGCGCATTATGTAGTCGTAAATATGAATTTAGTTATCGACTTAGTCCAGTGAAACTATTGAGCGTTAATATTGATAATATTGTTGCGCCCCGATTTGATGTGCTCCTATGGTCATCTTTAGTTTGAAACACTTTTAATAATGATATATTACAATAGTATTGACCACTTAGATGTGTTTTCAGCGTCCTTCTTCCTGAGGTAGTGTGATTGGTTCTACTCTCGGAAATAACATGCTCCCATTGGTGCAAAATTACCCAATCGGAGTGCCGTAGTCATGGGGATCATAACGCACTTTATGCCTCCGTGTTGTCGTGGCGATATGCCTCAATCACCTATTTTGGCTTGATTATCACGCACTATGTAGTCGGAAAATATGAATTTGGTTGTCGACTTAGTCACTGTCCTAATAATGCTCTCTATTAAGAATGATCACTGCCCCACCTTAAGGGGATTATGGTGGACTCCAATGCTATACTATGTGCATTGCTGAGGCTTCCTCCGCAGTGTACGCGTCTTATTAGTCACTGCATTCTTTTGGAAACTATTTTCGAGTCGGAAAAAGTAAATTGTTGTAATACTTTATTCGATATGTACATATCATAAAAGTACAAACAATTCACACATAAAAACAAGATATTTAAAATATTATGTTCATTTCATTTCATGAGATAAAAGATAAAAAGGTATTTACAATTAAAACGACGGGTTATATAAAAAGTTATAAAGTGCATACACAGTGATGGGCTTAATGACTAGATTAGGTAACATGGTCTAAGTTGTTACAGTGTTTAGCAGCATTGTGCGAATGAACCAAGCCTTTGCTATGTACTTAGCAACACCACATACGATAACCAGAGATGTAGTGTCTGATGAGAGAATACGAAGGGCTATCCTAAAATCTCTCACTCCCATCTCCCTACATACAGGCTTTAGCCATCTAGTTCTAGGTACTTTGTATGTGATACAAGCGAACACTAAGTGGGTTAGAGATTCACTCGTGGTTCGGCACCCAGGACAGGCATGCAAATGGGTCCTCGTTCCTTTCCATCCCTCAATGAATTTATTAAGTGGGAGTATCCCATACCTGATTTTCAAGAAAAGAGATCTGTCTCTTGGGATTTGGATGAAATCCAGGAAAGGTTTGAGCTTCTTAGTGGGCTTGTGCTCCATGAATCGGTTAGTTAGCACTCCCCGCTTTATACTTTTTGATTCCTCCGCCTGCACCCACTCCCAATAGATTTTTTTTACAACTTGCTTATGGGGTGGGGACTGGGAGGTCCAAAACTCTCCCAAACCTAGGTTCACATCCAACTGCCTTAGTTTATTCAACCACTGAATCTTGTTCAAGCCATTCAGGGTGATCAGCTCATCCAAAACCAGGGCATAGTTTGCCAGTTCTGGTGTCCTTCTCAGGCGCACCCAGAACTGCAAAGGACGGAGGTGGACTATATCTGCAATTGAATGTTTTCCCATGTCTGCAAAAAGGGGTTTCAACGTGTCTAGAGCGGGAGGGAAACTAAGTCCCTCACAAGATTAATCTCCGCTCTTACCAGATTCACTGTATTCTCACAGCCCCACAGCTCTGAGCCATAGACGGCAGAGGCCAATGCTTTGCTGTCATATACTTCCAGAGCAGGGACTATCGGTCTGCTAATAGACATGCGCTGGTTTCTCAAAATGGCTCCAGACGCTCTTTTGAGACAAAGGAGCATTTTGGACCCATGTGAGTCCCATTTCAATCTGTTATTGATTCTGACACCCAGGTAGTCAAACTCCTCTACCACCTCTGTGGGGACCCGTTGAGAGTTATGTTTATTCTCCTAGCTTTTTTCGATGCAGACAATACCATCAGTTTAGTTTTGGTGGTATTTACAATGAGCCCCCGCTCGTCACAAAACAGACTGAATCTATCTAATAGCCTCTGGAGGACCGATGGAGTTTTGGACATTGGGAGGGTGTCGTCTGCAAAGATGAGGGTAGGTGTTTTCTCCCCCGCCAGGACCGGGGCATCCGCAGGATCCTCCCTCAGATGGTCTACCACCCCACTGATGAAGAGGAGGAACAGTATCGGAGCCATCACGCATCCCTGGCGGACCCCTCTCTGTACAGGCACCCTCCCTGTTAGTTTTCCTCAGGCCCCCCCACCTAATTCTGGCATAGTTATCCTGATGGAGCTTTACAATAAACCCCAAAAGATAACTCGGGAACCCCATGTCCAGAAATACTTTCCAGAGATTATCACGAAGAACCAGGTCAAATGCGGGCTTTAAGTCAATAAAAGCCACATATAGACCGCCCTTCGCGACAGTCACAGATTTCCAATATTTGGCACAAAACCTAAACACCTGATCCATTGTACCCACATTTTGCCTAAAGCCTGCCTGGAAATGGGTGAGTATGTTACCTTCCTCTATCCAGGGCCCCATTCTAGTGACTTTGAACCTGCCAACTACTTTCTGGATTGTATCAATTAAACTTATTGGTCGGTAGTTGGCAGGGTCTTCCCTATCGCCTTTTTTAAACATAGTCACCACCTCCGCACCCTTCCATGACTCAGGGACATAGTGTCCCTGGAGGATTATATTCATTAGGAGGGCAATGAAATCTGACCACAACTTGGGTGAATATCGTAATAGGTCACCAGGGAGCCCATCTGGGCCTGCTGCCTTACTAGGGGATATATTCATAATGGCATTGTGTACTTCTCTTGTAGAAAAGGGATCAACCTGGCTATGGTTCTCTTTTACAAATGCAGTTGGTTCTACTGTAAATTGCTCCGTGATTGCTATATCACAATACAATTTAGCGAAGTGGGTATACCACTGGCCCTCGGTTATATGGTTCAGTATAGGCTCTGCACCCCTTCTCTCTAGTTTGTTTATCAAGTTCCAGAACCTGGTTGAATACTTCAGGCAGGACGCTTGTTTGAGTTGCTTCCAGAGTTCCTCCTCCCACTCCTTTTTAGACAGTTTAATGCTATTTTGATATTCCTTACTGGCTACCCTCACTGCTAATGTATCTTTACTCCTAATTGAGGACGATATGGCTTTTCTCTTTGCCCTACAATCGGCCGTGTACCAGGGGGTTCCCTTCTTGCGTACTTTGATCTTTGAGGACCCTCTAGTCTCCCCCATGGTAAAGAAGGCACCAATCTTCTCTATTAGATTTTTATAGGAGTCAAGTAAATCAAAACTTAGGGCATTCGCCTGTGTGGGCGTAGAGGCCAAAAGGTCTCTAATTTCTATTTGTACAAGCTACTTGATGCTATTCAGATTGTCCTCATGACACATAACTCGATTGCTTGCGATTGCAATGCGAAGGGATTACTTCTTTAGCAATCATTAGTGGGCTACTTTCTATTAGCACCTCCCTCCCCACCTTTGAATGTCATGCAGAGTGGATTGTGATCACTATCCTGCATTTGTTTGACCTCCATATCCACCAGTCTCCCCCAGGATCTAGTATCCAACAGGATATAATCAATGGGAGATGGGCAGCTAAGTCTACAGAGCGGGTCCTCCCATTTAAAGCGCGCAAGTTATGTTCTAATGTTAAAGCATTTAGTTGTATAGCTCGTGGTGACCACCTCTTGATAGTTGCCAAATTTAGGGGAGGAATCGACTGCCTAGTGTCCTCTACACTAATACCCAACACGTCATCTTCAGCTAGGGGTTCATATGTGCAATTCATGTCACCGCCTACAATAATATTGGACAATGGAGGAACACCTGCAAGTGCTCCATCGAGAACTGCTATCGTTGGAGAAATGTGGCCCCCCGGGGTACCCCTGGCGCATACGCAAAACAATTCCATAGATGAATCAGCGTGGGGACCTTTAAGAGAAATATATAATATATCTTCTGTTGGCAACTTATGGATCGATACAACCCAATTAAGCGCTACACTAATCCATATGTGGAGGCCGCCAGATGTGCGCCCTCTTCCTATCGAAGTCGCTGGGATTAAAGTAGGTCGCATAACCATTCTTATGTAGTGGGATCTTGCTCCACGTTTCTTGAAACAGACAAATCTGGAACCTCTCAGTAAATTGATTCCATTCTGGGATCGACAATTTTTTTCGAGGCCTGCTATATTCCATGAGACGAGGTTAATTATTTTTAAGTTTCCCTCTACAGTTTTAACAGAAGCTTGAGGAAGAATACCCTCTTCTATTATGATTTGGTGGTTTATCTCTTTGTCTCCGGTCTCCATCAGCCCGATGGATCCTTTAATGAGTGGCGTCTCCATCCCCGGCACCACAGGACTTACAATGGTGTCAGACTGAAACTCAGTCATTTGGCTTAAGTGTGTGTGTGTAACATTATTTGGCTGGGTTCCTATACTTAGTCAATCTATATTATTGAGGTCTGATTTGTCCCTTATTGAGGTCTGATTCGTCCTTTTTTTTTGGAAACTATGTTTGGGTCGGAAAAAGTAAATATGACCACAACATTACCTAATGTGAAACTTCACTGCTCACACAAAACCTGATCAACAGTACATACATCTGGATGGTTTTACCATTGGCCAGATACTCATGCTCATATTTGTCGTGGATTAGCATTGTACTGGTGACACATAAGTATGCAGAAGAACAAACCAATACCTAGAATGACAGTAACCAAGACATGCAAGTGCACCTTGCCTGGTCCTGTGTGTACTGATACATTCTGAATTATGCAATGCCAGCAAAAATTGCCAAATTATTTAACTCTGGCCCAGAGAAGCCTTACATGAGTTATGCGTGAGAGCATCCACACATCACATCATTTGTACATACTATATTGCATAAGTGGCAGACCAGGGTATCTGTACAAATCTGGCACCACCCCTGGGGATGGGAAAATGGGAGTTACATGGTGAAAAAAAATGTTAGTTATTTTGTAAGTGAGCTGTAAGAAGGGTCACACTTAGTAAGTAGTAAATGTCAATGCTGATGGATAGTGTCGAGGCTGGTGTGACTTCCTGCACAGGACACTACAGTAAGTGTACTAATTGGGTTGTGCTGTGTGTAAAATCAAATACTAAGATGCATTTACAGTTTTTAAACTATTGAAATGTTTCCCCAGGGGCCTTATTTATGAAGGCCTTGCGTCAGTTTTGCGCCGCCTGTGCGTCACTTTTTGTGACGCACCAGCGGTGTAAAAAAGGTGCCTTGTTGTGCCATATTTAAAAAGTGACGCATCTAGGTAGATGCGTCACTTTTTAAACCCCTGCGCCACATTATACCTGCGTCAGGTATAATGTATGCAGAGGGGGCATTCCCCCGCAAAAAGCCTCGTAATAGTGACGCAGTGAAATCTATGAGATTTCACTGCGTCACTTTTAGGACGCTGTTGCGTCAAAATCTTGCGCCTGCCTCACAGCAGGCGTAACACTGACGCAAGCCCTTTCACATGGGGCTTTCCCCATGTGAAAGGACGCATTGCTGGAGTTGCTTCACTTTTGTGACACACTCCAGCAATGCGTCACTTTTGCGCTTACAGATACGTCAGAAATACTGACGTATCTGTAACTCCTTGCGACATGATGCGTCATACATTAAATATGGCGCATCAGGACTGTCGTAAGGAATGCGCAGTGAAAAGTGACGCATCGCTGTTTTCACGCAGCGATGCGTCACTTTTCATAAATGAGGCCCCATGTATTCACCTAACACTGTAGTATCAACTCATGACAAATAAATAGTATTCAACTAGAGAACAATGATTAATTTATTTATTTACTCGTACATTCTAAAAACACTATCATTAAAATGTGCCTATACTACTAAACCTATCTTAAATACTATTTACACATGACAAGTAAAACATCAATGCCCCACCCCCCTTACTACACATAGCTCAGTACAATACAAAAATAACTGCATCCCAAACATATACTAAATACACATAGAGGCCTAAACAAATGTATAATTTATTTGGATTTTTTAAATGTATACAATTGTTTAACTTTTTTAAATCTTTTGCTTACACGGAACATCAATCCCCACCTATTCAAAAACCTGCAATAATAAAACCTACTAAAACTGCTATATGAAAACTACTCACTTATCTAAAACTAATTTAAACTATTCCTGAACCTGCACTATAGCTATACCTATGTCTGTTTACATAATTTTATAAAATATAGAATAAAAAATGAAATGGGATGTCCATGGGCGAGAGTTCATATCTTTTCCCTAATGCACTTAAGTGTTGCATGACACTTCTCCAGAAACTCCCCCTTCTGCTTCTTCTCCAAATTCCTAATAATCTTGTTCATTTTACACATCCTCCTTACTAGTAAGATGTTGAATCTATCCTGTGCAGAAACTCGAACTTGGCCTTGACCAGTGCCTTGCTGCTGCTGTGCTCCTGAGGGCCCAGTGGTGGAGGTGGGCCCGGCTCTGTGTACCACATTGTATATTCGGAACAGAGGTAGTCATTGGTGTCTGTGAAGATGAGGGTGGCTTTCAAATGGCAGCAGACTTGGCCTTGTTAGAAGTGTGGTCCAAATTGCGGAAGGCATGTTTGATCTTTCTCAGGTGGGAATTGCATGCTTGTCTCAAGGCAATGGTTCTTACCATGTCTAATGTCATGTTAGCTAGGGAGAAAATGTGCCTCATAGTAGGGCAAGTATGATGTGTACATCACATATCACAAAATATAACTGACATTTTGCAGTTATAAGTGCCTGTCCATAACTACACCTAGTCTTGGTGAATAGAAATATAGAATATACCTTCATTACAATGACTACTCTAAGTACGACATGTCAAAGTAACCCAAGTTAGGTCAGAGTAGATGTATGAAAATACATTTAGGCACAATGTAGAACCATATATTTCACTCATACCAGTGATCCCCACTCTTTCTCATGTGTTAATGGTAAATAATAACCATGGGTCAGATATGCACACTTTTGCTGTTGGTCTTCAATCATGCAAGGGAGGACAAGATCAAAGCAAATCCTAAGCGAAATGTGTAAATGTAAGCAATGGCGGCGTGACCTGCTCTGCAAGTCTAAAGTAAGGGCATTGCTGATTTGCCTTACTCTGCGGCATGGAACCCATCCATAGATAGAGGGTGGGTGTCTTACTGCATCAACACTAGTGTTTAATTTCAAAAAGATAAGTGCTAAGTCTCTTATCAGAAGGCAACAACAGCTTGTGACACCTATTGTCCCTGCCAGGATTACCAATGATAGTACCAACAAAACCATTATCAATCACACTCAATGACAGTTGACTCTCAGTGATAAATCCCACTATTCCAAGCCCCCAGTGCTATAGGAATGGCAAAGACACACTTATTTTGATGGCTTCACAGATTTAGCATCAGTGCTGTACTTGGGAATATGTCATGATGCATCAAGCCTATAGGTGTACCTAAACCTGCAGAGACAATCACATTTCATGTTTCTGTTACCTCATTTTCCCTATGCTGCATTCTGCAGCACACAAATGAATAGCTAAAAGCCTCTCAGGAGTGTGTTTAAACAGGCAGCTGCCTTTACCTACCCAAGAAATGTTTTGCCTACAATGCATGCTCCCTTACACCATGATGCAAGGGTGCCTGCATTGATGCTAGGCAGGCAACAGTATGCCAGCAGAAGGAAAGCACAGAAATGTGTTGTATAATGAAATCACTGTGCATTCATGCCCTTTCATGCAGTGCAGAAAAGAGGCTTGCCACGTTGCACTGCATGGCAGCTTGAAATAAATGCCACATAGGCTAGATTTTCTTAATATCTGTTGGCATGTGTGATGTTGTTTTTGCTTATTGATTCTCAGTGAGTTGTTGGCAGGTGATACATACCTCCCCATACACATCACACAGTCACAACTATCATGGCTCACACACACAACACAGTACTATAACCATGTTGTTAAGAAACTTACTTGACTCATCAGCATCCTCAACACTGTCAACCTCGTCTCAAGTGAATGGGAGATGTCCCCCTACAAGACAACAATGGAGACATTAAAATTTAGAGCAACTGCACACACTTCTAAATCTTGGATAAGAAGTATGCCATTCCAGGGCCATGGCAAATTTAGAAAACCTTACACACATATGTATACTTTGTCAGACCATGGAATGTAGTTAGTCACCACTGATCTAACAGGTGGTGAAAGGTCAGAAAAGTCTTACATGGTATGTTAAAATCAAGCCCCATGCATGTGATGTGGTAAGAATTGCTGACAGATTCATCACAGGCCCCCTCGCAAGGGTGCAAGCATTGGCATTAGCAAGCCAAATATGTGCCCGTGACAGTAAAGGACAGGAATCCACTTTACATTTTTTAATATGATGCATTCCTGCCAATGTATGCAGTGCAGTGCAGCATGGTGACTTGCTGGGCTGCGCTGCGTGAAGATTTTATAGATGTGACCCTTGCTATATAAGTACTAGCCTTGACATACAGACATACCCAAAACTGTGAGACAGTGTGAAAGCAACATTTACACTCCTTGTATGCAGCCTGCCACACTCATTGCATCATTTCTTGGGTGTAACCAGCACGTTTTTCTGATGCATTTCAACACAAAATGAGCACTCTGTAATGCACTGCGAAGGTGCACTCATGCAGCAATGTTAAGGGTCATGCATTGTCCGTGATGCACTGGTTTTGAACCACACAACAGAGTTGATGCACCGATTCTGACCCATGCAACAGAGGCCATGCATTGGTTCCAAATGGCGCAACTAGGTAATGCTGAAAATACCAAGTGTGCAGAGGGTCAGAAGGGGAATAATTTACCGACCTGTCAACTCATGCCCCTAGAATCAACATAAATACATAGAAAGAGAAGACCAGGTCCAGGGGGGTGTGTTGCCCTAAATGGTGAATGAAAATTACACAGGTGCATGTGTGAAAAGAGTGTGTTGGGTCACACTGGGCTGAGAAATTCCCATCAGACCACCCTCGTGGCGGCATTTCATCATATGGGAATGAGCAGTCGCTCCATATCACGCCCAAATCATCACGTGGCGGAATATCAGTGGAGAGCGGCATACTAAGCCACAGTCATGCTCAAAGAAAAGTATGAGAAAAAAGTGCAGTGCTCTAGAAAAGGTGATTGTTAAAATCAACTACCTAAACTAAGGGAAGTACCTATGGAAGTTAGTGTAGGTGTCAAGATTAAAAACACGCCTAGTGGTGGACGAGTAAGATTACACTATGGCGCTGTTTAGGGTGGTCGACTAGGTTCAGCTTAATGGAGCAATGCTCCAGCTTTCGTCAGGACCTTCAAGAAAGTTAGCTACTGCAACAGAGTGTGATAGGTGTACAGATACAGTAGACATTACTGACAAACATTAAATGTACTTGAGGAAGTCATATATCTCCCCAAAACTTGGAACCTGTATGTCCACTGGAGACAGAAAGGGGATCTTCTTCCTGTCGAAAAGACAACAAAAGTGCATGTACCCTGTTACACACATGAAACAACATAACCTCACAGACACCATTAGGACAAAACACACATGCGAGAACAATTTGCGTTCCGCATAACATAGAAGCATACTAGCTTCATCACATGGAGGCATTTCCTCCTAGTGATACTCACCCACACAAAGCTGGGTGAGTATCACTAGGAGGAAATGCCTCCATGTGATGAAGCTAGTATTCTTCTATGTTATGCGGAACGCAAATTGTTCTCGCTTGTGTGTTTTGTCCTAATGGTGTCTGTGAGGTTATGTTGTTTCATGTGTGTAACAGGGTACATGCACTTTTGTTGTCTTTTCCACAGGAAGAAGATCCCCTTTCTGTCTCCAGTGGACATACAGGTTCCAAGTTTTGGGGAGATATATGACTTCCTCAAGTACATTTAATGTTTGTCAGTAATGTCTACTGTATCTGTACACCTATCACACTCTGTTGCAGTAGCTAACTTTCTTGAAGGTCCTGACGAAAGCTGGATCATTGCTCCATTAAGCTGAAACTAGTCGACCACCCTAAACAGCGCCATAGTGTAATCTTACTCGTCCACCACTAGGCGTGTTTTTAATCTTGACACCTACACTAACTTCCATAGGTACTTCCCTTAGTTTAGGTAGTTGATTTTAACAATCACCTTTTCTAGAGCACTGCACTTTTTTCTCATTTTTTTTCTCATACTTTTCTTTGAGCATGACTGTGGCTTAGTATGCCGCTCTCCACTGATATTCCGCCACGTGATGATTTGGGCGTGATATGGAGCGACTGCTCATTCCCATATGATGAAATGCCGCCACGAGGGTGGTCTGATGGGAATTTCTCAGCCCAGTGTGACCCAACACACTCTTTTCACACATGCACCTGTGTAATTTTCATTCACCATTTAGGGCAACACACCCCCCTGGACCTGCTCTTCTCTTTCTATGTATTTATGCAACTAAGTAATGCACCAGCTCAACAGAAGTGTGTGCCTTGTACTGGAGCAAACACCTTAGGCCCACTTCTATGAGTCCAGGACTGGGATGTCACCACTTGGCAGGGTAAACTGAAATATGCTAGAGTCCAGCTGCTGAAGCAGGGTGGCTGGCATTTTTTTATGTCCTTAAAGTTTCATAACAGGAGATCAGTCATATTTCTCTTTGAGTCACTCTACATTCAAATGATGCATGTGCAAACCATAACACCCAGCCAGGGAACCAGCAGGAAGCTGGGCAGCACAGCAAGGCAGGACTCCAAAGTCGATTGCTCCCACATCAAGTTTCATATGTGTTACTAGTGTAAATAACTCAATGTCAGCCACAGTCATATGCATGTAAAGATTGATCCTGGTCCCTCTGCCCCACTATATTAGATTCTCTATTCAGCCCAATCTCACTTTTCCTGAGATGTGTCCACGCTCCTTCCTTTTGATCTATCACTAATTCAACACATGCTCAGGAAAGCACAGAAATAGGCTGGCTCTCCTATTCTCCAGTGTCCCACCCAGCTTGAGGCTTTGCTGGACTATCAAAATCAGTCTGATGTGATTCCTCTACTACCCATGTTTTTCCCAGGCAGCCATGCTCTTACCTACAGAGGAACCCAAGATCTTCCATCTTATGTAGCAGTGTAGGCACTTCTGAACTACAGTGTACAATTACAGCACGTTCCGTCACCAGTATTGTGAGTCACATTTAATTCAATCTTTATTTGGATAAAATATCCATAAAAGCGCAATTCAATCACAGCCAAACAGGAAAAATAACTGTTATATAAAAAGTCTCATTTAGATTTTCAACTAAATTATTGTCTGAATCGGCAGTGATTGCGACTAATAAGAAACACATAGGTTTGATAAAAAGAATTTCCATGTTAAACAATGTATGAAAAAGCACAGTGAAAATGAGCACTGTCATATTAAAAGTTGGTAAATAAATAAACCAATAATATAACATTTGGAAGAAGACAAAGCAGCACTAACCAAGAGGTCCCATGGGTGGTTCGTGATCCAAGGCTATACCAGCGCCTCACCACAGACATACCTCAGTACCGGCTTCTCAAGGAAGGCAAAGGAAGACTTTCTGCGGTTGAGGATGGGGGTAATTCCATCAAAAGTACATCTCCCCGTGGAAACGCCTGGAGTGCAACCCTAAGTGTAGGCTCTGTGATAACCCAAAGGAGGACGTTCTGCACTTGTTATGTAGCTGCAAAGCTCTAGATAGAGCCCGAAGGAGCCAACTAACACAACACTGGAACCAAAGTGATGTGCGAATTCGCAGACAAGCTCTGCTGATTATATTCAAGGGAGAAGACATCCAACTAGCCTGTCGACTAGTGCGCTTGATGAAAATAGTTAACACAGCCCTAAATCCAGCGGCTAGTGATTGAACTTGATTTATCGAGATCTGCTTTCGCACTTTAAGACAATTCTTATTTGATAACTAAGAATACAGCAAATCGTGAAAGGCCTTTTATACAAATGCACAGTACTGTACTAGTCTGCATGTTTTTTTCCCTTCTTTTTTAACTTTTCAACTGCTTTTATCTGATTTGTAAAACGCTTTGATTATGTTTCTCCTTCTTTTTTTATAGAGTAATTGCAAAGATTTTAATTAATTGTGCAATAAAGATCATTATTATTATTATTAAAATAATATAACATTTAAAAGACAGTTGGACGGGCATTCAAAAACAACATCATATTATAATAAAGTGCAATGAGTGTCAACAGTATTAGCCATATAGTGCACATATAGTTGAATATAAGGACCAGCAGCAGCATCATATTAAGGTAAAGTGCAATTTGGTTGTAAACAAAGTCCGCAACATAGTGCAGGATAATTAATTTTGCTTGCGCTTTCACGCCTAAAAGGTGACACCTTGGTAAATGTTCGAGTAGAAAGATGAAAATAACTATGTACACCGGGACATTATTAAGTGCTTTTATCACATTATAAGTCACCCATGGAGGCGCATGAGCGAATCGCCGCTTCTAAGAACGAGCTTACTCAGAAGAACAAATCATCGCTTCTGAGTTGTAAGATTTCAAGGTACACTGTTTTGTAGTCAATAATGGTTGCTGCCTTGAAGTATGGGATCAGGTATTGCTTTGTATATTTACTGTAGTAGTTACAGACAAATAGAAAGTGTACCACCGTTTGGTTACTACCTGTGCCACACGGACAAGGCATCTGCTCAAGATTATTATTGAATCCCAAAGGAAAACAAAGTGAGTATTTAATTGAACCATCTCTGTGGCGAAAGAGTAGGCTCCTCTTCGAGCGCCCAACGCTAATCAAAAGATATTTAGGTAGCATATGGTTTTGGGGGCCAGATGCCTCCCGGAGGGGCATGTACCTGACTACTGATGGTTTGAGGCATTCGGTGGCATGTCTTTCATTGTTATATAATTCATATAATGCCCCCTTGAGTGATCTTTTGTTCATACCCTCAATTGCAAGTGGATGTAGTAAGACATGTTCCAGGTTCACGCTGGTTAAACCTTTTCTGACAGCGGAGAGCCAGGGTATGGAACCACCCTTGTCGCACTTAAGGCAGTCGGTGATGATCTCTCTTGTTAGGGATGCTGCAGGGGTCTGCCATATTTTCAGCCAGAATATCGCTGGGCGCGACCTAATAAAATCTTCTATATAAAACAAATTAAGTTCCCTATGACATACATAGGAAGGTGAAGAGATTTGGGCCCTCAAAGTTTTTCTAAAAAAAATGTTTTCTTTCCTTTGAGCCACATTAATTATGCTACCACCAGCACACTGGCATGCAGCTCACACACTCAGTCTGTGCACAGTAGTCTTTACGAGTCTATACTACAGTCCGTGTGTACTGTATTGGAGTGTGTCACTTTGAACACACACGCATTAACCATGTGCACACTGTTACACATGTCTTGCATGGGCACATACCTTCAGCACACGATTATACCATGCACACACTTCCAAATACACCTATTGTGGAGCACGGTTGAGTTGCACACAGCAGCAGAACTTTAGAAGAGGTGAGTGAGCCGGTAGGCCTCACTCTTACCCCAGGTTTTGATTGTCATGTACACTACTACTGCTCACTAGACGTATAGCATCCGACTCCAATGCAGGTTCATGCAAATGATCGCGCCACACTCAGAGGTTGGTATTACATGTCTTTATTCCTATAGTAACAGTTAACGGAACATTCTACATCATTAATTTCATCACCCACCCCTACACACTTACATCACTGTTCTACGGAGTCCATCAGGAACCAAAAGGGCTCGACATCTCCAACTCACAAAACACTACACACTGGATGGTGCCACCCACACACTTGCTCTGTTTTACTTCTGGAAAAGGCAGTTGGGACCCCAACTATAAGGTTAGGTCTTTGTGTGGCCCTCCTGGTCCAACAAGACCTCAAACCATGACACAGGCCTATGTCATGGCACACACACACACATATTCCATATTCCCCTATAGGAATATACCAGCATTTGTGATCCAGACAACAATACAGTTGGCCACCAAGGGCATGGGTACAAAATTCTCACCATGCAGGGAAAATGTCCTACCCAACACCACTGTTGCATCATATGTCATATATTAGTGTATGTCCACTTGTGCTTGCATTATGACATACATGCTTCACACATTACACATCTCTGTTTTACGGAAATGTTGTGATGGTTTTAAACATCACCCTTGTCTTACTTTTCAGATAAATGCCACGCATTCCTATTTCAGCAGTTTAGTATGTTTTGGTAAGGGCATTTAAGGCCTCCTTGCATTGCTCTGTAAAGCATGATAAATGTGTATTGCATCACATCTGGGCAAATGTAGACCTCTCTCACATCAAGCAGGTCTGGAATGTGGCATACGTGTCCTGGTTTGTGGATGAGCGATCTTTACAAAATTACATTTTGACATGTACACCAGAGGCTATGTGTTTGGTCATGACAGATGTCTCCCTTGATCTGTGATGAAATATGCCACTGCCATCCAAGAGAAAAATGATGCAGTTGTGTGCAGCACTATTAAATAAAAATGTATCTTTCCATTTGTCGTTGCACCTGTGATGAATTGTGGAGTTTTTGCAACATGGGTGTGCCACGAGGTACCGGTATTGGGATCATTTGCAATTTGCAAGTGTTTACATTTTGCTTTTGTGATGATACTCACCAATTGTACAGGTGCCTCCATTGTCTCCTTTCTGTAAATAACCATACATTGTTTGCAATGAGACAATGTAGCTTATATGCATTACACCAGAGAAATTGGTACATAGACATGTGCCCTGGCAATGCTGAGAACTTGCGCTTTGATAGAGAACGTGTTTGAATCTCGAGTCATGTGTTTGAGGCATCTTTTAAAATGTATATTAGACATCTTCCTTGACAGAAGGACCACGAGGATATGATCTGATTTGCGTCTTTGTACATGTTTTTCATCTTTATGATTCACCCGGAAATATATATTTATTATGAACAATTTTTCTCAGCTCTTTCTTATTTGACCTGTAAGACACCCTCTTGTCCTTCTGTGCTCTCCCTAGTTTTAGGTTGTGATAAAAGATAGCTTTAGCTGTTTGCTGTCAAATCCCCATTCTCTATACTAAATTATATACATTTAGTGGGCTTTAGGTCAGCACCATGCTCTTTATTGAATGACTTTCTTGTCTATTTGACTTCGCTGTTTCCTATTTGATGGCTTTCTTCTCTTTGCCCCACTTATAGAGCATTCTGTTCTTCACTGTGTTCTGATAAAAATATGTCTCATTTCACTGCTTGCATTCAGAGAACAATATTTTCTTTTTCTTTTGACTCTACATAGGAGTGTATATGTGTTCTTACTCTCTCCCTCATATGCTGCTTTCCCCATATCCCACCTACTGCTCTCACTGTTGCCTTCGCCATCCACACACAGATTTTCCATTGGTTCTCATGCCTCTCTGAATTTTGAACTCTGCTTTCTTTTTTAATTTGTAAAACCCTTCCGCAGTCCTCTGGTATTCTTCTGCTGTTTGCAGCTCTGGGCACTTGGTGGGGTTGATTCCTTCCCCAGCTCCCACCTGCTCCTTCATTGATTCGCCATCCCTTCTGGTCACATTCTTTCTTTGTAAAAAAGAAACATTTTGGAGTGTGGCTTCAGTGTCACCTAAGATGGCTGCCAGTGGCGAAGCTCTGCTGCACTCCAATCTTTTATTGCATTTTCAGCACCCTCCTGATGAGCTGTTTAGGAATTCTTTGATGCAGAATGGTGGAAGGTAGATCAATGCTAATGCAACCTTTTTTTCAAGTCTCTGGTGCCTTGTTCATGGTTTGTCAACAGTGAAAGCTTCCTCAGCTGCAGCTCCAATTTTATATTTTTATTCCAATGCCGAGGGAGGATTGAACTTATGTTGAGTGCTCTTTCAGGTTGCCTATGTATATATAATGGATAAAGTTATAGTTTCAGTAGCGAAGGCCATAAGTGGCTGCATCGGTATAGTAATTCTCAAGTAATACCTTGATCTGTTAAGCTCAAACGTTTCATGACCCCATTGCTTAGAAGTCACAGCAATAATACAATTGTTCAAAAACACAAGAAGAAAAGGAAAATATAATTATATTAAATCCAATTGTAAAATACAATCAGTATCACAAGTACATGAACTCCAAAAATATTGAGTAGGGATTCTTGATGTATCTGTTTTTAATTTCACTTTATTTGTAGTTTTAAATGACATGCAACATGCGTACATCAGCCCAGCCAACGCATTTCCTCCAACAGGGTTGGGTCAATTCTTCAAAGGAACTGGCGTGTTCTTCATCTATTCCAATTCGAATCCTGACAGGGAACACAGCAGAACAGAAAAGAAGGCAGTATCCCTTTATCGTGTGAAAATAATAACGCTATGGGTATTCCTAGCAGCAAATAAAATTGGATTACAGGAAGAACATGTCAGTTCCTTTGAAGAATTGACCCAACCCTGAGGAAGTCCTGTTGGACGAAACGAGTTGGCTGGGCTGATGTACGCATGTCGTTTAAAACTACAAATAAAGTGAAAATGGAAACAGATACATCAAGACTCCCTACTCAATATTTTTAGGGATTCTGGACTTGTGATACTGATTGTATTTTACAATTGGTTTGAATATAATTATATGATTCTTTTCACCTTGTGTTTTTAGATATATAATGGGCATGAGAATAACTCTTCTTTTCTATGTTTTCGGCCTTTGCCTAGGATGAACTGTAACCATCAGGCATATATTATTTTTAAAGGTGGTGTATGCTGGGACTTAAAGATGTTTTTTTTTACTTTTTCTGGTGTCTGTGTAACTTGGTCCTTCATTGATCTCTGCATGGATATTATATGCAGCACTTGTGGCAGTGTAAGTATTAAAAAAAATTATTTGTAGAGGTGCCTGATGAGCCTTTTTTATGGGGAAAGTAAAGAAGCCGCAGTTTGTTTTTACATCCACGGTGAGTTCTGCTCCAAAATTGTTTGCTGTGCCTCCACCTGCTCTCAGTTATTGTGGACTCCAAATACATGGCTACTTCCATTGTTTCTTTTATGACCCTATTGCCATCTACAAGTAAAATTCAGTCAATCTCTTCTCCTGCCAAGAGATTGATGCAAGACCCTCCTTCACCTGAGAAAGGTATGTCTCCTATTTATTTACAAATGTTGCTGGAGGAAATTCGGGTGTTATCCCCTTTTGTAGAAGAGACTAATAATAGAATACAGCATTTAGCTGATAAATGATCAGCAATCGAGAATCGTGTTTCTGTGGTGGAGCAGCGGCTTGTTGACTTGCACGATGAGCCTCCAAAAATGTCTTGCCAGGGAAAGGAGGTATTTAGACTTAAACAGCACACAGAGGATTCCAAAGATAGGAACCAACGCAATAATCTACGACTTTGTGGTGTTCCTGAGCCATTGGAACGGAATGACCCTTTTTCTTTTTTCACCTCCTTTTTTCCAAAATTGCTTGACATGCCTTCCTCAACCTCGTTGAATATCCAGAGAGCTCATAGGCTTGGTCCTCATTCTGCATCATCTACAGCGCCTGTCAGACCCAGAGGAGTCATACTTCTCTTATTGAAATTTACTGACCTATTGACAGTACCTTCTGCAGCTAAGGTGAAGCGTCAAGTTACTTGGATGGGTGAACAAAGTTTTTTGTCTCAAGATGTCGCCTATGCTACTACAGCCAGAAGTAAGGAATTCCTTAATCTTCGAGCTCCTCTTTGATCTTTAAAGAGGAGCTCCTCTTTGATCTTTAGGTGCCAGATATGATCTTTTTCATTCCTGCCGCTTTAAAATGACCTTCCAGTATAATACTACTCCTTTTGAGGACCCAACTGAGCTTAAAATGTGTATTCAATCATACACTTTGGTGATCGTGGATGAAGCTGGCCTTTCTACTGTATGACTTTTTTCCCTTGTTTGTTTGCTGGAGTTGTTCGCATAAGTTCACAATGATTGTCTTGCTTTGTTTAATATAGCCTCTCAGTCATCATTGGTTATGTTTTAATACAATATTTGTATTTGTTGTTTCTCCTTACAGATCAGTCGTATATGTTTCCCTTCTGCAGTTTTTCCCCCTGAGTATATGTGGCCCAGATGTGCGGTGGATACTTTCCCTTTTGGGTGTGTCATCTTTTCATGTGTCATCTCCATCCATTGTATCTCTTTTTTTTGTGACGTATACCGGTATGTTTTTGCATTCATCCTTTTTTGTATATGTATTGTTTCTTCTTTTTGTATCTCATCGTTCTTTCCTCTTTATCTTCCTTGTTTACTTTATTCTCTGCTTGTTGCTCTTCTCTTTTTTCTCTCCATATATCTCTACTTTCTTCTAGTTGGTCTTCATATGGTCTCTCCTTATTATTTCAATGTTATCAAGAAATGTATTTCTGGCTCATACATATATTGGGGTAATATCTTCAAATCCAGTGAAACAATAGAGAATTTTATCCTAACTTGGTCAATATTGACAGATCTTGTTCTCCTTCAGGAAACTCACCAATCTGAATTCGAAACTTTTATGTTTGAGAGAAACTGGGTGGGAAATGTGTTTGTATCTCCTTAACTGAACAAATAGAACGGAGTTGTATATTGTCTAACAAATTATTTAATGTTACTTTGACCTCACAAGAATTAGATGATATGGGCAAATGGATTCCTGTTAACCTTCTCATTGATACTGTACCACTTACTGTGTTAAAAGTATATGGACCTACACTCCCCGACCACAATGTCCGGCCCCTTATAGTAAAGAAATGTAACAGTATCAAAATTCATATTTTAGTTTGGGGGGAATAGTAATCAAATTATGGATCCTTTTTAGATAGATGTTCTTCTGAACTAATTTTGGCCTAGTGCATGCATAAACAATTCCTTTCTACAGTTTAACAGTGTCCTAGTGGACTCATGGCGACTTTCCAACCCTACCTCATGGGATTATACTTACTATTCATCCTCTCATGGTACACTTTCATGATTAGACCATGTTCCCTTTTCCAAATCTCTCTCCCAACATTTTCTAAAATCCCAGATTTCTCCTATTATAATTTCTCACCCTGATATGGTTATTATTGACTAGGATTTGGGTACTCTCTGTTCCTCTTCTCATAGGGGCAGGCTTAACCCCCTCCATGCTCATGACAAGGTCAACTCGTCATGGGTGTTACCTGCGCTGTGCTTATGACGAGTTGACCTTGTCATGAATAATGGGATTGATAGAATGTCAGCACAGGAGGGGAAAACCCCCTAGCAGCAAGGTGTTAATAATTCTCTTCTACAATTTCTGTCTCCTTTATCTCCTTTACTTCTGAATTTTGTTCTTTTAACCACATGCGCGCTGCTCTGATTCTGCTGGAATGCTGACTTTTTAAAAAACCCATTGTTCATGACGAGCTGGGCTCGTCATCAGTGTTTGAGGAGGCTACACCATGACGAGCCCAGCTCGTCATCAGCCTCGAAGGGGTTAAAGATAATCCTACGCGCCTGTGTGGTACTATACCTGGCAGATATTGGCAGCCATCGGCAACCCCAGAACACTGCCTATCCCTGCTGACGAGGGGTGATACCCCGAAACACGTGTCCCGGGATGGCGAAGACAGCGAAGATAGCAGAAGATCGAAAGATGATGCATCGCGAACACGTTACTACATTGACCAGAGTCCTTAGGGGTGACACCGCCGGTGTGTGAGTAGTGTGCGACCCCACCCCATTTGTAACTTTAAAGCTCCCTTGAGCAGCGGGCTGATGACCCTGGGATCCTGCACCTACGCGCCTGTGTGGTACTATACCTGGCAGATATTGGCAGCCATCGGCAACCCCAGAACACTGCCTATCCCTGCTGACGAGGGGTGATACCCCGAAACACGTGTCCAGGGATGGCGAAGACAGCGAAGATAGCAGAAGATCGAAAGATAATGCATCGCGAACACATTACTACATTGACCAGAGTCCTTAGGGGCGACACCGCCGGTGTGTGAGTAGTGTGCGACCCCACCCCCGTTTGTAACTTTAAAGCTCCCTTGATCAGCGGGCTGACGAGCCTGGGATACCGCACCTACGCGCCTGTGTGGTACTATATCTGGCAGATATTGGCAGCCATCGGCAACCCCAGAACACTGCCTATCCCTGCTGACGAGGGGTGATACCCCGAAACACGTGTCCAGGGATGGCGAAGACAGCGAAGATAGCAGAATATCGAAAGATGATGCATCGCGAACACATTACTACATTAACCAGAGTCCTTAGGGGCGACACCGCCGGTGTGTGAGTAGTGTGCGACCCCACCCCCGTTTGTAACTTTAAAGCTCCCTTGATCAGCGGGCTGTCGAGCCTGGGATACCGCACCTACGCGCCTGTGTGGTACTATATCTGGCAGATATTGGCAGCCATCGGCAACCCCAGAACCCTGCCTATCCCTGCTGACGAGGGGTGATACCCCGAAACACGTGTCCAGGGATGGCGAAGACAGCGAAGATAGCAGAAGATCGAAAGATGATGCATCACGAACACGTTACTACATTGACCAGAGTCCTTAGGGGTGACACCGCCGGTGTGTGAGTAGTGTGCGACCCCACCCCATTTGTAACTTTAAAGCTCCCTTGAGCAGCGGGCTGATGAGCCTGGGATCCTGCACCTACGCGCCTGTGTGGTACTATACCTGGCAGATATTGGCAGCCATCGGCAACCCCAGAACACTGCCTATCCCTGCTGACGAGGGGTGATACCCCGAAACACGTGTCCCGGGATGGCGAAGACAGCGAAGATAGCAGAAGATCGAAAGATGATGCATCGCGAACACGTTACTACATTGACCAGAGTCCTTAGGGGTGACAACGCCGGTGTGTGAGTAGTGTGCGACCCCACCCCATTTGTAACTTTAAAGCTCCCTTGAGCAGCGGGCTGATGAGCCTGGGATCCTGCACCTACGCGCCTGTGTGGTACTATACCTGGCAGATATTGGCAGCCATCGGCAACCCCAGAACACTGCCTATCCCTGCTGATGAGGGGTGATACCCCGAAACACGTGTCCAGGGATGGCGAAGACAGCGAAGATAGCAGAAGATCGAAAGATAATGCATTGCGAACACATTACTACATTGACCAGAGTCCTTAGGGGCGACACCGCCGGTGTGTGCGTAGTGTGCGACCCCACCCCCGTTTGTAACTTTAAAGCTCCCTTGATCAGCGGGCTGACGAGCCTGGGATACCGCACCTACGCGCCTGTGTGGTACTATATCTGGCAGATATTGGCAGCCATCGGCAACCCCAGAACACTGCCTATCCCTGCTGACGAGGGGTGATACCCCGAAACACGTGTCCAGGGATGGCGAAGACAGCGAAGATAGCAGAAGATCGAAAGATGATGCATCGCGAACACATTACTACATTAACCAGAGTCCTTAGGGGCGACACCGCCGGTGTGTGAGTAGTGTGCGACCCCACCCCCGTTTGTAACTTTAAAGCTCCCTTGATCAGCGGGCTGTCGAGCCTGGGATACCGCACCTACGCGCCTGTGTGGTACTATATCTGGCAGATATTGGCAGCCATCGGCAACCCCAGAACCCTGCCTATCCCTGCTGACGAGGGGTGATACCCCGAAACACGTGTCCAGGGATGGCGAAGACAGCGAAGATAGCAGAAGATCGAAAGATGATGCATCACGAACACGTTACTACATTGACCAGAGTCCTTAGGGGTGACACCGCCGGTGTGTGAGTAGTGTGCGACCCCACCCCATTTGTAACTTTAAAGCTCCCTTGAGCAGTGGGCTGACGAGCCTGGGATCCTGCACCTACGCGCCTGTGTGGTACTATACCTGGCAGATATTGGCAGCCATCGGCAACCCCAGAACACTGCCTATCCCTGCTGACGAGGGGTGATACCCCGAAACACGTGTCCAGGGATCGCGAAGACAGCGAAGATAGCAGAAGATCGAAAGATGATACATCGCGAACACTTTACTACATTGACCAGAGTCCTTAGGGGCGACACTGCCGGTGTGTGAGTAATGTGCGACCCCACCCCCATTTGTAACTTTAAAGCTCCCTTGAGCAGCGGGCTGACGAGCCTGGGATCCCGCACCTACGCGCCTATGTGGTACTATACCTGGCAGATATTGGCAGCCATCGGCAACCCCAGAACACTGTCTATCCCTGCTGACGAGGGGTGATACCCCGAAACATGTGTCCAGGGATAGCGAAGATAGCAGAAGATCGAAAGATGATGCATCCCGAACACGTTACTACATTGACCAGAGTCCTTAGGGGCAACACCGCCGGTGTGTGAGTGGTGTGCGACCCCACCCCCATTTGTAACTTTAAAGCTCCCTTGAGCAGCGGGCTGACGAGCCTCGGATCCCGCATCTACGCGCCTGTGTGGTACTATACCTGGCAGATATTGGCAGCCATCGGCAACCCCAGACCACTGCCTATCCCTGCTGATGAGGGGTGATACCCCGAAACACGTGTCCAGGGATGGCGAAGACAGCGAAGATAGCAGAAGTTCAAAAGATGATGCATCGCGAACACGTTACTACATTGACCAGAGTCCTTAGGGGCGACACCGCCGGTTTGTAACTATTTCAACTAACCTGCTTGGTCAAAGTTGAAAGGTGAAACTGATTGATTGATTGACTTTTCCAGTGCTTGTTTCTTTTTAGATCTCTGAATTTTGGTCCTTTATCACTTGCAACTAATGTATCCAGCAGAGAAAAAAAGCACACACATTTCTCTGATTCAGACAATGTAACTGCCACGTGTTACACCAGGGAAATTGAGCCCAATGTGCCTGATCCACAAAGATGAAATGAATTGACTTTATCAGTGCTTGTTTCTTTTTAGATCTCTAAATTTTTGTTCTTTACCATGTTCTACTAATCATAAGAAAGAGAGTCTCACTAGCCACACCCTTAAGAAGTTGGAATATCTTTTTGGTATTAAACAGGTGGAATGATCCTAATTCAAAAGTATCATGTAGAGTTCACTTGGTTGATGATTTGCTAATAACCAATATCCAAACAATTCAAATTCTTGAAAGATGTTTCTTTATTCTTGTTGATGTAACATCTAGCATGAAAGACTGTGACTATGCCAACATTTGTTTCATCTCCCCTTAGACTTTATCAAGGCAGGAACAAAAGATTACAAATAAAATTGAGATCTTGCTCTTAACTAGAGAGGTGGAATTCAACAAAATAAATCCAAATTTACTACAGTCAGAGCCAACAATCCAGCTAAATTAATTCCCTATTTGATTATACATATACAATTTAAATCAGATCACAGTGCCCATGTACATGACAAAAAAACCACAAGACACAATATTGTCCCAAGGTCTCCATTGTTACGACAAAGGGGCACTCTATCTAAAATCTGCAAACAGGTAGATGAAAAAATACTAATGGAGAAATGACATGTTCTGATCAAGAACAAAAAAGCAGCAGAAAAGAAAAATATGTATATATATATATATAAGAATAGAACCAAAGAGTGCCCAAAGTGTCATTTATAATTAAATGCATGAAGAGACAAAGAAAAAGAGAGCAAGAAATAGTGTTCCAGTGTCTCAAAAGATAGATACCCGACAGGCAAGCAATCAAATGTTGTCAACCCAAGATAGGCAAAGTGCCTGCTATTCAGATTTCATGCAACCCCCCAATTGGTGAAGCATTCCTGGCCCAACCAGCAAAAACATGTAGACCCAATTTGGCTGTTGTTTTCAACAGAAAAGGTCTCAAAGTCAGTGAAATGAATGAAAAAGTAAATCAGTACTAAACGTGTAAAATGTTCAATATCGAATCAGCATGTATAAAAACAGACTTTGCTAAATGTTATACCACAAAAATGCAACTGTTAACAACACATCTGCCTAACTTTCCTTCTATGCAAATATTGCAAAGAAAAGGGGTTTGTATCCTAGGACTTTCAACATCTAAAATTAATATCCTTCAAATCCATTGTAGTGTATTGAAATAATCTATCCTGAAGGAAATCACAAACAAGTATGATCAGATCCTTCCTCTTTATGGTAAATCCATTCTAAATGTAACTAAATAACACAATTTTCCGTGTAAAGGGGGTACAATTACGCTTAGTTAATTCAAAATACCTTAAAAGCATCAAAAACTCCTGAGTCCTTTGTTAGGAACCCCACTCTGTTGCTAGGTATGTCATCTTTTTTAGACTAACTAAAAAGATACAGGAAGGGCAACAGAGTGGGGTTCCTAAAAAAGGACTCAGGAGGAAGAGAACAAAAAGAGGGGGGAGAAAAAACTGCAGTCAATCAGGAAAAATGAGTGCTAAGATCAGCCACACGCGGTATTCACCTGTTACAACGCATTTTTTACAACGCAGTACTGTTACAACGCATTTTTTACAACGCAGGTACTGTTACAACGCATACTTTTACAACTTATACTGTTACAACGCAGGTACTGTTACAACGCAGGTACTTTTACAACGCATATATATATATGTATATGTATTTTATTTTATATGTTATTTTATTTTAAATTAGGTCAGATTGTAGTAATATTAAAATAATTATAATAATTTTAAAATTTTGTGTATATATAATTTTTATATATATTTAGGTATAGCTTAGATTGTAGTATATGTATATGTATTTTATTTTATATGTTATTTTATTTTAAATTAGGTCAGATTGTAGTAATATTAAAATAATTATAATAATTTAAAAATTTTGTGTATATATAATTTTTATATATATTTAAAATACATATTAAACATATTAAAATCTATTTTTAATAATTAATTATTAATAATTAAAAAATGAATAATTGAAAAATAATGTATTAATCAAAAGAAGTATTTTAATGGTTAGATTGTAGTAATATTAACATATTAAAATCTATTTTTAATAATTAATTAATAATAAATAATACTGTAATAATTGAAAAATTATGTATTATTCAAAAGAAAAGTATAGGATAGATTGTAGTAATATTAATATATTAAAATCTATTATTAATAATTAATTAATGATAAATATTTGAAATAATAGAAAAGTAATTTATTAATTAAAAAAAAAGTATTTTTGTAAGTATTTTTGAAAAAAAATAAAAATTGATATATAAAAATATCTTTTAATATAGTATTTATTTTAAAGTTGATTTCAGGAATCTGTTTAATGAATTTTTTTGATAGTAATAATTTATATATTCATTGTAATTTGATATTGTTTATAATATTGTATAATATAAATGTAGGAATGTATATTTAATTATAGTAACTAAAATTTAGGGTAGTAAAAATTAAAATTATTAGAACATATTTATTTCTTATTTGTATTTTTGATTGTTTTAGTTTTTGTATATTATTATTATTTTAATTGAAGTATTAATTAGTATGTATATATTAATAATTAAAAAACGATTTAAATATATTAGAAAAATATATATATAATATTAATTTTGAATTATTTTGAATTTTAGAAATTATTATATATGACTATATGTTAAATATATTTTATTTATGTTTTTAAAAATATTTTGGTCAAAGATTATTTTCTATTATTTTTTTATTAAATTTAAAAAAATGTTTTTTACATGTACACTTTATTAAGTATATTGTTTTTAAAATAAATTAATTTATAATTGATTTTGTTGGTGATATACTTATATTTAAGTTTCCGTTCCCACGCTTTACTATTGTTTTCTATGGATACATTTGTCCTTCATTTATTTCCTTGATACAACTAGTTATGTAGAGCGGTTCGGAATAAAAGGAAAGGAAATGAAAGGAAAGAGGAGGAAAAAAGCGGAACAGAAAGAAGAAAACAGGTATAGTAAGGAAGTATATATTTTACATTATATTTTAAAAGTTAAGATATACAGATTGAATTAAATAAATACGTAGAGATCTGTTTTTGTAAATAAAAATAACTTTTTATTACATACAAAAAATATTTAAACATTCATCAGTTTTTAATACATTTTATGTATATTTTTCTAAATTTTAATATATACATGTAATCATATTTAAAAATAATATTTGTTTATAAATTGCAATATATTACAATGTACAGTAGTCCTTTCTTTATTGTTGCAGCTTATTCTGACGTTATCACGTATACGCGTGCGTCGTCGGCCATTTTGTGGGTATCCGGAGCTGGAAGCAGGAGGAAGCAGCAGGACGCTGATCTACGTCCAGGTAGGAAAACAATTTAATACTAACTAATAAAGTTAAATAATAGATATACATTTATTGTAAGGATAAGTTAAGTAGAGGTTGCTCGAAATAAAAAAAATGTTAAAAAAACAACATGTCGCTACTCGTATTAATAGAATATGCCGATGTTGGGTCGGATGGGCGTGGGGAACATCGGTAAATATAATTAAAGTAAGATTTAGTTGAATTTTAGTAAAAAAACCTGAAAAGGGGTTTAGAAAAGTATAACAAATATTTTATAATGTATTTATGTATGCAAATTATTAAAATGCATTTTCGAGTGATATAACAGTTTGCAAATATTGAGTTTGAGAATGTTAGTTGCTATGTGGTTAAAATATCATATGAATGTGAATAAAGATATTTCCAATGTTATCCTGGTGCTTTTTCGAAAAAAATTTGTATTTTAAGAAGATTATGATGTAGGGTTTATTTCCGAATTACTGATTGTCTGATTGTTTATATTGGTTACATTTTAGTTGTTTAATATTCATTTCGGAAATATTATTGCTTTGTTTATTCTATGATAATTAGAAAGTAAAAATTTAGGAGCCTTTGTATATTGTGGTATAGTAGTTTGAAAGGCATAACTGATGTATATTGATTTGAATTTAATTAATTCGAAGTATGTCTTTTTTGTATTAGGAGGAGTAGAGAATATATAAATGATAAAAATTAACATGAAAAATTAAAAATAATTTTTCTATGTTTGGTGAAATGTTGTAGGAATTATCACTTGAAGAGGAAATATGGAAATATCAATATATGGAATACATTAATATTTTAACCATTAATTTTATGGTGTGGTTTTCATAGAAGACTTTATGATAAATTTGAAAATGCATTTTATTTTTTTTGCAATGTACTTTTTTATTATTTAAAAATGTAGTACCAAAATTTATGTCTTTGGGTAAATATTGCTTCAGTTATTGTTTCTAAAGTCTTATGTGATTCAAAAATTAAAAAAATATCTCATGTAAGGGATTTATTTATAAAAAAATGTTTATAAAAAAAGAGGAAAAATGACCCAACATATAATATTAAAAAATGTTTTTGGAAAAATGTTTTGACGAATTAGAATTAGAAAAATATTTAATTTTGGTAGAAGCAGGAAAGTAATGTAAATTATAGTTTAAAAAGAAAGGATGTTAGCTAGATTCTCAAGGTAATCTAAAGCCACACACAACGAAAATTGTTGTAGTAGTGCCAATAGTCGTTCAGACATATCCTTAGTTCTTTGGGTAATCCGTGAGTTTAGACTACCAGTGAGAGTTTGAGAAAGTCTCATTTCTTGGAAACTTTGCTCCTTCTTCAAAGTTTCCAGAAATGAATAGAAATTAGGGTGGGGTTTGCCGATTAAATGGTTGAAGGAGTTATGCCATCCCTCAATGGCATTATTTGTTTTTGCCTCTCCCTCTAGGCAACTCGAATAACAGTTCCACCACTGCACATGGAAACGTGGCTTCCTCCTGCGACCCGATCTGCCTAGGTGTCCAATCCATGTGTCTTCCATATAATTTAAAATGGGTGCCAATTTATCTTCGTTAGTTAAATAATACTCTGATTCTGTAATTGCAGTGTAGTACTCGTCTACACTTTCGGGAGGGACAAAACAAAGAGCAGTTAATTTTTTTAATTCGACTTGTAGTTTGCTGTCCTCTGAGTATTCAGTAACTAAGGGTGTTTTTTGTAATTTACGCCAGAATGCCTTGGAAAAGTGGAAAAAACACCCTTGAATTTGGGTATCCGTGTACAGTTTGGTGATCACATTGATCATACTCAATTCAAAATCGATAATAATTTTCCTAGGACTTTGGTTTGTTTTAGATTTAATCACAGTTAATAATTCTGTGTAAGTTGCTGAAGTCTTATCAGGCAGCAAACTATATACTAGGGGTATTACACTGTTATTAATTTTACCATGAATAGTATAAATTTGGGTGAATGGATGGGGCGTGCTTTTAAACGTCCCATCCATCATCCAAATTTCACTTGATTCAAGTTTAACAAGGTTGCGTGGGGTACTAAAAATTAAGATGCGCTTAAGAGGGTTTTCGTTGTCATGCAGGAGGAAAGGTTCATTAGAAAAAGTAATAGTAAGTTCAGGAGGAATAATAATATCAGAAAAGGTATGAGGTGTGTTTGTTTGTGTATTACTTGCCTGCTTTTGTCTTTGTATAATTCTTCGCAAATTATGTACGTTAGGGATATTGCTAGCAATATGAGTAGGGACATGTTGTGCAACCTGTCTTAAAATTGATCCAGTGGATTCATTGGAGGTGCTTGCAATAGCCTTCATCTCATTCACAGTTTCTCTGACATCAACTTCCATTGCAGAGGCAGAGTGGTTATGGTCAGTTGTTCTTACAATAATATCATTGACCGTAACCGCTCTGCCGCTGCAACGAGTTGTATGGTATTGCACGCATCTCCAATGAATCCGTGGATTACTTAACCTATCCTTACAATAAATGTATCCTTGATGTGCTAGTAATTGCTTTCCTTTCCTGGACGGAATATACTTAGCAGTTTGTTGTTGTGAAGACATTTTCTGGAAAGAAAAAATGATTGTTTTAGTATTTGAATTATAGAAATGGAAAGCATAAAATTAGTATGTATTTTTCATTTTATAAAACTCTGAATATTGTTTATTTATTTTGTATCTAGCACATTTTCCATATGCAAGCATTTTACTTATTGCTTTAAATTAGAAAACATATTCAGCACTTTTCTTAATGTAGCACTTATTTTGAGTTGAAATAGTAATTTACTCCTCTAGACTATCCAGCACTTTCCCTACTGTAGCACTTGCCTGGAGTTGGAATAGTCATTTACACCTCTACACTATCCAGCACTTTCCCTACTGTTGCACTTACCAGGAGTTGGAATAGTAATTCACACCTCTACACTATCCAGCACTTTCCCTACTGTTGCACTTACCAGGAGTTGGAATAGTAATTCACACCTCTAGACTATCCAGCACTTTCCCTACTGTAGCACTTACCAGGAGTTGGAATAGTAATTTACATCTTTAGACTAACCAGCACTTTCCCTACTGTAGCACTTATCAGGAGTTGGAATAGTAATTTACACCTTTAGACTATCCAGCACTTTCCCTACTGTAGCACTTACCAGGAGTTGGAATAGTAATTTACACCTCTAGACTATCCAGCACTTTCCCTACTGTAGCACTTGCCTGGAGTTGTAATAGTAATTTACACCTCTACACTATCCAGCACTTTCCCTACTGTAGGACTTACCTGGAGTTGGAATAGTAATTTACACCTCTAGACTATCCAGCACTTTCCCTACTGTAGTACTTACCTGGAGTTGGAATAGTAATTCACACCTCTAGACTATCCAGCACTTTCACTACTGTAGCAATTACCAGGAGTTGGAATAGTCATTTACACCTCTAGACTATCCAGCACTTTCCCTACTGTAGTACTTACCTGGAGTTGGAATAGTAATTCACACCTCTAGACTATCCAGCACTTTCACTACTGTAGCACTTACCAGGAGTTGGAATAGTCATTTACACCTCTAGACTATCCAGCACTTTCCCTACTGTAGCACTTACCAGGAGTTGGAATAGTAATTTACACCTCTACACTATCCAGCACTTTCCCTACTGTAGCACTTGCCTGCAGTTGAAATAGTAATTTACACATCTAGACTATCCAGCACTTTCCCTACCTCTACTCTATCCAGCACTTTCCCTACTGTAGGACTTACCTGGAGTTGAAATAGTAATTTACACCTCTAGACTATCCAGCACTTTCCCTACTGTAGCACTTACCAGGAGTTGGAATAGTCATTTACACCTCTAGACTATCCAGCACTTTCCCTACTGTAGGACTTACCTGGAGTTGAAATAGTAATTTACACCTCTAGACTATCCAGCACTTTCCCTACTGTAGCACTTGCTCGGAGTTAGAATAGTAATTTACACCTTTAGACTAACCAGCACTTTCCCTACTGTAGCACTTACCAGGAGTTGGAATAGTAATTTAAACCTCTAGACTATCCAGCACTTTCCCTACTGTAGCACTTACCAGGAGTTGGAATAGTAATTTACATCTTTAGACTAACCAGCACTTTCCCTACTGTAGCACTTATCAGGAGTTGGAATAGTAATTCACACCTCTAGACTATCCAGCACTTTCCCTACTGTAGCACTTACCAGGAGTTGGAATAGTCATTTACAACTCTACACTATCCAGCACTTTCCCTACTGTAGCACTTACCAGGAGTTGGAATAGTAATTTACAACTCTAGCCTATCCAGCAATTTCCCTACTGTAGCACTTGCCTGGAGTTGGAATAGTCATTTACACCTCTAGACTATCCAGCACTTTCCCTACTGTAGCACTTACCAGGAGTTGGAATCGTCATTTACACCTCTACAGTATTCAGCATTTTCCCTACTGTAGCACTTGCCTGGAGTTGGAATAGTCATTTACACCTCTAATCTATCCAGCACTTTCCCTACTGTTGCACTTACCAGGAGTTGGAATAGTAATTCACACCTCTAGACTATCCAGCACTTTCCCTACTGTAGTACTTTCTTGGAGTTGGAATAGTAATTTACACCTGTAGACTATCCAGCACTTTTAATATTGTTGCACTTACCAGGAGTTTAAATAGTTATTTACACTTATACATTTTACAAACCTTTTTGAATAAATACCATGTGTTATTTATTACTGCATATGCATGTATTATATATGTATGTGGAAAAATGTTTTTTACTTACTCTTAGTGCTTTGGATCTTTACTTTGAATAAAGATGTCTTGGTTTTCTTGTGTTGGTTGTCCTGGAGGTTGGTCAAGTTTTGGTTTGGATGGAGATCTAAAAGAAAGAAAAGTTTGTTTGAAAATGTGTAACACTTACTTTTGGAGAAGACTTATTTTTAAGTTTTCTTTACAGGCATGAGGCATTATATTGAAGTTTACTTTAGGACTTTTTCTGCTGTAGCACTTACCAGGAGTGGAAATAGTAATTTACACCTCTAGCCTATCCAGCACTTTCCCTACTATAGCACTTGTCTGGAGTTGGAATAGTCATTTACACCTTTAGACTATCCAGCACTTTCTCTACTGTAGCACTTACCAGGAGTTGGAATCGTCATTTACACCTCTACAGTATTCAGCACTTTCCCTACTGTAGCACTTGCCTGGAGTTGGAATAGTCATTTACACCTCTAATCTATCCAGCACTTTCCCTACTGTTGCACTTATCAGGAGTTGGAATAGTAATTTACACCTCTAGCCTATCCAGCACTTTCCCTACTGTAGCACTTACATGGAGTTGGAATAGTAATTTACACCTTTAGACTATCCAGCACTTTCCCTACTGTAGCACTTACCAGGAGTTGGAATCGTCATTTACACCGCTACAGTATTCAGCACTTTCCCTACTGTAGCACTTGCCTGGAGTTGGGATAGTGATTTACACCTCTAATCTATCCAGCATTTTCCCTACTGTTGCACTTACCAGGAGTTGGAATAGTAATTCACACCTCTAGACTATCCAGCACTTTCCCTACTGTAGTACTTTCTTGGAGTTGGAATAGTAATTTACACCTGTAGACTATCCAGCACTTTTAATATTGTAGCACTTACCAGGAGTTTAAATAGTTATTTACACTTATACATTTTACAAACCTTTTTGAATAAATACCATGTGTTATTTATTACTGCATATGCATGTATTATATATGTATGTGGAAAAATGTTTTTAACTTACTCTTAGTGCTTTGGATCTTTACTTTGAATAAAGATGTCTTGGTTTTCTTGTGTTGGTTGTCCTGGAGGTTGGCCAAGTTTTGGTTTGGATGGAGATCTAAAAGAAAGAAAAGTTTGTTTGAAAATATGTAACACTTACTTTTGGAGAAGACTTATTTTTAAGTTTTCTTTACAGGCATGAGGCATTATATTGAAGTTTACTTTAGCACTTTCCCTGCTGTAGCACTTACCAGCAGTGGGAATAGTTATTTACACCTCTACACTATCCAGCACTTTCCCAACTGTAGCACTTGCCTGGAGTTGGAATAGTCATTTACACCTCTACACTATCCAGCACTTTCCCTACTGTAGCACTTGCCTGGAGTTGGAATAGTCATTTACACCTCTAGACTATCCAGCACTTTCCCTACTGTAGCACTTGCCTGGAGTTGGAATAGTCATTTACACCTCTAGACTATCCAGCACTTTCCCTACTGTAGTACTTACCTGGAGTTGGAATAGTAATTCACAACTCTAGACTATCCAGCACTTTCACTACTGTAGCACTTACCAGGAGTTGGAATAGTCATTTACACCTCTAGACTATCCAGCACTTTCCCTACTGTAGCACTTACCAGGAGTTGGAATAGTAATTTACACCTCTAGACTATCCAGCACTTTCCCTACTGTAGCATTTGCCAGGAGTTGGAATAGTCATTTACACCTTTAGACTATCCAGCACTTTCTCTACTGTAGCACTTACCAGGAGTTGGAATAGTCATTTACACCTCTACACTATCCAGCACTTTCCCTACTGTAGCACTTGCCTGGAGTTGGAATAGTCATTTACACCTCTACACTATCCAGCACTTTCCCTACTGTAGCACTTACCAGGAGTTGGAATAGTAATTCACAGCTCTAAACTATCCAGCACTTTCTCTACTGTTGCACTTACCAGGAGTTGGAATAGTAATTCACACCTCTAGACTATCCAGCACTTTCCCTACTGTAGCACTTGCTAGGAGTTGGAATAGTCATTTACACCTCTAGTCTATCCAGCACTTTTAATATTGTTGCACTTACCAGGAGTTGAAATAGTCATTTACAGTTATACATTTTGCAAAACTTTTTAAATAAATACCATGTGTTATTTATTACTGCTTATGCATGTATTATATATGTATGTGGAAAAGTGTTTTTAACTTACTCTTAGTGCTTTGGATCTTTACTTTGAATAAATATGTCTTGGTTTTCTTGTGTTGGTTGTCCTGGAGGTTCGTCAAGTTTTGGTTTGAATGGAGATCTAAAAGAAAGAAAAGTTTGTTTGAAAATGTGTAACACTTACTTTTGGAGAAGACTTATTTTTAAGTTTTTTTCACAGGCATGAGGTATCATATTGAAGTTCACTTTAGCACTTTCCCTGCTGTAGCACTTGCCTGGAGTTGGAATAGTAATTCACAGCTCTAGACTATCCAGCACTTTCCCTACTGTAGCACTTGCTAGGAGTTGGAATAGTTATTTACACCTCTACACTATCCAGCACTTTCCCTACTGTAGCACTTACCAGGAGTTGGAATAGTAATTTACAACTCTAGCCTATCCAGCACTTTCCCTACTGTTGCACTTACCAGGAGTTGGAATAGTAATTTACACCTCTAGACTATCCAGCACTTTCCTTACTGTAGCACTTACCTGGAGTTGGAATACTCATTTACACCTCTATACTATCCAGCACTTTTCCTACTGTAAGACGTACCTGGAGTTGGAATAGTAATTTACAACTCTAGTCTATCCAGCACTTTCCCTACTGTTGCACTTACCAGGAGCGGGAATAGTAATTTATACCTCTAGCCTATCCAGCATTTTCCCTACTGTTGCACTTATCAGGAGTTGGAATAGTAATTTACACTTATACATTTTGCAAAACTTTTTAAATAAATACCATATCTTATTTATTACTGCTTATGCATGTATTATATATGTATGTGGAAAAGTGTTTTTAACTTACTTTTAGTGCTTTGGATCTTTACTTTGAATAAAGATGTCTTGGTTTTCTTGTGTTGGTTGTCCTGGAGGTTGGTCAAGTTTTGGTTTGAATGGAGATCTAAAACAAAGAAAAGTTTGTTTGAAAATGTGTAACACTTACTTTTGGAGAAGACTTATTTTTAAGTTTTCTTCACAGGCATGAAGCATCATATTGAAGTTTACTTTAGCACTTTCTCTGCTGTAGCACTTACCAGGAGTTGGAATAGTAATTTACACCTCTAGCCTATCCAGCACTTTCCCTATTGTAGCACTTACCAGGAGTTGGAATAGTAATTTACACCTTTAGACTATCCAGCACTTTCCCTACTGTTGCACTTACCTGGAGTAGGAATAGTCATTTACACCTCTAGCTTATTCAGCACTTTCCCTACTGTAGTACTTACCAGGAGTTGGAATAGTCATTTACACCTCTACACTATCCAGCACTTTCCCTACTGTAGCACTTGCTCGGAGTTGGAATAGTCATTTACACCTCTAGACTATCCAGCACTTTCCCTACTGTAGCACTTGCCTGGAGTTGGAATAGTCATTTACACCTTTACACTATCCAGCACTTTCTCTACTGTTGCACTTACCAGGAGTTGAAATAGTAATTCACACCTCTAGACTATCCAGCACTTTACCTACTGTAGCACTTGCTAGGAGTTGGAATAGTCATTTACACCTGTAGACTATGCAGCACTTTCTCTACTGTAGCACTTGCTTGGAGTTGCAATATTAATTTACACTTGTACATTTCACAAAATTTTAATTATATATAACATGTGTTATTTATTACTGCTTATGCATGTCTTACGTATGTATTTTGAAAAGTATATTTCACTTACTGGTAGTGTTTTGGTTCTTTATTCTGAAAAAATTTGTTTTGGTTTTCTTGTGTTGGTTGTCCTGGAGGTTGGTCAAGTTTTGGTTTGAATGGAGACCTAAAACAAAGAAAAGTATGTTTGAAAATGTGTGACTTGTAATTTTAGAGGAGAATGATTTTAATTTTTTCTTCACAGGCATGAGACATCTTATTTAACTTTACTTTACTATTTTCTCTGCACTTTATGTATACATCTATTTTTCATACTGTAGCAATGTTCAATAGTTTTTTTACTTGCTGCAAGATGGTAAAGTTTTCGAGACTTTTACACAGTTTGATCTTATTCGTTTTATTTATTATTTATTAACAATTTATATATACATTTTGCAATTTTTTTTAAACTTACTTTTCGATTTGGTATTTTGAATAGTAGAAATGTGTCCTTTCCCTGGCTGTTCGTTTCTTTTTCTTACTTGGATTGGTCTGTTATTCTGAAACATTTTTAAAAAAAACATCATTTTATTTTAACCTGCTTAAAGTGATGTATGTTTTCCCTTTCAATAGTAGTGTTTAGTTTTATTTAAAATATTTAAATTACCTTTTAAAGCGGAGTTGAAATTTTTTATCTGTCCGTTTTTTTATGAAGAAATTATTTATATGTAGTATGTCTGTGAGGGAAAAAATTTTGTACAGTTTACTCCTACTGCGGCGTTTTACATTTTTAAAAAAATAAACTAATTTTTAGAGAATTAATGATGTACCTTATGTTTTTTTGCGAAAACGGGTCGCTTTCATAAAACAATGAAATGTACACGGATTTCGTGTGTAACCGTTTTGAATCGATTTCTAAAAGAAATATAATACATTATAAATTTATTAATACTACTGTATTATATTTGAAGCACGATTGGTTTTTTAGATTATTAATTTAAACATTTATGTATCATGTTATTTAGGACGTATTTACATAATATCGCATTAATCTCTATTCATTTTTAAATAAAGCAGAGAAATATTTTTGAAACATTGCCTTTTAAAAATATATAGTTAATATTAAAATAGTAGCTTTTTTATTAACATGGCTATTATTTATGGTGTTATCGTTTTCCGTACATATTACTTACTTGTAAATAGTTGGTAGTCGTAGTATTATATAGTTTTGTATTATCGATAGGATGATAGGGTGAAAAGTTCATAGAGTGCAATCTCACGTCTGCTCTCTCGGGTAGTTGAGAATCAACTAATTTCAAAATGGTTCCTCACTACTATTTATAAGTTTGGTGTAGTATCGCAAAAATAATCGTAAAAATATGCGCTGGAAATCGTTTTAAATTTTACATTTATTTCTCTGAGAACATATAATTTAAAAATCCATTTCATTAACTTTATATTCCGTAATGTTTGCCGTTTTGGCATCCATTTTGGTTAATATGTTGTCGTTTGAAAACATTGAAATAAGAGTAGGACTCATTAGTATGATACTTATGCAAAATGGCGTCCATGAAAACACTATATATGTTTCTTTTATACGAATATTGACATATTATGTAAAACAATATGTATCAATATATTTTTGAATCGTACTAAGTTAGTAAGTATATTGTTTTCATTTTTAGTTCTTTAAATAGTTTGGAAAGTACTGTACTATCAAAATTAATACTCGAGTAATTATTTAATAAATAAATAAATAGAATTCGCGTTAATATGGTAGTTTTTCATGCCGTTTTTTTAATACACTTACCCACCCAAAACCCCTATTTTCCCTGCATCCCGTGCCAGGTTTTATTTTACAAGAAAATAAAAAAATATATATTTATAGGTGAATTTTTTAGAAGGGTGAGTACGAATTTATTAAATAATAATGAAAAATAATACTCGAGTAATAATTTAATAAATAAATAAATAAATGAAATTCGCGTTAATATGGTAGTTTTTCATGCCGTTTTTTTAATACACTTACCCACCCAAAACCCCTATTTTCCCTGCATCCCATGCCAGGTTTTATTTTACAAGAAAATAAAAAAATATATATTTATAGGTGAATTTTTTAGAAGGGTGAGTACGAATTTATTAAATAATAATGAAAAATAATACTCGAGTAATAATTTAATAAATAAATAAATAAATGAAATTCGCGTTAATATGGTAGTTTTTCATGCCGTTTTTTTAATACACTTACCCACCCAAAACCCCTATTTTCCCTGCATCCCGTTGCCAGATTTTATTTTACAAGAAAATAAAAAAATATATATTTATTGGTGAATTTTTTTAAAGGGTGAGTACGAATTTATTAAATAATAATGAAAATTAATACTTGAGTAATAATTTAATAAATAAATAAATGAAAATCGCGTTAATATGGCAGTTTTTCATGCCGTTTTTAATACACTTACCCACCCAAAACCCCTATTTTCCCTGCATCCCGTGCCAGGTTTTATTTTACATTGTAATTTTTTAACATATAAATGCGTTGTAATGGTACACGTTGTGAATTGTTGCGTTGTAATGGTACTTTTCCTATTAAAGTACTATTTTGCGTTCTAATAGTACTCGTTGTAATAACATGCGTTGTAGTAGTCTTTGCGTTTTAATATCCGCGTTGTAACGGTATGCGTTGTAATAGTATGCGTTGTAACATCATATATCCGCCACACGCCCCCAGAAGAACTCAGTGCTGGAAGGGGGGGGGGGGGGGGTTACCCTTCTGAGATATTAGATTTTTTGTGTCCACTGAAAATATCAATGATGGTGTCTCTATTGTCAATCTGTCAAAACATGATTTGTCTGATGCAGAGCTTACGTTGCTTAAAAAAGGACTAGGTTTTTGCCCCATGTCAAACCAAACTTTACACAATTACATATCGATCTTTACAAATATGTCCGTAAGCTGAAATGAAAGAAATTGTTTGATGCAAATCATAAACCATGCGAAATACCATTGTATAAAGTCAGAAGGAGTGACAAAACAATTAAAGTTATACAAGATCTTCAACTATTGTTATCACTGGTTGAGAGTTTGGGGCCAGCTCCTATCATGATTGATATCTTACATGATCTAGATATAGACACCAATGTTGGCCTTGACAGTGGACTACAGACAAAATCTAAATTTGTACCAACACTACCAACAGACAATATGATTGATTGTTTTTACAAAGCAGTCACACAGGATTTTTATAAACTACAAGATAAGCTCCAAATGAAACATCTGGGTTTTAAAGATAATCTTAATAAAGCAGAATGAGCAGCTTTATTTAAACTAACTACATAATCTGATATAGCAATCAAGGAGGCAGACAAAGGTGGCAACATTGTCCTGATGGACCTGGACTATTAAACCCAAGAAATTGATAAACAACTAATGAATACAGCAACTTATATCACCGTATCTAGCAATCCAATGAAGGAGGTAACAAGACTTATTGAAAAGACATTGAGATACTACTGTCATGGTGGTCTCCTACCAGATGTGGAGTAAAGATACATGTTTAATTCTACACCACAAGCAGCAAGTATTTATATACTGCCTAAGATACATAAGAATGAAACAGTACCGCCCGGCAGACCTATCATAACATGAATGGGTTCACCTATAGAAAGGATTTCAGAATACATAGATTTATATCTGGAACCAATTATTTGTAATTTACCTTCATTCATTGAAGATAATAAAGAAGATCTTTTAAATAAATTAGGGGACCTTGTTTGGTCTAATAATTCACTTCGGTAACACTAGATGTTTGTGCATTATATACAAGTATTCCTCTAGAGAAAGGAATGGAAACATCAACATACTTTTTGTCGAAGCGAGATGCTACATTATATGAGCATACATAGATGGTATTAGAGCTTACCTGTTTGACATTGAACAATAACTACTTCATACATAATGGTAGTTGGTTCAGACAATATTCTGGAGTAGCTATGGGGTGTAAATTTCCCCCTTCTTTCGCAAATCTTTATATGTTTTTTTTTTAAGAACAACACATTTGGAAGGAAGGCTCACATGTTATGACAGGAACTATCATCTATCGGGTCGCTTCATAGAGGATATTTTCATGATATGGGGAGGTGACAACAAAACCCTTTTTGATTTCATTGGGTATCTGAACAACACTCAATCTAACTTGGTGTTGACACATCATATTGACAGAAAGCAAATTGATTTTCTTAACATTACTATCTATGCTGAAGGTGACAAACTAGAGTGCAAACTATTCCGAAAACCCACGGCATGCAATGCGATCTTGCATGCGAGTAGTGCACATCCAGCCACGCAATTGAGAGCCATCCCCTATAGGGAAATGATTATATTAAGGCGAAATTGTAGTAATGATGAGATATTTTGACAAGAATTGACTCATATAAAAAAAGGTTTCGCGTCTAGGGGCTATAATTCTTTAACCTTGAACAAAGCATAGTAGAGGATCTCTAAGACAAAATGCACAAGTCTTCTAAGAAAAAACAAGAGTAAACAAAAGCAGAGACAAAAGATATCAATAAAAACACATATCCATGATTTATACAAAGTATTATTGAAACACTGGCACCTCTTGAAGTTGGACCATAGTCTAGATCCCTATATTACTAACAAACCACAAGTGACATATAGTAGAGATAGAACGCTGGTGAATATTCTTAGCCCCTCCATTATTAAAAACACGAAGAAGGGACAAACACATAGTTGGATGCCAAAGAAACTGGCTGGTTCCTTTAAGTGCACGACATGTAGCATATGTCAATTTGCTATGAATAAAATAACTAGCTTCAGCTATAACATGGGACAAACACATCAGATTTGCCATTTTCTAAACTGCAACACCAAATTTACAGTGTACTGTATCATCTGCCAATGTGGCTTGATGTACATTGGCAGTACAATCCGGCCCCTCAGAGAAAGCATCCAGGAACACATTAGGGCAATCCGGAATAAAAACAATACCTACCCGTTAGCGGCTCATTATAATAACGTACATAAGACCACAGAAATATTAAATATCTGGTTCCATGGTATTGCGATTGCTAATGAGAATCCCAGAGGAGGTGATCGAACGTTGGCACTTAAACAACTAGAGACAAAGTGGTTGATCAAACTGAGATCGGTAAATTTGGGCCTCAACATCAATAGAGAACTTCATGTCTTTTTACAGGATTAAGCCCCTTTCTGAACATGACAATGTTGTAACATTTTTGTATATAAAAAAATGTGACAAACTTTTTTGCTTTTACATCCAATGCCCTGTTTGTCAATTCTGAAATTTCATGTTAGAATGATATAAACTGTTAATATGTAAAATGTAGATTTTCATCTAATAACCTTAAAAAAGGATAGATTTAGCATTTTCTCCCAAGGATCGGCTTGTTTAATGTGACATTGTCCCAGCTCAATTGAAAGTGACAAGAAACAAGGAATCACTGTGTTTGACGGCGACTACGTAAGAAATTGTCTGGAAATATTCCTTTCCATTCTGCATTTCACGTTTTTAATGACCATATATAATATTGGAGAGATGTACTTTATTGTACTTGCTTACTTTTTTCTCTTTTCTGCACGGTTATCTATTAGCATGAGCCTTTTCCGGCATTTCTCTCCATCCTACTTATTCATACCTCCTTTCATTTTATGTGCATTGTGTCAGCCATTTAGGATAGAGAGAATATTCTTTTCTTTGCCGAGTTTAGTATGTGCAGGACTTCACGCTGTACTACGATTAACAAATTGGCAGGTCAATAAATAGCATGTATGTCCTGGTATATTAGTTACTTGTATGCCAGTAAGTAATTGTATTCATCACTACAAATATTTGGGACATATGTCTGGGTCCCCTAAATTTTGGTGTGCTGCATAATGTGTCAGAGTTGAGTTTTATATTATGTTGTCTTGGTGGACATTTGCTCCTGCTCGCTTTTTTACATTTCAAGATGGTGGCTTTGTTGTGGTTACATTGGGAACCCTGGGTTGCTAGGCAGCCACAGTACGGACAGTCACCAGGTGTAGGACGTTTCTACGTGCACTCCGGGAGAACGGATATTTAAATCGCAATGGCCGCGACGCGTAGTTCCACGCCAGTATGAGTAGCTCTGTGAGAGGAGATTACACTATTGAACTACGGTGAGTCACCATCTTTTTAGATGGTTGTCAGTCACCAACTGTACTATATTTGATTGCTGATCTTTTTTAAAATTGGGAGTAATCCTGATTTTTATGCTTCACGCTCAGGAGAGGAACTTATCAGGGTTCCTCAACGGCTCATTTTTTGTACGGACGACTTCACAAAGGACTAGCATTTTGGAGTCTTTGCCATCGAGGTGAGACTCGTAGCAGTGTTTGTTTTTGATATATTGCGTGCTATTTGTGATGTGGAGAAGGTAACACTGTTAACTATGCACTTTTACCTCCCCTTTAGGATATTTCAATTTGGTTGCTATCATCTATGGGTACACTGTCAAGCCCTGAAGAATACTGTGAACCACTTTGATGCTAATCATTTTTGATACTTTTAAGATATTTTGAATTACCTAAGCATAACTTTATGCCCTTTTACACTGGAAAATTGTGTTTTTCAGTTAAATTTAGAATGGGTTTGATCATAAGGAGGAAGGATCTGATCATACTTGTTTGTGATCTCCTTTAGGATAGATTATTTCAATACACTACAATTGATTTGATATACTGTTTTGAAGGATATTAATTGGAGATGTTGAAAGTCATGGGATACAATCCCCAATTTCTTTGCAATCTTTTGCATAGAAGAAAAGTTAGGCAGATGTGTTGTTAACAGTTGCATTTTTGTGGTATAACGTTTAGCCAAGCCTGTTTTTATAAATGCTGATTTGATATTGAACAACTTACAAGTTTTGTAGTAATTTACTTTTTCATTCATTTCATTTTGAGACTTTGAGACTTTTCTATTGAAAGCAACAGGCAATTTGGGTCTACGTGTTTTTGCTGGTTGGACCAGGATTGCTTCACCAATTGGTGGGTTGCATGAAATCAGAATAGCAGGCACTTTGCCTATCTTGGGTTGACAACATTTGATTGCTTGCCTGTCGGGTATCTATCGTTTGAGACACTGGAACACTATTTATTGCTCTCTTTTTCTTTGTCTCTTCATGCATTTAAGTATAAATGACACTTTGGGCACTCTTTGGTTCTATTCTTATATATATATATTTTTCTTTTCTGCTGCTTTTTTGTTCTTGATCAGAACATGTCATTTCTCCACTAGTATTTTTTCATCTGCCTGTTTGCAGATTTTAGATAGATTGCACATTTGTCGTAACAATGGAGACTCTGGGACGATATTGTGTCTTGTGTTTTTTTTGTCATGTACATGGGCACTGTGATCTGATTTAAATGGTGTATGTATAATCAAATAGGGAATGAATTTAGCTGGATTGTTGGCTTTGACTGTAGTAAATTTGAATTTATTTTGTTGAATTCTACCTCTCTAGTTATCAGCAAGATGTCAATTTTGTTTGTAATCTTTTGTTCCAGATTTGATCAAGTCTAAGGAGACAAAACATGTGTTGGCATAGTCACATTCTTTCATGCTGGATATTACATCAATAAGAATAAAGAAACATCTTTCAAGAATTTGAAGTGTTTGGACATTGGTTATTAGCAAATCATCAAACAAGTGAACTCTACATGATACTACATGATGAGGACCATTCCATCTCTTTAATACCTAAAAGATATTCCAACTTCTTAAGGTTGTGCCTAGTGATGCTCTCCTTCTTATGATTTACACGTACAAGAATCATTTCTTGTGTTAATCGCATCTTTTGGTGGTAGATGTGGTAGAGTAATAGCAGCACCCCAATATACAACTGAGAGAGACTGTTATTTATTCACACTGTATCACTTTTGTGCTTTGATATTGATTGGACTATCGATGTGCGGTTCCGTTTCCTGGAGATAAAAACACTACTACCATTATTCATTTAGCTTCTCATATGCTACTAATATATTCAGCAAAAAAATGCACATACATTTCTCTGGTTCAGAAAATGTAACTGCCATGTGTTACACCAGGGAAATTGAGCACAATGAGCCTGATTCAGAAAGTTGAAACTGATTGACTTTATCAGTGCTTGATTCTTTTTAGATCTCCACATTTTTGTCCTTTACCATATGCTACTAATGTGTCCAGCAAGAAAATGCACATACATATCTCAGGTTCAGACAATGTAACTGTCATGCGTTACACCAGGGAAATTGAGCACAATGGACCTGATTCAGAAAGGGTCTTTGCACTTGCGTCTTAGGACCTGCAGTTGTGGGGAGTGTCTGCACTTGGGACAGAATTCTCGCAACAAGAGTTATTATTGCTGAGATTTTTCCCCGAGTGCGAAGACTCCCCCATGACTGTGGGCCTTCGCCACAAATGCGGAGGCCATTTTTGAATCAGGCCCAATGCATTTCCTGACAATGCCAATGACTTGTACATTGATTGAGTAGCTTAAGTAAAACTTGAATAACAGATGTTCTATGAGTTATTTTATCTGTCCTAAAGATATGGACAATCTAGTGAATAAAATACTTGAGGAAATTAGCAACCAAATCTTAATCTAATGAGCACACAGACTTTGTTGATTCTGGACCTCTGTTCCATGAGCTAGGGATCACAAAGTTGTTTTTCTCATTTACACTTCATCATTTATCTAGGACATTTAGACTGGAGGGTTCCTGACCTGGAAAGGGCAAGTAAGAGTCCTACCATGATAAACATAGTCACTAAGAAAACATTGGCACAAGGAGAGAATGTGCTCTTTAGGCAGATTTGCCACTCTGCTCACCTGTCACTAGCACTTCAAGCTAGCTTCTAAGCAGACAATATCAGCAGTAGCAGCAGGGTACTACATTACAGGTTTAGTATGACTCCAGGTTTTTGGGTATAAACCATTGGGAAAAATGACTCAACATGTATGCATGTTCAAGAAGCAGTGCACTATGTTCCAATCAGGTAAGTATGTGTTAGAAATTGGGTCTCTACTTGGCTGAGGTATGTACCCTGTCTAAGTTGGGACCACAATCATAGTCCGGCTCAGTCAGATAAACACCCTATATTACCCTGTGGTAGCTTAGCACAGAGCAGTCCAGCTTACCTGAAGAAGCAATGTGTAAAGTATTTGTGCAACACTTAAAATAGTAAAACAATGAAAACACTACACAAAAAGGCACCACACTTGGTTGGAAAGATAGAGCTAAATGTAATGAGCAAAGCAAGGCCAAAGAAACAAAAATCCAATAAGCAGATCCTGAGATGTGCAGTTTGAAAGATTTAGGTGAAGATAGTGCATAAAAGCACAAACCCCCAACTGTGGTTATCTGGTCACTTCAAATCCGGACAAAGCCACAAATTTAGGCCAACTGTGATGGAGCACATGCCAGTTACAAAGACCGACCCACTCTGGTTGAACACAGTACTGTAAATCCCGGTGTGCTGTCTGCATGGGTTTGTTTTGTGAGGGTTTACTGCAGTTCCAATGAGGACCACAGAGGGAAGAGCACCATAGGCTCACTTCCAAGGGTCCAGGACAGGGGGATACCACCTGGCAGGGCAGACACACAATTGGCAGAATCTAGGTGTAGGAGCAGGTTGGTTGGAAATCTTTTGTGACCTTGAGAATTCAGAAAACAGGAGTTAGCTGGCCCTTGGATTCACTATAGGTTCTGGGTTGTAAAGATGCAGGTCCAGTCCTTCTCACTCCCAGGCATGGGAGCAGCCGGTGGCAGTCAGCACGGTGAAGCAAGAGTTCAGCAGAGTAGCAGTTCAGCCGAGTGGCATCCCTTGTAGCAGCACAACCATCCTTCTTCCTGGCAGAGTATCCACTGGACCAGAAGTGTACTGAAGTGGTGGTGTCTGAGTGCCAGTGGTTATACATCGATGCCCTGGTTCTGAAAAGTAGGAGAAGGTCTAGAAAGTGGCTTTGACGTTTAGGGAACCCCCTTTCTTCCCTGTCCTGGCTCCAGGCTGGCTAGAGTGACACTGCAGGGATGTTATGCCTATTGTATGAAGACAGGGCACAGCCTATTCAAATGCATGGGTGGCTGTATTTAGCTTTTCCCCCATTAACACAGTTAACGGCCCATTGAGGCCCCTCAAGTCACACCTAAGCTCCCATTGTGTGTGGCTGTCCAGACGGAATATGCAAGACCCAGCTGTTACCCAGCTATATTCAGAAACAGACAGGCAGAAGGCCTAGAATGGTAAAAGGTAAAAAATGCCAACTTTCTAAAAGTGTCATTTTCAGACTTCGAACTTAATAATTCAACGTTACTATCAAAAATCAAATCAAAAAAATATCTTTATTTAGATATAAAACAAATATCTTTAAAAGAGAATTTCAGGTTCACATTATTCATAACAATAAAACGGTACAAGCAATCAGTTGTTAAAACTGCTCCCCTGAACTGCGAGTCCATACATAAAACAACCCCATGCATGTGAACTGCTATTTAAACCATTGTTAGCATTGTTTGCCCAGTACTTTGGGGTAATATAAAATACATTGATTAATTTAAAACAGGTAGGGGTAAAGCAGTGACAAGCTGTTTTTGTTTAAAATTATGATAAGCATGCTGGATCAGGTTTGTTAGTCCTATGTTTAAGTCTGTATTATCTGGACTCAGTGCTGCAATAATGGATTGCCTAAAGGTCCGGACACCCAGCCGATTCCATTCCCCCTCAGCTTAACCCTGCATTGGAGATCGAAGGCGGGACTGATGCAGACCACATGCAGTAGCGTTTCTGCGGCTTTGCCACACCCTCTACAAGTTGTGTCCTCCTCCACGCGACGCCAGGGGGGTAAATTTTGCAAGAATCGCCAGTCACCCATTCTAACAGTGATGAAACTGCGTTTTAAGTACAGTGAGTAAGGACTGGAAAAGTAAGTGGCAGGGGTTAGCCGATTGTAGGAATTAATGACTGCCCACACATGGCTTCGTTTTGAAAACAGTGCTTTGTCAGTGATGAGTGATAGCGATCTTACACATTTTTTGATAGCAAGCTTAAATGCGGACTGACTAAGATTGAGGGCCCAGAGGCCGTCTGCTGAAATTTGTTGGATATAGTCCTTAAAAAGTCGACCAAATGATCCTCCTGGGTTTTTCTCAGTTTTTTCTTGCCAGACTAGGGACTCTAGTGTGCCTGGGTTGAATTGTCGTAGTTTGTGGCAGAGGTTAAGAAATACCCCAATGCAGGAGACGTCATAATTCAATAACCCCATCTCTAATCTGATCTGTGAAGGGGATGCGGAGTATGGTAGGTGGAGAACCTGTTTATAAATTTTAATAGTGTTCTGATACAGAGCACTGTTCAGTTTTCCCTTAAAGATCCCTATGCCATACGACAGGGTGGGGCCAATTTTCGCTTTCAAGACTTTCAAGAGAGGAGACAGCGTAGGACCTGAAAGGTTTCTTGAAAGCTTAGTCAATGACACAGCAAGCGTCGTTGCTTTAACCAGCAATCTCTTTACGCTGCTTTATAAGGTTGCCCCTGGAGTCCAGATGGACCCTTAGGTATTTGTACGACTGACCAATGGCGAGGCTGTTGTGATTAAAGGACCATCCGCCACCGGTGTATCGCTTCTTCCCGAATGGGACAACCTGAGTCTTCTTCAGATTGACTTCTAATTGGTTCTTGATCGTGTATTGCAGCAGTGTGTCAAGCAGCCTTAGCAACCCCACCCTGTTGAGGCTAAACAAGGCCAGATCATCGGCATATAAAAGATTGCTCAAGGCCGTACCTCCTACTTTTGGCGGGTGGCTGTTTACGCCATCCGGGGTGCTAGACAAATCAGCAATGAACAGGTTGAATATAAGGGGGGCCAGCTACCCATCCCTGCTTGACCCCTCTTGTTGTGAAGATTTTTCGCGAGAGGTACGTGCCGGACACAGCTTCACTCGAACCCAAGTGCGTGAGTGCAGTTGGATAATTGCATTCAGTAATTTGTCAGGGATTTCCCACTTCCTCAGCTTTTCCCATAGGGCCTCCCTGGGGACCCTGTCAAAAGCGGCTTTAAAGTCGACAAAGCAGCAAAACACAAACCTAGATGTTAAAAGGGCTTTGTCGACAATGGATGACACCACTAATAAGTTGGTCATGGTCCCCGAGTTGGCAGTGAACCCGGTTTGGTTCATTGGTACCCTATTGTGGTCGTTTGCCCATTGCCTCAGGTCCTCCAGGAGGAGCCCTGCGTAATGTTTTACCTCAATGTCCAACAGGGCTATAAGTCTATAGTTGTTAGGGACAGCTCGCGAGCCTGACTTGTAAATCGGATGAATAATTGCACCCCGCCACGAGTCTGGGATTGTTGCAGTTCTCAATGCATAATTAAAAAGATTAGTTAACAATCCAGACCAAAAAGTTATGTCCGATTTAAACAAGTTTTGTGGGAGGCCGTTAGGACCTGGTGCTCCATCTTGTCTGGCCTTTGTCACGGCTGTGATAACCCTGTCTTCGGTTACCTGATGAACCTCGTCAAGGAGTGGTGATTGGTCGAATGGAGTGCGCCCTTTAATTCCAAGACCGGGACCCATTTCTAGAGGCAATCCCTGTCCTGCTGGATCTTGGTGGGCTTCTGACTTGAAATGATCCATAAGATAGATTGCCCATTCTGCTTCTTGAATATTTGCAGTTCCAAAACTTGAGGAACTCGAGGTTGATTGATTGATTAGGGCCCCAAATTTCTTAGCGTTTTTCCTCTTACTCTCCCACAACTTTACCATACTTTGTGATTTTAAATTGTGAGTCTAGAGACGCCAAACTTGATTCCATCTTCCCTAATTGGGACACTTATAAAGTGTAATAAGGTAATCCTAATGTCTATGGAAGAGATAGTCCTTGCAGTAGTGAGAAACACATTTAAGAGATTTTCACTAGCTGGATATTTAAATCTTAGAAGTACGTGTCCAACATTTTAAATACACTGCACCCTGCCCTTAGAGAAGCCTAGGGCCTTTCTTAGGGGATGACTTATATTTATTACAGAGGAACGTTTGGATCTGACAATAAGTTCAACTTGCCAGGTCCACATGGCAGTTTTAAACTGCACACACAAGCTCGGCAATGGCCGGCCTGCAACATTTTTAAAGGGCTACTGAAGTTGGGGGCGTAATCAGTGCTGCAGACCCACTAGTAGCGTTTAATTTACAAGCCCTTGGTACATGTGGTGCACTTTACCAGGGATTTATAAGTAAATTAAATATGCCAATTGGGGACAAGCCACTATTACCATGTTTTAAGTAGCAAAAACATGCACTTTAGCACTGTTAAGCAGCGGTAAAGGGATGTACCATGTTACAACGCATACCGTTACAACTACCTACCATTACAACGCGACCATTACAACGCATACCATTACAACGCATAGCGCTTTGAGGTGCTGGATAGTGGTAAGTATAATTTGCTATTCTAACTCCAGTCCCCGTGGACCCTAGGGAAGGTGTTGGATAGTAAATTATACTTATTCCCTATCCTAGAGCGCCCCCCAGCGCAATGCGTTGTAATGGTATGCGTTGTAAAAGTCGCGTTGTAATGGTAGTGCGGAGTAACAGATGCGTTGTAACGGGTGTATACCATGGTAAAGTGCCAAGAGCAGTAAAGACAACAAAATCAAATTCAGCAAAAAGGAGAAACGGAAGGCAAAAGCTATTAGGAAAGAATGTCCTCTAGTAATATTCATGGGAAATTTAAATGCCAAAGTCTCTGACTCTGCCTCTGAGATCTACGCCCAGCCTGATAAACAGGAAATTTGGCATATACCTGAGATTTTATTATCAAAACATATAAAAACGGATAAACGAGGGCTCACCTTGCTTGAGACCCTCAGAAGAAATGCAAATAAAGCATCTCTATTTACGGTTCATTCCCCCTTAGTCAGAGTCTCTTAGATTATGTGGTTGTCTCTTATCAAATGTTTGGGGCTGGTGAAATTTGTTTTGTTCTCTCGTAGGCATGGAGTGTTCATAATGTAGTGGGTATGACAGTGGCTTTTGATTTCGCTGCAGTGGATCTAGAAAATTTCAGCCCGGGTATGACCATTTTTAAACAGACGTTCCTTTAGGACATTAAAACATATGTCTGAGGCTACTTTGATAATTAAGAGGGCTTATGTAGAACAGTAAGGCTGTGTTCCAGTTAATACCATTCGGTATTTTGAGGCCCAAATTTAAGAGATTCGCAATTCAAGCTCTAGATTTGTTGACCCTCGCTCATCTAAACAGGGCACATTTTTGTTGAAAATATTAAATCAAGACATCAATCAATGAGTTTAAAAAAAAATGTACAGTTCTATATGGGTCATCAGCAGGAAATGAATCACCTCAAATGGGTAAGAAGTTGTTGTAAATTCAGGGAAAGGAGAAGGGAGTACGATTCTAAGTGGATTTGCTTGAACAAAGCTGCAAGGGCCAAAGATTCTACAAAGTATTGGCACCTAATAGTGGAATATTGCAACTCAAGGTAGAAGGCTCCGCCTATTTCAATCCCAGAGAAGGACTGGGTGGATTATATCTCCCTATTATATAAGAACAACAGTCCAGTCACTTGTGTGTTGATTGCAGTGGATGAGTCCTCTTTTTCAGAATTTGGTCCTACTACGAGGGATGAATTAGTGGGGTTTATAAAGAATGCCAGAACATCTGCCGCGCAAGGTCCAGACAGAATTCCGATTGTGTTAATTAAAAAGGAGGCAGTGGCCTGGGGAGCATTTCTTGCCCCGATGTTTAATTATTGCTTTTGAACTGGGAAGATTCCTCTTTCTTGAAAGGGGAGTGTCGTAGTCCCTTTGTAAAAAAAGGGTCCAAAAACATAGTCATCCAGCTTTAGACAGATTACTTTGCTGGATGCTTCCGGCAAATTATTTGCTAAAAGCACCCTATGTCATCTACAACAATAGGCACACAACCAGAATATCATACGTCCAGAAAAAGTCGATTTCAGAAAGAAACATAGTGCCCTGGATAACATTACAGTTTTCAAGACCATCATAAAGAAATATGTTTTTTACGTGGCATGCCAGTCTACCCTGCAGTCATTGATTTCTCAACGAAGTTTGATAAAGTTGACCACCAAACGCTGTGGAGAAAGCATCTTCAACTGTGTATCCCACATCATCTTCTGGGTCTCATCATGGAATTACACTCAGATACCTTGTCCAAGTTTTGATGGGAGGATTGCTGAGATTATCTCTTAAGATTAAACAAATAATGGGCTCAAGCAGGGTTGCCTGCTGGCCCCCCTTTTGTTTTCTTTATATATATGTGATCTCAATTCGGTGAGAGGGAATGCCCCTAGATTTGGTACAAAGTTAGCTTTTTCTCTATCGTATGCAGATGACGTAGCAATCTTTGATTTTATGCCTATTGGCTTGCAACGTCTCTTGGACGCCTTGACTAAATATACAGAAGCCCATTTCTTGAAAATTAACATCGCCAAAAGTAAGAACTTGGGGGCATATTATCAAGGGGGTTTATCTCCGCTTTTTTGGCTTTAAAAGCCAAGAAAGCGGAGATAAAATTATCTCTCTATTACCTAGCTGTCGCTAACACCAGTTAGCGACAGCTAGTAGGAGATGGCGACCATCTTGGGCCCCACTTTGCATGTCAGTGATATTTATCACTAATGACATGCAAAGTGGGCGTGCCAAGATGTTAGCGACTGGAAACAGTCGCTAACATCGCTATCTCCTATTACCAACTTTTGGAGATATTCGCGCTAAGAGCGAATATCTCCAAAAGCTAACATCTGCACCGAGCAGTTCTTAGCCATGTTATCCAATGGGAGTTGGATAACATGGCTAAGAGCATTAGCTCGGTAATGCATGAATATCGCTGACTTTTCAGCGATATTCATGCATTGCGGCCGATTTTTATCACATTTGCGATAAACCTTGGTAATACCAAGGTTTATCTGCGATAAAAATCGCCGCAGCTCAGCTGTAAATTTTTGTCTCTAACCAAGAAATAGCGATAATTATCGCTATTGCTTGGTAATATGCCCCTTGGTTTTCATTGGGAAAGGGTTCAGAATAACAAGGTGTTACCAGTGGATATTGGGGTCTGAAAAACTGGAAAGTTCTGTTAAAAAACCGAACGAGATATAGATCATAATAAACTCTGTGTAAGCAGGGCTGTTTCCCAGGCTAGCTCTCTGAACAGATTCAACAGAACCTGTGGGAGACACACTTTGGCCAAGTTGGCCAAGTTTTCCCAGTGTTCAGGGTTGAAATTCCCCCTTCCCTGTCATATGCTGCTGAGGTGCTGGATATGAACTATTGAACTGTTGAATCCTGCGCCAAATCTGTAACCTAAACTCTCTGGCAGCCCCCAATGCTTTACGTCTTAAATTTGGCTTACTCTCCTTTTATATTTTATCCCTGGCAGTGGTTTTGAGGTGGGGTAATTCCCTCAACCGGGGGGAAGAGGGTACACTTAGGGCTGCCTTGAGAGTGGAAATCTTTGATAAGCTGAAAGAACATTCGACAATTCTTAGGTCCTTTGAGCGAGCAAACAATTAGTTTGGGCTTAGCCGAAAAGCTGACTCTCCCATGCCAAAGTCTGTAGTGAAGCTGTTTATAAAGAAGTCTGTGACCTCCATTTATCTGGCCAGAGATATTGCTTTAAGTCAGCCCAAGTTGCGTAATGAGGTGATTTGTGGGAGCGCACGGGGGAACAAACCACAGCCCTATTTAACTTGGAACCTACCTCATGGGATTAGAAGGTTGATTGAGACTCCATTTGGTGCCCCTAAGAGAAATTACTGGCATTTGGGATAAAATGCCGAAAGATGAAAGAATTTGCAAAATGTGTTGTTTACAAGTTCAAGATTTTATTAATGTGTTATTTTTGTGTCCGAAGTTGCAAAAGGCTAGGCATAATTCCTTCTGCCCATGATTCCCGATTATTTTTCTTGTCCACACCAAATGAAATGGTCTGTCATAAGATTTATCAATGTATATGTTCTTGGCAGTTTATTAGGTAATTCTAATGTTACTTCTTATGTTGTAATATTTTTTATTACTATTTATTTGGTTGTATATGGGTCCTGCTATTTTTTAATCTTGCTTTATAGGAATGCTTTGCTCTAGGTTGCTCTTTGTATGTGGTATTTTGCACTTTGTTGTTTTATATGACTGTTTTATCATCCCCTGCATTCCGTACAGTATGTATCCTTTGTATGAGGCTGCCTCCTTACAATCTATTATCATACATACTGTATGTATGATAATACATTTTAGGGAGGCAGCCTCGTACAAAGGAAGGACTATTTATTGAATGAAATACATTTCTTGTTTTATCTGTAGTGTGTCATTTTGTGGACTACTGTAGGAGTTCCATATCATAATGAACTTGATACTGATACTACTTTGCAGTCATGTTCCAACAAATATTCGTCATCCTTGGCAGCTGAGCAATAGCCCAGTGCTAATCAATGCCAGTGCATTCACAGATGTACAATTCCCACACAAACTAATTGGTAAAAGCTTCCCATCCAAAGATGAGTTTCTGGTAAGGCAGCTTCTAAAATGCACTGTGCAAGATGGTGCAGGCAGGAGTAATCCTTAGGTGCATATGACCTGGGTGAACCATTTGTGATGCATTCAGACAAGACTTGGAAACAAAGAGGTTCAGGGCTAAAGAGGAAAGGAGAATAAAATATGCACTATCTTTCTAAGAAACAAAATACACAAAATATGTGAAACTGGTTCATCTGTATTTACATCTGATTTGAATCTGGTCAAAAATGTGCGCGTGGGCATAAGTCATATCCACATTCCCATATTGAAAAGGAGTTCTTCTAAGTCATATATAGTATGTTATATAGTTAGCTACACAATGAAGAATGTGCTTATTGAAAGCAAAACATTGAAGAAATTCAATGTGAAGAAATATTTCCGCTTACATGAAAAGTACAAAATGTTTTGCATTTTATTACCTTAACAAAACACATGTATAAATGCAGCATCTAGTTATCTTGAACAGCAAATTTAATTCTGTCTCATAAACTGAAAGGTGAATAGGAGCCATCTGTTTTATATGTGTAGAGAAGGTTCACTGCAGATTTAGGCATGTGATGCAGGAATGTATTTTTGCAATGTAATGGAAGTTCAAACAAAGCGTTTGACAGCAGTGTGGAAGGAGCAAGTTCAAAATGCCCAACTTTCTGTTCGTGAATATAACTTAGTTCAACATGGGTAGCTCTGCCATCAAACAGCTTTTTATTATAGCTCTATTATTAAATAGTTTTGGTTGATTATTTCTTTTTGTTCCTTTTGGGGATGTATTGCCTACATTTTGCCAAACTATTGTGTAAGAAAATGGGTTAGTGGTTGAGGGGGTGAAACTCTACTCAAGCAGAAACCACAATTCTAGTCAAGGTGAATTAAAAAGCAAACCTTAAATTAATCCTTGCTCAACCCTTGGGTAGCTTAGCACAGAACAGTCAGGTGCAACTAAGAAACAATTCGTAAAGTATTTGAGAAACAGGTCAAACAGTAACACAGTAAGAACACACCACAAATGGATCCCACACCAGATTAGAAAAATAGAATTGTTTCTGATAAAAAAACAATACCAAAACAACAAAAACTCAATCAGCAGAACTGAAGTTTTGCAGGTTTAATGATTTCAGTGAAAATAGCTCCGAAAAGTACAAAGCTCCAACTGTAAATATGTGGTCGCACTCGTCCGGGACAAAGTCATAAGATCAGGCCAACTGCGATCAAGCAAGGGTCAGCTACAGGGACCCAGTTAGGTCCTCTGAACAAAGTACCTTAGGTCCTGGTTGCATAGTGTTGCAAGATTCGGTGCCGAGAATGTGTCACACAGTGTAGGTTCTAATGTGCTTCGGAGCTGCAATGCAATGTCTTATTTTATCATCGAGGGCTGGCGATGCAAAGTCCAGCATCTTGGATGCATCACACAGTTGCGGTGAAGCATTGGTCCCGGGGAGCTGTGGGATGTGATTCAAGTACCTGTGTCACTGTCAAGGCCTCCGCCAATGAAAGATGTGAGGGCCTGGAAAGCTTTGTACAAGCAGCAGTTCCAATGAAGCTGTGGGGTCGATGTGGAGTCCTTCGCTTTGGGAGAACCCTTTCAGCAGAGACAATGCATTGTTGCTGCTCAGAATTGAGCAGTGCAGCAGAGCAGATGTGTTGGTTCAGTTGGGTTCACAAATGGGCCTGTTAGAGCACCTTCAGTCCCATTTCCAAGAGTCCGGGACTGGGCTGGCACCACTTTGTAGGGTAGGGCTCACAGATGGCGCTGAGTTCAAAGTTTTCGAAGCCTTCTGTCTCTGAGGCTCTAGTCAGGAGGAAAGACAACTAGCCCTTGGATTGACTTTGGCATCATGGGTTCAACAGAGGCAGGTCCAGTTCTTCTCACCCAGGCAAGAGGGCAAAATGCAGCAGATCAGCACAACAGGACAGCAGTCCTTCAGCGAAGGGTTCAGCAGAGTGGCAGTATTTTCAGCTGCACAGTAAGCCTTCTTCCTGGCAGTGTATCCATAGGTTACAAGCGTACTGATGAGGTGGTGTCTGAGGTCCAGTATTTAGACCTCTGGAAGGTGGGAGAAGCTTTATAAGTTTCCCTTTGAGGTCCCAAGGAACCCTGCCTTCCCTATCCTGTCTCCAGAGAAACTACTGGGTGTATGCAGCCTTTTGTGTGTAGGCAAGACACTGCCGGTTCAAGTGTAAGTAGGGCTTTGCCCAGCTCCGTCCTCCCATCCTGCCAATGATGACCCACTTAGGCAAACCTGAGCTCTCTATTATGTGCAACTGTCTAGGAGGAATACACAAAGTCCAACTGTTAGTTACACCTATGCATGTGACTGAGAGACAGGCAGGCAGGCAGGCAGGCACTAACTGGCTAAATTCCAACTTTCTATAAGTGGGATTTACAAAATTGTAATTTCAAATACGACTTCACTATGAGAGATGATTTTTCATTACAATTCCAAAGATACCAAACATGAACTGGTTACTTACAACTATTTGGAACTTACAGCTTATTAAATATAATAAGGTTGCCCCAATGTTACCTTACGGGAGAGGTAGGCCTTGCAGTAGTGAAAAACAAATTAAAGAGTGTTTCACTTCCATGACATGTAAAACTGAAAATTACATATCCTACTTTTTAAATGCATTTATGGCCAACCCTAGAGATGACATATGTATTTAAAAGGAAAGTTTGAGCCTGGTTAAAGGTTTATTTTGCAAGGTTGAAATAGAAATTTGAAAATGCACATACAGGCTGTAATGGCAGGCCTGAGACATGTTTAAAGGGCTACTAAAATAGGAGGCACAATAAGAGCTGCAGGCCCACTTATAGCATTTAACTTACTGCCCTGGAATGCTTCCTTTTACTTACCGCCTGTGCCTCTGCTGATACCGTTGGGACCGTTGGGGCCACTGTGAAGACCAGCACGAGGCGCACGGAGTCCGCCATTCCCCGCAGCGCCACCAGGACTACATTTCTATGCATTCCGTGCGGCGTGCACGCTGCACACTGCACCGTCCAGCGCCAGGAGACGCTCAAAAGGTGTTGCGTGCTTATCTAGGTTCCTGATCGATACTGTGACCTTATGCCCCTATTCGGCTATAAATCCATTTATTCCCTATATTGGCATAACCGTTCAAGTACGATTTTCTGTAAAGTCATCTCTGGCCTCACACGAACAGAGCCACATTCCAGCATGACTCTCTGCTACTTCCTTTGCGACCAATTAGTGCAATGACAGAGCAGCAGTCACTATCTGATATTCCTAGATAACACTCCGAGTTCTTCAACAAGATAAAAACTTAGCAAACCTGGAAATCCCCGCTTGCTATGTTTTGATTAGTAATGGAACTCTAATGAGCAACTGATAACTGTCACTTCCTAGTGACATCTTTAATTGACGTCTTATGTCCAGCAAACTTGCGTCAAACCCGGCACCTGTCAGGTATAAATATTACCAACGTTGCCTTAAGCAATGAGCGAACATGTTGCTGATGCCAGCTGCCTGCATGACCCCGTGTTGGTAAAAGCTAGCACTCTGTCGCTGCAGCCTGCTATCCTGTGGTGGTGAAGCTACTGATTACCATTATCGCCGCTACAGCGCGACCTATGGTGCAGTACGCTTGAGGAGCCGTGCAGCCGTCCTCTGCGAAGACATCCAGCCCAGCTGCCCGCGGACGCTGTCACCCCTCCTTCCTCGACGCGCTGAGAGAAGCCGCTGCCTTTCTCGTGCAGAGAAATCCAGTCCCGGCGCTTCCAGTTTACCCTCGCAGGTGACTGGGATATCGAGAGAGACCCCTGAAGGAGATACCAATCCTCCATCATTCTATTCAGAGGTATGGTGTTGACTAAACCCTTAGACGAGAATTTTTGAAACAAACCTTGGCAAAACCAACTTAACTTAAGCTACTTACTTACTCCCCTTCTCACGTGTTAGGCTTAGGTCAGGCACCCTGGGGTAGGCTTAGTTAGAAGCACCAGTTGAGTATGTTAGCCTAATGTATATATGACTGTATATATGTTTTATTACTTTTAAACCATTGTATGGCTAAGAAACCATATCAATGCTTTTACAGTTCTATTTTGCTATTCTTATCTTACTGTACGTACTTTTTATAATAACAGTTATTGCAATTGTGGCAATACATTTCTCTTGTATGAGAAGAAAGACTGTTCAATAAATGTTAACCTTTATTGATACACGCCCGTCTCTCTATTCTCTACATACTGTGAAAGTAAACTGCACTAGACTGACTGAGTGAAATCTATGTCTATTGTTTCACACGACCCTAGAGATCGACTCTTGATCTGAGGAGCAAAGTTGTCATGTTGCACGGTTGTTGGAAAGCTGAATCCCTTCTTGTCTGTGCCAAGGAAGCTGATCACTTCCTATGCAGAGAAGAAAGTTTCCAGTGACCTCTGAGCTAGTTGGTAACACAACCCAATTAAGTTTAGCATAGTCAGTGGAGGCCTGGAATATCCGCAGTTCCACGTCGATACTACTGTTTATGTTATTCCAATGCGCAGGGCCTAGTGGGAAACTAGGAACTACACTACAAAGGGGCTGAGGATTCCCGCGGGCGGGAGCCCTTCTTTTACTTATTGCCTGTGCCTCTGCTGATACCGTTGGGACCGTTGGGGCCACTGTGAAGACCAGCGCGAGGTGCCCGGAGTCCGCCATTGCCCGCAGTACCACCAGGACTACATTTCCCTGCATTTGGTGTGGCGTGCATGCCGCGCACTGCACTGTCCAGCCCCAGGAGGTGCTCAAAAGAGGCTGAGTGCTCCTGCAGGCAGGAGCCCTCCTTTTACATACCGCCTGTGTCTCTGCTGATACCGTTGGGACCGTTGGGGCCACTGTGAAGACTGGCGCGAGGCTCCCGGAGTCCGCCATTGCCCGCAGCACCATCAGGACTACATTTCCCTGCATTCCGTGCAGCGTGCACGCTGCACACTGCACCGTCCCACGCCAGGAGGCGCTCAAAAGGGGCTGAGGATTCCCGCGGGCGGGAGCCCTTCTTTTACTTACCGCCTGTTCCTCTGCTGATACCGTTGGGACAGTTGGGGCCACTGTGAAGACCGGCGCGAGATGCCCGGAGTCCGCCATTGCCCGCAGTACCACCAGGACTACATTTCCCTGCATTCCGTGCGGCGTGCATGCATGCCGCGCACTGCACTTTCCAGCCCCAGGAGGTGCTCAAAAGAGGCTGAGGGCTCCCGCAGGCAGGAGCCCTCCTTTTATATACCGCCTGTGCCTCTGCTGATACCGTGGGGACCGTTGGGGCCACTGTGAAGACCGGCGCGAGGTGCCCGGATTCCTCCATTGCCCGCAGCACCACCAGGATTACATTTCCCTACATTCTGTGCGGCGCACACACCGCGCACCCCACTGTCTAGCATCCGGAGGCGCTCAAAAGGGGCTGAGGGCTCCCAGAGCGCAGGACGCGCGAGGGCCAAGGGCTGGCCCGTCCTGAGCCCGTCAGTGGACGGAAGAGGCTGGGCTGGGCCATCCCTCTAGGCTCTGACATTTGGCGCCTGACATTTTGCTTATACTCTGGTTAGTGAACTTGCTTTCACTGAGCAGGTGTATAACTTGAAGTGTTGTGGTATCGCCCTTTTATGTGGGAGAGGTAGACTTTACTTGGGTTTTTACTGTTGCTATTTATATCTCTGCTGCGGTGAAACTGTTTGTGGTTATTTGTCTCCCTGTCGTTAATCTATTGCAGGCCGTGGGGGATCACACAGGTCTGAAGCCATGGTGCGGCGGAAGAATCAGGTCTGTCAAGAGGGGGCAAAAGCCACAACTAGGTCTACTGTTAAAACTATGGACGCCTTCTTGACAAGAGCCACCTCAGTGATTGACAAGGAGATCAAATTAGTGAACCGACTTCTGTCTAGATCTCCCTCTAAAGGTCTTTTCACTTCCCAGGGTGGGCCAAATAAATCATCAAGGGATACTGCCAGTGACATAGTGAGCACGTTTCTTCAACGGGGTTGGCTAATGTCTCTCAGGTTATCGGGGCCTTATCCAAGCTTCTAGAAACACCCCCTCTTTTACACTGGGAAATGAAGGGTGGGTGGTAGCTTTAACTTCATAACAGCAAAAGCCCTTAGTGTTGATGACATCCCGCCACCTCCAAGGGTGTCTCCAAGGCCCAATGTGAGCGTGAAAAGAAAATGTAAACCAATGGCGAGCCAAGCTAAAAAGACCAAACCTAATGCTCCCACTAAACCTGTCATTAAAAACAAGGCTCCTGCGTTTCTTGCCCCGAATTCAGTCAATATGGCCACGCTGGAGGCCCTTAAATCTACCATTTGTGGCCTGTTGGATGCCAAGTTCAGCCCTATCGTGGCTAAGTTAAATCGTATTGAGCAAATGTTAGCTGCTCAATACAAGCCTTCCGAACCCACTAATTCCTCTCAACCGGTGGTCCCGGGCGCATCCAAGGTTAACATATTCAAAGACACCTTGCTCTTTTGACAGTCCCCACCCCTGTGGTGAAAATGGGGCTCTTAAAGATCCAGGGGGGTTGGCCGTTGGCTCAAGCTCAAGTACAAGGCCGGTTTCTGACGGGGTTTTCCTACAAATTACCAGGGCCGGTCTATTAATATACCAGGACACACCTTGGCTGAGCGACAGGGATATTTAACCAATGTCCCCTCAAACCCAGTGGTTACTTATCTTCCAATCCAATCTACACCACTGGTAGTAATTTTGGGGACCCAGGAGGATTTCACTCAACTTAAGAACAAGGTTACAAATTGGTTATTGCATAACACCCCTGTGGGGCCAATGGTGGAACGCAATATCATCATGGTACGCCGTGTGGGTTGGATTGGTAGTTCAAGGAAACTTGGTGGGGGTCATTGTGAATTTCAACAGCCCTCTTCTTGCTGGAAAAATCCTAAGGGGCGTTTTTTCTGAATAGACTCTCAGGGACCCTGGTATAAAGATTCTGCCTTTGTTTTTCTTTACAAGGCTGACCGTACAAGGGGCAACAATCTTAGAATGCCTTGTAACAGGTGGGATCAGAGACCCTTTGAACCTACTGGAATGTAAGATTGATCAATTATGCTGCCTCTTAAGGCAGTCCTGTGTCTCTGTGACCCACAAACTTATGGTGGCAGGGGATTTTAATGTGCACCCCTGTGGTGACCCTAAAATAACCCGTATGAGCAAGCTGGGGTGTGCTAGGATGCAGGGCTTCCACTTTGACCATTCTGCCCAGGGGGAAGCATTTAATAATGTGCTTAACGATTTTGACCTGATATCATCTATGTCCCTTTCCGCTCCCCTTAGCAAACAATCCGTCCCGTCATTTAGAGGACGTAGGGATGGCTCTTTTATAGACCATATCCTGATCTCATCAGGGCTCCAGTCCAACATCGGGGGTTTAGAATCATGGATAGTGTATTCAGCGATCATAACCCCATTTGTGTGAATCTTGTAGGTCAGTTGCTGTCTAGTCAAGACAGGGTGACAGCGCCTGGTTTGCTGAGACCTATGGATGGAAGGCGCCATCTAAAGTGGTCCCAGGTATCGCCAGATTTATTCTATGGCAAGGTACATACGGCTTGTGCATCTGAAATTGAATCCTGTGTGTCCCCTTGCTCCCTCCCGGGGGTGTTCCTGAGGCCTTTGATGGTATCATTAGCAAGGGTGAGGCTCTGTTAAGGGCACTCACCCACAGGACGGTGTCATGTGATCCTAGATGGTTTGACTCTTGCTGTTCCAGGGCTGCAAGAGATCTAAAGGAAGCCTTAAAACCGACCCGAGAGATCAAACTCTGATTCGTGCCTATCGCTCTAAATATAAACAGATATTGGCCACTTGCAAGGGGGAACTAAAGGAAGCCACATGGCGAGAACTGTTGGAGCCAGGTACTTTAGGTAGTAGATCTAAGTTTTGGGGCATTATTAATTGTCCCCTATTTGAGAAGGATGGGCCTGAGGAACAAGGCACCAACATAACAGAATATGAATGGGTGTCTCATTTTAAGTCCATTTTTAAAAGTGCTACAGATTTTCAACAATCACAACCTAGAGTCCTTAACAAAACACCTGTATCATTCACACAGAAAGAGGTGGAGAAAGGCATCCTTGGGCTGTCATGCAACAAGGCCCCTGGCCCAGATGGCATTCCTCTGGATCTTTTTAAATCTAACCCTCTACTTTGAGCCCCGGTTCTGGTCGCTGTGTTAAATGCGGCAGATAGGGACGGATGTCCGGAGTCTTGGGGCACTTCAACCATTGTACCGGTTTTCAAGAAGAGAAGGGTGATCGTAATAGCACTTTGTGCTATAGACCGATCTCTCTTATTGATTTGTGGTAAAGGTTGTGGGTGGGGTTTTACTCGAATAGACTAGCTTCCTGGGCGAAAAACAATATGGGTTTCGCCCTGGGCATTCTACCCTTGCCCAATGCCTTAACCTATGCATGATCCTCGGGAAGCACACGGTCGACCGCCAAGGTAGGATTTACATGGCCTTCATGGATCTTTCCTCCGCTTTTGACTGTGTCAAACGGGGGAAACTGTGGCAATCCATGAGGGCCATGAGGGTGGAGGCTGGCCTGGTAGACTTTTTTGGGGACCTGCATAGGGATACTAAGGCTATAATTAGATTTGACCAGGATCTTCAGGTCTCCAAGTATTTTAAAATTGAAAGGGGAGTACGGCAGGGATGTATCCTGGCCCCATTTCTGTTTAAGTTATACATTAATGACCTGGAAAAGGCTTTGGTAGAAACAGGGGCCGACTTTCCTTATGTTGGGCGAAGAGGACTGACAGTCCTGCTATATGCGGATGACGCGGTCCTCATCGCAAGGACGGCAAGGAGACCAGACGCTACTTGACACCTTTAGGAACTTCATGGTCAATCGTGACTTAGCCGTTAACAACTCCAAATCCTACATCATGCAGGTCGGGATTCGACCTAAGAAGCAGTAACCTTTTAAAGTGGCTAACGAGAAAGTGCCTTTGACCCCAACATGCTCATATCTGGGTGTTTTAATCGATGACCACTTGAATTGGGGGGCCCTTATCCAGAGGAAAAAGGGGGAGGTCATAAGGGCAAATGCAGATATCTTCAACTTTGCCGCAAAAATGGGTAAGCGCCCAATTGCGGCCTTGTTGAAATTATACCAGGCCAAAAGTGTTTGCTATTGCCAGTTATGAGAGCCAGATATGGGGGGGGGCTCTGCTGTAACTGACGCTCTCCAGGTGGTAGAGAATCATTTTTTTAAACAACTTCTTGGGGTGCCTAGAGATGTTCCAATTTGGTGGTACATGAAGAAACAGGGTTACCATTTAGTTCCGATATTCTGGCCTTGCCCCCTTTGTTGCTTTGGCTAAAAACTTGGCTAAACAAAGACCTAGTTCTTAATCACCAGATTTTGAGAGATGTCCTGAGCCTTGAACACATGTTACGCATTCCATGGTTAAAGTATTTAAAGGAATGCTTCAAAGAGCTGGAGCATACAGACCTTTTTTTAAAGCCTCATTTTGTTACCACTGCGGATGTGGAATTTGTATGTAAGTCTTTTTCTTCTTTTAAAAGGCTCGATAGAAATGGGGTAGAACTGTGTAAGCAGAGCGTTCGTAAATTTGTGATGCTAAAAACTGCGCCATCCATTGAACCATATCTTTTCTGGCCTTTGTCGTCCCATGAGCAGTTTTTACTAACTAGGTTTCAGCTGGATTAGTTTCACTTTTTACTTGTTGTTCCAAAAGGGAGTTGCAGAGGCCAAGTGCTAGCATCCTGTGGCTGTGCCTGTGTATCTCCACAGGACTTGCTGCACTTTATGTTTTTCTTTAGATTTTACGAAGTACCTCGCGGGTTTTTTTTAACCCCCCTTTTAAAAAAGCTGAATTTTACACAGGTACGCCCAGCTCTATTTTATATACACATGTTAAAACCAGAATGCATTCCACTCATAGTAGGCTTTTTGAAATCCTCACTGAGATCCAGAAACTGTATGGAAAATTAATAAATCCCCAATTTCAGTAGGTAGGCTATCACCCTTTAGCTATGAATTTAGTATATCCAACTACTGGCAGCCCGTTATCCCCCCCCCCTATTTTATTATTGATACTGCTGTATATATCTTTCTGTATTTTATTGGAGTGTCTATTAAATTTTTCCTGTCATGAATTGTATGTTTCTATATTTTTAAGGGTGCCGTACAACTTTTATGTTTTTTTCTTAAAACCGAATAAAGTCTTTTGAAGTCTTACTGCCCTGGGTACACATATTATCAATTTTCTAGTGATTTTAAAGTAAATTAAATATGCCAATTGGGGATAAGCCAATGTTACCATGTATTAAGGAGTGAGCACATGCATTTTAACACTGGTCAGCAGTGGTTAAGTGCACAGATTCCTTAGGTCAGCGAAAACAAGATCAACAAAAATGGAGAAGTAAGGCAAAATATTTAGATGAATATCACCCTAAGACTGACAGGACTAACATGTGGTGGGGACCCCTGTCCCCACCACATCTTCAACAAAGCAGACTCCATCATCGCACCCTATCTCCGTGATGTCATCAACTGCTCCTTCTACTCCGCTACCTTCCCAGAAAGCTGGAAACACGCCGAACTCAGCGCCCTCCTGAATAAACCCACAGCAGACCCCTCTGAACTTAAGAACTACCGCCCCATCTCCCTCCTCTCATTCCCTGACAAAGTCATTGAGAAAGCCGTCAATAGCCAGCTTGCCGCCTTCCTTGAATACAACAACTCCCTCGACTCCTCACAGTCCGGCTTTCGAGCCAAACACAGCACCGAAACCGCCCTCATTGCAGCGACAGACGACATCTGAACACCACTGGACAACGGAGAAACAGTTGCCCTCATCCTACTCGACCTCTCAGCCGCCTTCGACACAGTCTGTCATAGCACCCTCATACAACGTCTCAGCAACATCGGCATACAAGGAAAAGCCTTGGACTGGATCATCTCGTTCCTCGCCGGGAGAACTCAGAGAGAGTCCGACTCCCCCCATTCAAATCAGAGGCCACCGAAGTCATCTGCGGAGTACCACAAGGATCATCACTCAGTCCCACCCTCTTCAACGTTTACATGAGTCCCCTCGCATCCATCGCGCGACAACACAACCTTAACATCATCTCTTACGCTGACGACATCCAGCTGATCCTTTCCCTCACCAAAGACCCTAATACTGCCAAAACCAATCTCCACGAAGGCATGAAAGAAGTAGCCGAATGGATGAAAAACAGCCGCCTAAAACTTAACTCAGACAAAACGGAAGTCCTCATCCTAAGATCATCCCCCTCTGCCTGGGATGACTCATGGTGGCCATCGGCCCTGGGCCCGGCACCCATACCCACAGACCATGCACGTAACCTAGGCTTCATCCTAGACTCCTCCCTCTTGATGACCAGACAAGTCAACGCCGTCTCATCCTCTTGCTTCAACGTACTTCGTATGCTCAAAAAAATCTTTCGCTGGGTCCCCACCGAAACAAGAAAGACTGTCACCCACGCACTGGTCACTAGCCGACTGGACTATGGAAACACCCTCTATGCCGGAACCACAGCCAAACTACAGAAAAAACTCCAACGCATCCAAAACGCCTCAGCCAGACTCATATTAGACATCCCACGCCAAGCTCACATTACCGGTCACCTGAAAGACCTACACTGGCTTCCCGTCAACAAGAGAATAACGTTCCGTCTCCTCACCCACGCACACAAAGCCCTCTACAAACTAGGACCCGAATGCCTCAACACACGACTGTCCTTCTACACACCCACCCGCCAACTAAGATCCTCCAATCAAGCCCTCGCCGCAGTTCCGCGCATCCACAGATCCACCATAGGAGGAAGATCCTTCTCCTACTTGGTGGCCAAAACCTGGAATTCTCTCCCCACTCACCTCCGCCTTACACAGAACCACATTTCCTTCAGAAAGGAACTTAAAACCTGGCTATTCGATAAATAATGCACTCCCTCCCCAAGCGCCTTGAGACCCTCTGGGTGAGTAGTGCGCTATACAAATTCCTGAACTTGAACTTGAACTTGAACTTGAATTATTATCATTTTTAGAAATGTCTTTGTCTAGATATTACCTTTATACCTTCACATGGTTAAGGTAACAAATGCTGAGCCTGGTGGTGCCTTAGGGAGATGCAGTTCATAGCTCCCTGTGATAGTTAAATTTGATTATATACTAATGATCTGCATGTGCCATAAAGCCTTACTTCAATTTTCTGATCATTAAAAAGCCCTGCGGACACAGTGAAAAAGTGTGCAGCACTATGTGAGTGCAAGTGTAACCCTTAGCAGCATTCAGAATATAAACTCCACACACAAGACTCATTGCGAATTTCTATCATCCATCATTCTCCTGTCTATGCATGCTTTAGTATTTCTCTCCTTCATACATTTCAAAACCTGCCACTTCCTCCCTTAACCTCCCTTTCAATTACGTACCATCTGATCTAAAGGTCTCCGTGAACCAAGCAAAACTGCCTTTGAAAACACATTCAGACCTTATTTCCAGGTCATGTACTACTTAACAAGTGAAATCTTTACAGGATCTTGGAAAAGAAAATGCACTTAGGAGGGAGAAGCTCCTCAGGTGCCCCTAAATAACCCACCCCACCATAAACGCATGTCTTATTCTGCCTTTTAAGTGGTTAAAAAAGAATAAGAGGACCAAGGTGGAAGGCACAAATGGCCACACTTCACCTATGAACCCTTAACATCTCTATCCCCAATAAATCTTAGCTCAAACTGTATATGGTCCCAAAGGGATACTCTCCTACTGAGCCCATTGAGTTAACCATCTACCCTCCTTGCCACACATAAAACCGGGTCAAAATATAAAAAGATCATAGGCGGGGGTGCCGAGTAACACCTTCTCATTTGTACTCGCCTCACGTATCGCTATGTGATGTGTGCTCAAAAAGAAAGTCATGTAGGAAAGGACACCCACCTATCCTCCAATGCTGTCCCAGCCAATCTCTCCCAAATAAAGTGATCAAGCAGTAAACAGTTTTTAAGGATGACAGCACAAAGTAATTACCTGCTTCAAAATTATCTATCTGTAGCATGGCCTGGTTAAGCAATGGACTCAACAAAGAACCCACTGAATATGCGGAGCATCTACTCATTGGGCTGAAAGACCTATGTTCACAATGTTCTTCTTTATAAAGCTGTGACAACACAGATAACCCAGGGCAAGAGCAATTCTATGTCAGGCTGATCAACTGCCTCATGTTCCAAACAAAGTGTTCCAAATACAAAAAAATATAAAAAGCACTATGAAAAGGGCACTCACCTGCTGTAGCACCAGAAATCTGGCAATAACAACTAACATTGCTTTAGCATAGCTTGAGGGGGAAGGTACATTTTGCATGATCCTCACCCCCGCCCCCCCTGGAAAGAAGCAAAGGGCAATTCACCTTGAAAATCCCTATCTCACATACACATGGTCTGCTGGTTCTGACTGACACAGCTGTTGAAAGCAATAGGTATATAAATGCAACAGGGCCTGGTCTGATTGATATTTTTTGAACTAGAGAAGGCCAAAAGCCAGACATGACGCCTGCCACACCTTAGGTTTCATTGCAGCATATGCTGTTTACTACATTGCTCCTGTACTGACGATTCCCAATCCACATTATACGTTTGGCCCATTAAGAATAATGTTGTAATAAAGCAGTACAGGCAACATTATCACACATTAGCCAGATTGAATATTAATCAGGAAAAAGTCTTCAAAACTTCTCCACACATCTTGGGTATCCTCATCCTCACAAACTATAGAAAGCAGAATAACAATTTCACTCACAAGACTCATTGACATCCATTATTCTTCTGTCTATTTATGCTTTAGCAATCCTCCCCTCTATAAATCTGACAACCTGCCACTTCCTCCCTTAACCTCCCAGGCAACATCTTACCATCTGTTCTAAAGGTCTGCGTGGGTCTAGCCAAAACTGCCTTTGAAAACACATACAGACCTTATCACCAGGTCATCCATCAGTCACCCCTTCAGCATCTTCCTTAGAGAATTAAACCACCCTCGAAACGGTAGCAGGAAAACAATGGTGAAAGCACTCTTTAACAACCAGGACATTGTATCTGTCAAGCGATGTATATGAACGCATTCCAAACGGCAATAGCCTCACATCAATAATGCAACAATGCTACAAAAGAAAACCCTTGAATACTAGCACCTATTGACAGCCACGGCCTGTGGATGGAGTTCCGGTGAGGCAGAGAGGCGGGCGGGGAGGGGCAGGGTGGGAGGGTGCTAAAAACCGGAATATGGATAATTGGAGGTTAGTAAACAATTTAAAACGAATTTCGGGGCACGCACTGCATCACATTTTGTAATGCAGGGCACGCTACGAAATTCGTTTTATTTATTAAATTGTTTACTTACCTCTAATTATCCATATTTCGGTTTTTAGCACCCCCCACCCTGCCCCTCCCCCGCCTTCCTGCCCCACCGTAACTCCCTCCATGGCCCGCGGCTGCCTATTGCCAATACACTATTGTCATCACGCTGTAGCCCAAATCCACACCAACCACTCTCCAACCGACCACCAAGGCACAACATAATGATCTAAATAACAGTTATGCTACTTCAATGAAAATCTCATTGAATCTCTAAAATAAGACTCTGCTCCTTTCCAGCCATAACCAATAGGAAAGCTGATAGTCACTCCCTCGTTAATAGAATTAAAGATATGCTCACCCCCTAGAAATGTGCCTAATAAAACAAACAACACTCACAAAAAACTGGAAAATAGTGCATTGCCCAGTTCCAGGGTGAACCCTCATGAAACCCTTCCCAAAAATATATTGCTATCCTTCTACCAACCTGGAAACATCCAACATAAAAAAAACATTTTGAAATGAAAACAATGACTCCTTTAAAAAGACACTGTATTGCCCAGTAATCACTCTAGTGCCAGCAAATGTCTAACCTAGAGCCTAGCAGAAATTCATTTGAACCTCTTAACATTCCTAATATCCTTTCTCACTGCTCAGGGAATACAACACTGAGCAGTTCCTGCATTAGTTATTGATACTATGAATGACAATGTTAAATACCATTATGGCCCACATTACAGGGTCTATTTACCGAGCAGCAGGAATCAAAACACCCCCTCAGCGATCTTGGTATCATGGTTTAAGCTGTCTAGTAACTTATCATTGATGTATGTAAGTACTGGCGCTCCTGATTTACGCTTATTTAACTACGAAGTGAAATATAGATTCATTCAATTAGTGTTTTTCCTTTATGTTTGCGTCTCAAACAACATTCAATCTACAACCACAGAGATATTGATGTATTCAAACTTTGTTGATTCCTAATGCATTTTCCATTGAGTAGCATTTACATTCAACAAGATGGCTATTATTTGAGATCGACAGTGCTATAATGTATCTCTCATGTTGAAGACCCTGTAGATAGTTGATGTTGGAAGTAGAAACGTCGAATACCTACTGTATTGGTTGAACATTAAATGTGCACATTCAGAGTCTGACCTTATTTTGTAGTTTGTCCTGTGGAAGAATTCTGATGTACACAGTCGAAACAGACATAGCATTTTGGAGCGTAAACTTAGAACCACTCCGTCCCTTAATTCATGTTTTAAGACCATCCCTAAGACTTTGATATTAAAGTCCAATTTTGTGAAATCCAGCGAGAATACAATCTCGGAGGGCGAGGGAAGTGGGGTGGCTCTGACAGCTGAGAGTATATAGGATTGGTCCTGTCACTTGAGTCCTAACCGGTATCAAGCCCTTGCATTAGAAATGGACCCAGTTGAGCCGGAGAATGAGCCTGTATCGTTAGACCAGGGTGCAATTAATCCGGTTTACTCCGAGGCAGCAGGAGGGGCGATAGGTGGGTCAAAGGAGGTGGATGTGGGTGCTGGGGCTGGGGCTGCTGAGGGAAATCCCTTAGAGTTCATTGAAGAAGATTTAGGAAATTCAGATATGCCAATAATAGCATTATTAAAGAAGCTGGATCTGGATATGCATAAGGGGTTTGAAATATCCAAATTAAATCAAGAGAGTATCCATGCTTCGTGTAGCATTTGGAGACCAAATTTATTGAACTAAGTTCTCGCACTGAAGTATTAGAGGCCGAGGCAAAGGAGCTCCGAGAGTCTGTTGCGGACAATTTTAGAGAGATTGAGGAAATCAAATTCAGAGAGAGGGCGCAGGAAGCCAGAATGGAGAAACTTGAGAACATGCAAAGACGCAATAATCTAAAAATTCTGAAACTGCCAGAAGGAAAGGAAGGGTCAGATATTAGAAAATATTTGGTCCATCTCCTAAAGTGTGAATTGGAGTTAGATGAGGACGAGGAGGTGATCCTAGCAGACATTCAGAGGGTGCACCGGGATCCCTTTAGGTTGAATCCGAATCGCACCAAGCCAAGAAAGATTCTAGTAAACTTTTTGACATTTAATTTGAAGGAGAAAATTCTATCAGTCGCTCTGAAGAAGAAGAGTATCTTAGTTGACGGGGTAAAAATTGAAGTAAGGTCGGACTTGTCACCTGCTACAGCTAACAGACAATAGGAGCTAGGAAAACGTATAGAGCCTCTCAGAGCTTTGGGGGCCACGGTTCAACTCAAATTTCCAGCGTTTTTGAAAGTAATGTGGAGAAACAAGATGCACAATTTTCGAGTGATTGCGGAAGTAGACATATTTATTGAACAATGTCAGGAGATGGCACGTCAGGCAGGAGTGTAAGAAAATAGTAAGAAGAGACTTTAAGGTTAAGATTGTGATATAGGTGAGAAGGGAGAATAGATATAAAAAAAGGGGGAAAAATAGCACGCATCTTTTTTTTTCACTAGTATGATAACTGTATATAGTATGTTAACAAGTGAAGTTCATTACTTAGCTACACCACCACGATAGGCACCCACAGGGCTGAGGCCATAGGGAGGTTGGTTGGGTTCTCCACGGGAGGGAGCTGTAGCAGTAGAAGGGGGGTAGAGGGGGCAGAGGGGGGGAGGGCTTGGGTGGGGAAAACATTCGTAAAAAAATTCCTCAGAAGCTTATTTGCCACCAAGATTTGTGTTAAGTTTTGTAGAGATTTGTATGAGTGGGGCTAGTATAAGGGAATTGAAATTACTGTCATGGAATGTCAACAGGTTGCATGTAAGATCCAGGAGACGGGCAATATTAAAGTATTTAGAGGACTCGCAGGCTCACGTTATTATTTTACAAGAAACACATTTAACCGCAATTGAGTGCAAGGAAATTTTGTTGGGCCAAAGGTGGTTCGCCCATTCGTTTTACAACCCGCAAACTATGGTTACAAAAGGAGTTGCGGTTTTGGTTAGGCAGGGGGTACATTTATGCGTAGAATCCACGATGGCAGACCCAAAAGTTAGATGGGTGATCTTGAATGCAAAAGTGGCAGGTGAGCTACTAATTTTAGTTGGGTATTATGGTCCAAATTTGGATGATGAAGGACCTTTGGATATTCTGGCTAGGGAAATGTTAGGACTTACCGGGAAATAATTATGGCCGGGGATTTTAACGCAGTATTGCACTATAAGATAGATCGGTCAGTAAATTTGCGAGGACTTATGAACCCCACAATGTCCAATAGAGTAAGGCTATTGATGACTCAATTTGGGTTGTGCGATATTTGGAGGATTAAGCAAGGTCAACAATTAGGATACACATATTATAATAAGAAATATAAGCATAGATCCCAAATTGATTATGTTTTGGTGGATTCTAGATTAAAGGATTCTGTGATGATGGTAGGGCATGTGGGTGTTCACATTTCAGATCATTCGGCCATTTCATTAAATATGAAGATAAAATCGAGCGAAGCAGACTCAATTTGGAGGCTAGACCGCACAGTCCTTTCAGATCAAGAATGTTTACAAGTAATTAATGAAGAGCTAGATGTTTTCTTGGACAAAAATATTGGAACGGCAAGGATCGAGATAGTTTGGGAGACCTGCAAAGCTTTTTTGAGAGGTAGATTGGGAGCTCAGGGGGGCGAAAAAACGAAGATCCTATCATAACAAAGTCACTGAATTAGAAGGCAAGATTCGATTGTTGGAGGCTAATATTAATTCTGCTGAATCCACAATAGAAGACCAGGTCTTGTATGAATTGGAGGAGTTGAAATCGGAATTAATGACAGTCCTTACCCATAGAATTAGAGAAAAATGGGAAGCTAGTCAGTTGGCACACTTTAGCTATGGGGAGGTTTGCGGGAAACTTCTAGCATGGAAGTCAAAGAAAGATCAGGTCTGCAACTTCATTAAGGAAGTGAAGCCGGCAGGGCCTAACACTGTTATTACACAGAGTAAAGGAATAGCAGACGCTTTCTTTGGCTATTTCTCAAAATGTTATAAGGAAGATTTAAACCCAGAAATTTCAGCAATAAGGGGATGGTTACAGCTGGTAGATCCACTTCCAACTGAGTTTAAGCAGGTCTTAAATGGGGAAATATCTTTAACTGAAGTGGAAAAGGCCATTAAGTCGGGAAAGAGAGGGAAGGCACCGGGCCGGATGGCCTGCCGGTTGAGGTCTATAATGTTTTGAGTGGAAAGATTGCGCCCATAATTCTACAACTATTTAACAGCATTTTTCAGGGAGATGCGGCTTTGCCGCACTCATGGAATTAGGCTACCATTGTTTTGATTCCAAAACCAGGGAAATCGCCAAGATACCTAGATTCCTATAGACCTGTCTCGCTACTGAATTGCGACTATAAACTTTTTGCAAAAATAATGGCTGAGAGTGTGGTAAATATTTTACCTGATCTATTTTTCTGTATAATTATCATTACAAGACAGCTCATAAAAATGAGAGGCAGAGTCCGTGGTATCTGAGTTTTACGGGGTTTATTAGAAAAAAAACCTCGAGGTTGGAGATCATGTTCCGTCACCACTAGGGTTCGGGAAGGGATAGTCAACGTTTTATTAACATTACACATTATATATAGTAAGGTAACATAATTGAATCCAATACAGTAGGCGTAACAGGTGAAAAAGAGCGAGATAAGAGCACATGTGCATATTAGGAGGCGTGAAAATAGGCGTACACGAAGGCGTGCACCGTACATGTCAGAGGAACGTCACAGGAATCGTCACATGTGGGTGGGTGCATAGAGAAAGTTGCAGAATCAGCAGAAAGGTGCGGATGCGCGCGCAGCTAGCATGACGTGACATAGATGTGGTAACTGGGGAGAACTTTAACACTAGTAGAGGAGACAGAAGTCTGGGATGTCAGAACGACCTGGACCTATGAGATATCTGATATCTTATGTTTGGAGGATGTATTATCTGGAGTAAAAGGTCTCTCGGGCAGAGGCTATTCTATACTGAATGCTAGTGCGTGCATATGTGTCTACGTGTCTACGTGCAGGGCCATGGGCCTACTATGGCAACGGGAACTGTAAATTACTTGCATGGAGGCAGGAAGGCTTGCTCTTTGCTCTGCAGCCGGGGAGATGTTTACCTAAATCACTAGACAGGAATGTATTTTCGAGGAGGCTGAACAGATAACTTGAAGGCAAAATACGGTTTTGGCAGGCAGGCCAGGTTGAGCCAGGCACCGCTTCGCTTGACAGGAAGTAAGGCAGAGGTCAGGGATATGTGTTCAGGCTGCAGTATTCAGAGGCAGAAGGCAGAAAGGGCTTGGAGACAGAAATCAGGGCCTAGCTCGGCAGAGCCAGGAAAAAAACGTAAAAGTGTACCATGTAAAGACGTTTGCATGGTATAGTTAGGAACTGAATTATCGATCCATTCATGGTGGATCTGAAAGAGGACATGTTAACGTTGGACGCAATTGTATTTGCGTCTTCATATTCGGTCATGGAGGGAAATTACATGTACTTGAAGCACGTACATGGAGACGTTGGGGTACACGTTAGGGGACATACTTGACCATAAAAATTTCAATTACCTCATTCCCTCCTTGTCCCCTACGGACCCTTCAGGATATATCTATTCTCATGAGTCCATCTATCTGTTCATATAACATCATTTGCTCATCTTTTTTCATTCGAGCACGAGAACGTGGACTTGGACGGGGAATACATGATGTGGCGCACAAGCCGCAAATCGCTGGCCCACATTGTAGACATAGGCAACAACTAAATACTATGAGGAGGGCTATTCCAAGGAAGGATAGGACTTTCCATCCCCAGGCTGATATCACGCTCCAGAGCCAACCGGACCAGGTCCAGGTGCCTGGATTCTGGTGTATCTGACTAGCAATCTTGTGGAGCCGAGTTATGGCTCTGTATACTGACGGTGCATTATTTGGAATGAAAACACAACAACTGGATCCGATGACTCTACAAGCCCCGCCCCTATCTGCCAGGATGACGTCAAGGACGAGACGATTTTGAAGAACAACAAGTCTCATAGCAGACTGCTCTTCTGTTAAGTTACCTAGGGCGAAAGTAGTTTCATTCACTACAGCTTCAAGGGTTCTGGTCAATCTACGTATCAGTTTACTGTTAGAGACAGTTCCTAAATAGGGAAAGAATCCTTTATTGAAATCTGTGTATTGTTCCCATGTTGTTTCAGTGTAATCGACAATTGGGAGATCTCTCTTGGGTCTAACATGAACGAGATGGGAATTTCTGTGGTAATCAGGTGGGGCTAGAAAAATAGGTGGCAATAGGAATGCAATATAACAAGTACCATCCCAGTCTAAAGGCAAACGTATGTAAGCCGTATGACCACAAATGAAATAGGAATGTCGGGAAGCTTTAAATGTAGACTTGCCTTTATCACTGAATTCAATAACAGTATTACAATCGCTGTGTCCTAAATGTACTGAACCATTCTTTCTAACGCATAGGTCACCTTTCACTGGCAAAACTAAAATTGAAGGTGAGTTTGAACTAGTTTCTGACTGGACATTCAAAATCATGAGGTTAAGTGTAAAATTACCTAATCCATATACTTCGTTTTCTAGATCAGTACCTGTCATTTGGGGAAGACCCTCCTTGTCAGGGAAACATGCCTTATTCATAACTGTAGTCAGGTCTCCCCATATCCAATTACCTTGGGAAACATCGGACTTACTGTCTAACGAGGACATCAATGTAAACCATGCACCACATGAACCATTATGTGTAAACGGATAAGGGAAAAGAGGCAAGGCTCCCGTCATTTTCTGGTAGGGAGGGAGTCGGCCACATACCCAGCAATTAGTAGCATTGCTGGTCTGATGGGAATGATGTAACATACGGATGAAGGAATTGTTACGCAGTGCAAGTCGGTAAGAAAGCTCGTGCGGGGGCAGATCACTGAAGGTGTGGTCTGCAGTGTCATTGAAAGAAGAATGTGTGTGTATAGGAAAATATATATGTAACATATAGCTTAGGCATATAATCGTAAGACTCAGAAAGAACATGATAAGTAAAGTAACGATACATCTGCTTCGCAGATTCTTGCAATATTTCTGTTTCTTGATCTCCTGTCTCTCTCTCTCATTATGGGGGTCTAGCTTATACATGTCAGGAACCCGTCTAACCGCTTCACCCAGGGGGGACTTAAACAATGAAACTGTCTGACTTACTAGACCTCAATTTTAATTTGTACTCCTGGGACGGAGTTTTCTCTACCAGGGGGAGTTTAGTATCAGTCTCTGGAATGTGAAAGTCCTGGGAATCAGTTTTTGGCGGAAGTCCATAGCACTTTTTTACATGGCTCGAGTGGAGCCAATTTTTTCTTCCTTCTAGTTTTACAGCAGTCCTCGTTGTCATCAGAACGATCTTCGGCTCCTTCCAACGGGGCTCCAGAGGGCTCGACCGGTCAAAATTACGTATATACACATAGTCGCCAGGGACGATCTTGTGTGGCTTCACCTCGGTGTTGTCTGGAAAGGCTGCTGCGACCTGTGAACGACATGATTGTAGTGCAGACATCAAGGAAGCAAGGTAATCTGTCAGCATATTACTGTCAACATCAGTTAATTTACGGGGCAGAGGCGTCCCCACATATTCGGTGGCCGGCCAAAAACCACCTCATACGGGGATAGCCCTGTTCTAGAATGGGCTACCATTCGCATATAGAAGAGGGCAACTGGAAGAGCTACTATCCAGTCTACTCCTTTTTTCTGCACAGACCTTGGCAAGACGTGTTTTCAGAGTCTGATTGTGTCTCTCGACTAAACCAGCTGCTTCGGGATGCCGAACACAGTGGAACTTCCACTGATAACCTAACAAAAGGGAAACTTGCTTCATGAGCTCGGACGAGAATGGCTGGCCGTTATCTGAATACACGACACGAGGCAAACCATACCTCGGGAAAAATTCACGAACCAACTGCTTGGCAGTGGTCGGGGCAGTGTAATCTGGGACTGGATATGCTTCTGTCCATCGGGAAAGTGCACATACAACTACGAGGACGTACTTGAATCCTCGACAACGGTCCATCTGGATATAATCCATCTGGAGGACTTCAAAAGGGTGATCAGGAGGATGAAATCCACCTTGCTCGACGGGAATGCTTTTACCTGGGTTGAACTGACAACAGATCATGCAAGTACGCACTTTCTGTTTTGCTGCTGCTCGTAAATGCTTATTGAACCAAAGGTTTTGAATACTGTCTAACATAGCTTTTTCTCCTAAATGTGCAGGACTATGTGCTGTGTTAATGATAACTTGAACCATAGAGTCGGGGAGAAACCAAGTAGATTTTCCCTTCGTCATCCATCCCTTTTCTGTCTGGATCCCTCCTAGTTCTGTCCAATTTTTGATTTCATCTGGGGTAGCATGTGTCTGTATGTCAATTACATCTAGTGCGGGATCCCTAACTGTCATGCAATGTGTTGGAACTACTGTCTTTGTCATATCAATCTGAGTATGAGTCTGTGCTGTATGTTTGGCTGTTCGATCTGCCAGGTCGTTACCCTGGGAAATGGTATCTGTGACTTTCGTATGTGCCTTACACTTCATGATGGCTATGGCTGTAGGCAAATGTATTGCTTCTAACAGAGCTTGAATGAGGGGACCGTGCTGTATCTTGGCACCGTGGGAAGTTAAGAAACCTCTCTTTTGCCAGAGGACTCCGAAGTCGTGTACAACTCCGAATGCATAACGGGAATCTGTGTATATGTTAACTTTCTTGTTCTTGGCTCGAATACAGGCCTGGGTCAGAGCGATGAGCTCTGCTGCTTGGGCAGACAGGGTGTCAATACGATGTGTTTCTATGACTTCGGTTTCAGTGGTCACTGCATATGCGGCCACCAACTCTCCTGTACTTGTTCTCATACATGAACCATCCACATAAAGTGTCAGGTCTGGGTCTGGTAATGCGATATCTGTCAAGTCTTGTCTGGGTTTTGTCATAGTGTTAATGACTTCGACACAGTCATGTGCCAAAGGGTCTGTTGTGCTTAACGGTAAAAGTGTAGCAGGATTCAGTGTGTTGCAACGTCTGATTTCTATGTGTGGCTGGAATAATGTCAATTCATAACCTGTCAGTCGTGCTATAGTCAAGTGCTGAGTCTGTGTACGGTTTAAAAGAACTTCCACGGAATGTGGAACTTGTACTGTCAATTGGTGTCCTAATGCTATGGAATCACTTTGTCTGATTGCTAGAGCTGTTGCTGCAACTGATTTCAAGCATGCAGGCAGAGCCTGGGCTACTGGATCTAAAGTACTGGAAAAATAAGCACATGGTTTGTGTGAACCTGCTTGGTCTTGGGTGAGTACTGACAACGCGGTACCTTCGCGCTCTGTGACAAAAAGTGTAAAAGGTTTGCTGTAACATGGTGTCGCTAGAACAGGTGCTTGACATAGGGCTTTCTTCAGGTCGTCAAAAGCTTGTGTATGTTCCTGAGTCTAAGGGAGGACAGTCGATGTCGCTGCCTCCTGGGTTGTCAACTGTATAAGGGGCTTGGCTAGATATGCATACTGAGGGATCCATTGTCTACAGTAAGAGGTGAGACCTATAAAGGCCCGTACCTCCTTTTGTGTCTTGGGTTGTGGCATATGTACAATTAACTGGATGCGGTCAGGTGTAAGCTGTCTCCCCCTCTTGGACAGCAAGTGACCAAGGTACACAACTTGCTGAACACAGAATTGCAGCTTCGAAGGAGACACTTTGTGTCCCTTGTCGGCCAGAAAAAATAGGACCGTCAGAGATGCTTGTTCACATTCTTGTTCACTTCGAGCGGTGATCAATAGATCATCGACATACTGAAGTAGGGCAGTGTTAGCAGGCATGTGGATACTGTCAAGTTGTCTTTTTAATGCTTTGCTATAGATACTCGGACTTTCCGTGAACCCTTGAGGTGCACGTGCAAATTTAAAGCTTCGGCCATTTAAACTGAATCCGAAAAGGTACTGGCTTTCCGGATCAATGGGAACACTAAAGAAGGCATTCTTAAGATCGATTACAGTGAAGAACACCGCTTCAGAATCAATAGCAGTCAATAGGGATGAAATATCTGGGACCACCGGGAACTGAGGTATGATACATTTGTTAAGCTCTCTAAGGTCAATCACTAGACGATATACAGGAGGTTCATTTGGATCAGTACGTTTGAGAATCGGAATGATTGGAGAATTACAGATATTGGAGTCAGTTTCTACAACTACTCCGTGAGCAATGAGCTCGTCAATGATTTTCAATAAGGCTGTTACAGCCTCAGGTGGCAATTTGTATTGTCGAATTCTGGGCAGAACAACTCCTGGCTTGAGTGTGACACGATATGGCGTGATATGCATACAACCTACATCAGTCGGACCTTGTGCCCATAAATGCTGTGGTACATTCTGTAATCGGGGATCAAAATCTCTCAACACATGGTGACCCTTGAAGTCACGTAAAAACAATCTCACTCCTTCCGGAGAACAACATATTACAGCTCCTAGAGCTTTCAGTGTTTTAATACCTAACAAGTTTTCGGGACATGACTTCGTAAGCAATAAATCTGTAGTACGGGACAATGGACCAACTGTTAAGGGAACTGGTTTCGATACTTCATTAACAATAGGCTTTCCTGAAAATCCAAGGGAAACATTCTGTGAGCCTGAGAGGGGTGCCCCTGGAACCTCGTCATGACTAATGGTAGTTCTACTTGCCCCTGTGTCAATCAAAAATTTTCTGTCTTTCCCTAATACCTGACTATGTACATAAGGACCGTCTTGATCTACAGGAATCTCGATGAGAGGCAAACCCACTTCCCTCCCTAGGCTGTTTCATGAATACTGTTGGTAATCTGGATACTCTGACTGTGCATATTGGTACATCTGCTGTGTAACGTGTTGTGTCGCGGCAATGGGCTGGGGCTGTGGTACCGCAACAGTCTGTTGCTGAACATGTTGTGGAGCAAGTTGCGGGTTCTGTTGAATATTCTGTTGGACATGTGCTGGCCTAGGCTGACGTGGTCTTTCTTTCGTTTTGCCTGTAGCAATATTATGTTTTAGAACGGCACAATCACTAATAAAATGACCTGGCTGTTTGCAATAATTGCAATTTCCTTTAACAGGACCTGTAGGGTGACTAGTCTGTGTGTTCTGCATGTTACCCCTCTTCTGACCATCTGCTGGAACAGACTGGGCAACTAATACTTTCATTTTCGTGTCTTTCATGCGTCTTTGTTCATGATCGTGTTCCTCTCTGATTCTATTCTGGTGGTACTGTAACATTTGGGAAGGCGTATTTGCTTGCCATGTACTTTCGACTTTCAATACTCTGTTCTTAACCTGGGGTAAGGAATTCTCAACTAATTTTGTTACGAAAAGATGTGGGAATGACTCGCTACTTGTTTTTAGGCCACTGTTAATAATAAAACATTTCTCGAATCTAGAATAAAAATCACTAGTGTCTTCGTCTGGTTTTTGTTTGCAGGCTGAAATTGCATCCCAATCTTCCTTTTTAAACGTCAATAATCTAGGCAAAACCTGTACTAACAATCCTGGTAATGCTTTCGTTTTATCCCCAAGACCTAAACCTGGGGTGCGTCCTTTATCTTCATCTTCTAATTCGGTCCAATTAATCTTTTTATCTCCCACCTCCCAATCCTTCTCTTTCAGTTTTTCGTAAATCCCTGCTGGCAACAATACTTTTAACATCTTAAGGATGTCTGAATATGTTTAATCACCCATAAGTAACATGTCTTTTAATTCACGGTGGAATCCTGCAGGGTCTTTATCGTGACAAGGTACTATTTTCTTCATTTTCCATTGAGTAGCATTTACATTCAACAAGATGGCTATTATTTGAGATCGACAGTGCTATAATGTATCTCTCATGTTGAAGACCCTGTAGATAGTTGATGTTGGAAGTAGAAACGTCGAATACCTACTGTATTGGTTGAACATTAAATGTGCACATTCAGAGTCTGACCTTATTTTGTAGTTTGTCCTGTGGAAGAATTCTGATGTACACAGTCGAAACAGACATAGCATTTTGGAGCGTAAACTTAGAACCACTCCGTCCCTTAATTCATGTTTTAAGACCATCCCTAAGACTTTGATATTAAAGTCCAATTTTGTGAAATCCAGCGAGAATACAATCTCGGAGGGCGAGGGAAGTGGGGTGGCTCTGACAGCTGAGAGTATATAGGATTGGTCCTGTCACTTGAGTCCTAACCGGTATCAAGCCCTTGTGTTAGAAATGGACCCAGTTGAGCCGGAGAATGAGCCTGTATCGTTAGACCAGGGTGCAATTAATCCGGTTTACTCCGAGGCAGCAGGAGGGGCGATAGGTGGGTCAAAGGAGGTGGATGTGGGTGCTGGGGCTGGGGCTGCCGAGGGAAATCCCTTAGAGTTCATTGAAGAAGATTTAGGAAATTCAGATATGCCAATAATAGCATTATTAAAGAAGCTGGATCTGGATATGCATAAGGGGTTTGAAATATCCAAATTAAATCAAGAGAGTATCCATGCTTCGTGTAGCATTTTGGAGACCAAATTTATTGAACTAAGTTCTCGCACTGAAGTATTAGAGGCCGAGGCAAAGGAACTTCGAGAGTCTGTTGCGGACAATTTTAGAGAGATTGAGGAAATCAAATTCAGAGAGAGGGCGCAGGAAGCCAGAATGGAGAAACTTGAGAACATGCAAAGACGCAATAATCTAAAAATTCTGAAACTGCCAGAAGGAAAGGAAGGGTCAGATATTAGAAAATATTTGGTCCATCTCCTAAAGTGTGAATTGGAGTTAGATGAGGACGAGGAGGTGATCCTAGCAGACATTCAGAGGGTGCACCGGGATCCCTTTAGGTTGAATCCGAATCGCACCAAGCCAAGAAAGATTCTAGTAAACTTTTTGACATTTAATTTGAAGGAGAAAATTCTATCAGTCGCTCTGAAGAAGAAGAGTATCTTAGTTGACGGGGTAAAAATTGAAGTAAGGTCGGAATTGTCACCTGCTACAGCTAACAGACAATAGGAGCTAGGAAAACGTATAGAGCCTCTCAGAGCTTTGGGGGCCACGGTTCAACTCAAATTTCCAGCGTTTTTGAAAGTAATGTGGCGAAACAAGATGCATAATTTTCGAGTGATTGCGGAAGTAGACATATTTATTGAACAATGTCAGGAGATGGCACGTCAGGCAGGAGCGTAAGAAAATAGTAAGAAGAGACTTTAAGGTTAAGATTGTGATATAGGTTAGAAGGGAGAATAGATATAAAAAAAGGCGGAAAAATAGCACGCATCTTTTTTTTTCACTAGTATGATAACTGTATATAGTATGTTAACAAGTGAAGTTCATTACTTAGCTACACCACCACGATAGGCACCCACAGGGCTGAGGCCATAGGGAGGTTGGTTGGGTTCTCCACGGGAGGGAGCTGTAGCAGTAGAAGGGGGGTAGAGGGGGCAGAGGGGGGTAGGGCTTGGGTGGGGAAAACATTTGTAAAAAAATTCCTCAGAAGCTTATTTGCCACCAAGATTTGTGTTAAGTTTTGTAGAGATTTGTATGAGTGGGGCTAGTATAAGGGAATTGAAATTACTGTCATGGAATGTCAACAGGTTGCATGTAAGATCCAGGAGACGGGCAATATTAAAGTATTTAGAGGACTCGCAGGCTCACGTTATTATTTTACAAGAAACACATTTAACCGCAATTGAGTGCAAGGAAATTTTGTTGGGCCAAAGGTGGTTCGCCCATTCGTTTTACAACCCGCAAACTATGGTTACAAAAGGAGTTGCGGTTTTGGTTAGGCAGGGGGTACATTTATGCGTAGAATCCACGATGGCAGACCCAAAAGTTAGATGGGTGATCTTGAATGCAAAAGTGGCAGGTGAGCTACTAATTTTAGTTGGGTATTATGGTCCAAATTTGGATGATGAAGGACCTTTGGATATTCTGGCTAGGGAAATGTTAGGACTTACCGGGAAATAATTATGGCCGGGGATTTTAACGCAGTATTGCACTATAAGATAGATCGGTCAGTAAATTTGCGAGGACTTATGAACCCCGCAATGTCCAATAGAGTAAGGCTATTGATGACTCAATTTGGGTTGTGCGATATTTGGAGGATTAAGCAAGGTCAACAATTAGGATACACATATTATAATAAGAAATATAAGCATAGATCCCAAATTGATTATGTTTTGGTGGATTCTAGATTAAAGGATTCTGTGATGATGGTAGGGCATGTGGGTGTTCACATTTCAGATCATTCGGCCATTTCATTAAATATGAAGATAAAATCGAGCGAAGCAGACTCAATTTGGAGGCTAGACCGCACAGTCCTTTCAGATCAAGAATGTTTACAAGTAATTAATGAAGAGCTAGATGTTTTCTTGGACAAAAATATTGGAACGGCAAGGATCGAGATAGTTTGAGAGACCTGCAAAGCTTTTTTGAGAGGTAGATTGGGAGCTCAGGGGGCGAAAAAGCAAAGATCCTATCATAACAAAGTCACTGAATTAGAAGGCAAGATTCGATTGTTGGAGGCTAATATTAATTCTGCTGAATCCACAATAGAAGACCAGGTCTTGTATGAATTGGAGGAGTTGAAATCGGAATTAATGACAGTCCTTACCCATAGAATTAGAGAAAAATGGGAAGCTAGTCAGTTGGCACACTTTAGCTATGGGGAGGTTTGCGGGAAACTTCTAGCATGGAAGTCAAAGAAAGATCAGGTCTGCAACTTCATTAAGGAAGTGAAGCCGGCAGGGCCTAACACTGTTATTACACAGAGTAAAGGAATAGCAGACGCTTTATTTGGCTATTTCTCAAAATGTTATAAGGAAGATTTAAACCCAGAAATTTCAGCAATAAGGGGATGGTTACAGCTGGTAGATCCACTTCCAACTGAGTTTAAGCAGGTCTTAAATGTGGAAATATCTTTAACTGAAGTGGAAAAGGCCATTAAGTCGGGAAAGAGAGGGAAAGCACCGGGCCGGATGGCCTGCCGGTTGAGGTCTATAATGTTTTGAGTGGAAAGATTGCGCCCATAATTCTACAACTATTTAACAGCATTTTTCAGGGAGATGCGGCTTTGCCGCACTCATGGAATTAGGCTAGCATTGTTTTGATTCCAAAACCAGGGAAATCGCCAAGATACCTAGATTCCTATAGACCTGTCTCGCTACTGAATTGCGACTATAAACTTTTTGCAAAAATAATGGCTGAGAGTGTGGTAAATATTTTACCTGATCTATTTTTCCGTATAATTATCATTACAAGACAGCTCATAAAAATGAGAGGCAGAGTCCGTGGTATCTGAGTTTTACGGGGTTTATTAGAAAAAAAACCTCGAGGTTGGAGATCATGTTCCGTCACCACTAGGGTTCGGGAAGGGATAGTCAACGTTTTATTAACATTACACATTATATATAGTAAGGTAACATAATTGAATCCAATACAGTAGGTGTAACAGGTGAAAAAGAGCGAGATAAGAGCACATGTGCGTAATAGGAGGCGTGAAAATAGGCGTACACGAAGGCGTGCACTGTACATGTCAGAGGAACGTCACAGGAATCGTCACATGTGGGTGGGTGCATAGAGAAAGTTGCAGAATCAGCAGAAAGGTGCGGATGCGTGCGCAGCTAGCATGATGTGACATAGATGTGGTAATTGGGGAGAACTTTAAAACTAGTAGAGGAGACAGAAGTCTGGGATGTCAGAACGACCTGGACCTATGACATATCTGATATCTTATGTTTGGAGGATGTATTATCTGGAGTAAAAGGTCTCTCGGGCAGAGGCTATTCTATACTGAATGCTAGTGCGTGCATATGTGTCTACGTGTCTACGTGCAGGGCCATGGGCCTACTATGGCAACGGGAACTGTAAATTACTTGCATGGAGGCAGGAAGGCTTGCTCTTTGCTCTGCAGCCGGGGAGATGTTTACCTAAATCACTAGACAGGAATGTATTTTCGAGGAGGCTGAACAGATAACTTGAAGGCAAAACACGGTTTTGGCAGGCAGGCCAGGTTGAGCCAGGCACCGCTTCGCTTGGCAGGAAGTACGGCAGAGGTCAGGGATATGTGTTCAGGCTGCAGTATTCAGAGGCAGAAGGCAGAAAGGGCTTGGAGACAGAAATCAGGGCCTAGCTCGGCAGAGCCAGGAAAAAAACGTAAAAGTGTACCATGTAAAGACGTTGGCATGGTATAGTTAGGAACTGAATTATCGATCCATTCATGGTGGATCTGAAAGAGGACATGTTAACGTTGGACGCAAATGTATTTGCGTCTTCATATTCGGTCATGGAGGGAAATTACATGTACTTGAAGCACGTACATGGAGACGTTGGGGTACACGTTAGGGGACATACTTGACCATAAAAATTTCAATTACCTCATTCCCTCCTTGTCCCCTACGGACCCTTCAGGATATATCTATTCTCATGAGTCCATCTATCTGTTCATATAACATCATTTGCTCATCTTTTTTCATTCGAGCACGAGAACGTGGACTTGGACGGGGAATACATGATGTGGCGCACAAGCCGCAAATCGCTGGCCCACATTGTAGACATAGGCAACAACTAAATACAATGAGGAGGGCTATTCCAAGGAAGGATAGGACATTCCATCCCCAGGCTGATATCACGCTCCAGAGCCAACCGGACCAGGACCAGGTGCCTGGATTCTGGTGTATCTGACTAGCAATCTTGTGGAGCCGAGTTATGGCTCTGTATACTGACGGTGCATTATTTGGAATGAAAACACAACAACTGGATCCGATGACTCTACAAGCCCCGCCCCTATCTGCCAGGATGACGTCAAGGACAAGACGATTTTGAAGAACAACAAGTCTCATAGCAGACTGCTCTTCTGTTAAGTTACCTAGGGCGAAAGTAGTTTCATTCACTACAGCTTCAAGGGTTCTGGTCAATCTACGTATCAGTTTACTGTTAGAGACAGTTCCTAAATAGGGAAAGAATCCTTTATTGAAATCTGTGTATTGTTCCCATGTTGTTTCAGTGTAATCGACAATTGGGAGATCTCTCTTGGGTCTAACATGAACGAGATGGGAATTTCTGTGGTAATCAGGTGGGGCTAGAAAAATAGGTGGCAATAGGAATGCAATATAACAAGTACCATCCCAGTCTGGAGGTAAACGTATGTAAGCCGTATGACCACAAATGAAATAGGAATGTCGGGAAGCTTTAAATGTAGACTTGCCTTTATCACTGAATTCAATAACAGTATTACAATCGCTGTGTCCTAAATGTACTGAACCATTCTTTCTAACGCATAGGTCACCTTTCACTGGCAAAACTAAAATTGAAGGTGAGTTCGAACTAGCTTCTGACTGGACATTCAAAATCATGAGGTTAAGTGTAAAATTACCTAATCCATATACTTTGTTTTCTAGATCAGTACCTGTCATTTGGGGAAGACCCTCCTTGTCAGGGAAACATGCCTTATTCATAACTGTGTTCAGGTCTCCCCATATCCAATTACCTTGGGAAACATCGGACTTACTGTCTAACGAGGACATCAATGTAAACCATGCACCACATGAACCATTATGTGTAAACGGATAAGGGAAAAGTGGCAAGGCTCCCGTCATTTTCTGGTAGGGAGGGAGTCGGCCACATACCCAGCAATTAGTAGCATTGCTGGTCTGATGGGAATGATGTAACATACGGATGAAGGAATTGTTACGCAGTGCAAGTCGGTAAGAAAGCTCGTGCGGGGGCAGATCACTGAAGGTGTGGTCTGCAGTGTCATTGAAAGAAGAATGTGTGTGTATAGGAAAATATATATGTAACATATAGCTTAGGCATATAATCGTAAGACTCAGAAAGAACATGATAAGTAAAGTAACGATACATCTGCTTCGCAGATTCTTGCAATATTTCTGTTTCTTGATCTCCTGTCTCTCTCTCTCATTATGGGGGTCTAGCTTATACATGTCAGGAACCCGTCTAACCGCTTCACCCAGGGGGGACTTAAACAATTAAACTGTCTGACTTACTAGACCTCAATTTTAATTTGTACTCCTGGGACGGAGTTTTCTCTACCAGGGGGAGTTTAGTATCAGTCTCTGGAATGTGAAAGTCCTGGGAATCAGTTTTTGGCGGAAGTCCATAGCACTTTTTTACATGGCTCGAGTGGAGCCAATTTTTTCTTCCTTCTAGTTTTACAGCAGTCCTCGTTGTCATCAGAACGATCTTCGGCTCCTTCCAACGGGGCTCCAGAGGGCTCGACCGGTCAAAATTACGTATATACACATAGTCGCCAGGGACGATCTTGTGTGGCTTCACCTCGGTGTTGTCTGGAAAGGCTGCTGCGACCTGTGAACGACATGATTGTAGTGCAGACATCAAGGAAGCAAGGTAATCTGTCAGCATATTACTGTCAACATCAGTTAATTTACGGGGCAGAGGCGTCCCCCACATATTCGGTGGCCGGCCAAAAACCACTTCATACGGGGATAGCCCTGTTCTAGAATGGGCTACCATTCGCATATAGAAGAGGGCAACTGGAAGAGCTACTATCCAGTCTACTCCTTTTTTCTGCACAGACCTTGGCAAGACGTGTTTTCAGAGTCTGATTGTGTCTCTCGACTAAACCAGCTGCTTCGGGATGCCGAACACAGTGGAACTTCCACTGATAACCTAACAAAAGGGAAACTTGCTTCATGAGCTCGGACGAGAATGGCTGTCCGTTATCTGAATACACGACACGAGGCAAACCATACCTCGGGAAAAATTCACGAACCAACTGCTTGGCAGTGGTCGGGGCAGTGTAATCTGGGACTGGATATGCTTCTGTCCATCAGGAAAGTGCACATACAACTACGAGGACGTACTTGAATCCTCGACAACGGTCCATCTGGATATAATCCATCTGGAGGACTTCAAAAGGGTGATCAGGAGGATGAAATCCACCTTGCTCGACGGGAATGCTTTTACCTGGGTTGAACTGACAACAGATCATGCAAGTACGCACTTTCTGTTTTGCTGCTGCTCGTAAATGCTTATTGAACCAAAGGTTTTGAATACTGTCTAACATAGCTTTTTCTCCTAAATGTGCAGGACTATGTGCTGTGTTAATGATAACTTGAACCATAGAGTCGGGGAGAAACCAAGTAGATTTTCCCTTCGTCATCCATCCCTGTTCTGTCTGGATCCCTCCTAGTTCTGTCCAATTTTTGATTTCATCTGGGGTAGCATGTGTCTGTATGTCAATTACATCTAGTGCGGGATCCCTAACTGTCATGCAATGTGTTGGAACTACTGTCTTTGTCATATCAATCTGAGTATGAGTCTGTGCTGTATGTTTGGCTGTTCGATCTGCCAGGTCGTTACCCTGGGAAATGGTATCTGTGACTTTCGTATGTGCCTTACACTTCATGATGGCTATGGCTGTAGGCAAATGTATTGCTTCTAACAGAGCTTGAATGAGGGGACCGTGCTGTATCTTGGCACCGTGGGAAGTTAAGAAACCTCTCTCTTGCCAGAGGACTCCGAAGTCGTGTACAACTCCGAATGCATAACGGGAATCTGTGTATATGTTAACTTTCTTGTTCTTGGCTCGAATACAGGCCTGGGTCAGAGCGATGAGCTCTGCTGCTTGGGCAGACAGGGTGTCAATACGATGTGTTTCTATGACTTCGGTTTCAGTGGTCACTGCATATGCGGCCACAAACTCTCCTGTACTTGTTCTCATACATGAACCATCCACATAAAGTGTCAGGTCTGGGTCTGGTAATGCGATATCTGTCAAGTCTTGTCTGGGTTTTGTCATAGTGTTAATGACTTCGACACAGTCATGTGCCAAAGGGTCTGTTGTGCTTAACGGTAAAAGTGTAGCAGGATTCAGTGTGTTGCAATGTCTGATTTCTATGTGTGGCTGGAATAACGTCAATTCATAACCTGTCAGTCGTGCTATAGTCAAGTGCTGAGTCTGTGTACGGTTTAAAAGAACTTCCACGGAATGTGGAACTTGTACTGTCAATTGGTGTCCTAATACTATGGAATCACTTTGTCTGATTGCTAGAGCTGTTGCTGCAACTGATTTCAAGCATGCAGGCGGAGCCTGGGCTACTGGATCTAATGTACTGGAAAAATAAGCACATGGTTTGTGTGAACCTGCTTGGTCTTGGGTGAGTACTGACAATGCGGTACCTTCGCGCTCTGTGACAAAAAGTGTAAAAGGTTTGCTGTAACATGGTGTCGCTAGAACAGGTGCTTGACATAGGGCTTTCTTCAGGTCGTCAAAAGCTTGTGTATGTTCCTGAGTCCAAGGGAGGACAGTCGATGTCGCTGCCTCCTGGGTTGTCAACTGTATAAGGGGCTTGGCTAGATATGCATACTGAGGGATCCATTGTCTACAGTAAGAGGTGAGACCTATAAAGGCCCGTACCTCCTTTTGTGTCTTGGGTTGTGGCATATGTACAATTAACTGGATGCGGTCAGGTGTAAGCTGTCTCCCCCTCTTGGACAGCAAGTGACCAAGGTACACAACTTGCTGAACACAGAATTGCAGCTTCGAAGGAGACACTTTGTGTCCCTTGTCGGCCAGAAAAAATAGGACCGTCAGAGATGCTTGTTCACATTCTTGTTCACTTCGAGCGGTGATCAATAGATCATCGACATACTGAAGTAGGGCAGTGTTAGCAGGCATGTGGATACTGTCAAGTTGTCTTTTTAATGCTTGGCTATAGATACTCGGACTTTCCGTGAACCCTTGAGGTGCACGTGCAAATTTAAAGCTTCGGCCATTTAAACTGAATCCGAAAAGGTACTGGCTTTCCGGATCAATGGGAACACTAAAGAAGGCATTCTTAAGATCGATTACAGTGAAGAACACCGCTTCAGAATCAATAGCAGTCAATAGGGATGAAATATCTGGGACCACCGGGAACTGAGGTATGATACATTTGTTAAGCTCTCTAAGGTCAATCACTAGACGATATACAGGAGGTTCATTTGGATCAGTACGTTTGAGAATCGGAATGATTGGAGAATTACAGATATTGGAGTCAGTTTCTACAACTACTCCGTGAACAATGAGCTCGTCAATGATTTTCAATAAGGCTGTTACAGCCTCGGGTGGCAATTTGTATTGTCGAATTCTGGGCAGAACAACTCCTGGCTTGAGTGTGACACGATATGGCGTGATATGCATACAACCTACATCAGTCGGACCTTGTGCCCATAAATGCTGTGGTACATTCTGTAATCGGGGATCAAAATCTCTCAACACATAGTGACCCTTGAAGTCACGTAAAAACAATCTCACTCCTTCCGGAGAACAACATATTACAGCTCCTAGAGCTTTCAGTGTTTTAATACCTAACAAGTTTTCGGGACATGACTTCGTAAGCAATAAATCTGTAGTACGGGACAATGGACCAACTGTTAAGGGAACTGGTTTTGATACTTCATTAACAATAGGCTTTCCTGAAAATCCAAGGGAAACATTCTGTGAGCCTGAGAGGGGTGCCCCTGGAACCTCGTCATGACTAATGGTAGTTCTACTTGCCCCTGTGTCAATCAAAAATTTTCTGTCTTTCCCTAATACCTGACTATGTACATAAGGACCGTCTTGATCTACAGGAATCTCGATGAGAGGCAAACCCACTTCCCTCCCTAGGCTGTTTCATGAATACTGTTGGTAATCTGGATACTCTGACTGTGCATATTGGTACATCTGCTGTGTAACGTGTTGTGTCGCGGCAATGGGCTGGGGCTGTGGTACCGCAACAGTCTGTTGCTGAACATGTTGTGGAGCAAGTTGCGGGTTCTGTTGAATATTCTGTTGGACATGTGCTGGCCTAGGCTGACGTGGTCTTTCTTTCGTTTTGCCTGTAGCAATATTATGTTTTAGAACGGCACAATCACTAATAAAATGACCTGGCTGTTTGCAATAATTGCAATTTCCATTAACAGGACCTGTAGGGTGACTAGTCTGTGTGTTCTGCATGTTACCCCTCTTCTGACCATCTGCTGGAACAGACTGGGCAACTAATACTTTCATTTTCGTGTCTTTCATGCGTCTTTGTTCATGATCGTGTTCCTCTCTGATTCTATTCTGGTGGTAATGTAACATTTGTAACATTTGGGAAGGCGTATTTGCTTGCCATGTACTTTCGACTTTCAATACTCTGTTGTTAACCTGGGGTAAGGAATTCTCAACTAATTTTGTTACGAAAAGATGTGGGAATGACTCGCTACTTGTTTTTAGGCCACTGTTAATAATAAAACATTTCTCGAATCTAGAATAAAAATCACTAGTGTCTTCGTCTGGTTTTTGTTTGCAGGCTGAAATTGCACCCCAATCTTCCTTTTTAACTGTCAATAATCTAGGCAAAACCTGTACTAACAATCCTGGTAATGCTTTCGTTTTATCCCCAAGACCTAAACCTGGGGTGCGTCCTTTATCTTCATCTTATAATTCGGTCTAATTAATCTTTTTATCTCCCACCTCCCAATCCTTCTCTTTCAGTTTTTCGAAATCCCTGCTGGCAACAATACTTTTAACATCTTAAGGATGTCTGAATATGTGTAATCGCCCATAAGTAACATGTCTTTTAATTCACGGTGGAATCCTGCAGGGTCTTTATCGTGACAAGGTACTATTTTCTTCATTTCCAATAATTCCATTTTAGTCAAAGGGGTGTATACAAATACACGTTCAAGCGTATCATCTGGCTTCCGGATTGGATGTACTTCTCGTAAAGGATTCTGTCTGTCTAGGTGATATGGCTGTCTGACTGGGGGTGGAACTGAAACGTGACGTGGAGTCAGGAACGTACTATAATTGTGGCGTTGTTCTAAAATGATATCAATTAAATCGGTACCTAGACCTCTCCATCTTCTCAGGAGTAAGTCTTGCAGTAGATTATACAGGGGACCTGGATCAGACTGATGGTTTTCATACTGGATAATGAGATGTTGAATCATGTATATACCAGCCAATCGCTGTTCTTCTGGGGTAAGACTTAAAAACGTGTGCACTACTAGTTCGTCTTTATATATACTGTCATCCTCGGCCCATTGGACTGCTGACCGGGCTAGTTCCTGATCACGTAAGGTAGTGAGTTCATGATAACCTATTCTTTCTTTCAGGATTTTGTCAGTAACTTGGAAAATATGTTCAATGTTGTTGTGTTGAATATGGAGGATAATATTTTATCACTGTTTAATAAAAACCCAGAAGTAGTTAGCGCTGTTGATATCACTGTAAAGGATCAAGGGAGACGGGTGAAATGGAGCAAAGTTATACCTGAGGAGTTCTTTCACTCTCTTAATGAGAAAGTGGGCAGCGATATTAATGTTTGTAGAGAGCCCCTGAGATTTAAAGGGAATATCATTGGGTCTTTTGAAGCCATCTGTCGCCAGGTGGCAGATGACCTAAAATGCAAAGCCACAAAGAGAGAGAGAAAGGCTGAGGGGTGGTTCAATAAAGCATGCTCCAAATCACATCGAGTACTCCAGAAAGCACTGAAAAAGGTTCCCCGTGATAGAATGGAGGTGGCGAGGCTTAGGAAACAATACAATCAGGATATCCTAGCTAGGAAAAATGAAATTAAGAAACAGGCGTGGGATAATTTGTATGAAAAAGCTACCTTGAGGGACAGCGCAAAGTTCTGGACCATTGTTAATACACCTTTGTTCAATGGGAAAGAAAATGCGCCACTGGAACTAAATATCCCTGAGAAGGAATGCCTGGACCATTTCCAAAAAATCTATGGCAGCAATATTGACTTAGGACCTGCTAATTTAACACCAATTGACATTCAAGCCCCCCTTCTAAGTTTTACCATTAAAGAGGTACAGAGTGCTATCGAAGGCATGTCATCACAGAAGGCCCCCGGGCCAGATGGCGTACCCGCAGATATGTACAAAACAAACTCAGCAATGTGGTCAGTTGTGCTTACTAATGTTTTTAACGTAGTTGGTATAGACAAGATAAGACCTCCAACTACTTGGTCACAGGCTGTCATCATCCCCATATTCAAGAAGGGCCAAAGGGGGGACCCTAGATGCTACAGACCCATATCCCTGCTAGATTCCTCATTTAAAATCTTGGGTAAAATAATACTAGAGAGAATCTCAGCCTGGTCATCTGACAAAAACATCTTGTGTGATGCACAGTATGGGTTTAGATCTGCCAGAGGTACAGAAGACCAATGCCTCAATTTGCACCTTATACTTAGCAAATACACTGTAGCATCAAGGGGGATGATGTACCTGGCCTTCATGGACCTGTCCACAGCTTTTGATCTAGTTAATAGGTCAAAGCTGTGGACAATACTCCTAGAAATGGGACTGGATCGGGCTCTTGTGGATTTTTTGGCGCGACTCCACAGTGACCTAAAGGCAACTATCCGCATGACCCAAGAAGGGAACTGTACCTCCTTTTTTAAATCGGGAAGGGGCACCTATGCTCTTCTCCCTTTATATTAACTCCCTTGGTGACTCGTTGAAAACTGCCTCTGCAGATGTGCCCTGCATGGGTGGTTCCGTGACGCCGGTACTTTTATATGCCGACGACACGGTGCTGATGTCAAGGACCCCGAGGGGCCTTCAACATCTCCTTAACACCTTTGGGGCTTTTATGCAAGACCTGGATTTAGTGATTAACGCCGGAAAATCGCATGTCATGGCTGTGGGTAATTCAAAAAGTAATATCAGAACCCTGACTTGTAACGGTGCCGCACTTACTAAGGTTAAAACCTTCACATATCTAGGTGTGGTGTTCGACGAGAAAGGGACATGGGCACCACAAATCCAGAACAAGATCGCAGCAGTAAAAAGATCTTCTGCTGCTATATTGAGGTTCGCCAAACGTTTAGGCGGCAAACCACCAGAGGCTATATTATCCATATACAAAGCCAAAACCCTGGCAATAGCAAGATATGGAGCCTCCATCTGGGGACATAAGAACACAACCCAAATCCAAAGGGCAGAGAACATTTTTCTGCGAACTGTTCTGGGCTTACCTAACTCCACACCTGCTCACTCAGTACATATGGAACTAGGGGTGGGTTACATTGAAGATATGTTGTCTCTTGCACCACTAAGGGCATGGATTAAAACCTGGCTTAATCCTAATTTAACTTTGAACCACACGATTATAAAAGATTGTATGGGGCGGGATCGTGTGGCTGAGATCGAGTGGCTTTCTTATATTAAGAAAATAGCACAATATCTGGGCCGCCCTGATCTGTATACCAACCCTGAAGGCCTACAAAAAGATGATATTAGTTGGGCAAAATTGGAATATATAAAGAAAAGAGAAGCCGAAAGAGAAACTCGCGAGATTATGAAGCCAACCGTGAGGTCCCACTTTTTGATAATAACATCTTTATCTATCGAACCATACCTGGCGGTAGTAAACAAGCCTTTCCACCGGTGGCTTCTTACTAAATTTCGTTTTGATCAGTCTCACTTCTTGCTGGGTGAATACAATAAATGGTGTAAACCACATGAGAACGCCCCCTGTAAGTGTGACGATTTCTCAGACCAGGATTCTCTTCATTTCTTCTTTTTTTGTCCTTTTTTTAGAATTGCAAGAGAGAAATACATTAAGCCCATATTAAATGATTACAAATTTACCCAAGTGAAACCGGCCTTTCTGTTTTTACAGTTAATGGAAACACCCCTAACCATGTATGGGGTGGCAAACTTTCTCACTATGTCCATCAGGTCGCGTCGAAACAGAGCGAAGGCATCGATCAACTGTCCTAGCCTTGGTTAAAAACTGTACGCCCAGTAGGGGCAGCACTATTAATATGATTGTATTATAGGTTTGTAAATATTATTGTAAATATATCATTGAACAAACTCCATTCCACAAAACGTATAAATGAAATTGTGTAGTAAACCACAGACAGTGCAGTATGAGGATAAACATTTTTAATTTTTCTATAACCTTTGTAAAAATGAAATTTGTAAATAGGAAATTTTGTATTTGTATATAATGTGTCTTGTTTTTAAGCTATTTATATAAAAAAAAATTCTCTATATACTCCAATAATCAACTATGAATGTATAGCATACTTTTGTGATTTTAATCTAATCGAATAAAGTGTTTTTGACTCTGACTCTGACTCTGTTCAAGAGAACATTGCTCTGGTATCGGGGAAAGGTATCGTTTCTTGCTTTCCAGACGAATGGGTCTGTCAAAAGGATTACCTAAAGGGTATTGTTTAGGAGGTTTCGTTCTACCTACATACGCTACTATATCTTGAGTTACTGTAGTATTCTCTGGTTCTTTCTCCTCTGAGGACACTTTATCGTCTGACTCGGCTGTCCTTTCGGTATTTTGTCGGGTATGTATGGCTACTATTTCTTTACGGATTTTTCTAGACATAGCCTCTATACATTTCTCTCTGTCACGCTTACAATCTGCAATATTCTGACTCCATTTAATCAATACATTCATCTCTTCTTGATCAAAACCTGGTCGATCTCGTTCTCTTATCAAACAATTAATCAAGAACCGTAATATTAAAGCTTGTGTATCAACTTTCTGATATGCCATGGCTTCACGAACACATTCAGGGCCTTCTCCTGTTTGAATAAAATGATATATCCTATCTAATTGTTCTGACATTCCTGGTAGTGTAACCAAAAAATCTGCAACACGTCTTAAACGTAACGAAGCTAACATCATGGGTCCTGTCTTGCCAGGTACTGAATCATATCTACAATCTGTAAGATATTCTTTAAGTTTTTCGGCTGGGGTCGCTTTCGGGGTACGTAACGTAGCTAATTCTCTCATTGTCAGGCGCTGTATTTGCGGCGGGGTGTGATAGGGACCTCCTGTGGCACCTCCTGAAGCGGATGCCTGTGCATAACCGGGCTGTAGCGGGGTTGAACCTTGGGCTGCGTCTGTCGAAAAAGGATTAGTAAGGGGAACAGTAGGGGAATTGATAACAGGTGCGGGAAAATGCTGACGTGGAGGGGTCGTGGCTTGTGGTAATCGATCAGCAGGGATAGGATGTGGCAGATTATTATTAGCAGGTTGTACGGGTACGTTGGTATATGCGGGAGCTACATCATCTAAATAGGAAGAAAGGAAAATATCTGCTGCGGTTTTATGGTGACGTACTTTAGTCGGGATCAATGGTGGTGGCAAGTTACTGGATACTTCCGGGTTGGCCTTAGGCAGGCCCTCGGCAAGAACTGGATACATGCCTGTAATGAGTGCATTTCTTTTACGGTCTAATTGTTCTGATCTGACCTGTTCTCCTTCTTCTAGTAACTCTTTTTCTTTGGCTTTTTCGGACTCTTCTCTACTTCTATCTGCTTTTCTGAGTGCTTTTTCTGTTCTTCTATGCGATTCTTTACGCCACAATTCTATGGCATCTTTCTGAGACTGTCTGGCTTTCTTTTTCCATAATGCTTCTTCTACTCTCATGATACACTCGGCATCCCATGTCCCTGAGACAGGCCATCTAAACTGTTCTTCTAAATGCTTGGTGTAGTCCACCCACAAGTCTAAATACAACACAGCGTCTAAGCCGTGCTTGTGGTACATAAAATATCCCGGAGTGTCCCTAGGTGGGACAGGCACTGCTTCTTCGAGTATCCCTTTCCTAGTTCCTATCTGACGCAATTTCGAGAATAACGGCATCTTTACTTTGACTTGAATACAATAAACACGGCAATGAAAAGCAAACAGTCATTCATACCACAACATGAAACACATTAAAACATTTCGAATAGATACTGTCTAGCACATAAAACACAATACTTAGAATCACGTGAGAATAATGCTAGAAGGCTTGAATCTTGAATCACTGAATTACTGAATTACTAGATGCACTGCTAAACAGTACAGACCGGTCCCGTAAAGAGACACGTCATACCGCGCTCACCTAAGTGAACACGTACGGACCAGGACTGTGTACCCAGACCTGTCTTTACCGGACACAAACTAATGCACCCGTCTAGATGCGTCCCTAGCAACGGTACTCACCGGGAGCAATACTTGAACTTGAACTTGAAGGCCTCGGACTGGACTGGACATCTACTGGTACTGCTACTACGCATGCGCCTCGTCACATCGGAACTGGTGGGCCTCTGGATACACCGGACACTGCTGCTCTCGGCTGGGCTCTGGTCGGGATCCTCCGCACTCCTCACCGCCTCGTCTGGATGTCGACCGCAGTCTCAGTCACCTCCGTAGGCCTGAGGGAGATACAGGAAAACCTGCAGATGCGCATAGGTGTCCGTCACAGCTGTGGCAGGGGACAAGGCCTGCAACGCTTCACCGGCGCGTGGGGTGGGGGAGGGGTCCCTATTCGGGCGCCAAATTATGTGGTAAATATTTTACCTGATCTATTTTTCCGTATAATTATCATTACAAGACAGCTCATAAAAATGAGAGGCAGAGTCCGTGGTATCTGATTTTTACGGGGTCTATTAGAAAAAAAACCTCGAGGTTGGAGATCATGTTCCGTCACCACTAGGGTTCAGGAAGGGATAGTCAACGTTTTATTAACATTACACATTATATATAGTAAGGTAACATAATTGAATCCAATACAGTAGGCGTAACAGGTGAAAAAGAGCGAGATAAGAGCACATGTGCGTAATAGGAGGCGTGAAAATAGGCGTGCACGAAGGCGTGCACTGTACATGTCAGAGGAACGTCACAGGAATCGTCACATGTGGGTGGGTGCATAGAGAAAGTTGCAGAATCAGCAGAAAGGTGCGGATGCGCGCGCAGCTAGCATGACGTGACATAGATGTGGTAACTGGGGAGAACTTTAACACTAGTAGAGGAGACAGAAGTCTGGGATGTCAGAACGACCAGGACCTATGACATATCTGATATCTTATGTTTGGAGGATGTATTATCTGGAGTAAAAGGTCTCTCGGGCAGAGGCTATTCTATACTGAATGCTAGTGCGTGCATATGTGTCTACGTGTCTACGTGCAGGGCCATGGGCCTACTATGGCAACGGGAACTGTAAATTACTTGCATGGAGGCAGGAAGGCTTGCTCTTTGCTCTGCAGCCGGGGAGATGTTTACCTAAATCACTAGACAGGAATGTATTTTCGAGGAGGCTGAACAGATAACTTGAAGGCAAAATACGGTTTTGGCAGGCAGGCCAGGTTGAGCCAGGCACCGCTTCGCTTGGCAGGAAGTAAGGCAGAGGTCAGGGATATGTGTTCAGGCTGCAGTATTCAGAGGCAGAAGGCAGAAAGGGCTTGGAGACAGAAATCAGGGCCTAGCTCGGCAGAGCCAGGAAAAAAACGTAAAAGTGTACCATGTAAAGACGTTGGCATGGTATAGTTAGGAACTGAATTATCGATCCATTCATGGTGGATCTGAAAGAGGACATGTTAACGTTGGACGCAAATGTATTTGCGTCTTCATATTCGGTCATGGAGGGAAATTACATGTACTTGAAGCACGTACATGGAGACGTTGGGGTACACGTTAGGGGACATACTTGACCATAAAAATTTCAATTACCTCAAGAGGTTGAGTCTGGTTATTCCTAAACTAGTTCATGAAGATCAAAGGGGTTTTAATTAAGGGTAGGTTCATAAAGGAACTCACTTTTTCTTTGATAGGTGCATTAGATATGGCCACGGCCTACAAACTACCCTTGGCGGCTATAGAGCTTGACGCCGCCAAGGCTTTTGATAAGGTAAATTGTTTTTTTTAAAGGCCCTTTTGAGCCATTTAGAGTTAGGCCTGCACTTTACTAATTCACTGCTATCATTGTACAACTCCCCTACTTCTAGGGTATTGATTAATGGGATCTTAACTCAGTCCATTAAAGTGATGCGGGGTACACGGCAGGGATGCCCATTATCCCCTTTATTGTTCGATCTTTATATAGAGCCCCTGGCCTGTAGGATCAGGAGCGCTGAAAATATTCCTCCTTTTGTGGTAGAAGGGTGGTCCAAAAAAATCGGATTATATGCAGATGACATAATTATTTATACCCCTAATCTGCAACAAACAATGCAAGGTCTGTTAGAGATAACTAAAGAGTTTGGCCTTGTCTCAGGATATGAGATCAATGAAGACAAAACTGAGATCATGGTATGGAATCTTGATGCAGGTCATTTAAATTGCAAACCTGAAATGAGGTATCTGGGGGTGAGGATTACACAGAATCTTGTTGACCTAGCGGGAACGAACTTTTTAAGGATAAAAAGAGAAATAGGAGTTATGCTGCGGGGCTGGGGACATTTACCGCTTAATTTGTATGGCAGCACAAACTTGGTGAAGATGGTGCTTCTGCCAAAGCTGACTTTTTTGTTTGAAACTATCCCTCTAGTATTTAAAAAAGAATGGTTTAAGAGGCTGCAGAGTGAGGTCTGCTCATTTATATGGACGTCGAAAGGATCCTGTCTTTTCGGGAACTAGATAAGGCGAGAACTGCTTAAAGGGGGATTGGCGGCCCCGGATTTTCAGTTGTATTTTTGGGCTTTCCAGTTAAAAAACTTTAGAACTTTGTTGAATATTCTGATGACTACAACTATAGGGTTATTGTTTGCGGCAATGCTAAAGTCTTGTAAATATAATGAATGGGGCTTCTTGTGTAAATTTTCTGATCCAAGGTGTTGGACTTGGCCCTTCTCACAGGTTCACATCTGAACTTTTTGCTTTTAATCTGTGATATATGTTGATGATTTTTGGTCTGTGCGCACTTTTTCCCTGTGTCGCAGAGTAAAGTGCGTGCATGTAGTTAGGCTGGCCTGCTCTCCCATAGGGATGCATGGGGAATGTCTGTGTCCCTGGTAGTTCCTGATGCGTGGGGAGTGCAGACTCAAATTTGGTAAGTGCGAGCTCGTGAGAATGAACGCTTCGCAATGGTGTATGTGGCATGAGTGTGTCATTTGTAGAAATGCCACTTCTAAGAGTTGGCATATTATTGTAAAATATGCCTGGCGTGTGATTGGCTGGAGCTGGCTGGTGAGCCTGGCTCCAGGAAGGCTGGATGGGTCTGCCCGGTGGTGAGTGTGAGATTAGCATGTTGATGGCTTGGGAGGAGTGCACCTGGTCCCTGATGGGGCTGGACTTTCCCCACACAATGCTGGCTCCACCCCCCTATAGTGCGACTGATGACCCTAGCCCTGCCAGTGAATGAAATGGGTGGTTGAGCTATCAAGGGTATTTCAAAACCAGCTGCGACTGGTTTTCCCCCCACCCTGCACCTACAGACAAAGGGTTTTACAGTATAAGAAGGGGCTGTGTCTCCATACAAATTGGTTCTGTTCTGTTCCAGGATCTTGCCAGAGGGGGCTGCTGCTGTTGCTGGGGCCAGGAGGACCGCCACGTGGCTGTCTCCCTGCCTGGAGACCTAGTGTGCTGGCTCTGGGCCCAGCCTTGCCCCCCTGCCTGCCTAAAAGACTTTGTGCTGGACTTTGTGCTTGGGGAGCGCCCTCCCTTGTCCCCAGCGCTGGGAGCGCCTTGTTTTTGCCTTTTAGTGCTGTGAGCGCTCTCCCCTGCCTGTATAGCGCGGAGCGCGCTTCTCTTTATCCTGAAGCGCTTGGGAGCGCTTTGCCCGGCCGAGCGAGTGCCCACCTCGCTTTATACTTTATTTAAGAGCCGGTGCCCACCCGGCATTGCCTGTGTTATTTTAATAATTTAAAAGCCGGTGCCCACCCGGCATTGCCCCGTGTTCACCACCGCGGCCCAGGCGTGTGTGAAACCCTCGCCGGGCCGCCGCGCTGCCTGCGACGACCCGGAAGCAGCTTGAAGGCTGGCCAATCCCAGCGAGGCCCGAGAGAGGGATCGGAAGTCCCACCCTCAGGCGCCGCAGCGAGGCGAGAGGAAATCCCCGGGGAGAAGCAGCGCAAGGAGACGCATCCGGCCCAGGAGACCCGGTGAGTGCAGGGGGGCATTGCGCATTGAGTCCCCCAAGCGGGACTCCTCCTACAGAGGCTCGAGGCCGGCCCCATTGTTTCGTTGAGCCCCGAGGGGCTCCAGGCATTCCGAGGGTGCCCGAGCGGCACAGAGAGGCAGCGGGCCGCTCCGACGAGCACAGTTACTTCCCGAGTCCACGAGGGACTCCAACGAGAGGGGCAATTCTTGTTTAAAAGCCCAGAGGGGCTCACGGCACCGCAGTTGTTCTCCGAGCCCTGAGAGGCTCTGAGGTGCCAGTTCTTGTTTTCAAGGACTGAGAGGCTCCAGCCACAGTCCTTTCCACGAGCCTGAGAGAGGCTCCTGCGTGCCATATTTGTTTAGAGCGCTGAAGCTCTTTCGTGCCTATTTGCTTCACGAGCCCTGACAGGCTCTTGGGGGGCCCAGTGAGTTGGTTAGAGCCCCGTGGCTTCCACGCTGTGTTCCCTCACCTGTGTTCTTGTGCCCACGTGGCTCCAACGTTGGCATCATCTTTGATTTACAACTGTCCAGCACTTAGTGGACAGTTGCTACGTTTAGGCTTGTGTTCTGTGCTGCCTGCGCAGCCTTCCCTGACATTGGACTCAGGGCATTTCAGCCCTTGCGAGGCCAGTTGGCCTGAGGGACAGTTCTAGTGTTGTGCTATGTGCACCCTGCACATTGTAATTTACCTGTGTATGTGATTCCTGCGCAAATGTTCTACCTGCACCTCTAAATGTGTTTTAATGCCTCATGTGCAATGTGTTGATGTCATTACCTTTGCTAAAAGTGACCTGCTTAGGTATTTTATGTTTTATCCCCTTTGCTAAAAGTGACCTGCTTAGAGGATTGTTTATGTTCCCTTACCTTTGCTAAAAGTGACCTGCTTAGGTATTCTATGTTTTATCCCCTTTGCTAAAAGTGACCTGCTTAGAGGATTGTTTATGTTATTACCTTTGCTAAGAGTGACCTGCTTAGGTGATTGTTTAGGTTTCCTTCCCTTTGCTAAAAGTGACCGGCTTAGGTGATGGTTTTCCTTCTATAGGTCCTGATGATAAGGTCCTAGTTCCCTGCGTGATTTTCCTACAGTGTTTAGGGTTGCGTAGGAGGTATTTACTCTTTACCAGTGTTTACTGGTTGTGTGTTGCATTTACTATTTTGGTGCTAGTCATTATATGTTTATGTGCTAAGTGTTATACCTACAAGTATTATTTCTAACAAGTGCTTACCCCTGACAGTGGTCCATGTGGCCCTGTCCTAAACATAATCCCTTGTAAATTCTGCCCGTGCCTGTTGGCACATTGTAAAGTTTGTGTGTTATCTAATGTGTTTTAACTATAATACAAAGGCTATTTTTTATATAACCTTGTGTGGAGTTTCCTTTGTGGTGGGCCTTGGATGTTGTTGCTGGGTGCGCGCGCAAATGCTTTACACATCGCCTCCGAGATTAGCCTTGCTGCTCGCGTCACGTTACCTAGAGGGTGAGCAGGGGCTATCTTGGTGTGTAACTCCCTTGCCCTGACTTAGACTTGGTGATCCCTGACTGACTTTTACGTGAGCCTTGGCCGGCCCGGGGTCCCGGGTCTAACATTGGTGGCAAGCGGTGCGGATTGGACTTGCGTTTGCGCTGTACCACAGTGGCGACAGGCCGCACTACAAAACTCTACATTTTTAGATAACCACATTTTGGGGATTATTGTTTTTCAGGTGAAGATCAGTATTGCTTCTCCTGAAAGGTGTCATTTTGTGTTTTGTCCAGTACCTTGTTCCCTGCCCTGCTCCCAGAGTTTGGTGCCTGTGCCACTTGTGGTCAGGTTGAGAAAATCAGGGGTGGTAGAAACTGCCTTACCAGTCCGAGGGGAGGGTTGTGTGTGAATGAGTGGTGTGTTACACTGGACAGAGGAGGGCAAGTTCTCTGAGATAGGAATCTTGCTGAATTTTGTTAATTGTGTACTCCTGTTTAGCTCAGACCCCCAGGTTCCCTGTGTCAAACTTGTCTCTGGAACGTCTGCCAAAATGGAGCCTGCTTTTGATCTCAGTGATCTCGTTTGGTACAGTATGCAGGAGTTAGAAGGGTTCTGTAGAGAGAGAGAGACATAGGGGTGGAGGAGTCAGATACTCAGAACCAACTTAGGAACCACCTGGTCCAATGGTATAAGGACCAAAGGGATCTTGAGCACAGTGAGAGAGATCGGGCCCGGGCCGCACGCCATGAGGGTGGTGAGTCTGTGGGGAGCCCTGAAGATTCTGATGAAGAAGATGATGACAGTGGAAGGGCACCAGCAGATAGTGAGGACCCCATAGGTAGGGAGTCCCTTGCTGGGCCCAGTGTCAGTACCAGCGCCCCATCCCTTGTCCTGTCCCCAGAAGAGTGGGAAGATAGGGAGAAAGAAAGGGAGTATCAGCTAGCGATGGAACAGCTCAGGTTGGAGCATGTCCAAGTTATGGCGCAGCTGGGTGTCAAGAAACAACAACTAGAGGTCGAGAGAGCTCTAGCGTGGGAGAGGATAGAGGTGGAGAGAAGGGCCATCATCCATGAGAAAGCAGCCCTAGAGGATAGACTCTCCCCTGCCCACAGTTGTAATTGTCTAGATTCCCCAGGGAGGGTGGAGTCCAGTGGTGGCAGCGATTTAAGTGTCAGTGTAGACAGTCCCACTCCCAGTTCCCCGAGTATGGCTCCTGTTTCCAAAGGAGGAGGAGAATAGGTTGAGGTTTAGGAACCTTAGGAAACCGTCTCATCAGTCTTGGGAAGATTTTGTGGATGACTGTTGTGGAGCCCTGTGTGATTGGGTACGGGAGCCCCCGAAATGTGATTGGGACATATTGTTCAATATGTTTCTTAGAGAGCAGTTGCTCAGTGTTGTTTATCCAGGATTGCGCCAACACCTGGTAGGGTGTGGATTGTCTGAACCATATGAGCTGGCAGAGGAAGCAGACCGATGGGAAAGTGCGAGAGGTTCTTTAGCGTCACTAGTGAGTGATTCCAACAAAAGTGGGTCAGGTTTTCTCCAACCCAGCGTGGTGGAGGAGGGTGAAAGTAGCCAGCTAGGTCCCAGTATAGTGAGGAGGGTGTAGGGGCTTACTGCCTGTCTCAGGGGAGCAGGAGTGAGTGTGAGACCGAGAGTCCCCAGATGCCCGAAGCCCTGCCTCAGAGCCTGGATGGTTTCTTTAGGGAACACCAGGGTGGGGACCTAAGCTTACCTGTTAGTTCACTTGAGGGGGATCTCCTAGTGTGTGGAGGACCTGGAGCATCTGTAAGCGGAGCTTCTATGGTTGTAGAGTCTGGCAGTACTGCTCCAGTAGGGAGAGTACAGAAGTCCAGTGAAAAGAGTGATGAGGGGATAGGATGTGAGTGCCCAGAAGTCCTGGAGTGCCAGGCAGTGATTCCACCAAAGGTTCTAGACCAGAGGTTGGAGGTCCAGGTCCAGGGTTTGCCTGACCTGAAGGGTGGGAATACTGTAATCAGTGTCCTGACCAGTTCCTTCTCCAGAGGTACCGCCCCGGTTGCGAGGGAGCAGGACTCTGGAAGGGGGTGCAGAGGGTGGGAGAGCCCACCTCTGACCCCAGTACCACCTGAGGGGTTAAACCCTAGGTTGGGAGAATGGTGTTTAGAGGGTACCCCTCGCAGGAGGAGGAGGAACCCTAGGAGAAGAGGTAAGGGGAGGAGAGCCTTCCCTGAGACTCCTGGTCCACCTAGGGTTGTAGACCCTAGGCTGGAGAACCAGTGGCAGTCTAGCCCTGTCTTGCAGACAGGAAGACTGGAAAATGGCTATTATGTGCCAGGGGTTACTACCCCCCACTTTGTGAGTAGGCAGGAACCAGTGGCACCTGGGTGGCCTAGGGCCTGGTCCTGGCCGAGGGCAGCTGGAGAGTACCAGTGGGGTAGCCCAGTTAGTCCCTACCATAGTGTTAGAAAGAACCCCAGGGGTTCACCGTGGCGTAAAACAGGAGGGTGTCCCTGCAGTTGTGGGCCCGCGTCCGTGTTTTATCGCCCCAAGCAGGGAAGCCCATCACGGTGGTGATTGGTCTGCCCTGCGTTTTGGCTGGAAGGGGGTTGTGTTGGACTTGGCACTTCTGGCAGGTACACCCCTAAACTTTTTGCTTTTAATCTGTGATATGTGTTGATGATTTTTGGTCTGTGCGCACTTTTTCCCTGTGTCGCAGAGTAAAGTGCGTGCATGTAGTTAGGCTGGCCTGCTCTCCCATAGGGATGCATGCGGAATATCTGTGTCCCTGGTAGTTCCTGATGCGTGGGGAGTGCAGACTCGAATTTGGTATGTGCGAGCTTGTGAGAATGAATGCTTCGCAATGGTGCATGTGGCATGAGTGTGTCATGTGTAGAAATGCCACTTCTAGGAGTTGGCATATTAATGTAAAATATGCCTGGCGTGTGATTGGCTGGAGCTGGCTGGTGAGCCTGGCTCCAGGAAGGCTGGATGGGTCTGCCCGGTGGTGAGTGTGAGATTAGCATGTTGATGGCTTGGGAGGAGTGCACCTGGTCCCTGATGGGGCTGGACTTTCCCCACACAATGCTGGCTCCACCCCCTGTAGTGCGACTGATGACCCTAGCCCTGCCAGTGAATGAAATGGGTGGTTGAGCTATCAAGGGTACTTCAAAACCAGCTGCGACTGGTTTTCCCCCCACCCTGCACCTACAGACAAAAGGTTTTACAGTATAAGAAGGGGCTGTGTCCCCATACAAATTGGTTCTGTTCTGTTCCAGGATCTTGCCAGAGGGGGCTGCTGCTGTTGCTGGGGCCAGGAGGTCCGCCACTTGGCTGTCTCCCTGCCTGGAGACCCAGTGTGCTGGCTCTGGGCCCAGCCTTGCCCCCCTGCCTGCCTAAAAGACTTTGTGCTGGACTTTGTGCTTGGGGAGCGCCCTCCCTTGTCCCCAGCCCTGGGAGCGCCTTGTTTTTGCCTTTTAGCGCTGTGAGCGCTCTCCCCTGCCTGTATAGCGCTGAGCGCGCTTCTCTTTGTCCTGAAGCGCTTGGGAGCGCTTTGCCCGGCCAAGCGAGTGCCCACCTCGCTTTATACTTTATTTAAGAGCTGGTGCCCACCTGGCATTGCCCGTGTTATTTTAATCATTTAAAAGCCGGTGCCCACCCGGCATTGCCCCGTGTTCACCGCCGCAGCCCAGGCGTGTGTGAAACCCTCGCCGGGCCGCAGCGCTGCCTGCGACGACCCGGAAGCAGCTTGAAGGCTGGCCAATTCCAGCGCGGCCCGAGAGAGGGATCGGAAGTCCCGCCCTCAGGCGCCGCAGCGAGGCGAGAGGAGAGCCCCGGGGAGAAGCAGCGCGAGGAGACGCATTCGGCCCAGGAGACCCGGTGAGTGCAGGGGGGCATTGCGCATTGAGTCCCCCGAGCGGGACTCCTCCTACAGAGGCTCGAGGCCGGCCCCAGTGTTTCGTTGAGCCCCGAGGGGCTCCAGGCATTCCAGGGGTGCCCGAGCGGCCCGAGAGGCAGCGGGCCGCTCCCACGAGCACAGTTACTTCCCGAGTCCACGAGGGACTCCAACGAGAGGGGCAATTCTTGTTTAAAAGCCCAGATGGGCTCACGGCACCGCAGTTGTTCTCCGAGCCCTGAGAGGCTCTGAGGTGCCAGTTCTTGTTTTCGAGCCCTGAGAGGCTCCAGCCACGTGGCTCCAACGTTGGCATCATCTTTGATTTACAACTGTCCAGCACTTAGTGGACAGTTGCTACGTTTAGGCTTGTGTTCTGTGCTGCCTGCGCAGCCTTCCCTGACATTGGACTCAGGGCATTTCAGCCCTTGCGAGGCCAGTTGGCCTGAGGGAAAGTTCTAGTGTTGTGCTATGTGCACCCTGTGCATTGTAATTTTCTTGTGTATGTGATTCCTGCGCAAATGTTCTACCTGCACCTCTGAATGTGTTTTAATGCCTCATGTGCAATGTGTTGATGTCATTACCTTTGCAAAAAGTGGCCTGCTTAGGTATTTTATGTTTTATCCCCTTTGCTAAAAGTGACCTGCTTAGAGGATTGTTTATGTTCCCTTACCTTTGCTAAAAGTGACCTGCTTAGGTATTTTATGTTTTATCCCCTTTGCTAAAAGTGACCTGCTTAGAGGATTGTTTATGTTATTACCTTTGCTAAGAGTGACCTGCTTAGGTGATTGTTTAGGTTTCCTTCCCTTTGCTAAAAGTGACCGTCTTAGGTGATGGTTTTCCTTCTATAGGTCCTGATGATAAGGTCCTAGTTCCCTGCGTGATTTTCCTACAGTGTTTAGGGTTGCGTAGGAGGTATTTACTCTTTACCAGTGATTACTGGTTGTGTGTTGCATTTACTATTTTGGTGCTAGTCATTATAGGTTTATGTGCTAAGTGTTATACCTACAAGTATTATTTCTAACAAGTGCCTACCCCTGACAGTGGTCCATGTGGCCCTGTCCTGTACATAATCCCTTGTAAATTCTGCCCTTGCCTGTTGGCACATTGTACAGTTTGTGTGTTATCTAATGTGTTTTTACTATAATACAAAGGCTATTTTTTATATAACCTTGTGTGGAGTTTCCTTTGTGGTGGGCCTTGGGTGTTGTTGCTGGGTGCGCGCGCAAACGCTTTACACATCACCTCCGAGATTAGCCTTGCTGCTCGCGTCACGTTACCTAGAGGGTGAGCAGGGGTTCTCTTGGTGTGTAACTCCCTTGCCCTGACTTAGACTTGGTGATCCCTGACTGACTTTGGCGTGAGCCTTGGCCGGCCCGGGATCCCGGGTCTAACACAAGGTATTTAAAAAAAGTGAGGCTCAAGGTATTACATGATGCAGCGGAACTTTGGTACAGGATAAGGAGAGTACTAAAAATTCCCTATTATGGGCACAGGGCCCCGATATGGGATAGCCCGGGGGTACCCCTGTGGACTAAGGATGTATTGGCTACCCCTTTGAGATCATCGGGTCTAGAGCTATGGGGTGACCTCTTTCCAGATGGAAAGTTGATTGGGTGGAGTCAAGGTGAGGCTATTTGGGGTCGGGGCTTTTCAAAATTAAATATTTGCAAATCCACAGCTGGGCCTGTAAACTGGAAAACATTGTTGGACTGCAGAACGAATTAGAAGAAAAGATGTACTTAACCCAAGTCTACAAAAAGGAAGTAGCTTTATGGTATTGGTCGATACTCGAGATGGAAGATGGCGTGTTTCTACTTCCGGAGGCTCTATGGGGTGATTGCTTGCCGGACGTCGCAACAGATACTCAAAGGCAAGTAACTATGGCTATGCTATATAAAATAGTCAAATCTACAAATTTAAGGCAAAACCATCTCTTTACACTCCACAGGGCATATTTGTCTCCTCACAGACTTTCGAAGTTTAAGCCCGATGGGCTGGTGGAATGCCCTAAATGTAGGAGCCCCAATGAGGATGACATGCATATGTTTGTGGAGTGTCCGAATATCAGGGAGTTCTGGGAGGCCGTAAGTAGCTGTCTATCACAGGCTGTTGATCAAAGTATTAAGGTAAGCCCTGAACTAATTATAACTGGAAGGTATAATTTGCAGAGTAAAGCTATTGATGATAGAGCCAAACTGTTGTTTTATGGGATTCTTTGGCTCGGAGGGAGCTTTGTAAACTTTGGGTGTCCCCCTTATCACCAGTGATTTTGGACTGGTTACGAGCCATGAGATATATTGCTAAAATGGATACAATGGATCAGACAAAAAAGAAACGTAAATTTTGGACACTATTTCTGACACATTTTGGGTGAGGGAGGGAGTCTAGGGTCGAGATAAGGCGATTTATTAAATAATAATCCAATGATTGAGGTCTTTGCCTATCTCGCCGGTGGTTTTCTTATCTCTTCACGTTAGGAGGCTGAAGCGACGGGGCAGTGGTGCCTTTTTACGAACTTATACACAAGGGCCGGTACGTATAAAAAGTTGAGTTCGGAGTGGCATTGCATGTGTCTTTGCCTTAAAAGCTGGCATATGAGATAAAATCCCATGGGCGGTATCGTTTGGTTAGAAATGGGTGGCGAAAAGGCTAATAATGATAAAATAAAAAGTTTTTTTTTTTTAAAAAGACATGTGTTCTTTTCTTTTCAGAATAAGTGTCTGGCACAGTACATCTACTGTTTGAACACTATTCTGATGCAGTGTATGTCACTAGGACACTATAGACCAATATATGATTTGAATGATTTAGATTCAATGCATGAAATTCAATACATGTTACATGTCTTGAATAAAATATTGTGTGTTTGTCTTACTATTGTTACTGTCAGTTCATAGCACAGTAAAGTACGTGGTACCACATTCCCCATTTCCTTTCATTTCGGTCATCTAGTGAGTGTGATTGTATGTGAGTCATGTCACAATCTGGTCTCACTTAGATAAGAATTTGCAAATTGATTCAGTATATCAAAACGTTTTGCATTTTGTGTTGTCTCCAAATTCATTTGCCCTTTTTCTTATTTCGTGAATTGTCTTGAAAATGATGAATGGCGCTAATGGTCAGGCCGAAGAACATCGACTGTAAATCTTCACAAAAGCTTATATCAGCATGTGAAAATTCTTCCATACAATGTAGATGATTGAATAAATCAAACCTATTTTATTAATTTTCAAAGGCATTGGAAATGTTTGCATGTGTAAAAGACCGGTTTAAGATACTTATACCCTATGGGTTTACGAATACACTGGCGAAGAGTGTTACTCTTATCAGACTCTCAACACCTAGAATGCCCATTTGAACTTCTTCAATAAATGCATTAACAATTAACATATCTCTACTCCCATTTTAAACTTTCATCTTGAAGTGCAACCGTGTACTTGAAAATTCGTATTACAAAAACAAAGAATAAAAACACACATACAGCTTTATATTACATTATATCACTGGGATAATCAATATACGTAAAGTTTGTTGCTGTACCTTTTTGACAAGTTATGGCATTTTCATCTTTTTAGATTACTTTTACTGAATTATGGAGAGGAAAATACGAAGTTTCCAACAATGGGGCATATGTACATGCCCCTATCGCCACCACAACATCACATTTACCCACGTTGTGGTGGCGATAGGGGCTTAGCCTTATTTACAAGGCAGTGTTAAGCCATTTAGCGTGGCTTAAAGCTGAAAGGGGTGGGCAGTGGGTGTTGTTGCGATGTATGTTCCACAGCAACACCCATTGATTTTGATGCTGCCCCCTATGTACAAGGGCAGCGTACATAGGAGGCAGCGCCAAAATTAAGACTGGGGAAAACCTGGGGGCATATGTACGAGGAAGTGGTGGAGTGAGGTGTTAGCCGTCATGGCTTAACGCTACACTCCGCCACTTCAGAAACGCAAGGCTGCACCATATTTACAAGGATATGGTGTAGCCTTGCGTTACCCTCTGCCATGGTGCTACACTTAGCTGTGTAGTGCCAATGCAGGTACCCTTGCATCATTGTGCAAAGGTGTCTGCGTGCAGGGGTGGATTGTGTATGTGTAGGAAGGTGTACCTTCTTGCACATAAACAATCCTAAAATGCCATTTTGTCACTTGTATGTGTGCTGATTCATGAAGTTCCCCCTTCCTGTACATAAACAATCTGAAAAAAGTACCACTTTGTGACTTCCGTGTGTGCTGCATGAAGCAGCACACATGAAAGTGACAACATGGTATTTCAGGATTGTTTATGTGCAGGAAAGGACAACTTCCTACATATAAACAATCCCCCCTGTTCGCAGGCACCCTTGCACTAAGTTGCAAGGGGGCCTGCATTGGCGCCATACCGCTAAGTGTAGCGCTAGTGCAGGGGGAAGCGCAAGGCTGCACTATATCCTTGTAAATATTGTGAAGCCTTGCGTTTCTGAAATGGTGGAGTGAGGCGTTAAGCCAGGAAGGCCAACGCGTCACCCCGCCACTTCCTTGTATGTATGCCCCAATTATCTTTATCCCATTAAGCAACGCTTAATTTCAGTCTCTTTTGTTGCAACAAATCTTCCAAGGTAATGCAGAGAATGGTAGAGGAAGCATCGTTGAAGGTTATTATACGTTGTGGTCACTGTCCTACTCAATGCTGTGGCTATCTCAACCTCTTGGTATGCAGAACTTCACACGATTTAGCATTGCAGATGCCACTGTGCTAAAAGTATGCACCGAGGTTATTTTTTTTTTATATATAACTTAACTGGCTCAACCTTTCCAACAGCAGAAGCTTTTTTGATTTAGCAATGCAAAAATATAACTTTGAAGAAGGCCTGCCGGCAAAAGGTTTATAAGTTAAGCCTATTATGAGTGAAGCATTTGTGTTTGTTAACCAAACGCTCTGCAGTTCTTAAATCAGAATTTGTTTGTGAAACTGATTAGCATGGATCAAACTGGGTCAATCTGTGTCAACAGTCTTTGGTGCTGTAATTGGTTTCCTTAATTGGTAACTATAAATGACATTGCAATCAGCTTATGGGATGCACACGTGTTCTAATTTACCAGCCACGTTTAACTCTATTGGCATAGATCTATTACGGATGAGCTGATGTTACATTTTAAATTCAGCAGGCTGTTTTTTATCGCATACTTGATTAGAATTGTTTGTTTACTGAGGTGATTCTCTTTTATACACAGTGAAAAAGTCACCTTAGTTAGTGAAATTAGTCTGTTTCTCGCATTGATTTTTTAGCGAAAATCCTGCCTCACGCATTGTGATTTTCATCTCCATATAAAGTATGGTGGAGGGGGGTTTTATGTTGTTAAGTGCTTCTGCATCTTTACGTGCACAAAAATAGAGAGTCAGTGTGCTAGAGAAAAATCTCTCGAGGGAATGTCGGGGCATATTACCAAGCAATAGCGATAATTATCGCTATTGCTTGGTTAGAGACAAACATTTACCGCTGAGCTGCGGCGATTTTTACCGCAAATAAAGCTTGGTATTACCAAGGTTTATCGCAAATGCGATAAAAATCGCCGTAATGCATGAATATCGCAGAAAAGTCAGCAATATTCATGCATTACCGAGCTAATGCTCTTAGCCATGTTATCCACCTCCCATTGGATAACATGGCTAAGAACTGCTCAGGGCAGGTGTTAGATTTTGCAGATATTCGCGCTTAGCGCGAATATCTCCAAAAGTTGGTAATAGGAGATAGCGATGTTAGCGACTGTTTTCAGTCGCTAACATCTTGGCACGCCCACTTTGCATGTCATTAGTGATAAATATCACTGACATGCAAAGTGGGGCCCAAGATGGTCGCTATCTCCTACTAGCTGTCGCTAACTGGTGTTAGCGACAGCTAGGTAATAGGGAGATAATTTCATCTCCGTTTTCTTGGCTTTTTTAGAGATAAACCCCCTTGATAACATGCCCCGTCATCTATAAAAATTGACTTTTTTGAAGTGCTGACCAAATAGGATCATAATCAGCTGCTTTTGAAACTAAATGCAGCATTACGCATTATCACCCGAGCGGCACACTAGTTATATGTGGTGTCCAATGGAAAAATGGCTTACAAAGCTTCTGGGGAATCTTAGTTTTTCAGTCATGGCATACGTTATGAAGCAATGTTAACTGTGAGAAAAGCAGTTGGCAAGGTGATTTCCTACACCTATGTAGGTGGGTTAAGTAAATTTGGCAAAGAATTGCTCCTCACCCGAGCACTCTAGTTTCACTTTTGCCTACCCCATTTCCTGCAGCCTAAAGTTTCACATAACATTCTTGGAACATCAGGCTACCGGTTATTATGTTTCCCTGCTGTCACTCATAGCTGCTAAAATCAAGAGAGGCAGCAGCGAAGGATAGAAGCCCACCAATTCTTCGGTGAGAATGGCATAAAATCTCAGTGACCAACTTACACAAACATTGGGTGCAACCGATTGTCACGGATGCAGACACTGCTGAGTCTGCATTAGAGAAATTTAATAAGTCCCTAAAAACCGCTATCGATACCCTTGCTCCTCTCAAACCACACAAGCAATTCCCCCATACCAAACAGGAGAAGTGGTATACAGCTGATCTCAGAAAGGAAAAGCAAAAATGCAGGCGTTTAGGAAAAACTTGGAGATCATCTAAAAATGAAGAGGCCAGGAAAGCCTTTCATGAGGCTCAGTCAGCATATTATAAAAAAATAAAACTAGCCAGAAAAGTTCATTTCTCCGTACAACTGGAAGAGGCTGGAAATTGTCCGCGCGAACTATTCAAAATTTTGCAAAATTTTATTAAACCTGCAGCCACTGAGAGTACTGAAGATGCTTCTCAACCACTCTGTGACGAAATTTCTGTATTCTTTGAAGAAAAAATTAATTTGATTTATGATAAAATTTTAACTTCTAAAACTGGGGTCTCTACACCCATTCCCCAAGCTAAATCCAGCATTCAGGCTACAAACTCCCTGTTTGTCATTCCTCCCGTCACAGATCAAAACCTGGCAACCCTTATTGGCCATATGAAAACAGGCTCCCCCAACGACCTCCTTCCGGCTAAAATGGTGGCCCCTCTAATTTCCCTCTTAGGCCCCTCGATCCAGGCAGTTATTAACACCTCCCTGGCCAAAGGCCAAGTCCCCATGGAATGGAAGACTGCGGTAGTAAACCCAATTAGGAAGAAGGCGACCCTACCCTGGACGGATCTAACTAACCTCCGACCTATCTCTCTCCTGCCTTACATCGGCAAGTTAACAGAGAAGCACGTGAACACCCATTTTTCTAACTATATCGAGACAGCGGATGGCCTAGATCCCTCACAATCGGGTTTTAGGCCCAACCATAGCACCGAATCCGCCCTACTGGCTGTCACCAATAACATCAGGATAACGCTTGACAGTGGAGGGTCGATGATTCTGGTGCTATTGGACTTATCCGCTGCCTTCGACACGGTGTCTCACGATTTGCTTCTCTGCCGGCTGAGAGAGATAGGATTGGGAGGTATGGCCCTGTCCTGGATGGAGAGCTTTCTTTCCGGTCGTTCTCAGGAAGTCAGATTGGGCTCCCACAAATCCACCGCCAGGGAGCTCACCAGGGGTGTGCCACAGGGCTCATGCTTGAGCCCCACATTGTTTAATGTATATGTGGCCCCCCTGGCTGACTTAGTGAGATCGTTTGGGTTTATACCGGTGTCCTACGCCGATGACACCCAACTTCTGTTCCCCTTTAAGACCTTCTCCCCTGCTTTACAAAGAACATTTGCAGAAGGAATGAGGGCAGTTTCCAAATGGATGGCCAACAACTGCTTACAGTGCAACGTGACCAAGACCGAGGTTGTACTTTATGGGGTGGCAGCAACATTATGGTCCAGTGATTGGTGGCCTGGTGAACTAGGACCCGCCCCTATCCCCAAGCAGACCATAAGAAATCTGGGAGTGTTATTTGATCAGTCACTGACTTTTAAAGATCATGTCAACCAGGTTGCTGGTACCTGTTTTGGGGTTATCTCCCTGTTGAGAAGGGTGTTTCCTTTTCTCCCAGATCACCACAGAAAGACCTTGGTCCAGGCTCTGGTCGTCAGCAGACTGGACTACTGTAATGGCCTTCTTTTGTCATCTAATGAAGGCCAATTTAACAAGCTACAGGTGGTCCAGAATACGGCCGCGAGGTTAGTCATGAATGCTCCACCTAGGACTCCCTCCCAGCCACTGTTGACGGAACTGCACTGGCTGCCAGTACGACTGCGGACCAAATTTAAAATCTTGTGCACAATTCACAAATGCCTGATGGGGATAGGCCCGAAATTTCTCAGCACAGTCTTTACACCCTATGTTCCGGGCCGCTCACTACGATCAAGCAATCTCCAACTCCTCAAGGTTCCCAAGATTAAAAAAGCCCGTCAAGGAGGTAGGGCTCTGGCCTATACTGGGCCTGTTCTGTGGAACACCCTCCCCCTCTCACTAAAGCTCAGTTCTGATCACTTATCTTTTCGAAAAACCCTGAAAACCTACCTCTTTTCTAGCATTTAATTTTATTCCCCCACTATCTATTGGTATTGTCCGGGTACAGTAGCAGGTTTCCCCTGGATGGCAAAGCGCAGAGATACCCCTTCGGGGGTCTATTCAGGCGCTATAGAAGCATATAAATAAATAAATAAATAAATAAAATAAGCAACCGCTCGGCTGCCATGTAATTTACTTTTTCCACTGACATAAATGTAACCCACGAAAAGTGGGAGAGAAGGGTTCTGTGGCACTGTAATGTCCTCCCCGACCTGGGTACCCACCAAAGACTATGCCATACACAGAGCTTAGTAATAATTGTCTTGTTTCGTATGCATTTAACTGGAAAGTCAACATTCCAGACAAGCCTTCATTGCATTGTGCTCTAACGCTTATGTCACAGCTGTACGGAGTCCATCAGGTGCCGAATAATTCCGCCATTGCTAACTTGCAAGACACTACATCTCCCCCTCTGTTAAATAAAAAAATAAAAAGTTTACTATATATATATTACCTACTGGCGGGCGCCAGTAGGTAGTTATAGTTAGACCTTGTTTCTATTCAAAAAGCTATTTTCCTTTGGCCAATATCTTTGGCGCTGGTTTATGAATCTTGGTGAAATTTTTAAAACTAATGTGGTGCTCCGGCAGCTCCTGGCATGAAAGTTTCTTGCTGATTCGTCAAGCGGGGTCCCAAAACACATTTCCCCGTGGTAATTTCCATAGGAACTTTAGACAAAGCTGTAAAGGTGGGCAGCAAATTCCGTTCCGCTTGTTGAAGTTGTGAAATGTTGTCATTTCCTCGTTCCGCGCGGAACGCAATAATTTTAGAACTTCTGTGATCCGTGGCAGAACAGAATTCTGGGGCATGAGGTCATTAAACCTCACCAGGAAGCCCTTACAGAAAAAAGTAGAAGCTCAAATTCAGTAACGCCCCAAAAAATTGTGAGCTTGGTCGAGGCTGGGCAGATATGCTTTCGCCACATATCTACCGTCAAAAATTAGCTGCAATCCTTGATGGCGGTCTATGCATCCATGGGATTCTGCACAATCCCCGTGTAGTTCCTGTGACCAGGAGGCTACTTTCTCCTCATCTGCTGCTCTGATTGGCATCTGACCCTTATAAACAAGCGGGATGTGAACTCGCATTGAAGCCCCGTCCATTTGGAAATGCCCCACACACACTAGCGGTATGCAACGTCTTCCCGGCATTTCCCCACTATGATGGACAGCTCAATCAAGGGACCCCGGCGCAATTTGAAGTGGTGGCAAAGTTACAGACACACATGGTCACTGGAGACAAATCTACTGTCCCTTTACGCAGCTGTAGTGTAGGAAAAAGTTATACATCTACCCAATAAGGTAGCACTTACTGATTATCCAGTAGAAGGTACTCCAGCTGAGTAGAGGAATTGCACAAAACAGTGACAGCTTATTTGATAAATATGCAGGGCAGGATTTATTCTGGCACGATGCCCGTCTGCCTCTGACTCCCTGAGAGTGACCGTGCATAGATTACAACGGGCTTAGCAAAATCTCCGCAAGCCCGGGAAATTCTGCGTGTTCACAGAGATTTCTTGCCGTTTCGTGGAATTTTGCCTTAGGCAACTCCGCAAATTCCACCCACCCCTGCAAAGCTACAGCATGAACTGTTGAACGGAATTACATCAAATTTGGCAAAAAGGTAGCCCTTGGTTCAGAAAGAGACGTTTTTTAAATGGTGTAAATCCATTCAGTAGTTCCTGAGAAATTAAAAAAGAGAAAAGTTTCTATATCTGAGCACCGAGGAGGAGTCACGACGCCTCCTGAGCATGAGCTGACTTCTGATTGGTTGCCAACACTCCATACCAGAAAGTGTTTGCAGCCATCTTGTAACTATGTAACAGAGTCACAAGAAAACAGTGAAAAACATTAAAAAACAAGAAAAGAGGTCAGGGTAGAAACACTCTGACCCCTAGGCATGCTGAGGGGGTCCCACAGAGATTCCTAGGGCCAGATAAATAATAATAGAAAAAAAATAATCAGCAAAATGTGCGCTGGGTGCATGAATCCTGACGAGAAAATAAAAAAAAAACAATGTGCTGGCTCTCGCACTTCGTTTCCTATTTTTAATTGCCTTTTTGCACCACTCTGCAAATGTGGCTTTTGGTGCAATGCTGGTGGAGCGATGACGGCCTCTTGTGTCCTGAGGAACTCAGGACACAAGTGGACTTTATCCTCGGAGAAGCAGTGCGCCAGTAGCCGCGTTTTCAGAGTGGTGTAAAAAGGGGTATGGCTTCTTGGAGCTACCTGGTTGGCTAGTTGGCCCCCAGGGACCCACAGTATTCAAGGGGAATAAATTCCCCAACTAACAACGCACCATGGGGCGTGTTTGTAGAGTGGTGGAGAAAGGGGGCATGGCCTTTCTCTACCTCTCAGCAAACCAACTGTGTGGGGCTTACTAGAGGTAAGAGGTAGGCTAGTAGGCCCCTAAAGGACCCCCATCAGCGAAAGGGGCTCTAATTCCCATCCAAGAGCATGTCAGGGAGCACGTTTGGAGTGTGGTGGACAAAGGGGCATGGCCTTCTATGAGTGCTTACCAATGTTGCTGTGTGGGACTTAATGAAGGTAATAGGAGGGGTTGTTGGCCCCCAAGGATTGCTAAGATGTCTTCGGAGGCCATGCCCCCCTTTCTCCACCACTCTGCAAACGTGCCTCGTGGCAGACTACGGGATGGGGGATGGGCTTTAAGTTGGGGAAATAATTCCCCTTCAATCCTTAGGGCCCATCGGTGTCAACTAGTCCACCAGGTTCTTCCAGTAAGCGTCACTGCTCTGCGTTGTTGAGAGGTGGTCCAGGCTGTGCCCATTTTCTCTGCAATGCAGCTCTGTTGTGCTAACTAGAGATACCTGATGGGCTAGTTGTACCAAAGGGACACTCAGGATTCAAGGGGACTTTTTCCCCCAAATTAAAACGGCCACAGGGCTGTTTGCACATGTCAGCTCAGCCACCACCCTCCCTTCACCAGTGTGCAAACGCACCCTGTGGAGTGTTTTAAGAGGTAGTTTTAATCCCCCTGCCCTATTAAATACTAGGGGCTTACAGAGAATGTCATGCTAATTACAGGGGTACCCCAACCCATAGTGGGGCATATTATCAAGGGGGTTTATCTCTGTTTTTTTGGCTTTCAAAGCGGAGATAAAATTATCTCCCAATTACCTAGCTGTCGCTAACACCAGTTAGCGACAGCAAGTAGGAGATAGCGACCATCTTGGGCCCCACTTTGCATGTAAGAGAAATTTATCACTAATGACATGCAAAGTGAGCGTGCCAAGATGTTAGCGACTGGAAACAGTCGCTAACATCGCTACCTCCTATTACCAACTTTTGGAGATATTTGCGCTAAGAGCGAATATCTCCAAAAGCTAACACCTGCCATGAGCAGTTCTTAGCCATGTTATCCAATGGGAGGTGGATAACATGGCTAAGAGCATTAGCTCGGTAATGCATGAATTTCGCCAACTTTTCAACGATATTCATGCATTGCGGCCGATTTTTATCACATTTGCCATAAACCTTGGTAATACCAAGGTTTATCTGCGATAAAAATTGCCGCAGGTCGGTGTTAAATTTTTGTCTCTAACCAAGCAATAGCGATAATTATCGCTATTGCTTAGCAATATGCTCCAGTGTTCCCTAGTGTATGTGGGTGTTTTAACTGTATTCTAAGTGTGTTTTAGCATAGCACTGGCTCTAGGACTGGTTAGTCAGAGTCCGTTACCACCAGTACCCATCTGAAAATTTGAGGGAACAGGAAGATTTTGCAACAAGGCCTCTTTATGCTCATCTGTTTGTTCTTTCTGCACGTCTTCCTTCTTCCTTTTATTCGTCTTTGAAGACTTCTGTTGCTTCTTTCTGCATTTCTTTTTCTTCTTTCTGTGTGTTTTTTCTTCTTTCTTCACATGTCCTACCTCTGTAGGCATAGTTAGAAACTAGCAATTAAAAAAGCTTTGAAATTTACTTAAAAAAACATAGGTTTCAGTTATGTTGAAGTTAGAAATTAGCATTTAAAAAACCTTTGAAATTCACTGAAAAAACCCATAGGTTTCAGGCTCGTTATAGTTAGGAATTAGCATTTAAAAAACCTTAGAATTTCACAGAAAACAACATAGGTTTCAGGGGCATTATAGTTAGCTGGACATTTCACTCGTACAAAACCATTGAAATTTCCCCGTTACAGTTAGTTCAGCTAACTATAACTCACACGCCCGCAATGCACTGCTGATGACGTCACATATTACATCACTCATGACATAGTCAGTGACATCATTCATGATATCACTGATGACATTTCAGATGACATCACTGATGACATCATCCAGTGAATGTGTGTCTTTCTAAAAATTGGCTGAACGCAACCTGAACAGAATATTGTGACCATGATTTTATCATTTGGGAATGGTTCCCAGGGCTGAAAATGTGTGAGCAAGCTAACACAAGGGGTCAGGGGCAAAACTCTGACCCCATGTGTGAGAAATGGGTGTGTTAGTGATACACGTTATGAATCCAAAATGAATTCTTTTAATCGCACACTATATTTGTGATGACGACGCGAATGCCAGTGCTGCCCCGTGTACCATCGTGGAAACATCACGAATATTGCAGCGACATCACAAACATTAGTGAAAGTATATATACCTCTATAAGACATATGGATGGCATGAAGGCAGTTCAATTTTTTCTTGATAAACGCCCTATGCATGACATTGAGCATAACAGAATGCTCATGGGGATGTTACAAATTTGTTTGCAGCAAAATTTCTTCTCCTTTGGTGGCCAAGCCTATCAACAGCTTAGGGGGGTTGCCATGGGGTCTTGCTTTTCCCCCAGCTTCGCGTGTCTCCACATGGGGCTGTGGGAGGAGCAGACCCTCATGGGACAGCACAGGACTATCGTTGAACAAAATATTCAATTATACCTCAGATATATAGATGATTTGTTTGTTGTCTGGAGTGGTTCAATGGACAGTGCTGTTGAATTTGTTGCTAAACTCAATACTAATGATGTTAATTTACAATTTACATCGTCAATTAGTGATATTTCAGTGCAGTTCCTGGATGTAGAAGTCTACATTGATAGACTGAACAATAAATTGGAGACGAGACTGCATAGAAAAATTACTGCCGGTAACACATTGTTACATGCTTCAAGCAGCCATCCCCAACATTTAATTCGCAGCATCCCTTATGGGGAGATGCTGCGCATTAAACGTATCTGCAGTACTGAGTCTGAATGCAGATTAGCCCAGGAACAGTGTAGATCACGCTTTTTGGAGAGGGGGTACAGTAAAAAGCTGGTGGAAGTCGCTATAACTAAAACTAACAAATCTACCCGAGAGCAATTACTAGGGATTTGTCCAGTGGGTAGCAGTGACCCAGCTGAGATTCAGCCTTTAGTCAAGGAGAGAGTACAGTGTCGAGCCATTGTTACGTACAGCCAACAACACAGTGAAATACGTAAGATCTTTTCACGGAATTGGAATTTGGTTCGGGGTGATCCGATAATAGGAGATCTGGTTAAGAACAAACCTGATATCACCTTTAGAAAATCTCCTTCGTTAGGCAATGCCATTGTCAGTAGCACCATGGACGTTCCCAAAAAATGGTGGGAACGTATCACTGGGTTTAAGAAATGCCAGAGCTGCAAGGCATGCAAACATGGCATAAACAAGACCCATTTTTCCAGTCCTTTCCATGACACTCCTGTGGCCATTAGACAGAAGTTGGGGTGCAAGACCGAATATGTTGTCTACGTATTAGTGTGTCCTTGTGGCCTACAGTATGTGGGGAGTACTCGTCTCCCGGCCCACAAGCGCATCCTCCAACATTTACGAGCGATCATTGGGAAAGATCAGGCATACCCCGTGGCTAGACACTTTGAGACTATAATACAATAAGGGGGGCAAGGATGGGAAAATATTTAATGACCTTGCATTGTTGCAGTCCCTATAACTATACAACAAACAATGTGCAACAATGGGTCAATGCAGGAGTGCAGCAAACTATGTAACTGTGTGTGGAAAAGGGACACAATTCCTGAATCCCAAGTATCCTTGGTGAAAAAGTGTTCCCATCAGATACCCGTCCTGTACCGCCCTACATCACTTGGGATCCTTCACCCGAAGGAAGTGGAAAGGACCACTTAGGATTAGGTAGAGTGTAACCTAATCAAAGTAGGAAGGAATGTGAAGTGTGTGGGTTTGAACTGAGTGTAGGTATCAGGGGGTACAAAGAATTAACAAAAAAGCAGTGCATAAAGTGCTCAATGTGGCAACTAGAAGTGAAAAAGTTAATATTGGGTTGTAGGAGTGGAAATTAGAATTTAATGGAGTCCTACCCACACCCAAGGTTAAAAAAACAGTGCAAGTAGTGGTAACAAATAACTACTCAGATGGTAACTGGGTCGACATGTTTCTGCAGTGAGTTGGTTCAAGAGATACCAGTCTGCTTCATCAGGACCTTAGTAATGTTCAAATGCAACTGCTATTAACAATGATTATAAATGTATGAAAAGAGTCATATCACCCAAGTTCTGGGGAATGCGTTCTCCACCTCACCCGGCAACAGCTCAGGTACAAATGGAGCACCGCTCTGTCCGTCGGTACTCCTCGCCTTCCTCTAGGCTGACTTGTCCTGAGCTGTTGCCGGGTGAGGTGGAGAACGCATTCCCCAGAACTTGGGTGATATGACTCTTTTCATACATTTATAATCATTGTTAATAGCAGTTGCATTTGAACATTACTAAGGTCCTGATGAAGCAGACTGGTATCTCTTGAACCAACTCACTGCAGAAACATGTCGACCCAGTTACCATCTGAGTAGTTATTTGTTACCACTACTTGCACTGTTTTTTTAACCTTGGGTGTGGGTAGGACTCCATTAAATTCTAATTTCCACTCCTACAACCCAATATTAACTTTTTCACTTCTAGTTGCCACATTGAGCACTTTATGCACTGCTTTTTTGTTAATTCTTTGTACCCCCTGATACCTACACTCAGTTCAAACCCACACACTTCACATTCCTTCCTACTTTGATTAGGTTACACTCTACCTAATCCTAAGTGGTCCTTTCCACTTCCTTCGGGTGAAGGATCCCAAGTGATGTAGGGCGGTACAGGACGGGTATCTGATGGGAACACTTTTTCACCAAGGATACTTGGGATTCAGGAATTGTGTCCCTTTTCCACACACAGTTACATAGTTTGCTGCACTCCTGCATTGACCCATTGTTGCACATTGTTTGTTGTATAGACACTTTGAGAAACATCATCAAAGTAATGCAGATCTTTTAAAGTACTATTTGGTTGATACTGTATTACCATTAAAGAGGGGAGGAGATAGAGATGGGAAACTTCGTCTCTTAGAAACACGCTACATCCTCGAACTAAATAGTAAACAGCCTGGGGGATTAAACCATAGTGAGGACCTTTACACATGTCTGGGATGATCTATGGTTTCTTTTAAGAATTATCTTGCAGGACACCGGCTGTCGTTTGAGCTAAATGAAATCATATGTAAATATGTATATAAGGCAGCCTATGAATATTTGTATTCCTATTTGAATAATAGATACAATTTTAATGCACTGTCACTTTATCAGAAATTGAATGACCCCCGAGGAAGCACATAGCAGAAAATGGATATGAACATGAATTTTAGGTGATACAATGGAGAATTGAGATTTGGTTCTGGTCCAATTGTGATATTGTTCTGACAATTAAATCAGTTTATAGTGCAACAGGATTAGATAGTAAAACATATGAATTGAAGGTTGCAATTTTATACTTAATGACCTGATCATGCTAAGGGTATTTATACCCACATAAAGGTCAACAAAGGGCTTGATTCAGTCTGTCTTTTGTGGCAAACTAGAATCGATGTAATACTTGTAAATAGGGTGTAAATATATGAAATTAGGATATGGATTTATACATATTTTTAAAGAAATAGAATTTTCTTTTCTTTGTTTTTTGTATTGAATATTCTTGTTGGGATATTTCCCTTTTATATATATGCATGCCTTCTTACCCTGTACAATATCTATGGAAAGCGATCAACAAAATGGACATATGTGATGAAATGCCGTTTTTGTTTTGATGATGCAGTCTTGAACCAACAAATGATGCAGAGCACTATGCTCTAAATTTTGTTTTCTCCATTAATTGTGAATTGGTGTATATCCCTTTACATTTTAAAAGTGGAAGTACTGCCCATTTGATTATCACACTATATATGTCACTTCCTCCTTCTTGACATGACATGTGATCAAGCCTCGGCTGAGGCGAAACGCGTCATGGCGACTGGTGGGCGTTTAAATGCACAATAAACTCACTGGAACGAGAATTACCGAGTTTGTGGCTTTTTTCGAATTCTCGTCGATCAGCGAAAGCGGATGCCAAGCTGGGCTTTGAGACTTGTGGAAATATATATATATATATATATATATATATATATATATATATATATATATATATATATATATATATATATATATATATATATATATATATATATATATATATATATATATATATATATATATGGGTTAAGTTCTGCTTCCCAGGCTGTAACCACAGAAAAATACGGACCACCACACGGCTTTCAGAGTGTTCACATCCAAGGTTTATTATCCATTGGCAGTTAAGGTAGGCATGACGCGTTTCGGGCAGGAACTGCCCTTGATCACATGGCGGACATGCAGTAGTATTCACTTTAAATAGGGCACACACTCATTTTTTTCTCGTGATGACACCACGTGCTTTGGTGATAAACACTGAAGATAGACTCCAAGTGACGAGTATTTACATGTGCACAGGATTGGTAGCATTGCAAAACAGCATTTTACATACACAACAGCACGTTACTAAGCACCCATAATACTGCCATTTGTTAATATATATTTGTACATCCTTTCAGGTCACTGTCACACACTGATATACGCTATCACAAACTCACTCAGACACCTTTCCTCACAATCACATATCCACTCACACACTTTTTCATCCAGTTACATTCCCAGTTAGAAATTCATGCAGTTATGTATGCAGTTCACTTACAGTTTCAATCGGAGAGTGAGGCACGCATGTACAGACCCACTCAGAGACTCATGAACCTACTTATAGACTCAGTAATAGACTCATGCATACAGTCTCATACCTACTTAGAGACTCTTACACTTTAGTGAGGCTACAATTCTGCCTGCATACATTTCATGTTAGCATAAGTGAGTTAATTGCTCAAACACCATTTTGCCACTTTTGCACACAACACTACATGTCTCAGTTTTTATAAAGACAAACTGCTTGCTTTCCTTCACATGAGAACGGTATATTTTTCAAATCTCTAAACTTACACTGCAACCTCAAGTCTCCACAAAGTGTTCAAGATTAAAATAACAATGTATGCTGTTGATGCAGGACGATCGGCCCATGCTCTAGACACAACATTCACACAGCTGCTCATTTCTGAAACTCGGGTGCTTTTAATATTCCCCTGCATGCATTAGACAGCACCTTTGGAGAAAATCATTCCATCGATGAAGAGCTGTGCTGATCTGGGATGTGATTCACTTCACCTGATCTTGGAGGTATGGGGTTCCCCGTTTTAGCCTAGAGGTGTTCGATTGTTATAATACATAGCTCCTAGCAAGGGAGGGTGGTACACACAGCACTATAGACCTGGTTCCACTATCATTATAATATGATTTCTCCCTTTGTATGTTATGTAATTGTAACAATGCTGATTGTATTGATTGTATACATCTTTTTAATTATGTTAGCAAAGATACTGCATTTTAGAGCACACAGTTGAAACAAACATTTTAAACTATTCGGTCTCTTGTTACTCATGTTGTGGACAATTATGAGAATAAAAATGAAAGAGTGTTCTTAATTTCCACTATTCCTGAGAGGTTTCTAAATGGTTTATTCTGGGTTGTCTAATCATTGGTAGCTTCGCTGTAGTAAGGAGAATGAATGACACACAGATGCTAGTCGGACTGAGGTTCTGGGCACTGAGTTGTGTTTTTGGTACACCACAATACACCAAGGTCCTGGTCTCCTGTGCATAGTTCTGTGCATGAGTGGAATCCCCGCACCAACACTGACTCACCCACTCGCAGATCTATCTGGGCACTCATATACCCATTTAAAAACCCTCTTATATACTCATGGACTCACTTGCAGACCCACGCACACACTCATGCATGTTCTAACACACCCACTGAGACACTCATACACCCACTTAAAGATCCACTCAGACACTCATACACCCACTCACACACCCAAACAGTTAGACCCTTTCAGAGACTCAGTCAGATATACACACACCCACTCATGCACCCAGTCAAAGCTCATGCATTCACTTATAGACCCACCCAGACACTCAACCTCCCAGTCACAGACCCACACAGACACTCATGCATGCACCCATTCACTCACCCACTCAGAGACCTATGATTTTAGTCACAGGCCCATTGAGACACTCATAGACCCACTCACAGGTCTACTCAGACACTCCTGCATCCACCCACGGACCCACTCAGACACTCACCCACCCATGTAATCACTCATTCAGCCACTCATAGACCCACTCAGAGACTTATGCACCCAATCAATTATACACTAGGATAATCATGTACCCACTCACACTAATAATCAGAAACCCTCACACCTGCTGACGAAACCACTCAGACACTTGCAAGAGAAGGAAAATACCCATATCCCAGAAACCCTATCAGCTTACCTGGGTAGGATGGAGTGTGAATCTAATTGTTACGGAGGGGGGGGATCTGTACCCTGAAAAAAATCTGATTTTGTAGATCTACCAGGGTAATTCCTCTTAGGTAATGTAGTGTCCATGTCTGAATTTAAGGCGGTGCCTTTGAGGGTCAAATTCAACTGACAAGTGATTTCCAAGGGCACTGACCATGAGACAGGGGTATTGGATCTGCTGGAGAAATGTGATAAAAAGAAGAAAGTTTGGTTAAAAATGAAAAGACAGTGGACATTACTAATTATTCAGGTTTAAGGTTGAGGTGTTTGATGTATGTGATAGGTGACAGGTGACAGTAAACTCACATCACACTACTGAATGGCACCCAGTTTGAGGGATTATGCTGTGGATCATTAATCAAAGCCCTGCTTCAACAGGTAATTCTTGTATCTGTGCATATATGCCAGTGAGGAGGGTGAGATGCCTGCCAGCCTAGGTACTGAGAATGGTGCTTAAAGTAATGAAACGGCCTCAACTTGTTTCGCCATCCTTAGATGGCTGAGGAAAATGCTATGGCAACTTCCAGAAGGGGTGCAGAGAACAGTTTTACAGGCCCTCATTGGCGCCAGAATTGACTATGGGAACATCCTATATCTTGGAGCCAATAAAGCTATCATCAATCGACTTCAGGTCGTTCAAAATGCGGCCGCAAGGCTGCTTCTCCATCTTCCGGGGCGAACAAGTGTTGCGGAACATCTTAAGAAACTGCATTGGCTGAAGATAGCCGCTAGAGTCAAATTCCAAGCCCTGTGCTATATGTTCAGGGGAAGCTCCTGCCTATCTATGTAAGCTGGCGCATAAATATCTACCCTCTAGAAACCTTCGGTCAATGCATCAGGCCAAATTTTCTGTCCCTAGATTCAAACGAGCACGATTGGGCGGGCGCTCATTTGCCTACTTGGCCCCGGTTCTGTGGAACTCACTGCTGCTCGAATTGCGTCTTGAATCAAGGTACCTTCAATTCCGAAAGGGCATCAAAACTTGGCAATTTAATCAATAGACTCCACATTCCTATTTGTAACCTTCCATCTTATCAAGCCTAACTCAGATCCAAGGCACCGGGAAACCCTCAGGGTAGCTGTTGCGCCATATAAATGTAATAAATAAATAAATAAAGTATATGGCAGGAGATGTCACTTGTATGGTCCTCAGGAGCGCATTCCAATCACATGAATTTGCTTTCCACCCCTTACGTACAAGCATTAGCCTGTGCTTTCTGAGCAGTAGCACATAACAGTAGCATAATGGTGGTGGCTGTATGGAAGGGTGCACTGGTATTGGGAAAACTGACCACCTGTAAGAATTTGGCTTGTTAATTGGGGGTGAGCTCTTCCCAAGCAAAAGACAAAATCCTTGTCAGGGTGAACCATAAAAGTCAATAAATTAACCTATGATTTACCCTTTGGCACTTTGTCACAAAAGCAGCCAGGGTTAACTTAGAGGTAATGTGTAAAGCATTCAGACAGCACTTAAAACACTACACAAGAAAATTTATCAATTTAACTGAAAAAGCTAAACATTTAAATAATTGACACCAAAACAACAAACATCCAATCATTAGAACTAGAGATATATAGTGTTTAAAACCACAAAGCACCAGTCATGGTTATCTCGTCATGGAAGACTGCTTGAAAGTCACAGGTTCAGGCCACCTACGATGGAGCATAGCCTGGATACAGGGACCAAATTAGTCCTGCTGAAAAAGCTACCTTCTATAGCCCAGAGTGAAGACTTCAGTTCACGATGGAGGAGGCCGGAAGTAACAGGAGCGTGAAAAGCATGCCGGGTTTCACAAGTGGTTGTTGATATAGTGCGAAGATCTACTTGGGCATCATGGATGGTCATCGCTGGAGCTTTGCACTGGAGGTCACCATGACCTGTCGAGGCTGTAGTGCGAAAAGCAGATCTCATGTTGCCAGTTGCCTCTGGCGGATGCTGTAGCGTGAAAAGTCAAATTCACTAGAGCTTTGCATTGGCAGTCAGTGCAGGCAGCAGGATCTTGGCACGAACAGGCCTGTTTGTGGTTATGAAGAGCCAAAATTTCAGGAATTCTCCTTTTCATCTAGGAGGAGCTCAACTGTTATACATCAAGGGTCCTGGACTTGGGGGGAAGCTCCTGGGGATCAGGAACTCACTCGAGGTATGGCCATCAGGGCTCAGGTGGCTCTAGTTGCAGGGCCAGTGTACCAGGTTAGCTGGGCACTTGCAGAAATGCCTTTGGAATGTGTTGTGTCACTGTAGCTCAAATCAGGAGGTAGGTCACCTGACCCTTGGAGCGATTTCACTCTGGAATGAAGGGTGTAGGTACAGTCTTCCTGCTCACACAGCATGGTAGACCTCAAGGGGAAGGACTGTCCTCTGGTAGCAAGGTGATCCTTCTTCTGTGATATCCACAGTTCCAATAGTTTACTGGCTCATTTTCCCTTGAGGAATTGTTTTGTGAGCTTGCAGAGAAAGTTTTCTCCCAACTCTCTCTTCTATTGGGGACCCTATTCTCCCTTTGGGTGATACCCTCCAAATACTTTCATCTGGACCCTGTTGCTGAGCCAGTGGTCTCCCTCCTTAGCATCAAGATGATGTGCAGCGCTTCAAAACAATTGCTGAACATGTGCTCCCTAGCAAATAAATTGTACAGCGCTTGGTAATTTATAAAATTTGGGGTTCTGATTGGCTGAGGTATGCACTCTGTCCTCGAAGGAACCACAATCCTAATAGGGGGTAGTCAGATACACACTCAAAATTAACCTGCACTACCCCCTGGTAGCTTGTAATAGAGTAGTTTGGATTAACCTAAGAGGCAATGTGCAAAGTATTTGCGCAAAACTTCAAAAAGTAAAACAGTGAATGCACTATGAAAAGGGATACCACACCTGGTTATGATAACAAAGCTTAATTTAATGACTGACACAAAACCAAAATGATTAAAAAAAAACAATAAGTATGACCGGAGTTATGAATTTTTAAAGAATCAACTAAAATGTAGTGCTTTAAAACATGAAGCTCAAAGCAGGGCTATCTGCATGTATATGACCAGGTCAAATCCAGAAGTTCAAGCCGACCACGATGAAGTACAGGTTGGATACAGAGACAAGCCTGAAACAGTACCTTGGTACGCATGTTGCATCGACGTTGAGGATGACATTCTAGGAGAAAAAGAGGTGATGAATTGGTGTTGATCCCTAGGATGTAGGTGATGCGTTGGCTCTGAGCCTGATAAGTGTGGCTCAAATCCACCTGAGCGACTTACTTCACTCATCTATCACTAAACAATATAATAAGGCAGCCAGGCAGTGGAGAAGAATTAGACATATTTTATTGGCCATAATATTCATCTGCAGATGGGCCCTGTCAGGTCTACACCCCAGGGAGTGCATCGAGAGGACTGACCCCTCTCATCACAGCAATACATTATCACATAGCATGGCAGAGTAAAACCACGCCCAGACTGAAAAAGTACTGGGCTCAGCAGAGGGAGAACAATGAACTCATACATGAGGCATCTGCACCTGCGAAGGCAACACTGTTATCTTCCCCTCAAGGCCACAGAGCCGAAGCTCTGAGGAAACAAATGCTGAAACAGGGACTTTCTGCTCATAAGGGAGGGGGGAAAACTGTACCATGAGACATTGGAGCTGCAGAGCAAATGTCAACATTAGAAATCTGCCTGTCATAGACAAGCTTCTTTCTATTATAGGAAAATATACAAAAATATCAATAATGGGAACCGAACAGATAGAAGGCAATGTACTACAGCAAGTCTTCTAACTTAGAAGGCAAAAATAAGACAAAAGGTTAACCATTACAGAAACAGTTCTATCCAAATGAAGCTTGCATATTGCGAAAATAGCTCAGTGGGTTGCAGCACATGATTAATAGGCTGTAACTGCATATTGATTTAGACACATTAGGCTAACATATTCACAACATCATTAGCAGGAAAATTACAATCTATCAGACCCTCCTTTTAGCCTAATGTGGCTAACATAAGTGCTGCCTTTATTGCTCAAAGTAGGGACTGTACAATTCTAAAGGAGAGAACAGGGACGGCATCACTCATCAATCAAATGTCGGGAAAGGAAATACTAGGATGAGCATGATCATAGAAATAGTGCAGCATACTATAGGACAGGAAGTGCAGAGGCAACTAGTAAAAGAACAACCGCTGCAATACCTACTAAAACAATAATTATTCTCTGGGTGTGAGGCACCCTCCTTTTTGACTAATCTAAGCATATTCTCTCGGGGTACCATTACTCTATAACATTATGTCATTATCGGACAACTTAAAAAGACATCACAGTTCAAGTCATGAGCAGGAATTAATGAGAATAATATCGAACTATCATTATCAAAGAAAACACCCTATTGAACCATATACTCAGTGTTCACTTGCATTATCAGCGAGGACCTGTATCTAACATCCATGAAGTATATCTTTATTGGGCTGAGAAACTAACCCTCACAGCTAATTCCATAGGGCAAGAATAGAAGCAACATTTCTTTCACCCTTGTGTGTGTTTGAAGGCAACGACCCACACACCCAATATTCTGCAGTACTATAAGTAACATGTGTCTTGTGCAACAATGGAATACTACATCATCCTAATGAACTTCCCAGAAACAAACACATTATTAAATTTGTAGACCATGTGAACCAAATATGGGCAGGGGCATCTGGACAAGGAGCCACAGAGGCAGCTCCTCCTGGGGAAAAGGAACATTCAAAGGGACTCATGCTCCTAGCTAAAAAGACCAAAGTAAACTAGGGGAAAAACAGTTCACACTGAGGCCAACCAGAGGGGGTCTTCTCCCTTCAAGGGATCTTCTCCCTGTGTCCGTTAAAGCCTCACAGGCAGGCTTGTATTGTTCATTCCCTAACTCCCACGACTCAGAGGAGCACTTAATCTGGGCCCAGGCCCAGGCACGATCCTAGTGTCCCACCTGACAATGTCTCAACAGTGCACCAGGGCTCTTCCTGCAGTGCATCCCTAACACTCTCTTTAGTCCTTCCCTACTTCCCTTACTCAGCCCTTCTTCCGGTGCCCTGCTCTCCTTTCTTGGGCCACAGATTGTATTGAGTGCTCCCTCGCACCTCTGGATCTGTCAACAGAATGGGGGGCTCATTTGCAGGGGACTTATCTGCTGATGTATGCTCACTGTGATCAAGAGAGACCTCACCACTAGCAATCAGAGCCGGCCTCTTCTCCTTTTGATCAGGCTCCTCACCTCTCAATAAAGCATCTGAGAAGCGTATTTGTCATCAGCGACACCCTTTCTCACCCACTCCCACTCATAGGGCAACAGAAGCTAGACCCTCTTTACACGGCTAACATGGGTGCACACTCATGAGCCAGGATCCTGAGGGCTGTTTGGGTGGCAGCAGCACCTGCCTCGGCTCAAAGTAAAACTTCCGCTGGTATCTTCGGATGTCGACGCAGTCCTCATGTTGGTTGGTGTGTGTCCAGGCCCCACCGGTTGCGGCTTCAGTGTGTCTGCTACCTGTTGATGAAGAGAACGAAGATCTTTAGTCAAAGCATACAAAGGGTCAAAACAATTTGGTCTCAAGACACCCCACATTTGCTGGGCGGTGTGGATTGGAATGAAAAAAACATCTCAGGCCTATCAATAAATTTGTGCTAACAATAGGTAATACATTACATATTTGACTTTTCCACTGTATTACCTGTGGTCGGACGTATGCGTTAATTCTAAGAGAAGAGAAAAAAAATAAAACAAATCAGACATGTTGTATTCCCGCAAAACATTTGCTTGAGAATCCTCAAAAAGGGAATTTCAAACCGCTATTCCTATAGCATGCACACAGCGTCTACTTTGTGAACCCTCACTGTTGTGCAAAACATCAAACACTTCTAATATTCTCTTTTTTTTTTTACTCAAAACAACTTTATTTATTTATTTATTTATTTGCTCATGACCATGCTCACGTACTTCTGCAAAGCTATAATTGCAACAGAAAAAATATTTTGCTGAGGATATTTTGCTGAGGATCACACAAGCATCTTTCACCTTTTTCACTATGTAGACCATGTCTTGTGATGGTCGGGTGGAGAAAGCAGCACAAAATGACAAAACACATAAAGAAGAGGAAGCTTGGGTACACATAATGATAGACGAGAGTTTCTGGCTGGCAGGTAGTATGGAAAATCCTTGTAAATATACATGGCGTTAAGGGTGGCCTCTTTGAACATATGTGGACTGAATAACGGAGGGAAAAGGCAGAAGGCTGCAGCTATGCTAAGGATGTTAAGGCTGGACGTGATATGTCTACAAGAGACTCATATTATGGGGAAGGATAAATTCATGCTGGAACAGATGGGGTATGATGTTCTTGCTCATACAAATCAGGATAGTAGGACAAGAGGAGTAGCTATCCTAGCTAAAAGAGGGGCTGCCAAAAAAAAAAAAAAAGTACAGAACTATTGTTCCCTTTTAAGAGGATACCCGAAGAGATTGGTGAAGAGGGCGCGCAAGAGGGCATGGTTTAGCGATAGAGAATCATTGCTGACACCAAAGACGCGCCAACCGTTGGATGACAGAATGATCTGCGTGACCACCTACTGCTGCAAAAGCAATGCGGTACGCAGGACAGTGAACAAGTACTGGAACATTGTATCAAAGACCCTCCAGATGCCCAATCCACCAATGCATGCTTTCAAAAAAGCAAAGAGCATCAGAGACACTGTAGTACGCTCCATGCTAGACAACCCGACTGCCCCCACAATACAATCAATGTGGAACCTTCCTGCCATCCTGGGAAACCACAAATGCGGAAGCTGTAAGGCCTGCCAACTATGCCTAGAGACTGGAACAGTAACACACAATGGATTGTCTGTACCCTTGAAAACCTTCACGAATTGTAACACTGAGGGAGTGATTTATGCTATCTTCTGCCCCTGCGGAATGATATATATAGGCCAGACGAAACAAAAGATTAAGAACCGTGTGCTACAACATTGCAGCAGGATCAGGTGCAAAACGGTGGGAGCCCCCCTTGTAGAACACTTCCAGGAGCACTCACACACACCCGAATCAATCAAGTGGGTAGTTATTGAGAAAATTACACTGGGCCCACGGGGAGGTAATCTCAACTCTATTCTTAATGTGCGCGAATGCAAATGGATGCAATTTTTTGACTCTGTACAAACGGGCCTTAATGAACTGGAAACCACTTTCTCCCAGATGGCCCTTTTAGATCCGGACTGAACCAATGACTAGAATGCCTAATGCAGGCGGCAAAGAGGATTGTTTTTAAATACACATACAATATTTCATTGACATGTACACTGTGTCACGCTGTGCCAATCAACATCGGAGAAAGATGTGTGTATATAATGGTCTCTTACAATTTGAGCAAATGCATTCTAATCGATATGTACACTAAATGAATTGATAGTCTACTTCGGGTGTTGTTGAAGCACCAATCTATTGCATAATTAACCTTGTACATTAATGTATACCACTCATGCTCTTTAATGTTGACATCGAGTCGTGCCACTCTTAGTGTTTCATGTGGATATCTTGCTTGCAAACTATGCTTTTAATACTGTTCAGGCAAACAATGGGTTACGTATGAGTCTGTGCTGCACTCGCCTCCCTTGGGTCATAGGCTTACAACGCAATCACGATCCCTTAGTAAGAAAAAACACATCTTTTTCCTCACTCCCTGGGCAACCTGCAGCTGATTGGCTAGAGCAGGGCGAGTCCCCCAGTAGCATCTAGCGCCGGCACCTCGCGGTGGCTCACTTTACTGCTGACAGCCAGAGGAGAGTAAAGAGATAGACTAACGCTACGATCAGGTGAGCTACACTCTAGGCTTCTACCTTAGTGAAGCGCGCGTAACGAACATCACTGAATTGATGGAGATTTTCTCCCGCCTTTCCCTAATGGGACTTTGTCCCTCTTTACGCTCAAAACCACGCAAATTTTCTCTATAATTTCGGGTGCGCTAACGCTAACTCAGACACCCGTTCCTTATAACTTTGAGCACGCTAACGCTGATCCATGAGAGACAGATGGCCCCTGTTTGTAATAACTGCGCTCTCGATGAAACAATCCCTTGTGACATTTTGGCGCGTTAATACAGATTAACTACCACAACTTAGTCTGATACCCTACTTCATTTTCAGAGACACACGGCGTTCCACCACGGACCGGCCGGTCCAGTGGACGACAGAACCCCACAAGTCTGAACGACTTTGAGAAAAGCTACCAGTAAGTCTCTTCCCCAACCCCCCTTTTTCATTGTGGATGTAGCTTTACTCTGCTTCATCCCAGGTGGATCAACCCACTTTTACTGATACCGCCTTCACTTGATTACAGACTTCACGCATCACTAAGGAACCTTGGAAGGTCCCCAGGCTGTAGGCCCAAACGGGCCTCATGCGAAGTAGGTAACTTTTTATTTAATTTCGAGTGCATTAATTAATATATAGGAGTACAAGATACATTCATGGCTTTTACATCACTTATAGGCGCTCCTGTTACAATCCAACGTCCTGATGAAGACCCCATCCTGAGGTTCTGAATCACCCGCACCTTTCAGGGGTCGAAACGTCGACTAGCATTACTCCTCATGTTTCCAAACATAGGACTAAATAATGGATAACTACGGAACCTATGTTTGAGATTGTTTTTGGAACCTTCAGATCTATATAGGCTGTAAAGGCTTTTCATTTTTCACTGTGATTTCTACTCAGTCACACCACCTTTACCCGGTCCCCACCTTCACCCCCACTTACCCATCCCTTCTAATTAACCCTTTTCCTCTATGCACCTTGAGTGCATTGACATGTTTTTGAGTTGATTTAATAACATAGAAATGTGTTGATTCCAAGCTTATATTGCCAATGCATTAATTGCAATATCACCTACCTTCTGGGTTGAAATTCATGCAGTTTATAAACATAAGATGTGCTAAATAAATATGCACCGAATGTATTGAATCTTTTCTTTGTTTGTTGAGCTACATTGATGCCCTTGATAATATGAAAGCATTTTAACTGAGAAAACAAGTACTATTTTGAGAGTTTTTTCCTATTTGTTTATATTAGACTCCGACCCTTTATATATGTACCTATTGTTCCCTTCAAACGTCAAATATGGAAACATTAGTCTGGGGCGTCTTCTCTAATAAATACTATCAGTTTATACTACCCACATCTAAATCCCCTTTTAGAGCAAAGCAGAACAGGCTAATAAAAATTGGAGAAGAGGAGGGAGCAATATACATGTTACCTATTCCTAATTTATAGGAGAGCTAGCGGAGAGCTAGCTACCTCCCCGATTTTTGACAGAAGGAAATATGAAACATATTTCACTTCAGTCAAAACCATCAACCCCCGGGTGTAGCACTGGGCAGAAACAAAATTGTAGGAGATACATAGCACTTTTAGAGAGGGCTAGAACATCTTTTAGCACATGTACAAATGTCATTGCCATAAAATGATGTGTGTGCCTATTAATATCGAGGATTTATCCTATTATTTATCTATTGCAAAACACACTACTTCTTTTGAGGCCTTATATTCCCATTAAGGAGTAAGGACAAGGAAAGTGTAAAAATCCCCCATAACCAGGCACTATGCGACATTCATTAGGGAAATGGCGGCAAAAGGGAAATCTATAAATGAACAACCATGTAACAAAATAGACGTACACTGCTAAAGTGCTGTCTGTGAAATTTAGGGACCAGAACAAATTCCCCACAGAGGAGCTTGTACTAATATCAAAAATAGAATTGTCAAAACAATACAAAACAGAAACAAGCATACCAAGGCAGCAGGTACACTGGCTGTGCTAAGCACAGAAAGCATAGACAAATCCCAGCAAAACATGCAAAGGAGCTGTGGCACACAACACAATGCCATGCATTTCATGCACAGTGAAACTGCAGCCCAAAACCCAGTATGCTGGCCTCCTTAATTTGTCAGCCTTAAGATCGATCAGCATACCTACCACGCAGAACAGAACAAACAATGCACAATAAGCCAAAGAAAACATAAAACACACAATATTTACATGCGTATAACATAAAATAATACGCAATAATTCATATACCAAACACAAAAGCCACAAAAAGGGAAACACAATATTTGTTACTCAAAGGACTATATCTTTCTCATGCATGTCATGCATCATGCGGTGTCAGTGCACATGTAATCTGTCTAACACAAAGTTGCATCAATACTCACCGTAACACAGAGATAATATTTCCCATTGCACACAAAATATTGGACAGAAAGGCAACCACTTAATAAAAATACCCTATATAAATACTTACCTTAAAACCTATGCTTGGAGCTCATTCACACCCTAACATCCTTTCAATGTAAAGAGAACCCCAAGTGCTCTTCTAAATTAGAAAAAAACCCTGTTCGCTGTCTTAGACAGGAGGAGCCCCCAACCTCCAGCCAAAAGAACAAAACATGTAGCAGCATTGAAAATCACATGACTATGTTATAATAGCATTTCATTGCCTCAAACAGACAACACGTGACCTACACAGAGGGCGTCCACCGACGCAACCTTATGACGAGGCCGCCTATAAATAGCCCACGCCCCCGAGGTTCATTACCTATTCGAGCTCGGTGGTGATGGGTAGGTGACTCTGCACGGACACGGGTAACTTGAGGTAAGACAACATCTTCTTCAAACCACCTCTATTTCAGGTGACACCATACCCAGACCTTCCATAACCAATAGTTCCTCTCCCCTAGCCTGATTTATAGGCAACTCCTGTTGTACCGACCCGCCAACAACTCAGGTGGCCATTAGTCCAAGACCCATAGGTGAGTTCATACCAATCCAGGTTACCTCCTAACGACTTACCACTTTTTGACCCAAGTTCTCTCTCTGAGATAGCAGTTGCGTTTTTAACCACTGTTTTTAACTCACTACGCACCAGTCACGAACATTATGTGTAAGAGTGTTCACCTGACAATGCACTCAACAAGTAGCACAGGCATGTTCGTGTATGTGTGATACTCCACACACCACCACCACTTCACTGCGTTGCTACATTGGCTGTTACCATTGATACCTGTTTCTAGAAAAACGTGATACCTGCTTAACCGTTTTCTTTTTTCTCCATCCTTCAGGTATAGGATTATCCCCTGAGGTAAACCACATGAGATTCATGACACTAGCATGGTTTCTTTTTAACTTAACTCTCCACTCACTACATCACTAGGTCCTGACGAATCGCGGGAATTTCCCATGCGAGAAACATGTTGACCGACCTTCACTTTAGTCTTGCTTTGGGTTACGCTACTTAACTCTCCGTGACCCAACGAGCTAACCACACCTTTTAATGGTAGTAGGAGGACCTCCAGAATAAAGTGTTTTTCCGGCACCCTCTACTACATTTTAATTCACCCTTCCAGTTCAGGATACTGATTGCCCTGGCCCACATACCCGCACTTCATCAACAGGCAGCTGGACAAAAAGATCTCCGCCAAAGAGCCCCTCTTTGAGGTGAGCCCGTCGGGGATTGCACCGCCTCCTCGACGAGGAGCAACCGCCGATGATGAAGCATGACATCCTTCGGGGTGTGTGAGGCAAACATGTCCAACATAATGGATGCCCAATGGTGTTAATATACACCTTCGGTAAAGCCAATCTTCCTTAATACCCTCTAGGAACAGTTCAGCAACCCCCTCTTGTTGTTAACATAATAACATTTAAGGCAGCATCAAAAAGAGAAAAGATATACATTTACTTTCCATGCGTAAAACTTTTATTCTTCTTATTAAAGGTACCACATTTTTTTTCTGCACAGACATCTTACCCTTTTTAAATGGGCCTTTTTATAACCAATTGCACTTTCTCATCTTTAAACAAAAAAAGGCATCTTACTTCAGGGTAAAATCACAGCTCTAACTGTGTTATGTTAATATTTTGACATTTGCACAAACACATTCTGCACCTCTACTCAGCGGGTGGGGCACTAGGCCCACTGCAATGGTGTCCTATGGACAAACTGCATACAAAGACTTTTATACAAATCCAATATATACACGCATATATACATTCCCACCAGACCACTCTTATGAGCAACACAATCAATATTAGATACCTACCATCGCATGATCAGTTCTCTCCCCTAGGGATCCACTAGCAAAAAACACTAATCAGTATGCCCATCAGAGACCCCCCCCTACTCAATATTTATTAAAATAGAAAACCTGTATACTATGACATGGACCAACAGTGAAATAAAATATCTAGCAAATAAATTTTTCTCAAAACAATCCTTCTTTTCTCATACTAGGCCATTTCAAAGTCTCTATGTCCAAATGGAATAACCTGTTGAAAATGATTCATAAATTTGTTCCTGATACTAAATCACATGTGTTCTGAACAACTATATTATACTTTAGTCTAAACCAGCATTTTGCACTAATAATTATGTAGACTCGCTCCAAATTCACAATTCCCATGGCTCCAACTGTGTATCTCTGCCTGTCTGTGCCAATAGCTGCGCCTCCTAGCTCCCCCCATAATCTTCTGTCTGTGCTCTGCAAACACATTGGAATGCTGTTATCACACAAGGTCACCACAGCTCTGCTCGTCTAAATCTTCCACAATAGCCCTGCTCACATTCTCTATTTTTCTATCTAACCCTTCCAGAACGGAATAGAATTCACACACTGTCATACTAAACCTTCCCAGCCCAGAGTCCCAAAATCCCTTTTTGAAGGCCTCTTTTGTCGTTCAGAAAATGCATCTCACACTTACCATCTTCCAAGAGCTAAGAATTCTGGGCTGCTAGCCAGCCTTCCTGGCCCCCCCTGGCATTCAGCACCAAGGCCAAATCTGCTTCGCAGTCTGTGCTCGTCGCTCAGGCGCTGACAAAGCCAAGAAGCCTTTCCTAACTTTTTCGACATGCCCTATTTTAAAAAATACATTTCTCTTGCTTTTTTTACTTCCTTCTAACTTTACACACTTTCTACATTCTTATTATTATACATTCTAATTACTGGTAATCAAATCCGTATTCTTTTCTTCATCTTCTACTGTTCACAAATTAAGGGGATGAAAGAAACCACATTTTTTTTCATAGAGCACAGCCCTGCATACACTTTTACACTACATGAAAAACACACTTATAGCCAGGCGCAACCATCTCAGGTAGCTCACAAGGACCAGACAAACTAACTCATGCAAAAGATGCACTCACTTCATTCAAACAAACATTTACACAAACAAAAGACTAGGTCCTGACGAATCGCGGGAATTTCCCATGCGAGAAACATGTTGACCGACCTTCACTTTAGTCTTGCTTTGGGTTACGCTACTTAACTCTCCGTGACCCAACGAGCTAACCACACCTTTTAATGGTAGTAGGAGGACCTCCAGAATAAAGTGTTTTTCCGGCACCCTCTACTACATTTTAATTCACCCTTCCAGTTCAGGATACTGATTGCCCTGGCCCACATACCCGCACTTCATCAACAGGCAGCTGGACAAAAAGATCTCCGCCAAAGAGCCCCTCTTTGAGGTGAGCCCGTCGGGGATTGCACCGCCTCCTCGACGAGGAGCAACCGCCGATGATGAAGCATGACATCCTTCGGGGTGTGTGAGGCAAACATGTCCAACATAATGGATGCCCAATGGTGTTAATATACACCTTCGGTAAAGCCAATCTTCCTTAATACCCTCTAGGAACAGTTCAGCAACCCCCTCTTGTTGTTAACATAATAACATTTAAGGCAGCATCAAAAAGAGAAAAGATATACATTTACTTTCCATGCGTAAAACTTTTATTCTTCTTATTAAAGGTACCACATTTTTTTTCTGCACAGACATCTTACCCTTTTTAAATGGGCCTTTTTATAACCAATTGCACTTTCTCATCTTTAAACAAAAAAAGGCATCTTACTTCAGGGTAAAATCACAGCTCTAACTGTGTTATGTTAATATTTTGACATTTGCACAAACACATTCTGCACCTCTACTCAGCGGGTGGGGCACTAGGCCCACTGCAATGGTGTCCTATGGACAAACTGCATACAAAGACTTTTATACAAATCCAATATATACACGCATATATACATTCCCACCAGACCACTCTTATGAGCAACACAATCAATATTAGATACCTACCATCGCATGATCAGTTCTCTCCCCTAGGGATCCACTAGCAAAAAACACTAATCAGTATGCCCATCAGAGACCCCCCCCTACTCAATATTTATTAAAATAGAAAACCTGTATACTATGACATGGACCAACAGTGAAATAAAATATCTAGCAAATAAATTTTTCTCAAAACAATCCTTCTTTTCTCATACTAGGCCATTTCAAAGTCTCTATGTCCAAATGGAATAACCTGTTGAAAATGATTCATAAATTTGTTCCTGATACTAAATCACATGTGTTCTGAACAACTATATTATACTTTAGTCTAAACCAGCATTTTGCACTAATAATTATGTAGACTCGCTCCAAATTCACAATTCACATGGCTCCAACTGTGTATCTCTGCCTGTCTGTGCCAATAGCTGCGCCTCCTAGCTCCCCCCATAATCTTCTGTCTGTGCTCTGCAAACACATTGGAATGCTGTTATCACACAAGGTCACCACAGCTCTGCTCGTCTAAATCTTCCACAATAGCCCTGCTCACATTCTCTATTTTTCTATCTAACCCTTCCAGAACGGAATAGAATTCACACACTGTCATACTAAACCTTCCCAGCCCAGAGTCCCAAAATCCCTTTTTGAAGGCCTCTTTTGTCGTTCAGAAAATGCATCTCACACTTACCATCTTCCAAGAGCTAAGAATTCTGGGCTGCTAGCCAGCCTTCCTGGCCCCCCCTGGCATTCAGCACCAAGGCCAAATCTGCTTCGCAGTCTGTGCTCGTCGCTCAGGCGCTGACAAAGCCAAGAAGCCTTTCCTAACTTTTTCGACATGCCCTATTTTAAAAAATACATTTCTCTTGCTTTTTTTACTTCCTTCTAACTTTACACACTTTCTACATTCTTATTATTATACATTCTAATTACTGGTAATCAAATCCGTATTCTTTTCTTCATCTTCTACTGTTCACAAATTAAGGGGATGAAAGAAACCACATTTTTTTTCATAGAGCACAGCCCTGCATACACTTTTACACTACATGAAAAACACACTTATAGCCAGGCGCAACCATCTCAGGTAGCTCACAAGGACCAGACAAACTAACTCATGCAAAAGATGCACTCACTTCATTCAAACAAACATTTACACAAACAAAAGGCAACCCACAGACTGCTCTCAAACCAAACCAATTATAACCAAATCAAACATATTACATGAAATACATACCCAATCCTCTTAATCACTGCTCACATTGCCCCCCTGAGCCATTACAAGCACATTTAAATGGGAACACCCTGCACATTCCAAATGTACACATTTTATCTTCCTTTAAAACTAAACTGTTGATCTGTCCATATTCTGGGCTATCATAAGTCCTCATATCTGTCTTTGCTGAACCTCTCTCTGCCACAACCTTAGGAATTAAACATGCTCTGACAGCTGTACATAGCAAACAGTCTCTCCTGTAATTAATCTATCTTAACTGCATCAAAATATTAAACAAAATCAGGATAAACCCATATTCACATACATCTCAGAATTAAAAGAGTCTTTTACAGGAGCGGGTTGGCTCGCGGCCAATCTGACATCAGTTGAACTGCAGCAACACCTAAAACATTGCAACTTACTGAAACGCGGTATCTTGCACCCTCAATCAAACACCACCAAACTCACTCAATCAGATACTGCCAAGGAACCCACACATACCCGGACACAAAAGACCAAGCAACTATCTCCACACACAACCACTTACATTCGCCCACGCACATACATCCTATGAATTAAGTCCCTGCCAAACACGTGTTACCATAATGGGACAAGGCCCGTCGACCAAGTCCTGGAGAACCTGGACCCTACCGCAGACCGAACAGTACACTAACTGTTCTGAGGATGGAGAACACATCCGCCATCCGGGTGGCACTAAAGATCGCTGCGCACTTTACCACAGGGGACCCAGGACCCACTCCCGCCGAACCGCCACCCTAGGGGTTCGGGGTGAGTTCCGGAGCCTACCCGCAATGAGCCACGCCTCCACCACAGTACCACCCGGTCGGATGACCACAAACAAATGTCCTCCCAACCTCCATTAAGTCTGTCAGAGCACCACTCGCACTCTGAGTTCCCCGGAGCACACTAGCCCCAGGAGCGCACCGGCTCCTTTACCACTAGAGACACACCGGTCTCTTAACCACTGGGGACACACTAGTCCCTGGAGCACCCTAGCTCCTTCAATAACCAGTCGGACCACTCATCTCTTGTTCGCGGAACCCGACATCCACTGTTCTCCACCGCCGGCTGCTGGGACCAACACGGTCAGCTCCAAAGTTCCGCCTTCTGGACCCCGGCGCAGGATCATGAACCGGGACCTCTCCTGATCAGCAGGGTGGGGCAGCGCTGCGAGAACCAAGCTCAGCATCAAAGTGGGTACCTAGACCCACCGTGCCGACCAGAGGGTCCCCGGCCTTCTGCTACCCACCTACGGGTGAGAAAGATCCTTATCGCGGAGTTCCTGTGCGGGCGCCATCTGATAAGTGTGGCTCAAATCCACCTGAGCGACTTACCTCACTCATCTATCACTAAACAATATAATAAGGCAGCCAGGCAGTGGAGAAGAATTAGACATATTTTATTGGCCATAATATTCATTTGCAGATGGGCCCTGTCAGGTCTACACCCCAGGGAGTGCATCGAGAGGACTGACCCCTCTCATCACAGCAATACATTATCACATAGCATGGCAGAGTAAAACCACGCCCAGACTGGAAAAGTACTGGGCTCAGCAGAGGGAGAACAATGAACTCATACATGCGGCATCTGCACCTGCGAAGGCAACACTGTTATCTTCCCCTCAAGGCCACAGAGACGAAGCTCTGAGGAAACAAATGCTGAAACAGGGACTTTCTGCTCATAAGGGAGGGGGGAAAACTGTACCATGAGGCATTGGAGCTGCAGAGCAAATGTCAACATTAGAAATCTGCCTGTCATAGACAAGCTTCTTTCTATTATAGGAAAGTATACAAAAATATCAATAATGGGAACCTAACAGATAGAAGGCAATGTACTACAGCAAGTCTTCTAACTTAGAAGGCAAAAATAAGACAAAAGCTTAACCATTACAGAAACAGTTCTATCCAAATGAAGCTTGCATATTACGAAAATAGCTCAGTGGGTTGCAGCACATGAATAATAGGCTGTAACTGCATATTGATTTAGACACATTAGGCTAACATATTCACAACATCATTAGCAGGAAAATTACAATCTATCAAGCCACGCAAAGTCGGAGGTGAGTCGGGAAAGGAGGTGATGTGCCATGCCTTCGCTGATGTCTGCGATTCTCACAGCAGCTGCAATGCACTGACATCGATGGAGATGCGAAGTGCTCAATCCTTGCCACAGCGGCACTCCATAGGCGTCAATTGAGATGCACCGATTCCAAGCGGTGCAACAATGGCAATGCGTGGATTTTGGTAGTACCAGCAGTTTCTACCGACTTCCAAGGTGCCAGTACTGGATTGGCACTACATGGCAGGGCAAGGCTCTTAGATGGCAGAGCACAGGGCCTGCATGCAGATGGGTTGGAAGCCTCTGACGTCCATGATACTTCAAACAAGAGGCAAGCCGCCAAGCCCTTGAAATCAGTCTGTTCTGATTTGGAGAGAAGCAGGTCCAGTTTTTCCAACTCTTAGGTCAACACAGCAGAGCAAGAGTCCAGCAAAGCAGAAGTCCAGCAGAGAGGCAGTCCTTTCAGCAGCACAGGTCTGGAAGTGTACTGAGTTGTGGTGTCAGGCATCCAGTACGTAAACTCAGTTGTGCCTTTGAAGTAGGTGAGAGTTAAAATAGAGGCCTTTCATGTGCACAGAATCCCTGCCCTCGCCCCATACTTAATATAGGGGTGTATCCAGACCTTTGTGTGCTGACAAGACCCAGCCTATTCAGGTGTAAGTGTCAGCTCCTCAACTACCATCCTGTAAAGGATGGCGCATCAGGATGTGGATAGCCCCTTAGTCACACTTAGCTCCCTTTGTGTGCGGCTGTTTAGAGGGCATGCACAAAGCTCAGCTGTCACCCACACAGATGTTCATTCAGAGACAAACAGAGGGCACCAACTGGCTAAGTTAAGAAAATGTCAACTTTCTAGAAGTAAAAACAACAGATGATGGATGGAATGAAATCAAACATTCACCCTCAGTCACAGATCTGAGTTTAATCCATCTTTTTTTGCTCTCCACACCAGTGAACCAGCCATACGCACATCAGTCTTGACCCTGCTCCTCATGGGAACAGTCCCAGATCTGTGACTGGGGATGAATATTTGATTTTTTCAGCATTCCGTCCATTGGCTGGTCTTTTTGCTTATGTCACCCTAAGTGGGAAGGGCACGCCCATATGTCAGTCCTGTGCTTGCTCTTTCACTGTTTTCAAGATAGCCTGGCTAATGAGGGATGATTTCCTGAAGCCATTCCCAGGATGTTTGTTTCTGGTCCAAGGAGGACATGGCCTGGCAGTTCCAGCTGGATTGCACTGTTATATGTTTTAAAAGGAAGACTGCAAAAAGGGCAGGCAGAAGGGCAAAATGTTTGGGAGTGACCATGCAGAAAGGGATATTTCCAACAGTAATAATTTACATCACTGCCCTTCACCCAACCATCTAGTGTGTCAAAAAAGTAATCCACATCATCTTCCCAAGACTGGTGTGGCAACTTCTGGCTGTCCTTAAACCTCTGCCTATACCTTTCAGGTTGGAGACCAAATTTTCTGCTAAGAATGTCCTTCATGAGTGGATACCTCATGCTGTTACTTTTCCCTAGGACTAATATGGCATCTCTCCATTCCTTTGATAAATGCTACCAGAGACTGCCTCCCTAATCCTCCTCAGGGAACCTGTGCATCCCTAGGGCAACCTAATTGGTCTCAAACTATTCATCTTTATTATCCCCTACAACACAGTTGTCTCCATTTTGCACTGGGGTATTACTATCACAATTTCTGTAGGCCTCTGTGGGCTGCCTAGCTTTCATATTTAGCTTCTGTTAACTCACTGCATGTGCCACAAGGATTTTCTTTTCCTTCAGTTTAATTGTTTTCCATCAAGGGCCCTCTAGGCAGCAGTCTCCTCTTTCACACTCTTTGCATCAGCATCCTCCTTATCCTCTTCCCTCTCCAGCATGAGCTAGAGTTTGGCCAACTGCAGTTTGAGCTACCTCTCTCCTCTCCTGTCCTCTAGCTCCTCTGGGGACAGATTGCGGAAAGACATGGTGCTGCTTGCTCGGAGTTTGGTGCAGGACCTCCTCAGTAACTGGCAGGCCCCCAACCAGGCCCTGAGGGACATCAGGGGCTCTGTCATCTTGGAGCCATTGGTTGCTGGCAGACCTTTATCCCTGCAGAAACCCTTGAGCTCAGCCACACTGTAGCTCTCCAAGTTGTTGGGCTCGAGCTTCATGCTTACAGCAGATAAAGTCACAGACGCATAATGTCAGGTGGAATGGAAGTAAATTGCTAAAAAGCAAAAGAGGCCAATCAAGGAGAATTTTAAAAAGTTTGAATCAGGTATCAAGTTATTTTTAATGGAATTTTTGTTTCACACAAATCACTGTATGGCCGCCACAGACACTGGATCCCACCGCTGAGCACCATTGAAGGAAATGCAGTTGTTTGTTGAGAAGGATATGTGGCCTGTACAAGTCATAGGTGTACAATTTCCCCTTAATAGTAACCACCACCCCTGAGTAGGCCTTAAACTGCTCTGCTTCGCTACCTGAGAGGGTTAAGCGCTACAATGGGGTGCTTGGTTCCCAGTAAGGGGAAATCAGGGGCCTATTACTTGCGTTATTACTTGCGCGAACCTCACATCCTGCACAACTAATAAATCAACTTCATACACTTCCATTTTTGAGAAGTCTACTCTCCTAAAACCACTAAGGAAATAATGTACCCCAGACTATGTGATGAGGCAAGGTTTTGAAGGCTTACTGGCAAGCCACATGCTATTTGGGACCAATGACCTAGTGTTTTACACCATGTTTGCAGTGGTGCACCCTTGCTTGAGTGCTGGAATGGGCACATCAGAGCCTTGTAACTGCTCTTAGTCTGTGCCATGGAAAACATGGGGGGCTGATATGCCATGTGTGACTTAGATAGTTTTGTGTCTCTTCGCATCCATGTGTGAAAGGTCATTTGTAAACTTGACTTGCATGAGCCTTGTGAGAAGTTAGTGTATACGGAGGTTGAAGGCTTTGTCTGTGTGTCTGACTCTGAAAATGCTGTTTTAGCACCATGAAGTGTGGTTCCCTCAGTGCTTAGTGAACCTTGTGTGGAACAGGTAGGTGAAGTTCAAGTTGCTCTTTTATTATGGCCTCCACTCTGGAACCTCCAACACGTCGCTGTCAAAGCACAGCCCATGAACTCTGCCAGTCAGGCTGCACTTGTCAACATTCCAAGGCAGACTCTGGCTCAACTATAGGAGCATTCCAAAGGGAAGAATGAGGAAGGGGGGCAGAGAGAGAGAGAGAGAGGGAGAGACCAAAAGAAGGTACATGGAAATATAATAGTGCAAATAGTAAAAGAGGGGAATTATAGCACATCTTCCCCCCATCAAACAATAAAGGAGAGAAAAAATATTCTATTGCATAACAAGGTCTTTATGCCATTTGGGAGAAACAGTAGGTCTTCTGGTAAACTCCTAGGAGAAGTGACAGAGTCTTCGGGTTCCCCAAATGTTAGGGAGTTTTCGTAAGTGCTGTTCTCTGGGACCTCCCGTTTGATCCCACATCCAGCACCATGTGCACGCTGGATGTGGAATCACTCTATACAAACATTCCTCAGTATGAATCATTACGTGTCATCGAAAAAGTTCTTGAGACACGCCCCGACCACATAATGTCCCATCAGTATTTATCCTTCAATTGTTAGAGATCTGCCTAACAAAAACCCTTTTTCTATTTGAGGGTCAGTTCTACGGCCAGGTACGGGGAACTTCAAAGGGAGCGATTTTTGCACCATATTTGGCCATTCTGTATATGGACCATCTTGAGACATCCTGCATCTTTGATGTATCAAACCCTTTCCACAGTGGCATAGCCATGTGGAAACGATACATTGATGACATCTTTCTACTGTGGTCAGGACCCCCAGACAGCCTAACACAGTTCCACCACTGGCTCAATAACAACAGTGCAGGACTGAAATACACACTAGCCACCAGCAAAGACTCACTATCATTCCTAGACCTAGAAATAAAACACATTGAGGGCCGCCTTTTAACAAATCTACACCGTAAACCCACAGAGAGAAACATCCTGCTTAACTATGCCAGCCATCACCCTCGCGCTTTACGTGACTCTCTCCCGTTCTCACAATTTCAACGCATCAGGAGAAACTGTTATTTTAAGGAAGATTACTTCACAGAAGCAAAGGTTCTGAGCAAAAAACTCAGGTATAGAGGGTACCCACGCAAACTTGTACGTAGGTCTTTGAAACGAGCATGGCACTGCCCCAGGGAAACCCTCCTTGAACCCAAATCCAAACAACCATAAGACAGGCTTATATGTGTTACGACATTCACTCCAGCATCTAATGCCATCAAAAAAAGTATGTTAAAACACTGGCCGGTGCTAAACGCTGGCCAGCTTAATCTTGAGTGTCCAAGTACGTGCTTCCCTCCCACAACAACCAGTAAAGGCCACACTCAATGATGCATGGGGCCTTCAAACTTTCTCAGGGCATGCCAAATGTGGCAGCTGCATCTGCTGCGATTCAACCATAGAAGGAAAATGCTTTGAATATGGTGACATTACATTTCAAAGAAAATATTTTTCTAACTGTAACTCGTCCAATGTGGTATATGCAATTTTATGTCCCTGTAAACTCATCTATGTTGGTCAAACAAGCCAAAAGATCAAACTAAGGAATGGACAACACCGGGGTCGGATACGCTGCAAGACAGCCAACGCCCCGCTTGTGGATCACTATACTGAAAAAGGACACAATGAGAGAGATCTTACGTGGACTGTCATAACCATGAAAAAAAACCCACCTAGGGGAGCTGATGTTCAACGTTACTAAATAAGGAGGAACTGCACTGCATTTTGAGGACTACTAGCATCAGGAATGGACTCAATCGTATTGAGGACTGGACCTCCTTGCTATAATAGACAATCAGTGATACTCCTTCCAATACAGAAGCTGGATATAAATGATACATGTGACTCAATGTGTTGTACATAATCATGCTATAAATTTGCATAATCTTTGTCACTTGCTCCGTTTAAACACCACATGTTCACAATTTTAGTCACACGCGCCGGCAGCACCTTAGTTATTGTCGCTGTTTCCCACTTCTCATTGACGTTCTAAGATGGCCACCACCGTAGAAGGCTGCATGAGCACAACAATTTGCCGTTCCAAGATGGCCACCGCCCCTGCACCTCGAGGCTGTTAGTCCCTTGCCTCTTTCCATCACCTACTATTTTTGGCTCCAAAGACGTAAAGTAACTTGGAGACTCTGCTTCACCTCACACGCTATCCAGCGCCACCAGGAGCCCCCGTGCCCTGACTTTCCTTCGCTATTCAAGTAAGTAACCAAAACACTGGCAGACCGTGTTCGCGATCAACCCCTTTGGTTAAAATTCGGGACTTAATCTGATAGTTCAATGCTTTGTATTTTAGGAGGTGCAATCTGGCACCTAGCGGAATTGATACTTAACCAAAAGCCTTAAGTGCGATCCAGCACTGGCATATATTGATATCAGGAATTAAACCACACAAAGAAGGCCCATAGCCTATTGACGGTAAATGACTTTTCACTGCGCCGTTTTGAGCACACCCCGATTTTAAAATCACATCTGAATGCCGGTTTTCATATAGACTGTTTGTCACTGCAGATTTAGTGGCTGTCAGCCCCCGTTACGGATATACTGGGCCGTATTACAAGCGTGCCATTACCTTGTTCATCCTTCAAACATAAGGAATGTTTTAACAACACTGTTTTTTACTTTGGGCAATCTGTACCGAACCGCTAAATAAATAATGATCAACACCAGCAACGTAATACTAATGCTTGCTTCGAGAAATTAAGCCACAATTTAGATTCCACAGCACTACCCGTTTTCAAATTCACTGCATGTACATCGCGTTGCTCGCCACCACTCCTCTTGATTCACACCCCGTGAACAACTATGATACGCCTTATTCCAATGGTTCATTCCTTTTTCTGTAATTTCATCCATCGCCGTTTTAACACCTTAAACCACTGCGCCTTCAACCTTCACTGACATCGCCGTTTTAACACCTTAAACCACTGTGCCTTCAACCTTCACTGACATCACGGGCACAAGCTGCATGTGTATTGTGCGACTAGACTCTAGTCCTGGAGCGGATGCCCTCTTCTTTGTGTCACACACAAATTCACCCTCACAGAAGTCACCAATTAAATGCCTAGCAGTTTAGTTTTACTCATCTCCATTTTTTGTATTTTTCTCCCCCCTTTTATTCCCTTGTAAATGTTGATACAGTAAGCGATATAGGCAAAATATGTGAATAAGCTTAAGACAACAATGAACTATCCCTTGTCCTGAAGATGATGCTTTATATTGTTGTGAATAGCATTGAAACGTCGTCGACAATAAAAGAACCATATGCAATATGATTTTATAATATTGTAATGATCAATGGTGTGAAAATGGATATTTAAGTCTGTCATAGTGATTACAAACAAACAGACTCATCTTATACCCTGCCTTTGGACATTCTATTTTTCGTTGGTTTGTCCTGTGTTCTGTGGGTCAAGGCTGTGCTCACTTGTCATTTAATCTTTCGAATAACAATCAACTGAACTTATATAAAAATAAATTCTTGTCCTGCTGGACGAAAGACATACGATCTATTTTTAGCGTATGATTATTGTGCTTGTCCATTTTTTCTTCCAAAATAGGGACCACTGTTCTCTAAAATATGTTCTCTGGGTTCGGGCATTTAGCCAACCGTTCCATGCTCCAGTTTTGCCCACTACCAAGCAAGAATTATTATCCTTCCTGGGTCTTGCTGAATACATGGCCAAATATGTTAAGAATTTTTCTGATATCTCAAACAATCTTATGAGCTCACCTAAACCCATACTCCCTTCAAATGGCTAGAGGTGCACCAGGCAGCCTTTGGCAACATTAAAAGAAGCGTTTTAAATCCCCCTCAGTAATGCACTTTAGACCATTCCAGGAACACCATTTTAACCACCGATGCCAGCAATAAAGGCTTAGTAGCAACCCTCTCTCAAGTCATCGGTGGGAGAGAGCGCATTTTTGCTTTTGCTTCCTGCACCCTTAACAACTCATGAAGGAACTATTCCGTTGTAGAGAGGGAAGCCCTGGCCTGCTTTTGGGTGATTAAACAGTTTAAATTCTACCTGTGGGGGATCAAGTTCACTATTCACAATGATCAGAAACCCCTCATTTACATGTTCAGTTCTAAAGGCTCAGCTTACAGTACAACCAGGGTAGCTATATGGGTATTAGGCCTTGAAAACTTGAGTATGTCACGTGCGACCTCAACACCGCTGCTGACTTCCTTTCGAGGGCACAATTAAACCTTTCAGAAAAATTTGAAACACCTGAATTTCCCATTTTACTGGTCCACTCCTCCACAATAAAGCAAGATGAATCGTTTGAGTGCATGACACAAGATGCCACACTTTCCTGTCTTAAAGAGTATACAATTCAAATTTGGCCAGCTTCGCGTAAAAGTGTCAGCCAAGACCTAGACAAATTCTGGGAAGTAAGACATGAAATCAATTAGAACAATGGTTACGTAAAAAACAAAACAAAAAAAAATCATCTTCCCGGAAGATTTTGAGAGACAAAATATTGAACTTGGTTCATGAGGGCCGCCTTACAAAAAATAGACTCAGAGAGCACTATTGGTTCCCCAACATGGACTCTATGGTTGAGAACGAAGTCAAGAACTGTACCACATGCGCCAACAGTGACAAAACTAAACACACCCAGATGGCACCTCTTTCCCCAGTTTCCATTCCGGACAAACCATGGGAAAAACTGGCACTGGACATTATCGGCCCGATCAATAAAAGAGGTGTCACTAAGCGATTTGCATTTGTTCTGATGGATTTTCACTCTCACTGGGTAGTTGTAAATATGCTACACCAAATAACTACTGAATCCCTGATCAATTTTTTGCGGGACACTTTTGCCACTGAAGGCATTCGGGCCACCCGGATCACGGACAACGGTGTCCAATTCACCTCGCCAGCCATGTCCAACTTCCTAACCAGCTGAGCCGTAGCCCACTTAAAAAAAGCTCTGTGCTGTCCTTCTGCAAACGGCTTAGTCGAAAGAGTTAACAGAATGGTAAAGGAAAACATACAGCTAGCTTGCATCAACAACTTACCTGTTGAACGCTCTATTCAACATATGTTCTGGGCATACCACACCACCCCCAACTTGATCACTGGGATATCCCCTTCAGGGCTGTCCTGCTCCCTTAAACAGACCAGCCGTCACCAGTGCTATAAAGATGCCTGGAACAGGTAGGTGAAGTTCAAGTTGTTCTTTTATTACGGACTCCACTCTAGAACCTCTAACACCTCTAACACGTAGCTGTAAAAGCACAGCCCACAAACTCTGCCAGTCGGGCTGCACTTGGCCACATTCAAATGCAGTCTCTAGCTCAACTGTAGGAACATTTCAAATGGTATAATTAGAAAGGTGGGGCAGCGAGAGAGAGAGGGAGCCACCAAAGAAGGTACATGGAAATATAATAGTGCAAATAGTAAAAGAGGGGAATTATAACACCTTGTATACTTAGAGTATATCAGAGTGGCCTCATAAGACAGAATATTACCTTGATTTTAAACATAAAATTGAACTGGGTCTACGAATGTTATTGAACTTCAGGTCTTTAGAGGATAGGCAGGCAGTGACAGTGCTAATTGCCTTGACTGAGGTAAAGATGCACAGGGAAAAGGCCTTTATTAGGGTTTTAGATTTTGACTGTAACATTAATACCTCCACACCATGCATCCAGCTCTCTTCACACAATGTTTCCAGCTTTCACCATGAGAGCGGAGCCCCAACCCAAATGGACTTTCAGATCAGTTGTCACAACTGTTACAGTATGTTCAGTGTTCTGCATAGTGAGGGTGGCCCAACATGGGTGACTATAGTTGTGGTGTCAGTGTTGGGGAAATTAGTTGCAGCTGTGTGCAATCCTTGTCATCCAACATATGTGGAAATTCGTAAATGGCATAAAAACCTTGCCGGGTGCCCAGCTGCTGTTATTGTACTCTGGGAAAGAGGAGGTACTGGGGTGTGAGGTGTCATAGATGATGTCATCCAGGACAGAGGGTAGGAAGGCAGAAAAAGATGGCTGTGAAATTCCTACAAATCTGGCTCTTGAGTTGGTAGTATGTGATATCCTCCCTGAGTGGTGGAGGTGGGGGTGGTGGTGGTTGTGGTCTCCTCAGAACTTCCAGCTGTAAAATAAGCACCTCCATGGTATAGTCCATCTTGCAAACTGTTTTGTGTGGCTTGCCTTCATGTACCACTTTCACAAGGTTTTAGATAGGGTGAGCGATCCAATAAACCCTTGCGGGCTTGGGCAATTGAAATGTTTAGAGAATGGGCCAGCAAGGGATTTGTTTATAAAACAATGTTATGACATAGATGAAAGGAACTGTACTAAGTCAAGTATCCACACTTTAACAAATTGGTGACTAAAACAATTTTTGAAAAAACACATCAATAATGTTACCGCACTAACATATTGAAACAGTGAAAAAATGCAAGAACCAGGTGTTATTGTATCAAAAGATTATTATTATCTTTATGACAAAGAAATATGCAGAGGGTACAGAACAATGCAAATGCGATATAAAAAGGAATGCGTTTTGGATATTCCTATACTATATCACAGAATGGGTCTATGCTGCTTACTAATAAAAACACAATGATTCCAAAACAATAATTGAAAATCCAAAGTGGTTACAAAATAACAAGCAGAATTAGACTCAACGGTCGACGTTTCGGTCTTTTGGGGATAACTTCACAAGACCATCATCAGGAATTGGGTTTTGAGCATATGGAGATTGTTGACCCTGAAAAAAAACGTGACACAATGATATTTTATTACAACCTGGTTAAATGTTACAAAGCAACAGAAAAACATCTATTTTCACTTTTTTCTTTTTTACTATTATCTAAAAAGATGTAACATTTTGAATGTTGCAGAAGGATATTCAGATCGGTGTGGCGACTGAACAAACAATTGATTGTGGTTCATTATTTCGGGAATGGGGTAAGCTTACTTTAAAATTCTGAGACGAATAGTTCCCAGAAGTGGGTAGGAATGTTGTTCAAAGTGAATCAACGATGTTGCATATACAGCATGAGAATGAATCAACTGGATCCAGCAAAGAGAGAGCTGAAACAAACAGGAGTGGAACATTCACAATTTTGTCAAAGGGTTAAACTTGGAGGTTAAAACTCAACAGCATCTTCCCTTACATTTAGATTTTTAGATGATCACTTCTCGATAGGGAAACATTGATGTTGATCGATTTTTGATCTCTAATATTCGAATCAGGGGTTATCCTAGGCAGATATAGCTGAAAAGACAACAGTGACAGGTTCACTATCTTGTGACTGAGATGTCATAATTAGCCAACGGTGAGCCATTCTGTCATATAAAAGTTGGAGTCTAAGTTACCTTTGTGCCCAAAGTTTGCACACACGGTTTGGAGTGTCCAAAATGTAAATTGTGGAAAACGCCTTAGTGTTGATTATTTAATAATCCCGTTCTGAAAAATAAGGAGGATGATTCTTGTTGTGGTTATTCCATTCGTGTTAAATGGTTGAAAATGTTTTAAAAAATCAATCAAGATTTAACAGATATCTGTGGCTGCATGCCCACTCGTTGTATGATTATATTAAGTTATGCATCAAAGCGCTATTTCAGATGTATTTGGCCATGCGAGGTCATCATATTAGTGGAACATTATATGCCACTAAGAATTTGGCGTTTGTGTTGGTTTAGAAAACCACAGACTATCAGACAGACATGCAAGGCTGCATTTTTACCTTTGTACAGGTTTAGAAGTACATTCAGCAAAAGCTACAAAGTATTTGCATTCAATAAAGAATGTCGTTAGAGCAGGCGTTTAGAGCTACTTGGTTAAAATAGATCAAGAGCTAAGTGACAGTGCATGCAGCATCTTCACCGCTAACGGGGTTGAGGCTAAACACTTACTTGAGCTACTGTGACGGAAGACATGCGATCGAGACGTGCAGAACGGCAGCGGAATTTCCAGAACAGCCAATTCCGGTCACAGCTATAGTTTGCCTTTTAAACGAGTTTTTTGCGGGGTTCGAGACTTGGAATCTCGCGAGATTACGGCTCAGTGTGGTTGACAGCGAGGATGTCGTTCGCTGTTGGTGTATGCATGTGTGGCGGCCATATTTAAACATGTTTAAACATCTACCTACTGATTGCTACCATGATGTTTGAGTGCAAATTAAACAATTTGGAATTGAAATTTAAAAGCAATATTTAACGATCTTGTGGATCACACGATCGAGGCTAAAATGGGCGTGTAGCACAAATGTTTTCTCCGTTTTAATAACGGGAATGCTTGTTTCAAGACATGGAATTGGACATCATTGGCTGGAAAAAGCCAAGATATTTAGTGGATTCTATGATGTTTGACAAACAAACAAATGTGTGTGAACTTAAGGTGAAAAAAGACAGACTGTTCATGAATCTCATGGAGAGTGTATACAGTTTACTCACAGGCATCCTGTCGCCACATAGAGATGCGCACACAATCTTGTAGAGAAATACAATTTAGCAAATTTGTTACCCCCTTGAGGGCTGCACATGTGCATAGCTATTGATGCTGTACAAGGAAAATACGAAAACAGTATTCATGCATCACCTGAAATGTAAAAACATTAAGGAACCTTATACCCAGAATGGTTAAGCCAACCACTGGGTTTAACAAATTTAGATGGTACACTTGTTATTTATTAGCATGTAGTTACATGTTGGTGAAATATGTTTACAAGTCAAGTAGACATCAGACAACTGTGTTAATTCAAGCAGGCGAGGGTATGCCATTCAGTATAGGAGTTTAATCCTTGCTTGATACTGTCAGCAGATTCAATCCAACGGTACTCTTTAAGGGTTAACAGTCTGTCAACGTTTGTCTGTCTGATCGTTGGTTTGACTATGTCAATAACCCACCAAGTCATTTCTTTTTCTGAGTGATTGAATAGTGAATAATGGTCCACCAGTGGAGCATTTTCAACTTTACACCGAATACGGGATTGGTGCTGTAGAATTCTCTGTTTCACCATTTGTGTGGTTTTGCCTATGTATAATAGGCCGCATGGACAGCAAATGCAGTAGATCACATTGGTTGTTCTGCAGTTTCAGAAATGTTTAATTGTAAATTTCTTGCCTAGAATTTCAAAGCTTTTCTTGTTGTCTGTTGTCTTACAGGCAGTGCAATTATTGCACTTAAAATGACCTAGTACTGGTGTTAGCTGTCTCATGTTGTCTACAACATGGGGGTCTTGACGATCATAAGCATGGACCAAACGATCTTTTAGATTTGGGCCACGTTTTAACGCAAATAATGGCTTCTCTCTTAGCTCTGTAAGATTCTGTAGTAATGACCAGTGTTTGTTAATGATCTTTTTGTTCTGTTGGCTGCTGGCACCAAATGTGGTCACACATACAAGGGGGACTTCTGTCTTTTTAGGTTTTGTTTCCAATAACGAATCACGGTTGTTGTACCATGCTCGTTTTATGGAGGACTTAAGAAGCCTATTTGGATAACCCCTTTCAAGAAGTTTTTGTTTAAGAATCCTGGCTTCATGGAAATAATCCTCATGCTTGGAGCAGTTTCTTCGAAGCCGAAGAAATTGGCCAAACGGTAGCCCATCACGAAGTGCTTTCGGATGATGACTTCTATATTTTAAAAGGGTGTTTCTAGCAGTGGGTTTTATGAACAGGGTCGTGTAGATGGTCTTGTCTTCATTGACTATGATGGTAATGTCTAAAAAGTTCATATTTTGAGTACTGTAATCCAGACTGAATTGAAGGTTTGGATTTCTATCATTCAGCCAGTTGTGAAATTCTATCAACAGTTCTTTGTTGCCCTTCCAAATTAGGAAAACATCATCTGTATACCTGAGCCAACATGAAATGTTGGCTAGGAATGGATTCAAATGGTGATAGATGAATTTTTGCTCAAAAGTGGAGACGTATATATTAGCTATGTTGGGGGCGTAAACCGCCCCCATGGCAACTCCTTTGAGTTGTTGGTAAAATTCTCTTTCAAAGAGGAAGAAATTCTCACACAAAGATAGTCGAATGCATTCAACTATAAATTCAGTTGGAACATTGTGTGGTTTGATACGTTTGTCAAGCAAGTCACTGATTATTGCTAAAACCTCTTCTTGGGGGATGTTTGTGTAGAGGCTAGATATATCCATCGTGACTAGGTATTTTTCTTCTGGATCAAAATGATGGTTTTCAAGTTTATTTATCACAGATGTTGTGTCCCTAATGTATGTATCAGATTCTACTACAAAGGGTCTGATAAATACATCAGAGTATTGAGCAAGGGGTTTGAGTATGGAGTTACAACCCAAGACTATTGGTCTCCCTGGTGGTTCAGTGGTATGCTTGTGTATCTTGGGAAGGATGTAGATGGCTGGTACTGTGGGGCTCCGTTTAATTAGGAATTCTGCTTCCTTGTGACTCAGCCATCCTCCTTCACTTCCTGATTTACTTAGGGCTAGTATTTCCGTCTCCAGTCTCTTGGTGGGATCGGATCATAGAAGTTTATAATTAGTGGTGACTGATAGTTGTTTACGCATTTCTGCTCTATAAGTATCTCGATCCCATAAGACAAGGCCTCCGCCTTTGTCTGCCGGTTTGATAAGTGTGTCAGTTAGAGCTTCTAAGTTCTTAAGGGCAAGATGTTGTTCTTTGTCTAGGTTGTTTCTACAGAATACTGGCTGTTGAAAGAGGTTGTCTGTTTCAATGAGGATCGCGTTTTCAAATGTAAAAATATTTTTTGCAATCATGTTATCGCTGGGAAAGAAAGTGGACGGTGGATTTAGTCCTGTCCAGTTATTCTCTCGAGTGTCAGGTTTCAATGCAAAGAAGTTCTTAATGCGAACTAGGCGAAAGAACTTGTAAAGCTCAAGTTTGGTTTGAAATTTGTTGTTTCTGTAAGTGGGTACAAACGAAAGACCAGATGTTAACAAGGCAATCTCTGCATTGGAGAGACTTACAGGTACATGCATCAAACTCGGCATTTGCGATTCCTTAATTGCGATTTTTAAGGAATCGCAATTAAGGAATTGCAAATGCCTATGCATCAAGAAATCGCTAAATAAATTGCGATTTCTTAGAATTCCTTAATTGCGATTAGCATTTTGTGAATCGCAATTAAGGAATCCCTTCCCATTCATTCCTATGGGCCTAGAGGCCCATAGGAATGAATGGGAAGACAATCTCAATTTGCGAATCGCAATTAGCTAATCACAAATTGAGATTGCGATTTCAAGGGTGCAGGGGTGTCCAAAGGACACCCTGTTGCACCCCTGAAATCAAACAATGCACATATGTTGTGTACACACATGCCCTAAGGGCATGTGTGTGCACAACATGAAAGTTAAAAAAATGCAAAAAATAGCATTTTTCTAACATTTCGCAAAATTACCATGAGGTCCAACCTCATGGTAATTTTTTCTCTCTAATTGCGAATTCGCAATTTTTTTTAGGTTCATGCATTGCTTTTGAGGAATCGCAAATTTGCGATTCCTTAAAAGTAATCGCACTTGAAAAAAATCGCTAAAATAGCGATTTATTCACTTTTAAGTTGATGCATCCCAAATAGTGATTTGGGAATCGCAAACGGCCGAATTTTGCGATTCGCACCGTTTGCGATTCCCAAATGGCTTGATGCATGTGCCTGTTAGTTTTGAAAGATTGAAGATGGGGATTGTGGATTGGTCATTCACCACTCGTAATGCTGGTTGCGTGTCTGGCGTTGACCTGGGGTGTATTGATTCCGGTACCCGCCGCGTCGTGATCCCCTTGTTCTCCGGGGAGGGCCTGAGCCTCTCCTCTCCTGTCCTAAAAAAACCAGACATGAGGTAGATGGTTGTTGGTCATATGATGGTCTAAATTGGCCTGTTGGAACTTGCTCACTGTCAGTGTCGGAGCCAGTATCCGAGAAAGTTATCCTTTTTTGTTGTTGTTGGTGATGTTGATTGGGGCCTCTTGTGGTGTTCTGGGATTGATAAAAATCTTTATGTAAATAAGGATAGGTTCTTTCCTTATTATAACTGCGGATGTCTTTTTGCAGTTTGTCTGTTTTCTTTTGGGAGTTAAACTCCTCAAATTCCTTGATGGTTAAGGGTACCTTATCAAGCAGGATTTTGGCGTTAGTGATACTGGAATTATTATCTTGTTTTCTAGGGTCTCAATTTCTTTGAGTAACAATTTAATTTGTTTGAAAGCTGTTTCTATGCTCAACACCATCCAGGTGCATGAGCATTTGTTTGCTGCATGACTGAACCCAATTTTAAAATCACCGTCATCAATGAGTATAATTGGGATGTTACGTATTTGGAGCCCAGTGGGGATGATATTAGCACTGAGGCAATTGGTGAGAAATTTTGCATGTAATTCAGTTCTTACAAGCTTCTTTTTGAGACGTTCACGTTGGTTGAGATCAGATTCCACTGGTAAACTGACCAATGTGCTTCTATTACCAAGAAGGGAAGGGCCAGCCGCTATCTTGAGGATGTCGTCTCAGTATATGAAAGAGTCTCAATCTCAGACATTCAAACAGAGTTCGGGTGAGATTTGTAGAGAATCTAGATGGGAACAGGTTATACCACTATGAAAATGGCTCACAGCAGAGGTTGTCTGCGCGAAATAAAGTTTTAGATAGGGTGAGCGACCCAATAAACCCAATGTACCACAGCCAACGCATAATTTCCTGCACTTGGGTTGCCAATGAGCAGGACTTTTGTCGCATTTCAGGCTCTGCATGACACTTGTCGATGATGCGTCACACATTGTCAAAACCATAAATATCACTGTAAGGGTTTTGCTAAAGAATTTACAGGGTAATGCCAATCTTGAAAATATCAGTCTCTGCTTGATGCAGCCAGTTCTGGCACAGGTATTTTCTGAAGAGGAGTACCAAAACTGATGCATTTGGCCACATGAGTTTATTTGTGAAGATGGAGTATTGCAGGTGCCACTGTTGCGTCAAAATTAGTGACACAACGGCGGAGCAGGCATGCGCATTAGTATTTGAAATGGCGGCACGAATCCAGGGAGGGCGAGAGGGAGCCCCGGGGACGCGGCGGACAAGGTAAGTGTTTTTAAAATCTTTTTAGCCGTTTATTGCAGTATTTAGGGAGGGCGGGAGGGAGGCGGGTGGCGGCCGGCTACGCACCGTCTGCGGAGCGTGCGAAGTGCCGCCTGGCTACGCCCGCTACGCAAAATGCGGAGGAGACGGCACTACCCACACTCCGTGCACGGAGCGTAGCTGGCCGCCCACCCCTAGTAAAAATGCTTAAAAATGCTTTTTTTAAGCAGTCATGTTACGGACACACATGTCCTTAGGACATGTGTGTGTGTAACATGATGCGAAAAATACATTTCAGGGGTGCAGGGTGGGTCCTTTGGACCCCCCCTTGCACCCATGAAATGCATTAACAAATTGTGATTTTCAAAATGAAAATCGCAATTTGTTAAAGCCTTCCCATTGATCCCTATGGGCCTTTTGGCCCATAGGAAACAATGGGAAGTGCAAATTCGCACTTTGGAATTCGCAAAATATTTGAGAATCGGTAAAAATTTCGATTTTTACAGATTCTCAAATATTTTGCAAAAATGTACATGCATCCCATTTTGCATTTCCTAATTTGCGATTCCCTAAAAATCGCAAATTAGGAAGTGCAAAATGAAACAATGATGCATGTGGGGGAATATGTCCTCTCTTCCCTGCGTAAAAGTGAAGAAAACAATGCTTCACCTGTCATCCCGAACCAACCCCCACCAACTTCCCTCCCTTCTTTCACCCTCAAGAAGCTGTGCTTTCTACTTCCAGTCAAAGCAAACAAGCAGCTCTGTGCTGACAGGCTCTCAGGGATCCCTGTTAACTGTCCTGAAAGGTATTTATGACGTGGCAATCGTGACTAGGCAGTTTAGTTATCAACTGCTGCTATGTTAAAACAGTGAATTATCACATTTAGAATTTGGTGTAAATGATAGTGGCTTCCTATGGAGTACATACATAACAAAACTGTGGTATGATGAAAGAGGCAAATCCTCAGTGTGTCAGACCATAACTCTTTCACTTTCACCACCCTCTTTCAGAAATTAAGATATCATTACAAATTGCAATTCCTGTGGGAAAGCATTAACAGGTGTGACATTGTATTTTTTCCCGGACTTTAGAATTGTCTCCCTTTATTGTCATGTGTTCAGGGCTCTCTCAGTTTTTTTACACCTTCTCCTGAATGCTGTGTATATTTTAGCATGTGTTTAAGTTAATATTTGTGTGTTTCTTAAAAGATTTGTGAGGCTGTGCCGAGTGGTAGTGTGATTTACTCTAAATAAAAAACTAATGCGGTACACCTAGATATAGTGCCAAACGTTGTGGCTTTTTGCATAAGTGGCAATTGTATATTTGTTCATTGATTCACTCCCAGAAGAAAGGAGTAGGAGCGGGGAAACGGAAACTTTCCAGGGACATGGGAACTCTCCATTCGGTGGTCTGTTGTCGAATAAAGTAATACAATATCCTGACTGTAGAGGCAGGCATATTTTTAAAATAAATTATCTATTTTTTTGCACAATTACTCAAATTCCAGTGTTAGAGGCAAGCTTTGCCAACACTGGTACAAAATGTACATCCAAAATGCTGCTTTATGAGGGCTCACTAGTGTGTGCGTTTGTGCACGCCTTTATGTGTGTTGCAGGTGTATTTGTGCTTGTATGTGTGCCAGTGGAGTGGTGTGCAAGTGTGTGTATGTTTGTGCACGTTTTTTTTGTGTGTGAAGTTGTGTTCGTGCATGTATATGTGTGAGTGGAGCAATGTGCCAGTGTGTGCGTGTATGTGATTTCTACGAATGTATGGTTGAGCCGATTTACACTTATTCTATGCTTCATTTTGTTATGTTTTATTATTTTTGAGTTTCATAGTTTATTGAGACACCCACATTCAATTTGATCACTAGTGTGAAATTGTCATAACTTAAAATCAACATTCATTGTATAGCTGCTCTTTCATCCATATTAAAAGTATATTAAAATCAGTTTTCGTAAGCAGCCCAAATATTACTGTAGGTGATACCTTGTGACAGCGACTTCAATGACTTATGAAATAAGTGCTTTTCAGCTCTCCTTCCATTTGCAACACAGTGACAGGGAATATTTACTCTGAATGCAACGGCGTTATCAATATTTGATGAGGTACCTCAGTGCTTCTGTTTGCTTCATTTATCAAGTCTAGTCTACAGTAAAATTGACTTTTGTAGCTCAAGCAGTTTGCAGCACAGAAATTAAATGAAACAGAATTCAGGAGCAGCTTTCTCAGGGAATGCCACATTCAACTCTTAAAAATTGAATTTCGTTGATATATTTTGTGCCATTGTTGTTATGGTTAATACGCACAGAAAAAGCGCACAATCTGCTATTAATATGGGTTCGAATCCACGAGGAAGAAAATAGAAAACGTTTGACAGATATTCAGCAAACAAAACCCAATTTTTAAGCCCAATTGTGGGATTCAGGCACTTCTAAAAAGCGAGTATGCCCTTCAGTAACATCCTGGGTGACGATTTCTTGTGCCTCGACGGATGAAAATGGTGACAACAGAAAATAACTAACTTCATTGGCTGTTTCCGTCGACTAGTTTAATATAATTTCACATATTCTGTTTCATTGCTCCTCGAAGACTAACAATTAAATTGGGCATGATACAAAGTAACTGGCACCAGATTAACCCAAATACGGCGGTGTGATTTTTGGTTACAGTTAATAGTAATATTTGAAATGTTGTCTTAAAAGTCAAGAACAGGGTGAAAATGTTCTGGCTGCCAACAAAAAAGCATACAATGAAAGCATTACCTTTTTTTGGCCCTTTTGTAGACATTTGACGCCCCCCACCTGAGTGGTATCTTAAAGCTGTTGCCTTGCCTGCTGCTGCTGCCTTACTTCGTGGTACGAAAGCATTGCAGAGCATTGCAGAGCTAAAGAGTGTGAATCAAAATTAAACCTTTAATAGGCAACTGACAGAAACGTTACAGAAACAGGTCAAGGTGTTCAAGTGTATGTAGCATGAACAGAACCAATGTAGAGATTGGCAGTAGAGTGTAAAGATTTTCAACAAATGCAATGTGTCCCATCAAGGAAATTCAATGGTGGCATTCAATAAGTAGTAACTCCATGCATATCACCTTTTATTGCGAATCAGTAAATTATATTTATTTGCCTCTTCTATCTCTGGCCCAGTTGTGTTGTTCTTATTCAGTTGACATGTTTTTACAATATATTGAGCCTCCGACATTAAGCATTGTAGAAAAATCTGAGGTTACCATAATCACACACTGTGAGAAACCTAATAAAGAAAGATAATGTGGACATCAATTTTATCTTCGACAAAGCAAAATGTGTCAGTGTTCATAGTTTGGGATTTAAGTTTCAAATCTTTGTCAAACAGTACAATTTTATTACTAAGAACCCTGAAGAAGGGTGCCAGAGTTGTAATAAGGAGAACCATGTAAGTGGAAAGTAGTGTTTATCTTTAGTAATAGCGCCCACAGCACCTCACAGCCAAATAGGGACAAAATGTAGGTCTGTTGATTGTGCGCTCGTTTAAAGTGGATATGGCCGGGCAATTCTGGCTGAAACTGTCCCTTTGAAGGTGGGTCAGTAATGATCTGCATATCATCTGTCTTTGACTTTTTTCATAGCAAGAAAAATTATACTTTATGTGGAGGACATTCAATTTGTTATGATGCATTAAGCATTCTGTCCATCAAATGGAATCTGCCCTGGGTTTGAATCTTCCCAAGAATCAACCTCCAGGCCATCGTTGACCATCGGGGGAGGTTTACAAATGTGCGGGCACAATACCCAGGGAGTGCTAATGATGCCTACATCTTCAGGCACTCCATCATCAATGACTGCTTCCTGAATGGCCAATATTGGAAAGGACTACTTTTTGGTAAGCAAAACTGAAGTGCATAACAGACCTACTAACAGTAAGAAATGTATGCCAAATTAGCCATCTACATGTTTTTGATGGAAATAGGGCCATATCTATGAGGGGTATTCCTCATACATGCACCATGCATCATGGTACATATGCAAAGCAAACCTCCAAGTACCAGATGTTAAGACATGCAAAGCCACTTTGTTTGCCTTTGAATGGGGTAAAGGTACAGAGCAATGCAACACCAGCCAAAACGTAGTGTAGGACCACTGTGTGTAAGGGGGGTGTTCCATGGGTGCTGTGGAGGTGTCTCCATGCAACTCCCATGGTTCATGAAGCATGTCATGTATACTAATCCAGGTCAGCTTTGGAATACGAAAAGTCATTTAATTTTCTCAGTTGATGTTTAACATGGAAAATTAACTGACGTCTTCCAAGTCACTCCCACTTCCTATGTGCGCTGCAGTCTGTAGCACACACACATAGACTATCATGCCTCCAAGGGTTCATCATGTGTAGGAAGGTGCCCCTCTTGCACACAAACAGTACTGCATGCAATGCAGGCACATGAGTACCATGGTGCAAGTGTGTCTGTGTTTGTGTGGGGCAGCACATTGTGTCACAGTGAAGGGTGAATTATCATTAATGTGCTGTGTGGCCTAATTACTGTGCACTATTCCCCTTTCTCAGTGACACAGTGCAGTGCAGACATGTTATTTGTTGCACTGTACTATGCTATTTTCCAAAATATTCTGGCCCTTGGGTTATCTGCACACAGTGGGAACAATACACTGCAACGTGCAGACAATATTGAAAGGATCTTACTAATCTGTCTGTGGAAGTAGCAGCAGAATGTCAGTAAGTATCAATGTGTCATTTTACTCTGTGTGGATAGATGGAACCACATCAAATGCACTGGGTAAATAATCATGAATGGAATCATGTGGCATGACAGACAAGCTAATTATGAGTAAACCATAAGAGAAAAGTTTAAGGTGAGTCTTCCTCAATGGCCTAACAACTATCAGTCTATAGTCTACAATGTCAGTGGTGTGAGAGCAAGTACTGTTGAAATCAGCGATTGTGTTTTACATGTATGTTGATCAAAGTTTCAGGAGCAACACAGGAAGCGATTTGTGGAAAGGCCATGTGTGGCATGCCATGTCAGTGTAGGCCCCAGACATGTGCAAAGGTCAAAACAGTTAAAGGTTGTGACACCAATTGTCCAAAACACACCTATGTCTCACCAATACTGACATTCTAAATACACACATGCACATAGACAGACAATCACTTTGACAGATGCAACCAATGTGATGGCTCACATGTTCTGTTTAGTAAGTAGCCCGGATGGAAAACATACGAAACTAGCAATTTGAATCTCACAAAGTTAAACACAATGCTGCTCAACATGTCGTACATCAGTCATCAACATAGAATAAAATCAAATCTGGACAAGGCACCACAGTGCACTCAGGATAGCAATCTCAACATTCATGTGTCACAGCAATGATGAAAAAATCTAAGTATAAAAGTATGCAACCCCCTACATGTTACAGTCGTACACATAGATTTTAAAAAACAATGTATTGTGTTTACTTTTGTATAAATAGCTCCTTGTAACAACATCAGTATGTCACAAAGAAAGATGGCTCACATTACAATGCATATGTGTCAATCAAGGTGCCTCATTTCAACTTATCTGCTAAAAACAATAGTTTAAGCCTGATAATGAATAGCATTACAAGCCATGTGACATGTTTGAACTGCACCACCTATATGCACCAAAACTACATAGTCAAGTAAGTGTATTATGAAATGGCTGTGCCGATGTCATGTAGGTCACCAATGACATCATTGGTTTGCCATGGATATATGTATGTGTGAGTGTAATACATGTTGGCATTGTCACTGTCTACCTAGCGAGTACCAATGAGCCAAATATTAGGGGTGGGCGGAATTTGCGTAATCATGTTACACAAATCTCTGCGAAACTGTAAAAAATCTCTGCGAACCCGCAGAATATTCGCAATCGCTGTTTGCGTGCTTGGGAGAAATATCTTGCGAACACGCATTTAAGAACGTGAACAAGCAGAAAATTTTGCGAAGTCGCAGAATGCAGAATTTTGGGCAATTTCGCGTTCTCCGAGGAACACAAAATTACCCAAATTCCGTGAGCGGAACGGAATTTAACGCCCAGGCCTACCAAATATCTGTCAATACACACATTTAGTGAATGCACATAGCATACAGTGATCAGGAACATCTCCAAATAAACATCACAGTAAGCTACTGCATAAATATGAAAGTTAGCATGTAGAACTATACAGTGTATCAGGCCATGCTCATCATTTACCATTACATCGAGAATGGAAGAAACATGTGTAAACCTAAGGCCAACTGTATAAATAACTCATATTGTGAAATACTAGCAGAATATGTATGAGTTATTCAGTACACATACCACACAACAATGGGAATGTAGCTGTAACAAAGAGCTAAAGCATTTACAATTGTTTTTCTTTGTAACTTTCAGCTACCAAGGATATGGTCTTCAGCCATGGATAGTGACCACAATAGCACATCCCCAGACTTGGGCTTTCTACCACTACAACGAGGCACTGATCAATACCCAGAACATTGTAGAGAGAACCTTTTGTTGTGCTGAAGTCCCGGTTCAGATGTTTGGACATGTTAGGGGGGAGATTGCTTTACTCACCCCCTGTGGTCTGCAAGATCATACAAGGATGTGTCATTCTCCACAACATCTGTGTCTGAACAAATGTCCTGTGGGATGTGGACCATGATAAGCAGGATCCAATGGAAGATGAGGATGGAGGAGAGATCAAAAATAGTGGCTGGGAATGGGCGACACACCAACATTGTGCAAACGATCTTCTCCTGATTTACATGTACTTTAATGGACGGAGCAAGATATTCACAAGGATGTGGCAGAGAGAGGTGTTAGCCTTCTTGGCTTAACGTCTCTTTTGCCACTTCGTAAAAGCAAGGCTGCACCATATTCACAAGGAAATGGTGCAGCCTTGCTTTCCCCCCCCTGCGATGGGTGCTAAGTTTCACAACTTAGCGCCAAAGTAGGCACCCTTGCACTAGAGAGCAAAGGTGTCTGCAAGCAGGGAGGTTTGTTTATGTACAGGAATGTGTCCCTTCCTGCACATAAACAAACCTAAAATGTCAGTTTGTAACATACATGTGTGCTGCTTCATGCAGCCCCCATGTAAGTTTCAAAATGGCATTTAAAAAAAAAAGGCTTGTTAATGTACAGGAAGCACGCCTTCCTGTACATTAACAAACCATGGCATTTTGCATTTTTCATGTGTGCCGCACAAGGCAGCACACATTGAAAATGCAAAAACAAGGAGAAATAAAGCATTTCTCCTACTATCCCCAACTTAAGACCAGAGTTTAACAGGTCTAAAGTTTGGAGTTAGCTCCTATTTATGCTGCCCTTGTGAATAGGGGGCAGCGTAATTATCAATGGGTGTTGTGGTGGAACGCCTACCACAACACCCACTGCATGCCCCTTTCACATTAAACACAACGTGAAAGGGGACCTATTCACAAGGCAACGTTAAGCCACGTTAAGTGGTTTAACGCTGTCTTGTGAATAGGGCGAGGCCCCTATCGCCACCACAACGACACTGTAAGTGACATTGTGGTGGCGATAGGGGCTTGTGAATATGCCCTAGAATGTGCAAACATAATTGAAAGTTTCAACACAGAAATAAAAGCTTGCAACCATTATTTCTGTTATCTTGTGTGTCACAGTCCCTGTAAACATCAGCTCTACCACAACTCGTCAACTATAAGTAGGCCTTGAAATGTAACACTCATGTCATCAGACCTGTTGACCAACATTGTGCCATGCCTCACATCTATAATTTACATACATACAGAACTGCTATGTGAAGCAGTGCAGTGCATTCAAATGACAGGCCAGCCATGCCACATTTCAAGATACAAATTGATCATTACTCTCCCTTTGCCCTTGAGCAGTGAAAAGCTGCACAACTAGCAGTCTTGCTGAGTTGTGCTAAGGCAAAGTGTACAACAGATGGTACTCAGTGAAGTTAGAAATGCAAATCACAAATGACCATACCTGAAAAGCACAACACATTGCAGTGTTTCTCACTAATGTGTTCCAATACATATTTACAGCATTTTGTTGGAACTCATGTCATTGCAGATACCATCGGAGATCATAAGTGACAGTTGTCATGGACAAAAGCCTACTATCATGCAAACATGTAAAATCAGTCACTTGAATAGAACGTATACGTTCATGTGCGGCTTACCTCAAAGTAAAGCACATTAACTATTTCCTGGCTACAATGTCACATATAACACCTCATGCTACAGTAGATAAAAGTCACAATTGTCATGCATTGCTCAGCAATGCAATGGGGAACAAAGGACTGTAAAAATACAACATGATAACATGACATTGTAAAGTGCATAAATGTCTAGAGCTGTATGACATTGGATGGGTTATGTGCAAACATATGAACACCTGAAGGATACTGAGAAGTCTGGAGTGTGATTTCTCTTAGATACAAAGTCTGACAAAAATGCATATGCGTACACACAGCTCCTTACACATGGTTAGATGGAGTGAGTTATATATCAACTTCTTAGCATGGAAAGAATTGTATACCTATGACCTGAGTGTACAAGTGCATATTTGAGTGGATCACAAATATAGTTTCCACCCAAAGGTAAATGTAAGTTGAGGGTGTGTCATTACATATGCCTATGTCATGAAATGCAGTATCCTTGGACCAGGAAGAAAACACAAAGGCCTGTCCTCAGAGTCGATGTATGCTACTAACGTTGACAGGAGTAAGACACATATCCTGTGTGGAAGCATCTTGTTAATTGAAAATCGCTAGTACAGTGGACTATTTAACCATGTTTCAATGCTGTGGTGACTAATGGCTCACTCACCTATTCAAAAGGTCTGTTGCTTTGTTACAGACTCACCCCAAATCTGCATCATGTTTTCTGATATATGCGTACATGATAATACTATGTGTGAAGTATGTGTGCTGTGCAAGACACACACAACAGAAAGCGTGCAATGTGTAACAGTCTTCACCTGCAGAAACTGTGTCTGCTGCTCCAGTGAGTTCAGCTATAGACCCTCTGCCACAGTCCAAAGTAACAGTAGTACCAAACAGTGTGCAATGACTGATTATGTGTCCTGCACTTCATGATGCCTGTTGCCATCTTACATATGTGGATCAGGTATAGTTTACATGATATCCTGTGAGTGTAAACAGAGGGGCGTATAATGGGCATGGCCACAGAACAGATACTCTTTCTATGCCACAGCAATGTTTGCAAGCACTTAGCAAGATTAGTACTGTATCTAACATAACACTTAAAAATGTTGCCTTTTGACCTGTGCCGGTGCTAGATTGGCTACTAGGCTCAATGCAGGCACATTTGCCCCATGAGGCAAAGATGCAACTGTTACATGCAGGTACAAATGTGACTGTGATGGTGTATCTTACTGATAACCAAACAATGATGTGAGCCCTAGTGCTCCATCAATATGTGCTGCTGTACACATGACACAAATAGCATTGAAGTAAAAATTAGATGTCAAGGTCTAACTACATGTAATATCACACCTATGAAGGTAGTACTCACTGACGCATTGCAGGTTTACCTGGTGTCATCTGTAAAGGTGTGAATGGCTACCCACATGCAAAGTTCAAGGAACCCCTCTCTGGCGTAGAGTAATTCAATGCAGTGAATTGCTAAACATAGTGGCACTTGGGATTCGTTACACTTGTCTAGCCTACTCAAGCTGGGCTCAGGATGCTCAAACTATAAGTAAACATATTTCTCAAGCACATTTGCCAAGGTGCATTCTTCATGTGCCACACACATTGTTCCAGACACAAAGCCCAGAAAGCAGATGTGTCTGTACCACAACATTCCATGGTGGAAGTTGGCTATTTTAATGTGCTAATTAATGTCTGCCCAATAATCGCAGGTGTCATATTGGCCTAACACTATACCTATCATATCTATCCAGTTATCGGTAAGCAGGATGCCACATACACTGTAGACTGACTGAACCAGCCAGTCTCTGTGCTTCCCTGAGTGTGTTCTGAATCAGTAACACAAAACATGGCAGGAATGCAGAAATATAGAATGAATTTAGAATTAGTGCCTACTAGTAAATACAATAGTGTATGTCATAGGCATAGCAATGCAATATATTTGAACAAAAAGATGGCTACTCCCCAGCTACCTTACTTCACCCAAGCATACTACAAACCATTAAACAAAAAAGAGGTTTGGAATGTCTCTACACATCACAACATGTTTGTATTTTTCACATAAATATACTGTCAATCAATATATCAGCACAATGGAGGTCAAAACTCACACTCGGGGCCCAATTATGATGTTCATTTGCAACTGTCCCTAACTAATTGCTTCCGGACTATTTCCCAAACAAATTTGGTCCTGTGAGTCCAGATAACCGATTATGATGCCTCCCAACATCGTTCGGTCGGACTTGCATTGAATTCAATGGGAGCCGGTGTTCCGAACGATAACAAAGGCTTCTATTAAAAAAAGACATGGTTGTGGAAAACACTGCATCCTTTGGTGGGCACCCCATGCTACCTACCACATTGTTCATGGTTAGGAAAATGAGTCCCTTGGGCACCCCCACGGGCCACATTTAGATGCCTCCGGGTGAATTGGGGCCCGCAACGGGCCCCCAAAGACAGATTCCAAAAGTCTGTGTCAGAGATGTACGAATCGGCTCTGAACGACCTGGGCTCTTCGGATGCCTTTCGGAACCGATTCGGTCTGCCCAAAAGGGTTCCAGGCATCGTTATCGGTCATTGGGAAAACTGTACTATTCAATGGGAAACAAGAGCCCTTCCTAACGACATCATAATCGGCCCCTTAGATGCACTTTTGCTAATGAAATTCCACACGTTCAAAGATATCAAGGCTGTCTGGTAAGAAAAGAGGAGCATGGAAAGTGAGCCCAAGGTGATTGTTCCTGCATTGCACAATTCACTACAATGTATCACAAACCATATGGCAGTTGTGAGGGTCAGAACTCAAACAATGACCCATTTACACATTGCATTGCACCCTGAGCATTGGTCAGAAGCCACGCATCAATGCCAATAAATTAAGAAAAATGCATAAGGTTAGCATGTGTTAGGCACTAATCATGCCTTAGCTATTTCTGTACCGATGCGTCTTAAAAAATATGCATTTCTCAGAAATGGGTAGGATACACCCAGCAAATTATGCAATTGCTGTGGCAGGCTGCAAACTAGGAAGTGTGAAGATACTTTCACTTACGCTTACAGTCTTTCTGTCTATGCTGGCTGTAGGAGGTTTTTGGTTGATTGTATTGCTGATTTTGAAGCATTTTGTTCTTATCAGTGGCTGTACTGCCCTTGTCTTGTGCTAATTGTGTTAATTGTGGGTTGTGTTTGCTATTTGTATTGTTATTGTCACAGTCAATTTAGGGGTTTTGTATTTTAGGGGTAGGGTTTGGGGTTAGGGTAAGGGGTATTTCTTATACTGTTAAGGGGTACAGATCGGGCTGGGCCATGTTGGTTAAGGGAAGAGCCCTGAACATGTCTGCGGGAGAGTTTGGGGGCCTGACTTGGTTGGTGGCACATTATGTGTCCAACATAATAGCTATGGAGGGCAGGGTGAGCCAGGGCTACCCCACAAAGGGGCAGTGGGAGAGAGTGCGGTGGTACATAAACAAGGGCTTTGAGGTTGACTGCACCGTATACAAGCGCAGACACTGATGGGCTGCTGTGGAGACCTGCAAAGCCGATATACTAGATCACCTTGGAATTGAAGTTGACGGCCCAGTTGATAAATATAGACTTACCATCTGCTTGTAGTTGTGTGCATATCTAAACATTATGTTATCTATTTTTTCAAAGTAAGGGGTTGATATGTTAAGGAGTATGATGCCATAATACAGGATAACCTATCATTTTGTGACACTGTGCCCCAGTGGGCTATTCACAGTGTTTTAACAATAGTATAGATGTCCAAATGGCAAGGTATGGACATATGGCTCGGCAGGTCCTGATAGGATGTGAGCTATCGTTCCTCAGTGTAGTAGACAGATTAGGTTGGAGTACATGTGGGACATGTCACCAGTCTACACATGGAAATGCAGTTAAATGATTTATGCATAGCTCATATACAAAATATCCTAATCCTAGGAAACAATCATAGCCATGAATGGAGTTTTACGTTTTGATGCAATGTGGAAATGACATGCAGGGCTGCACTGTGTTAGCAGCATACAACCCATTACTCTGCTCACTTACTGGTTTAGTTACTTCTGCTGGCTAGGACCAACCATAGTATCCTTGACTCATGTTGGAAGGTTACCTTCTAGATAAAGCACAAAGTACTTGTACACATGAGAATTGCAACATGCATACACAAATCCCTGACATGGATAGACTTTTCATTAGTATGCATCAGGAAAGCACCCTTGCTCCCATTTGTGGACATACACTAGGAATTTGTTAAGACCACTATGGTATTGCTGGAACTGTACACCATAAGTTATGTGTTTGGATTCATGGTATTTGCCTGTGGTAATATTGGGGAAGTGTCAAGCAACTCCTTTTTATGAGAGGTAAGTATCCACCCTCCATCTTTGTTTTGACTACCTGGCACAGAATCAGTCAATGCAGCAATGTGTATGACACCCTTGTGTATTTGCCAGATGATTTAACCAAATTCTGTGGCACACTACCTGTACTTGCATAACATGACTCATTTCACATAGGTTACTGAACAAGAAAATACCCAGTTGCATGCTGCATAACAAACACCAGGGAGTTCATATGTTACTCATGTGATCAATTCCATGTGTTTACCACATCATGCTTGCAACTCAGTTTCGGGATTGATATGGTTATAAGTGTGTTTGTGTTGACACTGCCGTTTTGTATACCTGCACTGCCAGCACTTGAGTATGTTTGCCTTTGTTTCATTGGGAGAGGATATGTTTAGAAGAAATATTGTTTATTTATCTTTCACACAATGTGGTTTGGGCTGACATGCCAAATGCAATGTTCAGAAAATGTGAACCTATTATTGCTGACATCCTGTACAAGTTGAGCTTTTGCTGATACATATTACCTTTACCTGCCCAGGACAATATGTTTACAATGAGGCTATGAATCACCACATCAGGCTGGAGTGCTACTGCCAGCTGTGGTCCGTGCAGGTAACGTCGGTGGGGTGATAGGGCCATGTAAGGGGGAATTCTAAAGCACGATTCAGAGGGAAAATAAATGAATAATTAATTTTCCTTTAGCATCGTACGTCGGAATCTCCCCCTACATGGCCCCACCTCTGTTACCTGCACCAACCATGGCTGGCTATAGCCACATCAGGTATGTCGCTAAGGGCTACAATAAGATGGCCAAATTGTATGAGGAGCCTGTACCTGGGAAGACAGGAAGGCATGATCAACTAGGACCTTCAAAGGCAGCAGGCCATCATGCGGTGTCACATGAACTGAGCTGAGTCCCACTGGCCATTCCAGGACCATCAGCTGGACATCCAGCCCAAGAAATACATGCCTTGGTCACTACCCCTGAAGTAGGCTCTATTTATTAGGCACAGGCCCTGAAGGACCTACAGGAGCTAAAACTGCAGATGGATGCTATTTAGGGTGAACTCTCAAGTCGGTGGGCCATAATGCTAATTGTGCTGGAGGCAACAGAGAGGATCAGTGCCCAGATATGACTCTCCCTCCAACATTTCCCCTATAGTTTACCAGTTGGTGGTTTTGATAGGATTTTAAGCACAGGTTAGAATAGGGTTTAGCATAGGTCTACTATAGGGGAGATTAAGTTAGTTTAAAATTTTAACAGGAAGTACTTTTAGGTGAGTTTATGGATGGGAATGTTTTTTTAGTGGGTGGGTAATTGAATTATAGTGTGTGTGTTAGGAGAAAAATTGAACAATACAAACAAAATGTGAAAAAATAAAAATACAAATACAATCTATTTGTTTAGATTTATATGTTTAGGTAGCTTATGGATAGGTTGTGATTGTCTTCTGTGTTGTACTGATGTATGCATACTAAGGGAGTAGGGGGCAGATGTTTAAGCTGTTCTCTGAGTCTAATAGTTAAAATAGTTTAGGATAAGTTAGGATAGTGTAGTTATAAAGTTTATGTTAGTTAGCATAGGCTAAATAGATGCAGGTAGTTTTAAATAGTTTGTATAGTGTAATGTGTTGTTAGGTACAATGGGTTTTGGTTAAATAGTTGTAGTCAGATAATATTGTTCATACATTTAAAAACATTTCTACTTTTACAACTTTGTTATAATTTTTTATATATGATTTGCAAGCATTGAGTAAGTTGAGTTGAGTACATGAGGTAGCAATTGAATTTATTTTTATAGATATGAATTACTTGGTGAGGCCTAGAACAAGAGTCAGTTTACCTCACGATTGAGTCACTTAAGGATTCGTTGCCATTCTTTAGGCACTGTAATTGGTCGTGTTTGTGTGACTTGATGCACAAGTCTACATAAAGAGGCACTTGTGGTAGCATTGTGTGTGTAAGAGATGCTGCATGCATAGTAAGTATTGGTCTGTTGCCCCATAGTGCCCATTCATGGCTATATTGGGACACATATTGGTTCCTGAAACTTACGCACTATCCATTGCACCATTGCCTTAGTAAGTCATTGTTGTTTGCTGGTTAGTATCCATGAAAGTGGCCCCACCTGCCTAGAAACGTCAATCATCCTTGGCACATTGAGCAGTTGCTAAGTGGGGGACTTCATGCATGTGAATTTGTACAACTACTTTCTACAATGGAAAACACAATAGTCTGGCATTTTCTCTTAAGCTAGGGATGTGTGGCTTGGTACCTGGGTCTGTGCTCTTGCTCCTCTATATTTTTATGACTGTATATAGTACAGTTGATGTCATGTGTGGTTACAATCACACTCAATGCATGTGAGGGCTCTCAAGTCCAAAGCAACAAAATGTCCCTTTGTATCCCAGTGTGCCTTACTATACCATTTATCATTTGACACAGAACCAAAAACTTATTGGTTGCAGTACATGCTTAATGACATCCAAGGTGTAGCACTGAACTTCTACATCCTGCTATGCAGGATATATGTGGCCATTAGTTTCTGTGTATTGTCAGTGCACACAAGATGACAGTACTTATAGGATATCTTTAGTTTAAGCATTAAAGCTGACATATGTGCACGATGACATTGTCATGATAACTGAGCAAGATACATGTGGATTTTTGAAAATGTGTTAGTGGTTCACATGCCACACAGGACCCAATTTGTGCAGGTCTGCAATTGTGTCATTAGTTGGCCTTTTTCACTGTGTGGTACTCAAGGTACCAATGCTACTTGCCACACCAGGATGTTCAATAGTTCAAAGGGATTTTCAACATAATGCCATGGCTGGGGATGCACATGATGTTTGACCTTGTCCAAAAAGAGCATGTGATAGGGACTGTAGCACAATGTCCTTGAGATGGTAGAAAGTGCCTTTTGCATCTGCACATCCACCATGGTCTAGTTAGTCCTATCTGCAACAGTCTTACAACACGCACGTTCAAGGTAGTGCATGTATTCAGGTGTGGCCATAGGCTAATTCAAAGTAGCACTTCTTGCAGCTACAATCCCAACATTGTTTGTGAGCCAATGGCTGTCAGACAGAGTCCATGGAATATACATGTCATGTGACATGTCGAGGAGAGGAGTATTCCAGTGAGGAGGAGGTCCAAAGGGAAGGCAGGTATCATCGACAGCCCATAAATGGATCAGATTAACAAGTGGTCATACAAAAGGAGACACTACTAGGTGTCAAGGGCAATGGCATGATAATTAACACAGGCCCAATGGGAAAATGGCGACGAGGTATAGACAAATGTTACTGGTGGATTGCTTCCGGAAATTGGTGAAGCCAACACCTTTTCCCTCTGATGTGTGTTGTGCCTTCCCTGAGGGTGGTGGTGTGTGCAGGAGGCATTCCAAGGCACACACATATCAGGCATTGAGGATGTGGCTTCACTGTGCCCAGCAGCATTTGTCTGTGCCTGCAAGGATGGCAGCACTGCACTGACAAGCGATTGTTGGCTTATCATCATGGCAAAAACGTTACATTGAGAGACACCCATAGGTGCAAAGTTCGAATCCTCCTTCCTCTCAATAAATTGGAGATTGGTGTGGATGGGCCCAGCTGTCACATTGGCAGGGCTGATGTTGTTGCCTCTGCTTTATGACTCCAACAATGTCAGCCAGGGACTGTTCCATACTATGTCATGAAGGGTAGGTGTCTTTCTTTGCTTTAAAAGTATTGGGACTGAGTGACGTACGGACTCCATCTAGGGTGCCCCCAGTGGTCTCCATCCCTTCCTGCATGTCATCTGCCGGCTGCTGCTGGATTCCTACCTCTCGTCTTTGGATGACAACCTGGGGCTCCTCAGAGTTCAGGCTTGGGCTTTGGTTGGAAGATGGGGCAGGTTTTGAGTTAGGCGGTTCCTCTGGAGAATCAGCAATGTTGTTACCCCTTGCTGTGACCAGAGAAAGTGTTCCAATGGAGTCAAGGAGATGCTGAAAGATGTCATCATCCATGGGGGGGGGCAGAATGTTGGTCAAGAGGTGCTGTTTTCCCCTCTCCAATGAACCTGGAATGTTTTAATGGAGATCTATGCTATATATTGACATGAGTTACTTTTGCTGACATACAGATGTTATTCTCATTTACTTTCAGTGTAACACTGTTGTTTAGGACATATGTTACATGTAGGAATTGTGGCCAAGATTAACTGAAGTGTCCTTTCATATGGCATTATCACTGCATTGTTCGCAGGAGCCTTGTGTGGCAAGGGTGATATTTTGTGTCATACCACACATTGGATCGCAGTTACACTGCTTGCTGGCCTGCCCTGCTGGGGAGGTTGAGTTGAGGTAAGGTCCACATCTGTCTTGGTGATAGCCTTTGTTTTTCATGATAGATATACTGAAATGGAGTTTCACTTGTTGACACCACTCCTGCGCACATTGCACCAAGTCATCAGGGTGCCTACAGTTTCTCTGGCAACTACTCGGCCCACAGCCCCTGGGTAATTGATGTGGCTTTGGACAAGCAGTATTGTTGATCCCTCAGTCTGCCTTTCACATAGTACACCACACCAGTCTTCCTTGTTGTGTTGTCTTGCATGTACATTGTGCATTCATGTGGCCAATGGCTCATATTTGACATTCATCCACACAGCTCTACACAGGTAGCAACTCTGTTACATTACAGGTATATGTTATGGCATGTACTTGTCATGGTTTTCCTAATTGTACATATTCATATTATTTCAGTACACACAGAGTTGACTCAGTAGTTCTGCGTGCTAGAATCTATGCACCAACCCTGAAGGGATAGGCCCAGTCATACTAGGATGGTTGCTACCACTGATACTCACCCTATTTTGTTATTGCCAGATTTGTTTATCCGCAGAGTATCACACATTACATAACTCAGCCCCACTCGCCTGTACCTGTACATGACTCCTCTGCAAATCCTCTAGTGGACCCAGGGACGATGATACCTCAAATTCCATTATCCATTCTCATATGATAATATTATTGTTGCTCTAGATGTATTAAGGTCAGAGCAACCACCTCTGTATAGTTAGATTCAAATAGAGGGAGGTGGCAGTGATGCTGCATTTGAAAATACTGGATTGTGTACTGCACCAGCAGGTACAAGTTCTCATGCAATAGGGAATTCCCCTGTGAAGAAGGGTCAGAGCATGATGGGGACTATTACAGTGAATCAAAATATGATGGGAGGAAATTCAGGGACTTGTGTTCCTGGGACCTCCACTGTACCTACAGTCCCAGATGCACTTACAGTTCCTGTTACCATTGGACCAGCTGGTTCTGGGGGAAATGTGACTCAAGATTCAGCTTTCCCCACTCAATAACAAGCATCAAAACTCACATACGAGTCAGACAGTGAAATAATGTATTCCTTAAAGTCCAAGTAATGCAAACCAAGTACTCCGTGTGGTGAAGTGTAGACCCATCTGTCCATCTGACTGGATAGGGACCTTTTAAGGTAATTCCCGGGGTTACCAGATCTGGGTACACTTAATTGGGCACTACCTTTAAATATGCAGAGTAGCACACCTAAGGGAAAGGTCGTCTCTAATGTCCCTGAGGTACATCCTGGTCTTAATGCCCAGGAACTGGGTGACTTTTTGAAGCTCTTAATGATACATCGAATGAGAGTGGGAGTACAGAAGTGAGTCAGGATACTCTTCAGTCCACTTTGAAAGTAAATTTGGTCAATGTGGGAAAATGAAAGTTGGAATTTAATAAGATGATAAGTGGTTGTCTTGCATTGGATTGGATAGAAACTTATCAGCAGAGTGAACTTTTGTTCATGAGTAAGGATGTTACTAGGAGAGCAAGACAAGCTCATGATATATTATCTGAATTATCTCAGAAATATGAGGTCCATTTGGAGAGGACAAAGGTTTTACAGAAAAGCTACTGATTTAATTTTAGTGATCAGGATGTAGAACATATGAGAACACCAAAGATGAAGATGCAAAGTCAGGAATTACTTCGCAGTACCTACATTTGGAGTGAATTAGGGAAATGGGAAGTCAGGTCATCAAAGGGAATGATTTCTTGGAGAATGATGGGAGAGCCACCTCTTCCCGGAAAGGGGTTGTTAGTAACTACAAGCCTTCCTTTGTGGGAGGTATCTTGTGAAGTTTGCATATATGCACAGTGGAGTTGGAGTGGTTTTGCTTCATTTACAAATGAATTTCCTAAATTTAGAGAGAGCCTGTGGTTTAGTACAAACAAGTTGAGCGGTTTGTGAAAGTTTTTGAAGGTTTTGTAGACTGCTTTGAATACTTTGTTTCATATTGTGGACCCAAGTGATTTGTGGACGGCGTCTAAGGTGCCACCCCAAGATATTGACTGAGTCAAGATTGATCGGACGACCTAGGAGCCAAAAGAGACTATTCCTGAATACTATGAGAGATTGTCACAGGCATTTAAACAGTATAACAGACTGGAAACAGTGGAGCCTAAAGACATGGGATATTTTGCGTCTAGCTTTGTAACAGGATTGGGGCCTGAGATTACTATGATGATTCAACAGCATCTAATTTACTGGCAGAATAAGTCAGTTGACGAGATTTTGCGATATGCTAAATATTGTAGCAATGAGATTGAAATGAAGCAAAAGTAGCTAATAGAGAAATAGATGGTGGTAAAAATAAAGGCTGGTGAGATAGGAATTCAAAACCCACCTTTTGTAGACAATGCCTCTCCAATGCAGGGAGTGTATACTCAGGGAGCTCCAGCGTTGCAAGGTGGAGGTGTATTTCAGTCACAAGGTGGAGGTCTGGGTTTTCCTATAGATTGCTGGAATTGATGTGCCTACATTGAAGAAGTCTAATCCATTCCACAACTGTAATAGGCTGGGGCATTGGAAGTGAGAATGTCATTTTAATACTGAAAATCAGAGCAGAAATTCAGTGTTTAGACAACCTCAGAATAGTAACTCCATGCAGCAATAGAACGTACCCAGACCTACATATTTCAGAATTTGAATGTGCCAACAACCCCAGGGATGCAGGTTGCCCAAACTCTGATGCCACCCTATTGTTCCCAGATTTTCTACAAGCCAGGTCCTGAATTTGAATCAGAATGCTTTCCATAATAACAATCCTTACCAGCTGCAGGACAGTGCCTCTTTTCACATGGTTAGCCTCCACTTTTCCCTTGGAATATGGTGTGATTTCACCTGAAAGTACACTGGGTCCTTCCTCACCAGGCTCCCAGTCCCAGTGCGAGAGCTCTTTCCCAAAACGTTATCACAAAGGCATAACTTCAGCAACCCCTATAAGTCCCCAGGAAATTATTCCCATGGTACCTATGGCATTGGGAATTTGTTGTTGCTAACATGTCTGTTTGCATTGAACGCAACATTTCTGTACGTTTTTGAGTCCAATTAGTTGCTTTAAAATCAGGTTTGATTAATTCATAGAGAGGTTTCACCCTTTCTGCATAATTTAGAATGTATGTTCTTCTGAAATTTAGGAAGCCTAGAATTGATTGTAAGTTTTTTAGCGTTTTTGGAGGTTGGAGCAGCGCACACTTTTCTAAAAAGTTGTATGCCAGGCTTTATCCTTCCCTTGATAACTTGTATCGTAGAAAAAGGACGTTGAGGTGGACAATTTTTGATTTTTTTAAAATGAATTTTTACCCTTCAGAGGTGAATCCAAGTATAATGGTATTCACTCTGTTTCAAGTGCCTGTCCAAATCATCGTCTGTTAGATAGATGTCATCGACATAAGATAATGCCTCAGCATCATACATTTGTAGTAACTCTGTTACTCTAGCTGAAAATAACCCCGGACTGTAATTGAATCCCTGGGGAAGTGACCCTGTGTCCCCATAATTGAACGGTACAAAAGGGGGTGGTGATGGACGGAGCATCTGAACCAATCAAACACTCACACCCAGTCAACAGATCTGAGTTTAATCAATCACCGTTCATTAGCCCACTCTGCCACCCCAGTTCAAACATGGCCATATGCATATCAGTCTGACCCTCTGCCTCATGGGAACAGTCCAGCCCGAACTGCCAAGCCATGCCTTCCCTGGACTGGAAAGAAGCTTCCTAGGATCCGTTTCTGGCATTACAGCCGTCTTCAGCCAGGCTTGCTTGAATCCAGTGGCAAAGTGAGCAAGGGACTCACGTCTGAGTATACCCTGCCAACTTATGGAGAACAAAGCGGTACAAAAAGGGGGTGGTGATTGACGGAGCATCTGAACCAATCAAACACACACCCAGTCAACAGATCTGGGTTTAATCCATCACCTTTCTTTAGCCCACTCTGCCACCCCAGTTTGGACATGGCCATATGCAAATCAGTCTGACCCTGTACTCATGGGAACAGTCCAGCCCGAACTGCCAAGCCATGCCTTCCCTGGACCGGAAACAAGTTCCTAGGACCGGTTTCTGGCATTACAGACGTCTTCAGCCAGGCTTGCTTGAATCCAGTGGCAAAGTGAGCAAGGGACACACGACTGAGCATATCCTGCCAACTTATGGCAAACAAAGCGGTACAAAAGAGGGTGGTGATGGACGGAGCATCTGAACCAATCAAACACTCACACTAGTACCGAATCTACCAAAGCAGATACTTTTCCTGAACCCAGAACGTAGTTTATTAGGGAGTGCCTTATAGTACTGGATCCCTTCAAAGTTATAAAATAATGAAAAGCCACTGTTTGTGGCTTACATCCTTGTTCTCATGACATATATTACATTATTATGTTCTCACCAATGCTGAAAAGTCTAAGATAACATATTTTGCTATATCTGCATTGAGTGACCTCTAAAAGTCAAAGAGATATTACCCTGAGCACAATCATTTGGCAGCCTTGGCATTTTTGTTGGTTTAGGTTAATCGATTTGAGTTTTTGATATATATTAAAAACCATGTAGGCCCACTCAAATTCAAGCTTTAGGTCCCCTCATGAGATAATACTTTATAGATGATCTCTTAGCATTTATAAACCACACGCCAGTGTTTCTTGATCTAAGCATGGTACTCTATAAATTGTTAATATTAGTCTTCATTGAAACTTTTACATGTAGCCTACCTTATTCACAACATGTTTTTAGCTTTTCTCTAATCTCTGGAGGAACAGAAAAGGTTGAATCTTGGCATCACTTTTTCAATAATGCTGACGTTTTGATTGTCTATTTTCCTTCTGAAATAGAGAGCTTAGCAAAAGAGGGACTTAATTTCCATTGTCAAGCTCATACTATTCTTTCTCATTGATAGAGCATCTCCACGCATAAGTGGTGGATTAAACTTCGTAGTATAAATTCTGCAAGTGTGGCTTTGAGTGAGCTCATCTTGACCAAATCAGAGGGCTAAGGTGCCATCCTAATTGAAGATAGTTTTCAGCATACCCTAAGTTTACCACACTTCCCAATTGCATAAACGGAGTACACACTGCCTGTTATGTTTCCTGATAAGATGGTTATCTAGTTGCATTCCTAGTAGAATTCTGTTAGAAACCAGTAACACGTGGAATTCGCCTATTATCCCTTCATGCAATATATCCCATCTGCTGTATGCTAAAGATCCTGAGGTCCAGCAAATAAGAACAAATCTGGGTAAAGCCCAAACACCCTATTTTTCACGAGAAAATGAGATGTCTTCAGGTTATGTAGATCTTAACGTCACTGCTATTTTTGAGAAAGTAATAAAACGGCAGTTGTGCCTCAGCTTAGCAATGGAAGATGCACTGCTGAGACACCCTCTTGAGAAGATACTCACCTGCCGACATGCTGACTAAGCAATCTTATTTTCAGTGAGTGCATACAGCATTACACAGAAGATGTCTCCAGGAAAGCCATCAATGCCATCACAGAGGGTTCCAGATATATGAACACTTGTGGCCATTAGTAAGCCTCACCACTATTGGGCATAAAAAGAAGATCTGCCTTAATTCACTTACCTTCTGCACTGTTGGACCCAGATGAAGGAGGGAGACACATTGACTGGGTCCTCCGAGAGTTTTGCCAGGAGTTTGTGTTAAATAGGCAATGGGGTTTCCCATCAGTATGATAATGTCAATCAGATTTCACATCCTGGCTCTGCATTCTATGATTTCTGCATTACATTATCAGTTCAGCTTGACCAGAGGCACTTATGGTTAGACGGTCATGGCAGAATCTCAAGTGTGCTCTAGGAACGAGCCTAGAACAAACCCATTTTTTGCAGGTTGTACCACACCTCCTGGTCACCATTTTTCCCCAAATTACACAAGAGGGACTAATCCTGTAATTAGTGGTAATTTCGCATCAAAGAGTAATGCATAAATACCAAAATGACTCCAATTACTCCGGCATAATTGAAATTCCACCTTTGCCTAGTCTTAAACCCAGGAAGAATTAAAGGGAATTTGAAAATTGCTTCTAAGAATTCTTCCCCTTTTCTAAAAAGGAAATAATCATGAACGTATGTCCAAATGACTCCTTATTTGGTTAAAGATCACATTGAAATGTGAAATCAGGCTGCTTGACATTAGATTCCTCTACATTTAAAGGCTACCTATTTATTCTAATGCTAGCCCCTTTTTGTAGCAAATCAATGTTGACAACTGTCGCTTCCCACAGAATATGGAATCATCTATCATACAGACAATGGATGCTTATGTAGAGCAGGCAACCCAAAGTTACCTACTTATCCTCAATGGACATTTCATTGCGACTTAAGAACCTCAGAATATAATGCTTCCATTACTTACTGGTAATTGCATTACTCTGTGTCCTCTTCCCTTGCTTCTATTCATTACAACATTGAGACATTCCAGCTTCAACAGACACTCATACCACAGGATTTATTCACAAACACAAACTACTCTACGCCTCCTTCTGCCAGTAAATACAATGTAACCTGACTAAACACCAATGATATATTGGCCTGGACTACCTGGGAGGGATGTAATAAATAGAAGCGAGTGAAGAGGACACAGACAAATCTAATTACAAGTAAGAAACTGAAGCATTACCTCATCGTCCCCGCCCTCTCTTCCCTCCATTACAACAAAGCCAAACTGGACAAACAAAAAGGTAATGCACAAACTCAGGTTTACTAAACAGTAACGAAAAAAAGGCAATAAATCACTATTTAGACATCATAGTGTATAACACTTTAGACCCAAACACCTTAGACGGTTTAACCTCCTAAACAATATGATAATGAGTGGCAATAGTCAACATAATGCCATGCAGATCTCAGCAATGGAAGCCCCTTTTATCTCAGCACAGTATGTAGACAAAGACCTCATAGATCTACCTAGAACCCCTAAAGAAGAAACCTGACTTGAAGCCTTGTAGGCTAGATAAATTGATGGCCAAACTCGCTGACCTAATGATAAATGCTTCAAACCCTTAATCACGGGGCCAAAATTCACAAACAGGGAATCGAACAAGCCAGCGAGAATGCAGCCCCCGGGGGAAATAGGGTCGGCAGACCAGTCTTCCCTGGGGGTTTTCACGCACAGGAAGAACAAGTTGAGAGTTTGGGTCAAGGGGTGAGGTTAGGGGTGGATTCTAGGGTAAGGGTTTAAAGGGGTCAGGGGAGGAGGTGTCATCCTTTTCCTGCCCTCAGCACCATTGGGGAAGGGTTGGGGAATTGTTGGACCACCCTTCAATTTTCAGTAGTAGGAAGCGGGCATTGCCCGGCAAGAGCGTGCCAGTTTAGGGCAGGTTGAGTTATGGTGCTAGCAGTACTTTGGAGGGGTGGGGAGTCTATGACGGGCATACTCACCCCTTTGGGGAGGGAGGTAAAGGTGCATGATGGGGGTGCATGATGCAAAAGTGTGACGGCTGAAGATGCTGGAGGACGTTGGAAAATAAGTGAGGAACAAATGGAATAAGGGAGTAGGTTGCTGAGTGAAACGAGAGCGAGGAACAGGAGTGTGGGAATAAATGGTGGATGAAAGTTATATGGTTTTGGGATTATCAGTTATTGATGTTATGGTTAAATAGTGTTTTAACAACCTTGTCCTAACACAATTGCCTTTTACGCTAACATGCAGTGTGGAGTGGTTATTGCACGAGCAGCCCTATCCAAATATATCAGAAGAGCCATCCTGACATCCAAACATTGCAGCTGTATTTCCTCCTCAGGAGAAGGAAACTCGAAAAAAACGGGCAAAATCAATTTCTGATCCTTATCGAACAGGGAATCAACAATAGGAGGAAAGGAAAGGAGAGGTCTCAAAATTATGCTGTCATCAAAAATCCTACAAAAAGGATTCTTAAAAGACAAAAGTGCCCTAAAATAACGGTGATGTACTTTCAGCATCTCTTCATTAAAAACGAAACTCTTAAATAAAAATACTATTGAACAAAGTAAATGTTAATAGACTGAAAGTAAATTAGACTAGTCACAGAAGTTATCAAAAAAATGATTACTACTAGCACAACTGCAAAATAAAAACAAAGGCTACAAACAAGCTCTGAAGAAACAATGAAGAAAATAAATTATCGGTATGTGAAAAGACTTCAAAAGGAGATTCGAAGCATCCCCAGTCACCTCCCTGCTGGAGACTGAAGCCGAGCTTAAAAGCTCCAGGCCTTTTATCTTGCTTTGGCATCCCATACTTTTAAAAGGCTCTGCAACCTATTTACACTTCCTTCATCTAATTGCAGACGCAACCTGCAGCATTACAGACTGATGTTCTTTGTTTTTCAGCGAAAATTGTTACCATATTTCCATTTATCACAAAATAGCATAACACAAATGAACGAAAACAAGTATCTTTTCTACATCTATCTGCGGGGCACCCTCCACATTGATGAGGTAGGTAGCTAGGTACGTCTAATGCTCAAGGACAAAAGATACCATACCGAGATGGTGATGTGTATTCCAAAAACTAATTAGAAGTTAATGCTATATAAATAAAAGTTGTCTAAAAATGTCGAACGTTAGGTTTAACTTGCTGAGAATGATATAAAGTAACTTTGGTTGCATAAAAATGTAGAGCTACTGACGGAAAGTTGTAGTCTCCCTGTACCGTAACCTAAAATAAGAAACTCATACTGGATCTGTGAACCATCAACATTTATAATGGTTTGTCATTCATTGCATTTGTGAGTTTTATAGGAGCAATGCTTTCATGAGAACGTTTTTTTCCTTTAGTTAAAAACTGCCAGCCAAAAGCAGCACACAGTGCTGTATTAGAGCAACAGCAATCTATGTACCAGGCCAAGTACACAATGTATTGGTGTGCGCTTGCGCAGCACTGCCCCCTACAATTTCTTACAGAAAGGAATGGTTGTGTAGTTCCTACCAATCCATAGGACCTGCGCATTTTTCAGACAACATAAAGTAAGGGATTGGTGTCAAGATTGAGTCCAGACACCCCTGCAGGATATGTTGGCCTACAGACCAGGTAGCTCACAGTGCCACCGTAAACCCCCTTAACCTAACAGCGAGCAAATGGTTTCTGGCAACTACTGACCATGACGACCCTAACCCCTTCAAGGATTGTGGAAACAGTACAGAAACTTTCGCTCAGTCATTCATGCTCACTTATTTTCAGAGAAAGATACAGAGAATACACCCTGGGATGTTTTCAATAACATTTGCTGAACCAATGGTATTCTCGCATTAAATACGTGTGCTGCAATGTTTAGTCCAGAGAAGCAGATAAATGTGACTACAAGCATCAGAAGCGTAAATAGTAGGTAGAGTTCTACCATGGTGCTAAAACAATGTATATATGCGAGCATATAAAACAAGGCAGTAATCAAGTGTACTCCTATGATGCAGACCCTACTCTGAGTGTACCTAGAGTGTGTGTTGGTGTAAGGCCAAGACTCACCCTAAGCGATGATCTAACCCCATTACCTGATGGGATAGAGTGAAGGACCCTGTCTTTGTCATAGACTGGACACCCCTCACGAGATATCAGGTTGCTGTGTTGTGATTTTTTAGCAATCAAGGTCCTTTGGTGTCAGCAGAAGTACCTCTTCCACTAATCTATCTGGATGCTCATCTTTTATATCAGAAAGCAGCCTTGTGATGTACGAATAGATTAGTGATGGTTTCGATATGGAGATAGGTCTGTCGCACCGTGGATGAAGATAGTGATGATATTTGTATGTAGTGAGAAATGAAACCTTGTAGATGATGTTCAGGGCGTTGTGATTATGTTGTGCGAAGCTAGATGTAAAACAAGTTTAGTTTCAGAGAAACAAATAAATCCAACATTGTCATGCGTTCAAATGCATGTAAAAGGTCACAGCTTGGAAACCTTTATTTGTGAGGACAATGTAAGAAATATGCTGCTTCGTTGCATGTGCCTAACCTGGGAAAATAACAGAAGGACTAACTAAAAAGAGATTGTGGCACAGTTTACACTTATTGATATCTTACACAGTGGAAGAGCTAAGCAGTATTTTAGAACCTTAGACAATGGAAAATGTTTATTTGTGACTGCAACTTTAAAATAATGAGCTGCTTTTGTTTGTAATTGTAGCAACATTTCTAAAATAAACAGAGAAACATAAAAAACAAATAAACATAAGTATACAGCTAAAACATAACTGGCTGCAACATTGGTCAAAATAAGACACAACACAATACTACCACAGTAAAATACAGCAATACAATGCAATATTGTGCATGTAAACATAACAGCCCAAACAACAACATAACCACCACAATAAACTGCATCAAAGAACATGTGCTCAAACATTCTTGGTAGGCATTACCACCACTAGAAAAATGCTGTCATGAAAAGGTGGGAAAAGATATTTTGAGAACGCATGGCCTTACATGCAACCAAATAAATGTAATAGCACCAGTCAAAAAATGTTTATGCTTTAGCCTCTGGTCACAACAGCCTCCCTAAGAAGGTGGGCAAACGCTCCCCCACTGCAAGAGACGCGAGCGGGAACTCCTGGAGCCAAAGGGCAGTCGCAACAACCACAACAACAGAGGCGCTCGCAATCGGACAACGGAGCACAAAAACACATGAACGCTGTACCTGTTTCAAGTAGAGATCTGCGACAGTCTACCGTTACAGAGGCGTTTGCGGGGAGAAATCAGCCCTCAATCGTGGTTACGGGAAGCATCGCAGAGCCGGCCACAAAGGTAAACGCGGAAGGCGTCCTCGCCGACCGCGAGGACGCAAGTACGGCGGTTGCTAGGCAACCGGCGCTGCAGACGGGTACGCATCAGGCGGGAGCCGCGGGAGCCGCGCAGGGAGAGGAGGCCGCTGTGAAGGCTGGCGAGGATAGGAACAGAGGCGGGGATGCAGCTACAGAGGCAATGGCATCAAGTAACACCGGTAAGCCTGGCAAGGGGCAGCTAGAGGAGCTGGCAGCTCCAGTGAATAACAATAATGCCCTAATGCTTGAAGCACTTATGGAAGTAAATATGGCACTCACACCCACAGATTAAATTGACATGGCACAGTCTAATTGGGGAAGTATGAGAAGCCTAGAGAGCCGCACAACAAAGGGGGCTAAAGGAAGGAGAGTACCTTCCCCGGAGGCGGAAAAATTCTACTCAGTGACTGAGGGCTCAGACTCTTCTCTGTTGGGGTCAGAGGAGGAGGGCAGTATTACAGATCTCTCATCAGGAACTGAATCAGAGGAATCTCCTTCTAGTGAGCATAGAAGTAAGGAAACGCAAAAGAAGAGAAGAAGAACTATGATAAGGCGAGAAAGAGACTTAGATAGAGCTGCGTCAAGTACAAATAGGAAGCTGTTATGGGATTATGGTAGCACCGCCAAAATGTATCAGGAACAGGACCCGGGCGACGCACCTGAGAATTATCCTTTAAATACACCTCAAGAAGCATCTGATATCCCACCTCAAGCGACTCTGGACGGAATGTTTTCCATGCTGAAACAAATGCACCTAGAGGCTCGCCTAGAAAGTAGAAGAGCGAGACAAGACACCAAGAAAATTCAAGCAAGCATTAGGAAATTGAGTAGGAAATATGTGAAGGTGGAAGGCAGGGTGGAACAAGTAGAAGAGAGGACTGGAAGACTGGAGGATGAAGTCACGGACTGGCAGAATGCAAGAACAGAGCAAGGAAAAGTGATCGAGGACTTACAGTGGAAACTGGAAGATTTTGAAAATCGCCAAAGGCGGAACAACTTACGCTTTTTGGGCTTAGAGGAAGGGCTGGAAGGGAAGGACCCAAGGGGGTTTATGATTAAACTATTAAAAGACGCATACCCAGAGGCGCAGTGGCAATGGGAGCTGGAAGTACAGAGAGCGCACAGATTTCCGCTAACGCAGAAGGGAGGAAGAGGAGCTAACCAGAATGGTTTACCTAGGGCAATGTTGGTTTTTTTTGGTAACTTTTTGGCCACGCAGGAAATTATGGAGACTGCAAGACCAGATAGGAAAAAGTCAGTTGAAGGAATTACCTTTTTTACTAGACCTGACTTTTGTCATACAACGGTGGAAAGGAGGTGGAAACTTAGGCAGCTTATCACCCCGTTCCAACGGCAGGGCTCTGAGGCATATCTGATGTATCCATCTAAGCTAAAAGTTATCACAGGGGGACGCACCAGAATGTTTTTTTCGGAAGTAAAGGCAGGCGAATACCTCGCAGAGATTACAGAGAATCAGAAAGGTAGGAAAAGTAGGGAATCGGAACCAGCATAGGATGTATATGAAAACTTTAAGAGTATGGTCTATCTTAATGTGAGTAACTTGGGCAGGAGAAGGAGGCGACACTACAGTAGAGAGCAGCCACACATAGGTCAAGATTGACCTATTTGCCTGTAACAGGGGGGGGGTAGCAAGGGGAGGGGGGAAAGGGGGGGTTGAGGGAGGGGGGGGGTGGGGAAGGTGGCGGACAGGAGGTAAGGGTATGTACAGCACAAAGTATGAAGGTTTGTAGGCACAACCAGGTGGCAACAATAAAAAGATTTGAGGAGAGCGATTGTGGGACCTATTTTAAAATCAAATGGCAATAAGACTTGCTACCATTAATATTTGCGGGTTGAATGATGGCGGGAAAAGGCAGAAAGTAGCGGCCATGTGTAGATTATTAAAATTGGATTTTATCTGTCTTCAGGAGACACATGTGAGAGGAAAAGATAAATATCTTATGGATCAGCTAGGATATGAAGTTTTAGCATATACACAGCAAGATGTTAAGTCAAAGGGAGTCGCTATTCTTGCCAAAAAGGGTTTTGTGCTAGTAAAGAGGAAGAAGGTAGACGCTGAAGGTAGATGGGTAATGGTAGAGGTAGAAATAACAACTGGAGGTAGATACACAATTGTTTCTGTTTATGGCTCGAATGAAGACGAACCTGAATTATTTGATTTCTTAGACACGTAATTGGCTTTATGGCCAGAACCAGTAATCTTTTGCGGGGATTTTAATATCAATGGTCTGACAGGGTTGGGTATGACGGGAGGGGGGATGTTGGGAGACCGGAAGAGAAGAACAAGAAGGGCTATTGCTAATTTAATGTATAACAACGCACTGGTAGATGTCTGGTCAGCATATAATCCTGCAGGGTCAGGTAGTACCTTCTACTCAGCTCCCCACAAGAGTATAGCAAGACTGGATTATTTCTTAGTTTCGAGACCCTTAGTATCAGAAGTGAAAATTGAAATGCTATCCCGGGTCTTCTCGGACCACAATCCATTGGTGCTCTCTATATCCCGGAATTGTAATGTATGTCATAAAGAATATAACTGGACATTCGAAAGGAGGCTACTTAAGGAACCCGATTATGTCAGTAGAATGAAGGTATGGATTAGACAATTCTGGGAGGTAAATAGAGGTACGGCATCTACAGGAATGGTTTGGGACGCATTCAAGGCAGGGATAAGGGGGGAAACACTGGCCTACACTCTACATAGGAGTAAGAAAGAGAAACTGGAATTGACTAATAGGTTACAAGATTTAATGAAGTTAGAACAACAACTTATTCAGGCGGTCATAAGTCGTAAACCCCTCGAGCAGATCTTATTAGAAATAGAGCTGAAAAAGGCAGAGACTGGTGAAAGATTGGCAAACAAAGCAGCGAGCAATTACTTAGCAAAAAAAGAAAAATGCTACGAGTTTAATGAAAGGGTTGGACACCTGCTAGCCATTCGTATCAGACAAGATCTGGCAGCCGGGGAAATCAAAGAAATTAAGAACAAAGGAGGGAATGTTGTAACTAAGGTGGAAGATGTGAGGGAGGTGTTTAGGGAATTTTACGCAGAACTGTATGAGCAAGACTTGAGAACTGGGGCGGAGGTGATAGAGGATTACTTGGCAGGAATCCCTCATAAAGAACTGATGTTAGAGGATAAAGAGGCTATGGACCTACCATTAACACTGGGCGAAATATATAATGCGGTAATGAAACTCCCTTCTGGGAAGGCCGCAGGGCCCGACCAAATTCCGGCAGAATTTTATAAGACTTTCTGGGACGCGCTGGGGATTGATATGTTAGAAATTCTAAGGCATGCACAGATGGGGGAAAATATACCACAATCATGGGCTGGAGCAAGTATTGTAGTTATCCTGAAAAAGAATAAATCACATCTGGACCCTGGCTCATATAGGCCAATCACGCTCATGAACGCGGATGCAAAAATATATTCTAAGGCCCTTTCACTTAGGCTTAGCAGGGTAATTGAGGGGCTGGTATACACAAAAGTTAGTTTGACTACTCTGTACTGGCGTACACAACCAAACCCAACAGGATGGTGGCTGGGGGGCCAATTGGGTAGATTTGGACAGTTACCTGTCCACTAGAGCACTTTCCAGTCCAGCCTGTACAGCGAGACCTTCATAGACAGTAAGAGTGGTAAGGATGCTGGGGATGCAGGATGAAAAGATGCTCCAATTGCAGTGTCATTTAAGGGGTGCCTCTGTGGTGGTTCCTCAGTCCATTGGTTGATGTTGGGCAACTTGGTCCACAGAGGGCAGGGTCCCACAAAGTCCTCTTCCACGGGGTCTTCTGGTCTTCGGATACAGCAGTTGGAGACAAATCCTTTAGTGGGAGCTAGTGTCCCTCCTGGGTGACCAATATAGACTCTGATGGCACTCCCAGGTCTGACTGACACAGATGCAACTTTTGACCATTGAGGATTGGTCACTTAGGGCACCCAGCGGCATTTAGCATGGAATCTTCTCTGGTGGCAGCAAATTGCCAGATTGGGCTTCTACACCTCTTTTGTCCTAGGAGGCGGTTTCAGGGGATCATAAGACTGATCCTTTAAGTCACTCCCCTGGTCTGGGGCTAGGAATGAAATGTTCGCTGAGCTAGGAGCTACATGCATGGTCCAAACTTCACCAGCCCAAAGTGCAGCAGGTTCAGTCCAGCAATTGGAGCAGCCTCTTGCAGGCTCTCTTGTTGCAGTTCCAAGAACAGCAGGTCAGTCCTTCTTTGGTCACCTTTCCACATCCAGCATGATCTAAATTTCAGGATGCCAACAGTGGTCACAAGCCAATGGGCTTCTAGATCCCCTCCTACTTGAAAATGAATTTACGGCGTTGTGTGGCATCTGAAAGTCACACTGTTCCAGCTATTCCCAAGATGTCTGAACCATCCCTCGACTGAGATGAGCTTGGTAGCCCACTCTAGAGGGTAGGTTAGGTTAGGTTACACCCCCCAGGAAATCCAGTTGCGGCACTGATCTTCACTCTCTGGCCCTGTCTACAGCCTGTCTAAGTGAACAAAGGGCAGCCCCTTGGGAGTCTTATCACCAGTTGCCCATCAAAAGTGGCTTCCTCTTTGAAGCTGGCCTTTTGGGGTATAACACCCTGAGAGGCTTTCTGCGAGGGGGAGGTGACACATCTCCCTGCATTTGGCTGCTATTGTTTTGAAGCCTTGGAGTCATTCACACCACTGCCCAGACAGGCAAAAAGCTGTCTGTGGGTAAGTGTCCCTGTGAGATCACTGGACCAGCTAAGACATGGAGTGACAACTTTCTAGAAGTTGCTTTTCTTTAATTGTGACATTATATTCAACCTTGGCATCCCGTCAATTTTAATGCCATGATGAATTTGATACCTTGTGGTACCCAGTTATGGTGCCTATTCAGCAGTTAGCCAGGTTAGGGTGCCAGCCTGTAAACTGTGTTATACAATGCGGCACTTACATTTTCACAGTAAAACAACAACTTTAAGGTGATTGTTGCTAGGATACATATAAGCCACATGTCTTAGTTCATGATATAAAGGTCCCAGTCGTAATACTCTGTAAGCCTTCCTTAGGGGAGATTTACATATATCATCAAGGGAAGTGATGGCTTTGCCATTAATGGCAATGCCAAATTTGTAATGGTGGTACAAAAGGGGGTGGTGATGGACGGAGCATCTGAACCAATCAAACACTCACACCCAGTCAAAAGATCCGGGTTTGATCGATCACCGTTCTTTAGCCCACTCTGCCACCCCAGTTCAGATATGGCTATATGCAAATCAGTCTGACCCTGTGCCTCATGGGAACAGTCCAGCCCTAACTGCCAAGCCATGCCTTCCCTGGACCGGAAACAAGCTTCCGAGGACCGGTTTCTGGCATTCCAGCCGTCTTCAGCCAGGCTCGATTAAATCCAGTGGCAAAGTGAGCAAGGGACTCACGTCTGAGCATACCCTGCCACACTTATGGCGGCCAAAAGTGGTACAAAAGGGGGTGGTGATGGACGGAGCATCTGAACCAATCAAACACTCACACCCAGTCAAAAGATCCGGGTTTGATCCATCACCGTTCTTTAGCCCACTCTGCCAACCCAGTTCAGATATGGCTATATGCAAATCAGTCTGACCCTGTGCCTCATGGGAACACTCCAGCCCGAACTGCCAAGCCAGGCCTTCCCTGAACCGGAAACAAGCTTCCGAGGACCGGTTTCTGGCATTCCATCCGTCTTCAGCCCGGCTTGCTTAAATCCAGTGGCAAAGTGAGCAAGGGACTCACGTCTGAGCATACCCTGCCACACTTATGGCGGCCAAAAGCGGTACAAAAGGAGGTGGTGATCGGAGGAGCATCTGAATCAATCAAACACTCACACCCAGTCAAAAGATCTGGGTTTATTCCATCACCGTTCTTTAGCCCACTCTGCCACCCCAGTTCAGACATGGCTATATGCAAATCAGTCTGACCCTGTGCCTCATGGGAACAGTCCAGCCCGAACTGCCAAGCCATGTCTTCCCTGGACCAGAAACAAGCTTCTGAGGACGGGTTTCTGGCATTCCAGCCGTCTTCAGCCCGGCTTGCTTGATTCCAGTGGCAAAGTGAGCAAGGGGCTCACGTCAGAGCATACCCTGCCACACTTATGGCGACCAAAAGCGGTACAAAAGGAGGGGGTGATGGACGGAGCATCTGAATCAATCAAACACTCACACCCAGTCAAAAGATGTGGGTTTAATCCATCACCGTTTTTTAGCCCACTATGCCACCCCAGTTCAGACATGGCTATATGCAAATCAGTCTGACCCTGTGCCTCATGGGAACAGTCCAGCCGGAACTGCCAAGCCATGTCTTCCCTGGACCAGAAACAAGCTTCTGAGGAGCGGTTTCTGGCATTCCAGCCGTCTTCAGCCCGGCTTGCTTGAATCCAGTGGCAAAGTGAGCAAGGGACTCATGTCTGAGCATACCCTGCCACACTAATGGCGCCCAAAAGCGGTACAAAAGGAGGTGGTGATGGACGGAGCATCTGAATCAATCAAACACTCACACCCAGTCAAAAGATCTGGGTTTAATCCATCACCGTTCTTTAGCCCACTCTGCCACCCCAGTTCAGACATGGCTATATGCAAATCAGTCTGACCCTGTGCCTCATGGGAACAGTCCAGCCCGAACTGCCAAGCCATGTCTTCCCTGGACCAGAAACAAGCTTTCGAGGACCGGTTTGTGGCATTCCAGCCGTCTTTAGCCCGGCTTGCTTGAATCCAGTGGCAAAGTGAGCAAGGGACTCACGTCTGAGCATACCCTGCCACACTTATGGCGGCCAAAAGCGGTACAAAAGGAGGTGGTGATGGACGGTGCATCTGAATCAATCAAACACTCACACCCAGTCAAAAGATCAGGGTTTAATCCATCACCGTTCTTTAGCCCACTCTGCCACCCCAGTTCAGACATGGCTATATGCAAATCAGTCTGACCCTGTGCCTCATAGGAACAGTCCAGCCGAACTACCAAGCCATGTCTTCCCTGGACCAGAAACAAGCTTACGAGGAACGGTTTCGGGCATTCCAGCTGTCTTCGGCCCGGCTTGTTTGAATCCAGTGGCAAAGTGAGCAAGGGACTCACGTCTGAGCATACCCTGCCACACTTATGGTGGCCAAAAGCGGTACAAAAGGAGGTGGTGATGGACGGAGCATCTGAATCAATCAAACACTCACACCCAGTCAAAAGATCTGGGTTTAATCCATCACCGTTCTTTAGCCCACTCTGCCACCCCAGTTCAGACATGGCTATTTGCAAATCAGTCTGACCCTGTGCCTCATGGGAACAGTCCAGCCCGAACTGCCAAGCCATGTCTTCCCTGGACCAGAAACAAGCTTCCAAGGACAGGTTTCTGGCATTCCAGCCGTCTTCAGCCCGGCTTGCTTGAATCCAGTGGCAAAGTGAGCAAGGGACTCACGTCTGAGCATACCCTGCCACACTTATGGTGGCCAAAAGCGGTACAAAAGGAGGTGGTGATGGACGGAGCTTGCTTGAATCCAGTGTCCATCACCACCCCCTTTTGTACCGCTTTTGGCCGCCATAAGTGTGGCAGGGTATGCTCAGACGTGAGTCCCTTGCTCACTTTGCCACTGGATTTAAGCAAGACGGGCTCCAGATGGCTGGAATGCCAGAAACCGATCTTTGGAATCTTGTTTCTGGTCCAGGGAAGGCATGGCTTGGCAGTTTGGGCTGGACTGTTCCCATGAGGCACAGGGTCAGACTGATTTGCATATAGCCATATCTGAACTGGGGTGGCAGAGTGGGCTAAAGAACGGTGATGGATTAAACCCAGATCTATTGACTGGGTGTGAGTGTTTGATTGATTCAGATGCACCGTCCATCACCACCTCCTTTTGTTCCAAATTTGTAATGGCAGCGTGACATAAATCCTTCCAGTCTACAGTGGCAGGCTGAGAGCCATTTGTTACTTTGTCACATACAGGGTGGCTCAAGCAGTGCTGCAGCACTGAGACCCTTTGTCTTCCTTGCCCTAGGTATCCTGGGTTCCACGTACTATGGACTTATAAGTAAGTAAGTACTTGCCAATCGGGATAGCTAATTCAGCATACACTTTACAGTCTGTAAAAACACTGGTACTGAGGTCTGATTAGCAGGTCTCAGAGCACTCTCAGAGGCGAAAAACCAATAGCTAGTTGTCCAAATGGAAGACAAGTGGTGAGCGGAAACCTGCAAAAATTCTGTTTCTTTACTCGAAGCAAGTTCAAGTGCACTATGATGGAAATTTTTCTAATGGAGCAAACTTCTCCTATCCTATAGGCATGAATAGGAGCAAGTTTTGAACATGGGAATCCATGATAGTGCTGCAAAGTATAACGCCTGCATCAAATAACTGGTTATAAATAATGTACCGACGGTCGCTTTTTGACATTAATCTTTCTTCTTTTATTAAAAAAAAAATTCCCTCCTATTTTCTCTTTATTATTCCTAAAAGAAAATCTCTCGCAGAGACATACATGCATACATAATACTGGTATGTCATCCGTTGATCTCTTTTTCTTTTACGCAATCAGGGTCTTACCATCCTTTGCATTCCTATACTTTTCCTCTCACTGATAGTGATTTAAAGCTGATTTAGGGTGGTGTAAACACTACACAAGAAAGCTACAAGACTACACCGAAAACCTACCTTAGCGGCTCACTGATACTAAGTTAAGAACACTGAGATGCGGGTATCAACACTTAGATACTGGTATTTGAATGGGAAAATGACGCTGACAGACACATTGAAAACACAGCACTAATGATGACACAAGGGAAGCCGTCACTGACATGAGGATACTGGGACAATAGCATGAGAACACTGGGCAATAGCATAATGCTACTGGGATAATGGCACTGGCATAGAATACTGGGGATGTATGTCGTTACAACGCATACTTTTACTCCGCGTACCATTACAACGCGGTATTTACAACGCATACCGCTACAACGCATAGCGCTTTGGGGTGCTGGATAGTGGTAAGTATAATTTACTATTCGAACTCCAGTCCCCGTGGACCCTAGGGAAGGTGTTGGATAGTAAATTAAACTTACCTCTTATCCTAGAGCGCCCCCCAGCGCAATGCGTTGTAACGGTATGCGTTGTAATGCCCGCGTTGTAGTGGTAGTGCGGAGTAAAAAATGCGTTGTAACAGGTGAATACCGAATACTGGCATGCAGACACTGCGATACTCACAAGGCCCTGATACATGGACAATGCCAGGAAGACACTTCAACACCGACATCCTGAACCCAGAATACTGGCATGGGATACTCATGATGGGACATGGAGAAATATATTTTCACCAAAGTTACCTTCATAAGGCCACTGACCCTAGGGATACCAAAGTTCAAAGTTCAATGACTTTATTCCGTTTACAAAACAGAAAACCATAAAAGATTACAAATCTCATAAAAAACAGGGCATATCCAGATCCTATACATATTAAACAACAATCCCATTGTATGCAGAATAAGATGTATAAACGCCTTATATAAAAGTTATTTAAAAAACACACTATTATTTCAGAGTAGGCGGGCCATCCAGTTAATAAAAAGAGATGCCAGCATTACGGATGAATTAATTAACTGACTGAATGGGCCATAAGGCCTCAACACTGTATTACAGAAAAGAAACAGCCACCAGTTAAACATTAATTTTCCATACATTTTCTATATTTCAATGAACATTTCAAAAATCCAACCACAAATGGGATGCATTCAGGCTTTAACATTTGTAGAAAATAAATGGCTGGGCGCACTTAGGAAATGTTTTATTTTTTTAAAAGTAATTTTAAAAAGAACCTCTGGGGAACATCATAGAAAGTACAGAAGAACATAAAGTGCAGCAGGTCCTGTGGAGACACTCCGTTGCAGCCACAGGGTGCTAGCACTTGTCCTATATGGCACCCCAGAGAAACAGCAGGTAAAAAATTGAAATAATCCATTCTGAACCTGGTCAATAAAAACCACTTGTGGTTCAACAGGGACATTAAAAAATAAGGCTCAGTACCCGGAGTAGTTTTTAGCATTATGAATTTCCGGATGCTAGTTTTTGATAGTTCTACCCCGTCTCTGTTTACTTTTCTGAGCAAGATGAAAGATTCCTTTACTAACACCACGTCTTCTGCAGTTATAAAACCAGGTCTTAAAAACAAGTCTGTGCGCCCCAGAGCTGGAACAAGATCACCACCGACCAGCTCACCACATCACTGAACCAGAACCCTCCTGCCAGATCAACGGACCCCAACCAACTAACCAACAACCTCACACAGTGGATCACCAACTGCGCTGATGACCTTGCACCCCTGAAAAACCATCCCAGCAGGCCTAGTAGCAAGAAGGCCTCCTGGTTCAACGACGACCTCATGAACTCCAAGAAGAACTGCCGTACCCTCTAGAAAACCTGGCGAAAAAACCCGACCACAGACAATATGACCGCCTTCAAGCACGCCCCCTGCAAACACCACCAGCTGATCCACACCACCAAGAAGTTAGCGTTCAAGGACCGACTTGACGACAATGCACACAACCATAAGGAACTCTCCAGCATCGTCAAAGAGCTCTCCAACCCCAGCGCTGGAAACAACGACATCACTCCCTCACAAGACCTCTGCGACTCACTCGCCTCGTTCTTCCACAGCAAGATCGCAGACATACACAACAGCTTCGGCGAACAGACCTCGCACCCAACCACAGAACCAATGCCCCCACCATCACCCTCCACGACTGGACCCCGGTCAGCACCGAAGACACCGTCCACACGATGAACACCAAACACTCCGGATCACCAACCGACCCATGCCCCCACCACGTCTTCAACAAGGCCGACTCCGTCATTCCTCCCCATCTCCGGGACATCATCAACTGCTCCTTCAACACCGCCACCTTTCCGGAAAGCTGGAAGCATGCCGAACGCAGCTCCCTCTTGAAGAAACCTTCAGCAGACCCCACCGACCTCAAGAACTACCGCCCCATCTCACTCCTCCCGTTCCCCGCCAAAGTCATCGAGAAGACCGTCAACAGACAGCTTGCCGCCTTCCTTGAGACAAACGGCTCCCTCAACCACTCACAGTCCAGCTTCCGAGCCAACCACAGCACAGAGACCGCCCTCATCGCAGCCACTGACGACATCCGAACCCTGCTCGACAATGGGGAAACAGCGGCCCTTATCCTCCTGGACCTCTCCACAGCATTCAACATTGTCTGCCACCACACCCTAGTACAACGCCTCAGCGACGTCGGTATCCAAGAGAAGGCACTAGAGTGGATCATCTTGTTCCTCGCCGGAAGAACCCAGAGAGTCCGCCTACCCCCGTTCAGATCCGAGGCCACCAAAGTCATCTGCGGCGTACCACAAGGATCATCACTCAGCCCCACCCTCTTCAACGTCTACATGAGCCCCCTCGCAGCCATCACACGCCAACACAACCTCAACATCATCTCCCAGGCCGACGACACCCAGCTGATCCTCTCCCTCACCAACAACCCTGCCACCGTCAGAACCAACCTACAAGAAGGGATGAAAGAAGTAGCCGAGTGGATGAAGAACAGCCACCTGAAACTGAACTCAGACAAGATGGATGTCCTCATCCTTGTATCATCACCCTCGGCATGGGACGACTCCTGGTGACCCCCGGCCCCAGGCAGCACACCCAAACCAACGGACCATGCACCCAACCTGGGCTTCATCCTGGACTCCTCCCTCTCGATGACCAGACAAGTCAACGCCGTCTCATCATCGTGTTTCAACATCCTACGCATGCTCCGAAAGATCTTCCGATGGATCCCCACCGAAACCAGGAAGACGGTCACCCAAGCACTCGTCACCAGCCGACTGGACTACGGAAACACCCTCTAAACCGGAACCACAGCCAAACTACAGAAAAGACTCCAATGCATCCAAAACGCCTCCACACAACACATCCTGGACATCCCCCGACAAAGCCACATCCCCGGATACCTGAGAGACCAGCACAGGCTCCCCGTCAGCAAGAGAATCATGTTCTGTCTCCTCACCCACGCACACAATGCCCTCCATGACCTTGGCCCCAGGTACCTCAACAACCGCCTGACCTTCTACACTCCCACCCGCCAACTACAAACGAACAGCCACGCCCTTGCGGCAGTTCCACGCATTCGAAGAGCCACCATGGGAGGAATATCCTTCTCCTACCTGGCAGCCAAGACTTGGAACTCCCTCCCCATCCATCTCTGTCGTACCCAAGACCACCTCGCCTTCAGGAGACAACTCAAAACCTGGCTGTTCGAGCAGTAGCGGACCCCCCCTCCTTCCAAGCGCCTTAAGACCCTCCGGGTGAGTAGCGCGCTATACAAATTCCTTGATTGATTGATTGATAGACAGGAGTATAGCCTTCTTTGCTGCTAATTTTGTCTTAGACTTTGACAAGCCAAGGAATTTACTTTTGTTGGCATTGGCAATTGCTCCATGAAAGTGCCCAACACTACGAAATCCGTGGTTAAGCTCAACCTTTACAATCCATTTTCTAATACAGCTCACTCTTTAAACAGGAGCTCAAAATATTGAAAGAATGCACATGAGTACCTCAATTTGCATGCCAAGCAAGACACCCATGCCTTTTAACACTTAAATGGTTGCTAAAGATAAAAAGTAAATATTGACATGAAAATCATTATTTAGCTGAATTATTGGAGGCCCTACCATTATCAGGAATGGCAAGATACTAACTACACATGATGCACAAAGTGGATAAAAAGATCAACATATGTTTGAGTTTTTAATCCACATGATCCACATCATGACACTACTGTGAAAGAATGATCTTCCATGTTGAATTTATTTTACATTTGTGGTAGTGTTAACTTAGAAGTAGCATAACTTGATTTGCAGACAGAAAGAAACAATTGAATAAGTTGCAGCAGGGGTGCATTGAGAAGTGATAAAACTCCTAGCAGGGTCCAACTACTATTGGGTGCACTGAGAAGCAGGTTGAATTGTATTCCGCCAACCAGCAGCGGAGGAGAGAGTGAAGCACTAGTGGGGACTCACAGGACATACTGCACCAACATACAGATGGGTAAGCAAATCTGTAACACCTGGATTGTTCTTTCAGAAAAGATGACACTGGAAGTAGGTTGGGTTCCTGAACGAACCCATTTGTTTTGGCAAAAAGTGTTAATTGAGGGATTGCAGCCAGTCTCCCAGCTAACCGTGACGAGGGGAGTCTGAAGCCAGAGCCCTTATTGCCTTTCCAGAGTGCCTGTAGGCTTTTTTTTCATTTCAATTGTGTGACCTTGTCTTGTCCAAATCACTCCTGTGAGGGGAACGGCTCTCATCTGGTACTATTTTGCCGTGAGGGAAACAGCCACCATTACCACCAATGCGCTGTGAGGGGAAGGGCGGAAACTACATCCCCCAGCAGCCTCGCACCCCCCTGTTGTTGCGCTTGTGCCCGGAGGCGCCATAAAAGTCACACCCACATCCCGCAGCGTGGGACATTTAAAAAAACGGTTTTGCTGCCAGGTCTTGTCCAAATCACTGCCGTGAGGGGAACGGCTCTTACCTGGCACCTTTTGCCTTGAGGGGAAAGGCTGCCATTACCACCAACGCGCCATGAGGGGAACAGCTGAAACTACATCCCCCAGCAGCCTTGCACCACCCTGATGCTGCACTTGCGCCCGGAGGCGCCATAAAAGTCACGCCTACCTCCCCCAGTGATGGACATTTCAAAAATTGTTTTGCCACAAGGTCTTATCCAAATCACCGCCATGAGGGGAACGTCTCTTACCTGGTACCTTTTGCCGTGAGGGGAACGGCGTCCATTACCACCAACGTGCCGTGAGGTGAACAGTTGAAACTACATCCCCAAGCAGCCTCGCGCCACCCTGACGCTGCGCTCACACCCGGAGGCACTATAAAAGTCATGCCCACCTCCCGCAGCGTGGGACGTGCCTGTGGCAAGGGCAGGCCCATACTTGCCCGTCATTGCCAGGAAGAGGCAGAGCAGGGCCACCCCCCTAACAGCCAGGTCTGAGGATTTTATCCGGCTTCAGGAGCCAATTGAAAGGTACTGTGAGCCCCACTCTTGATTGTCCAACCATTTGCAGTTGTACTTTAAATTTGATTTAACCAACCGGTACACCTCGTGGTAGAGTTGATTGGGACTAGTTTAAAAACTTTTGTTATTTAGTTTGGATGGACTCGACGTGCTATCCAGCCTATTTCATTGTGGGAAATGACCTGTTTGTGCTGTGGGCTATTTCTTTGACTCTCTGCCAGCAGGACTTACCAGTGCATGGACCCCTTGTAAGACCCTGGTGGGACTCGGTGTCCCAGGGTGCACAGCCCTGCATCACCCCAATCTCCATCAGCTGCAGTGGGGTGAGGCACGACCATTGTGCTATAAAGCACTGTTGTGAACCCCCACGGCGCGGGTCGCGCCCAGACCAAAGGCAGGTCTGTCTGTGCCCATAAGAGGCAAGGCTGTGCTACCTTCCTAGGAACTTGGTCACATGGTTTATTTGGGAACAGTATTCTATTGCCTGGATAATATAACAGTGTGTATATACACTGTTAACATGAGTGGGAGTAAGCCTAGCATAGGTAAGGGTGTGGTAGGGACCTTAGATGCTGTCCTATTAAGGGCAGAATCAGCCCTCATTAACAAGATAAAGCTTACTGAGCGAAGGCTATCCCTTGAGCCCCTACCCTTGCAGAGTAGACTTTCCTTAACTCCTGCAATCCCTGAATCTTTTGTGGAGATAAATCGTGAGGTATCCCCATCTTGGATTAGTCAGTATCCACAGGTTGTTTTGGATCCAGTGACAGATTGTGTCTTCTTTTTATCTACTGACCTAGAATCCAGCCCTGTTAGACCTAAAGTTATGACCAGAGGGCAGAACGACAAACTTATGTTCGATCGTATCAATTAACCCCTCCCTAAAAAAAAGGAAGAGTCGAGGAATATTGAAACAACGTAAACTTGCCCAGAGAACAATTGGCAAGAAAGTACTACCCTCTATTACTGCGAGTGAACCTAAAAAGGGCCCCACTAACCCCATGGTTCACATGGCATCAGGGCAGCACGCTGATAGCACACAGGAGGGTAACTTCTGGGGCAGGCTTGAAACCATGATGCCAACGTTACTGGAAGCTATCCTTCAAAAAATAAGTATTGTAAAAGCTAGATTATTAAATATGGAGGAGATGGTTAGCTGCAACCCCTCGTCTATATTGGTAGCTAGCTAGTAGTCTAGCGCTGATCCATCAAATACCATGGGGACAGGTACAGGAGGTGGGCTTATCTGTTAGCTCCACTGCAAACAGATAGGCATTAGACAAAACTAGTTCCAATAACATTGCGCTTAGTAGTGTTGACATCCCAGCCTGTACTGGTAAGTCCCCCCTAAGAGCAAGTACTTCTGTGTCTCCAAGGGTTGGGAGGTTGGAGAAAAGGGAGATACAGCCAATGAGTCTCCCAGTAATAGACCTGCCACCGGAATCTACTTCTTATGTAGTGGTTTTGGGGAGTATTCCTTCTCTCCCCCAAGGGGCTAGTGAGGACTTTGGGCAGCTGAAAATTAAATTAAATCATTTATTTGCACATAATACCGTTCTGGGTGCCCGTGTGGCTAAAAACATTCTTATGGCCCGTAGGGTGAGCTGGATTGGGAGTTTGCGTAAAACGGTCACTGGTGACTGTGTCACTGTAAACTTTAATAACCCCCATACTGTGGGCAGGATCTTATCCAGGGATATTTGCCATCTTCCTTTTAATTCTGGATCTGTTGTTAGGGCCTTTCCATTGGGTTTCTTTTATAAACCTGTTTCTTTTAGGGAAATGTATCACAATGTCCCTATGGCAGCTCCTCGAGGTGGGTGGTCAAATAGATCAGTACCTAGGCAAAAGCCTATTCCCATGGTTTATTCACCATTTGCAACAGATGGCCAGTTTGGCGCCTGCCCTTCGCTGGAATTAATAAATAGATTTTCTGCTTTAACCCCTTCCCTGCTGGCCCGTTTCCGCCCCCGTGCGGTAAACAAATGAACAGGGGCGGGCCATGACGAACCCCAGCCGTCATCAGCACACGAGCACCGTAGTGCATGACGGCTGGGGTTCGTCACCAGCATGGAAGGGGTTAACAGAGTTGGAGGAGTGTGATTGACTAAGGATCTCTATGCTTTCTGATAATGAGCTTGTTGCACATACCCAGTTCCCAATAGAGGTAGCTGAGAGGAGCATAGGTGAAATATCCAATAATTGTATATCTTGGAACATTGCAGGGTTGGCAAGTAAGCACTGTGACCTATTATGGGTGCAATTTGTGAAGCAAGGCCCTGTAGTTAGTTTCCAAGAAACATGGTTGGTGGATTGTGATCTATTTTTGGAAGATTATAAGTCTTTCTTTGTCCCAGCTACTCATTCGGAGAGTGGAAGACCCAAGGAAGGTCTAGTTGTATATATATCTTTGGTGGTCGATTGTCAGATTCAGGTTGTGCCGATTACAAACCCAGGAATACTGGCATTGATAGCCAAAAAGGGAAACACTGGATGGGGTCTATTTTAATTTTTTATAACTCTGTGGCCTGCCCATATGGTGCCTGTAACATCACCATCCTGGGCACATTTATTAGACAGTCTTTTGGTTCTATTCTTCATAACCTTATGGTTTTTGGTGGAAATCCAAGGTTATCCTGTATAACTGAGTTGGGCTGTCCCCGTATGAAGGGGTTTCATTTTGAACACCATGCCCAGGGGGAATAGCTGAATAATTTGTTAAATGAATTTGATATAATGGCCTTGATGTCCTTAACTGCCCAAACACTATATTTACTGTGCCAACTTTCAAAGGGAGTGTTAGTGGGTTGTTCATAGATTTTATTTTATTCTCTTCTTCCCTACAAACCTTATTTCATGGTTTTAACATTGTTAAGAGCGAATATAGTGACCATAACCCAATTTGTGTCTCATATGCAGGTCCCATTATCAGCACGAATTAGCAAGGTAACAAGCAGGGGTTTACTTAGACCAACTGATGCCAAACGTCGACTTAAATGGTCCTAGATCTCCCAAGACAAATTTTATAGTGAAGTAAATGTATATTTTGTTCCTGAGTTAGCACTATGCACTTCTGCTGGTTCTTCTCCCAGGGAAGTTGTTGGCGCATATGAATACATACCGCGTAAAGTGGTCAAATCCTAAGTATCCCGGCTGGTAGAACGGCTACTTCCGGCCCCAGACGGTTTGACTCTCACTGCTCTCGGGCGGCGAAAAAGTTGAGAGGAGCTCTGTCAGCCAAACCAAGAAATCAAATTGAGGTACGTGTGTGCCGTAAAGAATATAAATCAATCTTGGTCACTCGGAAGGGTGCCGTGAAGGAGGAGGCTTGGAGGGAGCGGAGTGACTCAAGCACTCTCAGGAACAGCTCTAGGTTTTGGAGTCTCGTGAATTGCCCCCTTTTTGGACAGGAAGTAGGAGGGCTTTAGCTTCACATATCACTGAGGAGGAATGGGTGCTCTAAATCTATGTTTGACAGCCCCATGGAGCACACTTGCCAAGAAGATCAGGATATAAATGTCCCTGTAATGATTTTTGAACAGGGTTCTGGTACTGGAGGCTGTTTAACGATGCTGCAAAGAACATATTCTCTGGCAGAGACTATCCACTTGGGTGGAGGAGCATAAGATCCTGTTGGATGTCCAGTTTGGATTTCGGTCGTGACGTTCAATCGTTGCTCAGTGTCTCAATGTATTTATGTTATTGAGCAAATATATGGTTGCCCGCCCCAGCACTGTCTACCTTGCCATCATGGACTTGTCCTCTGCAGATGACTGTGTTGACAGGGTTAAATTGTGGCAGTCCATGAGGGCAAAGGGGGTGGATAACAGTACTGTTAATTTTTTGGGGGTTTGCACAAGTCAACTAAGGCTAACGTCAGGTTTTCTCAGGACTTTCGGGTCACTAGAGACCTGGATACAAAGAGGGGAGAACGGCCAGGTTGCAACTTGGGCCCATTCTTGTTTAATATTTATATTAACGTTCTGGATTCTGCATTAAGAGCCACCGGGTTAGACTACCCGTGTGTAGGAAGGCGTGGCATCCCCGTCTTGCTTTATGCAGACAATGCCGTCCTTATATCTAGGTCTGCACTAGGTTTGCAATCTCTATTAAAGGCATTTTCTAAATTTATGACGGATCGGGACTTGGCAACAACCCAAAAACAGTTTCCAATTTAGTGTAGGCCCTGCTAAAATCCCCTGCTCACATTTTTTTTCCTATTTAGGGGTCCTCTTTGATATTCATTTAAAATGGGGTCCATTAATCTTGGGGAAAAGGGGGGACTTGGCACGGGTGAATGCAGCAATTTTTAATTTCGCCTCAAAAATAGGGAAGAAATCAATTGGAGCCATGTTGAAAGTTTACCAAGCCAAAAGTATGGCCATAGCTGGCTACGGAAGTGAAATTTGGAGACACGTTGCTGCGGATACCCTCCAGGTGGCTCAGAATGACTTTTTGAGGCACCTGTTGTGTGTTCCGTGCAGAATATCTAACCTAGCGGCCCACGAGGAATTAGGGGTCCCCTATCTAAGTGATGTCCTGGCTCTGCTCCCTCTTGTGTTTTGGTTGAAGTGCTGGCTGAAAAAGGAGTTAACTCTTAACCATTCAATTTTAAGAGAGCGTTTGTCCCTCGATAATGCATCCCAAATTACTTGGCTTAATTACATTGTAAGTAGCTTTGAAGGGGTAGGGCGCGCTGATTTATTTTTTAAACCCAAATCCATTGTTTGGAAGGATGTGGAATTAATTAGTGTAGCCTTCTTAACTTCTAAGAAATTGGACAGGGAGGAGCAGGAGATGTTGAAACCAAGTGTTTGTACATATTTAATGCCCAAAACAACTCCGACAACAGAACCTTATCTTATGGGGTTTTTATCAATACATTATAGGTGCTTATTAATTAGGTTTCGGATTAACCTTTTTCACCTCCTGCTAACTAGGCCTAATAGATGCAGTAGAGGTCAAGTGCTAGCTCCCTGTGGCTGCAGAGGACAGTCCCCACAGGATCTGCTGCATTTCAGGTTTTTATGTAAGTTTTATGAAACCCCTAGAAGGCATTTCCTGGTTCCTATTTTAAAAAGAATGAATTGTACTCCTCCCATTATGTATCTTCAACTGTTGAAAGAGGATTGTATTATTTTTATAGTGGGGTTTTTAAACTCTACTTTGAAATCAAGGGCCTGAATGGCTGTTTAGGTTATGGATGATCTATGTAGGATCTATTACTTTTGAAGGCTTAGCCATGAAGTATATTTAATAAGAAGACATGTTCTCATGGAACATGGCACCTTATGGTTACTGATTAATTTGGGAGGCTGGGTATTGGCTTCTATTTATAAATTTTGTATGGGGTTTTATTTTTTAAATCATGTTTGAATGTATTACTGTTTTTAGGTACATGTAATTTTTGTAACTTGTATGGTTCTCTGACATGAAATCGAATACAGTTTATTTTATTGATTGATTGACATTCAAAGTGTGACAAGGACAAACATGTCCATGTGTTTTTAGGTTTTCTGAAGGCACCAGAAGAGAGAAGGAGCGCTAAAGCAGTGCAGAGCTTGGGAGTATAGCTATGATGTACTTTATGAAAGGATTTCTAGATCTCAGCCATTGAATGCTTATTGAAGCTGGCACCTTTATTGTATTTCAATTTAACAGTCAGGACATTTTGAATTGACGTTGTGACTATTGATTAACTAAGCAACAATGATTGCTACTTTGATACTGTTACAGTGCTTTCATGATGGCTGTTTCAAACAGATAATACTTGATCTATATAGGAGGCTGCTCTGGTCTTCTTGTATGGGAAATTGAATAGAGATAAGGTTTATCAAGGAAAATGACATGTTTTTCTTTACCCTTGTCAGCTTTAAAATCCAAGTTAGAAATTAGCAAAGACAAAAAAAATGTCTAATCAGCATGAGTAGAGGTCACTGATCTATCCCAAGATCCAGCAATACCTCTTGGCGTGTAAGCAAGAAAGGCTGGACAAATCTGCCCAAATAAACCCAGACTCTTAAGCCCCAAGACACTTGAGCTGCTCTTGCTAGCGGAAATCAAAACTAAGAAACATGAGAAGATTAACACAGGGATGACAGACAGCAATTTACTTAGAATGGTGGAAAACTCAACATTAGAAGAGAAGATGACTACTCGTACAGTTGGGACAGACCAACAGACAAAGACCTAGGTACTCTGGTGGAGGGAGAGAAGGGTAAACAGAGTGAGATATCAGATAGGGGAAAAGAAAGAATGAAACAAAGTAACTTAACTCCTGCAGACCAAAGACTAATAGATGTATTGTGGGATTCCCAGAGGGGCTCGAAGTGGAATCTGATAACATGGATTGCCAGCTTTCCGAACGAAGATGTGTTACAGATAATGAGAATGAGCCCTACCTTGAATTGCAGTCAATGGCAGGGACTTCTAGAGTCCCCATAACCTAACCCACAACACAAAACACTCCACTACAGACTATCATTGTGTATTTCAAGGACTTTTTGATTAAGGGAAATGTATTGCTAAAATCCCATGAAAATAAGTTGTTTAAAACCACAAAGGACTTGTCTTACTCTGCTTTCCTGAATAAGTCATTTAATAGTGCTACATGTTTTAAATTAATGGGAATTTGTCGATGTGAGCTAACAAATGGAAACGCCATCATTTATTGTATCGTTTTCAGATTTGATGTTTTTTGGGAAAAGTCAAACCCATATTTTAGAGAAGCAGCACAAACAAAAGTCTTGATAATATCATAATGAATTATAAAAATATTTAGTGTACAGTGTGGCGCATTGAAATGATTGGTAAATGGATGAATGGTTAGGGAGCTCACTTTTTTTTTTTTTTTAAACAGATTTTATTGACAGATTGCACATACATTGCAGCCCTCCGAAGATTAACTGCACAACAACTATAGAGCATCAGGAAATTGGCAATCTATACATCATTTTGGATGCAAAAAAATGATCAAACTGACTAACTTCCCCCCATCCGCCAAACCCACCCCCCCCCAACTCCCCCATCCGCCCCGGTCGCACAACATTGTCTCTCAGGTCCTCCAATGCCAGCTGCAGTCCAGCATAACATGTACACCTTCCATGTGGCTTTCCTATCCCACCTCCTGATCCAGCTCCCGGTCTACGGGAGGTTCCAGCCAAAGGCCCCTATACTCTGCCCATCTCTTCCATATCTTGTAATGCTTTCGTGGGCACCCACGAGCTACGAAAATCGTCTGTTCCAGCCCCGTACAGAAATCTAGGCCCTTCTTCCACACCAGGACCGAGGGAGGCCGGGGGTCTTTCCATGCCTTGGCCACATCCCGTTTAGCCAGATTGAGACCCAGTACCAGAAGATGGCTTTTGTATATATTGCTCCCCACCCCTTCCAGTACATGTAGCAAGCCTAATTGCAGTGTGCATGGTAGCTCCCAGCCTAGGACCTCCGTCAGGCAATCCCACACCCCATTCCAAAACCTAGCTAACGAAACACAGCTCCATACTGTATGTATCATTGTCCCCCCCTCCCTGCCACAACGGATACAGTCTGGGGAAGCAATAAGGCCTGCTAGCCAGAACCTTTCCCTCGTGAAATAGGCTCTATGCAGATATTTAAATTGGATTAGTGGCAACCGTATCGCTATGGCAGCACCCCTGGGTGCTGCCAGCGCCTCATGCCAGTCCTCTTCCTCCAGTGCCCCTATATCCATCTCCCACGATTCCCGGAGCTTCGACAGTGTAGTGGAGCAATGTATGACTAGTCTGCGATAAATACGGGAACTCTTTTTGTCTTGCAAATCCCCCATAAAGACTTTGGCCTCCAGGGGGCTAAACTCCGGCAGAGAATCAAGACCCTCAAGACTCGGTGCGAGGGCATGGCGGAATTGTAGATATCTAAAGAACTGGGACCAGTGCAAATAGAACTCCTCACACAGGTTTTGGAAGGACTTAAGCGTTGTTCCTGACATTACTTTCCCCAAGGACGAGATACCTATATCGTCCCTGCCCCTGAAACCCTGGAGAGACGCCAGAGCAGGCAGGCGGCCATTGTGCCACAGTGGGGTCTCCTGAGTCAGCCTGCCCCACCATCCCATGCGATGCAAGACCTGCCTCCAAATTTGAAAAACTACCTGGGTGGCCGGCGGCAGCCCCCCTTCGCAACTGCACCGCGTAGAGGAACGTATGTAAAGTATTGGAGCCCACGAGATGTCGCTCCAGGGCATATGCTGGGTCACCCCTATCTCCATACCACCACTCATTCAAGACCAAAAGGTGGGAGGCCTGATAATATGAAAGGATATCGGAGGTTGCCAAACTACCGATCGTAGGTGGACAGAAAACAGGTGCACTGCGCCACCCGCACCACTCCCCCGGCCCACTGAAACTGCTTCAGTGCCGAGTCCACTTGCCGGAACCACTGGGTTGGGATCGGGTAAGGGTGATTTTGTAGATGGTAGAGTAATCGGGGAAAGGCCACCATTTTAAAGATGGCTGACCTGCCGTAAATAGTAACGGGCATTCGGGACCACATCTTCATCTCCGACCGGACCCTGCCCCATACCGGTACTAAGTTGCTCTCCCAGGATATTGCAGGACTCGCTGAAATAAACACCCCCAAGTAGTTGATTTCCCCCACCGCTACCTGCATTGTGGATGCCTAGTCCCCAACACCCAAGCTCCTGCCCAGCACCCTTAGGGTCGATTTAGAAGGATTCAGATACAACCTGGAGGTTTCGCCGAATATCAGCATCATTTCAAGGAGGCGCGGCCCGACCTGACAAGCCGTGCGAGAAAGAACAGGACATCGTCGGCATAGAGAGCGATCTTTTCAGTCGGGCCCTGCTCCCACACAAACCCGTGAAGTTGCGCATCTAGTCGCACCCAAGCCGCCAAAGGCTCCATGGCCAGGGCAAACATGTACGGTAAAAGTGGGCATCCCTGACGTGTGCCACACCGGATGGAGAATTTATGGCCCCTGCAACCCTGACCAATGCTGTCAGGTCTGTATATAAAAGTTTTAAATAGGATAGGAAGTGAGGCCCCAGATTGAGTTGAGGCAAAAGCGCAAATAAATAAACCCAGCTCAGGGAATCAAAGGCTCTGTCTATATCCGCTAAGAGAAGCGCCGCCTGGACCCCAGTGCCCTGTATTGCGGCTACCGCAACATGAGCCCTGCATATATTGTGCCTTGTTGCCCTATCGGGCATGAACCCGGCCTGGTCCGGGTGCACCAACTCCGCAATATGGGGTAAGAGACGATTGGCCAATGCTTTAGACAAAATCTTAGCTTCAACATTTAGTAGGGATATGGGGCTGTACGAAGCATGCTGCTCCAGAGGCCTGCCTGGTTTCTGAAACACCACCACCTCTCCATGGCGCCAATCTGCGGGGAGGCTTCTCCTCTCCCGTGCCTCTTCCAGTGCAGCACTATATTGTGTACCTAGCTGCAGGTGATACCTCCTTTAGAGTTCACTAGGGAACCCGTTGGGCCCGGGGGATTTCCCGGTGTTAAGCTCTCCAAATGCCTGTCCCAGCTCCTCTGCCGATAAAAGAAGCTCCAGGTGATTTCGTACTTCATCTGTCACAGCATGTGGTGGTAAGCCGGCAACAAACTTGTCCACCATATCTGCCGGTAGGCACTCATTCGCGGCATATTGGGTCGCGTAATACGCTGCAAAGCTCTCTGCTACTTCCCTAGGATCTGTAATCAGATCCTCTGCCACATCCAGGAGTCCCGGTAGGGTCTGCACCTGGAAAGCGTTTTGGCAGAGACGGTGCAGCATTGTTCCCGACTTGTCTCCCCATTGATAAATCCTACTGCGCGTCGCCAACCACACCTGCCATGCCTCGTCCAACAGTATCGACGCATAGGATTGCTGCGCTAGTAGAAGCTGCACTACCGCCTGATTGTCCCCACCGACACTACATCTGCGCTCCAGAGTCTCCACTTCTGCCGCGGCCCTGACCAAGGCCTCCTTATGCTGCCGGCATGCCGGCGCACACCATGCAATGTCCACACCCCACAGTGTAGGCTTCAGGGCCTCCCACAGTTTCCCGGCCGCTGAGACCGATCCAGCATTTTCTGCCCAATAGTGTGCTATGGCATCCCGCATGTGCTTCTAGTAGTCCTGCCGCCCCCTATCTAAAGCAAATTTGATGGCGACTGGGGAATGACTTGAGAGCCCCCTAGATAACACATTCGCCGACTCCACCCTACCTATTGCTGAACGAGGTACAAAGATATAGTCCAGTCTAGAGAAGGATTTATGGACCACTGACAGGTAGGTGTACTCCTGCCCGTGTGCATGCAAGTAGCGCCATGTGTCCACCCAGTCTAGGCCCGCACCAAATCTCCCAGTTTTGTGGCCCACCAGCTTTCTGACCTCCACCAGGCCGACACCTAACTACCTGCATATCCATGACATCGTTCCAGTACCCCCCAACTACTGCTGATGTCTTGGGAATATCAGCCCAAACTGTGAACAGCTTTTCCACCAACGACCATTGCAACAGGAGCGGGGCATACACACTACCCAGCACCAGGGACTCCTCTCCCACCATACCCCTGATAAAGATGTACCTACCCTGTGGATCAACCCATTGGGTGGAGTGCACATAGGAGAGCCTTCGGTGAACTAATATGGCCATCCCCCGAGACCCTCTGACAAAACCGGCATGATACACTTGTAGATAACCAAAGCGCTGTAAGCAGAGTGTTTTGTTACCTAGTAGGTGGGTTTCGTGCAAAAGGAGGACATCGACACGGTCTCTTTTCGCCTGGCACAAAACAGCGCTCCTCTTAACTTTGTCCAGCATACCCCGCACATTCCAGCTCAGGACCCGAAGAGATGCTCTGGGGCCTAAAGTCCTAGAATCTGCATTCACCATTCAAAACCATGCAGGGAAAGTGACTCATTGACAAGCCACGAAGGTAAAGACAATAGAACCGTGAAAACTCCTTGACTGTTGTGCGAGCGAACCCCCTCAAACTTTCCCTGCAACACACAGAATTTCCCCACCCAACCCCCATACCTCAAAAACACTGAAGTACCTGTCGCGGTATAGACAGCTCCTGACCCCAAACGAGAGCCCGGAGAGCGGCCACACCAATGGATCACCGTCAACCTACCCATAGACCCAAGTCCCCCCCAACTAGCCCTGAGCAATGAGGGAATAGGTCCCGCTCCTCGCTCTCCTCCCCCCACCCCACATTCAATAGAAACAGAATGTCTCTTAAGCTACATATACCACCAGCCCCCCAATAAGGGCGCACCACAGTGGTGCCTGAGGCACACCAAGCACAGCAGATCACAATGACATCCAATACTCCCCTGTCCGTATGCTCAGTGTCCAAGGATCCACTATCTGGGGATCAGGAGCGCCTCCAGTGTTTTCCGCGGCACCCCCTGAGTTTGACCTTCTTCTAGATCTGGAACGCCAGTTCCTACTCCCTCTCGGCCCCGGGGTCGTGTCTGAGCGGTCTTCATTCTGAGAGGAGTCTGAGTCAAGGCCCGGCGGGGTGTATACTCTTACTTTCACCGTCTCATCAGTCCATTGAAATACCTCTTCTGGAGTGTCAAAAAAATGAGTGCGAGAATGAAATACCACCTGTAGTCGAGCAGGATAGAGCAAAGCATAAGGGAGCTTGAGATCCCGGAGTCTTGCATTGGCTGCTGTAAATGACTGCCGCTGCAGTTGCACAAGTCTCGTATAGTCCGAAAAAATAAGGATCCGTTGATTGTCGTACATAGAGGCTCCTTCGCCCGCGCTTGCTGCAGAATAACATCTCAATCATGATAATTCAGTAGCTTAGCAATCACAGGCTGAGGATGGGACCCCACCGGCGGCTTCTGGACCAAAGCCCTGTCTGCCCATTCTATCACAAAGCATCTCGAAAGGGAGTCCGGGGGGAGCCAGCTCTCCAACCAGTGGGCCAAGAATTTCTCCATGCCGCCCTTCTCGGAACCCTCCGGAAGGCCCACAAAGCGTAGATTGTTCCGCCGGGCCTGTCCTTCCGCATCCTCAGCCCAGAGCGCCAGGTTTTTCTGGATACTTTCCATGCTTGCAACCTTACGTTTCAGGGCCACCATGTCATCCTCCACCCCTGAAATCCTGGTTTCAGCCTACGTGATGCGGGCCACAGCGCTGCACAAGTCTTGTCGCAGAAGAGTAACATCCGCTCCCATAGCCACTATTTTCGCATCCAACATGTCTCTAGACTGAGTTATGGCTGCCATCAGTGCTGCGGTATCTGGTCCTGGGTTTGCTGGCCCCCCGCCGCTCCAGCTCCTCCACCCGGTCCCGTGAATTTGTCCATGGGTCCATGTTTAGTAGTCGTGCTACCACTGCCTCCTCTCTTCATCATGGGTAGCGGGTCAAGTCCCCCTCCGTGTGCGCAGCCCCACCAATGTCCAGTGCCCCTACTCCAGATATGAGCAGACCTCCCCCGCAGCAGCCTGCCGGATTACAGCTATTGGGTCGGCCATACCTCTTCACCCCTCCATGGCTTCCTATCATGGGCTCCAGTCCAGGAAGGCCTCCAGTGGGGCTCCCACAAACGCCTCGCTCCAGCGGGGGCACCCCCTCATTGTGACCGGCCCTCCCAGGGGGCCGCAGCCTTCCTCCACGTCACCAGTCAGGCCCCGACGGCGCCGGTCAACAGGTACTCGCTCCGCGCACTTCTCCGTGCTGTCGGGATGCCAGGCCTGCTGCAGGTCCAAGGTCCCACTGCCTGAAGTATGTCCCCGTGAAGAGGCCCCCAGCCAGATGTATTGTGCCCCCTCCGGGTCCACGAATCAGGGAGGGGGGCCCCAGGGACGCCCAGACTGGCCGTAGGCTGTGGGGTCCACTGCACGCCCAGGGGGTGGGGGTTCTCAGCCCACCCTCTGTCACCGCCGCGGCCCGATCTGACCGCCGGAGTAGTCACCACCCGCTCCACCAAACCTGCTGCCCGCAGGACACCAACTCCTTACTGTCGGTCCCGCCGAACCAGCTACTGCCAGGTAGGATCACTGTAGGGGTCGGCGCCTAGGATCACTCTCCAAGGGGCACGCCAAAATCCAGCCCCCGGCTTCACACTGCCTGCTAGGCTGCACTGCCTCTCCTCTGCTCGATGCCAGCTCCTCCATTGGAAGCTGCTTTGGCTTCCTGATGGTCCGATGAGTTTCAAGGGCCGGGCTCGGCCATCAGGAGGTCAAAGGCGCCCGGCCGGGACCAGCGCCACTCGCCCCTCGCTGTCCGTGCTGATCAGCCACCGCCGCTGGGAACCATGAAAATTGAGGTCCCCCGCTGCACCTCGCGGTATAGGCCCTACCGCACAGGGACGCGATCGTCGTTCCACGATGCACTTGGACAGCTAGGATCACTCACAGGGCTCGCCACCAGCTTCCTCCTTCCCCTTCAGGGCACATTGGGGTGGGGGGAACCAGGATAAATTGACTGATGTTCGGCCGGTGGGACAGAGCTCTCTTAGGCTGCGTCTGCCATGTTGGCTCCCTTGGCCACGCCCGAGGGAGCTCACCTTTTAGACAGAGAGTACAGAGTTGGCCTCTTTCCTTGGAATGCTAACAGCACCAGTCATTCACATTAGAAGGATGGGAAAGGTGATAGGTTGTGACCGGCCTATGATTCTAGCTGCACAGATCCAGCTGGGGGGTGTTGAGATTGGTAGGCAAGGGACTGGGATTTCTCAAGGATATTGATGGGTATGTGATGTGGCTGGGGGAAAAGGAAGGGAAAGACAGAAGCTGATTGTAGGCTACAAAGTTGTAAAAATCAGATAAGAAATCGTGTTAGTAACTATGAATGTGACTGGATTAAATAACCCAGGCAATTGTGGCCAAATTATAGCCTACTATAGTGAGTGAAAATAAACTATTTTTCTGTTATAAGACACACACTTAGCATGTGAGGAAAGCTTTATTATCTAATGGGGAAACAGATACTAATATAAATGGATTACTTGATTGTCAGATTACTCAACAAAAAGTAGATGGGCAGGAGAGGTGTCTCGTTGTACAGCTAAGAATAGAAAAAAGATTGCTGACTTTGATTTCATTTTATGGCCAAAAGTCCAACAATCCTAAAACATGGATAACACTTAAAAGAGCTTTAACTAAATTCCCAAATTCAATAAAAATAGGAGCGGATTTTAACATGGCAATGCACAGAACAGGTTCTACCAACAAGTGCCTATGGGTAAACAAGGGAAGGCAATCAATTAGGAGTCATTAAAAGAGCTGCTCATTTACAAGAAACATGGTAGGGAAAAATCCTGATTTAAAAGAATACACTTATGCTTGGCTCTGTTTTAAAACATCAGTGAAAATATAATTTGTTAGACTCTGGAAATATTGAAGATTTGGGAGTATTCTGACCACTTGAATGTCAAACACATTACCAATGTAAAGCAGGTTATTGTTAGAAATACGAATTCTGTTTGAAGATTTAAGGGCATAATGCTAGTAGAAGAAACTTTTGAGGACTATTTAAAATGGAAAATAAAGCAAAACTGTTAAATAAATATTAAGAGCACACCCAAGGTTATGGTAGGGCGTGGATTTAAAACTGTGCTTATAGGTTTGTGCATTGCCTTGTAGATTAGTGATCAGCAGCAACATCAAAGTATTATTGAAGAATTATAGGATAAAATATGTTGATACCCCTACAAATAATTGAGATGACAGATAGTTTTTGGATAATTGGTTATGAGCAAGAGTAACTACTCATTGTGAATGATTATACAATAAGACCCACTGAAAACATGAGCTGAAAGTTAATTTATACACAAGTTATTGAAACCCATAAATAAGTTTATAAACTCCAGTAGATTGCAGCTGTTATAAAGAGAGCATAAGCCCTGGTGTAGATGATATTACATATTATTTATAGTGAATACAAATATCCTCTATTGAGACTGTGATCACTAAGAATCCGCTCAACCTATAGAAAAAAAGGTGTAACTGGCTCTACAAGCTCTGCCAATAAGCAAATTGCAGGTCAAAAGTTTTGGGTTGTGAAATCTACATAACATTTCTTGAGTTGATGACACCAATATTGTTTGATCTTTTTAACTATATCTGGCAGACGGTGGGACATCTAAACTCATTTCAGGAATGAGTATTGTGCACATTTATAAAACCAAACAGAACTCCTAAACATTGTAGCTCTTCTTGCTCTATCCCTCACCTCAATTCTGATTATAAGATGTGTATGAATTTCCTGCTAAAAGCCTTGTAACACTTATGAAAACCATGGTATTGAGAGACCAAACACTCCTTACACTAAAACATATGAAAGCAACACAGACCCATTTCCTGATAGAAAACATATCTTATCTTTTTTTTAAATAATAGGATTCTGGGGTTGAATGTAATTACCTTTTAAGATATTGAAAGAGTATTTGACCTAATGAACTGGAATTTTTATGTGAGGTGTTGGAGAAAATCAAGCTGTTGTTCTAGTACATCAGGCCAATTGCTCAAGTATTTTCAGGATTCACGATTTGTTTCAAATTCAATTTAAATTCTGGGATTATAGTGGAGAAACAATGAACCCAGTAGGGTTGTCCCCTGTTCCCCCTGGTCCTTGCCCTATATGTAGAACCATTTGGCTAAGATTAGACCTGATAGCTGTCTACCTGGCAATTGTAAAATTAAGTTTTATGCAGATGACTTGATCTTATATTTCGCACCTGACCATGAAATTGTAGAAAGAACTCTTAGAGTAATTTCTCAATTTTCCTCAGTGTTCAGTACATGACATACCATAAAAAATGAGCTATTGGAGTTTGGACTTAGGAAGAATAGTTCACCAAGACCTCTCAACTCTATCACTTCCATTAGGGATGCAGGGTATCTAGGGGTCCAAGTATATACTAGTTTTGAGAAATTATATGATTTAACATTTGCCCCATTAATAACAACAAATATTTAGCATCTCCAGGAGTGGTATCAGGCATTATTTTCCTTGGTAGGCTGAATTTACATTCATCAAGATGTCTATCCTGCCAACATGATTTGTTTTGGTTCAAACTATTCTGTGTGTTCTACTACTTTCATGAATTAAGTAAAATAATTACAAAACATTTTTGGGCCAGTAAGAATAGTAGGATTAGCCATAAAATATTATGTTAACAATGGGGCCTATTCACAAAATACATTTTGCCATATGTTTAGTAGTACTACAATAGTACTTCTTACATTCTACAAAGTTCTACTCACAAAGCTATGTGTGGCTGTCTCGCCTGCAGCTCTTCTAATTTGTATGTGTGGAGATCCCCACCCGAATATGAAGATCTCTGCATATGTTCACCTATGTTTTAGCTGTAAATGTGAGCGAGATGGGTAAGTTGCTGGAAAAAGTGGACTATTAACTGAAAAACAGGAGGGGTTTAGGGAGGAGTAAGGCTGGGTTTAGGGAGGTATAAGCAGTGGCTTAGGCAGAGACATGCACCCACCCACAAAAGAGAAAGCCCATTTCAATTCACAAATAGCACTTCTAAAGTTACTGCATTGCTATATCCCTGGGGATGTCAGTGTTTACATGGGTATATGCATAGGTGTGTGCTGGGTGTGTTTTTAGATACAATAGTGTTTGCATGAGTGTATCAGTGTGTGCTTTGCTAATGACTCAGTATGTCAGTGACTGCATTGGTATATGTATAAGTATGGCAGTGTCCCTGTGTATGTTAGTGTATACAATAGTGCATGCCTGCATGTCTTAGCATATGCATTAGTGTGTGTTTGCATGTGTTATTTCAGTTATTACTGTTTGCAGGATGTATAACTGTCTGCATTAATGTATGGCTGGGTGTGTCAGTGGTATGTTCCTGGCTGCTTAGTGTATGTGTCAGTGTGTGTCTGTGTGTCTTATTGAAAGCATTCATGTCCGACTGGGTGTGTCAGGCTCTGCTTTGGTTTATGCGGAGGTGTGCCAGTGTCTGTTGTGTTGTATGCCAGGGTGTGTCAGTGTCTGTAGTGTTGTATGCCTGGGTGTACCAGTGTATGCATTACTGTGTGGCATGGTCTTTTGCTGTTTTAGTATAATTAATTATGGGTATAAAGTATATGTATGGATGTGTATGCATTCAGAATAATGTAATTATTAACCTACACTACTGCCATAAAATGAGAACATTTCATCTGCAAAAAGAACGAAAAGAAAAATAGAAGTTAAAGCTTTATATTATAAATTTCTATATTAAACAATGATAATCTGTAATAAAAAAAGTGTGTTAATAATAAAACTGAAGAAATGTATATTATTGAATAGTAAATAAACATATTATTTAATGTTCTTGTTTTCCCTTCATTCACTGTTCTCAGCATCCATAATTTTTCACTATAAATAAAGTAGGTATAGATACTCATCACTGAACAGTGGAGGGAAAAACAGTCATATTGAATGTGAAAAAAATATATAAATACATAACATGTTAATTTAAATCAACATTACGATGCATCACACCCACTCAAACATTTACCTTATTGTTCTTCCTATATTTGTAAAGTAATATGATGTAAATTGTAGTTATACAATACAATTTATGTGTATGAATAATAGTGGTATATGAAAAGCATATAGAGACGCCACTCTTCGTAGGCCACATGGCGTCATAAAGTCTGGTAATCCATTAATCATGAGGAGAGTAAATCAGTCCCATTTAGTGCCATCTCTGCTATTTTCTTCCAATAGTAACTAAATTAAAATATTTGGAATTCATTATAAAGATATTACCCTCACCAGACCGAATTATATCTTAACTTGTATTAGAAGTTCCAGAAGAGTAGGACTAATTTTTGTTTGGTAGTAATTCTCCTTAGAACTCTAGTTCAAGAAACAGAAGATAAGAACATGGAGGTATCTCTGCTTGGATGTAAGGTTGCCATCATTACACTCTGTCTATCCAGTTGTATTTTTTAGGTAGATGGTGTAGTGTCCAGATGAAACATTTACTCCTTCTTGAAAATAATGGTTGAACAAGTATATGTTATATCACAAACAGAGATTTGTGCAGCTTTAAAAAAAAATATTTGTGTTTCTAATTTTTTTTCAACTGCTGTACATCGCATTAGGATGATACACTTGCCAGTTCTTCTCATATTTAAAGTTGATAGAAGTTCTGAGGTATGTTTAGTCTGCCTGTTATTCTGCGATGACATTTTAAACAATTTCTTTAAAGTGACAGTTTTACAGTCTGGTGAAGCTAAGTAGAACAATTGCTCTGAATCTATATGTGTTGTTGAAGGAAAATAAAAATGTTCACGTTCATGCTTCATTGAGTAAATTAGTCCAAATAGCTCATTAATAGGTACCATCTCTTCTTTTAAAATACCATGTAGGACCACCAAGAATGTGTTTGCCTCTTGATGAGTGTTTATTGTGAAGTGTACAGATACAGTACACAGATTTGCAAGAACTCCAATGGAAGATGTAACATATGTTTTAGTTCTATCACTGTAGAAGCATTGTCACAAGTTAAAGCGTGTTGAGCTCAATCTTTTATCCCTTTTCTGTTTAATTGCATCAACCGCAGGAGGTAAATAGAACAGTGCAATGAGAACTACATTGTCATGGCAGTCGACTCCCAAGAGTTTTGTGAACTTTTAATCAGACATTTCACCACCATATTTAGGGAGTTTTTCATCCAATAATTCGTTTCTTCTCTTTTTTACCCTTTTTCTGACAAATGTCACTGTCATTCTTCTGAATCTTTTGTTTTGGGGATATTCTAGTCTTTTCATAAACTGCATACTGTCCTAAATGAGGAGCATAGAGGCTTCTCAAAAACTGTTATTTTTGATCACACACCTCGAAACAGCCTTTACTTGACTGTCATCAAACTCTATTAGATACAAACCACACAAAGTTCCAACCCACGACAATGCTACATATTAAATACCTTCCTTTGATACGGTACTACCAATGTTAATAAATGCTGCTTCTACACTTAAAGCTAGAGACTTATGTATTGTAACACCATATGCTAGGGAATTTGGAAACAGTTTTCTCCTAACATAAAAGTCTTTAACAAATAAGAAACATGCTACAGACCTTGCTATCTGCTTTACACCTTTGAGTTGATCGAACTTAACAGCTAGGTATTCAACATCATTTCTTTTTAGATAAAAAATTAAAACAAATATTTTACCCATGACTCCTAATCCTTCCTCAACATTTAAATTACGCTGCAAACTTTCCTTTCAGTTCTTAGAAACATGTAAACACGTTTCTAATCACTGTAGTTTTGGAAACAGATTTTTTCAAAGAATCATCCTTGCCCTTATTAAGATGTCTGGCAGACCACCACCAACAGGCCGTCAGTGGCAGTCGACCTGACATACAGGGCATTGGTCCGGCAACCACATTAATAGCAGGTGGTTGTAGCACAGTGGTCAGGGGTAAAGACCACTGCCTTCGACAGGATCTATGATCCCGTCAAGGTGGCGGTTGGAGGCAGTGCCTAAGTAAGGATTGCGATGTCCCATTCTGACAGCCTTTTCATGGTGGTCAGACCTTTGAGGCCCCAAGCAAACCACCAGTCCCCTGTGGGCCACTGAAAGTGGTCCTGGGGGCACATGTAGAGCCCCATGCACATTCATGCACCATGTGCCAGGCACATGGTGCACCGCAAACGGTGCATCGATGTGCATAAAGTGATTTATAACACTGCGGCTTGCGCTGAGGCCGTTTTCCAGGTGTGATGGGTGCCATGATGTGGGTAGCGGGATCACTGTGCCACTGGATTCATGCTAGCCGGGCTGATGAGGTTTGATGCACCGAAACAGGTCCCAGGATTCTTGTTTCTAGTCCAGGGAGGACCTCGCTTGGCAGTTTAGGCTGGACTGTTCTCATGAGGCACAGGGTCAAGATTGATTTGCATATGTATGGGTCTAAATTGGGGGGGCATGGTGAGCAAAAGAACAATGGATTTAACCCAGATCTATTGACTGGGAGTGAATGTTTGATTTACTCTGCAATGCGTCCAATATCTGTGTGTGTTTTGCCTTCTTGCCCTAAGTGTACTGGGTAGGCCCATAAGTGGGTCCCGGGTTCACTGTGCGACTGGATTCAAACTAGCCTGGCTGGTGAGGGGTGATGCCCTGAAACAGGTCCCAGGACTCTTGTTTTTGGTCGAGGGAGGACCTGGCTTGGCAGTTTGGGCTGGACTATTCCCATGAGGCACAGGGTAAAGACTGATTTGCCAATGGCTGTGTCTAACCTGGGGTGGCATGCTGAGCAAAAAAAGATTAGATTGAAACCAGTCTTCTTGACTGGGGTGAATGTTTGATTTGCTCTCCATTCCATCCATCATCTGTGTGTCTTTTGCTTTCTCACCCTAAGTGCACCGGTATTCCCAGACTTGGGTTCTGGGCTCACTGTGCCACTGGTTTCAAGCTAGACTGGCGGATGAGTGGCGATGCCGCGATACTGGTCCCAGGATGCATGTTTCTGTTTCACAGGTGACCTGGCTTGGCAGTTTGGGCTGAACTGTTCCCATAAGGCACAAGGTCAAGACTGATTTGCAGATGGCTAGGTCTAAACTGGAGTGGCATGGGGAGCAAATAAACAATGGCTTTAACCCGGATATCTTGACTGGGGATGAATGTTTGATTTGCTCTACACTCTGTCCATCATCTGTGTCTCTTTTGCGTTCCAGGGCTGAAGCACAAGCCACAGTGTTCCAGAACACTTTTCCATCCGCCAGACAGCAGGCACATTGTAATTGGGCAGCTAGACTGCTGCCTGCGTGTTGGACGGTGTCCAGACAGCTGTGATGTCAAACGGCAGTCCGATCGTCCGGCACCATTATATTACCCTATTGATGTTGATGTAGTTTTTCAGTCAACAGTATTGTCCCTCCCTTGGTGTTCCATTTTGTCAGTTGCTGTTGTATCCAACATTTGTTCTTTCCCTAGTTGTAGCAATTGTTCATTGAAATAGGTACATTCTTGAAGTGTAGGAACTAAACAGAAAAGAGATTGCTTTTGTTAAATACATTCAAACATTAGATCTATGGCAGAACATTTAGAAGTAAATAACTTCTTTAGAAGTCAAGTTTTAAAGTGTTTTCCTTCTTTTGACAGTATTCCAACTCAAATGTCCTTCAGAATATTTACATATTGTATATCAGATGCTTGACAGATGTGTCTAATTAATTATTTGTGCTAGAAATTCAACCAAATGGTTGCATTTCAATACTTCCCAAAGAGTTTTGGGTTTCTTCTTGGAAAGGTGCCTTACAAACAGGCTGTCCTTTAACAGGGTTGAGCTGCAATAACCAAAAACAAGTACACGTCTTCTTTCAAAACGTACTTCATACTCGGTCTTCAATATCTGTTGCATTCTCAAATGCACAAAGGTGAGCATTAGGTTTGAGACCATGCTCACCTCAATGATGATCAAATGTTTTTGGGCCAGATGTACACCAGTTTTTTGCTGTCCCAAATGGGAAACAGCCCGGTTTGCAACCGCAAAAAAGGGTGGTGCTATGTACAAATGCTGTTTTGTGAATCAGTGACACAAAATAGTATTTGCGAGTCACTATTAGAAAGGGGCGTGTCAAGAGCGGATCTTCCTAAAGCAAGTCAGAATGGTATGTTTTGCGACCATATTTGATGTAGCAAAAAACACGCAGTTTACCACCTACTTCAAGTGGGTGGTAAGATACTCGCAAACAGGAAGGGGCTCCCAGGGGACCACTTCTCCTTTGGGAATAGATGCTGAACTATTTTTTAAGAACAGGCAGTGGTCCAACGTACCACTGCCTACTCTTAAAAGTTGAAACAGAAATGTTGCATTTTTTTTCCTTAAATGCATCCCGTTTTCCTTTAAGGAAAATGGTGTTATGTACACCATTCTAGGGCTATGTAGCTAAACGACCCGTTAAGTCCATTTTTCCTACTTTTCTCTGCATAACGGTTCTAGCACTGACCTTTTACCTAGTTATGTGCTGAATAAATGTTGATTAGTTTCCTTGAAACTAGACTCATTTATTATGCATGAGGATTCTTAGAAAAGTCCTGTGCACACACATAACAGGATTAACATATTCTGTATAAAAGTCAGGATCATCTTCATCCTAGGGCGAAAGAACTACTTTGCATATTTGCAAGTATTGATTTAGGCTCATTTATATAACTGTACTAACAACATATTGATTGTGTTAGTAACCCTGAGGCTATCTTTTTGGTATAAAAGAACCATACATTCACTACATAGGAGGTTATGCTTCCAAGCTGACACAAGACACTAAGGTCCCGGCCTGCTGAAGCTTCAACAATCAGCAGACTGACATCCCTTGCTGGGTGTTCAACTCGATACCAAGATGGGGTCCTTCATTCTCTACCATCTGGTAATGGGGTTGGCTCTTTCCTGGGGGACTCCTGGCTTTACACCCACGTATATGCTAGGCACATATAGGTAAACTCAGGTAGGGTAAGCATTGTAGGAGAATGCTAGATTACTGTCATGTTTAAATGCCTTCATATAGTCACTGTTTTAGCACCATGGTATAATTCTACCTTCTATTTACTCTGTTGGTGCTTGTAATCTTTTACATTTGCTTCTGTCTAATGATTGTCACAGCAAACATGTTTTATACTAGAATGACGCTGGTTTAGTAAATACTAATTGAAAAAGTCCCCAAAGTTTATTCTGTGTATCTCTCTGAGACTAAGTGAGCACCACTGACTTAGCAAAAAGTACTGTACTGTTTCCGGGATCCCTGAAGGATCAAGGGTTGCCATGTTCGATGGTTGCCAGAAACAGTTCGCTCCTTGGAAAGATTAGGGGGCTTATGGTGGCACTGTGAGCTAGTTGGTCTATAGACTGACATATCCTTTGGGGGTGTCCGCTATCAGTCTAGACATCAATCCCTTAGTTTACGTTGTCTACTAAATGTTGAGATCCTATGTATTTTTAGGAACAGAATGCATTTTTTTTTTAAACTGCTTAATTGAAAAAGCAGTCACAGACATGGTGTTCTGCTGACCCCAGCAGGCCACCATCCCTGGAGTGCTGGTGATTCCCAAAGGGTTGCAAATTGAGACCTATCTCATGAATATTGATAAGGCAAGTCATATGAGACCCCAATAGGAATCACAACAGTGTCCAAGACACTGTTGTACATTCCATTTTGCGAGTCCCAAATTGTGAGTCGCAAAACGTCGCAGTATGGAATGGTCATACATCTGGCCCTTAATCTCTTCAAAACTCTGGAAACTTTGTGACAAGCTTCACTGGATAACTTTTGGTATTCCAGTTTATTTTTGTGTTCAACTGGTTAGCATAAGTAGACGATGCAATGTAATTCCTCTAACAATGTGAACAGCTAATCTAGTAGGTGCTGTTACTACACACAACAAAATGGACTGTGTAGTCCTCTGTAGACAAGTGGTTAGAACTTGGAATAAAAAGCTTTTGTCATTCACAGTTCGTTTGTTAACATATAGAAGAATTGGCTTAAAACTTTAACATGTACATTGATTGTTTTCATAGAGAAATTCATGGTCTATTTTTGCTTTCACGTCCATATATTTCTCTTTCTGCTCATCATTGAATTGTTCCACTAACTGTTCAAAGTCAACATTTTCTTCGCTTCCTTGTTGCATTGCAGTCTGCACCTCATTCATTGCTATGGCAGCTTCTATTTTAAATTTTGGCTGTCCAGAAGAATCTTGACTGAAAGCTCCAGAACTCTGGCTACTTTGGGAACTCTCCTTTGCAATCTCTGAAGCAATTGTTTCCCCTTGTTCAATTAACTCATTTAACATTTTCCAGTAGCTTGGAAATGTTGGACACTGAATTTTGTCTTTTACATCATTAAAATAGTCTTTGCAGCAATGTTTTTGTCCAAGTAACTCTGTTTTAAATAGCAAACGTTTTCTCACCAGCTTGACAAGTAAGTTTTCCTTGGTTGATTAAGTTACCTTTTGCATGCCAAACCAAACAACTTTTGCAACCAACTACATCATATTTGCCTTCATCAATGTTTTCCTCACATTGTTTCTGTACCTATAGTGTTTCAGAATTTCATATTGACAACATATTTTTGAAGTGTGCACTTCTTCTTGGATAGTAGGTATCCAACATATTTTTTTGTAATAACTACTCTCTGAATCAAACTCTGCTTGAATCTGAATTTCTGGGAAAGACTTAAAAACTCTGTTTCACGTATTGGCAAGGCGTAGACTAACCCTAACAATTCCAAGACGTTAAGTATAAGCTAGGTAAACTCAATCTGTCACAGCACTCAAAAGAACATATCTCCTTATGTGAAAACATTTTTAAAGAGAAACTGTACAATTTCTTACATAGAGATTTTTCTGCGGAAATCTCCTCCCATGTGTCCTTCAGCTCCGTTTTCTCTGACTTTGTGATGTACAAAGTGACAATGTGAGCAACAGCAATGGAGTTGTCTGCAACAAACTGTATGTCCATATTTGCATTCCGTAATTTTACAATACCAGGTTTGTAATCATTAATATATTTGGTGGCCTCTGATCTTTTCAGATTATATGTACTTTTTGGTGATTTTCTTATGAGAGTATGTCTCACTGCAGATAACATCTATTCACTCTTCCCTTAAAGATAATAGCTATTGGAAATCCAAAATAGCACTGTGTATAACATGTACCTTTTCATCTGGATCTCAGGTGGCAACATTTTCCACATCTATGTTTTTGAAACTGTAGAACTTGTTGTCATAGAGTTTTGCTATTACTTTCATCTGGGATGGTGCAGATAACATACTGCTTTTTAAAAGACAGTACACAGTCATCAGTATCAGTTCCAAATGTAGGTGCTTCTTTTATCCATAAGAGCATGTGTATATGAGGAGCACCTCTGGCCTGGTATTCTTTTTGCCCCCCCCAAAAAATCTGTAACTTCTCAAAAAGGACAAATAGTTTTATTGCATATGAAAGCCAGCTTTGTTTGAAACTTGTGATTAAAAAAACCTACATACACTAGCAGGATCAAAAAGCAAACGCTCATGCTGTTTTCAAAATAAGATTCATAATGTTAGACTTTGCTTCTCTTAGAAATTGCATTAAATCAACCCAAGGATACTCAGTGCGACTAGGTGTTCCAAGCAGGTGCACCTACATTTTGGAGAATACATTTAAGTTGTCCATGACAGCGATACCAGTATTCATTTGTTCCATGTATATATGCCATCAAATGGATTATGTTATACTCCAGATTTTATCTCCTTACCTTGTATTTCATCACCAAACTCCCTTGCAGAAACAATTTGCAAATTAAGTCCGATCTCGAAAATATGGTTCACAGCATGAGACAATCCTGACATGTCACTCTCAAATAACAGATGGAATACATAGGGAATATACTGCTGAAACCTAGGGTTCTCGGAATATAGTCTTGTTGACCTGTATTCAGCTGCTAGTATTTGTATAGATCCATCATTGTAACAGCCGCCTACTCCTGTGGGAAATAGCTGTGGAAAACAATGGGCCTCTAAACTTTTTCCCCACATACTCTTTAGAGTTCCTCTAGCTTGTTTCATTTGAAACAGATAAATGGCATCTTCAACTACTTATTTTGAATGTAGTGGATGTCTACTGTAGTACTCAAATATTTCAGCTGACTATACCTTATCCACTATTTCGATTTGCCCACTTGATAGTTGGGGCTCATCATCAATACAACCTACATTTTCAAAAATATTAATATTTCTGAAAAAACAACATTATTTTCAAGTATAATGATGCCATTTTTTAACTTTATTGCAATCATTTTTTTACTTTTCCAGGGCACTCCATTGACTTGAATAATCAGTCGTTCATCCATATCTCTCTCAACACTCGCAGTGGCAACATTATTTTTAAATTCTAAAGGTAAATAGATAGCTCTTCCTTTAAGTCATTTTTGTAGATCTGTTTGTGGTAGTTTCCCTATTTTAGGTTCCATTCAAGTTTTTGCTTCAAATAGATAGACAGTTTGTATTAGAATTGATTCATACTCTTGTAATTGCTGAAGTTCTTGTGCGACAGTTTTATTAGAATTGATTCATACACTTTTAATTGCTGAAGTTCTTGTGAGATAGGTACCAACTCTAATGTATTATGTATTGCTCTAGCTGGCATTTTGTTGCAGAAATCAAAGCTTTCTTCTACAAATATATTTGTACCAAATATGTGGCACTCCTCTCTGTTATCTTGCTCAGTTTTTGAAAATACAACTACATTGCAAGTTTTGTTCTTGTAGTAAGTACAGCAACAACAAATATAAACAAACTAAGGTTTTTCAGAACATAGCAGTGGCAGAGACAGCACCAGCAGCGGATGCTGACATAATTTCCTGCGTCTTTATCATTCAGGGTCCAGCCTGTTGCAGAGGGCTAAAGGACACCCTGTCTCTCTGTGCAGTTACATTCTTCTTCAGACCCTGATAGACCCCCCTCCATCAGAACCCAAATCTGCACAAGCCCCACACCAGCCCTCGGAGGAGGAGAGAGTCTGGAAATGTCTGCACAGGTTTCTGCTCAGGAAACCAGCCTTGAATGCACAAATGGTTGTGAATAATGACTTTAATCGTGTATATCTACAAAAAGCTGTCGGAAAAAATTAGCTCCAACATTGGAAACCGGAAGCTAAGTATTACAGCAGCGCTTTGCTGCTGGTGTGCGAGCTGTTTCTGAATTTATAGCGTTTTATGCTATTTTTAAACCCCCCGTTTTTTGTTTCATTTTAACATTGCTTTCTTTCCCCTGGTTTTAGACACAGGGTCCCTGGCCACTCACCTGCACTGTAATTGTGTCCCCCACCGGTGATTTGCGGGTCCGGTTCCTGGGGAGGCATTGGGCGGGGAGCGCCATTATTGTGTGGGAGGGCAACTCTGGGCGCCATCTTTGAGCTTTCTTGTGCTCAGGGACACTGGGAGCTGCCTATTTAAAGGTCTCCTTTCAGCGTGCAGCGGTGACGCGCAGCGGAAGCGCCTTCTCTGCGCCTGAGTCACGCCACAGTCCCGCCCGTCTGCGCTCGTCCGCGTCTCGGAAGTCGGCGAGGTAGGCGTGTTACAATTTGGCTGCCCTGCAGGCTGTAGTTCGGTGGTTTAGATGTTTCAGAAGCCCTGATGCTCTATTATACTTCCACTGAGCTATTAGCGCTGCGGGGATCCTTTACAACATGTCATCATGTCTTTCCAGGCGCCCGCTTGCTCAGGAAGGGATGCGCTGGCTGCGGCTGGAATCGCCACAAGCTCACTGTCATCTGCTTAATACCAGATCTCTCAGTAAGCATTCCACTGATATCTGGAATTTGATATCAGACTCCAAAACCCGGTGTCTGTTCCTTACAGAGACGTGGCTAAGTGAGTGCTCTGGCCCCGACATTGCCACTGCTGTCCCTCTAAACTATACCATCTACAGGAAAGACAGAGAGGTGGGTCGTGGAGGTGGGGTGGCAATAGTTGTCGACAAGAGTCTGTCGTGTTCGAAATTCCCTGTGGATAACATCAAGGGGAGTGAAGCCTTAGGCTTCACTCTCAAACTATCTCCCCGCCAAACTTGTACAGGGATTATTATCTACAGAGCGCCTGGCCCCTTAGGCTCTTTCTTTGAAGACCTACTGGCGGCACTCTCTGTACCTTGCCTGAGATCGGAGCACTTTATCCTGTTGGGAGATCTCAATCTCCATATGGACAACACTGTCGACCCGACACCAATAAGCTCCTGGAGATAGTCTGTCCTTTAGGGCTATCCCCTTTCATTTTTAGCCCTACTCATATCAAAGGCCATATGATCGATCAGATCTTTTCCTCCAAGACTATCGAGACCTCTCCACCGCTTCCTGTTCTTTGGTCTGACCACTTTTTAATAGAATTTCGCATCTCCATTTTGGCCATGTCCAGTGTTAGAGGAGCGAAAGAGACCAGAGGAGTGTCACGACCTTTTCATCAAGTCACAGCAGAAATGCTTTCTGCCGCTCTGTGCCAATATCCCTGTCTTCTATCTGGGAATCTGGAACAAGATATAGAATTGGTCCAGAAATGACTTGAAACTAGGTTTGAGGAGTTAGCCCCTGGTAAGTCAGGTAATTCGGCGGGCAAACACATCTCAGCCCCCTGGTTCACTCCTCTTCTTGGCAGGTTGCGCCAGGACTGCAAGAGGGCGGAAAGAGTCTGGAGGCGTCTGTATGATCCAGAAGACAAAACTAAATATAGGGAGCTAATTCGTCTTTACCATAAGCAAATTTTGGATGCAAAAAAGCTTTTTTAGAACATAGAATTGATGCAGCAGACAATAGGAGCAAATACATTTTTAGAATTGTACAATTGTTCATTTCTCCTGCCTCGAGCTGTCCCAAACATTCTCACACAGAAGTTTGGATCAGCCAACTTAGTGAATTTTTTATTAATAAAATCAAGCTTATCCAAGACTCCTTCCCTAGAGCGGTTTTGAGCTCAGGTGCATGTCATCTAACTTCTATGCCTTCACTTGTGAAGGAGACAGGTCCTCTGCTCTTGGACTTCCCGTCCATCTCGCATGCCTCCTCTCTCGACCTTCTAACTCGACTTAAATCAGGCTCACCGCTTGATCCCTGTCCTGCTACCTGCCTGGGAAGAGTGGCGCCGGCTATTAACATCTTGGTCTACCCTCTGCTCAATGCCTCCCGGACAGCTGGAGAGGTGCCCTCGGCATGGAAGCACGCCCTGATTCTGCCACTGATAAAAAAAACAACATCAGACCCCCTTGTTCACGCAAACTACAGACCTATTTCCCTCCTTCCCTCTCTGGCTAAGGTGATTGAGAAACACGTGCACCTCTCGATTTCGAGCTTCATTGAGAATAACAACTTGCTGCACGACTCTCAATCGGGTTTCCGTGCTAATTATAGCACGGAGACTGCCCTTGTAGAGATTATCGATGCCATTCGAGAGACGTTGGATGCAGGAGGGAAAGCCATCTTGATCATGCTGGACTTGTCGGTGGCGTTTGACACCGTCCCCCACGTCGGTCTCCTTTCTAGACTCTGGGAGATCGATTTTCGGGGGACGGTGTGGAAATGGTTTAAATCATTTCTCACTAACTGCCGTCAAGTGGTCTGGGCACCCCCGTTTTCCGCTGAAATGCCTCCGCTGGAGGTTGGGGTTCCTCAAGGGTCCATCCTGAGCCCCACCCTTTTCAATATCTATATGGCCCCTCTAGCGGAGGTAGCGGAATCTTTTGGTGCCCAGATCATATCCTATGCTGATGACACCAAGCTACTTTTCACGTGTAACAAGGGTGAAGATTTCGACAGTGGTCAGATCAGGGATTGTCTGGAAGCAGAGGCACAGTTTGAAACGCAACTCGGCTAAGTCGGAGCTACTCTTCTTCGGAAGTCCTCCTGACCCCGAGTGGAAGTCCTGGTGGCCGCGTGATATGTCTCCACCAGAGGACACCTCGCAAAAAGCCAAAAATCCGGGTGTTTTATGTGATGTTGATCTCTCTTTTAGACCCCAGGTTGTAGGGCTGACCGTAAAATGCTTTGGTATTTTAAAAATGCTGCGGAAGTTCCTTCCTCTAATATCCCTCCAACATAAAAAAAATCATAGTTCATGCCTTGATAGGTTCACGCCTTGATTACGCAAACGCCCTCTACCTAGGCCTCCCGAAATATCTTCTCGCTCGTTTGCAGGTTGTACAGAATTCGGCCGCTAGAGCCATCTTTGGACTACCGCGAAGGGCCCGCGCATCAGAGTTACTTGAGAGACTTCATTGGCTTCCGATTGCCAAAAGAGTCACTTTTAAGATCTTGACTCTGGCCTTTAAAGCTCTCCACTCGACCGGTCCGAATTATCTCCGGAAGCGGATGGCTTTCTACGCTCCTAGGAGGTTCTTGAGGTCCGCTATGCAGGCCAAAGCAGCTGTTCCCATCAGAAAACGAGCTCGAACTGGAGGTCGTTCTTTCTGGTATCTGGCACCTTGCTGCTGGAACAAGCTACCGCTTGCTCTGAGATCTACCTCTAACCTGCTCGCTTTCCGAAAGGACATCAAGACGTGGCTCTTTGCCCAGTAATTTCTCTGCTGCCATGTGGAGGGTGCTGTGTTATGTATTTTCCTTCTACGTTCTCTCTTTGCCAAAGCGCCGGGACACTCCTTGGAGCAGCCGTGCGCTATAAAAGAGCATTTTATAACATAACATAACATAACATAACATAACATAGTGTATTGAACTTACCTGTCTCTTTTCCAATTTTTTATGAGTAATCTCTGTGCCCCATTGAATCACACCTCCACTCCCTACCTCCTCATTTTTATTACAGTTTTCTTCATGACAAAATAAACAGAACTGAATTCTTTCACCAAACTTTAACAACCTCTGCCACAGTACCATGTAATAGAGCCCTATTCATATCCCCTAAACATAAGGCTGTAGCTTTTACATAATAAAGTCTCCTCACTAAATTTGGATTTTTCAATGATGCAGATCTAACATTCGACAGTGATGAAACACATTTTAACACACTTTCTTTGAAAGACATTACAGTGAATGTCCTGGCAATACAGTGTATTGCCTAACGCTGCATGGATCCAATCCTTGCAGCATTTTCAATTTTCTGTTTCAGGCTTCTCCATGAAATTCTCTTTAAAGGTTTTCAATTTATCAATTGATTCCTGACAAACAGTACCAATACGACTACATGTCCACTTCTACAGAGGAACCTGTTGGCACCTTCCTTGTACTCCTTCTGCTATCACTTGTTCTACATTCCTAGGAACTATCTGCTCATTCTTCTATTGGCGTCCCATGTTTTACTTCATAGCAACAACCACTCGTGTCAACTACATGCACTAATGTGTTCTCTTGCAAGTAGCTCTCTTCATCAAAAAAAAAATTCAGTTTTAGATGTGTGCATCCATTCACTTCTAAGCACTTTATAAAAATTACTTTTGTTTATATGCCTTTACCCTTATTTTATTTTCTTGATGCATAATTCTGATTTGTCTAGTGTCTTCATTTGGTTCAATATTAAGATACAACGTTTTTCTTAAGAGCAAATGCTTTGTCCACTATACTTTCAATATGTTGCTTTTATTTAACTATAGCTTTTCAGTGAAAGTTTATGTCCTGCCTTAAACTGCCACAGCCTCTGACAGCTACCGGGGGTGCTGCTGACACACTGCCACACCGCCACCGACAGCACTGACCACCGGCGGTCCAAGGGACCACACTTCCCAGCATACTATGCAGTGCGCAGGCTGCTGACGGGGGTACCAGCGCCAAGGGGTGCATAAGAAGCGGCGGAAGTTACAGCGCCGCAGGAGCCTTTGAGTGAAAGTTTCAGTCGTGCCATAAACTGCCACATCCTCTGACAGCTACCGGGGATGCTGCTGACACATTGCCACGCCGCCGCCAACGGCACTGACCACCGGCGGTCCAAGGGACCACACTTCCCACCATACTTTGCTGCGCGCAGGCTGCTGACGGGGGTACCAGCGCCAGGAGGCGCATAAGAAGTGGTGAAAGTTACAGCGGCGCAGGACGTGCGCAGGCGCACCCGGGAGAAGCCCGGGCCAAGGGTGGGAACGTCTAAGCCCATCACAGACCAAAGGAGACTGGGCTGGGCTGTTCCATTTAAATCTGCCACTGCATAAACTGGTTAGCTCTTTTAGTTGTTTGTGCAAAACCGCACTTGTATTACTCCTGTTTGTTGTCATCTTGGTAGTATGAGTAAGATTAAGCGCAAGGGGGAAGGGGGGCCAGGATTTGTGGGCACGTTGGATGCATTTTCGTCACAGGCTGAGTCAGTGTTAATAAACAAGATTGAGCTGACCCAAAGAAGACTTTCTTTAGAACCTCAAAGACTCCCTATTGAAGTTATCTCAGTTCCTCCAGTCCCTGTTTTAGAATCTGGTGTAGTAGCTGATTGCACCATCCCAGTGAGCCATATCTTCCCAGTGCACCAGCTAAATGGGTTTTCCCTGGTAGCCAGTACTTCATCATCACCGCCCGTATCACCTGCCAAGATACTTAGCTGCAAGCAAAGGTTCCACATTGGTCCATGGTGGGGAAGCCACTCATTAAAAAGGAAAGTGCATGGATTGCAAAAACCACGCACCAGGCTTGTAATATGGCGTAACAAATGGCGGTACCTTTGAGCAGTGAGGGTGGCCCAAAGGATGTTTTGACTCCAGCTATCCCGGGTATTGGTGATATTAGAATAAAGGTCACAGATCAACAGCCTCATAGCAATCTCGAGCCTGCCCTTTTAACAAGGTTTGAAGAAAAACTTATGGCCATGTTAGATCCGTTATTGCTGAAGCTGTCTGGTACAGATAAATGACTGGCTAAAATAGAGTAGTATCTATCCACTATTCCCCAACCAGTAAGTGAGGGTGTGCTAGTCGGATCCAATGAACGCAGACATGAAAGCATGACTGAAACTATACTTCCTAATAACGTAGATGGTTGCCCCCCCCATAGCGAAGAGAGGGTTCCCACGGCTAATCCTATGGGTATACATCTACCCATTACTAATACATCACATAGAGGGGACTTAGTGGGTCTTCAGGTTCCCTTGTTGCCACAGGGAGGGGCCTTGAGCACTAGTATGTTTCTTCATCTTCCACCAGAAGCTACTCCTTATACAGTTGTATTAACAAATGTACCCGTGCTTCCTTCTGGTGTTGAAGAACACTGGTCATCACTCAAGAATAAGGCCCTCCATTTGTTGAACTCTAGAACTGGGGTGGGTATCACACTGTTTAGTGAATTCAAAATTGTGCGAAGAATTCAGTGGGCTTGTAAATCCCAGAAGGCCTTTAGAGGAGAATGCACGGTTCTAAGCATTAGGTCCCGTGCCTAGTCCAGACTATTTTAGACAGGGGAGGGCCTGGGCACCTAAGCAAGGATGATATTAACATACTACCATTAGGTTTCTTCTATCGTAACTTTGTAGGTCATCTAAGAGAAAGGGTAGGACTAAGGGACCCAGATCTGTTAACATGCCCCTGTGATTATGCGGTTCCCACTTGTAATAGATTTGAAGTTCTTTCTAATCTGGAGGATATAGATGGACTTGGACCAAACTCCAGTATTAATAAATCAGTCATACCCCACCTGATGAGTTGGGTGATGGTGAATGTGTAACTGGCACCAACAATTTAGGAGGTTCTATATAAACCCTGCTTATTGTTCACAGGAGTGAGAAATCCCTAGCTGTTAACATGCTGGGTGAGGCTGGGGAGTGTAGATCATCGCTCATTAGTGTCTCCTCACAAGTAGGAGTTACTTTCCGTGCAGTAGAAATAATTCTGACCCTGCTTTAGGATTTAAACTAGCTTCCTGGAATATAGCAGGGCTTACACCAAAAACTTCCTCAGCGGATTGGTCCACTTTTTTTGAAAGCCACGATATATTGATTTTCCAGGAAACCTGGGCTATGCACCATGTATATCGACAGGGCTACTTAAATTTCTCTAAGAAATCACAAGGGGGTCAGAGGGGAAGACCAGAGGGGGGTCTTACAACATGGGTGAGACAGTCCGAATGTTACAGGGTGGAGGAATTGTATATTGATAGCGGGGATATCTTAATAATTAGGATACAGATGGTAAATGCTCCTGATCTGCTGCTTATTAATGTTTATGCTAGTGGGGAGCAAGGGGGAAAAGCTTCCCCCATTGTCGATCTCTTAGATATGTTTTTAAATGAACATAGAGGTGTAAATAATTTGATAATTGCTGCTGATTGTAATTGCTCATTTGAACCCCTTGATGAAAACAATGTTAATCTCAATTTGGAAGAGGACGCCAAGTGGAACATTCCACCTTTGGACCTTCCTCCAATCAAGAAATGGACAGGGGAAGCTTTGCAATTGAAAGTGTTCTGCATGGAACAGGGGGTTAGGGCTGCTAACGGGAGAACCGTTTCCGACAATCAGGGTACTCACATTTATACCAACGGGTTGCGTAGTAGTCACATTGACTTCATCCTGCTCAATAAGGAATTTTGGCCCTCCTTAATAGACATGGAGGTCCGAGAGTGTACTGAAAGTGATCACAACCCCTTAGTGCTTTCCATGCACCCCACATGTATTTCTTTTGGTGTTAGTCAGGTGCCTGGAATTGGCCATGTGGAGGCACTTTTGACTAATGATACTAGGAGAGTGAAATGGTCAAATGTTATTAAAAGAGAAGAGCATTTAGAGCAGATGAGTAAACTGGTGGCTAGTGCACTAGTTACTCTTAAGAATTGTGCCACCCAAGAAGAAACTAACTCAAACGTTGTGCAAGTCTACGGTGAACTGTTTAATAGGCTTAAAGGCTTTTTTACTACTACAATTAAAAAACCTCAGAAACATTCTGGAAATAAGGTGGCTGCCTGGTGTGACCAATCTTGTCGAACGGCCTATCGAATTTTAGCCAGGGCGATCAGGTCAAAGAATAGGGGTGACATAAAAAGGGCAAGGGCGGGGTACAAGCTGGTCCAACATCAAGCCAAAAGGGACTGGGACAAACAGCACTGGGCTGAGCTGCTTAAGGCATGCCCAGGGAGAAGCCTGACAACTTTTTGGCACTTAGTGAAATGGGGCAGTGGCGAACCAAGCATGGTGCCAGTGAACCACGTAGCTCCAGACCAGTGGGTGTCTCACTTTAAAACCCAGTTTGCAATTACGGATGAGGCACAGGAAGTATTTGATTTGTTGCCTCCCATATCCACCTTGCATTTTACTAAGAAAGAGGTGGAACCAGCTTTATTTTCAGTCCCGAGAGGTAGGGCGCCGGGGCCTGACTGTATTCCCACGGATCTGTTCCTCCACGATATACCTAACTGGATATTCTACATTCAGCTCCTCAAGATTGCTATAGCAAGTGGAGCACCTATGCCCGGTACATGGTCAGGAGCAGAAATTCTCCCTATGTTTGAGAAAGAGGACCGTACTAATCCAGGCAACTATAGTCCAATTAGTCTTATTGATTGCATACAGAAAGTTTCAACTAGGTTGCTTCTGAGCTGAATCCAGGCCTGGATTGAGGAACATGACATCTTGTCTCTACTCCTGGCGGATTTCTGTTCAAGTACCAGCACTATTGACCAGGTTTTTAGGTTTATTTTGATTTATTGGTGTGAAGTAACTATAGGGGGGGTACTATTTACACAGCTTTTGTCAACCTTAAGTTGGCTTTTGATCTTGTCCCCCGTATTAAAATGTGGAGAGCCTTTTTGAAATTAGGCATAACGCTAGAAATGTTTGCTTTCCTGGTTACTTTACATGACGCCAACTATGTGCAGGTGCATTGCGGCATGCACGGGAAATGTTCCTCAAAGGTGCCCTATAGCGAAGCGGGTTCATCAGGGGTGCGTTCTAGCACCAACCTTCTTCTCCCTATATAATAATTGGGAAATACAGTATTTGCAGAACTACCCTACTGACGCACCAACCTTAGCAGGTATGAAGATCCCGCTGCTTATGCTTGCAGATGATACCCTTATACTCTCCAAGACACAAAAGGGATTACAGTGTGCCCTAGTGAGATTTGAGGAGTTTTTTCAGGACCATGATCTCCTAGTGAATGTGGAGAAAACTAAATTTATGGTCCTACATAAATATAAGAATATTAAGGGTAGAGTTGAAATAAAGAAAGTTATTCTGGAACAGACTCAGAATTTTACTTATTTGGGGGTAACTATTGGTAGTAATCTCAGTTGGAAGCCTCAGATTGATTTGCTTACTGTCAGGAATGCCCAACTCTCAGGTACCCTGCTGAAGGAGTAGGGTTTTTCCTACACCATGTAAACAGTGAGAATGGTTTTTAGATGTCAATCTAATTGGGCGCACTGCCAGTATGGAAGCACTATTAACGGTAATATGTGGTGCAACTAGGTGAGTGGACAACCATGTAACCACTCAATGGAGAAGTCAGCAAGCTGAACTAATCCTAAAACAGAAAAAGAGACGTACCCAATGCACACACTCGGTGTAAATAAAGACGTTGGTCAATATATAAATACTTAAACAAGGACACCAAGACTCTTTCTTGTCATCATATTTTACTTGTTCTCACTATCTATTTGATATTTGTGTGCTTTAATGTTGTTTCTCTGCACGTATATGTAATTTTAAAGTATTTATATATTGACCAACGTCTTTATTTACACCGAGTGTGTGCATTGGGTACGTCTCTTTTTCCTACACCATACCAATAGCTCCAGCACTAAAAATATACACCTCAAAACTCAGTGCCTCAATTCTGTATGGGACTGAATTGTGGGGCTTTGCCAATTTAGTTCCCCTAGTAATAGCCCAGAACACATTTCTGAGGTCATTAATTGGCCTTCCACAGTCTAGATTTGGGTTGCTATTCAATAGAGGATGTGGCACATTTTAGGCATGTGGCTTATTGGAGAAGGCTCTGGGTCACTCTAGAGCTTTCCCACTACTCACAGGCTCTTCTGGTAGTTAGGGAGACTGATGGTAAGAGTAAAATCCTGTGGCTGAGGCGAGTAAAAATCATTCTTTGCGAGATGGGGATGAGAAGATTGTTGGTAAATCCCGTCGAAAATCTCTTCCCAACGAAGAGTGAATTTAAGGCAGCATACTGGAATTTGCTTATTATGAAGCGTTTTTCGGTCTTAACTAGACCCTCATTATCTAGAGACTTTCTAGAGCATAAGCATGAAGCGGAGTACGAAGATTACTGGGATCTCATTACCTCTCCAAAAGATTGGAAACTTTATCACCAATTTAGGGTGGGTTCTCTTCCCATTAATTCATTTGCTAGTAAATGGCATACCTCAATTAGCAGTAAATGCCCACCTTGTCCCAGTCAAAACGAGTTGCTGACACATATTTTTTTCGCATGCCCAGCATATAAAATCCCTAGGACCAGATGGTTGAAACCCCTATTCTCAATTATGGGCACAAGGCTGAGTAGCGAAGCACTTAAGATCTTAAAAACATCAACCAATGAGTCCACGTGATCGTTGATGATAAGTTCCTAGGGTGGTCGTGGGTGATACGTGGTAATGAGAGGAGGCATTGCTAACTGTCCCCTTGCTATCCAGTCTGGGGTGAACGCATTTTGTATTTTGCACATTGTTGTATTAGTTTAGAATTAAGGTCACTTTAGCAAATTTTAGCTATTTATTATATATTTATGTATTTTACCATTGAGGACCTATTACACTTCTTGTATCATATTGTTTTAATGTTTAAATATGTTTACATTTAGCTCATGTACTTCACCTCTATGGTTTAACTTAATTGTCTTTTTTGATTTTAAATCAAAATAAAGACTAAATGGCTGACTGCATTTCTCCTATTATACTTCTTCATTCTCTTTTCAAAATTTTGTATTACTCGATTACATTTTTTTTTCACTCTTATTTACTTAAACTGTTTCTGTCCCCAAGTTAAATTCTGTCTTTCCCTATTACACTTTCCACTTTGAGAAGAATGCAGACCTTCCTGTTTATCATTTGATTTTAAACTCCTATTTTTACTGTACACATTTCTTTCAGTTTGCAATTTTCAACAAACTATTTCAAAAAAGAATTAGAAGATTTACCAGCTGTTCTTTTTTTCTTATCCTCAAATCCCACCTTCTCTGCCTTTTTTCTGTCAGTTTCTATTAGATAGTATTGTTTTCACTGTTTCTCTTTTATTTCAGTCTTCTCAGGCATTCAGATTGTTCTTCTCAATATAACTATATATCTGTAAATCACATTGAAATACATTTAGTTCTACAGAAAATACTATTAAATTTAACTGTACAAATAATTAAGAGTGTGTGTGTTCACTACCATATACGTGTCTGCCACTAACTCCCTAGGTAGCAGTTGACCTATTATACCCTTATAGCCCACCATGGCAGGCTATTAAATACCCACTTCAGTGTTAACGGCCTGAGCCGAACTGATGTTTGGCTATGTACAAGAAGATGAAAGCACCCTCTCACTGTCTCAGTGTCTGTGTCAGACAATTTTTCCTTTTCTTAATAGCTATATTACTTTTTAGTATGAATGAATGTATGAGTGTGTAAGTGAATGAATTGGTGTGTCCATAGTTGTGTCAGTATATGTATTAGAGAATACCAGACTGTCACCACAGTGTGTTATCAGTGAAGGAGTGAATGTGCTGGTGACTTCAGCAGTGTTTGCATGGATGGCTCAAAGTATCTACCAGTCTCAGAGTGTCTTACTGTGAGCATGAGTAATGTGGAAGATATGTCAGTGAACACATCAGTATATCTATGCTGTGTCTGTGTATGTAAATGCAGTCATAGGGTGTCACTAGGTGTGTATTACTGAGTGTCTGAATGTATTAGTGAATGCATAAGTATGTCCATGGGTGTGACAGTGCATGTATCAGTGAATCCCAGAGTGTCTCAGTATATGTATCTCAGTGGGTGAAATGCATTCTTTCAAATTCTTCCTACTACCCTCCATTTTAACTGCCTTTCACTGCCTCATGCAGCTGTAACCTTCACCTCTGTGCTACTGCTCCATCCTCCAAAATGGTTAAAATGTGGATTATGGGCCACAGCTTTTGGTTCTCGGCTAGAGAAATATAGCATGTTACTATGCATGCTATTACATCAAGTTCTATTACAATGCGTCTGTTACAACAACTGCGTTGTTAGAACGCGATACCTTTACATTGCAAATCATTAGATCGACTTGCTGTAGGTGGCACACTGAACTTAGGAATAGTATAATTTATTATTCCAACTCCAGGGTGTGTAAGAGTAGGCAGGTGTTGGAACAGTAAATTATACTATTCTTTAGTTTAGAGCGCCCCCTACAGCAAGTCGATCTAATGACTTACGATGTAAAGGTATTGCATACAAACAACACGGTTTTTATAACAACCGCGTTGTAAAAGCACTGCGATGTAAGGGCAGTGTTGTGAATGTTGTTTTCAGGGCTAGAGAGTATGCTAGAAAGAGTGGCATGGAAAGGGACTTGGGTTTGCTTAATGTGGATGTCAGTTGGTTTGGACAGAGAGTGTTTAAATGGCACCAATTGCTTCCATTTGTTGAAAGCATTATTGATAACTGACATCCAGACCTCATGATTGTGCACTGAGGTGGCAATGACCTGGGCTCACTGACTGGGGTAGGACTGGAAATCCTAATGAAAGATATCTTTGGACAGATTGTGAAACTTTTGACTCAAACTTCTTTGGTTTTCTCTAACATATGCTAGAGGCAGAAATGAAACTAGTCATCTCAATTTTTCCTCAAATATGAAAGCCAGGAAACGTGTTAATTAAACACTTTCAGCATTTCTCTGAGACCATAATAAGTGCTCTATCTAAAATAAAGCATGGACTATACAGAAGAGATCGTGCTCACTTCACAAACGAATTGAAATTCTGTGTTTGCTCTTATATGTAGTTCTCATATGCATGCAATGACCACAATGACTCTTATAAGAGCCACCCTATTTCCCAAGCAGTTATTAATTTTAATTGTAAATCATTTCTTTAAAAAAAATGTTGATTGCTGAGATCCATCACGGATCTGGACACCAAAAGCGCACATTCAATGCAAAACAACATATTTAATTTTTCAAGTAGAGAGTTCTCAATCAGTCTCTGAATTAGTGGATATAAGAGACTGTAAATTGGAATGATTTTAGGTGAATAGGTGTCTCTATGGATCTCTTAGTGGCTGTAACAGTGTCGCTATGCACATATCAGAGGGTGTCAGACTCTCAGTATCAGTATATGAGTGGCTATGAAAATGTACATCTGGGTACATGGTTTTGTAAATGGTTGTAACAGTGTCTGTAGGACATCTGTGTGTGACATTGGGTACGACAGTGTCTGCATAGGTATGTTGATGGGTGTAAAATTGGCTATATAGATCTAACTGTGCATGAGAGAATGTCAGCATAGGTGAGTGAATGAGTATGTGATCTTTGTATGGTTTTGCAAATGTGTGTAACAGTGTCTGTATGATATCTCAATGGGTGTGACAGTGTCTATATGGGTTACTAAATGGATCAGACAGTGTTTCCATGGATGTAACAGTGGATATGAGTGTATCCGGATAGATATGTGAGCCCCGTTTGACAAATCTTCGCAAACTTTTCAAAACTAATACATCACTCTCTTAAGTAACTGTATGTTAATTTTCGGCGTACTCTATCATGCGGGGGCCGAGAAAAAGAGGGGTCAAAACTCTTTTTCTCCATGTTAATTTACATCCAAAACTTTAAACACGGCTACAGCCCAAACTGCTGAACGGAATTACACCAAATTTGCCAAAAAAAATGGAGCTCTTGGTCCAGAAAGCACTCTTTTTGTTAAATGGTGTAAATCCGTTCAGTAGTTCCTGAGAAATATAAGGGTTTCTCAGACATGCAACTGTTTAGGGAGTCCCTGCTCAAAAGGCATATTTTTTTTAATGTGGTGGGATTCAGGGTGGATCCGCAAATGTGGCCAAATGTTTTTTTTTATATTACGCTCAGACTTTTTGCTTACTTTTGGCCCCTGGGTGGGCTAGGTCCTGGGGGCGATTAAAAATAAAGATGGAGGGGCCTGCGTGGTCCACCTCCCCGGGGTAATAGTTTGAAGTGTGGGGAGAAGCACAGCTCCCCTACAGCCCCATGGACCACCATCTCCCTGGGGGCTATATTATAATTATAAAGCTAGGGGAGTTCCAGTCCCCCAAGCAGCCCCGGGCACCACCACCTCCAGGGGGCTAATTTTTTTTAATATGTTGGGGCCATGCAACCCCCCCACAGCCCCGGGGACCGTCACCTCACGAGGGCTAATAGATTTTTGTACAGAGGCAACATGGCTCCCCTGCTGCCCTATAGACTTCCACCTCCCCGGGGCTAATTTTTTTTAATGCGGTGGGGCCACACATCCCCCCGCAGTCCCGGGAACAATCTCCTCCAGAGGGCTAATAGATTGAAATGTGGGGTCAACACGGCTCCCCGGGGCTACTTTAAAAATGGGAGAGGGGTCCCACAGCCCCTATCCTGAAGCCATAAATGTCCCTAGGAACTGCCACCCCCCAGGGCCCGCTACAGCAATGTCCCAGAGTGCTCCGGTTTGAACAAGCGAGAGCATTTTGCTCTCACTTGCCCAAAATGAAACACTTTGTTTTTACAACCAGGGAGCTGTATCTTAGCAGCTCCCTGGGTTAAAAAGCAATGCTGGCTTCAGACACCTGTGTGGTGTCCAAGGAGATGGCCATGCCCTGTGGGAAGGGGTCCCTGGGGCCGGGTGGCCCCCTCTCCATCAACAACAAATTTAAAAAGAAAAATGTTTTGCCTGGCCTCGGAGGATGGTGCTACCGGACCCAAAAATGGCCCAGGAGAGGGGGGTGGGGGGAGCTCTGCTCTCCTCCTTTGGAAAGAAATGATAAAAACAAAAAAGTGGCCAGGACCCAGGGGCCAAAATGGCATGGGAAGGGAGGCTGCACAGCTTCAGCCTTTAAAAATAAAATATAAAGAAAGGCCTAGCGGTGGGGGATGGGGTTTCTGGGGTTGAAATCAGCCATGGGAGGGGGGCTACCCGGCCACCCTGCTGTTTCATTTAATAAAGAAAAGAATCAATGGGTCCGGCATCAGTAGATGGGGTCTACAGGGCCCAAAAGGGTCAAGAGAAGGGGGGCATACAGTCCCCCTTTCTCAAATAAAAAAAATAGAAGCTGTCAACCTGTTGGAGGCCGTGCCCCCTTTTGTCCACTACTCTGCAAACGTGCCTCCTGGCATCCTCTTGGTTGGTGGATGAAGTCACCTTCGCTACTGAGGGTCCTTAGGGGGCAAGTAACTCATCTGTTACCTCCAGTAAGCCCCACAGAGTGGGATTGCTGATAGGTGGTCCCTGGCCATTCCCCTTTCTCCACAAGTCTGTAAACACACCTCTTAGTGCACTGCTGGTGGAGGGATGAGGTCCCCTTGCCTTCTGAGCCTCAGGACTAAAATTGTTTTCCCCAAGCAGCAGTGCACCAGGAATCACATTTGCAGAGTGGTGCCCCTGGTGCACTAAATTAATTATCAATACTAACAATAAAATAAATAATTACTTAATTACAATTACATTACTACCCACCCTATTACCCTATAACCTCACAACACACTTCAATATTAAATTATTACACTTAATTTAATTTCCAATTAATAAATAAAAAAAATATAACCAATTAATAAAAATTATTTACCAATGAATAATAATTTAACATAAAATTAATTATCAATACCAATAAATAAAAAAAATAATTACTTATTACAATGAAATTACTTCCCACCTATTCCCCTATAAACCCACAACCCGCTACAGAACTAAAACGCAAAATGTATTTAAAAATACAAATTCCTAATTTGTTTAAAATTAATTTACTATAATTAAATTACTTTCCACCCTATTCCCCTATAAACCAACAACCCGCTACAGTACTAAAACACATTTTTTACTCCCAAAAAATAATAATAACTTCTAAAAATGTAATACATATATTCTAAAACTAGTACAATAATTAACAAAAAATATAAACCCAACATATAACATACATATTACAATACATAACACTAATATTAATATCGATATTAGTAACATCAATATTTTTGCTATCCATATTTCTAACTTCGATATAAATAAAAACTGTATTTCCTACCTTCATGTCGATATTCTGGTCATCCATATTCTTGATTTTGAGATTCTGTCCCAACGATATTTCCAACTCGATATACTCTGAGGTCTAAATAAAAAAATCGATATTTAGACTGTTTACCCAGATTTTACTCATACAAAGACAGAGAAATTTAGCTGTCATTGTTACCTGAGTTAACTATAACTTGTGCTCCCGCAATACTCTGCTTTTGACCGCACATATTACATCACTCGTGGCATGGTCTGCAATATCACGGATCACATAAAAAAACACAGAGCTCCATCACCCTTAAAAACAGAGAGGATGGTATGAAATCATTGATATGGAAGACATACTTAGTCGTTCTTAGCAAGTTCACAATTTATAGAACTATGATTCATGTATTTAAAACAGAATCAACTGCACAAACCACATGTAAAAATGTGAATCTAATTGTCAAGCCAATAATCATGTAAATCATGAAATGGGTACCACAAGAAAAAAAATCATTGTTAAAGCCCAGTGGCTCATTTCATAGACATTATACTAAGACAAATTATAAATGAATTCATTTAAATTCAAATTAAGCCATAGGAAATTGTTCATATTACCTTTGTACTCCCTACATAATTTCTTTCACAGCAAGCGTAAATGGCAATTGGCCAAAATTTACAATACATTGCATTCTAGTAAGTGTAATTGTTCAGAGTGAGATATACATCTGACCCCATTATCAAGCAGTAACATTTCCAAACACAAATCCACCCAGACCTTTACATCAGTTGTGCTACCACCATGTGTGTGTGTATCTAAAACAACCATCTGATGTCCACTACATATAAAACACTTTGTATAAGAGAAAAACACACATAATCAAAGAGGGAATAGTCCATATTGAGAATCACAAAACATCAGAAGTGCTCCTATAGTTTGTAAAAAGGTAGTCCATCTCATATTTTGTGTGTCCAAACAAAGGAGCAATAGCAAAGCAGACTAGATGCATAAAGGAGGAAAAATTACAGAGGGAGAACGGAAAAAGACGGGGTGGGCGGTGGGAGGGAGACAAGGGAGAGGGGTGATATCATCCTGATTCTGTAAACTAAATATCTGGTAAAACAGGAAAAGGCATCTAACTGTCAGGGCAGTGATATCAAAGGAGATGAGTTAAAGAGCAGAGAGATGGAAATCAAAGAGGTCAATAAAGACTTAGAGCATAAGGATATCAATTTTCGTATGTTGCATCACCTGATATGAACATAAAGTTCCTCATCCTCATTGAAGACTCCCAGGGATTTACTCCCAAGCAGGATAATATACTTCAAATCTAGTAGTCTAATGACCTCTCCCTGTCTCCACCACAGACATTCAGCATACTCCTGTCAATGCCAAAATTTGATAATGAGTCAGCATTATGATCATGAAATATGGCCCAGTGTCTAGCTACAGGGTAGCTTGTGTCACAGTTCTTGCTCGCTCTGTGATGTTCCAACACTCTCTTTTTTACAGGACAAATGGTGGTCCAGCATACTGGTATTCTGCAAGGGTACTCAAGTACATATATCACATAGTAATTTCCACATGTGATAAATGTATTAATACTCGGTGTTTGCCCTGTCTATAATGTGTATTATTTCCTGTTCTTGCTGCCTCTAAATGCTTTGCAGTGGCCCCTCTTTTGGAAACCCTTCTGTTATTGTAACCAACCCCTTCTATCACTGTTGTAACTATGAGGCCGATTACGATGGCGGACGGAAACAGTTCCGACCGCCATGGTCGCGGCAAATATACTCCCAACCGCACTGCGGATAAACCGTCAGTGCGATTAGGATATTTCTGCCATCACACACCGACCGCGGCGGACGGATCACACCAAAGACCGCGGCACGTGGACGGGACCACAGAAACACCATCCTCTGCTGACGCAACACCTGCGGAAACAGGCCCAACCGCCGCCAGACCTGCGGAGGTACTGCCCGCACGATTAGGATAACCCCGCCATCCCAACGGAACTCACCACCGTCCACGACCGCCGAGGACAAAAATCAACGACAAACGGAGCTTGGCTGCGGAAGGACCAAACGAACATCACCCCTGCCGTCAAACCGAAACAAAAATGGTGGACGGAAGTAAATAGTAAACCAAAAAAAAGGACACATACCCACCTGAAACACCCACCCCCAACAACTTCACACCCCAATGCCACACCCCCAGCACAAACAAGAGCATCCAAGTCTCCACACCCACAGAACACCTGACTGCAAAAAACCATTGGGACACAACCACCACACAGAGTATAAAAGGAATCCCTCTCATTACCACAATCCTTTGCATCACAGCACAGCTGCAAGAAAGAGTCACACATCACACACAACAGACACACACAAACACACATACAACCGGCACACCAACACACCCACCACACCAACCCCCACAACACAATCCCTACATACCACACACCTGCACACCCAACACCTTACACATCACACACCATGGCCCCCAAGAAAAACCCCAAGTTTACAGAGAGAGAGTTGAAGGTCATGGTGGATGAAATCATTCGTGTAGAACCACATCCGTTCGGTATCCTAGTGCAGCGGACCAACTTGGCAACTAAAACCACTATGTGGGACACGATAGTGACCAGAGTGAATGCTTCAAGAACTGTGCCACGCACCAAACACGATATCCAGAGGCGGTGGCTCGACCTCAAGGCAAGGGTGAAAGGCATCAGGTCCAAGAACCACCTGCGGGCACAAGACACTGGCAGTGGCACTCCCATGGATCAAATACCATACACCGAATGGGAGGACAAGGTGCTAGGCACACTGCACCCTGAGAGCCTGGAAGGAATAGATGAGGGAGTGGAGGCTGGTAAGTACAAACCAATGACCACTATCACACTGTTATGTCCTGCCTTGCACAACTGCTAAGCCACATCTCCCCAGCTACAATCCATGCATGTGGACCACCCAGTCACCCAAATGTGAAGCCCTGGGCTTAAATGCACCCACCATGATCAACCACAAATGTAGCCTACGTTCCAAGGCTTGCATGTGGTCAAGCAGCTAACACCACAACTCCCATCAGGCCCCCATTTCTACAGGGAGGGTGGGGGTGTGTGAGAGGCCAGCACTACAACTCCCAACATGCCCCCATGTCTACAGGGAGGGTGGGGTGTGTGAGAGGCCAGCACTACAACTCCCAACAGGCCCCCATGTCTACAGGGAGGGTGGGGGTGGGTGAAAGGCCAGCACTACAACTCCCAACAGACCCCCATGTCTACAGGGAGGGCGGGGGTGGGTTAGAGGCCAGCACTACAACTACCAACAGGCCCCCATGTCTACAGGGAGGGTGGGGGGTATGAGAGGCCAGCAGTACAACTCCCAACAGGCCCCCATGTCTACAGGGAGGGTGGGGGTGGGTGAGAGGCCAGCACTACAACACCCAACAGGCCCCCTTGTCCCATCCCAGAGCAAGATGGAGTCCCCCAACATGTGCTGACCAGTGCATCTCCCGCTCCAAACTTACAGGTAGGAAGCCATCTTCACAGAGAGGGGTGGGTGTGAAGGGGAATTCAGTACTCCAAATTCAAATGTGCACCCTCCACCCTCATGATTGCAGCGAGGAGCAACACAACACATGGCTTCATAGTAACTCCATGGTTAAAATGTGAAATTAAACATAGGACAGGTGAGTATGCAGTGCCTGCATACTGCATTCATCGAACAACAGACAAGTACCATATGTCCACAGAAGGACGCACAAATAACTGACCCTTTGACACATGTAAGAGAAGCGTTACATCTGCACGCATCACAGAACCAGCAAGGGGAAACTTGGACATGGTGGCAGCCCACACAATCCATGTAGTAGGCAGTCTGTGCATGATGTGAGACTTGACATACCCACAACAGCACGTACAATGTGTATCCTGACACAAGGCACATGGATGCAATGTCCAAACCCTGTCCCTAACACAAGGTAGACCATCCACATGAAAGACCAACTTATGCCTCTTTTGACAATTTTTAGACCAGGTTCAGTAGCAAGGTAGGTTGCCAACAACCCTGGTGAACATGGCCTAGCCCACATTGCAGAGCCACAGCAACAATGTCAAAATGACTACCAAACTACAGATAGTCCAGGGGTACCATCCAATAGCAGAACAGCACCACACATATCCAGGTATTGTCTCCCCACCTCCACACCACCATAAGGCCCAGTACTGTGTACCACACCAATGTGATTACATCAAAAACCATGTCCTGAATCCCTAGAAAATTGAAATGTAACAACAACAAACCTGTCATGTCCACAGCATTGATTCTTAAATTCTTGTCCCTCAGGTAACCGAAAACTGGCAGGAGAAAGCAGCAACCCCCAGCACCATTCACCCCCCTCACAGCATGGACTCTCCGGTGATGATTCCCTGGACACCTCGGGTGCAGAGGGTGATGCCGGTCCACCTATACTTTCAGGGCCATCAGGCTCCCAGGACATCCCTGCCCCCACCACATTGGCCAGTGGAACCACAGCAACTACTGCCATTGTGACCTGTGCAGCTACCACCACCACCACCACCACTCCTGCCTGTGCAACCCTCCCTGACCCATTAGACGATGGTGGACCATCAACATCACAGGCTAGCAGGGAGAGTGGAAGATTGAGGACACAGGTGAGGCCACAGCTTTCGAACAGGAGGGCAGGTGTAAGGCGAGGTGGGGGACAAAACCCACCCAATCCTGGGACGGAGACCCTTTATGCCATTTCAAGAGTGCATGCATCGTACGAGCGGTCGAAGGCACAGGCGGATCTGGTGCGCCAAGACCCACTTGAGACCTGCCAACTGTTGAGGTCCATGGACAACCGTATGGGACAAATGGTGGACCTCATGGGGCAGCAAACATCTGTTTGGAGGGAGTGGTTATCTTGCAACACACCACCTTCCCCTCTCCCAGGTGGCCAGCGGGACAGGACACCACCACCATCACCTGAGGCCACTGACAGGGAGGTGTCCCCCGAACAAACTGCCCCCACAGCTGGGTCCAGTCCGGCTCAGAGACGGAGGGGCCGTCCGAGGCTGGATCCATAACAGAGCAGTGGCATAGCACCAGCCACCTGCCAGAAGAGGGGCCGGCATTGACTTCACCATTCCTTGATCCTGGCATTCACTCTGTGAACTATCTTGCCCCACATTGCCAAGCATTGGCACACGTCTGTTGGACTAGGGGTACACCACACAATGTGGTATCATCTGACATGACCTTCAACCCACTTTTCTCCTCCACCACCATTTTGTAAATATGTACTAACACAAATCCACACTCTGTAAATAAAAAAACACGGAAACACTCAAGGTTGTGTGACCTCCATGTTTAAACACAGGTTTGTCTTAGTTGTTGTCATTACCAGGTGCAGGGATCAATGTTGTTCGGAATCATGGCTCTGTGTGAGTGACCTACGGATAATGAGAGAACAACAACCACAGGTCAGGAAACTGAATCACATCCATCACACCACACCGTACTGCAACATCCCACAAATCACAAATTAAGCAGGTCACAGGACACACATCAGGGAGCATTCCATGTACACCATGTCCTACACCCATGTGCAAACAGAACATACCAGAACAGGCAGCATTCACACACCACATCCACCCATCACCAGCAAACATTCATCACGCATTGAACAGCGGTCAATAAGCTGACGTCTCTGGTCCACACCTTCTTCCTCTCCACTATCCTCATCTCTGGACATGGGTGGGATGGGAGGTGGAGCAACCTGTTGGTCTGCAGGGTCCATGATCAGTTAACTATCCTTGCGCAAGGCCAGGTTGTGGAGCATGCAGCAGGCAGCCACGATTTTGCAGACTTTGCCGGGTGAGTATGGCAGGGCCCCTCCGGTTTTATCCAGGCAGCGAAATCTAGACTTCAGCAGTCCAAATGTATGTTCCACCACCCGACGTGTTTTCCCATGGGCCTCATTATAGTGCATTTCACTTGGGGTAGTAGGATTCCCTAGGGGGCTCAGCAGCCACGGGCAGTTGGGGTACGCAGAGTCACCTAGGTGGGGGGATGACAGACACATACATCATCACCAGGGCTGGTGTGAGCATTATGGCACACATACACCACGGTAGTCATCACAGAACACTAACCTACAAGCCACGCACATTCTTGACACAGATTAGCCATCAGTTGGGGGACAATGCTGCTCCGCAGGATGTGGGAGTCATGTGCTGATCCCAGAAATCTGACCCACACATGTGAGATAATGTTGTCAGCCAGGCACACCACTTGCACATTGATTGAATGGTAGTGCTTCCGATTACGATAGATGGGTTCACGTCCCTGGGGTGGAACTAGACCAATATGTGTGCCATCAATGGCACCCACTACGTGTGGAATCTGGGCCAGGGCATAGAAGTCCCCTTCCACTGCTGAAAACTCTTCCGGACGTGGGAAATGGATGTAATCATCCTTGTAACACATCATGGCTTCCAGCACATCCCGCAGTACCATGCTGATCATGGATTGGGACATCCCCCCGGCATGACCAACTGTGTACTGAAATGTGCCTGTTGCGAAGAAGTAGAGTGCTGCCATCACCTTTGCTGTGGGTGTAATTGCTCCAGGATATTGCCTTTGTGGCTGCAGATGCGGTGCCAATTGTGCTACTAGGTCCTGCAATGTCTGTCGGTCAAGCCGGAATTTGCGGATCACCTCCTCTTCAACCATGTCCTCCAGCACAGTTTACGGTCAATGCACATTTGGAGCCCTCCTGTGTGTGAGTAGATGGGAGCAGATGTCAATTGTACAACACAGCACAGCTGAACCACACTATCACATCTTGACCAACACACCACAAATAATCCATGTTGCAGACACTGATTGTATGTGTGACGTGACAGAAATATAAGGCACTACAGCTAACTACACACACAATGTTCACCCACAAACAACATCCTGTGTGCAAACATGTACAATGGTATGTGCACACATGTTGAACGAACAGCCAACATCACATGACGGAGGGCGCATGTGTGGACAAGCATCCCCACAGACACACATGGATGTGCACTCACAACACGAACCTGGAACACACCCTCCTTGTCTTCATGCACCCATAACACCACCAACAATGCTGTGCATGCTCACATGACAGGCATTGACATACAACAGTCGACACACAGATGCATACACAGAAGGCATGTATCCTCCCGTCATTGCTATTTGCACACACAAAACACACACCCACGACTAGATCAAACTGTGGGTACGCAGCCTTAATGGACTGTGTAGATGTGTGCACTTTGAAACGTGTGACCTCAAAACCAAGATGTCACCACATGGCCATGCACATCTGACGCAACTTGAGCTCTCATCACAGTCCTTTGACAACCATTGGCAATGTCAATAGTATGCTCACACATTCAACAAATGGACATTGATGAGACACGTGGACACGGGCCATTGACAGAACATGATGTGTTTTGAGGCATTCCGGACATGCCCTGACACACATGTACACCTATCATCATTACATGTGTGCGGAGACATGCAGTGTGTCTACACACCGCATCAGGGCACGCCGTCCGCCATCACAGAAAATGATCCTTGCTACTGCAATTGTGAGTACCATTGGCTGCATGGTCAAGGCCCATCACGGTCACACACCGCCAACCGCATGTGCGCACTACCGCGATGGTGCATCATTTGAAAATCATCACTCGCTGGCCTGGCAATGGCGGAGCGCGCATTCTGCGGGGGCGGGGCAGGTTAACAGATACATTTAAATGTGCAAGTGGAATTGGCATTTGGCAGTTGGTATCCCCCTTTCAGTTACATAGCAGCACCCACCGCCGGGTGCGGGCGGTGGGTGCCGCTATGTGTATTGATGTTACTGTGGCATGGCTGGCCATGGCAGGTCACCCATCGCCAGTTCAAACCAGTTACCCACCGGCGGGTGCGGGAAGAGGGTGACCGGCAATGGCCAGCCATGCCACGGTAACATCAATACACATAGTGGCACCCACCGCCCGCACCCGACGGTGGGTAACCGCCTGCACCTGGCGGTGGGTGACCGGCCATGGCTAGCCATGCCACAGTAACATCAATGCACATAGCAAACCCCACCGCCCGCACCCGGCGGTGGTAACCGCCCGCACCCGGTGGAGTTGCCGCTATGGGACTGAAAGGGGGGATACCAACTGCCATTTCCACTTGCACATTCAAATGTATCTGTTAGCCTGCCTGGCCCCTGAGGAATGCACATGCAGCCAATAGAAACAGGTACCGCGGGACGCGTGAGCAATTTCCTAAAAAACGGAAGCCGCGCACCGCCACAGCAGGGCCAGTCATTGGCTCAGTTCAGTTCTTAAACTTTATTCGATTGTTCATAAAAACATCATAAAAGTACACAGAATAAAACATGACATGTGGATTAATACAAAATTGGGGAATACCGTACATGGCAAGACTCAATGAGTAAAAACATGGATTAGCAGCAAAAGGTTAAGGCTGACTCAATGTTAAAAAAACATACTTTTTCTGGCCGAGATTGATTTTAGGATGAAGGTTGCGATAAAAAAACAGATATCCGGAGTAGCAAGTGCAAATAGAAATTTCATAGCATTAACAGTTGTGGACACAGAGGGCCCGATTCACAGAATGAACTTAAGACTCAAACCTAAACTTACTACTGTTTTGGCATTCACAGAATGCATTTACTACTTTTTGTATTCACAGAATGTACTTACTCATTTTGGTATTCACAGAAGTTAGGACTCCTAACTTTAGGACTTCTAAATGCCTTCTGTGAAAACCGAAAGTCTTAAAATTAGGACTTTTCTCAATTTAGTAGTAGTAAAGTTAGGACTCCTAACTTTAGGACTCCTAAATGCCTTCTGTGAATACCGAAAGTCTTAAAATGAGGATTTTTCTCAATTTAGTAGTAGTAAAGTTAGGACTCCTAACTTTAGGACTCCTAAATGTCTTCTGTGAATACCGAAAGTCCTACAATTGGGATTTTCCTTAATTTAGTAGTAGTAAAGTTAGGACTCCTAACTTTAGGACTCCTAAATGCCTTCTGTGAATACCGAAAGTTTTAAAATTAGGATTTTTCTCAATTTAGTGGTAGTAAAGTTAGGACTCCTAACTTTAGGACTCCTAAATGCCTTCTGTGAATACCGAAAGTCCTACAATTGGGATTTTCCTTAATTTAGTAGTAGTAAAGTTAGGACTCCTAACTTTAGGACTCCTAAATGCCTTCTGTGAATACCGAAAGTTTTAAAATTAGGATTTTTCTCAATTTAGTGGTAGTAAAGTTAGGACATAGAAAATATCGGGATGTCGCCCTCCACCTGACTGATAAACTATTTAAAATCTGGCTAACGCTTGTGGCCCGAGCTATTCAAATCCCAGTTTTTACCCATGGTTGACACTGTGCTCCACGTCATTTGCTGTTTTCGTGTTCATTCGGCATTCAGTTGGAAATTCAAGGGAGTCTCTTCAGCATAGAAAAATATCATCCTGATGATGGTCTATTTGACGACTGCCCTCTAGACCAAAACGTTGACACTCCCTCATCTCCTTTAATGTTGTTTTGACACCAACTCACAACCATTTTTTATTAATTAATTTAGGTTGCGTGGTTTATCATCTGGAGTGGATGTTTTCAGTTATGAACTGTAAAGAAAATTTTGCTTACCTCTGTTCATGACTCCTTGATCTAATTAATTTGTTTGTATTCATCTCCCCAATTTTGTGTTAGTAAAAAACTTTGTGCCACAATATAATTTTTGCTCTGTGTGTTCTCTTTTCTCCTTCCACCAATACATTTACTATTTTGATTTAAGATTTTTATCCTGTGGATACTACTGAGTGTGTTACGTATGTACAACTCACCAAACAAATCTAACCTCTCCTAAACAAGTCCCTTGTAGCATATTTTGACCTTAATTACACAGTGCCTAAGCCTACAAGGGTTTATTGGGTTTCCCCTGCCTAGAACAGTCTGCATAAAGCAGCACCGGGATTGGTTGTCCCTCGACTTGCGGGGGCGTCAGCTTGCACATTTTTCAGTTCTTGCTCCATGGAATTTATAAAGAGTGAAAAAAGCAACGGGGCCAGGACACAACCCTGTCTGATGCCGGATTTAACCCTGATCTTTCTTGTGCATTCCCCCTCAGGACCGTAGCGAATCTGGGCAGATAAATTATTGTAAAGTCTTGCCAGAAAGTGTATTATCGCTGCCGGTGCACCCATATCGAGTAAAGTTGACCACAACAGAGTATGGTCAACCAGATCGAAAGCACTAGAGAGGTCCGCAAAACAGAGAAACAAAGATCCCTGTTTGGCTTTGGTATATTTACCTATCAAAAGATCTAAATTGATACACTCCTCTATAGTGCCTAGGCCCTTCCTGAAACCGTATTGGGAGACTGCAAGGATATTCTTAGTTTCAGCCCATTCCTCCAAACGTAGCAGTAAGACCCTGCTCATAATTTTTAACGAGGAGCCCAGGAGGGAGATAGGGCGGTAGTTCTTAGCGTCTCCTCTATCTCCCTTCTTGTAGATTGGTAGGATTACGGATTCACTCCAGGTAGAGGGGGTAGTGTTGTTAACAGCAGCGTTGAACACTTGGGTCAATAGAGGGCTCCACAAGGCCAGATCAGTTTTATAAAGATCGACCGGCACCCCGTCTGGGCCTGGGGCTTTCCCCCCTTTGCTGTTTCTAATTGCCATGTCAACTTCATGAAGGGTAATCCCCACGGATTGATTGGGTCTGGTAAGGTTTGTACAGGGGCTATCCTGTCCCCTACAAGTAGGGTCAAAAATCCCAGTAAAATGTTGAACCCAGCTGTCCTCGCTAACCTGTGCAGTTATAACAGGAAATTCCTCCTTCTGAAGGAATGGGCTATTGACAGTGCTCCAGAATAGTTTGCTATCCCGTAGTGCTGCCGCCTTAGTCAAATCCTCCCAGGCTTGTTCTCTTAGTTCCTGTTTCATACGCTTCAACTCTTGTTTATATGTAGCCCTCAAATGTGTAACAGCATCCCTATCTCTCGGGTGGTTAGATAATGCCCTCTTAAGATCTTGTAACGCGGACGTGCAGGCTATATCAAACCATCCTAACGTGGCCCGCTTGGTTATGCCCTTGGTGATAGTGAGGGACTTTTGATTATATTACCAAGTTCCTCGGAGTCGGCTATGATACTACTTGGAGCGGCATCAGCTTCAAGGCAGCGGAATGACACTTCAGAGCCAGCTCCTACAATTTTTTGTAATAATTTCTCAGAGTTATCTCCACACCACTTAATCCGGATACCATTTTGCCTACATGGTATAATCTCATCAACAATCCTACCGTCGAAGCGATTCTTGGGGCCCCAGATGAAGATAGACATAGTTATGGCATTGTAGTCACTAATACCATAAACCACAATAATGGGGACCGTACAAAGGGGGACTATCTGTGTCGATATCAACAAGTGGTCAATAATGGATGCAGAATTCCTCCCTGTGAAGTTCGGGACAATATTACCCTCTTTGTCCAGAGCAGGTTGATGAATGACCAGATCATGTTTTAACAGGAGGGAGTTAAGGGAATCAGCATAAGGAGTATGTGAAAAGTGAGCCCGGTTCTCCCCATTGTCCCCATCATACCCACATACATTAGTATATGAGTAGGTAGTCATTGGCTCATTTTGAATGAGGCAGCCCGGGAACACCAATTGCTGCAGACGTGTGCCACTGATATCAGCTCAGGGCCCTATAAATGTGGGAATTTGAGCACCACACAACCACTGCTTCCAGCCATTGCTGCCTGCACCCATCACCTCTACCTGCTGGTGCTGCCCACTCCACCAACTGCTGCTGTTGTGCCAGTATCCTGGACCTTGCCATGGCGGGAGTTAGAGAAATCCGGTCCCGTCCCTTCAGTGAGGAGCTGGAGGTCCTTGTGGACGGTGTGCTCCACCACTATGAACGGCTCTATGGTGCTCCAGGACAGGTGGTAAGTGCAGTGGGGGACATGTTGGTGTGCATGAGGTGGTCCCTGACTCCTGGCCTCTGCAATCTGGGCGGTGTTGTGTGGTAGGCAATGTGGGTGTGCCCTAGCAGGCCAGGCACGCTGTGATGTGTTCCTGGTTCTGTCACTGACTGATTGACCTCTATGCTGCGAAGTGTTATCTGTGAGGGGTCACAAACATGACATGTGTGGTCTTTTGGCTGTGCTGGGTCACGACCGATCACATCTATCTTGTGGGTATGTACCTCACCTGCTTTCCATGATGGACTAATGCCATATTGACCTGTCAGTCACATATGTTGTACTGTGCATGGTTGCTGACAGATACCTGTACCTTCTATCTGTGTGAACGGCCAACTGTTCACTGACTTGCCCTCTCTTGTCTCCCATTATTGTAGGTCAAGCTGCACCATCGCAAGGCCGTGTGGAGGGCCATAGCATGTGATGTACGGGCATTCGTGGTGTGCAACAGGCGACACACACACTGCCACAAGCGGTGGGACGACATCTCCAGGCTCAGCAAGAATGTGGCGGAGATGACTGGGGCTGATTCCCAGATCAGGCCGGCTTGCAAGACGTACCATGACCCCACTAATGCTACGTATCATAGCTGTGACATATCCTGACCTGTCCGCATGGTTGAGATGGGAGCAGCAGCAAACTAGCGTTAAGCACACTGAATGTGTTTGTGACTTGGGAGTGCATGCATGTATTGCTGGTCAGACACAGTAGTGACATCCATGGTGTATATGTTGTGCTCCTATTGCATGTTGGTGGCATTAGAGTAGTGAGAATTAGCATCCATGTCAGCCAGCTGGACATACCAGTTGCATTGTAGTGCAGGGGCCCAGGACATGCCATTCCGGTCTGTGGTCCCATGGCATCACATGTGTGGTGGTCTGCATGCACTTGCCCTGTTTGTTTCCTGTACATGTGTCACAGGGCCCACTGATTCTTTGACATGAGGATGTCTGGTAGGGTTGGATGAGGGCCAGACTATGGCTCTGATCCTCTTGGACCTAAGCGCAGTATTAGACACTGTAGCTCATTCCATCTTGCTACAGTGTCTGAATGATGGAGGAGTTTCAGGGGCTGTGCTTGGGTGGATCCGATCTTTCCTGACAGGCAGATGCTTCCAGGTCCGCCAGGGAGAGTGTTACTGTAGGGAGATTGGGTCGGGCCAGGGCGTGCCGCAAGGTTTGTCCCTGAGCCCGACCCTATTCAATTTGTATGTCTCCCCGCTGGCGACCATAGTTGAAAGCTATGGACTTCGTCTGGTGTCCTACGCCGACGACACACAGCTGGTCATCTCCCCCTCACGTGCACCCGGTCTGATGGCGGACAATTTCAGAGTGTGCATGCAAGAACTGGCAACCTGGATGTCCGCCAACTTCCTTAAACTTAATGGCAGCAAGACCGAGGTGCTCGTGGTGGGGGGAAAGCCCATCTGTGTGGACGTCGGCGTGGTGGCCGCCCTGCCTAGTAGAGATGCCTGTTCCCTGCCAGGAAGTTAGGAATCTTGGGGTGTGGTTGGATATTGACCTTGCCTTGGGCCTCCAGATTGGCCGTTTGGTGGGGACATGCTTCGGAGTTCTAAGAACTCTGAGAAAGGTTTTGGATTCCCCGCCCATTTCTGGGAAAGGTTCTCAATCGCCTACAGGTGCTACAAAATGCTGCTGCTCGCCTTATTTTGAGGCTTCCTAGAAGATCTTCCTCTAAGGCTGCACTCCAGGCCTTGCACTGGCTTCCTGTTAGGAGCAGGGTGGAATTCAGAGCCCTGGCCACATGTCACTGCATCCTGAGTGGCAAAGCCCCTGCCCCGCTACAGAGCCTGGTGACCAGGTATGAGCCTACAAGGTCTCTGCGCTCCTCCTGCATAGGTCTTCTGAAAATTCCTAAAATTAGGAAACCGCGTATGGGGGGAAGGTCGTTCAGATATCTGGTAGCAAAGCAATGGAATGACCTTCCGTCAGAGCTACGCTTGGAGTCATCTGAACTCTTGTTTAGAACAAAACTTAAAACTCACTTATTCAGACGGTAGACTGTTGTGCTGGCTGCTTGACTGCTTACCCCACTTTTTATAGTGCGGGGTCACGCCTGTAGGTGTACACCAGGCGCTCTATAAATCTCCCTAATAATAATAATATTAATGTGCAGGATAGGTGCAACATTTTGTTCAGCAGTCAAGGAAGTTAGGATTTTGTAATTTGCAAGTCATGAGTGTGGCACTTATGTATACCTCTTATCTCTCACTTTCAGCTTTGGACAAGGGCACTGACAGACCAACGACGGAGCTAAGTGGTGGCAATGCATCGGGATCAGAGATCACACAAACGCAGACAGAGACTGAAGGGAGCAGCCGGAGAGGGGGAGAGAACTCTTCCTGACGACTCACATGTGGAGACACCATCGTCCTCATCTTCAGACAGCGGTGGTGAGTCATCAGTGTTGGTAGACACAGTGAGTGGACAATCTACACCTTCAATCGGTAAACAACACACTGGGCCCACACTGCCACCAACTGCAACAAGTATTGCTCTTGCTAGCCAGAGTAAGGGGAGAAGAGTGGAATTTGGTGCAGGCACCGCTGCCCCTGCCCCTGTGACACAAACCGCCCTTAGTGCTGAGGCGGTTGATCTGCTGCAACAGCTGTGTGTAGGACAGACAAACATGATAAATGCATTCCTGGACCACGATAGGAAGGTTTGGCAGTTAGTAGCATTCATGGAGGGGATGCATAATGATGTTGCTGGTCTCCACAGGACAGTACAGTCCTTATCCAACACATTATCTGCAGCCATTCAACAGTCACATGTACATGGTTCTACTTCAGTTCCCCCATCCACACCACTTACTGTCTCAGGGGAGAGTGACATTTCTGAACCTGTCTCATTTTCTGGGTATTGCACTAGAAGCAGGCACAGGCAGCAAGGTAGGCAACCAAGGCCACATGCACCATCCCCTAGGAAAGGGTAATTGCCCCAGAACACGACATAACCTACCCTGGAGATGACACACAGGACCCTCAAGGGGTGATGGAGGACACAGATTCACAGGGCACACAGTCATACCCCTCAAAAGGTACTCCCAAGGGCAAGGAACATCTCATGGACAAGGCACAGACCAAGGACAGGGCATCCACAAGGGACAGGACACCACCCACGGGCACGGCTCTTCATAAGGAACAACAACCTCCCAAGGCCAGGGACACTCCCAAGGAAGGGGCCACTACAAAGGACAGGGCACTCCCAAGGACCAGGCCACTACAAAGGACAGGGACACTCCCAAGGACAGGGCCACTACAAAGTACAGGGACACTCCCAAGGACAGGGCAACTACAAGGGGCAGGGACACTCCCAAGGACAGGGCCACTACAAAGGACAGGGACACTCTCAAGGACAGGGCCATTACAAAGGACAGGGCACCTCCCAAGGATAGGGCCACTACAAAGGACAGGGCACCTCCCAAAGACCAGGCCCCTACAAAGGACAGGGACACTCCCAAGGACAGGGCCCCTACAAGGGACAGGGCACCTTCAATGGACAGGGCACCTCCCAGGGACAGAGCACCACCCATGGATAAGGCACGTTACACAGACAGGACACCTCCTAAGGCCAAGGCGTCTCACACGGCCATGGCACCTCCCAGGGAGCAGACACATCCCAGGGCCAAAGCGTCTCCCATGGACAGGACATCCACCAAGGACAGACATCCTTCACCCATGCGTCCCCTGAAGCTGGTGTTGGTGAAGGAACGTAAACCACATGTGTCAGAGGTGGAGTCCCCCCATACCTCTACCCCCATCCACACCCTGGTGAAGCAGAGGAAGGAATACACTGTTGTTGCATCCCCCATTGCACATGATGCAGAGGGCAGAAGGCAGGGCAAGAGGAAGCATCAAGCAGGGTCCAGCACGTCTCCAGAGAGCATACCCCCACCAGCACATAATCCGCTTTTGATGGGTGATGTTTCTGATGAGCCCGCACCACTTACCAGTCCAGACATGTCCAGGGTGGCCTTGCAAATCCCAAAGAAACAGAAATACACACTGGTGACACCTGACCGCCCCAATGTCGCTCCAGTACAGTTGTCCCCAGCTCCCAGAGCCACCCTGCCTCCTGGACCATACACCCCTGTGGCTCATCATTTCAGTGGTCCTAGTGGGTCAGTTGCAGTTCACTCTCATGTGTAAGATAGTGGCACTGTGTCTGTTGTTCGCTGTCATGCCTCATGTAGTAGCACTGTGTCAGTTGTGCCCTCTCCTGTTTCAGGTACTGCCACTGTGTGTGTCCTCCACTCTCATGTCTCAGATGCTGGCATGGTATTTGATGGTTACTGTCCAGGGACAGGTCCTGCCAGTGTATCTGGGTCTATCGCTCATGTGTCAGTCACTAGAGCTGTGGCTGTTTCTCACACTCCTGTCTCAGGTCCTGCCAGTGTGTCTGGGTCTATCGCTCATGTGTCAGTCACTAGAGCTGTGGCTGTTTTTCACATTCCTTTCTCAGGTCCTGCCAGTGTGTCTGGGTCTATCGCTCATGTGTCAGTCACTAGAGCTGTAAATTGCAAAAAACACAGTTGATGGACAGAATGTAGAACAATGTCATACATTCACCCCAGTACAAGGATCTGGGCCTAAATCCATCGTTGTTTTGCACTCCACACCACCCTGGGCTAGACACTGGCTATATGCAAATCAGCTCTGACCCTGTGCCTCAAGGGAACAGTCCAGTCCGAACTACCAAGCCATGTCTTTCCCAGACCGGAATCAAGCATCCAAGGACCGGTTTCTGGCTATCAGCCTTCATCAGCCTGGATAGCTTGACTCCAGTGGTGTGGAGAGCCTGGGACTCGCGTCTAAGTATACCCAGCACACTCAGGGTGAAAATTGTAAAGAACACAGTTGATGGACAGAATGTAGAACAATGTCATACATTCACCCCAGTACAAGGATCTGGGCCTAAATCCATAGTTTTTTTGCACTCCACACCACCCTGGGTTAGACACTGGCTATATGCAAATCAGCTCTGACCCTGTGCCTCATGGGAACAGTCCAGTCCGAACTACCAAGCCATGTCTTTCCCAGACCGGAATCAAGCATCCAATTCATCGTTTTTTTGCACTCCACACCACCCTGTTTTTTGCAATTAGTCACTAGAGCTGTAGCTGTTTCTCACACTCCTGTCTCAGGTCCTGCGAGTGTGTCTGGGTCTAGTGCTCATGTGTTAGTCACTAGAGCTGTGGCTGTTTCTCAAACTCCTGTCTCAGCTCCTGCCAGAGTGTCTGGGTCTATCGCTCATGTGTCAGTCACTAGAGCAGTGGCTGTTTCTCACACTCCTGTATCAGGTCCTGCCACTGTGTCCGAAGCTACGGGGTCCCACAGTCCACCTGATTCTGTGCTGTGAGGTGCATTTCCCATCACTCAAATGTCATTGTACTTGATGTTAGGACTGTCCATTGTAACCACCCCATGCAATATTGTTCTCCATGGGACTGTCCGTATGACACATATCCTTGTGCTTCCCTCAGATGTACCTGCTCTGTTGTGCACACTGCCCTGTTGCTGTTATGTTGCTGCATTGTGCCCTCTCATGTGCTGCCTCAGATGTACCTGCTCTGTACCATGGACTGTTGATGCTCTTTGCCCCTCTCATGTGCTGCCTCAGATGTACCTGCTTTGTACCATGGACTGTTGAGGCACTTTACCCCTCTCATGTGCTGCCTCAGATGTACCTGCTCTGTACCATGGACTGTTGATGCACGTTGCCCCTCTCATGTGCTGCCTTAGATGTACCTGCTCTGTACCATGGATTGTTGATGCTCTTTATCCCTCTCATGTGCTTCCTCAGTTGTACCTGCTCTGTTCTTTACAATGAACTGCTGATGCTCTTTGCCCCTCTCATGTGCTGCATCAGATGTACCTGCTCTGCACCATGGACTGTTAATGCTCTTTGCCCCGCTCATCTGCTGCCTCAGTTGTACCTGCTCTGTTCTGTACCATGGACTGTTGATGCACTTTTGCCCCTCTCATGTGCAGCCTCAGTTGTACCTGCTCTGTTCTATACCATGGACTGTTGATGCACTGTGCCCCTCTCATGTGCTGCCTCAGATGTACCTGCTCTGTACCATGGACTGTTGATGCTCTTTGCAGCTCTCATGTGCTGCCTCAGTTGTACCTGCTCTGTTCTTTACCATGGACTGTTGATGCACTTTGCCTCTCTCATGTGCTGCCTCAGTTGTACCTGCTCTGTTCTGTACCATGGAATGTTGATGCACTTTGCCCCTCTCATGTGCAGCCTCAGATGTACCTGCTCTGTACCATGGACTGTTGATGCTCTTTGCCCCTCTCATGTGCTGCCTCAGTTGTATCTGCCCTGTTGTGAACACTGCCCTGCTGATGTTATGATGCTGCACTGTGCCCTCTCATATGCTGCCTCAGATGTACCTACTCTGTTCTATCCAGTGGGCATGTTCCTGGATACTCACAAAGACAACCTCTATGATCTGCAATACAGCAAGTTACTCCTGTGTTGTGGTTTATCTGTGTCATTCCTGGTTGTCTCCTTGCATTGTTGATATATTGCTGCTGTCGTACATGATGTGTCTGCCACTTTCAGATTGCCATTGTCCAGCACTGTTTCCTTTCGTTTGGCAGGGGTGACAGTCATTACAATGTAGCTGTGGACTGTGTAAGGGTGGGGGAGGCACTCTGAGGCTTTTTTTGGGATAACAGTGGCTTCCCATGCACTGCAGGTTATGTGGATGTTTTTCATATTGTGCATGTGTCACACTCATAATTTTTGGGTACCCAGTAGGTTGTTCAGTCTCAACTTTGTCTGTCAACATGTTAGGGCTCATCATGTGTGTTAGTTGTTGATGTGTGTGCAGCAGGGTTGTTTTTTGTGGTGTGTGGTGTGTGGTGTATGGGCCACTGTCTGTTAGTGGGGTAGGTGTGGGATTGGCCTAAGGGTGGGCCAGCATGTCTCCTTATGTGTGGTATGCCTTGTGTGTTGGTGTGTGTATGTGGGCCTGTGAGCTGTGTGGCCTAGCCATTCCTGCCTGCCTAGTTGATTGTGGGCATGGTTTCTGTCGTCTGCTCCACTACATTGCGTTGTCCGTGGTGTGGCTGTTTGTTCGCGGTGCCTGTGTGTTCTGGGTGAGTGGGGTCAGTTGTGCCCAGGTGGTTTTGCTGGTGGTGTATGTATTTGTATTCATGTCCGGACCTGGGGTTCTGTAGTGGGCAGGGGCTTTGACACGTGCGTGGTGTGTGTTTTGCAGCCGCGGTCGGTATGGGAATAGCTGCTGGGGCGGTGACGTGGGGAATGGAGGGGCAGTGTAGGGGTTAGTAATGTATGGATAATGAGTGTTTGCAGGTAAGTAAACATATATATGAAGCAAACGAATTTTGTTGCGTACACTGCATACCCATATGCGATGCAGTGCACGCTACAAAAGTTGTTTGATTTATTTATATGTTTACTTACCTGCAAACATCCATTATCCATACATTACTAACCCCCGCCCTGCCCCTCCCCCTCCCCACATCACCGCCCCGGCAGGTACTCCCCTACCGATCACGGCTGGAGTGTTTGCGTACCTGCATCATCGTCGGCAACGATCCATGACTTGCTGGTGGTGGAGCACGAAGAGTAGCGGAAATGCGTGTAGAGCGGGGTCCATGACCGTGGTCTGACTGTGATGGGTCTCTCTGCAATGTTTTGATTCTCAGCTGTTGTGGTTCCGCTGTGTTGGGGCTGCTGGTTTTTCCGCTGCGATTTGCTGTGTTTTTTCCGCCATCGTAATTTTGAGGACAGTCGAGACATCATTCCGTATGGTGGTCTCTCTAGATCGGTTACGTCCACCGGGGGGTCGGGTGTATTTATGCAGTAGTTCACGTTCTTCCACAGCGTACGGAAATTTAACAGAGCTTCCCAACCTAATATGGCGGATGGACTATCCGTGGCTTGCGGACTGTAAAAGGTAATTTCCGTCTACTCCAGGCCGGCGGTCGTCCTTCCTTCCGCCATTGTAATCAACCCCTATGTACCCACCGAAAAACCCTTTAGGAATTTAACCTTACTATAGTTTATTTGAGGGTATGGTGGCATAACCTTCCAAATAATGGGATATGTCATAACCAAGTGGCAATGTCTATTCAGGATCTTTCTCATAGCACTTGATTCACTATTGAACGTGGTAATGAACCTGACCACACGAGGTCCCTATTGTTTCTTCTACTTATGAACTAGCAAACATTCCCTTGGAGTTAGGGCTGCCTTTCTACTTGGCTGCATTGAGGAATTTACAAGGAAATCCTCTTGCTATGAATCTGGAGATCATCCTGCCTTCCTCATGACTGATGCTTGAAGATGTACTGCATGCCCATTTGGTCCTTACAAATCACCATATGGTATACTCCACTTCAATGTGTGTGTGTGATGACTTCTAGCATGGAGAATGCAATTACCTGCTGTCTCTTTACGATACAGATTAGTGTGTATGTTGCTGGCTACCTCTGTAACAGAGACGTCCAGAAAGGCCATGTGTGTTCTATCAATTTTAGACATGAAAGCCAAATTCAAAGAATTCTGTGTAATGTGAGTCAGACACTTCTGGACCCTCCCATACCAAAAACAGACTATGTATCTGGTCCATAAAATCATTTGGCTAGTTAATCGTTCATTCTCCTCAGTCCATACATGTTGCTCTTCCCACCATCCCATAAACATACAGACATAATTAGGAGCAAAGCAGCTTCCCATAGCAGTCCTGACCAGTTGGCTATATCACGCATCTTTGAGAATGAAGAAATTGTTTTCTAGGCACAAAAGTATCATCTCTGGAAACATCTTGACATGATCACACCTATGCAGTGGTTTGTCCCTGAAAAAAGTGTTTACATGCCTGTATGCTGAAGTTATGGTTAATGCAGGTGAGCAAAGAGACCACATCAAAAGTCACAAATATGTAACTATGCAGAGGTTTGTTTTAGGGAAACAAAGAGCTTTCCAAAATAAAAACATGTGAAATGGCAAAGATGGTGCTTTCGGAGTCTTATTGATTCTCCCACTCGATTGCCCTATATGGAATTGATTTCTTTTTGAGGCACATATAATGCAATGATGATTTGAAAGTGGCTGGTGGTGCCATAAAACAGTCAGAGGGAAATATGTGTGGAAATAATCCATGATGAACATGTTAAAACAGAATTGATGCATTATGGGTGCTGGGGTCCAAGCTATTTAAACGGACAAAAATATAATGAAATAACATCTGAGATGCCAACTAATAGACACTACTATCTTAATATAGGATTTGAATAATGCTACTAATGACTGAAATCCCCTAAATTAGACTACTACAGTAAAATGAAAACTGATAATGTGCTGACAAGTCATCTGCAGTCCATCTTGAGCAACTGACCACATCAAGCATATGATTAATGCCCAGGAGTGTCGATATGCATTATGCAATGAAATTTCTGCCTATTAAAGTGAGATGTGTGGCTACTTACCGGCTGGTGGGCTTGCAATATCCTGGATGCAGGAGTTTCTTCTTTTGGAATATATATAAGCGGTGACACTCCATCTACAAGCCCTGATGTACCAGGAAGGGCATCCTTTTCAGCGGCAAGCTTGTCTAAATATATATATATATATATATATATATAACCATTTCCCTGACAAGGACCAAAGCTGAATCTCCGTGAAAGCGGAACACAAGGGAAAGTGGCTGCCACTGGAGACCGGCTCCAGCATGACTCCTGTTTCACCTAAAGAGGGGTAGAAGCGGGGCACTAGGCTTTTGAAAACCCACCGGAGGAAATTGAAAAATCACGGGAGAACTACAGTGACCAGCATGCCCACCAGAGGGATAATTGAAAAAATTAAATAAGGCATCCCCAATATAAAAAGGCTGTCACTGCAGAAACCCAATGCAAACAGAGCGGCACACCTTTGAAAAAGTCGAGTGTTCGACGAAACGCGTCAGGACTGCTTTTAGACCTGACATCATTGGCTTGAGTCTCTCCTCCATTTTTTCTGTTTGCCTCCACTGTTTTACGATGTTTTTGCTGGATAATGCTTTGGGCACTGTGCCACTGCTGATCAGTGCCACAGTGCAAGTGCTCCCTATGTTAAATTACTGTATTGATTGAATTCCATGTTTGGCTTATTTGGTTTACTGTCAGTCCCTAGTCTAGTGCACCAGGAGTGCCAGGGCTGTAAACGCAAATGCCGCTCGTGGGCTTGCAGCACATGTTGTGCCACCCACAAGAGCGGCCTAGTAAAAGTATGTCTGAGGGTCTGCCATTGCCAGACCCGCGTGCAGTCTAGTACTGTCACGCCGACTGCGCAAGTAAACCTACTTGCCAGTCCCTAAACCTTCCCTTAACTTCATGTTAGTCATCCCTATGGTAGGCCCACGGGCAGGGTGCGTTGTAAGCATAAGGTAGGACAGGCCTGACCAAGTTGGCATGTCCTAATAGTGAATTACAGCCATATTTGTTTCTCACTATTGCGAGGTAACCTGCTCTCCATTAGTTAGAATGGGCTGCCCGGATTATTAATGCTATAATCCTAGCGGGCTCGGGGAGCATGGTGCAATGTCGAGTTTGGTATCCCTGAACTCGGGGTTTAATTACGCATCCGTTGGTTTGGATGGTTTTTGGACTCTGGGTTTGAAAATAGCACTTTTAGAAAGTGGCTATTTTCTTGTCTAACTATTTCTGGTCTCTGCTGGTTTGGTGTGTGTGTGACAGGAGCTGGGTAGCTCCAGAGGTCTGGATGAGTCAGTGTGGGATGAGTGGGACATTTGCGTTGAGACTAGGGGGAGGAGTTGCTGATAGCCGGCCCTGCCTGATACAATGCTGGCTCCACCTCCTGCCAAGCGACTGATGGCTCTGTGCCTGCCATGGACGATCCTAGCCCCACCTCCTACCAGGAGGCCGATAGCTCTGCTCCTGCCAGTGAAAATGCTGGCCCCACCTCCTGCTGGGCGTCTGAGGACCCAGCCCTGCTCAGTGAATAGGCCAGGGGCCTCTGCCTGGCTCCACCCACAACAGACCTCGGATGTTGGGAAATCCCCCTGCATGGACAAAGGGATCAAAGCCAAAAAGGGTATAAGAGAAGGACCCCTGAACCAATAATTTAGATCACTTCTGACAAGGAACCCTGAAACCAAGGACAAGAAGCCTGCTGATCCAAGGACTTGCCTACCCCTTCTGCCAGTGTGCTGTTTGCTGGGGGGAATCCTGCATTGCTTCTTTATTTGTGCCAAGGAACCAGGAGAGAGGAACTGTGTGTGTACTCTCACGCTTTGCTAAGAAAATCTCCAAGGACTGGAAGAGTGCCAGTCTCCTGTTGAAGTCACAGGGCTAAAGGACTTCATCTGCTAAAGTGCTATTTGCTGGAACCTGTGAATCCAGCACCTCTGAAAGAACCAGCAATCTCGACGCCGACGGACGTCGCCGAATCCAGCTCGACATCGTGAGTAACGGCTCCAGTGTCCCGCTTCCTCGACGCGGGCCGCCGGGCCTGATCGACGCCAGCAGCAACGCCAGTGAGTAGTGAGTTCGGCTCCAGCTCCATGGGACCTCGTGTCTGCACCGCTGCTGATCGCATCGACTTCGTGCCCTCTCGACGCCGTGAGCGCTGCTCACTCTTGCAACACCATCATCGTTATCAACGACTACTGAGCCCTGATCGAGACCCAAAGATGCGACGCCGGATTGTTCGACGCCGCTGATCATTGTGTGCTTCCTTTTCCTAAGGTACTGTGTTGTTGGGGGTCCGTGTGACTCCGGACTCGAAGTAGCGCTCCTCGCGGTCGACGCCGAACCTTTGGATTAACTTTACCTCGACGTCGTGTGACTCCTGTGTGGGTTACATTGTTGCAAAGAACTGTGTCTTAAAGAAGAGTTGCTTTTGTTACTAAAGACCTTGTGCTAAAGAAGAAACTACATTTGAACTATTATTTTCCCTTCCAAGAGTATTTATTAAGATTGTGTATATTTTTTGTCGTTATTTGGTCTTGTGCTAAGCCTTATATAAAAATACTTATTTTTATAATACTACTGTGTCGTGTCCATTTGTAGAGTATTCACTTTATTACTGTATGTGGTCATAAATGCTTAACGCACAGCCTCTGAGATAAGCCTGTCTGCTCTGCCAAGCTACCAAGGGGGTGAGCAGGGGTTATCAAAGGGTGTGATCCCCTTGCTCTGACTAGAAAAGGTGTGTCCCTATTTGTCAGAAGTAAATACCTCTGCCAACTAGAGACAGCCGGTTCTAACAACTGCCAAACCTGCAAAATTTAATAAAGAAATTACCTCAGCCCAGTGAAGTGCGACTCCAATTTCCTTAAGCAGAGGAGGAAGAGTAATGCAATATATATATATATATATATATATATATATATATATATATAACCTACTGGCAGTCGCCAGTAGGTAGTTATAGTTAGGATTATTTTCAATACAAAATCTCAACATTCGATTGTGAATAACTTTGGCACCGGTTGAGGAATCTGCCTGAAATTTTTTCAAATTTGCCTCGCGGCGCTCCGGTCCTTCCCTGAAAGTTTGGGGGGGATTCGTCAAGCGGGGGCCGAGATAAAAGGGGGGTCCCAAAACGTGTTTTCCCCATGTTAATTTCCATAGGGCGGTCAACCTCACTTTTAGCCCGAACGGCTGAATGGATTTCCACCAAACTTGGCAAAATTGTAGGGACTGGTAGCCCGATGTGCCTTTGCTATGTCTCAAGATATGTGCTCTAGTGGATTTTGAGTAATTTAGGTTCAAAAATATATATATATATATCTATAAGCGCGCCCCGGTACGGGCACCGGGGCGCGCACCAGCGCGCTACGCGAGTTTGCGCGCAGAAAGCTGATTGGCTCTCGGGTGTCTGTAAACATTCCAAACAGTCCGGAGCGGCCGCCATATTGTGTCTTGGTAGGATTGAGATATAAGAGGTGGCAAAAACAATGGGGGAAATTACCAAAAGGGGGCAGGGTAGACCCCCCTGACCCCCTAGGTTTGATGTGGGGGCCATAAAAGAGCCCCGCGGGCCCAATTATTATTTTTTTTTTTTTCTTCGATTTTCATGGGGGGAGCGCCCGGTACGCGCTCCGGGGAGCATACCCGGGGAGCGTACCATGGGGAAAAAGAATGACAGTTTTTAAAAAAAGTAGCTGTTTTAAAAAAAAAATTCTTTTTGCTGTTTTTTTTTATTTAAGTACCTACATGTAGGTACCAATGCAGAGACTTAAATTTAATGTACACCGTCTCTTCTGTAGATATCTTGCATGTTGTTACAGAAGTTATTGTGGTATATGGAATCCATACCATAGTCTGTCAGGAAAGTAGAAACAGATACTTTAAGCAGTCCCTGAAAAGTCCTAAGGGATCATGGGTAGTCTATCCTGCTCCCTTATGATGAAAAAGAGATGTAAAATACACATTGGAGATAATATAGTGGGAGAAAGGTAGTAACTATGAGTAAACTTACTATGTAAAAATGAATAATGTCTCAAACAATTTAAAATTATTAAATATAAATTTATTCTTCTGATTCTTTTTCAAAATTTAATAAAAACTTCCAACATAATATTGTCCGGAATTTCCTCATAATTATGAGTACATGATTCAATTTGTTCCAAACATTCTATCAACTGTTGGTCCAAAGAGTCATCCATGAAATCAAATTCATCTTTTTGTTCTTCTCGATTCTCAACTTTTACTTCAAAAGAAATAACATTTGATTGTTTTTCTCCATCCATTTTCTTTCTGTAAATTGCATAAAAAATAACTATATCAGTAGAGTTAGGGTACTGTTCGGTTTAAGTTCAGACAGGTACTTCCGAGTTTTTAACAGTGAAGTAATTTTTGAGCAGTGTATGGTTTCAGGCAGGAAGTAGAACTATTAAAAAGTGCTTGTGATGAAGCCTACGTAAATTCATAATTATACCAGAGAAGCCTAACTCAATCCATAATTATAACAGAGAAGTCTATCTCAATCTCTAACTCTTACAGAGGGACAGTATATAACTATCAGAAAACGTTTTCCCAAATTAACTTAAAGTGCACAACATTGTTCTCCTTCCAAATTAACAACTTACCTTTTTCAAAGTAGTTGACGTTTTCTGTCAAAATACTTTAAAAATGTACCTCAGGTAGTATTAGTTAAAATGGCTGTGTTTCCCTCTCATTTTTCATATATATTCATGTACTTAACCAATCAAATGTCAGCACATAAAAGTATAAAATGTAGGTAACATTTTAATTGGTTGTAAATTCCAACACTTTCATATGTGTTTTTGTCATGTAATTTACCTCAGGATATTTAGACAGGGCTACAGCCTAAATGGCTCAATGGAATACCACCATATTTGGGAAAATGGTAGGGACTGCTATGTAGTAGGGCCTAGTCTATATTTGGTGAAAGTGTCTCCTGTGGTTTTTATGTAAATTAACTTCCCACATTTTGTGGGGAGCGCTCACCGGTGCGCGCTCCTGTACGTGCATCGGGAGTGCTACGGGAGTCCGCCATCTTGTGTTTCGGTACAATTGAGACACAAGATGGAGGACAAACAACATTGGGAATGGGTAAAAGGGGACACGGTAGACAGCCCCTGACCCCCTAGGTTTTCTTATCGGGGCTTAGGAGGCCTATATAGGCCCCCCCCCCCCAAAAATTTTTAAAAAGAATTCACGGGGGAGCGCCCGGTACGCGCACCGGGGAGCGCATCGGGGAGCATACCGGGGAGCGTACTTTGGTGAAAAAAAGTGAAAAAAGTTAGAGTAAAATAATCATTTTGAGTGATCAGAGGTAGGATAGCCCTGAAAAGAGCTTGTGGGTTCTGTGTCTGATTTAGGTACCTACAAGTAGGTTCCAATGCACAGTCTTAAATTCAGAAGGAAAATTCTATTCCCCTCATCTGAGAAGTGCACACCATCTCCTCTGTAGATATCTTGCATGTTGTAACGCAAGTTATTGTTGTATATTGAACCCATTCCATAGTCTCTCATGTAAGCAGAAACAGATTTATTCACATGGTTCCGTGCTTTCTCAAATTGTGGACAAAATTGGTTGGACCAGTGCCATTTCTGTCTTTGACATATATTGGAATATACCAAGGCAGTTTGTGAAAAAAGTGTCCTCAATTGACCAAAGCATTTCCAGACCTACCCCAGTCAAAGTGCCCAAGTCATTTCCACCACAGTGCACTATTAAGAGGTCGGAGTTTGGCAGATGCAAAAAGGTTTTCACCAATGGTTTCAATTGGTGACATCTCAATCCTCTCTGGCCAATCCACTTGATTTCCACATTTGATAAATCAAAGTTATGAAAATGTCTGCTAACTGCATACCTTTGAGCCCAGTGGATGTAGCTATGTCCAATAATCCAGACAGAATACATGGTGAGAGAAGGTTCTGGTGCAGTCAGATGAAGTGTGGGAATGAAATGGCAGTTGGAACAGTAGGAGTTTACAAAAAAAAAAATGTGGAGTTTCCCTGCTCTTGAATCACTAGCAATGATTGGTGGATTTAGATAGTTGAAAACTAAAAGTTAGGGTGCATGGTTGTGTTTTGTGAGAGAAGCAATTTGAATGGTTAAGAAAAAGTCAATTAATGAAATAATGCACCGGATAAGCTGGTGTATTGAGAGGTCAAACATCCTTGCTGACTACATTTGCAACATTGTAGAATAAACTTTTGAACCTGAAAGTTCAGTAAGGAGGGAGTTGCTATGGTAACAGGTAGAAAGGGCTGAGAGTTGGTTTGAAAATAGTGAGGGAAGAGTTTTGATTGGTTGAAATGAGGCATATGTGTGTAGAATTAGAGGTTTTCTGTGCCAATCATGGTTGCAGTGTTTTGAGTGCATACCTTTTGCTCTGCTAAAGATTGGTGTGTGTGTCTGACACGGTTCTCAATATTCAAAAGCATTTGTAAAGGTAAGTAATGATTCATTTAATTTAGATAGAGACTTGTTTACTCTATGGAGAAGATTTGGAAGCAGATTGTGTTTTTTAATGTTGCTTTGTGTCATGTTTTTTGATAATGCTTGGTTAAAACATTTTGCTGCATAGAGGAATTGTCTTTTGTGAAATAGTGAGGTTTCAGTAGTGAAATTGTATGCTTGTACATAGGACCTGTGCTGTGTTTCCTAAATGTGATGCAAAAAACGATTTTGGGGCAAATTAATGGTTTTTACATTTTTGAGAAGGAATAAATAGTGTAAATGAGGTGATGCCTGTCCAGGGGTGTAGATGAGGTGAAGCCTGTTTAGGGTTGTAGACGAGGTGAGGCTTGTACAGGGGTGCAGAGGAGGTGAGGCCTGTGTTCAAGAGTGTAGTGGGACAGAAGCTTGTCCAGGGGTGCAAAGTAGGTGAGGCCTGTGTCTAAGAATGCAGTGGGAGATAGGCTTCATGAAGTCCAGTTGACTGCATTCTTAGACACAGGCCTCACCATCTCTGTTCCGCTGGACAGGCTTCACCTCCTCTGCGCTTTTGGACAGGCCTCACCTCATCTGCACAAACTGCTTCCTAATCTGAGGAAACACAGGTAAAATGTGCAATCATGTAGATATGTTGTAAACTAGTGTTTATATCATTTGCTTATTGTCATTCCTTTGTTGTTTGCTAATAGTGGTCTATAATGTGTTATTATTTTCTTTACCACAGATTGGAATCAACAATTCAAAAGTTTTGGTAATATGCCTTCAAGGCAGAGGAGAAGGAAAGATGTCATATGGAAAAAAACAAAAACAGCAACAGAATTAAAGCACTCCTCTACAACAAGTACTTCAAAAAACACAAAAAAGCTCCTGGTAAGACAACTAAGTCTTTTTTTCGGAACATATGTAGAGCAAAAAAAAATGGTAATGAGAAAGAGAATACACAGAAGGAGAGAGCAAATTTGAAAAGGAAGGAGAGGCTCCCCAAAAGTGTTACTACTGGACCAGGAGAGAACAGTATGTATAGTAATAGAAGACAAAACCAATTTAGGGACATTCGTAGATGAATGTTTCGTAATAGGGTAGTTTTAAATTTGTTAAAAAATATGAAGAAAGGTAAACAGAGAGCTGCTTTCTATAAGAAAAAGAAAAGTGTAGAGAAGATTGTTGATCAGGCTTTCGAAGTTAAGAAAAAATTATTTATTTTAGTAATCAATAGAATTAGGATACTTAACAAGGCAATTGATGTTTGCAAATCGAACAGTAGATGGAAAAGAATAATTAATCGGACTAATTTTTGTGAAGTTTTTTCAGGAGAATGGATGCATAGTTCAAGTTCTGAGCTATTTTTTATTGAGGAGAGTTACTTCCAGGAGAATGATTTGGTGCATGCAGTTGACACCAGTGGTCGCGCATATGAGGTGAAAGCCGGTTGTCTGATGGAAAAAGAGAACCTTGTTTCCAGAGATGCAGAAGAGGTGTTAGCTGATGAAGTTTTAGGGAGACGTACTAAGGGTTCAGTGTACACATGGAAGTGTAGTAGTATTTGTAGTGTGCGACAGGATTCAATCGATTTGCTTCGTAATTTCTTACGTACATATAGTAAGAAAAGTGTAAAACCGAAAATGAAGATCTTGCAAGACTTAGATCCTTGCAGAGTGAGAGAAAACACAGGTTTGCATGGGCATTCACTGGCGTGTCTTTCTAGAAAAATATGTCAGAGTGTTTTTCATCATTTTAGGATGTTAGCAGTGCATCATAGTAAAGTGAGGACATTAGTGAGAAGGTTGTATTATGCAAAAAGTCCAGCACTTAAGATTACACGGTTAAACAGTGCTCTTTTGCATGGATCTGAATTAGATGTGAAGAGCATTTGTGAAGAAATTGAGTTTTGTTAATTTGGGGACAAAGAGGACAGTGTAGAAATGGATATAGTAATAGATGGTAATGTGGAAGACAATGTACAGATTTTAAGTACAGAAAAGTTTGACCAGGAGATTACCAAGTTTAAGGTGAAATCAAGTGAAAGGCCTAATTTTACTTGTGTGTGTTGTCGACGGACTCATTATAAGATTCAGACTAGATTAGTTGATTTATATGCAAAAAGTGAAATGGAAAACAATAGTGAATGGCAGGATGTTGTAACTTATTTGTTGGTGGAGAATTCTTTTGATTTGAGTTCTGATCAGCGTATTTGTAATTATTGTTTTAAAAAATAAATGAAAACAGAATGCCTGCTAGAGCTGTTCATAATTATCTTCAGTTGGTAGATATTCCTTCTGAATTGATGGATTTAAATACTTATGAATCTATTTTGATTCAATGTGTCCATCCTTTTCAGGCTATTGTTCGAATGGAGCCTCAGATAGGGAAATTGCCTCCTTCGGATTTACAAAGAGGATTAAAGGGAAGAGTTGTTTATTTGCCTCTAGATGTCAAGAAAAATATTGATACAATTGGTGTAGAAAGAGTAGAAGAGGATCCTCTGGTTATTCTAGTTAATGGGGTTCTGACAAAGAGTAAGAAAATCTGGCAAGATTTAGTGGATGTTAAGAAAGTCAAAAAGGCAACGTTGTATTTGGTCAAAAACAATGAGTACTACAAACATGTATGTGTTGGAGCAGAAGAAACAGCTACAGAAGAAGACAGTGATTGTTCAGTCGGCCAAATTGAAAAAGTTGATGTGTCTAGAAGTAAAGAAATATATGAACATTATACTGTTCATCCTTTGCATTCCAAAGAAGTAATTGGGAATGCAATTGACTTGTTTCAAATGAAAGCAGCAAAAGCATGTCCCATTAGTGTATGGGAAGAAAGTTTGGAAGCTCAGTATGTTCCTCAGTTATTTCCAACAGGTCGAGGTGGACGATATGTTGATCGACCAGTTCAAATTCCTGCAGCTGAATACCGGACTTTAAGATTATATGCTGAAGATCCAAGGTTTCGTCAATGCATTCCGTATTTGTTTCATCTACTGTATGAAAGTGACTTGTCTGGGCTTTCTTATACAGTGAACCATATACTGAAAAGTGGAGCACATCTGCAAAATGTTTCGGCCAAGGAACGTTATGGAGAAAGTCAATCTGCAAGACAGTATTTTGGAATCTCAGCTAATCAATCTGTTATTGGTCAGTAGCTACATGAGTGTCTATATGTGTTATTGATTGGTTGCCTGAGTATTTGTATAGGAGGCTGAGTGTGAGTGTGGGTGGGTTGGAGGTGTGAGTGGTTGATTCACTTGGTGCATGGGTTCAAGAGTGCATCTGTAAACAGCTGTATGGGCCAATGAGTGTGTGTTAGGGTACGTAGATGAGAGATTGGATGTCTCAGTGTACATGTCCAAGTAACTACAAGGAAACTTAATTCCCCAACTTCAAACGCACCACAGGGCGTGTTTGCACACTTTTGACATCAGGCCACACCCCCTTCCTGAACCACTCTGCAAACGCACCCCCTGGTGCATTGTAAATTGGGGAATTAAGTCCCCTTCAGTCCTGAGGGTCCCTAGGGGGCCAACTAGCCCACCAGCTACCTCCAGTAATAGCCACAGAGCTATGTTGCAGAGTGGTGTAAAAAGGGAGCATGGCCTTGGACCACCTCTCTGCAACACAGCTCCCTGGCACACCCTGCAGTGGGCGGAGCCTCTGCAGCCAGGAGATGTTTGTGAATAGCATTTGTAGGATATGTATAGTACTGTTATACCACAACACGTACTACAAAGTGCATTTTGTAATTAGACCCCATTCTCAAGAAAGGAATGAAAGAATTCCTATCCCACATGTACCTTCATACTCCATACTTTCCCTAATCTTGCTCACTTCTTAATATCAGTAGTTAAACTATTTAGTATGCACATGGTCAACTACATTGTGATATATGTAGGTGTACTTATTTCGTAGATCCTGAATATGTTCAAGTCAGGATATTGCTTTTTTTTCTGAACCTAGGATCTAGCTCTTTTTTGTGCATATGTATATATGGTACACATGTGGCATCAGCAACCTTGACTTGTGTATGCACTTTACAGTTTGCATCTTCTTTGATGTATACATACCCTTGTGTTACATTTTTATATATAATCTCAACCTTCTCTTTGCGGTAAAACAAACTGATGTTAAGTTATTATGATGTGCAATATAGAACACTTCACATAAATAAATTAAGGACATAATTCTGCTGAAATTGCTTGAACGTCCTATATGTGCACAGTATAAAGTGTTGTGCAAGGATCATGGATTTTTATGCATATTTAACTGCACCTAGAATGTAGTTGATTCAAAACTATAAACCACAGTCTATGCTTGAATTTTAAGCACTGGGTATTTTAATAAATAAAAATGTTATTCAATGTTTTACTATATTTACATATAACAAACTAAGTATTAATCCTTGCAGCTGTGATCAATGGCAATTGAACACTGATATCTTTCTTGTGCTGCTCTAAGAAGTGCATTGATTTACATGCCTTTGTCTTTAATAGTTTTTGTTTAGGATTGATTCTTGGCTATGCTATTGCTGTTCTGCTGAACACAAATAGGATTGGTTTACAAATTAGTCTATAACTCTTGCAGAGGATATGTAGAGCCAGTCAAATTTTCAACAGACCTTGCACTACAAAATAACACAATCTTAAAATAGAAAATCTACCATTGAAGTTTGCATGAATCTAATAGCTTGCCATGCGTTTATTCATTATGTGATTCAGTTTAAAGGTCTCCTGTGGACAGTTGCTCAGAATTAGGGCAGTTTGTAAATTAACATTGTCTTATAGAATGAGAACTACTCCATGTGTAAAGGTCAGCAGCACTTTATGCACAGGCAAAACCTTGTGTTGAATGCCATAACACAAAAGAGCACAAAGGGGAAGTATACACAGTGGAGATTTATACTGAATTACCTCTACCTATAGGTATATCTAACCAGGGCCGCATACCTGGACCTTGTTGCATGTTTTGCAGGTCTTTTAAGTAAACATGGTCCCCAACTGCTAGCAGTCATGATTAGTGATAGTGAAACATGTTTATCTGATTATGGCGCTCAGAGTAATGAATTGGTGGACCTTTTCATTAGTCGACCGGAGGATGCTGCTTCTATTTAAGGCACGTGCACACAAAATTTGTAAAAATTTTGTTTCAGGGATCCCAGAGTTATTTGTGGCTTCAGGGTCAATAGTGGCAAAGAGCCTCTATATTACGGGTTCCAAAACTAGAAATGAAGAGCCAGATGTATGACGAGATTTTGCATGCTCAAATGGGTTTGCGACCCATTTGCGCATGCTAAATCTGATAGGGCCATGTACAAACACTATTTTGCTAGTTGCAAATATTTGGCACTTGCAAAATAGTGTTTAGTGACTCGCAATTAGGAAGCTGTGTTCCAGGGGTGCCCCTTCCTAATTGCGACTCGCAGCCCTATGTATGAATGTTGCGGTCGCAAAACACTTGCAATTTACTACACTCTTGAAGAGGTTGGTAATGCAGTCACAGCGACCCCTTCCCCTTTGCGAATGCAGGGGTAAATATTTATTAGGGTAGCCAGTGTCCCAGGGACCAATACCTGCCCTTAAAAAATTAAACCAAATAATGTTCTTTTTTTTTTAAATGCACCCCGTTTTCCTTTCAGGAAAACGGGCTGCATTTAAAATACAAAACTGCTTTATTTAAAAGCAGTCCCATACATGGAGAGGTGCGAAGCCCAGCAGGCCCCCATAACTGGGAGGGCCTGCCATTCTCAATGAGTTCCAAAATTGCGGGTGCCTCATTATTAATCATGAGGCATGCAATTTGGGAACCCATTGAGAATAGCAAACAGTGTCTCAGACACTGTTGAACATTGTAAATTACGAGTCGCAATTTACAGTGGTTGTACATCTGGGTCGAAGAGCCGAATATAGCACTTGACTCTCAGGCTCACTCAAGGGGATATCATTGGCTAGGAACTCCGAACTTAATAAAACTTAATAAATCAATGTCCAATCATTGATTTTACTTGAAAGAGAAAAGCTTACTTTATCAATACACTGCTAAACACGGCTGAGTAATATACATGAAATTACAAATATTTATGCATTTAATAGTTAGTAACTTTACAGGATTGAAAAATAAGGCCTACATGATTCACAGTCAATGCAGTGTCCATACAGAGTTCAGGCCTTCTGAAGTGGTGACCAGTTACCCAAACAAAACAAAACATCAGGTCTATATAGTTTATATAGTTCTTATTAGTTTTTCATGATGCAGCTCTCCAACCAAAATGGTTGACTGTGTTGACGAGGGATTTACATGATAGAAATCCTAATTCTAATGGTATACACATACTCCAAAAAGTGTGTAAAACTACACAAGATTCTCCTTTTCAAAATATAGTTCTGTATAAACACGTTTATGCTACGGTATCTTCAAGTAGACGTCTAACCACATCTACTTTTATAATGCAGGTATCTTACTCAAGAGACAACGCACATTTTTAATCAAACCTATTTCTACAATGAAAGTCTTCTCCTAAGTGCAATGTGAACAACAGATCAGGATAAAGAAAAGAGAGTGTAACTTATCCTGAAGTAATCCTAAAAGATAAGGATACCCATCAGTCACCACACGATACTGTCCTTCATCATTTGGGACACCTTACGGATCTTAACATCTGTGAGAAATAAGTGATGTATGAGGACTAGGTAGAATATCCTCCATCAACATATAACTCCCTGTGCTGTCCTTATGATGGTTGCAAAAACAACAGTTGATCGACAGAATGCAGACCAATGTCATACATTCACCCCAGTACAGAGATCTGGGCCTAAACCCATCGTTTTTTGCACTCCACACCACCCAAGTTCAGACATGGCCTTATGCAAATCAGCCTTGACCCTGTGACTCATGGGAACAGTCCAGCCCGAACTGCCAAGCCATGTCTTTCCTGGACCGGAATCAAGCATCCTAGGACCGGTTTCTGGCTATCAGCCGTCTTCAGCCAGAATAGCTTGACTCCGCGACCTTGGCATTGCTGGAACCACTCTAAGCAGGCGAGACATGATGATGATAGTTCCCTCATGGGGGTGTTGAGATTTATGCTGCATGCTCCACTCCCGATGTTGGGGGCTGTGGATATTACTTACATACGAACGGTGCAGTACCTTTAACGGGCCACAACTCCATTTTATTTAATATACGAACACATTAACGACCGCAACGTAATCTTGTGCTTAACTATCAGTCTATCAGTATGAGATGACTACCTAATAGAATCGGATCACGATACCAAACATAATATGATCAAAGACTCCATTGTTTCACTTTGCATAGTCCAACAGTGAATCCACTATATCGTATTCCTAAACATAGAGACTCAAAGAGATGCTTTTTCCCAGAATGCATAAAATGGCCATATGGTTAAGGAGCATTTAACTTTTTTTTTTTTTTCCTTTTCCTTTGTTTTTAGAGCGGTGCTTGGTCTCCCTGAGCAACAGGCAGGTGAGGTGAGGTTCATTTCTCCTGCATAATAGGTAAGCAGGGGGCGCATTACATTAAAGTGATAAGGTTACACATGATGTGAAGACAAATTAATTTTTACCTGAGCAGTATGCCACTAAGATTAACTTTTTATGTAGCATCAGAATGTTGACATTTTGGAAACCTGATATTATTTTCTTATACCTTCATGATGCATGCTACCATTTTTTAACAAGTTTTTTCCTTACCAGTGACAAATCAGTCAATATGCAGGAAAGAAACAATGGACACCTAGGATTCCAGGTGACAATGTTCCTTTTTTCTTTATTTACTCACTATTTGCAAATTGCAGTAGCACAGATTTACTAAAGTCCTGAGGAAGTCAAGGACTATTAGGTCCACTATATTGCTGAAACATGTCGACCTATAAACTATCTGGGCGGATATTTGTTTGGAACTGCCCGTTGTTGCTCTGGTTTTTAATATTGGAGGATTAAGTAAAAAATAAAAAATGTGTTACTCATTCATCCAATTTTAACTCACTTTCTTTCACACTCACATGCACTGCAATTCTGTCACCCACTGATTTAGACGATAAGTTAACATTCGCTGTCAGGAGCATCATCCTGGTGTTTGCTATGGATGACTTGATTCTTTTTAGGTTTATATTGTGGCATGCATGCCTACTAACTGGGTAAAGTATCGATCTACGTGGGTGAGCTTGAATTAAGACTTTCTGGGGCAGACGGTCACTGTCCCCTTTGTCTCCTAGGCAGCAGCCTGTTACATGTTGAAAGAAGGAAAGAGAAACTAAAGTATAGTCTATAGAAGAATTTGAGAATTTTCTGTGAAAAATAAGGCGGACGGGGGATAGTCGTAGGCAAATCTTCCATTTAGTACCCATAGGCCGATATGCTCTAGGTCTTCTAACAGCTCTAAACTGCTCTTAGGAGATTTTCCGTGGCTGCTTTTGATTTGAGTTGGAATGTTCCAATAGTAGGAAATGGATTTGTAAATCTTCATTTGATGTTGTGCCTAAGGTTTGTTGATTTAAATCGCCAAACAAGATAAGGTTCAGTGTGTTGTGCAAACTCATTAATTGAAGCAGGTATTCGATTAAGATTTTTGACTCCTTTTTTTTTCCGTTTCGAGTTTAGGTATGTGTTGATCAGTAGCACTTCCTCCTTATTGCCACTAATGTTTAGATGAATCTTAATAGTATTTACTGATGGTAAAGAGGAAGTAGATTCCGGTGGGTGTGCTGATGATTTTTGTTATGTTAATATAGGTGTCTAAACCACCTGATAGATGGCCATATTTGGATTTCCTTAGGTTTTTAGATAATGTAGAAATTCAGCACCTGCTGCCTTACTGTTCAACCCATGAATGTTCCAGGAGCATAGCCTCAGGATTGTTTTGTCGTGGGTTCCCCATTGTTATATGGGTTAATTTGTCATTGTGACCGTCCGGTGATATTGATGGTTCCAATGAGCTGAGTATTTTCAGAAGTAAAGGGATGATGGTAGTTGGTGCCTGTTTGTGTGTTGAGCACCTGTTCCTTATGGGGTGACCGTCCTCGAGCTCCCCTAAGTACCAAGGATATTTTGTCTCTGTTACTGATCGTTCCATCATGTGACCTGGAAAGTAGTGGAAGCGGATATCCTATGTTGTAATTCATAGAAGTTCGTATGCCTCAAGCTTTGAAGGTTTCCCGTTCATCAAAGACCTTATTTGCATTTTGAATGGAGCTCCAGGTAGCCTTAGTGGATTCCCTGCCTTGGGCTATTTCTGACTTTATAAATTATATTGATAGAAGATTGGTTGTGTTAATGCCTTGTATGTAGGTATTGCTCCTAATAGTTGGAGAATAATCCCTCTGTTCAGGGTGTCAAAAAGCCCTTTCGAGTCATACTCTGGAGTGAAAAGTGTAATGGTAGAGTTTGTTGTTTGATTAACTGGAGGTGCTCTTCATGAATTTTCTCCAAAGGTGCAAATGGGCTGCTGGGTTAGCCCGCTAGGTTTGTCAGATTTTGGGTTTTCTCAACACCTAGGACCAAAAGGGCTTCTGTGCCGCGATCTGTATTTTTATTTTGCATTACAGAAAGGTCCTGGTGCCCAGTTGTTGTTATCGTTGACCCCTGCGGTGCTCCCTGCACATCTGTGTGTGCTTTACTAGTAGTAGCATTTTTTTGTTTCACTGCTCCTGACACTGGAGTTGGAACGTGGGTAATACTGTGGGCTGAGAACTCATTAGACGTGGTAATTCTATTATGATTTTAGCTCTGTAGTTGTATCAGAGGTGAATCTGAAGTTAGTACTGGCACCTGATTTGGTCCATGCATGTGGGGGGACCCCCTTTCCTCTGTTGATAATGGGAGTCGGCTACTTTTGCTGTATTCCTCATTCTGTCCGGCTTTACTTTTTCTGATGCCTGAAGTGCCAGTTTGGCTGCTGTATGATGCCAAGACTGCCCCAAATGAACTGTTGTCACTTGTACCACATTCTTGTCTGTCGTGGGATGATTTTCCTTTGGCTGACTGGTTCATGAGCGATTGGGGCTTTTGCTGAAGGGGCGTGTTTAGATATCGTCTGCTGTTGGTTTTTAGTGACAAAGAGGGGATATACTTTTGTGTGACTCAAGAGTGTTGTTTTAGTACAACCTTTTCTCCAAAGTTGATGACACTGCTTAGCGTTCTGAGTTGTTGTCTGTTCATTTTGTAGCAATTGTGTCCCAGAGGTCGTAATACCCCTGGGGAGCTCATTTGGTTTGGGGCAGCAGCGTTTTTGACAACAGAATCCTTTTTAAGTGGACTGTTGGGCGCTGCTTTGTCTTGATTCACTATAGCTTTTTCTTGATTTGGGCCCTTTGGCAAACCCTCTATGAATGTAGATACAATTGAGGGAAGCGACAAGAGTTTGCCAATAATGGGACAACAGCTGCAGTTCAGTTTAGCCTCCTGCTGGGCTCTACTGATTAGCAGGTTTATTTGCCCCAATTTTCATCTATCCCCCCTACAAAGAGAGCAAGGGTGTCAAGTAATGTCAGTTGCAAATCCATTTTATCAGACTGATAGTGTAGCACGTCAACAGTCTGCTGCATATTATTTAGTAGGATATCCCATGTATTCTGTGCTTGCCTACCAGTATGCTTTGTTGAGTCCAAAGTGGGGCTTGAGGGACTATGGCATAAAATTGGTGGATTTTATTCTGCTTAATAATTCCTGCCTTGTTCGATGACAATACTGGCCATAAGCAGTGGAGGTTTTTCAGCATTGCCCAAGGCATAGGAAGCGACTTAGTCAGCCCACTCCTGTGATCCTAGGTAAGAGAGAGCGTCCTGGCCACCTCCCCTGGATTCCATGGGAATATTGGAAGTCACGTTTGAGATCTCAGCAGTGCCCCCTGTTTCGACTTCCGGTGGTAGGTGGGCCCTTGACACCTTGATGGCCTTTGAGTGTAAAGGCAGCTCTTGTGAAGACATTTGAAGATGTTTTTGGAGTTGTCGTGCAGGAGATTGATTCAGTTGGAGTTTGCTTGTGTCATCATGCACTGGGGTTATACCATTGCTGTTGGTTACCGCTGACGCATGCAATGGTTGAACTCCATTTTGCTTGTTTGAATGATTTGTTATAGTTCCCTGTAGCCTGGGAGGTGAGGGAGGAAAAGTAGAAGTGGCCAAGGTTGGAATTGTGACACGCTACTCAACTTCCATTACCGCTTCCTCCACCCTTATTTGTGAGTCAGTCAGTCATGATACCTTTATTTGATTTCATTAAAAATCATAAAAGGGTATATAAACCACCATAGTAAATTGTAAATTAAGTTAGCATCTCTTGACAATACAAGAAGTAGGTACATAACACAATCATGTAATTGGACAGTCATCGATAATTAGATTTTAAAAGTATCAAATTGTCCAATAAAATATTGTTCCAAAAATTTGCGAACAATAAAATACAAGCAGGGTGTTCAGTTCTGGGCTCTCCGGTTAGTTTGTTTGTATTTTTTTTGTCCAGTTCTTTTGCCACCATTTTCCAGAAGGTTATAGGTCTACAAGAAAGTTGATTTGACAAGCCTCTGAGACATTGTATAACTGCCCCTCTACATGTCCTTATTTGTGAGTCATTGTGGCTACATTTGTTAGATTCAGAAATGTTTTCCGATGTTTGTAGGGAGTCCACTATTTGGTCCGCAGGAGTTTCCACACTGTCTTGTACCGTAACAGGTATGCTAGTTGGTTGAAGGTGGAAGAAGAGGATCTTGTAGACCTTGAATTTTTCCAATGGAAAAAAATATAGATGATGCTGCATCTTTTAAAATTGAAATTTTTAAGAAAGTTTTGGTTGAAAGATATGTAATAGAGTTCCCACCCATCCAGGGGGTTTCCCATCTTTGGGGAGTCCAGGTAGCTGCTGTGCTTGGCCGGAAGGACCTACTACATCCTCAGATGGCGCTGCCAGGTCTATAATGCTTGGCCTCAAATTCCCATTGCTATTGATTTTGCGCACAAGTACTGAGGGATGGCCCCTTTTCCTTCCAGACTTCTTGGTGGGGAATGTTTCCAAGTCCACTATCTGAGGCCGGTGCAGGTACAAATGCTGGTGCTGGTACTGATGTATTTGGTTGAGCAGGTGGCCCCTACTCCAGCTCCATATCCTTCTTCCGGACTTGTTGCCAAGGAAATTCAGTGCCACTTGTGTCTAGCCTTGCTATCTTACTACCTTCTGTTGCTTTGAAGCTCCTTTGCAGTGCATGCAGTTATCAGTGAAGTGAACAAGCCCAGTGGGGTGAACAGGCCCTTTTCAAATCGTCCTGGCCCTGCACTGCTCTCAGCAAGTTCTGGTGCTCCAATGCTGGGGTGCTCAGGTCCAACACTGCCAATCTCACCAGCTGAGTAGGGCTGAGCTTGGTGGTGTGGGGAGAGAAAGAGCGCAATGGGGAACATCCTTTTCAACGCAACTTTTACAACGCATGCCTTTACATCGCAAGCCTTACAACCCATGCCATTACAACGCATTGCGCTGGGGGGCGCTCTAGGATAGGAACTAGATTTAATGTACTATCCAACACCTTCCCTACTATCCACAGGGACTGGGGTTGGAATAGTAAATTAAACTATTCACTATCCAGCACCCCTCAACACTATGCGTTGTAGCAGCATGCATTGTAAAACCTACGATGTAAAAGCATGCGATGTAAAAGCATGCGTTGTAATGTCATACATCCAGCGCAATGGGCCTTGGGCAGAGAGCAAGGCATACTGGCAAGCCGCAAACCGCACCCACCCTCGTTGGGCTGCTTCCGCACTGACCAGGTTCCCACTCTGCGGCTGCTGCTAATAGTGGCCACTCTCTCTGCACACATGCTCACACTCACCTCCTCTTACCCCCGCAGCTGTTTTCAGTTGTCTTCAGGTGCTACTGGTGCACTTGGCGTTGCCTCCCGCAACAAAAATATATAATACTAAGTACTAATACTAAAACAACAAGCAAAATAAATTGTAGTATACCTGGTACTAAAAATGAACCCTAGAAATTAACTCAAAAAACAAAATGTTACAGACATAATAATTAAAAAATAGAATTCAAAAAACATTTAAAATTTATTGAAAAAAACAAAAGGTGACAGGGAGGTTATAGTTGGAAAATAGATCTTAAAAAGCCTTAGAAAGTCACTGAAAAAAAACAGCGGTTACAGGGACGTTATAGCTAGACTCAGATTATACACGTACAAAACCATAGACATTGAGCAGTTATAGTTATATGAGCCAACCATAACTTACTCCCCCACAATGCACTGCTTATGAACTCACATATTACATCTCTCATGACATGGTCAGTGACATCACTGATGACAGCTCAACTGACATCACTGATGGCATAACCAGGGCTGATTTGGGAAGTGTCCCATGAACCTCATCGGCCTGGACCCTGCTGTATCCTAGCTGGGAGAGTGCCACATTCCATGAGTGAGTGACTGAGGCAGCAGGGGCTTTGGGCATTAAAATTAAAAATGTGTGGGTGCCTTGGGGAAATCAAGGTTAAAAGCATTGACTGGATCCCAATAGCACCACAGTGGGTTCTAGCTGAGGAGCTGACAGGGGTGGCCGGAGCCTTGGGAGCTTCCCTACAGCCCTTTACTAAACAAAAAAATATGTGGGTGCCCCAGGAAAACACTGGGGCAACCTATAAAAAAATAAACAAAAAAGAATAATAAATGAGCAGCAGGACCAGCTCATTTATTATTCACTGCTCCTGGAAGGGGTGGGTGGCAAACTCTGCTCTGTGAGCAGAGTTTGCGGAGATTGACCAACTCTGTGCTCCACTGGGAGCTCTGAGTTTGGCAAAAAACCTCTGATTCTCCCATGTGGGATACTTTGCCCCGCCACCCACCCTTACGTACCTTCACCGAGGCTCTTGGCCAGTCTAGGTGCTGATCTGTCTGCACATCAGGCACTGTGCTGCCATCCGTCTTGCAAACATGGAGGTCATCTATTGTGTTTCTTCTGTAATTTAACCCCTTCACTGCAGGACTCGTGAGGACTGCGCATACACGCACATTTAGGGGCAGATTTATGTTAACTGGCGCATCCCCAGGGATGCGCCAGTTAACGTGCGCCACAGTGCGCCACAGCTCCGCCAGCCATGGTGCGCCGCATTTATAATGCGGCGCACCATGGTGCAAAAACGGCACAGATGCGTGACGCATCTGTGCCGGAAATGTGGCGCATTGCTGGAGTTGCAGCTCCAGCAAGGCTCGGGGGTGCCCCATTTTAACAATGCTGCGTCAAGACCTACGCCTGCTTCAAGCAGGCGCAGCCTTTTGACGCAGCATTGGCTTAAAAGTGACTGAGTGAAATCTCATAGATTTCACTCAGCCACTTTTGCGAGGCGCACCTGCACCGGAACGCCCACCCTGCGCCGGAACGCCCACAAGCGGCGCAGGGCTTTACAACGTGATGCATCTGCCTAGATGCGCAACAGCGGCGTAAACGTGGCGCAAGGGCCTCATAAATCTGCCCCTTAGAGTGGAGACATTAACTCGGTCTCCACTCTCCATGCGCCCGAAGGCACAGTCTTTGCGAGTCCCGCAGCGACAGGGTTAAATGACAGAAGAAACACCGCAGTTCACCATCATGGCGACAGGAAGGGTGCCAGCACCATGCCTGGCACAGAGCAGCACCTAGATTGGCCAAGAGCTGGAGGCTGTCTGTGTGCTTCCAACCGGTTCTGCGACTCTGCATGCTGCTGGAATATTTTAGAAACATATATTTTTTTTAAACCAAAACACACTGTGAATAAAGGAGAAAGTTGAAGGAGGCAATGCTGCTATGGATAGTTTATGTTCTCCAGTGACTTTTGGCATCCTGCTGCACAGAGCTTTTACGCAACTCAGCAGAATTCCTCATAGTACAATTCTGCCAACTCCTCCCACCCCTACGTGTGAGGGCTTTTTGAAATTTTAGATTGTCTTCCTGGTGTTGCCTCTAGAAGGGGCACAGGCTCCACAAGCTTCCTTATCGTTGTGACGACTGCAGGAAGCACGGAAGCCCCCAGCAGCATGAAAAAAAACTACAGTGTAATGGGTCATTGAATCCTTGACACTACGAGAGCTTACCATATTTTGTTAAAGCACTCCAAGTTTGAGCTGTAAACTTTTAACCTGAAGTGCAGATCCCCCTTGTGGTTGGTTCCTTGTGTCTTTAGTTCCACTTTGCAGCCTAAAACGTTTTTAGAACAAGATATGTTTATCTGCTCAGTTGTGTTGCCCGCCCGGGAAAGTGTTGGTGAGGAATGTCTGCACTCCCTCTTTTTATGGAAATAGTAGTGTTTCGGAGGATTGGGTCCCCGGTACACTGCTCATATCAACCCCAGGGATTGGGACCCCATGGACGGTGACTGGCTCGGCGAGGGGGCTACATACTCACCCCCCAAAATATCAGTTGGCATGGTACTCTCTTATCCAATCCTGCCAAAAGATCATAGGGGACTCACCAGCACTATGAATTACTACACTAATATTTAATTACACAATACAGCATCAAATACACCAATTTCTTCTTCTAGCAGCCATGGTCTGCTTGCGCTGCACATAAAAGTACAGAACAACTTTCTCTCTAATGATATTTCTTGATAACTCATGACAAATAAACTGTTCCTAGAAAATAGAATTATGAACAAGGCATAAATTACTTTGTGCATTGTTTTAAAAAATGTATGTCACCTTTAACATTTTTGTTACAACAGAAGAAATTAAATGGACTAATAGAGAACTCTACGTGTTGTATAAGCTTTACACATGAATAAATAAACGACAAGCAAAGTATATCTTCTTACATAATCAGACAACTTAGAATTGAACGCTTTGAAACCTGAGAAACCTTTTGAATGGTTTTATGCAAAAACTGAAGAACAGTTTTGGATGGAGTCCAGGAAAAGAACATGAAGAAAATCTGCTGTTGAATAACTCTCATTAACAGCAAACCATCAAGCAAAAATACTTATTCCCCTACAGACCTAAAGATTTATCACTTTTTAAAAATATCTACATACACTCTTTTGGTAAAATGCAATGTTTTGTTGAGACTGAAACAAAATCAATTGGGCATCCCCAGTCACTACATGTGCAAAGTTAGTTAACTGCTTGATTGTTCTAAATCTACGCAAATTTGTCAATTAAAAGTGATATACAGACCCTCTTCCTCTTGGAAGCCGAGAAACCAGATGTTTACATATTTTGTATAAATTAGGCCATCATTTTCAAAGTCAAAGAAGGAACAGGATTGCTCAATATGTATTTGATCCTGCACAAAGTCATAGATGGTCTGATACATGTCGAAAATGTCCCAGAGACAAAGATTGACACATTTATACATTACTCTCTGGTATCAATTTTTGTTTCACACATTCAAGGACAAACATTTGATTGTGTGGCTCATTCACAAACACCTGTCATCATTACTAATAGCCTTCAATGGTTCTTAGAAAGATCCCCAAATTCTGATCTTGGAGCACCCATGGTGGGCCCTCTAATTACAGCACTTTCGCTTGACAGGGAAGCAGATGGTATGTATGCTTTTGTTTTTTTGACATACCTCCGTGAGCCAAATGCCAGGTTCACCCCTATTATGCAACCTGTGTAGAAGTTGAGGTGTTTCTGCTTTTTTAATCTTTCATTCACTATGGGTTTTTGGTTGCTTTAATCTAATCTTTGTGCCTGCCAAACCTTGGCAGCTTAATCTTCTTTTGCTAATGTTTTATTTCAACTCGAAGATGTAGCCTTGCTTTTTTGCTTCAATTGTTGTGTGTCAGGGGTCAGACGTGACCACACCCATTAGATTGTTTTCCCTCAGTAGAGAAACATGTAAATTGAGCAATTTGAACATGGAAATTAGACAGGCAGTGTCCGCTGATTGGCAACTAAATGTATACAAAGAGTTTGCCTTTGAAAAAAAACAAAAAGACACAAAGGCAGACAAACAAGAAATATGAATGATTATTAAATAAGAATTTATTGACGGCCAATCTAATGCACAGCATATGCAAAAGTAATATTGCAGATATTAAAATAATTGCAACAAGCATAAATGAACAAAGAATAAATATTACCAACACAGTCAGCATTGGACATTAAGTAAATGTTCTTTTTTCGTACTTAAAAAATGAATTGCACTAAAAGGTTTGCCAGTGTAAGGAATGCACAGGAATAGTTATTTCTGTACCTGACTGCTGAGGGCAGACAGCAAGTGGCTGACTGTAAACATAGTTTGTCTTACTGGCATGCCATGGTGTTCTTAAACTTCAGCCTTGACGGAAAACAATGAGTTCCTTTGGTGGTAAAATGTCCCGTCTCCTCGAAAAGATCCTCGATGTTTCTCTAATTCCCGAAAGATTTTTATGAAAAACTGATTTTCAGACATTATTTAACATTGGAGACAATACATGAGAATTATTCAAAAGATTTTTTCCCCCTTTCTACATAGACATTCCCTTAATGCCTACAGAAAACAATATGTAAACATGAGCATCTCAATATTTAATTTAAAAGCACATTATCAAAATGTATAATAAATTTAAGCCACGTTGTCATACAACAATACTTGGAAAGTTGCAAAATAAGCAACAGTTCTAAACCTAAAAGATCCTTGAAAAATGATGAACGGGTAAACAAACAACAAAGCCCATGACACTCTCAGAACATTAGTGAAGTTGGCATATATATTTAAGTGTATCATTGCACGATTATATATATAGCTATATAGTTGTGCATAAATAACATAATTAAGCTTAGGAACAGCCATAGGTCATAATACACTAGGTAGCCTGTAACAAAATGTGGTGCAAAAGCTAAATACAAAAGCAACATACTGCAGGGAAAAAACAACAGCAATTATAGACCCTTTTCTCAAATCAACTTTGATTAGTAGTCAGGTTTCAAACATCCATGTCCATTTTATTAAACGTAGTGTTGTGACTGAGGTGTATTGGCTGCATGGGCACCCGAGAACTGTAGAATCGTGTGTGGTCCTATGGTTTTTAAAGCTCATGAAACGCTAAATGAAGTCCACATGCACAGGCTGTGAGATTTGAGAGAGCGCAAACTGACCAAAATGTAGAAGTGCGTCACACTTACACGTAGTAAGCACAAGTCATGAAGAGAAATGCCATGAGTGCTGGTAGTACCTACATCTATATTCTGAAATGTGTAGTTAAAGTAGAGATTTAAGTAGAAGTGGAACTAATACAGAAATGTGTGAAACAAATGATAATTAAACGTGATTATTCCTGAAGCCATGTTGTGTAGCTGCTAAAATATAAGATGGCATACGAAAACGCTGAACGTGGTAGGCCTCAGGGCCTGAGCTAGAAGGGAGGGGGAAGGTGGTTCAATTTCACAACGTGGCTTGCACTAATGTTTTAGTAATAATAAATAGACCATGATTTATAGATGTGTTTACTGAATAGCAGAATAAAAGTACTAACATGCCATAATTAAAGAAAAGTCGAAAGTTATAATCATTATGAGAAATGTTGTAGGCCTGAAAAGTTTAATGTTGATTTACACATATTAGTTTGGGCCGGGGGAATGTTGCAACGCGGTTGGAAAACTATGAGAATTGGGATTTGGCTGCAGATGTCTGTCTGTAAAGAGAAAAGGGGGTATTCAATTATACGAAATAATGAATAGAAGGTTGTTCAAGAGATGGACTAGACATGGAGGAGGGTTCCGGAATGTTTGAGGGGTATCAGCGGGCCGGAGACGAGTCTGAGAAGCAAGGTCGACTCTAACCACAAGGCCTCATCATGGAAAAAGCCAGAAGCTACACCACGTGAGGGGCGTCTCACGAGGGGCGTCCTAAATGTTGTTGTATTTTTGTATTAGGGACAGCACCCCTGGGTGGAGTTAGAGCAGAAGCCTGAGGACCCTTAAGAGAGCGGATGGGTAGGCAGAGAGGGGTCATGATTGGAGAACTATAGGTTTTCACCAAGAGACTGAGAGTGGGTGACTTCCCTTGGGAGTCATTCACTGCTGACACCTTTTTGTTAGGTAGGGACCTGGTTAAGTAGGGATACCATCTAGATCAGGGTAGGGACAGCCTAACCTGTATTTTCCCTCCGGCTGTAAATGTCTGAGAGATCTCAGTATGTGTCTATGCTAATAGCCCTATTATTTTTAGAACTGGTTCTGGTAGTTTCCGTTGCTCGTCTGAGGGCTTTCAGAGAGCACATGTATGTAGTTGGGCCCGTGTATCTTGTGAATCTCATCTTGAGATGCTTGTACCTGCAACTTATCTTGACTTTATAATAAATCCTTGAAAGCTAGAAGTTGTTTGTGATCCTTTGAAGCGGAGTCCTTTATTGGGTGAACTAACTTGGTAAGAGATGCACTTTCTTCCCTCAATGACAGGCAATAAAGATTCAGTCGACCAGATCGAGGTTTAGATCAATAGTGTTAAGATATCGATCAAAATCTCGCCCTTCCAGTTGGTAGCTATAGAGAATGGTTGCCTTCTTGAGGAAGGTGATCTAGGCCAGGTTAGATTACCCCAAGGCCCCTAGAGATCGTTGATCGGAAGAACCGCCCGCCGAAGAAGGACCGGATGACGTGAGACAGAAAAGCAGCAGTATCGGTCGAGAGTGAGTATAAAGGGTCATGCGTGTTAAGATTGCGGTGTTTTGTATTGTATCTATGTTGTAAATGTCTGGCGGAGTTGAATGCTTGTGGAGTGACTGTGGAACAGGTTGTGAGCGCGCACAACCGGTGGAAATCTTAAGTTCAAGGAGAGCTTAAGTGGTAAGGGTGTGCCGGACACCCAGAGTAATTGTCAACTAGTGTGAAGGGGGGTCACGAGGTACCACTGACCACCCGAAGGACCGAGATAGGGGGAACGTAAGAGTGAGTGCGTGAGTAACGGACGCTGGTCGGAAGTTACTGTGTGCGTAAAGAACCTATCAGAGAGACGATAGACATCTCGTCAGTTGTGTTGACAATTACAGATAGACTGTGGACGTACAGTCGAGGGAAGTGACCGCTTGGTCGGAAGTAGTCATTTTTCGAAGTATGAATGGGACGCATGCATGACCGCGAAGAGAGCTGAGAAAGGAGGGGTGCTGCTGCGAAGCGGAGACTAGTGACGTCAGAAAGTGCCGCGCTGGGATTGGCCGGCCGGTGAAAGACCGCGCTGCGATAGGCCAGCTAGCAAAGCCGCGCTAGGATTGGTGGATTGTCATCAGGAAGTAAACAGAGTATTCAAGCTGGAAATTTTACGCATAATTATGAAGTGTTTTAAATGGTTAAGAGCGCTGTTTAAAAGAGAGCGCAGGGGATCGTATGAAGGGGAAGAAGCCCCGCCGGAGGGTACACCAGCCCGTTATATGGGGGCCAATGTTGGGCTGCATACGATTCTATGGATCACAGAGTGGAGTAAGATGACAGACGGAAATGAGGAACTTACGTTCCCGAAGTATGGGACGTTCAGATTAGAGGTGTTACACAGATTAAAAGCAATTATGACCTCAACGAGACCCTTGCCTAGACCAACCCAGTTTGAAGCCCTTAATGCATGGATTAGGGCAGCGCATGAAAAGAACATGAACAGACGGCAAGAAAGAGTGAAACGCTCGGTAAGGGCAGTACAGGATGCCAAGTGGGATGCGGATGCTAAAAGATGGAGGGTGCATAACCTGGAAGTAAATAAATTATATCCAGTGTTAGAGATGCCCGGGAACAAAAGCCCCCTAGAAGAAGATGACGAGAGCGAGACAGAGGACAGCCTGATAAACAGATTATTGACAGACAGGCCACCTCCGTATAACAGAGTAGGGGGAGATGTTGAGAATAGTGAAAAAGGGGGGGGCAATGCAGGAGAGCATGGGCCGCTTCCCAGTCCTGATTGGGATCCCGCTGCAAAGAAAGAACTGTCCCAGTTTAGCCAGGTGCAACAGGTGGTCGGGAGGTTTGTGGTGCAAAGGCCGCCAGACACGGAGTGTGCCACATCCTACGCATTACCTGATGCACTACAGGTACCTGTTACCATAGGTCCTATAGTATCGATATATGACCCAGAGAGAGCTAGAGGGGAGGAACGGGTACGGAGGGACAGAGAAAGAGCAGAGATGGCAAGGAGGAATGATACGATCAACTCCCCAAGCCAGTTGCCGATACCAAGAGAGTGGAGCACCCCAGTACCCACGGCAGGGAATCTGGGGGACATTAGATGGCCAGAGGATATGAGGGGATCAGGACGGAAATCCTTTCAGGAGTTAAATGAGTACATGAAGAAGTGGGATGAGGCAGTAGAGGCTCACAAGAACATCATGACTGCGGAAGTTGAAAGGGAAAAGCAGGACAGCAGAGCCCGGACTCACTGCGGGGCTGAAGAGAGCAGTCCGGAGTGGGACGGGAGGGAGAAAGGCAGTAGGAGAGGCACCCATTGGGCCCGGAGTGGAAGTAGATCAGACCTGGAAAACGGGGGGGTGTCTCGCCCAATACGTAGTGATGAAGACAGAAGGGCTCGGGAGTACAGAGACAGTTTTAAGTGTATCCACTGCGTGCCAGACAATAGAGAACAGAGTGGAAGTTGCGAAAGGCCGCACCATAGTCCCTGTGATGATGGACATGAGCGCAGCCCAGGGAATATGGGAAACCAGGAAGGATCGTATCAGATACTGAGTGATACGAGGCCAAGAGAGAATGGGGACCGAAGGGAGAATAGCAGAGAGGCTTACTGTGAAAAGAGAGGAGAGAATGGACAAAGTAAGATAGGGGGTAACAGGCCCGTGTTCCATCACCTTCCAAGATCGGATGGCCGAGCATGGGACCTGGAGAGATGGGAACAAGAGAGAGCACTCCCCAACTCTCCCGAACCCAAACGTAGGGCCCGGAGTTGGGATGGGAGCGAAGCCTGTGAACCCCCCTCGAAGGAGGTATTGCGAGCAGAAATAAAAGCCAAAAGACTCGATGTCTCCAGCTTAAAGTCGGATCTGGATGACATGGTAGACGGTACCCTGCCCTTAGAAAGAATGGACATGTATGAGCAGGATGAAATTCTGTTCATGGCAAAGGACGTAACTCGAAAGGCGAGGGCAATCCATGAGAAATTGGTAGAACTAGCAGGCAAATATATGGTGGACCTGTCAAGAACCAAAGCATTACAGGGCAACCACAGACTACATTACACAGACCGAGATCTAGATGAGAGGAGAACCATCGGATTGAAAACACACATAAGGGAGCTGATCACTGGAATAAGGACATGGAGGGCCCTAGATAAGTGGGAAGAGAGGTGGTCCAAGAGAGGGACCGTCAGGAGAAGCACACTTATGATGACACCAGGAGGGCAGCAGGGAGTAGAGACATACCCTTTGAGGGAAGTCGCAAATGGGACCTATGTCCACGTCCCTTGGAGTAGGGGGGATTTAGCTGCTTTTACCACCTCGTTCCCCAAACTGCGGGAAAACCCAGTGGAGTGGTATAAGCAAGTTGAGAGATTCGTAAAAATCTCAAAGGTCCTGTGGATAGATTTAAACACGCTGTTTGACATAGTAGTGCCAGGAGATTTGTGGACCGCATGCAAGGTTAGCGCTGAGTGGCCCACCATAGAGCCCGAGAGAGATGCTAAGACTAATGGGCCGTCCGAGAGTGTGATGGCAAAATTCGAGAGAGTAATGACTTGGCTGAAAGATAAAGTGCCAATGCAAGATATAGATTGGGTAAAAATTGACCGAACAAGACAGGAACCCAAAGAGACAGTTCACGAATACTACGAGAGATTGCTGAAGGCGTTCAAACAATATAGCAGTCTGGATGTAATGGATCCAAAGGACATAGGGCAATTTGTGTCCAAGTTTGTCTTGGGCCTGCGACCGGATATTAGTTTAATGATACAGCAACACTTGATCTGTTGGCAAAATAAACCCCTAGACGAAATACTGAGGTATGCCAGGTACTGCTGTGATGAGATAGACTCCAAGGCTAAGAAACTAAAGGAGAAACTGATGGTGGTACAGATGCAGGCAGCTGGGAAGGGGGGACAGCAGCAACAGCAACCAGGAACCGGTACTGGAGGAAAGAAACAGTACAGTCAGAACAAGGGCAATGAGGAGAACTCCACCTTTAAACCCAGGATAGATATAGCTGCCTTAAAGAAAACAACTAGGTGCCACCAGTGTAACGAGGTGGGGCATTGGAAACGCGAGTGTCCCTATAATGTTGAGATAGGAGACCAAGAGGTAGAAGAGGAAGTGACCCAGAGTGCGCCTGCAAGAGGGGTAACGCAATACCAGGGAAAGGTGCTCAAAGGGGGGGGGCCACCTCCCCGAGCTCAGTTCCCGCAGCCACCCAGAGTAGGGACTATGGGTAAGACCTATAGACAGATGCCGCTGTTTGTCGGGGGAGAGGAATGCTATTATGTGGACCCACTGACTGGACAGAGGGTAGAAAGGGATGACTGCACCCTCGGGGCAGCTCTGGAGGTAGATCAGAGGGGACCCTATGTTGAGGCCGAAGTGGCAGGGTTCCCCACGACATTTCTAGTGGACACAGGAGCCACCCGATCCACGATCAGATCAGCCGCAGTTCCAGGCCTGCCCATGTCTGGAGAGACCATACAAGTGGTGGGGGTCGCTAACAGGAGAATGACCAGTCCTCTGACTGAACCTGTGCAGGTGAAAATAGGGAAGTACAGTGATGAGCATCAGTTTGTGGTTTGCGATTCTAGTCCTGTATGTCTGCTAGGAAGAGATCTTTTGTGCAAGTTAAATTGCACCATATATTGCACACCACAGGGCGTGGAGGTATTGACTAATGACGATGATGCAGATTTTAAAGTCGCAAATTCCAGAATATGTGTGGAATTGTATCCCACTCTGACAGTAGATGAGCTCCCCTGGGATCTGAGAGAGACGGTCGCTTCAGAAGTGTGGGATTTCACTGAGGAAGAGATTGGGTTGGTGAAAGGGGTGGACCCAGTGAAAATTGTAGTGAAACCGCATGCTGAGTTTCCAAGAACACCTCAATATAAATTGACTCCAGAAACGATTGCAGGCATCAAACCTGTGATCGAATCCATGATTAAGCAGGGAATACTGAAGGAAATCGTGGGTAGTCCATGTAACTCCCCGATTATGGGTTTGCAGAAACCAAATGGGAAATTCCGGATAGTGCAGGACCTCAGAAAGATTAATAACATAGTCGTTTCGTGTTGTCCAAGATTCAGTCGACCAGATCGAGGTTTAGATCAATAGTGTTAAGATATCGATCAAAATCTCGCCCTTCCAGATTCAATCAGCTGAGACTGCCTTCCCACATGCTCCTAAGCTTCTAGGTGCTGCTCCTTTCATCTCCAGATCCAAAATGGCAAACATCTCCCTGAGGGTTTGCGCCTGCCTTTCACAGCTGATAAGCTGCACCTACTTTAGTTCAGGTTTCCACTCCCTTTTCTTTTACTTTTCCATTATGACAGTTTCTTCCTTGATTCCATTCCAGTTTTAACAAAAACCTTTGGTTTTCTTGTTGGGTGGTGTTTGATTTAATTGTTTTTTCCAGTTTTTTTACTATATAAAGGGTTCAGTCTGGTTGGAGTGTAAGTCACAGCACAACCATGTTCCTTCTCTTCCTTCCTTGCTCTCTCGTCTTTCCTTTATGATGCAGACTTCTCGCTTACAGAATAATTCTACTATCGGATTCCTGATTCTATTTAATCTTTTGAACTCTTCATCCATTAAGGAAGTTCTTTATGCTTTTGTGCTCCATAAAACACAGTAGTTTTTAAGGTCACTTGCCTACCACATATTTCAGTGTGTGGTGACATTGTGGCTTCCAAAACGATTTGGCTATACATTGGGCTAATCTGAACATGTAGGATCAATCAAAGAAGGTAATGGCAAACCAAACCAACGAAACAAATAATCAAAAAGATGGAGGCATCAGAGAAATCATAGGAATGGAGATTGGGGAGTAAATTGTTGAAAAGTGATGACCAAATCGACAGTCAAAGGGCCAGCTTCTGAATATGGAAGCAAAGTTGAATCAATAACAGGCGTCAAAACTGGAGAAAATAAATCGTTGAATAAGGTGAAGCTCACTGCACCCGTTGCTGAGGGGCAGAATAAGCCGTTTTATATAAGGTGTACAGAATTTTTTACCGGTTGACTTTAGATGGAGGCCTGGTCAAGCAGAAACCACAATCCTAGTCAGGGGAAGGCACACACAACTCTGAATTAACCTGTTCTCAACCCTCCGGATAGCTTGGCACAGAGCAGTAAGGCTTAACTCAGAGGCAACTTGTAAAGCACTTGTTCTTTCTAGCAGGTCAAGAAGTGCATTGAAGTGGTGGTGTCTGAGGCCCAGTATTTATACCCTCTTGTGCCTTTGAAGAGAGGGAACCACTTTTAGAGTTTTCCCCATGGAATCTACTGGCATCCTGCCTTCCCTGTATTGCCTACAGACTGACAGCAGGGGTTATACAGCCATTTGTGTGGAGGTAGGGCTAATCCTATGCAGGTGTAAGAAGGACTGTGCCCTATTCCCCCTTCCCATTCTATCAGCGATGGTACATCCAGGCACACCTCAGCTCCCTATTCTGTGTAGCTGTCTAGGAGTAATCCACAAAACCTAACTGTCAACTGCACAATGTCATGTTACCCTTGGACAGGCTTCAGGCACTAAATGACTTAGGCAGTAAAATGGCAACTTCCAAAGAGTAGTATGTTTAGAATTATAATCTAAAATCTGATTTCACCATAAATTAGGATTTTTCATTGCAATTCCAAAGACACCAAACATAGACCTGTTCCCACTTTGAAAATATAGGCAACAGGCACTAAATGGGTTAGGCATAAAAACGCCAACTTTCTTAAAGTAGCATTTTCAGAATGGCAATTTAAAATCCAACTTCACCATAAGTAGGATTTTCAATGTGATTCTAGACCAAACTTGAACTGGATATCTCTTCTCATTTGGAAATGACACTTAAAACATGTAATAAGGCAACTCCAATGTTATCCCATGGGAGAGATAGGCCTTGCAGTAGTGAAAAACACATTTTAAAATGTTTCACTAACAGGACATGTAAAACGTAAAACTACATGACTACCTCTGTAAATACATTGCTCACTGGGCTCTGGGATATACAGGGCCTAACCTATAGGTGATTTATATGTATTAACAAGGAAGATTTGGACCTGCAAATGTTTTATTTTGCCAGGTGGAAATAGCAGTTTAAAACTGTACACACATCATGCTCTGCAACTGCAATCAGTGCTGCAGGCCCACTAGCAGTATTTAATTTATAGGCCCTGGGCACATGTAGGTCCACTGTACTGGAGACATATAAGTAAATTAAACATGCAAATTGGGGACAAGCCAATATTGCCATGTTTAGAGGAGTGAGCACATTCACTTTAGCACTGGTTAGCAGTGGGAAAGTGTGCAGAGTCCAAATGCTAGGAAAAATGAGATTAAGAAACATGGAGGAGGAAAGCATAAGGATAAGGGGTAGACCACCCTAAGGCTTACATGTCTATAATGAGGCAACAATAAAGTGGATTCATAGGCAACATTTGTGAATATGGGCAACTGTCAAGGCCTGCACCATGGACAATGACTAACAAAGAGTTCAAACAGCCTCTGTAGATCCTGTGGAAGCAAACACTAGTTTTCCAAAGAAACGCCCAATGTTCATTCAAACTAGAAAGCCAAGTTTGTACTGCCTGTCAGCCCAAGGAAAACATTAGTGTCAAGGGGAAGTGGAAACTGCTAAATGTTCCACATGCCATGGGAGAGTACTCTGATTGTGATGGGAGCATTGTATTTTATATTCTCAAAAAGAAAATCCCATTTAGGTATTTTATTTTTTTAAATAAAAAAAGAAACCTGTTTGATACAGGGCTCCGTCCCGCAACAGAGCCCTCACCAAACAGGAAAAGCACTGACAGGAACCACCAGCAATGCCTTATAAATAAACCCTAGTTTGGTGGTCATATACAAATGTGGCGGACAGTCCCTCCACCAGGTTGATGGAGTACTTTAATCCTTTGCCATGGTGGAAAAACTCTAGGACTTTATTTAAGCCCTTCGTCACTTTTTTGAAGCTCAGAATCCTCCAGAAATAGCAAGGCTGCAGGGTATAGCTGAAGAGGGCTCCACAAGGCCAAACACCTTCTCTGCAAAGTCTCATTGGATCAGATTTGCTGGTGCAGAGAAGAACGTAACACGATAAACCTAAATCTTTGGCCAGCATTGATGCACTATCATTCATATCGGTTTGACAGGTTGATTTCACTCCTTCATCAGTTCTCAGAGTAAAAAGTTCTCCAAAAGTTTTTAAGTCGCAGGTTTCAGGAAACTTTAGAAAAATTACACTTTCACACAAGCAAAGGGTCTGGGACCTTGGGAACAGCAACTCAGTTTCAATTCTCATTCTAGCAGAGGCCAGTAGCAGGATCAAGGGTAGGTCCAGTTTGAGTGGTTAGCTGGGCAGTTAAAGGGAAGAGGTCTGGAAGCTTGTCGTAGCCCTCGAGCTCCAACAGGTGGGCAGCCAACTGACACTTGAGAATCACTTCTTGAGTCCTTGATACATGTCCAGAAGGTCCAGTCATCCTTCATGTTCTTCACATAGCAAGGCAGTTACGTTTCTTCACTGGTTCATGAGTGTTCTGAGAAGAGTACTGGGGATACCATTTTTATGTTCACTGCTAGTCTATGGGTGGGGAAAACTTCTGGGCACTCCCCACCCAATGGGGTAAAAGTTCCCAGGGTTAGCCCTAAAAACTTGTGCAGCACTTCCTGTGTGTTTAACTGTACATTCTCACAGTGCCCTTCTCTATCTCAATTTAACATGGCAGAACCATTCTTCTCCTAGTTGGAGTTAGCTGTGCCCATACAGAGAAATGACTATGGTAATATACAGCCCCTCACTTGTGGTAGTGCCAGACCAGTTCTGGGGGAGCTCCTTCCCGACTGGTTTTAGAGCCAAGTTGACAAGGAAGACCAAGAGAGGTAAAGCTAGGTGTGAGTTACATATGCGAGTGACAGGGTAGGCACCCTTTAAAGCTTGGGAAGGGGCTGGGCACAACCATGCATGCAACCTGCTCAAGAGAAAAGCACCTTTGCATACCCAAGGGTTTTGTCCACTGTATACGAACAATCCACATCACACCACAGAGCAGCTTTTCGCCAGTCAGATATCACTAGATACTGGCAGAAAGGCACATCTTGGTTTAGCAGGAAATGGGCAACTTACTAGAAGTGTAATTTTCTAAATAGTAAAATAAAATCTAACTTTGCCATTAAGTTGGATTTTAAACTACTAATAAAAAAGTCCTTGGGTATTTTTTCTAGCTGCTCATAAACAAAATAAATATTTATAAGTTGTTATAATGTAACCTAGTGTTTCCCTGTGAGAAAGCCATTCTTGCTACAGAGCAAAATGACTTTTGAGGTTTTTCACTGACAGGACATGACCTCCATTTTAGATGCCATGCATCCTGCCAAATGGACATTTAGGGCATATGAAAGGGGTGACTTACAAATATTAAAGGAAGGTTTATGTCAGGCAAAATGTTTCTTTTGCTGGGTCAAAATTGCAGTTTAAAACTGCTCACCACAGCAGCACTGGCAAACTTGTACATACGTTGTACCATGCTACTTTAGCTGAGGACACAAATAATGTTGCAGTGCAGTTGTTGCATTTCATTCATGGGCCTTATGATAATTTTGTATCTTATTGAGGACTGTAAGTTATTTAAATATGCCAATTAAGGATATGCCTATGTTATCATTTTATTAAAAAGGGAGGGTGCAAGCACTTTACAACTGGTTGCCAAGAATAAACTGCGAAGAGTCCTATAAGCATCAAAATAGGGGTTCAGCTTCACAAGGTAGAAGACTGAGAGAATAACATACAAACAATGGTAATTTCCAACAAAACATATCCTAAAAAATATCATTTGTTTTGGATTAGTAGTTATATTTAAAGCATAACAACTTTTTATACAAAGAGATAATGAATGGGGATAAAAGTTTTGCATTATTGGAGAATCTCTTATAGAATCATCAAAGATAGTGCCCAATCACCATGTTGAGAATTAGGACGAGTATTGTAACACACTGCTGAAAAAATCTAGACGTAGGATCAAGATGAACAATTACACTGATTTCAGGAGTTTAAGTATCTGGAAGAGATACAACAAAAACATCCCTTACTTACTCAAGACCAGGATTGGAATCCTCTTGCGATGTTACTGCTACCTATAAAGGTGCTGTCTCTTGCAGTGGTGCAATTTCCTGGATTGGTACATATTACCTTTTAGCTTGTTCAGTTGTCTCTAGCACAAAATCAGAATTTGATTGGGATAAAGTGCTAGATCTAACCACTTCTCGAATAGAAGAAAGAATTTTAATTTGGATGATCTCTTCTTGTGATAACTCCAGAATAGGGAGAAGTCACACTGGTCTAATTTGGAGGTACTTTGGCATTGGTTGGGGGTCAATGGAACTCAATTGACATGTTTTAGTTTTGTTTGGCTCCAGGCAGTGATGCCAAAATAATGGTGGAGGTTCCTTCTACCCCGAGAATTTACAGGGATCTGTTGGAAGGTCCATGGAATTTTGTTCTGAAATCTTCTGCTGAACCAATTATCCCAGCTTAGACAGTCACTTTTCAGTAATTTTAGTTTTGACAATAGATTGTGCAGTGCCCTGTGAAGTGGAGTATTTTTTTTACACTTCCTGAATGGTCTGTCAAAAATAAAAAATCAATAAAGATGGAATTCAAACTGTGATTCCTTTCAAGGATACAGCAAATCAGGCACCAACATTTATACTCCAAACAGCATTTCCCATGGTTTACAATCTCCCTGAACGCCACTTGGCAAATTATTAAGTGCTTTCTGAGCATGATATATGTTATGGTACTAAAACAATCCTGTATCCAATACTCTAACAGTCAAGATTAGTTTAAGCGTATCAACGGCTCACTTGATAAAATGTAACCGTCTAACTGTAGACCTGGGTGAAAGTCATAATTTCTTTTATGGAAATTATGTGAAATACCTCCAAATTATGCCTGCTTCCATGTTATTACATGAAATGCCACTCTAGCACCTTGTATTCCAAAATTTACACCGGGACACGTTTTGCATGGACTATATCGCACAATTTCATGTGACGCAATATATGTGAGCAGCAACTTTAACACAACTTTGTCACAATCCATATTCCAGCCTTCTCCTGCCTGCCTCTTTACCTACCCATCCCATTCCAATGTAACCTGTCTTCTACCTTCCTGCCCTATACTTTTATTATATTTCACTTTCTGTCTTGTTTCCTTGTCTCTGTGATTTTTTAGGTTTCGGCTACCGTCCCACTGCTTAAGCAGTGGGGGGGCGGAGCCGAAATCTTTTGTTACTAGTATGGGGGCCTGAACACGCCCCTCTTCTCGATTGGCTGGCCTCGTAAATGCTGGCCAGCCATTGGAGGAGAGGAGCGTCACTGAGTTCAGGGCCCGCCTTGACGCGATTCGGGGGCGTTTCTGTGTCTTTTTTTAAGTCACGCCCTCTCCTCTTCCCATTGGCTGGAATTTTACCTTCCAGCCAATGGGAAGGGGAGAGCATGCAAACACGCCCCCGAATCGCGAAACGACCTGTTGCTGTTCCAGACTTGCCTCCCGCTGTCCGTGTCCGCCCCCCCCCTCCCGCTGTTGAGGACAGTACCGTGAGTTATGATGTTGAATTAACGGTAACTGACAACTGCAATGTTACAAAACAACCCTGACATTGTTACTCAAATTATTTTTCACATACCAACTCATGGCTGTTCCTGAATTGGAAAACGTAAACAAACTGCCGGTACTTTTTTTTTTCTTTTACAGAAAAGTGGGACTCCTAGACTGGCACAGGGCTGGTGGTTATTTGGTGTCCTGAGGCGGGTGGTATTGTGAATGGGTCAGTAACAGACTAACTGTGTAACATGGCATTCAGCGCACGTAGTTACCCAGGGGGTTGAGCGCCTCGGCTGCGGCCCGCAGCAAGTGCAGGTAGTCGGACAGAGTGCCGAAGTACACGGCCAGCAGAGTGCCCTCCTGCCGCACCTGCTGGTAGCGCTCCAGGACCGGCACGATCCCCGGCAGCAGGCTCTGCTCGGCCTCCACCCTGCTGCAGCAATCGTCCCCCGGCACCACCCGCAGCACATCCAGCCAGCTGAGCGCCGCGAAGCGCCGGCTGTAGGGGCTAATGTAGCGCTGGCGGTGCAGAAAAATCACGGCATAACCGGCTTCCAAGAAACTCTCTGCAGACACAGCGCCTCGCCAGCCGCTGCTGAAGTTATCCAAGAATCTGACAGTGCGGGACTCCAGGGGCACTTTGGTACCGCCGGAGGTCACCAGTATCACCCGCCTGCCCTCGGCCCCGTGCCGAGCCATAAAGTCCCTCATCAGTTGGGCGGAACATTGGATCCCGGCCGGTGGCGGAGGGAAATCCATCCCCAGGGATCCGGCCGCTTCCGCCATGGCGAGATAACTCTGGCTGATTTACTCAGACAGCAACGGTAGAAATGATTGGGAGGCGGGGCCAGGCTCTGTCATTTTAGGTACGGGCAAATGGGTTAAAATGGAAGCGATCTTAGTTGTGGGCAAGGGGCTGACATTGCCGCTGTGGAGCCACGATACTTTATGTCGAAGAGCCATGGAGGAAGTCAGAGTTGGTGTTATGAAAGTTTGAAATGAAAGCTAACACTGGCTTTAGGATGATCTAATGTCCGATATGGACACGGATCTCCGCCGCTGATTTGAATGTCCTCCGTGCCGACCTCATCCCTCATCTGATGTAAGTACTCGTTCCTTCCAGCTGCGCCCGCACCCCGTGATGTCTTGAGCCACCCCTGAGCAGGTTCACATGCTAGCAATGTTCCCCCTAAGGTGCGCGGAAGCTGTTCCCCCGAGCGCGCAGTGGTGTGTGTGGAGCGCGCACACACAGTACATCGTTAGGAAAGCAATCGCGTCGCCGCTTTTGAAATGCGGCGCGAAATATGGTAATTTCCTGTCTGCAGGAAGCCTCTGCAAGCAGTGGCTCCTGCGCTTGCTGCATTCCTTTCATAATGGAGCGCAGCCGGGGCTGTGTGTGGGCCTTTGTGAAAATATATTCTTTAATTGCGGCACCGTCCTGTGCTGCAATTAACATAAATATGTTCACAATGGCCCACACTCGGCCCCCAGCCGCGCTCCTTTAGGAAAAGAAATGCAAGTCCAAAAGCACGACACGTCATTCTTTTTGGACTTTCGTGCATGTCTTTTCTTAATGGAGCGGATCCTGCTGCAGCTGCCCGCCCGACGCAGTTGAATTATAAATTTGCATCCTAAACTGGCGGCGAACATCTAAATTGCTTATTGAGCCACGAACCGGAGTAGCTACAGAGAAAACTTTCCTGACTCTCTTTGCAAATATATGTTCCTGAGCCGCGGCCCTCAATCATGCCTGGTGGCCGTCGTTGCTCAATGCTAGGTGCGGGTCCAAGTTGGGTTGCCAGAGGCCAGCCAGCACTGCCTCCCGCCGGCCCTCGACGCAGGAAATGCCCAACGTAGCCAGGTATGATGATTTTAAAGTTGTTAGAGCCAGTGTGGCACGATACATTTATTAATTACGGGCCTGTTTCACCACCGATTATTACATAGGCACACCACGCGCCTGCTTGCTTGTAGATAATTATGTTAATTTTATAGGCAAAGATTGCCGTTTCTTGTGGCCATGCTGCACTGCTGTGTTTTGCTGCTGTTTTTTTTTTTATTACGTCACGATTTGGAGCAAGCAGAGGGAAAAGGCAGCTGAGCCGGCGCTGCCGTGACACTCACTGCCAGGACCCGGTACCATACAAGGCAGAGAAGGGAGGGAGCCCCACTGTTCTCCGAAAGCGGAAACTCCGCACCTGCAGTCTGGCTCCAAAAAGGAAGGGAGGGCGGTTTAGGCAAAGCAGGGGCTCACAACAGCTCGCCAGCCAACTGGGACACATTCGCCTGCATTGCTCAGTTTCCAGAGGGCAGGCTGTTGGCCTCCCATAGCAACTTTGGGGCAGTCTGGACTGTGAACAAACCCTGGTGGAAGAAGCAATCACTCACCCACCTTCCCGAGATGGGGTGCCAGCTTCCGCTTAATGGGCCTTTCTCTCCTCATCCCGCCTGAGAGGAGTCTGAGGAAAAGGTCTGCAGGCCTCATACAAGCGCTATCAGCAGGAATAGCATTGTATTTTAAGCAAAACTTGGGTTTTCAAAGCGCCTGGACACATTTCTTTGTCAGAGAGGAACTTAAAACGACTCCTTTTAAAGTAGCTATCAACTACATGACCCACGCATGTTTGCAAAACTGTATTTTTTTCACAAGGATTAGCTGTGAGTAACTGTTCCCTGCCATTTCTGTACCATTACAACAGTTTTACGATATCAGAGTTTCTCGTTTCTCAAAAGGGTGTAATTTCTTATATTTAAATATTTCCCTCATATTCATTGCATGATTCTGTTTGCGAGAAAATGTCACTCATAGTTATTGAAATGTTACTCATTATTACATTGAAATTATGAAAAAGTCACACATGGCAATCTGAAACCGTGGCAGCTATGAGCACGACTACAGGCTGATTGTGAGCCATTGTAAAAATATTTATGTTAATTGCAGCGCATGACTGTGCTGCAATTAACAGGAATACTTTCACAAATGCCCACAATCAGCCCGCAGCCATGCTCCATTAAGAAAAGAAATGCATCAAGACCAAAAGCACGTCGTGTAAAGCACGCGTCATGCTTTTGGGCTTGGTGCGCGCCTTGTTTCAATAGAGCACGGCTGAGGACTGATTTTTTTTTCCCCCTATGTATTCATTCATTTATTGAGCAAGGAAGCACTTTATAACATGTGACCAATTTCCACCTTCAGGTAAAGGACAAGGATCGTTCTATACTTGCTCACTATGCCGTATTTTGATACGTTACATCTGACAACCAATCACACTGCAAGGTCAGCGGCCTCGAAATGCTGACTGTTCTAATGCCAATCTTGAAACTTTAGTTGGTTGCCGGTCAAAACATTGCAGATAGAATATTTTTCATAACTGTCCAACTTGATGAAGAGGCTGCTTTTGAGGTGACATTAAGGTCCAGCCACCATTGGAGTCTTGTGCTTTTATAAACTCGAAGTGTACTTGCCTGTGTAACCAATTCATGTCATGTTGTGTGTATCCAAATAGCAAACCTGCCTTGAGACCCTTAACGTGGTGCTGTATGTGTGGAAATGCACCGGCTTTTCACTTTTTTGATCAAATGTTCGAAGTGATATTTGGCGCTGCACCCACACGCGTGGTCTGGTTCTTGGCGCACATAGCCGTGGCTGCAGCGCACAGAGACACTACACTGCCACACACAGACGAAAAAAATTAGAGGGAACATTGCTAGCAACCCCTTTTATTTTTTAAATTGACTTTGGTGATAGGTTTCTTTCAGGTGCAGAATAAACCGCAATTTCTACAGGGCCCAGGTCTCACTTGCACCGCAATTCTTTGCGAAGAGATACCCCATTCAGCTGAACTTTCCAAACACTTGCCTCATCCATCGCATTTTGTTGGAGAGTTTAATCTGGACCCCCTCAAACAAAGGTAAAAACACCTAGGCTCAACCTGGCCGAGCAGCAGAGAGCCGAACAGATCTGTTCATGTATGTGTCACAAGTGTAAGCTGCAGCGAACGGAGCTACACGCTGCTGCATGTGTGCCCCAGGAGAGCAGACAATCATGTCTGCCAAGTCGAAAGAAGACAGAAGGCCAATTGCAGCTATTGCTGTACCCTCCTCCTGCCTCAAATGCCAATTGTGGGGATGAAGGAGGCCACACCACAAGATGCCTCTCATTGCATCAAATCATGCACCCAGACCAATCTATTGACCCTGGATGGAGGAGAGCAAAATCGTGGCCTAGAACCATTCTTGCCCCTGCCTGTGGAATGTGCAGAACCAGGGTGGTCAGAGCCAACCCATCTGTCAAGAGTACTGGGTCCAGCCAATGGCGAAGACTGGCCCAGCTGAGAGACATCAGCACCACTTCCTGAAGGCTTCGGTTTCTGGGCCCCCCCCCCCCCCAGTGGAACATGTGATGCGCGAGGGTCTGCCCACAATCCTGAACATATCACGCTGTTCTGAGGTGACCGGACATGCCAGTGCTTTCTTGGAAGGTATCAGGCCTATCGGGCTCTCTTGAAGCTTCAGAGTATGAGAAGACTAGTGGGCATTAAATACAGTGCTCACAAATTGCTGAGCCTGGCCGTGCACTAGATAAGACTTCAGTTGGTTGAGCCACAAATGCACCTGCACTAGCATCCACAGACTTGAGGAAAGAACGGACTAGGGAGACACCACTTTTTGAGATGGAGATGAAATAGGAGGAATCTTGTATGTGCAACTTCAAGCTGAAAAGCCATCACTTTTGCGCACGCATCAAGGCACCACCTTGGCATACCACGTAAATCAATAAGGATGATATTTTATTCCCCGGCACAAAAGGCTAACAGGATATTAAATGGCACACAACCAGTGCTGGGCATTATGCCCTAATTTTTTTTTTTTAATTATTTCTCTTGGTATGTGATTTTTCTAAAAGGGAACAGCACAGAAGAAAGAAGTTGTTTCCAGTGTACTGACGATATAGTCGCCTACTGTACACCCAATATTTTGTGGAAGGTCCACTTTTCCCACAGCCACCTGCATGATTTCCTGCTATAGACAAACATATTTCCGGACTGCTGTGGCAGACACTGAAGTAGTTCCTTTGAAACACGAAGGCACCGATTAGAAGTGAGTCAGAGTTCCCAACCTGTGCGTAAACCCCCGTTTGCAAAGAGTTCAGAATTAGGAGGTGGCTGATGTTTAGTGCATTGGGTAATTACCGGATGTGTTAAATAGCTCTCCCTTTGTTGAATTTAGGCGGGGCAAATATGCCACAATTTAGAAGGTAAAAATGTGCATGGTATCCCTCAGAAACTCGTTATAGGTGCTACTTATTGCACCTAATAAATAACAAACCCCAGAGTATCGTTATTTAACTAAAGGAATAAACAAGCATTTACAATGCAACGGTTTCGCCTTTGGAAAAGTTTGAGCTATTGGCATTGTAAATGACAACATTTTTATTTATGTGTTGGTTTTGAAAACAGATAAATAAATGGCATTGTCATTTACATTGCCAATAGCTCTAACTTTTCCAAAGGCGAAACCGTTGCATTGTAAATGCTTGTTTTCTTTTCTTTTCTTTTTCAATTCATTTCTTTTTTTCTTTGGGTTTCTACTTTTTGTTGTTTTGTCGCCCATTCGCACCATTTTTGGCAGAGGCAGACACAGGCTAATGCTCCTGACAGTGCCATATGGGCATAAACCCATGCCATGCCATTTCTGGAGAAGGACATGACAGCTCTATTATATTTATCTGTCTCTTGTTGGTATGGGATAGCTGACTCTGCAAAGGGTGAAGCCTTCCTGAGCAGAAAATAACCTGGGGGCAAGTGCTGCAAAGCAAGTGATGCTACACCAGAATCAGCCATATCTAGCCGCAGGTCGTGCAACTCTGGTATCATGTGGTATGCAGAGAACATTATCTGGTTAACCTGCTCAATAAAGAGGTGACAGTTATGGTAACTTGCACCCCTTCCATTTGTAATTGCTGTTGTCCTCCCATCTGATATCACCTGTAAGTACTAGTAAGCATAAAATAGATGCAATATTACAACCACATCCAAGTCAAGCCTCTGCCTCCTCACCTGACTATGGATGGCAGTCAACTCGGATATCCAATAAATAGGTGTTGATGCAAGAGTTTTGCCTATGTGAATAACTGCTGCAACTCCTATCAAGCCTAAACAGGGTGCTGGCAATAGGTAACAATGGAGCATATTAACTAGAAAATGTCAGAGTGCGGAGCTGAGCGAAATCTGGCATCACTGCACTCTGACATTTTTAAAGAGCAGGGATGCGCCATATTTACTACAATACAGCACACCCCTGTGTTTTCCGAAGCGCAAGCCTTAAAATTAGCTGCCTAGCACCAAGGCAGGCACCCTTGTATAATAGTGCAAGGGTGCTTGAATTGCAGGAAATTATTATTTATATAGAGGAATGTGTCCCTTCCTGCACATAAACAATTAATGATGGCTATTTGTTACTTCTATGCATGCTGCATTCTGCAGCATACATAAGTAGCAAATCATCATTCTATAATGATTGTATATGTGCAGGTAGGGACATCCTCCTCCACATAAACAACCTAAATGGCTTTTTGCTATTTCTGCAGCACACGTAGAAAAAGCAGAAGTGTGGAGAAAAAAAAGCATTTTGCCCCATGCGCCATTCTAACACCTGCTCTTGCATAGCATTCATTTTTGGCGCTGCCACAGACTTACGTTTTGTAAATCTGGGGCAGTGTCAAAAAGCAAGGGGTGTTGCGGTGATATACCCACAGCACCACCTATTGCATACCCCTTTCTCGCAGAGAACTGCAGCGGAAAGGGTCTTATTTACAAGGTGGCATTAAGCCACGGTAATAGTAGTAGTAAAAATACTTTATTGGATTAACCATTTGATTACGATAAATAGAAAATATGCAGGCATAAAAGTAGATACAACAATCACATATTTACCATGCGTATCGTAAAAGAAAAGATATACATAGGTCGTGATACCTGTCTTTGCATTCATATACAGATCCAATAAAAAACATCTAGTCAAGTAATATTTTATAAGCATGCTCTAAAAACTGTGCCATCCTTCTGATTGCACTTTCCCCTGTGAGCCTAAAACAATAACGTTTAGCCTCTGTAGTTGTTCCTATTTTGGCATTATTAAATATGGGGCGTAAATATAACCTCCGTGTGGGCAAAAGTCTCAGGCAAATGCATATTAAACCACGGTAAGTGGCTTAGCACCACCTTGTAAACATTGAAAATGGCTCTACGCCACCAGAGTGGAGATAGGGGCTTGCAAATATGCCCCAATGTTTCTTATTTGAAGTACAGCAAACACAAAATTAGTCTATTACATATAAGAAAGTTATAGGCAAAGTATAGTTTATTCTATTGCATACCCACTTTTAAGTCAGGAATCAAGAGGAGGTTTCTTCAGTAGCTAGATTCTCTGTAGGCTTAGACAATAAAACACTTTTACAATACACAACCTTAGCCCACTGTTGAATATTATGTTCAGCACCAGGATGTCCAAATTCATGGGCAGGGTATGGGGAAGCTGTAGTTGACTTTGAATTTGTTTTACTTTCCTTGTGTAACTTTTAGCATTGCGTACACTACATCTGTTATACCAAGTGAAGATCTATTGATGGTGGAATTAATTTACAGCACAAAAGATATCACAACTGGGAAAAAAGGGCTAGGGAAAAAGACACTTGATAGGAAAGGGAATTTGGAAAAAGTTGAGTGCCACAGGCAGACAAACAGAGCACTTAGCCACTCCATGGACACTGCACATCTGAAGTGGATGGAAGATGACTGCTAAATTGACCTATTCACACAGTATTTAATGGCCAACAGACTTCCAATTCTGTTACCTCAGAAGTAACTCAAATACGGAGGACAGTCACAGAACTTTAATTAAAACATTTAATGTGTGAAAAGGACCTGTCTTGAGAACAATGATGAATGGATCATAGACCTGGAAAGCCATGGAGGTTCCTTGCAGAAGATAAGACCTGCTGAATGAGAAAATGAAAGGACAACATTATTTGAGAGTTAAGGTAAACTTGGTATGTGATGCCTGGGAGCAAGGATCATAAAATTGCATACCATTAATGAAGGCCAATCTCAGTCGTGGCCAGAATTAATCACGGGTGGAGGGGCGTGGTGGGGAGGGGGGTGCTAAATGTAATAATGCATTTTAAAAACGTACCTGTCCGCCGCCTGGCCGGGTCCTGCGTTTTCTTGGCTCCTGCTCCTGGAACATGAAGCAGGCAGCCTCCCTCCCCTTCCCTAAGCCAATCACAACGCTGCAATTGGTTGGGAAGGCACCCAGCCAGGCGACTATGAGGAGGCCATTTTCTCCATATAGGCTGCATTGCAGCCTACTTGAAGAAAGGGTAGAGTGTATATGACTGGTTTGGGCAGCCACTGTGGGCTGACCAAACCAGTCATGCTCACTCAGGAGTTGGAATACCACTCCTCCCCAGCCCAGCCTGCTCATAGAGCAGCCACGCCCACCTGCCCACCCGCACCCAAACACTTTTGCTTTCTCGCAGTGCGAAAAGCAGAAACATAAAATGGTATTTACCATTCTATGTTTCTGTTTCTCGCACTGCAAGAAAGTAGTGGGCGATGCTCCTCCGCCCTAATGGAGGAGCCGCCCCTGGCCATCCACCCAGTAAGCTAGATGCATATACTTGAATGTTTGATCACGCAAATAATAAAAACCTTGAATGTAGCTAAATCTGTCATGTCCACAACAACAATCACTTAGGGTATAACATTCAAGCCCCTGGTCATCATTATTTTAAATTAATCACATATTTCGAAACATCAGGGGTATGCCTCATTGAGTTTTCTCTTACAAACATAGCAAAAATGGGTCCTTCTCCTGAACACTGCTGGCGGGACATGCAGATTTTGTTTTCTTTCAAAAAGAGACAGACCTGATGGTCAAGAAATTGCGTAAAATACAGACATAGAGTTAAGCAAAGTTTGGCTATTTCACAACAACCAAGAGATTATGGCCTGCAGCTAATTAAACATCAAGCAAGTAACACTCCCAGAAACATATAGGCACACATACCCAGATTGATCACTAATTCATTACAAAAGCCTTTCCCATCTGTCATATTTATCTCTTTTGGCCTTAAATAATTAATGGAAGAAATGTGTTCTAAACCCGTGAGGTAATCTGTTTTTCCATTAAGTCCCACACAAAACCAGTTCAGTTGTTTGAATCTTTTATGATAGCCAAGCATGAGAATGAAAGCTTATGCATGGGAGACATCTGGTTCTTCAAAAAAATGGAGACACCCTTCTGAGCTTTTGTTTATTGCAATGCCTCTGATTGACTCTAAGATTACATTGTTGTTCAATGCCACCTTTTAGTCACCAGTCCAGAATGGCTTTGTGGTCCTTGAATATCAGCCTATGCCTTGGACCCTTGAGGAAATATAAATTTTATGGTCATGAAATGTTCCCTAACGTGTACCCACCGTCTCCATGTACAAGCTTAAAGTGCATGTAACTTCCCTCCTGTGCCAGCTATGAAGACGCAAATACATTTGCGTCCAACGTTAACATGTCCTCTTTCAGATCCACCCTGAATGGGCTGAATATTCCGTTCCTAAGTATGCCTTGCCAACGTCTTTTTGTGGTGTACTTTACACGTTTTTCAGCTCTGGCGAAGTAGGCCCTGAATTCTGCCATCGAGCCTTTTCCTGCCTTCTGACTCTGAATGCCTCGGCCTGGGCTTGCCTCTGTACCCGTGACCTCTGCCTTACTCCCTGCGCGGCTAACGGCGCTTAGCTCAGCCTGTTGCCTGCCAAGACTGTACTCAACCTTCAAATTATCTGCTCCGCTCCTCAAAAATACATTCCTGCCTACTAGTTCAAGTAAACATCCATCCAGCTGCAGAGCAAAGGGCCCGGCCTCCCTGAATCCGTGCAAGTAATTCATAGCTCCTGTTACCATGGAAGGCCCATGCCCCCTCGCATCTCATGCAGACACGTAGACGCTTATACACGCACTCACAGTCAGTATAGAATAGCCTCTGCCCAAGAGACCTTTCCCTCTAGATAATATGGTTCCCAAACATCAGATATCAGATATGATATAGGATCGAGTTGATCTGACATGCCAGACTTCTGTCTCTTTCCTCTAGTGTAAATGTCAAGTCCCCTGCACCCTCCAGCTCCACGTCAATCACACGTCATGCAGCTGCGCGCGCATCCAAATCTCAGATTTCTGCTGACATTGCAAGATTCTGCTATGTACCCACCCACTTGTGACACTTTCATGTGACGTTTCTAGCACACACCTCTATGTTCACGCCTAGTTCACGCCTTCTGATTACGTATTGCTAACACGTGTGTGCTTTTATCTTGTTTCTCTCAGCTGTTACGCCTACGGTATTGGTTTCCATTATATGATTTAAGTATAAAAGTTATGTCTTGTCAATAAAGTATGCTCTATCCCTTCCTGAACCCCAGTGGTGTCAGGAACCCGATATCCGGTTCAAGAACCATTCCTTTTTAAGGAATAAAACCCCTAAGAACTCTAACACCACGGACTCTGCGTCTTTCTTTCCGATTGAGTTATTTTGTTTTTAGTACTTACCTGCATAGAAATTAGGACGGTAATTAGATATTTACCACATTATTTTGGCGCCCGAATAGGGACTCCTCCCCCACCTTACGCGCCGGTTGGTGCGTTGCAACCTTTGCCCCCTGCCATAAGTCAAGACGGACAATTACGCGTACCCGCAGGATTTCCTGTATCTCCCTCAGGCCTACGGAGGTGACGGAGACTGCGATCAGCACCCAGACGAGGCGGTGAGGAGTGCGGAGGATCCGACCAGAGCCTAGCCGAAAGAAGCAAGGTCCGAGGTGTCAAGAGGCCCACCAGTTCCGAAGTATCCACGTGTCGAGTTGAGTCGAGTCCAGTCCGGTCCAGTCCAGTCAAGTTTTCCGAGGCCTTCTGTTCCGTGCTTCCCGGTGAGTACCATTGCTGGGGACGCATCTAGACGGGTGCATTATTATGTATCCGGTAAAGACGGGTTTGGGTACACAAACACGGTCTGCACTGTTTTAGACAGTGTATCTGTACTGTTTAGCAGTACATCAGGCATTCAAGTTCTTGCACTATTCTCGACAGTGTATCTGTACTGTTTAGCAGTACATCTAGTGTCAAGGGTAGTCATATGTGTTCAAAATATCTTCATGTGATTAATGTCGTGGTATGAGTGATTGTTTGATGTACATTACTGTGTTTTTGTGTAACTAGCTGTGTTCAGAGTAAGTAACAAGTATCGAGTATCCAGTACTAAGTAACAAGATGCCGTTTTTCAATAAATTAAGACAGATAGGAACTAGGAAAGGGATACTAGAGGAAGAAATTCCTATCCCCCCTAGGGACACTCCTGGAAGTTTTATGTACCATAAGCATGGCTTAGATGCCATACTGTATCTAGATTTATGGGCCGATTATACCAAGCACCTAGAAGAGAGACACAGATGGCCCGTTACAGGAACATGGGATGCCGAGTGCATCATGAAAGTAGAAGAAGCACTATGGAAAAAGAAAGCCAGACAATCCCAGAAAGATGCCATAGAGTTGTGGCGTAAAGAATCACATAAACGTGCCGAAAAAGCACTCCGAAAAGAAGACAGACATAGAGAAGAGTCGGATAAAGTCTGAGAAAACGAATTAGTTAATGAAGGGATCCGAGTAAAAGCAGAACAAGTAGACCGCATGCGAAACAATCTTGTAAATGGTATGTACTTTGTGGCCGAGGGTTTGCCTGAAGCCATTTCAGAAATACCGAAAGATCTGCCGCCGCCATTGGTTCCGACTAAAGTAAATCACAGGACCACCAAAGACATATTCCTTGCTTCCTATCTAGACGATGTAGCTCCCGCTTACACCAACCCACGTGCCAACGTACCGCCTACTGACGGTGACGGAGGTGGCAACCCGCTCCGAGACAATGTCCAGCCATTGCCGCAACAAAGTTCACCCGTTCGACAGCCTGCTCCACCTGCTCCTCCACCTCCACCACTTCCCACATCTAAGATTAATATACCAAATCCGATTGCGCCTGATCCTAATAAGAGACAAGTTCAGGTACAGATACCGATTCCACAGACATACAATTTTCAAGCCTCTGCTACAGGAGGTGCGACAGGGGGTCTCCAGACCCCGCCACCAACACACAGATTGAACATTAGGGTCCTAATGAAGCAACGTACACCGCAAACACCAAGATTAGACATGCTTAAAGAACCCCTTCCAATTTGCAGATACGATCCAGTACCCGGTAAAGACGATAGAATGTTGTTAGCATCCCTACGTTTACGAAAAGTTACAGATTACCTAGTGTTATTTCCAGGAATGACTGAACACCTAGATAGAATATATCATTTTATCCAGACTGGGGAAAATCCTGAAAGTATTAAGGAGGCCCTGGCTCACCAGAAAGTTGACACTCAAGGTTGTATATTACGTTTCTTCATAAATTGCTTAATAAGAGAACGAGACAGGCCTGGAGTAGACCAGGAAGAGATGGAAGCACTAAACAGGTGGAGTCAAAATATAGCCGACGGAAACCATGATAAACTAAATTGTATAGCAAGTATGTACAAGAAAATCAGAAAAGCAGTAATAGAAATACACGAAAAAGAAAAAGAAAAAGAAAGTGACAGGAATGACTCCTCCGAGGAGGACGGACCTGAAGAACATGACACGGCTAAAGAAATGATAGCATATGTGGGTAAGGGAAATTACCTTAGGAAAGGCATTCGTCCAGAAAGCAAGAGAGAGTTTCTCTCTGGTATATCAAAACCGAGTTCTCCTGAATATCTGTTTCAAGGTACCGATAAAAGTCTTCAAGAACAAATGGGGTATCATGTACTCAATTCTATGGATGAACAAGAACTAGCCCGGTCAGCAGTACTATGGGCTGACAATCCTAGTACATACAATGATGATACAGTAGCACAGACATTTCTGAACCTTTCCCCAGACAGCAGAAATTAGCTGGTGTATACATGATTCAGCATCTCATCACGTTATACAGACAACAACATTCTGATCCGGGTCCCTTACCTGATACATTAGAAGCACTACTTATGAATAGATGGAGAGGCCTAAGTACCAAGTTAATTCAAATAATTCTAGAACAACGCCGCAGATATAACACTTTCTTAGGCCCACAATATGTTTCAGCTCCGCCCTCAGAAAGAAAAATGTTTCATTTTGACAGGCAGAATCCTTTACGAGAAGTACACCCAGTTATGAATGCCAATCACGCCTTGGAACGTGTGTTTGTGTACACACCTTTAACAAAGTTAGAATTGTTAGAAATGAAGAAACTAGTACCCTGTCATGATAAAGACCCTGCAGGTTTTCACTGAGAACTTAAAGACATGTTACTCATGGGAGATTACACGTATACGGATATTATGAAATTATTAAAAGTACTGCTGCCCACCGGCATTTACGAGAAACTCAAGGAAAAAGAATGGGAGGTGGGAGATAAAAAGATTATTTGGACTGAAATAGAAGACGAGGAAAAAGGTCGTACTCCAGGGCTAGGCCTTGGGGACAAAGCTAAAGCATTACCAGGTTTAATAGTACAGGTTTTGGCAAGATTATTGACAACTAAAAAGGAAGACTGGGACGCAATCTCAGCGTGTAAACAGAAACACGATGAAGATACTAGTGATTTCTATTCAAGATTCGAGAAATGTTTTATTATTAATAGTGGCCTGAAACCAGGTAGCGAGTCATACCCACATCTTTTTGTAACAAAATTAGTTGAGAATTCCCTGACACAAGTTAAGAATCGTGTATATAAGGTTGAAAGTACATGGCAAGCAAATACGCCATCCCAGATGTTACAAATGTTATAATACCACCAGAACAGAATTAGGGAAGAACAGGATCACGAACAGAGACGTATGAAAGACACGAAAATGAAAATGTTAGTGGCCCAGTCGGTTCCAGCCGACAGTCAGAGAAAGGGCGCGACCCAGACAGGTAATTCAGCAGCTCCCGTTAAAGGGACATGCAACTATTGCAAACAGCCAGGTCACTACGTACATGAATGTCCAGTCCTGAAACACAATATAGCAACAGGTAAAACTAAAGAAAGACCGCATCAGCCTAGACAAGACCAGGTCCAGCAACAGACTTCCCAGAATACACAGCCTATGCATGCTCCACCACATACAGTACAGACCGCACCGGTATCACAGCCACAGCCACAGCCTATTGCCGCGACGCAGCAAGTTTCACGGCAAATGAGCCAGTATGCCCAATCTGATTATCCCGATTATCAGCGATACACATGAAACAGCCTAGAGAGGGAGGTTGGCTTGCCTCTTATTGAGATTCCTGTAGATCAAGAGGGTCCTTATGTACACAGTCAAGTATTGGGAAAAGACAGAAAGTTTTTAATTGACACAGGGGCAAGCCGCACAACAAGCAGCCATGATGAAGTCCCAGGGGCACCCCTCTCAGGCTCACAGAATGTTTCCCTTGGTTTTTCAGGACAGCCTATCGTAAATGAAGTATCGAAACCAGTCCCCCTAGCAGTAGGTCCATTATCACGCGTTACAGACTTGTTACTCACGAAATCATGTCCAGAAAACTTGTTAGGTATCAAGACATTGAAGGCTCTAGGAGCTGTGATATGTTGTTCTCCGGAAGGAGTTAGACTTTTTCTACGTGACTTTAAGGGTCACTATGTATTACGAGAGTTTGATGTCAGATTGAAAAATGTACCGAAACACCTGTGGGCACAAGGCCCAACCGATGTAGGTTGCATGCACATCACACCATACCGTGTTACACTCAAACCAGGAGTTGTTTTACCGCGAATCAGACAATACAAGTTACCACCCGATGCTGTAGTGGCTTTACTGAAAATCATTGAAGAGCTCATTGCCCAAGGAGTGGTCGTAGAAACCGACTCCAATATCTGTAATTCTCCTATCATTCCGATTCTTAAACGTACTGATCCCAATGCACCGCCAGTATATCGGCTGGTGATTGATTTACGAGAACTGAATAAATGCATTGTTCCACAGTATCCTGTGGTTCCCGACATCTCATCCTTATTGACTGCTATTGACTCAGAAGCGACGTTCTTTACTGTAATTGACCTCAAGAACGCCTTCTTCAGTGTACCCATTGATCCAGAGAGCCAATACCTCTTCGGATTCAGTTTAAATGGACGAAGTTTCAAATTTTCACGCGCACCTCAAGGATTCACAGAAAGCCCCAGCATCTATAGCCAAGCACTGAAAAGACAACTTGATTGTATCCAAATGCCAGTTAACACTGCCTTACTACAGTACGTCGATAATCTGCTGATCACCGCACGAAGTGAACCCGAATGTGAACAAGCATCACTGACAGTTTTACATTTTCTGGCCGACAAGGGACACAAGGTGTCTCCTTCGAAGCTACAATTCTGTGTTCAGCAAGTTGTGTACCTGGGTCACTTGCTGTCCAAAGTGGGGAGACAGCTCACTCCTGATCGCATCCAGTTAATTGTAAACATGCCACAACCCCAGACACAAAAGGAAGTGCGGGCCTTTATAGGCCTCACCTCGTACTGCAGACAATGGATTCCTCAGTATGCATTTCTAGCTAAGCCACTCATTCAGTTGACAACACAGGAGGCAGCGACTTCGACTGCCCTCCCTTGGACTCAGGAACATACACAGGCCTTTGAGGAATTAAAGAAAGCTTTATGCCAAGCACCAGTTTTAGCGACACCATGTTACAGCAAACCTTTTACACTTTTTGTTACAGAACGTGATGGTACAGCGTTGTCTGTCCTCACTCAAGATCAAGCAGGTTCACATAAGCCTTGTGCTTATTTTTCAAGTACATTGGATTCAGTGGCCCAGGCTCTGCCTGCGTGCTTAAAATCAGTTGCAGCGACAGCCCTAGCAATCAGACAAAGCGACTCAATAGTATTAGGACATCCATTGACAGTACAAGTTCCACATTCTGTAGAGGTCCTTCTAAACCGAACACAGACTCAACACCTGACTATAGCACGACTGACAGGTTATGAATTGACGCTATTCCAGCCACACATAGAAATCAGACGCTGTAACATTCTAAATCCTGCAACATTGTTACCTTCGATTATGACAGATTCAGCCCCGCATGATTGTATAGAGATCATTAATGCAGTAACAAAGCCCCGACGAGACTTAACAGATGTTCCACTGACAAATCCAGACCTGACACTTTACGTGGACGGTTCATGTATGAGAACAAACACAGGAGAATTGGTGGCCGCGTATGCAGTGACCACTGAAACTGAAGTCAAGGAAACACACCGTATTGATACACTGTCCGCTCAAGCAGCAGAGCTTATCGCTCTGACCCAAGCCTGTATACTAGCCAAGAATAGAAATGTTAACATATACACCGATTCACGTTATGCTTTCGGAGTCGTACACGACTTCGGAGTGTTATGGCAAGAACGAGGTTTCTTGACCTCTCACGGTGCCAAGATTCAACACGGTCCCCTTATTCAAGCACTGTTAGAAGCAATACATCTGCCTTCAGGCATATCTATCATGAAGTGTAAAGCACATACTAAAGTTACAGACTCTATTTCCCAGGGTAACAACCTGGCAGACCAAACAGCAAAACATACAGCGTTGACTCACACCCAGACAACTGATGTGACAAAGACAATAGTGCCGACACATTGTATGACAGTTAGGGATCCCACATTAGATGTAATCGATATTCAGACACATGCCACTCCAGATGAAATCAAGAAATGGACTGAACTAGGAGGGATCCAGACAGATCAAGGATGGATGACGAAGGGAAAATCTACATGGTTTCTCCCCGACTCTATGGTTCAAGTCATAATAAATACAGCACATAGTCCAGCACACCTAGGAGAAAAAGCGATGTTAGACAGTTTACAGAATCTCTGGTACAACAAACATTTACGAGGAGCCGCAAAACAGAAAGTGCGTACTTGCATGATCTGTTGTCAGTTCAATCCAGGTAAAAGCGTCCCTGTAGAGCAAGGTGGATTTCATCCTCCCGATCACCCTTTTGAAGTCCTCCAGATGGATTATATCCAGATGGACCGTTGTAGAGGATTCAAGTACGTCCTCGTAGTTGTTTGTGCACTTTCCCGTTGGACCGAAGCATATCCAGTCCCAGATTACACTGCCCTGACCACTGCCAAGCAGCTGGTTCGTGAATTCTTCCCACGGTACAGCTTGCCTCGTATCGTGTACTCAGATAATGGACAGCCATTCTCATCCAAGCTCATGAAGCAGGTTTCACTTCTGCTAGGATACCAGTGGAAATTCCATTGCGTCCGACATCCCGAGGCAGCTGGCCTTGTAGAAAGGCACAATCAGACACTGAAGACACGTCTCGCCAAAATATGTAAAGAGAAAGGGGTCGACTGGATAGTCGCCCTGCCAGTTGCACTATTCTACATGAGAATGGTCCCCCATTCGAGATCAGGACTATCCCCTTATGAGGTGGTCTTTGGCCGACCACCAAATATGTGGGGGACGCCCATGCCTAAGAAAATAACCGATGTTGACTGTAATATGCTGACAGATTACCTTGCCTCCTTGATGTCTGCACTCCAATCATGTCGTTCACAGGTTGCCACAGCTTTTCCCGACAACACTGATGTGAAGCCACACGATGTCCGTCCTGGTGATACTGTCCTGATACGAAATTTCGATAGGAGGAGTCCGCTGGAGCCCCGTTGGCAGGAGCCGAAGCTCGTCCTTCTGACCACGAGGACTGCAATCAAGGTGGAGGGCCGAAAGGGGTGGATCCATACGAGTCACATTAAAAAGTGTAATGAACTGTTGCCAGACACTGACTCTTCCACCCCCTCAAAGGACTGCCCCGATTCTAGTGACTTTGAAGTTTCCAAGAGAGAGAAAACTCCCAAATTACGGTCTAGCAAGTCAGACAGTTTAATTGTTTAAGTCCTCCCCTAGGTGAATCGGTTAAATTAGTTTCTGATATGTATCCCCTAGACCGAGATAGAGAGAGAGAGAGACAACTCAAGAAACGTGCATATTGTAAATCACTTCGTAGTCACTGTGTAGTGACATTATTGGTTATGTTTTTTCTAAGCCTTCTGATTATTGCTGCCAGTATATTGTTGCATATATATTACCCTATCTTCAAGCGTACCCAATCTGCTTACAATGTCACTGCCGAACATTCTGTTAGTGAAATACCCCCACATGAATTATCTTACAGACTTGCGCTGCGCAACAACACATTCATTAGTATGTTACATCACTCCCATCAGACTAATAATGCTACAAACTGTTGGATATGTGGCCGACTCCCTCCCTATCAGAAATACAAGGGAGTTCTGCCTCTTTTTCCATACCCGTTCACTCACAATGGCTCATGTGGAGCATGGTTTAGATTAATTAATTCTTTAGACTCTGATATTGCTGTTTTCGAAGGAAGTTGGGTTTGGGGAAACCTGAACTTAGTTCTGCTTAACGCCTGTTACCCTGACAAGAAGGGACTTCCCACTAGGACAGGAACTGATCTAGAAAATGAAGTATATGGATTAGGTAATTATACAATTAACCTCATGATTCTTACTGTCGAATCCGAAGCCGCACCAGTTCTCCCTGCTATGTCAGTATTACCAGTCACGGGTGACTTATGTGTCAGAAAGAAGGGTTCAGTACACTTAGGTCATAGTAAATGTACTACTGTGGTCGAATTCAGCGATCAAGGCAGGTCTACATTTAGAGCTACTCGTCATTCCTACTTTGTTTGTGGCCATACCGCATACATACGCTTACCTCCAGATTGGGATGGTACCTGTTACATTGCATTCCTTCTGCCACCTGTTTTCCTAGCCCCTCCTGATTATCACAGAAATACAAATCTAGTAACGAATAGACTCCGAAGAGATCTCCCGATTGTCGACTATACTGAAACGGCATGGGAGCAATACACAGATTTCAATAAAGGTTTCTTCCCCTACTTAGGTACTGTCTTTAATAGTAAACTGATACGAAAATTAACTAGAACCCTCGAAGCAGTAGTGAATGAAACTACTTCCGCTCTAGGCAACTTGACAGAGGAGCAATCTGCCATGCGGGTTGTTGTTCTTCAAAATCGTCTTGTTATTGACGTCATCCTAGCAGATAGGGGCGGAGCCTGTAAGGTCATCGGGTCGAGTTGCTGTGTTTTCATTCCAGAAAACGCGCCAACAGTATATAAAGCTATCACACGTCTTCATAAAATTGCAAGTTTGATACATCAGAATCCAGGCACCTGGACTTGTTCAGGTTGGTTGTGGACAACGTTGACCGCTTGGGGATGGAAGATCCTATCCTTCCTAGGCATTGCCCTTCTCATAGTATTCAGTTGCTGCCTGTGCCTACAATGTGGGCCAGCGATTTGTGGTCTGTGCGCCACATCATGTATTCCGCATTCAAGTTTTCACTCAAAACGCGAAAGGAAGAAAGAAGAACAAATGATGTTACATGAACAGACTGATCGATTCATGAGGATCGATATATCATGAAGGGTCCATAGGGAACAAGGAGGGAATGAGGAAATATAAATTTTATGGTCAAGAAATGTTCCCTAACGTGTACCCCACCGTCTCCATGTACAAGCTTAAAGTGCATGTAACTTCCCTCCTGTGCCAGCTATGAAGACGCAAATACATTTGCGTCCAACGTTATCATGTCCTCTTTCAGATCCACCCTGAATGGGCTGAATATTCCGTTCCTAAGTATGCCTTGCCAACGTCTTTTTGTGGTGTACTTTACACGTTTTTCAGCTCTGGCGAAGTAGGCCCTGAATTCTGCCATCGAGCCTTTTCCTGCCTTCTGACTCTGAATGCCTCAGCCTGGGCTTGCCTCTGTACCCGTGACCTCTGCCTTACTCCCTGCGCGGCTAACGGCGCTTAGCTCAGCCTGTTGCCTGCCAAGACTGTACTCAACCTTCGAATTATCTGCTCCGCTCCTCAAAAATACATTCCTGCCTACTAGTTCAAGTAAACATCCATCCAGCTGCAGAGCAAAGGGCCGGCCTCCCTGTCTCCGTGCAAGTAATTCATAGCTCCTGTTACCATGGAAGGCCCATGCCCCCTCGCATCTCATGCAGACACGTAGATGCTTATACACGCACTCACAGTCAGTATAGAATAGCCTCTGCCCAAGAGACCTTTCCCTCTAGATAATATGGTTCCCAAACATCAGATATCAGATATGATATATGATCGAGTTGATCTGACATGCCAGACTTCTGTCTCTTTCCTCTAGTGTAAATGTCAAGTCCCCTGCACCCTCCAGCTCCACGTCAATCACACGTCATGCAGCTGCGCACGCATCCAAATCTCAGATTTCTGCTGACATTGCAAGATTCTGCTATGTACCCACCCACTTGTGACACTTTCATGTGACGTTTCTAGCACACACCTCTATGTTCACGCCTTCTGATTACGTATTGCTAACACGTGTGTGCTTTTATCTTGTTTCTCTCAGCTGTTACGCCTACTGTATTGGTTTCCATTATATGATTTAAGTATAAAAGTTATGTCTTGTCAATAAAGTATGCTCTATCCCTTCCTGAACCCCAGTGGTGTCAGGAACCCGATATCCGGTTCAAGAACCATTCCTTTTTAAGGAATAAAACCCCTAAGAACTCTAACACCACGGACTCTGCGTCTTTCTTTCCGATTGAGTTATTTTGTTTTTAGTACTTACCTGCATTGAAATTAGGACGGTAATTAGATATTTACCACACCCTGCTCCATTTACATGTCTAACACCATATATAAAAATAAAAACAAATGTTATTCCTTTTTAAAAATGTAAGTTTTTGCAGTAGACATCTATTTTGTTTTACTAGCGTATTAGTTGTGCTCTTTAGTCGACAATGTAGAGTTGATCTTCATATTCAGGAAGCATATCTGGAGGATGATCATTCCCCACACTTGGGAAGTCTAAGTAATCACACTTATCTACTAGCCTCTGGACCTTGATAATTTTTAAGGAATAAAAATGGTTAATATTTAAATCATCAAATTATGGCCAAAAACATGGTTTGGCAAAGAAGACTGTATTGAAAATATGGAATATAAAGAGGTTGTCTATGAGGCTCATCTTGGATTCACAAAATGATGAACAAGCACATTTCAAGGTAGGAGGGGACATGGAGAATAAAGACAAATTTGTGGCCAATGAGACACACATACTTGTTTCACTAAATAGTTGTCAATGAGCACATAGAAGGGAGAATGAGGCATTAAGAACACATATAGAATTGCTGTCTGTGTGACACTCAGTTGTTTTATAAAATTGTGTACAAGTACATATACAAAAAGAAGAGGCAAGGATGAAAAAGAAACATGGCTGCCTACCCTAGACCTGCTTTGTCCTCACTCCACTAGCAAACATATGCAGCATTGCAAGTAAATAAATGCACAAATGTATATAGAAAATGATCCCATCCATAGACCAATTCACTACCTGGAAAGCAGCAGAATACATTTTACAAATCTGTCAAAATTAATAACAGCCCTAAGGTAGGGAAAGGTAGCATGGCCACTTTCCCTAAAGCTGCTTAGCTTTTAATAAGTTACTCTTTTAGTCTAAATCCATTTAAGCTCCTATGAGATAGTTCTAAGATTAATCACTGTACAAAGAAAGCAGAATATAGCACCATGATAACTATCAAATCAACTTGCTGAAGGGTTAACAGGAGAGCTTGAAGTTGATTGATTAGCACAAAAGAGTCACTAACATTTTTTTGTGAGTCTTTAGTGCTTGAAAAGTTCCATCTTGGAACACTCCCTTTAATGTAACTTACACAAATTAATACTCCTGTATAGTGCCAATCACAAACTGTCCAAATCTATCTGTAAAGAAGACTCTTTTATACTGATGGGTAGGCAGCATATGAAGAGTTTGCTGTACAGCTTTTAATATTGTAAGAACTCCTAATTGTAGATGACCACTGATGAGCAATTTGAAAATGATGTACAATTTGTAGGGTCATATTAAAATTGTCAACTACGAACAGAAGAACCCCTTCAAACCAAGGGGATGGGTTAATAGACCAAATACTGAAATTATTTCCACTTTCTTCCTCGTTAAAAGCAATCCAAAATACTCCACACACATAACACAAAATTTCAAATGACCAAAAGAAAGCTACTGAAAATACCAAATGTTTAGGAAAAATAACAATTGGAATCACATCAAAGACACATATTGCATATCATAAATTGATCCACAGAAATATTTAGAGAAAGAGAAACTACATCCTAAAATAGAGCGACACGATTTAGGACAATATATTTCCACCATACATATTATTCTCCATTAATGAGATTCATGAATTATAAGTAAATGTCCAGTGTAGGTAGATTGACACACAATTCCTTTTTAAAGCATTTCAGTGGGATAAAAAATCGAATTTCAACCTTTTTCAGGACAAAAACAATTTGTTCTATTCCAGAAGGTTTAACAATTGTTTTTTAAAAACCTCTCTTCTAAATCTACTGATAATCTACATTTTTGCTAGCTGAAAGTGACACATTTCTGTAAACCTTTTGAAGTCAACCATTTGCCTTCACTGGACAATTCATATCCTAAAGATAATATCACAAAGATAGCATATTTCTAATATCAGAAAATTCATTTTATAACCAGTTTCAGCTCAAAAAGTTACTATATTGATGTTCAGTTCAATTGTTTATTTAGATTGTAATCAGTAACGTAAAAGCCAACAGTACATGATTCACTGTCAGAATTGTCCTATAAAATTCCCATTAATATTGTAAAGATTAAATGAAAACTTTTTTATACAATTGAGTTAGTCTGGTATATATGCATACTGGAACCCTCAAATGAAAAACCATCAAACATTGTACTTCTGCTGATATATATGAAGAATAAAGATACAATTTGTAATATCTTAAATTGTTTCATATATTTTACAGACTCAGTTCTTCATCAGTCTTGTATTGTGAGCATGTTACAGCACAAATATGCATATGTGCATACATTTCTATTGTCACGTACTATAGAAGATTAGTTGTTTGACTTAAGCATTGTGTCTAGAGGAGTGTTCATAGATCAGTGGTAGGGTGCTGTCACTCACTGATATTATAACTCTCTCAGGATAGCCTGTATGCCACACTTGGCTTCTGATTTTAATGACTGCTGGGCGTGAACCAGTAGTTATACTACATTTCAAAGAAATGGTTTTAAAATATGATTGTGAGACATGATGTAAAGTGAATGAAAATCCATGAGAATTATTCAAGAGAACCACTTCCTTATTCTGCAACTAATTATATGCCAATATAGAACACAAATAAACATTTTAGTATATGAATATGCAGAATAAAAGCACTTTTGAAACTCAAAACAATTATAGAGTACATTGTCATGCAACAATACTTGTAGGAGTAGTAGTAGTATAACTTTATTTTATGTACAGAAAAATAACCATTACAGTACATTTAAAAAAATCAAAAGTATAACATGTACAGAGGCAAAACGATAAAAAATCTCAGCACCATAAAAATTATATACGAGAAACGAAATACACTCAGTTATGAAATTCTTATTGTACAATTTGAAGTGTTTCCACAATTTCCACAAGAAAAAATAAATTTAGGTTTTTGAGATCCCGTAGGGGTCCATTATCTACATAGCGGCATGAGAACCTACTTAAAGTGTCATGTGCCATAACCAATTCAGGCAAGAAGTTGCAGAACATACCAGCATTTTCAGGATCAGCAAAAGAACTTGCTTAACAGTTGTGTATTATGTTATGCCATTATGTTAAAAAACATTATGTAAAATGCTAGCGCTGGCTAGTCCTAGCTTACTATATAATATCAAGAGAGAAGAGCATGATCATTATTGAGAGTTTTTAGGTAAAGTAAACCATTCTAAGGTAGATATGATGAAACACAGTTTAAGCCTCACCTAGGTAAAACATAAATATAAGAGTAGAAGTTGTTACAAAGTATTACATAATAAAACGCTGAAAATAAATCTTATAATATAGATAGCTAGGAGAAGCCTACATACATAGAATATCAATGTAAAAGTAACAAATTTTAGAAGGAAGTAAAGTCAAATTCATTGGGGTCGGACGCTTCACAGTATTATAATTAAGAATCACACTCCACATCAATACATTATTCAATTTGTTAGCTACTAATGGAACTACTTGACCTTAAAAACCAGGCCCAGTTTAAGTATCTTTATCATACAAATACTCTTTGTTCATCTGTGGCAGATCTAAGGATACATTGCGCCACAGCACAGTGATTAACGTCCAAAAGGTGACATATCCTAATAATAATCCACTTTGATTGAAGTGTGACATACATTGGGCCAAAAACAAAAAGTGGGTCTCATTTTCCTTAATTGGTGGATAGAAAGGCCAGTCCTCAGGTACCCATTAACCCCTTTCCGTTTATAAGTCAATATATTAAAAGGAAGGGAACCAATTCTAAAGTGAAACTACAATGTCTTAGCATTATGGGGGATGATCTTATCTAGGTAGGGCTCATATTCCAGAAGGCATTTGTAGGCTAAAAACCTTTCTATCATACTCTCCGGTTGTGAGTCATGCCAAGCTCCTATTAGAATTTGCTGCCAATAAAAGCCTCTTTATATGAGTGGTAATATTACTGCCCATATTTCCTGGGTGTTTCCACATTTCAGACAAATGTAAGCTGCGGCAGAGGTCCATGACCCCCTTAAACCAAGGCGTGGAGCAGTTCTTATCGAGGGCAATCAATTCCTTTAGCACCATCTTGTATGAAACCAATTCAGGGGTGGACCAAATACTGGTCCAATACTTTAAGATCCTTAAATGAACAATACGATCAACCCTCTGTATACTCAGTTCCCATCTCAATGGTATTGCTACTTGGCAAGTTAAGTAGAGACCTTAAAAACATATTTTCCATATGCACTAGAAGGCTAATCTCTGTATCCCTAAATTTCACCCACATACAAAGCCCCGCCCAGCGCAACCCCTCTATAAACCTCGGAAACTGTAGAAAGTGCCCTAATGAAAGTGCATCTGAACTTTTTTTAAATGACTATTGATCGATGTTGCAATAGAGATTTGCTTTTTTCCAAGTTGAAGCTTCATTGAAAACGTGTGTGAGAGTCTCGCGCCTAAATAATCACAACACCTGACACGCTCAATTGGAATACCTGCTATCTTTATCTTAATTTTGAATGCACAGTGGGGGTTTAAAAGAATACATTTTGTAGCATACAGGCCTGTAGGACTGGGGAGGAATCACTATAAGATGCATGAAAATGCACCAAAAGGTAGGCATAACCTCCTGATGAGCACATAGGAGCAACGTGGGGCCTGGCAGTACTGACGCTGCTGCGCCCGGAGATGCTCACTGACTGAGGCCCACAGCACTGATTACCACTAGAGGAGTTGGTGAGAACTGGTAGGCAGCTGGTTCTGTACATTCACGGACTCATGCAGAGCCAGCTACACATAGAATTTTCACCAGCACTGGTGACTTGCAGCGCTTTAAGATCTTAGAGCTTCTGGCTGCTCAAAAAGGTGTAATTACTGATATTTATATGTCTCCCTCATCTCATTGCTTGACTTTTGCTCTCGAGAAAGTGTCACTCATATTTGTTGAATGTTACTCATAAATGCAGTGAATTCATGAAAATGCCACACATAGCAATTTGAAACCTTGGCAGTTATGTACACTCCATATTAAACTATGAACAAGATAGATTTGAATTAGATTTAATTTTAGCACAATGCAAAAATTTGCCTTAGTATAGCAATAAAATCAGTATGGCAGAACAAAGGGCCAGATATATCAAGGCTTTTCTCATTCGCAAACGGGCCGATTCTCAGAATCGGCCCGTTTGCGAACGGGAAAAAGCCTTTTGGAATGTATCATCCCAAAAGTCCATCACAAAATAAGGAATCACGATTGCCTATTTTGCGAATACATTTAAGGAATCGTACATTATGATTCCTTAAATGCAATTTGGAAGCACCCAAAATTTGCGATCTGGCCTTAAGGAATCGCAAATTACCACCAAATTACCACCAACTTTAAGTTGGTGGTAGTTTGCGATTTCCTAGAAAAATTCACTTTTTTGCATTTTTCAAAGTGCCACATGTGCAAACATGCATATGTCAGGGTTGCAACAGGGTGTCCTGTTGGCAACCTTGCACTCTTGAATATGCATGCGCAATTTGCGAGTAACTACTGGGTATTGTTAGGTACTGCAATTGGGGTGCAAAAGGTTTGATTTCCTCAATAGATTCAATTTTATGATAGCTCCATTTTTGGTTTGATTTCCTCAATGGATTCACATTTCTGATGCAGAATTCTACTGATGAATGTTGCCATTTGGCCAACCTGATGTTTTGTAATTTGGTTTATTTCAGCGCCATCATAAAAAGAAAGGGTCCTCGCTATATTTTGTTGAAAAAAATCTGCTATCCCCATGTCTTAAAATCAAGAATTCATTGCGACTCTTTAAATAAACATATATTATACATTTAAATTAAATAATTTACTATCCTTTCCACAATAGGATTGCAATGGACATGCATATTCCTCAGAGCAGCATATATACATGTAGCTAGCACTTTTCATTCTAACTCTAAACCACACATTAACACACACAGTCAACTTTTATAATTTAATAATACATAATACATTGCTTGTGAAGTCTAAAAGGCTAGGAGGTTGAGGGTATAAGCACAGGTCCAAGAAAGATGTTAACTTTGGCAACAGGTATTTATATACAAATGTGAATCCAATAAATCAATCAGGATTCTTATAGAGCGTTACTAATCACCCATTAGGGTCTCAAGGCATTGTGGGCGGTAGGTTCTGCAGTTCAGTTGATGAGCAAGTTCAGTCAAAGTGCCAGGTCTTGAGGTCTTTCCTGAATTGAGGGAGTGTGGGTGATTTCCTGAATTGTAGAGGAAGAGAGTTTCAGTTCTTTGCTGCAAGGTAGGTGAAGGATCTTCCTCTAGCTGTGGTCTTGCAGATCCATGGGATTGTGGCCAGGAACAGGTTGGCGGAGCCTAGGTGTCTCTTGGGAGTGTAGAAGGTGAGGGGTTGTTGAGGTATGCAGGTCCAATATTTTGGAGGGTATTGTGGCCATGTGTGAGGAGCTTGAAGGTTATTCTTTTGTTAATCAGGAGCCAGTGGTGCTTTTCCCAGGTGACCGTGTGATGTGGCTGGGGATGTCGAGGATTCGTCTAGTGGGGACGTTCTGGATTCTTTGCAATTTCCTTTGGAACTTCTGGGTGGTGTCAGCCTAGAGTGTGCTGTCGTAGTCAAGTTTGCTGCTGATGAGCGCCTGGTTGACCTTTCTACTGAACTCAGTGGGGATCCACTTAAAGATCTTTCGAAGTAGGCAGAGCTTGTGGAAGCAGGAGAATGAGACAGAGTTGATTTGGTGGTTTATTGAGAGTGAGGAGTCAAGGATGATGCTGAGGCTATGTGCATGATCGGTGGATGTGGAGGGGCTCCAGGAGTTTTGGGACACCAGGGGTTGTCCTAGTTGGCAGGGGTGGCTCCCAAGATATGGACTTTGGTTTTGTCAGCATTGAGTTTGAGGCAGCTGTCCTTTATCCAGGTGGAGACTGCCTTTATACTGTTGTTGAAGTTTTTCTATGTGGCTGGAGGTTCATCAGTGAGGGAGAGAATCAGCTGGATGACATCGGAGTAGGAGATGATGTTTAGTCCTTGGTTTCTGATGATGGCTGCCAGCGGGGCCTGGGAGATGCTGAAGAGGGTGGGGCTCAGGGAAGGGTCCAGGGACTCCCCATCTGATCTATGTAGTTTCCGAGGAAAACGGTGGGAGCCTGACTCTCTGGGTTCGGTCGGTGAGGAAAGAGAGGATCCATTTTAAAGCTTTGAAACTGATGCCTGCATCGTGGAGTCTTGCATAAAGGGTTTGGTTGTAGAGGGTGTTGAAAAAAGCAGCAGAGAAGTCCAGGAGGACAAGGGCTGCAGTTTTGCCTTGGTCCAGAAGATTGGCAGATGTTGCCTGTTGCAGCGAGGAGTGTAGCCTCAGTCCTGTGATTGCGTCTGAGGCCTCATGAGGATAGTGTGCTAGATGTAGTTTGTTTCGATAAATTTGGTGAGTTGGGCGCTAATGTCCTTCTCAATAACTTTGGCTGGGAAGGGGAGCAGAGAGATGGGTCTGTAATTCTTGAGTTCCGTCGGGTCAGCAGAGGGATTTTTCAGCAGGTGGTTGATCTCTGCGTGTTTTCAGGCTTCAGGGTACATGGCGGAGTCACTGGAGCAGTTGATGGTGTGGCACAGTTTGGGGGCGTTAGTTGCACTGGCTCGTTGAAGATGCGGTGGGGGCAGGGGTCAGAGGGGGCCCAGAGTGGATAGTCATCATGATCATAACATAACATAACATAACATGTGTATTTGTAAAGCGCACGTTCACCCAGAGGTCTCTTGGCGCTGAATAACAGATGTTTATTGTTACCCAACTCAATGGTACTCATTTTATCGACCTCAGTTGGATGAAAGGCTGAGTGGACCTGCCGGGATTTGAACCTGCGACCATGAGGTCGAACACAGGCCCCTGCAATGGACGCATTAGTCCACTGAGCCACCAGACCCGGCTGGTGGGTCTGGTATTGAGGGTTGTCAAGTTGAGCAGGGTTGGCTGGGATCTGCAGCATTTGGGTGCAGTGGTTGTGGATGGGGTGGGTGGGTGGTGTGTTGCAAACCTGTCATAGATGTATGTGATCTCGCAGAAGAAGAAGCTGGCAAATTTGTCACAGAGGGCTTGGGAGGGGGATGTCAGTGGCATCCATGTTGGATTTGGTGAATTATTTGATCATGGTGAAGAATTCTTTGCTGTTGTGTGCGTTGGTGGTCATACGTTCCTGTTTGGCAATTTTCTTTGTCGCTCTGATGAGTTTTTGGTGCATGATGATGGAGGTTTTCAAGGCTGCATAGTCTGCTGGGGTCTTGCTGCTCCTCCATCTTCTCTCAAGTTGTTTGCAAGTGTGCCTGGACTCTTGGAGGGCGGGGGTGATGGAGTTGGCTTTCTTGGCTGGCTGTTTGCAAGAGCGTTTCCTGAGGGGGCCAGTGTGTTAGTACAGTTGGAGATCCATAGTTGGAGGTTGGGTGCTGATGTGTTGGTGTCCACGTGGATCAGTAGTTGTGTCATGCAGAGGGCAATAGCAAGATGGTCTTCGGAGACCTTGTTGCAGCCTATGCGCGACTGGCAGTAGAAACAATGGTGTTGGGTGAGTTTGGTGAAGTGGAAGTGGATGCAGGGGTTGTCTGTCCATTGGGGTTCGGAGCTATGGCTGATAAAGTTGTTGTTGTGTGTAGAGAACATGAGGTTTAGCATGCATCCTGCTAAGTGTGCTAGTGAGGTGACCAATGGTTTGAGGCCGAGGGTGGCAAGGTTTTCCAGTAGGGGTGAGGTGTTAGGGTGGCTGAGGTTGTCCAGGTGGAAATTTAGGTAACTGAGAAGGATATAGTCTGTTGAGGCATCAGCATGGTGTACGATGAAGTCGGCTATGGATTGGTTGAAAGGGTAGGCGGGTCTGAGGGATCTGTAGATGAGTGTGCAGAGGAGGGTGGAGTTCAGGTTGTTCTGGATCTGGAAGTGGAAGTGGACGTCAGAGCTAATTGCAAGGCAGAGGGTGTTTTTATGTACAATGGTGATCTCTCTTTCTGGTTGGTTGGCACGGTATTTGTGGATGATTTTATATCCGTTGGGGATGGCAGTGGAGATATTTGGTGCAGAGGTGGGCTTCCCTGAAGAAGGTGACACCCTGGGAGATTGAGTTGAGCAGTTCCCAGATTTCCGTAGTGTGCTTTTGTAGGAGGGGGTGTTGAGTAGGATTCAGCTGAGGTGATTTATTCTGGTTCCGGGGGGCCATGTGGTTGGTAGATCCGGTGTGCAAAGGCAGGAGAAGGTGCAGTTGAAGCAGGAGAAGGGTCTTTGGGTTTCATTGGGTGATTCAGGGTGGTAGGCAGTTAAGGATCCGGTTCTGAGGGCACACAGAGGATGCTGGCATCATAGCACTAAACAGCACGGGGACCAGGGTCTCTGGTGCTGGTCACGGTCCATGCTTTGACAAGCGCAGACGGGCTTGCCTTTGGTGCGCCTTTTACATGCCAGCAGTGTGGCTGCACAGTGGCCGCCATTAAGTAGTATCTGAGATATGGGATGTCTGAGCAGTAAAGAGGGTAGAACATGTTTGAATCATACATATTGTGGTTTGAGGTACTGCAGCTTTCTATGTGCATTTGACGTTTAAATTGAATTTGATACAAAGTTTAATATTTTTGTTTGAAAAGTGTTGTATGCGTATGGCAGAATTCAGTCATTTTAACACTGAACGATTTTTTTAATCTGGGGTTACTAAACAGCTGCTGGAATGCATCAGAGTATGTCAAGGCCTACAAAGAAGATTACAAAAGAATAGTACTGTATGGCACATAGAAGTAACTTCCTAATTTTAGGCACAACAAGGCCTAGACAGGAGCACAATTATCAGCTGAAATCCCATCTGACACTCTGCTTTAACTATGTCCCTTCAAATCGATATGTTCAAAAGCAGCATAATCACATTTACTGATTTCAAGGCACATCACTGAGTGTTCCTGTTACCGCACATCTTCCCTTTTTATACACACACACATAACATGATAAAAAATTAATAAAATCAGAAAAAAGATATATATACAAACTCAAATAGGTACCTACAATAAGAAACAAATACAAGCAAACTACATAAGTGAAAGATTCACGTATTAATATGGATTTTTTAGAATCAGTCCAAAAACATGCAGGGTTTTGTGCTGCAGCAAACTTGATAGATGAACCCAGGAACGCACAGGTCTTTAGCATGCAGAGCAACGTTAATTCCAACACCTTCACACAATTTCTCTGCAGCTCATCCCACAGAAACAGGTTTTCTTTCTATTCTTTTTATATACTATCACTTGTCACCCTCAATTTTCACAGCCTTTTTTTGGCTATTTGCGGTAGTTTGTGCTTAGGCCCTTGTAACATTTTGTGCACATAAGCTATCCGTGCCATATTTGCGCCCTTTTCTTTCAACATCATAGGGATTTTAAAGGTACCCAGGATTTTGTATCATCCTGGAGGGGACCCAAAAATAAGCCAAAATAAAGGTACATTTTGTTTTTGGAGGGGAAACATGGGGAAAAAGTGCTGCAGAAGAAATTGTTTAGTTGTTCCCATGCAAATGGTATCAACAAAGGGTTTGTGGTGCTGAAATCATCTTCTTCTGAGCTTTCAGGGACAAGCAGACTTTTGTCAGGAAACCAGTTGGTGGTAGAAATAGGTGTGAAAGCAATAATATCTCCTGGAAATCTATACATCCTTGGAAAGTAGAAAACATTCTGAGTTCAGCAAGGAGTCATTTGTATAGATCCTTCAGGTTTTTTAAATAGAAACTAACAAATGAAAATACGAAAAATTGAAAATGAGTTAAAAAAACAGACATTTGTGCCAACGTTTTCACCTGTAACTTCTTCTAAGTATGACATTTTTTAAAGCAATATACTGTTACATCTGCTAGGCCCTTTTAGTTGTGGGGATATATAGGCTTGTAGGTTACCAAGAACCAGAGAAACCCAGAGCCTATAACTGAGCAGCATCTTGCAGTAGTTTTCCATTGTGTACGGGTATATAGCAATTAGTTTGGTAAAATATAAAGAGTAAAAACAAAATATGAAATGAACCTATATATTTCCGAAATGGGAACAAAATAAAGAGTTTAGAAACAGTAGCTATTTGCACATCTACGAAATTGTGGTTACCCATACTAGCCTGTGAATTGTGGGAAATCTGTCAAAGTGACTTCTTTTTTGCACATTGTCTTACATTAGGAAGGCAGAAATGCATTGAAAGTCAATAGGTAATAACAGTTGCTCTACGATTCTAAGTTCCCCTTAGGCTTCTGATAAAAATGGTACCTCACTTGTGAGGGTAGGCCTAGTGCCCACAACAGGAAACGGCCCAAAACAAAACGTGAACACACCACATTTTAACAGTGAAAACTGACCCTTTTTTTGCACAGTGCCTAGCTTTGGATTTTGAGTCCTAGCTCAGCCAACACCTAGAAAAACTTAGCAAACCTATATATTTTTGAAAACTAGACACCCAGAGAAATCTAGGATGAGGTGAAATGAGTGGTTCTCACTGGGTTCTTTTACCCAGAATCCCATGCAAACCTCAAACTTCAGAACAAGAAACCACATTTTTCCTTCATTTCTGTGATGGAAAGTTCCAGAATCCACGTGGATCCACAAAATTCCTCTCACCCCGCATTCCCTAAAGTCTTATGATAAAAATGGTACCTCACTTGTGTGGGTAGGCCTAGTGTCTGTGGCAGGAAATAGCCCAAAATGCAACGAAGACACACCACATGTTTACAGTGAAAACTGGCCCCCTTTTTGCAAAGTGCCAAGCTGTGGATTTTGAACCCTATCTCTGCCAGCACCTAGGGAAACCTAGTAAACCTCTACATTTGTGAAAGCTAGAGACCCAGAGGAATTTAGGAGGCGTGAATATTGAGCCTCTCTCCAGGTTCTGTTACCCAGAATCCCTTGCAAACCTCAAACTTTCCAACAAAAAAAAAACATTTTTCTCCCATTTCTGTGATGAAAGTTCTGGAATCTGCTTGGGTCCACAAAATTCCACTCACTCCACGTTCCCCAAAGTCTTCCATTAAAAAACGATGCCTCACTTGCGAGGGTAGGCCTGGTGCTCACTGCACGAAACGCCCCAAAGCCTAACGTGGACACACCATATTTTTACAGTGACAACTGACCCTTTTTTTGGCAAAGTGCCTAGCTGTAGATTTTGAACCCTAGATCTGCTGGCACCTAAGGAAACCTAGCAAGCCTACACCCAGGGGAATACAGGAGAGGGTGACATGTGTGGCTCTCACCAGGTTCTGTTACCCAGAATCCCCTGCAAACCTCGAACTTTGTGAAATAAACACATCTTCCTCACATTTCTGTGATGGAAAGTTCTGGAATCAGTGTGGATTCACAAAATACAACCCGCCCGCATTCCCAAAAGTCTTCTGATAAAAATAGTACCTAACTTGCATGGGTGGGACTAGTATCCATGACAGGCAAGGGCCCAAAACGTATTGAGGAGACATCCAAATGACCTATCACAAAACAACCTGGTTTTGCAAGAGGGGTCACCTGCGATTTTGTCCCAGGACTCAGTGGCCATCTAGGGAAACCTACTAAATTCACAAAATTTTAAAAACTAGACACCTGAGGTGGTCCAGTGAGATATGGCTTGCGTTTATCCCCTTTCCAACAATACCTTTCCTGACTTTCTATGTACTCAGGGGCGGAGCTAGCCAACTAAGCACGTAGGAAGCATAACTGAAATGAGCCTCTCGACTTATTTCATTTTTATTTTCAATGAAATGAAGTCAGCATGACGTGCGCACTGATCATCATTTCAGTAAAACCAAACAATTAGCCTCAGGAGCTGGGGAAGCTCTTTCTCAGCTCCTGAGCCTGTTTGGAGGAAAAGAAATCCCTCTGGTGCCCATATCAGAGGAATTTCAAATGCCATGTGCGAGGACTGCCGGGGTTGTCCTACGCACATGAACACTGGTGCGTCTGATGGCCCCAAGGCTAAGAAGAAGAGGCTTTTTTATTCAGATCCTGTCGCCCTTGGAAAACATGGAGCACACTTATGTTTCATTGCAGTTATGACTCTTACCTCTCTCAGACTTCTTCACTGCTATTCATTTTTGAAGGTAGGAGGTAATGGTTCAAGGATGAATTCCAACTGTTCAGCTGGGACAGTATATATGTCACCCTTTTCTTTCCCACATCAACTGAAAAAGGATAACAGTCTATGGACACATGTAGGGTTATTTCCTAAGGCCACTGTAAGTTACACACCTTGAAAACAGTAAGAAATTGGGTTATTAGTTGACTGGGGTGTGAACCCTGGCTAAGTGACAGCCACATTCCCTGGCAGGGGGAACCACAAAAAGTCACTTTATTAACCTGTGCTTATCCCTGTTTAGCTTGGTAGTTAAAGCAGTTAAGTTTAACTTGGAGGCTATGTGTAAAGTGTGACTGCAGACCTCAACAAGTAATACACACAAAATAAATCCCACGCTAATTAAAAAAAAATATATTGCATTTTAATAAACTATTTGACAGCAAAACAACCAAAATGCAACAGTAGAATGGGAGTTATGAATGTTTAAAGTTTTTAGCAAGAACTAGTGCCTAAAAACATCAAAAAGACATCTGCAAGATCTGATCATGTGAGACCGGGTCAAAGTTGTATACGACAGCCGTAATGGAACATGGCTTGGCTACAAAAAGTGAAATGGCCTGGTAAGCCCTTACCTTCGGACATACAATAATTTTTTAAGGAAAAGTTCTGCGAAAGTAAAGGTTTGGCTGGAAAAGGCTAAGGCAGTGTCCAAGGAAGGTATGTCATCACTGGGGAGCTGCTGGATGAAATCAAAATAAAGAATTCTACGTTCAGACTTAGTCACTTTTATGGAAGTTGAAAATTACAGTGGGTATAGGCAGGAGGCCATATCCAATGAAAGTGCCAGGAGGCCAGATGCTCCTTTGGCAAAGAACTGCTGAACAAGATATGTTGCTGTGGAGAAGAATGTAGCAGCTGCACCCGCAAAGTCAGGTTGGATGGTGATGCACATTGATTGGATCAACAATCAGGTTGGTCGCATTCTTTCCTTGGTTCTCAAAGCAGTTTTTAGCAATAAAAGTCCCAGATATGGATTTTGGCTACGTGGGCACCTTTAGCACCACAACAATGGTCAAGGATTGGAGGGAAACCACTTGGGGGGTCAGGACTCACTCAGGCTGGGTCCAAGCCGGGTTTCGAGATGGTGAGAGCTTGTTATGTCCCTGTGACTCTGAACAGGCGGCCAGCAATCTACCCCTTGCAGTCACTGGGCTTTAATGAATAGGGAGGGCTCAAACAGCAGTGCTGGCTCTGAGGGCTCTAGACAGGCTCCAGGCAGCAAAGAACCCCTTCCAGGTACAGAAAAACATTCTTCTGGAGTGCACAGCAGCATGCAGTCCTGTGAAAAGTTTTTGCATGTCCAGAAAGTGAACTGAAGAGGGGGTATTCAAGCCCTATTTATAAACATGATGCCTTCTTTGAAGTTCGAAGAAGTTTCTAGTGGTTTCTCTTTGAAGTGCTTAAAATTTCCTGACTCCACTACGCAGGACTCAAGCTGGCTGCAGGAACAATGCAGAGGTGGCAAGCCCTTTGTGTGAAAGCAGAGCACTGACTTTTCACTTGCAAGTGGGGCTATGCCCAGCTCCGTGCAGCATTCTGTCAGCACATGGCCAATTCAGACACATCTAATCCCTCTATTATGTGACTGTCTAAGAGGAATTCCAAAAGTCTAATTTCCAGTTACACCTAATCATGTGCCCTAGGGCAGGCTTCAGGCACCACAAGTATAAAGGCAGGAAAATGCCAACTTTATAAATGTGTAATTTTCTGAATTTTATTTTCAAATCTGACTTTACCATTGAAGATGTTTTTTTATTACAAAATTCCATAGATATCAAACATTAAATGTTTATCTGTCCAAATATCAAAAGTTAGCACTTACTAAATGTAATAAGGCAACCCTATGTTATCCAATCCAATGAGACAGGTAGGCCTCACAGTACTGAAAATGAATTAAGGAGTTTTTCACATCCACGACATGCAAAATTTAAAAGTACATTCTCAGCCGTTTAATCATAGTGCACTGTGATCTATGGACTAGCTAGGACCTCCCTTAGTGATGACCTATATATAATAAAAGTGGAGTTTAAGGCTTGACAAGGAAGGTATATTGCCAACAAAAATTAGCAGTTTAAAACTCCTTTCAAGCTGTAATGGCAGACCTGGAACATTTTGAGAGGCTACTGAAGTGGGTTGCATAATATGTGTTGCAGTGCCACTAGTAGCATCCAATTATCTGCCCTTGGGTATATAGCATACTACTCTACAAGGGACTTATAAGTAATTTAAATATGCCAATCAGGTGTAAACCAATTTCAGTATGTTTAATGGAGTGAGCACACACACTTTAGCACTGGTTAGCAGTGGTAAAGTGTGCAAAGTCCTAAGACCAATAAAGGAGGGGTGAAGGCAAAAGGTTTGAGAGTGACCCTGCAAAGGGCCAGGTCCAACAAACACATTGTACCAGCACATGGCTAAACTTGTCATCCATGCCATTACTATGTGCCCTGTAAAGTGCAGTACACAGATATTTCATGTCACAGATCTCATCAGTGATGGACATCTAAAACGAGTTTAGGGTGATATACCTTATAACAATAAAATGGACTAGAGCCAAAGAATCCAATAACGCATATTAATGGCCTATTATCACAAAGTTCTCCCAACAAAAGATGCTGTACTCAAGATGTTTGTTATTGTTGAAAGCATCACAGGTAGGTCTCTAAATCTTGATAAACTCATTCCCTTTGACCATCAGAATGCGGATGATACACAGATGAAAGTCACACTTCTGACCCCCTGCTTTACAAAATGCTGCTCAAAACCATAAAATGAATGGAGATAATGTGTCTGAAATGATTACCGTAGGTGATCCATGTAACTGCACTTCATTTTTTAAGAACATATCACCAGTCTCTGTTACTTTAGGATTTCCTTTGAGTAGAATAAAATATGCTATTTCGGCAAATGAAACAACTGCTACAGTGATGGTAGTGAATCTACTGTTATGGTAATTCTGCTATGAAATTATCTGATACACTGTATTCATTCTCTTATTTTTTGCTCATGTACAGATTTCACAAGTAATTACATACTCTTGTTCTATTCTTAAATCATCCAACTAGAAATACTTTAATCATTCATTCAGTTTCATTAACAATCTAATAATAACTAAGAGGAGAGTCAGGAGCTCCGCAAAGGACTTATCTTAATTCATAAGTAGGTATGTATATTGTCTCCTTGAACTAAAGTAAACATTCCTTTAAATCTTTTGGCAGATCTTCTGATAGCCAGTGATGCATTCATTCTGAATTCATTTGTTTCTTTATTTGATCTATGATGTTTGAATTTCTGTATTTAGTATTTGCCTCTAATATCTTGGCAGTTGGAACAATGTGTACAGAAGGTTCAACCTTTATGGAAAATGTGAAAACCCATTTCTTGATAATGCTTCTACTTTCCTATTCTAACATCCTAGTCTGCCGTTCTGTGAAACAATAATGCTCTGGAAAAAACAAAGACCATTGCAACTGGTGTGCAGATAAATCTTTAGTAGACGACTTCAGAAATCGGGATGTTTTAATTGTCTGTATCCACTGACTGGAAAAGTTCTTTCTAAAAGGTAAAGTATTAATTCTTCAAAAGCTGTCTTAATATCTACAAGTTGGTTATCTGAAATCGCGTATTTATTTTCTGATGGTGTTCTTTTTATGGACTAATAGGGCACAGGCTGTAACTGACCTGTGTCTGGATGATCTTGTGACAGGATCGCTCCAATAATGACATCTGAAGTTTTGGCTTCTACTAAATATTGTTACAGAGGACCCAGAAGGTACAATATAGGAGCTGTTGTGAAACATTGCTCAAGATCCTGAAGGCTTTGTTGGCATATTTTGACAATGAAAACAGAATTCCTTTCTTTGCTAAATTGGTAATTTATTGTAAAATGTTTTAGAAGAAACGGATGAATTAACATAAGAAATTGACATTGCCCAGGAAGCACTGAATGACACACATTTTTAGGTGCTTACCAATCCATGATTGGTTTTTGTTTTTTTACTGTCCATCCAAATTTCTAGTGTTGAGAAAATAAATCCTTTAATTCCACAGTAGTACAATGAAGGAAAGGTTTGACCATGTTGGCATATATTTGCTTTTGATTCTGTGTTTGGAATTCTAGCCAAATATGACAGACTACCATCAATACATAATACCACAAAGATGCAGATGTACTCCCAAAGGATTTGATTGTCAAAATATTGAAATACAGCAGGTGCTTTATACAGTCAGACACCATGACTTACAATTTTAAAAGACCAATTTATTTGCTGAAATCTATCTTCAATTTGTTTTCTTCTCTAAATTGAATCATAATTTATGCACCTGTGTGATCAATTTTAGTGAAATTATTATTTTTTTAATTTGATTTTGCAATACAGATTTAAATACAAAGGATATATATTCTTGATAGCGATTTGATTCAGTGTTCTCTATGCAAGTGTGTTATTTTCTTCCTCTATAAGGGGTGAAAAATAGAGTGGAGGCAGCAGCTGATTGTGATGGTCAAATGAATCCTTTTTGAGAAATATGCCAAAACTGCCTTCATGCAAAGTGAAATATGAGCAAATGAAAAGCAAACATTTGGAATCAAGATGCTTCAGGGTCAGAAAATTATTACATTAACAGCAAGGGCTGCTACTTACCAGTTCACATTTGCAAGGCAAAATCTTGCATAGAATCAGCACCCATCTTGGATTGGGAAAATGTATACATCTCTTCATATATAACATCTTCTAATTTGGTTAGAATGATAGAATGTTACTGTCAATGCATTCTATATTTAGGGAATACATCAGATAAAGGTAGCCTAACCAAGACCATATGTGCCTTTTGTCCCATCTACCAATAGAAGTCTAACAACTGTTATAACACAACCAAAAATTGCCTATATCACTACTGAGAATATAAAAATATGCATGGAGCAAAATATTTGGAATAAGAAACCTTTAAGGTTGGAGAGAAAAACATAAACATGTATAATTGAAACAGCAGGACTAGCCCACCCTGATTTCCCAAAACACTAGAAGACCACCAAACTACATGGAATATACTGTCTACAGTGACCAGAATGGTGTCATAATTCTGAATCTAAACATGTGTTCAAATTATTAAACTTCAAATCCCTATGAAGATTTTTAACAAAACATAATCATATTAAAAACTTTAAACATTTTTGTTTATTATATGTCCATTAAGCTGCTCATACATGGTGAGATGTATTGAGTAAGTATAATGTGCCAACATTTACCACACATATTGCACTTTGAGATAATTTAGATTTTCCATTTTTAATAATTTCCAATGAACCCAAATTAAAAAAGGAACCCTATTTCGTGTATAGACTAGGATTTATAGCTGGTTCCACTTTGGCAACGAGCATCCCCTGTGGGATTCACAATGAATATTCCTGGCAAGATCTCTCGATCATTTTTTCGTTCCTCTTTTTATTTCAGTGTGTGACTACAATCGTCCCTCACCTCCTGTGTAGAGCTCATGGGGCCAAGATTCGGCACTAAATGTGTATGTGAAATGTATACTTAATGTATGCATTTCTTTTAATTCACTATCTTTTTACAGATTCATGATTTCTGTCAATGCAGTCACAAAAGAGCTCAGACCATCGATGCAGGCTTATAAGGAGCAGTTCTTATAGCCAATGGAAAATACCTCATAGAGTGTGTGATTATGTTACATGTTTTCTACAATGTGCTGTTGTTTTAAAACAGTTTTTAATCTACCTAAATAAAATGTACAAGGTTTTTGTATGACTGATTCATGTTTATCATTTACTGCTCCTTATTGTGTTAAAGTGGGTGAATCTTTCGTATGTCTGGTGTAAAAATGTGGTTTACTCTTAAGTTCACCCAAAGGGGAAAACTTTATTGACAGCTTTGTCTTCTGGTACCCTACCCCTTTGGTCTTTTGGGTCCCTCTCTTTTGTTAGAGTCAAATGTGATACAAAACATCGATTAAATAAAATCTTTAATTTAAAAATCGGTTTCACTAATCTTGATATGCACACAATCTACAATCCCCCAAGAATATCAAGATGATAACTGGAACAATAATCTGGTGCTACATAACATTCTTCAAACGATTTTACCACTAATGGGTCACTTGAAGACTTTATAACTGATGATGGTTAAGATGTTCTTTACTCTTCCTTTTACCTGAAAGGGTATTTAAGCCCCCCATGGAAATGTGAGAAGTATTAACTAAAAATTAGGTCAGCAGGGGATGTGAGTCAACGATTGACTACGTATTGTCCACAGCCACATTAAGAAGCAAGGTTGGCAATTTTAGAATCCTTATAAACACCCTAAGCGACCATGCTGCTCTGACCATAGACTTGTTTTTGGACCAAGGTTTACTTCCACCCTCACTCGTAAACTCCATCCTTGCACAACATAACATATATCTTACTAAAATAAATGGTTACGCCCTAGGGTGGGGTAAGATAGACGCTGAAGAACTAACAAAAAAGGTGGTGTGTACAACTTACAAGGCGCTAGTAAAATGCTTAGATGTTACCACGGGGGAGCAGGAGGTTCTGGATAACTTTGGGGAAATGCTAGACAAGGTAAAACAGCTGCTAACAAAAAAGTGTAAAGGAAATGGGGGGGTGAAAAGGGGGTGGTTTGACCACAATTGCACCACAGCACACAAAAATCTAAAGCGAGCATGGTCAAACGTCCCCAGAGACCAGGATGAGATCAGGAGGCTAAGAAGGACCTACACCTAAGCGTGTTGGAAAAGGAAACAGGAGCTCAAACAAGCACTATGGGACCAACTACATGAGAGTTCCCTGTCCAGAAATAGTGATATCTTTTGGAAACTGGTCAAAGCCCCATTCCTGTCAGATGATATTAACCAGCCATCAGTAGAGGTGGCAATTGACGGGTCAGCATGGGTCGATCACTTTTCAAAAATCTTTGCTAAATCACCAGAAATCGACCCAACAGAAGAGAATGCTGGGAATGTTCAGCTCAATTCCTTCCCAATTCCAATAGAAATTGCCTTAACTGAAGTCATCAGTGCAGTGAAATCTAGCAAAAGTGGGAAAGCCCCGGGTCCGGATGGTGTACCAGTGGACTTTTTTAAGTTCAGTTTAGAACTCTGGGCCCCTATACTAAAAAGGGTCTTTGACGCCGTAATGAAGTGCGGTCTAATTAAATCCTGGACGCAATCTATTATGGTTCTCATTTTTAAAAAAGGCAACAGGGAGGACGCTTCTTGCTATCGCCCAATCTCCCTCCTGGATTCTCTGGGGAAGGTACTGGGCAGAGTGGTTCTCCAGCGACTCCAGGAATGGGGGGACGATGGCAAGGTCCTCTCGGACATTCAGTTTGGCTTCAGAGAGGGCTTTGGGACAATCGAGCAGGCCTTAAATTTGTCCTTAATTATAGGGAAATATGCCTCAGCAAAGCGGGGTAGATTATATATGGTCTACGTCGACCTCTCAGCGGCCTTCGATTGTGTCTCTCATTCGAAACTATGGACAATCCTCGCCAAAATGGGTGTAGAACCGGCCCTTGTAACTTTCCTCCGTGAATCATACGCAAATGCCTCTGCAAGGGTACGTTTTGGAGCCAGGGGAGGACTCTCAAATTCATTTGGAGTTGAGCGCGGTGTCAGGCAGGGCTGTGTCCTGACCCCCTTCCTCTTTTCATTATATACAAACGGACTTGAGATAGAGATGTTAGAGGGGGCCCAGGACCTTCCCCGAGTTAGAGAACACCTGATACCAGCACTCTTATACGCAGATGACGCGGTGATACTTGCGCGTACACCACGGGAACTACAAAAAGCCACAGAACGCTATGCAAGCTTCAAGGGTAAACTGGACCTTCGTATCAATAAAAAAAAAACATTTGTTATGGTGGTGGGGCAGGGCAAAAAAAGGGGGAAGAAAATCTATTTGGACAAGGAAAGGCTAGAATCAACAGAGCAGTACCCATATCTTGGTGTAATGATGGACTCGAAGCTAAACTGGAAACCAGCGATAGAGGCCCGAAAACATCAGCTCCTGAGGGCAAACGCGGCCTTAATAAAATTTGCACAGAAGCTGGGCAAAAGGCCACCTGTAGAACTCTTTCGAATTTATAAAGCAAAATGCCTTTCAACAGCACTCTACGGAGCTGGCCTTTGGGGGCACAAAAATACCAACTCCCTCCAGGTGGCAGAAAACACCTTTTTGAGATTTCTTTTGGCAGTCCCCAAACGAGTGTCCACCTTCGCAAGCCACACTGAACTGGGGATCCCCCATATCGAGGACCTCGCAAAAATTGAACCACTCCTACTGTGGCGTCGCATTTACCCCTCCACAAAAAATACCTTCACAAAGCAACTGGTGGCAGACTGTATGTCAATGGATCACGTGGGGAAAATTGAGTGGCTCATGTATATAAAACACCTCCTATCTGATCTAGGACTTAGCAAATATTACTCGACGCCAGACCTTATTTCAGAAATGCCCAAGAAGGAACTAAAAATAAAGGCATTGTCCCACATGGAAGAACTGCGTATATGTACAGAGTCATGGAAACCCTCGGTTCATCATTCCATGGCAGTGATGACGACCCTGGAGATGGAACCATACCTGACGTATGTCCAATCACAGTTCGAGCGATTCCTATTGACCAGATTCAGGCTAAATATTTTCCACAGAATAGTAGCCTTCCCCCATAAAAACACTTGGGACGAATGTTTGCCGCCACGTCCATGTGATGAAACTGCAGAACAATCGACAATGCACACTATTTTGTTCTGCAAATATTATATCCCACACCGGAAATTATGGTTAATCCCCATACTGAGACGATTGGGTTTCAGAAGGTGTCGTCCAGCTATGCTACATTTGCAATTCCTGGACTTTGAATTTATTTGCAAGAGCGTGAGCACTTTCCTCAAATGCATTTTTAATCATAGAATAAATCTTTAAGTATGCATTCTTGTCTATTTAAGGTAAAGCTGATTTAATATACCTCTTAATGATAAATCTGCCCTTATGGCAATAACTCTCACAATAAGTTGTCCCCTAGGATGATGTAATTGGGAGCTCTCCTATTAATTTTACTTCCATGGATAATTTTTATCAATTATATTTTATGGTTGCAATTCTTTTATGGTTTTTCTATGTACCTTGAAAACCGAATAAATATTTATTATTACAGGTCAGCAGAAAGAGCTACTTATGCCCATTGTCTTCCTCAACTGTTCCCCTCTGCTTAACTCAGAGGTGTATTACTCACCATGTTTCTAACATCCTCCATTCAATGCACATTAATATATAGATAATATATGTGTGAGAAATTGCTTGAGGGGTGAAACACTACACAAGCAACAGCAACAATCCTTGTCAGGGTGAATCACAAAAAGTCACAAAATTAACCTTTCCTTAACCTTCAGGTAGCTTCACACAAAATTTGTCAGGCTTAACTTAGAGGCAATATATAAAGCATTTATGCAACAAACAAATAGTAATAAAGTCGAAAAACAACACAAGACAAATATCACACCAATTTAGAAATAGAGTGAAATCTAGAAAATAATTTGAAATGGCAGCAACAAAAATTCAATGAGTAGAATTGGAGATACACAATTTAAAAAATGTACGGTAAGTATTGTGTCTAAAAGCACAACATGCCAATTGTGTTATCTGCAGTCGGGTGAGACCAGAGGCCAACTGTGATGGAGCACGGGCCGGATACAGAGGCCAAAATAGTCCAGCTGCAAAAGTTACCCTCTAAAGTCCATTGTAAAGTGTTACGTTCATGATGGAGGAGGCCACAAGGAGAAAGGAGAGCACGAAGAGCAGGCCAGGCATTGTGGTTAGTGATCACTGTAGCATGAAAATCCTGTAAGGCGTCACCTTGTCGGTCATTGTTTATGGTTACTGTAGCATGAAGAGTCGGGTTCACCAGAGCTTCAAGTTGGCAGGCAGAAAGATCTTGATATAAATGGGTCTGTTCGTTGTCACGGAGAGCCTAGTAGTACTCCTTTTCTTCAAGAAGGAGTTTAACTGATGCCACACCAACGGTCTAGGAACTGAGAGGCACCTCTTGGGGATCAGGAACTCACTCCAGCAGAGGCCAGCCTCAGGCAGGTTCAATTGCAGGTCCAGGCTGCAGGGCACCTGTTATGTCCCTGTAGCTATAACAGGAGGCCAGTCAGCCAATCCTCAGAGTCACTTCAGCCAGGGATGAAGTGTTTAGGTCCAGCCTTCCTTCTCAGTTAGCAGGGGAGGCCTCAACCAGCAGGCCGGGCAGAGTCCTTCTTCTGTAGTATCCAGTGGTCCATTAATGAGCTGAAGAGTTGTGTCTGATCGTCCAATATTTATACCTGGTGCTCACTGGGAAGTAGGACAAGCTTCTGGAGTTCACTCTACAGAGGTGTCTAAAATGTTCTGCCATCCCACGCTGGTCCCAGTTTGTCCGGGGGCACAATAGGCTAGATTGAAGTCCTTTGTGTGTGAGCTGAGCTAGTGTCTTTGAAGTTCCACCCTCCTATCAAGTCAGCGATAGCCCCTCCTGCCGACAACCAGACTTTCCTTTGTGATACTGCCTACAAGAAATCCACTAGGGCCAATTGCCAACTACACCTAGTCAAGTGACCCTGGAAACAGGCTGCAGGCGCCAAATGGGGTTGACAGGAAAATGCCAACTTTCTGAAAGCTAAACAGGTATTAGTGCCTACCAGGGGTTTGTTTTTTGCAAATATTTCAAACAGTATGTCACTTATTTTCAATGTCCCACCCTGACATCACAAATCCATTAGCATAAGATACACAAAGATTGAGCTGAAAGGAATACATTTCATCAGCCAGGTTTTTATCTTTTTTTTATGTTTATATCAAGAACAACTTGAATACATAAAATAAGGGATTCGCAACAACATCCTCATAAAAATTCATAAGAGATATTTTTATCTTTATCAATGAAAGTCTTCTAGTCATCAATGCATTTATACCCATTTTCACACATAACATACATAGAGTCTGTCCTAAACATAGGAACTACGACTCTCACATTAAATTTACCAATAAATAAAGGGAAAGTTTGGTCATTCATCAAAGTTTTGGTCTCTGTTATAGTATATATGTGAGACCATCTTCAGGACTGAAAATGTTCATGAAGATCCAAGACCCCTTGGCTGGAGACTCAATGAAATACATTTTTTTTGCATTTGGTTTCACTTCAAATAATTAGTAGATGGTTTTGAACTGTGTTTTCCCTTTCACTGTAGTTGGTGGCACAATTGGTGCTATAGGCCACTAGTGACATCTTACAGGTACTGTGTACACTTTGTATTATATACCAGGGGCGTACAGGTAAGTTAAAAATACCAATTGGGAATATCCCAATTTAGCCATGTTGAAAAGATATGTAAAGGAGCAGCCAAGCACGTTATCACTGTATAGTCAGCAAAAATAAAGGATCCAGGGAACCATGTAGAACAGCCAGTTTGCATATTTATTGCCCTTATTTTCTACTTCCCCTTTCTATTCACAGACATACACATGCACACACACACACACACGCACAGACACACACACATTCATATGTATTATACGAGAATCGATAGAATAAGAAAGGCATTTCAGTTCATAATCTTTATTTGATTTCATGAGTAAAATCATAAAAGCCAAAACAATTAAAAACAAAGATTGTCATTGACATATTCCCACTCACCTTAAAACCCCGAGAAAAAACATACAAGAGAAAACCAAATTGCAGGAAAATTTAAAAACTGCAAGTACAGGAGGCCAGCCTGACTTGAGTAAAATTCATTGGTTTTAAAATTGGTCGCTGAAACTTATGTCGTAAATGGATCACTGACAAAATATCGACCTAGAAAATATCGGCCTACAGGAATATTGCTCCAGAAATATTGAAGGCAAGAATATCGACATCCTATCTACAACATGGTCAGTACAAAAATATCGAAAAAAATATATAGATGCTAAAAATATCAATGTTAAAAATATCGTTTTTTTTCTGTAAAAATATAAATGTAAAATAAAGTAAATAACACTAATAAATTAAATAAACATAATTAAAAATATCTAATAATGTTTACAATTAATAATACATATATAATAATACATGAATTAAACATATACAGAAAATATATAATATATACATACTTAACAATAGGTTGTAATAATTATTTTAATAATTTATAAATTAATACAAAATATTATAAATTACAAATACATTTACAAACATAAAACAAAAACATAAATAAAAAGTAAAGAATTACATTTAATAAATTAAAAAAATTAAATATACCTTTAGTATTTTTACAATTTATTATATACTACATTATCTAAATGTATACAAAAAAATAAATAGCTAAATAAATAAAAATACTATTCAAAATCCATAAGTAAAAAAAAATACAGTGATAAAAATGTTGGATAGCATAGAACTTAAAATTACCATTCCCACTCCAGAGAGCGCAACAGTAGGGAAAGCGTTGGATGGCGTAGGGGTAAAAATTACTATGAGAGTGCAACAGTAGGGAAAAAGTTGGATAGCGTAGGGGTAAAAATTACTATTCCAACTCCAGAGAGTGCAACATTAAGGAAAGCGTTGGATAGCGAAGGGGTAAACATTACTATTACAACTCCAGAGAGTGCAACAGTAGGGAAAGCGTTGGATAGCGTAGGGGTAAAAATTACTATTCCAACTCCAAAAAGTGCAACAGTAGGGAAAGCATTGGATAGCGTAGTGGTAAAAATTACTATTCCCACTCCAGAGAGTGGAACAGTTTTAATACCCAGATAAGTTGCTTCTGTGACGATTGGCAGATCTGCCGGTGGGTTGCTATGAGAATGAAGCATCGTAGTTTTCTCTACATTCAATTTATAGTCTGAAAAACTACCAAGCATTTCTGCCAGACTCTAAACTGCTGGAAAAGCCTGAACGGCATCGCTGGCAAGCACCAAAATATCATCATCATAAGCCAAGGTTTTATATCAATATTGTTGATTCTGTCATGTTTTATATCAGTGCTCAGATTCAGTCTATTAAGAAATACATCAATATGTACTGCAAGTAGCAGGGGAGAGCAAGAGCACCCCTGCCTTATGCCTCTGCTGATGTTAAATACATTAGATTCCTGACCTAAGATATGTATAACCACCTTTGGGTGAATATAGAGAGCCTTTACTGCTTGCATAAATTCCGGGCAGGACCCCTTTCATAGCAGAGTATGCCATAGAAATCGCTATGAGACCCTGTCAAACGCCTTCTCGGCATCCAACAGGATCACCCCTAGCGAAGATTCACTAGCCTGCACCCAATCAAGGAGGGCAATTACCCGACTTACATGATCTGCTGTATCTCCTCCCGGAATAAATCTGTGCTGTTGAGCTGATACCAGATACATACAAAAGAACCTGGATTCCAACTTTTCAATTTAACGAAAACCACACTATATTCTTTTGATGGTTAGCCTATTTTATTCAGCCATTCTGTTTTTATTTTTAGATATTTTCTCGGAATAGGAAAAAACTCCTCGTAGCTAAGGACCACATACAATTAATACAAACAAAACATTAAATCAAAATATATACATACATTTTAACCAACATTAATTGGACATCAACAATACATCAACAATACAAAATATACATCAATTGCTTCAATATTTGATTTACGCAAAATACGCTACTCGCCATATTTCAACCCCATGAGTAGCATGACTTAATTTGGCCTATTTGTAAAGGACCACAACAACCCAATTTGTTATAAATGAAAAGAAAATTGAAACAATTTATATAGTTTTTAATTGATTCCTGCATTATAACATGTCACAACATGCCGACGCGTTTCCAGCACCGCATATGTTCTTCACGGGCTTTCTTCAGGGTTTCTTACTTCTAGCAAAATGGGTAATCTATGAAGCAAGAAAAATTCAAAATGACTATTCAGCACAAGGCCTTCTACCCTTCCTAGCCCCCAATATCTATGTTAAAACTCAGACCTTCACGAAGCTTCTTAATCTATGGAGCTTTTCGGACAATAGACAGTGTCGGCAACAACCTGTTAAGAAACCAAATCCTAGGATGACTTCTCATGTCTACTCTAATAAAATTGCCACTCCTATCAGCGAGCCAAGTTGTGGAGCCTACCTCAAAAGACAGCTTTTTTTTATACAGCGGTGGGATTCCAAATAAATTGTGTAGATAGGGACCAGTGTGGAACAAGCGAGTGGATTAGCCCTGATCCCCCTACGTTCATTAGTTGGAGGTCCAGATTGTTAGCTACTTATAATTTCGAAATGGCAATCTACAAAACCAAAGGCAGGAAAAAAAGGGCAGCTGGATTGCAAATATGGGCTCCTTTAACCGAATGGATACAACAAATGTAAATGGAGTTAAAAAGGTAAAATTAATAATGTATGATGTTTGGTTTTTGTGTGCAATTATGATGTAAAAACAAGCAGCAGTATATAGGAATATGAATGTTTACGTGTAACTTGGCTCATTGAGATATCACATATTTGCATATTCTGTTTTTGTTTAGTTTTTGGTGTTTTTCTGTTTTTTCTTCTTGTTACGATTTTGGTGCTGAATGTACCATAACCGAATAATGTATGTGCCTTGGCCAAAAAATGGGGTGAAAATCAATAAAAAAAATTATTTTTCAAAAACCCGAACCGAACTTCAGGACAAGGGGTGGGACTTTCTGATGTGTACTACTGTCAGACAGCAGCAGAAAGCAGTGATAGACAAAGCCCTTATGTTTAAAATGTGCATGTCTTTTCGGACACTGTCTTGAGCTGGCTAGCCAGACTTGAGCATTTTAAGCTTCTCTAACCCAGCTGTCTTAAACAGATGGGAAAGAGACCCCATAGAGCTGCAGTGTCCTTTGGAGCTGTGGCAGAGGCCGCTCCCTCCAATCCTGGTGCTGCTCTCATGCAGCATGAGAGCAGCACTAGGATTAGTTACTGCAATTTCCTGGAGACTGCCTGCATTTAAGAGACTCAAGTGAGGAGCAGGACGTTGCATCAGGAAGGAAAGTGACATTTTTTAAAACGTGTTTTTTACTTTAATTCCCCCCTTGCCCTTCCTACATTACAGCCGCCACTCCTGGAGTGGATGTCCAGGAAAAAACTACAACAAACTGGTAGTTTGCCATTTGACTTTCCGGAAGACCTTAAAAACACACCTATTTTCCAGCAATTGACTTTCCCCTGGTAATATGCACTATCCCCTCTGAACAAACAATCTGGAATTATATTCTTACTGGCAAAGCGCGGAGATACCCCTTCGGGGGTCTATTCAGGCGCTATATAAGAATATAAAATAAAATAAATAAATGTCATATGATAGGCTTGGCACAGATTTTCTATGAACAGTGTATTGCGATGACCTAGAAGGCCTCTGAGCCTCCGTCAATATCGCTCTGGCTCACAGATTTGTGAAAGTGGGTGTTAGCAGAATAGACTGCCATACACAACACATGTTGACTGATAGGACATATGTTGGGCAAAAGAAGCTGGGTTGCATATGTAAGTACAAATGAGGTAGAGTGAAATGGCAGATACCATGAGTCCTGTACTTAGGACACCAAACAGGACACCCTATCCTGCTCTGTCCCTGGCTTCACTGTGGGATTGGTAAGGCATTTGGCAAATGATGGCAGGTGCAGTTCTCTTGTGAGAAAGGGAACTGTGGGGTGTGGGTCAGATATAGGGACACACTAAGGAGGGTCAGGCTAACAATGCACAGCTGAGAATAATGGAAGAGCAACAGGGGGCTGCAGCTGCAATTTGTAAAGGGAGGACCCTGGGTTAGAAGTTGAATTGGTTAACTTATACACTGTTTGTTAAGAGCTCTTCACACTTCCATGGATAGGTGTGTGTCCGAGGGAAGAAATATCTTTCCTGTGATCAGCTGCCCTAAATGGATAAAGGTTTACTACGTTGGTACTCTGAGAGCGGGTATACCAATGCTTGCTGTACCCTTCTTGCTGTACTTGGTATTAGGAATGTGTTTTGTGATTGTAACCTAAAACTGTAAATGCAAATAAAGAGCTATTAAAACAAAATAATGCACATGTGTCACTGCACCCCAGAATGTAAGCCCACAAGTGTCCCGTGTGAACACACTAAGCAGCTCAGACCTATCCTCCAGTGTAGTTGTCTCTCTGCACAGTGATATGCCATAGTGTATTATACACCAGCATGCACCCCACAAGTGTCCCAGACTGCTGCTGTGTGACATAAAGCACTGTGTAATGTAGCCATATTTAAGTGTGATGTCCTAGGCTGGGACCCTATGTCCCCCATGAACTTGACTGTGCTCCTCCATATCTCAGAATTCTTTCCAATATGTCCATGCTGTACTACAGATTATTCCCTGGCCAAAGGCTACCTTGTTCCCATGCCCCAGGTTGTATGGTTGTATAGTGCCATATCCCAGGCAAGATATATCCAGTGCATTCACTGTGAAATGGTGAAGAACTTCCTGGCCTTGCACTTTAACATGGGGCCAGACTTTATTGTGCTGGGCTAGATGGGGTCATAGATAAAATGATGTTTAGTGGCAGGGGAAATGTAGTGCTGAATGGGCACTGTAAGAATTGGAATTTCTGATTGGCTAGGGCATGCGTTAAAACCAGGAAGAAACCACCACTCTAGTCAGGGCAAGGGAGTTACACACTGAACATAACCCCCGCTCACCCACTTGGTAGCTTGGTAGAGCAGTCAGGCTTATCCCAGAGGCAATGTGTAACACACAGACACAGCAGCGACACACTAGGCATACCACAAAAGAAACTCCACAAAGGTTACGTAAAAATAGCCTTTGTATTGTCCATAAAACACATTAGAATGAAATCACATATATACACTATGGTTGTATGTCTAAACAACTACTGCCTAAACCACGACTTCCTTAACCACGAAAGTCTAACCACAAGTTTTTCTTAACCACTACCTATTTTAGCATGACTTCCTTAACCATGAAATGAAACATCTTGTGTTTGGCCATTAGATCGCACTATTGTAATTACAATACTTCTTGCGTGAACCACTCGTAAAAAAAAAACGGATCTAAATGTACTATGTTAGTATGCTTTGACAACGCATACCATTAGCTCTTTTTTTTTAAATTATCCTTTTTTGTGGGGGTAGACCCCAAGCCCCCCTCCTTATTTTTCCTTTATTCTGAGGAGTGACGTTGTACTGGAGCGGCGGGTAGTGGGGAGACTCGTGGTTTAGGGAAGTCGTGCTTAAGGAAATTCGTGGTTTTTGAAAGTCGTGGTTTCGGCTTCATTGTTCATGTAAGTCATTATAAAATCTTCATCGTTAAGGATTTATCCCATACACTATGCCATCTGGCACCTGGTATGGCTTTACAGGGATTATGTACACCACAGAGCCAATCGGGCCACTGTCATAACATCACATATGTCAACATTAGTGAGGACAACCAGTAACTACTGGCAAGGGTGCACTTAGCACCAAGCATGAGGCATGAACATCATAGCATTACATAATACAGCATATTATGCAAATATCTTATCCTAATTAGCAACAGTGCACCACAGTAATCAGGGCACACAGATGTGCATCAGGCCACTTTCAGTACTCACAGGCACTTCTGATATGACCTATGGTAATCAGGCTGTCTTCCCCTCGGGATTAACTACCACAGGACTAAGGGGCCTCTGCCGAGGTTCCACCCCGCTCTGCGAGCCTCATTAATGTCCCTTTCCACAGTCAGGGCTCAGGCCAATGTGTGCCCCTCAAGCAGCTGCCCGTGATCTGGCGGTGCAGCTGCGAACACTGAGCAACACAAAGACGGCTCAGAGTGGTCTTGGTCGTCAATGGGGGAGGGAAGCCGACACCTTGCTCCCCCTCTTCTGTCCTGATTCAAAATGGGCAATGCCCCCTCCTCTCAGCGACCGGAGCTTCCTACAAGAAAGCTCAACCCCACTAACCATTCCTTGGGACTGAGCTTGTTAAGTTGCAGCCATCTCACAACCAATGACCCGGGCTTCAGTACTTCGTCCTCCACCTCTGAAGCATGGTCCTGCTTTGCCCCATCCACAACCAGGCGTAGACCTTGCCTAACTTCCGGCAGCTTTCCTTTAGAAGCAGGCCTGCCCCCAAAGGAGATCAGAGGCAACCAGGTTCTTACGGGAGCCCCACCTATGGTCAGGCATCCTCCCAATGACTTCCGGTTCACGGCTGCTCTCATAGGGTTTGCAGCAGAAGCCCTCTACTCAAGCTCAGAAAACAGCTGGGGAAACACCTGCAATACTCCTGAGGTAGAGGCACAGTGAGGAGAGGCAACTTGAAGCACCCTCGTCACTCTTAGTTTCAGGGACAGTTCAAAGCGCCCACCACACCGCGATCAGTGAGGGGAGGCAGACAACACAGCACTCCCCTCACGCTAGATTTCAGGTTACACAGGACATTTCCCAGGGCCCTTCAGCAGAGGGGCAGTCCTTCGCGATGGTGCCGACTGGCACACAGCAGTCCTCAAGTAAGCACCAGTCCAGCACACCTTTAATGGGGTCACAGACCCAATATTTATACTACATAACGTCTTTTTTTGCCCTGGAACAGGGCCCTGGACCTAGTCCAAACCAGTTCTGGGGGGTACTTATCAAGTGCACAACACTCCTTATTGTCAGTGTAGACTCTGGCCCCAGACACACCACAGGGGGCTGGTACCAGCTTTGTGAAAGGCAGACACAGCCCTATTCAGGTTCAGGTGCTACTCTTCCCACCACTCCAATGCAGATCAGGCCTATTCAGCCTAGCGCTGACTCACCAGCCCCTCTGGAGCCACTGCACTTCCCCAGCACCTGTCACTCCAATGCCGGACAGTCAATGCACAACAGGCAGGCACAAAGACACATAGCACACAGAAATGTCTACTTCTAAAATTGCCATTTCTAAAGTAGTGATAATAAATCTGTGAACATCATTACACAGCATTTATCACAACGATTCCAAACATGCCAAACTTAATCATACCACTCCTCTCATGTCAGAAAATACCACTGAAACCCATCAGAGAATCCCCAATGCATCTCTATGAGAGGGCAGCCTCACAGGAGTGAGAAACCAAACAGGCTGTGTATCACTACCAGGACATGCCACACAGTTAAGGTACATGTCCTAACTTTTACCTACACCACACCCTGCCAATAGGTCTAGCTAGGGCATTCCTTAGGGCTGACTGTAAAAAGGGAGTCACAGGTGTGGCAACCACTTTCTGTGCCACGTCACAGCGGCAGTAAACTGTGCATGCAGGACCTGCGGTGGCAGTGGCCTGAGATAGGTTTGAGAGGCTACTTTGGTGGGTGGTGAAAGCAGCGCTGCAAGCCCACCAGTAGAATTTTATGTACAGACCCTGGGTATATGAAATACCACTTTAAAAGGGACTGATAGGTAAATTAAATATGCCAAATAGGTGTAGACCAATCTTGCCAAGTTTGCCATAGAGATCAAATGCACTTTAACACAGAACAGAAGTGATTAAGTGCCGAGATCATAAACCACCAACAACAGGTCAGAAAAATATCAGAGGAAGGCAAAAAGTTCTGGGATAGCCCTGCAAAAAGATCCAACAGGCACTCTCTGTTTTTGGGAGGTGGAAATGGCAGATGATTTTCACAGTGCTTTAAAGTAAATTTAGCATTTATGCAACTCATAGAAAACTTGGATTCAGTGAACATTCTGCCCACCCCTTGCTCATTTCACTCCTTGGAATTTAGTTTCCATCTCTACCTGTATTCATACCTGACCCCTCAGGTGAGTTCTGTCTGACCCATCTCTCTACTCTATCCCTGTTCTCATGTTATGTTATGTTATGTGCTTAATTTGTAAAATATGAAGGTGCTCACAGTTTTTAAAGAGGCCACACCCCCTTCCCCATCCCTACCCACTTCTTCCAGTGGCTCCACCCATTACCTTTTTGACTCCAACCACATCCACAAGCCTCAACACATCAGAGCCACCTCCTCACTTCTTGAGTTCTGCAAGAAGCTGAAGGCCCGGCTCTTCACAAAAGCTCCTCAGGCACCTCACACTTACACACCTGCCCAAGCCCCTGGATACCCTCCTGGGTGATTAGTGCACTATACATATCAATATAACATAACATAATAGACCATGCAGGAAGCCTATGACTAACACTTAAAAGTGAATTCAAATTAGAGAATGTGTGTAAATGTAAAAATGCAGCTTTAGAAAAGGTCATTTGAGGACTTGAGGCCGCTTTACATACGAAAGAAAATGTGCCTGTCCTGTGCTGTTTAAAAGAAAGGAAATGATGAAGGAAGAAAGGAATACATTAAAGAAGGCAGCAATAAATGCAGGCAGGAGGAGGAGCACTGGAGTAAGGAAATAAATAAGTAATGGATGAAAGAAGGAGGAATTAAGAAATTAATGTGAAAGGAAGGAATGAAGGGATAGAGGAGAAATATACCATTTCTGTTTGTAAAGCACATATTCACTAAAATGGGCCTTCACACCAAAATAAAAATGTTGTTATCCAGCTCAACTGAATACATTTTATCTAAAGATGAAAGACTGAGTGGTCACGCTAAGATTTCAATGTATGACCCTGAGATAGACACAGATTCCTGGAGTGAATATAAACATATGTGCAAGAAGGAAAAAATTAAAAGGGAGAGTGAGGGAGGAGGAGAGGCAAAGATAGATGCGGTAGACAAAGAATGTGAAGAGAAATTTGGAAAGCAGAGATTAGGATTGCAATATTGGAGTGGAACGTGATGAGAAGGAAAAGTGAAAAGAGGAGAGAGGCAAGTGAAGAAGAGCAGACAGTGGGGAGAGTGTGTGCGTAGAGTGGAAGGGAAAAATGAAAAGGTGGACAATGTAAAGCATTTAATGAGCCGAGGTGGCGATTAAGAGAAAATGTGGATGTAGGGCAGAAAGTGATGGAAGATTGGAGAGAAGGGAAGGAGTGAGGTGTGACGTGGAGGAAGAAAAGCAGATACTGAGGAAGAGCAAAAAAATATAACACCTCTGCTTTATTGAATATACAATAATTAATTATGTAAAGTTGAGGGGTGACAGGAGTGTATGATTCTTGTCTTGTATCATCAATGCATTGCAGTGATGTCCATGACACAGAATCGAGATTCTTTAAGTGTTAAGTTTTATGCTATCAAAAGATGTTTTGTGCCATCATATTAGGTATTCCTGATAAAACATAATAAAGTGTCAGTTATACCATTGGGATTACACTTTGATGTAGAACCACGCTCTCGTGCTTCAAACAAATAGTTATATTAAGTGATCAGGCTATAAGTCATGAAATCCCACTGTCAACTATTTTCAAATTAAGTCAGACATTCAACTCCATTTAGAGAGGCTTCCACATACACTTTTTAACTAATAAAGCACAAATTCCACTGAGTCTGCTGCCAGTGCTATATTAGGATTATAATTTATGATAAGCAAGTAACAAAATGATGTCTGTGACAAAAAACAGAAACCCACTGAGCTATCCTCATAAATACAGTTCTGTCATCTCCATGGTACATGTCCTACATTACCCCTCTGCACTACAGTCAAAACTACAAATAGATGCAAATCTGATCTCTCTCCAACAGGCACATAAGGCCTGTATGTAGCAGGGGTCTACAGGACATGGGTCTTTGGAGGTGAAGAGACACTGTGGGGCAATAGATCTCAGCAGGCTTCTGAGGGTGGGGGAAGGTACAGAACGCTCAACACAGCCTAGCTCCTCTGATAGTACGTTTTGAATCAATGCTATTTTTCTCCAGGTCAAAGCGGAAAAGTTCCCCTTGTATCCTCTCTCTGGTTAGGGGGTAATTAGGGAATCCTCCTGGTTTGAGTTGCCATGACTGAGAAGGGATTTGTGGTCTCACATGCAAACTCTTAAAAGTTTGAATACTCTGGGCGAGTGCAGGCTTCAATACAAAGCGCTGTATAGGTGCTGTGAGAGAGAGGGCAGGAGCCAAGGGGTACTGTAACAGGAGTGAGTGAATGCTGTGGCAAGGAGGGGCATTGTAATACGGAGGGGAAGGGGACTGTTAGCAGAGGGGCACTGAAATACAGGTCAGAAAGGCACTGTGGAGAGAGGAGCAGCTTGATAATGGGAGAAGGCCACTATGGAGAGAGGGGCTTTGTTGGAGGTACCAGTGGGGCACAGCCACAGTGGCAGGGATGGGAGGTGTTCTTCAAGGCGCTTGTGGCTGCAACAGTGCCCATCTCAGAAGGAAGAGGACAGGTTTGATAGGAACAAGACGGTACCGGGACAGGTAGGAGCGAGTATGAGTATACAAACAATTTCATAACAAGCCTATCCATTCTGTTTCTTTGAAACTCCGGAAGCCACATGCGCCCTGCCAGCATCAGCAAATCCTTTGCCTGTGCACACCTAATTTCACTGCCCCTTTCGACAGAATGCTTTTTTAATCACTCAGTAACATGCAGTGTACTTTTCGCAAACTTCCCGCCTATCATGATTTATTTAAAATAAAGCTTTCTCTGTATCAGACAATTCTCAGTGAAACCAGATTTGACTCTAATGCTTATTGTAATGCCGTCAATATTGTATAATCTAGGTATTAATACACTGACTGGCAGGAAGAAATGTTTTCACTTTCGGCCCACCCTCAGCTCCTTCCCGTATTTTGTTATTAGGCTGCAAAGCCTTGTCTGTGCTACTGGGGCAGGCAGTTACTGGGCAGTTTGCTGCAGGTGCCACTGTGCTGGAATCCATCGATGGTGTCCCACAGTCCAACACTATTCTGTCACTCTGTTACCTATAGGATGTCAGTTGTGTGTAAAATAATGCACGCACAACTAACCTAGACTTGCAGCTTGAACTACACTAAAAATTGCAGACCGCTGGCTGTCATAGCTGAAATGATGCTCCCAGTTCATCATGAGTACAGTTTATATTGCACATGACACAACACACCTGCCCTTCCCCCACCCTGAAGACTAACCCTGGGCGAAGCACTACGCTATGCTCGCGGAGTTTGCAAAGTTTGTGCAACTTCGCACTATGCGAGCTGCACGTAGCACAGTGCGAACACGCGTAGTGCAGCGTTGCGTAGTGCAGCGGTCATTTTTTGCTTCTTCGCGGTCCTCAACGTCATGTTCGCAATCGCGAGCAAGCAAAATGACATCCCGGTGAGATTCTCAATGCAGGGAGGTCAGGTTTCTCATTGTGAGTGGTTGAGCATGCTCGCGACCACTCTCAATGAGAAACTACCAGTTTGCGTTGAGAAAGCTGCTGCTCGAGTAATAATCTACTCGAGCAGCAGAAAACTACAGCTCGCACTGTGCAAGATGCCGTTTTCAATGATTGCACAGTGCCGGATGCTTGTCTGCACTGTGCAATCATTGAAAACGAGTAGTGCTACGTAAAGTTCGCGTAGTGCGAAGTGCACTTCGCGTAGCTTCGCGTAGCGCTACTTCGTGAACTACGCCCACCCCTACTGAAGACCAGGCACTGGCGCACGCCAAAGCAAGCACACTAGCAGCATGCACCAAATCTAAATGTGCGGCTGAACAAACCTTGCTCCGAGGTTGGGAAGTTTTAATGGCCTGTGCACAGTGCTGGTGGCAGTGCATGCGAGAAAAATTCAATAGACCCGGCCCTGAGAAATTGGTGCAGGTGCTCAGCACCAGAAAGCACCTGTACAAATTAAGCACTGGGTATGTTATCCTATGCTTTCTTATGTTATTTAAATTTGTAGACCACTCTAATCACCAATGAGAATGTTTGGGCAGGTTTTATTCAAAGAGTCAGGTATTCAGCGTCTTGCAAAACTCCAGTAGCGAGGAGGAGGCTCTGATGTGTTGTGGGAGGATGTTCCATGTTTTTGGAGCAATGTAGGAGAACAACCGTTCTCCTGCTCTAGTTTTGTGAAAACCAGGTGTGTGTTTAAGTGAGAGTGAGACTGAGTGCAAGTGTCTAGATGGATTGTAAATGTGCTTGCGGCTGTTGAAGTATGTAGCTCCAGTGTTGCGAAGGGCTTTGTAGGTGTGTGTGACGAGTTGTAACTGTGTGTGTTTGTGAATGAGGGGCTGGTGAAGCTCCCTGATGTCAGGTGAGATGTGGGTGTGGCCAGGTGTTCTCTTTGCCCATACTGTGTTTTTTCTCTCTTCTTCTACGCTGTGCTCTATATTCCATTCTACTGTGGTTTCTTTCTCCCTGCTGCTATTCTCTCTCGGTCCCTGCCACGGTGCTCTCCTTGCCTTCAGTCACAGAACTTTCCATGCCTTAAATTGTCCTCTTGCTCCTCTCTCTACTGTTCTCATGCTGTTCCTCATGAGTTGTGCATGCCTCTCCCCCTTTGTTAAAATTCCCCTCTGTACGATACTCTAGCTGCCGCCTATCAATTGTGATCTCGCTCTTTCCCTTGTGTGCTTTTCTGTTGCATTGATGTTTTCAATCCCAACACACGGGTTTTGAATGAAGGGCCTGATAAAGTCTAAATCTAAGCATTTATAATTGTTTGTTCTTCCGTATTTGATTCGTCATGTTTGTCGGGTTTAGGTCAGTATAGAGACAACCATATTCAAAAGATCGCTCATGGCAGCAGAGATGCCCCTGTGGCACATCCCTTCCTTTGAGCAGATAGCATTAATCAAGTCCCTGGAATGATGGGAAAGGGTTGGCTGCCTAACGGTCATGGACCTATATCCAGAGATTCGGTCTCTATCATTTGAGGATGTGCAGGGTAATCTTGAGCTGGGCATTGGTCAATTCTTCAAGTGTGTTAAATGAGCCCACGTGACCAGGGGCGTGTGACTCTTTCCTGAAAACTCCATTACATTCACAGGCATTGACAATTTTGCTGGTCCTACCCCACCTTAAATAAGTCTGGGGCCCTATTTATCAAGAGCTTGCGCAAGCCCAAAATGCGTTTTATCAAGCTCTGCAAGGCCACTTTGTGTGGCCCTGAGTGGGTTGATATCTCAAAAGTAACGCAATGCAGTGCAAATCGTTATACAGTGGTACACTGCCCCAGAGAGGTATTCCCGGAGTTACCATTACTAGTAGACCTGAAATGCACCAACATTATTTGCATTCCCAGGGGAGGTGCAACAAGAACAAGGAAAATGCCTCAGGGGATTAAACAATCTGCATGCAGGGCTTGGCACCCTTGCACCAAGCAATGGTACCTGTTTTGGCACTGGTAGCCCATTGTGAGCTCTCACTGGGAAAAGGCAGGAATGCGCCTTATTGTGATAAATAGGGCACATTCATGCCCTTTGCCTTTAATGCAGCTGCACTGCATTACATCTATATAAATATGGTCCCTGGGGCCTCATTTATGAAAAGTGACGCATCGCTGCGTGAAAACAGCGATGCGTCACTTTTCACTGCGCACTCCTTACGACATTCCTGATGCGTCATATTTAATGTATGACGCATCATGTCGCAAGGAGATACAGATACGTCAGTATTTCTGACGTGTCTGTAAGCGCAAAAGTGACGTATTGCTGGGGTGTGTCACAAAAGTGACGCAACTCCAGCAATGCGTCCTTTCACATAGGGAAAGCCCCATGTGAAAGGGCTTGCGTCAGTCTTACACCTGCTGTGAAGCAGGCACAAGATTTTGACGCAACAGCGTCCTAAAAGTGACGCAGTGAAATCTCATAGATTTCACTGCGTCACTATTACGAGTTTTTTTGCGGTGGAACGCCCCCTCTGCATACATTATACCTGGCGCAGGTATAATGTGGCGCAGGGGTTTAAAAAGTGACGCATCTACCTAGATGCGTCACTTTTTAAATATGGCGCAACGAGGCGCATTTTTTACACCGCTGGTGTGTCACAAAAAGTGACGCACCGGCGGCGCAAAACTGACGCAAGGCCTTCACAAATAAGGCCCCTGGTTTCTCATATATAATGCTCATTGCTTGCAGATAAATCAAAACATACACTGAAGTGCCGGACGGCTGCCAAACTCATAATGCACATTTTAAATTGGTGCAGTACAATTATATACAGATGACGTACTGTACTCTACCTAAGCTAGTCAAAATCTAGCCGACTGCCTCCCTGAGCTGCGGCAGGTGAGGCCACACCAAAGCTGATTTCGAACACATGGTTTGATATTGCTCCATCATACACGCTTCTGTGGGAGGAGTTAGCCCTCACTATAAGTTTACATTTTGAGGGGAGTGGCACCCACTCTGAAGCATTACATACTAGTTCTCCTGAAGGTAGGGAAACGGAAACAATTGAAACACTTTTTTCGGCTGGGCACAATACTGGTGACGAGACGCATTGCTATCAATTAGACAAGTCCAACTGTGGGAGCCCTGGATCAGTGATCTGTTGGAATATGCAGCAGAGGAGGAATTACACATACAGTAAGCTAGGAGAGATGATAGAGCAGCAGACGACCGGATAGAATTAGCTAACCTGATACGAGCCCTAACGGACCCGCCTAGCACAAGGTTCCCATGAAAGGATGATACACTTTGGTGACTGGAATATAGAACACGGGTAAAACAGAGGGTTGCAACGCAACATTGTTGTTCATATTGAGGGACAGCACCAGTACACTTATGAACTGGGGAACTCTTCACTATGCCAGACTAAATAGGTATTTTGGGACACTGCTTGCCATGAGAAGGTAATATAGGACAAGGGGATATTATAGCATGCTTATTGATCTAAGGAGATGGACGAGCTTAAAACCAGTTCACAACCAAGAAGGCTGGGGAATTGCATGCCTGAGATTTTGACCTGTTATATTAAGGCTATGTCTACATACCTCAATGTGCATTTGTACCTTGCTGTTTTTCCTTTTATTTCCTTAAATAAAATAAAAATTATAAATACTTTTTTACTTTTAATTTCCTATTTCCAAGTGCCATGATGCTTTTGAGTGACTGTCTGCACTCTGCACCTAACAAATAAATATATAGATGAGGGCAAGATGATGGGCACCTGGAAAACAAATCCATGAAAACCAAATAAAATTCCATTGTACTCCGACTGGACCCTTAACATCCTTAGCAATATTCCCCCACTGCTCTTCCTGACCCTTTACATCACACATGTGTGTTCTCAATATCACCAGAGACTTGTCAAAACCAGCACATTTTGCAAATTTTCCCACCAGACGTTCAATTGCCACATATATACCAGGCCACCAATAAAGATTTTTTATGGCCTGCTTTGTCTTCACATGCTGTAACTGTTTTGTCTGAAGGTAGCCTGAACGGCATTTCTGTTTAATTTGAGGGTGTTTTTCACAGGTGCTACCAATACTATGTTTCCTCTGCCTGCGAACACTGGTCCTGATGCAGCCTGTGCTTTGCCTGTTTTATCTCAAGGATGCTTGCACAGCGGAATGTATTATGGCCCAGGTTGAAGCATATTTACTTATGATGTCACCCCTAGACACATTTAATAACTGCACATTTGTTGCTATTGCACTATAATATAATCAATATGATAACATTTCACTTCTTACCTAAAGCCATGTTATGGGTGTGAGAAACCATGACCTGTTTGAGGTGTCACCCCACTTTTTGCCCCATTGTGAATACTAGATGATGCTTTTCTGACTCTGAATGTGCCCTGGGCTCTGCTAACAAGACCCAGGGCCTCAGTCTGTTTAAAGGTACATGGTAATTAGGTATAATTACAATTGCCATTGACGACCTAACTGTAAGTCACTAGTATATGTAGGTGCATGTAGGTTTAGAGGCCCAGTAGAGTTAATGTACTTAAGTGTGCACTACTGTAGTACGTGCTGTCATTTTTAAAGTCAACCCTGCCTTATATGCAAATTTAACTTTGGAATTAAAGGTACTTCCATTATAGGAAAATACCTTATTTTGACATATAAGCCACCTCAAAAGGTCTCCGAGGTGCCCCAGGGAAGTAGGATCCCTTTTAAATGTAAGAAGGGACATTATGAAACATGTATTGTATGTCCGGGGAAGGGAAAAACTGCCAATTTCATTTTTCCTATTATACTGCTTTGGCTCAATAGGCTAATACATGGAAATACTTAAAAAAGGTATAACTATTGATAGAAAGGGGCTTAAAGTAGAATTCAGGGACTCAGAATAATAGTTGTGATAAGTCCAACAACTTGCCACTGTTGAATCTATCATACTATTACAGAAAAGATGTTATAGAACTTTCATTTATGTGAGCCATAATCCAGCCTTCCAGCAGTCCTTCTCGGATTGGCCAGCCTCTGCCAGGCTAAGCCATGTTGTCTTGATGAGGTGTGAAGTGGCCTGTCATGAGACAAAGGATTCCCTGTGGAATGAGAGCTACAAATTGCAGAACACAAGGCAGAAAGTGGGTTGAGGAGCCAATCTGGTCTTCAATGAGGGAATGATAGTTTGGACAGGACACATCCTCACCCCCATATTCTGCTCTCTCAGCCAAACAGGAGCCCCTGTAATTAGATTAGTGAAGGGGCTGGAAGGGGAGGGTTAGAGAATCGTAGCAACACCAGTTGTTTGGCTTAACCACATTTATTTCTCCAGGAGAGACTTTCTCCAGGTTGGATTTTAGAAAAATATTGTTTTCTGGGACAAGAATTTGCCACAATTTGGAGTAAATGTTCATAACTTAGGGTGGCACCCTGCACCCCATTGGTCAGGGGTGCCCCCTAATTGATGTCCAGGAACAAAGAATACAAATAAAAAGGGAAGAGCTACCCAGCAACTCAGATCTGCTGCCTGAAATAACACGTAGAAGAAAGCCTGCCCTGCTTGAACCCTACTTTTGCACCCAAAGGACTGCACTCTGAAGGACTGCATCTGCTGCACAATCTGCTACTACAGCCCTAAGGACTTTTCCTGGATTCACAAGGATTAAGGAGTGGACTCTCTGAAAGCTACAGGTTAATGGAGCCCCACCAAGAAGTCCCAATCCTGGAGTGTATCCAGTGGGCTTTTAAGTATTTGGCTGGGTGCATTGTGGGAATTGTAAACCCAACATCGCAGGATAATCTCGGGCATTCTAGACCCCTGGATTGGTGTTTATGGACACTTTGAACCCACAAGAGGTACTTCAGGAAGAAGTTCCAGACGTTTGGAGAAACCTTTATAAAAAGCTCCATAAATTGACCAGGTGCATTGTGAGAGTTGTAATCCCAGACCCCAAGAGGCAAACCAGAGCATCTGGACCCTTGACTAGTGCTCTAGGCCACTTTCCTACATCAAGAAACACTTCTGGTAGTAACTGTAAAAGATTTACATTGTGGGTCACCTGAACTCTGGACTTTGTCCTGGTCCAGGGCAAAGATTTTCAACCCTTTGAGCGCTATTTGCTTCTAAGCGAGAGTTTCACTTTTAATATTTAAAAATTCATATCTCTAGTTCTCTACATTGGATTTCTATTGCTGCAGTGTCTATTTCTTCATAAAAATATAACCTATGTTAATAAGATGGTGTTGGATTTTTATCGTGTATTGTGTCTTATTTATTTAATGTACTGGTGTTATTAAATGCTTTACATGCCTCTCTCCTTAGTTAAGGCTGCCTGCTCATTGCCAGCTACCAAGGGTTGAGCAAGGGAATAATTTATTGTGACCTTGACTGAACCTGTTATTGTGATTGTGGCCTTCATACTAGTGATAAGTCCCTTCTTATCCCTACTAATAAATCACTTTCCAACAATGGGTTAATAACTGGTACAAAAGCAATCTTAAACATGCTGCAACAGACACAGTTTCTCTTGTGTTACAGATATTTGTCTTTTGCAAATTCACTCTCTCCTATGCAATTATGTTGCAAAACTGTTGTTTCTGGGTAGTATGGAAGACCCTAATGGTTTGGATTAATCCCCAGCTAAAAATCCTAAGAGTTGATAGCTATTTTTTGTAGCCATTTATAAAAAGCAATGTTCCGTCCCATGTTCTTTCAGTTTACTTCAAGGTGGAGAACCCTTACTCTAGCACATTTGGAAAGAGTCTATCACATTTGGAAAGGTTAATGGTTTAAATCAATGGCTTGAATCAATCGATCACACCTGCCATGTACTTGGAATTCACATTTAAAACTGTATTTGCCAATTGTATATAAGGTGGGGTGAAACATTCAATGTCCCATGATTAAACCAAAAAAGTTGCTGAGCCATTTAAAGCTCCTCTGTAGATATGGAGAGCATCAGCAAATCATTTCGATTCGATTTGAAAACTCTTTATTTCGGTAAAGTACCAGAAACAAGACACACATTTAAAAAACAATGAACTTTTCATTTTAAAAAGGGAGCAGACCGATGTATTTTAAAAACAGATACGATTTAAGATAACAAGGTCAGTTACCTAATAAGAGTCCAGCATAATTATATGCACTTATATAAAAGTGGAAAAACAGGCGATAGATTACAGCAGTGCCCCAATCCCATAAAACGTGGACCAAAATCAAATTTGGAGAGCATCTGCTCCAAGAAAGGTCAATGGACTGCATCAAACACCTTTTCAGCATCTAATGACAAAAATGAGTGAGGAGATTGGTGGTTATGCACTGTGGTCAACCATATGTGTGTTCTGCGCAGATTATGGCGAGTTGCTCTACCGGGCATAAATGCCGATTGGTCACATTATATTAACAGAGTAATGACTGAAAGGAGGAGGGTCACCATGATAGTGTCCAGTCTTTCAGACTCCACCTTCAACAAGGAGATAAGGCAATATGACTCGCTCCTATCTTTGGGTTTACCCTCTTTTGGGAGCACCAGTATTGTTGCTTTTCGGACTTCCAACAGCAGTTCCCTCTTTCCCTACCCCTCCTTAAACAGGTTCAGGAGTTGAGGTCCCAGCAGGCTGGAGTTCCTCTCATAAAACTCCACTGGGGTACAATATGGGCCCAGTATTTTCCCTGTCAGCAGTCAGGTTATAGACTCTTGAACCTCAGCTAGCATCAAGTCTGCCTCAAGAACTTCCTGGTCTTCCTCCACAAGGGAGGGCATAATGATTGTGGTCAGGTAAGTGGCAATGTCACAGGAGTCTGGGACTGGTCATTCAACATAAAATATTTGTAGTACAGTGCATACTCCACCAATATTGCCATATCAGTGTTGAAAAGTTTCCCTGACTGACCACTGATGGACCGGTACATCTAGTGTCCCTTTCCTAGTGGCCAAGCCAGACCAGAAATTTGCTAGCATTGTTGCATGTTTCATAAATATGATGCAGGGAAGTGAGCATTTGTTGCTTTGCTTTTTCTTGGGCCAGATCCCTGAATTCTGCCTTGTACATTGCAAGTTGCCGCATTTTTAACCGATCCAAAACTGATACTTGGGTTCTTTGTCAAGGTGTAGGATCTTCTCCTCTAGAGCTTTGAGCTATGCCCTCTCTTGCCTGTTTTTTTGTGCCACCAGAATTTGGGATCTGCCACTCAATACTCTTTTGAAGGACTTCCACAACACTATTCAGGATTTTACTGTGTGTTTATTTTCTTTAAAATAGAGCTCTGGGGGTAAGGCCAAGATGGCGGCGGAGTAGCACCGTTTTTCTGGGGCTCCGCTCGCCGATGCCAATCTATTGGCATCCTGAGACAGACACATGTCCCATACCTAGCTGAGGCTGACCCCAGGGCGTTTGGAGCGTGGGCAGACCCTGTAGTCGTGAGGACTCCAGCTCAGTGTAGCAGTAGCACCGTGGGGGATTGAAGGTGCCAAAGGTGGAGACACTGCAGAGGCCGCAGTGAGGAGCCCATGGCTGGGTGAGAGGCACAGCGCCCTCGCCTCAGGCTGGCTAATCCGCCTGCAGGGCTGTGGCGAGCCCCCAACATCGAGAGGTGCTGCAGAGCGACATCGGACCACCGGGGGTGTGACATGCCAGGTCACTGCAGGGAGTCTGCGCCGGACCGGGGACCACAAGACAGCTGAGGAGCGGTGGTGAGACCTGGTGACGGCGCGAGCAGGAGAGGCGCAGCCTGGGCTGTGCGGGTAGTCCTCTCCCCCTTTTCGGAAGACCTGACAGCACCGCAATACAAGAACGTGGGGAGGTAGTGGCCCCTGAAGGCAAGATCTGTGGGTGAGGCCCCTGTGGGCAGTTAAGGACGGCCCGCAAGACACAGAGCGGTGAATGCCCACGGGACCGGAGCGACGCTCCAGCAGTTGTGGTGAGTGACGTGTCCTGGAGGCCTGGAGGGTCCTGCCGGGATTTGGCCCCTCAACACAAACCCTCTACTCCCTGAGGCCTAGGTCACGTGGTGCCCTCACACTGCACAGGGCGGGCAAAGCAGGGTGCTGGTCTGTGTTCCCCTGTAGCTTTGGACTTTTTCCTGCGGCCAATGCTTTGGCGATCTCCTGAAGCTGTGCAAGGCCTATGTGTAATTGGGGAGCCAATGTAGTGAGAACGCCCCACTGCTGAAACGGAAAGCCGGGCCCCCTGGTCCCTAAGAGATGTAGTTGGGGTAAGAAGCCATGAATTAGCGGCCTCTGTTCACAGCAAAGCCACGTAGTGTGAGTGGTGAACCGGCATGGACTTAGACACTTAATGGGGGGCCCTTGAATGGGGCCCTAGACCTCTAACTGGACTTGGCCCTGCAATCGCCTAGAAGCGCCAGGAACATGGAGGTGGCACTGGGCCCCCACACTTTGCCATAGCTGGCTCTAGATACCGTTGCAACTGCTGAGGCCACTGAGGTATGCAACCCCCAACCAGAGAGTGCTACACCCCTGTCTATCAGGACCCGTGGCAATTGAGGGAGCATATGTACCCCTTCTGTGGCTGCACAGGGAGTGGACCCTGTGGTCCCTGGCCCCGTCGACCACAGCTATGGCCTCCCAGCACTCCAAGAAAGACACTGTGAGTAAGGACGTGTCCATTAAGGACCTACTCCAGAAACCAGGAGGGAAGAAGGCATGGGCTCGACTTTGATCCCCAAAGGTTCCAGCCAGGTGATGCCGTGACACACTCCGACACAGGACATGCTGCCGAACCAGTCACGAAAGAGATGACTTCACTGAACTGAGACAAGTGATGGCCTCCAATATTAAGCAACTCACGGTGGAGCTCAGTGAGGTGGGTGACAGAGTGGATAACCTGGAGCGCAATGGGGATTGACGGGAAGAAGAGCTCACTGAACAGGCACAGGAACTAATCGACCTCTGCAAGAGGAATGAGGAGCTAATTTTCAAACTGGAAGACCTGAAAAACCAATCGAGGCGCTCCAACGTCCGCATCAAAGGCGTGACACTTTAGGCGGATGTCGGCAAACTGGAAGACTGGATTCTGTGCCTTTTTAAACACATAGCTCCTGAGCTGAGAAATAAGGAGGTCACGTTGGATTGCACTCGCCACCCCGGGCATACTGCCTCAGGCCCCAGCCAGCCACGAGACATCCTCACCTGCCTACATTCCTACCAGCAGAAGGTGATTAATATGGCCGCCACCTGTGACAGTCAGACTGTGGAATTCGAGGGTCTTCAGGTGGGGATTTTCCAAGACCTCTCACTCTTCAGAGGCACAAAGAGCTACAACCAGACATGACCTTCCTCTGCGAGCAGGGAATATGCTACATATGGGGCACCCATTCTAACTGTCCTTCGTCTGGAATAAAGAAACACATGGGGTGCGGAATCTGCAGGAGGCGAAGGCTGTTCTTGGGAGCGCCCTGACAATGGCTGACGATTCGGATGCAACGGAGGGAGGTCCAGCTTCGGGGAAGCCGCAGAGATCAGGCAGGAGACGTGACCCTAGGAGGGGCACCCAGATGAAACCTTTAGCAAATGTACACCGGGTGGAATGGGGAGCCCTGCTGTGGCAGATCGAGGACCAAGAGGGGACTGCTGATCAGACCAGTGAATGATCTAATAGTCGTGGTACTGTAATCTGGTGATGGGAAGAATGGTCAGATTCCAGCTGTTTGAAGTGTTGGTCTTGGTAGGGGGAGCCCCATCTTCGGAATTGTGATGACCGTCCATCGGACACATGGACCCCTGCACATCGGTGTGACTGGTTATCGTTGGAAGACAACACTGAAGTTTCCTTATGTTCTTCTTCCTCTCTCTTTTCTCTCTTTCCTCTCTTTTTCTTCTCTACCCATGAGAGAGTTGCTGTCCTTCAACAGGCAGGTATGGTGAATCTATGAGACTTGTGGCTGGGGGCGGCGAGTGGGGACTGGGGAGATAAGTCATCATGTGGGAGGGGGATGGGGCTGGTGCGATCACTGGCGCCAACTGAGCTGCACACTTTTTCTGCTCTTTCCCGGAAGGGTACCGCTGCATGTCCGACTTGGTGCCTAGACCTTCTCAGTCATTCACCTATAGGGTCTGCTCCACAGTAATAGAGGGAAGCAGTGTGGCACTGCAGGGTCGGGCAGGAGAGACATGCAGCCCTGCATCCGGGTTAATGGGGTGGTCTCTCGCCCCTTCCAGATTGGGCGGGGTATGAGGCAGGGGTGTCCCCTCTCCCCTCTCCTGTTTGCGCTCTATATGGAGCTGTTTGCTGAGAGGAACCGCCAGCTCCTCATGGTCAATGTGATCAGGATGGGAGATAGGGAACACAAGATCTCTTTATACGTGGGCGATGTGCTCTTTTTTTTAACCTGGCCATTGCTGTCTCTCCCCCCCTTGTTGGCGGAGGTTGATCCCTTCAGCGCGGAGTCCGGCTTTATAATTACCTGAAAAAGACTCAGGCCCTCAGTCTCATGCTGCCTGCTGAGGATCAACACCAACTAACTCTGCGCTTTCCATTCACGTGGGCCACTAGCGGCGTCACATACCTGGGGATTCAAGTTTTTCAGACAACCACGAAGATTGCCCAGGTGAATTCCAGTGGCAGAGACTTGCCAGGAACTGAATAGTTGGAGGAAGCATGTTCTCTCATGGCTGGGCAAGATCACCACTGTTAAAATGACGATTCTGCCCCGTCTACTTTACATATTGCAAATACTCCCCGAATGCCCACCACCCATGATTCTGGCCCAACTGCAGCAACTGCTTGAAGGCTTTATCTGTGGGGGGAAAGAAAGCCCGTATGGCTCGCCATCTCACTTACTTGGGACAGGAGGATGGGGGCCTTGGGGTCTTGCACTTAGGGTGCTACTATGATACAGCACAATTGTGCTGAATGATAGAATGGTACCAACTAGAGTCGCAGAAGCACTAGTGCTTCATCAACAGGGGTGTTGCAGGGTTCCACATCTGAAAGGTTCCCTGGCTTCCCAAACGTCACTGTCCGCAGAGCTTGTACCTCTCCCCAGTATTACGCTCCACCATGAAAGTGTGGAAGAAGGTACAGGAGGGACGTCAACTGTCAACTGCTGTGTCGCCCCTGACCCCCTTAATTGGGAAGCCAGACTTTTCTTCGGCTCTTGCATGGAATGCATACATGAAGTGGCAGGAAGCTAATTGTAAATGCCTAGGTGACCTTTTCAATACGCAGGGAGTCATGGATTTTTCCCAATTAGTAATTGGATATGGGATCCTCAAAGAAGCGTACTGGCAGTACTTGGCACTGCGCCACTGGGTCACGCAGCCCCAGGTCCTTGTGCATGCGGGTCGCCCCCTCACAAAATTTGAGCTTTGGTATTTCACCCGAACCTCAAATAAACGCCTCTTGTCAGATATCTATAATTTTCTCAACAGGGCCAGGAACCACGCTAAGTCCCCAGTGCAGCGTAGGTTGGAATCAGAGCTGGGTCGAGTGTTCACCCTGAAGGATTGGGGGTTATCACACACCGGGGCTGGGCATCAGCATGCAGCACCTCGAGGAAAGAGATGATTCTTAAAATTGCGCATTACTGGTATCATACTCCGGCGGGTACAGCCGATGGAAACCATGCAGCAGCAAGCTTTGTTGGTGCCAATGCGGACAGAAGGGCACACTATCCCACATTCAATGGCACTGCCCCAAGATACAAGCCTACTGGAACACTATATTACCCTTAATTGACCATATATATTAGACAGACCTCCCCAGATTCCCAAGCTACGTTTTATTGGGACTCCCCAATCCACTCACATACCCTCTCAGGTCCTGTAGGGGGAGGATGATCACCCTGGTCTGGGGTGGCTAAGCAGATTCTCCAAGCAAAATGGGGTACAGAGGACATCTCAACGAAAGTAGATTAGCTGCATAGACTGTGGCACGTGGTGGGGATCTAAAGGATCATGTGGGGATTAATTGCACGTTGCCTAAATTTGATAAGACCTGGGTGTCCACTGTGGCTTATCTATCCTCTGAGTTCGTTGAGCTTACCTGGTCTAGGTACTTAAGGGTCTTACGATTTCCCATTGCTCCTCTCACTGACACACTGTCCCCTGAGGAGGAGAGTTCATCGCACGAGACGTAAACCCCCTTCATGTCGCAGCCTGGGCTGTGGGTAGACGCCTATTCTTGCTCTCTCATACACTTCTCAATTTCTTCTCTGTCTCTCTGTTCCTTTTCTTGACTCTCTCTCTCTTTACAAATTGACTGAAGCTTACATTGTTCCCCGCAGCCAGTGGTTGTAGGTGGGCGTAGTGTTACTGCTTGCAATAATTTCAATAAAGTGTATTTAAACCAGAAATAGAACTCTGTATCTATGTGGAGCCCCTTTGATACCTCAGTATCTTTAAGGTCCCATGCTGTGAGCTTTAAGCCCCGGCTGTTCCCCCTCGCAGCCAGCCCAGTCTGATAAGTAAACAGGAATGGTCGATAAAGGCCCTTTGCAGTATATTCAGCCCGAGGAAGCCCCCCAACATCCCCTTTGGGTGCAACATGTAGTCCAACCTAAAGTATACTTTATGTGCACCAGATAAGTAAGAGTACGACTGTGTATTGGAGTGTTGCTGATGCCATAGATCTTGTAAACCCATTCCTGTAATAAGTTGTGCCAGGCAGGTTGAGTGTGTCACTTACTGCATGGAGCTAGAATGATCGAGAGCTGGAGCAATGACATAATTTAAGTCCCCCCAACTATGTTCATTGTTGAGGTGGATTCAAGCATTAAATCTGGCAGCCCAGACATTTCTCCCGAATTTCTGGGTTCTAACACCTGTGTTTTCCTTGATTGATCTAAGGCCAGTATACAGTCTTAGGGAGATCAAAGGGGTACTAGCCAGTTTAAGACCTCCCTCATGAATCTATTTTCCACAAGCTCTAGGGTTTTGAGAGTTTTGTGTCCCCATAACTCTGCTTCATATAGGGTGACCCCAGAGCCTGGCTAGTGTAGAGCTGCTCAATTGGAGAGAATGGTTTATAAGTAAGTCCCCAATATATCTTTTGCAGCCCTTCTATTTGTTGCTCAAATTTGAGCCTTTATTTTGTTGATGTGGTGCACCAATTCCATTGTTCCACTGAGGGTGACACCCAAATATTCAAACAATTGGACCTGTTTTGTAGGGAGCCCATTTAATTTTGGATTAGATTGAGTCAAGTGGCATTGGTAAAAGGCCATATACTCAAGGGGTCATTAGGATCTCGGGCGGATTGCCACCACCTGCATGGCGGTGGCAATCCGCCAGAGATCTGTTCCCGCCGGCCACCCATTTCCCCCCCACCATATTACTATGGCTGGGGACCACGGCGGACAGAAAGAGCGCCCACCGCTTTTCCACGCGGTCGACAAGTCGACCCGGCGGAAAAGACTTTAATATGGATGGCGGTGTCTGAATAGGGTGGCGATGTCTGCTAGATACCGCCATCCATATAATGATGGGGGCGGACACATGCCGCCATGGACAGGCATGCGGGAATCTCTGGTGGGGGCCCGTTGCGGGCCCCCAGGGACTCTGGGGGTGGGGGTGCACAAGGAGGGTTACCTATGGTACCCCCCTGCATGTCAATGTACAACGTGGTAGGCACCACGCCGTGCCTGTCACGTTGTGCATTGACATGCATGACGTGCATTTCAGCATTGCGGTGGGCGGTGCTTGAAGCACCGCCAGCCGCAATGTTAAATATGCGGGATGCGTCCGCCACTGTGGCGGGCGCATCCTAATAGCCCCCTTGGGACCCCCGCCCTTTCAATTATCAGGGGACAAATACCACTTTTTGTACAGAAAAGGCCAGATTAAAAATTCAGCTACATTTCCAACACTGGGGTCCGACCAGATCACTGATGGGAGATAACTCTGTCATTCAATGATTTTATCGTGGTCGTGTCAGAACAGTTATACTGAATGTATTCATTCAATAGGTATCATCTCGTATGACTCAGAGCGGACAGATGTACAGTTAAATATTCTTAAAACATAAGGCCATCTGATGACAATAATCCATTGACAATAATATGCAATCTTCAAAGTTTGTGGTGATGATATGTAAGTGCGTGTTGCACTTACTCCTAAGTCCAAAACTCTATGCGTCTCCGTCTTCGCCGTCCGATATCTCCACAGTTGTGGAAACTTTGAAGACTGCATATTATTGTCAAATGGTATTTGTCCCCAGGTAATTGAAAGTGTGGAGTAGGTATCTGGATAGGTACTGAGGAAGGTGGTTGTTACATTTCAATACCACCGAAACGCGCGTCGACCTTGCGTGGAACCCTGTGGAGCATTCTGTGGTTCGAGTTTTGGCATGGTTTCCCCTGTCGTATAATATACTCTACTGTGTACAGATACTGGATGCATGTGATTGGTGTGAAAGTGAAAGAATTGGAGTGATTGCAGTATGATTGTATTTATTGTATTCCAAACCAGGGTTTGTGTGTTTCTTTTTGAAAAATATTTCTTTTTTTTGTCATGTTTCTTAATGCATCAAAAAAGCAGTGATCAAACAACGAGTAATTTATGAACCATGTGAAACTGAGATGAACTATGCATCATATGCCAATATAGAGAATATGTTATATTTATTCAAAAAGAAAAAGAAAAAACAGTCTGAAGAAAGAGAAGAAAGCTTTGATAACATAAAAAATAATAATATGAGGATCATATGTGTCACTGTTGTGTTCTGATGTTTCAAGAAATGTATATGAACAATGTTCAAATGTAAAAGTGATATAGGCTATGAGGGAACTATTTAGTGCTGTATAGACTTTCATCCCCTCTTTTCCCTGTCCTCAAGTATTGTTAGAGGGGGTCCCCCTTTTTGTGCTATGGCAGGTTGTATGCTAGCCTTCCCCCATTTAACATTTTCAATAAAGACCCACATTGAGAATTTAAACCAATGCCGTCCACTTTCCCCAAGAGAGTGGCTATGTGGTTTCCTGTGTGTGGTATGCTGACAGTGTAGTTTTTAGAGTAAGAACATAAAACAATGTCTCCATAAATATAGACATTAAACCTAACTTAAGTAAATTCACGATCCTGTTTGTGGATTCCTCACCTATCCCTATCATATAATTAAGTTGGGGGGGGGGAGACTGGGTCCCGAGCTTGCTACGCCATCAGATTCAAGATAGCCTAGCTGATGAGGGATGATACCCCGAATCCGATCCCAGGATGCTTGTTTCTGGTCCAAAGTGGACTTGGCCTTGCTGTTCGAGCTGGACTGATCCAATGGGAAGCAGAGTCAAGACTGATTTACTCATGGCTGGGTCCAAACTGGAATGACATGGCAAACAAAAAATGTATGAATTCAACCCAGATCTGTGACTGGGGTGAATGTTTGATTTGCTCAGCGTTCCGTCCATCATCTGTTCTTTTTAAAATTATTTTGATTGCCTTGGAACTAGATTAAGAAAAAAAAGGGACGTGGGATGCACACGTTGCCAAATCCTATCAAATTGTGTATACTACTCCCCATGTGGTGGCATTACTAGGTATGAAGCATAGTAATTGGATGATGTCTGCTCTCTTCAAACTATTTAAAACAAAATCAGAGGTGGGAATGTAAATCGATCCGAAAAATGTATTTGTTCTAAAATAAAATCTGAGTTTTAGTGCAAAATTAGTTTTTGAATTGCACCTGTAATCAGTCACAATCAAACTTAATAGCGTGGAGGAGGAGGTAAGATAATAATAAACATGGTTAGACCAGTATTATTTTGGTTGAAACTGTTGTTACATTCTACAACAATACTATATCATCAATCAGTTGAGGATTTGTTAAATTGTGCAGGTGTTTTAAAGCATACCTGGGTTACATATAGAATGCAACCTGTGACTACATTTTGTATCAATGACATATAGACAGGCTCTATTTCAATTACTAAGGAGTCCTTTGGAAATGTTAAAGCAACATTTGGCCACATTATTAAGATGATAGGGGTTAACTTTACTATAAGTATCAAGATGACTGTTGGTAGGGAAGTATATTAGGATAAATGAATTTGGCGCCAATACATAATCTTTTTTTTTCATATTTGGGCATGCGGGCTCTTCCCCTTTAAGTTTTAATGCCTCATATAAACCCCCACGCTACATTATATCTGTGCAGTGGCGGCTCCTCGAGGGAGTGCTGCGGGCGGTTGGATGGGTGGGGGAGGGGCAGGGTGGAAGGTAGTAAAATCCGGCATACGGCCAAACGAGTTAAGTAAATAAATAAATAAATAAAAGGAATTGCATTGTGCACGCTGCACTTCCGATTGGGTTCCAGTGCACTCAATGTAATTTATTTATTTATTTATTTATGTACTTGACTCGGTTCGGCCGTATGCCGAAGTTTACTACGCCACACCGTGCCCCTCCCCCCCCCACCTCCCCGCAGCACTCCCTTGAGGAGCCGCCACTGTTCCTGCGTCAAATATAATGTATGCAGTGTGGGCATTCCCCTGCAAAAAAACCTCACAGTAGTAGTGCAGTGAAATCCATGAGATTTCACTATGCCACTTCTAGGACGTCACTGCAACATCCTTGTACCTGCTTTATAGCCGGCATAAGGAGTGATGCAGGTCCTTTCACATTGGGCTTGCCCTATGTGAAAGGACACATTGCTAGAGCTGCATTTCTTTTCAGACACACCCCAGAAATGCACCACTTTTGCACCCACAGAGGGCTCACTGAAAATGTTGCATCACTGTTTTCATGAAGCGATGCAACACTTTTCATAAATGAGGCCCAGAGCCTTTTGGCTCCTGCTTATATTGCGTTCTACAGGTGTAAGAAAATGGCCGGCCTTTAGTATTTTGCAAGCTGGGCCTTGCCATAAGGCGTAGACCTTAGAGGGGAGTAGAGATGCCCGCAGAAGTCTTCTTCTGACTTGGCTCCAACAAAACTACATTTAAACATTGCACTACAACTGCTTCTCTTCACTTGGCTCCTCTTTTTTCTGCCCCCCTCAACTTCCACCTACACCACCCGTTTCTTTAAATATACAGAACGTTAAAGAGGACAAATGGGAAGGGGGAGCAAATTGAGTTCACCCTGGGCGCTCTGTGAACAAAGGGCAGCTCTGTGTAAAAACAATTAAAGGAAGCACTTGCGCTTCATTAAAAAGCGGGGCGGTATCTTGATGAGCTTTTGTGGGGCAGTTCCAGGAGCTCTTTGACTGCAGATCATAAGATGAATTCTTTTAACGCAGTACTTCTCCGAATTTGTCCTTTATATTCTGAAAGCACCGCTCATAAACAAAAAGAGGTAAATTCTGCCAACTGTTTCTGAGCTGTACTATCTGAAAATAAGGAACTAACTCAGACATTGTGCAGCCCACAAATGCTCATCATGATATACGGCCCATAGTTTGGCAGATATTATAGAGCAGTTTTGTGTACAGAACATGGAAGAGAAGGGAAAAATTATGAATTTAAAGTAAGTACTGTGGTTGCTACATTTGTGTGAATGAGAATATGGAATTGACTCAACGTTTTAATAGATTTACTGCTTTTATTTGTTTAAATTATTTTTGAATATGCCATATTTGTTGAATTGATTAAATTACCGCAAAATAACATTATGAAATAATCACGTTTTTACTTTGTAACTATGTTGCTGGAACCTGTGCTCCTATCAGAGAGGCATATTTACAAGCCACTCGCACCGCCAGTGAATCACTTTTTGTGATGCCCCTGCGGTGCAGTGTGGTGCTGCATATTTACAAGGACACTTAAACCCACCATGCGTTGCTTTTTGTGTCCTTGTAAATATGGCCCCTTTTCTCACAGAACTTTGCGTGAACGGCGTGTTCCATGGATGTTGCTGTGGGTGTTCCTATCAACACCCATAGATTCTGCGGCATTCCCATATTTACAAATTTTCTGAAACCTGGGAATGCGTCACAATCCTACAGCTCCCCAAGGGAGGAGGAGGCTCAACAAGGAAAAATACTTTTATTTCTCCTTGTTTTTTGCTTTGTAGTCTGCAGCACACATAGAAAGAGGAAAAACACCTCTCATGATTGTTTTTGTGCAGGAAGGGAGACCTTCCTGCACAAAAACAATCATCCCTACAATGCAGGCACCCTTGCAGCATGGCTTTGTATTTAGGCGTGATACAGTCAAAGTGGGTTGAATCAGACTGAAGCCAGGGATATAATCAGTGGCGGTGCGTCCATTGGGGCGCTGGGGCGTTGCCCCACTAATGCCACATTCCTCCATTCACACAGTGACAGGCCAATTCCTAAATATAAAGGTTCATCAGCTCACGGTGCTAAATTGTACCGGGACACCCCGAGGCAATCGGAGCTTAAGGTGGTTGGGGCTGCGCCAGCAGAGCGTTTGAGTGACAGCTGCACTAAGAGCTGGCAGCTGGCAGCAGCAGTAGTGCGCATACTTGAGTTAGGGCTAATCCTTTTTATTCCTAGCTCAAACATGCGCACAGTCAGCCACTACTACTCCCCTTAGAAGAGCCACAGAGCCAGGGTCTCGACCAGCAACCGGGGGGGGGGGTAGAGAGCACACCTGCTCTAGCCGATCCTGGCACTGCTAATGCAGTGCCTGGATTGGCTGAAACACCTCGCAGCCTTGACCCTGAGGGCAGGCATAAAAAGTATTGGGTGGCGGGTCCACGCGTGGGTGGTGTCACTGCCACACAGTTGGTTAAAACTGTTATGGACAATCACTGTGGCTTATATGAATGCAAGCAGACAGTGATTGGCCATTTTGTGCGAGACATGCCCACTGCCTCGCGCGTGTGACGCAGCAGACATCACTGCGCCAGAGAGACCTCTGTGGCACGGTGCTGGTGGTGACGTTCATCATGGCACTTAGAAGTTCGGATCATCATCAAATCATTGATCTGAATTGATGAGATCATCGTTTGACGAGGGAGAGAGTTAAAGTAAAAACTGAGAAGTAGATTAAGTCAGTCACTGACAGTCACAGAGTGGGAGTCCGCCGCCCGGCTGGGTGGGGGCGGGGTGGGCCTTTAATTAAGTTTATAAATTATTATCCTGGTAGCCTAGGGTAGGGTCTAGGTCGATTCATTACGGTGAATAAACCGAGTGCGCACTGCGCAGCGCACCTATGCCGATCAGGCGACGCCAGAACGGACCTTGACACCTACTGCTGCTGGCTGCCAGAGCCAGGCCTGGCTGTAAGTTACCTACACAGGCCTCAGCCAGGCCGCAGAGCGCTCGTTGAACCCAATCATTGCTGTCAGGGGCGGACTGGCCATAGCACGCACCGGACAATCCCCCGGTGCGCCGCACGGGTGGGGGCCGGTTTTGGGCTCCTGGGAGCAGTTTTTGTTTCAGGGCCAATTTTGCAGCATAGCTGCAAAATCGGCCCTGTACCAAAATCAGCAGAAAAACGGGCCCCGGTAAAGTGCTCGGCGGCACCTCCAACACCCCCTACGAGTGGGGAGGGAGTGGGGGGGTCCGGCCAATCACTTTGCCAGGGCCGGTTGTGGTTCCCACTCCGGCCCTGATTGCTGTGGGGAAAAATGATACGTCACTGGGGAAACGAGAATAAAACACGTGTGTGGGTACTGCGTAAACAGGAAGGAAACATTTTTAATCTTACAAAAAGAGTTAACTTTGTGCACAAATGAATGGCTTAAGTCTTGCATGTTTACAGCTCCTCTTAGTGGCTAATCACTTAACTATCAGAGTTCATATTTTACTCAAATGCTATTTCTATTTTTAGATAAAACTCTTGGTGTGAATTTACGATGACCTTTCTTTAAAGCTGCATTCCAGACCTCGGATCCCGATCTCTGTGTGAATGAGATCTGGCGGATTGCAGATTCTTTCTGAATTATAGCCGATTTGATGGGTAGCCGCATGATGAACAGTGTGTGGTGGAATTTTAACTTATAACAGTTCTGGATGGTGCAAAGTAAAAGAAAGCAAGAATTGGTGTAATTTATCTGTCGACCAGGTAAGAATAAGATAGCTCAGTGGAACAGAGTATTTGATACAGACAAATATGTGCAGTACATAGCTGGAATGCCACTAGACTGTACTCAACCTTCCACTTTTTATGAGATAAAGTAAGCGCGACCTCTGTTCGGTCTATGACCCAAGTTATTTTGTTTATTAGCCGTATAATTTTCATTATGCTGCTCAAACTCAGATGAGTGTGAATCTAGGTTTGCTAATGCATAGGTGTGACTGAATGTGCACTTGTATGTATTTGTTTGATCACTGGTAAGTAATCTCACTTTTAAGAGGCTATGCGTGAGTGACATTTTTAGGTAGAGGCATTTTACTGTCTTTACTAGTAAACGTTTTGTAATGTTATCATCAGTACTGCCTGACCCGAGAGCACGGACGAATAATGTCATCTGTCTACTTTCCAATCAAGACATTTCTTCGTAAATGAACGCTAACAGCTGGGTGAGCCTGTACGATTGTCATGCTTTGGTATCTGTGGTGTGTGATTGTGGGATTTGTGTAACTTGTGACTTGCTCACACTTTCCCTTCCATAGAGAATCTCAGACAAAGCACATGACCGGGAACCTCTTTTAAAGGGACTGGATGGGATGATGAAGTGAAGAAGGATGCTTTTGAAAATCGATAGGCTGAGTTGACTTTGCTTTTACTGCATGGAACGCTCATTGCAGTAACCAATGTTTAATGAAAATTACATTACAAGGTCCACAGTTTTGCATCCATTTTGTCATGTTTTCATGGGGAGTTTCAAGATCTATATATATAAAAACGAAAGTATGTCTGTTTGTCCTTTATGCATTACTACACCATTCATCCGATCGCCATGAAACTTTGGGAAGTTGTTAAGTACACTCCCGCGAAGGTTTCTGGCAAAAAACAAATTAAAAAAAATTGTTAAAAGTTGTTGAGTACACTCCCGCGAACGTTTCTGGCAAAAAAAAAAGAAAAATGTGTTAAATATCGGCCCCCCGGGCCCCCAAGGGTCCTCATAATTTTTCCAATACTGAACATTTACAGTTTATGGTGCGTCTCGCTTTTTCAATGAACATCAACAAAGCACAAGGACAATCGCTGCAAGTGAGTGGACTAGGGGGCATATTACCAAGCAATAGCGATAATTATCGCTATTGTTTGGGTAGAGACAAAAATTTATCGCTGACCTGCGGTGATTTTTATCGCAGATAAACCTTGGTATTACCAAGGTTTATCGCAAATGCGATAAAAATCGGCCGCAATGCATGAATATCGCTGAAAAGTCAGCGATATTCATGCATTACCAAGCTAATACTCTTAGCCATGTTATCCACCTCGCATTGGATAACATGGCTAAGAACTGCTCAGGGCAGGTGTTAGCTTTTGGAGATATTCGCGCTTAGCGCGAATATCTCCAAAAGTTGGTAATAGGAGATAGCGATGTTAGCGACTGTTTTCAGTCGCTAACATCTTGGCACGCCCACTTTGCATGTCATTAGTGATAATTTCTCTGACATGCAAAGTGGGGCCCAAGATGGTCGCTATCTCCTACTAGCTGTCGCTAACTGGTGTTAGCGACAGCTAGATAATAGGGAGATAATTTTATCTCCGCTTTCTTGGCTCTTAAAGCCAAAAAAGCGGAGATAAACCCCCTTGATAATATGCCCCTAGATTTTGAGAATCCATGCTTCTCACATGGACAACTGTATGTGGCCAGCTCACGCGTCGGAAAACCTACTGATTTATTCGTGTACGCACCAGACGGAAAATCAAAAGATAAGGTGTATCCACAAGCACTCGAATAAATAAACAGAATTAAAATAACACTTTAAAATGTTTTCCATAGTAAAATGAATAAGTTTTAAAAAAATGACACAATGCAAATTGAATGTTATCATAACAAGTTTCCTTAAATTTCCTTTCTTCTGAGATCGCAGAAACACGCGACAGGTAAGCTAGTCCAGTAATAAAGGTAAAGTTTGCTTTGTGCAACACACAGGTGCCCCTTCAGAACTTCTGGGTTTCTAACTAATTATATGTAGATTGTGTTATAAATGCCCCATTTTTCCCCAGTTTGTTTTTAAAATTCATAGGGAGATACCGCACACGCCTCCCAAACATTCTTCAAGGTCTTACGTTTCGCTTGTTCCACTAGTTTTCTTTTTCCAGTTTTAGGAGGACATTTACGCCTCACCACTTTCAATGTTCACCAGCCACCACTGGATATAATGCCTATGTTACACTGATGAAATACTCAGGGAATGCTCCTATTGTAGCTCTACTTCACAAGTTGAAGATCGTTGGGGGCGATATTTATGATTTTGGATATAGCATTCTGTCTTCCTTGTCAATTGTGTGATTATGGGTCTGAAGTGTTTTCTGTTTTTTTCTAAAAAACAGCGATAGTTAAGTGCTTTCATAAAAGAGCAACGATTAGTCTCAAAAGCGCATTTCATATTTTCATGTGGAATTACTTTGAAGTAAAATAAAAAATATTTCGCAAAAAAAGCTCAGTAATTTGAGTTAATATTGCTTCGGTCGAAAAAACGTGATAGTTAAAGCTTCCGCAGTTTTTCTCTATCTCAAATGTTTCATAGACTGATATCTGTTGCGTACTTTATTTCCAATTGCTCTTAAATGCAGTTCTTTCCCAAAACAAGCTATCCATCACGGCATACGATGCTTTGTTGCAGCAATACTGAAAATTCCCTCTCACTGCAATCGATTTTGCAGCTGTTTTTTTCAAGTAGGTTCTGCTTTGATGAGTCGCATTTAAAGCAAAGAAAAGAGTAATCATACTCTCTGCCTTCTTAAAATAACTATTGCCAAATAAACGCTTGAAAATCGTCAGAATAATCACATCGCATCGCCCACAAGGGAAGAGAAAAGACTCTACCAGATGTGACAATAGAATAAAGGTGCTTTGTCAGACGCAGCAGCACAAAACAGAACATGCTGAGAATATTAAAAAAAGAACAGGCATAGAATTCTCACTAATGAGGCCGACAGGAGTCAGATTTAAGAGATTCATTAACTTGGAAATGTTCAGTCATTTTTGTTTTTAATAATGATGCACTACGCTTTGGTACTCGGATTACAATAGAATTGTCATCAGAGAATTGGTGTGGAAATACTACCCGACTGGAGTAAGAATTGCAAAGCTTTAAAACAGCTGTAAGCCCTATGCGTTTACAGAAGGATAACTGGGGCCTAGTCATCCGCAGGGAGGGCTTTTTGAAATGCGTCATCAAAGCAGTGCAATGATCAGTGGACAGCATGAGGAATAAAGTAGTTAAAAAAAAAAAACCTCTGTCTATAGCTTTAGGGCCGATTAGGATTCGGGCTGAACAGTATCCATTTGAGCTGGTATTTGATTTAAAAGGTGCAGGAACAACAAGCACACTTCTACCGATGGGAATGTTACATTTGCTTAGGTCAAAAGCCGTGCATTTCTACGGGTGGGATTGTTAGATTTGCTTGGGTCAGGAGATGTGGGCACAAGTGCAGCCCAGGACCCGCTATAGCGAGGTTCTCTCGCACTGCAATACGGTAGCCAAGACTGATGTGGGGTACCTTATGGCTGAAGAGAGGTAAATCTAATCCCACTATCAGATGAAGACGTGTACTAATCACCCGCTTTATATAACAGCTCTTAATATTGACGGCCAGTTTGATCATCTGTTGTGTTATAGGATTTTCTATGCAAAATGACTTGCTTTGTCTGTTGGTCCTGAGGAATGCCCATTAACTCCGGCTGTAGTTGAGTTAGGGCAGAAACATGTTGACCTCTAGCTGCGGTATATTTGTTCTTAACCCCTAGTCCTCTTCGCTTTTAACCATGTCCAACAGCACCACTGAATAAAGTTATTCGGTCCCATGAGACAGTTTTAAACATTTCATACATTTCATTTGCACTCTGCCCCTCGCTCACTTATCTCATTGTTCTCCCAATTGAAAACACCTCAGCTCCTCGCCACTAAATACCTTTTGGTGCAGAGTTGTAGCCCACACCTGGGACCCAGTGGCCCCGGTGAGAGGAGGGAGGCCTATGATGAAGCATGTCACCTTTGGGTGAGTGAGGGTTCTTGTCCTTAAAAAAAATGTGTTTCTTTAACCCCTACTTTTTTTTAAGAGACCCTGGTTAAATTGTCACAACATTTCTTCTTGCGAACAAATCTTTTGTGAGTCTAATGCAAGTGCAGACCAGCCCTTTCCCACAGCACTGGGGGAGCATGGAACATTGGTCCCTGCCAATCGAGAACCTGCCCTCTGAGAGGCACGGACACCCCCACCCCCCAATAACAACACCCTCGGTCCCATTTACCACCCGCCCTGAGAAAATGGAAAATGGGAGAGTCAGTCAACAAATATTTTTTTCGGCCAGTAAAAGCCATAAAAGCAACATAGAAACATACAGTATAAAATCATTAGACATTACAAAATACATAAATTCATCATAAGACATCATAGGAGGTCCATCCATAGGAAATTCATCAGAGTGAACAAAAAAATACGAATAACGGTAAGAAATATAACCGGCATTTCATTTAGGACACAGGACTTTTTTCCATAAATATATAACATTTAAAATCAGCCTTCTAGCTTTTTCGTAATTCTCAATGCACCCGCGAGAAAACTTGCTACTCCATAACATACCAATGGGCTTAAAAGCACTTCCAGATCATTAGGACCAGCTTCACTTGGTAAAACCTTTTTCCTTTTACCATGTGGGTAATATATCACTGTCTTAAAATGGAACAATGTCCACAGAAGAAGATCAAATGTAATCTAACCTATGGAGAAAGATTGTCACATGAGCAAGGACCCATCTCCTCTACTCTAAAATGACTTTGTGACACTGACAAAAGCCGATGTGTAAGGTTAATCCTGAATCTTAACAGTAAAAATTGATGGTGCAAGTTAGAAACCATCATCAGATAAGGCTCTAATGTTGTACATGTTCCCGCCAGCATATGAGTCCACACCAAGGGGTTGACACTTTTCAGTGCTTGTCTCGCCACCTAGTTATGCTTGAGGAAGGTTTTTTTTATCCCCTTTAAATCTTTTTTAACAGTAGAGTTTGGGTTGTAAAAGAGTTCTGGGTGGCCCAAAGGTCAGAAACATAGCACATTCCTGTCTCTTTGTGTAACATGCATGCGGGGACTCTATGCGGGAGAGCTATAAATCTTCTCAGGAAATTATGTTCTACTATTTGAAGCTCACTTATGTCCTCGTAACCCCACACATCACACCCATAGTTAGCCATTGGGATGCATTTGGCTTGATATACATTAGGCAATGCCTGCACTGGCTTGACCGCCAGCCTTTTTGCAAAATTAAAAGTTGCCCCAACAGCTCTGGAAAATATATTATTCTTAGCTTTTGTCTGGAGGACCGAAGACCGCTTTTTATCAAAAAGGCCCACCAAAAACGGAAAGGTTGCTACCCTAGTCAGTTCAATGTTGCCCCCCTAAAAATTGATCTGGGCTTTCTTTCCTGAGCCCACCACCATTGTATGTGACTTTGAGTAATTTGTATTGAGATCAAAATCCCCCATAAAGTTAATAAATGTACCCAGCAAACACTGGAACCCAATTGGTGTCCTAGCTATCAATACACAATACAGCATCATACACATAAAATAGTGTGGGTATAAGAAGGGGACCTGACCGAGGGATGTCCTTACAAGCTGCACTTACAGTTGGGCCCAAGTTGTTAATGAAAAGAGTAAGTAGCAGTGGAGCTAAAATTCACCCCTTTCTCACCTCTCTTTGCCCCTTCATTGGGGCAGAGAGTCTTCCATCTATGTTATATTTATTTGGAGAGCTCATGTTCGAAATGTACTATTTTTTTATCTATGCCCAGCTTGACAAGTATTACCCAGAGTTGGATCTATTAACTCTATCAAAAGCTGCCATAAAAACAATAAAGGCTGAGTTGAGTTTGTTCCTTTTGGCCACTGTGTACTTAGTAATTTTCAGCTGGAGATTTGTATATTGATCATCAGTCCCTTTACCTGGTCTATATTCAAACTGGAGTTTGGCCAGGACGTTATTATGCTCCAACCGCTTAATCAATCCAACATTCCATGAGGAGGAGCGGCGGAGAACGGAGACCATATCAAAGGTACCGTCGCATTACAACGCAATTTACAACCCCACTGAAGCCGGTTATCTCACCGAGCGTTCTGACTCCCCCTCCGCCCTGGAGCCCCCCCCAAGGGGTCCGGAATCGATACCCTTCTTGACTCTCCATAGTGACAGTGACCAGACAATCCGGGGGACTCGAACCATCATTCCACTTGGAATTGAGTACAAAGCATTCTTCAGGAACACACTGTGACCTACCGTGACCTTCCTTTAAACTGATTTCTAAGAGGAACGACATCGAGAAATACCGCACGGACTAGATTGTCTAGTATATGCCCTGATGAAATTCCCAAGGCACGAATGGGAATGAAACGCGTTGTCTGTGCCGTTGTACGTGAAAATAAAGAATACTTTTAAAAATAAGAACAGAAGATCTACATGTTTCTTGGACTTTCTTGTACTACTGACTTCATTGTGTGCGCCTCTCCGCTCTTATACACAATACAGCATCATACACATAAAATAGTGTGGGGATAAGAAGGGGACCTGACCGAGGGATGTCCTTACAAGCTGCACTTACAGTTGGGCCCAAGTTGTTAATGAAAAGAGTAAGTAGCAGTGGAGCTAAAATTCACCCCTTTCTCACCTCTCTTTGCCCCTTCACTGGGGCAGAGAGTCTTCCATCTATGTTATATTTATTTGGAGAGCTCATGTTCGAAATGTACTATTTTTTTATCTATGCCCAGCTTGACAAGTATTACCCAGAGTTGGATCTATTAACTCTATCAAAAGCTGCCATAAAAACAATAAAGGCTGAGTGGAGTTTGTTCCTTTTGGCCACTGTGTACTTAGTAATTTTCAGCTGGAGATTTGTATATTGATCATCAGTCCCTTTACCTGGTCTAAATTCAAACTGGAGTTTGGCCAGGACGTTATTATGCTCCAACCGCTTAATCAATCTCGTTAAGTCTGCCCGCCTCACATTTTTCACTGTTAAATCTGTTAATGATATTGGCTGATAACATTGTAGATCTGCTCTCGACCCCTTCTTAAACATCACAACTATGATGGATCTAGTCCAATTGATAGTAGGCCTGTATTAAAAGCAGCATTAAACACCATCAAAAGTATTTTTGTCAAAAATAGAGGATCTGCCTTACACAAGTCTTCAGACACCTCACCTGGACCTGGCGCTTTATCACTATACATGGATTCAATAGGGACATAAACCTCCTCCTCCCCAAAAATTAAAGTAAAGAGTTCTCTTGGGGTGACCTGATTGGAGTTCGGATCCTCTGAGGTTTCCAAACCATAAATGTTCTGAAGTGCCTCTTTCAAACTTGTGGAGAAATAGCGTATTCCATGACTTTCATCCTATCTCCCCAAACATTGGCCTATTCACTAATTACCAGAACTTTGCACTATCATTTAACACATTTCTCTGTGTGAATTTCCTTTTTAGTTGCCATCATCACCACTTTATATGCTTTTCTGCATGCCATGATCTTACCCCGATCCTTTTGGCATTGTTTTAGAGCTATCAACAGGATTTTGTGGGCCCTTGAACATTTCCTGTCAAACCATTTCTCCCCCCCATATTGTTTCCTCTACTCAAGATCGTGACATCTTTTACCACCTGCTCACACAGCCTCTGAAATGCATTCAAGACTTCCTTCTAAAACTTATCCTCATCTAAACACATCTTAATATCAAGAGCATTATTTGTAACTAACTCTTCAGTAAAGGAATCCGGCACCACTCTGCACCATGTAAGCCCTTCTGGCCTGATCCTTGACAATAATTTCTGTATTCTTAGGTCCCAACTCTTGTGTACCCCCCTCCTCCATCATCCATTCCAATTCCAACATTAGAGGAATATGGTCACTAAAGTTACTTCACTTGCTCCATCTCTGACTCTTGACAAACCAAGTGCACCCATACAAAAATGAAGTCGATGATCAAATGACAACCTCTTCCTGTAAATGTCGGAATGTTTAAACCCTCAATAACCTGTTGAAGCCAACGCAAATTCCTTGAGGCTAAAATATCCTCCAAAACCTCACCTTGGGCTGTGTTCAAAATGGAAACTTTTTCCTGTTTCAGAGTTCTCCTCGTCATAAATAAAACAGCTTGGAGGACACCTCATAAGCCTCCAGAAAACCACTAAGGTGCAAGAAATGTTCAGTAGTTTTTCCCACTCAAAAGAATTATACAAATTAGCGGTTAACAGAGTCAGGCATTCTTAAAATCCAATTGAACCGCTGATAGACAGCTCAATCCCGTTTACACTACCTGAGGGCTACATGGAATCCTCAAGGAAATTAGTCTAATCAGACCTCCTTTAGCTCTTCCAGCATGTGAGAGTGAGGCTACACTAAAAAAGAAGGTGAACCCATCTCAATGGAAAAAATCGTCAGTAGCCCAGGTTTATTGCATTGCCAAGATGTGGTCGCCAGAAACTTGATTCAGCCATTTCTCATCATCTTTCTTGTTATTTCTCCCAGCAATATTCCAGCTAAGTCATTTTAAGATGGACCCCTGCTCCTGCTTAACCTGCACCACATGGGCCTCATGGACCATAATATCCACTTACACCAATTATCCATGGAGTCACAGTGGGTAAGTGCAATGATTAATAACCTAGATGTTTGGAGGGTCAACCTATGGTGTTCCGCCACTCATTTAACTGGACCCACCCTCTACAGAGCCATGTTCAGGACTCTGTGCACTGAAAATGTGGGCTGGTAAAAAAAATGACAATGGGACAATCTTGATTAAGGAATAGATTTGTGGGTAAGTATTCTACTTTGCACTAAATCTTGTGTGACCCCTAGATATCACTGGTTAATTACCACACAATCTTCCTTAATAGTTTTCTCTTCATGCCCAACCCACCCAGCTCTTTCTGCCATGATTATAAGGAGAGAAAATGCAGGACCATTTTCCGTGGCATAGGCAGTCCAAAAAGTTACTTTACACATTAAACTACGGTGAATTTAAAACTGTAGAACGGAGATCCTTACCGCCCTGCACTGACTCCCAGATCGCCACTACCCGCCAAAAGCCCTACGGTCCGTCACGGCAAGTGCCGATTGCATGGAGGAGGCGGAGGGCGCAGGTAGCAAGCACAGCTCTTCCACTTCCCGATTGGGAAAGCAGTACGGGGTGAGCGGGCTAGTCGTTGAAGCCCTGGGACTACAAGTAGCTTGCCAGGACAGGCTCTTGGTCCACTTGATTGAGACTGCCCCTGCGGGTGAGTGGTGTTGGCACAGATAACTTGCGCTCATTTTAAAGAAGCAAATCTTCCTCATTTTAACATTCGTATGGTGTATGATGATTTTAGACTACACTTGCGCATTTTAAAGCGGTGATGTTACAACTGTTTTAATTAAATACTACGGTGAATTTAAAACTGTAGAACAGAGATCCTTACCACCCTGCACTGACTCCCAGGTTGCCACTACCCGCCAAAAGCCCCCCGGTCCGTCACGGCAAGTGCCGATTGCATGGAGGGGGCGGAGGGCGCAGGTAGCAAGCACAGCTCTTCCACTTCTGGATTGGGAAAGCAGTACGGGGGTGAGCGGTCTAGTCGTTGAAGCCCTGGGACAATTTAAACAGGTGCAGATTCGTGCGCGCAGCTGACGCGCGCAGCGGGCGCGCCAAAGCACCCGTCCACGCCTGGCAAGGGCCCAGGGCCAGAACCCTTGCGCCAAAAACAAGCTTCGTAACTAGGAAGGTTTACAACAGCTAACAACTGATGGACCTTCGATAAAAATCCTCCTGTGAGCTACTTAATCCGGGAGATGAAATCAAATACTGTACTAACTGTCATCTCACGTTTTCTTACACACACTGTAGGACGGCAGCACCCTGCGGCCACCCACAGGTTCTCCCACTAAATACTCAAACAAAGGCTGCCTTGTTGAACTCCAGATCCCTGGTGAAACACTACATAGAAGTAGCAATCTTGATCGAGGCCTACCATCTGGATTTGCTGTTGATAACCGAAACATGGGCAGACAGAGCGTCTAAAAGCCGCGCTATCCCTTGACTTCCTGAGGCGGAAGCCGGGGAAATTCTGCTCATTTTTAAAACTACTTTGTCACTCACTAGTGTACGTTCACGTGTGCACTTGTGCCCTGCGGTTTTAATTGACCTACTGCCGCGATTTATGCCGCACTGGTCTCCACGCCCAAACTACCCGCTAGAACCAATTAGCGGTGCTCTGTAAACAAAGAACTTGTCTACAAACGTATCTGCTGCTGCGATTGATGCCGCACTGGTCCCCCGCGCCCTACGCTTACCTCTCACCACCGCAGCCGAGTTGGGGCTACTGTCAGGTGGGGGGTCGCCATCTTGGACGAGGAGTGGGTCGGCAGTCTAGTGCTCGCCCCTCCCGTCAATTACCCAGTATAAAAGCCGCGCTAATTACTTTGCCTGTCACCCACTCGCATTGAATCCCTGAGGCGGAAGCCGGGGAGGCTCTGTTTTTAAATAACTGTCTTAGCTTGTATTTGTCAATTGATTAATTATTACTTGTTCACTCGCGCTCTGTACTTTTAACCATCTTCTGCTGCGATTTATGCCGCACATGTAAAAGCCGCGCTATCCCTTGACTCCCTGAGGCGGAAGCCGGGGAAGTTCTGCTCATTTTTAAAACTACTTTGTCACCCACTAGTGTACATTCACGTGTGCACTTGTGCCCTGCAGTTTTAATTGACCTACTGCCCCGATTTATGCCGCACTGGTCTCCACCCCAAATCTACCCGCTAGAAACAATTAGCGGTGCTCTGTAATCAAAGAACTTGTCTACAAACTTATCTGCTGCTGCGATTGATGCCGCACTGGTCCCCCCGCGCCCTACGCTTCCCTCTCACCACCGCAGTCGAGTTGGGGCTACTGTCAGGTGGGGCGTCGCCATCTAGGAGGAGGGGTGGGTCGGCAGTCTAGTGCTCGCCCCTCCCGCCAATTCCCCAGTATAAATGGCCACACCCCGCAGGAAGTGCAGCGCATGAGCGCAGCGCAGCGGGCACGCCGGGAGCGTGCCGAAGGTGCGCCTGAGTTAAGCCCGTCTGTGCCCGTCCACGCGAGACCGAGCCCTGGGCCCAGGCCCCCTGCGTCTTTTAGGTTGACACCTATCAGCTACTCACCAGAGACCCTCCGTCAACTTAGGAACCTCACCCCTGACCTTTGCCTCCATACGATCTCACCTGAAGAATGGCAAACAAAATGTGGCCAATGCACCTACAGCTCTACTCCTCACACCCCCTAAAAATACAGTGGATTAAAATAGCCCTGCTTAATTGGAGATCGCTTCCCAAACACAGTACTGAGATCAACCTACTCCTGCTAGAAACAGACATTGAGGTGCTGTTCCTCACTGAAGCCTGGATCAATCCAGCATCAGACCCCGACATAGTTCAAGCTCTAACCCCGGGATACCTAATCAAACACCACGATAGACCATCTGGTACCGGGGGGGATTGCAATACTTTTTAAGACCCACCTTTCCTGCCAGTTCAAAGACAGCCCGATGCAGGACTGTGAAAATATCCGCTTTTCCATCCATCTTTCCCCTGTAAAAACTCCCTCAGGAATGCTGATCTACCATCCTCCGGGACCACTTGGGCAGTTCTCTAACTCCCTTGTGGAAACAATCACATCTCTTGCCTGTCTCTCCCCCAACTTCACTGTCTTAGGTGACCTAAATATTCACTTTGACGATCCAGAAAATAAAACAGCAGAGTACCTCAAAGAAGACCTAGCCGCTCTCAACCTCGCCCTGAAAAACCACTACCCCACACATATCAAGGGCCATCTCTTGGACCCCATCTTCTCAAATATCTCCGAACTAACAGCAAATAAGTCCCTCCCCATCCCTTGGTCAGATCACCACCTTATCCTTCTAAAATACCCCATCTCGACCGAAGCCACTATCAGACCGCCACCCCAAGCCCCTTCCCGCCCGTGGCAAAAATTAGATATAGATGCCTGGACCAGCAGACTGGCAGCCTCTACTCCCACTCTCGATCCAGACCCATCCTTAGCGGACAATCAAATTCGTTCCTGGATGGAAGAGTCTCTAGATTCATTCCTCCCCAATAAACCCCTCCCTAGCAAGAGGGGATTATTTAAATCACCCTGGTTCACTCCTGAACTGCGCGTACTAAGAAAATACTGTAAAAAGCTAGAACGCCTCTGGAGGAAAGACAGGGCCTCATAGAGCAGAGATGATTACAAATCGGCTATGAAACGCTGCAAAACATGCATAAAAGATACCCAAGCCGCCTTCTTTGAAGGAAAAATACTAGCCGCAGCAAACTCTTCCAAAGAAACATACCGTATCGTTCATTCACTAATGAAACTCCCCGAACCCCAGCCTATCGCCGATCCTTCAGGTATCAGATGTGCCCAACTAGCTGAGTTCTTTTCCTCCAAAATCCACAAGATCCTAGAAACCTTCCCCACCCAGAACCCCCTGCTAAACCTAACACACCCGCCCATACCCCCAGACGCACCCCACCTCGACGCCTTCTCCCCGGTATCCACAGAGATCTTTGTTGCCACCCTTAAACTAGTGAAGAGTGGCTCACCCACTGACCCCGCCCCCATGAACAAAGTCAAATTGGTCACCCCCATAGTGTCCCCCCTACTTACTAATCTTATTAACGCTTCCCTCACTCAAGGTATTGTCCCCAATAACTGGAAAAGAGCGATAGTACGCGCACTCCTAAAGAAATCCCATCTCGACCCCTCAGACCCATCCAATTTCAGACCGATCTCTCTCCTCCCAGGCATCAGCAAAGTGGCTGAAAAGATCGTGAATCAACAACTCTCCACTTTTCTGGAGTCCAACAATCTCCTCCGCCACTCACAGACAGGGTTCAGACCAGGGCAGGGCACCGATACCGCCCTCCTCGAAGAAGCGAGATCCATCTTAGATGCAGGGGGATCAGTGGCAGTGATCCTCCTGGAACTGAGCACCGCCTTCGATACGGTGGACCACACCATCCTCATCCACCGTCTCAACAAGGCAGCAGTCACTGGTACCGCCCTGGCCTAAATCATTTGTGGTACACAGGACCTTCGAGGTGGCCGACGGTCACGACCACTCTAAAGCTCTCCCCCTTCAGTGTGGGGTCCCCCAGGGATCTTCTCTGAGCCCCACACTTTTTAACGTTTATATGGCCCCACTAGACGACATTGTTTCACCTTTTGGCATAAAGGTGGTCATGTACGCCGACGACACCCAACTAGTCGTCGCCATTAACCAATCAACCCAGTGCATGGAGAGCCTGGTCTCCTGCCTTCAGAACATATCAAAAAGGAATTTGTGACTCCCGCCTCAAACTCAATGGAGAGAAGTCGGAGATCATGCTACTGAGCGACCCACGCAAACTTCCCACCTCTCTATCCTGGCCGCCCAGCATGGGCAACCCCCCCCCCCCCTCCACACCAAAAAAGGAAATTTAGAGCCTGAGCATCTGGTTAGACCAATACCTCAGCTTCAGAGTCCAAGCAAGAAAAACCGCCGGCACTTGCTTCGGCCTCATGCGAACAGCCAGGAAAATCCTCCCCTGATCCCCCCCAGTCCAGGAAAATCCTAATCCAGGGCTTTGTCATCTTAAAACTAGACTACGGAAACGCCCTGTACCTAGGTGCCCCAGTATGTCATCAACAAACTGCAACACGTCCAGAATTCCGCAGCAAGATTTCTCACGGGGACCAAACCCAGATGGTCTGCTAAACCCGCCCTCAAATCACGACACTGGCTCCCAATACAGGAGCGGATCACCTTTAAAACCTTGTGTATCTCGCACAATATTCTTCATGGCAGAGGCCCACCCATATTGAGACCCTTCTTGAAACCTCACAAATCTACTAGACAGTTGAGATCAGACAGTCTCTCCCTGGCCAGTGTCCCCAGAATTAGAAGAGCGCGCAACGGGGAACGCCTCTTCTCATACAACGCCCCAAAACTATGGAATGCACTACCCCTCACCATCCGGAAAGAAACCAACCTGCTGCCTTTCTGCAGGCTATTGAAGACCTGGCTTTTCCCCTAATAATCTTTGCCCCTATTAAATCTAACCCTAGGGACCTTGCAGGTTGAGCCACAGTGCTGGGACGCCTCCGGGTAGCTACGCACTCTATAAATCCGATTCAAATCAAATCAACATTGACCTGGCGTTAGCAGTACCAAAGGGCTACTCACTCCTTCGCGCCAACAGACCTGGGAAGCGAGGAGGAGGCCTAGCATTTATTAATTTGATTTGATTTGATTTGATTTATCCATTTCTAAAGCGCACGAATGCCCGGAGGCGTCTTGGCGCTACGATTTGTCCATTTTCCTGTGCAGGTCTGGAGTTAGCGCAGTTTATGCAGTGAATAGCCAGGTTTTGATTTTCTTTCTAAATATCTCCAAAGTTGGACTGTTTTTTATATCTAGTGGTAGTAAATTCCATGACCGTGCTGCGTGAACGAGGAAACTTCTTCCTCCCCAGTTTGATCGTTTAAACTTGGGTATCGCTATCAGTTTTTGTTGTCCAGATCTGAGTAGCCTGAAAGGTTCGTAATGTTTCAGGTGTGTTTTCTGGAAGTGAGGTCCCTTGCCCTGCAGTGCTTTGTAGGTCAAGCATAGTGATTTGAACTTGACTCTTTATTAGCAAGGACACCCTGCATGTGCAGGGACTCAGGAGGTTGAAATCCCCTGAATGTGAAACGCTACCTTTTAATATCCGCATAAAAAATAACTATACGTTTTCCGGCCTTTTACTGTACAGGCCGCCAAAGGCTAACATCCCCCTGGCAGAATTATTGGGACTCGCTCTGGAGGCCAGCTTATCCAGGGCAGTTTCACGATTCTGGGGGACTTCAACATCCACCTAGAAAAAGTGGATGATAGTAATACGAGTAGCTTTCTAGAGACCATGACCAGATGTGGCCTATCCCAATTAGTGAAGCAAGGAACGCATTCCGCTGGACATACCCTGGACGGAATATTTACATCCAATCCTAACATCACAATAGGGGATGTGATGTCTGTCTCCTGGTCTGATCACAAAGTAATCAATTTTTTCTTGAACCTGGGCCAGACTAAGGTGGTCAGGGCATCCCGGGAGGGGGAGCGCCCTTACCAGGACTGGGAAAAGATTGAGAAATTAAGACTGCAAAAACAGGCTTGCAGGAGGGCAGAAAGGAGATGGAGGGCAAACTTTGGGTCTAAAGAAAAAGATGACTATTCCTTAGCTACTTATAAAAAATGGATAATGGAAAAAAAATTGGCATTTTTTGTAAAAAAAATCAATGAGGCCAAAGACTCCAGTAAACAACTGTTCACTACGGTAAAAAAACGAGCAGAGCCGGTGGCCAAACAGGTCACTGGTAGCAAGGACCAGTGTAACAAATTAGGACAGTTCTTTACGGACAAGATGCGACTAATATATGGATCTTTTCACCAGCAGCACATTGTCCCAGATTCAGGGGCCGCTAGGCAACCGGAGCACATCACCCAGGACAGCCACTTAGACCCCAGCTCCCCCACTCCAAAATTCAAGTTTTCAGTACCCTCAGCAGAAGAGATCAGACAGCTGGTTCTGTCCATTAAATCCGGGGGCCCTTTGGACCCCTGCCGGTCTAAGGTCCTACGCATGCTCCCAGATCTGCTGAGTTCCCAACTCCAATCACTCTTCAGCAACATAATTGAGTCCAGCTGCTTCTCAAAAGCATGGAAAGCAGCCTAGGTCCTGCCTTTACTGAAGAAGCCTAGCCTTGACCCCTCCATTCCAGCCAACTTCCAGCCAATCTCAAGAATCCCTTTCATGCCAAAATTCTTGAGAAACTGCTAAACTCCCAACTGGCAGGCTTCATCAGGAGCACATATGCCCTAGACGAATCCCAATATGGGTTTCGGGAGGAGCTTGGGACTGAGACGGCATTGGTGATGGGAGCGGAGGAAATAAGGGGTATACTGGATACAGGAGGGAAGGCCGCCCTCATTTTGCTAGACTTGTCGGCGGCCTTCGACACTGTAAACCATGATATCCTTATTAACAGGCTAAAGGATTTAGGCCTTCATGCATCTGCTACCAACCTGATGGCCTCCTTCCTGGGAAATAGAACGTTCTCAGTCCAACTTGGGGAATTTGTCTCAAGGTCCTTCAGCCTGCCCTCGGGGTCCCCCAGGGCTCAAGTCTGAGCCTATCCCTTTTTAATCTATATGTTGCCCCCTTGGCCGCCATCATCGGGAACTGCGGGTTCATCCCACCATCCTATGCGGATGATAATCAAATAGTGGTGCCAATCTCAAATAATACCTCAGAGACCGCAGATAGATTCAGGCTCTGCATGGTCCAGGTCAGTCAATGGATGCAGGACAACTGTTTAAAATTAACTGGTGACAAATCGGAGGTTATGCTGATAGGGGCTGAGCCGGACATATTATCCAACCTTTGGTGGCCAGACAGCCTCAGGAATTGTCCTTCGCCATTGGACAATGTTAGGAATTTGGTTGTCATATTTGGCTCCAAACTTACCTTTGAAACACAAATAAACAACCTCTCCTCAACTGTCTGGTATACACTAAAACTCATCAGGAAATTGTTGCCATACATCCCACCAGACACCACTAAAACCCTGGTCACCTTGCTAGCATTATTTAAACTAGATTATGGCAATGCGTTATATGTAGGGCTAAGAAAACAGTTGCTACTAAAACGACAGAGGCTACAGAACGCGGCAGCCAGGTTGATTCTCAACATCCCCAAATTAGACCCTGTAGCCCAAAAGATCAGAGGACTACATGGACTTACTGTAGAAAAAAGAATTCAGTTCAAATCAGCTTGCCTAGCCTACAAGACACTGCACGGTTCTGGGTCACGTTTTCTAAACAACAAACTAAAACCCTATGAACCAATCAGGACGCTAAGATCTAGTAGTGCAAAGCTCCTCATAACCCCAAAATCCATACAATTGAGGTGGGGGGGAGAAGTTTCATAGGCAACACTGTTAAAACCTGGAACAAACTTCCGGTCAAACTGAAAAAGAGCCCCTCACTGTGGTCCTTCCGAAAGAACCTAAAAACCTGGCTTTTTTTCAGCTTAGCCTAGGGGGTACCAATTTCACTGTCAGGCAGCTCAATTCAGTGACAGCGCCAAGACGCCCTCGGGCATTTGAGCGCTCTACAAATCACAATATCAAATCAAATCAATCAAATCAACTCCTTGATCAAGGGTGTCACACCCACTAAGGGCTCTGTTTCAGGTTGAAGAATCAATCTAGTAGAACAACCAGCCTGTGATTCTACACCTACTATTCCTGATGAGCTAGCAGTCCTCATGTTTCTACCCTCCTCTATTTTGGCAGAACTCAAAAGTAAAATTGGAGGTGCTTCTGGGGGTGGGGCTGTATTTAGACAACCTAGCCAAACTAGCCTCAAATTGCACGCATAGGTCATACCATCAGTTTAAGAGTATTTTTAACATAGTTTAAACCCTACTGCAGATTTTATTGGATAAGAGTTTATCAGGGTAATGATGGCTTCAGCATTAGCCCCTTTCTCCAATGGGGAAATCTTTTTCTTTGCTGCCCGTCCTGTATTTTTATTCCCTCTGGGTTCAATTGCTAAAGATTGATCAGCATATCTTTTTCACTCTCATTAACATAGTCCATGATTTTAGGGCAGATAGGCAGGCTGTGATGCTCTTTACTGACATTGAAACCCTCTATGACCTCCTTTTTTGATAATGAGGGACAAAAACACCTTACCTTTTCCATGGATAGTCTCCTTTCTGTAAAATCAATTTCCTTTGTAAGGACTCACGTCACCCGGACTATGAAGGAGTTTTCCCAATCTTCCTTTTGCTCATTGCTTAATGCCCCCTCAGATGCCCACGTTCAAATCTATGCTGAGACCAAGAGGGATGGCTCTACCCAGCCACATCTAGTTGCTGGTGGGCCCAGGATACCTTGGCCTGGGGTTTGCCCAGTTGTTACCACGCAGATGGTCTGGAATATCCCCTTTATGATGTCAGCGATCAGATGCTGGTGTATAGCATAGGGGAATTATGGTCTTGGCACTCCCCAGCTGCGAAACCCCTTAGGCAACGGGCATAGGGCAAAAGAGATTCAGCTGTTCTGCCGAAGCACTGATATGGACATCAAAGCAGCCCTCATCCCTCAGGACTGCGCTGCCCCTTTTAGATGTCAGGGATCAGATGGAGGTGTGTAGCCGAGGGGGATTATGCTTTTGGTACCCCCCAGCGGCTGGATTGAAACACTGCCTGGTCTCTCTCATGAGTCTGATGGTACACTGCCAGTATCCTTAGTAAATGGACATGGGGCAAAATAGATTCAGTTCCTCTCCTGAAGCACTGATATGGACAGAAAAGCAGCCCCTCAGAATCAATCTGCTTGGAATTTGTAACATTATGTAAAAATTGACCTGGAAGAACTAGGTTCCACTGGATTAACTCATAATTGCATTGTACTTGCAGTGCCCCACACTGTAGCTTTGAATAAGGGTGCAGATATTGCAACCTGTCTGTACCATGCAACTCGTTATAGGACTCCCAGTGCATTGAGCCAAGAAGACGAGTCCTCTGCCGTCCTGTAAAGACTATAAACAGCATGCAGCAGCGAAAAAGAAGAATTGGTAAAGCTAATAGGTGTGTCTTACATTTTAAGATGTAGGCCAGACCTACAGGCTTTGAAATGCTTCAATACTATAAGGAGAAATGCTTAAATAGCTCACCCTGACACACAATCTATTATGAAAGATGTGATTTTCTAAGCCACAGCATTTTTTCTTCCCGCTCGTTTTTCCTTCAGCTCTTAATGGAAATCGATCCTAAACATTTCTGTGACAATCAGCCCATGGGCCATCTCTAAAATCCAACATTCTAAATAAATTTAAAGGCTTCGCAAGAGCTTCTGAATTTAATAATACATACCTAGTTTTTATAAGGCGCTTAATACCGATGAGTATAAAAAATGCTACCATCTCCCAATTGAATGGAACCAGATTCACCAATCCAGGAAGGACGAGAGTCAAAAGTGGGGCGGAACAGAATATGAACCTATGACTCAGGGGTGAAATCAGCACACCTGTAGCCCCTGCAGTGCGGGGGGAGCAGTTCATCAAAGCATATAGGGGGTTTCCCTCAGCTTGTCAGCTCAAGTGTATGGGTATTGCCAGGGGTCCCCCTCACCATCGCTTGCATGGGGCCCCCTACGGTTTCCTTATACCTCCGCTATGACCAACAGATCCCACAGAATTTTACATCAAGCATTCAACTCGTTAAGCTTGTAATCTATTGCCCAAAAGCATATAGCCATGTGACAGTCTCTCTCAAATTGTAACTAACATCTCCTTAGCAAGGTAGCTCCTTTTGAAAAGGAAACAGTTTTAAAAAAACTGCAAAAGTGTACAAAAAGGTGATGGATGGAATGCTTGAATTAATCTCAGCCACTGGTAATCACTCGGGCTGCATCCTAGTCCATCATTAGTTAGCAAAGCATGCCACCTCAGTTTAGAACCAGTCATATGAAAATAAAGCCGTTACCCCACTCCAATGGGAACAGTCCCACCTGAATTGCCAAGCCAGGTCCACCCTGAACTGGAACACAAGCAATCCAGGACTGGTTTCAACCTGCTTAGGGCTCATCAGAGTTGCATAACTTGGTCCTCCTGACACAGTGCACAGAATGCACATCTGCGGCTACCCATCCCTCTTAGGGTGACACATTAAAGCAAACAAAAAAGTGATGGATGAAATGCTTGAATTAATCCCAGCCACTGGAAAATCACTCGGGCCGCATCTGTGTCTATTGTTATGGAGAAGAGTGCAGCTCAGGCAATTGCCAGTGGATGAGATTAACTCAAGCATTCGATCCATCACCTTGTTGTTGCTGTAGTTGGTGCCCTAATGGCAATGGGGATGCCCAGACGTGGGTCCCATGTTGACGGTGCCACTAGAATCAAGCAACACCAGAATGAAGAGTCCCAGTTAGGGTGAAATCAATCTTGGGTGCTTGTGTTCTGGTTCAAGGAGGATCTGGTTTGGCAATTTGGGCTGGACTTTTCCTATTGCAGTATTGTCAAGACTGATTTGCATATTGTTTGGTCTGAATTGAGGTGGCATATTGGGTGCCACAGTTACAGTCACAGTTATTTTATTTGCATAGTTAATTAAAACTGTTGCAATACAAAATAATTTCAGTTAAAAGCAGAAATACACATACATAAAACTACTTTCATCACACTACTTGTATTTATAAATTATTTTTAAAAACATTGCTCTACTTCAGCGAGAAAAGCAACAGGCTATGTGATTCACCGTTTTTTTCCAGCTAGTTTTCGGCTAATTCAATTCAATTTAGTTTTTATTTGTTACGTAACTCCTACCGAGGTCCACAAAAGTACATCAATACCATAAAAACATACTTAAAATACTTTTTTTTAAACACACCAATGAATAAAAACGGAGGAAAGAGAAAAACATACTTTGTAAAGGATACAAAAATCTACATTGTCCAACCAACAAACATTACAACATACAAACGAAATTCTTTCAGAATTTCCTAATAAATGGCCAGATATGTTTTAAAAAATTGAAATACTCCATGGCAAACCATTTCATTTGGTGGAGAGAAGACAAAAGATTGAGCCTCCTGAACAGAACGAATATTACATTTGGGGCCAGATGTAGGTAATTTATATTTACCGACTCTTAAATACCGAATTTTACCGATTTGGTATTTAAGAGTCGGTAAATATGAAGGGGGGAGATGTAGGTATTACAGATTCTGTAAATACCGAATCGTCAAGATTCGGTATTTACCGAATCTGTAAATACCGAATCGGTATTGCCCATTGATTCCTATGGGCCTTAAAGCCCATAGGAATCCATGGGCAATACCGATTCTGTAATTACAGAATCGGTAAATACCGAATTTTGCAAGGGTGCAGGGGGTGTCACTTTGACACTCTCTGGCACCCCAAAAATAGGCATGTGCGCCATGTGGCACACAGACATGCCCTAAGGGCATGTCTGTCTGTCACATGGCTAGGTGTGCATGCACAGATGTGCATGCACACCTGAATTCGGTATTTTAACACTCAATTGGATTGGGTGGTAAAATACCGAATTTGTAGGGCCTTTGGGACTCAGAAGAGTCTCACCTACATCTGGGAATTACCGATTCGGTAAAAATACCGATTCTGTATTTTACAGATTCTGTAAATTTGCCGATTCGGTAAATTTACAGAATCTGTAAAATCTGGCCCCCTACGTCTCAAGATGCCAAACACCGGTCGGAAACGGCCGAGTTCGGCCGTTTCCAACCGGTATTTGCCACTTACATCCGGCCCTTGATGACTGAAGGTCTTAAAAACATGCGCCTTGCCCTTTGAGGTTCCGGACGCACAAATAGCACACAATTAAGATCCTGAATTTGTAAAAAGCACAATTCACCAATTCTCTTCTCTCTAGGAGTTTTTTCCCTAAATGCCCATCACTTCTCTCAGGGGCAACAGGTTGGTTCTCAAAAGTAGTATCAACCTTCTAGTCCCATGTGGGAGATTCCATGAAAGATAGGGCAGGGGTCTACTCCCCATTGCACTCACACTTTTTGCACAGCTTACTTTTCATAACTACACAAACTCAAATAACCATAATGCAATGGAACCAGATCACTCTTTAAACTTCCTGTGACCAGGAAGTGATTTCGAGTCAGAAACTTGGAAAGAGACACCATAAGATGACTGGTACAGCCGATCACAAGTAAGACTATGTAAACTTTCACAACACGGGCGCGCAAAATCTTTTTACAAAATAAGACACACGTTGACACATCGTTTTCTGTTATCACAGAGAGACGCGATGCAGTCTATTTCCGTGTGAACTTTAAAGGTAGCCACCCTCTTTACCGCTTCACAAATTAGGCAGCAGAGCAGCCCTGTCAGGCTATTGGCAATTGTTAAACCGACTGGAAGCATTAACGAAAAAACATCACTGGCATGGCAAAAGTAAGTTCTTTTGCCCGCAAAGCCACAATTCATCTACTTGGATACTCTATTAATGTAGCACTTATCTCACCCTTCTGAAGCCCAACTAGGCTCCCAATTAACCAGCAGCAAGTATTCCAATATCTTTAGTAAAAGCAACGCCCGACTGGTGCAAGTAAGTGCCTTTTTTTGTCCCTCCAGTTAGAAAATATTAACATTCACCAAACCATGTCCATGACTAATGGTGGATCCGTTTTCATCCGTTTCGATTGTGCAATCTACATTTTAACTTGCCTCTTCAAACCTGCAACATGAAAATGTATTTCTCTATTTAAACAGGTATTTTGGGAAAAATTACCCCATAATTTGAGTAATTAGGATGTTTAGAGTCTCTCCTCATCTATAATTCATGCCCCCCTTTTGTTCCTTTATGTATTGTTTGTTACATCACATAACTTCATCACAAAATCTGTGTGTTTTTGTTTTATTTGTTGCCTTAATATGTATAATTTGTTCTTGACTAAAACATATCCGAACTTACCTGACCTATGATTCTATGTGGAGTAAAGTGCATAGAATGAAGTAGCACATACATGCTTCAAGCCTATATCAATTGAATTGAAGGCCTTTAGTCTGTTAAATTGATTTAGCAGCATTTGAATGTGACAGCTAGGTCACCTTTTCTTTTATATTATTGCAGCCTTGTCCAGCTACCTAGGGCCACACCCCTTGTTGCTATTAGGCAACTGCACCACCAGCTTGCGGATTCCTGGTGGTTGCGGTGTTCCTATGGCAATTCGCTCACCGTAGTTGTAATACGACTGTCAGACCACTGGTCCTATGGACTGCCAAACCCGAAATTAGGACCCTAGCATCAGGCTTACACTGTAGCCTGGCTGTTGCAGTGTAAATCCTGCTGTGGGATGTGGCAAAACAATGCTTTATAGTTCTCCCTTTTAAATATAATTAAGTCACATATATGTAGGCCTTGTGCATAGTATGTAAAAGTAGAACATGAAGAAACTTAATGTTACCATGTCCCTGTAGCGGCAGAGACTTAAAAGCTATTTTCACTGTGGCAGGCCTGGCTGTCCCATACAGAAAACGAGACTACAGTTTAAAATATTAATGTTTTCTTATTAATGGTTTGGGACCAGCAAGCAAAATAATTATCCACTATTTTTACAAGTTATTAAAAATCCAAGTCAGTAACGAAGTTTGATTTTAACAAGTGTGAGGTAATTGTAACTGCTAAAAACTCTTGAAGGCTAATTGACATTAGCTCTCCAGCAGCTTCCCAGCCTTTACTTAGCCTTAATGAGGTGTGAAATTCCTTTCTGAAGCCAGCCAATAGACCACTTTAATTGATAGGTCAACCTGAATGGGCAGTGATGACTCCTTTGAGCTCAGCTGGACATTCAGGATGGTGTGGTACTGACCCTCTTGTTGGCACAGTAGTGTCATATTCTGCCTGAAAGACCTGTCTGAGACACAAGTAAAACTTGTGTGCCCTTGAAAGGGATCAGATTGGACCCTGGCACAATTCTTGTGCATCCTCAGTTTGAGTGCTGATGTACCCTGCTTTGTCTTACCAGAATTCTGTCTAATTGCTGTTGTGGCCCCAGGGCCTGCTTCAAGCTGGAGTTTAGTGTTAGATGTCAGAGAAACCTTGTAATTTACATATAGCTACATGCCCCCAACTCTCAGAGCCCAAGTTTAATGTGGCTGAAGACTTTGGCCATCATGAAAATACCATGAAACATTGCATTTTGGGCCCCATTGCAGTAAGGGAAACATCAACTACTGAAAAAGTAGGTAGACCATGGCCTGGCTCTTTTACCCCAGTGATTAGGGTCTGTCCAGGAGTCACCTCCACTCTCTAGCAAGTGCCAACCATACATGTGGTTCCCCAAAACTCCGTTTTCAGAACACTTTCAGGTCCTTGGGAAAATCAGAAGAGGACTCAACCTGCTCTCCCTTGTACCAGGACAACAAATTTGACTCTAAGCATCATTGGCTGACCTCCTGTAAAGCTACAGGGACGCAACAAGCTACAAAAGGCCTTTTCCATGAAGTACCCAGATTATCAGTGGTATTTAGACTTGGACTGGACATTGCTGTTGTCCTCTGCCTGACACCCTGTGAGTATCTAAGAGCCTTCCCCTGAGATCCTGGGGCCCTTTGAAGTCTACTCTTGTTTATGTTTTGATACCCAAAGAAAGTTTAGAAAATTTTGTAACATTTTCCTCCGGAGCTTCAGCTCTTCCCTGGAACCCATTAAACGTTCAAAGCATTGATTGAATTTCATCTTTGTCTTGCTCAGAGATTTCAGCAGTTCTGTAAAAATGATCAAGTTCAATTCTGCATTGAGGGATAGAAACTTTTCTGTGAGAAATCTTCAAAGCGCTAGTTTACCTGTGTAAATAACATGCTTCAGGTATACAGCCTTCATTTCGTCAGTAGAGTTACAGCTTCAGTGGTGTGCCACTTGGTGATGATTATTTTTTCTCTCAAAAGGTGACATATTCCAGTTCTACATTGGGGCATGGAAGACATGTATTGGAAGTGGAGGTCCCTGTCACTTACCGCCACCACCAAATGCTGGAGTCATGCGTCAACGATCCCTTGCTTCAACGTTAGGCTAAGTAAAGACACTGTATGAGATAGTCCTGCTCACCCCACTAGAAGCTTGGCACGAGCAGCCAGGCTTATCTCCAAGGCACAAGTCTTCAGTATGTGCAACCACGCTCACAGTAACCTCATGATGTCATCACAAATAGACCACACGAAACAAATTCAACATAAAAGAATGGGTAGTATTCTTTCTGGTGGGTTGGAAGGTTCTAATCCCAACCACCGCTTCTAACCAACAGTCAACCTCACTTCTATCTGTTTCCCAAAAGGTTAGGCAAGTCGTATTGCTTGAATCACACACATTGCAAAAGGAAACAATCCTGCAATGCGTAACAATATTCTCTTATACTGTGAGATACAATGCCATACGTAGTGCCACTGTCATGTGCTTTGCATTGTAGGAACAATGTATTGAGAATCACCAGCAGCATGCCTTGTACCAGGAAGAAACAAAGCAATGCGTCACGCTACAATCTTGTACAGTGCAATGAAGAAATAATACACTGTGCCATGTTATACTCAGTTACTGTGCACTGAAGAAATTATGCAATGCACCACATTACAATCAGTCAATATGTAAGGGAGAAATAACATAGTGCGTAGTGCACCCAGCATACAGTTTGTCAGGCACAAATGAGGTCAGGCGTCATACGGCAGTTCAATAGTTTGTTAGCAGCAATAATGCAAATTGTAAAACAACAGTTTTACGTGCTCAGTTAACAGTGCACCCTTTATGGATCAAATGATGACACAAAAAGTACTGCTTCCCACTCCAGCCACAGTATTGCCCTGTCTCGGGTCAGCATGGGCTGAGATCCGAGCTGAAGCAATGTCTCGCACAGCTCACTGAAGCGTGAGGCCGAGAGAGTGTCCCTCCGGGCCCTCACCCCACCCCAGGTGTTGGTCCACATTACTTTCGGGGGCGCAATCCCACTCTCCTCCCCAACGTCAGCCACTTGAGCCTTGATCCAGAACTCTGTCATGGGCTGTGCGGCACTCGAGCTGGCAGTTCAGTTCTTCCGGGGCTACCGGTCTGGGACGCTGCTTATTGACTCAGAGGGCCCCAATGACTTGGCCCTCACTCCGGCGGTCTGAGTCCACACCAAGACCTGGCCTCAGCACTGTGGAGACTTTACTTCAATGTGATGCACACCCTAACCCGGCACTCCTCACCAGCACCTCAGGTTGCACTTCGACACGCACACACCGCGTCCTAGAATCGCCTCTTCTCTGGTGCACATGACGATCCGGCGCTCTTCACCAATGCTCCGCTTGTACCTCAACATGCACCCTGAGCGTTTGAGCCTCTCCTCTTCTCCCGGTGCACATGATGTCCGGGCACTTTTCACCAATGCCCTGGCTGCACAACGACATGCACTCTTTCGCGTTCGAGTCTCACCTCTTCTCCTGGTGCACACGAATTCCAGGCGCTCTTCCCTAACGCCCTGGCTACAACACGACACGCACTCTTGGACATGGGAGACTCACTTCTTCTTTTGGTGCCTACGAGGGCTCGGCGCTCTTCACTAACACCTGGGCTGTAACACGACATGCACCCAGCGCATCCGAGACTCACTTCTTCCGTTGGTGCAAACAATTTCCAGGCGCTCCTCACCAATGCCCGGGCTACACCACAACACGCACATTGCCGTCCGAGTATCGCTTTTCCGTTGGTGCACACGATGCCCAGGCACTCTTCACCAACACCGGGGCTGCACCATGACACGCACCCTTGCATGTCCTCGCCTCGCCTCATCTCCCCGTGTACACCATGACCAGACGCTCCTCACCAACTCCTTGGCCTGCACCACGACAAGCACTCTGCGCGTCTGGGACGTAGCATGCTTCTGTGTGCCCACAATCACAAGGCACAAATTCTGAGGGTCTCGAGCAGCAAAAAACATGCGCGCACCGCGTTGCTTGGGACTTCTCCGCAAAACTTTTATGATCCTTTATTTCCAAACAGAGATCCAGCTCCCCTCTGACCCTTGGGGTTCCAAGACAAAGCACAAAGGACAGTCTTCTTCAAGCAGGAGGACCCAGCGCCTCCAAGCACAGTCCCAACAGCCTCTTCCTCAGTTAGAACAGCAAACTGCAGACCAGCCCCAGATCATGAAGCAAGGATTGGTCTATCCACAGAAGTCTTTTGAGTTTTTCCTTCTTTAGCAGAGATTCCTCTTGACCACAGAATGGGTCCAAGTCTTTTCAGTCTCAATCCATATCTGTTTTATTCCAAATTTCAGGGGCTTCAGCTCTCATAGTTATGCCCCTTAATGTCTTTGAAGTTTGTATGTTCTCAGGGGTCCCTGACCCGTCCCTAAATCAGTTCTGGATGTCTCCCTCCCAGGGTCACCTCTCTCCCCTTGAAACTGGGGTTCTATATCCTTAATCACTCAGCAGGAGATGGGTCAATTGGTTTATAGCACCAGCCCAGGCCTTTTCACTTCCCGGGCTTTTTCTCCCACTACTCTCCGGATGCAGGACAGCCTGGTGACATCTGAACCCCTCCCTGGGTCAAGACCTCTCCCAGCCCCTCTCACCTTTCAGTTCCAGACAGACAAGCCACATTTCAGAGACACACAGAAATGTCAGGGCACAGAACTCAGTCAGTTTCTAAAAGAGTGGTTTATAAACACAGTGACACAACCACCTTCACAAAATGATGAATTATGACCCTGTGAGTCCATACATACTAAACTTCACCTCTCTATTATAAACCAACAGGAAACTAGGGTAACAAACACAACACCCAGCCTCCCCTATTCTGTCCTATGGGCAGAATGGCCTTTCAGCAGTGAAAAACAAAATGGAGAGTTTTTCACTGTCAGAATATAACACACACCTCAGTTTATGTTCTGCCTTTTACCTAAACTGCACCCTGCCCAGGGGTTACCTGGTACCTACCACAGGGGTGCCCCATGTGTATGTAAAAGTTAAAGTCAGGCCCGGCAAGTTGTTGCACTTGTCAGGACTACATGCTAACTTAGCCCTACATTGAAGGCCTGCGCGCCCTTGCATTACTAGTCCTTGCACACACAGTGCATATTACTAGGGACTTTTACTAGTAATGCAAACTTGCCAATCATGGCCAACCGATCACCATTACATTTTACATAGTAAACTCCTGCACTTTGACACTGATCAGCAGTGGCAAAGTACCCAAAGGATTTAAATTGGCATCTCTTGGTCAGGAAAATGGTCTTGGGGAGAGCAAAAAGTTTAGCGAACTTTAACCAAAAAGGCCAAGCACTACAACACGTCAATGTTTTTCTTCAAGATAGTTACAAAGGCCCTTTCTGAAGTGGGACTTAGGAACTTTTTTGAACTTTTAGAGTACCAGACTTTCACTGAAACTAATCCACTTTGTGCATCCAACTTGTGCCTGATCGCTGTAGTTTCAAATTGTGCCTAGGTCCTGGTCTACCATTTCCATTGACTACTATTTTGAGCTTTGAACTTGTTGGTGTTTTTTTCCAGCTAAAATTTTAAAAATGTATAGCTTTAGTTCTCCTTATTGGATTTCTGTCATTTTGGTGAGATTTTCTTTATTACATTTTTCTCTAGTTTTCTAATTCAGTTTTGCCTGATGGTTTGACTTTATTATTGTTTTAATACTGCATAAATACTTGTATAGTACCCTAAATTAAGCCTGTCTGCTCTGTGCCTAGCAGCTAGGGGAATTAGCTCAGATTAATTTAGTGACATTCAGGGTTCACCCTGACACGAAGTGTTAATATTCTTTTAGGTGGGCTGTGGCTCACTCCAAATAATAATCCAGTTTCTTACACCAAGTTTATGTAAAATTATGCCAGTGAACAAAATGTACACAAGTTCCTACAAAAAAACTGTAAATTAATGCTCAGTCATTTGCTATTAAACCTAACCGTAACCATAACATTGGAAATGTGAAAAATCCTAAATACTGACAAACTTCTCACATTTGTAAACCCTCGTTGAAGATAACATGTCAACTGTCTTGATTTTTCTCTTTATTAATGTGATTTGCAGTGGATATATAATAATGAAACCTTCCACTACAAAAGAGAGAGTGGTGTTAATGGATATCTTGCAATGCTAAGGTATTCGCTTGAGTCACAGTTTATATAAAAAAAATGTCCCCAAAAAAGTGCATAACATAATTTGTTACTGAATGTATATGAAGAGGCTATAGCAATGTAGCTTGTTCAAATGATGAGCTGAATTGTCAGTAATTGAACAGAAATCTGTTTTAAATTGAACGGGAAACAAGCAAGCATACTAAGTAATTCCTCCGTACATCTCCCAACTTGATTAATCGAACAGTTGTGAATAATATAATTTTGACACGGAGTTATTTATGGGAAATATAGCAGGACAATGTTCTGGCACTGAATTTCACCGGGATCTCTGAAGCATCACTTAACAACCTAACGCTGCTGAGACATCATTAAAAATAACACAAAATAAAAAGTGAAGCTCTGAAAGATGCTGCCCTCGACAGAATACTGCGAGGCTCTTTTCAAATCAATACCCAAAGTGTGCAACCATCTGAGACTAATAAATAACCACATCAATAATTGAAAATATTGAATAAATAATGTTTAAAGGGCAGTTTTTGGCATCGTGCGTTTTGTACAATTTAATTAGACCTTTGCTTATTCTTCTGTAACAGGCGCCAAGGGAGTGCATTTTTCTATCTCTAAGGCAACAACGGAAGCCTAATAAGTGTTTGATGCAGATGCGACTAATACGTAGAAATTTCAAAACAAGCCATTGCAAAAATACTCACATAAAAACGAGGAAGACTGTACAACGGTTGATAAAAATCCAGGGATTTTTTAATAAGGAAGATAAGCGAACACGAATAAGTAGAAATGCTGCAGAAATATAATAACTTAATAAAAAATAGGAGAGGACTAACTCGTTTTTTTTTTAGGTAGAATGTTTTGCAGGTGGCTAGCAATCAATATGGCAACTATTTGATTCTATTCAAATTGCGTATTTGTGTTGTCATTAACCCATAATGTATAATAACGTGTGAATAAATGCAGGAAATTATTCCAATCAATTTATATGACTGCTTTTTTATTATTTATTTTTTCCACTTCTCTTTTGTTTGTGGTTCCATATAAAAAAGATCCTTTTCTAAAATTGCACCGTCTGTCTCTACCTACCCTTTCTTTTTCTACTTCCAATTTTTCCAATTTATTTGTGATACTCATACCTGCTCACTGTGCAAAGAAATCCCAAACGGCCTTGTATCATGTTCACTGGGCACTTTTGGTCCCTATTTGTGCTTTTTTCATTCATGAAGAGCTCTGTGTGTGGCGTATTCATTTGCATGCTCCCGGGCGGGGAGGATGCTCCATCTGGCGACAAGTAGTGGATACATGCCTCGAAGAAATGAGACTTCTATCCCTGAGAGTTTGCAAATGTACCACAAACGAGCACCCAAATCAATGAGAAGCAGATCAAAGATGGCCACCATAATCTGCTGGTAAGGCTGAAAGGAGAGATAGTGAGTTGTGCCATATTATGAAGAAATGACTTGAACAAAACAAAAAGACAACAGCAAAGACAACCAGGAGTGAGAAACAGAAAACTCACTTACCTTCAAGGATGAGAAAAGTGCTATATGGCCTCTGAGCGGGCATGAAAACCCAAGCTCAAGCACAAGGCTGGTGCTTACAAAAGGTGCACATTCAGCTGCACAGCAAAAGCCGTCTGAACAGCACGTGCTTTCAGCAGCAGCAGAAAGGAGTGTGAAATACACAGCAGCTTTGTCCCTGAAACCACCAGAGCCATTTGACACAGTGAAGAATAGAACATTGGCTCCAGGTGGACTGCATGGATCGAGACGTTCAATGATTTTGCAGAAGTGCTTGAAGAAGCAGACTATAACAAATAATTAAGGGCCATATGTAGGTGGGGTAATACCGGTCGGTAACGGTGAAATTCAGTAAATTTCAACGTTAACGACCCGTATTTAGCGATTTGAGATGTCGGAGGCTGCAAATAAGGAATTGGAATTTACTGATTCGTTATTTTAAAGAATCGGTAAAATACCGATTCCTTATTTTGAGGAATTGGTAAATTACCGATTCCTAAAGCCTATGTAGATAGCACTCAAGTGAGTGCATTTTAGCCTTAAGGATTCATTATTTACCACCAACTTTAAGTTGATGGTAAATACCGAATACCTTTGAAAAAACAATTTTTTGCTTTTTTCTCAGTGCCATGTGTCACACATACATGCCCTTAAGGCATGTATGTGCACCATATGTGCACACATGCACGATTCAGGGGTGCAACAGGGTGTCAATGTGACACCCTGCAACCCTTGAACATGTTCCCCCTATGACCGATTCATCGGTAATACTGAATGGCTTCCCATTCACTATTACCGATTCGGTAAATACCGAATCGGTAAAACTGAATATTACCGAATCGGTAACATTTTTTGAATTATTACCTACATACTATTTACCGATTCTGAAATACCGAATCGGTAAAATTCTGTATTTTAGAATCGGTAAATAGAGATTACCTACATATGGCCCTAAGTACTTAAAGAACCTTGCTGGGAATAGAATGAAAGAGTTGATAAAGAAAATATCACAAGCTGATGCAGTATCATACAGCCATATCAAGGAAGCATTGGAAGCCAAGTTAAATCTGATGAAGAATGCTGTCTATGAAAGGTACATTTTCATCAAGCGAGACAGCAGGATAGTGAGATGTTGTATGAGTATTTTGAGAGACTTGATGTACTTAGGCTAGGGTGGTGAACTCTGCTTCATTTGTTTAGTTAGCGGAGTTTTCTGCACTCTGCGCTTCACTGAGTTTACAGAGTGTAAAAAACTCATCTTCAGGTAGCGCAGCTGAGTTTTTCCCTGCTCGTGCTTGCCAATGCTTGGGTTGAATTTCTACACAAGCGGCAGGGAGAACAGCGCAAATGGGTGTTCGCACTGCACTCCGCCACTTGCGGAACTCTGCAGAGTTTTTTTGACACTTTGCAGAGTGCCGCGAACTCCACCTAGGCCTAGTGCTCAGAAAACACTGCAAGTTTAATAAGTTTACACCACAGAGCCATCAATGGATGTTTTTCAGACTCATTCATAGAATGCATGTTGAGAGAGATGCTCAATTTGGAAAAAGTACTTGTGGCTGCAAGGGCAGATGAAAGTGCAGATAAACAAGCTGCTGATATGGAAGCTGGAACAACGAAAAGTGAAAAAGCATTAGTCTTGAAAAACATGCACAAGTATGAGGTAGAGGCACACAAGTAAAAAAAAGCTGTGTTTCCAATGTGTGTTTTCTTTACCCACAAAGGTAAATGTCCAGGCATAGGACAGATGTGCTAAGGTTTTGGGAATGAAAACCACTTAATAACAGTTCGGAAGGCAAAAGCAGAAACCTTCTGCACCAAAGAAAGAGAAAATGGACACCAAAAGGTTCTAGAAGTGTTTTGGCCATGTCCAAAAGGACAAAAAGCAACATCAATTATGGCAAGTGGAAACCAAGCAAAGTCGATCATAATCTAGTTCATCCTACAAAGGCTCTTCAATGTCATTATCAAGCGCCAGTGAAGAAGAAGGATGTCTGATGATGGTAGCAACAGAAGAATGACATGCACATGTGTAATTAGCTGCTTACAGAGAAGAACAAAGGATAAAGACAAATCAACCAATGAAACAACAGAATTCCTTGGAAACTGCCCCAAGATTAATAGACAGTAGTGCAACAATTAACATCATGCCAGTTGAGAAGTACAAAAGCCTGTCTCCTGTACCATGCCTCAACCTGTCAAACACAAACGTATGCACATGGGCTGCCGCCAAACCATTGAAGAGTCAAGGATCGTTCATAGCAAACACGTTTCATAAAGCAAAATGAGTGCATGTACCAATTCATGTTCTGCAAGGAACTTCATCTAGTGCATGCTTAATCGGTTTTGCTACTGCTGCCAATATGGGACTGAAACCCCTCAACTATTACATCCATATTCAATCTGAAATTGTGAACCATTTCCTTTCGTTGTTTCATGGCCTGAGAAGGTTTAAGAAAATGAAATAGCATCTTCATATTCACAAAGACATTTGCTCTGTTGCTGAATAGCACTGCAGAGTTGCTTTTCACTTGTATGAGGCCATTGAGAAAGAACTGGAAATGCTATTTAAGAATGACATCATTGAGCGCTTAACCGGTCCTACACACTGGGCCTTGCCCATAGTGGTGGTGTAAAAAAAGGATAGTGGAGGTGTGGTGCGCATCTGTGTTGATATGCACCAGGCTAACTAAGCAATAGAGAGAGAATGCCATCCTGGTCCACACATAGTGGACATGATTATGCTGCTGAACAGAGATAAAGTCTTGTTCCATCTTGACCTGAACAAAGCATACCATCAACTCAAGGTAGAAGAGAACTTTAGATACATTACAATTTTTTTGACTCATGTTGGTTTGATCGGATACAAAAGGTTGAGTTTTGGAGTGTCGTTGGCTGCAAAAAAATTTCAGGATGTTATATGTTGAATAATACAACTTGTTGCACATGGTTTAAACTACAGTGATGACATACTGGCATTTGGGACAATGCAAAAGGAGCACAACAAGACTCTTACACAAGTGTGCCAGCTACTTGTGGATGCAGGCCTTACTCTGATGCAGCAACGTGTGATTTTCACAAGACCAAACTTAAGTTCTTTGGCCACAAATTCTCTGATGAGGTATTACTTCTGACCCAGATAAAGTGAAAGCACTGTCATCTACTTGCCCCCCCACAGGATGTCACCATGCTCTAATCCTTCTTAGGCAGTCAGTTATTGATGAAGTAACAATAGTGACTTTGATATTGTGAGTAACGCATTGAGAGACAAAATACAATGTCCCTTTCCAGTGATGTCTTGAATGTGATCAAAGTTTCCAAAGAATAAAACAAGTGATTGAGAATGCAACAAAGATGGCCTATTTTGACCCCAAGTTACATATTGAGATCACAGTCCATGCAAACCCGGCGTGGCATGGGGCAATCCTTGCTTAAGATAATGTTATTTGAATACTCAGAGACACATTGTGGCCTATGCCAGTTGAAGACCTTCTGAAAAAGAACATGCTTATTCTCAGCAAGAGAAGGAGAGTCTGGCTGTATTGTGGACCTGGAAACATTTTCATGTGTTTCTATAAGGAAAACATTTCATTATTGTTACAGACCACGGCGGACAAAGGAGGAGCCACAGTTATAATGGATACTACTACATACAGGTCTGAATGTCTGCGCCAACTTGGGATAGGCACTTCGTATCTTCCATTGCAGACCGACTGAACCAACAGGATACTGGCTATCATTTCATCTATGGTGGATGAAGCACTAGACAACGTGTGGATAACATCCAAGGAGGCGGACTTTTTGAGAACATACTTTTATATACTTGTCAGGATCTAGCATGGTGCGCCTACTATGCTTAAAACTACATTTCCCATGGGGCACGAACTGTGATGCTCTCATTAAGTTCAGGGAAACGCGCATCACGTTGTGCGTAATTTTATGTTGTTCCAGCTGGCACTTCTGGGTTGGGAGTGCCGATCGTTGCACCAGCGTGTTTGGGCTCAGACACGTTACCTCCTGATTTTGTTTACAAACTGTTTTTCGGGATATTCCTGGCATTCTGAACAGTGCAGTAAGTTCTAACTGGGGCTAACGCCTGTTTAACTTTCTGTTCCTTTTCTGTTTACACACCATTGTTGTTGGGCAGAGGCTTCTGCTACGGTGGTGTTTAGCTCGGCGGATTACTGTGGTTGTTCCACATAGTGCTGTCGCAATTACTGACAATCAAGAAACCTGGCTAGGCAGAACACAATGGTTTCCGCCACGTATTGCTGTTGTGAGTATTAAAAAGGAAAAAAATCCTAGTGTAGCGGAATGTAGTGGCGGACGCTACACATTACCGTTACAAAGAAGGAAGAATCTATCCTTGTTATTTTCATTTATTTCTTGGCAATCTTGGATTTTAAGTGCCAACGCGGAAAACAGTGGTGACTGCCATGTTTTACCGTATTTGGAGAACCGTGTTGGAATCCCATAACGTCATGTATGGAAGAAGTTGTTTTGGGGCATAGGTGAATTGAACCTGTTCGCTTAGATACAATTTTTCTGTTTCATTTGTCCTCTCAAAAGCAGGATGGGAAGTTTTATTCAGGAGAGACTTCTGGAACTGTGATGTATGGAAGCAGTGAGGCATTATAGACTCAACCTGAGGTATTTAGGAGACTTTGAAGAAATATCTTAGATGCTATGCCAAGGAGGCGCAGGATTCATGTGTGGAACTGTAGTGTATTTCCTATATTGCCAATAGGCTCTGAGCCTTGGAATAGTGTATCCAGTAGTTTAGACGTAGGACTGGCGTCGACTAGGTCTCTATCGAATATACTAGACTTAATTGTGTGTGTGCCAGCTAGCTCAGAGATCACTAGAAACTTTCCCCGAATACACAAAAAGGGATTCGTTTCTGATAACCGCATAAACATGACAACTTTGTTTCCCAAGAATAAGAAATCAATCTCTAAAGTAGCGGAAACAATAGATAGTTATTTCACTCAGTCAATCGTGCATGCTTAGTTTCACCAGAGGTGCAGAGAAATAGAGAGACAGGCATTTTCAATAAAAGGGTTTTTATTGAACAGTCTTCTTTCTAAAGCATAAGAAATATACTGCTACAATCGCAATACTTAGCATGAAGTAAAGTGCGTACAGTAAAAAGAGTATTACAAAAAAATATTGTAATAGCATGATATGGTTTCTAAGCCATAGAATACCTAACATGCATAAAATACATACAGTAACAAATAATGACTAAAAGTACTCAACTGGTGCTTCTAAAATATGCCTACCCCAGTGTACCTAGCCTAGGTCTAGTACAAGGGAAGAAGTAAGTGAGCTGTAGCTTACGTTTGGTATTCGTTTGCCAAGAATCTATTCCAAGAATTCTCTTAGGGTCCAATCAGCTCCGTACCTTGGTTGAGAATGCAGGAGGTCTTGTATTTCTCTCTCAGGACTCAATTTCCCAGCAACTAGCAAGGGTAGCCTGGAAACACTGGAGCAGGATTTCTCGGCATGAGAAAAGACAGCGTCTCACTCCGTGCATCTGCTGGAGGGTCGGCTTCCTTCGGCACTTGCTGCAGCAGGGCGTCGGGCAAGTAGATAGCCAAACTTCTCCAAACCCTGACTGCTGAAGGCGGGTTTTTCCAAGAAATTGTTGTAGATTTTCGGAATTAGTGGGAGTAGCCAAGTCGTATTAGGACTACTTGAGCTATGTCTTAATATGGTTGTGATTTCTATGCATATATTAGGATACAATATTTTATACCTATATAAGGGCCTGAATCAGGAAAATTACACTAGGGTCCTACAACGCTATACAACACCCACTCCACGTATTATGTCTAATATTACTAAATCTATAAGCATAAGAAACATAATTAAAGCATGTGTCCATAATCCTACCCAAAATACATGAAATGCATTAATCATGGTTTATACACATACATGAGTATTTGTCCTGCACGCATTTTACAGGCAATAGTTGTCTTTCAAAAATGCTATCTAAATAAAATATAAAATGACAGTGTATTGAAATGGCTCTAAATTTACAGAAGAAAAAGGTTAAAATCATTCCATAGCATGATATATAAACTGTTATCGTTTTCATGAGATAATGCCAAATATTTGTCTATAGGAAGTATCAAATGAATTTCTTGTTCTCTAAGAATAGTTCTACTTTAAGTAGATTACTTTGTGCCAAGGAAAAAAATTATATTCCGAAAAAAGGAGAAAGAGAAAAAATTCAAATGTAGATTGTCTGTTTTGTTCATGAATCTATCTTGACAGTTATTTGTGTCTACGGGCCAGATTAACCATTGTTTCCAATCAGGATTGGTTCTAGTCTGTTTTAAAATCTGTTTTACGTCTACCTCCTCATCTGCAGTGTCATTACTGTCAGGTGTGGCCTTAGGTATGGACGGTTTGTTTAAATCTTTTATATTAGCTAAGCCAAGACATGTAGTTTGTTGAACTGTGTCATTTAAGAATATAATTTGTTCTAGTATAATGCAGGCCCTGACCAAGGGTTCTAAACCCTGCACCTGCCATTCTGTTGTGCCCCAGACAGATTTTGTTTCAACGTTGTCTTTCCAAAAGTTAAAACCTAACGTAGACAGCTGAGCATAAATGTTTGCAGAATAATTTTGTTTAGTGTTGCTCAACATGGTTTTCATTCCTGTCTTATTTACATTTTTAAAATAAAACGTTTCCGGATTTGTCACATTAAAACCTGTAAAGTATGGAAATTTCTCATAAAATGTTTTAGAGCTACCTTTTGGTGGCGTTGGACAATGTTCCCATTGATTATAAGGAAAAACATTTCCTGGATTTACTGATTTATGCAAATAATGGTGACCAAAATGATTATAACAATACATTTCTTTATTACTTGTTGAACCTTCTAGGTGTTCATGTTTTTGAGATTTTGCTGACATTTCTAAGTCTGACATCATATTATTAACAGTTTCAAAGTCTCAATCATCAGAAAACATGCTGGGTGAGACAAAGTCACTAATAGAAACCTTGAAATGGTGTAGAATCTTTAACAATTCCACCGGGCTATAAATGTCATAATCAGTTGTGTCCCATGTTATACCACCAGGCATAGGAATGGCCTTGATGTTCACTGATGACAGGTCTCTTCGTTCACAATGAGATGATTTGTAAGGTTGCAGCAGTAAGTTGATGTTCTGACTTGCTGTGTCCATTGTACTATATTTTCCATCCATTATTTTACCCAAACTTAACACCAGAATTAGCCAGATGAAGAGAAAAAGTACACCTAACACAATCCAAAATTCAGCCCATGGTGAAACCAGATAAATTTTTCCAAGTTGATGAAAGAGTTCTGTTATTTTTTCTATAAAACTTTTATTTGCTGGCATAGTCTCAGGTTCACTGGGATCCTCAGAAAAATTTTGAAGTTGATAAAATAGCCAGAGGCAGTTCTGTCAATTGTTGGGATTGCATCCGGATTTTTCGGAATCGCTGAAGTAGCTTCCTCCTTCGACATGTTTGTATAGTCAGATGCTACATCATTGTAGACAGGAGTTTCTTGACAAACTGATATTTGGGTATCAAGAGGGACGAGTTCCATGGCTGTATTGCAAAGTCCTTCTTTTCTCACTGCAGGTCTATCAAAGGTGATAAGTCTTTCAGTTTGAACCTCTTGAATAGTAGCTAGATTTGATCGTCTGCTACTTCTTGGGAGTCCACTGGGCCTACTACTTATAATCGGCCACATGATGTGGTTTTACCAGGTCAATTGATACTGTTCTTTTCTCCCTTTTTCCAGCAAGCGGCGGTAGTATCACTGATCTTGTTTCAAGAATTGCTAAGACAGGTACTGCTTTTATGTAAGAAGGCCCAAATTCCTCTGTGATCTTTCCCTGACTAGATCCCCAATCTTTGGAACCCAGACAGGTCTTGCTGGGACAGGTGGTTTTTCTTCAGTGGTCGTCGGCTTTTATGTTGTGTTACTCAGACTTCTTCTTGTTTCATTTAAGTCCTGTAAAACAGCCAAAAGGTCTTTGATATCAAAGGGTTTCTGTTCCACCACTGAAGTTTGACAATCAAGGTCCTGGATAAGCATTCTAGTACCAAATATTAGTTCACATGGAGTGATTCCCCCCAGAGAATTTCTTGGCAGATTATTAAGACTTCTTTGGACACTATTTAGATGTTTTACCCATCCATCACCCGAACCTAATACCATAGCTGTTATAGATTGCTTTGTGTCACGGTTTTTTCTTTCCACTACCGCATTTCCCTCAGGATGGAAGGGAGTCAAAAACCGCAATGCAACGGCCAAGCTAGCCATGGCCTCCTTGTAAGCTTTTGAGCGAAACGCAGGACCCTCGTCAGAATATAGCGTGCCGATTGCGTATGTGCCAATAAAGACTGGCAAATCTTTTATAACAGTTCGGTGTCAGCCGAGCGCTCAGGCCACATCCAAATTAATCTTGTCTTAATACTTATGGGACCACGCATGTCTATGGCGACTGCCGCGTGTAGATAGTCTAATGCTGTCTAACAGTGGTGTCTGTTCTTAGCTGGCTACACTGTAGTCAGGTACCTGGTGGCTTTCAAAGCTATGATCTCTGTAACAGGTGTCACAGTTGATACTGAATTTGTAAACTTCGACGCTCATTCCCGGCCACCAGTACTTCTCTTCTAATTCTGTTAGAGATTTTAATATCCCTTGATGTGTCAGACCCTCTCCCATATGTGCTTCGTAAACCAAAGCACCTCTCTGGTTCCTGTTTGGAATTACTCTGTCCCCCCACTCCAGGGATTCAAGCAAAAGGAACGGAGTTGGCATCAATTATGTATGTATTACCGAGTGGCTAGTTTAGTGGTAATGCTGCATAGTTGCCTTTCATTGGGGCATTCACTGCTAATTGTTTCGCCATCTATTTTCCTTTTTGAGCGAGTGATTGTAGCTACAGAAGCAATTTTCACAGCTGCCTTTCTGGCCTCATCAGCCAATGAATTCCCTGTAACGTGAACGCCATCACGCTGATGACTCAGTGTATGAATCTCGTGAGTCATTTGTAGTTCTATTTGTAAAAGAACTACCTGTTCCCAAAGCATTTTATGCTTAATTGTGCAACCTTTTGCATCTTTGAAACCGTTTTGAACCCAGTTCTGAAGATAATCATTGTAAGATTGGACGCAGAAATACGAATCGCACACTATGATGAGGTAATATGAATTTTTATGGTCAATTGTGTCCCCTATCGTAGACCTCACCGGCTCCATGTACGTGCTTTAAGTACATGTATGTTCCCTCCACTTCCAGCTATGAAGACGCAAATACATTTGCGTCCAACGTTAACATGTCCTCTTTCAGATCCACCATGAATGGGTCGGATATTCGGTTCCTAAGTGTGCCTTGCCAACGTCTTTATATGGTGCACCTTCATGTTTTTCTAGCTCTGGTGAGTTAGGCCCTGATTCCTGCCATCAAGCCCTTTCTGCCTTCTGTTTCTGAAAACTACAGTCTGATACTTCCTGACCTCTGCCTTACTCCCTGTGCGGCGAGCGGTGCCTGGCTCGGCCTGCTTGCCTGCCAAGACTGTATTCAGCCTTCAAGTTATCTGCTCCGCTCCTCGAAAATACATTCCTTTCTATTAGTTTAGGAAAACATCCTTCCCAGCTGCAGAACAAAGGGCCCGGCCTCACTGTCTCCATGCAAGTAATTCATAGCTCCTGTTACCATGGTAGGCCCATGGCCCCTCGCATCTCATGTAGACACGTAGCCGCATATGCACGCACTAGCAGTCAGTATAGAATAGCCTCTGCCCGAGAGACCTTTCCTTCTAGATAAAACAGTTCCTCAAATACAAGATATTAGATATGATTTGGGATTAGGTTGTTCTGACACCCCAGACTTCTGTCTCCTCATGTAGGGCTAAATGTCAAGTCCCCTTCACCCTCCAGTTCCACGTCAATCACACGTCATGCTGCTGCGCGCGCATCTCTGCCCTATATTTCTGCTGACACTGCAGGATTCTTCTATGGATCCACCCACCTGTGATACGTTTCATGTGACGTTGTATAGCACACACCTCCGTGTACGCCCTCATGCACGCCTTCTGTTACGTACATGTGTTCTTATCTCGTTTCTCTCAGCTGTTACGCCTTCTGCATCTATCACTACTGTAATGCATTGACTATATATATGATGTTCTGTTAATAAATCATTGTACATGTCCATGTCCATTCCCTTCCTGAACCCTTGTGGTGATGGAACATGATACCTGGTTCGAACCAATTCCTTTTTAAGGAATAAAACCTTTACAAAACTCAAATGCCCCGGATTCTGCCTCTTATTTTTGACTGAGTTATTCTTATTGAACTTTACCGCATAAATTAAGTATAGGTAATTTAAATTTACCACATAATTGGCGCCCGAATATGGACCCCTCCCCCACCTTACGCGCCGGCGGTGTGTTGCAGGCCCGGTCCCCTGCCACAGCCGGACGGACAACTACGCGTACCCGCAGGATTTCCTGTATCTCCCTCAGGCCAACGGAGGTGACTGAGGCTGCGATCGACACCCAGACGAGGCGGTGAGGAGTGTGGAGGATCCCCGACCAGAGCCTAGCTGAGAGAGCAAAGTCGGAGGTATTCAGAGGCCCACCAGTTCCGAAGTTCCGAAGTGCCTACGTCACGAGTCGAGTCGAGTCGAGTCCGGTCCAGTCCAGTATCGAGTTTCCGAGGCCTTCCGTTTCCGTGTTTCCCGGTGAGTACCGTTGCTGGGGACGCATCTAGACGGGTGCATTAATTTGTGCCCGGTCAAGACGGGTTTGGGTACACAGACCCGGTCTGCACTGTTTAGCGGTGTATCTGTACTGTTTAGCAGTATATCGAGTATGCAGGTAGCTAGTTTTATTCTGGTTATTGTTGTTCGTTTTCAAAATGTTTAAATGTGTTTTAATGTTGTGGTATGAGTGATTGTTCGATCTACATCATTGTGTATATTGTATTAATTGTGTCCAAGTCCAAGTAAGTATCAAGTACCAAGTAGCACGGCTGAAACATGCCGCTGTTCTCTAAACTAAGACAGATAGGAACTAGAAAAGGGATACTCGAGGAAGCTGTTCCCATTCCACCCAGGGACACTCCAGGGTATTTTATGTACCACAAACACGGCTTAGATGCGGTATTATATCTCGATTTGTGGGTGGATTACACCAAAGATTTAGCAGAGAATCAGAGATGGCCCGCTACTGGGACATGGGATGCCGAGTGCATCTTGAGAGTAGAAGAAGCATTATGGAAAAAGAAAGCCAGACAGTCACAGAAAGATGCCATTGAATTATGGCGTAAAGAATCCCACAGACGGACAGAGAAAGCACTCAGAAAAGCAGAGAAAAGTAGGGAGGATTCAGACAAAGCCCGAGAAAACGTATTAGTTGAGGAGGGGATACGAGTAAAAGCAGAACAAGTAGACCGACAACGAAACACCCTTATGAATGGTATGTATCCTCTTCTGGCCGAGGGTTTACCTAAGGCCACTCCGGAAATACCGAAGGATCTGCCCCCTCCATTGCTCCCGACTAAAGTACGTCATAAGACCACAAAAGACGTTTTTCTTTCCTCCTATCTAGACGATGTAGCTCCCTCATATACTTCTGCACCTGCTCATGCACCCGTACCACCTGCTCCTGCTGACGGCTCCCTACCCCTACAGCAGCATCTCCCAGGTCCGCAACTGCAGATTCCTCCAGGCCCGCTGCCCGCACCTGCTCCCGTTGTTCCCCCAGGTATTCAACATCTGCATCCATCAAATCCTTTTGGGACTGGCGTGGCCCAGGACCCAACCCAGCTACTGCAAGCACAGTCAGGTTATGCTCAAGCCTCCGGTTCAGGAGGTGCTACGGGAGGTTTTCAAACACCCCCACAGATACACCGAATTACGATGAGAGATTTAGCAAAGGCACGAACACCGAAAGGCGTTCCGGCCGAACTACTTAGAAGAGAGCTTACAGACTGCAGATATGACCCAGTGCCTGGTACGTCAGGCCCCATGTTACTAGCGTCCCTACGTTTGAGACGCGTTACAGACTATTTAATGTTACTACCAGGAATGCCAGAACATCTAGACAAATTGTACGATTTTATTGGAACAGGAGAAGGGCCGGATTCTGTTGCTGAAGCCATGTCACGTCAGAAAGTTGAGACTAAAGGTTTGTTAATGCGGTTTTTGGTTAATTGCTTAATAAGAGAACAGGATCAGGCAGGTTTTCCGCAAAGTGAGATGGATAGACTGATTAGATGGAGCCAGAATATGTCGGAGGGTAAGCATGATAAGGAAAACCAAGTACATCATATGGTTAGAAAAGTCTGTAAAGAAATAATAGAAATACATGCCCAGCGAGCACCTGATGAAGATCTTGAATTAGACGATCCAACTTCCTCGCAAGAGGAGGAGGAAACAGAGGATCTAGCGGAAACTTCGCAACAGTCAGACAAAGGGACAATAGCATATGTAGGTAAGGGAAAATACCTTAAGAAAAGAATACGTCCAGAAAGTAAGAGACTTTTTCACACTGCTATGTCAAATCCGAAGACTCCTGAACATCTGTTTCAGGCTACCGATAAAATACTTCAAGAACGAATGGGGTACCATGTACTCGATTCCATGGATGAACAAGAATTGGCCAGGTCAGCAGTACAATGGGCTGACAATTCTGATAAATATAGTGATGACGGCTTAGTGCAGACCTTTTTGAACCTTTCCCCTGATGAACAGAAATTAGCTGGAATATACATGATTCAGCATCTCATTACGTTGATCAAAGGCCAACATTCTGATCCAGGTCCCCTACCTGATATTTTAATAGAGCTACTCTCGAATAGATGGAGAGGTCTAGGTACCGACTTAATTAAGGTAATTCTAGAACATCGACACAGGTATAATGCTTTTCTGAATACACAGTTTGCTCCAGCCCCACCCGTAGAAAGAAAAATGTATTATATAGACAGACAGAATCCCTTGCGAGAAGTGCATCCAGTTAGGAATGATGATAATACCTTTAGACGTGTGTTTGTGTACACGCCCATAACAAAGATGGAACTATTAGAAATGAAGAAATTCGTGCCCAGTCACGACAAAGACCCAGCAGGTTTCCACCGTGAAATAAAAGACATGTTACTCATGGGTGATTATACCTATCCTGACATCATGAAAATATTGAAAGTATTACTGCCTGCCGGTATTTACGAGAAACTCAAAGGAAAAGAACGGGACGTGGGAGAGCAAAAGATTGATTGGGCTGCATTAGAGAACGAAGAAAATACTCGAACCCCAGGCCTAGGGCTTGGGGACAAAACTAAAGCATTACCAGGATTGTTAGTACAAGTATTGCCACGTTTGTTAGCAACAAAAAAGGAGGACTGGGATGCAATCTCAGCCTGTAAACAGAAACCCGATGAAGACACTAGTGATTTTTATTCCCGATTTGAGAAATGTTTTGTTATTAATAGTGGCCTGAAACCAAGTAGCGAGTCATATCCACATCTTTTTGTATCAAAATTGGTCGAAAATTCTCTGCCCCAAGTTAAGAATCGTGTTCTGAAAGTCGAAAGCACATGGCAAGCTAATACCCCTTCACAAATGTTACAAATGTTACAGTACCACCAGAACAGAATTAGAGAAGAATATGATCACGAACAAAGACATATGAAAGACACGAAAATGAAAATGTTAGTTGCTCAGTCAGTTCCAGCTGACGGTCAGAAAAAGGGCATGACACAGTCCAATAATTCAGCAGCTCCTGTTAAAGGGATATGCAACTATTGTAAACAGCCAGGTCACTATATAAACAATTGTGCAGTATTGAAACACAATATAGCTACAGGTAAAACTAAAGAAAGACCGCGTCCTCCTAGACAGGACCAGGTCCAACAACAAGTACCACAGAATATCCAGCCTATGCAAGCTTCACAACAGACAGTACAGACCGTAGCGGTACCACAGCCACAGCCCATTGCCGCAACACAACATGCAATGCAACAGATGTACCAGTATGCACAAACAGATTATCCCGATTATCAGCGATACACATGAAACAGCCTAGAGAGGGAAGTTGGCTTGCCCCTTATTGAGGTTCCTGTAGATCAAGAGGGTCCTTACGTACATAGCCAAGTGTTAGGAAAAGATAGAAAGTTTTTGATTGATACAGGGGCAAGCAGAACAACGATAAGTCATGATGAGGTTCCAGGGGCACCCCTCTCAGGCTCCCAGAATGTTTCCCTTGGATTTTCAGGCAAACCTATTGTAAATGAAGTATCAAAACCAGTACCACTTTTAGTTGGTCCGTTGTCTCGCACTACAGATTTGTTATTAACAAAATCATGTCCAGAAAACTTGTTAGGTATCAAGACACTGAAAGCTCTAGGAGCTGTTATTTGCTGTTCTCCGGAAGGAGTAAGATTGTTCTTACGTGACTTTAAGGGTCACTATCTGTTGAGAGATATTGATCCCAGATTACAGAATGTTCCTGCACAAGGCCCCACTGATGTAGGTTGTATGCACATTACACCATATCGAGTCACACTCAGGCCAGGAGTAGTCTTACCACGAATCCGACAATACAAGTTACCTCCAGATGCTGTAGCGGCTTTACTGAAAATCATTGACGAGCTCATTGCACAAGGAGTGGTTGTAGAAACCGACTCAAATCTATGTAATTCCCCTATCATTCCAATTCTTAAACGTACTGATCCAAATGCACCCCCAGTTTATCGATTAGTTATCGATTTGCGCGAATTAAATAAATGCATCGTACCACAGTATCCCGTGGTGGCAGATATCTCGTCTCTATTGACTGCCATTGATTCCGAAGCAACGTTCTTTACTGTAATTGATCTGAAGAACGCCTTCTTTAGTGTCCCCATTGATTCGGAAAGCCAATACCTTTTCGGATTCTGTTTAAATGGTCGAAGCTTCAAATTTGCACGCGCACCTCAAGGATTCACAGAAAGCCCCAGCATCTATAGCCAAGCACTGAAGAGACAACTAGACAGTATACACATGCCTGACAACACTGCCCTGTTACAGTATGTCGATGATCTACTGATCACCGCCCGCAGCGAACCTGAATGTGAGCAAGCGCCACTGACGGTTTTGCATTTCCTGGCTGACAAGGGACACAAGGTGTCCCCTTCGAAGCTGCAATTCTGTGTTCAGCAAGTTGTTTACCTTGGGCACTTGCTGTCCAAAGGGGGGAGACAGCTAACACCTGACCGCATTCAGTTAATTGTAAACATGTCACAGCCCAAGACACAAAAGGAGGTACGAGCCTTTATAGGCCTCACTTCTTACTGTAGACAATGGATCCCTCAGTATGCATTTCTAGCCAAGCCACTCATACAGTTGACAACCCAGGAGGCAGCGACATCGACTGCCCTCCCTTGGACTCAGGAACACACACAAGCTTTTGATGACTTAAAGAAAGCCTTATGTCAAGCACCAGTTTTAGCGACACCATGTTACAGCAAGCCTTTTACACTTTTCGTCACAGAACGGGAAGGTACCGCATTGTCAGTACTCACTCAGGATCAAGCAGGTTCACACAAACCGTGTGCTTATTTTTCTAGTACATTAGATCCAGTAGCCCAGGCTCTGCCTGCGTGCTTGAAATCAGTAGCAGCAACAGCTCTAGCAATCAGACAAAGTGATTCCATAGTGATAGGACATCAATTGACAGTACAAGTTCCACACTCCGTGGAAGTTCTTTTAAACCGAACACAGACCCAGCACTTGACTATAGCGCGACTGACAGGTTATGAATTGACATTGTTTCAGCCACACATAGAAATCAGACGTTGCAACACATTGAACCCTGCTACACTTTTGCCATTAAGTGAGACAGATCCATTGGCACATGATTGTATTGAAGTCATTACCATTACGACGAAACCCAGACAAGACTTGACAGACACCGCATTACCAGATCCATACCTGACACTTTATGTGGATGGTTCATGCATGAGAACAAGTACAGGAGAATTAGTGGCCGCCTATGCAGTCACGACAGAAACTGAAGTCATAGAAACAAATTGTATTGACACCCTGTCGGCTCAAGCAGCAGAGCTCATCGCTCTGACTCAAGCCTGTATTCAAGCCAAGAACAAAAGAGTTAACATATACACAGATTCACGTTATGCATTCGGAGTCGTACACGACTTCGGTGTATTGTGGCAAGAGAGAGGTTTCTTGACCTCTCACGGTGCCAAAATTCAGCACGGTCCTCTCATTCAAACTCTGTTAGATGCAATACATCTGCCTACAGCAATATCCATCATGAAGTGCAAAGCACATACAAAAGTCACCGATACAATTTCCCAGGGTAACGACCTGGCAGACCGAACAGCCAAGCATACAGCTCAGACTCAGACTCACACAACTGATCTGACAAAGACAATAGTCCAGACACCGACACATTGTATGACAGTTAAGGATCCCGCCCTAGATGTAATTGACATACAGACACATGCTACACCAGACGAAATCAAGAAATGGATTGAACTAGGAGGGGTCCAGACAGAACAGGGATGGATGACGAAGGGAAAATCTACATGGTTTCTCCCTGACTCTATGGTCCAAGTAATCATTAACACAGTACACAGTCCTGCACATTTAGGAGAAAAAGCCATGTTAGACAGTATTCAAAACCTTTGGTTCAATAAACATTTACGAGCAGCAGCCAAACACAAAGTGCGTACTTGCATGATTTGTTGTCAGTTCACCCAGGTAAAAGCATTCCCGTAGAGCAAGGTGGATTTCATCCTCCCGATCACCCTTTTGAAGTCCTCCAGATGGATTATATCCAGATGGAATGCTGTCGAGGATTCAAATATGTCCTCGTAGTTGTATGTGCACTCTCCCGGTGGACAGAAGCATATCCAGTCCCAGATTACACTGCTCCGACCACTGCCAAGCAGCTGGTTCGTGAATTCTTCCCCAGATATGGTTTGCCCCGCATCGTATACTCCAATAACGGTCAGCCATTCTCGTCCGAGCTTATGAAGCAGGTATCTCTCCTGCTCGGCTATCAATGGAAGTTCCACTGCGTCCGACATCCCGAGGCAGCAGGCCTCGTGGAACGTCACAATCAGACTCTGAAAATTCGTCTTGCCAAGATCTGTAGAGAGAAAGGTGTCGACTGGATAGTAGCTTTGCCAGTTGCACTCTTTTATATGAGAATGGTTGCACACTCCAGAACAGGGCTATCCCCGTACGAGGTGGTCTTTGGTAGGCCACCGTATATGTGGGGGACGCCTCTGCCTCGCAAAATCACTGATGTTGACTGTAACATGCTAACAGATTACCATGCTTCTTTGATGTCTGCACTACAATCATGTCGTTCACAGGTTGCTGCAGCCTTTCCCGACAACACCGAGGTGAAGCCGCATGAAGTGGTTCCGGGAGACCTCGTCTTTATAAGGAACTTCGACAGGAGGAGTCCGCTGGAGCCCCGCTGGCAAGCACCGAAACTAGTACTTTTGACCACAAGGACAGCGATAAAAGTCGAGGGCCGCAAGGGCTGGCTTCATTCGAGTCATATAAAAAAATGCCATGGACTTCCGCCAGATCTAGCCTCCCAGCCCGGCCCTCCTCCACAGACTGATTCAAAACTCCCCCTGGTCGAGAAAACTTCTTCTCAAGAATATAAATTAAAATTGAGGTCTAGCAAGTCAGACAGTTTAATTGTTTAAGTCCTCCCCTAGGTGAATCGGTTAGACGAGTTTCTGACATGTATCCCCTAGACCCCAACAGAGAGAGAGATAGACAGAAACAGCTCAAGAAACGTGAATATTGTAAATCACTTCGCAGTCACTGCATTGTGACACTATTGATTATGTTTTTTCTAAGTCTTTTGATTATTGCTGCAAGTATACTGTTACATATATATTACCCTATTTTCAAGCGTGCACAGTCTCCCTTCAATGTCACTGCCGAGCACTCTTTTAGTGAACTGCCCCCGCATGAATTATCTTACCGACTTGCGCTGCGCAACAACACATTCATTAGTATGTTACATCATTCCCATCAGACCAGCAATGCTACCAACTGTTGGATATGTGGCCGACTCCCTCCCTATCAGAAATACAAGGGAGTTCTGCCCCTCTTTCCGTACCCGTTCACACACAATGGTTCCTGTGGTGCATGGTTTAGTTTAATGAACTCACTAGATTCCAATTCCGTAGTTTACCAGGGCAACTGGGTGTGGGGAAATCTGAACACAGTTCTGCATAAAGTATGTTTTCCTGACAAGAAGGGTCTTCCAAAAAGGACAGGGACTGATCTAGAAAATGAAGTATATGGATTAGGTAATTTTACACTTAACCTCATGATTCCGAATGTTGAATCCGAAACCGAACCAGTCTTGCCCGCTATGTCGGTATTACCAGTCAGAGGTGAATTATGTATCAGGAAGAATGGTTCAGTACACCTGGGTCATAGTAAATGTACTACTGTGATCAAATTCAGTGATAAGGGCAAGTCTACATTTAAAGCTTCCCGTCATTCCTACTTCATTTGTGGTCATACCGCATATATACGCTTACCTTTAGATTGGGATGGCACCTGTTACATTGCATTCCTTCTGCCACCTGTTTTCCTAGCCCCTCCTGATTACCATAGGGACACCCATCTAGTACACAATAGACCACAGAGAGATCTCCCTATTGTCGACTACACTGTAACGGCATGGGAACAATACACAGACTTCAATAAAGGTTTCTTCCCCTACTTAGGTGCTGTCTTTAATAGTAAACTGATACGAAAATTAACCAGAACCCTTGAAGCAGTAGTGAATGAAACTACTTCCGCCCTAGGTAACTTAACAGAGGAGCAGTCTGCTATGCGGATTGTTGTTCTTCAAAATCGTCTCGTCCTTGACGTCATCCTAGCCGATAGGGGCGGAGCTTGTAGAGTCATCGGATCGAGCTGCTGTGTTTTCATTCCAGAAAACGCGCCATCAGTATACAGAGCCATAACCCGTCTTCACAAGATTGCAAGTCAGATACACCAGAATCCAGGCATCTGGACTTGGTCCGGTTGGTTCTGGAGCGTGTTGTCAGCCTGGGGATGGAAGGTCCTATCCTTCCTAGGTATTGCCCTTCTCATAGTATTCAGTTGCTGCCTATGTCTGCAATGTGGGCCAGCGATTTGCGGCTTGTGCGCCACATCATGTATTCCTCATTCAAGTCCTCATTCAAAACACCGTAAGAAGAAAGAAGAGCAAATGATGTTACATGAACAGATTGATAGATTAATGAGGATTGATATATCATGAAGGGTCCGTAGGGGACAAGGAGGGAATGAGGTAATATGAATTTTTATGGTCAATTGTGTCCCCTATCGTAGACCCCACCAGCTCCATGTACGTGCTTTAAGTACATGTATGTTCCCTCCACTTGCAGCTATGAAGACGCAAATACATTTGCGTCCAACGTTAACATGTCCTCTTTCAGATTCACCATGAATGGGTCGGATATTCGGTTCCTAAGTGTGCCTTGCCAACGTCTTTATATGGTGCACCTTCATGTTTTTCTAGCTCTGGTGAGTTAGGCCCTGATTCCTGCCATCGAGCCCTTTCTGCCTTCTGTTTCTGAAAACTACAGTCTGATACTTCCTGACCTCTGCCTTACTCCCTGTGCGGCGAGCGGTGCCTGGCTCGGCCTGCTTGCCTGCCAAGACTGTATTCAGCCTTCAAGTTATCTGCTCCGCTCCTCGAAAATACATTCCTGTCTAGTAGTTTAGGAAAACATCCTTCCCAGCTGCAGAGCAAAGGGCCCGGCCTCACTGTCTCCATGCAAGTAATTCATAGCTCCTGTTACCATGGTAGGCCCATGGCCCCTCGCATCTCATGTAGACACGTAGCCGCATATGCACGCACTAGCAGTCAGTATAGAATAGCCTCTGCCCGAGAGACCTTTCCTTCTAGATAAAACAGTTCCTCAAATACAAGATATTAGATATGATTTGGGATTAGGTTGTTCTGACACCCCAGACTTCTGTCTCCTCATATAGGGCTAAATGTCAAGTCCCCTTCACCCTCCAGTTCCACGTCAATCACACGTCATGCTGCTGCGCGCGCATCTCTGCCCTGTATTTCTGCTGACACTGCAGGATTCTTCTATGGATCCACCCACCTGTGATACGTTTCATGTGACGTTGTATAGCACACACCTCCGTGTACGCCCTCATGCACGCCTTCTGTTACGTACATGTGTTCTTATCTCGTTTCTCTCAGCTGTTACGCCTTCTGCATCTATCACTACTGCAATGCATTGACTATATATATGATGTTCTGTTAATAAATCATTGTACATGTCCATGTCCATTCCCTTCCTGAACCCTTGTGGTGATGGAACATGATACCTGGTTCGAACCAATTCCTTTTTAAGGAATAAAACCTTTACAAAACTCAAATGCCCCGGATTCTGCCTCTTATTTTTGACTGAGTTATTCTTATTGAACTTTACCGCATAAATTAAGTATAGGTAATTTAAATTTACCACAATGAGTGTGGGGAATTCGCGATCTGTATTTTCAAGCACCATCTTGAAAGCCTGTAGTTCAGCTCGCTGAGCTATACAGTCTCCGAGTGATTGAGTTTAGTGACCATAGGTCTAAATTTACCTTCGTGCCAGCGACCTTTAACAATCGTGCACGCAGCACTATAGGCTTGTTTACCCCCAATTGCGGGCTGTGCTGATCCGTCTGTTTAGATTATACAGCCGTAATGTTCAAGTGGCAGAATTTCAGCTGCCAGAGGACATTCTAATTCGTATTATAGAAATTCTTGTGTCTTCAAGTATGGGTCAAAAACGTATTCAACGTCTGTTGCAGCAAGAGAGTTAACCCATTGTATCCATCTTGGATGTAAAGCTTTTGCTTTGGGAATGTTTGCTTTTGTTACTGCTTCTAAGGCAGGTACAGGTGTAACGATCATTATGCGTTTACCCTGCTCAAGAGCTCTCTCTTTTGCTAGTGCAGTTTGAACCGCTGTCAGAATTTTCTCTGAAGAAGTGAATTTCATTTCAGCTTGTGTGTACAAGTGTGATTTGTAAGCTATTGGTACCTTTTCACCTTCATTAAAGGTTAGGTATGTGAATCTGCATCTCACTGGGATGATTCGGATCACAAGGTTTTGCACGTTGTCGCATGTTTGTAATTGTGTTTTTGCTAACATGTCAGTTTCCACTGAACGCAAAATTTCTGTGTGAGTTTGAGTCCAATTTGTTGGTTTGAAATCAGGTTTGATTAGTTTGCAGAGAGGGTTAACCCTTTCTGCGTAGTTTAGAACATACATTCTTCCAAAATCCAGGAAACATATAATTGACTGTAAGATTTTCAGCGCTTTTGGTGGTTGAAGCAGTGCACATGTCTCTAGGAAGTTGGCTGCCAGGCTTTTGCCTTCACTTGATAACTCATATCCTGAGAATAGGATGTTGAGGTGGGCAATTTGTGATTTTTTAAAATTGAATTTATACCCTTTAGAAGCGACCCCAAGTATTATGGTGTTCACTCTTTTCAAGTGTACATCCAAATCGTCATCTGTAAGATAGATGTCATCGACATAGGATAATGCCTCATCATCGTACATTTGTAGTAACTCCGTTACTCTGGCTGAAAATAACCCTGGACTATTCTTGAATCCCTGGGGGGACGGCAACATTGTCGCTGTGTTCTCATTATTGAGAAAGTGGTCAAATACCTGCTTTCTTGGTCAAAGTTTTGACAGAAGAAACCATTTGAGATATCTAATGTAGTTTTATGTTTTTTGCGCACAATGTTATTCATCAGTGCTGCACTGTGTGCGCTTTGTACTGCAAATGTTTTTCAACAAGAGTTTAATTGTCTGTAGTCCAAAACTAGACGATATATATTGTCTGGCTTGGAGACAGGAAACAAAGTATTGTTCATAGATGAGGTGCATGTTTCAATCACCCCTTGATATTCAAGTTGATTTAACATCTCCCTGAACTGTTTTTTAACTTCCTGTTTAACAGGATATTGCCTTTGTATACTAGGTTGACTTTTTAACTGGATTTTATGGTGAGGAGAATCCTCATCCCATCTTACATAATTTTTGTATAATGCTGGGGCCTGGGCCACAGCCCATTTCCTTGTATATGTGTATTTTTTATGAATTGGAATGTGATTTGAGGAGGCTGGCATAATTATCTCTTCGCCATGTGGGCACTCCCTGACAAATTCAGGTGGTCAGTCTTGTTCAGCTAGAAGAATGGCATAACCCTTAGAAAGCTTCTCCCAAAAGAGTGCTCTAGTTTTTCTTGGTTTGTCCCCCTCCATCCGGAGTGTTACTTCATAAAACCTATGTGGTATCCTAACCCTGGTATCTGCAGTTTCAACTTGGATACTTTCATTCAAGTCCACTGTCTCCAGATGATCCTTTGGGATCTTGCGAGCTATGGTTACCTCTGCTGCGCTGTCTAGCATTGTTTGGGCCCACTCCCCGTTCTTGAGTTGTGTCCTCAAGATCCTCGGCATGTCTGATCTTTAGACTTGCTACCTTCTTTTTTGGAAATTGAGTTTTCTTATTTTTTGGAACGTGTTGTTCGTCTTTGGACTTTACTCGTTCTTCTTTCTGTTCTGATCGTCCTCTTCTTTCAGATTTCTGCGACAAAGTCTGAAAGGTATGAGAGGAACGTGTACCATTATCTTGATATCTATCAGGTTTTCTCAAATTTTTCCTATTTCTAAGGTTATATCTTTTTTCAGAGGACTCCTGTTGACCTTCCTCTGGACTGTGAAAGCTTCTCTCTAGGAAGTGTCTATTTGCTGTTTTCCCACTTTTACTTAGGATTAGTGAGATTATTTTTAATAAACACTTTTTCAGGATTTTCTGATAGTTGGAGTTTTACTGGTTTCCCACCCAAACTATCTCTTCCTAGTTCTTCGTAGGATTTTTCAATAATTCTGGCAAGCTCATATGGTTGCTCAGTAATATCTGTTTCTTTTAGCTTCTGGCGGATTGCCACAGATGCTGCTTCACCTTTAATGTTGGCTAACAATATAGCCGAGACCTGTTTGAAATCTTTTAGTAATTTCATACCAAGATTTAAAGCAGGTTCTGGTCCGTTTTCATTTTGAATCTATCTTAGGACGTCTGGTATTACCGCCATAGACGGAACACCGTGTGTTTTGTGTAGATTGAAGCAAAAACTGTACCCCAAGTGTCGCTGTCCTCTATGTGTGGTGAAATACCCATTAGGACAACAACAAGAATAATGAATATCCAGCGTGTAAATATGAGCTAGAGACTGAAATCCATGTCTTCTTTATTTGCCCTGCATATTATGTATCCTGCAAATAAAGGATAATTCCCATTTGTAGAAACTTGGGTTTTAGACACTGTTCTCCGGCTTTTAGGGTTTTAAAGTATGATACGCATCCCCCTATTGTCGTTGCTGTTTCGCGTTTTTTTGGACGGGATGTGGCACAACCATAGGAGTTTTTTAAAATAACTACCTGTGAAACTGTATACCTGCCTCCTGTTAAAAGGAAAGTATGATGGCACCTTTGTATTTGGGTATCTGGAACTTTTTTTCCTTTTTAACTTGGTGATTAACATCGATAACTTTCAATGAATTTGGACCTTGTTTTATATAGTGGATGGCTGAAGCGTAGTTTTAACTGGGTAAATGATAGTATATATGACTGCTTTATATTGTTCTATGTTATTTATTAACTTGATTGTTGTATGTATGTATGCAACAATGTGCTTTTATGGCCTGATGTGACCAAAATAAAGTTATTGATAGCTAAGGTAAACAGATTGTCAGAATCCCGTGTTTCTCATGAGGTGTACTATCATGGAATACTGCCTCTATTTGTGTAATTTTCTGTGCTAACCAGAACGGAATTTGTTCCCGTTTTGCGGGCAATTTACCAATGACTGACTGTATAGTCTGTGGTGTAATTTTGTTTGTGTTCCCCTGATGTGGGATGTGCCATGGAATTCTTACAGCTGGTTGGACTGTTAAAGTCCTCATGACACATTGAACCAACTGCCTGTGTATTTTAGTAAGCTGTTTCAGCTGAGCTAATAGTTCAGGAGCTGTAATTCTTTCAATGTCAGGATGTGGTTTATAGCTGGCTAATACCGGCCATGTAGCTCTTTGTTCTACCTAGTGGACCGAGCCTGGTAATGTGATTTAGATGTTGTTTGGCACCATTAAACCAGAGCTGATGCTCTTGGTAAGTTAGTGGAATTTCAATGTCCTCTAAAGGAATGTATTCCGCTGGAGTGTCCTCTACTTTGTAGTAGTGGAACTTGTGTGTTACTAGATTTGCTGTAGGAAACAGAATCCATGAATAGAATACCTCTGTCTGCCGATATTCATGTGCCTCTATGATAAATATTACTTTGCCACCTCTTGATGATACTCCATTTTCTATGAGTTTTATAGTGATGGTTTTCCTTATATTTACCGGGATGAGTATAGCATCTGGGTCATTTTGTTGGAGATTTGTGTCATCTAACACTGCCTGAGCTGCTGCTGCAGCTCTCTCCCTCTCGTCGTCACTTTCCGTCATTTTGTTGACCGAAAGATTGCAGAGCAAGTTTCAAGGAAACAAAGATTAGGTGCACAATATTTTGGAACACTGTAGCCTTCAACGTTGAATAAACCAAAAACTAATACATAGGGTTTTTTGTCCTACTCAGTTTTGGCGGATATTATCCTTTTACCCACTCTAGACGTCTATTGGAGTATTTTACGGGAAAAAGGGGTGTGTGTGAAAAGCACAACTGAGTTACTTCAGTATCTAACGTTAAATTATCGCCTTACCAAACCTTGGGTGCCATGTGGTGTAGTTCCCAAATTCCCAATAGGCTCTGCGCATTGGAATAGTGTATCCAGTAGTTTAGATGTAGGACTGAAGTCGACTATGTCTCTATTGAATATACTAGACTTAATTGTGTGTGTGCCAGCTAGCTCAGAGATCACTAGAAACTTTCTCAAATACACAAGAAGGGATTAGTTTCTGATAACCGCATAAACATGACAACTTTTTTCCCACAAATCAGAAATCAATTTCTAGAGTCGCGGAAACAATAGATAGTTATTTCACTCAGTCAATCGTGCATGCTTAGTAACCCTGGGTGTAGTAGGCATAGTGGGGCTATGTGAAGCTATGTGAAGTGGGCGGGAAACTACGCCCACCTACGCACTTCACGTAGCCCCACTACGCGCCACCCGCCCCCCTCCCGCCCCCCCTAAGTACTTGAATTACCTTTTTAAAATGAATAAAAACCACTTACCTTGTACGCTGCGTCCCCCTGGGCTCCCTCTAGTAATCACGCCGCCATCTTGGATACTAATGCGCATGCGCGGGCGGCCGCGCATGCGCATTAGTATCTGAGATGGCGGCGCGATTACAAGAGGGAGCCTCGGGGACGCAGCGGACAAGGTAAGTGGTTTTTATTTATTTTTAAAAGGTAATTTAAGTATTTAGGGAGGGCGGGAGGGAGGCGGGTGGCGGGCAACTTCGCTACGCCCACGGAGTTGGCGTAGTATTGCCTGCTATGCCTACTTCGCAAAGGGTGAAGTAGGCAACACTACGCCCACTCCGTGGGCGTAGCGAAGTACTTAGCACAGGGTTAATGCTTAGTTTTACCAGAGGTGCAGAGAAAAAGAGAGACACGCGTTTTCAATAAAAGGGTTTTTATTGAACAGTCTTCTTTCTCAAGCATAAGAAATGAACTGCTATAATCACAATACTTAGCATGAAGTAAAGTGCGTACAGTAAAAAGAGTATTACAAAATAATATTGTAATAGCATGATATAATTTCTAATCCATAGAATACCTAAAATGCATAAAAATACATACAGTGACAAATAATGACTAAAAGTACTCAACTGGTGCTTCTAAAATGTTCCTGCCCGTGTGTACCTAACCTAGGTCTAGTACAAGGGTAGAAGTAAGTGAGGTGTAGCTTAAGTTTAGAATTCTTTTTGCCAAGAATCTATCCCAAGAATTCTCTTAGGGTCTAATCAGCTCCGTACCTTGGTTTAGAATGCATGAGGTCTTGTATCTCTCTCTCAGGACTTGATTTCCCAGCAACCCTCAAGGGTAGCCTGGAAACACTGTAGCTGGATTTCCCGGAAAGAGAAAAGACAGCGTCTCTCTCGGTGCGTCTGCTGGAGGGTCGGCATGTAGCCAGGTTCTGAGCTGGGATGGTGCAGTGAGCTAAAAAACGGTGATGGATCAAGCCCTGATCTTTGGACTGGGTAGGAGTGTTCTGCTTAATTCAGATACTCTGTCCATTACCACCCCTTTTCTGAATCATTTTGTCCACCATAAGCCTGGAAGGGCATACTCAGATGTGAGTCCCTTGATCACTGCACCATCAGGATTCAAGCAAGCCGGGCCGAAGATGGCTGAAATGCCAGAAACCGGTCCCCGGAAGCTTGTTTCCTTCTCAGTATAAGAATTGGCTTGGTAGTTTGGTCTGCCCTGTTCCCATGATGCACTTGGCCAGGGGCAGACTAATTTGCATGTAGCCAGGTTCTGAGCTGGGATGGTGCAGTGAGCTTAAAAACGGTGATGGATCAAGCCCTGATCTTTGGACTGGGTAGGAGTGTTCTGCTTAATTCAGATACTCTGTCCATTACCACCCCTTTTCTGAATCATTTTGTCCACCATAAGCGTGGAAGGGTATACTCAGATGTGAGTCCCTTGCTCACTGCACCATCAGGCTTCAAGCAAGCCGGGCCGAAGACGGCTGAAATGCCAGAAACCGGTCCCCGGAAGCTTGTTTCCTTCCCAGTATAAGAATTGGCTTGGTAGTTTGGTCTGCCCTGTTCCCATGATGCACTGGGCCAGGGACAGACTAATTTGCATGTAGCCAGGTTCTGAGCTGGGATGGTGCAGTGAGCTAAAAAACGGTGATGGATCAAGCCCTGATTTTTGGACTGGGTAGGAGTGTTCTGCTTAATTCAGATACTCTGTCCATTACCACCCCCTTTTCTGAATCATGCACTTTTCAGCCATCTCCAACTGCCTTGATGCACGTTCTCTGCTAAGTTGGGCTGCCTCAGAACACGTGTCAACTGCTGCTTGGTAACAAGCGTAAACAGCCTTTCTAGATGCATGCTTGGCAAGCTATTTAAACACCCACCAGCTTGGCCTCGGCGTTTCGCTTTCTCGGAAGCCTTACCTACCTCTGCTCCATCCCCGATCAGAAGCCGTCGTTTCCGCTTTGGTATCCGGCTTGGCTAAATCCTTGACAGAAGCCATCCGACTGGCTTTTGGTACGCCCGGCTCCTCTCTTCCCCGTCCTCCTGGGAATTTCTTCTAGCTGACTTTACTTATGACTTCACTTCCATCGAAGCAGAAGATGTTCCATCGAATTCCTGCGAAGAGAAAAGAAGAACACGGTTACTAAGCAACCCTTCAGAATGATTCTGTTAATCTTTATTTAAGACAAAAAGAGTCTTCGGTAAGAGCTAATTTTTTTTTATTTGTTAGATCGCATTGACATCTTGATAGGCACCTTAATCAAGAACTGCTCAGAGGAATTTTTTTGGCACAGAAGCAAATAAGACTTACGGCACAGAAGGACTTAAAACAAGGCTCAAGAATGAACAGCATTTGAAGGGCAAGTTATTGCATGATGTGCAGAACTGTTTCTGGACTTTAAAAGGCAGAAGTGCAAATGGTGCTTATTGCATCGTGTGCAGAATTGTTTCTGGATTTTAAAAGGCAAAAGCCCAAAGGGTGCTAATTATTAATAGTCAGAAAACTTTTGTTATTTGTTATTTATTTATATCCTGTCTCCCCTTTAGATTCATGGCCTGGAATTAAAAAAGGTATGAGAATTTAAGAACTTAATAGAAGGAGATTCAGATAGTTACGACAATCATACAAGACTAATAAAGTAATTTGTTGTTTGTTTCTTTGAAAGGGTATAACATATGCACGGCCTACTCATGTCCGAATATTTGAAATCAAAGACGGCCCCTCCCGGCCTAATAGTGAAGAATGAACCATTTATCTTCACGCACGATCTAGAATTTAAGAGGGATTGGTCTCTTATAAGCTGGAAGTGTACTAGGGACTGGCTAGTCCTTATAGTAAAAACTGCAACCAAACTAACACAAGAACTCAAGATTGAGATAACCCAGTTAGAAGTGAAGATAAAAAGTTACCTTGCCCCAGCCATTCTGAAAAAAAGACTGGAGGAACTAAATCAAGAAATGACAGAGTTTGAGTGCACCCTCAAAAAGAATAAGTATAAAAAACACAAAAAAGACACAGAGAACTTCACGCATGAACGTATTTACCCGTACATTAAAAAAGACCATGTATCCAAAAATCAGAACAATGACCAGGACACTGACATGTCCGATACTAGTTCTAACGGGTCAAACTCCAGTAGAAACAGCAACCAGAGCACACGAGGAGGTACACAATTCTCTGGCAGAGGCTATCCACGAGGTGGAAGAGGTTGGGGCCCATATCAAGGACCACCTCCCTTCATGCAAGGACCTCCCGGCTTCATGCAATATCCACCAGGGCCTGTCTTCATGGGGAATCAATTCCCACCGTGGGACCAACAAATGCCCCCCTTTAACCACTATGGCCAACCGCCTTTTTTAGGCCAGCGCCAAGGAACAAGAAAGGGCCGCAACCGGAAAGGTACACAGGTACACTGGAATCAACAGCCAGCGCAACCCCTAGGGGTATCAACCCGGAGTCAAACAGCGTCAACCAGTCGAGGAACTTAGTTGTAAACTTGTCTGACCACTTACTAACGGAAGCTCAGGAGAATGTCCTAAGTAAGGGCTTGGGCTTCGTCCCTACCCATAAAATGGATAAATTCAAACTCTGCCAAGAGATGAAAGAGTTTACGCGAAAACTTAAGCTAAAAGCTTTTTTTCAGGACTCTAACAATGAAATGAATGTCCAAACAGATACAGGCCTGAAGAACAAATCCTCTTTCACACCTCTAGACTCTACGCTACCGGTTGAACTGTTAACCTTTGAAAAGGCAGTTATGGCAGATCTGGAAAAACTAACCACTGACAGTGGGGATGTCTTTAACAACACCTCCACAGCTGAGAGAACGGCCTTGTATGAACTGGCTAATGATGAAACGATTGTAATCAAGCCTGCCGACAAGGGCGGAGCGACGGTGATACAAACATATACCAACTATGATAAGGAGTGTAGGAAACTACTTGAGGACAGACGCAATTATCAAATACTGAGGGAAGACCCGACTGAAGAAGTCAGGATCTGTATCCTCATAATGATTGAGGAAGCAATGGCACACGACTGGCTCACAAAACAAGAGAGCGATTTTCTGATTCAAAAGAATCCAAAAACTCCGTATTTCTACACCATCCCCAAGATTCATAAGGACGCCCCATATCCACCTGGGCGCCCTATAGTATCGGGAATCCAGTCAATCCTTGAACCCTTATCAAAATTTGCGGACGCTTTCCTTAGACCAATAGTACAGAAGACGAGTACTTATCTAAAAGACACGAAAGCAGTCCTACAGTTGGTAAAAGAGATACCTTTTGACCCCGAACACGACCTCCTGTTGGGACTGGATGTAGAGAGTCTCTACACGAGTCTCCCCCACCGAGAGACTCTAGAAATTATTGAGGAAGTCCTGTTCTCAACCCCATGGGCGTACCACACCCCGAGGCAAGTGGTCCTTGAATGCATCTCCATGACCCTAAAAAAGAATTTCTTCATGTATGAAAACACATACTACCTACAAAAACACGGCACGAGTATGGGCAGCACCTGTGCGCCGAGCCTAGCAGGGCTCTATGTGCACCATCTCGAAGCCACCAGAATCCTGAACGACCAGAACCCCTATAAGAACCATGTGGTCGCATGGAAAAGATACATAGATGACGTATTAGTCATCTGGAGGGGTGATCAAAACTCTGTGGTACAATTCATGACTTGGCTGAACCAACAAGATCGGTTCCTCAAGTTCACCCACACAGCCTCTAATGAAAACCTTGTTTTCCTTGATTTGAATATCTACCCCTCTAATGGCAAACTAGAGACATGTACTCATTTCAAGCCCACGGCTAAAAACAGTCTGTTACTATATAGTAGCTTCCATCCACGACATCTACGTGACAATTTACCCTATGGCCAGTTCCTTCGCCTTAGGCGTAATTGCAGCGCTATCCAAGATTTTAAAACCCAAGCAGCTGATTTGAAAACTAAGCTCAGTAACAGGAACTATCCTAGCAAGGTAGTCAACAAGGGTTTTAAGAGAGCACGGAACAACAACCGAGATGCCCTTTTGGAAACTACAGCAGAAAAAGAACAAGACCAACGCCCGATTTGTGTCACAACGTACAACACCAATTCGAACCAGATCACAAAAATTGTGAACAGACACTGGAAAATTTTGAATTGCGGAAAACTAGATTTCCCAAAACCAATGTTTGCACACAGGCGTGGTAAGAACCTGAAGGATCTGCTGGTCCACACGAGACCTAAACAACTCACGAACGAGAGACCCTCTGCCATTTCAACCATTGGAGGGCACCACCCATGTGGCTCGTGCACATCCTGTCAATATACAAAAAAAAGTCGTAACATAACTTTTTCTAACAAATCCACATGGGAACAACGTTCCTTTACCAACTGCAATAGCCGGAATTTGGTCTATTTGATCACCTGCCCATGTAAAAAAGAGTACATTGGCATGACCACACGACCGGTCAAGATACGAATGGGCGAACATCGAAGCAACGTACGTTGCAAAAAAACTACCACAAGAATGGCCACCCACTATGCCACAATGGGTCACAGTATAGACGATCTGCAATGGACAGTCATAGAAGCCTACGGGAGTGACAAGGACCTTCTTGCAAAAGAGCAACGTTGGGTCTATCGCTTGGGCACGCATCTCACAGGATTAAATGACGATATTCCTTGGTCGCAATTTAAGGCATGATTAAAACCTAAGCGAGTTCCATAGTTCGGGACCTTAATACAGTACTAATATAAAACTCAACACCATCGTGTCCCACCAGCAATCACAGAAACCTGCAATGTGGTCCTGGCCGACATGATGTGTAAATATGTATGAAAATCTCGAATTTTTATTTTATTTATTCCTTTTTACAAACTGTGTGCAAAAAAATAAGAGTTTTTCGCTCTGAATAGCTGTAACCTAACAAGAGCCTCTTTATTTTCCCACCTATAAGTAAGTGGAACATAATTTGAGAATATCAGTCTTCACCCATGTACAACCTCTGCCTACTGGACAGTTGGTAAATAACACATGTTCCGCTTTGACAATGATTTATACATCTTCATAAGCGTCCCTCCGTATTTCCATTGGCAAAAAACCCCCCCAGGCTCTTGATGAGCAGCGCGGAGGAACACCTCCCTCCCGCGCATGCGCGACAAGATAGTCACTATGCAGCTCTACTGCGCATGCGCGGAGTGTAGACACTTCACCGCGCAGGCGCATGTGTCGCCTGACACGCAGATACTAGCATCAGAGCGGACCTGGGATGTATCCTAGCATTCTACCCACCCCCTCCGCCAACTACTACCTATCGTAAGGGAAATGCAACCGACCCTTGCCAATACCTATCCCGGCCCAGCCGACCTCGGACATTTAACAATGGCCGCTCTGGTCACACGCCCAAACCACTCGACCGAACACGCACATCGGTTTCGAGTTAATTAATTAAGGCTCTGCTAACAAGCCACGGCCTCACTATATAAGACCCGCCCTGCCCCGGCTTACCATTACCACGGAAGCCACTGACGAAGGAGGAAGCACTGAGGTGTGGGGGTTGAGTAAGTACGGCATAGCCGACAGTCCTGACCTGGTATACACTACCTTAATTCACTCAGGGTAAAAAGCTAATCTAGGTCCTGGCATTATCTCTCCATGTCTCCCCACAGTTGGACCCTCTATACCCTTCGCCCAGCTTGGCTCATGGGGCATTGTCTCATCATTCAATAAGTATGTATAAAAAGTGAATAAGCATCTCTTTGCTAGTTTTTGATGCTTTATATTGGTGTGTGTATGTATGTATACATTTTTATGTGTGTTTTTTCCTTCCCATTTGCACCCTGTGAAGTTACCTGGCCCCTCCGGGAAATCCTCGGCCAGCCAGGCAATAAGCCCATGAATGCTTTTCTCCACAGTTCTATATATTTTGTCTTTTCCATATCCGGCTATCCAGGTCCCCCTAAGAAGTCTTTGGCGTGACATGTAACAGCCTAAAGTGTGTTTTCTTCCCCTATGTGTATTTTCATTCCTTACAGGTATTCATTAGTAAAGCGCATTGGGATCCGCGCTCTTTCTAAAATCCTGTGTTCTTATCCTTGCAGGCTTACATCATCAGTATTACTGACCGAGCTTCTTTCACGTGTATTTAAATTATTTATACACATTGATCAAACACAACACTCTCTATCTGTGGGAGCGCATTAGTGAGTGACAGGGGGATCTATACATCCCGGTCCTGACGAAGGGGCATGTCGCCCCGAAACATGTTGACCCACACAGGAGAGCAAGACTAGTAACCCGATCTTGCACTCCGCCTCACCCCTTTTAACGATACCAGCCAGTGCCTATTAAATAATTTTTTCTAAACACCAGGCCAGGTATTTTTTAACTTTAATTTCACTGTTCATCACTTCTGACCTCACTGACACTCACTCCATTATCACTCACATAGTACTCACAATTAAAAGGTGCTCCGGCGTAGCCGCTTGTCGCAGCACTGCCCCGTCCCGCAGCGGGGGCGGGAAGACCCCGATGATGAAGCATGACACCAAGGGCCCTTTTGGTGTGTGAGGGGTATTTTAACACACTGAGTGTATTCCAACACCATCGGAATATGTATTGTATGTCTGTTTCAGGTGGTCTTTGTTGATTATTTAGACGTTCATAAGAGGAGGATTAGCCCACCGCGGTGCCTTGTTGCACCACCTCTTCACTCCCTTTGTTGATATTTTTGTAATTTGCATGTAGCCAGGTTCTGAGCTGGGATGGTGCAGTGAGCTTAAAAACGGTGATGGATCAAGCCCTGATCTTTGGACTGGGTAGGAGTGTTCTGCTTAATTCAGATACTCTGTCCATTACCACCCCTTTTCTGAATCATTTTGTCCACCATAAGCGTGGAAGGGTATACTCAGATGTGAGTCCCTTGCTCACTGCACCATCAGGCTTCAAGCAAGCCGGGCCGAAGACGGCTGAAATGCCAGAAACCGGTCCCCGGAAGCTTGTTTCCTTCCCAGTATAAGAATTGGCTTGGTAGTTTGGTCTGCCCTGTTCCCATGATGCACTGGGCCAGGGACAGACTAATTTGCATGTAGCCAGGTTCTGAGCTGGGATGGTGCAGTGAGCTAAAAAACGGTGATGGATCAAGCCCTGATTTTTGGACTGGGTAGGAGTGTTCTGCTTAATTCAGATACTCTGTCCATTACCACCCCCTTTTCTGAATCATGCACTTTTCAGCCATCTCCAACTGCCTTGATGCACGTTCTCTGCTAAGTTGGGCTGCCTCAGAACACGTGTCAACTGCTGCTTGGTAACAAGCGTAAACAGCCTTTCTAGATGCATGCTTGGCAAGCTATTTAAACACCCACCAGCTTGGCCTCGGCGTTTCGCTTTCTCGGAAGCCTTACCTACCTCTGCTCCATCCCCGATCAGAAGCCGTCGTTTCCGCTTTGGTATCCGGCTTGGCTAAATCCTTGACAGAAGCCATCCGACTGGCTTTTGGTACGCCCGGCTCCTCTCTTCCCCGTCCTCCTGGGAATTTCTTCTAGCTGACTTTACTTATGACTTCACTTCCATCGAAGCAGAAGATGTTCCATCGAATTCCTGCGAAGAGAAAAGAAGAACACGGTTACTAAGCAACCCTTCAGAATGATTCTGTTAATCTTTATTTAAGACAAAAAGAGTCTTCGGTAAGAGCTAATTTTTTTTTATTTGTTAGATCGCATTGACATCTTGATAGGCACCTTAATCAAGAACTGCTCAGAGGAATTTTTTTGGCACAGAAGCAAATAAGACTTACGGCACAGAAGGACTTAAAACAAGGCTCAAGAATGAACAGCATTTGAAGGGCAAGTTATTGCATGATGTGCAGAACTGTTTCTGGACTTTAAAAGGCAGAAGTGCAAATGGTGCTTATTGCATCGTGTGCAGAATTGTTTCTGGATTTTAAAAGGCAAAAGCCCAAAGGGTGCTAATTATTAATAGTCAGAAAACTTTTGTTATTTGTTATTTATTTATATCCTGTCTCCCCTTTAGATTCATGGCCTGGAATTAAAAAAGGTATGAGAATTTAAGAACTTAATAGAAGGAGATTCAGATAGTTACGACAATCATACAAGACTAATAAAGTAATTTGTTGTTTGTTTCTTTGAAAGGGTATAACAAATTATTGAATTCATATGCTTAAAATTGAATCCACAAAGGGCGCAAATTCTTGGGCTCTCATTTTTGGGAATGTGTAACATTTCATTAGTAATATTAATATCACACATGAACAAAAGGTCTTTTCTTGAGCATTATCTGCAGAACATTAAGTTTTGCATTGAGATGTAGTATTTGTTAATCCCTTATAGGACTCTACTGAGACAAAGTCAAGAGGGTTCAGAGACCCTTTACATCACTTTCAGAGAAAGACGCATGCTAAACCAGTTACCGAATCCAGAACCAGGATTGCAGTGTTTTGTCTCTCTCTCCCACTCCCACCTTCCCTCTGGGACCAGACAGAGCTGCCGGAGATTATCGACTTGCCGCTCTGGTTGGTTTCAGGTGGAGTTGGGGAACAGCAACATCAGGAAAGGAACACATTGGAGAACAGGTGGGTGACTTTGCAACAGCAGAGCACCTGTCTAGATTGGAATAATGGAGCAATTACATAATATTTGTAAACTTAACTAACCTGCATGTGAGCTGCATGCTTGCTATTTGGGAAAAAGATATTAGCAATAGCCTAGAACACAAAATGAATATTAGGAATATTATTTATTATCTATTCACCAAGCTCCATGACCTTAACGCCTTGCAGGTCCAGCAGATCTTGCTTTCGGTCCAGGATGTTGGACCACCAGTGAGTCAGCAAAATATGTGTGTGCTGGACCCCAGAGCAGAGACACACTGACCGGGGCACCCTGGCCCTGCGCTGCTAGCATTCGTGATGTCAGGGTGGAAGGGGGTGGCACTGGACTTAAAAAAACATTGTTGCCACCTCCGCCTCAGAAAACAAGGCCAGGGCTGCATCCCTTCCTGGCGTCGCTTTTCACAAGGAAGGAGGTCCTTGTTCCACTCTTTTTTGGGGCCCCCTTATCTGTCATGGTGCGGAGGGTAGAAAAGAGATAATTTTGAAAATATAGAAACAGGAATAAGTGGGAAGGAAGTAAAATCAAAATAGAAAGGAAGTAAAGAGAAAAAATAAAGTACAAAACTCACCAAAACCCACAAAAAATTGAAAAAAACATAAAATACACACTCAGAAATACAAAGAGTTAGATATAAAATAAAAAAAGATGCAAAACATTTTTTAGAAGGATGGCAAATTTTTAAAGGAGGTTAAAAAAGTAGGCCCCAGCTCCATAAAAAAAGTGAGAAACAAGAAGGCCACACATGTGCGCGACCACATGGTGTAGTTCGAACTATATTTCCACCGGAACATGCAATCCGCGTTACTGTACGGCAGAAACATAACACGAATGGGCAGGACAAGGAACTCTGCCTGCTTGTGGAACTCTGTGTAGTGCAACAGAGTTTTTTTGCAACTTCACGGAGTTCCGCGTAGCGCTGTTACGCAAACTCCGCTCACACTTGGTTGAAAGCTGACGAAAGGTCCATAAATGCCTGATGTAATTGGCCCCTCTTAGGGATTGTATACTTGCCTATAATCAATTGCAAGTATGAAGCATGGTCTAGAGTACTTCTTCTCACGCCATAACTATACTGCAAGTTAGACAGTACTTTGTTTTTATTCAACCATAATTACAACTTGAAAGAATGACTCCCCCATGAACTACTGAGTGAATCAATGATATAGGTATATATCAGCATGGGTAGTTTCTTTCCCCTTTTTGAAAACCGAGACGATAATGGACCTTGACCATGACTTTAGGATACTATCTGTTACTGCAACGTTTAAAACATAAAAAACATTTTTTGTCTATCTCGCAGGGTCAGTTTCATAAAAATCAGCAGGTACGCCATCTGGGCCTAGTGCTTTATTTTTTGTCAAACACACAATACCCTCCTTTAGCGCATCTTCCCTGAAAACCGAAATTCGACTTACCTACTATAACCTCCACAGTAGGATCAAGAGCTTCACTGAATCTGAAACCCTAAATCCCTGAAAATACTCCACCCAAACTTCAGGAGGTACATGACATTCCAACAGATCATTTGCAGCGCCTGCAAAATAAGGGCAATTTACTATCTCCCAAAATCATGAAATGTTTTTCAGAAGATTAACCTGAAGGAGTTGATCCCAAACTTCTTAACTATTTTTTTCCCAATTGAGCACTGCAATCTTGTAAGCCTTTTTGCAAACTGCCACTTTGCTGTTTCTTGGGATTTTTTGGAAAGCTATGAGAAAGTTTTGGTGAGCTTTTGAAAAATTTTGATCAAACCACCTAAAGTCTGGAGCCTTAGATGTACCTGCCCCCCATAGTGAGGGTCTCACAGGTAAACTAGCAAATCCTGTGGATAGCTGACAATAGTCCAACGGGATTGGTAGTGACCTCTCAACAAATGAGGATGTTCAGTCCACATGTTAAATATAAGTTACCCAATAAGGTCTGTGGGACAACCTTTGACCAATTTAATCTGCGTCCCTAACCTACTGACTAGAGGTCCAACCCCTCTATACAGGTTTTTATCTTGAGATCTTTCCCCTGTCTCCATTCAATAACCAGATGCAAGGGGTTATGATTGCGGCAGGCTCTACAATACCCTATGCTGCTTAAAAAGGTGAACTAAGTTGGCTGAAAACATACTAAAATCAAAAATGATATTTGAGTTTCTCCCAACAAAGATAGGGATGGCTACTTCAGAATGGTAACATACTTTGTTATAATTAAGAAGCATCAGGTTATTGTCGGACATAATGTTACCTAATTGTCACCTTGTTTCATGTGTTCAAAGTAGAACTCACCATCTAAATATGACTCCTCTACCATTGAACAGGGCTGGCAACATAAATGGATATTGAAATCCCCCAGTACAATTACCACAAATGGCAAGCGTTGCTTTACCAAATAAGTATAAAGACACATTTCTTGGGCCATCAAGTGATTATTAGGAATGTTCTGCGAGTATGAATTATAAAAATGTATTATTAATAGGTTGGGTGAAGTTTTAAATATCAAGTTGACTGTCAATAGGAACTTTGAGCCTGTATTGTTCATAGTTCATGGTTCCAATCACTTTATTTGACTTATCCTAATGAATCATAAAAGCTCATTAAATAAATGATCATTAAAAACACCAGAAAACATTATAACCATTCATAGTGAGGCATGGAAAACTACAGCCAAAAAGCATGATATGTAAAAACAAACTGTATGGCTCTATTAAAATTGAAGGTCTCACTTGTGCAAAACCCAATGGCCGAAATAAAGGCAGATATACTTAGATCTGAGATTTTCTAATGGGACAAATAAAAACTATATACTAAGTGTCAAGTGAAGTATCATTATCACAGTTGCAAATTTCAGATTCTGAAGGTCTGTTTCATCCTACTAGAACTGGGGAATAGATTTAGGCAAAAATAAGACCAATACTGGCCTATGAATGACTGGCATGTAAAGTGCTTTGTTCAATTCACACTCACTTGAAAGTTTGACCATCCCGTAATGCCGACATGCTTTTATGGACAAAGACCTAGGTACCCCTCTTTCTTGCTTGCACAGCTGAAACTTCTCTTTGATCCAGCTCACATGAGATTTTGTAATTATCTCTGGGTGAGAGAACAACACTAGCTTACCCAGGATCCTTAGCATATCTTTGATGTACTGTACCCTTGGAATTAGATGGTCATATTGCAACCCCAAAAAGCCAGATATATAACCCTAATAGAACAGGGTAGGTTTGAATGCAATCTCAGATAAAATAAAGCCAAGTTCTTCATGAATGACTTTGGCAGGTACTTACTGTGGTACCTCAGAGTCTTGTTGAAGAATTTGTTCTCTGCCACCTGAAATGGGTGGCAAGACAAATATCTCCAAACCTCTGTGCCAAAGGATGCAGTGGAACACTATTGGCTCTATAAAAATCCAATATAGATTTACAATGTGGATGTACCAGTCTTCTTGCACATGCTTCAATGAACTATGTAATTCTGTTAAAAGACTGCATATGAGCTCTAATTAGGTAATCCCAATTTGATAGGTCATCTATCCGAATGCCTATATAGCTCAATCAATTAAGGAATTGTGTAGCACGCTACTCACCCGGGAGGGTCTCAAGGCTCTGAGGGGGTGGGGGGGGGGTTGCAGCTGCGAGTCAGCCACAGAGGCTGGTCTTGAGGCTCTTATGGGAGGTGTGCAAAATGGGGGAGCATCTGATGTTGATTGGGAGCTCGTTCCAGGCCTTTGCTGCAATGTAGGAAACCGCTCTTTCACCTGCTCAGGTTCTGCAGGTGTGTGGGTTTTCTGCAAGGGAGTGGTCAGCGGAGCGAAGATTTCTCTTTTGTCCGACAAGGAGACTCTTTTGTTGAGGTATTTGGGTATGGTGTTGTGAAGAGATTTGTATGCATGGGTGAGTAACTTGAAAGTTACTCTCTTCTCAACAGTGAGCCAGTGCAGGTCTTGCAGGTGTTGGGTGATGTGTCCATGCGGAGGGATGCTGAGGACAAGTTTGGCTCTGGTGTTTGAATGGTCTGGAGGTTGTGTAGCCGGATTTGTTGATTCCAGCATAGAGGGTGTTTTTTAGTTGAGTCTGCTTGTTATGAGTGCATGGGGGACGGTCTTTATGGATTTGGGGAATCCATTTGAAGATCTTGCAAAGGAAGTAGAGGGTGTTGAAGCAGGTGGAAGTGACGGCATTGATTTGGCGGGTCATGGTGAGGGAGGAGTTGAGTATGATGCCGACGTTCTGGGCGTGGTCCATGGGGGTGAGAGGTCGCTTTGGGTAGTGGGCAACCAGGCGTTGTCCCAAACTGAGGGGGTAGGTCTAAGGATTTTGTCTTTTCCCAATTCCATGGGCATCCCCTACTCTGACTCTTGTCTTGGGAAAAGGTTTGGGGTCTTTGGGACACATACAGGGGTCACTGAATGTATACTCTAGGGATATTGCAAACGTGTTTACACAACCCCTTCATTGGATTCATGAACAATGTAAAGAGGTACATGTTTTATGAAAGGATACCTTGGTTACTTTTTCGAGGTCACCTGACATTGTAAATGCAGTGTATTATTATTTTTGTACTTTCTGTTGATATTCTCATCTACGAACCTTTCCATATTTGCTTAGCACATGTTTAATAAAAAAGACGTTAAAAAGCCAAATACAATCCCAGAGTGCACTATTCTGCCCACTACCAAGATGTCAGCACCTTTCCTTGGCTGTTAGGAGCATGGTAGCCCACCCTAGAGGTGTGGCTACCTGTGGGCTACACACACCCATGGGAAAACCCGTTTGGGCTCTGGTCTTTCTTCTCTGGCCTTGTATCCAGCCTCTCTGCCTAAACAAAGAGCATCCCCCAAGAGTTTTAACACATTAAGTGGCTTACTGCAAGGGAGAGATGACACCTCTCCCTGCAGCAGGCTTCTATTATTTTCAAGCCTGGGAGCCATTCACACAATGCCCCAGGTAGTCAGAATGCCTGTGTGCTGTCACTAGACCCGCTGAGTTACAATGTGGCAACTTTATGAATGATGTTTTACTTTAAAAGTGGCAGTAGTAATTTGACACCTTACAGTACCCAGTTAGGTAGAACCCTTCAAAAGATAGCCAGGCTGGGGTGCAATCCGGTACCCCTGTATTAGCCAATGGGGCTACTAACTTTTCCACAGCAAAACAACAGTTTGAGGGAATTTGCTGCACATACATATTTGGAAATACATATCCCACTTAATAATATACAGCTCCTTGCCTTAGGGCTCTCTTGGTCTACCTTAGGGTAGATGTACATATATTTGTAAGGGTTTGGGTGGCTTTGCCATTGGTTTGAATGGCAAAGTAATACTGGCAGTGTACACATTCCCCTTCCAGTTTACCATGGCAGGCGGGGAGCCATTTGGTACTTTCTCACACACAGGGTGGGTCAATCAGTGCCACAGCCTTGGGTTGACATTCTGACTTACATGCGCTTGATACCATATTCTAGGGACGTATAAGTAGGTCTGTACATGCCAATTGGGGTTAGCCAATTCCCCATAAGGAGGCTTGATGCAGTGAAAAAAACACAGCATCAGTCCAAATATGTGGGGTGAACACCAAAAAAGTGGTATTTCCTTACAATATTCCTAAACAGACCTTTAAATATTAAAAATCTCTCTCAAGTGAACTGAAATCAATTAATAAATAATGTAATATATAAATACATAATTAGTACCATGTTTAACTTGGTACTCTATTGACATCCAAGGAGGCACAGGAAATTAATATATCACTAGGCTTTGGAAGAGTGAAAAAAATGGGTACAGTTGCAGAGAGACAGGCAAAGAATAAAACAAACAGAGAGAAACAGACGTAAAGAGACAAAGTGGTAACATCAGAAATGGACAGAAATGGATAGACAGAAAGAGACAGACAAAAAAGCACAGATTGAGAAAGACCCAAAGGCAGGTAAGGATGCATAGCCACATGTAGAGACAGAGACAGCAAGGGAGTGAGCAAGAACTGGAGCTAGAAAGAGTAAGAGACATAGAGAGAGAGAGAGAGAGAGAGAGAGAGAGAGATTACAAAGTAGAATTACAATTAATAAAGAAGGGGAAGGAATCAGATAGAGAAGGAGACAAATAAGCAGATAGGGACATGCAAAAAAATACATACAGGCACAGAGACAGAGTAAAAGAAAAATACAGAAAGGGACAGAAAGGGACAGATCAATTGGGCCAGAAACAGATGTTCTGTGACAAAGATAGGCAGATAGGGACAGATGTAGACTAATAGAAAGTGATAGATAGTGACAGACAGAAAGAGACAGACCAGGACAGACATAAAAGAATAGAGAGAAAGAGGCACACAGAACAGGTATGACAGAAAGGGACTAACCATGAAAAAAGAGAGATGTAGAGGCAGATGGACAGACACATGGAATGAGATATAGAAAGAGACAATATGAGAGAGAGAGAGACATAAAGAAACAGGGTCAGAAAGAGAAATAGAAAAAGTAAAAACAGAGAAAGAGATGTAGAACGACAGACCCAGAAAGTGGCAGTTAGCAGAAGAGGGCCAGGTTCAGAGAGAGTCAGAGGCAGGATAAGGCAGACTGAGAGAAAGAAAGAGAGTCTGAGAGGCAAACGCAAGGAAACACAGGGTGGAGTAGAGGCAGAGAGTAGAGAAAAATGGATACAGACAGAATATGGAGAGGGGCAGACAGAGACGGAGAAGCAGCGAGAGACAGAGCCCGATAGACACAGATAGAGACTGATAGAAGAAGAAAAAGACAAAAAAATGATTCCTAGTGATCCAGTGCTTACTACATCTAATCCAGGATCAATACTCAATAACATCACAAAACAATGGCCCATACACATTCACCAAAACCCTGATGCGCTGGGGTAAATTTTTATAATGACTTTAAAATTCAGTTCCCTTCACAGATTCATGTTTGACATCTCTAAATATTTATCCAACTTATACATCAACTTTCCTTCTATTTGGTCGATGAAACAATTAGTTGATTAGTTGATGGTAATGATAATACTATCTAACTAACTATACAGTCAGCTAAATAATCACAGACTCTCGGTCAAAAATATGACTGAAAATGCTTATTGCATACGGTTATAAATGCAAACAATGAAATCCACAAGAGGGAGAGAAAACATCAGCATTTTTCTCAGTTTAGTAGTAGTAAAGTTGAGAAAAATCCTAATTTTAAGACTTTGGGTATTCGCAGAAGGCATTTAGGAGTTCTAAAGTTAGGAGTCCTAACTTTACTACTACTAAACTGAGACAAATCCTAATTTAAAGACTTTCAGTATTCACAGAAGGCATTTAGGAGTCCTAAAGTTTGTAGTTTTAACTTTACTACTACTAAATTGAGAAAAATCCTAACTTTAAGACTTTCGGTATTCACAGAAGCCATTTAGGAGTCCTAGAGTTAGGACTCCTAACTTCTGTGAATACCGAAATGAGTAAGTGCCTTCTGTGAATACCAAAATGAGTAAATGCCTTCTGTGAATACCAAAATGGTAGTAAGTTTAGGATTTTGTCTTAAGGTCGTTCTGTGAATCGGGCCCTTGCAAAATAGTTATTATGCAAAGTAAAAGTCAGAATTATAATACAAACGCAAAGAATCTGTGGAATGCCACCCCCCCTAGCCAAGGAACTGGTGGGGGTCTCCTGAAATAGAGTCAGGGAAGAAAGATTTCAGGGACAGGAATAGGACCAGGTCTCTCTGCAAACCGACTGACAGTGACCCGCCACCCCTCTCTGCGAAGTCTAATTATACCTCCAAAGGTTCCCAAGTTATACTCCAAAACCTACATGTCCGTCCCACATCAGTTGAAACATTTCACAACATACGACAGTTTATTGGTGGATTTTGGAGGTGGTGTGTCACACCATTAGGTTCCCATTCATGACTACTATAGACTTTGGAGGTGGTGTGTCACACCATTAGGTTCCCATTCATGACTACTATAGACTATTGTTTTACTTCCCTTCCCATTACATCATGTTCGAATTTAATACAACACATTTCAACATTTTTGCACGTACGTTTTTTTGCAATGTACGCGGAAGGAGTCTTTAGTCCCACGGTCAGTCACATCTTTTGGCAGGCAAACAGCATATCGACATTGAATCTCTGTGCTGTGTTCAGTGCTTCTGTCTGCCTTTGACAGATGTATTTCATTCATTTCTCCAGCCCCTCCTCTATCCGGCCAACTTATGGAAAAATGGTGGCCAATTCGGCTCACTATAGCAAATGGAACATAAACATTCATTAATTACACAGTAAAAGAATTTTTAACTGTTCACCACCCACATTTGTTTTATCCCCTGTTATATGTTTTCCTAGTAAAACCTTAAAGTAAAAGCGCCTTTATCAAATAATTTTAAAGCAACATAAAAGCAATGTAAAATGCTGCCTAGTCATGTACTATTTCTCGTTTCTTTCAAAACACGATATAAATACGATTTTAGTTCTTTCATGCATTATCTCACGTTAGTGCATGTATGCGCAAAGCAGCTTCCCCTGTGTTCATGTGATGTGCATATTAGTCTTTTACCGTACACTGTTAGTATGTATTATGGGGGTGTCAATCCGAGAAGGTTTCCTTTTTTGCAAAATCCTGCTCCATCAATAGTGATAGAAATATAGAGTGATTGCCAGAGAGACAGAGGCATGGAGAAACTGATTGATAGTGATTGTGATTGGGACAGAGAAACAGCTGTAGTGGTGGAGAGCGACAGACCAATAGTGGTAGAGAGACAGTCATGAAGAGAGAGAAATAAACAGTGATAGAGGAAGATACAAAGACAGACAGTGAAAGAGAGAAACCAACAGACAGAACCCTAGTCATATTAAAGAGGGACATAAATCCCTGCAAGGTTACAACAATGTCGATTACATATTTTTTGTTATCAACCTATTCTGCTGCACTAGTTTCTCATGATAATTTTCTTCTGCAAAATGTTGAAGGCTCCTTAATAATTTTTGATTTGACTGCCTAGCTTTACAATACGTACTATAGACCAGTGACCCGGAAGAGGTCAACTTTCTTGGTGATATTTGGAAAATCTGTAAACAAATGTGTATTTTCCCTGGAAACGTTACACTCACAATTTTACAGACACCTTCTTATCTTATCTTATCTTATCTTATCTTATCTTATCTTATCTTATCTTATCTTATCTTATCTTATCTTATCTTATCTTATCTTATCTTATCTTATCTTATCTTATCCTAACTTCTTATCTTGTATCTATAGGATGAGCAGTAGGCAAAGAAACAATAGTGAAACCACTTCTTTTGACTGAATATTTCTCAGCTCTATACCTCCTGCTGAAATCTAACTGTAGATGTATTATTGAGGCCCAAAATAAAATGACCAATGCAAATAATAGTCTTTTAACAATTACCAGCTCTATTAAAAGAACTTTAGTTTCCTTTTACTGAAAATATCAACCTCTACAAACTACCAACAAATAAGCATTTAAAATTAAACTGGTGCCTTTTTTTTCTACCAACAGAAAATAAAGCAACTTGTCCACATTACAACACCCCCAACATAAAAGCAGCAAAGAAAGTGTGAAACATCTAAGAAGAACATACATGTATGTAACATATCAACTAGTTAAACTTCATTTCATATGTAAATAAAAACATAAACATTTTAAAACTGTAATTTATACAATTTCACTAGTTTCAGATCTAGTGATGCAAGATATATTACATCAAATAAAGGTAAGCAATTATTATTTCTCATGGGCTACACCTACAAACATAAAAGTATATTGATGGAAACAGTAATTTGGATATGTACTAAATAGTACTCAAATGCATGCTATGGGAGGGCCACTAATTAAAATTATATTGTTATTAATGTAAGGGAGCACAGCCACCTCCTAGGTGTTACAAAACTAGCAGTAAGGGAGGTATTGCAGGATGCAAAAGAGGCCAGCACTAACTCACAGAAGCCCACAACAAAACACCTAAAAGATATACTCCATAAACTACCTCAACAGATGATAGGGTAACTACCTCTTATAACCACCTAAAAACGTTTAATTGCACAAACAAAAAAAACTAGTGATACACCTCCTGCCCATAAAAAGATACCAAGATGTCAAAACACCTGAACACACAAAAATCAAACATAATAAGAAACACTTCCTGTCATATGACAACCGAAACAATGATAAATACATCCTAACATTTTCTACAGCAGATAATTTACTACAACTAAACCATTGTCAAACCTGGATGATGGATGGGACTTACACAATATGCCCCAACCCAGTAAGTCAGATATACACCATATATGATGAACATCACAACTCAAATATCCGTTTTATGTATGCTTTAGTACCAAATAGGTAAAGTGACACTTACTACTAACTACTAAACCTCATTAAGCATGAACCAAATGACTACTACCCACACAAAATACTCATAGACTTTGAACAAGCAATAATACAGACCATATTAAAGGTTTACCCACAGACAGCCATGCAAGGCTGTAACTACCATTTCAGTCAAAGCTAATGGAGACAGCTCCAACAATCTGCGCTAAGGGGGAGATTTTCAAACATTTTGTGCTAGGATACAGTGGATTAGCATCCCAAAAGTAACACTAACTAGCACAGAATATTATTTCCTGATTCCCTTTCCAGTGCAAAACTTGTTTTGTGCTCAAAAGCACCCTAAAAGTAACACAAAACAGTGTTTTGCATTACTTAGGGCCAAGAGGGCCTATATGGGTGGTATATGGGCACTCCCATACAACCACCAATCCCTTTTGATGAAAAACCCTATCTACAAACAACAGAAACGCGTTTTACCCCCAAATGTTAACACCATTTGAAAGGAGGAGTTAAAAGGAAAAATGTTTTCATTTCTCCTTTCTTTTTCAAATGTGCATGAGTGCTGCACTGAGCAGCACACATGCAAAGAAGGAACAACTCTAAAGTGTGTCTAAGCATAGAATTTTGTACTGGAAGGGTATCCTTCCAGTACATCCAGTACAAAACCAATGGGAGACTTAGGCATGCACCCTGGGACTATGACGCTAAGGAGTGTGCCTGGCAAACATCAACCAAGATCTGTGCTGGCACAAAGGAGTTGAGAGACAGATATAGTGCTCTCCTGATCCCTACCTGTCATGCAACACAGCACATCATTTTTGGCTTCTGTGCTGCATTCCAATATTCTTTTGAGAATCTGGCATACGTTTAGAATATGAAAAAGTCAATTTAAAAAGAAAGTGATAGGCAGGCCCTGTCACTGAGGTAACTTACCCCCTTAATTTACTATTAGAAAGTAATTTCTATTAACTAAATGGACACAAACTAAGCCCCCTAATAGATTATTTTGAGGACACCTAGGTTGGCAGACTACACCGCTCCCGACACAGACATACACACAAATTCCGAACACCTTGGTGGACTGTCTATGAGAGCACCTTTGCGTAGAAAGCCAAAACAAACAATGTAGTGGAAGGATTGCACAATGCCTTTCAATCCACACTATTTTATATATTTTATCAAAGAGGGGGGTTTTACCCAATGGAATCCACATGGGACTTGGGCGCTATATGGTGTGTAAAGAAAGGGTCCCTGTAGAACAGTGTATCTTTACTTGAATTTATTACACAGAATAAAATCAAAAACATATACAAACACTGTAAATTAATCACAATGAATGGACCAAATTACTTGGTAAATAACAGTGCCCCAAGAAAGGAAATTGGGAGTGGGATAGCGTGATGCTGTGAGGGAAAAGGACAGTGAAGTTAGTGACAACTTATGAGTATCGAAATTCATTCGAAATGCAATTAGATTTCAAAAGGCTTCAGGTCCCTGAGCCAAAATGGGGGATCATAACATATCCCGTAGTACTTAAAGCAATCTCTATTGACACTGATGTATCAAAATTAATGCGGGCGTGTCAACTGAATATCAAATATCAAATCAATGCAAAATCCAAATTTTCATAGGACATATTTGTAAAGAAACACCTGAAAATGTAAACAGAATGCCCCCGCAAAAAACAGTACACTAAAAAATGACATAAACATCACTCTTTTTTTTTCCAAACATAGTTTATTGTTTTTTTAAACAAAACATACATTGAAAATTGCAAAGTACTCGTTATCCCAATCCCTGTGGTAATATGCCATAAAATATGTCAGTCCTTACTATCAGAATCTCCATTTAAACAAGGTTTCAAATGTTTTAACCCAACACCCTTTAATCTATCCCCCAACTCTCCCTCCCTCCTCCCCAAAACTCGTCATCAACGCCAGAAGCAGTGTGTGATTTTCGCAATAAGTACGAGCAGAATTGAGTGTGTGTTTGCCTACATGATGCCCTGTCATGGTCTAAGGTCCTATTTCAATCTGTAAACTATTGCACTCCATTATCCTGTGTCCCATATTCTCGTAGCGCCTGTACCAATGCTTCCCATGCTGACCCCGCTTCCAGCATCTTCTCATTATTTAGCCTACGCGCTTGTTGATAGCGTAACGTGCTTTCGCTGCTAGCCCATTTAAGAAATGCATTCTTTCATCTGTGTGTGCTGGGGCCCACAGTTGCTTTCCTGTGTTTTGTGATTTCGCGCTTCACCAGTATAAGCCCCATATCTATAAACTTGCTCGTAATCTTATTCTTGGGTGTGTGAGGGAACCAGTGCAATACACTGACGGCCATATCAAAATCTAACCGCCGTTCTGTGGTGGCATTTAATGTGTCTCCTATTTCCTTCCAATATGGACCCACCTCTCGGCAGGACCATATCATATGCACCAATTCCAACTCCACTCCCGTCTTGGGCACGCCGCTTCCTCTACATTAAAAAATGTCTTAATATTCCCTGGTGTCAAGTATGCTCGGTGAAGAATATAGAAGTGTACTAGCTGGAACCTGGTGTTCCTCGTACTTTTCCAAGCCCTCCGCATTATTTGTGCCCAGGTTGTATCAGGAAGGATTTTCCCCACATCTACCTCCCATTTCTCCTTCAAAGAGTTCAAAGGCAATATCGTTTCCTTGAGCATTCTGGCATACACGCACGTGACCGCTTTAAAGGTCCCAGCTGCCATCATGACATATTGGCAGGCTTTCTTTATCCTAGGTTCTAGCATCCCTTCCTGCCAGTGTTCTTGCATCGCCCTCGTCACTGCTGTGTGTAACAGGAAATCCCCTCTCAGTGTATCAAAACTTTCTTGGAGTGTCTGATAAGGAAGCAGTGTTCCATCTTCAAATAAATCCCCTAGTATTTGGATTCCCGCTTCTTCCCAAACTTGTTAATGCGACCAGTCCCCTCCATGCGGTAACGCCGTCACCATTCCGAGGGGAATTTCGGGTGCATATGGGTGCATCACCCCCGCTTTACGTTGAGAGCGGTTCCAGCACAGTCTCTGTGTATTCTCTTCCAATGTCAAATCCCTGATATTCAGTTTCTGCTGTAGTGCAATAAATGAAAGGACATGGCGTGGGGTACCCTCATGCCTTTTGTGCTCTGGGCCTCTAAATACTCTCACCACTTCTTGCGTAAATATTTGTAACTGGGCCGCTAAATAATATAACTCGAAGTCTGGCACTGCTAATCCCCCCTCAATCTTAGGCCTTATATGCGTTGCTTGTGCCACTCTGCTTCGTCCCGTTCCCCAGAGGAAGGATACTACAAGCGATTTCAACTGCTTAAAAAGGTGGTTAGGTATCCACACTGGCAATGTTCTGAAAAAATACAGAAACCTAGGGAGTGCTATCATTTTTAACTGTGCTATACGACCCGTCACTGACAATGGAAGGGCAGCCCAAAAGGCCATACTGCCCTTTAGGGCTCTTATACTACAACTTATGTTACCTTTCAGCATGTCTGCTGCCTCATGATAGATGTATACTCCTAGGTATTTCATGCAAGTGGGGGTCTCATCGCAACATCCGTATTCTATCGGGCTGTGGCTCTCCCCGTCGTACCGGGAACAAGCATGTCTTAGACCAGTTGACTTTCAATCCTGATAGTTCCCCAAAGTCAGAGAGCAATCTCTCAGCTCCTGTCAGTGCCTTGTCAGCATCTTCAAGGAATAGTAGCAGGTCATCTGCGTACAGTGATATGTACTGTTGGCCGTCTCTACTCCCCAATCCTCCAAAGTGGTCTCCCATCCTTATCTCGGTTGCGAGGGGTTCCACAGCCAGAGCAAATAACAATAGGGAAAGTGAGCACCCTTGTCTTGTCCCCCTTTCTACAAGATATTGTGAGAATATCTGTGTGTCTACCCTCACTCTAGCCATTGCAGATGCGTATAGCACCTTCGTCCATTGCAAGTACCCGTCTCCCAGGCCAAATCGTTCCAATACTTTATACAGATATGCCCATTCTAAACTATCAAAGGCTTTTTCAATCTCTACCGATAGTACCATTGGGTGTTGCGCCTCTGGGTGGTCTTCTCCCAACAATCGCACCAAGCGTCGAATGTTCGTAGTGGTGTTTCGCGTCGGTATGAATCCCACTTGATCGTCGTGAACTAGAGCTGTCAGGTGCTGTAGCAATCGGGTTGCCAAGATACTACTCAATATTTTATAATCAGTAGTTAACATCGACAGGGGTCTTTCAGAGGCTGTATTTCTGCCTTCTCTCCCTGGCTTCAGCAGCGGTATCACGAACGCTTCACGCATTAATTGCGATAAATGTCCTAACTCCCTTGCCTCTTTGTAGACTTCGTTGAGTCTGGGTGCTAGTAAGTCAACGTACTTCGCATAGAATTCTATGGGCAGTCCATCCAATCCTGGAGTTTTGTTGCGGGCCATACGCTTGATGGCACTCTGTATTTCCTCTAAGTGTATGTCCTTCCCTAGTTCTTCCGCCTGTTCTTGTTCCAACACTGGTAATTGTACATCCCTGAGGAATACGTCTATGGCCGGATCTCCGGCCTCCAGCCTACTTTTGTAGAGAGCTTCATAATAATTCATGAAGCATTGCAAGATCTCATTTTGGGTATAGACCACCTGTCCTCCCTCTGTGTCCAAGGCCACAATAGGGGAACTTCTTTTTGCAGGGTTGGCCAACCAAGCCAGCAAAGGTCCTGCTCTATCTCCCTCTGCATGGGCCCTCACTGTGTAGGCTTTGTGATCAAAACTCTGCAATCGTTCTACTTCTGTTGCCACCCCTTCTCTCGCCGCTTTAACTTTCTCTTGGAGCTCCGGGCGTCCAGGTCGTAAGAGCTCTATCTCACGCAACGCGTTATCGGCCTTATTCAAATCATTCAAGAGTTCCTTCCGGACTCCAGCATATTTTCCTATACAGAGCCCCCTGATAACCACCTTGAAAGCATCCCATTCTACTGCCCTTGTCTCGGTTGTCCCTGCGTTTTCTGCAAAATAATGAATGATTCCCTCCTCCAACGTGACCTGAAAAAGTGGGTCCTCTAGTGTTTCGGGGAGTAACTTTCAGGTAGGGACACATGAGACTCCAGGCATCCATTGTAACATGATCAGTAAGGGGTTATGATCTGATATTGTTTTGGTTAGATATTCAGAACGTGCTACAGTCGACATCACCTCTGGGGAGCAAAGAACTGTGTCTAGTCTTACATGCAGGTCATGCATGCCTGAAAAGTAGGAGTAATCACGGCTGTGTGGGTGTTTTGTTTACGCCAGGCATCGATTAGTCCCCATCGTGTCTGCCAGTCAAGCCTCCCTTTAGTCAACCGGTGTATCGGGAAATCAGGCAAGGGAGGATGCGACCTATCTAGTGAAATGTGTTAGGGAATTAAAATCACCACCTATAAGAAGTGGACCTGCAAGATAATGTGCCAGCGACCCAGATATCTTCGACAAAAAACTCAATTGGTCAATATTGATTGCATATTTGCTGCAGAAGGCAACCTCCCTACCCCTGAATCTCCCTTCAATGGCCACAAACCTACCCTCCGGGTCTATCGTCTGTTTAGTCATCTGAAAGGGGAAATGTGTTTCCTGGAGCAGTGCAATAAGTATACCTCTCCTAACCAGATAGGCATGTATTTTTTGTCGTCTTGTCATGGTGTGCAGACCGCTCACATTCCAGGTTATGCATCGCAAATTATCAGAGTCACCCATTGTCCCACAGTCCCTTGCGCTTTTCTCCTGTCTTCACCCCGATCTCCTTCTGTGTGTCTGCGTCAGTGACAACCCCTCCCATCTTACTACCCAAACTGCCCCTGGTTCCCTCCCTCCCCAGAACAGGACCTAGCAACAAACATCTAGTTCCCATCCAAACTAACACAATACACAACTCGTCACTAAACCCATCAGTAGTTACTGTGGGCATGCTTTAAGGGCAAGAAGAGGGGCCAGCAGCCAATTGGTGGCCAATCACTTCGGGAATGCTCACCAGCCCATGAGCCCTAATATATAATGTATCCCCACGCCCCTTCGCCCCCCCATCACACAAGGCACAACCAAACTCCCCCATTAAGACATTCCCAGGAGTCCATCACAGCTCCAAGTACTCAGCCAGCCAACTTCCCGCTCTCAGCTATCCTTCGTCCGTATCTGGTGTGACCTTCGGTAACTGAACACTGTCCGTTTCAGATTGTTCCGAGTCGGATTTGACGTTGTCTCTCTCTGATTCCGTATCACCCACTGACGGATTTTCCAGTGCCGCCGATAGTGTGGACACCGCTGCCACTGCTCCCAGTCGTTCCGCAGCTGTTTGAGATGGGGAGGGTCTCCGCAATCCCCGCTGTCTGTCTGGAAGCATCCTGATTTCCGTTGTGGCAAGCCCTCGATGGCCATCAGGAGTTTCCGTTCGCTTCCGTCTTTTCCAGCCCTGTAAGTTTCCAGCCAAGCACAGGTATCATCTGGGGTATCAAAAAACCATGTTTTTCCCTCAACAATGATTCTCAGCTTAGCCGGGAAGAGGAGCAAATATTGTAGTCCTTCCATGCGCAGCTCCCTTTTGACAGCTAAAAAAGAAGTCCGACGGCACTGGGTCTCTTACGTGTAGTCGGAGAAAATATTGACCTTGCTGTTCTCCACCTGAAAGGGGCCGTTTATCCTCGCTTGTTGTAGGATCAGATCCCGGTCTCAGAAGTGTAGCAGACGTGCCACCACCGGTCTTGGGGGTCGGCCGTCCTGAGGCGGCCGAGCCGGCACCCTGTGTGATCGTTCCAATGTATAGAAGGTAGATAAGCCCTCCGGTACCACAACAGTTTTGAGCCAGTATTCTAAATAGGATATCATATCCGCACCTTCAATTTTCTCCGGCAGGCCCACCACACGTATGTTGTTCCGTCGATTTCGGCCCTCGGCTTCCTTTGCTCTTTTTTCCAGGGCACCAACTCAGTCCATTACTTTGTCTAGGGTGGTCCTAAGGGTCTGCTGCGCCGGTGTAACAGTACGGAGCGTGCTTTCTACGTCTATGACTCTATCTGCCAATTTCCCGTGATCAGCACGCAGCAAGTCCAATCCCGTGGCCACTTGTGATATGTCCTTCTGAAGTGCTGTGCGGGAGTCTGATATTGCCATTAGTATTTTGTCCAATTGCTGTTGTAGGTGGGGGTCTCGTACCTGCTCAGGCTCTCCGCGTTCCTCCCTCTCAGGCATCTCATTGTCCGTTTGTGGCTGGGCTCCACTCTTTAATCCTTTTGGTTTTCCCATCTTTGGGCAGCCTCGGAGCAGTCCGGGCCTCTTCACTCAGTACAGTGGATGCTGCAGGGGTAAACGTAAGCCAGTCGCTCTCTATATTTCCCCTTGTGGAACTCACTGCACGACCTCAGCCAGTCAGTAGCGTCCAGTCCCAGCCCCCCGGTGTGGTTCGGGTGTAGGTCGGCACCTCTGGCAGTGGTCTTCCAGGATATCAGCAGCAGACTTCCGGGCCCCCCTGCAGGTAGTCTATAGTATCTCAATGACCAGGCTGACCTCTCCAGCTCCGGATGCGGGTACCAGCAACGGCCAGTGCGCCCAGTGAGGTATCCAATCTCTTCCCTCCTCGCAGCGCAGTCCGGTGCGTCTCCACAGTTTCACAGACCAACTGTGTAATTCCCAGGCATCTCAGTTAGGGTGACCAGGCATCCCCGTTTTGCCAGGACTATCCTCGTTTTTAACCAGCTGTCCCGGCAAAGTTCAAGAAATTTAGCTCATGACCCTGTTTATAGAGAGGGTCGACTGAAAACGGTGGGAGGTATTTTTTTATGGTGTACAGAGCAGAGAGAGTTAGCAGGTACTTCAAGAAAGCAATTTAATGAACAGGCAAGCTACTGGGCTTTAAAATTTGCATTGTATGTATTTTCTTACTGCCTGTTCTGTAATCCTCTGCTGATAAGCGCTCTCAGAATTTGAAGTAAAATGGTAGTCCTTCTTCTGTTTTTATGAAAAGTCCCCGTCTTGGCTTTGATATTCTGGTCACCTCAATCTCAGTGCCAGTTGCAGCAGCCCCCAGGGTCACGCTTCTCTGTCACAATGGGCGCAGGTCCGGGACCCCCACCACAGGTCTCTCGCTGCTGAGGCGGGCAGCCACGCACTCCTCTCCAGCGGGGAATTCCGCTCAGCCGCTTCCTCCCTGCTTGCAGTATGTTAGCAAGGGTCCCCGCAGATGTCGCTCCCGTTCTCCAGCGCCGTGCTCCTCAACTGCCCCGGGCACCTGTGCAGGGGAGTACTCCAGGTCTCCGCCACCTTGCCCCCTCAAGCCGTGCGTCTCAGCAGATTCGCGCACTGTCCCCAGGATCTGAGATGTGGCAGCCGATCTCCGCTGCCGTGTGGCGCGTCTTGGCCGCCGCTCCACCGCGGTCACCCCAATGGCAGCGGCGATGCTCAGGCGCCCGCCCCACTCTCTACGCCGATTCTGTGTCCGCAGCGCAGCTTTTAGAAGCAAACCGGCCGCGTTTCAAGCCGCCAGTCCGCTCTGCTCACCGGCGTGCTCCAGCGGGATCCCTGCACACATTGTCGCCTCTATATGCCTCGGTTGTGTCCCAACGCCGGGGAGCTCCTCTCTCGGGTCGCCATTTTGCTTGATGCACCTCGGCTCCCCGGTCAGCCCCCCGTCAGCTGTAATGAGCCCTCCAGGTCTCGGGTCGCCATTTTGCTTGAGGCACCTCGGCTCCCCGGTCAGCCCCCCGTCAGCTGTCATGAGCCCTCCAGGTCCGCGGCACTCACGGTTTTGCTAGCCGGGAGGGGGACACTCCGTACCCGATTCCCTTGAGGGAGTGGGGAGTCTCGGGTGCCACTAAAGCATGATAAATAGCGGCTCTGGCACGAAGCCCTTAGTTTAAGCAGCCACCATTGTCGGCTGCTAGCCACGCCCCTGACATAAACATCACTCTTCATCACCAAAAAGCAAGTAACAACACAATATAACATAACCTATTGGTACATTACTAAAAGACTATACTAAACCATAACCCAACACACTAGTGAAAAAGACTACAGTTACTACAACTATGGGCCCAATGTAGACGGCCAAATACCGGTACGTAACGGTAAAATTCGGTAACTTTCACTGTTACCAACCGGTATTTAAGGAAGGAATCGGTAATAAGAAATCAGTAAATACCCATTCCTTAATACCGATTCCTTATTGGCCTTGCATTTAAGGAATCGGTAATACTGATTCCTTCAATGCATTGTAGAAAGCACAATGTAGAAAGCACATAAAAGAGTGCTTTTAGGCCTTAAGGAATCGGTAATTACCACCAACTTCAAGTTGGTGGTAATTACTGAGTTCCTTTAAAAAAGCACTTTCTTGCTTTTTTAGTGCATGCATGTGTGCCACATGTGCACACATGCACATTTCAGGGGTGAAATTTCACCCTTGAAATACCTCCCAGTCTTCACATTCATTCCTATGGGCCTCCAAGCCCATAAGAATGAATGGGTAGGTATTCCTTATTACCGAATCTCAATTACCGATTTGGTAATAACGAATGTTAAAGACTCAGTATTTTTGACAGAATTCTTACCTACATCTGAAATACCGATTTCTTAATACTGAATTGGTAAAATTCTGTATCACGAATTCAGTATTTAACAATTACCTACATCTGGACATAAATGTACTAAAATCCACAAACAACACAATAACCTCTAGAACTCCCCCCTACATCCTCTTCCTTAATAACCCTTAAATAAAAATGTTAAAAAGGACTTACCTTTGCCGAACAACAGTAGCACCTTTTCGTGAACTGCATTCTGGAAAATAGACTAAAAATGAGACATAAAGTCTACAAAATAGAAGGAAAGTGTACAAAAATAGCTTCTAAAGTAAACTAGAAAAATAGCATCTTCTCAATTAAATAAATGGTATATAAGTTAAAAAAATCACAATTGTAACAGATTAATAAATATGTAAACTAATGTTGTTAAAATATAAAAAAATTTAAGTATAAATTAAATAATAGTATAAATATATTCAACTTTGTAATATAAACTGAAAATGTTACTCCAATATTATGGTAAGAATATGTAAATGAAACAACTGAATTAATGATGAAAATGTCAAACAATAGAAAAGAAAACTGAAAAATGCACAACAACGAAAACTATTTGAATATGATTTAGTGTATTTATTTATAAAGATGTATTCTTTTATCAATTCATAAAAGTTTTATGACTGAGTACCTATGTTAGAAAATAAAAAAAATATACATTAAGTACAATTTGAAAAAATAAAGTAAAAGTGAAAAATGTGTTACTTATGTTTATTCTATGAAAATATGTATATATGTTATTTATAAAAAATGTACAACCAACTACTGTGTTAATTCTCTTTCTAAACATCAACAATAATAATTAAATGACATAAACTACTCCAACTGCAAAGAAGTACATGTTAACAAAGGAATGCAACACTAAAAGGGTTCATTTAAATACTTCCTGTCCAAACTAAACCACTGTGGGGAATGTGTTAGCCACTAAAGGAGTGCTATTTACTAGTCGATGCCAACCTAAAACATTTTCGGGAAGGTGCTGGACACTAAAGGGCAACATTTATTACTCCCACACTATCAATTGCAATAGCAAGGTATGGGGCTACACCAACAACGCTGTAGCGATTCAGGTAGAGGAAAACAAGATCCTCCGTATGCTTTTAGGTTTGCCACAATCCACGGCTACCTTTTCTGTCCATACGGAATTAGGCCAGGGGTACATAAGCGACATTATTAAACAGTCCCCAATCTTGATGTGGCTAAGAACTTGGTTGAACCCCAATTTAACCCTGAATCATACAATCTTAAGGGATTGCCTACGGTTGGACAACATGAAAAATATCCAGTGGTTAGCATACATTAAAAATACCCTTAGCTCCTTGGGCCGCCCTGATTTATTTTGCAAACCTGAATGTATTGTTAGAGCTGACCTGGAATGGTTCAAAACGACCTTTACTAAATATAGAGAATTAGAGCGGGAGAGCGGTGAGCTTGTGAAACCCACAGTGAGGGAGCACTATATTTCCAAGACAACCATAGCTATCGAACCATATTTAATGGTTGTGCCAATCCCGTTACACCGCTGGTTACTAACTAAATAAAGATTTAACCAGATTCATCTTTTGTTAAATGATTTTAAGGTGTGGGCTAAGCCCGAGGATTTGCCCGTCTGTAATTGCGATAGTTATTCCTTGCAGGATACTTTACATTTTATGTTTTTCTGTAGTTTCTATGCCTTGCCTAGGAAAAAATATATTATCCCGCTGCTCAAAAACAAGGGGTTTGTCCAAGCCAAACCAGCTCTCCTTTACCTAAAACAGCTAGACTCCCACTAATAATGTTTAGCGTTGCTAATTTTCTGGTGTCTGCCTTTCGCCTTAAAAAACGCATCAGGAACATAGAAAATAACACCATTGGCAATATCTAATGAAATTACTGAAAATCTGCCCCTACTTTTTAAAATTTGTAAATATTTTAACTGTTCAATTTTAATAGTGTCATCAATTCTATGTAATTGTATTCCCCTGACTATGTATTTGTGTCTATGTGCTTTTTATGAATTATTATTATTCGAAATAAAGTTGTTTTGAACTTGACTACTCCCACACTTATCTAAACCATTTTAGGGAAAGGGTTAGACACTAAGGCCCAAATTAGGATGCCAGTAGGAGTTTCCTCCGACCAATATCCATGTGGGTCCGAGACAACGGACCTCGTTTTGGCAGTCCGAAATCGCAATTACAATGTGACCACATATGGTGCGGTCTCAAACTACCATTTCCCTATGGAAACTTGTGCGGTGGTCAGAAACTGGCGGCAGCAAAACTCCCATAACAGCAGTGGCCGACCCCTGCCAAAGTGGTGGGCCGTGCCAGAGGAGAAACCTGAGCGGGAGCTAGGGGGGGAGAGGGTGATTTGGGGGACAACATCAAAATAAAAATAAAATTGCTATCCTGATGACTGCTGCCTCCGCCATCTGCTCCATTGTGCTCTCCCTGATTCTGGGACAGACTTCCCAACTGCACTGCGAAATGCATGAAAGCAGCATTAGACATGGCCTGAGCGCAGTGTCTTTGAGCACCCAGGCAGACTGGGAGCCTGTACCTGCTTTCTCCAGCTCCAGAAAGGGGTAGCCAAACAACTCATGCACAGTGAAGGGACAAGGGAGTGCATTGTCACTGCCCCACCACAGTGTCATTGCCCTGGACCCACCCCCAAGACGCATCAGAGTCCTGGGGTCAATTCCAGGGGGATTAAACTAAAACGATAATAAAACAGGTTTAAAAGCAGTTTTATTATTGTTTCATGTGCGGGTGGCGGCAGGGGGTGGTGTTCCTCTGCCCTAATGGAGGGGCTGTCCCATGGAGAAATGGGAGTTACTGTAAATCCCTGCACAGTGTGGCAAGCACCTCAACCGGCCTGCCACGAGGTGCAGGGATTTACAGGGGGCACTTTAGGTGCCCCCAATCCGCTTTCTGACCGAAATCCAAATTAGTCCCTACAATGTTTATATACAAAAGCAATACTCTGTAATCACACATAATATTTTATGTGTACAATCGAGAAAAAAAAGTACACAGAAGACATAATAATACAATTTAAAATCCTATATATTAAAATGAAACATTACCATATACAATAATATGTTAATGATTATTTAGTATTACATTATTTATTTATTAATATTTATGCATATTCCTGTATTCTGAACTATAGCCTAAAAAATAAATACATAATCCAAAGGTAATAATCATTGAATACATAAAAACATAGAACAAAGTTTATAATTATATAATAAATATACATTATAATACATTAAATTGATAAATATTAGAATATAGAATCCCAACAACAGATGGTATTCCGATAATATAAGGAATCACATGTTCATTATTTATTTTTTTAATTTAAATTTAAATAAATAAACCTATATTAAGAGCTAAACAAATAAGCCATTGTTGCTTTTTTATTGATTAAAAAACATTGGCAATGTCATTTGCAAAAACAGTCCTGTGTACCCACGTATTCCATACTATTTCTATGCTAGTCATCAAGGCTGGTGGCCTTAGCCCAAAGTGGTCCATCCATTCCCCCATGTACACTTGTGCTTGTGGGGGCATCCATGCATCTCATAAATAAGCGCTTTCAAGGTTGCACACCAGTCCAACCTGGACTTCCATTCAGCCAGTGTGGGCATGGCTCCCATCCTCCATTTAATCTCTTTTGGCGATCATGTTGGCCATCCCAATAAGGTAACATACTCCCATGGTATTCCCCAGGTCATCTGAAATTCACAATATTTCTTCCTTGGGAGTCAATGTGTGATTGTATACTCCAGGATTTGGGATAGGGAGGACATCCCCCTGGCCCAGTAATCTGCAATCAGAAGTCCATGTCATGTGAAAGAAATCTACGTCCTCAGAGGAGCAGGCTAAGTAGTTTGGGGCAGACATTTTTCCTGCCCTCTAAGGCTGGAGAGGGGTAAAGGAAGTGTAGTGGAGATATTTCGGTTAGATCAGGTGCAATCAGGATAACATGGCAATGTCACGGGGACAGTGATGCCAGTGAAAAAGGCCAGGAGTGTCTCAGTTAGGGCTGCGTGTGTCTCTGTGGGCAGGTGGATGGGACACACACACTGAGGGCCAGACTAAAAGTTTGGTGGTCCTCATACTTGTGGTGGCACAGTAGTAGAGGATCCAGCCACCACCAGACCAGACCCATGGGCCGACTACCCGTTTACGACTCTGGCAGTCAGACCTCACTAGGACTGCCAGCTCTGACTGGGAACTGCCATTACTTGGCGTAGGAGCGGTGGTCGGAGGCCGCAACATGCTCGGCAGGACCGCCACAGTCCCACCAAGTGTATTATGAGTTTCCTCTATGCCAAGCTTTTCATGGCGGTTCTACCGCCATGAAAAGCCTGGTAGAGAAGAAACAAAGGGGCGTCTACAGGGCCCCTGTGCCTCAGACATATGTGAATGTGCACAAGGGGGCCTAACAAGTGCCGCCCCAAGTGCAAGCAAATAGGTTCCTGCACAGGATGGACCTACGAGTCCATGCTGTGCACGATTCCTGTGAGACGTCCCTATTCCGGTGCCTTTTTAAAAGGCACTGCTGACTTTAGCAAGGCAACGCAATGGGAACCACCACACCACCTGCCTGCCAGACTACGAATAAGTCATAATCTGGCGGGCTGGCAGAGCAAGCTTTGGCGGAGCGATGGTGTGGTGGTTTACACTGCCGCACTACCAGTCTGCCAAATTCTCATAATTTAGCCCTATGTTGCTTATACAGGCTTCCCACATGTAGGCCCTCCACCCCTACGTATCTACCTAGAAGATTCAACCATCCTTCCCTCTTGGGCCCGAACGTGAGAGTTTCCTGCTCCTACCCAAGGGTGTGCGAGAGAGGAAAGCACCATCTCAGTGTACAACAGCTGCAGCACCTGTGCTAAAGACCTTCACATGACCTCAACATCAATAACGCCTACCCATGACCTCTCTTCACGAGGTAGTCACATCAATAGCATCCAATGGGTTAGACACACTGCACAAATACGGAAAATACAGCAAAATGTGAATCGAGCTCAGTAACGTCAATGCCAATGACCTTCCGTTAATTGAAGTCAGAAACAACCTCACCAACAGTGTATGCTAACAAATTGAAAGCAACACTTTCCCTCGCCTTTCTTCTTAGACAGATATACTTTGGGATGTTCTTTCCCATTTCTGGCATTATACACCATAGTTCATCATTTTCCATTCTTTAATTTGTCCTTTTTTTCTAATGAATTGTACTGAAGATATTACTATGATGTGATTTCAACATGGCATGTTTGAACGGCATCAACAAAGTGCTCTAATGGGAGGTCACTTTGTAGAAAATCACTACTAGCTATAGGAAACCTCCAATAAATAGTGTGGATTCGTAAAGGGGTTGGTATATTTGATAAAAACATGCAAGACCACCTAGAAAAGTAAATACATTGGTTCTTTAAATATTCGCATATTGTTTTCTAAAGATAAAAAGAACAGCTGTTTTCTTCATACAGGCTGTATTTCTGGTAGCAGCGCATCACGTAAAACAGCCCTGCTAAATTACCTGTCTCTCAGAAAGTGATGGAGTATTCTGAACTCTCAGTATTCTGGAGCCAGAAATAAAATCTTGACTTTAGTTTCTGCTAGAAGACCTTCAATTTTTATACCATTTTGGTTCATGATATAATCTGTCAGCCTCTGCTCATATGGCTCAGGAACCTTGTTATTTCTCTTGAGTGGATACTTCATCTTCACAACATCACTTGGTAAAAACACACTTAGAGTAACTTTTAAAGTACAAAGTTCCTGGCTGTAGGTTTAATGTCTCAGCCTCCCCTTGTTTTCCAGTATGAGACACCATAAATCCAGAGAGACATAGGGAACAGAAGGAGGAAAAATTGGTTGAGTGGAAAATGAAACAACAGCCAGCTTTTATTAATCTTAAAATACTGAACACTGATGGATACGTTTGATGGCAAAAGGGAAAGACTAACACGTTTTAGTTCTGGGATTAACATAAATCAACGTAATGGCTTCTTAAAATGATTCTGATATTCTGATTTAAGAAAATCAAGACAGCCATGTGAAAATAATGCATTAACAATTTAATGATATCGCTCCTTTTCTTTATTTGTTGAAATGTTCCTTTTTATTTTGATGTTCCTTTCAACTTACCAAGACAATTTGTTCTTAAAGAATGTTTCACCTCATATTAAGAGAACACCCTATTGGCAAAACAGAAAGTTCAGCAAACACTAATTGAGTCAATTCCTCCTCTCAAAAAATTTCTGGACAGTAATGGGTCGTGGATTACCGCCTCATGATGAATTAACTGTTAATAGAGTGTCCAAAAATGTTCATATTTCAACTTATTACAAGAGATTTTTAACTTTGTACTCTTTTTCTTTGCCTAAATATATTTATCGGTATACATATGTAACTATTTTTATTCAGAGCTCCGGACACTCGGGCTCAGGTGACATTCTTGGGGTTTGATTCGCAAAGGTACACTTATACTTTTGTGCAAGTTAGCGGTTTTTTGTTATCAGGGATGTAGTTTGGTCAATAAGATCAGGGGGATATGAACTTTAGATTTGCCAACTGCCATGCTGGGATACCTTGTTACAACACATTATATGAGAAGCAGAATTTGAAGAGAGCTGAAAGGGCAATGGAAAGAGAGAGGAGGACTGATTGCTAGAGGCACTTATAACACAAATAATTTTGAAGTTTTTACCTTTGTACTCTTTTTCTTTGCCTAATTATATTTATCGGTATACATATGTAACTATTTTTATTCAGAGCTTCGGACACTCGGGCTCAGGTGACATTCTTGGGGTTTGATTCGCAAAGGTACACTTATACTTTTGTGCAAGTTAGCGGTTTTTTGTTATCAGGGATGTAGTTTGGTCAATAAGATCAGGGGGATATGAACTTCAGATTTGCCAACTGCCATGCTGGGATACCTTGTTACAACACATTATATGGGAAGCAGAATTTGAAGAGAGCTGAAAGGGCAATGGAAAGAGAGAGGAGGACTGATTGCTAGAGGCACTTATAACACAAATAATTTTGAAGTTTTTACCTTTGTACTCTTTTTCTTTGCCTAATTATATTTATTGGTATACATATGTAACTGTTTTTATTCAGAGCTCCAGACACTCGGGCTCAGGGGTTTGTGGATTCCCCTGGAGGGGACCGAGAAATTGGCCAAAATACAACTAATTTCTGGGTTTTTTAAAAGAAAAATCAAAATAAAGTGCTTCAGAAGAAAGCAGCTTTTATTCCCCGCAAAAGGCATAAAGAAATGGTTTATGGTGATAAAATCACCATCTTCCCAGCTTCCAGGAACAGACAGACTTTTGTCAGAAAACCAACATTTTCCACACAGTTTTATCATTTTACTGGGACATAGCCTATTTTTCCTATTTCTTGTGCTTTCCAGTTAGTGGTAGAAATGGGTGTGAAAACAATAATGGATCCTGGTAAAACACTCTGAATTCAGAAAGGGGTCATCTGTGTAGATCTTTGAATGATTTTGTATAGAAACTAACAATTGAAATAAAAAAAATTGAAATTGTGTTGGAAAAAACAGCCATTTGTGCCAATGTTTTTACCTGTAACTTCTTCTAAGTATGGCAGATTTTTTAAAAGCAATATACTGTTACGTCTACTGGACCCTTCTGGCTGCGGAGATATGTAGGACTTGTAGGTTCACAAAGGACCTAAGATACTCAGAGCCAATAGCTGAGTTGCATCTTGCAATGCTTTTTTCATTGTGTAAAATATAAAGAGTGAAAAATAGGTACCAAGGAAACCTATATATTTCTGAGATAGGAACAAAATATAGCGTTTAGAAACAGTCTTTATTTGCACAACTCTGAAATTGTGGGTACCCATACAAGCATGTAACTTAAAGGACATTATTCAAAAGGACTTCTTTTTTACACATGGTCTTACATTTGGAACGCAGAAATGCAAAGAAACTCAATTGGCAATAACATTTGTTCTACTGTTCTGTGTTCCCCTCAGGATCCTTATAGACATGGTACCTCACTTGTGTGGGTAGGACTAGTGGCTCTGACAGGAAATGGCCCAACACAAAACGTAGACACATCAAATCTTTTCAGTGAAATCTGACCCTTTTTTGCAATGCACCTAGCTGTGGATTTTGGACCCTAACTCTGCCGGCACCCAGAGAACCTAGCAAACCTGTTCATTTTTCAAAACTAGACACCTACAGATATCCTGGATGGGGTGATTTGTGTGGCTGTCACTAGGTTCTGTTACCCAGAATCACTTGGAAACCTCAAACATTGTAAACAAAAACTTTCCTCACATTTCTGTGATGGAAAGTTCTGGTATTTGCGGGGAGCTGCAAAATTCCATCCACCCAGTATTCCCAAAAGTCTCCCTATAAAAATGGTACCTCACATGTGTGGATAGGCCTAGTACCCGCAACAGGAAACAGCCCTAAATGAAAAAGGGACACATCACAATCTTCCAGTGAAAACTGACACTTTTTTCGCAATGTGCCTAGTTGTGGATTTTGGACCCTAGCTCTGCTGGCACCTATGGAAATGTAGCAAACGAATACATTTTTGAATACCAGCCAACCAGGGGAATCCGGGATGGGGTGACTTGTGTGGCTCTCACCAGGTTCTGTTACCCAGAATCCCTTGCTAATCTCAAACTGTGTAAAAAAACTAATTTTCCTCATATGATGGAAATTTCCTAAATCAGTGTATATCCACAAACATTCATCAACCCCGCATTCCCCTAAGTCTCCCAATAAAAATGGTACCTCACTTGTGTGGGCAGGCATAGTGCCCTTGACAAGAAATCGCACAAAACACAACATGGACACATCACATTTTCCCAGGGAAAACTGACCCTTTTTTCCCACTGTGCCTAGGTGTGGATTTTTTACCCTAGCTCTACTGATACCTAAGGAAACATAGAAAACATATATTTGTTTTAAACGAGACACCCAGGGGTATCCAGGATAGGGTGACTGTGTTTCTTGCACCAGGTTCTGTTACCCAGAATAACTTGAAAACCTCAAACTTTGTCCCACAAACAATCTTCTTCATATTTCTCTGATGGGAAGTTATGGAATCTGCAGGAAGCCACACACTTCTGCCCACTCAGAATTCCCAGAAGTCTCCCAATAAAATCATACCTCACTTGTGTGGTTAGGTCTAGTATCCACAACAGGAAATGGCCCAAAATGCAATGTGGACACATCACATTTTTCCTTTGAACTGACCCTTTTTTCATTAAGTGCCTAGCTGTGGATTTTGGACCCTAGTTCAGCCACCACCTAAGGAAACCTAGCAAAACTATACATTTTTGAAAACTAAACATTCAGGGGAATCCAGGATAGGCTGACTTGTGTTCTGTTACCCAGAATCCCTTGCAAAACTCAAACCTTGTCAAAACAAATGTTTTTCATATTTCTGTGATGAAAAGTTCTAGAATCTGTGGGGAGCCAAAAACTTTCAGCCACCAGACATTCCCCAAAAGTCTCCCAATAAAAATGGTATCTCATTTGTGTGGTTAGGCCTAGTACCTGTGGCAGGAAGTGATCCAAAATGCAAAATGTGGCTGTCACTAGGTTCTGTTACCCAGAATCACTTGGAAACCTCAAACATTGTAAACAAAAACTTTCCTCACATTTCTGTGATGGAAAGTTCTGGTATTTGCGGGGAGCTGCAAAATTCCATCCACCCAGTATTCCCAAAAGTCTCCCTATAAAAATGGTACCTCACATGTGTGGATAGGCCTAGTACCCGCAACAGGAAACAGCCCTAAATGAAAAAGGGACACATCACAATCTTCCAGTGAAAACTGACACTTTTTGGCAATGTGCCTAGCTGTGGATTTTGGACCGTAGCTCTTCAGGCACCTTGGGAAACCTAGCAAACCTATTCATTTTTTTAAAACTAGACATCAAAAGGATCCATGATAGGGGGACTTGTGTGGCTCTCACCAGGTTCTGTAACCCAGAATCCCAAAGCAAACCCAAACTTTGTAAAAAAAAAAACAAATTTCCCTCACTTTATGTGATGGAAAGTTCTGGATTCTACAGGGAGCCACAATTTGCCACCCACCCAGCATTTCCTCAAGTCTTCTGATAAAAATGGTACCTGTGTGGGTAGGCCTAGTGCCTGCAACAGGAAATGGCCTAAAGCGTACAGTGGAGACTTCAAAATTATTGATTACAAAAAGACCTTGTTTTGCAAGGGAGCCAGCTGCGTTTTTGATCCCGGGCTCGGTGACCATCTAGGGAAACCTACCAATCCCAGCCATTTCAGAAAACTAAACACCGGAGGGAGTTCAGGAAGGTGTGATTTGCATGGATTTCCCAACCTTTGCATACCCAGAATCCCCTGAAAACCTCACATTTAGCTGAAACAAGCAAATCTTTCGCACATTTCTGTGTGGGAAAGTTGTGGGCTCACCGGGCTGGCAGAAATTTCCTACCGCCCAGCATTCCCCCAGATGTCCCAATAAAAATGGTCCCTCACTTGTAGTGGGTAGGACAAGTACCCCCAACAAGCAAGGGCACAAAATATATTGTCGATAGATAAAGTTGATCTATCACAAAACAACCTGTTTTTTCCGGGGGCACCAGCATTTTTGGTCCCCAGCTTAGCGGCCATCCAGGGAAACCTAATATATCTACACATTTCTAAAAGGTTGGGGGAGTGCAGGGAAGTGTGGCTTGCATGGATCCCTCAAGTTTTTCCTACCCAGAATCCCCCTGCAAACCTAAACTGCAGCTAAATACCATGGTGAAAAGCACAGAAGTCACCCCATCCTTGGTTACCCTGGGTGTCTAGTTTTAAAGAATGTACAGGTTTGGTAGGTTTCCCTAGGTGCTGGCTTAGCTAGGGCCCAAAATCCACAGATACGCATATTGCAAAAAGAAAGGCCCGTGCCTTGTGGCCTTTCTGCTGCACTAGGGGCACAGATCTGGGCAGAAAGACTGTGGTGATTGTTTTGGGAGGTGGGGTCATTGGCATGGCCATTCTGGCCAGCCCCCACCCATACTTATATTTAAAAAAAATCCCTGGTGCCCAGTGGGCTTTCTGCCCACCCAGGTGGCAGATACAGGCCTATTGCCCCCATATGCGTCTTAGAGGGGCGGACAGACCGTGGCAATTCTTTTGAGGGGTACAGGCATTTGCATGCCCATTCTGGGCAGTCCCCACCGCTGAACTTTGAAAAAAATAATCCTCGTTGCCTAGTGGGCTTTCTGCTCCCCAGGGGGAAGATAAGGGGTTATTGGTCCTATCTGCCCCTCCAAGGGGCAGGAAGACTGTGGCAATTGTTTGGGGGGTGGGGTTATTGACAAGCCCATTCTGGGAAGCCCCCACCCCTACATATAAAAAATAAATCCCTAATTCTTAGTGGGATCTCTGTCCCCCGGGGGTAGATCAGGGGCTATCACACCTATCTGCCTCCTGGGGGTCAGAAAGAATGTGCCATTTTTGAAGGGGGTAGGGGCATTGGCATTCCTTTTCTGGGCAGCCCCACACCTGAACTTTGGAAAACAAATAAGTCCCTGGTGACTAGTAGCTTTTATTTCCCACCCAAGGGCTTGATAAGGGGCTATTGCCACATCTGCCACCCGAGGGGCAGAAATACTGTTGCCATTTTTTTGGGGTGGGGCATTGATATGCCCATTTTCAGCAGCCCCCACCCTAAAGCATTAAATAAAAACCAAATCCCTGGTGCCTAGTGGACTCCCTCCCTCTGGGCAAAACAGGGGCTATTGCCCCATCTGCCTCCCTGGGGGGTCAGAAAGACTTTTGCATCTTTTGTGAGGGGAAGGGTGGGGCATTGGCATGCACATTCTGGGCGTCCCCTACCCCAGACCATTTATAATAGGGGGAGCAAAGGCCCTTGCCCAGGGGGCCGCTTCTCCCTCCCTTGTGCCTAGTGGGTTAATCCCTGCTTAGGGATCGTCCTCCTAGGTCAATCCCCAAGCAGGGATCAACTAGGGAGGGGTACCATCATAAAGGTGATATTTTTTCCTTTCTATTGATAACTCTCCTGTGTGTTTCGGTGCACGGCGTCTGACATAGCCCCAGAAGCACTGAAACAGAGTTTTATTTTCAATGTAAGTATGTAGGCGCACGATGTGGGCGATCCTCATTACAGATAACATTTTAAAAAAGCCCTAGGAGGGTGAAAAAACCTCTTCCCACCTCCTGAGGCCAAAAAAAAAGGAAATCCCTCTGCTGTTTGCAGAAGAGGGATTTAGTGCTCATGTGCAAATGACAGAATGGTTCCATCATGAGCACATGAGCACTGGTGCTCATGATGGAACCATTCCATTCCATCATGAGCACCGAAGGGGTAAAGGCCTTCAAAACAGAGATGAAAGAGTTGTTGTCAGTGTTGGCATGTACAAATCTCAGATGAAACATGATAGACACTTCATCATACCTGGCTAAAAGCACTTGTACCCAGCTATTTACAGAAAAAAATGTTTCAGGGAAGCATAACACGGCAAACCCTCCCTGAAACCACACCCCTATTTGTTATTTACAAAGATATTTCACTAGTAGTATCTTTAAGACTGTGGAGTCTTTTCACATAAAAGCTAGATGTGCCCTATCTTTTTATGTACAGACTCCACTGTCTTAAGGATTCTACTAGTAAACTACCTGTGAATAGCAAAGATTCATTAACTTAAAATTTAAGTTTATCTTTATGAATCAGGCCTGAGTGTTCACATTAAATTTGTCTTAAAACACGCATAATCATTTCTATAAAAATATGGGCAACAAACATATTTTAGAGGACACTTACCAAATATATTAGCTAAAACACCATACGGTTTAGAGAAGGTTTGGAAGGGGACCTCATCAAATCAAAATGTGCTTCTCGTTTGCACAAGTAACAGTAGCCCATGGCCATCAGAAAACAATATGTTACACAAAAACAATGGATGCATAGGACAGGCATGTTGATATACATCCGACACTTTGGGCCTGATTCACAAAGATGAACTTAAACTTTGTGTAAGTTTACATTTATTTCGTTTTCACAAATGCTAAGTTAACAGTAAGTTTACAACAGAGAAGACTCAGCAGTCTGGTCTGAGAACTCCGCACATGAAAAGGTAGGACCGAACTATATTTTTATGTATGCAATCGCAAACTGACTATTGACTTGTAGGGCATTATTCCCTAAGGTAAACTTTCATGTTTTTTCTTCGTATTCACAAACTACTAGTTAATAGCAGGGGTGCTGCTCGCAGCTGAGTCTGAGGGCAAACTTGCTTTTTATTGTGCTTATCCTGTGCTTTGTGCCGATTTGGGGCAGCAGCTGAACATTCTTAGCGGGACTTCGAGGACCAGCAGTCACAGCGCGCTCTTCACCGCGGCAGCTGGGGCCTCTTCCCGCCCTCCACCTCCCACCAGCATAAAACGGCTCGCATCCCCCGCTCCACGGGCGCCGCTCGCAGCTGAGTCTGAGGACAAACTTGCTTTTTATTGTGCTTATCCTGTGCTTTTTACTGGGATTGCCACCGTTAGTGCTCAGGGACATTATGCCGATTTGAGGCAGCAGCTGAACATTCTGAGCGTGACTGTGAGGACCAGCAGTCACAGCGCGCTCCTCAACGCCGCAGCAGAGGTCTCTTCCCGGCCTCCACCTCCCAGCAGCACAAAACGGCTCACACCCCCCTCTCCGCGGGAGCCGCTCGCAGCTGAGTCTGGGGGCAAACTTGCTTTTTATTGTGCTTATCCTGTGCTTTTTACTGGGATTGCCACTGTTAGTGCCCTGGGACATTTTGCCGATTTGGGGCAGCAGCTGAACATTCCGAGCGGGACTGCGAGGACCAGCAGTCACAGCGCGCTCTTCACCGGCGCAGCTGGGTCCTCTTCCCGCCCTCCACTTCCTAGCAGCATAAAACGGCTTGCGGCCCCCGCTACGCGGAAGCCGCTCGCAGCCGAGTCTGAGGGCAAATTTGCTTTTTATTGTGCTTATCCTGTGCTTTTTACTGGGATTACCACCGTTAGTGCTCTGGGACATTGTGCCAATTTGGGGCAGCAGCTGAACATTCGGAGCGGGACTGCGAAGACCAGCAGTCACAGCGCGCTCTTCATCGCCGCAGCTGGGTTCTCTTCCCGCCCTCCACCTCCCAGCAGCATAAAACGGCTTGCGGCCTCCGCTCCGCGGGAGTCGTTCGCAGCTGAGTCTGAGGGCAAACTTGCTTTTTATTGTGATTATCCTGTGCTTTTTAATGGGATTGTCACCGTTAGTGCTCTGGAACATTGTGCCGATTAAGGGCAGCAGCTGAACATTCTGAGCGGGACTGTGAGGACCAGCAGTCACAGCGCGCTCTTCACCGCCGCAGCTGGGGCCTCTTCCCGCCCTCCACCTCCCAGCAGCATAAAACGGCTCGCAGCCCCCGCTCCCCAGGCGCCGTTCGTATCCAAGTGTGAGGGCAAACTTACTTTTTATTGTGCTTATCCTGTGCTTTTTACTGGGATTGCCACAGTTAGTGCTCTGGGACAATGTGCCGATTTGGGGCAGCAGCTGAACATTCTGAGCGGGACTGCGAGGACCAGCAGTCACAGAGCGCTCTTCACCGCCGCAGCTGGGCCTCTTCCTGCCCTCCACCTCCCAGCAGCATAAAACGGCTTGCGGTCCCCGCTCCGCAGGAGCCGCTCGCAGCCGAGTCTGAGGGCAAACTTGCTTTTTATTGTGCTTATCCTGTGCTTTTTACTGGGATTGCCACTGTTAGTGCTCTGGGACATTGTACAGCTGAACATTCTGAGCGGGACTGAGGACCAGCAGTCACAGCGCGCTCTTCAACGCCGCAGCAGGAGTCTCTTCCCGCCCTTCACCTCCCAGCAGCATAAAACGGCTCACGGCCCCCGCTTCGCGGGAGGCGCTCGCAGCTGAGTCTGAGGGAGAACTTGCTTTTTATTGTGCTTATCCTGTGCTTTTTACTGAGATTGCCACCATTAGTGCTCTGGGACATTGTGCCGATTTGGGGCAGCAGCTGAACATTCTGAGCGGGACTGCGAGGACCAGCAGTCACAGCGCGCTCTTCACCGCTGCAGCTGGGGCCTCTTCCCGCCCTCCACCTCCCAGCAGCATAAAACGGCTTGCGGCCCCCGCTCTGCGGGAACCGCTCGCAGCCCAGTCTGAGGGCAAACTTGCTTTTTATTCTGCTTATCCTGTGCTTTTTACTGGGATTGCCACCGTTAGTGCTCTGGGACATTGTGCCGATTTGGGGCAGCAGCTGAACATTCTGAGCAGGACTGCGAGGACCAGCAGTGACAGCGCGCTCTTCACCGCCGCAGCTGGGGCCTCTTCCCGCCCTCCACCTTCCTGTATATATTTACATCTACTTCCATGTTTCACGGGATCCGCGCGGGCGATCGCCTAAGCCCGGGCAAAGGGCGGGCCGTCTGTGGCCGTCCGGGGCTGACCAAGACTGGGCTTGGCCACCCCACTAATATTTGTCCTGGGACACTTGCAGTAAAAACACTGTACGTCATGGTCTTGACTGGGGTCCCAGAATTAGTGGAGGAAATAACAGAGAACCATCAGCAGTTAAAAAACAAAGTGATACATTGGCTGAGAAAAAATAGACCTCTACCTCCAAACATTAATGGAGAAATCCTCAATGTAAGGCGACTGGGTTGGGTGAGGAATCGTCTAAAGGATAGAAGGGGGGATGTCACCATCGTTAATTTTAGGGACCGAAGAATAGTAAGACACATTGGTGACTGGTATATCGTGGGTGGTAGGGAAGGAATTTCCACAAATGATCTAAGCTATTTTTACCCACAATCATTGGTGGCACATCCTTTAAGATCCCGGGCCCCAAACGGGCCTAATACAGAATATTTTGGTTTTAATGTCCCCACCTTTAATCACTTCTCGATGCTTTCTTGGCTGGAAGGAGTTGATTGACTTCGCAACCAGGTCATTGGGGATAACCTTAATCTTAAACAGTCCCAGAATCCAGAATTTCCATCAGTTGGTACGGCAGGTAATCAATCTAGCCCAGCGCGGGTCGATACCTTATCACCGGAATTAAATTGACAGAAACTGTGAGAGGTAGTGTTGTAACCAGCGATAATGTTTTTACGCTTTTGGGCGCTGTCCCTTCCACCACTGCCCTAGAAAATATGGTGGAACTTGGTATGTCCGACGATCTACAGATAGTTCGGTCTACCACACCTTTGGACAATATTTTAGCCACTGAACTCCCCTTGATAAAGTTTCTTTTTGGAATATAGCCGGCCTCCGTCCTAAGGTAGAAGATGGTACCGGATTGAATTTTCTTTGGAACCATAACATAATTTGTCTACAGGAGACTTGGTCTACTAATGAAATCCATCTGGTAGGCTATAAAACTTATTTTTCACCTGCACTAGCTGTAGCATATGGTAAGGATAAAGGTGGTTTAAGTATATTTATAGCAAACACAATAGGGGGGGGGTGTGAAAATAACACCAGTAGAACTGGAAGTAAACTATCAGTTACTCAGTCTCTGCTTTAATAGCAAGGACACCGTCCTTCTGCTAAATTTCTATATTAACTTAGCAGAAGGAGAGTTGCTGAAGGTTCTGTGTAGATTGTGCCATAACTGATCCTCTCTGACGAGGGGTTTTGGGGGTGGGGCAGGGGCAACTATTATCTGGGGGGGGGGGATTTCTATCAACATAGCACCAGTAACCTGTGCGGGATAGTGTATGAAAACGAAGAACACATAGCCCACCACCTCCATTCGAGTATTGGAAACTATTTAAATGAAATTCTCTCTGACCTGGACCTTGTAATTCCTGATTATTATTGATCAAAAATTAAACTGTAAACCCGCGATTGAGGCTAGAAAACTCCATCTCATGAGAGCCATTACAGCCCTCATAAACGTCTGTCTAAAATTGGGCAAGAGGCCGCCGGTGGAATTGCTGAAGATCTATAGAGCCAAATGCCAGGCAATTACTATATCTATCGGTCACTATCTTTATTTTTGTAGCTTGAAATAACAAGAAAGAGAAGCAATTTTTTCACTTTCAGTAGTGGCTCCCTGTTGAACATGACCTCTGTGCAGGGTCACACCCAAACCTTTTGCTTTCTCCATCCTGTTTTTCTGAAACAATTTTTGTTGGCTTTAGAACTCTGTGCTCATTACTACTGCAAACCAGTGCTAAAGTGCTTGTGCTCTTCCCAAAAACTTGGCAAATTAGTGACCTTTAGCCAGGCCTAATCCTTTCATTTTTTTACATGTATGTTACCCCAAGGTAGGCTATAAAAGCACATAGGTCAGGAAGCATTGTAATGACAAAATAGGACATTCAGGTTTTTCTAAGAGACAGAATATGGAGCTGGTGTGAGTGTTTCCTCTCCCGGCCACCACACCACTCGCAACACGAGTTTGACCTGAAGGGGTGGACTCTGTTATCGGCTTGTTGCCCAGGCTAACAGTCTAGGCCTTCCAACGAACCTGAACGAACCTGACGGATGATTGTGCTGTATTCACCGCTTGCCGCACCTGAACCCAGGGTGCTTCGAGCTTTGGTCTATGCTCGGAGCAGACACAAAGATATCGGATCACGCGCCTGGGTCTCGGTGTCATTGGGTGCGTGTTGCTGCGTTGGCTCCCCTGCAAACGGAGAACGTAATCACTTCTGCCCTCACTGACGGGATTTGAAAGTGCCTGAGGCTGTTGAGTTTCACTGGCGGAAGAAGCGGAAAATCGTCTGAGAAGCGTAGCAGTGGCAGAGGCGGCAGAATGACTATGCGGGGCCAGAAAACCCTTAAAGCAAAGACCAACACGACCCACGAAGAACCAGGTGAAAGAGACAAGTTGGAGAAAGCTCCCAAAAAACCAGACCTCCTAACTAAAGGTAAAAAGGAAGTTGGGGGGGGTAAAAAGACAGGCAAACTCGGAGGAGTGAACAGTTTAAAATAAAATCTAGCTGCAGGTGCTGTAGGCACTGGAAATTCTCCATCCATTGCTAGACATTTTCCTGTGCTTAAACCCCCCCCCCCCACACTTATCCTTACTCCTGCTCCCACCCTTATTCCGGCTTCAATCGAACTTAGTAGTCTGCCTTTCATGGTTTCATCTCAAGACGTCATACAACCTTTGTTACAAACAGCACAACCACTTATGAATGATCTTAGAGGAGAGATTATCGCGAGCAAGGAAGCGCTGTCACCAGCCTCTCCTCTTGGCGAACAATCTGCCATAGCGGTTACCGCCGCCGCTGCCACTAATGTCATCACTCTCTCTACCGCTTCAACTGTCCCCACCCCTACCGAACTTGAAGCAGCAAAAATCATCTCAGGCAAGGATAAAAAGGCTGTAGAAAATGATATTGAAAATGTGAACAATAGACCAGTAGACCCACAGATCCCAGACTAAGCAAACAAAAACCTCTTCTCTGTCTCATATGGCTCCCTATCAGGAACAGGCGATGAGGCATCAAGCTCATCAGAAAGCAGAAAGTCTGAAGGAAAGCACAGTGACTCAGTAGCGGGTACTATAAAAAAAAAAAGCCTGAAGCGAAAGGCGTAGTCAGTTCAGTTCAATACATTTTATTTCGATTCGAAAAAGGAATCATAAAAGTATAAACAAATTAAAAGAAACATTACACAAATAATTTAAAAGGACCATACAGTTATGTTGACATCCATAAGACATATTATATATCCATAAGTTGATTTGCAATACATTTGGGATACATTTAAGTTAAAAGATCACATATATTAAAAAAGAGATTTTTGTAAATTGCATGTGAAATCCATAAGGATACTAATCTACACACTGATCTCATACATATAAATCAAAGAATAATCCATGATGGTCGTCAATATCGATTTCTGATAGTGAGCACCATGTATAATAAAACTAAGCACAGCACTGCATATGGCTGGAGTTGATAGAGACAATAAATATTCGTATCCCTCTTTGTAATAGCGGGATCCAAGGGTTAACAAAACCGGCCTAATAAATTGATTTCTTGGATCTTTATACAAAGTACAAACAAGTATAAGATGCACAGTGTTTTGTGAAACTTTGTTATTACAGGGGCAAGGTGTAGTCTCTCACACCACCCCACTTGCTTTGGAAATGCAAATAGGAAATGCAGTGTGTTAAGGCGAAACCTAGTCAAACAAAAGCGCCATTGGATATGCGCACTATATGAAAGGTAAGGCTGCTGCTGCAACCTTCCCCTATCAAATACCACGCTCTCACTATTTCTCAACATGCCTAACCTGGTGCGATAGGCCTCTTAAATTATTAACTTGGTCTCCCTACCAACAGTTTCGGGGTTTAAATAAATATGACCCATGCCTATCTTATAAAAGGTTTCCCTGACCTATAATAACCATGGAATCTTCGCAGAATACTCAAGCTTAAGGCAATCTTGCAGAATTTCCTTTGTGAGTTTCAATTCTTCAGAACTCCAAACCTTGCTCCAAAGCTGCAAGGGGGAAACATGGATAATGTCACTCACAGATTCAAGACCCACCTCAGTATGGCAGAAGATGTTTAAAGTACCAGATGGGACAGATAAGAGGCGATTTATAAATTTATTTTCCATAATTTGGATTTTATTACAGTTTTGTGTACCCCACACACTCGCGCCGTATGTTGCAACAGGGATGCATTTTGCTTTATATAAGGATTTTAGTTCTGCAACCGGCTTCTGACCCAATTTACTTGAGAAACGGAAACTGGCCTCTATGGATTGGGTAGCCTTTTGAACACGAACTGATATTAGAGGATCCCAGCTCAAGGTTTTATTAAATAGATTCCCCAGGTAATTGAAACTATCAACTTTCACAATAATTGAGTCATTCGCCATAAGCCTGCGAGATTTTACACCTTTTGGGCCGCAGACCATGGTAAAGGACTTTGTGAAGGTGACCCTTAGATCTAATCCTTGCATAAAAGTTTCAAAAGCATTCAAACAAGTTTGCATGCTGTTGGCAGTTAGGGTCATTAGCACCGTGTCATCTGCATAAAATAACATCGGTATCCGTTTACCGTTAACCTGGGGAAGTCTACACAACTTTCTAACAGAAAGGCTTCCAGACCATTGGTGTACACCAGGAACAGGAAAGGGGCCAATATACACCCCTGGCGGACACCTTCAGTCGATGGAAAGGACTTTGTCTTCTCCCCGGCAGGGCCAAATCTGATCCTTACTGTTGTGGCAGCATGCAGTCTGTGGGGGAGGGTGACCAACGGTTCTTCAAACTCCATGGACTCCATCATTTGCCACAATTTATTTCTACATACAGTGTCAAAAGCACTGGATAAATCCATGAAGGCCAAGTGGATACAACCCCGCTTAGCCCTCATGTACTTACCATGATTAGAGCCAAATTTAGGCACTGCACAGTTGTTCCTTTTCCCCGCCTAAACCCGTACTGGGAATCCACAATAATCCCTGTTGACTCAGCCCAGGTTTCCAGGCGAGCCGAAAAATCACCCTACCCATCAGCTTGCAAGACGCATCTATTAGCGATATTGGTCTGTAACAACAGGGGTCTAATTTGTCACCCTTTTTAAATATCGGAACCACTACCGCCTTTTGCCAGGAAGTCGGAATGCATCTTACCACAACTGCTCTGAACAAGAATAATAGGTGTGGTGCCCACACCTCAATATTATGTTTAAAGAGGTCCAAAGGGACTGAGTCCGGCCCTGGGGCCTTTAATGGAGTGCCTTTTCTTAATGCGGCCTCTACCTCTGGAAGGGTCAATGAGAGGCTAAGCGTGTTCGCTGACTCCAAATTGAAATCACAGATCCCCTCATTAGCTGTTGGCAGGGTGGCCCCTTTTAGATTAATATTAGAATTGGATAAATGCACAGCGATTTGTTACCTCTCAAAGTTCAACAGTTAGTCGTTTTTTTTGGTGCACCGTAAGGTGGCGTCGAGGGTCCTGCGACGTCAAGATACACAGCACTGATGTGGCACTAGAGGATCTCTAGTGTCATCCCTTACCGGGCACACAAATATTTGTCTTCCCTCACAAAGAAGACTTTCAAACCAGTGTTTCAATTGTTCATGAAATTTATTTTATATTTGTAGAAGAATTTATCATCATCATTTCATGTTGTTCGTTCAATATGATTCTCATGTTTGTAAATCAGACATTGTCATAATAAGGCATCCAATGCATTTCGGGCATTATATAGCATGCCCTTCATCAGGGAAATAGACACTGTAAAACAAGGAATAATAAAATCATATCATCAAAAAGGTTCTGTGTGAGTCTTATTAACATCAATCATGACATAAACAATACAAGGTCTGCTTGATATGTGCTTATAAGTCAATATGAGCTGTGTGTGAATCACATGCTGTGGTTAGTATTAGTGAAAAAACAGAAAGAATCTTCTCAAAGAAAAAACTCTGACTCACATGGCTGGGTCTCTAACAATACTTGTAGTTCTGCAAATCAAAAATGAAGCAGTGTTACAAAAACAGCCTCAAATGGTGGGGCAGTTCATAAAGCAAAAACATTTCTAACAACCAGGCTGGTGGTATATAAAGTCCCTCACAACTAACCTTGCTCAAGAATAAGCGCGCGATTACGTCCTTCTCTCCTCGTCCGGTCAAAAGAGCAAAACATAAGACAACTAATTTATCTACTAAAAAGGAAAACCAATCAGCAACTCCACGCTAGCACTCTCATAAAATACCATCGGAATGCACGCATACCTAGGGGGCTAAGAATTGCACTCAAACCATCCCTTTGTAAACATTCTAAAAAATTCCAGGAGCGCTGGTATGAAATATTGAATAAATGCTCTTTAGACTTAATTCTCTTGATCATACAAGAATTATCCTCCATTCTGGAAGAATTAAGTATGGAAATTGAGGAAACACAGTCTGAATTATCCAAGATGCTGACGGAAGATGAATTAAAAACCACCTTAGAGGATATCAAAAGTCAAATAGATCGACATTCCAAAGAAATCAATGAACGGAAAATCCGGAAATTTAAAAGAGATACACTGGACTACCGCTTAGGAGAAGTATACACATGGGCGGAGGTATATGCACAAAAACGTAAAAATCGTCCTTATAATTCAAATACTACGACATCTTCCTCAGATAGCGACACCAGTCAAAGACCACGTAAACCTCAATCGACCCCGGCACCACAGGAGCAAACAACAACTGATCAACCCACTACCAGCAAAACCACAGACACTAGTCCTTTTTTAGACCAGGGCCAAGCCCAAAAAGGAGACCCAGGAGAGGGTCAGGAAAAGGAACTGGAAAAGGACAAAGAAAGGGACGCGCCGACCACACGGAGCACGTCAGCCATAGCCAAGGAGAAGGAGAAAGAGAAGAAACTCAAAAAGACTCAGCCTCAGAACAATTAGTAATCAACATTAGTGACCAAACTTTGAGCCCGTATGAGTTAAGCCTATTGCAAAAAGGAACATCATTTGTCCCAACTACTACTACAAACAGTCTGGAACTTGAAGTCAGTTTTTTTAAACTGATGCGGAAACTTAGACTCAGACATTTTTTTGACAACACAATACCGGACCGACCGAGCATCGAGAAAGACCAACTGTTAGGCCTACGACCCCACAGTACTTTTCAAGCTCCAACTAGCCACAAGACGCTAGACCTATTTGAGAACTTGGTGAAACAAGACCTCCGCAAGATCAAACATTATAAACCCAAAAGAAGGAACACCACACAAAAGGATCTTGACACCTTGCAGAAATTGGCTTCTAACGACAAAATCATGTTCACGAAAGCTGATAAAGGCGGTGCGATCGTCATAATGAATATGGATATGTATAACAACAAAGTGACAGAACATATCAATGATACAAATACGTATTGCAAATTGGATCATAATCCTACACTGGAGTACTCCAAAGTGTTAAAAAACATCTTTGATGGCGCACACAAACAAGGTACCATTTCTGACCGTACAAAGAACTTCTTGGTTACACTCAATCCCAAGAGTCCCACATTGCGGATGACACCTAAAATTCACAAAAATACCTATGACCCCCCGATGCGACCTATAGTATCGACGAGAGGGAGCTTACATGAACCGATTGGTCAACTTATCGACAGGTATCTACAGCCGACAGTACAATCGATGCAAACCTATGTCAGAGATACATCCCAGTTTTTGCAAATACTTCAACAAATTAAGCTGGATCCATCAGAAAAACTAGTTATGTGCACTGCAGATGTTTGTAGTTTATACACCAGCATACCCCATGACATGGGTTTAGAGGCAATAGAGTCTGCTCTTTTAAACACAGATCTTGATCAACAATTTCAAACTTTCCTCATGGAGCTGATGTGTTTTATTTTATATCACAGCTATTTCAAGGTCAATGAAGCTTGGTACCAACAATTAACCGGCATGGCTATGGGCAATTCGGCAGCACCCTCGTATGCCAACATATTCATGCAGTGGTATGAAAATCAACATATCTTTTTGAACACAGAATGGTCTCGCAATCTCAAAACAATGATCAGATACATTGATGACCTTTTCATTCTTTGGTCTAACACAGAGGAGAAACTATTAACGGAACTCACCAAATTCAACAATCTGGACGCACGAATCCAACTGACATGGACCACATCAGAAACTGCAGTAAATTTCTTGGATGTTAAAGTCACTAGAACTCCAACAGGGTTTAAAACAGATGTTTACACCAAACCAACGGACAGGAACAACATGTTGTTATACTCGAGTTTTCATCAACCCAACTTGATTAACAACCTGCCGTTTTCACAAATGGCAAGAGTAAAGAGAATTACCTCAGATGAAAATGCATTAGGTGTCAAACTAAGAGAAGTCAAAAAGAAATTCTTGGATAGAGGTTACCCTGAATCTCTACTAGAGGAATCAAAGAAAAAGGTTGAAACAGTGGATAGAGAGAAACTTCTAACCATCAAAACTAAATCTGAACAAACACGGACAGTGGTGGTATCCAGATATTCTACATCCAGCAGGAAATACAAACAAACCATTTTAAAACATTGGTCAATACTGAATTTTGAACCCGATTTCAAACAGTCGTTCAATCAACCTCCCATCTTTGCTTACACTAGATCAAAGAATCTTGGAGAAATTCTTCAACACAAAATATGTACAACCTCAACATCTGCAACGAAATTCTCTGGTACGAAACCTTGCCTTAACTGTGGAAGTTGCAACAACGTAATCCGTGGTAACACATTCTGTCATCCTTCAAAAGGTTACCCCATCAAACTAAAGGTAAATGCCACCTGTGAATCGAGTAATGTCATCTATGGAATCAGATGTCCTTGTGGCAAAATGTATGTTGGTAAGACGGAACGTCGAATCAAAGTACGTCTAACTGAACACAAGTCCAACATTCGTTTGAAAAATATGAAATCTGCATTATCCTCCCATTTTGTTGAAGAACATCACAACATCTCCCAGATCAAATTCATCATCCTTGAAACGGTCCAGAAAGTAGAAGGCAGAGACAATTCCAAATACCTTCTGCAGAGAGAGAACTATTGGATACAAAATTTATCCTGCCAGAAACCATTGGGGTTAAATGAAAGAATTGAATTTGCATGTTACCTATAATTAATTGCTCCCCTGACTGTTCCTTGTGTATACTATGTGAGTTCATATACACATCTGACACTTACACTTCTTATATCCTTTTCCATTTCTTCACTTTCTACAATAGCACTAACCATAGAACAGCTCATCTAACATCCCAGTAGTGATTAGTTCGATTCCCGGTATTTCTCTCTAACCATTTTCCATTTTGTAACCTAATTTTTTTTTAACCTCGTTAGTTTATACATATCCTTTTCAACATTTTCTAGAATTTTTCACAACCGGCTCTACTGGCCACCCATCATGATAACCAGCATTTAGATCAGTGACTCGGGTATTACTTAAAACAGCATACTCTGGTTCACTACCCTCGATAATGAGTCTTTCTTCTATGGCCATGCCATGTGACTCGTCACATGACCAGAATCCAGGTTAAATAGGTGAACGCGATCGGCACTTCATTGAGCCATCGCGGAGGACGAGGAGAGAAGGACGTAATCGCGCGCTTATTCTTGAGCAAGGTTAGTTGTGAGGGACTTTATATACCACCAGCCTGGTTGTTAGAAATGTTTTTGCTTTATGAACTGCCCCACCATTTGAGGCTGTTTTTGTAACACTGCTTCATTTTTGATTTGCAGAACTACAAGTATTGTTAGAGACCCAGCCATGTGAGTCAGAGTTTTTTCTTTGAGAAGATTCTTTCTGTTTTTTCACTAATACTAACCACAGCATGTGATTCACACACAGCTCATATTGACTTATAAGCACATATCAAGCAGACCTTGTATTGTTTATGTCATGATTGATGTTAATAAGACTCACACAGAACCTTTTTGATGATATGATTTTATTATTCCTTGTTTTACAGTGTCTATTTCCCTGATGAAGGGCATGCTATATAATGCCCGAAATGCATTGGATGCCTTATTATGACAATGTCTGATTTACAAACATGAGAATCATATTGAACGAACAACATGAAATGATGATGATAAATTCTTCTACAAATATAAAATAAATTTCATGAACAATTGAAACACTGGTTTGAAAGTCTTCTTTGTGAGGGAAGACAAATATTTGTGTGCCCGGTAAGGGATGACACTAGAGACCCTTTTAGATTAAAACATTTCCCATAATGTGCTTCCCAGGTGTCCCCTGGGATATGGACCAGCAGGTTATCTTTTTCTTCGCTTCTTAAGAAAGGGCGGTTTATTACCTCCCAAAAGAGCCGGCTGTCCTTTAGTTCTGAGGCTTTTCCTAAATCATCCCATGCCTTTTTCTTTAAATCTAATTTACGCTTAATAATAGCACCTCTGTACATTTCCTTGACCTTCTAACTAACTCCCTATCCCGTGGAACTTGGTGTAGTGCCTTCGTTAATCTAGTTTGTGCTCTGGAACATTCTGCATCAAACCATTCAAAAGCATTTCCTTTCCCTCCCACAGTTTTTAGGAGGTAAGAAGCCACATTACCTAGAAGAGCCTCAAAGTTCTTAATTATTACATCCGGCTCATTAGAGGGGGTTAAGCAAGCATCTATCCTTTTTTTGTTTGTTTTAAAGATCTCCACCTCTAGTTCGCTTGCATCTACCTTATCCCACTTTAAGGTGACCCCCTGGTTCTGGCTGAATTTGATTGGGTGGGCCACAGTCTGAGCTCTCTTAAAAACGGGACGCAGACTCAGAATTAAGGGGTTATGATCACTAGCTGGATTTGCCTCGATCTGAAAATCATTGATGAGATGAATATAATTTCTAGAGACCAGAGCAAAATCAATTACGCTTATCTGACCATGGAGAGTAGGTATACTCAAAAGTCTTGAAAAGTTGGACATATCCAGGACACAAAGGTCAATAATCGTAATGATATTATTTAAAGCCTCCCCTTGTTTGGAGTGCTTAAAATGTGCCAATGGCTGGTTACTTGGATCTACTAGACCACAGACTCTGGAACCACTAAAGTTAAACAAACTACAAATAAAGTCTCCTACCCACATGATAAAAAGAGGAAATATAGTATTGGCTACTTTAATAATCTCCTCCTGTAATTTTTCAATAGCCGCTGTAACATGAGTATCGAATATGTTATAGTACGAATTAATTAAAAGCAAAGGCACTAAGAGTAAGTCCTTAATCATAAGCAGTTGGTACCAGGGAGATTCAACCAGTGTAACAGTTTTTATCATATTATGCTTCACAGAAATAGCTGTCATGAGACCGCCCTTAGCTCTTCCAGCATGTGAGGCTTCTGCACAAACATTAAAGATTTGGTATCCATCCAGGCCAAGGTCCCCTTTGCTCCAAGTCTCCTGGAAGCAGATTATGTTGAAGAATTCAACAAATTTTAACCATACCGGGTCCTCTAACCTCCGGGAGAGACCAGCTATATTCCATGAAATCAGGCGGAAAGGGCAACCCTCAGCCAGACTATCTGCTTCCCCAGGTGTATTGTTACTTTCAACTGGGTCGCGTCACTCTCGCTCGGAATTGCTACTATTGAGCTAGTGTCTGCAACCAATGGGACCGATTCTACCTGTCTGGTATTAAGTCTCCCACCCTGATTTACTGCAATATTGGTATCATCTATATCCAGGGGTACCTTTACTGTTTGTTCGGCCGTGTCTCTCCCTCCCAAGGCCACCACGAAGGGAACAGTCGACGGGTTAGGATGTGAATGTGTATTACTAACCATCTCTACCACAGTTCCAGCTGCTTTATCTGGGTTTATCCTCATTGGGCTAACAGTCCTAGTCCTATCCATATAAAAGGCATAGTCAGATGAAGTGGGACCACTCAGATCTTCAAGGAACTTTACCCTCGGGGCTCTCTAGTCAGCAACATGGGGAAAGCCCAGAGTTAACTTCCGCAAACACGAATGAACCATCTCTGTTGTAAATTCTTGAGTCCATCAAGCAATTCCAGGAGGAAGCTAGAACAGATAGTCTATATGCAAAGGGGGCCTTCAAAAAACCTCAGAGTGGTATTTGAAAATTAAACAAAATTTGTACTGATATTGGCAACAGGGTTTCTATGGTGGAGGAAAGAACAGAGACTCTCGAAACTGAAGTAATGCATGAGAAGATACAAACCAACTTGCTGCAAGCGCAGATGATAGAAGCGGCAAAAAATAATAATACAGGTGGTTCAGTTAGGAATGGGAGTAGAGGAGGCACAGTTAGCTGTCTCACTGCCCAAATCAGAGATGGTCGAAGTGCAGGCAGAGAAAATAGCTAATAAATGGGCAGCATCAAAAGAAAAATGTTACGAGTTGGTAGAACTTATTGGTCATCAGATCGCCATTGCTACTAGGCAGCAGGTAACAGCAAATACCATCACTGTAATAAATATAGGCACAGAAGGAATGTACACTCTGATCCTTGAAAAATAGGGGAAGCATTCAGGAAATTTTATGAGAAACTTTATTTGAAAGAAATAGAAGGAACAAATGAAGATACAGAAACTAAGGTCAGGGAATACCTAGCAAAAATTCCTGCCACCAAACTTAATGTGAATGCATATGAGGTAATAGAAATCTCTCCAACGTGGGACGAGATTTTAGCAGCTCTTACTAGCCTTTCGGATGGCAAAGCCGCCAGGGTGGATAGTATACCCGTTGAATTTTACAAAGTTTTCTCTCTGCAAATAAATTATGTTTTTACTTAGGTAGTAAGATCTATCTTTGAGGAGACTAAACCACTAGACTCTTGGTCATCAGCTAAAATAGTGATATTCCCGAAAAAGGATAAATCGCCTATGGAAATGTCATCATATCGGCCCATAACATTAATCAACACTGACTCTAAAATCTTCTCTAAAATTATCGCCACAAGACTCTCCGCCTACATAGAGCCATTAGTTTCCAATTGGCGAAACGGATTCATACCAAAAAAAGGCACTACTGAGCACGTCCGCCGGACCATCACTCTATTTGATGCCGCAGATGTGTCAGGAGACCCAATCTCATAAATCCTCCTATATGCTTAAAAAGCGGTTGATCGGGTCTCCTTGCAATTTCTCTGGGCTATCATGCGGAGGATTTGTTTCGGACCGAGAATGGTTCTTCAGTTTCTGGCACTCTACCAAGATCCTACCGCCAAAATATTCATTGATGGCCATCTGTCAGAGCAAATCAAATCAAGATCACGAGAGGAACAAGGCAGGGGTACCCTTGTTTACCCTTGCTCTTCACACTCTACATTGACCCTCTGCTAAAAAGAATCAAACTAAATCCCTCTATCTTGCCAGCAAGCAGGTTTGGCTTTGACACAAAGGTCATGGCTTATGCCGATGATCTAGCTATAATAACCTCCGAACCCGAGTCGGCCATCAGGGCTCTGGAACAAGAGGATCAGGAATTTGGAGCAATCTCTGGCTCTGTAAATAAAACAAAAACGCAGATTGTTGTGAATAGAAAAATAAGCTGGGGTAACAGTAGAATAACTGAGAAGGCAAAATACTTAGAAGTCAATATAGTCTCAGACTTAGACACGCTGGTGTCAGAAAATGTGACTCCTCTCGCTACCGACATGGAGAAGTCACTTCGGAAAATTGACAACTTACATTTAACTATCGTAGGAAGATGTACCGTCTTAAAGATGACATACTTTCCTGAGTTACTCTATTTTTCCGGACAATCCCGCTAGTTTTTAATAATCACACACTTGCCGTTTTTTATCAAATCTTTTCATGGGGGAAAATGTAAGGGGCTGTCTCTGGCGTCAACTGGAGTTCAGCTTACCGGCTCTTCTGTGATGTTCGCAAGGTATTTGGAATAGCCAAGCTAAATCGCTGCACCCCTATTAGAGATAACAATAACCTGCTGCTGATATTTAAAAATGCATATTTTAATCAATGATATTTGGCAGGTATTCGCAGATTAGGGGACTTGTTTAACACTGGCCGTATCCTGTCATTGAAAGATCTGCAAACTTACTTTAAGCTGGGAAATAACAAGATTTTCCAATCTTAGGCTATTACGAGTTATCTAATACATAACACTTGGGGGTCTGCAGGGTTCGCAGCGGCTGGCCTTATTGATAAACTACTCAGCCCTAACTTACCAAGGATAGGAAATATCTATTATACCTTGAACGAACAGCTGGCAGATGAAATGAGCAAAACTGACGCCAAATGGCAGCTTAAGCTGAACACCCCACTGAACGCTTTTTTTTCTGCTTTGGGCCTAGCCCAAACATATCTTCTATCTCCTGAATTGCAAGTGCAATTTTACAAAACTGTTTTTTTCTTATATATAACTCCAAGTAGGGTCGCTAAATGGGCAACTGGTCTTGGTGCTAACTGCCCGCGTTGTACAGAATATAGCGCGGATGCAGTACTCATGTTTGCTGCCTTTACTAGCAGAGGTTCAATGTTTCTTAAGCATAATTCTCTCTACAGATATTCATCTTACGCCTAGTACCATTATGCTAGGGCTGTACGACCAAATTGATCCGAAAGAAGGTGGGGCATTAATACTCGTCGCAAATGTCCATCTTGCGAATATGTATAGCTACATACTGGAAAGATCTGTATCCCCCTTCTTTTGGCCAATGGCAAGCTAGATTGCTTGCTACTTATAGGAAGGAATGGGCAATCTATGCTAAAAAGTGTAGGATGGCGAAGAAAAGGGGTCTCGTAGTCTGGAATCCTCTGACCAGATGGCTTGGAACTATGAATACCTAGGATGTATAATGTTCTGACCTTTTTATATTTCTTTGTTTTTTCTTTTCCCCCCTTGGACTCTGGTCCCCTCTCTCCTGGCCCCCACTCGGCGCTCTGCCGGTCCCCCCCCTGCCGGCGACCCATCTCCCATTTCCACCCTCCCTACACCTCTTCTCTATTTGGTGGTTCACGTTTGCTTTACAAGACATGATTTGCTTTTTGTTAATTTCTTGACTTAGTATTTACAGTCCAGTTAACGCTGAAACATTCATATACTCAAAAAGCCTAACTTTAGAGCATGTAACGCCGACAAGCCTTAAGTAGTATGTGTGTTTTTTTCCCTTTTTTTTCTGGACCCGGGGTGGGGGGTGGGTGGGTCATCATTTGAAGATGTAACAACTGATTTTGTAAACTGCTGGAAAAAGATATTTTTATTTTTAAAAAGGAATAAAAACATAAAGGACCGCAGGTTTAAGTTTTACATGTCCTTGTAGTGAAAAACACCTAAATAATTTTTACTACTGTGAGTCCTATCTCTCCCATAGACCAACACTGGGTTACCTTAATACATTTAATAAGTGCTAACTTTGTATTGGGAGGAGGTAGGGATATGGTTTTTGGTCTCAAATACATTGTAATTTATAATCTTCTTTATTAGTAAAGTCAGATTGTACGTCACAATTTTATTGTCAAAATGATACTTTTAGAAAGTTGGCATTTCCATGCCATAACCATTTTTTGTTTCTATCAGCATCCTGGGACACAAGACTGTCATTTGTTCTGCTGTTGGGGTTTGTGTATTTCTTCCCAACAGTGACATAATGGGGATTAGTTGTGAACAGGACGAGCCATCCTACAAGGATGAATTTAGTGGAGCTGTTCCCTGCCCTAGTTGCCCTTCAAAGGGGCTTGCCTCCAGCACACACAAAGGAACATGAGGCCAGTCTTTTTTCTTCCCAGACTCCTTCGAGCCTTGACAAGAGAATGAAAGAACTGTCTGAGTTGTTTTTCATGTTCCAACACTTGAGGTATGTGTGGCTATTTAATCTGCACTTTAGTAATTTTCTTTTGAAGCACCGAAGTCACACTGTGAAGAGCACCATTTTGGCACCTTCGACAATTTAGCTTTGCACATTTTTGGTCCTCACTTTGTTTACTCTCCTCTGAGCACTGCTTTGACACAGGGTAGATTCATGTTTTCGTAATGTTTCTTGTTTCTTGTAAATTTCTGGCAATAGAGATGTAGGTTTGGAAAGTCATACCTTAGAGTGTAGATTCCTTTACTGCGTTTGCGATCTTTTCTTTGAGCTCTTTAGCCTAATTACGTGGGATTGGATGAAGACACTTCCTGAAATTCTTCTGTCCCTTTCTCTATCTGAATGAAGTATATTTGCCTCGCCCCCTTTCGAGTCACGTTTTATGTAGGCTTGAAACTGTAATATTATATAGTAAATTCAGTTTATTAATCAATTTCAGATTTTCCTGAAGAAGGGCATGTTATCAGCTCGAAATGCATTGGGAGAAATAATGGTGTTCATTATGTGGCTGACTTTAAGCTGTTTGAGTTTCTCCAGGGATTGAATTTCATCTTCAAACCACAAGAATAAAGCAGATTTAACCTTGCTTCATTTCATATGATTTTTTCAAATTAATAGACGCAGTGATTCATTTTTGGTCCCACATTTCAAGAACGGTTTCAATTTTTATTACATCTGTAAAAAAAAAATTGGAAATGATGTACACTTTTTTAAGTAACCTTTTAGTAGTGCTCTTTACATTCCTGGAGTTTTTACATTATGAAACAATTAGCGGGCAGAGACCCTCACTAGGTGCACACATAATTTTGTTTAATAGTGTACTAGTCTTGATGATTCGGTTTGGACAAGTTTAATTGAGTGCATTCCGGCTGCATATTTTTAAGTACATTTAGAAAGTTGGCATGTCCATGCCGTAAACATTTGTTGTTTCTATCAGCATCCTGGGACACATGACTGCGATTTGTTCTGCTGTAGGGGTTTGTGTATTTCTCCCCAATAGTGACATAACGGGGGTTAGTTATGAACAGGATGAGCCATCCTACAAGGATGACTGTGGTGGAGCTGTTCCCTGCCCCACTTGCCCTTCAAAGTTGCTTGCCTCCAGCACACACAAAGGAACATAAAACAATTGATGGACAGAATGTAGAACAATGTCATACATTCACCCCAGTACAAGGATCTGGGCCTAAATCCATCGTTTTTTTGCACTCCACATTCTGTCAATCAACTGTGTTTTTTGCAATTTTCACCCAGAGTGTGCTGGGTATACTCAGACGTGAGTCCCAGGCTCTCCACACCACTGGAGTCAAGCTATCCAGGCTGTTGAAGGCTGATAGCCAGAAAGCGGTCTTTGGATGCTTGATTCCGGTCTGGGAAAGACATGGCTTGGTAGTTCGGACTGGACTGTTCCCATGAGTTACAAGGTCAGAGCTGATTTGCATATAGCCAGTGTCTAACCCAGGGTGGTGTGGAGTGCAAAAAAACTATGGATTTAGGCCCAGACCCTTGTACTGGGGTGAATGTATGACATTGTTCTGCATTCTGTCCATCAACTGTCTTTTTTGCAATTTTCACCCCGAGTGTGCTGGGTATACTCAGACGTGAGTCCCAGGCTCTCCACACCACTGGAGTCAAGCTATTCAGGCTGATGAAGGCTGATAGCCAGAAACCGGTCCTTGGATGCTTGATTCCGGTCTGGGAAAGACATGGCTTGGTAGTTCGGACTGGACTGTTCCCATGAGGCACAGGGTCAGAGCTGATTTGCATATAGCCAGTGTCTAACCCAGGGTGGTGTGGAGTGCAAAAAAACGATGGATTTAGGCCCAGATCCTTGTACTGGGGTGAATGTATGACATTGTTCTACATTCTGTCCATCAACTGTGTTTTTTTCCAGTAGTAGGAATGACAAACATAAAATTATATGCAGATGATATTGCCCTTTTTTTAGAATCTAAACCCTCAAGTCAATTGAAGATTTTAAAAATGTTCTCTGACTTTCAAAAATTAGGGGGCTACAAGATTAATGTCAACAAAACGGAAATTATTTTAGCCAACTGCACTGTAGACACTTTAGTACCAGAATTCAGGCAGATAAATAATACAGATCCAAAGAGATACCTGGGAATATTTATTTCGGATAATTTGGATGATCTGTACTCGCTTAATTTTCTACCTTTATTAAAAAAGGCGGGGTCACTTTTAGATCGTTGGAATTTATTACTCTTGTCTTTAATGAGACGGGCAGCGTTAGTCCGTATGTCGGTTTTACCTCTTTTTAATTTCCTCTTTAGCGCCGTACCCTGAGCAATCCAGGCCTCCTATTTTAAAAAAGTAAATGCATTGATTTCCTCTTTTCTATGGGCAAAAAAATCCCCCAGGCTTGCACTCAGCACTTTATATCTACCATCCATACAAGGAGGGCTGTCCCTTCCAAATATTAGAGAATACTACTTCGCGTCTTTTGCACACCACAGTTATAGGTTTTTCTTTTTAGAAACTCACGAGGCAGACAATTATTTTATGGAGAAGATGTTGTCAGAATCAAAAATCACTGACCCGGTTAGAATCACGAAAGATCCAAAGAAATTGTGCTACAAGTCCCTACAGTGGATTTTTAAGCTGAAAACTCAGTTTTTTAAATTCTATGATATTCCTGAATTAAGTAATACAACACATTTAACCAATCTCAGTCTAGGAGAAGCTGGCTGCATGGACAATAATATATAAAATCTTTGGAAGGAGAATGGCTTCAAAAAAATTGATGACTTCCTGATGGGTAATAGGTGGAAATCTTGGGATGTAATTTCCAGTCAGATACATCACTCTTATACAATCTTGAACTGGTCCTTCCTCATGCTAAATCCAAAACCCAGAGAGCTTGATATAGGAAATGTATTTAATAAAGAAAATATCTCTACAGCTTTGAACAATCAAATACAAAAGAAGATGAGTATTTGTATTAAAATACTAAAAGAAAATAAAGGGCAGGAATCCCCCAGCAAGATTATTGAGAGGTGGAAAAAGAGGGAAGATATTGTAATTAGCAAGCAGGTATGAAGTAAGATAAATACATTTAATAAAACCATATTCCACGGAACTAATTTCAAATGTATGCAATTTTATAATAAATGGTTAATATACAGAACCCCCTCTTTTCTACATATTATCTTCCCCCAAGTCTCCGACAAATGCTTCAGGTGTGATGAAAAAGGCACCGGGAAACATATTGTCTGGGAGTGTTCAAAAATTCAGTTATTTTGGAAGGAAATAGAAAAATATCTTTCCATCGAGCTCAAAACCACTATAATATTCGATGACCTAATTCCCATCCTAGGCTGCTCCTCGAGACACACTCCATATGATGAGTCCCTTTTCATAGCTTCTTTAATAGCTAAATCCCTTATATTGCAGTTCTGAAAAACAGATCTTGTACCAACCTTTCAGGCATGGAAGGCAAAATTATTACGAACTCAGGGTAGGGAAAGAAAATATGCATTGAGATCAGGGGCTCTTAAAAAATATGAGAAATGTTGGAGCGTGTTTGATTTCTAGTTTCTTTGATGTCATCTAATCCTAACCACATCTTCTTAATAATATTATTAGTCTGCTAGATTGTTTTTAATCACGCACATTGCACTTTATAATCAAGCTCTGAAATGATGAATTTTGAAGATGTTTTTTGTATTCATATGTTTCGTACTGTATTAATTCTATTACAAATGTGTCTTGTAATGTTTATTTGTCTTCTATAAACTCTCAATAAAAAATTATTTTAAAAAAAAGTATTTTTTCTTCCCAGACTCCTAGGAGCCTTGTCAGGGGTGTGTAAGAACGTTCTAGGAACAGATGTGGGGGTAGGACAAGGTGTTTTCCCAAACATAAATTCTGGTACTAGATATAAATATTAGACACTTCAAGGTATGTGGACATTTCTGAAGAAAGACTGCCTTGCTCCTTAGAGAACGGCCCTGCTGCTTAAGGCCTGCCTTTACCCCCCTACCTCTATCCCGGGCTAACCGGAGAGACTCCAAGGGTCAGCTGGCTGACCTCATGTCCGAGGTTCAGGGACACAATGACACTACATCTGCCTGGAACTGCAACTGGACCTGCTTGAGCCATGATGACCTCTGCTGGCATCAGTCGCGATCCTCATGTGAACAAAAGTGAAATTCTGAAATGTTGGGCTCTTTGCGACTGTGAACAGACCCTGCCTACTGGGGCAAACACCAGTGTGGCGCTCCTGTGAATCCGACCCTTTGCCCAGTAGTGAAAGCCAGTGGCTATCAATGCAAGATCAGCAAGACAGCCCTCAATAACCGCCAATGTGAAGCTCCAGCAATTACTGCTTACAACTTTTGACTGGCTCTTCACACTACATCAATGACAGCCCATACCTCCTGTCCTGCTCTTTATGTACAGCTATGACCATCCTCAATGCTCCTTCCTTCCCTCATGGCCTCCCCATGGAACTCTTTGCGCCGGGCTTTGACAACTTAACTTTTTCAGTGGTACTAACCTGGTCCTTGCACCTGATAAATGCTCCATTAAAATCCATCTGAACTTGTGACTTTGCCCCGGCCAGATGATCACGAGTGCTGTTTTCTGCTTTTAGGCACTTTATCTACTTAAAACTTTGAAACTGAATATCTCCTGTTACACTGACTGAAATGTCTTCAATATTGTATCTTATTCTTTATTACAATTTACTCTATTTCCTACATTGGTTTGGAATTTTTCTTGCATTGATTTTTCACTTTATTACTGTTTGTGTGCAGCATTAAAATTCCACACATTACCTCTAAGTTAAACCTGATTGCTCCGTGCCAAGATACCAGAGGGTTATGCAAAGGTTAATTTACTGACTTTTGTGGTTCAACCTGAAAGGATTGTGGTTGTTTTTTGAGTGGTGGTGCCACTCCAAACCCATAATCGGATTTATTATGTTCCCTTTGGTACAGACTCAGCAGTCAATATATGGTCTTGCTGACTTCTGTATAAGAGGAACTCTCAATGTAAATCGCAGTGGATTCCGCGTATTTCTAGAACTCAGAAAAAAATATTGTTCACTGTTCAGTGCAACTAAAAGAAGAGCAGAGAAATGGAAGACACTCCCTTAGTCCAAATACTATGATATAAAGAAAGGTATAAAAATACTGGTAATAGGGTCAGATTGCTGGAGGGATGCTTAAAACCGACTCTCCAATATCAGTCCTTAAGGCATGAAGATTTGCTGGGTAATGCATGATGTGGCATTGATATTCTAGTGCTAAATATACTCTTATTCTACTAATGATATTATAATTAAAGGGATTAAACTAATTAGTTACGGAATTGTGATGGGAGTGTCTTTAGGGTTCATTCTTTTTTTATTTTAGTCTCTGACCCACTGATGATCATGACTATGATTCTTACTCAATCAATCAATCGAAACAAGCTTTATTCGAATTCAGGTAATAAAATCATAAAAGCGTACATGCAGAAGAAGAAAAATTCATCATCTAGTATCGCAGTAAAAATGCATCTATATACAACAATCCACTTGGTTGTACTGGTAAATTCATGATATACTTATAAACATATGATGCTTCCTTTGAAGAGATTTTCTGATGGACTCTTCCCGGAATTCACAAATTGTTTGCTTTCCTGGTCCTTATTACGTTATTTAGGAATCCCGCCATGGAACCAAAACAATAAAAACTGTCCAACATCTGCAGGTAAATAAAAGCAGGGCGACATTGCCTCCAACCTCCCTGTTTTAGGAGTGGCTATAATCCCTTCGCAGCGGGGGTAATTCCCCCACTGTGCTGGGGGGCAGGGGGCGCACACAGCGCCCCTGTGCTCATGACGAGCTGAGCTCGTCATGAGCACGGAAGGAGTTAACCATCTTTGCCTTTCAATGGAATAGAACTTGCAGAATAAAACCACATGTATCGTACTTTGTTGTGATACATTTTTACAAGGGCATCGGCATAATTTCCTCGACCAGTCGTTGATGTTTGGATACGATATTTAAATGGCAGAAGGTCCCAAATCTAAATCTGGTCAGGAGATATCTGTCATATCTGCTTGGGACATGTTGCAAGAATGGTTGAATGTTGCACGTGATTGTATTCAGTTGATGGTGAATCACCGTAAGTTTATTCAAAGCAAGAGCTAGCCTATTGTCTTCTAGATGAGTCATAATGACTCCTTTAAAATCTTTGCGTTTAATGGCGTTCAGGCTACCAGGCAGGGTAAAATATTCGGGATGGCCAATGTCCTGCATAAAGTTCTCGACATATTTCGGCCATATAATTTTATGGGTGTTATCTAATTTCATGGCATCCCTCATTATATCCCTATTAAGGGCGGCACTCTCTGTGGTCCAAATTCTGTGCCATAAGGGATCTGGCTGGGCCCTGATCAGGTCAGAAATATGTGTGACTCCCAGCTCTGAGTGACAAATAAAAACTGATGCACTATTTGGAACACTTAAGAGGGACCTCAAAAAAACATTTTCCGTACGCTGAATTAGCGTACAGTCTTGGAATCCCGAAATTCCCGCCCCGTAAAGGGCTATGCTCACTTATTTTGCGCAATATATCTTCAGCATGATTTCTAAAGGCCTTTTCCCTAATTGTTTCAAAAAATTAAAAAGAGCTGCTATAGACTTCATATATAGTAAATAACTAGCCTTAACAGCCAGTGCCCAGGAACCTGTCCTGTCAAAAGCACGCCCAAATAACTAAATGAGTGGATGGATTCAACGTCGCTCCCCCTGCCTGCAATTGTCTCATCTTGATTTTCGTTGTACCACACAACATCACAAAGCTTTTCTTAGCATTCAATTTCAGGCCAAGCCTATCAATAAAGATGGAGTTAAAAGGGAGTGCCCTCTGTAAACCAACTTGGCTGCGAGCCATGAGGACAGCGTAAAGGAGGGATGCGATCGGGCGAGAGTTTACATATGGCGGATCCCTAGTATGTGACACCAACTCCTGTTCCAAGGCATTAGTATATAGGGAGAACAGGAGTGGTGCCAACACACATCCCTGCATTACGCCTTGTCCTATTTTAAATGGGGCAGTGCACTCGCCCTTAGTTCCATAGCGGACCTTTGCGGTGGCCCCAGTATATAAGTGTATTAAAAATTTAATTAAAACAGGGTCAACTTTTAGCTCCTTTAGGGCCCCCTATAGCTGATCATGGACTACGCAGTCAAAAGCCACAGAGAGGTCTACAAAGGCCAAGAAGAACTGCCCAGATTTTGCCTTAGAATATTTACCAATTAAAATGCTTAAATTTAAAATCTGCTCGTTTGTACCTAGACCGGCCCTAAAACCATATTGGATGTCACTTAAAACCTTGTTTTCTTCGGTCCATCCCTGCAATTGATCTAGGATAATCCTACCTGCCACCTTCATCAGAGAATCCAACAAGGATATCGGGTGGTAGCAAGCAGGATTCTCTCGATCACCCTTTTTAAAAATGGGGACTATTATAGATTCAGACTATGTTTTAATAAATCCTCTCTCGCAGCATCCTTGCAATAACCTGGTTAAAATAGGGCCCCAGACCTTCAAGTTTGACTTGTAGAGGTCGATCGGTATCCCGTCAGGGCCGGCCACCTTTCCACTCTTGCTAGAAATAACTGCGGCATTTACATCCTGAAGCGAGATATCGAGTTTGATAGAAATAAAAAGTTGATCAGCATTCACTGACTCTTGTCTCTCGGAAATACCCTCATTCGGCTTCTGTTTTGCATATATGCTGGACAATTTTTTTATCCAAGTCTGTTCACATATTGCTAGCTCGATGGCTGGTACATCGATTCTATTTGCAAGAAAAGGTGCATTTACTGCTGCCCAGAATTTCGCGCTTTCGTTGGACTCAGAGGCTACACTGAGATCCTTGCATGCTTTATCTTTCAGTTCTGAAAACCTGTGTTTCCCTGCTTCATTATACATTTTTCTACATGCCCTTATCCTAAACATGTCTCTCACCTCCCACTGTAAGGCAGTTTTTAAATTTGTGTAGCTTAGTGTGCAGTTTTGATCAAACCGGCCTTTCTTCATTTTAGATGAGCCTTTAGATTCTTTAAACAGAGTATTTCTAACAATCTCTGTGACATTATTAAAAGCAGTTAAAACCTCATCATGCGTAGGGCTATCACTTAAGCATATTAAAATAGGATCTAGTGCCTTTACCACTATTTCTGTGCTCAATTTCTTAGGATCCCTGCTTTCCCAGCGGACAGCATATCCATTCTTCCTTCCCAATCCAATATCCTGCAACCATGCTAATTTGTTGCCATTTCTCTTCGACAACCGGCTTGAGACTATTATGTTCAAGCTCAGGGCTAAGTGGTCACTCATAAAATTAGGGTGGATGTCATAGGCTTTCAAGAGGCTAGCAAATCGGTTTGGAATGATAATAAAATCGATAGTAGTATTAGCACCTGTCCCTATGAATGTATGGCCAAAATCCACAGCAGGCATGCACAGACGGTTTAAAAATCCCAGATCATACTTAAACGTATCTTTATTAAGCAAATCGCTCTTAATAGTGTGTTGGAAGTGGAATGATGGGTCATCATCATCCACCGCTGGACACAAGTTTGTATTAAAGTCCCCGCCCCAAATAGGGATAATTTCCAAGTTGGACTTTAAGTCCAAGTAGGCGATATCTCCACTTAGCTTCTCTAATATGACGTCCAGATGTCCAGATTCAATATTATCATAATAATTGTCAATGAGCAGGGCATAGTTACAATCCATCTGCATTAGAACCGTCTGAAAAACGATTTCTGAACTAACCAACTCCTATGTGTGGCCAATTGGTTAGAAATGTACACACATAGCCCTCCTTTGGTCCTACCACTAGATGATTGAATGGCGGGGTATAATATGTCTTCTACCCATTTATATGTGCACTTTCTATCGCCCAGGTCTCTTGGTGACACAAAACATCAAAGTTATTAATAAAAGTCAACCAAGCTGGGTCATTGACCTTGTTCCTTAGACCTGCCATGTTCCAAACAAGAATTCTACATGAACCTGTTTGATTTTCAGTTTGGATTGTGTTGCCACCTCCTACGACATTGAGATTACTTGGGGTGCCAGCCATTTCTTCCCTCCATGCCTCAATGCCTGGGTTCTGTGATGGTATAACAGCCACAGTGTCCATGATACGGATATTGTCGTGTAGATAGTGACCCCTATCGGTTGGATGTCAATAATTCTCATCTAGGGAAGGAAGGGGGGCAAAACCATTTGAAACGGCCACTCTATAACATGACTCATCTTGTCTCTGTCCTGGTTCGTCATGATACACTGTGTTATTGGCAAAATGTGGTTGATAAAAAAGCCCCAGCGGACGCACTAGGATGCCAGAGTTTGGTAGATTTATTTTATGCATTCCTAATAGAACTTCCCTGACTAGTGTTGGTGAACCTAATGATAGGGCTATACAGTCTCCTTTGTATGATTTGGTACTCTTGGCCACCCATGCCACCCTCCTCACCATCTAAAACTCTTTAAAAATGGTGTTTGTTAAAACTGTCCTATTTCCCAGCCAATTAATAGTCTTGTTTCTTAGTGCAGGCCAGTTTTCCACAAGTTACAGTAGAAAGTTGGGGACATTAGCTAATAAGATTGTGTATGGTGTCGCCGCTGCGGGGAGATTTAATATTTGAGCATTGTGTTTCTCCCCATGAACATTATTACCCCCCTTGTTGGTATTTACACCAACCCTCAGTTCCACCCTAGGCTTCTCATATTCTCTGTCCAGTACATTTGACCCTAAAGGCGCTTCACTCTGGGTCTAACTTTAATCAGGGGGGTTAAATAAGTTAGATCGCTGATCCTGGCGCTCACCCAACCTGCTACCCTCCTGGGTTATTTTATTTGCAGCTGCGATGGATTCTGTGTTGGGCCTAGCTGGGTGCAAAGATCCATCCGAAGGGTGTGAGTTTACCACATCTTTATGTAGTGTATTATTTTGATTTGCCCCCCAAGAGTGTCCATAAGCTAAGTTCTACTGTATCCAATCCTACGCCAAGGGTGTCGATGGATTGCATCTCAGATTCTTTTCGATCTTTTATGGCTCTACAAACCTCTGCTTATTCACTGTATGTATTGCTGACCAATTTGTTCCCCCTCAAGAGGGCTTGATCCCTTTGTGTTTTGCTCCTGCCCCCTGTCCATTCCCATTTAGCCTTTTTGTCTGTATCTTAGAGGATCTGGGGGTATGGGCAGGGGCATGATGGACTATTGTAGTGTGTCCACTGGGGTTATTAGCTACTAGTGGTTTTGGTGACTTACAGCTTTTTTTCTGAGGAGGTATTTGATTACTACCTGGTTAATCTTTTAGGATGCTGTCGGGGATTTCCTGTACACACCTGTTATTGGGTTGTGGACAAGTGATATTTATTAATGTCTCTTTCCCTCCCACTTTTATGCCATTAGCATGGCTGCTCGATTTATTCGCCTGGTCTTGTTGTTGGACAGGGTGCGGAACTACGGATTTGTTGTTTATTGTTTCCTCTACACTAATAATCTGACACTCAATGTCTCCAACGGCCCCTGTTAAATAGTTTTATAATGTCATGTTTCTCTTTCTGTGTTTGCTAGGCACTTTCGATGTCTGGCTCGCGGCCTGCTTCCTTTTCCCCATTTTTTCTCTTCCCAATAGCTAACAACACCTTAACAATAACATTGTGCAGCCCTTTTAACCTGGCTAAATGGCTATACACTCATTCTTGGCAAAAGTCCTTGGATGTGCAAGGCCCTTTAAACTGAACCAGAATTAAGGCTCCTAAAAACAAAGGACTATTAGACTCAAAATGAGCCAAGCGTCCACGTTTGGAGAGCACAACAGAATGCCACGATACAAAGTGCAAGGTGCCAAGTCCGAATAGGTTAGCATGAAAAAGAGTCGTAATGTGCAAACTACAGTAATATAAAGTTAATTCGATAAATGTCAATAAATAACATGGCCACTACCACAGTACCTTTCTATTTAGTCCCAAGTCGCAAAAGTCAGAGGGATTGCCCAGCCAGGCCTCTTCCGGCCTCTGACGGGCGCGGATGGGCCCGACCTTGGCCTGGGCACGCCCGCGCGCGTCCCATGCTGCGGGAGGGCTGCGCTGCCTAAGAAGGCATCCGGCGCCCTCCGGTGACGTCCTCAGTGTGTGCCCCCGCAATGCCTGCTGGATATTGTAGTCTGCACCCGCCTGGCCATTTCCCTCACAGCAGTGCGGTGCGGTGCAACGAAGAGGTTGACCCCCTAGAGAACAGGTAGAGTCTGGGCAAAGTGTATAATGGAGCCATTTCCCTCATGACAGTAGGTCCAAAGATCGGGGCGTCCCGTGCTGCGGAAGGGCCGTGCTGCCTAGGAGGGCCTCCGGCGCCCTCTGGTGACGTCCTCAGTGTGTGCCCCCGCAATGCCTGCTGGATATTGTAGTCTGCACCCGCCTGGCCGTTTCCCTCACGGAGGTGCAGTGCGGTGCAGCGAAGAGGTTGACCCCCGGGAGAACAGGTAGAGTCTGGGCAAAGTGCAAAATGGAGCCGTTTACCCTATGGCAGTAGGTCCAAATTCTTACTCATATTAGTTGTAGGAGAATTGCACATAGTCAATATTACTTTGTTGCATGTCTACTCATTTAAAGGTTCAGGACGGAGTTTCACATTTCACCTGTTTATGGATTCGCTAGCATGTTTGTCTAAGTCCAAACACCCTTCTGCACACAAGCATGACTCAGTGTGATGGAGTCATTGACAGATTTCCTTTTCTCTATAAAGGTATTCAGTTTCTTTTGAGCATTAGAAATTTCTGACCCCAATAGTTTCTAGGATTAGGAAAAAGAACAAGCTAAATGTCATGCTAAATTTATCCCAGAATTAAAATTCCAATGGACAGAAATGCCAAAAAGAACTCTTTCTTGACTTTGCATTTCTCCCGTCAATAACTTTTGCCAGCCAATATTCAATAGGGCATGTCCCAAGAATTCTAAATGACCTCATTTTGCGTGTACCCTTTCCCTAGGTACTTAAAGTGTTGGCCAGAATAATATTCAAATAGAATTGCTGACATTTTAAAGTCACAAAAATCATGCAAGATACCTGACCCAGGCCAGGTTTTATCTAATTGTGTGTAAATTCTGCACAGAAATGTGACACCTGTTTAAAAAAAATGTGCAGCAAAAATGTTACTTTTGGTCCTATTTTACTTGTGACAGGTCTAAACAGTGCCTTTAAGTAAAATGGTGCATTTATTTGTACAAAAATGAATGGGGGAAGGGATCAATTGTCCTGAGTGACCAGGGTTTAGTTCTCTTATTCGGTTCCGGTGCTGATTAAAAAACCCTCATTCACGTACCAAGGTTCGATAGGTGGTATATCTTGGTTCTCCGCCTTGTTGTTAGAAACGTGACAACATCATCATAGGGTTTGATTCAATGCTTCCTCCACCCAGAGGTAAACCACTGGTTAGTACAGTAGTGAGTCAGTGATCAAAACATGTACGGGGTGTGCAATTAAAAAGGCTTCATACACAGTGTTAGATCATTTTAATTGGTGCTGGAAGGAATGCCTGGTTAAAAAGATTAGGCGTGCGTAGGAAGCTTGATTATGGGGCTTCCGCACTGAGTTATGTCCATAAAAAGGTCAACATGTTTCAGCCACAAATTGCCCGCATGGGTCAAGTTGGCTTTCTTCAGAACCTGGTATCTCTATTGTAAATAGAAAGAAAAGAAAAAAGGTGAAGGGACCTTCAGTTTCACGTCAGATTTATAGAATGATTTTCTAGAATTAGGAAAAGGTCTTTAAGTACCTGTGGATATGGAGAAAAAGGGGTAGACAATACAAACATATATAGATTGTGTCAGTGTGCCATACCTTAGATGCTGGTGTGCTATTGTACAAGAAGAAATATTAAGAAACTTAAAAATGGCAAATCATTCTTACAAATGGCAAAAATCCTCTTGTTCCCTTTTAGGCAAAACTTTCTCTCATTGATCAAATTATATAATTCATGTAATCAAAGTGTTAGTCAAACTGGGGTTTGGCAGTGACAACTGGTATGCTAAAGAACATGGTCCCACTCCCATCCTCAATGTGCACCAAATATGTGGTTGGTATAAATGTCGCTATGTGTGTTGAAAAGTAATGGGCCATATACTTTTGATTGGCTGTGGAGCCTGGACGGCTATTTTGATAATGCGTGTTGCGCTGTCTATGCTCCTGAAGCAATTTACCTGCAGCGGTGCAATAATTACGCAATGCGGTATTAAATTCCACGGCGTTTGCCATGTTGATTCCCTCAACCCTGGTCCCTTTAATAGATTGGTATCAGTGCGGCGTGTTCAGTATGTTTTATTTAAACCGCTATCACCCGCTGTAGGTGTGCCACAGTATAAGTGGCGTGGAAGATGTGTGTCATATTTTATATGCAAAACTAAGCGGCGGAGTTCGTATGCTTAAAAACGGGACAGAGAGAGTGAATCCACTCACTTACACACGCTGTTGGCTCTGGAAATCATACCTTTTAAGGGATCAGTGATCGCTTCTTCGGGCGTGCTGAGAGTTGCCGGACCTGCTGTTAAAAAGGGAGACATATATACATGTTGTATTACACACAGTTCGCCACGTATACATTACGGTTTTAGTAGCGAAGAGATGTTCTTCTCGGCGTTCGTGCTACCTCCTTGGCATATTCTTGTACAGTCCCTGCCTCTCAGTCCCCGGGAACAGAGATGGCCTGGTTTCCTGTCTAATGTGGATCAGTGAGTGATAGACATAGGAGACAGACTCAGTGCTTATTTTGTAGTTCCCTGGAAGGTAATCGAACTAAAAATGGAGTTTTAAAAAGATAAATAAGTCAATGGTGATTGTGACAATAAACAAGATATTATCCTTGTGTTCAAAGTCAGTTATATGTATGTTGAACTTAGTTCCTCACGGGTGACTGAGGATACACATGGGAACCTGTACTCTCATGTCTTCACATTCATAGTTGGTTTCTCATGGGCAGACGTCTAGTCGTGAGCTCAGTTACTCCAATGTTTTGTGTCTAGACAGAGCGGCTGTTAGAAGTTGGGCCACTGAGTTTTGTGTGTTTTTTCTAATCTTTTAACTGGTAAATAACCTTATTTAACAAGTGTCATTCTTGGATAGAAATATCAGAGTGAGGTCTAATGAGTCCTTTATACTCATATGTATCCAGTGATCCAAAGTTATTGTGTGGGGGAAATGTCTGTAACGGATAATGTTATTCGAATGCATCATTTGGCTCATATGCATCTAGTGATTCAAAATATGTGATATCTAGGCAAACCAGTTGCTGAGGTTGAGCCAAGGAATGTTGTCATTGAGTCCTGTGACATTCGTTTTTAGAAGGTGGACCCAGCTTTGTTTCTTTTCGAAGAAAATCTTTTCTGCATTGTGGTTCTTGGTAGGTAGGGTTTCTAAGATAACCCATCTCAGATCTTTCACTGTGTGATTTTTCTCAATATAGTGATTGCTTATTTTGGTTTCATTGCGCTGGCACTTGACATTGCTTCTGTGTTCTACAATTCTTTGTTTTACCTTGCGACAGGTCATCCCGATGTAACGCAAGTGGCAGTGACAGGTGATCATGTAAATTATATGTGTGGTGTTACAATTATTGTGACACCTAATCGTCCATTTGAAATCCGGAAGAAGTTGTAGTAACTTGGTTGCTGTTGTTATTTCACATACAGAACATGCGCCGCACGGGTAGTGGCCCATCATGGGGGGATTGTTTCATAACTTGGTGGTAGGTTCATTTCTCCTGATTGACGCTGGTCTAGTGTAGACCAATATGTCTTTAAGGTTGCACGTTCTTCTATTGGCAGACATGGGTTTGGGCCAAATGATGGACCCTGTTTTGAAGATCCTCCAATTCTTGTTGACTATTTTCTTTATTTTGTTTGATGCCGCATTGTAGGTAGTCACACAAGTTACCACGTCGGTCTCCGTGGTTCTTAGGATTATGTCAAGAAGGCATCCTCTGGGTTGATTCGTTGCTCGTTTCTTGCACTTTTTAATCAATCTCTCTGGGTAGTCTCTGGGTCTCAGTTTAGTGCATAGGTCCTCTGCTTGGGTCTTATAGTCTCTTGTATTGCTGCAGTTGCATTTCAGGCGCAGACATTAGCTGTAAGGTAGATTTTCCCTAGGAGGGCAGGGGTGAAAGCTCTTGTATGAAAGCAAACTGTTCTTTGCTGTCGATTTAAAGTAAGTCCTTGTCTGCAGGGTGCCATTGTGAGCATATATTGTCAGATCCAAGATATCCGGGCTTCTGTTGTCGGCTGTGTAGGTAAACTTGAGCCATTCGTCTTTTGTATTCAGCCAGTTGTAAAATTCTGCCAGACTTTCTTTATCGCCGTCCCATATTACGATGATATCGTCTGTATAGCGTTTCCAAAAGAGAATCAGGTGTAAGTACGGGTTGTTGACATTTTGTATGTGGGTGTCTTCAAAACCACTGACGTAAAGCCCTGCCATGCTTGGGGCAAATGTCCTGCCCATTGTAGTTCCGGGGGACTGTTGGTACAGGGTGTTATTATACTCGAAATAAATTTCTGTAAGTGCTAGTCTGCTGCACTCTAAAATGAAATGACGTGATGTCTTATGGGTGCACTGTGTGTTGAAGAGTACTTTTTCCAGGGTTTCTAAAGTCTTCTCTTGCGGGATACTGGTGTAAAGGCTCTCTACGTCGAATCCAACTAATAGCATTGTATCCTCCGAATAGGTTTTATCTGTTAGGATGTTCAGTAAATCTCTGGTGTCTTTTAGATATGTGGGGGTTTCCTGGACAAGAGGTTTAAGATATTGGTCCACAAACTGGGATAGAGGTTCAAAGACCGACCCAATCCCAGAGACAATTGGTCTCCCTGGAGGTGGTTTTCGGGTTTTATGAGTCTTTGGGAGGGAATAGAAATATGGTATGTTTGTTGTTGGAGTTTGAAGAAAATCTGCCTCATTTTTTGAGATCCAGTTATTAGTTGCAGCCTCATCCACCATAAGTGTATTGGTCCTTTGGAGATGTTCTGTTGGGTCTGTTGTTATCTTTTTGTAGAATTTCTGATCGGAGAGTAAATCTGTGCAATGTAGGATGTATCCTTCTTTTGTGAGTATGACAATCCCTCCCCCTTTGTCTGCAGGCTTGATGATTAGATTGGCATCCTGTTGAAGTTCGTCTAATGCCTTTCTTTCGGCATTAGTGAGGTTCTGGAAAGGTTGTGCCGTCTGTGTCTTAAGGACATCTACTTCCTTCATCACCGCCTGTTTAAGGTCAGTATGTCAATTGGAACCTGACTGTTCAGTGGGCAGAATTTGGGTTTGCGCCGCAGGTTGGTATCTGTTAGGTTGACAATGAGGTTGTTGCACATGTGCTGGGTTTGTTCCCCGTCATGCTCCTCGTATGGACCTGTCGTTCCTGGTCTGTCCAGGTTACTCCTTTTTGTCTGGTCCTCTGATTTTGTCAGCCTCTCCCTAAAAAAGGGATCCTTGGTGCGTACTCTTGTCCCATTTGCAGTGCCATTGAGGGTCCCATTGGTGGTGGGCCAAGAAAGTATGGATTCATCCAGCCCTGAAAGTTGGGATTGAATGGTTGGAACATTTGGTTTCCATGGAATGGAGTATGCCACATGTGTGGTCTGTGGCGATGAATGCGCAGATTTTGGCCTCTATACCTTCTAGGTGTGAAGGAGTCTTCTCCACTCCTGTCTGAGCCATCTGTGGGGGTTCCAGCACTCGAGTTGTTATCAGATGCGTTATCTGGGGCATCTGTAGTCATCCGAACTGTATGGGTGCATACGTTCCATTGAGAAAGTCCTTACCAAGTTCCTGTATTTTGTTCTGTGTGAGGTATTCTTTGGTCTCACTCATCTCGCAGTTAATTTCATCAAGTCTCTTTTCGTACATGGTGATATGAACCATAATTTTCAATTTATTTTCACTCAACTGGATCTTTACAGTAAGTTCCTCAGTTAGTAGAGTTGCCCCCTAAATGCTTTGATCACTGACTCACTACTTTACTAACCAGTGGTTTAACTGCGGGTGGAGGAAGCATACAATCAAACCCTATGATGATTCAGTCACGTTGCTAACAATAAGGCAGAGAACCAAGATATACCGCCTATCGAGCCTTGGTACATCAATGAGGGTTTTTTAATCGGCACCGGAACCGAATAAGGGAAAAAAATCCTGGTTATTCAGGACAAGTGATCCCTTCCTCCATTGATTTTTGTACAGTTGCAACTAGGGAAGCTGAAAGGATCACAAACTTTTCCTTCTCCCCCCTCCTGATAAAAAACAGTTCAAGCAGCGCACTGCTGTGGAAGTTCTCCCTCGAAGAATCTCTCTTTTTCTACAAAAGTACTCCAAATAGGGTGAGTGCGATTACCTAAAATGTTAGCTTGAGTTACACGACAAAAAAAATAAACACAATTCTTTCACTCCCATCATTACTAAAAGACGAAGACCTCTTGCAGACCCTAGCTCAAACAACTGACTGGGATGAGCTCAATGAGATCAAGAAAGAACAAGTGAGGATGGCCGTCCATGGCATCACCTACAAGATATACTCTTCCGGAAGGATTGGTCTGCCATATCGTGGAAGTGCACTAGGGATTACTTGGTTCTCATTATTAAAACAGCAACTCGACTAACTGAGGAACTCACGGTAACAATCCAGTTGAGTGAAACCGTGTACAAAAAGAGACTTGATGAAATCAACTGCGAGATGAGTGAGACCAAAGAATACCTCACACAGAACAAAATACAGAAACTTGGTAAGGACCTAAAAAAATTCTCAATGGAACGTATGCACCCATACAGTTCGGACGACTACAGAGCACCAGATAACGTATCTCATAAAAACTTGAGCGCCAGAACCTTCACAGACGACTCAAACTGGAATGGAGAAGACTCCTTCACACCTAGAAGCAATAAAGGCCAAAATCGGCGCATGAATCGCTACAGACCACACATGTGGCATACTCAATACCATAGAAACCAAACGTTCAACCATTCAATCCCAACTTCCCGGGCTGGATGAAACCATACTTTCATGGCCCACCACCAATGGGACCACCAATGGCACCGCAAATGGGACAAGAGTACGCACCAAGGATCCCTTTTTTAGGGAGAGGCCGACAAAATCAGAGGACTAGATGAAAAGAAGTAACCTGGACAGACCAGGAACGGCAGGTCCATACGAGGAGCATGACGGGGAACAAACCCAGCACAAGCGCAACAACCTCATCATCAACCTAACAGACCAGGTATTGACGGAAGAACAGACAAGACTCCTAAACAAAGGTCTTGGTTTACTCACGACACCACCACTAGATACTTTCAGACTTCAGTGTGAAATGGCTGAATTCTGCAGAAAATTGAAATTAAAAGCCTTTTTCAATCGACAGGAGGAATACATCACGGAGGAGATACCAACCTGCGGCGCAAATCTAAATTCTTCCCACTGAACTGTCAGGTTCCATTTGAAATACTGACCTTCGAACAGGCGGTGATGAAGGAAGTAGATGACCTTAAGAAACAGACCGGGGGAGGGGCCAAGCTCGCGACCATGATGGCCGCACTGTAGCTCGGCTCCGTCAACCTTTCTGCCTAAACGCATATCCTGATCTTCATCCTGCCCCGAGGAGACACACTCGACAAGAAATGGGAAGGTGAAACACTGCTCGCACTCACCGTCTGTCCCGGGGGCTCCTGTGTGCCGCGGATCTGGAGTTATGCCCTTGCTGGTTCCGGGGCCTCCGCGGCGTGCAGACCGGGGACTCGCCTGTGATGGTCGGCCGGAATAGGAGTGTCGGTGCCGGCCCCTGGTGGAGGAGAGGGGTCGGCTGAAGAGGCCGTTGTGCGGTTGCGCCGGTGGCGACTGACCGGGCCCGGTCTGGCGGCCTGGGGCCCTGTGGCAGGGCGCAGCCCGCCTCAGATGGGGGTAGACCATGCAGGAGGCTTGTCCCCCCTTTGTTGCCCTGCCCGGCCATCTTGAAACCCTTCGCCCGGATTTGGCGGGCGGCATCCGTGGGACGGTGACGCCGGCCGTCCCCGTTTTTGGTGGCCCTTCTTTCTGCACCAAGGTTGCCAGTACTGGGGCTCGAGGGGACTCCAGCGGTGGGCCTTCCTTGAGAGCCCACTCCAGAAGTTGAGGCGCGGAGAGTCACAGCCGCACTTGCAAGATGCCGACCAGCGCCCTGAGTCCCGGATCCGCTCGGGGCGGTGAACCTAGGTCGCTGAAGTACACAATGGCCGAGACTTGTGGGCGTGAGCCCACGATTGGTGATGTCCTTGCCGCCCTATATTCTTTACGTGAGGCCATGGTCTTCGATGCTGTTGTGCAAGATAAAGGGTCTGCCGCCATGTCTGTTGGACCTTCCCCCACGACCGCGGCTCGACTCGTGGTGTGTGCTGCTTTGTCTCCATCGGCTGCTGCGAGGAGTGCTGCCACGGTGCATCTACAAGACTGTATGTTTGCGGACCCGAATCTCCAGGAAGCTTTGATTGTGGCTGGCATGGGCGGGGACCCCACGACGGGGCCAGTCCATGCCCGACTGGCTGAGGAGCTAGGTGGATGTTCGATTCGAACTTCTTTTGTGAGGTCCCGCTGCTACCTTGCGGGGGGACCCTCGCTTTTTTGGGCGGCGGGACCTCGCCCAGACTGTTGGCTGCTCCTGATGTTGCTCTTCGAAAGTCTAGCCTGCCGTAGCCATTGCTTGCTTTGCCGTTTGATACTGGGGTCCCCTGGTTTACACCCTTGGCCTGCTTTGTTTCGATCCTGTGTCCATTCCATATCAAACTATTTGCTGCCCACTACTCTATGGCTCATAAAAGCTATGATCATTAGAGGACAGGGGTGAACCAAACCTGACTCGGCGGACTACTGGTTATCGTATGGAGATGAGGACTGCCCACAGCCGCGGTAATATGGCGGATTCCTTTTATTGTTCCTGACACTTGGGGTTGTGTCGATCTCGCTTTAATGTGGGTTTCAGTTGTGTGAAGGTGGGGGGTAGGAGCCGCATGACTTGATTGCAGATCTCCTCCCCCACTGTATCCCTTTCCCCCCATTTTTTTTGTCTGTTTTGTTTCTTTTCTCACTTTCTATTTCTCTATATTTCGGGTTCTAATTAGGGCGACAGGCAAGCTGCTGGGGGGGGGGTAGGCCGTAGCCTTCTGCAGGGGTGCAGGGTGGGATGGGAGGGATGGGGTCTCTTTATTGTTCGTTTTTCTTTCAGTTCTATGGCTCTTTTGTATCCCTTTATCGGTACGCTGTGTCTGCGCGTGTCTTTCGTGGTGTGATGGCTGTTGGGGAAGGGGTTGACTTCCCTGCTTCCACGATATTGATTGCACATATATAATGTCTTACAAGCCCTAACCCTGACAGCGGGTCTCCCAGTCCTGCGTGCTTCTATCGCTGTGGGGCGCGTGCAGTAGCGCTGCGTTCCTTCTTTTCCTTTTCTAATATTCTTTTCTCTCCCCCTCCCTTCTTCTCTCTCTATTTGGGTTAGTATAGTGGATGACTATCTTTATGTTGCTTCTCTGGTTCCTCTGTTATGTGCTAGCACGCATTCAGATGGTTGACGGGTGTGTGATGGGTCGCGGTGGGAACTGTTCTGAAGTGGGGCGCCTATAAGTTGATTCCTGTCAATCGCTGCTGTTATTCTTTTTATCAATGCCCTTCCATATTGATGCTTTCAAAACTGCCCGCCATGGGAACTCAGATGTCACAAAGATGCAACTGATCCTGCTATACATCCTATTATATTATAAAATTAACCTTCTTTAATCCTGCTTCCAGCGGTTATATTCAGCCCTTTAATGTTGGATCGCTTGCCTGTAAAACACTGGGAGACTGCGGGGGAACTTCATTATTGTCTCATGTGCTTTCGTAATGTGTCGTGGCCGGCCTGATTGGTTGTAGGCCCGTATAAAAAGAAACAGACCACACAACCTTTCCAGAACATCACCAATGCCGAAAGAAAGGCATTAGACGAACTTCGACAGGATGCCATCTATTCATCAAGCCGTCGGACAAAGGGGTAGGGATTGTTCTACTCACAAAAGAAGTATACGATGTACAATGCACAGATTTGCTCTCTGATCATAAATTCTACAAAAATATAACAACAAACCCAACATAACGTCTCCAAAGGACCATCACACCTATGGTGGATGAGGCTGAAACTAATAACTTGATCTCAAAAAATGAGGTGGATTTTCTCCAGACACCATATTTCTATTACCTTCCAAAGACTCATAAAACCCAAAAACCACCTCCAGGGATTGGGTCGGTCTTTGAACCTCTATCCCAGTTTGTGGACCAATATCTTAAACTTCTTGTCCAGGAAACCCCCACATATCTAAAAGACACCAGAGATTTACTGAACCTCCTAACAGATAAAACCTATTCGGAGGATACAATACTATTAGTTGGATTCAACGTAGAGAGCATTTACACCAGGCTCCCCCAAGAGAAGACCTTAGAAACCCTGAAAAAAGTACTCTTCAACACACAGTGGACCCATAAGACTCCGAGACATTTAATTTTAGAGTGCAGCAGACTAGCACTTACAGAAAATTATTTCGAGTATAATAACACCCTGTACCAACAGTGCCACGGAACTTCAATGGGCAGCACATTTGCCCCAAGCGTGGCAGGGCTCTACGTCAGTGTTTTTGAAGACACCCACATACAAAATGCTAATAACCCTTACTTACACCAGATCCTCTTTTGGAAACGCTATATATATAATATCATCATAATATGGGATGGCGATAAAGAGAGTCTGGCAGAATTCCACAACTGGCTGAACACAAAAGACGAATGGCTCAAGTTTACCTACACAGCCGACAACAGAACCCTGGACTTCTTGGATCTAACAATATACGCTCACAATGGCACCCTGCAGACAAGGACTTACTTTAAATCGACAGCAAAAAACAGTTTGCTTTCATACAAGAGCTTTCACCCCCACCCTCTGAGGGAAAATTTACCTTACAGCCAATTTGTGCGCCTGAGACGCAACTTCAGCAACACAAGAGACTATAAGACCCAAGCAGAGGACCTATGCACTAAACTGAGAGTCAGAGACTACCCAGAGAGAGTGATTAAAAAGTGCAAGAAAAGAGCAACGAATCAACCCAGAGAATTCCTCCTTGACACAATCCCAAGAACCACGGAGAGTGATGTGTTAACTTGTGTGACTACCTACAATGCGTCATCAAACAAAATAAAGAAAATAGTCAACAAGAATTTGAGGATCATCATATCAGGGTCCATAAGTTGGCACAAACCCAGGTTTGCCAATAGAAGAACGTGCAACCTTAAAGACATATTGGTCCACACTAGACAAGCGTCAATCAGGAGAAACGAACCTACCACCCAGTTATGGAACAATCCCCTGTGATGGGCAACTACCCGTGCAGCGCATGTTCTGTATGTGAATTAACAACAGCAACCAAGTCACTACAACTTCTTCCGGATTTCAAATGTACCATTAGGTGTCACTATAATTGTAACATCACACATATAATTTACATGATCACCTGTCCCTGCCACTTGCGTTACATCTAGATGACCAGTCGCAAGGTAAAACAAAGAATTGTAGAACACCGTAGCAACATCAAGTGCCAACGCAATACAACCAAAATGAGCAATCACTATATCAAGAAAAACACACAGTGACAGATCTGAGATGGGTTATCTTAGAAACCCTATTTACCAAGAACCACAATGCAGAAAAGATTCTCTTCAAAAAGGAACAAAGAAGGGTCCACCGTCTAAAAATGAATGTCACAGGACTCAATGACAACATTCCTTGTCAGCTGATTTGCCTAGATATCACATATTTTGAATCACTGGATGCATATGAGCCAAATGACTCATTCGAATAACATAATCCGTTACAGACATTTCCTCCACACAATAACTTTGGATCACTGGATACATATGAGTATAAAGGACTCCTTACACCACACTCTGATATTTATATCCAAGAATGACACTTGTTACATAAGGTTCTTTATCAGTTAAAAGATGAGTAAAATCACACAAAACTCTGTGGGCCAACTTCTAACAGCAGCCCAGTCTAGACACAAAACATCGGAGTAACTGAGCTCACGACAAGGCGCCTGCCCATGAGAAACAAACTAAGAATTAAGAACACATGAGAGTACAGGTTCCCATGTGTATCCTCCGTCATCCGTGAGGAACTGAGTTCAACATACATATAACTAACTTTGAACACAAGTATAATATCTATCCATTATTGTCACAATCTTCGTTGACTTATTTATCTTTTTAAAACTTCATTTGTAGTTCAATTAGCTTCCAGGGAACTACATAATAAGCACTGAGTCTGTCTCCTATGTCTACCATGCACTGATCCAAATTACACAGGAAACCAGTCCGTCTCTGTTCCTGGGGACTGAGAGGCAGAGACAGCACTAGAACCTGCCAAGGTGGTAGCACGAACACCGAGAAGAACATCTGTCTGCTACTAAAACTGCAATGTATAAATGGTAAACTGTGTGTCATATGGCATGTATATATGTCTCCCTTTTTAACAGCAGGTCCGGCAACTCTCAGCACACCCGAAGAGGCAATCACTGATCCCTTAAAAGGTATGATTTCCAGATCCAACAGCGTAGCGTGTGTAAGCGAGCGGATTCACCTTCTCGCTCCCTTTTTTAAGCATAAGGACTCCGCCGCTTAGTTTTGCATATCAAATATGACACGCACCGCCCACGCCACATATACTGTGGCACACCTACAGCGGGTGATAGCGGCTTAAATAAGACATACTTAAGCCGCCGCACTGATACCAATCTATTAAAGGGACCGGGGTTGAGAGAACCAACATGGCAAACGCCGTGGAATTTAATACCGCATTGCGTAATTAAAGCACCGCTGCGGGTAAATTGCTTTAGGAGCATAGACAGATCAACACGCATTATCAAAATAGCCGTCCAGGCTCCAAAGCCAAACAAAAGTATATGACCCATTACTTTTCAACACTCACAGTGACACTTATACCAACCACATATTTAACGGAAAGTCTGTACACATTGAGGACGGGAGTGGGACCATGTTCTTTAGCATACCAGCTGTCACTGCCCAACCCCAGTTTGAGTAACAATTTGATTACATGAATTATATAATTTGATCAATGAGAGAAAGTTTTGCCTAAAAGGGAATAAAAGGATTTTTGCCTTTTGTAAGAAAGATTTGCCATTTTTAAGTTTCTTAATATTTCTTCTTGTACATTAGCACACCAGCATCTAAGATATGGCGCATTGACACAATCTATATATGTTTGTATTGTCTCCCCCTTTTTCTCCTTATCCACAGGTACTTGAAGGCCTTTTCCTATTTCTAGAAAAATCAATCTATGAATCCGACCTGAAACTCATGGTCACTTCACCTTTTTTCTTTTCTCTCTATTCACAATAGAGATACTAGGTCCTGAAGAAAGCCAACTTGACCCATGCGGGCAATTTGTGGTTGAAACATGTCGACCTTTTTATGGACATAACTCAGTGCGGAAGTGCCATAATCAAGCTTCCTACGAATGCCTAATCTTTTTAACCAGGCATTCCTTCCAGCACCAATGAAAATTATCTAACACTGGTTATGAAGCCTTTTTAATTACACACCCCCAACATTTTTTGATCACTGACTCACTACTGTACAAACCAGTGGTTTACCTCTGGGTGGAGGAAGCATTCAATCAAACCCTATGATGATGCTGTCACGTTGCTAACAACAAGGCAGAGAACCAAGATGTACCGCCTATTAAGCCTTGGTACGTGAATGAGCGTTTTTTAATCAGCACCGGAACCGAATAAGAGAACAAAACCCTGGTTACTCAGGACAAGTGATCCCTTCCCCCACTGATTTTTGTAAAATTGCAACTAAGGAAGCTGAAAGGATCACAAACTTTTTCTTCTCCCCCTCCTGATAAAAAACAGAATTTATTTGTAGACATGTGTTCCAAAATGATATCCATTTTAGTTAAACAGTAAATGGTTAGGAAGCAACGCACATAAGATCAAGGGGATCTTTGGACAAAAGATCAAATAAAAAGTATTGTGATACAAAATTTTTGTGTCAAGTATAGCGGGATGTCAAAATATAGTGGATAGGAATATCAAAGGTAAGAAAAAAATTTTAGTAGGCCTGTTTGGCAAATTACGTTCTGCGCGTCGAATTTGCGGAATTTTGGTATATTCGCGTTCCGTGGAGAACGCAGAATTGCCAAAAATTTTGTGGATTCATGGAATTTTTTGCTTGTTTGTGCTTTTAAAATTCGTGTTCACAAGAAATTTCCTCCCGAGCACGCAAACAGTGCACGCGAACAGGAAAAAAGCATTGAGAACGGGCGGAACAGGCAATTCCGAGTGTTCGCGGAATTTCTGGTGCTCGTGGATATTTTTTACCATTTCGCGGAGCTTTGCGTAGCACGACTACTCAAATTCTGACCACCCTTAGAAATTTTAAGTGTTGTTTTTATTAGTGTTCAAAGAATATCACTTTAGAAAATATAGTTGTATACAACATAATTTGTAAGTGTTATTTTATAATTATTTTATTGCAGTGTGTTTGATTTTATGAGTTCTCTTTTTTTTATTTGTGAGTTTAGTAAGCTCATTTATTCATTTTGACTTTTTTTAAGTTTTATTAATGTGTAAAACAATGCATATGTATTTTATTTTAGTAGCAGGATGTAGGGCTTTTATGCAATAAGGATAAGGACATTTTTAAAAACTGAATATTTTATTTAAATGTAATTAATATTTTTGTTAATGACATGCAAATTTATATTGTACCGTTAAGAATGTTGTTTTAAGTTAAGAAGTTTAAAAAAAATAATTAATAATTAACCTAATCAACTTGCAAGTTTTCCTCCCATCACCTTTTGTGTGTTTCATGTACAATCCTAAGTGGTATAGTTATTCCGCGACATTGGACCAATGCTTACTGTGTTACTGGAACCAAGCTGTACCTAGCTAATGAGCCCAATACTAAGGCGAAATTGGTCCTGGGTTGCTTGTGTTCTGGTTCAGGGCAGACCTGACCTAGCAGTTCAGGCTGGGCTGTTCCCATGAGGAGCAAGGTCAAGACTGATTTGCATATGGGTGGATCCAAACTGAGGTGGCATGGTAGGCAAAATAATGATGGGCTTCGATGCTACCCTGAACGATGTTAGTGGTTAGACAAATTGCAAGCATTCATTTTATCACCTTTTGTCTGTTTGTTATAGCACCCTAAGTGGTATAGGTGTGCCCAGACATGAGTCCTATGCTCACATTGTCACTGGAACTAAGATGTACCCAGCAGATGAGCCCAGAACCAGGGTAAAACCAGTCCTGGGCTTGTGTTTTCATTCAGACAGAACCTGCCCCGGAAGTTTGGGCTAGACTGTTCCATGATGAAAAGGGTCAAGTCAAGTCAAGTCAAGTCAAAACATTTATATAGCGCACTACATACCCAGAGGGTTTCAAGGCGCTTAGGAAGGGGAGGAGGATTATTTGTCAAATATCCACGTTTTAAGCTGCTTTCTGAACGCTAGGTGATTCTGGGTGAGGCGAAGGTAAGCGGGGAGTGAGTTCCATGTTTTGGCAGCCAGGTATGAGAAGGATCTGCCTCCCATGGTGGTCTTGTTGATGCGAGGTACAGTGGCGAAGGCTTGGCTGGAAGAGCGAAGTTGGCGGGAGGGGGTGTAGAAGGACAGTCGAGAGTTGAGGCAATCCGGTCCGATGTCGTAGAGTGATTTGTGTGCGTGGGTAAGCAGTCGGAAAGTAATCCTCTTATTGACGGGTAGCCAGTGGAGGTCTTTAAGGTGACCAGAGATGTGTTCGTTGCGTGGGATGTCTAATATGAGCCTGGCTGAGGCGTTTTGGATTCGTTGTAGTTTCTTCTGGAGTTTAGCGGTGGTGCCTGCGTAGAGGGTGTTTCCGTAGTCCAGTCGGCTCGTGACTAGAGCGTGGGTGACTGTTTTCCTTGTTTCGGAGGGGATCCAGCGAAATGTTTTTCTGAGCATGCGAAGAATGTTAAAGCAGGAAGAGGATACGGCGCTGACTTGTCTGTTCATTGAGAGTGAAGAATCCAGGATGACGCCAAGGTTCCGTGCGTGGTCTGTCGGGATGGGTGCATTTCCGAGGGCTTCCGGCCACCAGGAGTCGTCCCATGCAGAGGGGGATTTACCTAAGATGAGGACTTCTGTTTTGTCTGAGTTCAGTTTCAGACGGCTTTGTTTCATCCATTCGGCGACTTCTTTCATTCCTTCGTGTAGGTTAGTTTTGGCGGTGCTGGGGTCCTTGGTGAGAGATAGGATCAGTTGAGTGTCATCCGCGTAAGAGATGATGTTGAGGTTGTGTTGGCGGGCTATGGCCGCGAGGGGGCTCATGTATACGTTGAAGAGGGTGGGACTGAGTGAGGATCCTTGTGGTACGCTGCAGATGATTTCAGAGGCCTCGGACTTGAATGGTGGGAGGCGGACTCTCTGGGTTCTTCCGGTGAGGAACGAGGTGATCCATTCCAGTGCCTTTCCTTGGATTCCGATGTTTCTGAGGCGTTGTAATAGGGTGCTGTGGCAGACTGTGTCGAAGGCTGCAGAGAGGTCGAGGAGGATGAGGGCGACTGTGTCTCCATTGTCCAGTAGAGTTCGAATGTCGTCTGTTGCTGCGATGAGGGCGGTCTCAGTGCTGTGTTTGGCTCGGAAGCCAGATTGTAGTTCAGGCTGGACTGTTGTAATGAGAAGCAGTGTCAGGACTGATTTGGGTCCAAACTGAGGTGGCATGGTGAGCAAAAGAAGGATGGGTGCTGCTCTGAGCTATTGCCAGTGATTAAGCTTATTACAAGGAGCTTCCAATGACATTTTTTGCATTTTATGTACTGACCCTAGTGGCATAGGTATTTCCAGGTGCGGGTCCCATGCTCACTGTTTCACTGGAACTAAGCTGTGCTCAGCTGATAAGCCTGTAAATAGGGCTAATTCTGCCAGGGTTGTTTGTGTTTGGGTTCGTAGAGGACCTGGCTTGGCAGTTCAGGGTTTACTTTTCCAATAAGGAGCACGTACATGACCCCCCCTGGCCAACTCTGTCAGATCACACTGACTGTACATCATTATCTCCTATGACATCCTCTCACTGTCAGAAGACCCCTCCACCACCAGAGCCATCTTCCACAGATGCATGATGATAGTCACGGAGTGGATGAAGGACAACTGTCCCAAACTCCACATGGCCAAGACAGAAGTACTCATCTTTGCGAACAACGCCTCACCATGGAGCAACATATGGTGGCCTGCTGAACTAGCCCCTTCCTACACCCCGACAGACCACACCGGCAACCTCAGCATCATCCTAGACAGTAATATATCCATGAAGAAATAGATCAACACAGTCTCATCAGCCAGCTTCCACACCATAGGCATGATTCAAAAGAGTTTTAAGTGGATCTTAGTTAACGCAAGAAGGACCATCACACAAGCCCTTGCCACTAGCAGACTGGACTACGGGAACACACTCTATGTAGGAATCACCACATGCCTCCGAAAAAGACTACAAACAATACAATACTCAGCTGCAAGACTAATCCTCAACCCCACCAGTTTGACCACATCACTCCCCACCTCAAGAAGCTACACTGGCTTCCAATACAGAAAAGATGCCAGTTCAAGATGTTGATGCACGCATACAAGACCCTGCACAACGAGGGGCCAATGTACATCAACAAACTCATTACCTTCCTCCAACCAACCAGATGTCTATGATCCACCTCCCACCACATCGCAGACAGTCCCCCCACGGAGCCATCATCGGAGGACACTCCTCCTCCACCTGGTGGCCAAAGCTTGGAACAACCTTGCCCTGCACCTCAGGACCACCCCAATGATCCAGAAATTCAAGAAAGGACTAAAGAGCTGGCTGTTCAAATGAACAAGATCCCCACAAAGCAGCTAACATCCCCACTTCCTCAAGGCTTTCATGGGTGATTTGCCGCGCTTCACAAATCTTTGAATGATTGGTCAAGACTGATTTGAATATGGCTGAGTCAAACCTTAGGTGGCAAGATGAGCAATGGAACAATGGGTTCAAGTGCTACCCAGAGCTACTATCCTTGATTAGACTTATTGCAAGCAGCCTCCCATCACCTTTTGTGTTTTTCATGCACAGTTCTAAGTGGCATGGTTACACCAGATAGATGTCCTAAGCTCACTTTGTCACTGGAACCATGCTGTACTCTGCTGATGAGCCCATAATTAGGGTGAAACCGGTCCTGGGTTGCTTGTTTTCCTGTTCAGAGAGGACCTGTCTGGTCAGTTCAGGCTGGACTGTTCCCATGAGGAACAGGTCAAGACTGATTTGCATATGGGTCAAACTGAGATGACATGGTGAGAAAAAGAACTATTGGTTGGAGTACTAGGCCAAGCTATTGCCAGTGGTTAGACTTATTGCAAGCAGGCTCTCATCATCTTTTGTGTGTTTAATGGTTTCTATAGCTTGCACACAGTTTCTTATATGTGTGCCTTCTGGAGGAAGAACAGATGCAGGTTTCTCCAGATGAAGGTCAACTTGTTCTAGCTTTTACTGCAGATGCTGGGTATACTGTGAACTCAGAAAATTACACTCCAATTGATTTTTTAACTTCTTAATACATAATGGGCTTCTCGGCGGGGCACTAATTCAAACAAACCTCTGTGCTGAACAGTGTTTGAAGCAGCACAAGGACAGGCTTCAGCCCCATTTAAATCTGTGGACTCCAACCAATGTTGAACAATTAAGTATGCTTTGGGGTCTTACCCTCCAAATGGGTATTATTTACAAGTCCACAGTGTCCTCTAACTGGTCTGGTGACTCAGGTGCATGCCATTGTTTTATGCTACCATAAGTAGAGATTTTTTTTGCTTCTGCAGCACATACTGCATTTCAGTGATAATACTCACACTCTTTATTGAGACCATATAGACTCTGATCACATATTCAAAATTCATACAGTGCTAAACTACTTTGTCAGGTGATTCAAAGACATCAATAGACCGGGAAAAATATAGCTGTGGAGGAGTCATTAGTGCTATACAAAGATCAGCTGATGTTTAAGCAGTATAACAAAAGTAAGAAGGCTTGCTATGGTAATAATTTGTATCTACTTTGTATACCTATATCCTACGAGAATACAAAGAGAAGGACTTCAGCATTTCACCATCTGGTTGCCCTAAGTTATTAGCTACCAGCTGAAAAATTGAACTGTGCAGTGCTTTTAGTTGTGAATAACTGCTAGTCCTCAAATTCCAAGATCACAACTTAGTGTATCCTTTGACCACTAAACATGACAAGACAACATCCTCAGTCTTTGTGCATGGACCGATGGCTGATGTCCAGAAGCCTATTGCACTTTAGACTACAACAGATACATGGGTGAGATTGATAAACACAACCAGATGCTACAGCTGCATTGCTGAATGTAAGATCTACGTCTGAATTAAGAAGCTGGTTGTGCACCTGATGCAAATGATAGCATACAATACATATGCTGTGTTTTGCCATTCAAAAGACTTTATTTGGTTATATCACATAAATAGCCATAAAAGTACAGATACAAACTCAAGCAATCAATGAGTGTTAAAAAGACATTTAGATTAATATAGGCACACTACATCATGACGAATTACATAATTATAGATTTTCGTGAATAAAAAACATTTTTAAGAAAAGCAGAGACAGATGCCACAGAGAATACATTATCAAGCTTCTGGATTGCTAAAAAGGCAGGTCGACATTGTCTTAAATTCAAATATCTTAAAATGGGCATAATCCACCTTTTTCTTGGAGTTGAATACAATTTACAGAAAAATAAAATATGGATGTCAGATTGGGTAGACAAGTCATAGCATGGACATTTAATAATGCTGTTTGACCAGTCATTAATAACAGGGAAACTCAATAACCTAAAAAAATTTTAAATCTAAAACGAGTCAGTAAGAATCTTTCTTGGTCTTTCATCTGCAGGGTTAAATAAGGTTGGATAACCTGTGAAGTTAATATTAGCTGATGAGAGATCACTGTTTTTTTTCTCAACTCGGTTTTTTCCCTGCAATTTTCTAGATATGTAATGCATAACTTTTTCAACGCTTTTCTTGGGACCTGGGGAATCGACAGGGGGTCCTCAAAGTAGTCAAGATGATCAATGTTAACAAGAAATGTCTTAATATAACTCAGCCACTTCACTCTATGGGCACATTCCGATTTCAGAACATCCCCCAGGATAAGACGATTAAAATGACATTCATCAGTTGTCCATACCCTATGCCATAAAAGAACCGGCTGTGCCCTAATGATATCTTCCGAATAGGGATGGCCCAGCTCAGTGTGGCAGTTATGGGTGGACATACTCTTGGGTAAAGATAAAAGGTACCTCAGAAAGCTGTTTTCAGTTGTCTGTAAAATTGTAACATTCGCATCCCCCCAGATTCCAGCACCGTAAGTGGCAACCGCCACGCAACTTGCTTTGTAAATGCTTAAAAGTTCCTTGACTGGTTTCTTCCCCATCTTTTTACTGAATAATTTTAGGGCCATGATTGATTTAGTAAATAACAATTGTCTACTTTTAACTGCGTTCCCCCATTGACCAGTATGCTCAAACAGTACTCCTAGGTAGGGGAACGTGTGAGTGTGATCTAATGGTTTAGAGTCACTATACATTGTTCTCTTTATATAATTTGCTCCCTTACCACAATTCATACAGAAGGTCTTTGCACTGTAACCCTCAAGTCCAAATGGGTCATGAAGGTGGTGAACGATAAAATCATAGTTTGCATTGCTACGGGAGTCCTTGCCATCAGGACGGCATTGTCTGCATAAATTTGAGCTGGAATTTGACGATTAGATTCCGTTGGCATATCTCGGCAGTCTTGCAGCAAGGTTTTCTCCAAATCATTATTGTAAATAGTGAATAAAAAGGGGGCAAGGACACATCGTTGCCTTACACCCCTTGCAATGTTAAACATTCTAGTGCATTCCCCATTTTTACCAAATCTAATTGTGGCCCTCGGACCATTATACAAATCTCTAAGGAATAAAATATTATTGTCCTCAACACCCAAACGCGCTAAAATTACTCACAATTTACTGTGGGTAACACAGTCGAAGGCGAATGTCAGATCCACAAAGGTTAAAAACATCCTGCCTTTCTTGGCCTTAGTATGTTTTTCTAGGAGGATGTGTAAATTGAGACATTGATCTATTGTCCCGACTCCTTCTCTGAAGCCATATTGCAGGTCGCTAATAATCTTGTGTTCCTCTGCCTATTTATGTAGCCTATTTAGAATAACCCTCTTCCTGAAAAAGTGGGAGAAAAGGATGCCTCCGGATGGCACATTTTGTTGGCTAAACCTAAATCGTTCATGAAGAAAATATAATTCAGGGCATGAGCTGTTGTTGTATGTTCAAAATGTGTTAATATGAACTCCTTGTCCATCATTAGGCCACAATTCCCCATTTCTCCTTGCTTACATATGGCACAATTGAAACCGCCCCCCATATAACAGCATACTCCTTACTTTCATTACATGTTAAGCTGTTAAGTTCGAATCCCAGGGTTTTAAAGACTGCTAGCTTATCTGCAGATGGGACATTCTTATAGAGGTTTATGATCAACCAACAGAATCTTTTGCTCATGTGTGAACCAACTATGTGTTTTAAACAATTATTGATTAAAATCTCCATACTCTCACATTTAAAATTATTCGAAACGTATGTGCAGAGCCCACCTTTGGCTCTGCCGTGTATTGAGCCTATTGCTGGTGTAAATATAGTTTTGAAACCATTCAAATGAAATACTTCCGTCGCCCATGTTTCCTGAAGGCATATAATATCATATTCATCAATTAGTGTAACCCAGTGTGGATTATCTAATTTGGTTCTAAGTCCGGCAATATTCCAAGAGATAAATGACCATTGGCACTTATTCGTACATATGGCAACATCTTGGGTAATCATAGGATTTTCCACAGTACAATCGACAATCCCATCATTCAAGATACTGCCCCCCGGGATTATTTCACTAAATGCCAAAATATCTAATATCTCTGTATTTGCAGATTTTATAGGAGATTTTTCTGGGCAAACAACGTTTACCTGATTGTCCAAACCTGAATTACAAAAAGGATTTTCAATACTATTATCAATTGCATTCTTCATTTTTGGTCAATCCTCCCCCTCAAGCCCAGACAAAGATTCGAAACGGTTACTTATTGGAACATTAAAATAATCTCCTTTCGGAAAGTAACTACCACCATGATGGAATTTGTGGAGCAAGGGACCTCCATACATGGGAAAATTCACTGGCTTATTATGAAGAGTACCTTATAGGTGGTTAAAACCTCCACCAATTGAATTGTAGGGCCTTGGAACACTATAAACTGCGCTGGTCGGTGGGTAAAAATAGGTTAAATCTAAGGTGAATATTTCTCCAGAGATACCATAGTTCTGGAAACCACTGATAAACGGTACCACTCGTGGATCTCTAAAGTTCACTATGATGCAGTCTCCTTCAATGTCCTTTATTTTATGGCCCACCCAACTTACTCTTCACACATTTAGAATTTCCCCCTGCAGGTCTGGTCTCAGTGTTCTATTCTTTCCTAGCCAAAACTTAACTCATAAAAGATTTTGACCCTATCATGCTTCCACTCAGGAACACCAGCTAACACTATGACATATGGATATGAGTCAGGGGGAAGATCTATTCTTTTTCTAATACCTTTTGTACTTATAGGCACAACTTTATCAGGTTCATTAATCCTTCCTGCTTTCTCCGTAATTTTTTCTAAATTATTTTTGTTGCCCTCTACTATAGATGTCGCTTCCTGTACGGCCTTACCATGTTTTTTGGCACAAACGGGCTTAGGTAATGGTATACTCGCTTGCCCTGGCATCTTATTAGATGTACTCAGTTGTTTATCTCTAGACAAAGTGGTGGGTCTAATTTGGGTAGTTTTAGTTTCAACCAACTTACTTAACAATAGAGTTGTCCTGGCTGGTTTTTTGAGTTTCCCTAACTGCATGCTAATTCTTCTGGTTCATTCCAGTAAGGGTAAAATTAAGGATTTGACCAGATGCTCGATATTTTCTAGCGTACTACTTTTACTTCTAGCATCCTTGGTTGAAAGATCAACTATATCATCATGGGGGTTATTAGAGTTAGATCCGATTTTCTCGGAATGTTTAAGTCTGTTTTTCCTGACCTAAGAAGGCTTGGCCGTAAAGTAAAAGGGGCAATTTTAGGCTTTTTAGTACGCCCCCCTTTCTGCTGGTTATCTCCTCGCTTACGCTTTAATTTGTGGCCAATATCCGACGTATGATCAGATATATTAGATTCAATGAGTGGATTATTAGCCAATTGCGAGGGTTTACTGGGGGCAGGATGGGCTCTAGGAAAAACCATGAAGGAATCAAGATTAGCATTAACCTCACTGGAGTCTAGTATGATCGATAGATCCTGTTGCTGTTGAGGTGTAGCATCAAACTGAGAACTAATGATAACCGGTTGTTGCTCTGGGGAGGGTATTGAGGCAATCCCCCTGAGGGAGGATCTTCTCAAAAACATGGGATCAAGTGATAAGCGACGTTCAGTTAAGGCTATCTCCTTCTCCACAGCAGAAGCAGCCCTTTTGATAAATGCATCTAAAGTGCCAGATACACTACTATTACCTCCTCTATTTCCCAGCTTTTTCCCTCTCATATTTTTTGAAGACATTGTCTTCCACAGGAGACGGTAAGTATACCTAGATTTAAAATTAGAGCAATCACTGATTTATATCAGTAATATGGAATGATTAAAATTACAATTACACACAAATATAAGTCTTACTGTGAGATAGATAAAAATAGGGTGGCCCAGTCCAGTCTCTTCCTGCCTCTGACGGCCACAGACGGCCTGCCCTTTGCCCGGGCAAGTCCACGCATGTCCCGCGAAGCAGGGATGTGCGCTTCTTTATGTGCCTCCTGGTGCTGCTGGAGTGTCACTGATGCGCGCCTCCGCTGAGGATGCCGGGAGATGGAGTCCCGGGGTGGCAGCGCGATTTTTGTCAGCGTCTGGTGGCCGTCTCCTCAGGGCAAATGTAGCGAGGCACAATGTCCTGCTCCTGCAGGTAGGCTCTCTGTAAGTTTGGCAAGATTTTGCCATTCATCTCCTGGATGCAAAATGCACTTTCTTGACTGTGATAAGGTAGTCATATGGAAATTGGGGGTAGATGTTTAATCTTATCTACTTAGTTTATTGAAAATGTCCCCAACGTTTATTCTGTGTATCTCCCTGAGACTAAGGGGCTCATCACGATGGCGGAGGGACCGCCACCGCACAGCTGCCGGGACCTCCGCCATCTAACAACAGTTTCCCCCTGCCAGATTATGATGGCGGGGGCATCCTCAGGGAAGCGTGGCAGATGCAAAGACCGTCCACGACGGTTCCGTAAGGTGGTCCTTTTCTGCCCGCCTTGCGCAACCAAAACTTAGGACAGCATTGCAGTGGTGTTTTGCATGTACCGCATTTAGGGATTACGATATCCCTTTCCGCAAGTCTTTTCGCGGCAGTCATCCCTCTGCAAAAAGACAGGCAGAAACAGGTTTGGGGGCCCATAGCGGGACCCCCTTGTGTTAGGGGGAGGTGGGGTGCACTTGGGGGGTACCTATGGTATCCCACTACATTTCAATGCAGTCCAGTCCATCCAACATCCTAATGAGCCCCTAAGTGAGCATGATTGATAGAGCAAAAAGTACTTTACTGTTTCCGCGATCCCTGAAGGGTCAAGGGTTGTCATGTTCAATGGTTGCCAGAAATAATTCTCTCCTTGGTATGGTTCGGGGGTTTATAGTGGCCCTGTGAGCTAGCTGGTCTATAGGCTGGCATACCCTGTGGAGGTGTCCGGAATCAGTCTAGACACCAATCCCTCCCTTTATGTTGTCCTACAAATGCGCAGAAACTATGTATTTTTCGGAATTACATGACACTAGGCTAATTGCGTTTTTTAATGGTGCAACAACTACCTTTTTAAAACAAAACATATGTTATACTAAATCTCAACTTTACAATTATTATAAGCATAAATGTTTGCTGATGTTTGGGTCAACGATTCAAAAAAGGGGGTGGTGATGAACAGAGTGTCTGAATTAGGCAGACCACTCTTACCCAGTCAAGAGATCAGGGCTTGATCCATCACCGTTATTTAGCTCACTGCATCACCCCAGTTCAGAACATGGCTATATGCAAATTAGTCTGACCCAGTGCCTCATGGGAACAGGGCAGACCAAACTACCAAGTCAATTCTTCACCGGAAAGGAGACAAGCTTCCGGGGACCGGTTTCTGGCATTTCAGCCATCGTCGGCCCGGATTGCTTGAATCCTGGTGGTGCAGTGAGCAAGGGACTCATGTCCGAGTATACCCTGCCACACTTGTGGTGGCCAAAAATGATTCAAAAAAGGGGGTGGTGATGAACAGAGTGTCTGAATTAAGCAGACCACTCTTACCCAGTCAAGAGATCAGGGCTTGATCCATCACCGTTATTTAGCTCACTGCATCACCCCAGTTCAGAACCTGGCTATATGCAAATTAGTCTGACCCAGTGCCTCATGGGAACAGGGCAGACCAAACTACCAAGCCAATTCTTCACCGGAAAGGAGACAAGCTTCCGGGGACCGGTTTCTGGCATTTCAGCCGTTGTCGGCCCGGCTTGCTTGAATCCTGTTGGTGCAGTGTGAAAGGGACTCATGTCTGAGTATACCCTGCCACACTTGTGGTGGCCAAAAACGATTCAAAAAAGGGGTGGTGATGAACAGAGTGTCTGAATTAAGCAGACCACTCTTACCCAGTCAAGAGATCAGGGCTTGATCATTACGGTTATTTAGCTCACTGCATCACCCCAGTTCAGAACCTGGCTATATGCAAATTAGTCTGACCCAGTGCCTCATGGGAACAGGGCAGACCAAACTACCAAGCCAATTCTTCACCGAAAAGGAGACAAGCTTCCAGGGACCGGTTTCTGGCATTTCAGCCGTCGTCGGCCCGGCTTGCTTGAATCCTGGTGGTGCAGTGAGCAAGGGACTCATGTCTGAGTATACCCTGCCACACTTGTGGTGGCCAAAAACGATTCAAAAAAGGGGGAGCTTGTTTCCTTGCCAGTGTAAGAATTGGCTTGGTAGTTTGGTTTGCCCTGTTCCCATCATGCACTGGGACAGGAACAGACTAATTTGCATATAGCCAGGTTCTGAACTGGGATGGTGCAGTGAGCTAAAAAACGGTGTTGGATCTAGCCCTGATCTCTTGACTGGGTGAGAGTATTCTGCTTAATTCAGAAACTCTGTCCCTCACCACCCCTTGTTGTCAAATATTTTGTCCACCCTAAGCGTGGAAGGGTATACTCAGATGTGAGACCCTTGCTCATTGCACCATCAGGATTCAAGCAAGCCGGGCCGACGACGGCTGAAATGCCAGAAACCGGATCCCGGGAGCTTGTTTCCTTCCCAGTGTAAGAATTGGCTTGGTAGTTTGGTTTGCCCTGTTCCCATCATGCACTGGGACAGGAACAGACTAATTTGCATATAGCCAGGTTCTGAACTGGGATGGTGCAGTGAGCTAAAAAACGGTGTTGGATGTAGCCCTGATCTCTTGACTGGTTGAGATTATTCTGCTTAATTCAGAAACTCTGTCCATCACCACCCCTTGTTGTTAAAGATGTTTGGGTCAAGTCATATGTTCAGAGAGCAACAAGTAAAATATAGCTGGCAGAATAACCTTCTTTTCCTCTGACTACGGTAAAACCTAGAGGTAGTGAAAGCTTCCCTATGAATATTTCATTAGCAAAGATTAGAGCTGTTAAATACAATACTTATCAAACTAAAAGGAAAATGCTCATTTAATAGGACACAAAATTAAAATGTCAAAGTAGTTTCTGTTCTGTTTAAAGGCAAAGGGAACAATGATAACTCTTGCATGAAATGAATGGTTGATTTTATTTTACTGTTGTAAAAACCTTTGTTAGATTATGAAAATGGAAACAGGCAGTATAAAATTGGAATAATTACGAAGATGTAGGAGGTATTCATTGTGTTATCCTCAGTCAAAATTTCATTCCAGCTCTCTTAAAAATGTTCAGACCTTTTGCTGTTGATTGAGCGTACTGTGTTTTTTGTAGCACTGAACCAAACTCTACTTAACCAACACATGTCATTTCCAAAATTCAATACTTTGAAGACATCCACTATGTTTATAAAACAGTTCGAGAGATATTATCATTTATGGCATTTAAATCAAAATAGTTGAAATATATCGAGATGTCGCCAAAAATAATGTTAACAATCACATAATATTGTGTGCCATTAAGCCAATGCTAAGGACACTACACGTATTGCATATATGATGTATGCGTGATATAACCACCATGATTATTGAAAGCAATGGTATTTTGTAAATAACTTTCTTCTTCAAAGGATCTTCCTGCATAATAAGACAACACAATCACACCTCACTAACAAAGATACAGGTGTGGTTCTTGGTACTCTAATACTGCTATATATTCTGCATCATTCTGTTGCTGCATGCCTCATTAAAATTGACCCCTTTAAATTAAGTTCTGACTATTAATGGGTGAGGGAAGACTGGTTGAAATGGGAGCCTTCACCGAGGTTCTCACTACATCACCATTATCTGTTAGACTATAATGCTTAAGTTGAATATTTAGGAGCCTATTCACAAACTGCAATGATAGTACTTTTAGAAATGCAACAATCTCTCGACTTAGGAACTACAAAACAGTATTCACTGAATTACTTGTGGAGGTCTATCCCTTCTGCTCTCCTATCTTTTTTGTGGGGAGTTCTCCGCCCGACTGCCTTAGATCCCAGCAGACCTAGGTATATTTATTCGTAGGAAATGCAGGAGGGACAGGGTAGAGTACCTGGAAAATAGGAAATATGTATAGCTAAATGGGAGGAGTTAAGGAAGAGAATGGAGGGGATTAGGGCCTGTTAACAAGGGGTTTAGGTAGGGACATGCAGAAACCCACAACATTATAGGCGTATTGCTATTCACAAACTGCACTTCAATAGGTATTACAGCCAGAAAGGACCCAAAACAGTCATAAATGTACTCCTGCTCAGAGCTGGCATAATAACAGCACCACACATGGCCTAGCACGGGTACTGCAACATCCTCCAATAGAAAATAAATGCCCCTAGGAACTAATGTTAAATTAATATAACTTATTTTACATTTCTAAAAATAGAAATACATTTATTTGAATGTAACAAAATATATCAAATGAAATCCTAAATACGATGTTTTATACAATATGTTAATATCCTTTTTATTTTGGATCAATAATGTAGCTTTTATTTATTAAATATAGTTAATTATTTTCCCTTAATTCTGTTAATAATATTTAGCAATTTTACTAGTGAATAAATAAATATAGATGTTGAGGCATATTTGGCATGAATGGAGGAAAGCTGAACAGGGCGATATCGAAGAGGAGATGGTGCTTTTCAACTCTGTACTTTTGCTGGGGTACTTCAGGCTGCCTAGATCCAACGTTGACACCCTTGCACCTGCGTAATGGGCAGGATTGTTGTTGTACAGGAAGGGATACCTTGAGGAAAAATATTCTTTCCATGTGTGGTGCAGAATACATTGCACATAGAAACAGGACCTAATAGAAGAAATAAACATATTTCTATTTGTGACACCACGGTTGGCGTAGGGTATGGTTTTGGTGCAATTCCAGGATTACTGATTTCACATGGGACAAAATATCTGCTAGAGTCTCACCAGGGGCAAGGACTCCAAGCCCTAGGCTCCTTTCGCCATAAGGATGCGGAAACATTTCATGCAGTGCTGAGCGAATGCATTTAATCTGGTTGCGAAAGCATGTGACAAACCTCTGCATGGGCCTCACTGGGGGTCACAACTCCATGTCCCAGGCTCCTCTCTCCACCAGGAGCCTGATTCATCCAATGCAGTGCTGAGTGGACGCAGTTATTCTGCTGCTGCTTCCCTCTGTGTGGGACAAACCTCTGCTTAGACCTCACTGTGGTCTAGGTCTCCAGGCCCCAGGCTGCTATCGCTGCTAGGAGGTGTAAACATTCTACAGAGCACTAAGCAGATGCATTTAATCTGCCAATGGTTTCCGCAGAGCAAAACAAACCTCTGCTTGGATCTCACCAGTGGCCAGGACTCCAAGCCTCATTTAATCTGCCACTGGTTCCCGCAGAGCAAAACCAACCTCTGCTTGGACCTCACCAGGGGCCAGGACTCCAAGTCCCAGCCTCCTCAGACCACCAGGAGGCAGAAACATTCTATGCAGCACCGAGCAGGCACATTTAATCTGCAGATGGTTTCTGCTGGTTTGGACAACCCTCTTTTGGGGCAAACACCGGGTGCTGAGACTCCAAGGCTCAGGCTTCCCTGATTGCCAGGAGGCAAGAAAATCCTATGGAGTACAGAATGGGTGCATTTATTCCGTAAATGGTTCCCCTGACACAGGACAAACCTCTGCTTGTGCCTCACCAGGAGCTGGGTCCCCAAGCCCCAGGCTTGTCTCGCCATCAGGAGGCAGAAATATTCCATGCAGTGCTAAGCAGGCACATACATGTTCAATGATTCCCTCTGCTTGGGCCAGGCCTCAAAGCCCCAGGTTCCTCTAGTGGGCAGGAGGTGGAAAACGTCTATGCAGTGCTGAGCAGCCACATTTAATTCACCACTCTTTCCTGTGGCCTAGGAAAAATCTGTACTTAGGCCTCACAGAGGGCAAGGACTCCAAGGTTCCTCTCAATGCCAGAGGAAAAAACATTCCATGCAGCACTAAGGGGGTACCTTTAACCTGTCCCTAATTCCTGCGGTGCAGGACAGACCCAGGGACTTGCCCAGATGAAGGGTGGGCTAAGAGTAGGCTTGTCTGCGCCCGGCCAAGCCCGAACAAGGCTGGTGCTCCCTCTTGGTCATGAGACTGAGAACCAGCTGACACCCTAAGGTTTATCCTATTTCTTTTTTCAGGCTCACAAATTAATTTATACATTTGGGGTAGGGGAAAGCCAATCCCTCTCTTGAGAAAAAGGGAAACACAGACTTCAGAACAAAGACAATTACAAAGTATTTGATATTAGTTATAGTGGCTCTCAGCTCCAACAAGAGCTTGGTGGAGGACAGTATCAATGGCATTAGGAGAATATAGCTTACCCCAGTTGTAGAATCTCAAAGTATTATCTCAACCATGGGCAGTACAGGAGGTTTAGAAGTGAATTATAGCACTGCTGACAAACCGAGGTTCAGAGAAGAAGGGCAGCATGAGGTTGCTTGATCTAGACAAAATAAGAATCCATGCGTATGTCTGGGCTCAGGCGATGATTTTTTATCAATGATTACCACAATACCCATGGCCAGATATATCAAAGTTGTGCATCGCTCTTTTACCAAACAGGGGCACAAAGGGGATGCAAAACCTAAGTAAGATTCATCATGCCACGTATTGCCACCATGCGTGGCCCTGCATGGCTTAATAAATCTAGAGCAGTGCAACACTGAATATACTGCTGCATTGCTTTACACGCCCCAGGAATCCATCAAAATGCAACACCTCCCCAGGATGATGCATAACATGGAGAAATATTTTCATTTCACCTCATTTGTTCCTCTCTCTATGTGTGCTACAAATGCCACAGAGGATTGTTTCTGTGCAGGAAGGAGTCCCTTCCTACACAAAACAATCCTGCCTGCAATACAGGCACCTTTGCACCATGTCACAAGGGTGCCTGCATTGACTCTAGGCAGTACATTATGCACCAGCACAAGGAATGGACAGGAGTGGGCTGTATAATGGTAAATGAAGTGCATTCCTGCCCTTTGTCTCTCATGCAGCACAACACAGCAAGAGTGCTTGCGCCACATGAAATAATGATAAATCTTCCCACCATTTCGCCCCCAATTAAAAGGTAGAAAAAGTTCCCACTGCAACCGTTATCCAGAAAAGGCTAACAAACCAAGCACCAGGCATCTGGAAAGTGGTTTCCATAAACATTTGAAAGAAACTAGTCAGCAATTCAGGGAAAATAGACTTGAAGGATCTGTCTGAGTTGAAATTAAGCATACAATATCATTCCAAATGATTTGATAAGCTAGAGGGTATGGTCAAAGATTCCTGCACAGCAGTCTTTGAGAAAATAAAAGTAATAGATGATAAATTAATCAGGTTCCCTTCGCGTAAATTATTCTTGAGACACAACAAAAGTCAACTACCCTTAATCAACATATTAAAAATAATATTCCGATTTCAATTGCAAGGGTCTATACCACATCTAACTATTGGTCTGCAGTTAATCAAGAGAAGAGTGCACCAAACAAGTTTAGCAGTGTCTATCCTCAACTTCCTTCATAATGTAAACCGTACACAACAGATTTGAAGGACGTTCCAACGTTGTCACTTTCAAAGAGTGAAGATTATGCTGCGTAAAAAAATAGTTTATTGGCTTACATCTAACTCTGAGTGATCATGTGAGAAGTTCATTCTGTAATGAAAGCCATCCCTGTATTGGTGTTAATGGAAAGCAGCTCACAGGGGACTTAGGGCCAGATGTAGGTCACCAAATACTGGTCAGTAACGGCCGACCGGTATTTGGTGATTGAGATGTGGGGGCCTATATTTTAACGAATCGCTAAATTTACCGATTCGGTAAATTTACCAATTCTGTAAAATAAGTAATCGGTAAATTTACTGAATCGGTAAATCTATATGTAGGTGGTACTGGAAACAGTGCCACAGGCCCCTAGGAATTTGTTATTTACCATTTAATACTATTGCATGGTAAATAACAAATTCCTGTGTACATGCACATCTGTGCATGTACACCTTTGCCATGTGGCACACACGCATGCCCTGAGGGCATGTATGTGTGTCACATGGCACACATGCCTGAATCAGGGGTGCAACAGGGTGTCAAAGTGACACCCTGTCCCCTTTGTAAATTCAGTAATTTTACCGAATCGGTATTTACGGATTCGGTAATTGACATTGGTTCCTATGGGCCTTAAGGCCCATCGGAATCAATGACAGTTACCGAATTGGTAAATACCAGTTCGGTAATTACCTAATGTTACAGAATCGGTAAAAAAATCAGTAAAAATACATACATAGAATTTACCGATTTGTAAATACCGAATCTGTAAAATTCGGTATTTACTAATTGGTAAATGCCATTTACCTACATCGGGCCCAAAGTGATTATTAATTTAAAAAAACCTCCCACCATGACATCTTTCCTATAGCATCTCCACCGACTAAATTTCGACTCAGGTTCAATTAAAGCTTTCCCATTACATTATTTTTGCAGACCTAATTTCTCATTAACTGAGTCTCCTCCTGTACCAACAAATACAAATGTACCCAATGGCCAGATGCTCTACAATACTGAAACAAGGAACAGTTATTAGGCCCTAGCCTCACTGGATAGTCTGGACTGACTCAAAACCCATTGATATTTTCAATACCCTGCTGCACGAGTCCTCAGGGAGATACAGTGGAGAATACTATCTAACAAACCCCTCAAGTGAACTTTACAGGGGTTTCTTCCCCTGTCAACTCTATATCCAGTCACTGTGTTAAAGTGCTTACATGGAATGTTGCAGTGATTCATTCACATTTATGGAATCCAGATTAGGTAAGAGTTATAAATTACTTTGATATAATCTGTTTTCAAGAAACCTGGGTCCTTGTCATTTTAGCGTTCATGTTTATTTAAATGTATCTGTAGCCCAGCATTTCCCTTACTTGCAGGCACACCAAAAGGGGGTTTAATACCCTGATTTCAGTTAAACTGTCTAAACTTCTTGTAAAAGAAATTCACTCTACCCTTTATATCTGATGCTGCTTTTAATGAACCACAATTTATTTGACTTAATGTTGAGCAGTTTTTGTAAAACAATTTTTATATTAACTCTACAAGGTTATTGAGGACCTTGAAACTGCTATTGTCAATTTCAAGATTGGCATACAAAAGAGGTTCTTTTTTTATGGGTAGGAGATTTTAATCTTCTGTCTTGTAATTCAAGTAGTGCTAGGCCCTGTAGCTAATAAGATATAGAAGGTAAGGGGAGGACACATATTAAGCATGTTCGTTATGGGGAGCAACTAAACAGAATCAAAATATCTAGGAACCTGGTTTTTGCCAGTGACTATAGATGTTGAAAATACCTTCCTATCCTACATTTAAGGGAAATGGGAACTGAAGTAATTTCAATTTCATGATTGTCTCTCTTGACAGGTCACCTCTGTTGTTGGAGTACAATGTAGTCGCTAGCTGCATTAGTTAACATAACCCACTTATGGGTTCCCTTGATCTAAACCAATTTGATGACAGCACACATGTGGAGAGTCAAGAGACAGTCTATAAACAAAATAAAAGGGTCGGGATCAAATGGGAGAATGCTGGCAAGATTGAATGTATATGTGAGTTTATTAGAGATAATCTGTAATGACCACCCACTATGAAGATCCCAAGAACATTCTAGAGGCTTTTTCACACTGTGTTTATTTCCATCTACACTGGAATATTAGTACATAAAGTGGCCAAACACAAACCGCAACAAGGTTGGGTCAATCATGCTTGTACAACCACTCACTAACAGCTAAAATCAGCCCTCTCCAAAAGGCCACATTCTAGGAACGAAATTATGTGTCTTATTATGACTTTGGCGGTGAGGCAGCAAGCCGCCACGCCAGTGCCCCCAAAGCACCAAAGCCAAAATTAGACCGCCTGCCAGATTATGACTGAAATCCAGGTCTGGTTATCCTGTGGTGGCTGGCCCATAGCGGTGCCTGTTTAAATGCTCATAGGAGAGCTGTAGCAGGCACCGCAATGGGAACTCCATTGCAGCTTCCTGCAGGGCATGGACTGTTAGGAGGCAACAGTTTGTCCCCCAACACACTTTTCATGGCAGGCTCACCACCATGAGAAGCACGGCGAAGAAGAAACTCATGATATTATGCTTGGCGGGCCACAGCAGCCCGGCAAGATTGGCTCATGAACTGGTGAGGGATGTCATCAGTATCTACAAGAGCAAATGTGTTGCTATAGGGAGCTATAATGCTGGATTCTAGGGGAATAAGGAAGCAAAATTGCTATAAAGGGTGGAAAATACATTTTATGCAGGCTGTTGGCTGTCTCTCAAACCTCCCCCACTTTTATATGTCACTCAGAAGTCTCGAGCACTGATCTGTTTATCTCACAGAGACAAAATGCAGATTTCAGTTGCTAATTCCCAGCTCTGCCTGGACTCCCAATCTCTCTCCAGGAACACCACGGATATATCGCTGGGTCAACCCGGGTGAGAGGGTTTGGATGACAGAGAGAGAGAGATATGATTGATCCACATGAACCCACCCTTTGATGGTCTCAGTGCCGGTCTTCAAAGGAATGGACACAGTCCAGAATGAAAATAGCCAGTTATCAATGAGTATGGTAATGGTTGGGCCTACATGCTCAATTTGTGACCCACATCACCTGATAAGATCACCTTTCCTGTGTTTTTTGATCTCTCTACCTCAATACATGGTTTCATAGAAGTCTTTGTAATCACCTGCAATAAAGGGATTAATTAGCTACAGTAGGTAATGTTCCCTTATCCTATCCCTATTTGATACGTGCACCAACCTATGAGGTAATATTAGAATGTGGGGATTCAATCTCTCGAGCTCTCCTGCCTGCTCGGTTATTTCACTCGATTGGAGCCCATGTGACAAACAAATGTACAACAAGCTCACAAATGAGAGCGTAGAGTATTAATATCACAAGACATTTCCATATGTTTGTTGTAGCCTTAATAGGTACATGATTACCCGGTTAATTCCAAATGACAATCACTGCACATTGATTAGAGCGTTTTCACACACTGTTATAAAATGTCATGCAGTCATGTCCCTATACATATTTATTTATACTTCACACTAGCAACACAGAGAACAATGCGCTTAGCACCCGACACTGTAGTGAAATGTCAGGAAGTCATGTACACACTAGTGCCAAGGAGCACAATGCGCTTAGTATCTGAACTGGTAAGCATTCATGTATTCACTCTGCACTCTTGCTTTGATATTCATTTCTTATTTGTCTAATGTGGCAAGCAGAGTAACCTTTTGTGAGCACAACAATGGATAACATGATGTGGGCAAATGGAATCGTAACATGATGCGGGCAACTGACATTATAACGTGAGCAAACAGTGTGCCTCCCTTGAGGCCCTCAATGCCTTAGGGCTAAAAGGGTTTCACCCACCATCAGGTGTCTCAACCAGGGCTGCTGCAGCTTCAGTTGCTGTGGGCTCGGCTGGACAGTGCCTGGAGTCTTATCTCAGGCAACCCGCAAGTTTTTCACAGGTCTTTAAAGACCATTTGCATATTTAAATACCTTTGTCAATTGTTAGCGGAGGATAAGATTTTTTTCTGATTTTAGTACCCTCTGGGCCCCCACTCGGCCTATTCCTAACATTTGTGTTTTACATGTACTGCTGTAGTGTGAGAATGCATTTCATTAAAAGGAATATAAAGTAGGGTTGCCCCCCCAAAAAAAGCAAACCATGTGTTGTTTAAGGAGCCTGCAAAGACCTGTCTTGACACTAGATACGGTTATAAATAAAATAAAGTATGTATTAATTTAATATGTGAATTTTCTGTCTTTGTTCCCTTTAATTATCAGTCATGGATCATTCAGCAGCCCAAGAACACAATTAAAAGTGCATTCTATTTATATTTGCTGTTCAGAGTATGCACAGATAGGTGCTGAATATACAGCTTTAGGTGACTGCTTAATGTTGTACCATCTGGGACATCAACATAATGAGCTGGCAACCCTAATCATAAGACTGAGAAGTTTGTTGCACAATCAGCACATTATTTATTTCCTCCACCCTCGAACCCTGAATAATGCCATAACAGCAATAGTTTAACTTATATCGGAAACCCTACGCCAGCCGTCAATACAATGCTAAATTGCTTCAAGTGTCTGGGAATGCACCAAGCTTTCAGACAACTCACTAATCATTCTCACCCTTCACTTTCACGCTCACCCTGCAATCAAAGTGATCGCACTGCACTCACACTGTTTACCATGCACTCACACCATTCACCCGCTCACCCTGCACTCACAGTGATCACTCTGCACTCACAATGCACTTGTGCTATTCACCCTGTATCACACCCTGCAGTCAACCGAGCACACTACTCACCCTGCACTCATGTGACATTTCACTCACCTGTCCCCCTCACTTCTCAAACTGCAAACAATGCATTGATTCATCCCATCGGAACTTACATCTGCAGCCAAATTTCATATTGTAACTTCACTCACCCTGCCATCACTCCTTTTGCCCCATTCTCACATTGTCGTGTCACTCACCATGCACACATATGGGTACTCCTGCCACCCACAGATCGCAGAGGGTTAATGTGCCTGCTACAAAGGACATGTACCATGCGGATCACAGAACTGGGTGTGAGTAAATCTAGGAGTAGCGACATAAAAAAGGAAATGTTTGTCAGAAAGGTGCAATAGAGAGATGAGGTATAGGTTCATTGATACAACATAGACGCTGTTTTTTGTTGTATTAAAATATTTTTAACCTTTTTTCACAGGGCACCGTCAGTAATAAGAAAACAAAACCAGTACATCTGCGAGCCAATATGTACAAAAACAAAAGCAAAAACAAACATGAGCATGAGTTGAAAGCTTTTGCAACGTTTAAGCCTCAGTTGGAACGGTCTATATGTTCATAAATTGAGACTGAAAAAGGCATACTTTTATACATAGATTTATACATAGATCAGCCAAAAGGTAGTTGCAGTATACGTCAAACAAATAAAGTAGATAAAGGGAATAAAGCATAAGACGGTAAAGGGGTATGGGATTAGCTAAACACCCGGGGCTTGCCTTTCCTTCCAGTTATTAAGGGGCTCCCATATTTTTAGCCCTAATATTCTTCCTCTTTTACCTTTCTTTGCATAAATCCCCTTCTCAAGGTTAGTATTTAGCAACCTGGCCAACCATTGATGCAGAGTGGGTGAAAGTCGGCCAAGCCATGCTGAGGCAATACAGATTTTAAGCACCGCCATAGCAACAAATAAAAAATAGCCAAATTGAAGCTGAGTGGCATCTTCACTTACCCCAAGCAGAATTCTTGCTGACGTCAACCTGACCTCTATTCCCAAAGACCTTTTCAAAAAGTATTCAATATATCCATGTAGAGGCTGCAAGTGATGACACGTAGCAAAGATATGTATTATGTCTGCTTTTAAACTATTGCCACAACTGAAATTAATTACGTGCCTTTCCCCCCATTGTGCAATCCTGGCTGGTGAGTAATATAATGAGTAGATTGTCTTGTAATGTTGTACTTGGAGGGCCACTGAGCAAAGAATTTTCTGGCCAAAGTCTAATGACAAACGGAATACCTCCTGTCCTATTCCTAGCTTGTCTGCCCATTAGATTTCATATTTCTCAAGATCATCATCTCTATTTCCAATCAGCTCAGCATAGAATTTTTTAATCGTGCAGCCAGTTCCACCTTGGATAGCTTCCATAATTACGTTCTTCCCAAACCCCCTTGATCCACCTTTCTTAGTGGCTAGGAAACTCCTAACCTGTAAGTACTTAAAAAAGTTCCTTGGATTGAGACCATATGTTAACCGAATATCATCAAATTGGCGCTGTCCCTCAGCCCCGATCACATCCCCACCTTTATTAGCCCCCGACACCCCCATTTTAAGAAAACAGTGTATGAAAACATCTCCAGCGGTAATGCAGGATTCTCAAATAACCTAGTGTATACATTGAATCTCCCTAAACCAAACTTTTCATGACTGCCTTCCAAATAATGTGTGCTGCAATCAGAGTTTTGAACTTTGTTCTTTTAAAATACCTGGGATCAGTATATTTCAAGAAAGCGTTCTCTGCCTCACCACCAAGCACAAGTGCTATATATAGCAGTAGATCCTAGTGCATCCTCCGTTTCTGTCTCTGCTCCCCCTAGCAGGCCCATCATGTATTATAGGGCTGCTGCCCAGTAATACAGCTTAAAAGCGGGCAAGGCCCATCCACCTCTTTCCCTGGTGACATGTACCTTAACGCCCTCCTTGTCTTGCCGTGTGCCCAGACAAATATGTTTATCATCTGCTCTAATATGTTAAACCACTTCACCTCAAACATAAGCGGGATTGCCCTGAACAGGTAGAGAAATTTTGGAAGAAGGATCATTTTAACGATATTAGTGCGCCCTACTATGGACAAATGTAGGTATGGAACCTGTCCAGATCCTTCTTGGCTTTATTAAGTATTGGACCTATGTTTCTCTCTACCAGATTGTCAAGGTCCGCGGAGATATTTACCCCCAGCTACACTCAAGATTGCACCACACGAGGGTCTACGCAGTCTGCCTTCCCAATATTAATGATTTGGGTTTTAGATTTGTTCAGGGCATAACCTGAAACCGGGCCAAACCGCGGCGCTTCCACCTCCACCTCTCTAATAGCCTCTGTGGGTAATGAAGTGATAGCCGCCACATCGTCGGCATAAGCCAAAATCTTACAGTGACCTCTATGGGTATCCAGTGGGGGAATGTTGCTGTTCACCTCCATTTTACGAACTAATGGGTCTATGTACATAGCAAAAATGAGGGGAGAGCACGGACAACCCTCGACTCTGACACCATCGAACTACAAAATTATTGAGTCAACAATATCGTGAACAAAAATATCTATACAACATACGCAAAATAGAAATGACGCTAACACTGATAAATTAATATGGTCTAAAACAATCTCGATTACAAAAATATCGATGACAAAAATACGGAACACAAAAATATCAATAAAATTAATACAATAAAACACAACAAAAATATCGATATAAGCAATATCATCAACACAAACATCAATACAATACATATAAACTATATCGAAAATAACATTTAAACATAAAATATAACTACTTACAATAATATAATAAAATACCATATACCAATTATTTTGAAGAAACAATAAAAGAAAGACAATGTAATCACATTGATTAAAACAAATAAATAAAAAATACAAAAACAATTAAATAAACAAACATTACAACAATGAAAATCTTTCACAAATAATTTTTTTTTTTAAAAACAGAAATATATATAATTCATAACATTATATAACACATAAAATTAAATAACAGCAAACAAAATAAAAACAAACTATAAATAAACACAATAACTAATAAGCAAATTCAATAGTAACAGCTAAAAAATTCCCAAAAACTATCTTGGCGAATACATTTAAAACACACAAACACAAACCAATAGAACACTCTAACTAATTAAACAAACACTATAAAAAACAAACAAATATTTCACATAAAATTTACTGTATAATGGACAACCACGGAGGAAGAGCAAACCTTTGAGAGAAAAAATAGAAAACGAAAAACAACTAAACCAAAAACTATTGCAAACATCCCGCAATAAAGGTGAACACAATACTTTGTATCTAAATAAATGAATACGTTTTAAAAAATATTATAACATGTTTTCCTTTATATATAACAGACTCAACTTTACTAACATTGCACCTACAAAATTCAACATAAAGTTTTACGTACACAACAACAATAAAATGTAACACAAAGTAAGTATATGATAAAACCAATAAATAACGTAAATTATTTAAAGGTAACATATATAATAAAATAACAAAACATAGCTAACAAATGTTTTTCTTTTTAGCAGCTTCTACGAAATGCAACAAAACCACAACATCTACCAAGGACACTCCATCAACTAAAAAAGGTAAGTATATTTATTTAATTACAAATAAAAAGAAAGAAACAGTAAATAATACTGATGATCTAATTAACTAAAATTCCAACATATTCTTTTATGTTTCACAGATTATACTTCACAATAACTCCAGCCAAATACCCAAAACAAACATTATGTTAGAAAAAAAATACAAATTTAAAATAAGGGAAAAATATAATACAAAGTTGGGAGTCCATTAGGATGGCGGTCAGAAAAGTACTCCAACCGCCTTAGAAGTGGAAAACAACCGCCCGCCGGGACCGCGGATAAACCGGCGGTTGAATTAGGAACAACTGCCAAAAAAGACCGACCCCGGCGGAAGAGGGCAAAGAAAAAACACCGGTCTCGGGCGGTGATGTCTAAAATCCAACTGCGGTGGTCGGAAATGCAGCGTAAAACGACAACCTGCCGCAAGCATAGCGGAGACACCACACAGGAAATTAGGATATCCCCAATGGTCCTGCGGTATGATCCGCTGTTTCTGACCGCCGATCGCACAATGCAGTGAGTGGGAGAGCCAGCGGAAGAGCTGCAGTACAGTCACCGCAGCAGACTAGCCATACAAAACATGGTGGACGATGCAAAAACCCCACAATAATGCCAAACAGTGCACACATCTAAGTAGCCATGCCCCCCAAATACACAAAGCACATCCCAATGAAACAAATACATGCCAAACAGAAATATACAATTTCCAGGACAACACCCACAACACACCTGACAGCAAATTCCCCATTTGGACCCACCAACATAGCTGAGTATAAAACGAGCCCCTTCACTGACCACAATCCTTTGCTACACCCCAGAAGAGAAGGGCATCCACCAGACCTGGGAGGAGAGGCAAAAGAACACAGCACACTCAACACCACCACCACCACTATCACAGCAGCACCAACAAGCCCCCGGCCTATAACACACCTCACACACCAACACCATGCCCACCACCCACACCTCTGCATCCACAAACACTTTGCACACTGTGTCCACACATAAAATGCCCAAATTCACAGAGAGTAAGTTGACGGTCATGGTAAATGAGATAGTCAGAGTGGATCAACAACTGTTTGGTAGCCTGGTACAACAGACACCATTAGCCACAAGGAATGAAATGTGGGAGAGGATAGGACAAATGGTCATTGCAGTAGGGACCGCCCCGCGATTGAAGAAGGAGATCATGAAGCAAAGGCATGATCGGGAGAGGGTTTTCAAAGAGAGGAGGAGCAAGAACTGGGAACTGGCTAACAGGACTGGCAGTGGCCCTCCCATCCCACCGAAAACATTCACACCATGGGAGGAGATACTGAATCCCAAGAGTCTCACAGGTGTATCCGGGGGAGTGGAGGTTGGTAAGTACAAACAAATGTTAGCCAACACAATGATATGTACTGTCTTGCACAACCAAAAACTCACACCACCCAAGACAAATCCCATCCATCTGCACCCCACACCCACAAAAACCTGTCTCACAGATCCAACCTTCACTCACTCCCATTTACTCTAAACGTAGCTAGCAATATTACCATGGGAGCATGAGCACAGGAAGCCTGTACTACTACTCCCACCATGCCCCCTGTCCCTCAGCCTACCAAGATGGAGCCCTCCCCCCACCCCACCCAGAAGCAGTTGGAAGCCATGGCATTGTTCACCTTCACCTAACAGGTAAGCAGCCATCTTGCCTGGCAGGCCTGTTTGGGGGAAGGAGACCTGCACTACTACTCCCACCATGCCCCCTGGCCCACACTGCAGCAGGATGGAGCCCTCCCCAACCCACCCAGAAGCACTTGGAAGCCATTGCAGTATACCAAACTAACAGGTAGTTAGACATCTTCCCTGGGAGGCATGTATGGGGTGGGAGGCCTGCACTACTACTCCCACCATGCCCCCTGTCCCACAGCATCAGCAAGATGGAACCCTCCCCACCCCACCCAGAAGCACCTGGAAGCCATTACAGTACACCAAACGAACTAACAGGTAGGTGGCCATTTTCCCTGGGAGGTCTGTTTGAGGGAGGGAGGCCTGTACTACTACTCCCACTATGCCCCCTCGCCCACAGCCTAGCAGGATGGAGTGCCAGTCCCACCCAGAAGCAGCATGCAATCATTACATTGTTCACCTTCACCTAACATGTGGGTAGCCATCTTCCACGGGAGGGCTGTTTGGGGGTGTGAGGCCTGCATTATTACTCCCACCATGCCCCTTTGTACCACAGCATCAGCAAGATGGAGCTTTCCCCCACCCCACACAGTAACTGATGGAAGCCATTGCAGTACACCAAACAAACTAACAGGTAGGTAGCCATCTTACCTGGGAGGGTGTGTGTGGGTGGGAGGCCTGTATTACAACTCCTAGCAGTCCCCCTTGCCCCACCCCTGAGCAGGATGGAGCACTCCCCACCCACCCAGAAGCATGTGGTAGCAATTGCATTGTTCACCCTCAACTAACAGGTAGTTAGCCATCTTCCCAGGTTGTGCTGTTTAGGGGTGGGAGGCCTGCAATACCACTCCCACCATGTCTTCTTGTTTCCTAGCTGAGCAAGATGGAGCACTCCCTCCCACCCACAAGCAATTGGAAACCATTGCATTGTTCACCTTCACCGAACAGTTAGGTAGCCCGTACACGCACCCACACATTTGTCACAAATGAAAGCATGCCATATGGCAACACCAGCCCTCTCATTGCACAAATATGCACACCGACCTTGCATGACATGCACAGTGTGCGCACAGGTAAGCAAAGTGAACTGTCACAGCTACCATAGAGTCACACACCAATGCACATGCACAAAGAAGACTGGGCACAACCATGCACAGCTCACACTGATGAGTGCATTGCCATGTGGCCCAATCAGCAAGGACCATTACAATATTTAGGAAGCTTGTTTGGGCTCGTAAATCTAAATCTGTACATGACAGGAAAAAGTCATGCAGTACAATACAATGGCCAGTCCATGGCCAGATGAAATACTGCTCATCTCAAACAAAGAAAAGAACCCTCAAATTACATAATGGCTATCTGTGATCGATACACTCGACGGAAACATCACCCTGGTGAATTCTGTAAAATCATTAGACATCACTTTAGACCCGAAACTTAATATGACCAAACACATTAAGATCTCTGTGAAGAGCGCCTTCCTGAGCTTAAAGCTATTGAACAAAATAAAACCTTTCATCCCAGCCAAGGACCTTAAACAAGTTACCCAATCACTGGTGTTATCCAGATGAGACTATGGGATTGCAACACTGCCAGGCTTAGCAAAGGTTCACCTGCCCCCCCTTAAAACAACACTAAACACAGCACCAAGAATGTTCACAGGAGTGAAGAAATTTGACCATATCTCACCCGCATTCAGAGAACTAAAATGGCTCCCAGTTGAAATGTGTGCCAGTTTCAGAACAGCCTGACTCACCCACAAAGCCCTTCACACAGGCAAACCCGAATACTTGGCCTCTAAACTCAAAAAAGACGGACAAACCAGGTACCTCCGGAGCTCAAACACGCTACTACTCATCCCAATGAAAGCACGCAAACAAAAAACCGCAGCCCGATCCTTCACGGGAAACGCGCCCAAAATCTGGAACGCTATCCCTCCTCATAAAGGAAATATCTCCTCATTTGCGAAATTCAAAGAGCAACTTAAAAATCTTTTCCTGGATTGGTCCCTAGCAAAGGGTCATGAGACGCAGAAGAGCTATTGACAATACCCACCGAATGGGGGGGGGAAACCGGATTACAGTCCTCCTGATGAGGTACTACGAGTACGTATTGACACTGGTGACTTATCCCTCTAATACGCAAAGTGTATACCCGATATTGTCTTGAGACGTTTGACACTTGTGCAGATATCTGCACTGTTCCTACCGTGAATGTTTGTTTGGTCTATCCTTTCGAACGGTTGTGAAGCGCTCTGGCTAGTGCTATATAAAACTTCATGCTGGTCCCTACATGGCAACAAGTCCCAGTGAACATGACTCCAGAACGATTTGCAAGGTATGCATTGATGCCTCACTACATGTACAAGTAAAGTATGTACATCGGCACCATGTTAGGAAGCACAGTAGTGCACATAGAAAACGATGTGAAGATCTGTCAATTGCGTAGTGTACAGACAGTGGATGACACACAGCTAACAGAATGCTTGCAGAGTGCACAACAATGACCATTCTCCGTCTAATCCACAGGTTACCAAGAACTTACTGCTGAGGACAACACCAATGACCAGCAGAGCCAGTCTCACCCCCGGTACGTGGACTCTCGGATGTAGACTCCCAGGATTTTCAGGACGATGAGCTTGAGGCCGGCCAATCTGGTGTGCCAGGGAGCAACAAGTCCCAGGACCCCATCCTCCCCACCACCACGTCTGCAGCAACAACAACTGCACAGCAGACCCCTGCCGTTACAGCCTGTGTGTCCACCGACACCACTACCACTGCTACCATCAACACCAGTGCCACCTGCTAAACCCTCCCTTTCCTAGGGGATGTCGACCCTGCACCAACAACTGAGGATGGCAGGGAGAGTGTGCGGGGACCCACAGTGGCGAGGCGACTGGTCCGTGGCAGCAGGGCAGGTGGTAGGGCCAGGGTCACACTCAGACACTAGGAGGCTGGGACTCCATCGTTTGAACACATCACTAGAGTCCTTGGGGCATACGAACAGGCCCAGTGACAATCAGGCCAAGCTCATCCTGCTGATGAGATCCATCGACACACGCAATGGACAAATGGTGGACCTCATTGGCCAGCAAGTGGCGTTACTGAGGGACAGGCCTATGTCCCAACCAACACCTGCACCCCCTTCTGTTTTGCCATGTGGTATTGGGTTCTCCAGGCCTACATACTCCGCAGAATACCCACTACACCATAAGAACTGTTGGCACGGAAACTAGAAAATGCAAAAGACAAGTTTATTAAGACCCCATGGGGTGGTGGTACATTCCTACAGCACCCTTCGGTAATGCGAGAAGTATCACACCGAACATCGGTGCGAGTCCTTCTTTTATACAGTTTTCAAACATAAGAAAGGTAGGCGGTACATGGTTACAGAATTTTCGGTACATATACGGTCATTTTTGGAACACAGCCAACTCATGGGAGGGGTTACAACACCACTGGTCAGTTTGGCGAAACATTCCTAAGGGGTGACTGGTCAGTCGGAACTGCGCATGTGCAGGCTTGACCGTTACTAAAAATAGCCTGTTGCTGGGCAAACTCGAGTGGTCAGTGGCACGGACAAAGGACTAAAGGGCACGCCGGCCACGAGGCAGCTCATTCTCTAAAATGGCCGCCGTAACATACAAAATGGCATTTTCAAGTAAGGCCAAGATAAGGGAAATAACTTGTAGCAAAGCTAAGCGCTATCCCAGCCATCGTCAAATTACGACAGACGACCCTTTTAGCGTTTAGCTGAAGCTACCTCATAGTGAACATAGTCAGGATACTCATCCTCTATATCGATCAACATAATCTGGGCCACTTCTTTATGAAGCATTAATTCATTTTGGGCAAAAGCTCGTCTAGATGGAATACAAGCTGATAAACACATAGAACATAATGTTGCAAGTCATGTCATAAACATTCTTTCCTGGAATATTGCGGGTGCTAAAGACATCATGAACAAAAATGGCAAAGCTGCCAACTGGGATTTCTACGCAATCATAGCCTTACAGGAAACGTGGCAAACTGACCCTATTGACATACCGGGCCGCTTGGGCTATCATGTAAGCGCAACCCGCCTTCAGCGCTTTGGGCGAGCCCGCGGGGGCCTCTCTGTCTACATATCAACTTCTTTAAACGTCAGAGTAACACAATCTCCAGACTCAACTGCGGACATGCAAATCTTAAAAATAGAGAGCATATTAATGGCCATAACCAGAACCCTTATCCTAATGAACATATATGCAAATCCAAAAAAATCTTCCAAAAAATTACTATTCCAACGTATTACCCTGGTAATCACCAACATGCGTTTAGAACATCCAGACTGGGAGATAATCCTCACGGGCGACTTCAACGCAAACCTCCTACAAACACCGGAGGACGAAGTGAACATCAATGCTGCAAATGAAGTCTGGAACGTCCTGCCGCAGGCAGTTTCTCAAGTAGTGAAAAAGGACAAGGAGGGTAAACAACTCGTGTGGGACCTCGAAAACCTTGGTCTCCGAGCACTAAACGGAAGAATCAACCAAGATAACCCCCCTTCAATGACCTACATTGGCCACAAATCCTGTTTGGTACTGGATTATACATTCCTTACCTTACCCCTGCTCAGTCAAATACAAAACTTCCACATCATCTGTTCTCTGGATAGCGATCATTCCAAACAACATCTTGAGATCGCAACGGAATTACCCGAACTCGAACTAGCTCCTACACTACTAGGTAACCTCACGACGACTAACTTGAAGCGACTCAAGTGGACAAGTGAATACCTCCCACAAGTAGCTAATGACGCCAAAAAACTATTGGAAGACCTTCTGTCTGAGAATGTCTTGAGCCCGATCATCTGGAATAATTACTTGATGCAACTCCCCAGGACCAACTTAAGCAACGTAACAAGATCCTCTACTAAATTTAGGAACCAATTCAATAGATCAGCACTACCTTTAAAGAGACACCTGAAAAAACTCATACGTCAGGCACGCGGACACACCAAAAACGCTAGTGTTTGGACAGCCGTACGCAAGGTCAGAACCCAATACAAGAAATTAATATGGACGGAAAAACAAACCCTCCAAAATGAGTTCTGGTCCAAGTTATTGCACAACATCAAGAAAGCCGACTCGCGGGCCTTCTGGCTGCAAGTTAACTCTGTAAACCGGACAGCCCAACCAATCGGCATGGCCTGCATAACCGAATCTCAATGGTCCCAACACCTAACGGATACATTCTCAATTAACAACAAGAGTGCAGTCACAATCTTGCCTCTTGAAGCAACAGACAACATAGTGTGGGAAGACACCTCCTCAGTCCACCAAGGGACCAGCGCAAAGGTAAATGGTCCAATAGCTTCATGGCCCAGGCATGATGGCGAACAAAGTATTTTAAAAATAATTGGGAAAAGCAGGCAAGACAGCGCCCCAGGCCCAAATGGCGTTCCGCAAGCCATCTATAAGACTGACCCGCAGTATTGGGCTAGCAAGTTCAGCTCACTGTTCCGAACAGCAACCGACACAGGCAGTATTCCTGAGAGCTGGAGGGGAGCTATTATATCCCCGATCTATAAAGGTGGGGAGCGCAAGGATCCAAACAACTATCGCCTGATTGCTCTCCTCGACGCAGAATCAAAATATTATGCGTCACTGATACTTGCGGACCTGGCTGAATGGTCAGAAATGAACAGCAAAATACCATTGAACCAAACCGGTTTCCGGCGCGGCATGGGAACAACGACGAACGCCATGGCCCTATGCCTTATTGCCGAGAAAAGTCTACAGGACTCCCACGATCTTCATACCTGTTTCGTAGACTTTAAAGCGGCATTTGACCGCGTTAACAGGCAAATGCTTTGGGCGAAATTAAAGCACCAGGGCCTACCGGACTCAATTCTCTCGCCCATCATTAACCTTTACACTGAAACTTGGATGCAGGTAAAAGTCGACAATGGACGGCGTCTGACCAGGAAGATCTACACTGTTGACGGACTAAAGCAAGGATGCGTCTTGGCCCCACACCTATTTAATTTATTTATGAGCGATCTGGCAGAAAGTTTGGACAAGGTTAACGCACATCCTCCCAAGTTAGGCACCCTTCGCCTAACGCACTTATCGTATGCGGACGATGTGGTACTCCTGAGCCAGACAAGAATCGGCCTCCAACGTCTGTTAGACGACTTGTCCGCCTACACAAAAAGGAACCTATTAACCATAAACATTAAGAAAACAAAGACAATGCTCATATCACGCCGACGCAAAAATCCGCCAATTTTTCAAATAAATAACGACCAGCTGGAATCCGTCAATGACTATAAATATCTGGGGGTACACCTAGACAAGCATTTAAATTTCCTGGTGCACTTCAAAGCCATGGAAAGAAAGGGGGCATCATTATTGCATGCCTTCACTAACTTGGCAGCTGAGCTAAAGGGCCCTCTTGTCTCCCCCCTGCTAATTGTAATGAAAGCCAAATTATTGCCTACAATAGCGTATGGGAGCATTTTGCACCATGGGAAAAGCGCCACCCTCCTGGAGAAAATACAAACTAAAGTCTACAAGCGGGTCTTCTTCTTACCGAATAATTCTTCTCCAGCACAAGTCAGACTTGAATTTGGTCTACAATCCCAAGTCTTACTGAAAAAATATGAGGCCATTAAATTTTGGTACTACGTCTGGAGGAACAAGGAGAATAAAATGAACAATGCACTTTGGGGAGCGATCCAGACAAGCCCGAACTCTGAGTACTCAAAATATTTAAAGCTCTCACTGGAGGAAACTGAGCTCGGAGCTTTGTGGGAAACAAAACTCCCAGCCCCTTTATTCAACCAGGTAGTCAAAAGGACTGCCAAGAAGCACTCGTTCCTCAACGACAAAATAATTTTCAGTACCCGGTCCCACGCCTGGATGACTATTAAATCGTACACAAAGCAAGCGCCAGCCCCTTATTTAGACACAGCATTCTCGTTGAACCTTAAACGTAAATTCCTCCATTTAAGGCTGGGCATTTTACCCACACGACTAGACCAACCTAGATGGAGACCACAAGTAACAACTGAATGCGATCTCTGCGGTGCAGGTAACCAAGACTTTACACACATAGTCTGCATCTGCCCAGCCATGTACTACGGACGGCGGCACTGGCTCAAGGACAAACTCAACGAGCTAGGAGTCCGTACTTGCCGGTCCGCGATAGTCCAAGTCTTATGCTCAGCGGACGCCCAATTGATCTGTAGACTAGTAAAATTCCTGGACAGCTTCGCGGAGAAAACAAGGCAAGCTGCTGCTTGCCGGACCCCCATCGAGACTTAAGATCACTGTTGATAGATAAATCTGTATTACACCAAATCCTGCTATGACTGGCCGGACTCCTTGTATCGCAAACCTTTTACAACGTAAACCTTTCTTTTAACTCCTTTCCTTTTCCTATTTATTTCCTTGCTAATATTTTAAGAATTCCGTTTTAACTGCTGTACCATATCATATATTGTAATGGTTTTAACTAACCGAACAATAAAGAAATTTACTTACTTACATAGAACATAAAGCGGGCCACATTGTATACATAAACATAAGAAGAATAATATCCCAACTATGATACATAAGATTGTCAGTAGCTTCCAGCCCCATGTACTAAGCATTGACCAGAACCACCCGAAAAGGTCCATGTACCATTGTCCGGATGTATCTCAGCAGCAATTTTATGTAATTTGGATATGGCATCATATACAGATGGTGAATTGTCTGGCACGTAAACACAGCAGCTACTTCTGATAATTCGGCATGCCCCCCCTCGATCGGCTAGAACTACATCTAGAACCATCCAGTTCTGGAGAGTTACAATTCTAGATATTTGAAGTTCTTCAGTTATATTCCCCAATGCAAAAGCAGTATCATTAGCAACAGCTTCAACAACACGAGTTAATTGTCGTATTTTCCGACTGTTTAGAGCAGCTCCAACAAATGAAAACAAACCTAAGTTAAAATCGACATATTGTTGCAGTGCAGTATCGGTTTGGTCAATATCTTCAAGGACTACAGCTCTTCTGACTCTGTTTAGCACAAAGTTGTGATACAGGACATAATCATTATGGTACATTGGAGGGGCAATGAATACAGGGGGCAATACAAAAGAGATGTAACAAGTGCCTAACCATCCTAACGGGAGACGATGATAACCTTTATTGCCACATATGAAGTATGTATTTCCGGAAGCTACAAATGAGATGCCATTCGGACTGTCAAAGGTAAGTGTGGTGTTACATTCACTTCTGCCAACCGGGATTGTACCTTTATTACGTATACAGAGATCAGCCTTAGTATCTATGACATTAATAACATGAGAGTTGGACATGTTAATGTTCCATTGGTTACTGTAAATTCGGGGTGCAGATACGTTGTCAGGGCGGTACTCCTCCCATTCGAACCGAGTACCCTCAGCTTGTGGATAGCCGTCCCTATCATGATAGCATATCTTATTTAAACGGAAAAGCAACCCCCCTTTTGGTGGCCAGCGCAAAGTGAACAGAATAGTATACCAAGCATTGCAAGACCCGTTATGGGAAAACAGGAGTGGGATAAGCGGTGTGCCTCCTTTCTTCTGATGTCCAGGCAACATCCCACATACCCAACAGTTAGAAGTGTTCGTCATATTGTGAGTATGATGCAAGATTTGAATGAAGCTATTGTTCAAGTAAGTCTGTCGGTGCCGTTCTTCATGATAGGGTAAGGTGAAATGAAAATGTTCAGATGGAGCCGGGGTAGTTGGCAGCAAATGTTCTCGTGCAGGTACCACAAGTTCTACTACCCAGGCTATCACAGCTATCACCACAATTGTCAATACAAACAATATAGCACCAAGAATTCTTTTGTCTCGTGATGCAGAAGACGCCATAGTTCAAAAGAGTTCACAATGTCTCAAATATGCAACTAAAAAAAATAAAAATGTGAGTGCTGAGCTCCGAGGTAGCCGTTGTTTTCTTCTCCGGGGTCAAGACGGGTGTCGCTACTCCGGGCAGAACTGATCCCCCCCCTTGAGATTCCCGGCTTCCGTTTCACAAACCCCAGAGCAGTAACTCAACCAGTCTCGCACCCAAAAAAAATCTTCCTCTTATCGTGGCCGCAGATTGTATCGTTGTCGTCCAGAAACAGTGTGGTCCGGGAAGGCTCCCTCTGATTCGGTCGACGTCACAGCTGGGCTCTTTTCTTCGTCCAAGATATCTCTGTAGTCAGATAGCACAGTAGGATTCACCAGGTCCGGAGAGACGCGGCGGCAGTGAGTTGAATGCACCCACCGCTTCCTGTTGGTCACTCGCAGAGCCGTTCGAGTTGCGAGCAGGACTTGCTCGGGGCCACGCCACCTCGGTTCCAAGCTGTTCATTCTCTCGAAGGATTTAACCATCACAAAATCTCCAGGACAAAGATTGTGAGCCTCTCCAATAGAGTTGTCAGGGAGCGCTTCTCGAACCTGTTGGTGGATAGAGAGTAAATCATTTTTTAATCGTGCCAAATAATCGTTCATCATTATACAAGGCACATCATGTAACAATCGAGGCTTAGGAACTCCCCATATATTCATCGGTCTTCCAAACACCACTTCATAAGGTGTGAGACCAGTTCGAGAGTGGGGCACTGATCTAATAGAGAGTAACGCTACCGGCAACGCATCCGGCCACTTCAAAGATGTGGATGCCACAATCTTAGCCAACTTTAGTTTCAAAGTAGCATTATACCGTTCGACAAGACCTGCTGACTGAGGATGGAACATAGCATGAAACTTCTGCTGAATCCCCAATCCCTTCAGCACATATTCCACAATTTTCCCAACAAAATGAGGACCATTATCGCTCCACAAAAATTTGCAAACGCCATATCGAGGGAAGTACTCTTTGAGCAAAACCTTAGCTGTTGTCAAAGCTGTATTATCCTTCGTGGGGAAGGCCTCAACCCATTTGCTAAAGGCACACACCACCACTAAGACATACTTAAGGTTATTGCAACGCTCAAGCTGGATGTAATCCATTTGAAGTACCTCGAATGGTGCAGAAGGTGGAACAAACCCTCCTTTTGGAGTATGCGTCCCTTTTGCAGGATTGTGCTGTAAACATATCAAACAGGGCTGCACTACTCTCTTGGCCGTGTTGGCAATCTCAGGATGCTCCCAAACTCGTGTTAACAATCGAGTAATTGCAAGAGCTCCAACATATGCCAACCCATGTGTCATCTGGACCATCGCTTGCAAGTAAGCTGCAGGCAATTTCCATCTTTCCATACCTTTGCTCCTCCAACAACCCTCATCATCCAGTACTCCCTCTGCTGCCCAAGTTGCAAGTTCTGCTTCAGTCGCTGATTTCTGGATGTCTAATATCTCCACTCTAGCATCATGCCATCGCTCGGCCTGCGACTTGACTACATACATGGGGGAGTCATTTCGTGACATAGCTGTTTGTCTTGCTATACTGTCTGCAAAGGCATACCTTGTCCCACTTTATCAGTGACCTTCTTATGTGCACTGCATTTGATTATCCCCACTTTCTTTGGACAAAGCAACGCGTTTAGGAGATCACGCACTAGCTCTCCGTGCATAATGTGTACTCCATGCGAAGTCAAAAACCCACGCTCTCTCCAGAGTAGGCCAAAGTCATGCGCTAATCCGAAGGCGTACCGGCTGTCTGTGTAGATGTTCACACATAAGCCAGCACTTAGTTCGCAGGCTCTTGTCAAAGCTATCAGCTCCGCTGCTTGGGCCGATTTCTGTGGTATTCGTGCTGTTTCTCCCACCGTCTTAAGTGTCGTGATCGCATATGCTGCAGAAGTTGTGCCATCTGGCAGCCTCAAACACGATCCATCCACCCACAGTTCCCCATCCACATCTGGAAGTGGCATATCCTGTAAGTCGACACGACCCTTTGTTTGTTCTTCGGTCAGGAAAACACAATCATGGTGTTCCTCCTCCTGGCCCTCAACAACCGGATATGGCAATAAAGTGGCAGGGTTCAGGGTAGCGCATCTTTTCAGTGTGATATGTGGCGCCAGAAGTGTGAGCTCATATCCTGTTAAACGTGCGCTCGTAAGATACTGTGTTTTCGTTTGATTTAACAGGGCATCTACTGCATGGGGAACTAGCACCAACAGTTTGTGCGACAAAACTATTCCCTCACTCTGCCGTATAGCTACTGCTGTTGCTGCAACCGCTCGGAAACACCCAGGTAACCCTCACGCTACAGGATCAAGAATAGCTGAGAAATACGCACATGGCCTCTGCTTATCCCCGTGTGTCTGAACTAACACTGATAACACGCACCCATCTTTCTCGTGCACGTACAACTTGAAAATCTTTGTGTAATCGGGTGTACCTAACACGGGTGCAGAGCAAAGGGCCTGTCTCAATTGATCAAAAGCAGTCTGACATTCATCTGTCCATTCAAGGGGCATTGGTGTAGTTTTGGACAATAACGCTAACAAAGGTTTGATAATGTGTGAAAACGCCATGATCCACTGTCTACAAAAGGACGTTAGTCCTATGAAGGCGCGTACATCTCTCTGAGTGCGAGGGATTGGTGTATCTAAGATTGCTTGAATTCGATCAGATGTTAATGCACGCCCCTCCTTAGACAAAAGATGACTGAGGTAGGTCACCTTTGGTCTACAGTATTGTAGCTTTTTCTTAGAGACTTTATGATTATTCTGAGCCTAAAAGGAGAGCAAGGCAAGTGTACTTTCCTCACATTGTGCATAGGTGTCTGCAGCCAACAGGAAATCATCAACATATTGTATAAGGGCTACTCCAGATTGCAATTCAAAGGAGTCAAGCTGTCTTTTTAAAGCCTGGCTATAAATGCTAGGACTCTCTGTGTAACCTTGAGGAACACAACAAAATCTATACCATTTATTATTTAACGTGAAGCCAAATAGGTATCTGCTGTCAGGATGAATGGGAATGGAAAAGAATGCATTTTTAAGGTCAATAACAGAGAAGGTCGTTGCAGTTGGGGGGACCAGGGTAAGCAATGTCGTGATGTCAGACACCACGGGGTACTGGGGAATGACAATTTTGTTAATTTCTCTCAAATCAATAATAAATCGATAGACTTTGTCGTCAGTGTCTTTCTTGAGGATCGGAAGAATAGGGCTGTTACAGACATTGTAAGGAACTTCCTCCACTACTCCTGCAATAATCAAATCCTGAACAATGTGCGTCAGGGCAATTTCACCTTCCCTAGATATTTTGTACTGCGGTACACGTGGCAAAGAGACTCCCTCCTTGACAGTAATTCGAATAGGCGGTATAAGCATCTGTCCCACATCCGTATCTGAGGTTGCCCATAACGTGTGTGGGAGAGAGGCTAATGCTTCAATTTCTTTCATGGTACAAAATCTGCCTGAGTCTGGGTAATTGTCATTCAAAATAACCCGCACTCCTTCAGGAGCGCAGCGTATCGTTGCTCGAAAATATTTGAGCAAATCAATGCCCATAATGTTGTCTGGAGTGTGGGGCGACAACAAAAATGGAAAAAAACTAAAAAATGTGTCAATACAAAATGCAAAAGGTTGAGATAATGGGCTTGGAGAGGGTGTGCCATCGAACCCTATACATGTTATCGTTTCGCCAGACAGGGGAGCCCTGGGAACCAAGTTTTTAGACAAAGCACTACGAGTAGCTCCTGTGTCAACTAAAAAATGATCAGTAGAACCCAAAATGCCCGCTGATACATATGGACCTCTTTGATCTACTGGCACTTCAACCGATTCCACACCCCATCCTACGCAATCCTATGCATGCACATAATCCTGATTCTCCACATTCTCACCCTCCGATATCTGATACTGATTCCGCCGATCAAAGGTGTTTCGTTCATCCTGATAACGACCCCTCGCTTCAAACCTACCACGATCACCTCCGCCACCTCTCGCTCCCGAATAACTATTCCTCGACCGTCCACCTCCTCGACCACGCTGACTACGTTGCTCACGAAGCACCGGACAATAGTCAGCCCAATGCCCAAACTCTTTACAATATGCGCATTGGTCCTCAGCAATATCAGTACGACCATATGACGCATTACCCCCTCCTCGCCTGCCTCTATCATTCCCTCTAGATTGCGCACCGCAAACCTGTGCCAACATCACCTTCGTTTTCAATTCCTTTGCTTTCTTATCAACACTTTCTTTAGCCTCTATTTCCTGCCGCTCGTAATACTGAGCCATGGTTAACAAAGATGCAGGGGTCGCTGTGGTCCAGGAACTTTCACTTGTTTTCAATCTTTTTGCAATCTCCTTTAGGAGATTAGCCACATACTTATCTACAAACAGATGCCTACCCGTATCATCTGTTAACGATTGCCCACTGTAATCATGAAACGCTTCTTCGAAACGTGTGAAAAAGTCAGTAACCGATTCATCTATTTTCTGTTTGCACGATGCTAACATGGTCCAATCAATCTTTTTAGGGGGAACAAGCATTTTTAATTTATTCAAAATAGCTGTTGGAAGATCTAAAATCAGCCGACATGGTTTGCATGCAGGCTCCCTGTCTAAGTCAGCCTGGCCTATATCTCTCCAAGTTGCCCCAAACATTGTTTGATCATCAAACTTACGAATAGCTCTCCACATATCAGGGAGAAGAATTAGTCCAAAGAAAAGATCTATATCAACGAGAGTCATAACACAAGAAGAAATAGCCCCCTCCACCCCTTCATAAAAAGCTGCCGGATTTTTACGGGGATCCGGTAAAGCATTTTTCAATGCCATAACATCCGCTCTGTTCCAAGGCGTATACACCCAATTATATATAAAATACCCTTTCGCATTTACGGACGTTTTATCATCGTCTGTACCTTGCCCTTTAGGGGGAACATATAAAGGTGTAGCTTCACGCATAGGCATAACATGCACTTTAGAACTCTTATCTGCTCCAAAGATAGAACACTCTTTGGTGAACTCCGTCGACCCCGGCGCGGGCTTCTCTGCTGCTTTTCGTGCTTCCCGCAATCTGGACGCCTCATCCCGCAGTTTGACCAATTGTAGGAAAAAGGTATCCACATCTGAAATAGCAAATAAACCTTTACGCAATTGTTCATGATAGACTGATACATCCTTAGGTTCTAAGTCCTCTGAATTCTTACGAAACCGCTCAATAACTTCATCTGCAAAAGTACCTAAAAAACACATCTGTTCTCGTTCCGACCACTTATTCCTTTCAGCATTAAGTTCTGACAAAGTAATTCTATTCAGATTCAATTTTCTAGCAAACCCTCGTAATTCCGAAGCTCTCTCAGCAGTTAACCTCGTACTCGTCTTATCCTGACTGTCATCACCGGAATCCTCGGACGGGGCCATAGGATGAACATACGGAGGCAGAGACCGATCTAATAATGAAAAATCATCAATTTCATTAGTAAGGACAGGATAAAGCGGACGTCGAATAGGAAATTGCCTGGCCGTTTGCAAATTACGTTCCTGTGCCTCCCTCTCTTTCTTCTCCTGCGACTCCTTCTCCTCCAGCTGTAAAGCTTTATCTCGAGCAGCCTTGCGCTGCTCTTTGTCCACCAAGGCAATCTCACGCTTCATACGTTCACGCACTGCTTTCTCCCACATTCGCACACAATCAAACATATCCTGTCTAGACCTGCGCTGAAACAAACATTGCTCCACAAACTGAACCTTTCGTAAATCAAACGACCCATGTAGTGGCCATTGCAACTCGGGATCAGATTTGGTATATTTGTTCCATAATTTACTGTACAGTATAGGGGGAAGGCCAAAGTTCACATACATTTCGCGATTAGGGGTCCCCTCTGGGGGAGCCGGCTGAGATTCATTTAACCTATAGGTAGTATCATTTCCAAGACAGCACATCCCTCGGAGTGTGCTTAAAACAGGCATGTTCAAAAAGTACCACAAAAACGTGATACCGTAAAAATGGCACTTACGATACTTCACACAAATGTGCCGCTCAGAGTACAAAACAAAAGTTAGAGAAACATCTCTACATGCCTGCCTATGTGAAGTGCACTACACATATGTGTTCAAATTCACAAACTCAAATGTTAGCTAACTCAAATCATAGTCACATTCATAGAACTTCAGTAAGCGTCCGCAGACTACCTTACTGATCACAATTCTTACCCAAATCTCAAATATCCAGGTTCCAACTGCCAAGGTCTTTGATCGAATCAGCGAAACAGGCACTGTACAGCAACGCAGACGAGCAGGATCTCAGTCGGGGACCGGCGCCACCTGGAAGGTCAGATCAGAAGGAAGGGAAGAAAACACCGTGGGTGCCAAGACTCGGGTCACTCGGTGGCAGCGTACGCGTCCATGGCGAGTTTCCAATCCTTCGTCACGACCTCTCCTTCGGGCATCCGAGTCGCCGATGAGTCCCTTCGTGGTCGCCAATTTGTGGTATTGGGTTCTCCAGGCCTACATACTCTGCAGAATACCCACTACACCATAAGAACTGTTGGCACGGAAACTGGAAAATGCAAAAGACAAGTTTATTAAGACCCCATGGGGTGGTGGTACATTCCTACAGCACCCTTCGGTAATGCAAGAAGTATCACACCGAACATCGGTGTGAGTCCTTCTTTTATACAGTTTTCAAACATAAGAAAGGTAGGCAGTACATGGTTACAGAATTTTCGGTACATATATGGTCATTTTTGGAACACAGCCAACTCATGGGAGGGGTTACAACACCACTGGTCAGTTTGGCGAAACATTCCTAAGGGGTGACTGGTCAGTCGGAACTGCGCATGTGCGGGCTTGACCGTTACTAAAAATAGCCTGTTGCTGGGCAAACTCGAGTGGTCAGTGGCACGGACAAAGGACTAAAGGGCACGCTGGCCACGAGGCAGCTCATTCTCTAAAATGGCCGCCGTAACATACAAAATGGCGTTTTCAAGTAAGGCCAAGATAAGGGAAATAACGTGTAGCAAAGCTAAGCGCTATCCCAGCCATCATCAAATTACGACAGCCACAGCCTGACAGTTCACCATCCTCCCCTGCAGCCTCAGAGAGGGGTGAGTCCTCAGACGCTGCTGGCACCACAGCAGGAACCCACCCAGCCAAGCGACCAAGGGGCCGTCTGAAGAAGAGCATTGGAGTCTCTAAAGGCAAAGCACCAGCCAAACGCCAGTCACGGAGCCACCCCTGATGGCAACCCTCTTCCCCACTGCATTGACTGTTTGGACTCTCCTTCCCCACACTGCCTTGTGAATGGCACTTGTCTGTTCGACTGGGTCACCACATCAAAGTTGTATCTACTCTTACATCTCATTTACCATGACTGTCAACTCACTGCCCCATCACCACCTCCATGTAAATCAGCTCACATGTTAACTTTGTAAATAAAATACCTTACACACTGTTTTTGTGGCAGATTTGTCTTTAGTGCAGAATGTACAGTCTTTAAAATGTCAATAATGTATCAGAAGTATGTACTGTATGTAGGCAAGGATAAGTTTGAGGCACCTAGAGAAATGCAACAGAACAACATTCACTGGTGTGAGTGTGGCATCACAGACATTACACTACACCAACCATCTACATAAACCAACATGCAGACAACACAATGGGCTAAAAGTGTCACCATACACGTCCTGTATACGTTCCCAGATGACATGTCACAGACACATAACCACACACAGGTGACTTTACATCTGCCTGTTAAAACCATTCGCACATAGCCCTTCATGTCAACAGCAATTTTACCAGACAATGTACATGTTGGACCTCGTCACCCACCTTCAAGTGAAGTAGCGGGTGATGAGCTGTTGACGCATGTCACCACCTTCCTCCTCTCCACTGTCCTCATCACTGGACTCAGGTTGTTGAGCAGGTGGGGGTCTTGGGTCCTCATCATCATCCAGGAGCAGAGAAATCTCCTTACAAATGGCCAGGTTGTGGAGCATGCAGCATGCCACTACCATCTGACACACCTTCCTGGGCGAGTATGCAGTGCACCTCTGGTTTTGTCCAGGCTGCGGAAACGTGACTTGAGCAGACCAAAAGTACGCTCCATCACACAACGTGTCCTCCCATGGGCCTAATTGTATCGGATATCTGCCGGGGTCCTGGGATTCCGCAGTGGGCTCAGCAGCCATGGACGGCTGGGATAGGCAGAGTCACCTAGGAATGACAAATTCACATTGGAATGTTGCACAGGCAGAGGTCAGCAGGTCACACACCCAGCAAACCATACGACTAGGCATACTCACCCACAATCCATGCATGCTCTTGAAGCAGATTAGCCATCAGCCAGGGCACAATGCTGTTCTTCAGGACGTAGGAGGCATGGACTGAGCCAGGGAAACTGGCATACACCTGCGAGATGATCATATCTGCCAGGCACACCACCTGCACATTGATGGAGTGGTAATGTTTTTGATTACGAAAAATGTGCTCACTTGCCTGTGGAGACAAGTATCTAACAACTGCTAAAATAAGTTGTTTTCTTAGGACTGAAGTTGTGATTTATTCCGTCAGCCATACTTGTATCATTTTTACATCCATTCTTTTCTCCATCTGATTTCTTCCTTATTTGAGAAAGATAGTGCAAATAATGAATAATGATGTTGATGCACATATTTGTGTTAATGTATATATGAAAATTTTCAGATAGATGTTCTGTTTTTTATATGCAATGTGTTATTTGTATGTATGTTTTTGAATAAGTGTATGTCAAACGTATTTGGTATGTCTTTTTCGTACAAATGAATTGCCAAATCTAAAAAACAAAAAGTAAAAAGGTATAAAATAAATAATACCAGACAAATTTTGAAATATTCTTTATTTGTCACTCCAAAGAAGGAGAGCATTGCCGTATGGTCAGCACCTGTTTTTTCACAAACATTTGCCTGTGGTGGCACAAGATTGACATGTGTGCAATCTATGGGACCAACAACATGGGGGATATACCCAAGGGGATAGAAGTCTCCCTTCACAGCTGCCAATTCAGCACCCCTGGGGAAATGTATATATCTGTCCTTGTATATCATCATAAAGGACAGAGCATCAGGCAGCACCATGCTGAACATCGGTTGAGACATCCCACCTGCGCTGGCCACAGTCTCCTTGAATGATCCAGTGGCAAAAAAATGGAGGGCTGCCATCACTTTATAAGTTGGGGGGAAAGCTATTGGATATGTTCAGCGAGGCTGCAGGTGGGGCTCCAACATATCACAAAGGGTCTTTAGGGTGGCTCAATCTGACAGAATTTGCAAATGATCGCCACATCCCCCATGTCCTCCAGAAGTGTCGAGTGATTAATCAGATTTGGACTCCTCCTAGTTGAGATGAAAGTGGACACATATCAATGACATCCACCATGAGATGGCCACAGCATATCCTGTACAGGCTGGCACAGAATAAAGAAAGACTGACTTGACAAATGAGTGACACACCAGCTCACATGGGTGGACGTATGAGGCACACAGAGGGCACACCTCTCCATTTACAATAAACAAGTGCCTCAAACACCACATAGGTCAATGTGAATGCACATAGTTTCATGGCCACATTTCACATGTGCATGCCTGGGAGCGTGGCATCCAGCTAATGTGAGACAAATCAACACCACTGTCTCATACTCATCTGCTGTACCTGTCGCACCTCAATGTATCTTTCAAACTTGGCATACCTCCACAACACAATGACCACAGTTGGCATTGAATTGACAATTGTGTGTATGAGCAGACAGAAAAGCACAAGTAAGTAACTACATCATAGAGTAAGACAAGCCTTGCTGAGGTCATCACTGCCCCACAACAGATTGACATGTGTACAAATTGTGGAGTCCACTACAGCACTGTCCTGCCTCATCAACCATTTAATGCATTTGTGACTTGTCAGGGATTACAGACCAATGAATGTTACACATACAAAACCATGGCACATGTAGGCACCTGTGGAGTCAATGGAACATTGGCATTGTGTGTACTATGATGTGCCCTTCAACGTGTGGCCACTGTGCACTGTTGAAGTGTTCCCGATGGACATTGCCATTGTCTGTGCCCCAAATCGTGGTAGCTCCTGCCTGGCCCTGGCGGAGTCTCACCGCCGCCCCCCCTGACACAGGTGCGGTAGTCCTTGTCATGGAGACATGCCCAAATGGTGGTTGGCATGCTCTGCCACCCAAATCGTGGGGCCTCATGTCATTGTATGTGCCCCATATCGCTGTAGCTACTGCCTGGCCCCGGCGGTGTCTCACCGGCACCCCCCTGACACAGGTACGGTAGTCCTTGTCATGATATCATGCCCAAATGGTGGTTGGCATGCTCTGTCACCCAAATTGCGGTGCCTCATGTCATTGTATGTTTCCCCATATAGCGGTAGCTACCGCCTAGCCACGGCGGTGTCTCACCGGCATCCCCCTGACACAGGTGCGGTAGTCCTTGTCATGGAGACATGCCTAAATGGCAGTTGGCATGCTACGCCACCCAAATCACGGTGCCTCATGTCATTTATGTGCCACATATCGTGGTGGCTACCCCCTGGTCCCGGCGGTGTCTCACTGCTATGAAGCATGCCCTAGAGCCAATTGGAACAATGATTGTGGTGGCATAATGTAATTTTGAAAATCGCAGTAGGCATGCACCGCCACCGCGGAGGCGGTCATTGGATGCTTTTGAAAGATGCACCATCGTGGTAGCGCACCCCGGGCCCCTGCGGTGCATCTCCGCCATGAAGCATGCCCTAGAGCCAATGGGAACGATGATTGCGGTGCATGATGCAATTTAGAAAATCGCGGTAGGCGTGCACCGCTACCGCGGAGGCGGTCATTGGATGCTTTTGAGAGTTGCACAATCGGGGTAGGGCACCCCGGGCCCCTTCGGTGCATTACCGCCACGGAGCATGCCCTAGAGCCAATGGGAGCGATGATTGAGGTGGCATGATGCAATTTTGAGAATCGCTGTAGGCGTGCACCACCACCGCGGAGACGGCCATTGGATGCTTTTGAAGGAGGCAGACCTGGACAACCAATTGTTGCAGCTTGGCACCTTTGAAACAACCCCAAGGGGCTATATATGTGTGGGAGTGAGCCTCGCATTTCCACAGCTCACAGAGCCTGCTGCCAGAGACCCCTCACCTGCTGCTGCCTCCAGGGACTGCTGCCAGAGACCCCTCACCTGCTGCTGCCTCTAGGGACTGCTGACTGAGACTTCATCTGCTGCTGCCTCCAGGGACTGCTTTCTAAGACCCCTCACCACCCATTTCCACCACAGGTGTTCCATGTCCACAGGGATGGCAAGGACAGAGAAGATCCGTGCCAGTCCATTCACCAGCAAGGAGCTCTAGGTCCTGGTGGACGAGGCGCTAGCACAGTACCCAAGACTGTATGGTGCCCCAAATGTTGTGGTAAGTAATCAGAAACGGAGGTCTAGGGCAGGGTGTAGGGTTGTGTCATGCACTGACAAACATGCTGTCCCCAGGGGGAAGGAGTGTGTGTACCAATGTCACAGGCTTTCCTGCCTGTAGGTCTGAGTGAAGTGTGTTGCATCATCAGTCATACAGTGACACTGTATGTTGGCCATGCAGGTACCAGGACAGTGATTGCTTGGCTGAATGGCTATGTGTGCCCCTGATCTCCAACTCAGTGTGAGCCCAGATGCTCTGCACAGTGCCTGTACACCAAGAAGAGCTCACATCACTGCACCTATTGTGTCCTTACTCTTGTTTCTTCACAATGAAATCCAACTATGCACCATCTCAGCCCTGTATAATTGCACACAACCACAATTGTGTAGATCAATATTTTGTTTGTGAGTCCAAGTTCCCCAATGCCACACACATTGCATACTGATATATTCACAGGGCATGCACATTTAGTGCTGCACAGTCTTGCACACAGTCTACCAACAGACACAGGTCGATATGTGATGTATGTGGTGCCCAGACATGCATAGGACTGTACTGATAGATGTTGGTACATGACACTGTGTCATTGATCATTCCCCCCTCTTGTCTCCCATGCCTGCAGCTCAATGTACACCAGTGTAAGGCCGTGTGGAGGGCCAATGTAGCAAAGGTGCGAGCTCTGGGGGTATCTAACCAACAGCACACCCACTGCCACAAGAAGTGGGATGACAGCCGGATGGCAAAGAATGTGGCAGAGATGACCTTGGGGCTGCTTACTCGCACTGGGCAGTTGGCACGGCGCAGCATGACACCACTAATGGCCGCATTTTGGCAGCGACTCATCCTGACCTGGATGCACGTCTGAAAGGGGATCAGCAGCAAGGCAGGGGTGAGTATTTGGGGAGGATGACTTTGGCTGGGGGCGGATGCATGTGAACGGGTCCAGTGCCAGCGGTGGCCTATGTGATGTTTGTGGAGTGGTGCAGTGCAGTGTCATGTAAGTGGCCGCTGGGATGGGTGGCAGTGTCATGCATTTGAACAAACTGTACTTACAAAGGTGATCCTCCCTACTGTGCATTCCCATTTCCCTATGTGTTATGCCCTTCATGGTTATTCAGCTTTGTGGTAGTCTGGGGAGTCGATTTGGGAGTGAACAGCAGTGTTCCCAATCTGAGTGCGACTACATATATGCGTACATTGCATGCATCATGAATGTTAAGGCCTATACATCTGACAACAATGTGCACTAGTCTTTGGGCCCCAGAGTACAACATGGTGTTTTGCATGGGCAATTTGCCTTTGTGAATTGTCATGTCGTAATAGGTGTCTGTGTTGTCCCCTCCTGTTCCCCTCAAGGTCGGTAAGTGGCAACAAGTGGGGTGCCCACATCATGTCAGTAGGTGTGGGCAGAGCAAGCTGTGTGTCTGGTAGACTTCAGCCACGGGCAGGGTGTTGTGCTGTGTGGCCTTAACATGGCTCACAAGAAGGCAGAGGAATAACCGCAGTCTTGATAGAGCACAGCTATGGACAAACATGTCTCATTAAATTAAAGTACATTTATCCATTTTTTTATAAAGAATGTTTCAGCACAATAAACAGTAAATCATACTTTTTTTATATCTCAAAACGGGACATAATTAGCATTCTTATGCACAGTTTTTTTATATATCATCATGCTTTAAATGCATATGAAAAAACAAACATCATCATAAGCAGTATTACATCTGAAATTCATTATCCATGTTTAAATTAACAGACAATGATATTCCCAATGCATTTCGTGTTCAAGTATGAACCCTTCGTCAGGGGATTGATGTAAAGTCCGTTGTATCAGAGAATATAGGTGATAGCGTGGTCCTCCAGAGTCATCTATAACACAATCACAGAATTACATTACAGAATAGCAGAATTTGCACTCTATAGGAAATTACAAAAATTAGAAAATGGAGCTGCGGTCAACCTAAAAATAAAGGTTGGTGCCAGCTATCCGATAAGAGGAAAAACCAGAAGTTTTGAACCTAGAAGATGAACAGAGACCCAAGTTATGTTAATTGGTAAGAATAAGAGCCAAGAGTTAAAAGAAAACAAACATGCACTTGTATAGTTTGTTAAAAGAAGACCACAGAGTATAGTGTAGACATGCCGTTCACATTTCTTAAAGTGACACAAATGTGTTCAGCTGAGGTCTGCCCATTTAATATTTATGCTTACCCGATGCGGGACAGATTTCCTAAGGTCCTACAAATTCAGAGAAAATGGAGCGTTGTGTGCTGAAATTCAGGGACCCTTGTATGACTGAAGTTATTGCGTCAATCAAAGCGGTACAATTGAGTAAAAGGTGCCGTGCAATAAAATGCACAGTATGTACTTACGGAGAAGTGGAAAGGCACCCCTCAAACCTCTCTCAGGTCTGCATGACTCCACCTCCAAGTGCCACTACACCACCTGGTCCAAGCAGCTCTCCGGCTTGCCAAGCCACTGATAGCCCTACCTCACCTGGGCCGCTCTCTCCTCAAGCAGGTGCTCCTGATGTCCCAGACACACAGCCAGCTCCCAGTGTGCCTGACAGCCAAGTGTGAGTGCTGGTCCCCCTCACACACCTGTCTCCCTCACAGGTGGGCCTGCTCTGCCCATTGTTAACCCCCTGACTGTGTTGCTGCCCATGTAAGGGTACAGCCCCACATGCTCCCTGTGCAGATTCCCATGTACTCGCTCTGCACTTTGCCATGCCCACTGGCCTTCCTGTTCTGCCCTTGCCTGTGCAGATACTCATGTACTCGCTCTGTACTTTGCCATGCCCACTGGCCTTCCTGTTCTGCCCTTGCCTGTGCACATTCCCATGTACTCGCTCTGCACTTTGCCATGCCCACTGGCCTTCCTGTTCTGCCCTTGCCTGTGCAGATACTCATGTACTCGCTCTGTACTTTGCCATGCCCACTGGCCTTCCTGTTCTGCCCTTGCCTGTGCACATTCCCATGTACTCGCTCTGCACTTTGCCATGCCCACTGGCCCTGTTGCTCTGCTGTGTTGGACACTTCCCTGTGCAACCTTTCATGTACTTGCTGTGCACCCAGAACTGGCCACTGGCCCTCTTGCTCTGCTGTGTTGGACTATTCCCTGTGCAGCCTCTCATGTACTTGCTGTGTACCCAGAACTGGCCACTGGCCCTGTTGCTCTGCTGTGTTGGACACTTCCCTGTGCAGTGTCTCATGTACTTGCTGTGAACTTTGCCCTGGACACTGGCCCTGTTGCTCTGCTGTGTTGAACTGTTCCCTGGGCAGCCTCTCACGTACTTGCTGTGAGCTTTGCCCTGGACTTGGCCCTGTTGCTCTGCAATGTTGGACTCTTCCCTGTGCAGCCACTCATGTACTTGCTGTGCACCCAGAACTGGCCACTGGCCCTGTTGTTCTGCGGTGTTGGACTCTTCCCTGTGCAGCCACTCATGTACTTGCGGTGCACCCAGATCTGGCCACTGGCCCTGTTGCTCTGCTGTGTTGGACTCTTCCCTGTGTAACCTCTCATGTACTCACTCTGCACCCAGGACTGGCCACTGGCCTTGCTGTTTTGCCCTTGCCTGTGCACATTCCCATGTACTCGCTCTGCACTTTGCCATGCCCACTGGCCTTCGTGTTCTGTCCTTGCCTGTGCAGATTCTCATGTACTCGCTCTGCACTTTGCCATGCCCACTGGCCCTGTTGCTCTGCTGTGTTGGACACTTCCCTGTGCAACCTTTCATGTACTTGCTGTGCACCCAGAACTGGCCTCTGGCCCTCTTGCTCTGCTGTGCTGGACTATTCCCTGTGCAGCCTCTCATGTACTTGCTGTGTACCCAGAACTGGCCACTGGCCCTGTTGCTCTGCTGTGTTGGACACTTCCCTGTGCAGTGTCTCATGTACTTGCTGTGAACTTTGCCCTGGACACTGGCCCTGTTGCTCTGCTGTGTTGAACTATTCCCTGTGCAGCCTCTCACGTACTTGCTGTGAGCTTTGCCCTGGACTTGGCCCTGTTGCTCTGCAATGTTGGACTCTTCCCTGTGCAGCCACTCATGTACTTGCTGTGCACCCAGAACTGGCCACTGGCCCTGTTGTTCTGCGGTGTTGGACTCTTCCCTGTGCAGCCACTCATGTACTTGCTGTGCACCCAGATCTGGCCACTGGCCCTCCTGCTCTGCTGTGTTGAACTCTTCCCTGTGCAGCCTCTCATGTACTTTTTGTGAGCTTTACCCTGGACCCTGGCCCTGTTGCTCTGCAGTGTTGGACTCTTCCCTGTGCAACCTCTCATGCACTCACTCTGCACCCTGGACTGGCCACTGGCCTTGCTGTTTTGCCCTTGCCTGTGCATATTCTCATGGATATGCTGTGCACTTAGTGCCTTGCTCTTCTCTACTGTTGTTGCCTATCTATGCAACATGTGGATAAAGACAGTTACTCCTGTTGTCTGTTTTGTCAGTGCCCTTACTGAATAAAGTTATTTTGGTGTGGGCATATGTTTGGCAGTGCCCCATGCTCTATGTGGCACTTCAACAATGCCAAGGTCTTTGCTCTCCTACTCTTTTTTCACAGGGGTGACAGGGACTTCAGTTCTTTCTGACACTGATACTTGTGGCATCTGTGGTGTCAATTTAACCTGTGTTGCAGTTCTCATTTTCCAGGTTTTCAATTGTTGGCTACATTGTTCACATGTCAGGTTGGGGGACACTGCCAGCACAGAGTGTGACTCTGTGCACAGGTTTGCATGAAGGGTGGGAAATGTCATCCTGTATGTGTGTTATTTCTTTATGTATGCCCAGCTGTGTATGTATCTGGTCAACTTGTGATAGCCCGTAATTCTGGTCCCATGGCCTACATGAGATGTGTGGTCTTGGGTTGTCAAGAAGTGTGCAGTGTGTTGGTATGTCAATGCTGTTCTGTCTGACTCCTACTTGTTGTTTTGGTCACTTGTGAGTCTGCAGAGTGTGTGACTGGCACATCAGTGTCGTGTTTGTTTGATCATCCATGTGAGTTGATTCTGTTTGTGTAGACTGCGCAGACCTGCTGCTACACACTGCCATTGTGGTTGTGTTTCTCAGGCATTGCAGGCACATGATGCCTTTTGTCCTCCTGTATGGCATGGTATGTGTGGTGTAATGCCGTCCCCTATGTGTGCTTCTTATGCCTTGTCTTTGTCGGGCTGGACTCCCTCTGATTGTGTTTTGTGCATTCCTGCCATGTCCACTGATGACGTGCAGTACACTTCACTTGGATGTCAGCTGTCCCCTTGCTTTGTGTGTGTGTATGTGCCTCCTCATCACTTCATTTGTGACATAGTGCTGTGTGGTGCATTTGTTTGGGCTGGGGCTATGTACCACTCAGGTTCTTTCCATAATTGTTCCTTTGTGCTGTTCCTGTGCTGTTTGGCAGTCATGGTTGCTCATCTGCTGTTCAGCTATGTGTGCTGGCAAGTGCTAGGGTCAAGTTGCTTCCACCATTGAGTCCCATATCTGTGCATCTGTTGTGGTTGTGTTGGATGCATGTGTGTTGGCTGTGTTGTTGCTTCACTTCCTGGGTATGTTGTTGTGTTTGTGCTGTGCTGATTTGTGTTGTATCGGTTGGTGTTGTGTCATTCATGTCTGTGTGTGACTGGTATGCTTGGTGTGCACACACTGCTTGTTGTGCCTACAGTGCTGTGTGTATGTGACCTTGACGTTGCCCGATGAGAATCCCCTGATGTCCTGCAGTGTGTGTTCAGTTTGTTTGGCCTGTGCATCTGTAGTTGGTTTGATGTGGATGTGTTGTTCTCTGATGGTGCACTTCTTGTGTGATGTGTGGTATGTTTTGTGTGCTTTGTTAATGAGTGATGGGGTTGTGCACTCCTGTTGTGTCTGTGCTCCCATTGCCTTGCCACAGTTTGGCTGACAGGGCATGTCTGTTTTTGTTGTGATTCTGTGTGTGTTTCATTTGGGTTATGTGTTTGCATGATGTGTTCATGCAGGCATTTGCTGTGGCATCCCTGTGTGTGATGTGTGTGGCTACACCCAGGGTGTGTGTTTTTTTTGTGTATGAACTGGCATGTATTGTCAGGCTTCAGTGTGTGTGGCACTGGTGTTTTGTGCTGCTGTTGTGAAGGGGGTATGTGTATACATTCCTCCTGGTGTTTGTCAGTGATGGAGTATGTATATGGGCCATGTGTGTTGTGCTGCTGGTGTACTCCTGTGAGGTGGTTGTTTGTACATGTGGCTTTTCCCAGTTTGACTCCAGGCCTTCCTTTCTTCCTTGTGCCTTTACCTGATATGCCTTGCTGTCTCCCTGTGTTGTTGCACTGTGGTGCCTGTGGTTTGACTTCACTGACTGTACCAGCCATGTGTGGTTTGATGGTCTGAGGGGGGTTTTCTGTGTTCCTTGCCTTGCATGTGATGTGCACATACTTGTTGTTTGTCTCCATGGCCTTCCCTTTGTGTACATCCCACGTTGACTTGCTGATTTGTTGTGCTCCATTGCTGTTGGCATTTTGAGTGTCTGTGTGTCAGTGTGTGGTATGTATGTGTGACTGTGCAGGCTGTGTGTTCATGTGTATGTTTGTTCCTTGTATGTGTTCATTTGGTGCTTGTACTCATTTTGGTTTCCCTGAGTGTGGTGTTGTTGTGGTTTGTGTGTTTCCATGGCCTTGTGCTGTGTGTTGTGTGTTCCTGTGCAGCCACTCCTGCAGTGGCTGTCTCCCTGGTTGTATGTTGTGTGGTGCAGGGTGTGGATTCACCTGGCTTGTTGATGTGCATGGGAGTGCGAAGGATGGTCACATGGCCTGTGCCTTCTTGGGGTGTGCTGATGTGTGGTGGGAGGAGGTGTGTCCCTGGGGTCTTTTTGTCCTGCCCATGCCTTGGACTGGCCCTCCCTTCTGCATTGTGCGCATTAATTCCCTTGTATTGACCGCTGCAGTGATGTGACCGGGACATTGCTACAAGATCGCAGTAGATGTGTGTCCAGGATGCAGAGGGGTGACTTAGTGGCAGGTGGGTAATGTGTCAGTACCCTTATGTATGTGGTACTGCCCCAGCAGGGTGTCTGTTGTGGATTTGGACCCTGTGTCAACCTGTGTGATGCGGCGGCATCCGCGGCGGGCCATGAGCTGATAGTGATGTAGCAGGTACAGCACCGGGAACACGTTTCTAGGGAAGAGGAGTGGTCCACAGGAAATGCCAAGTCTATATCAGTTTTCACGTTTTGTTATTAAAGGAAACACACTCAAAAAACTCTGGACCGCTTGAGTTTTGTAACAATAAAGTCTTTGAGAGGGGTGATGAGTGTGTTTGACCAAATTGTTGATGTCTTTAGGCTGAATCCTGGCTCATGTAATCAGAATCCAGAGTCCATATAGTGTAGAAAAATTACTTTTTATTAAATTAGGTTAAAACATGAACAGCCGACACATGTTTCGCCCCCTATGGCGATTTGCGCCAGGGCTTTTTCAAGGCTACTTACAATATCATGTGTTCATATACAGATCTTCATAATATGGACTTATTTTCAAAATATCCGGTTTGTTTCAGAATTTCAATCTCTCCATTTGAGGAACAGCACTCCATTTCACCTCCATCTAGGGCCTTTTGAAGGAAGCGAAGGTCGAAAAGTAACAAACTGGGCGAGTCCACCTCAGTGAAGAATGCAGGCCTGCAGAAGTGATTGACGCAAGTGAACAATCCGTACCACCTGCGGGAGACTACACCCCTCACTTCCTTTCAGGCTGGGGTTTTCTCTTCACCTCGATTCTCTTTCCTGTTGCAGCACCGGGAACACGTGTAGAGCGGGGTCCATGGCAGTCGTGACCGGGTGAAGGGAACTGGGACTTTGGTTTCGCACTCCACTGTCGAGCTTCCGCCGTCTCTGATTGTGCGGCATTTCCGCTGTGGTAAGTCTGCTTGTTTGGGGCAGCCTTATTTGTGGAGTGTGGCGGACATCATTCCACATGGGGGTGAGTCTCCATTGGCTCATTCCGCCGCAGTGGCAGTCGCACTTTGATGTTTGATGGCGGTGCGCGTTGCGGCAGACGGGAATTGACCTATGTTTGGCAATACTAATGTGGCTGACGTGTTTACCGCTGCTCCTGGGCTTAAAAAATGCTTTTTTACGCCCCGCCAGTATCGCTGTGGTGCCACCGCTCGACATCCTAATGGACCCCTAAGTATATAAATTAACCAGCAAATAAACATGACTGAGAAAAAACGATAAATGTTCTTTAAAAAAAACTTATTACTAACAAATACTTTTCTTTTAACAGCTTCTGCAAACTTCAACAAAGAAGCAACATCACCGAAAGAAACTTCAACAACTACATTCAGTAAATATTGTTTTCAATTAAATAAAGAAAGTAAAAAAACAAAATAAACGAATACAATATTATTATGACCTTTTATTAATATATTTCACAGTTTATACCTCAATAAAACCCCACCTAAAAAAAGTCAAAACAAGGATTAACTTCGAAAACAGACAAAAGCAAAACTACAGAAAAATTAAAAAATAAGTAAGTACATAAATTAACCAACAAATACAACAAACAAATAAAAAAAATTCCATAAATTAAAAACCAAATATAACTCACAAATATTTTTCTCTTGCCAGCTTTCACAAAATACCATAAAATCATTGAAATAAACATCATCAATGAAAAAAATAGTATTTTTTTCTCAACTAAGTAACAATAGAAACTATAAAATTAAAATAACAAAATAAAATGTAACAACTAAATAAAAACAACATTTTGCTTTTAAACCAACATAAAAAAGAACCAGTGTATAAACATCAATAATTGGAAGAGCTCCTAACAATATTAAATATTACAACAATGCACCAACAACTACTTTCCGCAAAAAATCATAATTGAGCAATGATTCAATCATAAGCGCCGGGACGCCGCTTTGCTGGGGCAGCTGTGCGCTATAGAAGTTTGCGTAACATAACATAACATACATTTAAAAAAATATACCCCACACTGAAATACAAGGTTGCTATTATCACATTTGAGCAACTTTGCCTACCAAATAAAAAAATATTAGCCCTGACCTATGTACCAACAACTGAAGTAGCAAACCATTATAACCAACTTCATGTCAGCCCCTTCTATCAAGCAAATGAAACTAAACTAACTCCCTTTCTAGATTAATTTGAAGACACTTGGGTGGGAAGTCTACATAGGTCAGGGCACCGTAGACAACCCAAGTTCCCTGGTGGAACGTTTACAACAGTTCTCTAGCTCAAAAAGCTAAAACCAACAACATTGTGGAAGGATGGCACAATGCCTTCCAAGCCACAATAGGAAGAGGCCAACCAACTGTACATATACTTATAGAAGCTATTAAAAAGAATAAAGCTATCAAGAGCTAAGGCTAGAGCAATCTCTAACTAAAATTGGCCCTAAACTAAGTAAACAAGCTAAAACAATGTATGAATATCTACAACACAAAACTAGACTATTTACAAACAACAAGGGGGGGTCATTATGATGTTGGGCGGATCGCCGCCACCACCCATCCTCTTTTCCCACCCGCCCGCCATTTACCCCCCACCATATTACAATGACGAGGGGTAAAGCGGCAGACGGAAAGACCATCTGCAGCTTTTCCACAGGCATGCAATCATTACTATTGCCTACAGTGCTGACCTGGGCCTTATTATGGTGGCGGTGCCTAGCAGGCACCACCTGTCTTATTATGATGTGTGCGGATACAGGCCCATCGAGCCATGGATAGGCATGCAGTCTTTGGCTTTGGGGGCCCATTTTCAGCCCCAGGGTGTTGGGGGGTGCACTTGGTGGGTACCCATGGTACCCCCTTTCATTGGCCTGCACAAGGTGGCAGGTACCCAACGGTGCCTGTCACGTTGTGCATGCCAATGCACAGCATGCAACTTTTACATTGTGGCGGTGCTGCTTATAGCACCGCCCGCCACAAGGTAAAAGATGCGGTATGCGACCGCCAGGGTGGCGGACGCATCCTAATTAGCCCCGCGGGACCACCGCACCTCTGGCAGTTGGTCCCATTTTCCATTACATTGGCGAGCGGACAAAGTCCTCTCGCCATCGTAATGGGGCCCCAGAGGTCTAGAATACTTAGACATGATAGATAAATCTACACTGTAAAGAAAAAACAATGCTAAACGCCTTAAGTATTTGAAAAATTCCAAATATTTAAACAACAGAATTCTACTCTTTTTTAAATTAAAAATGTTACTATGGCATGTCAAATTTTAAAAATAGCACACATATTTATGACATATATCATTGTTAAATGAAAAAAGAAAAAAAAATCAATGTAACAAAAAACATTTCCCACCCATAATAATAAAAAATTACTTACAGTTATGTAGCAGTAGACAATCCTTGAAAACCAATACATCCATAGAAGATAAATAAAAAAACAAATCCATTCAGAAAGAGAAGCCAAAAAAAAGAAATGAAAAATACTACTGTAGAAAAAAGGCTCCAATGATGTATTCTTCTCATAAACGAAAGCCTCATATACCCAAAAAGTAGTTTTAAACTGTAGAAAAAAGGCTCTAATCACGCAATTCTCTCGATAACAAAACCCTTAACTAGCTTAAAAAAAATGCTCCAACATACACGAAAAATCAAATAAAATGTAAAACAATTAGTTTTAAATAAACAAGATATATTTCCTGTTTTTATTTTTTTTAAACGCGTTGACACCACAATCCGTTTACTATCCGGAAAACCTGTAAAAAAAAAGAACACCCACCCACAATAATACATATGAACCAACAAACATTAACAATAAACACAACATAACAAAATTAAACAAGACATAGCTAACATCACATGACAGTCTACTCCTTTGAAACACTATGTCAAACACATAAAACACTAAGGGGCCCATTAGGATGGCGGTCAGAAAACTACCCCGACCGCCATTGTAGCGAAATCAACCGCCCATATGTACTGTGGAAAAACTGGTGGTACAATTAGGATCAACTGCCAAAAAATTCTGACTGCGGCGGTATGAGGCAACGAATAACCAACTGTAGTGGGCAGGGAAGGCTAAAATCCATTTGCAGCAGTCGGATTTGTGCCGAAAATCACCAAATCACTGCCATATCAGTAGAGACACCGCACAGAAAATTAGGATATCCCTGATGTGACCGTGGTACGTTGCACTGTTTCTGAACGCTGCGGTCGCAAACAGTGATGAATGGGAGAGCCCGTGAAGGAGCTGTCGCATAGCCACCACTGCGGACGCTCCGTGACAACTATTGCTGTCGACAGAAAAAACTCACAACAAGGCCACAAAATGCACACAGCAAACTAGCCATGCCCTCAAAAACACAGAACACACTCCAATGATACTACCACATGGAAACTACAAAAATACAAATCCCAGGACAACCCACACAACACACCTTGAAAGCAATACCCCATTTCAACACACCCACATAGCTGAGCATAAAACCAGCCCCTTTCCCTGACCACAATCCTTTTCAATACTCCACAACTGAAGGGCCCAACACCAGAGCACAAAGGAGATGCAAATCAACACACCATCAATATTCACACCACATACAGCACCGCTACCACCTCAACACCTGCACCACTAACCCCTCAGCACCTCACACACCATACACATCACCCCCCTTACACACCTGCACCTTTAATCCCTTTGCACATCACACACCATTGCACCACAAAAAATGACCACATTCACAGAGAGTTAGTTGACAGTCATGGTAGATAAGATAATCAGACTAGAAGCACAGCTGTTTTGGTAACCTGGTCCAACAGACACCATTAGCCACAAGAAATCAAATGTGGGTAAGGATAGTAGACAAGGTCAATGCAGTAGGGATCACCCCGCACAACAGACATGAAATCATGAAGCGGTGGCATGACCTGAAGAGTGTTGTCAAAAAGAAGAGGAGCAAGAACTGTGAGCTGGCTCAGGGGACTGGCGGATGCCCTCCCATTACACCAAGTGAATTTACTGCATGGGAGGAAAATGTGCTTACCATACTGCATCCAGAGAGTCCACAGGAATAGCCAGGGGAGTGGAGGCTGTTAAGTACACACACATGTAGACCATTACATTGCTCTGTACTGTCCAGCACAACTACAAAGCTACATCTCAGGGGCACAATTATATCCATATGCACCACAATATCCAACACATGTTCCACAGATGTAACATTCACCCTATCAGAATCACCCCAAAGGCAGCCAACATTTACAGGGTTGTATGTGTTCTGGCAAACTGCACTACAACCTTTACCATACGCCTGTCCCAACCTGAGCAGGATAGAGCACTCCCCCACCCAGGAGCAGTTGGAAGCCATTGTATTACTACAAACAAACGTATAGGTAGGTAGCCATCTTCCCTGGTAGGGCTGTTTGGGGTGGGAGACCTGCTCTACAACTCCCACCATGCTGTCTGTCACACCCCTGAGCAGGATATAGCACTACACACCAACCCAGAGGCAGTTTGCAGCCATTGTATCATTCACCCTCACCTAACAGGTAGGTTTCCATTATCACAAGGAGGGCTGTTTGGGGTTGGGAGGCCTGCACTACAAATCCCACCAGGCACCCCTGTCCCACTCCTGAGCAGGATGGAGCTCACCCCCCCACCCAAAAGCATGTGGCAGCCATTGCATTGTTCACCCACATCTAAAAGGTAGTTAGCCATCTTCACAGGTTGTGCTGTTTGGAGGTGAGAAGCCTGCAATACAACTCCCAGCATCCTCCCTTATTCCCCAGCTGAGCAAGGTGGAGCACTCCCCACCCACCCAGAAGCATTTGGCAGCCATTGTAGTACAACAACCAAACTCAAAGGTAGATAGCATCTACACCGGTTGTGCTGTTTGGGGGTCGGAAGCCTTCAATACTACTCCCAGCATGATACCTTGTTCCCCAGCTGAGAAAGATGGAGCACTCCCCACCCACCCAGAAGCATGTGGCACCCATTGTAGTACAACAACCAAACTAAAAGGTAGGTAGTAATCTTCACAGGTTGTGCTGTTTTCGGGTTGGAGGCCTGCAATACTACTCTCAACATGCTCCCTTGTTCCCCAGCTGAGCAAGATGGAGCACTCCCCACCCACCCAGAAGGATGTGGCACTCATTGTAGTACAACAACCAAACTCACAGGTAGGTAGCCATCTTTACAGGGAGGGGGGTTTGTGGGCGTGAGGCCTGCACTACTACTACCACCATGCCCCCTTGTACCATAAATCATCCAGATGGACCATTCCCTCCAAACGAGATGCATTTGTCAGACATTGCACTGTCCACTTCAAAAAACCAGGTAGTTAGACATATTATGCTGTCTTGTCCCACCCCTGAGTAGGATGGAAGCCTCCAGCACACACACACACACATACACCCACACACATACGAATGTGTCACAAATCTAACACATATGTGAAAACAGAACAGGTAAGTAGCCAGTACATGCACCCAGCCATTACTCTGAAAACGCGTGGTGCCATATGACAACAACAGCCCTCTCATCGCACAAAAATACACACAGATCCTATTGCCACCCACAGTGTACAGAAAGCTGAGCAAATGTAACTTTCACAGCAACCAAAGTGTGACACATCAGTTCACATGTAGAAGAAAGTCTGTGCACAATCATGCACAGCACTGAATGCCATGTGAAAGTGCCATGGGGCAAGAGCAGCAAGGACCTCATGATGACAAAGAAAGCATGGTTGCTCGTACAAATTCAGATATGCGCAGGACATGACAAAGGTATGCATGAGATGAAAATGGACAGTTCATGCTCAGTTGTAGGGCAGAGTAATCAACAAAGAGGCTTCAACAAAATTATTTGTGGCGCTAGTGGTTAGATGACAACATGTCCCTGTAATCACAAAATATGGACGTGGGGTATGGTATGTATTGATACCTCACACCATGGACAAGTAATGAATGTACCTCAACATCATGTCAGTAGATACAGTAGTGCACATAGAAACAATGTGATGATTAGTCAACTCTGTGGTGTACAAACAGTGAATAATACACAGCTAACACAAAGCTTGCGGGGTGCACTACAATGACCATTTCCCATCTGACCCACAGGTGACCAAGAACCGACTGCAAAGGACAACACCAGCAACCTGCAGAGCCAGTCCCCCCCAGAATATCAACTCTCAGATGTTGACTCCTGAGATTCTTCGGACGAGGAGCTCGAAGCAGGCCCATCTGGTGTGCCAGGGCGCAACAGGCCCCAGACCCCCTTCGACCCCCCACCATATACGCTGCAATACTAACCTCTCTACAGACCCCTGCTGGTATGGCCTGGGCTTCCTCCACCACCACCAGCACTAGTGCTGCCTGCACCACTCTCCCGAATTATGGACCTCTTTGGCCAGCTAGTGGTGGTACTGCAGACAGGCCTGTACCACAAACAACACCTCCCCTTCCACTGGTGGTCCACAGAATGACAGTTCAACATCCTCTCCTGCAGTCACAGAGAGGGGTGAGTCCTCAGACTCCTCTGGCCTTACAGCAGAGGCCCCCCTGCCAAGTGACGAAGTGGCCGTCCCAAGAAATCCCTGGCAGTAACTTGTGACAAAGCACCTGCGAAACGTCAGTCACGGAGCCATCCATGATGACAACACTCTTAACTGCTGCATTGCCTCTATTGGACTGTCCTTGCCCGCACTGCCTTGTGAATGGCATCTGTCTGTCGGACTGGGTCACCAAATCAATGTGGTGACTACTCGATTCTCTCATTTACCATATCTGTCAACTCACTGCTTCACAAATCACCTCAATGTTAATGTTCACCCCCTCACATGTCACCATTGTAAATAAATAATCCTTACACACATTCCGTTGTTTCTGATCCGTATTTATTCCAGGATGTGCAGTCTCCACCATAATTGCAATGTACCAGGAGTATTGGATGTATGTAGGCAAGGAGAGGCTGAAGGGACCGAGGAAAACACAACAGAACATTACTCACTAGTCTGGGTGTGGCATCACAGACATCACACAACACTAACCATCAATCCAATCCATCATGCACACATCACAATGAGCAACAGTGCCAACATACACAACCTGTAGATGTACCAAACCACCCTGTCCAAGAAACATTGTCAGCCACAGCCAGCTGCAGTCACAAAGCTCACATACACCCTGACAACAACAGCAACATCATCATACAATAGGTCCGTTGTACATCGTCACTCACCTTCAAGTGAAGTATCGGGTGATGAGTTGTAGACACATGTCAATATCTTCCTCCTCTTCACTACCCTCGTCACTGGACACTGGTTGGTTTGCAAGTGGGGGTCTTGGCTGCTCATGAGCATCCAGGAGCAGGGGGAGCTCCTTGCGAATGGCCAAGTTGTGGAGCATGCAGCATGCCACCACAATCTGATACACCTTCCTGGGCGAGTACATCAATGCACCACCAGTCTTGTCCAGGCAGCGAAATTGTGACTTCAGGAGACCAAAAGTAAGCTCCACCACACAATGTGTCCTCCCATGGGCATCATTGTAGCATCCTTCAGCAGGTGTGCTGATATTCCACAGTGGGCTCAGCAACCAAGGACGGTTGGGATATGCAGAGCCACCTACGTGTAAGAAACACAGAGAAACCTTGTAATGTTACTGTGGCAGAGGACAGCATGTCACACACAGCAAGCTTTTTCACTATGCATACTCACCCTCAATCCATGCACGCTCGGAAAGCAGATTAGCCATCAGCTGTGGTGCAATGCTTTTATGCATGATGTATAAGTCATGGACTGAGCCTGGAAATTTTGCACGCACGCACTAGATGATCATATCTGCCTGACACAGCACTTGATCATTTGTGGAGTGGAAATGTTTATGATTTCTGTAGATGTGCTCACGTGCCTGTGGTGGAACAAGCCCAACATGTGTTTACTCAATGGTACCAACAACATGGGGGATGTGTCCAAGGGCATAAAAATCTCCCTTCACAGCCACAAATTCACCCCAGCTGGGGAAATGGATATATCTGTCCTTGAAGATCATCATAGCGGACAGGACATCATGCAGCACCATGCTGAACATTGGTTGCAACAACCCACCTGCTCTGGAAACCATGTGCTGGAAATATCCACTCTTAAAAAAATGCAGGGCCGCTATCAACTTAGACATAGGGGTAAAAGCAGTTGGATATATCCTGCGGGCTGCAGGTAGGGCTCCAACATAGCACATAGGTTTTGTAGGGTGGCTCTATCCAGACGGAATTTACGGATGACCTCCTCATTCTCCATGTCTGCCAGCACTGTGAATGGACAATGCAGATTTGGTCTCCTCCTAGTTGAGATCAAAGTCGACACAATACACTATGAGATGTGTACAACATCTTACGTTTTGACTGACACAATGCCAACAATGACTATTATCTAATTTTAGTCATAGACTAGCTTATATGTCAGGACACCTTCAGCTACACAACTCGTACACTTGTCCTCTTTCACACAGAAAGTACCTCTGATACAACATCTGAATATAACAATGCACAAAGGGATATGGCCACATCTAGCATGAGCAGTCCTGGGAGTGTCTCATTCAGCATATGTGTCAAACTGCTACACCACTGTCTCATACCTAGCTGCTGTACATGCCACACATTCATGCGTAGGTTGAACATGGCACACGTCAACAACTCAATGACAACAGGCTGTGCATAAACAACAAGTATGTGCATTAGCCAAGAAAGGTAGACCGTCAAATCTGTACATTGTTCATTGAGAACTACATCAATCAGATTTTTCAAGCACTTTCACACATTGACATGTGCACCTATTGGAGAGTCCATCACAACACTGTTCTGTGTACATGCCCAGCAATATCACAAGTTACATGCGAGGGAGTACATTCCAATGTCCCAAATCACATACAAAAAGATGGCATGTGTAGTCAGCCGTGGGGTAAATGTTACATAGGCATTGTGTGCACAATGATGTGACATTAATCATGTGGCCACTGTGCGCTGTTGATAATTGCTCATTGGCCATTGACACAGCATGATGTGTCCATAGGGGCTGTCACAGTGCTCCGCCACCCAAATTGCAGTCATTCATGTGAATGTATGGCAACCAAATCGTGCTAGCTACCGCCTGGCACCAGGGGTGTGTCACCAACAATCCCCAAAACGCAAGTGCAGTAGTGAAAGCCATATACACATGCTCAAATGGCGGTTGGCATGCTCCACCACCCAAGTTGCAGTCACGTTGGAGTTCTGGACTTTTTGGTTCCGTCCAGAGGTGTCAGGGTACAACACCCAAAGACCCCGGAGTTCCACCTGCCTTGGTGCACAAATGAACAGAAACACGGGCTTCTCGATGGTGGCGTCAAAGACCAAAGGTTTATTACTGCAGGGACACAGAAGTCATAGATACTACACACGGGCAGTAACCAGGAGCCTGTTCGATTTGTACAAAGAGGGCTGCTCCCTATATACTGTTTTTTATGCTAGGGGCAAATTCTTTACATGTAATACATTCCCAAAACCTTTGTGTCTAAAACAATAAATATTTGGCGTTACACAGGAACCGTCGATAATATCTGAGGCCAAACTTTGCGAAGAGAGGGGTTCCCACTAGTTTGTCACAATTCCCTGTCAATATTGCATTCAGGACCCGGACCGCCTCATCGTAAAGTTCGTTACCTCCCCCTAATAAAGATTCAGAAAGAAAGAAACAGAGCCAGGTGTGGAAGATAGAAAAGTGGGATAAGGGATGTTTGTGGGTTGTAAATGGGCAAGGCTACCGGCTTCGGCCACCTAATCATGATCAGGTACAATGGACACGAAGACCAGTTTGGCAGGGCTGGCCTCGGGCAGAGGAGGCAGCCTTTGTCGAGTCATGCAGCCACAGCGTGATCTGGTTTAAGGTGTACGTGTCATGTAAGAGGTGAATCTCCGGCTAAGGCTACGTGTCCTTAATCAAAGTGGAGTGATCAGAGGCTATTGCATATGTGAGGGCAAGGAAACACAAAATGGCGGCCATGATCTAAGATGGATGCCGTGGGTAGATCGGAAATATGTCAATGGAAGGAGTGCTCTTGCTCGTAGCGTAGCGAAAACACCAGGATATACTAAATGGATCATTTGCGGTTCGCTGATACCAATATTATGTATTTCCGACAAACTTGAAAACACGGGTTCAAATTGTCACGGAACCGTCACGGAACCTCAGACCCTCCTTTTGCCCTTACATAGGCAATTACTCAGTCTATGTCAGAATCTAGTTCTATGCTCATCAGGTCAGTGACATGCTGTTGTATCATCATCCTTTCTCGTGTCTTTTCTCCAAACGCAGGTGGTTTTCTGAGACAAGTCGCAGCACAAAGACTACACAGAGCAGGACCACACTGGATAATCAGACAACATGAGAATAGGAATACTAGGATGACACCAATGACCATTAGAACCTTCCATCCCCACGCTGAGATCAGAGTCCAAAACCACTCCATGAAGGACCAGTTTCCCTTGTCTACATGTATGGAGTCTGAAATCTTGTGCAACTTAGAGATCGCCTCATAGACTGTTGGAGCATTATTAGGAATAAAGACACAGCAGCTCGATTGGATCATTCTGCATACCCCACCTCGATCTGCAAGTATAACGTCTAGAACCATACGGTTCTGCAACGTCATGAGCCTATCCGCCTGTAGCTCAGCTGTTAGATTGCTAAGGGCACCAGCAGTTTCGGTAATAGTAGATTCAACTACCCGTGTTAGCTGACGTATGTTTCTACTATTGGCCATAGGCCCCCAGAACGGAAGGAAGCCTTTGAAGAAGTCTCCAGCTTCCTGACCAGCGGTATCTTCCTTGCTGAAGACACCTCTCGCTACTCTTGTTCTGTGGTAATCAGGTGAAGCAGTGTATGTCGGAGGCAATAGTCGAGCAATATAACATGATCCTGAGAAGTCGGCAGGCAACCATGTATAAGCTCTGTTCCGACAAATGAAATAGGTACCCCTAGCAGTGAGAAAGGCAGGGGAAGAGTTAGCCGGAAACACATAAGTCTCTACGCACTTACTTCTCCCTAGCTGAGCTCTCGGATTTTTCCCATTACCTTGCAGACAGACCTGACCTCGGTGAGGTACGACCCAGATTGGAGTTGAGCTTTTACGCTTGCTTTCTCCTAAACTAAGGCGATACTCTGAAGTATTCCAACTTAAATATACTCGCAATTCGTCTCTAGGGTAAGATGGAGTATTATTGACGTCCTTGACCATGTCAATAATTCCCTGGACTAAGGCTTTATTGGCAGAGTTATATTTAGTGGAACGCGGTGGACGTGGAGGATAGGTTTCAAGGGCATAAGCAAAGATGGTTTGGAAGGCCTGAAATGATCCATTATAGCTGTAAGGCAAAACCAGATATGGAATACCTTTATCCATGGTGTGAGGTATCAAGCCACACACCCAGCAGTCTGTCGTGTTAACTACCAGTTGGTGTTGGTGCAAGAGCTGTACAAAAGTGTTGTTGGTAAATTCTGAGCGTCGGGCTTGCTCATGTTCTGGAAACGAGTGAAAAGAGTGTATAGAAGAAACAGTAGAAATAGCAGGATCAAGGGGAGGTACTGTAGAAACTGGCACAAAAATCAAATTTATGCTAAAGACGATTCCACCCACCAATGTTGCTAAAACAATCAAAAATGTAATGGCACATTGCATCAGAAAACATTTGCTATGAAGAATTCTATTAAGTCTGTTTCTGCGAACATAAATCACATTTTCTCGTTGCAGCGCAGGAAGCTCCATCTTCTACAATCCGCTCGCGACCACTGATGATGTGTACGTAGATGAAAATGCCTCTATCAGCCCTGGGAGTTCCCAGAACCAACAGAAAGATCGACCTTGTGTCAGACCCCTGCAAATTCAAACTAGGCACACAGCCACGACCCTACGGCTACCCAGACGGCAAGGCAATTTTAAAAACAATAAACAATAGCAAACTTCCTGGCTGAAGGCAAAAGTTCAATATATAAAAATCACAATATGCAGTTGCCTGCTTTATTTGTCCATTTTATGGCTTCTAAGGTTGTATCTCTGCTTCGCTGGTACTGTCTGATCGGAAAATAGTGTATCACTAGCAGCTGTTGCAGAGTTTAAGTTCGCAGATAGTAAAGTTTCTTCTGATGCTGGAGACAAATGTTCAATGTTCAAAGGAGTTTTTTCAGGAGGAGAGTCAGGTTTCAAAGTGTCAGTAATCAATTCGGCATCGCTGAAAGAGATGAACTTCGGTGTGATTTCAGATTCGGAGGCACCAATTCCCTTTTTCACCCAGTCGTCGTAAGGGAGCGGCAACGGAACACGCTTTACGTGAGAAGCGTGAATCCAGTGTTTACGGCCAGCGACACGTACGGCTGTCCTCGTTGCCAGTAAGATCTGATAAGGCCCCACAAATCTTGGTTGAAGGTTCTTCGTCCTCGCGAAGTTCTTTATTACAATGAAGTCACCCGGTTTCAGCTGGTGCCCTGGACTCTCCGGAGGTTTTGGCAAGGCATCGAAAACCTGTTGATGAATAAGACTCAATTTAGCAGTCAAGTCGTAAAGGTAGTCTATCAACATAGGATATTCAATGGAGCAAAATTGCTTAGGCCTTGGCACACCCCAGATATTTGCCGGGCGGCCAAACACAATCTCGTATGGACTAAGCCCTATTCTAGAATGTACTGTTGCTCTCGTTGATAACAGGGCCAAAGGAAGTGCATCTGGCCAGGCTAAACCTGTGGATGCTTGTATTTTGGCTATTTTTAGCTTGAGGGTGCCATTGTAACCCTCGACTAAACCAGCAGACTGGGGATGGTTTGCACTGTGAAATTTCTGTTTCAATCCTAAACCGGCACACACACTCTGCATAACTTTCCCTATGAACTCACTTCCGTTATCTGACCATACAATCCGTGGCATTCCATACCTAGGGAAAAATTCCTTGAGAAGAATTTTGGCAGTCGATATGGCAGTGTTGTCCTTTAGTGGGTATGCTTCTATCCACCTGGAAAAAGCACAAACTACCACCAGGACGTACTTTAAATTGTTGCAGCGTTCCATGTGAATGAAGTCTAACTGAATTACTTCAAAGGGACAGGAAGGAGGAGCGAAGTGACCAGCAGGAGTTGGAGTTCCCTTGCCAGGATTATGCATCAAGCACACCATACAATTTTTCACCACTCTTTCTGCACACTTACTGATTCCCTCATTCTTCCAGACCGGAGCCAACATCTTACATATCCCTTTAGAACTTATATGCGCTACTCCATGCGCCATCGTCACTACTGCAAGCACGTATGCATCGGGCAACATCCAACGCTGCTGTTCTGTCAAATCAATCCAACATCCATTCGAGTCCAACTTGCCCGTACTTTCTCTCCATACACGTTTCTCTTCCTCAGTCGCTTCTTTCTGAATCTCTTTCACACTTTCCATGGTGTCCTCACACATTCCAGACTCAGCAATCCATCTTGCAGACGTAGCAACATACATTCTACTCATCGTGTCTCTAGCTGTCTGTTTAGCAATTTCATCAGCAAAAGCATTCCCACGACCAACATCATCCGTAATTGCTTTATGAGCACTGCACTTCACAATCGCAACTTCAGTCGGTAAGGTTAGAGATTCCAACAAGTCGTTAACTAGCTGACCATGCTGGATCTTAGTCCCATGGGACGTAATGAAACCTCTTTCTCTCCACAACCGGCCAAAACTATGGGCCACGCCAAATGCGTACTGACTATCTGTAAACACATTCACTCTCTTTCCCTCGGCTAAAACACACGCTCTTGTTAGGGCTATTAATTCTGCAGCTTGGGCAGAATTCTGACTCACTCTTGCAGTCTCCACAATCGTCGTCAAAGTTGTTACCGCGTAAGCAGCAGTCACATTACCATTCTCCAATTTAAAACATGACCCGTCCACATACAGCGTACCATCTGGGTCGGATAGGGGAGTATCCTTCAAATCGATGCGTCCTTTTGTCTCTTCCTCCGTTTTGAAATAGCAGTCATGTGGTTCGGAATCACTCGACTCTTGATCAGTCGGCAACAATGTTGCTGGATTCAATACATTGCATCTCTTGATCTGAATATGACTCGCTAGTAATGTCAGCTCGTAACCAGATAATCTCGCACTAGTAAGGTGTTGTGTCTTCGTTCGGTTCATGAGTGTATCCACTGCATGAGGAACCATGACCACTAGCATATTGTTCATCACCAAACCAGCAGATTGTCGAATGGAAGCTGCAGCTGCCGCTGTAGCTCTCAAACAACTAGGTAACGCTCTGGCTACCGGATCTAATGTTGATGAAAAATACGCACAAGGGCGTTGTTTATCACCAAACTTCTGTGTCAGAACACTCAACGCGCAACCTTCTCTTTCGTGAACGTAGAGCGTGAATGGCTTACTGTAATCAGGTGTACCTAATACAGGAGCTGAACACAATGCTTTTCGTAATTCAGTAAAACTCTCTTGACATTCATCAGACCATGGCACCGGACTCGGAACATTTTTCCCAGTCAAAGCTACCAATGGTTTCGCTAAAAGAGAAAAATTTGGAATCCACTGCCTACAGTAAGAGGTAATACCTAGAAAGGCACGTACTTCTCTCTGTGTGCGTGGAACACTCATCTGCGTAATTGCTTTTATTCTCTCTGGGGTCAACTTCCTTCCCTCCTTTGACAAGAGATGACCTAGGTAGGTCACTTCTTGGCAGCAGTATTGCATTTTCGAAGGAGACACCTTGTGATTCAAATTAGACAAATGATGCAATAGGGAAATTGTAGCTGCTTTGCAAGTTTCCTTGTCATCGGCAGCCACTAAAAGATCGTCTACGTACTGTACTAGGGCAGAACCTGGAGGAAGGACAAAAGAATCTAACTGACTTTTTAATGCTTGACTATAGATGGATGGACTTTCACAATAGCCTTGTGGAGCGCGTTTAAATCTGAAACTGCGACCTCCTAGACAGAATCCGAAAATATCCCTACTTTCTTCGGCTATCGGAATGCTGAAAAAGGCATTCTTTAGGTCAATAACTGAGAACCATGTGGCTGTGGCAGGAATCAATGTTAACAAGGCAGTAATGTCTGGCACTACAGGAAACTGCGGGATTACAATCTTATTAACTTCTCTGAGGTCGATGACAAACCTATATACTGGAGGTTTTGTAGGGTCAGTTCGCTTCAGAATCGGTAATACAGGACTGTTACAGACATTTCCTCTAGTTTCTTCAACCACACCCTTCTTAATCAAATCTTGCACAATCAATAAGAGTGCACGCTCACCTTCACTCGATATTTTATATTGGGGAATTCTTGGAAATTTCACATTCGCTTTCAAAGTTACTACATACGGTGGAATTTCTAGGAGACCTACATCATTAGGACCAGTCGCCCAAAGAGAATCAGGGAGTGAACGTAGCTCCGGCGGGAGTGCGTCCATTGACAAATACATCGGAGAGGTGATATTTTTACCCAACGTAAGCTGTACTCCTTCCGGAGAACAGTACAATGTCGCATATAGTCTTTTTAACAAATCTAAACCAAGCAGGTTTTCATTACAACCTGTCGTCAAAATTAGGGGTGCTTTCAATTGGCACGGTCCAACAGAAATAGACAAAGGACCAGATATCGGGTTGTAAACAGGGGCGCCTGAAAAACCTACGGAAACATTTGTTGAGCCAGACAAAGGTGCGCCAGGGAGTTTCGCATGAATGATAGAACTTTTTGCGGCACCAGTATCCAACAGAAACGGTTCGACTACACCTGATGTTGCTACTGCGACATAAGGCCCACTCTGATCCACTGGAACTGATACTACTCCCTCTCTCTGTCCATGGCTGTCCTAGTACCCATTTTGTTGATAACCCTCATCTACTTCATTATAGTCCTCAACAAGATATTGTTGAGATCTATTTTGCTGAGCAGATTGTCCATTTCGTTGATCAAAGTGATTGGAGGGACGATCATTCGTTTGTGGAGGCATAGCACCTCGCCCTCGACCTCTAGAATTCTGCACAAAACCACCACGACCTCTCTGGGCTGCTGCTGCATTATTTTGCGCTAAGATCGGACATTCATTTTTATAGTGACCCTCTTTCTTACAGTACGCACACTGATTCCACTGATATTGAGGTCTTGATGAACCATAATCTGTCCTTTGGTATGAGCTTTGCTGCGTATTAGTTTGATTCGCGCGAGGCGGATACGCCTGCTTCAAAAGAACTTTAGTTTTTAAATCTTTCGTTTTCTTCTCTGATTTTTCCTTTTCCTCTTTATCCCTATTTTCGTAGTACTGTGCAGTTGCAAGTATTTGCGCTGTCGTAGATACAGCCCACGCACTTTCTGAGTCTTTTAATTTATTGCATAATTCAGGTAACAAATTATGCACAAATTTATCGACAAACAATCTCTGTCCTCCTTCTGTACTCATGTCCTGACCACTATGATCTACAAAAGTCTCTTCGAACCTCGTGAAGAAGTCAGAGACACTTTCGTCTTTCTTCTGTCTGCATGCTGACAACTTGTCCCAATTTACACGTAGTGCTGGCATCAGAGTCTTCATTAGATCAATTATTCTACCTGGCAGATTAGCAATTAAAGGTTCGGGTTTCGCACCACCTATTTGTTGACCATCTGCTGCAGTGATAGCTGCCCAATCACCACCTAAAGCAGCTTGATGATCCTCTCTACGAATTTTAGCCCACACTGGTTGCGGAACTACGTTACCAAACAACATATCGATGTCGGCTAGGTTCATTATACAAGCCTCAACTGTCTGTGTTAATTCCTTGTAATATCCAGCAGGATTCTTGCGTGGATCTGGCAAGGCCTGCTTCACCGCTAACACTTCTGCTCGCTTCCATGGAATGTGTATCCACACTCGTTGGAACTGTGCTGGAGCAGCTGCAATTCCTGCATTATCATCACGTTGTATTGCTTCGCGCCAAATTGGAGGAACCTCCCCCATAGGATATTGGCGACTTAGCTTCATTTTACCTTTTTCTAAATCTCTCGGTGAACGAAGAGATGGATCATTCCTAAAACTTAAAATGAGTTCCATCGCTTCCTTTATTTTCTCACCCACTATCATTCCAGCAGCAAACTCCTTTTGAACCCTAATTAAATCTTCCAAATCTGATTCAACATCGTCTTCTTCTATCTCTTCTCGTAACAACGAGCACATCTCATCAAAGACGTACCGTTGTGTTGGTTCCCCCCACTGCATAAATGTGTCTAGCACATCTCTCGTAGTATATCTTCTACCCTTCGAAATCCATCTGAGAGCCGTGGAATCTAAAACTCCCCGTTCCTCAGCACTTGGAAGCTGACTCCGTCTCTGTACAGAGTCAGGAGTAGGAGTCTTAATCAAAGTTTTATATATAGGAGACAGCATATTAGTAACAGAATCAGTGATTCTTCGACGAACAGAAAGCGGAGTTAGTACACTCGCAGACGTAGAGAACGCAGTAGAGGTAGGAATAGATAACGGAACAGTAGGAGTATCGAGAAAAATAGTTTGAGGAGCAGTGGGTACAGAAGTAGGTATAGAGGCTGGCAGTGTAGGAAGAGGAGGAGCTGTAGGAACATTTACATTCACCACAGGAAGTACAGGAACTTGATTCTGAGGGACAGGAGCAGGAGCACCAGGTTGTCCAGCAACCGGCAATTGAACATTCGGGACGAGTGGAGCCGCAGCACCTTGTGCATACGGTGGAGGTGACCGTAACAGATAAGATAACAGAGGATCGTTTTCGGAATCCTCCAATATCTTAGCCATTTTCGATGGCAAGACAGGATAGCACTTGTCAATCGCTAGATTATGCTCTCTAATGGCTACATCTATAGCCTTCTCACACTCGTTAGCCTGCAACTGTTTAGTCGCTTGCTCTAGAGTTAACTCCTCTTGTTCTTTCTGTTCTTTCTTCAACCTTCTCATTTCTCTCTGTTTGGATTCTTTTCGCCAATAACGGAAAGAATCAAACATTGCCGGCCGGGCTTTCTTCTTAAACAATTTCGCTTCCAAGTTGTCGAGAATCTCGGGTTCAAAACTACCATGCAGTGGCCAACTAAGGACACCATCCTTCTTACAATAACGGACCCATATCTCATTATAAGATATAGGACCCACGCCATACTTGCAATATAAATCATATAGGGGAGTCCCAATCGGAGGAACTAGACAAGAGTCCTCCAATCGTGAGTCACTGTTGCAACTAAAACAAGACAACATTTTCCGACTTACCATTTTCAGTCCGGAACACAAAACAAACAAACACGGAACAAATATGTGCACTCGAACCAAGAACTTAGGCCTACCAAAACGAACTGATGTATCGATACCCAAACTAAACCAAATAGATTATCGTGACTAGAACAACCAATGATAATCTAACAAAACCAAACCAAACCAAGAACCGATCAAGGATTTTTAACAATCCTCACAAAAGTAACCAGCTAGCTATCACTAAATACTTAACTGAGTCACTGAAGACGTCACCAAGGAGAAACCCGTCACGTTTCGCCGTACTAAGGACTGCACCTCTTCGGGTCCAAGACAGGGCGACGGTCAAGGCAACGGCCCACTGCAGCCGTCCTGAACGGGAAACCCTCGTGGAAGAGAACTTCGGGCCACTTTTGCGATATGCCGGGATCGATGAAGTGGGGCGCCTCCCTCAGGAATCTTCACACGAAGCTTCTCGAACTCTTCAGGCTTTTGGACCGGTACCGAATGACGTCGCCCCACGTTGGGCGCCAATTGGAGTTCTGGACTTTTTGGTTCCGTCCAGAGGTGTCAGGGTACAACACCCAAAGACCCCGGAGTTCCACCTGCCTTGGTGCACAAATGAACAGAAACACGGGCTTCTCGATGGTGGCGTCAAAGACCAAAGGTTTATTACTGCAGGGACACAGAAGTCATAGATACTACACACGGGCAGTAACCAGGAGCCTGTTCGATTTGTACAAAGAGGGCTGCTCCTTATATACTGTTTTTTATGCTAGGGGCAAATTCTTTACATGTAATACATTCCCAAAACCTTTGTGTCTAAAACAATAAATATTTGGCGTTACACAGGAACCGTCGATAATATCTGAGGCCAAACTTTGCGAAGAGAGGGGTTCCCACTAGTTTGTCACAATTCCCTGTCAATATTGCATTCAGGACCCGGACCGCCTCATCGTAAAGTTCGTTACCTCCCCCTAATAAAGATTCAGAAAGAAAGAAACAGAGCCAGGTGTGGAAGATAGAAAAGTGGGATAAGGGATGTTTGTGGGTTGTAAATGGGCAAGGCTACCGGCTTCGGCCACCTAATCATGATCAGGTACAATGGACACGAAGACCAGTTTGGCAGGGCTGGCCTCGGGCAGAGGAGGCAGCCTTTGTCGAGTCATGCAGCCACAGCGTGATCTGGTTTAAGGTGTACGTGTCATGTAAGAGGTGAATCTCCGGCTAAGGCTACGTGTCCTTAATCAAAGTGGAGTGATCAGAGGCTATTGCATATGTGAGGGCAAGGAAACACAAAATGGCGGCCATGATCTAAGATGGATGCCGTGGGTAGATCGGAAATATGTCAATGGAAGGAGTGCTCTTGCTCGTAGCGTAGCGAAAACACCAGGATATACTAAATGGATCATTTGCGGTTCGCTGATACCAATATTATGTATTTCCGACAAACTTGAAAACACGGGTTCAAATTGTCACGGAACCGTCACGGAACCTCAACGTATGTGCATGTATAGCACCCAAATCGCTGTTGCTACTACCTGGCACCAGTGATGTGTCACCACCAATCCCCAAAACGCAAGTGCGGTAGTGAAAGCCATGTACACATCCTCAAATGGCCGTTGGCATGCTCCACCACACAAATCGAGGTCACTCATGTGAATGTATGTCACCCAAATCGTGGTAGCTCCCGCCTGGCACCAGTGGAGTGTCACCATCGTGGAGCATGCCTTACATGTAATGGAAACCGCAATCGTGGTAGACAAATGCAATTTAGAAAATCATGGTAGGCACACTCCGCCACCGCAGGGTCAGTCATTGGATGCAAATGAAAGATGCACCACCGTGGTAGTGCCCACCTGGCCCCGGAGGTGTGTCACCGCCATGGAGCATGCCCTTACAGCCAATAGGAACCGCAATCGTGGTAGACTAATGCAATTTTGAAAATCGGGGTAGGCGTGCTCTGTCTCCGCAGAGCAGGTCATTAGATGCATTTGAAAAGGCAGACCTGGAACACCAATTACAGAAGCTTAGAACCACTGAAAAGACCCCAGGGGGGTATATATGTGTGGGAAAGAGCCCCACATTTCCACAGCTCACAGTGCCTGCTGCCTGAGACCCATCCTCTGCTGCTGCCTCCAGGGACTGTTGCTTGAGACCCCTCACCTGCTGCTTCCTCCAGGGACAGCTGCCTGAGACCCCTCACCTGCTGCTGCCTCCAGGGACTGCTGCCTGACACCCCTCACCTGCTGCTGCCTCCAGAGACTGCTGCCTGAGACTCCTCACCACCCACTGCTGCTGCTGTCACCTGGCCATAGTGATCTCGAGGACTGAGAAGATCCGGGCCAGTCCCTTCACCACGAGGAGCTAGAGGTCCTGGGTGATGAGATGCTCACACAGTATCCAAGGCTATATGGTGCCCCAAATGTTGTTATAATTCTTCAACAGTGTGAGTGACAGTGCAGCGGGGGGCACACATGTAGTTGATCTGATGCAGTTTGTGCCTGAGAGTGTGGGGTGGTGTCATGCACTGTCTAACATGCTGTCTCCAGTGGTAAGGGGGGTGTACCCAATTTCACACCTTTCCATGCCTGCACATCAAGATTTGAGGGACATGTATTATCTTGTCAGCCATACAGTGACACAGCAAGTTGGTAATGCAGAAGTCAGGACAGTGATTGCTTGTGTGAATGGCTGTGTGGGCCCCTGTTGTCCATCTCAGTGTGAGCCCACCTGGCATGCACTGTCAACGCCTGAAATGTACAGAGTTTCACATGTGTCTTTTTTCCTTACTGTCCGTCAATGAGCCATCTCAGCCCTGTAGATTGCACACCACAGGCCCTGTGAGAAGGGCTTGGGTTTGTGAGATTATGTCCCTCAAGGTGACATCCATGACACAGTGAGCCATTCACAGGGCAAGGACATTAAGAGTTGTGCAGTGTTGGACACAGTGAGTCTAACCCCAAACAATATGTGATGTATGTCTTGCTCTACCTAAAAATGGACAGTAGATGTGGGCAGACTACACATGGCGTTCTGTGCTGGGATCCTGCATGTGTATGAGATGGGCAGGTACTGTGTCCCCCCTCACACCTGCACGCATTTACGTGTGCTTCTCCCATGATGATGTACCATGTGAGATGCATTATTGTCTCTAAAAGACATATCAGTGGATTTGGAATGAGTCAGTATCATGCAACTGTACTGAGAGATTTTGGTACATAACACTGTGTCACTGATGTTTTCCACCTCTTGTCTCTCATGCCTGCAGCTCAAAGTACACAGTGTAAGGCTGTGTGGAGGGCCATTGCATGCAAGGTGCGGTCTCTGCGTGTCTCCAACCGATGTTGCACCCACTGTCACAAGAGTTGGGATGACATCTGCCGGCTGAGCAAGAACATGGAAGAGATGACGCTTGGGCGGCTCCCTCTGACTGGCAGGTTGGTGCAGCGGATCATGACACCACTAATGGCTTGCATCCTGGCTGTGAATCAGCCTGAGCTGGATGCACGTTTGAAGGATCATCAGTAGCAAGGTAGGTGTGAGTATTCTTGGAAGGGTGATTTGGCTGTGTGTGTCTGCATGTGTTCACAGCCTGTGCCAGTGCTGGGCAATGTGATGTTGGTAGTGTGATGCAGGGTCTTGTAAGTGCCCTCTGTGTTGGGTGCAGCTGTCATGCATTTGCACTAACTGTACTACCTAATGTTTTTTGAGTAATGGGCATTGACATTGCATTGAGGGTCGTGGACTTCAGGTCTCGTCAGCATTGGGTCAGTGTTGGAAATCCCAAGTAAGGGCACAGCAGTGTGCAAAGTCTGAATGTGCTTCCATTAATGCGTGCATTGCCTGACCTCAGTATGTGGATGTTTAGATATCTAAAACCAATGTGCAACAGTAGTTGTGCCCCACAGTACAACATGGTGTATGGCATAAGCTCATTGCAAGTGTGGACTGTTATGTTGTAGTCTGTATCTGTGTTGACCTCTTCTGCTGCACCCAGGTATGGCAGTGGCAACATGTGGTGGGGGTACATCTTTGCCCCCTTCAGTGGCCTAGGTGTGCTCAGAGCTATTTGTGTGTCTGGTTGAATGCAGCCATAGAAAGGATAGTGTGCTGTGTGGGCATCACATGGCTGACTTGTGCCCCGTTCGCTTGTTGACAGTCAAAGGATCAAGTCAAAAATTGAGGTCTCACAATGTTTTTACACAGGGTGGTGTTTAACAGGTAAATGTCATCATCTTAGTGTTGCCTTACTTGCATATGAATGTTATGTTGATGCCAATGAACTGACCCTACATCTCTCTCTCTCATGCAGCATCTCCCGTTGGCATGGAAGGACAGGGGAAGGACACCAGTGGTGAGGCATCAAGCACGACTGCTGCACATGAGCACAGTGACACAGATGTGACCAGCGCCATGGAGGGGTACCGGAATCTGCTTGAGGAATCACAGTCAGAGATGCAAACCTCAACGTCATCAGATGCCAGCGGTGATGCATCTATGTTGGCAGGCACAGGAAATGGGGACTCAGCCTCCTCTTCCACCACATAGCATACAGTGCTCACATCTCCACCTACATCCAGTAGTGCTGCCCGTGTTCGTACCAGTAAGAAGGGAAGAGTGTCCTTCACCCCTGGCAACGCTGCCCCTGTCCCCCCTGCTGCCATCAGTGCTGAGTCTGTGGACCTTTTGTGCCAGCTGTGTGTGGGCCAGACAGCTCTCCTCAATGCCTTTGTAGACCACAACAAAAAGTTGGCATAGGTGGTTGCTTTCATGGAGGGCTTTCATTCAGACGTGGGTGGGCTACACTGGACTCTCCAGTCTTTGTCCTCCACTGTGACGGCAGCCCTTCAACTGGCACAATCTCAGAGTACAGCTCCAGTCCCTTTGTCGCTTCCTCTGCATGTGACCACATCTGGCGATAGTGACCACACATCAGACATCAAGGGCTAGATACAGTACATGCAGCACATAACAGCAGCATCCAATAGGTCCAGGGCACCAACACCATCCCCACAGAAAACTATTGCCAGCCCAGAGCGCAAAGACAAAAGCCTGTCAGGCTACACCAAGGACCACAAAGGCAAGAAGCAGACCTCATGGCCACATGCCTCAGAGACATCCCCAGCCCAGGACTCTTCTGTCCAAAAATTGTCTTGCAGATACAAGCAGACAGTTTCCATGCCCGCTGAGAAGGTGGTGCCTGCTAAGAGTGCAAATAAGAAGAGTTCCAAGGCAGATTCACCCACAACTTCTACTCCCAATCAAAGCCCTGTGAAGCAGGGAAAGGGGGCACTGTAGGGGGTACACCTGGTAAACAGGGGATGGAGGGGCATAGGCAAGGCTAGGCCAAGCGTCCTGCTGGATCTAGCATGTCCCTAGAGGGAGGGGCACTGTCTGCACCAGATGCAGATTTGGTGGTGAGTGTGCCTGTTGTGTTCACACCACTTTCCATTAATCTCAAGACAGGGAAGCCATTTCAAATCCCAAAGAAGTGGAAAGGCACCTCTCAACAATCTCCGATCCACACTGTGTCTCACGGCAGCATGACTCCACCTCCACGTGCCACTACACCACCTGGTCCAAGCAGCCCTCCAGCTTCCCAGGCCACTGATGCCTCAGCCTCAGCTGGGACTCTTTCTCCCTGGTCCAGTCCTCCGACTTTCCCAGACACACAGCCACCTCCCAGTCCAACTGACAGCCAAGTCTGAGTGGTAGTCCCCCTCACACACCTGTCTCGCCCACAGCGGTGCCTTTACTGCCAATTGTTACCACCCTGACTGTGTTGCTGACTATGGCAGAGTACAGTCACACACATTCCCTGTGCAGGTTCTCATGAAACTACTCTGAGCATTGGATTGGCCACTGTCCTTGATATGTGGCCCTTACCTGTGCAGCTTCTCATGGACATACTCTGTACTTTTCCCTAGACACTGGCCTTGTTGTTCTCTGCTGTTTTTCAATTACCTGTGCAGGATCTCATGTACCTCAACTGCACTTTACCCTGGCTACAGGCATTGTTGTTACCTGCTGTTTGCACCTTGCCTGTGCAGAATCTCATGTACCTCAACTACACTTTTCCCTGGCCACTGGCCTTGTTGTTCCCTGCTGTTTGCACCTTGCCTGTGCAAGATCTCATGGAACTACTCTGAGCATTAGACTGGCCACTAGCCTTGATGTGTACCCCTTACCTGTGCAGCTTCTCATGGACATACTCTTCACTTTGCCCTGTACACAGGTCTTGTTGTTCCATGCTGTTTGGCCCTTGCCTGTGGAGAATCTCATGTACCTCAACTGCACTTTTCCCTGGCCACTGGCCTTGTTGTTCCCTGCTGTTTGCACCTTGCCTGTGCAGGATCTCATGCAACTACTCTGAGTATTGGACTGGCCAGGGGCCTTGATGTATGCCCCTTACCTGTGCAGCTTCTCATGGACATACTCTGCACTTTGCCCTGGACACTCGCCTTGTTTTTCCCTGCTGTTTGGCCCTTGCCTGTGCAGGATCTCATGTACCTCAACTGCACTTTGCCCTGTACACTGGCCTTGTTGTTCCCTGCTGTTTGGTCCTTGCCTGTGCAGGATCTCATGTACCTCAACTGCACTTTTGCCTGGACACTGGCCTCATTGTTGTTCTCTGCTGTTTGGCCCTTGCCTGTGCAGGATCTCATGTACCTCAACTGCACTTTGCCCTGGCCACTGACCTTGTTGTTCCATGTTGTTTGCACCTTGACTGTGCAGAATCTCATGTACCTCAACTGCACTTTGCCCGTGCCACTGGCCTTGTTGTTCCCTGCTATTTGCACCTTGCCTGTGCAGTATATCATGCAACTACTCTGAGCATTGGACTGGCCACTGGCCTTGATGTGTGCCCCTTACCTGTGCAGTTTCTTATGGACATACTCTGCACTTTGCTCTAGACACTGGCCCTGTTTTTCCCTTCTGTCTGCCACTTGCTTGTGCAGGATCTCATGTACCTCAACTACACTTTGTCCTGGCCACTGGCCTTGCTCTTGTCTAATTTTGGTGCCTATTTGTGTCATGTGTGAATAAAAAAGATGTTACTCCATTTGTCTGCCTTGTCAGTGTCCTTGCTAAATAAAACGTTATCTGTGTGGGTATGGTTTACTGTGACACATGCACCATATGCCACTTCAACATTGCCTATGGCTTGTTTGCTCTGATCCTGTTTTCTCCACTTTGGGTCCCAGATTTGTGCATCTGTGGGTGTGCATGCAGTGCTGTGAGTGTATGTTGCATTGTCCTTGCCTGGTGTGCATCCTCTTATGTGCTGCTGTGTTTGCTACGTGATTTCTTGGCATGTGCATCTGTTGTGTGTCTGATGTGGCTGGTGCAGTGTTTGGGCTGTGTTGTCGCTTGCAGTTGACAGGTTCTCTGTGTGGAGTGTTGTATTTGCATACCAGTGTGAGTGTTTTGTTGGTGTGTTTCATTCAGATGTGTTTTGCCAGTGTGTTGTGCATTACTTGTGTGTCACATGTACTTAGGTCCATTCTAGTTCCTGTGGTTGTGTTTGGTGCGCCCTTAGTTGAGCTGTCTCTTATCATTATTGTGCATGTGCATGCATGTGGTATACTATGACACCATGTTGACTTGATGGGTGTTGTGGTATGTATATCTGTATTAAGCATGAGCGAATTTTGCGGATCTCGCGTTCGCGAATTTTGCGGATTTGCGGATTCGCAATCCGCAAAATCCGCGAATTCCCGCGAATTTGCGGATTTTTTTTTTTTTTGTGTTCGCCCGTGTTTCTGCCAGTTCGCGAGGGTTTTGTACACTTTCGCAAATTGCGAACTTACCTGTCGGGTCGCAAGTTTCGCGAACTTGTTGTTTCTACGTGTCCAGCCTGTTTGGGACACTCTTCTTCATCACTGCCACTCTCTGTCACCACTGCCACTCTCTGACTACTCATGCCACCCTCTGGCCCACCCATGCCACCCTCTGTTTCATCACCACACCCTCTGGTTGTCCAGTGTACATTATTTTCGGCAAAGCAAAGCACACCTTCCCTGCCTCAAGTGACCTGAATTAATTTGGGGCTGATTCATGTGTCACAGAATATTTTTTTAGCTGGCACCTGCTTCCTTAGTGCGCCCTGATTAGTGATCTTTTGCACTTGCTAAGTGCTTTCATTGTTGCAAAATTAGTTACAACACCTGCCCTGCCCCAACTGACAATAATGAATTAGGGGCTGATTAATGGATTTTAACTTCCAGCCTGGCTCCTGCTTGTCTCCCTTAGCTGTAATTCAGGACCTTTGTGGCATATGTGTAACTATTCTGAGGTTCAGAGCAGGGTCACATACTAGTTTCAACTGGCAACTGAACTCTGGAGGGGCCCCTCAGGAAGCACTCCAGGAAATGGCTACTAATGATGAGCCTGAACTTTTGAACCTGGTAAGTAGTTACTTTCAGTTTTGCTAAAATCGTATTTCTGCAATTTTGCACTTATTCGCGGGGCGCGAACTCACGCGAACAGTGCGAGCAGTGCGAGCAAAATCCGCTGCTCGCGGATTTGCGGATTTTGCGGGAAATTCGCAAATCTCGCGGATTGCGGATTTCCCGAAAATCCGCAAAATCCGCGAGCGGAACGGATTTTCCGCCCACGCCTAATCTGTATGTCTTTATAGGCCCTTTTCTCCCAGTGTGTATCCATGATTGTTTTGTGTTGATGTACTTTGTGTCTGTGTTGTGGCATGTTGTCTGGGCATTGTTCCTGACTGATTAGGTTTTGTACTTCTGTTGTGTCTGTGCTCCCATTGCCTTTCCTTAGTTTTGCTGCAGAGGTCATGTCTGGTCTTGTTGTGGTTCTGTGTGTGTTTTTATTGAGTTATGTGTTTGGCTGTTGTGTTTTTGCACACATTGGTTCAGGCTTCCCTGTGTGTGTGTGTGTGTGTGTGATGTTTGTGGACCCCCCAGGGTGTGTGATTGTTTGTCAGTATATTGACTGGACATTATTGGCACCCTTCTGTGTGTTTGACACTGGTGTTGTGAGCTGCAGGTGTGAGGGGTGTATGTGTGAAGGTTCATACTTGTGTTTGACAGTCATGGTGTGTTGCAATGGACCCTGTGTGTTGTGCTTCTGACATACTCCTGTCAAGTAGTTGGATACAGATGTGTAGCTATTCACTGACTTAATTCCCTACCTTTTATCCCTTTTCCTATACATGGGTTGACATGCTGTCTCCCTGACTTATTGCACTGAGATGACTGTGGGTTGACTTCAATCACGGTGCCAGCCATGCTTGATTTGATGGGCTAAGGATGTTGTTATATGTTCCTTGTCTTGCATGAGATGTACACTTGCTTGGTGGTTGGCTCCTTGGCCTTCCATTTGTTTGCAGCTCGCTTTGTTTTTCCTATTTGTTGTCCTCCATTGCTGCTGGCATGTGGTCTGTGTATATGGCTGTGTGTCAGTGTGGGGTATGTCTGTGTGCCTTTGCAGGCTCTTTGTCCATTTCAGTGATTGTTCATTATCTGTGTGTGTTTTCATTTTGTGCTTGGACTCAGTTTACTTGTCATGAGTGTGGTGTTGTTGTGGTGTGTGGGTTACCCTGACCCTATGCTTCTGTGCTGGGCGTTTCTCTGCAGCCACACCTACTGTGGCTGTCTCCCTAGTTGTTCGGTGTATGGTGCAGGGTGTGTGCTCACCTGGCTAGTTATTGTACATGGAGGAGCACAGGAGGGGCACATGGCATGTCCCTTTATGTTGGGGGGACTATTGTGTAGAGGGTGGAGGTGTGGCCCTGTGGTCGTTGTGCACTGCCCTTGCTTGGCAGCGGCCCTGCCTTCTGCATTGTGCGCATGTTTTCATGCAGCTTCACAGCTGCAGTGACGTGACCAGGACATTACTTCTAGATTGCGGTAGATGGGTGTCCCAGATGCAGAGGGGGTGCTTTTGTGTCAGGTACGACAAGTGTGGGTACACTTGTGGATGTGTTCCTGTCCCCATCAGTGTGTCTGGTGTGGCCAGGAACACCATATCAGCCCAGGAGTTGTGTGTTGTGGTTATGTGCCGGATTGTGTGTTTGTGTACCTGTGGCATCATCCACGATGGTTCATGAGTTGCTCGTAATGTATCAGGTACAGCACCGGGAAGACGTGTAGCACTGGATCCATTGCGGTCATAAATGGGTGGTAGGGACCAGGACTCTGGTTTCTGCTCCACTGTCGTGCTTCTGCTGTCTCTGGTTGGGCGGTTTCTCTGCTGCAGTGCGACTGGATGTCTGCGGTATCCTGACTTGTATGGTGGACGGGACGTCATTCTGCAAGGTGGTGAATCTCCATTGGCTCCCACCTCTGCAGGGGCGGGTGCCCCTTGATGGCGGTTCACTTTGCACCACGGCGGACAAGAAATGGGATATGTTTGGCCATCCTAATATGGCGGGTGTGAGGACCGCTGCTGGCGTGCGGAAAAAAGCATTTCCCGCCACCGCCAGCACCGCGCTGGTGCCTCCGCCTGCCATCATAATAGACCCCTATACTACCAAAACAACACCTAACTAGACCAAAAATGAACAAATAATGTTCTTACAAACCTAATTACACTTCTACTACCTCTCCCCTACCCTAAACCTACCTTAAAAGTCAATTAAATCAAACTTACCTTAAGCGACGACAAAACGCAGCTCTAAACCGCGAGGTTCCGTCTCTGAAAATGATCTAAAAACGAAACATAGAAAGATATAAAAGTAAGAAAAAGAGAAAAAAATAGTTGTGTAATAAAAATGAGAAAAAAAACTAAGGGGCATATGTATCATCCGATTTTTTAGTCGCAAGCGCTGCGATTCACAAAAAAGCAGCATTTGCAACAAAAAAATCAGAAAATGCGATGTATGATTAAAATAGTATTTGCGATTTTTAATTTTGCGGCAGCATTTAAGGAATCCCAAATTGCGATTCCTTAAATGCTGTGTATGAAGCACCCAAGTTGTGCAATTTCTCATTAAGAAATCGCTAATTACCACCAACTTGAAGTTGGTGGTAATTTGCGATTTCTTTCACAAATGCTCTTTTTGGCATTTGTAAAGGTGTCATGTGGCGCACATACATGCCCTTAGGGTATGTATGTGCGCCAAATGCGCACACATGTAAATTTCAAGGGTGCATCAGGGTGTACTTATGACACCCTTGCACCCTTGAAATTATTCTCAATTTGCGATTCTCGAATTGCGAATCGCAAATTGAGAATAACTTCCCATTCATTGCTATGGACCTGGACCATAGAAATGAATGGGGAAGTATTCCTTATTTGCGACTCGCAATTTGCTAATCGCAATTAAGGAATATGAAGAAATTGCAAAAAAAGTGCGATATTTAACATACATCCCTATTTGCAATTCTCAAATAGCGAATTCTAAAAAAACGCTATTTAAGAATCGCAAATCACTATGTTGATACATATGGCCCTTACTCCTCATAGAAAAATATTGAGAAATGTTTTAAAATGCAAAAAAATATATTTTTATTTACTATAATTAGTTTTTTACAAATGTTACAAAAATATTCAATTAAAAAAATATATTAAATATTATATTATCCAAAAACATAAAATACAATATTTTATATATATTAAAATGTATTTTTATTTCATGTACTTTAAATGACAAAAAATATAAAAATGTGTAAGTAAAAAAAAATATATTTGTTATACAATTTGTAAATTATTTCATATGTAAAATATTATTTAAATAAAAATATTATTCAATATACTAATTAATTAAATATACTAAACAAATTGCAAAATACATAGGGGCTGTTTAGCATGGTGGGCGGACTTTGTCTGCCCCCCAGAGCCCCTGGAAATGGGACCACCCGCAATGCATGCGGCGGTCCTGCATTTGCAATTTGTGTGTGGCTTGCCCATCCCCCATTTTTAACATTGCGGCGGGAGGTGGTGCCAGCAGCACCCACCACAAAGTGAAAAATGCAAGTTGTGCATTTCAATGCATAATGTGACAGCCACTGCGCGGTGACTGCCATGTGTACCCCCCAAAATACCCCATGCCTTTCCGTGGCGGCAACACTGCTATGGAAAGGCAAATCCCTGCATGTATCTATTTATATGGATGGCAGTGTCTACCAGACACCGCCACCATATAAAAACCTTTTACACCCGGTCAACTTCTTAACCGCGCGAAAAACCGCCAGGCGGTCTTTCCGTCCGCCGGGGTCCCCCCGCCATAGTAATATGGCAGGGGAATTGGGTGGCAGACGGTAGATTATGGCGGGCAGGTCGCCACGGCCATGCAGGCGGTGGCGATCCACCTGCCATTGTAATTGACTCTTTAGTACATAATTATATTAAGTATTAAAGTTATATAAAATGTATTTACTTTTTCTCATTCAAAATAATAATCTATCAAAGTCAACCTTTTTATAATAGATAAACTAAAAATATATTTACTTTACTATTACATGACAATACTACATTAAAATGTACAATTTTTTTAAATGTATAAAAATATGTCTCTAAAAAATATTGTTAATTTCCAATTCTTCAAGAAAAATCTATGCAAAAAATATATTATACTTTACAATAAATTTTGAAACAACATCAAAATACCTGAATCATGTTTCTAAAATTGTGTTTTTATGAATAACAGTAATCAAATAATAACGATTAAAGTGTAAAATAAAAAAAGATGTATTAACCAATACAAATATTTACAATAATAACTAATATACATCTAATTTCCCATTTAAATGTACATACAAACTATAAAAACAAAATAACAAATTAAAAATACCAATTGACTATTCTAAGTCCCAAACTAACTAAACTCAGAGAAAATACTGGATAATAAAACATAATAAATTACTATTCCAACTCGAAAATCAACTCAACTCAGGGAAAGTGCTGGATAATAAAACAAATTAAATTACTGTTCCAACTCCACAACCAAATAAATTCAGGGAAAGTGCTGGATAATAAACCAAATTAAAATACTATTCTAACTCAAGAACCAAAAATAAATCAGGGAAAGTGCTGGATAATAAATCGATTTAAATTACAATTCTAACTCCAAAACCAAAAAAACTCAGGGAAAGTGCATGATAATAAATCATCATAATTAATTATTCCAACTCCAAATCCAACTAAACTCAGAGAAAGTGCTGGATAATAAAACTTAATAAATTACTATTCCAACTCCAAAACCAACTAAACCTAGGGAAAGTGATGGATAATAAAACAAAATACATTACTATTCCAACTCCAAACAAAATAAACTCAGGGAAAGTGCTGGATAATAAACCAATAGAAATTACTTTTCTAACTCCAAACGCGAAATAAAACAGGAAAAAGTGCTAGATTATAAACCAAAATTAATAACTATCCCAACTCCAAATCCAACTAAACTCTGGGAAAATGCTGGATAATAAAATAATTCACAAACATTATTTTTATAATAAAATCAAAATTATTAAACTAATCATGTTTCTTTAAAAAAACAAATTTTTATTACATTTGAAAATATGTAAAAACGTTTACCCCAAAAAAAATCTAACCTAAAAGATTTGTCATTTTTTACAATTCTAAATTATACAAAAATTATTAAAAACTTCAAAAATTTGTTTCATAAAAATGTATTTAAATCTCATTCAAAATTACTCTCTACATTTAACCCCTACAAACACTTCTAAATTTTCTCAAAAAATATTTCAAATTACTCCCCATTCATATCCCCTATAAAGCCAACATACCACACCTAATATGTTTTCTTTTTTCATAAATCTAAATATTTTTTTAATAAAATAAAAAAATGTACTCCCCACCCTTTTCCCCTATTAATCTAACATCCCAGTATTACATTTTATAAAAAAATATTTTGTTTGTTTTAAAAAAAAAAATTTCATTACTTTCCGCCCTTATCCTCGATGAGCCCAACATCCTACTGCTAAAACTTTACAATATTTTAAAATTATTAAAATGTAATCCAATATTTCTAAATTACTCCCCACCCTTATCCCCTAATAACCCAACATCCCACTACTTATGGACCGATTCCGATCTCGGTAAGTAGGGCACAGAATCCGGTTCGGAATTAGTGGATCCAATTCAGAGGCTGAATTTGTGTCCAAGTCGTACACGGCTCCGGACATCGAAGTACAATGCGAACAAGTGTGAAATCTCGTCTGAATCATTTCCGGGTCTGAACCACTCCGTACAACTCGGTCAAGAGCAAACCGTGGCATGCAATGGAGTTGTTTCAAGATCGAGCTAGTACAATGCTCAATTCAGACAGCCGGATCAAGTCGGAGCATCCGGCTTGTAATAGTTCCCGGAGTTGGGCTATGGGGGTCCACGTCGGACCCCCTGTTACCCGCAGCCTTACGACTCGGACACAGGGGAAACTAATGGGTCTCCCCAACACAGGCATGTACGGTGCAGATGGCACCGATACGTATCCACTCTAGGGGGTGTACTTGTCCGCGACGTACCCATTCAGTCAATGGGAGCCCATGTACGACTGGCTCCCACTGACTTCTATGGGAATCCGAACTAACCGAGTCCGACAGCATACGGCTGCATCGTACTCGCTCGGTCGGACTGCAGGAGTCCGGATCGGTCGGAAAGCACCCCGGATATGGCTTGGTCGGAGTGCTTTCCTACACAGATTGCAATCGGACCCTAAATGTTTACAAAATGTAAAAAAAATATAAGTATATATACTTTTCTTAATTACTTCACACCCTTATCACCTATAAACCCACCATCCCACTCCTAAAACTTAGGACAATTTTTTTAAAAATTTTAAATTTTGATCCAAAGTGTTTAAATTACTCTACACCCTTGTCCCCTATAAACCCAACATCCCGCTCCTAAAATGTAAGAAAAAAATAAATATAAACAATTTTAACATAATTATTTTTTATATAAATATGTAATAACTCATACTAAATTGATTATACAAATACCAACATTAAACAGGAAAAAAAATAGATATGATTTGCAACTTTTTTTTAAACATCGAAATTTACAAAAATCGGCATTTCTGATTTACATTAAAATCAATATTTTTAACAGCGAAAAAATTCACCACAATATTTTGCACCATTGATAGTCTTGGCTCGATATTAACGCCTTTCGATATGTCTACATCGATACACTGTCTCTGCACCGTTGTGCATTATTGGTGAAAGGTAGAGATGGAATTTATGGAGAAGAAGGAAATGGGGAAGGGGAAACTAAAAAGGACGGTTGCACCGTGTGCCTCCAGTCTTAGGGCCATCCCTAGCTGAAAGTGTTAAACCCACTGAATTTTGGATCTAGTTGTTTCCCTGCCTCCCTTGAATTTTCAAAATCAGTTTTAGAATGCATGCTAGAATGGCGTGCATAACACAGAGCATTACCACCAAAGAAAGCCTTTTAAATCTGCCTTCTCCCTCCATTTAGTTGCAGCAAAATGGGGAACGGCAAGCTGCAGATCGGAGATGCAAAGGCCAGATCAGTAATACGAGCGAGGAGCAGCACTCAGGTAGGTACTCCAACAGCAGGGGATGTTTCCGGGACAGGCGTGACTAAAAATACCTGCTGCAAATTACCAAGCCTGCTACACTCTCATGAGTCCTCTGTTGTCATTTTAAAAAAACATGCATGGACAAACTCAGATATTCCCCAAATAGTGCCTGCAACATCCAACACATAGTCACTTAGCCCATGGGCGTGCTAGTAGTGGGTCTGTTAGCAAAGTTTACATGTTACACCTTAAACCCTGTCAAGTGAAGAGCGAGTCCATGGCGGGCTTTGTTTTTGATTATCCCACTGTGGTGCCCTGAAAATGGGCACTGCAATGGGAACACCAAGACAGCTCCTGCAACGCAACGACTGAAATGTCCATGCTGTGCAGAAACTGTGATGCATGCATACAGGAGGGCACATGTTTGTGCCCCCTTGTATGCATCCACATGGGGAAGAAGCATATGGGGCCCTGCAGGACCCACTTTGTTTCCTCTCCGCCATGGTTTTCATGGAGTGGGAACCTCCACGACACAGCTGGCGGAGTGGAAACTCTTTGCGGGACCGCTGCAGTCCCACCAAGCATATTGATGCCTCCTGACCACCGCAACACAGCCATAGAATGGTGGTTCCCTGGTGGCGGCAGAGGAGCAATGGCAATCTACCCACCTAATAGTAATAGGGCCGTTGGGAGAGCACCGCTGCCACCTCCCATGAGTCTTGCAAAAAACACAGTTGATGGACATAATGCAGAACAATGTCTTACATTCACCCCAGTACAAAGATCTGGGATAAATCCATCGTTTTCTTTGCACTCCACACCACCCTAGGTCAGACAATGGCTGTATGCAAATCAGCCTTGACCCTGTGCCTCATGGGAACAGTCCAGCCCGAACTACCAAGCCATGTCTTTCCTACACCGGAATCAAGCATCCAAGGACCAGTTTCTGGCTATCAGCCTTCTTCAGCCTGGATAGCTTGACTCCAGTGATGTGGAGAGCCTGGGACTCACGTCTGAGCATAATCAGCCCACTCGGGGTGAAAATTGCAAAAAACACAGTTGATGGACAGAATGCAGAACAATGTCTTACATTCACCCCAGTACAAAGATCTGGGCCTAAATCCATTGTTTCTTTGCACTCCACACCACCCTAGGTCAGACAATGGCTATATGCACATCAGCCTTGACCCTGTGCCTCATGGGAACAGTCCAGCCCGAACTACCAAGCCATGTCTTTCCTAGACCGGAATCAAGCATCCAAGGACCGGTTTATGGCTATCAGCCTTCTTCAGCCTGGATAGCTTGACTCCAGTGATGTGGAGAGCCTGGAACTCACGTCTGAGCATACCCAGCCCACTCGGGGTGAAAATTGCAAAAAACACAGTTGATGGCCAGAATACAGAACAATGTCTTACATTCACCCCAGTAAAATGATCTGGGCCTAAATCCATCGTTGTTTTGCACTCCACACCACCCTAGGTCAGACAATGGCTATATGCAAATCAGCCTTGACCCTGTACCTCATGGGAACAGTCCAGCCCGAACTACCAAGCCATGTCTTTCCTAGACCGGAATAAAGCATCCAAGGACCGGTTTCTGGCTATCAGCCTTCTTCAACCTGGATAGCTTGACTCCAGTGATGTGGAGAGCCTGGGACTCATGTCTGAGCATACCAAGCCCACTCGGGGTGAAAATTGCAAAAAACACAGTTGATGGACAGAATGCAGAACAATGGCTTACATTCACCCCAGTACCAGTACAAAGATCTGGGCCTAAATCCATCGTTTTTTGCACTCCACACCACCCTAGGTCAGACAAAGCCTGTATTCAAATCAGCCTTGACCCTGTGTCTCATGGGGACAGTCCAGCCCGAACTACCAAGCCATGTCTTTCCTAGACCGTATTCAAGCATCCAAGGACCGGTTTCTGGCTATCAGCCTTCTTCAGCCTGGATAGCTTGACTCCAGTGATATGGAGAGCCTTGGACTCACGTCTGAGCATACCCAGTCCACTAGGGGTGAAAATTGCAAAATAAGTGTGGCAGGGTAGGCTCAGACGTGAGTCCCTTGCTTACTTTGCCACTGGATTCAAGCAAGCCGGGCTGAAGACGGCTGGAATGCCAGAAACCGGTCCTCGGAAGCTTGTTTCCGGTCCAGGGAAGACATGGCTTGGCAGTTAGGGCTGGACTGTTCCCATGAGGCACAGGGTCAGATTGATTTGCATATAGCCATGTCTGAACTGGGGTGGCAGAGTGGGCTAAAGAACGCTGATGGATTAAACCCAGATCTTTTGACTGGGTGTGAGTGTTTGATTGATTCAGATGCTCCGTCCATCACCACCCCCTTTTTTACCGCTTTTGGCCGCCATGAGTGTGGCAGGGTATGCGCAGACGTGAGTCCCTTGCTCACTTTGCCACTGGATTCAAGCAAGCCGGGCTGAAGACTGCTGGAATGCCAGAAACCGGTCCTCGGAAGCTTGTTTCCGGTCCAGGGAAGACATGGCTTGGCAGTTCGGGCTGGACTGTTCCCATGAGGCACAGGGTCAGACTGATTTGCATATAGCCATGTCTGAACTGGGGTGGCAGAGTGGGCTAAAGAACGATGATGGATTAAACCCAGATCTTTTGACTGGGTGTGAGTGTTTGATTCATTCAGATGCTCCGTCCATCACCACCTCCTTTTGTACTGCTTTTGGCCGCCATAGGTGTGGCAGGGTATGCTCACACGTGAGTCCCTTGCTCTCTTTGCCACTGGATTCAAGCAAGCTGGGCTGAAAACGGCTGGAATGCCAGAAACCGGTCCTCGGAAGCTTGTTTCCGGTCCAGGGAAGACATGGCTTGGCAGTTCAGGCTGGACTGTTCCCATGAGGCACAGGTTCGGACTGATTTGCATATAGCCATGTCTGAACTTGGGTGGCAGAGTGGGCTAAAGAACGGTGATGGATTAAACCCAGATCTTTTCACTGGGTGTGAGTGTTTGAATGATTCAGATGCTCCGTCCATCACCACCCCCTTTTTTACTACTTTTGGCCGCCATAAGTGTGGCAGGGTATGCTCAGACGTGAGTCCCTTGCTCACTTTGCCACTGGATTCAAGCAAGCCGGGCTGAAGATGGCTGGAATGCCAGAAACCGGTCCTCAGAACCTTGTTTCCGGTCCACGGAAGACATGGCTTGGCAGTTCATGCTGGACTGTTCCCATGAGGCACAGGGTCAGACTGATTTGCATATAGCCTTGTCTGAACTGGGGTGGCAGATTGGGCTAAAGAACGGTGATGGATTAAACCCAGATCTTTTGACTGGGTCTGAGTGTTTGATTGATTCAGATGATCCGTCCATCACCACCCCCTTTTGTACGCGCTGCCAGACTTACAATTAAGCCGTTTATGTTTTTTTGCACCTTGTATACATCCCACCAGAAAGAATTCTTGGCCCCAACTTTTTTTAAATGCAAAAACTAGACAACATATGTTAGCATTAGTTTTTTTACAACAACAAGGCGCTTTGCAAACCAGTAGTTATTAGATGTTCTTTAGCCACATGAAAGAGGTACAGGGCATCAATCTGTCTGCATATTATGTTTTTATTATGCAGGTTTTTACGTGCCTATTTTTGCTTCAGTTTTTTGTTGTATGTGTATGGATTTTATCTTTTTTACTGTTTTAATGTATGAGTTTTATGTACTTTGTATTGTTGTATTGGTTGCATTTTTGAGGCTATTTTTGGTTGAATTAAGATGAGAATAATGATTTCACTAAATCTGGGATTGCATCAATTTTCGTGGGTAGATGCGGATGAATGACCATGCTTCAACCATGGAATTACCTGCCTCTACAAAATGTAAAGCAACATAGAGCAATCCACTGTTTTGCATTACATTTCTTTGCAAAGTTACACAAGGTGGCACAAATTGCTACTTGCATGGCTTTGTAATTCTTACTTAAGCCTTGCTGTTGCCTTGCGTCACCTTGTGTGACCCCAGGTCAAGGCACAGGTGTTGTAAACTTTATACTTAGGGGTCGATTCCGATTCTGGTTGGAAGTCGGACCGACCGACTTGAACCGGGATCGGAGTCTGACCGACACCTACAAGCACCGTACGGCCCATGCAGTACGATGCAAAGCCCGTGATCTACAACCGACCCATTTGGAAAGCAAGCCATACGACCAAGCCGTACAGAAATCAGTAATTCGGCAGGAAACTGGACACAAGCTGCACAGACGGACACAAACCAGGAATGAACCCGACCGAGACGTACCCACGGCGTCCAACACGCACAGTACGATGCAATGCATATGAAACCAGACCGATTCTCACGGAGCCCAAGCCGCATGACCGACACACACAGATAACAGGTACCTGAAGCAAGAAAGACCACCGTGACTGACTCGTATGCAATACAGAACAAAGTCAGTGTGAAAGACACGGAGCAGCCCTCACGAGCCAACTGAGCGTCCTACTCTGTCCGAAGAACGTCTCCTACATGCCCACAAAGCAAAAAGAAAAAAACACAAAAAAAGGACTAATCAAGCAATGACAAAGTCAAAAAATACCAAATAAAGTTACAAAGAAACACCCACAACTCCACCTATATAAAGGCCAAAATTCACTACCATGATCCTTTGCAAATACAACAGACCAGCCAGCACAGAACAACTTCAGACAACAGCCACAGACACACACACAACTCACCCATAACACAACCTTTACACCATCAGCACCCCTCCAAAATCCCTCCCACATACACCTAGCAAAACAGACACCCACCTTCACTTGCACCCACACACACACATCACTCCTCACCACCACCCATCACCATGCCCCCTAAGAAGAATCCACAGTTCACAGATATTGAGTTAGAAGTATTGGTAGATGAAATCCTCAGATTGGAGCCACATTTGTGTATTACATTGGTACAAAGGACCCCCCATGTCACAGAAAACCAAGATGTGGGAGACGACTGTGGACAAGGTGAATGCACAAGCACCAATGTATCGCACAAAGTCCGACATCCAGAACAGGTGGTATGATGTGTGCAGGAGGGTCAAGAAGCTCCTCGAGAAGGAACACACCTTGAGTAAGTGCACTGGCGGTGGCACTCCTGCCAAACCAGTCTACTTCAGGTCCTGGGATGAGAAGGCGCAGGACATCCTACCACCAGAGAGCATCCATGGCCTAGCAGATATACCAGAGGATGGTGAGTACACAACCAATATACTCAATATTGTGTCGCAATACACACACATCAGTGTTAAGGGGACAGTGAAACCATGCACTGATACCAAAGGCATAGTAAACAAAAGCTAATTTGCCCAAGAAGTGTATGCTAGTCATACAAATACAATACTGGCCATATCATAGTGATTTGTAACTGTGTCATGACATGTACAAACCTACCAACAAATAGAGCAAGGCATTTGCACTAATCTAAATAAACTCTGTCAGACATTTTTGCCATCGCAACCACCACCTCACAGTGAAGCTGACTGACAGGAAGGAATAGTGGGTATGCTGGTGAAGGGAGTGTATCCAAAAGCATGATGGGGTTGTTGTCACAGATAATGCTCCCCTTCCCAATTGGACTATCAACATCTCTCTGAACCATGCTCACCTCACAGGGGGTGGAAATGGACTGACACGATCTCTGTGACTGGGCTCTGTTGTGGGGAGCACGAGGCCCTGCTGGGAAGCGCCACCAACAAACACCAAGACTGCACTGCCAGCCATTTTGTCAGCACAGGCACACCCCCTCACAGGGATGCAGAGTCCAAAGGAGGGAAGTGAGGACATGCTGGAAAGGGGGTGTAGCCCAGAGCATGGTGGGAGTTGCAGTCACTCACAATCCTCAGCCACCTACATGGCCCAGCAAGCTCACACCGAACCATGCTCACCTCACAGGGTGTGGAAATGGACTGGCAAGAACTCTGTGACTGGGCTCTGTTGTGGGGATCAAAAGGCCATTCTGGGAATCGGCTACCAACAAACACCAGGACTTCACTGCCAGCCATCTTGTCAGCACAGGAACACCCCCTCACAGGGAAGCAGAGTCCAAAGGAGGGAAGTGAGGGCATGCTAGGAAGATGGGTGTAGCCCAGAGCATGGTGGGGGTTGCAGTCACTCACAATCCTCAGCCAACTACATGGCCCAGCAAGTTCAAACTGAACCATGCTTACCTCACAGGGGGTGGAATTGGACTGGCAAGAACTCTGCGACTGGGCTCTAGTGTGTGAAGCACAAGGCTGCTGGGAATTGGCCACCAGCAAACACCAGGACTGCACTGTCAGCCATCTTGTCAATCAAGAAATTTGTATAGCGCGCTACTCACCTGGAGGGTCTCAAGGCACTTGGAGGAGTGGGGTCTGCTACTGCTTCAACAGCCAGGTCTTGAGTTGCTTCCTGAAGGAGAGGTGGTCTTGGGTCTGACGGAGGTGGATGGGGAGGGAGTTCCAAGTCTTGGCTGCCAGGCACACCCCCTCACAGGGAAGCAGAGTCCAAAGGAGGGAAGTGAGGGCATGCTGGGAAGGGGGTGTAGCCCAGAGCATGGTGGGAGTTGCAGTCACTCACAATCCTCAGCCACCTACATGGCCCAGCAAGCTCACACTGAACCATGCTCCCCTCAGACAGGGAGTGGAAATGGACTGTGTTGTGGGAAGCACAAGGCCCTTCTAGGAATTGGCCACCAACAAACACCAGAACTGCACTGCCAGCCATCTTGTTAGCACAGGCAAACACCCTCACAGGGAAGCAGAGTCAAAAGGAGGGACGTGAGGGCATACTGGGAAGATGGGTGTAGCCCAGAGCAAGGTGGCAGTTGCAGTCACTCACAATCCTCAGCCACCTACATGGCCCAGCAAGCTCACACTGAACCATGCTCACCTCACAGGGGGTGGAAATGGACTTGCAAGAACTCTGTGACTGGGCTCTGTTGTGGGGAGCACAAGGCCCTGCTTGGAATTGGCCACCAACAAACACCAGGAATGCACTGTCAGCCATCTTGTCAGCACAGGCACACCTCCTCACAGGGAAGAAGAGTCCAAAGGAGGGAAGTGAGGGCATTCTGGGAAGGGGATGTAGCCCTGAGCATGGTGGGAGTTGCAGTCACTCACAATCCTCAGCCACCTACATGGCCCAGCAAGCTCACACTGAACCATGCTCACCTCACAGGGGGTGGAAATGGACTGGCAAGAACTCTGTGACTGGGCTCTGTTGTGGGGAGCACAAGGCCCTGCTGGGAAATTGCCACCAACAAACACCAGGACTGCACTGTCAGCCATCTTGTCAGCACAGGCACACACCCTCACAGGGAAGCAGAGTCAAATGTGAACAGGGATGACACTCCTGTGACAGCCACCGGATGGCCCTTGAGTACCAGTGACCATGTTCAGCAAAATCCATACATGAGCTGGGCATGCACACACTTCAACATGCAAATTGAAATGCTTCATGTTGGCTGGACAATGTGCAACAACAATATCAATCTCTGTCTATGACAACTCAAGACAATGCAGTGTACAGGCACGCATCCTGAAGTACTGTTACAAATGTCATTTATATGAACCATTGATACAAAAATCAAGGAGTTGGGAATGGTACACTCGTCCTGTGCAACCAGGGTCTTTACGTATTTTGTTGCCTTCATTGAAAACCGCACATACATACACAGGCATAGTGCGGTATATTTTGGTTTTTCACCTCAGTGTACTGTAGCAGCATTATCATTGGCTCTCCATTGTTGCAAATATGCTGTGCCTCTACCTGAAGGTACACTGGCTGGTGTCCCAGTAGTGTCCAGAGATGAAAATTAAGAGTACGTTTCTGTGCTCAAGTGCTGTGAGTCAAAATCCCTCACATCTCCCAAAGGCTAAGGTGAAATGATGAACGTACTGGGTGAAGGTCAGTAATCAGAGATTACATTGTATATGCTAAAAGGCACTCTTCACACTTGAATTCAGACGAGGTGATTGAGCTAAGAGAAGCGTCCGAACATCTAGTGCATGATCTGATTACTTTGGAGATTAGATTCCATCCAAACTCTGCCACGAAAATTAGGCTAATGAGACTAAGCACACCTCCAACACCTGCCCAAGCAGGAAACAAGCTTTTGCTTATTGGGGACCCTTCCATCTCATCGTCATCCCAGGTTGAGTGACTAACTCTGGCCTCAAATAAGGTCCCGCAATGCAAATTTATTAGTAGCTCCATGACCACCATCGACTGTGTACTTCCTGATCTCGTTGTGACATGTAGAGAGCAAGAGCGTTTGCCATGTCTTATACCATTTGCTCTAGCCATTGACTCGCCTCCAGTGATAAACGATCATACTCAGGCCAGCTGTTAAAATCCAGCTACTGATTGCCAAGCATTGCCCAAATTGAATGATTTTATACGTCATGAAATATGGCAGTTGTAAGAAGTATGCTCGACCACCCATACTGAATAGAACTCATTGCACAGACTGAGATCTGCTTACTCTAGGAAACCTGGAGCCTGTCCTCCACGTGTATACCAGGCTTTATGACTTTTCATAGACCAGCTATTCCATCCAAACACGGCCGGCAGTCAGGAGGGCTGCTCATATTTGTAAACCTGACAGTAAATTGTGACGTTAAAGAGCTGGCTACGAACATCCCAGATATCCTCGGGATCAGGATAGCCAATGGTAAGGTTAAGACGGTTGACATATATAATGTATATGCTACGAGTACCAAAGGTGGCAGCTCCCCAACACCTCAGTCCCTAGATAATCTATTGGAAGCTAGGGTTGATAGTTACCCACTTTTAGTTGGTAGGGATTTCAATGTAACTTTTGAACCCCTCGACTGGGCAGAGGACAATGATGTGAATGAGGAGGACACATTTTGTAGGGTACCCATATTGGAACTTACCCCAATAAAAAAATGGTTGGAGGCTGCACTTTAGCTCAGTGCACTAACCTTAGAATATAAGTTAAGGGCTGCTAATGGAAGAACAATTTCAGATAGAGGAGGAGGAATGACCTTTGTGGGGCCAAATCGGGTCAAGAAGGATTGACTATTTATTAGAGTAGTTGTAGCACCCTCCACAAGGAATTATTTGACCATCTGGCTTGTTTTTTCCATGCTCCAAACAAAAAAAAGAGGTTATGCCAGGGAAGACCCTTGGGAAGAGATTCATGGTTCAACAAAGAGTGCATGACCCTGAGAGGGAGTTTGACTGTTGCCATCAAAAATCGAGAGCCTACTAGTATTCGGAAGGCTAGGAAAGAGTACAATCAGGCACAGTGTATACCAACAAAAGAATGGGATGAGAGGAGATGGGAGGAGTTAGGAGAGGCCATTTGGCATCCTGATAGCCAGATGTTTTGGTCTTTGGTTTCTAAACAAAACTTTGAACGTTCACCTCCCTTGGCAAATAACATTCCGGCCGCTGAATGGCATAAACACTTTAGTGAGTTATACTCCAACAGTCCACACATTGATAGTTCCCAGATGCTCTATGATATGGGTCTGTCAAAGCCCAGCTCACCTGAGTTTCTGTTCAGTTCTGATGGAGGTTGAAGACAGTCCGACCCCACCCTGAAACTGCTTGTTCCAGCATACTAGTTTTAAAACAGTGCACTAAGAACCAGAAGCTCAAGGGAAGGGGGAAGTGGATAAAATAAAAAAAGAGAGACAACACCGTTCTTGCGTTTCCACTGTAGAAGAGCTGCTAAAATCTGCGGCCCTCTCTGACTTCTGTAGAAACTGGTGCCTAATGAAACATAAACAAAGAACAGATAAGTGCAACCTATCCCTAAATGTGTTCCTGACTAAACCTTAATCTTATTAGAAATTCTCTTCTAAAAGTACCTCTTGGATCCTGGTCTCAAGCTTCCAGGTTTGAAATGTGTTACTGTTCTGGGATGTGCATTCTATTACTGTAAAACTTCTGTAAAATCCAACGAATATAATTATCAGAATTACCAGCGTCTAACATTCACCTTAATATAACTAAAGCCTAAATTCTTAATAGCAAACTCACTTTTCACACATTTCCAGACTTTTTATAAAACAAATACTGCACTTTTACATCAAAATACAGCAGGTAATTTGTGCAAGTCCTTGAATTACTGTTTGCCTTGCTGTCAATGGTTTCCTCTGTTCGATTCCTAAAAAAGTTCCATGTAAAACAATCTTTATTTCACAAAGTTCCACAAAGTATTTTTGTAACAAAGGGTTTGAACCACAAAGTTCGTGGGAGATATCTTGTTCAAAATTGTCTTTACATGAATCCAGAAATCACTGATAAAGTTCTTTCAGGTAATAAAAGGTTTTGCACTTACCTGTTCCTGAAAAGGGATACTGATCAGTCTAACCTTGACCTCTTTCTCTTTTGCAGGTCAATTGCAGTGGACAGAAGAGGGGCTGAGGCAAGAAGTAGCCGGAAACCAGAGGAAGGAAGAGCCAGAAGCCGCGCCTGTTGAAGTCAATGAAGGTCTGGAGAGAGCAGGAGTGCCAGCGCCGAAGGATCTGTTCTCAGGTAAGTGGGAGGTAGACGAGCACAAGCACTGGGTGAGGTTAAGGAGCTGCCTTTTATAGACAAGGCGGGGTGTGGTTCGAAGAGCTGGGTGTGGTTCGAAGAACTGGGTGTGGTTCTCACAAGCAGGTGTGCAGAGCTTCAGTTATTATGCTAATGAGTTGAAGTAACACATGGCCTAGGGAGGAGTGTCCTATATAAGCCTTGGTAAAAGCAAGGTCCAATATTTTCTAAATAATCCTTGGTAAAAGCAAGGTCCAATGTGCAAACAAGACAGCTATGTCCAAACTTGTGAATACATTGAGCAACATACACAGAAGTCTTAGGGAGGGGCTGAGATAACAAGAAAGACTTTCAGTAGTATGTTTAAAGAGAGCTATTACAGAGACTACTAGTGCAATGAGAGGGGACATGCTCTTTGCTGTGCACAAACCCTAACAGATGTAGGCATCTTGTGCAGAACTGGGGAAACGTACACACACATGTGTGTTACACATGTCCGCTAGACATACCACCAGAGCATTGATGGAGTGGAAATGTTTCCTGTTCTGGTATGTCTGCTCATGTGCTGTTGGTGGTATCAGGGCCACATGTGTACCATCAATTGATCCAATGATGTTCGGCATCCTCCCCAGTCTATAAAAACAATCCTTTATGTCATTGAGTTCACCAGGGCTGGAAAACCTGATGTACAAGTCCAGGAAATGCAACATCACGAAGCACACGGCTGATCATAATTTGTGACATCCCATTAGCAGTAGCCACAATGAACTGGAAGGTACCGGTGGCAAAGAAGTGCAGGGCTGCAATCACCTTCACCTTTGGGGTAAGTGCTGTAGGGTATGTCCGGCCAGGTACTAGCAGATGTGGCGCCAACTGCTCCACCAAGTCCTCAATCAGTGGCCTGGTGAAGCAGTACCATCAAATGAAATCGTGTTCCATCATGCTTTCAAGGTCTGAGAATGGTCTATGGACAACTGGTGCCCTGCAGTACAGAGATGGGCAAATTAAGATTTTACATTCCTCCACCCATGTTTCACTGACCTTGCAAAAGATCACATGATACATCATAGCAGTACACTATGAACTGAGGTCTGGGCTGTTGGGTATGGACACATATGCCACCTTCATGCCTATCATCTCACATATCAATGAGACATGTGTACAGAAGTTCCATGGAGTGCAATGGCAAATCATTGAGCTGTAGCATAGTACAGAACACACAACACAGTGACAAGTGAGGACTGATGTTTCACAGGCATTACAACTCCATGACAGGAAGATAGCCATGGTCCCTGTATTGCCACATGGGCACTGCAATGATATGGCGTGTCATTTACACCTCACAACAAATCATGAGTCACACGGGAAGTGGCCCCTGTAGTCTCTGCAAGCCATACATGTACCTCTCTGAGACACACACACCATCAATGTTGATGCACAAAGCACATGGTGGAGACTGATTCCCATTTGGCACATGGAACCAGAGACATCTGAGACACAATACGCACACAGACTGTGGGTGTACATCATAATTGTGGCTATAGGTTGCGCTGTGACGTACATACCATACCACCCTGGACTAAGGTTGTATGTGAAAGGTCACACACATAACCAAACTGCTACTGTGTCCTTGACTCATGCCCGTAACTGAACAGTTGGACATTACATTGGTGAGGTGCACAATCCAAAAAAGGATTCTGTCCCCATGAACCCGTGCCCAGTCTGGGAATGGCTGCACCAAAGTGCCACACAAGAAAACAAATGTTGCCCCCCATACACACACAGGTAATGCAGCCTTACATGCCATGGGAGGAAGTGTAGCACATGCTGTGGTATTGTAGGTGTGCCCCTGGCAAGTAATTCTGTGTGGAATCCGTCTGCAAGTCACACCAATGTCATCCAACGTGGGAGACTCAAATGCATACGCATCGTACATGCATGGACTGTGTTGTGCGCACACCTTGGCCATTTACCGCACGACGCGTATGCATTGAAGTCACCCACGTCGGTTCACATGGTAGTCAATGGCCAAGGCGTGTGCACGGCTCAGTCCATGCATGTACGACGCGTATGCAATGTGACCCGACGTGGGTGACTTCTACAGAGACGCATCGTGCAGTTCTGGACCGAGCCGTGCGCATGGCTTGGCCATTGACTTCAATCTGAACCGACACCGGTGACTTTTATGCAGAGGTGTCAAACATGCATAGACCGAGTCATGCGCACTCCTTGTCCATTGAATCGTTTGGAGACGGGTGCATGTGGATTTTAAAAGTATACGTCGTACAGTCAGTTTACCGAGTCGTGCGCACTCATTGGCAATGGACTGTCATGGAGATGGACGCGGATTCAAAATTTGTACGATTCGGGCGAAGGAAATTCAGTTGGATGCCTACAACAATGTTGCAATCCTAGGGTGTCATAAAGGTGACATTTTGAACAATGCGGAAGAAGTGCACGAGTCTTACATTTCCTTGGATTGGACAGATTCATAGAATGCAACTGTGTTGGACCTATTAGTAAGGAGACATGGCACCGAATCTGCCTCTGCAGCACTGATTTAAGGCTGGCAGGCCCCCAGAGAGCTCACTAGCCTGCACTACATGCCACAGGACGACATCTCTGCTACCACTGCTGCTGTCTCTGCATCCTCTGGCTACTGCAATGGCACATACTCTGGAGAGGGCCACAGCCTTCACAGAGGAAGAGAACCAGGCCCTGCTGGACGGGCTCCTCCCACAGTACTGCAAGCTGTATGGGAAACCAGGGGGGCATGTGAGTGTGCAGTCCACTTCCTACCAATTGTACAAGTTGTCTGACTAGCAGTAATAGAAGTGTGCACAGCGTTGGGAACCATATGCACTGAGTACTTTCAGCACCCAAAGTTTGTAGGTACATGTGATGAATAGGTGTCCTGCTGCAAAAGTGCAGTAGTGCTAGCTTTTGATTCCCATGCAATGTTACCATGTCAGACCTGCAGCACAAATGTCCATTTCCATGGATGTACTACCTGTGTACCTATTTTAGCTTTGTGATGACTACATGTATTTTCAACTGTGTGCAGCACAATTATGTGGCATGTGTGGTAATTTCCTCTTCTCTTTGTTCTCCTCACAGGTTGATGGCCACCGGAAGCAGGAGATCTGGCTGACCATCGCCCGGGCAGTAATGTTAGTGGGGGTCTACAAGCGCCGGATCTGCAACTGCCAGAAAAGGTGGCAGGACCTTTGGGGATGACCCGGAGAATCGCAAGGGTTCAGCTAAAGCTGTCGCCTCCACGCTGTAGGGCTGGATGCTGGACCCTGACCCCCACATGCTTTGGATTCTGGCGGTTGTATTCCCGGACCTGAAAATTGAAGGCCAGACAGCAGCAAGGAGGTGGTGAGTCCATGCCAAATTTGTGAACTATGTCTGACATGCTATTAGCAGTATTGTGCCTGGTCATACTTCCACATTACGTTGGTCTTGTAGTCCTGGACTCATGTCCCTTAATTGTGTAAATCACACTCCTCTTCTGATCCACAGTTGTGGCCCCTACAGTCTGTGACTTTTGTCCCTTGGGCACTGTGTCCCTGCAGTCAGCTATGCTTAAGGTCCTGGACAGCATATGTTACTGGGACTCTGATGTGTGCTTCATGGGTGGGTCAATTGTTTGCACAATGCCTGATCTCTGACAAGTGTTCTGTGTGTGCCTTTCATATGTGTTCCAATTGCTGGTCTAACTTCCAACATGCGTCTGGGATATTTAAAACACACCCATGCAGTTGGTGAGGCCATTTAGTGGACTCAGAAGTTTGTAAATCAAGTGTGTCACACTTGCCCAGACACCTGCCTACTGTCCAGGACTATACCCTGTTTTAGGTTTACCTGGGCAGTCATGCCCAATCCAGGGCATTGGGAGACTCTGTACTCACACTCCCTTGTATCAACCTACTGATTGTGCTTAGTGAAATGTGCCATCAGGCGTCTGACACTATGTCATTGTGGTGTGGCTTCCTTTTTTTGTGACAACTGGTGTGTCCATGATTTTAGTGTCAGCAGGACATCTGAGATGTGACTATGGGGACGATACCTGTGCACCATATAGGTGTGTGACCACTTGACTGTGCACACTGCTGTATGCAACGGTGAATTTCAGGCAGCTGTGTTTCATTCGCAGCAGACTGTGAGGTGCTCATGTTCATGTAGTTGTGTTTGCAGTCACTCATATGTCTGATTTTTGGGATGTGGGTTAATCATAGTCCAGATTATGTTTTTGGCAGGAGACAGACAAGTGCACTTGTCAGCTGCAGATTTTGCTTTGGCCATGACCTATGATTGTAACACAGTGCAGAGTGTTGTTGTCCGGATGCCCTGCACCTATGACATGTGGCAGTGATGACTGACTTACCATGCATGCCTGTGCCAGGGCATTGAACTTCCTAAGAGGGATCCTGCATTGGAGTCAAAGGTGCTCCATGCACCCCATTGTGTCAATGACTATCAGGACGTGAGGACATCATTGTGTGTGGTACTGCTAGGCATCACAAGATTCTGAAATGGGACTCTGGGCATCCATTCATCCTGACACCTGTACTGAGTGAGCGGCATGTGATGTGATGTGTGTGTATAGTAACAAACTTTGACATGGTCACTTGCATGTCTAACAACTGTGTAGGTGGTGCATATGTGCACATTGGGGTATTAGCAGCCAACATGCGACAGACATATGGGTGCATGTCCAGGAGGGATATGGGTGCCATGGTTGATGCTCAGACTGGCAATTGCCCTATGTAAACCAGTGTGGGCATTTTGAGCAATTATCAGCTCACAATGCCGGAGCTTGCCTTGTGATGTGCAGTAATCACTGTGTTGTGTGCAGTCAGTACAGGTGACTAATGTGGGTCTTGTTTTTCAAATTATATCCATATACATCCATGGGCTCAGGAGGGGACAGTGCCACTGAACCGGATGAGCCGCAGAGCCAGACTGGGCCAGCAACCAAGGAGTTGCACGGAGGGTGAGGGGAGCCACACAGAGGAGTCCTCAGCACCATCCACCTCAGCTGAGGACCACAGCAACTCAGAGGATGACTCCCTTGTGGGGGCGGGTGTCAGCAGCCAGCAAACCACAGCAAGTGAGGCTGTTCCTACTACAACCACCCTCCCATCCCAGAGGTCTGTGGCAGCTCCTTTGTTCAGGAGCATGTTTCCTTCATGCCAGGCACTGCACCCCCTGCCCCTGTGTCCCCTGCTACCCTGAGTGTGGAGTCTGTGGACCTGCTTAAACAGATCCATGTAGGGCAGACATCAATGCTGAGTGTCCTCCATGCGCACACCAGTCTGCTGACAGAGCTGGTGTCGTTCATGGAGGGCATCTCATCGGGATTGTCTGCCCTACAGAGGACCAATCAGTCCATGGCCTCCTCCCTGATGGCAGCAGTGTCCCTCCTCCAACAGTCCCTCACACCTCCTGTCTCTGCCCCATCCACAATTCCTAGCACCCTAAATGTCCCCAACACACATACACCAGCACAGTCACCCAAACACACAGACATGAACAGCACACAAACACCCAAACCAAAGTTAAAACGTGCATGCAAGCAAAGTCAGGGGACTGATACCACTCTCACAGGGGATGGTTTGCAGACACACACACAGGCATCCACAACCACTCCGCAGTCCTCCGATCCCTCTCCCTCCAAGAGCCCTTCCCTTGCCTCACCTGCAACCCCATCTCCAAAGAAGCTCTTCCCCACTGATCCAGCAGATCCAGGGTACAGGGGGAAGAGGAAGTCCCCACACACAGAGGGGAGTGCCCCTCACAACCGACACCCTCCCCCAGGTGCAGGCAGACTGAGGCCCCCACCCACAAGTCCCCCATACCTGGAAGAGCAAGACCTCCCCACCCCACAGCTCCAGTGCACAGTCTCCTTCCTCCATCCCCCAGGTCAGCACTCCACAGGTTCCCCCGCCACACCCTGACCCGGTTCCCCCACCCACAGATACATCATCCCCAAAATGGTCAGGTCCTCCCATTTCCACTTGGTCTTCCACTACCCCCACCCCCGGTCAGCCTGTTTGTGCAACTGTGATTCAGTGAATCAGTGCTTTATTGTACAGTTAATAAAAACCATTACAGATAGCCATCAGCAATAAAAAACAGATTATAAAAAAGACATTACGATCTATCAATTCCTTTCCCCTATTTTTTCCAATGGGGACAGGCTGACCCTCTCCCTAAATAATCGTACCTCATTGAGGTGATGCTTCAGTGTTCCGGATCAGTTTAAGTCTCTGGGCCGTCCTGATGTTTGGAGGCTGACGGTGGTGAGGAGGTGGTGTCGGTGTGCGTTTTGGTCTTTCAATGTTTTGAGCCTGGATTCTACCACTCCGAGATATTTAACCAATCGACAGGCCGTTTGCACATCATCGCCTCTGAAGCAGGCCAATGTTGCTTCTCTGCAGATCCTGTTTTCTTTTTTTATAAATAGGGGTCTCAGTAAGTTCAACTGGACTTGCAGCAGCTCTTTGCAGATGGTAATGAGGTGTGTGATGGTTTCCTCGTGTGTGCTGCACAGGCGGCAGGTTGCTGGTTTTGGGGGGCGCAGCCATGGGGCCATGTGGTCCGCTGATAGTAATACTCCCAGTCGTAGTTTTAGAAATGATTCTTTTGTTGTTTTAGAAAAACTGGTCGACAAATCAGCCTGTGGAGTAAGTTTGTTATAAGTTTGTAAAGTCAGCCAGCCATGTGCTCGCGTAGCTAATGAAGCTTTGTCTTGAAGAAGGGATTCTTTCTTAACGATTTTATTTACAGTTTTTTTAAAGCCTGCCAGGTTCCCTTGCAGTTCCCATAGCTGCCTTGCCCCCATTTGGTTGATGGCATCCTCCAGAAAGAGTCTTGCTGGACTGTCGTTTTTACTTTGTAGTTCTTTCCAGAGGAGAGCATTAAGAGTGTTTGCATCGCCTCTGCTTATTTTATACCAAGTCTTGAGGTATTTTCCCTTGCGTTCAAGCTCTTCCTTAACCAACCCAAGTTCAAGTCGGATCTGCACGGCAACGTGTATTTCGGGAGACCGAACATTATCCGCATTGCTCTTGTGACTACTCCGTTAAAAGTTCCAGTGTCCCTGCCTCTCATTGCTTTGCTTCCGTATGTGATGGATGGAATCAGTTTTTCTTGGATCACTTGGAGGAGTGGGATGAACTTTGGATCAGTGACCTTCTTTTTAAGGTTCCTTAGAGATACTGCTATCATTAGGCCTCTCCACTTTATTTCCTCCGCTTGTAATTTTAAACTTCCCCTGTCGTCAATATTCACTCCCAAGTAGCAGTATTTATTTGTGATTTCCAGTTTATTTGTGTCCAAGTACCAACTGAATGATGGTTTCTTCTTGCGATGATTGAGACGCATGACTTTTGTTTTGCTGTAATTGATACTCAGTTTGTTTGCTTTGGAGTAGTCCGCGGTGATGTCGAAAAGCCGATGTAGGCCGATCTGAGTCCGACTGATTAACACCAGGTCATCGGCGTAAAATAAGTTGGACAGCTGTGTGCCCCCTAGATTTAGAGCATGTGAGTTATTGTCATTTAATGTAGTTGATAGTTCGGTCATAAAAAGATTGAATAAAGTTGGTGCTAACACACACCCTTGTTTTACTCCTGTGTAGGTTGTAATTTTCTTGGTTAGGAAGTCTCCAGAACCTAATTTGACCTGGACCCACGTGTCGGTATGCAGGAGGATAAGTTGATTCAATAGAGCTGCTGGTATTTTCATTCTCAAGATTGGTTTAAGAGTGGTCGCCCAATATTTTGGGTCCTGTTTGAATAATATTGGGGTTATTCCGTTTGGACCGGATGCTCCATCTCTTCTCCCTTTCGTGATCCTGTTAATTATTTGTGCGGTCGTAATTAATACTGCTTCATTAAGCGGTCGAAGGTTCTTGATACGGGGATGGGTATTCTTTGATCTTTGCATTAGCTTTGCCTGTTTTTTTTCGTGTTTCGTTGGTGACACTGAAGTGAGTGCTAAAATGGGTTAACCAGTCCTCTTCTGTCACGTGTGATTCAGTCCCTTGGTTTTGATCATTGATCATGCCATTGATCTTTTGCCAGAACTGTGCACTGCGGTTTGTTTTGGCGTCATATAGAAGTTTTACCCAAAATGCCTCATTGGCGTCCTTTTTTAGCTGCCATATTAGTTTCCTACGTTTGCCTTTAAGCTGTCTGAGAGCTTGATAGGAAGAGGGGTCTATTTTTGCTCTTCGTAGGGTCTGATTAATCAGCGTCTTCTATGTTTTTAGCCTGCTGTTGTTACGGAAGTTGTGATGCCTCTTCTGTGTCGTGTTACAGTTTTTCCTAGATCGTGTTACGTGCTCTTTTTTTTCGGCTGAGGCTCTCATTTTTTTTGTGAACGCTTTCCAACTTGATATAGGCTTTTGTGTGATAGATTGCTCTTCGATGAGAGAGCGTTTCGCTAGCTCTAGTAGATTTTGTGGGTTGGAGACTTTGCATTTTACTCTTATTTCGTTTGATGTAAAGTCCGTGCCTAAGTTGTTAGATCTGGGTGGATTTGGTATTGCCGAGATGTTCATCGTTGTTTCCAGGGGCAAATGGTCATTGTGGTCTGTTAAGCCGATATGGAAGTCTTTGACTCTGTTGAAAAGACTACGAGAGACAAAGGTAAAGTCCATAGTGGAGCATGCTTGAGTACTGTGGTATGTTGCTGTTTGTGGTCGGTCTCCTGTGAATCTTCTGTTGAGTGCCCTGAGGCCCAGCTCCTCTCATTTGGCCAACAGGGTCCTTGTGATTTTTGTGCTTCTGCCTCCCGAGGTGCGGTCTTGATGATTAAGTTCCCAGGCGAATGGATCATCGTCGTATTTAGTATCCGTGTCCTTGTAGTTGAGCATATTTAGATTAAAGTCCCCTGTGATGATTAGATTATTCGTGGACTCAGTTTTCACTAATTTCATGAGTTCTTCCTTCAGTTGTTGTGCTCGCTTCTTTTTTTCCCTGGGGTGCAGGTAGAGGTTTATTAAAATGATGTCCTCTTTTGGGTCTTTGGCACGAAGTGACAGTCGTAATGCTTGTATTGCATTTGGGGCAGCTATGTTATAGTCTAATCGGACTGCCTTTGTTATCACTGAAAGCGGGCTGTTTGTAGCGAGGCCGCCTTTCTTGTGGCCAAACAGAGAGCTCTGAGTAGGCGGTAGGAAGTTCAAGGTATATCCAGACAGAGCTGGAGGCGATTCAGACCAGGTTTCTTGTAAAGAAATGATAGTACATTTTTTCAGGTAGCTGTATAGGTCAGTGTCTGTGAACTTATCGCCTGTACCGTTGATATTCCATGAGCATATGCTTAGGATGCTGGTGGTGTTGGCTGTTTTTGTTTTTGTTTGTCATTGACTTATCTCTTTTGCATTTAAGGACTTTGCAAGCCAACTCCAGTTGGGTGAGGGCCTCGTGTCATTGGCCGATGATCTGGTTTCAGCCTGGACTAAGTTATGTTGTCTCTCTGGGTTTTGCTTCGTGCTCCTCTTAAGACAGTTCTTTTGAGAGACGGCTCCTTGGCCTTCTTTTGAGGACTGTCATTTAGTAAGGGCTCAGGGTATCTAGAATGCGACAGAATTTGCAGTTATTTATTTATTTATTTATTTATTTATAGTGTTTTATATAGCGCGGACAAGACCCGTGGGTATCAGAGCGCTTAACAAGGGAGGAATTACATATAAAGATAATAAAAACAATAACAACAACAAGAGACGAACTTTGCCTTTTCTTTGATTATTCTCTCTGGGAATTCACCTGTAGACCAAGTTGTTTTTGTTGATTCAACGCCTTGGTGCCTCGGAAATTCAATACATTCTACGGATTCCAAGTCTGCCAATGTAATTGTTTTGAGGCTTTCTATTGTTTTCAGTAGCCGCAGGATGTTTCCCCTGTTTAAAATGTCCATTGAGCCTCTTGAGTGATACTCAGGATGGAATATTATTGTCTTTGATGTACCATCTGATCGTCTCTCAATTGGATGTGTGTTGACACGGGCGGTGGAGTGGGTTTCCCCTTGAATGGTGAGTACCATAGGAGCTGCTGTTTTAAGTTGGTTGTTCATAGTGTTAACTTCCTGTGGATCTAGTCCCGGGGGTTTGACCTCGTCCTTACAGTCAACTCGGGGCTTACTGGGATTTGTTTTTCATCCCTATTCTCCAGTGGATTTTTAATGTGGTTTGCCTTAATCTGTTGTGTTCGTTCTTGTTTATCTCTGTCAGTTGAATCTGTGGTTGTTTGTAAATTATGCCTCTTGTCTGTGCCAGTATTTTTTTCCGCTTGGGGCGGGCTCAGCATGACTTTCGGACTTTTGGACAAGGTACTATTGGTAGAACAACTTTGTGGAGCCGGGTCTGTCCCGGGTTTGTTCACTTGGCTGGTCTTTTCACTGGTAGTACTCTCAAAGATTTGTACTTCATTCTTCTTTTCCATCCTTGATTGTGGGAAGTTAGCTGCCGGATGATCACTGTTGCAGACCTGGCACCATGCTATGATCCCTGTCAATTTCCTTTGGTTTCTTCTTTTCCTTTTCTGTTTTCTTCCCGCTTTTCCTTGAGGAGGGGGGGGTGGTGCTCCATCTTTTTGGTTGGTTTTGCCTGGGAGCACTGTGGCCACAGTCGCGTTTTTCCCTTGTTCGGGGTGTTGTGTGCTAATGAAAGGTGTGTTCTTCTTGATTGATTTTTCCCTTGGCGGGAGTGAGTTAGTAGGTGTCTTTGGGGACTCATGCTTTATGGACTGTGGAACATCTTGCTCAGATGATGTAGTTTCATGCGATCTCTCCGGTTGATTGTAAGGATCATTGTTTTTAACTGCCATACTTATGTCAGATAGGAGGTTGTCCAGAGCTGTTGGTAACGTTACGAGTTTGTCCACTATAGTGATGCAAGAACAGTTTGATGCTATCAGCTGAGTCTCTGCTTGCGCTCTTTTTATCAGTCCGTTCAGGTCTGCTAGCTTACCGTCTATATTAAAGACGAATGTTGCCAAGGAGTTGAGGACAGAGAGTTGCAAGTCCATCTTGTCGGATTGGTACTGGATATCATTAACCGATAGTTGCATTGTCTGCAGGAGGGATGCCCAGATGTCTACATTGTTCTTAGTTCTTTCTTTTCCCTGGCTGTCGCAGATGCTGCCTCTTTGCTTTTCTTGCTCCAGTTCCACTGGGTAAGATGCAGCCAGAACTTCCCACTCTTCCGGAGTCAGGTACGAGCTATCAGGGTGGGTATTGTAGGTCCTGTGCTGGGTGATGTTTTGGGCGTAGCAGGTTGAACCCCGTTATTTGTGCCTGGTGGTGGTGGTGCTTGCTCGCCACCATCCTTTTTCAGCTCAATTTTATTTTGTTTCAGGTGTTCGTGATCAGTAATGTGAGGTGAGTTTTGGCCGTTTTCCCTTTGCTCCTGTTTTGTTTTGTCGGATGCTTGCCCGGCCTTGATGGGGTCTACCCCTTCGCTCGGTTCATGCTTATTAACGAGAGCACGGGTTACTTGTGTCTCCGCTGGCATTTTCCTTGTGTGTTTGCAGGGTGTTGATTCCTTTTGTACCTCTTGGGCTTTGTTCATTGAAAGTTTGTTTGTATCAGCCCAGAGAGGTTCGTCCATGGACCCCCATTTTGTTATACAGTCTGGAGTCATTTCTGGCATCATTTCTGGACCGCCAAGAACCTCGATGGTTCCTGGTGATCTCAAGGTTCTCAACTGGAGTGCTTGGGGTTCGCTGTTAGCATCGTCACTCTCTTTGTTTGTTTCTCTTTGTCTTGCTGGGCTTGTATGGGTTGTGCAGGGCCTCCCCGTGTGTGCTGTTATTACGTGATTTTCAGTCGGGCTCTCCATTGGGTCCTCCTTGTTTATGTTATTTAAGTTATCATGCACATCGCCCTTTGCAGTTACAGTTGCTTCTGGGACGCTCCTCTCATGTCTTGTTCCGTCCTTCGGTTCCGGTTGGCTCGCCTGGGTTCATGAGCTTTCTTTGACGGTCCGCGATGAGGCCCGCTCTTGAGGGTTGGCATGACCCCTTTCCTCTGACCCCACTCGGTCTGATCCCTTCTCCGTGGGGGTTACTCTGTGTGTTTTGGTAGGGTTGAGCGGCGTCGGAAGGTTGGTTTCGTTGGCATTGTTTAGGTAGAGAAGCGCGCTGGGGTCTTTGATGAATGCAAATTTCGTGTAAATTTTGGGTTGAACACAGAATTTATTGATGGTTTGATATCGTGGGTGCTCTTGTACTTCTGAGCCTCCTGCTCCCACAGGGCTGGAGAGCAGGGCAAGCAAAGGGGAGAACTGGGGGAATTTTTCCTCTCCTTCTTTCGTTCCCCTGCCCCCTCCGCTCACCTTGTCTTCATCACTCGTGTCCATCAGGTCCTTCTTAAGCTTCTTTTTTGATTGCCTTCCCCTATTTGTGAGGTTTGGGGGTGCAGCATTGTCCGTGTTATCCCTTTGCCTCCCGACCTCATTATGTTGTATCTTTATTTCCCTATCCTTGAGACCACAATCCGAGTGTCTTGTGTCTATTGAGCCTCTATTATTATGCCACTTATTGTGCCAGTAGACAACATGCTGCTCTCCTTATTTCCGCCCCCCTTTTTTCTCTCCCTCTAGATTTGGTGGAGGGTTAGTTGTAGATTTATGGTGGCAGCGAACGGGCTGTAGGAGGCTATGGGAAAGGCAGTTCCTCACCTTCTCAGTCAGGTGTGTGCAGTTTGCGTGGTTGCTGTGCCTTTGGGCAGGGTCTCAGGCTCTCTGGTCTTCCACGACGCCGAACCTCCGGATCTCCAGAGCAGGCTCAAGCTCAGCCCCGGTCTGCTCCCGCTCCCACCTGACCTGGTAAGAACAGCAGCTCGGCTTGTCTCAATGCCGACTTGGCCACGGGCTCCCGGCCTCTCACTTCCACTTTTACCGTGGCTTCACTGCAGCTCCTCTTGCGGCTCCCTCTTGCCTGTCACTTCTTCTTGTCTTTCGCCCCGGGGCCCCCCCCCCGCACCATCACCAGAGTCTGCACAGTTGGTGTTGGAATCGGTGTTGGAATCTTGCAGGGACCCACAGCAGCGCCCGGTGGTCACCTGATAATCGCTGGGTGGGTGGAGCGGGACGTGCTCAGGCAAGCTGGAGCAGCATGAACGACCTGGACCCGCTCGAGCCCGTGGCTCGCTGATCGCCCCTGACACCCCCGTGAAGCTGGTTCCCAGGCAGGGAGAAGCGGGCGGGCAAGCAGGCAGACGGGCAGGGGGTGTGCCGGACTTTGGGTAACGGTGAGTGCGGCTCGATGAAAAGCTCTGGGGTCCTCGGTCAGGGCCCAGGTCCAAGACCAGGTGGGGTAACTGCAGCAACGAACTCTCTCCTGCTGGCGTGTGACGTCAGTGGGTGGGACCACTAAACAATTCAAAGGTCAAAGGAGTGAACAGCCAAACTCTCCCTGTCCTGCCAACCTCACGTGAACCCCATTCCGCTCCCATGGAGTTAGGCACTGCAGTGGAGTCCACGTTCACCCAGTCTGACTTGGGCCCTGCAGTGATGACCTGATCCACTACATCTGACCTGCCCACTGCAGTTGTTCCGGCACCCACCCCATCAAACTTGTGCCCCACAGTTGTGACGGAACATACCATGACAGACTCCTCCACTGCAATTGCCAGTGACTCTCCTGCACCCACCACCCCTTCACTGCCTCCTTCTGCTGAGCCCTGATCCTGTCCCTGCGGTGCCTGGCATGCCCCCATGTATGCCCCTCAGACTGGATGTCCCCTGTGTTCATAGTGCAGGCAAGCAAAGGGTGACAGGTGTCACTCACACCCAAATTGGACTTACTCTATGGACTGGACATTGGTCTTTATTTTATTATTGGACTATCAGTTTCAGTTTTCACTTTGCTTAATGAAGCCTTTTTTGTTGTCCTTGTGACTTTGATTTTGATGTACATTATGTTGATGATGTTTGCCTTGTCCTTGCTGATATGATGCTGGTTTTCCAATGTTCAATACTGAGGTGTTGATGTGGTCCATGAGATATGTATCCTGTTCTTTTTGGTATCCATGTCATCCTTTGAAGCTAACTGGGTGTGTCATTATTAAGTAATTTGGCACAATGTTGTCAACATTTCATTTGCATGGTCACATCTGTGGCTTGCACCCATGCACTTATGATGTGCTTCCCATTGTCCAATTAGTCAATTTTCCTGACTGTGGGCCCATCTTCACTAGACATGCCGGTGTGGGCATCATTGGTTTAGGAGTCAACTCTGTCCTCTGTGCAACCAGCTAGACATACGTATTAAATTTGTGCAGATGACTTAAGGGACACTACCGTACCCAGGCTGATGTGAATAGTGCCTACATTGGGTGGGATTTGATGGTTGACTAAACAAGTGTTGTGCTGACATGACTGTGACATGCTGGACCTGTGTTTTGCACAGCTGTGCTTCCACAGGAGGTGAGTCCCCTCAAGTTAGTGTGTTGTTCCGTGACATTGCCTGGGACCATGGTGTCTGTTGTGTGGGCATGTCTGTGTGTATTCCCATCCTTTTTTCCACACAGGCTGTGTTCCCTTAATATGTTTGTGTTGGTGATGCTTGCTGAGTTGTCCAGTGTTCATCACACATCTTTGTCCGTGGCTTCCAGATATGTGTGTGCATGAGACACTACTATTCATTTGTGTGTCATCACTATGATTTGTCAGTTCTGAGTGGTAATGATGTTGTCAGAAGCAGATGGTACACATTCAGGGCTCCCCTGGGCACTTGTTTATTTGCAATATCACGTAGATGTCCATAGGTGGTACCTTTCAGTGATTGAGACATGTTTATGTGTGTGTGACTGCTCCCATCCATCGGATTCAGAGGTGCAATGTTGGCAGGTTCCAGCATGTGTGCCTTGTGGTTCTCCTTGGCTTCAGCATTGTCCTGGGACTGTGTCAGGGATTCCAAATGTTAATGGAGATTTGACGTCATGGCCATGTACCGCATACTGTGCAGTATGTGCAGTATGTCTGTTATTCACTGTGGTTGTAGACGGTCCTTGTGTGATGAGTCTGTGCACCTTATATCCTCACAACACTACTGTTTTTCTCATGGGTGCCTGTGCAATGTTACCAGTCCATGTGGGCCTCACTGATGTACATCAGTGCAATTCAGGGTGTGTGGCATTGAGGGTGGACAAATGTGAATGTTTGCATGGCTTGGCCCCTACCTCCCTTTTGTCCCTGGTTGACGGGCCATGCTGACTGATTTGCATATGTGTGTAGGTGTAATGTACGTTTGTGGCACAGGACACATGTCTGTGTTTCCCAGTTTGCACGACATCTCCCTTTGGCATCACAGTGGACCTTTCATGAGGGCTTGTGTCACCCCAATTTATGGTCCCTGGGGGAGGTGCTGTTGTGGATCTGTCTCATGATGTTCAGTTACTGTTCATTCCAGCTTGTGTCACATGTGTCTGTTGGGATCCCTCTCATCTTACAATGCCTGATTGCCCACTAAGGGGTGCACAATTGATGGCTTACTTTTGTATGGCACTCTGTCCACATCTGATTCATTGTGGTTCAGCCGCCCTCATGTGTTGTGTAGTTGCCTGGGGATACTGAGACATATACAAACACATGCTGTATGAGATGTGCAGTGTGAGGTTGCCTGTTTGTGCAACTACACTAGTGCATTGTTATTGTTGTTGGGGGCAATTGTCTGGATGTTGTTTTATTGATTTTCCCTGCTGTCCATGTGAGTCATATATTATCATTCTACACATTGATCCTGGTTGTCGTGTCCCATTGCTGCCATGGAATGGGATTTTGTGACCTGACACCTACAGTCTACACAAGATGTATTTCTTTGTGTGTCTATTTTAGAGATGTGTGTATGCATTATGATGGTCACCTCTGCCTTTGTATCATTGTACACTGTATGCAATGTTAGCCCCCATAGGTGTTGTTTGTCTGCACATAGGCGAGAAAAGGTTGTATTTTCACAGCACTGTTTGCCTCACCACATCTCTGTGGGAATGTGACACACCTACTACTTTGCCACAAAATGTGTTTCATTTGTTGAGACCAGGAATCATATATGCTGTTTGGCATTCGTTGCTTTTACTATGATGACACTTACCTTTAGGTCACTGTGATGATGGGGGATTTAGCCCCATTACCACAAAGCTCAACTGTCGCTGCAGTTTGTGAGCACACATTTTAAATTGGATCTACACAGTGATGGTGTGTTGGAGCACATTAGCACAGTGCTATTGTGATGCTTGACTTGCGTAGTCCACAGTCTGTTGTTGGTCACACATGTGATGGTAGTTACATTTTGTGTTTGAACTCATATTCACTGCTGAGGGTATTTGTCAAACACTACACACTGTTGTCATGATGTTATGGGGATGTAGTTTGCTGACATACCTGAGGTTGATGTATGATGGATGTGTGGCGCATGACCCATCCTATGGGTGGGGGTGTTGATATCGATGGTCACACGGCCCCCTATGAGTGGGGGTGGCAGTAGTGGTGTGCAACATGCCCCTATGGGTGGGGGGGCAGTAGTGGTATGCAACATGCCCCTATGTGTGGGGTGTCAGTAGTGATAGCCAACATGCCCCAATGGGTGGGGGGGTAATAGTGATAGACAACATGCCCCTATGGGTGGGGTGGCAGTAGTGGTGGCCAGCATGACCCTATGGGTGGGATGGCGGTAATGATGGGCAACATGCCCCTATGGGTGGGAGTGGCAGTGGTGAGGCCATGCGACCCCTATGGGGGCCTGTTGCTAGTGGACAGGGTCTGGATCCCTTGGGTGTGCGTGACATTTGGCAGGTACGTGTTGATTGTTTGTATGGTGTGTATGAGTGTCAGACTTACCGTCTGTGCTGTCCGCGTCTGTTCCTGATCTGGTCAAAGATGTACAGGACTGGTATGACCTGCGCAATGGGATTCATGTTACTACGTCTCGTACCCATTGCTAGCTGGTCCGTCTCGTAGCCGTGTATTGTGTTCTGGCACAAATTGTTCATGATATGCAGCTTTCACAGATGCATTGACATGCTGTACGTGGTGACCCATCCGGCACGTAGGAAGTACACATCGTACTTGACCGGTTGAAAGTTGCAGTGTTTATGGTGCCGTGCGACCCGAATTGTGTGTTTACGGGTCCGACTCGTATGGAGAATGTGGATGGAGTCGGAGCGTACGTGTTGGTTGGGAATTTGGTGCTATTTCGCATCGTACTTCCTCACCCACTGGTCCCGCTCCTTGTACGATTCGGCCGTACGGTGAGGCTACGGACAGCTCTCGAGGAGCTGTCCCACCGAGATCGTAATTGACCCCTAAATGTGAGATTTTTACATTTAAATCTTAAGAAAAATATTCGTATATTATAAAATTTGTTCATAATAATTTAATATTTATTTAAAAATGAAGGTATCAGTGTTTTAACCATTTTTATATTTTGTTCTACATTTTAAATGAATATTGTAAATTAGTTAAATGTTAACTTAACTTTTACATTTTTCCTCATACTTTACAATAGGGAGATCACAGCCCTGTAGGCGGAGACCTCTGCCTACTTATGAAGTATTAACTTTACACTCATAAATTAGGCTCCTCGCCCTGAATTCAGGAGGTGGGGACGTGTATGTCTACACTTCTGAGTAACATTTTTACAATTGTAAATGGTGAACACCTGAAAATAGCAAATTTACTCAAAAATATAACCTTGCATATATATATTCACTTACATGTGACTTTACCTTTGAGAATGGCCAACGTGTACATTTGCTTTATTTAAATATATTTTTGTGGTCAGCACTTAGCTTTTAATTTTTTTGTTTTGCTGTTTATTCATAATGTTTTGTAATTATCTGATTGTGGAGAAGTGTTCTTGTCTTTTCTACTTCAACATTTAATTTTCTTTAGCATGGTCATAAATATTTGTAATTTATTAATTGTGCCATCCCAAAATTTAGGAGGTTTGAGACGCTGCAAAAGGTGTGGGATTTTGGATTGCATAAACGATTCAAATATGACATTGTATTACTGGATGAAACTTGTGTGTCTGGTTTTCTATTGTTATCAATGAGCAAATGTTGTATTTTGTATCTCTTGCATCTTCAGCTGTCAGTATAAATTGTAATTTCTGTAAATCAACAGGCCTGACTATATAGAAGTATTAATCAAATTTAGTGGGTAGAGCGGTATGGGCTCATGCGAACATTGAAAGCCTGTACTTTCAGAGAGACAATGGAGAGGACTGCTAATCAATGATTTTACATTATTCTTACCTACAATTTTATGTTTAAAGAACACGTGCTGAAACATTGGAGGATTCCATTGTTTTTTAAAAAAAATTTAACAACTTTACTAATTTATTTAGGCAATTAATTACAACTGCAAGTGCACATTTTAGTTTGTTCATGGTTCTCATTTTAGATATACAGTCAAGATATATTTAGACAACCTAAAAGCAACAATATTTTGTGTGATTTCATTTGCTGGGTTATATTGGTTGACATTTAGAGACCAAGGGCTAGATTTAACATTATTTCATGCAATGCTGAAAGAAGTAGGACAGGATGGTGCCATTTACCAATATATGGCACATTCTTGCTCTCTTCCTGTGCTGGCACACAATCTGCTGCCTATGGCCAAAGCAGGCACCCGTACAACATGGTGCAGGTGGGCCTGTGTTGAAGGTAGGATTGTTTGTGTGCAGGAAGGGACACATTTCCACACAGAAACAATCCTTAGGAGCTTTTTCCTATTTCTTAGAGTGCTGCAGTAGTACAAGGAACAAGTCCAATGGAACACTCTTAACTTCCATCCTATCGCTGTGCAAGCTGTCTTGGTGCAGGTTTTGTTCACCCCAAGTCTGAGACAGAGATGCCCAGGAATACTCCAGGTCCACTTTGAACATCAGAACAGCATCATATACCAGCTAATTTCACTACTATGAAATGACCAAATGAAGATGCAATGGTGAAGGTATCTGAAACCGTCCAAAACAAAGAGGTCAGCCATGAAATCATAAATATGACACAAGTCACATAGTCAACTTCTAGAGAACACAGTCCAACAAACAATTCTAAGCTACACAAAGCAAAACTAACAAAACAAACAAATTTCACCACATTCTGCAATAGCTTTAACTTCCTAGTACGTTCCAAAAACATACTACGCACATCCTCACAGCAAGAGTTGCTTTATTAGTAAGAGTCATGGCATCGCACAAGATACTTATAATCATGAGAAGAAGTTGTTGATGAGATCTTGACCCAAGTCAGCTCCTTCCTCTGCACACTATTATCATCATTTAGCATTTCTGGTTCCTCACCCGGTGGCTCCTCATTCTCGCCATGGTCTGCAATATAAGGGATGTTCCATCGCAGGGCGATGTTGTGTAGCATGCAGCAGGCCTTGGTATTTTGACACACCTTCCAAGGTGAGTAGAGTAGGGATCCACCATTCTTGTCCAGACATCCGAATCTGGCCTTCAGGAGCCCTAAAGCCTGCTCCACTGACTGCTGTGTTCTTCCATGGGCCTCTATGAAGCAGACTTCTCCTGGTGTTGTTGGATTCCTCAGCGGAGCCACAATCATAGATAGTTCAGATGCACTGAGCCTCCTAGATGTAAGACATACAGAAGTGCAACAATATGTTACACGCTTTCAGACTCCACTATATGACATTAGCCATACAAAGTTAGGATATATCAAACTTAGCAACAAGCCAGGCCCTCTCTGGTAGCAGTGGTGACATTGACTGGGTATTGTGCTGTCCTACATTATATATTAATTGTGGACAGATCCTGGGAACTGGGCTCAGATGTTTGAGATGTACAAATCGGGTGAACAGACAACTTACACTTTAATAGAATGAAAGGGCTTCTGGTTGCGGTACACTTGGTCCTGGCTTGTGGTGGCACTAAAGCAATATGCATTCCATCAATGTCTCCAACCATATGTGGGAGGCTACCAAATCCATAGCACTTTATATGGGCTAAATCCTGATGTCTGGGGAACTGTATGTACACGTCAATGTGTTTCATCATTTCTGAAAGTACATCTTTGAGTACACCACTGAAAATCCGTTGTGAAATACCACCAGCTATAGCCACAGTGTACTGGAAGGAACCTGTGGATAGAAAATATAATACTGTCATAAGTCTCACTATAGGTGGAATAGATGAAGGATAGGTGATTTGAGGAAGTAGATCAGGCTCCAACTGATGACATAAATCCTGTATTGGTTGCCTGTTTAAACAAAAGTTCTTGATTGCATGCCTATCTTCTATGGTCTGAAGGTCTGGAAATGGGTTCTACCCGGTAGACTGTCATCTCCTCCCTCTCCCAGATTGCCTATGTGAGGAGTGCAAATCAATCTAGAATATTGCTCATAGCGTCCAGAGTAACATATATATTTATATATATATATATATATATATATAAAGTAAGTAAAAAGGGATGTGACAAAACATAACAGCTTCCGAAAGCATTACACATGTTTCAGATGATCATTGTAAAATGTTCAACATACACCAATGATCCCCATAGTGACATTCACATGTGTCTGTAACATAAATATGCACATCATCTGTTCAGATATTTAAATTTCACACAATAATGGCGTTTTCATGACATTTAAGGTAAACAAATGGCAACCGCAGAGTACAGAGCACAGGGCAAAATTTGACTTGATGCACACTAATGCACTACACAGAATATTTGTGTACTGTAAATTATATGGGAATGCAGCATTTTAAATGTACACAGGTAGGCCCTCATTTGAAGCGGTGGTGGCACATTTAGCAATCACCAATACTGTATTCCCATCTAATAAAGTAGCAGATTCCTGACCCTGTTTATAGGACATTTTGCATTACCACAGCAGATGGAAGTAGACCGCGCAGTGGGAGGTTTCATCCATGGCTAACACATAAAAAGGCTAACATTGGAAAGTGTGATGGTCGCTGCCCAATGTCTGTGTGCAGCTACGCTGATGATCGAGTATGTGGTGTACATGCACGGGGCGGTTTGAAAGAAATTCATGTGCCTCCTGCTGCTAAAAATACCTCCTCCATTTTAGCTGCTGTTTGCCAACGCTGAGAGCAATCATGCTAGGCCAAGCAGTTGAGAGATCCCCTGTCTTTTCTCCGGAGGAGCTGAAGAAACTTGTAATTTGGGTCATTCCCCTGTATGGCCAGCACTTTGGCTCACCAGCCAGAGGAGCAGGATAATAACTAACATACATATTTTACTCTATTCAACTCCATCCTTTCCATTCCCACATGCTACATTGTGTCTGAGTCCCAGAGCACATTATGAATACTGTTGTAAATAAGTTGTGATGCCTATATAGGACAATCATTTAATGATCTGTGTATCTAGTGTACTTTGTGTTCTTAACATCACCATTATGGCATTTTTATGTGTGTTAAGCCCTCAATTCTACATGTGGTGCCTTCACATATCTATGCATGTAAACTTTTAATGGTACGTATGGTTGATTTGATTATTAGATCACAATAAATATGCACCCAAATGCCTAGGGTTTACTGCGTGAGCTGTGTATGTGTACTGTAAGAAGCTGATAAGGACAATAATAGTGATGTGTGCAGTCCCACAATTCTCTCAGTCCAGAACAAGGCTAGCCAAACTGTTGTCTGGGAGCTAACTATACCTTCCAGACCCATTCAGAGTGCTGCATCTCCTTGATGCCACATATTGGATGGCCACAAGATGAAAATTTATGTTTTAAAGTGTTTGAAATGTGAGGCTCATGTCGTATTAGTATGCACAACCTGTAGAGAGCAAGACCTACAATGAGTTGTGCCCAGTCTGGCCCATGGCCCAGGCTGGGCCAAAGTAACTGTGACAGTACAAATTAAGCACAGATTAATGTCCCTGTTGACATGAAGATCCTTGGATGTTCCTAAAAGGACCTGTCTGAACCCCTACTAGTCCTGATTAGTTTACACAGACTACATTAGGAATGATGACTAAGCTAAACCCCTGTCCTGACACTTCTCTTAATTGACCCACATTTTCAATGTGTGTAATTTACTTATGACATGTCCCTTACTCCCACAGGTCTGGTGTCACTTTTCCATAAGTAATGTTTGAATTGTACATGCCTATTGCACAGGTGACACATTAACAGTGCGGAGAAGTGGTTACTTCTGAAGAGCTTTTGATGTCGCAATTACCAGCTTTGTTACAATCAAACAATCTAACAAGACATACTATGTCATGGTGAATGTCATCTCTCTAACAGTACCACATATGCTAAAAGGTGTGTCCTGTGATGGCAGTAAATAAGACACAAACACTATCATATGTAGTCTGATATCCCATTAAGTACTCCACATGTCCACACTTCACCAGGGAGATGTCTCAATGACACATATGCCATTCATTTAATTGTGACTTAAGTCTTAAGATGTAGTCCAAACTATGGTACTAGCCTGTATAGACCTTATGCATGAGGTAAATGGGCCTGGCTGTAAAGGTGTCTGTACAATCATGATAAAGTAGTTGAACCTTCAGAAGCTCACAATAGTGTTTGGTTTTTCATATTATCTCACATCACAGTACATTTAGGATACCCTGGCTTACATGTTGTTAGTGGACTGCCTTTCTTAGTGTAGCTTAAGATCAGGCTTGATGATAGTCAGAAGATATCTACAAAAGTGTGTATTACTGTCTGTGTAGTGCTTAGCATGTGAGACTGACACATGTAGTGTGTTAAAATTGATTAATGCTTTTGCTAGGTGTATACAAAATGCTTGTCACCAAAACAGATATCCTAAGACTAGCAATTATATTATGTGTATTTATCTATTGTATCAATACAGGTTGCCCATCAGAAGGAGTCCATTTGGAAAGCCATTATCCAGAAGGTGCGGTCCCTTGGGGTCTTTCGCCGCTGCAGCGTCCATTGTCCTAAGAGGTGGTAGGACCTGGGGTACTAGACAAGAAAGATAGTGGAGGTCCACCTGGGGCTGTCCTCCCAATGTGGATGGGGTTCGTGCTGGCCCCAGACCCACCCTAATGGCTTGCATACTGGCGTTGGCCTACCCGGATCTTGATGGGCAGTTGAGGGCCCATCAGCAGCAACAAGGGGGTGAGTTCTGGCCAGAGTCATATCTCTTACAATTTTGAGTATCAGACAGGAATTTCCCCATTATTTCTGGGGGTCGACAATGTCCGCCACACAAGAAGAGTTACTATTTGTGTAGGACTGGTAGTATGTGTATGCTGATGTGATGTGCCTATTATATTTATGACCAGGAACACAGATGAGTCCACTCCAGTACCAATTTCCTGTCTCAAGCAGACACATGTCTTAGTATAGTAACAAATCTGCTCATGGTATGTGATGTTGTGGCAGACAATTGTACTCAACATGGCGCTTGTCTTCTTCATGTAAGGAATGATGTTCCATTACTATTCTCTCTCATGTGATGGCGGCCCCATTACATGTCACATGGCAGCAGAGCACTCTCCATGCAGTGACTGGGTAGCACTTCCCATTGGTAAGTTGGGATTAGACAGTGACATGAGTGTGCAAGCATCACTGGAGCAATCAGCATTTATGGCTACCTGTTGCCCAGTGTACATTCCCCTGCTGGTACTTCATTTCCAATGGTGTTTGAGGATTCATTTACTGACTGGTGAAATGCAGAAATGTAGAGATCTTATGTGAGTGTCAGCACTCAGTTTTATAAGACAATTTGTGTTTTACTCTACCAAATGGTACTGTGATGTGCCATTCCATTACGACTTTAGTGAATCCACCTCTTCAAGTCATCGATATTTACAGACACACATCATCATTCAAAGGTGTATTGGCCTGTAGGAAATAAGTATTATGCTGTATGCATTTGGAGTAACTATCTCCCAAAACTTTGTCCATCATGCCTCCAGTTTATTTTTCTATGCTACATGTGATACATAGCTAAACTATTTCAGTACATCTTTCAATGCACTTTTCAGGTAGTGGACATGTGATGAAGTTTGAAATAAAAAGTGTCATCAGTGTGCAATGAAAATGTGCATGTGACATGATGTCTGGCACAGCATATACTGTTGGTACTGCTACATTGGTCATTAACTTGACCTTCATGACATCATGATGTGTTATGAGATGAATGGCTGGGAATCCCTCCTCAGATTCCTCCCAGAGTCATGTGATAAAGTTCCTTCCCAGCATAGAACGTAATAGCTATGCAGGCTACCTCAATGTCCTGTCTTGTGTTTCTACTCTTCACAGGTAGTCCCCTCTCCTTGCAAAGCACATGTAAGTCCCTCATCTTATAGATGTGCAGGTACCAAAAGTTGATTTCCATTTTGACAAGACCCAACAGGTGCAAAAACTAACCAAAGTTCCATCAACCAAAGTCCAAAGGGAAACGGGAAAAAAGTATGCAGTTGTGTAATGGTCTGCACTATATTAGTACTGTACATCAATCACTATATGTTAGAGCTATTTGAGTAGGTCAAGGGACACGCCCACGAGGAACATGGCGGCGGGCTGAGAGCTGGTCACGGCAGCACCGAGGAGTTCCCCGATGACTAGGCTTAAGGTCGGATTTTAGCGAGAGGTTTCAAGCTTCAAGTTCCCTATGCCAAGGTAAGAGGCAGATGTCTTATGCCTGAAAAGTATTACTGGTTAGGCTAAGCCGGCTCCTCTTTCTTTTACGAGGTTAACGGCCAGCCGGCCGGCTACGCGAGGAATACAGCAGTCGGCGCTAGGACCTGCGCTCGCCCGGACCTGTATGACGTGGGAGGCATTGCTTACTCCGGGAGAACGCCGGCGATGTCTATGGAGCAGATCACGCTCTGCCATATTTCAGCTCCAGCTTAGAGGGCCAGCGTGTAAAGCATGTAAAGAACCCCGGAATGTTTTACCCGGCGAGCTGTCTAATTATATTGCGGTAAGGTGGGGAGAAAAGGGGGGTTTAGTAATAAATCCCCCGTTTATGTCAAGGAGGCAGGGTTTAATGGAGCAGATATCAATAAAGATTCCAACCACGAATAATCCCCTGAAAGAGACTCCTAAAATCGTGGAAAACTCTCTAGACCTAGACGTGGTATCAGAGCAGGTGCAGGTAGCAGCAAAACCTGTAGCCTTAGTTAAAGGAGCAGCAGTAACTGCAGTAACCACGCCTTGCACTGTAAACATAAGCCTGAGTACAGTGAAAAAAAGAACTACCCCCCCAAGAAGGAATAGGTACCAGTTGAGATCAAGGCAAGAACTGAAGGAGGGAGGAGCTCTGGAATTTGAAGAGAGGGAGAGACCTATGCCATTAACCCCCTGTAAAAGGAAAAACAAAAGGGCAACGTCAGTAAAAAAATCTAAAGAAGTTATTTCAGATAAACAGGTGGTGAAGAATACTCCCTCGCTTAAATCCTACTTTAAAGTCCGAGATCAGGCTATGAGTTCCACTACGCAAATAGAGGGAAGTGTTAACACAGTACCTCTAAAAAATCGTTATGGGCCTTTGGAAAATTTGTGCAACATGGAAGATGCTGGGCTGTTGGGTCCTTTGAATGGGGTGGGCAATAAGAGGTGAGGTTGGGGGCACAGAGACTTTGGTAATATCCGATTTAGAGCATCAACAGGTTCAGACGAATCTTCCGGAGTCTACAATTTCTGACATATCTCCCACTCCTTCAATTCCCCCTTTCCTACCTCCCCCCCCCCCAGGGTATGCAAGACACCAGTCCCAAGAGACTCCCGGTAACAGCTAAAACCTTACAAAATGGCTCAAACGGGACCCAAGAAGATAATACGAACCAGGATCTCAATAAAGATAAAACCCCAGAATCAGCCCCTTCCAGATCAAGAAGAGAATCAGAAGAATTATGTGAGCAAGATAGTGATCGTTTGGGCAATCTTTTCCGATCTTTAAGGGGTGATATGATGTCAAAATTTGAGATATCTGAGAGTAATCAAAAGACAATACACAATAGATTTGACCTTTTGGAATCCAAGTTAGATGATGTTATTCTCCGTACGGGAAATTGGAGATGTAACAACATTGAGTAAAACTGTACAAGGAAACTCAAAAGATATAGACACCCTGAAAGTGCAAAACAGGTCACTGGCCACTGATGTCGAGAGATTGGAAACCCAGGCCCGCTTAAATAACCTGAGAATCCTGAAGATCCCAGAGGGTGAAGAGCTGGAAGACATAAAGGGATTTGTATGTAGGCTTCTCAGGGAAGGAGTCTTAAATGACCGTCCAGATATAGACTTGGAAGTGGAAATCCAAAGAGTACACAGAGACCCCTTTAAGAGACGTACAGACAGGAAAGCTCCTAGAAAAATATTGGTTAATTTTCAAACCTTCAGTGTTAAGGAGCTCATCTTAGGGAGATATCTGTCGAAAATTGATCTTCGCTACCGGTCCAGCCCATACCTTATCAGGTCTGATTTAGGAGCCAGAACTGCACAGAGACAATGGGAGCTAGGCACCAGAATGCCAGAATTGATATCATTGGGAGCCCATGTGCAGATGAGGTTCCCTACTCTACTTAGAATTATGTGGAAAAATAAGACTTACAGCTTTTCACAGCCTGAATAGGTAGACAATCTTTTAGGTCGTATGAGAGCTGATCAGGAAAATCAGTGATGATTTAGACAACTGTCAGAGACGGGTCTCTATATAAAATTTTTAAAAAAAAAAAAAGGGGGAAAGGTGCAAAGGAAAGAGGGAAAGGGAATGAGGGAATAAATAGAGAATAAAAATAATGCACTGAAACACTAAATCACGGAAGAGGGAACACGATTCACTAGCACTACACTTTTCACTCGCTATAATATATTTGATTCAGTCAGAGGATTCTCGAAGGTGCTCCAAAGGCGATGCCATCGTCTGGTATGTTGGGGGGGTTCCTCTAGGGGGAGGGTGTACACTGGGTGGAGGGAGCAGTGGGAGAAAAGACAAAAAATAAAAAATCCTCATGTATAGGAAAAAATCACTTATATATAGCTATGGATGGGTATGAGATCATGGCAGGGTTATGAGTCATACATATAAGCTTAGAGCCCTTTCGTGGAACATCAATGGTTTGGGGGAAAAAAAGAAACAGACCCGGATCTGTGAATTCTTAAAAAACTCAGACGCGCATCTTATAATGCTCCAAGAGACTCATCTAGAGGCAGATATTTGTAGTTCACTTTTCAAGAAATTAAGATGGGTACAGGAAATAATCTGCTCTAGGCAGACTGGAACAACAAGGGCGGTTTCCATTATAATTCGCGCAAATTGCGGGATAAGCCTGAAAAAATATGAGACAGATCAAACAGGAAGATGGTTGGTAGCAGCAATACATATTCAAAATATCCCATATACACTTGCTGTATACTATGGTCCAAACGATGACAACCCCGGACCGCTTTTTAAGTTAACGACAGCATTAACTGGCCCGGTAATTTTGGGAGGTGATTTTAGCCTGGTTTTTGATCAGAAATTAGATAGAACCTCTAAAGCTAAGTATCACGCTCCCACTAAATCACTCGCTACCTTAGGCGGTATAATGAAAGATTTTAGCCTTTTGGATGCATGGAGGAAGAAATATAGATCTTTACGGGGATTTACTTTTTACAGTAAGAAATATAAAAATTATTCAAGGATCGACCATTTTTTAGTTGATCAGCATCTCCTCACAGACATTAATTATCTTTCTTTCACACCTGTAGGGATGTCAGATCACACAGTATTGGAAATGGTAATTGTATTGAACTTGAGTCCTTTAAAAACAAGATGGACCTTAGAAAGGTCACTACTATTGGACGACCAGGTAAATAGAGAAGTTAAAGAAAAAATCACAGAATTTTTCACAATAAATTCAGGCACCTCTACCCCCCAGTTAGTTTGGGAAGCTTATAAGGCATTTTTGAGAGGGTTTTGAGTTCCTTAATGGCTCATAAAAGAAAGGTTATAAAAGTTAAGAGAAGGGAAGACCTGGTGGCAATAACTAAAAAAGATCTTGAGCTACAAAACGCACTTTTAGCGAATTCTGAGAGGGTTCACCTGTTAGAGAAGGAGCTTATAGAGCTACAACTTCAGCTTAAAGTCTGTGATGAGAAAATTATTAAATAAAAATGTGAGACCAGTGGATTAAAGAACTTTGAATACGGCAAAAAAAGTGGAGCCCTCCTAGCTTGGAAATCTAGAGAGGAGAGAACTAAGAACAGCAGCAGAGTCTTAATACAAAGAGACACAGGAGACCTGATTGAGGTAGATGCTGAAATCAGAGACGAAGCCAGGAGCTTCATGAGAAGCCTTTATACGGAAGATAAAGACCCTAAGTTGGATGAGATAGAAACCTGGTTGCTACTGAAAAATCTACCTCAAATTTCTGAATTGGATAAAATATATCTAGAAAGTGAGATAACAGAAGGAGAAATATTAAACCAACTAAAGAAAAGGAAGCGGGAGAAAGCTGCAGGCTCAGATGGGCTTCCGGTCGAGATTTATCTGGATTATATAGACCAGCTATTACCCACACTTATCACACTCTTTAATCTTTTACTAACTCACGGCTACTGTATCCCCCCTTCCTGGGCTGAAGCCACAATAACGCCTTATAGCAAAACCCAACAAAGACCCCAAGAAAATAGAGTCGTACAGACCAATTTCCCTTCTAAACACGGATATGAAACTATATTCCGGGATCTTAGCAACTAGACTTGCGAAGATATTAAAATGTATAATTCACACTGATCAAAGAGGTTTTATCCCAGGGAGACAACTAAACTAACTAACTTTTCAAGTGATAGGGGCCATAGATTACGCTAATGATAAAGATCTCCCGCTCGCCCTGGTCGCGATAGATGCGGCCAAGGCCTTTGATCAGGTCAATTGGAAGTACTTATGGGCTACAATGACGGCATTTGGGTTCCCCTAACATTCATCAAGGGTATTAAATCATTGTATCATAATCCAAAGGCAAAAGTTTTGGTAAATGGGGTATTATCGGATTGGTTCGATATATCTCGAGGTACTAAACAGGGTTGTCCCTTATCCCCTCTTTTGTTTGATGTTTATATGGAGCCTTTTGTTTCTGGCATTAGAGGTGACAATATAATTCAACCTTTTAAGTTGGGTAACATGACGTCACAAACTGCTCTGTATGCGGATGATCTCCTCCTATATACTTCTAACCATTCTGAAGCTATACCCAGGCTATTTTATCTATCAGAAGAATTTGGAAATCTGTCAGGCTAACAAATGAATAAGGAGAAAACAGAGATAATGGGGTGGAATAATAACATTCCCATACAGGGTGCGAAACAAAAAATGCGATACTTGGGAATATACTTAACTCAAGATTCAAAGAACATACCAATAATTAGCTGGCAGACAGCGGTTAAAGACATTACTAAAACATTAATAAGATGGGGTAATCTGCCACTAAATATTTATGGCCGAGTTAATCTTATTAAAATGACTATTCTTCCCCAACTTACTTTCCTTTACAACTCCATCCCTTTATCATTTTCACTGAAAGACATCACTAATCTCCAGGGTAAGATTGTATCATTTATTTGGGCCTGTAAATCTTCTAGGATAGCCTGGAAAAAATTGAGGAGGGGTTTAAAAATCGGAGGTCTAGCCCTTCCGGACTTACTATCATATTGTCATGCCTTCCACTTTAAAAACTTTAGGCTACTTGCAAACACGCTAGATGCATCTTCACAGGGCCGGTTGTTCCAGGCTTTACTTCAAGACCTACCCTATTGCCATGACTTCTTTCTATACAAGTTCGGCGACCAGAAATGTTTTAAAAAAATCCGTCTTAAGATACTTCAGACCGCACTTAAAAACTGGGGGTTTATTCGAAAGGTTTTGAGTATTCCTTACTATCACACGCACACTCCAATATGGGATTCTCCGGGAACACCTTTATGTCTTCAAGATCAGCTCTCACAACCTTTGAGAACAGCTGGAATACTGAAATGGGGAGACTTATGGGTAGACTCGGGCCTTATGGAATGGAACTCCCTAACATTACTTACAAATGGACATCTGACTAGATTTAAATTTTACCAATTATCTGCTTGGTAGTCTAGTCAGAATCTACAGCGGGAAAAAGATATTGGACTTGGACGCAATTCGTAGGGGGGGGTGGACTAGAGAAGTATCTTTCTGGTATAGGCTGTTAATTATGGATGAAGAGAACAAGCTACACCTTGAACTGACAAACCTATGGGAAAATAGAATAGCGCAACTCCCTGATGAACGCAGTAAATTATGGTCAGACTCTTTCACTCTATCCCAGAGGATAATTAAACCAGCAAATTTAAGGCGTAATCATCTATTTACAGCTTATAGAGCCTATTGGACCCCGGCAAAATTACAGAAGATAACGCAAAACAACTATTACTGTCCCTGCTGTAACTTTATTGCAGCAGATGATATTCACATGTTTTTGGAGTGCCCGGTGATTCAGGATTATTGGAGAGCGATAGTTGGCTTCCTGGGCGAGGTATTAACAACAACTACTTTATGTTCACCCAGATTTGTATTTTTTGGTTTACCTAACGATTATAACATTAATAATTTGGACACACAGTTTATCTTTTATGTAGTAGTTATCGCCAGGAGAGAAATCTGTAAAGAATGGAAGTCAGCTGCCCCTCCCAGATTTGCGGAATGTTTAAAACATATAATGGAAGTATGCAAGATGGACATGGTCAGTGCAATGGAAATATTGAGAATGTGTGGTCTACACTGTAGGTCTGGTCTAACAAGTAAATGGTCTGATGATTATGCCAGAGGCTGTGTCGGTCCTGTCCTCCCCCGGCCTGAAGTATTCCATCATAGGCTTAGGGGAGTTGGATAAGGAAAACAACCTACCTCTGGGACATCCCTGTCTGCTATGATACTGTCCCCAGGGCGGTCTCGGAAATGTCAGTATAAGAGGCGACAGCGAGACCCATCTAGAGCATATAAAATCTGGTGTCATATATGAGGACAAAAAAAAAATCACTATATGTTAGGCACAAATGCAAGTATTAATCCTCACATCTGACTACCAATGTTAGAAATGGGGGTTTCTAGTTGGCAATGTTTGCATCTTTTTCCAAGTAGGGACTCTTGCTTCTTGTCAGGGTTAGGGAGTTATGCCCTTAGACACCCCATGGAGAAGTGTGGCTCACTGGTTAGAGCAGGCAGACCCTGAAGCAGAGGTCAGACCCGGGACCAGGGTTCGATTCCCGACGCGGCAAGGTGTTGAGCTCAAATGTCCACGGACTCGGTAATTCTCGCTTCGGTGCCTGACCTAATCATGGGTTCACACTCTGCAACTCTGGGCATTAAGCTTGCTTAATCTCCACAACGGCCCCCGCGGCGGGATGCCTGGCTTTCACCTTGGGGATGCCCTGTAGGGGCTATCTCACAGGGAAAAACCAGGACGGGTTCCCAAGGCAAGCGCGGAGATACCCCTTCGGGGGTCGATTCTGGCGCTATATAAGAAATACAACAATAATAATAATAATGCTTACTCCCTTGGTAGCTTGGCACAAGCGGCCAGGCTTATCTCAGAGGCAGTGTGTAAAGCATTTGTGCACACAAACATGAATACAGTGAAAACACTACAAATAGACGGCACACCAGTTTAGAAAATAAGTCATGACTATCTAATACAAAAAGCCCAAAATGACAGCAATCCGACTTTAAAAAAGCAGTTCCTTTAAGTCCGTAGCTCTGTCCGGTGATACCAAGGTGCTGAAAACTACCAAATCCAACAGTTTTGGTCGACCACGTCAGTGTGGACCGGCGGTCGTGTCAGAAGCCTGGTAAACAGTATCTTTGGTTCCGGCCGACCACGTCGGTGTGGGCCGGTTTTGGTCACTGTCACGGTTGTGGAGAAGAGTTGCAGGTGGTGCCCTCAGGTCACGGTGCAGGCAGGAGCTCAGTGACGTGTGTCCAGCAGCGTTGGTGAGACCAGGCACCAGTGCAAAGTGGGGCAGTGGGGCAGTGGTGCGCAGTGGGGCAGTGCTCATTGCTGCGCTGACAGGTCAGGGTACATTTGGAGGTGCCAGTGGATAGAAGCTGGCATTGGTGGGCTCAGTGCATCATGTGACTCATGAGTGATGTCCCCAAACCCTGGCCTTGGCAGTGGAGGCAATGTCAGCTTACAGGGGCCTGGTCAGTGAGACCAGGGCATTGTTAGTGAACTGAGGTGGTGCGGAGTACAGTGCCCACATGTCGCGGTGCAAGTAGCAGATCGGTGGTGGAAGTCGTCTTTGGTGAGACCAGGTTGCAGTGAGAAGTACGGCAGTGCCCTCAGTGATCTCTTCAGGTCACAAAGCCAGCAGCAGTGTCAATGATGGCATTTGGGCTAAAGTTTCTCTCTGTGGTAAGTGTAGCGTACAGCCCCAGAGGCGGTAACTAGAGGAAGGCGAAGTCTTTGCCTATTCCTGAGACTTCTTGAACAGTAGGCAAGCTCTACTTCAAGCCCTTGGAGACACTCAGCATGAAAAGTTATAGAATGCTCAGTCTAGTTCTTTTTCTGCCCAAGGCAGAAACAGCTACTGCTGGCCAACACAGAAAAGCACACAGTAAAGTGGTAGTCTTTCATCACAGATTCCTGAGCTCTTCTTCTTGGCAGGTCCCTTGATTTAAGCAAGTTCTAAAATTATGGGCCCCAATATTTATGCCACAGTTCCCTTTGTTCTCTTAAATGCAGCCCAGGTCTGTTCAGCTTAGCCCTGACTCATCTAGGAGAGGCAGGACACACCACAATCCCTCCCAGTAGCTGTACACGGAGAATGCACATCTCAAGCCCCTGTTGCTTTAAAACTAGTCAGTCGGTCCACAACCCAGCAGAGGCACACAAAATGGATAAGCAAGAAAATGCCGACTTTCTAAAAGTGGTCTTTTCAAGTACAAAATATGAAAAACATCTTTACCAAAAGAAGCGTTTTTATACTCTGAGTTCGGGAATACTAAACTCTGCCTTTCTACCTTGTCCCAATGAAAAGATATAGTTATAGGATGTTTAGAATACACCTCCTTTTATCTTAAAGGACAGATATTCTTTTTTCCATAGTGAAATACAAAATACACTGTTGTTATATTCCCTATATTGTATGTATGTTTCTTTAAATCCTTTTAGAACTTTCTGTTAGGTTGGATTGCTATCTTTTGTTGAGAATTCTACATTCTAGTCAGATGACTTCCAGCCACTGACTAGATGAGCTGTATACCTCTTGCTCTCTAATTAAACTACAATTGTTTATATATATTTAATCTCCTGCTTTTCTTGGAATCCTTCAAAATATGGCGACGAGGACCTCGTGAACTTTACTACTACTTGTGTATCCTGATTTGTTCTTCACTCAAAATTTTTTTTTTACCTGGAATATTTTTTTTACAGTGGGGCTCTCACGGTAACTTTATTGCTTGTGACAGTGAAGACGTCTTTGATATACCGCAACAAATATATATACAATAACGCAGTGATGCTACCTAGAACTAAGGTATTTACCTGCTCTCCTTGCCGTCTCTTCGTTCCGTTGCTTCATGTGTATTTTCAAGTCATTTCTCGCGTCCATGTCACTGTAACCTTGCGACCAACGTTCCGATTGAAATCTTCTTCTCTCATCATCGAGTGACCCACCGCGTCATCACACTTACAACACTACGTCAGGTCACGTTGTTTAAGGAAGCCATTTTGCAGCTATAAGTGGTTTCCCAGCAACGACTCGCGTTGAAGAAGTTAAAACGGAACAGTTATTTCGATATCTTATTTGATCAGCTTCAGCAACCTTGAACAGCGGTATTTATTGTTTTTTTTTTTTTTTCCAATATATATATGGAATGCAACTTTGAGTAGCAGCATTTTTTTTTCTCATTGAGCACACTCTTACCGTGATGTGCACAGCTCAAAGTTCCTACTAATTTTTTTACGTGTGCATTCTGGCTTATACAAGTTGACTGTTTTGTGCATGTTCACGGTGACATGCACACCTATTTACAATTTTTTAGCCTTTAATGTCAGTGCATGCATTCGGTGATGTGCACCTCTCAAAGTTTTTATTAATTATTTAAGTGTGCATTCTATCTATTTATCTGGAGATACATACATTGACTCTTTGGTGCATTTTCACATGATGTGCACACCATAAGATTTTGATACTGTCCTGTGCTTCCGGTGATGTACAAACCAATTTACTCAAATTAATTTCAACTTGTTATTAAGAATATTACATTCATGTGTTGACACTATTCATTATTCTTACATTTATTGAGTGTTGTCTATTATTCTGAATTATCTCTTATATTTACTTATAAATTTCATTATGCAATTTGATCCACCTGCAAAATTTCTTCAGGTAAAGGGAGACCCACATATTCCTTGGTCAAGGTGAAAGGAGGAGTTTCTGACCTACATTAAAGCTATTGATGGTGAAAGATTTTCTGCTGAAAGGAAGAAAAATAATATTTTACATTGTTTAGGATCCACAGGTCAACTTGTGTTTAGAACTCTTCCACAGACTGATGGTAGTGTTGATATAAATGTTTTTGAAGATGCATTAAATAGGATTGAAACTAGATTTAAATCCTCATTTAGTATCGCACCTAATATATAACATTTTTATACTAGAGAGCAAGAGGAGAATGAAACATTTGATGATTTCCTTACGGGATTACGTGGATTATATGTACATTATCTGTACATTGCAATTTTTGTCCCATCACTGACGAGATGATCTGATGAGTGGTAAACAGGACCATCCGCCTTAAGGGCGGGGGTCCCAGGGATGGTATTAGGATGTGCCCGCCACAGTGGTGGGCACATCCTGTACTTTTAGCATTGTGGCGGGCGGTGCTCTCTGCACCGCCCGCCACAATGCTAAAAATGCATTGCAGCATTTGCATAATGAAAGTGGCAGGCACCGCGCGGTGCCTGCCGCTTTCATTATGCAAATGCAGGGGGCTACCATAGGTACCCCCGCGTGCACCCCCCTACTGTGCTTCACTCTGGGGGCCCGCAGGGCCCCAGAGTGAAGTCCACCTGCCTTTCCATGGCGGCATTGCCGCCACGGAAAGGCAATGTAAAATGCCCATAATAAAATGGCTGTTATTCCTTTTTCGCCCCGGCCGCAAGGCGACCGGGGTGGAAAAGCGGGGAAGGGTCTTTCTGTTCGCCGAGGTCCCCCCCGCCATACTAATATGGTGGGGGGGGAAAGTGGGATGATGGCGGGCGGATTGCCCCCGCTAGGCTGACGGTGGCCACCGCCAGCCTGGCGGGGGCAATCCGCCTGCCATCATAATGGACCCCTTAGTGTTGATTTGAGGGCACTAAATGCAAATTTAATCGTAGACTGCCATCTTTTACCTAATTTAAATGAAAAGGTTTTTATGCTTGAGGGTGCTAAGATATTTTCTACTTTTGCCTTAAGCTCTGCGTATCACCACATTGTTCTCACAGAAGACTCAAAAAACGATACTGCATTTATAACGCTCAAGGTTTCTTTCAATATAAAAGAATGCCCTTTGGTTGTAGATGGATTTGTGAGATGTTTTCAGGATGATATTCTTGTTTTTTCTCCAAATTCAGAAAAACATGCTGAACACATAAGAGAAGTATGTAGACGTTTGGAGGAAACGGATTAACTTTGAAACAAGAAAAATGTAAAATGTTTTGTGAAAGTGTAGAGTATTTGGGACATACACTCTCTGGTAATGGTGTTGTTCCTAAGAAGTCCTTAGTGGAAGCTATTGTGAATGATCCAGCTCCAGATAATAAAGAAAAACTCCTATCCCTTTCTTTGCTCTGCGAATATTACAGTAAATTCATCAAAGACGTTGCTACTAAGATGGAGCCTTTAAGAGAACTTACTGGAAAGAGTGGGGAGTTTTGCTGGACACAGAAACAAGAGAATGCTTTTCAACTTATTAAAAAGGAAATTGTTGATGCTCCAACCTCAAAACCATTTTGTTTGAACAAAACTTGTGTTGTTACAGTAGACGCCAACATGTATGAATTAGGAGGAGTACTATCACAAAAGGCTGGGAAAGATGAATGGTGTGTAGCTTTTGCCTCTCGCACACTAAGTGAAACTGAAAGAAAATACTCTGTGATTGAAAAAGAGTCCACAGGAACACCATCCGCATCACGACCAACACCGATGACACCCTCGCTAACGCCGAGCACCTGCACTTCCAAGTCCACATCAACCCCAAGACCACCCTCAGAGGCACCCTCATCTACAGATTCCCTGGACAACGCACACAATTCAGCGAAGACATCGCCGACTTCATCAGCCCACACGCCCTCTGCTCCGCTGACTACATCCTCCTTGGGGACCTCAACTTCCACCTGGAGAACAACAACGACCGCAACACCACCAACCTGCTGGACAACCTCGCCAACCTGGGACTCAAGCAACTGGTGACCACCTCCACCCACTACGCCGGACACACACTCGACCCCGTCTTCTCATCCAGCAAGGACATCGTCTTCAGCCACGCCACCGGACTCCACTGGACGGACCACAGCTGCGTCCACTTCAGCTTCGCAAGGACCACGATCCACCACCACCAGCAACAGGCTGCACGCAGGAACTGGAACAAGATCACAGCTGACCAGCTCGCGTCCTCCCTGAGCATGAATCCTCCGACCAGCACAACGAACCCCTGCCAGGCGGCCACCAACCTCACGAAGTGGATCCGCGACTGCGCAGATGAGCTCGCCCCCCTGAGGACCCCGCCCAGCAAACCCGGCAGCAAGAAAGCCCCATGGTTCACCGACGAACTCAAGAGCTCCAAGAAGAACTGCCGAGCCCTCGAGAGAACCTGGCGCAGAGACCCAACACCGGACAACATGACTGACCTCAAGCTCGCCACCCAAAAACACCACCAACTCATCCGCGCCACAAAGAAAACTGCTTTCAAGGACCGACTGAACAACAACGCACACAACAGCAAAGAACTCTTCAACATCGTCAAAGAGCTCTCCAACCCCAACGCCGGAAACAACGACATCACCCCTTCGCAAGACCTCTGCAACTCCCTCGCCTCCTACTTCCACAACAAGATCGCGGACATACACAACAGCTTCAGCACTCAACCGACGAACACCACGACCGAACCACCGCCCCCCACCACCACCCTCCGCGCCTGGACTCCGATCAGCACCGAAGACACCATCCGCACGATGAACTCCATCCACTCCGGATCTACGACAGACCCCTGCCCTCACCACGTGTTCAACAAGGCCGACGCTATCATCGCACCCCACCTGAGGGATATCATCAACACCTCCTTCGACACCGCTACCTTCCCGGAGAGCTGAAAGCACGCCGAACTCAGCGCTCTACTCAAGAAGCCATCGGCTGACCCCACCGACCTCAAAAACTACCGCCCCATCTCGCTCCTCCCGTTTCCTGCTAAAGTCATCAAGAAGACCGTCAACAAGCAGCTGGCCGCCTTCCTCGAGACGAACGTATCCCTCGACCCCTCGCAGTCTGGCTTCCGGGCCAACCACAGCACCGAGACCGCCCTGATCGCAGTCACCGATGACATCCGAGCGCTGCTCGACAACGGAAAAACAGCGGCCCTCATCCTCCTCGACCTCTCCGCGGCCTTCGACACTGTCTGCCATCGTACCCTAGTACAATGCCTCAGCAACGTCAGAGTCCAGGAGAAGGCACTGGAGTGGATCATCTCCTTCCTCGCCGGAAGGACACAGAGAGTCCGACTCCCTCCGTTCAGATCTGAAGCCACCGAAGTCATCTGCAGCGTCCCTCAAGGCTCCTCGCTCAGTCCAACCCTCTTCAACATCTACATGAGCCCCCTCGCAGACATCGCATGCCAGCAAAACCTCAACATCATCTCCTACGCTGACGACACCCAGCTGATCCTCTCCCTTACCAACGACCCCACCACCGCTGGAGCCAACCTTCACAAAGGGATGAAAGAGGTAGCCGAATGGATGAAGAACAGCCGCCAGAAACTGAACTCAGATAAGACAGAAGTCCTCATCCTGGGATCCTCACCCGCCGCTGGGGACGACTCCTGGTGGCCCCCCGCCCTAGGCAGCGCACCCAAACCAACAGACCACGCACGCAACCTGGGCATCATCCTGGACTCCTCCCTCTCCATGACCAGACAAGTCAACGCAGTCTCCTCGTCGTGCTTCAACATCCTGCGCATGCTACGTAAGATCTTCCGGTGGATCCCCACCGAGACCAGGAAGACGGTCACCCAGGGCCTCGTCACCAGCCGTCTGGACTACGGCAACACCTTCTACGCCGGAACCACCGCCAAACTCCAGAAGAGACTCCAGCGGATCCAGAACGCCTCAGCACGACTCATCCTGGACATCCCCCGTCGCAGCCACATCTCCGGACACCTGAGAGATCTGCATTGGCTCCCGGTCAACAAGAGAATCACCTTCCGTCTCCTCACCCACGCACACAAAGCCATACACAGCCAAGGCCCAGGATACCTCAACAGCCGCCTCAACTTCTACGCTCCCAAACGCCAGCTTCGATCGACCAGCCACGCCCTCGCCGCTGCCCCCCGCATCCGTAGAGCCACCACAGGGGGACGGTCCTTCTCCTACCTCACCGCCAAGACATGGAACTCCCTCCCCACCCACCTCCACCTGACCCAGGACCACCTTGCCTTCAGGAAGCAACTCAAGACCTGGTTGTTCGAGCAGTAGCAGATCCCACCCCCCCCACCCAGCGCCTTGAGACCCTCTGGCTAAGTAGTGCACTATATAAATGCAATGATTGATTGATTGATTGATTGATTAGGACTTGTGTGGGGAATTGAACAGTTCCAGAATTTCATATGGGGAAACAAATTTATACTCAGGATTGACCACAAACCTCTAGTTTCTAATTTATCCCCTGGTAGTGGGTGGAATGCGACGTCAAGAATTAGCAGACTCATGTACAGATTGCAAGAATACAGTTTTTCTGTAGAATACATTCCTAGTTCTCAAATGTGTGAAGTTGAAGATTCTAATGACATGGAAATGATTACTTGTGTGTCTGATGTGGTCTCACAGGAATTTTCTTCTATCTCGGAAGAGATATGGAATCAGAGTATGACTTCTGATAAGATCTTGTGTCAGATTAAAGAGTTCATTCTTAAAGGATGGCCTAATGATAGGAGCATTACTACTGAATTTAAATCATTTTTGCAGATTTCCTCTGAACTCTCTTTTGAAAATAAAATGATTTTCAAAAACGGTAAGTGTGTTCCTTCTTATTCAATGCGGAATCCTATTCTAAAACTTGCACATGAAGGACATCCTGGAATGTCATCTATGAAGAGGTTAATTAGCTCCAATTTTTGGTGGCCAGGTTTAGACAAATCTATTGACAGAGAGTGTTTTGAAGTATCAATAGTGATAAAATGTTGAAAGTCTTTCCTGCTCCCTTGAGGCCTGTTCCGTGGCCAGATTGTCCATGGCAAAAAGTTGCTATTGATATCTCTGGCCCATTCAATTAATTGCCTCAAGAATCTCGTTTTGCACTAGTAATCATTGATTATCATTCAAAGTGGCCAGAAGTTAAGTTTGCTCATCATGCCACTACTTTAATTTTCATTGAGTTCAGGGAGATTTTTTCTAGGGAAGGCTTTCCAGAAATTCTTGTAACTGATAATGGGGTACAACTTAAATCCCATGAAATTGAATTTTTTTTTTAAGATGCATAACATACAACATCATACCACAGCTCTCTATGAATCTCAAGGAAATGGTCAGGTTGAGAGGTTTAACCGTGTTCTTAAAGATGGTGTTGAAACAGCTAAGAAATCAGGCAGAGGTTGGAAAATTGTTTTGAGGGAGAAGTTGTGGGCATATCATAGCGTATTATGACACAAGATGGTAAAATTTGGAATGTTCGAAGAATTGCTAAATGTAATGTTCCTTCAGTGTACTTCAACTCTCGCAAACCCAACATATCCATTTCTTTCAGAATACAAATTGGTGGAAGAAATATCAGACCTCCCATTAAAATGAACAATTATGTTCAGTTATTAAGGGAAGAGATGTGTTACATTCCCTGTATTGTATGTATGGTTCTTTAAATCCTTTTTGAACTTTCTGTTAGGTTGGATTTCTATCTTTTGTTAAGAATTCCACATTCTAGTCAGACGACTTCCAGCCACTGACTAGATAAGATGTATACCTCTTGCTCTCTAATTAAACTATCATTTTTTATATATATATATTTAATCTCCTGCTTTTCTTGGAATCTTACAACTGTATTTCACTATCGGGACCTGTCACACACACCAGTACATGTCCAATATTTCACATACATTGCACCCTTCCTACAGGGGTACCTTTGGCCTAATCTAGGGGTGACTCACGTCTAATAAAAGGGAAAGCAAGTGGTTACCTTTGAAGGGCTGGTTGTGTGGGTGGCATAATCAGTGATGCAGGCCCATTAGCAGCATTTGACTTACAGATCCTAGGCACACACACTGTACTGTACTAGAGACTTAGTAGTGAGTCAAATAAGGCAAGCATGGGAACACCAATCCATAAACACAATTTACATGGAGAACATATGAACTTTAGCACTGAATAGCAGTTGTAAAGTGCCCAAAGTCCTAAAACCAACAAAATAGGGTGGTGGCCAAGACGTACAAAGTCTGGGGATAAACCATCCGAAAAAGCCAGGTCTAACCGTCCCTGTAATATTTATTTTTTTCAGTGAATTTTTAAGTTTCTTTTAATTCTAATTCCTAATGACAACATCCCTTTAACCTTTGTTTTTTTCAGTGAATATGTATTTGTATACATAAACATATATAAATAGCTCAGCTAACTTTAATTGCTGAATTTCCCTGGTTTGTACAAGTGAAATATCAGTTTAACTATAACTTCCCTATAACGTTTAGTTTTTTCAGTGAATATCTAAGGTTTTTGAAATCCTATTTCCCAACTATAACAGCACTGTAACCTTTGTTTTTTCTGTGAATTTCAACGTTTTTTTTAATGCTAGTTCCTAACTATACATTACCTTTCCTGTAACCTTTCATTTTTTCTGTGAACTTTGATTTATTTTATATAACAATAATCTTTGCAGAATGGTGTGGAAAGGGGGTAGGGACTCTGACCAGCTGTCAGAAATCCTGCTGAGTTTGACTCATAGAAAGCACCAGGAGTGTGTCTTGGTCCCCAAGGTCCTTTAGCATCCAAGACAACTTTATTCCCAAATCAGGAGTATGTCAGAAGACATGTTTGCAGAGTGGCGCAGAAAGGGTGTGTAGCCTCCGAAGACCTATTACCAAACTGACTGTGTAGAACTTGCTGGAGATAACAAGAGGGATACTTTGCCCCCAAGTATCCTCCATAGCCAAGGAAACGTCATCCCCCAACTAGTACTATGCCAGGAGGTGCATTTGGAAAGTGATGGAGAAAGAAAGTCTTTGATGATTGCACATGTAGTGCCTGTATGATTCTATGACTCCATTGCCAAGGACAGACTGCGAATACCGGGTGCTTTCGACAAAATGGAAAACACATATATAGACATACTTTACATAAGGTTTCAGATAAGGTATTTAGTAATATACTAATTTAATTTTCCCCTTTGTACTAAGTTGTCGAAATAACTACATCAAAAAAGCATTTTCTTTCTTCACAGCAACACTGGAGGTCGCAATGACATCAGTAGTAACAAATACACATGAATAAGTGTAAACATATATATATTCACTGAAAAAACCATAGGATTCACACCAGTTATAGTTAGGAATTAGCATTTAAAAAACCTCTTAAATTCACTGAAAAAACCATAGGTTTCACACCAGTTATAGTTAGCTGGAAATTTTACTGACATAAAACTATAGAAATTCCAACGTTATAGTTAGTTGGACTCACTATAACAAGCGCGCCTGCAATGCACTGCTGATGACGTCACATATTACATCACTCATGACATCGCCAGTGACATCACTCATGACATCACTGATGACACCGGCCATTGAATGTGTGTCTTTCTTTAAAATTAATATGTTTATTATTTGTATTTGTAAAGGTTGATGGAAGAATAAATGGTTAAATAAGTGTTAAATAAGTGTGTAAATGGATGTTTTTTAAAAAGAAAATGATTGGTTAACTGCCTTATTAAGTGTATTTTATTTAATACATATATTAGCGAGTAACTTTTAAATATTGAAATATATGTATCAGTGTTTCACTTTGTGTATAAGTAGCTGCATGAGTTGGTGACTGACTCACTGTTTGTATGTGTTTTGAAGACAGCATATGTGCAGGACCGTATGGGTGGATGAGTGTGTATAAGTGTGTGTTAGTGAGTGAATGACTTTCTCACTATTGTGTTTTTTAGTAACGACATATATTTTAATCTAGTGTATGTGAGTTTTGATGTATATAAGTGAGTATATGTGAGAGCAAGAGATTGTAAGAGTTCCTGTTTAAATAAGTATATGTTTATATAAGTGATTGTTTAAGAGAGTAAGTATGTGTAAGTTTCCTTAGAAGTAAAGAGGTAGTAAATTATTGAACATCCATTTATTTGCATATAACACTATACGTGTTATATGCAAATAAATGGATGTTCAATAATTTATTTGCATGTGTGAGTAACTTTTGGATGACTGTAGGTGTATAACAGGATGTATAGATGTATCACTACATATGATGATTGAAAATTTTAGTTTCTATTTTTGAATATCTATTTCAAGGGTTACATTACACTAAAAGGAGGTCTGCCACTCTGTCACAAGGATGGTGTCATAAGTGATGTCATGAGTGATGTCACTGACGATGTCATGAGTGATGTAATATGTGTCGTCAAAAGCAGTGCATTGCAGGCGCGCTTGTTATAGTGAGTCCAACTAACTATAACGTTGGAATTTCTATGATTTTATGTCAGTAACATTTCCAGCTAACTATAACTGGTATGAAACCTATGGTTTTTTCAGTGAATTTTCATAGGTTTTTTAAATGCTAATTCCTAACTATATATAGGGCCTCAAACCTATGAAATGTAATATTTTTTAAAACGAATCCTATATTGTATATTTATATAATACTATTTTTTTTTTTTTTTTTTTTTTTTTGCCCTGGCGCGCTCCCGGTGCACGCCCCAGTGTGCGCACTGGAAGGTGCATTTTTCCGGAGCGCCCCGGGTCGCGTACCGGTGAGCGTCCCGTTAGCGCTATTGCCGCGAACGAAAACATCATGACGTATCTCGTAGCCGCATCCGCGTGATACGCACGGCGTAAGCGCACAGTAAAGTACTCGAGCGTATACGATCGTGCAACGTAAGCATCTGACGCGCTTACGCGACGCGCCCCGTGGCGTAAGCGCGTCGGGTCATGTGACCTGAAAATAACACTTTTTATTGGTGCAAAACAGTTTTGGTTTCCAAATGATGAAAGCCCTGATCATGTGACCTGAAAATAACACTTTTCATTTGTTCAGGACAGTTTTTTTCTCCAAATGATGAGAGTCCCCACCTTTTTTGCTTATTCTGACTTTGTCCTTTGACTGAGGAAGACCTGTTTGGAGATCTATCAGAAATATTTTGTACTTTAAACTGGCTACAGTAGCAGCAGCAGCTGGAGCATCTGCATTACCACCACCACCACCACCAAGAGGACCACCACAACATCACATTGGTGGTCAAGAAGAAGAGGAGGAGGAGGAGGAGGAGGGGAGGAGGTGGCTGCCAGAAGACAATACCCCATACAGGCCAAGGCAGCACATTGTATGGGAGTTTTTTTCTATCCCAGAGAGCAAGAAGAAAGTCAATGCGCCCAAGGTGACTTGCCAAATTTGTGGCATTGAACTGTTGAGGGTGAACCCTAACAAAAAATATTCTTTTGGTAATAATACCATGATTAGGCACATGCAGCGCAATCATCCGAACAACTATGCTGCCGCAGAGGTGAGAGAACTGGCCAGCAACCCTCCCCAATCTACACCGAGCACCTCCAAACGAAAACAACCCACTCCATCGGGACCAGAGACAAGGGAGACGATCCCTTGCATACAACCACGGTTTGGTGAATTCAGGATCACATGTATTTTTTGTGGTTGAGCCATTTTCAATTCCCTGTTTTTTGTTTCTCCGAATAAAAATAACAAAAAAATATAAAATAATTAATAAAAGCCAAAAAAAGTACAAAATGTTCAAAAAACATTAAAAAAATATAAAACAACAAAAAGAAGAAAAAAAACAGTTCTTTTTAGAACTACCTCCAATTTATAAAAAAAGGCTACATTTTTTAAAAACTCTATCATTCTTTTTTCCCCATGGAACGCTTCCCAGTACGCTCCACGGTGCGCATACCGGGCGCTCCCCCCGCGCAAATCAAAAACATGTATTTATTTTTTTTGCCCTGCGGGGCCCTTTTTAGCCCCCACATCAAACCTAGGGGTTCGGGGGGGTCTACTCTTCCCCCTTAGGGTCATTTCCCCCTTTGTGTTTGCCACCTCTTGTGTCTCGATTCTACTGAGACACAAGATGGCGGCCGCTCCGGACTGTTTGGAATGTTGACAGACACCCGAGAGCCAATCAGCTTTCCGCGTGCGAACTCGCGTAGCGCGCTGGTTAGCACCCCGGTGCGCGTACCGGGGAGCGCTTATAGATATATATATTTTATTGAACCTAAATTACTCAAAATCCACTGGAGCACATATCTTGAGACATAGCAAAGGCACATCGGGCTACCAGTCCCTACAATTTTGCCAAGTTTGGTGGAAATCCATTCAGCCATTCGGGCTAAAAGTGAGGTCGACCGCCCTATGGAAATTAACATGGGGAGAACATGTTTTGGGACCCCCCTTTTATCTCGGCTCCCGCTTGATGAATCCCCCCAAACTTTCGGGGAAGGACCGGAGCGCCGCGAGGCAAATTTGAGGAAATTTTCAGGCAGATTCCTCAACCGGCGCCAAAGTTATTCACAATAGAATGTTGAGATTTTGTATTGAAAATAATCCTAACTATAACTACCTACTGGTGACCGCCAGTAGGTAATATATATATATATATATACATATTTTACACAAAGTTTCAGTCTAGCTGTTTAGTAACATAGTGGTTTAACATTATTTTAACAACATATTTGTAAAAAAACAACAGTTTAAATAACTTTCAAGCAAATATCAAACTATCCATTGTCACTCAAACTCATGGGGAATCTAAAACTGTTGCAAAACCAGTGCAATTCACAATGTGTAACAGGAACCTCTGTAGAGGGATGAACAAAAAATATTCATGTGGGACAGCGTCCATCTCAAGTTATCTTAAAACCTATCTTAGAAAACTTCTCAAACTGGCGATCTACAAGAGGGAAATTGTGGGACCATCTACATCAGTGGCAGTAGGGATACCTGGCAAGAAAGTCCCTTTAGAGGTACAGACTACTACAACAGATATAGCTCCACCGTTTTCAAGAATGGCCACGTATTGAATGGACTGTAGTGGAGTTATAACAGCTGGTCAGAAGTGTGTTACAGATATTCACAATGCTGCCAAAAATCATACATGGTATTTTTCCCCTTTTGAATTTCTTGCACATTTAATAAGAGGAGTTCCTAGTGAGCAGCAAGAAGGCAATGCAAACCTGAGGGATCCTCAACTTCAATAGCAGCACAACAACACCAAAGCAGAAAGTCAATTCAAAAGTCCAATCTCAACTTCAAGATTTGGCTCCACAGTTTTTCCCCAATTGCATCATACTGCCGGATTGTGGAGTTGTAGTTAGTGCTGGAGAGCATTCCATAACAGCCCCTTTGCAATGCTGGAAAGAATAATAAATGTTCATTCTATTTTTATGTTTGCCCTTCATAATTTTTCCACATTAGCAGGCATTTTATTATCTTACAAAATGGATATCAAACATAAATGTGTTGTTCATATTATTATCTTTTACTATTTTGTAACACTACTTACGTATAACTTGCCATATAGGCAAGTCAAACCATCCCTCTAGAAATAAATACACAGGTAACTTTTGCCAGATATCATTCACTTTTTAAATATGTATACAGTTTGTGTTTCAGTCTTCTAGTAAGTCCATCAACAACATAGACAAACATACTCTGTTTTTTACAGAACTCTGTGTTAAATTTAGTAATCTCGTTCTTAAAACTATCAACTCTAATATATGTGTCTTGTTCTGCAACTCCTCCTCATAAGAAACCTTCATTTTCCCTAGAATCCTGCTCAGGGCCAAAGAAACAAAACTGCACATCGCCACAACCCTTTTCTACATGGGCCACACTACCATGCAAGAGTGCTTTAATTATTTCTCCCAAACATAAAGCAGGAGTTTGTCACATAATATAGCCTCCTACTTAAAGTTTGCACTGTTGAGTGATATAACTGGTTTTGTTTTTTAAAGTTCGCCTTTGAAAGATACAGATTAATGTTCTTAATATATCAATGGATTGCTGTCAATTTATTAGAAACAGTACTACAATTCCATGTGTATACTGTACCCATACTACGCCTTCCTTGTACTTCGTCTGCAATAACTTCTTCTACATTTTGAGGTACCATCACCTCTTTTGCTAAAGTTCTTCCATTCTTCATTTCGTAACATTGTCCTTTAATCAATAGCATGAACTAATTTGTTATCTTGGAGATAGCTTTTTTCATTAAGGAAAGTCTCTGTATCCATCGTCCACTTAAAGCTGTACAACATCTACTTCCATTCACTAATCTTTTCTTCTGGTTTTGTCTTCTCATGCAAAACACTATTTTATCAAGAGTCTTCATTCTATATAGAATCAAAATGAAAAGAATCCTCTTCAAAGCAAATGCCTTATTAACTACTCTCTCAACTTCTTTGTGTTTCACTGCATCTCTCCTCCTACACCTTTGTAAATGTAACACTACATTTACAAGGCTGTAAGTATGCAACAATTATAACATTTGCTCAGAACCTATGCAGCCATCTTAACACGTACTTACAACCCATCCAGTCATTAAAATACTGAGGCTTAAGCATGCACTACTGAAACCCTCAGGCTCCACTCATGCACACATGTAATTACGTAGAGAGTACAATTGTAGTAACCCTATGACCCATATTGTCTGAAGACGTCATATTCCTCAGTACTCGGTTTGTGGTTAAATACATCATTACTCCCTGGATGATTGAATGAGTGCATGCATAGATAGTGCCCAAGTGATTCCCTGAGGATACAATTAGTGTCTACATGATTCCTAAACTTACTGCCTGAGTGTTTGCCTGAGTGTACCACTAGTATCTGGATGTTTGGATGAGTGCATGAGTAGCGCCTGAACGATTTGACCAATGTCTGTCTAATGCTTCAATAAATCAATACATGCAAAGACACTGGTAGGATCATTAAATGAGTGTAGATCTATTGCCTGGATGATTGCAAGAGTGCATACATAGTATATAGATGATTTATGCAGTGCATGGATAGTGCACACATGATTGTTTAAGCCCATGCATTGCACCTAGCCTATTGGATGAGTGGATGAATAGTGTTTAATCAATTGGATGCAGCCCATGTCTTTTTAATTGACTGGACAGGTAGTGCCTAAATGCTTACTGTTGGACTTGGCCCTTCTGGCAGGTTCACCCCTAAACTTTTTGCTTTTAATGGTGACTTGGTGTTAGTGATTTTTGGCTTCTGCGCACTTTACCACTGTGTCCCAGGGTAAAGTGCGTGAGGTTGGCCTGCCCTCCCATAGGAATGCATGGGGGAATGTATGTGTCCCTGGTAGTTCCTGATGCGTGGGGAGTGCAAGCTTGAGTTTGGTATGTGCGGACTCATGTGATTAAATGCTGCGCTGAATGTATTGTGATGCTTAGGAGGTTGTATTTCCTACTATACGTTATGCTAGTGAGCTCATGGTTCCCTGCGTGATGTATTGGCCTAAGGTGTTAGGATTGCGTAGGTGGTACTTACCTTTAACCAGTGATCACTGGTTGTGTGCTACATTTGCTGATTAGGTGCTACAGTTATATGTGCTATGTTCTAAGTGTTTTTCCTACAAAGTGCCAATTCTACCAAGTGCTAGTTCTAAGAGTGCTTATTACTGACAGTGGTCCATGTGGCCCTGTCCCATGGACATAATCCCCTGTAAATTCTGCCTGTGCCTCTGGCACATTGTAAAGTGTGTGTTTACTATCTAATGTGTTTGGTAATACAAAGGCTATTTTTATATATACCTTGTGTGGAGTTCCTTTTGTGGGGGGCCTGGGATGTTGTTGTTGGTGGGTGTGTGCACAAATACTTAACTTACATTGCCTCTGGGGTAAGCCTTACTGCTCGTGTCACGCTACCAAGGGAGTGAGCAGGGGTTATCTTGGCGTGTAACTCCCTTGCCCTGACTGGAGTGGTGGTTTCTGCCTGGTTTTGGCACCAGCCTTAGCCAACCAGAAATCCCATTTCTAACAACTACATAACTACATGGGTAGTGCCCGCAGAATTTAATCAGTGCATCAGGAGTGCCTACGTAATTAGATGAGTGCATGACTAGTGTCTGAGTGACAGCATACTTCCAATGTTAAAGCTTGACAGAATGGATCAAAGTAGGTATAATGCTGGGGTGATTGTATTAGTGCAAGACTATTAGCTCAGTAATTACATGACTGCATAGGTACTGGATGGGCGATAGGTTTAGTACAATTGTACTTGCTACGTAATTACATGAGTGCATGAGTAGACCCTTAGTGTTTCATCAGTGCCATCATATGCCTCAGTATTTCAATGACTGCATGGTTTGTAAGTGGGTGTTTAGATGGCTGCGTATTTTCTGCACAAAGGTATAATGATTGTATAGTTATAGACTTGTTAATTGCATAAGTCAATAAATAGTACCTAGGTGACTGTATACTTCAATGACTACATAACTTCTGCCTGTCTGTTTGTAAAAGTACATGTATAGTTTCTGGATAATTGAATAACTCCATGGATAGTGAATCACTGATTTGATGACTGCCTGAGAAGTGGCGGGGTAATTACACAAGTCCCTTGATACTGACTGAGTGACTGAGAGAGTACCTTCATTCCTATCAGATACAGAACAACTGTCACTATATCTCTGAATCATTGGTTATCTCCTTCTAGCAGTATCAAACTACCTGTTTTACTGCATTCATTAATTTCTTCTGAGCTAACGGTCAGGAAAATATGGATATCAAACTTAATATATAATTACATACATGGTCCTTTAGAAGCATACATTGCTTTGCTACTGAGTGTGCACATATATCAGTAAGTTTCTAAAACGGAAAACAACATTTAGAAAGCACAAACCTTTTGTGAATGGCATACCTACATCATGTCTCAAATACTTCCTCTGCTTCTAAAACATTTATTCAGCATATCTCAAACAAAAGTTGCACTCAAAATGAAGCTAGCACAAGAATTCTCGAGGCATTCTGCATTGTTAACCCTTCTCAATTGTAAACAAAGCATGTTTAAAGAAAAACGCAAGCCTCAGCATATATATGACATTTTCATCAGCCTTACTGAACACAGATCACCATGTGAACATATATTCGATTTCTTAATATCTTTACACCTTCAAGCCATCTTTCCCAAAATATATACTTCTCTGCATCTTGAAGCAAATTCAAAAGTCCCACCATATAAATAGCTATGTGCAAGAATAAAAACAATATCTCACCATCTAAGCATATGCACAGTGGTCACATAAGTTAAAAACCACATTGACAAACACTTCCCAATATATACCTAATAGGTATTATTTCTTTCTAATTCATATACATGCAGAAAACATGTTCTCATCTGTTATTTCTCGATATACTATTCCTGTTTAATACTGTTACTAAAAGTACTACAACTCCAAGAATGTAAATGGCAGATGCATCTATTCTGCACATGATGTTTAAACATTTGAAACATTCTTAGTTCCTCATTGCAACTTTCCACAAAATTACAATATTATTTTTCAATAAAATGCACAATTTAATACTCAGGCACAAATTAATTTTTGTCTTACTTCCCAAAACAGTTACCACTAATGTCTTAAAGACATACCCGCTAATAGATACAGTTATCCCAATATATTTTTTTCTCATCCCTGTGATACCACCTTTAATCAAACTCCCATATACATCTTCATTTCAAATGCAAATTGTTAATATAATTACAAAGTTATATATATATACCACTGATTTCAGTTTGTAGATTATATTGCTTTAGCTCTTTCTGGATAGTTTGGACATTGTTAAGCCTCGGATAAACTAAGCACAAGAATGGGACACCACTCTCACACAAAGCAAGTCTAAAATGGCACCCTCTTCAGCTATCCACTCCATCATCATGATAAAGGCAGCAAATGAAATGATGTCTTTCATTTTAGAATCCTGCATCTCCACTTGTGAACTTTTAGTATCTGTTAACCCTTTCCCTCTATTTCAAAACAAGGTTCCTGTCAGAGCGTTTCATCATCCATAGAATCTCTGACACAGCCACTAAAACCCCCATGTAACCTTCATACACCCTTCCTACACCCATTCCAGCATTCACAATACCATTCTCAAAACCATTGACACTCCCATACCAGTTCTTACAGACCCACTCACAGATTTATAGGTCTACACACACATCCATTGAATCACCAAAACAGCCACTCATATACCAACTCACTGACTGATAAAGGCACTCATATATCTACGCATATAGCCACATAGCCACTTACACACTCTCAGTTACCCATTGGGGCATATTCTCAAGAATGTGTGATAACCATTGTAAAAGTAACATAACGCAAACTGTGCATATCGCAGTCTATCGCAAGAAAATAACACTGTCTTAATGTCCAATCCCCAACCCGGCGGCACCATGCGATAGTAGCATAATAACCGGCCAAATAACTGGGCAAAAGTCAACGCACAAAACAAAAAATGTGAAACACAACGCCCAAAAATGTGTGATGCCCCAAAGCGGGATACTAAAATCATCGATAACCAGTGATAGCCCTGCAATACCCACACATCCTTTGAGAAAACGCACTATAAAAGCCAAAACAAAAAAAATGCCAAAACCAATTCAAACTGCTTAGCAACAAGGATTCACCCAGACCAAGATCAGAGGATAACCCGAACCCCACAAGCCTGACAGAGGACCAACATGGAACCCTGTGTTTGGGGAAGGGCAAGGAGAAGAGGAAGACGGGTTCAGTCAGCAGGAAGACCAGATCATCGTCACTGAGGTGATAGGACACTATCAACAACTGTTTGTCATCTCCACTGTGGCACTGGCAACACAAACAGAAATATGGCAGACCATCGTCACCAACGTCAATGCAGTCGGAGTGGCGAGGAGGTCAATGAAGGAGGTCAAGAGGCGCTGGCATGATGTGCAAAGGCAGACCATACTGAAACTTGCCGCCAACAGGAAGACAGCAACAGAGACTGAGGGTCGGAGTCCTGCACCACAGGATGAGCTGGATGAGCTGGAGGAAATGGTGGCCACAGTCACCAGTGTGGAGACGGTGTCAGGAGTCTGGGGCCTGGACACAGCACGATACGACCTGACCCAACAGCAAAAAGATGAGTGACGACCAGAGACTGGGGGGAACGGGGGGAGATGGGAGCAATGGCACACATGCACAATGATATGTAGGACACCCCACAAGCACAATGACCAAGGAACATGTCCATGATACCCTTGGTACACTGCAGCACACATACAAACCCTAATTAGGCCCCCATCTACCATGTGCACATGGGCCCCCTCCGAATAATCAATAACACTACCAATCCATGCACATGTGATGAAACCAGAAAAGTAGCGGCTGTGTGAGCCACACTGACGAAGCAAGTGATATTGCATGACCGATAGCACGGAATCAGCCGAAATAAATGACTTTGTGCACGAATCGACATGGAGGTGGCCCAGTGTGGATCACATCCGTAAAGGAGAAGGTCACACTCTGACACATCCACGTGCACCTACAACCCATGCCGTCAAATACATGCAGCAGAAAAACAATTCAAAAGGCCACACAATCTGTGCAAGAGCTCAAGTGACCCAAGTCGCAAACATCCCAGCCCCCAAAAAGCACACAATTCAAAGGCACACAACCTCAAAGGGACAAGGGTCCAGCTATGACTGTCATTTTAAAGAGGGATGCATAGGCTCAATTCATGAGATACTCCGTTCTGTGCTACTGACGCGCTCTTGCGGAGCACCTCCCACTTCCGACTTCCGGCATCGCCTTGATCCTGCAAATGACCCCGCCATCGGCAGCCAGCTTCGGCAACCGCGGCAGGGAGTGTGGCGTTGTAAGGCTGTGGACTACAGACATTTTGGGGAATCCATCAAGGGACGCGGAACTTGCATCTTCCACTGCCACCAGAGGAACTGCGGAATCGGGAGGCGTGCGTCGCAAACTACGAGCCTGGTAACGGGAGGCGTGGGGGCGCGAGCCGCGAGCTGCGAGCGGCAGCTTGATTGCAGGGGACGCCAATGTGGGGATGGAACTTCTGAAAATATAAGCGGCAGGAGCTGAGTGAAGGCAAATAAGTACCTTTACTCAGAACGCAGAAAAATAAGTAGCTATGAGGGGCAATTGCAAACACTGAATACCCTGTGGAAAATTAAAACTGCAGCAAGACTCAGGTGGTGAAGTGGCCATGTAGCTTCCTATGGTTAGACTGGAGAAGGGAACAGTGAAGTTGTAAGCGAGAAGTGGTGGAGGTGAGAGTGTGTGCCCACAGAACAGAGAAAAGTGGAAAATATAATTTCTCCCTTTTCGAATAATAAGAGGAAATATGCAAAGTGCACGGGGAGCGGGGGCTGTAGTGTACCCAAAGACCTGTGGGAAGCCAAAGAAAGTGAAGGAGAAGAACATCCAAACATCATGTAATTCTAAATGAAGTAGTTAAAGAAAAAAGGGTCCCAAGAGGTGGAAAGTGAAGGAAATGGCCCTAGGGAAATCTAAACCCCCTAAAGCCCTAAAAAATCTCAAGAAATCAGGAAATAAAAGCCCTGGGATTGAGGATTCGACTGAAACATCGAAAGGATTGAATGATGTAAATGGCGATATGATGGCACCCACCGGAAGTAAAACAGAAGCAAAGGGGACAACCCCCTCACTGAACTCAACCCCACAAATAGTGATGACGACTTCAAAGACAGCAGGCGCAAAAGGCGGATCAGCAGTATCAAAATCTATTAAGAACTTTTCAGACAAACATTTTAAAGCGAAGGAGAAGCCTGATAAGGAGTCAGTGTGCTAGAAATCCCCCTAATTATAGAGGACCCGGCAGCTATAAGCGTGGAATCTCTGAACCAGACTAATTTTAATATTGCTGAGATCCTGATGGAACCACACCTGTCTTCCTCACCAAGGTTATCTCAGTCGCTATTTATCCAGGAGATAGAAGCAGAGGTGGTGGTGGAAGAAAGTGCAAACCCAAGCAAATCCTTGGGTGAGGAAGACTCTGCCTGGAAGGAATATAGCCCTAATGTGAAAGAAAGATTGGAAAATTCCTATGCTGCCCGAACTGGCCTATCAGGCCCACCTCTGCATAGCCTGGAGGTGACGGGTTCCTCCAGTGTATCTATGCTTGAGGTTAAGCTGATGCTCCAGAAAACCTTGCAGGGCATTTTAGAGATCTCAGTGTTATATAATGAAATTCTACAAACACAAGGTAACCACTTTAAGAATATTATTGGGGAGCTGACACAGATTAAAAGCCTAATGCCCTCACTAGTAAGACCAGTAGAAGCCCAGGAGGAAATTAAAGCGGATAGGGGGGAAGAAGTGGTAAGGGTGAGCAGACCCCAGGAGGATGAACCAACAGTATATATATCCTACTGCCCTATGATTATTAAAATATGTGTGAAAAGGAGGTTTAAAAAACAAAATATGCTGCGGTTAAGGAAGAGGAAAAGGTCCCATCTAAATGCCAACCCGCAAAGCGACAGGAGAACAGGAAAGGGGTAACCTCAGAACAAAGGCCAGTTGATAAGGTAGTGATGCCAGAAACAAAAAAGATAAGCTTTGCAGACACAGGAGCAAGCACCCGTATATCTGTGGGACAACCTAGGTAGAAAAGGGGAAAATGTATGGTAAAGAGTGCAAATGATACATTGAGGAAACACCCCGGGGAAGAGGAGGATGCAGCTATAGAACTGGGGATGGATACGTCCTTAGGCGTAGGGCCTAGTAACCTAAACCCCTGGAAGGGTCTCAGGATGAGAGGTAGCGAAGAAGTAAATAGGCTAAGAAGGGAAGAGATGTCAGATGGACACCCACAAGATTTACAGCTAGATAGGCCTGCAGATACCTGGCTCTTTGTAGAACCAATAGCACAGGGAAAATGTGGGAAAAGAGTTAAGAAACAAAATCCCTTAAATCGTTCCCAGCTCCTCTGTTCGTTTGCAAAATGTCCTAGTTTAAGATATGTTAGTACAAAAGACCTAAAAGAAGTGGGGTCCCTGGTTAACATCAAAGGGGAAGAAATAACAAAGGCTCTACTCCATTCTGCACTAATAAAAGTTGCAATGGAAAAGGCAGAAGCTGAGATGCTAAGTGAAGGAATTAGAATATTAAAAAAGGAGGAAGTGCTGATGGATAAACAAGGGAAACCATTTCTCAGGAACCAAGCGGGGTTGGGAGAACGGCAAATAAAAAATGATCAGCTCGGGATGGGGTAGGAAGGAAGATATTGAAATCACAATAATTCCTAAAAGTTTAGGGTGGGATGATGAAGATGTTCGGGTCGGGAATAGTTATAGAGAATTGGCATACATAGATTGCGAGGAGGATGGGTACTTGAGCGATATTGATTAAGAACTAGGGTTGTCGCACAGCCTATCCATTTTGTCTTGGAATGTTAATGGCAATAAAATAATATTGTTACAGGAAAGGTTTAAAAACATCCTTAGGAAGACCGACATTGTCTGTTTACAAGAGACCTGGCTGTGCAACGAAACCCCTGTTACTGAAGGTTTTACTCATCATGTAAAGCCTGCAAGAAAGAATATATTAGGTAGGCCATCAGGTGGTCAGATGACATTGGTTTCATCAATGATAGCTAGAGATATAGAACCCCTCACACTCAAGTGTAAGTGGGCACTAGGAATTAGAGTGTTGACATCAAATAATAACACAGGTAGTTACGGTCTATGCATTGTAAATGTGTACATACAGAAAGGAAAAATAAATTACTATAAACTGGACCTGGAACGTTTAAAAAAGGACCTGGAGGGCTTATGTGATGTTTACCATAGAGATGTGTTTTTGATACTGGGTGATTTTAACCACAGACTAAATCCCCCAAAAATTGACCCTTGACATAGTGATCTGCTAAGAGTCTATACCATAGAGTTTACTAAGTTTCCCAGTTGCGACATCTTAACCCAAGACGTGAAGCTTTGACAGCTGCTGGGGCTATGGGCCTGGTCTGTGTTAATGGAAGAAAGGAAGTGGATTGGCCCGCAAAGCGCACATTTAAAATAGGGCAGCAAATGTGTCCCACAGATTATTTATTTATCCAGGCATGGAGCTTTCATTTAATTAAACAATTTGAAATTCTTAGGGTGGACGGTAGTGACCACTACCCACTGCTGATAGAATTACATGTAAACAGGGCCCAGCAGAGACAAAAAGCGTCACACGTACAGGTAGAATACCCAAAGCAACATACAACTCGGATTACAGAAGAATATGTAAAAAAACTGAGTGCACTCCACTTAACATTTGCATTAGAAAACCTACTACCATGTGAGGATATATCCTGGTATGAAGATATAATAAGGCAACTGGTAGAATGCCCCAGGATAAAAATCAAATGTGGTGATCATAAGTTAATAAGTAAGGCTAAACTACATTCTAATAACAAGCCATGGTTTGATGACGATTGCCGTAAAGCAAAGGCCGGTATTAGGCAATACGAAAGAAGCCTTAGAGGCAGGTAAAACGATGTATTATTACTTGAACTTAAGAAATTAAGGATAAAATATAAGACAATTATTAGAGATAAAAAAAGGATCCTATAAGGATAAATCTTGGGTGAATCTACTTGAGGCTATTGAAGAAAAAATGTGAAAGGCTTTTGGAAATTGATACAAGAATGTATTGGGAAAGATGTAGGGACCCTGCAGTGCTCTGTACCAGAGGATAAGTGGGTGGTTTATCTAGAGGAAATTTATGGTAAATGGCCAATGATGGGGGAAATAATACCCAATAGCTGTCCATGAGTCAGAGAAGAAGTAAAAGAGCATTTCTCCCCAGGTCATATATATTAGGACCATAATAACTAGGCTAAATTTAACACGAGCTGCCGACCCAGATAATTTACCAGCTGTCATTACAAAAACGAATGCAGAGTGGTGGGCAGAGTTATTTTCAAATATGTTCCAGGGGATATTAAATACCAGAACTTTGCCAGATAGTTGGAAAGGGGCTATTTTAAGACGAATACATAAAAAAGGTGACGTAAACTCCCCTAAAATCTATTGCTTAATGAATCTCTTGGACATAGGCGAAAAAGAATTCTCTAAAGTAATCTTGGGTTTACTCAAGGATTGGGCAGATGAAAAACATATAGTACCCCCAGAACAGGGAGGGTTTAAAGAAGGACACTCAACGGTGGATCACTGTTTTGCTCTCTCATCTATCGCGCAGAAGTCGATGGAACAGAAGGGTAATTTATTCAGCTGTTTTGTGGACTTCCGCGCGGCATTCAATCTTGTGGGTAGGGAGCAGCTGTGGTCTACACTGGTAGGGTACAAAATACATGGCGATTTATTGGCCTTGATCCAAGCCCTACATACTGAAAACTGGGCCCAGATAATCTTGGATGAGGGGAAAGGATTATCTAGGAGGATCCAGATTGGTAATGGCCTGAGGCCGGCGTGCGTACTTGCCCCCTTGCTGTTTTCCCTGTTCTGACCTGTCCTTAGAATTAAGAGAGGTTAGAGGGGCTTGCCCGAAACTAGGAGGAAAACATATATTGTGCTTATTATATGCAGATGATCTGGTAATTATGGACCAGACGGAGATAGGTCTTTAGTGAAAACTAAACATGTTTAAAGAATATTCTTTAAATAAAAAATCAGTAGTGAACATGGAAAAGACCAAAATCCTATGTTTTGGTAGGAGAAAAATAAAGTTCTCCTGGTATCTTGCCACAGAACTGCTTGAGAAGGTAACAGAATATAGATACCTGGGAATGTTGTTTGCGAGTAACCTGAAATGGTATATCCACCTGGAAGCTTTAAAAATGAGGGCATTGGCTTCTGTGAAGGGCCTAAAAAGATAGATTTAACAGTGTATATGGAGAAATGTCGGATAGGCCAGTTATAAAGGCCTAACTAGCAATGGTCCCTCCACAATTCCTGTATGGGGCTGAGGTACTTTTTTGAAGGGGCAAAAACTGTTGGGAAAAAGAGGAGGGAAATATCCTAAAAAGCCTGTTCTCGTATCCAAGATCGTCTATGGTACAAGCAGCAAGACTAGAGCTGAGAATCACCTCTTGGGCCATAACAGCCTACATGGCCCTAATACCTTTCTGGCAGTGCCTAGGGTCAGGTGAGGCCCAAAAAATCTCCCAGTGTTGTAAAGGTGAAATTGCCAACAGTGAGCTGTCCTGGGCAAAAGAGACAGGAGCCTCAATAAGCAAAGCGTATAGAGTGCTCAGATTAAGGCTATGCCCTCAGCCGCTCCATTTAATAATAGATAAGAAAGAACTTAGGTCACTGGGATTTGAAATGTCTCATATACATGACCAGGAGTACCTCTTGCAAAAAACCTCAGTGTACCACATGACCTTGGATTGAAAAAACGACCTACATTATCCTTATATAGACAAATTACCTAGCTACCGTTTAAGGCGTGAAGTGTTAAAAGTGCGAATTGGGATAAACTCCTGCTATGCAAATAATGGGGTTAACAATGCAATGATAAACAGCAATGGTAAATGCACTTGCACTTTAGGCAACCCCTGTGACATTTTATTAGAATCTATGAAGATTTTAGACATACAAAGGGAGTTTCTATGCCCGTTTTATTTTTAAAACAGGATTAAGAATAGGACGCAAGCTGTTAACCTCTTAGTGAGAATGAAAATTTTTGAAATAGCCTGTGCCATGGGGAAATGTATGAATAAAGTTAAAGTGTTCCTCAAATGTACAGAGTAAATATTATAAGTTGTTCCCTAAGGATATGAGGAGATTGTGCAATTAAAGGATAACAGTACTGTAGGCGATATACCGGAACAACTTGGTGCACATGAATGAATTATTTGATTTTAACAATTTTAGGATGATATTTGTCTCTTATTTTAAAGGAAATGTGTTATTTAGGCGTAAAGAAGATGTGCTACACTTTTTATGATACTGACTTGATTATGGTTTTAATCATGATATGCTGCTAATTGTATACTTTTATGGTTGTAAAAAAACAAATAAAGTTTTATTGACTGACTGACTGACAAGGGTCCACGAAGTCAGAGCTGCAGGTTGACTCCCCCACAATACAGCACACACACACACATAGCAACCCCAGAACATCACCAATGACAGCAATATGGGACAAAGTGCAACACCTACACCACAGGACAGAGGACACAAAAGGTTCGGCTTGTGCGTAGTAACTGGCCACTCACATCTGGCATTGTCTGACACTGTGTGATGATAATGTACGGGTACTACCACACATCCGTAATGTACTCGGAAAACCCACTGTCTGCCATAAAATAGCCAGCTCCACCAAAACAGTCACAATGCGCATTTTCATGCAGTCTGCATGTAAAAATCTACAAAGCAACAACATACATGGGAACATCTGTTAACATGCATCTCCCCTTAACATTGCAGGGGGACAAGCAACACTTACTGCAGAGCAAACTACAAATCCCATGAGTGATAATGAAGAGGACAGCCTGCACATCTGTTCAGAAACCCTCCAACAGCTTATGGACAGTCTCTGCACCCCACCCCCAGGAGCAGGGCAGCCCAGCTGCATCGAGGTTACAACACCACCTACACAGCAGGAAACAAACTCTACCATAGCTGTCTCCCAGGACCCCCACGAACAACACATGGAATTCCAATGCCGTGTGTTGCGTTGCCAGGTGGAGTTGGCTGATCAGCTGCAGGTGGGTTTTGAGCTCGTGGCAGCCACACTCGATGCCATACGTGGGTGTCTGTGTCCCATCAGGGACCACTTACAGTCCCTAATGGACACACTGTCCACACCATGCTCCACGACAATCCTTGGCAGATAATGCTAGGGCCATCTCTCGGATACAAGAACTGTATTGTATTGTATTGTATTGTTTTGGTAAAGCGCAAAACAGCTGCCCCAGCAATGAGGCGTCCCGGCGCTAGAAAACCATAGCCCTAGCCTGAGAGAAGAAGTGGAAGGGAGTTAAGGAGGGGGGAAAAGATGCGTTTTAATGGCTTTCCTAAAGGCCGAAAGACTATCTATGGAGCGGATGTTTAGTGGCAGACTATTCCATAGTTTGGCTCCTAGGACTCTGAAGGAGCGGCCGCCCATGCGGCAGAGTTTTATGCGTGGAACGCACAGGAGGTGCTGGTTGGATGACCTCAGGCTACGTGACGGAGCGTAGGAGGCAAGTAGGGGTCGTAACAGTGTAGGAGTTTCGAGTTTGATGATTTTAAAGGTCATGACAAGCGTTTTGAATTTAATTCTAGATTCCACGGGTAGCCAGTGTAGCTTTCGGATTGTAGCTCTGGCCGAGCATCTACGTGGGAGGCCGACTAGAGCTCTTGCCGCAGAGTTCTGCACGCGTTGCAGCCGTGTTATCTCTTCTTTGTTGGCGCCAAGGAGGAGTACATTGGCGTAGTCAAACGCAAGAGGATGGTGGGTTGAATGATAAGCTGGCGTACCTTGGCGTTAAAGAAGCGCAGTATGCGGCTAAGACTCCTCAGCAAGCCAATACATGTTCCAGCAACCTTTTTGGTGTGGGCTTGATATTTGAGGGAGGCGTCCATCCATACTCCCAGGTTCTTAACTACAGATTTGGGTGGTGGGATGGTGCCTAGGGTGGATGGCCACCGGTGTTCGTTCCAAAGGCTGGTGTTTTTGCCAAGGAGTAGCACCTCTGTTTTACCAGCGTTGAGCTGTAGACAGTTGTCTGTCATCCATTGGGCTACTGCGGATAGACCGTTTTTAAATTTGGAGGCTGAGATGGAAGGGCCTTCTGTGAGAGTGATGGCCAACTGTGTGTCGTCGGCGTACGACACTAGTGTCAGGCCCCACTCTTTGGCCAATGTGGCAAGAGGTTGCACGTATAGATTAAAAAGGGAAGGGCTCAACGCCGAGCCCTGCGGGACTCCCTGTGCAATAGGATGGGATTTCGATAGAAAGGGGGGTGCTGAGACCCAGAAGGATCTGTTTGTGAGGAAAGATCGGAACCACTCCAATACTTTGCCAGATACTCCGAATGTCTCCAGGCGATTAAGCAGGATGTCATGGGATACCGTATGAAAGGCCGCGCTGAGGTCGAGAAGAATCAGCGCAGCGCTTTGACCGGCATCTAAAATCGTCCGGACATATTCGGTGGTGGCCAGGAGGGCAGACTCAGTGCTATGGCCTGGTCTGAATCCATTTTGTGATGGGTCCAAGATGTTATTTTGGACCATATGTTGGGATAGAGTGTTGTTCATATGGGCTTCTGCGAGTTTGGACAGCCAACGGAGCAGGGAGATTGGTCGAAAATTCTCCGGTTTAGATGGGTCTAGGGTGGGGTTTTTAATGATGGGTGAGACCCACGCTTGCTTTCAGGCAGATGGTACACTCGCTGAGGAGAAGGAGAGGTTCAGAATAGAAATGAGGGATGGTAGGAAAAAGTTGAGAGAGTCTAAGAATTGTACCGGGCGCATGGGGTCTGACGGAGAGCCAGTTTTGACTTTATGGCAAAGTTTAGTGAGGTTTTCAGGGGAGATTTCCGGGATATGAGTCAGGGGGGTAAGGTTGGGGGGGGGTAGGGTTTTTAGTGGGGCTAGGAGAATGCTGATGAAAAGAAGTATATATTTTCTGTACTTTGTTGACAAAGAAAGTAGCAAGATCTCCGCACCAGGCACCAGACAGGCACCAGTGATGACAGCACAGAGTTGGAACAGATGCGCAGGACAATTGAGACCATGGAGCAGATGCAATCTGGAAGTATGGCTGCCACGGCTGAACACCAGCGAGATGTAGGAGGGATCTTCCATGCCTTGCAGTTCATCATCCTGCCATTGCTGCCACTGAGCCAGTTCCAGATGACTGCAGCGGGAACTGCGACACACACCTCTCTGACTCCTGATCTGTCAGTGGCACACAGTGATGCAGCCCTATCACCATCGCACCCTGATGTGTCAGTGGCACCCAGTGATGCAGCCATTACCCAACCAGACACACCGAACACACAGGACACTGAGGAAGTATCAGAGGACTAAGATGTGGATGGTAATTACTATGTGAAAAAGGAGGTAGTAGCATCCATCTCCGCTATATGACCTGTCCCTGCCTGGTTCTGCCCTATGCATCATGCCCTGGGACAACACCTTCACTGACCCCACAGAACACTCTGCGACATGTACTTGGACCCCGACATGGACTGGTATGTCTTCACTGGTTGACAATAACAAAGCAATCCTGCAGCGGACCGCACTCTCCCTCTCCCAAATCACTTACCAATCCCCAGAGGACTCTAGTTGGCTCACCACTGGGCTTCCATATATTGTGGGCTTGGCATGGCCATGTACAGGTCCGGAATGCACCAGAATGTGAATAAAACATTCAAAATCACACAGATGTATCATGACTATGTTCACTTAAGTGTGTAAGTATGTATGTATGTACAATGATTGTACAAGAATTTACACCCTTGTAAATTACATCAATGAGCATGTTGAACCCTGAGCCACATGGCCAGTTAGATGTCTGTGAATGTGAGTACTAGTTGTGGCCTTGTTGCACATTAATGACAATCTCGCAAACCCCCAACATAGGCACACGTCCATGTATTGAATAGGGCTGTGTGTAGGAATGACTAAATCGGTAGCAGGCCAGAAATGGTGTCCTGCATCACATGTGACACCAGAAGTTCAATTCTCACACCTACTCACCCACATCTGTGTGGACACATTCTGTTGTGATTCATAGCATGCTCCACCTGGTCAGAGGTTAGACACCATACTCACATTGCTGAAAGCACGTAAGTGCACAGGCCTGCAAACAACTATCCCAACCACAGTGTTTGCCTCACAGAGGTCAATCAGTCAAAAGGGACCCACCCCTATTGTACAGGCGTACTGTGTAGGGATGATGCTCATTGTGGCACACAATTCGTACATCTAATCAACACTCATCACAGTTGAACAGTGGTGAAGTTGCGGAGCCTTTATTGGCATGTGCGTGTCAATCTGGACAAGGCAAGGGCCACAACATGCAGGGATATGCTTGAGACACTTATACGCATCATGGGAACATGTTGAGGTGCAGGACGTGGTGGTGCAAAGATTTACACAAATCATTATGGTTGGCAACGGTCTCGGCCCACCTTCCCCTGCTGGATGAGTCATGTGATGTTTGGCGTCTGCCCATTGCCCCGTGTGAGGGGACACAACTCACAGCCCATGGGGTCTGAATAGTGCTGTGCAACCGGACTTGGCCGACTATCTCCTCTGCTCACAATGATCAGGTGGAAGGGTCCGACAAGGTCACATGTCGTGCTATATTGCCATGAGTGTACTCCCCCCAGCAGTATGTCTGATTTGGGAACGTTGCCAACCGACGCTGTACTGCTCCGAAAATGGATGGAAGTGCCTCACCTTGCACAGGTATATGTACACACGCGTAGTTCCGGACACATGCATTCTGAATTGAGACAAAGGCAGACATGTCTACTGTTGTGGAGGGATATGTGAGCATTCCCCACAATGCAACAATGTGTTGGAACCTGTGCTGTGGGTGACAATCCGATGTGGCTGCAGGAACGTAGTTACTCATCCATAAATGCCAGCGCAGCTTAATGAGCAATGTGTTCCAATAGTACATTGTTGTCGGGCACAAGGAATACCAGGGGGACCCAATCCATTAACTGGTCCGGGAAGATGTGCTCAGTCCATGCCATTTCCCCAATACGCGCCACAGCCCCATAGGGAAGTGCCTCGATGTAGTTACTGCACACAAGGAGTTGTGCAATCTCCCATGCACATCTGACAGCACATACGCCAAAGATCAGTTCATCACATGCATGGCTATACCGGTGACACTCCTGTTTGTGGGCTAACAGGGGGAGCACTGTCAAGCCTTAATCCAATTCAGCTATCTTCACATTAGATAGGTAGACCCCCATGGGGCACTCTAATGTGCATGATCGACCGTGGAAGCAGGGCTAGACGCAGTTGACGTAGGCAAGACGGAAACTCAGACAGTAACTGATTCGCAACACTGCCATTGGCACAGATCCCAACAGATGCAGCATTCGTGCACTGTACATTTCCAAGTGACAGGTGTTGTGCATGTGCCCGGGAATGCCTGCCATTGCGTTTGTTGGTCTCGTAGCACCGGCACTCCTCAGACCGGCGGCAGTTCTGTGGACGATATGACGCAGCTCAGGGCAATGAGTCATATGTGTGTGAAATGTTTGGAAGTATGGGTAGTTTTTGACCAATGGGTCAAGGGCATCCCTTGCAGGTGATGGTCGTGCAGGGACAAATGTGTGTTGGGTGTGGGCACATTGTTTTTTCATTAGCACTTTTCGTGGTGTGGGAGTGGTCGGAGGCTGGATTGGTTTCTCACGCAGGGTGTTCCAGCCGCATTCAGGACAAGGTCAGAGGGTTGGTTGGCCTTCCTCCTTGTGTGTAGGGGCAAAGGAGCTTTTATTCCTAATTTTAGTCTAACTACTGCTTGCCTTTTGGAGATGTGATGTGGTCTTCACGCTGACTTTGATGCCAGATTTGGGGTGCATGAATTTCGAGACACACGCAGCTGTTGGCATGTTTGCATGAGCCAAGGGCATTATTGGCATTGTGCTCCTTGTTCAGTCTCTCTCTTTCTCTCTCTCCCTGTCCTTTGCTGAGTGATTGACACACCTTATTATCTTGGATATTGTCTTGCAGGCTGTGACTCACAGATTGTCCAGGGATGCCCTGCCATGACTCTTCACAATAGTTGTTTGGTGACAAATTAGTCTTTCAATGGTGTATGAATGACTCAGGATTTCAGTACTCACATGTGTGTTGATTGCTGTAATTGTGTGACATTAGGTGGGTGCTTTTTTCCATGTTTTCGGGCCGTCGATGTGCAGTGTCTTAATCCAGTGGTGGTGGGTTGTGCCCAGGGTGAGGTCGGGGGGTGTAGTCCTGGGGATGGTGGCAGTGGATGTTGTGGCCCTCTTGGGTGTCCGGCCCGCATGATCAGTCGCTCCATGGCATCTGTTGTTCTTCAGGTGTAGCTCTGGGCTGGGCTCCCTTTTGTGGTGCAGGCTGTGGTCCTACTTTGCACCAGTTCAGAGCAGGTGTTAGTTTGCTGCTGATAACACGCCTCTTGCATGTTTTGTGTTCCTATCGCCGATGTGGCTGGTCGTTGAGAATGTTGGGGGGTGGTGTTGTCACAGCTTTTGGCAAGGGAAAGCCTACTCTGCATCTCATTAGAAACAGTTGCGGGGGTCTTCTGTTGCAATGTTTCACAAGCCCCAGTCACAAGCTGGTGCTAACAGCCCATAGCACCAGTTTACCTGTGCTAGCAGCGGCAAAAATATCTCCACAGATGGCCCCTGCAACTATCGCTAATGAGATGCAGAGTAGGCGTTCCTGAGCACAATGCTGTGACAACACCACTCTGCAACATTCTCAATGACCAGAAGATTGGAGATAAGATCACAAAACATGCGATAAGGCGAGTTAGCAGCAGGAATCTAACAGCTGCTCTGACCTGGTTTTAATTCAGCCCACATCTTGCACCACAAAATGGAGGCCAGCCCAGAGCCACGCCTGAAGAACAAAAGATGCCACAGAGTCACTGAACATGCGGCCCAGATACCCAAGAGGACCACAACACCCACAGCCCCCACCCCCCGGATCCCCATCGCCCCCGACCAACACTGAGGCAGCACAGACAAAGTCAGCGATCCTCAGAAAATACACCAACCTCACAGACCTAACACAGGAGAATTTCATAGCCCACCACAGGCACAAAAGATCAACCATCCTCCGCATCCTGACCACCATTGTACACGCTGACAGTACCCACAAAGCGGATAAACAACATCCCACTGCAGACCAAGCTTCTGGCCATGATGCACCTGTTGGCCACTGGTACCTTCCAACCAACATCCAGACGAGTTGGAGGAGTCACACAGCCAGCCCAATCTAAGTCCCTCACAAATTTCGTGGATGACACCTTCAGCTTGGTACCCCACAATCTATATTTTCTATACACTGCGCAGGAACAGCTGGAGACCAAGCAAGGCATCTACATCACAGCTGTCTTCCAGGCACCTTCAAGATATAAATATGCCTACACTTGCCCTAGCAAACACACGGTAGTTTGTAGCAGTTCGACTATCTATTTGCCCAACGCAGCTCGCTACAGCAAGTCCCGATGGAAGCCGACCCTCCAGCTGACGCACTGACAGAGAGGCTGCCTTTCCCTCACTGAGAATCTAGTTCTAGTGTTTCCAAGCTCCCCTTGTGGGGTGTTGGGAAATCGAGTCTGAGACAGAGATACCAGACCTCCTTCATTCTAAAACCAAATTACGGAGCTGATTAGACCATAAGAGAATTCTTGGATAAGATTCTTGGCAAAGAAATTAAACCTATGCTACACCTCACTTACTTCTTCACTTGTACTAGACCTAGGTTAGGTACATCAGGGTAGGCGTATTTTAGAAGCACAAGATGAGTACTTTTAGTCTTTGTTATTTATGTATGTATGATTGATTTTTGTGCTGTGGAGAGGTTGCACGTCAATGTCACCTCAAGCAGTGTGGGAGACCTGGGACGTTGATGAGGAGGGTGATGCAGGTCTAACACACCCCACTGCTTCTGATTCAGGAATATCTTGAAGGGACATAATCCTAGACTTTTTCTTTACACAAGCACGCTCAGCTCTAGTGCCCCAACCTCAGTGTACTGCAACTCACAGACACTTCTGTTTGCATGTCGGATGACCTCTAGACTTGCTGTGGCTCCCTCCATGTTGCTCATCAGTTGACTCTGTTATCTAGGTGTAGATAGTCGAACTGCTTCAAACCACTGTGTGTTTGCTAGGGCAAGTGTAGGCATATTTATATCTTGAAGGTGCCTGGTTTGACGTAAAGTTGGACATAATAACGTCATCAAAGAACCCAGAGGGAATGGTAGTTCTTTGAAAACTCCATGATTTCTAGGACAAATCAATATTCAAGAAAGGGGATGTCCCTGACTGCTGAATCTGAGTTTTCCAGGAAATCGTTGTTACTTTTTGGAACTAGTGGAAGTTGCCATGCTTGTATTTGGACCGAATGGGTTATGTCTAAATATGGTTAGGATTTCAATTCCTATATAAGGGCAATGTGAATTATACCTATATAAGGGCATGAATCTGTAAATTTCACTAAAATGCTATACAACACTGCAATGTGAAGGGGAGATGCATGTTGCCATTGTGTTGACATGTATGTTGGCAAATTGTTCTTGTTTGCATGCAGACTGCATGACAATGTACATGGTGACTGTTTGGGGGGTGCTGAATATTACTGAGGGACAGTGTACATTTCGACTACATGACAGATGTGAGGTCGTACGGGTACATTTCCATTTCACCATGTCCCGCTCTGTCAAATGTAGTAGGCATGTTTCTGTGCGTGTGCGGAGTCAGTTGTGTCTTCTCTTCTGCAGTGTTGGGGTTGCACATTATACCACATTGTCATCAATGTGGATGTGCTGTTCTTGCTATGTGTGTGTGCTGCAGTGGGCCACGGGATGATGGACATGATCCAGGGTCATTGTGGGTATGCAGTGTGCCACATATCATTGTGCATGTGTGCCATTGTGCCTATCCCCACTAAGTATGGGCGAATTTTGCGAATTCGCAATTTGCGAATTTGCGGATTTGCGAATTCGCGATCCGCAAAATTCACGAATATGATTAATTTGCGGATTTTTTTGGGCATGTTCGCGGGGCGATTTGCATCTTTGCGGGGCGCTTTGCGTGTTCGCGGGCTTTTTTTGTGCGAGACCGCTCGTCGTTGTGCCCTTCTGCCCTCTGCCCAACTCGTTTTTGTGTCATTCTGCCCTCTGCCCCACTCGTTTTTGTGCCCTTCTTCCCTCTGTCCCACTCATTTTTGTGCCCTTCTGCCCTCTGCCCCACTCGTTGTTGTGCCATTCTGCCCTCTGCCCCACTCGTTGTTGTGCCCTTCTGCCCTCTGCCCCACTTGTTGTTGTGCCCTTCTGCCCCACTTGTTGTTGTGCCCTTCGGTGAAAGCGGTTGCTCCCACCACGCTCCCTGGCCCCAAGAGCTGGCGGATTATCTCTGTGGTATCGTAGGCTAACTTTGAACATAGCGCATTATAGCGCCAAACCTCGCATTACGATTTCTATTTACTTTGAAGCGCAACTTTAGCTTAATTGAATCTGCTGCCGCCTTTAGCATTGTGCATTGTTTGCTGCTTTAAACGTTGATTTGTTGAAGCTACCGCCACCTTTAGCATATTACTTTGTGCTGCTTTGTATGCTTGTGGTGATTTGCATCTTCCTCAGCCCCAGTTTCACTTTCCCAGGATCCATTTTCTCATGTTTGTTTTGCCTTCCTTTGGCCCGCCTACCCTCCCCGCTACCGCCTCCCAGCTGACTCGCCCATGCTCTGCCCCCCCTCCACTCTCCATTTATGTCAGATGTCCCAACGTGCAGCGTCCACGCGCTACGGCCGCGCCGAAGGTGCGCCAAAGGTAAGCCCTTCCACGCCCATCCGCGCCTGGACCGCGCCCAGCACCAGACCCCCTGGCCCCTGTAACCCCCTCCCCACCCGCATATCATACGACGCCTCAACCCTCTTAGCCCTAAACCCCGTCCGACTCCCCAACTGCGTCCAAGCCGCTCCCGGACACATCCATGGACCCTTCTCTTGCTACTCCTGCAAGTTCGACGGCACCAAGAACGACTTCTCATCCACGAACACAAAACAAATATCTGACACCAACCACCTACAATGCATCCTGCTCAACACCCGCTCAGTCCACAAGCACGCCATCGACCTCTGGAATCTACTAGACACCATCTCTCCAGACGTCGCCTTCCTAACAGAAACATGGACAAACGCCACATCAGCCCCAGACATCACCATTGCCATTCCGGAAGGATACAAGATCATCCGAAAGGACCGCATCAAGCATACAGGAGGAGGCATCGCTATCGTCCATAAGAACTCCATCCGCATCTCAACCAGCTCAGACGTCAACCTTGCTAGCGCCGAACACCTTCACTTCCAGATCCACACCGACCCCAAGACCACACTCAGAGGCACCCTCCTCTACCGGCCTCCAGGACCCCGTGCACAATTCAGTGACGACATCACTGACTTTATCACCCCACACGCCCTCCCCTCCGAGGACTACATTTTATTGGGAGACCTCAATTTTCACCTGGAAAAGAGCAACGACAGCAGCACCACCACCCTTCTGGACAATCTCGCCGACCTCGGACTCAAACAACTTGTCTCTTCGCCCACCCACATCGCAGGTCACACGCTCGACCCTATCTTCACCTCCAGCAAACATATCTCATTCAGTCACACCACAACTCTTCACTGGACGGACCACAGCTGCGTTCACTTTACCTACAATAAGACCACAATCCACAACCATCCTCAACCCACCCTGCGAAGAAACTGGAACAAAATCACCAGCGACCAGATCTCCTCATCGCTTCTACTAAACCCCCCCGCCCACTCCTCAAACGCCGACCAAGCAGCCATCAACCTCACCCAATGGCTATTCAACAGCGCCGACACCCTAGCACCGTTGAAAAAATGCCAAATCAAGCTAGGCAGCAAAAACGCATCCTGGTTCAACGATGATCTTAAGAAATCGAAGAAACACTGTCGCTCCCTCGAAAAGGCCTGGAAAAAAGATCCTAACACCAGCACCAGGGACGCCTTTAAAAACGCCACCCGCATACACCACCAACTAATCCGGTCTGCCAAGAAAGCCGCATTCAAAGACCGTCTAGATAACAACGCCCACAACAGCAAGGAATTATTCAACATCGTCAAAGAATTCACCAACCCCATTGCCAACTCCAACGACATCACCCCCTCCCAAGCCCTCTGCGACTCCCTAGCTTCCTTCATCCACAACAAAATCGCAGACATCCACAACAGCTTCAACAACCAACCCGGAGACCAACCCACCCAATCTTCTGCAGGACCTTCACCCCCCTTGAACATCCTTAATGACTGGAACCCAATCTCCACTGAGGACACCATCCGCCTGATGAACTCCATCCACTCAGGATCCCCAACTGACCCATGCCCTCACCACATCTTCAACAAAGCAGACTCCATCATAGCACCACACCTCCGAGATGTCATCAACTGCTCCCTCAACTCCGCCACCTTCCCGGAAAGCTGGAAACACGCAGAACTCAGCGCCCTTCTGAAAAAACCCACAGCTGACCCCACCGAACTCAAAAACTACCGCCCCATCTCGCTTCTTCCATTCCCGGCCAAAGTCATCGAGAAAGTGTCAACAACCAGCTCGCCACCTTCCTCGAAACCAACAAATCCCTCGACCCCTCACAGTCCGGCTTCCGAGCCAAACACAGCACTGAAACCGCTCTCATCGCAGCAACAGACGACATCCGAACTCTATTGGACAATGGAGACGCAGTCGCTCTCATCCTCCTCGACCTCTCCGCTGCCTTCGACACAGTCTGCCACAGCACCCTTCTACAGCGCCTCAGAGACGTAGGAATCCAAGGAAAAGCACTGGAATGGATCACCTCGTTCCTCACCGGAAGAACACAGAGAGTCCGCCTCCCACCATTCAAGTCAAAGGCCACTGAAGTCATCTGCGGCGTGCCACAAGGATCGTCACTCAACCCCACCCTCTGCAACGTATACATGAGCCCCCTTGCGGCCATCGCTCGCCAACACAATCTCAACATCATCTCCTACGCGGATGACACTCAACTGATCCTATCACTCACCAAAGACCCTAACACCGCCAAAACCAACTTACACGAAGGAATGAAAGAAGTAGCCGAGTGGATGAAGCACAGCCGTCTGAAACTGAACTCAGACAAAACAGAAGTCCTCATCTTAGGCACCTCCCCCTCCGCCTGGGATGACTCTTGGTGGCCAGAAGCCCTTGGAAAAGCCCCCATCCCGACGGACCACGCACGGAACCTGGGCGTCATCCTGGACTCCTCACTCTTGATGACCAGACAAGTCAACGTCGTTTCATCATCTTGCTTCAACATTCTTCGCATGCTCAAAAAAACATTTCGCTGGATCCCCACCGAAACTAGAAAAACGGTCACCCACGCACTGGTCACGAGCCGCCTGGACTACGGAAACACACTATACGCCGGTACCACCGCAAAACTCCAGAAAAAACTCCAACGCATCCAGAACGCTACAGCCAGGCTCATACTAGACATCCCGCGTAAAGAACACATCTCTGGTCACCTGAAAAACCTCCACTGGCTCCCCATAAATAAGAGGATCACTTTCCGCCTCCTAACCCACGCACACAAAGCACTTTACGAACTTGGGCCCGAATGTCTCAACACACGATTGTCCTTCTACACCCCCTCCCGTCAGCTGCGATCCTCCAACCAAGCCCTTGCCACTGTAACTCGCATCAACAAAACCACCATGGGAGGTAGATCTTTCTCCAACCTGGCAGCTAAAACCTGGAACTCACTTCCCACTCACCTTCGCCTTACTCAGAACCACCTAGCATTCAGAAAGCAACTTAAAACTTGGATATTCGACAAGTAACTCCCCACCCTCCCTCCAGCGCCTTGAGACCCTATGGGTATGTAGCGCGCTATATAAATCTCTTGACTTGACTTGACTTGACTTGTTGTTGTGCCCTTCTGCCCTCTGCCACACTCGTTGTTGTGCCCTTCTGCCCTCTGCCCCTCTCCTGTTTTATTTTAGAATGGCGCCGGCAAGCTGCCAGCGCCATTCTAAAATAGTTACTAAGTTAGCTTGATCAGGAAGCACTAATAGATAAAATAAAGCAGGTGCTCGAATTCAGTTAAACTCGAGCACCTGCTTCTATTAGTGCTTCCTGTTGAAGCTAACTTAGTAACTATTTTAGAATGGTGCTGGCAGCTTGCCAGCGCCATTATAAAATAGTTACAAGCTTGAAGCTTGAATTTTTGCCCCCGGATCCGTTCCGCTCGCTGATTCGCAAATTTTTGGCAAAGTCGTGGGAATTCGCGGATTGCGAATTTGCCGAAAATCCACGAGCGGAACGGATTTTGTGACCATACTTAATCTTCACTGTCCCCCCAGTCCCTGGTCATTACTCACCCTGTTGATGTTGTGTCAGGTCCTCTCGAGCTGTATCCATACTCCCTACTCCTTGCACCATCTCCACACTGATGACTGTGACCTCGGTTTCCTCCAGTTCTTCCTGTGGCACAGGACTCCCACCTCCTGTCGCCATTGCAGCCTTCCTGTTGGAAGCAGGTTTGTGCCTGGTTTAGATTGTCACATCATGCCAGCGCCTCTTGGCCTCCTCGATTGACCTCATCGGCACATCCGTGATGCTGATCTGGTCTTGCTGTGGACCAGACCTCGTCTTCCTCTCCCTCTTCTCCTTGGCCGTCCCCGTTGTTCCTTGCTGGTGGTCTATCGGGGTTGTGGGGTTCACGTTGGCCTAAGCGCATCCATGTTACTATGCACTTTGGATTGATTCTGGTGTGTAGTTTCTGTAGTTTTTGTAGTTTTTATGGTGCATTTTCCCTCCAGATGCATGGGATTTGCAGGCCTGTTGCTGGTTTTCGCTGTTTTTTTAACTGCGATTGGCCTCATCAAAAGCTTTTTTGTGTTCCCGTTTTGCATTTTTGCAGTGTGGCGTTTTAATGCAGACATTTGACGAGTTATCTGGAGACTATTGCATGTTACCGCCGTGTTGAGAATGCTTGGCTAACACGGTATCGCTTTCCCATGATAGACTGCGATGTTGGAAGTTGCGTTAAGTAACTTTTGCGAAGGTTATCACACGTTCTTGAGAATATGCCCCCCGAAATGTTTAATATATCTAACCAATAGAAATGTGTTTCACAATAGGAAATATTAAAATAAGTAATTTGATTTGTTACTTACATTTGTTTGTTTGCAGAAAGAGAGGGAAAGTTTGCCATTCTGGTTTTATCTTGTTGAGAGTGGCGCATTACGTTGATTATGTGAAAAATACAATCTTTTATGAGTTTCTGATATTCCATATTCTGCAATACTATTTGAAAGGTGTGTTTTAAATTTGCAAGGTAATGGTATGTAGTATGTAGTAGTGCTTCACTCTTTGTAGTGATGTTTTTAACTTTGAAAAGCATTATTTATAAATTTTGTAAAGTAGTATACAAGTGTGATGTTTAGAATATGTTACCAAACATACGAAAGTATATTGTAGCTTGTTTTATTGTACTGAAATAAAAATCTAAATAGATTGTGCATAGTTATATGTGTGCTTCCTGGGTTTCTATTGACTGTAATACAGAAAACTGATGGGTTAGCCATCTGTATATGCTAGACGTATACAAAACAGGTATACATCTGTTTGCAGGTTTCTTTTATATATGATGCTACTAGCAAAAGTTACAGATACATGCATGCATGCTTTCAGAAATATGGTGAAACTGCAGCACAAAAGTGAGGCTTTAGACATGTTGGTAGAGGTATTAGGGATTAGGCTACTTCATATGAGTCTGTGGAAAGGTACACTTGAAGTACGCCACATACATCTAGGTGTATGTTGAAATGTGAAGTGCAGTCGGCCAAGTTTTAAAGTCTGCATGGTCTTGTGACTGAGGTTTGTCATGACTTGCACATGTATTTTCATACGTGTTATGCATCTGAAGATGCTAGACGTATAAAACACAGTTATACATGTATTTGTATGCTTCTTTTATGTATGATGCCACTACCAAAAGGTACAGACACATGCATGCTTGCATTCATAAATATGTTGAGACGTACAACAGAGACATGTGAAGGGTTGTTGGTTTATATTTGACTAGATCAAACACCCAAAGTAATCACAGCATAGTGAATCTGCAGCACAAAAGTGCAGTTTGAGACATGTTGGCAGAGGGATTAGTGAAAAGGCTACTTTGTATGAGTCTGGTGAAAGGTACACTTGAAGTACACCTCAAACATCTAGCTGTCTGTTTGAAATGGGAAGCGCAGTCTGTCAAGTTTTAAGGTCGCCATTGTCTTATGACTGAGATATGTGTCTATTTGCACATGTATTCTCATACGTGTTATGCGTCTGAAAATGCTAGACGTATAAAACACAGGTATACATCTATTTGTATGTTTATTTTTTTGTGTTCAAAATAGTTTATTGAAATTTTCATAATAAATCAACAATAAAAAGAGACAATACAAATAGTAACGAATAAATACCCAATAAAAATAAAGAACATCAATTAAATTGTAATAGGAAAGCAGTAAATATAATATTTAAAGAACAGAAAAAGAGGGGGGAGGGAATGGGAACACCTATAAATGTATTTTAATAGTGACAAAAAGAGTTACTAAAACTTAAACTCTGTAATATTATATTATTATTATTATAATGGCAATATATGTCATCGAAATCTTGGGTAAACCACAATTTGATAATAAACAATCAATTAAGGTGGCGTCGCCAAAGTTAAATTTGTTATTTATAGTAGTATAAAAATCCAGGAATTCATTAACAATATCATTTTGGGATAGAGCAATTTTACCATAAGAGGCATGAACTGAATTAATTTGTGTTTAATCTTTTTTGATGCGTAAATAACTGGCTAGAAGATGACCAGATCTATTAGCATTATCAGGAAATTAGACTTCAGAATTTGAAAGCTGCTAAGGAGTTAAACTCATATCTAAGTTTCTGCAATTTTAGTATGTATAGGGGTCATTAGTCTCTCAGATTTGTTTATCCACCTTTTAAAGTATTTGCATTAAAATTTTAATTTTCATGGGCCATAATAGAAATAGTAGTACCTCTAATATAAGCTTTAAAGGTGTTCCATTTATTCACCATAGAAGTAGAGCCTTCAGGGTTAAGAATAAAGTAATCATGTATAGCATTTAGGAGTTTAGGTTTATTATGTACATTAAGAACAATACTAGTAATCATTATACATCTGGATTGTCTTGTAACATTAGAATTCAGTTTCAAAATAAAAGAAATTATGGCATGATATGAAATATCAATATTACCAATAGTAGGGGTGACCAGAGAGTTAATTATTTGTCTGAAAATTAATATATAATCAAGCCTAGAGTGAGAATTGTGTGTATTATAAAAAATGTTAAAAAAAATGTCAGTGGGAAAATGTAATCTCCAAAGATCAACTAGTTTTGTAGTTTGGAGAAAGGATTTAAAAGCAAAAAAAAACTTTAGGAGGCCAACATTTTGTATAAGATAATCTATCTAATAAGGGATCAGATATAACATTAAAATCTCCACCAAGTACGAGAGGGACTTTACCCAATTTGAGAACTTTGGTTGTCAAGACAGACCAAAAGTGGGTATCATCACCAGTAGGACCATAAACATATAATAAAAACATAACTGTATTGTGAACTTTAATTTTCCCAATAACATATCTTCCATCTGTATCTGAAAATGTGGTCAGAATTTGGCAATGTAGTCTTTTTGCATAAAAGATAGCAACACCCTTGTTTTGCCATTTGCAGGTGATGAAACAATATTATCAACCCATTTTTTTCATATACTCTAAAATGTTGTCATCAATATGAGTTTCCTGTATAAAACAAATATCCGCTTTACAACCACCCAAATAATCAAAAAATGTTGTACGTTTAACACATTTAAAGAAACTATTTTAATATTATGAACACTACCCATAGTGAAAAAGAAAGAAAAAGAAGGTCTAAAAGAGGAGACAAGGATGTAGATAGAGAGAGGAAAATAGTAACTCCAAAACAGGTCGTAAAGAGAGAGAGGGGAAAGTAAAGGAAAACAAACAAAACATTGAAAAAATGACAAACATTATACATTAATAACAGGAATGAAACGCACACAAACTTTACAAGCATGACCGAATCCGTTGGAGCCCCACAATCTTAAATCTTCAGGTCGCTGGGAGGATTTAGAGAAATGATCTTTCCAAATGCGCATTGTTGGATCTAAAAGACTATATTTAAATCCAAGACTTCTGAGCTGAGGACGAAGAGCAGTAAATTCCTTATGAATGGAAACAGTTTCTTTAGCAAAGTCTTAGTGGACAAAAATGTTATGTCCATTGACCATCAAAGAAGGAATTTCTCGAGCTGCTTTTCTTATCAAAACCAAATGATGATGGTGAAGAACTTTAAAAATCATTTGTCGAGGCTTTGTGTGGTGAGGATTACGATGTGATGGAATACTTTGCGCCTTATCAATTTAAAATTTTTCTGGAAATTTGATGTTCAGAAGGCCAGGAATCAGATTTTCCAAATATAATCTAGAATTGGAACCTTCAATATCGTCAGGCAAATAAAAAATGCACAAATTATATTTTGTCTGTTGCGATTTTACATATCAATAAGGAGAGCAGATATGGGAGAGATTTTTGCCACAAGTGGAGAGAATGCATCAATTTTAACTTTATTGTCATGGATTTTAATTGAATTTGCTGAAATTTTCTTTGTCTGTGTTGGTACGTAGTGCTTGAATTTCATCAAGAATTAGTTACAAAGAGGGTTCACTTGACTCAACCACCTTAGATTTAATAGGAGGAGGCGAAATCTGATTCTTCCTTTTGTTATAAGGAGTTTGCGCAATTTTCTGTAGTCATTGTTGAGAAAAGCTTGACAATACTGTAGTAATTATTGAGAAACACCTGAAAAAAGAATGAATGATGCATCACCTAACACTGACTGTGGCAGTGGGTAGGCCAAAGCCAGGCCCTCTCCTAAGCACTTACTCCGCCCCCCTGACAGACAATCCAAGCAGTACCTCAGAGCAGGGCTGAGAGAAGAAGTAGGAAGGAATACAACGCCACTTCCACCAGAGAGCAGACCTAGAAAAGCCTCACAGCATCAGGTAAATGCTTCAGAATCACAGCGACCTCATTTTAAGAAACATTTTGACAGAAATATTGTTGCTTTAGGTGAAAAATCTTGTTTTGCGCGCTCACGCGACTCCTGTATGTTTCTTTTACATATGATGTCACTAGCAAAAGGTAATGATACATGCATGCATGCTTTCAGGAAATTAGTGAGACTTACAACAGACACATGCAAAGGGTTGCTGCTTTATATGGATCACTGACTCTAATAACATTAAACTACTAAATTATCAAGTCAAAAATATCGTAAACAAAAATATCAACACAGAATACACAAAATAGAAATGAAACTAACATTGGTAAAAAAGTATAATCAGAAAAAAATCTCGATTACAAAAATATTGACGACCAAAATATAGAACACAACAATATTGATTTCATTAAAATAAAATGAAACACATAAAAAATATTGATATAAACAAAATCGACAACACAAACAATAATAAAATACATACAAAGCAGCCGCCGTAATGTTGAGAAAGCCTGATGCACTAGCAGCTTGTGAATGTATACAGCTGGTCAATAACCCTACGCATCTGGCTGGCCACATCCTAGACGGAGTCTTCACTAATGACGACAGACTGTCTGTTGACACTCCGGTGCCTCTGGTTTGGTCGGATCATTCGGCCATTCCTCTCTTGATGGCCCTTCCTTTGGAAGTAACATCCGACTCATTCCCCACTACTAGAGGTCCAAAAAGGAGTTTTAAGAACATCACCAAAGACACTCTTGAACCATTCATAAAGAAGTTCACCTACTCTTCCCTGGGAGATGTGGAGGAAGCAGCGGTATTGCTCTCTGACTCTATCACCATGGCGGTTGATGAGTTGGCTCCCCGTCCTTTAGATATTCGGCTCGCCGTAAGCCCACTGCTCCGTGGTATACGGATTCATTAAGACTTCTTCGACAAGGCTGTAAAAGACAGGAAAGAAAGTGGAGGAAAGCTTGGGATCCTATTGAAAGGGAAGTACATAAGGGTCTGCTTGCCGACTATAAATCTAGTGTTATCAGGGAAAAGCAGCAGTACTTCTCGAATCTCACTACCTCCCTTACTTCCTCCAGGGAGCTTTTTAAGATTGTCGACTCCCTCTGCTCCCTACAGGTCCCTGATCCAGTTGTGGGCTCGCAGGAGCTCTGCAACAACATATCAGAGTTCTTCCACAAGAAAATTGAGGACATATATCTTGCGCTGGAAACTCAGAGAAAGTCCCTAGTCGACTCCTCACTCCAAGCCTTGAACAAGTTAGAAGCCTGGACTAGGGACCATCCTGATAGTCTAACGGTCTTTCCGCTACTTACTCGAGAAGGACTTGAGCTTCTGCTCGACAGGATCAAATCCTCATCCCCTCTTGACCCTTGCCCTCTGAGGATACTGAAGGAATGCAGAGCGATATTGCTCCCGCCGCTCCTGGAAGTTATGAATGGCGCTATAACCCAAGGAACTTTCCCCTTAATATGGAAGAGGGCGATAGTGAAGCCCCTTCTCAAGAAGCCCACGCTGGACCCGGAACAGTTGAAAAATTTTAGACCTATTTCACTGTTACCCGCTCCTGCTAAGATTCTTGAGTCACACCTCAACGGCCATCTTACTGCCTTCCTGGACTCATCTGGGTATCTTGACAGCTCCCAGCATGGGTTCCGAAAGGCGCATAATACTGAGACAGCTCTGACTATGGTGGCAAATAACATCCGTAGGAAGGTGGACGCTGGCCAAACTAGAGTGTTGGTGCTACTGGACCTCACAGCGGCGTTTGACACCCTGTCTCCTTCAATGCTTACATCTCGGTTGAGGGAGGCAGGGATCTCCGGCATGGCTCTGAACCTTCTGCACTCCTTTTTACAGCACAGGGAGCAAAGAGTCAAGCTTGGTGAATTCCTTTCCCCTGCTATGTCCTTGCAATGTGGGGTGCCACAAGGGTCGGCTCTCAGCCCGACCCTATTTAACATTTATGTCGCCCCCCTTGCAAGGTTAGTAAAATCTCAGGGGATGGAATGGTGTCAACGCCGATGACACTCAAATTATGGTATCACTTGCCCACTCAGTTTCAACATCTGCCACCAACTTCAGGATCTGTATGCAGACAGTCTCTGACTGGATGCTTCAGAATTCCCTGAAGTTGAATGGCGACAAAACTGAGATCCTGGTCTTTGGCAAAGACCAGGATATCTGGTCGGATGAGTGGTGGCCGGCCTCACTGGGAACCTGTCCATCTCCCTCCCAGTCTGCAAGAAATCTTGGGGTAATCTTTGACACCTCCTTATCCATGACTCTGCAGGTCAACCGTACGGTGGCTACCTGCTGGGGGGTGTTAAAGATTCTCAGGAGGATCCTTCACTATCTCTCTCCCTCAGCACGTAAGCAGGTGGCAGTGGCATTGATAAGTTCAAGGTTGGACTACTGTAATGCGCTTTATGTAGACTCCAACAAGGGGCTCATTCAGCAATTACAGGTCGTTCAAAATGCGGCTGCTCGTTTTGTCTTAGCACTTCCCAACGCCTCATCTGCTACGATGGCTAGAAAGAGCCTTCATTGGCTCCCTATTCATCTCAGGATCTCGTTTAAGATCCTATGTCTTGTCTATCGAGCTTTGGCAGAGGGTTTTTCTGATCCCCTTGGTGCCTTGCTGACCCGTTACCAGCCTTGTAGATCTTTGAGATCTTCAGAGATGAATTTGTTGGTTGTCCCACCTTCCAAAAGGGCACGCTGGGGAAACAGAGCTTTTTCCATTGCTGCCCCCAAACTATGGAACCTGTTACCTCTTGAGATTAAGATGCAACCCTCTCTGTCTTCTTTTAAAAAAGCGCTCAAGACCTGGGGTTTTGTCAGGGCATTTCCGTAATTAGGACTATTCTCTGATAGCTGGTATTATTTGGTTATGCGCCTTGACGCCCACCTGGGCTTAGTTGCGCGATAAAAATTGTTTTTCATTTCATTTCATTTCTGATGCGACCGCTGCAGTGAGGGTCGCATCATGATTTGGGTGGCGGGACCGCTGCATGGTAGGCGGTTGGACCCGTTTCCGCTAGGGTGGTGGGCGGACTTAAGTTTGCCCGCCATCCTAATCAACCCCTAAGTTCGAAAACAAATACAAAACAAAACATAAAAATGTAATTTATAAATATAAATGTATATCAATTAACCAACAAATAGACCTAACTATAAAAAATTATAGATTTAATAAAAAACAAATCATTACTAACAAACACTTAACACTTTTCTCTTGCCAGCTTCTACAAACTGCTACCTACAACAAAATCATCAAAAATTATTAACAAAAAATAGTAAGGGGCCCATTAGGATGTCGGGCGCACTATGTCTGCCCGCCATCCCATCATAGAAAGGGACCACCCTCCATAAGGGCGGGGATCCATAGGGGAAATTAGGATGCGCCTGCCACAGTGGCAGGCGCATCCTGTATTTTTAACATTGCAGCGGGAGGTGCTTAAAGCACCACCCGCCGCAATGCTAAAAATACATGTTGTGCATTTCAAAGCACAATGTGACAGGCACCGCGCGGTGCCTGCCACGTTGTTCATTGAAATGCAAGTGCACCCTCCGCCCCATCGGACTCCATGGGGGCCCAATACGGGCCCCGACAGGTAGACTCTGCATACCTTTCTGTGGCGGAAGGCATTCCCCAGCACATTGTAATATGGCTGGCGGTGTCAAACAGACACTGCCACCATATTGCAGCCTTTTCCGCCCCAGTCGCAAGGCGACCAGGGCGGAAATGCGGCTGACAGTCTTTCCATCCGCCGCGGTCCCCCCATAATAATATGGCGGGGGTCATTCCTGCAAGGATGGCGGTCGGATCGCCCCCCCAGGCCGGCAGTGGCTACTGACGGCCTGGCGGGGGAGATCCACCCGCCATCCTAATGGACCCCTCAGTATTTTTTCTAACCATATAAAAATAGAAATTAAATAAATAAAATAACACAATACAATGTAACACTTTAATAATAATAACATTTTGCTTTTAAACCAACAGAAAAAAAACTGTGAATAAACATCAACAATCGTACAACAAATCCATCAAGAAAATAAAATCTAAATACATGTAAGTTTATTTTCAAATATATTAATTTTACAAAATCTTTACTGTTCAATATCGTATAATTATTAAATATGTATATATATATATTCTCAGATAGAACATGGCAGAAGGAGCAGAGTTCATTACTTCACAAAAGGGAAAACTACTTCTGTGCTACATGGGCTACACGTATGCACAAGAGAAAATGACTGGAAACAAAACACATTTGAAAAGCAGTAAATATTCCTCTAGTTCTTCCTATGGGAAAGCCAATACAATAGAAACCAATGTAGTAAATATCAAAGAACACAGCCATCCCGCCAATGTTCCTGAAATTGAGGTTAGAGATGCTTTTGAGACAATCAGAGAAGCAAGTACCAGCTCCCAACAGATAAGTACCGAAATACTTACAAAAATGTGAACTAGGGTACCTTAATATGTCACAGGACAACTACCATCTGTCCCTCCTCTGAAGAGATTAATTGCACAAACTAAAAGAGCTACAGCTCATACACTACCCACCCCCCCAAACGTTTGCCGAAATACAAATATTACCAGAATACACCATCACCCACAAAGAGGAAAAGTGTATTCTACATGATAGCAACAGTCATGAAAAGGAATTATCATCTTTGAGACAAACAATAACTTACAAAAACTTAAAAACTGTGAAACGTGGATGAGGGTTGTACATTCAAAGTTTGCCCCAAGCCTTTTTATCAACTATATACTATCCACGGCAAATATGAGGATACTAACATCCCCTTCATATACGCACTCTTCACTAATAAACAAAACACCACATATATAGAGCCCCTAACAATATTAAAACAATACACCGACAACTACTTACCTCAATAAATCAGCATTGATTTTGAACAACCAATGGTCAATCAATTTAAAAAATATACCCACACACTGCAATACAAGGTTGCTATTACCACTTTAACCAAACATTCTGGAGACGCCTACAAAAATCGGTACAAAAGGGGGTGGTGATGGACGGAGCATCTGAATCAATCAAACACTCACACCCATTCAAAAGATCTGGGTTTACTCCATCACCGTTCTTTAGCCCACTCTACCACCCCAGTTCAGACATGGCTATATGCAAATCAGTCTGACCCTGTGCCTCATGGGAACAGTCCAGCCCAAACTGCCAAGCCATGTCTTCCCTGGACCGGAAACAAGCTTCCGAGGACCGGTTTCCGGCATTCCAGCCGTATTCAGCCCGGCTTGCTTGAATCCAGTGTCAAAGTGAGCAAGAGACTCACGTCTGAGCATACCCTGCCATACTTATGGTGGTCAAAAGCGGTACAAAAGAGGGTGGTGATGGACGGAGCATCTGAATCAATCAAACACTCACACCCAGTCAAAAGATCTGGGTTTAATCCATCACCGTTCTTTAGGCCACTCTGCCACCCCAGTTCAAACATTCTGGAGACACCTACAAAAATCTACTTTCAGTATAGATTAAGCCACCAATAGCAACTTTTCCTAACAAATAAAGACATCAACAGCCCTTAATAGCAATATGTAGCAATAACTGCAGCACCAAACCATTATCACCTACTTCTTGAAAGCCCATTCTATCAAGCAAATGAAACTAAACTATCTCCCTTCCTAGAATACTTTGAAGACACTTGAGTGGGAAGACTACATAGGCCAGGGAACCGTAGACAACCCAAGTTCTAAATATCCTAGTGGAATGTCTACGACAGTACTCTAGCTCAAAGAGCTAAAACCAACAATGTGGTGGAAGTATGGTACAATGCCTTCCAAGCCATAAAGGAGAAGGACAACCAACCCTATATGAACTTATAGAAGCTAATAAAAAAGAACAAGCGGTACAGGCGGTGTGCGTTGCGATGGAAAACCTTTACGCCACGTGTCGAACAGCAGCAATCATTCAAGCACCATAGAAAGGCTGGTGTGGATGTACTTTGGGGGCCCGATACATCCCCCCTTATGCAGGGGCTGGTTGTTTGTACACTTGAGGGGCACTTATGGTGCCCCCTTACATTTCCCTTCACCATGTGACAGGCACCACATGGTGCCTGCCATGTAGTGCAGGGAAATGTAAATAGTGAATTTTTAACATTGCAGTAGGTGCTGCAGCCCTTGCTGTAATGTTAAATGTGCCATTTGCAGCTGCTGTGGTGGCAGTAGCATCGTAATGTCATTATTGGGACCGCCACCTTATTGGCGGCCGGTCCCAATCTCCAGGGGATTGACGGACGAACTGAAGTCAATCCACAACCGTAATGAGCCCCTAACATAATCTCCTTTCTTATTTAAATGTACATACAAAATGTAAAAATAAAATAACTAATGAACAATAAAAATGCTAACTCCAAAACCAGCTAAACTCAGTAAAAATGCGGAAAAATAAACCGTAATAAATTACTATTCCAACTCCAAAACACAAAAAACTCATGGGAAGTGCTGGATAATAAAACATACCAAATTACTATTATAACTCCAAAACCAACTAAACTCAGGGAGAAAGTGCTAGAAAATACGAAAATGTTTCTCAGGATAAAGTCTGTTCCGGTAAGAGCACTAAACAATTTCTTTAAACAGTTGCAGAGAGATTAAAGAAATACAATAATAAGGAGAGGAAAAAAAAGTTTTACAACTAAGCACAAAGTAAACAAGAATTTTAATGGTTAAAAACATTAGCTTTTAGAAAAACAACACGTTATAAGAAGAAAAAAACAATTTAAAGAGATACATATAGGAGTTTCTCGAACTAGAGTAATTCAAAATGTATTAAAAGTATTAAAGGATATCAGCAGCGTATAGGAAGAAGCAACTTATTTAAAGTGTTGTAGATACTGCTTTTGAATTGAAACAAACATTATTTATATAATAAATTACTATTCCAACTCCAAAACCAACAAAACTCAGGGAAAGTGCTGGATAATAAAACATAATAAATTACTATTCCAACTTCAAAAGCAACAAACTCAGAGAAAGTGCTGCATAATAAACCATAATAAATAACTAGTCCAACTCCAAAACCAACAAAACTCAGGGAAATGCTGTATAATAAAACATAGTAAATTACTATTCCAACTCCAAATCAAATTAAACTCAGGGAAAGTGCTGAATAATAAACCATAATAAATACCTATTATAGAAAGGTATTTACACGCACGCGCGCAATACTGCTGTGATTTTTGTGTACAGCGCTGCTTACTCTGACATTTAGCGCTCTTTGAATTTTATTGCATCTAAATTGTATGTTCCCCTGCTTTTACTTATTTCTCGCAGTGCCCACACACTTGCACGGTAATTGGACCCCCCACCGCGTTTTGAGCGGACTCTGTTGTTTTTTGCCTACCTTCTCGCCGGCACCTGGTCGCCATCTTGGGGGTGGCTAGTGCAGATCGCGCCACTGGTTGGAGCGCTCTAGCGCTTCTTAGGAGCCCAGCTGAGCCGATACTTAAGGCGAGCAGATTACTTGCTCGGCCTTGGAAAGGTATTTACACGCACGCAAAAAATACTGCTGTGATTCTTGTGTACAGCGCTGCTTACTCTGACATTTAGCGCTCTTTGAATTTTATCGGATCTAAATTGTATGTTCCCCTGCTTTTACTTATTTCTCACAGTGCCCACACACTTGCACGGTAATTGGACCCCCCACCGCGTTTTGAGCGGACTCTGTTGTTTTTTGCCTACCTTCTCGCCGGCACCTGGTCGCCATCTTGGGGGTGGCTAGTGCAGATCGCGCCACTGGTTGGAGCGCTGTAGCGCTTCTTAGGAGCCCAGCTGAGCCGATACTTAAAGCTCGCCCTATTCGCGCAGCGGTGACGCGCAGCGGCAGCGCCTGACTCGCGCCTGAGATCAAGCCAGAGTCTACCCGTCTGCGCCCGTCAGCGCTAAGGAAGTGCGGTGTGCGGCAGAACTCCTTCTTCCTCGTCATGGCCTCTTCTACCATCAGATACTGTAGAGCAGACTTACTGGCCTTTCGAGAACGGCTTTCCATCTGTCCTCTTCCGCTAGTAACGCCGCTAAAGGGCCCTTATCGGAGCACTTGCTGTTGCTGGCGCCTGCCTCCCCCTTCCCGCGTTAGTTCCTTAGAAACCTCTTCCCGGCAGATTAACGTGTCAGGGGTGAATACGGTTAGTATATACAGCTTAAATGTCAGATCTCTGGTCAAACACCAGGGGGAGATCTTTGATATTGTTACTAATGATTCCCCGGATGTGTTCTTCATGACCGAGACCTGGCTACAGGATGCTGATACTGCGATTTTAAACCTTGCTTTCCCCCCTGATTACACCGTGGCTACTCTTAACCGCGGCTCTAGAGGGGGTGGAATCGCTATGGCAGTGAAACGTCGTTTTCCCTGCGAATGGAAAGAACTAAAACTTCCGGGCTGCGAATGTGCCCGCTTTAGAATCTCTCTTTCCCACTGCTACAGCCTTTCAGGTCTCCTAATATATCGGCCTCCGGGCTGCGATGCCGCCATTAGGGCCGCTCTCCCGGACGTCATTAGCACAGAGGCTCTTGGCTGTGCGAATTTTAATGTGGTAGGCGACCTCAACCTGCATTTCGACAGTATTTCTCAACCCTCCATTAAGAGCTGCCTAGCTGATCTAGAAGCCTTGCAGCTCCTACAGAGAGTGTCATCCCCCACCCATTCAGGCGGGCACACACTGGACCCGTTCTTCACCACCTTAGAGGACATCACCATATGTCCACCTGTCCAGCTAACATGGACGGACCATATGCTGGTGAAGGCATTTATTCCCGTGGCAGATCCTCTTCTTGTGACACAAAATAAAACCTCTCTTTCTCGCCAGTGGGGTAAATTAAAACTAGAAGATTTCTACTTTCTACTAGGAAAGACACCCTTACCTCCCTTTTCGGATGTTGACTGTGGGTATGACTCATTCTGCATCTGGATTGGCACGGCCTTGGATTCTCTTATTCCCCTGGTACGTTCCAAGTGCCGGACTAAGGCTCACAGCCCATGGTACGATGAGACCTTGGCGTCTCTTAAGGGAGAGTGTAGGCAAGCAGAAAGGCGATGGACGAAAGCCTATGACCCCGCGCTCAAAACCTGCTACCTTACTTTAACCAAGGCATATCATAGAGCAGTCTGTCGAACACGTGCCGCATATTATGCGCAGGAGTTTCGGAACAGCCCTAACCCCTCTAAACTAATCTTCAAGGTCCTAAAGGACCTTACGACTAAGAGGGCTTCTGCAGCAGAAATTTGCACAGACTCTCACTGCGAGAGTCTGGCCTCTTTCTTTGTGCAAAAGGTACAAGCAATCTCTTGCACCTTCCCAACTATCATGCACCGCGCGGATTCAGTCGACTGTCCAAAGGGCAATGATATGACCCTGGATATGCTAGCCCCCTTTTCTGAGGAGGGTTTTGATCTATTGAGCCAAAAAATCAAATCCGGTTCTCCTGCAGACCCCCTCAAACCGGCCCAGTTTAAAAACATGCAGGTAACATGTCGTTCACCCTTGCTGGCCCTCATCAACATGTCACTGGCCTCAGGGATTGTGCCCTCCAAGTGGAAGCAAGCGGTAGTCACACCCATCCTAAAAAAGCCTACCCTAGATCCTTTAAAACCCGAGAACTATCGCCCCATCTCACTGCTGCCGTGGGCTGCTAAAGTCACCGAAGCCCACGTGAATGGGATCCTGGCCGATCACCTTGCCAAAGCTAACATCTTGGATCCCACGCAAAATGGTTTTCGTGCAGGCCACAGCACTGAGACTGCCTTGTTATACATGGTCGAACATCTGCGCTCCGTGCTGGACACCGGACGAACAGCGGCACTCTTGTTGTTAGATCTGAGTGCCGCCTTCGATACGGTGTCCCACGAGATCCTGTTGCGGCGGTTAGAGGAAGCGGGGGTCAGGGGTGTGGCTTTAGGATCGTTCCGCTCCTTCCTTTCCAACAGATCTATTCAGGTTGCGATACCACCCGGCAAATCCACCTCTCACCCGCTCACCTTGGGGGTCCCACAGGGATCATCTTTGAGCCCCACTCTATTTAATCTATATGTAAGACCGCTGGCTGCGCTAGTCAAACGCTGGGGCCTGACAATGGTGTCCTATGCGGATGACATGCAGTTGGCGGTCACATTAAGTGAGGACTCAGCCGTGGACGCCCTCAACTTCTGTGAGGGGCTACGTGCGGTGGCCAATTGGATGAACCAAAATTGTCTCCAATTGAACACAAAGAAGACAGAGGTGATGGTGGTCGGTAAGCAACCTGGATGGTGGAATGACAACTGGTGGCCCCCCGAGCTAGGAATGATCCCTTCTCCTGCTATGGAGATAAAAAATCTCGGGGTCTGGCTAGACCCTACACTTAGTTTTACCTGCCAGACTAAGAGGGTGGCTGCCTCCTGTTTTGGCATAATCAGGGGTATCAGGCCGGTGCTTAACTTCTTCGATGCCCCTACTAGACAGCTTGTGGTACAGGCCTCTGTACTATTTAGGATAGATTATGCCAGTGCTCTGCTAGCAGGTACGAACAAGGCAGAACATATGCGGCTTCAACGCGTGCAGAATGCCGCCGCAAGAGCGGTATTAGGGTTGCCCAGACGTTGTTCAGTGTCCAGAGCACTGCAATCGCTCCATTGGTTGCCTGTTGCTCAGCGGATCGAGTTCAAGGTGCTCTGCCTGGCCTTTAAAATTCTGAAAGGCACGGCCCCACCTATTCTGATGAACTTACTGACCCCGTATGTTCCCTTTCGATCCTTGAGATCGATGGGCCAGAATTTCTCTATTGTCCCACGCTTTCGGCTGAGTAGGATTGGAGGCCGCTCCTTTCGAGTAGTAGCCGCCAAATTATGGAACTCGCTTCCTAGTGAAATTCGAGCTCTGGAAGATTTGTTCCAGTTCAGGCGTGCCATCAAAACTCTTCTTTTTAATAAAAATTCCTGATCCTGTTTCATTTGTGTGATGTTATGTATACTTTCCTTGGCGCCAGGATGCCCCTTTGCTGGGGCAGCTGTGCGCGGTACAAAAACCATTAACATAACATATCATAACATAACCTATTCCAAATCCAAATGTATAATTTCAAAAAACTTTTTTATCAACAGTATTTGAATAATAAAATGATCATCTAATAAACAAATCAAATGTATCTTTACATTTATTTTTAAATACATTGTAATATAAATAAAAATACCTGAAAACAAGTATAACCTCAAAAATATGTAATTTTAGTAACAATAATAAAAATTCAAAAAGAAAAGAATTTTTCAAAAATTACTTATAAAAAAAAGTATTTTTAAAGAACATTCAAAGATTACTCTCTAGCCTTATCCCCTATAAAGGCAACATCACACTACTAAACTATCTAAAAAAACTTTCATTTTTATTTAAAAAATCTAATATTTTATATAATTACTCCCCACCCTTATACCCTATACACCCAACATCCCGCTCCTAAAACCTGACTAAAAATGAAAAAACATTTTAACATACATTGTCTTTATAAAAAATATATATTAACTAATACTAAATGAATAATAAAAAATACCAACATTGAACAAAAAAATATATAATTTAGACCTATATTTATGACATAGAAATTTACAAAATCGCTATTTCTGCATTACATTACATTCAATATTTTTTACAACGAAAAAACGTACCTCGATATTTTGTACCATCGATATTCTTGACTCAATATTGATGCAATTTGATATTTCATTTTAAGAAATGTTTATTTTGTTTTAAGAACATACAAGATAATGATAACAAGTCATATATATCAGTCAAAGAAAGCAACAAAGATGATATAGAATGACTATGAATATTAAATCAATTAGGAGTAAGAGGGGGGAGGGGACAAAGGAAGTTAGAAAAGAAAGCTAGAAAAGAATTTGATATTTCAACATCGATATTCTCTCTCTGCACCCTGTATATTTGTCTAGGCCCAACACTCTGAGTAGACGCTGAACAGTGATGCTGCAAGACAAAAGTGAGGTTTTAGACATGTCGGCAGAGGGATTAGTGACTAGGCTACTTCGTATGAGTCTGCGGAAATGTACACTTGAAATACGCCACATACATCCTGATGTTTGTTTGAAATGGGAACTGTAGTCTTTCAAGTTTAAAGGTCTGCATGATCTTGTGATGGAGGTATGTCTCTACTTGGGCTTGTATTCTCATACCTGTTATGCATCTGAAGATGCTACTTGTGTGTAACACAGGTATACAACTATTTGTATGTTTCTATTATGTGTGATGAGACCAGCAAAAGTTAGAGATGCATGCATGCATATTTTTAGGAACATGGCGAGACTTACAATAGTAATATTGCAAAGATTGCTGTTTTGCATTTCTGGAGTTCTCTTGTTTCTTTCTGCACTTGTTTTGGCTGTTTCTGCACCTCTGTTACTTCTTTCTGTATTTATGTTGCATCTTTCTGCACCTTTCTTATCTCTTTCCTGCACCTCTGTTGCTTTTTTTCTGAACTTCTCTTGTTTCTTTCAATAGCTTTTTTGCTTCTTGCTGCAGCCCTTTTTTCCCTTTCTGCAGCTCTCTTCCCTATTTCTACACCTTTCTTGCGTGTTACTGCACTTTTGTTGTGTCTTTCGGAAGCTTATTTTCCTTTTTGCGCATCTCTTGATTCCTTATGCATTCCTCTTTGTGCACCTGTGTTGCTTTTTTCTAGACTTATCTTCCTACTTTCTGCACCTGTTTTGGTTCTTTTGAGACTCATCTTGCTTATTTCTGTTCCTATGTTGCCTCTTCCTATGCTTCTCTTTCCTCTTTCTGCACCTCTGTTGCCTCTTTGCGCAGTTCTCTTGCTTCTTTTTGCACCCCTCTTGCCTTTTCTGCATGCCCTTTTCATCTTTTTGCATCCTTCTTTTTTCTGTATTTCTCTTGCTTCTTTCTGCACCTCTGTTGTCTCTTTCTACATCCCACTTCCCTGTTGCTGTACCTCACTTGCTTCTTTATGTGCTTCATCTTACTTATTTATGCAGTTATTTTTGCTCTTTCAGCAGTTCTCTTGATTCTTTATGTACCTCTCTTCTGGTTTCTGCAATCTTTTTGCCTGTTTTTGCAACCCTCTTGCCTCTTTGTGCACCTCTCTTGCATGTTTGTGCATCGCTGTTGTGTCTTTGTGCACATCTATTGTCTCTTCCTGCACCTATGTTGCTTATTACTGCATTTCTCACATGTTTCAGTAGCTGTGTGGTCGTTTGTGTATTTCCTTTTTCTGTTTCTAAACCTTTCATTTTCTTTCAGTCGCTTTCTTTCTCTTTCACCACCTTTTTCCTGTTTATGCAGTTGTTTTCCTTCTTTCTACAGTTTTCTTTTTTATTTGTTATAAAGAGAATAGCAAGGAATTGTAATTAAGTGCGTACTAGTTATTATGAATATTGAGATGTTATTAATGTTAAATACTTAATTGACATAAGAAACTATTCTTTCTTTTTTAGAAATTATTTTGTTTGGATTACTATTTGAAGATGGCAAGAAAACACAAAAAGAGAAGACAACAAAGAAAAGAAAAGTATTTAAACTAAACTAAAAGGAGTACACTAGAAAAATACCAAAATGTCACTCAGGATTAAGTCTGTCCCGGTAAGAGTACTAAACAATTTCTTTCAACAGTTGCAGAGAGATTAAAGAAAGACAATATTAATGAGAGGAAAAAGAAAAGTTTTACAACTAAGCAGAAAGTAAACAAGAATTTTAATGGTAAAAAACATTAGCTTTTAGAAAAACAACACGTTATAAGAAGAAAAAAACTATTTAAAGAGATACATATAGGAGTTTCTAGAACTAGAGTCATTCAAAATGTATTAAAAGATTGTAAAAAGTACTAAAGGAGATCAGCAGCGTATACGAAGAAGCAACACATTTAAAGTGTTGTAGATACTCCTTTTGAATTAAAACAAAGATTATTTATATTACTATTAATGACAACATTGGATAAAACAATGGTGCTTATGAAAGAGAAAAGAAAAAGACTTAATAGAAGTGACTTTTGTAAAACGTTACTGGTGAATAGAAGCACACTTCTAGAACTGAGCCTTTCTTTAATGACGAAAGCTACTTTCAACAGAACACATGCCGGTGATTCTAGTGGTCAATGCTATGAGATGGTTGTCCCATTTCAAAAGAAAAAATGGTTGTTAGGAGTGTAGAAGAAGTAATAGCTGAAGAAGTTCAAGGGAAGTGTACACAAGCTCCTGTATATAAGTGGGATTATAGCAGTATTTGCGAATATGTTCTTGGGAAAAATGCATAAAAATGTCTCAAACTGAAGATTAACATGTTACAAGGACCATGTTATATATAATTATGAAAAGGACCATGTAATATATGAAAATATACTAACTTGCATGGTCATTCTCTGGCTTGTGTTTCTAGAAAAGTGTGTTGATGTACTTTTCATCATTTAAGAATATTAGCAGTACACCATTCAGAAATGCAAAAGTTAGTAAGAAGACTCTACTATGTAAAAAGTCCTGCATTATGTTTACATGAAATGAACACAGCTCTTCTGCACGGTTCACTATCAGATGTACAAAAAGTTTGTGATGATGTACAGTTTCGTTTTTTTGGTTTACAAGAGGAATGTAGGGAAAGTGAGAGCTTGATAAGTGTAGGTGTTGAAGAACAGGTAAAAGAGATTAGTATTGATGAGTTTGCAGAAGAAATTACAAAGTTTAAGACAGTTTCATCTGATAAATTAAACTATGTTTGTATTCGTGGTCTACGTACTCACTATAGAAGTCAAACTAGAAATGTTAATTTATATTTAAAAAAGTGAAAAGGAGAACAATGCTAAGTGGAAGAAATTTGGTGCTTATTTGTTGGTAGAAGGTCGGTTTAAGTTGGCTACTGATCAACTTATTTGTAAATATTGTTACAACAAATTAGAAGCGAACAAAATGCCAGCTAGAGCATTATATACCAACTTAGAGTTGGTATCTATTCCTCAGGAACTTGTAGATTTGAATGCATATGAGTCCATTCCTATTCAATCTGTGCATCCATTTCAGGCTATAGTTCGTGTGAAGCCTAAACAGGTAAGGTGCCACCAACAGATTTATAAAGAGGTCAGAAAGAAAGAGTTTTGTACTTACCTGTAGATTTTAAGAAAAATATTGAAACTGTTGATGTAGACAGGGAGGAAAATGAGCCAGTAGGTATTTCAGTAAATGATGTACCAACAAAGGGTCGAAAAATATCACAAAAGTTTGTAGATGTTCATAAACCTCAAAAGGCTACATTATATCTGGTATAAAATTTCCAATGTTTCAGTGAAACCTAAATCGATTCATATTTTGCAATGCCACTCGTGCTTGAAATTAAGCATGGGCTGAAAATCCGTTACGCTCGCGGATTTTGCGGATTTTTGGTAAATTCGCAATCCGCGAGATTCGCGAATTTCCCGCAAAATCCGCAAATTCGCACGCAGCAGATTTTTTTTCTTTGCGGTGTAAGTTCGCAATTGCGAACATGTAGGTGCAGTGGGCAGCAACAATCTCGCACTCGCGAAATTACAAAAATTGCAATTCCGCACAACAAATCTACTAGCACGCAGCATAGACCTTCTGAAAATGATTATTTTTATCAGAATAACTCCTCAGGTTGACATTTGCCTGCACTTTTTTAGATTTGAGGCCTTTTGATTTTCTTTGGATAACTTTTAAATTAGAAATCAACTTTCTCATATAAGCTTGGTGGGGCATTAAAGTTGCTGTAATGCTGCTCTGCAGAAAAACGAGTTTTGCAAAAGTGAAAGCAGGTTCAAAAGTTCAAACTCATCATTAGTAACCGTTCCCTGTAGTGCTTCCTGACAAGGGCCCCTCCAAAGTTCAGTTGCTAGTTGCAACAATTGTTCAGTTGCTAGTTGCAACAATTGTATGACCCTGCTCTGACCCTCACAGCAGGCTCATAGAATAGCTACAAGTAGGCCACAAAGGTCCTGGAAAAAAAATTTGCACTGCAACAGAAAGCAAATTACAGATAAGGATGCAGGTGCCAGACTGGAATTTTAAAACAGTGACACATTAATAAATCAACCCCAAATTAATTCATGTCAGTTGAAGCAGGCAGGTGTGCTTGCTTTTTCCCCCCATAATCTACAGTGATGATGAACCAGAGGGTGGCATAAGGCATTGATGTACCAGAGGGTGGCATGGGTAAAACAGAGGGTGGCAGGGGTGAAACAGAGGGTGCTGGGAACCTATGATGATGAACCAGACGTAGAAACAACATAATCATGACCATTGCGAGCCGACATGTAAGTTCGCGATTGCGAACTGTTACAAAACCCTCGCGAACTGTCAGAAATCCTTGCAAACTGGCAGAAATCCTTGCGAACACAAAAAAAAAATCCGCAAATTCGCGAGAATTTGCGGATTTTGCGGATTGCGAGTTCGCAAATTCGCAAAATTCGCGAACGCCAGATTCACAAAATTCGCCCATGCTTACTTGAAATATGTTATATCACTGTTACAAGGTCCTACACAATGTGTGCAGGAATAGTTTCCCAAATAGTGGAGAAAATGAGGAAGAAATCAGTATGCAATCACTAATTCATGTCGTTATTTTCCATTCCTCCTGGAAAAACCTAGAACAGACTAAATATTGCAGTATTCCCACACCAACCATATTTGCTGAACCCCATGGTACCGACAATTGCAGAGGCATTGTCATCAGTGCAGTTTTCCTGCAAAAAAATAAAATAAATGGACACTATTCACAAAAGTAAATTTGCAAATAGGATCTCTGCTGCCTTCATTCAACTGCACTGCTGCCTTTACTCAACTGCATTACCCGCATTGCTTACTTAATTTTCCTGTGCCTGATTATGCCGGTGCCACTGCCCCTAGCGTAGCGATATTGCAGACTGTGCCCCAATCTCGCCTAGTTTTGCTTTTCTTTCTGCTGCCATTTTGTTGTTTGTTTGCCTCCCAGCCCCTCCCTCCACCCACTGAAGTTAAGGATCGTCCCATGTGTCCAAGCGCTGTGACCGTCCTGGCTTGCTCAGAAGCGGTCGCTCCCCACGCTCCCTGATTCATCTGGGTATCGTAGCGCCATTGTGCTCTGATTAATTTGTGCATCGCTCCTATTGATCCTGCTTACTGCCGCTTTTATTTATCTGTGTTTCACTGTGTTTGACTTTATTGTTAGCACTGTATTTTGACTGCTGCCTTCATTCAACTGCACTGCTGCCTTTACTCAACTGTATTACCCGCATTGCTTACTTAAGTTTCCTGTGCCTGATTGTGCCGGTGCCACTGCCCCTAGCGTAGCGATATTGCAGACTGTGCCCCAATCTCGCCTAGTTTCGCTTTTCTTTCTGCTGCCATTTTGTTGTTTGTTTGCCTCCCAGCCCGTCCCTCCACCCAGCTCCCGCCTCCCAGCTGCTCCTCCCTTGCCCCGCCCCCCTCCAATATCTACATATGACAGTCGCATTTGCGCGCAGCTTTTACGCACAGCGAACATGCCCTATGCGCGCCGAAGGTGCGCCAAAGGTAAGCCTGTCTTCGCCCTTCCGCGCCTGGACCGCGCCCAGCACCAGGCCCCCTCGTTCCCGCAACTTCCACTCGACCCGCATAACGTACAACACCGCAACCCTCTCTGCTCTCAACTCCGGCCGTCACCTAAACTGCTACCAAGCCGCCCCAGGACACACCCATGGAGCCTTCATCTGCCACTCCTGCAAGTTCGACTGTATCAGGACCCACACTAAATCCACAAACGCCAAACAGAGTTCCGACCCTAACCATCTGAAGTGCATCCTGCTCAACACCCGATCTGTCCACAAACACGCCACTGAATTATGGAATCTACTAGACACCAATACGCCGGACGTCGCCTTTCTTACAGAAACCTGGATGAACGCCTCATCTGCACCCGACATCGCCATAGCCATCCCGAACGGTTACAAGATCATTCGAAAAGATTGCATTAACCAAACAGGAGGAGGCATAGCCATCGTCCATAAGAACACCATCCGCATCACGACCAGTTCCGATGACAACTTCACAACCGCCGAACACCTTCACTTCCAGATTCACACCGACCCTAAGACCACACTCAGAGGCACCCTCATCTACAGACCACCAGGACACCGCACACATTTCAGCGAAGACATCACTGACTTCATCAGCCCACACGCCCTCCCCTCCGAGGACTACATTCTCCTTGGGGACCTAAACTTCCACCTGGAAAAGAACAACGACAGAAACACCACCACCCTTCTGGACAACCTCGCTAATCTCGGACTTAAAAATCTGGTAAACACCCCTACTCACTACGCCGGTCACACGCTCGACCCAATCTTCTCCTCCAGCAAGCACATCTTCTTCAATCACGCCACAGAACTCTAATGGACGGAGCATTGCTGCGTCCACTTCAATTACAGAAAGACCATGACCCACCACCAACCACAACAAATCCCCCGCAGAAACTAGAACAAAATTACCACCGACCAGCTCAACACATCGCTTTTTCAAAACCCTCCCGCCAAATCCCTGGACCCAAATGAAGCAGCCATCAACCTTACACAATGGATCACACATTGCGCTAACGAATTAGCACCCTTGAAAAACAATCACAACAAGCCAGGTCTAGAAAAAGCCCCCTGGTTCAATGACGAACTTAAGAAATCCAAAAATACCTGCCGCACCCTCGAGAAAGCCTGGCGAAAAAACCCAACCACAAACAGTATGACCGCCTTCAAGAACGCCACCCGTAAGCACCATCAGCTAATCCGATCCACCAAGAAATCAGCATTCAAGGATCGACGTGACAACAACGCCCACAACAGCAAGGAACTTTTCAACATCGTCAAAGAGTTTACCAACCCCAGTGCCGGCACCAATGACATCACCCCCTCTCAAGACCTCTGCTACTCTCTAGCCTCGTTCTTCCACTGCAAAATCACTGACATACTGTTCTGACCGTGTTTTTGGCTCTATTTCTGAGTGATGGTGACTTTAAGCTTGCTACCATCCTGGATCCCTATTCTTAGCTTGTTTTGGTCCTTTTAGGCCCCTTTTCAGATCTAGAAGCATAAACTAGAGGATAGCTGCTTTATATGATGATAGAGCCCTTATTCCTGACTCTAATCCATCTATTGCCTATTGGCTTTGACATAATTATGTGTCCTTTTATCATCCTACCTATAGTAGAGGGTGGATCCTGTAGTCCTGACTTTATATTATGGTTTGTGTATGTAATCTGACAGAGCTAAGTGTCTATTTCATCCTTTTCGGGCCTACAAGTCCCAGAACTAGAGAGACTCTGTTTTGCTTTCTGTCCCTGCAGACTGAGATGCTTGCAGGGTAAAGGTGATGTTTTAGTTATGAGGTGTTGTTCACTTGGAGAGAACCGGCCTGGGACGGCCCTTATCAGTAGACTGTATTATTCTTTGTGTCCGGCTGGGTGTGTGCACTTGACGTGGAGTGGTGCAGGGATCTGATGGGCAGCAGGCTGATGACTGGAGCTTTCCATGAGGAGAGAGCAATCCATATTAGTGAAGTGCAGAAGAGGCGGGTCAGTCAGTTGGTGTTTGGAACAGAGAGCAGTCAGTCGGTTCTTGGAGAGAGAGAAGTCAGATGGTTTTTGGCGCTGAAGAGAACAGTCAGTTGGTGTTTGGAACAGAGAGAAGTCAGTCAGTGAGTTGGTGTTTGGAACAGAGAGCAGTCAGTTGGTTGCTGGAGTTGTCAGAAGCAGTTGTGAGCAGATGGTGTTTGGAGCTGGAGAGAGAAGGCAGATGATGTTTGGAGCTGAAGAAAGCAGTCAGAAGCAGTTACTTATCAGAAGGAGTTGTGATCAGCTGGAGCAGGCAGTTAACAGCTGAAGTCTGGAGTGATGCCTTTTGGAAGAGACTGAAGTTATATCGTGGATTAGTCTGTGGGAGCAGCTGGAGTGAGTTGGACATTGGAGCTGGGATAATCAGACAGAGTGAAAAAGCTAGAGGACCGAACGGTTATCAGAGCGGCAGAAACTATATCATTAGACTGAAGCTGAAAGGTGAAGACAGTTCATGGGGGAGAGGAATCCAGTGCAGAGTGATCAGCGCAGATCTAGCGTTCCATGGCTGTTGGTACCGGGGCACTCTTGGCGCCATTTCCGGCGCTTGCTGCGGCCACACCCCTTTTCGAGGCCACGCCCCCTTCCTAGCCCTTAAAAGGCGCTGAATACAAACGCATAGGCAGATTGACAGACACTCCTGAGGCGGAAAGCCGGGAGCACGATTCTTGTGAAAATTGTTTTTTAAAAATTTGAGTGTCACCTTATTCTTGTATTTTTAATCACTCACCCTTGCTCCTTTAAACTGCTGCTTGCAGACCTCATTTCGCCCAGACCACCCGTGCAGCGGATCTAGCGTTCCACGGCTGTTGGTACCGGGACACTCTTGGCGCCATTTCCGGCGCTTGGCGCGGCCACGCCCCTTTTCGAGGCCACGCCCCCTTCCTAGCCCTTAAAAGGCGCTGAATACAAAAGCCTAGGCAGATTGACAGACACTCCTGAGGTGGAAAGCCGGGAGCACGATTCTTGTGAAAATTGTTTTTTAAAAATTTGAGTGTCACCTTATTCTTGTATTTTTAATCACTCACCCTTGCTCCTTTAAACTGCTGCTTGCAGACCTCATTTCGCCCAGACCACCCGTGCAGCGGATCTAGCGTTCCACGGCTGTTGGAACCAGGACACTCTTGGCGCCATTTCCGGCGCTTGCCGCGGCCACACCCCATTTCGAGGCCACCCCCCCACCCCCCTTTCACAGACCCATAAATCATGTGTAGATTTCGGACGCTCAGCGGACGAGCGCAGCGGGCACGTCGATTGCGCGCCTAAGGCAAGCCCGTCTGCGCCCGTCCGCGGCCGACCGGGGCTGGGGGCATGCCACTTTGCTCAAATAATCACTTGCTCCTCCACACAACTACGCAGTCTTCAGGGCCCCTGGCCCCTCCCTGCCTCCACTTGCTCTCTCATATCTGCACATGACCTTTCCCCCGCCCCTTCATCTCCCAACCCTCTCGCTCCCCCCACTCCCTCTCACTCTCCCAGAGAAGACGCCAGCCCAGTCTCACTTAAGACTCTCTCGGCCTATTATCTCAACACCCGGTCAGCAGTAGCCCACTCACACGAACTGTCGGTATTGCTAGACCTCCACGCACCTAACAGAGACTTGGTTCAACGAGGATTCTCTCCCTACCCTACTGGCCACTCTTCCCGCTCCATAATATGCTCTTCGAGCAGACCGTTCAAATGGTAGAAATGGGGGCGGCGTAGCAGTGATCGCCCGGTCCGATCTCCCCTTCCAATGTCTACCCCTGCCAGATATTGCTACAACAGAGTACCTAGCCATCCGCACTACTTCTATCACTCCCCCTCTTACTTGTGTCCTCACTTACCGGCCCCCTCAATCACCCTTATCCTTCCTCCCCAATTTTCAGGAGGTACTATCCACACTGACGGTCAATAACTCCTCCATTTTATTACTGGGAGATTTTAACTTTTGGCCTTCAGATCCTGCGGAATGCCCGTCCTCTAGGGAATTCTCAGATACACTCCAATCCCTTAATTTTGTATCACATGTTCATTACCCCACTCACGTCACAGGACACATCTTAGACCAGATTTGGTCCTTGAACTGCCCGATAGACTCTCTGTCCATCTCGCCATGCACCTGGTCCGACCATCACTTGATTTCGTTTACCCTTCCCATCAATCCCTCTATCAGGCCCCCGCTTCCAAAGAATGTTTGGGTCCGCCCATGGAGCCGAGTGGATCCGGAGAATCTATCTGCGTTATTAGCCTCCTCCTACCCTACCCTTCAAGGCCTTTCCACTCTTTCTCAGGCCGCTGCCATTGAACATTGGCTTTCCTCTAGCTGTGATTCAATCACCCCATTGAAGCGGGTGACTTCTAAACGGGAGAAAGATGCCAACTTATGGTTCAACGAGGATCTTAAAACCACCAAACTTGCAGTACGCCGCGCCGAGCGTGCCTGGAGGAGGAACTATTCTCCCTCACTTAGAGCTGAGTTTACCACTCTCCTTGCTCAATATAAGAAGGCCATCCTGGGACTACTTTTCCGCAAAGATTCATGCAGCTGAGAATCAACCGAGGGGAATCTTCACGATTGTCCACAAGTTGGCATTTTCCGACAGGACATCTCTCAAGCCCTCCCCGTCCCAGGACCTTTGCTACTCTTTAAATATTTTCTTTATCGAGAAGATTGCTACTATTAAAGCCAACATCCCTTCACCTCCCCGACATTTGTTGACCCTCAGTGCCCCCCACCCAAAGGACAACTCGATGCTTTTCCTCCCTTGACTAAAGATTCCTTGGCCTCAATATTTCCTCTTGTCAAATCCGGGTCCCCACTGGACACTTGCCCTGCACACATCCTTCGCCACATCTATACAACCTGTCCAGACCCCCCCTTCACTTCCTTAACAGTTCCCTTTCCCAGGGGGTTGTAGCCAACCCACTGAAAACCGCTGTTATTGTCCCCATCTTAAAAAAACCTGGCGCAGATCCTTCGATCCCGGCCAACTACCGCCCTATCTCCCTCCTACCATTCCTGGCGAAGGTGCTCGAACACCATGTCACCAGGTCCCTGAGCACCTTTGTGGAGGAGTATGGGATACTCGCTCCCCGCCAGGCCGGTTTCCGCCCAGCACACTCTACGGAGTCCGTAGTTCTCTCGGTCCTCGACAACCTCAGGGAGGGAATGGATACCAACCAGGCCCAGGCCTTGGTTCTCCTCGATCTTTCAGCCGCCTTTGACACGGTTGATCATACCATCTTACTCTCCCGTGTCAGGGCGGCGGGGATCGGAGGTACCGCTCTGGTATGGCTATCCTCCTTCCTGAGGGACCGCACCCAGGCTGTTCGCCTGGGTGACTTCTCTGCGGACTTCCGGAAAGTTCAGTGCGGGGTCCCCCAAGGTTCCTCCCTCTCACCCCTCTTGTTCAACCTTTATATTGCCCCTCTTATTTTTTCGCTACAGCAGATGGACGTCAGCATATACAATTATGCTGACGACCTTCAACTTGTTTTCAACCTGTCTTCTTCCCCTACTTCCATCTCAAACTTCCAGTCTATTATGACTTTTATCTAGGGCTGGATGAACTACAACCACCTGAAACTTAACCCGGATAAGACCAAGCTGGTGTTAACAGGTGGTTGCTCCAGTCCCTGGTCCTCACTCTTTTGGCCCCCTCCCCTAGGATCTCCCCCGGTCCCCTCTACCTCAGTTAAAACTCTAGGTATCAAACTCAATTCTCAGCTCACTCTTCACTCCCAGGTCAGTTCCGTGGTGTCCTCCTCCTTCCTGTCACTACGCACCATCCGCAAGGTATCTCGCTTTTTTACCTTCTATGCCTTGAAACTGATCATTTTGGCAATGGTCATTTCCCGCCTGGATTATGGCAACGCCCTATATGCGGGGATCCCTGCATATAGTCTACGGTGGTTGCAACTGATCCAGAACCAGGCGGCACGGTTGGTGTTCAATCTCCCGAAATCCCACCATGTAACTCCCCTTCTCAGATCTCTACACTGGCTTCCCGTCCGCGAACGCGTCCAGTTTAAACTTGCTTCTTTCACCTTTCAAGCACGACTGGGCGCGACTCCGGCCTTTATAACATCTGAAATTGTTCCCTATGTCCCAACCAGAGAACTGCGCTCCTCCTCGCAATTCCTGTTATCAGCCCCCCGCTTTCGAAGAAAGAAATGGGAAGGATCAAAGTTTGTAACCCTTGCCCCACTCCTGTGGAATTCCCTTCCTCTTGAGCTCAGATCCATAACTCTCTACCCTCAATTTCGGAAGAAACTTAAAGCCCACTTATTTGTCAAATGTTTTAACTAAACCACTTGGCGTTCCCCCCTCCTTTTCTGTTTCCCCTACTCCTACTTTGGAGATCTGTCTATTGCAGCGCCATGAAACCGCTGGTGAAAGTGCGCTATACAAATATTTTAAACTCAAACGCAGATGCATGTCCAAGAGTGCAGGGGAGAATCTGAGATGAGCCAAGGCACAGACGAGAGAGGAACCCAGATGACAGCTACAGCAAGACTTCATACTAATCAGGTGATATCTGTCCTGTTATATTAGTGCCCATAAACATTAATCTTGTCTTTTATTTCCTAGGCTAGATTCCCTACTGTATTGCTAATACTTTTTCTTTCAGCGGTGTGCAGTATAATCCATTCCCTTTTTAGCTATCTACAGTCCCTGTCAGTTACATGTGGATGTGTTATAGTAATAAAGCTATCCATTATAATAAAGAGACCCGCAGATCTGTGTATGTGTCTATTCCCCTTTTACTTTTCAGGCTATGTGTGATATTGTAGTGTTATATTGTTGATGTTATTTGTGAATAAAGGAACCCCAGTTCTTAATGAACAGCTGTGCAGATGTTATTCTTACGATGAAGTTAACCTTTCTTCTAGCCAGATGCTGTTATGTGAACGGATGCGACTCCCGTCCAGGTAAATGGAGAACTTGTATTTGATAATAACTCTTACACAGTGTTATTTGTCCATTCTTTTGTACCACATAAAATATAACAATTGCATATGAGACATCCCGAGTAGGTATTAGATGTATGAGAGAAACTTCCCAACAGAGAGAGAGATCTGAAGGTATTCATAGGAAAGTGATCGTCGTTGTGTAGCGGCGTTAATGAGAGCATTGACTGTAGTCGATGTGTATACCCACAAGATTGTGGCTTGAGAGAGCACCGGGGGGATACGGTGTGTAGTGAGATCGCCTCTAGGGAAAGCGGCGTTAATGAGAGCATTGATTGTAGTCAATGTGTATACCCACAAGATTGTGGCTTGTGTATGTATGAAATAGTGAGAGAGCACTGGGAGGACACAGTGCGTATACCCACAAGATTGTGGCTTGTGTAATAGTGAGAGCACCGGGGGGAAACGGTGTGTAGTGAGATCGCCTCTAGGGAAAGCGGCGTTAATGAGAGCATTGATTGTAGTCAATGTGTATACCCACAGGATTGTGGCTTATGTTTGTATGAAATAGTGAGAGCACTGGGAGGATACAGTGCATATACCCACAAGATTGTGGCTTGAGCGAGCACTGGGTGTAGTCAGTGTGTAATGGTAAGTAATCAGAACTGCCTCAGGGTAGATTAGTCTGGGCCCATGTGGCCGCAAGACTATATTGTATGAGTGTGGTGTTTTAGAAGATCTAAGCTTGTATATTGCTAATTCCCCATCCTTAGGTAGGAACACAGATACCTGTTGTAAATAGGTCCTAAGGAGGGAGGTGGTTACGTTTCGGCTGGGTTAGTGGTGTCTTGGTGAGCTGATTCTATCTGGTCCGAAAATCCGGTTGTTACACATACATAACAGCTTTGGCGAACAGTCCACCCCCCTCACCACCACCGAACTGAAACCCACCACCACGACCCTTGGCGCCTGGGACCCAATAAGCACCGAAGACACCATGCGCTTGATGAACTCCATTCACTTCGGATCACCAACCGACCCATGCCCTCACCACATCTTCAACAAAGCCGACTCCACCATGGCACCCCATCTCTGGGATATCATCAACTGCTCCCTCAACACAGCCATCTTCCCAGAAAGCTGGAAACATGCCAAACTCAGTGCTCTACTGAAGAAACCCACAGCAGACCCGACTGAACTTAAGAATTATCGCCCCATCTTGCTCCTTCCTTTCCCTGCCAAGGTAATAGAGAAGACCGTCAACAATCAGCTCGCCGCCTTCCTCGAGTCCAACGGCTCCCTCGACACATCACAGTCCGGCTTCCGAGCCAAACACAGTACCGAAACCGCCCTCATTGCAGCCACAGACGACATTCGAACACTTCTTGACAACGGAGAAACAGTTGCCCTCATCCTACTGGACCTCTCCGCAGCGTTCGACACGGTCTGTCACAGCACCCTCATAAAACGCCTAAGCAACGTCGGAATACAAGGAAAAACATTGGACTGGATCATCTCGTTCCTCACCGGAAGAGCCCAGAGAGTCCACCTCCCCTCTTTTAGATCAGAGGCCACTGAAGTCATCTGCAGTGTACCTTAAGGATCCTAGCTCAGCCCCACCCTCTTCAACGTCTACATGAGCCCCCTCACAGCCATCGCATGCCAACACAACCTCAACATCATCTCCTATGCTGATGACACACAGCTGATCCTCTCCCTCACCAAAGACCCAAACACCGCCAAAACCAACCTACACGAAGGGATGAAAGATGTAGCCGAGTGGATGAAGAACAGCCGTTTAAAACTAAATTCAGACAAGACGGAAGTCCGTGTCCTAGGATCATCCCCCTCTTCCTGGAGCGACTCATGGTGGCCACCGGCCCTGGGCACCGCACCCAAACCAACGGACCATGCTCGCAACCTAGGATTCATTCTAGACTCCTCCCTCTCGATGACCAGACAAGTCAACGCCGTCTCATCATCATGCTTTAATATCCTACGTATGCTCAAAAAGATCTTCCGCTGGATCCCTACGGAAACAAGAAAGACGGTCACCGATGCACTTGCCACAAGCCGACTAGACTACGGAAACACCCTCTACGTCGGTACCACAGCCAAATTACAGAAAAAACTTCAACGCATTCAAAACGCATCCGCCCGCCTCATCCTAGACATACCCCGCAAAAGCCACATATCCGGTCACCTGAGAGACCTCCACTGGCTCCCCATTAACAAGAGAATAACGTTCCGTCTCCTCACCCACGCACACAAAGCCCTCTACGACCTAGGACCCAAATACCTCAACACGCACCTGACCTTCTACACCCCCACCCGCCAACTACGATCGTCCAATCAAGCCCTCGCCGCGATTCCACGCATCCAAAGATCCACCATGGGAGGAAGATCTTTCTCCAAAACGTGGAATTCTCTCCCCACCCACCTCCGCCTTACACAGAACCACCTATCCTTCAGAAAACAACTCAAAACTTGGATATTTGATAAATAACGTTCCCCCCCCTCCCCCAAGCGCCTTGAGACCCTCTGAGACCCTCTGGGTGAGTAGTGCGCTATACAAATTTTAACTTGACTAAGTTGAATGTTTATGTGTCTTTACAATTTTCCAGACATTGTTGCCTCAATAGCTCCTATGCATTTCGCGATAACACACAGCCCTTCATCAGGGAGCATCACTGTTGATTCAAAATACATTAACATAATCGTTCATCTATCATGTGTCAAAAAAGGCAATACTTAACATGAACAACATTCTATTTAAATCATGGTAAAAACCCATATAACTCAAAGTGTCAGCAAAAGCCTCAAAGTGATACCTGTGAACTGTTCATGATATGTGTGTGACCCGGTGATTAAAGAGTGGCAAACAAAAACTTGTGCCCGACACTTACAGGCCGCAAAGTGGTTTCCGATTTTCGATGTCTAAAAAAAAAGGTCAGAGGATCAATGTACAGCATATGACCTCACGGGGTTAATTCTCTAGTTCAGTAGATATAACCGCAAACGCATATACGTGTAGGCATATATCATGAGACGCGAAATGGATAATTTTCATACGAACTTTACTGGAAGCAAAGACAAGATATTGTTTGCTCTCGTATGAGACTTCATTGAGTGAAATTGTTGCCTCAAATATTGGGGACAAAACTGTTGTCATGAATAATTTGATTATTGAAGGCTTCTTTGTATCAAGATCAAGCCAGACACTGAAGTAAATACTGTAAATATGTCCACTGTTGCAATTTGTATATTAATATGTACGTGGTTTGTTTTCAAGTTTTATTTCGTTTATTTGAATATGTTCACTAGACGACAGCTATATTTTCGTAAGTGTCGATTTTTGAAACAAAGTTCTAAACATAATTAAATATGACATGCTGAGTGAAATACAGGTTTTTTTTGTTATGGGTATGTTGTAACTGTTTATAGCAAGTGAGGGTATTATATTTTAAAATCAAATCAGCATACAGCTTCACAATACATCCAGCCTAAAATCGATTTGTCGATTATTCAGCATTACTCAGAGAAACACTTGTGGCAGCTTTTGTACTGCTAATCTGCACTGTTCTGGAATTGTGATATGCGTTGTCAGCCGGAAATGAACTCTTTAGTCTCACTTTTCTCATTACATGAGTTCATTTTACTATGCCTTATTTTTTGTATCCTAGATGGTTTTTGCAGGTAAGCCACAGCCCCAAAGCTTGCAGTCGCATAGTCAATTTCCCCAACCTTCCATGATGCTTGACATTTGAATTGCAGATTTCATATCTTGAAAATATATTACAATCCTCCACTAAAACAGATGTTGTTGGCTTTCTCTAGTAAATTTTTCTTGGTGTAGAATGAAGTTCTCCATATATCAGACTAGGCCAGGGCTGTGTGCTGCATGATGGATATCTCCTGCAAAATGAGAAGCGATGTGCCCTCTGAATTTGTGAACCTAAATGTCATCCTTATAGAACTTGGAATTTCCTTAACAAATCAATAATACAATGGTGAGTGTCTTCTCCTCACCCAATTCCCTCTTCAATCCTAAGAATATGGAGGTTATTGCAACACTGTTGATGTTATAAGGCTTCAGTTTCCTCTTTTAAATCTTGCACCACATTACCTTGCTCTTCCACCCTTTCTTGACTTTTAATGGCAGTCTCTACCATCTCGGCTGTTCTTTGCTTAAGTTCTGTAATACAGTCAGTGATTGTATAGCACTATTTTCAATGATTGGTTGCACGGTTTTCCGGGTTTTAGCCTGATCAGACTTTACCTCAGTGTAGCAAGATTGTGTTCCCTCTATATGTCTTTGAATACGTTTTTATATCTCGATAAGAGTAGACTCACAAAATCTCAAACTGTTGTCTCTGTTGCAACTTTCTCACTAAATTGTAGAGCCATCTGCTCTTGAGCTCTGATGAGCCTGAGAGAACTCCTTAGTAGTAATGTGGTAAACCATACTGGAAATATGGAGATGATTTTGATTATCTTGAAGATCACCTTCTTCCAGAAGACTTTCTTTCCCACAGTAAATTGCAGACTTCATTTTTGATCTTTATAAAAATATTTGCCATGAGTACTAGAGTCAAGACTTGATTTTTGATCTGCGGAAAAATATTTGCCATGAGTACCAGGGTCAAGAACTGATTTTTGATCTTTGGAAAAATATTTGTCATGAGTACCAGAGTCATGATTAAAACGTTTACAGAGCAGAACATTTGAGCCTGTTTTTCAGAAGTCGAGCTCTAGTACAAATATAAGTGAGTATAGTAGTGTGAATAGTAAGGGGCATATGCACAAGCCCCTATTGCTACAGGAATGTTTTCCTTTTGTGACATTCCCGTGGCGATAGGGGCCTTGCCTTATGTACCAGGCAGTGTGAAGCCATTTAACAGGGCTTAACGCTGCCTTGTACATAAGGCACTCTTTCACGCTCTGTTTAGCGTGAAAAGGGCGTGCAGTGAGTGTTGTGGTGGGAGTTCTGGTGCAACACCCATTGTTTTTGATGCTGGTCCCTATGTACAAGGGTGGTGTACATAGGAGGCAATGCCAGATATAAGACCAGGAAAATCCTGGTCTTAAGTTGGTGAAACGAGGAGAAATTAATTATTTCTCTTCGTTTTTGCTTTTTCCATGTGTGTTGCCTTGTGCAGCACACATGGAAAAACACGTGTTTTTTTTGCCTGCGATATGCTATTGTGCAGAGAAAACTCCATAAATGGTAAGATAAAAATGAAATGCCATTCTGGTCCTAAACATTTCACAAAAGCTATCGTTTCCAAATCAATATCTGCTTGGCTGGGTTTAGATAGGATACAAACAAAATATTTCTCAATGTGATTGAAACTATTGCACATTGCAGAAAAATTTCTGGGGCAGATTTACAAGCCCCTTGCGACAACTTTACGCCACCGCCACAACGTCACTTCTGTGACGCAGCAGCGTTGTATACAATGCGCCACATTGCAACATATTTACAACATGACGTATCTAGGGGGATGCATCACGTTGTAAAGCCCTGCGTTACATTAGACCTGCATCAGGTGTAATGTATGCAGGGTGGGCGTTCTGGTGTGAGTAAGCCTCGTAAAAGAGACGCAGTGAAATCTACAAGATTTCACTGAGTCACTTTTATGACGCCACTGCTTCAAAACCTTGCACCTGCTTGAAGCAGAGGTAAAGAGTGACGCAGCATGATAGGAATGGGCATTCCTGACCATTGCTGGAGTTGTGTCGTGCTTGCGACACAACTCCAGGTATGAGCTGCCCTTACGCCAAAAAATGCATCACGCACATGTCTATCCTCGCGCAACGGTGTGCTGCATTGTAAATGCGACACATCCATGGTGGCGCAAGGGTTTTTTACATGTTGCAAATGAAATGGCGCATCTCTGCTAATATGCGTAGATGCACCAGTTCTTGCAAATCTGCCTCTCTATGTCCAAAATGAACTACTAAATTTTGGAACTTTCATTGAGGGAAAAATTAGAAAATTAGCAAACCTTTTCTGTAGAAACACTAACTTTTCAGCCTCCTGCATTTTATGCGTACTCTTTTGTGAGTGTCGGTTTAAATTTAATAATGGGAACACAAACAGTAATCTGTAACAGAATATTATGATATAATTTGCACCCAGCTCTCTTCCTCTAAAGAAGGGTTCCATGAAGCTAAAAGCAGTAAAGAATTGTAGGTGTAAATATTTCCGCTCAATCCGGTTATACGCAAGTTCCCAAAATGGCATACAGTGTGTTCACAATCTAAAATGTCTATGTTCTTGTATTATTTCCACTATCTGCTCAATAATGAAAAATATCTGTGAACACAGTGGCCACTGAGCATCTTGGCGCATTCACCGGGATTCCTCCTTTGAGTTGGCATTTATTTTATGTCTCTGCAGGAGCAGAAAAAGCAAACATTTATTCAGGATACTGGAATATCAAAAATCGCCGCAGATGGCCAATCTATGAAGCTGAAAATAGCTAAGGAAATGCGATTATGGTGTATGCTGTGATCAAATTATTACTTTGCTCTAAAATAATTGGTAAATTTTAATATTATTGCAAGCTGTGCATGGCAAACAGCATTATGCTTATGCCAAGGGCAGAGATTCTACTTTATGATATTATTCAAGATTAGCAGCATGGTGAACACTTGCTACAAATATGAAGATACAAATCAAATGAACAATCTTTTTTATTTTATTTTATTTGCTCCTATTTCACTTGTAGTGAAAATTTTACAAGTATAACCTTCTATCAATCTGTCAGTTGAACCCCTTCTCCTGATACTAGAATTGACATTAGGGGGCTCACTACCATGTCACGCAGAATCACACCATTTTGGTCATGAGACTGATCGACACCTGGTCGGCTGACCCGACCGCCCCATTACAATGCTACTAACACTGTGTGGTCGCATTCCTATATTTCACTTTGGGAGCATGCATTATGGCCAAGGTGCAGGGATCAACAGGGGGGCCCCCTTGGCCTCAAACCTGGGGCTGTGCACCAGAGGGGGCCCTGTCCGCCCCCAACAGGCTTTCCGACATGGTTTCCATGTGGGACAGACCAGCATGGAAACCATGTTGGAAAGAGTGATCGTAATCTCAAGGGGGAAAGACCCCCCCCCCCTTGAGATTACAGGCCAGAATGCGACTGGCGGACGGGTACTCTGAGCCCATTGGAAGCCAGCTGGAATGACCAGCAGGTTTCCTTTCTGACTGCCTCCATCGTAAAGAGGCGGCCAGAAAGAAAACTGATTGGCCCATTACTATGTGGCCCTAAAGGCTCTGACCTAGGGTGCTTTTACGGGTCGTATCGTAATCGGGCCCCACACATACTTGTATTAAATGAATTGCATCAGCTATAGCAGTCAAAAAAGGCTGTGGACAAATTAGCAAGTGGTAAATATCAGGGGACAGAAATATAAGAAACACATATTGTGATGCAAAAATATTGTGATGCAGAAATATCGTTGTCAAGAATCTAGTTTTGTTGGTCATAACGTTGTTAAAAATGGCATTGTTAATACCATTTTCAAATACATTAGGATGCCTGCCATAAGGGCGGGGGTCCTGTGTGTGCCATTAGGATGCGCCCATCACATTGGCAGCCGCATCCTGCATTCCTAACATTGTGATTGGCGGTGCACTCAGCACCGCCCACCACAATGTTAGGAAGGCATGTTGTGCACTTCCATGCACAACATGGCAGGCACCGTGCGGTGCCTGCCATGCTGTGCATGGAACTGCAGGGGGTACCATAGGTACCTTCATGTGCACCCCCCACCCCCCTGAAGTCCCTGGGGGCCCGCAACTGGCCCCCCAAGAAGACTCCCCATGTCTTTCTGTGGGGGCATTGCCGCCATGGAAAGGCATTCCAAAAAGCACATTCTAATATGGCCGGCGTTGTCTTTCAGACACGGCCAACATATAGAACCCTTTTCTGCCCGGTCGACATGTCGACTGGGTGTAAAAGCTGAGGACAGTCTTTCCGTCCGCCTTGGACCCCCCAGCCATTGTAATATGGCGTGGGGGTCATTTCTGCACGGATGGCGTACGGATCACCCCTGACGTGCCGGCGGTGACTACTGCCGGCCCGGCGGGGCGATACGCCCGCCATTCTAATGGGGCCCATAGTTTTTTTTTATTATCTTAACGTGTTTTCGATGTGATATTGTTTTTGTAATTATGAATAGTATTTTATAAATAACGTTTCTAATTTTAAGAGATTTATAATGTTTTATTTAATTCCTAATAGTAATTTAGAATGTCATTGTGGGTTGCTAGTTTTGCAGGGGTATACAGTGGGAAGTTAATTAGGTGATATGATATTAATAATCAATTCATTAATAATACACTATTAATTATTTAATTGATTATTAAATATGAAAATGTGTAATGATTATGTTTTGTAGTTATATTTTAGGTGAGGGCTGCTTACTTTTTAGGGGTATAGTGTGGGAAGTTAATTAAGTATGTCAACAACAAAGCGGACAGTGGGCTGGTTTAAAGAGATCCAACGTACATGCCCAGGAGCAAATGTATCATGAAAAAATATGAAGTTCCTCTGAATTGAAGGAAGTGAAATCTAGTCCGTTAGTGATGAGCGGTGTGTTGTAAGGAAGGGAGTTCTTCTAGTGGGAACTAGGGCTTTCTCACACCTAGCAAGCTAGGTGTCATGCTTCATAATTTGAACCTGCCCCTCGCCAGGTCGGCGCTGTAATACGTAGCGGGCACCCGAAACTGGGGCTCTTTGTCGGGGATCTTTTGTTCCCACCGGTGGGTGCAGTGGGGGTGAGGGGGCCGAGTGTGTGTAGATGCAAAGGGGGTTGGTGAGTTAAAATAGGTCAGTTAGTGCTATACACACTTTTATTCAAAAGGTAAACTGCCTAATTAAAAGGTAGAGAGGGGCAAAAAAAATAGTGTTAAGGTATCTAGTATTACGTGCCCTACTCTCAGATGATCAACATGTTTCGTGTCTTAGTAGTCAGTATGATCAGGATACTTCTTCAGGATCAGGGTGAAGCTATCTACATATAGGTAAGTGTAAAACTACATACCCTTTAAAATCAAAGTAGACCTGGCTGTAGGAATAACATTAGAAATAAAAGTGAGAGAACAGGTAAAAGCACACAACAATAATTGTTATATATGTGGTAAAATGGGCAATTGCAATGATGAATGTCCCAGTTAACAGGAGTCATAAGGTGACATGTGGGTCAAAAACACAGTTTTAGAGGCATTATTCAATGTGTTCTCAACCAAATGATTGTTCAGACTACCCAACTATTTTTAATGGAAAGCTCCACTTAGGTGTTGTTGTCGGTCATATCATGAAGTAGGTGCTATCAATCTATTACTTGGTGCAAACAAGGAGATCAGTGCTCAACCAGTGAGTCTTATTGTGAGGCTAATCACTGTGAGAGTGACACATAACTCACCTATCCTTGTTACAAGTAATTATTAAGTAATCATTAGCATGATTATTGTATTGCATGTATTATTAATTATTTACTTTATTATTATTTATGAAAATTGTGTAATAACCTTATGTATCAAATATATTTTGGGTGTGAGCTGTTGTGTTTAAAGGATATAGGAATGAAAGGTAATTAAGTACTAATTATTTATCAATTAATTATTTATTAGTTAATTGATAATTAATTATACATATTATGAAATATTTATTTATTTTAAATATATTTATTTGCAGGTTGCTGGCTGTGTAGAGGTGTTGGGTGGACGTAATTTAAGTAATCGTTAATTACCAAATAATGATTCATTGTCAAATAATTATTTAACTGAATATCAGTTATGTAAATTGTGTTATAGTCATTTGTTTTAGTTATATTTTTAGTGTGGTCTACTAGGTTTGTGGGGGTTGAGTGTGTTGGAAGTTAATTGAGTAATACATAAATAACAGTTTTTTTAAATTGCTAATACATTATTAAATTGCCTAATAACAATTATGTACCTTCATTTTTTTTGTAGTTTTTATATGCATAATTTTAGGGGTGTTAATTAGTAATGTTCATTTTAAGAGTTTCATGTTTGTTGTAAATTATCAGAGTTGTTCAAATATTAAATGTGTTTGAGGTGAAGGACTTTTTCTCCTGTTGAAGAGACTGTAAAGGGAGTAATAAATGTAACACCTCTGAAGTCCAACTCTTTGCCTACTGTTACACAAGCGCGAGTGGGAGGAGTACATTTATTTCCCCCAAAGTCTAACGTTTTCTCTACTGTTGCACAAACTGGACTGAGGATAGTAAATCTTACCCTCCAAAATCCAACACTTTCTCTATTATGACACCATAGTCTGCAGTGGCAATAGTTTCTTTACCCTCTAAATCCAATGCTTTTACACCTGTTGCACAGACTGGAGTGGGAATAGTAAATGTAACCCCTCCGAAGTCTAATGCTTTCCATAATTTAGCACGGACTACAGTGGGAATAGTAATTTCCATCCGAAGTCCAACGTTTACACTTCTGTTGCACAGAATGGAAGAGGAATAGTAAATATTACCCCTTCTAAGTCCAGTACTTTACCTACTGTTGACCAGTTTAGAGTGGGAATGGCAAATGTAACCCATCTGAAAGCCTTTTATTTGTTGCATAAACTGTAGTGAATATAGTATATCTATTATTCCCAGATTTCAATACTTTTCCTAATATTGTTTAAATATTTATACTACGCGTACGGTAAGCGTACGGTGAGGCGAACCATTAGGAGCACGAGCTGCATGTTCATTGGCTGTCAACTGTCTGCCAACACTCCAAACCAGGAAGTGTTGGCAGCCATCTTGTGCCTCGGTAGTACTAAGGCACAAGAAAGCTATCACAGAAGCGTAAAAACACACAAAGGGGTAGGGTAGACATACCCTGGCCCCCTAGGACTGCTCAGGGGTCCCAAAAGGCCCCCCAAATATATATATATATTTTTTTAAATCCCAGGGTACGCATATGATGCGCATACGCAGTGAATATGAAAAAAAAATTGAAGTTCGCTTTATTCTTAATTAGCCCGGGGGCAATTTATTTTTGTGTAATCGGGGGCCCTGAAAGGCCCCTCAGCCCCGGCGACCGCCACCCCCCCGGGGCTTCGATTTTTGTTTAAAAAAAAAATCTTGCGTGGGGGGGCTCAAGCCCCCCCACTTGCCCCGGGGACTGCCACCTCCCCGGGGCTATAATTTTGAATGTAGTGGTTCCGTGATGAACCCCCAGCCCCGGGGACCACCACCTCTCGGGGCTTTTGATTGTTAGAAGGGGGCCGTGTGGCCCCCCTCCTGGAGCCTTTGATGGCCCTGGGGACCGCCACCTTCCCAGGGCCAGCTCCTGCAGTGTCCTGGGTGCCTACCCCCTGGACACTGCTGTTTGCTATGGTAGGGCGGGAGCCTCATGGCTCCCACCCTATCATAGCAAACTGCTTTCCTATTTGAAAGAGAGAGCAGGAAACTTGTTAGCTGCTCTCTCTGACGAAAAGCAATGCTGGCTCCCAAAGGACGCGGGGACCCGGCTGGGACCGTGGGGGCTTTGGGGCTCCCCTCCATGGTCCCCAACGTTATATTTCAGCCCCGGGGGATGCGGTCCATGGGGATTATAAAAAATTAGTAATACAGGCTATTTTTCTTTTACGATTGATTTACCATACGCGTACCGCGCTCAAATGCACGACGTACAGTACGAAGTCTGCAAGACGTCCAGTGAGCGTACCTAAGCAAGAAAAATAAAAATATGTTTTGATATTTTTGAAGTGGATGTGTTTATTTTTTGGGTGGCTCTAAAAAGAGCCCTTGTGTTTATTGGGAGATTTCAGTACCTACAGGTAAGTACCTAAAGTTCAAGAGGAAGACTCTGTTCCCCTCATCTGTAAAATGTACACCATCTCTCCTATAGATCTCATGCATATTGAAGTGCAGATTGTTATTGTAAATGGACCCCATTCTATAGTCTCGGAGAAATGCAGAAACAGATTTATTCACATGTTTCCTAGCTTTCTCAATCTGTGGACAAAATTGATAGGACCAGTTCCATTTTTGCCTTTGACATTTATTAAAATAGACAAAGGTAGTTTGGGGGAAAAGTGATATCAGTTCTGTAAAGGTGTCCTTCATAAACATTTGCAGACCTACCCCAGTCAAAGTGCCTAGGTCAATGTCACCACAGTGCACAATTATGAGGTGAGGGTGTTTGAGATGCATAAAGGATTTCACCAATGGTGTCAATTGATGCCACCTTAACCCTCTCTGTCCAATCCATTTAAAGTCTACATTTGGTAAACCTAGACCTTTGTAAACTAGTGTGCAATTTTCTGTTTTTTAAAAGCCTGTTATTTATTGCTTAAGAAGAAGTGATAGAAAAGAACATTACTTAAGATAAGCTGGCATATTGACAAGTCAAGCACACTTGCTGTTTTGATTTGCAACAACGTATGACTAACTTTTCACCTGTGTGCTCAGTTAGGTGTTCCCTGAAGTGTTTCTATGGTAACATGGTAGAATGTGGTTGGGGGAAGGGTTGAAAGTTTTGACAGTTGGAAAGGGTTCAAAAGTTCAAGCAATAGAAAAGTGTGTTTTATTTTGAATTAATGTGGGAATAAATGTGATTTGTTATTTTTTTGTATATGTGTATGGATTGAGTGTGTAGATTGATAGGAAATGTTTGCTGTTTGAAATAGGAATTCCTGACTCTCTTGGTCTACTTAGGGGGTTTTAGAATGATCCCCAATGTCAAAATTTTTTTCTCTTTGTTTTGTACGCTCACAGGACGACTTTCAGACTTCGCACTGTACGTCTACGTTCGAGCATGGTGAATTTTGTAAAAAAAAAGCTTCTATTACTAATTTTTTTATCCCCAGGGACCCCATCCCCCGGAGCGTTAACTATATGTTTGCGGGGGGCTCCTGGCCCTTGTTTTTTGTTAATTTTTGAAACAAATGCTGTGCGGGTCAAACCCCCCACTCGCCCTGGGGACTGCCACCTCCCCGGGGCTATAATTTTGAATGTAGGGGGGTCTGTGACAGACCCCCAAGCCCTGGGGACAAGCACCCCCGGGGCTTTTGATTGTTGGAAGGGGGGCCACGTGGCCCTCCTCCTGGAGCTTTTGATGGCCCTGGGGACCGCCACCTCCCCAGGGCCAGCTCCTGCAGTGTCCCGAGGTGCCTACCCAAGAGACACTGCGGTTTGCTATGGTACAGCTGTAGCCTTGTGGCTCCCACCCTACCATAGCAAACTGCTTTCCTATTTGAAAGAGATAGTAGGAAACCTGCTCTCTCTTTCAAATAGAAAAGCAGATTGCTGTTCGCCAGAGAGAGCAGCAAGTTAGCTGCTCTCTCTGACCACCACCCCCTTTTCTGAATCATTTTGTCCACAATAAGCATGGAAGGGTATACTCAGATGTGAGTCCCTTGCTCATTGCACCATCAGGATTCAAGCAAGCCGGGCCGACGACGGCTGAAATGCCAGAAACCGGTCCCCGGAAGCTTGTTTCCTTCCCAGAATAAGAATTGGCTTGGTAGTTTGGTTTGCCCTGTTCCCATCATGCACTGGGACAGGAACAGACTAATTTGCATGTAGCCAGGTTCTGAGCTGGGATGGTGCAGTGAGCTAAAAAACGGTGATGGATCAAGCCCTGATCTTTGGACTGGGGGAGAGAGGTCTGCTTAATTCAGACACTCTGTTCATCACCACCCCCTTTTATGAATCATTTTGTCCACCATAAGCGTGGAAGGGTATACTCAGATGTGAGTCCCTTGCTCATTGCACCATCAGGATTGAAGCAAGCCGGGCCGATGACGGCTGAAATGCCAGAAACAGGTCCCCGGAAGCTTGTTTCCTTCCCAGTATAAGAATTGGCTTGGTAGTTTGGTTTGCCCTGTTCCCATCATGCACTGGGACATGAACAGACTAATTTGCATGTAGCCAGGTTCTGAGCTGGGATGGTGCAGTGAGCTAAAAAACGGTGATGGATCAAGCCCCGATCTTTGGACTGGGTAAAAGTAGTCTGCTTAATTCAGACACTCTGTTCATCACCATCCCCTTTTCTGAATCATTTTGTCCACCATAAGCGTGGAAGGGTATACTCAGATGTGAGTCCCTTGCTCATTGCACCATCAGGATTCAAGCAAGCCGGGCCGACGACGGCTGAAATGCCAGAAACCGGTCCCCGGAAGCTTGTTTCCTTCCCAGTATAAGAATTGGCTTGGTAGTTTGGTTTGCCCTGTTCCCATCATGCACTGGGACAGGAACAGACTAATTTGCATGTAGCCAGGTTCTGAGCTGGGATGGTACAGTGAGCTAAAAAACGGTGATGGATCAAGCCCTGATCTTTGGACTGGGTAAGAGTGGTCTGCTTAATTCAGACACTCTGTTCATCACCACCCCCTTTTCTGAATCATTTTGTCCACCATAAGCGTGGAAGGGTATACTCAGATGTGAGTCCCTTGCTCATTGCACCATCAGGATTCAAGAAACCCGGGCCGACGACGGCTGAAATGCCAGAAACCGGTCCCTGGAAGCTTGTTTCCTTCCCAGTATAAGAATTGGCTTGGTAGTTTGGTTTGCCCTGTTCCCATCATGCACTGGGACAGGAACAGACTAATTTGCATGTAGCCAGGTTCTGAGCTGGGATGGTGCAGTGAGCTAAAAAATGGTGATGGATCAAGCCCTGATCTTTGGACTGGGTAAAAGTAGTCTGCTTAATTCAGACACTCTGTTCATCACCATCCCCTTTTCTGAATCATTTTGTCCACCATAAGCGTGGAAGGGTATACTCAGATGTGAGTCCCTTGCTCATTGCACCATCAGGATTCAAGCAAGCCGGGCCGACGACGGCTGAAATGCCAGAAACCGGTCCCCGGAAGCTTGTTTCCTTCCCAGTATAAGAATTGGCTTGGTAGTTTGGTTTGCCCTGTTCCCATCATGCACTGGGACAGGAACAGACTAATTTGCATGTAGCCAGGTTCTGAGCTGGGATGGTACGGTGAGCTAAAAAACGGTGATGGATCAAGCCCTGATCTTTGGACTGGGTAAGAGTGGTCTGCTTAATTCAGACACTCTGTTCATCACCACCCCCTTTTCTGAATCATTTTGTCCACCATAAGCGTGGAAGGGTATACTCAGATGTGAGTCCCATGCTCATTGCACCATCAGGATTCAAGAAAGCCGGGCCGACGACGGCTGAAATGCCAGAAACCGGTCCCTGGAAGCTTGTTTCCTTCCCAGTATAAGAATTGGCTTGGTAGTTTGGTTTGCCCTGTTCCCATCATGCACTGGGACAGGAACAGACTAATTTGCATGTAGCCAGGTTCTGAGCTGGGATGGTGCAGTGAGCTAAAAAATGGTGATGGATCAAGCCCTGATCTTTGGACTGGGGGAGAGAGGTCTGCTTAATTCAGACACTCTGTTCATCACCACCCCCTTTTCTGAATCATTTTGTCCACCATAAGCGTGGAAGGGTATACTCAGATGTGAGTCCCTTGCTCATTGCACCATCAGGATTGAAGCAAGCCGGGCCGATGACGGCTGAAATGCCAGAAACAGGTCCCCGGAAGCTTGTTTCCTTCCCAGTATAAGAATTGGCTTGGTAGTTTGGTTTGCCCTGTTCCCATCATGCACTGGGACATGAACAGACTAATTTGCATGTAGCCAGGTTCTGAGCTGGGATGGTGCAGTGAGCTAAAAAACGGTGATGGATCAAGCCCCGATCTTTGGACTGGGTAAAAGTAGTCTGCTTAATTCAGACACTCTGTTCATCACCATCCCCTTTTCTGAATCATTTTGTCCACCATAAGCGTGGAAGGGTATACTCAGATGTGAGTCCCTTGCTCATTGCACCATCAGGATTCAAGCAAGCCGGGCCGACGACAGCTGAAATGCCAGAAACCGGTCCCCGGAAGCTTGTTTCCTTCCCAGTATAAGAATTGGCTTGGTAGTTTGGTTTGCCCTGTTCCCATCATGCACTGGGACAGGAACAGACTAATTTGCATGTAGCCAGGTTCTGAGCTGGGATGGTACAGTGAGCTAAAAAACGGTGATGGATCAAGCCCTGATCTTTGGACTGGGTAAGAGTGGTCTGCTTAATTCAGACACTCTGTTCATCACCACCCCCTTTTCTGAATCATTTTGTCCACCATAAGCGTGGAAGGGTATACTCAGATGTGAGTCCCTTGCTCATTGCACCATCAGGATTCAAGAAAGCCGGGCCGACGACGGCTGAAATGCCAGAACCCGGTCCCTGGAAGCTTGTTTCCTTCCCAGTATAAGAATTGGCTTGGTAGTTTGGTTTGCCCTGTTCCCATCATGCACTGGGACAGGAACAGACTAATTTGCATGTAGCCAGGTTCTGAGCTGGGATGGTGCAGTGAGCTAAAAAATGGTGATGGATCAAGCCCTGATCTTTGGACTGGGGGAGAGAGGTCTGCTTAATTCAGACACTCTGTTCATCACCACCCCCTTTTCTGAATCATTTTGTCCACCATAAGCGTGGAAGGGTATACTCAGATGTGAGTCCCTTGCTCATTGCACCATCAGGATTGAAGCAAGCCGGGCCGATGACGGCTGAAATGCCAGAAACAGGTCCCCGGAAGCTTGTTTCCTTCCCAGTATAAGAATTGGCTTGGTAGTTTGGTTTGCCCTGTTCCCATCATGCACTGGGACATGAACAGACTAATTTGCATGTAGCCAGGTTCTGAGCTGGGATGGTGCAGTGAGCTAAAAAACGGTGATGGATCAAGCCCCGATCTTTGGACTGGGTAAAAGTAGTCTGCTTAATTCAGACACTCTGTTCATCACCATCCCCTTTTCTGAATCATTTTGTCCACCATAAGCGTGGAAGGGTATACTCAGATGTGAGTCCCTTGCTCATTGCACCATCAGGATTCAAGCAAGCCGGGCCGACGACAGCTGAAATGCCAGAAACCGGTCCCCGGAAGCTTGTTTCCTTCCCAGTATAAGAATTGGCTTGGTAGTTTGGTTTGCCCTGTTCCCATCATGCACTGGGACAGGAACAGACTAATTTGCATGTAGCCAGGTTCTGAGCTGGGATGGTACAGTGAGCTAAAAAACGGTGATGGATCAAGCCCTGATCTTTGGACTGGGTAAGAGTGGTCTGCTTAATTCAGACACTCTGTTCATCACCACCCCCTTTTCTGAATCATTTTGTCCACCATAAGCGTGGAAGGGTATACTCAGATGTGAGTCCCTTGCTCATTGCACCATCAGGATTCAAGAAAGCCGGGCCGACGACGGCTGAAATGCCAGAACCCGGTCCCTGGAAGCTTGTTTCCTTCCCAGTATAAGAATTGGCTTGGTAGTTTGGTTTGCCCTGTTCCCATCATGCACTGGGACAGGAACAGACTAATTTGCATGTAGCCAGGTTCTGAGCTGGGATGGTGCAGTGAGCTAAAAAATGGTGATGGATCAAGCCCTTATCTTTGGACTGGGTAAGAGTGGTCTGCTTAATTCAGAAACTCTGTTCATCAGCACCCCCTTTTCTGAATCATTTTGTCCACTATAAGCGTGGAAGGGTATACTCAGATGTGAGTCCCTTGCTCATTGCACCATCAGGATTCAAGCAAGCCGGGCCGACGACGGCTGAAATGCCAGAAACTGGTCCCCGGAAGCTTGTTTCCTTCCCAGAATAAGAATTCGCTTGGTAGTTTGGTTTGCCCTGTTCCCATCATGCACTGGGACAGGAACAGACTAATTTGCATGTAGCCAGGTTCTGAGCTGGGATGGTGCAGTGAGCTAAAAAACGGTGATGGATCAAGCCCTGATCTTTGGACTGGGTAAGAGTGGTCTGCTTAATTCAGACACTCTGTTCATCACCACCCCCTTTTCTGAATCATTTTGTCCACCATAAGCGTGGAAGGGTATACTCAGATGTGGGTCCCTTGCTCATTGCACCATCAGGATTCAAGCAAGCCGGGCCGACGACGGCTGAAATGCCAGAAACAGGTCCCCGGAAGCTTGTTTCCTTCCCAGTATAAGAATTGGCTTGGTAGTTTGGTTTGCCCTGTTCCCATCATGCACTGGGACAGGAACAGACTAATTTGCATGTAGCCAGGTTCTGAGCTGGGATGGTGCAGTGAGCTAAAAAATGGTGATGGATCAAGCCCTGATCTTTGGACTGGGTAAAAGTAGTCTGCTTAATTCAGACACTCTGTTCATCACCATCCCCTTTTCTGAATCATTTTGTCCACCATAAGCGTGGAAGGGTATACTCAGATGTGAGTCCCTTGCTCATTGCACCATCAGGATTCAAGCAAGCCTGGCCGACGACGGCTGAAATGCCAGAAACCGGTCCCCGGAAGCTTGTTTCCTTCCCAGTATAAGAATTGGCTTGGTAGTTTGGTTTGCCCTGTTCCCATCATGCACTGGGACAGGAACAGACTAATTTGCATGTAGCCAGGTTCTGAGCTGGGATGGTGCAGTGAGCTAAAAAACGGTGATGGATCAAGCCCTGATCTTTGGACTGGGTAAGAGTGGTCTGCTTAATTCAGACACTCTGTTCATCACCACCCCCTTTTCTGAATCATCTCTCTGATGAAAAGCAATGCTGGCTCCCGAAGGACGCGGGGAACCGGCTAGGACCATGGGGGCTTTGGGGCTTCCCCCACTGTCCCCAACGTTATATTTTAGCCCCGGGGGATGTGGTCCCCGGGGATTATAAAAAATTAGTAATAGAGGCTATGTTTTTTTACGAATAATTTACCATAGGCGTACCATGCTCGAACGTACGACGTACCATACAAAGTCTGTAAGACGTCCCGTGAGCGTACCTCAGCAAGAAAAACTCAATTAAAAAAATATATTTTACAAATATCTATCAAGTTTATGTGTTTATGTGTTGATTGGTTCTAATTATACCTGTCTATTTTATTGGTTCTTATAAGTAAGTGCTTATGCATAGTCTAAACTTGCTGAGGAGCAGTGTTTTATAGAGTGCAGAAATTTTGACCTCTGTTGACAGTTAACTTTTGCATGATCTGCTGGGGGTAGGGTGGAAAGATATGTCAGTTGGAAAGGTTTGAAATGTTGAACCAATGGAAATGTGTGTTTGGTTTTGAATTATTGTGTGAAGGAATTTGATTTGTTATTAATGTGTATATATGTGTAAATTAAGAGGGAAAATGTGCCATTTGTTTGGTTTTGCTGGAAGCACTGAAGCGGAGAGATTCTGTGTAAGGCTATCCGCTGTGTGAGTGGCATTCTTCTTAATCTACAAATCCGTTATGAAAGGTGAGTTGATAACTTGTAAAGGACTGTACGTGTTGTATTTTGTTTTTAGTAAGAGTAATGTGTTTATTCCTGTAAAGTTTGTAGAACAATATTCTGAGTTTCTCTGCCTTTGGATAACTATTGTGATAAAATCATTTGGTAAGTTAATGTGCTTAGTTAATCACCTTTGTGCAATAAAATGCAGTACTAAAAAATGCAGAATGTGTGCAGTCACTTTTTAGATGTAGAATATTTAATAGTGTTGCTTCAGTAGTATTAGACTAGAATCACACTAAGCGTCTGTGTAAAATAAAGAATTACACTTGCACCTTTTTCTATAATCTCCGCTGCCTCTCTCACAGTCTACCTCTCTCTGCTTATAGTGTCCTCTCTCTTCTGATATTTTCCTTTATTTCCTTATTTTAATTTGTCTTTCTTCACAGTGCCACTTTTTCTCATACTCCCTCCTGTCCTTTTAGTCCCCCTCTGTCCTTATTGACTTTTTATGTCTCCTAATAGTTCCCCTTATCTGACCTCTTAACCCTCCCTCTCTCATCATATCTCTCTCTTAATAAATCTCCAGTCTTTATATATAGGTGGCTGCATACACTCTTGAGCAGATTTACAAGCCCCTTGGGCCTCTTTCTTGTTCTATTGTGTCTCAATTTTGGATGTAATGTTGGCAAAATAAATTATGGTGCAAATTGGAAATGTATTTGCAAAATGAGTTAGGATTGTCCACTGAAATATAGTGGTCATATACATGGAATTTGTTCAGTTACTAAAATGTTTTAGTGAAATGTTTGGTTTTAGATTTGTTTGTCTAAAATCACACTGAGCATCTGTATAAATTAAAAATTTACCCTTGCACCTTTTTCTATAATCTCCGCTGTCTCTCTCACAGTTTACCTCTCTCCGCTTATAGTGTCCCATCTCTTCTGATATTTTTCTTTATTTCCTTATTTTAATTTGTCTTTCTTCACAGTGCCACTTCTTCTCATACTCCATCCTGTCCTTTAAGCCCCCCTCTGTCCTTTATGTCTCCCTCTATCTACTAAAAGTCCTGCTTCTTTTTATAGTCTCTCCCCTGACCTCTTATTCCTCCCTCTCTCATCATATCTCTCTCTTAATAATTCTCCAGTCAATATACATAGACTGCTGCATACACTCTTGGGCAGATTTACAAGCCTCTTGGGCCTCTTTCTTGTTGTATTGTGTCTCATTGTTGGATGTAATGTTGGCAGAAAAACAATGGGGAAAATTGGAAATGTATTTGCAAAATGAGTCAGGATTGTCCACTGAAATGTAGTGGTCATATACATGGATGTGTTTAGTCACTAAAATGTTTTAGTGTGGGAAATGTGTTTTGATGAAATGTATGGTTTTACATTTTTGTCTAGAATCACACTGAGCGTCTGTGTAAATTAAAGAATTACACTTGCACCTTTTCCATAATCTCTGCTGTCTCTCTCACAGTCTACCTCTCTCTGCTTATGGTGTCCCCAATCTTCTGATATTTTCTTCTTTCCTTATTTTATTTTGTCTTTGTTCACAGTAACAGTTTTTCTCATACTCCCTTCTGTCCTTTTAGTCCCCCTCTGTCCTTATTGTCTACTTCTGTCTCCTAATAGTCCCACGTCTTTTTATAGTCTTTCCTCTGACCTCTTAATCCTACCTTTCTCATTATATCTCTCTCCTAATAATTCTCTAGTCAGTATACATAGACTCCTGCATACACTCTTGGGCAGATTTACAAGCCCCTTGGGCCTCTTTCTTGTTCTATTGTGTCTCATTCTTGGATGTAATGTTGGCAAAAAAATAATGGTGCAAATTGGAAATGTATTTGTAAAATGAGTCAGGATTGTGCAATGAAATGTAGTGGCCATATACATGGAATATGTTTAGCCACTAAAATCTTTTAGTGTGGTAAACGTGTTTTGGTGAAATGTATGATTTAAACATTTTTGTCTAGAATCACTCTGAGAGTCTGTGTAAATTAAAGAATTACACTTGTAAATATTTTCTATAATCTCCGCTGTCTCTCTCACAGTCTCCTCGCTCTGCTTATAGTGTCCCCTTTATTCTGATATTTTTCTTTATTTCCTTATTTTAAATTGTCTATTTTCACAGTGCCACTTCTTCTCATACTCCCTCCTGTCCTTTTAGCCCCCCTCTGTCCTTATTGTCTCTTTCTGTCTCCTAATATTTCCCCTTCTTTTTATAGTCTCTTCTCTGACCACTTATCCCTCCCTCCCTCATCATATCTCTCTCAGTAATTCTCCAGTCAGTATACATATATTGTTGCATACACTCTTGAGCAGATTTACAAGCCCCTTGGGCCTCTTTCTTGTTCTATTGTGTCTCATTTTTGGATGTAATGTTGCCAAAATAAATTATGGTTCAAATTGGAAATGTATTTGCAAAATGAGTTAGGATTGTCCACTGATATGTAGTGGTCATATACATGGAATTTGTTCAGTTACTAAAATGTTTTAGTGTGGTAAATGTGTTTTGGTGAAATGTATGGTTTACATTTTCTTTCTAAAATCACACTGAGCATCTGTGTAAATTAAGGTTTTACCCTTGCACCTTTTTCCATAATCTCTGCTGTCTCTCTCACAGTCTACCTCTCTCTGCTTATAGTGTCCCTCTCTTCTTTATATTTCCCTTCTGTCCTTACTTTTATTTTGTCTTTGTTCACAGTGCCACTTTGTCTCATACTCCCGTCTGTCCTTTTAGCCCCCCTCTGTCCTTATTGTCTACTTCTGTCTCCTAATAGTCCCCCGTCTTTTTATAGTCTTTCCTCTGACCTCTTAATCCTCCCTTTCTCATCATATCTCTCTCCTAATAGTTCTCCAGTGAGTATACATAGACTCCTGCATACACTCTTGGGCAGATTTACAAGCCCCTTGGGCCTCTTTCTTGTTCCATTGTGTCTCATTTTTGGATGTAATGTTGGGAAAAAAATAATGGTGCAAATTGGAAATGGATTTGTAAAATGAGTCAGGATTGTGCACTGAAATGTAGTGGCAATATACATGGAATGTGTTTAGTCACTAAAATCTTTTAGTATGGTAAACGTGTTTTGGTGAAATGTATGATTTAATCATTTTTGTCTAGAATCACACTGAGCGTCTGTGTAAATTAAAGAATTACACTTGTACCTTTTTCTATAATCTCCGCTGTCTCTCTCACAGTCTACCTCTCTCTGCTTATAGTGTCCTCTCTCTTCTGATATTTTCCTTTATTTCCTTATTTCAATTTGTCTTTTTTCACAGTGCCACTTTTTCTCATACTCCCTTCTGTCCTTAAAGTCCCCCTCTGTCCTTATTATTTCTTTTTGTCTCCTAATGGTTCCCCTTCTTTTTATAATCTCTCCTCTGACCTCTTAACCCTCCCTCTCTCATCATAACTCTCTCTTAATAAATCTCCGGTCTTTATATCTAGACTGCTGCATACACTCTTGAGCAGATTTACAAGCCCCTTGGACCTCTTTCTTGTTCTATTGTGTCTCATTTGTGGATGTAATGTTGCCAAAATAAATTATGGTGCAAATTGGAAATGTATTTGCAAAATAGATTAGGAATGTCCACTGAAATGTAGTGGTCATATAAATGGAATTTGTTCAGTTACTAAAATATTTTAGTGTGGTAAATGTGTTTTGGTGAAATGTGTGGTTTTAAATCTTTTGCCTAGAATCACACTGAGTGTCTGTGTAAATTAAAGATTTACCCTTGCACCTTTTTCTATAATCTCTGCTGTCTCTCTTACAGTCTACCTCTCTCTGCTTATAGTGTCCCCTCTCTTCTGATATTTCCCTTCTTTCCTTATTTTATTTTGTCTTTGTTCACAGTGCCACTTTTTCTTATACTCCCTTCTGTCCTTTAAGTCCCCCTCTGTCCTTATTGTCTACTTCTGTCTCCTAATAGTCCCCAGTCTTTTAATAGTCTTTCCTCTGACCTCTTAATCCTCCTTTTTTCATCATATCTCACTCCTAATATTTCTCCAGTCAGTATACATAGACTCCTGCATACACTCTTGGGCAGATTTACAGGCCCCTTGGGCCTCTTTCTTGTTCAATTGAGTCTAATTTTTAGATGTAATGTTGGCAAAAAAATAATGGTGCAAATTAGAAATGTATTTGTAAAATTAGTCAGGATTGTGCACTTTTTTGCCATATACATGAAATGTGTTTAGTCACTAAAATCTTTTAGTGTGGTAAACGTGTTTTGGTGAAATGTATGGTTTAAACATTTTTGTCTAGAACCACACTGAGCGTCTGTGTAAATTAAAGAATTACACTTGTACCTTTTTTCTATAATCTCCGCTGTCTCTCTCACAGTCCCTTTCTTCTGATACTTTCCTTTATTTGCTTATTTTAATTTGTCTTTTTTCACAGTGCCACTTTTTCTCATACTCTCTCCTGTCCTTTTAGTCCCCCTCTGTCCTTATAGTCTCTTTCTGTCTCCTAATAGTTCCCCTTCTTTTTATAGTCTCTCCTCTGACCTCATAACCCCCCTCTCTCATCATAACTCTCTCTTAACTCCTTCGATACTCATGACGGAACGGTTCCGTCATGAGGCACAGTGGAGCTGTGCGCATGACGGAACCGTTCCGTCATGACCACACCTATTTTAATTGGCCCTCAGCACAGGATGTGAATATCTCATGCAGTGATGGGGTTAATAAATCTCCAGTCTTTATATATAGACAGATCCCCCAGGATATAGCGGCATGGATTAGCAAATTTAGCGGCAAAAATATGGAAATTTAGCAGCATAAATATGGAAATTTAGCGGCATTTTTGCTGCAATTTATTTGACTCATAGTCATTCATTTTCAGTCTGAAATCAATGGAAACTGTTTCAGCAGAAAATTCTACTTTGCAATAGGCATGTTTAAAGTTTCTGCAGCTCTACGGAAGTACAGCTCCAGTCCTAACCTCATGGGAGGAGGCTAGATTTCTCTCTGGGATGTTCTAGTGCCCATGTGTGCACCCCTCCCGGGGCATCGCTGCCTCCCGGATTTGTGAGGCAGGACACCTCTTCTCCAGGCACCCTGGGGCGCAGGGTCGTTATGTGGTTGTATAGGTCAAGGAACTCTTTTAATTAAAAATATTTGGTAGAACTCACATATCCATCCTTGCTTGCATACAATTGTGTTGCAAGGGGGCCATGGGTCCTGATGCAAGCAAAGGCAATGGCTCCTTTGACTGCTGTTTGAGTAGTAACATGCAGCCTTGTCGAGACTTAGTGGGTCCTCAGAGCTTTGGGGCCCAGTGCCACTGCACCTTTTGCACCAATGCTAGCCATGCCCATGTTGGCCTACATAAACAAAACTTAGAACAGAAAGCAAGGCTTTGAGCCCACAATACATGCATTTATTTTCACCAAAATCAACAGAAATATGCAGAGAATTATTGAAATATGCAGATATTGGTGCACCTCAGTTTGCTTTTCCCATGTGCTTGGTTAGCAAGCCCTGTGTTTTTCGTTATTAACCTACATCCCTCTGCGCGCTAGAACACGTACACCCATATTAAAAACGGTAGAGAAAAACAGAAAATCCCACTGTGATAGTGACTTATTTACAGATCTGACTGAAGGCTCTTAGGTGGGCATGAAGATATAAAACAGTCTTGTTTACAATCTGCTTAAAATGAGCTAAGGAACCTTAGGTGACTCAAGTTTATTAAGTATTGAGTGGCCAACCAAACATTTACTAGACAATCATAACAAAACACACTCCTGCAGACATTTATAACTTAGAATGGGGACATGCATCTAGCGCGGAGGAATAGACTTTTACAAGGGTTGTACACCAGAAGCCAATTTCCCGAAAAAGAAACTGCCAGTTGGCCTGTAAATTAGATTTTTGTTTGTTTTTTCCAATTTGAGTATTCCTCACTGCTTTAAAAAATCTGCATTCAAATTGACATTGTTATCTTCAGGACCCACTGGAAGCTGTGAAGTTGAACTTTTGTCTGATCTTAGTTTGCAGATATTTTTATTTCACAATCGAGGGCCTTACTTTAGCTTACCTGACGATGCCCTTTACTGTTAAACACCTCGGCATTCGTGCGTTTTAGAAGCCCTTCACTTACTTATTGTTGGAATCACAGTTGACCAGAGCCTAGTATCAACAGCTCAGAAATGCAGCCATGTCACTTCCCTGTATGTTAGCCACGGCAACAGATTGTTATTAGCTTTGCACCTTCGAATGCAGAAGAACACGAAGAAGAATTATAAATAGCGTCTGCTGATTGCTGAAATATAGCAAAGCTCATTGTTTCCCTCACCCAGCCTGGATTTAAACCGCAGTGACCTTTGAGCAGGGTTTGTCAGGTCAGCACTCTGCACTCTTGGTGACATCCTATCGGATTTCTGTTTTCCCTTCTTCGCTGCTACACTTAACTTTTAGTTAGATTAATTTGAGGGGTTGCGAGATTTGTGTTCAGCACCACGGTGTGGATCGAACTGTTAACCTGAGCAGCAGACCAAAGATAACATTTCAAGGAGGAGTGGAAGGTTGCAAGGGTGGATGCCTCAATGACGGCCGCTGCGGAAATGAAGCGTTCGATAAAAATATATATTGCCAAAGAGAGGTAATCAGTCGCTGTAATAAGACCCCCAGTAGTGAAATTCATTCACACTATATTACACTAGAATCGCTTTACACCGAGTTTTGCAGAGTTTGGCAGCCAGGAAGCAACTCTTTTATGGCTGCACGGCGACACCTAGTGACGTGTGTGCCGCGTGCACCCAATAAGAAGCCTTCATTATTTCCTTTCTGCAGGGAGACCCCTTTTTAGTGGCCAAATCAGCAAATATCGCGGCCATCGCGCTAATCTGCCGATTTCGCATTTTTTTTGTGAATCGCGAAATCACGAAATGCTGGAGGGTCTGTATAGACTGTTGCATACACTCTTGAGCAGATTTACAAGCCCCTTGGGCCTCTTTCTTGTTCTATTGTGTCTCATCTTTGGATGTAATGTTGCCAAAATAAATGATGGTGCAAATTGGAAATGTATTTGCAAAATGAGTTAGGATTGTCTACTGAAATATAGTGGTCATATACATGGAATGTGTTTAGCCACTAAAATGTTTTAGTGTGGTAAATGTGGTTTGGTGAAATGTATGGTATACATTTTTTGTCTAGAATCACACAGAGCGTCTGTGTAAATTAAAGAATTACAATTCCACCTTTTTCCATAATCTCCGCTGTCTCTCTCACAGTCTACCTCTCTCTGCTAATATTATCCCCTATCTTCTGAGTTTTTTCCTTTATTTCCTTATTTTAATTTGTCTTTCTTCACAGTGGCACTTTTTCTCATACTCCGTCCTGTCCTTTTAATCCCCCTCTGACCTTATTGTCTCTTTCTGCATACTAATAGTCCCCCTTCTTTTTATAGTCTTTCCTCTAACCTCTTATTCCTCCCTCTCTCATCATATCTCTTTCTTAATAATTTTCCAGTCAGTATATATAGACTGCTGCATACACTCTTGGGCACATTTGCAAGCCCCTTGGGCCTCTTTCTTGTTCTATTGTGACTCAATTTTGGATTTAATGTTGGCAAAAAATAATGGTGTAAATTGGAAATGTATTTGCAAAATGAGTCAGGATGGTCCACTGAAATGTAGGGGCCATATACATGGAATGTGTTCAGTTACTGAAATGTTTTAGTGTGGTAAATGTTTTTGGGTGAAATGTATGGTTTACATTTTTTTGTCTAGAATCACACTGAGCGTCTGTGCAAATTAAAGAATTACATTTGCACCTTTTTCCATAATCTCTGCTGTCTCTCTCACAGTCTTCCTCTCTCTTCATATAGTGTCCCCTCTCTTCTGATATTTCCCTTCTTTCCTTATTTTAATTTGTCTTTCTTCACAGTAACAGTTTTTCACATACTCCCTCCTGTCCTTTTAGTCCTCCTCTGTCCGTATTGTCTCCTTTTTTGTCCTAATATTCCCCCTTCCTTTTATAGTCTCTCCTCTGACCTCTTAATCCTCCTTCTCTCATCATATCTCTCTCTTAATAATTCTCCAGTTAGTATACATAGACTGCTGCATACAATCTTGGGCGGATTTACAAGCCCCTTGGGCCTTTTTTTGTTCTATTGTGTCTCATTTTTTAATTTAATATTGACAAAATAATAATTCAGCAAATTGGAAAAATTGTTTTTCTGTTTTCATTTAGACTTGTCTTTCTTTATACTTCATTTTTCTGTTCATATTGCCTGTTCTCTTTTCTTACTCTTCCTTGACTCCCTGTGTATACTCTGTAGGACTTTCCTCATACTACTCATCTTTTCATAATGACCTTTCTCTTTATATTTGTTTGTATTCTCATAGTCTTCCCTCTTTTGTCATACTATTTTCACTCTCTATAATCTACCATATGTTTATACCAGGTATGGATGACATTTGCGAATTCGCGTTTCGCGAATTCGCGCGAAATCAAATTTGCAATCTGCATAACCCACAAATTCATGCGAAGTTGCGTATTTTAGTTTTTTTGCGTGTTCGCAGGTTTTTTTGCGTGTTCACGGGCCGCTTGCATGGTGAAGTTACCCATGTGGTCGTGTATGGGCACAGCACCCTCTGGTTCACCACTGCCACCCTCAAGTTCATCACTGCCACCTCCTGGTTCACCACTGACACCCTCTGGTTCACTCCGGCCACCCTCTGGTTCACCCTTGCAACCCTCTGGTTCAGCACTGCCACCCTCTGGTTCACCACGTCCACCCTCTGGTTCATGACTGCCACCCTCTGGTTCATCACAGCAACTCGGGTTCACCACTGCCACCCTCTGGTTAACCACTGTCAACCTCTGGTTTAGCACTGCCACCCTCTGGATCACCACTACCACCCTCTGGTTCACCCCTGCCACCCTCTGGTTCACCCCTGACACCCTTTGGTTCAGCACTGCCACCCTTTGGTTCACCACTGCCACTCTCTGGTTCACCACTGCCACCCTCTGGTTCACCCATGCCACCCTCTGGTTCACCACTGCCAACCTCAGGTTCACCCCTGCCACCATCTGGTTCATCACTGCCACCCTCTGGTTCAACCCTGCCACCCTCTGGTTCACCACTGCCACTCTCTGGTTCACCACTGCCACCCTCTGGTTCACCCATGCCACCCTCTGGCTCACCACTGCCACCCTCTGGTTCACCCCTGCCACCATCTGGTTCATCACTGCCACCCTCTTGTTCAAACCTTCCACCCTCTCGTTCACCCCTGCCACCCTCTGGTTCAGCACTGCCACCCTCTGGTTCACCCCTGCCACCCTCTGGTTCATCACTGTCACCATCTGGTTCATCACTGCCACACTCTGGTTCACCACTGCCACCCTCTACAGAGACCTTTTGTGACGCAGTGGCAGCACAAAAGATGCGCCATGGTGCTGGGTATTAACAACGTGTTGATTCTCTGAGATGCATATGCATCACGTTGTAAAGCCCTGCCCCATCAAGAGGCGTTCTGGCGCAGGGGAGGGCGTTTCTGCACAGGAACGCCTCCTAAAAGTGGCTGAGTGAAATCTACAAGATTTCACTCAGTCACTTTTAGGCCAATGCTGCGTCAAACCTCTGCGCCTGCTTGAAGCAGGTGCAAGTTTGATGCAGCATTTGGGAGATAGGGCCCCCCAGAGAATTGCTGCAGCTGCGTCGCAAGCGCGATGCAGCTCCAGCAATGCGCTGCTTTTACGGCACAGATGCGTGACGCATCTGTGCCGTTTTTGCTACATGGTGCGCCCCATTGTAATTGGGGTGCACCATGGGTGGTGGAGCTGCGGCGCACAATAACTGGCGCATCCCTGGGGATGCACCAGTTATTGTAAATCTGCCCCTATACATTTAGCCAACGAGGGAGCACTTACTGATTAGACAGTAGAAAGTACTCCAGTTGAGTGGAGGTATTGCACAAAAAGGTGGCATCTTCGTGGACAAACACGCAGGGCGAGATTCATTCTGCCTCCTGTTAGACTCGTTTTTTGTGCCCTTCTGCCCTCTGTTAGACTCGTTTTTCGCTTGTTTTTCTGCCCTTCTGCCCTCTGTTAGACTCGTTTTTCCCTTGTTTTTCTGCCCTTCTGCCCCCTGTTAAACTCGTTTTTTGTGCCCTTCTGCCCTCTGTTAGACTCGTTTTACCCTTGTTTTTCTGCCCTTCTGCCCTTTGTTAGACTTCTTTTTGTGCCTCTCTGCCCTCTGCATCACCACATCATCACTCAGCGCTACCCCAGCATCACTCAGCACCACAACATTATCACTCAGCACCACCACATTATCACTCAGCACCACCACAGCACCACTCAGCACCACCACAGCATCACTCAGCACCACTACAGCATCACTCAGCACCACCACAGCATCACTCAGCACTGCCACATTATCACTTAGCACCACCACAGCACCACTCAGCACCACCACAGCACCACTCAGCACCACCACAGCATCACTCAGCACCACCACAGCACCACTCAGCACCACCACTGCACCACTTAGCTCTACAACAGCACCACTCAGCACCACCACAGCACCACTCAGCGCCACCACAGCATCACTCAGTGTCACCACAGCATCACTCAGCGCCACCACAGCATCACTCAGCACCACTACAGCATCACTCAGCACCACCACAGCACCAATCAGCACCACCACAGCACCACTCAACACCACCACAGCATCACTCAGCACCACCACATTATCACTCAGCACCACCACAGCCCCACTCAGCGCCACCACAGCATCACTCAGCGCCACCACAGCATCACTCAGTGCCACCACAGCATCACTCAGCACCACCACAGCATCACTCAGCACCACCACAGCACCAATCAGCACCACCACAGCACCACTCAGCACCACCACAGCATCACTCAGCACCACCACAGCATCACTCAGCACCACCACAATATCACTCAGCACCACCACAGCACCACTCGGCACCACCCCAGCATCACTCAGCACCATCCCAGTATCTCTCAGCACCACCACAGCACCACTCAGCATCACCACAGCACCCCTCAGTACCACCACAGCACCACTCAGCGCCACCCCAGCATCAATCTGCACAACCATTCAACAACAGCTGGTTAAAATATGTTCTCTCAATGTTTCAAACTTTATTACAAATGTCACAAAAAGATGTTAGTATTTCACTTCTGTTCTTGGATTTTCGTCACAATAAAATACACTGAACATAATCTTCACAAAAGTTATTTACAAAAAATTAAGCTATTGCCATTATAAATTAAAATCACTTTTATTTAAGTATTAATTATTTTACAAAATTAAAAGCCATTGTAATTTGTGATATCAATACAGCTAAGTCACGTAAATACAAAACATGTTGCATTACAAATGCTATAGGTGTCACATTTGCGAATGTTATAACTATTGACATTGTAAATGACAAAGCTATTAATTCAGCGATTTTCAAAACCAACACATAAATAAAAAAAATTGTCATTTACAAGACTAATAGCTCAAACTTTCCTAATGCGAGACCTATTGCATTGCAAATGCTTGTTTTTATATCTGTCAGTGCTTCCTGTTGAGGTTTAATTTTCGTGACAGGCGCCTCATTGCCTACTTGTAACTATTCTCTGACACTGCTTCAAGGGTCAGAGCAGGGTCAGAGAATAGTTGCAAGTAGGCAACGAGGCGCCAGGAAGCACTTACAGGCTTACAGCAGCAGGTGCCCAGGTTGAAGTAAATTTCTTTGTAACCCTTTTGTAAAAGGTTACAAAAAAATAGCTTCAACTTTTGCACCTACTGCTGTAACCCTGTAAGTGCTTGGCTGAAAATTCGTCCATGCTGATTCGCGGATTTTACCGCGATTTCGTGAGATTCGCGGATCGCGAAATCGCGGAAAATCCGCAAATCCTGCGAGCGTAATGAATTTTCAGCCCATGCTTAGTTTATACTCCTCCCTTTCTCCCCATAGTGTATTTTCTGTTCTCATTCCCTTGTTTTCTTCTTATGCAGCAGTTTTCCTCACATTATCCGTGTTCTCTTTTGGTACTCTTTTTATACTGCCCCCTGTCTCTTTATACTGTATTTTTTTTCTCATACTCTCTCTTCTTTCTTCATACTACCATCTTTCTTCTCATACTCCTCCTTATGTCTTCATACTTTCCAGTCTTTTCATGCTCTATTTATCCCCTTATACTGCAGTGTCTGTTTATATTCTCTTTTCAATTTATATTTCCTGTTGTCTCATAGTCCTCTTTCTCTTGTTGTAACTCCTTCTATTTTTATTCTCCCACGTTTGTTGTCATACTCTCCCTTCTCTTGTTATAAGTAATATAATAGTGTATTTCATATATTTATTTTTCTAAAGTGATATATATTTTTTATAATAGATTGTTTTGATGATCACTGAAAAAAATCATGTCAACAAAAATAGAAAAGAAGAAAGAATGCAGTTTATCTAAAGAGAATTCATCTACAACATTTACCTGAAGAACAATGTTTTAACAAGAAGAAAAAAAGTCCTGGTAAGAAAACTAAGACTTTTCTGCGAAGATTGTTAACCACTAACAGTAGTGTGCACAAAGTAACAAATATTATCACTGTTTCTGCAACTAAGATAAAAGAGACGAACCATGGAAAAACTTGTTCTGAAAAAAATGTATATAGTAAAAGGAGGAAATACCAATATAAAAAAATAAGGAAGAAGATGTTCTATAATAGAGTTTTATCAAACTTGACTAAGTTAGTCAAGAATTGTAAAAAAACCCAGCATTTTATAAGAAGAGAAAATGTATTGAAAATGTAGTTGAGAAAGCTTTTGAATTAAAAAAAAACTGTTTGTTTTAGTAAACAATAGAATTCGATCACTAGATAAGCTAATCCCTTTAATGAAGGGCAAAAGTAAGTGGAGAAGAGTATTTAATAGAGGTAATTTTTCTGAAGTTTTTTTGGGTGAATGGAAACATAGTTCAAGTTCTGAGCCTTTTTTAATGAGGAGAGTTATTTTCAGAGTAATGATTTGTTGCATGCAGTTGACACTACAGGCCATGCTTATGAGGTTAAAAATGGTTGTCCTATTGAGAAGAGAAAATTGTTCCTAGAAATGTAGAAGAGATGTTAGCTGATGAAGTATTAGGGAGAAGGCCTAAAGCTCCAGTGCACACTTGAAATTGCAGTAGTATTTGTAGTGTACAGCAGGAATCTACTGTTTTTGTACACAATTTCCTACGTAACTATACTAAGAAAAGTGTTAAGCAAAAGATTAGGATGTTGCAAGGATTAGACCCTTGCAGAGTGGGAGAAAGTACTGGTTTGCAAGGTCATTCTTTGACTTGTCTTTCTAAAAAAGTATGTAGAAGTGTTTTTCACCATTTCAGGATGTTGGCAGTGCATCATAAAGAAATGAGGAAATTAGTTAGAAGGTTGTATTATGCAAAAAGTCCAGCTCTAATGTTAAAAAAGTTGAACAGCGCTCTTTTGCATGGATCTGTAGCAGATGTGAACAACTTTTGCGATGAAATTCAGGTTCTTTACTTTGGTCCTGAAGAAGACAGTGCAGAAATTGCTATGTTAGTAGAAGGAAATGTAGAAGAGAATGTACAACATTGTAGTCCAGAAAAATTTGAGCAAGAAATTCCAAAATTCAAGGTGATTTCAGGTGAAACACCCCATTATTCTTGTATTTGTTGTCAACGTACTCATTATGAAAATCAGACTAGAACTGTTGATCTGTATTTAAAATGTGAAAAGGAAAATAATAAGGAGTGGATGGAATTTGTAACTTATGTGTTGGAAGAGAATAGTTTTGATTTGGGTTCTGATCAGTGTAGTTGTAAATTATGTTATAACAAATTATATGAGAATAAAATGCTTTCTAGAGCTGTGCATAATAATTTCGAGTTGGTAAATATTCCTTCTGAACTGATGGATTTAAATACTTGTCAGTATATTCTTATTCAATGTGTGCTCCTTTTCAGGCTATTGTTCGTATGGAACCTAAGACAGGGAAATTGCCTCATTCAGATTTACAGAAAGGATTAAAGGGAAGAGTTGTGTATTTCCGACTAGATTTAAAGAAAAATATTGAAACAGTTGGTGTAGAAAATATAGAAGATGAACCTTTAGTTATTCTGGTTAATGCCGTTCCTACTAAGAATAAGAAAATCTGGCAGGAATTAGTGGATGTTAGGAAAGTGAAAAAGGCAACATTGTATCTGATAAAAAATATTCAATTGTCGCGTTCTAATCCAGGACCCCGATCAATACTGTGACCTTATGCCCCTATACGGCTATAATCCATTTATACCCCTATAATGGCATAAACGATCAAGAGCGATATTTCAGAAACTCGTCTCTGGCCTAACACGATCAGAGCCACATTTCAGAATCTCTTCCTCTGCAGCTCATTACAGCAGATGACACAGCAGAAGCCACTATCTTAGATTCCTAGATTACACTCCGAGTTCTTCAACAAGATAAAACTCAGCAACCTGGGAAAGCCCCGCTTGCCATGTTTTGATTAGTAATAGAAATCTAATGAGCACTGAGAGATGATCACTTCCTAGTGACATCTTTATTGACGTCTTATGTCCAAAAACTTACGTCAAACAAGGCACCTTTCAGGTATAAATATTACCAACGTTGCCTTAAGCAAACGCTGCCTCGACGACATCGATGATAGCGATGGTGTGGTGAATACAGGTGCAGAACAGCTGTCCCCTTCAGAGCCCAGCAGATTCAAGCTGCCCACTGACGCTGCCCCTCCTCCTCCTAGACGCGCTGAGAGAGACGCTGTCTTTTCTCTTGCCGAGAAACTCCAGCTCCGGCGTTTCCAGCCTACTCTTGCGAGTGACTGGGTTATCGAGTCCTGGAAGGAGATACAAGACCTCCAACATTCTATTCCAGATGTATGGTGTTGACTAAACCCTTAGAGAGAATCCTTGAAGCAAACCTTGGCAAAACCAACTTAACTAAAACTGCTACTTACTTACCCCCTCCCAAATATTAGGCTTAGGTCTGGTACACTGGGGTAGGCGTAGTTAGAAGCACCAGTTGAGTACGTTAGCTAAATGTATATATGAATGTATATATTTTATTCCTTTTAACCATTGTATGGCTAAGAAACCATATCAATTCTTTTACAGTATTATTTTGCAATCCTCATTTTACTGTACGCACTTTTTATAATAACTAGTCTTGCAATTGTGGCAATTCATTTCTCTTGCATGAGAAGAAAGACTGTTCAATAAATAATACCTTTTTATTGAAAACGCCTGTCTCTCTATTCTCTGCATCTTGGTGAAAGTAATCTGCACAACTGACTGAGTAAAATAACTGTCTATTGTTTCACACAACTCTAGAGATTGACTCTTATTCTAAGGAGCAAAGTTGTCATGTTTATTCGGTTGTTGGAAAACTGAATCCCTTCTTGTCTGTACCAGGGAAGCTGATCACTTCCTATTCAGTCAAGAAAGTTTCCAGTGACCTCTGAGCTAGTTGGTAACAAACCCAATTAAGTTTAGCATAGTCAGAAGAGACCTGGAAGACCGCACTTCTACGTCTATACTACTTTTTATGTTATTCCAATGCGCAGGGGGGGCCTATAGGGAAAATAGGAACTACACTACATGGCGCCCAACGTTTGGTAAGGCGATAAAACTAACGCAAGACGTTAGAGTAACCTAGTCGTGCATTTTTCACACAGACCCTTTCTCCCGTAAATACTCCAATAGACGTCTGGAGTGGGTGAAAGGTTAAAATCCGCCCGAACTTAGTAGGAAGAGATTCCTATGTAAAGCTCTGGTTTATTCAACGTTGAAGGATACAGTGTTCCAAAATATTGTGCACCTAATCTTTGTCTCCTTGGAGACCTGCTCTGCAAAAAACCTGCATTTCATAGAATGTCAGACTTAGAGAATGGAACCCCTTATGCCGCAGTAATGCGACTCAGCAGGCTTCCGATGAAACAGGGATTTACCCACCGGATGCGAAAATCATCCCGGGTAACATAAGAAAAACTATAACGTCAAAACTTATAGAAAATGGACTGACCACACAAGGTGGCACAGTCGTCTTTGTGATAGAGGCACACAAATATCGGCAGACAGAGGTATTCTATTCCTGGATAAAATTTCCAGCGGCAAACACCGCAACACACAAATTCCACTATTACAAAATAGGGGATCCACCGGAAGAGTACGCTCCTTTCGAGGAGATTGAAATCCCATTAAAATACCAAGAGCATTTGCTCTGGTTTAAAGGTGCCCTAAAACATAATGATCATATAACCAGGCTCGGTCCACTAGGTAGACCAGGAGCAACGTGGACGGTTCTAGCCGCTACACACCACATCCGGACATTGCAAAAATGTCAAGAGATGAGCTGTTAATACAGCTAAAAACTTTAATTAAAATACATAGACAATTAGTCCAATATGTAATGCGGACTGCAACAGTCCAAACAGCTGTTAATGTTCCAAAGATGACCGCTCATCAGGGGAACACAAATAAAATTACACCACAGAACATGCAGTCATGTCTTGGTAAAACACCCATAAAACGGGAACAAATTCCTTTCTGGTTAGCGCAGAAAATTACTCGAATAGAGTCAGTATTTCCGAATACTACCCCTATTGAGAAACACAGAATTCTGACCATCTGCCTTCCAATGGGAGTCGCACCACACGTGGAGCACTGTGACCCTTGGGGTACAGTCTTTGCTTCCATTTACACAAAAATACATGCTGTTCCGTCAATGGCGGTAATACCAGAAGTGCTTAAACATATTCAGAATGAATATGGTCCAGAACCTGCTTTAACTCTTGGTATGAAATTACTGAAAGACTTCAAGCATGTCTCGGCTATATTACTAGCCAATATAAAAGGAAAAGCAGCATCTGTGGCGATCCACCAGAAGTTGAAGGGAACAGATATAACAGATCAACCAATTGAGCTTGCCAGAATTATAGAAAAATGTTATGAAGAATTAGGTAGAGACAGCTTGGGTGGAAAACCAGTAAAGCCCCAACTGCTCAAAAATCCTGAAACATTATTTATTAAAAATAATTCAAACACTCCTAAAAAGAGCTGGGACGGAAATAAACAATCCACTCCCAAAGAAAAAGTTTTCCAGTCCAGAGGAAGGTCTCCTCGACGGAGGGAAAGAACTCCGACTCGAGAACACCAGTCTCCCCAGAGGGAGCCCTCTGAGAAAAGATATAACCTTAGAAATAGGGATAATTTGAAGAAGCCTGATAGATATCAAAGTATTAATACACGTCCCTCTCCATCTTTTTCGCAGAAATCGGAAAGAAGAGGACGGTCAGACCCAGGAGAGCACATCAAGTCCAAAGACAACGAACCAGCTCAAAGTAAAAAATCTCAATTTCCAAGAAAGAAGGTAGCCAGTATTAGAGTAATCGAACATGCCGAGAATACTGAGGACACCGTTGAAAAACGGGGAGTGGGCACAGACAATGCTAGACAGTGCAGCAGAAATCACCGTAGCTTGCAAGATCCTGATGAGTCATCTTGAGACAGTGGACACGAATGAATACATTCAAGTAGAAACTGCCAACACCAGAGTTAGCGAGCCCCATAAGATGTACGAAATAACACTACGTATAGAGGGTGATAAGACTAGGAAAATAAGGGGTCAAATCGCAATACATTTACATTTACATTTACATTTTGGGATAAACTCTCAAAAGGCTATGATATTCTGTTAGCTGAAAAAGATTGGCCCCCAGAGTTTGTCAGGGATTGCCCTAGTGGCGAACAAATGATTATGCCTGCCTTCTCGAATCACATTCCGATTCACACTAAATATATATATGCAAGGAAATGGGCAGTGGTCCAGGCACCAGCATTATATAAAAATCATGTAGGATGGGATAAGGACTCTCCTCCTCACAAAATCCAGTTAAAAAGTCAACCGACTGCACAAAGGCAGTATCCCATTAAGCAAGAAGCTAAAAAAACAAGTCAGGGAGATTTTAGATCAACTTGAATACCAGGGGGTGATTGAAACATGCACCTCTCAAATGAAAAATCCTTTGTTTCCTGTCTCCAAACCGGATGATTTATATCGTCTAGTCTTGGACTACAGACACCTTAACTCATGTTGCAAAACATTTGCAGTACAGAATTCGCATAGTGCTGCACTAATGAATAACATAGTTAGGAAAAAATATAAAACGACATTAGACATATCAAATGGTTTCTTTTGTCAAAATATTGCACCAGAAAGCAGATACTTGACCGCTTTCTCAGTAATGGGGTCACAGAAAAATTTCTGGAGGCTCCCACATGGATTCAAGAACAGCCCAGGACTATTTTCAGCCAGAGTAACAGAGTTACTACCAATGTATGATGATAAGGCATTATCTTATGTAGATGATATCTATCTCACAGACGACGACTTGGAGACTCACTCGAAAAGAGTGAACACCATAATACTTGGGTTCGCAGCAGAGGGTTACAAATTCAACTTTAAAAAGTCCCGAATTGCCCATCTGACAGTATTATTTTTAGGATACGAATTATCAAGTGAAGGGAAAAGCCTAGCGGACAACTTCTTAGAGAAGTGCGCTGTACTCCAAGCCCGAAAACGTTAAAGAACTTACAATCGATTCTAGGCTTCCTGAATTTCGGAAGAACTTACATTCTAAATTATGCGGAGAGGGTTAAACCTCTCTACGAACTAATTAAACCTGATTTTAAACCAATCACTTGGACTCAAAAACACACAGAAATTTTGAGATCACTGCAAACAGACATGTTAGCAAAAACAAAATTAGATACACGTGACAATACACGCAATCTTGTAATCAAAGTTATCCCAGGAAGATGCGGATTCACATACCTGACCTCTAATGAGGGAGAAAAGGTACCAATATCTTACAAATCTCACTTGTACACACAAGCAGAAAAAACATTCAGTCTCACAGAAAATACTGTGAAAGCAGTAGAAACTGCATTAGCGAATGAACGAGAACTAGCACATGGCAATAGGATCAATATCCTCACAGCGGAATCTGCCTTTGAGGCGCTATTTAGCCCAGTAAACCTGCCTACAGTGTCACTGGATCTGAAATGGATACAGTGTGTAAATTCTCTTGGATCGGAAGATGTGAAATACTATTTCGCCCCGCAACTGAAAAAACTGAATGATTAGACTTATGAACAAGAATATCCTCTGCCAATCGAAATTCTGCCTCTCCCACAGTATGCCTGTATAATCTATACAGACAGATTTGTACAGCACTACAATGTAGAAAACAAATCCTATGATGCAGCCTATGCGATTGTTAAAGGTCGCTGGCTGTGCGGTAAATTCAGACCGAAAATAACAAAAACTGAATCAGTGAGAAACTGTTCGGCTCAGCGAGCTGAAATCAGATCTTTAAAGAATGCGCTTGAAAATGCAGAACGTGAATTCCCGACACTAATCGCGTGCGATTCGCATTTTTGCGTCAACTCTTAACAATAACAAGTTACAGAGCTGGATTCAAAATGATTACAAAGATGACACAGGTGCATAAAATGCTTTGGAAACAGGTAGTTCGTTTACAGAAAGAACTACAAAAGACTCACGTGATACACACTCTGAGTCATCAACGTGATGGCGTTCACGTTGCAGGGAATTCATTGGCTAATAAAGCCATGGCGGAAGCAACCAAACCGGCTTCCGTAGCCACAAAAAAGCGTTCAGAAAAATATATAGACGGGGAAACCATGCTGGCAGTAAAAACGTCCTTAAAAGGCGACTGTGCAGCACTACCCATGAACTATCTACTCAATTATGCATACGTAATCGATGCAAACTCCGTTCCTTTTGCTCGAATCCCTGGAGTGGGGGATAGGGTAATTCCAAACATAAACCGCAGAAAGTTATTAATAGCTGACGCACACATGGGTGAAGGTCCGAGGCACAAACCGGCTTCCGTAGCCACAAAAAAGCGTTCAGAAAAAAATATAGACGGGGAAACCATGCTGGCAGTAAAAACGTCCTTAAAAGGCGACTGTGCAGCACTACCCATGAACTATCTACTCAATTATGCATACGTTATCGATGCAAACTCGGTTCCTTTTGCTCGAATCCCTGGAGTGGGGGATAGGGTAATTCCAAACATAAACCGCAGAAAGTTATTAATAGCAGACGCACACATGGGTGAAGGTCCGAGGCACAAAAAGATCAAGGAATTGAATTACAATCAGTATACTGGTGGCCGGGGATAAGCGTGCAACATCAAATATATGTGAAGAACTGTCCCGACTGTGACCGGGATCGCAGTAATGAACCGGTCCAGTCTGTTGCCCAGTTACCGTTTATAGACAGGGTAATGCTGTCTACATGCCATCCAGCGTCCTAATAATTATTAAGACTAAAAACTCACTTAAAAAATGTGGCCCCAGCGCTCGGCTGACGCCAGAACGGTTATAAAAGATCTGCAAGTCTTTATCGGCACATACGCAATTGCCATGTTCCATTCTGACCAGGGTCCTGCTTTCAGCTCTCGAGCTTATAAGGAGGCCATGGCCAGCATGGGCGTTGGCTTTCGATACTCTTGTCCATCACACCCCGAAGGGAACAGTGTAGTGGAAAGAAAAAACTGGGACATAAAGCAATCTATAACAGCTAAGGTATTAGGTTCGGGTGTTGGGTGGGTCAAACATTTAATAAGTGTCCAGCTTAGTCTAAACAACTTGCCAAGAAATTCTCTAAAAGGTTTCAGCTTATACGAACTATTGTTTGGAACTAGAATGTACATTCAGGACTTAGATAGTCAGGTATCAGTGGTAGAAGATAAGAATAAAGACTTTGAAATCAAAGACCGTTTGGCTGTTTTACAGGACTTGAATGAAACAAGAAAATCCATAAGCAACATAAAGTTAAAGCAACAGCCAACTACCACTGAAGAGGCACCACCAGCCCCAGCAAGGCCTGTCTGGATTTCAAAGATTGGGGATCTAGTCAGAGAAAAAATAGCGGTGAAGAAGGAATTTGGGCCTTCTTACAGAAAAGCAGTACCTGTCTTAGCAATCAACGGAACAAGATCAGTAGTACTACCGCCCCTTGCTGGTAATAAGGAGAACAGAGTTGTATCAATCGACCTGGTAAAACCACAAGCATGTGGCCTATAATCAACAGTAGGCCCAGTGGACTCCCAAGAAACAACAGAATACCCAAATTTGCAACAATTCAAGAGGTTCAAACTGAAAGACTAATCACATTTGATAAACCTGCAGTGCACAGAGAAGGACTATGCAATAATGCCATGGAACTCGTGCCTCTTGAAACACAGATTGAAACAGTTCGTCATGAAACACCAGTCTACAATGGCGTGGCATCAGAATGTGCTACCGAAAGACAAATTGAGAGAACAATTCCAACAATTGACAGAACTGCCTCTGGCTACTTCATCAATTTCGACAACTTTTCTGAAGCTCAAAACGACGCCAAAGTGATGCCAGAAACAAAGACTTTTAAGGAAAAAGCAACAGAACTATTTCATCAAATCAAAGAAGTATATCTGGATGCACCATTGATTGAGCAATGGATTATTTCAGGGGTATTTATACTCCTACTATGCCTAATTTTTGTTTTAATTTTAGGAAAGTTTATTACAGTTCAATGGACACAGCAAGTCAGAACATCAACTTAGTCCTCAAACCACACAAATCATCCCACGTGAAGAAAAGAGAACTGTCAACAGTAAATGTCACAGCCATTCTAATACCCGGCGGGGTAGTATGGGACAAAACTGACTATGAAGTATATGGTCCGGTTGAAATCCTGAAATATCCTCACCAGTTCAAGGTTTCCTTAAGTGACTTTGTGAAACCAAGTACATTTTCTGATGATTGGGATTTTGAAAGTATTAATAATATGATGTCTGATTTAGTGTTGTCAGCAAGATTCACAGAACATGATTATTTTCAAGGTTCGTCTAGTTATGAACAGATGTTCTGCTACACACACTATGGTGATCATTACTTGCATAAATCTGCACAACCTAGAAATGTTTTTAAATATAACCAATGGGAACATTGTGCTACTCCACCTAAAAGCAGTTTTAAAACATTCAATGAGAAATTTCAGTACTTCTCAGGGTTTAAGACCAGTGATGCAGAAACGTTTTATTATAAACTGTTGGATAAAACAGGGTTGAAAACTATGCTGACAAATACTAAATTGATATATTCAGAAGCATTTTATGAAAAAATTATGACATTTGGTTTTGATTTTTGGAGAAATAATATTGAAACAAAAACAATCTGAGGTACAAAAGATTGGCAGGTACAAGGCCCAGAAGCAATATTTCGAGCCTGCATGATCCCAGAAAAAATAATGTTCTTAAATGACACAATTCACCAAACAACCTGTCTTGGCCTAGCTAAGATTAAAGACCTCAACAAACCGTCTATTCCAAAGCCAATACCTGATAATGCAACAACAGATATTGAAATAGACGTATCTAAAATGTTACATCTAAACAGAACACACAGGTTAATCTTGCCTATTGACACGAATAACTGTCAAGATAGATTCCTGAATAAAACACAGGGGTTAGCAATGACCAGACTAGACCCTAGATGCTCCCAGAGACAACATCCAGGGATAGTAACAACATACAGTGTAGGGAAGCTGTGCCTTGAATGGCTAGAATCATCCACACTGGCAGAAATTGAGCAACACCTATCTTTACTTAAAGATGGTGCTGATTTGCGCGATTTCATTCTGGGGCCACGCAAACAGCGTCAAAAGCGTTTCATAGCGACCAGTATATATGCGGCTTACAACGAGGCTTGGAAAGTCACACAAATTGAAACAGCTGAAAAATGAGAAATTGATCGTATTAATTTGGAAAAATCACTTTCTGTTGTGGACAATGGGTTAATGACTCTGTCCTCCAGAATATACTCACTGGACAGAATTGTATCATCTGCCATAAATATAATAGACAAAGACTTGCTAATGTTACAACATGGCCAGTCACAATTGCGTTCTATTGTACAGTTAGGCTGGACGCTGCAAAATCTTCGTTCAGGCTATGTGCCATGGCGTTTAATCAACACAACGTCATTGTTTTCCATCTTTAACCTTACTGATAAACAAATCAGCTTGGCACAGAAAGGAGCAGACTATACAATCCTGAGCATCGAAAAACTTGAGAGATTACCATTGACAATGTCAGAAAGTCCTGTCATTGAATGGATAATACACGGGATTATCACAATTCCGATAACAACTTTCCGATTTAAAAATTGCCTTGAATACATACCGACTGGCCAGTATGAACGTTTGGGTAAAGGGTACATTAAGTCAGCATAGAAATTACCATATACACACACATGCTACAGTGACAGCAACAAAAATGTATTTCTTAGTGGTGAAAACTGCAAACATTCACTAAGCAGTATACTTTTGTGCCAGGGTATTAATTTACACGGGGCCTGTGAAGGAAATTCAAACAACCTTTCATGCCACCAACATGTCACACCTGCAACACAGATAGAGCCTTTCTTTAAGCAACTCTCGAACAGGAGTTACATTCTAATAACGGATCACAGCTGTTGTGGCCTTTTGCCAGGGAAAGCATATCTCGTACAAGTAACTTCCATGGTCAAATGCTGTATGCAAGCATTGTTTCCAAACGGCCCTGGAGACTCCGAGACTCCCATATGGCCTCGTTTGAATGTCTCTTCAATACAAATTGGTACTTTAAGCAGAATGAAGTCTGTGCTTTTACAGACAACAGTGCCCATCACGTCATCAAAAGAGATGTATAATCTCCAAGTTGCAAGGACGGCTTCAGAGATACATGACCTTTTATCAACAAATTGCCCTGTGCATTTCACAGAAATGCTTAGCCAAATTCTTAACATGTCGAGTGCCATAGGCATCCCAGGCGTATTTAAGACCATTTTTACGGGACTGTTAACACCATTCAAAGCAATTCTGGGAATCATTCATAATTTTGTCCATTCAGTCTTTGGCGGCATACCCCTGATTTTGGGACTTGTAGCAGGCATTTTGTTTTTGACCCTCCTGCTCCGATATGGCAAGCCAAAATACAGACATGACTCCGACAGGGATGGAAGAAACGATCCTAGCAATACGCTACCAGGACCGAATAGCTAGAGTCCTTGGATTGGCCAGGCTGAGAGATCTGAACATGACCAGGTTTCTTTCATTCAGACCTATATGGCAGACCTGCATCTTACCTGTGCTTTGATGTATGCTATGCGGAGATGAATGCGTGTTGGACACCTGTCTTGCACTCCCATCAGCAGTACCAATGGATATCGATACTTTGCTAATTCCTGTAACGGCTCACGCATTGTGTTGTCCCCAGCGGCTACCAATCCTGATGACGGCATTCGTTGAGACTCCTCTGCTACGACTAGGTGGTAACAGTAGAGCGAGAAACAAAAGCAACATCACCCTTCTCTGAGCATTGATGATCCAGACTTTAATGATAGCAATCATTCTCACACCTGCCAAGTTACAGAACTATCGAACTTGGTTGAACTGTCACCTGATTTTGTAGGCCAATTGTTTGAGAGCCTGTCTGATATGATGTTCTCCCCTGAACAGAAACAATAATTTTTGAAAAGCATTCCGACACACAGCTTTCCCATGAACTCTGAATTCGTCCTTCAGTTTTGATCAACAAAAACTACTGAAAAGCGTTGGAACTCTATTCCCCCGTTCACCATGATTTTTTTTTAAATTGAACACTTTTTCAAAATATTTACCTTTTTTCCTGGCACAAAATTCTTTGCTTAAAGTAGACCTATTCATAAAGAACAGAACTTCTATTTTTAGGTACTTCTAGAGACTAAATAACTTTACCTCAGCCTCTAGCACATGTTACAGCAATTGCATTTCTATGTGATGAAATTATCTCGCCCTTTTTTTCTGTATAAAGAGATATTTCATGTGTAATTTTTTCGCACAATTGTTCACTGATTACATATGCTATAATTTTTAATGATTTCTATGCTTAAAGACGTACTGCACCAATATTTCCATGTATTTCAAATACGTCATTTCAAATGCAGATATGTATCTTGGGGTGGGCAATATCACACATACATCTTATTGCTTTAGTTTTTAGTAATTTGATGGACATAAATTTGTGGAGTGGGTGTCGCGTTCTAATCTAGGAACCCGATCAATACTGTGACCTCATGCCCCTATACGGCTATAATCCATTCATACCCCTATAATGGCATAAACGATCAAGAGCGATATTTCAGAAACTCGTCTCTGGCCTAACACGATCAGAGCCACATTTCAGAATCTCTTCCTCTGCAGCTCATTACAGCAGATGACACAGCAGAAGCCACTATCTTAGATTTCTAGATTACACTCCAAGTTATTCAACAAGATAAAACTCAGCAACCTGGGAAAGCCCCGCTTGCTATGTTTTGATTAGTAATAGAACTCTAATGAGCACTGAGAGACGATCACTTACTAGTGACATCTTTATTGACGTCTTATGTCCAAAAACTTACGTCAAACAAGGCACCTTTCAGGTATAAATATTACCAACGTTGCCTTAAGCAAACGCTGCCTCGACGACATCGATGATAGCAATGGTGTGGTGAATACAGGAGCAGAACAGCTGTCCCCTTCAGAGCCCAGCAGATTCAAGCTGCCCATGGATGCTGCCCCTCCTCCTCCTTGATGCGCTGAGAGAGATGCTGTCTTTTCTCTTGCCGAGAAAATCCAGCTCCGGCGTTTCCAGCCTACTCTTGCGAGTGACTGGGATATCGAGCCCTGGAAGGAGATACAAGACCTCCAACATTCTATTCCAGAGGTATGGTGTTGACTAAACCCTTAGAGAGAATTCTTGAAGCAAACCTTGGCAAAACCAACTTAACTAAAATTGCTACTTACTTACTCCATCCCACGTATTAGGCTTAGGTCAGGTACACTGGGGTAGGCGTAATTAGAAGCACCAGTTGAGTACGTTAGCTAAATGTATATATGAATGCATATATTTTATTCATTTTAACCATTGTATGGCTAAGAAACCATATCAATGCTTTTACAGTATTAATTCGCAATCCTCATTTTACTGTACGCACTTTTTATAATAACTAGTCTTGCAATTGTGGCAATTCATTTCTCTTGCACGAGAAGAAAGACTGTTCAATAAATAATACCTTTTTATTGAAAACGCCCGTCTCTCTATTCTCTGCATCTTGGTGAAAGTAATCTGCACAACTGACTGAGTAAAATAACTGTCTATTGTTTCACACAACTCTAGAGATTGACTCTTATTCTAAAGAGCAAAGTTGTCATTTTATGCGGTTGTTGGAAAACTGAATCCCTTCTTGTCTGTACCAGGGAAGCTGATCACTTCCTATTCAGTCAAGAAAGTTTCCAGTGACCTCGAGCTAGTTGGTAACAAACCCAATTAAGTTTAGCATAGTTAGTAGAGACCTGGAAGACCGCACTTCTACGTCTATACTACTGTTTATGTTATTCCAATGCCCAGGGCCTATAGGGAAAATAGGAACTACACTACACAACACAATATTATAAAAATGTGTTTCTGAGTAAGACGATAGTGACTTGCCATCTGGACAAATTGAAAAAGTGGATGTGTCTAGAAATGAAGAAATCCACTTCGCTCTAAAGAAGTGATGGGGAATACTATAGAGTTATTCCAAATAAAAAAAGCAAAGGGAAGTCCAATTAGTGTATGGGGAAAAAAGCTTGGAAGCTCGTTGTTTCCTTCAGTTATTTCCCACAGGAAACGGATGATGATATGATGACCGACCTGTGCAGGTTCCTGCATCTGAATACCGGACATTAGGATTGTGTGCAGAAGATCCAAGATTTCGACAATGTATTCCGTATTTGTTTCATCTTTTGTTTGGGAGTGATTTGTCTGGACTTTCTTATGCAGTGAACCATATATTGAAAACAGGTGTACTTCTGCAAAATGTTTCAGCAAAGGAATTTATGGATAAAGTACACCAGAAAGATAATGTTTTGGAATCTCAGCTGATTAATCTCATGGCATGTCAGCGTGGTACTAATGAGTACCGGTACCGTTGTCATGGAGAACTTAAATGTATGCTAAGGAACTTAGGAACTCCTACATGGTTCCTTACTCTAAGCTGTGCTGAATATGCTTGGGCTGATTTACTTCAATTTCTTCGAGAGGCAAATCCAAATATAATAAATATTGAATACAAGACACCTGGATAATTGTGCTCTTTGGATCCAGTTAATGTATGCAGGTATTTCAATCATAGATTTGAAGCTATGATGTCTTTTATCACCAATACAAAAAATCCTCCTCTTGGAGAGGTTGTGGACTTCTTTTGGAGAAAGGAGTATCAAGCAAGAGGTGTTCCTCACATAAACGTTCTAATATGTTTCAAAGATGCTCCCAAATCTGGAACAGACTCAGAGGATACTGTGTTGTCTTTTATTGAAGAATATGCTACATGTGATATACCCAAAAGCACACAGGAAAAGGACTTAAGACAACAAGTCTTACATTTCCAAAGCCATTGTTGTGAGAAATACTGTTGTCGAAAGTACAATTCTAAGGACAAATTCTACACCAAATGCCGTTTTGGATTTCCACGTCCAGTAATATCAAAAGGAAGAGTGAACAGTTTTATGTCATCTTTACGAAATACTATCACAAGAAAGTCTCCTAAAAATACCTACAACTTAAGAAGAAATGAAGAGTCAAAATACATAAATGACTACAACCCAGTCATTTTGTCCATGTGGAATGCTAACATGGAAATTCAATATGTTGCAGACAATTCCATTGCTGTTGCTCGATATGTTACATCGTACATAACAAAATCAGAAAAGACGGAATTGAAGGAAATGTGGGAAGAGATTTCCCACGAGAAAAGTACGAAATTATACAGTTATAGTTTAAAGATGTTGTCTCATCAAGAAATTGGAGCGTATGAATGCTCGGATCACTTATCATCTGCAAGTCTATACCTTAAATCTAGAAGAATCCTTTGGGTGAGTCTATATCTGTCTGCAACACAAAACTGAGTACTTAAATCTGTACAAGAAATGTAATATTTAGCAGAAAAAGAGCCAGAATGTACAGATATTGTGGAAACAAACATGTTGGATATATATTAATCAAATAGAAGTCATCTTGAGGAACATTTGTCTCTATGAAGTGCTGCAAAACTATATTTTTAAATGGAGTATTATAGAAAACATCAATAATGGTATATACGCTCTGATTGGTTCTGAAGGATGTCTGGTGGAGCAAAGAAAAGTACATTTGATTAATCCCCGTAAACTGAGTTGTGAAAAACCTGACAAGAGGGAATTTTACTATGTAGCTCTTTTGCAACTTTTCAAGCCATGGCGTTCAGAATTAGAATTACTTGGAGATTTAGAGAGCTATGAAGATTCTTTCAATGCAACTAAAGATACTATAGAATGTCCTGCTTTCGCTAATTATGTGAAAATGTTGAATGATGAAATTGAACAAGAAGCTACAATTGCAGCTGAGATTGCTAGAGACAGTTCTCAAGACAGTCAAACTTCTGCTCTGTTAAGTCAGGACCCATTAGTAGAACCAATTATTCAAAATGAAGACGCAACTGCTATGGAAGATGTGGAAACAGAAATGTATCAAGCTCAAGAAGATGTAAGAAACTTAGGAAATTTGGAAGAACAACTAAATGTTGAGCTGAAACAAATATATGAGCAAGTGAGAGAATAGATTAACCATGGATTACTTCATGAAAAGAAAGAGTGCTCTTGCTCATCGTTTCAACCTATCCGATTGTATGTGAGTGGACAAGCTGGAACAGGAAAAGGTTTTTTTAATTAAAGTAATTTCAACCTATTTACACAAAACAACTGACTCGTATTTGTCTTGTGTTGTCACTGCTACAACTGGGTTGGCGGCACACAATATTAAAGTAATTACTTTACATTGTTTATTAATGCTACCAGTAGAACATGAAAACAAATTAGAATACTAAAAGCTATCTGGAGAAGCTTGTTTTGAAGTTGCAAGAGTCTTGAAGAAAATGAATGTTCTCATTATTGATGAGGTAAGCATGGTATCAAATGTTATGCTTGCCTTTGTGCATTTAAGAATGCAGCAAATTCTTAAAACAGACTATGACGTATTATTTGGAGGAAAACACGTCATAGATTTTGGAGATCTACTACAACTTTCTCCTGTAAGAGGACAACTAGTGTTTAAAATACTGGCACATGAAGATACCAGAAAGTCTTTGGGGAGCATTGGAGATGTTAACATTTGGTCTTATTTTGAGTATAAGGAACTTATTACAAATATGCCTCAGGCAAGTGATGCAGATTATGGAAAAATTCTTCAAGATATAAGAATTGGAAAAGTGACAGAACATGGCAAACAAGCTTTACTGAGACGAGCACTTCCCAATTTGTTTCCAAATGAAAATATTGTTCCAGAGAAAACATATATGAAAATTGCCAAAAACAAGTCTGTAATCTGCTTAATGCCAACACTGCGTGAATGTTCTGTATTCAATGAAGAAATGTTAAAGTTGATAGATGAAGAAATTATAAAATTGGAAGCTATTGATAAAATAGAACATGAAGGAATCACTATTATTTTGACTGAAAAGTTGAAGAAGAAATTGGATTCTTTAGAGAAGTCGATAAGTAAAACTGCTGGTTTAGAGAAGAATTTGTATGCATGTGTAAACTGTAGGGTAATTTTACGACTTGATTTGAATGTGGAAAAAGGTCCATATAAATTGAGCAATGGGTAAAATTGTTGATTTTGTTAACTATGTAAATAAGGATGGGATTGAATTTTTGAAAATCAAATTTGATGTAATTGCTGAAGTACAACAATTTAGTCGCTGTTCATCTCGGTTTTTGCTTGTTAAAGATTTGTATGTACGCAGAAAACAGTTTCCTATTTGTTTGGCATATGCGGTGACCATTCATAAATCTCAAGGTTTAAGTGTAGATAGTGCTTTAGTGAATATTGGATGTACCGTGTTTAAAGAGGTTATGTCATATGTTGCTTTGTCCCGAGTTAGAACTTTATCTGGATTGCACTTGATTGATTTTGATGAGACAAAGATTAGTGCAGATGCAAATTGTGTGAAAGAGTATAATGGATTAAGAAGAGAATATGCAGCCAATTTAGGTCAATATCCAGTATTTGAAAAGCGTGTGGTAGGTAGGAAAAGAAGATTTGAAAATATCTGTAGTGAAACTGTAGAAAAAGAAAAAAAAACAAGATGAAGTTGCGCCTGCAAGCAAAAAGAAAAAGGACAGTGTTGAAGTGAATGTTGGTTATCGGTTTGAAAATAGTTGTGGTGTCAACTGCTATGCTAATGAAGTTGTTAATGTTGTTTTTTTTCTTGAAAGTTTGCAACAGCAAATTTTTGAAAATCGGGACAAAAGATTCTGTTTATTGTTGTATTCTGTTTATGAGAAATGTAGTAGTGATAAAAGTAAAATACAAAGGGGCATATTATCAAGGGGGTTTATATTCGCTTTTTTGACTTTAAAAGCCAAGAAAGCGGAGATAAAATTATCTCCCTATTACCTATCTGTCGCTAACACCAATTAGCGACAGCTAGTAGGAGATAGCGACCATCTTGGGCCCCGCTTTGCATGTCAGTGATATTTATCACTAATGACATCCAAAGTGGGCGTGCCAATATGTTAGCGACTGGAAACAGTCGCTAACATCGCTATCTCCTATTACCAACTATTGGAGATATTCGCGCTAACCATGAATATCTCCAAAAGCTAACACCTGCCCCTGAGGGCTCTTAGCCATGTTATCCAATGGTAGGGGGATAACATGGCTAAAAGCATTAGCTCGGTAATGCCTCAATATCGCTGACTTTTCAGCGATATTCATGCATTATTTCCAATTTTTATCGCATTTGCGATAAACCATGGTAATGCCAAGGTTTATCTGCGATAAAAATCTCCGCAGCTCGGCGATAATTTTTTCTCGCTAACCAAGCAATAGCGATAATTATCGCTATTGCTTGGTAATATGCCCCAAAGTGTTTCTGATATTCAAAATGTTTTGGACATGTGTTCTGGTTCTACTCAGTTATCGCAGAATATTCAACAAGATTGTCAGGAATTTGTAAAGTTTATGCTGGGTGCACTGGAAGATGAAGGTATAGATATTGAAAATCTTTTTGGCCTTTCTTATAAATGGCAACATGACTGTCAAAATTCTTTGTTTACATATTACACTAACATAGACACTGAAAGATTCATATATTTGACTTTACCAGACTGTGAATCAGTGTCCTTTAACAATCTAGTTAGAGGAGCAAGTCAAAACATGGAGTGTAGCCAATGTAAATCAGAAATGTCATCAACATTATTTATACAAAGATATGGACAGTATGTAATTGTAATGCTGCAACGTTGTACAGCTGATGGAAGAAAAATGGAAACTTTAATAAAAAATTCTGTAGCTACTCAACTATCAATATCAGGAAGAACTTTTGTAGCTGTTGCAATTATTTTTCATGATGGACTTTCTACAACATCTGTACATTACACTGTTTATTTAAAATGTCTGAAAGGTTGGATACATTGTAATGATACTCAATTAGTTTTTAAGCAACTTTTGCCTAAAGAGTTACCAAATTCTTACCTAATATTTTTAAAGCCAAAATTTTAAGATCACAATTTGGCCTTTCAGGATTACTGCTGTTAAGGTAGATTAGTCTGGTGCTGTAGAGTATTTTGTAACTGAGGTTTAGGCAGTGTAGGTGTATCATGTCGTGGGTGATGTAGCTCTAGCAGGGGACATTGAAGATCACTCAAGTGGAGGTGCTTTGAATTGGTTGTAGTTGTTATAGGTGTTTGGCAGGATTTCTTGTGTGGAGGGTGTTGTCAAAGTGTACTCTGTTTCTTCTTCTTTTCTTTAGGATGTACTTGTAAATGTTGCAGAGCATGTGGAGAGTTTTATAGCAGTATAAAGAAATGCTGTAGACTTGTTTACACTTGTAGAGGGAGGAGATCAATATGAATCATAGGTTGTGTACATGGTCAGTAGGTGTTGGTACTGTTCACAGGGTAGTTGGCCAGTAGGAGTCATCTGAAGCTAAGGTGGTGAATTTGAGGATGAGTACCATCATGTTGTATGAATTCATGTTTAAAGAGCTGCTCCTTATCCACTTGGTGACGTCCTTAATTGCGTCGTGGAAGTTGTTTTTTGTGGTATGTGGCTCCTTGGTGAGGAAGAGGATGAGCTGGGTGTCGTCGATGTAGGAGATAATGTTGTGGCTGAGATGGTGGGCCACTAGTGTAAGGGTGGCCATGGAGATGTTGAATAGAATTGGACTGAAGGATGAGCAGTGGAGGACAGTGCCGGTGCAAATGATGTCAGTGGTTTTGGATCAGAAGGCTGGAAGGCAGATGCTCAGAGTTTCTATTGAACAACTTTTAAACTAAGAATTTCACACATACTATTTGGCCATGGGGAAAAGTATGTGAAACCCTTAATGACTTTTTGTTGTAAATTTTGTCTGCATATATTTGTAAGTAACATTATTTATAATGGAAGAAAATTGATGATTGGAAAGGGGCGACCACTCGGTCCCCCCGACAGTATGGATGGGTGCCCCGATCCCCCCGGGAAACCATTTTGGGCGGGAGGCGTGGCTCGGCTGGTATGCCCAAAGTGGCGTAGCCGGGGCGCACCCTTTCCCGCCCAGGAGGGGTTGTCCTAGACACCCGCACGGAAGACCACGCCCAGTAGGCGTACCTGAGGAGGGTCCTGCCCTCCCGCAGACGGATAAATAGAGCGGGAATCCGAAGAAGCGTCCTCTTGTTCCTGTGCTCTGAAGGCTGCACCAACTCGTTGCTCGTGAGCCCTAGACGGAACAAGCAGCAATTTTGAGAACTTGTAATCTTGTTGTTTCTCTTACATTTATTTGGAGTGCGAAGGATCCGGGACCTCGTTGATCGACTAGAGCGGAGTACACAAAGCTATGGCCGGCATGAAAGCAGGAAAGAGCTCCGAGTTGGAGAAGGTACTGCGCACCTTGTCGAACCGAATGGCGATCATGGACCGAAAACTCAGTAAAGTTGACTCGATCGGTCGGGGTTTCGCCGAAGTTAAAAAACTGTTAGCGGCCCAGAACAGCTCAGGCCGTCTTAAGAAGGTAATAGGCCCGGCCTTGCCGGGAATCGTCCCTGAGGGTAGGGGGAAGCGTATTAAGAGGAGGGCGGTTTCCGGGTAGGATCCGGTTCCTGAGGTGCCCCCAGTCGCCCCCAATACACCGGCTGACAGCCCGGTACCAAGCCCAGATATAGGTTTATCAATCCCAGTTGTAATTACCCCTGTTAATGATGAGGAGATGCCCCCGGAACTGGCCATCCAGTTAGCGGCAGTGTTGTCCTGGCTCAAGAAGAAAGCGGGGGGCAGTGGCTGCGGGGGACCCGGCCGAGGAGGCTACACTAATAATCGAGCAGTTACGGCAGTCGAGAGAAGCCGCAACGGGGAAGGTTCCTCTTGTTCCCCCACAGGTGGTGCCGGGAGTACCTACGGTTAACCGGGAATAGGCGGCAGACACGACGGTTGAACCTGGTAAGCACACATTGCCAATGGCAGGGGAAGGTTTGTTACCTTCAAGGCGTGAAATGGTGGCCCAGCACACTCCTGCGGCCACAAAGGATATGATATGGGGGAGAAATATGTGAATATGTTTTCATTGTTGACTGACCATCGTGAGATGGAATATGCAAAATCCCAGAAAGATTTATGGCACCCCAGTGTATGGCGGACCAAGATGGCAGAATTTAGGGTCGATGAGACCGTAGCAAATTGGGTAAAGGCCTTTTCAATATTTACGGCAGTCATGGGTGAACGAAAGCCGGAAGTGCTGACCGAGTTGTCCTGTTACCAGAATAGGATTATGGATTTTTATACCATGTATGAGGGGGACGAGTGGTAAGGATATGACATGAAATTCCGAAAAGCGAAAGAGTTTGATGCAACTTTGACCTGGGACTGCCTCGACTTGGTGTCATGGCACAAGCAGCTCTTGCCTGGGGTGGCAGGTACGTCCTCGCCGGGCGGGAGCGAGTTGGGGTCAGTTCGCCAAAAGCCCGCGGTGCCCTTTCGAGCAGGCGCCGGTGGGGAATTTCAGCCCAAGACCAGCGGAAATGGCGGCAAGCGGGAGGTTTGTTGGGGCTTCAATAGAGGCAACTGTAGCAGGCCCCATGGGACATGTAGGTTCAGGCATGCGTGTGCGGGCTGTGGGAACTCCTCATACCCGGAGAGTAGCTGTAGATATAAGAACAGCAGAACGGGAGGAAAAGGGGGGTCTAAGCAAGAGTAAGGTGATGCTTGGGGGCCGATTGCCTACACCTGTCGATATCATGGCTCTGACTCCTTGGTTGAACAAATACCCTGATCATGTATCCGCCGGGGTGTTGAGGAATGGATTCCTATATGGCTTCAACATCCCGGCGGGGGATTTTCGGGGGGGGCTCTTTTTGTAAAAATCAGTTATCTGTCCAACTTAACCCAAGCGTAGCAGCAAAGAAAATTTCCAAAGAAGTCAGCTTGGGGCGGGTGGCGGGGCCTTTTCATTGCCTGCCGGTGGCAGATTTTGTATGTTCCCTGCTAGGGGTGGTTCCAAAGAAAGTCCCAGGGGAGTTTAGACTCATTCACAACTTGTCTGCCCCAAGGGGTTCTTCGGTGAACGAAGTCATTGACCCAGATATCTGTTCGGTGCGGTACACATCGTTCGACGATGCCGTTGCCATGTTAAATCACCTGGGCCCCGGAGCACTGATGGCGAAATCAGACATTGAATCGGCATTCAGGTTGCTCCCGGTACACCCACGAGACCAGCGCTTGCTAGGTTTTGCGTTTCAGGGGAGTTATTACATGGATAAATGCATGCCTATGGGTTGCTCCATTTCTTGTACCTATTTTGAAATGTTCAGCTGTTTTTTAGAGTGGGCATTCACCGAGGCCACAGGGCATAGGCACGTTATGCACTATCTGGATGACTTCCTGTTCTTGGGAGCAGCCGGCAATACGAAATGTGCGCAGGCGCTGCAGGACTTCTGCATCCTCATGCGGGAGTTCGGAGTCCAATTGGCACCAGGTAAGACGGTTGGACCATCTACTTCACTGGAGTTTCTGGGAATTGAGCTCAATTCTGTGGAAGGATGTTTCCGTTTACCGATGGAAAAGGTGGCCAAGTTTAGTGCTTCCTTGACGCAATGCCTGGGCAAGGAGAAAGTGACCCTGCACCAGTTACAGCAAACAGTGGGTCAGCTTGACTTTGCCTTAAGGGTGATACCAATGGCCCGCCCCTTCTCACGCTCTATTGCACAAGCTATGGTTGGCCTCAAGGAGGGACACCACTGTACGAGACTGTCGGCAGAGGTTCGCCAGGATATGCGCATTTGGTTGGCATTTCTGGCGGACTTCAATGGTCGAGTTGTGTGGAACAAACCACCAGCATCTTCGGATGAACTAGGTTTGTGGACCGACTCAGCTGGGAGCGTGGGATTTGGCGCCATCTTTGGTAACCGATGGTCGGCGCAAGTATGGCCGACGTGGTGGCACTCCAGCGGTCTGACAGGTAACATTGGGTTCTTGGAGTGAGGTTCCGTGACGATTTGAACCCGTGTTTTCAACATTGTCGTAAATACATAATTTTGGTATCAGCGAACTGCAAATGATCCATTTAGCATATCCTGGTGTTTTCGCTATGCTACGAGCAAGAGTACTCCTGTTACAAACACATTTCCGATCTACCCATGGCATCCATCTTAGATCATGGCAGCCATTTTGTGTTTCTTGCCCTCACATAGACAATGGACACGCAATGACCTCTGATTACTTCATTTCGATTAAGGACACGTAGGCTTAGCCGGCGATTCACCTCTCTAGTGACACGTGCACCTTAGAACAGAACATGCCGTGGCTGCATGACTCGACAAAGGCTGCCTCCTCTGCCTGAGGCCAGTCCTGCTATACTGGTTCTCGTGTTCGTTGGCCTGATCATGATTAGGCGGCCGAAGCTGGTAGCCTTGCCCATTTACGACCCACAAACATCTCTTATCCTGCTTTTCTATCTTCTGCACCTGGCTCTGCTCCTTTCCTTCTGGGCCTTTATTAGGGGGAGGTAACGAAATTTACGATGAGGCGGTCCGGCTCTTGAATGAAATGTTGACATGGGATTGTGATGGAATAGTGGCAACCCCTCTTCGTAATGTTTGACATCAGATATTATCGACGATTCCTGTGCAACGCCAAATATTTATTGTTTAGGACACAAAGGTTTGGGAATGTACTAACATTGTGAAGAATTTGCCTGAAGGCCAATATTTAGTATATAAGGAGAAACCCTTCCTGTACAAATCGAACAGGCTCCTAGATACTGCCCGTGTGTAGTTTCTGTGACTTCTGTGTCCCTGCAGTAATAAACCTTTGGTCTTTGACGCCACCATCGAGAAGCCCGTGTTTCTGTTTATTTGTGCACCGAGACAGGTAGAACTCCGGGGTCTTCGGGTGTTATCCCTGACACCTCTGGACGGAACCAAAAAGTCCAGAACTCCAGGAGCTATTTCCCATTTGGGTTGCTCTGATGGCATGGCCAGACGACTTTAGGGACCGCTCAGTGGTGTTTTGATCTGATAATATGACTGTGGTGGAGTGCATTAACCAGCAGGCAGCCCGCTGCAAGTGTATCTTGAGATTGTTGAAAGAAATTGTTTTACGTTGCATGAAATTGAATGTACAATTCAGGGCAAAACATATGCCAGGCGTACTAAATTATGCAGCTGATGCACTCTCTCGTTCACACATGCAGGCTTTCAGGGGCTATCTACCCACAGCGGACCTAGTGGCGGCACCGTACCCCGAAGCGCTATGGCTAATCGGTGCCCCGGATTACAAGACCTCGTGGCAGCCAGCTTAGCTCCCAGGACAAGGAAGGCCTACGAAGGAGCGTTTCGTTTCTACTGCACATTTTTGGGTCCGACAGGGAGACAGAGCTGGGGGCAGGAGGAATCCTTCCTAGGGTTCCTGGTAGTGCTGCACAGAGAAGGCCGATCAGCGGCAACGGCCAATAGACATAGGGCGGCCATTTCGTTCATGGCACAGCTGCACGGCATAAGTGACCCGACGGGATCCTTTTTGGTTAGGAAGGCACTCCGCGGCTGGCAACGCCTCAAGGGTCGCAAGCAGGATACGAGGCGCCCGATTGGTTTAGACAGTTTGTCTCTGCTTTTAGCAAAGCTGGAGGAGACATGCTCCTCCCCTTTCGATGCAGTTCTGTTCCGGGCAGCTTTCGCCTTGGCATTCCATGGGGCTATGCGGGTAAGCGAACTCGTAGCAAGGAACAAGAAGGATTTGGAGGGAGACTTGTGCAGGGATCACGTACAAATAAGGGGTGATTTGATGGTAATCTCGATAGCTAGGTCCAAGACTGACCAGGAAGCTATGGGAGATAGGGTTGTCGTGCAGCGCGCACGAGGGTCCCCCACTTGTCCGATAAAGTGTTTAGAGGAATACTTGGCACTGAGGACGGCTACATGGGGGGGAGCTTGCTTAGGCACAATGATGGCACCCCACTGACGAGATTTCAGTTTCAGAGGGTGCTAGCACTGTCAATCGCTGCCGCGGGCATGGACCCGTGCAATTTTGGGACCCACTCATTTAGGATAGGGGCTGCTACTGAGGCTACAGCCCGGGGTCGGAGTGCGGAGGAAGTGAAACAGCTAGGCCGTTGGTCCTCGAATTGCTTCAAAAGGTATGTGCGATTGCACATGTTGTAAAAGTCAATTGACATGCACTCACGCTTCTTGTCTTTTGTTTGAATTACAGTTTCGCGATCCTGTCACGCGGAGCGGAATTGGAAGTCGACCCACCATCAGGAGACCAGCGGTCGAGGATCACCGACTGGAGAGAGAGTGGTATGGGTCGTGGGCCACTCAAATGTGAGGCGCGCCTGGGACGTATTCAAAGCAGGTGACGCGACTCACGCATCTGGGGAATACGGGTACAGAGTGACCTTCCATGGGAAGGGCGGGCTCTGTTTTGACCAATTTCAATAATTCTTTTAGGGTCTTTTAGGGCGGCAAAGGTCACCGCCATCTGTAGTCATAGTACACCTGGGGGGCAATGACTTAGTGAAGCTGGGAAGACGAGTGTTATTAGAACACATCCTGTCGGCAGTTAGCTGGTTGGCTAAGAAACTCCCGGGGTGCACGATTGCCTGGTCCCACATGATCCCCAGGAAGATTTTGCGGGGGGCCTCTCAGTGTCAGCATTGAACCACTCAGTGAAAAGGGTCAACAATAAAATTGGGAAATTGTTTCGCTCCGCGCAGTTGATCACATGTATCTGAATGATGGGGTTCACCTGTCCAGGGAGGGGAATGATTTACTCATAGGAGACTTCATAGCATGGCTAAGGGGTTTGAGGAAGCATGACCTTTAGGAGGAGTGGGGGGGCCGGATAGTCGGTCAACTATCCGGCCTGTGGCGGTAAGGTCATGATCGGTGAGCAGTAATTTCAAGGTCCCTAGAGGGGGGCGCCACCCAGAATGGATGGGAGCGCCCAGGGGGAGGTGGCCATTGGCCCCTTCCACGGGGAGGCGGCACCCACTAAGGATGGGTCGCCTAGGGGGAGACGGCCATAGGCCCCTCCCAGGGGGGGGCAGCTAGATGCCCCTCCTACGAATTTCCCGGGGGCCGGATATCCGCGACGGCGGAAGAGAGTGTGGGGATGGGGGGGAGTCCACGCTGTCCTTCCTACAGATATCTCACACAGGAACTCGGACGACCTTTAAGATGGCGTCAAGTGAAAGGGGGCCCCCACGACAAGGGAAGTTACAGTTGGCAATGAGGGTAAAGTCCTCTGCGCATGCGCCACTCACACCGTGAGGGCGGGATTTTGGTAGTATGGATCTGACACCGGTTAAGACCTTGCCGTTGGCCCTTAATGCTAGGATGTACAATTTTAATTTAGAATGAATGCATTTTCAGGATGCTAGACTCGGCTAGGAAACCTTTGTATTAGAGATCTGTTAAGGTTAGCCAAAGAACATGTCTTCATCAAAATGTAATAAAAGTAAAAATTGTACATAATTCATGAGACTTTTATTTAATGTTTTAAATTTTGTTTCATATTTTAATAAATACGGCTGGGGGGGGTAACTCCCCCCCGCCTTCCAAAAGTTCAAACCTGTGTCTGTCTTCTCCCATTGGGAATTGGTGTTGGGAGGGGGTGGCGGGCATCCCGGCCATATGGAAAGGGGCGACCACTCGGTCCCCCCGAACGTATGGATGGGTGCCCCGATCCCCCCGGGAAACCATTTTGGGCTGGAGGCGTGGCTCGGCTGGTATGCCCAAAGTGGCGTACCCGGGGCGTGCCCTTTCCCGCCCAGGAGGGGTTGTCCTAGTCACCCGCACGGAAGACCACATCCAGTAGGTGTACCTGAGGAGGGTCCCCGCCCTCCCGCAGACGGATAAATAGAGCGGGAATCCGAAGAAGCGTCCTCTTGTTCCTGTGCACTGAAGGCTGCACCAACTCGTTGCTCGTGAGCCCTCGACGGAACAAGCGGCAATTTTTACCCACCCACCAGCCCCTATGGCAATGTTAGTTTGAATAAAGTTTGATTAGAAAGAAGTGTATAGGCCTTTTTTCCTTTGTAGAGAAGTAAGGGAATGTTTTATATAATGATGTTGCTTCTGCTTTTAGGACATTTTTTCCCTTAGTAGAAAGGTAAAGTTGATGACTCGTCAAGGCTATGTCAGAATTTTTTCTTCCTTTAGTTGATAAAACAACTGTCGTATTTATTTTTTGGTCGGGCGGTAAGGTCATGATCGGTGTGCAGTAATTTCAAGGTCCCTGGAGGGGGGCGCCACCCAGAATGGATGGGAGCACCCGGGGGGAGGTGGACATTGGCCCCTTCCACGGGGAGGCGGCACCCACTAAGGATGGGTCGCCTAGGGGGAGACGGCCATAGGCCCCTCCCAGGGGGGAGGCGGCTAGATGCCCCTCCTACGAATTTCCCAAGGGCCGGATATCCGTGACGGCGGAAGAGAGTGTGGGGATGGGGGGGAGTCCACGCTGTCCTTCCTACAGATACCTCACACGGGAACTCGGACGACATTTCAGATGGCGTCGAGTGAAAGGGGGCCCCCACGACAAGGGAAGTTACAGTTGGCAATGAGGGTAAAGTCCTCTGTGCATGCGCCACTCACACCGTGAGGGCGGGATTTTGATAGTAGGGATCTGACACCGGTTAAGACCTTGCCGTTGGCCCTTAATGCTAGGATGTACAATTTTAATTTAGAATGTATGCATTTTCAGGATGCTAGACTCAGCTAGGAAACCTTTGTATTAGAGATATGTTAAGGTTAGCCAAAGAACATGTCTTCTTCAAAATGTAATAAAAGTAAAAATTGTACATAATTCATGAAACTTTTATTTAATGTTTTAAATTTTGTTTCATATTTTAATAAATACGGCCGGAGGGTAAGTCCCCCCCGCCTTCCAAAAGTTCAAACCTGTGTCTGTCTTCTCCCATTGGGAATTGGTGTTGGGAGGGGGTGGCGGGCATCCCGGCCATAGGAGTTTTGTTTTTTCAAGATTGTTTGCCATACCTTATAGTTACATAAGAAATTGGTTTTAGAAAAAAGCATTTAAGATTGTTATTGAGATTGTTGTTTTTTTTAAGATAATCTTCTTGATTGTCTTATTTCTGCCCTCTGTTATGTGGACTGGACTGACCACGCCATTATCGAATTCTATACTCGCTCCAACCATAAGACAAAAGGCATCCGGAGGAGCATGGCAGATGTCAGAAGACCCTGGAACAAACTAACTCCTGAGGGTTTTAGGGAAAAATACTCAGAACCCAACTGGGTTGAAGTTGGGGACAATGTGACCTCAGCTTTAAATAAATTTAATGAAGCTATAACTACAACCATTGATTGTGTTATTCCCCTGAGGACATACAAACCACGGCCTGCCCCTAAGCAAGAAGTGTGGTTCACAAACGACCTGAGACAGCTAAAGCTAACTACTAGGAAGCTAGAGAAACGATGGAGAGCCACTCGAAAAGTTGAGGACAAAGACAATCACAGGGCCTCCCAAAAAAGCTACCATAAAGCCCTTCGGGCCGCGCTGAAACATCACATCGCAGCCCAATTATCAGCAGCTGGCAAGAACTCCAAAGTTCTCTACCAAATACTACAAACATTCACTAAGCCCTCGGCCTGTGAAACGGATGGGATTGAGTCCCAGGAACTGTGTAATAATATTTCACAGTTCTTTGTCAGAAAAATTGATGGCATTTATGCTAAGATCTTAGCCTCAAAATCGACTGCTAATAGCCTTAACTCTGCTGATAGCATAACTAGCTTAGTAGGTAACAAGTTCAGTAATCTTACGGAATTCCCACCGCTATCCATGGAGGAGATGACCACCTTAATCACTCAGACAAAGAGTGGATGCCCTTCAGAGATCATCCCTGCAAGGGTCATGGCTCTTCTGAGTGACGAGCTGGGGGTTGGAATCCGACAGGTCATCAATCTTTCACTGAGCACAGGGGAAGTTCCCCTTGGTTGGAAGCAGGCCTTGGTAAGACCACTACGGAAAAATAACTCCATTCCGTGGACAGATTTGACAAACCTGAGACCCATTTCTCTCCTCCCTTTCCTAGGGAAGCTTACTGAGAAGTTTGTGAACGGGCATTTGTCTAGATACATCGAGAGCGCAGGGGTGCTTGATCCATCCCAGTCGGGGTTCAGACCCAGGCACAGCACAGAGAGTGCCTTACTGTCCGTCGCTGACGATCTTCGTATGCTACAGGATAAAGGGTTTTCCATTATCCTGGTGCTCCTAGATCTGTCAGCGGCGTTTGACACTGTCTCTCATGAGATCATGACCTCCAGACTAAGTGACATCGGTCTGGAAGGCAAGGCGCTGGCCTGGCTAAGGAGTTTTTTTACCAACCGCACTCAGAGAGTCATACTGGGTCCATACCAGTCAGAGGAGGTTGAGATCTCAAAGGGGGTGCCACAGGGCTCCTGCTTGAGCCCAACGCTTTTTAACATCTATGTGGCACCCCTAGCTAACATCATGAGATCTCATGGGTTCATCCCGGTATCGTATGCAGACGATACTCAACTCCTCTTTCCCTTTAAAACCATGACCCCTGAGGTGCGTAACTCCTTTGCACAGGGAATGAAAGAGGTGGCACATTGGATGGCAGCAAATTTCCTTCAGTGTAACGTCTCTAAGACTGAGGTTATGCTCTTTGGGGAAGCCAAACGACTCTGGACTCCTGACTGGTGGCCTCAAGACCTAGGCCCAGTCCCCGTACCTAGAGTCGTTGTGAAAGATCTAGGAGTTAAGTTGGATCAGGAGCTTGCCCTTAAACATCATGCCAATCAAGTTGTAAGCTCCTGTTTCCATGTGATTGGCCTTCTCCGACGGGTATTTCCCATGTTACCTGATACAACAAGGAAAACACTAGTACAGTCGCTAGTGCTAAGCAGACTGGATTATTGCAACGGTCTGTTGCTGGCCGCCAATGAGGATGTTATGGCCAGGCTACAAGTCGTGCAAAATACAGCTGCACGGCTTGTTTTCAATGCCCCAGCCAGTACTCCCTCTATGCCACTTCTAAACAAACTCCACTGGCTCACTGTAAAACAGAGGGTGTTGTTTAAAACATGCTGCACCATTCACAAATGCCTTACTGGCAAAGGTCCCGACTACCTGACTAAAAAGTTCATTCCCTATACTCCCTTGAGGTCTCTGAGATCTGGAGAGCAACACTTGTTATGTGTCCCCAGGTTCTGGAAATCTAGACAAGGGGGAAGGGCTTTGTCAGTAGCCGGGCCAAAGCTCTGGAATGATCTTCCCTATGACATCAGAGTTTGTAAGGAACATTTTCCTTTTAGGAAAAAATTAAAAACTTTTCTGTTCAACTATTAGCTCTGTTAGGGCATTTGTTACACACTGGTCAGGGCTTTTGTTCACAGATGCTGCCAAAGGCGCGGAGATACTCCTTAGGGAGTCGAGTTCCTAGCGCGTTACAAGTCTGTAAATAAATAAATAAATAAATAAATGAGTACTATTGAACTCACTGTTTCTAGTGAAATTCAATATATTCTGAGAACAGCAAAAAAGGCATCTGAAATGCTTTACAAATGATTTTGTGTTGTAAAAGATAAATTATAACTGTATTTTTTTTCTACAGATGCAAAATTTATAATAATTATTCTTTTTTAAATGTATTATTTTGAAGGTAAGTATAACTAACTGCTAAGAATGATTGATGGGATGTACTTCTACAGAGCTGAAGTAAGAGAATGTCCATGTTGTACATAAGTTTGTAAAGACGGTTTGTATCTTTTAAACATTTTTGAAGAAATTTAATAAAATATATACTGAGCGTACCTGTATTCTTTGCACACATCAACTACTTTGGAACTGGTAAGGTAAATAGATATTTTATACTTTTTGTAGTACTGCATTCTATTATATTAGCTGTAGTTTTTTTCTATAATGATAAGGAGTGACTGGTTTGAAAATGTCAGGAAATTTTAAAACTAAAAATTCATATATGCAATTTTATTGATATAATCATATAAAGTAGTTGAGAATGGTTTTTGCATATTATTTTTTAAACTGCAAAATAGTTGATAAACTTAGTTTTGTATTATGTATTAGCAAAAGTGATAACATTAAGTGTTTTGTTTTTCTGCAAGGAACAACAACATAATAAAATTCACTATGGAAGACGAGCAGAAGAATATGGAACAGAGTTTTGAAATGACTAACTCTCTGATGGAAGAGTTAAATATACCTTTCATGGAGAGTGAGAATGAAGAAGAAGGTATTGGTGCAGGAGATATTACCTGCGATTTTTTAGATTAAACTTTAGACGAGAACTTTCTTGAAGCTTTAAGCGACGTTGAGTTTTATGATATGATTTTTGAAATTCAAGATGAAGAAAACAAAATTTCTGACGAAATCATGCTGGAAGTTCTATTAAATTATGAAATGTTACAAAAAAAAATTTATGATTACAAATTAAAAATGGTTTGGGAGACTATTCTTGCAGAATTGTAATTATTCAGCTAGTATTTAAGTTGTCATGGTACAAACTGGGTCTTAGGGTATGGACTGTTTCAAACCTTTATAGATTATGTATGTACTGTACTATGCGCCAGCAAACTTGTGTTTTATAATTTTTAATTCCAGTTGTATATCCTTTGACTTACAGCAAAGTCTCTGTGATTGGTTATTCCGTATTGTACAGAGCTATTCAACAGAATATCCTTCAGTATGCACAGTGCTAAAAATGAAGTTATTTAAAATTCAGTTGGCAGTCTGCTTGCAGAACTGTAATCATCTGGTCAGTATCCAAAGATTCATGGAGGTCAGTACATCTTAGGCTGTGGACTGCTTTAACCCTCCATAGACTATCCTTACAGTCTTCTATGTAACTGCAAACTAGTGTTTTCTATATGAAATTCTCCACTCTGTATTAATACACTTTCATCAATCACTCTTACTCTACTGTTTTAGTATTGTATTGAGTCATACAGCACTATGTGCTTATCTATAAACTATTACAACATTGGAATGTTGGGAGCTCCACTGATAACAATGGAGTGCTCTTGGCTTATAATGACTGGTATAACAACATTAAAAAATTCACTATGGAAGAAGAACAGAACAGTATGGAAATTAGTTTTGAAATTAGTAACACTCTGATAGAGGAGCAAAATATACCTTTCATGGGGAGCGAGAATGAAGATGAAAGTATTTCTGCTGGAGATATCACCTGTGATTTTTTAGATGAAACATTGGATGATGATTTTGTTCAAGCATTAGACGACATTGAGTTTCATGATATGACTTTTGAAATTGATCATCCAGAAAATGAAATTAAAGACAAAATTATGTTAGAAGCTCTATTAAACTATGAAATGTTACAAGAATAAATTCATGATTTAAAATTAAAAATGGTTTGAGAGACTCTTCTTGTAGAATTGTAATCTTTCAGGTAGTATCCAAGTACTCATGGTGCAAAGTGGGCCTTAGGACATGGACTGCTTCAAACCTCTATAGGATATGGATGCACTCTTCTATGCACCAGCAAAGTTGTGATATATAGCTTTTATTTCCAGGTCTATATTCCTCTGTCTCCCTCCCTCTGTCTCCCTCACTCTCCCTTTCTGTTTGTATCCCACGGTTTCCCTCTTTCTCTGTCTCCCTCGCTCTGTCTGTTACCCTACCTTTGTCTGTCACCCTCTATCTTTGTCTCTGTCTGTCCCTGTCTTCCTCCCTCTGTCTCCCTCTCTGTCTCTCTGTCTCTGTCTGTCTCTGCCTCTATCTCTCTGCCCCTGTCCCTGTCTCTGTCTCTATCTGTCTGTCTCTGTCACTGTCTTCATCTCTGTCTCCCTCCCTCTGTATCTCTCTCTCCCTCTCTCCCTCTCTCTCTCTCTCTGTCTCTTTCTGTCTCCCTTCATCTCTCTCTGCTTACCTTCCTCTCACTTGCTCTCTACCTCTCTCTTACTCTCTCTCCGCCTGAGTCACTCACTCTCTCTGTCTCCCTGTCTCTCTGTTGCTACAAGGCTGCAGAGGGGGAAGCCAGCATGTTTTGCAATTTTCTTCCAGCAAGAAACCCTCCCTTACACCCAACTGAAGTTGGGTTCAATACTGGTTTCTACCTGGAAAGGGGTTTACTAGAGCCCTTTGCAAGAGCAGATGTCTGCCATGTAGAGACCAGTAACACAAGAAAAGCCAAGCCTTGAGCCATACGCAGAGCACTTCTTCAACAGGGTTTACTCTTGCTAAATTGTGCACAGTTTTAGCTTACAACACATCATGAATATTCTACCATCAATAAATGAGAGAGCAAGCAGAGAGAACGTGCCTTGAATTTTCAAAGAGCAGCCATGGAAAGTCTCTCTAATGGTTCTATGCAGAATAGCTCTGGCGTGCACTAAAAGTGGAGATAAATTATGAATGCATGCACACACATTTTTAACTTGGCATGCATACTGTACATCCAGCTTCTCTGCAAGAGGCTTCCCTGGCTTCGCTGTGCGCAGGCCGCCGAGGCCAAGGTTAAGGCTTTGTTCTGCAAGTTCAAGACACCGAAGGAATTTCCACAGAAGGAATTGCGGAGCCCCGATTAACACTGAAAGCCTTTAGTGTGCTTTTTTTATACTTACGGAATTCCCACCGCTATCCATGGAGGAGATGACCACCTTAATCACTCAGACAAAGAGTGGATGCCCTTCAGAGATCATCCCTGCAAGGGTCATGGCTCTTCTGAGTGACGAGCTGGGGGTTGGAATCCGACAGGTCATCAATCTTTCACTGAGCACAGGGGAAGTTCCCCTTGGTTGGAAGCAGGCCTTGGTAAGACCACTACGGAAAAATAACTCCATTCCGTGGACAGATTTGACAAACCTGAGACCCATTTCTCTCCTCCCTTTCCTAGGGAAGCTTACTGAGAAGTTTGTGAACGGGCATTTGTCTAGATACATCGAGAGCGCAGGGGTGCTTGATCCATCCCAGTCGGGGTTCAGACCCAGGCACAGCACAGAGAGTGCCTTACTGTCCGTCGCTGACGATCTTCGTATGCTACAGGATAAAGGGTTTTCCATTATCCTGGTGCTCCTAGATCTGTCAGCGGCGTTTGACACTGTCTCTCATGAGATCATGACCTCCAGACTAAGTGACATCGGTCTGGAAGGCAAGGCGCTGGCCTGGCTAAGGAGTTTTTTTACCAACCGCACTCAGAGAGTCATACTGGGTCCATACCAGTCAGAGGAGGTTGAGATCTCAAAGGGGGTGCCACAGGGCTCCTGCTTGAGCCCAACGCTTTTTAACATCTATGTGGCACCCCTAGCTAACATCATGAGATCTCATGGGTTCATCCCGGTATCGTATGCAGACGATACTCAACTCCTCTTTCCCTTTAAAACCATGACCCCTGAGGTGCGTAACTCCTTTGCACAGGGAATGAAAGAGGTGGCACATTGGATGGCAGCAAATTTCCTTCAGTGTAACGTCTCTAAGACTGAGGTTATGCTCTTTGGGGAAGCCAAACGACTCTGGACTCCTGACTGGTGGCCTCAAGACCTAGGCCCAGTCCCCGTACCTAGAGTCGTTGTGAAAGATCTAGGAGTTAAGTTGGATCAGGAGCTTGCCCTTAAACATCATGCCAATCAAGTTGTAAGCTCCTGTTTCCATGTGATTGGCCTTCTCCGACGGGTATTTCCCATGTTACCTGATACAACAAGGAAAACACTAGTACAGTCGCTAGTGCTAAGCAGACTGGATTATTGCAACGGTCTGTTGCTGGCCGCCAATGAGGATGTTATGGCCAGGCTACAAGTCGTGCAAAATACAGCTGCACGGCTTGTTTTCAATGCCCCAGCCCGTACTCCCTCTATGCCACTTCTAAACAAACTCCACTGGCTCATTGTAAAACAGAGGGTGTTGTTTAAAACATGCTGCACCATTCACAAATGCCTTACTGGCAAAGGTCCCGACTACCTGACTAAAAAGTTCATTCCCTATACTCCCTTGAGGTCTCTGAGATCTGGAGAGCAACACTTGTTATGTGTCCCCAGGTTCTGGAAATCTAGACAAGGGGGAAGGGCTTTGTCAGTAGCCGGGCCAAAGCTCTGGAATGATCTTCCCTATGACATCAGAGTTTGTAAGGAACATTTTCCTTTTAGGAAAAAATTAAAAACTTTTCTGTTCAACTATTAGCTCTGTTAGGGCATTTGTTACACACTGGTCAGGGCTTTTGTTCACAGATGCTGCCAAAGGCGCGGAGATACTCCTTAGGGAGTCGAGTTCCTAGCGCGTTACAAGTCTGTAAATAAATAAATAAATAAATAAATGAGTACTATTGAACTCACTGTTTCTAGTGAAATTCAATATATTCTGAGAACAGCAAAAAAGGCATCTGAAATGCTTTACAAATGATTTTGTGTTGTAAAAGATAAATTATAACTGTATTTTTTTTCTACAGATGCAAAATTTATAATAATTATTCTTTTTTAAATGTATTATTTTGAAGGTAAGTATAACTAACTGCTAAGAATGATTGATGGGATGTACTTCTACAGAGCTGAAGTAAGAGAATGTCCATGTTGTACATAAGTTTGTAAAGACGGTTTGTATCTTTTAAACATTTTTGAAGAAATTTAATAAAATATATACTGAGCGTACCTGTATTCTTTGCACACATCAACTACTTTGGAACTGGTAAGGTAAATAGATATTTTATACTTTTTGTAGTACTGCATTCTATTATATTAGCTGTAGTTTTTTTCTATAATGATAAGGAGTGACTGGTTTGAAAATGTCAGGAAATTTTAAAACTAAAAATTCATATATGCAATTTTATTGATATAATCATATAAAGTAGTTGAGAATGGTTTTTGCATATTATTTTTTAAACTGCAAAATAGTTGATAAACTTAGTTTTGTATTATGTATTAGCAAAAGTGATAACATTAAGTGTTTTGTTTTTCTGCAAGGAACAACAACATAATAAAATTCACTATGGAAGACGAGCAGAAGAATATGGAACAGAGTTTTGAAATGACTAACTCTCTGATGGAAGAGTTAAATATACCTTTCATGGAGAGTGAGAATGAAGAAGAAGGTATTGGTGCAGGAGATATTACCTGCGATTTTTTAGATTAAACTTTAGACGAGAACTTTCTTGAAGCTTTAAGCGACGTTGAGTTTTATGATATGATTTTTGAAATTCAAGATGAAGAAAACGAAATTTCTGACGAAATCATGCTGGAAGTTCTATTAAATTATGAAATGTTACAAAAAAAAATTTATGATTACAAATTAAAAATGGTTTGGGAGACTATTCTTGCAGAATTGTAATTATTCAGCTAGTATTTAAGTTGTCATGGTACAAACTGGGTCTTAGGGTATGGACTGTTTCAAACCTTTATAGATTATGTATGTACTGTACTATGCGCCAGCAAACTTGTGTTTTATAATTTTTAATTCCAGTTGTATATCCTTTGACTTACAGCAAAGTCTCTGTGATTGGTTATTCCGTATTGTACAGAGCTATTCAACAGAATATCCTTCAGTATGCACAGTGCTAAAAATGAAGTTATTTAAAATTCAGTTGGCAGTCTGCTTGCAGAACTGTAATCATCTGGTCAGTATCCAAAGATTCATGGAGGTCAGTACATCTTAGGCTGTGGACTGCTTTAACCCTCCATAGACTATCCTTACAGTCTTCTATGTAACTGCAAACTAGTGTTTTCTATATGAAATTCTCCACTCTGTATTAATACACTTTCATCAATCACTCTTACTCTACTGTTTTAGTATTGTATCGAGTCATACAGCACTATGTGCTTATCTATAAACTATTACAACATTGGAATGTTGGGAGCTCCACTGATAACAATGGAGTGCTCTTGGCTTATAATGACTGGTATAACGACATTAAAAAATTCACTATGGAAGAAGAACAGAACAGTATGGAAATTAGTTTTGAAATTAGTAACACTCTGATAGAGGAGCAAAATATACCTTTCATGGGGAGCGAGAATGAAGATGAAAGTATTTCTGCTGGAGATATCACCTGTGATTTTTTAGATGAAACATTGGATGATGATTTTGTTCAAGCATTAGACGACATTGAGTTTCATGATATGACTTTTGAAATTGATCATCCAGAAAATGAAATTAAAGACAAAATTATGTTAGAAGCTCTATTAAACTATGAAATGTTACAAGAATAAATTCATGATTTAAAATTAAAAATGGTTTGAGAGACTCTTCTTGTAGAATTGTAATCTTTCAGGTAGTATCCAAGTACTCATGGTGCAAAGTGGGCCTTAGGACATGGACTGCTTCAAACCTCTATAGGATATGGATGCACTCTTCTATGCACCAGCAAAGTTGTGATATATAGCTTTTATTTCCAGGTCTATATTCCTCTGTCTCCCTCCCTCTGTCTCCCTCACTCTCCCTTTCTGTTTGTATCCCACGGTTTCCCTCTTTCTCTGTCTCCCTCGCTCTGTCTGTTACACTACCTTTGTCTGTCACCCTCTATCTTTGTCTCTGTCTGTCCCTGTCTTCCTCCCTCTGTCTCCCTCTCTGTCTCTCTGTCTCTGTCTGTCTCTGCCTCTATCTCTCTGCCCCTGTCCCTGTCTCTGTCTCTATCTGTCTGTCTCTGTCACTGTCTTCATCTCTGTCTCCCTCCCTCTGTATCTCTCTCTCCCTCTCTCCCTCTCTCTCTCTCTCTGTCTCTTTCTGTCTCCCTTCATCTCTCTCTGCTTACCTTCCTCTCACTTGCTCTCTACCTCTCTCTTACTCTCTCTCCGCCTGAGTCACTCACTCTCTCTGTCTCCCTGTCTCTCTGTTGCTACAAGGCTGCAGAGGGGGAAGCCAGCATGTTTTGCAATTTTCTTCCAGCAAGAAACCCTCCCTTACACCCAACTGAAGTTGGGTTCAATACTGGTTTCTACCTGGAAAGGGGTTTACTAGAGCCCTTTGCAAGAGCAGATGTCTGCCATGTAGAGACCAGTAACAAAAGAAAAGCCAAGCCTTGAGCCATACGCAGAGCACTTCTTCAACAGGGTTTACTCTTGCTAAATTGTGCACAGTTTTAGCTTACAACACATCATGAATATTCTACCATCAATAAATGAGAGAGCAAGCAGAGAGAACGTGCCTTGAATTTTCAAAGAGCAGCCATGGAAAGTCTCTCTAATGGTTCTATGCAGAATAGCTCTGGCGTGCACTAAAAGTGGAGATAAATTATGAATGCATGCACACACATTTTTAACTTGGCATGCATACTGTACATCCAGCTTCTCTGCAAGAGGCTTCCCTGGCTTCGCTGTGCGCAGGCCGCCGAGGCCAAGGTTAAGGCTTTGTTCTGCAAGTTCAAGACACCGAAGGAATTTCCACAGAAGGAATTGCGGAGCCCCGATTAACACTGAAAGCCTTTAGTGTGCTTTTTTTATAGCTGATAGACAGGCGGCATTTCCCTTCCTCTAGCCTGGAGATGAGAGCTGTTAGCACTGCTGCACTTCACCGGTGTTTCAAAGATCATAGAGCAGAGTGTCAAGGAATGCCTCTTAATTAGCAGCCGTTATGAGCTAAGTGCCTGTGACACACCCACTATTTGTAGGCAACACAGTACTGTGTCGGGACACACAGCTTGGAAAGCTCTGCCTTAGGCCATGGACTGCTTTAAATCATCTGTACAGACTATGCATGCAGTCTTCAATGTACCATCAAACTACCTCTTTCTAAATTAATTCCCCAGTCTGTATCATTAGACTTTGAGAAATCACTCTCATTCTACTGTTTCATAAGGCTATTTGTGCCATCGGAACGTCACTTTTTGTGATGTTTTGTGGCACAGCTGTCTACGTGATATTTATCAGGCACAAACAACCCAATAATTTTTTGGGCACACTGCTATATAAAAATATCAGCCCCTTTAACATAGTGTTCTGCATTAAAGGGGCATGCAATGGGTGTTGCTGGGAGCGTTCACAGCAACACCTATAGCTTTTTGACACTGCCCTAGATTTATGAGAAATTGTAAATCTGAGGCAGTGGCAAAAGCTTATGGAGGTGTAAGGAAGGCACACCAAGGAACAATAGTTTTATTTCTATTTGTTTCTCCCTTTTTCTATGTTTGCTGCATTCTGCAGCACACATAGAAAAAAGAAAAGTCTCTTGCTATTAATTTTGTACAGCAAGGTTTTCCTTGCTGAACAAAAATAATTATCCCTACAACACAGGCACCCTTGGACTATTGTGCTAAGGTATCTGCGTTGGCACTGGCATACCATTGTGTGCCAGTGCAGGGGAAAAGGAGAGGCATGTGCCGTATCTTGTAGATATGACGCATTCTTCTCTTTTTCATTTGACGTAGGGAAGCGCAGTAGGAAGGCCTGCTTTGCTTCCCTACGACAAAATCTCATAAATGAGGTGCTATGTCAGTAGCCAAGTATTCATAGTGCAAAGTGGGCCTTAGGCCAAGGAGTACTTCAAAGCCCTATAGATTATGCGCACACTGTTCTATGCACCTGCAAATTTGCCTTTTATATGTTGAATTCCACCGTATCTATCCTTACACTTCCACCAAAGACTCTGCCAATCTTGCTATACTTTTATAGTGATTCATTGGTCATTGTGTAGTAAGGCATTCACTACATTAAAACACTTATCAGTAGATGCACAATAAGTGGTAGATCCCCATAGATATGCCAGTTATTGTGCAATGTAAGTTCAACACCATGCTTGCACCGTATTTACAATGTGTTGCTCCATGGGGAAAAAACGGTACAGATATGTGATGTATCTCTGCTGTGAATGTGGCACATTGCTTCACTTGTGTTGCAAGTGCAATGCAGCTCCAGCAATGCTGTTGGGGCCCTATGGTCATAATACTGTATAAATCCTTATACCTGCTTCAAGCAGATGCAGGGTTTTTACGCAGTATAAGCCCAAAAGTGAATAAATTAAATCTCATCGATTTCACTTAGTCACTTTTAGGAGGCGTTCATGCACCAGAACACCCCTCACCTGCGCAGGAATGCCTCCTTCCGGCGTAGTACTTTACAATGTGGTGCACATTCTAATTGCGTCACATTGTAAATACCATACACCATGGCACATCTTTTGCAGCACCGCTGCATCACAAAAGTAATGCAACGGTTCGGTAAAAGAGGCACAAGGGGGTTGTAAAACCGCCCCTAATACATACAAATTCATTCAGGCAGTTTCACCAGTAGTGCAAATTGAAGCATAGACTTGTAACATATTTATATGCATATGTTACATTCAAGTGCTTCGGAGGTACTACAGTATACTATAGGTAAACACCTTATAGATTTATGCTGTAGCACATCCTTATAGTTCTGCATTTTCACCTTCACCATACACTACTAATGTATTCATTCATTCATTTATGAACTACACATTCATTCAAACAAACTTTTTCACACTACATAGAAATATAGTTCTTTTTTTTTACCAGTGGAGGTAGTTCTGAAAAGTACTGTTTTTTTGGTCTTTGTTGTTTTATATTTTTTTTTTAGTTTTTTAAAGAAGTTTTTTTTTTTTTAAAAAACAGAAAAATTAAACTTTTTAAAACAAAAAACTGCAGCAGGAAGACAAAACAAAAAAAAATAACGAGAGCAGTTGTGTCTCCTCTTCTTCCGAAGAATCAGCTCGATGGATTGTTCTCCATAGGATATTAATTGATTGCAAATCTTGCAATGAATTGTTAGATCTCCAAATTCTGGTTGGATGCTGGGAATCATACTGCTCGGTAGTGGTTGTGGTGGTGGTGGTGCACTTGATGTGCTTGGCACAGCAGAGCCCTGCTTCTCCTGCATTCTTTGGGTTACTAGTCTTGCCCAATTGTTGGGATGTAAGTTTTTAGCATGGCGAACCATGCTTGCAGTCCCAAAAGTATACTTTTTATTAGAATCACTCCTGGACAAAGTACTGTCACATATTTTACATGTGACCTTAGGGGCGTTGACTTTTTTTTGTCCTTCAGGGAAGCTGAAAAATTTCCAAACTGTGGCCTCTTTTTTTTTTGGTTGAGGCTCCTCACAAACAAATCCTTCGTCTGAGGAGTGCTCCGAAGAAGATTCTAAAAATTGAGACATGGTGCATGCAGGTTCTTTCTCACTAGCTCCACAGAAGATATCCTTCTTCTGAGAAAGTCAAGGAAGAATGATTAAAATAGGAGGGGTATTTCAACTGTTGGAATAGGAAGTATTATGAACCAATCAAATCTCTTCTTTTAAAGTCACATGGCTTTGAGTACTCTTACGGTGCTCTAACAATGCGAGTACGTACGACGTACCACCGCGATTTGCGTAATTGCTTTTAAAAGTAATAAACGCTTATTAAAAGTTAAAAAAACTTGTCTCATTATCATCCTACATAATGTCTTCCCTCAATATGTAAATTAAATACATAAATATATGTACGTGAAAGCGTATACGGAGCGTATGCGCTGATACGCACAGAGGACGTTTTACAGTACAACGTATGGTGCGATTACCGTACGCGTAAAAAACATTATTTGAATTAAATTTTAATATATTGAAAAAAATAATAATTAATTTTTTTTATAAACATTTGGTTAATATTTTACATTAAGAATATAAAATATAATTTATAAAACAAAATAAATATAAATATGTATAATAAAATGAAAGAAATAAGTATAAAAAGAAGAAAATATAATAATACAGTTAAAAATTATCATTTAAAAAACCTTTGAAATTCACTGAAAAAAACATAAGTTTCAGCCACGTTATAGTTAGGATTTAGCATTTAAAAAACCTGGGAAATTGACTGAAAAAACCATAGGTTTCACACATTTTATAGTTAGCCATTGAAATTCCCCCGTTATAGTTAGTTCAGCTAACTATAACTCGCGCGCCCGCAATGCACTGCTGATGCCGTCACATACTACATCACTCATGACTTGATCAGTGACATCACTCATGACATCACTGATGACATCTCAAATGACATCACTGATGACAACACTGATGACATCAACATCAACTCACCCTAATATAACCTTTGATACACACATTCAAAAATAGAACCTAAAATTTTCTGAACAATTGAGATACCAATACCAGTTAGAAGAACATATTCAATAATTCCAAAATCTACAAACACATCCACGCATTCACCTATCCATACTAATATAATAAAGAGAGAGCCCAAACCTTTGAGGCGGGTAATCTCAGGAACCACAGCACCAATCACAACACTCAATACAGCGTTGGAAAGGGCAGTTGCAGCAGAAGGACATAGGCTATGCAGACGCCCACCATATACATTTAAAAGGTAAAAGAACCGTGCCAGCAAAGTAGTACCTTGTGGGCGAGTCTGCGTTGTGCTGTGGGCATGTGCTGGGGGCGTGACAAACTCTGGGGGCGTGTGGTACATTCCTCCCTTCATGCCATGTCTCATATTGTGTGCTAATTCCACCCTGCTCCCTTTAAATACCCCTGTACCCCTTAATCATAACCCACCCTTACTCCTTAAAAAACCCCAACACCCTGAAACACTAACCCATCTTAACCCTCTAAATATACCCTGTACCCCAAAACCCAAACCTATCCTTAAAACCTAAAAATATCCCTGTACCCCAAAACCCAAACCTAGCCCTGAACCCTATAAATACCCCTGTACCTCAAAACCCAAAACTACCCCTGAACCCTAAAAATACCCCTGTACCCCAAAACCCAAACCTAGCCCTGAACCCTAAAAATACCACTGTACCCCTAAACCCAAACCTACCCCTGAACCCTAAAATACCCATGTACCCCAAAACCCAAACCTAGCCCGGAACCCTTAAAATACCCCTGTTCCCCAAAACCCAAACCTACCATGAACCCTAATAAAACCCCTGTGCCCCATAACCCAAACCTAGCCCTGAACCCTAAAAATAACTCTGTATTTATATTTTTGCTACGGGGGGGGGGTTGTAACGATTTTAAATAATCCTGCATTAAACTTAAACTGAAACTTAAACTCTGTACCCCAAAACCCAAACCTACCCCTGAACCCTAAAATATCCCTGTACCCCAAAAACCACACCTACCCCTGAACCCTAAAAATACCCCTATACCCCAAAACCCAAACCTAGCCCTGAACCCTAAAAATACCCCTGTACCTCAAAACCAATACCTATCCCTAAACCCTAAAATTACCCCTATACCCCATAACCCAAAACTATATCTGAACCCTTAAAATACCCAAACAACCCAAAACATATACCTGAGTACCCCAAAACATATACCCCTATACCCATACTTACCTTACCAAAACATTTTAAAAAAACATGCTTTTACCATTCATGCATTTACACCGAATTTCGTTGTAAATGTAAGCGTGGTAAAAGCATATAAAATGTAATGCCATGCGTTATAATGGCATTGCGGAGTCATGGTACTTTTGTAATGAGAGTATGCGGGGTGATGGTAAGCAGAAAGAAAGTTGCGGAATAATGGGTGTTTACCCTCCCTCGGTAAATACATTGGTGGCACGGCGGCCCATATCTCCAGCAACATACTCATATTTTTTCACCACCCATTTGAAAAATGCACAGGTCTCTCTCATTGATGGCCAGCACCGACATACACTTTTAGACACACCTCCCGCCACAAGTTCTAGAATTGTGAACTTTAGAGCTGGGGAGCTACGTTCAAATATCGGCATCAGCGCAACATCCAGTGATTCTAGGCAAATTGCTTTGTCTCCCCGTGCCTACCACAAATTAATGTGTTTTTCTGTAATGTAAATTGTGCTCATGCTATGTTGTCGAGTTAGTGCTATATAATATTGCAAGGAAAAAAAAAGTAGGGAAACTCGAGATCACACACTACTGAACGTGCACTCTTAAGTGCATCAGCAGTGAACTGTGAATCGGAGCATTTCACATGACTGTCACAGATAAGAAATGCTATCAAAACAAAATCCTACAAAACAATATACTACTGGCCGACAGCAATTCATACCTGGACAACGTCGGGACGGGCTGCTAGTAGTTCTACATAGTCACTTATACATGTATTCACTCATCATATGTACTCATACACCTGTTACACACCTACACTTATACATAGAGTTATTCACACAAATACTCACACATGCAAATAAACTATCAAACATCTGTTTAATTGCATATACAGTTCTACACTCACCACTACACTTATTTCTACAGAAACGTACACATACTTACTCTCTTAAACAATCAGTTATAGAAACACATACTTATTTATACAGGAACTCTTCCAATCTGTCACTGTCATATATCTTTACTTATATACATCAATACTCACATATACTAGTTCAAAACAGATTTACTTACTCATAAAGACACTATTGAGGCAGTCATTCACTCACTAAGACACCCATACACACAATCATCCACCCATACAGTCCTGCACACATGCTGTCTTCAAAACACATACAAACAGTGAGTCAGTTATTCATGCATCTGTACGGTAAGTAATACCCCCACCAAACCATACAGACACTCATTCTGATACTCAAAAAATCAACTAATAACCCATATAAACACTCATGTATGTACTTATTAACCCATGCAGCCACTTATACACAAAGTGAGACACTGATACAGATATTTACATATTTAAACATTACTCGCTAATACATGTATTCACTAAGATTTACTTAATAAGTCAGTTATACAATCAATTTTACAAAACAAATATTTAGATACTTATTTACCCATTTATTCTTCCATCGACCTTGACATATACATATTTAAAACATATTTAAATTTCAGAAAAACACACATTCACTGGATGATGTCATCAGTGATGTCATCAGTGATGTCATTTGAGATGTCATCAGTGATGTCATGAGTGATGTCACTGACCATGACATGAGTGATGTAGTATGTGACGTCATCAGCAGTGCATTGCGGGTGCGCAAGTTATAGTTAGCTGAACTAATTAAATTATAACGGGGAAATTTCAATGGTTTTGTGTGAGTGAAATGTCCAGTTAACTATAACGTGTGAAACTTGTGGTTTTTTCAGTGAAAAAAAAAATATATAAATATATGTATATATATATATATATATTTCCCACATTGCTTCAGCAAATTGAGGCCGCACACCAACTGCAGGTCAAAAGAACATCTTTATTTTCCAGAAACAGGCAGCTTCCGATTCCGTCTTGGAAACCCTCGGCCTGACGCGTTTCAGAGTCTCTTAACTCTTTCCTCAGAGGCCATCAGTGCATATGGTGAGTTTGCTTGCACACTACAAGGAATGCTGCATGCTTTTAAAGTCTTTCATATTGGCCTCCGGTGTGCCTCATTATCAATTAAGTTTTCCAGTGCACGCTGGTCCATGTAGTTTGTTTAAGGCATAGTGTCACCCTCCAGTGGGCCCGTTTGCACTGATACTTTTCAGGGTTATAATTTACAGCCCTCCATTGAGCCCCCGAATCGGACTCTGTCTGTTTAAATTGTGTTACCTGCAGTGCCATTCACAAGGGAATTTTTCTCCTGCGTGGTTCCTTCTGCTTTCCCGGACAGTGCGATCCCTCTGTGGCCTGAAGCTGCCACACGACATATTTCCCACATTGCTTCAGCAAATTGAGGCCGCACACCAACTGCAGGTCAAAAGAACATCTTTATTTTCCAGAAACAGGCAGCTTCCGATTCCGTCTTGGAAACCCTCGGCCTGACGCGTTTCAGAGTCTCTTAACTCTTTCCTCAGAGGCCATCAGTGCATATGGTGAGTTTGCTTGCACACTACAAGGAATGCTGCATGCTTTTAAAGTCTTTCATATTGGCCTCCGGTGTGCCTCATTATCAATTAAGTTTTCCAGTGCACGCTGGTCCATGTAGTTTGTTTAAGGCATAGTGTCACCCTCCAGTGGGCCCGTTTGCACTGATACTTTTCAGGGTTATAATTTACAGCCCTCCATTGAGCCCCCAAATCGGACTCTGTCTGTTTAAATTGTGTTACCTGCAGTGCCATTCACAAGGGAATTTTTCTCCTGCGTGGTTCCTTCTGCTTTCCCGGACAGTGCGATCCCTCTGTGGCCTGAAGCTGCCACACGACATATTTCCCACATTGCTTCAGCAAATTGAGGCCGCACACCAACTGCAGGTCAAAAGAACATCTTTATTTTCCAGAAACAGGCAGCTTCCGATTCCGTCTTGGAAACCCTCGGCCTGACGCGTTTCAGAGTCTCTTAACTCTTTCCTCAGAGGCCATCAGTGCATATGGTGAGTTTGCTTGCACACTACAAGGAATGCTGCATGCTTTTAAAGTCTTTCATATTGGCCTCCGGTGTGCCTCATTATCAATTAAGTTTTCCAGTGCACGCTGGTCCATGTAGTTTGTTTAAGGCATAGTGTCACCCTCCAGTGGGCCCGTTTGCACTGATACTTTTCAGGGTTATCATTTACAGCCCTCCATTGAGCCCCCGAATCGGACTCTGGCTGTTTAAATTGTGTTACCTGCAGTGCCATTCACAAGGGAATTTTTCTCCTGCGTGGTTCCTTCTGCTTTCCCGGACAGTGCGATCCCTCTGTGGCCTGAAGCTGCCACACAACATATTTCCCACATTGCTTCAGCAAATTGAGGCCGCACACCAACTGCAGGTCAAAAGAACATCTTTATTTTCCAGAAACAGGCAGCTTCCGATTCCGTCTTGGAAACCCTCGGCCTGACGCGTTTCAGAGTCTCTTAACTCTTTCCTCAGAGGCCATCAGTCCATATGGTGAGTTTGCTTGCACACTACAAGGAATGCTGCATATATTCAATGAAAAAACCATAGGTTTTAGCCCATATATAGTTAGGGATTAGCATTTTCAAAACCTTATTTTACTCGCATAAAACCATTGAAATTCGCATATATAGTTAGATGCGCTAACTATATATCGCACACCCGCAATCCACTGCTGATGATGTCACATATTACATCATTCATGACATGCTCAGTGACATCACTGATGACATCACTGATGACATCTCAAATGACATCACTGATGACATCACTGATGACATCTCAAATGACATCACTGATGACATCACTGAAGACATCTCAAATGACATCACTGATGACATCTCATTTGACATCTCATTTGACATTACTGAGCACATCACTAATGACATCATTCATGTGATAATACGATGAACCTCTTCAGACTCTAATATAGCCTTAGATACACTCAGTGTAAACAAAAACTCACAGACTGTCACTCATCCATGGAGTTACTCACACACCTAGTCAGTCATGCAAAGAATCAATCACACCTCCATTTCCTCTACTATACAGTTATACACACCTTACTTATTCAAACATATACTAACACATATTTACTCTCTTATACAATCCCTGATACAAGTTCACAATGATCCATACAGCCACTCACACATTCACTGGCTCTTATGCACAGTTATTTATATATGTCAACTCTCACATGTACTGTGTTTTACATATGTACTTACTTTGACATGTAGCACTGAGATATCCATTCACTCACCAATACACTCATGCACACAGTCAACCGCCCATACAGCTGTTTCCACATGCACTTTTGAACCCATACATCTAGTGAATCAACTGCTCACACATCTATGCACAAAGTCATACACCTCCCAGCCACCCACACACACTCAGTCTCCCATACAAATACTTGGGCAACCAATCAATAACCCATATAGTTACTCATATAGCTACTGATCAACACATGCAGCAGTTTACAGAACAACAGACATAATGATGCACAAATTAAGACAGTTTAGTCACTAACCCATTCACTCAGTGAGACACATTCAATCACTCACTCATACAGTCAGTCATGCACCTACTAAATCCTTCATCCAGACACTTATACATCCACTCATTCTTCAATATGTAAGACATATTTTAACTTTACAGAAACATACAGTCACTGGATGTTGTCATCAGTGATGTCATCAGTGATGTCATTTGAGATGTCATCAGTGATGTCATCAGTGATGTCATTTGAGATGTCATCAGTGATGTCATCAGTGATGTCACTGAGCATGTCATGAATGATGTAATATGTGACATCATCAGCAGTGGATTGCGGGTGCGCAATATATAGTTAGCGCATCTAACTATATATGCGAATTTCAATGGTTTTATGCGAGTAAAATAAGGTTTTGAAAATGCTAATCCCTAACTATATATGGGCTAAAACCTATGTTTTTTTCATTGAATTTCAATGGTTTTTTAATAACAAATATCAAAAGCTGTCAAATGTCAAGTACGTGATAGGTAAAAACATTTTCGTGTTTATGCACGCGGATGTGCTTTAAACACTGCCCCCCCCCTCTTTTCTCTTAGAAGTACTCTCTCTTTGCAGATAGTGAAGGGTAGTTAACGCAGGCCTTTGCCCCCGTTGTAATCCGTCGTGCCTGCTTGTCTCTCCATTTGATTGATTGTTATCCAAGCATTTACTATTTTAGAATTTATTCTCTTTGGTTCATTCTCTATTTACTAACAAGCACAAAGCCGCAATACTCTGTTTAGTCTTTGCAGATAGTGAAAAATCGTGTTAAAAAAAAAATAATCGAGCAAAATCAGTAGGCCACTAATGGGATCTCTTTTTGACCTCGCTAAAATAGAAACATTAGGAACAACTCTTCATGAGAAATACGAAACTAGTGAGATGAACTGAGCTCCACACCATGATGGCTGCAAGACAGCTCGGCTCCGCCACCCACCCCGCCCAAAATAACGATAAACTCTATGCAAATATTATAAATATATACAACACACCAGCAAAGTAACAGGGTAAAACATTTTATTAAATAACTATTTACATAACTATTTTATACTTTTTGTTGCCTGATCCGGCTAGCTCAATCGATCGAGCATGAAACTCATGCATTCTGATAGCAAGCGTTGCTGCTGATGCTATGCAAACAAAAACTGGTTTTCAGTTTGTACATTCTTCAAGATTTTTCATCCAAGGCTGGTTGAGAGTTTGTAGAACGATGGCTTCAGATTTTCAACATACGGTGTGGTGGCGCGGACTGGGAGGGTGCGCTTGACTTCTGCCCCCTCCCCAAGTCGTGTTGCCCTGGCGTGGCCTAAGATCGCCCCCGACATAGGCGGCCGGCTCCCGGGGTCCGGCGGAACTTTTTGCCTTTTGATGACTCTTCCATTCTGGACCTTATCCCACAATCCGTTTGACCTGAAGACACGCTGTAGTGGGGCGCCCCTCTACCGTTTCAGTTGCCATTCCGCCCGCTTTTGCTACACTGTGCCTCTTCCGCCATTCAGCTGTTTACTGCCCGCTCTTGCGACTACAGCGTCTCGCTCACCATGTAGTTGAGTTGCTCCCGCTCTTGCGATGCAACTATAGGCAGCTGCCACAGGACTCTCAAAATGGCGGCCGCCTCTTCAGATTTGGGCGTGGTCCACTAAAATGGGCATGGGACACCTTGGAACTCGGACGCTTGTCTGCTAGGGCTTGGGCCCCATTCTCGAAAGCGTCCACTGAGCCTTGAAGATTCTACAAAAGTCTTGGGGGCCCCCGACTCCCGCAGGCTTCTGGTGGGGAGCGGCTGCCATGATTGCTCGTGGAATGGCCACGACTGAGATACAAGATGGTGGTGCTCTCATGCTAACGCCAGCTTCAGTCTGAAACATCCAGAAACACTGTAGACTACCAATTCGATGAGTTCTGGTAGCGCCCCAACGTGACCCGGTAGGGAAGAACTTGCCCTCCCCTCTTTAACTGATGGTTCTTTTTGCCTGTCCCTTCTGTTGTCATTTAACAGAACTTTTTAGACTGCTGAAAGGGGTTGTGTTCCGACCGCTGGTTGGTGGAGACATTTTGACTATATTCTGGACCTACGTTGTCCCGTAATGCGTTATATGACACGCCGCGTTAGCGCACCCGGAAGTACTCCAGTGCGCGAAGCGCAGCTTCCCGGAAGGGATCCGGGGCGCGGCGCGCAGCGCGTAACGTAAGCATAACAGGTCATGTGACTTGTTAATAAAACTTTTCATTGGTTCATTTTACTTTTGTTATACTAATGATGAAAGGCTTGGTCATATGACCTAAAAATTACGCTTTTTATTGCTTTCGAACATTATTTTTTCTTAAACATATATGTTATTATGTTCCAGGCTAATGTATTTTCCCGGAAAATTTACAACTGTCCTGCAAGTAAAATATATTCCTTTTTTTAGCAAAAGGGCATTTCTTCGTCCCATGACGGAGCCGTTGAGCAAAAGATGCTCGGCCTGCTATCTTAGTAGCCGATACGCCCGAATATCAGATTCTTATCGATCACTTTATGTTGCAGGAGTAAAAAACACAACAGCCCTTGACCATTTATCTTTACTGCGTTCCTGCGTATTATACCTTTTATCCGTCATGTAATTGGACTGCTTTATTTCACTTGCCTTTTACTGATTTGAAAACAGAAACTAAAATTAAAAACTTTACCAATGTAAATACTACTACCATGTTTTGTTTTAAAAACCTTTATTGTGAAAATGTCAGTATACAAATACGGGCCTATAACCACGTGGGCCGGCCACGGAGCAAACTGGAATCGTATATGATGAGGAGACATTTACACTGTAGAGGAACGCAACGAGCGGGCCATTAGGTTGCAAGAACTAAGGTGTCTAACAGTTGCGGAATCGGTGGACGTACATTTTGTAATTAAAATACGACAGGGCCACTTACAATAAAATTATCTAGATATACATTTGCGGGCAAGTACCATGGGTGAAGTTAATTCGAACTTTCAATAGTACAGTAATCAATAACACATCAGAACTTAATATCAACAGGGATGTCGAAATATTCAATCAATTCTCATTCCCGCCCGCCATGTGCTTCAAAACTGCATACGTATCTTGTGATATCAAGGTTGTGCAACCAGTACACAACAAGGAGGTACGGGTCCCATTTATACCGGCGCCATTTTGGGCGAGGCCGGGCAGGTCCAGGATATAGTCAAAATATCTCCACCAACCAGCGGTCGGACCAGAACCCCTTTCGGCAGTCAAAAAAGGTTCAGTTAAATGACAACAGAAGACATAGGCAACAAGACCAACAGTCAAAAGAGGGGAGGGCAAGATCTAAAGCCATTGTTCTACAAACTCTCAAGCAGACTTGGATGGAAAAATCCTGAAGAATGTACAAACTGAAAACCATTTTTTGTCTGTATAGCATCACCAGCAACGCTTGAGTCAGCTTTGTGTGAAGCCGCCATTTTGATTCAATCAATAGCGTCCCCCTGCACACATTCAGGGACCTGGTCGTATCTAAAGGTTAAACGGATTGTGGGACAAGATGCAGAAAGGAAAAGGAAAAAAGTTCCGCCGGACCATGGGACTTTCTGCGCAGCATTGTAGGATGGCCACACTAGTGCGGCAACTTGCTAGACACCACCTCGGTGCCATCCAGATCTCGGCGCGTTGTGCTTCCTTCGGCCTAAAGTAGCCGCAAGTGCGGACGCAACTCAGCTGGATAGCGAGTGAAACACCAAGGGGGGCCCCACCGCAGCCGAGGAGCCTCCATCTTGGGGGCGACGCACAGCATCACATTGCTTTCTCAAACAGCCCCCACTGACTGACGCGACCTCACAGGCCAACGGGGCGCCCCACGCCGAATTTCGGCGCAGCATTGTAGGATGGCCACACCAGTGCAGCAATTTGCTGGACACCACCTCGGTGCCATTCGGATCTTGGCGCGTTGTGCTGCCTTCGGCCTACTGTAGCAGCAAGTGCGGGCGCAACTCTGCTGGACGGCGAGTGAAAAGATAAGGGGCGCCGCACTGCACATCAGGTGCCTCCACCTGGGGAGGTGAGAGAAGCCAGTTTGCGCCACCTCCCCCCCCCCCAGGCACCCCACGCCGACTTTCGGCGCAGCATTGTAGGATGGCCACACCAGTGCAACTTGCTGGACACCACCTCGGTGCCATCCGGATCTCGGCGCGTTGTGCTGCCTTCGGCCTATTCGCACATCGGTCCGCTACTGACGCCGCCTCACGTGCCAACGGATTTTCTATGCTTTTTATAGCAGCGCGTAACGTAAGCATAACAGGTCATGTGACTTCTTTATAAAACTTTTCATTGGTTCATTTTACTTTTGGTTTCCTAATGATGGAAGGCTTGATCATATGACCTAAAAATATCACTTTTCATTGGATTAAAAATTTTTTTTTTCCCAAACGATGAAAGCCCCACCTTGTTTCTAGATGTTTCAGACTAAAGCTGGCGTCAGCCTGAGAGCACCACCATCTCGTGGCTCCGTCGTGGTCATTCCGTGAGCAATCATGGCAGCCGCTCCCCACCGGAAGCCTGCAGGAGTCGGGAGCCCCCAAGACTTTTGTAAAATCTTCAAGGCTCAGGGGACGTCCGAGTTCCAAGGTGTCCCAGGGCCATGTTAGTGGACCAGGCCCAAATCCGAAGAGCCGTCCGCCATTTTAAGAGTCCTGTGGCAGCCGCCTATCGCTGCACCGCAAGAGTGGGCGCAACTCAACTACATGGTGAGCGAGACGCTGTAGCCGCAAGAGCGGGCGATAAACAGCTTAATGGCGGATGAGGCACAGTGTAGCAAAAGCGGGCGGAATGGCAACTGAAACGGTAAAGGGGCGCCCCAGTACAGCCGACAAGCCTCCACCTGGGGAGACCCGTTCACGCCGCCCCCCCCCCGCTGTTTTTCGGAGCAGCATTGTAGGATGCCAAAACCAGTGCGACAACTTACTGGACATCACCTGGGTGCCATCCACATCTCAGCGCGTTCTGCTGCCTTGGGACTATTCGCACAAAACACAGCTACTGACCATTGTTGCTTCTTTTTTCAAAAAAATGTTTAAATGTATTTACTGTTTTTGTTGCGTTCTATATATTTAAAAGTTATTAAAGTGTTATAATCCTACTTTGTTGGAGTACTATATATTTATAATGTGACACATAATTGTAAAAACTTTGATGTACAAAGAGGCATCCCTGGAATCTTCCGCTTTAGGCTCGGTCCCACACACCCTCACAGTGAGAATCCCCTCCCCAAGCACAATACAGAATGGTTATCAGATAGTAGGAACGCGTGTGGTGTGACAGATCTACTGTAACTCCTTTGAAGAGGGGTGATTCTCTACAGCTGGGGCCATAAACTACATCTGCAGGGCTAGGTGATAGCCTGGGACCAGCCTGAACAATCGGACACAGAGGAAGAAGAGTGTCAGAGGGTGCGGTAGTGAATAGGGTGAAAGGGTGGTGTCGGGCGGGCACAGGGTGTAATTCTCAGGGAAGAGCAGCGCACATGGGAGGAGGTTTCTGGCCCATGCATGAGAGAGAGAGCGGGGGTGACCAGTGCGTAGGGGAGATGCTTGCGAGGGTGAGGAGCCATGCTGAGGATCGGCGGCGTGCAGAGAGTAGGTCTGGTCAAGGCATCTAAAATGGCTGCCGTGCTCAACAAAAGTGTGGCATTGCAAAAAGACAAGATGGCGCAGACAATGTTTATCAATAAGGATTAATTTATAACAATTATTTAAAACAAAATATTTACTCGCAGTGACAAAATGGCGGTCAACACTTCCTGATTTCCATCGAATCGAACGTTAACAGACGTCACGCAACAACAAAAAAAACGCTCACGCACAGCCGCTGGAAGACATGTATCAACATATATGAGCCTCCTCAGCCACCCTTAGAAAACAAAAGGGGTCAGGATACGTCTCCCGTACCCCCTTATACCTAGTAATTTAATGAAATCGAAACACAAAATGGCGAATTCACGTTTCGCTACCAGTTTGCGAACCGAGAAGCGCTTCTACCGCGAAAAATCAAATTTTTATTATTTGCCCCACGGGACCCTTTAATAACCCCAACATCATTCCTAGGGGGTCTAGAGAGGTCTACCTAGCCCCCTTTCATTAAATTCCCCCTCCGTTTTTCTCCTCCTCTTATCTCTCGATCCTACCGACAGACAAGATGGCGGCCGCACCGGACTGTTTAGAATGTTGACAGACACCGGAGAGCCAATCAGCTTCACTACGCAAAGCTCCGTTACGCGAAAAGTATGCGATCTGGGACGCTGTCACAGATATACCTGTTTTTTAAACGTTAATTTCTCAAAATCCACTGGAGCACATATATTGAGACTCAGCAAAGGCACATCGGGCTAACAGTCCCTATAATTTTGCCAAGTTTTGTGCAAATCCATTCAGCCGTTAATTTGCGAACCAAGAAGCGCTTCTACCGTGAAAAATCAAATTTTTTTAATTTTCCCCACGGGACCCTTTAATAACCCCAACATTATTCCTAGGGGGTCAAGAGGGGTCTACCTTGCCCCCTTTCATTAAATTCCCCCTTCGTTTTTCACCTCTTCTTGTCTCTCGATCCCACCGAGAGACAAGATGGCGGCCGCTCCGGACTGTTTAGAATGTTGACAGACACCGGAGAGCCAATCACCATCGCTTCGCAAAGCTCCGTGATGCGAAAAGTACGCGATCTGGAGCGCTATCTGGGACGCTGTCACAGATATATACATTTTTTAAAACGTTAATTTCTCAAAATCCACTGGAGCACATATATTGAGACCCAGCAAAGGCACATCGGGCTAACAGTCCCTACAATTTTGCCAAGTTTCGTGCAAATCCATTCAGCCGTTCGAGCTAAAAGTGAGGCCAAACGCCCTATAGAAATTAACATGGGAAAAACGCGTTTTGGGACCCCCCTTTTTTCTCGGCCCCCCCTTGACGAACCCCCCCCCAAATTTTCAGGGGCTGCTCAGAAACAAAATGTGCCATTTTCCTGAAAATTTCAGCCGATTCCGACCACAAACGCCAAAGTTATTAGACATAGAATTTTCAAAAGTTCCATAGAGAAATAATCCTAACTATATATACCTACTGGCTATCGCCAGTAGGTAATATATATATATATATATATATATATATATATATATATATATATATATATATATATATATATATCCAGTCATCCATCCAACTCCAAGGAGAAAGTGGCACGTACTCATGGTCGGTGAGTATAAGGCTAATTTATTTTGTTCAGGTCTCCCACGATCCCGCAATGATAGAGAGACGCGTTTCGCCTGCGCAGCAGGCTTTATCAATCTCAGTTGGCGCCATAAAATCCAAACTATATATAGCCCTCCCCTTTAGTACAGGCAATAATAGACCTAGAGAACAGACTACATGGGTTAATCCAAGTCTGAACAAAACCTTCAATACAACTTAAAAAGGTCAAGTGCCTACTGCAACACATCAAATAAATTAATTAACAGCATAATGCAGAATTACCCTGTTGTGACAGTAGAGACATTGGGGATACGTTCTCAGCCTATTTATATATATATATATATAACCTACTGGGTAATATATATATATATATATTCACTGAAAAAACCATAGGTTTCACACCAGTTATAGTTAGCTGGAAATTTTACTGATATAAAACCATTGAAATTCCCACGTTATAGTTAGTCGGACTCACTATAACTTGCGCGCGTGCAATGCACTGCTGATGACATCACATATTACATCACTCATGACATGGTCAGTGACATCACTCATTTTCTAAAGTTAATGTTTTTTACAAACCACTTCAGAATAGGGCTACCTGTCCCTACAATTATCCCATTTTTTTTAAAAATTTTTTTTGGAGAGCGCTCCCGGAGCGCGCCCCGGGGAGCGCCCCGAAAAGCGTATTTTTAAAAAGCGCCCCGGGGCGCGCTCCGGGGAGCGTCCCGTGAGCGCCAATATCGCAAACGAAAACATGATCGTGACGTATCGCGTAGCCGCGACCGCGTGATACGCACGGCGTAAGCGCACCCGGAAGTACTCGAGCGAATACGATCGCACAACGTAAACTTCCGGCGCGCTTACGCTGCGCGACCCGGGGCGCACCCCCGGGCGCGCCCCGGGCGCGTAGCTTAAGCGCGTCGGGTCATGTGAGCAGAAAATCACACTTTTCATTGGTTCATAACAGTTTTAGTTTCATAATGATGAAGCCCCTGGTCTTGTGACCTGAAAATAACACTTCTCATTGGTTCAGGACAGTTTTTTTTTCTAAATGATGAAAGACCCCACCTTTTTTCCTTATTCTGACTTTGTCCTTTGACTAAGGAAGACCTGTTTGTTGCTCTCTCTACTTTTTTGCTCCAAATAATGGCTTCAGTAGTAGCATCAGCTGGTGCATCTGCCCCACCACCACCACCACCACCACCAAGAGGACCAGCTCCAAATTATATTGGTGGTCAAGAACAGGAGGAGGAGGAAGAGGAAGAGGAGGAGGGGAGAAGAAGATGGCTGCCAGAAGAAAATACACCTTACAAACCCAAACCACACATTGTTTGGCAGTTTTTTTCAATTCCAGAGGGGAAAAAAAAGGTGAATGCGCCCAAGGTGACTTGCCTCATCTGCAATGATGAACTTTCACGGGGCAACCCAAATAAGAAATATTCTTTTGGTAACTATACCATGATTCGGCACATGACAAGAAAGCATCCAAACAACTACTCTCGTGCAGAGTTCCGGGAACTGGCCAGTAACCTCCCCCAGTCATCAAGGACCCCCTCCCAAAGAAACCAACCCACTTCCTCGGAACCAGAAACATCCGAGGTGATGCCTTGCATTCAGCCGAGATTTGCTGATTTTAAAATTACTTGTACTGCTTGTGGCAAGCTTATCTCCTATGGGGAACAAAGTGTTAAGCTCATCGTCCTTGCAGGTGATAATCACAAGTGCCCCAAAAAGAAGTAATTTTTTGGGTTTTTTGTTTTTTGGCTCCAGTTGAGCCAGTTTCAATTCCCTTTTTTTGTTTCTCCCCCTAAAAAAATACAAAAAAAATATAAAACTGTTTTGAAAAGCCAAAAAAAGTTCAAAAAGTTCAAAAAACACAAAAAAATATAAAACAACAAAAAGAAGAAAAAAAAAAGTTCTTTTTAGAACTACCTCCAATTTCTAAATCAAAACTTCATTTTTTAAAAACTCTGTCACCTTTTTTCCTCATAGTACGCTCCCAGGGCCGCTCCCCGGTGCGCGCACCGGGCGCTTCCCCCGCGCAAAACGAAAAAAAAAAAAATATTTTAAATGCCCCGCGGGGCCCTTTTATAGCCCCCACATCAAACCTAGGGGGTCAAGGGGGGGTCTACCCTGCTCCCTTATGGTCATTTCCCTCTTTGTTTTGCCCACCTCTCGTGTCTCGATCCTACCGAGACACAAGATGGCGGCCGCTCCGGACTGTTTAGAATGTTTACAGACAACTGAGAGCCAATCAGCTTTCTGCGCGCAAGTCGCGTGGCCCGCCTGGAGCGCTCTCCGGTGCGCGCACCGGAGAGCGCCTATAGATATATATATTTTTTTGAACCTAAATTACTCAAAATCCACTGCAGCACATATCTTGAGACATAGCAAAGGCACATCGGGCTACCAGTCCCTACAATTTTGCCAAGTTTGGTGCAAATCCATTCAGCCGTTCGGGCTAAAAGTGAAATCGACCGCCCTAAGGAAATTAACATGGGGAAAATGCGTTTTGGGACCCCCCTTTTATCTTGGCCCCCGCTTGACGAATCCCCCCCAAACTTTCAGGGAAGGACCGGGGCGCCGCGAGGCCATTTTCAGGAAATTTTCAGGCAGATTCGTCAACCGGTGCCAAAGTTATTCCAAATAGAATTTGGAGATTTAACATTGAAAAAAATCCTAACTATAACTACCTACTGGCGACCGCCAGTAGGTAATATATATATATATATATATATATATATATATATATATATATATATATATATATATATATATATATATTCACTGAAAAAACCAGAGGTTATAGACCATAGACCATATATAGTTAGGGATTAGCATTTAAAAAACCTTATTTTATTTGCACAAAACCATTGAAATTCCATATATAGTTAGTTGCACTAACTATATATCGCGGACCCGCAATCCACTGCTAATGATGTCACATATTACATCATTCATGACATGGTCAGTGACATCACTGATGACATCACTGATGACATCTCAAATGACATCACTGATGACATCACTGATGACAACACCCAGTGACTGTATGTTTCTGTAAAGTTAAAATATGTCTTACATATTGAAGAATGAGTGGATGTATAAGTGTCTGGATGAAGGATTTAGTAGGTGCATGACTGACTGTATGAGAGAATGATTAAATGTGTCTCACTGAGTGCATGGGTTAGTGATTAAAGTGTCTTAATTTGGCAATCATTATTTATGTTCTTCTGTAAACTGCTGCATGTTTAAATCAGTAGCTATATCAGTAACTATATGGGTTATTGAATGGTTGCCCAAGTATTTGTATGGGAGACTGAGTATGTGTGTGGGTGGCTGGGAGGTGTATAACTCTGTGCATAGATGTGTGAGCAGTTGATTCCCTAGATGTATGGCTTCAAAAGTGCATGTAGAAACAGCTGTATGGACAGTTGACTGTGTGCATGAGTATATTGGTTAGTGAATGGATATCTCAGTTCTACATGTCAAAGTAAGTACATATGTAAAACACACTCCATGTGAGAGTTGACATATATAAATAACTGAACATAAGACCCAGTGAATGTGAGAGTGGCTGTATGAATCATTGTGAACTTGTATCAAGGATTGTATAAGAGAGTAAATATGTGTTAGTATATGTTTGAATAAGTAAGGTGTGTATAACTGTATAGTTGAGGAAATGGAGGTGTGATTGATTCTTTGCATGACTGACTAGGTGTGTGAGTAACTCCATGGATGTGTGACAGTCTGTGAGTGCCTGTTTACACTGAGTGTATCTAAGGTTATATTAGAGTCTGAAGATGTATTATCACATAAATGATATCATCAGTGATGTAATCAGTAATGTCAAATGAGATGTCAGTGATGTCATCAGTGATGTCATTTGAGATGTCATCAGTGATGTCATTTGAGATGTCATCAGTGATGTCATCAGTGATGTCACTGACCATGTCATGAATGATGTAATATGTGACATCATTAGCAGTGGATTGCGGGTCCGCGATATATAGTTAGTGCAACTAACTATATATGGAATTTCAATGGTTTTGTGCAAATAAAATAAGGTTTTTTAAATGCTAATCCCTAACTATATATGGTCTATAACCTCTGGTTTTTTCAGTGAATTTTCAAGGTTTTGTAAATGCAAATTCCTAACTATATATGGTCTATAACCTATGGTTTTTTCTGTGAATTTCATTGGTTTTTTAAAAGCTAATATCTATAGCTGTAAAATATATTCTTTATTAAGTGACGTATCACGGAGCCCGTGAGACGCCTCATGATGCATCGCATAACCGTGACGTATCGTCTCTGCAGCGCAAACCAAACCCAAAACGTAAGCGCGCCAAAACACTCTTAAAGTTATATATATATTTTTTTAACCTTAATTAGACAAAATCCACACGTGCACATATCACAAACGTTCAAAAAACACAATATGTCGGACTCCCGTTACGCTGCCGGTTAGCTGCCCGGTTAACGTACCAGGAAGCACCTTTACCGCGAAAAATCACATTTTTTTTTTCACCGCCCAGGGAACTTTAATAGCCCCCTCATCAATCCTAGGGGTTCAGGAGGGGTCTGCCTTACCCCTTTCATTCATTTACACCTTTTTTCCACCTCTTGTCTCTCGATCCCACAGAGAGACAAGATGGCGGCCGCTCCAGACTGTTTACAATGATAACAGCCAATCAGCTTCTCCTCAGACTCCCGTTACACTGCCGGTTAGCTGCCCGGTTCGCGTACCAAGACGCGTCTCTACGGCGAAAAAATCAGATTTTTTTTTTTGGGCCCAGCGTGGCTCTATAATATCCCCTCATCAATCCTAGGGGGTCAGAAGGGGTCTACCTTGCCCCTTTCCTTCATTTCCCCCTTTGTTTTGGCCTCCTCTTGTCTCTCGATCCTACCAAGAGACAAGATGGCGGCCGCTCCGAACTGTTTACAATGTTGACAGCCAATCAGCTACTCGTCAGACTCCCGTTACACTGCCGGTTAGCTTCCCGGTTAGCTGCCCGGTTCGCGTACCAAGACGCGTCTCTACGGCGAAAAAATCAGATTTTTTTTTTTTGGGCCCAGCGTGGCTCTATAATATCCCCTCATCAATCCTAGGGGGTCAGAAGGGGTCTACCTTGCCCCCTTTCCTTCATTTCCTCCTTTGTTTTGGCCTCCTCTTGTCTCTCGATCCTACCGAGAGACAAGATGGCGGCCGCACCGGACTGTTAAGAATGTTGACAGACACCGGAGAGCCAATCAGCTTCGCTTCGCAAAGTTCCGATAAGCGAAAAGTACGCGAACCGGATCGCTGCCCGGAGCGCTGTTACAGATATATATCTTGATTTAAACGTTAATTTCTCAAAATCCACTGAAGCACATATATTGAGACCTAGCAAAGGCACATCGGGCTAACAGTCCCTACAATTTTGCCAAGTTTCGTGCAAATCCATTCAGCCGTTCGAGCTAAAAGTGAGTCCAACCGCCCTATGGAAAACTCAATGTTAAAAACGCGTTTTGGGACCCCCCTTTTTTCTCAGCCCCCCCTTGACGAAACCCCCCCCAAATTTCCAGGAGCTGCTCAGAAACAAAATGTGCCATTTTCCTGAAAATTTCAGCCGATTCCGTCCACAAACGCCAAAGTTATTAGACATAGAATTTTCAGAAATCCCATAGGGAAAAAATCCTAACTATATATACCTACTGGCGACCGCCAGTAGGTAATATATATATATATATATATATATATATATATATATATATATATATATATATATATATATATATATATATATTCACTGAAAAAACCATAGGTTATAGACCATATATAGTTAGGGATTAGCATTTAAAAAACCTTATTTTATTTGCACAAAACCATTGAAATTCCATATATAGTTAGTTGCACTAACTATATATCGCGGACCCGCAATCCACTGCTAATGATGTCACATATTACATCATTCATGACATGGTCAGTGACATCACTGATGACATCACTGATGACATCTCAAATGACATCACTGATGACATCACTGATGACATCTCAAATGACATCACTGATGACATCACTGACATCTCATTTGACATTACTGATTACATCACTGATGATATCATTTATGTGATAATACATCTTCAGACTCTAATATAACCTTTGATACACTCAGTGTAAACAGGCACTCACAGACTGTCACACATCCATGGAGTTACTCACACACCTATTCAGTCATGCAAAGAATCAATCACATCTCCATTTCCTTAACTATACAGTTATACACACCTTACTTATTCAAACATATACTAACACATATTTACTCTCTTATACAATCCTTGATACAAGTTCACAATGATTCATACAGCCACTCTCACATTCACTGACTCTTATGTTCAGTTATTTATATATGTCAACTCTCACATGGAGTGTGTTTTACATATGTACTTACTTTGACATGTAGAACTGAGATATCCATTCACTCACCAATATACTCATGCACACAGTCAACTGTCCATACAGCTGTTTCTACATGCACTTTTGAACCCATACACCTAGGGAATCAACCGCTCACACATCTATGCACAGAGTTATACACCTCCCAGCCACCCACACACACACTCAGTCTCCCATACAAATACTTGGGCAACCATTCAATAACCCATATAGTTACTGATATAGCTACTGATTTAAACATGCAGCAGTTTACAGAAGAACATAAATATTGATTGCCAAATTAAGACACTTTAATCACTAACCCATGCACTCAGTGAGACACATTTAATCATTCTCTCATACAGTCAGTCATGCACCTACTAAATCCTTCATCCAGACACTTATACATCCACTCATTCTTCAATATGTAAGACATATTTTAACTTTACAGAAACATACAGTCACTGGGTGTTGTCATCAGTGATGTCATCAGTGATGTCATTTGAGATGTCATCAGTGATGTCATCAGTGATGTCACTGACCATGTCATGAATGATGTAATATGTGACATCATTAGCAGTGGATTGCGGGTCCGCGATATATAGTTAGTGCAACTAACTATATATGGAATTTCAATGGTTTTGTGCAAATAAAATAAGGTTTTTTAAATGCTAATCCCTAACTATATATGGTCTATAACCTATGGTTTTTTCAGTGAATTTTCAAGGTTTTGTAAATGCAAATTCCTAACTATATATGGTCTATAACCTATGGTTTTTTCTGTGAATTTCATTGGTTTTTTAAAAGCTAATATCTATAGCTGTAAAATATATTCTTTATTAAGTGACGTATCACGTAGCCCGTGAGACGCCTCATGATGCATCGCATAACCGTGACGTATCGTCTCTGCAGCGCAAACCAAACCCAAAACGTAAGCGCGCCAGAACACGCTTAAAGATATATATATATTTTTTTAACCTTAATTAGACAAAATCCACACGTGCACATATCACAAACGTTCAAAAAACACAATATGTCGGACTCCCGTTACGCTGCCATTTAGCTGCCCGGTTAACGTACCAGGAAGCACCTTTACCGCGAAAAATCGCAATTTTTTTTTTTCACCCCCCAGGGAACTTTAATAGCCCCCTCATCAATCCTAGGGGTTCAGGAGGGGTCTGCCTTACCCCTTTCATTCATTTACACCTTTTTTTTTTCCACCTCTTGTCTCTCGATCCCACAGAGAGACAAGATGGCGGCCGCTCCAGACTGTTTACAATGATAACAGCCAATCAGCTTCTCCTCAGACTCCCGTTACACTGCCGATTAGCTTCCCGGTAGCTGCCCGGTTAGCTGCCCAGTTCGCGTACCAAGACGCGTCTCTACGGCGAAAAAATCGGATTTTTTTGTTTGTTTTTTTTTGGCCCCACGTGGCTTTATAATATCCCCCTCATAAATCCTAGGGGGTCAGAAGGGGTCTACCTTGCCCTCTTTCCTTCATTTCCCCCTTTGTTTTGGCCTCCTCTTGTCTCTCGATCCTACCGAGAGACAAGATGGCGGCCGCTCCGGACTGTTTACAATATTGACAGCCAATCAGCTACTCCTCAGACTCCCGTTACACTGCCGGTTAGCTTCCCAGTTAGCTGCCCGGTTAGCTGCCCGGTTCGCGTACCAAGACGCGTCTCTACGGCGAAAAAATCGGATTTTTTTTTTTTTTTTGGGTTACACTGCCGGTTAGCTTCCCGGTTAGCTGCCCGGTTAGCTGCCCGGTTCGCGAACCAAGACGCGTCTCTACGGCGAAAAAATCGGATTTTTTTTTTTTTTTTTTGGGTTACACTGACGGTTAGCTTCCCGGTTAGCTGCCCGGTTAGCTGCCCGGTTCGCGAACCAAGACGCGTCTCTACGGCGAAAAAATCGGATTTTTTTTTTTTTTTTTTTGGGCCCGGTGTGGCTCTATAATATCCCCCTCATCAATCCTAGGGGGTCAGAAGGGGTCTACCTTGCCCCCTTTCCTTCATTTCCCCCTTTGTTTTGGCCTCCTCTTGTCTCTCGATCCTACCGAGAGACAAGATGGCGGCCGCACCGGACTGTTTAGAATGTTGACAGACACCGGAGAGCCAATCAGCTTCGCTTTGCAAAGTTCCGATACGCGAAAAGTTCGCGAACCGGAGCGCTGCCCGGAGCGCTGTTACAGATATATATCTTGATTTAAACGTTAATTTCTCAAAATCCACTGAAGCACATATATTGAGACCTAGCAAAGGCACATCGGGCTAACAGTCCCTACAATTTTGCCAAGTTTTGTGGAAATCCATTCAGCCGTTCGGGCTAAAAGTGAGTCCAACCGCCCTATGGAAATTAACATGGGAAAAACGCGTTTTGGGACCCCCCTTTTTTCTCGGCCCCCCCTTGACGAACCCCCCCCAAATTTTCAGGAGCTGCTCAGAAACAAAATGTGCCATTTTCCTGAAAATTTCAGCCGATTCCGTCCACAAACGCCAAAGTTATTAGACATAGAATTTTCAAAAGTCCCATAGGAAAAAAATCCTAACTATATATACCTACTGGCTATCGCCAGTAGGTAATATATATATATATATTCACAGAAAAAACCATAGGTTATAGTCGATATATAGTTAGGAATTTGCATTTACAAAACCTTGAAAATTCAATGAAAAAACCATTGGTTTTAGGCCATATATAGTTAGGGATTTGCTTTTAGAAAACCTTATTTTACTCGCATAAAACCATTGAAATTCCATATATAGTTAGATGCGCTAACTATATATTGCGCACCCGCAATCCACTGCTGATGATGTGACATATTACATCATTAATGACATGGTTAGTGACATCACTGATGACATCACTGATGACATCTCAAATGACATCACTGATTACAACATTCAGTGACTGTATGTTTCTGTAAAGTTAAAATATGTTTTACATATTGAAGAATGAGTGGATATATAAGTGTCTGGATGAAGGATTTACTAGGTGCATGACTGACTGATTGAGTGAGTGATTAAATGTGTCTCACTGAGTGCATGGGTTAGTGACTAAACTGTTTTAATTTGTGCATCATTATATCTGTTGTTCTACAAACTGCTGCATATGTTGATCAGTAGCTATATGAGTAACTGTATGGGTTATTGATTGGTTGTCCAAGTATTTGTATGGGAAACTGAGTGTGTGTGTATGGGTGGCTGGGAGGTGTGTGACTCTGTACATAGATGTGTGAGTAGTTGATTCACTATATGTATGGATTAAAAAGTGCATGTGGAAACAACTGTATGGGCGGTTGACTGTGCATGAGTGTATTAGTGAGTGAATGGATATCTCAGTGCTACATGTCAAAGTAAGTACATATGTAAAACACAGTACATGTGAGAGTTGACATCTATAAATAACTGTGCATAAGAGCCAGTGAATGTGTGAGTCGCTGTATGGATCATTGTGAACATGTATCAGAGATTGTATAAGAGAGTAAAGTAAATATGTGTTAGTATATGTTTGAATAAGTAAGGTGTGTATAACTGTATAGTTGAGAAAATGGAGGTGTGATTGATTTTTGGCATAACTGACTAGGTGTGTGAGTAACTCCATGGATGAGTGACAGTCTGTGACTGTCTGTTTACACTGATTGTATCTAAGGTTATATTAGAGTCTGAAGAGGTTCATGGTATTATCACATGAATGATATCATCAGTGATGTGATCAGTCATGTCAAATGAGATGTTATCAGTGATGTCATCAGTGATGTCATTTGAGATGTCATCAGTGATGTCATCAGTGATGTCACTAACCATGTCATGAATGATGTAATATGTGACATCATCAGCAGTGGATTGCGGGTGCGCGATATATAGTTAGCGCATCTAACTATATATGGAATTTCAATGGTTTTATGCGAGTAAAATAAGGTTTTCTAAATGCAAATCCCTAACTATATATGGCCTAAAACCAATGGTTTTTTCATTGAATTTTCAAGGTTTTGTAAATGCAAATTCCTAACTATATATCGACTATAACCTATGGTTTTTTCTGTGAATTTCAATGGTTTTTTAATAGCAAATATCAAAAGCTGTCAAATGTCAAGTACGTGATAGGTAAAAACGTTTTCGTGTTTATGCACGCTGATGTGCTTTGAACGCTGCCCCCCCCCCCACTCCCCTCTTTTCTCATAGTAGTACTCTCTCTTTGCAGATAGTGAACGGTAGTTAACGCAGACCTTTACCCCTGTTGTAATCCGTCGTACCTGCTTGTCTTTCCATTTGATTGATTATTATCCAAGCATTTACTGTTTTAGAATTGGTTCTCTTTGGATCATTCTCTATTTACAAACAAGCACAAAGTCGCAATACTCTGTTTAGTCTTTGCAGATAGTGAAAAATCGTGTAAAAAAATAAAAGTAATCGAGCAAAATCAGTAGACCACTAATTCGATCTCTTTTTGACCACGGTAAAATACAAACATTAGGAACAACCCTTCATGAGAAATACGAAAATAGTGAAATGAACTGAGCTCCACACCATGAGGGCTGCAAGACAGCTCGACTCCGCCACCCACCCCGCCCAAAATAACGACAAACCCTATGCAAATATTATAAATATACACAACACATCAGCAAAGAAACAGGGTAAAACATTTTATTAAATAACTATTTACATAACTATTTTATACTTTTTATTGCCCGATCCGGCTAGCTCAATCGATCGAGCATGAAACTCATGCACTGATAGCAAGCGTTGAGAGTTTGTAGAACGATGGCTTCAGATTTTCCACATACGGTGTAGTGGCGCGAACTGGCAGGGGGCGTTTGGATTCTACCCCTTCCCCAAATAAGATTTTCATACGTGAATGTTCGTTCATGCTTTTTGTCCCTGAGTTGCTTCCATGTCACTGCCTTACACAAATGGCATGAGTCCTGGTTGTTGAGTGCCATACTTCAGAGTTCTAAGCAGCTCTTGTAACACTGTTTAAACCTTATTTGCACCTGCTGCAGCTTCACTATTCAAAGTAAGTGGGGTCCATTTGTGGACCTGACTGCATTGGAAAACAATGTGATATGGTGCCTCCCTAAACCGCTTGACGGAGGCCCCCGAGGGGCGGTGAGATGGCGCGGACTGAGAGGGGGCGCTTGGCTCCTGCCCCCTCCCCAAGTCGTGTTGCTCTGGTGTGGCCTGAGATCGCCCCCGGCATAGGCGGCCGGCTCCCGGGATCCGGCGGAATTTTTTCCCTTTTGATGACTCTTCCATTCTGGACCTTGTCCCACAATCCGTTTGACCTGAAGACACGCTGTCGTGGGGCGCCCCTTTACCGTTTTAGTTGCCATTCCGCCCGCTTTTGGTACTCTGTGCCTCTTTCGCCATTCAGCTGTTTACCGCCCGCTCTTGCAACTACAACGTCTCGCTCACCATTTAGTTGAGTTGCTCCCGCTCTTAAGATTTAACCGAACTTTTTGGACTGCTGAAAGCGGTTGTATTCCGACCGCTGGTTGGTGGAGACATTTTGACTATATTCTGGACCTGCATTGTCGCGTAATGCGTCATATGACGCGACGCGTTAGCGCACCCTGAAGTGCTCCGGTGCGCAAGGCGCAGCTTCCCGGAAACGATCCAGAGCGCGCCGCGCAGCGCGTAACGTAAGCATAACAGGTCATGTGACTTGTTAATAAAAATTTTCATTGGTTCATTTTACTTTTGTTTTCCTAATGATGTAAGACTAGGTCATGTGACCTAAAAATAACACTTTTCATTGGATTAAAATTTTTTTTTCCCAAACGATGAAAGCCCCACCTTGTTTCTGGATGTTTCAGACTGAAGCTGGCGTCACCATGAGAGCACCACCATCTCGTACCTCCGTCGTGGCCATTCCGCAAGCAATCATGGCAGCCGCTCCCCACCGGAAGCCTGCGGGAGTCGACGGCCCCCAAGACTTTTGTACAATCTTCAAGGCTGAGGGGACGCTTTCGAGAATGGAACCCAAGCCCTGGCAGACAAGCGTCCGAGTTCCAAGGTGTCCCAGGGCCATTTTACTGGACCAGGCCCAAATCCGAAGAGTCGGCCGCCATTTTAAGAGTCCTGTGGAAGCCGCCTATCGCTGCACCGCAAGAGTGGGAGCAACTCAACTACATGGTGAGCGAGACGCTGTAGCCGTAAGAGCGGGCGCTAAACAGCTGAATGGCGGAAAAGGCACAGTGTAGCAAAAGCGGGCGGAATGGCGACTGAAACGATAAAGGGGCACCCCACTACAGCAGACAAGCTTCCGCCATGTGCTTCAAAACTGCATATGTATCTCGTGATATCAAGGTTCCGCAACCAGTACACAACAAGCAGTTACGAGTCCCATTTACACCGGCACCATTTTGGGCGCGGCCGGGCAGGTCCAGGATCTAGTCAAACATAACATATGAGGCTGACGTCTCTGAAGCAGTTGACGAACAGCAGGACATAGCAAATAAACATGAAGTCTCTAAAGCTGTTAACTCACTGCAGGACAAAACAAGTAAACCTGAAACCTCTGGAATAATTGTCGCTCAAAAGAACAACACACAAAACTCTGTAGAGCCTGAAGAAAAAAAAACAGAAGGGCACTGTAGTTTCAGACACACTTAACACTAATGACTAAACAAAGATATCGTCTGTGTATGAAGCAGTTATCATCTTCACAGAATTGACAAAGAAGTGTGCAGACACCAATGCTATTAAGAAACACAAGGAAATCCTAACGCATCAGCATTCTCGGAAGAGGTTGACACAGATAACATCTTAAGTAACAAAGAAAGACCTGTTCACTCTTGACACCCCAGGTGCTGTGTATGTTGCACTATAGTGCTGCATCGAGAAAACGGACAACCCTATTGATGTGGATTTTTCATTATTGATTATTGTAAAGAAATGGCGACTCCCCCCTTTAGCAGATTAGCTAAATGTTTGCGTAATTTAGGCATAAAAGTTATATTATTGTTGTTGTTGTTGTTATCGTTATAGTTCTGGTTAATTTCAAAAAATGGTTAAATATATTTACAGTTTTTGTTGCGTTCGTTATATTTAAAAGTTAATAAAGTTTTAAAATCTAACTTTGTTGGAGTGCTATATATGTTTAAAAAATCGGGTGAATGGGGCCTTGAATCGGGTTATTGTCATGTGTGGGCTTTGCAAGTGTACTGCTACAAGATCGGACATTTCAAACTCAAATGCACGTTCTTTTTCTTACCTTTCCGAAGCATGGAGCGCAATAGCAGGCAGAGAAAGGGTGATGCACGTGTTGAACACTGCCTGGCCTGGCAAGTTGCTGGCAGTGCCCCCCCGCCCGCTCCTGAAAGAGGGCACACACACACTGCCGCCCCGGGTACTTCACAAATCTTTAAAAGACCATGCGCTTGTTCATGAGGCTTAAATGGTTTATCACCCCTTCTAGAACCCCTGCATCGAACCTCTGACGTTTCCTGGAAGAATTAGCACGTAACACAATACCAAGCCCTGTCAGCTGAAACCCCCGAGAAATCATGGGGCATATTATCAAGGGGGTTTATTTCCGCTTTTTTGGCTTTAAAAGCCAAAAAAAAAGAGATAAAATTATCTCCCTATTACCAAGCTGTCGCTAACACCAGTTAGTGACAGCTAAAAGGAGATAGCGAGTGCGACCATCTTGGGCCCCGCTTTGCATATCAGTGATATTTATCACTAATGACATGCAAAGTGGGCGTGCCAAGATTTTAGCGACTGGAAACAGTCCCTAACCATCGCTATCTCCTATTACCAACTTTTGGAGATATTCGCGCTAAGCGCGAATATCTCCAAAACCTAACACCTGCCTTGAGCAGTTTTTAGCCATGTTATCCAATGGGAAGTGGATAACATGGCTAAGAGCATTTGCTGGATAATGCATGAATATCGCTGACTTTTCAACGATATTCATGCATTGCGGCCGTTTTTTATCGCATTTGCGATAAACCTTGCTAATAGCAAGGTTTATGTGCGATAAAATTCGCCGATGTGCGGCGATAATTTTTGTCTCTAAACAAGTTAGAGACAAAAATTATCGCTAGTTGTTGGTAATATGCCCCCGGATTTTTCCTTGCAGGAATCGGGAGGCGAAAGACTAGCACTGAAATCAGTAGTCTCACGCCTGAATCGGGAGGGTTGGCATGTCTGGATACTCCACAGCTGGGGCCATAAACTACATCCGCAGGGCTAGGTGATAGCCTAGGTCCGGCCTGGACAATTGGACACAGAGGAAGAGGAGTGTCAGAGGGTGCGTTAGGGAATAGAGTGAAAGGGAGGTGTCGGGCGGGCACAGGGTGTGATTCTCAGAGAAGAGCAGCGCAGATGGGGGGAAGTATATGGCTCATGCATGAGAGAGAGAGCGGGGGTGAACAGTGCGTGGGGGAGATGCTTGCGAGGGTGGGGAGCCATGCTGAGGATCGGCGGCGTGCAGAGAGTGGGCCTGGTCAAGGCATCTAAAATGGCTGCCGTGCACGACAAAATTGTGGCATTGGACAAAAACGCAAGATGGCGCAGACAATGTTTATCAATAAGGATTCATTTATAACAAAATATTTACTCGCAGTGACAAAATGGTGGTCAACACTTCCTGATTTCCATCGAATCGAACGTTAACAAACGTCACGCAGCAAAAAAAAAAAAAAACGCTCACGCACAGAGCAGTTTTTAGCCATGTTATCCAATGGAAGGTGGATAACATGGCTAAGAGCATTTGATTGATAATGTATGAATATCGCTGACTTTTCAGCGATATTCATGCATTGTGGCCGATGTGCGGCGATAATTTTTGTCTCTAAACAATTAAAACGAAGCACAAAATGGCGAATTCCCGTTTCGCTACCAGTTTGCGGCCCAGTTCGCGGCCCGTGAAGCGCTTCTACCGTGAAAAATCATTTTTTTTTTATTTTCCCCACGGGACCCTTTAATAACCCCAACAACATTCCTAGGGGGTCAAGAGGGGTATACCTTGCCCCCTTTCAATAAATTCCCCCTTCGTTTTTCACCTCTTCTTCTCTCTCGATCCTACCGAGAGATAAGATGGCGGCCGCTGCGGACTGTTTAGAATGTTGACAGACACCGGAGAGCCAATCAGCTTTCTGCGCGCAAAGTTCCGTTTCGCGAAAAGTAAGCGAACCGGACCGCAGCCCGGAGCGCTGTTACAGATATATATCTTGTTTTGAACGTTAATTTCTCAAAAACTACTGGAGCAAATATCTTGAGACCTAACAAAGGCACATCGGGCTAACAGTCCCTACAATTTTGCCAAGTTTCGTGCAAATCCATTCAGCCGTTCGAGCTAAAAGTGAGTCTAACCGCCCTATGGAAATTAACATGGGAAAAACGCGTTTTGGGACCCCCCTTTTTTCTCGGCCCCCCCTTGACAAAACCCCCCCAAACTTTCAAGGGCTGCTCAGAAACAAAATGTGCCATTTTCCTGAAAATTTCAGCCGATTCCGTCCACAAACGCCAAAGTTATTAGACATAGAATTTTCAAAAATCCCATAGGGAATAAATCCTAACTATATATACCTACTGTCGAGACGCCAGTAGGTAATATATATATATATATATATATATATATATATATATATATATATATATATATATATATATATATATATATATTACCTACTGGCGGTCGCCAGTAGGTAGTTATAGTTAGGATAATTTTCAATGTTAAATCTCAACATTCTATTTTGAATAACTTTGGCGCCGGTTGACGAATCTGCCTGAAATTTTCAGGAAAATGGTCTCATGGCGGTCCGGTCCTTCCCTGAAAGTTTGGGGGGGATTCGTCAAGCGGGGGCCGAGATAAAAGGGGGGTCCCAAAACGCGTTTTCCCCATGTTAATTTCCATAGGGCGGTCGATTTCACTTTTAGCCCGAACGGCTGAATGGATTTCCACCAAACTTGGCAAAATTGTAGGGACTGGTAGCCCGATGTGCCTTTGCTATGTCTCAAGATATGTGCTCCAGTGGATTTTAAGTAATTAAGGTTCAAAAAAATATATATATCTATAGCCGCGCTCCCGTGCGCGCACGGGAGTGCGCTCCAGGCGCGACACGCGACTTGCGCGCAGGAAGCTGATTGGATCTCAGTTGTCTGTAAACATTCTAAACAGTGCGGAGCGGCCGCCATCTTGTGTCTCGGTAAAATCGAGACAGAAGGGGTTTGAAAAAAAAAGGGGCAAATGACCATAAGGGGGAAGAGTAGACCCCCTCTGACCCCCTAGGTTTGATGTAGGGACTAAAATAGGGTCCTGCAGGGCATTAAAATTTTTTTTTCGTTTTGCGCGGGCATATGCGCTCTCCCGTGCGCGCACGGGAGAGCGCTCCAGGCGCGACGAGCGACTTGCGCGCAGGAAGCTGATTGGATCATAAGGGGGAAGAGTAGACCCCCTCTGACCCCCTAAATCCAGGACTATATTTATGAAGGCCTTGCGCTGTTAGTTTTGCGCTTCCTGTGCGTCAATTTTTGTGACGCACCAGCGGTGTAAAAAAATGCGCATTGTTATGCAATATTCAAAAAGTGACGCATCTATCTAGATGCGTCACTTTTTAAATATAGTGCAACGAGGTACATTTTATTACACTGCTGGTGTTATGCGTCACTTTTCTGTGCGCACTCCTTATGACGTTCCAGATGTGTCATATTTAATGTATGACAAATCATGTTGCAGATACAATATGGCGCAGAGTTTTAAAAAGTGACCCATGTACCTAGATGCGTCACTTTTTAAAAATAGCGTCAGGTATAATGTATGCAGAGGGGGTGTTCCCCCACAAAAAGCTTTGTAATAGCGACGCAGTGAAATGTTTGAGATTTCACTGCGTCACTTTTAGGATGCTGTTGCATCCTTTAAATATAGTGCAACGAGGCACATTTTATTACACTGCTGGTGTGATGCGTCACTTTTCTGTACACAGTCCTTATGACATTCCAGATGTGTCATATTTAATGTATGACGAATCATGTTGCAAGGAGTTACAGATACGTCAGTATTTCTGACATATGTGTAAACATAAAAGTGATGCGAGGCCGGCGCAAAATTTTGACGCAATAGCATCCAAAAAATGACGCAGGGAAATCTCATAGATTTCAGTACGTTGTTATTACCAAGCTTTTTGCGAGGGATTGCCCCCTCTGCATACATTATACCTGATGCAGATACAATATGGCGCAGAGTTTTAAAAAGTGACCCATGTACCTAGATGCGTCACTTTTTAAAAAATAGTGTCAGGTATAATGCATGCAGAGGGGGTGTTCCTTGCAAAAAGCTTGCTAATAATGACGCAGTGCGTCACTTTTAGGATGCAGTTGCGCCAAAATCTTGCGCCTGCTTCTCAGCAAACCTTTCACATGGTGCTTTTTCCATGTGAAAGGACACATTACTGGAGTTGCGTCACTTTTGTGACGCACTCCTGCAATGCGTTACTTTTGTGTTTAGAGATATGTCAGAAATACTGACATATCTGTAACTCCTTGCGAATTGATTAGTCATATATTAAATATGACATATGTGGAATGTCATAAGGAGTGCGTCCAGATAAGTGACGCATCGCTATTTTCACGTAGCGATGCGTCACTTTTCAGAAATGAGGCCTCCAGTTTATTCACTGTGTCATAAATTTCTTTTCTAACACTCACCTTCTTTCAGTCCTCCTACTTCACTTCCTTTCACCTCTCATACCTTTCTGTTCTTTCTTACTCATTCTCCTTTCAATTATCAATGCACTATATTTCACTTACTCTTCATTTTTAAAGATTATAGCTCTTTGATGAGAATTGGAGGTAGTTCTGAAAAGAACTTTTGGTTTTCTTCTTTTAACTGAAGAGGAACAAAAACAGGGAATAGAAACTGCTCAACAGGAGCAAAAAGAAAAGAAAAAAATTAGGGGTGGGAAGGGCAGTGATGGTTCTCTAATGCCTGAACCATGAGCAGGACACTTTGCTCCCCATAGGTGAGGAGTTGATTGCAGTATCTGCATCTGACGACCCCATGGTTGAATGCAGGTTGGATGTTTGGCACCTGCCCCTGAGATTGGTCTCTTCCAGAAGAAGTTGTTCCTCCTGTTGATGTAGAGGCCCCACCTCTGGGAACCTCCTGTGCCAGAGCCCTGACACTTTCTCGGGCAAAATTCTGGGGGTGCCTGGTCTCCACATGGCGAATCATAGTGAAGTTGCCAAAAGAGTATTTCTTTAGGGGGTTACCCCGTGACAGGACCTTTTTGCAGATCCTGCACTCTACTTTTGGTGCATTCACCTTCTTCTGGCCTTCTGGAAACTTAAAAAATTTCCAAATGAAATGTCCCTTCACCTTTGGGGTAGGTGGCTCTTCATCAATGAAGTCATCTTCACTGCTGGATGATCTGGCAGCCATGATGAACCAAGAAAAAAGGAGCAGCAAAGAAGGTAGGTCTTTCAGTCACAAAAGTGAAAGAAGAAGTGAAGGAAATGGGTGGGGATTTCATTCATTGTAAAAAAAAACTGTTAGCAACCAATGAAAAGTGTTATTTTAGGGTCACATGACCCGACGCGCTTACGCTGCGCGCTCGGGTGCACTTCCGGGTGCGTTTACGCTGCGCGATTGTAGGCGCTTCCGGGGCGCACACGTGGCGCGATCGTAGGCGCTTCCGGGGCGCAAACGTGCCGCGATCGTAGGCGCTTCCGGGGCGCACACGTGGCGCGATCGTAGGCGCTTTTGCGTGCGTTTAGGAGCCGCGCACGTAGGCGCTTCCGAGGGCACGTACGTTGCGCGCCGAAGTGACGTCATCAATCTTTAATAGAAATGCATAATCATTTTCAATATTAAAAAAAACAAATTTTATTTGTATGGTACGAAATGTTTTGCATTATTATTAACTTTTCATTCATATTTTTTTTTCACGAACGACAGTTGCGCTCTGGGTGCGCTTTCAGATGAGCTCTCGGAGAAGCTTACAGGAGAGCTTAGCTGAAAGCTTCCAGGAGCGCGCACCCAGAGCGCAAAAGAAAAAAATATAAAAAAAAATGAATACTTAAAAAAAACAGCAAATTGTAAAAAAAAAAAGGTTAGAAACTCGATATACAAAGGAATTAGCATTAAAAAAACCTATGAAATTCACTGAAAAAACCATAGGTTTCACACCAGTTATAGTTAGGAATTAGCATTTAAAAAACCTATGAAATTCACTGAAAAAACCATAGGTTTCACACCAGTTATAGTTAGGAATTAGCATTTTAAAAACCTATGAAATTCACTGAAAAAACCATAGGTTTCACACCAGTTATAGTTAGCTGGAAATTTTACTGATATAAAACCATTGAAATTCCCACGTTATAGTTAGTCGGACTCACTATAACTTGCGCGTACAATGCACTGCTGATGACATCACTCATGACATCACTGATGACACCATCCTTGTGACAAAGTGACAGACCTAATTTCAGTGTAATGTAACGCTTGAAACACATATTCAAAAATAGAAACAAACATTTTCAAAAAAATGGAGATACCCAAACCAGTAACAACAACCAATTCAGTAATTCCACCATCTATATACACATCCACTCATTCACCAACAGTTCTATATAGTCACTCATATATACTCACTCATCATATGTAGTGATACACCTACACATCCTGTTACACATCAGCAATCATCCAAAAGTTACTCACACACATACTCACACATGCAAATAAACTATTAAACATCCATTTATTTGCATATACATTTATACACACACTGCCACCTTACTTCTAAGGAAACTTACCCATACTTACTCTCTTAAACAATCACTTATAGAAACACATACTTATTTACACAGGAACTCCTACAATCTCGCACTATATATACTATACTCACTTATATACATCAATACTCACATATACTAGATTAAAACATATGTCGTTACTAATGAAGACACTAGTGAGACAGTCATTCACTCACTAACACACACATATATACACTCATCCACCCATACAGTCCTGCACATATGCTGTCTTCAAAACACATACAAACAGTGAGTCAGTCACCAACCCCATGCAGCCACTTATACACAAAGAGAAACACTGATACAAACATTTAAATATTTAAACAATACTCGCTAATATATGTATTCACTAAGATACACATAATATGCCAGTTACCCAACCAATTTTTTTTAAAAAAACATCCATTTACACACTTATTTAAACATTTATTCTTCCATCGACCTTTACAAATACATATATAATACAAATTTATTTTTCAGAAAGACACACATTCACTGGATGGTCTCATCAGTGATGTCATGAGTGATGTCATCAGCAGTGCATTGTACGCGCAAGTTATAGTGAGTCCGACTAACTATAACGTGGGAATTTCAATGGTTTTATATCAGTAAAATTTCCAGCTAACTATAACTGGTGTGAAACCTATGGTTTTTTCAGTGAATATATATATATATATATATATATATATATATATATATATATTACCTACTGGCGGTCGCCAGTAGGTATATATAGTTAGGATTTTTTCTCTATGGGATTTTTGAAAATTCTATGTCTAATAACTTTGGCGTTTGTGGACGGAATTGGCTGAAATTTTTAGGAAAATGGAACATTTTGTTTCTGAGCAGCACCTGACAATTTGGGGGGGTTTCATCAAGGGGGGGCTGAGAAAAAAGGGGGGTCCCAAAACGCGTTTTTCCCATGTTAATTTCCATAGGGCGGTTGGCCTCACTTTTAGCTCGAACGGCTGAATGGATTTGCACGAAACTTGGCAAAATTGTAGGGACTGTTAGCCCGATGTGCCTTTGCTAGGTCTCAATATATGTGCTCCAATGGATTTTGAGTAATTTAGGTTCAAAAAAAGATATATATCTGGGCGGAGCCTAACCACACATCTGATCTGATTGGCTGTCAGCACTTCATCCAAGAAGCGTTGGCAGCCATCTTGGGACCAATATACATGATAGCACCTCATTAAAAAGCATTGTAGTTAATAGAGGGTTTTAGGACTTTAGTTACATTATAAATCATTTGTTGATGGTACCATACTCGTTTTAGGAATTGTGGTGGGTTCTAAGGTGATTTTACCATGTGAAAAAACCTTCTGCTGTGATATCATGAATATTGTTTGAAAGAAAACTAATATCTCATGATTTTCCCACAGTGGTTTGGAAGGGGATCTGTAAGCTAAACTGAAAGCATATTTTCTGTAAATTCACATTATCTTTCTCAGTCATGTGAAAATGAAGTCTGACATTCTCAGTAAAACATGTACATCCAACAAGGACAGAGACTGTCAGTTGATTCCTTTGTGTTCTACTGCAGCCTCCTAGAGTGTTCTAAAGAACAACTAGAGCGCTAACAGTCCTACTTATTACAAAGGTATGGCACACCTGAAGCCATCTTGATTGGAATAAAGTGGTAACTCTTAAAACATTTAATTTAAAAAGAAACAACATGAGGGGGTATATTTTGCCATAGAAAGTATGATTAGTGCTGCAGAATGAAAAATTAGGGCACATTTTGAGTGACTTCTCAAATCCTTTTCTATTTCATTAAAACATTCTGACATGCAGTCTCCCAAAATGGCCACCAGAGACAAAAGAGCCCAAATGTAGCCCAAATATCACCCAGATGTAGCCCAAGTATAGCCCAATGACAGAATGTCCCAGAGTGTTCTAAAGAACAACTAGAGCGCTAACAGTCCTACTTATTACAAAGGTATGGCACACCTGAAGCCATCTTGATTGGAATAAAGTGGTAACTCTTAAAACATATAATTTAAAAAGAAACAACATGAGGGGGTATATTTTGCCATAGAAAGTATGATTAGTGCTGCAGAATGAAAAATTAGGGCACATTTTGAGTGACTTCTCAAATCCTTTTCTATTTCATTAAAACATTCTGACATGCAGTCTCCCAAAATGGCCACCAGAGACAAAATAGCCCAAATTTAGCCCAAATATCACCCAGATGTAGCCCAAGTATAGCCCAATGACAGAATGTCCCAGAGTGTTCTAAAGAACAACTAGAGCGCTAACAGTCCTACTTATTACAAAGGTATAGCACACCTGGAGCCATCGTGATGGGAATAAAGTGGTAACTCTTAAAACATTTAATTTAAAAAGGAACAAAATGAGGGGGTATATTATGCAATAGAAGGTATTATTAGTGCTGCAGAAAGAAAAATTAGGGCACATTTTGAGTGACTTTTCAAATCCTCTTCTATTTCATTAAAAAATTCTGACATGCAGTCTCCCAAAATGGCCACCAGAGACAAAAGAGCCCAAATGTAACCCAAATATCACCCAGATGTAGCCCAAGTATAGCCCAATGACAGAATGTCCCAGAGTGTTCTATAGAACAACTAGAGCGCTAACAGTCCTACTTATTACAAAGGTATGGCACACCTGAAGCCATCTTGATTGGAATAAAGTGGTAACTCTTAAAACATTTAATTTAAAAAGGAACAAAATGAGGGGGTATATTTTGCCATATGAATTATGATTAGTGCTGCAGAAAGAAAAATTAGGGCACATTTTGACATACAGTCTCTCAAGATGGCCACCAGAGACAAAAGAGCCTAAATGTAGCCCAAATATCACCCAGATGTATCCCAAGTATAGCCCAATGACAGAATGTCCCAGAGTGTTCTAAAGAACAACTAGATCGCTAACAGTCTTACTTATGACAAAAGTATGGCACACCAGAAGCCATCTTGATTGGAATGAAGTGGTAAGTCTGAAAACACTCAATTTAAAAAGGAACAACATGAGGGGGTTAATTTTGCCATAGAAAGTATGATTAGTGCTTCAGAAAGAAAAATTAGGGATCATTTTGAGTGACTTCTCAAATCCTCTTCTATTTCATTAAAAAAATTCTGACATGCAGACTGAAACATGCACTTTGAATACCAGCAGCAGACGTCCCTGGTGAGCAGTAGCTTTACTACAGTGATCTAATGTGCAACTACAGTGCTAACATTCAGAATTTATGGCAAATGTGTGACACATCTGAATGCCTTCTTGATGGAACCAAAGTAAACAAGCATTGAAAATGCAATAGATCTCGCCCTCGTTTAAGTTAAAGCCATTCTGTTTGTAATGAGGTGGCTTTTTAGCTTTGCTTTTATTAGTGTTTTTTCAACTTTCATGTAAATAACATGCATCTGTATGCATATAAGTATATGTATGCATGCATTTATGTTTGTATTTATATAGATATACAGATGATATATGTTTATATATGTATGTATATATATATATTCACTGAAAAAACCATAGGCTATAGACCATATATAGTTAGGAATTAGCATTTACAAAACCTTGAACATTCACTGAAAAAACCATAGGTTATAGACCATATATAGTTAGGAATTAGCATTTACAAAACCTTGAAAATTCACTGAAAAAACCATAGGTTATAGACCGTATATAGTTAGGAATTCGCATTTACAAAACCTTATTTTACTCACACAAAACCATTGAAATTCCATATATAGTTAGTTGCACTAACTATATATCGCGGACCCGCAATCCACTGCTGATGATGTCACATATTACATCATTCATGACATGGTCAGTGACATCACTGATGACATCTCAAATGACATCACTGATGACATCACTGATGACATCTCATTTGACATTACTGATCACATGACTGATGATATCATTCATGTGATAATACGATGAACCTCTTCAGACTCTAATATAACCTTAGATACAATCAGTGTAAACAGACACTCACAGACTGTCACTCATCCATGGAGTTACTCACACACCTAGTCAGTCATGCAAAGAATCAATCACACCTCCATTTCCTCAACTATACAGTTATACAAACTTTACTTATTCAAACATATACTAACACATATTTACTCTCTTATACAATCCCTGATACAAGTTCACAATGATCCATACAGCCACTCACACATTCACTGGCTCTTATGCACAGTTATTTATATATGTCAACTCTCACATGTACTGTGTTTTACATATGTACTTACTTTGACATGTAGCACTGAGATATCCATTCACTCACCAATACACTCATGCACACAGTCAACCGCCCATACAGCTGTTTCCACATGCACTTTTGAAACCATACATCTAGTGAATCAACTGCTCACACATCTATGCACAGAGTCATACACCTCCCAGCCACCCACCCACACACTCAGTCTCCCATACAAATACTTGGGCAACCAATCAATAACCCATATAGTTACTCATATAGCTACTTATCAACACATGCAACAGTTTACAGAACAACAGACATAATGATGCACAAATTAAGACAGTTTAGTCACTAACCCATGCATGCACTCAGTGAGGCACATTTAATCACTCACTCATACAGTCAGTCATGCACCTACGAAATCCTTCATCCAGACACTTATACATCCACTCATTCTTCAATATGTAAGACATATTTTAACTTTACAGAAACATACAGTCACTGGATGTTGTCATCAGTGATGTCATCAGTGATGTCATTTGAGATGTCATCAGTGATGTCATCAGTGATGTCACTGACCATGTCATGAATGATGTAATATGTGACATCATCAGCAGTGGATTGCGGGTGCGCGATATATAGTTAGTGCAACTAACTATATATGGAATTTCAATGGTTTTGTGTGAGTAAAATAAGGTTTTGTAAATGCGAATTCCTAACTATATATGGTCTATAACCTATGGTTTTTTCAGTGAATATATATATATATATATATATATATTACCTACTGGCAGTCGCCAGTAGGTAGTTATAGTTAGGACCTAGTTTCCATAGGAAATCCTCAACATTCTATTTGGAATAACTTTGGCCCTGGTTGAAAGATCTTAGTGAATTTCTCAAAGAAGATGGCTCGGTCTGCTGCGCTCCTTCCCTGAAAGTTTGGGGGGGATTGGTCAAGTGGGGGCTGAGATAAAAGGGGGGTCCCAAAACGTGTTTTCTCCATGTTATTTTCCATAGGACCTTTAGACTCAGCTACAGGTCGAACGGCTGAATGGATTTATAAGAAATTTGGCAAAACTGTAGAGTCCGGTTCGCAGATTACGCTTTTTTTGGAATGGTGTAAATCCGTTCAGTAGTTGCTGAGATAATTAAAGTTAAAGTCAATTATATATCTATATGCGCGCACAGGTGCGCTCACTCAAGCAGCTGCGCATGAGCGGAATTTTTTTCTGGTGCGTGACGTCTGTTAACGTTCGATTCGAAAGAAATCAGGAAGTGTTGACCGCCATTTTGTCACTGCGAGTAAATATATTGTTCATTTCAAAGCGTTGAAACATGGAAAGGGTAGAAGGTAGAGATAGTCTTGCTGCGTAGGTTTTCTCGGGGTGTGCAGTAAGGCCCTCAAACGCGAAAAGATATATATATATATTTTTTAAAGTTGCGGGTTGCGCGCACCCGGTCGCGCACACCTATTTACAAGAGTGTGAAAATGGAGATAAATCAGAAGTTTGAGTGCTAAGATATAAGGTGGCTCTGTAAAGAGCCCCTGTGTTAATTGAGTGTTTTCTGCATTTATAAGTAAGTACCGATGCAGAGCCTGATGTTGCAAAGGAAGATTCTGTTTCCCTCATTCATGAAATGAACACGTCTTGCATGTGGTAACACAAGTTGTTGTGGTAAATAGAACCCATGCTATAATCTCTGAGGAAAGCAGAAACAGATTTATTTACATGTCTCCTTGCTTTCTCAATTTGTGCACAATGTTGATTGGACCAATTCCATTTCTGTCTTTGGCATATATTGGAATATACCAAGGCAGTTCGAGGAAAAAGTGTCATCAATTGTCGAAAGGTGTCTTTTAGAAGCATTTCCAGACTTACCCCAGTGATTGTGCCTAGATCGTTCCCACCACAGCGCACAATTATAAGGTCTGGTTCTGGGAGATGCATAAAAGTTTTCACCAATGGAATCAATTGGTGACATTTCAATCCTCTTTGCCCAATCCACGTTATGTGTACATTTGTTAAACCAAGGTTGCAAAATCGTCTGCTTGCTGCATATTTTTCACTCCAGTGAATAAAACTGTGTCCTATTAGCCAGACCTTCATTTTCAAGGGATATGTAGTCGTCCTCCGATTGGTTCTGGAAGTGGAATGGTAGTTAGAAGCTGAAAGTCAGGATAAAAAAAAAGGATGAGGCTGGGTGTGGTTAAAAAAATAAAAATTATTGGTTGATTGTAATAGGTGGAGATTGAAGAGTACGTTGCATGTTAATGTTTATGTTAAACGAAAAGTACTATTGGGTGTGAAAAAAAATGACATGTAACAGAGCTGTGGATTGGCAGGTGTTTCTGGAGGGAAAACAGTCTTCTTAGTTTGCTGTAGAACGTTGAGACATGAACTTTTGACCTGTGCCTTCAGCCAGGTGCAGAATGAGGTGTTACCATGGAAACAGCCGGAGATGGCAGTTGGTGATGGGTGACTTTCACATGAGATTGAAAATATTGTGAAGGACAACCAATTGAAATGTAAATTTGATTTTACAATTTGGCGTGAGGAAATGTGATTGGCTGAAGAGAGTTATATGAGTGTGTATTGACTGGATATCTGTGCCATTGAATTTTGGTTGCAGTGATAGAAGCTTAATAGACAGTTCCGTCAAACGAATATCTGTTTTGTGTCTGTCACTGTTGTACATCGTACAAAGCATTGGTAAAGGTAAGTCTGTAACAGAGCTGTGGATTGGCAGGTGTTTCTGGAGGGAAAACAGTCTTCTTAGTTTGCTGTAGAACGTTGAGACATGAACTTTTGAACTGTGCCTTCAGCCAGGTGCAGAATGAGGTGTTACCATGGAAACAGCTGGAGATGGCAGTTGGTGATGGGTGACTTTCACGTGAGATTGAAAATATTGTGAAGGACAACCAATTGAAATGTAAATTTGATTTTACAATTTTGCGTGAGGAAATGTGATTGGCTGAAGAGAGTTATATGAGTGTGTATTGACTGGATATCTGTGCCATTGAATTTTGGTTGCAGTGATAGAAGCTTAATAGACAGTTCCGTCAAACGAATATCTGTTTTGTGTCTGTCACTGTTGTACATCGTACAAAGCATTGGTAAAGGTAAGTCTGTAACAGTTTGTTTTGTCATGTACCGTAAAATATAGTTTAATCACAAAGAATGATTGATTTTCCTCGTAATAACTAATTTTTGGCTGTCATAATGTGTTGTATTTCTAAAAGTAATTGTGAAGTGAAGAAATGATATTAGCAGACAGACAGATAATGCAAAAAGAGAGAGAAATGGTAAATTACTAGTGATACCGTCGTCAAAAAATGCTAATGGTTAATGAATTCGTAAACTTTTTGTCAGTCGACAAAATTTCAGGCTGGTTGGTGGCCGTGGCCTGCACTGGTAGGGGTGGGGCGAGAGGGAGGGGGAAGGGGGCTAAAGTGGTAATGATTAAGGTATTCACAAAGTTTTTGTTAGACGACAAAATTAAAGTGCAGTTTGTCGTCGCAGTTTGCACTGGTGGGGTGAGAAAGGGAGGTGGTCGAGTGAAATAAAATGAAAAGTTTTGACCATGAGGTTGTACACAGATTTGTGCAGTAAATGTGTTCGTACATTGAGGTAGCAAACGGACTATATAAATATCTCTCTCAGTCCTGCTGTTTGACTGCATCTTCATGTCCCTTCTGTTTTCCGTCTCCGTTGCCCTGTGTTATCTTATTGTCTGTGTGTCTGTCTGTGTCTGCCTTCAGTCCGGGCTGAGGAAGTTTGCTGTGGAGGCACAGACAGATAGTCCTATTAAAGTAATTGGAACGTTTTCAAACAAATAATTATATAATTGCATTGGTATTTTTAAAGCGCTACTGAATGTTTTCTTTCACAATTACCGCTTGGTTGCTTTCTCAGAGCAGAGGGTATGTCGTATTTCACTTGTTGGTGCCTCTGCATCTGACTCTGTTCTCTGGTGGCTGGCGGAGAACTGTTTGTTATTGTGGAGATGAAAGGGTGATAAGGAGAGAAATACGACATAGCGTCTGGCCTGTAGAAGCGTGGGAGCAGTGATTAACTCTGAGTCAAGCGGAACTGTGGCGGTGCTTGGTAACAGTAATACATTTTTTTTACCAGAGGTACAACTGTCTGTACGGTGCGCGACCTACTAAGAAAGAGATCACAGGCCGTAATTGGCTTGCAGGTTCTAGTATCAGTAAGTGAGGTCGAGAAAAGAAAACATTCAGGGCTTTATTTATGAAGGCCTTGCGCCACCGGTGTGTCACTTTTTCCTATTTTAAAAAATTACGCACCGGCGGCGCAAGGTCTTCATTAATAAGGTCCTCAGTTAGTACAGTTGAGGTTACGTGGAACACATGAATAGTTTTTCAATATATAATCCTTTCAGTTGAGATTATGGATTAAAAGAGAGAACGTGAATATTTGAAATGTTGATTCAGAAATGCACTGTTTTGAAGGTAAATCATTATGTAATATGAGTACAGAAATTGCAAAAAACACAGTAATTGGTATTGTCAGTAGTACATGGAATACAAATGCTATAGTTGAAGAAAAATGAATATAGTTTGGAAAAAAAATGTACACTCTTATAAGGAAGTATATTATATTTTAATAAATGGAAGAAGGTCTCTGGCCTTTCAGTTTAGGAACTATATATGAAAATGCTAGTGGTTATACATCATCAGTTTATCAATCAGCTGTGTACATGCGAAGCACTATCAAGTTTTTGTTATGTTACTGTGTGAGGGAAAAAAAGGCGCCAAAAGCGACAAAATGGTGAGAGGTGGTTATACATCATCAGTTTATCAATCAGCTGTGTACATGCGAAGCACTATTAAGTTTTTGTTATGTTACTGTGTGAGGGGAAAAAAAGGCGCCAAAAGCGACATCATGGTGAGAGGTGCATGTATGTAATCTGTTGGATGGTGCGCAAATCACTATTGAGGAGAACTATTGTATTGAGATATCTTTTGAAGGTTGCAGTATTGCATGTGAAATACAGCACAAGAAACAATGGAAATATTGTTGAAAGAACATATTTTTCTGTAAAGTATTTAAAAAAAATAATTTTATAGAAAATTAAAGGAGCAGAGGCGTGTGAGGCGGAAATAGGCAGTTGAGAGGCGAAATGGCGTTTACAGTTATAAAAAACTCGTTTAATATTTACACATTAATTAGGGCACATGTAGCATATATTAGAGAGTTTTGCATCGAGTATGTTTGAAATAACATAAGATAAGATATGCAATAGAATTGTTGAGATTAGAGTGTAAAAAAATAAAGTTGAAAATCGAGTAGCTGAAGAAAAAAATGTTGTCCACATAAAAGACCAAAATTTAACCAGCACGAAATCATAATGTCCACTGTTAGTAAAGCCAATAGGTCTGTTCTTCATAAGAAAATATGGAAAAGAACGTGAAGAATATAGGGAGGCAAAAGGAAATGAGAACGTCAATGGCTTGCATAAGAGTTATCGAAGCATTGTTTAGGCAAAGTAGGTAGCTTCTGCTTCTAAGAGGAAATCACTGTTATCATTTGAAAGTATGTCAGCTATCCAATGATAAAGAGTAAAGCAGTATTCATGATCTGTTATTATCGGAGCTTCTTTTACCATCAGAGGACAGCTCGGTGGGTTTTCGATGTAGCTCTCTGTTAGGAAAGAGTTAACCGTCCATTGTGTAGGCAAAGTAGGCAGCAAGTGCTTCTAACAGGAAATCACTGTTATTATCTGAAAACATGTCAGCCATCCAATTTAGAAGAGGAAAGGAGCATTCGTGATCTGTCATTATCGGAGCGTCTTTTACCATCAGAGGACAGCTCGGTGGGTTTTCGATGTAGCTCTATGTTAGGAAATCTTGCGCCGCTGCGAATATATTCCAATGACCCAGAACTCCTTGTATCGCTGCAAAGGCCATAAACCCTCCGTGGTAACAAAGCTGTTCATGATCAATTAACGGATTCATGAGGTGATTGTAATTCGCTTCAGGAGGTACCAAATTGCAGAGACATAAGTCCAGGGCCCACGTGAAATCACAGCTCAGGCAATGAAATACAGGCTGCACACAGGTATAATACGAATATCGAAATGATAATCGATATGAGGTATTCAAAGTTGAGAGTGGTAAGGTGCCGTAGTAGAGAAGCATTCTCTGTCGAAATAGTTCTAAGTGGTCCGGCTCGTTTGCGAAGGCAGGAGGGACATCCATTTTGAATTTACCAAGATGGTAAAGGAAACGGCGCAGCACTGCCGGTTCTATAGCAACTCCACAGAAATAGGTCGCCGGCTAAGCAGTGAAGAGGAGCAGAATGACTTGATACATTTTCTAGCAGTCTAGTCACTTAAATATTGCTTAGTAGTTATCAAAAAAATAGCCTGTCTTGAAGTGGAGGATGCGTTAAAAAATAAGGGAGTCATTTGAGCAAATTGTAAAGGAAGGTCAATTTTTTTTACACCAATGCTGTTTTCTGTGAATGTTAGCTAAGTGAAAGATATGTGTGTGAGCAGATGCTACGTTCAGTTTTAAATGTGACAATGGAGCTCTTGTTCATGTCTTCCGATTCAAGGTCGGTATTCGCTGCCAAATGCAAATATCATGAATCGCATGCGTGGGGTAGATAATCTACATTCTTAAAGGAAAGCAAAAGGAGAGTTATTTTTACCGTGTTAGCTTTGTTGTTTGAAACGTTACAGTGATTTTCATTATTTGTTAAGAAAGTATCACTGATGAAGAATGAAAATAAATCCTTATAAATAACAGGGACTGGTGTATTTTAGAAAAGGTGTGTAACATTACAGGAATTGTAAATAAATAAATAATGTAATTGAAAGTGTATGGTTTAAAAATGAATTGTAAAGGTTTATAGTTGCTGTTTTGAAAGCGGTTCTAGAGGGCCAGTTGCATGATAGATTTAAAAAAAATACTACATGTTTTTCAAAAGTATTATTTAAAAAATATGTGTCTTTATGTACTATTTAGTTTATTTGCCTGTTGCCTATTCTTTGAGTTTTAGTAATGCTGTGTCTTATAACTTTACCAGGGGCGGTTCGAGGCTCATGGTGGCCTTGGGCAGGGAGAGTAGGTAGGGGGTTTGTAATAGGGGGTCCGGGTGGGATGGAGTGCGGAGTTTAGTGAAGAGGGGGGGGGGGTTAGGGTGTTTGGTAGTAGATCAGAGTCAGAGGACGCCAAATTTCTGTTATGGGCTGCCACGCAAATATGTATCCATTCTCAGAGGTTTATTATATTAAGGATAAATATTAACATGGTGGCCCTTGGGGTTTTGTGGTTCTGTGCAAGTGTACTGCTTGCATGTGTATAATGCTGGCCCTGTAGTTTTTGTCTATGGACATGGGGCCTTATTTATGACAGCCTTGCGCCACCCGTGCATCACTTTTCCCATGCTAAAAGTGACGGACTGGCGGTGCAAGGTTTTCATAAATAAGGCTTTTGTTTTTTTGTGACTTGGCCTTTTAGTTATGAAAGCCTACTGTTGTAGGTGCATGAATTTTAACATGGGGAAAAGTGACATATCTGTGGCACAATGCATTTATAAATGAGAAATGTTGTATTTATTTTTAATGGAGAGGATGTTGGGGAACTAATTAGTTATGCTTGTTCAATGCTATAATGATTGTATATTGTGTAGGAAATAAGTTTGTAATAAGTTAATAAAATGTTATTATTTCCATTTTTAGAGTGTTTGGTGCCTGAAAGGAACAACCTGCCATTTGAATTGATAAATTTAGAGTATATATTCTTTTTTTCAGGTGAGTTCCTTTTTTTGCTTTGGCAATTTCTGTGGGTGGTGATGAAAATAATAAAGAATATTTTTTGAAATGTTTAGAACATGATTTAATCTTAAATTTTTCACATGTGGTTCTATCTGCTTATACTACATATGTTTTTTGAGATGTTCTCCATTGACAGTTCAAATTATCTTTTAATGAGCTTGGTGCATGTGTTCTTTTGCAAGGAGTTCAGATTTAGAAATCATTGGAGTATAATTCTTTCAGGTTTCTTTTAACTAATACTTGTGAAGTGCTCTTTATTTTTGAAATCTTGTTGTATTATGTTTGGCAGTGTTTCAGCTTTATTTACAGAGAGGTATTATGATATGGATCTAAATGTAATGCTCATGTTTCCTGCATATCTGTGAATATACTATATATAGGCACTTTTTTTTACATATTAATATAGGGCTTTATTATGAGGTGGTTGTTCATGGTTTGTATGACATTTTGCATATGCTAAGACATTGACATGGTGAGTATGCTGTTGTAACATAAATGGAACTGTCTCTGTGGGAAGTAGTAATCTGTTAAGTGAATTAAATGGTTTGTATAGTGTGATCCTTTTCTTCAGAGTGCATACATTTATATTGCACTTTGTAGTGATGAAATAAAAAATGGGTCTCTAAAAATTATTGTACAAGTAATAAATATTTCAAATATCTAGAAAATCTAAAAATAAATTTTACAGTGAAATGTCTTTTATCAACAGTAATTATTTAATGGAAAAAAAGCTCAGTGTCAATGTTTAGAGTTATATTGCCAATTTCTTTTTCAAAACAAGAGGAATGTGGTATCTTACAATATATAGAGTTAATAAGTTAGAGATTATAAAATTATATGTAGTTTAAAAATTAGTAAAGGTAGTTTTCAGTTATCAGTTTTCAGATATCAGTTAAAGATATAATTTAGTCTCTATATTTTTTTAAAAGGATAAAGAAGAATTTAATCAAAATAACTATGGAGAATTGGTCAGAAGAGAATGAAATTCATTTTGACATCAATAATGAACTGATGGAGGAAATTTTAGACGTGGTTGTTCAGGAGGAAGCTGATGAAAATTATTATTTTATGGACATATCCTTAGATTCAGCCTATTTAGAGCTGATAGAAGAAGATGAGGACAATGGACTTGAAGAAGTCCCTGATGAACTAATGTTGGAAGTTCTTTTAAATTATAAACTTTTGAATAAATAAAAAAAAATTGATAGCAAAGCATTCGCGATGACAGTTTTCTTGATATATTCGTCGATGAAGTGCTTCATGAGAGTGATAAGATATGTTCTCATGAAGTGTAAAAGAGATCGTAGAAAAAAAGATTAAAACACTTATGATGACCGATAGTTCTTGAAAAAATTGTCTATAAAGTTAAAACAAATATAGAGTGTGATAAATTTACAAGAAACATTCACTACAAGATTTACTACTTTGTTCAGAGATTTTCTGTTATTATCTGTATTTCATTAGAAAATGAACGTGTGGTTTTAATTTGTACGGTATATGCTAGTAGTGAACTATAATATTTGGTATTTTTGTGTTTTACAGATTCACAATTTCATCAAAATTTTAAATTAAGATGCCGACCAGAATTGAAAAAAAGAAACTCTACAAACGAACTTACAGTTTGAAGAAGAAAAGTATAGAATTATTTTCAAAGAAGGAGAGGACGGATACAAAGAAGAGTGCTCCTAGTAAGCAAACTAAAAAGTTTTTTAAAAGAATTTTGGGAAGGAAAAATGTAAATATTGAAGTTCAGAAGGAGAAAACGATATCACTATCTAAAAGGAGATATGGAATCAAAGATAAAAATGTTTCTGGAATTAGGAGAGATGAAAGTGTGTACAGTAAAACCCGGAGTAATCAATTCAGCCAAGTCAGGAAGCGTATGTTTTACAACAGAGTTGTTTCGAATTTATTACAAAAGGAGAAAGTTTCCAAAAGAAGATCTGCTTTTTTAAGAAGAAACAATATATAGAGGGTATCGTTGAGCGCACATTTGAGACAAAAAAGAAAATTATTTCTCTTAATACTTAATAGAATAAATATTTTAAATAAGGCGATTCGAGTTTTCAAAGGTAAAAGTAAATGGAAGAGACACATAAATAGGAGTAATTTTTGTAAAGTGTTTTCTGGGAAGTGGATGCATACTTCAACTTCTGAGCCATTTTTTAATGAAGAGAGTTACTTTCAAAGTAACGATCTGTTGCATGCAGTTGACACCAGTGGTCGAGCGTATGAGGTGAAGGATGGTTGTGTTATTGAGAAAGAGAAAATTGTGGTTAGAAATGCAGAGGATGTTATGGCTAGAGAAGCTTTAGAGGGACGTCCTAATGCTCCTGTTTACAGTTGGAATTGTAGTAGCATTTGTAGTGTACGACAGGATTCAATTGATTTCTTTCGCAATTTCTTACGTAAGTACACTAAAGAAAGTCTAAAAAAAAAATGTAAATGTTGCAAGAATTAGATCAATGCAGAGTGCGAGAGAAAATAGGTCTGCAAGGCCATTCTCTGGCTTGTCTTTCTAAAAAAATATGCCAGAGTGTCTTTCATCACTTCCGGATGTTAGCAGTGCATCATACTAAAATGAGAAAATTAGTGAGAAAGTTGTACTATGCAAAAAGTCCAGCACTTAAACTTAAACAGTTAAATAGTGCTCTTTTGTATGGATGTGAATTAGAAGTTAAGAAGATTTGTGCAGAAATGGAGGTAAGTTATTTTGGTCCAGAGGAAGATAATGCAGAAACTGATATAATTATAGAAGGAAATGTTTTAGAAAATGTTGGAAATGTAAATATTGAAAATTTTGAACAGGAAATAATAAAGTTTAAGGTAATTGCAGGTGAGAAACCAAATTTTTCTTGTGTCTGTTTTCAACGCATTCATTACAAAAGTCAAACTAGGTTAGTTGATTTATATTTAAAAAGTGAAGATGAAAGTAATAGTCAATGGAAAGATTTTGCAACTTATTTGTTGGTGGAAAACTATTTTGATTTGGGTTTTGAGCAACGTGTTTTGTAAATATTGTTATAATAAATTAAATGAAAATAAAATGCCTGCTAGAGCTGTTCATAATAATCTAGAGTTGGTAAATATTCCATCAGAATTGATGGATTTAAATACTTATGAGACGATTCTGATTCAATGTGTACATCCTTTTCAGGCTATTGTTCGAATGGAGCCTAAGACTGGTAAATTAAATCCTTCAGATTTACTAAGAGGATTAAAGGGTAGAGTTGTGTATTTGCCTCTTGATTTAAAAAAAAAATATGGAAACAATTGGTGTTGAAAATGTAGAAGAGGAACCTCTAGTTATTCTAGTTAATGGTGTACCTACAAAGAGTAAGAAAATCTGGCAAGATTTAGTGGATGTTAGGAAAGTGAAAAAGGCAACGTTGTATTTAGTGCAAAATAATAAGTATTACAAAGATGTATACGTAGAACAAGAAGATGTAAATGAAGAAGAGGATAGTGATTTGTCTAGTGGACAAATTGAAAAAGTTGCTGTATCCAGATCTGAAGAAATTTATGAACATTACAGTGTTCATCCACTGCATTCCAAAGAAGCAATAGGGAATGCTATTGAATTATTTCAGATGAAAAAGGCGAAAGGAAATCCTATTAGTGTGTGGGAAGAAAGTTTGGAAGGTCGTTGTTTTCCACAGTTATTTCCTACAGGTGAAGGTACATGATATGATGATCGACCTATGCAGATTCCTGCATCTGAGTACCGGACAACAAGATTATATGCAGAAGATCCAAGGTTTCGCCAATGCATTCCATATTTGTTTCATCTTCTGTTTGAGAGTGACTTATCTGGTCTGTCTTATGCAGTAAATCATATCTTAAAAAGTGGTGTACATCTGCAAAATATTTCAGCAAAGGAATTTATGGATAAAGTGCAACAGAAAGATAGTGTTTTGGATTCACATCTAATTAATTTAATTGCTTGTCAGCGGGGTACTAATGAGTATTGGTACCGTCGTCATGGAGATTTGAAGTGCATGCTTAGAAACTTAGGAGCACCAACATGGTTTTTAACTCTAAGCTGTGCAGAGTATGCTTGGGAAGATTTAATTGATTTTTTTCGGGAGGCGAATGCAAACATAGAAAACAAAAACTACAAGACACCTGGAGAACTGTGTTCATTAGATCCAGTTAATGTTTGCAGATATTTTAATCATAGATTTGAAGCTATGATGTCTTTCATTACAAACAAGAAAAATCCGCCTCTTGGTGAAGTACTGGATTTCTTTTGGAGAAAAGAATATCAAGCAAGAGGTGCTCCTCATATTCATATGCTGCTATGGATCAAGGATGCTCCTAAATTTGGAATAGACTCAGATGAGACTGTACTGTCTTTTATTGAACAGTATGCCACTTGTGACATACCTAATAGTACAACTGATAAGGACTTAAGAGGAAAAGTGTTACGTTTTCAAAGTCATTATTGTCGGCGAAAATTCAAATCAAAGAGCAAATTTTACACCAAATGTCGCTTTGGATTTGCACGACCGGTACTTTCAAAAGGAAGAGTCAACAATTTGATGTCATGTTTGCGACATAATATCAGAAGGAGGTCACCTAAAAATACGTACAATTTAAGAAGAGGTGAAGAATCCAAATATATTAATGACTATAACCCAGTCATTTTGTCCATGTGGAATGCTAACATGGACATACAATGGGCCCGATTCACAGAATGAACTTACTACTTTTGGCATTCACAGAATCCACTTACTACTTTTGGTATTCACAGAATGAACTTACTCATTTCGGTATTCACAGAAGTTAGGACTACCAACTTTAGGACTCCTAAATGCCTTCTGTGAATACCGAAAGTCTTAAAATTATGATTTTTCTCAATTTAGTAGTAGTACAGTTAGGACTACTAACTTTAGGATGCCTAAATGCCTTCTGTGAATACCCAAAGTCTTAAAATTATGATTTTTCTCAATTTATTAGTAGTAAAGTTAGGAGTCTTAACTTTACTACTACTAAATTGAGAAAAATCCTAATTTTAAGACTTTCGGTATTCACAGAAGGCATTTAGGAGTCCTAAAGTTAGTAGTCCTAACTTTACTACTACTAAATTGAGAAAAATCCTAATTTTAAGACTTTCGGTATTCACAGAAGGCATTTAGGAGTCCTAAAGTTAGTAGTCCTAACTTTACTACTACTAAATTGAGAAAAATCGTAATTTTAGGACTTTCGGTATTCACAGAAGGCATTTAGAAGTCCTAAAGTTAGGAGTCCTAACTTTACTACTACTAAATTGAGAAAAATCCTAATTTTAAGACTTTCGGTATTCACAGAAGGCATTTAGGAGTCCTAAAGTTAGTAGTCCTAACTTCTGTGAATACCGAAATGAGTAAGTTCATTCTGTGAATACCAAAAGTAGTAAGTTCATTCTGTGAATTGGGCCCGAAATGTTGCAGACAACTCTATTGCTGTGGCTCGATATGTAACGTCTTACATCACGAAATCCGAAAAGACGGAACTGAAGGAGATGTGGGAAGACATTTCTCATGAAAAGAGCCTGAGCAAGAAATTGTATACGTACAGTTTGAAGATGCTGTCTCATCGAGAAACTGGAGCATATGAATGTTGTGACAGATTATCATCAGCACGTCTTTATGCGAAATCAAGGACTATTCTCTGGGTGAGTTTGGGCCTAGCAGAAACACGAAACCGTGTTCTGAAACCTGTGCAAGAAATAGAGTATTTAGCCCAGAAAGAACCAAACAGTACAGAATTTTTTGAAAACAAATATGTTGGATACATACTATCCAAATAGAAGTACTCTGCTTGAAAACATTTGTCTGTATGAAATACTTCAAAATTATACTTTTAAAAGAAATGTTACGGAGAACATTGATAAAGGTGTACATGCTGTAATTGGACATGAAAGATGTCTGGTAAAACAAAGAAAAGGACACTTGATAAATCATCGGAAACTGAGTTGCGAAACACCTGATAAAAGAGAATTTTACTATTTTGCTCTTTTGCAACTCTTTAAACCATGACGTAGAGAAGAGGAACTACTTGGAGACTTTGATAGTTATGAAGATTCATTCAACGCATCTAAAAGTAGTATTGAATGTCCTGGTTTTAGTAATTATCTCCAAATGTTGAATGATGAAATAGAGCAAGAAGCGACAATTGCAGCAGAGATTGCTAGAGATAGTTCACAAGGTAGTCAAAGTTCGGCTTCATTAAGTCAAGATCCACTTGGACAACCAGTTATTCAAAATGAAGCAGCCACTGCCATGGATGAGGTGGAAAGAGCAATGCAGCAAGGTCAAGAGGAAGTAATCGACTTAGAAGAATGAAAGAAGCAGTTTAATGTTGAGCAAAGACAGATATATGATGAAGTGACAGAGCACATTGAGCATGGATTTTGTCATGAGAGAAAAGATTGCTCATGTATGTCATTTGAACCTATTCGATTATATGTAAGTGGAGAAGCTGGGACTGGTAAAAGTTTCTTAATTAAAGGAATTACTACATATTTACAGCAAACAACTCAGTCAACACTGTCATGTGTTGTTACTGCTTCAACTGGATTGGCAGCACATAATATTAAAGGTGTTACTTTACATCGTTTACTGATGCTGCCAGTTAAACTGGAAAATAAATTACAATATCAGAAGCTATCTGGAGAAGCTTGTTTTGAAGTTTCCAGAGTCCTTAAAAAATGAAACTTCTTATTATTGATGAAGTAAGCATGGTATCCGATTTAATGCTTGCTTTTGTGCATTTAAGAATGCAACAGACACTTAAGACAGAGTATGATGTGTTGTTTGGAGGTAAACATGTCATAGTTTTTGGAGATCTACTGCAGCTAACTCCTGTGAAAGAACAACCTGTATTTGAAACTGTTACACATGAGGAGACCAGAAAGTGCCTGGGCAGTATTGGAAATGTAAATATATGGTCACATTTCAAATATACTGAACTGATTCAAAATATGCGACAGGCAAAGGATACTAAATATGGAAGTATTCTTCAAGATATTAGGATTGGAAAATTAACTGAAGATGCGAAACACACTGTACGAACCCGATTACTTTCCAAGCTGTTTCCTAATGAAGATAATGTACCTGAGAAAATTTATAGTAAAGAGGTAGCAGATAAGTCAGTGATATGCTTGATGCCAACTCTGAAAGAATGTTCAGTTTTTAATGAGAAAATGTTGAATTTAGAAAATCAAGAAATTAAGAAACTGGAAGCTAAAGATAGAATAGAGCATGAAGGTAGTACTATTGTTTTGTCTGAAAAGTTGAAATTAAAATTGGATTCTCTTCAAAAAACTATATCTAAAACTGCTGGTTTAGAGAAAAATCTGTATGTATGTTTAAATTGTCGGATAATCTTAAGGAGAAATTTACATGTAGAAAGAGGATTGGTAAATGGAGCAATGGGTAATGTTGTTGGTTTTGTCAATTATACAAATAGAGATGAGATTGAATTTTTGAGGATAAAATTTGATGGGATTGAGGAAGTTCAACAAATTAGTCGATGTTCAACTCGTTTTTTGCTTGTGAAAGACTTATATGTCCGTCGTAAGCGATTTCCAATTTGTTTGGCAAATGCGGTGACTATACATAAATCTCAAGGTTTAAGTGTAGATTGTGCTTTGGTAAATATTGGAAGCACTGTATTCAAAGAGGGTATGGCGTATGTTGCTCTATCGCGAGTTAGAACTTTATGTGGGCTTTATCTAATTGATTATGATGAGACAAAGATTAGTGCAGATTTAAATTGTGTGAAGGAGTATAATAGGTTAAGAAGAGAATATGCTCCAAGTTTACCTCAATATCCTTTAATTGAAAGGCGTATATTTGGTCAGAAAAGGAAAAATGAGGACAAATGTGCTGAAGTAGTCAAGAAACGACGAAAAACAGATGTAGCTGTTGTTGGTAGCCGTAGCAAAACTGTTAGTATTGAAGAGATTGTTGGATTTAACTTTGAAAATAGGTGTGGTGTCAACTGCTATGCAAATGTAGTAGTTAATGTTGTTTTCTTTTTGAAAAATGTTAAGAAACAGATTATAGAAAATCAGGAGCATACATTTTGCTATTCTTTAAATTCTATATTTGAAATGTGTAGTAGTGGTGATAGTGAAGTAGCAAGTGTTTCAGAACTAAGGAATGTTTTCGACATATGTGCAGGAGTAAATCAATTTTCTCAGAATATTCAGCAAGATTGTCAGGAATTTATCATGTATATGTTTACAGTTTTGGAAGATGAAGGTGTAGATATTGATAGTCTTTTTGGCCTTTCTTATAAATGGGAACATAAGTGTGATAATTGCTCATTTTTAAGTAGTACTGAGATACCCAGTGAAAGATTTTTATATTTGACATTACCAGACTGCAAAGAAGTGCCTTTTAATAAACTAGTTAAAGATGCGCATCAGAACATGGTCTGTTCTCAATGCAACTCTGAAATGTTATCAACTTTATTTATCCATAGATACGGACAATATGTAATTTGAATGTTTCAACGATGCAGAGCTGATGGGAGTAAATTGTCAACTTTAATTAAAAATGCTGTGGCTTCTCAAGTTTCTATTTCTAGAAGAACATTTGTAACTGTAGCCATCATTTTTCATGAAGGGCCTTCTACATTATCAGGACATTATACAGCTTATTTGAAGTGTGCTAGTGGCTGGACGTTTTGCAATGATACCCAATTGACTTTCAAAAAACGTTTGCCTTTTGCCTTAACTAACTCTTATTTGTTATTTTTGGAACCCACATTTCAGTAGAATAACTTGCTGTAGGAAGATGTATACTGTAAAGATCTGAAACTTACTAGTTTACAAACATCATGTAAATGAGGGTGTACACATCTATAAATGAAATTTGTGTTTGGCATAGTGATAACATCAGGTACAAATGTACTTAATGTTTGATGGTATAAAACATGTTACAGATTTTAATTCTGAAGTTTCAGAAAATAATAGATAAGACTAAGATTAAATAATTTCAGAAAAAAACTACCTAACTCATAGTATTTGGCCACGTGGAAAACTATGAGAGAAGAAAATGAGTACTTTTGAAAATTATTGTAAAACTTATATGGACGCAAGTTTTTGGGAGAGGTATTTAAAAGATAATGAGTTAGCTTATACAATTTGGCCACGCGGAAAGGTATGAGAGAAGAAACTGTGTCTTTCAAATAGATTTTTTATAGGAGATACCTGCACGGGGCTTTGTTGAGATATCTTGAAAAATAGGTGGTATACTTTAATTAGTTTGTAACTGTGGAAGATGTAGTGTGCTTACTCAAGAAATTGCGAATTTGAGGAAAACATATAAGACATGTTTTTTTCAGGTATTTATAATATGTATGCAGATTTTGTATGGGTTTTTTAAACACAATCATTTTGATTGTGTTTTTTTTTCCCCGCTGTTATATGATGATTAATATTGAAATCACTCTTGATAGTGAAAATCAATGTATTCTGAGGACAGCAAAAATAAACCATTTAATATGTTGTTTCACTTATTTTGTTACATTGCATTCAGAAATATGTATAATAACAGATTTTTTTCTACTCTCCTCCACAGATATTATATTTATCAGGTAAGTTCAATTAATAATATCTGAGAGTTTTCTCTGCATCTCTCTTATTGTCTCCTATTGTTTTTTTTAATAAATATACTTTATAATCTTATTTTTAATTTTCTTCCACAGGTGCTACGTTTTAAAAAGAATTTTACTTTTTTTTTTTGTAGGTAAGTATATATAATAAAGAAACTTTTACATCATTGTGTTATTTCTTTGTCTATCCTCGGTAAAGCAATGTCATCTTTTATATTAAACACTTCCACATAGGATTGGGTGCATTGTTAGAAGGCATGCTTTAAAAGTGATTTAATAAAATGAGCGACATTTTACTGAGTGAGTTTAGCAATACTGATATATGAAAACAATGGTGGATATGATATGAAATGTTACATGGTGTTCTTTGCAGGACTTAAAATCCTGTGTTACAGTGCTAATTCTGCCTCAAGATTAGGGGGCTGGGAGGCTTAGTGGTACTTGTATGGTCATGATAGAGCTACTCCTTTCTAAGCCATGGTTGAGGTGTGTTCATGATAGAGTGGTTCCGTCATGCTTCTGCTTAGAGAATAGAACGTGTCACAGAAGCGCAATGTTAGTGTTGCGCAAGCACAGCGGCAAGTTCATCACAAATGTTGTCCGTCTTGAGGACAGCTGAGGCAATGCTCGTGATGGAGCGGCTTTGTGATGAGTATGGAAGGATTTAACAGCTGTTAAAAAAACCTGAGGGGTCTCTATAAAGAGGAGATATGTGTCATTCTAAAGCCTTGTATCATAAAGAAGTGTTCCTCTGAAGTAATGCGTCTTGAAAGTGGCTGACAGTAATTTATGAGATTTTACTTAGTGACTTTCAGGCCCATGCTGTTTCAAAACTGTGCATGTGCTTGAAGCAGGCGTAGGTCTCGATGCAGCAATTTGAATATAGGGGTATATTTTAAAGGGGGTTTATCTGTGTTTTTTGGCTTTAAAAGCCAAGAAAGCAGAGATAAAATGATCTCTTTATTGCCTAGCTGCCGCTAACACCAGTTAGCGACAGCTAGTAGGAGATAGCGACCATTTTGGACCCCACTTTGCATGTCAGTTATATTTATATCTAATGAGATGCAAAGTGGGCGTGCCAAGATGTCAGCAACTGAAAATAGTCTCTAACTTGCTATTTCCTATTACTAGCCTTTGGAGATATTTGCTCTAAGTGGGAATATCTCTAAAAGGTAACACCTGCCCTGAGCAGTTCTTATCCAATGGGAGGTGGATAACATGGCTAATAGTATTAGGTCGGTATTGCATGAATAATGCTGACTTTTCTGCGATATTCATGCTTGCAACAATTTTTACCGCATTTCCGTTAAACCTTGTCAATACCAAGGTTTATTTGCGGTAAAAATCGCTGCAGCGGTGCGGTAAATTTTTAGTTTATAACCAAGCAATAGAGATAACTTTCGCTATTGCTTGATAATATGACCCAAAGTGCACAGGTGAGCATTGTTGTAGCTGCATTACATTTGCCATACAACTCTAGTAATGTATTGCTTTTTCTGCACAGATATATTACACATGTATGCTGTCTTTCTGCCATGGTGCGCCTCATTTTAAATGTGGCACACCATGGGTTAGGGAGCAACAGCATACTGTGGTGTACATTAACTGGTGGATATCTGGGTATGAAGTAGTTAACATAAATGTGTTCTTTATGTTACAAATCTGCATTTAGTAGAGATTTCGGCCTTTGCAGTGTTATGTTTTTATTCTGTTATTCTATGTAGATATATAATGTTGCAAGATTGTGGCGTGCGTGTTTTCTTTCTTTATATCTAACAGAATGCATTCTGTATGCTGTAGCAGGAGTATTACTACATACTTGAATATTCTACAGTGCATATTTTCATTGAGACCGTCACAGAAGTTCAATGGATCCGAGACGGTCTTCTTGTGGATCTTGGCGACTGCCAAGCCGTTGTAGGAGTGAGAGTGAGGCATCTCCAAGGGGCGCAGCGTAGCTCCTTTTGATGTTTACAATTGCAGATAGCAGGGTAGAGATGTCCGTGGAATTTATGGATGCTTAGTCACAGTAGAGTGTGCGTGGTGCTGTTAGCAGCTCATTACGACACACAGGGGAGCCGCGTTGCACAGTTGGAGATCAGAGACTTAGGAAATAAAACTTTATAATAGCAAGGGCTCTAAGCGATACAAATCGCCCGTTCTCGGTGTAAAAAATATCACCGCTATCGGTGGTATTTTTTTACGGTGTTAGTGCTTGAAGCAGAATGGTAACATATATGTGAAAGAAAATTCTGTAAAGGCTCAGTATTTCACATTATCGCGTGAAAACAAAAGTTGTTTTCACATAGCAATATGTCCCTTGTAATTAAGGGACGGAGTGCATCTAGTGTTATTTACTACACTGCTATGTGAACTATGTCGAATGTTTGATAAGAGGAGGGTTTAAAAGTGTTTCGATAAACTTTTTCTCCAGGGAAGTGGGTGGAGTGTTCCGTGTAAATTGGAGAATAGAAACTACTAAGAACCAATTGGAAGTGTTGTTTTGAAGTCACATGACTTCACATGCGCGTCTCGATGCCTGTACGCGATAGGTGGGTGCGCGCCCTCGGTCTCGCACTAAAAGAAAGCGGCAAAAAAACATCTCATAATATGCTCTTGGAGCTCGTTTTGGTACAAAGAGTTAGTTCTGAAAAAAACTTTTTTTTTTTTTTTTTTGGACACAAGTGTTATGATGCTTTTGATTTCTTAAAGTTGCTACGACATTTTTTAGTATGTCATACTATCAAAATAAAGTGAAGAAATTTATCTTTTCTCGGAGCATTTATGACTCTCAATTTTGAGTTTAATTAGAATAAGGCTTTGCTCTCCGTATAGAAGAAGTTTTCCACAGTCCTTGCATTTCATGTGCACGTTCGCAAGATATGGTCTCAAGTCCATCTCAGCACTCGATGGAGATACAGGTCGTCCTGCAGAAGATGTGCTGGCCACTTCTGATGGTAATAGCGTGGCCTCCTTTTTTCTTCTCAAAGGTGGTCGCTCATTTCCTTCAGATTCGGAAGATGAATGTGGAACGGCAGCCATTTCAGCAAAGTCTTCGGGAAGATGTTCGACGTTTTTCTATCTTGAAAGTAGAAAAGAAAGTGACGGAAGTGGGTGGAGTGCTGCGTGTAAATTCCAGAATAGAAACTACTAAGAACCAATTGAAAGTGTTGTTTTCAAGTCACATGACTTCACATGCGCTTCTCAGGACGTGTAGGCAGTGACACTATCTAGTTACGAACGTGATTTGGAAGTAGCGATGTTCTTCAGCGAAGTTTGAAAACGTGAAAAGAAGTGAATTCAAACACATACGGATTTTACATATTTTTAGAGCTCGATTTAAGTATACAATTGTTAAATTATAAAACCTTTTATATTTTTTAAAAAAAATATTAAGGTGTGTACAACCAGTCACGCATGAACGATTAAAAAGAAATTTGGCTCCATTTAATTAAAAGGTTTATATGACAACAAAAAAAGCCTAGGTTCAGTGTCTTTAACGTACTATAAGTTCTTTCATTGGTCTATGAAGAAATTCATTAGTTTTAAATTGCAAAGCTTTCACGAAATAAATAGGTGGGTGCGCGCACTCTGTCGTGCACGTAAGATTGGTATGTCGATATTCATTTCAGGTATATCCTTCATACTTAGGAACTAGCATTCAAATAGTTATAGTTAGGAAGTAGCATTTGAAAAACCTATGAAATTCACTGAAAAAACTATAGGTTTTACACACGTTATAGTTAGGAAGTAGCATTTGAAAAACCTATGAAATTCACTGAAAAAACCATAGGTTTGACACATGTTATAGTTAGCTGGACATTTCACTCATATAAAACCAATGAAATTCCCCGTTATAGTTACTTCAGCTAACTATAACTCGCGCGCCCGCAATGCACTGCTGATGATGTTACATATTACATCACTCATCAGATGGTTAGTGACATTACTCTTGATATCACTGATAATATCTAGTATCTCACATATGCTGCCTACAACATATAGGAATAGTATGTCACTGACTCTTGCATGAATGGAATATGTAAAATCTCCTAATGTAGCATATTAACACTTAGACACTGAGATACTTTTGGTAATAATAAAAAAACAATAACCTATATAGATATAATGTATCAGTGATGAAGCTACTTATCAACACATTTAGCCACTAAAATAGAAACTGATAGACAGACACAGATAGGTATATATTTAAATATTACTCAGTAACACATGTACTTATTAAGATATTTTTAATCAGTCAGTTATAAAACTATTTGTCACCCAAAAAGCAGCCGATTATACACTTATATACTACAATTTTTTTTCAACCAACTTTCTGATTCACATATATAAAATATATGTAATTTTCAAAACTAACCCATTTAATAGATGATATAATGAGTGATGTGATGTGTGACATCATCAGCAGTGCATTGCGGGCGCACGAGTTATAGTTAGCTGAAGTAACTATAACGGGGAATTTCATTAGTTTTATATGAGTGAAATGTCCAGCTAACTATAACATGTGTCAAACCTACGGTTTTTTCAGTGAATTTCATAGGTTTTTCAAATGCTAGTTCCTAACTATAACGTGTGTAAAACCTATGGGTTTTTCACTCACTGAATTTCATAGGTTTTTCAAATGCTACTTCCTAACTATAACGTGTGTAAAACCTATGGTTTTTTCAGTGAATATATATATATATATATATATATATATATATATATATATAAAACCTACTGGCGGTCGCCAGTAGGTAGTTATATATAGGACTTAGTTTCCATTGGAAATCCACAACATTCTATTTGCAATAACTTTGGCGCTGATTGACGAATCTTCGTGAAATTCTCCAAGAAGATGGCCTTTTCAGTTCTGCTCCCTCTCTGAAAGTTTGGGGGTGATTCATGAAGCGGGCCAGGAAAAAAGGGGGGTCCCAAAACATGTTTTCCCCATGAAATTTTCCCTTGGGGACCATTAGACGCGGCTACAGCCGAACTTCTGAATGGAATTACACCAAATTTGGCAAAAAGATAGAGTTTGGTCCGTAGATTGTGCTGTATGCTTTATAATGTAAATCCGTTCAGTAGTTACATAGTAAATCAAAAGTAAATTCATTCATAGATATCTATCCAAAGTTGTACCATACGCGTACTGTCCGAGGCTTTTACGCGTACCATTACGAGCACGAGCTGCATGCTAATTGGCTTAAAACTGCCTGTCAACACTCCAGACTAGGAAGTGTTGGCAGCCATCTTGTGCCTCGGTTGAACCGATGCACAAGTAAATTGAAAAACAAGTGCGCAAAAGGCGCAAAGGGGGCAGGGTAGAAGCACCCTGACCCCGTAGGCCTGCTCAGGGGGTCCTACAAGGACACCCAAGTGCCCCCCCCAAAATTTTTTTTTTAAATCGCGGGATACTCGTAGGGGGCCTATACCTCATGAAACATTTTGAAAAAAAATTGAAGCCTACTTTATTGCTAATTAGCCCCCTGGGAGGGAAAAATAATGGGGGCAATGTCTTATTTATAATGGGGGGCCTAGAGGGGCCCCTCAGCCTCGGGCACCACCACCCCAGGGGCTTAAACAATATGTATGCGTGGGGATCATGGCCCCTCCGCAGCCCCGAGGCCTGCCACTCCTTGTTTTTTTTTCTTTTTTAAACCTGTGGGGGGGGGGCTCAAGCCCCCCCACACGCCCCGGGGATCGCCACTTCCCTGGGGCTCTAATATTGAAAATAGGGGGGTCCGTTAAGTATTCCCAAGCCCTCGGGACCACCACCCCCCAGGGTTTTAAATGTTGGGAGGGGGGCCGTGCGGCCTCCTACCTGGAGCCTTGTGGTGGCCCTGGGGACAGCCACCCCCCAGGGCCAGCTCCTGCACTGTTCTGGGGTGCGTACCCTGGGGCACTGTAGTTTGCAATGCTAGGGCGGGAACCTCGCCACTCCCGCCCAACCATAGCAAACTGCTTTCATATTTGGAAGAGAGAGTCGGTAGCCTGCTCTCTCTTGCAAATAGGAAAGCAGATTGCTTTTCCTCAGGGGGAGCAGCATGTAAGCTTATGTCCCTGACGAAAAGCAATGCTGGCTTATTTATAAATATAAATATATATCTGTGTTAATAAATAGATTTTTATGCAAATATATATATATATATATCATATGACATAATATGATAATAAAATACAGGCTTTTTCCTGTCTCGTCTTGGTCTGTGTACCTATTTCGAGAGTAGTTAATACAGGCTATGTCAGACGAGAGCTTATGCAGGCCTATTCTAGGTTGGCAGTCTGTGTTGAGTAGGGTTTGGCTGGCGGTTTTGGGGAGTAGATAGTATTTCTGCAGATATTATTTCTGTTCCCCGTGGTTTTGTATATCCCCTAAGTCTAAAGGGAGCTTAAACAGGCCTATTCTAGGTTGGCAGTGTGTTGACTAGGGTTTCGCCTGGCGGTGATGGAAAGCAGATAGTATTTCTGCTCCCCGTAGTTTTGTGTACTCCCTAAGTGTAAAGGAAGTTTATACAGGCCTATTCTAGGTTGGCAGTCTGTGTTGAGAGGGGTTTGGCTGGTGGCGATGGATAGCAGATATTCAAGTCAGAAGGGAGGTTATACAGGCCTATTCTAGGTTGGCAGTGTGCGTGGACTAGGGTAATGGTGTTTGTGTACACTCTTTGCAGTTCCTTAAACATTGTAACATATAATTTCTGCACAATCTTTTCTCTGTTTGACAACAGAGTGTTACCCAGTGTCTTTGTCATCATGTATTTTTTTCATCTTTGCTTTATTTGAACTTCTCTTTTTTTTACAATATCTTTTGACCTCTCATCACAATCAGTTCCACAGTGTAGTGTCCATTCGTTCCAGTGTTCTTAGCCTTGTTGTTCTTTTGCTGACTTACCAGTTTGTGTAATAGATCCGCCGTTCGATTTGTGCAGCCTTGTTTTGTGTATCTTCTTTTGTGCAGCATTCTTTTCTGTTTCTTGTTTTATATCTGGCCTTGGTTCTTCACTGCTTGATCCAGTGTCCTGAACAAAGCTGTACATCTATACGCATGTAGTTTACTCCTCCACCACTCATGGACCCTCCTGCCCCTATTTGCCATCGCCTTTGGTAGGCCTTATCTTTCTCCAGTGTATTCTCATCATAGTCCAAGCACATACAATGCATCATTTCATCTGCCCTTGGCCACTCTGTGTGGTTTTAACGCTACCCAATATTGCACTTTATACAGCACCTTAAGTGTACCCACCCTCAAAACCTCTCCATTGGCCATTGTACATGCAGACCTTGTTATGTTATCTGGATTTGTAGAACGCAAAGATGCCCCAGCAAAGGGGCGTCCTGGCGCTAACAGGACAGAAAACCGGACAAAAGCAATACCAGGGACATAAACACAACAACACTAGGAATCCGAAGGAAAGAGGAAAGTTTTAACAGACTTCCTGAAGGCCTAGAGTTCGTCAATCGCATGGATATGAACAGGGAGAGAGTTCCATAACCTAGCAGCAAGCACTCTAAAGGAGCGGCCGCCGGTCCTAGACCTTTTGAAGCGTGGAACTGTAGCCAGGTGTAATCCTGAGGACCTCAGAGACCGCGTGGGCGCATATGGAGAGATGAGATGCTCCATAAAATGAGGAGAAGAGTGTTTCAGGATTTTAAACGAGAGGCAGAGATACTTAAACTTATGAATAGTTTTTTTGGCCAAACAGAATCTTGGCAAGCCTACCAGGGCCCTGGCGGCTGCATTCTGAACGCCTTGAAGTCTAGAAAGTTCAGCCTGATTAGCTCCAAGCAAAAGAGAGCTCGTGTAGTCCAACCTGGACAAAATCATAGCTTGTCTTATAAGCTGTCTGGTTGGAGCATCAAAGAATTTAAAAATGGGTCTGAGCCTGCAAAGAGTCCTGAAACACGTGGCGGCAACTTTTTTAGTATGAGTAAAAAAACTAAGTTTGGAATCAAGCCAGACCCCTAGATTCTTAACCTCGGTAGCAGGGATGGGGTTCGGACCTAGCCCAGATGACCACCAATTGTCACCCCAGAGATGACTCTGCTTGCCGACGATGAGCACCTCGGTTTTTTTGGCGTTCAATTGAAGGTAGTTATCTGACATCCAGCGAGCCACTGAGATGAATCCCTCACGGAACTTAGCCGCCTCAAGGTCGGAAGCCCCACTTATTGCAACCGCCAGCTGTGTGTTGTCAGCGTAGGATACCATAGTCAGGTTCCAGCGCTTGGCAAAAGCAGCCAGCGGCTGCACATAGAGGTTGAATAGTGTGGGGCTACAAGCCGAACCCTGCGGACCTCCCTGGACAATAGGATAAGGTTTAGATTCGAAAGGTGGAGTGGCAACCTTGAATGTACGACCAGATAGAAAAGATCGAAACCATTCAAGTGCCACATTGTCGACACCTGCCTCACCCAAACGCTGTAATAAAATATCATGGGAGACCTTGTCGAACGCAGCACTGAGATCAAGAAGCACCAGTGCCGCAGTATGACCAGAATCTACCAATGTTCGTAGGTGTTCAACCATTGAGAGTAACGCAATCTCGGTACTGTGGCCGGGCTGAAACCCATTCTGCGAAGGATCTAATATATTGGCAGAATGGAGATGATTAGATAAAATGCTATTGACATGGGCCTCGGTCAGTTTTGCTACCCACAGGAGAAGGGAGATGGGACGATAGTTCTCCATTTTCAGTGGGTCCAAGGCAGGTTTTTTTAAGATGGGAGTCACCTGGGCCTATTTTCAACTACCAGGGACAGAGCCTGAAGACAAGTATAAATTAATAAGGTCACGTAAGGGAGGGAGGCAGAATGGAGCAGATTCTCTGAATTGGGCAGGTCGTAGAGGATCCATAGGTGAACCTGATTTAACTTTCACCACAAGTTTGTTAAATTCCTCCATCGAAAGCTCTGGGAGATAAGTCAAGGACATAGTTGTTTTCGAAGCAGGTTTCTGTTTCTCCAAAGACACGGTAGAACTGGGAAAGGAGCGGTAAATGGCCTCCACCTTTTCAACAAAAAAGCGGCCAGATCCTCACAATGGGAGGAGGAGCAGATCTCAGCAACTGGGGCTCTACTGGCTGTGAGATCCTTAAGCACCTTGAATATAAGTTTAGTCGGGTTAGTGCTGGTACTAAATTCAAGAGAGAAGTAAGCAGCACGTGCCTTACAGATCGCTCTATGGTACTTCTTAATCCTAGTAAGATACTGAATTTTCCTTTCAGGCTGATATGCCTTACGCCAGGCTCTTTCGGCTTGTTTACAGGATTTTTTAGGAGCCGAAGCGAGTCATCGTACAAGGGGCTGGATTTGGCGCACCGATGCTTACTCTCAGCAATTGGAATCAACCTGTCTAAGGCTTTAATCAGCCAGTTGCAAAAGAGATCGTAGCCAGGCTCAGCATCAGTAAAGGGGGCCGGAGGATGAAGACTAAGAAGCTGACGAAAATCGGCCAATTTCAGTTTTTTCCAAGGATGTCTGAGAGTGACAGGAATAGGGGCTCTGAGGGGGGAATCACTAAACGTAAGGTGCAGCTCAATTAAATGGTGATCAGTCCAGGCCATCGGCCTCGGGGGCAACACCTAAGCCATAGTTAAGTTGGTAAAAATAGGGTCCAAAATATGGCCACCAACATGGGTGTGGTGATTAACTAGCTGAAATAGCTGGAGAGCCTCCAAGTTGGCGAGAGTACCACTAGCCGCAGGGGAGTCAAAGTTGAGATTTAAATCGCCCACAATGCTAAAATTGGCAGCTCTTAAAGCCAATGAGCTGACTGCATCAGGAAAAGCTACCCTAAAGGCAGCGTCCGGACCCGGAGGCCGGTAGATAAGCAGGCCAGAGAAGGTAAAATGGTGGCTGACAGAGACACAGAAATGGGCACTTTCGCAACCAACTATGTCCATAGCCTTCCATACACATGGGTAGCAAGATTTAACAGCAGCCGCAATGCCACCACCTCTCGAGTTACGGTTCAGGGCGAATATTGAGTACTCAGAAGGGAGTGCCAGATTAATTGCAGCAAGAGCTTCCTCATGTAACCATGTTTCTGACATAAAAAGAATATCAGGGGTCTCCTCCGTTAATAGATTATAGATGTCCAGATGTTGCTTAATCAGTGATCTCACATTGAGATGGCACACCTTAAAGTCATAAAGGACCTGAGATTTCACATGAGGGGAACCAGTAGTATCTGGACCTCCTAAGGGAGCTATCCTATGGGCAAGTGTAGGGGCCGGGGATGTAAGTTGAAAAGTGCACCCGAGGCACTGAAAAGGACCGCAAAGAGGGTGTAGAAGGTGGGTGGGGGAGTGCTGCAATCCCGGTGCTCCCTCCGCCTTCGCTTTCTGTGCCTGGAAGAATGTTCTTATCTGCATGTTAAATAACCAAGCATATAAAAATACTGTTCTATGCCTGCCACAAAACAGGCTACATTGTCCGGAGGGGCAGTGAGAAAAGCGGACAGGCTGGCACCCAAAACCCCTCTTTTCCAGCGTTTACCATGAACGCTGACACTACCCAATGGAAAAGGGGGCAGGGCTGACAGGACCCTTTTTACAAACAATATCTCTCAAAGAGGCATGGCCAGAAGCTTACCTGCTCAAGCCCACGCCTCTCTGAGACCAAAAAAGGCTCTATAAAGAGCCTGCACTTTGAATTAGAATATGAAATAGAAGAATCATTGATAACCACAGCCAAAAAAGGCAACAAGTGCAGAAGTAGGCAAATTACCCACTGCCTTTATGTTGCTGGTTAATAATTTCAGAATGTATGTCTTCCAAACATTTGACCTCATCCAGTGCATCTACAAAATTAGCATAAAAGCTTTCATCTTCAAAATTGCAGCTGATATCTGCAGTACTGATGTCTAGTACTTCAGTCTTGCTGCCTGTTAGAGGTAGGTTTAGTTTTTTAATGAAACTGTTCGTCATTTCCAATGCGTCTTCGGTATTTTTTTGAATTACAATATGAAATAGGAAAATAATTGATAACCCAGTCAAGAAAGGCTAATAAGATAATAAGATACGCAGCAGGTAGGTGTGTGTATGTGTGGATGATGTGTGACAGATGAATAAGGTGAAAAATAAGAAAGGTAGCAAGTGCGCAAACTATCCACTACCTTATCAGGGAAGTGGATCTTTGGATTTCCAGTCCATTACACAGATTGGGAGTCGGATTTCACAGTGGGAATCTGAGAAACGGCTACCACATCTAAGGAAGTGCAGCAAGTACACACTCCGAACACTGGGTGGTAGGGTTGAAAAATAACAATATTGGCCTGTATCCGGGGTCTTTCATTAGAATTTCAAAATTACTCGGCAATCGCAGCCAACAAAGGCAGCAAGTAGGTGTGTTTCAGTGGGTGGATGATAAATAAGATGACAAATCACAAAGGCAGCAGACGGGCAAACTACCCACTGCCTTGTCAGGGAAGTGTCAGGTAAGTGGGTGTTTGGTTTTCTATGCCATTATACAGAGGTCCAATTTTGTAGTGGGAGCCTGAGAAACGGCTGCACAATCCCGCAAGACTGTGCAAACAGGATCAAGTCATTTGGACGCGCAAACACGTCATTAGGACCCGGGATCATCCTTCCGGCGCAATGTTGGTAAGATCGCGTTTCCGTACCCGAAGAAACTGCAATCTGGCACAGAATATCTCTCGAGCATGATAAAACCTTCTCGAAAATGATCATTTTGCTCAGGAAAACCCCTCAGATTGTGATTTGGCTGTATTTTTTGTGCAAGGAGCCTCTTTTTTTTCTACTGTTTTTTTCAAGAGTAAGGAAGTGCCCCTGAGTCTCCAACTTCCTGTTCCTGTCCACCAGGCTCCTCCCAGTGCTTTGTCCATGTGCTGTTCACTTTCATTTGGATTTGGAGCTAGAAGGATCCCTTTTTCTGTATGTCTGCTGCGTCATATCATTTGATTGGATTTATTGAGGACTTTGGATTTGAAATTTCCTTTTATAAGTACGTTGGAGAATTGGTGTACCTGTTTGTTTGATTTAGGCTTTTTTTACTACAGTTTTCTGGGCTTTTCAAACCTTGTTAAAAATGATTGTTGAGGGAGGCCTGTACTTTTATTAGGGGCCAAGTTGTATTTTTTTTTATTTCATCCAGTAGGCCTAGCGGTACCCATGGGTCCAACCATGTTTCTGTGGTGTCTGTTGAATTTCTATTTTTTAAACATCATGGATGGCATTGGATTCAATTACAAACTGTGTTTTTTGGAGTGGAATTTCAGTTTTTGTGTGTAATTAAATATTGTCTTTTCAGCCAATAGGTAACCCTAGTAGTTCATATAGTTAGTGTAGGCCTACTTGAGTTCATTGTATTTACTTTCTGTGGGTGGCCTGGCCATGCGGTGGTGGCAATTTAGTGTTACCAGCCACTGTGCATTTGCCATAGGCCTCCAAGCTTGTGGCCTACTCTGCCAGTAGGCCCAAAGGTACTACACAAGTCATCATGGGTGCATAAAAGTTAATCAATTGTTTTTGTGGTGTTTGTTTAATTTGTAACATCATGTATGGCATTGATGGCTTGGGATTGATTTTCAAAATGTGGTTTTTGGTGTGGAATTTCAAGTTTTGGATGCGTGTTAAATAATATGGCTTCTTCTGCCAGTAGGTAACCCTAGGAATTCAGCTTGTGTAGTTTTGGTAACTTTGCACAGTGCGACAACTCAACCTTACAGTTTTTGTCTTCTTCGCATGCTCAATCTGCGTTCTCGGGCACGCGATAATGATTTTTCTACAGTTTGCGCTGCGGAACACGCCGAGTTTGCTATCTCGCGAGCAATATGTCTTGAGTTGCATAAAACCTTCTCGAAAATGTTGAATTTGTTCGTGTTGCTAAAAAACCTCCTCAGGTTATCATTTGGTTGTAGTTTTTGGAACATGGAGTCATTTTTCAGTTCATTTTCTTTTTTTTTTTAAAAGAGGAAGGAAGTTTCCCAGAGACCCCAACTTCCTGTTCGTGTCCTTTGTATGTACTTTGTTATTTGAGGGTGTGCTGACCATGTGGTGGCGGCCATTTTGTGTGACCTTCCACTGTGCTTTTGCCTTAGGCCTCCAAACTTGTGGCCTATTCTGACAGTAGGCCTAGAGTCCCAGAGGTAGTCAGCAGGGGTGCTTGATGTAGCTGTTTCTATGTTGTCTATTGAATTTAACATCATTTAGGGCATGGATGGCATTGGATTGAATTCTCAACTGTGGTGTTTGGGGTGTAGTTAACTTTTTGGGTGTGTGCTAATAAATGCCTTTGTTGTATGTGTTGTTGTTGTGTAATTTCCCAACCTTTTTGCCATGGGGATTTTCTTTTTTGCATTAAGTGGTGATGTGTAACAGGCATCCTCTTTTGTCCGGCCATATAGGGATATATAGGCCTGCTAGTGTGAATTGTTTTCTGGGCTTTACCCATGTGCCTGTGATGATGGACCATGTGGCTGGGAGCCGTGGTGCTGGTAGTAGTAGTGTGCTGTTTTGATTTTGCCACATAGGCCTCTGTGTCTTTCCAGTGTTCCTGTTGGCTTACTGCTTACATCCCCATTGGCATCTGCTGCAGGTCACTGATGCTGCATCCATCCGACATGATTCACAAATTAAGGTTAAACAAGTTCCACTTCCACTACATTTGTATTTTAGTTCTTTGCTATTCTTACTCTTACTGAGTGTACTAACACTACAAGCAATTAAAATGAAAGCTCAACAAATTCCACATTTGACTGATGTTCTTCTGCCTTCTTTGCTTGTAGGTGCCCAAAGACTGAGGAGTGAGGTAATAGAAATTTTCAGGTAGCTAATGTGTCCCCCACTCGCACCCTATCCATGCACCCATGTTCCGTGTATGTCGTGTAACTTCTGTTCTGTACATGCTAGAAAGACGCATATGTATTTGCGTCCATCCCTAACATGTTAGCTATCCAGTCATGCAAAGAAACCCCGTTAATTAGGCTTCTAGGCATATGGTGCCAACGTCTTTACATGGTACACTTCTGAATTTCGCACACGTTTTCTCCATGTTTCCTGGCCCAGTCGAGCTAGGCCCTTAAACGAGGCCTCTTTGCCTCATCTCTCCTGTCTTCGAAAGCTGTACGCATCCCTGACCCCTGCCTTACTTCCTGCCAGCGAAGCAGTGCCCGGCTCGGCTTGGACTGCCTGCCAAATTCATGTTTTGCCTACAGTTATCTGCTCAGCCTCCTCGAAAACACATTCCAGTCTAGTGAAATCGGTAAACATATTCCCGGCTGCAGAGCAAAGGGCCCGGCCTTCCTGTCCTCCTTGCAAGTGATTTACTGAATCCGTTACCATGGTAGGTCCATGGCTCCGCACGTTGCACCAAGACACGTATGCACGCACTAGCATTCAGTATTGAACAGCCTCTGCCCGAGAGACCTTTTACTTCAGACACTACATCCTCCAAACATGAGATACCAGATATGCTATAGGTACAGGTTGCCCTAACATTCCAGACACCAGTCTCCTCCACTAGTGCTAAAGTCAAAGCCCCCAGTTCTCCCCAGTTACACGTCATGCTAGTTGCGCGCGCATACAGGTCAAGGGTTTCTGCTGATCCTGCAACTTTCTCTATGCATCCACCCACATGTGACGTTTCTTATGACGTTTCTCTGACATGTACAGTGCACGCCCATGTGTACGCCCTTTTACACGCCTCCTGTTACGCACATGTGTTCTTATCTCTTTCTTTCCACCTGTTACGCCTACTGTATTGGTTTCAATTGTAACGTTTTACTATATATAATGTGCAATGCTAATAAAACGTTGAATGCCCCTTCCTGAACCTTAGAGGTGATGGAACATGATGTCCCATCCTCGAGGATTATTCCATTAAAGCCCGTATGACTCAGATTCCACGGATTTTGCCTCTCATTTGAATGAGCTGTCTTTTATTGAGAATTATACGGAAAAATGCTACGGTAAAATTAATTTACCACATAATTTGGCGCCCGAACAGGTACCCCACCCTTCCCCACTCGCCGGTGAAGTCACGCGGCCTTTGACCCCTTCTACAGCCCCGACGGAAACCGTGCACGTTTGCGGGTTTTCCTGCTATCTTCCCTCGGGCCCACGAGGGAGACGGAGACTGCGGTCCGACGTCCAGACGAGGCGGTGAGGAATGCGGAGGATCCCGACCAGAGCCCTAGTCGAGAGAGCAAGGTCCGAGGTGTCCGGAGGCCCACCTGTTCCGAAGCGCATGCGTGGTAGCGTGATGCGAGGCAATCAGATGTCGTAGCAGTCCAGTCCAGTCCAGTTTCCGAGGCCTTCAGTTTCTTGCTTCCCGGTGAGTACCGTTGTTGGGAACGCATCTAGACAGGTTCATTAATTTGCGCCCGGTAAAGACAGGTTTGGGTACACAGACCTGATCCTGACGTGTTCACTTAGGTGAATACGGTCCGACGTGTCTCTTTATGGGACCGGTATTGTCTGTACTGTTTTAGCAGTGCATCTAGTTATTCAGTATTATCTCGAGATTTCAGAATATGTGTTTTGTGTACTAGGTAATTCAGTCTGAAATGTTTTAATGTGTTTTTAATGTCGTGGGGTGAATGATTGTTTACTGTTTATTACTGTGTTTATTGTGTTCACGTCTGAATCACTCCAATCATGCCACTGTTCTCGAAATTACGTCAGATAGGTACTAGGAAAGGGATACTCGAAGAAGCAGTTCCTGTCCCGCCTAGGGACACTCCAGGATATTTTATGTACCACAAGCATGGCTTAGATGCCGTGCTGTATTTAGACTTATGGGTGGATTACACCAAGGATCTGGAAGAGAAGTTTAGATGGCCTGTCTCAGGGACATGGGATGCTGAATGCATCATGAGATTAGAAGAAGCATTGTGGAAAAAGAAAGCCAGACAATCTCAAAAAGATGCCATAGAATTGTGGCGTAAAGAATCGCATAGAAGGACAGAAAAAGCAAACAGAAAAACAGAGAAAAGTAGAGAAGAATCCGAAAAAGCTAGAGAAAAAGAGTTACTAGAGGAAGGAGAACAGGTCAGATTAGAAAAATTAGACCGCCAAAGAAATGCACTCATTACAGGCATGTATCCAGTTCTTGCCGAGGGCCTGCCCAAGGCGACCCCGGAAGTACCCCGTAACTTGCCACCACCATTGGTTCCGACTAAACTCCGTCACAAACAGACCGCAGCAGACATTTTCCTTTCTTCCTATTTAGATGACGTGGCTCCAGCATATACCAATGTACCCGTACCACCCGTTAATAATGTACAGCAGCCTGTTCCGGCTGTTCAAGCCACGACCCCTCCACGCCTCCAAGACTCGCTTCCCACGCCTGTTGTCACTTCCCCTACTGCTACTGTTACTGGTCCCCCTACTATTGGTCCTCTCAATCCTTTTGCGACAGATGTAACCCAGAGTGTACCCCCGTTACATATACCTCTTCTACCCGCCGTGACGTCAGGTCATGCCCTCGCTACTGCCTCAGGAGGTGCCATAGGAGGCCACCTTCGCACCCCGCCACAAGTACAACGAATGGCAATCAGAGAATTAGCAACGCAGCGTACACCGAAAGCGATCACATATGAAAAGCTTAGACAGTATATTACGGATTGTAGATATGATCCAGTACCTGGCAAGAAAGGAGACATGATGTGAGCCTCGTTACGTCTACGACGTGTTACAGATTATTTGATATTATTACCAGAAATGCCAGACCATCTAGACAAAATATATCATTTTATCAGAACTGGGGAGAGACCAGAATGTATTCGTGAGGCCATGGCATATCAGAAAGCTGAGACACAAGGTTTATAATTACGATTCCTAATTAATTGTTTGATAAGGGAACAAGATAGGCCAGGTGTTGTTCAAGAAGAGATGGATGTACTGACGAAATGGAGTCAGAATATTGCAGATTGTAAACATGATAAACAGAATTGTATAGATGCCATGTCCAGAAAGATCCGTAAAGAAATAGTAGCAATACATATCCGAGAGAAGGCTGAAAAGGAAGCCGAGTCAGACAAGAATGAATCCTCGGAGGAGGAAGAAATAGAGACTCCAGTAGAGAATGAGGATAAAATAGCGTACGTAGGTAGAGTGAAACTCCCTAAACAGTATTCTTTTGATAGACCTTTTGACAGACCCATTCGTCTAGAAAACAAGAAACGTTTCCTTTCCCCCATACCAGAGCAATGTTCTCTTGAACATGTATTTCAAGATACTGATAAAATACTGAAAGAAAGAATAGGTTATCATGAACTTAACACCATGCGTGATCAGGAACTAGCCCGGTCAGCAGTCCAATGGGCTGGAAATGACAGTATATATAAAGATGATTCAGTAGCGCAAACATTTTTGAGCCTTACTCCAGAAGAACAGCGACTAGCTGGTATATACATGATCCAACATCTCATTACACTATATGAAAATCAGCAATCTGATCCAGGTCCTTTGTATAATATATTGCTAGTCTTACTCCTGAGAAGATGGAGAGGCCTAGGTACCGATTTAATTAATACCATTCTAGAACAACGTCACAAATACAGAACTTTCCTGACTCCACATTTTGTTTCTGTTCCACCCCCAGTAAGACAGCCATATCACCTAGACAGACAGAATCCCTTACGAGAAGTTCATCCCGTCCAGACTACAGGAGGTACGCTTGAACGCGTATTCGTATACACTCCTTTGACCAAAATGGAATTATTGGAAATGAAGAAAATAGTACCTTGTCACGATAAAGACCCTGCAGGATTCCACCGTGAATTAAAAGACATGTTACTTATGGGAGATTACACGTATTCCGACATTCTTAAAATGTTAAAAGTATTGTTGCCAGCAGGGATTTACGAAAAATTGAAAGAAAAAGAATGGGAGGTGGGAGATAAAAAGATTATCTGGACTGAATTAGAAGACGAGGAAAATAGACGTACCCCAGGTTTAGGTCTTGGGGACAAAACTAAAGCATTACCAGGATTATTAGTACAGGTTTTGCCTAGATTATTGACAGTCAAAAGGGAAGACTGGGATGCAATCTCAGCCTGCAAACAGAAACAAGACGAAGACACTAGTGATTTTTATTCCAGATTCGAGAAATGTTTCATTATTGATAGTGGCCTGAAAACAAGTAGCGAATCATATCCACATCTTTTTGTGACCAAATTAGTCGAGAATTCCTTACCACAGGTTAAAAACAGAGTATTGAAAGTCGAAAGTACATGGCAAGCAAATACGCCTTCCCAAATGTTACAAATGTTACAGTACCACCAGAACAGAATTAGAGAGGAACACGATCATGAACAGAGACGTATGAAAGACACGAAAATGAAAGTACTAGTTGCCCAGTCTGTTCCAGCAGATGGTCAGAAGAGGGGTAACACGCAGAACACACAGACTAGTCATTCTGCAGCTCCTGTTAAAGGGAATTACAATTACTGCAAACAGCCAGGTCACTTCATAAATGAATGTGCCGTTCTCAGACACAATATTGCTACAGGCAAAACGAAAGAAAGACCACGTCCGCCCAGACCAGAACACGTTCCACAGAATATTCCGCAGAATCAGCAACCTCCACAGAATGCACAGCAACAGACAGTAGCTGTACCCCAACCCCAACCCATTGCCGCAACGCAATATGTCACACAGCAAATGTACCAGTATGCACAGTCCGATTACCCCGATTATCAGCAGTACACATGAAACAGCCTAGAGAGGGAGGTTGGCTTGCCCCTTATTGAGGTTCCTGTAGATCAAGATGGTCCCTATGTACATAGTCAGGTATTAGGGAAAGACAGAAAAATTTTGATTGACACGGGGGCGAGCAGAACTACCATTAGTCATGACGAGGTTCCAGGGGCACCCCTCTCAGGCTCACAGAATGTTTCCCTTGGATTTTCAGGAAAGCCTATTGTTAATGAAGTATCAAAGCCAGTTCCCCTTGCAGTTGGTCCATTGTCCCGCATTACAGATTTATTGCTTACGAAATCATGTCCCGAAAACTTGCTTGGTATTAAAACGCTGAAAGCTCTAGGAGCTGTTATATGTGGTTCTCCGGAAGGAGTGAGATTATTCTTACGTGACTTTAAGGGTCATTATGTGTTGAGAGATTTTGATGCAAGATTGAAAAATGTTCCACAGCATTTATGGGCGCAAGGTCCAACTGATGTAGGTTGTATGCACATTACTCCTTATCGTGTCACACTCAAGCAAGGTGTTGTACTGCCCCGAATCAGACAATACAAATTGCCCCCCGAGGCCGTAGCAGCCTTACTGAAAATTATTTACGAACTCATTGCCCAAGGAGTAGTTGTAGAAACTGACTCCAATGTATGTAATTCTCCTGTCATTCCGATTCTTAAACGAACTGACCCAAATGCACCTCCAGTCTATCGACTGGTGATCGATCTTCGAGAACTCAATAAATGCATAGTACCACAGTACCCAGTGGTCCCAGACATTTCGTCCCTATTGACTGCCATTGATTCCGAAGCTGCGTTCTTTACTGTAATTGATCTTAAGAACGCCTTCTTTAGCGTCCCCATTCATCCTGATAGCCAATACCTTTTCGGTTTCTGTTTAAATGGCCGTAGCTTCAAATTTGCACGTGCACCTCAAGGGTTCACGGAAAGTCCTAGTATTTACAGCCAAGCACTGAAAAGACAACTAGACAGTATTCACATGCCTACTGACTCTGCTCTGCTCCAGTATGTTGATGATCTCTTGATCACAGCACGGACCGAACGTGACTGCGAGTGCGCGTCACTGACAGTCTTGTATTTTCTGGCCGAAAAGGGGCACAAAGTGTCCCCTTCGAAGCTCCAATTCTGTGCCCAGCAAGTGGTATACCTTGGGCACTTACTGTCCAAGAGGGGTAGACAGTTGACACCAGATCGTATCCAGTTAATTGCACATCTGCCACAACCCAAGACACAAAAGGAAGTACGGGCCTTTATTGGCCTCACTTCGTACTGCAGACAATGAATTCCCCAGTATGCATTTCTAGCCAAGCCACTCATACAGTTGACAACACAGGAGGCAGCGACTTCGACTGTCCTCCCTTGGACTCAGGAACATACACAAGCTTTTAATGACTTGAAGAAAGCTTTATGTCAAGCACCAGTTTTAGCGACACCATGTTACAGTAAACCTTTTACACTTTTTGTCACAGAACGTGATGGCACAGCATTATCTGGTCTTCCCCAAAGGACAGGGACCGATCTAGAAAATGAAGTGTATGGATTAGGTAATTTTACACTTAACCTTATGATCCTGAATGTGCAGTCTGAGACTAATTCGGACGTGCCGTTTATTACAGTTTTACCAGTGAAAGGTGAATTATGGGTCAGAAAGAATGGTTCAGTACATCTAGGACACAGTGATTGTAATACTGTTGTCGAATTCAGTGATAAAGGAAAGTCTACTTTCAAAGCTTCCCGCCATTCTTATTTTATATGTGGTCAAACAGCCTATGTACGTCTGCCATTGGATTGGGATGGGACGTGCTATATTGCGTTCCTATTGCCCCCTCTTTTCCTAGCCCCGCCTGATTATCACAGAAATCCAAATCTTGTGCACGTGAGACATAAGAGAGACCTTCCTCCCGTTATAGATTATTCTGAATCATCATGGGATCAGTACAAAGATTACATTAAAGGATATTTTTGGTTTATAGGTCCTGTCCAAAATAGTAAGATAATTCGAAGATTGACCAGAACTTTAGAGGCAGTAGTGAACGAAACTACTTCTGCTTTAGGTAACCTGACCGAGGAACAGTCTGCTATGAGACTTGTTGTTCTTCAAAATCGCCTTGTCCTTGACGTCATCCTGGCAGATAGGGGCGGGGCTTGTAGAGTCATCGGATCCAGTTGTTGCGTGTTTATTCCTAATAACGCGCCATCTGTGTATAAGGCCATAACTCGGCTTCATGAAATAGCTCATCTGATACACCAGAATCCAGACACCTGGCCTTGGTCCGGTTGGCTCTGGAGTGTATTATCCGCCTGGGGATGGAAATTGTTATCATTCCTAGGAATAATATTGGTCATAGTATTCAGTTGTTGTCTCTGTCTGCAATGTGGGCCGGCGATTCGCGGCTTGTGCGCCACAGCTTGCATTCCCCGTCCAAGTACACGTTCCCATTCCCGAATTAAGAAAGAAGAACAAATGATGCTTTACGAACAGATAGATGGTCTCATGAATATAGATATATCCTAAAGGGTGTAGTAGGGTCCAAGGAGGGAATGAGGTAATAGAAATTTTCAGGTAGCTAATGTGTCCCCCACTCGCACCCTATCCATGCACCCATGTTCCTTGTATGTCGTGTAACTTCTGTTCTGTACATGCTAGAAAGACGCATATGCATTTGCGTCCATCCTTAACATGTTAGCTATCCAGTCATGCAAAGAAACCCCGTTAATTAGGCTTCTAGGCATATGGTGCCAACGTCTTTACATGGTACACTTCTGAATTTCGCACACGTTTTCTCCATGTTTCCTGGCCCAGTCGAGCTAGGCCCTTAAACGAGGCCTCTTTGCCTCATCTCTCCTGTCTTCGAAAGCTGTACGCATCCCTGACCCCTGCCTTACTTCCTGCCAGCAAAGCGGTACCCGGCTCGGCCTGGACTGCCTGCCAAATCCATGTTTTGCCTACATTTATCTGCTCAGCCTCCTCGAAAACACATTCCAGTCTAGTGAAATCGGTAAACATATTCCCGGCTGCAGAGCAAAGGGCCCGGCCTTCCTGTCCTCCTTGCAAGTGATTTACTGAATCCGTTACCATGGTAGGTCCATGGCTCCGCACGTTGCACCAAGACACGTATGCACGCACTAGCATTCAGTATTGAACGGCCTCTGCCCGAGAGACCTTTTACTTCAGACACTACATCCTCCAAACATGAGATACCAGATATGCTATAGGTACAGGTTGCCCTGACATTCCAGACACCAGTCTCCTCCACTAGTGCTAAAGTCAAAGCCCCCAGTTCTCCCCAGTTACACGTCATGCTAGTTGCGCGCGCATACAGGTCAAGGGTTTCTGATGATCCTGCAACTTTCTCTATGCATCCACCCACATGTGACGTTTCTTATGACGTTTCTCTGACATGTACAGTGCACGCCCATGTGTACGCCCTTTTACACGCCTCCTGTTACGCACATGTGTTCTTATCTCTTTCTTTCCACCTGTTACGCCTACTGTATTGGTTTCAATTGTAACGTTTTACTATATATAATGTGCAATGCTAATAAAACGTTGAATGCCCCTTCCTGAACCTTAGAGGTGATGGAACATGATTTCCCATCCTCGAGGATTATTCCATTAAAGCCCGTATGACTCAGATTCCACGGATTTTGCCTCTCATTTGAATGAGCTGTCTTTTATTGATAATTATACGGAAAAATGCTACGGTAAAATTATTTTACCACAGGAGGAGGTGTCTGTCATCATTCATCGCCCGTTGTACTGGCAGACGGACGTCCTTCTGTTGTACGTGACGTATGGTGCGACCTGACCAGACATCTCTGCAACTTGTGCAACTGAGTGCATCTGAAAAAGATGGGCCCAAAGAAAGCAGGTACCAGGTCCTCCAAGACCAAGAAAGTTGCTGAGAAGAAGAAGGAAGAACAGAAGAATGAAGTGACACTTAATTCTGATGTTGACCCCAAAACCTTTTTTGGGAAAACAGAAAGTACGCCTGCAGCAGCGGTGTCTGCGGTGCAAGCTGGGGCCAGGACCTCCGCATCAGTGGGCCCAACCCACCAACCCAGGCCCAAGCAGATGAGTGTGGAAGAGGTAGCCAACCTAATGGTGGAAAGAAGTGATGCTGAGCCTGACCTAAACTTATCGCTGTCTCAAAGTAGTACACAATCAATGCATGAGGGAACACAACAGATCAGTGGTGAACAACAACCACCGCCTGCAATAGTAGTTGTCGTTCCTCCCGAAGTAGGGGCAGTTCAGGAAATTGAGCCTCATGCAGAGCAAGAAGAAGAGGAAGGCACTCATGCAGGGGATCTATTATCTTCCGAATCCCCTCCAAGGAAAAGGAGGGTTAGTCCATCGAGTTCTTCGCCAAGCATCCCTTCTGATTATCTAGTTCTCACTTGGGAGCCACAACAATTTGAGCATGAGAGGGAGAGACATCCCAAGACCAGGCTAGGGAAAAGGAAGGTTCCAGTAAGCCTTACACTTATGGAGGTCGTTGTAGAACAGCAGGATAATGATGAGTCTGACCCAGTCATCACAAGCATCACTCCTGGCCCCAAGGACACGGAGACCAACATTTTCACCCTATCCCGAATGGCTGCGACTAGTAGGGATGTAGCACGCATACCTCCAATACAGGCAACACCAACACGACCTCCAGCTTCCATTTTTACATTAGCAAAGGGCTGGCAGCGTCCTATATCCATACTGCGCAACCACTTAGTCAAATTCAACACACAACCTCCAGTTCATCCGGCATTGGAAGTGGCACCTATAGCAGGAGACAAAAGTTAAGCTCCCCAGTGTGGGACTTCTTTACCATTATGCTCCACTTGTCATTCCTCTGTTAGTTGTGGTAAGCTTGGAACAAACTATGGTACTGGAGGCCAAATGACCCATTTGAAAAAACACCACGCAATCAAGTGGGAGAACCACCTTCGTAGCATAAAAACTGGAACCATTGATGTTGGTGGGGATAAACTAGTACAAGGTCCACTCACGGTCGAACAGATAGAAGAAGAGGGAGACATTCTATCTGGTAGTGGTACACAAAGTACCCCTTTCCCAGCACTCCAGTGGTACAGCCCACATCCTCCTCATCAGCTACATCTCAGTAGCACAAGAGTAAGAGTCAGCCCGAGACACCAAGGAGTACTGCTGCAAAGTCTACAATGCAAAGTGCTGCGTCAAGCATAACCGAAAGAAATACCAAATAGCGTACCATTCTTAGCATGTTTAGGCAGGAGGGAAAGTACGAACGCAACCACCCAATAGCACGTTTGTTCAATGTTAAGCTTGCTAAAATGTTAGCACTGGACCTTCCCCCTTTTTCTTTTGTTGAAGGGGTGGGTTTTCTGGTATTTGTGACAACCATCTTCCCAAAGTGGAACGTTCCCAGCCGCTACTATTTTGCCAGAGTTGCTGCTCCAGTACTACATCATGACATGCTGGAATTGCTTGGAAAAGCCTTACATCAGAGTGCTGTTCATAGTATCCACCTGACAACAGACATGTGGACCAGTTGCCAAGCCACTCATTACATGTGCATCACTGCACACAGGATCTCTTTTTCAGGTGTTAGAGGCAAGCTATCTGCAGGCGTAGACACTATTGAGATTTTTAATGAGACTCGCAGACATGCAACTGCAGCCATGTTTGCTATGGAGAAATCTCATACTGTTGCAAACATTTTGGCTGAGTTAACAGCAAGATCTTTGAATGGCTGCAACCAAGAAGGGGCTTAACATTGGTTTTGTTACCACCGACAAAGGCAGTTATGTAGTTAAGGCCATTAAAGATTATTATTATATTATTATATTTAAGTTTATAAAGCGCTCAGCTACCCGTAGGTTTCCCGGCGCTAAAACCAAATGAGAGGGGGAGAGTCAGAAAGGAAGGTTGTTACAGGTTAAATAACCAAGTTTTTACCTGTCTGCGAAACTTAAGGTAGCAGGGTTCAGTTCGCAATAGAAGAGGCAGGGAATTCCAAAGTGAGGGGGCCAGCCAGGCGAAGGAGCGGCCACCCATTCTGGATCTTTTGATTCTAGGAACCAAGAACAAGTGCTGATTAGATGATCGAAGAGTGCGGGGGGGACAGTAGTGCTGAACCAAAGAGTTAAGATAGGGTGGGGCCAGACCAGCATTTATTCTGTACATGAAGCAAAGGGCCTTAAATTTTGTGTGGCTTTAAATGCGGAGCCAGTGCAGACTGCTTAGAGAATTGGAGGTAGGGGATGTATTGGGGAGTTTATAGAGCAGTCGCGCCGCCATATTCTGGACTGTCTGTATTTTACGAATCACCTCTTTGCTGGCTCCCAGGAGAAGAATGTTCCCGTAGTCCAGTCTAGAGGTGATTAAGGCTTGGACCATGGTTCTCTGAGTATCCTGGGGGAGCATCCAGATGATCTTACGCAACCACTTAATGATGGTAATACAAGTGGAGGAAGTCTTAACCACGTGGTTCTTCATAGATAACTGGGCGTCAAAAATGATGCCTAGGTTGCGTGCTGTTTTAGATGGAATGGGTAGAGTGCCCATTTGAGAGGGCCAATGTTGGGGTCCCCATAGGGTGGTGTTATGGCCAAACAGAAGAAGCTCTGTTTTCCCCCGTTCAATTTCAGTTTGTTATCATACATCCAAGCTGCGATGTTACTGAGTCCTGCGCAGAGGGAAGAGGAAGAGCAGTGAGAACTCGTAGAGAGAGAGTAGATGACCTGGGTATCATCGGCGTACGAGTAAATAGTGAGCCCAGCTTGCTCCGCAATAGTAGCCACAGGTCTGACATATAAATTAAAAAGCAAGGGGCTCAGGATGGAACCTTGCGGAACACTGTACGCCGATTTATAGGTTTGGGAAGCTGATGAGGAAGAGAAGACTTGGAAGTTACGGTCTGAAAGAAAGCTAGCAAACCAGTTGAGGGCTGAGCCGGTGATGCCAGATGATCTAAGGGCATTAATAAGAATGGGGTGGAAAACCGTGTCAAATGCGGCACTCAAATCAAGCAAAATGAGTGCCACGGTTTCCCCCCTATCCACTCGGCATCAGATGTTTTCAGAGACCCCCAACAGAGTAGATTCCGTCGAGAAACCGGACCTAAAACCGGATTGGGATGGATGTAAAATTCCCCTAGATTCAACATGGAAAGAGAGTTGAGAGTTGATATGCTTTTCCATAATTTTTTTTAAAACCGGGAGAAGTGAAATGGGGCGGAAGTTAGATTGAATGCTAGGGTCAGCGTTAGCCTTTTTTAGCAGAGGCACTATCATTGCATGTTTCCATGCAGAGGGTACTTTAGCTTCTCTAAGGGAGAAGTTAAGAAGATCCACAATGAGTTCAAGGGAAGAATTGTCCAACATTTTTAGTATTTGAGGGGGAAAAGGATCCAATGGGGAGCCAGATTTGATTTTACTGATAATATCAGAGAGAATATTCATATTAAGAGGATCCCATGTGTCGATCAACTGTGAAACAGGAGGACTGATATCCCTTGGGACCCCTGAATCATAGGAGATCGTAGGGTTAGATACTGTGGGAGGGATCTGCTGTGCAGGGGTAAGGAACGTATCCTCTAAAGTCACTTGATCACAAAATGTGATTGGGGCTGGTGGGTGGAGCAGAGAAGGGGGAGGGGCAGGTTTTTCAAAATCAGAGTAAATGGTATCAATTTTGGCGATAAGAATTTCAGCCAGAGAGTTGCACTGTGCAGTATCTAGACAAGGTGGTTTGGGCTGACACAATGCGTCTGAGAGCTTTTGTACTGCCTTAAAAAGTGCTTTAGGACGATTTTGTGCCTCAAGAATAGTTAAGTTGACATGTTCAACTTTCGCAGTTTTGCACAGAGAATGATATTTAATTAAGGCAGCTTTGTAAATTTGTTTGGAACACAGATCATATTTTATGCTCCATTTGCGCTCGAGGTTTTTGCAGATGGTTTTTGGTGGTGAAGGTTGTGCTTTTGCATGCGCTGCGGTATGCATGCATCGGCAGCATGTACCAGCCAGGCATTAACAGCATCAGCTGCTTCAATACTAGTGACTTCCGTGAAAGGTCTAGAATTCTCAAGACAGGAGTTGAGTTTCTTAAAATCCAACTTGTTCCAATTTCTGGATGGCCTAGATTCTGTAGAATTAGAGAGGGTGTTCGGTAAACAACCAATGGTAACAGAGAAAGTCACCATATAGTGATCGGACCATAAGATGGTGGCTATTTCAGGGTCCCGTGTTTGGCACACTGCATTACCATTGTTGTTCAAGACTTTCTGAAAAATGAAAGCAAAGTCACCAACTTACTGACCACCTGCAGAAGAATATGCACAATTTCAACCATTCTTTTAAAGCCCGGAAGCATCTAAGGATTATTCAACGTGAGCATAAAATGCCAATCAAAGCACTCATTCAGGAGGTCCCAACACTTTGGAGCTCAACTTATTATGTGCTTGATCGTCTGTTTGAGCAGTGTATACCACTTAATGCTTATGTCATGACAAGAAGATTAGGGGATCTTACAGTGAAAGCCATGACCGTTGAGATGTGGCAATGGGACCTCATTAAATGCCTGACAGAGATGCTACTTCCTTTTGAGGTCTTCACATGTACAGTCGGTAGTGAGGACTGTACTATGGGCCAAGCTATCCCATTGTTTTACATGCTAGAGCAAGAGCTGAAGGAGGTGTCTGAAACATACGAAGGTGTGGAAGAAAAAGTAGACGCATGTTATTTGGCGAACGCCTTAGCTGCCCGCTTATCTGACAATACAAGGATTCAAAATAAGATTGTGTCACATCGACATTACATTAATGCCACAATATTGGATCCACGGTACAAATTATTTCTGAACAGTAATGCAGTAATTCCTTTTTCTGAAAGGGATGTTGCCAAGTACAAAACTTTAATAGCTGAGGAAGCCACTGATTTAGAATACAAACGGCTCTCAATTAGAGGCCTGCCAATGCCAGCCCAGGACAGTGCAAGTACTACAGGGCAGATTGCAGAGTCAAGTTCTTCTTCAGAGCAAGAGTGCAGTGAGTTTTCTTTCCAGCAGTCACCGACACTACCAATTACATCAACAACAGCACCAACAGGATCTGATTCATCAGACACAGCAAAAGAAATAGCTGCTTGGTTGCTACAGAAAGGGATGGGTAAGTCAGTTGCTGGTGCAAAGTCAAAAGAGGCCAAGCAAAGTGGAGCACCACTGAACATTGAGCGGATGGTCCAGGCCTATCTGGATGACACAACAGAGGTGTTCATGGAGCAAACCCCATTAGTGTATTGGTATGGGAAAAGAAGCCAATGGCCAGTGCTCTTCAGGTTGCCGATAAAGTATCTGGCTTGTCCTGTCGCAAATGTCTCTTTTGAGTGTGTTTTCAGTGCTGCTGGTGTCTTTGTAACTGTGAAAAGGACCAGTCTCTCAGCCAAAAGCGTGGAGTGGTTAACTATGATCAAAATGAATCAGCACTTCATACCACTGGACTACAAAATATCAGAAACACAGAAGGAAGAGGAAAGCGAATCCGAAGACATATGTAGTGGGTTACATGACCTACTTCTGTCCGAACCCCAAGGGCTTGATGACAAGCTCCTCTTCCCTGACAACTAGGCTTTAAAATTGTTACTTTCTCCCTTCCTTTATTTGTGTGTATATCTGGCTTTCTTGTTCAAATCAAACCACAACAAATCCATCACCACCGTCTCTCATTTTTATTTACCTATCGGAGTTGCACGTCTGTGCATTCAACTGTCCACTCCACTCCTCAGAGTCCTGCTCCATCTTCCTGACTCGCCTTAAATACATATCCATCTTGCCAGGCATTGGATGGAGATGGATAATAGTACAATAATGTAGTCTCTAACAGTCCCTCCATAACAAGTGCAACGTACGTGACTATAGCCATCTTCTGTTTTGTTTCCAATCTGAAACCCATCACTGTCTTAAAGCTAACACCTCTGTCTGCAGGCATACACATCTCTTCACTGTCAGAACTTGAGCAGGCATCCAAAACTAAAGTAAACTCGTCATCACTTTCAAAAGGCTTGGCATCTCTGATCTGACAGTCAAAGAGAAGAGCAAGACAGATATATGAAATGAAAGATGCCATGCATTGCATTGGATGCTTGCTGACTCTAAGCAAATGTGCATGAAGTAGAGTTATACTAGTAGTTTAAATAATAAAAAGGACTTGTGACTCAAGTGATAGTCAATGTTTCCATGTTGTTTAATAATATTAGCCAATTGTACTCCTACTAATGCAAGTGCAGTCTGGACTTACTTAATCAGAGTCACTCACAGACTGAATTTCTGTTGGTCTGTTGGACAACACGTACACGTACCACACCTGATGACGATGATGATGACCATACTATCTTTGCAAGCAGTCAGTCAGTAGGATCTGAGATCATTGATGGAATACGTTTCAGGAAGTGGAATAAAAGGTAAACACAACCAATCAACAAGAACCACAGCAGACCTAGGCTACATGTCTGTGCAGTAGTGGAGTTCATAGTGGTATGATGACTGACAGTGGCGCATTGATTTAGTCACTTGATTTGGAAAATGCTAGGTTGCTGTATGTATATGCCTTTTGTCAGGCTCTGTCAAAGATTTAGGTAAATGGAGTTTGGGTCACGGACTCACCGGCCGCCCGGTGCTGTGGGCCTGTTCTGTGCTGGCTCCGATCGTGTTGTTCTTCTAGATTAATGCTGTGTAACTAGTAGAGTAGACACAATATATCCAAGCCGCGTCAGTCTAAAAGTCTCGCTCACGAGTCTTGTATTTTTGCACTACACCGTAATTGATTTTTTATTTTTTCGTTCATTTATTTTTTAATACCCCTTTTATTTTTCCATCATAACTTACAGGCCAACCTGAACCCAGTGCTATTATACTTGGAGCAACAACTCACACTTACCTTACCCTCATCAGCCAACCAGTAGCATCCAAGAAAGATGTTCAGAGTATCCATGGAAGGGAGGACCAAGATATATGACGAGAAGATACATCTACACATTTGGACCTGGATAATACTGTAACTTTAGTATCATTTTCGTACTTTTAATAATTTGATTCTTTTATCTCTTCATTCATTTTATGACTGTGTGACTTTGTTTGGTAATTGTTCCTTAAAACTATTTTTTAATTTTCTTTGCTAGCTTTCAGGCTGGTACAGCATGTAATTAGGGTTTCTCTGAGGGCACACAGCCAAGGCAAATGTCATATATAAATAATACTTCCTTGTACTGTCAAATTGTTAGTAGTAGTTAAGTACTCCTCATTATTAACCATCAAGTTATCTTCATCATGCATGCATTTCTGTTTTCTACCTTTAGTTTATAGATTTTATGGGTAGTGGATCATCAATCATTGTCTTCATTGTTTTGCCATTGTTGTCTCCATGCATACTGTTTATCTTTGTCAAACCTTTCCCCAAACCCCCATTCCCATCCATTCATCAAACTCTAACCCTCTTACCCGGGCTTTGTGGTTTTATATTGCGGTGTGATGAGACTACATTAACTCTACACCAACAATTGATCACACGCTTTCTAGGGCAAATGTGGTGAAAGCAACACTAATTAAATGTGAACGAGGCAGGGCGAGTATCTTCTTCTGCTTGCCCACACATGCTCAGTGTATGTGCAAGCCAAATCATTTTCCAAAGGGGCCCACAGAATGCATCTTATTAATTGCCGGTACAAAAGGGGGTGGTGATGGACGGAGCATCTGAATCAATCAAACACTCACACCCAGTCAAAAGATCTGGGTTTAATCCATCACCGTTCTTTAGCCCACTCTGCCACCCCAGTTCAGTCATGGCTATATGCAAATCAGTCTGAGCCTGTGCCTCATGGGAACAGTCCAGCCGGAACTGCCAATCCATGTCTTCCCTGGACCGGAAACAAGCTTCTGAGGACCGGTTTCTGGCATTCCAGCCGCCTTCAGCCCGGCTTGCTTGAATCCAGTGTGTAAAGTGAGCAAGGGACTCACGTCTGAGCATACCCTGCCACACTTATGAAGGCCAAAAGCAGTACAAAAGGGGGTGGTGATGGACAGAGCATCTGAATCAATCAAACACTCACACCCAGTCAATAGATCTGGGTTTAATCCATCATGGTTCTTTAGCCCACTCTGCCACCCCAGTTCAGACATGGCTATATGCAAATAAGTCTGACTTTGTGCCTCATGGGAACAGTCCAGCCCAAACTGCCAAGCCATGTCTTCCCTGGACCGGAAACAAGCTTCTGAGGACCGGTTTCTGGCATTCCAGCCGTCTTCAGCCCGGCTTCCTTGAATCCAGTGGCAAAGTGAGCAGGGGACTCACGTCAAGAGCATACCCTGCCACACTTATGAAGGCCAAAAGCGGTACAAAAGGGGGTGGTGATGGACGGAGCATCTGAATCAATCAAACACTCACACCCAGTCAAAAGATTTGGGTTTAATCCATCACCGTTCTTTAGCCCACTCTGCCATCCAAGTTCAGACATGGCTATATGCAAATCAGACTGACCCTGTGCCTCATGGGAACAGTCCAGCCCGAACTGCCAAGCCATGTCTTCCCTGGACCGGAAACAAGCTTCTGAGGACTGGTTTCTGGCATTCTAGCTGCCTTCAGCCCGGCTTGCTTGAATCCAGTGGCAAAGTTATCAAGAGACTCACGTCTGAGCAGACCCTGCCACACTTATGGCGGCCAAAAGTGGTACAAAAGGGGGTGGTGATGGACGGAGCATCCGAATCAATCAAACAATCACACCCAGTCAAAAGATCTGGGTTTAATCCATCACCGTTCTTTAGCCCACTCTGCCACCCCAGTTCAGACATGGCTATAGGCAAATCAGTCGGACCCTGTGCCTCATGGGAACAGTCCAGCCCGAACTGCCAAGCCATGTCTTCCCTGGACCGGAAACAAGCTTCCGAGGACCAGTTTCTGGAATTACAATCATCTTCAGACCGGCTTGCTTGAATCCAGTTACAAAGTGAGCAAGGGACTCACGTCTGAGCATACCCTGCCACACTTTGGGCGGCCAAAAGCGGTACAAAGGGGTGGTGATGGACGGAGCATCTGAATCAATCAAACACTCACACCCAGTCAAAAGATCTGGGTTTAATACATCACCGTTCTTTAGCCCACTCAACCACCCGAGTTCAGACATGGCTTTATGCAAGTCAGTCTGACCCTGTGCCTCATGGGAACAGTCCAGCCCGAACTGCCAAGCCATGTCTTCCCTGGACCGGAAACAAGCTTCTGAGGACCGGTTTCTGGCATTCCAGCCGTCTTCAGCCCGGCTTGCTTGAATCTAGTGGCAAAGTGAGCAAGGGACTCGCATCAAGAGCATACCCTGCCACACTTATGGCGGCCAAAAGCGGTACAAGAGGGGGTTAGGTGATGGACGGAGCATCTGAATCAATCAAACACTCACACCCAGTCAAAAGATCTGGGTTAATCCATCACCGTTCTTTAGCCCACTCTGCCACCCCAGTTCAGACATGGATATATGCAAATCAGTCTGACCCTGTGCCTCATGGGAACAGTCCAGCCCGAACTGCCAAGCCATGTCATCCCTGGACCGGAAACAAGCTTCCGAGGACCGGTTTCAGGCATTCCAGCCGTCTTCAGCCCGGCTTGCTTGAATCCAGTGGCAAAGTGAGCAAGGGACTCACGTCTGAGCATACCCTGCCACATTTATGGTGGCCAAAAGCGGTACAAAAGTGGGTGGTGATGGACAGAGCATCTGAATCAATCAAACACTCACACCCAGTCAAAAGATCTGGGTTAATCCATCACCGTTCTTTAGCCCACTCTGCCACCCCAGTTCAGACATGGATATATGCAAATCAGTCTGACCCTGTGCCTCATGGGAACAGTCCAGCCCGAACTGCCAAGCCATGTCTTCCCTGGACCGGAAACAAGCTTCTGAGGACCGGTTTCTGGCATTCCAGCAGTCTTCAGCCCAGCTTGCTTGAATCCAGTGGCAAAGTGAGCAAGGGACTCACGTCAAGAGCATACCCTGCCACACTTATGGCGATCAAAAGTGGTACAAAAGGGGGTGGTGATGGACGGAGCATCTGAATCAATCAAACACTCACACCCAGTCAAAAGACCTGGGTTTATTCCATCACCGTTCTTTAGCCCTTTCTGCCACCCCAGTTCAGACATGGCTATATGCAAATCAATCTGCACATCTGCCTCATGGGAACAGTCCAGCCCGAACTTCCAAACCATGTCTTCCCTGGACCGGAAACAAGCTTCTGAGGAACGGTTTCTGGCATTCCAGCCCTCTTCAGCCCGGCTTGCTTGAATCCAGTGTGTAAAGTGAGCAAGGGACTCACGTCTGAGCATACCCTGCCACACTTATAAAGGCCAAAAGCGGAACAAAAGGGGGTGGTGATGGACGGAGCATCTGAATCAATCAAACACTCATACCCAGTCAAAAGATCTGGGTTTAATCCATCACCGTTCTTTTGCCCACTCTGCCACCCCAGTTCAGACATGGCTATATGCAAATCAGTCTGACCATGTGCCTCATGGGAACAGTCCAGCCCGAACTGCCAAGCCATGTCTTCCCAGGACCGGAAACAAGCTTCTGAGGACCGTTTTCTGGCATTTTAGCAGTCTTCAGCCCGGCTTGCTTGAATCCAGTGGCAAAGTGAGCAAGGGACTCACGTCAAGAGCATACCCTGCCACACTTATGAAGGCCAAAAGCGGTACAAAAGGAGATTGGTGTTGGATGGAGCATCTGAATCAATCAAACACTCACACCCAGTCAAAAGATATGGGTTTAATCCATCACCGTTCTTTAGCCCACTCTGCCACCCCAATTCAGACATGGCTATATGCAAATCAGTCTGACCCTGTGCCTCATGGGAACAGTCCAGCCCGAACTGCCAAGCCATGTCTTCCCTGGACCGGGAACAAGCTTGCGAGGACCGGTTTCTGGCATTCCAGCCGTCTCCAGCCCGGCTTGCTTGAATCCAGTGGCAAAGTGAGCAAGGGACTCACGTCTGAGCATACCCTGCCACACTTATGGCGGCCAATAGCGGTACAAAAGGGGGTGGTGATTGACGGAGCATCTGAATAAATCAAACACTCACACCCAGTCAAAAGATCTGGGTTTAATCCATCACCGTTCTTTAGCCCACTCTGCCATCCCAGTTCAGACATGGCTATATACAAATCAGTCTGACCCTGTGCCTCATGGAAACAGTCCTGCCTAACCTGCCAAGCCATGTCTTCCCTGGACCGGAAAAAAGCTTCAGAGGACCGGTTTCTGGTATTCCAGCCGTCTTCAGCCAGATTGCTTGAATCCAGTGGCAAAGTGAGCAAGGGACTCACGTCTGAGCATACCCCGCCACACTTATGGCGGCCAAAAGCGGTACAAAAGGAGGTGGTGATGGACAGAGCATCTGAATCAATCAGACACTCACACCCAGTCAAAAGATCTGGGTTTAATCCATCACCGTTCTTTAGCCCACTCTGCCACCCCAGTTCAGACATGGCTATATGTAAATCAGTCTGACCCTGTGCCTCATAGGAACAGTCCAGCCCGAACTGCCAAGCCATGTCATCCCTGGACCGGAAACAAGCTTCCGAGGACCGGTTTCAGGCATTCCAGCCATCTTCAGCCCGGCTTGCTTGAATCCAGTGGCAAAGTGAGCAAGGGACTCACGTCTGAGCATACCCTGCCACATTTATGGTGGCCAAAAGAGGTACAAAAGTGGGTGGTGATGGACAGAGCATCTGAATCAATCAAACACTCACACCCAGTCAAAAGATCTGGGTTAATCCATCACCGTTCTTTAGCCCACTCTGCCACCCCAGTTCAGACATGGATATATGCAAATCAGTCTGACCCTGTGCCTCATGGGAACAGTCCAGCCCGAACTGCCAAGCCATGTCTTCCCTGGACCGGAAACAAGCTTCAGCGGACCGGTTTCTGGCATTCCAGCCGTCTTCAGCCCGGCTTGCTTGAATCCAGTGTGTAAAGTGAGCAAGGGACTAACGTCTGCGCATACCCTCCCACACTTATGAAGGCCAAAAGCGGTACAAAAGGGGGTGGTGATGGACAGAGCATCTGAATAAATCAAACACTCACACCCAGTCAAAAGATCTGGGTTTAATTCATCAACGTTCTTTTGCCCACTCTGCCACCCCAGTTCAGACATGGCTATATGCAAATCAGTCTGACCCTGTGCCTCATGGGAACAGTCCAGCCCGAACTGCCAAGCCATGTCTCCCCTGGACCGGAAACAAGCTTCTGAGGACCGGTTTCCGGCATTCCAGCAGTCTTCAGCCCAGCTTGCTTGAATCCAGTGGCAAAGTGAGCAAGGGACTCACGTCAAGAGCATACCCTGCCACACTTATGGCGGTCAAAAGTGGTACAAAAGGGGGTGGTGATGGACAGAGCATCTGAATCAATCAAACACTCACACCCAGTCAAAAGATTTGGGTTTAATCCATCACCGTTCTTTAGCCCACTCTGCCACCCAAGTTCAGACATGGCTATATGTAAATCAGTCTGACCCTGTGCCTCATAGGAACAGTCCAGCCCGAACTGCCAAGCCATGTCATCCCTGGACCGGAAACAAGCTTCCGAGGACCGGTTTCAGGCATTCCAGCCGTCTTCAGCCCGGCTTGCTTGAATCCAGTGGCAAAGTGAGCAAGGGACTCACGTCTGAGCATACCCTGCCACATTTATGGTGGCCAAAAGCGGTACAAAAGTGGGTGGTGATGGACAGAGCATCTGAATCAATCAAACACTCACACCCAGTCAAAAGATCTGGGTTAATCCATCACCGTTCTTTAGCCCACTCTGCCACCCCAGTTCAGACATGGATATATGCAAATCAGTCTGACCCTGTGCCTCATGGGAACAGTCCAGCCCGAACTGCCAAGCCATGTCTTCCCTGGACCGGAAACAAGCTTCTGAGGACCGGTTTCTGGCATTCCAGCAGTCTTCAGCCCAGCTTGCTTGAATCCAGTGGCAAAGTGAGCAAGGGACTCACGTCAAGAGCATACCCTGCCACACTTATGGCGATCAAAAGTGGTACAAAAGGGGGTGGTGATGGACGGAGCATCTGAATCAATCAAACACTCACACCCAGTCAAAAGACCTGGGTTTATTCCATCACCGTTCTTTAGCCCTTTCTGCCACCCCAGTTCAGACATGGCTATATGCAAATCAATCTGCACCTCTGCCTCATGGGAACAGTCCAGCCCGAACTTCCAAACCATGTCTTCCCTGGACCGGAAACAAGCTTCTGAGGAACGGTTTCTGGCATTCCAGCCCTCTTCAGCCCGGCTTGCTTGAATCCAGTGTGTAAAGTGAGCAAGGGACTCACGTCTGAGCATACCCTGCCACACTTATAAAGGCCAAAAGCGGAACAAAAGGGGGTGGTGATGGACGGAGCATCTGAATCAATCAAACACTCATACCCAGTCAAAAGATCTGGGTTTAATCCATCACCGTTCTTTTGCCCACTCTGCCACCCCAGTTCAGACATGGCTATATGCAAATCAGTCTGACCATGTGCCTCATGGGAACAGTCCAGCCCGAACTGCCAAGCCATGTCTTCCCAGGACCGGAAACAAGCTTCTGAGGACCGTTTTCTGGCATTTTAGCAGTCTTCAGCCCGGCTTGCTTGAATCCAGTGGCAAAGTGAGCAAGGGACTCACGTCAAGAGCATACCCTGCCACACTTATGAAGGCCAAAAGCGGTACAAAAGGAGATTGGTGTTGGATGGAGCATCTGAATCAATCAAACACTCACACCCAGTCAAAAGATATGGGTTTAATCCATCACCGTTCTTTAGCCCACTCTGCCACCCCAGTGCAGACATGGCTATATGCAAATCAGTCTGACCCTGTTCCTCATGGGAACAGTCCAGCCTGAACTGCCAAGCCATGTCTTCCCTAGACCGGAAACGAGCTTCTGAGGACCGGTTTCTGGCATTCCAGCCATCTTCAGCCCGGCTTGCTTGAATCCAATGTGGAAAGTGAGCAAGGGACTCACGTCTGAGCATACCCTGCCACACTTATTAAGGCCAAAAGCGATACAAAAGGGGTTGGTGATGGACGGAGCATCTGAATCCATCAAACACTCACACCCAGTCAAAAGATCCGGGTTTAATCTATCACCGTTCTTTAGCCCACTCTGCCATCCAAGTTCAGAAATGGCTATATGCAAATCAGACTGACCCTGTGCCTCATGGGAACAGTCCAGCCCAAACTGCCAAGCCATGTCTTCCCTGGACCAGAAACAAGCTTCTGAGGACTGGTTTCTGGCATTCCAGCTGCCTTCAGCCCGGCTTGCTTGAATCCAGTGGCAAAGTGAGCAAGGGACTCACGTCTGAGCATACCCTGCCACACTTATAGCGGCCAAAAGTGGTACAAAAGGGGGTGGTGATGGACGGAGCATCCGAATCAATCAAACACTCACACCCAGTCAAAAGATCTGGGTTTAATCCATCACCGTTCTTTAGCCCACTCTGCCACCCCAGTTCAGACATGGCTATAGGCAAATCAGTCTGACCCTGTCCCTCATGGGAACAGTCCAGCCCGAAGTGCCAAGCCATGTCTTCCCTGGACCGGAAACAAGCTTCCGAGGACCAGTTTCTGGCATTCCAGCCATCTTTAGCCCGGCTTGCTTGAATCCAGTTACAAAGTGAGCAAGGGACTCACGTCTGAGCATACCCTGCCACACTTATAGCGGCCAAAAGTGGTACAAAAGGGGGTGGTGATGGACGGAGCATCCGAATCAATCAAACACTCACACCCAGTCAAAAGATCTGGGTTTAATCCATCACCGTTCTTTAGCCCACTCAGCCACCCCAGTTCAGAGATGGCTTTATGCAAGTCAGTCTGACCCTGTGCCTCATGGGAAAAGTCCAGCCCGAACTGCCAAACCATGTCTTCCCTGGACCGGAAACAAGCTTCTGAGGACCGGTTTCTGGCATTCCAGCCGTCTTCAGCCCGGCTTGCTTGAATCCAGTGGCAAAGTGAGCAAGGGACTCACGTCAAGAGCATACCCTGCCACACTTATGGCGGCCAAAAGCGGTACAAGAGGAGGTGGTGATGGACGGAGCATCTAAATCAATTAAACACTCACATCCAGTCAAAAGATCTGGGTGTAATCCATCACCGTTCTTTAGCCCACTGTGCCACCCGAATTCAGACATGGCTATATGCAAATCAGTCTGACCCTTTGCCTCATGTGAACAGTCCAGCCCGAACTGCCAAGCCATGTCTTCCCTGGACAGGGAACAAGCTTCCGAGGACCGGTTTCTGGCATTCCAGCCGTCTTCAGCCCGGCTTGCTTGAATCCAGTGGCAAAGTGAGCAAGGGACTCACGTCAAGAGCATACCCTGCCACACTTATGGAGGCCAAATGCGGTACAAAAGGGGGTGGTGATGGACGGAGCATCTGAATCAATCAAACACTCAAATCCAGTCAAAAGATCTGGGTTTAATCCATCACCGTTCTTTGGCCCACTCTGCCATCCCAGTTCAGACATGGCTATATACAAATCAGTCTGACCCTGTGCCTCATGGAAACAGTCCTGCCTAACCTGCCAAGCCATGTCTTCCGTGGACCGGAAAAAAGCTTCAGAGGACCGGTTTCTGGCATTCCAGCCGTCTTCAGCCCGGCTTGCTTGAATCCAGTGTGTAAAGTGAGCGAGGGACTCACGTCTGAGCATACCCTACCACACTTAAGAAGGCCAAAAGCGGAACAAAAGGGGGTGGTGATGGACGGAGCATCTGAATCAATCAAATACTCACACCTAGTCAAAAGATATGGGTTTAATCCATCACCGTTCTTTAGCCCACTCTGCCACCCCAGTGCAGACATGGCTATATGCAAATCAGTCTGACCCTGTGCCTCATGGGAACAGTCCAGCCAGAACTGCCAAGCCATGTCTTCCCTGGACTGGAAACAAGCTTCTGAGGAACGGTTTCTGGCATTCCAGCCGTCTTCAGCCCGGCTTGCTTGAATCCAATGTGTAAAGTGAGCAAGGGACTCACGTCTGAGCATACCCTGACACACTTATGAAGGCCAAAATCTGTACAAAAGGGGGTGGTGATGGACGGGGCATCTGAATCAATCAAACACTCACACCCAGTCAAAAGATATGGGTTTATTCCATCACCGTTCTTTAGCCCAATCTGCCACCCCACTTCAGACATGGCCATATGCAAATCAGTCTGACATGTGCCTCATGGGAACAGTCCAGCCCAAACTGCCAAGCCCTGCATTCCCTGGACCGAACAAACAAGCTTCCTAGGACCGGTTTCTGGCATTACAGCCATCTTCAGCCAGGCTTACTTGAATCCAGTGGCAAAGTGAGCAAGGGACTGATGTCTGAGCACACCCTGCCAGCTTATGGCAAACAAAGCGGTAAAAAAGGGGGTGGTGATGGACGGAGCATCTGAACCAATCAAACACTCACACCCAGTCAACAGATCTGGGTTTAATCCATCCCTGTTCTTTAGCCCACTCTGCCACCCCAGTTCAGACATGGCCATATGCAAATCAGTCTGACCCTGTGCCTCAAGGGAACAGTCCAGATCTAACTGCCAAGCCAAGCCTTCCCTAGAACATAAACAAGCTTCCTAGGACCGGTTATTGGCATTACAGCCGTCTTCAGCTAGGCTTGCTTGAATCAAGTGGCAAAGTGAGCAAGGGACTCACGTCTGAGCATACCCTGCCAACCTATGGCAAACAAAGTGATACAAAAGGGGGTGGTGATGGATGGAGCATCTGAACTAATCAAACACTCAATCCCAGTAAACAGATCTGGGTTTAATCCATCACCGTTCTTTAGCCCACTCTGCTACCGCAGTTCAGACATGGCCATATGCAAATCAGTCTGACCCTCTACCTCATGGGAACAGTCCAGCCGGAACTGCCAAGCCATGCCTTTCTGGACCAGAAACAAGCTTCCCAGGACCGGTTTCAGGCATTACAGCCGTCTTCAGCCAGGCTTGCTTGAATTCAGTGGCAAAGTGAGCAAGGGACTCACGTCTGAGCAAACCCTGCCAACTTATGGTAAACAAAGCGGGACAAAAGGGGGTGGTGATGGATGGAACATCTGAACCAATCAAACACTCACACCCAGTCAGCAGATCTGGGTTTAATCCATCAACGTACTTTAGCTCACTCTGCCACTCCAGTTCAGAAATAGCCATATGAAAATCAGTTTGACCCTGTGCCTCATGGGAACAGTCCAGCCTGAACTGCCAAGCCATGCCTTCCCTTGACCGGAAACAAGCTTCCTAGGACCGGTTTCTAGCATTACAGCCGTCTTCATCAAGGCTTGCTTGAATCCAGTGGCAAAGTGAGCAAGGGACTCACGTCTGAGTATACCCTGCCAACTTATGGCAAACAAAGCGGAAAACTTACCGGAAACAAGCTTCTGAGGACCGGTTTCTGGCATTCCAGCCATCTTCAGCCCGGCTTGCTTGAATCCAGTGTGTAAAGTGAGCGAGGGACTCACGTCTGAGCATACCCTACCACACTTAAGAAGGCCAAAAGCGGAACAAAAGGGGGTGGTGATGGACGGAGCATCTGAATCAATCAAACACTCACACCCAGTCAAAAGATATGGGTTTAATCCATCACCGTTCTTTAGCCCACTCTGCCACCCCAGTGCAGACATGGCTATATGCAAATCAGTCTGACCCTGTGCCTCATGGGAACAGTCCAGCCAGAACTGCCAAGCCATGTCTTCCCTGGACTGGAAACAAGCTTCTGAGGACCGGTTTCTGTCATTCCAGCCGTCTTCAGCCCGGCTTGCTTGAATCCAATGTGTAAAGTGAGCAAGGGACTCACGTCTGAGCATACCCTGCCACACTTATGAAGGCCAAAATCTGTACAAAAGGGGGTGGTGATGGACGGAGCATCTGAATCAATCAAACACTCACACCCAGTCAAAAGATCCGGGTTTAATCCATCACCGTTCTTTAGCCCACTCTGCCACCCCAGTTAAGACATGGCTATATGCAAATCAGTCTGACCCTGTGCCTCATGGGAACAGTCCAGCCCGAACTGCCAAGCCATGTCTTCCCTGGACCGGAAACAAGCATCTGAGGACCGGTTTCTGGCATTCCAGCCGTCTTCAGCCCGGCTTGCTTGAATCCAGTGGCAAAGTGAGCAAGGGACTCACGTCAAGAGCATACCCTGCCACACTTATGAAGGCCAAAAGCGGTACAAAAGGGGGTGGTGATGGACGGGGCATCTGAATCAATCAAACACTCACACTCAGTCAAAAGATATGGGTTTAATCCATCACCGTTCTTTAGCCCAATCTGCCACCCCACTTCAGACATGGCCATATGCAAATCAGTCTGAAATGTGCCTCATGGGAACAGTCCAGCCCAAACTGCCAAGCCCTGCATTCCCTGGACCGAACAAACAAGCTTCCTAGGACCGGTTTCTGGCATTACAGCCATCTTCAGCCAGGCTTACTTGAATCCAGTGGCAAAGTGAGCAAGGGACTGATGTCTGAGCACACCCTGCCAGCTTATGGCAAACAAAGCGGTAAAAAAGGGGGTGGTGATGGACGGAGCTTCTGAACCAATCAAACACTCACACCCAGTCAACAGATCTGGGTTTAATCCATCCCTGTTCTTTAGCCCACTCTGCCACCCCAGTTCAGACATGGCCATATGCAAATCAGTCTGACCCTGTGCCTCAAGGGAACAGTCAAGACCTAACTGCCAAGCCAAGCCTTCCCTAGAACATAAACAAGCTTCCTAGGACCGGTTATTGGCATTACAGCCGTCTTCAGCTAGGCTTGCTTGAATCAAGTGGCAAAGTGAGCAAGGGACTCACGTCTGAGCATACCCTGCCAACCTATGGCAAACAAAGTGATACATAAGGGGGTGGTGATGGATGGAGCATCTGAACTAATCAAACACTCAATCCCAGTAAACAGATCTGGGTTTAATCCATCACCGTTCTTTAGCCCACTCTGCTACCGCAGTTCAGACATGGCCATATGCAAATCAGTCTGACCCTCTACCTCATGGGAACAGTCCAGCCGGAACTGCCAAGCCATGCCTTTCTGGACCAGAAACAAGCTTCCCAGGACCGGTTTCAGGCATTACAGCCGTCTTCAGCCAGGCTTGCTTGAATTCAGTGGCAAAGTGAGTAAGGGACTCACGTCTGAGCAAACCCTGCCAACTTATGGTAAACAAAGCGGGACAAAAGGGGGTGGTGATGGATGGAACATCTGAACCAATCAAACACTCACACCCAGTCAGCAGATCTGGGTTTAATCCATCAACGTACTTTAGCTCACTCTGCCACTCCAGTTCAGAAATAGCCATATGAAAATCAGTTTGACCCTGTGCCTCATGGGAACAGTCCAGCCTGAACTGCCAAGCCATGCCTTCCCTTGACCGGAAACAAGCTTCCTAGGACCGGTTTCTAGCATTACAGCCGTCTTCATCAAGGCTTGCTTGAATCCAGTGGCAAAGTGAGCAAGGGACTCACGTCTGAGTATACCCTGCCAACTTATGGCAAACAAAGCGGAAAACTTACCGGAAACAAGCTTCTGAGGACCGGTTTCTGGCATTCCAGCCATCTTCAGCCCGGCTTGCTTGAATCCAGTGTGTAAAGTGAGTGAGGGACTCACGTCTGAGCATACCCTACCACACTTAAGAAGGCCAAAAGCGGAACAAAAGGGGGTGGTGATGGACGGAGCATCTGAATCAATCAAACACTCACACCCAGTCAAAAGATATGGGTTTAATCCATCACCGTTCTTTAGCCCACTCTGCCACCCCAGTGCAGACATGGCTATATGCAAATCAGTCTGACCCTGTGCCTCATGGGAACAGTCCAGCCAGAACTGCCAAGCCATGTCTTCCCTGGACTGGAAACAAGCTTCTGAGGACCGGTTTCTGGCATTCCAGCCATCTTCAGCCCGGCTTGCTTGAATACAATGTGTAAAGTGAGCAAGGGACTCACGTCTGAGCATACCCTGCCACACTTATGAAGGCCAAAATCTGTACAAAAGGGGGTGGTGATGGACGGAGCATCTGAATCAATCAAACACTCACACCCAGTCAAAAGATCCGGGTTTAATCCATCACCGTTCTTTAGCCCACTCTGCCACCCCAGTTAAGACATGGCTATATGCAAATCAGTCTGACCCTGTGCCTCATGGGAACAGTCCAGCCCGAACTGCCAAGCCATGTCTTCCCTGGACCGGAAACAAGCATCTGAGGACCGGTTTCTGGCATTCCAGCCGTCTTCAGCCCGGCTTGCTTGAATCCAGTGGCAAAGTGAGCAAGGGACTCACGTCAAGAGCATACCCTGCCACACTTATGAAGGCCAAAAGCGGTACAAAAGGGGGTGGTGATGGACGGGGCATCTGAATCAATCAAACACTCACACTCAGTCAAAAGATATGGGTTTAATCCATCACCGTTCTTTAGCCCAATCTGCCACCCCACTTCAGACATGGCCATATGCAAATCAGTCTGAAATGTGCCTCATGGGAACAGTCCAGCCCAAACTGCCAAGCCCTGCATTCCCTGGACCGAACAAACAAGCTTCCTAGGACCGGTTTCTGGCATTACAGCCATCTTCAGCCAGGCTTACTTGAATCCAGTGGCAAAGTGAGCAAGGGACTGATGTCTGAGCACACCCTGCCAGCTTATGGCAAACAAAGCGGTAAAAAAGGGGGTGGTGATGGACGGAGCTTCTGAACCAATCAAACACTCACACCCAGTCAACAGATCTGGGTTTAATCCATCCCTGTTCTTTAGCCCACTCTGCCACCCCAGTTCAGACATGGCCATATGCAAATCAGTCTGACCCTGTGCCTCAAGGGAACAGTCCAGACCTAACTGCCAAGCCAAGCCTTCCCTAGAACATAAACAAGCTTCCTAGGACCAGTTATTGGCATTACAGCCGTCTTCAGCTAGGCTTGCTTGAATCAAGTGGCAAAGTGAGCAAGGGACTCACGTCTGAGCATACCCTGCCAACCTATGGCAAACAAAGTGATACAAAAGGGGGTGGTGATGGATGGAGCATCTGAACTAAACAAACACTCAATCCCAGTAAACAGATCTGGGTTTAATCCATCACCGTTCTTTAGCCCACTACCGCAGTTCAGACATGGCCATATGCAAATCAGTCTGACCCTCTACCTCATGGGAACAGTCCAGTCGGAACTGCCAAGCCATGCCTTTCTGGACCAGAAACAAGCTTCCCAGGACTGGTTTCAGGCATTACAGCCGTCTTCAGCCAGGCTTGCTTGAATTCAGTGGCAAAGTGAGCAAGGGACTCACGTCTGAGCAAACCCTGCCAACTTATGGTAAACAAAGCGGTACAAAAGGGGGTGGTGATGGATGGAACATCTGAACCAATCAAACACTCACACCCAGTCAGCAGATCTGGGTTTAATCCATCACCGTACTTTAGCTCACTCTGCCACTCCAGTTCAGAAATAGCCATATGAAAATCAGTTTGACCCTGTGCCTCATGGGAACAGTCCAGCCCGAACTGCCAAGCCATGCCTTCCCTTGACCGGAAACTAGCTTCCTAGGACCGGTTTCTAGCATTACAGCCGTCTTCATCAAGGCTTGCTTGAATCCAGTGGCAAAGTGAGCAAGGGACTCACGTCTGAGTATACCCTGCCAACTTATGGCAAACAAAGTGGTACAAAAGGGGGTGGTGATGGGCGGAGCATATGTACAAATCAAACACTCACACCCAGTCAACAGATCTGGCTTTAATCCGACACCGTTCTTTAGCCCACTCTGCCACCCCAGTTCAGACATGGCCATATGCAAATCAGTCTGACCATGTGCCTCATGGGAACAGTCCAGCCGGAACTGCCAAGCCATGCCTTCCCTGGACCAGAAACAAGCTTCCTAGAACCGGTTTCTGGCATTACAGCCGTCTACAGCCAGGCTTGCTTTAATCCACTGGCAAAGTGAGCAAGGGACTCACATCTCAGCATGCCCTGCCAACTTATGGCAAACAAAGCGGTACAAAAGGGGGTGGTGATGGGCGGAGCATATGTACAAATCAAACACTCACACCCAGTCAACAGATCTGGGTTTAATCCATCACTGTTCTTTAGCCCACTCTGCCACCCCAGTTCAGACATGGCGATATGCATATCAGTCTGACCCTGTGCCTCAAAGGAACAGTCCAGACGGAACTGCCAGGCCAAGCCTTCCCTGGAACAGAAACAAGTTTCCTAGGACCGGTTATTGGCATTACAGCCATCGTCAGCCAGGCTTGCTTGAATCCAGTGGCAAAGTGAGCAAGGGACTCACGTCTGAGCATACTCTGCCAACTTATGGTGAACAAAGCGGTACAAAAGGGGCTGGTGATGGACGGAGCATCTGAACCAATCAAACACTCACACCCAGTCAACAGATCTGGGTTTAATCCATCACCGTTCTTTAGCCCATTCTGCCACCCCAGTTCAGACATGGCCGTATGCAAATGAGGCTGACCCTGTGCCTTATGGGAAAAGTCCAGCCCGAAATGCCAAGCCATGCCTTCCCTGGACTGGAAACAAGCTTTCTAGGACCGTTTTCTGGCATTACAGCCGTCTTCAGCCAGGCTTGCTTGAATTCAGTGGCAAAGTGAGCAAGGGACTCACGTCTGAGCATACCCTGCCAACTTATGGCAAAGAAAGTGGTCCAAAAGGGGGTGGTGATGGGCGCAGCATCTGTACCAATCAACCACTCACACCCAGTCAACAGATCTGGGTTTAATCCATCACCGTTCTTTAGCCCACTCTGCCACTCCAGTTCAGAAATAGCCATATGAAAATCAGTTTGACCCTGTGCCTCATGGGAACAGTCCAGCCCGAACTGCCAAGCCATGCCTTCCCTTGACCGGAAACTAGCTTCCTAGGACCGGTTTCTAGCATTACAGCCGTCTTCATCAAGGCTTGCTTGAATCCAGTGGCAAAGTGAGCAAGGGACTCACGTCTGAGTATACCCTGCCAACTTATGGCAAACAAAGTGGTACAAAAGGGGGTGGTGATGGGCGGAGCATATGTACAAATCAAACACTCACACCCAGTCAACAGATCTGGCTTTAATCCGACACCGTTCTTTAGCCCACTCTGCCACCCCAGTTCAGACATGGCCATATGCAAATCAGTCTGACCCTGTGCCTCATGGGAACAGTCCAGCCGGAACTGCCAAGCCATGCCTTCCCTGGACCAGAAACAAGCTTCCTAGAACCGGTTTCTGGCATTACAGCCGTCTTCAGCCAGGCTTGCTTTAATCCACTGGCAAAGTGAGCAAGGGACTCACATCTCAGCATGCCCTGCCAACTTATGGCAAACAAAGCGGTACAAAAGGGGGTGGTGATGGGCGGAGCATATGTACAAATCAAACACTCACACCCAGTCAACAGATCTGGGTTTAATCCATCACTGTTCTTTAGCCCACTCTGCCACCCCAGTTCAGACATGGCGATATGCATATCAGTCTGACCCTGTGCCTCAAAGGAACAGTCCAGACGGAACTGCCAGGCCAAGCCTTCCCTGGAACAGAAACAAGTTTCCTAGGACCGGTTATTGGCATTACAGCCATCGTCAGCCAGGCTTGCTTGAATCCAGTGGCAAAGTGAGCAAGGGACTCACGTCTGAGCATACTCTGCCAACCTATGGTGAACAAAGCGGTACAAAAGGGGCTGGTGATGGACGGAGCATCTGAACCAATCAAACACTCACACCCAGTCAACAGATCTGGGTTTAATCCATCACCGTTCTTTAGCCCATTCTGCCACCCCAGTTCAGACATGGCCGTATGCAAATGAGGCTGACCCTGTGCCTTATGGGAAAAGTCCAGCCCGAAATGCCAAGCCATGCCTTCCCTGGACAGGAAACAAGCTTTCTAGGACCGTTTTCTGGCATTACAGCCGTCTTCAGCCAGGCTTGCTTGAATTCAGTGGCAAAGTGAGCAAGGGACTCACGTCTGAGCATACCCTGCCAACTTATGGCAAAGAAAGTGGTACAAAAGGGGGTGGTGATGGGCGCAGCATCTGTACCAATCAACCACTCACACCCAGTCAACAGATCTGGGTTTAATCCATCACCGTTCTTTAGCCCACTCTGCCACCCCAGTTCAGACATGGCTATAGGCAAATCAGTCTGACCCTGTGCCTCATGGGAACAGTCCAGCCCGAACTGCCAAGCCATGTCTTCCCTGGACCGGAAACAAGCTTCCGAGGACCAGTTTCTGGCATTCCAGCCATCTTCAGCCCGGCTTGCTTGAATCCAGTTGCAAAGTGAGCAAGGGACTCACGTCTGAGCATACCCTGCCAACTTATGGTAAACAAAGCGGTACAAAATGTGGTGGTGATGGACGGAGCATCTGAACCAATCAAACACTCACACCCAGTCAACAGATCTGCATTTAATCCATCACTGTTCTTTAGCCCACTCTGCCACCCAAGTTCAGACATGGCCATATGCAAATAAGTCTGACCCTGTGCCTCATGGGAACAGTCCAGCCCGAACTGCCAAGCAAAGCCTTCCCTGGATCGGAAACAAGCTTCCTAGGACCGGTTTCTGGCATTACAGCCGTCTTCACTCAGGCTTGCTTGAATCCAGTGGCAAAGTTAGAAAGGGACTCACGTCTGAGCATACCATGCCAACCTATGGCGAACACAGCAGTACAAAAGGGGGTGGTGATGGACGGAGCATCTGCACCAGTCAAACACTCACACCCAGTCAACAGATCTGGGTTTATTCCATCACCGTTCTTTAGCCCACTCTGCCACCCCAGTTCAGACCTGGCCATAGGCAAATCCGTCTGACCCTGTGCCTCATGGGAACATTCTAGCCGGAACTGCTAATCTATGCCTTCACTGGACATTGGCAGTCTTTTTTTTCATGCAACAAACCATGTTGTGTTTGTTGCATTGCAGTTTCTACTTCATGTATGGCTATTGCTACTTCATTTTCGATTGTTGTCTGTCCCAGTGGATCTTGACTCAGTGGACCATAACTTTAACTATCTTGAGAATTTTCCCTAGCTATTTCAGCTGAAATAGTACTTTCTTGTTCAATGTCATCATTTAACATTTGTAGATATGTAAGGAAAATTGTGCACTGAATACTATCTTTACCTAAAAGAATCTTTATAGCACTCGAAATCTCCAAGTAATTCTGTTTCACTACACCAAGACTTAAACAGTTGCAGAAGTGCTAAATAGAAATATTTCCTCTTCTCTGGACTTTTGCATCTGAGTTTTCTGTTGTTAATAGGATTTCCTTTGGCATGTTTTACCAAAAATCTGTCACATCCAAATACTGCATATTTTTCTTCTTTAAAATGTTCTGTAACTTTTCTATTAAAGCTGTAAAGTTGAAGTATTTCATAGAGGTATAGGTTTTCGTGATGTCCCCTTTTGGGATAATAGATATCCAACATATTAGTTTTAACAATATCTGTACTTTCTGGTTCATTCGGTGCTAAGTATTCGATTTCTTGAAAAGATTTCAATACTCTATTGCGTGTGGTGGCAAGAACTATACTTACCCAAATGATTCCGCTTGACTTTGAATATAAACTGGTTGAGCTCAAGTGATCCAAACATTCATAGGATCCAATCTCTTGATGGGAAAGCAGTTTCAATGGAAGCTGTACAATTTCCTGCAAAGACTTTTGTGAAATTTCTTCCCAAATTTCTTTCATCTATGTCTTTTTAGATTTGGTTATATATGTTTTACATAGCGAGCTACATCAATTGAATTAACTGCAACATACTGGATATCTATGTTTGCATTCAAAATTTTCATAATAACTGGATTGTAGTCATAAATGTACCTTGAAGCTTCTGTTCTTTTTAATTATAGGATGTGGGAACCCAAGCTCCCATTTTGAATACAGTTTCCCTTTACACTTGTATTTTCGACGGCAGTATTTTCCACTTTGATGACTTTGAAACAGTAAAACTTTTTGTCTTCAGCTCTTTTCTCCTTAATCCAATGTTTTTGTTTACCAATAAATGTAAATATCTGAAAAACAAAGATAAGTTTCTATACTTTGTTAAATAATTGTATACTTGTGAAATAATATACATCAATATTGTTAAAAATAAATAAACAAATACTTTCAATTCAATTGCAAATGTCTCCATAATACATAAATATTTAGAATATTGTACTTTACACATTAGCAAGCTTGTCACAAGAACACGCAACTTTGAACAGTAACATGGTTCAGATTGGTGTTTTAAATTTGGCTAGTCCCAAAATTCTGAGCAGTTGGTGAAAACTGAAGCTACAACAGAAAAGTGACATTTAAGACATGCTTGCACAATTAGTAGTGATTAGGCTACTTACTGTGAGTCTGTGTAAATGTACACTTGAAGTAGGCCATATAAGTTTAGGTGTCTGCTTGAAATGAGAAATGCAGTCTGTCAAATTTAAAAGTCTGCCTGCTCTTGTGAGTGAGGTATGTGTCTACTTCCACATTTATGGTCTCACGTGTTGTGCATCTGAAGATGCAAGCTTGAAAACCTGGTCGATTTTGAAACTGGTGGACAAATCTCACAGTACTGCCCTGTCATTCGGTAGCAGTGCCTGTGATGTCTTCTGTATGAAGGTGTTGTGCAGTCTCTCACATGGAATGTTCAATATCTAGGTGCTGTGTCAAAAAAGCAAAACGTAATACATAGACTTTGTTTTACACAAATCTAGAGAGCATGTGCTATGAAACACAGGTTTTCAACTATATGTATGTTTTGTTATGTATCATGCCACTCGCAAAAGGCGCAGACTGATGCATGGATGCTTTGAGAAACATGGTGAGACTTAGAGTGACATGGAAAGGGTTACTGTTTTACTTTTGGCTAGGCCAAAGATTCTGAGCCATTGCTGAAAACTGAAGCAGCAAGAGAAAAGTGAAGTTGAAGACATGTTGCCAAAACGATTAGTGATTAGGCTTCTTGCTATGAGTCTGTGGAAAGTTATACTTGAAGTAGGCCTTATACGTTCAGGTGTCTGCTTTAAATGAGAAATGCAGTCTGTCAAGTTTAAAAGTCTGTGTGCTCTTGTGAGTGACGTATGTGTCTACTACATCTATTGTCTGATATGTTATCCATCTGAAGATGGTAACTTGAATACCTGATCAATTTTCCTACTAGTGGACAATTCTCTCAGTTCTACTATGTCATTCAGTCTCACAGTCTCTGATGTCTTCTGTATGAGGGTGTTGTGGAGTCTCTCACATAGCCTGATCAATATCCATGTGCTCTGTTTTAAAAGCTGAAAGGAAAATATGGACTTTCTTTTACAAAAATTTAGAGAGCATGTGCTGTGAAACACAGGTATTCAACCATATGTATGTTTTATGTATCATACCACTAGCAAAAGGCACAGACTGATACATGCATGCTTTGAGAAACATGGTGAAACTTATAACAGTGACATGGGAAGGGTTGCTGTTTTGAATTTGGCTAGTCCCAAGATTCTGAGCAGTTGTTGAAAACTGAAGATCAAAGAGAAAAGAGAGGTTTAAGACATGTTGGCAAAAGGATTACTGATTAAGCTACTTGCTACCAGTGGAAAAATCTCTCAGTAAAGCTCTGTCAATCTGTCGCACAGCCTGTGATGTATTCTGTGTATAGGTGTTATGAAGCCTTTCAAATAGCCCATTCAATACTCAGCAACAACATCATTCATGACATGGTCAGTGATATCACTAATGGCATCTCAAATGACTGATCACATCATCGACAGAATCTCTGAAATGCCCACTCATACTCCAATATAACCTTTCATACTCCCACTCCAACACTAGAATTCTGAAAAACATTGACACACCCATACCAGTACTTTCACACCCACTCATTGGTTCATATGTCTACATATACATACATTTGGTCACTCATATAGCCACTCATACACCAACTCACTCACTAATAGAGCCACTGATATATCCACTTGTAGACCCATACAGCCACTCATACATAGTCAATCACTCATAGAGTTACTCACCTACCTACTCACTCACCTATAGGTCAATCATACAGCCATTTACTCACTTATACAGTTATATCAATCAATCAAAATACTGGTAAAGCGCTCTACTTACCCGTGAAGGTCTCAAGGCTCTGAAGGGAGGGGGTGCCAGGTCTTGAGGAGTCATCTGAAGGTGAGCAGGTCTTGGGTAAGTCGTAGGTGGGTGGGGAGGAAGATCCAGGTCTTGGCAGCGAGGAAAGAGAAGGATCTGCCACCAGAGGTTGTTCGTTGGATGCGGGGGATAGCGGCAAGGGCGAGGCCGGTGAAGCGGAGCTGGTGGGTGGGGGTGTAAAAGCTGAGTCAGCTGTTCAGGTAGGCTGGTCCGGTGTTGCGGAGTGCTTTGTGTGCATGGGTGAGGAGCTTCAAGGTGATCTTCTTGTCGATGGGGAGCCAGTGTAGGTCTCTCAGGTAGGGGGTGATATGGTTGCGGTGGGGGACATTGAGCATCAGTTGGGCGGAGGGGTTTTGGATGAATTGGAGTCATCGTAGGTGTTTGGCTAGGATTCCTGCATAGAGTGTGTTGCCGTAGTCCAGCCTGCTGCTGACGAGGGCCTGTGTCACTGTTTTTATTGTTTCGATCGGGTTCCACTTGTACATCCTGTGAAGCATGCGGAGGGTGTTGTAGCAGGAGGAGGAGATGGCGTTGACCTGCTTCGACATGGAGAGGGAGGAGTCGAGGATGAAGCCTAGGTTGCGTGCGTGGTCCGTCGGTGTCGGTGCTGCTCACAGCGTGGTGGGCCACCAGGAGTAGTCCTAGGCGGAGGGGCTGGGTCCGAGGATGAGGTCCTCCATCTTGTCCGAGTTCAGCTTCAGACGGCTGCTCCTCATCCAATCCGCAATGGCCTTCATTCCCTCGTGGAGGTTGGTTTTGGCGGTGTAAGGGTCCTTGGTGAGGGAGAGGATGAGCTGGGTGTCGTCAGCGTAGGAGATGATGTTGAGGTCGTGCAGGCAGGCCACTTGTGCGAGGGAAGGCATGTAGATGTTGCCGCAGATGATGTCGGTGGCTTTGGATGGGAAGGGCGGGAGGCGGATGCTCTGGGTTCTGCCGGAGAGGAAGGACGTGGTCCAGTCGGGGGCCTTCTCTTGGATTCCGGCTTCTTGGATGGGTGTCATTAGAGTGTGGTGTCAAACCGTGTCAAAGACGGCTGACAGATCCAGGAAGATGAGGGGTGATGTTTTGACGTTGTCTAGCTGGCGCCTGATGTCATCTGTGGCGGCGATGAGGGCTGTCTCAGTGCTGTGGTTTCACCTGAATCCGGACTGGGACAGGTCTAAGATGTTGTTGTCCTCAAGGTGGCGGGCCAGTTGTGTGTTGACGATTTTCTCGATGACCTTCGTCGGGAACGGGAGCAGGGAGATGGGCCTGAAGGTTTTGCGGCCAGTGGGGTCCGCCTTCGGCTTCTTGAGGAGGGCGCTGATCTCGGCATGCTTCAAGCTTTTCGGGAATGTCGATGTCTCGAATGATATGTTGATGACCTTCCGTACTTGGGGTGTGCTGGCTGCGTCTGCTTTGTAGAATACGAGGTGTGGGCAGGGGTCTGACGGTGATCCAGAGTGGATGGAGTTCATGATCTTGCGTGTCTTGTCATCGTTGATGATGGACCAGGAGGTCAGGTGGTTGGTGCGGGTGTTGTTCACAGGGGGGGGTCTGGTGTAGTCAGGGTGGTCGCGGTGTTATGGCTGTCGTGGATGTCAGCGATTTTGCAGTGGAAGAAGGTGGTCAGTGAGTCGCACAGTACTTGTGAGGGCGGGATGTCGTTGGCCTTGGCTCTGGCGTTGGAGAGTTCCTTCACGATGCTGAAGAGCTCTTTGCTATCTTGTGCGTTGTTGACCAGGCGGTCTTTGAAGGAATATCTCTTGGCTAATCTGATGAGGTTGTGATGTCTGCGGGTGGCATCCTTGTGGGCTGTGAGGCTGTTCGGTGTGTGTTTGTGAAGCCAGTTCTTCTCCAGTTTCCAGCATTCACGTTTGGAGGTCTGGAGCTCTTCGTTGAACCAGGTGGCTTTCTTGCTGGTGTGGTTTTTGGAGGGTTGCTTGAGTGGGGCGAGGGTGTTGGCGCAGTCGTTGATCCACTGTCTGCGGTTGAGGTTGGTGGGCAGGCTCTGCACGAGGGTCGCGGTCAGCTGTTCCCTGGTGACTTTGCTCCAGCAGCGATGGGGCAGCTTTTGGGTGCAGTGGTGCGTGGTAGGTTTCTTGGTGCGTGGTCGGTCCAGTGGAGTTTGGTGGTGTAGTTGAAGGTGACGTGGGTGCTTGTGGAGAAGATGGGGTTGAGAGTGTGGCCGGCGATGTGGGTGGGAGCGGTGACGAGTTGTCTGAGGCCAAGGTTGACGAGGTTGTTGATCAGGGGGGAGTTGGCGTTGTTCTCGAGGTGGAAGTTCAGGTCCCCGAGGAGGATGTAGTCCATGGAGGCGAGTGCGTGGGTGCTGGTGAGGTCGGCGATGGAGTCGGTGAACTATGCCCAGGGTCCGAGGGGTCTGCAGATGAGGGTTCCTCTGAGGTTGCTTTGGGGGTCGGTGTAGATCCGGAAGTGCAAGTGTTCTGCGGTGTTGATGGTGTTGTTTGTGTTGGCGGAGACCTTGAGGGTGGACTTGTGGGCGATGGCTATTCCTCCTCCAACTCCGTTGGTGCGATCGTTGCAAGTGATCTTGTAGCCGTCCGGGATGGCTATGGCGATGTCGGGCGCCGAGGAGTCGTTCCACCAGGTCTCGGTCAGGAAGGCAACATCTGGGGCAGAAGTATTGAGCAGGTCCCAGAGCTCAACGGCGTGTTTGCGTGCGGAGCGGGTGTTGAGGAGTATGCAGCGAAGGTGGTTGGGTCCAGTCCTTGGATGTTTGGTAGCTCTGTCCCAGGTGAAGCTGCAGGTGCGGCAGGAAAAAGGTCGGTGGGTGTGTTTTGGGGAAGCCTGGAAGCAGCTGTGGTCTCGTCCGGCGTGGAGAGCGAGGAGGGTGCAGGTGTCATATCGGAGCCTGGCGTTGTGGTGTTCGTGGGTCAAGGGGCTCCGGCACTGAGCGCGGTCCAGACGCGGACGGGCACAGACGGGCTTGCCTCTGGCACACCTCAGGCGCGCCAAAGGCGCAGCCGCACAGCGCCCGCCATATAAAGCGGGAAGGGAGGGAGGATCAGCTGCGAGGCAGGAGCGGGTTGGCAAATGGACGGCAAGCGGGAAGGGCAGAAGGGGAGCACTGGCAGGAACGGCAGACACACACACTCATTTATTCATACAGATTCTAACACATACTCACTCACCTATATAGTCATTGAAACAAGCACACACTCACCCATACAGCCTCTTTTGCAATCACTCTGTCAAACATAGTCACTTATATACTCCAACACTCACCAATACTGCCTTTTACATATACAATTACTCACCCACATACCAATGACATATCCATTCACTAACCGACGCAGCCATACACACACTCATTCACCCATACAGCCCCTTACATATATACTCAGCACCCATAGAGCCACTGACTCACCCACACACTCATCCATACATGCATTTACACACACCCTCACCCCTACACAGGCCTTGAGACACCTGTAAATGTACTCAGAAAGCCAACAACTCACCCATTCAGAAACTCATGTACCCACTCACACACCTATGCAACCTCTTAGACACCAACTGACAGAAATATACAGACATTCACACAAGTCACTCACCCATACATTTATTGAGACAGTCAATTATTCACTTACACAGTTACCAACACACCAGCTAAATCATCCAATCAGGCACTCATACACCCACTGATTCACCATTAACACCTTGGTATGTATATTTAACATTCCTAAATCATTTAAAAACTCTCACAGTCAATGGATGTGTTGTCATTGACCTTGTCATGAGTGATGTAATATATGAGTTAATTAGCAGTGCATTGCGGGTGTGAGTTAGAGTTAGTTGATCAAAGTATAACTGCTTAATTTCTCTGGTTTTGTATAAAGGAAATGTGAGCCTAACTATTACATCCCTGAAACTTTTGTTTTTCTCATTGAATTTTTAAGGTTTTTTAAATTTCTATTTCCAAACAATACCGCCCTGTAACCTTTGGTTTGTTTCATGGAATTTTCAGGGTTTTTAAAAAATGTTAATTCCTAACATTCAGTTATCTTTATTTCGATAATTTCATCATAAAATACTTTGTACATATAAAAATACATCCACAGGGTAGGAGTACAATGATTCATTTAAATAGAATAAGATACAAATTTGTGAGCATTAAAAAAGCACTAACTTTAAAAATTGAGATTAATGCAGTTAAAACGTAGTAAAAATACAGTAAAAATACAGTAGTGACAATAGAAATAAAACTGAAATCGGATCACCACGCAACTACGGGTTGGCCCGAATGATCCACACCCAACCTCGAAATTTTGCCACAGCAATTACTATCGGTTCGCTCGAGTCGTACCTCAGGATCCTTAAAGCTACTGACCCTACCCTTGTGCCCAAATTTCTACAGATGGGTTTTAGCCATTTAACACGTGGGGCTTCATAAGCCGGACATTCAAAGAATTCATGTCCAATGGATTCCCTAGGGTCAGTACACCAGCAACAGAATTCGGTCACCTGTCCCTTAAAGTGTTTGGTAAAAGTTCGAATGGGTAGGGATCCTACCATTAGCTGGTAATAGAGTTTTCTGTCGCTGGACTTGTCCCAGTACTCTTCTAGCGAAGGATCACTTTTAAACTCCAAGAACATACCAGTAAGCGAGGTAGCTGACGATTCTTTAAATCGATTCTGGCCTATCAAGGAACAGTATAGGCTTTTGTATAGTTTTTTTGGGGGGAAGGGATTATTAGCGGGATCAGACCACAGATTACCCAGGCCCATAGACTCCAGGAGCAACCTAATTTTCTTAAACTATGGTATGTTTCCCGAACCCAAAATGGATCTAACGTCGAGTATTGCCTTTGCGTAGAGGACTAATTCAGGGGTGGTCCAGATCCTCCTCCATAGGGCCACTGGTTTGAATCGTGCAATGTCATCAATAGAATGGCAGCCTAAATCCATTAATAGTGGACCAGTGGGACTAGAACAGGGAAGACCTGTGAGAGTCCTTAAAAATGTATTTTGTATTTTGACCGGAGAGGATAGGTCCCCAAAACCCCATAGGTCCGCACCGTACAAGATCACTGAACCTATCCTGGAGTTATAAATCTTCAACGCGGGGCCAACCCTTTTGGTCTGGGACATTCTCTGTTCTTTAACCAAACACCCTGAAAGCTGGGAAAACTTGAGGGATAGAGTGTCAATTTGGAGCTTCCAACTCATCTTTCTCTCTAAAAATATCCCAAGGTAGGTCATTACATTAGTCTGTTCAAGCTTGGTGTTATTCAGTGTGGCATGGCCTACTATGGGTCTCCCCTTACTAAGGACCATAAACTTGGTTTTGATGACATTAACCTGAAGGTCATGGTCTTGGCTGAAAACATCAAACCTATCCAAGGCAGCTTGCAGGGCCCTCTGTGTCTGCGAGAGTAGAAGGGTGTCATCCGTAAACATTAGTAATGGATACATTGTGCCACCCAAAGAAGGAGCGTCTGTCGGAAAAGTAGAAAAATACTGCACAACCCTGTTTATAAATAACAAAAAAAGGGTAGGTGCTAAGACACATCCTTGTCTTACACCCCGTGACACTGCAAATCTGTTAGTTACCTGCCCTTGGTTGCCCCAACAAACTTGGGCGTAGTTTGCCTCATGGAGCCTAACTATGACATTTAGAAGGTTCAGAGGCATCCCCAGGCTATCAAGGACCCCCCACAGCTTGGCTCTGGGAACTAGGTCAAATGCTGACCTAAGGTCAACGAAGGCAGCAAACAGAGTGCCACCACCTAGGCTGACTGTTTTCCAGTATATCAGCTGGAACCTAAGGACCTGTTTGATGGTGCTGATACAGGAGCTAAACCCGGCCTGTAGGGGTGATAGAATATCCTCCAACTCTATCCAACTCTGTATTCGTGCCGGGACCATCCTGGCCACAGTTCTTTGAATACAGTTGATTAAACTGATTGGGCGATAATTCCCCGGGCTTAAACGATCACCCTTCTTATATATTGGCAGTATCTCGGCTGGGCAAGAAAGCAATGGAGGGCACCCAGTTGTTTAGATCGTATTTGAAGAGGTCCGCCAGGATTCAGTCAATACCTGGAGCCTTTCCACTAGGGATCTTACTCAAGGCTTCCTCGACTTCTCTACAGTCAAATACAAGGTTGTGCATGTTAGCTGTAGGGCAGGAATCTAAAGGAGAGTTTTCAATTTCCAATTAAGGGCCACAAAACTGGGACTCAAAGTGTTCAACCCAAGTCTCCGCCGGGACATAGTTTATGGGAACCTGGGAGTTGGAGGAGTTGCCCCATTTAACAATATGCTAGAACTTGGTCAGGTTTTTTTGTTTGCTGGCTACATGAAGGTCCTGCCAGTGTTCATTATCCCATTCTTGTTTAGCTCGATTTTTTAACTTTACGGTAGTTAAACCTAGCTAGTCTGATATGGACCATGTTCTTGGATTTAATTTCAGAGGCCAGTTTACCATAGGAATCGCTGCACAGTTTGTTTTACCAATGTTTGCGCTTTGGTTGACCGATTTTGTTATTTGGGTTAATGGGTTTGGAAAAGTATGTTTTAAGGCCAGAAAATAAATCTCCATGGAGTTTTGTGATCTCTCTATTAATGTCTTCCTGAGTAGGAAGAGAGCGCAAAACTTCCAGGGCCCGTGTGACTTCCGTACCAATCTCCGCTAGTGCCCCAGGGTCAACAGCGAACCTTGCCCAGCGCACCCTACGTAAGTTGTTAGTAAGTAGGGTATCGGCAGTGACTAACTCTATGTGAAGTTCACATCAAGGGATGCTGTTCAGCTGGAGGCTGACTACAAGCGGGTTGTGGTCACTTTGTGGGCGGTCCAAAATCTCCATATCCCTTAGAGTTGATCATAATTCAACTTTTAGGAGGGCGTAGTCTATTCGGCTTTTACGTAGGCCGTTATCAAAGGTGTTCCTGCCAATTTTGTCGGAGACCGTCCATCCATTTGCCGCCCTGTAGCCGCACTCTAAACAGAGGCCCATCCACTGTAGGGCCGATTCGGTCCATTTCTTGATGGGTGTAAGATCAAGAATGGGGATGTTCCATTGGGCATCCGCTTCTGTTTGCAGAGTTTCCCCGTCTACACTCAGAGGCTCAAAAGAGCAATTTAGGTTCCCTACTAATATTACATTAATATCGGGGCTAACTGAATCCAAGAACCCATCCAATTTTAGGAAGGTCTCAGTACCACGCCCTCCGGGCTGACCTCTATTATAAACATTGACAATGAGGATATCAGGACAATCCCAAATATGCAACAGAATAACTAAGAGATTCCAACTGTCAATGACTAACTCGGTGGGTCTGCAGTTAATACTTTGCCTCACCCATATGCTGAGGCCACCTGAGGGTCTGACCTTTGCCCCTCTAACTGCTGCTTTGTAGAAGTTGAGATGACCAGGTAGGTGCACGGGATCCACTATCCACGTCTCCTGAAAGGCTAGAATGTCGTAACTCTCCACCCAGGCAGACCACTCGGCAATGGGGATTTTACTCCTTAACCCTGTTATGTTCCATGAAACCACAGTGAGTAAATGGGCGTTCCTGTCGACAAGCTCTTGGGGCAGAGACGTAGCGGTTTGACTATTCGAGTCGTCGATGTTACCATAAATAGGACACCCGTACTCGCAAGAACTGGGTTCATTGAACGAACACTCTCCCATTTCCAGGGGGTCCTCCCCGGCCGGTGGAACTATAACAGGATTCAAAGACAAATAGCAAAATGGATTCATGCCCAGAGCGCTCACTGAGGGAACAGATTGGACAAGTGATTGGACAATCTTTCCCTACACACAATTGCCCCTCCTTTAAGGTGCTACTAAATAAGTTCTCCTCCACGACAGTACAACCTTTCCCCCTATGCCTAACAGGGCGTATATGTTCATGGCTAAAGGCCAGTCAGTCCACCCCTTCCAGATTACTCAATGGCTCAAATCGGTCAAACAGAGGGAAGTGGGACACCTGTCTGGATGGACCATAAGGGCGTTCGGGGATCGTTTCCCAGCCCTCACTATTGACATAATGAGCACCATACAAAGATTTGGGATAAAATTACAGCCAGTCAAGAGTAAGAATACCTGCATCAGCCAGATTTCTAGGATGGTAACAGATGTGCCTAACCACTCTAGGGTCCCTGAAGTTTATAATTATGCAATCGCCCTCTAAATTCTTTGGTCTGGTGCCCAACCATTTCACCCTTCTACAGAGCAAAAGTTCTGCGCTTATGTTGGGAGGGAGAGATCTCTTTTCATTTAGCCAAAAGATTACCTTATTCTTGAGCTCACTATGGGACTCTAGCAGGTCTTGTTTAAGCTCTGGGATTCCTGTTGTAATTATGTGTATAGGGTGCTGACTCTGAGGGTAAATTAATACATTGGGGCTTTGATAATTCCTAACTATAACGTACTTGTACCTTTTTGTTTCTTCAGTGAATTTCATTTTTTTTTAAGTACCAAAAGTGTTTGCAGAATGGTTCTAAAACAAGTAGTGTTCCAGGAGATACGTTTGCAGAGTGGTGCAGAAAGAGGGCATGGCCTCCCTGGACCTCTTAGCAAACTGACTGCGTGGAAGGTGCCTTACATAAAAGGAGGTGTAGTTGGCCCCCAACGACCCTCAATAGCCAATGGGACTACATCCCCAACTACCACTTTACCAGGAGGCATGCTTGCAGAATGGTGGAGAAAGGATGTCCTTGATGATTTTACAGGTAGTGCCTGTATGAATCTTTGAGTGCCATTGCCAAGGACAAACTGCAAATACCAGGTGTTTTTGATGAAGTGTAAATCATGTGTATAGACATATTTTACAGAAATATTCAGTGTATTTATTAAGATGCTAATTTAACTTTCCTCTTCATATACATTAGCTGAAATAACTACATCCAAAATGCATTTTGCTTCTTCACAGAAACACCGAAGGTCGCAATGACATCACTAGTCAAAAATACAAATGACCACATGTAAAACAGATATTTACACATGTTTTACATAAAGTTTGAGTCTAGCTGGTTAGTAACATAACTGTTTAACTTTATTTTAGAAAAAGCAACAGTTGTTCATGGTCTATCATGTTAAAACCTAGCATGGAAAACATCTTTAACTGGCAATCATTTAGAAGGAAACGTGAGGACTATCTACATCACTGGCACCAGCAACAACAATTTCTGGCCAGATTGTGCCTTCAGATGTGCAGACTAATGCAAATGATAGGGCTCCAGAGTTTTCAAGAATTACCATGTATTGCAAGGACTGTAGAGTTGTTATAACTCCTGGTGATCAGTGTGTTACAGCTATTCACAATGCTGCAAAAAATCAAACATGCACATTTTTTTCTCTTTTATACTTTTTGCCTATTTCTCAGTGCACGTGTTTAGTTATTTCTGTCCCAGTTGCCATTTTCATTACCCTAAAAAAGAACAACTTTTTTTAGAACTTTACAAAGCTACAACAGTGTGCAGTCTAAATATCGAATATTTTTTTATCGACTGGACAGAATATTGACTACAGAATATCGACATTGCAGTAATATCGAGGTAAGTAATATCGATGTTAATTTTATCGATTTTTAAGTGTATTTAAAAATATCAAAGTATAGAATATCGAGTAGTTTATATCGAGTGTAGAAAATATCGAATTGTTGTATATGTAAAAAATATCGAATGTTAAAATATAGACTGTCAGAATATCTAAAGAGAAAATATAGACTGTTAAAATATCGATTTGTGGAATGTATAATGTTAAAAATGTTGTATTTTTGTTTTATTCTACTTAAATTTTGTTTATATTTGTTATTTAATGTAATAAAATATGTAAATAATTTAAAAAAAGAATAAAAAATGTAGTTTACAAATAATACAAATTTTTAGGAACTGGTTGTGGGTTTTAAGGGGAATAGGGTGGGAAGTGTTTTAAAATATATAGAATTAAATTAAAATAAATGTATAATAATTGTAAAATGTAGTAAAAATGTATGTGTTAGTAGCAGGTTGTGGGCTATTAGGGGAATAGGGTGGTAGGTGTTTTAAAATAATTTTAAATTATATTTCGAATAGAATTTAAAATTATTTATTTGAAATTTGAAATTGTTTTGAAAATTATTTCGACATTTTTCCAAATTGTTTTTTAGGAATTTCGAAATTAATTTGAAATTAATTTCGAAAATATTTTAAAAATAATTATTTAAATTTAGACAAATATTTGAGAATAATTACTAATTTTATGCGATAATCTTTTTTTTAAATTTAGAAAAAATTTAGAAATTAAAGTAGAAAATTAATAGATTAATTGTTAAATATTTAGATAATTTTTAAAAAATAATTAGGAGGTAAACATTTTATATTTTCCTTAAATTTAGAAATTATTTTTTAAAATAAAATAGAAAATAAATCAAAATTATTATTTGAAATTTGAATATTTAATAGAAATTAATTTATAAATAATGATATAATTTAGATAATTATTTTTTATTCAATTAAAAATTTATGAGAAATTTCTATTTAATTTTTTACATTAAAATTAAAATAATTTACAAAATATATTTTTTAATTTTTTTATTTATTTATAAAATTAAATATGTTTTATTGTATGAAATATATAAAATAATTGGAGTTTTTAAGTTACATAGTTTTAGTGTCCTGCATGTTTAATGAGTTTTTTTTATGGAGTGGAAATTGTAATTTCTAAGGGATGAATGTCCAGTATCTTTTCTTTATCTTTTGTGGGGTGGGAATAGTAATTTATATGGGTTTACTGTCCAACAGCTTCCCTGAGTTTATACTTGGTGGAGTGGGAATAGTAATTTATATGGGTTTAATGTCCAGCACCTCCCCAGACTTTATACTTGGTGGAGTGGGAATAGTAATTTATATGGGTTGAATGTTCAGCACCTTTTCAGAGTTTATAATTGGTGGAGTGGGAATAGTAATTTATATGGGTTTACTGTCCTATACCTTCTCTGAGTTTATAATTGGTGGAGTGGGAATAGTAATTTATATGGGGTTCATGTCCAGCACCTTCTTTGACTTTATACTTGGTGGAGTGGGAATAGTAATTTACATGAGTGTACTGTCCCGCACCTTCTCTAAGTTTATACTTGGTGGAGTGGGAACAGTAATTTATATGGGTTCACTGTACAGCACCTTCTTGACTTTATACTTGGTGGAGTGGGAATAGTAATTTATATGGGTTTACTGTCCAGCACCTTCCCTGAGTTTATACTTGGTGGAGTAGGAATAGTAATTTATATGGGTTGAATGTCCAGCACCTTCCCTGAGTTTATACTTGATGGAGTGGGAATAGTAATTTATATGGGTTTACTGTCCAGCGCCTTCCCTGAGTTTATACTTGGTGGAGTGGGAAGAGTAATTTATATGGGTTGAATGTCCAGCACCTTCCCAGATGTTATACTTGGTGGAGTGGGAATAGTGATTTAGATAGGTTTACTGTCCAGCACCGTCCCTGAGTTTATACTTGGTGGAGTGGGAATAGTAATTTATATGGGTTTACTGTCCAGCACCTTCCCTGAGTTTATACTTGGTGGAGTGGGAATAGTAATTTAGATGGGTTTACTGTCCAGCGCCTTCCCTGAGTTTATACTTGGTGGAGTGGGAATAGTAATTTATATGGGTTGAATGTCAAGCACCTTCCCAGATTTTATACTTGGTGGAGTGGGAATAGTAATTTAGATGGGTGTACTGTCCAGCACCGTCCCTGAGTTTATACTTGGTGGAGTGGGAATAGTAATTTATATGGGTTTACTGTCCAGCGCCTTCCCTGAGTTTATACTTGGTGGCGTGGGAATAGTAATTTTTATGGGTTGAATGTCCTGCACCTTCCCAGATTTTATAGTTGGTGGAGTGGGAATAGTAATTTATATGGGTTTACTGTCCAGCACCTTCCCTGAGTTTATACTTGGTGGAGTGGGAATAGTAATTTATATGGGTTGACTGTCCAGCACCTTCCCTGAGTTTATGCTTGGTCGAGTGGGAATAGTAATTTATATGGGTTTACTGTCCAGCACCTTCTTTGACTTTGTACTTGGTGGAGTGGGAATAGTAATTTATATGGGTTTACTGTCCAGCGCCTTCCCTGAGTTTATACTTGAAATGAAATGAAATGATAAGAGATTTATAAAGCGCATGGCTGCCCTCGAGCGTCCCAGCGCTACTTGGTGGAGTTGGAGTAGTAATTTAGATGGGTTTACTGTCCAGCACCGTCCCTGAGTTTCTACTTGGTGGAGTGGGAATAGTAATTTATATGGGTTTACTGTCCAGCATCTTCCCTGACTTTATATTTGGTGGAATGGAAATAGCAAAAACATTTTAGAGATATACGTTTTGGTTGGTAGAATATTATGATTAATATTTTTTTGTAAAATAATTAACTATAGTAGTAATTTAAATTAGTGTCAAATTAGTAGTAGATTGTTAAAGATCTCACAATTTTTATGATTTAATAAAAATAAATAATAAAAAATGTAAAATATATTTGCATTATATTTTGTTTTGAAAATTAAAAAAGGAGAAACACACATGTTAAAGTGAAAACATTCACAAACTGTTGATTAAGATGTAAAAATAAATGGCAATTAGAGGAAAAGCTTTTATTTGTAGTTTAATTTTGTATGAGAATAGTTTTAAAAAATAAAAACAAATTGCAAGTACATTTTTTATATAAAAAATATTAATAAATTACAATGATTTTTTTATATGTTAATTCACATATATTGCAAATGTCAATTTTTAATGCAAATATTATTACATAGTGTAGAATTTATTTCTTAGCAATAGTTATAAATCACATACAAAATAGATATATTTTAATAGTAAACATGTTGAAAATAATTGTTATATTTGTTGTACATACATTTTTTAGTCTTTTATAGTACAAATTATTGATAGATACATTTTTTACAGATCTCAAAATAGTAACATTTTTTAATATAATTTAAATTAATATTGAAATATTAATAATAATCATTTTTACAAAAGTGAAAAATGAGAAAACATTTTTAAATTGTACATACATTTTATTATCACATTAACATATTTATAGGCATAAGGTTTATCAGAAGGTGAATGATTAAAGTAATTTCAACATTATAATTATTTACAAATTGTACATATAAATAATATTTTCTTTTTAATTCTTTATTAAATAATGTTGTAAATATTTTTTTTAAATAAATATATATTTATAATTATTTAAAAAAATATTAGGAGAAATAATATATAATGTAAGCCTATATTATTAATTTTAAAGTGTAAGAAAATAGAAAATTAATAGGCTTTTCAGTTATACAGGGACTATTTTTTAACCGCGTAATGTTATTATGTTTGATTTGGTACTGCTCGCAGTTGGATGCTGCATCGCGTTGGAGAGGATAAGTTTGTTTTTGTTGTATTTTATAAGCTAGGAAATTTAATTTAAGTGTATATGTGGTTTATTTAGCTTGAGTAGGATTGCAATATATTTCGTAAATTGTGTTTTAGGTGTTAGCTCGAGTGTGATATTTACTGCTTATCGTGTTTTAGTATTAGGGGGCCGATTATGACCGCGGACGGACTTTAGTTCGTCCGCAATCACCGAGGATGAGGGAACGTCCGCATGGTTGTGACAGCCATCCTGGCGGTCACATCCTCTGTTTTTAACATTGCGGCTGGTGCAGCAATGTTAAAAATGCATGCATTGCATTTGTATGTAGAAAGTGCCAGGCACCGTGCAGTGCATGCCGCTTTCTGCATACAAATGCAGGGGGGCACCCCCCACCCCCCCTTCACCTAGGGGGCCAGCAACGGGCCCACGCAGTGAAGATCCATATGCTTTTCCATGGTGGAAAACCCGCCGCGGAAAAGCATGTGATTCACTCAATCCTGATGTGGCTGGCGGTGTCTGATAGACACCGCCAGCCATGTTAGTGCTTTTCCGCCACGGTCGGAAGGCGACCGCGGCAGAAAAGCTGCGGACGGAATTCAAGACCCACCAGCCATCCTAATTTGGCAGTGGGTCTTTGGAGGCTCCGCAGCGGTTTTCCAGCATCCTCCGGGGCGGCGGTGGCTTCCGCCGGCCCGGAGGATGCAGGAAAACCGCGATCATAATCGGCCCCTAGGTGTGTGAAAGATGTTTATATGTTTTAATGTTAGTAAATGCTTATGTTCATAGGATAAAAATGTATTTTTATATGTGTATGGGTGTATTTGTGTGGGTGGGTATGTGTTTTTTCTATTTTTAGGTTGTCGTCGCTCTTTTAGTTTTTGGAGGAGGTCCGTTTTTTTTTAAAGTAGTGTGACGAGTATTATATAATCAGATTTTTACACACATACTTTGTTTTTTGCGATTTCCATGAGCGTTTATTTTTTTAAATTACCATTTCGGGTTTTGAAGGGTATACTCTGTGGATTACATTGGAGAGGAGTAGCCATGGATTTGCTTGTATTTTTTCTTTTTTTTGGGGCTTCCTTGGATTGTATGGTTATTTTGGAATATTTCGTACAGATTTTTATACATTGGATTACTTTTGAAGAAGCGACAAAAACTGTAAGTATATAAGGAAATGTTTTCGGGTGGGAAATCTGTTTAAATGTTTTGCATTTCTATGTTATATGTAACAGTTTGAAAGTAAATTATCAAAATTTGTAAAGGGTAGGTGTTACTCTGCCTGTGGTTGCTTGGAAGGCATTGTGCCATCCTTCAACTGCGTTGTTTGTTTTTGCTTCCTTATTTAGGGTGCTAAGGTAGACATTATGCCAGGCTATTTGAAATTTAGGTTGTCTTCTATGACCTGATCGTTGTAACCTTCCTACCAATGTATCTTCGAAGAAGTCAAGCATAGGGCTTAATTTTTCTTCGTTGCTTCTATAGGAGGGGCTGTCTATTAATAGGTTGTAGTGCTCTGCAACGTCTGTTACAGGAACATAGGCTAGAGAGATACGTTTTTTGATTTGATAAGCAAAGGTGCTATCTGTGCCGTATTGGACACATAGGGGGTCATTCTGTAGACGAGCGGACTTAGTCCACCTGCCATCATACCGGGACACGGGACCGCCCGCCATAAGGGCGGGGGTCTGATCAGGGCATTAGGATGCGTCCGCCACACAGGCGGGCGCATCCTGTATATGTACCATTGCGGCGGGCGGAGCTGAAATCTCAGCCCGCCGCAATGGTAAAAGTGCAAGTTGTGCTTTTCTAAGCGCTACATGAAAAAGCATCAGCTAAAGCCCATTGTAATATGGCGGGCGGTGTCTAACAGACACCACCTCGATATTAATCACTTTCTTCCCCGGTCGGAATGCGACCGGGCGGAAATCAGGCGGGCGGTGTTTCACACCGCCACGGTCCCCTCCGCCATTCTAATATGGCGGGAGGGGGAATTAAGCAATAGATGTCGGGCGGATTTCCTCCGCCAGGCTGGCGGTGGCAACTGCCAGCCTGGCAGAGGAAATCCGCCCAACATCATAATGGACCCCTTAATGTAGATTTTTGTAGATGTCACCATATACATTTATTAAAATGATAAAAGCAACCTTGTATTGCTGTATGTGGGTATATTTTTAGGATACTGTTTATCATTGCTTTTTCAAAATCAATGATAATTTTTTGTAGGAAAGAGTCATTAGTTAGTTGTTTGACTTTGGTTAGGATTTCTTGGTAGGTATATTGTTGTTTGTTTGGTAGGAGGGCATGTAGGAATGGAATATTAGCATTTTGGAAATGACCATGGATAGTGTACAATTGGCAAAAAGGTTTCGGACATACTGCAAAAGTACCATCCATCATCCAAGTTTGGCATTGGTTTAGTTTAGTCATGTTGTCTGCAGTGGCAAACAGTACTATTCTTTTATCTTTTGAGTTGTTGTCATATAGTATAAATGGTTCACTCTTATGAGTTACACAGAGTTCAGGGGGAAATTGAACTTCTTCAAAAGTTTTTGGTGTAGGAGGAGTAGTTGCTGTAGCTCTTTTTTGTCTAGCTATGGTTCTTTTAAGGGAATCTATACTTGGTGGTTGGCTAGAGGCATGTTGGGGTAGAGTACTAAATTGCTGTTTTAGAATAGTACTTGTTGGTGTATCACTAGTAGTGCTAGCTTCTTTAAGGGAATCAAGCGCTTCTCTTATTTCTATTTCTGTAACATTGGGTGGGTGGTTATGTTCCTTAGTATAAGTTACAGTAGTTTCCTGAGTTATAGCTCTCCCATAACATTTGTTAGAATAGTATTTGGTGCATTTCCCAAAAACTTTCATATCTTTCTGGTTCTCTTGAGTGTATACACATCCCATGTAACATAGAAGCATTTTGCCTTTTTGAGAATACACAAATTTAGCTCCTTCAGTCATATTTGCTTTTTGGTGCTAGGAGAGAATAAACATTACATTATTAGACAAGTATTTAAATCATATATTTAGTATTATCATAACATTTATTTGCACGTTAATTATTTACCAGTTTATTTCTTTGTTGAATGCAGTTGTTGGTTTACTTCGAAGTTTTCTTTTTGCTGTATTTTTTCTGTACCTGTTAAGATGGAGAAGATATGTTAGAAGCATGTTTATTTCTTAATGTTTCTTTGGTTTTGGTCAGCTACCTAGTTTTTCCTTAGTTTTCTATTTACTAAGTTTTTTAGATACCTAGGGGTCCATTAGGATGGCGGGCGGGCTTTGCCCGCCCGCCACCCTAACGGAGAAGAGGACCGCCCGCTAACAGTGCGGGGGTCCCGACATATGTATTAGGATGCGCCCGCCACACAGGCGGGTGCATCCTGTATGTCTACCATTGCGGCGGGCGGAGCAGGAATCTCCGCCCGCCGCAATGGTAAAAGTGCACGTTTTGCTTGGCAACGCGCAACACGACAGGCACCGCGCGGTGCCTGCCATGTTGCACTCTGACATGCGGGGGGGTACCCTAGGTACCCCCCATGTGCACCCCCCAAGCCACGGACTCCCAGGGGGCCCGCAAGGGGCCCCCGCAGGGAGTCTCCGCATGCCTTTCCGTGGCGGCATTGCCGCCACGGAAATGCACTGTGTAATGCACATAGTAATATGGCGGGCGGTGTCTACAAGACACCGCCACCATGTTACAGGCTTTCCGCCCCGGCCGCTAGGCGACCGGGGCGGAAAACAGGCGGGCGGTGTTTCCGACCGCTGCGGTCCCCTCCGCCATCGTAATATGGCGGGGGGGAATGCAGGGAAGGATGGCGGGCGGATTGCCTCCGCCAGGGTGGCGGTGGCCACCGCTACCCTGGCGGAGGCAATCCGCCCGCCATCCTAATGGGGCCCCTACTTTTTATATTTTTTCTTTGAAGTGTTGATGTTGTGCAGGTTTTCTATAATTTCTTTTTATCTGTAAAAAATAGGGTAGGAATAAAAGAGATGTTTCAGTTATTTGTTTTCTAAATAGCAGTTAGAAGTTTTAGATTTACGTTTTCTGAATATATAAAGGTGGTAGTACTTACTTTAGATAGGTGTAGCAGATTTTTGGTAGAAGTAAATCCGTTTTCTTTCAGCAAACTGGCAGAGTGTCACCTTCCTTTTTTTGGTGTTTTAGAATACGATTTTAGCAGGTGTCATTTGTCTTTTTATAGGGTGTGTAAAATTGTTGTGAAAGTTTATTGGTTATCCACTTTGATACCTTGTTCTTATTTGTTTATTTGAATTTTTTTACTTGTTTTGGTAATTGTTGTCCTTAAATGGTGGACGCCAATTAGTGTTTTTTTTATGGGTAAAGCAATTTTTTTCAATGTTTAATGGCGTTTTGTTATATTTGAAGAGAAAGAATATTTATTATGTGTGTTAAGCAATGTATAATTATTTGCAATGTTTTGTATGTATTCTAAAATGTATATTTGATGTAAATGTTTTTTTATGTTAGAAATGTTTATTGTATGTAGGATCCTTTTTAAAAAAGATAATATGTATATTTGTGAAGTGTAGATTATGTTTTTTTTAATTATAAAGCGTATTTTGTATGTATTTTGTAAAGTCTATAATAATTTTTTTTCGATATTGTAGTATTCTATATAGTGATGGTCGATATTTTGACGGTGTTTAATGTTAAGGATTGGTGCTCTGTGTTTTTTACATTCGATAATATAGATGGTTGATTATTTAGTAGTCGATAATTTTTTTAATCGATATTGTTGTTTCGATATATTTGTTATTTCTTGTACAAGTATTGGGAGTCAATATTTTTGTAGTCGATAATTTGACATCGATATTTTGTCTAGTCGATATTCGGTCTGTCGAGATTATGTCAGTGATTTAGCTACAACATAAAGCATACAATCGTGTCAATGGGAAATAAAGGAATGTCATTGAATAATCCACTTTTCAACAATAACAAAAAGAAAATGCCCATTTACCAATCTTGTGTAAAAAACAGTGTGCCAACCACACAATTACTTTTGATCCTCTTCTTTTGAGGAAGAAACCAAGTGAAACTCCTGGGTTTATCTGAGTATTGTACTTTTACCCTTTTTCTTTTTATTGTTTTCAAATTTTCTATTTCATGTATGAAAAGAACACTTTTTCGGTTTTTTTGGATCACATCAAGAGACAATTATTCACAACGGAATTGATGGAGTTCCACAACTGGCTAAATGCCAGACATCAAGATATTAAATTCTCGATGGAGTCTAGTGACACCAAGATGACGTTTCTTGACGTGGAAATCCCATGCACAGAAGGAAAACTTGTCTCTTCTCTGTACAGGAATAAGACAGATAAAAACACAATGTTGCATCACAAAAGTGCCCACCCCAGGAACTTGAAGGCCAATTTACCCTACGGCCAACTACTTCGGATTAGGAGAAACTGCATGGAGCAGGCAGAATTCAAAAGACATGCTGACACGTTCTGCAGTGAACTAGAGAACAGAGGATACCCCAAAAAATTGATAAAAAACTCATTCAAGAGGGCGTGTTGCACGCCTCGCGAATGCTTGCTACAGACCAAACCTAAAACAGAATTGGATAGACTGGTCTGTGTCACAACATTTGGACCGGATACGAATAAACTGAGACAAGTTGTGTTAAAAAATTGGCACTTACTTGAAAATCTGGATTGCCCTTTTCCACGCCCGCTATTTGCGTGTAGGAAAAACAAAAGTATTGGCCAACAAATAGTAAGGGCGGACGTCGCATTATCAAAACCCAAAAGTGACTTATTGACGCAATGGGGACTAAAGCCCATTGAGGGACACCACAAGTGTGGGAACTGTGCGGCATGTGGGACGACCGTGGAAGGAAAGGAATTTCAACAAGGTAACACAAAGTGGAAACATTTGAGTTTTTCTAACTGTAAGAGACGCAATGTAGTGTATGTAATTATCTGTCCCTGCGCAAAAATTTACATAGGGAAAACCACACAGCAAGTAAATACGCGCATAACACAACACAAATCAAGACTGAAAAATAAGGTGCTAACCGCCCAAATGGTAGAGCACTTTATTGAAAATAACCAAACTGAAAATGACCTGAAATGGTCAGTCTTGTTTGTATTGCAACAATCTCGACCTATAGACCCAGATAAAATTTTATTGCAGAAAGAAGCCTATTTAATTCTTAAATTTAATAGTGCATTAACTGGCTTGAATTCACTATCTGAAGTATCAAGGCTACAGACATAGAATTACATTTCACTTCCAATAATGTCTCCAATATGATTGTTTTACAAAACAATAAGATCGACCGTGCAGTAGATAAACATGTGAGTATTATCGAAAACATTCCCTTTAACTACAAAGGTATATTCACCTTCTTTAGCACTAAACATATCCACTGTTGTAAATAAACCCACTATAAGATGGCCGCTCCACAAATGCCCTAGCGAAAAACTTTAAAACCCGTTCCAACATGGCCGCTGCACCTAGAGACTGCGAGCCAGTTGCCGGTCTGCTACTAACACAAGTAAGTCGAGCGATATTGTAAGAGGGTATGTTGTTTACAGTTTGACAGACAGGGTAGTTAAAATATATGTATCATTACTGCAGGGTAATGACCGAAAATCTGAAATCGGAACGCGCCCGTAGCGTAACAGAAGAAGTAACAGTTGTATCCAGAGACTGAGGTCCCCCGCCGCCAGCTGGAAACATATGTAAGTCGAGTGAGATTCCATTAAGTAGTGCCCCACATAGTTCCAACTGACAGGGGAACTAAAACATATATATAATTCCTGCAGGGTGACGACCGACAAGGTGAAATCAAACTGAAATGGCTTGCGCTCACTACTTATGAGAAGAGCTAACAGCCGAAGCAAAAAATAAATAGAAACAGGTACGCCTTGATGAGCAGTGAACGCTCCTTCTCTTTTCTCTGTGCAAATAAAGGTTTACATATTATCCTTTGCCAATTGCAGGCTGTAACTAACCTATAATACAGGAAAGGAATATTGACGTACCAGAGGGAATAAAGATTCGATCCCGAAAGGTATGTCTTAAAGATATGTGCCCTGTATAGTTCTATTAGCTAAGCAAGAAAAGTGACAAGTTTTACAGAGTTCCCTGAGCACAAAAATATATGAGTGAATCTGTTAGATTTACAGATGATATCAATTCGAACAATGATAGTCCATATCCATGTATCCAAGTTTGAAAAAAGTCCTTATTTTATTTCTCTTCCAGATGCTCACGAAGACTTGTGAATACAGCAGTACAGTCCTGATATCAATTATAACAGCCAAACGCCAACACGTGTTTCGTCAAGGGGCATCACCCAATGACTTCCTCAGGGCTGAAACAACAAATTATACCCTATTGTAAAACCCAATAGTTGGGAACGCCAATTTAAAATATCAAAAACCACCACCAAGCATTACACCTGAGTGAGCCATTCCAAGGAAAAGCCTCATACCAATAGAAAAGCCATCCTATGAGTAAAGAAAAAGGATAAAGCAAAACCATGCCAGAAATTGGCAGATAAAATAGGTTCCAAACTCTAACCATCAGATAGACCATGTGGTCACAGAACCAAAAGAAGAAAGAAAAGAAGGGGAGACACCGGGTGAAGAACCTTAAGACAAAAATTACTCAGAGAGATTACGTTGTCCGATTAGTATAGTGAAAAAAACACACTGAGTGCATGTCAGTACCATCATTAGGATGTCTATAAGTGACCAAGGACCTAATAGTTTTTATTATTATACTTGAGCCTGAAACTCACCAAAGGAACAATATCACTTGCAGTTGTAAAAGCGGCTGAGTAACAGGAAATTTTATAGAGCATTCCACTGTGAAATATAAAAGTCACAGAATGTATAAGAACTAAGCTTAAATGAAAAATCCATTGGAAAATGACAACATTTTATTTGAAAAAATAGCCACATTGGGTAAACCAAAAATTATTTTCTTACCCATAAGGTGGTATCGCAATTTTTATTCCTCACTAGTGTCTTCAAGAGTCTATCAATCTTGTAGTAAATACGATAGGCAAAGTAGGTCTGTGTATCTTGAGACCATCAATAATGTCTGAAATAAAATATCAGGCAAGCTATTGTTTATCAATGGAGACAACAATTTTAAATCATATAGACCCTATAGGTGACGAATATAAGCTTAAAATTACTTAACAAATAATGGTGCCAGTACTAGTTTATCACACTGTGCTGAACTAAAACACTGTTTTTTATTATAAAAATCCCTTTGGGTATGCTCGATACCATCTAAACCCGCAGGTCTAAACGACCGATATGTTAGTCCTGTCACACGCAGTAGAAAGGTGCAATCTGACTGATGTTTCGTATTATGAGAAACCCCTTCGGTGTGCACAGAATCTCTAAATAAATAAGCGTGAAAGCCCGGTTATTTTGGTCTAATCCCCACAATAGGAGAAAGCATTGAATTGAAATACCAACATAACGGCCAAACGCTGCCACTCTCGTTGTATAGAATGCGTATCGGACTCACCTCGAGCTCCCGTATATGGACTATATCGTTTGGACGGCGTGTAGCACTCGCGCCATCTTGGTTAGGGACTAAATACTAGCATTGGGGCATGGATGTCGAGGAAGGACTCGACATCGTAACAAATACACCCCGGATAATGCCGAAAAAGCGTCCGTTAATGTGTACGGCATCAGAATTATATTTAAAAGGTAGCATAATGTATTAATAGTACTTAGTATGTTAATACGCGAAAATTACGCAATAGAAAATTTTTTGATCGTAAATTCGATCGTGGGTGGTATATGATAAGTCATACAACAGAACATTCGTACCGGCACCAATAAGATAAATTTAATAACGTTAATACTCAAGAAATATATGTATCTAGGAAAAACAAATTAATATTTGTTTCTTTAAAAAACCAACTTCAATGCCTCATTGGTACTGCTATATACCCAACAAAGGGCTATTTATAACTATTACCTACACTCAAGAAGGATTGCATTAAGGCAGTCATACTTAAAAAGGATTATTGGAGGAGAATGGAAACAGAAGAAAAGGGGGGGGGAACAGCAGTTAGAAAGCCCAAGTATAAAAGGGAGGAGAGGAAGGAAATTTTTCAATATAACTGTTTAACAGATGTAATCAAATTTACAAAAACAGCTTGACATTCTTCATATAAATATATATGTGAATACATGAAGTGACCTTACACATACACGTCAATGTAAATCATCATATACATTCAAGATAGACCTGGAATCACCTGATCCATATATAAAGCAGTACTGGGAAGAAACATATAAAACAGATCACCTCATAAAGTTTGTTATAACAGTTAGCGCTGAGGAGAAATATAGTTAGAACACATTATCTTCCCAAAAAATATTGCAGTTCTGAATCAATGTTGATTCCCTGTTCAACCGCACGTAATTTAAGTATCCAACGTGCTTCACACTGACGCAAACGTAATTCTCTATTGCCACCTCTGACATCAATTGGTATACTTTCTATACCATAAAAGGAAAATGATTTACTGGTTCCCTGGCTAGGGCAATCATGTGCATGAATTGCTAACGGATATCGCCCATCGATATTCTTTAGAGCTCTGAAGTGTTCAGCAATACGTTCACGAAGACATCTAATTGTACTGCCAACATAGATCTTGGAACACTTACACCTGATGATATATACAACATATTTAGTGCCACAATCAATATGTTGATGGATTTTAAAGGTTGGCGAGTTATTGTGTTGGAATTCTTTAATACCTTGTTCCGCTAGTCTACACATGCTGCACCGGCCACATTTAAAAGAACCACAGTTCAAGTTATTCAGCCAATTCTGACCCCCACCTGTATTAGTTGGATAGCTTGGACTAATTATACCCCTAAGTGTAGTACCCCTGCGGTATGTAATGCAGGGTTATTTGGGGATATATTGGCTGATGGCCTGATCTGATGTTAACAGATGCCAGTGTTTCTTTAGAATATTGTATATTCTATGGGACCATGGATGATAATTGGTCACCATACGTATAGGCTGTATTTTGTCATTAGTTCTTATTTTGGGTTTCATAATAAGAACTAATGACCAATTATCATCCATGGTCCCATAGAATATACAATATTATAAAGAAACACTGGCATCTGTTAACATCAGATCAGGCCATCAGCCAATATATCCCCAAACAACCCTGCATTACATACCGCAGGGGTACTACACTTAGGGGTATAATTAGTCCAAGCTATCCAACTAATACAGGTGGGGGTCGGAATTGGCTGAATAACTTGAACTGTGGTTCTTTTAAATGTGGCCGGTGCAGCATGTGTAGACTAGCGGAACAAGGTATTAAAGAATTCCAACACAATAACTCGCCAACCTTTAAAATCCATCAACATATTGATTGTGGCACTAAATATGTTGTATATATCATCAGGTGTAAGTGTTCCAAGATCTATGTTGGCAGTACAATTAGATGTCTTCGTGAACGTATTGCTGAACACTTCAGAGCTCTAAAGAATATCGATGGGCGATATCCGTTAGCAATTCATGCACATGATTGCCCTAGCCAGGGAACCAGTAAATCATTTTCCTTTTATGGTATAGAAAGTATACCAATTGATGTCAGAGGTGGCCATAGAGAATTACGTTTGCGTCAGTGTGAAGCACGTTGGATACTTAAATTACGTGCGGTTGAACAGGGAATCAACATTGATTCAGAACTGCAATATTTTTTGGGAAGATAATGTGTTCTAACTATATTTCTCCTCAGCGCTAACTGTTATAACAAACTTTATGAGGTGATCTGTTTTATATGTTTCTTCCCAGTACTGCTTTATATATGGATCAGGTGATTCCAGGTCTATCTTGAATGTATATGATGATTTACATTGACGTGTATGTGTAAGGTCACTTCATGTATTCACATATATATTTATATGAAGAATGTCAAGCTGTTTTTGTAAATTTGATTACATCTGTTAAACAGTTATATTGAAAAATTTCCTTCCTCTCCTCCCTTTTATACTTGGGCTTTCTAACTGCTGTTCCCCCCCCTTTTCTTCTGTTTCCATTGTCCTCCAATAATCCTTTTTAAGTATGACTGCCTTAATGCAATCCTTCTTGAGTGTAGGTAATAGTTATAAATAGCCCTTTGTTGGGTATATAGCAGTACCAATGAGGCATTGAAGTTGGTTTTTTAAAGAAACAAATATTAATTTGTTTTTCCTAGATACATATATTTCTTGAGTATTAACGTTATTAAATTTATCTTATTGGTGCCGGTACGAATGTACTGTTGTATGACTTATCATATACCACCCACGATCGAATTTACGATCAAAAAATTTCCTATTGCGTAATTTTCGCGTATTAACATACTAAGTACTATTAATACATTATGCTACCTTTTAAATATAATTCTGATGCCGTACACATTAACGGATGCTTTTTCGGCATTATCCGGGGTGTATTTGTTACGATGTCGAGTCCTTCCTCGACATCCATGCCCCAATGCTAGTATTTAGTCCCTAACCAAGATGGCGCGAGTGCTACACGCCGTCCAAACGATATAGTCCATATACGGGAGCTCGAGGTGAGTCCGATACGCATTCTATACAACGAGAGTGGCAGCGTTTGGCCGTTATGTTGGTATTTCAATTCAATGCTTTCTCCTATTGTGGGGATTAGACCAAAATAACCGGGCTTTCACGCTTATTTATTTAGAGATTCTGTGCACACCGAAGGGGTTTCTCATAATACGAAACATCAGTCAGATTGCACCTTTCTACTGCGTGTGACAGGACTAACATATCGGTCGTTTAGACCTGCGGGTTTAGATGGTATCGAGCATACCCAAAGGGATTTTTATAATAAAAAACAGTGTTTTAGTTCAGCACAGTGTGATAAACTAGTACTGGCACCATTATTTGTTAAGTAATTTTAAGCTTATATTCGTCACCTATAGGGTCTATATGATTTAAAATTGTTGTCTCCATTGATAAACAATAGCTTGCCTGATATTTTATTTCAGACATTATTGATGGTCTCAAGATACACAGACCTACTTTGCCTATCGTATTTACTACAAGATTGATAGACTCTTGAAGACACTAGTGAGGAATAAAAATTGCGATACCACCTTATGGGTAAGAAAATAATTTTTGGTTTACCCAATGTGGCTATTTTTTCAAATAAAATGTTGTCATTTTCCAATGGATTTTGCATTTAAGCTTAGTTCTTATACATTCTGTGACTTTTATATTTCACAGTGGAATGCTCTATAAAATTTCCTGTTACTCAGCCGCTTTTACAACTGCAAGTGATATTGTTCCTTTGGTGAGTTTCAGGCTCAAGTATAATAATAAAAACTATTAGGTCCTTGGTCACTTATAGACATCCTAATGATGGTACTGACATGCACTCAGTGTGTTTTTTTCACTATACTAATCGGACAACGTAATCTCTCTGAGTAATTTTTGTCTTAAGGTTCTTCACCCGGTGTCTCCCCTTCTTTTCTTTCTTCTTTTGGTTCTGTGACCACATGGTCTATCTGATGGTTAGAGTTTGGAACCTATTTTATCTGCCAATTTCTGGCATGGTTTTGCTTTATCCTTTTCCTTTTCCCCTTTTTCTTTACTCATAGGATGGCTTTTCTATTGGTATGAGGCTTTTCCTTGGAATGGCTCACTCAGGTGTAATGCTTGGTGGTGGTTTTTGATATTTTAAATTGGCGTTCCCAACTATTGGGTTTTACAATAGGGTATAATTTGTTGTTTCAGCCCTGAGGAAGTCATTGGGTGATGCCCCTTGACGAAACACGTGTTGGCGTTTGGCTGTTATAATTGATATCAGGACTGTACTGCTGTATTCACAAGTCTTCGTGAGCATCTGGAAGAGAAATAAAATAAGGACTTTTTTCAAACTTGGATACATGGATATGGACTATCATTGTTCGAATTGATATCATCTGTAAATCTAACAGATTCACTCATATATTTTTGTGCTCAGGGAACTCTGTAAAACTTGTTCTGTGACAACAATTACGTCTGTAATTTATTGTCTTTTGACAGCGGTGGGTGGTAGCTGTCTGTGGTTCCCTTGATGCCCCACCTTTGTGATAATAAGCTGTAAACTCATTGCCACATAGGCTATGCACTGTTAAAACCTTACTACCCATTGTATGAAGAAAAGTGACAATACCTTCATTTACTTGTAGATATACAGCTAAGAATCCCAGTCTAAAAACTACACTCTTCCTGCGGACCGGCAACTGCTGGTGTACAGGTAAGAGGAGTGACATTGAAACTGTGTAGAAGGTAGCAAATGATCTATAAATGAAGAAGCTACAACAAGCTTTGTTTCATACACCTTACAGATACGTTCTTTAAAGGCAGAGCCCTGAAGAGAATCCGTTGAGTGAACATACCGGATTCGAAACGCGTTGGCATAAAAGAGATTAGACAGTAGTCTGTCGATAGACTAAAGAAAATCACTTGTGGTCTATGGTTGTAAAATGAATTGTGAACCAAATTAAGTTGTTTCTATTAATTTTTTCTGACTTTCAACAATACTCTATTTGAAATCTTGAATTTATATCAACCGCAACTCTGGTCTTTTGTAAAATATTTGTGTATATATATCAAAGTGAATTAGCGTGTATATACAATTAGGTGTTTGTATGTCTAAAAATGTTTTGTGTTGTGAATAATTGTCTCTTGATGTGATCCAAAAAAAACGAAAAAGTGTTCTTTTCATACATGAAATAGAAAATTTGAAAACAATAAAAAGAAAAAGGGTAAAAGTACAATACCCAGATAAACCCAGGAGTTTCACTTGGTTTCTTCCTCAAAAGAAGAGGATCAAAAGAAATTGTGTGGTTGGCACACTGTTTTTTACAAAATATAACCCATGGTCCAGCCGACCGCATGTCCCAGGACCTAACTCCCCATTTTTTCTAACCATTTGCCTATCTTGAACATTCTTTAAGAGGAGTTCATAGTGAGCAGATTTTCGCCAAGCACAATATGTCATAAAACATTGTCATTGGGGTACAAATACAAAATATTCTTGCAGGACTACCTCCATGCTTTACCATCTAAAACATACCAAAGCAATATTCTAAAAGTCAAAAGAAAGCAATGCAAGGATGAAGGACCCTCAACTTCCAAAGCACCTACAACAATACTGGGGCAGAGAGTCCATTCAGAGGTTCAATCTCAACTTCAAGATTTGGCTCCACAGTTTTCTGGATGGCATCATACTGCATGGATTGTGAAGTTGTAGTGAGTGCTTGAGAGCATTCCATAAAAGAACCTCACAATGCTGCAAAGAATCATACATTTTGATTGGCCCTTCATAGTTTTTCTACATTAGCAGGCATTTTATTATCTTACAAAATGGGTATCTAATATTTATATATTGTGCATTTTATTATCTTCTAACATATTGTAACACTACTTACATACAACCTGCAGTATAGAAAAGTCATAGTGCTTCTCTACAAATAAATACACAGCTAACATAAGCCAGTTATCATTATTTACTTTTTGACTTTTTAAATATGTCAACAGTCTGTGTCTAAATCTTCCAGTAAGTTTATCAACAACATATGCAAGCACATTCTGGTTTTTTAGACCACACTGTGTTAAATGTTATAATCTCTTCTTTAAAAGAATCAAGTATAATATATGTGTCGTGTTCTACAACTCCTCCTCTAAACAACTCTTCATTTTCCCTAGAATCCTGCTCAGGACGAAAGATATTAAACTGCACATCACCACTACTCTTTTCTACATCTGCCACAGTACCGTGCAAACATGCTCTATTCATTTCTACTAAACATAAAGCAAGAGTTTTCACATAGGACAGCCCCCTAACTAAAGTTTGCATTTCTGAGTGGTATACAGCTAACATCTTGAAATGATGTAAGGTGCTTTGGCACACTTGTTTTGATAAACAAGCTAGCGAGTGTCCCTGCAAATTTGTATGTTTTCTAATCATGCAAGGATCCAATTCTTGTAAAGTACTTATTTTCTGTTTTAAAATTTGCCTTGGAAACACTAAATTTCCTTTTCTATACAGTCACCTGACCCCGCCTTTTCTGTACCTCTTCTCCGACAACTTATTCTGCATTTGTAGGTATAATCACTGCTTTTTATAATGGATTGCCATTCTTCATTTCAAAACATTGTCCCTTGTAATCAAGAGCATGAACTAATCTATTATCCTGGGCATACCTTTCTTCATTAAAGAAAGACTGTACCAGAAGCATGTATGTATTGTGCACTAAAAACTATAAAAAGGTTACTTCTATTCACTAATCTTTTTTCCTGGTTTCGTCTCATCAAGTACAACACCATTGTTTCAAGAGTCTTCATTCTTTTTATAATAATAATAATAATAATAATAATAATAATAATAATAATAATAATAATAATAATAATAATGCCATTTGTAGAGCGAGAACAGCTACCTCCGAAGAGGTGTCCCGGCGCAATAGCAACAGGTGGCTTTAAAAAAAAAAGCATGTGGAGTAAGCATGGGCATAAAATCTGTTCCGCTCGTGGATTTTGCGGATTTTCGGTAAATTCGCAATCCGCGAGATTCGCGAATTTCCAGCAAAATCCGCAAATTCGCACGCAGCGGATTATTTTTTCTTGGTGATACAATTTTGCGGCGTGCGGTGTAAGTTCGCAATTGCGAACTGGTACAAAACCCTCGCGAACTGGCAGAAATCCTTGCGAACTGGCAGAAATCCTTGCGAACACAAAAAAAGCATTCAGCAGGTTCAAAAGTTCAAACTCATCATTAGTAACCATTCCCTGTAGTGCTTCCTGACAAGGGCCCCTCCAGAGTTCAGTTGCTAGTTGCAACAATTGTATGACCCTGCTCTGACCCTCACAGCAGGCTCATAGAATAGCTACAAATAGGCCACAAAGGTCCTGGAAAAAAAAATTGCACTGCAACAGAAAGCAAATTACAGATAAGGAAGCAGGTGCCAGACTGGAATTTTAAAACAGTGACACATTAATAAATCAACCCCAAATTAATTCATGTCAGTTGAAGCAGGCAGGTGTGCTTGCTTTTCTCCCCCTTAATCTACAGTGATGATGAACCAGAGGGTGGCATTGATGTACCAGAGGGTGGCATGGGTGAAACAGAGGGTGGCAGGGGTGAAACAGAGGGTGCTGGGAACCTGTGATGATGAACCAGACGTAGAAACAACATAATCATGACCGTTGCGAGCCGACATGTAAGTTCGCAATTGCGAACTGGTCCAAAACCCTCGCAAACTGGCATAAATCCTTGCGAACTGGCAGAATTCCTTGCGAACATAAAAAAAGCATTCAGCAGGATCAAAAGTTCAAACTCATCATTAGTAACAATTCCCTGTAGTGCTTCCTGACAAGGGCCCCTCCAGAGTTCAGTTGCTAGTTGCAACAATTGTATGACCCTGCTCTGACCCTCACAGCAGGCTCATAGAATAGCTACAAATAGGCCACAAAGGTCCTGGAAAAAAAAATTGCACTGCAACAGAAAGCAAATTACAGATAAGGAAGCAGGTGCCAGACTGGAATTTTAAAACAGTGACACATTAATAAATCAACCCCAAATTAATTCATGTCAGTTGAAGCAGGCAGGTGTGCTTGCTTTTCTCCCCCTTAATCTACAGTGATGATGAACCAGAGGGTGGCATTGATGTACCAGAGGGTGGCATGGGTGAAACAGAGGGTGGCAGGGGTGAAACAGAGGGTGCTGGGAACCTGTGATGATGAACCAGACGTAGAAACAACATAATCATGACCGTTGCGAGCCGACATGTAAGTTCGCAATTGCGAACTGGTCCAAAACCCTCGCAAACTGGCATAAATCCTTGCGAACTGGCAGAATTCCTTGCGAACATAAAAAAAGCATTCAGCAGGATCAAAAGTTCAAACTCATCATTAGTAACAATTCCCTGTAGTGCTTCCTGACAAGGGCCCCTCCAGAGTTCAGTTGCTAGTTGCAACAATTGTATGACCCTGCTCTGACCCTCACAGCAGGCTCATAGTATAGCTACAAGTAGGCCACAAAGGTCCTGGAAAAAAAAAATTGCACTGCAACAGAAAGCAAATTACAGATAAGGAAGCAGGTGCCAGACTGGAATTTTAAAACAGTGACACATTAATAAATCAACCCCAAATGAATTCATGTCAGTTGAAGCAGGCAGGTGTGCTTGCTTTTCTCCCCCTTAATCTACAGTGATGATGAACCAGAGGGTGGCATTGATGTACCAGAGGGTGGCATGGGTGAAACAGAGGGTGGCAGGGGTGAAACAGAGGGTGCTGGGAACCTGTGATGATGAACCAGACGTAGAAACAACATAATCATGACCGTTGCGAGCCGACATGTAAGTTCGCAATTGCGAACTGGTCCAAAACCCTCGCAAACTGGCATAAATCCTTGCGAACTGGCAGAATTCCTTGCGAACACAAAAAAAGCATTCAGCAGGATCAAAAGTTCAAACTCATCATTAGTAACAATTCCCTGTAGTGCTTCCTGACAAGGGCCCCTCCAGAGTTCAGTTGCTAGTTGCAACAATTGTATGACCCTGCTCTGACCCTCACAGCAGGCTCATAGAATAGCTACAAGTAGGCCACAAAGGTCCTGGAAAAAAAAAATTGCACTGCAACAGAAAGCAAATTACAGATAAGGAAGCAGGTGCCAGACTGGAATTTTAAAACAGTGACACATTAATAAATCAACCCCAAATTAATTCATGTCAGTTGAAGCAGGCAGGTGTGCTTGCTTTTCTCCCCCTTAATCTACAGTGATGATGAACCAGAGGGTGGCATTGATGTACCAGAGGGTGGCATGGTTGAAACAGAGGGTGGCAGGGGTGAAACAGAGGGTGCTGGGAACCTGTGATGATGAACCAAACGTAGAAACAACATAATCGTGACCGTTGCGAGCCGGCATGTAAGTTCGCAATTGCGAACTGGTCCAAAACCCTCGTGAACTGGCAGAAATCCTTGCGAACTGGCAGAATTCCTTGCGAACACAAAAAAAGCATTCAGCAGGTTCAATAGTTCAAGCTCATCATTAGTAACCATTCCCTGTAGTGCTTCCTGACAAGGGCCCCTCCAGAGTTCAGTTGCTAGTTGCAACAATTGTATGACCCTGCTCTGACCCTCACAGCAGGCTCATAGAATAGCTACAAGTAGGCCACAAAGGTCCTGGAAAAAAAATTGCACTGCAACAGAAAGCAAATTACAGATAAGGAAGCAGGTGCCAGACTGGAATTTTAAAACAGTGACACATTAATAAATCAACCCCAAATTAATTCATGTCAGTTGAAGCAGGCAGGTGTGCTTGCTTTTCCCCCCTTAATCTACAGTGATGATGAACCAGAGGGTGGCATTGATGTACCAGAGGGTGGCATGGGTGAAACAGAGGAAGGCAGGGGTGAAACAGAGGGTGCTGGGAACCTGTGATGATGAACCAGACGTAGAAACAACATAATCGTGACCGTTGCGAGCCGACATGTAAGTTGGCAATTGCGAACTGGTCCAAAACCCTCGCGAACTGGCAGAAATCCTTGCGAACTGGCAGAATTCCTTGCGAACACAAAAAAAGCATACAGCAGGTTCAAAAGTTCAAACTCATCATTAGTAACCATTCCCTGTAGTGCTTCCTGACAAGGGCCCCTCCAGAGTTCAGTTGCTAGTTGCAACAATTGTATGACCCTGCTCTGACCCTCACAGCAGGCTCATAGAATAGCAACAAGTAGGCCACAAAGGTCCTGGAAAAAAAATTGCACTGCAACAGAAAGCAAATTACAGATAAGGAAGCAGGTGCCAGACTGGAATTTTAAAACAGTGACACATTAATAAATCAACCCCAAATTAATTCATGTCAGTTGAAGCAGGCAGGTGTGCTTGCTTTCCCCCCGTTAATCTACAGTGATGATGAACCAGAGGGTGGCATTGATGTACCAGAGGGTGGCATGGGTGAAACAGAGGGTGGCAGGGGTGAAACAGAGGGTGCTGAGAACCTGTGATGATGAACCAGACGTAGAAACAACATAATCGTGACCGTTGCGAGCCGACATGTAAGTTCGCAATTGCGAACTGGTACAAAACCCTCGCGAACTGGCAGAAATCCCTGCGAACTGGCAGAAATCCTTGCGAACACAAAAAAAATCCGCAAATTCGCGAGAATTCGCGGATTTTGCGGATTGAGAGTTCGCAAATTCGCAAAATTCGCGAAACCCAGATTCGCAAAATTCGCCCATGAGTGTCCAGGATATTTATCTTGATTAAAAAGCCATGCTTTAACTACTTTCCTAAATTGTGATTCTAAGGTAATCTGGCGCAGAGCTTTAGGCAGGGCATTCCAAATCATGGAGCCCTGAGCGTGAAAGATCTGACGCCCATCCGTGCTTTCCTGACTCAGGGGTACATAGCAGGTTCTGAGTACCAGACCTGATTGGCCAAGACTGCATGTACACGCCTAGCCTTAGCTTCAAATAACTGGGGCAAGTCCTATAGAATGCCCGAAAAGCAAGGGTTAATGACTTGTATTTAATTCTGTTAGCGACCGGAAACCAATGCAATTCTTTAAGGTGTGGAGAGATATGCTGTCTAAATGGAACACGTTTGAATAATCTCACACTTCTTTATCTGGTATGCCGGTAGGCCAAGATAAGGCTGTTCACGTAGTCCAAGCAAGAAGTTACTGTAGCATGACAACGACCCAGCTGCAGTTTTCTAGGTTTTGTAGGTTTCTCAGCCAGCTAAAGATAGCAACTGTCACATGCTGAATTTGGGCCAAAAAAGATAAGTCCGCCTGCCATTTTAGTCCCACATTTTTTGCACACCCTGCAGGGGCAGGACGTATGCCCATTTCCTCCGTCCACCAGAGGTTTGCAGGGGAGGGCTGATTTTTACCAAAAAACAACACCTCCATTTTGTCTGCATTGAGCTTGAGTTTGTTGTTATTCATCCATTGAGCTATACCTTTTAAGCAACTCTTAAAGTTCTTAAACAAAAGACTCAACATATTTTTAAAAGGAAATACAAACTAGGGATCATCGGCGTAGGAGATTGCCTTCACCCCCCTGTTGGCAATCTTCGAGAACAGAAGAGCCAGGTAAATGTTAAAAAGCAGTGTACTCAAGGCCGCCCCATGTGGAACCCCACACCATAAGTGCTTACGATTGGACTGATGTGGTTGAAGCGCCACCCTCTGCATGCGCCTATGGAGGAAAAATTGTAACCACTCTATGACTGTGCCCTCTATCCCCAAGTCTGATAGGCAGTGGACCAGAATGAAATGGTCCACCATATCAAAAGCAGCTGAAGGATCCAGGAGCACCAGCATTGCTGATACCCCTGAATCCAGCACCATCCTGACTGAATCGCCACATCGATCAGAGCAGAAACCAGATTGGGTGTCATGCAGGTACCATGGCTCTCAATTAAATTAGTCGGTTGGTGGTGGTGCACGCAGCAGCAAAATCGGTCTCTCAATTCTACTGCATCAACATTGGGTTTTTTCTTGGGGGGGAGGAGAGTGGCGTGCTTCCTTAAGTCAGGACAGATGCCGGTAATGAGTGAGGTGTTCCATATTTCAGACAGCACCTGGATGGAGGAGTTAACTAGCTCTTCCCACAGTTTCGGTGGGCAAGGGTCCTCCGGTGAGCCTGACTTACAGCCTTGGATCACCGCCAGTGCCTCCTTCAGTGAGATCTAAGCAAATTGTGAGAATTAGCTTATCATTGTGTCTGATTTGACCTTTTAAATTATTGGCGAAAAGGAATTGTAGACCTTACGGAATTTGTTGTCAAAAGAATCCAAGATTTTCTTACATAGTGCCACTGACAGTTGTGAATCAGTCAAAAACTCGCGAGGTTTGAGGAGAGCATTTACAACCTTGAAAACGGCCTTGCCAGGTTTATCGGCATTCTTAATACATCTAACTATATAATCTCTCCTAGCTACCTTAATTATTTATGCATTTCCTTAAGCAATTTTTGGTGTGCTATCATTGTCCACTCTCCACTGTCTCTCAAGACGCTTGCGTCTGCGTTTTTTGTAGGCCTCAGCAACTCTGAAAACCAGAAAACCAAGGAGCAGAAGGTGATTTCCTAAAGGATTTCATGATTTTAGCTGCAGCAGTGGCTTCTACTGCATCCACAATCCAATTATGGAGGGTCCTGCGGTCTGCATTAGGGTCCTTAGAAAGAACAGGGTGGCTGGCCAACAGTTCAGGGCCTAAAAATTCCTCTTTCAGCTTCTTACAATTTCTTTTCACAAAGTATCAAGAGCTATCCAGTAGATGGGGTTTAGTCAAGTTAAAGGAGAAAGGCACTAGGTAATGGTCAGACCACACCCGCTGGTACAGGGTTTTGATTTTCAAAGATTGGATATTGGAAAAAAGAAGATCCAGGGTATGCCCTGCTTTGTGGGTGGGGTGTTTAACGAGTTGAGGTAAATTGGCTCATTTAAGTGAGGAAACTACCTGCACGGCTTGCGCGCAGATAGGGTCATTAACATGTAGATTACAGTCACCGAGTACTCTCAAATTGGAGAATAAAATAGATTTCTGCGCAAGATAATTGCAAAGTTCAAAGTGAATATTTGGGAGGCAGTCAGGAGGTCTGTATATTAACAAGCCTGCGAAGGAGGTAGTAGGGTTTGTCTTAATATAAAAATTAAGGCCTTCAATCACATCTTTATTCTCTAATGCTGAGCAAGCTATCTCTCAGGCATCGTTTAAAATAATCGCTACTCCTCCTCCTCTTTTTCCTCCTTCCCTATTTGCGCAACATATTTTAAAACCAGATGGAACAGCAAATGCCACAGCTGCAAGAATATCATCCTTCAGCCAGGTTTCTATCAAAAACATGATCTCATACTCCATCTCTGGCAGAAGTAACCATAAATTACTGACACTGTCTAAGACCGAAAGAGTAAAAAAAAAAAAATAATATAATAATGTGCACAACCAAATAAACAAGCAAAGAGTATATGCAAAGCGACTGGTCATGGGTGAATCATGCCAAGGCACCTGCAATTCCATGCCAATAATATGAAGTGTTCCTACTCTTTTCATTTAAGGAAAGACGAACCAGTATTTAAATGTGGTTTGGAGGGCTGTGATGCCCTCAATGAATAAAAACCTGTTCAAAGTCCTTATTAAGTACTTTCTCAACTCGTTACTTCTGTTTCCCTGCATGTCTCTTTCTTCTATACTTCTTAATGGGCCAGATGTATGACAATTCAGTTTAGCAAGTAATAAACTTAGCAGAATTGCGACTCGCAGTTTGCGACTTGCTATACTGAATGTACAAGAGTGTCCCAGACACTGTTTGTGATTTTCAATGGGGACGCAAATTGCATGCCTCATCAATATTCATGAGACAAGCACAATTTGCGACCCCATTGGGAATGGCAAGCATTCACAGGGATGGTGGACTGCTGGGGTCAGCAGACCTCCATGTCTGTGAATGCTTTTTCAATAAAGCATGTTATTTCTTTAAATGCAGCCCATTTTCCTTAAAGGAAAACGGTATGCATTTTTTTAAAAAAATTAAACGTTTCTGTTTCATCTTTTAAAGGGCAGGCAGTGGTCTCTAGGGGCAATGCCTTTTCGTAAAAAATATTTTTGCATCCATTCACAAAGGGGAAGGGGTCCCCTGGGTCCCCTTTCCCTGTTGCAAGGGGTTTACCACCTACTTGAAGTAGGCGGCAAACTGCAATTGTTTTGAGACAACAAATGTGGTTGCAAAACAATCATACATTGGTGTTAGCATCGCTATTAGGAAGGGACACCCTTGGCCTCTTTCTAAAACCGAGTCGCAAACTATATTTTTTGAGTTGCTCATCGGTTAGCAATTGGCAAAAAATGGTTTGTGCATGATGCAGACCAATTTTACTGTTGGAAAAAGGCCGAATTCCCATTTGATACTGCAAAAACCAGTCGTACATCTGCCCCAATATTTCTTGGTAGATTTATAACTACTGAACTGCGAAACATCCTAGCTCTGATTTGCTTAAACTACTCTGACTCCTGGTTAAGGTTTATACACCTTTGTTACATTCTTTCCTGTTCTTGATCTATAGATGTTGTCCATTGTTATTATTTCGCATAGTTTGAATTCTAGTTTAATTATTTCATAATCTTTGGCAATGTCCACGTATATTGTTAAACAATTAGTTTGTCCTCTTACCAATAGTTCTTAATGTTGCCCCTTTTGTGTCTCAGTTCTGCATGGATACTGTACTTGTTTCTGTTCCTTTTCCCTCCGAGCTTTTGTAGGCACTCAGTTTATAATTATGCAGATATTGTTCTGTAAATTAAAAATATATGTTTTTTTTCTACACAATGTACCAGCTACTTTACTATTTGCTTACACATAATACAAAAATAGTTGTTATGGTGTGTTGCAGTTTTAAATCTACAAATCAACCTACCTACATAACTTCCAACATTTACTTTAATGTACCAATCCTAAACCAAAACACAAAACTTGGGGGCAGATTTATGTTAACTGGCGCATCCCGAGGGATGCGCCAGTTAACATGCGCCACAGTGCGCCACAGCTACACCACCCATGGTGCGCCGCATTTATGATGCGGCGCACCATGGGGCAAAAACGGCACAGATGCGTCACGCATCTGTGCCGTAAAAGTGACGCATTGCTGGAGTTGCGTCGCAAGCGCGACGCAGCTCCAGCAATGCTCTGGGGGGGCCTATTCTTTCAATGCTGCCTCAAGCCTTACTCCTGCTTCAAGCAGACGCAGGGTTTTGACGCAGCATTGCCCTGAAAGTGACTGAGTGAAATCTCATAGATTTCACTCAGCCACTTTCAGGAGGCGTTCCTGCGCAGGAACGCCCCCCCCCCCTGCGCAGGAACGCCTCCTCATGGCGCAGTGCTGTACAACGTGACGCATCTCCTAGATGCGTCACGTTGTAAATAGGGTGCAGGGATGCGCCACGTTTCCGCGCCGTTGCGTCACGCAACGGCGGCGTAAACGTGGCGCAAGCCCTTCATAAATCTGCCCCTTAATTTATTACTTAACTTATAATATTATAGCACCCTTTCCTACAACACAGCTACACCATATCTCAGTTATCACTTATACATGATAATAGATTACTTTATGCCTTTTGTAGTTAATTTTAAAATAAACATTAACTAAAGTGTAAAAGTACATAAAGTGTTTTAATACTCTAAATCTGAAAACACAACGTAACCGCTATCGCTGTGCCCCTCTACCAGTGTGTCACTGGTAGATTTAGTGTTTAAGTACTTTTCTTCTTAGATTTGTCAGATGTAGCCTTGCAGTTAGAGCTGTCGACCTCGAAGCTGGGGAACCGGGTTAGAGTCTCGGCAACACCGCTCAACATTCTGTGATTCTGGGCAAATCACTTAAGCTTCCTGTGCCTAACAAAAATGAATGTGTCCATCTGTAATGAAACTGGTGCTCATGTAAAGCGCTCTGATACCTGATGTCTTGGGTCTGGTTTGTGATATATAAAACTCTTAAAAATAAAAACCTGTAACCCTGTAAGTGCTTCCTGAGAAAAATTTGTCCAGCTCGGGAATTCGCAGATTTTGCCGTGATTTTGCGCAATTCGCGGATCGTGAAGTCATGGAAAATCCACAAATTCCACGAGCGGAACAAATTTTCCGCCCATACTTAATGGAGAAATTGTGGAAAAAAACTGGAGTTCAAACCTATAGCTAGCTTAATTTTAAAATGAAAATTAATACTGAACAACAGTTTATTACACAGTTCTGAGTGGGAAATCAAAAGTTGCCATTACTTAAATTGTGTCATCACTCCACCTTTTGAAAAACTGTTCTGTCTCTTAAACACCCTCCCCCATACACTCCTAGCTCAGTGTTCCTAGCAACCCAGTGGAACCAGTAGGTCACAAGTACACAGCACATTCTAGAAGGAACATGTTACTTACAAAAAAAATACAGCAGGTGTGCTTTACTCCCCATATTCAAAAGCATATCCATCTCTGTATCACATTTCTTTTTTTAACAACAACCAATAATAAGACTTCTTGCTAAGGCAACCAGAACACTACATCACTTTCAGGCTGACAGCATGCAATGAAATATATATATATATATATATATATTCAATGAAAAAACCATAGGTTATAGACCATATATAGTTAGGAATTCGCATTTACAAAACCTTATTTTACTCGCACAAAACCATTGAAATTCCATATATAGTTAGTTGCACTAACTATATATCGCGCACCCGCAATCCACTGCTGATGATGTCACATATTACATCATTCATGACATGGTCAGTGACATCACTGATGACATCACTGATGACATCTCAAATGACATCACTGATGACATCACTGATGACAACATCCAGTGACTGTATGTTTCTGTAAAGTTAAAATATGTCTTACATATTGAAGAATGAGTGGATGTATAAGTGTCTGGATGAAGGATTTAGTAGGTGCATGACAGACTGTATGAGTGAGTGATTAAATGTGTCTCACTGAGTGCATGGGTTAGTGACTAAACTGTCTTAATTTGTGCATCATTATGTCTGTTGTTCTGTAAACTGTTGCATGTGTTGATCAGTAGCTATATGAGTAACTATATGGGTTATTGATTGGTTGCCCAAGTATTTGTATGGGAGACTGAGTGTGTGTGTGGGTGGCTGGGAGGTGTATGACTCTGTGCATAGATGTGTGAGCAGTTGATTCACTAGATGTATGGGCTCAAGAGTGCATGTGGAAACAGCTGTATGGGTGGTTGACTGTGTGCATGAGTATATTGGTGAGTGAATGGATATCTCAGTGGTACATGTCAAAGTAAGTACATATGTAAAACACAATACATGTGAGAGTTGAGATATATAAATAACTGAACATAAGAGCCAGTGAATGTGTGAGTGGCTGTATCGATCACTGTGAGCTTGTATCAGGGATTATATAAGAGAGTAAATATGTGTTATTATATGTTTCAATAAGTAAAATGTGTATAACTGTATAGTTGAGGAAATGGAGGTGTGATTGATTCTTTGCATGACTGACTAGGTGTGTGAGTAACTCCATGGATGAGTGACAGTCTGTGAGTGTCTGTTTACACTGATTGTATCTAAGGTTATATTAGAGTCTGAAGAGGTTCATCGTATTATCACATGAATGATATCATCAGTGATGTGATCAGTAATGTCAAATGAGATGTCATCAGTGATGTCATCAGTGATGTCATCAGTGATGTCATTTGAGATGTCATCAGTGATGTCATCAGTGATGTCACTGACCATGTCATGAATGATGTAATATGTGACATCATCAGCAGTGGATTGCGGGTGCGCGATATATAGTTAGTGCAACTAACTATATATGGAATTTCAATGGTTTTGTGCGAGTAAAATAAGGTTTTGTAAATGCGAATTCCTAACTATATATGGTCTATAACCTATGGTTTTTTCATTGAATTTCAATGGTTTTTTAAAAGCAAATTTCTAACTATATATGGTCTATAACCTATGGTTTTTTCAGTGAATTTCATTGGTTTTTTAAAAGCTAACATCTGTAGCTGTAAAATGTATTATTCTTTAAATCCCAAAATATATATAGATATTTATTGATAATTTTTTTTAAATATTTTTTTCTTCGCTTCTAGTTCGCGAACCGGGAAGCTTTCCGTTAGCTCATCTTGATGCCGCGATCTAGTCCGCGAACCGGTCAACGTTACGTTAGCGGAACAGTGACGCGTCGCGGAAGCGCGACATATCACGTTATCGCGTAATGCGTCTAATGACGCGTCGCGTTAGCGCTCCCGGAAGTGCTCCGGACCGCGAACCGGAAGCGATCTGGGACGCGGCGCGCGCCGCGTAACGTAAGCGGAACAGGTCATGTGACTTGTTTATCAAACTTCTCATTGGTTCATTTCACTTTTGGTTTCCAAATGATGTATGACTAGGTCATGTGACCTAAAAATAACACTTTTCATTGGCTCAGAACTTTTGTTTTCCCCAAATCATGTAATCCCCTCCTTATTTCCTCACTCTGACTTTCATCTTGGTGAGAGAAAGACCATTTATCTGAAGATCCACAATGGCTTCCATTCTTGCTGCAGCTGGTGCACCCCCACCACCACCTCCACCTCCTCATAAGAAGAGAGGACCACCTAGTCAAATTCTGACTAACAGAGAGGAGGAAGATGAGGAAGAAGAAGAAGAGGAGAGAGAGGAACAACAATTTGTTGATGAGTTGCCCCGGGTTTCTAAACGAAAATCCAGTTTTATCTGGCAGTTTTTCACCATCCCTCCTGGAACAAAGAAAGTGAATGCAAAATATGCCACCTGCCTCATCTGTGACTACAGATTGTCGAGAGGCACAGAAAAGAAGTACAGTATGGGGAACTATACAATGCATCGTCACATGAGCAGGTGGCATCCCAATAACTACAGCCGGGCTGAATTAAGGGATCTTGTAGACAATCCGACGGCAACTCCTGTGGCAAGATCTACATCCACATTGTCTTTGACGGGAAGAGAGGCACAAGAGACTGTGCCAAACATCCAACCTAACTTTCAGCACATAAAGTTAACTTGTGTTTACTGTGGTGAAATGCTGTCCTATGGCAACATGAGCATCAACCTCATGAACATTGCATATGAAAATCATAAATGCCCTAATGCACCCAAAAAGTAATTTTCGTTTTTTTGCTCCAGTTGAGCCGTTTTGAAAGCCTGTTTTTTGTTGTCTCCCCTCCATAAAAAAAACAAAAAAAACATAAAACAGTTCTAAAAATACAAAAAAATCAAAAAATGTTCAAAAAATAAAAAAAAAATATAAAACAACAAAAACAAAAAAAAACAGTTCTTTTCAGAACTACCCCCCCTTTCAAACAAAATTGCTAGAATGTTTATCACTCTGGCAAGCTCTATTTCTTTTGGTTCGCTTCAAGTTCGCTGACCGGTTCGCGAACTTTAAGCGAACTAAAAAAATATTTTTTTAAAAAAAAGAAGAGTTAGTATAAGGGAAGTAAACAGAGAATAATGTAAAAAGAAAGACAGCTAGAGAGAGTAAATGAGAGATAGTGTCAATGACATCATCAGCAGTGCATTGCGGGTAAAAAGAGTGGAAAACATTTACCTTATAATTCTTGTTACCTTTTTAAAATATTTTTTCATACTTTCAATCTGTAAAACAAAGAACAAACATTTCAAAAAATATTAAAACATGTATTTAAAAATTAGAAAAGACAAGGGAAAAGGTTCAAAAACAAACAGTTTTTCAACAACTTTAACATTTACAGAAGTCTCTGCTTTTCTACGTCCCCTACACAATCCTAAAGATATATATTCGAAAGAAACTGTATCTTGATGTTGCTGAACTGAGGCCTATTTTGAAACATGATGTTTTTCTTGCACTGCTAATGTCTCACAATAGTGATCCAATAGCAGCGCAAAAAAGATGTAAAGCCATCATAAAATTGTGTCTAACATTGTAAATGATTGTTTTAGGATGCAAATAAGATGAGTGCTTTCAAGAGCTTTCTTTGTGGTGAGGCCTCTTTTTTTTTTTAAAAAAAAAACACTACCCAGAAGTACAGCACTCTAAGCATTAAAATTGATATTTACAGAACTCAGCTTACCCATATGTACCACACATTTCTAAATGTATATCATAAGGACAAAAAGCATAACATTAATTATACATGTTAAATGGTTTATTTTTGCTGTTCTCAGAATGTATCAAATTTCACTTAAATCAGTGACTTGAAGGTATTCATCATGTAACAGCGGGGAAAAAAAAACACAATCAAAATGACTGTGTTTAAAAAACCCATACAACCTAATAAATCTGATTTCAAAACTTCTTAAAATTAACTTACTTTCAATGACGTCAAACGATCTCCTATAAACAGCATCCACTCTGTTGTGCTTTAAATATTTTCAGCCCGCCACTTTCTGAAAGAAAACCTCCATCGATACGTGAAATATGTTACATAGAAAAAAAACTTCTCTCATTATATCACATGTTTCCACTAGGCCAAATCATGTTGCCGCGATTCGCAAATCTTGTAATTCTTCCAATCAAATCCCGACATTTTCTATTTTCGCAACTTTCAAAAATAAAATATTTGAGATTATTTTCACAATCCTGGACTACTAATATCTTACTCTTCTTTGTCACTCATGTTCTCCTTTTCCTATGACACTGATACTGCTTACTATGAAGCAGACTTACTTGCATCAGGTTTATATAGTTGGATTTTTAATCGAGACAGCATTGCAGACTTACATTCCCTCTACTTAAAATTTTGGTTTTAAAAACACCAGGTAAGAATTTTTAAGGTCAAACGGCAATTTTTTTTTGAACGTTACAACAGAATCATTACAGAATGACCAGCCGTTTCCAGACTTTAAGTAAGCTGTATAATGTCCTGATGTTGTTGATGGACCATCGTGATAGATAATTGCTACAGTAACAAAAGTCCTCCCTGATATTGACAGCTGAGAAGCCACAAAATTTTTTATTAAAGTTGACAATTTTGATCCATCAGGCCTACATCGTTGCATCATTAAAATGACATACTGGCCATATCTACGTATAAATAATGTTGACATCATATCACATTTACATTGGCTACACTCCATGTTGTGATCCGCTGCATTTACTAGCTTATTAAAGGAGACTGATTTACTGTCTGGCAAAGTTAAATATATAAATCTTTCTGAGTCTACACTAGTAGTACTTGATACCATACAGTTCTCGCAGTCATGCTGCCATTGATAAGAAAGCCCAAACAGGTGATCTACATCTACACCCTCAACTTGCAATATATCAAGCATATACATTAAAAACTCCTGACAATCTTGCTGATTATTTTCAGAGAAGTCTGTTTGACCTGAACATTCATCTAACAGATAACGAACTTCAGACACACTTTCTACTTTTGTTCGATCAGTGCTACATTTCTCGAAAACAGAATTCAACAAACAGCATAAAATTTGTTCAGAATTCAACAGAATCTGTTCTTTTAAACTCTCTAGTGAAAAGAGAACATTAACCACTACATTTGCATAGCAGTTGACACCAGAACTGTTTTCAAATTGAAAACCGACAACATCTTCAACAGAATCCACTTTCTTTCTGCTAACAATTTTCGGTTCATTGACTTTTAGTCTTTTTGCAACAACCTCCCTACTATTACTGCTATTTCTACGTTTGCGGCCTACCACACGTTTCTCAAACAAAGGATATTGAGGCAAATGTGGCGCATACTCTCTTCTTAACCTATTGTATTCCTTAACACAATCTAGATCCGCACAAATGTTTGTGACATCACAGTCAATCAAGTACAATCCCGATAAAGTTCTAACTCGTGACAATGCCACATATGCCATACCCTCCTTGAACACAGAACTGCCAATATTCACCAATGCACAGTCTACACTTAAACCTTGCGATTTATGGATTGTCACCGCATATGCCAAGCAAACAGGAAACTGTTTACGGCGAACATATAAATCTTTAACAAGCAAAAACCTAGCAGAACAACGACCAATTTGCTGTACTTCCTCAATGCCATCAAATTTAATTTTTAAAAATTCTATTCCATCTCTATTTCTGTATTTCTCAAAATCAACAACATTACCCATTGATCCATTTACCAGACCTCTTTCTACATGTAAATTCCTTCTCAAAATAATTCGGCAATTTAAACACACATTCAAAGTCTTTTCAAAACCCGCTGTTTTAGATATAGTCTTCTCTAATGAATCCAATTTTGATTTCAAATTGTCTGACAAAATAATTGTTGCTCCCATATGCTCTAATTTGTCGATAGCTTCAAGTTTCACAATCTCTTGCTTTTCTAAATTCAACATTTTGTTGTTGAAGATGGCACATTCTGCAAGAGTTGGCATGAGACATATCCCGGATTTCTTCTCAGTAATTTTCTGAAAAATATTCTCAGGCACAATCTCTTGTTTGGGATACAAATTTGACAGTAACCGTGCATTTAAAGCTTCTTTCCCATGCTCGGTCACTTTTCCAATTCTAATATCTTGTAGAATATTCTTGTAATCTTCATCCTTTGCCTGACGCATATTTTGATGCAGTTCTGCATAATTGAAGTTTAACCATATATTGACGTTGCCAATGCTCCCTAGGCACTTCCTGGTATCTTCATGCGTGAGTATTTTGAACACAGGTTGACCTTTTACTGGTGTCAGCTGTAGAAGATCTCCGAAAACAATAATGTGTTTCCCACCAAATAAGACATCATATTCAGTTTTAAGTACTTCTTGCATTCTCAAATGCACAAAGGCAAGCATGACATTGGAAACCATGCTTACTTCGTCAATGATAAGTAGTTTCATTTTCCTCAAAACTCTTGAAACTTCACAGCAAGCATCTCCAGATAACTTGTTGTATTGTAATTTGTTGTCATGCTCCACCGGCAGCATCAATAGACGATGCAAAGTAATACCTTTAATATTATGTGCTGCCAGTCCAGTAGGAGCGGTGACAACACAAGACAGCGATGACTCAGTCCTTTCCTGCAAATAACAAGAGATTGCTTTAATAAGGAAACTTTTTCCAGTTCCCGCTTCTCCACTCACGTACAGTCGGACAGGCTTCAACGACGTACACGAGCACTCTTTCTTCTCATGACTTAATCCGTGCTCAATTTCCTTGGTAACTTCATCATATATTTTCCTCTGCTCAACGTTGAGTTGTTTTTCCAAGTCTTGTAAGTTAACTGAATCCTCCTGAGCATGTGCCATGGCTCTTTCTACTTCATTCATAGCAGTGGCAGCTTCATTTTCGATAATAGGTCCTCCAAGTGGATCTTGACTCAATGAAACAGAACTCTGACTGTCCTGAGAACTGTCTCTGGCAATCTCGGCTGCAATCGTTGCTTCCTGCTCAATTTCCAAAGTTAGCATTTCTTGATATTTAGAAAAAGCAGGACATTCTATGGACTCCTTGGCTGCATTGAAAGAGTCTTCGTAACAGAGGAAATCTCCAAGCAGTTCCTCTTCTGCACGCCAAGGCTTGAAAAGTTGCAAAAGTGCTAAATAGAAAAACTCCTTTTTTTCTGGAGATTCGCCACTTAATTTTCGATGGTTTACTAATTGGCATTTTCTTTGCTTGACCAGGCATCCCTCACTTCCAATTACAGCATACACTCCTTTCTCAATATCTTCTTTGATGTTCCTCTTGAATATATAATTTTGGAGAACCTCATATAGACAAACATTCTCAAGGTGACTGCTTCGATTTGGATAATATGTATCCAACATGTTGGTCTTCAAAATGTCGGTACTGTTTGGTTCCTTTTCTGCCAAATACTCAATTTCCCGAACAGGTTTTAGAACTCGATTTCGCGTTGCAGCAAGACCAAGACTCGCCCAAACGAGACTCCTGGATTTAGCATAGAGACTTGCTGAAGACAATCGATCAGAACATTCGTAAGCTCCGATTTCTCGATGCGACAACATCTTCAGACTGAAGCTGTACAACTTCTTGCTGAGGCTCTTTTCATGGGAAATGTCCTCCCACATATCCTTCAGTTCAGTCTTTTCTTTTTTGGTGATGTAAGATGTCACATACCGAGCCACAGCCATACAGTTGTCAGCCACAAACTGTATATCCATGTTGGCATTCCACATGGACAAAATCACTGGGTTGTAGTCATTGATGTACTTGGACTCTTCGTTCCTTTTCAAATTGTATGTATTCTTGGGTGATTTCCTCGTCACATTATGTCGCAGCGAAGACATCAAACTGTTCACTCATCCTTTAGAAATCACCGGTCGTGGAAAGTTGAAACGACATTTGGTGTAGAACTTGTCCTTGTTTCTGAATTTACGACGACAGTACTTTCCACAACGATGGCTTTGGAAACGTAGAACTTGTTCTCTTAGACTTTTCTTCTCCGTTGCGTTTGGAACAGCACACGTAGAATACTGTTCGATGAAATTCATCACTAAGTCATCCGGATCTGTTCCAAATTTAGGTGCATCCTTGATCCACAGCAACATATGTATATGAGGGGCACCTCTTGCTTGATACTCCTTTCTCCAGAAGAAATCCAACACCTCTCCAAGAGGTGGATTCTTTTTATTTGTGATGAAAGACATCATAGCTTCAAATCTATGATTGAAGTACCTGCATACATTCACAGGATCCAAAGAACACAGTTCTCCAGGTGTCTTGAATTCAATGTTTTCAATATTTCCATTTGCCTCTCGTAGAAATTCAAGTAAGTCATCCCAGCCATACTCGGCACAGCTCAGAGTGAGGAACCATGTCGGAGTTCCTAAGTTCCTCAGCATACATTTTAAATCACCATGACGACGGTACCAGTACTCATTAGTACCACGCTGACACGCCATGAGATTAATTAAGTGAGAATCCAAAATACTGTCTTGGACATTGACTTTATGCATAAAGTCACTTGCCGAGATGTTTCGCATCTGTATACCACTTTTTAAGATGTGGTTCACTGCATATGACAGTCCAGACAGATCGCTTTCAAACAGGAGATGAAACAAATAGGGAATGCATTGCCGAAACCTAGGATCTTCTGCATACAATCGTAAAGTCCGGTATTCAGACGCAGGAATTTCACGAGGTCGCTCATCATATCTTCCTCCTTGACCTGTGGGAAATAGCTGTGGGAAACACCGAGCTTCCAAACTTTCCTCCCAAACACTAATGGGACTCCCTTTGGCTTGTTTCATTTGAAACAACTCAATAGCATTCCCCATGACTTCCTTGGAATGCAAAGGATGAACACTATAATGTTCATATATTTCTTCACTTTTAGAGGCCTCTACTTTCTCAATTTGGCCAGCACACAAATCGCTATCCTCTTCATCACTTACTTCCTCTTCTGCAACATATACATTCTTATAGTACTTATTATTTTTCTTCAAATACACTGTTGCCTTTTTGACTTTCCTAACATCCACTAAATCTTGCCATATTTTCTTATTCTTTGTCGGAACCCCATTAACCAAGATAACCAGAGGTTCCTCTTCCACTTTTTCTATTCCAATTGTGTTAATGTTTTTGTTCAAATCTAGAGGCAAATAAACAACTCTTCCCTTTAATCCTCTCTGTAAATCTGCTGGAGGCAACTTCCCTGTCTTTGGCTCCATTCTTACAATAGCCTGAAAGGGATGGATACTTTGAATCAAAATAGATTCATAAGTATTTAAATCCTTCAATTCAGAAGGAATCTCAACCAATTCCAGATTATTATGAACTGCCCTAGCAGGCATCTGGTTTTGGTTTAATTTATTACAACAATAAGTACACACACGTTGATCCGATCCCAAATCAAAATAATTTTCTACCATCAAGTATGTGGCTAAATCCTTCCATTCACTATTATTTTCCCTTTCACTTTTTGCATATAAATCCACTACCTTAGTCTGATTCTTATAATAAGTGCGTCGACAACATACACAAGTGAAATTAGGCCTCTCACTTGATTTCATCTGAAACGTGGCAATTTCCTTCTGAAAATTATCTGTACTGGAAACCTGTACATTATCTTCCACATTACCCTCTACTTCAGGGTCAATTTGAACATTCTCATCTTTACTACCAAAGTAACGAAACTCAATTTCTTCACAAAGATTCTTCACATCTATTTCAGAACCATGCAAAAGAGCAGCACATAACTGTTTAAGCATAATTGCTGGACTCTTAGCATAATACAACATTCTCACTAATTTTCTCACTTTATTATGATGCACTGCTAGCATCCTGAAATGATGAAAAACACTCTGGCATACTCTCCTGGAAAGACAAGCCAGTGAATGACCACGCAAACCTGTCATTTGTCTCACTCTGCAAGGATCTAAATCTTGCAACAACTTCATTTTCTGCTTCAAACTTTTCTTATTAAATGTCCGTATAAAATCACAAAGCAAATTGATGGAAACCTGTCGCACACTGCAAATAGAACTACACTTCCAAATGTACACAGGACCCTTAGGACGTCTTCCTAAAACCTCATCACTTAGCGCCTCTTCTGTCTCTGTTGTCACAAGTTGTTCTTTTTCAACTGGACAACCATCCTTCACTTCATAAGCTCGACCACTTATGTCAACTGCATGCACCAAATCATTATCCTGAAAATAAGTCTCCTCATTAAAAAATGCCTCAGAACTTGAACTATGCATCCATTCTCCAGAAAAAACTTCACAAAAGTTAGTACGATTTACTACTCTCTTCCATCTACTTTTTGTTTTGAAATCAGAAATTACCTTGCTTAGTTTCCTAATTCTATTGATTACCAAAATAAACAACTTTCGCTTGATTTCAAAAGCATGATCAATAATTTTCTCTACATTTTTCTTCTTCCTATAAAATGCCGCTTTCTGTTGGCCTTTTTTTTTAATATTTTTCAATAAATTAACTAATATCCTATTACGGAACATTCGTTGTCGAATGTCCCTAAACTGTTGTTTCCTTCTACTATCATGCACAGAGTTATCTCTTCCTCTACCAGTAACATTTGTGATGTGTCTCTCCTTTCCATTTAAATAACTTTTGTTTTTGTGAACAGACACATTTTTTTGAGCAAAATTTTTTTTACTACAAATATTTCTTAAGAATGATTTCGTGCTCTTACCCGGACCTTTCTTGGTGTTTTGACAAGTATTTGGGGAAGAGGACTGCTGCAATAAAACATCATCCTGCTGTCTTTGACGTTTTCTAGCCTTTCGTATTCGACTTCTGGAAGGCATTTTCCAAACTATGAAAGAATCTGCAGTTGAATCTGTGAAAAAATATAATATAAAATGTTATTAACCACTATTACCAAACAGTAAATAAATAACAGTCATCTAAAACTTAATGCCGTACTAATTATTTAACATAGCAAATATTTTCCACCAGCACTGCATCACAAAAATGACACTCAATGGTACAAAACAGGCATACAACACTCATAAATCACTCCCTAATATTTTAAATCATTAATTCAGGATGACGATAAGATGTAGCCTATCTAAAGGTTTGTTTAGGCCCAGATCTTTGGACTGTGGTGAATGTGTGTCATTGATCCACATTCAGTCCATCACCTGTTTTGTTTATTTGAGGTGAGGCCAACACATGGTTGCAGATAAGATTTTCACTGAAAAAAAACCAAGGTAAAAAAACATGTGAAGGCCTACCAATGAAGTAAATCATTAAATGAAAACCAATACATTTCTGGAAATATGCACTACTAGTGCTTCATAAGATGTTTTGGGTCATATTTATAAGTTATTTGAGTATCTAGTATGCTATTTTACATTCTTCATGGTCCAAATTTATTGTAAATACGCTCCCACCTGCGGTTGGCAAATTTAGATTTTGATTATGGGAGTTAGATAGGCATGTTAATAATTTCCCAAAAATGGTATATAACCCCAAACAACCTTTGTAGCAAATGCTCTTAGCCATGTTATCCACCTCCCATTGGATAACATGGCTAAGAAGTGCTTGCAAATGTGATAAAAAAAGGCCTGCAATGCATGAATATCGCAGAAAAATCAGCGATATTCATGCATTTTCCAGCAAATGCTCTTAGCCATGTTATCCACTTCCTAATAAATAACATGGCTAAGAACTGCTCAGGGCACCATGAGGAACGCTTTCCATTTAAAAAGGGAAAAATAACATCAAAGACACTAAAATGCCTTCTAAATATGAACCCAAACAACCTATGAAGCAATGTGGAAAGAACTGCCGCAATGCATGAATATAGCAGAAAAATCAGCGATATTCATGCATTTTCCAGCAAATGCTCTTAGCCATGTTATCCACTTCCAATTAAATAACATGGCTAAGAACTGCTCAGGGCCCCATGAGGAACGCTTTCCATTTAAAAAGGGAAAAATAACATCAAAGACACTAAAATGCCTTCTAAATATGAACCCAAACAACCTATGAAGCAATGTGAAAAAAAACGGCCACAATCCATGAATATAGCAGAAAAATCAGCGATATTCATGCATTTTCCAGCAAATGCTCTTAGCCATGTTATCCACTTCCTATTAAATAACATGGCTAAGAACTGCTCAGGGCCCCATGAGGAACGCTTTCCATTTAAAAAGGGAAAAAAACCATCAAAGACACTAAAATGCCTTCTAAATATGACCCCAAACAACCTATGAAGCTCTAACAGTACATATCCTGAAATTTAATTCATTTCAAAATTCGTTTTTAAACACAGCATATAAATCAATTGTATACCTGCATTCATGAAGAAATAACTAAAAATGTCCTTGAGACACATGAAAGTGTTTTCTGGAATGCCCTAGCACCATTTTTGGGACACTATTAACATGGCTAGGTAACTCCCATAATGAAAATCTAAATTTGCCAAGCACAAGTGGGAGCGTATTTACAAGACACTTGCCCCATGAGGAACACTTTACATTTTAAAAGGCGAACATAACATCTTAGACACTCAAATACCTTATAAATATGGCCCAAAACAACCTATGAAGCTCTAGCAGTAAATATCCAGAAATGTAATTGATTTCTGAAATCGTTTTTAAAAGCAACATATCTGTTTCAGCTTACATAACAGACCATGAAATGGCCTCCATGTATTACAATATCTTGTGTTACTGCATGCCAGAATGTTACACCAAATATGCCATTATAATTTCTCTATGAAACTAATTCTATTAGTATATAACTAGAGACAAAACCACATTTTAAAAACACAGCTTTCTTCATCATTTCCTCCTTAAATCATACTATTCTCTATCTAAATTAAATAAATCTTTTCTCACCTTAGCAAATATTTTTTGAGTTTTGAAAACAGTCTCAGAAATACACCAAATTGTCTTCAGCAGAAGAAAAAGGATGCACTCCAAAGGCTGCAGCTATTGAAAGCACAGAAATACAGATATTCTTTTCACATATCTATCATATTAGCCAATCATGCCTCTTCCCTCACTTTTTTCAAATCAAAACCCTTCCCCCCTCTGCCCTGTCTGCCTTGTTTCCATAGCAACCACCTCCTGGAAGACCTCTCATGTTTGCAAATTCACACAACAATGTTTCAATTGAACTCTGAACTCTCAGTGCACCTGCGTATCCAGTGCAATCTTTCATTAATTGTTTCTTCCTTGACCATTCAAATTACATCTTTCAAAGAACACATCCATGCACCCTAACTTTCTGTTTTCAGAAATGGAAATGCACCAATCACTGCTAATGAATCATTAGCATTGTAAATCCACAGTTTTTTTTCTTTAGAAACTCCTACTGTTTCAACTGCCCTTTCATTACCACACTTCATCTGACTGCAGAACAACCTTCTTCAACCATGTTTAACGTCTGGATTGTTGGACATAGTTACATCCACTGGGCTCAAAGGTATGCTGAGAGCAGAAATTTACACAACCTCAATTTACAAGATGTGGAAATTAAGTGGTTGGGCCAAAGAGGATTAAAATGTCACCAATTGATACCATTGGTGAAAACCTTTATGCATTTGCCAAAACCTGACCTGTTAATAGTGCACTGTGGAGGTAATGATTTGGGCACTTTGACAGGGGTAGGTCTGGAAATGCTTTTAAAGGACACCTTTGAGCAATTAATGGCACTTTTTCCTCAAACTGCCTTGGTATATTCCAATATATGCCAAAGACAGAAATGGAGGTGGTCCAACCAATTTTGTCCACAAATTGAGAAAGCGAGGAAGCATGTAAACAAATCTGTTTCAGCTTACATGAGAGACCATGGAATGGGCTCTCTTTACAACAATAACTTGCGTTACTACATGCAAGATATCTACAGAGGAGATGGAGTTCACTTCTCAGATGAGGGCAACAGAATTTTCATTCTGAATTTAAGACTGTGCATTGGTACCTACTTATAAGTACCTAAATGTACCATAAACCCAAAAGCTCTTCTCAGAGCTACCCTACATCTGATCACTCACAATTATTATTTTTCTCTAACTTTTTTCACTAATTTTCCACAAAATTCGCTCCCCGGAGCGCTACCCGGTTCGCTAACCGAAAGCTAACCTCGCGGAATTTTTTAAAAAAAAGTTTTTTTTTCCGCACATATAAGCCTCCTCAGCCACGCTCAGAAAACCTAGGGGGTCAAGATAAGTCTAACATGACCCCTTCTACCCATTCTAAACATTATTTGCCCTCCATCTTGTATCTTAATGCGAACGAAACACAAAATGGTGGACTCCCGTAACGCTTAAGGTTCGCTAACCGGGCAGCTTCCCGGAAAGCGGTCCTAAAAAAAGGCGGGAAAGTAATTTACAGAAAAACGACTAGAGACACTCTCACCAAATATAGATTAGCTCATACTACATAACATTCCCTTCCATTCTCACAAATTTCATTGAAATTCCATTTAGCCATTTAGCCTGTAGACCTCTCCAAGTACCGTGAGGTAAATTACTTCACAAAACACATCTGAATTGTTGGAATTGACAACCAATGAAAATGTTACTTTCATTTTCTACTTTTATTACCTGACATTTAATTGGTTATATACCTGTATATATATAAAGGGAGAGAAGGAAACACAGCCATTTTGACTACTACTTCTTGTTGTACCTCCTATTTCAATAGCTTCAAAAAACTTCAACTTCTTTGTGAAGGTAAGTTATAATTTAATATATTGTGCACTATGACTTAATATAGTAGACTTTTTCTGCTAGATATACACTATCCCTCTGTAGTAGTAATGTATTTAGATAGACTTCTCTGTTATAGTTATCAATGGAGTAAGGCTTGTCTTGGTTAAATCACATACACTTTTTTATAGTCCTATTTCCACTCTCATACTATACACTGCCAAAAGATAAATTCACTGATAAAAACTGCCTATCTAAAATTAATCCCAACAGTGCCCTATCTCTACTAATATATATTTTTTTAATCCAAATTTCAGGCAAAATGGAAGGCGAGCAGCAAGTTTCTTTTGAGATGGACCTGGAAGAGAGCAGCCAGGAATTAATAGAACCAATTGACATGGAATTTATGGATGAAAGCTTGGATAATGAACTGCTGCAATGTGTCCAAGCAGTAGATGCCCTCCTTGCAAATGAGGACATTTTACAACCTCACAGATTGCAAAGAATATTTCAAGAAAATAATGACATTTCAGACACTGAAATGTTAGAAAGTTTAATAAATTATGAAAAAGAATCAAAATAAAAAAAACACTATAAAAAAAAACAAAAAAAAAAACAAGAAAAACAACAAACAATTAACATACAGTACTAGAAAAGTCTTTCATTCTTTTATCCATAAAGTTCGCTGCCCAGAAAGCTATCCGGTTCGCGAACTTGGCGCTTACCACGCAAAAAAAAATTTTTTTTTTGGGACCCTCCTAGGCCCTTTTAAAACCTCCACATAAAACCTAGGGGGTCAACGAGGATCTACTATGCCCCCTTATGGTAATTTCCCCCTTTGTTTTGGCCTCCTCTTGTCTCTCGATCCTACCGAGAGACAAGATGGCGGCCGCTCCGGACTGTTTAGAATGTTGACAGACACCGGAGGGCCAATCAGCTTCTCATCGCAAAGTTCCGTTACGCGAAAGGTTCGCTAACCGGATAGCTGCCCGGAGCGCTGTTACAGATATATATCTTGATTTAAACGTTAATTTCTCAAAATCCACTGAAGCACATATATTGAGACCTAGCAAAGGCACATCGGGCTAACAGTCCCTACAATTTTGCCAAGTTTCGTGAAAATCCATTCAGCCGTTCGGGCTAAAAATGAGTCCAACCGCCCTATGGAAATTAACATGGGAAAAAGGTGTTTTGGGACCCCCCTTTTTTCTCGGCCCCCCCTCCACAAAACCCCCCCAAATTTTCAAGGGCTGCTCAGAAACAAAATGTGCCATTTTCCTGAAAATTTCAGCCAATTCCGTCCACAAACGCCAAAGTTATTAGGCATAGAATTTTCAGAAATCCCATAGGGAAAAAATCCTAACTATATATACCTACTGGCGACCGCCAGTAGGTAATATATATATATATATATATATATATATATATATATATATATATATATATTACCTACTGGCGGTCGCCAGTAGGTATATATAGTTAGGATTCTTTCTCTATGGGATTTTTGAAAATTCTATGTCTAATAACTTTGGCGTTTGTGGACGGAATTGGCTGAAATTTGCAGGAAAATGGCACATTTGTTTCTGAGCAGCCCCTAAAAATTTGGGGGGGGGTTCGTCGAAGGGGGGCCGAGAAAAAAGGGGGGTCCCAAAACGCATTTTTCCCATGTTAATTTCCATAGGGCGGTTGGCCTCACTTTTAGCTCGAACGGCTGAATGGATTTGCATGAAACTTGGCAAAATTGTAGGGACTGTTAGCCCGATGTGCCTTTGCTAGGTCTCAATATATGTGCTCCAGTGGATTTTGATAAATTAACGTTCAAAAAAATATATATATCTGTGACAGCGCTCCGGGTAGCGCTCCGGTTTGCGTACTTGACGCGTAACGGACCTTCGCGAAGCGAAGCTGATTGGCTCTCCGGTGTCTGTCAACATTCTAAACAGTCCGGAGCGGCCGCCATCTTGTCTCTCGGTAGGATCGAGAGACAGGAGGAGGCCAAAACGAAGGGGGAAATGACCATAAGGGGGCATAGTAGATCCTCCCTGACCCCCTAGGTTTGATGTGGAGGCTTTAAAAGGGCCCCGCGGGGCAAAAAAAGAAAAACGTTTTTTTTGTGTGGGGAGCGCCCAGTACGCTTTTGTGCAATGGGCGGTGGTAATCTAAATGTAGAGGAGGGTGGGCGGGCATCATTCAAAGCACATCAACGTGCATAAATACGTAAATGTTTATATCTACCACGTATTTGACTTATCTCTCTGAGATGCATTCCCTTGTGTTTCGGCAATGGTAGTCTGTTCATTACATAGATCGCCCGAGGGCGGTAGTACAGACCGCGCGTAGGAAAGGGTCAAAAGCCAGGGGTATAGGAGTATGTAACAAGCGAGCCATTTAATTGAAAAAACTAAACGTGACAAACGGTTGCAGGATCAGTGAAGGTTGATTTTATAATTGAAAGTATAACAGGATCAGTTACAATAAAATCGTCCATACGCACACCATGGGCGAGTATCATGGGTAACAATATTTCAAAGCTTTATTAATACAATAATCAATAATGAAAAAACTAAACGTGATAAACGGTTGTAGGATCAGTGAAGGTTGATTTTTTTAATTGAAAGTATAACAGGATCAGTTACAATAAAATCGTCCATACGCACAGCATGGGCGAGTATCATGGGTTACATTACTTCGAAGCTTTATTAATACAATAATCAATAATGAAATATTGACATCAATAGGGTTGTCCGTATTCCCAGTCAGTACCCTTCCCCGCCCGCCATGTGCACAAAGACCGCATACATCCCCCATAACGTCAAGGCTAAGTAACTAGAACGTCATAAGGAGTTGCAAGTCACTCCCATACTGGCGCCATTTTGGTCGAGGCAAGGCATGTTCAGAGTATAGTTCAATGTCTCCAATAAGTAGCGACAGGACCAGAATCCCTTTCGGCAGTTCTGGCTTCATCATTACGAGCACTAGAAAACAAGACATTCTGGGCAATACCACCCTTGACGCAGCCCTTTATTCCTCAAGATGGTGTCTTTCAAAAGCCAGGGGTATAGCAGTATGTAACAAGCGAGCCATTTAATTGAAAAAACGAAACGTGACAAACGGTTGTAGGATCAGTGAAGGTTGATTTTTTGATTGAAAGTATAACAGGATCAGTTACAATAAAATCGTCCATATGCACACCATGGGCGAGTATCATGGGTTACATTACTTCGAAGCTTTATTAATACAATAATCAATAATGAAAAATTGACATCAATAGGGTTGTCCGTATTCCCAGTCAGTACCCTTCCCCGCCCGCCATGTGCACAAAGACCACATACATCCCCCATAACGTCAAGGCTAAGTAACTAGAACGTCATAAGGAGTTGCAAGTCGCTCCAATACTGGCGCCATTTTGGTCGAGGCAAGGCATGTTCAGAGTATAGTTCAATGTCTCCAATAAGTAGCGACAGGACCAGAATCCCTTTCGGCAGTTCTGGCTTCATCATTACGAGCACTAGAAAACAAGACATTCTGGCCAATACCACCCTTGACGCAGCCCTTTATTCCTCAAGATGGTGTCTTTCAAAAGCCAGAGGTATAGCAGTATGTAACAAGCGAGCCATTTAATTGAAAAAACGAAACGTGACAAACGGTTGTAGGATCAGTGAAGGTTGATTTTTTAATTGAAAGTATAACAGGATCAGTTACAATAAAATCGTCCATATGCACACCATGGGCGAGTATCATGGGTTACATTACTTCGAAGCTTTATTAATACAATAATCAATAATGAAAAATCGACATCAATAGGGTTGTCCGTATTCCCAGTCAGTACCCTTCCCCACCCGCCATGTGCACAAAGACCGCATACATCCCCCATAACGTCAAGGCTAAGTAACTAGAACGTCATAAGGAGATGCAAGTCGCTCCCATACTGGCACCATTTTGGTCGAGGCCAGGCAGGTCCAGAGTATAGTTTAATGTCTCCAATAAGTAGCGGCAGGGCCAGAATCCCTTTCGGCAGTTCTGGCTTCGTTATTACGAGCACTAGAAAACAAGACATTCTGGGCAATACCACCCTTGACGCAGCCCTTTATTCTACAAGATGGTGTCTTTCAAAAGCCAGGGGTATAGGAGTATGTAACAAGCTAGTCATTTAATTGAGAAAACTAAACGTGACAAACGGTTGCAGGATCAGTGAAGGTTGATTTATTAATTGAAAGTATAACAGGATCAGTTACAATAAAATCGTCCATACGCACACTATGGGCGAGTATCATGGGTAACATTACTTCGAAGCTTTATTAATACAATAATCAATAATGAAAAAACTAAACTTGATAAACGGTTGTAGGATCAGTGAAGGTTGATTTTTTAATTGAAAGTATAACAGGATCAGTTACAATAAAATCGTCCCTACGCACACCATGGGCGAGTATCATGGTTTACATTACTTTGAAGCTTTATTGATACAATAATCAATAATGAAAAATTGACATCAATAGGGTTGTCCCTATTCCCAGTCAGTACCCTTCCCCGCCCGCCATGTGCACAAAGACCGCATACATCCCCCATAACGTCAAGGCTAAGTAACTAGAACGTCATAAGGAGTTGCAAGTCGCTCCCATACTGGCGCCAATTTGGTCGAGGCCAGGCAGGTCCAGAGTATAGTTTAATGTCTCCAATAAGTAGCGGCGTGACCAGAGTTACATTTATGAAGAATGTTGAAGAGTAGTATGTTGAAAATCTGAAGCCATCGTTCTACAAACTCTCAACCAGCCTTGGATGGAAAAATCCTGAAGAATGTACAAACTGAAAACCAGTTTTTGTCTGCATAGCATTAGCAGCAACACTTGAGTCAGCTTTGTGTGAAGACGCCATCTTGATCCAATCAATACCGTCCCCTTGCACACATTCAGGGACCAGGCCGCAGGACGTGTCTTCAGATCAAACGGATTGTGGGACAAGGTCCAGAATGGAAGAGTCACCAAAAGGCAAAAAGTTCCGCCGGACCCCGTAAGCAAGCCGCCTATGTCGGGGGCGATCTCAGGCCACACCAGGGCAACAAGACTTGGGGAGGGGGCAGGAGCCAAGCGCCCCCTCCCAGTCCGCGCTACCACACCACCCCTCGGGGGCCTCCGTCAAGCGGTTCAGGGAGGCACCGCAGGCAGCGGTTCTTCAGATCAGTGGCTCTCACCGGAAAGGCTCCCCTCCGTTAGCAGCGATCGTTGGCGCTGCGGTTGCGGCCGGAGGCCCCGCCTAGTCAACGCCCCGGCCTCTCCAAGTCGAGGCAGCAAGAGTGGTCGCAACTCAGCTGGCCGAGCAAGACTTGGGGAGGGAGCAGGAGCCAAGCGCCCCTCCCAATCCGCGCCACCATACCGCCCCTCGGGGGCCTCCGTCAAGCGGCTCAGTGAGGCACCGCAGGCAGCGGTTCTTCAAATCACAACAGAGTCTCATGCTCGATCGATTGAGCTGGCCGAATCAGGCAACAAGAAGGTGTGGGGGGCACCTCTTGCTCAACCACCCCCTGAGGAGGTGGTACTCTCTTCCTAGGAGGTGGTGGTGGTGGTGGGGATGCACCAGCTGAAGCTACAACACTTGCTATTGGTAAGTGATCAAAAAAGGTCTTCCTCTCACAAAGATGAAAGTCAGAGTGAGGAAACAAGGAGGGGTTTTCATCATTTGGGACAAAAAATAGTTCTCAACCAATGAAAAGTGTTATTTTTAGGTCACATGTAGCCTTACATCATTAGGAACCCAAAAGTGAAATGAACCAATGAAAAGTTTTATTAACAAGTCACATGACCTGTTATGCTTACGTTACGTGCTCCGCACGGCGCCCCGGATCGCTTCCGGGAAGCTGTGCTTCGCGCCTCGCGCACCGGAGCACTTCCGGGAGCGCTATGACAGAAGGGACAGGCAACAAGAACCATCAGTCAAAGAGGGAGGGCAAGTTCTTCTCTACCGGGTCACGTTGGGGCTCCACCGGAACTGATCGAATTGGTAGTCTACAGTGTTTCTGGATGTTTCAGACTGAAGCTGGCGTCAGCATGAGAGCATTCCGTGGCTACGTCGTGGCCATTCCGCGAGCAATCATGGCAGTCGCTCCCCACCGGAAGTCTGCGGGAGTCGGGGGCCCCGGTGACTCTTGTAGAATCTTCAAGGCTGAGGGGACGCTTTTGGGAATGGGGCCCATGCCCTAGCAGTCAAGCGTCCGAGTTCCAGGGTTGCCCAGAGCCATCCTTGCAGGCCAGGCCCAAGTCTGTGGAGCCGACCGCCATTTCCTGAGCTCCGTGGCAGCCGCCTGTCGCTGTACCACAAGAGTGGGTGCAATTCATCCGGATGGCGGGTGAGACGCTGTAATAACAAGAGCAGGCACAATTCAGCTGGCCGAGCGAGGCCCTGTGCCGCAGAAGCGGGCGCAACTCAGGTGGGCGAGTGAAGCGCTGGGGTGTAGCTGAGAAACCTCCACCTGGGGAGGTTGGGGAGGCTCGTTCGCACCGCCTCTCCCTTCCAGTGCACCCCACGCCGTCTCCTGGTGCAGGTATATGTGATAGTTGGACCAGGGCACCGCAGGACGTGTCTTCAGGTCAAACGGATTGTGGGACAAGGTCCAGAATGGAAGAGTCACCAAAAGGCAACAAGTTCCGCCTGACCCCGGGATCCGACCGCCTATCTCAGGCCACACCAGGGCAACAAGACTTGGGGAGGGGGCAGGAGCCAAGCGCCCCCCTCCGAGTCCGCGCCAGCACACCTCCCCTCAGAGGCCTCCGTCAAGCGGCTCAGGGAGGCACCGCAGGCAGCGGTTCTTCAGATCAGTGGCTCTCACCGGCAAAGCTCCCCTCCGTCAGCAGCGATCGTTGGCGCTGTGGTTGCGGCCGGAGGCCCCGCCTAGTCAACGCCCCGGCCTCTCCATCTCGTAGGCCGCAGAGTAGTCGGGGAGAAATCTCGGGAACGGCGGCATGCGTTTGGATCGATGTTGCAGCAGGCTGCCATGTATATAGTTATTTAATAAAACATTTTTCCCTGTTACTTTGCTGGTGTGTTGTATATATTTATAATATTTGCATAGGGTTTGTCGTTGTTTTGGGCGGGGTGGGCGGCGGAGCCGAGCTGTCTTGCAGCCATCATGGTGTCGAGCTCAGTTCCTCTCACTAGTTTCATATTTCTCATGAGGGGTTGTTCCTAATGTTTCTATTTTAGCGAGGTCAAAAAAAGATCCCATTAGTGGCCTACTGATTTTGCTTGATTCCTTTTGTTTTTTCTAACGGTTTTTTACTATCTGCAAAGACTAAACAGAGTATTGCGACTCTGTGCTTGTTTGTAAATAGAGAATGAACCAAAGAGAACCAATTCCAAAACAGTAAATGCTTGGATAACAGTCAATCAAATGGAGAGGGAAGCAGGCACGATGAATTACAACGGGGGCAAAGGCCTGCGTTACCTACCCTTCACTATCTGCAAAGAGAGAATACTCCTATAAGAAAAGAGGGGGGGGGCAGCGTTCAAAGCACATCAGCGTGCATAGACACGAAAATGTTTTTACCTACCACGTACTTGACATTTTACAGCTTTTGATATTTGCTATTAAAAAACCATTGAAATTCACTGAAAAGACCATAGGTTATAGACCATATACAGTTAGGAATTAGCATTTACAAAACCTTGACAATTCACTGAAAAAACCATGGGTAATAGACCATATATAGTTAGGAATTAGCATTTACAAAACCTTATTTTACTCACACAAAACCATTGAAATTCCATATATAGTTAGTTGCACTAACTATATATCGCGCAACCGCATCCACTGCTGATGATGTCACATATTACATCATTCATGACATGGTCAGTGACATCACTGATGAGATCACTGATGACAACTCAAATGACATCACTGACAACATCACTGATGACGTCATTCGTGTGATAATACGATGAATCTGTTCAGACTCTAATATAACCTTAGATACACTTAGTGTAAACGGACACTCACAGATTGTCATTCCTCCATAGAGTTACTCATACACCTAGTCAGTCATGCAAAGAATCAATCACACCTCCATTTCCTCAACTATACAGTTATACACACCTTACTTATTGAAACTTATTCTAACACATATTTACTCTCTTATACAATCACTGATACAAGTTTTCAATGATCCATGCAGCCACTCACACCATTTACCAGCTATTATACACAGTAATTTATATATGTCAACTCTCACATGTACTGTGTTTTACATATGTACTTACTTTGACATATAGCACTGAGATATCCATTCACTTACCAATACACTCATGCACACAGTCAACCACCCATACAGCTGTTTCCACATGCAGATTTGAACCCATACATTTAGTGAATCAACTGTTCACACATCTATGCACAGAGTCATACACCTCCCAGCCTCCCACACACTCACTCTCCCATACAAATACTTGGGCAACCAATCAATAACCCATATAGTTACTCATATAGCTACTGATCAACACATGCAGCAGTTTACAGAACAACAGAAATAATGATGCACAAATTAAGACAGTTTAGTCACTAACCCATGCACTCAGTGAGGCACATTTAATCACTCTCTCATACAGTCCGTCATCCATCTACTAAATCCTTCATCCAGACACTTATACATCCACTCATTCTTCAATATGTAAGACATATTTTAACTTTACAGAAACATACAGTCACTGGATGATGCCATCAGTGATGTCATTTTATTTGTGATCAGTGATGTTGTCAGTGATGTCATTTGAGTTGTCATCAGTGATGTCATCAGTGATGTCATCAGTGATGTCACTGACCATGTCATGAATGATGTAATATGTGACATCATCAGCAGTGGATTGCGGGTGCGCGATATATAGTTAGTGCAACTAACTATATATGCGAATGTAAATGGTTTTGTGTGAGTAAAATAAGGTTTTGTAAATGCTAATCCCTAACCATATATGGTCTATAACCTATGGTTTTTTCAGTGAATTTTCAAGGTTTTGTAAATGCTAATTCCTAACTATATATGGTCTATAACCTATGGTTTTTTCAGTGAATTTTCAAGGTTTTTAAAATGCTAATTCCTAACTTTATATGGTCTATAACCCATGGTTTTTTCAGTGAATTTCAATGGTTTTTTAATAGCAAATATCAAAAGCTGTAAAATGTATTCTTCTTTTAAAGGAAAAATATATTTTATATCTTTTTAATATAATTGTTTTGTGCATCTGCCAAACCCTGACCTCTTAATAGTGCACTGTGGTGGAAATGATTTGGGCACTTTGACTGGGGTTGGTCTGGAAATGCTTTTAAAGGACACCTTTCATCAATTGATGACACTTTTTCCCCAAACTGCCTTGGTATATTCCAATATATGCCAAAGACAGAAATGGAACTGGTCCAACCAATTTTGTCCACAATTTGAGAAAGCACAGAAACATGTGAATACATCTGTTTCTGCTTACATGAGAGACTTTAGAATGGGTTTAATATACAACAATAACTTGCGTTACAACATGCAAGACATCTACAGAGGAGATGGTGTGCACTTCTCTGATGAGGGGAATAGAATATTCCTCCTGAATTTAAAACTGTGCTTTGGAACCTACTTGTAGGTACCTAAATTAGCCACAGAACCCAATAGCTCTTTTCAGAGCTACCCTGTCACTGATCATTCAAAACGTTTTTCTTTTTCTAACTTGTTTCACTATTTTTCACCAAAGTACGCTCCCCGGTTCGCTTACCGGTGCGCATACCGGGCGCTCCCCACGCGAAATTTTTTTTTTCATTTTTTTTGGCCTATATGAGCGTCCTAAGCCCCCCTCAGAAAACCTAGAGGGTCAGGAAGTGTCTTCCCTGCCCCCTTCTACCCATTCGGAACATTGTTTGTCCTCCATCTTGTGTCTCAATTCTACCTAAACACAAAATGGAGGACTCCGGTAACGCCGGGGCGCGCACCGGTAAGCGCTCCGTAAAAAAAGGTGGAAAGGTAATTTACAGAAAAACCACTGGAGACACTTTATTCAAATATAGAATAGGCCCTACTACATAGCAGTCCCTACCATTTACCCAAATATGATGGAATTCCATTGAGAAAATTATGCTGTAGGCCTGACTAAATATCCTGAGGTAAATTACATGACAAAAACACATATGAAGTGTTAGAGTTGACTACCAATTAAAATGTTATTTTCATTTTCTACTTTTATTTCAAGACATTTGATTGGTTATGTACCTGAATATATATAAAGAAAGAGAGAGAAACACAGCCATTTTGACTACTACTTCCTGAAGTACATTTCAAGAGCATTTTCACTGACAACTTTAACTTCTTTTTCAAAGGTAAGATATAATTTAAAAAAATTGAAAGGAGAACTATGTTATGCACTTTAAATTAATTTAGGAAAACGTTTTCAGATAGTTACATACTGTCCCTCTATAAGAGTTAGTCATTGAGAAAGACTTAATTATTTAAATTATTGATTGAGTTAGGCTTCTGTGGTATAATTATGAATTTACTTAGGCTTCAAATCAGGCACTTTTTAATAGTTCTACTTCCTGCCTGAAACCATGCACTGCCCAAAGACAACTGCACTGTTAAAAACTCACAAGTACCTGTCTCAACTTAAACCCAACAGTGCCCTATCTCCACTGATATATTTATTTTTATGCAATTTACAGCAAGAAAATGGAAGCACAGCAAAAATTAAAAAACAATTTCATTTCAAATTAAGACTGAAAACAATCCTAACGAAGAAAAAGAAGAAGTAGACTTTATGGATGAAACACTAGACCAAGAATTAATAAAATGTGCTGAAGAATGTGATTCTTGGAATGAAAAGGAGGACATACCTGATGATTTAATGTTACAAATTCTCTTAGATTTTGAAAAATCAGAACAATAAATTTAAATTTTAAAAGTTAAAATTGTTTGAGAATTATTCTTTTTAATATGAAAATTATGAAATAGTACCCAAAAAGATCAAATATAAAGTGAGACTTAAAATATACTGTGCAACTTTTTTGTGTTACATAGTAAGTTTGCTCATAGTTACTTCCTTTCTCCCACTATATTATCTCGAATGTGTATTTAACATCTCTTTATCATCTCCTGCCTCCATGTTCTTTCTGCTTTCCTGACAGACTATGCTATGAATTCCATATACCACAATAACTTCTGAAACAACATGCAAGATATCTACAAAGGAGATGGTGTATATTTATTTTTAGACTCTGCATTGGTACCTACATGTTGGTACTTAAATAAAAAAAATACAAAAAAATACAACAAAAAGAACAATCAATAAACATACAATATTTGAAAATTCTTCCATTCTTTTTTCCCTATATTACGCTCCCTGGACCGCTTCCCGGTGCGCGTACCGGGCGCTCCCCACGCAAAAAAAAGATATTAAAAATTATTTTTTTTTGCCCCGCGGGGCCCTTTCAAAGCCCCCTCATCAAACCTAGGGGTCAGGAAGGATGTACTCTGCCCCCTTATGCTCATTTCCCCCTATGTTTTTGCCACCTCTTGTGTCTCGATCCTACTAAGACACAAGATGGTGGCCGCTCCAGAATGTTTAGAATGTTCACAGTCACCGGGGAGCCAATCCGCTTCTCCTCGCGAAGTCCCGTTACGCGTCAGGTACGCGAACCGGGGCGCTAACCGGGACGCTGTCACAGATATATATATTTTTTGAACGTTAATTTCTCAAAATCCACTGGAGCACATATCTTGAGACCTAGCAAATGCACATCGGGCTACCAGTCCCTACAATTTTGTCAAGTTTCATAGAAATCCATTCAGCCGTTCGAGCTAAAAGTGAGTTCAACCGCCCTATGGAAAACTCAATGTTAAAAACACATTTTGGGACCCCCCTTTTTTCTCAGCCCCCACTTCACGAAACCCCCCCCCAAACTTTCAGGGGACGCTCAGAAACAAAATGTGCCATTTTCCTGAAAATTTCAGCCAATTCCGTCTTTCAACGCCAAAGTTATTCAAAATAGAATTTTCAGAAATCCCTATTCAAAAAAATCCTAACTATATATACCTACTGGCGACCGCCAGTAGGTAATATATCAATCAGGCAAACACTCCGACCACTTCCACCAAAGCCTCGGCAGCGAAGAAGGAGAAGCCAACCTCTTATTTTCAGGCAAGATGTTCTTTATTCAACCATAAATATCCACATCAGCAATTGACAGATGACGCGTTTCGGGCTCAAGAGCCCTTGATCACATATATATATATTCACTGAAAAAACCATAGGTTTCACACCAGTTATGTTTAGGAATTAGCATTTAAAAAACCTATTAAATTCACTGAAAAAAACATAGGTTTCACACCAGTTATAGTTACCTGGAAATTTTACTGACATAAAACCATTGAAATTCCCACGTTATAGTTAGTTGGACTCACTATAACTTGCGCGCCTGCAATGCACTGCTGATGACGTCACATATTACATCACTCATGACATGGTCAGTGACATCACTCATGACATCACTGATGACACCATCCAGTGAATGTGTGTCTTTCTGAAAAATATTTTTTTTTTATATGTATTTGTAAAGTACGATGCAAGAATAAATGGTTAAATAAGTGTGTTAATGGATGTTTGTTTTTTAAAGAATTGATTGGTTAACTGCCTTATTAATTGTATCATAGTGAATACATATATTAGCAAGTAACTTTTATATATTGAAATGTATGTATCAGTGTTTCACTTTGTGTATAAGTGGCTGTATGGGTTGGTGACTGACTCACTGTTTGTATGTGTTTTGAAGACAGCATATGTACAGGACTGTATGGATGTATGAGTGTGTATATGTGTATGTTAGTGAGTAAACGACTGTCTCACTATTGTCTTTTTCAGTAACGACATATGTTTTAATCTAGTATATGTGAGTATTGATTTATAAAACTGAGTATATGTGAGAGTGAGAGATTATAAGAGTTCCTGTTTGAATTAGTATTTGTTTATATAAGTGATTGTTTAAGAGAGTAAGTATGTGTAAGTATTCTTAGAAGTAAAGTGGTAGTGTGTGTATAGCTGTATATGCAAATAAATGAATGTTCATTAGTTTTTTGCATGTGTGAATATGTGTGTGAGTAACTTTTGGATGACTGTCAGTGTGTAACAGGATGTATAGGTGTATCACTACATATAATGAGTGAGTATATGTATGAATGACTATATAGAACTGTTTGTGAATGAGTGGATGTGTATATAGATGGTGGAATTACTGAATTGTTTGTTGTAACTGGTATGGGTATCTCCACTTTTTTGAAAATGTTAAATTCTATTCTTGAATATGTGTTTCAAGACTTACATTACACTCAAAGGAGGACTCTCACTCTGTCACAAGGATGGTGTCATCAGTGATGTCATGAGTGATGTCACTGACCATGTCATGAGTGATGTAATATGTGACGTCATCAGCAGTGCATTGCAGGCGCGCAAGTTATAGTGAGGCCAACTAACTATAACGTGGGAATTTCAATGGTTTTATGTCAGTAAAATTTCCAGGTAACTATAACTGGTGTGAAACCTATGTTTTTTTCAGTGAATTTAATAGGTTTTTTAAATGCTAATTCCTAACTATAACTGGTGTAAAACTTATGGTTTTTTCAGTGAATTTCATAGGTTTTTTAAATGCTAATTCCTTTCTATATCGAGTTTCTAACCTATGTTTTTTTTTACAATTTGCTGTTTTGTGTAAGTATTAATTTTTGAGTTTTTTTATATCATTTTTTCCTGGGGCGCTCTGGGTGCGCTCTCCGGTAAGCTCTCCGGTAAGCTTTCCGGTAAGCTCACCGGTAAGCTCACCGGAAAGCGCACCAAGAGCGCTACTTTCGTTCGTGAAAAAAAATATGAATGAAAAGTTAATAATAATGCTAAACATTTCGTACCATACAAATAAAATAAGGTTTTTTTTATAAGGAAAATGATTATGCATTTCGGTAAAAGTATGATGACGTCACTTCGGCGCGCAACGTAACCGCCCTCGGAAGCGCCTACGTTCGCGCCGCGTATACGCCCCCGGAAGCGCCCACGTTCGCGCCACTTATGCACCCCGGAAATGCCTAAGTTCGCGCCGCGTGTGCGCACCCGGAAGCGCTCCGGTGCGCGTAGCGTAAGCGCGTCGGGTCATGTGACCTTAAAATAACACTTTTCATTGGTTGCTAACAGTTTTTTTTTACAAAGAATGAAATCCCCACCCATTTCCTACACTTCTTCTTTCAATTTTGTGACTGCAAGACCTGCCTTTTTGCTCCTGGATATTTCTTGGTTTTACAATGGCTGCCAGACAATCCAGCAGTGAGGATGAACCAGAATTCATCAATGAAGAGCCTCCTCAACGAAAAGTTAAGGAATATTTCATTTGGAAATTTTTTAAAATCCCACCTGACCAAAAAAAGGTGAATGCTTAAAAAGTGGAGTGCAGGATCTGCAAAGAAGTGCTGTCGCGGGGTAACCCCTTAAAAAAGTACTCATTTGGAAACTTCACGATGCTGCGCCATGTCCAGAGGAAGCACCCCCAGAATTTTGCCCGGGAAAGTGTCAGGGCTCTGGCACAGGAGGTTCCCAGTGATGGGGCCTCTACATCCACCGGAGGAGCAACTTCTTCTGGGAGGGGGCAATCGCAGGAGCAGGTGCCAAACATTCAACCTGCATTTAACCATGGTGTCCTCAGATGCAGATACTGCAATCAACTCCTCACCTATGGGGAGCAAAGTGTCCAGCTCATGGTTCGAGCATTGGAGAACCATCGCTGCCCTTCCCACCCCTATTTTTTTTGTTTTTTTTGCTCCTTTTGAGCAGTTTGCATTCCCTGTTTTTGTTCCTGTTTAGAAAAAAGAAGAAAACTAAAAGTTCTTTTCAGAACTACCTCCAATTCTCATCAAAGAGCTATATTCTTAAAAAAATGAAAAAAGAGTAAGTGAAATAGAGTGCATTGATAATGGAAAGGAGAATGAGTAAGAAAGAACAGAAAGGCATGAGAGGAGAAAAGAAGTGAAGTAGGAGGACTGGAAGAAGGTGAGTGTTAGGAAAGAAAGTAAGGAGAAGAAGAGTGAATATGGGGAATGTTGATATTCAAAGAAAATGTTGAAAAGGAACAGGGGTGTGGAAGGATAAGAAAAGATGCATTGCTGGAGTTGAAGGCAGAAGGCCTCATTTATGAAGCCATGCGTCACTTTAACACCACCAAAGCATCACTTTTTGTGACGCATCAGTCCAATAAAAAATGCACCTTATTTATTCATATTTACAAAGTGGCGTTTCTAGGTAAATATGTCACTTTGTAAACCCCTGTGCCACATTATTCCTACAACAGGTGTAATGTATGCAAAAGGGACGTATTGACGCAAGAAAGGGTCGTAGAGGTGACACAGTGAATAAACTGGAGGCCTCATTTCTGAAACATGACGCATCGCTACTTGAAAACAGCGATGCGTCACTTTTCTGTGCGCACTCCTTATGACATTCCAGATGTTTCATATTTAATGTATGATGAATCAACTCGCAAGGAGTTACAGATACGTCAGTATTTCTGACGTATCTGTAAACACAAAAGTGACGCATTACTGGAGTGTGTCACAAATGTAACGCAACTCCAGTAATGTGTCCTTTCACATAGGGAAAGCACCATGTGAAAGGTCTTGCGTCAGTCTTACACCTGCTGTGAGGCAGGCGCAAGATTTTGACGCAACAGCATCCTAAAAGTGACGCAGTGAAATCTCATAGATTTCACTGCGTCGCTATTACCAAGCTTTTTGCGGGGGAACGCCCCCTCTGCATACATTATACCTGATGCAGGTATAATGTGGCACAGGGTTTTAAAAAGTGACCCATCTACCTAGATGCGTCACTTTTTAAATATAGCGCAACGAGGCGCATTTTTTTACACCGCTTGTGCGATGCGTCACTTTTCTGTGCGCACTCCTTACAACATTCCAGATGTGTCATATTTAATGTATGACGAATCATGTCGCAAGGAGTTACAGATACGTCAGTATTTCTGACGTATCTGTAAACACAAAAGTGACGCATTACTGGAGTGCGTCACAAAAGTGACGCAACTCCAGTAATGAGTCCTTTCACATGGGGAAAGCACCATGTGAAAGGTCTTGCGTCAGTCTTACACCTGCTGTGAGGCAGGCGCAAGATTTTGACGCAACAGCATCCTAAAAGTGACGCAGTGAAATCTCATAGATTTCACTGCGTCGCTATTACGAAGCTTTTTGCGGGGGAACGCCCCCTCTGCATACATTATACCTGACGCAGGTATAATGTGGCGCAGGGTTTAAAAAAGTGACCCATCTACCTAGATGCGTCACTTTCTAAATATAGCGTAAAGATGCGCATTTTTTTACACCGCTGGTGCGTCACAAAATGTGACACACAGGCGGCGCAAAACTGTCGCAAGGCCTTCCTAAATATGGTCCCGGTGTGCGTACCGGGCGCTCCCCCCGCGCAAATCAAAAAAAATCTTTTTTTTAAAATGCCCTGCGGGACCCCTATTTTAGCCCCCACATTAAACCTAGGGGGTCAGGAGGGGGTCTACCCTGCCCCCTTATAGTTAATTCCCCCCTTTGTTTTTGCCACCTCTTATGTCTCGATTTTACCGAGACACAAGATGGCGGCCGCTCCAGACTGTTTAGAATGTTTACAGACACCCAAGAGCCAATCAGCTTTCTGCGCGCAAGTCGCGTGGCGCGCCCGGTGCGCTCCCCGGTGCGCGTATTGGGGCGCGCCTATAGATATATATATTTTTTTTAATATCTTGAGACATAGCAAAGGCACATCAGGCTACCAGTCCCTACAATTTGGCCAAGATTGGTGTAAATCCATTCAGCCGTTCGAGCTAAAAGTGAAATCGACCGCCCTATGGAAATTAACATGGGGAAAACGCGTTTTGGGACCCCCCTTTTATCTCGGACCCCGCTTGACGAATCCCCCCCCAAACTTTCAGGGAAGGACCGGGGCGCCGCAAGGCCATTTTGAGGAAATTTTCAGGCAAATTCGTCAACGGGCGCCAAAGTTATTCCAAATAGAATTTTGAGATTTAACATTGAAAAAAATCCTAACTATAACTACCTACTGGCGACCGTGAGTAGGTAATATATATATAAATATATATATATATATATATATATATATATATATATATATATATGTATATATATTACCTACTGGCGTGTCGCCAGTAGGTATATATACTTAGGATTTTTTCCCTATGGGATTTTTGAAAATTCTATGTCTAATAACTTTGGCGTTTGTGGACGGAATCGGCTGAAATTTTCAGGAAAATTGCACATTTTGTTTCTAAGCAGCCCCCAAAAATTTGGGGGGGTTTCCTCAAGGGGGGGCCGAGAAAAAAGGGGGGTCTCAAAACGCGTTTTCCCAATGTTAATTTCCATAGGGCGGTTGGCCTCACTTTTAGCTCGAACGGCTGAATGGATTTGCACGAAACTTGGCAAAATTGTAGGGACTGTTAGCCCGATGTGCCTTTGCTAGGTCTCAATATATGTGCTCCAGTGGATTTTGATAAATTAACGTTCAAAACAAGATATATATCTGTAACAGCGCTCCGGGCTGCGCTCCGGTCCGCTTACTTTTCGCGAAACGGAACTTTGCGATGCGAAGCTGATTGGCTCCCTGGTGTCTGTCAACATTCTAAACAGTCTGGAGCGGCCGCCATCTTATCTCTCGGTAGGATCGAGAGAGAAGAAGAGGTGAAAAACCAAGGGGGAATTTAATGAAAGGGGGCAAGGTATACCCCTCTTGACCCCCTAGGAATGTTGTTGGGGTTATTAAAGGGTCCCGTGGGGAAAATAAAAAAATATATATTTTTCACGGTAGAAGCGCTTCCCGGGCCGCGAACTGGGCCGCAAACTGGTAGCGAAACGGGAATTCGCCATTTTGTGCTTCGTTTTAATTAAATTACTAGGTATAAGGGGGTGCGGGAGACGTATCCTAATCCCTTATGTTTTCTGAGGGTGGCTGAGGAGGCTCATATATGTTGATATATGTCTTCCAGCGGCTGTGCGTGTGCCATCTTGTCTCTCGGTAGGATCGAGAGAGAAGAAGAGGTGAAAAACGAAGGGGGAATTTAATGAAAGGGGCCAAGGTATTCCCCTCTTGACCCCCTAGGAATGATGTTGGGGTTATTAAAGGGTCCCGTGGGAAAAAAAAAATTGATTTTTCACGGTAGAAGCGCTTCCCGGGCCGCAAACTGGTAGCGAAACGGGAATTCGCCATTTTGTGTTTTGTTTTAATTAAATTACTAGGTATAAGGGGGTGCGGGAGGCGTATCCTGATCCCTTATGTTTTCTGAGGGTGGCTGAGGAGGCTCATATATGTTGATACATGTCTTCCAGCGGCTGTGCGTGAGCTTTTTTTTTTTTTGCTGCGTGACGTCTGTTAACGTTCGATTCGATGGAAATCAGGAAGTGTTGACCGCCAATTTGTCAGTGCGATAAAATATTTTGTTATAAATGAATCCTTATTGATAAACATTGTCTGCGCCATCTTGCCTTTTTTCCAATGCCACAATTTTGTCGTGCACGGCAGCCATTTTAGATGCCAGGCCGGTCCCAGGCTATCACCTAGCCCTGCGGATGTAGTTTATGGCCCCAGCTGTAGAGAATCCAGACATGCCAACCCTCCCGATTCAGGCGTGAGACTACTGATTTCAGTGCTAGTCTCCCGCCTCCCGATTTCTGCAAGCAAAAACCCGGGGGCATATTACCAACAACTAGCGATAATTTTTGTCTCTAACTTGTTTACAGACAAAAATTATCACCGCACATCGGCGATTTTTATCGCAAATGCGATAAAAAACGGCCGCAATGCATGAATATCGCTGAAAAGTCAGCGATATTCATGCATTATCGAGCAAATGCTCTTAGCCATGTTATCCACCTCCCATTGGATAACATGCCTAAGAACTGCTCAGGGCAGGTGTTAGCTTTTGGAGATATTCGCGCTTAGCGCGAATATCTCCAAAAGTTGGTAATAGGAGATAGCGATGTTAGGGACTGTTTCCAGTCGCTAACATCTTGGCACGCCCACTTTGCATGTCATTAGTGATAAATATCACTGACATGCAAAGCGGGGCCCAAGATGGTCGCTATCTCCTTTTAGCTGTCACTAACTGGTGTTAGCGACAGCTTGGTAATAGGGAGATAATTGTATCTCCGCTTTCTTGGCTTTTAAAGCCAAAAAAGCGGAGATAAACCCCCTTGATAATATGCCCCACGATTCCTCGGGGGTTTCAGGTGACAGGGCTTGGTATTGTGTTACGTGGTAATTCTTCCAGGAAACGTCAGAGGGTCGATGCAGGGGTTCTAGAAGGGGTGATAAACCATTTAAGCCTCATGAACAAGCGCATGGTCTTTTAAAGATCTGTGAAGTACTCGGGGAGGCGGTGTGTGTGTGTCCTCTTTCAGGAGCGGGCGGGGGGGGGCACTGCCAGCAACTTGCCAGGCCAGGCAGTGTTCAACACTTGCATCACCCTTTCTCTGCCTGCTATTGCGCTCCATGCTTCGGAAAGGTAAGAAAAAGAACGTGCATTTGAGTTTGAAATGTCCGATCCTGTAGCAGTACACTTGCAAAGCCCACACATGACAATAACCCGATTCAAGGCCCCATTCACCCGATTTTTTTAAAATATATAGCACTCCATTAAAGTAGGATTATAAAACTTTATTAACTTTTAAATATAACGAACGCAACAAAAACTGTAAATACATTTAAACATTTTTTGACAAAAAAAAGCAACAATGGTCAGAAGCTGTCTTTTGTGCGAATAGTCCCAAGGCAGCACAACGTGCTGAGTTCTGGACGGCACCCAGGTGATGTCACCTGGGTGCCGCACTGGTTTTTGGTTTCCTACAATGCAGCTCAGAAAAACAGCGTGGGGCGTCCCGGGTGGTGCGGGAAGAGGCCTCGTCAGTAGCGGTCTGTTGTGCGAATAGTCCCAAGGCAGCAGAATGCGCTGAGATGTGGATGGCACCCAGGTGATGTCCAGTAAACTGCCGCACTGGTTTTGGTATCCTACAATGCTGCTCCGAAAATTGGTGTGGGGCGGCCCGGGGGGGGTGGCCCGGGGGGTGGCCCGGGGGGGTGGCCCGGGGGGGGCGTGGGGGAGGCGGCGTGAACGGGCCTCCCCAGGTGGCGGCCATCCAGCTGAGTTGCGCCCGCTCTTGCGGCTACAGCGTCTCGCTCATCATGTAGTTGACTTCCGCCCACTCTTGCAGTGCAGCGATAGGCGGCTGCCACAGGACTCTTAAAATGGCGGACGGCTCTTCGGTTTTGGGCCTGGTCCACTAAAATGGCCCTGGGACACCTTGGAACACGGACGCTTGCCTGCTAGGGCTTGGGCTCCATTCTCGAAAGCGTCCCCTCAGCCGTGAAGATTCTACAAAAGTCTTGGGGGCCCTCGACTCCTGCAGGCTTCCGGTGGGGAGCGGCTGCCATGATTGCTCGCGGAATGACCACGACGGAGCCACGAGATGGTGGTGCTCTCATGCTGACGCCAGCTTCAGTCTGAAACATCCAGAAACAAGGTGGGGCTTTCATCGTTTGGGAAAAAAAATGTTCTAAACCAATGAAAAGTGTTATTTTTAGGTCATATGACCAAGCCTTCCATCTTTAGGAAACCAAAAATAAAATGAACCAATGAAAAGTTTTATAAACAAGTCACATGACCTGTTATGCGGCATAGGGCTACAAAAAGCGTAGAAAATCCGTTGGCACGTGAGGCGGCGTCAGTAGCGGACCGATGTGCGAATAGGCCGAAGGCAGCACAACGCGCCAAGATCCGGATGGCACCGAATTAGTGTCCAGCAAGTTGCTGCACTGGTGTGGCTATCCTACAATGCTGCACCGAAAGTCGGCGTGGGGCGCCCCATTAGCCTGTGAGGTCGCGTCAGTCAGTGGGGGCTGTGTGTCTCCCCCAAGATGGAGGCTCCTCGGCTGCAGTGGAGCGCCCCTTAGCGTTTCACTCGCCGTCCAACTGAGTTGCGTCCGCACTTGCGGCTACAGTAGGCCGAAGGCAGCACAACGCGCCGAGATCCGGATGGCACCGAGGTGGTGTCCAGCAAGTTGCCGCACTGGTGTGGCCGTCCTAGAATGCTGCGCCGAAAGACGGCGTGTCCAGCTGAGTTGCGGTTACTCTTGCGGTACAGTGACTCGAACGCGCAGAGATCCGGATGGCACCGAGGTGGTGTCCAGCAAATTGCCGCACTGGTGTGGCCATCCTACAATGCTGCGCCGAAAGACGGCGTGTCCAGCTGAGTTTCTCCCGCTCTTGCAGTACAGTGACTCGAACGCGCCGAGATCCGGATGGCACCGAGGTGGTGTCCAGCAAGTTGCCGCACTGGTGTGGCCATCCTACAATGCTGCGCCGAAAGTCAGCGTGGGGTGCCCCGTTGGCTTATGAGGTGATGTCAGTAGTGGACCGATGTGTGAATAGGTCGGAACCAGCACAAGGCGCCAAGATCCGAATGGCAAGTCCTGGATGTTGAGTGCCATAGTTGAGAGTTCTGAGCAGTGCTTGTAAGACTGTCTGAAGCTTATTTGCACCTGCTGCAGCTTCACTATTGCCCTGGTGTGGCCAAAGATCGCACATGACATAGGCGGCCGGCTCCCGAGGTCCGGCGGAACTTTTTTCCTTTTCCTTTTTGCTTCTTGTCCCACAATCCGTTTCAACTGAAGACACGACCAGGTCCCTGAATGTGTGCAGGGGGACGTTATTGATTGAATCAAAATGGCGGCTTCACACAAAGCTGACTCAAGCGTTGCTGTTGATGCTATACAGACAAAAATTGGTTTTCAGTTTGTACATTCTTCAGGATTTTTTTTCCATCCAAGGCTGATTGAGAGTTTGTAGAAAAATGGCTTCAGATTTTCCACATACTACTCTTCAACATTCTTCCTAAATGTAACAATGTGAGACTCACTAGGAGAACGGCTGTTTATCTTTCCTTTCAAAATGCTGCCAACAATATTTTCTGAATGGAAGACACCATCTTGTAGCATAAAGGGCCGAAATGGGTTCTGGTCTGGCCGATGGTTGGTGGCGACATTTTGACTATATCTTGGACCTGCCCGGCCTCGCCCAAAATGGCGCCGGTATAAATGGGACTCGTAACTCCTTGTTGTGTACTGGTTGAACAACTTTGATATCACGAGATATGAATGCAGTTTTGATGCTCATGGCGGGCGGGGACGAGAATTGATTGAATATTTTGACATCCCTATTGATATTAAGTTCTGATGTGTTATTGATTACTGTAGAATTGAAAGTTCGAATTAACGTCACCCATGGTACTTGCCCGCAAATGTATATCTAGATGATTTTTTTGTAAGTGGCCCTGTCGTAATTTAATTACAAAATGTACGTCCACCGATTCCGCAACTGTTAGACACCTTAGTTCTTGCAACCTAATGTCCCGCTCGTTACGTTCCTCTATAATGTAAATGTCTCCTCATCATATACGATTTCAGTTTGCTCCGTGGCCGGCCCACGTGGTTATAGGCCCGTATTTGTATACTGACATTTTCACAATAAAGGTTTTTAAAACAAAACATGGTAGTAGTATTTACATTGGTAAAGTTTTTACTTTTAGTCACTGTTTTCGAATCAGTAAAAGGCAAGTGAAATAAAGCAGTCCAATTACATGACGGATAAAAGGTATAATACGTAGGAAAGCAGTAAAGATAAATGGTCAAGGGCAGTTGTGTTTTCCACTCCTGCAACATAAAGTGATCGATAAGAATCTGATAATCAGGCGTATCGGCGACTAAGACAGCAGGCCGAGTCTCTTTTACTCAACGGCTCCGTCATTGAACGAAGAAACGCCCTTTTTCTCGAAAAAGGAATATATTTTACTTGCAGGACAGTTGTAAATTTTCCGGGAAAGTACATTAGCCTGGAATATTATAATATATATGTTTAAAAAAAAAAGTTCGAAATCAATAAAAAGCGTATTTTTTAGGTCATATGACCAAGCTTTTCATTATTAAAATAACAAAAGTAAAATGAACCAATAAAAAGTTTTATTAACAAGTCACATGACCTGGTATGCTTACGTTACGCGCTGCGCGCCGCGCCCCGGATCACTTCCGGGTGCGCTAACGCGGCGTGTCATATAACGCATTACGCAACAACGTAGGTCAAGAATATAGTCAAAATGTCTCCACCAACCAGCGTTCGGAACACAACCCCTTTCAGCAGTCCAAAAAGTTCTGTTAAATGACAACAGAGGGGACAGGCAACAAGAACCATCAGTCAAAGAGGGGAGGGCAAGTTCTTCTCTACCGGGTCATGTTGGGGCTATACCGGAACTGATCGAATTGGTAGTCTACAGTGTTTCTGGATGTTTCAGACTAAAGCTGGCGTCAGCATGAGAGCACTACCATCTCGTAGGTCCGTCGTGGCCATTCCACGAGCAAACATGGCAGCCGCTCCCCACCAGAAGCCTGCGGGAGTCGGGGGCCCCCAAGACTTTTGTAGAATCTTCACGGCTGAGGGGACGCTTTCGAGAATGGGACCCAAGCCCTATCAGGGAAGCATCCGAGTTCCAAGGTGTCCCAGGGCCATTTTAGTGGACCACGCCCAAATCTGAAGAGCCGGCCGCCATTTTGAGAGTCCTGTGGCAGTCGCTTATCGTTGCATCGCAAGAGCGGGAGCAACTCAACTACATGGTGAGCGAGACACTGTAGTCGCAAGAGCGGGCGGTAAACAGCTGAATGGCGGAAGAGGCACAGTGTAGCAAAAGCGGGCGGAATGGCAACTAAAACGGTAAAGGGGCGCCCCACTACAGCGTGTCTTCAGGTCAAACGGATTGTGGGATAAGGTCCAGAATAGAAGAGTCATCAAAAGGCAAAAAGTTCCGCCGGACCCCGGGAGCCTGCCGCCTATGTCGGGGGCGATTTCAGGCTAAACCGGTGCTATAAGACTTGGGGAGGGGGTCGGAGCCAAGCGTCTTCTCCGAGTCCGTGCCATCCCACCGCCCCTCGGGGGCCTCCGTCAAGCGGTTTAGGGAGGTACCATATCACATTGTTTTCAAATGCAGTCAGGTCCACAAACGACCCTCACTTACTTTGAGAATAGTGAAGCTGCAGTAGGTGGAAATAAGCTTCAGACAGTGTTACAAGCGCTGCTCAGAACTCTGAACTATGGCACCCAACATCCAGAACTTATGCCATTTGAGAATGGCAGTGACATCGAAGCAACTCAGGGACCAAAACCATTAACGTACTTTCACGTATGAAAATCTTACTTGGGGAGGGGGCAGGAGCGAACCGCCCCCTCCCAGTCCGCGCCACCACACCGTATGTTGAAAATCTGAAGCCATCGTTCTACAAACTCAACCAACCTTGGATGGAAAAATCTAGAAAAATGTACAAACTGAAAACCAGTTTTGGTCTGCATAGCATCAGTAGCAACGCTTGCTATCAGAGTGCATGAGTTTCATGCTCGATCGATTGAGCTAGCCGGATCGGGCAATAAAAAGTATAAAATAGTTATGTAAATAGTTATTTAATAAAATGTTTTACCCTGTTTCTTTGCTGGTGTGTTGTATATATTTTTAATATTTGCATAGGGTTTGTCGTTATTTTGGGCGGGGTGGGTGACGGAGCCGAGCTGTCTTGCAGCCCTCATGGTGTGGAGCTCAGTTCATCTCACTATTTTCGTATTTCTCATGAAGGGTTGTTCCTAATATTTCTATTTTAGCGAGGTCAAAAAGAGATCCAATTAGTGGCCTACTGATTTTGCTCGATTAATTTTATTTTTTTACATGATTTTTCACGATTTTTCACTATCTGCAAAGACTAAACAGAGTATTGCGACTTTGTGCTTGTTTGTAAATAGAGAATGAACCAAAGAGAATCAATTGTAAAACAGTAAATGCTTGGATAGCAATCAATCAAATGGAGAGACAAGCAGGCACAACGGATTACAACGGGGGTAGAGGCCTGCGTTAACTACTCTTCACTATCTGCAAAGAGAGAGTACTACTAAGAGAAAAGAGGGGGGGGGGCAGCGTTCAAAGCACATCAGCGTGCATAAACACGAAAAAGTTTTTACCTATCACGTACTTGACATTTGACAGCTTTTGATATTTGCTATTAAAAAACCATTGAAATTCACAGAAAAAACCATAGGTTTTAGGCCATATATAGTTAGGAATTTGCATTTACAAAACCTTGAAAATTCACTGAAAAAACCATTGGTTATAGACCATATATAGTTAGGGATTAGCCTTTTCAAAACCTTATTTTACTCACACAAAACCATTGAAATTTCATATATAGTTAGTTGCACTAACTATATATCGCGCACCTGCAATCCACTGCTGATGATGTCACATATTACATCATTCATGACATGGTTAGTGACATCACTGATGACATCACATTGACATTGTAGGGACTGGTAGCCTGATGTGCCTTTGCCATGTCTCAAGATATGTGCTCCAGTGGATTTTGAGTAATTTAGGTTCAAAAAAATATATATATCTATAAGCGTGCCCGGGTAGGCGCACCGGGGCGCGTACCAGCTCGCTACGCGAGTTCGCGCGCGGAAAGCTGATTGGCTCTCGGGTGTCTGTCAACATTCCAAACAGTCCGGAGCAGCCGCCATCTTGTGTCTCGGTAGGATGGCGACACAAGAGGTGGCAAAAACAAAGGGGGAAATGACCAAAAGGGGGCAGAGTAGACCCCCCCGACCTCCTTGGTTTGATGTGGGGACCATTTGCGCGGGGGGAGCACCCGGTACACGCACCGGGGAGCATACCAGGGAGCATACCATAGGGTAGTTTTAAAAAGAGCTGTTTTTTTTTTCTTCTTTTTGTTGTTTTATATTTTTTTATTGTTTTTTGAACATTTTGTACTTTTTTTGGCTTTTATGAACAGTTTCATATTTTTTTGTTTTTTTTATGGGGAGGAACAAAAAACAGGGAATTGTAAATGGCTCAACTGGAGCAAAAAAAAATCAGGAAAAAATTAAGTTTTTTGGGGGAAATTGTGGTTGTCACCAGCACGGTTGATGAGTTTTATGCTTTGCTCACCACAAAATATACAACTGATTTTGTATTGTCCAAACTAGAGTTTTATGTTTGGGACCATCTCCCTTGTCTCTGGACCCAATGGAGTGGGTTGCTTACTTTTGGAAGTGCTGTGTGAAGATTGGGGAGGGTTTCTGACCAGTTCTCTGACCTCTGCTGCAGCATAGTTGTTAGGGTGCCGGCGTTGCATGTGGTGAATCATGGTGTTATTGCCAACAGTGTACTTTTTGTTAGGGTTCCCCCTTGAAAGTTCAGTGCCACAGATTAGGCAAGTAACCCTTGGCTGATTTACTTTTTTTTGGTCCTTTGAGATTGAATAAAACTCCCAGATAATGTGTTGCTTTGGCCTGTATGGGGTATTATCTTCTGGCAGGAACCTCCACCTCTCCTCCTCCTCCTCCTCCTCCTCCTCTTCTTCATCTCCACCACTGTGGTGTTGTGGTGGTCCTCTTGGTGGTGGTGGTGGTGGCTGAGATGCTCCTGCTGCTGCTGCTACTGAAGCCATTTCTGAGTACAAATTAGTAATAGCTCTGGAAACAGGTCTTCCCCACTCAAAGTACAAAGTGAGAATGAGGAAAAAAGGTGGGGGCTTTCATCATTAGGAAAAAAACTGTTCTGAACCAATGAAAAGTGTTATTTCAGGTCACATGACCAGGGCTTTCATCATTTGGAAACCAAAACTGTCCTGAACCAATAAAAAGTGTATTTTTAGGTTACATGACCCAACGCACTTACGCCACGCGCCCCGGGGCCGCCCAGGGGTGTGTCGCATAAGCGCGTCGGATGGTTACGTAGCGCGATCGTATGCGCTCGAGTGCTTCCGGGTACGCTTACGACGTGCGTATCACGCGGACTCGGCTACGCGATACGTCACAATGATGTTTTCATTTGCGGCAATAGCGGTAATGGGATGCTCCAGGGCAAAAAAAAAAAAAAACATAAACAATATACATAAAAAAATAGTATTACATAAATATACAATATAGGATTCATTATAAAAAATATTACATTTCATAGCTATAGAAATTTGCTATTAAAAAACCTTTGAAATTGACTGAAAAAAACATTGTTTTCACACCAGTTATAGTTAGGAATTAGCTTTTAAAAAACCTATGAAATTCACTGAAAAAACCATAGGTTTCACACTAGTTATAGTTAGGAATTAGCATTTAAAAAATCTATTAAATTCACTGAAAAAACCATAGGTTTCACACCAGTTATATTTAGCTGGAAATTTTACTGACATAAAACCATTGAAATTCCCACGTTATAGTTAGTTGGACTCACTATAACTTGCGTGCCTGCAATGCACTGCTGATGACGTCACATATTACATCACTCATGACATGGTCAGTGACATCACTCATGACATCACTGATGGTATCGGAATATTGTGAAGTTTTTTTCTTTTTTAAACATTTTTTTTATTGATATTTGAGTTGCAAGTTTTATACAGATTATAACATAATTCTCTCTTAGGAAGATATTTAAATACATATTATACAAAGTATCCGATAAAAAAAATACAGAATAAAGAATAAAGAATAGATAAATGACCAATAGGCAGAGTTCATTATGTCATTACTTCATCAGTCCATTTCTGAATTGGTGACCAAATTTTTAAACCAAGTAGTTTCCTTCTTTTCCCCTTAGTAGCATATATTGCTGATTGGAGTATATATCTAGCTAGAAGACGTCCCCTCCATGTGGAAAATGATGGTGGTTCTGGGCTGATCCAGTCCTGTGATATGCATGCACGTAATTCAGCCATCATAATAAATAATACATTGATTTGTTCTATGTCTTTTTAATCTTTGGAAACACCAAATAATATAAGTTCAGGTGATATGACAATAGTTTTACAAAGAATGTATTCAATAAATTTATGAATATCACAAATTAATCCATCAAGCTTTACACACGAATAAAACATATGTAGTGTATCGGCCCCTCTTAAATTACACTGATTGCATTTGATTCCAGTAATAGACCCCCATTTCAAAACTTTTGCCGGTGTATAATAAAGGTCACACAAAATCATGTAATGTTGAGTACGATTACGCCCAGAAAATAGAATAGAGGTGGCCATTCTGATTGACTCTTTCAAAAATACATCCTTTGTACCTAATTTCTCTTCCCATTTATCAAATTGTTAAAGTCATCCGGAAGATAAGTCATTAAAGTGTTATAGTTATGCCCAATTCTTCTTTTATTATTTAAACTATCTATAAGTAAATTTGGCATTAAATCCTGTCTTGCTATGTTGGAGGGTGAATGTAAAAAGCTATGAATCTGTAAATATTTGAAGTAATCATGAGATGGAATTTTAAAGTTACTTTGAAGTTCACCAAAAGAAAGTAATGTTTCAGAATTATTTTTATACAAGTCAGAGAGAAAAAAGATCCCCTTAGTGTTCCATTTTTTCATCACCTGATCTCTAAATATAGATGGGAAACAATGAATTGAATTTAGTGGCGTGTATCTAGTGACTTTTCTAATTCCAACCACTTTTTTGATAATTCGCCAAGCTTTGTATGCTGCGGCTAATATCTTAAATTTAGTTTTTTTATCATAGCTTGGCTCTATTATTTTTAACAAATGGTGGTTCGCTTCGGTGCCTAATACAATTTCATAGATATTTGGATATTGTGCCCAAGGAGTGGGGATTTTATTACCTACAATTAAGGGAAACATGTATTGAAGTACGGGTGCTGAATAGTAGAATAAAAAGTGTGGTGCGGCCCAACCCCCTCTATCTTTCGGTATAATCAACTTCTTATATGCTCTTCTAATACCTTTATAGCCCCATAAGAATCTTATTGCGCTTCTTTCATTTTCTTGAAAAAAACTTAAAGGAAATTCCAAAGGAATTGCTCTAAATAAGTAAAGAAATTTCGGCAATATAAGCATCTATAAAACATTGTTTCTACCATGGAGAGATAAATGTAAGTGGTTTATTCTTTCCAAAGTTGAATTAACCTTTTTGAGGATCGGAATGTAATTGATGCTAGGTATCTTTGAGATAGGTGTAGTTAATCTGATACCTAGATAAACTGCCTCAGTGACTATATTTGTAATTGGAGGTGGGTTTAATCCTGTAAACAAAATTTGCGTTTTAGACAAGTTTAGTTTATACCCAGAAAAGGATCCGAATATACCCGCTAGTTCTTCAATCCTCAAAAAAGTTCTTTCAATATCTTTAGTGACCACTACCAGATCAACTGCATAAGCAAGGGCTCTGTATGTCGTACCTCCTAGCTGTAGTGGAACTATATTTTCATCCCTATTTAGCTGATTGAGAAAAATATCTATGTATATGGCAAAAAGGAGAGGAGAAGATGGGCATCCCTGGCGTGTTCCTCTTTGAATAGGAAATGATGCAGATTTATTAGAGCCTATTTTTATTGCTGAGACTGGATTTTTATATAGTGCTTTGAATGCATTTATTATTCCTGGACCGAAACCTTTCATGGATAACAAGTCCCAAAGATAGGGCCACGCTACTCTGTCAAATGCTTTTTCAGTATCTAGCAGAGTAATCCCTATAGGTATATTAGAGGCTTCTGACCAGTCTATCATAGCTATAATTCTACGTATATGGTCAGCTGTATCTCTGCTAGGAATGAAACCATGTTGCCAACGAGAAACAATTGTTGGTATAATCCTTGATAGTCTTGTGGCAAGTATTTTTGAATATATTTTACTGTATTCCTCCCGCTATTGACCTAGCGCCGGCTTAATTAGTAAAGAAAATCGGCATGTCAGAGCGAGCCGCACGAGAGCTTGAACTAGCGTCTCCTCACTCGGACTTGCAGTCCGCCATCCTGCCCCTCGTGAAGTTTTTTTCTACATGTTTTTTTGTTTGTTTTTGACAATCTTTGTGATGTCACTATCCCTTGACACATCGCAAAAATGGAAAAAAAAACAGACATTCATTGACCAACAACACATCCAAAAAAAATATGTAAAAAAAAATCCACTCTATATAATTAATTCTAACAATCACAGTATACAATCAGAGCATTCCCGTTGGTGCATGCATTCACGATTAATCATGAAACTGTTGCAAAATATTCATGAACAGAGATATCACTGTAAATTTCGGCTGAAATTTCGCAAAAACTACTGAACAGACTTACACAAAATAGGCAAAGGACACTTCCTTGAACCAACATATTCGTCCCCGCCAAATTTGGTGTAAGTCTCTTCAGTAGTTCGGGCTGTAGGTGTGGCTAAAGGTTCCTATGAGAATTAACATTACAAAAGCACCCTTATTTCATGCCCTAAATTCGTGGCCCCCACTGCAAGTATCTCCCCCAATCTTTCATAGACAACCAGAACCTACCTTGACACTTTTTGCGAGGAAATGTCATGAAGATTGGTCAAACCACTCAAAAGGTATAGGCAAGTCAAAAACTGCTTTTCCTATAGTAACTTGGTCTTAACTATAACTACCTACTGGCTACATCAGGTAGGTAATACTAGGAAAATAGGAAGCAGAGATCTCTGGGTAGTTCCTAAATTTGGGTAGACAGCAGCTCCTAAATAGAGCAACCTGAAAACCTAGTGACACTCTGAATCTGCTCACCTCAAACGTCTGTTTTTCTAGCAAAGTTTTTAAGTTAGGGATTAGCACTGTGCCATCCATGCCAAGGTAGAAAGGGACAAAGTATTTTGCCATTTATACAGCAAAATTTATAAGCATAGGCTTAGCAAAGTGCTATCCATGCAGAGCTGTAAAATGACAAAAGCGTGTTACCATTCCAGGCACAGTATACACCTTTGGATTAGTAAAATACCATTATAGCCAACTTGAAATGCATAAACGCAACCCATGACATGTTTTCTAGCTCCAATAAGGCTCTTCATAGAGGTATAGCTTTGTTCCGACACAAGGGAGCACCCAGTATAAGTCAGAACAATACCTTTTGAAGCTTAGAGAGCAGAATAAATCATGTAACATAAGAAGCAACTGTATGTAGATGTGTATCATCCCTGAAGAAACAACTTCTCACAGCACATCACTTATAGTTAGTTGTGACATTCCACCAGATACTGCAACAGGGTATTTGAATGACCTTGTGGCACACAAAAGACTGTACTGCTAATTTTTGTTTTATGGATGTGGGTTCCCTATCATAGGCAGAAGATCTGTCTCCAGCTGATGACATTAATCAATAATAATTTGCCTATTAAATCAGATTTTTTTTATTACCCCCCGTTCTTCCATGGTGGCAAGGACTGTAAATGAAAATATTGCATGAAGTTTCTTGAGTATGCATGGGTTATATAGTATTAGGAAAATATGAGAAATATTTCCTTATTCAAAGACTAGTTATTGATTTGTGTTTTTTGTTCTATTTTTTATCATATTTACATGGAACTTTTATATGAATAAAGAATATTTATTAATGTAACTTTTTAAAATATTTGATGGTACTAAAAGAAGTGAAAAGTTGATACAGTAATACAACGCCAGTTATAGTTATTATTATTTTTATTTAATAAGACCAAATATTCTTAAGGAGGATAAAAAAAACTTTATAGGTCAATCACAGTGAATGAAACTAATATTGAAGAGCCAAAACTGTTTCTGATCCAATGTTCAAAATGCAAATGGCATTAAAAAAGTAAATGTGTACATAAAATATTCCACAGAGGGCATGGTAGTCACACACTGGAAGAAATTGGGTTCTGAGTCTCTTGTTGGTGGTGATGGAGGTCTTGCAATCATCTCTTGGTGGTATAGATGAACATACCCTCCTGATGGGAATCCACAGTTGTAAGGACTCAGGAGGATGCAGGTGTTTCCTCTTGTGGCAGGGCATCTCTTCCTGTAAGTAAGTAAGTTAGTAGAAATGTATAAAGTGTGCAGTTGCTGAGGTGTCTTAGTGTTAAGCTTTCCTATTGGAAAGAAAATATAATCATTCTGCTAACATTGAACAGGGAAAATCCATGTCCTTAACAACTTTGTAATAAAAAATGGGAAAAGGGGGTAACAGAGTTGAATGAAGGTCCAGCACCCAGTGCTTCCGAATAATGTATCAATACTAATAAAGGTTTCAAAAAAGAGAGGGTACCCCACTTTCACCAGGGAACAGGGTAGGAAGACAGTTAGTCAAAAGGGAAATCCCTGGAGTCAACTAGTCCACTAATCACTGTTGGCCTTTCTTGTTGTAAAAGGAAAGGTCACAATATGCCATGGGTATTCGGACAAACATAAAAATCGGTTTCCACAAAGAAATAGTCTTGTTTACAATCTAGATTTATTAAAATTACATTTAAAATAAACAATAAAAACAAGATAAATTCATACAATTCTCCCAAAACAATTAAAATCCAAGTTTAGGTGTCTTGGAGGGATAAAAATGATTATTCAACAGTATTACACAAACACAATATTACAATACACGATAAATGGAAAAACAATCAAAATGTGTTCACAATAAACAACAGACAAAACATGATCACAACAAACCCCTCATATGTAAGTGGCCCACTTGATATCTCTGCCACTGTATTACACTAGATCCAGTGGCCGTAGACAATTTGGTTACTCTGAAGCTTTAGTGGAAAGATGTGATACCCATCTAAAGTTTTTTCTCGGCCCTATCTGGATTCTTTTAAACCAAACAGTGCGTCGACGCGTTTCGGTGCTTAACACTTGATATCGTGGCACCTTCCTCAGGACTTCTTATTTCTGGGGTTTCGAGGAACGGATGGATACACCGTATCTATGAATATATTAGCAGAAATGTGCGCAGTCAGATATCGTGCATTGAAACCTGATGTCTCATTTGCCATAAGAGCTGGATTGCTAAAATTAACACATACCCACTCTGACTTTATACTATTGATTATGACTGCCATTATTCTCTTGACGGTTTATAATTCCTGACAACAAATCCGCTTAATTGGAGAATACAATTAATCACACAACGTTGTATACAGTGGCTCAATTGCATTTGGTTTGTCCTATACTCTTTCTATTGGACAATTCCACTCACCAAGTAGCAACCATGTGATTCACATATGACATATGGGCCCTCCAAGTCTTTTTCATTGTGGAAGACCAACTGATATGGGATGGACTAGGGAACCCATGGGCCATGGAAAAATAGATAAATGAAGATTCTCACCCTCGGGACCGTGTAGGAAACGTTCCTAGATGGGGTCTATTTGAAGTATCACTTTTTGCTACTACAGATGAAGATCTTGGAACCTTCTGTTAATTAAAAAGAACTTTTATTAGGGGTAAGATAGAGTTTCCCATCATCTACTCACTAGGAGGTATTTGTTCTTTCTCATATTTACCTCTCTCCTGTGAAGGGAGCTCCTTTTTATGGGGTTCCTTGGTTTTTTGTTTATCAGGCGATTGCCCACTTGTCGTATATCTGTACACGGACGTGTACGCGTCGGTTATCTGTTTTCCTGTTATATTAGTACCTAGTTTTGCATTCCATTTAATTGCTATTATTTCGTTATCGTTCATTCTTAAATCTGTCAATATCTTATATGCCGAACTAATTATTGATTTCTCCTTTTTTGAGTTTAGGATATCCCAGATACCCCCGCTTGATAAGACTTTGATTTTATTCTTCCGCACTAGAAAATCATAAATTTGCCTATATTTAAACTCGTGTGTGTCTGGTAATCCATATATTTGTTTTAAGGTGCGGAAATCCATCATGCCTTGAGTAGTAAATAAGTCCCCCAGTACCTTGATTCCTTTCGATTGCCATCTTCGGGATTCCCCGTCACTTTAACCAGAACATGCTCTCGTCACAGTCCCCCCCCGTATCCTGCTTGTTTCTTGCCACCAGCTCGCTTACCCGCATAGCCCCATGGAATGCTAATGCAAAAGCGGCCCTGAATAACACTGTTTCAGACTGTGATGAACAAGTCGCAGGGAGAACGGAAAATAACAGAGCCAACCTCTCCAGACCTATCGGGTGCCTTTCATCTACTCTGCGACCCTCAAGGCGTTGCCACCCACGCAGCGCTTTCTGTACTACGAAAGATGCAGTAGGGTCCTGGATCCCATGAGCCCGCGCCATGAAGGAAATGGCGGCCCGATGCCTCTGGGCCGTGGCTACCGATTTGCCTGCTTGATGTAACGACAGCAAAAACTTTACAACATATTCTTCCTGGCCCCAAAGCTCTCCCCTAGCCGAACCCAAAAAGGACTGATAAGAACGGAACGCCCCTTCATATGCCTTCCTCGTCCTGGGTGCTAAACTCTCTCCCACGAGGTTTTGTAGTTCGGGGCACCGAGAGACCAGAGAGCTTCGGGGAATGGTGCCGACACCGGGTCCGCTGTGGGCAGAAAACCCCAGAAGGCCTGCATACGGAAACGAGAAAGCGCATCAGCCGCCTGATTCAGTACTCCTGGCACATGTCTCGCCCTGAAGAGTACATTCAATTGCATACATAGTAACACAATTTCCTTAAGCAATCTCAGAATCCATTTGCATCGAGCTGCCTGACTATTGATACATTCAACCACGGTCATGTTATCCGACCAGAACACCACAGAGTGATCCCGGAACCCCTCAGGCCATGTTTGTAGGGCCACCAGAATAGGGAACAGTTCGAGAAACGCAATGTTGCTCGTCAGCCCACACTCGTGCCACCATGACGGCCATTTTTGGGCCGACCAGTGAGTACCGAATATGGCGCCAAAGCCTATACTCCCTGCCGAATCTGTCCACAGCCCCAACTCCTCGGAGGACACAGCCGGCTTGTTCCAGACCACCCGACCATTGAAATCCGCCAGAAATGCCAACCAAATGTGCATGTCCTGGCGAATCTCGGCCGAGAGCCTCGTGCGATGGTGCCCTTCTTTAAGACCGACCATGGCTTGAGCAATCGAGCGAGAGAAAGGGCGGGCCATTGGCATTACTCTAAGGGCAAAATTCAACTGACCCACAGTTTGCTGCAATTGATGCAAGTTCACCTTGGTTTCCCGAATACATGCCTCCAGGGAGGCCCTGAATCTCCCCACCTTTTCTTTGGGCAGCCGGAAGCAACCTTCCAGTGAATCGAGCTCTATTCCGAGAAACTCGAGGGAGGTTGTGGGCCCCACCGTCTTACCTGGTGCCAATGGCACACCAAACTGGTTCATCAGACCACAAAATTCATTTAGAGCTAATGCACATTCTGGATCCCCAGCTCCCCCCAGGAACAGAAAATCGTCAAGATAATGCATAACATGCTGAAACCCCGTCATTCTTGTGAATACCCATTGCAAAAAACAACTGAATTTCTCAAAATAAGCACAAGATATGGAGCATCCCATTGGCATACATTTATCCATGTAATAGCGCCCTTGAAACATAAAACCGAGGAGACGCTGATCGTCTGGGTGTACCGGGAGCAACCGGAACGCTGACTCAATGTCTGATTTGGCCATCAGCGCTCCGGGCCCCAGGCGATTCGACATGGCGACGGCCTCATCGAAAGATGCGTACCGCACCGAACACACCTCCGGGTCTATCGCCTCATTCACCGAGAGACCTCTCGGGGCGGACAAGTTATGTATTAATCGAAACTCACCCGGGTCCTTCTTGGGGACCACTCCCAGGGGGGAACAAACAAAATTAGCAACTGGTGGCATGTCGAATGGTCCGGCTACCCGACCCCGGGTCAACTCCTTCTCAATCTTCGCCTGTACCACCGCCGTATTCTGCAGGACCGACAGTTGGTTCCTACACTGTGCCTTACCCTGAAAATTCCCCACTGGGATGCGGAAACCATACGAAAACCCATCTCGCAACACCCCAGCGGAGACATGATCCGGGTATTCATTGAGCCAAGGAATCATTGCCATGGTATCAACCGGGGTAGGTAAAGGCGCCCCTCGGACTATTTCAGACCTGTTTAGCGCTTCCCCTACCTCCGTTATCACCCGTTTTGGCTCTGCAGATGGTCTCAGAATGCGAGGATTGCCCACACCCCCCACAGTCGTGCCTAAAATTGCATGACCCCTGGGGCCTTGTACACTTTCCCCTGTTAAAATTCCAACAGATGCCTTTTTTGCCTGTATTGCCACTTGATCTCGAGTGATGCTCATTACTTGAACCTGCCCGAAAGGGCGCCCCAGATGAATGGCGGGAAAACTCTCCCCCGCTTCCCCCCACCAAAGGTGCCTTTAACATGCCTGTTTTCTCCATCTTTTGCCAAGAAATGGAGTCGTAACAATCCCACGTCGGAGATGTGTCGAACTCCTTGGCCTTCCTAAAAATATTGTCGTAACAAAACCACTGATTGCCCTCGTATGACTGAGAGTACTCAAAAATACGTGTCTGGTACACGGGTAACTCGGCCAACATTTCCGGCCTTCGTTCCCCCATAATTGAAGTAAAAATGCCAAATGCTCTTCCCCAATTGCCTATGTTTTCATCGACCTTAAAAGCGGCCATCTTGGCGCGCCAAACACTCGGGTGCATAAACTCTTTTTGACCTTTCACGTGCTCGATCTCATAATGATCTGTTAGCAAAGAGAACATGTTCACATATTTCTCACCCCATATCCTCTCCTTTATCTCAATCAGGATATGCTGAGCCACCTTCTCCCTTCTCGAGGGTACAGACCCCTCCCCCGCAATCGGCAGTCGCTGCTTACCTGAACTAGAGGCTGTAACCGGAGTCGCTGCCGAAATCGTGCCCGCTGCGGTTTCACCCACTGGAGCCTGCGGGGGAACAAAAGGACATGGTGCCTTCGCGGCTTCTTTTGACTGTCGCAACTGCCTCATTACTGCCCTGGCGTCATCCGCCGTGGTGCCTTCGCTATCTTTTCCCAACCACGCTGCCAGCTGTGCCGCCAACTCGGGAGGCATATCCTTCCCATCCACGGGGGTGACTACAACCGGGATTGGTTGCCCCTCCTTTGGGACAGGGATCGGGGCTTCCGTCGGTGTACCGGGGCGCGCAGGCGGCGCCTCAGGAACCGGGGTCTCTCCCCCAGTTGCCCCCCTCTTGGACCTTCTACCTCTCCCGCTCGGGACTATCCCCGGCAATGCTGGTCCGACAACTCGCTTCGGGCCTCCTACACCGTTCATTGCCGCCATCTGCTTCTTCATCTCAGCCATGTCTTTCACGAGCATGCGGAGCATCTGATCGGTACCGACCCGCTTTCCGACCTTCTTGCCCGGCATTCTCGAACGATGATCTCTGAAAGAAAAAGGACAAAATTACAACGCTCAAAATTGGCTCTTCGTTCCGTCTCGAGCTCACGTGCAGCGGGGAGGTGCAGCTTCAGAGCACAGGAACAAGAGGATGCTTCCATGGCTCGTCGCTCCTCTTATCCTTCTTCGGGCGGGCGTAAACCCGCCTCCGCCCGCCTCCGGGGGGCGTGGCTGGCGGCTTCAGTGTCTAGGACAACCTACTCTTGGGCGGGAAAAAGCGCGCCCCGGCTACGCCGCTTTGGGCATACCAGCCGAGACTCGCCTCCCGCCCAAGATGGCTTCCCGGGGGGATCGGGGTACTCCACCATACGTTCGGGGGGACCGAGTGGTCGCCCCTTTCCATCATGCCTTGAGTAGTAAATAAGTCCCCCAGTACCTTGATTCCTTTCGATTGCCATCTTCGGGATTCCCCGTCACTAAATATGCTAGGTAGTCCAGGATTATCCCATAAGGTTAGTTGAGTGTGATATATATTGTTTTTGCAATGTATTTGTATATCTTTCCATATCTTTACTAAGTCCCGTGCTGTCTTAAATTTTACCCTTTTGTAGAAGTTCGGGTCAGTAATACGAAGTAGAAACTGTTTAGAATCTTCTTTTAAAAGTAAATGGTGGTAAAAAAGCAGATTCTCTGAATCTAATAGGGATCTAATACGCCTTATAAATGAGGCCCAAAAATAAAGTTTTAAATCAGGAAAATTGAGACCACCTGATCCGATTTGGTTTTTTAACATCTTTAGCGATCTCCTAGCTCTCTTATAACCCCAGATAAAGTTGCAAAAAACGCTATCTAATTGCTTGAAGAAAAACCTATTTTGCGCCAGAGGAATTGATCTGAATAGGTATAAGTATTTGGGTATTATTTTCATTTTTATTAAATTTATTCTGCCAATTAAGTTTAATGGAAGTCGGTGCCATTTTTTTAGGTTCGAAGTGGTGGTTTTCATTAATTTATTATAATTGATCTTATTTATCTCTTTGATATTTGAGGTGATTTGTACTCCTAAATATGTCGCAGTCTTACAGATTTCAGGCATTGTTTGGGGGGGAACAAAATTTGCTATTATTTGAGTTTTGTGAGTGTTTAATTTGTAGCCAGATACATTACCAAATTTGGATGCTTCTATATTAATTGTTTTCAAAGAATCGATAACCTCAGTAGAGTAAATGGCTATGTCGTCCGCATATGCGGTTATTTTTAGGCTCTGCCTGTCTGTTCTGAAGGGTGTTATTTCTGGTTTGTTATCCAATGCCTTTAAAAAAGGTTCTAATGATAAGGCAAATAATAAGGGAGATAAGGGGCACCCTTGACGTGTGCCTCTCCGGATTGTAAAGTAGTTTGACGTGAGGCCGCCATAGCTGATATATGCAGACGGATTATCATAAAGTGCCTGAATCCCATTTAAAAAGTTTCCGCTGAACCCCATATGTCCCATTGTATTCCATAAATATTCCCACCCCGCCCGGTCAAATGCTTTTTCAGCGTCAAGCATTATCATTGCTAAGGGAGTGGACTCTATTTCAGCTATGTCAAAAGCTGTTATTGCTTTGTTTACGTGAGCTGATGTGTCCCTCCCCATCACAAATCTGTGTTGTTGTGTACTTACTATTTTAGGCAAAAGCGGTGCTAGTCTTCTTGCTAAGCATTTTGAGAATATCTTAGCGTCAGCGTTAATTAAAGATATAGGTCTGTATGAACCCATCTCCTCTTTGGGTTTACCTTTTTTGTGGGAAAAGATAATTTTCGCCTTATTCCAAGAACTCGGAGCGGACCCTGTTCTGCTTATATGATTGGTTACTTCTACAAGAAGGGGTGTTAGCTCTTCCATACATATTTTATATAACTCCAGAGGAATAGTGTCTTCCCCAGCAGCTTTGCCTGATGGTAATGATTTTATAGCTTCTCTAAGTTCTTGTCTAGTTATTTCTAGAGCCAGGTTTTCTGCTTCATAGGTTGTTATTTTATTCGTAAAGTTCTCTTTTAGATAGTTATCAATTGTTTCTCTATTAGGAGTTTTTTCCGGAGTATATAAAATTTCGTAATATTTAGCAAACTGTTGTATTATGTTGTCTGTCTGATTATATTTTTTATTGTCAACTCCTATAATTTGTGTGATCGTGGATTCTGCTCTATCCTCTGCTACCTTAAATGCTAAGATTTTGCCAATTTTGTCACCCCCTTCATATTGTGCGAATTTGTATTTGTGAATCTGTGCGCTTCTTTTTTTAATCAAAGTTTCTTTGGTCTTACATTTTAACCGACTAAGATTGGCATTGATAGCCAAAGTTGGAAGGTTTCCTCTTAAAGCCTCCACTAGTTTCGCCTCTTCTACAGCTATATCCGATGTCAGGGTTGAATTATATTTACGCCTTTCTTGATTTTGTTTTAAGACATATGACTGTACGAACCCTCTAATACTGGCTTTACATGTGTCCCAGACTGTTAAACAGGAGGCAGTATTTCTATTAAAAGTCAGAAATTCTATAATATGTTGCTTCAGTTGCGACGTAAAAATCGTATTCGAAATTAAATTCCTTGGAAACGTAAAGGCTCTAGGGGGATTGCTTTTTTGAAGGGTAGTTAATTCCACCATTATGGGGTTGTGGTCAGATGTGATACGTGGGTATATGACCATTGTCGTGATAAAGCTCATCAAAGAGTCTGAAATTAAAGCCATATCTATACGTGAGCATAGCTTGTGAGGAGCAGAATAGTAAGTGTATCCTGGAGCATTAGAATATAATGAGCTCCAAACATCTCTAACATTGTGTAACTTACACAGGTTTAAAATGGATGTTCTAGTTCTGGGCATTCTAATATGGTTACCAGGGCGTGTTGTGTCCGACTGACGGTTCATGATACAGTTAAAATCACCCATTATTATAATTTCTCCTTCCCAGTCTAATAAAGCTATATTTAATTCTTCGTATATTCTTGGGTCTTCTTTGTTAGGTCCATATACAACACAAACCACAAGCTTCATATCACTGTGACATAGTTGAGTAATTGCCCACCTCCCCCGTTTGTCAGATTGTGTCTTAATTATCTCTACCCTAAATCTTTTATCTTTTAATATGGCCACCCCTCTGACATGTGAAGCGGCTGCTGAGTATGTTATCGTCTCGAAGCCCAGTTGATTCAGCAGCTTCTTATCGCCATCTATGATGTGGGATTCTGACAAAAAACTAGTTGTGGGTTATATAGATGTAATTCTTCAGCAACGAAGTGTCTTTTGCGCTTGTTGTTTAGTCCTGACACATTCCATGCTAAACATCTAATACTTTGCATCTTTGAAATAATAAAAATAGACAGTAGTACCTATTAACAACATAGTTTCACATTTTCTCACATATAGAAGAGAGCACTTTACAAACTTAAATCTCTTCTTAAGTCTTTCTATCAGGTTGAAAATATTTTTTTCTTCCCCCCTTTTACCCCTACCCTTCCTCCACCCGTCCACCCCACACACGACCCCCCCAAACTGCGAAGAACTGCCCCCCCTCCCCCCCTTACCTACTGCTGCCGTTGGAAAGGCAGCGCTTGCGGCGACGAAGAACCTAGGGCCGCCCTCCCCCCTCCTTCCTTAATGATTTTACATCTGCTAGTAGTATTGGAACTAATTCCCCTCCCCCCTTTTTCAGACAAAGAATCAAGGTGAAAAAAAAGCATGAAAAAACCAAACACATTGACAACACATATTAACAAATAGTAAAATGAGAGAAACAATAATAGTGACACATCTTTCCTAAACATATTGAAAGAAAATATTTATGTATGGGGTTATATGATTATAAAAGTTGCAAAACACATTAGCAACAGTTACATTACATTACATTAAAAAATACCATTTAGGTTTAGTTGCACTTTCAAAAGAATAACTTGCCAGTTTCGACTCCACCAGGGATTACTGCAAAGCCTTCAGGATGTAGGATCTGCAAGCCCTTCTCCTACCAGGTAAAATTTTGTAAGAGGGAGCAGGGAGGATCACCACCAGTCCTTGGGCCTCAAGGTGACACTTGGAGGCCAGGGAACACAGTCTCCTCAACAGGTTTTTCCACCTCGTCCTTATTTCCTCCTGTGTGCACAGGTTCACTTTGTCAACTATTCTGGCCTCCATTTGCCTTTTCTAAGCTATAGCTATATTTTGTACAACGGCTCAAAACAATTGTGGCTCTCCTCTAATAATTCCATCCACCATGACAGACAATTCCCCTTCAACAAAACTTGGATTTCTCCTCCCTGCCATTAGGAAATAATAACTTAAATGAATGTAATAACCCACAAGACAATACATAAAAAAGAGAAAAATAACAAGAAATAGAGAAATAGACATTGCTCTGCTTCAGTAAAATAGCAAAGGATCATGATCTGAAATGGAGTGTGTTTTATAGTGTGGTGTGCAATCCAATAGCCAAACACATTGGTTGCGATGCTAGCATCCATTCAAAAGCCACAGGAATAGTACAATGTTGAATGCATCCCGTAACGGATTCACTCCACTGCTTTCACAATGCCAGCACAATAATGAAATCATAATCATCAACAACTTTATTTTGCTTTTTAATAAATGCATAAAAAGTGCATCAAATCATAATCAGTATATATCCAATAAAAAAAAACCTCTCATCGAAACAGTTTGTATACAATGACTCATTTATTTAAAAAGCTGTTGAGGGCACCCGAAAAATCATAGTTAAAAAACTATGAGTTAAGATAAAAACAGCAGATAAAAATGTAAAAGTTATAATGATCTGGAATCTATATAGGTTAAACAAGACATTAGTGTGGGTGTAACAAAACAATGCTCTTTGAATCATTTAGTATGCACAGATGGCTACAAACACAGGAAATACAAGCTCTTAAGACATGTCCCTTATGGTATGCACCTTTCTAATCTTTAAAACAGCTAATTAAAGGGATGCGGCCAAAAAACATATGTATAGTCTTTCCAGTTGTCGTAATACTTTGAGAGCCTGATTGTGAGAGTAAAAGCTACGTTTTTTCAATAGTGGGATAGTAAATGTATTACTCTCAGCCTTATAAAATGAAAAAAAAAAGATGACAAATAGTTGGGTTGGAAAGACTCTCACAGGGACATAAAGACAACTGGTTTACTGAAAAAGCTTGTGCAGGATAACCAGCAATTAAAGGAAAATAATTCAATGTAAACCTCACCAGTACAAAACATTGTCTGGTATTGGTGACAAATGATAGGATAAATGCCCAGTTGCCATAGATGCCGAAGCTCGGTAGCTAATGACTGAGATTTTAGTTTGATTATTTAGCCATCTATCTCTGTACATTAGGCAATAAAAAGTTCTTTTAACCTGGTTTTAGGAAAAGATTTGCAGTGGGACAGTGAATTAAACAATATCTCTAAATTCAGATCACAAAAAGACTGTTTGACTTAGACCAGCCAGGTAATTGAGAAAGCTGAGTCCAAATATAGAATATCCTTTAGCACACTTTGATTAAATTGGACCATTTCTCTTTTCCAGATCGATAGCCACGCTATCAACGGAACAATCTCAAGGGGTAGAGGGGGAAGGTAATAGGTAAGGCAGCCCCCCACTCGTGCAGTATTCAATCAATTGAGGCCTGTAGAATCATGCTTGAGTTATCCATACGGCAGGTCTTTGGACATTCACTAATCAGCGCAGTGTGTTACAACGCTATGGAGTAGGGGGTAGCATAGTTCTCACTAACAACTTCCTACCAGCCTTTCATTAGCTATTTAGTACGTGATGCTCCAATTCATGCTCTGTCTGTTTTATATATGCATAGGTGGCTGTGACAATTTCCAGCCATTTTTGGGACACATGGAAATTTGGCACGGTGTCTTAGAGAGGGGTGCCGGTACGTGCTGACTTAGCACCCTCAAGGTAAATATGCCTTAACTGTGTGCCGATATGTGTTGCATCGGACTTGCCCCCATTTGGAGGGGCATGAACTGCGCTTTTAGCGTTTTTGTTTTATTTTTTCACACAGGTCCAGGCTCTTGTGAAAAGACTGAGAATAAATAACCCCACTTATGCGTCAATGAAATTGCTGAAACTTGGAGCGATGAAACATGTCGGCTTGAGGATATAAATCACTATGGTATTCAAGTAACCATTTTTAACTGGTTGAGTTTGCTGCGACAGAATAAAAAACGATAAGCAAGCAAAGCCCTGCCACACGAAAACTTAATTTTTCTGTGGTTGGTTAGGGGTTTGTTTGTTTGTTTATGTACACAACAATTTGGAGTCATTGTTTATACGTTTGTCACTATTTGTGTTTTTCACCACTATTCTCACGTCTGCACGATTACTTTATCTAGGGCACCTTTGTCTTTTCACATAAAGAGAGTGGCCAATGATGAGAAGTGGGTATACCGGCAATTGCTAACCAGAAACCCCCTCGGGTTGTTCTACCGTGAGGTACTCTCTCTATTTTTCACACCTTTTTTTTGGGTGAATTGTATGTGGTGCTGTGTGATTTTACATTGAAGTAGTCCGCATCTTGACCTAAGGATTAATGTTACTAGACACATCCTGAGAAGTGATACTGCTAGTCAGTCCTTGTCTCCTGGTCCTATATATGGATGCGGTTGCATATAGGTGAGGCTATCAACAGAGCCATTTTTAAGGTATCAAATATAAATCAGTCTTTCCCCCTCCTCCTAATCCCCCACTCGTTCAGGCACCCGCTAATATGGAATTAGCAATCATCTACCTTATTACTCGCTCACTCTTCAGACACCAACTTGACATCTTCCACCTCCTAGACTCAGACCGACCCGACGTTCTTCTCCTAACCGAGACTTGGCTGAATGAGGATTCCTCCCCCGACATTTTAGCAGCCATCCCTCCGGGGTATTATATACTCCACGCCAATAGGCCTGCCGGCAAACTAGGAGGCAGCGTGGCCGCCATTATCAATCTCTCCCTCAGGTTCACTTCCCTCTCCCTCCTCACCATCCCTCAGGTGGACTGCCTGGCAATTAGACTCAAATCTTCTGTGTCCCCCCTTACCTGCGTTCTGGTATACCGTCCCCCACAATCCATGCCTAATTTCTATTCGAATTTTGGTGACCTGCTCCCTCAGCTTACCATCAACAATTCTAAACTCCTAGTTCTGGGAGATTTCAACTACTGGCCGTCAGATACCCATGAAAGCCCTCAATCCCTGGCTTTCACTGATCTACTCACTGGGCTTAATGTTATCCAACACGTTCATCTACCCACTCACTCCAAGGGCCATATCCTTGACCAGGTGTGGACCTATAATCTCGAAATCAAGTCGCTCACGATCTCACCCTGCCACTGGTCCGACCACCATTTAATTTCTTTTCTCCTTCTGGTCCCCCCCCGCCCCCTCGCAGCCGAGGCCCAAGCCTCCAGGCTCGCAACTGGAACAAAGCAGACCTTGATTTATTCATCACCTCTTTAACATCTTCGGTCTTGGCCAGCCCTGGCTCCATTGACTCCCAAGAAGCTGCACTAGTCGAATGGCTAGAACACGCCAGCCACAACGTTGCCCCCCTTAAATTAATTAGAACTAAGCGCCCCCACGACGCACATCGTTGGTTTTACGACAGTCTCAAAACCCTAAAACTTGGTCTCCGCCAGGCCGAGCGCCACTGGCGCAGAAGCTACGATCCCTCAAAGAAACCACACTTTCTAAATCTAATGGGAGAGTACAAACGAGCAATATCAGCCGCTAAAACCGCCTACTTTTCCACAAAAATCCTCAATTCTGCGCAGAAATCTAAAGATATCTTTGCAATCGTAGACGAGCTCTCACACCCGGACAGGGTAACCATCAAACCTCTTCCGTCTCAAGCACTCTGCGACTCCCTCAATTGTTTTTGTATAGAAAAAATTATCAAAATCAAAAATAGCATTTCCTCCACTCCCCCGGCAATACCCCTCACTGAGGCTGCACCTTCTATTAACCCTCACCTTCTGACTCAGTTCCCACATATCAGAAGAAGTCTTCATCGCTTTGCTTAACAAAGTCTCCTCTGGTTCCCCCACAGACTGCTGCCCCCCCGCGATTCTCCAGGCTGCCTTTTCAGCCTGCCCCACCCCTCCACTGGCCCTGCTGAACAACTCCCTTCTGCTCAGTGAGATTCCCAGTCAGTTTAGGAACGCGGAAGTAGTACCTATTCTGAAGAAACCCAACGCCGACCCTACGATCATGGCCAACTTCCGTCCCATTTCCCTTCTTCCCTACCTAAGCAAAGTACTTGAGTCATATGTCACCAGCATACTCAGTTCATTTATTGAGGACTCCAACTTCCTGGACCCTCAACAGGCTGGGTTTAGACCAGCCCACTCAACTGAGGCGGTCATTCTCTCTGTAATGAGGAACTCCGCAAAAGCGCTGACTCTAACACCAGCCAAGCCTTAATCCTCTTGGACTTGTCGGCAGCCTTTGACATGGTCGGCCACTCCACCTTGGTCGACTGTGTCAAGGAGGCTGGTATCGGAGGGACGGCCCTTGACTGGGTTCGTTACTTCCTGACGAACCGCCGCCAATCTGTTCGAATCTCCCAATTCTCGGCAGATAGGATGAAACTCACCTGCGGAGTCCCGCAGGGCTCGTCTTTGTCTCCGCTCCTTTTTAATTTATACCTTACCCCCCTGATCCGCTCCCTCCGGGGAAGGAATGTCACTGCATTTAATTATGCAGATGACATTCAGCTCATCTTCAACCTTGACTCGCAGGAAGCGGCCCAGGACTTCCAGTCCACCCTCTGTCACATCAGCGACTGGATGGGCGCTCACCACCTCAAGCTTAACCCCGACAAGACAGAGCTCGTTCTTGTCGGAGGCCCAGCCAATCCCTGGAACTCTACTTTCTGGCCCCTCTCCCTTGCCCCCCCCCCCCCTAGTCCCGCTGATAAAGTAAAAAGCCTGGGAGTCTACATCTCACAGGATCTTTCCATGAATCATCAGGCCAGTGCCACAGTATCCTCCTGCTTCCATCAGCTCAGAAAAATCCAAAACATAGCTCACTTCCTGACCACTGAAGCTCTCATCCTGGCGTTGTTGGCTTTAGTCATCTCCCGGATCGACTACGCCAACGCCCTATACGCAGGCATTCCGCAATACCAAATAAAGAGACTTCAGTTAATTCAGAATCAGGCCGCCCGCCTAATCTATCGTCAACCAAAACATCACCACGTCCGTCCCCTCCTCAAAGCCCTTCACTGGCTCCCTGTGTCGGAACGCTGCAAGTTTAAACTTGGCTGCCTAACCCATAAATCCCTGGCCGGCATCGGCCCCTCTTTCATCTCGTCTCTTCTCCACCCGTACGCCCCCTCCAGACACCTCCGTTCTTCCCATCACGCTCTCCTCCAGACACCTAGGTTTAGGCGTAAAAAGCACGGAGGCCTTAGATTCTCCTTCCTGGCCCCCTCACTTTGGAACTCTCTACCATTGGACCTCAGACTCTCCTCTTCCCACCCTCACTTTAGGTCTCTCCTAAAAACTCACCTTTTCCGCGGTGCTTATACATAAGGTTCCTCTTTCTCCCCCCCTCTGCCTCCCCCTGGGTTAGTGATCAGCGCCAAGAAACCGTCCGGTGAACGCAGCGCTCTACAAATCCTTTTTACATTACATTTTACATTACATTAAATGGAACGCCAACCTCCTAGTGGACTATGATATTTGGGCAAATAATCTTTTTAAGAATTTGTCCTCTATAACTTGAAGGGAGTCAACTTGTGCTATGCCCCGTATTGCTGCACCATAGGTTGCTATGGATAAAGTTTTCACAGAGTAAATTTTTAACATTTCTTTGATCGGTTTATTCCCTAGGTTTATACCAAATTTCTAGAGGCCAACTACACTTTTGGCCATCTGACTCACTCTGTTTCTGACCATTTCAGACCGATTTAGTTTTTCATAAAAAATGATGCCCAAGTTCATTAAATTATCCATTGTCTCCAAGTTACTGATATCTATATAGAGCTGCATTCATTTTTCTTATCCCTGCCCACAGCCATCATAAAGGTCTTAGTTTTCTTAACATATAAACCTAACCTGCCATGTAGGCTGATTATGACTCAATTGAAAGCTGTAGGGCCATTGGAGTTATGGCCAGTGAAACAGGGTCATCTGCTTAAAGCATGATGGGCAAGGGTAATGAACCAGCCACTGGGACATTCTTACATGTTTCTTTTACCACCTTAGTTAAATTGTTCGTATATGAGGAGAAAAGAAAGGGAGCAAGGACTCAGCCCTGTCTCACCCTCTTATCGATCCTAAAAAGGTTCGAGCATTCTCCATGTTTCCCATACCAGATTACTGTCTCTGCTTGACTATCAACGCCCATAGAGTTCATAATATACAACAGTTTATTGTGTGACACACAATCAAATGCTGCAGACAAATCCATAAAGGACATATATAACTGGCATTTTTTTGTGGTGACATATTTAGTTGTGACTAAGGCAAGGTTGCTGAATTGGTCAATTGTCCCCCTCCCCTTCCTAAAGCCATATTGAGCTTCAGCAAGTACATTGTTTCCCCTTGCCCAGTCCTGCAAACTATTGAGTAACAATCTGCCCATTAATTTGGCCGTGCTGTCCAGTAGGGAAATTGGGCAGTAATTAGCAGCATCTGCGCTATCCCCCTTCTTGTAAATTGGGATTATAAGAGTTGGTCTTCGGAATGGCAAGGGACCAACTTTAGCTATAGCATTGAAGGCTGTCATAAAGACCGGGACCCACAAAGGTTTGTTAGCAAGAAAGCTGCCCAATGGGATCCCGTCTGGAGTAGCAGCCTTTAACTCAAGAGATTGGGACAGAACAAGATCTATTTCAACAATAGAGAACTCCAATACTAGGGGAGCACAGGAGCATAACGCCAGATCCTCCATAGTAGTATCTGACTGATACTGAAATATCTTCTGAAAATAGTTTAACCACGTATTCTCACCCATATGAAGGTCCAGTGATGGCCCTCTTTCCCCCTGTAAACATGGGGAATTAACCACTTTCCAGAAAGCCTTACTATCTTTGGATAGTGAGGCTTGTCTCAAATTTTCCCAAGCTTTCACAGAAAGCACCCTTTGATTTCCGTCATTGCAGATTTATATACTGCCCTAAGATTTCTGATGAGGTTTTGGTCTATAGTTCACGATATAAGTGCTTTGCGTAGGTCCACTGAGGCTTGAGAACAGTTTTTTTAAAACCACTTAGGAGGGGGAGAATTGGTTTGAGAGACTTGGCTGGTTAGTAGATGTCTTATAGAAGTTACCATTTTACAAAGAGTTTTCATTGGTTAATAGGTCTAAGCAAAATCATAACTACTAGAAGGAGGAGGGCACGATTTTAGTCAACAATAAGTTAGGCTCAAGTTTCTCCCATTTTAGAATATAACCATTTTTCCTGGTTAAGGATGGTTTTGGTGCATATTTAACTCCATATTATTTAGGGAAACACCAATGGACCAGTTAGAAACCCTATTTAGTAAGTCACAATGTATTTGTAACTCTCTAAATAGGATTTGCGACTCTCTATGAGGAAGAGGCATCCCAAGGGCGTCCCTTCCTAATAATTGTTTCGCTACCCTTTGTAAGAATGTTTTGCCACCGCAAAACACTCATAATTTACCTCCCTCTTCAAGAGGGTGTTAAAGCACTCACAAAAAGGAAGGAGTCCCCAGGGGACTCCTTCCCCTTTGTGAATGCAAGGGGAAATATTTTTTAGGGGCAGTCAGTGATCCCAAGGACCAATACCTGACCTTAAAAAATGGAACAAAAACATTTAATTTGTCTTCTTTTAAATGCATCCCATTTTCCTTTAAGGAAAATGGGCTGCATTTAAAAAAGAAATACTGCTTTATTTAAAAGCAGTCTCAGACATGAAGGCCTGCTGAGCCAAGCAGGCAACAATACCTGGGAGGGCCAGCCATTCCCAATTGGATCGCAAACTGCAAGTGCCTCATGAATATTGATGAGGCATGCAATTTGCGACCCCAGTGGGAATCGCAAACAGTGTCTCTGACACTTTTGTACATTGGCATTAGCGACTATCAAATTGCGAATTAGAATTTGTCACAGTTTACGAATCGTGTGTGCTAATATTTGGCACTGTACGTGCACAAGCTGTGTTATCTACAAAACCGATCTGCTCTTTCTTTTTAATCACAGAGGAATTGGGGGATAATGTGAAGGAGGTTAAACATATAGGGAATCATTTTTCAGACCATTCAGCAGTATCTTTAACTTTAAAACTGTGGAGTAAGCCATGCACGAAGAGGTGGACTCTAGATCGTACTATTCTGTTGGAAGATGAGGTAGCAAAAAAGCTGATTGATGAGTCGGAAGGCTTTTTTGAGTTAAACTTGGGTACCGCCACAATAGAAGTGGTATGGGACGCTTATTAGGCTTTTTTGAGGGGGGTTATTTTAAGTATTCAGGTAACGAGGCAAAAAAAATGTAGGGCTAAGGGTTCCGAAATAGAGGCTAAAATAGCTAGGTTAGAACATGATCAGTCCGCCCAGAATTACCATCTAGATCCATCCGCTTTGCAAAAACTAGCAGCCTGCAAGGCGCAGTTGGAGGATGTGTTGGATTCTAGGCTTAGGAAACGTTCGCAGGCCAGCTCGGTCTCTCATTTTGAGTATGGTGAAGCGAGTGGGAAGCTTCTGGCTTGGAAAACGAAGAAGGACCAAGTAAGGAATAGGATTAAGAAGATACAGTTGGACACATCGGGGGATACCTCAGATAATACATCGGAGATAGAGAATGCTTTTTTTAGTCATTTTGAACAGGTATACAAAGAAGATCTGTCTCCACAGAATTCTTCGATTTCTGTTTGGTTAGAACAATACAGCTCTTGAAGCATTGAGGATGCAGAAGCCATTAATTTAAACAGGAAAATAGATTTGAGGGAAGTGGAGGGAGCAGTTAATTTGAGTAAGAAGGGTAAGGCTCCAGGACCAGATGGGCTATCAGCAGAGGTATATAAAATCCTGTCCTCCGTGGTCGCCCCAATTTTGTGTAGTCTATTTTCCTCAATTTTTTAAGAAAGAGGGAAGATTCCTGTATCATGGAATGATGCAACGGTGGTGTTAATTCTTAAACCGTTAAAACCACAGACATCGTGTGACTCATACAGGCCAGTCTCTCTGCTGAACCAGGATTATAAGTTCTTTGCCAGGATTTTAGCAGAGAGATTGAACGGGGTTGCTAGCAAATTGGTGCACGAGGACCAGAAGGGATTTGTCAGAGGGCGATATTTACAGAACCTGATTCAAGCATTGGTGGGGGCTATAGATCTAGCATCTGTATATAAATTGCCCATGGCCAACATTACACTTGACACCACTAAGGCATTTGATCGGGTAAATTGGGTCTTTTTAAGTAGGGTGGTAGAGAAATGCAACCTGGGGAGGAATTTCTGTAGAGCCATTTCTTCAATCTATCAGTACCCGATAGCAAGAGTACTGGTCAATGGGAAATTATCAGCACCCATATGCATTAAAAGGGGGGCTAGACAGGGATGTCCCCTTTAGCCCCTACATGGAGTCCCTAGCAGAGAGTATTCGTCATGACATGAAAATAGAATCCTTTAAATACAGGAATTGGGAAAAAAAGTCTCTTTATATGCTGACGATATGCTCCTTTATGGTAAACAGACAAAATATTGACTACAAGATATCGAATGGACATAATCTAGAGTACAAAATATAGGCTGGACAGAATATCAAATGGACAGAATATAGACATCAAAAATATCGTTTTGAAGGTAAGCAATGTAATATCGAATTTTAAAATGTAGATAGTCAAAATATCAAAGTACATAATATAGGTTAATAAAAATATCGAACATTAAATAATATCGAATTTTTTATAGTGTATGTTATGTGTTAAAAGTGTTTATTTATGTTATAATGTAATTTAATTATTGAATTTAATGTTATATACATTTTGCGTAATTTAATTCTGTAGCAGGTTGTGGGTTTATAGGAGAATAGGCTGGGAAGTAATTTAATTATAATTAATTAAATATGTAAATTTATTTATTGGTATTTGTTTATAATTAATTGTTAAAAATTTGTTATTTGGTAATGAATTAATTTTTAATTGCCAATTAATTTTATTTACTTGATTCATTGATAATTATGTTAATTTAACTAATTTAATTTCTGTAGCGGGTTGTGGGTTTAGAGGGGAATAGGGTGGGAAGTATTTTAATTATAATTAATTAAATATGTTAATTTATGTAGTGTTATTTATTTATAATTAATTGTTAAATAATTGTTATTTGGTAAATAGTTAAATTTTAATTGAGAATTAATTTTATAAAATTGATTAATTGATAATTATGTTAATTTTACAAACGTATTTTCCGTAGTGGGTTGTGGGTTTATAGGGGAATAGGGTGAAAAGTAATTTAATCATAACTAATTACATATGTTAATTTTTGGGGGTATTTATTAGATTTTAATTGTTAAGTAACTTTTTATTTACTCATTAATTAATTGTTAATTTGTAATAATTAGTATTAATAGATAACTAATTGTAATGATTACATTAAATTAGTATTTGTAATTAATTAATTATTATATTATATTAAATTGGTAATTACTTTTAATTATTTTTTTAATAGATAATAAAATATAAATATTTTTAAATAAAATATGAAGTATCTACTTTCCCTACTGTTGCACTCACTGTAGTGGAAATAGTAATTTTTACCCCTATGCTATCCAACGCTTTCCCTACTGTTTCACTCCCTTGAGTGGGAATAGTAATTCTTACCCCTACGCTATCCAACCCTTTCTCTACTGTTGCACTCTCTGGAGTGGGAATAGTGATTTTTACCCCTACGCTATCCAACCCTTTCTCTACTGTTGCACTCTCTGGAGTGGGAATATTAATTTGTACCCCTACGCTATCCAACGCTTTCCCTACTATTGCACTCTCTGGAGTGGGAATATTAATTTGTACCCCTACGCTATCCAACGCTTTCCCTACTATTGCACTAGCTGGAGTGGGAATAGTAATTTTTACCTCCACGCTATCCAACGCCTTATCTACTGTTGCACTCTCTGGAGGGGGAATAGTAATTTTTACACTTCCGATATCCAACGGTAATAATATTGGATATTTTTTAATTATATTATGTTACTATGTATATATGGTTTAACAAATATGATTGTAATTTTTTTTAAATAAATTTAATTAATTATTTAATTATTATAAGGTAATTTAAGTATTTTTAAGTATATTTTAGTAAATAATTTTTAATATTAATTTAATTTAACATTGTTTTTAATAAAGTCGATATTTTTACAAACTATATTTTTGTAAACAATATTTTTTACTCTATTTTTTTGTACTTACCTGTTTGTAGATACAAAGTCGATATTCTGTCTGTCGATATTTTTTCGCTGATATTTTTTTCTAGTCGATATTATGTCCCTCGATATTATGCCAGTGACCCCTTATTTATACGTCAGACCCAATTCAAGCGATCCCAGCAATATATACTGCTGCGACCCACTTTGTCCGGGTACCAGATAAATCAGGCTAAAACGGAATGTATGCAGTGGAATGTTGAAGCTCAGCTTCCTATAGTGAAACAGGAGATAAGATATTTAGGTGTACAAATCACTCATGACATTGAAAGTCTATCTGATAGAAATTTAGATAAGGCAGCAAAGGAAATAACTGAGTTGTTGAAGGGATGGTCTCTTCTTCCCCTCACACTTATCGGTAGGGTGAATATCATAAAGATGATGCTGCTCCCAAAGCTGATTTTTTTATTTCAGAATATTCTGCAAGATCAGGCGAATTCAAGCTAAATTTAACTCCTTTGTATGGGCCTCAAAGGGTATCAGGGTCTCGTGGAAGAAATTGACTAGAAAAAAGTGTAAAGGTGGTTTGTGTGCCCCGGATGTGAAAATGTATGCACGGACCTTATTACTGAAAGCAGGAATTTTACTTTTCAAGTGTCCAGATAGATCAGAAACTGGAATAATGTTTAATGAAATGTTGATAGTGATTTATGGAAGTTTCCAGGGCTTTCTTTATAAATATGGAGATTCACGCTTTTTTAAAAAGGTGTGACTGAAAACTATGAGGTATATGGTGTTTACTTGGGCCATGCTGAGGAAGGCCTTGAAACTCACATACTATATAGACATGGCTCCTATTTGGGAGTCCCCTGGTTCCCCGGAATGGGCCAAGGATAGACTTGTGAAGCCTTTAAGGGAAGCAGACATTAGCTACTGGTCTCAGCTAACTATGGAAGGTGAACTGTTATCTTGGGAAGAGATCTCTTTCATCACTAAGTACAGTTTATCTAAGTTTAAATATCTTCAGATAAAAAGCTGGACCCAGGAGATAGCGATGCAAGTAGGAATGCCAAGCACAGTTGAGGATATACTTCAAGGAATCAGGGGGAAGATAAAGACAGCAACCCTGTATTGGGCCATCTTGGAAGCAGAAGACTGAGATTTTACTCTACCATCGCACTTATGGGGAGAACATATTCAGGACGTCGAGCTGGAGAAGTTATGGCAAGTATCTTTTGACATACTACACACCACAGTTTCTCCCGCCATTTTAAAGCGCAATCATTTTTTCTGTCGATTCAAAAAAGGGGGTGGTGATGAACAGAGTGTCTGAATTAAGCAGACCACTCTTACCCAGTCCAAAGATCAGGGCTTGATCCATCACCGTTATTTAGCTCACTGCACCATCCCAGCTCAGAACCTGGCTATATGCAAATGAGTCTGTCCCTGGCCCAGTGCATCATGGGAACAGGGCAGACCAAACTACCAAGCCAATTCTTCACCGGAAAGGAGACAAGCTTCCGGGGACCGGTTTCTGGCATTTCAGCCGTCATCGGCCCGGCTTGCTTGAATCCTGATGGTGCAGTGAGCAAGGGACCCATGTCTGAGTATACCCTGCCACACCTATAGTGGCCAAAATGATTCAAAAAAGGGGGTGGTGATGAACAGAGTGTCTGAATTAAGCAGACCACTCTTACCCAGTCCAAAGATCAGGGCTTGATCCATCACCGTTATTTAGCTCACTGCACCATCCCAGCTCAGAACTTGGCTAAATGCAAATTAGTCTGACCCTGGCCCAGTGCATCATGGGAACAGGGCAGACCAAACTACCAAGCTCATTCTTATACTGCCAGAAACCGGTCCCCGGAAGCTTGTCTCCTTTCCGGTGAAGAATGCACCATCTCACAGCTGGGATGGTGCAGTGAGCTAAAAAACAGTGATGGATAAACCCCTGATCTTTGGACTGGGTAAGAGTGGTCTGCTTAATTCAGACACTCTGTTCATCACCACCCCCTTTTCTGAATCATCATTTTTTCTGTCTTCACAGAGTATGTTGGTATCCCGCTAAACTTGCTAAATTTGCAAAGGAGACTGTACCCCATTGTCCTAAATATAAGATGGAAAAAGCAGATGATCTCCATATGTTTCTAACATGTCCTGCTTTGTATAAGTATTGATGTGCGGTATCTGAAGGTATTGAAAGTATATTGGAGTTAAATATACAGGTTAGTACTTTACTACTTATCTATAGGCAATTAAGGTATGGCATCAGTTACAAGAAAATCAGCAATGACCCTTTGAGAGAGTTGGCTTTGGCTATTTCACAAGTAACACAAAAGGGCTTGGATGATGGTTTCCTTTCTGAGCAGGAGTTCAAGTTTCTCAATCAAAGTCACCCCGCCTAGCAACCATCTACACCCTACCCAAGGTGCACAAAGGTCTAGACAGCCCACCCGGACGCCCGATTGTGTCCGGGTGTGGTTCAATGTTGGAAGCCCTCTGTCAATACATTGATTTTTTCCTGAAACCAATGGCCATGCAGACCAGGGCTTATCTCCGTGACACCACCCAAGTAATCAACCTAATTGATCAAAGACCTTTCGACCCCAGTACATAAAGATTAGTAACATGTGATATTCTGTCACTTTATACTAGTATTCCACAATTAGATGCGATTGCTGTAATGGAGAAGGCTCTACATACTAGGACTGCTCCGGTCCCGGTGCCAACCAACTTTATTCTGGAATTATTGGAACTCGCTATGATGAGAAATATTTTTATGTTCCAAAATGAATTCTTCCTCCAAACAAAAGGTGGGGCGATGGGGGCCACTTTTGCCCCCAATCTGGCAGTGCTTTTCATGGATGACTTCGAGAAGAAATTCATTTTCAGTGACACTAACCCATTTGGAAGCCAGATGGGGCTGTGGGTCTGGTATATAGACGATGTGCTGTGCGTTTGGAATGGTGCACAGCCTGACCTTACATTTTTCCATACTTGGCTTAATGGCAACAGCACCGATATCCAGTGTACTTTGGAATCTAGCTGTGAGAAAATCCCATTTCTGGATATTATGATTTATGTTGACAAGGAAAGTAATCTTTTACAAACCATACTTTTTCGAAAACCATCGGAACGCAATTCTCTGTTGCAATATAGTAGCCATCACCCGAGAGGTCTGAGAGATAACCTACCTGTTGGCCAGTTCTTGAGGATTCGCCGAAATTGTTCGGACAAAGAGAATTATATGACTGAGTCACAAGAACTCTCTAATCGCCTTCTAGAACGTGGGTACCCGGCACGTCTGGTGAAGCGTGCACGTAGGAGGGCATGGTACAATCCATGTGACATATTGCTAACACCAGAGGCTAAACAAGACGCTGCCCTTGAACGTCTAATCTGTGTGACTACATTTTCAACTCGAAGTAACGACATCAAAAAAATCATAAATAAACATTGGGGTCTAGTGGCGGATGACATCCAACAGACGGACATCCCTCTACACTCCTTCAAGAGGGTGCGTAATATCAAGGATGAAGTATTTCAATCATTCTTAACCATACCTACAAATCCAACAATCCATTCCTTGTGGAATCTTCCACCGATTACGGGCCACAACAGTTGTGGGACATGTGCCGCATGTCCCACAACAATCCAGACGAAAGATTTTTCATACAGAGGCCGCTCCTTTACACTAAGATCACATACCAACTGCAACACGTCAAACATAATTTATGTGATCAAATGTCCTTGTGATCTAGCATATGTTGGACAGACCGAACAAAAAATAAAAGCTCGGATCCTACAACATGGCAGCAGAATCAGGTGTAACTTACGTGGGGCCTCTTTGGTGGATCACTCCACTAGACATGGCCATACCCCTGATGTCCTAGAATGGCTTGTCTTAGAGAAGGTAGTTCTAGGCCCAAGGGATGACGATTTTGGATACTATTCACAATAGGTTGAATGAGGCTGATAGCAGCTATGCACAATTGGCTAGGTTTGGAAGCTGATCTTAGAAGGAATGACCTTCACCCTCCTGTGTGAGAGGTGCGTCTTACTTGGTATTAGATGTGATCTGCAGGATACCTTGTCATACGTAGTGAGGAACGCTGCTTCACCCTTCTGTGTGAGAGGTGTGTGGCCGATTCAGAAACTTGAGATATTGAATGGTACGTTTTCCAAATGACACCTGTCTGTTTTCCAACTTATCAACATAGAATTATTATAATGAGTGTAAAGATTGTTCTCAATTGAATGGTACATTTTTCAAATGACACCTGCCTGTTTTCCAACTTATCAACATCGAATTATTATAATGGGTGTATAGATTGTTTTCAGAAGATGGATTATAATTTACTACAGCTATCGGTACACTGCTATTAATTCGGTCCTTTTTTCAAAATTCTTTTTCAAAAATTTTTTTCCGATTAATTTAAAACATTACCCATGCACTCTAAATAGTAAATTTTTCATTTGATGAGGTGTAATAATGTTTTTTGGGCTGTTTTGCGAACTTTAGGATCCATATCCTTAACCGGGTTCAGTCCTCTCTCAATTGCTATAGTCTCGAACTACGACAGTGTTGCTCCGGCGGTTGCCCCGGAAGTTATTAGCGCTGTAGTCGGGTATGAGTCCTTCTTCTATATTATTAGCACTAATCCAGTATCGCGCTACTCCGGTGATTGACCCCAGGAGGACTTGCTTACTACTGTACGCTGTGGATATATTCCTCGTATAAGGTAGGATAGCCCTTAGAATAATGTTAACATGCTAGGGGGCCGTTTAGCAAACATTTGGTTAAAACAACCTTTTCTTTGTAGGAGATGGTTTCGCTGGGACTTCTTTGACAGCTGCTCCGTATATCTTTCAATGAGATACCTCCTCGAAAATAGGTATGTGTTTTTGGCGTTCAAACACAGGGTGTAAACCATCATAAGTGGCCTAATTATTTACTCGCAATCCCTTGTATCATTTCATTTCCAAGGTCTCGAGTTTCCCAATCCCAATTGAATGGTCTTTACTGGTCTTAAGAAGATTTTGCCATTTTTGAAGGTATGAACATCGCCGTATCATGGCAAAACTTTATGGTTAGACTGTTTTGGATAATGAATACTTCCTTGAGATCTCACGTTCTGATGCACACACGATGTAGTGTGTGATAGTGCTTGTAGGTACTATATACGCTTTGCCTTTAATGGCTATATACGATCCTGATATGACACGTGTTTAGGTCCCTAGTGGATCCGTGAACAACTGAATGCTATAAATGTTGTGTATTACTACACAATGTCTCATGATTATACCATCACGTTGTGAGTGACATGTGGGCTTTGCTGTATACCTAACTGTTTTGGTAGAGTTTTGGTCTACCGAGTGTCCTGTGTTGATTTTAGATATATTATTTATGAATATTTTAGAAGGTACTTCCATGTTATTTTTGATAGTGTAAAAAGTGGCAACTGTGTGTCCTGACTGGGACTCCATTCATTCATTTTTTCAGAGATTTTGATGACTTTGGAAATGTCCATATAAAGAAGCTGCCCGATTGATTGAACTGATGTTTTAGTTTATCATCCTGTGGCAATTATACATTCCACCCACCATGGTAAAAATCCTCTTGTGTACATGATGATTTCACGTTATGTTCACATATCCTCTCCTAATTTGACTGTGAGAGTATTAATATATGACTTAATTTACCTTTATAGAAGACCTAGTGTACCCTTGGGTTTCACGTTTTTGTCCTGATGAAGACCCCGGTGTAAGGTGCCAACGACGCCTAAAACTGTAGTTTTGGGGTCAAAACGTCGATGGCTACTCTCTCATACATCAGTTGACGCGGTCCCTATTTGGATATTGAGTACCAGCGTCATATACATGATTATTGATGAACTTTTAGATATTAGTTATCCCAATTCTTGGCTCAGGGATCTGAAGCCAATTATTTTTGTATGTCAATTTTGAAATAACTTATGGTTGCATTAATTATTCTTTCTTGCACATTCCTTTCTTCTTTTCACTACATCACGTTACCCCTCTCTTTTCTCTCCCTGGGGCACTATGATGAACATGTCTCCTAATGTATTGTGGATTTAGCTCATTGTGATTAATTAGCAATGCGCTCTGATGAGTGTATGTATTTAATGTTATTGTGAATAAATGTGATTAATATATAACGGTTCACTGGGACCCTCTTTTGTATACTACTTGGCACCCAGGTCCCCAGTGACTTATTTGGGTAAACCCCCCTATACTTACCTTACTTAATTATATTAGCGCAAAGAAAAATTTGCAAATTATGGATAAAAGAGACCGCACCAACATATTTGGGTTGGGTTAACTCAATTAAGTATACATTGACATTAGATAGTATAAATTGGAAGAGAAAAAAACAGTTTTGGTCTCCATGTATTTTTTGGCTGGATAAGCTTTAAGTTTTAAGGATAAGGTCCAATGATTATGCCTTTTTGTAGTTTAAAAAATACCCTAAGATCGGTTCTATGGTGGACAGTTAGAGGAACTGAATCGAAGTATCTTGGAGGGGTATCTACAAAAAGTGCTTCCAATAAGATCTTCCGAAGATATTCCTGGTTACATTCGGTATCAATGGTTGGTGAGAAGGGAAGGACTTTTTAGAATATCTTTTGGCATATGTGGACAAAAAAATTAAAAAAAAAGAATCTGCTCTGTACTGCTATTAGAGCTAGTGAGTGCTGGGTGCATCATGGCTGAGTTGAAATAATTCCCTATGGTCTTTGTGGGGACCCCATTAAAGCTTGGGATGTCTGCAGCCAGGGTTTTTGGTGCCCCTGGCACGAATTATAAGTAATGGTTTCATGATTGGTGTTTGCATTGGCTGATGCTACAGAATTGACCCCCACTGGGTGTATCACACATTGTACTAATACTTTATTAGCTCCTAGGTCAGCAAAAGTACAATCAATAGCATCCAAACGAGAAACAATCAGTATTAATAATTTAATAAAGTTTGCTTCAAAGTTTTGCCAGTTCAAGGTCAATATAACGGGGGCGTGGTCTCGCCATGCAGGATGATGGCCGCCTGAGGGTACAGCTCCGCCAAGGGACGGACCCCTAACGAGCTTCCCTCTTATACCTGACAGCTGGGATCCTGCTATTCATGTGTATCTGCTGGCGGGCTCTGCGAGGAACACAGCAGTGATCTTTTTATGAGGCAGCGCTGGTCTCCTTTGATCTCCGGTGAGCCCATGATGTGACTGTCTGCTCCGGTGCGCACACCGAGACTTGTGCGCTGATAATGCTGCGCTTCCTGTCAGGGTAAGCCGCGCCTCCCACAACTCCAGGGCCGGGCTTTCTCCTGCCGTAGGCCGCACCCCCTCAGACGAGGCCGCGCTCCTTTAACTCTTCACATGCTGCGACTCACATTGTGTGGGTTCTTAACACACAGCGCCCTCTCTTAATGCACTTATCAGAGGATTTTGTCGATGTTTTGTGATGTTACACTTTGAGAACTGATTCTTCACGGAGCCCTTTATGTTTTTGCTTCTGAACTTTCAAGGATGATTTGCATACCTCACTATGCTACCTCTACTTGACAGTTAATGACAATTCATTCCATCGCATTCTGTCACATTATTTTTGTTCCTCTCCATGACTCTTCTCTTTAATGTACTATCTTATGCCTACATTGTGTAGCTTCTTAATACACGGTGCCTTCATTTCAAAGTACTTTTCAATGGATTTCTTTGAAATTTAGTAAGAGAATCCTCTCAGAAATGTTTCCTCACGACGAATTTCACCAACTGGAGGCTGTTTAAAATACTTTCTCCTGGATTTTCTGTCCTGCCTCTTTGCATTTGATATTTTTGGAACCCTTTCAACTGTATTTTGCATAGATTAATGTGTTAATGACACAGATACATTCGCTATTGCTACGCTTATGCTACTGAAATTTCACAGATAGGATTATCAAACTGTATTTTCATGCTTTGTTTCTGAAGTACTTTTGCTATGTGTGACTAGTCACTTCAGCATTACCTTAGTTTAGTGGCATACTATTTGTAATTTTGTGACAATGTTGTAATGATTTTTCAAATTTCAGGCATGATTGTATGCTGCTTGTTTTGGTCATTCACTTGCTGCTCATATTTTAATATTTTCCTGTTCTTTGATATATTTCATCATTGCCTCATATTCCAATATTTCCTCTATTCGCTATTGTGGACCACCACTACAACGGTGCACGGAAATGTCTAATAATTGGAATGGTGGTCGCGGGCCTAAACAAACCCTTTTTACTGATGTGGTTAAACAATCCTCTACTTTGACAGCTAAAGGTACTGGATCTGCGTCATCTCCTACACCACAAGCTGCTTTACCTCAGAGCGACAAATCCTTATCTGATACTATGCAACGCATTCTGCAAGAACTTTCTGGGGTTAACCGACGACTGGAAGGTCTGGAAATTGCCATGACTTCATTAATCGCAGAGACTAAGTCTATCAGGGCAGAAATCACTACTTTCCACACAAGGATTGACGTCATTGACTCTAAAATAGTGGATATAGAAAGCTGACTGGATTCTGTTCAGGGTTCAGATCAAGATCTACTTTTTCTACATAGTAAGATCATCGATTTGGAAGATTGCAGTCGCAGTGACAATATCCGCTTTTTTGGTTTTCCAGAAAATATCGAAAAACAAGATATGAAGTCCTTTCTTTGTAATGCCCTTCCCACTTTGACTGGAATTTCTTTTGCCCCTCCTCTCAAGCTCCAACGTGCTCATAGGCTTGGCCCACTGCATTCTGGTTCTTTGGCAAGACCCAGGCCAATTATTGCTTGTTTTCTTCGGCATGAGCAGACCAGACAGATTTTATCATTGGCTCGCACTTATGGCTCCTTCCTATTTCAAGGTCATACCATCCATATGGCTGCAGATTTTTCTAAAGAAACGAATGAGCAGCGGAAAGCGTTTCTTTCTATGCGGCCCCAGTTACGTCAAATGGACATCAAATATGGTTTATTTGAACCTGCATGTTTCCGTATTTCCAGGAATGGAGACTTGTATGATCCTGCACTTCTTCAACAGTTCCTGGAAGATATCAAGTCCAATGATATGGACACTCAGTCTTCTTCCTCTGCCCAACCTCCTCAATCCACGTCCTCCTCCATGAATCTACCAACATCTCAATTCTACACCTCTCCTGAATCTAGACAATGTGGCAGGGATCTCACCCGTCTGCCTTGTACTCAGGAGGACAGAGATTCAGCTCTACATTCTGTCTCCTCTCTCACTAACACACAGCAGAGAGACAAGTCTAGGTCACCTCTTAAGTCGCCTTCTGATGCTGACTGTATTTTCTTTCATGTTCTAGTTTTCTAATTCTATACGTTTATAAGCAGTATTTGTTGTTTATAATGCTTTTGCTGTTTGTTTAGTCTATTGGGCTTTTCATGCATGGTATGACATGGCTCCTTATACTTAGTCTTCTATATAATGCCTTAAGCCTTACTGTTATTCTATATTTACTATTAACTTGTGATTTTCAGTTTTACAGTCATTCAATCATTTTTCAGGTTTTGCTTCTTATATACTATAAGGCCGTTACCTTTCCACAGGTAGTTTTCTTTCTTCATATCCATTTTCCCTGTTACAGTGATGTTATTGTTGTCAGGGTAATCACTCAATATTCCCGGGTAATCACTCAATATACCATTTATTGATTATTGATTATCTTGCTTCTGAATGTTGTCAATTTGTTTCACTGTTTTCTATCTTTAGACTGTTTCTGATCATTTTCTTTCTGTTTCCCTTCCATTGCATGATTTTATGGTTTTCCCTCATTGTCTTTACATGTTATCTCTTTCCCTCTTCTTAGGTGCCATTATTGGTTTGTATCCTCGTCTTGGTACTATTCTGACGCTGTCTTTCTTTTAGGGGTATGATAACTTTTGTCCTCTGTTTCATATATATATTTTTTTTTACCTCCATATTCTTTCTTGGTTTTATACTATGCGTTTGACCTCCTCAAGGTATATTTCTATTTGTAGGCTTGCCTCAAAATTGTTTTCTTTGCTATGGTGGTCCTTTTTTCAATGTACTCCTTCCTTATGATATTGTACTTGTTACTTAACGTGACATTATACATTTCCTTCAATGCTCACTTCGCTCTGGAAAGCACTGCATCGAGGGTGCCTCGGGTGCTGCGCAGTTAGCTTCTCGTGAATCATCCAAGATGGCCAGTCCCACGTCACTCGGTGCCTCCACGGGTCTTTTATTTTCAGGGACTGTGGATCGGGCTCTGAGATGTCTGGGAATCCAGGTCTTGTCAGGCTCTGGGCTCGGGCTCCGGCAGGAGGAGGCAGCAAAGCAGACGTCGAGTTGCTAGATGGTGCCTGTATTCACAGGGTGGTCACTCATTGGCCACAAGGGAGATGCTCTTCAGTCTTCTGTGCAGCAGAATGTCGAAGTCCAGTTTTCTTCTTAGTTTCAAGTCGAGTTCAGGATGATCTGAAGTCTTGGGACACAGCTCCTACTCTTATTCCAAATCTAGGGGCCAGATCACCTGCTAGGTCCCTCCTCTGGGTAAGACCAGGAAGGGGGGTGGTTACACCCCCTTTCCTTTGTCCAGCTCCGTGCCAGGACTGGGGCTGGAATTCCCCAGCACCGGTTTTGACTGGCTTTAGCACGGGGACACCTTGTGTGCCCCAGGCATGTCTCATTCTATTCAGCCCTGTCCTACCCAATACACAAAACCCTGTCTGGGGTGGTGCTCGCACCTCCCAAGGCAGGAAACCCTTTGTCCAAGCCTCCCTCGCTGGAAGGACTCCCAGCAGCAGGAGGTCAGACTTGTGTCTGTGGTGGCAGCATCCATTTTGTGATGCTGAGGCTCGAGTTAACTTTAACATGGGTTCAGGTTATGTACATGTCGTGTCCTTCTATACCCCCGTCACCAGAATTGGCAAGGGAGTAGTATCCCAATTTGTATGACACCTTACTCGACATGTTTTGATAAAGCCAAACCAAAGTTAGCAAGTAACTGCGAGGATTATAATGCACTTAAGAGTATATGGTATGGCAATATCCCGGAACAGCTAAGGGAGTTGTTACCGACAGCTGCACACGGGCTCAGCTCATGCCAGAGCACCATCTCACATGAAACCAAGCACTCTGCCTCCAGGATTGTCGAGGCCTTCCATAGGAGTGGCTTATAGGTTAACATGTGTCCGGATAGGTTAGATATAGGTATATTATATCTAATTAAGAGGTGATTACACCAACTTACTCCAGCTGATTGATCAGCCAGTTGTGTCAAATATGGAGGACAGGCCAGGGGTGGCATAATAAATGCTGCAGCCCCTGGAAGGCCTTGGATACACCTATGCCCTGGGTACCTGGGGTACACTGTTATAGGGGCCTATAAGGTGAACCAGTTCCAATTGTGTATGTACCTAAGGTACATGGAGTCCATTTTAAGGAGAGAGCAATTAGACTGGGGCCCTGAATAGCAGGATCCCAGGCCAACTAAGTCAAAAACCAGCTAAACACCAGGCAAAAGGTTTGGGGGTAACCATAGTCAGATATCCACCTTCCTACACTAAGGAGCAGGGGATGATGGGGGGTGTAGTCTCCCCCGCAGTGGTGATGACGACACGGCTATCCCCACAAAACAAAATGGCTGTTTTCATCTTACACAGCCATGGGAGCGTGACACGCTGTGATGCGCAAGGCCTCAGGAGCACGGGATGATGGGAGGTGTCGTCTCTCCAGCAGCGGCGATGACAGCATGGCTATCCCCACAAACAAACAGGCTGTTGGCGGCTTACACAGCCACGGCAGCGTGGTGCGCTTTTATTCGTGAGTCTTTAGAAGCAGCTGATGATGGGACCTGTGGACTCCCCAGCTGTAGCAATGGCGGCATAGTTAGCCCCACAAACAAAGAGGCTGTTGGTGGAAATTAGGAAATCTAATTATGCTCTTCGAAAGCCCACCACCCTGCCGTCAACAGAGTATTGCTGGCGAGGAGAGGAGTTCACTGTGTCATCAACAGTGAGCCGTTTACGCAACAGGATACACTCTGTCAACGTGGTCTGTGGATCAGCCAGCCCATGTCTAAATACGGTGGATAGCAAACCATCAGCGTGATGAAGTACTTGTGAATGCCGCCATGGAAGGATGATTGGAGTCCCATCAAGAATGAAATAAGTCCCTAAATACATTATTGTACACAATAGTGTACATAAATAGAATACATTTTCAAATTGCAACATAAAGAATGTCATCTACTTCATGAAAAGTCCCTGTGATATGGCGTACATAGGCCAAACCACACAACTGGTCAAAATTAGTATCTTACAGCATAGGTCACCCATCAGGTATCAAGTACAAGGTGCACCTATTGATGAATGCTACAAGAAGATGAAAAATGGTGTCCATTTTTTATGTTGAACAAAGCAACCCTAAAGAGGGATCTATCACATCCATTCTATCCAAAATTTAAGCATTTCAATTTGCTACTGTTTTTGCCCAGGAGGTGTGGGATTAGATAGGCATACCCCTTATATATTCTTGTTTAGGATTTGATTAATAAGCAGGGGGGAAGGACTGAAGACAGAAGATACCAAAGGTGGTGGAGCTTGTCTGTAACTGTCTGGTGCTGCACGGTGCTAAATCTGTGAAAGGGAAGTACAAGTTTTAGCTTGATGATAGTGTACATGTACGTGTGGGCAGAAGACTAATACCTTGCAGTTAAAACTATTATTAGGAAAGGAAACTCTTTTTAGTGCATAGGTTAAAAGGTTGAAATAGAATTGGTAACTCAATGAGTAGTTCATGTTTTTACTAATTGAAATTGTACAGCTAATTAGTGTCTTTTTCCTCATACCTATCAGAACACATGCCACAACCACCACTGCTAATGACATGTGTGCTCTTCTCCTAAGTATTGTTTATTACAGCACTATTTTGTACTTTTCTGAGTTTTACCCACTTTCCTGTAACTTCCATGGTTTCCTCAAACTTCCATTCTGTATCCTTCAACACTACTTACCATTTCCCTCTATTTTACTGAGGTAGCTCTAGCTACTAGCAAGCAAGTTAAGCAGCTTTTCCTGATAACACCTCTTTCTTTTTGTAATTTCCTCTGACTTGTCTTCTCCTTCCCTTGTTTTTCTATCCTTGAGGCATTTTTAAGAAATCTTACTGTTGCACATATTTTGGTTAGCAGCAATTTCAAATTGCTTAAGTATTTCTTTTTTACTTATGCAAATATTTTGGAGTTGGCCATTATAATATGAACTATGTGCTTTTCCTAGCGTTTGTCTAGGATGTGATGGAGTGGACCAGCAGGATGACCAGAGTATATTGTGTACAGAACAAAATGTTATTTGACTCTACAGGGATTAAGGCAATGGGGACCACACTTATCCGACTATGGGGATAGTCGAAAACTAATCTTGGTGCACAGAACCAGAAGTTCAACTCCCCGAAACTTCCTAAAGTTAAGGAACGCTTAACTCAGCAATCAATACATAATGGTTTAGCACCCAACATTGTGTGAATCAAATAATTTTACATCGAGCAACATTTCAGCAGAAGCATTTTAGATAGTGTGACACAAAATACGTATTTCTTAATACAAAGCATCAATCAGATATATTCTGTTTAAAATCCTTTATTCTTTTATTATTATTATTAGGGGCATTTGTAAAGCGCCTGGTGTACGCCTACAGGCGTGTCCCCGCGCTATAAAAGTGGGGTAAGCAGTTAACAGCAAGCGCAACTGGCTACCGTCTGAATAGGTAGGTCTTAAGTTTCCTTCTAAACACGGATTCTGATGACTCCAGGCGTATCTCAGAGGGAAGGTCATTCCAGTGCTTCGGTGCCAGGAATCTGAACGACCTTCCCCCCATACGCGCTTTCCTAATTCTAGGAATTTTCAGGAGGCCTGTACAGGAGGAGCACAGAGTCCTTGTGGCGCAGAGTCCTTGTGGCCTTTGATCTTCTTGTTTATAATCAGTTGAGACACATAGCCAACGAGTTTCATCCTCACTGACTTCTTCCTAATTTGGCTAGACGTTATGATTTTGTTACGTCCTCTGTCTATGGTTGTATGTTTCACTGATTTTGTTATCCTCTCAAAGTGAGGTGTGTCCACATGGTTGTTTGTCATAAAACCGTAATTTAGACGGATGTAAAATATCTCATCATCTACAATATTCAGAATAAAAGTTCCACTCCAGTTAGTGGCTTCCTTTAGTCCAAGGACAAAAATCCCAGTTTCTCCCTGCCCATGGTTCAACAATCAAATATATGGCAAGGTCGGTGTTAAGTGAAGTTCCTTATTCTCAATGAATCTGCTGTATTTGCTAAGGGAATCTATACTTTTTACCTAATTATAAGCATGTTAGCACAAACTCCAACCATTTAGGCTATCAACCTTTCTATATTTCTATCTTTTTCTGTCAACCTTCAATTTTAAAAGGTAGAAGATATACGCTGACCAATGTTCTACTACAGTGCCCACCCACTCCTATCTCCACTTTCAAAGCACTGTGACTCCCATTTGTGCCATATTTGTCTCATAATGTCTATCTAAGATTCCTCCTATGCCATCTCTTTCAGAAACTGTGCAACCGAGTCTAACTCTAGCCCAAGGTTTGGCCGAAAGTCAACCTTAAATGACAGAGTAATACTCATTCTCAGTACCTAACCCAGGAACTGCCCAAGTAACTATGTGCTTGCAGTGGGTACAATTGTTCATGTGTTTTCTTTTGTCTTTAGAACATATGGCAGGCCAGAGACATGGTGAATTGAAAAAAAACAATGAAAAGGGCTCTGTCAGAACTAATTGCTTGCCTGCACCAGACCAAGACCAAGGCCATTGCAGTGGCCTTGTTCCAACCGGGGGACCTGGTGGAAGAAGGGAAAGCAGCAGGAACATTGTTTCCTCATATGTCAGGTCCTCATTGCCTTTACAGCCACAGTGGGCAGTCGGGTCACACCCCCCACTGCACTACATCAACATCCAGCCAAACTCACCTTTTTCCAACATCCATACAAGTTCCTCCATTGCAAAAATACTTGAAGGCACAGAGGACCTTAAATAAAGACATGGAACACTGAAAAGCATCAAAAAAGACTTTAGATTGTGTATCGCTATCTTGTAGTGCCATTTCACTAGGATGGGGAAATCTAAAGTGGTATGGGTGGGATGTGAATAGTTCGTTGTTGTAGGGGAAGCTTGAATGACCACAGCAGGTTATAGTAATAAATAAGGGTATTTATTTAGACAAACAGAGATAAGCTGGTGTCCCCTTCCAAGCTAGCAGGCAACTGCCCTAACAAGCTAGAAGATAGAAGACCACAACGATAGAGTTGCAAAAAGAATGACAGTCTTAAAGGTAAAGCTCAAACTCAGAATACAACATATCCTCTTCTCTTCATCTCTTCAATCTGTAAAAGTAAGTTACAATAAAATGGCATAAAATAATAAAAGAAAGAAAGAAAAAGAGAATAACTACACATCACCACAATAATAATCTTGAAGATAAGAAGGTGGTCTTCTCCTCCTTCTACTTGAGGAAACAAACTGATCACATTTAGTTGATCTTCTATCAACTACATCCATTCCCCTCACACTGGAACCCAAATACCCACCAGCCTCATGCTCTTTGTACAGGGCTACCCTTCTAAGATTCCAATGTTTGCCATTTTCCAAAGTCACAAACCTATTGTGAACAGACTTTACTCTTAAGGGTCCCCTAAATTTTGACAAACCACCTGTAACTCTTCCAGGTTTAACTTTCCCCAAGTCATTCACACTTATAATGTTCTGTCTGTCCTGAGCTACATCCTCACTAGGCTTTCAAGACACCTCCATACCAGCCAAGTCAATTAAGGGTGGGCGTAAAATCCGTTTTGCGGGCGAATCTCGCGAAATCGCGGTAAAATCCGCGAATCACCGGGACAAATTTTCAGCCAAGCAAGGGTTACAGCAGCAGGTGCAAAAGTTGAACCTAATTTCTTTGTAACCTTTTACAAAAGGGTTACAAACAAATTAACTTCAACTTGGACACCTGCTCCTAATTGCTTCCTGGCGCCATGTTGCCTACTTGCAACTATTCTCTGACCCTGCTCTGACCCTTGAAGCAGGGTCAGAGAATAGTTACAAGTAGGCAACGAGGCACCTGTTCAAGGAATTAAACCTCATAAGGAAGCACTTACAGATATAAAAAACAGGAAGAAGGGAGAGGATGGCAAATACACCCATTTTGAGTTGTCAGGAGGGGTTAAACTAAAAGAGACCTTTACAGCACAATTTTCATATGCATTTTGCTAAAAATAAAAAAGCTGTATGTTCTGTAGGGGCAACTCAGGAATCTGGCCCTTCAGAGATCCGGCCTCTCTTTCTTTCTCTCCCTCTCTCTTTCCCTCTCTTTCCCTCTCTTTATCTATCTATCTATCTATCTATCTATCTATCTATCTATCTATCTATCTATCTATCTCTCCCTCTCCCATAAACGACTGAATGGGTAACTTCGCTATGCAAGTGGCTCGCGAAGACGCAAAAATCCCCGCCAACACGCAAAAAACCCTGCAAACGCGCAAACAACCCCGCGAACACGCAAAATACAAAAATCCGCAAATTTGCACAAATTCGCAAATTATGCGGATCGCAAATTCGCAAATTCGCAAATCCGCAAATTCGCAGATCGCGAATTCGAAAAATTTGCCCATGCTTAAAGTCAATGCATTCCTTCATCCAGGCCGGTATAAGCTTGGTACCTGCCGAACGCCCTCTCACTACGTTAAAACGAATTTGCCCAATTACATGACTTTCAGTGGTGCGATAAGCCTATACTAAATCATCCACCATATTCTTGACCACACCACCACTGCTAATAGCCATCTGAATCGCTCCCTTCACCGTCCTGTTCGCTCTCTCACCCATTCCATTCCACTTTGGGTTGTATAAAGATGTTCTGGAATGTAAAATCCCACAACCACTCAAAAACCTCACCATCTCGTCTGAAGTTAATTGGGTACCATTATCAGTAATTAATCGAACTGGATAACCTTCCTCTCTAAATATCTCTTTAAGCAAAGCTATGGTAGACCTTGTTGTTATCTCTCTGCTAAACTTTACAATAAGCCATTTTGAAATTTACATCCACTAATACCAGAGCAAACTTCAAGTCACTACTCAAACCATTAAACAGCCCAATACAATCAAAACAGACCAAGTGCCACAGGGATTTTGGATCAACTATAGACCCATGAGAAGCCTGACTGCCCACCTTCAACCTTTTTTCAGATTCTAAACAATCCACACATCTCTCGACCCAATCAGAAACATTAGTGTCCATAGCTGGCCATCAAAAATATTCTCTCAACCTTGTCTTGGTAAGCGATTGACCTAAATGGCCTTTGTATGCGAATTTGAATAATACAAAATCTCAAATCACTAGGTGGAATACATTTCTCTCCTTTCATCACCATATTCCCATCTTTATCCAAAACTGATAATTCATCTAAAACCTTCCAAAATGGCCTAACAGCAACCTCCAGAGTACTTTCACGACTAACACCCTTATCTATCAAATCTTAAACTTTACGTAAAACTTCATCTTTTGCCATACTCTCATTCACTGTTCCCTGCTAATTGCTCCTGAGCAAAATTCCACCACATCTCCAACGGCGGCAACCAAACCCTCATACAAAAATGACTCTACACCAGATTGATCCACCTCATTCCAAGGCAAAGGAAGCCTAGATAACCCATCTGCTTGATTATTCTTCCACCCAGGAATATAATCAACCCTATACAGGAATTCCTGTAGCCTCGCTGCCAATCTGGCTAACCTCGCCGATCCTTTTCCTGCATCACCCGGTGATAATATCTTAACCAAGGGTTTGTGATCAGTTTCCAACCTGAATTGCTTCCCCCACAGATACAGATACATCCTAAAGTACTCGCAACCCCATGCTGCAGGGAGTGCCTCCCTCTCAATAGTAGAATAATTCCTCTCTGAACTAGTGAGAGACCTAGATGCAAAGGCCACTGTCTAAGTACCTCAGGAGTGCACTTGCGCAAGGACAGCACCTAAACCTACTGCACTTGCATCCATGGTTAAAACAGAATCCAAACTTGTATCAAAAGGCGTTAAAATCCCAGCTCCACAAATCTCCACCTTCATACCTAAAAACGCACTCTCTTCCTCTTCACCCCATCTGAACCTACAACCTTTCCTGAGTAACACTCTTATTTTTTCCGTCTTGTCTGCAAAATTACGCACAAACTTTGCGTAATATTCTATAAGACCAAGAAAAGATCCCAACTGATCTCTGTCCACTAGCGATGGCGCTTTTCATACTCCAACAAGTCACTCTTGGGCTTGACTCCCTCACCGACAAGGTGTAACTTAAGTACTCTACTTCTTCTACTGCAAACTTACATTTTTCCTTCTTCAAAGTCAAACCAGCATGCTCCATTTTCACCAACACTTCCTTGAGAATCAAATCCTGTTCATCTTTGTCCTTTCCAAACAACAATACGTCATCTTGAAAAGTAAACAACATTTCTTATCCCACCAAGAACTGACCCTATCATACGTTGAAAAACCCCAGCAGCTGAAGCCAACCCGAAAGGCATACGAGTAAATTGAAACGTACCCTCGCTTGTAATAAATGCTGTCAACGGGTTTGAATCATCATGAAGTTTGATTTGATGATATGCACTGCGTAAATTGAATTTTGTGAATATCTTTCCTCCTTTCAATAGCAATACCAATTCATTAATGTTGGGAAGAGGAAAATTATCCACAACAATATTCCTATTCAAACTGCGTAAATCAACACAGAATCTGTACTTGCCATCAGATTTCGTCGTGATCACTACTGGCGAAATCCAGCTTGACTTCTCAATCTGCTCAATCACCCCTTGCTCTAACATTTCACTCAACAACTTCTTAACTTCTTCCCTGGCTATTATGGGAACCTTACTGACCTTATGCTGTGCCGGGATTGCATCAGGCTTGAGCATAATCATATGCACGTACTCCTTCAACTCCCCGATCTCTTCCTTAAACAGGTCAGACATTCCATCAACAATGGATTCTGTTGTCACCTCCTCCACAACCATGACTTGATACTTTGCCCTTGGGTTAATTATGATGTGTAAGTTGTATTGATGACTCCAACCTAGAATTGGTGGTCCTGACTGTGCCACATACACTTTCCCCTTAACAGATCTGCTCTTAAATACTATATCTAAAACCATATATCCAATTATCTCAATCTTCTCCCCTTGATACCGACCTGGATTGATATCTTTAGGTTCCAATACAACATTCGGCCATTTCTCTTTAAGCAAGTATTCAGGTATGATTGTCCAAAACGACCCTGAATCAACCATCAACTCAGTCTCAACACCATCAATAATAAAAATAGCTTTTGGTCTAACTCTTCTGCCCGACTCCCTATCAGATTCCTCATACGTTACACACACGATTTTCTTTGCACCTTCCACACTAGTACCCACACTAGCACACACCCTTTCCTCTTGAATCACAGCTACTTTCCCTCTACCACTAAATTTGCACATTTTACTGATGCGACCTCTCCTGCCACACTTCCTACATTCTTTATCTAAAGCAAAACACTTCTTATAATCTGCAGAATGATATTTACTTCCGCATCTCGTGCACATTTTGTCTCTGTTTCTATATTGGTCAGATCCATAAGAATTTAAATTAGACATTCTTCCTACATTCCTTTCAGTCTTCTCATACCATTTTTTACTACCAATAACTGCAATCCCCTACAGCTGTTCCACACACGAAACAGACTCTTTGGAATCTTCTTTACGTTCCATTTCTTTCATACAAGCGCTCGATTCTTCCACAACTTTTGCAATCTCTATTGCATCTTGTAGTGACAGATTCTTCGCAGCCCACAATTTCTCCTGCATCTTCTTATTTTTGCACTGTACAATGAGTTGATCTCGTATCATTTCATCTCTGATGTTCCCGAAATTGCACTTTAGGGACAACTCCCTGAGCAGTGTGACAAATTGATCACCTGTCTCTTCCTGCTTCTGCGGTTGAGTATAAAACTTGTGTCTTGCCATTACAATGTTCACCTCTTTTGAATATTGTTGCTTTAAACGTACCTTGGCTTCAGTATAAACATTTGAAATAACCCTTCCATCAGCATTAGTGCCTTGAGGTAGCAATTTAAATGTGTGTTGACCTTCTTTGCCTAAAGTGCTCCATAACAAAGCTCTTTTCCTTACAGCACTGAAGTAATTTTCAAAAATCTCAATCCACTCCTCCCATTCAATTGGAGGATCACCACTATCTTGCAAGAACGGTGGTGGCATTACCACATTGTGACTTTCCATGCTTAACAATTTATTCTCCTTCCTTTTCCTTGTAAGTAAATATTAGTCTTGTACTATGAGAAAACAAAATATAACCATATGCTCTTCCACTTTTCAAATCAGTGCTTCCTTTAGTTTGGGATACAATATAGGTAAGTTCTTGATTAAGACGACTAAACAAAAACAAATATATATAACATAAAGCAAAAGAATAATACCAACTTGTTTTTGGTTGTTACTTCGAAGTTAATCATCGTTAATCAAAAGCGTTCTCCAAACAATTTCAAAGCAGCAACTTTCGTCTTAAACACGATGAAAATTTGGTTGCTAGGAAACACTAAAAAAATAAAAATACAAAATGGTCGCACGCTGGTATGTCACTACGTACGGCGTATTTCATTCCATGAAGTATTGCTTGTCCTTCTACAGTGTTGTTGCCAAGCGCATCACGTCACTGCCAACACGCGCGTCGCATCACTGTCGTCGGTCGTGTCGTGTCACAAGCAAACACCGGAATGAAGAAGAAGGCTCGCGCTTCAACTGGTGCGTTAATTTCTAAAGTTTCAAATGTCGCAAACAAACTTTAGAGTAACAATGCCATTAACAGCTTTCAGGATAGCACAATGAAAGATTAAAACTCACTGAATTCAATCGATGCTTCTCTCGAGACTCTAGCGATGTTTCCTCTATTATATTTTTTTAAACAGAAGTGCAACTCAATTATACCGTTCTCCTCGTCCACCTATAAAAATGCTTCTTCTTATGTCGAATTATGCAGGAAAATTAGATAGGTATTTCTTCATAATGAATCCGGTATAATTCTCATTTCCAATAAAAAATTTCAAAAAATACTTCCAAGTTTTGAAGTCTTTCACGCGTGGTTCTCCACACCAGCTCAAATCCGCTTCAATCTCTGTAATCTTGCTAGCTAGGAATTCATGGCCAATTGTTGTAGGGGAAGCCTGAATGAATACAACATTGGTCATGGTTTTAGTGTTGTTTTACTACTTTTTTATTAGAAAGGTTGCCCTTTTGCTGGTGGTGTATTTTAGAATTTATGGAGGGAGAGGGGCTGTTGTGGGTGGAATGGTGGCTAATTTTCCTATAAAATAAATATGGCTTTCTCAAGCTTAATATTAATATTAATAGCATTTTCTTTCTTTCACTACTGCCTCTCTGTTAAATTTAATTAATGTCTAAATGATGGATGTTCGACCACATTACCACCAGAGGATGAGCCTTGAACCTGTTTTATCCCAACTATATTGTCCAATGGTCCCTCCCCATTATCCTGCTGTGTTGTCATGTTATGAATAGTTGTTAAGAGAGTATATCACCCTGGTGGGGATCTTGGTGCTTTGAACAAGGGGGTGCTGTTCTGGCTGGGACCTATTGAAATAGAGTTTTCACTTTCTTCAATAATTTAAGTAGTTATCTGGCAATTCTAATGTGAAGGGGGAGTTTCTTCCAGGCTTTAGGAGCTAGATACAAGAAGGCACAGCCACCAACTCTACAAATGCTCGGCACTGGAGCTAGCAGGTGTTTGGCTGATCAAATTTGTCTGGTTAGAGTATGACATCTGATGTGGTAGTTAAGGTAGGGGGGGCCTGGCTTGAGAAGTGCCTTGTATGTGTGAGTAGTTAAACTGGGCGTGCTTGTGGATTGGGTGCGAGTGGAGGTCTTTGAGTTGAGTGGATATGTGGGTGCAGGTGGGAGGTTACATGTGAATCTGGCTGCTGTGCTCTGGGTGATCTGGTGCCATAAGATGAGTTGGGCATAGATTCTGATGTAAAGTACGTTCCCTAGTTTGCTAGTGATTGGAGCTTGGGTGATAGTCAGCGGCTGTTGAGCGGAATCCATCTAAAGCTCTTCTTGAGGATCTTGTGGGTGTGGAAGCAGGAAGGGGTGATCAAGTGGATGCTGCTTGACATTGATATTTGTTTTTTTGATCATGATCCCCAGGTTTTTGAACTGGATGGATGGGGTTGGAGTTCATGCCAGTTCCCATGGACACCAGGTTGAGGACCAGAGTCTGGTGTCCCTTCCCAAGGGTACCACCTCCGTCTTATCTGAGTTGATCTTCAGGTAGTTGTATTTCATCTAGAGATCAATTTCTCACATTCAGTTGATAAACTTTGCATCGGTGTTGGCAGTGTCCTTTGAGAGGAATATGATGAATTGTGGGTCGTAAGACTATGAGATGATGTTGACACCATGGGGCTCGATGTTGTTGGCAAACAAGGAGGATCTGCGATATTGTCTTGGTCCATGAAGAGCTAGGTGTCCTTTTTCCAATTACTCTGTACCTGAGCTCCATAACCAGCCTACCTCTACAGAACACCCTCCTGAGATCAGTGTTGAAAAACTGACCATGCCCTTCCAACTTTAGCTCCCCTCTCATGGCTTGATTTACTTGAATAGCTGTCCTACCCTCTGTAGTCACCACGAGAGAATACTTATTTACAACCCATAAAATAGAGAAATCACATTAGTCATGCTATGCGTCCCAAGTACAATCACAACCCGCTTCCTTGGAGTTCCTACCTGAGTAGAAGAAATGTATAATCTGCCACCTACATCAATAGACCCAATATGATTTAGAGGCTTTGCCAAAGAGAGTTACTACTGGTGCTCCTAAAAGATCCAGTCTAGGACTGTGAAACGGGTATTGAATGCAGCAGGTGCTGGTGAATCAGTCAAAGATTCTCATTCTACAACATGATTAAAAAACTATGGGCCCGATTCACAGAACTAACTTACAACAAAATCCTAAACTGACCACCATTTTGTATTCACAGAAGGCACTTACTCATTTTGGTATTTAGGGAAGGCACTTCCTCATCAATGAGTAAGTTGCTCAACAATGAGTAAGTTATTCATCAATGAGTAAGTGCCTTCTGTGAATACCAAAATTAGTAAGTGCACTTACTCATCAACGAGTACGTTACGCATCAATGAGTAAGTGTATTCTGAGAATACCAAGATGGTAGTAAGTTTAGGATTTTGTCGTAAGTTAGTTCTGTGAATCGGGCCCTAAAATAGGTGTGCTAGAAATAATTACAAGTAATTTGACTATATTCTATTAAAATTGAATCTTACATAAAGTTTTAAATTAAAAAAAGAAAAAAGGTTGTTAAATTTGTTTTGTTATTTAATAATTAAAATGTTTTATTTTCATATATTTTTAACATCATATTTATTTGTATGTTTAACTATCTATATATATAAAAACGAAAGTATGTCTGTTTGTCCTTTCTGCATTACTACACCATTCATCCGATCGCCATGAAACCTTGGGAAGTTGTTGAGTACACTCCAGCAAAGGTTTCTTGCAAAAAAAAAAAAAAAATTGTTAAAAGTTGTTGAGTACACTCCCGCAAAGGTTTCTGGCAAAAAAATAAAAAAAATGTTAAATATCGACCCCCCAGGGCCCTCATGATCTTTCCAATACTGAACGTTTACAGTTTACGGTGCGACTCGCTTTTGCAATGACCATCAACAAAGCACAAGGACAATCGCTGCAAGTGTGTAAACTAGATTTGGAGAATCTGTGCTTCTCACATGGACAAATGTATGTGGCCAGCTCACGCATTGTAAAACCTACTGATTTATTCATGTATCCACCAGACGGAAAACCAAAAAATACCATGTATCCACAAGCACTCGAATAAATAAACCGAATTAAAACAACACTTTAAAATGTTTTCCATATTAAAATGAATACGTTTCAATAAAAATTACGCAATGTAAATTGAATGTTATCATAACAAGTTTCCTTAAATTTCCTTTCTTCTGAGATCGCAGCAACGCGTGATGGGTAAGCTAGTTTAAAATAATTTCATGTAACAATATTCAATTATTTTATATTAGAGGGGTTGGCCATGTGTGGTGCTGCACTTCAGCTCTAAGCTTGGGTACTTTACTCCTGTTTTGTGTCACATTTTGGCTGGATTAACCTGAGAAGGGCAGTTTGTGTTTAACAAAATGTACTTACGCTTTTTTGGATGATGCAAAACCATATTCTCTGTGTATGATGAGCCCACTGCATCTTAGTGTTGGCTAAATTTTTATACTCAACCATGGGAGAAGAGGGCCTATTTCCATTGAATTAGGGCCATGTCACCCTTGCCAGGTTATTGGTTCCAGGAGCATAGCAAAGGCAACCATTAACGCGAATTACGGCAGGATGAATGGACTCCCAAGCCCCTGGAAGGGTAAGAAAGACCAGTCATCATTTGGGCGAAGTAAACCACTCACAACTATGGGATACAGTGCCACAGCACCTGCTGTACAGTTCATTGCCATGCCCCTGAGGGACTCAAAAAAGCACGTTTTTATTAATAGAAAAATCAGGGTGATATACATAGATACAACATCATTTGATTCAGAAATGTGACTTGTAAATAGCTTTTTCCTGATCAATTGTTACTGTTTATCTCACGCTTTAAAAATGACATTCTGTGTTTCCTTCGTAGCTTCCATCAACGACATCATATTTCCCAATATTATGTGCAGCTTGTACTACAGAATCTTATTGTGAATCAATGTCAATGCCTTAATGGAAGATTTTATAACGTAGACTTGCTTCAAAATACGATAAAGACAGAATACATTCTGACAGTGAAGGGTAAGAGGTCCTACGCAGCACAATCTAACATTTACCTGCAATCTTGAAAGAAATGAAACTGTCTCACACAGTTTCATATTTGCTTGATACAAAAATAGCTGGCATTTGATTGTTTGAATATGTTCAATCTTTGCTTTTGAGCTGTTCTTGTATCGAGAAGATATTACTCTATGCATTGTTGCTTAAAAAGAATTTTGTAACCGGCAGTTGTCACTCACTACTCCAAATTCAGCATTCAATAGAAAAAGAGGGCTTTTCATAGCAAAGGCTCAAGATCCTAATAAGATTGAAATGTGAAGGATTGTCTCGATCATGTACGTATTGAACAGTAGATATAAACACTCTATTTCGTAATAAATTCCAAAATACCAAACCCAAATATACATTGCCTCATAGAGTATAGACAAATATTTGTGTTGATACAACAATGATATGCTATGATACGAATTTATAAAGCGCAAATAATACCCCGAAAATAGAGGTCCGGGCTCTAGAGATAAAAACAAGCTCACACAAGCTATAATGTAGTGTTTAAGCTAGACGACATTTTATAAAATGTTCAAGTTTTCGATTTTATTGAAAATGTGGGTTCTGAATGCTGCAGGGATATGAATAGGAAGATAGTTCCAGTATTTAGAGTCTAAAAAGGAGGAAGACCCACGCCTCTAAAAATATGTCCTTTAGTAATTCAGGGGTAAAACTTAAGGGCCATATTATCAAGAGCAGTGATAACATTATCGCTGTTTTAGCGCTAGGTAACTGCCGCTAAAGCGGAGATAAGGGGCTTGATAATATGCCCTAGAGAATTCCAGTAGAAGCCCAGGTTTGTGGTCTTTCACATCAGAACATGGGCTTCTATTGGAATTCTCTAGGGCATATTTTCAAGCCCCTTATCTCCACTTTAGCTGCAGTTTCCTTCCGCTAAAGCAGCGATAATGCTATCGCCGTTCTAGATAATATGGCCCTAAGTTTGGGTTGGATGATCTCAAGAACCATCCAGGCTTGTGGGGATGGATGATTTTCCCAATATATGTGAGGCCTTTGTCGGAAAGAGCCTAAGTAGAAATAAATCAGATGAGATACCACTTTTCCCTTGGATTATCCTGTCTTCCAAACACAACTACGTGTTGTTATTAGAGCCAAGGGAACTGTCAATTAGCAGTCAACAGTGCCCCCGATGGCGCTGAGGATTGAAAGTTTACTCTGAGGGCCTGATGGATGGAGTGCTGGCCATTGTAGTAAGAATCCACAACCTGCCCAGTTTAGGGCTGGCGGTCTGATGTCCTTTTTTTCTGTTTGTCACTGCCTGGTGGTTACTAACAGGATTATACCAATGACCCCCACCTGAAGGAAAAAGACTCAGTAGGTGATGGGGTAATTTGCTATGTGCTTTTCAAATATAAAAAACTATTTTCAGAGAAACAAAACATTTGGGGGTGGTTGTCCAAACCGAGGGTGGCTGTGAACCAAATCGTTAGTACCTTCTCTTGAGGGTAGTTCCACTGAAAATAGTGAGATTGCAGCTGAGCCAATGAAGATCTCAAAAATAGGTGAGGTGTAATCTGTCAAAGGGGCACACATGATGTCCTTCTCCACCATGAAAGATGACGGGCCACCAACCAAATCCTAATTCGGCTCCACTGTACAATTCAAGAGTGCTTCATAACTAACTTGGAATACAGGTAAAAGGAGTAGCCATAATCTAACTGCAAGATGATGGCGTCATGTACAACTGTCTTTCATGTAGACTCAGGAATAAGGGGAAGGACATTCCTGAGGGATCTGAGCATTGAAAAAAAATGGCAGAGACTGTGGAGCCCTGAGAACCAAATCTTAGTTTATGTCAATCCTTTACGCCAAATCATCTCGCAGAGGGTGTGGGTATAGTGCCTGTATGATAACACTGGGCCTCAGTGATGAGGCCAGACCAAAGGTTGATTGCCAAATATCAAGACTTCTATCTTATCATTTTTCAGTTTGCTACAGCTTTTGTTCATCCATTTAGCAACAGTTGACAAGCAGACCATAACGTTTGTTTGAGTAGAGTAGAGTTTTCAGTAACCGATACTGTGGGGCATATTTATGAGCCCCTTGAGGTGCTGGAGCATCACTTTTTGTGATGCTCCGGCAGCGCAAACTACAAAATCATATCTATGTGGTCAAGCAAAGCCACTTTACGTGGCTTTGAATGGCCTTATAGACATGGAGTAAGCAAGGCAGTGCAAAGCTCTGCGTTGCCTTACTCTGCACTTCGGAGGCATTCCATGGGCATTGCAGTGGGTGTTCCCACGCAACACCCATTGATATTTTAAGTTTCCCTGGATTTACAAGAGCATCTAAACCTGGGGATGCGCTAATGAGGAAAAATGGCTCTATTCCTCCTTGTTTATTCCTCTTTCCTTTGGTTCCCTTTCCTGCACAAAACAATCCTGCTGACAACACAGGCACCTTTTTTATATGGTGCAAGGGTGCCTGTATTGGTGCTAGGCCGCCCAAACAGCACCAGCACTGGGGTAAAGGACTGGAAGGCTCAGTATCAGATACATGCACTGCATTCCTGCCCTTTCACTTTGACATAGGACAGGGTAGCAAGGTGTCTTGCTTTGCTGCCCTACATCAAATCCCCATAAATGAGGCCCTGTGTGTTGAATATTGTCAGGATATGGGGTGTGATTTATGGGGTTCAGGCATAGGGCAGTGCAGCAAGCCGCCTTGTTGTGCTGCCCTCTGTCAAAGTGAAACTGCAGGAATACACCATATTTATCCAATACGGTCAATTCCTATCCTTTCCTCCCGCACTGGGGCTGTTTTGGCAGCCAATCGCCAATTCAGACACCCTTGCACAATTTTACAAGGGTGCCTGTGTTGTAGGCAGGATTGTTTCTGTGCAGGCCTGCATGAAAACAATCCATAGAGGCACTTTCCTCCTTCTGTGGGTGCTGAAAAATGCAGAAAGATATTTCTCCTCTTTACGCCTGTCCTGGCGACGATTAGGATTTTTATCCATTCTCAGGTTTAAATTTCCTTGTATATCTGGGAATGCCTTAAAACCCATAGAAATTGCATGGGAGCACTGACGGCAATGCCCATGGAATGCCTCCCTTTCTCAGAGAAAGGCGACACAGTGATTTGCACTGTATTGCCTTACTCAATATTTGTAAGGCGATTTTTAAGCCACATAATGTGGCTTTGCATGGCTTCATAAATCTGACTGAAAACCATGTGTCATGCATGTACCAGCTTGCGTGATGCAAATGTGATGCAAGGATCTCAGAAATATGACACCCTGGCTTTCTGCAAAAAACTGAAGAACAGTAACAACACGAGCCCCCACGCTTCTCTGACACATTCATCACTGGACAGGCAGTTAATGGTCAGCACAGAACATTTCCCCTCTTACTAGCGTTTGTCTCTCCTTCATAACTCAGCAAAACCTACGGCTGGGATATGAAACGTGACCAGATTCACTGAGGCTACTAATGCACTGAAGTTTGATCTTATATTCATATGTGTTGCAAAACTGCTACTTTCTATTAATACAGTTGTTTAAAATGATCTGTACAGATCAGGCGTTGGGCCCAAGGCATTGGCCTCCTCCCACGGATGATTCCATCTGTGACTATGTTGGGGTTTTTTGTTTTTGGGTATTGGGCAATTGGAATTCACGAGGCTTCCCCCTCCTTGTGTGGGTGGTTGGTGGGCTAATTGGGGTTCAACTAGACTCGTCTTTGCGTCATACTCCCATTTCCCCCCAGTCTTTCCTCATGTTTATATCTATCCCCCTCGAAATAAACCTCAGTCAACAATAGTTGCGGAGTCCGCATCACTCAGACCTTTAGGAGATGGGAGCCCACAAACAAACAGTTGAGACATGGTTACTGACCTGGAACATCCGAGGACTCAACAACCCACGGAAATGTAAGCTAGTACTATCCTATGTACATAGACACCACATCAAGATGGCCTTCCCCCAGGAAATATTCCTCCCCGTTCAACACTTCCCTCATGTGCCTCTTCCTGGGGACCTCATAGATTTTTTGCTGGGTACAGCACATATTTCATGGGCGTGTGTATAATCAAACATCATAATTTCCCGTTCACACACAATACCACCATTGCAAATGACAAGGGATGGTACTTATTGGTAGCGGGAGCACTCCTGGGCATAAAGACCCTGTTTCTAAATATATATGCCCGAGCCCTCCTTCTTTAATGGAATGTTGACTCTACTTGACCAATTTGACCCAACACCTTATATATGGGCAGGAACCTGAGTCTATGGCTGGACCCCAACCATGACACCTCAAGCTCATGCTAGGGTTATAAACCACAATCCCTTTGTATCGTCCGAGCCCTTTTGGACTGTACAGGCACTATGGGATGCATGGTGCACACAACACTCTGTAAGCCCTGGTTACACATTTCTTTCCGCTCCTCACTCAGTGTGGACATGCATTGGTTATTAGTTTATCTCCGCTACTGCTTGTCAGTGATGAGGAACATAGAGACGCTGCCATGCACCAGTGTTCCTACATGTCATGATCTCCTATGCCACAGGCTGGAAGCCTAGATGGTCTTTTCCCACAATGAGGCATTCTGTTTGGAATTACACTACGCCACCCTGAATACTTCACACTTACCTCAGAATCTGTAACACAGTCCTCCATGCTATGGAATGCCTTCAAGGAGTATATCCACAGCATCTGCATTTCCAAACAGTCATCGGTGCAGCTGCAGCAGGCACCCTCTCAATGGTGCGCCTACATGCCATGATCCCCTACGACACAGGCCGGGAGCACAAATGGTCATTTCCCATGACAGCATTATTAGATGAGGCGTTCAGAATTACACAACGCCATCATCGAATACTTCACACTTAAGTCAAAATCTGTTACACAGTATACTATGCTATGGGACACCTTCAAGGCGAATATCCGCGGGATCTACATTTCCAAACAGCCTAATGGAACTCAATGGAGCTGGCGACCATGGATATTTCAACTGACTCAATCCACACAGCAAGCACATTACATACAAAAGTGTCCCTTCTTGTAGAATTCAATGAACTGGCTGACAGGGAAGCAGCATTGCTGGGGTAATATAATGCAGCACACATGTATGGGCAGTGATGCATCATGCAGTGGCTGGCAAGCATGGAACCCAGGCAGGAGGAACAGATTGAAAGGCACATGAACACTGTGAAGAAGCTCCTAGCCCACTGTTAGTTTCCTCTTCAGCCCCTTTTTTGGTCCTTTTTGGTTGGTTGTACTTGTTGTGGGGAGAGGGTGGAAATGTGGGAATTGGAGCAAATTTGAGATTTTTCTTATGGACAAGTTTGTTTTTGGACATTACTTGAGACATTGGTTCAGGACAGGAGAGGGGTGGGCCAGTTGTGGGTTTAGTATAAATAGGGGAATAATATGTTTATAGTGTTTTGGGGTGTTATTGTTTTACTTCACACTGCTTCCTTTGCCGCAGCCCATTTTTAAAATCTGCTGATAGTGTAACAACAAAATTGTTATGCAGTACCCTCCTTTGTCCTACTACTCTCTCCTCCTAGACTCTGCAGTTTACAGAAATATTAACCCCTAAAGAGTTGGGGAGTGAATTTCCATTAGATAGCTGTTCAACATCAACCACAGTTCTCTTACCTGATTAGATGAAGTGAGGGCTGAATGGTTTTCTAAAGGTACCATTGTGGTGGTAGTAGTAGCATACAAGTGCATTAACAGTGAAGGTTTCAGAAGTGAAGTCCGACTCCCTCCTAGGCAAACTTAACCTGCATGCTAAGGTCTATTCATCACAGGGAACTAACTACATTGAAATGTATTGCTGTTACTATATGCACGTTTTGAAAAAGAAATTGAGACAGTCACCAAACTAGACTACTAGTACACAAGAAGAGACACAATAGAGAAAATATGATAAGCAATGCTAAATTGAATTATTCAGAACAATGATGGCTAATGAAAGTTACAAAATGAAGTGGACTCAAATTACAATGTAGACAAGAGTAAGCTTTGATTCAATACGGTGCCTGAATGATTATGCTGGCAATGATGTTCCTCTGAAAATACTGAACACTGTTGTTATGCGTGGGTAGGTAAATAATAAATATGGCCAGTGTGGGTTATACTTATAGCTAAATATCCTCACCCTGCACTGTGTTGGTGTTACTTTCACCACATCTGCCCCACTAAGTGTGTGATCATTAATGGTTTAAATTATTAAGTCAAACCTCCATAAATCACACAGCCCAGGGGAAGATGGTTAGGGGTTTTGATGAATGGAAGGGAAGGGGGATTTGGGGAAAGGTTTGACAAAGCCAAACAATCCACAAGAGCAACATTCATCTCAGCAATGAGCAGCTGACCATCATAAACCTGTTATGGGAGGAAAAGGAAACGAAGAAATGATGAGTAGAGGTAAACAAAACTAAATTGTCCGTCTGCCCCCAGAGATACCCAAGTTATATTATATAGCTAAATGTTGTGTGCTACCAAACTTTGAATGTAGCAAATATTTAACAAATTAAATTATTCAAGTGAAAGACACATACAGTTCTAATGATTACTGAAAGAAAACTGTGATACTGTATTGCCAATTTGGGTTTTTGCATATGCATTCCTTTTGGACAGTCCGTCAATCTTGGAAGCCTGAAGGATGTGGTTTGGTAATATAAGCATGAGTGTTATGGTGGTTTTGCAGTTAGACGCAGAGTAAGAGAGCCTCTGGAATGAAAAACAAAAATGATATTGCTGAATCAAGGAGATCGAAAGAAAATAATCTTTCATAAGAAGTACACCCAAAAGACTCAGAGGCAGTGCAAAAGAGAAGAGAAGAATAAATATTTTCCCACTAATTTGTTGATGCCTGCTTTATGAACAAAAAGATGAGGGCAAGTTTACAACAAACAAAATACACAAAAAAGTGGCCGCATGTAACTATCGGTATCAGGGTGATCAAACTTGCAACTGTAATCATTATCATCAATTCATCATCATGAATCATAACAGTGATATGTAGTCTAACAACAAATACATTATGTTAGAAATGGGGATCTCTGATTTGAAGAGGTAGGTACCTTTATCCAAATCGGGAACCTTGATTCTAGTCAGGGTAAGGGGGATACACACTTTAGTTAACCCATGCTCACCCCCTGGATAGCTTGGCATGATCAGAAAGACTTATCCCGAAGGCAATGTGTATGGTATTTGTACCAGTGGCGGTTTCTCTGTGCGGGTGTCGGGGCTCCGCCCCAGGTAATTTGCTCAGGATTTAAGTTGACATTAAGATCAGGTTATTTGTTTGTTAAATACATTTCAAAGAACACACAACACGGGGCACTGTTGTCTCTGACTCTGCTGACTGCTGCCCAGCCCCAGTCACCGCCACCGCACCAAGTTTATACAAGATCAGTCAGTGACGTCTACTGATTGACTTGCTGCTCGGTCTTTTGCCGGCTGAGAACCTCACAGCCCTAAAGGCTGTGATGTCATCACTCGGCAAAAGACATAGCCTGGAGGCCCAGTCCCCACCCCCTGATGGCGTGGAGATTAAGTTAGCCCCGGGCGTTTTTAACACAAGCCCGGGATTGCTAACGTCTTCATGACAATCAGAGTGGAGGAGACTCAGGAGAGCTTGCTGTCGTATTCTCACCCCCTCCCAAATCGTCACAGGGCGTGGTGAGACCCACCCTGTGACGAGTTGGAATAGGGACCGTCTGCGGCTGCGCAGACTCACTTCTTCCCGCGCATGCTTGCAGTTGGAGCCTTGGGGAGAAGTAGCGCAGCCATTTTATGCAGCACTAGAGAGACTTGTGAAGCAGCCAGCAGGTAGGGCCCCCCAGGCGGGCAGTTTTACATTTAACTTCTGCAAATACGTCGCATAATTCGTCTACCCTTGCCACATCATTTGCTTTTACTTGCCGGCCGCATAATTCAGTCGGCCCTTTCTACATAATTTGATCCCTGACTATCTCGTAATTCAGGCCCAAGTGTATCACAGCCAGAGTTTTGACAAGAGGCCCAGGGTGCTGTCATTTTGAGGCGATTGTCAGGAAACATTTACAAACTTTTTTTGTAACTGGAGGAGAAAACAGTTCAAACAGGTTTTTTTTTTTGTTGGGTCGGGAGGCAAAAGGGGAAAGAGAGAGGGTAGTTTTGCCAGTGCATATTGACGCCAAGATGACTGAATGAACTAAAGGTGTTTATTTTTTGTGAACAGCTCGCGAGAAATTGTTTTTCTTTGTCCTCGTAAACGGGTTTACTTTAAAGCGCCATTAAATGTAATAACACGTAATTATTTGGTGGTAGGCCTTGAAAGTGTTTAGAAGTTTGGTTCTCTTTGCCCTCAAAAATGTTGCTTTTGAATACATACTGCTGGAAGAAGTGCAATTTGGTCAGGTCAACAGATTAAAACATGTATATATTTGTTACAGATGAGCACGGGATTTCACGAAAAGGAGTAGAAATGACTGTAGAAATGACTGTAAAATAGTTCAACATATTCTTGACCGTAAAGTCCTAGTTTACGCTTTACAATAAACTTTATCTGTGAAATACTTTGAGTGTTAGAAATGTGTAGGTATTACGCATACCCTGGCGATGTCTAGTAATCGTGGAGCGGATTGGTGGATCTGTGTAGTTTGATGCCTTAGATTAGATGATGGTGTTGAAACAAAACATGATGTACAAATAATCAAATTAAATGTTGAATTCAATATGGGCACTTTCCATGTATAACTTGCTAAATATATATATATCGCATTCCTTTCCATTTTCAGAGTGATATGTATGCTCAGGTTCAAATAAGTAAATTTAGTTGCAGTGGAATCATTTAAGGGAATGAGTGTGGTGCTTTGAAAAAAACATTCAAAAATGGTGCAGGTGCATATACAACTTGAAATAAATCGGCCAACATTTTAGATGAAAGCAACATTTTTTTTAATCTGCCTGTGTGCATGGCGATCTGAAAATAACCCATGTTAAGAAATCTCGTGTCCTTTATCATTATAAAATAAGTTTTGTTTTCTACACATTTTAGGACTTCAACGTTTTCAGTCCTGCATTTGATATGGTAAAATATAGAAACCACACGCTCTGAAAATCAACTTAATTGGCGGGCCATAAATACTGCTCTTAGGGTGATCACCTGGCATGGATGCAAATTCTGATAGTGAGTGAAAAAATTCAGAACAGATGGTCAAAATTCAGGTCAAAAGTTATTTTGCCGACACATCAGAGGAGTTGTGCAACAGTATAACAGTATGCAAGTAAATAGATACCAAACACAGTACAAGTCACAATAAGTTTGCTAGTTTAAAAAGTAGTGAAGCATACCAAGTAAATTTTACTGCTGATGTAAGTGACAGTTCAAACAGGCGCCATACCTTTGTTAGTTAGGTTAGCACATATTTACACATCAAAGCAGTAAAGCAGATCTTTTAACTTCTCTCCATGCACAGTGCTATTTCAAGGTCATAAAGAAAGGCTCGTGATTTATGTATAATTTATGAGTTATCAGCCCCCCGTGTTTCTTGGATTTCTGGACTGACTTGCTTATGCCCAACATATTTTAAGATCCCCGCAGCTGAAGCAGGACATTTCTGTAGAAAGTGCTGGAACAGGTATAGTTTCTCCAAAGTTAATTGGCCATGTTGGCTTACTCAGTATTATGTTTGTTTTTCACAAACAAAGCCTCAAAGCAGGGGTTGTGTCGTCAGAAACTATTAATTGCCCTGACATGCGAAGACTTTTCTCACTGTGCATGGGAGTCGCTGATTATTTTTGCAAGAAAGTCCTTGGCATGAAAGATGTGTTGGAAGGGTGGGTATTCCATGTACACGTATGACATCCTGTGGTGGGTCGTGGGTGGGCCGCTAAACAAAGGTTCCTGACAGCTGAGGCGTTTTCATCTGAAACTTCGAGGTTTCCCTAAATGATGTAAGAAACCAGGTTTATGGTGGGCCTGCACACCTGTCAACTCATGCTCTTCCCAGATCTAGATGACTCAGATGGCATGTCACATTTACATGGCGCAGTGCCACACATGTGGCGTGAGGGGTTGAGAGTTTTTCAACCTAGATTTTATCAAAATGGGTCTGGACTCAACACATGCAAAATCAGTCGAGGCCAAGGCGGCTGCTTCCCCACAGGGTGTAAATGAGAGGCCTGAAAGAGAGCAGTGTGAATGTAAAGATGTAAGACTCTGCTTTACATGAGCATCAGTTACATTACAGACGGACATATTCATTTTGGTAGGCACGTGGAGATGAAGTGATTTGCCCAGATTCACAGGATGTTGAGTTGTTCTTGGCGAGACGCAAACCCAGTTCTTAGTTTGAGGTTGCCTGCTGTAGCCGTTTGGCCAAATCCTGTCCTTAGCCAAGAATCCTTCATATTCAGAGCCACATTTAGGAATTAATAGGCCAGCCACTAAACCACTGGGTCATTAGAGGCACGATCAAATTAGGAATTGCTGCTAGCGCCATGCTTTTTTCACCAAAAGTGCTTCAGTCCACAAGGTTCAGCACTTTTGTTGAAAACACACATGATTGGCCTTTAACTCCATGCCACCACAGCCTGGCTAGGATTTTTTTCTCCATTTCATTAAACAATCCCCAAAGCAGTAGTTGACTATCCCAAAACATTGAATCAATATTCATGAGGTGTTGGAGTTTTCACCCAGATTGTAGCAGCCACTGATCATTTCCTAATCTTAAAACCAGTTATATGTCACCTTACAGCAAAAATATCAACTAACATAAATAATATGGCCTAAATATTGTTTGCAAATATATTGGTTCATTGGGTAAAGACTTTCTATTATTAACTCCAGTTCTGAAACATTTTTGTAAATAATATTTAGGGCAACATATTTTCGTATCATACTACAGCACCACCAAGCTATTCATGATTGCTATGTAAAGCTGTCCCAAATGGAGAGGAAAATGGCTAACTTTCTTTTGCACATCCTTAGATAAATAAGATGGAACTTCTGATGCCATACAAGGTGGCAGACCAGTCACTGAGAGGGTATTTCCGATAGCGGAGACTGGTGTTGCTCTTCCATCTGAAATGTAATACTTCTCCTGCCTCTTAATGTGGTTGGGGGGACTAGGAGCTGGCCAGATGGGCAATTTGGTAGAGTATGTCACATTGCTACAGGGCTCTCAATGACTCCCATGGTCAACGAGATGGAGGATAAATGCATACAGCATTATAAGGGTGAAGGCGTTATCAGAATAAGTCTTTCATGGACCTAAAAGAAGCCAAGAAGAAGACTGGGCGAAGACAGACATTGCAAAGCATACAACTCTAAGTAGAAGGTACCTATCCGTGGCATAGGCATGAAGACATGTAAGGTTGAAGGAAGTTCATCTGGGGTCTTGCCTTGATCCTCTCTTCATTTGTTGACGGTCAGTTGTGTGCATTAATACATTGGATGATACTAATGATTTCTGTATGGATAGGGCTCCATATGCATCCACAGTCTCCAAAACGTTCAGACCAATAGAACATCTTCATGTGCTAGGGGCTCTCTGTCCACTAGACAATTTTTATATCAATATTTAAGGGCTTTAGTAGCCAGCTCCAAAAGGAGGTTGTAGATACCACTGCAAACTAGAGACCTAGCAGGACCTGAGAGTTAGTGCAGGATACTAGCTTACAGACTCTGGTTCGCAAGTCCTTCATGCAGAAGAGACCCAGTAAGGGCTTCTGACAATTCAATACAGTTATTTCTGTCTAGTGAATAGTTTATTTCATTTGGTCGAGCGCTTGAATACTCCCTGATGGGTGTGTGTAAGAAGTTGGCTTCCGGCTCCTACGCACTTTTTTCCACCTTAGTTACGGAGTTACGCAAGAGGCAAAATTGTATTAAATAACTGAATAAAGACCTTAATTCGGTCGCTAACAGCTGCGTGACATACAGAGACGTTCCACAGACGCTGATAATAAACTTAAGTGTTCAAATGCTTTGGTAGCATGCCAATGCTTTAAAAAATATATTTTTATTGGCTTATTGTTTTGAGTATGCCTGATGCAAGGACATGTTTTAAAATTAATAATCAGTGGCTGCCTAGTTTATATAGCCTGAACTTGGTCCAAAGGTATGGATCACTTTACGGTGAGCCCCAGTTATATTACACAAAGTCACATCACATTCATTTTGTAGTCATGACTCATGAGGAGTTTAAGTGTGTTGCCCACAAGCACAGAGGGTGATAATCCAACGCTGCCTGCTGATGCTCTAATATGTAAAGGAAACCAAAACTACATTATGTTATTTAAGGCGGCGCGGCATCCTGATGGTCTCGTCCTCTTTGTCTTCTTGGACCCCAGGGAAACCACAGGAGCATTGTAACGGTGGGTTTCAAGAAGGCCTGGCGTAGTATTTCTCACGTAGCCACTGGGTCAGTAGACAGATCCAACCTATTTATGCAACATTGTTAAAATTAATTGTGGTTTATTGCAATTTAGAATGGTTTATTCATGAGGCCTTGGAACTGATGATAGTTTTAGGGGAGGCAGTGGCCTGTTTCTGTTAAGCACAATGGCTTCCGAAAGTCTTGAAAATGCACCATTTGGCTGCTAATTTTTCAAAGTTTTCTCGGGGGGAGAACCCCCCCGAACCCTCCTTAGGTGGTTCGGGCTCACTCGCTTTGCTCTCTCGCTCGCACAGTGTCCAACATACATGTAATAGGAATATGACTTTAAACAGGTTTCAAACAACTTGGTCAATAGAAAACAATGGATGAGTGATTTCTTACAAAGTACCTGTAGATGTGTCAAAACTCAAAAGGCCAAACACCCACAGAGATGGTAAGCATAGAAAACAAAGAGATACGTCAATTCCTGAGACCTTGGGTAGGCGATGTGAGAAGTCTGCTGCATGCGGGAGAAGTGATGCGCCGAATCCCGTCTGTCGCGCCAAGTGATGCGTTGACACCGAGATGATTCGGGTCTGTAGGTAATGCATCAGGAAAACTTGCCACAGGTGCGATGTGTGGAAATCCGGGATGCACCGACAACTGATGCAGTGGCATCGTGCAGTGCTACATCAGTTTGACACACACAAGTACATGCCCTACCTTTTACATACACTACACCCTGCCCGGGGGGGGGGAGTACCTTGGGCCTACCATAGGGGTGCCTTACAAATAAGAAAAAGGAAGGTTAGGGCCTGGCAAGTGGGTACACTTGCCAAGTCAACATGCCAGTTTACAAACTGCATTCAGACCCTGCAACGGCAGGTCTGAGATACTTTTTCAGGGCTGATCATGTGGGTGGCACAATCAGCGCTGCAGGCCCACTAGAAGCATTTGATTTACAGGCCCTGACACACTCAATGCACTTTACAAGGGGCTTACCAGTAAATCAAATATACCAATCGTGGATAATTAATCAGGATAACAATTTACACAGAGAGTATAGGCACTTTAACCTTGATCAGCAAAGTAAAGTGCTCAGAGTCCTACAGACAACAACAACAGGTCAGGAAAAAATAGGAGGAAGAAGCAAAAGTTAGGGATAAGACTGCAAAATAAGGGCTAAGTTCAACACATTGGGGGATGTTTACAATAGAAGTGGTGAAGTGTTGTTGTTAGCCTCCTTGGCTTAACAACACTCTCCGCCACTTCAGAAATTCAGGGCTGCACCATATATATACGAATATGGTGCAGCCCCTACATTTCCCCCTGTGCTGGCGCAACACAATGCTGTTTTGTCACTTCCTTGTGTGCTGCTTAATGCAGCACACATGGAAGTTACACAATTATTTTTATTTAAAGATTGTTTATGTGCCGGAAGGGTCACCTTCCTGTACATAAACAATGCCAAGAGTTTTGCATTTTCCTTGTGTGCTGCACAAGGCAAAACAAGGAGAAATAAAGCATTTCTCCTCGTTTCGCCAAGTTACGACTAGGTTTTCCCAGGTCTTAATGTTGATGCTGTCTCTTATTTACCCTGCCCTTGTAAATTAGGTGCAGCATCAAAATCAATGGGTGTTGCGGTGGAACACCCACCGCAACACCCACTGCCCACCCCTTTAATGCTGAGAATATCCTGAACGGGGGCATTATTTACAAGGCAGCGTTGAGCCACATTAAGTGGCTTACTGCTACCTTGTAACTAAGGCGAAGCCCCTATCGCCATGAGAACATTGGAAAAAGGGACATTCCCATGGCGATAGGGGCTTGTGAATATGCCTTATAATATGATGATCATTCATGACTAAATGTCTGTCTCTAGTTACTTTCAATAACAGGCCCCCACCAAACCACCACTTAGCTTCACATTTGCACCAGACAGCAGTGAGCACACACACCCGGCAACATTGCATTTTCCCAATCAAATAAAATCAAACCACCGTGGTCACCACTCCACAGAGGTGGGTAGGCCTGTTTAGGCCACTTTAAAGGCATCACCAAATTGGTTGGTTTCAGTGAAGTAGAAAACGTATTTCTTCTGTTGGCAGTTCTCAAAGAAGTCATGCCTGTGCCCTGAGTCCTTCAATCATCCCTGATCCTTCTGGCTCTGAGTACGGTGTCCAACTCCATACTGACTGTGTCCCGACTCAAGTGCAATAGATTGACCTGTAGTACAATTTTGTTGTTGCACAACAAGAGAAACATTGAGTCATTTTTTAGACTTGATTTGTGTTGGTTTTATCTATTCTAAAGGGACTGGCCGGGTCTGACTCTTTGATGAGTATAAAGCTGAAGACAATTCAACAAAGCAATGTGAAGTGGACCCGGTGAAGAAATCTCACTATCTCTAAAGGCGAAGGAAAAAAAGCACCTTCAGGGTAAAAATTGTCAGCAGTCAGTTGGCCACCAACATTGTAAGTCAATTCAAACACATTTAAGCATATTAGTTACAGATAAACACCCAATGTCACTCCCTGCCACCACATGAATCTTCTCAACACACTCACAAACAGCAATCACTGCATACCATTTACCTATTCTTCTAATTTAGGAGTGGTCACCATGGCCAGTGTACATTGCAGATCCATTGTACACTAAACAGACATTGGCCAGTCTAAATCAAACAATGTGGGTCAGTCCGGCTAGGGTATTAATAAACTAGGAAAGGATACATAGTCACAGCCCAGTGTTGGAGGCAGGCACACATTTGTGTGTATTTGTCCATTCAATGTCCTTGAGGGAACTGGGTGGGGGCACTTCTTCACTGCACACTTTTGCAACTCCAATCCGGCAATAAAATGTGTCTAAGATAAAAACAGTGGGGCTGAATTAATCAACCAGACACAAACAAATAAAAGTGAATAAAGTTCCCCTTCACTATCTTTTTTTTGGCGTCAAAGAAAGAAAGCGGATCAGTCTTAAAAGACTGTGAGAAAGTTCAATGGTTGTTAGCCCAGGCCTAGTACACAGGGAAGTAGAGCTCACCCTCAAACTCTGGTGGTTTGCCCAGAAGTAGGTTGTCTAACACACTACTTCCATGACCTGGGTCACCCTCATCTTCCTACTGTCATACTCCAAGTATGGAGTAATTCAGCGGTATAATATACAGATTCATTTTAATCATGGTTAATCTCTCCAAGTTTTAGGGCAAGAGACTAGTCCTTCTAACTGTGACAATGGCACCTGTAGCACTAAAAACATGCTCAGCTAAGAAACTGGCTACCGGGCAAGCCAGCTAGTTTATTGCCAGGCTGCTGAGCACTGGCCATTGGCACCTCTTCCCATGCCAATACACCAATGGGTTTTGACCAGGGGAGACCTTGCTTGGGTCATTCAGGTAGGCCTGGACCATCCGCTCAATGGTCATTGGTGCTCCACCTTGCTCCACCTATCTTGCCTTTGCGTCTGCACTGGACTTAAGCCCTGCCAGTACAAACCATTCTGTTGCAGATTTTGGGGCTGATGCTCCTTTTCTTGCTGTTGATGGTGTTCTTGTTGTTAGGTTTGGCTGCTGTGAGCCAACAGCACTGCACTCAAGCTCTTAACTTGAAGGATACCCAGCAGAACTTGTGCCCTGTTGGGTTGGCCTCTAAGTCCCTGCCTTTCTTTTTCTAGCTCACTGGCATGCTCAGCTATCTATGTTTTGTATTTTGCAACATCCCTGTCTGAAAATGGAATGAAAGAGGACAGTAATGTTTGGTACCATGGAAAAAGTATTGTGGCACAGATGTAATGTTTGGATGACACAATGTCTATTTGCACCCTTGCATTAAGAGACAAGCAAAGGACTAAGCTCTCCACTAACTCATATGCATTTTTTCCTCCACACCTGCGTATATTGCAGATACTTCCATTAGATGTTCTTGTAGCATGTGCAACAACGGGAGAGCTTGACCCATGGTACTGTCCTCCTTGCTGATTTCCGTGTAACCACCTCAAAAGGAAGCAGCATCTCTTTCAGAATTTTTGACTAGGCCCCATTGGTCCATCTCAATTAAGCCTGGGTGGTAAAATCTGCTCTGCTCACAGAGTTTGAGGATTTTTGGCAACTCCGCGGTCCACGTAGAATGCAGAGTTTTCGAAAACTGCACCGCGCTAGAGCGGAGTTTTTCCCTTGTTTGTGCTGTCAAAATGCATATTCGTGAGGGCGGTAGTGACTTATCGGGATTCCTGCGTTCGCCGACGAGTGTTCGTATCCATTTGTGTGCACCACGAGATTTTGGTAGCCGGATGCGTGATCCTGCGAGAGTGTGCGACCGCCAACACGTCATTCAGATGCACCATGGGAAGTTCGGTGAAGCTCGCGATGCCGAACACACAGGATTTGCAATCTGGAGAAGAATATCTCTTGAGCGGCATAAAACATTCTCAAAAATGATGATTTGGATGAAAAAAACTTCTCAGATTGACATTTGGCTGCACTTTTTTTGTGCAGGGATTAGGCCCAGAGCTAGTTAAGGTGGATGGGTGAAACAACTGTTTCTGTGGTGTCTGTTGAATTTAAACATCATTTAGGGCATGGATGGCATTGGATTGAATTGCAAAATGTGCATTTGTTTTGGTACTTTACTTTTTGGGTGTTTGCTAAATAAATGCCTTTATTGTGTGTGTGTGTGTGTGTGTGGTGTTGTTGTTATGTAACTTCCACACCTTGTTTAGCCCTGTGGATTTTAGTTTTTACGTTAAATCGGTGTTGTTTTGCATGCCTCCTTTGTCTGGCCATATAGGTCCACTTGACTTCAAAGTATTCCAGGCCTCCTGCTTATTGTGACTGTGAGTGACCAAGTGGCTGGTGACCATTTTGTAGTGGTAGTGTAGGAGTGTGCTACTTTGCTTTTGCCATATAGGCCTGCATATCTTTCCTTTGTTAATTTTGCCCTATGCTTCTTGTTGTGGGCCTAGTAATGTGTCTGGCGGCCATTTTGAAGCCAATTAGTGTGATTTCCATAGGCCTGCATTGTTTGTCTTCTCTTGCTTGTTGTTGTGAGTCTGGCAATGTGGCTGGTGGCCATTTTGAAGCCAGGCAGTGTGCTTTTGCCATAGGCCTGCAAGCTTGTGGCCTAGTCTGCCAATAGTCATGGGAGAATGAAATGAAATAACTCTTTCTGTGGTGTCTTTTGAATTTAAACATCATTTAGGGCATGGATGGCATTTGATTTAATTGCAAAATTTGTATTTTTTGGTTTGTGTTCAATAAATGCCTTTGTTGTGTGTGTGTGTGTGTGTGTGGTGTGGTTATTGTGTAACTTGCACACCTTGTTTAGCCCTGTGGATTTTTGTTTTTTCATGCCTCTTTTGTCTGGCCATACAGCCCTGCTTGAGTTAATTGTTTTCCAGGTCTCCTGCTTGTTGTGACTGGGAGTGTCCATGTGGCTGGTGGCCATTTTGTGGTGGTAGTTTAGTAGTGTACTGCTTTTGCCATATATGCCTGCATGTCTTTCCTTTGTTCCTCTTGTCTCACTGCTTCCATCCCCTATGCCAACTGCAGCTCCCTGAATGACATGATGAGCAAATTAATGCCAAACAGATTCCACTTCAATTACATTTGTATTTTTGTTTTTGTTCTTCTTCTTTCCCATCCTTCCTGAGAGTACAAAGTATACCATGAAAGCCCTTGTTATCAAAGTCTCACAAATGGCTACACTGTTATGTTTCTTTATAACTTAAACTGAGTTAATAAAATGTAATAATATAATACTAACAAGTGTGACCACCAAACACTAAGTTATATATTATATTTGTTTGTTTGTACTAGTAGTAATTGAACCACAACAACAAATGCAACATTTTACTGATGTTCTTCTACTGGCATCTTTGCTTTTAGGTGCACAGAAAGCAGACAGAGGAGGTGTCATCAGTACCCATTGTACTGCCAGACAGAAGTCCTGCTGCGCACCAGGTCATGTCCACTTGTGACTACAGACATCTCTGCAACGTATGCACCTGCGTCCTGCCTACATCGGAAGAAAGAAGATGGCCCCAAAGAAAGGCCCCAGGTCCTCCAGTAGCAGGAAAGTTGCCATTGAGAGGAAGAAACAGAAGAAGAAGGAAGTGGCACTTACCAAGACTGGTATGCCGGCCAAGATGTTTTTTGGGAAACAAAAACGTACTGCATCAGCGGTGCCCGGGGACCAAGCTAGGAGCAGCACATATGCATCAGCGGGCCCACCTCACCAACCTAGGCCCAAGCCCATGAGTGTTGCGGAGGTAGCCAGTCTAATTGCACAAAAGCCAACGAGCAGTGATGTTGAAATGTCATTATCGCAAAGTACTACCCAAACAGCGCAGGCGGAAACTCAGCAGATAAGTGGGCAACAACAGCCACAACAAAAGCTGCAACAACTGCCCACAATAGTAGTTGTTCCTCCCGAAGTAGGGGCAGTTCAGGAAATTGAGCTGCCTGCAGATGAAGAGCAAGCCACTCTTTCGGAAGATCCATTGTCTTCCAAATCCCCAGCAAGGAAAAGGATGGTTAGTCCATCAACTTCTTCTTCATGACCAAGATGCAACTTGGAAGCCACCAGCTCAGTCTGTGAGTGAGTCGCGCCAAAAGACAAGGTTAGGGAAAAGGAAGGTTCCAGAAAGCCTTAGAGTTATGGAGGTAAATGTAGAAGAGGGGATGGTGATGACGAGCCAGTCATCATGAACATCACTCCAGGACCAGTAGAGATAGAGACTGACATTATTACCCTATCCCAAATTGTTGTGAGGGATGTGGCACGGATACAACCAAGCCAGGTAACACCAACACCACCTCCAGCTTCCATGTTTGCATTTGCAAAGACCCAGCAGGGACCTACATCCAGCACAACCACCACCTCAGTAGGTAGTAGTAGTACTGTGCAGCCACAGAGTCAAATTCTAGGCACACCCTGCAGTTCATCCAGCATTGCAAGTGGCACCTTCAGCAGCGCAAGAAAGTACGCCTCCCCAGTTTGGAACTTCTTCTCGGTTAGCTGTAAGGAGGAGAACATTGCTATATGCCCAATTTGTCGACATAGTGTTAGTCGGGGTAAGCTTGGTACAAACTATGGTACCGGAGGCCAAACAACCCATATGATAACACACCACTTGATCCAGTGGGAGGAACACCTTAAAGGCCTAAGTAAAACTGCACCCTTTTAAATGTGTACTTCACAGTGACCCCACACACTGTGGAAGACTCAAGGGACCTCCTTGATGACATCAGACGCCCTTGCCTCTCCTCGGTGGATCGTGACTTTATGGAAAGCGAATTGACCACAGATGAAATAGCGCAACCAATATTCGAATTGAAACCGGGCAAGGCTCTTAGACCAAACAGTATCCCCGTTGAGCTATACAAATTACGGCCCAACAATCTCTAGAACTTGGGGCACTACCAAGGGAAAGGAGAATAGCCACTATAGTCACCTTACATATAGAAGGGAAGCCCCGAACAGACTGTGCCTCATACAGGCCGATTTCCCTCCTTAACGCCAAACCCAAAATTCTGGCCAAACTTCTGGCTGCCCGTCTGCTCAAGGTAATAAGCACCCTGGTGCACCCAGATCAGTCTGGCTTTATGCTACACAGGGATAGGGCCCTAACTTACGCAGGATTTACGGGGGGTTGGGCAGAGCATCAGTCATTCATGAGTCTGTGTGATTGTGTCACTGGATGCATCCATGGTATTCAATATGGCCCTACCTTTGGACAGTACTCGCAAAACTGTGATTTTGCAGGTCGTAGTAAATAATAAACTATCAGCCACATTCCCACTCAGCCGTGGAGCAGTCAGGGCTGCCTACTCTCTCCCCTCCTTTTTGCCCTTGCCCTGGAGCCCCTGGCATCCTGGATCCGTCAAGACCAGATGATATGAGGTCTTAGATTGTCCCCTGATTGGGAAGACCGCATCTCACTCTATGCCGATGATATTTTATTCAATCTGGCCTTCCAATTAAAATCCCTAAAAGTAGTTTTGGACATTTTGGCAGTGTTCGGCAGATTGTTTGGTTTCAGGGTCAATTGGGGGTAAATCCCTATTGTTCCCCCTTAAGGGAAACCCCACTACCCCCCCTGGAAACTTCCCAATCCAGATTAACACAGCGGGCTTTAAATACCTAGGTATTTTTATTTCCCATTATCCCTCATCCCGCTACGCCCACAATCTCCTTCCGCCCTTACGTAGATTCAAAAAAGATATTATATGCTGGGAGTCACTTCCCCTCTCCCTACTGGGCAGAGCTGCCCTGTTTAAAATGATGTCCCTGCCCAGATTTAATTACACATTGCAAAATGCTCTAGACCCGGTACTTATATAATTTTTCAGGGTCTTCTGAGAGAACTGCTTTGAGATGGAAAACCTCGTATTACTCCTAATAAACTGACCCTTAATAAATTGACCTTAAACTGGTATGACAGCAGCATGAGCCTTCCAGACATAAAAAAATATTACTGGGCAGCACACCTGGCCGCCATAAATCATGGCACCTATGGACGAGGAGACGATCCTGGCTATGCTATGGACAAATGGCTTCTCCCTAGAGGTAACTATGACAGGGTACTCTAATCGTGACCCATAAAATACACCTTGACGGGCCCTACCAAGCATTTGGTCCAAATTTGGCATGACACAGCTAACTCTCCTGGGTGGGGATGTAAATTGACGTTGGTGACCCCCCTTTGGGATTCTGAAACTCTAGGCAGCCTCTGGAGATCAAAAGGCTTTGATAGATGGGATCCCATTGGCATTACACAAATAAAGACATTTGGGGAGAAAGGGGAGTCAAATCCTTCAACACAAAACAGGCCGAATATGACTTGGCTGCCACAGAATAATTCCGATATGCCAAAATCCTACACTCACGCCAAACACTCCTACCTAAAGGGACAATCCCACCAGACGTTCCTCCCTTAGAGGATAGAATTTTTGATGGGCTCGTACCTGAAAAGATGATTTCCCTAATGTACAAAAAACTGATAAACAATATAACCAATCCCCTACTGGCATTAAGGGAGAACTGGCAGGGAGACGGTATTGAGTTGGACAATGAAGATTGGCAAGAGGCAGTGTCTTCTCCAACAGTCGTTGCCATATTGGCATGCCTCAGATTGGTACAGCTAAAAATCCTTCGCCGCATCTACATCACAGGGCCACGCTTGATCCATTTGGGGATAGCCGACAAAGGGAAATGTAGGAGAGGCTGTGGTCAACTAGGAACCTTTCTTCACATTATATGGGAATGTAAGTTCATCAGTTCTTTCTGGCATGAGGCACACGAGGCAATATTTGCTGTGCTACACACACATCTTTCACCGGGGGTGCGGCGTTGCCTCCTCAACATCTGGGAGCCCACAGATCTGAACACTAACCAGACACAATGCGCCACGCTGGGATTCATGATAGATGAGAGAAAGATGGCACAACTATGGGGAGCTTCCAAACCACATATGCTGGAGTCCTGGAAAAGGGACCTTGATTGGTGTATGTTTAGGGAGAAGACGGTCTATGTCGCAAGGGGATGCCTCAAAAAATGGGCACATACCTGGAACCCTTGGAATAGTTATTGTGGAGAAATCTGTATTCCTCCGGTTTGTCTTGAACCAAATGTCCCCCTTACCCCATGCTGATCCCCTCTAAAGTTGCGATGTAATCCTTCCTGTCTGTGCACAGTTTTTATTTATTCACTATTTGAGTCCTCTTTATTGTTTATTTGAACAGATGCATGTGTCAATAAAAATAAATATTTTAAAAAAACTGCACCCATTGCTGTTGGTTTTGATGAAGAAGATATGATTGTGGTGGAAGGTGAACAAGAGGGATACAATTCTCTGGTACACAAAGTAGCCCTGTCCCCAGCAGTGTAGTGGTACCACCCACATCCTCAGCAACATCTCAGTGGCACCGTAGTAAGAGTCAGGCTGAGACACAAAGTCAACAGAGTACAGCAATAAAAAAAGTGCGTCCCTGAGCCTCATTGGGTTCAAGAAGTCACCTGCATCAGCTGCACCACAAAGGAAAATAATCCAGCCTACCATTGTCAGCATGCTTAGGTCGGAGGGGCAGTAAGAACGCATCCAACCAACGGCAGGTTTTTACAATCTGAAGCGGGCTAAAATGTTAGCGCTGGCCCTTCTCCCTTTTTCTTTTGTGGAAGGGGTGGTGTTTCTTGAATTTGTGACAGCCATCTGCCCAAAATGGAAGGTTCCCAGACTGTCCTATTTCACCAGGGTTGCTGTTCCAGTACTACATCATGATGTGCTGGAATTGCTTGGGCATGCTTTGCAGCATAGGGCTGTTCATAATATCCACCTGACAACAGACATGTGGACCAGTTGCCAAGCCACTGATTACATATGCATCACTGCACCCTGGATCTCTTTTGTGGGGGTGCGAGAAAAGATAGCTGAAGCAGGGGCTGTTGACACTGCTGTGATTTTTAATGCTACTCAGAAACATTCAACTGTAGCCATATTCGCCATGGAGAAATCTCATACTGCTGCAAACATTTTAGAAGAGTTTAACAGCAAGGTCTTCGAATGGCTGTGCCCAATAGAGCTTAACATTGGTTTTGTTGCCACGGATAATGGCAGTAATATAGTTAAGGCCAAGGAGGATGGTGCCTATTTCAGGGTCCAGTGTTTGGCGCACCTCATAAACATCATTGTTCAAGACTTTCTAAAAAAAGAAGCCTGAGTCAGCAACTTATTGACCACCTGCAGAAGAATATGCTCATATTTCAGCCATTTTTAAAAAACCAGAAAGCAGCTGGGGGTAATTTATTTGAGCATATAATGCCAGTCAAAGCACTCATCCAGGAGGTGCCAACACGTTGGAACTCAACTTTTTACATGCTTGATCGTCTGTTTGATCAATAGAGACCAATCAATGAGTATGTCATGCAAAGAATAAGGAATGCGACTGTGAAAGGTATGACCCTACAGATGGACCAATGGGGACTAGTTTTATGCCTGACAGAGATGCTTCTTTCTTTCGAGCTCTTCACATGTGAGGTCAGCAAGGAGGACTGTACTAAGGGCCAAGCTATCCCTTTGTTGCACATGCTAGAGCAATAGCCGAAGGAGGTGTCTCAAGCGTACACAGGTGTGGAGGAAAAAATTAAGCATATGAGTTGGTGGAGAGCTTATCCCGTCACTTAGCTGAAAGTACATGGGTAAAAACTTGCATTGTTTCAGAAAAATATTACATTTGTGCCACAATCCTGGATCCACAGAATCGGCACTAAACAGTAAGACATTAATTCCTTTTTCAGAAGTGGATGTCACCCAGTACAAAACTTGGATAGCTGAGGCAGCCTGTGACTTGGAAAATGAATGACTGGTAAATAAAGGGCTGCTACTCAAACCCACAACAAGTACTGCAGCAGGGCATCCAGAGTCAAGTTCAACTTTGGAGCCTGAGACCAGTGTGTTCGGCTCAGAGCAGTCAGCAGCACTATCGACAATAGCAATAACCGGATAATCAGCCCCAGTAAAATCAGCACAGGATTGGAATTTACAGCAAGGGTTTGCTAGGTTCAGTGCTGATGCAAAGACAAAAGAGGCCAGGCAAAAAGTGGAGCACTCCTGAACATTGAGGCGATAGTCCAGGCCTATTTGGCTGACCCAACAGCGGTCTACATTGATCAAAACCCATTTCAGTATTGGTATGGGAAAAGGGGCTAATGACCAGTGCTCAGCAGGCTGGTGATAAAATATCTGGCTTGCCCTGTTGCAAGTGTCTCTTCTGAATGTGTTTTCAGTGCTGTTGGTGCAATTGTAACAGTGAAAAGGACCAGTGTCTCACCCAAAAACATGGAGAGGTTAACCTTGATCGGCAGGAAGTGAATTTATTGTGTACTGAAATCTACACACTAAAAGTAACTCAAGTCAATGTTTCCCTTCTTGTTGTTTAATAACAAAATTGTACTTCTTCTGAAGGCCGATCCATTGCATTTTGAATATGTAATTTGGACTCACTCTGTACACTGTACACTGCACACTGAGTTGGACACCATGATGATGACCAGAGTGACATACTATCTCCGCAGTCACTCAGTAGGATTATAGATGATTGGTGGAATAACTCAGGATGTTTTATGAGTGTCATAAAAGGTAAACAAGTCAACAACAACCATAGCAGTCCTACATGTCTGTGTAGTGGTGGAGTTGAGTCACACGTGTAGTATTGGTGGTATTACTGGCAGCTGTGCATGCCATTGATTTAGTTACCTACTTTGGAAAAAGCTATGTTGCTGTATATATGTGACATGTGTGCTCCATCAGGATCAGTAAAAATCTTAGCTAAGTGGAGGTTGGGTGGGCACTGTGGGCCTGTTCTCTCCTGTTGCTGTTGTAGGTTTATGCTGGAAACGGACAACAGAGTAGACATGATTTAGCCATGCCGCTCTGAAAGTGTTTGCACTCCTCCGTAATTTATAGGGGTTTTTTTCTACTTGATTTTGAATATTTATTTTGTTTTTCCATCTACACTTACAGGCCGGCCTTTACCCTGTGCTATACTGGGAAAAACAGCTCATACTGACCTACGAATCCACATCCGCCAGGCAGGCAGTGGCACCCAAGATTGACTGATGCAGTGTGGATAGGAGGACCAAGAGGAATCCTGAGATGCAACTCTCCAATTTGACCAGGACAACATACAGTGATACTTTAGTATCAACATTCATCATCTTTTAAATAATTTGATTCATTTTTTTCTTCAATCATTAATACTGTGTGTTGTTTTTGTCGTTTGCTCTCTGCCTATAATTGATCCCTACCTCTATTTTTTTAATTTTCTTTGCTAGCTATAAAAAGTAACCCTGGTACAACAGAAGTAAAAATGTATGTAATTTGGGTCTCTCTGAGGGCAGACAGGCAAGACAAATTGCATAATTAATAATATACTGCTGCAGTGTGCGGTCTACTAGTCTAGTTAGTAAGTACTACTTATTATTAACCATCAAGTCATCACATCACTCATCATCATCATGCATGCATTTCCTTTTTCTCCCTTAACAGATTTATGGATATGACGGTCGTCTGCCAAATTGTGTTTTGTTGTTTGTCTATGCCTAGTGTTTTTCTTTGTCAAACCTTTCCCCAAACACCCCTTCTCAACCATTCATCATACCCTAACACTCTTCCCCAGGCTGTGTGATTTATATTGAGGTGTGACTAAATTAAATGTACACCAATAATTGAGCACATGCTTGCTGGGGCGGAAGTGGTGAAAGCTACACAAATTCAATTTCAAGGCAGTGCGAGGATCTTCTTCTGCTTGCCCACCCATGCTCAGTATATTTGCAAGTCAATTTGTTTTCCAAAGGAACCAAATCCATCATCATTAATTGCGGGCATCAATTGGATTCGTCATCCTACTACACAGCTCTACAGGTTAAGTGAATCGACACAGCTACAGTTTGTAACTTGTTGTACTAGGCTATCCCCACCACCAATATGATTTTTTTTACTTAAGCATTGCTAATAAGCAGTTTCATTATTGTTTGGCAGCATTCTTGTATACTGTACTGTACTTTATTCTACTACTCTTCCCAGAGTCTCTCTCAGGCGACTGACTGTCTCTTTTTCTTTTTTGGCGAATGCTACTGCCAGTGTCTACTAGTACTACCACACAACCATATTGGGACCCCATACCATCCACACTATGCAGACATTGCTGTGCCTAAGTTAAACTTCAATCACAGGTAAGAGAAGAAGTTTGGGGGAGGCATTATTTATAATGGAAATTAATTTACACACCTCTTGATTCCAGTTGCAGAATGCATAAACTAGGAGGAAAAACTGACAGTACTAGTAGGACAGGTCACTCAGTGAGGGCTACTGCATCTATCTGTTTGTGTCTTACAAAATCAGCAGATTATTTAAATCAAACACTGGCTGTGGGCCTGAGGCAGCAAAGAAACAGTGTGACATAAAACAGTAACCCCCCCACAAAACATTAACATTGTATAAATATAATGTAATACCCCAACAAAAATTGACTATGTAAAAAATCCCACAACAGCACCTGACCCCCCTCTCCCTAACCCCAACCAATGTCCAAAACAAAAAAGTCTAACGAATAGTCCATAAACCCCAACGCCCAATTCCCACCCAGCAAAAAAAGGAATAAAAAGGGGCAATCCAACAGGGTCTCTATCGGAGGGCTAGACGCTCATCTCGCTTCTCTAGGACCTTTATCCACTCCTCTAGGCAGGCATTTTGGAGGAGCATGCAGCGCTGGAATTTCTTGCAGTTGCATCCACAGGGGGAGCAGCAGTGCTGGATGAAGTGCGGTGGCGGGCGGCTGCCATACCACTCGAGGGCCAGAGGGGGCCTGGCTGTGGCCCAGGGCATTGGAGGAGGCTGCAGGTGCTGCCATCTTCTCTTCCGCCAGAAACACCAGCTGCCGAAATTCTTTTTGAATGGCCTCAAGCTTCCAGTGCCAGGCCATGGCTGCCAACTCCTTCCAGTCCTATTTGGATTTGAGTTGGGAAGGAGTACCTATATCAAGGTGAAAAAAGTATATTGTAACAAACTAACAAAATACTTTTAGAAAAACAGTAAGACAAATTAATTTGACACAGAGTGGCACAGTAGCACTAGCAAGCACAGTACATAACATTTGTGGTATGTATCTATACTCCCACTTCCTTAGCCTCTAACATTTGTGAGAGTTTCAGGCATTATATACGAGGAGCATGGACTCGAGTACACAGTACACCAGTCTTCTACTTCTCTCTTGTTTAACGAAATTATGTAACCTTGTTGTAGCCAACCTGGCAGCTCAGTCAGCTTGTGCCCAAGACAAACATACTGGTGATTCAGACTCACGTTAGTTTTATTTACTACTGTCTGCAGGTGGGGAAGCTGACTACACAATCAACGTATTTTTCTATTACGGGTGGCATTGGCCATACTCTATTACATGATTATCAAGGGCAACTGCTCCATTTCACTTTCACCCTGCCCTGACTACTACAAGAAGGCATATGAAATGTGCTACAAATGATCATTGCTTATATATGGGATGACTGGAAGTACATTGTTTTGATTGATTGTGTAACCATGCAGCCGATAGCTAGGCCACCCATGGCAGGCTGACATGATCAAAAATAAATTAACATATTTAAGGAGTGGGCCTCGGAGTCAGAGGGAGGCGCTTGATAACAACATACATACATACACAATATATATGCTGTGCTTGATAAATACTGTGAGTCAAGGGTGTATTCTGAAAATAAAACGTCTATTCTCCTTGGCTTTGCTACTCTGGCGCAGTTTCTTTTACATTCTCTTCAAAGTAAGACTCTTCATCCAGTCACAGTCTACACCTATGCTATCTATGATGAATACCATCCAGGCATTCATCCATTCAAAGTAAACATGTCTATTGTTGTTCTTAATCTCTAATCAAAACTTAGTTTATTTCACCAACAACAAATATGTATTCTTTTTTTTATACCACCACCCATGCATCCTTCCTTCCATGCTTGCCTTGGCTTTGAGTTTGACCCATGAAACAACCCGAAGGATACTTGTTATCCACCCATGAAGTTTCACACAACCAGGCAGGCATCTTTTCTTTTACCTTACAGCCCTCCTTCAACCACCCATGCATCTGATTCCTATCAGCCACCTATGTATGCATCCCATGTATCATTCTCAGCCAGTCATAATCATAAATATGACATCTCGCCGGTCCTTCCTCCTTCCACCCTTCTTTCTCTTTTCTTTCAGCCCCTCCATTAATGTCATCTGATCTGACTCTTAGTCTTCTCCATCAAACTTTCACAGCTGTGTTGAAGTCAGATAGAAGGGGCCATTAGTTACTCAACTCCCGCCGCTAATGCTATTGCTAATGCTAAGTAAAGGGTGTCTTCTTCAACCGTTGTTCACCACAACTTAGTCTCACTCAACAGTGCAGTGTCTTGCAGTGAGTGTAATGTTAATAAGTAAGGAATATAACTTACCACCACCCGCCACTGCTGCTGACTTACCCTTGCAGCTGCGGCATCTCCGGCTCCCTCCATACTAGCTGCGCCTGCGTCGCCTTCACTGTTGGTTGGTACGCCTAGAAAAAACATTACACATTTTTTAGATGCCATACACACCTCCCATATTTTATTCTTTTTCACGAGCAAGATTGAAAAATAGTTAATACATGCATATCATATACAACATACATCACTAGTACAAATCAGGTACTAGAGCAGTATGTCCTATCCTATCAAAAATAGTAAAATATCTGGTTGGACATTTTGTTGGGCAGGAATTGTCGAAAAGCCTCTCTAGATTAAGAAGACTAGAAGAGGCCAACCCAAAGGACTGGACTCAGTGGCTAGAGCTATTGGTGAATCTAAGTTTTAATAACACCTTTTAAATAAAGAGTGGCCAACTAGTCAAGCTTACCTACAGACAGACTAATAGTAGTAGTACAAACAGTCATAGCACAGGCAGTTAGAGGCAGGGATAACAAGAATTTAGAAACAGATAGTCTAGATCGAAGAAGAATTGGTGAAAAATAGCATTAGGAAACGCAAACAAAGGTTAGGAAACAATAAGGTACAGTAAAAGTTTGGGAAATATGATTATTAATATTAACCACAGGAAGACTTACTGGGGCCATCAGCACAGCCCTCGGTACAGGAGAGTTCCTGGTCCTGGGCCTGTTGTTCTCCTTCTGCTCCCGCCGACTCCGACCCCATCTTTTTATTGACCCTGGATGCTGATCATGAAAGATATAAGAAAGAGACCAGATTCTCAGACCAGATAGAACCAGCTCACTGAGTAACACCAACCTGGCCAAAAACGTAACCACCTCCCTCCTCAGGACCCATCTATCCAGGCACCTGGGTACCTACCTGAGGATGGGGAACTCGCAATATACAAGCTCATATCATCAGAAACACCACTAAATCTATAGGGATTACTAGGAATACTCACTGATTACTAAGGACATCCATGCCCTACACCACACTCATACCTCATAGTCTCGCGACCACATGGGTCCAGACTAATCTACCCTGGGGCAGTTCTGATTATGTACCATTACACACTCATCTCTCTCAGTGCTCACTTGACACGCAATCCGGCGTGCCATACACACTGATCACCCTCAGTGCTCACTCGACACGCAATCCGGCGTGCAATACACACTGGTAAATGTAAAGAGAGGGTCCCCGTGAGGAGAACGTTTAAAACACACAATATCAAAATCGCAAATTCAAATGAAAATCAAAAATAATTCTTGTAAGAATGTTGTCATTTATTTAACAACACTGCGTATGATTTTAGTGAAGCATTTACAATCACTTTAAAGAGAATGAAAAATTGAAGTAGCCCCAAGTTGGGAGGGAAGGGAAGAAGGGATGGTGCTCAAAGGCTGTGAAAGAGTTGGGGAAAGTACACAGACTTAAACAAGAAATAGATATATACAAAAATCAAATCAGGAATTGGAATTATTCCAAAAGCCAAAAGCCTATATAAATTATGGCAAATGTTGAAATCACAAATTAACTGAGGACATTCTACGGTCACATATACATTATAAGTATTATCCGGGGGATGTGCCGGATGTCCAAAGGTTAGGAGTCGTCGACGTTTCGACCCCTATGTGTAGGCTAAATTAAGTCCTTTTCCGGGGTCTTCATCAGGACAGTTACAATGGGGGGAAGGAACGAAATGGGGCCGTCCTGTCTGTAAAATTAAAAACCAATATCAGAAACTTTGAGTTAACTGAACATCACAGTCACTATCCTGTAAACCATAATGGTTGATTAATCAAGACACAATTACACCATGGAGTCCGGGTCACTAGGGCCTCAGGACAAAAGGAACTGGGAGCGGAGTACACACTATATCATACTCAAGCTCAATGGTATAAATCTTAATTATAGAGGGAAACAGTAGCCAACAAGAAATTTTGAAAGAAATAAAATACATTGTCTGAGAGAGAGACTCACTTGGAGTGGAGGAGAGACAGTGCAGTAAACAATCCAGTTGAAGTACTGCTCCCAATAGGAAAAAGCTTCACCGAGAAGGCTATGAACTGTAGATGGAACCACAGGTCATTAGTACAGGTATCGGTGTGTAGTGGTGGAATTGCCAAATACACGGACAAGATTACCCAGAATTTTAGGCACCCTAGGTGCTAAGAAACGAATGTCATGAGGGTTCAAGATAGAGACCACTATTAATATCAAGGGCATAGCTAGACTAGAGACATATTGGCTGCAAGGCCAAATTTCGAATAAAGAGCTAAAAAAAGGGGGGGGGGTAAATTACCTTTAGTGTATTCGACCTGACACCCTGAAGGTATAATTCAGCGGAGAGCAATGCTGTCACGACTTGTGGGCGGCGTGCTGGTCTGCTGCAGAACTATCAGGCAAACCTAGATGGAACCGTACAGGTCTAAATATTAAAGTTATATAACAGAATGCCCAGAAATTTAAGACACCCTTGGTGCTGTGAAATGAATGATATAGGGGTTCGAATTAGAGACCACTATTAATATCATTATCAAGGGGATAGCTCGACCAGAACGTCATTTATTAGATAGAGACTGGCTGCACAATAAATAAATAAATAAATAAATCCCGGGAAAAATAGCCGTTAATGGACACATGCAAGCCTAAAATTCTGGGTATTTTGTTGCATAAACTTTAATATCTAGACCTGCATGATTCCATCTAGGTTTGCCCGATAGATCTGCAGCAGACCAGCACGCCGCCCATAAGTCGTGGAAGCATTATTCTCCGCTGACATATACCTTCATGGTGTCAGGTCGACTACACTCAAGGTAATTTGCCCCTTTGTAGCTGTTTATTCGGTAATTTGGCCTTGCAGCCAATTAAATCTTGTCCGTGTATTTGGCAATTCCACCACTACACACCGATACCTGTACTAATGACCTGTGGTTCCATCTACAGTTCATAGCCTTCTCGGAGAAGCTTTTTCCTATTGGGAGCAGTACTTCAACTGGATTGTTTACTGCACTGTCTCTCCTCCACTCCAAGTGAGTCTCTCTCTCAGACAATGTATTTTATTTCTTTCAAAATTTCTTGTTGGCTACTGTTTCCCTCTATAATTAAGATTTATACCATTGAGCTTGAGTATGATATAGTGTGTACTCCGCTCCCAGTTCCTTTTGTCCTGAGGCCCTAGTGACCCGGACTCCATGGTGTAATTGTGTCTTGATTAATCAACCATTATGGTTTACAGGATAGTGACTGTGATGTCCAGTTAACTCAAAGTTTCTGATATTGGTTTTTAATTTTACAGACAGGACGGCCCCATTTCGTTCCTTCCCCCATTGTAACTGTCCTGATGAAGACCCCGGAAAAGGGCTTAATTTATCCTACACATAGGGGTCGAAACGTCGACGACTCTTAACCTTTGGACGTCCGGCACATCCCCCGGATAATACTTATAATGTATATGTGACCGAAGAATGTCCTCAGTTAATTTGTGATTTCAACATTTGCCATAATTTATATAGGCTTTTGGCTTTTGGAATAATTCCAATTCCTGATTTGATTTTTGTATATATCTATTTCTTGTTTAAGGCTTTGTACTTTCCCCAACTCTTTCACAGCCTTTGAGCACCATCCCTTCTTCCCTTCCCTCCCAACTTGGGGCTACTTCAATTTTTCAATTTTTCATTCTCTTTAAAGTGATTGTAAATGCTTCACTAAAATCATACGCAGTTTTGTTAAATAAATGACAACATTCTTACAAGAATTATTTTTGATTTTCATTTGAAATTGCGATTTTGATATTGTGTGTTTTAAACGTTCTCCTCACGGGGACCCTCTCTTTACATTTACCACACAACGCCCAGGTCCCCGTGACTGCATGGGTTCAACCCCCTTTTGTAATGAATGCAATACACACTGGGCTGCAGTCCCAGTGCTCTCTTATTATCCAGTCCACAATCCGGTTGACCTACACATCAGGCTTCCACCTGATGCTCTCACTAACGCCACTTTCCCTAGAGGCAATCTCATTACACACCGTATCCCCCCGGTGCTCTCTCAAGCCACCCACAATCTTGCGGGTATACACACTGACCACAATCAGTGCTCTCACTAACGCCGCTATACAACGACGATCACTTTCCTATGAATACCTTCAGCTCTCTCTCTCTCTATGTTGGGAAGTCTCTCTCACTATTCACCAAGGGTTCGCTACTACAATATTATTATGGGATGGCCGAATCACTTAGTGTCAATAATTCCCTAGCTCAAGGGCTCCTCTCTCTCCCTAATTACTCAGTGGCTACTTACCGGATCAGGGGCAGCATCTGTTCTGGCTGTAACACTTGACTAGAAGGAAAGGTTACCTGTGCTTTAAGAACAATAGACACACACTGTATGCAAGAGTTATTACCTGATTAAAACGCTCTCTATCATAAGAACAACACATGCACACTAGTTCACTAAGAACTGGGGTATCTTTATTACAATAACAATAGAATACACATACACAAATCTGCGGGGTCTCTATAACTAACAAGAACTGTAACACACCGCTGAAAGAAAAGGATTAGACATACAATATAAGGACAAGGTTAATATTTATAAAGTAAGGAACAATGTCACCTTGGGAGTATGAAGTCTTGCTCTAGCTGTCATCTGGGCTTCTCTCTCGTCTGTGCCTTAGCTCGTCTTAGATTCTCTCCTGCACTCTTGGACACACATCTGCGCTGATCACTTTGCACTGGACTCCTCTCCCCCACGGACTCTCTCTACCTTCCAACTTCAGTCTAATGGTTTCTGCGGCTCTGATAATCGCTCGTTCCACTAGCTTTTTCACTCTGTTTGATTATTTCCATGCCAATGTCCAATTAACTCCAGCTGCTCCCACAGATTAATCCACGATATAACTTCAGTCTCTTCTAAAAGGCATTACTTCAGACTCCAGCTATTCACAACTCCTCCTGATAAGTAACTGCTTCTGTCTCTTCTCCTCCTGCAACTCCACTCCTCTCCTCTGCTCCAATTCAACATAAACTCTTTCTGATTCTCCACTCCTTCTGCAACTCCAGCTCAACTGCCTTCAGCTCAAACTCTTTCCGCTCCTCCAACTCAACTCAACTCTCTCCGCTCCTCCAACTCAACTAACTGACTCCGCCTCTGCACTTCACTATTATGGAATGCTGTTTCCTCATGGAAAGATCCAGCCATCAGCCTCCTCCCACCAGGTCCATGCACCAGGCTCCTTGCTCCAGACGCTCCCACAGTGATCAACTGCTTGTTTCGTCTAGAGACCTGAGCCCAGGGACACTTCTTGGTTAGATTCAGCTCTGGCCGGTTCTCTCCGGTTCGCTTAGAGTGAACAACAGCTCAAAACCAAAATATTACCTTTCCCCTTCAAGCATCTCAGCTCTGCAGGGATAGAAAGCAAAATTGAGTCTCTCTAGTTCTGGGCCTTGTAGGCCTGAGAAGGATGAAATAACCCTTAGCTCTGTCAGAGTACCTACACAAACCATACCAATGTGTAATATAAAGTCAGGACCACAGGATCCACCCTCTACTATAGGCAGGATAATGAAAGGCAAAGCCAATAGGAAATAGATGGATTAGCGTCAAGAATAAGGGATCTATCCTCATATAAAGCAGCTATCCCCTTCTAGGTCTGGAAGAAAGGGCTTAAAAGGGCCAACACAAGGTAAGAATACACCCTATAGGTGTGAGCAAGTTTAAAGTCTTAGAGCCAAAAAACCGGTCAAGACATTCCACCCTAGACTTTATCTTGCGAACATCTATAAAAAACAACAAACAAATAAACAAACATCAACATAATCTATCAACAAAACCAAAAACCAAAAGACTCTCTAAAATAAATGACAACTTAAGGAAATTCCACCTAAAACTTGATGTAGGGAATACAAATCTAACAACCAACTGAAAACAAATCAAAGCACCCTTGACCTGAATGCTGAAACGTATCTAAGATTGATCTGATAACAACAGAAACTAACCAAAGCACCCTCGAACTAAATGTGCCTCAACTTCTAGTGATAACTGATAAAATCTATTGATGTAGGGACATGTTTGTGGAATGAAAACAGCAAAGGGCCTAAATGGGGCCTACCTACTTCGGTCAACTTAAGAACTAAATGTACCTCAACTTCTAATGATAAAAGAACAAAGGGCCTAAATGAGGCCTACCTACTTTGGTCAACTTAAGAACTAAATGTGCTTCAACTCCTAGTGATAACTCATGAAATCCATTGGTGTAGGGCCATGTTTGTGGAATAAAAATAACAAGGGGCCTAAATGAGGCCTACCTACTTCGGTCAACTTAAGAACTAAATGTACCTCAACTTCTAATGATAACTCATGAAATCTATTGGTGAAGGGCCATGTGTGTGGAATAAAAATAACAAGGGGCCTAAATGAGGCCTACCTACTTTGGTCAACTTAAGAAAGAATTTGGTGAAATCTGACAAATAAACATGACAAAGGGTCCTCAAGGTCTAGGCAAACATTACTAATAGATGTAGGACATAACCTGACTAAAAGACACACCTCTCAGGACAACCTAAAGTTTAGGGTAACCACCCTTGGGACTAATCCCACTGTTCTAAATAAGAGTTGATGAATCAAAGTGAAAGTGTAATAACAGGAAAATAAGGATAACCCCATTCCTACAAAATAGCTGGTGTAGCACTATGCATATCAAGCAATAAGTCAAAGAAAATTATCTAAATGTGGTGCATATCCAAAAGATACATTTGAACCATGCCAAAGGCAATAGGTAAAGGTCACAATATCACAAAACAGTTAGCACCTAGTTCCTCACTGTATCACACTGTGGAACACATGTGTGCACCATCATTTTTTCCCCCTTCCGTTGGCAAGACTGTTTTGCAGAAAACAGGAAAACTATGAAATAGGTGAAAGATAAACAAGTGTAAAGTCATTTTGTATCAATAATGGAATAGCATAGCATACTAAAGGCAAAATATATATGAACTATTTCATTCATGTGGCACTGCATAAACATCAAAACCATGAACAGGACTGTGAGACTTTTTAAGTGGGGCCTGTATATGGTAACTGCAAAAGTGGCATAATGTCCATCTGAAATAGGAACATGGGAAATAATGCAAGCATAATTATAACCAAATAAAAATGGGTTCTTCAGCATATCATCATTAGGGAACATAGCACATGACTCGTGCAATACTGTAATTTAGGGTTCAAAAAATATATATTTTTTTAAAAGTTAGTTCGAAATTCTGTCAAGGCAGTCAACTGTGGAAAGACAGTCTGTTGATTCATCAGTGTAGGTCACCACCCTTCATCTTCATCTGTATCCGGTGCCAAGGAAGCACTTCCTCCGATCTGGTCATTAGTCACCAGCTTCCGCCGTTTATCCGCCACCAATCCGGTCTGGTCTGGTTCCATATTCCAAAAACAACAAACTAACATAAAAAATAAAAACAATAAAGTAAAATAACAAAGGGAGTGGGAGGGGGGTGGGCCGAGGCACACACCAAACACCACAACCCAACAACCTGAAACGAAAAACAAGTATCATTAATCTAGCAAAAATACACTTTCCATTTAAAAAGCACCCCAAGTGCTTTTTATTGTCGAAAGAAACCTCCTAATTTATAAAAGTAATTCTTCTAAATTCAAGGAATAATTTAAATCATATTCTTTTAAATTTGTTTGGGCAAAATCCAATCTTGTCATACACAGCCAGAAGGGCTGGGGCCTAGCTACTCCTAACTCATCTGAGAAACAGCGCCTCCCTTCAGAAAGATTTTCGCGCTCAGAGTTTTGAATCCGCTCCAATCAAAATAAGCAGAAGCCGGGCTACAGTGCGATGCAATTTTGGATCACTGCCAAATGCTGATCTCATTGCCCGAGTAAGGCTACTGGCAACCATTCTGTCCAAGCATCTCTAATCTCTAGTCAGGGAAGCTCTATAGACCTACTGTATTTATCTGACTCCAAGGGCCAAGCGTCTGCCAATTATTCTGCATGTGCAAGGATCCTTTATCTGAAGTCAATGAAGCTGTCTGCGCCGACAGCAAGGAAGAGCGAATTGACCCCCCCCCTTACATAAACATTTCTCCGCGGAAAGAAATTGAAACATAGCCAACAATAACAAGCTTGCTCTCTCTGCTCTCAGAAGTTACTCAACTTCCACCCTTTCAAAACTCAGAGCGTGAACAGATGCAGGGCTCATATCACTCAAGGTCAAAGCAGATGCCTTGAAACTGAAAACATTACAGCCTTTCCCAGGGCAGAAGCACTGAACATTATTTTCTAACTAAATGAAGCAGATTGAAACGAGGTAAAAAGCAAATTAATAAAGACATAATTTTTGCAACTAAGTCACATGCTAGCATTTTAAAAGAATACTATTATAAAATACTGCTACTGGCTGAAAGGGAAAAATAATAGAACAACATTGCATGCAAACACATTACATTTTCTTTTTAAAAATAACATGTGAAATAGTATCAAATGAAAACAAGGGGCAACATGTAATTTTACATTGCATAACCAAGAATTCATAATTTAGTGTGCAACCATTTCTATTCTACCTAATAAAAGGGCCAGGTTCATCATTTATTTTTCAAATAGCCATGTTGTTTCTAACTAAGTGGGTTAACTTTCACACGCTATTCTAAAGGGCAGCTTGCATTGGAAAAAATAATCATGAATAATTTCTAGAACACAATTTTTTTTTAAAAAGCACACGGTTGCATTTCACTAATTAAAAGCACATTCTATGATGGGTCTGTTTTATTTTGTTCTCAACCGCGAAAGCATCAATTAAAGCACCCTCCGTGCAAACCCTTATGTCAATCCGACTGGTTGATTTATAACTTTCCGACCTCTGAGTCAGACACATTAAATCATGTGTTCCAAGGCAAACCCACACAAATTTGTGGACGAATTTCAAATAGAATGTTAAATGAACACTGCTCTTTCTCTCCATGCAAGATGTTACCATTCCGTCAGCAAGCTGACAAAGCACATAGGCAGAACCCAGCAACCAATGAAAGTCAAATCAAACCATCATTCATCCAAACAATCACTGACTTTTAGTGTCAGCTCACATAACAGCATGTTAAAATAAATACTGCCGTCTCAATCCAAGATATTAACCCTTTGGTAGCTCAAACACAATCATTCCCCAATGTCCGCAGTACATGGGAAATTCAAGAACTTATCACTCCACGTTTTCAAATAACACGCGCGCACATCTACAAAAACAATTTCCCCAAGCATTTGAAAGAGATCCAGCTCTCTCCTGCCTAACGCAACAATATTATGCTCTGTACAAGCCATATCCACATGGCGCTATTCACAAGCCATATTTACAAGAAAGTCAACAAGTTCAAAAAATGACACGCTCTTCACAAGGAATATATTCAAGGCGCAATTCACAAGGAACACAGCAAGTCAAAATGAGAACATGCACCTCACAAGCCACATTTACATGGCGCTATTTACAAGGAACTCCACAAGTCATATTACATTGAACACATTTAACATTGCACAACATAAGCAAACGCAGCAAGCAATTTATTGGGCAATTTAAAAGCATTTTTCACACACATTTGTACAATTGGACCATCACAAAGATGTAATTGGCTCCCTCATGCAATGTCACCCTTCAAGCCTGACAGTTCAAACACCAAGATGAAAAGCATTTCTTCCACCCTGCATAAGTCAAATGCCATGATGTACTGCAATCTCCTTACCCTGCAACTGTCCAAGCCCATAGGCCAATTTTCGTGCCAAGTGCAAACCATCAAGATAAAAACCAATACAGCGCACACAGGCTTCGTAAACGGTTCGTTGACGCCAGATGTTATGACCAGATTCTCAGACCAGATAGAACCAGCTCACCGAGCAACACCAACCTGGCCAAAAACGTAACCACCTCCCTCCTCAGGACCCATCTATCTGAGGATGGGGAACTCGCAATATACAAGCTCATATCATCAGAAACACCACTAAATCTATAGGGATTACTAGGAATACTCACTGATTACTAAGGACATCCATGCCCTACACCACACTCATACCTCATAGTCTCGCGACCACATGGGTCCAGACTAATCTACCCTGGGGCAGTTCTGATTATGTACCATTACACACTGATCTCTCTCAGTGCTCACTCGACACGCAATCCGGCGTGCCATACACACTGATCACCCTCAGTGCTCACTCGACACGAAATCCGGCGTGCCATACACACTGGGCTGTAGTCCCAGTGCTCTCTTTTTATCCGGTCCACAATCCGGCGGGCCTACACATCAGGCTTCCACCTGATGCTCTCACTAACGCCACTTTCCCTAGAGGCGATCTCATTACACACCGTTTCCCCCCGGTGCTCTCTCAAGCCACCCACAATCTTGCGGGTATACACACTGACCACAATCAGTGCTCTCACTAACGCAGCTACACAACGACGACCACTTTCCTATGAACACCTTCAGCTCTCTCTCTCTCTATGTTGGGAAGCCTCTCTCACTATTCACCAAGGGTTCGCTACTACAATAATATTATGGGATGGCCGAATCACTTAGTGTCAATAATTCCCTAGCTCAAGGGCTCCTCTCTCTCCCTAATTATTCAGTGGCTACTTACCGGATCAGGGGCAGCATCTGTTCTGGCTGTAACACCTGACTAGAAGGAAAGGTTACCTGTGCTTTAAGAACAATAGACACACACTGTATGCAAGAGTTATTACCTGATTAAAACGCTCTCTATCATAAGAACAACACATGCACACTAGTTCACTAAGAACTGGGGTATCTTTATTACAATAACAATAGAATACACATACACAAATCTGCGGGGTCTCTATAACTAACAAGAACTGTAACACACCGCTGAAAGAAAAGGATTAGACATACAATATAAGGACAAGGTTAATATTTATAAAGTAAGGAACAATGTCACCTTGGGAGTATGAAGTCTTGCTCTAGCTGTCATCTGGGCTTCTCTCTCGTCTGTGCCTTAGCTCATCTTAGATTCTGTCCTGCACTCTTGGACACACATCTGCGCTGATCACTTTGCACTGGACTCCTCTCCCCCACGGACTCTCTCCACCTTCCAACTTCAGTCTAATGGTTTCTGCCGCTCTGATAATCGTTCGTTCCACTAGCTTTTTCACTCTGTTTGATTATTTCTATGCCAATGTCCAATTAACTCCAGCTGCTCCCACAGATTAATCCACGATATAACTTCAGTCTCTTCTAAAAGGCATTACCTCAGACTCCAGCTATTTACAACTCCTCCTGATAAGTAACTGCTTCTGTCTCTTCTCCTCCTGCAACTCCACTCCTCTCCTCTGCTCCAATTCAACATAAACTCTTTCTGATTCTCCACTCCTTCTGCAACTCCAGCTCAACTGCCTTCAGCTCAAACAATTTCCGCTCCTCCAACTCAACTCAACTCTCTCCGCTCCTCCAACTCAACTAACTGACTCCGCCTCTGCACTTCACTATTATGGAATGCTGTTTCCTCATGGAAAGTTCCAGCCATCAGCCTCCTCCCACCAGGTCCATGCACCAGGCTCCTTGCTCCAGACGCTCCCACAGTGATCAACTGCTTGTTTCGTCTAGAGACCTGAGCCCAGGGACACTTCTTGATTAGATTCAGCTCTGGCCGGTTCTCTCCGGTTCGCTTAGAGCGAACAACAGCTCAAAACCAAAATATTACCTTTCCCCTTCAAGCATCTCAGCTCTGCAGGGATAGAAAGCAAAATTGAGTCTCTCTAGTTCTGGGCCTTGTAGGCCTGAGAAGGATGAAATAACCCTTAGCTCTGTCAGAGTACCTACACAAACCATACCAATGTGTAATATAAAGTCCGGACCACAGGATCCACCCTCTACTATAGGCAGGATAATGAAAGGCAAAGCCAATAGGCAATAGATGGATTAGAGTCAAGAATAAGGGATCTATCATCATATAAAGCAGCTATCCTCTTCTAGGTCTGGAAGAAAGGGCTTAAAAGGGCCAACACAAGGAAAGAATACAGCCTATAGGTATGAGCAAGTTTAAAGTCTTCATCACTCTGAAATAGAGCCAAAAACCGGTCAAGACAGGGAGGCAAACATTGATGATTGGTGTGAAACAAATAACATATTTTTATAAAATGGTCAAAAAAACATTTATGGAAACAACAATTCCAATAAAATTGACAGAACTAATCTGGTTGACTAGTTGTATCGGGGGATTTGCAGACCGTCTCGTTATTATTTACCAACACTAATCCAGTGTTCCATTCAATTCCATAATACTAACTAAGCCTAAGTACCACCTGACCTAGTCCACCTATTCCAGACAGGTCAATTGTTCACTAAATCTGCATTTCCATTCATTTTAGTCCTCAAAAATGCATTGATGGAGGACACATGCATATATTTTTGCATACACCAAATTGTTGGCTGGTTGCTGCTGATGTTCTGCTAGTGCTAAGCCTATTACCACTCACTAAATAAACTACCAAAGTTCTACTAAGGACTGGGGTACGCAACGCTCAACAGCACGTGACATAACAGAGGCTGCCTCACGCAGACCGCTAAATAATTATCAACTCATACTAATAAGTAACTAAACCCATCAATCCACCACTATCTCTTAGGGACAGGAGAACAAAGGAAGGACTAGAGTCTCTCTAGCATTATCTAATTTAAGTTCTCTGAAACAAACTCTTAGACAATCAGGCTAAGCGAGCTCAACATTGCAAACAAGTAAGATTAGTAGCGCCGAGCACCTGTGGCACAACAATCACAGTTTAAAAGTAATTTATCTGCAGTGTAAGCAGCAGCATTCTTGCCATTCAGAAAAAAATTATATACGCAATATATAACACAGAGCAGAAGAACATAGAGTAGTATTTTAAATAGATACTCATCAAGCCCCGGGACCTCAACTCCTAGCAGGTCCAGCAGGTCCTGCTCTGTTCCATGATATCGAACCACCAGTGCGTAAGCTGGTTAGGGGTGCGCTGGACCCCAGAGCAGCGAAACACTGCCCGGCGCACCCTTCCCCACCGCTGGCGATGCGCCCGGAGCCCGTACCTACACCCGGGCCTGCCGCCTGCTGCCAGGCTTAAGAGGAGGTGGCACTGCACAAAAAAACTATGGCCACCTCCGCCTCACCAAATAACTACTGTGCCAGGAAGGCTGTTGTGGCTCTGGCTGCAGCTACGAGCCTTGCCCTTGGCCTTTAACATGGTTCTTGTTAGACCTGGCACCATTGGCATGGGTCTCCCTTCCATGTTTTTGCTCTGTTGTTGCTGTTCTAGATGCTTTGGGCACTTTGCCACTTCTAATCAGTGCCAAAGTGCAAGTGCTCTCTATTGTAAAGTATTGTAATGGATTAGTGATTCCATGACTTGCTTCTTTGGTTTACTCGTCAGAACCTACTACAGTGTACAGCGTGTGCCCATGGCCTGTAAATCAAATGCTGCTGGTGGGCTTCCAGCACTGTTTGTGCCACCCACCTGAGCAGCTTGTAACCTATGGCTTAGGCCTGCCATTGCAGAGCCTCTGTGCAGCCTGGGGCTGCCATGTCGACTTGGCAAGTGCACCCACTTGCCAGTCCCTAAACCTTCCCTTTTCTACCTATTAGTCACCCCTAAGGAAAGCCCAAGAGCAGGGTGCATTGTATGTAAAAGGTAGGACATACCCTGATGTGTGTGGCATGTCCTGGTTGTGAATTACACCCAATTTTGTTTTTCACTATTGCAAGGCTACCTGTTCCCATAGGCCAGAATGCGCAGTTTGATTATAACATATTATAATCCTAACTGACTCAGGGAACTATGTAGAAATTCGAGTTTAGTATGCCTGAACTCAAAATGATAAAATACATCTTTTAGAAAGTAGGTATTTTCTTGCCTAACCATTCAAGCCTGCCTCTGCGAGGTTGTGTAAACCATGTCTGGTTTGTAAGTGACAGGGGCTGGGGTGGCTTCAGGAGACAGGGTGAGTAAGCGCAAGGCTGAATAGACTTATCTGCATGAGGTGTGGTGGAGGAGTAGCACCTGGGCCTGAATAGGGCTGTGCCTGCATTCCACAATGCTGGCTCCACCTCCTGTGGTGTGTCTGAGGACCCTGGCCCACACTGACAAAGGAAGACGTTGTGCACTGGCAGAATGCACCTAGAACTGGTTTTGACTAGGTACAGATACCCTCAACCTCAGAGACAAAGGATTTTGCAGTAAAAACATTGGGGTCCAGACCCCAGAACTTCAGATCACTTCTGGGATTCAAGATGAACCTTTGCTGAGGAGAAGAACCAGAGAAGCTGAAGGAGGAAACTACCCCTGTGCTGTGTTCTTGGGGGTTGGCCTGCAGCGGTTGCTTCATTGCCAAAGAAAGGAGAAAAAGGACTGAGTGTGCTTTCATCATCTTGAAGAAGAATCTCCAAGGGCTTGAACTGTGCTTGCTTGAAGTCTCAGGGATACAAGACCTCACCCTCAGCTCCCCCCTGAATTACCTTGTTGATAATTGAAGTGCCTGCTGTGGTGCTGGGCCTTCTGATAGACTGCGTGTCACTGGAAGCTGGAAGCATCACACAACAACGAGAAGTGTGTCGCCGCAACAGTTACCATTGCATCGCCGAGTAAGCATGCCGCCGGTGTCACCATCGCATCCAAGAAGCGCGTTGCATCACCAGAGAAGCATGCTACCGCCACAGAGGTCGCTGTAACATCACCGGAAAAGCCTGTCGCAGGGCCTGTTGCGGCTCAGAATATCATTGAGTCGCCGCACGGCTGTCGGGCATGCACGCATCCCATCTACGTTGTTGCACCGTAACTAAGACGCCATTTTGTTGCAATGCACCGGAAAGTCATCACATCGCAGTAAGAAACTGACGCATCACCTCCCCACACAGTAAGAATGGCGAGTAATAACTCCCCTGCGCAGAAGTAAGGAACTGACAGATCCACTCCCCTGAGTGTAAGGAACTAAAAAAGATCAGAAATAAGTTTACAGAAACAAAGGATTGAACAGATAGAGGGAGGATAGAGAAACAGGCCCAGAACCATAAGTTAAAAAGAAGAGGCGCAAGGACGCACCCTTGCCTCACTCCACGCTTCACATGGAAGTGCTTTGTGCATTCTCCCCTAGTTCCGAATCTCACCCTAGCCCTTGCCCCCGCATAGATTTGCCTTAAAAATGAAATAAGGGCCGCTTCTACCTTAAGAATTTCCAGCACCTTCCACAATCGATCATGCCTGACGCAGTCGAATGCGGCACTCAGGTCAACAAATGCTGCGTAGAGTTTTCCCGCCTTGGCCTGAACATATTTCCCTTGAAGGAGTGTAAAATTCAGGACCTGTTCCACAGTGCCCATCTCTTCTCGAAAGCCGTACTGAACCGGGGATAGAACTCCTGCTTCTTCCACCCAGGATAATAACCGATTCAGGACAGCCCTTCCCGTGATCTTCATGAAGGAGCCAAGAAGGGAGATAGGGCGATAACAAGAGGGACTCTCCCTATCTCCATTCTTGAAAATGGGAATGATCATAGAATCAGACCAGGTCCTGGGAAACCCCAGCTCACAACATGCGTCCAGGACTCTCTTCAGAATGGGGGACCATAGTCGACTAAGTATTTAAATATATCAATAGGAACCCCGTCTAGTCCAGGAGCTTTGCCTCTCCTGCCCTGCTTAATAGCAGTGGACATTTCACCCATTGAGATGCCCAGGTTAACTTGTTGAAAGGTCCGGGTTGACTCCTTGTCTAGGTCCTCCATATCAACTAACTTTAGAGTCCCCTCCGGGTTATAGACTTCTGAAAATAAGTCGATCCAGGAACTTTCACTGATAGCATCCTCTACCCTAGCGTTATTTGATGTGTTAAAAAAAGGTGCGTTTACTGCGCGCCAGAATTGGGCACTGTCCTTGGATTGTGCAGCGATAAACAGATCATTCCAGGCCTCCTTTTTGATGTTATGCTTAAAGTTCTTTCAGGATAGGCGATAAACTTTCCTACAAATAGCCACCTCTGCCGGGTCCCTATTCTTTTGTGTAATGCAGCCATGAGGTGGGAGTGTGTCCTAGAACAGGGAGCGTCAAACCAGGAATTGATTGTCGGCCTAGAAGTATGCCCTCTCCCTGGTCGAGACAAACTATCTCGAATGGTCCGTGTGATAGCCTCGAAGGCTGCCAAGGTGTCCTCATGAGAGGTTTCTACATCTAGACAGCTTTCGATTGGGGCAAGGGATCCGCTGACTATCTTGGCATGCATGACCTCCGGATCGATCTGGCTCCATTTAATGACATAGCCATTTTGTCTAGGCATATCCCAGAATTTTAACAAGGACAGTCGTTCAATCAATGAGCTATGCTTGGCCTGTTTTAAATTTAAAACAAAGGAAAGGGGAAGATGATCACTAAATCCTACAGGATGAGAGGAGTAATCTGCATACCATGTGGCGTGGCTTTCAGAAGCAACAATAAAGTATATAATGGTGCCAAGCCCTCTACCTACAAAAATTGCACTGAATTCTACACAGGGGGAACACAACCTGTTAACAAAATCTAGATTAAAGGATGGCAGCATATCATTCAAGGATTCACCCCCATCCAAGTTGGAAAAGTGTGGGGATGTAACTTTTGCGCCTGCCCCTGTAAATCCACAACCCCCCGCTCTTGTTCACACAGATTATGATTAAAATCCCCCCACAAACAATAATACAATCCCTCCCTTTTGGGGTTACAATCCCTTGTACGTTTTTAATCAGGGAAAAGACCAGATCTGGGACTATACGTTTGTGCAACTTATTATAAATATTGATCAAGATGATGTCAACCTTGGAGCCCATCCGAATTGATAGAATTTGGTGGCAGATTCCCAATTTAACTACCTTGATGTTCTCAACATCCAGCAAATTCGAAATAAATATACAAAGACCCCCGATATTCCTCCCACGTTTCGAGTGTAGAGCTGCAGCATGAAAGGTTCTGTACCCATTTAGGTGAACAGGCTCAGTAGTCCAGGTTTCTTGTAAACACAAGAATCCAAAGGGACTAACAAACTCTACCCAAGAAAGATCCGAAGCCCTATCCCTAATCCGTGAAATGCTCCAGAATAGAAACTCAATCTTCCTTTGTGAACTATGTTTAGCAGCTGGTACCTTATTGCTAAATCCACCAGGAAGATCACAAATCTGCCTTGCAGGACTAGCTTCAGGGACTTCAATAATATCAGGGCCTAGGCTGCAGAGAGTGACTGCGGTACTGGCTTCAGGAACTTCGGGAATGACAGGGTCTGGGCTGCAAATAGTAACAGGACCGGTATCATGGTGCAGCCCAGGAACGATAACTGAGCCAGTAACATGGCGCAGCCTAGAATCGAAAGCTGGACTGCTGTCATTGAGTACTGGGGGTGTACAATCTGTCGGACGGACTGGTGCAAAGAATTTGCAACTCAGTCAGTCCACACCATCTAGGTCTCGTAAGCTTTTGTAATGATTGTGAAGAGGGATTTGGAACGGGTTAGATGACCCGGGATCAGGTGGAGCGCGAGGGTTGTTTAAATACTGGGTCCAAGGATCAGGATGAGCCGAATAAACTGGATGTACAAAATTAGCTGGCTGCGGGGCAAAAGGAGATCTGAAAACACGGTAATGACCCACGGGGTGATTACGTTGTCTCCTCATACAGTTGGCCTGCGGGTGCATTGGAGACCTAATCGAGCTTTCCGCATTGAATGCCCGCGACCCAGGATTAGCCAAAGGACTTAGCATACTTCTTGGATAGAAGTAAGGCAGTTCTCGGGATGTATTCAAGCTACTGCTTTTGGTGGAGGACCAATTTAGGATGTGGCTAGCCGCCCTTTTATCTTTAAAGCTAATTATAACAATATCCCCCATAATACTTTTTGGGGTAAGCCCCAGCCAGGCAAGTCGCCGTACCATTAGTATTTCTCCATTTAGGTAAAGAGGTAGGGGCCGATTCTGTTTTAGCCAATGGATGGCCTTGTTTTTAAGCTGAACTTGGTCTTCCCTCTTACCCGCCTCCAAAACTGGGACACCGGTAAGGATTACCACAAAAGGGGCTGCTTCAGAGGGCAAAGTGACTCTATGGCTTTTGGGAATATGGGGTCTAACAGGGTCATCTGCAGCAGTAGGTTTAGGTAATGGGCAAATGGGTGTCACACATCCCGTGGCGTCCTTCTCCAGCCTATTGGTGTCATGCCTTGGGACAGCGGTAGCCTGTAACGTGGCACTTTTGGGTTGTTTGGTGGATTTATCCTGGATCCGAGGAGCTGGGATCAGGGAAATAGTAGCAGTGGGAGTAGGGACAGGGGGTGCTCCGTCTGGGCCCTTAATGCTCATATGAGATGCCATAAGGGCCTTCTCTAGAACTCCCAGCTGAGCAGTTATCCTCTTAAGTCTCTCCACCAAGGGCAAAGTAAATGATCAAATCATTTTTTCAATACACCCCAGTAAATCTGGAACCTGCTGATCTGAAGAATAGGTGGAAGTAACAGGCGGAGGGGTTAATCGTAAGGGTTAGATAATCAGTCTTCTTAGTCTAAGGGGAGGAGATGACTTTATTTCTGCTTGTACCATGCCCCTTCCTTCTCCTTTTCTTGGGCGGAGGACCGTAACAGCGGTGTACTTCCGCAACTGCAGCCTGTAAATTGGGCTTAGAAGGAGGCTCAATCGTTACTTGCAGAGTGTCTCTCATAAGTTCCACCTCGTCTAACATGCTGTCCAGCGAGGCGTAAAGATTTATGTCCTGAAGTAGTAGGGGGATACTAGAATCAAGCAAAGGCTCAGGATACTTTGGACCTTCTGTACTGTTCATTAACAGAGGCATACCTGGAAGAATGGGGCCCAACGAAGACCTTTTGCTCTTGATGTGCTCAATCGAGCGGCGCCTGTTAGCGCGTCGCTCAGCTAGGGCTAGGTCCCTATCGACCGTTGAGGCCGCCCTGATGACAAAACTATCCTGCATCCCCCATTTAGCACCCCCCTCTACATATGATTTAGGGATGGGTGAGGACATCCTACAGTACGGAACAGGATAAGACAAAGAGGTGCTGACAATAAGGGATAATAAAGACCCGATAACAACAATGAAATGGTAAAAACAATAAAGTAAGTAAATACACAAAATTAAGAAATGGCACCAGGGTGAGGCAGTCCTTACTGAACTAACCTACACGGACAAACAACAAAAGAGATCGGCCCAGCCCGGCCTCCTCTAGCCTCCTCGGGCCACAGAAGGCCCGCCCTTTGCCCGGGATTAGCCTCGGGCTACGTCCCGCGCACGTCCCGCGCAGCGAAATGCGGTGCCAATTAAATAAGGGAGGGAAGTGGGGGCGGAGCACTCAGGGAGAGCGGGCCAGGTGTTAAGGCTCAGGTAGCAGGCACTCCTGGGAAATGGAGTCCCTCAATACACCGCTCGCAGCCCTGCAAGTGCTTTCATTACCCCACGTCGGTCCCTTCAGTCTTCAGTTGGTCCGTACAGAGACAGGCAGCGACGCGGGACCCGCGCAGCGGGTCCGGCAAGGAGTTGAAGTTCATGTAAAAACAGCGGTGATTCGGTCAGGCAGTGTCCCAGCAGGTACAAAGAAAGAGATCCAGTGTGCAGTGATGTACATGTAATCAGTGGCTTGGCAACTGATCCACATGTCTGTCGTTAGGTGGATAGTGTGAGCAGCACTATGCTGCAGAGCTTGTCCAAGCAATTCCAGCACATTGTGATGTAGAGCTGGAACAGCAACTTTGGTGAAAGAGGACTGACTGGGAAGCTTCCATTACAGACAGATGGCTGCCATAAATTCAAGAAAACCCACCCCTTCCACAAAGGAAAAAAGGAGGATGACCAGCGCTAACATTTTAGCCAGCTTTGCGTTGTACAAACGTGCCATTGGGTGGTAGCATTCATAATACCCTTCCTGTGTAAATATGCCAGAAATAGTCGCCTGGATTTATTTTCTTTTTTGGTGCCACTGATGCAGGTGGCGTTTTCAGAGCAGATGTTGGTAGGCTCAATGTGCATTAAAGTGTGTCAATCACTGTCCTCTCTTGCCTTGGTGTCTCAAACTGAGTCTTGTACTATTGCTTTGTTGCTGATGTGAGCAATGCTACTGCACTGCTGGGGAGAAATCTGCTTTGTGTAATGAAAATATCTTGCTCTTCTTCACCTTCCACTGTGATCTGATCAGATTCTCTGCTCAGCCTTTCACCACCTTCACTAACAGCACTTCTAGTTTTTTGGCCGCTAAGATGGCCTCCCACTGGATCATATTCTGCTTTCTCAAATGAGTTGTTTGGCTCCCAATACCATAGTTTGTACCAAGCTCACCCCAACTAACACTTGCTTTGCAAATGAAGCATATGGCAATGTTCACCTCCATCATGCTTACTGTAAAGAAGTCCCAAACTGGGGAGGTCAACTTTCTGACTCTGGTGCCACTGGCGATCTCGGATGAACTGGTAGTAGGTAGGCATTTTGATATTTGACTCTCTGTAGTAACTACTTCTACTGAAGTGATTGTGGATGTAGGTCACTGTCTGGACTTTGCAACTATAGACGTTGGCGGTGGTGGTGGTATCTGTGGTGCCACATCCCTCCCAGCAAGATGGGATGGGGTAATGTGAGTCTCCACTAGGGCTGGGCTAACATCCATGAAGAATGGCTCATCGTCATCCTCCTCTTTTACTTCTGCATCCATAAATCTAAGGCTTTCGGGAACATTGCTTTTCCCTAGTCTCTTGTGGCATGTCTCACTTTCAGACTGAGGCAGGATCCAAATGGTGTCTAGATCATCAGAAGTGGGCGGCTTGGGGAAGAAGATGATGCTCTAACTCTCCTTTTTCTTACTGGAGACCTGGAAGGCAATGGATCTTCTTCAGCATGAAGGTCAATCTCCTGACATCGGGAGGAACTACTATTTATGGTAGAAGCTTTTTTTGTCCACTTATCTGAGTTTCCTGCAACAATAGGGTACTACTTTGGAAAAGAAATAGGTCAACTTCATTACACAGCTCCTCTGTGTAGCTGTGATTAGACTGGCTGCAAAAGGTTATCAACCTGCGCACTCCCTTATGTGTATTGAAGTACTCTGTGATTATACAAAATTAAAGCATTGTTAGTGTGCTGTTTGGTTGGAAGGCAGCCAGCCCTGATAAATGATCAACCTCTGGTGGACACTCCACTAGTATTCCAAACGCACTACGTATTTAAAGTATTACCATTAGAAACAATTAATCCATTGTTATTAAACCTAGTAACCACTCATGAGAATCTTTTCAAAAAATGATCTTATCTTTCTTCAAGCTGTACATTTATTTTACAGATCCAAGAAAATGATAAATTTGTGCATGGTAGTGGATAGAACGAATACATCACCGTAATTATATGATGATTATAAGAACATAAGGGTACAATCAATCATGTAAATTGAAGCAAGACTCAAAAGACAGGCACATAATGAGAAAACGCTATTTGAAAAAAGCCCAATGCATTTCGGGGGGTTCCCTTCTTCAGGGGCACTGTAAGAAACAAAAGATTGTATCACCCATAGCGCTCCAACTCCTCAATAGTTGCACAGTCTGTCTCGCAGCGTAGCACTTATGCCACTTGCACCAATAAGCATAATCACACAGCGCTAGCCTCCATAACGTGCTGTAACGCTGAGCTCGGTCTGCTTTGCCTTGCCTTTCATTTATTTGACTGTCTGTGCCCGAATTTGATGATCAGTCTGTGCGTGTCATTTATACTTTGTGCCCCCATCTCTGCATTGGATTTGGCCGACTGCCATTTTGTTTAGTCTCTTGTTGTTGTTGTTGTGAAGCCTTCCCTCCCTGGATATCCACCCCGCCTCCCAGCTGCTCCGCCCTCGCCCCTCCCCCTCCACTATCCATATATGACCGATGTCAGTATGCGCAGCGTTCACGCGCAGCGATCGCGCCCCAGTTGCGCGGAAGGTGCACCAAAGGTAAGCCCGTCTACGCCCGTCCGCGCCTGGACCGCGCCAAGCACCTGACCCCTTGACCCTCGTACCACCCACCCCACCCGCATCACATACAACGCCTCCACCCTCTTAGCCCTAAACCCCGGCTGACACCCTAACTGCGCCCAAGCCGCTCCTGGACAAACCCATGGACCCTTCACTTGCAACTCCTGCAAGTATGACGGCACCAAGACCAACTCCTCATCCACCAACACCAAACAGAGACCTGACATCAACCACCTAAAATGCATCCTGCTCAACACCCGCTCGGTCCACAGACACGCCATCGACCTTTGGAATCTACTAGACATCATCTCTCCGGACGTCGCCTTCCTAACAGAAACATGGATGAACGCCTCCTCAGCCCCAGACATCACCATTGCCTTCCCGGAAGGCTACAAGATCATCCGAAAAGACCGCACCCACCATACAGGAGGAGGCATTGCTATCGTCCACAAGAATTCCATCCGCATCTCAACCAGCTCAGACGTCAACCTCGCTAGCGCAGAGCACCTTCACTTCCAGATCCACACCGATCCCAAGACCACACTCAGAGGCACACTCCTCTACAGGCCACCAGGACCCCGTGCACAATTCAGTGAAGACATCACTGACTTTATCACCCCACACGCCCTCCCCTCTGAGGAATACATTCTATTGGAAGACCTCAATTTCCACCTGGAAAAGAGCAACAACAGCAACACCACCACGTTTCTGGACAATCTCCCCAACCTCGGACTCAAACAACTTGTCAATACCCCCACTCACCACGCAGGTCACACACTCGACCCTATTTTCACCTCCAGCAAACATATCTCCTTCAGCCACACCACAGTTCTCCATTGGATGGGCCACAGCTGCGTTCACTTTGTCTACAAAAAGACCACAACCCACAACCATCCTCAACCTACTCTGCGAAGAAACTGGAACAATGTCACCATCGACCAGATCTCCTCATCGCTTCTTCATAACCCCCTGCACACTCCTCGAACCCCAACCAAGCAGCCATTAACCTCACTCAATGGCTAACCAACAGCGCCAACAACCTAGCACCTTTGAAAAAACGCCAAATCAAACTAGGCAGCAAAAACGCCCCCTGGTTCAACGATGATCTTAAGAAATCCAAGAAACTCTGTCGCTCCCTTGAGAAGGCCTGGAAAAAAGACCCAAACACCAGCACCAGGGACGCCTTCAAAAACGCCACACGCACACACCACCAACTGATCCGGACTGCCAAGAAAGCCGCATTCAAAGACCGACTAGACAACAACGCCCACAACAGCAAGGAACTATTCAACATAGTCAAAGAATTTACCAACCCCGCTGTCAACTCCAACGACATCACTCCCTCTCAAACCCTCTGCGACTCCCTAGCTTCCTTCTTCCTCGACAAAATCGCAGACATCCACAACAGCTTCAACAACCAACCCGGAGACCAACCCACCCAACCCTCTACCGTACCCTCACCCCCCCTTAACATCCTTACTGACTGGAACCCAATCTCCACCGAGGAAACCATCCGCCTGATGAACTCATCCACTCAGGATCCCCCACAGACCCTTGCCCTCACCACATCTTCAACAAAGCGGACTCCGTCATAGCACCACACCTCCGTGACGTCATCAACTGCTCCCTCAACTCCGCCACCTTCCCGGAAAGCTGGAAACACGCCGAACTCAGCGCCCTTCTGAAAAAACCCACAGCTGACCCCACCGAACTCAAAAACGACCGCCCCATCTCGCTCCTTCCATTCCCCGCCAAAGTCATCGAGAAAGCTGTCAACAACCAGCTCGCCGCCTTCCTCGAAACCAACAAATCCCTCGACTCCTCACAGTCTGGCTTCCGAGCCAAACACAGCACTGAGACCGCACTCATCGCAGCAACAGATGACATTCGAACTCTACTGGACAATGGAGACACAGTCGCCCTCATCCTCCTCGACCTCTCCGCAGCCTTTGACACAGTCTGTCATAGCACCCTGCTACAACGCCTCAGAAACATCGGATTCCAAGGAAAAGCACTGGAATGGATCACCTCGTTCCTTGCCGTCAGAACTCAGAGAGCCCGCCTCCCACCATTCAAGTCAGAGGCCACTGAAGACATTTGTGGCGTGCCACAAGGATCTTCACTCAGCCCCACCCTCTTCAACGTATACATGAGCCCCCTCGCGGCCATCGCACGCCAACACAACCTCAACATCATCTCCTACGCTGATGACACTCATCTAATCCTCTCTCTCACCAAAGACCCTAACACCGCCAAAACCAACCTACATGAAGGAATGAAAGAAGTAGCTGAGTGGATGAAACACAGCCGTCTGAAACTGAACTCAGACAAAACAGAAGTCCTTATCCTAGGTACCTCCCCCTCCGCCTGGGACGACTCTTGGTGGCCAGAGGCCCTTGGAAAAGCACCCATCCCGACAGACCACGCACGTAACCTGGGCGTCATCCTGGACTCCTCACTCTCGATGACCAGACAAGTCAACGCAGTTTCATCCTCTTGTTTCAACATTCTTCGCATGCTCAAAAAAACTTTTCGCTGGATCCCCACCGAAACTAGAAAAACGGTCACCCACGCACTGGTTACAAGCCGCCTGGACTACAGAAACACCCTATACACCGGAACCACCGCAAAACTCCAGAAAAAACTCCAACGCATCCAGAACGCATCAGCCAGACTCATACTAGACATCCCACGTAAAGACCACATTTCTGATCACCTGAAAAACCTCCACTGGCTTCCCGTCAATAAGAGGATAACATTCCACCTCCTAACCCACGCACACAAAGCACTTTACGAACTTGGACCCGAATGCCTCAACACACGACTTTCCTTCTACACCCCCTCCCGCCAGCTATGTTCTTCCAACCAAGCCCTTGCTGCTGTACCCCGCATCAACAAAACCACCATGGGAGGAAGATCCTTCTCCTACCTGGCGGCTAAAACCTGGAACTCACTTCCCACTCACCTTCGCCTCACTCAGAACCACCTAGCATTCAGAAAGCAACTTAAAACGTGGATATTCGACAAGTAATTCCCCACACTTCCTCAAGCGCCTTGAGACCCTCTGGGTATGTAGCACGCTATATAAATTAACTGACTTGACTTGACTTGAAAAGTTCATGCTAAATAGCTCAAAAAACTCATTTACAATCAATGTAAGCAGGCAGTTCTATTTACAATCAAGGTGGACAAAGCCAACAACATTGGATGGCACTATATGAGCTTATTTTAGAGGTCAAAAGTGACAAGAGAGATTGAAAAACAATTTGACTAGTAACTACGCCACCAATAGAACACCACGTGTATATAAAATATACAAGCCCCTGCCACCTCTTTAGATAAAAACACCCTTACTCCAAAAGAGACAGTCACATGACTAATTACGAAATCCCAAAGACACCACTCAGTGGAAGAACAGTAAACCACGTCCCTGTCTGCGACAGGACTCACTTGTACTGAAATAAGCAATCGAAGATCACTGAACATGATGAAAAATGAACCTGACGCGATGGCCCTGATAGAAAAATGAGAAAACCTGTCAGCTTATTTTGAATAGTACCTAATGCTCATGGAGTAAATCTGAATGACTCAAACTGCATCAGTGCACTTACTGTGATAAGTGACAGCTATGTGAATAATCTGTATTCTCACTGTGAATACAGTCAACTCTGAAGCTGCATCGATGCAGGCGACAATTAATGGGTCTTCAAACCTCTCGTGTGTACTCCTCACCAGTGTGTGGACACGCTCTGTGGGAAATAAATGAAATCCCTATGGATGTATTTCTCATGAGAATGTGCTTGTAATCCAAGCCTTCTGTGACGAAAACCTAAAATCCACCTCTCACTATAGCCAGAATCCATTACTCGAGGAACACCAACTAACGTATTGATGTATAAACCTGATTACATGCACTCGAAAATAGCACTCTAGTGCCTCAGCCAATCATCTAAAGAAGTTAATTGCTGAGTGTTAAATGACAGCGAAAAGCCCTCCCCTTTCCCCAAAGTGTAATAATTATCTTCTATGACGACTCACCCTGCATAAACAGCCTGTATCATGTATGGGGTTGACTCTAGCACACAATTCGACTCAACTACAGCAACGAGGATAACTGGTATCGTGAACTGGCTCACTCTTAGCTCCAAGTTTCCTTGTAACAAACGTCATTTGACAGTATCTCCAACTTAACTGAAAACAGAGCAGATACCAAAACCTATACAGATACACAATTCGAAGGTATATATTCGCTTATTGAGCAAACACCTTTGTTTAATGCACAAGGCAGTTCTATTCCACAACAACTGAAACAACTCAAGTTAACAGCCCAAAGAGCATTGAGTCAACGGCTACATGCTTCGACGTTGATCCAGTATCACAAGGTGCGAAGAATCCCGCATGGTTTACGTCTCCCCATCAAGCCTTCGTTATACAAATTCCAATATAAAAAAAGATTTATGGAAAAGTGGCAAGCAGTTCTAAACAAATGCTCACTGGATTTAATTTTGCTTCTCATTGAGGAACTATCAAAAACTATCAAAGAGTTAGAGGAAGAAATCCACATTATCAAAGCAGACTTGTCAACGCGTTGTGAGGCAGACTTTTGGAAGCTCACTCTGGAAGATCTCAACAGTAAGCTAGATTGTTACGGAAAAGACATACAAGAAAGAAAACTACGGAAATTCCGCAGGGATACAATTGATTATAAATTGAACGAGGTGTACACCTGGGCAGAGGTGTACGCCAAACAGCGTCCTTATCAAAAACCTACAACCTCGTCTCAAGAATCAATAGTATCTGACGCTGATTTGGACCCTTCACGACAGCCACTGCCTACTGGACAAGAAGTATCAGCATCTGGAACTAAAAACGGGGCTAGCACATCTACAGCACCGCCTTTTTTAGACAAGGCTCAAGGGGGAGGGAGACCTCCAGACGCCCTAAAAAAACAAGGAGGAGCCAAAGACAAAGACAAAGAAACAAAAGAAAGGGAAGCCAAGGAAAAAGAAGCGGAAGCTCGGAGCCTGAGGAGCAAGGGCAAACCCTCGTAATCAACATTTCTTCCAAGCAGTTATCTAGGTCTCAGGAAATGGTACTGAACAAAGGAACCTCTTTTGTACCGGTCCATCACACTAACAAATTAGAACTGGAAGTTTCTGTCTTCCGGTTTTTAAGAAACTTAAGGTTAAAACATTTTTTCACAAATGTAGTACCTTCTACTGACACACCAACAATGATTCCAGATGAAGACGACTCGGAATTAAGAGCATTCAAACCGAAAAGCATTTTTATGCCACCAGTGTCACATAAAATCCTCGACACCTTTGAATCATTGGTGCGACATGATCTAACTAAATTAAACTTGCATCTACGCATGCGGTCGAATTAGAGGAAAGATGAGATGGACATTTTACGTAGATTACGATCAGATGAACAAATAACTTTCCAAATGGCGGACAAGGGAGGCGCTTTAGTTGTAATGGATATCAGTTTTTACACACAGAAGGTCAATAAACATCTAGATGACGTTTCAACATATATTTCATTGGAAGAAGATCCGACCTCCAGTTTCATGGAAATTCTCAATCAGATTCTTGACAAAGCAGAAAATATGGCTTGGATTACATCTAAATTACGTAACTTTCTCACAGTACAATATCCAAGAAGACCGAGATTGTACATGCTCCCTAAAGTGCACAAGAATTTGAATAACCCACCTTTTCGACCGATAGTGTCAGGTTGTGATTCTATTTTTTCTCCAGCGGGCCAATTGATTGATTATTTTTTGCAAAAATTTGTGCAATCTTGGCGTAGTTACGTAAAAGATACTACTCATTTTCTGAACTTGTTGCAGCAAGTACAAGAGGAATACAGTCCCAACTGGTTGATGTGCACTATATATGTAACTGCTCTCTACACCTCAATTCCCTTAAAAGAAGGAGTTGAAGCCTGTGAGTGGGCTCTACTAAAACTACCAGAATTACCAGTCAACAACATTTTTATTCTTGAATTGCTGATATTTTGCTTACAACACAGTTATCTGGTATGGCAAGACAAATTTTATCTACAAGTGAGCGCAACCTCCATGGGTTTTTCGGGTGCACCAGAGTACGCCAATACCTTCATGGCGCAATTCGAGGACACACACATTTTCAATCAAGAAGTCTGGTTTACCAATCTAGCGTTTTACTTTAGATTCATCGACGACATTTTACTAGTATGGAAGAGTTCTCAAATTTTGCTGGAACAAATGATTGGTGAATTGAATATTAAACATGAGAGAATCAAATTTACTCATGAGATCAATCAACATACCATTCACTATTTAGATGTAATGATCACTCAAAGGGATAACAAGCTTGAGACACAAGTATACACAAAACCAACAGATAGAAACAATCTGCTACTGTATACAAGCTTTCATCCACCTTCTCTAATAAACAACTTACCGTACTCACAGATGTTGAGGGTGAAACGAATTACATCGAATATATCTAAGTTACAATCAGCATTACAACATCAGCAAGAGAAATTTAACGAAAGAGGCTACCCTGAAGAAATCCTATCGGCAGCCTTGAGTAAGACTGAATCAAAACAACGAGAAATGTTACTACTCACTAAATCTAAAGAGAAAACAAACAGACACGTTTTCGTGTCTAAATATTCATCAAGATCTCAAGCTATCAAACACATCATTAAATCGAGATGGGAATTGTTGAGGCAAGAACCTGATTTCAAGGGACTATATGATGAGGAACCTCTTTTCGCTTATACTCGAAGCAAAAATATAAAGGAAATCCTAACTTCTCAAACAGTTGAGATTCAACAACAATATCAAGGAATGCGTAAATGCCATAATTGCGTTCATTGTAATAATGTTATGACTGGAAATGTGATCCATCACCCACAGTCGGGAAAAGAAATATCACTTAAATACAATGGAGATTGCAACAGTTCCAACCTAATTTACACTATCAAGTGCCCATGTGGAAGTTTATATGTAGGTAAAACTTCTAGAAAGATAAAAGTTCGCATAACAGAACACAAGAATACATTTAGAACTAAGTCCACTAAGTCCTATATTGCAACACATTGGTTAGAGCATCAACACACTAACGCTCAGCTCAGGTTTACTATACTAGAAATTATAGCAGTCAAACCAGATCAAAATCCCACAATAGTCTTGGCACAAAGAGAAGCCTGGTGGATAAAATATCTGCAGACATTGGTACCCAATGGGCTTAATGATAGAATCGAACTGCAATGTTTTTTGTAACTATTTTATTGTCCATAATACTTACAGGAATACAATAGGAATCATGGAGTTTAACCTATTGTTTCTCATAATATTGCTTGAGCTGTTATCAGTAATGTTTGTAAATGAGCTTATCTTCAGGTCAAATAATCATTTATTTTTTCCTCACTATCTGCTTTTTCCCATCACCTGTCCACGCACCTTTGGTCCTCATATCCCTAAACATATTGTCAGTTCTGCGCATGTAGACACTTTTGGTAAGTCAGATTACATCTCGCTCGTTTTTGAGACCCTGAGAGCATATTTTTCAGGTCAGTTTTAGTGATCTACAGTGGTACTATCATTTTTGTTTCAATGTTGCAATAATGGAGCATTCACGCATCCAGTGCTTGAGCAGTAATCCATTCAGAATGCAGGCAGAGGAACAGGCGACTCTGTTTTCAGTAATTTGCTCGTTTTTTCCCCCCTCTTACTTATCCTGACATCACAATGCGTTGTTGCTGTCAGGTTCATCAATTTATATTGGCGTATCCAACAGCATTGTTTCAATTACTTGGACTCGGGTACCTTTGCTATGCTCTTTTGGGTGGCTGATTTGTGGTATTTACATCACAGCGACTTTCGTTTTTTAACTTGAGATTCAGTAATAGGGACCAGTAATGGCGCCTAATACATAGGTGTAAACAGTAAACTCTAGAAACAGTTTAATTGGCATTCACTTTTACCACAAGTTCATTGCAGCGCATACATAGTACTCTTTGAATATGATGGTCCCACCTCGGAGGCTACTAGCAGTCCTCTTTCTTTGCGAGCTTTTCATTAGAAGTAGCGCCCACCAACCGGAAGGGAGTAGCGAGAACGGACTCGATTCCGGGATCACGAATTCACACGCGTCGGACTTTCTACGGTAAGCAAGCAACCCACGCTTAGATAGAACTGGGTTATAGTAGCGGAACAGGATTCTGTGGTTCTAAACTAGTTTTTCGTGTCATACAGACTTGGAGCTAAGAGTGAGCCAGTTCACGATACCAGTTATCCTCGTTGCTGTAGTTGAGTCGATGTGTGCTAGAGTCAACCCCATACATGATATAGGCTGTTTATGCAAGGTGAGTCATCATAGAAGATAATTATTACACTTTGGGGAAACAGGAGTGCTTTTCGCTGTCATTTAACACTCAGCAATTAACTTCTTTAGATGATTGGCTGAGGCACTAGAGTGCTATTTTCGAGTGCATGTAATCAGGTTTATACATCAATACGTTAGTTGGTGTTCCTCGAGTAATGGATTCTGGCTCTAGTGAGAGGTGGATATTAGGTTTTCGTCACAGAAGGCTTGGATTACAAGCACATTCTCATGAGAAATACATCCATAGGGATTTCATTTATTTCCCACAGAGCGTGTCCACACACTGGTGAGGAGTACACACGAGAGGTTTGAAGACCCATTAATTGTCGCCTGCATCGATGCAGCTTCAGAGTTGACTGTATTCACAGTGAGAGTACAGATTATTCACATAGCTGTCACTTATCACAGTGAGTGCACTGATGCAGTTTGAGTCATTCAGATTTACTCCATGAGCATTAGGTACTATTCAGAATAAGCTGACAGGTTTTCTCATTTTTCTATCAGGGCCATCGCGTCAGGTTTATTTTTCATCATGTTCAGTGATCTTCGATTGCTTATTTCAGTACAAGTGAGTCCTGTCGCAGGCAGGGACCTGGTTTACTGTTCTTCCACTGAGTGGTGTCTTTGGGATTTCGTAATTAGTCATGTGACTGTCTCTTTTGGAGTAAGGGTGTTTTTATCTAAAGAGGTGGCAGGGGCTTGTATATTTTATATACACGTGGTGTTCTCTTGGTGGCGTAGTTACTAGTCAAATTGCTTTTCGATTTCTCTTGTCACTTTTGACCTCTACAATAAGCTCATATAGTGCCATCCAATGTTGTTGGCTTTGTCCACCTTGATTGTAAATAGAACTGCCTGCTTACATTGATTGTAAATGAGTTTTTTGAGCTATTTAGCACGAAATTTTGAAACATATTGCTGCAATGAGTGATACAATCTTTTGTTTCTTACAGTTCCCCTGAAGAAGGGAACCCTCCGAAATGCATTGGACTTTTTTCAAATAGCGTTTTCTCATTATGTGCTTGTCTTTTGAGTCTTGCTTCAATTTACATGATTGATTGTACCCTTATGTTCTTATAATCATCATATAATTACGTTGATGTATTCGTTCTATCCACTACCATGCACAAATTTATCATTTTCTTGGATCTGTAGAATAAATGTACAGCTTGAAGAAATATAAGATAATTTTTTTTAAAGATTCTCATGAGTGGTTACTAGGTTTAATAACAATGGATTAATTGTTTCTAATGGTAATACTTTAAATACGTAGTGCGTTTGGAATACTAGTGGAGTGTCCACCAGAGGTTGATCATTAGACTGGCTGCCTCAGTGACAGCTATGGGCTTGGGCCTAAGTTGGGGTTGGTCCACTAATGCGGGGGTGCTGCTCCTAGCTTGCTTCCCAGAGGCTGATGTGGCAGGCAAAGTTTTGTTTTCCACAAAAAAGGTCTGGGTTGACATATGATTGGTGGTAAGCGTCTTTTTCCTCTCACCGGCCACTATCATGGTAGTACCTTTCTATGGGGCCATCTTGAAGCTGTCAGTTAACAGTGGCACTTAGCTTCACAAGTTGAAGAGATGTCCCTGATGTGTGGGTAACGCATCACGTTTGCACAGGCCTTCTATCTGGCAGTACTGTGGGTGATTTTGTCTTGAGTGCACCTGAATAAAAAGGAGCAAGCAGAACATCAGTGAAACATGGTATTGTTGCAGTTCCATTAGTAGGACAAACAAACAATATCATTTAGTGTGGTCACTGGATACTCTTATTAATAATTCACAATACGGTGTATCCATTCGTAAAACAGAAAATCCCACCAACATAATCTTTCATGGTGAACACTGAGAAAGGATAAGATAGAGGAACAACAACAAGATACAGATGTACCTGTTTGCTTTTATGTGCATCACGTGATATATGGCACTGAGGGAGGTGCAGGTGGCAAATGACAATGGAATAATATTTAGACAATTTATGCTGTTGTGCACCTATAACAAACATGAGGTTGATTCCTTGATGCCAGATGTTATGAAAATGGTTAAAAAAACTTTAAAATAATAATAATAATAATTTAACAACTAATTAAAGATTTAAAAATGATCAAACAAATCTAAAAAAACGAAAATTTAAAAAATACAATACCAAAATATATAAATAAGTGAAGTTATTGTCAAAGATACAATAATAATTGATTAAACTGCTATCTTATTGCTCAATCATCCATGCAAGCATATGGGAAATGGCCACATTGGCTGGACGTACAAAATGGCTGCCTGCCACTGCCACATGGTTAACACAACCAACACTGAACAAGAAGGAATTGGTAACAAAGAAAAGACATACAGTCCTATGGCAACATCCCACTAGCTACACAAAATGGCCAGAAACACAACAGGGGTGCAGAGGAGATTAAAATACCAGTAAAGGTTGACTCCCCTCTCAAGAATCAGAAATACAGAACTGGAACCTTTGGGTCTGTTGAACTAGTCAATGAATCATGCCCATATCACAGGAAAGAGACACAAAGGAAAGGGGCATCCCTTTTATAGAATGGTTTCCCTCACCAACACGAGGGTGGCATGCTTTATCATTGGGGATCCTCCTAGTGTTGTGAGACCTAGTCATGACACAGGTAGGTAGGAGATCAGGGATGTTTTCAAGCTAGGAGGTATACTCTAAGTACCCAATTGATGAACAAGGGATGTTCAGGACAGTAGGACAAAATAATGGAAGGTGATTTAAAACTAACTTCAGTGTTGACAAATATGATATTTTATTCAGGCTTCCCTGTGCTAGGATTAAAAACATTGTGGCACTGCAAGGAAAATTAGACCCACTTGTTCATGAATGAGGTCAACATGTTTCAGCTAGTGACCAGAACGGTGTTGTGGCTTTCTTCAGGACAAAGAAAAGTGCTGCTTCTTGTAGGCTCAACAAAAAAGAACTTAATAGAATAAAAGGTATTTATACAACACCCGCCAGTGATCCAATGAAGCATCAGTAGGCAAAGGATTCACTGGTGGTACCTGCAGGAATGCTAATCAGAAAAATATATTCATATACAACGTTAGAAAACATACAGTTATAGGTACAATGTTGATATACATAGTTGCTACATGTTGACAGGTAGTTATCTAGCACGGTCATAGTTGTATCACAGTTGCCATTCAGTTTAGAAAAGATCTAGTTGAATAAAGCGTACTCGCTGTTGCCGGGTGTTGCACTGCAACCGACTAGTGCATGGGGTGAATGCCAGGGAGGGGTATTTTACCTACCCCAAAGTAGTAGCCAAGGGAACAATAGGGAAGGGAAGAAAAACAAAGAGACAAGGATCCATGAAATGTAAAGGAGAATAGTCATTGGTCTGTAAACTTTTGATAGCGGTTTTTATGTATGAGTTGAGTGCACTCATTGTGCGGCATCTCTATTACAGAAAGAAGGGATATGAATGAAGGTGCAGCACACCACTGGAAACAGGGGGGGCATCTGACTTACTTCATACCCATCGATGGTCCAATTAGAACAAGCTGATATTTAGATTGTTACTGCGCATGGAGTCGTGATTTTCTATATGTGGTGGAGGGCTTCTGCAATATTGTGTGCTTTAGGGATATTATTCATAGTTAACACAGTGATCCCAGTGCCAGCATTGCTCTCTCATAGGAGTGTGCTCTCGACTCCACCATGAACCACACAACCTGCGGGGCCCAGGTATGGTGACCAGTTGATCTTAGAGGTGTCAGCAGTTCCCAATTAAAAAGGCTATGTAGATCATTTGCCGATACGAGCCTGCTTATAAAATCGCGTGCATTGGAGAATACATATATGTCATGTAATGTATGTGCAAAGGGGTGTTGGAAATCTAGCTTCCATGCATGCATACCGAATAGGGTTAGGTGAACTTCAATGTGCCGGCAGACAGCTTACCATGCTGATTGCATAAGAATCAGATGTGGAAGAGATTTGTTTAACATGTAAAGTAGTCAGCATAGCCTAGTAGTGACGGCTCAGGATTCATAAGGTGGTGCACCCAGAGCCTGCAGTGTTATTTAAAAACAATGTGTACAGTTAAAGTATTGCTGAGATTATGTGTACAGATACACTAATAGTTTCACGGGAGTGATACCCACGGGATATTATCATTTAATCCTCTCATATCACTCTGCAGTCTGAGTACCCACCGCTGTTCTATAATAAGGAGAAGTCTGAAGATGTTGGTCACTGTGGATGAAAAATAGAGTTTGTCATGGACCGTCAAAATCAAGTCTTCAGGTAAATGTCCTTTCTCAGTAAAGTGATTGCTTAATTTCGTAGACATATGTTTGCATCTAACGGTGATCTTGTGTTCCAAAATGCGGGTCTTAATTTTGTGCATTATCATGCCCACATATTTGAGTCTACCGGAACAGGATATGAGGTTTATTAGTTTGTCACTATTGTAATTAGTGTGTGTCGTGAGTTGCCAAGGCCTTCCCGTCCCAATCTCAATATTTGTTGTAGTCATAGTATGTGCGCAGACACTATATGAACTACATGGAAAGTGTCCCTTGGCAGGTGGGAGTCCCCTGTTTCCAGGGGTGTGCTGTGCCCTCATTTCCGTCCCCTATTTCTGTAATAGAGTGGGTTTATCTCATACACACAAACAGCTATCAAACGTTTACAGACTAATTACTATTCTCTTTTATGTTTCTATGGATCCTTGTCTCTTTGTTTTTCTTCCCTTCCCCCTTGTTCCCTTGGCTATCAACTTGGTGCACACTAGACATGGAGAGATTGATACCAACATGCAGGATACGCTTTGTAGGTTCACAACTGCCAAAGGACACTGCTCATGTGGGTCATGTAGTCTCTGCCAAAACAGTGCCAGAGCAGGCAGAAAGGACATAAATGCACCATCTTTCTTGAATATGGTGCCTTTATGCCTTTTCACTTTGGCGTAGGGTTGCACAGCAAGGTAACTTGCTGTGCTGCCCTCTGCCACAATGCTATAAATAAGGCCCTTGCAATATTGATGTTCACTACATCTCTGGAATTTGATATTAGTTACATTCTGGAGCCACTGATTGTTACACTGTGTGAAATTGTTGCTCCTGACAGCCTGCCTATATTGGTGCTATTTATACCTTGTAAGAAAGGAATGCTTTTAATACCTGTTGCCATGCATTCATAATATTGTGAGAGGGGAATCTGATTCACATTTACTGTGTGGTGTGATTGCTTCACATTACTATTAGGTTCCTTAAAACATAACACTTTCTTGGCTCATTGATGCGCATACGTCCTAGAGCCACCGAAAAATGTTGTCTGAGTACATTGATGCATAGACTGCCTAAAGAAAATAAATGCATTTATTGACATGGCATGTTGATGTATTTACCGAGTTGGATTTTATAGGTATGTACTATGTAGACTAATTTATTCTCCATGTGCTTCTCTGGTCTATTGATCCAGATAATGCCTGGGATCACTGATGCTTACAATGTCTCTGCCACCTTTTACATTGAAAGATAATTGATGCTGCATTCCTTGAGACCATCATTGCTCATACTGTTCACTGGTGATTATTTCCTTACTTTTAATGTAGTTGACTCCATCTGTTAAAGACTCTTTTACATTTTTGGGCTATTGTTTATTATAATGAAATATTGTTATTTCAGCATTGTTTCTGTTTTCTGTGATATCCATTTCTGAGTTGTCATTGCAATCATATTTCATATGATTAGTAAACATTTGGAGACATTAAACCTATTGTGATGTTTAATCAAGTGCTGTAAAACCATGTTATTTACACAGCAAGTTGTCATGATCTTCCGGTTGTTGACATAGTCCTATCAAAGAAATAATGTTTTGACGTCATTCAGTGTTTCTAATTTTCTTGAATCATTATTGCTCCTTTTTGAACACTTAATGTTAACGCCAATTAATTTGTATCTCATACACAGAAGTGAACACATCCCAATCAACATATACCTGACATGAAGCACCTGGAGCAGTGATTTATTTGATTAGATGGCCTTGTTAAAAAATATATGTGGGCCAAACAATTAGGAAATTAAAGACTTGTATTGGTAAAAAGTCTGAATATGCAGATGATCTGTAAAGCATTTTCTCTTCATAACATAGGAATAAAGATGCACAAAAAGTATATTTGACATTAATTGTGTGTGTTAATTAAAGTTAGACACATTTTTTATGTGAAAAACAAAATTATTGATATTGTTAATTCTTGGTTAATTTCATACATAATGTGTTATTTCTAAAAATGGAATAGTATCTTAAATGAATATTGTTATTATCTAATTTTTTGTAAACTGCACATATTTCTTTTAAAGTTACACCACTACTTCAATACAAAGATAAATATATATATATATATATATATATATATATATATATATATATATATTCACAGAAAAAACCATAGGTTATAGACCATATATAGTTAGGAATTTGCATTTACAAAACCTTGAAAATTCACTGAAAAAACCATAGGTTATAGACCATATATAGTTAGGGATTAGCATTTAAAAAACCTTATTTTATTTGCACAAAACCATTGAAATTCCATATATAGTTAGTTGCACTAACTATATATCGCGGACCCGCAATCCACTGCTAATAATGTCACATATTACATCATTCATGACATGGTCAGTGACATCACTGATGACATCTCAAATGACATCACTGATGACATCACTGATGACATCATTGATGACAACACCCAGTGACTGTATGTTTCTGTAAAGTTAAAATATGTCTTACATATTGAAGAATGAGTGGATGTATAAGTGTCTGGATGAAGGATTTAGTAGGTGCATGACTGACTGTATGAGAGAATGATTAAATGTGTCTCACTGAGTGTATGGGTTAGTGATTAAAGTGTCTTAATTTGGCAATCATTATTTATGTTGTTCTGTAAACTGCTGCATGTTTAAATCAGTAGCTATATCAGTAACTATATGGGTTATTGAATGGTTGCCCAAGTATTTGTATGGGAGACTGAGTATGTGTGTGGGTGGCTGGGAGGTGTATAACTCCGTGCATAGATGTGTGAGCAGTTGATTCCCTAGGTGTATGGGTTCAAAAGTGCATGTAGAAACAGCTGTATGGACAGTTGACTGTGTGCATGAGTATATTGGTGAGTGAATGGATATCTCAGTGCTACATGTCAAAGTAAGTACATATGTAAAACACACTCCATGTGAGAGTTGACATATATAAATAACTGAACATAAGAGCCAGTGAATGTGTGAGTGGCTGTATGAATCATTGTGAACTTGTATCAAGGATTGTATAAGAGAGTAAATATGTGTTACTATATGTTTGAATAAGTAAGGTGTGTATAACTGTATAGTTGAGGAAATGGAGATGTGATTGATTCTTTGCATGACTGACTAGGTGTGTGAGTAACTCCATGGATGTGTGACAGTCTGTGAGTGCCTGTTTACACTGAGTGTATCTAAGGTTATATTAGAGTCTGAAGATGTATTATCACATAAATGATATCATCAGTGATGTAATCAGTAATGTCAAATGAGATGTCAGTGATGTCATCAGTGATGTCATTTGAGATGTCATCAGTGATGTCATCAGTGATGTCATTTGAGATGTCATCAGTGATGTCATCAGTGATGTCACTGGCCATGTCATGAATGATGTAATATGTGACATCATTAGCAGTGGATTGCGGGTCCGCGATATATAGTTAGTGCAACTAACTAAATATGGAATTTCAATGGTTTTGTGCAAATAAAATAAGGTTTTTTAAATGCTAATCCCTAACTATATATGGTCTATAACCTATGGTTTTTTCAGTGAATTTTCAAGGTTTTGTAAATGCAAATTCCTAACTATATATGGTCTATAACCTATGGTTTTTTCTGTGAATTTCATTGGTTTTTTAAAAGCTAATATCTATAGCTGTAAAATATATTCTTTATTAAGTGACGTATCACGTAGCCCGTGAGACGCCTCATGATGCATCGCATAACCGTGACGTATCGTCTCTGCAGCGCAAACCAAACCCAAAACGTAAGCGCGCCAGAACACGCTTAAAGATATATATATATATTTTTTAACCTTAATTAGACAAAAGCCACGCGTGCACATATCACAAACGTTCAAAAAACACAATATGTCGGACTCCCGTTACGCTGCCGGTTAGCTGCCCGGTTAACATACCAGGAAGCACCTTTACCGCGAAAAATCGCAATTTTTTTTTCTTATGCCCCGCAGGGAACTTTAATAGCCCCCTCATCAATCCTAGGGGTTCAGGAGGGGTCTGCCTTACCCCTTTCATTCATTTACACCTTTTTTTTTCCACCTCTTGTCTCTCGATCTCTCGATCCTACCGAGAGACAAGATGGCGGCCGCTCCGGACTGTTTACAATGTTGACAGCAAATCAGCTACTCCTCAGACTCCCGTTACACTGCCGGTTAGCTTCCCGGTTAGCTGCCCGGTTAGCTGCCCGGTTCGCGTACCAAGATGCGTCTCTACGGCGAAAAAAATCGGATTTTTTTTTTTTTTGGGGCCCCGCGTGGCTCTATAATATCCCCCTCATCAATCCTAGGGGGTCTGAAGGGGTCTACCTTGCCCCCTTTCCTTCATTTCCCCCTTTGTTTTAGCCTCCTCTTGTCTCTCGGTAGGTACCGAGAGACAAGATGGCGGCCGCTCCGGACTGTTTAGAATGTTGACAGACACCGGAGAGCCAATCAGCTTCGCTTCGCAAAGTTCCGATACGCGAAAAGTACGCGAACCGGAGCGCAGCCCGGAGCGCTGTTACAGATATATATCTTGTTTTAAACGTTAATTTCTCAAAATCCACTGAAGCACATATATTGAGACCTAGCAAAGGCACATCGGGCTAACAGTCCCTACAATTTTGCCAATATATATTACCTACTGGCGATAGCCAGTAGGTATATATAGTTAGGATTTTTTCTCTATGGAACGTTTGAAAATTCTATGCCTAATAACTTTGGCGTTTGTGGACGGAATTGGCTGAAATTTTCAGGAAAATGGCACATTTTTTTTCTGAGCAGCTCCTGGAAATTTGGGGGGGGTTCGTCAAGGGGGGGCCGAGAAAAAAGGGGGGTCCCAAAACGCGTTTTTCCCATGTTAATTTCCATAGGGCGGTTGGCCTCACTTTTAGCCCGAACGGCTGAATGGATTTCCACGAAACTTGGCAAAATTGTAGGGACTGTTAGCCCGATGTGCCTTTGCTAGGTCTCAATATATGTGCTTCAGTGGATTTTGAGAAATTAACGTTTAAAACAAGATATATATCTGTAACAGCGCTCCGGGCTGCGCTCCGGTTCGCGTACTTTTCGCGTATCGGAACTTTGCGAAGCGAAGCTGATTGGCTCTCCGGTGTCTGTCAACATTCTAAACAGTCCGGAGCGGCCGCCATCTTGTCTCTCGGTAGGATCGAGAGACAAGAGGAGGCCAAAACAAAAGGGGAAATGAAGGAAAGGGGGCAAGTTAGACCCCTTCTGACCCCCTAGGATTGATGAGGGGGATATTATAGAGCCACGCCGGGCCCAAAAAAAAAAAAAAAAAAATCCGATTTTTTCGCCGTAGAGACGCGTCTTGGTACGCGAACCGGGCAGCTAACCGGGCAGCTAACCGGGAAGCTAACCGGCAGTGTAACGGGAGTCTGAGGAGTAGCTGATTGGCTGTCAACATTGTAAACAGTCCGGAGCGGCCGCCATCTTGTCTCTCGGTAGGATCGAGAGACAAGAGGAGGCCAAAACAAAGGGAGAAATGAAGGAAAGAGGGCAAGGTACACCCCTTCTGACCCCCTAGGATTGATGAGGGGGATATTATAAAGCCACGCGGGGCCAAAAAAAAAAAAAAAAAAATCCGATTTTTTCGCCGTAGAGACGCGTCTTGGTACGCGAACCGGGCAGCTAACCGGGCAGCTAACCGGGAAGCTAACCGGCAGTGTAACGGGAGTCTGAGGAGAAGCTGATTGGCTGTTATCATTGTAAACAGTCTGGAGCGGCCACCATCTTGTCTCTCTGTGGGATCGAGAGACAAGAGGTGGAAAAAAAAAAGGTGTAAATGAATGAAAGGGGTAAGGCAGACCCCTCCTGAACCCCTAGGATTGATGAGGGGGCTATTAAAGTTCCCTGGGGGGTGAAAAAAAAAAATTGTGATTTTTCGCGGTAAAGGTGCTTCCTGGTACGTTAACCGGGCAGCTAACCGGCAGCGTAATGGGAGTCCGACATATTGTGTTTTTTGAACGTTTGTGATATGTGCACGTGTGGATTTTGTTTAATTAAGGTTAAAAAAATATATATATATCTTTAAGCGTGTTCTGGCGCGCTTACGTTTTGGGTTTGGTTTGCGCTGCAGAGACGATACGTCACGGTTATGCGATGCATCATGAGGCGTCTCACGGGCTACGTGATACGTCACTTAATAAAGAATATATTTTACAGCTATAGATATTAGCTTTTAAAAAACCAATGAAATTCACAGAAAAAACCATAGGTTATAGACCATATATAGTTAGGAATTTGCATTTACAAAACCTTGAAAATTCACTGAAAAAAACATAGGTTATAGACCATATATAGTTAGGGATTAGCATTTAAAAAACCTTATTTTATTTGCACAAAACCATTGAAATTCCATATATAGTTAGTTGCACTAACTATATATCGCGGACCAGCAATCCACTGCTAATGATGTCACATATTACATCATTCATGACATGGTCAGTGACATCACTGATGACATCACTGATGACATCTCAAATGACATCACTGATGACATCACTGATGACATCTCAAATGACATCACTGATGACATCACTGACATCTCATTTGACATTACTGATTACATCACTGATGATATCATTTATGTGATAATACATATTCAGACTCTAATATAACCTTAGATACACTCAGTGTAAACAGGCACTCACAGACTGTCACACATCCATGGAGTTACTCACACACCTAGTCAGTCATGCAAAGAATCAATCACACCTCCATTTCCTCAACTATACAGTTATACACACCTTACTTATTCAAACATATACTAACACATATTTACTCTCTTATACAATCCTTGATACAAGTTCACAATGATTCATACAGCCACTCTCACATTCACTGGCTCTTATGTTCAGTTATTTATATATGTCAACTCTCACATGGAGTGTGTTTTACATATGTACTTACTTTGACATGTAGAACTGAGATATCCATTCACTCACCAATATACTCATGCACACAGTCAACTGTCCATACAGCTGTTTCTACATGCACTTTTGAACCCATACACCTTGGGAATCAACTGCTCACACATCTATGCACAGAGTTATACACCTCCCAGCCACCCACACACATACTCAGTCTCCCATACAAATACTTGGGCAACCATTCAATAACCCATATAGTTACTCATATAGCTACTGATTTAAACATGCAGCAGTTTACAGAAGAACATAAATAATGATTGCCAAATTAAGACACTTTAATCACTAACCCATGCACTCAGTGAGACACATTTAATCATTCTCTCATACAGTCAGTCATGCACCTACTAAATCCTTCATCCAGACACTTATACATCCACTCATTCTTCAATATGTAAGACATATTTTAACTTTACAGAAACATACAGTCACTGGGTGTTGTCATCAGTGATGTCATCAGTGATGTCATTTGAGATGTCATCAGTGATGTCATCAGTGATGTCACTGACCATGTCATGAATGATGTAATATGTGACATCATTAGCAGTGGATTGCTGGTCCGCGATATATAGTTAGTGCAACTAACTATATATGGAATTTCAATGGTTTTGTGCAAATAAAATAAGGTTTTTTAAATGCTAATCCCTAACTATATATGGTCTATAACCTATGTTTTTTTCAGTGAATTTTCAAGGTTTTGTAAATGCAAATTCCTAACTATATATGGTCTATAACCTATGGTTTTTTCTGTGAATATATATATATTTAAAATCAATTTAGTTTCTGCAAGCGCTGAAACGCCGCCTTGACACGACCTCTTGCGATGTGGGCTCGTGCTGGGTGGCGAGCCCTGCAATTCATTCGTAATTTCACACGCTCCTCTCAGTTTGAAAAAGCACGAGCCCAAGTGCATCCAGAAGTATTTATTTCAGCAAAATGAGTGATGTCACTGACCATGTCATGAGTGATGTAATATGTGACGTCATCAGCAGTGCATTGCAGGCCCGCAAGTTATAGTGAGTCCAACTAACTATAACGTGGGAATTTCAATGGTTTTATGTCAGTAAAATTTCCAGCTAACCTATGTTTTTTTCAGTGAATTATATATATATATATATATACATATGCTTTGCGAAAAGGCTCCTACTGGTGATCCCTCGCTTTCAAGGGGTGGCTGGTGTCTGGCGGAGCAAGCCGAAAATAATATCATCCAAAAAACGCCGTTGCAAACCAGCACTCGAGTAAAAGAAGAACCACAGGTCACAGGGTTAGTCCGTAAAAAGTGTAAGGTTTATTAACATCATAAACCCAACGTGACGCGCTTTGCGCTCCCCTGAGTGCTTGTTCACACACATTCTCCATAAAGGTTTGTATATTTAAACCCTTTACAAAAATAGGTAGTAATGGAGAGAGGACTGTACATGAGCGCCATCTTGAACTGGTGTATAACATAATAGTAAATTACTTCGGTATTTGCATTTCCAATTGCATAGTGTGCAATTACTTTGAATCTGTGACAATAAATACATTGTCAGTACATGTTATTACTACAGGGAATATTTCTCAGTGAAAAAATATTTCAGGTCAGAATTACTGTTGTGTCCATGAGAATTGTTGTGCTGAGGCAATCGAGACACGTGAACAACAAGTTTTCAATTGGCGACATGGCCTTCCTTCAAGGTCTGTAATTTAATGTTAAGGCATATTTTTCTTGATGTTGCAGATAACATGAGAGAGAAGCTCTCTGTGGCAAGACATTTTTCTGAAATACATTTTTCCAACCCAGCCGAAATGAGCTTCCATATATTGGAACAAATTGAGAGAAGTCCCCGGGGGAGAGATAGGACCCTGAAATTGAGACAAAAGGAGTCTAAATATATTATTGAATTCCAAACTAAGACACCGGGGGGCCTCAACCAGGATGAGGAGCTAGCAGTTCACCTTAAAGTATAGCAATTCATTTTGTGTTAGCTTCTCTCTCATGTTATCTGCAACATTATGCTTCTTCCTTCGACCAGTATGCACTGTTTATTTATTTAAGATGTTTTTAGTGAGATTTTCAAACTTGTTGAGCACTGAATTTTGGCATTTTATGTCTCTTTTTTACAGATTTTGTTCCACATTGAACTCGACAGCAATTAACTTTTTTCACTCGTCTTGCCATAGAATGGACATTCACTTTTGGGAGCACTTTATCTCTTCTCTTCACTTGACATCTAGGCAGTTTCCGATATGGTAGGCCCCATCATTGGGGGCAGCCATACACCTTGGACTAGGTACTGAAATTTCCCCTTTGGAAAGCTCCCTCACGTGTGTTGTGGTACTTGACCGTTACAACGCATCAGACAACCTTGGTTTCCTGCCCCGTTGTCCCTGTGTATTTTACAGACATAGACCCATGGTCAGCATGTACCGAGTGCACAAATCCATTATGTACATTTTTTAATTAATATTGGCTTACATCTGTTTACCAATGTGGGTGTATTTATCATGGTCACCTCTTTGACCCAAGGTCAACATGCACCGATTGCTTCCAACTACTTGTACAAATTTATCTTGCACGTTGGGCTGTATGTACATACAAATTGCACGTACTTGGTTTACGCTGGCATACATATATGCAGGGTGTCAAACTTCTTTTCCAGGCAATGCGCATTGGTACTGGGTTGGGATTCCACCGCTACGATGTATTTTCTTGCATGGTTGTCTTAGCAACTTGTAGTTCGGAGTTGCTGTTTGACTACAATTATGGCGGCAGACGCCTTTGTTAATTTTGATCTCATTGAGGTATTTGCTTTCAAAGGGGCATTATTTTTCTTCTGTGCAGTTAACAGGAGAATGTAAGAAAACGGGCACGCATGAATTTCTATATTTGCAACTAAGTTGTACGATGTGAAAGAATTATTTTATATCGTTTAAATATGTGTTGGACAACACTTGACATAGTATATTACGTGACAAATGTTTATATGCTTGTTATGAATGTGAAATTTTACATTTAAATTGTATGTGACCAAGTCCTGTTTCTATGGCTATGAACCCTGGCATTATTTACCGGAAACTGTGCACTTTCAAACTAACGTGATCAAGGCTGTCCGCAGCCGAAACATGTTGTTAGTTTAAATAAACACCCTTGGAGTTTTTAGCGGTTTTGTGATATTTTGCGGACTGAGAGCACCGTTACTTTGGAACTTTTTGAACATATATATATATATATATATATATATATATATATATATATATATATATATATATATATATATATATATATATATATATATATATATATATATATATATATATATATATATATATATATATATATATGTGTGTATATATATATATATATATATATATATATATATATATATATACATATATATATATATATTACCTACTGGCGGTCGCCAGTAGGTAGTTATAGTTAGGATTTTTTTCAATGCAAAATCTCAAAATTCCATTTGGAATAACTTTGGCGCCGGTTGACGAATCTGCCTGAAAAGTTAATCAAATTTGCCTTGTCGAGCTCCGGTCCTTCCCTGAAAGTTTGGGGGGGATTCGTCAAGCGGGGTATGAGATAAAAGGGGGGTCCCAAAACGTGTTTTCCCCATGTTAATTTCCATAGGGCGGTCAAACTCACTTTTAGCCCGAACGGCTGAATGGATTTCCACCAAAGTTGGCAAAATTGTAGGAACTGGTAGCCCGATGTGCCTTTGCTATGTCTCAAGATATGTGCTCCAGTTGGATTTTGAGTAATTTAGGTTAGAAAAAATATATATATCTATGGCAGCGCCCCAGTACGCGCACCGGGGGCGCCACGCGACTTGCGCACGGAAAGCTGATTGGCTCTCGGGTGTCTGTAAACATTCCGGAGCGGCCGCCATCTTGTGTCTCGGTAGGATTGAGACACAAGAGGTGGCCAAAACAAAGGGGGAAATGACAATAAGGGGGCAGGGTAGACCCCCCCTGACCCCCTAGGTTTGATGTGAGGGCTATAAAAGGGCCCCGCAGGGCAAAAAAAAATATATATTTTTTTCGATTTTCACGGAGGGAGCGCCCGGTACGCGCACCGGGGAGCGCACCGGGAAGCGCAAAAAAGAGAAAAAAGAATGCCAGAGTTTAAAATTTTTAGCAATATTTTATAAATGGGAGGTAATTCTAAAAGAACTTTTTTTTATTCATTTTGTTGTTTTATATTTTTTTATTATTTTTCTGAACATTTTTTTTTGTATTTTGAACAATTTTATATTTTGTTGTGTTTTTTAAGGGAACAAACAAAAAATAGGGAATTGGAAATGGCTCAACAGGAGCAAAAAATAAGAAAAGAATTACTGCTTCCTTTTCTTGCTGCATTGGTGGTTGTCCACAGCATTATTTATTAAGGTGACACTAAGTTCACCATAACATAACGTTTTGCCACAGAAAATGCTATTTTTATGGTGCCAAATTTTTGTTGTATATTTGGCACCATTTGGCGTCCTTCAGGACCAGAAAGTGAGTCTTCAGTAAAGGAGGTGCTGGCCACAGAGGGTGGGTTATTCTGAAGTTCCTGTACTTCAGCCTGGGCTAAGTTATTGGGATGCCATCTCTCCATGTGGCGGATCATGGTAAAATTACCAAATGAATATTTTATTTTGAGATTGCCGCTGGAGAGGACTCTGTCACAAATTAGACAGGTGACTTTGGGGGCGTTCAACTTTTTCTGGCCTTCAGGAAATAAAAAGAATTGCCAAATAAAGTGCACTTTAACGTGCCTTTGCCTTGGTTCTTCAGGCAGGAAGCGCCTTGGTTGTTCCTCCTCCTCCTCTTCTTCCTCCTCTTCTTCTTCTCCTCCAAGGAACTGTGGTGGTGGACCTTCTTTTCTTGGTGGTGGTGGTGGTGGTGGGGGTGCACCAGTTGCAGCTACAAGTGATGCTATTGCACTGATCAAAAATAGCTCTTGCTCTCTCAATGAAGAAAGTTAGAATGAGGAAAAAAGGAGGGAACTTTCATCATTTGTAGAAAAAAAATGATGAGAACCAATGAAAAGTGTTACTTTCAAGTCACATGACCCGATGCGCTTATGTTACGCGCTCCGGCGCGCTTACGTTACGCGCACCGGGCCGCGCCGCGGAGCGCTTCTGGGTGCGTTTACGCAGCGCGTCATAAGACACATCACGCGGCAACGCGATACGTCGCACTTACGCGACGCGCCATAAGACCCATCACGCGGCTATGCGATACGTCACGCTTACACGACGCGTCACGATGTTGTTTTCGATCACGGCAATAGCGCTAACGGGGAGCTCACCGGAGCGTGCACCGGGACGCTCCATGAAATTGCGCTTACCGGTGAACTCCCCAGTGCGCGCACCGGGAGCGCACCGGGGCAAAAAAAAAAAGAATATTAAACATTAAAAAAAATGTATTACATACATAGAAAATATAGTATACATTATAAAGAAGAATATATATTACAGCTATAGATATTTGCTATTAAAAAAACATTGAAATTCACAGAAAAAACCATAGGTTTGAGACCATATATAGTTAAAAATTAGCATTTAGAAAACCTTGAAAATTCAATGAAAAAACCATAGGTTTGAGACCATATATAGTTAAGAATTAGCATTTACAAAACCTTATTTTACTCATACAAAACTATTGAAATTCGCATATATAGTTAGTTGGACTAACTATATTTCGCGCACCCTCAATTCACTGCTGATGATGTCACATGTTACATCATTCATGACATGGTCAGTGACATCACTGATGACCTCACTGATGACATCTCAAATGACATCACTGATGACATCACTCATGTGATAATACAATGAACCTCTTCACACTCTAATATAAACTTTTATACACAAAGTGTATACAGACACTCACACACTTTATTATTATTATTATTATTGTATTTCTTATATAGCGCCAGAACCGACCCCCGAAGGGGTATCTCCGCGCTTGCCTTGGGAACCCGTCCTGGATTTTCCCTGTGAGATAGCCCCTACAGGGTATCCCCAAGGTGAAAGCCAGGCATCCCGCCGCAGGGGGGCCGTTGTGGATATTAAGCAAGCTTAATGCCCAGAGTTGCAGAGTGTGAACCCATGATTAGGTCAGGCACCGAAGCGAGAATTATCGAGTCCGTGGACATTTGAGCTCAACACCCTGCCGCGTCGGGAATCGAACCCTGGTCCCGGGTCTGACCTCTGCTTCAGGGTCTGCCTGCTCTAACCAGTGAGCCACACTTCTCCACATCGATGGAGTTACTCACACACCTAGTCAGTTATGCAAAGAATCAATCACACTTCCATTTTCTCAACTATACAGTTATACACACAACACCTTACTTATTCAAACATATACTAACACATACTTACTCTCTAATACAATCACTGATACAAGTACACAGTGATCGTTACAGGAACTGGCACAATCACTGGCTCTCATGTATAGTCATTTACAAATGTCAACTGTCACATGCATTGTGTTTTACTTATGTACTTAGTTGGACATGTAGCACTGAGATATCAATTCACTCACCAATACACCCATGCAGGCAGTCAACCGCCCATACAGGTGTTTCCACATGCACTCTTGAACCCATACATTTTGTGGATCATCTGCTCACACATCTATGCACAGAATCACACACCTCCCAGCCACCCACACACACACTCATTCTCTCATACAAATACTTGGGCAACCAATCAATAACACATATAGCCACTCATATAGCTACTGATCAACAAATGCAACAGGTTATACAACAACAAACATAAGGATACACACATTCAGAAGGTTTAGTCACTAACCCATGCATTCAGAAAGACACATTTAATCACTCACTCCTACAGTCAGTCACACACCTACTTAATCTTTCATCCAGACACTTATACATCCACTCATTCTTCAATATGTAAAACATATTTAAACTTCACAGAAACATACGGTCACACCTGAAGTCATCTTGATTGGAATAAAGTGTTAACACTTAAAATATTTAATTTGCAAAGGAACAAAATGAGGGGGTTCATTTTGCCATAGAAATTATGATTAGTGCAGAAGAAAGAAAAATTAGGGCACATTTTGAGTGACTTCTCAAATCCTCTTATATTTCCTAAAAAAAAATCTGATATGCAGTCTCCCAAGATGGCCACCAGAGACAAAAGAGCCCAAATGTAGCCCAAATAACAGCCAGATGTAGCCCAACTATAGCCCAATGACAGAATGTCCCAGAGTGTTCTAAAGAACAACTAGAACGCTAACAGTCTTACTTATGACAAAAGTATGGCACACCTGAAGTCATCTTGATTGGAATAAAGTGGTAACACTTAATACATTTAATTTGAAAAGGAACAAAATGAGGGGTTTCATTTTGCCATAGAAAATATACATATATATAATATATATATATATATATATATATATATATATATATATATATATATATATATATATATATATATATATATATATATACAACACGAAAAAGCGGCGTGCTTCTGCCTCTTTCCACGGCGGGCGCTCAACAGGATCGCCGATCCTTTAAATGAATCCGAAAACTGGCGTAGTCCTATTTGCAGAAACCAGAGTCGAGGCCCAAATATATTTTCAGTGCTCAAGGTTTTATTTGGCAAAGATTCAACAGCCCCAACGCGTTTCGAGGTAAGCCTGGGGCAGGACTATAAATATGACTCGACATTATGAACAGTATTATGAAGGTCAAAAGCCCACTTGGGCTGAGATTTTTTTCGAGACAGCTTACACATAACAGGCATTTATGTATTTTCTGACATTTATTTTTTAATTTGATAAATGTGATACACGATGTAAATAGTTGCCTGCATATGTAGCTGTATGCCAATATGCATGTTGTATATTTTGCTGAGATAGAAGCAATCAAACGGAACTACTGTGAAAACAAACTCACTGATACATTGTAGCCTGATCGTAGTGTGTTTTCAATGTCTATGTGCACGTGATGCATGACGGAATGCATCTCGTTGTTTACTTTAAAAGAATGGCGAACTGATGTTACTCCACCCGTGACCAAGAGGTAGGCTTACCTCGAAACGCGTTGGGGCTGTTGAATCTTTGCCAAATAAAACCTTGAGCACTGAAAATATATTTGGGCCTCGACTCTGGTTTCTGCAAATAGGACTACGCCAGTTTTCGGATTCATATATATATATATATATATATATATATATATATTACCTACTGGCGGTCGCCAGTAGGTAGTTATAGTTAGGATTTTTTTCAATGTTAAATCTCAAAATTCTATTTGGAATAACTTTGGCACCGGTTGACGAATCTGCCTGAAAATTTCCTGAAATGGCCTCGCGGCGCCCCGGTCCTTCCCTGAAAGTTTGGGGGGGATTCGTCAAGCGGGGGCCAGGATAAAAGGGGGGTCCCAAAACGCGTTTTCCCCATGTTAATTTCCATAGGGCGGTCGATTTCACTTTTAGCCCGAACGGCTGAATGGATTTGCACCAAACTTGGCAAAATTGTAGGGACTGGTAGCCCGATGTGCCTTTGCTATGTCTCAAGATATGTGCTGCAGTGGATTTTGAGTAATTTAGGTTCAAAAAAATATATATATCTATAGGCGCTCTCCGGTGCGCGCACCGGAGAGCGCTCCAGGCGCGCCACGCGACTTGCGCGCAGAAAGCTGATTGGCTCTCAGTTGTCTGTAAACATTCTAAACAGTCCGGAGCGGCCGCCATCTTGTGTCTCGGTAGGATCGAGACACGAGAGGTGGGCAAAACAAAGAGGGAAATGACCATAAGGGAGCAGGGTAGACCCCCCCTTGACGCCCTAGGTTTGATGTGGGGGCTATAAAAGGGCCCCGCGGGGCATTTAAAATATTTTTTTTTTTTTCGTTTTGCGCGGGGGAAGCGCCCGGTGCGCGCACCGGGGAGCGGCCCTGGGAGCGTACTATGAGGAAAAAAGGTGACAGAGTTTTTAAAAAATGAAGTTTTGATTTAGAAATTGGAGGTAGTTCTAAAAAGAACTTTTTTTTTCTTCTTTTTGTTGTTTTATATTTTTTTGTGTTTTTTGAACTTTTTGAACTTTTTTTGGCTTTTCAAAACAGTTTTATATTTTTTTTGTATTTTTTTAGGGGGAGAAACAAAAAAAGGGAATTGAAACTGGCTCAACTGGAGCAAAAAAACAAAAAACCCAAAAAATTACTTCTTTTTGGGGCACTTGTGATTATCACCTGCAAGGACGATGAGCTTAACACTTTGTTCCCCATAGGAGATAAGCTTGCCACAAGCAGTACAAGTAATTTTAAAATCAGCAAATCTCGGCTGAATGCAAGGCATCACCTCGGATGTTTCTGGTTCCGAGGAAGTGGGTTGGTTTCTTTGGGAGGGGGTCCTTGATGACTGGGGGAGGTTACTGGCCAGTTCCCGGAACTCTGCACGAGAGTAGTTGTTTGGATGCTTTCTTGTCATGTGCCGAATCATGGTATAGTTACCAAAAGAATATTTCTTATTTGGGTTGCCCCGTGAAAGTTCATCATTGCAGATGAGGCAAGTCACCTTGGGCGCATTCACCTTTTTTTTCCCCTCTGGAATTGAAAAAAACTGCCAAACAATGTGTGGTTTGGGTTTGTAAGGTGTATTTTCTTCTGGCAGCCATCTTCTTCTCCCCTCCTCCTCTTCCTCTTCCTCCTCCTCCTGTTCTTGACCACCAATATAATTTGGAGCTGGTCCTCTTGGTGGTGGTGGTGGTGGTGGTGGGGCAGATGCACCAGCTGATGCTACTACTGAAGCCATTATTTGGAGCAAAAAAGTAGAGAGAGCAACAAACAGGTCTTCCTCAGTCAAAGGACAAAGTCAGAATAAGGAAAAAAGGTGGGGTCTTTCATCATTTAGAAAAAAAAACTGTCCTGAACCAATGAGAAGTGTTATTTTCAGGTCACAAGACCAGGGGCTTCATCATTATGAAACTAAAACTGTTATGAACCAATGAAAAGTGTGATTTTCTGCTCACATGACCCGACGCGCTTAAGCTACGCGCCCGGGGCGCGCCCGGGGGCGCGCCCCAGGTCGCGCAGCGTAAGCGCGCCGGAAGTTTACGTTGTGCGATCGTATTCGCTCGAGTACTTCCGGGTGCGCTTACGCCGTGCGTATCACGCGGTCGCGGCTACGCGATACGTCACGATCATGTTTTCGTTTGCGATATTGGCGCTCACGGGACGCTCCCCGGAGCGCGCCCCGGGGCGCTTTTTAAAAATACGCTTTTCGGGGCGCTCCCCGGGGCGCGCTCCGGGAGCGCTCTCCAAAAAAATTACAAAAAAAAAATGGGATAATTGTAGGGACAGGTAGCCCTATTCTGAAGTGGTTTGTAAAAAACATTAACTTTAGAAAAATATGTATTGTGCTACATTGGGCTTAATATATATTAGAGCCAAAATGTAGCCCAAATGTAGCCCAAAGTAGCCCAATGTAGCCCAAAGATGGCCACCAGAGATCAAAAATTGTAAATGTAGCCCAAAATTCAACTAGATGTGCCCAACTGTAGCCCAATGACAGAATGTACCAGAGTGTTAAAAAGAACAACTAGAGTGCTAACAGTCTTATTTATAAAGTGAAACTTATAGTTAGGAATTAGCATTAAAAAAACCTTTGAAATTCACTGAAAAAACCATAGGTTTCACACCAGTTATAGTTAGGAATTAGCATTTAAAAAACCTATGAAATTCACTGAAAAAACCATGGGTTTCACACCGGTTATAGTTAGGAATTAGCATTTAAAAAACCTATTAAATTCACTGAAAAAACCATAGGTTTCACACCAGTTATAGTTAGCTGGAAATTTTACTGATATAAAACCATTGAAATTCCCACGTTATAGTTAGTCGGACTCACTATAACTTGCGCGCGTGCAATGCACTGCTGATGACATCACATATTACATCACTCATGACATGGTCAGTGACATCACTCATGACATCACTGATGACACCATCCAGTGAATATGTGTCTTTCTGAAAAATAAATATTAGTGAGTTATTTTTAAATATTTAAATACATATATTAGTGTTTCACTTTGTGTATAAGTGGCTACATGTGTTGATAAGTAGCTACATGCGTATGTATATGGGTTATTTGATATTTTTATTAGTATCAGTATGAGTGTCTATATGGTTTGATGGAGGTATTACTTAGCGCATAGATGCATGAGTGACTGACTCTTTGTTTGTATGTGTTTTGAAGACAGCATATGGACAGGACTGTATGGGTGGATGAGTGTCTATATGTGTTTGTTAGTGAGTGAATGACTGTCTCACTAGTGTCTTTATCAGTAACTACATATGTTTTAATCTAGAATATATGAATATTGATGTATATAAGTGAGTATATGTGAGAGTAAGAGATTGTAAGATTTCCTGTTTAAATAAGTATGTGTTTCTATAAGTGATTGTTTAAGAGAATAAATATGTGTAATTTTCAATAGAAGTAAGGTGGAAGTGTGTGTATAACTCTATATTCAAATAAATGGATGTTCAATAGTTTATTTGCACGTGTGAATATGTGTGTGAGTAACTTTTGGATGAATGTCGGTGTGTAACAGGATGTATAGGTGTATCTCTTCATATGATGAGTGAGTATATGTATGAGTGGCTATATAGAACTGTTGGTGAATGAGTGGATGTGTATATAGATAGTGGAAGTGCTTGTTGTGACTGATATAGGTATGTCCATTTTTTAAAAATTTCAGTTTCTATTTTTGAATATGTGTCTCAAGGGTTACTTTACACTGAGAGGAGGTCTGTCACTGTGTCACAAGGATGGTGTCATCAGTGATGTCATGAGTGATGTCACTGACCATGTCATGAGTGATGTAATATGTGATGTCATCAGCAGTGCATTGCACGCGCGCAAGTTATAGTGAGTCCGACTAACTATAACGTGGGAATTTCAATGGTTTTATATCAGTAAAATTTCCAGCTAACTATAACTGGTGTGAAACCTATGGTTTTTTCAGTGAATTTAATAGGTTTTTTAAATGCTAATTCCTAACTATAACCGGTGTGAAACCCATGGTTTTTTCAGTGAATATATATATATATATATATATGAATCCGAAAACTGGCGTAGTCCTATTTGCAGAAACCAGAGTCGAGGCCCAAATATATTTTCAGTGCTCAAGGTTTTATTTGGCAAAGATTCAACAGCCCCACGGAATGCATCTCGTTGTTTACTTTAAAAGAATGGCGAACTGATGTTACTCCACCCGTGACCAAGAGGTAGGCTTACCTCGAAACGCGTTGGGGCTGTTGAATCTTTGCCAAATAAAACCTTGAGCACTGAAAATATATTTGGGCCTCGACTCTGGTTTCTGCAAATAGGACTACGCCAGTTTCGGATTCATATATATATATATATATATATATATATGAATCCGAAAACTGGCCGCCAGTTTCGGATTCATATATATATATATATATATATATATATATATGAATCCGAAAACTGGCGTAGTCCTATTTGCAGAAACCAGAGTCGAGGCCCAAATATATTTTCAGTGCTCAAGGTTTTATTTGGCAAAGATTCAACAGCCCCAACGCGTTTCGAGGTAAGCCTACCTCTTGGCCACGGGTGGAGTAACATCAGTTCGCCATTCTTTTAAAGTAACCAACGAGATGCATTCCGTCATGCATCACGTGCACATAGACATTGAAAACACACTACGATCAGGCTACAATGTATCTGTGAGTTTGTTTTCACAGTAGTTCCGTTTGATTGCTTCTATCTCAGCAAAATATACAACATGCATATTGGCATACAGCTAGATATGCATATATATATATATATATATATATATATATATATATATATATATATATATATATATATATATATATATATATATATATATATATATATATATATATATATATATATATATATATATATGTATTCAATGAAAAAACCATTGGTTATAGACCATATATAGTTAGGGATTAGCCTTTTCAAAACCTTATTTTACTCGCATAAAACCATTGAAATTCCATATATAGTTAGTTGCACTAACTATATATCGCGGACCCGCAATCCACTGCTAATGATGTCACATATTACATCATTCATGACATGGTCAGTGACATCACTGATGACATCACTGATGACATCTCAAATGACATCACTGATGACATCACTGATGACAACACCCAGTGACTGTATGTTTCTGTAAAGTTAAAATATGTCTTACATATTGAAGAATGAGTGGATGTATAAGTGTCTGGATGAAGGATTTAGTAGGTGCATGACTGACTGTATGAGAGAATGATTAAATGTGTCTCACTGAGTGCATGGGTTAGTGACTAAAGTGTCTTAATTTGGCAATCATTATATATGTTGTTCTGTAAACTGCTGCATGTGTAAATCAGTAGCTATATGAGTAACTATATGGGTTATTAAATGGTTGCCCAAGTATTTGTATGGGAGACTGAGTATGTGTGTGGGTGGCTGGGAGGTGTATGCCTCTGTGCATAGATGTGTGAAGAGTTAATTCCCTAGGTGTATGGGTTCTAAAGTGCATGTAGAAACAGCTGTATGGACAGTTGACTGTGTGCATGAGTGTATTGGTTAGTGAATGGATATCTCAGTGCTACATGTCAAAGTAAGTACATATGTAAAACACAGTCCATGTGAGAATTGACATATATAAATAACTGAACATAAGAACCACTTAATGTGAGAGTGGCTGTATGGATCATTGTGATCTTGTATCAGGGATTGTATAAGAGAGTAAATATGTGTTAGTATATGTTTGAATAAGTAAGGTGTGTATAACTGTATAGTTGAGGAAATGGAGGTGTGATTGATTCTTTGCATGACTGACTAGGTGTGTGAGTAACTCCATGGATGTGTGACAGTCTGTGAGTGTCTGTTTACACTGAGTGTATCTAAGGTTATATTACAGTCTGAATATGTTCTTTGTATTATCACATAAATGATATCATCAGTGATGTGATCAATAATGTCAAATGAGATGTCAGTGATGTCATCAGTGATGTCATTTGAGATGTCATCAGTGATGTCATCAGTGATGTCATTTGAGATGTCATCAGTGATGTCATCAGTGATGTCACTGACCATGTCATGAATGATGTAATATGTGACATCATTAGCAGTGGATTGTGGGTCCGCGATATATAGTTAGTGCAACTAACTATATATGGAATTTCAATGGTTTTATGCGAGTAAAATAAGGTTTTGACAAGGCTAATCCCTAACTATATATGGTCTATAACCAATGGTTTTTTCATTGAATTTTCAAGGTTTTGTAAATGCAAATTCCTTACTATATATGGACTATAACCTATGTTTTTTTCTGTGAATTTCAATGGTTTTTTAATAGCAAATATCAAAAGCTGTCAAATGTCAAGTACGTGATAGGTAAAAACGTTTTCGTGTTTATGCACGCTGATGTGCTTTGAACGCTGCCCCCCCTCCCCTCTTTACTCTTAGTAGTACTCTCTCTTTGCAGATAGTGAAGGGTAGTTAACGCAGACCTTTAACCCCGTTGTAATCCGTCGTGCCTGCTTGTCTCTCCATTTGATTGATTGTTATCCAAGCATTTACTGTTTTAGAATTGGTTCTCTTTGGTTCATTCTCTATTTACAAACAAGCACAAAGTCGCACTACTCTGTTTAGTCTTTGTAGATACTGAAAAATCGTGTAAAAAAATAAAAGTAATCGAGCAAAATCAGTAGGCCACTAATTGGATCTCTTTTTGACGTCGCTAAAATAGAAACATTAGGAACAACCCTTCATGAGAAATACGAAAATAGTGAGATGAATTGAGCTCCACACCATGAGGGCTGCAAGACAGCTCGGCTCCGTCACCCACCCCGCCCAAAATAACGACAAACCCTATGCAAATATTAAAAATATATACAACACACCAGCAAAGTAACAGGGAAAAACATTTTATTAAATAACTATTTACATAACTATTTTATACTTTTTGTTGCCCGATCCGGCTAGCTCAATCGATCGAGCATGAAACTCATGTACTCTGATAGCAAGCGTTGCTGCTGATGCTATGCAGACCAAAACTGGTTTTCAGTTTGTACATTTTTCTAGATTTTTCCATCCGAGGTTGCTTGAGTTTGTAGAACGATGGCTTCAGATTTTCCACATACGGTGTGGTGGCACGGACTGGGAGGGGGCGCTTCGCTCCTGCCCCCTCCCCAGGTAAGATTTTTATACGTGAAAGTACGTTAATGGTTTTGGTCCCTGAGTTGCTCCGATGTCACTGCCATTCTCAAATGGCATAAGTTCTGGATGTTGGGTGCCATAGTTCAGAGTTCTGAGCAGCGCTTGTAACACTGTCTGAAGCTGATTTCCACCTACTGCAGCTTCACTATTCTCAAAGTAAGTGAGGGTCGTATGTGGACCTGACTGCATTTGAAAACAATGTGATATAGTACCTCCCTAAACCGCTTGACGGAGGCCCCCGAGGGGCGGTGTGATGGCACGGACTCGGAGAAGACGCTTGGCTCCGACCCCCTCCCCAAGTCTTATAGCACTGGTGTAGCCTGAGATCGCCCCGACATAGGCGGCCGGCTCCCGGGGTCCGGCGGAACTTTTTGCCTTTTGATGACTCTTCTATTCTGGACCTTGTCCCACAATTCGTTTGACCTGAAGACACGCTGTAGTGGGGCGCCCCTTTACCGTTTTAGTTGCCATTCCGCCCGCTTTTGCTACACTGTGCCTCTTCCGCCATTCAGCTGTTTACCGCCCGCTCTTGCGACTACAGCGTCTCGCTCACCATGTAGTTGAGTTGCTCCCGCTCTTGCGATGCAACGATAAGCGGCTGCCACAGGACTCTCAAAATGGCGGCCGGCTCTTCATATTTGGGGGTGGTCCACTAAAATGGCCCTGGGACACCTTGGAACTCGGACGCTTCCCTGATAGGGCTTGGGTCCCATTCTCAAAAGCGTCCCCTCAGCCGTGAAGATTCTACAAAAGTCTTGGGGGCCCCCGACTCCCGCAGGCTTCTGGTGGGGAGCGGCTGCCATGTTTGCTCGTGGAATGGCCACGACGGAGCTACGAGATGGTGGTGCTCTCATGCTGACGCCAGCTTTAGTCTGAAACATCCAGAAACACTGTAGACTACCAATTCGATCAGTTCCGGTAGCGCCCCAACATGACCCGGTAGAAAAGAACTTGCCCTCCCCTCTTTGACTGATGGTTCTTGTTGCCTGTCCCCTCTGTTGTCATTTAACAGAACTTTTTGGACTGCTGAAAGGGGTTGTGTTCCGAACGCTGGTTGGTGGAGACATTTTGACTATATTCTTGACCTACGTTGTCGCGTAATGCGTTATATGACACGCCGCGTTAGCGCACCCAGAAGTGATCCAGGGCGCGGCGCGCAGCGCGTAACGTAAGCATAACAGGTCATGTGACTTGTTAATAAAACTTTTCATTGGTTCATTTTACTTTTGTTATTTTAATGATGAAAAGCTTGGTCATATGACCTAAAAATTACGCTTTTTATTGGTTTCGAACATTATTTTTTTTTAAACATATATGTTGTAATGTTCCAGGCTTATGTACTTTCCCGGAAAATTTACAACTGTCCTGCAAGTAAAATATATTCCTTTTTCGAGAAAAAGGGCGTTTCTTCGTCCCATGACGGGGCCGTTGAGTAAAAGAGGCTCGGCCTGCTGTCTTACTCGCCGATACGCCTGAGTATCAGATTCTTATCGATCACTTTATGTTGCAGGAGTGGAAAACACAACTGCCCTTGACCATTTATCTTTACTGCGTTCCTACGTATTATACCTTTTATCCGTCATGTAATTGGACTGCTTTATTTCACTTGCCTTTTACTGATTCGAAAACAGTGACTAAAAGTAAAAACTTTACCAATGTAAATACTACTACCATGTTTTGTTTTAAAAACCTTTATTGTGAAAATGTCAGTATACAAATACGGGCCTATAACCACGTGGGCCGGCCACGGAGCAAACTGGAAACGTATATGATGAGGAGACATTTACACTGTAGAGGAACGTAACGAGCGGGCCATTAGGTTGCAAGAACTAAGGTGTCTAACAGTTGCGGAATCGGTGGACGTACATTTTGTAATTAAAATACGACAAAGCCACTTACAAAAAAATCATCTAGATATACATTTGCGGGCAAGTACCATGGGTGCCGTTAATTCGAACTTTCAATAGTACAGTAATCAATAACACATCAGAACTTAATATCAATAGGGATGTCGAAATATTCAATCAATTCTCATCCCCGCCCGCCATGACCATCAACACTACATTCATATCTCGTGATATCAAGGTTGTTCAACCAGTACACAACAAGGAGTTACGAGTCCCATTTATACCGGCGCCATTTTGGGCGAGGCCGGGCAGGTCCAAGATATAGTCAAAATGTCTCCACCAACCATCGGCCAGACCAGAACCCCTTTCGGCCCTTTATGCTACAAGATGGTGTCTTCCATTTAGAAAATATTGTTGGCAGCATTTTGAAAGGAAAGATAAACAGCCGTTCTCCTAGTGAGTCTCACATTGTTACATTTAGGAAGAATGTTGAAGAGTAGTATGTTGAAAATCTGAAGCCATTGTTCTACAAACTCTCAACCAGCCTTGGATGGAAAAAAAAATCCTGAAGAATGTACAAACTGAAAACCAATTTTTGTCTGTATAGCATCAACAGCAACGCTTGAGTCAGCTTTGCGTGAAGCCGCCATTTTGATTCAATCAATAGCGTCCCCCTGCACACATTCAGGGACCTGGTCGTGTCTTCAGGTCAAACGGATTGTGGGACAAGATGCAGAATGGAAAAGGGAAAAAGTTCCGCCGGACCCCGGGAGCCGGCTGCCTATGTCATGGGCGATCTTTGGCCACACCAGGACAATAGTGAAGCTGCAGCAGGTGCAAATAAGCTTCAGACAGTGTTACAAACACTGCTCAGAACTCTCAACGATGGCACTCAACATCCAGGACTTGCCATCCGGATCTTGGCGCCTTGTGCTGGTTCCGACCTATTCACACATCGGTCCACTACTGACATCACCTCATAAGCCAACGGGGCACCCCACACCGACTTTCGGCGCAGCATTGTAGGATGGCCACACCAGTGCGGCAACTTGCTGGACACAACCTCGGTGCCATCAGAATCTCGGCGCGTTCCAGTCACTGTACCGCAAGAGTGACCGGAACTCAGCTGGACACGCCGTCTTTCGGCGCAGCATTGTAGGATGGCCACACCAGTGCGGCAATTTGCTGGACACCACCTCGGGCAATAGTGAAGCTGCAGCAGGTGCAAATAAGCTTCAGATAGTCTTACAAGCACTGCTCAGAACTCTCAACTATGGCACTCAACATCCAGGACTTGCCATCCGGATCTTGGCGCCTTGTGCTGGTTCCGACCTATTCACACATCGGTCCACTTCTGACATCACCTCATAAGCCAACGGGGCACCCCACACCGACTTTCGGCGCAGCATTGTAGGATGGCCACACCAGTGCGGCAACTTGCTGGACACCACCTCGGTGCCATCCGGATCTCGGCGTGCTGTGATGCCTTCGGCCTACTGTAGCCGCAAGTGCGGACGCAACTCAGTTGGACGGCGAGTGAAAAGATAAGGGGGCCGCACTGCAGACGAGGAGCCTCCATCTTGGGGGAGACGCACAGCCCCCACTGACTGACGCAACCTCACAGGCCAACGGGGCGCCCCACAGCGACTTTCGGCGCAGCATTGTAGGATAGCCACACCAGTGCAGCAACTTGCTGAACACCAACACGGTGCCATCCAGATCTCGGCGCGTTGTGCTGCCTTCGGCCTATTCGCACATCGGTCCGCTACTGACGCCGCCTCACGTGCCAACGGATTTTCTACGCTTTTTGTAGCCCTATGCCGCATAACAGGTCATGTGACTTGTTTATAAAACTTTTCATTGGTTCATTTTACTTTTGGTTTCCTAAAGATGGAAGGCTTGGTCATATGACCTAAAAATAACACTTTTCATTGGTTTAGAACATTTTTTTTTCCCAAACGATGAAAGCCCCACCTTGTTTCTGGATGTTTCAGACTGAAGCTGGCGTCAGCATGAGAGCACCACCATCTCGTGGCTCCGTCGTGGTCCTTCCGCGAGCAATCATGGCAGCCGCTCCCAACCGGAAGCCTGCAGGAGTCGAGGGCCCCCAAGACTTTTGTAGAATCTTCACGGCTGAGGGGACGCTTTCGAGGATGGAGCCCAAGCCCTAGCAGGCAACCGTCCGAGTTCCGAGGTGTCCCAGGGCCATTTTAGTGGACCAGGCCCAAATCCGAAGAGCCGTCCGCCATTTTAAGAATCCAATGGCAGCCGCCTATCGCTGCACCGTAAGAGTGAGCGCAACTCAACTACATGGTGAGCGAGACGCTGTAGCCGCAAGAGCGGGCGATAAACAGCTGAATGGAGGACGAGGCACAGTGTAGCAAAAGCGGGCGGAATGGCAACTGAAACGGTAAAGGGGCGCCCCAGTACAGCAGACGAGCCTCCACCTGGGGACGCCCGTTCACGCCGCCTCCCCCACGACCCCCCCCCCCCCGGGGCGCCCCACGCCGTTTTTCGGAGCAGCATTGTAGGATACCAAAACCAGTGCGGCAAGTTACTGGACATCACCTGGGTGCCATCCACATCTCAGCGCGTTCTGCTGCCTTGGGACTATTCGCCCAACAGACCGCTACTGACGAGGCCTCCCCACACACCACCCGGGACGCCCCACGCCATTTTTCGGAGCTGCATTGTAGGAAACCAAAAACCAGTGCGGCACCCAGGTAACATCACCTGGGTGCCGTCCAGAACTCAGCACGTTGTGCTGCCTTGGGACTATTCGCACAAAAGACAGCTACTGACCATTGTTGCTTCTTTTTGCCAAAAAATGTTTAAATGTATTTACAGTTTTTGTTGCGTTCAATATATTTATAAAGTTAATAAAGTTTTATAATCCTACTTTGTTGGAGTACTATATAGTTTTAAAAAATCGGGTGAATGGGGCCTTGAATCGGGTTATTGTCATGTATGGGGTAGTAAATAGGGTGAAAGGGAGGTGTCGGGCGGGCACAGGGTGTGATTCTCAGGGAAGAGCAGCGCAGATGGGGGGAAGTTTATGGCCCATGCATGAGAGAGAGAGCGGGGGTGACCAGTGCGTGGGGGAGATGCTTGCGAGGGTGGGGAGCCGTGCTGAGGATCGGCGGCGTGCAGAGAGTGGGTCTGGTCAAGGCATCTAAAATGGCTGCCGTGCACGACAAAATTGTGGCATTGGAAAAAAGGCAAGATGGCGCAGACAATGTTTATCAATATGGATTCATTTATAACAAAATATTTTATCGCAGTGACAAATTGGCGGTCAACACTTCCTGATTTCCATCGAATCAAACGTTAACAGACGTCTCGCAGCAACAAAAAAAAAAACGCTCACGCACAGCCGCTGGAAGACATGTATCAACATATATGAGCCTCCTCAGCCACCCTCAGAAAACATAAGGGATCAGGATACGTCTCCCGCACCCCCTTATACCTAGTAATTTAATTAAAACGAAACACAAAATGGCGAATTCCCGTTTCGCTACCAGTTTGCGGCCTGAGAAGCACTTCTACCGTGAAAAATCCATTTTTTTTATTTTCCCCACGGGACCCTTTAATAACCCCAACATCATTCCTAGGGGGTCAAGAGGGGTCTACCTTGCCTCCTTTCATTAAATTCCCCCTTCGTTTTTCACCTCTTCTTCTCTCTCGATCCTACCGAGAGACAAGATGGCGGCCGCACAGCCGCTGGAAGACATATATCAACATATATGAGCCTCCTCAGCCACCCTCAGAAAACATAAGGGATCAGGATACGTCTCCCGCACCCCCTTATACCTAGTAATTTAATTAAAACGAAACACAAAATGGCGAATTCCCGTTTCGCTACCAGTGTGCAGCCCAGTTCGCGTCCCGAGAAGTGCTTCTACCGTGAAAAATCAATTTTTTTTTATTTTCCCCACGGGACCCTTTAATAACCCCAACATCATTCCTAGCGGGTCAAGAGGGGTCTACCTTGCCCCCTTTCATTAAATTCCCCCTTCGTTTTTCTCCTCCTCTTGTCTCTCGATCCTACCGAGAGACAAGATGGCGGCCGCACCGGACTGTTTAGAATGTTGACAGACACCAGAGAGCCAATCAGCTTCGCTACGCAAAGCTCCGTTACGCGAAAAGTAAGCGGACCGGAGCGCAGCCCGGAGCGCTGTTACAGATATATATCTTGTTTTGAACGTTAATTTCTCAAAATCCACTGGAGCACATATATTGAGACCTAGCAAAGGCACATCGGGCTAACAGTCCCTACAATTTTGCCAAGTTTCGTGCAAATCCATTCAGCCGTTCGAGCTAAAAGTGAGGCCAACCGCCCTATGGAAATTAACATGGGGAAAACGCGTTTTGGGACCCCCCTTTTTTCTCGGCCCCCCCTTGACGAAACCCCCCCAAATTTCAGAGGGCTGCTCAGAAAGAAAATGTGCCATTTTCCTGAAAATTTCAGCCGATTCCGTCCACAAACGCCAAAGTTATTAGACATAGAATTTTCAAAAATCCCATAGGGAAAAAATCCTAACTATATATACCTACTGGCGACCGCCAGTAGGTAATATATATATATATATATATATATATATATATATATATATATATATATATATATATATATATATATATATATATATATATATATATATATATATATATATATATATATTCAATGAAAAAACCATTGGTTATAGAACATATATAGTTAGGAATTTGCATTTACAAAACCTTATTTTACTCGCATAAAACCATTGAAATTCCATATATAGTTAGATGCGCTAACTATATATCGCGCACCCGCAATCCACTGCTGATGATGTCACATGTTACATCATTCATGACATGGTCAGTGACATCACTGATGACATCACTGATGACATCATCCAGTGTTTGTATGTTTCTGTAAAGTTAAAATATGTCTTACATATTGAAGAATGAGTGGATGTATAAGTGTCTGGATGAAGGATTTAGTAGGTGCATGACTGACTGTATGAGAGAGTGATTAAATGTGTTTCACTGAGTGCATGGGTTAGTGACTAAACTGTTTTAATTTGTGCATCATTATGTCTGTTGTTCTGTAAACTGCTGCATGTGTTGATCAGTAGCTATATGAGTAACTATATGGGTTATTGATTGATTGTCGAAGTATTTGTATGGGAGACTGAGTGTGTGTGTGGCTGATGGGAGATGTATGACTCTGTGGAGATCAATGTGTTCTTGTATCAATGATTGTATAAGAGAGTAAGTATGTGGTAGTATATGTTTGAAAATGTAAGGTACTCTATGTTTAACTGTATTGATTAGAAAATGGAAGTGTGATTGATTCTTTACAGGACTGACTAGGTGTGTGAGTAACTCCATGGATGAATGGCAGAGTGTGAGTGTCTGTATAGGTGTATGAGTGCATATGATAGTGTTGTAAAGATGAGTGATTGTATGTATGAATGATTGTATGGGTGAATGAGTGAATCTGTGTGTAGACATTGGAATCAGTGAGTGTGTATGTAGTAAGTAGTATTGGTGTGTCAATGGTTTAAAAAATTATATTCTGTATTTTACACTGGATGTAACAGAGGTTATATTAAAGTGTGAGGAGATGCATTGTATTGTCACATGAATGATATCATCAGTGATGTCATTTGAGATGTCATCAGTGATGTCATCAGTGATGTCATTTGAGATGTTATCAGTGATGTCATTTGAGATGTCACCAGTGATGTCATCAGTGATGTCACTGACCATGTCATGAATGATGTAATATGTGACATCATCAGCAGTGGATTGCGGGTGCGCGATATATAGTTAGCGCATCTAACTATATATGGAATTTCAATGGTTTTATGCGAGTAAAATAAGGTTTTGTAAATGCAAATTCCTAACTATATATGTGAATTTCATTGGTTTTTTAAAAGCTAACATCTGTAGCTGTAAAATGTATTCTACTTTAAAACCCAAAATATATTTTAGATGTTTATTGATAATTTTAATTGAAATATTTTTTTCTTCGCTTCCGGTAAGCGAACCGGGAAGCTTTCCGTTAGCTCATCTTGATGCCGCGATCTAGTACGCGAACCGGTAAACGTTACGTTAGCGGAATTGTGACGCGTCGCGGAAGCGCGACGTATCATTGTCGCGTAATGCGTCTTATGACGCGCCGCTTTAGCGCTCCCGAAAGTGCTCGGGACCGCGAACCGGAAACGATGCGGGACGCGGCGCGCACCGCGTAACGTGAGCGGAACAAGTCATGTGACTTGTTTATCAAAGTTTTCATTGGTTCATTTCACTTTTGGCTTCCAAATGATGTATGACTAGGTCATGTGACCTAAAAATAACACTTTTCATTGGTTCCGAACTTTTGCTTTTCCAAAATCACGTAAACCCCTTCTTCTTTCCTCACTCTGACTTTCATCTTGGTGAGAGAAAGACCATTTCCAATTTTGATTGCAATGGCTTCTATCTTTTCTTCAGCTGGTGGACCCCCACCACCACCTCAACCTCCTCATGACAAGAGAGGACCACCATCTCAATTCATCTCAAACAGAGAGGAGGAAGAAGACGACTTAGAAGAAGAGGACACTGATGAACCTGATTTTATTCAGGAGTTGCCCCGTGTTTCCGGAAGGAAAACAAGTTTCATTTGGCAATTTTTCTCAATTCCTCGAGGGGAGAAGAAGGTTAATGCCAAATATGCCACCTGCCTAATTTGCAAAAAAAGATTATCTCGAGGCACAGAGAAAAAGCATAGTATGGGCAACTATACTATGCATCGCCATATGGTCAGGTGGCATCCATTAAATTACAGCCGGGCAGAGTTAAGGGATCTGCAAGATAATCCCCCGACAACTCCTGTGGCCAAATCAACTTCTAATATATCTTTGACTGTAAGAGAGGCACAGGAAACTGTACCAAACATACAGCCAAACTTCAAGCACATGAAGTTTACGTGCATACATTGTGGTGCTATGCTCTCATGTGGCAACATGAGCGTAAACTTAATCAACTTGGTGTTTGATAACCATAACTGCCCTAACCCACCCAAGCAGTAATTTTTTCTTTGCTCCTGTTGAGCCCTTTTCGATGCCTGTTTTTTTGTTGTTTCCCCTCCATGAAAAACACAAAAAAACATAAAACTGTTCTAAAAATACAAAAAAACCAAAAAATGTTCAGAAAAAAAAAAAAAAATCATTAAAAAAAAGTTCTTTTCAGAACTACCTCCCCTTTCAAATAAAATTGCTAGAATGTTTAGCACTCTGGCAAGCTCTTTTTCTTTTGGTTCGCTTCAAGTTCGCTGCCCGGTTCGCGAACTTGAAGCGAACCCAAAAAAAATTTAAAAAAAAAAAAGAAGAGTTAGTATAAGGTAAGTAAACAGAGAGTAATGTAAAAAGAAAGACAGCTATAGAGAGTAAATCAGAGATAGTGTTTAATAGATCTCTTTATTAATTTTTTCTTTGCTCCTGTTGAGCCCTTTTCGATGCCTGTTTTTTTGTTGTTTCCCCTCCATGAAAAACACAAAAAAACATAAAACTGTTCTAAAAATACAAAAAAACCAAAAAATGTTCAGAAAAAAAAAAAAAAACAAAAAAAAAATCATTAAAAAAAAGTTCTTTTCAGAACTACCTCCCCTTTCAAATAAAATTGCTAGAATGTTTAGCACTCTGGCAAGCTCTTTTTCTTTTGGTTCGCTTCAAGTTCGCTGCCCGGTTCGCGAACTTGAAGCGAACCAAAAAAAAATTAAAAAAAAAAAAAGAAGAGTTAGTATAAGGTAAGTAAACAGAGAGTAATGTAAAAAGAAAGACAGCTATAGAGAGTAAATCAGAGATAGTGTTTAATAGATCTATTTATTAATTCAGGATGACGATAAGGTGTGATGTCTCGTGAGGTTTGTTTAAGGTGAGACCTACTCAGGGTTACAGATCAATTTTACACTTGTTGAAGAATACAGAGCAGATAAAGCATGTGAAGGCCTACCAATGAAGTAAATCATGTCCTCTTATTACATCATTCATGACATGGTCAGTGACATCATCAGCAGTGCATTGCGGGTAAAAAGAGTAGAAAACATTTACCTTATAATTCTTGTTACCTTTTTTAAATATTTTTTCATACTTTCAATCTGTAAAAGAGAAAACAAACATTTCCAAAAATATTACTACATGTATTTAAAAATTACAAAAGAAAAGGGAAAAGGTTCAAGAAGAAACACTTTTTCAACAATTTTGACATTTACAGAAGCCTCTGCTTCTCTACGTCCCCTACACAATCCTAAAAATATATATTTTAAATAAACAGTATCTTCATGCTGATGAACTGAGACCTATTTTGGAAAATAGTACTTCTTTTGCACTGCTGATGTCTCACAATAGTGATGCAATAGCAGCGCAAAAAAGATGTAAAGCCATCATAAAATTGTCTCTAATATTTTAAATGATAGTTTCAGGATGCAAATAAGATGTGTGCTTTGAAGAGCTTTCTTTGAGGTGAGGCCTATTCCTTTTTTTAAAAAAAACAGTACCCGGAAATACAGCACTGTAAGCATTAAAATTGACACTTACAGAAGACTCAGTTTCTCCATATCTACCTCACATTTCCAAATGTATATCATAAGTACAAACAGAAGAACATTAATTATACATGTTATATGGTTTATTTTTGCTGTTCTCAGAATGTATCAAATTTCACTTAAATCAGTGACTTGAACGTATTCATCATGTAACAGCGGGGAAAAAAAAACACAATCAAAATTACTGTGTTTAAAAAACCCATACAACCTAAGAAATCTGATTTCAAAACTCCTTAAAATTAACTTACTTTCAATGACGTCGAAGGATCTCCTATGAACAGCATTCACTCTGTTGTGCTATAAATATTTTCAGACCGCCACTTTCTGAAAGAAAACCTCCATCGATACGAAAAATATGTTACATAGAAGAAAAGACTTCTCTCATTCTATCACATGTTTCCACTAGGCCAAATCATGTTGCCGCGATTCGCTACTCTTGTAATTCTTCCAATCAAATCCCGACATTTTCTATTTTCGCAACTTTCAAAAAGAATACATTTAAGATTATTTTCACAATCCTGGACTACTAATATCTTACCCTTCTTTGTCACTCATGTTCTCCTTTTCCTATGACACTGATACTGCTTACTATGAAGCAGACTTACTTGCATCAGGTTTATATAGTTGGATTTTAAATTGACATTATAATTAAAAGTTTTGGACCAATAATCTAGACAGCATTGCAGACTTACATTCCCTCTACTTCATGAACCTTTTGCAATTCTTCACAGGAAATCCCGAGATTCTTTCATTAAAATTTTGGTTTTAAAAACACCAGGTAAGAATTTTTAAGGTCAAACGGCAATTTTTTTTTGAAAGTTACAACGGAATCATTGCAGAATGACCAGCCGTTTCGAGACTTTAAATAAGCTGTATAATGTCCTGATGTTGTTGAAGGACCATCGTGATAGATAATTGCTACAGTTACAAAAGTCCTTCCTGATATTGAAAGCTGAGAAGCCACAATTCTTTTTATTAAAGTTGACAATTTTGATCCATCAGGCCTACATCGTTGAATCATTAAAATGACATACTGTCCATATCTACGTATAAATAATGTTGACATCATTTCAGATTTACATTGGTTACACTCCATGTTGTGATCCGCTGCATTTACTAGCTTATTAAAGGAGACTGATTTACTGTCTGGCAAAGTTAAATATATAAATCTTTCTGAGTCTACACTAGTAGTACTTGATACCCTACAATTCTCGCAGTCATGCTGCCATTGATAAGAAAGCCCAAACAGGTGATCTACATCTACACCCTCATCTTGCAATACATCAAGCATATACATTAAAAACTCCTGACAATCTTGCTGATTATTTTCAGAGAAGTCTGTTTGCCCTGAACATTCATCTAACAGATAACGAACTTCAGACACACTTTCTACTTTTGTTCGATCAATGCTACATTTCTCGAAAACAGAATTCAATAAACAGCATAAAATTTGTTCTGAATTCAACAGAATCTGTTCTTTTAAACTCTCTAGTGAAAAGAGAACATTAACCACTACATTTGCATAGCAGTTGACACCAGAACTGTTTTCAAATTGAAAACCGACAACATCTTCAACAGAATCCACTTTGTTTCTGCTAACAATTTTCGGTTCATTGACTTTTAGTCTTTTTGCAACAACCTCCCTACTATTACAGATATTTCTACGTTTGCGGCCTACCACACGTTTCTCAAACAAAGGATATTGAGGCAAATGTGGCGCATACTCTCTTCTTAACCTATTGTATTCCTTAACACAATCTAGATCCGCACAAATGTTTGTGACATCACAGTCAATCAAGTACAATCCTGATAAAGTTCTAACTCGTGACAATGCCACATATGCCATACCCTCCTTGAACACAGAACTGCCAATATTCACCAATGCACTGTCTACACTTAAACCTTGCGATTTATGAATTGTTACCGCATATGCCAAGCAAACAGGAAACTGTTTACGGCGAACATATAAGTCTTTAACAAGCAAAAACCTAGCAGAACAACGACCAATTAGCTGTACTTCCTCAATGCCATCAAATTTAATTTTTAAAAATTCTATTCCATCTCTATTTCTGTACTTCTCAAAATCAACAACATTACCCATTGATCCATTTACCAAACCTCTTTCAACATGTAAATTTCTTCTCAAAATGATTCGGCAATTTAAACACACATTCAAAGTCTTTTCAAAACCCGCTGTTTTAGATATAGTCTTCTCTAATGAATCCAATTTTGATTTCAAATTTTCTGACAAAATAATTGTTGATCCCATGTGCTCTATTTTGTCAATAGCTTCAAGTTTCACAATCTCTTGCTTTTCTAAATTCAACATTTTGTTGTTGAAGATGGCACATTCTGCAAGAGTTGGCATCAAACATATTCCGGATTTCTTCTCAGTAATTTTCTGAAAAATATTCTCAGCCACAATCTCTTGTTCGGATATAAATTTGAAAGTAATCGTGCATTCAAAGCTTCTTTTCCATGCTCGGTCACTTTTCCAATTCTAATATCTTGTAGAATATTCTTGTAATCTTCATCTTTTGCCTGACGCATGTTTTCATGCAGTTCAGCATAATTGAAGTTTAACCATATATTGACGTTGCCAATGCTCCCTAGGCACTTCCTGGTATCTTCATGCGTGAGTATTTTGAACACAGGTTCTCCTTTTACTGGTGTCAGCTGCAGAAGATCTCCGAAAACAATGATGTGTTTGCCACCAAATAACACATCAAATTCAGTTTTAAGTACTTCTTGCATTCTCAAATGCACAAAGGCAAGCATGACATTGGAAACCATGCTTACTTCGTCAATGATAAGTAGTTTCATTTTCCTCAAGACTCTTGAAACTTCACAGCAAGCATCCCCAGAAAACTTGTGATATTGTAATTTGTTGTCATGCTCCACCGGCAGCATCAGTAGACGATGCAAAGTAATACCTTTAATGTTATGTGCTGCAAGTCCAGTAGGAGCGGTGACAACACAAGACAGCGATGACTCAGTCCTTTCCTGCAGATAGCATGAAATTGCTTTAATGAGGAAACTTTTTCCAGTTCCCGCTTCTCCACTCACATACAGTAGGACAGGCTTCAACGATGTACATGAGCACTCTTTCTTCTCATGACTTAATCCATGCTCAATTTGCTTGGTAACTTCATCATATATTTTCCTCTGCTCAACGTTGAGTTGTTTTTCCAAGTCTTCTAAGTTAACTGAATCCTCCTGAGCATGTGCCATGGCTCTTTCCACTTCATTCATAGCAGTGGCAGCTTCATTTTTGATAATAGGTCCTCCAAGTGGATCTTGACTCAATGAAACAGAACTCTGACTGTCCTGAGAACTGTCTCTGGCAATCTCGGCTGCAATCGTTGCTTCCTGCTCAATTTCCAAAGTTAGCATTTCTTGATATTTGGGATAAGCAGGACATTCTATGCTATCCTTAGCAGCAGTAAAAGAGTCTTCGTAACAGAGGAAATCTCCAAGCAGTTCCTCTTCTGCACGCCAAGGCTTGAAAAGTTGCAAAAGTGCTAAATAGAAAAACTCCTTTTTTTCTGAAGATTCGCCACTCAATTTTCGATGGTTTACTAATTGGCATTTTCTTTGCTTGACCAGGCATCCCTCACTTCCAATTACAGCATACACTCCTTTCTCAATATCTTCTTTGATGTTCCTCTTGAATATATAATTTTGGAGAACCTCATATAGACAAACATTCTCAAGGTGACTGCTTCGATTTGGATAATATGTATCCAACATGTTGGTCTTCAAAATGTCGGTACTGTTTGGTTCCTTTTCTGCCAAATATTCAATTTCCCGGACAGGTTTTAGAACCCGATTTCGCGTTGCAGCAAGACCAAGACTCGCCCAAACAATACTCCTGGATTTGGCATAGAGACTTGCTGAAGACAATCGATCTGAACATTCGTAAGCTCCGATTTCTCGATGCGACAACATCTTCAGACTGAAACTGTACAACTTCTTGCTGAGGCTCTTTTCATGGGAAATGTCCTCCCACATATCCTTCAGTTCTGTCTTTTCTTTTTTGGTGATGTAAGATGTCACATACCGAGCCACAGCCATACAGTTGTCACCCACAAACTGTATATCCATGTTAGCATTCCACATGGACAAAATCACTGGGTTGTAGTCGTTGATGTACTTGGACTCTTCGTTCCTTTTCAAATTGTATGTATTTTTGGGTGATTTCCTCGTCACATTATGTCGCAGTAAAGACATCAAACTGTTCACTTTTCCTTTAGAAATCACCGGTCGTGGAAAGTTGAAACGACATTTGGTGTAGAACTTGTCCTTGTTTCTGAATTTACGACGACAGTACTTTCCACAACGATGGCTTTGGAAACGTAGAACTTGTTCTCTTAGGCTTTTCTTCTCCGTTGCGTTTGGAACAGCACACGTAGAATACTGTTCTATGAAATTCATCACTAAGTCATCCGGATCTGTTCCAAATTTAGGTGCATCCTTGATCCACAACAACATATGTATATGAGGAGCACCTCTTGCTTGGTACTCCTTTCTCCAGAAGAAATCCAACACCTCTCCAAGAGGTGGATTCTTCTTATTTGTGATGAAAGACATCATAGCTTCAAATCTATGATTGAAGTACCTGCATACATTCACAGGATCCAAAGAACACAGTTCTCCAGGTGTCTTGAATTCAATGTTTTCAATATTTCCATTTGCCTCTCGTAGAAATTCAAGTAAGTCTTCCCAGCCATACTCGGCACAGCTCAGAGTGAGGAACCATGTCGGAGTTCCTAAGTTCCTCAGCATACATTTTAAATCACCATGACGACGGTACCAGTACTCATTAGTACCACGCTGACACGCCATGAGATTAATTAAGTGAGAATCCAAAATACTGTCTTGGACATTGACTTTATGCATAAAGTCCCTTGCCGAGATATTTCGCATCTGTATACCACTTTTTAAGATGTGGTTCACTGCATATGACAGTCCAGACAGATCGCTTTCAAACAGGAGATGAAACAAATAGGGAATGCATTGACGAAACCTAGGATCGTCTGCATACAATCGTAAAGTCCGGTATTCAGATGCAGGAATTTGATGAGGTCGCTCATCATATCTTCCTCCTCGACCTGTGGGAAATAGCTGTGGGAAACACCGAGCTTTCAAACTTTCCTCCCAAACACTAATGGGACTCCCTTTAGCTTGTTTCATTTGAAACAACTCAATAGCATTCCCCATGACTTCCTTGGAATGCAAAGGATGAACACTATAATGTTCATATATTTCTTCACTTTTAGAGGCTTCCCCTTTCTCAATTTGGCCAGCACACAAATCGCTATCCTCTTCATCACTTACTTCCTCTTCTGAAACATATACATTCTTATAGTACTTATTATTTGTCTTCAAATACACTGTTGCCTTTTTGACTTTCCTAACATCCACTAAATCTTGCCATATTTTCTTATTCTTTGTCGGAACCCCATTAACTAAGATAACCAGAGGTTCCTCTTCCACTTTTTCTATTCCAATTGTGTTAATGTTTTTGTTCAAATCTAGAGGCAAATAAACAACTCTTCCCTTTAATCCTCTCTGTAAATCTGCTGGAGGCAACTTCCCTGTCTTTGGCTCCATTCTTACAATAGCCTGAAAGGGATGGATACTTTGAATCAAAATACATTCATAAGTATTTAAATCCTTCAATTCAGAAGGAATCTCAACCAATTCCAGATTATTATGAACTGCCCTAGCAGGCATCTGGTTTTGGTTTAATTTATTACAACAATAAGTACACACACGTTGATCCGATCCTAAATCAAAATAATTTTCTACCATCAAGTATGTGGCAAAATCCTTCCATTCACTATTATTTTCCCTTTCACTTTTTGTATATAAATCCACTACCTTAGTCTGATTCTTATAATAAGTGCGTCGACAACATACACAAGTGAAATTAGGCCTCTCACTTGATTTCATCTGAAAAGTGGCAATTTCCTTCTGAAAATTATCTGTACTGGAAACCTGTACATTATCTTCAACATTACCCTCTACTTCAGGGTCAATTTGAACATTCTCATCTTTACTACTAAAGTAACAAAACTCAATTTCTTCACAAATATTCTTGACATCTATTTCAGAACCATGCAAAAGAGCAGCACATAATTGTTTAAGCATAATTGCTGGACTCTTAGCATAATACAACATTCTCACTAATTTTCTCACTTTATTATGATGCACTGCTAGCATCCTGAAATGATGAAAAACACTCTGGCATACTCTCCTGGAAAGACAAGCCAGTGAATGACCACGCAAACCTGTCATTTGTCTCACTCTGCAAGGATCTAAATCTTGCAACAACTTCATTTTCTGCTTCAAACTTTTCTTATTAAATGTCCGTATAAAATCACAAAGCAAATTGATGGAAACCTGTCGCACACTGCAAATAGAACTACACTTCCAAATGTACACAGGACCCTTAGGACGTCTTCCTAAAACCTCATCACTTAGCACCTCTTCTGTCTCTGTTGTCACAAGTTTTTCTTTTTCAACTGGACAACCATCCTTCACTTCATAAGCTCGACCACTGGTGTCAACTGCAAACATCAAATCATTATCCTGAAAATAACTCTCCTCATTAAAAAATGCCTCAGAACTTGAACTATGCATCCATTCTCCGGAAAAAACTTCACAAAAGTTACTACGATTTACTACTCTCTTCCATCTACTGTTTGTTTTGAAATCAGAAATTACCTTGCTTAGTTTCCTAATTCTATTGATTACCAAAATAAACAACTTTCGCTTAATTTCAAAAGCATGATCAATAATTTTCTCTACATTTTTCTTCTTCTTATAAAATGCCGCTTTCTGTTGGCCTTTTTTAATATTTCTTAATAAATTAACTATTATCCTGTTACGGAACATTCGTTTTCGAATGTCCCTAAACTGTTGTTTCCTTCTACTATCATGCACAGAGTTATCTCTTCCTCTACCAATAACATTTTCGATGGGTCTTTCCTTTCCATTTAAATTACTCTTCTTTTTCTGAACTGAAACATTTTGGCGAAAAATACTTTTTTTACTAAAAATATTTTTTAAGAATGATTTTGTGCTCTTACCCGGAGCTTTCTTGGTGTTTTGATAAGTATTTGGGGAAGAGGACTGCTGCAATAAAACATCATCCTGCTGTCTTTGACGTTTTCTAGCCTTTCTAATTCTATTTTTCGTAGGCATTTTTCAAATTTAAAAAAGATCTGCAGTTGAATCTGTGGAAAAATATAATAAAAAATGTTATTAACCACTATTACCAAACAGTAAATGAATAACAGTCATCAAAAACTTAACGCCCTACTTATTATTTAACATAGAAAATCTTTTGCACCAGCACTGCATCACAAGGACATTTTCAGTCATTTCCTCTTGAATGCAGGTATACAATTGATTTATGTGCTGTGTTTAAAAACGATTTTTTTAAATCAATTACATTTCTGGATATGTACTGCTAGAGCTTTATAGGTTGCTTTGGGTCATATTTATAAGGCATATGAGTGTCTATAATGTTATTTTTCCTTTTTAAATGGAAAGCGTTCTTCATGGTGCAAGTTTCTTATAAATACGCTCCCACCTGCGAAACGGAACTTTGCGATGCGAAGCTGATTGCCTCCCCGGTGTCTGTCAACATTCTAAACAGACCGGAGCGGCCGCCATCTTATCTCTCGGTAGGATCGAGAGAGAAGAAGAGGTGAAAAACGAAGGGGGAATTTAATGAAAGGGGGCAAGGTATACCCCTCTTGACCCCCTAGGAATGTTGTTGGGGTTTTTAAAGGGTCCCGTGGGGAAAATAAAAAAAATATATTTTTCACTGTAGAAGCGCTTTCCGAACACCGAACTGGGCCGCAAACTGCTGACGAAACGGGAATAGGTATAAGGGGGTGCGGGAGACCATTTTGTGCTTCGTTTTAATTAAATTACTAAGTATAAGGGGGTGCGGGAGACGTATCCTAATCCCTTATATTTTCTGAGGGTGGCTGAGAAGGCTCATATATGTTGATACATGTGTTCCAGCGGCTGTGCGTGAGCTTTTTTTTTTTCTTTGCTGCGTCACGTCTGTTAACGTTCGATTCGAAGGAAATCAGGAAGTGTTGACAACCAATTTGTCAGTGCGATAAAATATTTCGTTATAAATGAATCCTTATTGATAAACATTGTCTGCGCCATCTTGTCTTTTTTACAATGCCACAATTTTGTCGTGCACGGTAGCCATTTTAGATGCCAGGCCGGTCCCAGGCTATCACCTAGCCCCAGCTGTAGAGAATCCACACATACCAACCCTCCCGATTCAGGCATCAGACTACTGATTTCAGTGCTACTCTCCCGCCTCCCGATTCCTGCAACCAAAAACGCGGGGGTATATTACCAACCACTAGCGATAACTTCTTTAGAAACAAAAATTATCGCCGCACATCGGCGATTTTTATCGCAGATAAACCTTGCTATTAGCAAGGTTTATCGCAAATGCGATAAAAAACGGCCGCAATGCATGAATATCGCTGAAAAGTCAACAATATTCATGCATTATCCAGCAAATGCTCTTAGCCATGTTATCCACCTCTCATTGGATAACATGGCTAAGAACTGCTCGCAAATGCGATAAGAAGCGGCCGCAATGCATCAATATTGCTGAAAAGTCAGCGATATTCATGCATTATCCAGCATATGCTTTTAGCCATGTTATCCACCTCCCATTGGATAACATGGCTAAGAACTGCTCATGGCCCCATGAGGAACGCTTTCGATTTAAAAAGGAAAAAATAACATTATAGAAAACAATCGTTTTTAAACACAACATATAAATCAATTGTATACCTGCATTCAAGAGGAAATGACTGAAAATATCCTTGAGACACATGAAAGCGTTTTCTGGAATGCCCTAGCACAATTTTTTCGACATTATTAACATGGCTATGTAACTCCCATAATCAAAATCTAAATTTGCCAAGCGCAGGTGGGAGCGTATTTACAAGACACTTGCCCCATGAGGAATGCTTTCCATTTAAAAAGGAAAAATAACATCAAAGACACTCAAATGCCTTATAAATATGACCCAAAACAACCTATGAAGCTCTAGCAGTACATATGCAGAAATGTAATTGATTTCAAAAATTATTTTTATAAACAACATATCTGTTTCAGCTTACATAAGAGACCATGGAATGGGCTTCATATACAACAATAACTTGTATAACTGCATTCCAGAATGCTACACCGAATATGCAATTACAATTTCTCAAAGTAACAAAATCTATTTCTATATCACTACAGACAAAGCCACAGTTTAAAAACACAGCTTTCTTCATCATTTTCTCCTTAATTCATACTATTCTCTATCTAAAATAAATAAATCTTTTCTCATCTTAGCAAATACTTTTTGAGTTTTGAAAACAGTCTCAGAAATACACCAAATTGTCTTCAGCAGAAGAAAAAGGATGCACTCCAGAGTCTGCAGCTATTGAAAGCACAGAAATACAGATATTCATTTCACATATCTCTCATATTAGCCAATCATAACTCTTCCCTCACTTTTTTCAAATCAAAACCCTTCCCCCCTCTGCCCTCTCTGCCTTTTTTCCATAGCAACGACCTCCTGGAAGACCTCTCATGTTTGCAAATTCACACAACAATGTTTCAATTGAACTCTGAACTCTCAGTGCACCTGCGTATCCAGTGCAATCTTTCATTAAAAGTTTCTTCCTTGACCATTCAAATTACATCTTTCAAAGAACACATCCATGCACCCTAACTTTCTATTTTCAGAAATGGAAATGCACCAATCACTGCTAATGAATCATTAGCATTGGAAATCCACAGTTTTTTTTCTTTACAAACTCCTACTGTTTCAACTGCCCTTTCATTACCACACTTCATCTGACTGCAGCACAACCTTCTCCCACCATGTTTAACGTCTGGATTGTTGGACATAGTTACATCCACTGGGCTCAAAGGTATGCTGAGAGCAGAAATTTACCCAACCTCAATTTACAAGATGTGGAAATTAAGTGGTTGGGCCAAAGAGGATTAAAATGTCACCAATTGATACCATTAGTGAAAACCTTTATGCATTTGCCAAAACCTGACCTGTTAATAGTGCACTGTGGAGGTAATGATTTGGGCACTTTGACAGGGGTAGGTCTGGAAATGCTTTTAAAGGACACCTTTGAGCAATTAATGGCACTTTTTCCTCAAACTGCCTTGGTATATTCCAATATATGCCAAAGACAGAAATGGAGGTGGTCCAACCAATTTTGTCCACAAATTGAGAAGTCGAGGAAGCATGTAAACAAATCTGTTTCAGCTTTCATGAGAGACCATGGAATGGGCTCCCTGTACAACAATAACTTGCGTTACTACATGCAAGATATCTACAGAGGAGATGGAGTTCACTTCTCAGATGAGGGTAACAGAATTTTCATTCTGAATTTAAGAATGTGCATTGGTACCTACTTATAAGTACCTAAATGTACCATAAACCCAAAAGCTCTTCTCAGAGCTACCCTTCATCTAATCACTCACAATTATTATTTTTTTCTAACATTTTTCACTAATTTTCCACAAAATACGCTCCCCGGTTCGCTAACGGGAAGCTAACCTCGCGGAATTTTTAAAAAAAATGTTTTTTTTCCGCACATTTAAGCCTCCTCAGTCACCCTCAGAAAACCTAGGGGGTCAAGATAAGTCTACCGTGCCCCCTTCTACACATTCTGAACATTATTTGCCCTCCATCTTGTATCTTAATGCGACCGAAACACAAAATGGTGACGCTTAAGGTTCGCTAACCGGGCCGCTTTCCAGAAAGCGGTCCTAAAAAAAGGTGGGAAAGTAATTAGCAGAAAAACGACTAGAGACACTCTCACCAAATATAGATTAGCTCATACTACATAACAATCCCTTTCATTCTCACAAATTTGATTGAAATTTCATTTAGCCATTTAGCCTGTAGACCTATCTAAATACCCTGAGGTAAATTACTTCACAAAACACATCTAAAATATTGGAATTGACAACCAATGAAAACTTTACTTTCATTTACAATTTTTATTACCTGACATTTGATTGGTTATATACCTGAATATATATAAAGGAAGAGAAGGAAACACAGCCATTTTCACTGCTACTTCCTGAACTACATTTCAAGAGCCTTTTCACCTCCCTGTAAAGTTATTTGATAATTTGTAAGTGGCACTTTAAATTAATTTGTAAAAACGTTTATTGATAATTATTTACTGTCCCCCTGCTATAGTTATAGATACAGATAACCTCCTCTGTTACATTTATTGATTGACTTACACTTCTCTGCTATAATTATGAATTTACTTACTTTAACTTCACTGTTAAAAAAACAGAACTACATGTCTGAACTTAAACCCAACAGTGCCCTAACTCTTCTAATATAATTATTTTTTTTATGCAATTTACAGCAAAAAAATGGAAGGGGAGCAAGAAAAAACTAATGTTTCCTTCGAGATTACATCCGAAGACATTTTAACTGAAGAAAATGTGGATGAAGATTTTATGGATCAATCTTTTGACGAACAATTTATTCAAACCTTACAAGAGACAGAAACATCCATGTTGACGAGATACCAGATGATATAATGCTGGAAGTTTTAATGAACTATGAAAATAATAAATACATTTTTTTTAAATCAAAATAAATAAATAAATTAAAAAAAACGAACAAAAACAACAAATAATTAACATACAGTATTAGAAAAGTCTATCATTCTTTTATCCTTAAAGTACGCTGCCCAGAACGCTTTCCGGTTCGCGAACTTGGCGCTTACCACGCAAAAAAAAATATATATATATTTTTTTTTTTGGACCCTCCTAGGCCCTTTTAAAACCTCCACATAAAACCTAGGAGGTCAACGAGGATCTACTATGCCCCCTTATGGTAATTTCCCCCTTTGTTTTGGCCTCCTCTTGTCTCTCGATCCTACCGAGAGACAAGATGGCGGCCGCTCCGGACAGTTTAGAATGTTGACAGACACTGGAGGGCCAATCAGCTTCGCATCGCAAAGCTCCGATACGCGAAAAGTTCGCTAACCGGATCGCTACCCGGAGCGCTGTTACAGATATATATCTTGATTTAAACGTTAATTTCTCAAAATCCACTGAAGCACATATATTGAGACCTAGCAAAGGCACATCGGGCTAACAGTCCCTACAATTTTGCCAAGTTTCGTGAAAATCCATTCAGCCGTTCGGGCTAAAAGTGAGTCCAACCGCCCTATGGAAATTAACATGGGAAAAACGCGTTTTGGGACCCCCCCTTTTTTCTCGGCCCTCCCTTGACGACCCCCCCCCAAATTTTCAGGGGCTGCTCAGAAACAAAATGTGCCATTTTCCTGAAAATTTCAGCCAATTCCGTCCACAAACGCCAAAGTTATTAGACATAGAATTTTCAGAAATCCCATAGAGAAAAAATCCTAACTATATATACCTACTGGCGACCGCCAGTAGATAATATATATATATATATATATTCACTGAAAAAACCATAGGTTTCACACCAGTTATAGTTAGGAATTAGCATTTAAAAAACCTATTAAATTCACTGAAAAAAACATAGGTCTCACACCAGTTATAGTTAGGAATTAGCATTTAAAAAACCTATTAAATTCACTGAAAAAAAACCATAGGTTTCACACCAGTTATAGTTACCTGGAAATTTTACTGACATAAAAAGATTGAAATTCCCACGTTATAGTTAGTTGGACTCACTATAACTTGCGCGTGTAATGCACTGCTGATGACATCACATATTACATCACTCATGACATGGTCAGTGACACTTAATAAGTGTGTGAATGGATGTTTTTTTTAAAAATATTGATTGGCTAACTGGCTTATTAAGTGTATCTTAGTGAATACATATATTAGCGAGTAATTTTTAAATATTTAAATATAAGTATCAGTGTTTCACTTTGTGTATAAGTGGCTGCATGGGTTGGTGAGTAGCTACATGTATGTGTATATGGGTTATTAGATGTTTTTTTAGTATCAGTATGAGTGTCTGTATGATTTGGTGGGGGTATTACTTAGCACATAGATGCATTAATGACTGACTCACTGTTTGTATGTGTTTTGAAGACAGCATATGTGCAGGACTGTATTTTATTTACTTTATTTTATGCAATTTGTTGAGCGCACGATTACCCGAGGGTGTCTTGGCGCTTTGATAGTCAGAAATCGAAGGTTGGGCCCGGGAGTCAGGAAATTAATAATTGAACAACCACGTCTTCAGTTGCTTCCTGAAGGATAGTAGTGTTGGCGCATTTTTTAGATGTCTTGGCATGGTGTTCCATAATTTAGCTGTAGCCACTGCAAAGGATCTATCTCCCCAGGTTGCTTTCCTAGTTTTAATTACTTCCAGGAGATTAGCATCAGCAGATCTAAGATTGCGTGAAGGTCGGTAGGGATGGAGGGCGTCTTTAAGAAAGGCTGGTGATTTTTCATGAATGCTCTTGAAGGCAATGCAGAGGGCTTTGAATTTGATACGTTGTCTGATCAGCAACCAGTGAAGATTACGGATGGCATTGGAAATTGGCTTAAATTTTGGTATACCTGTGACAAGTCGAGCGGCCGCATTTTGAACTAACTGAAGTTTGTTGACTACTTGTTCTTGGGCGTTAAGCATGAGTGCATTACAGTAATCAACTCGGGACATTAGTAAGGTAGAGATCAAGGTATTAATGGTGTTTAATGGAAGATAGGGCTGGATTTTTTTAATCATTTTGAGTATGAAAAATGAAGCCGAAACTATAGAGTTGGCATGTTGATTAAATAAAAGTTTGAGGTCAAAGATGACACCAAGATTTCTAACCTTGGTAACAGGATTGGGCGGGGGGCCAAGATCTTGCGGCCACCATAAAGAAGACCATGCAGGAGTGAGTTTCCCAAACACCATCACCTCGGTTTTGTCCGAATTAAGTTTTAGACAATTCGAGTGCATCCAACTACATATGGCACTCATTCCTTGTTGGAAGTTGTTGGCAACCTCCATTCCATTGTTATTGATGGCCAGGACAAGTTGTGTATCGTCTGCGTACGATGTAACTGCTAGACGATGAACTTTGATGATCCTCGCTAAGTCAGTCACATAAATGTTAAAAAGCGTTGGGCTTAGCGAGGATCCCTGGGGGACTCCACAAGGTAGAGTAAAGGAGTCAGAAGAGAATGTGCCCATAGAGACTGATTGCTCTCGGTCTGTCAGGAAGGACGCCAGGAGCGAGAGAGCATCAGATGATATTCCAGCTTTACCGACACGGTCGATCAGAATGGAGTGATCGACCGTGTCGAAAGCCGCGGATAGATAGAGTAGTATAAGCACCGCGGCGCCTCCTTTGTCAAGGATCATTCGTATCTCGTCTGAGGCTTTTATTAATGCTGTCTCAGTCCCGTGTCCCCTCCTGAAGCCAAATTGAGAGGCATCCAGACATTTGTTGGCGTCTATATATTCGGATAGTTGAGTGTTCATGATTTTCTCAATGATCTTGGATGGATAGGGAATACATGCTATCGGTCTGTAACTGGTTACTTTGGAAGGATCCAGAGTCGTTTTCTTGAGAAGAGGCTTAGTAACTGTTTTTTTTCCATATAGAGGGATATATGCAAGATGAAATCATAGCGTTGAAGATATTTGCGATAGCAATAGAAATCTTCTCTGGAGCTATTTTCATGACTGAAGGTGGGCAAGGATCATCAGGTGAGCCAGAATTGATCGACATCATTAGTTTATGGATCATCTCAGGTGAAGTGTGACTAAATGAAAAATTAGGATGATAGGGGATTGTAGAGGGATTAAGGGGTGTAGAATTGAACGTGATGTGAGAATCAGTCTGATGTGCATGGTTGGTGAGCTTGTTAAAATTGGAATATATATCGCACACTTTTTCTTGAAAGTAGGTGGAGAGAGCACAGCACATAGACTGAGAGGCTTCTGCAGTAGAAGGTTTATCGTGGCTAGAGAGATGAGAAACGACCTGAAAAAGTTGTTTAGTTGAATCTTGAGCTGATTCGATTTGATTATTAAAGAAGATACTTTTCTGACTAATGATTGATAATTTGTAATTTTTTAGTTTTTCTTTATAACAGCTTTTCTCGTGAGAGTCGTAGTTGGAACGCCACTTGCGTTCCTGGCGTCTACAGCTTTGCTTTTCTAACCTAAGTGCTTCAGTGAACCACGGGGCAGAGTTTAAAGGCCTGTTAGAAGAACGTTTTTTGATGGGAACAGAGGTGTCAATTGCGGTCTTAATACACCTGGTATAGCAAATAGCTGCGACTTCTGGATCAGCAGTGTCAATTTCTTTCAAGGCGTCCAAGTTGTTGATGTATTCAGGAACATTGATATTTTTCCAGGATTTAAAGATGCCCGGTTTACAGGATTTTATGAGAGTCGGCATAGGAGGGAGAATATTGAAACAGACAGCAGAGTGGTCTGTCCATGTGAGAGGTAATATGTGTTCGATAGTTAAGGAGTCAAGATTGGAAAAGACTCCGTCCAATGTATGTCCCGCTAGATGTGTGGGTGAGTGAACCAGTTGCATAAGACCTGTAGCATTCATTTCCGTAAGGAGAAAGTGAGTATCAGGATCTTCCTTATTCTCCAAGTGGAAATTAAAATCACCCAGAATTGTGAAATTGTTTTCTCCAGGAATTGGTTCTAAAATATGGCTCAAGGAGGACAGAAAGGCGGAACGCAGGCCAGGGGGGCGATAGAGCAAAATACCTCGAAAGGAGGTAGAATAAGGAGTAACAAAAGTGAAGTTCAAAGCTTCACATGTATTAATTTTTAGAGGTTCCGTACGTAGACGAAAAGTGTCGCGATAAATAATCGCCACTTCCCCACCTTTTTTATTTAGTGATCTATCGAGCCTGATATTGGAGAATCCTTTTGGAGTAGCTGAAGTAAAGTCAGGGTTCGAAGCTTGGTCACCCCAAGTTTCAGTGAGTAGTAAAATGTCCAGTTGCCAACTGTCAATAAATTGTGCTATTTCATGCCTGTGTTTAGGGAGTGATCGAGCGTTTAAAAGGGCTAGTTTAATAATAGGAGAGGATTTATTATGAGAGATGACAACCGGTTTTTGTAGGTGAGGGTGTTCCATGATGAGAAGAGAGCAGAAAGGACAAGTATATGGAGCATAGTCTAAAGAATGTAAATTAATCGGGGAGCAGGGAGCTTTATTGATATTACACGATGTTAAATAATTGGAATCATAGTGGATCCTTGAGTGTGGAGAGTCTGAAGTATTTAGGGCAGGGGGGTGGCCCTAGGCTCAGGACAGGGTCGGACGGGCACAGACGGGCTTGCCTTTGGCGAGCCTTCGGCACGCCGCCGGCGCGCCCGCTGTGCCCGTCCGCTGCGCCTCTGAGGAAGGGGTCCCATTTTATATTGGTCAGGGTGGAAGGGTGGGAGGACCGAGCAAGTAGTCTGCTCACCCTGTGACTGACCCAAGATGGCGGCCGGGTTTCCAAGCAGCATTTTTCCTGCTATTATGTATGGGTGGATGAGTGTGTATATGTGTGTGTTAGTGAGTGAATGATTGTCTCACTAGTGTCTTTATCATTAACAACATATGTTTTAATCTAGTATATGTGACTATTGATGTATATAAGTGAGTATATGTGAAAGTGAGAGATTGTAAGAGTTCCTGTTTAAATAAGTATGTGTTTCTATAAGTGATTGTTTAAGAGAGTAAGTATGTGTAAGTTTCCTTAGAAGTAAGGTGGTAGTTGGTGTATAGTTGTATATGCAAATAAATGGATTGGTCAATAGTGTATTTGCATGTGTTAGTATGTGTGTGAGTAACTTTTGGATGACTGTCGGTGTGTGTAACAGGATGTATAGGTGTATCACTACATATGATGAGTGAGTATATGGATGAGTGACTATATAGAACTGTTGGTGAATGAGTGGATGTGTATATAGATGGTGGAATTACTGAATTGGTTGTTGTAACCGGTATGGGTATCTCAATTTTTTTGAAAATGTTAATTTCTATTTTTGAATATGTGTTTCAAGGGTTACATTACAATGAAAGGAGGTCTGTCACTCTGTCACAAGGATGGTGTGATCAGTGATGTCATGAGTAATGTCACTGACCATGTCATGAGTGATGTAATATGTGACGTCATCAGCAGTGCATTGCAGGCCCGCAAGTTATAGTGAGTCCAACTAACTATAACGTGGGAATTTCAATGGTTTTATGTCAGTAAAATTTCCAGCTAACCTATGTTTTTTTCAGTGAATTATATATATATATATATATATATATACATATGCTTTGCGAAAAGGCTCCTACTGGTGATCCCTCGCTTTCAAGGGGTGGCTGGTGTCTGGCGGAGCAAGCCGAAAATAATATCATCCAAAAAACGACGTTGCAAACCAGCACTCGAGTAAAAGAAGAACCACAGGTCACAGGGTTAGTCCGTAAAAAGTGTAAGGTTTATTAACATCATAAACCCAACGTGACGCGCTTTGCGCTCCCCTGAGCGCTTGTTCACACACATTCTCCATAAAGGTTCGTATATTTAAACGCTTTACAAAAATAGGTAGTAATGGAGAGAGGACTGTACATGAGCGCCATCTTGAACTGGTGTATAACATAATAGTAAATTACTTCGGTATTTGCATTTCCAATTGCATAGTGTGCAATTACTTTGAATCTGTGACAATAAATACATTGTCAGTACATGTTATTACTACAGGGAATATTTCTCAGTGAAAAGATATTTCAGGTCAGAATTACTGTTGTGTCCATGAGAATTGTTGTGCTGAGGCAATCGAGACACGTGAACAACAAGTTTTCAATTGGCGACATGGCCTCCCTTCAAGGTCTGTAATTTAATGTTAAGGCATATTTTTCTTGATGTTGTAATATCATCAAGATGGTATTTCCTAATTAGTGGAATCGATAACTAAAGAAGGAGTTATAGCCATAACATATGCATATCCTGTTGCCTTGTAGCCACATTGTGTCACATCATAGTCCATCAGCTGATTGCACGAAAATGAAACATTGTTTGTATAACATCATCTATGTATCTGACTTAGTATTTCCTAGTTAGTGGAATAGATAGCTAAAACAACGATGTTTGCACAACATACCTTCCATGAAAATTAACAATTATAGTCTCTACACCAGGATTAGCAGAATGTACTTCTGTAAAACTCTCCGAAAGTTACCAGCAAGTCATGAGCATTTATAACGAAACTAGGATTTAGACGTACAAAAAATCACCAGCAAATTTTACCAAACAAATTATTACATATATAACCTTAGAGCTCAATCAAAACAAATATAGAATGCATTAAAATTCAAATACTTTCATGGATGATGTTATGGGTAGAAGATAACCACAGTGAAAGGATTATGGTGTAGGCGCTGCTGATCTATGGCCTCTTCCTTCCCTTTCATCCAGGCATAAGTCTGGCTGGGATGGTATCATTGGGACTACCACTTTTGATTTGCATGGTGAGTGCTGACAGCTCCTTTGGGGTAATGGGGGGAAAAATATCCAGAGTGTGATCATTGTGATTACTCTCTATTTCGTATGAAGCAAGGCCTGCTTCACTGGTCATAGTGTTATTAGAATGAATGATTTTCTTATAGATCAAGTCTATCTTATTAGAAAAGAATTGGGATATCTCCTCACAAAGCTTTTGTGATGAAGTGTCAGGACTTTCGCTAGCTGTCGGTTTGACAAAAGATAGTAGTATTTGGTACAGAACCCTAGGGGAATTATCTGCCTCTGCAATAAGAGATGTTATGTGGGTTTTCCTTGCAGTATGAATAGCTTTGTGATAGGTACGTAATGACTCCCAGTAAATGCTTCCATCAGTAGCTAAATGAGAACACCTCCATTTTTTCTCTAACTTCCTAGCTGTTAGTTTTAATGTTCTAAGGTTGTCAGAGAACCACACTTCCTGTTTTTTAGCTGGCCGTGGTTTGAATTTTTTCATAGGGGCTAAAGCATCTATGACAGCTTTTGAGGCTTTTTCAAATTTATTTAGGGCATTTTCTATCTGATCCGCCGTGGTAAAAGATGGTTCAATGAATTTATCAGAAAAGGCAATTTTATTAACTTTATGCCATTGTCTTCGTTCACTGGGAAGAGACATCGGCCCATGAGAAGTAAGTTTTGGGTAGGGGCTGTGAAACTCAATAATGTAGTGGTCAGTCCAGCTGACTTGGGTAGGAGGGGAACAAATAACTGAAGAAAAATTAGCTAAAATAAGATCTAGGGTGTGCCCAGCCTGGTGTGTTGGGCCCACATTGCACTGTTTTAGTCCTAATAGGAAAAGATCATTAAGAATGGATTGTGCTTCTTTGCAATCTTTCAGCTCACTATGTATGTTGAAATCTCCAATTAGAAGAAAATCTCTGTCATTACAGACATAGGGTGCAAGAGTCTCGAGTAGAATATTCAAGAAATTGGTATAGGGTCCAGGAGGGCGCACCCAGACTGTCACCATGGGTACACATTGGTCAGCAGAGGTGGAGATTTCTAAAGGGGTGCCACAGGGCTCATGCTTGAGCCCAACACTCTTCAACATCTATGTGGCACCCCTGGCAAGAGTGATGCGAAAATTTGGTTTCATCCCCGTATCCTACGCGGATGACACGCAGCTCCTCTTCCCTTTTGAAACTCTCACCGCTGAGATAAAAAACTCCTTCTCTGCTGGTATGAAGGCCGTTGCACAGTGGATGTCCACCAACTATCTAAAGTGCAACGTTAGCAAAACAGAAGTTATGCTATTTGGCGAAGCCAAGCTTCTATGGACTCCGGATTGGTGGCCTTCCGATCTTGGTGTGGTCCCAGAACCCAAACAGGTCGTGAAAAACCTGGGGATCCGCCTCGATCAGGATCTGTCTTTAAAGCAACACAGCAACCTTGTCGCAGGTTTGTGTTTTCATGTCATCAGCATGTTGCGAAAAATTTTCCCTCTGTTGCCAGACACGTTTAGGAAGACCTTAGTGCAAACCCTTGTTCTGAGCCGTATTGACTACTGCAATGGCCTGCTCCTATCTGCCAACGAGGGAGTGCTGGCCAGACTTCAGGTAGTCCAGAACACAGCGGCGCGCCTAGTCCTGAATGCCCCACCAAGAACAGCATCCAAACCTCTTTTACATCAACTTCATTGGCTCTCCATACGACAAAGAGTAAAATTTAAAATTTGTTGTATAATTCATAAAAACATAAATGGACAAGGCCCCACCTACCTGCAACAGAAATTCACCCCTACATCCCCTCCAGGTCACTCAGATCTAGTACAAGCCATCAATTGGTGGTTCCTCATGTCAAAAAGACCAGACACGGAGGCAGAGCGCTGTCCGTAGCAGGACCCATTCTATAGAATCGACTTCCCCTGACTCTCAGACTCTGTACCTCTCATTTAAAATTTAGAAAACTCCTTAAAACTGTTCTATTTAAAAATGAGATCTAATCCACATTTGTACTTCTCACCTGTATTAGTTAACTGGCCCAAAACCCCAGAGATACTCCTGCTGGAGTCGATTCCAGTGCTATATAAGCTTGTAAATAAAATAAATAAATAAAAGAAGAAAAAGAGAGAGAAAAAAAGAGAAGAAAACAAAGAGAGAGAAACAGAAGAAAACCACAGTTATTTATTTAATAGATGGAAGTTTACATAGTAGAGGAAAAACTGGTCAATACAACAACAGATTATATTATTGCAACAAAATGTACAGTTTCTTGCTAATGGAAATGTATCTCAAGTTCCTCATCCATATTATGTCCATTCGGATGATGTGTACTAAGCCCTATAATGTATCTTGATTCCTTTTGCCTCAATTTCAAGATGCAATTGCCTCCTCTCTGATTGAGGTTTACCTGTTCAACTATAAAGTATAATAGTTTACTGGGGTCTGAATAATATTTGGATTCAAAATGGCGGGCTATGGGGTACTGTTTACCTTGTTTGTTTATAGTTCTAGTATGCATTTTTTTGCCATGTGTGTAATCCTGCCCACATTATTAAGATCACATGGACAGACTAGAACATAAATTACCAACATAGTAGTGCAAGTTAGAAATTGTTTGATTTGTTGCATCTTGTTTGTACTGCGATTCCAGTATTCCTTCACCATGTGGCTGTTGGCACAGGCTTTACAATGTCCACAGGGGTAAAAACCAAGAAGGCCAATACCTCAAATCAAGATACATTATAGGGCTTGGTACACATCATCCGAATGGACATAATATGGATGAGGAACTTGAGAGACATTTACATTAGCAAGAAACTGTACATTTTGTTGCAATAATATAATCTGTTGTCGTATTGACCAGTTTTTCCTCTACTATGTGAACTTCCATCTATTAAATAAATAACTGTTATTTTCTTCTGTTTCTCTCTCTTTCTTTTTTCTTTTTTTCTCTCTCTTTTTCTTCTTTTCTCCTTTTCTTCTCATTCTTCACAGGATGAAAGGGAGGGAAGAGGCCATAGATCGGCAGCCCTACACCCTAATCCTTTCACTGTGGTTATCTTCTACTCATAAAATCATCCATGAAAGTATTTGAATTTTATTGCATTTTATATTTGTTTTGATTGAGCACTAAGGTTACATATGTAATCATTTTTTTGGTAAAATTTGCTGGTGATTTTTTGTATGGCTAGACCCTAGTTTTGTTATAAATCCTCATGACTTGCTGGTAACTTTCGGAGAGTTTTACAGAAGTACATTCTGCTAATCCTGGTGTGTAGACTATAATTGTTCATTTTCATGGAAGGTATGTTGTGCAAACATCGTTGTTTTAGCTATCTATTCCACTAACTAGGAAATACTAAGTCAGATACTAAGATGACGTTATACAAACAATGTTTCATTTCAGCTGATGGACATTGATGTGACACAATGTGGCTACAAGGCAAAAGGTTAGGCATATGTTATGGGTATAACTCCTTCTTTAGTAATCGATTCCACTAATTAGGAAATACCATCTTGATGATATTACTACATCAAGAGAAATATGCCTTAACATTAAATTACTGACCTTGAAGGGACGCCATGTCACCAATTGAAAACTTGTTGTTCACGTGTCTCGATTGCCTCAGCACAAAAAATCTCACGGACACAACAGTAATTCTGACTTGAAATATTTATTCACTGAGAAATATACCGTGTAGTAATAACATGTACTGACAATGTATTTAATGTCACAGATTCAAAGTAATTGCACACTATGCGATTGGAAATGCAAATACGGATGTAATTTACTAATATGTTATACACCAGTCCAAGATAACGCTCATGTACAGTCCTCTCTCCATTACTACCTATTTTTGTAAAGCGCTTAAATATACGAAACTTTATGGAGAATGTGTGTGAACAAGCACTCAGGGGAGTGCAAAACCCATCACGTTGGGTTCATGGTGTTAATAAACCTTACACTTTTTACTGACTAACCCTGTGACCTGTGGTTCTTCTTTTACTCGAGTGCTGGTTTGGAATGCCGTTTTTTGGATGATATGTATAAATATATATATATATATATATATATATATATATATATATATATATATATATGTATATATGTTCAAACCACTTTCCGCGATATCCTCTGCCTCTTTATGGTGGCGGGCTGCCGGCAAGGTCGTGACTTGTTCCCAGGACACCCCCACACCGCACGGCCCTCCAGCTGCAGGCGCGGTCTCTGCCCCAGCACCACCGGTCCGTCCCTGACCTCGGTGCCCCCTCGCTATTGCTCGCTCTATCTCCCCCTTTGTGCTCCGGATCTCGACGCACTTTCGTCATTTTGTTTATTTTTTTTGTTATTGTACTCCCTCTGTATTATCTCTGTTGTTTACCTTTTTACTTAGGATTGTACCCACTTGTGTGCGGCCCCGCTCCCCGCTACCCGCTTCCCACCGCTGCTTCCTCGCGGCCCGCATTCAGAACGCCTCAGCACGACTCATCCTGGACATCCCTCGCCGCAGCCACATCTCTGCCCACCTGAAAGACTTGCACTGGCTCCCCATTAACAAAAGGATCACGTTCAGACTCCTCACCCAAGCACACAAGGCTCTCCATGACATAGGCCCGAAGTACCTCAACAGCCGCCTCACTTTCTACACACCTACCCACCAGCTCTGATCTGCAAGCCTCGCCCTCGCCTCCGTCCCACGAATTCGGAAATCCACCGTCGGAGGAAGATCCTTCTCCTGCCTGGCTGCCAAGACATGGAACTCCCTCCCCATCCACCTACGGCTGACCCTGGATCACCTCTCTTTCTGGAAACAACTCAAGACCTGGCTGTTCGAGCAGTAGCGACCCCCCACCCCACAGCGCCTTGAGACCCTTAGGGGTGAGTAGCGCGCTATACAAATTCCGTGAATGATTCATTGATTGATTGAACCTTTAATTCCAAAACAATCAATCTTCTTGTATTTCCAAAAGATTACGCCAAGCCCCAATCTGCCTTTTTTTTTCAGCGAACTTTATTGCTTCACAAAGCCATGGCAAACACTGCCCGACGCATTTTGGAACACACAGTTCCTTGGTCACGGGTGAACTAGGTGTTTAGTACTGTCACATGATATAGTGCACAAAGTGTAAATACAAAAAAAAGACTACATCGCTGCCCTGTAAATGAGACTAACCAAAGCCATCATTTTGTAATGGATAAAGTTAAATTCGTACTGCTTGGAAAACAATAGTATCAGTGATGTCACTGACCATGTCATGAATGATGTAATATGTGACATCATCAGCAGTGGATTGCGGGTGCACGATATATAGTTAGTGCAACTAACTATATATGGAATTTCAATGGTTTTGTGTGAGTAAAATAAGGTTTTGTAAATGCTAATTCCTAACTATATATAGTCTATAACCTATGGTTTTTTCAGTGAATTTTCAAGGTTTTGTAAATGCTAATTCCTAACTATATATGGTCTATAACCTATTGTTTTTTTAGTGAATTTCAATGTTTTTTTAAAAGCTAATATCTGTAGCTGTAAAATGTATTCTTCTTTAAATCTTAAAATATATTTAACATGTTTTTTATACAATTTTTTTTAAAACATTTTTTTTGTTTCGCTCCCAGTCCGCGAACCGGTCAGCTTCCCGTTAGCTCAATTTAAAGCCGCGACTCGGTCCGCGAACCGGTAAACGTTCCTTTAGCGTAACTGTTACGTTAGCATGACGTTTTGCGTTGTCGCGTAATACGTCATTTGACGCGCCAAGTTAGCGGACCCGGAAGCGGACCGGAAAGCGGAGCAAAGCGCGAAACGTAAACACAGCAGGTCATGTGACTCGGTAATAACACTTTTCATTGGTTCATTTCACTTTTGGTTTCCTAATGATGTAATACTAGGTCATGTGATCTAAAATTAACACTTTTCATTGGTTTAGAACTTTTACTTTTCCCAAATGATGAAAACCCCTCCTCTTTCCTCACTCTGACTTTCATCTTGGTGAGAGAAAGACCCTTTATTAACATTGTGATATGGCTTCATTAGTAGCTTCAGCTGGTTCTAACCCACCACCTCCACCAAATCCAAGGAAGAGAGGACCACCTGCTGAAGTAATTATACAACAAGAAGAGGAAGAACAGGAAGAGGAGGAAGAGCAGGAAGAGACACAGTTTTTGCCAGAGGAGCCCAGGAGGTATAATCGAAAAGAGAACTACATTTGGCAATTTTTTTAATTTCCTGAGGGGCAAAAAAAGTGAATGCACGCTACGTGTTTTGCTGTATATGCGATGATAGACTGTCAAGGGGGACTGATAAAAAATACAGTTACGGCAACTGCACTATGCATCGGCATATGAGTAGGTGCCATCCAAACAACTATAGTGCTGCCCAGCTACGTGATGAGCAACAAAATCCCCCTGCGATGGCAAGAAGATCGGTTGTTCAAGAAGTGTCGGGACCAGAGGCGAGGGAGATGATCCCAAACATTCAAATGAAGTTTGGGGAAGTGAAGCAAGTGTGCGTGTAATCAAGTAGCATTACTCTAATTATGAAAGCTATTGATAATCATGTTTGCCCGAAACGCCCCAAACAATAAATTCTTCTTTTTTTCGTTGCTCCTGTTGAGCCCTTTTCAATGAATCGTTTTTGTTTCCCCCCTCCCCCCAAAAAAACAAAAAAATATCAAAATGTTCAGAAAATACAAAAAAAATAAAAAAAATGTTCTGAAAAATAATAAAAAAAAATTTAAACAACAAAAACAAAAACAAAAAGTTCTTTTCAGAACTACCTCCCCATTATAAAAAAATTGGTAGAATTTTTGAAACTCTGCCAACCTCTATTTCTTTTAGTTCGCTTCCCGGTCCGCACTCCGGTACGCGAACCAAAAAAAATGTTTTAAAAAAAGAACAGTAAGTATAAGGGAAGGAAACAGACAGTTATGTTAAAAGAAAGACAGCTATAGGGAGTAAACAAAAGATACTGTTACCCGCAATCCACTGCTGATCATGTCACATATTACATCATTCTTGACATGGTCAATGACATCATCAGCAGTGGATTGCGAGTAACAGTATCTTTTGTTTACTTCCTATAGCTGTCTTTCTTGTAACATAATTGTCTGTTTCCTTCCCTTATACTTACTGTTCTTGTTTTAAAAAAAAATTTGAGATCAATCAGAAACAGTAACATTAATAGAGACAGAATGAGTGAATAAAAATGAAGAAGTATGAGAAGAGAGGGACTGAGAAAAATAGTGGAAGGAGTAGAATAATTAAGTAATAAAGAAAGGAATGAGGGAAGTAGCAAACGCAGGAAAGTAAGGATTAAAGAAATGAAGCAGTAGAACTAATAGATGTTAAATGTGATAGATTAAATGATTGATTCAGGATGACGATAAGGTGTGGCCTCTCTAAAAGTTTGTTTAAGGTGAGGCCTACTCGGGGTTGCATTTCAAATTTATGCTTGTTGAAGAATACAGAGGAGATAATACATGTGAAGGCCTACCATTGAAGTAAAACATGTCCACTTCACTCTTAAATAACGGCCAGACCTCTTCTGCGTCCATAGACAGACCTAAACTTCATCTGCACAATGTCATTCGTAAACTTAGAAAACACAAGTAATGTAATTGAAAAACGTGGAGTTTCTTTTGCTCATTTCACATTCACATCACCTGTGTTGCCTTTGCTTGGGTATCTCATAGTGCAGATGTAGTCCAGGATAAAAAAACAGTACCCAGAAGTGCAGCAGTGTATGCATTAACTTTGATATTTACAGAAGCCTCAGTTTCTCCATGTCTACCTCACATTTCTAAATGTATATCATAAGTACAAAAAGTAGAACATTAATTATACATGTTAAATGGTTTATTTTTGCTGTTCTCAGAATGTATCAAATTTCACTTAAATCAGTGACTTGAAGGTATTCATCATGTAACAGCGGGGAAAAAAACACAATCAAAATGATTGTGTGTAAAAAACCCATACAACATAAGAAATCTGAATTCAAAACTCCTTAAAATTAACTTACTTTCCATAACGTCGAAGGATGTCCTATGAACAGCGTACACTCTGTTGTGCTATTAATATTTTCAGCCCGCCACTTTCTAAAAGAAAACCTCCATCGTTTTGAAAAATATGTTACATACAATAAAAGACTTCTCACATTCTACCACATGTTTCCACTTGGCCAAATCATGTTGCAGCGATTTACAACTCTTGTAATTCTTGTAATCAAATCCCGTCATTTTCTATTTTCGCAACTTTCAAAAAGAAAACATTTAAGATTACTTTCAGAATCCTGCACTACTAATATCTTACCCTTCTTGCTCACTCATGTTCTACTTTTCCTATGACACTGATACTGCTTACTATGAAGCAGACTTACTTGCATCAGGTTTATATAGTTGGATTTTTAAAATGACATTATAATTAAAAGTTTTGGACCAATAATCTAGACAGCATTGCAGACTTACATTCCCTCTACTTCATGAACCTTTTGCAATTCCTCAGAGGAAATCCCGAGATTCTTTCCTTAAAATTTTGGTTTTAAAAACACCAGGTAAGAATTTTTAAGGTCAAACGGCAATTTTTTTTTTAAAGTTACAACAGAATCGTTGCAGAATGACCAGCCGTTTCTAGACTTTAAATAAGCTGTGTAATGTCCTGATGTTGTTGAAGGACCATCGTGATAGATAATTGCTACAGTTACAAAAGTCCTTCCTGATATTGACAGCTGAGAAGCAACAACATTTTTTATTAAAGTTGACAATTTTGATCCAGCAGGCCTACATCGTTGGATCATTAAAATTACATACTGGCCATATGTTCGTATAAATAATGTTGACATCATTTCAGATTTACATTGGCTACACTCCATGTTGTGATCAGCTGCATTTACTAGCTTATTAAAGGAGACTGATTTACTGTCTGGCAAAGTTAAATATATAAATCTTTCTGAGTCTACACTAGTAGTACTTGATAATGTACAGTTCTCGCAGTCATGCTGCCATTGATAAGAAAGCCCAAACAGGTGATCTACATCTACACCCTCATCTTGCAATACATCAAGCATATACATTAAAAACTCCTGACAATCCTGCTGATTATTTTCAGAGAAGTCTGTTTGACCTGAACATTCATCTAACAGATAACGAACTTCAGACACACTTTCTACTTTTGTTCGATCAGTGCTACATTTCTCTAACACAGGATTCAACAAACAGCATAAACTTTGTTCTGAATTAAACACAATCTGTTCTTTTAAAGTCTCTAGTGAAAAGAGAACATTAACCACTACATTTGCATAGCAGTTGACACCAGAACTGTTTTCAAATTGAAAACCGACAACATCTTCAACAGAATCCGTTTTCTTTCTGCTTACAATTTTCGGTTCATCGACTTTTCGGCTTTTTGCTACAACCTCCCTACTATTAGTGATATTTCTTCGTTTCCGGCCTACCACACGTTTCTCAAACAAAGGATATTGAGGCAAATGTGGCGCATACTCTTTTCTTAACATATTATATTCCTTAACACAATCTAGATCCGCACAAATGTTTGTGACATCACAATCAATCAAGTACAATCCCGATAAAGATCTCACTCGTGGCAAAGCCACATATGCCATACCTTCCTTGAACACAGAACTTCCAATATTCACCAATGCACTATCTACACTTAAACCTTGTGATTTATGGATTGTCACCGCATATGCCAGACAAACAGGAAACTGTTTACGGCGAACATATAAGTCTTTAACAAGCAAAAACCTAGCAGAACAACGACCAATTACCTGTACTTCCTCAATGCCATCAAATTTAATTTTTAAAAATTCAATTCCATCTCTACTTCTGTATTTCTCAAAATCAATAACATTACCCATTGATCCATTTACCAGACCTCTTTCAACATGTAAATTCCTTCTCAAAATGATTCGGCAATTTAAACACACATTCAAAGTCTTTTCAAAACCCGCTGTTTTAGATATAGTCTTCTCTAATGAATCCAATTTTGATTTCAAATTCTCAGACAAAATAATTGTTGATCCCATATGCTCTATTCTGTCAATAGCTTCAAGTTTCACAATCTCTTGCTTTTCTAAATTCAACATTTTGTTGTTGAAGATGGCACATTCTGCAAGAGTTGGCATCAAACATATTCCGGATTTCTTCTCAGTAATTTTCTGAAAAATATTCTCAGGCACAACGTCTTGTTCTGGATATAAATTTGACAGTAATCGTGCATTTAAAACTTCTTTGCCATGCTCGGTCACTTTTTCAATTCTAATATCTTGTAGAATATTCTTGTAATCTTCATCCTTCGCCTGACGCATATTTTCATGCAGTTCAGCATAATTGAAGTTTAACCATATATTGACGTTGCCAATGCTCCCTAGGCACTTCCTGGTATCTTCATGCGTGAGTATTTTGAACACAGGTTGTCCTTTTACTGGTGTCAGCTGCAGAAGATCTCCGAAAACAATGATGTGTTTGCCACCAAATAACACATCATACTCAGTTTTAAGAACTTCTTGCATTCTCAAATGCGCAAAGGCAAGCATGACATTGGAAACCATGCTTACTTCGTCAATGATAAGAAGTTTCATTTTCCTCAAGACTCTTGAAACTTCACAACAAGCATCCCCAGATAACTTGTGGTATTGTAATTTGTTGTCATACTCCACTGGCAGCATCAGTAGACGATGCAAAGTAATACCTTTAATGTTATGTGCTGCAAGTCCAGTAGGAGCGGTAACAACACAAGATAGCAATGACTCAGTCCTTTCCTGCAAATAACAAGAAATTGCTTTAATAAGGAAACTTTTTCCAGTTCCAGCTTCTCCACTCACGTACAGTCGGACAGGCTTCAACGACGTACATGAGCACTCTTTCTTCTCATGACTTAATCCATGATCAATTTGCTTGGTAACTTCATCATATATTTTCCTCTGCTCAACGTTGAGTTGTTTTTCCAAGTCTTCCTCCTGAGCATGTGCCATGGCTCTTTCCACTTCATTCATAGCAGTGGCAGCTTCATTTTCGATAATAGGTCCTCCTAGTGGATCCTGACTCAATGAAACAAAACTCTGACTGTCCTGAGAACTGTCTCTGGCAATCTCGGCTGCAATCGTTGCTTCCTGCTCAATTTCCAAAGTCAACATTTCTTGATATTTGGGAGAAGCAGGACATTCTATGGTCTCCTTAGCAGCAGTGAAAGAGTCTTCGTAACAGAGGAAATCTCCAAGCAGTTCCTCTTCTGCACGCCAAGGCTTGAAAAGTTGCAAAAGTGCTAAATAGAAAAACTCCTTTTTTTCTGGAGATTCGCCACTCAATTTTCGATGGTTTACTAATTGCCATTTTCTTTGCTTGACCAGACATCCCTCACTTCCAATTACAGCATACACTCCTTTCTCAATATCTTCTTTGATGTTCCTCTTGAATATATAATTTTGTAGAACCTCATATAGACAAACATTCTCAAGGTGACTGCTTCAATTTGGATAATATGTATCCAACATGTTGGTCTTCAAAATGTCGGTACTGTTTGGTTCCTTTTCCGCCAAATACTCAATTTCCCGGACAGGTTTTAGAACTCGATTTCGCGTTGCAGCAAGACCAAGACTCGCCCAAACGATACTCCTGGATTTGGCATAGAGACTTGCTGAAGACAACCGGTCAGAACATTCGTAAGCTCCGATTTCTCGATGCGACAACATCTTCAAACTGAAACTGTACAACTTCTTGCTGAGGCTTTTTTCATGGGAAATATCCTCCCACATATCCTTCAATTCTGTCTTTTCTTTTTTGGTGATGTAAGATGTCACATACCGAGCTACAGCCATACAGTTGTCAGCCACAAACTGTATATCCATGTTAGCATTCCACATGGACAAAATCACTGGGTTGTAGTCGTTGATGTACTTGGACACTTCGTTCCTTTTCAAATTGTATGTATTTTTGGGTGATTTCCTCGTCACATTATGTCGCAGAGAAGACATCAAACTGTTCACTCTTCCTTTAGAAATCACCGGTCGTGGAAAGTTGAAACGACATTTGGTGTAGAATTTGTCCTTGTTTCTGAATTTACACAGTGGCGGCTGGTGACATTTGGAAGTGGTGCGGCGTAAATCAATATTAATACTTTATTTCAGCGAGCAAGCAAATATGTGAGGTCTACTCGCCTTGTAAAGTTCACCGGGTAAGAACATTTTGGCAGGGCTTAATTTGGATCCCAGTCCGGCCCAGTATAAAGTAATACATTTGTGACATATACCCCACAAAAGCAGCCCAGAAGTAACAGATGTAATCAGTAAAAACAAAATACTACTTGAAAAGTCCAACACGGCTTCAAAATGTAGTTCTTCAGGAAAGAGGACAGAAAAAGTACAAAACTGCTAAGAGACAGATCCGCCTGTGCTAAATTCTGGAGATGGGGTACATTAAAAAAGGGTTCTGTAATGAAACATGTATGCGTACGCTAAGAGCACTGACAGACTAACAACCACCTGCAGAAGGGGCTTTCATATCACCATGTACTCCAAACTCGCAGGCTGAACTCGCTGGCACAGGGCACTGTAGTCCCTTACAATCAACAACAGAAATCACTTATGTCACCAGCACGTTTGTGAGTGCCATATTTGTAACTAAATGAGGTTGATCTCAGAATTTATTAACGGAGAACCGTGAGGACCAACAAAGCAAGTCAGTGAGTTTAAAGCAGTATACCATTAACACAAGAATATTGAACAACGTGAAATTGAAAAGCATCGTAGGGGTGCAAATGCCCTCCACTTGTCTCTGTTTCCTGTTGAATAATTTCAAGTTGCACCCTTGTCCCGGTTGCATTAAAGAAGTTTACATTTTAATTTAAACAAGCATTAGCGAAGCTGACAGCTCTAATTTAAAGTGCTAACACACGCAAGCAGTAATGGGCCCGGTCTGTGTTTGCATAAAAAACAATTGCCCCCTCCCTGATGCAGGGCCATTATTTTAATGGAGCCGTTATACAATATGCCATTTTTATATTTCACAGTAAAACCGTTAACGTTGAATGTCTCATACAGCACAGGAATATAGTGCAGTTCTTTTTCAATGCCTGATGAGGTGTGCTTCAGGTGGCAGGCAGTGATAGACACAGAACGGCCTTTTTACTAGGAAACAGAAGCGTTTCTCTGCCGATTTCGGCCTTCTTCCAATGACTGGAACACTGCAATGCCCATATTTTTGAACAGTCCGTTACGGGCAATTATTAAATAAATAAGACTTAGTACATAAGTCATATTTATTTAATCATTGCCCGTAACTGACTGTTCAAAAATATGGGCATTGCAGTGTTCCAGTCATTGGAAGAAGGCCGAAATCGGCAGAGAAACGCTTCTGTTTCCTAGTAAAAAGGCCGTTCTGTGTCTATCACTGCCTGCCACCTGAAGCACACCTCATTAGGCATTGAAAAAGAACTGCACTATATTCATGTGCTGTATGTACCCATGCATGCACGCAACAAAGAAATCATGCGGGACCCCACGAAGTGCTGCCAGCTTTCCTGGAAGCTTGTCAGCCAATACGATGTGATGGTGTTGCCGGGGCTGGTAGAGGCGAACCTGTTATTTCGCAGCAGCTGCGACTAACGTTCCGCTGTTCCCAGTCACGGCTCGCTCACAGTGGGGGTCGGGGGGAGGGAAGGGAGGGATAAATAAAATAAAAAAATAAAAAACTTACCTGGTCTTGACTGGGTCCGCGCCGCCTCCCAGTGTCCCATCGCTGCCCAGACCTCAGGTATGCAGACCTGTACCATTGAGATGGTGACCTCTGTGGGGGGAGGGTTGGGAGGGCACTCACCTCTCGCTTGGAAGTAGCATTTGGCCTGAGACCCGAGGATAAAGGCGGCGGCCAGCCGCACGAGCAGCAGCCCCTGGAGCAGCCGCAGCTTCATGGCCGGGTACGGACCGAGGCCTCCCTTTGCCTTCTTTCCCTTTCTTTAAGTTTTACTTTAAGTTCTCTTCCTGTCTTACTCTGCGCGTCTTCTTTCTTCTTCCTTTAATCTCTCTGGTTTCTGTTTTTCTTCGCTCTTCCCGCTCTGTGCCCTGCCCCTATGCCCTCTGTACCCCTCTCACCGTCCTGTGTGCAGCTGGCATGCCCCCTCCTGACGGGAGATGTTTATTAAGTCCTGCCGTGGTGCGGGCCACGCGCTGGCAGCCACCGGGAGGTTAAAAAACTCATTTCCTCCGCTGATAGGCACCAAAACACCGACAGGTTGAGGGAGGCGGCTCTGGGGTCCCGTTGTCGTTCACGCCAAGTGACTCTCTTAGCCAATCGATTTGGGTTAGGGCACCGTTACTCTTTGCCCACTGCACGCCCATTAGGAGACCGAGGGGCTCCTAATGGGCATGCGCAAGGCAGGAAAAAACACAGGTGCGCATGACTGGGCACGGCGAAAAAATCGCCCTCCGTCCCCGTTTATGCGCACTTGTGTTGCGCTGCTGCCTAGTGTGTCCCAGGCGTGTCTGACAATGCTGTCAGTCAAAATGACGCTGGACTGCCAACCCCCTTCAGACTAGTCTGGGGGTGGGCGGTCCGACATCAACTTGATTGACTTGATTGTCGTGTCGTCAGTTCTCCCTCGCTTCTAAACGGAGAGTTTACTTAAAGTTCACAGACCCGAGGGAGCTGCGTGGGCGGCTTGTGGGGCAACGCCCCAGCGCCCCTAATGGACGCACCGCCAGTACTTTCCACAATGATGGCTTTGGAAACGTAGAACTTGTTCTCTTAGGCTTTTCTTCTCCGTTGCGTTTGGAACAGCACATGTAGAATACTGTTCTATGAAACTCATCACTAAGTCATCCGGATCTGTTCCAAATTTAGGTGCATCCTTGATCCACAGCAGCATATGTATATGAGGAGCACCTCTTGCTTGGTACTCCTTTCTCCAGAAGAAATCCAACACCTCTCCAAGAGGTGGATTCTTCTTATTTGTGATAAAAGACATAATAGCTTCAAATCTATGATTGAAGTACCTGCATACATTTACTGGATCCAAAGAACACAGTTCTCCAGGTGTCTTGAATTCAATGTTTTCAATATTTCCATTTGCCTCTCGTAGAAATTCAAGTAAGTCTTCCCAGCCATACTCGGCACAGCTCAGAGTGAGGAACCATGTTGGAGTTCCTAAGTTCCTCAGCATACATTTTAAATCACCATGACGACGGTACCAGTACTCATTAGTACCACGCTGACATGCCATGAGATTAATTAGGTGAGAATCCAAAATACTGTCTTGGACATTGACTTTATGCATAAAGTCACTTGCCGAGATGTTTCGCATCTGTATACCACTTTTTAAGATGTGGTTCACTGCATATGACAGTCCAGACAGATCGCTTTCAAACAGGAGATGAAACAAATAGGGAATGCATTGACGAAACCTAGGATCTTCTGCATACAATCGTAAAGTCCAGTATTCAGACGCAGGAATTTGATGAGGTCGCTCATCATATCTTCCTCCTTGACCTGTGGGAAATAGCTGTGGGAAACACCGAGGTTCCAAACTTTCCTCCCAAACACTAATGGGACTCCCTTTGGCTTGTTTCATTTGAAACAACTCAATAGCATTCCCCATGACTTCCTTGGAATGCAAAGGATGAACACTATAATGTTCATATATTTCTTCACTTTTAGAGGCCTCTACTTTCTCAATTTGGCCAGCACACAAATCGCTATCCTCTTCATCACTTACTTCCTCTTCTGCAACATATACATTCTTATAGTACTTATTATTTTTCTTCAAATACAATGTTGCCTTTTTGACTTTCCTAACATCCACTAAATCTTGCCATATTTTCTTATTCTTTGTCGGAACCCCATTAACCAAGATAACCAGAGGTTCCTCTTCCACTTTTTCTACTCCAATTGTGTTAATGTTTTTGTTCAAATCTAGAGGCAAATAAACAACTCTTCCCTTTAATCCTCTCTGTAAATCTGATGGAGGCAACTTCCCTGTCTTTGGCTCCATTCTTACAATAGCCTGAAAGGGATGGATACTTTGAATCAAAATAGATTCATAAGTATTTAAATCCTTCAATTCAGAAGGAATCTCAACCAATTCCAGATTATTATGAACCGCCCTAGCAGGCATCTGGTTTTGGTTTAATTTGTTACAACAATAAGTACACACACGTTGATCCGATCCCAAATCAAAATAATTTTCTACCATCAAGTATGTGGCAAAATCCGTCCATTCACTATTATTTTCCCTTTCACTTTTTGCATATAAATCCACTAACTTAATCTGATTCTTGTAATAAGTGCGTCGACAACACACACAAGTGAAATTAGGCCTCTCACTTGATTTCATCTGAAACGTGGCAATTTCCTTCTGAAAATTATCTGTACTGGAAACCTGTACATTATCTTCAACATTACCCTCTACTTCTGGGTCAATTTGAACATTCTCATCTTTACGTCCAAAGTAACAAAACTCAATTTCTTCACAAATATTCTTGACATCTATTTCAAAACCATGCAAAAGAGCAGCACATAATTGTTTAAGCATAATTGCTGGACTCTTAGCATGATACAACATTCTCACTAATTTCCTCACTTTATTATGATGCACTGCTAGCATCCTGAAATGATGAAAAACACTCTGGCATACTCTCCTGGAAAGACAAGCCAGTGAATGACCACGCAAACCTGTCATTTGTCTCACTCTGCAAGGATCTAATTCTTGCAACAACTTCATTTTCTGCTTCAAACTTTTCTTATTAAATGTCCGTACAAAATCGCAAAGCAAATTGATGGAATCCTGTTGCACACTGCAAATAGAACTACACTTCCAAATGTACATAGGACCTTTAGGACGTCTTTCTAAAACCTCATTACCTAACACCTCTTCCATCTCTGTTGTCACAGGTTTTTCTTTTTCAACTGGACAACCATCCTTCACTTCATAAGCTCGACCACTGGTGTCAACTGCAAGCACCAAATCATTATCCTGAAAATAACTCTCCTCATTAAAAAATGCCTCACAACTTGAACTATGCATCCATTCTCCGGAAAAAACTTCACAAAAGTTACTACGATTAACTACTCTCTTCCATCTACTATTTGATTTGAAATCAGAAATTACCTTGCTTAGTGTCCTAATTCTATTGATTACCAAAATAAACAACTTTCGCTTAATTTCGAAAGCATGATCAATAATTTTCTCTACATTTTTCTTTTTCTTATAAAATGCCACTTTCTGTTGGCCTTTCTTAATATTTTTTAATAAATTAACTATTATCCTGTTGCGGAACATTCGTTTTCGAAAGTCCCTAAACTGTTGTTTCCTTCTACTATCATGCACAGAGTTATCTCTTGCTCTAGCAGTAACATTTTTAATTGGTCTTTCCTTTCCATTTAAATTGCTTCTCTTTTTCTGGACTGAAACATTTTTTGTTGAAATACTTTTTTTACTACAAATATTTCTTATGAATGATTTCGTGCTCTTACCCGGAGCTTTCTTGGTGATTTCACAAGTTTTTTTGGGAGAGGACTGCTACAATAATAGATAATCCTGCTGTCTTTGACGTTTTCTAGCCTTTCTAATTCGATTCTTAGTTGGCATTTTTCAAATTTTGAAATGATCTGCAGTTGAATCTGTGGAAAAAAATAATAAAAAATGTTATTAACCACTATTACCAAACAGTAAATGAATAACAGTCATCAAAAACTTAACACCCTAATTATTATTTAAAATAGCAAATCTTTTAGACCACCACTGCGTCACAAAAGTGACGCACAGTGGTACAAAACAGGCATACACCTATCATAAATCTCTCCCTAACATTTTAAATGATTGATTCAGGATGACGATAAGGTGTGGCCTATGATGTTATTTTTCCCATTTAAATTGAAGAGCTTTCTCCATGGGGCTTGTGTAAATATGCTCCCACCTGTGCTTGGCAAATTTAGATTTTGATTATGGGAGTTACTTAGCCATGTTAAAAATGTCCCGAAAATGGTGCAAGGGCAATCAAAAAAACGCTTTCAAGTGTCTTAAGGACATATTAAGTCAATGAGGAAACACAGGTGATGTTATTCTGAAATGAGGAAAAGAAACTCCACATTTTTCAATTACATCACTAGTGTTTCCTAAGTTTATGAATGACATTGTGCAGATGAAGTTTAGGTCTGACTACAGATTCAAAAAAGGTCTGCCCTTTGTTCAAGAGTGAAGTGGACATGACTTACTTCATTGGTAGGCCTTCACATGTAATTGCCAAGCACAGGTGGGAACGTATTTACAAGAAACTTGCCCCATGAAGAACGCTTTCCATTTAAAAAGGGAAAAATAACATCATAGACACTCAAATGCCTTATAAATATGGCCCAAACAACCTATGAAGCTCTAGCAGTACATTACCCAGAAATGTAATTGATTTCAAAAAATCGTTTTTAAGCACAACATATAATTCAATTGTATACCTACATTCAGTTGGAAATGACTGAAAATGTCCTTAAGACACATGAAAGCGTTTTTTTGAATGCCCTTGCACCATTTTTGGGACATTTTTAACATGGCTAAGTAACTCCCATAATCAAAATCTAAATTTGCCAAGCACAGGTGGGAGCGTATTTACAAGAAACTTGCCCCATGAAGAAAGCTCTTCGATTAAAATGGGAACAATAACATCAGAGACACTCAAATGCCTTATAAATATGGGCCAAACAACCTATGAAGCTCTAGCAGTACATACCCAGAAATGTAATTGATTTCAAAAAATCGTTTTTAAACACAACATATAAATCAATTGTATACCTACATTCAGTTGGAAATGACTGAAAATGTCCTTAAGACACATGAAAGCGTTTTTTTGAATGCCCTTGCACCATTTTTGGGACATTTTTAACATGGCTAAGTAACTCCCATAATCAAAATCTAAATTTGCCAAGCTCAGGTGGGAGCGTATTTACAAGAAACTTGCCCCATGAAGAACGCTTTCCTTTTAAAAAGGGAGAAAATATCATCATAGACACTCAAATGCCTTATAAATATGGCCCAAACAACCTATGAAGCTCTAGCAGTACATACCCAGAAATGTAATTGATTTCAAAAAATCGTTTTTAAACACAACATATAAATCAATTGTATACCTACATTCAGTTGGAAATGACTCAAAATGTCCTTAAGACACATGAAAGCGTTTTTTTGAATGCCCTTGCACCATTTTTGGGACATTTTTTAACATGGCTATGTTACTCCCATAATCAAAATCTAAATTTACCAAGCACAGGTGAGAGCATATTTACAAGAAACTAGCCCCATGAAGAAAGCTCTTCGATTAAAATGGGAACAATAACATCAGAGACACTCAAATGCCTTATAAATATGGCCCAAACAACCTATGAAGCTCTAGCAGAACATATCCAGAAATATAATTGTTTCAAAAAATCGTTTTTAAACACAACATATCTGTTTCAGCTTACATGAGAGACCATGGAATGGGCTCCATGTACAACAATAACTTGTGTTACTGCATGCCAGATTTCTACACAGAATATGCAATTACAATTTCTCAAAGAAACAAAATCTATTTGTATATCACTTGAGACAAAGCCACATTTTAAAAACACAGCTTTCTTCATCATTTTCTCCTTAAATCATACTATTATCTATCTAAATTAAATAAATCTTTTCTCACCTTAGCAAATACCTTTTGAGTTTCAAAACAGTCTCAAAAATACACCAAATTGTCTTCAGCAGAACAAAGAGGCTGCACTCCAGAGGCTGCAGCTATAGAAAGCACAGAAATGCTGATATTCATTACACATATCTCTCATATTAGCCAATCATAACTATTCCCTCACTTTTTTCAAAGCAAAACCCTTCCCCCCTCTGCCCTCTCTGCCTTTTATGCTTAGCAACCACCTCCTGAAAGACCTCTCATGTTTGCAAGTTCACACAACAATGTTTCAATTGAACTCTCAACTCCCAGTGCACCTGCGTATCCAGTGCAATCTTTCATTAAATGTTTTTTCCTTGACCATTCAAATTACATCTTTCAAAGAAAACATCCATGCACCCTAACTTTCTGTTTTCAGAAATGGAAATGCACCAATCACTGCTAATGAATCATTAGCACTGAAAATCCACAGTTTGTTTTCTTTACAAACTCCTACTGTTTCAACTGCCCTTTCATTACCACACTTCATCTGACTGCAGCACAACCTTCTCCCACCATGTTTAATGTCTGGATTGTTGGACATAGTTACATCTACTGGGCTCAAAGGTATGCTGAGAACAGAAATTTACCTAACCTCAATTTACAAGATGTGGAAATTAAGTGGTTGGGCCAAAGAGGATTAAAATGTCACCAATTGATACCATTGGTGAAAACCTTTATGCATTTGCCAAAACCTGACCTGTTAATTGTGCACTCTGGAGGTAATGATTTGGGCACTTTGACTGGGGTAGGTCTGGAAATGCTTTTAAAGGACACAATTTTGAGCAATTAATGGCACTTTTTCCTCAAACTGCCTTGGTATATTCCAATATATGCCAAAGACAGAAATGGAGGTGGTCCAACCAATTTTGTCCACAAATTGAGAAGTAGAGGAAGCATGTAAACAAATCTGTTTCAGCTTACATGAGAGACCATGGAATGGGCTCCATGTACAACAATAACTTGCGTTACTACATGCAAGATATCTACAGAGGAGATGGAGTTCACTTCTCAGATGAGGGCAACAGAATTTTCATTTTGAATTTAAGACTGTGCATTGGTACCTACTTATAAGTACCTAAATGTACCATAAACCCAAAAGCTCTTCTCAGAGCTACCCTACATCTAATCACTCACATTTATTATTTTTTCTCTAACTTTTTTCTCTAATTTTCATCAAACTACGCTCAAAGAGCGCTACCCGGTACGCGAACTGGAAGCTAACCGCACAAAATTTAAAAAAAAAATGTTTTTTTCCCGCACATATGGTCCTCCTCAGCCACCCTCAGAAAACCTAGGGGGTGAAGATACATCTACCGTGCCCCCTTCTACCCATTCGGAACATTATTTGCTCTCCATCTTGTATCTTGATTCGACCGAAACACAAAATGGTGGACTCCCGTAACGCTGCTGGTTCGCGGACCGGAACGCATACCGGGAAGCGGTCCAATAAAAAAGGTGGGAAAGTAATTCACAGAAAAACGACTGGAGACACTCTCACCAAATATACATTAGCTCATACTACATAACAATCCCTTTCATTTTCACAAATTTGATTGAAATTCCATTTAGCCATTAAGCCTGTAGACCTCTCTAAATACCGTGAGGTAAATTACATCACAAAACACATCTAAAGTGTTGGAATTGACAACCAATGAAAATGTTACTTTCATTTTCAACTTTTATTACCTGAAATTTGATTGGTTATATACCTGAATATATATAAAGGAAGAGAAGGAAACACAGCCATTTTGACTGCTACTTCTTGTTGTACATTACATTTGAATGATCACTAAACACTTCAACTTGTTTGTGAAGGTAAGTTGTTATTTTTAAAACTGAAGTATATTGTACACTATAAGTTAATATGGTAAACTTTTTCTGATAGTTATATACTATCCCTCTGTAGTAGTTATAGATTTAGATAGACTTCTCTGTTATAGTTATGGATGGAGTTAGGCTTCTCTTGGTTAAATCACATACACTTTTTTATAGTCCTACTTCCACTCTGATACTATACACTGCCAAAAGATAAATTCACTGATAAAAATTGCCTATCTAAAATTAATCCCAACAGTGCCCTATCTCTACTAATATATATTTTTTTATCCAAATTTCAGGCAAAATGGAAGGCGAACAGAAAGTTGTATTTAAAATTGAACTGCAAGAGAGCAGCCAAGAAAATGAATTTATGGATGAAAGTAGGGACCAGGAACTACTGCAATGTGTGGAAGCAGTGGATAACCTCCTTAAAAATGAGGACATTTTACATCTCAAAGACTACAAAGTATATTCAATGAGAATTATGAAATTAAACAATTAACATACAGTATTTGAAAAGTCTATCATTCTTTTTTCCTTATAGTACGCTGCCCAGAACGCTTTCCGGTTCGCGGACTAGGCGCTTCCCACGCAAAAAAAAAAATATATATTTTTTTTGCCCTGCTGGGCCCTTTTAAAACCTCCACATTAAACCTAGGGGGTCAAGGAGGATCTACTATGCCCCCTTATGGTAATATCCCCCTTTGTTTTGGCCTCCTCTTGTCTCTCGATCCTACCGAGAGACAAGATGGCGGCCGCTCCGGACTGTTTAGAATGTTGACAGACACCAGAGAGCCAATCAGCTTTGCATCGCAAAGTTCCGTTACGCGAAAAGTACGCGAACTGGAGCGCTATCCGGGACGCTGTCACAGATATATATTTTTTTTTAACGTTAATTTCTCAAAATCAACTGAAGCACATATATTGAGACCTAGCAAAGGCACATCGGGCTAACAGTCCCTACAATTTTTCCAAGTTTCGTGGAAATCCATTCAGCCGTTCGGGCTAAAAGTGAGGCCAACCGCCCCATGGAAAACTCAATGTTAAAAACGCGTTTTGGGACCCCCCTTTTTTCTCGGCCCCCCCTTGACGAACCCCCCCCAAATTTTCAGGGGCTGCTCAGAAACAAAATGTTCCATTTTCCTGAAAATTTAAGCCAATTCCGTCCACAAACGCCAAAGTTATTAGACATAGAATTTTCAAAAATCCCATAGAGAAAAAATCCTAACTATATATACCTACTGGCGACCGCCAGTCGTTAATCTATCTATCTATATATATATATATATATATATATATATATATACATATAGATATATATATATATATATATATTTCACCTCTCAAGTCGTAAAACCATGGGTGACGAGACTGTGTGCTGACCAAAGAATTTTATTTCAAACAGCCCTCAAACGCATTTCGCCTGACCAGCAGGCTTGTTCCCGAAGCTTCAATTCATTGCAGTCGCCATTTTAAACAGTGTAACCACAACCACAAACAGTCATGTGATCAAAAACTACTATTGGGAAAACAGTGAGGAAAGACTCGTAGTTTTTACGAGTGAATGACACACGCATTAATTTACGTTTTCACATCGGTCCGGGAACGCAAATTATTACAAAATGATTTCAATGGAATCAGAGAACACAAAACAGTAATAAGTTAATAAAAGACATTATTGGTAAATTTTAGCAATTTTTGTCATTTTAAATGTACTCTCTAAATACCATACAAGCGCCAGTGGAGAACTACCTCTGCTCCAATGCTATTATTTTGCGCTTCTTGGCCCCTGCATTGTAATGTCCTGGTCTTGCCCCAGTGGGCAAGGACGTCTCTGTGTGCCTTAGATTTAAATTGTGACCCGAATTCCCACCCAAGTTATTTCATATTGCGCAAGTGGGTAGATGCTGCTAACTGTCCCCAGTAGGAGAGCCCGTGAATTGTAAAGACATAGTGCTCAGACATGTTGTGCAAAATTAAACATTAAATAATTTAAAATGAGGTTTCCGACACTCTCTGGCCATTTTCTGTATTTACAAAAAGCTTATAGCCTATTGGGACCTAGGGCCTGCACCTCTCCCTACAGGTGTGTATTAAGATCTTCTTCAAGATTCAGCCCTCCCGGGGCCTTCGAATTAAGCTTTAAAATGTACCTAGATTCGAGGCGTCTTAATTTCTTTAGTCTGTCGCCGCCTCTAACATTTTTAGGCACACATTCAATTACAAAATAGCAGAGCCCTGCTTCGTTTTTGCCATGTTTTTCTTCGAAGTGTCGAGCCACCGGGTATGTTTTGCATTACGGATGGCTCTCATATGCTGAAGGATTCGCATATGTACTGGGTGTATTGTTCTGCCCACGTACCTCAGGCCACAGGGGCACTGAAGCACGTAGACAGCATAATCTGTCTTACAGTTAAAGAATCCCCTGATTTGCTTTATTCTTTTCGATAGACCCACAGCGTACGTTTGAGTATTAACTCCGAACTTACAGGCCTTGCATTTTGTGCATTTTATAAACCCTGGTTTCTTTTTTAGTCAATCTGTCCCTCCTACTTTTGATTTTGGTTTAGGGGGCAGCATATTAGAAACAAGCATTTGTTTGAAGGATCTAGCCTTCCTAAATGTTATGGCCGGTCTCCTCTGGACTGGATCTTGTAGGATAGGGTCATTTGCAATCAGATGCCAGTGACGATTTAAGATCTTTCTCACATCTTTATGCCTCTTATTGTACGCTGTGATCATTCTAACCTGAGTGGATTCGGTTTTCTTATTATCTAGGGGTTTACTTTGATTGAACAGGATTTCCTCTCTGCTACGCTTTTTTGCCTTTTTGATGCAACCACTAATGTTCTCTTGGGTATAACCTCTTGCAGTGAACCGAGTGTTGAGGGTCACAAGTTCTTTCTCCAGAGTCTCTTGGTCACTGCAATTTTGAATGGCTCTTAGGCTTTCACCATACGGTATGCTCCTAACTAGGTTAGTTGGATGGAAACTTGCTGCATGAAGCAGCGTGTTTCCCGCTGTGGGCTTTCTATATAGGTTGGAATGAAGTTTCCCATTTTTGACAAAAATAGTGAGATCTAGGAAATTTAATGAGGTGGCACTTATGTTACTCGTGAACTTCAGGTTAAGATTGTTAGTTTGTAGTTTCTTAATGAAGTTCTGGGCATTCTCCTCTGTTCCTTTCCAGATCAGGAATAGGTCGTCTATATACCTGCTCCAATGGAGGATATTTTCCTCCCACTCCTTCTGGAATTCCGCTAGGACCACCTGCTCCTCCCACCAGCCCATATGCAAATTAGCATAGCTGGGGGCGAAGCAGGTGCCCATCGCGGTTCCACAGATCTGTTTGTATAGAATGGTGTCAAAAAGGAAATAGTTATTGTTCAGGCAAACCGATATCATAGTAAGCAACATTTGTGTGTGGAGCCAGAGGTTAATTGGGCGTTCTTTCAGGAAGTGTTTGATGGCTCGCAGGCCGTCTTCATGTCTAATGCTGGTGTATAACGTAGTAACATCAATAGTTACCAGCAAAAGGTGTTCCTCCCATGGTAAGTCGTAGATTGTTCTCTAGAAATCACTAGAGTGTTGAATAAATGAGGGGAGTTGTTTCACCAGGGGACATAAAAATGAGTCAATAAATTTAGATGTACTTTCTAACGCCCCCCCTATCGCAGAGATAATGGGGCTGCCTGGCGGGTTAACTGCACTTTTGTGTACCTTAGGTATAAGGTAAAACACTGGGGTGGGGTGATGTCATCAATGATGACATCACTGATGACATCTCATTTGACATCACTGATGACATCACTGATGACATCATCCAATAACTGTTTTTCTGGAAAGTTTAAATGTGTTTTACATATTGAAGAATGAGTGCATGTATAAGTGTCTGGATGAAGGATTTAGTAGGTGCGTGACTGACTGTAGGAGTGAGTGATTAAATGTGTCTTACTGAATGCATAGGTTAGTGACTAAACTGTGTGAATGTGTGCATCAGTATGTCTGTTGTTGTGTAAGCGACTGCATGTGTTGTTCAGTAGCTATATGAGTGGCTATATGGGTTATTGATTGGTTGCCCAAGTATTTGTATGGGAGACTGAGTGTGTGTGTGGCTGGCTGGGAGGTGTCTGACTCTGCAGATCAATGTGTACTTGTATCAGTGATTGTATAAGAGAGTAAGTATGTGTTAGTATATGTTTGAATAAGTAAGGTGTTGTGTGTATAACTATATAGATGAGGAAATGGAAGTGTGATTGATTCTTTACATGACTGACTAAGTGTGTGAGTAACTCCATGGATGATTGGCAGTGTGTGAGTGTCTGCATAGGTGTATGAGTGCATATGATAGTGTTGCATTGATGAGTGACTGTATGTATGAGTGATTGTATGGGTGAATGAGTGGATGTGTGTGTAGACCTAGGAATCAGTGAGTGCCTATGTAGTAACTGGTATTGGTGTGTCAATAGTTTCAAGAATGGTAGTCTGCATTTAACACTGGGTGTATCAAAGGTTATATTAGAGTGTGAGGAGGTGCATTGTATTATCACATGAATGATGTAATCAGTGATGGCATCAGTGATGTCAAATGAGAGGTCATCAGTGATGTCATCAGTGATGTCATTTGAGATGTCATCAGTGATTTCATCAGTGATGTCACTGACCATGTCATGAATGATGTAATATGTGACATCATCAGCAGTGGATTGCGGGTGCGCCATATATAGTTAATTCAACTAACTATATAGGAGCAATTTCAGTCGTTTTTTATATGTTAATTCCTAACTATATAAGGTCTGAAACCTATGGGTTTTTCAGTGAATTTTCAAGGTTTCTTAAATGCTAATTCCTAAATATATAAGGCCTAAAACCTATGGCTTTTTCAGTGAATTTCAAAGGTTTTTTAAATGCTAATTCCTAACTAAATAAGGCCCAAAACCTATGGTTTTGTCAGTGAATTTGCAAGGTTTTTAGAATGCTTATTCTATTAGCGGATAATGTTTTAATATGTTAATATCCTTGTGGGACCACCTGAGCAGCCATAAGGATCCGATTTTTGGACCGGAGCAAGATGCTCTCTGATTGTACCGTATTTCTTGCCTTCTGCCCCCCTGATTGTGCCGTATTTCTTGCTTCTGCCCCCCTGATTGTGCCAGAGGAGCGGAGCATGCCATCTTCTTTGAGAAATTTGCGAATATTCATCAACCAGCACCAAAGTTATTCCCAATAGAATGTTGCGGATTTCCTATGGAAACTAGGTCCTAACTATATAAACCTACTGGCTATCCCCAGTAGATAATTATATATATATATATTCACTGAAAAAACCATAGGTTATAGACCATATATAGTTAGGAATTTGCATTTACAAAACCTTGAAAATTCACTGAAAAAACCATAGGTTATAGACCATATATAGTTAGGGATTAGCATTTACAAAACCTTATTTTACTCGCACAAAACCATTGAAATTCCATATATAGTTAGTTGCACTAACTATATATCGCGCACCCGCAATCCATTGCTAATGATGTCACATATTACATCATTCATGACATGGTCAGTGACATCACTGATGACATCACTGATGACATCTCAAATGACATCACTGATGGCATCACTGACATCTCATTTGACATTACTGATCACAGCAACTTTAATAGCCCCCTCATCAATCCTAGGGGTTCACCTTACCTCTTTCCTTCATTTACACCTTTTTTTTTTTTCCACCTCTTGTCTCTCGATCTCCAGACTGTTTACAATGTTAACAGCCAATCAGCTACTCCTCAGACTCCCGTTACGCTGCCGGTTAGCTGCCCGGTTAGCTGCCCTGTTAGCTGCCCGGTTCGCGTACCGGGACGCGTCTCTACGGCGAAAAAATCTGATTTTTTTAAAAAAAAATTTTTTGCCCCGCGTGGCTCTATAATATCCCCCTCATCAATCCTAGGGGGTCAGAAGGGGTCTACCTTGCCCCCTTTCCTTCATTTCCCCCTTTGTTTTGGCCTCCTCTTGTCTCTCGATCCTACCGAGAGACAAGATGGCGGCCGCTCCGGACTGTTTACAATGTTGACAGCCAATCAGCTACTCCTCAGACTCCCGTTACGCTGCTGGTTAGCTGCCCGGTTAGCTGCCCGGTTAGCTGCCCGGTTCGCGTACCGGGACGCGTCTCTACGGCGAAAAAATCGGAATTTTAAAAAAAAAAAATGTTTGCCCCGCGTGGCTCTATAATATCCCCCTCATCAATCCTAGGGGGTCAGAAGGGGTCTACCTTGCCCCCTTTCCTTTATTTCCCCCTTTGTTTTGGCCTCCTCTTGTCTCTCGATCCTACCGAGAGACAAGATGGCGGCCGCTCCGGACTGTTTAGAATGTTGACAGACACCAGAGAGCCAATCAGCTTCGCATCGCAAAGTTCCGATACGCGAAAAGTACGCCAACCGGAGCGCTGCCCGGAGCGCTGTTACAGATATATATCTTGTTTAAAACGTTAATTTCTCAAAATTCACTGAAGCACATATATTGAGACCTAGCAAAGGCACATCGGGCTAACAGTCCCTACAATTTTGCCAAGTTTCGTGCAAATCCATTCAGCCGTTCGGGCTAAAAGTGAGTCCAACCGCCCTATGGAAAAATGAATGGGAAAAACGTGTTTTGGGACCCCCCTTTTTTCTCGGCCCCCCCTTGAAGAACCCCCCCCCCAAATTTTCAGGGGCTGCTCAGAAACAAAATGTGCCATTTTCCTGAAAATTTCAGCCAATTCCGTCCACAAACGCCAAAGTTATTAGACATAGAATTTTCAGAAATCCCATAGGGAAAAAATCCTAACTATATATACCTACTGGCTATCGCTATATTGTTGTACAGAGAGCCCATTCCATGGTCTCTCATGAAAGCTGAAACAGATTTGTTTACATGCTTCCTCGCTTTCTCAATTTGTGGAGAAAATTGGTTGGACCACCTCCATTTCTGTCTTTGGCATATATTGGAATATACCAAAGCAGTTTGAGGAAAACGTGCCATTAATTGCTCCAAGGTGTCCTTTAAAAGCATTTCCAGACCTACCCCTGTCAAAGTGCCCAAATCATTACCTCCACAGTGCACTATTAACAGGTCAGGTTTTGGCAAATGCATAAAGGTTTTCACCAATGGTATCAATTGGTGACATTTTAATCCTCTTTGGCCCAACCACTTAATTTCCACATCCTGTAAATTGAGGTTGTGTAAATTTCTGTTCTCAGCATACCTTTGAGCCCAGTGGATGTAACTATGTCCAACAATCCAGACCTTAAACATGGTGGGAGAAGGTTGTTCTGCAGTCAGATGAAGTGTGGTAATGAAAGGGCAGTTGAAACAGTAGGAGTTTGTAAAGAAAAAAAACTGTGGATTTCCAATGCTAATGAATCATTAGCAGTGATTGGTGCATTTCCATTTCTGAAAACAGAAAGTTAGGGTGCATGGATGTGTTCTTTGAAAGATGTAATTTGAATGGTCAAGGAAGAAACATTTAATGAAAGATTGCACTGGATACGCAGGTGCACTGAGAGTTCAGAGTTCAATTGAAACATTGTTGTGTGAATTTGCAAACATGAGAGGTCTTCCAGGAGGTGGTTGCTATGGAAAAAAGGCAGAGAGGGCAGAGGGGGGGAAGGGTTTTGATTTGAAAAAAGTGAGGGAAGAGTTATGATTGGCTAATATGAGAGATATGTGAAATGAATATCTGTTTCTCTGTGCTTTCAATAGCTGCAGCCTCTGGAGTGCATCGTTTTTCTTCTGCTGAAGACAATTTGGTGTATTTCTGAGACTGTTTTCAAAACTTAAAAAGTATTTGCTAAGGTGAGAAAAGATTTATTTATTTTAGAGAGAGAATAGTATGAATTAAGGAGAAAATGATGAAGAAAGCTGTGTTTTTAAACTGTGGCTTTGTCTGTAGTGATATAGAAATAGATTTTGTTACTTTGAGAAATTGTAATTGCATATTCGGTGTAGCATTCTGGCATGCAGTAACACAAGTTATTGTGGTACATGGAGCCCATTCCATGGTCTGTTATGTAAGCTGAAACAGATATGTAGTTTTTAAAAACGAATTTCTGGATATGTACTGCTAGAGCTTTATAGGTTGTTTTGGGTCATATTTATAAGGCATTTGAGTGTCTATTATGCTATTTTACGTTCTTCATGGTGCAAATTTCTTGTAAATACGCTGCCACTTGTGCTTTGCAAATTTAGATTTTGATTATGGGAGTTACATAGCCATGTTAATAATGTCCAAACAATGGTGGTAGGGCATTCAAGAAAACGCTTTCCTGTGTCTCTAGGACATTTTCAGTCCTTTCCTCTTGAAAACAGGTATACAATTGATTTATATGCTGTGTTTAAAAACGATTTTTGAAATCAATTACATTTCTGGATATGTACTGTTAGAGCTTCATAGGTTGTTTGGGGTCATATTTAGAATGCATTTTAGTGTCTTTGATGTTATGTTTAAATTTTTAAATGGAAAGTGTTCTTCATGGGGCAAGTGTCTTGTAAATATGCTCCCACTTGCGCTTGGCAAATTTAGATTTTGATTATGGGAGTTACCTAGCCATGTTAATAGTGTCCCAAAAATGGTGCTAGGGCATTCCAGAAAACACTTTCATGTGTCTGAAGGACATTTTCAGTCATTTAATCATGAATGCAGGTATACAATTAATTTATATGCTGTGTTTAAAAACAAATTTTGAAATCAATTAAATTTCTTGATATTTACTGTTAGAGCTTCATAGGTTGTTTTGGGCCATATTTATAAGGCATTTGAGTGTCTTTGATGTTATGTTTTCCTTTTAAAATGGATAGGGTTCCTCATGGGGCCCTGAGCAGTTCATAGCCATGTTATTTAATGGGAAGTGGATAACATGGCTAAGAGCATTTGCTGGAAAATGCATGAATATCGCTGACTGTTCAGCGATATTCATGCATTGCGGCTGGTTTTTTTTGCATTTGCGACCAGTTCTTAGCCATGTTATCCAATGGAAGGTGGATAACATGGCTAAGAGCATTTGCTGGAAAATGCTTGAATATCGCTGACTGTTCAGCGATATTCATGCATTGCGGCCGTTTTTTTTTGCATTTGCAAGCAGTTCTTAGCCATGTTATCCAATGGAAGGTGGATAACATGGCTAAGAGCATTTGCTGGAAAATGCATGAATATCGCTGACTTTTCAGCGATATTCTTGCATTGTGGTTTACCTTTTTAAATGGAAAGTGTTCTTCATGGGGCAAGTGTCTTGTAAATACGCTCCCAATTGCGCTGCGCAAATTTAGATTTTGATTATGGGAGTTACCTAGCCATGTTAATAGTGTCCCAAAAATGGTGCTAGGGCATTCCAGAAAACACTTTCATGTGTCTCAAGGACATTTTCAGTCATTTCTTCATGAATGCAGGTATACAATTGATTTATATGCTGTGTTTAAAAACGAATTTTGAAATCAATTACATTTCTGGATATGTACTGTTAGAGCTTCATAGGTTGTTTTGGGCCATATTTATAAGGCATTTGAGTGTCTTTGATGTTATGTTTTCCTTTTAAAATGGATAGGGTTCCTCATGGGGCCCTGAGCAGTTCATAGCCATGTTATTTAATGGGAAGTGGATAATATGGCTAAGAGCATTTGCTGGAAAATGCATGAATATCGCTGGCTGATCAGCGATATTCATGCATTGCAGCCGTTTTTTTTTGCATTTGCGAGCAGTTCTTAGCCATGTTATCCAATGGAAGGTGGATAACATGGCTAAGAGCATTTGCAGGAAAATGCATGAATATCGCTGACTTTTCAGCGATATTCATGCATTGCGGCCGTTTTTTTTCGCATTTGTGATAAACCTTGCTAATAGCAATGTTTATCTGGGCCTAAACAAACCTTTAGATAAGCTACATCTTATCGTCATCCTGAATTAATCATTTAAAATATTAGGGAGAGATTTATTATTGTTCTATGCCTGTTTTGTACCATTGAGTGTCATTTTTGTGATGCAGTGCTGGTGCAAAAGATTTGCTATGTTAAATAATTAGTAGGGCATTAAGTTTTAGATGACTGTTATTCATTTACTGTTTGGTAATAGTGGTTAATAACATTTTTTAATACATTTTCCCACAGATTCAACTGCAGATTCTTTCATAGTTTGGAAAATGCCTACCAGAAATAGAACTAGAAAGGCGAGAAAACGTCAAAGACAGCAGGATGATGTTTTATTGCAGCAGTCCTCTTCCCCAAATACTTGTCAAAACACCAAGAAAGGTCCGGGTAAGAGCACGAAATCATTCTTAAGAAATATTTGTCATAAAAAAAGTATTTCTCCAAAAAATGTTTCAGTCCTCAAAAAGAAAAGCAATTTAAATGGAAAGGAGAGACCCATCAAAAATGTTACTGGTAGAGGAAGAGATAACTCTGTGCATGATAGTAGAAGGAAACAACAGTTTAGGGACATTCGACATCGAATGTTCCGTAATAGGATAATAGTTAATTTATTGAAAAATATTTAAAAAAAAGGCCAACAGAAAGCGGCATTTTATAAGAAGAAGAAAAATGTAGAGAAAATTATTGATCATGCTTTTGAAATTAAGCGAAAGTTGTTTATTTTGGTAATCAATAGAATTAGGAAACTAAGCAAGGTAATTTCTGATTTCAAAACTAAAAGTAGATGGAAGAGAGTAGTAAATCGTACTAACTTTTGTGAAGTTTTTTCCGGAGAATGGATGCATAGTTCTAGTTGTGAGGCATTTTTTAATGAGGAGAGTTATTTTCAGGATAATGATTTGGTGTTTGCAGTTGACACCAGTGGTCGAGCTTATGAAGTGAAGGATGGTTGTCCAGTTGAAAAAGAACAACTTGTGACAACAGAGACAGAAGAGGCGCTAAGTGATGAGGTTTTAGGAAGACGTCCTAAGGGTCCTGTGTACATTTGGAAGTGTAGTTCTATTTGCAGTGTGCGACAGGTTTCCATCAATTTGCTTTGTGATTTTATACGGACATTTAATAAGAAAAGTTTGAAGCAGAAAATGAAGTTGTTGCAAGATTTAGATCCTTGCAGAGTGAGACAAATGACAGGTTTGCGTGGTCATTCACTGGCTTGTCTTTCCAGGAGAGTATGCCAGAGTGTTTTTCATCATTTCAGGATGCTAGCAGTGCATCATAATAAAGTGAGAAAATTAGTGAGAATGTTGTATTATGCTAAGAGTCCAGCAATTATGCTTAAACAATTATTTGCTGCTCTTTTGCATGGTTCTGAAATAGATGTGAAGAATATTTGTGAAGAAATTGACTTTTGTTACTTTGGTAGTAGAGATGAGAATGTTCAAATTGACCCAGAAGTAGAGGGTTATGTTGAAGATAATATACAGGTTTCTAGTTCAGATAATTTTCAGAAGGAAATTGCCACGTTTCAGATGAAATCAAGTGAGAGGCCTAATTTCACTTGTGTATGTTGTCGACGCACTTATTATAAGAATCAGACTAAGTTAGTGGATTTATATGCAAAAACTGAAAGGGAAAATAATAGTGAATGGAAGGATTTTGCCACATACTTGATGGTAGAAAATTGTGTTGATTTGGGAGTGGATCAACGTGTGTGTACTTATTGTTGTAATAAATTAAATCAAAACCAGATGCCTGCTAGGGCAGTTCATAATAATCTGGAATTGGTTGAGATACCTTCAGAATTGAAGGATTTAAATACTTATGAATCTATTTTGATTCAAAGTATCCATCCCTTTCAGGCTATTGTAAGAATGGAGCCCAAGACAGGGAAGTTGCCTCCAGCAGATTTACAGAGAGGATTAAAGGGAAGAGTTGTTTATTTGCCTCTAGATTTGAACAAAAACATTAACACAATTGGAGTTGAGAAAGTGGAAGAGGAACCTCTGGTTATCTTGGTTAATGGGGTTCCGACAAAGAATAAGAAAATATGGCAAGATTTAGTGGATGTTAGGAAAGTGAAAAATGCAACTTTGTATTTGAAGAAAAATAATAAGTACTATAAGAATGTATATGTTGCAGAAGAGGAAGTAAGTGATGAAGAGGATAGCGTTTTGTGTGCTGGCCAAATTGAGAAAGTAGAGGTGTCTAATAGTGAAGAAATATATGAACATTATAGTGTTCATCCTTTGCATTCCAAGGAAGTCATGGGGAATGCTATTGAGTTGTTTCAAATGAAACAAGCCAAAGGGAGTCCCATTAGTGTTTGGGAGGAAAGTTTGGAAGCTCGGTGTTTCCCACAGCTATTTCCCACAGGTCAAGGAGGAAGATATGATGAGCGACCTCGTCAAATTCCTGCGTCTGAATACCGGACTTTACGATTGTATGCAGAAGATGCTAGGTTTCGTCAATGCATTCCCTATTTGTTTCATCTCCTGTTTGAAAGCGATCTGTCTGGACTGTCATATGCAGTGAACCACATCTTAAAAAGTGGTATACAGATGCGAAACATCTTGGCAAGTGACTTTATGCATAAAGTCAATGTCCAAGACAGTATTTTGGATTCTCACTTAATTAATCTCATGGCGTGTCAGCGTGGTACTAATGAGTACTGGTACCGTCGTCATGGTGATTTAAAATGTATGTTGAGGAACTTAGGAACTCCGACATGGTTCCTCACTCTGAGCTGTGCCGAGTATGGCTGGGAAGACTTACTTGAATTTCTACGAGAGGCAAATGGAAATATTGAAAACATTGAATTCAAGACACCTGGAGAACTGTGTTCTTTGGATCCAGTGAATGTATGCAGGTACTTCAATCATAGATTTGAAGCTATGATGTCTTTCATCACAAATAAAAAGAATCCACCTCTTGGAGAGGTGTTGGATTTCTTCTGGAGAAAGGAGTACCAAGCAAGAGGTGCCCCTCATATACATATGTTGTTGTGGATCAAGGATGCACCTAAATTTGGAACAGATCCGGATGACTTAGTGATGAGTTTCATAGAACAGTATTCTACGTGTGCTGTTCCAAACGCAACGGAGAAGAAAAGCCTAAGAGAACAAGTTCTACGTTTCCAAAGCCATCGTTGTGGAAAGTACTGTCGTCGTAAATTCAGAAACAAGGACAAGTTCTACACCAAATGTGGTTTCAACTTTCCACGACCGGTGATTTCTAAAGGAAGAGTGAACAGTTTGATGTCCTCGCTGCGACATAATGTGACGAGGAAATCACCCAAGAATACATACAATTTGAAAAGGAACGAAGAGTCCAAGTACATCAATGACTACAACCCAGTGATTTTGTCCATGTGGAATGCTAACATGGATATACAGTTTGTGGCTGACAACTGTATGGCTGTGGCTCGGTATGTGACATCTTACATCACCAAAAAAGAAAAGACAGAAATGAAGGATATGTGGGAGGACATTTCCCATGAAAAGAGCCTCAGCAAGAAGTTGTACAGTTTCAGTCTGAAGATGTTGTCGCATCGAGAAATCGGAGCTTACGAATGTTCTGACCGCTTGTCTTCAGCCAGTCTCTATGCCAAATCCAGGAGTATCGTTTGGGCAAGTCTTGGTCTTGCTGCAACACGAAATCGAGTTCTAAAACCTGTCCGGGCGGAAAAGGAGCCAAACAGTACCGACATTTTGAAGACCAACATGTTGGATACATATTATCCAAATCGAAGCAGTCACCTTGAGAATGTTTGTCTATATGAGGTTCTACAAAATTATATATTCAAGAGGAACATCAAAGAAGATATTGAGAAAGGAGTGTATGCTGTAATTGGAAGTGAGGGATGTCTGGTCAAGCAAAGAAAATGCCAATTAGTAAACCATCGAAAATTGAGTGGCGAATCTCCAGAAAAAAAGGAGTTTTTCTATTTAGCACTTTTGCAACTTTTCAAGCCTTGGCGTGCAGAAGAGGAACTGCTTGGAGATTTCCTCTGTTACGAAGACTCTTTCAATGCAGCCAAGGAGTCCATAGAATGTCCTGCTTTTCCTAAATATCAAGAAATGCTTACTTTGGAAATTGAGCAGGAAGCAATGATTGCAGCCGAGATTGCCAGAGACAGTTCTCAGGACAGTCAGAGTTCTGTTTCATTGAGTCAAGATCCACTTGGAGGACCTATTATCGAAAATGAAGCTGCCACTGCTATGAATGAAGTAGAAAGAGCCATGGCACATGCTCAGGAGGATTCAGTTAACTTAGAAGACTTGGAAAAACAACTCAACGTTGAGCAGAGGAAAATATATGATGAAGTTACCAAGGAAATTGAGCACGGATTAAGTCATGAGAAGAACGAGTGCTCATGTACATTGTTGAAGCCTGTCCGACTGTACGTGAGTGGAGAAGCGGGAACTGGCAAAAGTTTCCTCATTAAAGCAATTTCTTGTTATTTGCAGGAAAGGACTGAGTCATCGTTGTCTTGTGTTGTCACCGCTCCTACTGGACTGGCAGCACATAACATTAAAGGTATTACTTTGCATCGTCTACTGATGCTGCCGGTGGAGCATGACAACAAATTACAATACAACGAGTTATCTGGGGATGCTTGCTGTGAAGTTTCAAGAGTCTTGAGGAAAATGAAACTACTTATCATTGACGAAGTAAGCATGGTTTCCAATGTCATGCTTGCCTTTGTGCATTTGAGAATGCAAGAAGTACTTAAAACTGAATATGATGTGTTATTTGGTGGCAAACACATCATTGTTTTTGGAGATCTTCTGCAGCTGACACCAGTAAAAGGTCAACCTGTGTTCAAAATACTCACGCATGAAGATACCAGGAAGTGCCTAGGGAGCATTGGCAACGTCAATATATGGTTAAACTTCAATTATGCTGAACTGCATGAAAATATGCGTCAGGCAAAGGATGAAGATTACAAGAATATTCTACAAGATATTAGAATTGGAAAAGTGACCGAGCATGGGAAAGAAGCTTTAAATGCACGATTACTGACAAATTTATATCCCAAACAAGAGATTGTGCCTGAGAATATTTTTCAGAAAATTACTGAGAAGAAATCCGGGATATGTTTGATGCCAACTCTTGCAGAATGTGCCATTTTCAACAACAAAATGTTGAATTTAGAAAAGCAAGAGATTGTGAAACTTGAAGCTATCGACAAATTAGAGCATATGGGATCAACAATTATTTTATCAGACAATTTGAAATCAAAATTGGATTCATTAGAGAAGACTATATCCAAAACAGCGGGTTTTGAAAAGACTTTGAATGTGTGTTTAAATTGCCGAATCATTTTGAGAAGGAATTTACATGTAGAAAGAGGTCTGGTAAATGGATCAATGGGTAATGTTGTTGATTTTGAGAAATACAGAAATAGAGATGGAATAGAATTTTTAAGAATTAAATTTGATGGCATTGAGGAAGTACAGCAAATTGGTCGTTGTTCTGCTAGGTTTTTGCTTGTTAAAGACTTATATGTTCGCCGTAAACAGTTTTCTGTTTGCTTGGCATATGCGGTGACAATCCATAAATCGCAAGGTTTAAGTGTAGACTGTGCATTGGTGAATATTGGCAGTTCTGTGTTCAAGGAGGGTATGGCATATGTGGCATTGTCACGAGTTAGAACTTTATCGGGATTGTACTTGATTGACTGTGATGTCACAAACATTTGTGCGGATCTAGATTGTGTTAAGGAATACAATAGGTTAAGAAGAGAGTATGCGCCACATTTGCCTCAATATCCTTTGTTTGAGAAACATGTGGTAGGCCGGAAACGTAGAAATATCAGTAATAGTAGGGAGGTTGTTGCAAAAAGACTAAAAGTCAATGAACCGAAAATTGTTACCAGGAAGAAAGTGGATTCTGTTGAAGATGTTGTCGGTTTTCAATTTGAAAACAGTTCTGGTGTCAACTGCTATGCAAATGTAGTGGTTAATGTTCTCTTTTCACTACAGAGTTTAAGAGAACAGATTCTGTTGAATTCAGAACAAATTTTATGCTGTTTGTTGAATTCTGTTTTCGAGAAATGTAGCAGTGATCGAACAAAAGTAGAAAGTGTGTCTGAAGTTCGTTATCTGTTAGATGAATGTTCAGGTCAAACAGACTTCTCTGAAAATAATCAGCAAGATTGTCAGGAGTTTTTAATGTATATGCTTGATGTATTGCAAGATGAGGGTGTAGATGTAGATCACCTGTTTGGGCTTTCTTATCAATGGCAGCATGACTGCGATAACTGTTTGGTATCAAGTACTACTAGTTTAGACTCAGAAAGATTTATATATTTAACTTTGCCAGACAGTAAATCAGTGTCCTTTAATAAGCTAGTAAATGCAGCGGATCACAACATGGAGTGTAGCCAATGTAAATGTGATATGATGTCAACATTATTTATACGTAGATATGGCCAGTATGTCATTTTAATGATCCAACGATGTAGGCCTGATGGATCAAAATTGTCAACTTTAATAAAAAATGTTGTGGCTTCTCAGCTGTCAATATCAGGGAGGACTTTTGTAACTGTAGCAATTATCTATCACGATGGTCTATCAACAACATCAGGACATTATACAGCTTACTTAAAGTCTCAAAACGGCTGGTCATTCTGCAATGATTCCGTTGTAACTTTCAAAAAAAAATTGCCGTTTGACCTTAAAAATTCTTATCTGGTGTTTTTAAAACCAAAATTTTAAGTAGAGGGAATGTAAGTCTGCAATGCTGTCTAGATTAAAAATCCAACTATATAAACCTGATGCAAGTAAGTCTGCTTCATAGTAAGCAGTATCAGTGTCATAGGAAAAGGAGAACATGAGTGACAAAGAAGAGTAAGATATTAGTAGTCCAGGATTGTAAAAATAATCTCAAATGTTTTCTTTTTGAAAGTTGCGAAAATAGAAAATGTCGGGATTTGATTGGAAGAATTACAAGACTTGCGAATCGCGGCAACATGATTTGGCCTAGTGGAAACATGTGATAGAATGAGAGAAGTCTTTTTTTCTAGGTAACATATTTTTCGTATCGATGGAGGTTTTCTTTCAGAAAGTGGCGGGCTGAAAATATTTATAGCACAACAGAGTGGATGCTGTTCATAGGAGATCCTTCGACGTCATTGAAAGTAAGTTAATTTTAAGGAGTTTTGAAATCAGTTTTCTTAGTTTGTATGGGTTTTTTAAACACAGTCATTTTGATTGTGTTTTTTTTCCCCGCTGTTACATGATGAATACCTTCAAGTCACTGATTTAAGTGAAATTTGATACATTCTGAGAACAGCAAAAATAAACCATTTAACATGTATAATTAATGTTATGCTTTTTGAAATTATGATATACATTTAGAAATGTGAGGTAGATATGGAGAAGCTGAGTCTTCTGTAAGTGTCAATTTTAATGCTTATAGTGCTGTACTTCTAGGTACTGTTTTTTTTTTAAAAAAAAGAAATAGGCCTCACCTCAAAGAAAGCTCTTGAAAGCACACATCTTATTTGCATCCTAAAACAATCATTTAAAATGTTTGACACAATTTTATGATGGTTTTACATCTCTTTTGCGCTGTTATTGCATCACTATTGTGAGACATAAGCAATGCAAAAGAAGCATCATGTTTCAAAATAGGCCTCATTTCATCAGCATGAAGATACTGTTTGTTTAAAATAAATATCTTTAGGATTGTGTAGGGGTCGTAGAGAAGTAGAGGTTTCTGTAAGTGTCAAAGTTGTTTGAAAACTGTTTCTTCTTGAACCTTTTCCCTTCTTTTTTCAAATTTTTAAATACATGTTTTAATATTTTTGGAAATGTTTGTTCTCTCTTTTACAGATTGAATGTATGAAAAATTTGCTTGAAAAGTTAACATGAATTATAAGGTAAATGTTTTCTACTTTTTTAACCTGCATTCCACTGCTGTTGATGTCACTGACTATGTTATGATTGATGTAATAAGTGGGCATGTTTTACTGCAATGGTAGGTCTTGACATCTATTATCTCGTCTGTATTCTTCTACAAGCATAAATTTGATATGCAACCCAGAGTACGGTTCACCTTAAACAAACTTTTAGAGAGGACACACCTTATCGTCACCCTCAATCATTCATTTAATCTATCACATTTAACATCTATTAGTTCTACTGCTTCATTTCTTTAATCTTTACTTTCCTGTGTTTGCTATTTCTCTCCTTCCTTTCTCTATTACTTAATTTTTCTACTCCTTCCAGTATTTTTCTCAGTCCCTCTCTTCTCATACTTCTTCATTATTATTCACTAATTCTGTCTCTATTAATGTTACTGTTTCTGAATGATCTCCAAAAATTTTTGAAACAAGAATAGTAAGTATAAGGATAGGAAAAGACATTTATGTTACAAGAAAGACAACTATAGGAAGTAAACAGAAAAAACTGTTACTCGCAATCCACTGCTGATGATCTCACTGACCATGTCAAAAATTATGTAATATATGACATGATCAGAAGTGAATTGCGGGTAACAGTATCTTTTCTTTACTCCCTATAGCTGTCTTTTTTTGTAACATAACTGTCTGTTTCCTTTCCTTATACTTACTGTTCCTTTTTTAAAAAAAAAAATTTTTGGTACGCTCAAAGTTCGCGTACCGGAGTGCGAACTGGGAGCGAACTAATAGAAATAGAGCTTGGCAGAGTTCAAAGAATTCTACCAATTTTTTTTAATAATGGGGAGGTAGTTCTGAAAAGAACTGTTTTTTTTGTTTTTGTTGTTTTATATTTTTTCTTTTTAGTTTTCTGAACATTTTTTATATTTTTTTGTTTTTTTCTGAACATTTTGTATTTTTTTTTATTTTTTGGGGAGAGGGGGGAAACAAAAATGAATCATCGAAGACGGCTCAACAGGAGCAACAAAAAAAAGAAGAATTTACTTTTTGGGGCGTTTTGGGCACACATGATTGTTGATGGCTCTCATTATAAGGATAATGCTACTTTCGCGGAAGCAAAGTGTCTGGTTGCACCACACACAGACTTGCTTCACTTCTCCCATGTTGATTTGGATGTTCGGGATCACCTCCCTCGCCTCCGGTCCCGATACCTCCTGAACAACAGATCTTCTTGCCATTTCTGGGGGATTTTGTTGTTGGTCGCGAAGTTGGGCATTGCTGTAATTGTTAGGGTGCCATCGACTCATGTGCCTGTGCATTGTATGATTGCCATAGCTGTACTTTTTGTCTGTGCCCCTTGAAAGACGATTGCCGCAAATGCGACAAAAGACGTATCTGGCATTTACTTTTTTTTGGTCAGCAGGAAATTAAAAAAATTGCCAGATATAATTTTCTTTCCTATTATATCTCCTGGGCTCCTCTGGCAAAAACTCGTCATTTTCTTCCTCTTCCTCTTCTTCTTGATTTTCCTCCTCTTCTATAATTAGTGAAGCAGGTAGTCTTTTCTTCCCATGAGGAGGTGGAGGAGGTGGTGGGGGCACACTGGCAGAAGCAACCATTGAAGCCATTGCTGATGAATCAAAAAAGGTCTTTCTCTCACCAAGATGAAAGTCAGAGTGAGGAAAGAAGGAGGGGTTTTCATCATTTGGGAGAAGGAAAAATTCTAAACCAATGAAAAGTGTTAATTTTATATCACATGACCAAGTATTACATCATTAGGAAACCAAAAGTGAAATGAACCAATGAAAAGTGTAATTATCGAGTCACATGACCTGCTGTGTTTACGTTTCGCGCTTTGCTCCGCTTTCCGGTCCACTTCCGGGTCCGCTAACTTGGCGCGTCCAATGACGTATTACGCGATAACTCAAAACGTCATGCGAACGTAACAGTTACGCTAAAGGAACGTTTACTGGTTCGCGTACTAAGCCGCGGCTTTAAATTGAGCAAACGGAAAGCTGACCGGTTCGCGGACTGGGAGCGAAACAAAAAAAAATGTTTTAAAAAAATTGTCTAAAGAACATGAAAAATATATTTCAAGATTTAAAGAAGAATATATTTTACAGCTACAGATATTAGCTTTTAAAAAACCATTGAAATTCAATGAAAAAACCATAGGTTATAGTCCATATATAGTTAGGAATTTGCATTTACAAAACCTTGAAAATTCACTGAAAAAACCATTGGTTATAGACCATATATAGTTAGTGATTAGCATTTACAAAACCTTAATTTACTCGCACAAAACCATAGAAATTCCATATATAGTTAGAAGCGCTAACTATATATCGCGCACCCGCAATCCACTGCTGATGATGTCACATATTACATCATTCATGACATGGTCAGTGACATCACTGATGACATCACTGATGACATCTCAAATGACATCACTGATGACATCACTGATGACAACATCCAGTGACTGTATGTTTCTGTAAAGTTAAAATATGTCTTACATATTGAAGAATGAGTGGATGTATAAGTGTCTGGATGAAGGATTTAGTAGGTGCATGACTGACTGTATGAGTGAGTGATTAAATGTGTCTCACTAAGTGCATGGGTTAGTGACTGGGTTTTAATTTGTGCATCATTATATCTGTTGTTCTACAAACTGCTGCATATGTTGATCAGTAGCTATATGAGTAACTGTATGGGTTATTCATTGGTTGTCCAAGTATTTGTATGGGAAAGTGAGTGTGTGTGTGTGTGTGGGTGGCTGGGAGGTGTGTAACTGTGCATAGATGTGTGAGCAGTTGATTCACTAGATGTATGGGTTCAAAAGTGCATGTGGAAACAGCTGTATGGGCGGTTGACTGTGTGCATGAGTGTATTGGTGAGTGAATGGATATCTCAGTGCTACATGTCAAAGTAAGTACATATGTAAAACACAGTACATGTGAGAGTTGACATATATAAATAACTGTGCATAAGAGCCAGTGAATGTGTGAGTGGCTGTGTGGATCATTGTGAACTTGTATCAGGGATTGTATAAGAGAGTAAATATGTTGAGGAAATGGAGGTGTGATTGATTCTTTGCATGACTGACTAGGTGTGTGAGTAACTCCATGGATGTGTGACAGTCTGTGAGTGTCTGTTTACAATGAGTGTATCTAAGGTTATATCAGAGTCTGAAGAGGTTCATCGTATAATCACATGAATGATGTCATCAGTGATGTGATCAGTAATGTCAAATGAGATGTCATCAGTGATGTCATCAGTGATGTCATTTGAGATGTCATCATTGATGTCATCAGTGATGTCATTTGAGATGTCATCAGTGATGTCATCAGTGATGTCATTTGAGATGTCATCAGTGATGTCATCAGTGATGTCACTGACCATGTCATGAATGATGTAATATGTGACATCATCAGCAGTGGATTGCGGGTGCGCGATATATAGTTAGCGCTTCTAACTATATATGGAATTTCTATGGTTTTGTGCGAGTAAATTAAGGTTTTGTTAATGCTAATCACTAACTATATATGGTCTATAACCAATGGTTTTTTCAGTGAATATATATATATGTATATATGTATATGTGTATATATATATATATGTGTGTACATATATATGTGTGTATATATATATATAGGAGCAATTTCAGTTGTTTTTTATATGTTAATTCCTAACTATATAAGGCCTGAAACCTATGGGTTTTTCAGTGAATTTTCAAGGTTTCTTAAATGCTAATTCCTAACTATATAAGGCCTAAAACCTATGGCTTTTTCAGTGAATTTCAAAGGTTTTTTAAATGCTAATTCCTAACTAAATAAGGGCCAAAACCTATGGTTTTGTCAGTGAATTTGCAAGGTTTTTAGAATGCTTATTCTATTAGCGGATAATGTTTAAATATGTTAATATCCTTGTGGGACCACCTGAGCAGCCATAAGGATCCGATTTTTGGACCAGAGCAAGATGCTCTCTGATTGTACCGTATTTCTTGCCTTCTGCCCCCCTGATTGTGCCGTATTTCTTGCTTCTGCCCCCCTGATTGTGCCAGAGGAGAGGAGCACGCCATCTTCTTTGAGAAATTTGCGAAGATTCATCAACCAGCGCCAAAGTTATTCCCAATAGAATGTTGCGGATTTCCTATGGAAACTAGGTCCTAACTATATATACCTACTGGCTATCCCCAGTAGATAATTATATATATATATATATATATATATATATGTATATATGTATATGTGTATATATATATATGTGTGTGTACATATATATGTGTGTATATATATATATATATATATATATCTATATATATATAAGAAAGGTGCATGTTATCTTTATCATGCATTAATTACCACTCTCTAACAAATATATATATATTCACTGAAAAAACCATAGGTTATAGACCATATATAGTTAGGAATTAGCATTTACAAAACCTTATTTTACTCACACAAAACCATTGAAATTTCATATATAGTTAGATGCACTAACTATATATTGCGCACCCGCAATCTACTGCTGATCATGTCACATATTACATCATTCATGACATGGTCAGTGACATCACTGATGACATCACTGATGACATCACTGATGACATCTCAAATGACATCACTGATGACATCACTGATGACATCTCAAATGACATCACTGATGACATCACTGAAGACATCACTGATGACATCTCAAATGACATCACTGATGACATCACTGATGACATCTCAGATGACATCACTGATGACATCACTGAAGACATCACTGATGACATCTCAAATGACATCACTGATGACATCACTGATGACAACTCATTTGACATTACTGATCACATCACTGATGACATCATTCATGTGATAATACGATCAATCTCTTCAGACTCTAAAATAATCTTAGATACATTCAGAGTGAACAGACACTCACAGAATGTCACTCATCCATGGAGTTACTCACACACCTAGTCAGTCATGCAAAGAATCAATCACACTTCCATTTCCTCACCTATACAGTTATACACACCTTACTTATTCAAACATATACTAACACATATTTATTCTCTTATACAATCCCTGATAAAAGTTCACAATGATCCATACAGCCACTCACACATTCACTGGCTCATATGCACAGTAATTTATATATGTCAACTCTCACATGTACTGTGTTTTACCTATGTACTTACTTTGACATGTAGCACTGAGATATCCATTCACTCACTAATACACTAATGCACACAGTCAACCGCCCATACAGCTGTTTCCACATGCACTTTTGAACCCATACATCTAGTGAATCAACTGCTTACACATCCATGCACATAGTCACACACCTCACAGTGACCCACACACACACTCACTCTCCCATACAAATACTTGGGCAACCAATCAATAACCCATATACTTAATCATAAAGCTACTGATCAACACATGCAGCAGTTTACAGAACAACAGATATAATGATGCACAAATTAAGACCGTTTAGTCACTAACCCATGCACTCAGTGAGACACATTTAATCACTCAGTCATACAGTCAGTCATGCACCTACTAAATCCTTCAACCAGACACCTATACATCCACTCATTCTTCAATATGTAAGACATATTTTGACTTTACAGAAACATACAGTCACTGGATGTTGTCATCAGTGATGTCATCAGTGATGTCATTTGAGATGTCATCAGTGATGTCATCAGTGATGTCACTGACCATGTCATGAATGATGTAATATGTGACATGATCAGCAGTAGATTGCGGGTGCGCGATATATAGTTAGTGCATCTAACTATATATGAAATTTCAATGGTTTTGTGTGAGTAAAATAAGGTTTTGTAAATGCTAATTCCTAACTATATATGGTCTATAACCTATGGTTTTTTCAGTGAATTTCATTGGTTTTTTAAAAGCTAATATCTGTAGCTGTAAAATGTATTTTTCTTTAAATCCCAAAATATATTTTATATGTTTATGTTTAATTTTTTTTAATATTTTTTTTTTCGCTCCCGGTTCGCGAACCGGGAAGCTTTCCGTTAGCTCAATTTGATGCCGCGACCCGGTCCGCTAACCGGTAAACGTTCCGTTTGCGCAACTGCCGCGTTAGAAATGAACATCGTGACGAGTCGCGGAAGCGCGACATATCACGTTGCAGCATAATGCGTCTTATGACGCGCCGCGTTAGCGCACACGGAAGTGCTCCGAACCGCGAACTGAGGCGCGAAACGCAGCTTCCCGGAAGCGATCCGGAGCGCGCCGCGCAGTGCGTAACATAAGCGTAACTGGTCATGTGAATTGTAAATAAAACTTTTCATTGGTTCATTTCACTTTTGGTTTCCTAATGATGTAAGTCTAGGTCAGGTGACCTTACAATAACACTTTTCATTGGTTTAGAACTATTTTTTTCCCCAAATGATGAAAGCCCCACTTTTTTTTTCTCACTCAGCAATCAAAAAAGCTTCCGTTAGATGACAACAGAGGGGACAGGCAACAAGAACCATCACTCAAAAAAGGGGAGGGCAAGTTCTTCCCTACCGGGTCACGTTGGGGCTCCACCGGAACTCATTGAATTGATAGTCTACAGTGTTTCTGGATGTTTCAGACTGAAGCTGGCGTCAGCATGAGAGCACCTCCATCTCGAAGCTCCGTCGTGGCCATTCCGCAAGTAATCATGGCAGCCGCTCCCCACAGGAAGCCTGCGGGAGTCGGGGGCCCCCAAGACTTTTTTAGAATCTTCAAGGCTGAACGGACGCTTTCGAGAATGGGGCCCAAGCCCTAGCAGACAAGCGTCTGAGTTCCAAGGTGTCCCAGGGCCATTTTAGTGGACCACGCCCAAATCGGAAGAGCCGGCCGCCAGTTTAAGAGTCCTGTGGCAGCCGCCTATCACTGCACCGCAAGAGTGGAAGCAACTCAACTACATGGTGAGCGAGACGCTGTAGCTGCAAAAGCGGGCGGTAAACAGCTGAATGGCGGAAGAGGCACAGTGTAGTAAAAGCGGGCGGAATGGCAACTGAAACGGTAAAGGGGCTCCCCACTACAGCAGACGAGCCTCCACCTGGGAGGCCCATTCACGCCACCTTTCCCCCCCCCCATCCCGGGGGCGCCTCACGCCGTTTTTCGGAACAGCATTGTAGGATACCAAAACCAGTGCGGCAACTTACTGGACATGACCTGGGTGCCGTCCAGATCTCAGCGCGTTCTGCTGCCTTGGGACTATTCGCACAACAGACCGCTACTGACGAGACACAGTGCAGCAAAAGCGGGCGGAAAACCGCTGAATGGCAAGTGAAACACTAGAACAACGCTAGAATAACATCTGGAATAATTGTCACACAGAAGAACAACACACAAAACTCTGTAGTGTCGGAGGAAAGTAAAACAGAGAAGGTCACTGTAGTTTCAGACACACTTAACACTAATAACTTAACAAAGATATCGTCTGTCTATGAAGCAGGTGTCATGTTCAGAGAATTGACAAAGAAGTGTGCAGACACCAATGCTATTAAGAAACACAAGGAAATCCCTAACGCATCTGCATTCTCGGAAGAGGTTGACACAGATGACATCTTAAGGAACAAAGAAAGACAAATTAAGGATGAGGAAGTTGTCACTTTAGTTTTTTCAATAATGGAAAATATGCAGTCATTGACTATGAAGGATGTCTAGTGAAGCAGAAAAAAGGCCATTTGATTAATCATCGAAAATTGAATAATTGCGTAATTTGGGCATTAAAGTTATATTATTGGAAGTAGATTGTTATAGTTCTGGTTAATTTCCATTCAGAGTGTCCTACACAGCACCACTCTAGGTAAACACTACTTTATGTAAAACATGGGACATAGCACTCATTGGAATGTTTGTGATCTTTCCTGTTAAGTTGCATCATAAGTTATTTTAACCATTCTATATAAAACATGCATAAAAATGAATACACAGACACAAATAACATGTGTATCCAAAAACAAAATACAGATTTCGGCCTTATTTATTGCCTCTAGTTTTCAAAGGCAAATTTCTGTGGAAAACATGCACATTAAGGATTGCCTTTCCTTAAACCTTTTGGTTTTTTTAAAAAATTGGAAGAAACAAAAAGTCTTACCTTCCATAAATAACCCAAGACTTTTATTTTGTTATGGCAAGGAAACGAAATAGAGAATAAACTATAGTTGGTCCCCATGGGGTTTAAAAAAGGGATGGTTCTTCACCAGATTAGATATTTACCCAGACCCTTATTCTCCAATGTGATGAACTAGGCTAAAATTCTTCTGGTGCCTGCACCCTGTCACAGAATATCACCCCAAAACATGAATGCGTCCAAACACCAGATTGAGTTGAACCCCACAGTAAGCCTTATTTCTTCAGGGCCTCAGAATTTCTTTTGCATTGCTCATGGAAATTGTGGGATATAGGACAGATAAGGTGTCACCATTAAGAAAGGGTAGTATTTAAATTTGCATATCAATTATGATTAACCTTTTAAAAATATGATATGCTAGCTTGAACTTATGCTTTACATTTGAAGCCGAATTCAACAGCTAAAGTAAGTAGGTTTTCGTAGTTGTAACTTTAAAGGGTGATGTAGCAAACTGTAAAGATTTTCTAAAACAGTGGAGCGTATTTAGTTTTTAAATGTACATGTTTTTGAAACGATTACACAAATGAAACATTTGTGAGTTTTAAAGTTCCGGAGAAGTATAATTTACCAATAGTTTTCTCTGTAGATGTTTTTCCATTAACAAACCCAGTTCCATCACCCGCCCAGGATATCACTACTGTTCCCCATGTCATAAAACCGTAGGATGTTCAATAACTGAAACAGCTAATATGGGTTTACTTACAGGGGACATCCTATGTTCTGTTTTGAAAAGTAAAACTATTGTGAACGCAAGTATTATACATAATAAGTGTTTAATATAGCATTTGTCAGTCATTGGTAAAGCAGCTAGGACCTGTTCACTCTTGACACCCCAGGTGCTGTGTATGTTGTACTATAGTGCTGCATCTGGAATATGGACAACCCTATTGATGTCGATTTTTCATTATAGATTATTGTAAAGAAATAGCGACTCCCCCCTTTAGCAGATTAGCGAAATCTTTGCGTATACTGACCATTGTTCCTTCTGTTTTAACAAAAAATGTTTTAAGGTGTTTACTGTTTTTGTTGCGATGTATATATTTATAAGTTATTAAAGTGTTATAATCCTACTACTTTGTTGGAGTGCTATTTATTTATAATGGGACACATAATTGTGAAGACTTTGATGTACAAAAAGGCAGCCCTGGAATCTTCCTTTTCAGGCTCGGTCCCACACTCCCTCACAGTGAAAATCCCCTCCCCAATCACAATACAGGATAGTTATCAGATTGTAGGAACGCGTGTAGTGTGACGGATCTCATCGGGTGGGGGCCTTGATCTACTGTAACTCCTTTGAAGAGGGGTGATTCTTTACAGTTGAGGCCATAAACTACATCCGCAGGCCTACGTGATAGCCTGGGACCGGCCTGGACAATCGGACACAGAGGAAGAGGAGTGTCAGAGGGTGCGGTAGTGAATAGGGTGAAAGGGAGGTGTCGGACGGGCACAGGGTGTGATTCTCATGGAAGAGCAGCGCAAATGGGGGGAGGTTTATGGCCCATGCATAAGACAGAGAGCGGGGGTGACCAGTGCGTGGAGGAGATGCTTGCGAGGGTGGGGAGCCATGCTGAGGATCGGCGGCGTGCAGAGAGTGGGTCTGATCAAAGCATCTAAAATGGCTGCCGTGCACGACAAAAGTGTGGCATTAGAAAAAAAGCAAGATGGCGCACACAATGTTTATCAATACGGATTAATTTATAACAATTATTTTTATCAATATATTTACTCGCAGTGTCAAAATGGGGGTCAACACTTCCTGATTTCCTTCGAATCGAACGTCAACAGACGTCACGCGGCAAAAAAAAAAAATGCTCACGCGCAGCCGCTGGAAGACAAGTATCAATATATATGATCCTCAACCACCCTCAGAAAACATAGGGGGTCAGGATACGTCTCCCGTACCCCCTTATACCCAATACTCACATTGCTTTTCCTCCATCTTGTAATTTAATTAAATCGAAACACAAAATGGCGAATTCCCGTTTCGCTACCAGTTTGCGACCCAGTTCGCGAACCGAGAAGCGCTTCTACCGCGAAAAATCTATTTTTTTTTATTTGCCCCACTGGACCCTTTAATAACGCCACCATCATTCCTAGGGGGTCAAGAGGAGTCTACCTTGCCCCCTTTCATTAAATTCCCCCTTCGTTTTTCTCCTCCTCTTGTCTCTCGATCCTACCGAGAGACAAGATGGCGGCCGCACCGGACTGTTTAGAACGTTGACAGACACCGGAGAGCCAATCAGCTTCGCTTCGCAAAGCTCCGTAACGCGAAAAGTACGCGAACCGGAGCGCTACCCGGAGCGCTGTCACAGATATATATGTTTTTTAAAACGTTAATTTCTCAAAATCCACTGGAGCACATATATTGAGACCCAGCAAACGCACATCGGCCTAACAGTCCCTACAATTTTGCCAAGTTTCGTGTAAATCCATTCAGCCGTTCGAGCTAAAAGTGAGGCCAAACGCCCTATGGAAAAATGAATGGAAAAAACGCGTTTTGGGACCCCCCTTTTTTCTAGGCCCCCCCTTGACGAACCCCCCCCAAATTTTAGGGGCTGCTCAGAAACAAAATGTGCCATTTTCCTGAAAATTTCAGCCAATTCCGTCCACAAACGCCAAAGCTATTAGACATAGAATTTTCAAAAATCCCATAGGGAAATAATCCTAACTATATATACCTACTGGCTATCGCCAGTAGGTAATGTGTGTATAAATATATATATATGTAGCACAATCCTCGAACCTCCACGCCAACAGCGCAGCGCGGCGAAAGAAGAGGGCAGACCCCACGTTTTGCAGGCAGGATGATTTTTTATTTAAGACCCTTCAAGTGACGCGTTTCGAGTACCACGTACTCTTGTTCACACACCTTTGAAACAGTCCGCCTTCCAATTTATATACTTTTTTCCCCTGACCCTTCCTAAGGGCCACACCTCCTGTTGTATATCACATGACTATTACATAGAAATAGAAATGAGTGCAAACATTGAACATAGGGAATACAGACGACTGAAAATATAGTGAAGTCACAAATCATGATGGTGTTAATTTAAACGATAGACTGTTTGCGCATATAGTGTATAATACATTATATACAAAAATACATTTAACCAACACATCAAAAATTCAGTCATAATGTTTAAAACCACAATGTACATATATCATTATGAACATAGTCTTATTCCCGATAGACGTTATTGCACAGATCTCTATACAGGCCTAATCAAATATCGTAACTGCTTGAATGCAGAAGCACCCGACCTGCGAGCTATAAATGTAACCAGTCCTGGAAAAATCTCTGCTTGAATGCAGTAGTCCAAAATGACAGATATAAAGTGCCTAGTGCTCATTATACAAATTTGCAATCCAGTATCAAAAATACAAACGTTAAAGCCTTAAATCATGTGATGGTACATATAGGTGACAGCTAAATTGTGTAATGCCCATGAGCTAATGTCTACAATATTTATTAACATTCATAATTCATGAATTTACACGTTTCATAAATATTAAGACCTATGTACAACTATTTACAAAAACTATAAGTGCTTAAATATGTACATTTATTGTGACTTGATCACCTCTAACTTGTGCTCATGTTGTGTATGTGCCCGTGCAAGTGATAAAAATAATAGCTAAATGGGAAAAAGGGATTATTAAATATTATGTACAGACCCGGAAAAAAGATTTAGAAAGGAAAAAATATTAGCAACGTAACTAAAGCACATGTATTAACAATGTATATACAGTATATATAAATTATCACTGTCTGGCATGCATGTTTAATCCAAAAGCTCAATGGGCTATCTCCAATCAGAATTTTTAGACACATTCCGATATGTGTATGTGCTGCCACAACGATTCAAGACTCAATAAACATATTTATATATTCTATATATACATGTTAAAGAGAGAGTGGCAATTAATGCCTTGATGATATGAGCTCGAGCAGTGAGGTACATCTACCTGTAGCGAGACCAACAGGCATTGGCAAAGCCAATAGATTATGCCCTTTTCAAGAGCTAAGCACCCCCGCCCCCCCAAAAAAAAAAAAAGCCGAAAAATCACGGGGTGCGCGCACGGTGCGGGCTTATAGATATATAATTTATTTCTCTTTTATTTTTCTCAGGACCCACTGGAGGGATTTACACTATTTAACCAAAAGCGTGATCTGCATACCAGACTCTACCTTTTTGACAAGTTTGATGTAATTCCCTTCAGTGGTTCAAGCTATAGCCGTGTCTAAAGGTCCCATGGAAATTAACATGGGGAGAACACGTTTTGGGACCCCCCTTTTTTCTCAGCCTCCACTTGACTAATCCCCACAAAATTTTCAGGGAAGGAGAGGAGCGGAGCAGGCCATCTTCTTAGAGAAATTTGCCAAGATTCATCAACCAGTGCCAAAGCTATTCCCAATAGAATGTTGCGGATTTCCTAATTTCCTATGGAAACTAGGTCCTAACTATATATACCTACTGGCTATTGCCAGTAGGTAATATATATATATATATATATATTTTTTTATATTTGTTTTATATTTGTTTAACGGTGTGCACTTATACAAAACCACCATATAGTGTGTTTTTTATGTCTATACACCATGTGACTCACTGAATAGGTGGAGCATCACGTAAAAAAATGTGTATAAATTTGTTTGCTGACCAGGTGCGCAGTGTGTGACCAAGAGCACAAGTTGCTCGAAACGCGTAACCTGAGAGGTTTGGATTAAAATCTCCCTTACTGCAGCCTACGAGGTCTGTGTCTTCATTTCTGGCAGGAGTGTGCTGTTTGAAGAATTTGTTTGTACGTTACACGGGGAGCAGCTGTCCTCGTTCACGGTACCCGCTCGTCAGCAAGAGGTCTGGCTTTCAACAGCTGAATGCATTTTTCGTTTCCGTGGAGGAAAATTTGCCTGAGCCCCTGAGCCGAAGCAGTAGCCTCTGGAGGCGGCGGACGAAGACGCACTAACGGCTGGTCTGGTAGGCGAGCTGAAAGTGAGTGGCGTCCAACCGCAGCAGGGTTGTTATTCCGGGATTCTCAGGTGACGAGAGCCAGGCATGCAGTAAGGAGACCGGCAGCGGCGTTTGCCATCGGTGCGACATCAAAAAATATAAACCCTCTCGAAACAGCACCATGTCAGCAAGTTTGGAGAGAGAAAGGGAGGACACCGCGGAGACGCTTTTCAGTAACATACGGAAAAGCGCAGCAACCACCAATGCGGCAAGCATTCAATCGAGTGGAGCACAACAGGACGCTAAACAATTATTGAAAGTTCTTGAAAAGAAGACCAAGTCGGAAAGTAGCAAATGGTGGGAGCATAAGTCGCTCACCAAATATGTCGAAGCAGGTCGGGTTCCGCGTGGTCTGCGGATCATGTTGGCACCCAGCTTTGAAGACCCCAATCCGGCGATGTTAAAGGAATGGGGAGAGTTAAACCTGGACGCATCAATGAACCTAGTAAAAGTCCTCATAAAATATGCGGTTATAGATCGTGAAAAGCTGTTGGAGGATATCAAGGGCTTGAATGAGAAGCTGGATGCCATTATCGATCCTGAAACCAAACTGCTGATACCAACTACTCGCAAGGAGATTAGCGAGAGATTGCACAAACATGAAGAACGTATCAAAATTAGAAAAGTGCACAAGTTCGCGAGGGATTTAAAGGATTATGAAACCGGGCAGATTTACACATTCGCCCACAAATATGACAGAGCCAAGCAAGTTAAACTAACCAAACAAGCAGCGAGTGGAGGTGGCGGCATGGTTAGAATTAATCAGCAGGAGGAGTTGAATGAAAACTCTGATACTGAAACAATTCCGCTGGCCAGCACATCCAGTACATCCCTCTCGGAAATCAGCAATGTAGACGGTCAAGCAGGAAGAATTCTAGATCTCGGTGAAGAGATTGATTTTTTAGTGGAGGACCGGCTGCAAACACTGCGTCCCAGACTGAAAAAGAATCAAAATGCAAAAGGCGCAATGCAAGACGCCACGCAAGACGCAAAAAAAAAAAAAAAAGAAAAGCAACAGCAGCCGCAACAGCAAAAAAAGAAGAAGCAATGGTTCAACAAAAAGAAACAATGAAGGATTGCACCATTACTAATCTTTCCGATATAACTTTAACAACAGCGGAGGAACAATTACTAGCTTTAGGACTACATTTTTGTCCTGAAAGTTCATTTAATTATACCAGCACCAGAGCAGATGTTTTCAAATTTATTCGCAAATTAAAACTTAAAAAGTTTTTTTCTTCGAAGACTTTATCCAAACAAAAGGAAAGTAATGCCAAACGGAATACAAAGACCGTGACCAGCGTTACAGCCCCAGCAGCACGTGATGCCAGGCTGCTACTTACCCTATGTGATCTGGGGGAGGCTGTTGATTCAACATCAAGCGATGGAGTTGTTCCGAACACTCAGAGAGAACTGTTGAATGTGGATATATGCCAAAAAGGAGCCGGAGAAACTCCTTTTAAACCGGTAAGCACGTTTATGCCTGTTATGCCAAAAGATGCAGTAGACATATACCACGAATGTGTTACGGAACATCTTAAAAAGTTAAACCGTATTGTGCAGGCACAAACATATAAAGACAATGCCAGGGTCAATCAATACAATATACTAATGAAAAAATTGAGTCAAAATCAGGAAGTGGTAATAAATAAATCTGACAAAGGTGGGAACATTGTCTTGTGGAAGAAGGATGAATACACGGCTGAAGCCATGAGACAACTAAATGACCCCAGGTGTTATGAAAGATCGAATGGGATGGCATACAAGAGAGCTAAAGATGAATTGAAAAAAATGCTTATCTCGTTTAAAAGAAACAATTCGATCTCACAAACTGAATTTGACTATTTGCACATTGAACATCCAGTGATACCTATTTTGTATTTGATTCCTAAAATACACAAACAGAAAATTCCTACACCTGGCCGACCCATTATAGCGGCTATCAATAGTGTTGGAGAAAACATTTCTCGATATATTGATTATTTTCTGCAGGACATTGTGAAAGACTTACCTAGTTATCTTAAAGATACAGGGGACTTTTTAAACAAATTGAACTCCATTCAGTGGCAAGAAAATTGGTGTTTATTAACCCTGGACATCGAGTCATTGTACACTTCAATGGATCATTCTAAGGGTTTGGATGCTATCAAACACTATCTTGGTCTACGATCCTGTGAATACTATGCGCACAACAAAATGTTATGTGAATTAGTGCATTGGTGCCTTCATAATAACTACTTCATGTTTGCTAAAAATGTATGGAGACAAGTCCGGGGTGTGGCTATGGGATCGTGCTTCTTCCCCAGTTATGCGTGTTTACACGTAGGCTGGTGGGAGGAGCGCGGTCTCATCAACACACTGGGATCTCAACATGTTCAATACTGGAAACGGTTTATTGATGACGTGTTCTGCATATGGGAGGGGGATGAGGAAAGTGCTCATTCCTTTGTCGATGCACTTAATACGAATAATGAAAATCTTTTCTTCACGGCCAACATTAGCAAAGTGCAGGCAGACTTTTTAGACGTCCATGTAACCATTGACAATAATACTGTTATTACATCATTATACCGTAAACCCACGGCGGGTAACAGTATACTCCACGCCAGTAGTAAACACCCTCAGCATGTTATTGCGAACATTCCCTACGGTGAGTTGCTGCGTGTTAAAAGGATCAGCAGCACTCCTGAGATATTTGAGCAAGAGGCCCAAAATACCATCAGCAGACTCAGAGCGAGAGGCTACAAGGACAATACTTTAAACAGTGCCCTTAGATGTAGCCGAGATAAACCTAGGGAAGCTCTACTGAGATCCGATACATATGAGCCAGAATCTGACAATACTGCCCCTCGCCTGATTCTGACTTATAGCAAACAGGAGAGACAAATCAGGTCTATTGTTAGGAAGCACTGGTCTATCCTCAAGACGGATAGTTTCTTGAATGACATACTTCCCAGTGCCCCTACCATAACCTATAAAAGGGCCCCCAGTACGCACAACTGTCTAGTTAGAAGTAGCCCTGAACTGGGCAGTGGCAGTGCCTGGTTCAAACAGAAAGGTTTCTTTAAATGTTCCTCTTGCAGGGCGTGCAAATTCGGTGTTAACACCTCTCATTATCATACACCGTTTAGTCCCATCAGGAAAACCATCCGGGGATATTACAACTGTCACAGTGAGTATGCGATATATGTCCTGACGTGCACCTGTGGCCTTCGTTATGTGGGCAGTACCAACCTACAGGTGCACGTCAGGATCTTGCAGCACTCACGTGCGATAGTGAACAATGATAATACCTACCCGGTAGCACGCCACTTCAAGTCCACCCACAACAATGACTTGTCCAATTTAACGTACTATGTCATTGATGTGGTAGCACCCCTCACTCGAGGAGGTGATAGAGAAAGACTGTTAAGGAAAAAAGAAACTGAGTACATAATGGAGCTGGACAGCAAGTACCCTAATGGGTTAAATACAACGGAAGATTTGCATCATTTGTTATGATACTGCATATTATTACCATCATGTGCATGGTTATCTGATTATATTTCTCTTATTTGATCTAGAGAGTTTTCACATGTGGTCTTTCATATTTACTCTTTTCAAGGTCCTGCTGAACTAAAGAACTGGTTCTTGTAAAGAAAATTCTAACTGCGCTGAAGTTGCACCAAGTTTAAATCATATTAGGACTCTTTATCTTATAAGATCTTGATCTGAATGTAATTGTTCCCTGTAAATACATGTCTCTTGTACAAACTTTATGTATATACTGTTGATAAGTGAGTTATTGATATCAACACGGATTTTCTTTGCTTTCACTAAATCACATTATTACTTATTTGTAGGAATCACTCAGGGTCTCGGTATATGAGTTGAGGCACTTATAATGTACATTCTTTAAGCCTAGTCATGAGGATATAGCACACAAATGAACTGTGAGACTAGGAGAGGTACCTAATATGATGGTACAGGTCTATTGAGTCATGATTTGTGAATATGTTTATAGTATTGTAAATAGATAGATGGTGTGCATATATATATTTTTGTACATAGAAAATGAGTATATATAGATATTAAATTTTTTTATATGTTTATACTTTATTTCGTATTTAAGTTGGATCCTTCTTTCCAACATAATCAATATGAACATGACTTTATACCATTTATGTACAGGATGTTACAGTCAAAGTTTTTGCATTCATGCAGCTATTTTGTTTCAGTGCCCTTCTCACTGTTTTATATTTGTTTAACGGTGTGCACTTATACAAAACCACCATATAGTGTGTTTTTTATGTCTATACACCATGTGACTCACTGAATAGGTGGAGCATCACTTAAAAAATGTGTATAAATTTGTTTGCTGACCAGGTGCGCTGTGTGTGACCAAGAGCACAAGTTGCTCGAAACGCGTAACCTGAGAGGTTTGGATTAAAATCTCCCTTACTGCAGCCTACGTGGTCCGTGTCTTCATTTCTGGCAGGAGTGTGCTGTTTATATATATATATATATATATATATATATATATATATATATATATATATATATATATATATATATATATATATATATATATATATATATATATATATATATATATACCAACAGTTCCTAAAACTTGCACCGTAATCGTGCTCAAGACAGGGACACGGACTCCAATTAGGTACGTGCTCTCTTTCTTTATTGTTCCTCAAAACAGACACTTCGGCATGGTGGCATGACACGTTTTGCCCAGCAGGTGGGCTTGTTCACATGTTGAGACTAACTACTCCCATGGTTTTTAAACACCTTACTTCCTCTCTACGACTCATTGCGTCACGTGATAGGGTGAACATAAAAGAACTACTTCCTATGTGAAATACATACCAGCTCGATCTGAGTATACATCTGTACTAGAGGATCACATTAGATGTACTCTTAGTATTTTCAAACTATTTGGATAAATCCCTAAATCAGTGGAAAAATAAATAAATATATATATCTACAAGGAACAGTACATGGTATTGCAACATGACCAAGAAATAATGGAGAAGTGCTGGTACAATACCTGGACAAACAGAAAGTATGTTGTCTTTAAAATGCAATTTGGTTTTGAGCATAATCAATTATAGACAAAAAATGTTTTTTTTGTCTTTGTCGCAGTTGATGAATCACAAAAATTCCATGAATTCAAAACATTCAACTCATGTTCTTAATCATTCAATGAATTCAAACCATGTTGCCTTTGTAGGGTGTAATATTCCTCTAAGTACTAAGTATAGAACTGTACCGAAAGTGTTTATCAGTTCTGTATAAAGGGATAAAGTGCTTAAAAAAATATCTAATCACAATAAAATGTCTTGTGATTGCTGTGATCAAGTGTATAAATTGGATTGACTTGATCACCCAATTTATTCGGAATACTACATTATATGCAATAAACATAAAAAAATAATAAAAAAGGAACAAATAAAAAGAGTTGCAGACTGCTGATAGAAGTTGCCATCAAAAAAGAAGACTCAATACAAGTTATCATAAAAATACTGAAATTGCAAATATATTCAGTTTGTAGTGAAAATTCCGGAGGTTTAGGATTGCTTATTTAACTGATAATTTAAAAATTTCAAGAAATCCTAATGGTATCCTGCTGCCATGTGACGTACAAAAGTGTATGCGACTTGGAGACATGAAAGCTTCAAATACGGGTACTACAACTAGGATCATAGTGTGTAAACAAGTGTGACTAAATAGATGGCAATATTTCCTGTTGGTGCCAATATTGCACGACTGGTATGTAAACATCTACTCATTCTATATACATAAATATATATATATATACATAAAGAAATATACCCATAAATATCATAGTATAAAATAAGTATAAAAATAATTATGAGCGTATCTATATAAAATAATCATTTCATATCACCTGTAGTAACACATGTGAACATAGTAATCCTGTAAACTGATATCCCTTGACTAGTGTAAACTATCACTCTAACTTTTTACATTCATAAATATGTAAACATATAAATATATAAATATTTCAGTATAAAGGATATGTAAAAACCTGTCATATGATATAGTTAAATTACGTTGTTTTTATACTAGTTGTTTTCATACCAATTCCGCGTATCTAAAGGAGCAATGTTGTCTACAAGAAATTGTACAGTTCCTCCCCATTGTTCAATCCATTAGGAGTACAGGTATTTAGTTCTAAAATGAACTTGGCTTCCAACAGTCTGAGGACTTTTTCTCTATTGCCTCCCCTCCTCATTGGTGGTACTGCTGCTATGACATAGTACTTCAGGTCTTCCAGTCTATTCCCATGTACCGCCTTAAAGTGTCTGGCCACTGGGTAATTCATGTCAGAATTGACTATCGCTCTCAGATGCTGTAGAATACTTACATGCACCTGAAGTTTGGTGCTTCCTACATATTGTAAGTTGCATGTGCAACCCATCACGTAGACAGCAAATTCTGTCCGGTAGGTGTATCTAGCCTTGATGTGGTTGAGGGATGCCCCGAATACGGTGGAGTACTGTGTGGTGTTTATTTCAAATTTGCACGCTCTACATGTGTTGCACTTAATAAAACCGTTACAGGGTGTTAACCACATTGTACCAGGATGACTAACTGGATTGGTCAATTCAGGACTGGGCTTGACAAGGGCATTGAAAATGGATTGGGACTTTCTAAATTTCAATGCTGTGGGGGTCGGGAATAACTGGCTCAAAACTATGTCAGTTTGAATTATTGGCCAGTGTTTATTTATGATGGTCCTGATCTTTTTGTGTTGACTACTGTATGTAGTAATGAATCTCATAGAGTTGGTTTCTAAATTCTCTACCATGGCATTTCTTCTTCTCTTGAAACCCGATTTCTTGGAGTAAATTAGTAAATTATTTCTAGACTTGGTTTTGACTTTGGACAATGTAATGTTGATGACCTGATCACTGTAACCCCTGGCTAGGAATCTGAGTCTGTTTTCCTTGACACATTCTTCAAAAGAATGGTCGGTAATACAGATTCTTCGTAGCCTTAGGAATTCCCTGTATGGGATGCTTCTTATCAAGTGGAATGGGTGAAAACTAGATGCATGAAGAGTCGAATTTCCGGCAGTACTTTTTCTATGCAGAGAGGTCTCAATACCATCTTCTCCTATACTAACATGTACATCTAAGAAGTCAATAGATTTATTATTGACTTCTGCAGTGAACTGAAGGTTCAATTTATTGATATTGAGTTCCTGAATAAAGTCCCTGACTGCTGTTTCTGACCCCTTCCAAATGAAGAATATATCATCTACAAAACGCATCCAAACTATGATGCGCTCTTCCCATATGTCTTTTTGCTGTACCCGTAGGACCTGCTCCTCCCACCAGCCCACGTGTAAACACGAGTAGCTGGGGGAGAAGCAGGCCCCCATTGCCACACCCCTGATCTGATGGTACACATCTTGGTTAAATAAAAAGTAATTATTCTGAAGACATAGTGCGATAATTTCTATGATTATTTTACAGTGTTGGTACTGTTCAATTGGTTTCCTCTCCAGAAAATATTAAACAGCTTTTCTACCATCAACATGATTTATACTTGTGTATTAATCACCTAGAGACTCTCCTGCTCAACACCCATCCCAGATACTTAACTCTGTACACTAAATCAATGCACACACCCTTCAAGCTTAAAATACAATAACCAAAAAATCACATAAGAACTCTACAAATATTCTGAAATGATTACACTATCCACCCAGTGTAACTGCAACCACAATAAGCTATGTCAAAAGCCTAAAATAACTAACTAACCACACCTAATCTCTAAAATACAATAACCTAAAACTCAAAAAACAAGACTGGAGCCCAAAATCTAAGCAGTTAGCACACTACCCACCGCGACTACTGCACCAATTACCCATCCCTGAAACCTAAATTTGTACACTAAAATTGATTAACTGTATACAAAAAGATCATTTCCTACCGATGAACTATAAAACACAACACTGGAAAACAACCTTAAACCCTAAACAAACACCTAAAAATAATTCACTACCCATCCACGGCCACTACACTCTATCCCAAAAAAGTATCTCTGAACCCTAAAATAAAATCAATACTGACATTCCAAAAATAAACACCCACTCCTGAAACCCTAACTTGCAAAAACCATTACCTTAAAGAACAACCATGAACTCTAAATCAAACCCAGGATTTGTACACTACCAACCTAGTGCCCCGAAAAACCCAATACCTACTCTCTAAAACCTTGGTTAAAACTCAAACCAATAAATTAAATACCTAGATACCTAACAATATAATACTTATTAATGAGCCCTAAAATACAATTGTGTAATATATAAATTAAAAAAAACAGAAACCTATCAAAGCGACACAACATTAATACACGCCTCACCAAGTTTGTCAACAACCCAAAATACCTCCCATAAAACCATTTAGGATAATGTTGCACTACTTTATCTCAGCAAGCAAAAAAAAATGCGGACAATGAACTAAAGGAATACTTTTGATAGATTGCAGTAGATGCAACAAGATGTCTTCCTTTTTGTGGAACAGGCATTTTTGTCAGCTATAATAGCCATAACATATTACAAGTCATCGCTCACACTACACAGATTAATCATGGATTTTCGATGCTTTATTAAAATATCAGTTGAGTTTACCACAGACAGTTGGAAAGCATTTACAAAAGGATTATGCGTCCATTCGTGTTGTCTGTGCTATTAAAGTTCCATTTGCCAATGATTACAAGCAAGCAATTTGCCAACAATTGAAGTCAGCATGTGAAGATTGCTAACACCATAACTCTAGGGTTAAATGATTTGCAGCATTGGTTATACAAGTTTAGAAATTTAATTTAAGAAACTGATCTAGTGGGACTGCTGTGCATAATGCAGCAGTTAATGTCTTGCACATCGTCTCAGTGATTACGGTATATAAATAGGATTTTGTTTTCTTTCTGCCTTCAGCTGTAGCTCATTTAAAAACATGGAATTCCCTTTAAATGGTATTATTGACTCGAATGTTTGATTTATAAGTTATACCATTTGCTCCTTCCCATTGTTTGTGTTAAAAAATATTCCTCTATCTATCTATCTATCTATCTATCTATCTATCTATCTATCTATCTATCTATCTATCTATCTATCTATCTATCTATCTATCTATCTATCTATCTATCTATCTATCTATCTATCTATCTATCTATCTATCTATCTATCTATCTATCTACTTGTCTCGATATTTATATTTAAAAGTGCCATATGGTATAATGCACTTTTAAAGAGGATGAGATACCCGCCATTTTTGTAACTGACTAACCTCTCTCAAACTCCAAATCAGGGCTCAAGGGTTAAGCAAGCAGCCACGCCCGTGCATGTTTGAGAGGAGGGGCTGGGTTGTGGGTGGGATTTGATAGATGGCAACGAGAGAAAATGAAATTAATAATTAATTTTCTCTCGTCGTCGTCTGTCGAAATACCCCCCACCCGGTCCCATCGCTCTTACCTACAGGGCCCGTGGCTGTGAACAAGGTGTGGGTAATCTCACTCTTTGCCCCTTCGCCTGCTTCTCAAAGGGCTCTTATTTTTGCTGAGAAGGGGCAGTGGATGGGAACTAAGCATGGGCGAATTTAGCAAATTCGCAATTTGCGAATTTTGCGAATTTGCGATCCGCAAAATCCGCGAATTTGCGGATTCGCGGATTTTGCGGATTGTGTGGGTAATGGCCGGGCGGGAAAACGGTGCACATCGCTAGTGTGAGGGGCAGGGCCAAACGGGCGAGGCTTATATGCGAGTTCACATGCCTCTTGTGTGCATAAAAGGACAGGCACGGATCAGAGAAGCTGTGGGCACAGGAACTGCACAGGGATTGAGCTCGCGAAAGTCAATATGCAAAGTCCTCCATCAAGCATCATAGCTATTTTTCGATTATAGATATGGGGAGAACGCACACCTGCCCAGCCTCGACAAAACTCACATTTTTGGGGGGGCTGATTAACTTTGCCATCACACCAAAGAGCGTCGGGGTCCCTCGAGTGAGCTGTCCATCAAGTGGGTAAAGGGCGCGAAGACGGTGCACACACCACTAGTGTGTGGGGAGGGCCAAGCGGACGGGGCTTATATGTGAGTTCACATGCCTCTTGTGTGTATAAAAGGACAGGCACGGATCAGAGAAGCTTGTGGTCAATGGAACTGCACAGGGATTGAGCTCGTGAAAGTCAATTATGCAAAGGCCTCCATCAAGCATCATAGCTAATTTTCGAAGATAGATATGGGGAGAGCGCACACCTACCCAGCCTCGACAAAACACACATTTTTTGGGGTGTGATTAACTTTGCCATCACACCAAAGAGCGCCGGGGTCCCTCGAGTGAGCTGTCCATCAAGTGGGTAAAGGGCGCGAAGACGGTGCACACACCACTAGTGTGTGGGGAGGGGCCAAACAGACGGGGCTTATATGCGAGTTCACATGCCTCTTGTGTGTATAAAAGGACAGGCACGGATCAGAGAAGCTCGTGGTCACAGGAACTGCACAGGGATTGAGCTCGTGAAAGTCAATTATGCAAAGGCCTCCATCAAGCATCATAGCTAATTTTCGACGATAGATATGGGGAGAACGCACACCTACCCAGCCTTGACAAAACACACATCATCCTGTAACTATTTTAGGATGGCGCCGGCAAGCTGCCAGCGTCATCTTAAAATAGTTACTGAATTAGCTTCATCAGGGCACTAATAGATAAAATAAAGCAGGTGCTCGAGCACCTGCTTTATTTTATCTATTAGTGCTTCCTGTTGAAGCTAACTTAGTAACTATTTTAGGATGGCGCTGGCAGCTTGCCGGCGCCATCCTAAAATAGTTAAAAGTTCAACAGGCTTGAACTTTTGCCCCCCAAATCCGCCGCTCGCGGATCTCGCGGATTTTCAGTAAATTTGCGGGAGTTTGCGGATCGCGGATTTACCGAAAATCCGCAAAATCCGCGAGCGGAACGGATTTTCTGCTCATACCTAATGGGAACCCTTCTGTCCTGCGAGGGAGAGGAAAAGAAAGCACCTGTGCAACAGGCCAAATCACTGGAAGGATACTGCAGGGCCACAGCCTGGTCCAGCAGCTACCCCATTTTCCAAGCAGGCAGAATGTTGTTGGATGTGGACAGGAGGCTATTATCATTATTATTATTATTATTATTATTACATTTTATAGAGCGCGTAGTCACCCGTAAGTATCCCAGCGCTAAACTCAGTACAACTAGGAGTCAGCAAGGGAAGGGGAGAGACAGTTTAAGGGAAGAGGTGGGTTTTCAATTGCTTCCTGAACCGTAGGTAGTTGGATTCGGTTCTCAGGTAGTGCGGTAAGGCGTTCCAGAGACGTGCGGTGTGAACCGAGAAACGTCTTCCTCCTGTTCGGGCCTTCTTAATTCTGGGGGTGACAATGAGGTGTTCCTGGTTGGAGCGGAGGGATCTAGGGGCTTTGTATGGTTTGATAAATTTTTTTAGGCTCAGGGGACCATTGTTTTGGAGCAGTCTGTGTGCCAGGCAGAGGGCCTTGAACATCACACGTTCTCTAACCGGAAGCCAATGGAGAAACTTCAGCGCTGGTTTGGCTGAGGCTCTGGCCGGGGTGTTAGTAAGGATCCGGGCAGCTGCATTTTGGACCCTTTGTAGTTTATTCAGGGTTGCCTCTGGGGCCCCTAAGTAGATGGAATTACTAAAGTCGAGCCTAGAAAGAATCAGTCCTTGGATCAGCAGTTTTTGAGAGTTGTGGGGGAGTAGAATTGACCTGAGCAGTCCAAAACACGTACCGGCTACCTTTTTTGCCTATGTTGCAAAAGATAATTCCTCATCGAGCCAGACACCCAGGCTTTTTACCTCTGGTTTCGGATCTGGGATCGGGCCTAAACAGGGTGGCCAGATGTTATGAAGTGAAGTGGGTCCCTTCTGGCCAAGGAGGAGAATGTCAGTCTTTGAGCCGTTGAGTTTCAGAGACGATCTATTCATCCATCCTTGTATCTGCGTCAGACAGTTGTAAAGGTCCGCAGGTTGTTGTTTCGGATGAGAAAGGGACACCACTAACTGAGTGTCGTCGGCATAGCTGACGATGCTCACTCCGAACGGGATAACAACCTTCTCCAATGGGGACATGTAGATGTTAAATAATGTGGGGCTCAGGGAGGAGCCCTGAGGCGCGCCACATTGGAGGGGAGTGTCGGAGGAGCAGGTGTTGTTCTCCCAGATTTGAAAGGAGCGTTGACTCAAAAAGGACGATATCCAGGACAGAGCAGTTCCTTCCACACCGACGCTCATGAGTCGTTGGATGAGGAGCTGATGGTTGACGGTGTCGAAGGCCGCACTGAGGTCGAGGAGGATCACTGCCACTGATCCTCCTTCGTCTAAGAGTGCTCTGGCCTCCTCCACCGCCATGAGAAGGGCAATGTCGGTGCCCTGCCCGGGGCGGAAACCCGTCTGCGAGTTTTTTAGACGGTTGTTGTTCTCCAAAAATTGTGACAGCTTTCTGTTCACCATTTTTTCCGCGATCTTGCTGGCTCCCGGGAGGAGGGAGATTGGTCTATAGTTTGCGAGGTCGACAGGGTCAAGGGAGGGTTTTTTTAGAAGTGCCTTGACGACTGCCGCCTTCCAGCTAGGGGGGACGACTCCTTGTTGAAGGGAGGCGTTGATGAGGTGAGTGAGAGAAGGGGCGATCGAGGGTGCTACCTTTTTGAGAATACGTAAAGGGGCAGGGTCCCTGGGAGATCCGCTTTTAATAACTTGCAGCGTATCTTCGACTTCTTCTACTGTCACTTGTCCCCAGGAAGTGATGCATGGGAGGGTAGGAGAGTTGCTGGCTTCTCTCTCCTCGCTCGAACTAGTAGGTGGAATAGAGTCGAGGATTTTTTGGATTTTCTCCTTGAAGAAATTAGCCAGCTTGTGGCACTTTTCCTCATCAGCTTTGGGGTCTGGTGGGTCTCTCGGTCCCGAGTCAGGGACTTTGAGGAGTTCTTTTAAAATGGTAAAAGATTCTTTACTGGAGCTAGCGGAGTGTTCTATTCTCTCTTGGAAGAATAGACTTTTGGTTTTGCGGAGGGCGGTTTTGTAAATTTTTGAGGCGGTGTGATAGGCTTCCTTATTTTTGTTAGATTTGTCCTTCCTCCAAAAGCGTTCTGATCTCTTGCATTCCTGTCTCAGAGATTTGAGCGCCGGAGTATACCAGGGAGCGGGAGCCACTCTTTTTATGTGTTTAAGAGTGGTGGTTTTCGGGAGGAGTTGGTCTAGTGAAGATGTGAGCCAGGAATTGAATTGTTCGTCGGCCGTGACCGGATCCATGGAGAGGGCAGGTGTCGAATCTGAGAGTAAGCTGGCCCACTCTGCCGGTTCAAGCTTGTGCCAACGTCGGTCCGTCACTCGGATTTTGGGGGGTTGGGGGAGTGCTGTGGCAAGGTCCCAGGAGAAGGGAACAAGAAAGTGGTCTGACCACGGAAGGGGGATGGGGGGGATCTGAGGTGATATCCCCAATATTGGTCAGGACGGGGTCCAGAAGGTGTTCTTTGTCGTGGGTGAGTTCGTGTTTGACAAGTCGGATGTTAAATGACCTAAGGTCCTGCAGGAGATCCAAAGCTAAGGGATCGGTGGGGTCGTTAAGGTGAAGGTTGAGATCGCCCACGAGGAGGAAGTTCGAGGCAGAGGAGGCTGATTGTGATACCATGTCAATGAGGGCGTTGAGGAAATTCCCTGTTGTCCACGGAGGGCGATAAATCAACAGTCCTGAGATGGAGTGTGTCGGGGAGATTTGAAGGGCGAAATGGCAGCTTTCACAGTCTGCAATGTTGGCGTTGCTAGTCCTACAGGCGAGATGTTCTCTGTGGATAATTGCCATCCCCCCTCCTCTCCCTTTAGGTCTATGTAAAGTTTGAATGAGGTAGCCTGGGGGAAGGGCAATGACAATATCCGAGTCCGTGCTAGCAGAGAGCCAAGTTTCTGTGAGAAACAGCGCGTCCAGGCCATGATCCTGTATCAACAAGTTGATTTCGTGCGCATGCTTAGGGAGGGAGCGGCAGTTAAGGAGGCCAATCTGTAGCCCCGGCTTTCCCAAGCCTTGTTCGGCTGGGTTACATCGTACACAGTTGGCGAAGGGTTTACCTTCAGCGTGGACGTAGTGACAGTCCTGCTTTTTTTCCTTGCGAAGGGCTCGAAGCATGTCACTTGTATACACCACACGTTTCTGCAGCGGATCCAGCAGAGTTCCTGGGCCTGGGGCCGGCTGGGCCCGGAGGGGCCCAGACGGGCTTGCCTTTGGCACGCCTTTGGCGCGCTGACGGCGCGCCCGCTGCGCCCGTCCGCTGCGCGTCCGGGTGTTACACATAGTTTTATCCAGAGAAAAGGACGTAGGGAGGTGTGGCCTGGAGAAGTGGGCGTGGCCTGTGAGCAGGCTCGCTCGCTGATGGCGGTGCTTGCAATTTCCTACCCCGTGGCAGCGTTCAGATCGGCTGCACGGGTAATTAGTAACAGGATGAGTGCCCCAACCAGCCTGGCAGGTGAGGGAAAGAAGCGTAAATTTTTTAAATCAATTCACACACAATATTTTTAAAAATGACACAATTTCAAACAGAGCTCCCGGCTGTGCCTCAGGAGTACAGATTCTGGGAAGGGCTGGGCGTTGGCGCTTTATATAATCAAAGGGGGCGTGGCCTGTGGGCAGGCTTGCTTTATATAATCAAAGGGGGCGTGGCCTGGAGAATTGGGCGTGGCCTGTGAGCAGGCTCGCTCTCTGATGGCCGTGCTTGCAATTTCCTACCCCGTGGCAGCGTTCAGATCGGCTGCACGGGTAATTAGTAACAGGATGAGTGCCCCAACCAGCCTGGCAGGTGAGGGGAAGAAGTGTAAATTTTTAAAATCAATTCACACACAATATTTTTTAAAATGACACAATTTCAAACAGAGCTCCCGGCTGTGCCTCAGGAGTACAGATTCTGGGAAGGGCTGGGCGTCGGCGCTTTATATAATCACAGGGGGCGTGGCCTGGAGAAGTGGGCGTGGCCTGTGGGCAGGCTCGCTTTATATAATCAAAGGGGGCGTGGCCTGGAGAAGTGGGCGTGGCCTGTGAGCAGGCTCGCTCGCTGATGGTGCTCATAGCCTCGGCGTCTACGGCCTTCTGCTGCAGCTCAGATGCTTAAGTAAGAGGAGTTACAAGGGGGTTTGGGTGCCATAAGGATGAGGGTGGAGGACATTTTTTTACAGCACCTTTTAACTGTTACTGCTGAAGGACTTATGCATACTAATTGCCAGCACGTAGCTGCCAAGTACGAGATGACAGAACAACAAACATAATTCCCTGTACAGGCCCGTGGAAGTCAACTGCCCGCCCCCAGTGTTCTGGGAGGGGGCTTCCTCAAGACAAATGGTAGTTTAAACACAGGGCTGCTACGTTTTCAATTTGTATGTGTGAGAATGTCATATAATCTAATGTTCTGGAAAGGGTCTAAACAGATCTGTAACACTTAAAGTGCTTGGCAGGGTCTCTAACATGATTTTCTTTTCCAGCATGTCCATGCAAATGGGTTTGTGTCGTAACATGATCACATTTTGGCATTAGGTTACTTAATTGAATGTGTATGTTGTATGAATGCCTGCCTGCTGTGAGGTACTTGTCATGCAGAAGTTATCTCCTGTGCTGTGAACTCTACCGATGAAGGGCACTAGAATCCTAGAATGCATTGGGTGCTCACTAAAAACCTTCAAATGGTTTACCTCGTGTGTGAATGGTTTAGAGCACACAGTAGTACAGTTGCTATTTTACGTCTCAGCGTTTGTCCTATATGAGTCATATCAGGTTTTGGGCAACTTTTAAAATACGTGAAATTCAATGTGAGCAATTTGGTCTTCATGCAATAGCTTTTTTGTGCAACTATGTGCCTTCTGCAATATTGAACAAATAGTTACACTTGTTCATTGTGATAGGGTGTGAAGCAACTATGTGAAAAAATGCATTTTTTTCATTTTATTAATGTCGGGTATCCTGCTTGTTAGTTCTTAATACATTTACTTTTCACAAAATAATCATATATTTGGTAATAGGCTTGTAGTGCGTAGATATAGTTCGTCCAACTCCTGCCAAGATGCCAAAGTGGTTTCGGATGCACGCTACCCTTTTGGTTGGGTTTGAACACAAAGGTGAGTGTTAATAGTGTGGCGTATGTGGAAAGTGGTTTAATGTTGTACAAATGGATCAGAATAATACTTTGTATGTGTTATATATATAAAACTGTATTTCAACCTGTAGTGGATCAGGGACGATTTACTGCTTAAGTTTAAATAACTGCAAAAAGAACAATTGATGGACAGAATGCAGAACAATGTCATACATTCACCCCAGTACAGAGATCTGGACCTAAATCCATCATTTTTTTGCTCACCTTACCATTCCAGTTTGGACCCAGCCATGTACAAATCAGTCTTGACCCTGGGCCCAATGGGAACCATCCAACCAGAACTGCCAGGCCATGTCCTCCCTGGACTGGAAACAAGCATCCTAGGACTGGGCTCGGGCTTTTAGCCCTCATCAGCCAGGATAGTTTAACTCAAGTGGCATGGAGAGCAAGGGACCCACGTCTGGGCATACCCCTCCCACTCGGGGTGACAAATGCAAAAAGAACATTTGATGAACAGAATGCAGAACAAAGTCATACATTCACCCCAGTGCAGCTATGGGCCTCAATCCATCATGTTTCTGCTCACCAAGTCATTCTAGTTTGGAACCAGCCATAATGAAATCAGTTTTGACCCTGCGCCCAATGGGAATTGTCCAGCGCGAACTGCAAATCCATGTCCTCACTGGACTGTAAACAAGCATCCTAGGACCGGTTTAGGGCTTTCAGCCCTCTTCAGCCAGGATAGCTTGACTCCAGTGGCATGGAGAGCACGGGACCTACGTCTGGGCATACCCGTCCCACTCAGGTTGACAAATGAAAAAAAGAACAATTGATGGGCAGAATGCAGAACACTGGCATACATTAACCCGATGCAGATCTGGGCCTACATTTATCATTTTTTTGCTCACCATGCCATTCCACTTTGGACCCACCCATATGCAAATCAGTCTTGACCCTGCACCCAATGGGAACCGTCCAGCCTGAACTGGTAGGCCATGTCCTTCCTGGAATGGAAACAAGCATCCTAAGACCGGTTTCAGGCGTTAACCCCTTATCAGCCAGGATAGCTTGACTCCAGTGGAAAGGAGAGCAGGCGACTCACGTCTGGGCATACCCGCCCCATTCGGGGTGACAAATGCAAAAAGAACAATTGAAAGACATAATGCAGAACAATTTCATACATTCACCCAAGTACAGAGATCTGGGTCTAAATCTATCGTTTTTTTGCTCGCCATGCCATTCCAGTTTGGACCCAGTCATTTGCAAAACAGAACTGACCCAGTGCCCAATGTGAACCGTCCAGCCCGAACTGCCAGGCCAGGTCCTCCCTGGACAGGAAACAAGGATCCTAGGACCGGTTTCGGGCTCTAAGCCCTCATCAGCCAGGATAGCTTGACTCCAATGGCATGGAGAGCACGAGACCCACGTCTGGGCATACCCATCACACTCGGGGTGACAACTGCAAAAAGAACAATTGATGGACAGAATGAAGAACAATGTCATACATTCACTCCAGTGCAGAGATCTGGGCCTACATTCATCGTTTTTTTGCTCACCATGCCATTCCAGTTTGGACCCAGCCATATGCAAATCAGTCTTGACCCTGCGCCCAATGGGAACAGTAAATGTCCAGTATTTGTAAAGCACAAACAATTACCCGAAGGTGTCAAGTTCTAAGGGCCGTCGGGAAGATTAAGTGAGTTATTGCCCAGAGTCACATGGTGCTGGACTGATCTGCCGCCGGCCCCGGGGATCGCACCTTGAGCCCCATGTTCTGGAATCATTTGCCCTGGCCTCTGTGCCACACCTCTTCCACTTCAGTCCAGCCTGAACTGCCAGGCCATGTCATCCCTGGACTGGAAACAAGCATCCTAGTACCGTGGAGAACACTGCAGCTGCTTTTGTTATAAGGGCCGATATTGCAGCTATGCTGCACAACAGGCCTCTAGTAACAAAAATGGCCACCCATGGGTCCAAACCCGACCCCCACCCTGGTATCCCACCAGGTAAATGTCCCGTTTCCACTACAGCCAGTCTGGCCTTGGGTATTACTAAAACCTTGATGTCAACTACTAGGCTTATACTCCTTTAGACCCACTGTAACAGCCTTCCATAAAGCGGAGTAACTCATCCTTGCAGCGAGATTCATGAAATACAGGAAGTCTGCCAAAAATCGCTGAATTTTTCTGCTCTTGTTGAATGAACATATCATTAGAGACTGCATTGGAGACAATTTTGGGGCATATTATCAAGGGAGTTTATCTCCGCTTTTTTGGCTTTAAAAGCCAAGAAAGCGGAGATAAAATTATCTCCCTATTACCTAGCTGCCGCTAACACCAGTTTGCGACAGCTAGTAGGAGATAGCGACCATCTTGGGCCCCACTTTGCATATCAGTGATATTTATCACTAATGAGATGCAAAGTGGGCGTGCCAAGATGTTAGAGACTGAAAACAGTCGCTAACATCGCTATCTCCTATTACCAACTTTTGGAGATATTCGAGCTAAGCGGGAATATCTCCAAAAGCTAACACCTGCCCTGAGCAGTTCTTAGCCATGTTATCCAATGGGAGGTGGATAACATGGCTAAGAGCATTAGCTCGCTAATGCATGAATATCGCTGACTTTTCAGCGATATTCATGCTTTGCGGCGATTTTTACTGCATTTGCGTTAAACCTTGGTAATACCAAGGTTTATTTGCGGTAAAAATCGCTGCAGCGCTGCGGTAAATTTTTGTCTCTAACCAAGCAATAGCGATAATTATCGCTATTGCTTGGTAATATGCCCCCCTGTTCTTAACGACAGACTAATTACTCTCCTGGTCGTATAGAAATTAGGTTTCCTTCACCACTCAAAAAAGCATTGATTAAATTGGTGGACTTATTGACTGACAAAGCGACATCTTTGTAAAAGGCACTTTAGGTTCTTCTCTCCTCCCAATAAACCCAATGATGAATTAGAGGGTCAATCCACGAGATTGTAATGAATAATTTTATACTGTGATGAAACTCTGAGTCAATTGTATGTTCTCTTTTATTATCAGTTTTACTCATTCTTAATGTAATGCTAGTGTCAACCAGATGTTTTGATACCTAGGCCTGTGTTCTTCCCCTGATATGCTCAGCAGTATCTCTTTTGCACTCAACGGGGCCTCAGCAATGAGAATATTCTCATGCATGAGTCCAGTTGAAAATGTTACAATGCACAGATCAAAGTAATGTAGAGTCTCATTTAGAGATTGGAAGATGAGACACTTCACCACAAACATGTCAGAGTATACTGCCCACCAAGATGACAGGTGTCCCATCATATTTAGGATTGGGCGGACCCTCATATTTCTGACGAAGATGCTGTTGAGGGCTCGTCCATTGAAAACCGTATTCCAATGGCCCAAACAATTTGGGGCTGTCAGTGTAGGTCCATGATGTGACGGCCTGATGTGCTTTTTCTTTTCCGGACCGCCGTGGAAACACTGGCAGTCCCAATGCAGACAAAATACAAACATAACCCCCACAATCCCGGAAAAGAAACCCAGGCAGTCAAATAAATTGTTTGTTTGTCCTTAAAAAAAAAAAAAAATCCTAGTGCAGGAGTTTGCTTTTTAGAAATGAAAAACATTTGGTGATTAGCCACCTGCAACATGGTTGCAGATCACCAAACTTTCAGTGTCTTTAAAGATCTTTGCAGGGCCGGTGGGGATCTCTGGATTTATTGGCCTGTAATCCAGCCAGGGTGGCAGAGGAAATTTGCTGTCACCCTGACAGATGGCGAGCTGCCTACCAAATTATAAATCAGCCTCCTATTTTTCATTGGGATAGATTGATAACCAGCACTTCATTGAGGACATAGACAGCAGCACAACCTAATTTTGAAAATGATTTCTCATCTTACTCCTCCTTAGTTATTTGAGACAATCCATACTCATTATGACAAAGCTGTCACAAGGTGAGGCTATCTTTCAACTTTTGAGTCTATGCTGGATGTTTCACACTCTCTCTGCAAACTACAAAACCAAAGTGGATATTTCAAGACATTCTTCAACACAGGGATGGTCCACCCGGAATTTGAAGCAAAACCAGCACATATAGAGGCTGCATTCAATATTGTATACTAAAGTGGAGCAAATGCCTTATGCTCTAGTGATATCATTTCATATATTGATTGAGACTGGGCACTTTTGCCTTGCAAATTGCGCCTGAGATTATGCAAATGATGGTTGTGCCTAGACAAATCAGGTAGCATCTGGAATTTTGGGCTTATAACTTGGCCTTTGGCGTTGTGTCTCAATATCAAAGGCTGTGCTGAGGCATATGATGAGTGCATTTCATCTGTTGGCTGTATGAGAAGAGTTTGATGGCTTAACTCTTGCCATATCATGCCTGCACCCCTGCCATACAATGACCGCAGCCATGGTCCCTGAATTAGAGTTATGTGCTTCAATTGTTCTATTATGATAAGAGTCAAGGTTTGTGTGATATCACTGTCTGTTTGTCACTAGGGAGGTTCTAAGGGGTGCATGATGAAACTTCGTTGGCATTTTGGTAAATTGACATTCAAGCCATTGAGTTCAATGTTATGAACAGGAATATTGGGGGTTAAAATCAGTAATCATATCCGCTAATGGATATGTGTCTGAGGGGGCATAATGGCAAAGAGAGAAAGGCAGACAGACAGAGAGACCGATATCATTGGTTAAAATTACGGGATGTGATCACAGAAAGAGTAACACAGAAAAGGGCAAGGTGGGCATAAGAATCTTGAGAACAGTAGATTGAAACAAGAAAGCATTAGACAAGGAAAACATTACTGAATGCGAGAAATGAAGAATGGGGAGGGTAATGTCAGTTGAGAACAGGAGTAAAATAGTAACACAAAAGCAAATGGTGAGAAGGAACCAAGAACAAATGGAATGAGTGTTTGAGTCTGAGAAGTGGCAAAGAGTTTAAGTGTTAATGGCGGTATAAAACATCAAAAGCAGTCTGTTATATACACTTCGTACCAATCAATCAATGGGAGTTTAATCTCTATGTTTAGAAAAACTAGTTGACATGCATATATAATAATGCGTTGTCCATGGCACATCATTGGTACTTGCCAAGGTATCCTAACAGACAATTATAAGAAAATCAATCATAAAGTGGAAGATTATTAGGCCTAGGCAGAATTTTGATTATGCCTGAGTAATCGGTGTAATTTTGTTAATTCTGCTTTACTCTTTGACATGGAGGTAATTATAATTATGCGATTACTCCTACTTGCAAAATTGGGAACGATTTAGGGTTTAAATCTTAAAGTGGGAGCACATTAAGGGCTCCATTATGATGTCGGGCGGATCCGCCCGACAGAAATGCCCGCCCGCCACCCTTTTCCCCCCCGCCACATTACAAAGGCGGGGGGGACCGCAGCGGTGGCAAACACCGCCCGCCACTTTTCCGCCCCGGTCGCCTTGCGGCCGGGGCAGAAAAGGTTTCATATGGTGGCGGTGTCTATCAGACACCGCCAGCCATATTTGCATGTGTGGCCATAGGTGCCTTTCCGCGGCGCAGATCCCGCCACGGAAAGGCAGGCGGTCGTTGCCATTGTGGGCCCCTGCGGGCCCCCATGGTGAAGGCCGAGGTGGGGGTGCACAGGGGGGGTACCTATGGTACCCCCCTTCATTTGCATATACAAAGCGGCAGGCACCGCGCGGTGCCTGCCGCTTTGCATATGCAAATGTGAAAATGCATTTTTTGCATTGTGGCGGGCGGTGCAGAGTGCACCGCCCGCCACAATGCTACAACTACAGGATGTGCCCGCCACTGTGGCGGGCACATCCTAATAGCCCCCACGGGACCCCCGCCCTTATGGCGGGCGGTCCCAATACCGGTAGGATGACGGGCGGACAAAGTCCTGAGAGCGATAGGCTGCTCACACTTGCTGTTCCTGTTTTACAGCATTTAGGGTCGTTTCATAGTGCAAAATGCATCCTCGGGTCAATTTTGGATGCAAGGGTGCATTCTGCGCTCAGAAAATAGTGCTGAATGCCAGAAGTGTGTTGGGTGAAAATCTTACATCAAGAGCACATTTAGCAAGCACGAGCAAATGCCCGTAATTGTGATTTGTGTTCTGTTGCATTTGTGGCATTTTTTCAGCGCAAAATGCATCCTCTCATCTATTTTGAATGTAAGGGGGCATTTTGCACTAAGAATTAGTACTAAACGTGGAATTACACTTCTCACAAAATTCAAATGCAACCTCACTGAATCCCAGGGTAATTGACGAAGCTTCTGGAATTGTTCAAGTCACACCCACTCCTAAAGGTTATATGGTAGTCTATAGGCACATTTTCAGGGCTTTTAGAAAAAATATTTGTATTTCTATGTTGAACTTGACCAAATGTACAACCTGAGTGTGCAAATGTAAGATCTTGGCAAACAGTGCCACATCTGTGGACAGTTACTATCACAATGAACTGTGGAAAATAAACAATTATTGTGGGCTTTCCACCAGTTAGCGACAGCTAGTAGGAGATAGCGACCATCTTGGGCCTCACTTTGCATGTAATTGATATTTATCACTAATGACATGCAAAGTGGGCGTGCCAAGATGTTAGCGACTGGAAACAGTCGTTAACATCGCTATCTCCTATTACCAACTTTTGCTCTAAAATTACAACTGTGGAAAATAAACATGTATGGTGGGCTTTCCACAGTTGTAATTTTAGAGCTAGAAAAGAACACATGGCAGTTTACAAAGGAGGGGGCTGTTTTTTATTTTAGTAAACACCCATAAAGATTTAAGGTTTTGGGGGCATATTATCAAGGGGGTTTATCTCTGCTTTTTTGGCTTTAAAAGCCAAGAAAGCAGAGATAAAATTATCTCCCTATTACCTAGCTGTCGCTAACACCAGTTAGCGACAGCTAGTAGGAGAGAACGACCATCTTGGGCCCCACTTTGCATGTCATTGATATTTATCACTAATGACATGCAAAGTGGGTGTGCCAAGATGTTAGCGACTGGAAACAGTCGCTAACATCGCTATCTCCTATTACCAACTTTTGGAGATATTCACGCTAAGCGTGAATATCTCCAAAAGCTAACACCTGCCCTGAGCAGTTCTTAGCCATGTTATCCAATGGGAGGTGGATAACATGGCTAAGTGCATTAGCTCGGTAATGCATGAATATTGCTGACTTTTCAGCGATATTCATGCATTGCGGCCGATTTTTATCGCATTTGCGATAAACCTTGGTAATACCAAGGTTTATCTGCGATAAAAATCGGCGCAGTTCTGCTGTAAATCTTTGTCTCTAACCAAGCAATAGCCATAATTATCGCTATTGCTTGGTAATATGTCCCTTGGTTATACACAAATCTTCTGAATCATTTTCATGGCAAAAATGTGAACCTGCAGTTGTGCAAAAAAATGAATGCATACAGAAGCAATTGATGTATAAATACAATACAAACAGCCATATTGCTTGTGGGGATATTTGGGAAATGTTTCTCAACCTTGAAAATATGTTGATGGAAAATTGTAAAAAAGGTTCACGTGCATTTGTATTTTCACTTTAAGCATAGACTAATACGTTTCCGCCCTGCGAAACATCCATTGATCTAAGGTTAGACATCAGACATATTCATGGACATCTAAATTTGTAAATTTTCATGCATAAGATGTAATAGTTTGTTTTCTTAATTCCATGAAAAGGTAAGTTTATGAAAATCCTCGATAGAAGCCCAAAATTCAATAAATTCTAATTTGCTTTGTGAAACATCCCCGTATTTTACTAACTGTCAGTATGCATATGTCTCCATACCACTGTCTCACTCAACATCACAATTAGTGATTATATACTTGCTGCGAGTCTTTTGCATTTTTTAGCAGGTCTGTGGTACGAATGTGGCCCATTTGGCTGCAACATTCAGCTGTGGTAACATTCAGCTGTGGTGATCTACCCTGGGGTCTTTTCAATGCCAGTACTCTGTAGGTGATGACATTGAATCATGTCATCAATTGTGCTGTTTCTGATGTCATCGGTGACTCCAAGTGGAAGATCTTCAACACTGCTTTGGCAGAGCATGTTATGTTTGTATAGGCAATGTGAATAAAAGGGCAAATGGGTAGGAGTTCCTCTAGGTAGGGAAAAATGAGAAGGCAAATACTAACGGCCGCTCAGGTATATTCAAAATTTACATAATATAACTTTACAGAAACATATAGGGAAATCACTACCATATTATGAGCCAATACAAATATAATTTTATTCAAACCCTATGAATATTAAAATATGTAATTCATATACACACATCAATCGTATCCACATTCATTCTAAAATGATTCTGCACAATAAAAACAAGTTTCATAGACAAGACAATAACAACAAAGTTATTATGAACTAATAATATGTCGTATTTCCTAATATATAATTAACAATTCATCTAGGTCAAAATACACTGGTCTTTAACACAAGAGGTGATATAATTAAATAGCAATCGGTGGCTGGAACACAAATTCCTTTCTACGCACGTTTCTGTTCAGAAGTGCCTTCATCAGGAATCTGACCCAGGCACTTCTGTACCGATACTGTCATATATGCATGTACCGATACTGTCATACTTGACACATATTATGTAAATTTTGAATATATTTGAGTTGACCTTGTTGATTTCATTCTATATTTGTATAGGTAACCTTATATCCAACAATTTGAGGAATTTTGTCCTATGGTTTTATCTTAGGTGCGCAGCGCATGGGAAGCGGCCTTCCACTGTCCATTCACTGTGAATATAACACAACACCTGCAACCATGTAATCTTTCATGTGAACTTGTGCCTATGAAGAAAATCATAAAGATTCTGACCTGTGGCGTTTAATTATGTACAGAGTAGAGAGGATTGAATCTAGGGCTGTGTGTGGAGCAGATGAGAGACTATGGCTTGAGTGTTGTGCAAATCGTACAACTTATTGCTAGGCATATTGAGGTTCTGTGACGACTGTAAGTGATGTTTCCGACTCGCACGAATATGGTCGAGTCTGGTATCTACGAACCGCAAATGACGAGTTCAGTGGGTGTGCGCCGTTTCGCTGTGCTAACCTAAACCGTTCGTCTGTTTCGTGGGTTTATACATCTGTACCCACGGGTTCCATCTTAGATATGGCATCCATTTTGTCTCTTGCCCTCAAGTAGCCAGCGAACGGACGCTGTCCGCTTCGCGACCCTGGGATTCCCAAGACTCTTGCGGAAGACACGTTTCCTTTGAAAGTGTCTTTATGATGAGGGGGATGATACTATAAGGCAGATGGCCCCGCTCGAGGCTCATCTTGCCGTGCCGGTCTGTTGTCTCAGCCGTGCATCTCATTAGGCACGTCTCTTTGATGCCCGTAGCTCGTGTTTCCCGATACCACCCCTTTTACACCCTTTTCGATCTCCCCACTGTTTCTGCCTTCCTCTGCACCTGTCCTTGTTCCTTCTTCGATCTGTTTACTGCCGATTGGAATGTACTAATGGTGGGAAGATGGGTTTTTACAGTTGGGAACCACGCATGTTTCTGTACTTAAGTTCCGGACCTTGAATGCATCAAAGCGACCCCTCTCGGGGATAATTATGGGAACCAAGTTGTAAACCTTTGTGTACCATGTTAGCCTATGAGAGAAATGTGTATAAAAAGGAGTGATCCACAGTAGCAAATTGAAGCAGATCCCGAAAACATACCCGTTGTGTACTTCTTGTGAATTCTGTGTTCCCTGCAGTAAATAAACCTCAAATCTTTGACGCCGAAGGAAGTGTCCCGTGTCTCTGTCATTTGTACGCCGGAACAGGTTACCCACGAAGGTTTCAGGTGTTGTCCCCTGGCACCGCTGGGTCTTAAATAACCCAGTCCTTCAGTTGGCGCCCAATGTGGGGCTGCATCAGTGGTAGGCCAAGCCCGACGATCGTGAGGAACTTTGTGTGAAATCTCCGAGGGAAGGTGCACTCCGCTTCATCGATCCTGTTGTCGAAACAAGTGGCCCGACGACTTTTTCCGCGAAGATTCCCACCTCCTGACGGCTGCGACGGACTGCTGCCCTGACTGTAGACCTGTTTTGGCGCCTGGCGTAGACCTTGGTACAGCGAGACGATTGACGGGCCTTCCTGGTGACGCCATTGATCTTTGAGTTAAGTATTTGTGGGTCGCTCCCAGAGTCCTTGGTTGTGGTTGCTTAGTTGTTGCATGGTTCCATTGCATTTGTGGTTCTTAGTACTTGGTTCTTTGTTGTGTTCTTTGATGTCTGCAGTCGCCAAAAACCGAGGGTTTTTGCTCTTTGCTGGGACTTGGTAAATCCCGTAACCCTTGAAGTTTGTGAAACTCGGCTAGTGTGCAAGATGCCTGGTCGTAGTACTTTGTTCAGTTGTTTCAGACGTTGTGGTACGGATTCCCGACTGGAGGACTCGTGTCCGATACCTCCGGTTGGAACTCCAACTTACGAACTTTACAGTAAACATGGGTTAGGTCCTATTACCTTTAATGAATATTGGATTCGTTACACCAAAAATGATGGTGTCCTTAGTTGGCCACCTCATGGTAGTTTCGAGACCCCAATTTTAGATAACCTCGAGGCAAAATTGTTTAAGAAAAAGTCAAGGCCGGCCATGTTTGATGCCTTTCGGTTGTGGCGTAAAGAAGCCCGACAGAAAGAGATCAGACAGACTAAACGTAATCAGAGAGATGGTGTTGCTACTATTGTAAAGAAAGCAGAGCAGTTTCAGCGTGATAAGGAGGATAAGGAAAAGGAAGTTTTTGACAGGCTTCAGCGTATGACTATAGATAAATGATATCCCGCTCTACCAACAGAGTCGGATAAGAAGGAGGAATTAGTTGAGGATCCTTTAATGTCCTATCTTATGAAGTCACCACCTCCGTACGCACAGGGTACCGCAGCTCCTGTGGTTCCTCCTGTACCTGCTCCTGTACCTGCTCCTCAACCTGTTCTTCCGGCTGTTCCTGCTCCCTTGCCTACTGCTCCTCCGCTTGTACTTCCACATACTCCTGCTCCCGCTACTGCTCCGGTTCTACTTACTCCTACTGCTTCTTCTGTTCCCACTCCTTCTCTCGTTTCTACTCTATCATATACTTCTCCGACTACTCGACGTCGTACCCCTTCAATGGCTGCTAACTTTTTCAATTCTCTTGGACCTATTCTTGAGTCTGCTGATTCGGACGGTCCACAAAGACGTAGTCAGCTTCCTGGTAATAGGGAACGTGCCGCGTCGTACAATATGGCGATGTCATGGATGTTGCATCCTTATGGAAATCCTCCACGTTCGGTGTTGGATACGTTTAGTCAATTCAATATACCGACACAGAGGTATGTTTTTGAAGAAATGTGCAAGGTTTTGCGCGATCAAATATCGGCAGATGCATCGGAAGATGTACTAACTGCTTTGACTAACTTACAGCTTCAGTTCTCGAGCGGAATGGTGGTGGGTACTAATGTTCGACGTGCCATCGAGCAATTATTAGCTCTTCGTCCCTCTCCGATACCTCAAGCATTGTTCGTTGAGGATGTTGAGAGACAGTTAGATCCGTCTGGTCAGTTTCCCATGCGTGAAGTTCCACCTGTATGGATGCCAGCTAATCCTCAGGCTCAACCTCCGGTAGTGGCACATTTCCAGAGAGTATGGATACACCTCCCATGGAAACGATCAGAAGTTTTACAGGTGAAGCAATCTTTGCCTGACCCTCGCAAAAACCCTGCAGGGTATTATAAGGAATTGTCGCAGCTCGTAGACGCTACGATAATGAATCTTGCCGATATCGATATGTTGTTTGGCAATGTTGTACCGCAACCGGTATGGGCTAAGATACGGCACAAAGATCATGCAAACGAATTAGGTGGCGATTGGGCTGCTCTTACTGCGGCCGATACACAACAAGTTGGCGGGGCTAAGCCTGACCAGCTCATTACTGATCTCCCTCAGAGAATCATTACCTTGATGAAAACTCTTATGCCAGCTATGAGGGTGAACTGGGACAAGTTGTCAGCTTGCAGACAGAAGAAAGACGAGAGTGTCTCCGATTTCTTTACGAGATTTGAGGAGGCATTCATCGACCATAGTGGTCAGGATATGAGTACCGAGGGTGGTCAGCGGTTGTTTGTGGATAAATTTGTTTCAAACTTATTGCCCGACTTGAGCAATAAATAAAAAAATTCTGAGAGTGCGTGGGCTGTTTCTACGTCTGCTCAAATATTGGCTGGGGACTGGGACAGGAACAGACTAATTTGCATACAGCCAGGTTCTGAAACTGGGATGGTGCAGTGAGCTAAAAAACGGTGTTGGATCTAGCCCTGATCTCTTGACTGGGTGAGAGTATTCTGTTTAATTCAGAGACTCTGTCCCTCACCACCCCTTGTTGTAAATATTTTTGTCCACCCTAAGCGTGGAAGGGTATACTCAGATGTGAGTCCCTTGCTCATTGCACCATCAGGATTCAAGCAAGCCGGGCCGAAGAGGCTGAAATGCCAGAAACCGGTCCCCGGTAGCTTGTTTCCTTCCCAGTGTAAGAATTGGCTTTTGTAGTTTGGTTTGCCCTGTTCCCATAATGCACTGGGACAGGAACAGACTAATTTGCATACAGCCAGGTTCTGAAACTGGGATGGTGCAGTGAGCTAAAAAACGGTGTTGGATCTAGCCCTGATCTCTTGACTGGGTGAGAGTATTCTGTTTAATTCAGAGACTCTGTCCCTCACCACCCCTTGTTGTAAATATTTTTGTCCACCCTAAGCGTGGAAGGGTATACTCAGATGTGAGTCCCTTGCTCATTGCACCATCAGGATTCAAGCAAGCCGGGCCGAAGAGGCTGAAATGCCAGAAACCGGTCCCCGGTAGCTTGTTTCCTTCCCAGTGTAAGAATTGGCTTTTGTAGTTTGGTTTGCCCTGTTCCCATAATGCACTGGGACAGGAACAGACTAATTTGCATACAGCCAGGTTCTGAAACTGGGATGGTGCAGTGAGCTAAAAAACGGTGTTGGATCTAGCCCTGATCTCTTGACTGGGTGAGAGTATTCTGTTTAATTCAGAGACTCTGTCCCTCACCACCCCTTGTTGTAAATATTTTTGTCCACCCTAAGCGTGGAAGGGTATACTCAGATGTGAGTCCCTTGCTCATTGCACCATCAGGATTTAAGCATGCCGGGCCGAAGAGGCTGAAATGCCAGAAACCGGTCCCCGGTAGCTTGTTTCCTTCCCAGTGTAAGAATTGGCTTTTGTAGTTTGGTTTGCCCTGTTCCCATAATGCACTGGGACAGGAACAGACTAATTTGCATACAGCCAGGTTCTGAAACTGGGATGGTGCAGTGAGCTAAAAAACGGTGTTGGATCTAGCCCTGATCTCTTGACTGGGTGAGAGTATTCTGTTTAATTCAGAGACTCTGTCCCTCACCACCCCTTGTTGTAAATATTTTTGTCCACCCTAAGCGTGGAAGGATATACTCAGATGTGAGTCCCTTGCTCATTGCACCATCAGGATTCAAGCAAGCCGGGCCGAAGAGGCTGAAATGCCAGAAACCGGTCCCCGGTAGCTTGTTTCCTTCCCAGTGTAAGAATTGGCTTTTGTAGTTTGGTTTGCCCTGTTCCCATAATGCACTGGGACAGGAACAGACTAATTTGCATACAGCCAGGTTCTGAAACTGGGATGGTGCAGTGAGCTAAAAAACGGTGTTGGATCTAGCCCTGATCTCTTGACTGGGTGAGAGTATTCTGTTTAATTCAGAGACTCTGTCCCTCACCACCCCTTGTTGTAAATATTTTTGTCCACCCTAAGCGTGGAAGGGTATACTCAGATGTGAGTCCCTTGCTCATTGCACCATCAGGATTCAAGCAAGCCGGGCCGAAGAGGCTGAAATGCCAGAAACCGGTCCCCGGTAGCTTGTTTCCTTCCCAGTGTAAGAATTGGCTTTTGTAGTTTGGTTTGCCCTGTTCCCATAATGCACTGGGACAGGAACAGACTAATTTGCATACAGCCAGGTTCTGAAACTGGGATGGTGCAGTGAGCTAAAAAACGGTGTTGGATCTAGCCCTGATCTCTTGACTGGGTGAGAGTATTCTGTTTAATTCAGAGACTCTGTCCCTCACCACCCCTTGTTGTAAATACAAATATTGGCTACGGCACAATATTATGAGAATAGGGAGAAAGAAGAGAATGATTGTGCCAGTAAAAAGACGAAAGAACTTAAAACTAAGGTGTTGTTGCAGCAAGCATATCCTCCGCGCTCGAATCAGAATGATTCGCAACAACGTAATCGATCACAGTCGCAATCTAATAGGTCGCAATCGCGACATGACCCCTCTTCGCAAAGATCTTCATTAGGGTACAATCAGTGTGCCTATTGTAGACAGGAGGGTCACTTAAAATTCAATTGTCCTGTTCTAAATGAGCGTAATAGCGGTAACACGTCTAGAGGAGGTCGTGGTGGTGCTCAGCAGACATCACGTGGTAGGGGTCGAGGTGCTCCCAACGATCGTTCAGACAATTCATCAAATTCTAACAATTGTTTTGATCAACGTGGATCATCGCAAGGACGATCTGCGCAATACAACGTAGATGAATATTACGTCGATCAGGATGCTGACGACGGTAATTACTAGGACAGCCATAGACAAGGAGAGGGAGTGGTATCAGTTCCGGTTGATCAGAGAGGGCCTTACGTCGCAGTTGCCACCTCGGGCGTCGTTGAGCCTTTTCTGTTGGACACTGGTGCAGCGAAAAGTTCCATCATGCATTCGAAACTCCCTGGCGCACCTTTGTCTGGCTTAACAAATGTTTCAGTTGGATTCTCTGGCGCCCCTGTTAGCAATCCGGTTTCGTGCCCATTGCCACTCACAATTGGGCCACGTGAGCTTGAAGCTCCGTTGATTTTGACCACTGGTTGTGGTGAAAATCTCTTGGGCCTGGATTTGCTAAAACGTCTGTATGCGACTTTGTATTGTTCTCCTGCAGGAGTGAGGCTTACTTTGGGTGAGAGAGTTGTCTCTCCAATGTATTTGTCGCTCGATAAGCTTCCACCGGAATTGAGTTCTCTTCCTGCATCTTTGTGGGCAACAGGTCCCAATCACGTGGGCCTGCTCGACATCTCCCCTTATGTTGTGCACGTGAAATCTAATGTGCGATTGCCTCGTATTCCCCAGTATCGTATCTCCCTTGATGGTGAACGAGCATTGTTGGCGATCATCTATGATTTGATCGAGAAAGATGTCATTGAGGAGACTCGGGGAAACGTGTGCAACAGCCCTGTACTGCCTATTCTGAAACGTACCGATCCTTCTAAACCACCTGTTTATCGTTTTGTTATCGATTTGCGGGAAGTAAATAAAATTGTGATTCCTCAGTTCCCTGTTGTGCCTGACATCACGGCGCTACTGACTCTGATTCCAGCTTCTGCATCTTGGTTTTCAGTAATCGATCTGAAGAATGCGTTCTTCAGTATTCCGATTGCTGAAGAAAGCAGAGACCTTTTCGGTTTCTCTCTTGGTGGCCGTAGCTTCCGCTTTAAACGTGCTCCTCAGGGCTACTGTGAGAGTCCATCGATTTACAGTCAAGCCTTGAAGGGTAAACTAGATGCGTTTGTGTTGCCGGCTGGTGCGGCTTTGATCCAATACGTCGACGACTTATTGGTGGCTGCAGATACTCAGGACATTTGCAAAATTGCCACTATATCATTGTTGCAGCATCTCTGTGACTTACATCACAAGGTGTCTCCTTCTTAACTTCAATATTGTTGTCAAGAAGTAACCTATCTAGGTCACTTATTGTCAAAGGAGGGAAGAAGGTTGACCCCAGAGAGAATTGCAGCCATTGCGCGCATATCTGTGCCAACAACCCAAAGAGATGTGCGTGCCTTTCTAGGTATCACGTCATACTGCAGACAGTGGATTCCGAATTTTTCATTGTTAGCGAAACCATTGGTGGCTCTTACGTGCAAGGATGTTTCAACTCCTTTACCATGGACGGAAGAATGTCAGAAATGTTTTTCGGAACTGCGTGACGCATTGTGTTCGGCTCCTGTGTTAGGTACTCCTGACTATAGCAAGCCGTTTACACTATACGTTCACGAGAGGAAAGGTTGTGCGTTGAGTGTTTTAACGCAACCTTTCGGTGATAAGCAACGTCCATGTGCATATTTTTCCTCGACCTTGGACCCGGTAGCTAGAGCATTGCCGAGTTGTTTGAGAGCAACAGCGGCAGCCGCGGTCTCCATCCGACAATCAGCAGGATTGGTCATGGATAATATGCTTACGGTGATGGTTCCGCATGCAGTTGACACTCTTTTGAATCGTACGAAAACTCAGCACTTGACAAGTGCGAGGTTGTCAGGGTACGAGCTGACGTTGTTGGCAAGCCATATTCAGATAAAACGATGTAATGTCCTGAACCCGGCGACTTTGTTGCCAATAAGTGCAGAGTCAGATGAAGTAGCAGCCCATGACTGCTATATAAGGACTGAGGAGGAAACAAAAGGTCGAGTGGACCTTAAAAACACTCCTTTGGAAGATCCCGATGGGACTTTGTATGTGGATGGTTCGTGTTTTAAATTGCCGAATGGTGATGTGACGACTACGTATGCTGTTGTAACTTTGAATACTGTTGTGGAAACTGCAAGATTGAATCAGAACTCTGCCCAGGCTGCAGAGCTGATCGCTCTAACTAGAGCGTGTGTGTTGGCGAAAGGGAAACGAGTGAATGTGTTTACCGACAGCCAATATGCCTTTGGCGTCGCTCATAGCTTTGGACGATTGTGGCGAGAGAGAGGTTTTATGACGTCGCATGGTACGAAAATTCAGCATGGCAGCTTGTGAATGACCTTTTGAATGCACTTACGTTACCTAAGCAAGTGGCGATTGTTAAATGTAGTGCGCACCGTAAGGTGACGGATGATGTTGGTCGTGGTAATGCGTTCGCGGATGAGATTGCTAAGGAGACTGCCCGGAACCTTAGCACTAGAATGTATGTGACGAGTTCGGTTAGGTGGCCTACAGAGACTAGTATGTGTGAGGACACTATCGAGAGCGTGAAAGCAATTCAGAATGAGGCCACTGAGACTGAAAAGACGAAGTGGAAAGAGAGTACGGGAAAGTTGGATGCGAATGGTTGCTGGGTCGATTTGTCGGAGCACAAGAGGTGGATGTTACCAGATGCGTATGTGCTGGCTGTTGTGACAATGGCACACGGGTTAGCACATATTAGTGCGAAAGGTATTTGTAAGTTGTTGTCTCCTGTGTGGAAGAATGATGGTATTACGAAGTGTGCTGAGAGATTGGTGAAGAATTGCATGATATGTATGTTATACAATCCTGGAAAGGGGACCCCCACACCTCCTGGCCATTTTGCTCCCCCTTCATATCCCTTTGAAGTAATCCAGCTAGACTTCATCCATATGGAGAGATGCAATAATCTGAAATACGTTTTAGTTGTGGTTTGCGCATTCTCCCGATGGATTGAAGCCTACCCTCTTAAAGACAATACTGCCCTGTCTACTGCAAAAATCCTGCTGAAGGAATACTTTCCTCGGTATGGAATGCCTGGAATTGTATGGTCTGATAACGGAAGTGAGTTTGTAGGGAGTGTGATGAAGAGTGTGTGTAAGGGCCTTGGAATTAATCAAAAATTCCATAGCGCCAATCATCCCCAGTCAGCGGGTTTGGTTGAAGGGTATAATGGCACCCTTAAACTCAAACTGGCTAAGATTCAGGCTACGACTGGTCTTTCGTGGCCTGACGCTTTGCCCCTTGCCTTGTTGTCAACAAGGACGACAGTACACTCCCGAGTAGGGCTCAGTCCCTATGAAATAGTGTTCGGCCGTCCTGCGAATGTTTGGGGGGTTCCTAGACCGGGTGTATTTTCTAATCTTGAGTACCCAATGTTGATTGATTATCTTCATGATCTGACTGCTAAACTGAGGTTAATTCACCAACAGGTTTAGGAAGCACTGCCGACGCAGACGGAGGGTCCAGGCCACCAGCTCCAACCCGGGGACTGGGTGGTTACCCGCAAGTTTGCCCGAAAAAAGAATTTGGAACCCCTCTTCACTGGACCCTATCAGGTCCTCCTTGCCACGAGAACTGCCGTCCGTTTGGAAGGGCGAAAAAATTGGGTGCATGCCACCCATACCAAGAAGGTTCCTATACCTTTACCGGCAGACTCGTGGGTGAGGAAGGGCATTGCTTCATCTGAAACCGAAGGACCACAGACTTTTGTACCCTTTAGCGACGCACAGCCTGTCGGAGAATCCTCAGTGCAGCAGAAAGACATTGTTGGACATTTGTCATCACAAGACTCAAGATCAGAGCAATCAACTGATCGGCAGAACTCTGTTCCCTCATCGGATTCTTTGTTTGACGAACAGACACGTCCTGGGAAAACTCGATACTTTTTGCGATCCAACACCAGAGACAAATAAAAAATTTCTGTTCTGTCCCTTGACAACTGCATTTTCCCCTTTGCCACGATCAGTTCAAAACACCCGTATTATTGTGATTATTTTTGTGAAAATTGAGCTTCGTTCCATCTATATGCTTTTTACTTCCACAGCTAAGAGACTGTCTGTATATACATTGTGAATAAAGATACCTTGCATCCAGGTGTACCATAGGGCCGCGCGTGTACTTCCTTCTGGTTAGTAGGTCTTGGCGCTAGGCCAAAGACCGTCGATTCCTGGGAACTCCTAGGGATTGACTACTGCTACACAGAACGAAGTGCGTCAAGAAACGTTGCGGACGGTAGTAGGGGATGGCGTTTTCGAAGCTGATGGACTTGGAAGAAGCTCAGGCGCAAAGATTCAAACTGCAACAAATTATTCATACCAAATGTTTTATGTTCCAAATGTTTCTATTGTTTCTGACTGTTTCCTTGCTATTGGCGGGTGGGGTGTATTACATGATTTCGTACTTCTTACCTTCTGCCATACCTACTCCTACTTCTGAACCTAAATCTACCTCCACTGCATCCCCTCATTCTTCCCACATCTTACCCGAACACGAGCAGGCTAGACGTGTGGAATTCAGAAATAATTCCTTTATTCAGCTCCTTCATCAGCATCAGTTAGTGGTTAATACTACAAATTGTTGGGTGTGTGGGTTAATGCCACATACCACGGATAAGGAAATTCCATATCTGGTCCTACCTTATAGTTCCCAGGGTTCAGCTCGAGCATTCCAAACAATGTTTCGAAGTGCACTAGATTCTTACCCCAGTCGAGAGCCACGTTCTCCCTACTCTGGTCCTGGCTCGTATCATAAGCCTTTGTCTATAGCGATAGAAGATTTGGATAAAGATATCTATGAGCCATCGCTCATCCCAGAGGAAGAGGTACAAGCCTATAGGGTCCTGAGTAAGGTCGAGTATAGTGCGCTCACGAGTGAAAAACAGCTTAGAAGCTCGCCTCCGATATGGGTCGTACCCCACATTGGTCATTTCTGTCTAATGGGTCGTTGCCGAAGATCGAAAGCTCGTCTTGGAGAGAGTGCTTGCTCCGAGAATTATATCCTGCTGATGGTCTCGTCCCCTGTGTTTCTGGCTGCCAAGGGTACATACTTTGTCTGCCATGATCGTGCATATACATGGTTGCCCTCCGACTTTGTGGGCTCATGCTTTATCGCAAATCTGTTGCCTCCGACGTTCACTGTAGATGCAGACTATCACAAGACTAGAGTTGTGAGAGGCGTGATTAGCGAAGAGGACACCGCCGGTCAAGAGGCAGGAGACTTTTTCAAGGGTTTCCTCCGGTTTTGGGGACCTCTGGTTAATAGTAGGAACCTGAGACAGTTGACTCGTGTGGTGGAATCGACAGCTAATATCACTGCCAGTGCCCTTGGTAATATCACCACAGAACTTCAGGCGGAAAGGCTCATGACGTTACAAAACCGTATGGTTTTAGACGTGGTTTTAGCAGATCGAGGTGGGGTATGTAAGGTGATCCATTCAAGCTGCTGCATTTTCATTCCAGATAACGCTCCTACTGTCTATCAAGCCATCTCAAGGTTGCATAAGATCTCTGAGTCCATACACGTGGACGTAGGGGATTGGACGCTGCTTGGGTGGTTTTGGGGCCTGATGTTGACGTGGGGTTGGAAGATTCTGATGATCATCGGAGTTGTTGTAGTGTTCCTGTTCACGTGTTGCCTTTGTGTGCAGTGTGGTCCTGCCTTATGTGGCCTCTGTGCTACGACGTGTATAAGACAGCCACCTGTTACCAAAGGAGCTCGGTTGGACAGAGTTATGTTGCAGCAACATCTAGATGGTCTGATGAATATTGAATGTGATTCTGACTAGTGTTTGCCTACATGAGGGCAAAAGGAGCGTCTGAGGTTCCGTGACGACTGTAAGTGATGTTTCCGACTTGCACGAATATGGTCGAGTCTGGTATCTACGAACCGCAAATGACGAGTTCAGTGGGTGTGCGCAGTTTCTCTGTGCTAACCTAAACCGTTTGTCTGTTTCGTGGGTTTATACATCTGTACCCACGGGTTCCATCTTAGATATGGCATCCATTTTGTCTCTTGCCCTCAAGTAGCCAGCGAACGGACGCTGTCCGCTTCGCGACCCTGGGATTCCCAAGACTCTTGCGGAAGACACGTTTCCTTTGAAAGTGTCTTTATGATGAGGGGGATGATACTATAAGGCAGATGGCCCTGCTCGAGGCTCATCTTGCCGTGCCGGTCTGTTGTCTCAGCCGTGCATCTCATTAGGCACGTCTCTTTGATGCCCGTAGCTCGTGTTTCCCGATACCACCCCTTTTACACCCTTTTCGATCTCCCCACTGTTTCTGCCTTCCTCTGCACCTGTCCTTGTTCCTTCTTCGATCTGTTTACTGCCGATTGGAATGTACTAATGGTGGGAAGATGGGTTTTTACAGTTGGGAACCACGCATGTTTCTGTACTTAAGTTCCGGACCTTGAATGCATCAAAGCGACCCCTCTCGGGGATAATTATGGGAACCAAGTTGTAAACCTTTGTGTACCATGTTAGCCTATGAGAGAAATGTGTATAAAAAGGAGTGATCCACAGTAGCAAATTGAAGCAGATCCCGAAAACATACCCGTTGTGTACTTCTCGTGAATTCTGTGTTCCCTGCAGTAAATAAACCTCAAATCTTTGACGCCGAAGGAAGTGTCCCGTGTCTCTGTCATTTGTACGCCGGAACAGGTTACCCACGAAGGTTTCAGGTGTTGTCCCCTGGCACCGCTGGGTCTTAAATAACCCAGTCCTTCAATATATGCTATTTGAACAGAATTCCTACATCAGTACAGGTCATCAATTTATGTGGCCTAATCCTTTGTGTAGACTGCACAAGGATGGCTAAAGCCAGCTGTGAGGAAAGCCGTTTATTACATTGAGTAATAGTTTGACATGAAAGTGTGATAAACTCACATATTCATACTGGTTTAAGTCAGGTTAGTCTGAAGGACCTTAGCTCAACTCCCGGTAGCTATGGCTCTGAGTAGTCAGGCTTTATCAAAGGAACTCGTGTTGAGCATTAAGAAGTACCAAACAGAAGAATAAGAAGAAAATGCAAAACAATAAAAATCTAACACCAATTTATAAAAATGTATTGTATTTTTTTCTTTAAATAGATATCTCAATGACAAAAATCCAACAGAGGGTTCCGGATATTTGAGCTTTTAAATTCACCAATATTTATAAAAATATATTGTATTTTTTTCTTTAAATAGACATCTTAATGACAACAATCCAACAGAGGATTCCGGATATTTGAGATTTTAAATTAACCAATACATCACAGCTTTACACTGAGCACAAAAAATCATTGTAATAGACTGCAATACCTGCAAACTTTCAAAACTTCTACAAAGTTGTAAACAACTATTTTAGTACTCTTGGGGCAAATAATTCTGGCATGGAATTGGTCACAGGGACCAATAAGTTCCTGCTACACAGTTAGAGCAGTCTCCAGTCAGTTCCAGGCTCCATGAGCAAAACACCATTGACTTTAATGGAGTGGCCCTGATGTAAAAGACACAAGATGCTTAAGGATTCTGAGCAAATGATGGGTCTACCTGGAGCCACCAATCGGGCCATGAACACAGTGGGGCCCCTTTGGCCACAGAAATTGATGTCCTTAGTAGCCCTTGTCAAGTCAAGTCAAAAATCAGCTTCCACTGGTCTTCAGTTACTCCAAAACTAGCTATTGCCTTAATGGGTGGTCACATTCTTGCTGGACTTTCAACCTGAACTTAGGTGCAACTTTGAGGGTCTAGACCTTGTCCAAGCTGCACTTTGTTGGTCATTGGGGATATGTAGTTCTTGGCTGCCAAGCCTACAAGGCAGTCTTCTTCAGCTTTTGTGGCCCTTTAGCTGTAACAGGAAGTTAGCCAACTGACTCTTGGAGTCACTTCTTCTTTCTGGGTTTCATGGATCACTTTTACTCGAGCAGAGCATCTCAGGTACAGTCCACCATTTGCTAGCCCAAGGATCAGTAGGTGCAGTCCAGTGTTTGATGCAGCCTCTTTTTGCCAGGTTTAGTGGGAAACAGGACAGTCCTTTCTTGGTCCTCCCTCCCGTTCATGCATGATCTTGGCAGATGTAACAAGTAGAAGTCAATGGGCTACCTGTCCCTCTTCAGCCTAGTGATGACTTTCTGTAAAGTCTAGCTAGCCCAGAATGCACCATTTTAACCACTCCAACATGCAGCACACTCTCTTACATGTGGCTCTCCTGAACCATCCCAGTGGTGTGGGTAATTGGGGGCTACACCCCCATGGAAAAACTGGTTTGTCAGTGGTTTCCTACTTTCTGTCCATTATGCCAACTTATCTGCAAAATCAAAAGAAGTAGTCCCTCTCATGTGTGACTACCATGTGCCCTTCAAAGTCGACTTCCCCTTTAAAGCGTGCCTTTTGGCTCACACCTTTGTTGACCTTCCTAGCAGGGAGAGGTCTCATCTCCTCTAAGGGCAGGATCTTTGTGTTCCTTCATGAGAATCACTCACACCTCCCCAGCAGGAGGGGAGAAGGCTGCCTTTTGGCAACTGTAAACCGTCACTGGTAAACTTTGGGCAAATAGAGTGGCAACTTTTTAAAGTTAGCATTTGTGAAAAAGTTACAATAAATTGGACATCAGCATCAAGTTTGATTTAATGCAACACATTGTTTGATACCTTGAAGTATCATATTCAGTAGCCCCATTTGGAAGTTAATACTGCTGAGTTGTTGGCATGTAACTCTGTGTGTGCTCACCAATGCGGCTACTAGCCACTCCGCAGTAAAAAGAAAAATACAGGATTCTTCATGCCAGGACATGTAAAAACATGTCCTACTTTTTAATATACATCATCCTGCCTTAGGGATCATTTGGCCTGCCTTAAGGGTGACCTATATTTGTTAAGTAGGGAGGTTTGGGATTTACCACTACTTTAAATAGCAAAGTCAAGTTAGCAGTGTAAACATTACTCTGCCACCCAGCAATGGAGGGATGGAAGTCATGCTTTGTTTTGTCACACTTGTGGTTGCACAATAAGTGAAGTAGCTCATGAGAATCACTTTAATTATACGAGCCCTGGGTACCCATGGACTTCTAAGTAATTGTTGGGTGCCAATTTTGGGTAAATCAATCAGAAATACACTGTTTGAGGGTTAGATCACTGGGGCCTGTTTGTCAGGGCTCAGTGCACCTTCAGAGTCGGAAAACTATCAGCATGAGTCCAAAAAGTTAGGGGTGATCATACAAAAAAGGCATTTCCTTACACCAGCCATTAAACCATATGAGCACCCTGTGAGTGTTGTGCACATGTGCACAAGTCAAACATATCTCACATGTCAAACCTGCCAAACATAATACAATGCAATTCAATCCTTTTGGTGTGAATATATATAAAGGAAAACCTTTATCCATGCCATGTTTGCAGTTTACAAGGTGCATGGTAGATATCCCTGACACAAGCCCAAAGCATACAGGGCATTCTTATATTGCCTTGCATTATGACCAAACTGCACATTGAAAAGGCATGCTTATATTCATGTACTGATTGAGTAGCACAAATAATAGTGGTGGCCCATAGTATGTGGCTGCTACATGCAAGACATGGCCTGATTTCTCAAAGGCTGTGTTCAAATGCACAGGTCAGTAAATACCACATTTTCTACACCTTTTTCTTTCATATGCTTTCCTTCCTGCAGTCACGTTTTTGCTTGGATGTGAATTTACCTTAAAATAATGGAATAACAAGAGGCGTTTGGCAAAGCATGAACGAGTTAGTTTAATTAAACACAGCAGCTGGGAGAGTATTGACAGAATGCATCTGAGGAAAGTTTTGGCTGGCATTATATACATTTTGTGAGGTACAATAAAGTAATTTCTGCACAAAAGAAAAGCATCTCAGTCATAACTTAACAAGCTCTGTAATCAGATAAGCACACAGATAGCTCTTAACCTCGGGGAGAACTTGTATGGGCCAGTGTGAATGTGTCCAGATTTAGGGCATAAGGAATGAATGATCACTACGTGTGGTGTGCATGTCCTGTCCTGATAGGCTGAGTGTTCCTATCTATATGTTGTATCTAGCTTTGTGGGTTTTTTTGGGAACACGAGCCTTTGACCATAGGTTTTTTTGGGGGCCAATTTCCTCGGACCTGCTTGTGGTACAACTATCTCTCTGTGGAATTGATCCGAGTTTTTCCTGGGTGCACATTTGTTTTTGGTTAAAAGAGACCCCACCTGTGACATGTCACTCAATAGGCGGGGGTGGGAAGATGCAGGGCCTGCCTGACTACATATGTCTGATTCAGGATTGATGGGGAGGTCACCTTTGGTAAATCTGCCAGCAATGACATGAGTTTGTTGGAACTTCAGAAAATAATAGTGGAGTCACTGGTATCATTTTTATCGATATTCTCAACATTGTACGTATAGTTGTCATAGCGTGTATTGACATTGTCTTTACTGATATTGATACAGTCATGCTTGCCTAGGTCATAGGGTACATTGACATTGTTTAACTGGTAACAACATTGTCATTTACGCATGGGTTATGACACACATTGACATTGTTAGTGGCAGAATCAACACTGTTAGGTGGGCATAGATTAGGACATACATTGACATTGCATTTGTGGGTATAGACATGGTTATGCAGGCACATTTTATTTATTGGTATTGCCACTGTCAGGCCTGCACATATCAGTGTAATCATTGGAATTATGTTTACCCATTCCAACAACTTCTTACTCTAATAAGACTCTGATAATGTATAATAATTGAATGTTGTGTGGGTTGTCTGCTTAATGAAGGCAATATGAATTTGATTTGAGTCTTTTTGCAAAATATTTTGGATTCATATCCATCTAACATATATGACAATTATAAGTAGGGAACATCAAAGATTCCATACAGCATTTTAAAAGAGCTTTATATTGTGTTATCATGCTTTAAATAGCTCACATATTTTATGCAGGATACATAAATACCAAAGAGACATTATCAATGATGTGCCATCTATAAGAATGCGACAAGTGAATTGCAGGGCTGCCATCTGCCAAGCCATGCTCTGTCTTAATGAAATGGCATAAAAATGAAGCAAACCCAGTGCCATCAGCATTCCATTTACTAAATAGCATGCTTTTAAGTAATGTTTTGAACATCTATTTTATTATATCATTGAAAATCTCTGAGTTGTTATAAACTTGGCAATAATTTTCAAAGATGTGCCGTAGAGGCTTCTGTAGTTTGTTTTGTCAGAAGAGGTCTAGAGACATATTACCTCAACGTTATGTCAAGGCTTATTAGTGTGCTCTCCATTAGCCAAAGTGTTAGTTGCAGATTAATAAGGATATCCACAGAATCACTAGTATAAGATAGCAAGGTGTTTACTAAATCAGAAACATGTTTATATAGCCTCCAATGTGTTCATTGAGCATACTTAAATTTATGTTTGTTCTTTTACAATGTTATGACCTCAAAAATCCTTTACGGACAGTTCTCAATTGATATTATGACACAATTCACCTATCATTCTAGCAGCAGGAAACATTTAATTGGCATTGCATTGCTCTCTTTAAGTGTATGGCCACAATCTGCTCAGACCTGGGCTGGATGTCCAAATGGTAGTGACCAAGAAGCATTTTCTTCCTTTGGCCAAAACTGTATTTTCTGAGTTTGATAGATAATAAATATTAAAATAAGCCTCCTTCTCTTTAGAGTAGCTCCTTCTCCAGTTAGTAGAGCAGGCCAATGTCAGAAACCACTAACTTTGTGGATCAAATCCAAGGGGAGCAATCTATGTTTCCACACTTCTCCGAAAACACTGTCAACCATCAACAGACTGATATGATGCTTAGAAATAGAAATAGAGAAAGTGAATTAAAGAGAAAATAAACACTGGAAAGTAATAGATGGGCACTACCTTCAACTAGAGGAGTGTTGCTATCTAAAGTTAAGAGCTAGGTGAACAAGCTGAAATGAAGTTGCTGTTGGTGAGGGCCAGACTTGGGTATTAACATGTAGCTAGAACAAATAAAAGCCTGCCATGTTCAAAGTTGTTCAGATTTCATTTCTGTTGCCTAGAAAAATTAAGCCAATATTGTGTTTCAAGTCAATATTTAAAGTAAGTATAACTATAGGACGCTTAAATCAGTGATAGGTCTCCATATACTGTAGTAGTTGTATACATTGGAGCATACATTTGGAAAGGACCGTGTAGACGGCATTACAACAGTCTAATTTGAAGGAGATCAAGGGGTGCACAATAATTTAATGAAAAAAGTGCAGGAAAAGTAGAAGAATCTTGTAAAGTACTGTTAGCGCAGGGACACAGGAGAATGTCAACTACCTGAATTGGATAGAGACAGAGAACTTAGTATTGAAAATTATTCCTAGGATTAAGACTTGGTCAACTGTGGCAGGAACAGTAGCTAGTAAAGAGATCTATTAATATCCAAAACAGCTACCAAAAACAGAAGCTCAGTTTTGTCTGAATTCAAATTCAGGTGATGAATATGCATCTAACTCTTGCAGACAGAATTCGAAGGACATCTGAAGTTAGTACTGCTCAAAGTGGATTCACAAAACCAATCTGTTGTCATGTGGGTAGATAAAAACCGAAATCGTGATATCTGATCAGCTTCAACAAAAAGCCTTATTTAAGTGTTGAAATAGTCAGGGGTAAGTACATCTCTTGTGATAGGATAAAAAAATGGTCTGTGTGGTGGAAGCTGTACAATCTGTTCTCTGTCTGCTATTAAAGAGGAACACCAGATAAATGCATTGTCTTGGGCCTCTGCAAAAAGAAATATTGATGGACAGTATGCAGAACAATGTCATACATTCACCCAGTACAGCAATCTGGGCCTAAATCCATTGTTCTTTTGCTTACCATGCCATTCTAGTTTAAACACAGCCATATGCAAATCAGTCTTGACGCTGTGCCCAATGGGAACAGGCCAGGTCCTCCTTGGATTGGAAACAAGCATTCTAGGACCGGTTTCAGGGTTCAACCCTCTTCAGCCAACATAGCTTGACTCCAGTGGCATGGAGACCACAGGATCCACGTCTGGGCATACCCGTCCCACTCGGGGTGACAAATCAAAACACAACAATTGATGGACAGAATGCAGAACAATGTCATACATTCACCCTAGTACAGCGATCTGGGCCTAAATCCATTGTTCTTTTGCTCACCATGCCATTCCAGTTTAAACCCAGCCATATGCAAATCAGGCTTGACGCTGTGCCCAATGAGAACAGGCCAGGTCCTCCTTGGATTGGAAACAAGCATCCTAGGACCGGTTTCGGGGTTCAACCCTCTTCAGCCAACAGAGCTTGATTCCAGTGGCATGGAGACCATAGGATCCATGTCTGGGCATACCCGTCCCACTCGGGGGGACAAATCCAAAAACAATTGATGGACAGAATGCAGAACAATGTCATACATTCACCCTAGTACAGCGATCTGGGCCTAAATCCATTGTTCTTTTGCTCACCATGCCATTCCAGTTTAAACCCAGCCATATGCAAATCAGGCTTGACGCTGTGCCCAATGAGAACAGGCCAGGTCCTCCTTGGATTGGAAACAAGCATCCTAGGACCGGTTTCGGGGTTCAACCCTCTTCAGCCAACATAGCTTGATTCCAGTGGCATGGAGACCACAGGATCCATGTCTGGGCATACCCGTCCCACTCGGGGGGACAAATCCAAAAACAACAATTGATGGACAGAATGCAGAACAATGTCATACATTCACCCCAGTACAGAGATTGGGCCTAAATCCATAGTTTTTTTGCTCAACATGCCATTCCAGTTTGAACCCATCCATATGCAAATCAGTCCTGATCCTGTGCCCAATGGGAAGAGTCCAGCCCGAACTGCCAGGCCAGGTCCTCCTTGGACTGGAAACAGGCATCCTAGGACTGGTTTTGGGGTTTCAACCCTCATCAGCCAGGATAGCTTGACTCCAGTGGCATGGAGAGCACAGGACCCATGTCTGGGCATACCAGTCCCACTCGGGGTGACAAAAATGCAAACACAATTGATGGACAAAATGCAGAACAATGTCATACATTCACCCCAGTAAAGAGATCTGGAATTAAATCCATAGTTTTTTGGCTCACCATGCCATTCCAGTTTGAACTCAGCCATATGCAAATCAGTCTTGACCCTGTGCCCAATGGAAACAGTTCAGCCCAAGCTGCCAGGCCAGGTGCTCCTTGGACTGACAAAAAGCATCCTAGGACTAGTTTTGGGGTTTCACCCCTCTTCAGCCAGAATAGCTTGACTCCAGTGGCATGGAGAGGATGGGACCCACGCTGGGCATACTCGTCCCACTTGGGGTGACAAATAAAAAAACAACAATTGATGGACAGAATGCCAAACAATGTCATACACTGACCCCATTACAGAGATCTGAGCCTAAAGCCATTGTTTTTTGCTCATCATGCCTTTCCAGTTTAGACCCAGCCATTTGCAAATCAGACTTTACCCTGCACCCAATGGAGACAGTCCAGCCCGAACTGCCAAGCCAGGTCCTCCCTGGACTGCAAACAAGCATCCTAGGATCACCCCTCATCAGCCAGAATAGCTTGACTCCAGTGGCATGGATAGCACGGAACCCATGTCTGGGCATACCGTCCCACTCGACTTACACACTGCACAGACAAGATGTGTAGCGCATGGCGACTTACACACTGTTGACAGAACCCACATTTAAAGTAGAGTACTAAACAGCAAAAACGAAAGCCCCCACTAAGAGTTCATAACCATCCCACAGGTAAAAGAGAGTAGTGCAAATATGAAACGAAAAGATGTGTGACCACCACCCTCTAAAAGACTAAAACCTCCTCTTTCATAAGGGTACCTATGCTTCCAAAGTAAATGGTCAACTAAACCGTTACGTGATCCCAAATGTAAGGGAGATATACAATGTCGTACAGCAAACTTGCATAATAAGAACTGTAAAAAGTCAACATATCCGTACCAAAAACGTGAAAATTGATGACATGCTAAAATCATGTAGTGTAGCATGTAAAAATGTAGCATATTTGTATGTTTGCAGTACCAGCATAAATATTGACAAAAAAACTCGAGCTTAGTTGCAATAGAAGGGAACAACACTTCCTTGTGTGTGAAAATCTTACAGAATTACCAAATAACAGTGGAGGTCACACACAAATCATGCCCATAACTCAGTAGGCACCACAGTACTATGGAATATTACTCAATGTAGAAATACCCCACTTAGCTCCTCTTGCAGCGTGAGATCTTTGATCATACCTTTATTTCGAAAATTTCTCCCTCAACAGACTGAACATGTGAAGACAAATGAAGAATGCTCACTCCGACTCTGAGCTCTTATGAAGACTGCATAAACCAGTGTACTAAGAAAAACCTGTGCCTGATTTCAAGCAAGCCTGGCTGAAGACGGCTGTAATGCCAGAAACCGGTCCTAGGAAGCTTGAATCCAGTCCAGGGAAGGCATGGCTTGGCAGTTCGGGCTGGACTGTTCCCATGAGGCACAGGGTCAGTCTGAACTGGGGTGGCAGAATGGGCTAAAGAACGGTGATGGATTAAACCCTGATCTGTGGACGGGGAGTGAGTGTTTGATTGGGTCAGATTCTCCATCCATCACCACCCCCTTTTATACCGCTTTGTTCGCCATAAGTTTGCAGGGTATGCACAGACGTGAGTCCCTTGCTCACTTTGCCACTGGATTCAAGCAAGCCTGGCAGAAGACGGCTGTAATGCCAGAAACCGGTCCTAGGAAGCTTGAATCCAGTCCAGGGAAGGCATGACTTGGCAGTATGGGCTAGACTGTTCCCATGAGGCACAGGGTCAGACTGATTTGCATATGGCCATGTCTGAACTGGGGTGGCAGAGTGGGCTAAAGAACAGTGATGGATTAAACCCAGATCTGTTGACTGGGTGTGAGTGTTTGATTGGTACAGATGCTCCGTCCATCACCACCCCCTTTTGTACCGCTTTGTTCGCCATAAGTTGGCAGGGTATGCTCAGACATGAGTCACTTGCTCACTTTGCCACTGGATTCAAGCAAGCCTGGCTGAAGACGGCTGTAATGCCAGAAACCGGTCCTTGGAAGCTTGAATCCGGTCCAGGGAAGGCATGGCTTGGCAGTTGGGGCTGAACTGTTCCCAAGAGGCAGAGGGTCAGACTGATTTGCATATGGCCATGTCTGAACTGGGGTGACAGAGTGGGCTAAAGAACGGTGATGGATTAAACCTAGATCTGTTGACTGGGTGTGAGTGTTTGATTGGTTCAGATGCTCCGTCCATCACCACCCCCTTTTGTACCGCTTTGTTCGCCATAAGTTGGCAGGGTATGCTCAGACCTGAGTCCCTTGCTCACTTTGCCACTGGATTCAAGCAAGCCTGGCTGAAGACGGCTGTAATGCCTGAAACCGGTCCTAGGGAGCTTGAATCGGAACCAGGGAAGGCATGGCTTGGCAGTTCGGGATGGACTGTTCCCGTGAGGCACAGGGTCAGACTGATTTGCATATGGCCATGTCTGAACTGGGGTGGCAGAGTGGGCTAAAGAACGGTGTTGGATTAAAACCAGATCTGTTGACTGGGTGTGAGTGTTTGATTGGTTCAGATGCTCCGTCCATCACCACCCCTTTTTGTACCGCTTTGTTCTCCATAAGTTGGCAGGGTATGCTCAGACGTGAGTCCCTTGCTCACTGTGCCACTGGATTCAAGCAAGCCTGGCTGAAGACGGCTGTAATGTCAGAAACCGGTCCTAGAAAGCTTGAATCCGGTCCGGGGAAGGCATGGCTTGGCAGTTCGGGCAGGACTGTTCCCATGAGGCACAGGGTCAGACTGATTTGCATATGGCCATGTCTGAACTGGGGTGGCAGAGTCAGCTAAAGAACGGTGATGGATTAAACCCAGATCTGTTGACTGGGTGTGAGTGTTTGATTGGTTCAGATGCTCCGTCCATCACCACCCCCTTTTGTACCGCTTTTTTTGCCATAAGTTGGCAGGGTATGCTCAGACGTGAGTCCCTTGCTCACTTTGCCACTGGATACAAGCAAGCCTGGCTGAAGATGGTTGTAATGCCAGAAACCGGTCCTAGGAAGCTTGAATCCGGTCCAGGGAAGGCATGGCTTGGCAGTTCGGGCTGGACTGTTCCCATGAGACACAGGGTCAGACTGATTTGCATATGGCCATGTCTGAACTGGGGTGGCAGAGCCGGCTAAAGAATGGTGATGGATTAACCCCAGATCTGTTGACTGGGTGTGAGTGTTTGATTTGTTCAGATGCTCCGTCCATCACCACCCCCTTTTGTACCGCTTTGTTTGCCATAAGTTGGCAGGGTATGCTCAGACGTGAGTCCCTTGCTCACTTTGCCACTGGATACAAGCAAGCCTGGCTGAAGATGGTTGTAATGCCAGAAACCGGTCCTAGGAAGCTTGAATCCGGTCCAGGGAAGGCATGGCTTGGCAGTTAGGGCTGGACTGTTCCCATGAGGCACTGGGTCAGACTGATTTGCATACGGCCATATCTGAACTGGGGTGGCAGAGTGGGCTAAAGAACAGTGATGGATTAAACCCAGATCTGTTGACTGGGTATGTTTGATTGGTTCAGATACTACGTCCATCGCCACCCCCTTTTGTACCGCTTTGATTTCAAGATTGCGGCACACATGCGTTACGGGCGCCGGATGGCTCCAGGCGCGTGCATGTGGCAAACGTTGTAGTGCAGCAATACTGATGTGGTGAAGGCTGGAACGTCACGAAGATGCCAGTATCCTGAATGGATTCTGCATGACCCCCAAGCTGAAGGTAAGTGCACGCGTGCGTCACTTGACTCATGCCATAGTTTAAAATGTTGCACAGCAGTTGAACTGCCAAAGTTGCCTCACACTTAAAGTCCCACGCAATTCGCCAAAAACATGGCAGCATTACTTTAGTATGACAAAAGGATTACAAGTAGACACATAGACTGTACTCACAGCTCTTTCCGCTGGCACCGCAACCATTCTCCAATTGAAAAAACGTGCATTACCCAGCAATAGAAGCATATGCAGATAAAACAACGTTGCGCTGCATTATTATTATTATTATTATTACATTTCTTAAGCGCACAGCTACCCGTAGGTTTCCCGGCGCTGGGAGTATAAAACAGTATACAAAAATGGGGGAGAGTCTAGTCAGCCGTCTTACATATCGAAAAGCCAGGTCTTAATTCCCTTACGGAAGGTAAGGAAGCACTTTTCGGAGCGCAGAGGGGGGGGGGTAAAGAGTTCCAAAGAGAGGGAGCCAGGAAGGAAAAGGAGCGCCCTCCCATTTTTGCTCTCTTGATGCGCCGTATCCGGAACTTGTTCTGGGTGGAGGACCTAAGTGTACGCGGTGGGAGATAATGCTGCACCAGAACAGATAGGTAGCGAGGAGCTTTTCCGGACATTATTTTATGCATAAAACAAAGAGCCTTAAATTTGACCCTGCTCTCGATCCTCAGCCAGTGTAGTTTACGCATATGGGACGAGGCTGAGGATCTGGCGGGTAGGTTACAAATAAGACGAACAGCCATATTTTGTACTACCTGGTACTTCTTCGTTACCTCCTTACAGGCACCCAGAAGTAAGATGTTACCATAGTCCAGGCGTGAGATGACAAGAGCCTGGACTACAGTTCTCAGGGTGTCAGCAGGCAGCATCCACGAGATTTTCCTAAGCCACCTGATGATGGTGGTGCAGGTGGCGGAAACTTTCACGACGTGCTGCCTGAAGGACAATTGATTGTCCAGGAGGACTCCGAGATTACGAGCAGAAGAGGTTGGGGTGGGAAGAGGGCCCATCTCCGGCGGCCAATGTTGTGGGCCCCTGAGTGGAATGTCATGGCCAAACAGGAGAAGTTCAGTTTTTTCCCCGTTTAGTTTTAATTTGTGCTCCAACATCCATGCCGAGATCTGTTTAAGACCAGCTTGAAGGGAGGAAGAGGGGAGGTGCTTATTAGTAGAAAGAGAGTAGATGACTTGAGTGTCATCAGCATAGGAGTAAATAGAGAGACCTGCCTGTTCCGCCAAAAAAGCAAGAGGTCTCACATATAAATTAAAAAACAGGGGACTAAGAATAGAGCCTTGGGGGACACCGTGATTAGAAGGAAAAATAGAAGAGACAGAAGTAGAGGAAAAAACTTGAAACGTGCGGTTGGACAGAAAGTTAGAGATCCAGGCCAGGGCGGAGCCATCGACACCCACTTCTCTCAGGGTGGACAATAAGATGGAATGGGAGACGGTGTCAAATGCGGCACTCAGATCCAGTAAAATGAGTGCCACGGTCTCCCCGTTGTCCACCCTTTGCCTGATGGATTCTGACACACCAAGGAGAGTGGTTTCGGTCGAGAAGCCAGCCCTGAACCCGGATTGAGAGCCATGAAGAAGGTTAGAAGTTTCCACATAAGAACTAAGCAAAGAATTAACGTGTTTCTCCAAGATTTTAGAGAAACATGAAAGTAAAGAGATAGGTCGAAAATTAGATGGATTATTAGGATCTAAGTTGGCCTTTTTTAATAAAGGAACCACCATAGCGTGTTTCCAATCGTTGGGAATGCTAGCTTCAGTGAGGGAGGCATTCAAAACCTTGAGAATGATCAGAAGTAGGGCTGGATCCAGAGAGCTCAGGATTTGGGGAGGCAAAGGATCAAGGGGGGACCCAGATTGTATGTCCTGTAGATACTTTTTTAAAAGCGGAGGAGAGATGGGATCCCAAGCAAGAAGTTGCGGAGACACGGAAGTGGAGCAAGAGGGGGTACTAGGTGAGGGAGTACCTAAAGTAGAGACGGGGTGGAAGGACACATCAGGAGGAGAATTGAAGGTGTCATAGATTTTCTCAATCTTTTCAACAAAGAATTTGGCCAGAGCTTCGCACTGGGGGGTATCAAGACAGGGGGCCTTTGGAACGGTAGATGCACCTGACAGCTCCTTCACCATTTTGAACAGGGCCTTGGGTCTGTTCTGTGCCGTGAGGAGCGTGGTATTCGCAAAGGAAGCTCTGGCACGATCACACGAAGTGTGGTAAGTTTTAAGAGCAGCCTTATACTCTGCTTTATGGCCCACATCGTAGTGTGAGCGCCATAAGCGTTCCAATTTTTTGCATTTAGATTTTTCTAATCGAAGGGCGTCCATAAACCAAGGAGCTGGTGGATGGTGGATATGTGATTTGTTTTTTTGCAATGGAAGACAGAGATCTAAGGCACTAGTCAACCACCGTTTAACAGAGGGTAGTTCCTTGGTAGACAAACTACCAAACAATGGGGGCATTGAATTAGTGAGACACAGGTTTAGTTTGTCGATATCCAGACGTTTCCAATTCCTACTGGCTTTATGGGGGAGGGTAGGAACAGGGGGGCTAGAGAAAGCCACTTCAATAGAGAAATTTACGAGAAAGTGGTTCGACCAAGGGACCTGCAATGAAGATTGGTACGTAATGGTAGAGAGGTTAGAAATAATAGGGTCCAAAAGGTTGCCGGCCTTATGAGTGGGATCAGAATTATGGAGGTGGAGATCTAAAGCGGCAAGATCCTGTAAAAGACGTGTGGAAATAACACACGAAGCAGAGTTAAAATGGATGTTTAGATCACCAACGACCATAAAGTTATTTGATTGTGCAAGGAGTGGGGCAATGAGATCAGGAAGGGAGGAGGCCCAGCTACTCGCTGATCCAGGCGGACGATAGATCAGCGTGCCGGTTAGAGAGAAATGAGGGGTAAGTAGTAGCTTAAACAGACCAGCTTCGCAGTTAGGGAACTCAAGGTCTTCCCATTTACAGGAGAATTTTCTCCTGAAAATGATGGCAATTCCCCCGCCATCTTTAAGAGGGCGGTTTCGCCCAACGTAGGTGTAATCTGTGGGGAGAGCCATGGCGATGTCAGGTCCGGAGTTCTCATTTAACCATGTTTCTGTTAAAAACATGGCAGCTGGGCTGACTGTCTGTAAAAGGTCAAAAATGTCTCTCTTGTGTTTGGCGAGAGAACGACAATTAATACTAATGAATTTCAAAGAGGGACTAAGGTTGGGTAGTTTGGAGGGAAGAGAGCTTCGCCGGAAGGGAGTGTTCCAAAAGGTAGTAGATTTAAGGTCTATCCGAGAGGTAACAGAATCCAATGAGAGATTGCAGGAAGGACAAGAGGTTGGAGCATTGTGACAGTTGAAAACAAAATTTGAAGAACAGGGGGGGCCACGCAGCCGCAGTAGAGCAGTGCGGGTATAAGTGACATAATTTAGGACAGTGGGGCTGGGCCCTGGGCCTGTGCTGGCGCGGACGGGCGCAGACGGGCTTGACTTGTGCGCGACTTCGGCGTGAAGTCGGCGCTCCCGCTGCGCTCGTCCGCTGCGCTTTCTCCATTCCCCCATTAAGTGCTAAGGGTGAGGGACCACTAGACCGCTCACCTGCAAGGACTAGCGCAGGGCGGAAGTGGTGTCAGCCTCCAGGAAGTGCGCACCTCGGACTGGTCCTCCGCAACAAACGGCACAAGCCGGGGCGGAACGGGACCACGAGGGCGATAAAGTGCAGGCAATGCGTCGGTCACATGAGAAGGTAAGAATGGGCAATTAAAAGTGATCTGTCCGGCGCGCTTTTAAAATCAGCCGCGGACCGATTGTGCAAATAGGCAAGTTTAAAAAGCAAGTTTTAAAATATCATCATCATACATGCTCTAACATCAGCAGTGATATAATAGTAGTACAGCGTCCAACACACACACCGCCACCTGTAGACTGCGTTAGTTACTGGAGCCGGGAGCATTAGCGCCGATATATGTAGTGAGGCGGGCTCAGCACCACTAGACCGCTCACCTGCAAGGACTAGCGCAGGGCGGAAGTGGTGTCAGCCTCCAGGAAGTGCGCACCTCGGACTGGTCCTCCGCAACAAACGGCACAAGCCGGGGCGGAACGGGACCACGAGGGCGATAAAGTGCAGGCAATGCGTCGGTCACATGAGAAGGTAAGAATGGGCAATTAAAAGTGATCTGTCCGGCGCGCTTTTAAAATCAGCCGCGGACCGATTGTGCAAATAGGCAAGTTTAAAAAGCAAGTTTTAAAATATCATCATCATACATGCTCTAACATCAGCAGTGATATAATAGTAGTACAGCGTCCAACACACACACCGCCACCTGTAGACTGCGTTAGTTGCATGCCATACTGTCTTTCATCAAGAATAATGTCCAAAAGAAATTCAAAGCTGTCCGTGTTGACATAGAAGGCACGAAGAGGCAATGTGCAGCAATCACCAATACAGTGCACACACAAAGATGACAAAGCAGGTTGTAGACGCCAAAGTAGTTACATTTGGCGACCAAACCATAATAATGTAGAATGTACCAATTTTTAAGATGTGATAGTAGTGAGACTCACACCAATGTGTTATGTGGGAATCTAGGATCCTAGTGTAATTTTCCCAATTCATGCCCATATATAGGTATAATTCACCCAATCCTTATATAGGCATAAGGAATCATTACCTTATTTAGTCTTAGCCCGTGCAGCCCAAATACGGCATGGCTACTTCCACTAAACTCTGAGAATCGACAACGATTTCTTGGAAAAACCAGCCTTCAGCAGTCAGGTACCTCCCCCTGCTTAAATACTAATTTATCCAAGAACTCCTGGAGTTTTCAAGGAACTGAGACACTAGTGACGATATTATGTCCAATCTTACGTCAAACTTGGCACCTTCAAAGTATAAATATGCCTACATTTGCCCAGTCAAACACACAGTGGTTTAGGAGCAGATCGACTAACTACTTGCCCGATGCCCTGCTGCTGCAAGTGCCGAAGGAAGCCGACCCTCCAACTGATGCACTGAAAAGACGCTGTCTTTTCTCTTGCCGAGAAATCCAGCTCTGGTGTTTCCAGGCTACCCTTGTGGGTTGCTGGGAGGTCGAGTCCTGAGAGAGAGAGATACAAGACCTCTATCATTCTAAAACCAATGTACGGAGCTGATTAGACCCTTAGAAAATTCTTAGAACAGATTCTTGGCAAAAAATTACTAGACTTAAGCTACACTACACTTACTCCTCCCTCGTACTAGACTTAGGTTAGGTACGCCGTGGTAGGCGAATTATAGAAGCACCCGTTGAGTACTTTTAGCCATTATTTTATCACTGTATGTATTTTATGCATTTTATGTATTCTATGTTTATGGCTTAGAAACCATATCATGCTTTTACAGTACTATTTTATAATACTATTCGTATTATATGCCTCGTACTTCTTAACTAGCATTTCAATTGTAGCAGTGCATTTCTTACGCTAAAGAAATAAGACTGTTCAATGAATACTTTTATTGAAAACGCCTGTCTCTCTATTTCTAAGCAACTCTAGTGAAACGAAGTATGCACGAATGACTGAGTGAAATAGCCGTCTATTGTTTCCGTGACTCTAGTGATACGTTTCATTCTGGGGAAACAAAGTTGTCATGTTATATGGTTGTCAGAGACTAATCCCTTCTTGTTTATTAGAGAAAGTTTCTAGTGACCTCTGAGCTAGCTGGCACTCACAATTAAGTCTAATATATACAATAGAGACCTAGTCAACCTCAGTCCTACGTCTAAACTATAGTATATGTTATTCCAATGCGCAGAGCCTATTGGGAATATAGGAACTACACTACAAATTATCCACTTTGATCAATGTCATTTTTGAAATTCCAAAGGAGCATGTCCAGGCTGGGGCTGTCCATTGACAAGGAAACTGGTGGGGCTGGCTTGCCTGGAGCTCCATTCTTGCCGCTTTAATATTTGTGTCTGTAGGTTTCTTTAGATTCTACATGTCCATACCCTGAACTGGTTCTTAAATCATCTAGCACGCTTATGTCTTGATCCAGGTCTTCGCCAAAATATGTTGTATCTTACCACATGTAGCTGAGTTGTATTTTAAGTATTGCTTTATTAACTTCACGTTGCAGGATGGTAAAATTGTACATCTGCTCTTCAGCCTGATAATCCTTATACAACAGCCCCACCAGGAGTAGCCTGCTTGCCGCTCAGCCCATCTTCCAACTGTCACCACTCCTCCACGTAAGCACCCAAGCATTCCAAGCATCACAGTCACACCAACATTCCACTGTCAACACACACTGGCTGAGCAGCACGGAGATATCTAAATGGGGATAAATATAATAATATAAACAGGATATAACACTACTGCTGTGCTGATGTTTTTAGTCAAACCTTATGATATTGAAACTGGAATGGGACAATTAGGGAATGTCATAAGCAGAGGTGTCACAAATCTATGTCTCAGTGAATTGGGAGATGTCAAGAGAGCAAAATACAATTGTGAATTTTGATCTTGTGTTTGCACAACTAGTGAATATTAAGCAGTGCCATATGTGTGGGGATTGCGCTTGAGAAAGATGAGAGGGCAAGCATATTTGAGGCAAAACTTAGGGGTGCTATTGGGGAATATGGTTAAGCTGACTAACCATCCGCTGTCTATGTGTTTAAGCTGAGGTTAACCTTGGACTACAGAACATATTCTTAATATGGCTCTTGTAGGTGCTGGCTCCAGCAGCATTTCATTCCTGTGCTAGGCTGGTATGAGGCTGAGATAGGATGGGCTTGCCTTGGGCACTTATTTGGCACATCCAGTTCATGGCCAATCAGGAGCCAGAATAAAATAACCCAACCTGGGCTAGAAGGAAAGGGTTTTCAGAAAGGCTGCGTGGTAAACAGGAGCAGTTAAAATGAAAAACAGAGTAGGGAAAGGCGAACTGAAGCCCAGGTGCTTCCCTCTCACTTAAACAGGGTTCCCGCAGATCTGAGTGATGGGTAATAAAACTAAGCCAAATTGAGTTTGTCTAACATAAGTGAATAGACATGAAAATAACTAAAATAGGAAGGTGTGATAAAAGGGAAATAAGAAACTAACACAAAGAGTTGGACAGGGGATGAAGTGATGACCTCCAACCATAAGGGAAATAAATAAGTGCATAAAGTATGCACCGCTAAAACACCACAACTCTGCAATACATAAACTTTCTCACATTTGAAATTGTTTCGAAAATGCCTTGAAAATGTTCATGCTTGGAGAGTGGTGCTTACGAAATTACTGCATATATTTTCTTAAAATGCTTTGGTTGGCCCCTGTTTTTTGTCTGTGTTGTTTCTAATGTATCATATCATTTTCGTTCTTTGAGGAGGGGTGTTTTTTAAATTATAGAGTTGAATTGCAAAACAAATAAGTGTTATAATTTTAGATTCCATTAGCCTAATCTGTGAAATGTAACACATGATTTTTTATTATCCATGCCCTTGTTATTTAATGGACTACTGGAGGAAGATAAATTGCTACTCTTTGTTAATAAAATGAAATGAAATGAAATGAAAACGGTATTTAATAAAGCGCACTGCTGCCAAGCGGCTTCCTGGCGCTGGGGGACCTGGATCAGAACTCACAGAGGGGAACACAAGGGAACCTAAGGAGGGAAAGCCAAAGAAAAAAGAAAAGTTTTTAAGGCTTTACGAAAGTGACTAAAAATAGGAATGGAGCGAAGATGAAGTGGGAGACTATTCCAGAACTGGGGAGCCAAGACAGAAAGACGAGTGCCCCCAGATCTGGATTTATGGAAGCGGGGAATGTGAAGAAGGGAGAGAGAGGAAGAGCGGAGGGTGCGACTGGGGACATAGGAAGAAATGAGGGAAGTGATGTAAGCAGGGGCAGAGCGAGAGTGGGCACGAAAGGCAAAGCAAGCAAGTTTGAAGAGGGATCTAAAGCGGATAGGGAGCCAGTGAAGGGATTTCAAAGCCGGGGTAATGTGAGAGAATTTGGGGAGGGAGAGAATGAGACGGGCAGCCTGGTTTTGAATGGCCTGTAAGCGTCGGGACTCGTGGGAAGGAATGCCCACGTACAGGCCATTGCCATAGTCGAGGCGTGAGATGACTAAAGCCAAGACAATGGTTTTAAGCGCGTCGATGGTAAAAAAGCGAGATATTTTCCGAATGAGACGGAGGGAAAGGAAGCATGAAGACACAACAGAGCTGATCTGGCTGTGCATGGTTAAGTCAGAGCTGACTTTAATGCCAAGGGTACGAACAGAGGAAGAGGGCGTGGGGGGGGGACCGAAAGAAGGGGGCCAATGTGCAGGGGACCAAGGGTTAGAAGGGCCACCCGTGAGGACAAGTTCCGTCTTATCGGGGTTGAGCTTAAGATGGTTGGCGCTCATCCACTCAGAGATAAAGATAAGGGTGGAACTGAACTTGGGAATAGAATCGGGAGAAGACAGATCAAAGACAAGCTGGAGGTCATCTGCGTAATTATATACAGAGACCCCCAGCTTGAGAAGAGAGGAAACAAGGGGACAGATGTACAGATTAAAGAGGAGAGGGGAAAGAGAGGAGCCCTGAGGAACACCACAGGTGACCGGACAGAAAGGGGCAGAGAAACCGGAGAGATGAACAGCCTGATGCCTATCCTGAAGAAAGGATGAAAGCCAAGAGAAGGCCGCGCCCCGAATGCCCGCTGCGCGGACACGGTCGAGCAGAATGGAGTGGTCGACCGTGTCAAACGCAGCGGACAAGTCGAGAAGCACCAGGGCTTGGGGAAGGTTAACATCAGCCTTGCCCTTGAGTTCATCCAAGACCGCTAGAACCACCGCTTCTGTAGAATGGCCAGGGCGGAAGCCCGCCTGGTGGGAAGCTAAAAGACCATTGTCCTCGATGTATGAGGAAAGGCAGGAGGTAACGTGGGTCTCTAAGATTTTACCCAGGTAGGGGAGGAGGGTGATAGGACGGAAATTAGCGGGGAGGGAAGGATCTAGACCAGGTTTTTTTAGAATGGGGAGCACAACAGCAGATTTAAAGGAAGAGGGAACAGTACCAGAGGCCAGTGAGGGGTTGAGAAGAGAGAGGGGAGGACCAGGACAGTTACTGAAGAGGATTTTGAGGATACGCGCGGGAACACCGTCCAAGGGAGAGCCAGATTTAACTGTAGACAGATAGTTGTGAAACAAGTCAGGGGAGATAGGGGGGAAAATGTCAAGGGAAGAAGAAGGGAGAGTGGCAGGGCTAGTGAGGATAGGCTGAGGCACAGTGGGAATGTTAGCTTTAATTTAATAAAAGGTCATAACATATCTAATATTGATGTCAGTTTAGCTTCTATCTCATGGTTCGAGCATTAGTCAGTAATACTGTATTCATGCATCCGGAATCAGCAATAAAGAGGGTATTAGTAATGTTAGAATCCCTGGCATTCTTGAGGGTGGCCTTCAAATGGGCAATCATTGTAATACCCAATACCCAGAGTAATTCACTATTTTGTGTCCGTTTCCTGAGGAAATGTCACTAGCAACAAATAGGTGACATTTCACTAGAATTGCATTGAGGGTCTATGTGTTTCCTTAGCAGTGACCACCACAATATTCTGTTGAATTACAGATATTTCGTAAAATGACAAGAAAACAAGTACAGCAAAGGTGTTGTTTGTCACACATTGAGATTTGAATGGCCCTGTTGTCCCTATCGTGTTGGAACCAACCTAATTTTGTTCCACGTGATTTACATGTATTTTGATCTTTTGTCTACTCAACACTACTCCCATCGTCTAATTGCCCATCGAAAAAAAACGTTATATCACCGTTTGCTATTAAAAACAGCAAGTTGAACAAAGGCATATTCATATATGCGTTAAGCCATATTTTTAGATCCTAACTGTTAAGTTTTTAAGTAGTCGTGATTCTATGTCCTAGAAACAGGTAAAAATATAACCAAAGGATAAAAATAGCTTGAACGCCCTGCAATGTATATTCGTTCGTATGGATTTCTATCCAATGGAACAAGTCAGAAATAAATCCTTGCAAATATATTTTTGTAATAAAAAAGTGTTTCAATCTACCTTTTTCCCATCCTGAAAACTATTAAAGCTGAAAAGTACCAAGAATACTGCTCCATGAAGGCTTCAGCAAAAGGGCACTCAGGATGATTTATTGAACTCGTTGAATACTCATTATATGAGAGCAGTGTTCTTCATAGTGAATTACATTAATATTAGTTGGCAAGGAACTGAAGCAGTTTCATCCATTTTGGAAACTACTTGTTTTCAGGTCTTGATAGTATCAAACAGACAGACACGCATATCTATGTGCACTTTGTCACAAAACAAGTTAGTGGTTGTAGGAAGTAAGAGACTTTAATGCAATTAGATTAAAATATTACATTCTGCGGTAACTTCGCACGTAGTACATTACCTTACAATGTAATGAAATAAAGGACAAGCCACAGACCCACATAAAAAAGTTAAAAGCATTCTTATGATTAGAAGATGCATTTCGCCACAGCTAAAAGCGAGGTCCATTTTGAGCATGCCAAGTGATGTAAATCGAAAGCTACAGACGAAAACAAATAAAAAAAAGTCGACCGGTCCCTCTTCAGCCTTTTACAGGTGTCTTGTGTAAGTGAAAAGGGCCATCTCATTGGCTGAAAGCGGGTTACCTCTTTCTTGTATTATTTATTGTTCTTGTTCACAAGCCTGCGCCATTCATGAGTGTCTAATTAAACTTTTTAATAATCAATATGATGCCATAAGAGAGCTTTTCTATTTAAATGTATCTCAAAATAGACACTTTATGAAACAGGCTAAGCTCAACTCAATTGTTATTTATCTCGCAATATTTAGCTCAGTGCTTAGCTGATTCTACCCGGCTGGGTATGTCGATGGTCCACGTGTAACCCCACATCAGATCGACTTGAGTCTATGCGGCATTCGCCCTTTGGAGAAACACTCTGGGGCATATTACCAACAACTAGCGATAATTTTTGTCTCTAACTTGTTTAGAGACAAAAATTATCGCCGCACATCGGCGATTTTTATCGCAGGTAAATCTTGCTATTAACAAGGTTTATCGCAAATGCGATAAAAAACGGCCGAAATGCATGAATATCGCTGAAAAGTCAGCGATATTCATGCATTATCGAGCAAATGCTCTTAGCCATGTTATCCACCTCCCATTGGATAACATGGCTAAGAACTGCTCAGGGCAGGTGTTATCTTTTGGAGATATTCGCGCTTAGCGCGAATATCTCCAAAAGTTGGTAATAGGAGATAGCGATGTTAGGGACTGTTTCCAGTCGCTAACATCTTGGCACGCCCACTTTGCATGTCATTAGTGATAAATATCACTGACATGCAAAGCAAGGCCCAAGATGGTCGCTATCTCCTATTAGCTGTCACTAACTGGTGTTAGCGACAGCTTGGTAATAGGGAGATCATTTTATCTCCGCTTTCTTGGCTTTTAAAGCCAAAAAAGCGGAGATAAACCCCCTTGATAATATGCCCCTCTTTTATTCAACTTTTGAAGAGTCGCCCGGTTGCGCACAATCCTATGAAATTAATCTACCTGATTAGGCCTTCCGCCTATCCTAACTAGAAGACTGAGTACCACTGTGATTTATCTGACAAGTTGACATTTAGCCTACTGGACACTATAGGTGAGGGTTCTAGTATATGCATTATCATTAAATGACACTAGTACACTATGACAAAAGTGGAGTAGCCAACTTCACTGATATGATACTTGAACCCATACAACGTGTATCCCCTGGGTGTATTGTGATTCTTTGGTATCTGGCAAGGTACGGAGGAAGGTGGCCGTACTATCATTTATATGCCACCGAAACGAGCGTCGACTTATACTGTTCAGATTCTGCTGAACACATCCACCTAAGATGGTCATGGAGATTTTGAAATCTATTGTCTCCCCTTTTTCCAGATGTATGTGTTTGTGAGTGTTGTATGAGTCTGTATGAGTTTGGCTATTTTTGTTTGAGTATGTATGAACGTTTTTCCCTTGTATGATTTCTCCTCAGGGGTTATTGGCTTAATAGTGTATTGCATTTACTTTTGACTTTCATGTAGAAGTCCTGTTCACTTGTATGTATATTTATGTAAAAATAGTTGTATAAAAAAAGAGGAAGGAAAAAAGCAATGAAAATGTTGATACATATATCTTCAATGATAAAAAAGAAGTTAAATAAACAATTATGATAAAATCAATTTTCTCTTATTATTTTTGTTGATGTCATCACATTGTTGTTAAGCCCATGCTGAATTTAGTTGCATGTTTATTTAAAGAAATATAGGTCATGAGGGATCTCTTTATTATTTAGAAGATGCATTTCGCCAGAGCTAAAAGTGAAGTCCATTTTGAACATGCCAAGTGATGTAAATTAAAAGCTACCGACCAAAACAAACCAAAAAACGTCGACCGGTCCCTCTTCAGCCTTTTACAGGTGTCTTGTGTAAGTGAAAAAGGGCATCTCTTTGGCTGAAAGCGGGTTCCCTCTTTTTTGTATTATTTATTGTTCTGGTTCACAAGTCTGCACCATTCATGAGTGTCTAATTAAACACTTGAATAATCAATATGATGCCATAAGAGAGCTCTTCTATTTCAATATATTCTCAAAATAGATACTTTATGAATCCGGCTAAGCTCTACTCAATAGTTATTTATCTCGCAATATTTAGCTCAGTGCTTAGCTAATTGCAACAATCCAGGGATGCTTCAAGCAAAATGTGGCTGTTATGTTTTTAGAGCATGATATTCTTATATGCATTGCAGGTTTACAAGATTTAGGAAGTCAGGATCATAGGGAAAGGGAGGGACAAAGAGATGCATGGAATTTGGCAGAGGAAGCCAAATTGCAAAATGCAATGCAGGACGCGCTACGAAATTTGTTTTACTAATTTAATTGTTTACTTACCTGCAGCCATCTATATTCCGGTGTTTACCACCTCCCACACTGCCCCCGCCCCGCCTGTCTGCCCCACGGAACTCCCTCCACGGGCCGCGGCTGCCCCAAGCAGCATGTGGAAGCCTGCAACCTTTTTCTTTAGCCTGAAATTTTCTGGAGCTGAAAGGTCATGAGCTAAAACGGTGCTGCTTTAAGCTGGAGGACAATGTGATTAGTGGAGAAACTGGGTTCATTAATATTTGTTGCGAGGTTGTAGGGACCTACATACAGGCATTCTGGAATGAACCTGGTTCCATTAGATTAGCCCAGAAGAAATTTAAGCATAAACACTCCAGAATATGTTATCTTTTGCTGATATCATGAGAACAGCCTTGTCCATAAATTTCTTATGTTTCAAAAAAAAAGTTTGTTAGGAATACAATAGGAATTTAGCAACTTATAATAAGTGAAATGGTATTAAAAAAGAAAAAGGACATTATATTAACATATACATCAATGACATCTAGGGGAGCAGGTACATAAGACGGGTTCAATAGTTAGAAAATAGGTGTGCATGTTAATGATACAAAATTACATTTGAATAAATTAAGTTCATAAATAAACCAATCAAGAGGGTTGAGTAACTTCCTGAATGGATGGTTCTGGAACAAAGAAGCTTTTAGCACTGTCGTCCAGAAACAGTGTAACAGGGGCCATTAAAAGTAATCATTTTTGCTTCAAGGACATGGGAAAAACGAAAGTTGTGTCGAGTCTGTGATTATGACAGACAGAATACCACCAGGCCAGGTAAGAGAATGTAGAATCATCTTTCCAGTTTTTTGTTATCTGCTGAAAAGCAGTGGCAATTAGCAGATCAATAATTTGTGTTTGTAATTTTGGTTTATTCCAGCTACAGGAGAGACCACCCAATAAATATTAGCAAATGTTAGGGGGATATTAGTCTTATTAATAGTGTTAATTTGGGACCAGACTGCTTCCCAAAATTGAAAAACCTGCGGGCAAGAAAAAAGTAAATGTTGGAGATCTGCTTGCGGTAATAAGCAAGACCAACAAGCGTCTGGGGTGTTAGAATGCATTTTGTGTAGAGAAGCCGGTGTAAATAGCAATCTGTTGCAAATAAAAAAGAGAGTTTGTGTGGTATGAGCTGCTCTAGAAGATTTTCTAATTTTTGTCCAAATCTTATCCCAAATAGAAAAAGGCCATTGTGTGACTAAATCCGTTTCCCAATAGAGTTCAACCTTGATTTTGGTACTTTGCAAGAGTGGTGATAATAGGGATGTATATAGGGTGGAGGCCTTCAATGATCTATAAATGAGACTTAACCAGGCATGCTCTAATTGTACAGGGATTTGAGGTAGAGAATGAAAATATGGCAGAGCGTAGGGCTGGGAATTTATGCGAAAAAGATTTTGGCAAGTGAAAAAGAGATTGTGCTTTTGAAAAAGTAAGACATGTGTCATTATCAAATAATGGATGTATCCATAAAATGGCTTTATCCCCCCAAGTTCTCCAATAAATTGGTTTCCCCTTAATACAAACATGTTTATTATGCCATATAGAGGAGTTGAGAAATGTATTTAAGTCATGTGGTTCAATATGAAAGAGTTTATTCAGGCTGCTACATGACTATTTAATGAAAGGTGTATGTGGGAATTGTAGTTTTCTCGTAAATGAAATTTATTCTTGAAAGGAAAACAGGAAATGGAAGGAGCTCTCCTGATCAACCCAAAGAGGCCAATCAGTCGACGGGACCGACATCCACTTGGATGGAAGCTTTAATAAGGACATTCTTGGCTTTTTATTCAGCCAAAGAAAAGACGGAAGAATAGAATTAATTTTGGGAAGCTATGGTGTAGGAATGGGGATGGGTAAATTAGACAAAAAGTAAAGAATTATAGGCATCAACATCATTTTAATAGTGTCTAAGCGACCCCACCATGAGAGGTATAAAGGATGCCATTTAGTGGTGAGGGAAGTTAGCTTATCAATACATTTGTTGAGATTAAGAAGGATTAATGATATGAGAGAAGGAGTAAACCATATGCCAAGGTATTTGATTTGAAGGGGACTCCAAATAAAATTAGCTAAGGAGAAGTCTTCTTTAAAAGTATATTTGGACAAAGGTAACATTTCGCATTTATCATTATTTAACTTATTTCCTGAGACTAAAGCGTATGATTTACCTTCATTTAGAAAAGATGGTATAGAAGTGTGGGGTTGGGAGAGAAATAAGAGAACATCGTCAGCATAAGCAGCTAGTTTGACTTCTAGCGACTTAGATGAGTAACGTGTAATGGATTGATTCTGTCGTAATTAAGATAAAAAAGGTTCTAATGCTAAATTAAAAAGAAAAGGAGATAGAGGACAGCTTGTCTCACTCCTCTATGTAAAGTAAAATACGTAGATGTAAGACCGTTAGCTAAAATAGCGGCCTTAGGGTTTGAATATAACAAAGAAATCATGGATATAACTTTTGGACAAAAACAAACCATTTTAAATTTTGAAAATGAAAGGCCAATATACTCTATCACAAGCCTTTTCAGTATCGAGGGCTATGGCAGCAAGGGGATTAGTAAGATTTGGCGATTTGGAAATGATATTAAAAAACAAGCGGGTATTATCGTTTATTGAACGACCTTTAACAAAACCTGATTGTTCCTTACCTAATAGTTGGGGCAAAAAAGAATCCAATCTAGGAGCTAATGATTTTGAAAAAAAATTATAGTCAATGTTAACTAAGGAGATGGGTCTATAATTTTTGCAATAGTGTAAGTCTTTACCTTCCTTTTGAATAAGACAAATTAAGCCTTCTAGAAAAGTACCAGAGGAATTACCAGAAGAAATAAAAGAAGATATTAAAGCGTGTAATTTAGGTATGATTAATTGAAAAAAATTAAGAAGAATTCGACAGTGAAACCATCAGGACCGGGGGCCTTATTATTCTTGAGGGAATTGAGAGCATTAAGTAGACCTGTTGAAGTCAAGTCTGAGTCAAGAAGGTCGAGGTTCAGGGATGAATACGAACATTTCTGAATTGGAGAGAGATAAAGGGAAATATCTTCCTCATTGGGTTGATGTTCAGGAGTATAAAGTTGTTCGTAGAATTTAACAATTTTTGTAAAATGTCAGCGTCTTTGTACTTAGAAGTATTTTGTATCTGACACTATGGAATCAATGTGAAGCTTGTTTTGCTTAGTCTTTAGATAATTAGCTAGTAATTTGCCAGATTTTTTCCGTCCCCCGTAGAATTTAGCACTGGTTTTTAAAAGAAACAAAGAGGCAGCTTAAGTTGAGTCCTTATTGTATTGGATCTTCGCATTGATGAGATCAGTAAAGCAGTTCTTGGATTTAGAAGTATAATAGGTATTTTCAAATTTTTTAATCTTTAAAAGGAGTTTATTATTTAAAGCCTGAGCATTTTTCCGTTTGTTAGAGGTGTATCTAATAATAAAGTCTCGGGCAGAAGCTTTGAAAGCATCCCAAATTATATGAAAAGGCAAAGTGTCATCAATATTGAAGAGAAAAAAAGAAATAAAGGAAGTATTAAAATGAGAGTGCAAAAGCAAAGTGTTATTAAATCGCTATCTTCTGGGGTTCGATGAGTCAGGCAGTAAATTTAACAGGATGGAAACAGGGACATGATCCGAAATGAGAATGGGGCCTTTGTCTGCAGATAGGAGTGATTAAGAGATATTATGTGATGTAAATAAGTAATCAGTCCTTGATTGAGTTCGATGAGGTGCGGAATAAAAAAGTAAATTCTTGTAAAGACGGATTACATAGTCTCCACGCGTCAATTAAATGTGAGTTTTTAATGGTTTGCTTTAATGCTTTATGTGCTTTGGAAGGGATGAAGGGAACTGTGGATTTGCGATCTAGGAAGGGGTCAAAAACTTGGTTGCAATCACCAGCTAAAATCACATTAGTAGAGAAATTTTGGGAAATCAAATGTTGTAAACTAGACCAGAAAGAAGCATCACCAGAAGTAGGGGCATACATATTAAAAAGAGAGAGTAAGACACCATCAACCTTGCTCATCTCTTTCTTGTGCAACAAGGGAGGTCCGCAGTGATTTGTGAGTTAATGTAATAACACCGTTGCGTTTGCCATCACCTGGGGAAAAGTAGAGTTCACCAACCCAGTTCTTCTTGAGCTTTAAAGATTCAGACTCAATAAGATGAGTTTTTTGCAGCAAAACAATTTTAGCATCTAATTTAGATAAATAGGATAAAACCTTTAACATCCTATGTAATGATTTTTAAAGCCATAAATCAAGGAAAGAAAATAAATAATAGAATGAGCCATTTATAATGCATATTCCAAACATAAGGAAATAAGATGCCTAAGAAAGCATATCAAATTTGAAACTTAAGGAGGATGAAAGAGGTAATAGATCCAATAGAAGGTGAGAGAGTATCAGAATAACAAGGAAAGTAGCCAGTTTGACAGTGAAAAGGAGGAATGAAGAGGAGAAAGAAAAGAAGAGAAAGAAATAGAAAGAGAACATGATACAATAAAGAAGATACGATGATCATACTTACAAATAGTACAAAACACATAAAAGATGCGGGAAGATGGGGCCACATGAAGGAGTGATGACGCCAGACTTGAAGTGAGGGCGGAGAGGGTCGAGAGATGACTGGCAAAACAACACATGGGAAAGTATGTCGTAATAGCGGAACCTGCAAATAGGAGGAGGAAGATAATAAACAAATCAACCAAAACCAGAAAAAGGAAACATCAACTACAATCAAAACAAGAACAATTAAGAACAAATACCAACATCAACAGTATTTATGCAAGAATCAAATATTCAGATAAAGAACTCAGTTAAAACATAAGAGCACCATCTATTTGTTGATTGATGAGGATGATGAAGAAGTGTCCATAGACTCAGCATGACAAAAATTAGGAAAACTATTCAAATTTAGAGGATCTTCATATGTAGTAGTCTTGTTATTTAGAGTAACTTTACAGAGGCAAGGATGAAAAAGGCCATATCGAGCTCCAATAGATCGAAGTTGGGTCCCATTGCTAAAAAGTCTCTTTGTCGATCAGTGGTGGGCTTTGAGTAATCTTGAGAGAAAAACAAAGTACTGCCATTCCAATAGATATGATTTGCTACTCTGGCTGTCGATAGAATCTTGAGTAAATCAGTATACTCTAGGAAATATAAGATAACCCCTCATGGCTTTCTCATAGTGGTCGAAGACGTTTCAGAGGGAGGGCCTAAACGGTGAGCTCTTTGAATGTTTAATTGGGTGTCTTGTGGTAAGTTAAGAGCTTTGGGTAAAAATGACTTGAAAAAATGTATTGGGTCAGAGTCTTCCGAACCTTCAGATAAACCATAAATAAGGATGTTATTCCGTCTGTTTCTATTTTCCACGTTTTTAACTTGTTTTTGGAGAAACAGTACTTGAGATTGGAGGACATCAGCTTTATTACTGGCAGAGGTCAGAGATTCAAGATTCTGTTCTACTGTAGTGACTCTGTCTTCCAGGCTTGACTATCTATCCATTAGGATTTGTATTTGAGAATTGGTCTCCTCAACAATGGGTGAATAGCTCTGATTTCCTCAAGCAATAAGTCCAAAAAAACAGAAGATGTTTGCTTGGGAGGGGAAGGAGGGTCCTTCTTTAGGCGTTTGCTTGGTGTTTTGTTCACGCCGAAGGCTGTGATGCTCTTGGGTGAAGTATTTGTCGAGTCCTCCATGATAGTACAATATGATCGAGATCCAAAATGAGTTGATGTTTCGTGCACCAAAGATGATGAAAGTGTATCAACCTTTAGTAGTTTGCTCATTCAGCTATGGCCGGGAGAAGAGGCTATGAATATCTCCACAGTTCTATATATATTATAAGCAGGAATAACACCTCATATATTAAAATGAGGAAAAGAGAGTGGTTTGTTCAGTCAAACTCAAGGTACCAATTTGTAAGCGACCCTCTCTGTCATTCTTGTTAAAAAATAATTGAGCATAGGTCAAGGCGTCAGCAATATTTTGATATGGCTATCAATGACCTACAATTAACAAGAAGAAGGTGTATGCAGGGTGCAAGCAGCATTCTGAGGAGATTCATGAGGAGGAAGTTGAAAGCATGAAGACATAGGTAGAGAATATGGTATTACAAGTTATTCCTCTGGAAAGTAAGAAGTTTCCAAGCATTTAGCACAATACAACAAAATTTAAGAAGGATGTTTGTGAAGTTGTGCCTACAAAGTGCAGAAACCAAAATGGCGGCTTGTTCTGTGAGGGATATACACCGCCTTGAAGATGCACTGAAAAAAAAAAATAACGTCTCACAGTGCCTTCTTCATTCTTTATAACATTCCAGGAACACAATGCATTATTGTTGGTGTCCGTAATGTGGAGTTAATTAGAAGCACGCGTGAGGCTCTCTACATCGGAGCAGTCAAAATGGCGGCTGAGATCGTATAGCAAGCGTTTCGCCGCTACAAAGTAAACAATGTCCCTTACATTAAATTCACCCAGTTTATAAGGGTACCAACGGGCTCCACTGCATTTTCGATGTCTGTGCTGAACCTTTGTGAAGCCGCACAGCAAGTCTGCAACCTGCCAAAACCGCACAGCTCTCAGTCGTCTTGGGAGAGTCAGGTGCCAGCAGCCATCCTCCTCGGCCGCTAGCCATGCCCCATTGTCCAGAAATTTCAATCTCACATAATCTTCCAAGTTAGCCTTTGGATAACAGGTTTCATTGTGAAAGCACCTTGCTGAATACACCCTCCTGTTCCAGCCAGCTGGGTTGAATCGATTTAAATAAATTTATGACAGTACTCAGGTAAAAACCCTTACTGTACCAGGCTCCAACATGAATCCAACAGGTTTTCCTAGGATTTGCTGATTTTAACATGAGCTCCACTTCTCACCAATTTGTATTGAAATTACTTTTCCTGTTATTTCTTTCTCTGAATAATGCTTTACCCTTTATCGAGTCTTATACATTTCCTTGACACAGTGGTTATTGGTTTGCTATGTTTTGAATTTAACTTTTAATGGATTTTTCTTTTTTTCTTTTTAAACTTATAGTGTTGGTTTATTTGTTTTTGTTTCACTACAGTTATTTACACATGTTACCCTATGTGGATTTGTATTGCTCATCGTGACAAGGTCCCAACGATTTACCCTTCTGAGTCATTCAGTTTGGAAATGTGAAATTTATGTTGCAACTCATCGTCACCTAATTTAAAATGCACAATGTATGCCGCCTGCATTTTGCTTTGTTTGCAAAAAAAAGACAAATTACAGATTGAAATATACCTCAAGCAGAACAGGGGCATCATTCACCCAGTGGTCAAATTAAACATCAGTGATCTCATTACTGATATTGTAGCACAAAGTCAAGGGAAAATTATACAAATAATTAAATTTCCCTCTACATGATCCCTCTAAATCCCCCCCCCCCTCGTGGCCCCACTGCAGTTACCTGCACGGACCGCAGCTGACCCTTTACACGCTAATATATGTGAAAATCTGGATGGCTGCTGAATTCAGATCCTTACCATTCCTAAGAGACCTACAACAGTAAGGTAACAAGAAAGAAACGGAGTTCACAAACAAGCATTTTTGTCTGAAAAACCTTGAGGAGTGCTTCTGATCAGACATGGGGGTATATTTAGAAACAATTTGCTCTGGGTTTACAATGCAAAAGCGAAGCATACTGACTCAAAAGTTTTTTTGTAGTAAAACAAGTTTTGCGTCACCTTTGCACAACACAAGAGGGTGATGAGACACCTAATTAGGATTTTATCAAGCCACACGAGGCCACCTTTTGTGGGTGGCCCTGAGTGGCATGATAACTCAAGAGTAACGTAATGTAGTGCAAATCGCTGTTTTACTCTGCATCAGAGAGGCATTCCATGGGGGTTACCAAATATCCACCCATGGATTTTAGCGCATTCCCAGATTTACCATTCGTGGTAGACCTGAGAATGCGTCAAAAGGCTAGGCCTCCCCAGGTGAGGTGTAACGAGGAGAAATATCTTTACTTCTCTTTGTTACTTAGAAAGATAAAAATACCTCACAGGATTGTTTTTTTGCAGGAAGGTGTCCCTTCCTGCACACAAATAATCCTGCTTACAACACAGGCACCCTTGCACCATTATGCAAGGGTGCCTGCATTGGTGCTAGGCAGTCCATTGTGTGCCAGTGCACTGCATGATATCTTATTAAATATGCCATTTACTGTCCAGTGCAAAATGTATGTTGTGCTAGAAAGTAGTCTGAAAGTATTGCAATACAGCGCTGAATGCTGCTATGCATTACTCTGCATCAAGTGGGGGTTCAGTGCATGGTACATGGGCATTCCCAAGCAACCTCCCTTGGTTGTTGACACACAATCCTATCTACTAACAGTAGTAGACTGAGTTTTGTGCAAAAAATTAGGGTCATTTGAATGCAGGCGTTAAAAGGAGAAATGTTTTCATTTCTCCTTTCTTTTCCTATTTTCCATGTGTACTGTACTCTACAGCACACTGACAAAGTAGGACACGTTGTATAGCTTGTCTATGCTTAGTCTTTTGTTTAGAAGGGAACCTTTCCAGTATAAAACCTATTCTACACTCCAGCACAAACACTTGCCTTGTGCAGCAAAAGTGAATGTGTGGTGCTCAGCAGCAAAATTCTGCACTGGCGCTAGGGAGAGGGCAGGGCCTTACCTCTGTAAATATGGTGCTCTTCTCCTCCCTCCCTGTCACACAACACCGCATTTTTGGCTCCTGTGCTGCGCTGCATGACACTTTTGCAAATCTCGGCCTTTCTAATTTCTTATGATGTTCTTAATCAGGGCTCACAGAGTATTTGTCAAAGAGGAGCCGCCATCTCTGGGAAAGAATGCCCAAAGCTGGCTGAGTGATGGGCATTGGCAAGTTATAGTAAGGCTATGATGGATGGATACAAATTGCTGTTTCTGAACTGAGTGATATGAAAGAACCTTGCAGATTCTACTAAGCGATTTCCGAACATGTATAAAACCAAATAGGTATTTTATGTCTGGTTAGCCATCTATTATATGAAGCGCAAAAACATAAAGGGAAAAGTTTCTGAAGGCGTAGTATATAAATGCATACAGTGTAAATGATTGCCATGCAGTATTCGTACTGGAAATAAGTAATACATATATCCACTCAGAATTTCAGAAACCAGCAGAACACTAAGAAGCACATAAAACAGAATTCTGCAAAATAATTGGTTCAGGACTGAAAAGCTGCTAGCTAAGCCTTTTCTGGGCCTCCTCTGTTGTTATAAAACTAACTACAAGTCGAACTGAAGTGTGCAGAATCACTAGGACAGTTCCCAACAAATTTTAAAACACATTTGTTTAGACTTCATCTAGAGTAATCAAATCTTTGACAAATTGTTAAGCCCTCACTCTTCCAAGCCTTAGGTTATTCATTACTCCTCTCTTTAAGATTTAGTGCAGTACATTCCATCCTTTAGTTAAAATTATTTCAGACTCTCACACCGTATGTACTTCTATTCTCAAGTCTGTCTTTTTTTCAAGTCTCACATTCTTGTTTATGTAGGAAAATGCCTCTTTTTGCACAATCATGACCATTTTTTGGCACTGATACTGCTGGTTTTTGTCTGTGCAATGGCTCTCTGATAAGCAGGCCCCAGAGATGTGTTCTGCCCCTACAGCATGTTAAAATTTGCTTTACTCCTAATGTGCATATTTAACTTATCTGTAAGTCCATAGAATATAGTAAAAAGTGTACCCAGAGCCTGAAAGTTAAATGTCATCAATGGATTGCAGCACACATTTTGCCACCACTAGACTGACAGTTCAGAACAGGAGTGCAGGCCTATTAATTTAGCCTGTATGTGCAGTTTTAAAACTGCAATTTCAATCAGTCAAAATATCCCCTATTAACAGCACTAACCCCTGCTTTGAAATATTAATACTTCACCCCTAAGTAAGGCTTAGTGCCCAATAAGGCAGTATGCCTGGTATTTAAAGGTAGGACAGGTAAACGTTTAGATTGACAGTCACTTCTGTAACAAGACAAGGCCCCAAACCTATTTTCAATGTAGCAGGGTTAGCTGTTACATTGGAAAGCACTGGGATTTTATATTAATATAAACAATGCCTGGAAACCAGCTAAATATTAAATTGTGAACTTTGTAAAATATTTATTACAAATCCCTAAAAAACAAAGACAAGGCCCAGCCCTGGGGGATGTGGCCACCAGGGCCCTAATTGGCCTGGCAAGGGGGCGGCACGTGCCCTTCTCTTGTTGCAACTTTTTTTTTTTAATGGCTAAGGCCCCGGGGGATGGGGTCCCTGTGGCACAAAATGGTTAATAGAAGGGGGACCACACAGCCCCCCTTTCAAAGATAAAAAAAACTAAAGAAACCCTGCAACTCACCGGACGCCCCGCCCTCTCCCTGCACACCTATGCAAACATGTCTTCTGGTGCGTTCTGGGTTGAGGGATTAAGTCCCCTTGAATCCTAAGGGTGACTAGGGGCCGACTAGCTCTCCTGGTACTTCTAGTAGGGCACACACAGCTAGATTGCTGAGAGGTGGTCCGAGGCCATTCCCAATTTTATACCACTCTGCAAACATGCCTCTTGGCGCACTGCTGGTGGGGCGATGAGGTCCACAAGTGGCCTGAGGACCTCAGGACTAAAGGGGGCTTCATCCCTGTGGACATTTCACTCGTATAAAACCAGAGGAATTTGGCCGTTATAGTTATATGAGCTAACTATAACTCGCACCCTGCAATGCACTGCTCTGGACCTCACATATTACATCACTCATGACATGGTCAGTGACATGACTCATGACATCACTGATGACATCTTAAATGACATCACTGATGACATCATCCAGTGACTGAGTGTTTATGAAAAGTTTAAGAATGTTATCTATACATGCGCCAAGGTGTATTGAAGAATGAGTGGGTGTATGAGTGTCTGAATGGATGATTTAGTAGGTGCATGAGAGACTGTACAAGTGAGTGATTAAACATGTCTTAGTGAATGCATGTGTGAGTGACTAATCTGTGTGAATATCGTTATCAGTCTGTCAGTTGGTATGTAAGTGGCTGCATGAGTTGGTGATTAGCTACATGAGTGTCTGTATGGGTTAATGATTGGTTGTCTGAAAAACTGTATGGGTACCTAAGTGTCTGTGTTTTTGGGTGGGAGTGTGTGAGTCCCTGCATAGATGTGGGGTGATTCACTGGGTGTATAGGTTTATTAGTGCATTTGTGAGGGGCTGTATGGGTGGGTGAGTATGTGTATAGCTGTGTTGGTGAGTGAATGGATATCTCAAAGGTACATCTGTGAGTAATTACATATATGAAAGGCAGTATATGTGAGTGTTGGAGTATGTAAGTGAGTATATGTGAGAGTGAGTGATTGTGAGAGCCGATGTATGTATGAGTGTATTCTTGTGTCAGTGATTGTATAAGAGGATAAGTATCTGTTAGTATCCTTTTGAATAAGTGAGGTGGTGTATGTAACTGTATAGCGGGGTAAATGGCAGTGAAATTGTTTCTATGGGTGACTGACTAGGTGTGTGAGTTACTCTATGTGTGAGTGGCAGTGTGTGCGTATCTGTATAGGTGTAAGAGTGTATATATCAGTGGCTGTATTGATTAGTGACTGCATGTATGAGTGACTGTATGGGTGAGTGAGTGGATATGTGTAGAACTATGAATTAGTGAGTGGGTATGCAATAACTGATATTGGTGTGTCTATGGTTTCAAGAAGCTTAGTCTGTATTTTTGAGAAGGTGTATGAAAGGTTATTTTAGGGTTTGAGGAGGTGCATCAGATATTAAGTGGATGATGTCATCAGTGATGTCATTTGAGATGTCATGGAGTGATACCACTGACCATGTCATGAGTGTTGTAATCTGTGACATCATCAGCAGTGTATTACGGGGGCACGAGTTATAGTAAGCTCAACAAACTATAAAAGCTGAATTCTCTGGTTTTGTATGAGTGAAATGTCGTACTAACTATGACGTCCATGAAACCTGTAGTTATATATATTCACTGAAAAGGAACATTTTAGTTTGAAATTAGCATTTAAAAAACCTTAGAAATTCACTGAAAAAACCATAGGTTTCAGGGACATTATAGGTAGTCGGACATTTCACTCGTACGAAACCAAAGATATTCCGCTGTTATAGTTAGTTCAGCTAACTATAACTCGCGCCCCCGCAATGCACTGCTGTATGCGTCACATATTACATCATTCATGACATGGTCAGTGACATCACTGATGACATCTGAAATGACATCAATGACATCATCAGTGGAAAGTAAAGTCCTGTGGTTTATATATCCATAGAAGTCAAAATATTGACTATTGCTAAAACAGTGTGGAGGACTATTGGGGGGAGTGCTAACTGGAATGCATTATACATTAAACATTAATCCCATTGAGTGTCACACTTATAATCAAGGAAAAATTTAACTAGAAAAATAGAAAACAATTTACAATTTATTATGGTACCTCCCTTTAGGGTTACACTCTAAATTAAAAACATTTATTTAAAAAGGGTTAACGTCATCATAAAAACCAACAAAAATAAACATAAAAACATCAACCTTCATCAGGACGTTTGGCAATATTGACTTGGAGTCTAAAAGTTAAAAACATTATTTCAATTTTTTGTACAGTGACACATACATGACAGTTATTAATTTCTGTTCATCTAAGAAAATTACTGGTGATAATACCATTAAAAGGGAGAAAAGCATGTTGTCCCACCCACCACACGTTTATGCTGTGAAGCACATCTCTATGTGTGCTGATGTTCTCTTCTCTAGTTATAGTTTTTATAATTATACAACTAGTACCTCAAAATTGAAGACTTTAATGGAAAAAGACTTCTACATCAATTAGGTCTTGTTCTATTGTGTTTCTTCTGGTGATACTGGGCCTTTATGAGAATGGAAGAACACCAAAGTTGTGTTTAGATCATGCCTTCTATTAAAAAGATTTTATTAATACATTCTCTTTTTATTTATCTGTTACCTTTTCAGATATTGTTCTGCTCATGTATCGGCACGGAGGAGCCACCATAGTTAACTTTGTGCTTGGCTTGGCTTGGTAGTTCAGGCTGGACTGTTCCCATGAGGCACAGGGTCAAGGCTGATTTGCATATAGCCAGTGTCTGACCTAGGGTGGTATGGAGTGCAAAAAAACGATGGATGTAGGCCCAGATCTTTGTACTGGGTTGAATGTAAGACATTGTTTTGCATTCTGTCCATCAACCGAGTTTTTTGTAATTTTCACCCCGAGTGGGCTGGGTATGCTCAGACGTGAGTCCCAGGCTCTCCACATCACTGGAGTCAAGCTATCCAGGATGAAGAAGGCTGATAGCCAGAAACCGGTCCTTGGATGCTTGATTCCGGTCTAGGAAAGACATGACTTGGTAGTTCGGGCTGGACTGTTCCCATGAGGCACAGGGTCAAGGCTGATTTGCATATAGCCATTGTCTGACCTAGGGTGGTGTGGAGTGCAAACAAAACAATGGATTTAGGCCCAGATCTTTGTACTGGGGTGAATGTAAGGCATTATTCTGCATTCTGTCCATCAACTGTATTTTTTGCAATTTTCACCCCGAGTGGGCTGGGTATGCTCAGACGTGAGTCCCAGGCTCTCCACATCCTTTGAGTCAAGCCATCCAGGCTGAAGAAGGCTGATAGCCAGAAACCGGCCCTTGGATTCTTGATTCGGGTCTAGGAAAGACTTGGCTTGGTAGTTCGGGCTGGACTGTTCCCATGAGGCACAGGGTCAAGGCTGATTTGCATTAGCCAGTGTCTGACCTAGGGTGGTGTGGAGTGCAAAAAAACGATGGATTTAGGCCCAGATCTTTGTACTGGGGTGAATGTAAGACATTGTTCTGCATTCTGTCTATCAACTGTATTTTTTGCAATTTTCACCCCGAGTGGGCTGGGTATGCTAAGACGTGAGTCCCAGGCTCTCCACATCACTGGAGTCAAGCTATCCAGGCTGAAGAAGGCTGATAGCCAGAAACCGGTCCTTCGATCCTTGATTCCAGTCTAGGAAAGACATGACTTGGTAGTTCGGGCTGGACTGTTCCCATGAGGCACAGGGTCAAGGCTGATTTGCATATAGCCAGTGTCTGACCTAGGGTGGTGTGCAGTGCAAAAAAACGATGGATTTAAGCCCAGATCTTTGTACTGGGGTGAATGTAAGACATTGTTCTGCATTCTGTCCATCAACTGTGTTTTTTGCAATTTTCACCATGAGTGGGCTGGTTATGCTCTGACATGAGTCCCAGGCTCTCCACATCACTGGAGTCAAGCTATCCAGGCTGAAGAAGGCTGATAGCCAGAAACTGGTCCTTGGATGCTTGATTCCGGTCTAGGAAAGACTTGGCTTGGTAGTTCGGGCTGGACTGTTCCCATGAGGCACAGGGTCAAGGCTGATTTGCACATAGCCAGTGTCTGACCTAGGGTGGTGTGGAGTGCAAAAAAACGATGGATGTAGGCCCAGATCTTTGTACTGGGGTGAATGTAAGACATTGTTCGGCTTTCTGTCCATCAACTGTTTTTTTTTTTAATTTATACATCACCAAAAAAGAATCTATACATTCATGTGATAATGATAACGTTTATACATAATTAGAATTTCAAAATCTTAGAAACAATCAAAACAGTGTTGGTGCTGTGTTTTGGGAGGTTTGCTGGTCTAGTCTACCTTCTTCAGGACTAATCAATCGTAAAATGTTTTTTAAGAACTGTACAAAAAAACGAAAAAGAAAGACAACAAACATAAATGTTAATGTAGTATACAGCTTTCACTGTTAAAATGTAATGATATTATTACCAGCCCCTTAGTTCGAACCCTTCATAATTACATCCATCTACATTTTAGATTTTATTTGTTATCTATTACTTGTCCTCATAGAGCCAGCTCCTTATTTTTACTTCATGATGGATTTTATTAATATTACTGTCACTCCATATATTGTTTATTGTCCCTCTCAACTCATAGAAACATTCACATGATGTACTGCTTCTACTCCGAAATTGTGTAAACATCTTCTCAGTCTTATATTCCATGTGATTCCCCTATCCTCTTTTCACCTTGCACCCACCTCTTATGACATGCTATGCTGTTCTGTGCATAGCAAGGCTACAGGCTTCAAAATATCTGAGGTTAAGGCTGAGGGCAGAGCTAAATTGTGCTAAATCTGGGCTCTGTGCAGTGGATGGTGGTTAGAGCCGAGGTTAAAATGTGGCGAGGCCGTGCAAACAGTGGGTGAGGCCATGTGGACTGGCTGGTGCCGGCCTGAAACCTCTCCCCCAGTTCCCCGTCTGTAGCAGCTTGGCTGCGAAACTCCTCTAGACCTCTTTCTGACTGTCTGAGGCATTGAGTCGTTGGCATCGTCCACTTGTCGCCACTTCGGGCGAGCTCCAGAACCATGACTGGAGTGTTGGAGTGAAGTAGCAGGGCAGAGTAGTGGGCTTGTGGCGATCACTGGAGCAGGGCAGAGAAGCGGGGATTTATTGGTTCATCTGTGGTGGCCTTAATGTGTAGCTACCCTCCCCTGCAGCTACACTTGCTCCTTTTAGCTCTTTGTTACTCCTTGTTGCTCTGGGTGCTTGGCTCCACACAGGTGCTTGGTGATTCGGCTCTGCATGCCTTCCACACATCTTTGGCCCCCGGCCCGAGCACAGCCACTGAGTTTGCCACTACTGCCGCTGTGTGTTGCATGCTGCGTCCTTTACAGTGATGAAAGGAGACACCAGAGCAGTGAGATGCCAGCAAGGTAGGCAGTGATCTATTAATATAGCAAACATTTCTCCACCAGGGTGGTGGGGGTCATCAACTGTGGTCACATGGGAGGTCTGTGGGCTCCCCTCAAAGATGTAAATAGGAACCATAGTGATCCCTTGTTTTTATAAATATGTATGTGCCTTTGTCCAATGTGCCACTTCATCGTGGAAAAATGTTGACCCATGATTTGTATGTTGTGATATATATCAATGTAAAACATTTTAGGTTCTTAGGAGTTTGTCAGTCCTTGGGAGATGTTCTTTTCACCATATTTGAATTGCATTTAGTAAAAGAAAGACAATACTGCCCTTAATTCACATATTTATTGAATACGTGAGTGGTCAAAACACAAAAAATTATTATTTATATATCAGCTACAATTTCAATATTCACTTCTGATTTTCATATATTGTGGTTCAAAATACTGGGACCCTTTATGAAAACAGGACAACTTCTCCGCCCAAGTTTGAACAAATCCAGCCACCCCAATGTTGCCCTTATGTTGACGTACTGGTGGGAATACCATCCCTATAGGGTGGCAAAAAGGAATCACGTTAAGAAGTGAAAAACAAAGTCTGCCACTGGCTCTCATGGAATACTACATTTATTAAGTCCGAGTGTACAGACATACTACTATTCAGGAGAATTAGGTGGATTGGTTCTTCACCTAAAACATGTGAGGGAGACTGAGTAGCCATTATTTGCAGACATCCATAGCTGGTGTACCAGCTGATTGGCTGCGAGTTTATGTTGGAGACTGGTTGCGGGAGCTCATACATTTGAATCGTTCCCCTGGGCTACTCCTACAAACCAAGCCCAATTAGTCTATTTTCCCAAACTAGTCGACTGGCCGGGAGGGAAGGAAGAAGTTCCCATCCGGATATCATGGACACTTAATGCATTACTACTTCAAACTGATACTCACCCCTCACAGGATAAACACTAACGATTGACTTGCATGCACCTGGATGGCACAGAGGGAGTTCGGAACACTGACTAATGGAGAGGCTGAACCTGGCCCAGTAACGGCCATAAATTCCTCACAGTTGGAATCCAATTTAGCCAATTGGAAGTCCTTAGCCAGGACAAATTGTGGCAACAAAATTGCTATAGTAATCCGGAACTGGTAGAATCTGCTACTCCTTTTGTTTCATAGATACGTCACTGGTGAATGCATATCACCTTGTTTACCACGTACAAAACTCGATTAGCAACCATGTGCTTACTTTCTCATTGTAAAAAATGGGCGCTCGTGGGAATGACACTTGTGAAACATTAATCAACTTTTACTGATCATATCACTTGGCCACTATAAGTTAATAACATTATAGGATGCCATCAGTATTCCTGTGCTTATATACTAATATTAAAATGAAGCTTGTAGAAATTGTCCTCACAAAGCGTCATATCCTTTTGAGCATCCGGATTATGATATACTATGTATTATACTATATATTCGGAGAAACTTGTTTGATTGACAAAAACGCATGACTTATGATCATGCCGTCTTTCGCAAGGAGTGTATATTGTGTTTAAAGGACAGAACTGTCCTTTCCAAATGGCGGCCTCGAATGCGACACTGCAAGCCCCCTTTTTCTGCCTATTTTAGTTTCGATTGCCAATGGAATATTACCAATGTAGATGTCTGGTCAACATAGCCACCAGCAAATACTAAGTAGCTCAATCAGAGTACTTTTTGGCTATTTGTTTATTGCAAATGAAAATCGTGAAAACTTTTTTGGCAACGTATTACGATTTATTTTACACTCTATGGGGCATATTATCAATTGATTTATCTCTGCTCTTTTGGCTTTAAAATCAAAGAAAGCGGAGATAAAATTATCTCCCTATCAGAAACAGGGTGCTAACATGCAAATTTGCATGTTAGCATGCTTTTTCTCTACACTTCCCCTTGCATCTCTAATGAGATGCAAAGGGGGCGCTCCAGTGAAAAATAGTAGGAGAAATGTTGGTAAGCGACATTTCTCCTATTATCAAGGATATCGCTAACCCTGTTAGTGATAAAAAAAAGCAGCGCTAATCGTGGTTAGCGCTGCTTTTTTTACACCTGGTATTTTCCTGACTTAGCCATGATATCTTATGGAAGGTGGAGACCATGGCTAAGATTGTGAGCCCCTATCATCAAGCTAACGCCAAACTTCAAGAGATTATCATTGGTTTTCCAGCGATAATCTCTCATTTGGCAGTTAGCGTGAGGATTTTTATCACTTCTGAGATAAACAATGCTAATAGCAAGTTATCTCAGCGATAATTTCCGGCGATGCTTAGCAATAAAAAAATCGTTGCAAAGCCTAGTTAGTGATAAATATCGCTTCTCGTTGGTAATGTGCCCCTAAATATTTAAATACGATTCTGAAACGAACTGCGGGATAGCTTATTTTTGGGGATATCACTTCTGATTGAGAAGTATGCATGAGTTACATTCATGCTGCTTGTTACAAAGACTGAATATTCTCATTAAAGGACAAACTTGTCTTTCTAAAATGGAGACAGCACCTTTGTCTGTTTCTTAATCGCCCATGAAACCATGGCAAATTAAATGTTTGGTTCATACAATTACCAAGAGATATAGGGGCCATAATATCAAGAAAGGGCTATACATTATTGCCGCTTTTATCAGAAGGAAACTGCCGTTAAAGCAGCGATAATGGGCTTGATAATATGCCCTTGTGAATTCCCATAGAAGCCCAGGTTGACACCAGAACCTGGGCTTCTATGGGAATTCACAAGGGCATATTATCAAGCCCATTATCGCCGCTTTAGCGGCAGTTTCCTGCTGATAAAAAGCAGCAATAATGTATTGCCCTTTCTTGATAATATGGCCCATTGAGTAGTGTTATTAAAGTACTTCATGGACTCACAACACAGTCCTGGTTCGATTTTGAAGCTTGTATTGAACTAACACTGCCTATCTCTAAAACTAGTCCTAAGATTACTACAAGGGGGCGGATAAGAAAACAACTGATCAGACATTCTTGTTTTGAAATTGATGACAGACAGGTGATTCACGCAGCGGGCTATTTAAACGCTGCACTTGGGATTTCAAAATATGACGATTTTAGCTACGAGGCGGGGGCGGTTCATACGTAGAACAAGTATGCCTGGGAGAGGGTTTTTTAAATTTTCTTTCTCTCTTTTCCCATTACTTTGTTGACATGGCTAATGGGCTAATGCCAACATGTATTGCACAGGACCTTTAAATGTACCATGTTTTTATTAGGATACATGTTTATGCGCAGCTCGTATGTGTGGTATTTTGCTTCTAGTGCTTAGGCTGATAGTTGTATTTTCCTGTTAATCCATTATGGGTGTGTGACATTTGTTGTGCACTTTGTAAACCAAAAAGCCTTAGCTGTGGACACAACTTGGATGCTTTTGATTTTGGGGCGGGTACTTAAGTATCCTGCCCGGTCGCATACACTAACGGAATAGACTGATGCTGTGTGAATTGGATTTTACACCCACGCAGTAGGATGAATTTGACCCATTGCTAACATGTAACTCAGAGCTTGAGTCACATACCCAGTTTTAAATATACTTTTTGGGCTGACTCCATCCCTTTTTTGACCTCTCAACTCTGTGCTCATTCTTTGATATCTTGTTTACCATTTGTATTGCATAGGATTACATAGAGGAGGGTTACACCATTTAATATAAGCCCTTTCCAATAGATTAATATACTGTATCCCTAAATGTTGCCCAATTGACATCTTCCTCATTGTTCACGAGCCTGAAAAATCTCCATCTTACGTTTTCCCTGCAATCCTTTTAGATATACAAGGGCTGAAAACCCCATGCCCACACTGATAGACTTGAATTTGGAATAGTGCACCAAGAAGCCATTCAACAAGCGACTTGACCTTGTTGGTGGAGCTAATGAATAAGAGGTATGTTTTCACCTATGCATTCCTCTCCTGAATAGATTATGTTGGACAGTAGCGCATTTGAAAACTTATTTGTCCCACATCTTCCTTTCTTATGTAGGTCCACATGGCACTCCTAGTTAGAGGGAGGGACTGAGTTGAACTAAAGAATAGAAACTTAATTAACTGAAATAAATTACTGTTGTTGCTATTGGTAAGCTCTTCACGATGCACTTCACAGGGCCTCTGCTTGTTCTTCCTCTTTTTTAGCTGTATGTATATAATTGTGTGCAACATTAATTTTTATCTTGTAAGATGAATGATTGCTGCCCATGCCACAGATCATGTTTTCTAGCTTAATTGTCTTTCGTAAATTGCAAAAAGTTTTCAGTAGGTTTCAATCATGCTAAAACTTTGTAAAAAAAGCTTTAAATGAGAGTGAGTTTTTGTAAATATTTAAATATATGGTGTTTCGTGATGAATTTTGAAGATAATGATTGTTTGTCTTTTCACCCATTCTTTTTTGGATTGATTATGAGCACTTGTTTAAAACTGTAAATATTTTATATATCTGTCAGAAATGTTATTGTATATATTGTATGCTTAGTTGTATCCCTGAGGAAGACCTTTTAGGTTGAAACGCATTGGCTTTGGTTGTTTTTATGAATAGTTTTTTCAATAAAGAACCAAAGAAACCAAAACCTGCTGAATTGATATGCTTCTCTTTACTTTGCTTGAACTTGTGAAAAATATTATTTTTTTATACATATTGGAGTGCTGAATTGTGTTGCGTTATAAAGCCCCTGAGCTTGACAAGGTGCATCTTATTTTGTGATTCTATTCAACAACATTATGAGTTTGCTTACTTTGCCATGGGGAGGGTCTGAAATAGTCCCAATATAAAAGGGTGTGAGGTCTGTCCCATCATATTATCACCCCATTAGTCTTATTGAAAACTCACAGAAGCTTTTTAGTTGCATCTTACTGAGTAGATTGCAAGCATGGACTGAGGAAGCGGATGTGTTGACACCCATCCATGCAGGCTTCAGGGCCGGGACAACTACCATTGACCAAGTGCTACAACTACAGCTAATTCATTGGGAATATGTCATTTTGGGGGGTGGACATCTCTACATCATTTTTTAGCAACTTACAATCCCTTTTCGATCTAGTTCCCAGGGAGGGCCTTTGGACAGTTTTAACCAGCACAGGGGTCCCAAAATACTTCCTTGACGTATTCAGGAGATTATACCTGGACAACTGTGCCCAAGTTAGGTACGGTCCCTCCGGAGAACTGACAGATCCCATTCCCGTGACTTGGGGGTGAGACAAGAGTGTGTATCTGGCCACAACTCTGTTTCGGTTATGTTTCCATGACTTTGCTAGAACATTGCAAGCATGACGCCCCACGTCACGCCAACAAGAAAGTCCTGGCCCTCCTGTTGGCGGATGACATATTTCTGGACTTTTGATCCCCAATGGGTAACCAGAATCTCCTAGATCACTTCGGAGTCTTCTGCAGGCAGAGAGGGCTGGAGATCAATGCTAGCAAAGCCAAGTTCATGGTATTGAACCCTTGTAAGATGGCTAGATTGCACCCAGTTCTTAATGGTACTCATTTGGAGAAGATCTGCACCTTTGAATAGCTGGGGCTCACTCTTAACGAGCAACTTGGCAGGTCACCCCAGATCCACGTGGCAAAACTCAGATTAGAACATTATATTGGTGGCCTTCTGAGAGCTTTAAAAGGATCCAGCATAGTCTGATGACATCTGTATTGCAAATCTACAACTCACAAGCGTTGGGGGCTCTTACATGGTGAGGAGCTCTGGGGGCATGCTAATGTCAATTACCTTGTGTTGGCTAAAAATTGTTTCCTCTGGCTGCTCACAAACCTTCCCCCTACCCCTCCACTGGGCCACTTCATTTAGATCCTTGCATTTGCTCACTCCACAATCAAGTAAAACTCAGACCCCTGATGTACTGGAGGAGGATTTGGTCCTTAATAGATTTATTACCCTATCAACTAGGCCAGGAAGAGATAATGAAACTCTCTGGGCCCACTAGAATCCCTTGCTTGGGGTATATATTTAGAATACACAATAGGGGAATTGGGTTGCGGAGAAATGTGGGCTCATCCGGAAACGTCCAGTGGCATTTCTAAGTCTACACTCAAGGAGCAATATTGGAGACACGTTGATGGCAGATTGAACCAAAATGGGGAGCAGGTACTCTAACTATTACCTTTATGGAATTTCAAGACACATATCTTCGGGAAAGGTACATGGATATAATTGAGCCTGCGGGTGCTAAGACACTTTACATTAGGTTCTGAATTGAGATTTAGCTACCTCGATCATTTACTGTAAGTGGCAGCATAATCTTGTTAATGTTGAAGCTGACTTTAGCTGTCCGTTCTGCCCAGAGGTTAAGAAAAACGTACATCATGTTTTGTACTTTTGCTTGCAGTATCATGCTCACAGAAGGAAATGGATCTTGCTGCTATGCTGTAACTTGGGCATTAGGGACTACAAAACCGCAACTATGGTAATCCGGGCAGACACAGCTCTAGTAATTGTCTTTGCTGTCTCCCGGTTTCTGCTATACATGTGGAAACACAGACAGAAAAAGACTGCCCTAATGCCGCCCAGTACATAGCACTAATATCCTTGTGGGTCCTAGTTGCATTTTACCGTCATTTTCAGTTTTTTCTCTTTATAGACGGTATAGTAGAGGATAACCAGTATAGAAGTTGTTGGATGAAATCCTGTTTCTGCTTCTCAAATGAATTGGGATGTCCCCCACCATGCCACTAGTCTCAGTTGAGGGCACTATAAATATGTTTACTCTTGGGTATTTCAGTATCTTAATTGCCTTAATATTTAATATTTTATGTATCATGTTTTAAGTGTTTTTATTTCATGCTTTTTCACAGCTTACATTATCTATCTATCTATCTATCTATCTATCTATCTATCTATCTATCTATCTATCTATCTATCTATCTCTTAAACACACACAAACGGGCAGATATATATATTTACTAGAAAGTCCAAAGGTTAAAGTGATGTAATAGTTATGTGAAAATGTCAGTCAAAACATGGCATTTTACAGGAACACAACCATTTCAATTCACTAGTCATACTTATCTTAAGAAACTATAACTAATTCCCTAAGGTAACCATAACTGCATCTAATCAATTGCAAACAGCCAACCCCACACCGTGCATGGTCACCTTGCATGCACAGGTCCTGGCTGCACCCAGGTAGACTTACTGACTCTGCCAAGAAAATAAATAATAGAATTTTTTTAAAATAAATAAACATGTTTGTGAGTCTTTCTTTTAACACAGTGTTTGTTATTGCAATTTGTGGACTGAAAAATGTAAAAAGAAAGACTCAGACATTCTATCTTTTTCATTAAATACAAGAAACATGTCTCTGAACCTTTCCTTTAACAATGCCAAGCCTACAAAATGCAATTGTATAAAAAAGCACAAGAGTGCCTTGCACTTCTGCTGAAAAGCATAAAGCTCTAAATAGGACTATTTAAAAACAATATTGTTAGCTTTCCTGAGGTGGTGATTTTAATGATCCAGGAGAATTATTGTTTTTTTAAAAATATTTCCGGGGGGCTAATTCACTTCCTGCTTCCCTACGACAACATTAAAAAAAGTTTGGTGGGGGGCGTGGCTACCGGCCTTAGGAAATGGCCACCTTATCTAAGAGCTCCGGAATCAACGCAGCCCTTAACTTCAAATCCGCACTTTAATCTGTCACACCAGAGATAACCAAGGGCATCCCCCGCCGTTGGACCTCGAGCGGCACGCATCGCTGCCTCCCAGCTTGCAAACTGAGGCTGTGGGCTGGAGATATCGGCACCGGACTCCGCGAGGCCTGGTGAGGCCTTGAAGACCGGGGACTGGAGTTAGCGGAGTGGCCGGCGGGGGACTCGCGAACGCTGAGCGACAATCCAGCCGCCTTTCCTGCTCCCTGTGGTGTCTTCCCCTGTAGCCGGGACTTCGCTGCGTGTCACGGGGGAGCCCCCACTCCCGGCACTGTTGATGTTCCTGAGGCGGCCTAACAACTCCGGCATCGGGTCTGGAATGGCGGAGGAGGCGGCCCTGGCCTTGGAGCGGTAACGCTTTGGAACTATTTGTCTCTCCTGCTCTCCACTATACGGCCTGCGGTGCCGGTCTGCCTCTTCGCCTAGACACCCCCTTTTTCGCTCAAGACTGTACTACTGCTGGGTCCTGGGAAGGTGCTGGACCCGTGTGTGACCTGCCTGACTGGTGATACTCCTTTTGTGGTGTGCCCTCCGGCCTTGCTATTAAACACGTTTGACTCGCAATTGTCTTTGGGGACGAGTCGGGGTTTGGGGGTGCACCACTCAATTTATGTGGTTTTTCTCCAGCGCTGCCCAGCTCCACAGAACCTTCAAACTGAAAGCGGCTCCTGGGATGACTCCGGCGGGAATCTCTGTTTGCTCAGCCAGATAGGAGGTGTCTACTCCGTCACCCATCTTGCCTCCCCCATTGCCTCTGTACCCACAACTCACGCTGCTGCGTTCCTCTTTGCCTACACTCCACTACACACCCTGTGACCTGACAGCTGGGAGAGGAACAGACTGGGAGTGTATTACCGGATTGCCTGGTGGCTTCACCACAATACATTTTTTGTGCGACCTGCGACCCAAGGTTAAATGGCAGGCAGGGGGCCCAAAAATCAGACTATCCAGGCTAAATTGGATAAATATGCTTATGAGAAAGGATCTCATACAACGCCACCGCATGGCAAAGCGATGGAGGGAAGAAGGTGACGTTAGACGACATCATGAAGGCACTCGCAAATGTCCAGACGACGGTCGGAACGATCTCAACGGACGTTTACCTGCTGAGAGCAGACCTCCACAAAATGGCAGACAGGGTGAAAGACGTTGAGATAGTGTCAAAATCCCTGGTTCAGGACACATCGGTCCTCCAAGTGTCAGTAGCCCTCCTAGAAAAGGACAACAAAATGCACACAGACAGACTGGGCGATCAAGAAGGGCGAGCACGACGGAACAACGTCAGAATTATTGGCATTCCGGAGTCGGAGGGGACCCAGGCAATGGACCCGTATGTGGAAGAGCTGATAAAAACTAGGCTGCAGCCTAAGGGACTTTCAAACTTCTTTTCAGTGGAACGCGCTCATAGAGTGCCGGCTGGAAGGCCGAAACCCGGGGCGCCCCCAAGGCCAGTACTGGTGCGCCTCTTTAACTTTAGAAATTGCGACACGATTCTACAAGCAGCAAGGATCTCCCCCCGATCTGTATATTGAACTCCACCCTCTCCTTCTTTCTGGATTACACTGCAGCTGTCTCGAGGAGACGATGTAGCTTCTTCGAAGTTAAAAAGCTGCTACGGGCACAAGAATTGCCATATTCCATGTTGTTTGCCGCAAAGCTAAGTGTGGAGGCTGAAGGGAAGACCTGGTTCTTGGGCTCTCCTGAAACAACAATAGAATGGCTGGAGGGCTGGTGTCCAGTGCACAAACAGGACCGGAGACCGAAACCGCACCGTCACCGGGAAGGGGGGGACTTCCCAGAAGATAAGGGCTCCGGAGGACAGGAGCCACACAGCGACCTCCATCCTGAAGAAGAATAGGATTTGTCGTATAGCGGACAATCCTTCATTATTGAAGATGAGGCACTACGGACATTAACACTTGAATTGCCTCAGGGTTCTGGACTGGGGGATGCCTAAGGGACTCCTAAAGGCTGCTGTTTCCTGGGACTCTCCCTCCGTTGCGCAAGTGTTGCAGTTCTGGGAGGGAAAATAAAGCACTCTGCAGAGTTGGGTGGCGGGCAGTTGTAGGTTCACCTGGCAGGGAGGCAGGGAGGGTGGGTGGGACAGGGGGTGGTAAGGTAACTTATGCGCTACACTTCGTTACTTCTGTTATGCATTTGACTGTTTCTTTTCATTTAGTAAGACTTACTTTGGTTATGACAGCACTATGGGATGATACCGCAGATCTACGGGCCACACGCATTTCTAGATTCTTAGCACACCTCACTGTACATGTTGGCTTGCGGGCCAAACACGATACTATATACTTGATACACTTCCTTGCAGATGAATCCTGAAGCCACCACGCAGGGGCCGCGGGCTCGGCAGATGACTCTCACCCTGCTCTCCTGGAATGTTAGGAGCTTAGGGGATAAAGTAAAGAGAGGCCTGGTACTCCAGTACCTGAAATGCTGTGGCCCTGCCGTGGTATTTCTGCAGGAGACACACCTGGTTGGGTCGGTGGTTCGAGCTATGGACAGATGGGGTTACCAGATGCTGGCCCATGCAGACTTTTCCTCATGCTCCAGGGGTACGTGGATTCTTATTAAGAAAAACTTCCCACTGGTGGTGCAGCAAACACGAACTGATGAATATGGCCGCTTCGCGGCGCTGATGTGTCAGTGGGATGGGCACTTATTCAATTTAGTCTCTGTCTATATACCACCTGGGCTTAATGCACAATCTCACTCCGCCCTCACGTCATTTCTATTGACATTGCCGGAGGCGACACTCCTAATGGGGGGCGACTTCAACGATATACTAGATGGCTCAAGGGACAGATTCCCTGTTAGGCCGGAGATGCGGGTGGGCGGCGTCTTCTTGACCTGGTAAATGCCCTGGGACTCACGGATAGCTGGAGGTTCAAGCACCCGAGTGATACGCGTTACACCTACTACTCAGCAGCGCATAAATGTCACACGGGTATTGATTATTTCCTGGTCTCTGCGGACGCCCTACAGGGTATAGATGAGGTCACTCTCCGTCCCAGGGGCATCTCGGATCTCTCCCCAATACTGTTCAAATACACCCTTCATCAGGTCTGCCGAAGGCGCATGTTCACAGTACATGCTGGCTTCCTTCAGATCGCACACATTCAATCGACCCTTGCACATACCACTACACGATTTTTCCAAGAAAACCTGGGCTCGGTGGCTTCTCCCTGTACGCTCTGTGAGGCATGCAAAGTGGCCCTCCGGGGACAAGCAATGCCATCAATCCTGGGTTACAAACGGGAGCATCAGGCAGAGTTGGACAGCCTTGAGGCTGAACTGGATGTTGCCACCGCAGAACAGGAGGCCCACCCTTCCCTGGGAACCATGCGTACGGCTTGCTTGAAACAAGCAGAAGTCCTGGCTGGCCAGAGAGAAATGGCACAGAGCAAAATACAAGCTACTAGACATAGGGTGTACGAGCTGGGAGATAAGGCAGGGAAAATGTTGGCCTGGCTGGATAGGAAAGAAAAAGCTTATAAATTCATTACACAACTAGCCTCGCCGGCAGGCTCCCCGATCTCCGACCCTGATGGCATAGTTAGTCTCCTGGCCGACCATTATGAGCAGGTCTATGCTCCCCTACACGTTCGCAGAGGCATATGAGTACATTAAGGATCTATCAATACCTTAGCTCTCCCCGGAGGCAGCGCTTCTGTTGGAGGCAGACATCACCACCGACGAGGTACAAACAGCTACCTATGCGCTGGCATCGGGCAAAGCACTGGGGCCAAACGGGCTCCCAGTTGAAATGCATAAGAGACTGATACAAACGACAGCCCCCTTTTTTCTCACTATGCTATCCGAAAGTCTTGAGGTAGGTGAGCTGCCACGAGATCAACGACTAGCCACAATTGTCACGATTTACAAGCCTGGCGGGCTGAAGACAGACTGCACCTCCTACCATCCAATCTCACTTATCAATGCGGAACCTAAGATACTTGCCTAGCTGCTGGCGCTGCGACTCCACACCTAGCGACGCTAGTTCACCCGGATCAATCTGGCTTCATGCCACATCGGGGCATGGCTCTCAACCTTCGCCGGCTTCATGCCGTTCTGGCTCATGCCCACTATCTTACAGACCCCGCTGTCATCCTTTCGCTTGACACCACTATGGTGTTCGACACAGTCGAATGGCCGTACTTGTTCGCGGTGCTCCAACATATAGGATTTGGTCCCAAATGTTGCACCTGGGTTTATCTGCTTTATACTAGACCACTGGCACATGTTGTTGCAAATGGCCACATCTCGCAAGACTTTCCACTTGGCCGAGGCACAAGACAGGGATGTCCTCTGTCTCCGTTACTCTTCGCATTGATCCTGGAACCACTTGCGATTTTGATCAGATGGGAACTGTCCATCAAGGGGCTCTGCTGGACTGACGCATGGGAGGATCGTATATCTCTATACGCGGACGATATCCGCCTATACCTCACCTCCCCCAAAAAATCTATTCTCAAATTTCTGAATGTTTGCGAGAAGTTCAGTAGAGTGTCAGGTTACACGATTAACTGGACTAAGTCAATCCTTTTTGTCCTTGCTGGTCAGCCACCTGTTCTGCCATTGAGCTGCCCCTTGAGGGCTACAACAGCTGCCTTTAAGTACCTGGGTATCCTTATAACACCTGACCCTGACGAGTTCTATAATCTAAATCTCAGCCCCCTTCTAGAACAGTTTAAGCGTGACGTGAAAGTGTGGCAGACTCTACCTCTCACGCTTTTAGGCGAGGCGGCACTGTATAAAATGATGTTGCTCCCCCGTTTCCTTTATGTGCTTGAAAATACCCCGTCATTGATCCCTTCACGATATTTTAAAGCTGTTGCTGCAACAGTGTCCCATCTATTATGGGAGGGGAAAGCTGCCCCGAATTGCGCTCGATAAACTAACTAGAAGTTGGTACGATGGGGGGATAGCACTTCCAAATGTAGAACTATATTACTTGGCAGCCTATCTCAAACAGATTAATTTCTTGTTGCACGCCTCACAAACTGACCCTGCATACCTTGCAGATAGACACTCTTTGGAAGGTAAGGGTCTGTTGGTAATCTCTATAGCCCTCGTCCGCCTCCAGACTTGATAGGTCCGACACGTCACTCAGTACAGTTGTGGTACCGGGCCAACAGGCGTCTCAAATGCTTGGAAACTATCACCCAAATGACACCACTTTGGGACTCAAGCAAGTTGGGCTTTCTCCGAAATAGTAAGGGATTCCAGGCCTGGGACAACATTGGCATTTCGGCAGTAGGTGACTTATGGAAAAAGGGTAAGGTGGTTGATTTTGCACACCTAGAAACACAATATGAGATGTCACAGATGGAGAAGTTCAGATACTTGCAAATTAAGCACGCGCTACTATCGGTTATACCGATGGGCACTGTCCTAGAGGAGTCGTCTCCTCTTGAAGATAGGCTTCTTACTGAACACATGGAGGTCAAGGCCACTTCCCTTACTTATAGGAAGCTCATAAATAACCTCTCGGACGCTACAGCTACACTGAAACAAAACTGGACTGAGGAGGTGGGCCCCTTTGAAGACTCTGAATGGCAGGAGGCCCTCGCCTCACCCCGCGAAACCGCAATCCCCTCAATTACAACTGGTCCAACTCAAAATACTTCACCGCACGTACTACACCAGACCACTCCTACACAAGATAGGAAGGGCCGTGCACAAATTCTGCCTGCGAGGCTGCGGGGAAGAGGGGACATTCTTCCACACCATCTGGGATTGCAGGTTCATAGCGACATATTGGACAGCAGTGATGCGCACGATCTCCCAAACAATAGGCATCTCCCTGCTGCCGCAGCCTCATCGCTGCTAGCTGAATGTATGGGAACCTAACGATCTGAATCACCGACAGCAGGACTGGGTAATGTTAGGTATGCTGATGGCAAAGTGCAAAATTGCCATGCTGTGAGGCTCGACAGTCCCACCGATTCTTTGTAATTGGTGAAAGGACATGGATGAAGCGATGATGGCAGAGATGTCTGTGTACGTCCACCGTGGCTGCCCAAGCAAATGGGGTAGGATATGGGGTGCATGGACCTCGTTCAGGAGTAACATCGGTGAACTACCAAGCACCGCTGGGGAAGACATTGACCCAGACTAGCAATGTTGAATTTGGATGTGGGATCGCACCGCCAACCAGATGGGAGGAGGCATCGCCATCATCCACAGGAACACCATCCGTATCACGACCAGCACCGACAACACCCTGACCACCGCCGAACACCTGCACTTCCAGATCCACACCGACCCGAAGACCACCCTCAGAGACACCCTGATCTACCGACCTCCGGGACCACACACCCAATTCAGCGAGGACATCGCCGACTTCGTCAGCCCGCATGCCCTCCCCTCCGCTGACTACATCCTCCTGGGGGACCTCAACTTCCACTTGGAGAACAACAACGACCGCAACACCAGCACCCTGCTCGACAACCTCGCCAACTTTGGACTCAAGCAACTGGTGTCCACCCCCACCCACCTCGCCGGACACACACTCGACGCAGTCTTCTCATCCAGCACAGACATCGCTTTCAGCCACGCCACAGAGCTTCAATGGACGGACCACAGCTGCGTCCACTTCACCTTCAAAAGAACGACGACCCACCACCACCAACAACAGGCTGCCCGCAGAAGCTGGAACAAGATCACAGCCGACCAGCTCGCCACCTCCCTGAGCCAGCACCCTCCTGCCAGCTCAGCGAACCCCAGCCAGGCCGCCGACAACCTTACGAAGTGGATCAGCAACTGTGCGGACGAGCTCGCCCCGCTGAGGACCCCGCCAAGCAGACCCGGCAGCAAGAAAGCCCCATGGTTCACCGACGAACTCAAGAGCTCCAAGAAGAACTGCCGAGCCCTCGAGAAAATCTGGAGAAGGGAACCAACACCGGACAACATGACCACCTTCAAGCTTGCCACCCGGAAGCACCACCAGCTGATCCGCGCCGCCAAGAAAACTGCATTCAAGGACCGGCTGGACAACAACGCACACAACTGTAAGGAACTCTTCAACATCGTGAAAGAGCTATCCAACCCCAGCGCAGGAAACAACGACATCACCCCATCGCAAGACCTCTGCAACTCCCTCGCCTCATACTTCCACAACAAGATCGCGGACATACACAACAGCTTCAACAACCAACCAACGCACACCACGACCGAACCACCACCCTCCGCGCCTGGACTCCGATCAGCACCGAAGACACCGTCCGCACGATGAACTCCATCCACTCCGGATCTCCGACCGACCCCTGCCCTCACCACGTCTTCAACAAGGCCGACGATGTCATCGCACCCCACCTGCGAGACATCATCAACACATCCTTCGACACCGCCACCTTCCCTGAGAGCTTGAAGCACGCCGAACTCAGCGCTCTACTCAAGAAACCCACAGCGGACCCCACCGAACTCAAGAATTACCGCCCCATCTCGCTCCTCCCGTTTCTAGCCAAAGTCATCGAGAAGACCGTCAACAAGCAGCTGGCCGCCTTCCTTGAGACCAATGGATCCCTCGACCCCTCACAGTCTGGCTTCCGAGCCAACCACAGCACCGAGACCTCCCTCATCGCCGCCACCGATGACATCCGAGCCCTGATGGACAACGGAGAAACAGCGGCCCTCATCCTCCTAGACCTCTCCGCGGCATTCGACACTGTCTGCCACCGCACCCTAGTACAGCGCCTCAGCAACGTCGGAATCCAGGAGAAGGCTCTGGAATGGATCATCTCCTTCCTCGACGGAAGAACACAGAGAGTCCGCCTACCACCGTACAAGTCAGAGGCCACCGAAGTCATCTGCGGCGTCCCTCAAGGATCCTCACTGAGCCCCACCCTCTTCAACGTCTACATGAGCCCCCTCGCGGCCATCGCACGCCAACACAACCTCAGCATAATCTTCTACGCCGACGACACTCAGCTGATCCTCTCCCTGACCAACGACCCTGCCGCCGCCAGAGCCAACCTGCACGAAGGGATGAAAGAGGTAGCCGAGTGGATGACGACCAGCCGCCTGAAACTGAACTCAGACAAGACGGAGGTCCTCATCCTGGGCTCTTCACCCTCCGCCTGGGATGACTCCTGGTGGCCTCCCGCCCTGGGCACCGCACCCAAACCGACAGACCACGCACGCAACCTGGGCTTCATCCTGGACTCCTCCCTCTCCATGACCAGGCAAGTCAACAACATCTCCTCGGCGTGCTTCAACATCCTACGCATGCTACGAAAGATCTTCTGGTGGATCTCCACCGAGACCAGGAAGACCGTCACCCAGGCCCTCGTCACCAGTCGACTGGACTACGGCAACGCCCTCTACGCCGGCACCACCGCCAAGCTCCAGAAGAGACTCCAGCGGATCCAGAACGCCTCAGCCAGACTCATCCTCGACATCCCACGAACCAGCCACATCTCCGGACATCTGAGAGACCTGCATTGGCTCCCCGTCAACAAAAGAATCACCTTCCCCCTCCTCACCCACGCACACAAACCCCTACACGACCAAGGCCCGAGCTACCTCAACAACCGAATCAACTTCTACGCTCCCCAACGCCACCTCCGATGAGCCAACCACGCCATCGCCGCCGTCCCCCGCATCCGAAGAGCGACTACAGGAGGAAGGTCCTTCTCCTACCTGGCCGCCAAGACCTGGAACTCCCTCCCGACCGACCTGCGCCTGACCCAAGACCACCTCTCCTTCAGGAAGAAGCTGAAGACCTGGCTGTTCGAGCAGTAGCGGCACCCCCTCCCCCCAGCGCCTTGAGACCCTACGGGTAAGTAGTGCGCTCTATAAATGTCTTTGATTGATTGATTGGAAGCGGCGATACGATTTTCGATAGAATGTACAGTATTTTTGATTTGAATGTGAATATGGCTGCGAGAGGCCTGCTGCAGTATTTATGTATTTGCTGTAATATTCCTGTGCAGATCTGTCCCATGTGCTTTGTTCAAATAAAAACAATTAAAAAAAAAGTTTGGTGATACCCCTTCCTATTCCAGGGGTACCATCAAGCTTGAAAAAATGATAAACAAGAAAGACCTCGAAGGGCATTATGGGGCGCTCCATGTTGGGGCAGTAAATTATAAATGGTTGGCTCCAGCCACTGATTTATTATTGACTTTGGTGTCCCATTGCACACCCTTTATGGACCCTGGGAGGGCTTTTCTTCTTAATTAAGGTGAGTGGGGTTCTATGTCCCGAGTTCTTGGATGGCTGCTGCCACAATGTTGGTGACATCCAACCGAATCTCACCCAGAGAGCTGTCAGCCCTACCAACCTTCTGTGGCTTTATATCTACAAAAGTTCTGAGCATTAATTGCTCAAAAATAACTGAACAGTTTCACCCCAAATCTAAAAAAAACGTGTTTCTATTCCATGATCTAGCTTTCTGACAGATGCGCTGCAAATCCAATCAGCAGCTTGGGTTATAGCTGCTGTTGAACGTTCCTATTGCAGAATTACTGTGTAAAACACATTTTGGGGCCCCTCCTATCCCTCCGCCTCCAAATGACGAATCACCCCAGAACTTTCCGTATACAAACTGGATAAAATGTAGCAGTTCTTCTGAAAGTTTCGTAAAGATTCCTTAAACAGCACCGTCGGTATTAGGAACACCGAAAAGGCTTTTACAATGGAAACACAAACCTGACTATTACTACCCCATGGCGAACAGTATTAAAAGAAAGACTTAGGACATACTCTTTTAAAAAATATATTTATTCTAACATTTTTTAGCACAATAAATGATATCCTAAAACAACCACAAGAGGGCCTGGCTCTCCAGATGAAGACTATAGAATAGAACTTCAGCTAGGAGTGATTTAACTAAATATGGTAAGTCATGGATCTAATTGATTTCATGACCACTGAGACTTACAGTTTCTTTTTATTTTGCTCTGCGGGGCTGCTGCACTTTCTGCAGACCCCCACAAACTTGAAAAAAGGCTTGGTGGTGCCCCTGTCCTTTCCAGGTGCCTACCTGGGACACCCACATGTTTAATATGAGTTGGGGGCCCTGGTGAGAGCCCCAGGGCCCCCATCGCCCCAGTCAGCTCTCATTGGCCAATCTTTTTCTAGCTTTTTGGTGGTGCTCCTGTGCCCACCTGGGCCACCGGGGCATGTAAAATAGGGTGGACAAAGTGCATTCTTAGCAGTAAGGATACACCATCACCATTGCAACAGAGTATCCTTTCTGCAAAAAATTAAGTCAGGCCCATAGTCTGTTAAAGAGTTAACTAAGCATATCAAGATGGTTTGGCATCCAATGACTCATGCCAGCCATCTCCTCCTGCCCCTCCTACCAGGACTGTCTAGCAATCAGAGCCTGGCTAACCTAATTGAACCACAAAAAAGGTAATAGAAGGTCGCCAGGAAGCAACACAGGAAGATGTTTTCTTAAAAAAGCATGCTTATAGTCCTCCTCCCAGATCGTATTCATATACAGCCAAGACAGGAGAAGATAACCTCACAACCCAAACAAGTCATTGAAGCAAATCAATTGTGTTGGAGACTCCAATTCAATGACTTTGAAGGAACAACCACTATCCAGCAGCACCCATGCTATGCAAAGTAAATCCACTGGTTCAATTTGCACAACATCTTTATGACAACAACTCTAAAACCCAATATCACTGGCCAGCGTTCTGTCATTTCCACAAAGGCCAAAGTTTGACTTCAAAATTAAATATGGGGGCCAAACATCCACAACCCTAAGAGAATATGCCATAGCTTACAAATGTTAGGGACCCTAATCTACAATTTTACAATAAATAGAGGTATTGTTGAGATCATTTACTGCAGTGGATGCCTTTCTATTATCTTCTGTGGGCAAATCCATCCAAGTGCCATAATACTCTTTTTAGTTAAATGTCACTGCTATATGGACTCTCCTGTTTTTAGGTTGAGCATCAGCACATATGCACTGTCTGCAAGACTTGCTGTAATCACTCGTACATAGTGCAATCCTGTCTGCCACTTGCCATTGGTCCACTTGTGTGTCACCTTTACTTCCGGCCTCCTTATTGGTTGGTGCTCCTAGTACATCTCTTCCATTTTTAAGCCAGGAGCACTGGCCATCTACAGTTTCCTTACACTGTAGTTCTATTTGTATTTTTTTAAGGACTACCTATTTTTTTTACATGGCGGGTGATTTACTCCCAGCCACATATATAACTGGTGCCTTGCTTTGTTTCTTACAGATATACCATGCCTTTCTCTGTCAGTCCGAGGGCACATGAGCCCATCCTCTGAAGCCAGCCCAGGGAGATTCACGGCTCTTGCTCAATGGACTTTGCACTTTCTCTCAAATACTCCATAAAAGGAGAAACTGCCGTCATGGAGCTGCATCAAACCTCGTCACCAGAAGCAACAGTACGAGGACAATGCCTGAGATCACTCAGCAACAACTTCTTCCCAGTGCTTCCTGTTTTCAAGGCCGAGGGGCATGCTCTTGGCACCGGGGTAGGGACCAGGGGGTGCAAAACGTTATCTTCTTTGTCTTATCATACACATTCTGTTGATACCGTTAGTATGTTTTTCATGTTTATTTTTGTCAAGTAGAAACTTCTGGGAGCTCGACATAAATTTCCATTGACTAGCAAAAAAGATGTCAGTAGGCGTTCTCCTCTTTTCAGTAATATATTTGTAACTGTTTCGTGATGATTTCACGTTACATTACGCACACCAATCGAGTCTTCTTGAGATCCTTGGTGCAAGGTTGCTTTCTGCGGCCCACACTACTGTTTTCAATTTATTAAAACAGACGGGCACAAGTAAGAGGTGAGGTGAAGGCATGCAATCAGCAGCACACTGGTACAATCCTGATATCTAATAAAAAAAAACCTCAACTTGAAATTCCCTTGCCAGAGCATATAGGCGGACCTCTCACCAGCCGCTGCCTGGCTAGTGGGACTGACAAATGTCTTTACAGGTCTCATAGAACTGGACGGCAATACAAATACAGGACTCCTGCTCTCAAAGCAGCATTTCCGAAAAGGTGAGTGCTTAATATATGCTGGATCACCACACTGGGGTGATTACATGAGATTTTAAGAAGAAATAAATGTGCGCCTTGTATGAGCTTGAAATCTAGTGTGTGTTACATGGATACTGGGTGGAATAGGCCTCACCGATCAGTGAGAGCCAATGTATTGTACTCTTTTACTTTTGCTCCTGTGTTTTAGACAGAAAGGAGGAACTTCAATGTCTTCTTTATAACTTCAGAAACCTTATAAATGTATTCCTCGGGATGCAGTTTCAGTTTCAGTTTATTTAGTTTTATTCGATTTTTATACAAAATCATAATAGCACAGACATGCGATACTTAAAATCGTTTAAGCACCAAGTTTCATAACATGTGATGCAAGCATAAAAGCGATATTAATAAAGGCAATGTGTTATAAGTAACAAACCATATTTAAAAATTTGGCAGATCAGGTGGTGCACAAATAAAATGATTCCATCGACACATAGTTAAAACAGAGAAAATCCATTACATTTCACAAAATCCGTAACTGTTCTAGTATGTAGGAGGATAAGGTTAACAAGATCAATTTTCAGGAATCAATTTTTAGGCACTACAGGCGGTTCCCATACATTACATGGTCTTCCTCAAAACAATTAAAATTCTTAAGTAAGAAGCCACTGCTTTGACCTCCAGAACTGTTTCCAGCCACTTTAGTTTGCAATACGCTGCCCTACATCCTCTGATTCCCCATTTAATGAAGATTGGTTTCAAAAACCGTTTCCTGGGTGCCTCAAAAAATTTACAGAAAAGAATCGAATGAATGTTCGATTGGGCTGATAGGCAGTAACAAGGACATTTTGCCAGATGTTTTGACCAGTCATTACGGTTGGGGAATGTTACCAGGCAGAAAAAAGTGTCAGCCCGAAACCTGGTCAGTAACATTCTCAAAAAAGGCCTAGGGTCCAGCAGTAAATATGGCTGTGTGCCTGTATGAAAAATAAAAGCCTGGCCCATCTTGGCAGTGAATTTATCTTTTACAGTGAGCCATCTTTTATTATCAAAAAAATCCATAACCAGCTTTTTAAGGACACGCCTTGGGACAGATTCTAAGCACGTTGGGTTCTCAAAATATTCTATATGACCAATGTCTGTTGCCATGGTTTTTATATATGCAAACAAAACAAGTGATGGACCGAATGTGGATCAATGTCACACATTCACCCCAGTCCAAGGATCTGAGCCCAAATCCATCGTTTTTTTGCACTCCACACCACCCTGGGTTAGACAATGGCGATATGCAAATCAGCTCTGACCCTGTGCCCCATGGGAACAGTCCAGTCCGAACTACAAAAGCCATGTCCTTCCCAGAACGGAATCAAGCATCCGAGGACCGGACCGGTTTCGAGGTAACACCTCTCATCAGCCCGGCTACCTTGACTCCAGTGGGTGGAGTGCCTGGGACCCACGTCTGAGCATCCCCAGCGCACTTATGGCAAATTTGCAAACAAAACAAGTGATGGACCGAATGTGGATCAATGTCACACATTCACCCCAGTCCAAGGATCTGGGCCCAAATCCATCGTTTTTTTGCACTCCACACCAGCCTGGGTTAGACAATGGCGATATGCAAATCAGCTCTGACCCTGTGCCCCATGGGAACAGTCCAGTCCGAACTACAAAAGCCATGTCCTTCCCAGAACGGAATCAAGCATCCGAGGACCGGACCGGTTTCGAGGTAACACCTCTCATCAGCCCGGCTAGCTTGACTCCAGTGGTGTGGAGTGCCTGGGACCCACGTCTGAGCATCCCCAGCGCACTTATGGCAAATTTGCAAACAAAACAAGTGATGGACCGAATGTGGATCAATGTCACACATTCACCCCAGTCCAAGGATCTGGGCCCAAATCCATCGTTTTTTTGCACTCCACACCAGCCTGGGTTAGACAATGGCGATATGCAAATCAGCTCTGACCCTGTGCCCCATGGGAACAGTCCAGTCCGAACTACAAAAGCCATGTCCTTCCCAGAACGGAATCAAGCATCCGAGGACCGGACCGGTTTCGAGGTAACACCTCTCATCAGCCCGGCTAGCTTGACTCCAGTGGTGTGGAGTGCCTGGGACCCACGTCTGAGCATCCCCAGCGCACTTATGGCGAATTTGCAAACAAAACAAGTGATGGACCGAATGTGGATCAATGTCACACATTCACCCCAGTCCAAAGATCTGGGCCCAAATCCATCGTTTTTTTGCACTCCACACCACCCTGGGTTAGACAATGGCGATATGCAAATCAGCTCTGACCCTGTGCCCCATGGGAACAGTCCAGTCCGAACTACAAAAGCCATGTCCTTCCCAGAACGGAATCAAGCATCCGAGGACCGGACCGGTTTCGAGGTAACACCTCTCATCAGCCCGGCTAGCTTGACTCCAGTGGTGTGGAGTGCCTGGGACCCACGTCTGAGCATCCCCAGCGCACTTATGGCGAATTTGCAAACAAAACAAGTGATGGACCGAATGTGGATCAATGTCACACATTCACCCCAGTCCAAGGATCTGGGCCCAAATCCATCGTTTTTTTGCACTCCACACCACCCTGGGTTAGACAATGGCGATATGCAAATCAGCTCTGACCCTGTGCCCCATGGGAACAGTCCAGTCCGAACTACAAAAGCCATGTCCTTCCCAGGACGGAATCAAGCATCCGAGGACCGGACCAGTTTCGAGGTAACACCTCTCATCAGCCCGGCTAGCTTGACTCCAGTGGTGTGGAGTGCCTGGGACCCACGTCTGAGCATCCCCAGCGCACTTATGGCGAATTTGCAAACAAAACAAGTGATGGACCGAATGTGGATCAATGTCACACATTCACCCCAGTCCAGGTTTTTATATATTGCAGCCATTTAATATTTCTCACTCCATCTAACTGTAAGCAATCCGAAATAACGGCTCTAATAAGCGATGCCACAAGAGAAGTGGGGAAGATTTAATCGTGTCCTCTATATATGCAATACCCAGTTCTTATTGGCTGAAAAACATAGACATGGATTACGGTGTCGCCAATAAATAAAGGATAAATTCGTTTTCCGTACGTTGTATCTGGCCGGTTTTAACGAAACCCCAGATGCCCGCACCGTAGATGCCAGTAGGGATACATTTGGCTTTATATATTTTCAAGAGTTCTTTTACTGGACGATTGCCTAACTTCCTCGAGAAGTTTATCAAGGCTCCCTTTGCTCTACTGATTGCCAGGTTTCTGGCCTGTAATGCCTAAGACCAGTTTCCCCTACTATCAAAATTTACTCCTAAATATGTAAAACCAGTTGTATTTTCCATTTTTTTCTTATTTAAGAATATTGCCTTGTTAGTTTTTAAGGAGTTGCCACATCTCATGGAATATGTTTTTGAGACAATGATCTCTAGCCCTGTGCGCTCATGTAGTCTGAAAATGTAACCACCACCCTTTGCAGACCAATGACTGTGCATGATATAATTGCAGCGTCGTCTGTGTATAGGAGGATGGGGATAGGACTTTTCCCCACCGCCGGGTAATCACACTCAAAGGACTTGAGGTGCCGTCCCACACTATTAATATATAGGATAAAAAGAAAGGGTGCCAAGATGCACCCTTGCCTTACTCCTCTTTTGATGACAAATTTATCAGAACATGCCCCCACCCTCCTGTACCTTAACCTCGCTCCTGCGTCCCTGTGTAGTTCTTTAATGAATGTTATAATCTGCCGCTCCATGCCTATGTCAGCTAGTGTCTCCCATAGCATGGAGTGGCCTACACCGTCGAAAGGGGAGCTTAGGTCCACAAACGTTACAAAAAGGGTTTCTTTTTTTGCTTGGGTGTATTTTGCGGTCAGCAACGCTAGGTTGAGGCCCTGTTTTATCGTCCCCTTGCCTGCGCGAAAACCGTATTGTAGGGAGGAGATAATCTGATTTTCATCTGCCCATACCTGTAGCCTGTTAAGGACGATCCTGCCTGCTACTTTCATTAAAGCGTCCAGAAGGGATATTGGTCGGTAGCAGGCAGGATCGTTTCTGTCCCCCTTTTTAAAAATCGGCACCACTATGGCCTTTGGCCAAGTTGGAATAAAGCCTGAGGCGTTCACACTATTTAAAACATTTGTTAAAAGAGGTGCCCACAACACTGGTTCGAATTTTTATATGTCAATCGGGACGCCGTCCGGTTCCGGTGCCGTCCCTGGGGCGCTTTCTTTAATGGCCCTCGTTACCTCCTTGTAGTCAAAGACAATCCCCAAAGGGAACGACTCTGGGCTCTCCTGACTGTCAATGGAATTTATGTTCACCCTAATACTAGGGTTTTGTACAAGTTAGAGAAATTTTTAACCGAAACATCTCCTGGTACAACTACATTGATGATGTCTATATCTCTTTCTGAAAAGAAGGGAGCGTTTACTGCCCTCCAGAATATTAATTTTTTGTGTGCCTTTGAGCAGTCTTTGTGGAACCAGCCTTTCCTTTTACCCGAGTGATTTTTATGGGCAGTAGTCAACATTTTCTTTATCTCACCCATGATCTCTGCAAAGGAATCAAGGACTTGTTTGTGGTTTTCAGTGACAGACAAACAAATTAGTAAATGATCAAGAACTTTAGTTGCCAGTTTGTTCAAGAAGATTTTTGGGTCTACTCTCTCCCATTTGATGGTGTAACCATTTGTACCACCTAGGCTTATAGGCATGCAGTAAATCACCTCATTGGGTTGTACCTGTGCCTGGGATGCCAAAGAGACCATTATTGGGTAATGATCACTAAAAGCAAGGTCTAATGTCTCCCAGGACCGAACTAACACCCTATGCCTGCGGGACAGAAGAGTAAAATCAATTGTAGAGTTCACCCCTCTTCCGTTAAAGGTCGGTTTAAAGTCCACCGTTGGGGTGCAAAATTCATTAATAAAGCCCATATCAAACTCATAAATCAAGGTATTTAACAAGTCCCCTATCCCTGAATGAGTAAAGTGGGTCAGCGCTTCTTCCCTGTTTTCCTTCAGAGGACATGTACCCGTGTTATTACCAGTGCAAATAAAACGATCAAAATCGCACACCCATAGGAGAGTCAAATCTCTTCCACCTAATTGTTCTAAAGTTTTTATGTGCCTTCGCAGGTTAAAAATAATGCCAAAAGTTTATGATGGCTAGCTTTTTTAGTCCCGGCCAACTGACTAATAAGACATGGTAATACTCTGCTGAGGTGAATTTGAGAACTGTTATGTCAGATGCGTTTGAGATGTAAGTGCATAACCCACCCTTGTTTCTACCATTTTTACCATTTTTACTTGGAATGGCTGGTGTGTTTAAGGTTCGATAGCCCTTCAGGTGTAACTCATGGACCAGCCATGTTTCTTGGAAACACACAATGTTATATTTTGATATTGTTTCTTGCCATTCAAGATCATTAATTTTATTCCTTAGACCCGCAATGTTCCAGGAAATAGCTAGTTGACCGTTGTGTGTACTCTTGTCAGTGGTGTCAGCCCTTCCCGTGGTACTATTTTTATCAATTTGATTTTTTATCTTATTTAAATACTTATAACCTGGGATTTGAAAAAGTTTACAATCCCTCACAGTCTTATTACTACCGGGTGGCAGTCAGTCGACCCGCTCCATCCCCATGAGTGAAGAGAAGCGGTTTGAGGTGGCACTGTTGAACATGGGAGGCACATCGATACATGTACTTTGATTTCCCGGTCTCCAGGGGTTACCCACCAGCGCTTTGGGATTAAAGTAACTTAAATCTTTGGTGGAGATGCCTCCCTCATAGCCCCCCGTGAACCAGTCTCTGATATAATTTGTCGCCCTGCGATCCATAAATTTTTTCATAATTGTGTCCCCAGGTACATCCTTCGGTCTTCTTCCTACCCAATCTAACCTTCTAACATGTAAAATTTCACCGTCTAGGTTGGGAGGTAATGACCTGTTAACTTTTAGCCAGTGCATGACCTTATTCTTAAGGGTCTGGTAGCCTTCAAATGTTCCTGCTGTCAACTCTGGTACCCCTGTTAAAACAATTACAAAAGGTTCAGCCTCCGGTGGGAGATCTATATGCTGGGCAGGCCCTGTGATCTGTTTATCTTTGTGGGTAGTCCTCTGTAAGTTACCCAGTATTATGTTTAATAAATATGAACCCTCTTTGATGATAGATTGTTGTTTCGCATGTTTCTTCCTGCAACCTTGTCCCTTCTATTGTTACGTTGTTGCCTAGGATTTGATACACACAATTTGTTTTCCCTGTCCTAGGAATAATATTATTTCTCACTCAGGGGGTCCTTGTCGTTCACATATAGTTACCCAGTATCTCCTGACCTTTCGTGTTTACTCGCCTTTTGTCTAATGTTTTCCTAGGATTGGTGAGGTTAGGAGCAGTGTTTGTAGTGTGTTTACCCATAGTAATGTTATCATGGGCTTTAGACTGCGACTTACTATTAGTTGCATTATTAGGGGCCTTGGGCGATGTCCTCGGCTCTAATATGTTCGGGGTATGTCTTTTATTTGCCATATCTTTAAGTAAATTTGAGTTTGCAATCCCCATGTCTGAGATGGATCCTAATTGCTCAGTCATACGTTTAACCCTCTCGATTAGAGGCAGGAGCAGCGATTTAATTAGTTACTCGATGTTGTTCATTGACACTTGCTCAAGGCGTGTATTTAAATGGCCTTGAGTGGCTTCACTTATTTCTGGGCCTTTAGATGTATTAGGAGTCCTGTCTGCCCGACAAGCTTTAGCTCGGCTTCCTTTATGCTTTGCCCCACCCTTCTTTCTTTTCATGGGAATGGCCGGCCCTAATTTTCTAATACTGGTAGGCTTTTCTGGGACTTGATTACCAGAAATTATTAGTGTTGAATCTTCCGACGAAGAAGGAGATTTTGAACCCAGACTTATGTAAGTACTAGAGGGGTCCCGTTGAGTCGCTAAGGTTGATGGGAGATCTTGTTGTTGTAGGGGTATGCCTATAACACTAGTTGGTTCGGAACAAGTACTGGCATACGTGGGGGGCTGATTGAATAGTCCCTAAAAATGAGCGTTTTCTCTGCCATTCTAAGGATATATGCTGCTCAGTTAACATCATTTTTTTTTCTAATACTGAGGTGGCCCTTGTAATAAACGCATCCAGGGTCCCTTGGACAGAGCCTCCTGTTAAAGATTTTTGGCCTAAGTTCAAGATATTAGTCATGATATGTACAGTAAATACAATACAATGAACAAGGGAATAAGAAGCAAAACGCCTTACTAATGGTGCTTCGAGTCTTGCTTTGTGGACCTAAGTGAAAGTCAGACCAAAGGGGGATGGCCCAGACGGCCACAGATGGCCCGTCCTCTGCCCGGGCTCCACCTGGCCCGTCCCACGTGCATCCCACAAGGCGGGAGACAGCGCTCTGTTTTAAAGCGCCTTCGGGCGTGTTTGTGGGCATGGGCTTGGTGAGGGCTGCTGGGGCTTGTAGTTTAGAGCCTCACCCCCTCTGCGGCCGCACCCGATGTCCAGCGGTGCAGGCGGCGGGGGAAGCGTCAGCAGGGCAGATAGCAGCAGGTAAGGGCCCACAATCTTTAAAAATGCACCACGGTTTGTTCCGGCAGTTTGAGAAGAGCAACCCGCTCGACGGGAGACAGCACACTGTTTTAAAGCGCCTCCGGGTGCGTTTGTGGGCGTGGACTTGGTGAGGGCTGCTGGGGCTTGTAGTTTACAGCCTCTCCCTCTCTGCGGCATCACCCGATGTCCAGCGGTGCAGGCAGCGGGGGGAAGCGTCAGCAGGGCAGATAGCAGCAGGCAAGGGCCCACAATCTTTAAAAATGCACCAGGGTTCATTCTGGCAGTTTGAGAAGAGCAACCCCACAAAATGATAGTTTCTTTAATGGGGCACCCTGGGATTTCTGAATGATATAGTTGACTTTTTATCACATTTTTTTTATAAGAACAGCAATCATTGCTATGTTTCAAAATCGCCATTCACCAAAATAGAAAAGCCACAAGTAAAGGAATGAGAATATAAATAATTGAACTGAGTGGCATTAGAATACAAGTAAATGTTATCACTGAATCTAACAAAAATATTTAGGTATCAAAGACACAGAAGAAAGGAAATTCAGAGATGTTTATTCATTGACTTTATTGCAAATATTTGAGGATTAAAACATTGAATAAACAGATACATTTTGTTACCTCCATTCTTGCGACCTACTGGTCGATCATTTCACAGTTCCACTTAATACTAATTTTCCAAACAGGGGACCTGAATCCTCTATTGAGGTTTCAGATCTGATTTGGGGTCTTTCTCACTCAAATGTTATTTTCTGGCTGTAGCTCGGACACTCCATTCAGCTAGCTGATGGCTCAGATAGCAGTTTTCATGGTAAGACTGCGCAGACATCTAGCTGAATCTCCTTTTTGATCTCACGCTAGTATATGCAGGTTACTGATTTCAATATCTTTCCACAGATATCCTAACGAAGGCATTCGCCTCACTGGTAAGCCCTTTCCGTAGAGCATCTATGGTTTTTCTGCCCTTATGCTCACAAACAGCCCCAGTTAATCGTACCTCCCCCCCTCTCTTAGATTTGCGGTACATAGAATTGGACTCATTGAACCGGTAAGAACCTTGCCTCTTGCCTGGTAGGGTTAAAAAAGTCGCCCGATTTTTCAGTGACCGAACCTAACTTTCCACCCGTTTCCTTTTTTTCCCCCTCCCACCGCCCGCAATTATTGGCAGAAGACAGCACTATTTCGCCGTCTTTGCTTTATTCCTTACAAACCCACTCACTCGGTGAGCTTGAATTGACTCACTTTCTTGCAGTTCCGTCGTTTTCCGCGACCTCACCTAGTATAATGTCGCCTAAATTCACACACCTTTTTGCGCAACAACTAATCACTTCATCTTGTTTTATTAAGCATGAGCAAGCCTGTAACACCATGTGGACGCCGCTCCTTCCACCTCGTTTGAAAGCACATTGCCTGTTCTGAACATGTTTTACACCCCGCTGCCGATGACACTTTGGCATGGTATGAGTCATGCAATGTTTACGCAGTTGCTGTAAAGGTCTTACGTATTTACATGCTTATTCTTTTATGTTTCCCTTTTCTTCCTTAATATGTCTTGACAAAGTATGGCACATTGTTTTCCATGCAGTGAAAAAGTCTAGTTTGTTAACTCTTTAGGCAAATATTTCTTGTCCTGAGGATAAACCAATATTGTTTAAGGTTCGAAACGTCGTCGACCTGAAATGCACTAAATGCATAGTTGACACTAATTTTACATGCATATGTGTATTAATGTGGATTGTCTGCTGTATGATTTATAATATTCAGACGACCTATGTTTTGCCTACTTAAAAAGTGTTCCCTTGTTTGTGGTTCTCTAGTGTGTTAGCCAGACATTGGCTGGTGTCCTGCTTCCATCCCACTCCGTGTTTTATTGTTCCATGAATTTTTCTATCAAGATAATAAATTGTCCGGCTGGGTATTTCTCATAATAATATAGTTCCATTTGGTCTATATTTATTTTTCTCAAAAATCCCCCCTTTGTCTAAGGACCGTTGTCTTTGAAAATTAGGCTCAGATAGCAGTAGCAATTGTTCTGGTTCCAAGCAGAAGTGTCCAAAGCAAGGATACGATGAAGATTGAGATCACAGCTCCTGGCTGTCATCAGCCTTTCTGAGTAGTTATTATACACAAACAAAAAGCACATCCCTGCTTAGAAACGTTGACACCTTTAACAAGAGAAATGTATGACCTACCCCTTACTTCTACCATCTACCATTTGTAATCATTAAGATCTAATCAGTAGCCCTCTGCTAAAAGGACGTCAAATAAGTTTGGGGTAGCCTTTTCTCCATTCTCCATCATTTCAGGTCTCCACCCTCTATCCAAGGGATGCTGGCAATACAATCCCACTGTACAGGTAAGCTATCTGTACACTCCATCATAAAGTCACACAAAATGCATTCCACTGGTCCATGCACTAAGACGTTTTTCACATAACCAATGTTACTACTGCACACTTAGGGGCAGATTTACTAAGGGCTTGTGTTGCCCTTGGGTCAAGCAACAGGCTGCAAGACAACACAAGCCCTTAAATGAAATTTCTAAGCCATGCAAAGCCACCTTGCATGGCTCTACATGACTTAGTAAATCCAGTGTAATGCACGGCTGCGCAAATCGCTGTCTTGCCTTCCATGGATGTAGCATGGGCGATCTCATGCATTCACCAATGGATTTTGAAGCAATCCTAGATTTACTAGGGTGGGTAAACCTGGGATTGCTTCAAAATTATACACCTTTCCAAGTGAGGCATAATGAAGAGAAAATCCATATTGCTCCTTGTTTCTTCCTCTTTCTATGTGTGCTACATTCTGCAGAACAAATAGAAGGAGGAAATTACTCAAAGGATTGTTTTTGTGAAGGAAGATGCTCTTATCTACTTCTCCCTGCTGTTCCTGTTCTCCTAGGGCTGGCACTCCTCGTCTTTCTTGTTTGGATCATCCTGATTCTTTTTGTCTTGGTCCTTGTGGTCTACTTGGTACTGCCTACTCTGATCTTGATCCTATATATTAGGCGTTCTTGGGCTGGGTCTGCTCATTTTGGTCATGCTCTGGCTCATCTGTCCTCGTTGCTCTGTTTGTCCTGATTCTCCTAATCCTCAGCAGTCTAGTCCTAATATCCCAGTTTTTAGTTATCCTGCCCTGTTTAAACTTAAGTTCCTGGGCCTCATGTATTCACCTCTCTAGTCGGCCTAGCCCTGTTCCTTTATTTTGCTTAATGTAATCCTTCTAATCCACCTAAACCTCTCACATTATGTCCCTGGTCCTAATGGCCGTAGCCTACCTTCTTCTGGCCTGAATAGTTCTCTGGGTCCTCCTCCAACATGTCATGATATTCTTGGTAGTGGTCCTCCTGCTTGTTGTCATCTTGGACTAACTTGTCCAATTCATCCTTGTTCAGGTCATCCTGTGCTTAACTGTTCTTAGCCACTAAGCTTGGTCATCATGGCTCAGGTTATGACTCTAGCAATCTAATGAACTGAGAATACCTTCAAAATCAGCAGGTGAACAGAAAACCTAAGTGTTCACCACTACTCATGGACTCGTGGATCAGTTTCCAATGTTTAAGGTCAATCCCAATCAGATCCATGATATATGATTTCATGGGTAAGAGTATGGAATAGCATTAGATCAGGTTATTCACAAAATCAGATTAATATCTCGGAACAAGAAATTCTCGAATTACAAAGTTTAGGTTTCGAATGGTATTAGTATCTTACCATACATAGGGCTTGATCTAAGATTGTGGTATTGCTATTCTTACTGTGTGACATTACTACATTGTAGTGACATTGCTTCCATAGATGTTCATGGAGATGTAATCATTCTTACCATATCTCATTTGGAGCCCTGGGAGGTATAGGTGGCACCATGCACACTGAGATTGCTGCCTATATTTTATTATCTTTACTGCCTGTCAGCACAACTACTACACGTCACTAGGTCATTGTTTGGAGAGCCATCTGTGGAGTGTATAGCTCTCAAGTGAGAACTGGTAAACAAGACCATAGAAAGAGTTTTCTTTGACAGAAGGCACTAACTCAAACAGTACCTCACCTGTTGATTGTTTGGGCAATTCCTTGACACAGGGCATGATGACCGCTGCTGCTGGAGCACCATTTTCATCTCACCTGTTGCTGAATGCTTATTATAATTAAGTAGTAAAATTGGCTCCACCATAGAAGATACACAGATTACAGGGAATTAGAAGTAGTAGATAATCTCTTTGAAGCATGAGTTATGGAAATCTTTGAAGAAATTATGTGCTCATATAGGGTTCCAGCAGGGTAATTCTGTACCTATGGCTACTACACTAGAGTGGTGTGACTGATATAGGAGTCTGAAGAGAGGTAACTTGTAACACAGGCTTTGACACATTCACTATTTGCATTCGGGGCAGATGCAAATTGGTGATGTTATTGTACAAGGCTTTGTTTACCTTTTTTAGAATTATCCTGATGGTCTCAGAGAAAGATGGCCCAGAGTTCAAGAATTTGTGCTTTCTCTGTGTAAATTTAAATTACTGCTAGCTTGTCATATGTAGGCTTCTAGAAATGCATAGTTCAAACTACTACAGTATAATTAACTGCACAGAACATGATGTGGGCCTATTGCAGTATTAAGTAATTCTGAGTGAAAGTTGCAAATATGTAACAAATGGTAACTGGTAGGACTGGTTAGCAAATGCCCTGACCTAAGAAAACCAAAACTCTGAGTAAATTTGTAGCTCTGGCATTATTTCTGGGGAAAAACACGTGGCTATGCAGGAATTTCTCAAGGCATCGGACAGAAAAAAGGTCACAACACTTGTTTAGAAAGCATACCAGATGTTACAATGAGGGGCGATACCCCACATGTGTTTCCACTAATGACCTCACTAATGACATTACTGATGACATCATCAAGTGGCTGGATAGTTTGAAATATGCTTATTACACTGAAATGTATTTTGTAAATCATATCTACAAATAATTTTAGTAATTAATTTAGTGTGAGCATTTTCAGCATGCCTGGCAACCTTATGATGCTTGCATGTCTGGATGGAGTTGGATCTTGGTTAACAGTTGTTCACATGATAAAGGCTATCCATTGCAGGGCTTAGTCCATGTAATGAGGTTTGAGAGTCTGGAGATAGTGGCCTCTCCGTGATAACTTGTGAAGGGTATGGGTAGTACGGGCTTGACAGCTGATGGAGCTTCAGTTTCTGGAAGGAGAGTGTTCGCTTAGGACTTTTGAGCAGTTCTGTTCAGGGTGAAGGTTGTATGAACATGAGGTGCACCACCTAAGGGACCTTGAATGTTTAGATTGATTGGGTTCTCTGTAAATATGTGTGTACAGAGTACAGGTTGTGTATAGTAGGCTTTTATTCACGTAATTTGACTTGGATTTCAGGAGGTAGTGGTGTGTCCGTGAACAATTGTCTACATGTTCTATGTAATAAGAGCTTGCCACCTAAGAGTGCTAAATGATCTGGATAGAGTGGGCTCTCTGTGAACAGATGAAAAGTCTATGTGTAGCGGGAGCTTGACCTCCGAGGGGGTTGGTTTTCTGTGACATATTCGGTACAAGGTTAAGGTTATATGAAGTAAATTGGGAATTATCCAGTGTTTTCTTTCTATTTTGCATATATATATATACATATATATATATATATATAAGTTTTAGGGGTGTTATAGTTAGCTGGACATTTCACTCATACAAAACCATTGAAATTGCTCCTATATAGTTAGTTGTACTAACTATATTTCGCGCACCCGCAATCCACTGCTGATGATGTCACATATTACATCATTCATGACATGGTCAGTCACATCACTGATGACATCTCAAATGACATCAATGATGACATCACTGATGACATCATCCAGTAAATGTGGTTTGCTTCGTTATTTAAATATGCATTATATATATAGCAATTTGCATTGAAGTATGAGTGGATACATAAATATAAATATTTGGATGAAGGACTTTAACAATGTATAGTGTCTCACTAAATATAGTGAATATTGACCAAACTGTGTGAATATCTGTATCACTTTGTCAGTTGTTGTGTAAACTGGTTCTCCAGTTGGTTACCAGCTATGTGAAAGTCTATATTAGTTATTGATTAGTTAATTGAGTATTTGTATGGGAGAGTGGATGTGTGTGTGGTTCGGTGGAGGGTGTGTGACTGCCCAAAGATGTGTGAATAGTTGATTCAGTAGATATATGAAGTTAAAACTACATGTTCTAACAGTTGTTTGGGTGAGTGGATATCTTTATGGGTGTGGTGGTGAGCAAATATATTTCTCAATGGTACATGTCCAACAAACTAGAAAAATAAAAGGCAGTGTATGTGTCAGTTGCTTTATATAAATAAGTATACATAAGACTCAATGATTGTGTGAGTGACTGTATGGATAACTGTATACTTGTAATAATGATTTTATAATGTACTAAATATGACTTACTATCTAAATGAATAGATGAAGTGGTGTTTATATAAGTGTGTAGCTAAGTAAGTATGTAAGTATGATCCATTGTTTGCATAAGTGAGTAGGATAACTTCATATGTGAATAGGTTGTGTGCTGGTGTGTAATGTCGATATAGGTGTATAAGTATTTTTGATAGTGTTCTTTGTTCATTGACAGCATGTATGAGTGAATCTACAGGTAAGTGATTAGATGTGTGTATACCTCTAAGAATCAATGAGTGGGTTTTTAGATACTTGTATTGTTGTGTCAATGGATTCAAATATGGTACTCTGTATTTGACAAAGAGTGATGAAAGATTTTACTAGTGTATGAAAAGGTGTATGTGATTGTCATGTTGATGATGTCAGCGCAAAATGAGGGGAATGTGAGGGGAATGTGCTTGGCCGATGGGTTCACCTCACATGCACACTGGGTGCTGATATGGGTCTGACGCAACTCTGACATTACACCTACAATGGTACAATCTGACACAGACAGTAGATTTGTGGTTGGGCACTGCAGACAAGGACAGTTTGAGGTAATACTAATAAGAGTATACAGCCTGAATTACGACAACCCACAATTTTAACATGCATCATACAATAAAATGTCAGCATACAGCCATATACCACACATATGGGGAGTGCGGTTTTACTGCATGCTGACCCCTGAACTGGACAGATCCAATGGCCCAACACAAAGACCTGCTGCGGCGGCATAAGCTATCACTGCTAAAGCCGAGACTAGTGTGCTGGTGGACTTCTGGTGACAAACTAACCCCCAAGGCAGAGAGTAAACACATTATTCTGCTGTTTATGATGTTCACACATGCATTGATTATTAGCTAATATTCCATTCTCTAATGCCACACCTAGAGGCTCTCGAACACCTCCCCAGAACCTACTCTGACCACTCCCCAGTGCAGCTAACTCTGTGTGTTAAGGGTATGCAGCCAAGGATGGTGCCATGGAGGTTCCCACAGTACTCACTACTGGGCCCAGTGTTTCGTGATGACCTTGCACAAGCAATTGATGAATACTTTGCCACTAATACGGACAGTGTTACTAAAATACCCACGCCTGGAGAGGCCTTCAAGGAGTATATTTGGGGCATTACAATTTTGAAACATACGGAAGTGCTGCACTCGATTTGGGGCTGAATGCGGAAATTAGAAGGGGAGGTAAAAATATTGGAACATAAACTGACACGGGGATCAGTCCCGACCTTGCAGGCCCAGATTTAGCTGCTCTTGAAGAATAAAATGAGCTAGTCTAAGCTGAGATCATGCATCTCGGGAAATACACCACTGCCAGGGCTATATGGGGAGGGAGAGAGACCTGGCGCCACATTGGCAACCCTGACCCGACTAAGCAGAACTATAAATGAAGTGCTTCAAGGGCAGGGGGTAACGATGAGCCTATTGTCAGAGTTCTGCAAGTTGTCGATAGAATGTGCGAATATTACTCTGACCTTTACACTTCCCTCAGACTACTTAACCCACATTAAAATGCAGTGGCTCACTAATGAGGATAGGGAGAAACAGATAGCTCCTCTCCGCCCTACAGAAATAGTCATGGCACTGAAGGGGATGACTAGTGAGAATGTGCCTGGAACTGCAGGACTTACTGTGGCCTTCTATAAGACATACCAGGACAAGCTGATTCCCCATCTGGTGAAACTCTTTGTTGAGATGGCTTGGGATGGCACCATGCCTGTAACAATGTGTGAAGCAATGTTGATAGCTATACGAAAACCAGGGAAGCCTGTGGAGCACTGATCTTCTTATCAACCCTTCCGACTACTAAACACTGATGCAAACATTTTCACTAAAATATTAGCAAATAGATTAGCTCCCCTGCTCCCACCAATTCTCAGACCTGAACAATCTGGGTTTGCTCTTGTATGAAGCCCGACCCATAACCTCAGAACTCTGTTTGGTGCCATCACATTAATCAACCTGGCGGTTCATGTTGCAGAAGTGTTCGTCAATGCCAAAAAGGCATTCGATTCTGTAGAATGGCCTTTTATGATGGTGGTGCTGCGTCATGTGGGGGTAGGGGAAGTTTATATTGAACTAATACAAGGCTTATACATGAATCCCATGGCACGACTGTAAATGAACGAAACACTGTCAGCCCCCATAGCAATCATGCGTGGGACCCGACAGGGTTGCCCACTCTCCCACCTGATATACACACTTGTGGCAGAACACTTGGCGCGCAGGTTAAGCGAATATCACTCACACCGAGTCATTAAATTCCCCAAATATAATCTATTAATTTCGGCATAAGCAGATTACACCCTGCAGTATGTTAGAAATCCCAGGCAAAATTTGGCGCCAGTGCTGCAGGAGATAGTGCATTTTTGTGAGCACTCGGGACTGAGAGTCAACTGGGAAAAATCAATGAGATTCCCGCTCAAAGCCTCTACTATACCCACCCAAACCGAATTCCTCCTTGTTTGGACTAACGAACCATTGCAATACTTGGGAATACAGGTGCATTCATATCCTGATACGGTAATCAAGAAAAACTATGGGAAGCGGTGCAGCATCTGACTGAAGCAGTAGATTGCTGATACTGCTGCCTCTCTAACTACTGGGCCGTATAACACTTATGAAGATGATTGTTCTCCCTAGATTTCTCTTCCTATTTGCAAACATACCGATACTGCCCCCAAGACTAGTGTTTTTACGTTACGCACTTCATGATCCGATTAGCTTAGCAGAGAACCAACCACGCATAGGTTGGAACACACTGACCCTACCCTACATGTGGGTAGACTAGACATTCCAGACTTAGAAAAATATTACAGAGCTGCGCAGATTTTGCACACTTTTTATTGATTTCACGGACCCCATGAGTTGCCACACGTGTATTTGCAAAGAGAAGCCGCTGCTCCGATATCACTCCCACGCCACCTGCTCACTAGGGCATGGAGCAGGTTTCAAGTGACTGACAACACAGGCAGAATGAGTTATCTAATTCAGTGAGTGACAAATGAAAGGCAGGCCCCACTATTGTATTCACCAAAGCTCCCCAGAGAATGGTGCACTTGATTTCCATTAAGCTCTTATGGTGCAGTAAAGCGAGAACTAAAGCATGCAAAAATACATACTGTGGGGGACTTTTTCAAAGATGAAATCCCGTGACCCTGGGGAGAGATCCTAAATTTGTATCTGGCGCGCCATTAAGCATCACATATAACTGTCATAGAGCATGCCAATTGCTGTGTATGATATTGAATGTGGACAAGACAGAACCACCTGAAACACTCCCTCTAACATCCCTGTTGCAGACAACTTCCCCAGCACATACAATCTCTATATTGTACAAATTGTTGCAACAAAATGATGACTTGACTAGTAAGAAGACAGGAAGACATGAGCATAACAATAAGTGACAAACAACGGACCTATTGCTACTCGGCGATTAAGACCATATCGTAAAACCGCAGGCATTGACTAGTGTACTTCAAGTACCTCAATAGAGTATAATACACCCCAGCCCGATTATGTTGATATGGGCTGCAAGAGGATGATCAATGCTCAAGATGCGGTGCTAGGAACGCTGGGTTTAGTCACCTTGCTTGGTTATGCCCAAGAATACATGCATTCTGGTTAGAAGTAATGGCAGAATTACAGGTAGTGGTAGGACAGACCATACCAAACCCCCACACTGGCACTACTTGGACTAGACTCTGAGATGCCAAATCTGTATAGGAAATTAGTGACAATGGGCATGCTGCTAGCTAAGAGACGTATAGCGATGTACTGGATGAAGGGCTTGATACCGACAATTTTGGAGTGGTGCGCCGTTATGACTTATTGCAACACCCACACAGACACGTTTAATGCATTGATGCCAACTCTGAGCAGACCCAGAGATACATAGTGTCCTTTTAAGGCTCATTTACATAGCAAAGTGGGAAGTGACATTGAAACTGATTGTCAACAATCCGGAGGCAAGGAGAGTGAGACTTTGGGATGCAGTCAATCGACAATGGGATGAAATGCAATATGGCCATTTGGTGGGGTACTGCAGTTGAAATGTAGCTCAATAAGTGACCTCGTGTAGGTTATTGTGCAAGGTCCTGTTTAGATGAGAGCTTCCCAATTGCCATAAGTACATGTTTGATATATGCTTATATTGGTTAATATGCCAACAGCACAAAATGTAATTTACTTGAAAATGATAAATAACGATAAAATAAAAAAACATTAAAACATTGTTATTATTAGTCATTTATAATGGCTGAGTTGTGAGGAGCTCCTGCCAGAAGCTTCAAGGCTAGGGATCACTTTATGGCAAAAAATCCCTGAGAAAAGCCCCTATAGAGCAACCACCACCTCGGGGATCTGAAGGCAATGATCCCAGGATCCTCCAGGGCCTATCCAATTCTATTGCCGACAGAAGTGATGCCAACTGCAGTAGCACTCAAAATCAAGAAAGATTGCGGCCAACGACAACCCAGTAAGATGGCCGAGTGCATGGTTGAGCCGCCAAAAAGCAACTGAGGGGATACAGGCTTGGGATCAGCCTTCAAGTGTAAATACACAGCTGTCACCTACCTTCCGGGCACTGCAACTGCTCCTTTGCATCACCTCCTCGTCCTGTCTTCCCGTCCTAAAAAGTGAGCAGCTAGTCTGCTCCACAGAAACATAATACCTAGCAGAGCTTTTTGCACTTCCTCCAACATGGTGCCACCATCAGGTGACAATAAAGGGGTAAGTGCATCAGAGAACATCCTGTTCTTTTTTTTTTCTGTCTTCGCAGTTTACTGATGTACTAGCAGGAGCTGTTGGGGGTAAGTTTTTTCTCCCTGTTTTTCTTCCGGACCCTGCCTCCCCGGAGGTTTTGGTCCTCCATTCTTTGGATCTGCTGGGGCTCTCCGCATCTCTTTGGTGCGGACCTGTGGTTTCCAGCAGGTTTATTCCTTCTTTCTCACTTCCGGCCTCTCTGGGAGGGGTCTTTGCCCTTCCTTGTCTACCATGAATCATTGGGTCGAGGGGGCTGTTGTTTCGGCCTCTGTGTCTACGCTCTGTCCTCTCCCTCCCCCTTGTACTAATTGTACTGGGGGTGTCTCCTCCTCCTGGGCCCTGTTCGAAGGGACCTCCTTGGGGGACGTTTGTTTTGCTGCCGCATGGGCTTCTCCCCATCTTTTGGTTTCCTGTTTTCACCTTCAGTTGGGGTTGGCAGCCTCGGTTGCCTTTGGCACTCGTGTTTTGTCTGCTGTACATGGTTTCTCCTTTGTACTGCTTTGTGTTGTTTAAATGGCCCTGCTTTTTGTATTTCTGGTCTGTTTTCTTACATTCACTGTGTGCTTAGGTATGGGCTCACTGATAAGGAATGGGACGGGAAGACAGGACGAGGAGGTAATGCTCGGTTACTCACCGGTAATATTCATTACTCCGAGTCCTGGTCTTCCTCTCCCATTCCTGAGCCCTTCCCGCCCTCCCTGGTTTTGGTTGATTGTTTTTCTTTTCCAGGTTTTCTTTGGTATTCTTAGGATGTTCTCTGATATACTTCCCCCTTTATTGTCACCTGATGCTAGCGCCATGTTGGGGGAAGTGCGAAAAGCTCTGCTATTTATTAGGTTTCTGTGGAGCAGATTAGCTGCTCACTGTTAAGGAATGGGACGGGAAGACCGGGAGTCTGAGTAATAAATATTACCAGTGAGTAACCAGGCATCTTGCTACAACTGCATCTCACCGGCTTAAATGAAACATGGATGACCTGCAAAGCGGTAACCCTGGCACGCTTACCGTAACAGCCACCTTGATGCCCGAGGCGTTTCCCTAGAAAAAGGGGGGAGAGAGCACTGAGACCCTTTCTGACACTCTCATTTCCCCAAGCAGTTCACAGATGAAACAGAAGAGAGCAATACGTTCCCGACTGCCACCCTCTTATGCCTGTGATCTCCTCTCCTGCAGTCCAGCCACCAGAAGTAAGCTTCCTCCCCAGATACGTGGTTGGGGTCTACAGGGTCTGTGAACCCCATTGAGTGATAGAGGTTCATGGGGCAGTGGACCGTGGATGGAGTCCTCTATCTTGGTGGTGAAACTTGAGCAGGAACGCCATATGCAGTCTGTCTTTGTCACTGGCGGAGGAACAGCAGCCTGTTTTACACCTCACACGGACTTCAGAAACCCACTCATGCTCCCCCAACGCTACCCCTGCACACCTGCATCTTATTGGTGGGGATGGTAAGTGCGAGGCAGCCATGTTGTCCCCCTCTACCCACCATCCCCGCTGCCAGCTTACTTCAGCTCGGAGAGCAAAACCCGTCCCTGGTACTGCAATACCACTCATGTTCACCCAGTGGGGTGGGGGCAAAGGTAGAGAAAATAGATGAAGATGTCTAGACCCTCACAAAAAAGATCAGATCTGCTAATAAATTACATTATATATGATGCTGGGAATGATGAAAAGGGAAGGAACAAGAGGCAAAGCCAGAATGCAGTAACAACTGAAGATCATGAGGTGAGCCCAATTCTACCCCTTTCTGGCTTGACCCACCCCAGCCCGCTAGAGGGTTTGCCACATGACTCTAAAGAGACTGCCTTTGTTCTGGGCCTAGTTGCCATGACTGACCCCTAGTGTCACCCTATTGGTGCCTGCCTGCGGGGCCTGAATGCTTGATCCAGCTACTGTAGGCTCAATTCCTTATCCCCCCTACCCTTCGTGTACACAGTCACATGTATCTGCGTTTATTCAATGTAACCGCTTCCATTTCAAAAGTCATGTGTATGATCTAGCAATGCTCACAATATATTTCTCTGTATGTTGCTGTTTTGTATTAGCTCCTATCCTATGTAATTGTATCTCCACATATGTAACTTGTGCAACTGTTGCTTTCCCAACTATGTAAAGCGCTCTGATACCTTCGGGTCAAGTTCGAGCTATTTAAAACTCAACAAATACATTTAAAAAAAGAATTAAATAAGGAAATAAAACCACATATTTTCTTGCAAACAATATTACCTAAAAATCAATATTTGTGTCCGTGATATTTCTGCATCACAATATTAATTAGTCACGATATTCAAAACTCAATATTTCTGTAGTTCGATATTAATGATCCGATATAATGTCCAACAACGAAGTCTAGCACTACACATAGAATTCTCACTGAATTTAGCTAACTGAATTTAACTCGGTGGGAAACATCTTTTAATCTATTTGATGCAAATGAGGGAAAAAAAAGCATAGTACTTTAAGAAACTCCTTAATGATAGACAACAACAGTGATTAAAGAAACTTTTGGATAAGGAACAATTTTTGTTCAGCAGTGTGGTTTATTTTTAGCAGCCTGCTAATATATCAGTCTGGAAGAGGACCTGGGACCATTGCCAATAGACATTGCTTGAAGCTTTAATTTTACAGGAAGCATCATCGGGAACCGTGAAGTTGTGAAAATCTGCTTTTTTCTGTAAGTTACTTGATTTAACTAAATGACAAATCTTTGTGGTGTCTACTTCCTGCCTTTCTGTGCAGCCAGAGTGTATGTGTCTAGAATGTTAGTATGAGTGATGATGTCATAGAGTGTTGGATGCATGGGTGACTGTGAGTTTAGGGTTGGGCTGAGCAGCAAGGAGGCTGCTCCTGTTGGGGTTTGTTACTTTGTTCCTTTCTGTACCTTGTACATCATTACTTAATAAACCTTCTGAAGACACCACTTGGACCGGACATACAGTCAATTACTACATATTTTTTTGTTTTCTTTGTAATATTTTGAATTGGCTTGCATTCCAAGACAAAATTGTATTGTTTCTTTTTCTGGAGTTGTTTAAAGCGCGAACTTGACCCACAGGTTTCAGAGCGCTTTACATGAGCACCAGTTGCGTTACAGATGAACACATTCATTTTTGTTAGGCACAGGGAGAATAAATGATTTGCCCAGAATTACAAGATATTGAGCATCCCTTGCCAAGACTCTAACCCGTTTCCCTTTTTTCAAGGTCGCCCGCTCTAGCCCTCAGGCTACATCCTCTCCCAAAGTACATTGGTATTCACTAAAATCGCAATTTTACATTACAGATATATGGGTAGATGCATCAACGTTGTCATTTGCGATTCCTTTTTTGCGAAAAATAAGGAATCGCAAATAAGGAATCGCAAATGGCAATGCATCATTTATTTCGCAATTTTATTGAGATTCGGTAAAAATCGCAATTTTTACCGAATCGCAATAAAATTGCGAGTTTCAAATAGCGAATTTGCAATTCCCATTCATTCCTATGGGCTGAAATGCCAATAGGAATGAATGGGAATTGCGAATTTGCAATTTGAAAATCGGAATTCAACAAAGCATTTCAAGGGTGGAGAGGGGAGTCCAAAGGACCCCCCCCCCCCCTGTACCCATGAAATGCACTTTTACATGTAAGTTACATACACACATGTCCTAAGGACATGTGTGTCAGTAACTTAACAGTTTAAAAAATGCATTTTTGTGCTTTTTTAAACAATTGTGCAAATTACCATGAGGTTCAAACTTGTGGTAATTTGCACTTGCAATTTTAAAATTCGCTAATTTTTTTACAATGATGCATTCCATTTAAGGAATCGCACAATTGCGATTCCTTAAATGCAATCGCATTTAAGAAATTCGCAAAATTAGCAAATTTTAACAAAAAGTAATGATGCATACCAAAAAGCAAACGGCCGATTTTAAGGAATCGCACCGTTTGCGACTCCAAAAATGCTTGATGCATCTGGGCAAAAATGTTTACATTTTGGAAATTTTAACTTGTGTAATTGATTGTAAAAAATTTACATTACAATGGAAGCATGTTTGAATATTTAAGGAATTAATTAAAAGGGGGGTGTAGAGTAGTGAAAACAATAGTTTAACAATTGACAATTATTTACATTTTGATTACTTTAATCTTCCTTTTATACTTGTTCAGTTAACTGGGGTCTATTTCAGTTACCATTTATGATATACTTTGTGGATGATGCAAGTAGACCTTTAAAATGGGGCATGGGTGCTCATGTATTCATTCCCCTTACATGTACTTTTGTATGTGGTATGCTAATCTGTTGTGTGAGCAATGATGTCTGTGAAGTGTGGATGTTGTGGGTGGGCTGACAGATGACAAAGAGGGGGGGTCATCATGACCCTCACATTATAGTAAAATAACGTTTTAAAGATAGGGCCCAGGAGTGCAATTTAAAAAAAATGTCTTTATTGATTTTATACAACTGGAGGGCTACTCTACTGCAACCACCATAGATAAACTGAGACCATATTTTTTCCCAACATGTCCTAACTTCAGAATCACTCACATGAGGCATTAATCTTGATATATTGAGTTAATTCTAAATAACAGACATACCTGTGACCCCAACATGTAGGGTTGTCAATCCAGCTTGGCTACGATCTTGGTTTGCCCTGTGTTCCTGACCTCCAACTCCCCCTCAGGATATGTCCTCCATAGCCTGCCTCCAGGGACCCCACCGTTTGTCAAATTTCCTGTGGCATCCAAGCACCCTACATACCATTTTTTTAATTGAATAGGTGAGTTTACCTTGGCCTCTCAGCTCTGCTGCTTCGGGACCTCGCTTCTCCCCACATTATGATGACATCCTATTTCACCACAAATTGGGACATGTTCCAGAAGACCTGGTGTACCTGTCTAGAGACTGGTCACTCAATATGCCTAGGGCTATCAACTGAGGGGTCAGTTTGATTTTGCAGTCTAGGACCTTCAGGAGCCATTTACCTATTATCCTTCCAATACTTCTGGAGGAGGGGGCACTCCTAAATTTGTTCAGTGAATGGTTCCCTATTGTCTACAGCCTCTCATCCACCTGTATGATTAAGCCTTGCCCATTTTAAGCTGTCTTGGTTGGGTATAGTAGGCCCTATGGAAGAGTTTCAATTGTACTAGTTGGAAACAGGCTGCCCGAATTGTCATCCTCCAGCAAACCCTGCTCTCCCTCCCACTTCTCCTGGAGGTGGTCCAGTGGGGGGTGGTATTCTGCAGTAGGGTTGAATTCAGTCCTAATGATGGGACCCTCTGCACCCTATATTCAAGGAGCGATTCATCTGAGGCCGCTTTTGGGACCTCCATATGTGATCGAAGGAGGAGGGCCAGGTGAATGAATTGTAGGTATTACCCAATGAAGAAGTTGAAGTTAAGGGTTTTATATAGCGCTCGATTACCATGCGGGTTCTTGGCGCTGGGTACGGAAAGCTCCGAGGGAGACAGGAGGGGCTGCTTAGGATGAAAAGACGTGGGAGAAGAGGAAATTTTTTAGGACTTTACGAAAATCCAGTAGATAGGGATAGACCTGATTAAAAAAGGAAGCGCATTACAGAAAAGGGGGGGGCAAGGGTAGAGAACCTCATGCCTCTAATTTTTTTCCTCCTGAAGCAAGGGACACTTAAGAGAAGCTTAGAGGAAGAACGCAGATCTCTGTGGGTGACATAGGCTTTAATTTTGGAGTTGATAAAAGCTGGCGCAGTGCCAGCCAAGGCCAGAAAAATCATGCAACCCATCTTGAATAGGGATCGTTCAGAGATGGGCAGCCAATGAAGAGTTTTTAACAGAGGGGTAACATGATGGGACTTGGGAAGTCTGTAAATCAGGCGGGCCGCCTGGTTTTGAATTAGTTGTAGGCGCCGAAGTTCGTAAGCAGGGACACCTACCTACAGGCCATTGCCATAATCAAGACGAGACAAAATCATGACAAGGAGAATAAGTTTGAGAGCTGTAAAAGAAAAGAAATGGGCTATTTTGCGTATGGTTCGGAGTGTCAAAAAGCATGATGAAACCACAGTGCTAATCTGGGGGCGCATCGTGAGGTCCTTGCTGACTTTGATCCCCAGAGTTTTTACAGAAGCAGAAGGTGAAGGGGAGGGACCAATAGAAGGGGGTCAGAAAGCAGAGGTCCAGGGACTGCAAGCGCTGCCCGTTAGTGCCAGCTAGGTCTTATCGTGGTTTAGCTTTAGATGGTTGCCATTCATCCAGTCGCTGATAAAAGTCATGATAGTTTGAATATTAAGGATCGAGTCAGAAAGAGGGGAATGGTTAAAGATAAGCTGGAGGTCATCGGCATAATTAAATACCGTGACCTCCATTTTTTGCAAAGCAGATGTAAGAGGATAGATGTAGAGGTTGAAAAGAAGAGGACAGAGAGAGGAGCCCTGGGGGACCCCACAAGGGACAGAGCGGGTGGGAGCAGAGAAGCCCGCCAGCTGTACGACCTGGGTGCGATTCCCCAAGAATGAAGTGAGCCAGGCCAGAGCGGATCCCCGAATGCTGGCGCCCCCGACACGGTCGAGAAGGATGGAATGATCAACCGTGTCGAAGGCAGCGGACAGATCGAGAAGAACCAGAGCCTGAGGGGAGTTGATATCAGCACTCCTTCTGAGCTCATCCAGGACGGACAGGACAAAAGACTCCGTAGAATGTGATGGGCAAAAGCCTGCTTGGTGGGGAGCTAGAAAGTGGTTCTCCTCGATAAAGGCACTGTGGCAGGTGGTAACGTGGCTCTCCAAAATCTTTCCCAGGAAAGGGAGTAAAGAAATGGGAGAAAGTTGGAGAGAGAAGTAGAATCAGCACCTGGCTTTTTCGAAATAGGAATTACTTTAGCTGATTTAAACAGGTCAGGGACAATTCCCTGGATGAGAGAGTTATTGAGGAGAGTTAAAGGGGGCTCAGGACAAGCGGAAAAAATCTCTCTCAAAATGTGTGCGGGGCAGCAGTCGGAGGGGGACCCTGATTTGACCCTCTTAAGCAGGATGGAAAAAGCTTCCTCGGAAATCAGGGTAAATTGGTCTAGAAAAAAAGAATTAAGCGGGGGTTGGGGCCATAAGAAAGAAGGGGAAGGCGGGGGAATGTTGAGCTTGATGGATGCAATTTTCTCAATGAAGTATTCATTAAGGGAATTGCAAAGAAGTTGTGAGGGGACTGGCTTGGGGGTAACTATCAGAAGTGGCTAACTGGTGGACAATAGTAAAAAATACCTTGGGTTTGTTTGCTGCAAGAAGGATCTTGGAAGAAAATATTTCAGATTTTGCAAGAAGGATGGCTTTCTTATAGTCCCGGAGGAGAGTAGTCTATTGTAATTTTGATGCAGGGCAAAATCCACGCCTCCAGTGGCGCTCAGCTTGCCTAATTGCGAGTTTTTTATCTTTAAGTTCAGTGGTAAACCATCTATTGGCCTCGTGGAGGCGGCATATTCTGACCAGTTTGAGAGGGGCTACCAAGTCACAGGTTGCAGAGATCCAGCTATTGATAGCAGCAACCTGAGAATTGGGAGAAATGTCAGCCAGGTTAGGGGGTGAGGCTGAAAGAGAAGAACAGAGTGTGGCTAGGTCCACACGATTCCAGTTCCGTGCCCAGGTATTACTAGGGAGTGACGGCTTAATATCAATACCTACTTTAAGGGAAAGAGAAATGAAAGAGTGGTCAGACCAAGGGCAAGGGGAAATTAAAGGGAAAGAAATGGATAAGTTAGCTGACCATATCTGATCCAGAATGTGGCCATGTATGTGAGTTGGGGAGTGTATATGTGAGGTAAAATTCAAGGTATGAAGTGATTCTGCGAAATCTCTGGACATATGATCCTCATGAGGGTCAGTGGGCCAGAAATTGAAATCGCCTAATACCAAGACAGAGAAATTGTTGACCACCAAAGTGGCCAACAGTTCCTGTACAGCGGGAATGAAGTGAGTCATGGGTTGGGGAGGTTGGGGAGGTTGATAGAAAAGGGCACATGTAAATGGGACTGCAAGAGAAACAGAGCGGGCAACTAGAAAATCAACATGAGAGGAGATGGAACTGGAGGTTAGAGTGGGCAATTAAGGCCACTCCAAATACAGCCTCCCCCTCGGAGCGATCAGCACGTAAAGCATAGTATGGTTCAGGGAGGGAGGCTAGGACGTCAGGCAGAGAGTCAGATAATAACCAAGTTTTGGTAAGGAACAAAATGTCGGGTTTAACCGTATCTAGAAAATTAAAAAGCTCCAGTTGATGTTTAACCGCTGAGCGGGTGTTGAGAAGATAGATTGATGCTACAGGCGGCGAAATGGGGATACAGGAGGGCTGGGAATAGGCCGCGGGGATAGCAGGTAGTTCGGGCATCTGGGGAGATGATATGGTAGGGTTTGGCTGTAATATACCAAAATTTCCAAAGCATGCGAGGGTAGAGGCGCTAAGAGGCCAATTGCCCTGGAGTGCCAGGATTTTTGTGGAAGAATAATTTAATAACTCGGCATAGTTGTAGGCCCCGTGCCCTGGTCGACGGCGGATGGGCGCAGATGGGCTTGCCTTTGGCACACCGCCGGCACGCCCGCTGCGCATGCGCATAGGCCCTGAATTTAATAGGTCAAAGCAAGGAAGACTAGAGCGCTGACCTTCGCCGCAAGTGGAAAACAACCCTGAGAGCCCTCCGAGCAATTGACACACAGCCGTGTCGGACCAGGGCTAGGGGTGAGCAAGTAAAGGTAAGAAACACAGCTGTGACACAGAAAAGCAAATTTTAAAATGGTAGTTTCTTTACAAATGAAAGCGAAGTAGCAGGGAGCATTCACGCGCAGCTAGCGACCACCCACTGCCACCGGGTGCTAGTCGCGTCGGCTGAGCATGCGCACAAGCCCTGAATTAAATAGGTCAAAGCGCTTAAGACTAGAGCGCTGACCTTCGCCGGAAGCGAAAAACAACCCCGAGAGCCCTGCGAGCAATCGGTACACAGCCGCATCTGACCGGGGATAGAGGTGAGCAAGCAAAGGTAAAAAAAACAGTTGTGACACAGAAAACCAAATTTTAAAATGGTAGTTTCTTTAAAAATGAAAGCGATGTAGCAGGGAGCATTCACGCGCAGTTAGCGACCACCCACTGCCACCGGGTGCTAGTCGCGTCGGCTGCGCGTGCGCAAAAGCCCTGAATTAAATAGGTCAAAGCACGGAAGACTAGAGTGCTGAACTTCGCCGGAAGTGGAAAACAACCCCGAGAGTCTTCCGAGCAATCGGCACACAGCCGTGTCGGACCGGGGCTAGGGGTGAGCAAGCAAAGGTAAGAAACACAGTTGTGACACAGAAAACCAAATTTCAAAATGGTAGTTTCTTTAACAATGAAAGCAAAGTAGCAGGGAGCATTCACACACAGCTAGCGACCACTCACTGCCACCGGGTGCTAGTCGTGTCGCGACCTATGCAGTTCATGTAGGTCCTGGAGCTCCAGATAAGGTATCATCTGCTGCCCCTTCCAAATGTCCCCAACCTTGGATTTCCCTATCATATACCATTGGTGTGGTTATTTATAGCCTTGAGCCCCCTCAATTGTTCGGACGCCCACAGGGGGATAGCCATAGCTAATTCACTCCATCCATCCCAGGGACTTTCTGGCTTTTTTTCCAGGATTCATCTAATAATTATGTAGGTACCACCGGCAGAGGCAGACCCCTGGTATCATATGGATGCCGGACATCCCCTTCTTGGTCCATTGCTCTTCTGTCTTCCACCACGAGGGCTCCTGCTGGGTTGCAAAAAGTCAAATTATTGATGGTCTGCAAGTAAGTCACCCAATAGTATAGTCAGATATTTGGGCTATGCCCCCCGTATAGCCGTTTCCTTGGTATGGATGGCCATGCTGTTGTCAGGGTTCCACCGCCTCCCTAAGTAGTGACACCTGTCACTGACCTGTAGAAATCCTTGGAGATGGGGAATGGAGTGTTATGTAGTAAATACAAGAACTTGAGGAGGTAGCTCATCTTGTAGAGAGCTCCTCTAACTATGAATGAGAGAGGGAGCTTCTTACAGTGGCCAGCCTTGCTCTTTCATGAGTCTAGGTTTTAAAAAAATATTTCCACCAGGAATATGTCTTGATCTTTTGGAAATAAAAATACTCAGGTATTTAAACCCCTGAATCTGCCACATCAAAAATCGGCATTAGCCCATGTCTGCCAACACCCTGATAGCGGAAATGCAATTTATGTGTTCCATTTGATTCATAGCCCCTAGAAGGAGCTAAACACCTGCAAGATATCCAATACCCTCAGTACAGAGTGGTCCAGGTCAGTGAGATAAAACAGCTTTAATCGTCTGCATATAAAGACACAATATCTTCCCAGTCTGGCTCCCACCGTAATCCATGCAACTGCTTGACCATTTGAATGGCATGCCAGAGGTTCCATCACCAGTGTGAAAAGTAGGAGAGAGAGTGAACATTCCTGTCTGGTGTCTCAGCCCAGAGGGAATTTCCTGGGGAATGCCCAATTCATCTTGTCCCTAGCCATTGGGTCTTTGTACAGGAGTCCGACCCACAACAAGAAAATCCCATGTATCCCCATTCTTTGGAAGAGAGCCATGAGGTAAGGCTATTCACAGAATCAAATGCCCTTGTGGCATCTGATGATATAATCAGTGTTAGTTCTGCAATCCGGTTGCAACATGCCAGGCTGCAGAGATTATGACGGATTACCCTATAGGGCAAAAAGCCTGGCTGGTTGGGGCTACCAGTGTATCAATCACCTGTAGAAGGCGATTAGCTAGGGCTTTCGCCAGGATTTTCATCTCCATATTCTGGAGGGATATGGGTCTATAGGACAGGCAGTCTTCACTGGGTTTCCCCTGTTTATGAATTAGTATGATTGTTGCTCCAAGGATGTCTTGTGGTAGTAAAGTGTCATCCCTCAGGGGTCTGGTGTAAATCAATTCGAGGGGACCCATGATGTGTGCTTTCATGCACTTTAAAAATTCAGGGGAAAAGCTGCTTGGCCCTGAAGACTACCTACTTTTCATTTGGCTGATTGCTTTAGCTACTCCCCTTTCGGCCAGTTCTGCATCTAGGGAGTCACTCAGGGCTTCCCATAGCAAGGGCGCCAGCACCTCCACCACAAAATCAGTAAGTGTTCAAAGGTTGGCGCCCCCTCTGGAATAATATATGTTTTACAAATGTGCCATGTAGGCTTGTTAAATGGGTCCCAGAGTCACTGTCCTGGTCCCCGATTCCTCCTGGATTTCTGCTATCCTTATACCTCACCTCATATAGCTTGCCTTGTTCAATAAATTGCCCACGCTTCTAAAGTGAAGCAGGTGCCATAACTCCTTCCTCTTGTGTCAATCTGGCCTGCCAAACCCGGGCTGGGGTCATGTGTGTATTCTGCCTGCCACTGTTCAACTGTTACTCTAATGTCGCCACCATTGTCCCTCTCTTTTAGTTTACAAGTAATGTGTGAGATAAGGCATCCTCTCAAGACAGTCTTGTATGCCTCTCATAGGCTTACCTCTGAGTCTACTGTCCCTGAGTTCTCCTGAAAATATAGGATTGAGGTTTCTACAATCAGTTTTCTAGTGTCCCAGGCCATTAAGTTCCAAATGTCTAACTTTCTCTCCCCTCATGACCCCTTATGGTTTGTCTGAAGGCCAGTCAGCAGTGAATATTCACATATGCCCCAAGCATGGATCTGCAAAGTGTGTTAGGAGCAGCATATTTGGTGTATTAGGGTAAGGAAATAGTCCAGTCCCGACATGGATGGCATCTGGTTAGAACTGTAGTTGTATTATCGAGTCTGTGGTTTTTTTTCTCACCACAGGTCCACAAGTCCCCTTGTCATTGGGAAAGTCTCAAAGTGTGGATTCCATCATGGGCTTTCCCATGTGTTGGTCATTCTATGTCTGTCACCCTGGTACATCAAGTTAGGGTCCCCCCGATCAGTAGAAGCAAGTCTGGCACCTCGGCCAGTTATGCTCCAATTTTGCCAGGTCCTATCAACTGTAGGCTTAGGGGGAAGTACCAGGTTGTTAATATCAGGTTGTTCTAGTTCTGGTGACTTCTCACTGAGGCTAAACTGCCCATGTTGTCCACGCTTTGTCTGGGCCACCTTCAGAGGGAGCAACCATCGAGCCATTATGTCCACCCTCTCTACCCCAATAAGTAACTGTGTGGGAGGGTCAAGTCCCAAACTCCATCACCTACCTCATGCTTGCAAATAAAGCAATATCACTGCTGGAGGGAGAAAGGTAACCAAAGGGTTAAACCTTTCTCCACAAACTCTCCCGTACAGGCCAATGGTGAACCTGCCAAACTAGGGAGCCAAACGAATACCACAAACGTCAGAGAAAAGGAAGGACTGCGAGAAGGACGTAGGCAGTGCAGAGAAGAACGAGGAAGTCCAAAGAAGCCAGTAGACGACGTCACAAGGGTTCAAGGAAGAACCCTGTCACCAAAAGAAGTGCAAGGAGCAGGGAAGTCCGAGACAGGCTCTCAGGACGAGAGCAGAGATGCCACAGATGATGCTCCAGAAGACTGAAGCAAAGAATGGTGTTCAGCCCCAGGAGAGGCCTGCTTGCTGCAGTGAGTGATTGGAAGGGGGAAAGGGACACCAGAAACTGCGGGGATTAAAGGGGTGAAACTCCAGGTGGGTAGGAGCTCTAACCAATAGAGTGGTGGGAGGAGGGAAAGTAAAAAATTCCTCATCAAGCTTTTAAACCTGAGGCACCATTGATGTTTATTTTCCGGTAAAGAGCCTCCGCTATAGTTAAGCACAGAAGGGCAACTTATGCAAATCGAAAAGGCTTGCCAAAGAAAAACGTCCATCAAGGTTATCTGCAAGTTCTATCATTTCAGGGCCTAACAAAAAGGATTCTGTTTACCTTTAGTTTGTTATTTTGTAAGGGTTAATTTCCTCCCACAAGGGTGACGGAGAAAGAAGGACTAATGGAGCTTAGCTTTGAAATTGAGTCCTTTCATAGGACTCAATTCAGTGGAGAAGTGTGGCTCAATGATTAGAGCGGCAGACCCTGATGCAGAGGTCTAGCCCGGGACCAAGGTTCAATTCTCCGCCTCGGCGGGTCTTGGGCTCAAAATTCCACGGACCTGATAATTCTCGCCTCGGTGCCTATTTCAATCATGGAGTCCCACTCTGCAACTCTGGGCAATAGCTTGCTTAATTTCCACAACGGCCCCCACAACGCTAAGGATGCCTGGCCTCCACCTTGGGGGTGCCCAGGAGTGGACGCCTCACAGGGAAAGCCAGGATGGGTTCCACAGCGGTATTCGTACAAGCGCCTTGAGACCCTTGCGGGTGAGTAGTGTGCTATACAAGTATCAATTTACATTCAATTTACATTCATACACTCACTATTTCCTCCCATACTTTACTTTGATCACAAACTCTGAGAGCCAGTCCTTTTCACAATTTGCACCTGGTGTGGTGAAGGTCTCTTCTACAAAATAGAGAAAGAAAGTTCAAATACTTAGCACCATTTTCTCCTTTCTTGGAGCCTCCTGGGGAGCCATCCATCTCCTGATGACCATCCTGTAAGAAAAGAAGAATAAGCTTCCATTACTGTAACAAAGGGGAAACCAGATTCCAAACATTAAAATGTTGTCCGAATTTATGACAGTCCAATAAAATAAGCCAAAATTGAGACTCGCATCCGGCCTCCTAGATTCTGTTTCCACCCATCCCTCCCACTATAGCCCACATGATCCTGTAGGGTATATCTGACATGGTGCAATGTTCTACAAGTGTTGAATGCGATACGTGTCTCCTGAAGGAAATAATATCTAGGTTCTATTTTCTCATTATTCCCTGCTTCAGTTTACATCCCATTCCATTGGTTTTTCAGGATAACAACTTAAGGGTGAAATAGGGTTTTTTTTAGGTGGTGTCACAACACACCTCCTGCTCCCTCTCTGTCACAACCCTCTATTGCGTCCTCTGCACAGTGGTCTAGCATGCAGGGCTCATGTTGTTTTACCCCTATGGAACGCTATAGCATGCTTTGATATCAAGATTGACGTTTCCTTTGCATCATCATAACCGATGTTCCCTCAACACCCTCATTACTGATGTTTCCCCAGCATTCTCATGACTGATGGTCCCCAGAACCTTAATAGCTGATTCCCCCAACACCCTGTATTTATTTATTTATTTAATTAATTTATTTGAAATTATGTATCAGCACAACAGCTACCCAAAAAGGGTTTCCGTGGTACTATCAGGGAACATCAGAGGAAAAGAGAGAAACCTACTGGCTAAAAAGACAGGTTTTGAGTGACTTTCGGAACAATAAGAGATTGGACCGAGTGCGGAGAGATAGAGGAAGAGCATTCCACAGTACAGGACCTAAATACGAAAAAGAACGACCACCCGCATGGAAGAGTCTTACCTTTGGGACCTGGAATTTGGCCTGAGAGGAGGACGGAAGAGTACGAGAGGGTACGTAAGCACTGGCTAAGTGTTGCAAGTAGCGAGGGGCTCTATGGTGCTTGATACGAAACATATAGGTCAGGGCCTTGAACCTGACCCAGTTATCAACTGTAAGCCAGTGTAGGTTCCTCAGCAAACTGGAGATCGAGGCGGTTCTGGGGGTCCGACACAGTAATCTCATGACTGATGTTTCCCTTGCATCCTCAAAACCAATGTTTTCCCATCCCTTTAATATCTGCTGTTCCCCCAGTGCCGTCATGACTTATGCTCCCCCAGCCCCCTCATGACTGATGCTTCCCAGCACCTGTAAATTCCATTATTCTTGAACCCCTAAAGCGTTCCCCAAAAGGCGCAAAGCAATGGATTAACTGCTCTCGCTGTCCTAGGGCCTTGGTGTGGTTTTCAAGTAAATCTCTGCAAGTTTCCCCCAGAATCCTGTGAGCCAATGGCAACCCTTCCTTTTGCTGTTACTGATGCCTTGGTGTTGTTTTCCATTATGCATTTTCGAAAGTAGAGTATATTTAAGGATCAGTGTGCGGAGATGGCATTTTACCCGGTAGGATGATTCTCACTGTTTTTCAACAGCAGTGCTTAAGTCGGGGTAGATATTGACCATCACATCATCAATGCCTCAGGGCCCATTGGCCTGTGTCACCTCCTGGATGTGGTTGCAGAGGTTAAGCAGCTGCGCCACTATCAGTTGAGGTGGTGAATGGGTCTGCCAGGTACTCTGTGAGTGTGTTAGATCGTAAGCATTGCCTGATTGCTGATTCAGGGACCCCTACTTTTCTCACATTGTTTCACTTTGAGTCTCCTTTTGTGTCCGTGACCTATACCTGGAGTTGGACTACCTTTCGTTGGAGGGTTCAAATAGATTTGTCACCGCCCTTAACCTGGGACCCCAGATTCCTTAAGGCTCGCTCTGTCTCATCTACTTTTTCCACCAATTTCTTGTGGTCTCTCAGTAGGGGAACGAGATCTAGGACCACACATTCAATCTTATTCACCATAGCAAGTTTTGCGTCTTTAATTGTCGCCAATATGCTGACTGTGTGAGTTTCCAGGCCACAGGCTTCTTCTAGTGAATTCTGTCCATCACCTTCCCCTGAATGTCTTGAGGGGCTCCGTTGTCACACCTAATTTCCGGGATTTGCGCTAAACAATCCCTATTCGAATACGAGGGGACCCCTAAGCAGATTGATGGTCAGGCTGGGTTGCAGCGCATGGTGAATGTCTCGGCACTCTTCACAAACAAGCTGCCTTGTGCAGAGAAAGCATAGGCCTTCCTCACCCCTGGCGGGGTCAGACACTTATCAGGTTGTTATGCAGGGTGAGCCTCAGCAAGATGTCAGTCTACATCCCCCTGCAGGCATGAGTGCTCCCCACTTAGCCAAGGGCAACAAGCCCAGTGCACAGTTCACCACATCTCCGGCTTACTTTCTCACCTTGCCACCACCCCTCAGAATCCTGCAGCTCACTTTTTTCCATCTAGGGGAATCTGCCAGGTGGAGGGACAATACTTGGTTTCACACAGACCCCAGCTTTACTACATGACCGAACCCAGGAAATGGCACCCCTCAGTGCCAGAGGTTACCCCAATTTTATTTATGCCTGTTCTAATCTTATCAGGGCTTCCATGGGTCCCCTGCTCTATGGTGGGCCTGCAGTACCTCCACAGCTATTGGGGCACCACTGATCTCCTCTGTGGCTTCCTTCTGTTGTGGGCTAGATCAGGGCCTTCTGACCCTTAAGCCACCACAGCAGTGTTCTCACACATGGAGCCACTGCAGTGATGTGCATTGGTCTACAGTCACATCGCCAGCCCAGAGAGTCCTTCTAGGGTCTCCTTGGCAGTATGTGTGGCTAGCCAGACCTCCTTTTAACTTGCTCTGGCTGCCCCAGCCTCTACGCCACTTCAGGCCCATCAGCTTTCCACTTGCTGTATGATCCGTGCCCCCAACTCCTCAGCGTATGTTTGCAGAGGTGGTTCTCCTTGTATGTACAATTATGACCTCTGCTTCCCCCTCGCAGTGGCCTTAGATGGCAGACCCACCTGGCCTATCATTGGCATGGTCCATTGGTCATGCTGCAGCAGGCGTGCAAGTCGCTCAGCTCGTCTCATGCTTGGGGTGTAAACTAGGGTGACCACCTATCTGCAGCCCATTAACAACACTGCTTCCCGTCCCTAAATACAAGATGTTAAGAGAATTCCTTGAAACTTTGTTTGGCAATCACTATCACTGTATTCAGAAGGAAAATGTCACAAATGACCAATGGTCTGTAAATGGGTCTGTTTTCACATTTATCCAAAGTCTCCTCAAATGTCAGTGACAATATTCTCTCCTCATCTCCGGGCACCTTTACAAACAATGCCCAATATTTGATTTTTAATACAAACCTCCCCGAAGCATCCACACTTTATCAGTTTTACTTGGCTACATCACCCATCTCTTGTTTACTAGTCTCAATCCCATTCTTGCAGACTCATACTCTTTTCCTACTTTTTCTCTACACTTTCCCCCTACACCTCTTCATCTCCTACTTACCAATCTTTACCCTTGCAGACACAGACCCATCCCCTGCTTCTACCCTTGTCTCTCCAGCCACCCAAACCTCTTCACTTTGTCTGCATGCTAAAACCTTCCCTTCTACCGCATTTGCTCAGAGACCCTCTGCTTCTTCATTCTACCCATCCTTCTTAACTGAACTTAATGGTTCCTCACATCCTAAAACTACCATTACATTTTGCCTCCTCATCTAGTCCTCTCTGTTTCAACCTGTTCTAAAATTAACCTTAGCGATAGTCTAGACCAGTACGTTGACACCTTACTAATTTTGTTAATGGCACAATATGAATTACACTGCTAACATCCATACCTGCATACCACATCCAGACCCGACCTACAAACTGAAGGAACTAATTGATTCTCATAATGAGTCAATCACAAATTCTATTCCCGTGCCTATGTCTACTAGGCCAAATAATGTAAATTATATATCTTGTGCTATAAATAAACAACAACCAGCATACCCTAGTTCAACAACTTATGTATCTTCCTGTAAAGTACTACAAAGGTCAGAACTGGCTACAGAGAAACAACCATACCCTGTCCCTTAAAAGTGCTGTTTTATTAGAGGAATCAGAACATTGGGAATTTGTTGAAAGTTATGATCAACAGCTTTTGACTATGAGCTCTGCACTTGACCAATCATAAAACAGAAGACTCTCCATTTCCATTATCACTAACTACAGATTACCTAGTATAGACCATTCATGTGTGTGTGTGGCATACTTGTAAAGCGCACTGTTACTCTAACCGAATGTCCTGGCGACTCTTTCCTGTAATGTTTACCAGCCAACTGACATTCTTTCACCTCTTTGTCCATATAGATCTCCTATTCTATCTCCACTATTTTATAATTCAATGTGCACATGAAAGCAAACAGAGTGCTGGATTGACACCTATTTATAAGAATTCAGTTTGCTTTATACTGACCAATTCCAATAAATGCAATGATTCCTCAGTCAGACTACATTTCATTATGAACTCTCCTAGCAAGAATACCACATTCATCCAAGGAATATTGGAGTCCATTGCAACTAAAGTGGTTATCTTGGAGGTCAGCAATTCTCTAGGAGACTTTTAACCTGAACTGGAGTATGGAGAATGACACAATGTTCAATATGCTTCTTATTTTTCTTGACGACTTTGGTTCATGCAAACATTGAATAAAATCTGTCCACTACAGAGGATACTAGAAATGTTTATTTTATTTGTAAAGCTCATTTACTAGCTATCAGCGACCCCACCCAAGTCAACTGGACCTACAATCTTAAGAATCCCTTCTCACGTATATTTATCCCCAGCAAAACCTTTGGATGACCTAAAAATAAGATTGTCTAGTATCAAGGCACTAAAACATCAATGTCAGCAAGGCAATAGATAGCCGTTCTCTCATGGGTTCACAACAAGACATCGCAGTCAGTACAGGAAAGTATATTTATTTCGTTAAAGAATTGACTGAAGAGTGTGATCCTCTGAAAAGAAAAGACCAAAACCTCTGCCTTTTGGTTTACTAGAGACCTGTAGGATTAAAGAAAATCCCTAGAAAGACTTGAGATACTAAGATCACCATCACATTCAACACTTGTTCATCTCATTTGTATCCACATGTCAAAATTAGACCATGGAAAAATGTAAGTTATGTCGATTACTTCAAGCAATTTAACATTATCCTTGCTATGCAAAATTCCTGAAATCACAACATTGCACCACCATGCATAATCGTGCACCATTCGCAATAAACATTTACTGCAAAATGCACATTTCATGGTAAAAATGTACCATGAATAAACAGGAACAGCAGAATGTGAATCTCTGTTGTTCGCTGTGCTGCGTTTAAAAGCATTCTTGCACCAAAAATTGACACAAGAATGCATTTTGCGCTAAAATATAGCACACATTAATGGCTTTGATTTCGCCTAATTAGGTGTTTTTTTATTGAATTATCGTGCCTTTAAGTGAAAGCAAATTTTGCAAATCTCGCACACCCCTAGTTAAATCCTCACATTTCAAATCCCTACTGGATACTTCCAAGAATTCGACAGATGCCTGCTTGAAGTGGTTAAAAAGGGCAATGACCAGACCTGCAACAGTGTGACTGACAATATGAAGCCCAAATGTTGAGCCTTTGTGAAATTGCTAGCTAAGACTGTAAAGTCCCTGACATGGTCTAATTTTAAAGAAACGTCAGAACATGAGCTACTTGAAATTATCACTAATGTTAAACAATTAAATAGCTTTACCAGTGCCGTTCCTAGCAATATTTGTAAAGATTTAACTAAACATGTATTCCACATTGGCTTGCCTTGGTGAACTTAAAATGTAAACAAGGTGAGTCTCATGACTGTTAACCCCTTGGCAGCGGCCGCGATTCTGCACCAGTGCGGCACATTCCGATTGCGGGTGCGGTAATGAAGGCCGGGAGCAGTCATCAGCACATGAGCACTGTGTACCATGACGGCTCCTGGCCGTCATCAGTATGGAAGGGGTTAAACAGCTTGTCAAATCTCTCACTTCTTGAAGAAACCCTCAGCAAATGCCCATGACCTCAAATATAATTACTCTGTGTTAGGGATACCTTTAATAAGGAAAGTGAGGAAAAGTTTGTAGCCTCCCAACTTTCTCTCCATATCAAATAAAACAACCTCCTTTGCAACTTTCAATCCAAATTCAGACCTGGTTGTAGGACAGAGACTGTTCTCTTAAAAGGTGTTCGATCACACACTCTGCTACCTTGACACAAGAAACTGCTTACTGGTTGTTCTGGACTATTTGTCTGCCTTCGATATAGCCAATTATACCTTCCTGACTAAATTTCTTATGGTGTAATGATAGACTAGTACTTCATCACAATGTCTTATTTATCTATGTATTTATTTATCTAGAGTTTTATATAGCACTGACTAGACCTGAAGGTATCAGAGCGCTTTACAGAGTATCAGCAAGAAGCAATTGACATAAAATTACTATTCCCACTCCAGCAAGGGAAATAGTAGGTAAAGTGTTGGATAGTGAAGGGAAATATTTTACTCTTCCCACTCCAGCATGTGCAACAGTAGGGAAAGTGTTGCATAGCGAAGGGGATAACATTACTATTCACAATCCTGGGAGTGTAACAGTAGGGAAAATGTTGTATAGCGGAGGGGTAAAAATTATTTTTCCCATTCGAGCAAGTGCAACAGTAGGGAAATTGTTGGATAGCGGAGAAGAATAATTTACTATTCCCCCTCCAGCAAGTGCAACAGTTGGGAAAGTCTTGGATAGTGGAGGGATGCAAATTACTATTTCCACTCCAATGAGTGCAACAGTAGAGAACGTGTTGGATAGCAGAGGAGACAAAACCAAACATTACAGCTATCAAACCCAAATCCCCAAACAAAATTGAAACAAAACAATCATCAAAAATATGTATCAAATAATAAATAAATATTAATTATCAACTAATGAATAATTTATTTAAACTAAATTACTTTCCACCCTCTACCCCAATACATAGCAAAACCCACACTTAACATTTTTTACACAATTTCTATTACTAATTCTACATTATTAAATTAATAATAATTAACAACAAATCACAAATCAATTTTTAGAAAAGTCTTCTCAAAATGTACAACTATAAACCCCACAACTCAAACATCTCAATTATTTCAGTTAGCATATTTAATTTTAATTACCTAATTAGCATTAATTAGCAAACACATAATTAATTAATTATAAATAAGTTATCTCCCATCATATCCCCCTATAAATGACACCACTAATGTTCTAAAACATGACACAATCAACATAATTAATTAACAATTAATTAATTAATAACAATTAACAAGCAAAATTAAAACAATTAATAATAAATTAATTCACACAATTAATACTATAAAATAACATTAACTGAATGTTATAATAAAAATATTAAAACATGTATTAAAATTAAATTACTTCCCACCCTACTTCCCTATGAATCCACAACCCACTCCTAAAAAAAATGACACATTTATCATAACTAACAATTGATTATTAATATTGAACAATCAGCTAATAAATAATAATAATATATTAAATACCACAATTTATCATACAAAATATTAAATAAATAAATATTAATTAATAAAAAAGAAGAAATAATCCATTATAATTAAATTTCTTCCCACCCTACTCCCCTATCAACCTACAACCTGCTCCTAAAAAATGACACAATTAACATATGTATCAATTAATTAATAATAATTACCAACCAATGAATACATAATTAATAATTAATTAATTACCACTATTAATAATACAAAATATGAAATACATAAATAATAATTAATAACAAAATATATATTAATTCATCAATTATATTTAAATAATTCCCACCCTACTCCCCTATCAACCCACACCCGCTCCAAAAAAAATGACAAAATTAACATATTTACCAATTGATGAATAATAATTACCAACCAATTCATGAGTAATTAACAATACATTAATTACCACAATTAATAATACAACATATTAAATGCATAAATAAGAATTATTAAACAATATTAATTCATTATTTATAATTAAATTGCTTCCCAGCCTATTCCGCTATAAACCCACAACCCACTACAGAACTAAAACACAAAATGTGATTAAAATAAAATTAAAACTTCTAAAAATAATTACTACATGTATTATAATTCAATTACTTCCCACCCTATTCCCCTATATACCCACTACAAAACTAAAATACAAAAGTTACTTAAAATAAATTGAATAACTTTTAAAAATGTAATACATATATTAAAAAACAAATGCAATACTTAGACAAAAAATAGAACACATACATTATATTGTTGCAAATGACATTAATGACTTCGATATTGTTAAAAACTATATTACTTACCTTAGACTCGATATTCTTTACAACGATTTTCTGACAGTTGATATTTTTGTGTCCCGTTATTTTGCACTTAATATTAGTGCAAGTCGCCATAAAAAACTCAATATTCTGTCTCTTTACCTCAAGAAATATCTTTCAGCCAGAACTGAAGACAATGAAGGTGATGAGGTCAGTGCCCCCCAGTCCTTGCTGATGCTTCAGTGGTGGGGCACCTACTAAGTGTGAGGGCCAGGCATCTAGAAGGTCAGTCCCTCACATTTGAAGGTTTGTGGAAATTTTTCAAAGCAACTGCTCCGAAGGCAGTGCCGTCTGCTTTGGGTGTTGTCAAGGCTCCCAGTAGGAGATCATATCCAACTGGTTTTGTTCAGACAGGAAGGGCCTGCAGCACCAGATAATGAGGGCTGAGTTGTGTAACTTCACCAGGAGTGCATCTAATGGACAACAAAGCTAAGGGCAGTGCGTCAGACCATAGTAGGTCTTGATTGCCGTAACTGCACCTCCACACCTCCTGGAAATTCTGTGGCTGTGGAGGGGCACGAGCAAACAGCAAGGAGATGTTGCTGTTCACTCCCTATCCCTCGTTGTCGGTGCTATGCATTGGGTATGGCTGTGGAGGTTAGCACTGGCAGTTGCAAAATATGTCTCTAGTTCAGTGTAATGGCATTAGAAACAATTCCTAATCTAATGGGCTAATAAGTCTCTCATGAGGTCATAAAATGCCATACCTTAATAAAAACAACTCATCATCATATGAGCAAAATCAGTTATCTAACTCCTCCCATTGTGCATACCAGATCCACAGCCCATTTTACTATGGTTGTGGTATAGCTCATAGTAAAATCAGTGTAATCATTGATGTAGTGAACATCAAACATCACACTTCATTGAACTCTTCCTTTCTATTATATGTGGGCATGATGAGAACAATTGCTGTTCGTTATCATACATTATGGGCAGAAATGATAGCAATCAATCAATCAATCAAGAAATTTATATAGCGCGCTACTCATCCGGAGGGTCTCAAGGCACTTGGGGGAGGGGGGGTCTGCTACATCTCGAACAGCCAGGTCTTGAGTTTCTTCCTGAAGGAGAGGTGGTCTTGGGTCTGACGGAGGTGGATGGGGAGGGAGTAACATGTCTTGGCTGCCAGGTAGGAGAAGGATCTTCCTCCCATGGTGGCTCTTCGGATGCGTGGAATGGTGGCGAGGGCGTGGCTGGTCGAACGAAGCTGGCGGGTGGGAGTGTAGAAGGTCAGGCGGTTGTTGAGGTACCTGGGGCCCAGGTCGTGGAGGGCCTTGTGTGTGTGGGTGAGGAGTCGCAACGTGATTCTCTTGTTGACGGGGAGCCAGTGCAGGTTTCTCAGGTGTCCGGAGATGTGGCTGTGACGGGGGATGTCCAGGATGAGTCGTGCGGAGGCGTTCTGGATGCGTTGGAGTCTCTTCTGTAGTTTGGCTGTGGTTCCGGTGTAAAGGGTGTTTCCGTAGTCCAGTCGGCTGGTGACGAGTACCTGTGTGAGCGTCTTCCTGGTTTCGGTGGGGATCCATTGGAAGATCTTCCGGAGCATGTGTAGGATGTTGAAGCATGAGGACGAGATGGCGTTGACTTTTCTGGTCATCGAGAGGGAGGAGTCCAGGATGAAGCCCAGGTTGCGTGCGTGGTCCGTTGGTTTGGATGCGCTGCCCAGGGCAGGGGGCCACCAGGAGTCATCCCAGGCGGAGGAAGATGGTCCCAGGATGAGGACTTCCATCTTGTCTGAGTTGAGTTTCAAACGGCTGTTCTCCATCCACTCGGCTACTTCTTTCATCACTTTGTGAAGGTTGGTTCTGGTGGTGGCTGGGTCGTAGGTGAGGGAGAGGATCCGCTGAGTGTTGTCGGCGTATGAGATGATGTTGAGGTTGTGTTGGCGTGCGATGGCCGCAAGAGGGCTCATGTAGATGTTGAAGAGGGTGGGGCTGAGTGATGGTCCTTGTGGTACGCCGCAGATGACTTCGGTGGCCTCGGATCTGAACGGTGCAGGCGGACTCTCTGGGTTCTTCCTGCGAGGAACGAGATGATCCACTCCAGTGCCTTCTCTTGGATTCCGAGGTTGCTGAGGCGTTGTACTAGGGTGCGGTGGCAGACAGTGTCGAACGCTGCGGAGAGGTCCAGGAGGATGAGGGCCGCTGTTTCCCTGTTGTCGAGCAGGGCTCGGATGTCGTCAGTGGCTGCGATGAGGGCGGTCTCAGTGCTGTGGTTGGCTCGGAAACCGGACTGCGAGGGGTCAAGGGCGGAAGCCAGACTGCGAGGGGTCGAGGGATCCGTTCGTCTCGAGGAAGGCGGCAAGCTGTTGGTTGACAGTCTTCTCGATGACTTTAGCAGGAAACGGGAGGAGTGAGATGGGGCGGTAGTTCTTGAGGTCGGTGGGGTCTGCTGATGGTTTCTTCAGGAGGGCGCTGAGTTCGGCATGCTTCCAGCTCTCCGGGAAAGTTGCGGTGTCGAAGGAGCAGTTGATGATGTCCCGGAGTTGGAGTGCGATGGCGGAGTCGGCGTTGTTGAAGACGTGGTGGGGGCATGGGTCAGTTGGAGATCAGGAGTGGATGGTGTTCATCGTGTGGATGGTGTCTTCGGTGCTGATCGGGGTCCAGGCGCGGAGGGTGGTGGTTGGGGGCGTCGGTTCGGTGGTTGGGTGCGTGGTCTGGGCGCCAAAGCTGTTGTGTATGTCGGCGATCTTGCTGTGGAAGAACGAGGCGAGTGAGTCACAGAGTTCTTGCGAGGGGGTGATGTTGTTGGTTCCGGCGCTGGGGTTCGAGAGCTCTTTGACGATGCTGAAGAGTTCTTTGCTGTTGTGTGCGTTGTAGTCTAGTCGTTCCTTGAATGCTGTCTTCTTGGTGGCGTGGATCAGCTGGTGGTGTTCGCGGGTGGCGTGCTTGAGGGCAGTCATGTTGTCTGTGTGAGAAGTTGGCCTGGTATATAATGCTCACTAATTCTTAGTGATCACTTTGTACCATGCCAAGCAACCCTTATGATGATGGTTGTAATTCAACCTTGTAGACCAGTTATCCTAGTGGTAACGTGGACAAAGCAGTCTTAGGCTAAACTCTGAAAGGCATGTGAAGCCAGCTGTTATACCATACACAACCCCCTTGAATACCAAATGAAAGGGACACCACACAGATATATATTGAAAATATATATTGATTTATTAACTATAAAATCCCCTGGACTCTTTATGAGCACAGAAGCACAAGCGTTAAATCACAAGACAGTTTAAAATACACAAAAGTTGCACAATATGGATGAGCCCTAGGGGCCACTTAAACCATATACTAAGAAAGTGGTATAAGATATACCAAGAGGAAAGTGAAGAGGCCTAGGGCCTTGGGAATCGCTGGAGCTATTCGAGACTAGCTGTGACTAAGTCGGGAGAGGCCCACGGGACTCGGGTGCAGTGTTTAAAGTGCACACACTTTCCAATGTAAAGTCTATGGTGCGTAAAAAGTACAGAGTTAGAAAGTTAGGAACCTTCCGAGTGACCTACGGAGTTAAAACTTAAGACACAGGCCCTTGAGATGTGTACCAATGCAGGAGCACTGGCGGAGCTGAGTTACCTCACCCACAGGAAGCGGGTGCACAGGGTCGAAGTAGTGTCGGGTTTCGTCACGCCGGTCGTTGGTGCTTGGAGCTGAAGATGCTGCAGGCAGCTCGATGAGAAGAGTCCCGGTGGATCCAAGGGTGGATCTGAAGATGTGAAGACCTGAAAGCAGAGGGGACAGTGTTCAAAGTCACTAGCCAGTGACTACTGTGGAACCAGATTGGAACCAGGCGATGTTGGGTGCAAACAGGCGTTGTCGGGTAGCTTCTTTCTGCAGCCACGTGGATACCCGGGGTCGAGGACGTCCAGGAGTTGGTCACGAGCTGTCCCACGCAGGCTTCTCACTGTTGGCGGTGTCGGCAACTTGATCAGAGCAAACAGGCCTTGGCAAAGGCAAGCCAGGCAGAAGTTGAAAGATGCTTAACACTCGGACCAGCAATGTCAGAGCGGGTGCTCCTTTTCACAAGAGCTTGGGTAGGTCTGGAGCAACCAGACCTGCTGTGTAAATTGTTGGGTTCGTTGCCAAGATGGCCGCTGACCACGTGGCTAGTGGCCGGGATGGCGCGTCGAGTGGCACAATGCAAAAGGGCCCCACGCAGATCGTGGAGATGCTGGAGGGCTGCTCTTCGGTGCAAGGGCTGCTCGGTGGTGGGGGTTCTCAGTCCCCAAAGCACAACGTCGAGGATGCCTCAGAAACTGCACAGTCAGCTTTTCGAGTGTCTTCCAAGAGGTCCGGTCCCACGTCACTCGGTGCCTCCACGGGTCCCTTCTTTGCAGGGACTGTGGGTCGGGCTCTGAGAGGTCTGGGAGTCTGGTTCTTGTCGGGCTCTGGGCTCGGTCTCCGGCGGGAGGCGGCGGCAAAACAGATGTCGAGTTGCTGGTTGGTACCTGTGTTCACAGGGTGGCCACTCCTAGGCCACAAGGGAGATTCTCTTCAGTCTTCTGTGCAGCAGAATGTCGAAGCCCAGTCTTCTTCTTCGTGTAAAGTTGATTCAGGATGATCTGCTGTGCAATGGCACTGCTCCCACTCTTATTCCCAATCTGAGGGGTGGATCACCTACTAGGTCCCTCCTCTGGGAGGAACCAGGAAGGGGGGCGGTTACACCCCCTTTCCTTTGTCCAGTTCCGTGCAGGCCTGGGTCTGGAAAGTCCCAGGACCGGTTTGGACTGGCCTATGCACGGGGACACCTTGTGTGCCCCGGGCATGTCTGATTCGATTCAGCCCTGTCCTACCCAATACACAAAATCCTGTCTGGGGTGGTGCTCGCACCTCCCAAGGCAGGAAACCCTTTGTCCAGGCCACCATCTGCCGAGTTTCGGTCAGCAGCAGGAGGCCAGACTCGTGTCTGTGGTGGCAGCATCCATTTTGTGATGCTGAGGCTCTGTTTAACTTTAACCGGGGTTAAGGCTACACACATGTCGTGTCCCTCTAGAAGGGTGGAATGCTATCCCCGTCGCCAGAATTGGCGAGGGGATAGTATTCCAATTCGTATGACACCTTACTCGACATGTTTTGATAAAGCCAAACCAAAGATAGCAAATAACCGCGAGGATTATAATGCACTTAAGAGTATATGGTATGGCAATATCCCGGAACAGCTTAGGGAGTGGTTCCCGACAGCTGCAGACAGGCTCAGCTCATGCTAGAGCACCATCTAACATATTTCCAAGCACTCTGCCTCCAGGATTGATGAGGCCTTCCATAGGAGTGGCTGATAGGAACATATGTGTCCAGTTTAGGGTTAGGCACAGACATACTGTACATAAGTAAGAGGTGGTTACACCGACTTACCCCAGCTGAGTGATCAGCCAGTTGTGTCAAATAGGGAGGCCAGGCCAGGGGTGGAACAATACATGCTGCAGCCCCTGGTAGGCCTAGGATACACCTATGCCCTGGGCACCTAGGGTGCACTAATACAGGGGCTCATAAGGTGAACCAGTTCCAATTCGTAATGCACCTAGAGTGCATTGGCAGTAATTTAGAGAGAGAACAGCAGGCTGTGGGTCTGATTAGCAGGCCCACAGCCACATTAAGTCAGAAACCAGTGAAGCAAAAAGCAAAAATTTGGGGTGACCATAGGATAGCAGACCCTACTCTCCTACAGTCTGTAGTCGGGGTTTGCGCCAGGCTTTCTCGAGGGTGCGGCAGTTCTTCTTGGATTTCATGAGATCGTCGTTGAACCAGGAAGCCTTCTTGCTGCCAGCTCTGCTGGGATGATTTTCAAGGGTGCGAGGTCATCGGCGCAGTTGGTGATCCACTGTGTGAGGTTGTTGGCTGCCTGGTTGGGGTCCGTTAAGCTGGCGGGAGGATTCAGGTTCAGGGATGTGGAGAGCTGGTCGGAGGTGATCTTGTTCCAGCTCCTGCGGGGAACCTGTTGCGGGTGGTGGTGGGTCGTGGTCCTTCTGAAACTGAAGTGGACGCAGCTGTGGTCTGTCCGGTGGAGTCCGGTGGTGTGGCTGAAGGAGACGTCCTTGCTGGAGGAAAAGACGGGGTCAAGCGTGTGTCCGCCGTAGTGGGTGGGAGTGTTCACCAGTTGCTTGAGTCCGAGGTTGGCGAGGTTGTCCAGCAGGGTGGTGTTGCTGTCCTTGTTGTTCTCTAGGTGGAAGTTGAGGTCCCCTAGGAGGATTTAATCAGCGGAGGAGAGGGCGTGCGGGCTGATGAAGTCTGTGTTGTCTTCGCTGAATTGTGGGCGAGGTCCTGGGGCTCTGTAGATGAGGGTGCCTCTGAGTGTCATCTTGGGGTCGGTGTGTATCTGGAAGTGGAGTTGTTTGGTGGCTGTGAGGGTGTCGTCGGAGTTGGTCATGATGCGGATGGTGTTCTTGTGGACGATGGCGATGCCTCCTCCTGTCTGGTTGACGTGGTCCCTCTGGGTGATCTTGTATCCGTCCGGGATGGCGATGGCGATGTCGGGCGCTGAGGAGACGTTCATCCATGTTTCCGTGAGGAAGGCGATGTCTGGAGATGTGGTGTCGAGCAGGTTCCAGAGTTCCACGGCGTGTCTGTGGACGGAGCAGGTGTTGAGCAGGATGCACTTCAGGTGGTTGCTGCTGGTGCTCGGCTTGGCGGGTGCGGTGCAGGTCCGGATGCGGGAAAAGTTGCAGGATCGGCAGCGGAAGGGTCGTGGGTGCGTCGCGGGGTGGCTCGGTAGCATCCGGGGATCCGGCCGGTGTTGAGTGCGTTGAGTGCGGCGGCATTGTACGTCTGGCGGGTAGGCAGGCGTCTGCAGGGGGCCAGGAGTTCTGGCGCTGGGCGCGGTCCAGGCGCGGATGGGCGCAGATGGGCTTGCCTTTAGCGTGCCTTTGGCGCACAATCGGTGCGCCCGCTGCGCGTGAGTGGGGGCGACATAAGAAGGTAGCCGGGAGGGAGGGTCAGCTGGGTGGCGGGAGCGGGGCGGCCAATGGGCTGGCGGGGAGGCGGGGTCGCAGGGAGGCAGCGGCCGGAAAGCCTGGAGCGGACGACTCAGCGGCAGCTGGGTCGCCCTAGGCAAACAATCAGGCAAAAATCGGCAGGCAGCAGGAGGAGCGTGGGGGCGACCAGGCCTTTGCAAGTGCTCAGCAATGCGCATAACATTTACGCAATATGGGGACCCAAAACTCTGTGCGAGACTGCGAAAGAGGACCCGGGATCATATTCATGTAAATTATGTCTGAATCGAGTAAATCACTTATGCGATGGTAGCAGGCTCCCTCCCTTTGTTCATAACGGCATCATCTTGAAAGGATACTGTATTGAAACGTGGAATAAACACTTCTGTAATAGATGTGCAACACAACAGTTCTAACGTAAATATTTCAAATTATACTGAATAGGAAGATGAAAACCAAATGTACCTTACAACTAAATTGTCCATCAATTCACAAGACTCAGAATACGGATCAGTGCTTAGTTGATCTTAATACCATAATTTCACCTATGCCCCTCAATTACTCAGTCTCATATTAAGAGTAAGACCAAAGTAAGACCAAAATGCCTTATAATAATGGTCCTCATTCGCAAGGAATATATAAGAATTTCCATCACGGCTACACAGAATATCAGAAAACGAATTTCTAGACTGGATGAATTTTTTTCAAACCTTCTTCTCATTCCTGGAAAATATTCACGTCTACCAAACTCTATACTACACATAGGAGCCTATTATGCCACCGTAACAGAACACAGGACCAACTGCCAGAGGTGCGCCGGTCCCGCCATGCCCATTAGGATGTGCCTGCCACACTGGTGGGCACATTCCTGCCTTCAACATTGCGGTTGGTGGTGCTGTAAACAGCACCTGCTGCAAAGCTGAAAGCCCAAGTTGTGCATTGCCATGCACAACCTGACAGGCACTGAGCGATGCCTCCCACCTTGTGCATGGCAATGATGGGGACTACCATAGGTACCCCCCAGTGCAGCCACCCACCTCCACATCCCCTGGGGGCCCACAATGGTCCCCCACTGGGATTTCCCACATGCCTTTAAATGGCGGAGTCTCCACCATGGAAAGGCATTCCACCACAGGCATCATAATATGGATCGCCACCATATTGTGTGCCTTTTCCACCTGGCCTGCAATTCGACCGGCGAAAAAATGGGGGACTGTCTTTCCGTCTGCAGTAGTGCCCCTTGCCATACTAATATGGCGGGGGTGAAACACGGATACGCCCCCAATCCTAATAGGCCCCTAAGATAGGGGAAAACCCAATAAAATCAGCCTTCTCATTCAATGGTAAATGTCTGAACCTTAGGCTTAAGGACCACAGTCCCACTCATTTACCAATTTTGGGGTATATTTCCAAGGGAAGTGGTGGAGTGAGGCATTAGCCTTCCTGGCTTAACGTCTCACTCAGCCACTTCAGAAATGCATGGCTGCACCACATCTATAAGAATAAGGTGCAGCCCTGGGTTTCCCCCTGTGCTGGTGCTACACTTAACAGCCTAGCGCCAACACAAGCACCCTTGTACCATAGCATAAAGGTGTCTGCGTGCAGGAGAAGATTGTTTTTGTGCTGGTACGTCCCCCGTGTACCTTAAAAGCATTTTAATTGAGTAACACACATATAATATTGTAAATATATCAATAATAAGGATTGTCATTCATATTATACTGTTCTCCTACATGTTAATATACTTTATTAAACTAAAACCACAACTCCTCATGTTTACACGAATAACACTACCACATATGGCTCATTCTTTCTAGTCCTTGGCAAATGGAGTTCATGATGGAGATGGTGTCTTCTGTAGAGAGTTGCTTCCAGTTAGAGATCAGGTGGGGGTGGGAGACGTACCTGTCTCACTCTCTTTCAATATTCACAACTTCCTCAACCTCCTCATCTACTATGATCTGGCCATATCATAGGTGCCATGTAACGGAAACTGCCAGTCCTTTTTAGGCCTCGTCTATGCAGTGTGCATGCACTGATTAGGCAAAAAGACCTTTTGGAATGGCTACGGCTTTTCAGCCAAAAACATGCACGCGTTCCATTGCCTTCAAATGCAACACGCGCACGTGTGGCGATTCACTTGCAGGAGTGAGGGGCGCCATATGGTAGCAATTATCGCTCCTGCAAGTGAATTGCGCAGCCCCCCCCCCTGCTGCCGTGCAAGGCTTGCGCGCTTGAGCTGTTCAGTAACTGAATGGTTTCGCATGAAAATCTCCAAATAAATGGTCTTTCCGAAATCGCATCATGCTGGGGTTTACTTAGCATCATTTAAAAAAAAAACGACAATCTGAATTTGTCCTGATAACCTGCTATCAATCAAAAGGACAGTGACAGCGCTTTTCGTGTACTTCCCTTTGAACGCAGGCTGCAAGGATGCTGCGAAGGTCCAGTGCCTCCTGTTCGCCACACTTTCCTCCCGGGCTCTTCAGCTATAGGGAAACTGTTCCTTGCTGGTAGATGCGGGCTATTTAAATGCTCCAATCGAGAGGGATTAAAATTTATACAAGGTCACTGGGAATGTGATATTTATAATCACCGGTTTTTGGCTCCACAATGACAGCCATTTGTTATTTTCGCTGTGACGCACTGATTTATTGCACCCCCCCCAAGGTCTTAAGGCAGTGTCCGCTCTGAAGTCTGACACTCCTGCGTGGCACCTGCTGATTTCAGTATATTTGCCGCTGCCCCTTCCAATACCGCCTGAAAATTGGAAAAAAATATTGTGTGACTTTATAACGGATTCAGAGAAAGAGATATACAGTGTGCCGACTGGGCCGGCTGCTCTTTCCATGTTGAAGATTCCCTTAAATCGAGGTCCCAGATCAGATTGGCATTCATTCAGTTTAATGAATGCACTCAGACATCAGGCTTTCATTGTTGTGGTTGCTTCGCTGAAACTTATTCACGTTGTGTCGTTTTTAACAAACAAAAAATAATAATTACAAAAATCATTGAGGACGGCATTGTTCAAAGAGTTCAGTGTCACACCTTCCTGAAAGTTCCATTTTGTGTGCTTCACTCTTGCCATGATGAGGTACCTTAAAAACTTGGAACTCCTCACAGATGTATGTAAGTATCATCCTAGTTTTCTTCACCTGGAATTTGTATCTGTACGAACTCCATGCTGGGGGGTGGTGAAAGCGATGCAACACTGGTGGGCATTGCAGTGGAATTGGACTCACTGGAGACAAATCTGGTGTTTTTAACACACACTCAAGTCATGGAATTGGTTCCTATGGCAACCTGAGAGTTTGTTGGTACAACACCCCAGAGCATGATTGTTCTAGATAGATGGACAGATGGATAGATGGATAGATAGATAGATAGATAGATAGATAGATAGATAGATAGATAGATAGATAGATAGATAGATAGATAGATAGATAGATAGATAGATAGATAGATAGATAGATAGATAGATAGATAGATAGATAGATAGATAGATAGATAGATAGATAGATAGATAGATAGATAGATAGATAGATAGATAGATGGATGGATGGATGGATGGATGGATGGATGGATGGATGGATGGATGGATGGATGGATGGATGGATGGATGGATCAATGGATGGATGGATGGATGGATGGATGGATGGATGGATGGATGGATAGATAGATAGATAGATAGATAGATAGATAGATAGATAGATAGATAGATAGATAGATAGATAGATAGATAGATAGATAGATAGATAGATAGATAGATAGATAGATAGATAGATAGATAGATAGATAGATAGATATTGAAAAGACAATTGCAAAAGGTAAGCAAGCATTTGCATTGCCAATAGGTCTCACTTTTGGGACCTTATAAGTATTTAGTTATGCAGCACAATATCCTTGGTGCAATAATATCAACTGTTGCATGGCTAAAACGTATAAGGTCCCAAAGGCGAGACGTATTGGCTATGCCAATGCTTGTTTCTTGTTGTCAGTGGGTACCATTTTTCTAACAACTGGCACATACTGAGACCATGGCGTGTAGCCACATAATAGTTGGGGGAATATTCATGTGGGGTAAGCTTACTGCTATGCAGGTCAGCCCACCACACACCAACCGCACCCAACAGATCTCCCACCACTGCTGAGCAAAATCACCGAAGACCAACTACACGCAAACCTCGCTCTCAGCCCACTCACCGAACCCTCAAAAGCATCGACGACGCTGCACACAGCCTCAGACACTGGATTGAGGACTGCGCCAACACCCTCGCCCCGCTGAAGAAACCCCCCCACAGAGACACCAGCAAGAGGGCCAGCTGGTTCACCCCAGAACTCCAAGCCTCCAAGCAAGCCTGCTGGAAACTAGAGAAGAAATGGTGTAGTGTAGTTCCTATATTCCCAATAGGCTCTGCGCATTGAAATAACATAAACGATAGTTTAGTCGTAGGACTGAGGTCGACTAGGTTTCTATTGAATATGTTAGACTTAATTATGAATGCCAGCTAGCTCAGAGGTCACTAGAAACTTTCTTGAGTGAACAGGAAAGAGTTAACTTTCCTGAATAGACAAGAAGGGATTAGCTTCTGACAACCACATAAACATGACAACTTTGCTCCCTCCATAATAAGGAGTATATCTCCAGAGTCATGTGAAAACAATAGATAGCTATTTCACTCAGTCAATCGTGCATCCTTAGTTTCACCAGAGTGCAGAGAAATAGAGAGACAGGCGTTTTCAATGAAAGTTGTTATTTATTGAACAGTCTTCTTTCTCATGCAAGAGAAATGAATTGCCACAATTGCAATACTTGTCATAAAGTAAAGTGCGTACAGTAAAAGGAGTATTGTGAAATAATACTGTAAAAGCATTTATATGGTTTCTGAGCCATATGATACTTAAAACGGATAAAATATATAGAATACATACAATGATAAAAGTTGACTAAACGTACTCAACTGACGCTTCTAAAATACGCTTACCCCGGTGTACCTAACCTAAGCCTAGTACGTGGGAAGGAGTAAGTGAGCTGCAGTTGAAGTTAAGTTATTTTGCCAAGAATCTGAATCAAGAATTCTCTAAGGATATAAGGATATAATCAGCTCCGTACCTTGGTTTTGGGAATGAAGGAGGTCTTGTATCTCTTTACCAGGACTCGATCTCCCAGCAACCTGCAAGGGTGACTGGAAACACTGGAGGTGGATTTCTTGGTAGGAGAAAAGACAGCGTCTCTCTCAGCGCGTCAAATGGGAGGGTCGGCTTTCTTCGGCACTCGCATCAGCTGGGCTTTTGGTAAGTAGATAGCCGCTTTGCTCCAAACCACTGTGTGTTTGCTTAAGGCAAATGCTGGTATACCTGGAAGGTGCTGAGTTTGACGTAAGGTTGGACATAAGACATCACTAAGAACTGTCACTGAGAACTGGCAGTTTTTTCAGGACTCTCAGGAGTTCTAGGACAAATCAAAACAGAAGCAGGGGGAATTCCCGGGCTGCTGAAGGTTTGGTTTGTTTAAAGAACGCGTTGTACTTTCTAGGAGTCTAGGGAAGTAGCCTTGCCGTATTTGGACTGCATTGGCTATGACTAAATATGGATATGATTCTTATGCCTTTATAAGGAAGTGATTTGTTATAACCACATAAGGCCATGAATCGGGAATATTTAATTAGGGTCCTAGATACGTTCACAACAATGGCACAGTGAACCAACGCAGAACAGCCATGCATCACACAAGGACACCATCCGCAACCACCACCACCAACTCATCAGGGTGGCCAAGAGTACCTCCTTCAAAGACCGCCTAGACAACAAAGCACACAATAGGAAGGAGTTCCTAAAAATCATGAAGGAACTCTCCAACCCCAGCTCCAACACCAACGATATCCCGCCATTGAGAGCCCTATGCGACTCCCTTGCCACCTTCTTCCACTGCAAGATAGCAGACATCCACTACAGCTTCAACACCCACACAGCCCCAACAGACAGCAACACAACAGACCCTCAGCACACCATTGACCACGACCCCCTGCTAGCCTGGGCCAGCGTGAGCATGGATGACACCATCAAGACCATGCGCACAATCCACTTCGGCTCTCTGCCAGACCGATTCCAGCACCACGTCTTCAACAGAGCATGCAGCTCCATGCACCCCACCTGCGCAACGTCATCAATCTCCCCCTCGAGACCGTGACCTTCCCAGACATCTGGAAACATGTCACAATCAACGCCCTTCTCAAAAAACCTAAGGCAGACCCAAGATCTAGAGAACTTCCGGCCCATCTCTCTGCTCCCCTTCCCAGCCAAGGTCATCAAGAAAACCATCAACAGACAGCTAACCCGATACCTCCAAAAAACCAGAATCCTAGACCCTTCCCAGTCAGGGTTCTGCAGCAAATACAGCACCAAGACTGCCCTCATCGCCGCCACCAATGACATTAGGACCATGCTGGACAATGGTGAGACCGCAGCACTCATCCTCCTAGACCTCTCTGCCACCTTCGACACCGTCTGTCACCCACACTAAGTGCATGCCTCCACGCCGCAGGGAACCGAGACAAACCTCTAGATTGGACCACCTCCTTCCTCTCCAGCAGAACCCAGAGCGTCCGCCTCTCCCCCATTCTGTTCCAAAGCCTCTGAGATCATCTGCGGCATACACCAGGGATCCTCCCTCAGCCCGACGCTGTTTAACATTTACATCGCCCCACTCGCACACATAGCCCGACAGCACGTCCTCAACATATTCTCCTACGCCGATGACACTCAGCTGATCCTCTCCCTCAACAAGGACCCCATCACCGCCAAAGCCAACCTCCACGAAGGAATGATGGCCGTCGCTGACTGGATGAAGACCAGCCGTCTGAAGCTGAACTCAGACAAGACGGACGTCCTCATCCTCGGCTCCACCCTTCAGCCTGGGATGACTCCTGGTGGCTGACGGCACTGGGGGCAGCCCAGACACCCACCAACCATGCACGCAACCTGGGAATCATCCTCAACTCAACGCTCTCAATGATCAAGCAAGTCAACGCCGTCTCCTCCTCCTGCTTCAACACCCTCCGCATGCTCCACAAGATCTACAGATGGATCCAGACAGATAAAAGAAAGGCAGTCACCCAGGCCCTCTTCAGCAGCAGACTCAGCTACGGAAACGCCCTCTACGCGGGAGCCCCGACCAAGCTCATCAAACTACTACAACGCATCCAAAATGCCTCGGCATGACTGATCCTCGATATACCATGCCACGGCCACATCACCCCCCACCTGAGAAACCTGCACTGACTCCCCGTCAACAAGAGGATATCCTTCAAGCTTCTCACCCATGCACACAAGATCGACCCAGCCCACCTCAGCAGACGGCTCTCCTGCTGCATCCCCAACCGCCAGCTACACTCCGCCGACCTTTCACTCGCCATCGTCCCATGCATCGGAAGAACAACCACCGAGATCCTTCTCCCACCTCCCTGCCAAGACATGGAACACCCTCCCACTGAGCCTACAACAGATCCAAGACCTGCTGACCTTCAGGAGGATACTCAGGACCTGGCTGTTCGATTAGTAGCGTCCCCCCCTCAGCGCCTTGAGACCCTTGCGGGTATGTAGTGCCCTTTACAAATGATTGATTGATTGATTGATCCTTACTCATTGTGTTACCCATTGTATGGAAGGGGGTAGCAGCTGACAACAAGCATAGCATAAAACGGACCATCTATAGACACCTACTAAAAAGCACATCTTCGCTTCCACGTTCTGATACCGAAAAAAAACATTGGTAGGAACAGCATTCTTTTGCACCAAACTTATGACTTAAAACAATGATATATATTTATACATCCCTGCATCCAGAATTTATGAACATCATACAAACTAAAAATGTTTAGAAATTCCAAATATATTTATGCATATTCATTTAGTTTGTGCATTCATTTCCATTCTCCACTACGAGGAAAACACGCTATACTGACTAAACTATCCTGCATCTTTCTGTTCTTTCCTGCTGCCAAAGGATGTTATTACACTGTGCCGCTTTGCTTTTGGCATAAGGCCCAGAGTTTTCTGGTGAGCTAGAATCACCAGAGCACGAGCAGGCCGAATGGGGAAGTTGAATTCCACTTACATGTCCTACTATGAATTCTCGCTGCATACTTTGAGAAAGCTGCTCAGTAGGTTCCTCTCCTGTTCCTATCTAACTGCTCCTTTAATTTCAAATCCTTAAATGCTTCATCTACTAACCCATAATTTATCTCCATCATTCCTCTCTGTCTAGTTCATCTCACAGGCTCCACAACTGTTGTATATCTTGTTCCTCTCTTGTCCTGTCTAATAACGTTTCATGAGCGCTAGTGTGTGGAGAGCACTCCAATGCTGTTTGTTTACTCTACGTTTTCCGCCACTTCAGTGTCCCGGGAGATTTAAATTCTTATATTTGCAAATGAAGTACTTTCTTGGCCATTAAGGTCTCTAATAATACGTTTTCTAATCATTCGTATTTGGGCTATAACCTGCTGGAGGTGAGACTGTATTTTATCCGAAACCCAAGAGTTCACCTTGCTGGAAGTAAAATGAAACAAATCAGAAGGCGCATTATATTTATCATGCATATTCTGGTTTCTTATGCTATCTTCTAGTGTTGTGCTCATAGAGGCCATACAAGAGACAATAATCATCCTATGTCTGGTCGCATGCAAGGTGAAGCAATTCAATCATCTTGCATCAGGAACCCACGTATGGGGGCCATTCCAGACTTTCAAGTTATACGTCATTCATTCGCTTCTGTGGTGTCAGGTATTTGTTTAGGACTAGGCTTTTCGATCTCAGTCTGTTCTTCTTTAATACTTATTCTATCGTCCTCCAATACTTCTTTAATACTTCTTCTATCCGCCTCCAATACTTTTAACAAATTATGCTTATACATACGTCTTTCCCTTACTTTACCAACCATATCCAAAACGATGCCATTAAGTTTAGAGACGGTCATTGTGGGTAAGAGATAGAGATTATCAAAACTAAGAGGCTAGGGAAGGTTATGTGTCACACAGGAGGGAACTCCTGCACATTCTTATGAACATTAGCAAGTAATATCGTATAGGGCTTTAAATGCATGTATCAAGTAACTATGAGCAGTCAAACATGTTGTACAGTTTACCCTCATGAATTAAAACCCGAAAGCCACATGCCGCAAGCACCTTATCTGTTAATTGAGAAAATACATTTAATACATTCAATTCTGGCCCCCTGAAACCGGGTGGAAATCTCTGTAATTCTACTAATTCATCCCCCTTCCCGTGTCCTGAATTCTATACACTTAAAACCGGAAGACAAGAACAGAGCGGCGTATCTTTTTCCTCTTGCCACATTTCTCTACATTGTTGGCAGACAGCGCAATTTTTTTAAATGGAAACCAGCAGAATACACAGTTGGTGACAACCAGCAGTTGCAAGAGGTCGTGAACTCTGCATTCACTCACACATTCATCCACAAAACAATAATCAGGGAAATCTCCCTAGGCATTCTTGGTGTTTCCTATCCTTACACCTCAAACACTCAAAGCCCTAATTCGGGGAGCAATGGGAGAACAATTGTGACTGCATTTGAAGAGGAAAATTCACAAGCACAGAGTAATTAATAAATAATATATACCATGTGGCAATACCAAAAACGCCAATCAACAGTTAAGAAAAGACAGTCACCCTAATTGCACCCTGACCTCACCCTAAGCTTCTTGCCATTAAATTCATCCTAATATCCTCTTGTTTCGCTCCTCTTGTACCCAGGGTGTTCCCTGCGTGGATATAACCAGATACCCCTAGTGACCAGGCATCCGGAACTGTGTGAAAGCCAGAACCAGGTGGGGGCATCCCTCCAAAGAAATACATTCTCACGGTTAACGGCGAGGACAAGTCAAGTCAGAAGGACCCCTGCCTTATATATAAGGATCTCTATATTCTTCTATTGGCCAATATAGATATGAAACCTGGAGTATACCTATTCCGCCAAGATATGTACTCACCTTTGCCTTTGCAAAACACTAAAGTCAATCGCCTAGGACACATATCAGCTTGAAATATACAAAACACCCCCTCCGATGACTCAGCATCTGTCGAGCACAGATATGTCAGATGAGGTATAGTGAAGTGAGTGTACTCCCAGCCACCAACATACGTCTCGGCACAGATTGCCGGCATGTGGAGCCTGGAGGAGTGTGTGCCAGGGATGGTGCAAATAAACACAGCCAAGAAAATATTTGAGTAAACAGTCATGAAAAGATTTGTCAAAAGAGAAATATCACAATATTCATCATCATTGATAACTGTATTTCGACCACAATGGGCCATAAAAGCACATGTAAAATCACAAGGTAAAACATTAAAATCCATATTAAAATTACTAAGACATGTCATATATATACACACATTTTCCTCAAAAGGCATCACAGACGCTCCTAGCTAAAAATCGAATTAAGCCTAAAATTTGGAATCAAATCGTTATAAAAGTTCTACACGTAATCCACATGCCATGCAGAAATCGGGAGACAGCAAAGACAACCAGTGGATGAGTTTCGTATCTAAGTACTCTGGGGCAGATTTATGTTGGTAATGCGCCACGTTTGCGTCACGCAACTGCGTCGTAAACCTGGCGCATCGCTATGACCCATTTACAACGTGACGCATCTAGGCAGATGCGTCACGTTGTAAAGCCCTGCGCCACTTGTGGGCGTTGCGGCGCAGGGTGGGCGTTCCGGGGAAGGTGCGCCTCGCAAAAGTGGCTGAGTGAAATCTATAAGATTTCACTCAGTCACTTTCAGGCCAATGCTGCGTCAAAACCCTGCGCCTGCTTGAAGCAGGCATAAGGCTTGACGCAGCATTGGACAGATAGGGCACCCCCGAGCCTTGTTGGAGCGGCGTCGCACTTGCGACGTAACTCCAGCAATGCGCCACCTTTACGGCACAGATGCGTCACGCATCTGTGCCGTTTTTGCCCCATCGTGCGCTGCATTGTAAATGCGGCGCACCATGGGTGGCGGAGCAGCGGCGCAAAATAACTGGAGCATCCATGGGGATGCGCCAGTTATCATAAATCTGCCCCTCTGAGCGCATGCTCGTGTATTCGAAATCCCAGATTCCTGCAGATGGGTTTGATCCACCTATTGCGGGACAACGCATATGCCGGACAAAAGAAAAATACATGGCTTACATTTTCTATCGGGTGTTCACAAGCCAGACACTCTGTGCATTCATTTAAATCCCATTTTACATTTGAAGGGACATCCGGAAGTAAAGCTGCATATGAAACCCACAGTGACACCACATCCTCCGATAAGTAAAATGTGCATGAGCGAAAGCAGGAATACTAACTAGGGTGTGTAACACTTACAAACCAAAGCCGTGAGATAAGTGGAGGGCTTAAAAACATATTGCCCACTCCAAGCTGGCAGGGAGGGCAGAAAAAAACTCTCATGGCAGAGGCATTGCAGGGCAGTCCACATGATCCAGAGCGAACACTAAAGATCCCCACTCCTAGGACAGCAATTCTTCACCACATGTTGAAGCTAAATAAAAATAGTCACAGACACAACTGAAGTTCTAAGGCAGCTTTATATCTAAAGATTGGTACAGCTAGCAAGGTGACCAAGTGTCCAATTTGCAGAAGCCCAGCATGGTCTTTTATTTCTGAAAACTATAAAAAGGCTTTTCAGTACATGTCCAAGAAAATCACAAGCACATTACAATTTCTTTGGAATTATGAACCAATACATCAAGAGTTCATCATCAGAAAGTACAGGTTTGCATAATTATTAGATACAGGATCAATCATAAGTAGCTAATAATGTGTGCCACCTGCATAGTGCAGGGTGGTGGTGATCCTGTGTCTAGTGATTGGGACAGTGGACATTTTCCAAGCATAAGAAATGCTGTAACCAATCAGAGATAGATACTTCATCTCATCTATATATGGTATGTTAACGATGTCTGTCGGTCGAAGGGATAACAAAGTAATACAGGTTGAAAGTTGTGCCCTTGAGTAAGCCTTGCCGTACAAGATGTTTACTAGGAAAGGGTGCAGTGGTTCACCGAAGGTCATTTGACTCTTTGCACATGTTCTGCAGGCCCTGTCATCTTTGAGTATCACAGAGCTGGTGAATGCAATATGGATTCTAAACCTAATGAAAATGCATTCCACAACATCATTTATTCTAATCCAGGTGAGAGAATACCTTTGCACCATTCAATTGTGTTACCATGTCAACAATGTGCAGACCTGGATCTTATACTCTTTCAATTTCCTTGTTCGCTTGATGCACATCTACGTATAGCTCCTTCCCTGTTCTTTTTCGGTTCTATCACTATGGGAGAAACCTTTGTATTTTGTTTGAGTAGAGATTCAAGTTATTTTTTAACAGCTTCCTGTATTTGAGCAATTGGAGTAATGTCCACATTAACGTGTTTTTGGACTTTCATGCTGTTGAGTTTTCCCAACCCATGAAACAACGAAGGGAACTGTCTTACTATTTCATGATGAGAATTGATGCTATAGTTAAAAAATATCAAACGCACAAGCAGCTGTGCTGAAGCTGAGAAAAAAACAGACACTTGACAATCTACCTTGAAGCACATGAATGGGTGTGTGTACTTTTGTTTTCTTATGCATCATCATTGCTACAATGGAACCTTGACATTTTAATGGGGTTGATGCAGCCCAAGTATACACTTTAGTTTCTGATTGCGTAAGTTGTGGCAATGGAGACAGGTCATTATATTTCTCCTCAGGCACAATATTTATTGATGCACCACTATCAACAATGAAAGGTATTGAACAAAATTTTACTTTCAATGTGATCTCAGAACAATGTGGTGCTTTGTTGTGTCAATTTTGGTCCGGTGTTTGTTCGAACATGTGGCCAGTCCAACATATGCATGCTTTTCTGAAGTAAACATGGACATAGCACAACCATCTTCTTCACTTTCATTTGATATTGTTTCAGCAGAGCTGTTTGATGAAGATTTTGATACTGATTAACTCTGTTTCGTGTTTATTTGCCTCAGCTGGTGCAGTCGCTTGGCCTTATGGCCTTGTGTCAAACATCGCTTCTGGAACCTTCAGGCGGCCATTGTGTCTTCGAGCCATGGCACACTTAATTTTTCATTCACCTTATACACCATCCAAAAGAGTTTTCTTTTCCAAAACCTTTGCAGATCTGTCCAATGACGGGACATTTCCCTTCATCTAGAACAACTTCTTTTTCTGTGGAGAAGTCACTCGGCATCCGTCAGACTTGTCCTTCGGCTTATTTCTCACATTCATGACTGACTCAATTTGGGCACGTCCATGTCAGCCGCCTGTTTAGGAACCCTCTCTACTGTTGTGGCAGCCATGGGTACTCGCTCCAGACTAAACATTTCTCTCAGCATTCTGAATGAATCTGACAAGCATCCATCAATCACTCTGAGGCGTAAATCTTCCTCATCATTAAATTCATTGATATTACAGTGCTTGATGAGCACATCAAGTCTCTCAACAAATTTGTTGGTGTTCTTACCAACTTTTTGCCATTCTACATTTGGCATTGATTTGAACTTGAGAGTCAAGGCTGCTTTGATTTGACTGTATGAATTTGATCAGCTCAACGACTTTTTCTTTGACTTCCTATACACCTTCAGCAGCGAGGTTCCTAAGGTACTCGGTAATATTTTTATCAGCTTCTTAAATCGCATCAACAAAATCATCAAATGCCTCTATCCAGGGAGTCCTTCTGTCACCAATGTTCAACTTTTTGGCAGTATTAAATTGGATGTGGTAGTTTCAAGAAGGCAACAGCATTGTAACGATTTATGAGATTGGCTAACAATGAGGGTGGAGTTCCTTCCAACACCATGTGCTATCCTCTAGGACTTGCTTCATCCATACCATCTCTAAAACCATTTTCTGTGCTGGCATCTGGGTCATCTTGGACAGCCCATGAAACTTTGACCTCCCTTTTGGTCTCCGCAGGAATCCTTTACTTTTAGGATATCTTGGGGGTAATTTTGAGGCACCACCCTGCAGCTTTGGTCGTGGGTCACTTTGGGTATTGAAAGGACTGCAAGATCAATTTGGGGTGGTTTCTCTGTGGTTGCTTCCCCCAGCGCAGAGGCACAATTGCTCTCCTGATTCAGCACTGGTAAGCAAATGACAGTTTCCTGCATCACTTTGCTTTTTAGCATCTATTTTTGCTGACTTGCACCTGGTTGATATCTGCCTTGCAGCACTTCTGTTCACAGCGTGATAAAGCAATTTCTGGCTCTTTCTCAACCTGGCCGGATCCGCCTATAGCTTTATCACTCCATATGAATGTATGGCTTTGCCTTGCGTAGTAGCGCAGTACCTCTAGTGCGGCCTTCCCAGCAGGTTCTCAGCCACAAATATGTAGACTTTGCAGTGAAGGTTTCATTATCTTCAAATGCTTTACACTGAATTGGGGCTGTGCTTTGACTGCAGATACCCCAGATGAGAGCCTGCACATCGACAAAGGCACACATGGCAGGCACAAGCAATTTGCTGGACCACAGCAAATTCTCTAGGAGAACACTCTCGATCTTTGAGCTCCTTATCCCCTATCTCATTGCCAGTTGTAGTGTTCTCCCCAACCGGGTACTCTCCAATAACTACACAACACATTGAGCTTAGTATAACACACCTTGATTTTTCTGCGTGTGACAGTGAAATCAACATTATAAACCTGCATTCACTTCACTACCTATGATCCTTATGTCACAGTTCTACATAGTCCATCAGGAGCCACTAGAGTTCTGTCATTACAAGCCGGCACCACACTACACTAGATAATTATCAGTAGTTTCAATGCACCAGTTAGGTGTATACCAATTCTATATGTTTTTAGTGGGCAGAGCACATACAATGGGCACTGGGCAGCAGTGTCCCAGTGTGCAAAGTCCATAATTCAGCAGAAAAATCTAGCAAAAAGTGGGGTTGACCAAACAAAAATGGGCATTTTTCTGCAATGGCTAACCAAGCAGTATTCATTTTTGACTTTGCTGGTTTAAGCACATTCAGAATTTGAAGATATCACTTAATCAGCATTTCTAAATATGGTGATTTACTTTGTGTCGAGTTGCAAGATTGTTGAAAGTGCAGCACATTATGATACTATGAAAAGGTTTGTTAGGGCAGTGCATTACGTAAGCCCCAATCACATGAAGACAAATGAAATAGCATGTTATGGATTTTTTGTGTGTGCTCTGCTGCATTTGTTCTTGCTAATGTTCTTCACCTGACATAGAGGTAACAACAGACAAGATTGCAATAGGTAAGCAATATTCCTGGCACAACAAATACAGTTAGTCCCAGATTTAGAAAGTCTTTACTTTGGACTTGGGTTACTTTTGAACCAAACCTGACACAAAGTGTTATGTTGTAATTTACAATCCAAATCAAGTGCAATGTGGATTGCGTTGGATTGTAATCGAATGTAACACAAGTCCTGCACCTCCTTGTGCCAGGAGTTCAACAGCCAAAAATGCTTCATGTGTCCTTGTGTTTAACACTGCGCATTTGTGCTGCATTTTACAGCACCCATACAAAGAGGGAAACACATTAAAGCATAGAATTCGATAGGCAGGCACCCCTTCCTGTACAAAAACGTTGCTTACTCCAACACAGACACCCTTACACAACAGTGGTGATTGAAGGCAAAAAGAGCGCCACCACATGGAGATAGCAGAACTGTGCCACATCTTTGTGCATATGGTGCTGTTCTACTCTCTTCTGTTCAAGCAACGCAGTGCAGCAACATAACTTACTGCACGGTGTTGCATTATTTCCTACCTAATCTCAGCTTTAGTGATTACCATTTGAATTTATGGTGAGATTTAATAATCGTGTGTTATGGGCTTTTTACAAAGCGGCAAAAGAATGGAATGCAAATTCTTTTGAACCAGCAAGTTTTCAATTTGTAAACACCAAGCAGATCCTGTTACAGGCAATCGAATGCACCGTCTTGAACAGCAAACTCAAAAAGTGTTCCTACAATATCCAAAAGAGAGAATGACTGAAATACCCTGCATTTTTCTGTGAGGATAAAGCACTGTACATTTTCAATACAGCTGAACATGAATTATTACCTGAAAGTGGAAAACTCTGACTGGTGCCAGCCACTGCACCAGGTCCATCCCTGGAAGTCTGGCGTGCTTGGGCTGTAGGTTCCATTAAAAGATTTTAAATGCAAAATATCCAGAACTGACCGAGGGCTCTCTCATCTTGTATTCCAAGAGATATATCCAGACACACTCTGTAAATTGGACCTGTTGAAAATTCCATTGTCCCTAAATTTGTTCTGAGTTTGGTTGTAGACATCTTGGCTGGCTTTAATACCTTTAATCCAAGGTAATTCATGCCTGAGTCAGCAGCCTGCAGTTCTTAAGCAATTTTTGTATCCCCAAATTATTTTTAAGGTATTGTTTTTTTTCTCGTTTTTTTAATACAAAGACTGTACATTTATTGTCAATGGGGCAAAATTTGTATTTGCCTAACATTTGAACACCTCGACCGATTTTCTCAAATTTGTTGTTAATTTTTCGTTCACACTTTTCTGTTTTTTAGTTAAGCTTGATGTGGAAATTTAAACTCACTATTTCCTTAACTGATTGTACTCCAGTTGTTTTTTTAAATATCACAACTCACATGTTTTATCCGAGGGGTGACTGTAGAAGTGGAGCAGCATTCGGCAGTGCTATTGCTTTATTCTTCAGCTATTAACTGCAAATATGAAAGTCGGTGGCAACGTTTTTTCAAAATTGAGTCCGAATACATGCAGTTATGTTCAGTTGCAGAGGACATTGCATCACTATAAGAGTAAATTAAAGAGCTCACATGTAATTATGTTTTCATAACATGGTAGACACACCAGTCCAATAAGAAATACTGTCAAAGGTCCTTAATTAAGTACAGTGAGGTGAAATCAACAAACGGAATGACCAGGTAATTTTGGCACTTAAAACACCGGCGCAGTAAAAAAGTTCACCTAAATATGTAGGGGCAGATTTATGATGCCCTTGCGCCGCAATTGCGTCACTTTATTTGACGCAACTGCGGCGCTAACAATGCGCCCTATTTACAACGTGATGCATCTAGGAGATGCGTCACGTTGTAAAGCCCTGCGCCATAAGGAGGCGTTCCTGTGCAGGGGGGGGGGGCGTTCCTGCGCAGGAACGCCTCCTGAAAGTGGCTGAGTGAAATCTATGAGATTTCACTCAGTCACTTTCAGGCCAATGCTGCGTCAAAACCCTGCGCCTGCTTGAAGCAGGCTTAGGTCTTGATGCAGCATTGTGTAGATGGGGCACCCCTGAGCCTTGCTGGAGCTGCGTCTTGCTTGCGACGCAACTCCAGCAATGCGCCACATTTCCGGCACAGATGCGTCACGCATCTGTGCCATTTTTGCACCATGGTGCGCCGCATTATAAATGCGGCGCATCATGGATGGCGGAGCTGTGGCGCACTGTGGCGCAGGTTAACTGGCGCATCCCTGGGGATGCGCCAGTTAACATAAATCTGGCCGGTAGTTTGCTTTTCCAATGTATAATGTCATTGAAGTTTTAACATACATGTCCTGGCCCGGTCTACGAAAGTATTTCAAACTACCCTAGTCTGGAGTTCAGGTACTAGGACTTTTCAGGGGTATCAGTTGAGAAGTGCTATGCTGGCAACTCCCCGATGACAGAAATAGTATATATATAAAATTATATAATATTGAAATATATTATATAAATAATATTATAGAATAATATTAGCACTGTATTATTTAAATAAATAATATGTCAAATTAATTACGTACTTATCATTCTATATATTTCTATATAAATATAAAAATAGTTGGACTGGGCCTTAGGAAAACAGTGGGTGGCGACTTCTTTCTTCTCTAATGTCTCTTGCTCTGGCATTCTCTATGAGGCATCCCCTGTCTTTCTAACACATACAGTAAGCATATGTGGGCCATATTTATCAAGGTTTTGTGTCGTTCTTGTGTCATACAAGGGTGCGCAAGGACAACTCAAAACCTACGTGAAATGTATCAAGCCACGCAACGCCATTGTGTGGCCCTACATGACTTGATAAATCTAGAATAAGTTAAGTAGGATGCCGAACTAGGACTGGTGTGTCCACCAGGTTATAAGGTGCTACATAAACCACGTCCTTATGGGCAAGACGGTGGAGCTGGTTTGATTTTTAAAGACAGATGGAACTTTATACAAACTTCCATTGACCAAGCCGAGGGCATCAAAGCTCAGGGCGTTGCTGAATCCCAGGGGCACATGCTCTCTGGGATGGTATGTTATCGTCCACCTGGCTCAGTCAACCCTCAATTGCAGGCTTTTATTAATATTCTTTACAATATGTCCCTCACTCACTCACGAATGGTTCTCCTGGGGGATTTGAATCTTTGAGCCACTTGGAACTTAGGGCTGGCACATAAAGATTTCCTTCAATCTTGTGAGAATTTGAGCTTAAGCAACTGGTAAAGGACCCTACACACCAGGGTGGGCCATACCTTAGATTTAATTTTCGCTGAGGAAAATGTGGCCGAAGTGGTAGCAATCTCCACTTTGCTGGACTGACCACTTCCTTGTCATTTTCTCAGTGGCTATCCCCAAAAACAGCATAGACTACAGTCACACGTAACTACCTTCAAGGCAGGGAATTGAACAAACTGCCTGATACATTTAAACAACTGGCAGTATTTACTGATATTAATGTGCTTGACGCAAATAAAGCTGTGGAGATAAATTACTCAGAATTCTGTAACCAGATCACTAAGGTTCTCGATCTGATCGTTCCAGTGAACATATTCAAGAATACGCATAAGTTGTCCGCCCCCTGGTTCAATGAGAGCCTAAATAACTTAAGAAAGGGCTATAAACAGGTGGAAATAAAATGGAGGAAGTGCTATGATGAAGATGAGAAATTAGCTCTCAAGGTAATGTTGGGCAATTATAAAAGCAAAATCACTAATCAAAAGCTGAGTATGTTTTACTAATAAAATCCTAGAGGCGTCCAACAAAACTTGAAGTGTTTTTGAGATAGTTAATGATTTGTCTAAGCCTGCCTGTCTAAAAAACAAGACCATCGCGACTCAAGACATATGCAATACCCTCTCTGGCAGTGCCAACATGGAGGTAGTTTTTGACAACAAGATGAGTCTAGAAAACCATGTAAACAAAACGGTTGGAACTTGCTTCTCCCTTATTAAAGAACTGCCCAATATTCTCCCTCTGTTACCCATGACAGCAATGAATCTTGTAGTAAGAAGTATTATTCTGAGTTGTTGGGACTATTGCAATGCGTTGCTTCTAGGCGGGCCTAACTTCCTTATTATTAAACTCAAAGAATACAGACAATAGCCACAAAATTAAACCTAAGAAGCCACATAGTGCTTCTGCCTCTGCGGCTCTTAACGAGCTCCACTGGCTTCCCCTAGCACAGAGAATACAGTTAAAATCACTTTGTATTGTTTTCAAGGCTCTGCCTGGACTTGGACCGGTGCCACTGCAGGAAAAATGTGTCTGGCATGCCCCCGTAAGAAGTGTTCGATCCTCTTCTTCTCATTTGGTCAGCATTCCCAGAATTAGAACATCTAGGTTTGGAGGTAGAGACTTTAGCTGCGTGGCCACCCGTTCATGGAAAAAAATCACACCCCCCTTCCTTAGGCAAACAGAAGAATTCCACCACTTTAGGAAGAAGCTTAAAACCTGGCTCTTCCCTAGGATGTAGTGCGGGACAGTCATCCATTCGGTGAATATGTGCATATTGGGGTATTACTGTAACCTCAGCGCCAGGATACCCGTGGAGTGATAGTGTGCTTAATAAGTTTACATTACATTACATTACAAGTACATTTGTTAAATAAGGTTGCATGCCATAAGTAGTAAAAATCAGCTGATTTTTATTTCCAGATCGGTTAATCATTAGTGTAGACAACCTCAATCCCTTAAGCAGTGTTAGGCACTCCAACTTTAGTGCTTTCCTGGAGAAACTGATCCGAGTTACTGGGTGATCCTAATACTCAGGGTGACCGGCATCTGACAGGAATTGTTTTACATCCTTAAGCCAAGGGATTTTAGAAGCGCACTTGGACCTAAGGCAATCCTTTGCAATCGGGGGCGTGGCTTAGCCAGCTGCAAGATGGCGGCACTCTAAGTGGGCTCTGCCCGCCAAGCTTTTTCATCTGCAAGTATCCTGCAGACATTGTCGCATTTACCACACCACATTGCCGAGTCTTGTATCGGGGTCGCACCACCACCTATCTGTGAAACTTTGGTGCTTCTGCGTGCCCCCCCGACCGTGATACTTTCGTCGTGACCAGCGCTAGGCCTCTGCTCCGGGTGGGCGCCTGTGCCTCCGACAAAGCTGCCCCTGTCTGCCACTGTACGGCGGTGCTGATGCTGGGAACCGGATGCCACCTTCTGCGGTGAGTCGTGCCATTGCTGAAGGGGTTCGCCGGTGGGACTGGGGGCCGCCTACTGTGCGGCATGGTCTGGTGGCGCTGCGGCCTGTTTGCAGCCTAGTGTTCCCCTCTGCCCCGCGTAGGTGCGGTGCTGCCGGTGCTGGGCTGTGGGAGCAGCATACCACCCTCGCCCCCCCCGGTGTTTCCCCCCTGGTCGAGTGCCAGCTGCTTCGCCTCACCTGACCCCTGCTGAGCGGCGCTGCAGACACTGCCTGCCACTGTTGTCATGCCGCCCTGGGCATCTTCCCATCAGTGCTTTACAGAGGCCTACCTGCCTCACCCGGCCCCCTGCTCAGAGGCCTGCTCCTGGGGGTTCGACGGAGAGTCCGTTTCTGCCCCTCCTTCCTGAGGCACTTCATGGCTCCTGCTTGCCGGGGACTCCCCCACCCAGGGACTGGCCTTGCTGTCCTGGTGGCACTTCGGCGCTTTGATGTTGCGCCATGCAGACATCTCCACGAAGTCAGGCCCCCTGGAGACTGGCTCCCTCGTGGGTGGTCTATTTACGGCAACTGCGTCCTGTGGGTAGCTGCTGGGGCCCCTCGTCACCCGCTTCTGCCTCTGCCCTCCCGGGTGCTTGATACTCTGCTTACAACTGGGGCGCTCGCCCTTCAAGATCTGCCACCTACAACTCTGTGGCTCCTTTGAACTGTGTGCTGCTCCTTCTGCCCTCGGGGAGCGTCCTGGTTTGTGGGGTTCTACTCGGCCCCGGTGCCCATTGTTTGCTGTCCATTGCCCTGGTGCCCCATGCATTGCCGTGGTCCAGTCTCATCCCACTCTTCTCCTTCTGGTAGCGGCTGGGCACAGGACTGTTTTGCGTCCCCTCTCATCCATGCCTGGCTGCCAGGTGAGTCCTGCGCTGTGTTGGGGGTAACGCACCGGTGGGCCTACTGGAGCTGCCTCCCTCGGCTTCCTGGATCGTGCTCCCTGATGGTCTTTCGCTGATACTGGTATAAAATCCCATACCACTGGCTAGCTCTCCTTCCTGGGTGTTTGGGTGCCCACCAGAACTGCACATCGCTATTTGGAAATCAGATCCAAAGCAGCCCAAGATCGCCTTTGAACTCCGGAGATCCTTACATCAGGACGGCACGGGCTCGGACAGAACTGACTCCGCTGGGATGTTGGAACCCCCCCGAGTCGTGATGACTACCTTAAGGCAATCATGCTCGAGGTCAAGTTGACCGTCACCGGCATCGCTTTCCAGCTTGATCAACTATCCTCTCGTCTTGACTCAGTGAAGGCTCTTGTGGATTTTCACGACGACCGACTTCTCCATGTGGAATCCAGGGTATCTGAGGCCGAGGACGCTGCCATCCAAGACAGGCAGAAGTTACTCCAGATGGACAAGATCTTGGCTGCAATCCATGAGAAGAATGAAGATTTTGAGGCCGGCTCCCGCCGGAGTAACCTTCGCATCAGGGGCCTTCCAGAGTCCACCAACATCTCCAAGATGGAAGACTTTGTTGAGCAACTCATCAAGGAAATATTAGGGGAAGTCTTATCTCAATTTTTTGTCGTGGAATGCGCCCATCTTTTCCTGGGTTCGTGTCCTGGTCCTGGTCTGCCTCCCCGCCCCATAGTGGCGAAGATCCTGAACTTCCGAGGTCGTGATGCAATTCTCCGAGCGGCACACGATGAGGGTACCATCACACACCAGGGCAACACCCTTTCTTTCTATCCGGACTACACCTTGACTGTTCAAGCCGCCAGGAGAGAGTTTCTGCCGGCCAAGCGCATCCTCCAGAAACATACGTTTTCCTACTCTTTGGCCTATCCGGCGAAGCTGGGGTTCCGACAGGGCTCCAAGATACTGTTTTTCCCGATCCACGAGAGGCCCTCGCTTTTGCTAAGCGATTGCACAAGGAATCCAGATCCTCCCCTCGTAAGTCTCCACATGAAACTGCCGACCGCTTAAGTGATAATGACTAATTGTGCGGACAATGGTCTTTCTTGTTTTCACATGTGACCTGTGTTTAGATGTTGCTAATCTACTATAGCTTGGCCACCCTGCTCCTCTGCAGGGGTGTCCGCTGAGTCTTGCGGTGCCCCACCGGGATGATTCCCATTGTTCACCTTGTGTTGCCCTCTCCCAGTTGTGGGTCCCCTGGGTGGGGTGGGTGGTATCCTCAGCCTGATTGGGAAGTTGGTGTGGGGTGGTTGGGTTTTTTCTGCTTGGGTTTGTGGAGGTGGTTGAGGGTGGGGGTGGTCTGGTTGTTGGGTTCCTGTTTGTTTGTTTTATGACACTGTATTGTGCACCCTGCACTGCACCATCTCAAGTCTACCTAGATCCGCAATCTGCCCTGCTCGGTCCTTTGCACAGCACACCGTCCTCCAATTTGTTTTGATTGTACTTACTCCTCACGTCTCACAGTCGCACATGATGCTTATCTGGTCTCTTCCTCCTTCTATAGGCCGAACCTTCTCGCCCTCCCCGCGCTGCCCAGAAGGCTGTTGCCCATCGATTGCTGCTCTTTTTACTTCCCTGTGTTACTCCCCTCACCTGCTCCAGCTTGACACCGGCGGCTTCCTGTGCTTCATTTAAGTGCTCCGCTGTTCTGTGCTCCCTGTTTCCTGCCCCGCCCAGTGCTCATCCCTGTACTGCCCCCATATGGCTGACCTGGTCGGCTGGACTTGGAATGTCCATGGCCTGAACGACTTCAACAAGGCTCGCCTTATCCATTCACATCTACAGCGCCACAAAGCAGATATATGTCTCTTACAGGAGACACAATTACTGCCAGGTTCTGAGGTTCCGTGATGATTTGAACCCGTGTTTTCAACATTGTCGTAAACTCACAATTTTGGTACCAGTGAACCGCAAATGATCCATTTAGCATATCCTGGTGTTTTCGCTATGCTACAAGCAAGAGCACTCTTGTTATAACCACATTTCTGGTTCACCCATGGCATCCATTTTAGATTATGGCAGCCATTTTGTATTCTTGCCCTCACATAGTCAATGGACACACAGTGACCTCTGATCAATTCACTTCACTTAAAGGACACGTAAGCTTTAGCCGGCGATTCACCTTGCTAGTGACACGTGCACCTTAGGACAGAAACGCTGTGGCCGCATGACTTGGCAAAAGCTGCCTCCCCGGCCTGAGGCCAGTCCTGCTATACTGGTTCTCGTGTTCGTTGGCCTGATCATGATTAGGCGGCCGAAGCTGGTAGCCTTGCCCATTTACGACCCACAAACATCTCTTATCCTGTTTTTCTATCTTCTGCACCTGGCTCTGCTCCTTTCCTTCTGGGCCTTTATTAGGGGGAGGTAACGAAATTTACGATGAGGCGGTCCGGCTCTTGAATGAAAAGTTGACATGATATTATGATGGAACAGTAGGAACCCCTCATTCGTAATGTTTTGACATCAGATATTGTTGACGATTCCCATGTAACGCCAAATATTTATTGTTTAGGACATGAAGGTTAAGAAACGTACGAGTATGTGGAGAATGTTGCCCCCAGCTAAATAATTTGTATTTAAGGAGCAACCCACTTTGTGCAAATCTAACAGGCTCCTAGAATCTGCCCGTGTGTAGTTTCTGTGACTTCTGTGTCCCTGCAGTAATAAACCTTTGGTCTTTGACGCCACAATCGAGAAGCCAGTGTTTCTGTTTATTTGTGCACCGAGACAGGTAGAACTCAGGGGTCTTCGGGTGTTGTCCCTGACACCTCTGGACCTTAATAAAAGTCCAGAACTCCAATTGGCGCCCAACGTCGGGCGACGTCATTTGGTACCGGTCCAAAAGCCTGAAGAGTTCGAGAAGCTTCGTGTGAAGATTCCAGAGAGTGCGCCCCACTTCATCGATCCCGGCATATCGCAAAAGTGGCCCGACGTTCTCTTCCACGAGGGTTCCCGTTCGGACAGCTGCAGTGGTCCGCTGCCTTGACTGTTGCCCTGTCTTGGACCCGAGGTGCAGACCTTAGTACGGCGAGACGAGACGGGTTTCTCCTTGGTGACGTCTTCGGTGCCTCAGTTAAGTATTAAGTGGTTGCTAGTTGTTTGGTTACTTCGTAAGGGTTGCTCCTGTTTGGATAATCCTTTTAGTTCCTTGGTTTGGTTTGGTTTCGTAAGATTATCACTGGTTGTTCTAGTTACGATAATCTTTTGGTTTAGTTTGGGTATCGATACATTTGTTCACTTTGGTAGGCCTAAGTTCTTAGTTCGAGTGCGCACCTTTGTTTGTGTTTGTTCTGTGTTCCGGTTTATAAAATAGTAAGTCGGAAAAATTGTATGTTGTCGTGTTTTGGTTGCAACAGGGATTCCCGGTTGGAGGACTCATGTCTGGTTCCTCCGATTGGAACTCCTCTTTATGATCTGTACTGTAAACATGGTGTGGGTCCTATATCTTATAATGAGGTGTGGATCCGATACACGGAGAAAGATGGTGTCCTTAGTTGGCCACTGCATGGTAGTTTTGAACCCGAAATTCTTGATAATTTAGAAATGAAATTTTTTAAGAAGAAAGCCCAGCCGGCAATGTTTGATTCTTTCCGTTATTGGCGAAAAGAATCCAAACAGAGAGAAACTAAAAAGTTGAAGAAAGAGCAAAAAGAGCAAGAGTTGACTTTAGAACAGTCTGCCAAGCAGCTGCAACTCAACGAATCTGAGAAAGCGATAGAGGTGGCCAATAGAGAGCGTAATTTAGCGATAGACAAATGCTATCCTGCCTTACCATCGAGTACAGCTAAGATAGTAGAGGACCCTGAAAAGGATCCCCTGTTGTCTTACTTGTTGAGGTCACCACCACCGTATGCACAGGGTGCTACGGCTCCACCTTTACCGAATGCTTTGTTACCGGTTGCTGGACAGCCTGGTATACCTGCTCCTGCTCCCCTGAATCAAGCTCCTGTACTTCCTGTGGTTAACAATATTCCTCCGGCACCCCCTCTTCCGGGATTGCCAGCTCCTCTGCCTGCGCCTGTACCCCTGATACCTGTTGTCTCACAAGCTACTTTGCCTGCTACCCCTACTATTGCTGTTTCCTCTGTTCCGACTACTACTCTACTTCAAACTTCTGCAAGCTATGTGACTCCGATTTCTGTTCGTCGGAGAATCACTGATTCTGTCACTAACATTCTATCTCCCTTTTACAAAACTCTGATGAGGAGTCCTGCCTCTGAATCTGTTCAGAGACGTAGTCAGCTTCCTAGTAGTGAAGAACGGGGAATATTAGACTCCACTGCCCTTAGGTGGATTTCGAAAGTTGGAAGGTATAGTGTACGAAATGTATTAGATACATTCATGCAATGGAATGAACCGACACAGCGCTATGTGTTTGATGTCATGTGTTCTCTTTTACGTGAAGAGTGGGAGGAGAGCGAATCTGAACAAGTACCGGATGAATTAATCCATGTTCAACAAAAATTTGCTGCAGGTATGATAGTTGGTCAAGAAGTAAAAGAAGCAATGGAATTAATTTTAGATTTTAGATTCGATCCTTCCCTTCGCTCACCAAGAGATCTAGAAAAACGTAGTACGAAACAAGGTCGTCAATATCCTATGAGAGAAGTTCCTCCAATTTGGCGCGAAGCTGTGCAAGCTGATGCGGCCCATGGTATTGCAGCCGCTCCGGCCCAATTCCAGAGAGTGTGGATACACATTCCGTGGAAACGAGCTGAAGTGTTAGCAGTAAAACAGGCCTTGCCAGATCCGCGTAAAAATCCAGCTGGATATTACAAAGAGTTGGCGCAGACGGTTGAAGCTTGCGTAATGAATTTAGCGGACATTGACATGTTATTTGGTAATGTAGTACCGCAACCAATTTGGGCTAAAATTCGTAAAGAAAATCATCCAGTTGCCCTAGGTGGTGATTGGGCAGCTATAATAGCGGCAGATGGTCAACAAATAGGTGGTTCTAAACCCGAACCTCTAATTGCTGATTTGCCTAGTAGAATAATCGATTTAATGAAAACTCTGATGCCAGCATTGCGCGTTAACTGGGACAAGTTGTCCGCATGCAGGCAGAAGAAGGACGAAAGTGTCTCCGACTTTTTCACAAGGTTTGAAGAAACTTTCGTAGATCACAGTGGTCAGGATATGAGCACGGAAGGAGGACAGAGATTATTCGTTGATAAATTTGTGCACAATCTGTTACCAGACCTCAGTAATAAATTAAAAGATTCTGAAAGTGCGTGGGCTGTCTCTACGACTGCGCAAATACTTGCAACTGCCCAGTATTATGAAAATAGGGATAAAGAAGAGAAGGAAAAGTCAGATAAGAAAACAAAAGATTTAAAAACTAAAGTCCTTTTGCAGCAGGCATATCCGCCTCGCACGATTCAGACAAATACACAGCAAGGGCCATATCAGAGGACCGACTATGGTTCTCAGAGACCGCAATACCAATGGAATCAGTGTGCTTACTGCAAAAAGGAAGGTCATTATAAGAATGAGTGTCCAGTATTAGCACAAAATAATGCTGCTGCAGCTCAGAGAGGTCGTGGTGGTTCTACTCAAAATTCCAGAGGTCGAGGACGAGGTGCTATGCCTCCACAAACGAATGATCGCCCTTCTAATTATTTTGATCAGCGAAATGGACAATCTGCACAGCCAAATAGATCTCAACAATATCACGTTGAGGACTACTGTGAAGTTAGTGAGGAATTTCTGCAAAATGAGTACTAGGACAGCAATGGACAAAGAGAGGGAGTATTATCAGTTCCAGTAGATCAGAGTGGGCCTTATGTCGCAGTAGCAACATCAGGTGTAGTCGAACCGTTTCTGTTGGATACTGGTGCAGCAAAAAGTTCTATCATGCATGCGAAACTCCCTGGCGCACCTTTGTCTGGCTTAACAAATGTTTCAGTAGGTTTTTCAGGCGCCCCTGTTCACAACCCCGTATCTGGTCCTTTGTCTATTTCTGTTGGACCTCGTCAATTGAAAGCACCCCTGATTTTGACGACTGGTTGTAATGAAAATCTGCTTGGTTTAGACTTGTTAAAACGCCTGTACGCGACTTTGTACTGTTCTCCGTCAGGAGTACAGCTTACATTGGGTAAGAGAATCATCTCTCCGATGTACTTATCAATGGATGCGCTCCCACTGGAGCTGCGTTCTCTCCCTGATACTCTTTGGGCGACTGGTCCTAACGACTTTGGTCTTTTGGAAATTCCACCATATGTAGTAACTTTGAAAGCAAATGTCAAATTTCCATGAATCCCACAATACAAGATCTCTAGTGAAGGTGAACGTGCGCTCTTATTGATCGTGCAAGATTTGATCAAGAAAGACGTAATAGAGGAAACTAGAGGAAATGTCTGTAACAGTCCTGTACTGCCAATTCTAAAACGCACTGATCCTTCAAAGTCTCCAGTCTATAGATTTGTAATCGACCTTAGAGAGGTTAACAAAATTGTGATCCCACAGTTCCCTGTGGTTCCAGACATTACTGCATTGTTAACGTTGATTCCTGCTACAGCCACATGGTTCTCAGTTATCGACTTGAAGAATGCCTTTTTCAGCATTCTGATAGCCGAAGAAAGCAGAGATATTTTCGGCTTCTCTTTAGGAGGCCGAAGCTTCAGGTTTAAATGTGCTCCACAAGGCTATTGTGAAAGCCCATCCATCTACAGTCAGGCATTAAAAAGTCAGTTAGATTCCTTTGTACTTCCTCCAGGTTCTGCTTTAGTGCAATATGTCGATGATCTTCTAGTGGCTGCCGATGACAAGGAAACTTGCAAAGCAGCTACAATTTCCCTACTGCATCATTTGTCTAATTTAAATCACAAGGTGTCACCTTCCAAAATGCAATACTGTTGTCAAGAAGTGACCTACCTAGGTCATCTCTTGTCAAAGGAGGGAAGAAGGTTGACCCCAGAGAGAATAAAAGCAATTACGCAGATGAATGTTCCTATCACTCAGAGAGAAGTGCGTGCCTTTTTAGGTATTACCTCATACTGTAGGCAATGGATCCCAAATTTTTCTCTTTTGGCAAAACCATTGGTGGCCTTGACTGGAAAAGGTGTTCCGAGTCCGGTGCCATGGTCTGCCGAATGTCAGCAAAGTTTTTCTGAGTTACGAAATGCACTGTGTTCAGCTCCTGTATTGGGTACACCCGACTACAGTAAGCCATTTACACTCTATGTCCACGAGAGAGAAGGTTGCGCGTTAAGTGTTCTGACGCAACGATTTGGTGATAAACAATGCCCTTGTGCGTATTTTTCATCAACATTAGATCCGGTAGCCAGAGCGTTGCCTAGTTGCTTGAGAGCTACAGCAGCAGCTGCAGCGTCCATTCGACAATCTGCTGGTTTGGTCATGAACAACATGCTAGTGGTCATGGTTCCATACGCCGTGGACACGCTCATGAACCGAACCAAGACACAGCACCTTACCAGTGCTAGATTAACAGGCTATGAGCTGACACTGCTAGCAAGTCATATTCAGATTAAAAGATGCAATGTATTGAATCCAGCAACATTGTTGCCGACTAGTCAGGAGTCGAGTGATTCTGAACCACATGACTGTTGTTTCAGAACCGAGGAAGAGACAAAAGGACGGATTGATCTTAAAGACACTCCATTATCAGATCCAGATGGCACGTTGTATGTTGACGGGTCTTGTTTTAAATTGGAGAATGGTGATGTAACAGCTGCTTACGCAGTAGCGACTTTGAGTACGATTGTGGAGACTGCAAGAGTGAGTCAGAATTCTGCCCAAGCAGCAGAATTAATTGCATTGACTAGAGCGTGTGTTTTAGCTAAGGGAAAGAGAGTGAATGTGTTCACAGATAGTCTGTACGCGTTCGGTGTAGCGCATAGTTTTGGCCGTTTGTGGAAGGAAAGAGGTTTCATTACGTCCCATGGGACTAAGATCCAGCATGGTCAGCTAGTCAATGACTTGTTGGAATCTCTAACCTTACCAACTGAAGTTGCGATTGTGAAGTGCAGTGCTCATCGAGCAATCACGGATGATGTTGGTCGTGGAAATGCTTTTGCTGATGAGACCGCTAAACAGACAGCTAGGAATACGATGAGTAGAATGTATGTTACAACGTCTGCAAGATGGATTACTGACTCGGGAATGTGTGAGGACACAGTGGAAAGTGTGAAAGCAATTCAGGAGGAAGCGACTGAAGAGGAAAAGCTTGCATGGAAAGAGAATACGGGTAAATTGGACTTGAGTGGATGTTGGATTGATTTGTCGGAACAGCAGCGTTGGATGTTGCCTGATGCGTATGTGCTTGCGGTGGTGACGATGGCGCATGGAGCAGCACACATCAGCTCTAAAGGGATTTGTAAGATGTTGGCTCCAGTCTGGAAGAATGATGGAATTAGTAAGTGTGCAGAAAGAGTGGTGAGAAATTGCATGATATGCCTGATGCATAATCCTGGCAAGGGAATCCCCACACCCGCTGGTCACTTCGCTCCTCCTTCTTGTCCCTTCGAAGTGATTCAGTTGGATTTCATTCACATGGATCGTTGTAACAACCTTAAGTACGTTCTAGTGGTAGTCTGTGCTTTTTCAAGGTGGATCGAAGCATATCCACTAAAAGATAATACAGCCTTGTCCACAGCCAAAATCCTTCTAAAAGAATACTTCCCCAGGTATGGCATGCCACGGATTGTATGGTCAGATAACGGAAGTGAATTCATAGGGAAAGTTATGCAGAGTGTGTGTGCAGGTTTGAGTATTAAACAAAAATTTCATAGTGCTAATCACCCCCAGTCAGCAGGTTTAGTTGAAGGCTACAATGGCACCCTCAAGCTGAAACTGGCCAAGATACAAGCCTCCACGGGCTTGTCCTGGCCAGATGCACTACCTTTGGCTTTGTTATCCACAAGAGCGACTGTGCATTCTCGAGTAGGGCTTAGCCCCTATGAGATTGTGTTCGGTCGCCCTGCTAATATTTGGGGGGTACCTAGACCGAGGGAGTTCAAACAACTGGAATACCCAATGCTAATTGATTACCTTTTTGACTTGACTGCTAAATTGAGTCTTATTCACCAACAGGTTTTCGATGCATTGCCAAAGCCTCCGGAAAGTCCAGGTCATCAGCTGAAACCCGGCGACTACGTCGTCATTAGGAACTTTGGACGGACCAGAAATCTCCAACCCAAGTTCGTCGGACCGTTTCAAGTACTTTTGGCGACAAGGACTGCTATACGTGTGGCTGGTACAAAAAATTGGGTCCACGCGACACATGCTAAGCGTGTACCCCTTCCACTCCCTTATGATAACTGGGTGAGAAAAGGAATTGGTGCCTCTGAAACTGAACCAGTTCCTAGATACGTTCCTTTCAGCGATGCAGAACTGATAACTGATTCACCGAACTCTGACTCCTCTTCTGAAACTGCTCCTTTGAACACTGAACATTTGTCCTCTGCATCAAACGAACATTTGCCATCTGCGAACTCGAACATTGTAACTCCTGCTGAAAATAGACTATTTCCGGATCAAACAACTCCAGGGAAATTGAGATACAATCTACGTTCTCTTTCTAAGAACTAATAAAGCAGGAAACTGCCTATTTTACATATTTTAATTTGATACATTGCCTCCAGCCAGGAAGTTTGCTAATATTTTGTATTTTTCTATGTATGTTATGTTGTTTTAATTACCTTGCCGTCTGGGTAGCCGTAGGGTCGTGTCTTTGTGCCTAGTTGAATCTGCGGGGGCCAGACACAAGGTCGGTCTTTCTGTTAGTTCTGGGAACTCCCAGGGCTGATAGAGGCATTTTCAACTACGTACATATCATCAGTGGTCGCGAGCGGTTGTAGAAGATGGAGCTTCCTGGGCTGCACCGAGAGAATGTAATTTATGTTCGCAGAAATAGACTCTACAAGATTCTTCATAACAAATGTTTTCTGATGCAATGTGCAATTACGTTTTTGATTGTTTTAATAACGTTGGTGGGTGGAATCGTCTTTGGTGTACATTTAATTTTTGCACCGATAACAACTACAGTACCTCCCCTTGATCTTGTTTCTTCTACTGTTGCTTCTTATCATTCTTTTCACCCGTTCCCTGAACATGAGCAAGCTCGACGCTCAGAATTTATAAATAACACTTTTGTACAACTCTTGCATCAACACCAACTGGTAGTTAACACAACAGACTGCTGGGTATGTGGATTGATACCACACACTATGGATAAAGGCATTCCCTATCTGGTCTTGCCTTTTAGCTATAATGGATCATGTCGGGCCTTCCAAACTGTATTTGTCTATGCTCTCGAGACCTATCCCCGCGTCCTCCAAGTTCCACTAAGTATACATCTGTTAATAAAGCCTTGATAAAGGGAATAACTGACATGATTAAAGACGTCAATAACTCCCCATCTGTCCCTAGAGATGAACTACGGGTTTATCTGAGTTGGAATTCTACGGAGTATAGTATTAGTTTGGGTGAAAGCAAGCGTAAAAGCTCAACTCCAGTCTGGGTCGTACCTCACCGAGGTCAATTCTGCTTGCAAGGTAATGGGAGAAATCCAAGAGCTCGGCTAGGGAGGAGTGACTGTGTTGAGACTTACGTGTATCCGTCGAACTCCTCCCCTGCCTTCCTAACTGCTAAGGGTACCTACTTCATCTGTCAGGATAGGGCATATACATGGCTGCCTGCTGACTTTTCAGGTTCATGCTATATTGCTCGACTGTTGCCTCCGACATACACGGCTTCCCCAGATTATCACAAGACCAGAGTAGCAAGAGGTGTTTTTAGCAAAGAAGATACCGCTGGTCAGAAAGCCGAAAACTTTTTCAAAGGTTTCCTTCCGTTCTGGCGGCCTATGGCCAATAGTAGAAATCTACGTCAGCTAACACGGGTAGTTGAATCTACTATTACAGAAACTGCTGGTGCCCTTAGTAATTTAACAGCTGAGCTCCAGGCGGATCGTCTCATGACGTTGCAGAATCGTATGGTTTTTAAAGTAATACTTGCAGATCGAGGTGGGGTATGCAGAATGATCCAATCGAGCTGCTGTGTTTTCATCCCCAATAATGCTCCGACCGTGTACGAAGCGATCTCTAGGCTACACAAGATTTCCGACTCTATTCACGTAGACAAGGGAAATTGGTCCTTAATGGAGTGGCTTTGGACTCTACTATCAGCGTGGGGATGGAAGGTTCTGATGGTCGTTGGTATTATCCTAGTATTCCTATTCTCGTGCTGCCTTATTATCCAATGTGGTCCCGCTTTGTGTAGCCTATGTGCTCCAACCTGTTTCAGAAAACAGCCTGTGTTTGGAGACAAGGTACGAGAAAGGATGATGATGCAACAACATATCACTGACCTAATGAACATCGAGATAGACTCTGATATAGACTGAGTAATTGCCTATGTAAGGGCAAAAGGAGGGTCTGAGGTTCCGTGACGATTTGAACCCGTGTTTTCAACATTGTTGTAAACTCACAATTTTGGTACCAGTGAACCGCAAATGATCCATTTAGCATATCCTGGTGTTTTCGCTATGCTACAAGCAAGAGCACTCTTGTTATAACCACATTTCTGGTTCACCCATGGCATCCATTTTAGATTACGGCAGCCATTTTGTATTCTTGCCCTTACATAGTCAATGGACACACAGTGACCTCTGATCAATTCACTTCACTTAAAGGACCCGTAAGCTTTATCCGGCGATTCACCTTGCTAGTGACACGTGCACCTTAGGACAGAAACGCTGTGGCCGCATGACTCGGCAAAAGCTGCCTCCCCGGCCTGAGGCCAGTCCTGCTATACTGGTTCTCGTGTTCGTTGGCCTGATCATGATTAGGCGGCCGAAGCTGGTAGCCTTGCCCATTTACGACCCACAAACATCTCTTATCCTGTTTTTCTATCTTCTGCACCTGGCTCTGCTCCTTTCCTTCTGGGCCTTTATTAGGGGGAGGTAACGAAATTTACGATGAGGCGGTCCGGCTCTTGAATGAAAAGTTGACATGAGATTATGATGGAACAGTAGGAACCCCTCGTTCGTACTGTTTTGACATCAGATATTGTTGACGATTCCCATGTAACGCCAAATATTTATTGTTTAGGACATGAAGGTTAAGAAACGTACGAGTATGTGGAGAATGTTGCCCCCAGCTAAATAATTTGTATTTAAGGAGCAACCCACTTTGTGCGAATCTGCCCGTGTGTAGTTTCTGTGAGTAATAAACCTTTGGTCTTTGACACCACCATCGAGAAGCCCGTGTTTCTGTTTATTTGTGCACCGAGACAGGTAGAACTCAGGGGTCTTCGGGTGTTGTCCCTGACACCTCTGGACCTTAATAAAAGTCCAGAACTCCAGTTCTGTCTCCAGACTCCAGTCCTGCTACTAGGGGGAATCCCACTCTTCCACTTACTCATCCTATGCTAGGGGAGTTTCCATTTTGCTGCACCTTGGCCTTCCTTGGCAGACCTCACGGGTTCTACTCGATCCAGAGGGCAAATATGTCATCCTCCACATTTGCTTCTGGCCCAGCCCGTCACGATCGCCGCAGTATACGGCCCCAACTCGGATGACCCAGAATTTTTTCAGCATATTTGGCATTTTATCTCCTCCTGCGGCTACGCGGCGGTGATTTGGGTGGTGATTTTAATGTTGCTCTTTCAGCGACCTTGGACAGCTCAGGCTCTCACTCATCTCACCCGCTTGCTGTCACTGCTCTGAAGTCTATTTTAACCGATAATGCACTGTACGACATTTAGTGCCATCTCCATCCTGACACCCGTGATCGCACCTGCGTGACGGGGGTGAGAGGTTGCTGGTCGCAAATCGACCTGTGGCTGACCTCGCCAGATGTCCTGTCTTGGCTCTCCGATGCGGAGCACATGGCCCATACCTTCTCTGATCACGCGCCGTTTCAGATACGTCTTAGGCTTCCTTCCTCTCAGTGTCGGGCCTTTAAGTGGCGTCTCCCTACCAACGCCCTCCGGGAAACTATGTTCTGCTCGGACATCCACACGGCGATCTCCAATTATTTTGAGCTTAACTCCGCTTGTACCCTATGGGAGGCTTTCAAGGTTGTCATCTGAGGAGAGTGTATTTCTCGTTAGGCGGGCGTCCTTCATACGATCCGCTCCACAATGGCGAGGCTCGAGAGCGAAATTAGGGATCTGGATGCCACCCAGGCATCGTGTCCCAACCCCAAAACGCTTGCGCTCCTTCGCCAAAAGCACACTGAATTCTCAGAGGAAGCTGGCAGTGAATTGTCCTTTCTTGGCAGAGAGGGTCGGGTGCGCTGCTTCAGTGAGGGAGACTCCCCGGGCCGTACCCTTGCTAACCTTTCACGCCCACCACGTGCTGCCTCCTAAATAACCACCCTCAGCGATGGGGGCCTGGATAGGACAACCTCTCCAGAGGATATCAAATCCCTCTTATTCAATTTTTACTCGTAACTCTATTCTGCTAGTACTCTCTGCCACGGTAGGAGTTTGATCAGTATTTTGAGTCCATTGCCCTGGTCTGGCTCGAAGATTATCACGTAAAATTCTGGATGAGCCCTTTCTAAGGGAAGAAATACTGGCAGCCATAAGCAGCCTCCCTGGTGACAAGGCCCTGGGCCTAGATGGCCTGCCTGTCTCTTTTTACAAAGCATTTGCGGAAATCCTGGAGCCGCATCTGGCGGCCATGTACAACAAGGCTTTTGACACTGGTCTTTTCCTGCCGTTGCTGTGCGAGGCCCTGATTACCCTGTTCCTTAAGCCTGACAAGCTGGCTGACCATCAGGATTCATACCGCCCCCTCTCCCTTATTAATATTGATAACAAAATTTTTGTTAATTTGATCGCCTCTCGCCTCCTCCTGTTAATGCCTACGATCGCTCTTTCCGATCAATCCGGCTTCATACCCGGGAGGGCAACCTCCCATAATCTGCGTACCATCTTTCCCATATTACACTAACTAACCCCACCCTGCCGGCAGTGGCCGCCCTTCTCGATGCCACAAAGGCATTCGATACTCTGGAGTGGCCCTTCCTTTTTTACATCCTACCGTGTATGAGTTTTAGCGACATCTTCCAGCGCAAGATCAGACTTCTTTATAACAGTCCATCTGCGCGCCTCCGTCTTAATGGCAGGGTTTCCATGTACGTGGATGATCTCACTCTTTACGTCGCCATCCATGGGACAACCTCAGCCCTTTAGTCCCGGAGATCATACGATTTGGTGGGCTCTCAGGCATCCAGCTGAACTGGAGCAAGTCCATTCTGTTCCCCCTGAGGATGCCACAATCCCTTTCTCACCTGACTTCCCGTTCGAGTGGGCATCCGGCCCCACGCACTATCTGGGCATCTGGCTTAGCAGGGATCTAGGTGAGCTGTGGAGGGCTAACTTTAGGCATGCGGTGGACTGGTTAGAATCCAGGATTACCCCATGGAGCCGACTACTGCTGTCCCTGGCTGGCTGGATCGCCATCGCCAAAATGGTGATTCTACCTAAATCCCTTTACCTTTTCTCGAACATACCTATTTCCCTCACCTCTCACTTTTTCTGAAAATTTTGCTCTCTGATCATCTCGCTTGTTTGGGCAGGTAAACAACCCAGGGTGGCGTACGATATCCTTACTCTCCCTATGTCTGCCGAAAGTCAGGCGCGCCTGACTTACGTATCTATGCCCTATGCGCCTAGGCCAGTTTTTTACATTTTTGGATCCACCCAACCTCCTATCAGCCTCACATCGTGGTGGAGACCGACTTGACTACCCCCTGGCCTCTTTCGACCGCATTGTTCGTGCCCCCCGTATGCCCCCGGGCGAAGGTTGACACGGTTGAAACGCTGCTTTGGGTCTGGTCTTGCCTGAGTCGGCACTCAGGCCTTTCCCTTCTCTCTGCTAACTCCATGCCAATTGTTAATCACCCTGACTTCCCTGCGCTTCAGTCATCCAGCATGTCCCGTCATGCGGTGTGCTTGGGCCTCAGGACGGTGGCGGATTTGACCCTGAGAACTCCTTCTCTCTCCCTGACTCCCCGGGCTGCAAGATACACTGCTTTCCTATGAGCTGCATGCCCCTGTCGGAAACTGCACCCCACCTTCCCCTGACCCCCGCCTACCATTCCAGGTTTGGACTTCATATACTCCTCTTCCTCGCCACACAAATTAGTTACCAAGTTTTACGCTTTCTCTCTTGCATCTGCTCACATATCTTCTGATCGGGCGCGGGAGGCGTGGAGAGCGGATCTGGGCTTGGATATATTTGAGGGCGACTGGCTTTACTGCTGCAATCAGACCAAAAAGCTGCCCCTAAACTATCAGCTCTGCTTAATTCACTTTAAGTACTTGCACAGGCTATACCGCACCCCCATGCAGCTCTATCGGCTTGGGCTTGTCCCAGGGAATAATTGTCTGCGCTGTGCTGCCCCCGCTGACTTTGCCCACTTGGCGTGGATCTGTCCTAAGATTTCCGAGTTCTGGCTGGCGGTGTGTTCCACCATCTCTGACATTACTAGCCCTGTTGTACAACCCGATCCCCCCTGTGCCTCCGGGAATTTGTCAAGTTGTGCCCTGATGCCTCTCGCCACCTCATCTCGATGCTATTGGTGCTCCCCAGGCGTAGGATGGCCATGTTTTGGGGGCGTCGACCTGCTCCCAAGGTTGCGAGTTGGCTTGAGGATGTCTCCCGGTGCCAGACGTTTCTGTCTGAGTTCTGGGACTTAATGCCTGTCAGATCTCACCCTGCTGACATCTGGACCCCATTGTTCTCCTACCTCCTCTCCCGTTCCCACCCCAGCGGCAATTTCTCTCCCGCGCTCCCTGACAGCCCTGGGTCCGTGGCGGCCGCTGGTGCTGGTCGATGACTGCTCCTCACCCCCTTCTTCTCCACTTGCACCCCTGTTGCTTCAGATTCTCTACTAAGTACACTTTTTCATGTGTGCTTCCTCCTCCGGGGGCTGTGACTCTGATATTGCTTAGCTGTGTCTTTTTATGTTGGATTCACCAGGATGCTGTGAATGTTACCGACTTGTAATCTGCCACATTTTTTGTGATGCATCCTGTCGTTACGTGCATTGGTACAGTACGGTGTACTGTGGGTTTTTGAACAAAAAACAAAAAACATGCTAATTATGCTAAGCTAACACAAATTTTGCCTGGGCCTTGTTCAGAGCCTCTAGATTCCAGAGAGCCTTTGGACTGCTGTTGATGCCTACCTTGAATCTCAAGTGCTAATGGAATGTCGTTTTCCCATAGTAGGATGGGCTTCAGAACACCAAGGGCGAATAACCCGAACACCACCATTGAGATCCAATAGCTCCTGTCCACCCTATGGCCCCTCAAACGGGGTCTGATAACTATATCATTCCATTGTTTATTCAGTAATTTCATTTGCTTGCTAAGAAGCCAATAAATGTTGATATGCTGTCAAATCAGAAGGGTTTGGTACAGTGGGTTAGTGAGTACATGTGTATCATATGACCGGTGTCAGTCAAAGTTCAGGGAGTTTTTTGAGACAGATAAAAAAGATGCATACAGGAAAGATCTGAGGAGGTTATGCTGCCTGTAACCTTCCCAACAGTGCTTGTTTGGTGTATTCAAAGTTCTATGGTGGAAGACGTCTGTGGTATCCTGACTGCTTGTCTTGGAGTTCTCCCCCATCAGGGTTCTGTGTTCACCTTGTGTTTAGAATACAGTTCATGAAATTCCAAGTGTAGAGTCTTATATTTTACATGTGAAGCCGGTTGGAGAAGAAAAGAGAGCGGACGGAAGGAGGCTGAGGTGGAAGATGTATCCTGAATAAACCTTTTAATACATAAAAAAGGCAATCCTTCGCAATGGCTCAGTTTAGCTCCATGTGCTCGGATGACCAGATTTTGTGCCAAAGCAAAAACGGCTGTACCCTAATCAAATCTGTTAGGTATGGGACACCCAATTCCGAGTGACAGACAAAGGTTTGAGCAGCTTTTGGGAAGGACAAGCAGATTTCTTAAACAAGCATTTTCTACTAGCTGCATAGGATCAACATTTGCATATCCCACAGCTCGGATCTATACATAGTAACAGCCCGACATTTGGAATTATATGTGGTCATCATCTCTGTTGAGTGTTTAATGCTCAGCTTCCTAGAGAAGTTGATCAAAGCTGTAATGGATTTCACAAATTGGAGTATTCTAGAATTCACTAATTTTCTCCAATTCCCCTCCCAGTCAAATAAAATCCCTAAATAAGAAAAAGATGGTGTGTGCATTATACTGGTACTCTTGATTAAAATGTCATGGCATTGTATTAATCTTTTTCTATCTGTCATTACAAAAATGTTACTTATGTTAGTTTCTAGGCAGAGGTTCTGCATGTACTGAACAAATTCAGTAAGCACAGGTTGTTGGGCCAACGGGGTACAGGCCATCAGCATCTTGTCCTCTGCATAGAGAAGGGCTGGTTTGGGTTGATGCCAAACCTGGGGAAGATCAAAACATTTACTTGCTAGAGTACTGCCCAAGCTATTGACATACAGGTTTGGATCCGCCCTACAACTAAAAATAAACTTTGTTCACGGAAGCGATCACGCTATCCTACAGTTATCTACAGAGTGGAAAATACTTCCATGTTCACCTACTCAAATCATGTACAAGCATAGTACAGTCATGGTAAATCAAAACCAAAGGCGAATTTATTGGAACTCAGAGACACTTAATAAGATAACTAATACAATAGCCATCAACCAGCTTCTTCAAACAACACACTCTGTCAACCCAATAATGAATTATGAACTGATCATAAAAGAATTAACACAAAAATTGCAGAAAAAGTTGACGCAACCAAGACATACAAAGACTAAAAACAAACTCGATACTGGAACAAAGCTGCTAAATAAACTAATAAGAGCACAGTTCTTAGAAGCTTTACCATCTAGACAAGCAGAAATTAACAAACTAAAGAACCAACGGAGGAGAGAAAAAGAAAAACACAAGAGAATAACCCAAGATCAAAAATGGGTGGAACTGCAGATAGCAGCAAAACAGAACAACCAACGTGCCTACTGGACCATAATAGCCAAAGAAACAGGCACGAAAAAAACATTACAAAGTATTCCTGTGCCCCCAAACGAATGGGAAACGTATCTCACTAATCTATACAAATTAAACAATAATTCAGAAACGGCCTATATGTTCTTTAGCAATTCAGAAACTGAAATTGCAAATACTGGAACATCCACTCCCCTCTCTATTGAGATACACATAAGAAGGGCGAGATCAACAGGAGCAACTGGCCCAGATCAAATTCCAATCAAAGTTCTCCAGATCGACCCTAAACGGTGGAGCAGGACGCTTTCCCCCCTCTTCAACTACATTCTCAGCACTGGGGTAACCCCGAAGTCGTGGAAGGGGAGTATCATCATACCTATACATAAAAAAGGTTCAAGACTGCAACCTGGTAACTACAGACAAATCGCTTTGCTGGATGCCACTGGAAAGATCTTCACAGCGGAAGTCCTGGATCAACTTAAAAACTGGGCCTTCTCATCTGGACTGATCCCTAGATATCAAGCTGGCTTCAGACCAAAGCATTCAGTCACGGACAATATTGCCATCCTCCAAACTATCTTAGACAAATATGTGTCCACCAAATCTCAGGCTGTTTACGCAGTCTTTATCGACTTTTCGACTGCGTTTGATAGGGTGGACAGGAGAATACTCTGGGAAAAACTTAGAAAAATGGGTATCCCTGACCAGTTACTACGAATATTAATATCACTGCATACAGACACCTGGTGCCAGGTAGGTACAGGTTGAACAAAAAGTGGGCAAGTACACACCCTTGTTGGACCCATCTGTCTATGCTAAACGGCTGAGTGCATTCACCTCTTAAGGAATAACGTACCCTAGCTCTGCTGTATGAATATAGGTATCTAAAGAAGTTGACTATAGTAGTATCCACACCCATGGTGAGCACAATGCAATTGAAAGCAGAACACAGATCAACAAATACAATAAACAGAGTGCCTTGTTTAAGGGACTTTCACAAATGAATAAAGAGTAACTTCAAAGTAACAAAAAAATGAGGCAGCATATGATGCCAACACAGTAAATGCTCTTCCTGGAGGTTGACTGGTCTCCTTTCTGATGCTATTACTACATTTGTTTTTTAAACTGGAACTAATGAGGTGAAACCTAGGCCCAGACTATGTTAACCAATGTAAGCATAATAAATTAATACTATAGCAAAATATGTCATGTTACCAAACAAAGTTTCCCTTCTCTGGCTGCATTATTTAGTCAACCCTGCTATGCGGTTTCGTCCTGGGTTTAGTAGCCCCCTCATACCACTCAACCCTGTGCAGTTGATTAAGCTAACAGAGTAAGTGCACTTATTAAAGGTTGACTGGTCACCTTTCTGTTGCTATCACTATATGTGGTTGTTAAACCAAAATTAATGAGGTGAAACCTATGCCCAGACTGTGATAGCCAATGTAAAAATAATTAGGAAATACTATAGCAAAATGTGCTTTGTTACCCCACATGCTTTTCCTTCTCTTGCTGCATAATTTAGTCAACCCTGCCATATGATTTGGTCCTCCCATGCCACATAATTCAAGTGGCCATGAGTTTAGTAGGCCCTTCATACCACTCAGCCCTGTGCAGTTGATTAAGCTTTTTGTCACCACTGAGGCATCTTATCACTATAAATGCACGTCACTTTTCCTTATTTGCTATTGAGCTAACCAGGATTCAATTCTGTGACTCATTTTGTGACTCACTGGTCTCTTCACTGATTGCATTAGTCAACTGAGGTTTTGTAACCCCAAGGTACATTTTCCACCTATTAGAATAACTTGCATTTAATTTTCTCTTTAAGGGTGTGTGTTTTAACCAGACAATAAAAAAATAATCAAATAGTTACTGAATGGTTCTTTACTTACTGGTAATCTTCATTACTCCTGGTCCTTTTGTCCTTGTTCCATTCATCACAAGTAAGGTAACCCCACCTCACCAGACAGAAAAAGGAACAGAAGATTGCTAGTATAGTCCCCACCATATAGCTAGAGCCTAGATTGTCAATTTTTACCTAGACAAAACCCTTCCATGGACTTTTCTACTAGAAAAATAATTGAATAAAAGCATTTCCCCCTGTCCTTCAGGGGAAGAGCCTTGATTCCTTGACTGAGCGACTTCTGCTTGGACTCTTTGGTAGGCCAAGGTGTTGGTCTTGCCCTTGAGATACCTGGGACAGAGACAAACTCTATGCTGTAGCCCACTCTGGGGATTTGAAGAACCCACTTGTTGAAATGAGATACCTCCCATTCCTCAAGAAAGCGCTGGATCCTGCCTCCAATCACATACACCAGTCCAACCAGCATATGTCCAGGACCTCTGCTTTGGGGGAGACTTGGCTTTATTATCAAAACCTTTTTTTGCATGGAATCTCCCTTAGGAATGCTCCATTTGTCTACGAGAAGGTTGGCAAAATGGAGATTTGTGCTGTGGAGCCTGATTTTTCTGGGTTCATCTGCTACAAAGACGAAGAATGTTTTTCCTCCTTAAAGAATTTATGAAGTGTCTCCTCTAGCTCTGCCCTAAATAACTGCTTATCCTGAAAAGGCAAATGGAGAGCAGAAGCCTTCTGGGCCAAATCCGTGCTTTAGTCCTTGACCACCAGAATTGTTTGTGCTGCAATGCAAGCAATCCCAGAGAAGCTAGTAGGTCACACCACATCAAAGGCAAAAGTCTGACATGTATTGCACCTGATTCTCAATGTAATCCAGCAGCCTTGAACAATCTGAGGAATCCTTCAGTGATTGAAACAATTGTTCAGTAACTGGCCACATAAGTTCTATTAATGCCTGCCCGAAGGTCCAAGTGAGAACCTGAATACACCTTCTTTACTTTAATACTGAATAAATATTTGAATCTGTTCAGTCCTTAATGATAGCATGTTATTCTAGAGATGTTCTTCTCACAAGGCTTGCCCGAAAGAAATCAATAGGAATGGAATCAGGCATGGAGTGCTACATAACTTTTAGTGGATAGAGTTTGACCATAAATTGAGACAGAATGATCTTGTCTGAGTCCTTCCCCTCTTGTTTCAGAACCTCCATAACATAAGGATGGACTGGCACGTCAAAAAACACAGAACTCTGAAATTGCCCAAGCAAAGCCCTGGAAGAATTATCAGGCATCTCCCCGTTTACTAAACCATATATTGCTTTTCACATGAGCGAGTAAATCAGGCAACAAGTCCTTCAAAATGCATTTTCTCTGCACTCTGACTTAACTGAATGCAGGTTACTTTATTCCTCTACTCACAAGACACCAAGAGGAATGACATTGGGCTCCCATATGTGCAATGTTTCTCATGCCCACACATGGGCATACACTAAACAGGAAGTAGCGATTTCGGCAACCAAAGCAACACCAACTTCTCTCTGAGGTGCTCGAACAACTGGCCACCTCCAGAGTCACCCTGCAAGCCTCACAAACAGGGCAATGCACACATCACCACACCAGCCTACATGCCATCCAAGCTTAAAGAGAGGTCATTAAAAACAGCAATGCAGCAGCTCAAACTCAGCAGGATCCACCCACTCCTTGTCCTTTTCACCTAGCAAGACAGAAAAAAGAACAGGAGGAATGTGGGTAAGTAATGCCTATATATGCTCCATCCTTATGGGGAGGGGCAATACCAGCCTTCTTGTTTTTTTCTGTCTGGTGAGGTGGGTTCACCTCACCTGTGATGAGGGGGACAAGGGGAACTGGGGGTAATATGTATTCTTCTTAGCCACAGTTATGACTCCCCACCCCACTCATTGACTCTGCACCCCTTGGGCACCAAGGATTACAGCTCCACACTTTATATCCACTCCAACCTGTCCTTATAAATAAAGACAGCCTGGTAACACACCAAACATACAAGGTCTTGCTTTTAGAAATTGGGTTTCTGGTTGGCTAAGGCATACACCTAAGTCAGGAAGAACCAACATCAATTGTCAGGGTAAGGGAGTTACACACACAAGACAACCCCTGCTCCCCCTCTTGGTAGCTTGGCAGAGCAGTCAGGCTCAGGCACACACTGTGCACTTTCCTAAGGACAATCACGGTCACAATTTATACAGAGAGCATATGTACTTTAGCACTGATCAGAAGTAGTAAAGTGCCCAGAATCCTATAGCCAACAAAAACAGGGACAGAAAAATAGGAGGCAAAATGCAAAACGTTTTGGGATAAACCTGTCAAAAGGGCCAGGTCTAACACAGGCCATCTTCATTTGTAAGTCTTTACAGATGTATTTGCAGTCACGGTCTCCCAGCGGGGCGCGTCCTACAGTTTGAAGACATCTGGTCTAATAAATGTTCATGGGTGAGCACAAGAGCGAAGGTATGCCTAGTGCCCTCGCTCAGAGTAAATTGAAAAAACAACTTTTCAGAATTCCAAATATTGTTTTGCACTCACTGGAAACTATTTGCATATGTAAGTCAATTTTGCAAATGCAAATAGGTTTGTGATGCAGACCCAATGACTCAACTGTCTTCAGAAACAACGAATGCAATGCCATGAGGGAGTTACAGCCTCGCCCACAAATGTCAGAGTGCCATTGAGGGTCAAGTATTGTAATGCAGACTATCGTTTAATGTGGTTTAAGGTTGCATAATTAATGTTACCATTATTAATATATGGTAATAGCAACACCAACAAAAAATATTTTGAAACAAAAAGAGCTTTGGTTGTTGTTTAGCTGTATTATTCTCGAACGATTACCTTTATGTACATTCAATATGCTAGGAAGAAAACGTTTAGCAGGCGAACAGATAGTTATATTAAAGAAAAAGAGAAAACAAAGTGTAGGAAGCGAAAGAACTGTTGGTGCCTGAGCTAATGAGCTGCATCTTTGTAAAGCGAAAGAACGCCTTCTTGAAATTCTGTATACAACATACAATTTCAATTATCTCTGATGTGTCGTGTCAAGCTGCCTCTGTAATTAGTTTGATTCTCGGCCTCAAGTAACTTTTTAAATGAACAGCACAGTTTAGGTGCTACGAGTTTTCTGTGCCAAGGAGGAAGGCTCGTTTACAGAATTTAATGTCCTCATGAATAAAATGAAAATGCCTGATGCCTAGTTCAAAAATTATCTAGGGAAAACATTTCCTATCTACAATATGTTCTTTCTGAGTTCCCATTCACAATAAGGTTTCTCAAGTACTGAAAGAAACAATCCAGGTAGGTGTTTTTAGGTCCGCCTAAAACAGCTTTAGCTGTCTCGACATCCTCCAGTTTTCCCCAAAAAATAGTAAAGACCTCAGCCTTGAAAGGACAGACACAATTGTAGACTGACATACATAAAATTCGAAATGGCGTATTACATTATCCTTAACTCCTTGAAAAAAAATGGAAATCTAGCAGTATTTATTAGTTTCAATCAGTATAGTTTATAAATATATTGCGCTTTTGAGTGTTCTTTCTTATTGGGATATTTTGTGCTCATAAGCATTGCATTTAGTATTCGAGTTATGGTTTTGATGCCTGTGTTCCATGTTATGAAATTGCTGTTCCGATTACAAATTGGAAATTTCACATCTTTTTCTTGTTTTAAATCTTAACCATAACTTTTCTTCAATATATATATACATATTGGGGAGAGGATGTAACTTTACGGCTAGACCGGTCAAACTCGATGTTGGGGACCGGGTTTGAGACTTGGCAATGACACTACACATCCTTTGATTCTAGGCAAATCACTTTATCTCCCTGTGCCTAACAAAAATGAAAGTGCCCTTCCGTAATGAAACTGGTAAAATGTAAAGAGGTCTGATACCCGATTTCTCGGGTCTAGTTTGCGCTATATAATGTTATGTTCAAACAAATTTGTAAAGCGCATGTACACCGGGGTCGCTTCATGGCACTACTTTGATTGATACCCAAGTCCTGGAAAATTATTCAAAAGCCTGTCGGAATAGCTAAGTTTTGAGGCTGCTCCTAAAACCAAGGAGATTGTTGCAGAAGCGAATTTAGGAGAGGAGGGAGCTCGAAAATGTGGGGGCCAAAATAGCGAACCCGGCGCCACTAGTGTGCTTCAATTTAAAAGGGGGGCTAGACAGAAGTTGTTTATGGGCTGAGTCCAGATTGCGTGTGGAGGCGAGCTTGTTAATCAAGTTGTTCACAAATTTAGGGGTTCTAGCAGTGAGTGATTTAAAGATGAGACACCCAAACTTGAAGGCACAGCGTTGAACAACCGGGAGCCAATGTAGCTTCCTTAGAAGAGGAGTGACATGGTAATGCCTAGGTTGATGAAGAATCAGATGTGCAGCCTGGTTTTGTACCATCTGCAGATGTTTGAATAGGTAAAGGGGGATACCAAAGTATAGCGAATTGGCATAGTCGACATGGGACATAACCATGGTGATGATCACCTGAATCCGAGCTTCATGGTTAAGGAATCTGCAGATCTTTTTTATTTTCCTGAGTTGAAAAAAACAGGGGTAGATCACAGACCCAATCTGAGACTTCATGGTGAGGTCCTGACTTATCATTACCCAAAGGCTCTTGGCTGAGTTAGATGAAGAGGGGCACTGGCCCACCTCCCTGGGCCAGAAGTGAGGGCCCAAGGGATTCTTAGAGATACCACCTGTAAAAACCGAACTCCATCTTATCCGGGCTAAGTTTTAAATGGTTGCTGTTCATCCATTGACTAATGAACAGCATGGTAGACTGAAAAGTATGGACCAATTCTGGGGAATTGCTGATGGAAAAAATAGTTTAAAATCATCAGCATAATTAAATGTACAGACTTGACGCTCTTTCAGGTCTCGGACAAGAGGGAGGAGGTGCAGATTGAACAACGGGGTAAAGTGAGGAGCCCTCTGGGACTTAGCAAGAAATCCTGATTCTGGGGGGCAGTAAACTGGGCAGTGGAGACTGCCTGGGAGCGATTTTCCAAAAAGGAGCTGATCCAGCCCAGAGCAGGTCCCGAAATTCCCGCGTCCCTCACAAGGTTGACCAGAAGATTATGGTCGACCATGTCAAAGGCTACGGAAAGCTCAAGCAAAACAAAAGCCTGCGAGTAGTCATTGTCGACCTTAATACAAAGAGTATCCAACACTGTAAGGATCACTGCCTTTGTGAAATAAGCTGGGTGTAAGCCTGGTTGGTGGCGATCCGGAAATTCAGATTCCTCCAGAGAATCAATAAGGCATCTCCTAACGTAGACTTCCAAGACCTTAGCTAAATATGGAACAAGGGAGATTGGGCGATAGTTTGTTAAAATTAATGGAACAGTGCCCACCTTTTTCAAAAGGGGAACAATGATTGCTTCCTTGAAAGTTGCAGGGCTGATGCCCTGGGACAGCTACTCGTGTAAGAGATTGAGGGCTGGTATGGGGAGGGCCATAAATATTTCTTCCAAGATACTAGGAGGACATCAATCAGTGGGGGAGCCAGATTTAACTTTAGATGGAAGGTCCACAAAGGTCTGCTCACTAATTGTAGGGAATTGTGTAAGGGTACTATAGTTTTGGGTAGTTCAAGAACTGAAATCCATATTTTGGCTAGGTGGAATGCTGGAATAGATTTTTTTATTTTATCAATAAAGAAAAAATTCAATAAATCGCAGAAAGTTTGGGAAGGATTAGGCTTGATTGAGACTCTATCAGTGTTAGATAACTCATTCACAATGGAGAAAATCTCCTTTGAACGATTGGTAGCAGTCAAGATTTTAGAAGAAAAGATTGCCTCTTTGGCAGTCAGAGTCAACTTTTTGTATATTTTCAAAGTGTTCAGGTAAGACCATTTTTCTTCATGTAGATCATTACATCTCCACTTTCTTTCTAATTGCTGCAAAGCTATTGTTTGATTTTTCAGATTGATGGAAAACCATTTCTGAGAGTCATGACGAGGAGCTGCATGGATCTTCCCGGGAGGTGCAAACTTATCGCTAGCAGCCAGTAACCAAGTAGTTAACTGTACATCAGCCAAGTTAATGGAGGAATTAAACGGAGGGACAGAGTTAGCAAGTGAGTCAAGAAATAGGAGTTTATCAATCTTATTCCAATTTCTGTGCGTGCCCCTTTCGGAAATGGGGGTTTTGGTCGAAAAGGTATAGTTAATTGTGAATTTGATCACATGGTGATCTGACCATGTGCACAGTGAGACTGATACAGGGGAAAAAGTGATGTGCATATATATATATATATATTATACCAAAAGTTAGCTATACATGTATCCTAACCTTTTTTTTTTTAGTCATTTCTGTTTATCATATACCATAACCACAACTTACCTGCGACCAACCCGCACCCCTCCCTTGGTGTAGCCCTCACCACTGTGCAGGGCTGAAGGCCATAAACAGTGAGCGTTGGCCAAGTGCAGTTGTAGATCAGTAAATTCTCTTCTTTACTTTTTCAAGGATTCAGGAATTATGTGCTGGATTAATGACTCTGAGACCTCACAAAGGTCTGCAGGAAACAGGGAAGATCTAGAATTCAGAAACAAAGCACATGATTCATAAATTCCATGATAAAAACACACTGTTTAATATTAATATCAGTGCTAAATGTGTCCCTTTAAAATCCCTTCTTTATGATCCTGGAGATTCTGTTGTTATTCTCCCTACACATTGCTTAGTGTACCATGTATGGTAGTGGCGACCTCAAAAGACATTTTTCTTTGTTTTATGAAACTGCAGCTGGATTTCAGAATCTGCAATGAACAACGGGAGGTAAATTTCCTTATCAAACAGTGTGCCTTTATTTTTTATTATTGGATTTTCAAATTAACAAAGGATTTGAGCATTAATTCTCAGGTTTCTTTAAAATGTGACATCTTCTTGCCCATACTTGAAAGCATTTTAAAAACTCAAAAGCTGCTGAACAAATTCACACCTCTTAAAGCAAAGGCACTTCCTTGAGTAAAATTCCACTTTCTAATTCCTTCAAGGCTAGGTCATGTGCCCAACTCGCCGTGCTCTGCAGCGATAGTAGCATACCCTGCATTCAATCCATTGTAATAGGTCTATGCTTGTTGCTCTTAAATGTCCAGATAGACGTTTTCTATAGATTTTTTAGAAAACCTTTTTTAAAGTGTGTTTGTTTTTTAGGTTTTACAACATAACAGTTTTTTTTCTTTAGTCTTATTTTATCGTGTTTGCAAATATTGTATTTATGCATTTGTACTCTTGGTGTATGTAGCTTATTTTTTCTTCCAGCTCGAATAGAAATCTTTATGGTGTTTCATAGGTAGTTACTTATAGATAGCAAAATGACTTGTTGGGTTTCGCTGCGTGAATAAATGACTTTCTTGCATGAGATGCAACATTCTGAACATCTACAAACGATTCTTCTTCATTGCACGTTGAATTTCTGTAGCAACATCTTCTTACTCCAGTTGCTGTTTTTTTCCCTTATCTGTACTTCTGTATGGGATAATTCATTAAAATGCATCACTCTTAAATGTTTTATCAACCCTGTGTTCCGAAAGGAGCATATTCCTGAATGCCCTCTTGCAACACCTGCTAGAACAGGGTGCAATTAAACTTGCTGACTTGATCTTTTTCTCCATCTCTTTAGTGGTTGAAAACTTTCCAGGCTAAGGATTGTTTCTGTAGCTGCTCACTTTGTTTTGAAGTTGTGGGCACTTTGATCACTTATTCCTCTACATCGTGGTGCTGGCCAAGATGTTCTTAGCTATCTTAAGAGCCTTTTGTATCTTGCCTCAGCTTCCTTTGATCTTTGGAAATATTTGTTATAAATCCCCTTCTGAGTACAGATTGCATGAACGAAAAACATTTCCTTAATATAACTGCAATACATTAGACTTCTTACTATTGTACAGTACTGCAGCAAAGCAACTTTATGTTTCTTCCTAAGTATGTCTTTCTATTCATATATTGGTGAATTAGGGGCCTTGCTCTGTTCTGATCCTTTTTGTGTTTCTTTTCAGACTGTTTAAGGCATAACTTGGCATTTCTTCCAAAAGAAAGGTCTGCTTTCCATACATCTAAGGATTTAGTGCTCCCTTCTTTTCACTCAAACCCTTCAACTCAGGAAGAGATAGAGCTTCACACTATGGACGTTTATCATAGGGTTTTACTCTAGCTGTATATAGTGTTATTACCGGTAATTAGCCAGGTAATTTCTCAATGCATTGACATATCTGTAGTCTTGAGTGAAGGAGGAATATCATATATATACCTCTCAAATGCTCCAAATCTTTATTAAGATCAAATAAATCAGTTAATATAAAAAATATGTTATGAATAAACATTTAGGGGTCAATTAGGATCGCGGACGGACTTGAGTCCGTCCGCGACCCCAGAGTATGAGGGAACGTCCGCAGGGGCTGCGGCGTTCCCTCATGTGCGATTAGGATGTGACCGCCACCCTGGCGGTCACATCCTGGATATTTAACATTGCGGCGGGTGCTGCTTCAAGCAGCACCCGCCGCAATGTTAAAAGTGCATGTTTTACATTTACATGCACAAAGCGGCAGGCACCGCGCGGTGCCTGCCGCATTGTGCATGTAAATGCTGGGGGGTACCATAGGTACCCCCCATGTGCACCCCCCACCCGCCAACACCCTGGGGGCCCGCAACGGGCCCCCAAAATCAAAAGTACACATGCTTTTCCACGGCGGAAAAACCGCCGCGGAAAAGCATGTTTACTAATGCTTCCTAATTTGGCTGGCGGTGTCTGATAGACACTGCCAGCCAAATGAGAGCTTTTCCGCCGCGGTTGTAATCCGACCGCAGCGGAAAAGCAGCGGACAGAAACCAAGACCCACCAGCCATCGTAATGCGGCGGTGGGTCTTTGGTGAGTCCACAGAGGATTTTCCGCCTCCTCCGGGCCGGAGGTGGCTTCCGCCGGCCCGGAGGAGGCGGAAAATCCTCCATCCTAATCGGCCCCTAAATATGGTCCTATATTGCCTTCTCAGGGTTCAGGGAACATTTTCAAAACTCTCAGCCGTCTGCCTTGAGGTTTCTAAAAGTCATCAGAACCTCTCTATGGCACTACAGGACCATATTACACAGTTACCCATCAGTATTATATATATATATATAAATATACATATATATACACATTATATATATATATATATTTATGCAGATCCAACCCGTCACCAAAGTGCTTTGTGCACCGAAGGGTGCGCAGACTACAAAATCAGCACTCCAAGGCGAAGTCGGTTATTCAATTGCTGGTGTTTATTTCACAACATGTGGGTAAAAAACTGCCATCAGACGCATTTCGGGCACGTCCGTGCCCTTGCTCACTAACAAATGACAGCCGGCATTAGCACACTTTTAAAACCACCACACTAGCGCTTTTGCGCGCCAAAACTTCAAGGATAATAAGAATAGTGAAAGGACTAACATGCTATTTACATTGCTCTCGGGTCGATAATATGGGCGCCATTTTGTAACATAAACAAAGTGTATTACCACAGTGTTTGATATACAAAAACCACCTCGTATAATGATTTCTTATAAGTACAGATATTTACACTGATCACAGGTTAAAACACACTCATCATAGTCTGTATGTATTACTGCACAAATGCAATTAAACTGTACAACCCTTAAAAGAAATACGATGGTCGGTCTTATGCCCCCCCTTAGTCCTACACAAAATGTATAGAAAATTAATACCGTGTGGTAATAAGGTACCCTAATGATACAATTTTACGGCGCCAGAATGAAATGCCTCCTTATTATCTATGGTTTTTTATGCATCAATGGGGAAAAAAATCATTTATTCTAAGCAACATCTATACTATATAGTTATAATGTATATATATACACGACAATAGCCGAACTGTGGCCCCAGGTCCCCAGGACGAAACAGACGACCAAACGAATCCAGTATGAGGCAAGTAGGATTTTTAATAAGGCAAACTCAGCAGCAAAAGAGAACTGACGCGTTTCGGGCAGATGCCCTTGATCACAGTCAAATTTTTACCCATCATGCCTGACTTTTTAAAGTGCTAGTGCACACCATGTGATTACATTAAACATGGAAAAAATACTACTACGTTTCAATGGCACATCAGAGAATACAGGTGGGTAATAGCCACTTTCAATATTTTATGTCACCCGAATGCAAGTCAATAACTGAATAAATTCATATATATTGGCAAGAATGTTTCTGCATGAATGCTTAAATATGGTTCACACAGCATTGTATTGTTAATAGACATCTGATGAAAACTAATCAAAGTTTGTAAACATTAAATTCAGTACATACAGACAAATTGGTTAAAAAGTATAATATAAATACTTAAAAACACTTTATATACAATGTCAATTATTGTTCTAAAAACTTGTCCTATATTAATGTGCAAACCTACGCAATGTAAACATTACCTTATGTACAAAAGACGCCAATAAATACTGTACTTTAAAAACCATATATACTATTTACAAACTTGTGGGGTCATCTAAAATGGATGGCAGCCCTATACTGGTAATGATGCTACGGTGACATCTGATAAAGATGGCAACCCCTCTGATCTCAGATGTAAAGCCTACGTCTGGTAACAATCTCCATGCAACTATAAGTGCCCCTAACACCTGTACTAATAAGTGAAAATACATGATGTAGACTAGTAAATCAATTCCTATCTACATTCTCTTCAGGTCAAAATGAAAAATAAGGGTGAGTGACGGAAAAAATAAAAATCAAACAGCAAAGGAAATAACCTTTGGGCGAGGAAATCAGATGTAATGATATAAGAGCGGTCTTCAACAGATAATACTAAATCGATTCAGTGGGTAAGGGTAGGGTGCAGAGACTGTATACTGTTCATGTAGATAAAGTAATGCAACCTTATAGGAAATGATACAAATCTTCTGTGGTGTTAAGGCCATTCAGCACCTTAGTGTCAAGTTCAAGTATCATTTTGGACTCGAGTTGACGCAGCATCTTATCTCTGTCCCCTCCCCTACGTGGTGGGGGACAGATGTCAAGACAAAGTAGCTGAGACTCTCCAAGTTGTTGTTGTGCACACTTCTGAAGTGTCTCGCCACTGGGTAAGAGTTGTCATTATTTACAATTGCTCGAAGATGCTGTAATATTCTGGCGTGCACCTCAAGCCGAGTACTCCCAACGTACCTCAAGCCGCAAGTACACGCCAGGACATAAACAGCATTTTCTGTCCTGCAATTGTAATTGCCCTTAATCTGTGATGGCACTGGACTGAATGGGGTCATATATATATACACATTCTATGCCCTGAGCCGACAGCCACTAAAAATAAGGCAACATTGCACAGTGTTTAATGCCTAAAATGGAGAGGACTGTAAGGCTTTTAGAACCAGATGTAAATCTCAAGAAGGAATAGAGGGAATGAAAGACTGGCTTGTTATTAGAAAAACTCCTTAACATTCTACCCACCAAATCATACACAGAAGAGCAGTTAATCCCTCATAATGGTCAGGTTACTTCCCCACTGGCTACTAAGCATCGAAACTGCAAGTCCCAGAAGGACACCGTCTCTCAAAAAATGCAATGCTTTTCAAGGGTCACAGGACTCTGGGATAAAACCCAGAATTTTTAAAAAGGCAATCAGTGTCAGTTATAAACAGCATTGCAGGACGCCTGGAATGTTGAATATCCTGGGCAACTTAGGTTTAACAGCTCTGCCTTTCCATTGTTAATATTTCAAGTTCAAAACCCACCAGTGAATCCTCTGTAATGGTGACTGATTCAATCGAGGGATTCTCAACCAAGATAGGTGAGTTGGGAATATATATAGTTTTCTGAACAGAAAAGGGAAGCAATTTCTCCGAGACCCACAAGTGGCTACTAGTAACACTTGAGCATGTTCTGACTTTTCTGTATGAGCGTGAGGGAAAAGTGGAATCTGTAGAAATATATAAATTAGAGCAGGAGGCCATACAATAGATAGGGCATCAACTGCCCATGCCTGATTGGATTGTACGACAGAGCAAAATTGAGGAAGGAGATAATGTTTTGACTGGGGTGTGTCTTTGCCGGTCACCTGCTGTTGCCGCTGTTTGGAGCTCCCTAGTTGTCCGCTGCTGTTCTCTGCTGGGCTTTCCTTCACCGCCGCGGGACCTGCTTGTAGCGCCCAGCACGCTACCCTGACATCGCCGGTCTCCTCCCCCCGCTGCAGCCTCTGACCACCAGTGCTGCCGCCGAGCGGGGGAGTTGAGACCACAAGCCCCAGAAGCCTCCGCGACCTGGACGGAAGTCGCGTCGAGGCTGAGCGCGCCAGGAGGCGCACAAAAAGGGGCATCCCTTCCCGCGTCGCGGGACGCGCGCGGGCAGGCGCCGGGCTAAGCCCGGGCAAAGGGCGGGCCGTCTTCTCTAATTAATAAATCTTTATCATGGCTAACCAACAACATGGTAATCACTCCATGGGGAAAACAGCAACTCTCCCAAGAGCTCGTCAAAGCTAGAAGGGTCCAGTGGATTGGGGACAGGGTGAAAAAGTTTCAGGGAGAGTGCGTCGTTCTACACTTCTCTGACCCTGGGGTTCTGCCTAACATCCTACCTAACATCCTACCACCACAAAGGAGATCAACCTCTATAGTTCCATTGACTCTGGATTTCTTCTATCCCAGAAAGGGTAGTGGCCCAAACTCAAGCATCCTGAGAACCAAATGGAACATTGTGACTAAAAGAGGGAGGAAGGATGTCGCGTCTGTGGATTGGGGCTTGGGGATGGAAAATCGTTTTTCTGCATTCTCTAATTTAGATGACTGCGACTGACAACCACCTATCGGTAACTCCATCCCCTTGCCCTGCGCTGACAAAAGAACTCCTGACGCAATCAGTAATTTAACAACAGGCTGTACCCAGGGGTATCCGCTCAATGATCCTCCAGGTCCATCAAATGCAATTACCACTAACACGGCCATTGGGGGCAGGGCGTCACATAAGCCCACTACACACCCCTGTTCTCCTATGACACTTATCTCGAAGGAAGAAACAGGCTGTAAAATTATTAGCTGGAACATCGCCGGAATTAGTACAAAAAGGAGCGACAACGAGTGGGTCACCTTCGTCGCAAGTCACGACGTCATCGCCCTACAAGAAACTTGGGACTTGTCTTCCAATATATGGTTGGACGGTTTTGTAGGCTTTTCAGTCGCGGCCCGCCCCAGTGCTGCAGGGAGAGCGAGGGGAGGTCTCTCGACCTTTTTTTCTTTAGACCTCTCTGGCACGCTGAAAAAAATTGATTATGATTCCCCAAATTGTCTAATTGTGGAAAGGCAAATCTGCCCATTAAAAAGCATTCTGGTCATCAATTTCTACAACTCTGTCAATAAGGAATTTGGGGGCAATAACATCACCCAACTGGACGCATTTTTAACCGCCTTTATCCAAAATTCCCCCTCCAGCTATGAACTGGTGTTAATGGGAGATTTTAACATTCACCCCTGTAATCTGGGTTGCACCATCCTAGGAGTTACGGAGGCTTGGGAACAGGAGGGTCCACACTTCGAACATACCAGGCGTGGAGAGGATCTGGAGGATTTTCTGGCTAAATTTAACCTCCTTGAATTTACAGCAGGAGAGGGGGTACCTAGAGCATCAACGTTCAAGGGCTCCCCCATGGGTTCTGTTATTGACTATATTTTCGTGACCTCTGCCATTTTTAAATGTATTATTTCCTATTGTACTGTGTTTTCGCCTTTTAGTGATCATAATCCTGTTTTCCTGTCCATCCGCTGGGGGGGTGCTTTGGGACCCATGCCAGGGCATTCTAAACAGGGCTTCACCCTTCGCACAACAGACCAAGGCAGGCGTTTGAAATGGGGGAATGTGGTGGCAGATGAGTTTTACACTAATATCGGTCAAAAGATTGAAGAGCACATCAAAATCTGCCAAGATCCGACTGTGCCAGGTAATGACACCATGGCCGCCTTTCAATCAATATGTCATATAGTGGCTGAGAATCTTACGGTATCAAGGGGTAGGGGTGAACAAAAGCTGCATAAATGGTTTGATTCTGCTTGCACCAGGGCCCTTAGAGCCTTAAAAATGGCCCTTAAAGCACAACCTAGGGACAGGGCTTTGGTTTCAGTATTGAGAAAAGAGTATAGGGCCGCCACAAAGTCCAGAAGGGATAGCATCAAGCAGGAGGCATGGGACCAACTAAACGACATTAACATCTTGAGAGACAGCAGGCAATTCTGGGCTGTAGTAAATCACCCTTATTTTTCAGATTCTCCAAATCTAGATACCGATTGTGTAATATCCAACGAGAAGTGGCTGGCCCACTTCAGCTCTGTTTATGGTGAGTCTGGTGCCTGTTCGCTGCCACAAAACTGTGCAGGTTTTGTGGCCACACCTATACAATTCAACAGCGGGGAAGTGGAAAAAGCAATCTGTGCCACAACAAAGAATAAAGCCCCCGGCCCAGACGGGGTACCAGCTGACTTTTATTCACACTCCCCCAAATTCTGGGCTGGTATCCTGGCTAATGTGTTCACAGCCGCAAACACCTCGCCCCCCCCCCCAAATACATGGGCTACGTCCACCATAGTGCCTATATTTAAAAAGGGCAGAAGGGATGACCCAGGGTGCTACCGGCCCATTTCTCTCCTGGACTCTGCTATTAAGATCCTGGGCAGAGTCCTTTTAGTGAGATTAAGAGATAGCCTGGAGGATTGCGGTGGCCTGGCTGATATACAGTATGGCTTTAGGGAAAAAAGGGGCACGCTAGAACAGTGCTCAAACCTGCACCTTCTGATTTCTAAGTATACGGTGGCCAAGGAGGGGACCTTGTATTTAGCATTTATGGACCTCTCCTCGGCCTTCGACTTGGTCAACAGATCGAAACTTTGGGAAATCCTAACTAATATGGGAATCAACGCCGACTTGGTGGCTTTTATAGCTTCTATGCATCAGGATTTATTCGCTGCTGTAAGAGTAACCAAAGAGGGAAGATGCACGTCAAGTTTTAGATCTCTACGGGGCGTTAGGCAGGGATGCATATTGGCCCCCCTGTTGTTTACTATCTATATAAATGACCTAGGCAAGCATTTACTCGAGGCAGCATGTGACGTACCGCGTGTAGGAGAAGTTAAGATCCCTGCTCTCCTATACGCGGACGATGCTGTACTCATTGCACGCACAGGGGTATGTCTCCAAAAATTGTTGGATGCTTTTGGGACTTTTATGGACCGGTTGGACTTGAAGGTTAATGCCTCCAAATCGCACACCATGGTTGTAGGGACACAAGGGAAAAGTGGCAAGAGAGGAACTAAAACCTTCCTTTGTAAAGGGGAGATTGTGTCGGGAGTTCCCGTGTTTCCATACCTGGGAGTGCTTTTTGATAGCAGGGGTACCTGGGGCCCACAGATACGTGCAAAAAGCCTAGCGGTTACAAGAACATCTAGGGCCATCTTAAGTTTTGCTAAAAGGCTGGGACATAGACCCATGAAGGCCATCATCCAGGTTTATAACAGCAAATCCCTTCCCGTGGCTTTGTATGGTGCCTCCCTATGGGGTTATGCACGACTAGAAGAAATTCAGGTAGCCGAAAATAGTTTTTTACGTTCAGTCCTGTCCCTCCCCCAATCCTCCCCGGTTTTCTCCATTCATACAGACTTTGGTTTGGATTACATCCAGGACAAACTGAGACTGGCCCCATTAATATACTGGCTTAAGACCTGGTTAAACCCTGAACTACTGTTAAATCACACGATCATGAGGGATGTGATGAGTTTAGAGTATAGTCACAAGATACCATGGATGGCGTATTTGCACAAATCTTTTAATGAACTAGGACGTCCAGATTTATTCACCTCCCCCTCGTGTATCACAAAGCAGGATGTGAGTCTTATAAAAAAACAGTTTATGTCTAGGGCATACATGTTGCGAGAAGAAGTCGAATTATCAAAACCATCTGTTCGAATGCATTATTTGTCACTCCAGTCACCTGCAATTGAACCCTATTTATGTTTTGTCACTAATCCGTTCCATAGATTTTTGCTAACAAAATTCAGATTTAACACTATTCATTTTTATTTGGGCCATTTTAATACCTGGATGAATCCTGAGTTAGCTCCCCCCTGCACTTGTGACAATTTTTCTGTTCAGGACAGTTTACATTTTGTTATGTTTTGCGATTTCTTCTCCGACCAAAGGAAAAAATACCTGCTACCAGTCTTAAGAGAAGCGGGCTTCTCCCAGGTGAGACCAGCCATGCTATATTTAAAAACACTGGGTAACATCTGTATCACTTTCGCCATGGCCAATTTCCTTGTGGCAGCAACCAGAGCCAGAAGGGGCATGAATTTGGAAATCTGATGTACATAACATGTTTCTTAAATATTTTAACGTATCGATTTTCGTCTCATTAACTTGCTCATAAATGAAACTGTTTAATTCCTTTTTAAATTGTAAATAATACTGTTTTTATGTACTTTGTATGATTTTAACAAATCGAATAAAGTTAATTTGACTGACTGACTGACTGACTGGGCAAACAGAACAAACCATGGTAAACTGAACCTCTGGGATATCTCTTTGAATACTGTTGGATGAAGGCATCACTGAGCTGAGTCTAGAATCAAGCAACTAAAATGTTATAAACAACAATTATGTTTGCCAGGAAGATGAACAGCATTGTTTTGGGTGAGATTGGTTTCTGCCCACAGCGCTATCTGAGCTAACTAGATCAACTCTCTTGTGATCCTTTTCCCACCCTTTTGGTTTATTCGGGATTTGTATACCATATTGCCTGGCCTGATATGGATGACCTAACCTGTTAGCATGAGAGAAAAATTCCTCAGAACTTGAAGAGCTACTTTTAGCTTCTTCTTGCTGGCTGACCAGGAATACTCCTTCGCAATCTACTTTCCTTGGACCTCCAAAGACCATTGTTTGCCAATCTATCCAACTTGCATCCGTGGTCACAATTGTGGGCAGAGGAATAAAAAACAGACAACCTCTGAACAGGTTGTCTATGACTAGCCACCGCTGAAGGGCCTATGAAATGTGGGGTGTAATAGGGATGAGGTTTTCGTACTCCAGAGATCCAGGATTCCGGTGATCTAACAGATGTTCTATTAAGGGCTCTGTATGTATATGATAGTAAAGATAATGGGGCGATCTGGTGTCCCTCAGAACCTGGGTATAAGTATTAGGTCAAACAATTAGTTCTTTTGGAGATTCAGAATTGCTTTGAATACTCAAGGAGTAAAGGTTTATTTATAACACATATATCAATAAATGAAATAACACACACCAAAATTAGGATTCAATGATGTATTCAAGATTAAATATCAAATATTTAGGGCTGTCACAATTTACAAATCCGATTGTAGTGAGGAATAGGTGACTGTGGTGAAATAAAAAGTGACGTATATTGATTGGTGATATTGACAGTACAATAAATAGAAGACAGAAAGACATGTGACACTTAGCTTGGGAAGAAGAGGATTTTGTTTTGTCCTTATTATTTTTTCACATAGGCTGCAGGATCCATTGATAAGTATAAACTGTGAGCATAAACACTTTGCGGACATATGCAGCAAGTTGATGTTTCAACCCAGTAAGTGTCGCAAATGTAAAAAGCATCAAGGTGGGTCTTCAGGAGGGGGGGGGGGTTGACAGCCAATGAGCAGATGCTTCAGTGGATGAAATTAGCAGGTTGTGTGATTCCTCGTAATTAGTATAGAGTCAGGTCTTCACCAGCCGGTCGGAGCCTCAATTGATTCTTCTCTTAACTTCCATCAATCGGTTAGAGTCTGTGTCCACCGGGCAACTGCTTAGTTGAATGAAGCAGTTGCCAGACAGACACGCTTTTTGCCTTATCACGTAAATAACGTGAACGGCTAAAGTCTCAAGACTCTAACCGATTGGTGAAAGTTAAGTGACATGGAAAAGGTTAATGTTTCTATTGATGAATGGAGCATTGACTCACTGGATATGTCAGGAGTAAAAATAAAAACTCATTATGGAACTGAGGTATATCTGTTTGGTGTCTGTCTGAGGCAAAGGAAGATTAATGTGGTGTCCCTGGGGGTGAAACACTAGATAGTGCTCTTAGCACTGTGACTCCTAAAGCAGCAATCATTGTATATGATGAATTTAATTGCAGGTATGAGCCAATATTTGTTCTAGAATTAATTTTAGAGGAAGAGGACATGCCAAGATATATCCCCTCCACCGTCTAGATGCTGCCTGTCAGTACAATGAATTGTAGGTGCCATAAAATTGGCCCAAATAACATTTGAATATGGGTTGCAAGCCTGAAATGGCAGGATGGAATCTAATAGTCCTAGCTAATTTACATTTAAAATAGGTAATGCTCAGTCAAAGAAAGTTTATGTACTGATCACTTTAGCTAATTTGTTCATGTTCATAGATTTCAAAATAGTTTGCAGGAAAGATAGCAATCATTTCCCATTAAGCTTTGTTGTACTTTCCCCCTACTGAGGCGATTAGCCAGGAGGTTCTCTACGCACTCTTGCCTGCTTTTGACACTGTTTTAGCTTGATTCAAAAAGCTTCTTACTCGGCTTGACTTAAAAAGCATTTTTTATTTGTGCATTGTGTATGGAGCATTACTACGAGATCGTAACTATTATTCTTACCTGTCTAAGGACCTTCCCCTACCAGTCGCTGCCCGGGCCGCTCTCAACTGAGCATTGACGCTGAGAGCTCAGCCCCGGGGAGGCGAACTTGGTTTTGGCGGCCATATTGGGGTTATTCCATCGCTCGGACGCGCTCTAGTCGGACATAAAAAGGGTCCCATGACCCTGCGCTCGTCTTAGCTTGTTGTACTTTCCCCCTCCTGAGGCGATAAGCCGGGAGGTTCTCTATGCACTCTTGCCTGTTTTTAACGCAGTTTTATTCTTTGCTCAGCTTGATTCAAAAAGCTTCTTACTCGGCTTGACTTGAATAGCATTTTTTAATTGTGCATTGTGTGTGGAGCATTACTACGAGATCGTAACTATTATTCTTACCTGCCTAAGGACCTTCCCCTACCAGTCGCTGCCCGGGCCGCTCTCAGCTGAGCATTGACGCTGAGAGCTTGGCCCTGGGGAGGCGAACTTGGTTTTGGTGGCCATATTGGGGTTATTCCAGCGCTCGGACGCGCTCTAGTCGGACATAAAAGGGGTCCCATGACCCTGCACTCGTCTTAGCTTGTTGTACTTTCACCCTCCTGAGGCGATAAGCCGGGAGGTTCTCTACGCACTCTTGCCTGTTTTTAACACTGTTTTATTCTTTGCTCAGCTTGATTCAAAAAGCTTCTTACTCGGCTTGACTTGAAAAGCATTTTTTAATTGTGCATTGTGTGTGGAGCATTTCTACGAGATCGTTAGTATTATTCTTACCTGCCTAAGAACCTTCCCCTACCAGTCGCTGCCCGGGCCGCTCTCCGCTGAGCATTGACGCTGGGAGCTAGGCCCAGGGGAGGCAAACTTGGTTTTGGCGGCCATATTGGGGGTATTCCAGCGCTCGGACGTGCTCTAGTCGGACATAAAAGGGGAAGACTGTCTTCTCCGCGCAGCGGACGCGCATTGCGGACGGGCCGGACTCACGCCGGAGTCATGCCAGAATCCTGCCCGTCTGCGCCCGTCAGCGCTAAGGAGTCATCAGGGGCGCTGCTCAGCCTCTTATCCCTCCTCCTGAAAACCTTAGGTACTCACTTAGCACCCTCAAATCACTCAGACCTTTCCGGCAAGTGTGCCATCACAAATTATTTACCGAGCAACTGCGCCTTGGCTTAAATTGCAGCTGTCCGAACAAACCTAGTCCGCTAAACCCTGCTTACGCTGCAAATCCCTCCAGGATATCAGGGGCACAGGATTTCCCCCTTCCCCTGAAAGAAGTAGGCTTTGTCATTAATGCCCGTTCCCTGGCCAAAAACAACTTTGCTTTCAGAGACTTTGTATCTGAAAGAAAACCTTCCTGGGTCTTTGTCACCGAAACGTGGGGCTCAGACTCAGCAGGCCCTGACCTGATTAACGCCCTCCCTGATGGTTATTCCATGGTGAGACAGGACAGAGAGGGTTGTAGAGGGGGTGGAATATGCATTATATATAAAAATTCCTTCACCTGTCGCATGGATACCCTTCCTTCTCCCCAGAAATCTTTTCAGGCCCTTTTCTTCTCCCTCAACACCTCCCCTAAGGAAAATTTTGCAGGTATCCTTATCTACAGACCTGCGGGCTCTAGGTCTTCGTTCGCCACTGATTTACTCGAAGTAATCGAACCGTTTATTAATAGGCCCTCCCTGACTATTCTTGGAGACTTCAATTTTCACTTAGAAAATTTCAACTCAGCTGATACGTTGTCCCTTGTGAACTTACTGGCCTCTCTCAGCCTTTCCCAAAAAGTGCTATTTCCTACCCATTCCGCCGACCACATCTTAGATGGAGTGTTTACGATTGACCCCAGGCTAGAGATTGGCTCCCCTTTGCCCCTCTCCTGGTCGGATCATAAAGCAGTCCCCCTGGAATTTGCGTCAGGCTTTCTTTCCGCTCCTCCCACAGATATGAACTGTTGGGTCCTGAAGAGGAGATACAGGGGCCTGTCTAACGAATCCCTCGGCCCTCTCATCGCCAACTTCAAGCTGCCCCCTTCTCAGGACATTGATACCACTGCACGCGAGCTCGCAAGCACCATCTCTAGGGCTGTGGACACTCTCGCCCCGCTTAAGTCCCACTACTGTGCCAGGAAACGCCCGTCAGCGCCCTGGTACTTAGATTCCCTTAGATTGCAGAGACAGGAGTGTAGGAGGCAAGAAAGGCTCTGGAGAGCCCAGCCTGACGCTGACGGACGGACCAAGCATAAAAATCTCCTTAGGAGTTATAAAGCGGCGGTGTTGGCCGAAAAGCAAACTTACTTTTCAAATCTAACCTCTTCCTTCACTTCCCCTGGAGACCTTTTCAAAGTTGTAGACACCTTATCTCTCGTCCAACATCCTGATCCCATAGTTCCCTCGCAGGAACTCTGTGATCAGATCTCCACCTTTTTCCACACTAAAATATTGGACATTTACACAGCACTCCAGACTCATAATCTCACCCATGTTCCTCTTCCCAGTCTAGAGCATATCCCAGCTCCCCAATGAGACCTACCCCAGTTTTCCCCTTCTTACGGCTGAGGTCCTCAACAAGCTCGTGGACTCGACCAAGTCAGGATCTCCCCTCGAACCCTGTCGCTTAAAATCCTAAAAAACTGCAGGGAAACCTTACTTCCCCCCTTGCTGGAAGTTATTAATTGGGCTATCTCCAGCGGATCATTTCCCGCATCCTGGAAGACTGCCATCGTTAAGCCCCTTCTGAAAAAAGGCCTCCCTGGATCCTGGGACCCTGAAGAACTTTCGTCCCATTTCCCTTCTTCCTGCTCCAGCCAAGATGCTGGAGGCTCATCTGAATTTCCATCTTAGCGCCTTTCTTGATAAGACCTGCCTGCTTGACCCCTCTCAGCATGGCTTTCGAAAGGCACACAGCACTGAGTCAGCCCTCACAGTGGTGGTCAATAACATCCGCGCTAAGGTCGACAGAGGTCAGACTACTCTTCTGATCCTGCTCGACCTTACAGCCGCATTTGACACCCTGTCCCCTACCATGTTGGCCTCCCGTCTCAGGGAGATGGGGGTAGAGGGTCAGACTCTGAGCCTCCTCGCTTCTTTCCTTAATCATCGGGAGCAAAGGGTCAAATTGGGTGACTTCCTTTCCACCGCCAAGCCTCTGCAGTGTAGGGTCCCGCAGGGCTCTTCTTTGAGCCCTACGCTCTTCAACGTTTATGTGGCCCCATTGCTAGGCTTGTCAGGACTTTTGGACTGGAAGTGCTCTCGTACGCCGATGACACCCAGATCATGGTCTCTCTGTCGCAATCCGTCAAGACCACGGCCCTAAACTTTAGAAACTGCATGGAAGCTGTGGCAGATTGGATGGCCTCAAACTTCCTTAAGTTAAACGGGGAAAAGACTGAGGTCCTTGTCTTTGGTGGAAACAAGGAGGTTTGGTCAGCCGACTGGTGGCCACAGACACTGGGAACATGCCCCCAGCCTTCTCACATCGCCGGTAACCTGAGAGTCATATTTGACACCTCACTTGCCTTCAACAAGCAAGTTAACAGAACGGTCTCAACCTGCTGTGGGATCCTAAGGGTGCTAAGAAAGCTCACCCACTACCTCTCCCCTGACGCCCGGAAACTTGTTTCTGTTGCCCTCCTATTCTCGCGCCTTGACTACTGCAATGCCTTATATCTTGGCATGAGCAAAAAAATAATCCATTGCCTGCAAGTCGTCCAGAAGGCTGCAGCGAGGTTTGTCGTCAATGCCCCCAGACGCTCCTCAGGAACCTTGATCAGGAAAAATCTTCACTGGCTCCCTGTGTATGCCAGGATAAAATTTTAAATCCTGACCATCACCCACCGGGCTCTTCATGGTGCTGGTGCTGAGGGCATCAGGTCCCTAGTGTCAACCTACGCCCCTGGTAGGGCCAGCCAGAATTTGCTAACCGTCCCTTGAGTTGCTAAAGCGAGATGGGGAGGTAAGGCATTTTCCTCCCTCGCTTCTAGACTTTGGAACAAGCTCCCCTTGGAACTCAGGAACCAAGAATCTCTTGTCCTCTTCCGAAAAGGCCTTAAAACCTTGCTCTTCACTGAAGCCTACTCCTAGGCTCCTATACTCCCTATATATGTACTTGGCTATTTTCCATCATCTGCGCCTTGACGCCTTCGGGCAAAGTTGCGCACTACAAATCTCCACACAATCAATCAATCAAAGTCAAAGTCAAAGTCAAAGATAGCTTTATTCGAATTTAAAATAAATTCATAAAAGCACATACAAAAGATATACATTCATTAAAAATACATGTAGCAAAGAAAATACATAATTCATAATGGGGATTTCTTTAAAGCAAAAAAAATCATTTGTTAAAAACAACACTGCAATTATCCCATGGTGGCTCTGCATCTGATAGCAAATTTCAAATAATTAGTCACAGCAATGGTTGTTATTTCATCCGGTAAAATGAGTAATTTGAGTAGAGCAGGTCTACATTGTCTCAAATTCCAACACCTCAAAAGGGGTAATAGGTATCTCTTCCGTCCCCATTCATAGTATCTGCAAAACAGGACACAATGAATGGTAGATTGAATTGAGGAATCCTCACACGGACACTTATCTAATCGACCAACCGTTGGACTTAGGAAAAGTTAACATTCTATAAAAACTGCCAGTTCTCAGACGAGTTAAAAGCATTCTACTGTGACAGGTACAATCAGGTGAAAGATAAGGCTGCAGGCCAGGGCCCTGTAATAACAAGTTATGGTAAATTACAGAGGCCTTTTTCCCCTCTACACACCAGCGTTGGTCTTCCAAAAAGGTCAAACAGAGTTCCTTCAAGACTTTCCTTGGTATTGAAGACATTGAAAGAGGGGAGGTATAGAACTCCTGGCACCCTAAAATTGAAAGGAATTCCTTCACATAAGAAAGCCTTTGAATCTGTTTCAAGCCTTCTAACTTAATACAGTCCTTGATCATAACCCTATTAATGACAGTTTCAGGAGTAGTCCAAATTTTGTGCCATAAAATCACAGGGCTAATCCTGATTAAGTCAGATATATAGACCACAGCCATCTCATTGTGGCAGGCATAGGTAGAAGTTGACTTAGGGACGGCAAGCAGATATCGCAAAAAATCATTTTCCTTAACTTGAATTTCTCGACAATCTGCGACCCCCCAGATGCCTGCACCAATCAATCAATCAATCAATCAATTAAGCTTAGCGCTGGCTGGGATTTTCCTTGAGACACGCACCCACTTCATGGGTACGATTCCAATACAAATGATAATTGAAAACAAATGCAGGTCAGTCAAGTCAAGGATTGCTGATTTACCAAGAGGGACTTACTTAAGGAAAACTCGATGCATTTAAAAAATAAATAAAAAATAAAATGTTTTCTTTTCATTTTGTTAAGGGCAGGCAGTGGTCCCGGGACCAATTATCCAGGGATAGGGGAGGTAAGAGGATTTTCAGAAGCATTTTTTGCATCTTTAGTAGCAGCAATACGAGGGGTAAGACGGGCTGTGATTTACCCATCATGCAATTTAAACAGAAATGTTAAGGATATTAAAAGGGACAACAAGAGTAGATGGATTTGGGTCAAGGACTCAGTAGGGAAGATATCTCTGAACTTAGGGTGCATTTATGGGATTTTGGCGTAGGGGAGTACTGCTAGGAACCTTGCTGAGCTGCTGTACGCCAGAGTGAAACGGCAGGAATGCACCGGTTTTAACCCCTCCCCTGCTGGTGACGGAACCCCTCCGTCATCAGCTGCGGTCGCGCTGTGCTGATGACAGACCGGTTCCGTCACGGCCCGCTTGGAACACCTTGAGCGGCGCGGATTCCGCGCCTGCGCTGAATGTTCGATTGAGCGGGCGGGCTGTGACGGAACCGCTCCGTCATAAGCACAGTGCAACCGTGGTTGGTAACAGAGCGGTTCCGCCGCAGCGCGGCCGCCCCAACCCCTTAGCACTGCGGCGGAATAGCCGCTGCAGTGAGGAGGTTAAACAATACAGTGTATTCTCGTACTTTTTCTAGCACTGGTGTAGTTTCTGCCAATGTAGGCACCCATGCACCATTGTGCAAAGGTACCTCCATTCCACAAAGGATTCTTTATGTGCAGGAACGGACACATTTCTACTCCAAAACAATCCAAAGAGGCGTTTTCCTGTTTCTATGTGTGCTGCAGAAAGAGTAAATGTACTTTTGTAGCTATTTTTTAATTAGCCAAATAAAGTTTGAAACCGATAAGACTGATAGGTGACCTTCTCAAACAGCCATGGTACACAGCATGCATGACTCATTGACTACTACTGAGGTGTTCTGAACGAATCCCCTACCTCATCACCAGTTTAGTATGTGAACATCACATTGCTTATGTCGGCATATGCCATTTAAAACTTGAGCAGGTGGACAATGAAATTTTCAGCTTGTGGTTTTCGCCATATTTAGTATACCTAGAACACATGCAAAGAACTGTAGGCCATATGTATGATGAATTAGCAGAGCGTGTCATTAGCCTCCTGGGCTTAAAGACACACTCCACCACTTTGGAAATGCAAGGCTGCACCATATTTACATGAATGTGGTGCAGCCTTGCATTTCCCCCTGCGATGGTGCTAAGTTTCACAACTTAGCGCCAACGCAGGCACCCTTGCACCAGAGTGAAAGGGCGTCTATGTGCAGGAGAGGATTGGTTATGTGTAGGAAGGTGTCCCTTCCAGCACATAAACAATCCTAAAATGCCATTTTGTAACTTTCTTGTGTGCTGCTTCATGTAGCACACATGAAAGTTAGAAAATGGCATTTTGTAAAAGGTTTGTTTAGGTTCAGGAAGGGACACTTTCCTGCACATAAACAAACCATGGCATTTGGCTTTTTCCATGTGTGCTGTACAAGGCAGCACACATGGACATAAAGCATGAACATAAGTGCATAAGGCAAGGCCACTATCGCCACGGGAAGTCACAACAAGTGACATTCCCGTGGTGATAGGGGCTTGTACATATGCCCCAGTGTGCACTCCACAAACAAATCAAATGTGAGATCTACCCTACAAAAATCTCTAAATTCATTTTCACATACTCTAACTCATCCAGAAAATGCTTCACCATTAGATGAAAGGCATATGGAATAACATATTCTTGAGCTAGACAATAGCAAAGAATTACAATACAGATTAATAATTTGGTCATAAATATTAGCAAAGAAATTAAAGCAGCTTTTTGGGAAAGGGAAAGGGAGAGTGTGTGAAAGAAATACACAAGTGTCTATATTCATTGAGGTTTTATCTCTGCCGTTTCCTACTTCCTTTTAAAAGAGGCCACACAACTTCTACTACAAAGGGTTTACGAACTAAAGATACATTTGAATTAGTTTCAGTTTCAGTTTATTTAGCTTTAATCGATTTTTAGACAAAATCATAAAAGCACATACATACAATATTTCCAATAACATCAATTCAATTAATCAACAAAAATATATTACATGCCCGGCAGTGTACATATTATTACAAATAGCAAGACATACTGAAAAGCTAGCTAATTTCATATTCCATAAGTTAAATAAAATTGTTAATACATAGTTTAAGAACTGTTAAAATTCATTGTATTTCATAAAAGGTGTTTAGTATAAGAGTAAAGTTAAAAAAAGGTCACAGTAAAAAACATTAACTTGCTAAGACTCTCAACAATTCTCTTAAGTTACATGGTCTTCCTCAAGGCGATCAGAATTCTTAGGTAAGAAGCCACTGCTTTAACCACCAGGGATGTTTCCAATTGCTTTAAATTATAATATGCTGCCTGACATCCTCTTATGCCCCAATTTATAAAGGTTGGTTTTAAAAACAATTTCCTGGGTGCCTCAAAATATTTACAGAAAAGAATCGTATGAATATTCGATTGCTGTGAACAGCCGTCACAAGGGCATTTGCCCAGATCTTTTGACCAGTCATTACGATTGGGGAATGTTATCAGTCGGAAAAAAGTGTTAGCCCGAAACCTGGTCAGTAGCATTCTCGAAGAAGGACTAGGGTCCAGCAATAGATATGGCTGTATACCTGTGTGGAAAGTAAAGCCCTGGCCCATTTTAGCAGTGAATTTGTGTTTTACAGAGAGCCATCTTTTATTATCTAAGAAGTCCATGATCATTTTTTTCAGCACCCGTCTTGGGACAAATTCCAAACACAAGGGATTCTCAAAATATTCTATATGACCAATATCAATTGCCATGGTTTTTACATGTTGTAGCCATTTAATGTTTCTCACTCCATCTAATTGTAAACAGTCCGAAATGACCTCTCTATTAAGTGATGTTTCTGGGGTGACCCAGATCTTGTGCCACAGGAGGAGTGGGGCATATTTGATTGTATCTTCTATATGTGCTAAGCCCAGTTCCCTATGGCTAAAAAAAGTAGACATAGATTTTGGTGTCCCGACCAGATAGCGAATAAAATAATTTTCCGTTCGCTGTATCTGGTCGGTTTTAACAAAACCCCAGATGCCTGCTCCGTAGGTGCCAGTAGGGATACACTTAGCTTTGTATATTTGCAGGAGTTCTTTGACGGGGCAACCTCCTAACTTCCTCGAGAAATTTATCAAGGCTCCCTTTGCTCTAGTGATCACCAGATTTCTGGTCTGTACCGCCTTGGTCCAGTTACCCCTACTATCAAAATGTACTCCCAAGTAGGTAAAATTAGTGATATTTTCAATTTTTCTTTTATTCAGGTAAATTGCGTTATTGGGTTTTAAGGAGGCACCACATCTCATTGAATATGTCTTGGAGATATTGATCTCTAGACCCTGCATACCCATATAATCTGAGAACTTGACCACTGCTCGTTGGAGACCAATTAATGTTCGTGATATAATAGCAGCGTCATCTGCGTAGAGGAGGATAGGGATAGAAATCCCGCCCACCGCCGGATAATCGCATTGGGAGGATTTGAGGTGCCGGCCCACACTGTTAATACAGAGAATGAATAGGAAGGGTGCCAAAATGCACCCCTGCCTTACTCCTCTTTTGATGTTAAATTTGTTAGAGCATGCACCACCCCTCCCGTACCTTACCTTCGCGCCTGCGTCCCTATATAGTTCCTTGATGAATGTTATGATCTCAGACTCCATGCCTATGTCGGTTAATGTCTCCCATAGCATGGAGTGATCTACACAGTCGAACGCGGAGCTTAAATCCACGAACATTATAAAAAGGGCTTCTTTTTTTGCTTGTGTGTATTTTGCTGCTAGCAAGGCTAAATTAAGGCCCTGTTCGATTGTCCTTTTACCTGAGCGGAAGCCATATTGAAAATTTTAAACAATCTGGTTCTCTTCCGCCCACTCCTGTAACCTGTTAAGAACGATCCTGCCTGCCACCTTCATTAAAGCATCCAAAAGGGATATTGGTCGGTAGCAGGCAGGATCGTTCCTGTCTCCCTTCTTACAAATCGGAACCACTATAGCCTCCGGCCAAGTTTGAATAAAGCCTAAGGAATTAACACTATTTAAGTCATTAGTTATAATAGGTGACCATAGTGCTATTTCTGATTTATATATATCAATCAGGACACAGTCTGGTCCCGGTGCCTTTCCAGGGGCACTTTCTTTAATGGCCCTTAATATCTCCTTGTGGTCGAAAGTAATCCCCAAAGGAAACACCTCTGGTTTCTCTTGATTATCAATAAGATTATTATTCAGCCTTGTATCAGATCTTTTGTACAAATTAGAAAAGTGATTAACCCAGACATCTCCTGGTACTACTATATCAATGATGTCAGTGCCTCTTTCTGAAAGGAAGGGAGCATTTACTGCCCTCCAGAATGCAATGTTATCATTTTTTAGACAAGCTTCATGGAGGCTCTGCAAAATTTCTTGCTTAAGTTCTAACTTTCTGTTAGCTATGGCATTTCTATATGATTTTCTTGCCTCTCTGACTAATTCCAGTGACCTTGGGGATTGATGTAAAACTGATATTAATTTTTTATGGGCCTTTGAGCAATTTGCGTTGAACCATCTTTTCCCTTTGGGGGGACAGTTTTTATAAGTAGCAGTCAGCAGATTCTTTATCTCGTCCGTGATTACCCCAAAGGATGCAAGGATTTGTTGATAATCTTTAGTTTCAGACAGACAGGTTAATAAATGGTCAAAATCTTTGCAGACCAGCCTCTTTGGGAAGATTTTTGGGTCAATTTTTCCCCACTTGATAGTATAACCATTTGTGCGGCCTAAAGTTATAGGGATATGATAAGTCATCTTGTTAGGTTGTGCCTGTGCCTGAGATGTCAGGGAGAACGCTATTGGGTAGTACTATATGCAAGATTTAGAGTCTCCCAGGATCGCACTATTAACCTGTGCCTATGGGACAGAAGGGTAATATCAATTATCGAGTTTACCCCTCTTCCATTGAAAGTTGGTGCGAAATCCGCCATTGGGGTACAGAATTCGTTAATAAAACCCATGTTTAACTCATAAACCAAACTATTCAACAGGTCCCCTATCCCTGAGTGAATAAAGTGGGTCAACGCTTCCTCTCTGTTGTCCTTCAAGGGGCACGTTCCTGTATTATTGCTGGTGCAAATGGAATATTAAAATCGCCCAACCACAGGAGGGTCAGATCGCCGCCACCTATTTGCTCTAATATTTTTATATGCCTTCGTAAGTTAAAAATTATCCATCCCATGAGGGAGCAGGGGCGTTGTTATAAAAATTTATGATGGCTAGCTTTTTTATTCCCGGCCAGCTCACTAAAGTAATTTGACAGTACTCTGCTGAGATAAATTTGAGGACTGTTATGTCAGATGTATTTAAAATATAGGTGCACAAACCACCTTTATTTCTACAATTTAAACCATTTTTACTTGGGGTGGCTGGTGTGTTGAAAGTTCGATAGCCCCTCAGGTGTAGCTCATGTACCAGCCCCGTTTCTTGGAAACACAGAATGTTATATTTAGATACTATATCTTGCCATTCCTGATCTCCCATTTTATTCCTTAATCCTGAGATGTTCCATGAAATAACTTATTGGCTTTTGTGTGTAGCATTTACAATATTACCTGCCCTTCCACTGAACTATTTGCATTAGTTTGATCGATTTTCTTGCTCCTTTTCTTGTTGCCTGAGATTGGAAAAAACCACAATCCCTCACAATCCTATCACTACCTGACGGCAGTCAATCGACCCCCTCCATCCCCATTAATGAAGAGAAGCGATTTGAGGTAGCGACATTGAACATGGGTAGCATATCAAAAACAGGTGTTGCAATTTCTTGGTCTCCGTGGGTTTCCCATCACAACTTTTGGGTAAAAATAGCCTAGGTCTTTAGTAGACATCCCTCCCTCATAATCTCCTGGGAACCAGTCTCGGATATAGTTTGACACCCTACGATCCCTAAAGTTTATAACAATTATATCCCCCAACACATCCTTCGGTCTTTTTCCCACCCAGTCCAGCCTTCTGACATGTAGAATTTCGCCATCCAGATTGGGCGGTAAAGGTCTGTTTGCTCTTAGCCAATACATGGCTGTGTTTTTAAGAGTCTGATAACTTTCAAATGATCCTGCCTTCAGCGGCGGTAACCCAGTAAGGACAATAACAAAGGTTTCAGCCTCCGGTGGAAGAACTATGTGCTGAGCGTGTCCTATGATCTCTCTCTCTTTGTGGGTATTCTTCTGATTCTTATCCTGCCTTTCCTGGTTTATCAGTTTGTTTTGCATTTTTTCTGATATTCCTAATGTTTCCCCAGGGGTGACAGGGTTAGGAGCTGGGTTTCTTGTGTTAGTGCCCGTAATAGTTTTAACCTGCGTTTTAGGCGGCAGCTTTCTGTTAGCTCGATTTTCGGGGGCATTTGACACTGCCGTTGTGTCCACTACAGGGTGGATGTTTCTTTGTGTTGCCATTTCTTTCAGTAGATTAGAGTTGGCAATTTCCATGTCCGAAATGGAACCTATTTGCTTAGTCATGCCTTTAACCCTCTCAATTAAAGGCAAAAGCATCGATCTAATCAGGTGTTTAAAGTTTTTCATAAGAACTTGCTCAAGATATGTTATAAGATGACCCTGAGTGGATTCACTTGTTTCTACATTTATAGGTTTAGTAGGCGTCCTATCAGCTCGGCAAGTTTTAGCTCGGGTTCCCTTTTGCTTTGTCCCACCCCTTTTTCTTTTCATAGGGACAGGCAGCACTGGTTGTTTAATACTGGTTGGCTTTTTTAAAGCCTGGCTGCTAGGAATTGATATTAACGAGTCTTCCAGTGGGGAAAGAGATATAGTGTCCAGGTTAATATCAGAACTATCAGAATCATGTTGGTACGAATAAGATGCTGGGAGATCCTGTAACTGAGGGGGGATGCCTATAGTACTAGTTAGTTCATAGTGGGTACTAACATGCGTCGGGGTTTGGACTGATTGTATGGTCCCTATGGATGAGCGTTTCCTCTGTAGTTCTAGGGATATACGTCGCTCAGTCAACATAATTTCCTTCTCTAAAACAGAGCTAGCTCTTGTGAAAAATACGTCCAAAGTCCCTTGCACAGATCCTCCTATAGAAAATCTGTGTCCTACACTCGGAATGTCAGACATGGTGTGTATAAAGATTACACCACATAAACCTTAGATGAATGTTAAAGAGGCTTACTTCCCGATTCTGTGTAGGTAATGAAAAGGGGGGCCCAGCCCAGCTCGTATAGCCCCGGACGGTGCTGCCCGCGCGCTCCCGTAACGCGGGGAGTCACGCTGATCTTTATGCGCCTCCTGGCACGGTAGACTGATGCGCGGCTTCCGGCCGCAAAGGGTGCTGGGAGTTGGAGTCCCCTGGAGCACCTGGACCGGCTCTCCACACAGCGGCCGCACTCAGGATGACAGAGTGTGCGGCACCGGGAGGCAGGCTAGCGCGGCGACTCCGGCGTCTCTGACAACAAACCAATTGCCACAGGTAAGGGCCCGGCAATTCCGAGTATTTTCTTGAAAGTTCCCCGCTCTGCAAGGAGTCACGCTGATCTTTATGCGCCTCCTGGCGCGGTAGACTGATGCGCGGCTTCCGGCCGCAAAGGGTGCTGGGAGTTGGAGTCCCCTGGAGCACCTGGATCCGCTCTCCACATAGCGGCCGCACTCAGGATGACATAGTGTGCGGCGGCGGGAGGCAGGCTAGTGCGGCAACTCCGGCGTCTCTGACAACAAACCAATTGCCACAAGTAAGGTCACAGCAATTCCGAGTATTTCCTTGAAAGTTCCCCGCTCTGCAAGGAGTCACACTGATCTTTATGCGCCTCCTGGCGCGGTAGACTGATGCGCGGCTTCCGGCCGCAAAGGGTGCTGGGAGTTGGAGTCCCCTGGAGCACCTGGACCCGCTCTCCACACAGCGGCCGCACTCAGGATGACATAGTGTGCGGCGGCAGGAGGAAGGCTAGCGCTGCGACTCCAGCGTCTCTGACAACAAACCAATTGCCACAGGTAAGGTCATTGCAATTTCGAGTATTTCCTTCCATTTGAATTAGATGAAAATTCAAGTAGTTCAATGAACTGCCACTGAAGACTATGATATACTGAATTAAAAGTAAGAATCTTAGGCCCAGATTTACTAAGCCTTTGCATTGTCTTTGCAATGCACGAGGCAACTCAAGGCAATGTAAAGGTCTTAGTAAGGGCTATTTGCACCTTCTTGCATCACTTCGTTAAGAAATTTAATACAGCATAGGAGCTTGCTCTGTGTTGCATTACATTTTATTTTGAAGATGTTCCATGGCTGGAGCATTGATGTTTCCATGCATCCACCCATGGAATTAAATGGAATTCCAGATTTGCTAAACGTAGTAAACCTGCGCCTAAATCCTGTGCTACAACTGAGAGGCATAAAAATCTTTATTTCTCCTTGTTATGTCCTCCTTCTATTTGAGATGCATTTTGCATCACACATAGGTTGAATAAATGGCCCCTAAAGACTGTTCTTGTGCCAACATTTATCCTTTCCTGCACAATAACAATGCTGCCCATAACGCAGGCACCCTTGCACCATTGCGCGAGTGAACCTGCATTGGCGCTAGGCAGTCACAAGTGCATAGCGCTGAGAGAAGACTGAAGAGCAACATATTTATGTAAATATGGAGCTGTTCAGCTCTTTCTCATTCAAGCAATGCGGCGCAACAACTTGCCTTGATGCTCTGTGTTGCATAACATATATTGTAAATATGCCCTTCATGTATATTTTTGAAACAAATATATTTAAATCAGGTCTTTATATTTTGACGCTTGTATTTTACTTTCTGATGCAGAGAGTCTAATGCAACCTTACAAGCGCTATAGTTGAGTATAATTTCAGTTCTCTTTACTTTTGACACCATTCTGAAAACTCTATACTCCCGGTTTGTTTCTTGTAAGTATCGTGCCCAGGACAGGGGCCCTAGGACCCTGGGGCTCAGGACAGAAGTAAGGGGACACCGGACACCACATCCGGTCAGGGGAGGGGACAGGGGACACCAGCCAGCAGGACCTCGAGGCGAGAGGTTGGGTAACATCTGTGCTGTGAAGATAAAGAAATAAAGAAGCTTTGGACTTACTGAGTGTGTCCTATGTTTCCTGGGGCTGAGGAACACGACATTTGGTGACGAGGGTGGGATGATCCCATCGTGTGTGGCCATCGACGATCGACGAGGAATATTGGCGATTTTAAACCAGGAGCCCACCCTGGATCGCATCCTGCCCACAAAGGACAACCGAAGAAAGAATTGCCCCAAAGAGAAGAACAGCGACGTGGAACCCACCCCGATTGCTGCAAATGAAGTCCACGAGTGCTGGTAAGATGCTGTTTACAAGCGCTAAGCGCTGAAATTGTGCGAGAATACCGGCGGCCATTTTGAGGTCAGGCAAATTGACCAATAAGGAAGAAGAAACAGCGCAGCGGCCATTTTGGAGTCTGGCGAACCGCGAAAAAGCACCAAAAGTGCAAATTTAAGAGGAAAGATCGAATAAAAGCATGAGAAAGGAAATAAATGGACAAAAGAAGGAACATAAATAACAAAAGAGAGGACAAATAAAGAAAAAGGGGTAAAAGAGAAAGAACAATTAGAAAACAAAAAGAAAGCACAAACAAGAAAGGGTGCATAAAGGAAAAGGGGACAAACAAAGAAGGACTAAAAGAGATTAAAGTGGCAAAGACAAGAAGGACAAATAAGAGAAACAGGAAACAAGCACGGATAGCAAAGAAAAGAAGACAAAAGAGAAGAGATAATAAAGAAAAAAAGAGTGTCAAGAAGAACACGGGAAAGAAGAAATGGCAGACCCCAAACCAGAAAGGCAAAGTGCCCAATACGGAAGACGACTGCCTTTCAACCTATCTGAGCCACAAATAGGAATTAGATGGGAGAAGTGGATCAGATGTTTCGATAGGTACATGGAAGCGACGGACGTAACGGAAGCAAAGAGACTAGGTTTACTGTTAAATTTAGCAGGTGATGATGTTGAAGAACTTCTGGTGACACAGCCAACTGAGGAAACAACAACCTATGAGAAACTAAAGAAATGTTTAACAGCCAAATTTGACCCGTAAAGAAATGTTGATTTTGAACGATATACGTTCGCAATTGCGTTTCAACAAATAGATGAAACGCTAGATGATTTTGCGACAAGACTGAGAAAACTTGTGACACATTGTGAGTTCGACAAATTTGATAGCGAACAGGCAATAAGGCTGCGGATCATTGAGGGCTGCCGTGACACAGGATTCCGTGCAAGGATCCTAAAATAACCGACGTCACTAGATAATATCTTGTCACTGGCAAGAGCGGAGGTGAGAGCGACAGCACACGCAAAGGAAATGGAGCGAGGAAAGAACTTCGAAATAGAGAACGCACACCACCTAACAAACAACTAGAGCGCAGGCCGTTGGAGAAAAGACCGAAATGAACAGACAGCGAGGAGGCAGCCTGAAGGAACTTGCTACAGGTGTGGAATGGAATTTCCACATCGAGGCCCATGCCCAGCGTTTGGACAGACATGCAGAAAATGCAACGGAAGGAATCACTACGCCAGCGTGTGTCAAGGAGTACAATTCAGAAATGACAGAGGAAGAACAGGAAGAGAACAAGCGTCGACAACAAGGCATGTCAGACATGTCAAAACAGAAACGAGAAGATCATCACTAGGATCAGGCGAAGAAGAAGAAGACGAAAAGGTTGAACGACTATACCACATGTCGGAGGTCGACACAGAACTAATTGGGAAAGAAGAAAGAACGTGCCGGACAAAGAAAAGCAAAATAAAGAAGACGGAGTCTGTAACAATAGGAGTAGGATCACATAAAACAAAGTTCGTCCTGGACAGCGGTGCAACATGCAACATCATGTGTGTATCGGAGTAGGAAAAGATGAAGACAAAGCCGACACTGAGACCGTCCAGAGTCGTTCACCTGGGGGTCAGGGAAACATGTAACAAACCTGGGAAAGTTTACAGAAGAACTGACATACAAAGACAAAAAAAATCAAAGAAGACATCAATGTGTTGAAGGGCGGCATCCCAGCACCATGCATGTTGAGCAATATCACAGCCCAAACAATGGGCCTCATGGCCATGACATACAACAAGGAAGAAAAAAAAGCACACTGAGCATACGCCACGAGATACCAGAAGGGCTGGGGAAAGACGATGAGACCGTAAGCGCACCACTGAGGGAGTCAACAAAACAAGGGAAGGACGTCACAGGGACGGGAGATGACAGCAAACCATTAAAAAAAACAGAGACCTGCCGCAACTGCAGGACACCACCGGTCACATATGGACCAGAGAGCATGCCCGGATCCAAAGCAAGATGCCAGTCCAGTAGGCCTGGGATCTGACTTGACACAACACCAACAAAGAGAAAAGGATAATAGACTGGTGGTGGCACATGGAGGCAAAAGCATTGTGGAATGGAAGTCACTAACAATGACCACAGATAACAAAACACGGATGACAACATGTGAAGACTGCAGTGAGAAAATAAACAAGTACAGGAAGAAACAAAATGACAAGGACCATGGGTCAAGACAACAAATGACACGAGCATCTCAAATTACATCAAAGGTGGAGGAACACTTAAAGTGTGGGCTGAAACAAAACACAACGACAACAATAGTGATGAAAGAGCCAGAACGAGAGATAAAACAGGATCTCACAAGGCAAATGATGTTGAGGGTGACCAAGCAGCAAAGATGGAGACAAGTCAAAAGCAACAACAGCTGAGACAAAGAAATGCACACAGCAGAATGGTCACGAGCAAACGGACTAACAGGACAGCCCATGAAAAAGATCAAAGAAGCAACACGGCGAGCAAAGAAAACTGAGAGCTCGAGTGGGCAAGCACCAAGTCAGAGGCGGGGATACCCTCGTGACCACCGTGACAGTTCCACCGGAAGATACAACGTGAAAGAAAGAGTGAGGATATCGGTGCAAGAGAGCAATCAGCAAAAGAAAGAACAAAGGCCTATGACGAGCAGAGACGACATGCGACAATCGAGGAGACAATACAAGAAGAACACGCTGACCTCAGGAAACAGCGAACAAGATGAATGTGCAGGATAACAAAGAGACTAGTTGAGGAGATGTAAAGAGATAAAGGCCTGTGGACACTTCTATAACTGCTACACTTCTCTATCTCTATCTCTCTCTCTCTCTCTCTCTTTCTCTCTCTCTCTCTATCTCCCTCTCGCCACAGACCGCATTGCAAAAAAAAAAATGTTGTTTGTAACAAAGGGGGAGATGTTGTGCCCAGGACAGGGGCGCTAGGACCCTGGGGCTCAGGACAGAAGTAAGGGGACACCGGACACCACATCCGGTCAGGGGAGGAGACAGGGGACACTAGCCAGCAGGACCTCGAGGTGAGAGGTAGGGTAACATCTGTGCTGTGATGATAAAGAAATAAAGAAGCTTTGGACTTACTGAGTGTGTCCTGTGTTTCCTGGGGCTGAGAAACACGACAGTAAGGTTTCGAGTTGTTAGAAAATATTTAAACAATACGCCATTTCTGTTGCACTGCTCATATTGCTTTTGCTGTAAAGTACAAGTATTGTTCATTTCTCAAATGCTGTTCACAGCATACATTTGTACCAGAAATAGTTTGATAAAAAACAGTTTAATGTAAACGGTGGGTAATAAAATGTAAGTGGCTACTGGCGCAATTAAATGTCCCATGAGTTTAAATTGCAAAATACACCAATATGTTCTCGTTCTTATAAATTTTGTAGGGGGGGTACCTTTTATGCTTTATATTTGTATTATTCTGTGGCGCTGAGCACTTATTAAATAACTACTTTCATGTTGGCTATTTACTTTCTTATTTGTGCAGTTAATTTTGGAAACACAGCAACACTGCCTTCTCCTTCTTGTGTTTAGACTGCGAAACCTTTCATTGTGAAAATCTCAAGAACATTTGTTATTTGCATACTGCAAGGTGAAAACGAATGTTGTATTGACTTATTGTGACAAATAGCTGATGTATACAAATGGAATTCATAACAGGTATAGACATGTGTTTTCTAAACTGGTTCCAGACAGAATTCATAAGCAACAGCACTGCACGGGTCAATGACGAATTAATTTCGCTCTTTAGTTGAGATCTCTTTCGATTATTCCTTTCAAATGAGAAGGCGTTCACTGTGCCATGCGAGTTAAAAAAAATAGGAAGCACACACCTAATCAAAAGAAATAGAAGCTACATCGAAACTTGCATTGACCAGGAGAAGAAAAACAATGAATAGAAAGGTTGTGGGTATTGTGGCATTATGGCCGACAAATCGATCACATTCAAAAAACCCAGGACCACATATTCCATTTCTTCATATTAACATGATATTTTTCTGACACATAATATAGGATAAGGACCCGCAGCCATATTTTTGTAGCTTTTGAATTAACAACGCCTGGCGCTCTGCCAATAGGTAGCATATCATGCATGAAAAATGAACTACTTCACATCTGTAGTTTAAAAAAATACATTTACTGATAACCCATATCAATCAATATTTCATTATTGTATTGCTGGGTCGATATGTATTACAGCAAGGCAAGAAAACACACTATTTACGTCTAATACAATATCATCCCCTCATTTTACCTTAGATAAAACCGAACATAAATCTTCACAATATAGACATAAGATATGTGAACTGAATTGAATTTAACCGTGGGGGATCCCTAATGAGGACTGTTTAAAATAATGTGCCTTCTGCTTTCAAGCATGTATTTATAGAGCGCCGTGTCATACACCTCTATGGGATTACACATCTTGCAAAACAGCCCAATTACAACCAATTCAACTAGAAAGTCAAACCCCTTAAAACAGGAAACATAGGTCCCCTCCAACCAGTGGTAGAAGTGGAGGGGGATCGGTGGGCACGGCGTGCCCCTACTTCTAGAAATTATTCCAATCCGTTCCCCTACTTCTTACTTTCAAAAACGCATCCCGGGACGGCAAGAATAGTTCTACTTAATAAAAAAGTATAGCTTTTTTTTCCGCTTTCAGGGGCTGCTCGCACTTCTCTGTTAAACTCCAGAGGCAGCAGCAGCCCCTCCCTAAGCTCGCAGAGGCTGAGGTCAGGCCCATTGTCCTTACGATTAAGGCTGATGGCCCCCTTTCGAATGACAATGCGCCCGCCGTCTGCCATTAGCATGTCATGTGCCACAGAGATTGGAGTTAGTGATTACAGAGGCGCTTTCCCTGCAAGATCGCTTCAACGCCTCGTTGGGGGTAGTAAGCACCATCGTTGGGGGTAGTAAGCACCATATAAATGCAATTACAATACAATACAATGATTGTGTCATGTTATGCGAGAAGGCCTGAAAGAAATGCCTTTTCTGTGTATAGGGTTAATCCATTTATTTTCACTGATGCACTGAAATGTTTTGCACTGTTCCTCAGGAAGGCAACCCAGTACAATCAAAAGAGACTGAGAAAAACTATTTGTCTCAATTCCCTCTATGCTGACTTTGTTTGTCTGAGACTGCAATGGCTGCAGATCTGATTGAAATCGTTAAGCAGCGCAGATCAGTATAGCTTTGTATCTCCTCATTAAAGGGCCTGTGTGCTGGGGAATCTCTCGTTGTGACGCTACAGTGGCTCTAACAATATGATCCCCCATGACACCCATACGACCAACTTTTCATGACCTTCCATCACGCACAGCACAATTGGGGCAGGGCTTTAAGTGGGATGAAAAAACTGGGGGGCTCTCAAAGGGACGTGGCCGATATAATTAAGGATGTGGCTGAAAACATTTATGCTAAAAATATGTGCCCAGCGTAAGTGCTGCCCGACTTGTATTTTGCTGCTTCTGTTATTGCCTCCACATATATAATACAAGTAACATTACACCTACAAGAAGCCAGGACTATTGGCTTTGTCAAAGGTTGTTGGCTGGAAAAGATAGGGGGCCATATGTATCAAGATACCCTTTTGCGATTCTCAAATAGCGATTTTTAAGAAATCGCTATTTGAGAATCGCAAATAGGCATTTATGTACAAAATTGCATTTTTTTGCGATTTCTAAAAAATTCCTTCATTGCGATTAGCAAATTGCTAATCGCAATTAAGGAATATTTCCCATTCATTTCTATGGGCCAGGAGGCCCATCGGAATGAATTGGAAGTTATTCTCAATTTGCGATTCGCAATTTGCTAATCGCAATTTGAGAATAATTTCAAGGGTACAGGGGTGTCCAAAGGACACCCTGTTTCACCCCAGAAATATGCATGGGTACACATGTGGCGCACATACAGGGCATGTATGTGCGTCACATGGCACTTTGAAAAATGCATAAATGTGCATTTTTCAAGGAATTTGCAACTTACCAACAACTAGAAGTTGGTGGTAATTTGCGATTCCTTAAGGACATTTTGCAAATTTTTTGGCTTCATACATTGCATTTAAGGAATCGCTAAATTTGTGATTCCTTAAATGCAATCGCAAAATAAGGAATCACAAATTTTGCGAATCCTTATTTTACACCAGATTTTGCTTAATATACCATTTAGCAAATTCGCATTCGCAAAGGCGGAAATTCCGCGAATTTCGGCCTTTGCGAATGCAAATTTGCTTGTTACATATGGCCCAAATATACTACATTCATACAACTATGACTTTGTTCTATATAATATTGAAAATGCTTTAGTTTCCGATTGAAAACGTTTTAGTCTCCGATTGAGGCTGATTACCCCCTTTCGAATGACAATGCACCCGCCGTCTGCCTTTAGCATGTCATGTGCCAGTGAGATTGGAGTTAGTGATTTCAGAGGAGCTTTCCCCAAACAGAGTACTGTGGGGAATTTGCCACCTTGTGTATCTTGTCAATGTTGTACACAGAGTGAACTGGGTAGGAGCAGTGACGGGACAGAAGAGGCGACAGGAAACAAGAGGTAATAGGACAGGAGAGGTGACTGGGCAGGAGAAGAACGGACAGGAGAAGTAACGGGCAGGAGAAGTGACAGGGCAGGAGAAGTGACAGGGCAGGAGAAGTGACAGGCAGGAGAAGTGACGGGCAGGAGAAGTAACGGATAGGAGAAGTAGCGGGGCAGGAGAGGTGACGTGTCAGGAGCAGTGATGGGACAGGAGAGGTGACAGGAAAGGAGAGGTGACGGGGCAGGAGAAATGATGGGGCAGGAGAAGTGAAGGGGCAGGAGCGGTGATTAGGAATGGGCAGGAGCAGTGAACGGATAGGGGCAGTGAACGGACAAGAGCAGTGAACGGGGCAGGAGAAGTGATGGGACAGGAGAAGTGATGGGGCAGGAGCAATGATGGGGCAGGAGCAGTGATGGGGCAGGAGATGTGACAGGGCAGGAGAGGTGACTGGGAAGGAGAGGCAACAGAGCAGGAGAGGTGACTGGGCACAAGAAGTGACAGGCATGTGGCATGACAGGCAGGTGATGTGATGGGCAGGAGAGGTGACGGGGCACGAGAAGTGATGAAGCATTAGAAGTAATGGGGCAGGAGCGGTGATTAGGCATGAGCAGGAGTGGTAACCGGGCAGGAGCGGTGAACTGGGCAGGAGCGGTGAACCGGGCAGGAGCAGTGAACGGGGCAGGAGCAGTGAACGGGGCAGGAGCAGTGAACGGGGCAGGAGCAGTGAACGGGGCAGGAGCAGTGAACGGGGCAGGAGGAGTGAATGGGGCAGAAGCAACGGTGGAGGAAAAGTGACAGGACAGGAGAAGTGACGGGGGCCAGGAGGAGTGACGGGCCAGGAGAAGTGACGGGCCAGGAGAAGTGACGGGACAGGAGAAGTGACGGGACAGGAGAAGTGTCTGGGAAGAAGAAGTGACGGGGAATGAGAAGTGACAGGGAAAGAGAGGCAACAGGGCAGGAGAAGTGACCGGGCAGGTGATGTGACGGGCAGGTGACGTGACCGGCAGGTGACGGGCAGGGGACGGCTGGAGAAGAAATGGGTTGGAGAAGTGACCGGCAGGTGAGGTGACGGGCAGGTGATGTGATGGGCAGGTGACATGACGGGCAGGTGACATGATGGGCAGTTGATGGGCTGGAGAAGTGATGGGCTGGAGTGATGGGCTGGAGAAGTGACCGGGCAGAAGAAGTGACGGGCAGAAGAAGTGACGGGCAGGTGAGGTGACTGGCAGGTGAGGTGACGGGCAGGTGAGGTGACGGGCAGGTGACATGACGGGCAGGTGACGTGACATGACAGGAGAGGAGAGGTGATGGGCAGGAGAGGTGACTGGGCTGGAGAGGTGACGAAGCAGGAGAAGTGTTGGGGCAGGAGAGGTGATTAGGCATGAGCAAGAGTGGTAACTGGGCAGGAGCGGTGAACGGGGCAGGAGCAGTGAACAGGGCAGGAGCAGTGAACGGGGCAGGAGCAGTGAATGGGGCAGGAGCAGTGAACGGGGCAGGAGCAGTGAACGGGGCAGGAGCAGTGAACGGGGCAGGAGCAGTGGACGGGGCAGGAGCAGTGGACGGGGAAGGAGCAGTGGACGGGCAGGAGCAGTGGACGGGGCAGGAGCAGTGGACTGGGCAAGAGCAGTGGACGGGGCAGGTGTAGTGAACCGGGCAGGAGTAGTGAACAGGGGAGTGTGAGAAGTTGGCCTGGTACATGATGTCCACTATTCTAATGGGCACCTTGCACCAGTCCAAACAACCCTTATGGTGACGGTTGTAAAGTCAACCTTATAGACCAGCTATCCTAGTGGTAGCATGGACAAGGCAGTCTTAGGCTTAAACTTCAGAGAGCATATGAAGTCAGCTGTTTTACCATATATAATACCAAATGAAAGGACACCACACAAGGTATATATCAAATATATATGTATTTATCACTAACACAACCCCTCTGCACTCTTTATGAGGTCACAGTTCGAGATACAGCACAAGTTGCTCAATAACCATACTATAAGTTGCACAAATACAATTCTGCTCTAGGGGCCTCACCAACCATATACTGAATAAGTGGTATAGGAACCACTTCAGGAAAGGTGAGTAGGCCTAGGGCTTAGGAATTTGCTGGGGCTACCCTGACCAACCAAGGGATTGGAAGTAGGAGGCCCACAGGACGCGTGTGCAGTGTCTAAACACATATGCAGGTTACCATAGAGTTTCAATGGGAACGTAAAAGTTACGAAGTAGTAGATGTGGGACCTTCCGGAAGGACTACGGGAAAACCATGTTAAACTAGGACACTTGGATAGTTAATACCCACTGGAGAACCGGATTACTCAAGTTACCTCACCCAGGGAAGCCGGGTGCATAGGTGTTCTTTCATGTCGGGTTTCGTCGCTGTCTCCTATGGAGAGCTGCAAGAAAGTGCTGCAGGCGACCAGGAGAAAGGTGTCCGGGTGGATCCAAGGCCAGATGACAGTCGAGAAAAACCTGAAAGCAGTGGGGACGGAGTCTGGGTCACTAGCCAGTGACCAGGTGCAGGAGTCGAGCTGTCCCATGACGGATCTAGTTGTTGGCGGTGTCGGTATCCGGATTGGACCCAACAAACCTTGGCAAATGCAATCCACGCAGGATGGGAAGATTGGCTTTAGTTCAGACCAGCAAGTCTGGGGAGCTTCTCCTTCACAGAGAAGCTGGAGCAAGCCCGGAGCAACCAGGAAAGCGGTGTAGTTTTACAAAGATGTCTTCAGAGGGCCTATAAGCCAACGGGCTAGCAACCGCAAAGACGTATTGAGCGGAAATGCAGGCGCAGGCCCCACGCAGCACTCGTAGAGTGTGGAGGGCTGAGCTTCGGTGCAAATGCTGCTGAGGTCTGGGGCCTCTCAAACCCCAATGCACAACTTCAAGGGTACCTCAGAAGCTGCACAGGTAGCAAAAATCAGGTAGTCCAGGATGTCCGGTCCCACGTCTCTCGTGTCCGCCACAGGTCTAAGCTTTGCTGTGGATGTGAGTCGGAGTCAGAAGTCAGGAAGTCCAGTTCCTGCATTGCTAAGTCTTCGGGTTCCAGTGGGAGCGTCGACAAAGCAATCTGGCAAGTTACTGTTGGTGCCTGTTTGCACAGGGTGGTCACTCCTTGACCACAAGGGAGATGTCTTCAGTCTTCCAGTCGATATGGAACGTCGATGGTCCAAGAGTTTAGTTTCAGAGTTTCTTTCCAGGATAAATCTAAAGTCTCTATACACAGCTCCTAACTTTATACTAAACTAAGGGGCTGGATTACCTGCTAGATCCCTCCTATGAGTGGAACCTGGGAAGGGGGTGGTTACACTCAGGGCCGGCGCTAGGCAAGGGCAGTGTGGGCAGCTGCCCAGGGCCTCGCACTCAGCCCACCAGCATGGGGCCATGCACTGGTGGTGTGTCCTGTTGTTTCCCTGGCGATCCATTTCAGAGAAAGGTGTCGCCTTGCATTTAAGGTCCTTCAGAGGGGCCCCCCAGAGATGGTGTCTTGAGGCATAGGGGAGGGAGACGCCCCCTTCAATTGCAAAGAGACCCATTCAAAGACACTGTGGGAGGCCCATTGTCCAGCATTTTGGCACCCCCATAGTTTTAACTTTTAGCCCACAAGCAATTCTCACACCTGTCAGACTGAAGGTGTTAGAAATGACTGTGGGGGAGGGCAAAATGCTGGACAATGGGCCTCTCACAGTGTCTGTGATTGGTCTCCTTAAAGGGGCCACTTATCTACATTAGAGGGGCCTCGCACATTCCATTTTAGCCCAGGGGCTCGTAAATCCTAGAACCGGCCCTGGTTACACCCCTTTCCCTTTGTCCAGTTTCGCACCACAGCTGGGGCTGGAGTGCCCCAGTAACTGGTTTGAACCGGGCTATGCATGGGGCACCGTGTGTGCCGACTGCAGCAACAAAAGGGTTAAAGTAACATGTTGTTCCTGCTTATATTTCACACGCTTTACATAAACCTGTATTCCCTATAAGTGTTTGCTTTTTCCTGAATTAAACCTGAAATAAACATGTTTATCCATTGTTTTAATTAAATAACGTTATAAGCTGTAACTGGTCAGTGAAATGCTAAACGTACTAAAAATTGGTATGTTTTGCTATTTCTAGCCACACCCCTGACTCCGCCCACTGTTTCAATCTTTGGTTATTGCTGCCCCCTGATTCTCCACCCACAGTTCCCCTACTTTTTATTTCCCACTTCGACCACTGCCTCCAACCATTCACATATAGGGCTAAGTAGGAAAAAATGAATCACTTATTGCTAGGGGATACGATCACAGTGGTAAAAACAGGATTTGTGCTGCATGTCCTCAAAAGCATGTGCTTTGCAATCAGGGGTGGCTCTTCCGTTTGAGCGGAGGAGTGTCCCACCACTTAATTGCCCCAGAAATTAAATATAAAATGGAAATGAAATTAAGTCATTACCATATTATTTTACGTCAATCCATCCTGAACAGAGTGTCAGGATGGGGCGTGGCCTTTTTTGAGTGGCAGTGATGGGCTTCTTGACTGTGCACTAAATTATAATGCGCATGTTCCTTTGGCTGGCTGTCTTGCGATGACCAACCTCACATGCACACTATAAACATCTCAAGACAGCCCGGTTGAGAGCCTCTAGTGCCTCGGGAACAGCTAGAGAAGCTGCTCCCTCCAATACAGACACTGCTTTCATGCAGCAGTAGGATTGGGTAAGCCCAGCTGGGTTTGATGTCAGGAGAAGAACACGACCGTAGCGGGGTAAACGTTTGTCTGGAAAATGGTATGTATGTTTTTATTTCTTTAATGTATTTAATTGCATTTATGTACTTTTTCAATGTATTAAATCTTTTTTCCACCCTCTAATCGGCAGACTTTCCAGCCGCCACTGTTGGCAATAATTATTAGGTGATTGGGAAACTCAGATTAGTAACACTCAGATACCATAGGTATCCTTACAATTCTCTCTTTAAGTCTCTAAGTATATGTCTCTTTGACCTGCATAAGATAGCCTTCCTAATATTCTATAGAGAATGACACGTGATATTATGTATTGTAAAGAAGTCCCTGGATTTATTTCAGCCACAGGACCTAGAGACCATTATAGGTTTGGGTCAGGATACTCAAAGTATGGCCTGGGGGCCACACGTGGCCCTCATGACCGTTAATTGTGGGCCATTGTGAACAGCACCACTGGGCTTCTGTTCGCTTGACAGATCATGAACATTCAAAAAGCTGTGAAACAAATGGGCATACTTTATTTACACGTTAACTGAAGTAATGGTAAAGACGAAAATAAGGTGGCCTAGACAACTTATCTTGAGGAACACATTTAGTTATAAAGACCTCTTGCACTAAACTTGTAAAACGTGATAAACTCTCTGCAAACTAAAAAAACCCGATATTTTATTAACTTGCATGAACGTTTTATCTTAGTACATCAGATTACATCACTGCTTTGAAAGGCATTTAATAACAGTTATAGTTTTCAAACGGATCACTGAAATAATATCGAGGGACAAAATATCGACTTGCCAAAATATCGTGGACAAAATATCGACAGTCAAAATATCGAGTTTGTATCTACAAACAGGTAAGTACAAAAATATTGAGTACAAAATATCGTTAACAATAATATAGATGTAAAAAATATCGACTTTATTAAAAACAGTGTTAAATTAAATTAATATTAAATTTTAATTACTAAAATATACTTAAAAATACTTAAATTAAATTATAGTAATTAAATAATAAATCTTATTTGTTGACCCTGAACCCTAAAATATACCCCTTTACCCAAAAACCCAAAACTGACCCTGAACCCTAAAAATACCCCTTTACCCAAAAACTAAAAACTGACCCTGAACCCTAAAAATGCCCCTTTACCCAAAAACTGAAAACTGACCCTGAACCCTAAAAATGCCCCTTTACCCAAAAACTGAAAACTGACCTTGAACCCTAATAATGCCCCTTTACCCAAAAACTGAAAACTGACCCTGAACCCTAAAAATGCCCCTTTACCCAAAAACTAAAAACTGACCCTGAACCCTAAAAATGCCCCTTTACCCAAAAACTGAAAACTGACCCTGAACCCTAAAAATGCCCCTTTACCCAAAAACTAAAAACTGACCCTGAACCCTAAAAATGCCCCAAAACTGAAAACTGACCCTGAACCCTAAAAATACTCCTTTACCCAAAATTTATCAATATTATTTAATTACCAAATAATTATTAATTAACAATAACAATAAAGTAAATATATTAGCACATTAGCTGTAATTATTTTAATAATTAATATTATTTTTTCCCAATTAATTACTTAACAATAACACAAAATTATATATATTAAAATGTACTCTAATTAATGTAATTAACTAATTACAATTAATAATTACCAATTAATTACTAATACAAAATATGTACAAAATTATATTAATTAATTAACTAATTATTATTAATTAATTATCAATTAATTATTAATTATAAATATTTACAAACATATATTAATTAATTAATTATTATTAAATTACTTCCCACCCTATTCCCCTATAAACCCAACCCGCTACAGAACTACATTACGCAATTATTAAAAAAACAAAATTCATTTAATAAAATATTTTATAACATTAATACACACTTTTCACACATATTATTACATAAAAATACACTATAAAATATTATATATTATTAAAAATTCGATATTTTTGCTATCTATATTTTATACAGTCGATATTATTTCACTTACCTGAAAAACGATATTTTTGTAGTCGATATTATGTTCAGTCGATATTTTGTCCAGTCTATATTTAAAACTCGATATTATGTCCAGTCGATATTTTGGAGTCGATATTTTGTCTGTGCACCTTTTCGAACATGATCTTGGAAACATTCATGCCACCCCCCTTCTGAAAAAAAAGCCATTAGGCAACCAAGAGGCAGGTTGTTTTTCAAGTGCACCTTGGGCCTCATTTATGAAAAGTGACGCATCGCTGCGTGAAAACAGCGATGCGTCACTTTTCACTGCGCACTCCTTGCGACACCAATGATGCGTCATATTTAATGTATGACGCATCATGTCGCAAGGAGTTACAGATACGTCAGTATTTCTGACGCATCTGTAAGCGTAAAAGTGACGCATTGCTGGAGTGTGTCACAAAAGTGACGCAACTCCAGCAATGCGTCCTTTCACATGGGGAAAGCCCCATGTGAAAGGGCTTGCGTCAGTCTTACGCCTGCTGTGAGGCAGGCGCAAGATTTTGACGCAACAGCATCCTAAAAGTGACGCAGTGAAATCTCATAGATTTCACTGCGTCACTATTACGAGGCTTATTGCGGGGGAACGCCCCCTCTGCATACATTATACCTGACGCAGGTATAATGTGGCGCAGGGGTTTAAAAAGTGACGCATCTACATAGATGCGTCACTTTCTAAATATGGCGCAACAAGGCGCATTTTGTACGCCGCTGGTGCGTCACAAAAAGTGACGCACCGGCGGCGCAAAACTGACACAAGGCCTCATAAATAAGGGCCCTTGTGTCTAGCCTCGGTTCTTATATGAGTGGAACAACTTTATAATTTATTAAATGAATTGTAAGAAAATGTTTTGTACAGCACAGATCTTGAATTCACTCTCATGCAGTAATAAATAAAAAGGAGGCAAAGTGAAATTAACCAATCGCCTCGGATCAAAAATTGTTGGTCAAATGGGGAAGCTAGGACTGATCCCAGGTTTTCTGGTTTCACATTTTGCAGTTCAGCAACCAGATGAGTATCTCTTTCCCTCTCATATTTTATATTAGAAATTAATACTTTAACTTTAATTCTGGGTGCCTGAGAATAGAGCGTTGATTTCCAACAGAAGTCAATTTAAGGCTCAGTTTGTTGTCCACACCATGCATCTGCTTTGCGTCCCCTGCACCCAGCTTTAATCACCCCCACCCTCACATTGCTAGCATCTGCGTGGCTCTCGGGCATGCCATAGACAATACTTTGTGGACCCCTTTTCTGCTCTCCTCAAACGAATAACACTCAGTAACTCACAGTGGGTCCTGGAGCACTGCAAGATTGCAGGACTCTGCGAACTGCAGGGAGGTGGTGCCACATCAATTGTTATTGGCTGCCAGCTGCCAATCACAATAGTCTGAATGATGAGCTAGGCACCTTTCGATTGAAATTATGTCATGTTAGATTATTGAAACAATCGTGTTCTGCAAAGCTGTGGGAAGCCTGTGCCTTCCTAAGCTGCGTTTGTGTGAGTTTTCAGTGCTTCAGCAAAAAAAGTGAAATTATCTCTAGTTTGCAAACACAGAGCGCATTTTTGTGGTTTTTCCAAAAGTAATGCTGCGCCATGAGTCGACTGGAAAACGTAAAAGGGCAGTTTTAAATCAATGTTTCATGTCTGCATCTTTTTACGACAAATTCTGGTTAATTGTTGCAGCCTGGTCTTCCTAAGTAGTGACCCCTAAATAAGGGCAGCTCTTGAAAGAATACTTAATAACACCCCAAAAATTATTTTCGCTTACAGATCAGCAACATAGGGGGATGAAGCATAGCCATGGTGCTAGCAGAACTCCAGAGATTATATTACAATAACCCCTGCTTATTTGCAGCTGAAAGCTACACCTTCCACAACCTTCTGCCTCTAGGTCAGAATTCTTCCTACATTTATCAAATGCTGTGAACTTTTCCAAATGATGTGGCTAGACGCAAAATATGTCATGCACAGTAATGGTAAGCTAGCGCGCACCCCCCATGAGTGAGTGCCCCAAAGTCATGAAGTTTGCAATGCCGCTTTCCTCTAGACAATTTCTTTCATTTTAGAAATGTGACACAGTCTTATTATGTCAGATGACAATAGTCAACAACGTCCAGAAATGGGAATTTTACAGCCTCCTGGGGTGACTCTTGGCTAACAAAACAGCGTTGTCAACCAAGAGCAATTCAGTGACTGCTAGCTACACCGTAAGAGGACATCCCATGCTTAGCTCTGGAGGAAATATTGGAGATTGTTACTGCACAATGTAAAAACCTGGAGGCTGATTTACAAGCCCATTGCACCATTTTTGCGTCACTTTTAACATGGGAAAAGTGACGCAAAAATGGCGCAAGGGGCTTGTAAATCTGCCCCCTTGGGGCTTTAAAATGCACCCATGCCAAAGCTTACGCAATACTGCAGTTCCCCTAGTTAGCGAACGTGGTGGGTGAAATTCCAATTCTGCCTTGTTGACAGACTAAGGTTCCTAATTGTGTTCAAATTGGGCTTTCAACATCCATACCCAATGGAAAAGAAAATATAGGTTCCTAATTATTTAAATCAAAGGCCTGACAAAAATATATAAACAGCAGTAATTGGAGATGTTTGCTTCAGTCAGTTAGAGCTTCACCAAAAAGTCCAATTGTTCCAATCCCATTCCTAAATCTGAGTTGAGAGAGTTTCATTGCCTTTAACACATGCCAGCAACCTAGCCATAGGAACTTTGGCGTGAAGTTAAACGTTAGCATTAAGCAAGGACATTAGCTGAGAGCAAGCCAGAGAATGCTTATTATTCCTTCCCTGTGTATGGAGGATTTACAGCCTCTGTGCAAGAAGGAGGGGGTGCACCTCCCTCTAGAGCACTATTTGACTCATTTGCAAGGAGGGTGAGACAAAGGTTTAGGTCTGGCTTTTTACATCCAACTGGAATCATTTTTAGGTGGTAGGCTTTATTAGACCAGTGGTCACCACATCAGAGTAATCAGGGAAAAATCACTTCAGGTATGTGAATAACACAATGGAGAGCTCTCGCAGGGCAGTGTCCATGTATACTGCCAAAAGGGAGGTACTCGATCATTGTGCTTCACATGTAATGTATCATAGTTCATATTAGCAGGTCTCCTATCAATGATTACTAACAAAGCAACCTTTAGTAATTTTCAGAATCACAGACATTTTACTTGAAATCTCAGTTTCCACAAACTCCCCAGTGTCCAGCAGTCTGGACCAGCTCCCATACGCAGCAGTGATTGATTGTCCATGGCAGGGTGGGCATGGGCTTAGGGACTGGCCTATGTATGGTCAGGCCCTGTGGCTAGCCAGTCCTGCACACATCCAAGACCATGCACAGTAGGGTTAGCAGCATATGGGATGAATGCCGGGCATAAAGAATACCAGCTAGGCTGCCTATACCCGATGAATGTAACAAAACACAAATAAATGCAGGTATAAGTTGTTTTTAAGTATTGTGTTGCACTACAGCTGTGCTTAGCTAACCACCACTGTGCATCGCATTCAGTTGTGTGCAGGAGGAATTTGATTTATGCTGTGTGTTGGACACAGAGCCTGAACATAGGCCACACACTGTGGCCAACCCCTGCTGTGCATGGCAGACAACCGTGTACATCAGAGGATGGCCACTTATGCGAGTTGGGGCAGAGTCTGGCCATAGTGCAGTGGGGGTAGATGTGTGTGGTTGCTTGGGCGCAGACTTTGGTGTGTGGCCATGCTCTATGTCCAACCGACTTGCAAATGGCTGAAGGCTAAGTGAAGTAGGGTTTGGCTGTTTGCAGATGGAAGGTTTAGGGCCTTGCCTATCACCAGGCCTTAGTCCTATCCCCCACTAAACTCAGTTCTGATATTTTGTCCATATCAGGTTAGCCACATGGCCTCGTGGTAGGCCACACCCTGCAATGTTTCTCAATATTAAACATCTCCCCATTATAGGTAGGGTCCTCAGGATACCCTTATGCAGGTAGCCAAATAATACTTCAAACAAGCTGACAGCATGTGTAATGCATTGATGACATGGTGAAACTCCAGCCTGTACTCTGGATTTGTTTCCTCCAGCAACGTTGCAAATCAAATCAAAATAAAAAAATAGGTTTATTATGACTGATTGATCTTTAAACTACATATACCATCATAAAACAGCTAAAAAGAAAATAATTCATGTTTATAAAAGTATCTAAAACCAAGAGTTCATTATTTCTCATAAAAGACGTGTTTTTATAGTATCATACTGTAAACCAGGTCCAAGTGCATACAAGTTCCGTGTTCGGAGATTAAATAAAATATTTAAAATTGTCCAATATGGCTCCGTTTCTCCCTCCATGGACAATACTTTCCATTACCTTCTTCCATGAGAAATCTCTTAGCTACTTGGACAAACTTCACCAGAGCAATTGCAATGTCAAAGAACTGCATGTCAATGAGGAGCTCAATTGCTTGCGTCCTTGACCTGATTCCATATTTTTAAAAAACTGTCGTTAAAATCAATCACTGTGCAGATAACAATTTTTGGCAATCCATTACAATATGGACACAGGTACATTTTGAGTCTATCCCGCAGGTACAATTACCGTCATCATCCATTAATGTGCTTTTTATTTTCTCATTTGAACGTGCAGGGTTAATGCCTATTCTCACCTTTAGCAATTCCAATGTCAACCAGTGATTTGGTACAGTATCTAAATACAGATACCAGTTATCATTTCTCCAGCTATTTAACATAAAATTCACAGACTCTTTTTAATTCAGGTAATCCATATCAATTTGTCTGGATTTTCCATTTCCCAAGGTTTTTAAAACACTCTTCCGTTCTTCAATACATAATGACTCCGGGTCAATTTTCATGTTTAAATGATCACAAATGGAGTGGAGTTTCTTTCTAGCAGCTTTTGCCTAATTTAATTCACTCTGTTGGATCTCCCTCCTACATCAACAAGACACTTTCTCCTCCGCTCCTGAGCCTATCCGTTTCCAAAATGTACATAGATTTACCAGATACGTTGCCAATCACAAAACAGAATCACTCTTCCTACCCAACCCCCTCCCTTAATTTAGCAGAAAGTCTTCTTGGTTAAACGTATGTGTTAGTTCAACAGGGATTTCAATGTCAGAAAATTATTTGCATTCAGCAGTAAGGCCCTTACTCCTCAAATAAATCTTCTCAAATTTAAGATGTTAGCCATGTGTCCAAAACTATGCACCTGCCGTTAAAACTGCAACAGAGGGTGTATTAGAAGAGTTAGCTGGTGTCTTAGTATGTAACTGCTACTTCAATATTAGAGGCAGAGTTGACATGCTCAGAGGTTTTTACAATAAGTTCCGAAAGTACCTGCTCTATACCTGTTTTGGCTAAAGAAATTGTTTACACACTTCAATGAGCCTGGGTTGGGTGTGTCTGTCCCTACAATAAATGCCCATTGTGCTTCCGGAGTCGGTTGCCCCAATTGAGAGACTATGCTTTGTTGGTGACAAGTTTACTGTTGTACTGTTTTAAATACTAATTTCAGAATATTGAAAATACAAAAATCTGAAATACATGTTTTATGTTTGTTTGACAGCTGGCTAAGGATTGTGCTTACGGTTTTGCTTTGTACATTAGGTATTTACCTTGTTACCAATGAAGATTCTTTATTGAATCTTGTTGCATAGCTTTAAGAAGTGTTTTAGTCTTCAGTTTATGAAATTTGGAATATTAGGCGAAGTTATTATTCTCTTTTCTTTACAACAGGTTTGTGGAATTTGAAAAGGCCTGTTTATGAAACACATTTGAGATAAATCTGAAACAAATAAAAACGTTTTAATGTCATTGCTTTTCTTAACTATTTTGACATGTTTCCCATAATGTACTCTACATGTAATGTACAAATAAGTAATTACATGCTATGTATTGTTTATTTACCATACATGGTAGAATTGGCTTTGATGTTAGCTGTAAAAACCACCATATAATCTTCCACGAAATGACAACAGTTTTATGAATACCTCCGAGCTCCTAAATGGAAGAGAAAAGATTTAAGCTGAGAACATTTTATTAGATATACTAATAACTGTTGTATTCTTCTTGAGTTAATGTGATGTGCATGTCTCCCGGCAACAGTTGCACTGTTTCAATGATACCTGTGTGCTTCCACTTCTGGAATCTGAGATGTGGAATCTTGAGAGAAATTGAATTACAGGGATGTTTTTCACCTCTGGGTTCTGAGTGACATCATTGACAGTTTGAGTTTTACTCTCATTGTTTATTTGATGTCAATCAGAGCACCTTGCTAAAACCCATCCCCACAATTCACTATCACCCATATATAATATTATATTTTGCAATCCAGACCTTGCATTCTCCCACTCACACTTATATAAATAGACTGCATTCTAAGCGTGCACCACTTATCAGTATAACACATGCACCACCCGGACGGAGGTGCTACCTGAGAGAGCACCCGACCATTTGAAAATTTCACAGACCTTATCGCTGTGACATTAGAGTAACTATCAGCAGTGCACCCTCTACTGCCATAGTAGTGATTACATTTTTCCGCCCAATTGAGGGTGGCACGCTATCATCATGCAATTTGACGAAATCAGTAAATCTACTGAAGCAAGAGCTAACGTTCTCGCCTACAGTGAAGAAGAACGCCAGCGTTTTTACTCACTGATAGAAGAAGATATCAATCAAACCTCCACTGGACGCACCAAAGAGCAATGCATTAAACAACTTATATATCTCTCAAAACGCCACGTCAGTCAAAAGCTCCATGCGAGCACATTACTGAAGTACCACAGAGCCCTAAGAATTCCTCGCGGACTACGGATAGCCCTTAAGCCTTCTCTTTGTAAAAACTCAAAAGCATTTAAAGAAAAATGGAATGGTATTCTAAATAAATGCAGCCTCAACCTGATCCTCCTAATAGTTGAAGAACTATCTGACATTCTAAAAGACTTGGATAAGGAGATCAAAGACATAGAAAACTAATTAACTGAATTACTAACATCTGACGAACTAATAAAAAATCTGGAAGACATCGAACTCACACTAGAAAAACACAGCAAAGAAATAAATGAAAGAAAGGTGAGGAAATTTAGGAGAGATACTCTAGATTACAAACTGGATTAGGTTTACACTTGGGCTGACGTATACGCCCAAAGACGCCGGAACAAACCATATAGCGCTCAAACAGATACTTCATCATCAGGGAGTGACTCTTCCTATCGTAAATCTAAAAAAACTCTGACACAAACCACCATTGCTTCCAGAACTGATCAACAGCCCAGCAATCAGGCCACTGCTTCAAGAGAAGGACAACAACCTACCCCGGTTCATTTTTTAGAATCAGGCCAGGAGGAAACTCGCTAAAATAGAAACATTAGGAACAACCCTTCATGAGAAATACGAAACTAGTGAGATGAACTGAGCTCCACACCATGATGGCTGCAAGACAGCTCGGCTCCGCCACCCACCCCGCCCAAAATAACGATAAACTCTATGCAAATATTATAAATATATACAACACACCAGCAAAGTAACAGGGTAAAACATTTTATTAAATAACTATTTACATAACTATTTTATACTTTTTGTTGCCTGATCCGGCTAGCTCAATCGATCGAGCATGAAACTCATGCACTCTGATAGCAAGCATTGCTGCTGATGCTATGCAAACAAAAACTGTTTTTCAGTTTGTACATTCTTCAAGATTTTTCATCCAAGGCTGGTTGAGAGTTTGTAGAACGATGTCTTCAGATTTTCAACATACGGTGTGGTGGCGCGGACTGGGAGGGTGCGCTTGACTTCTGCCCCCTCCCCAAGTCGTGTTGCCCTGGCGTGGCCTAAGATCGCCCCCGACATAGGCGGCCGGCTCCCGGGGTCCGGCGGAACTTTTTGCCTTTTGATGACTCTTCCATTCTGGACCTTATCCCACAATCCGTTTGACCTGAAGACACGCTGTAGTGGGGCGCCCCTTTACCGTTTCAGTTGCCATTCCGCCCGCTTTTGCTACACTGTGCCTCTTCCGCCATTCAGCTGTTTACCGCCCGCTCTTGCGACTACAGCGTCTCGCTCACCATGTAGTTGAGTTGCTCCCGCTCTTGCGATGCAGCTATAGGCGGCTGCCACAGGACTCTCAAAATGGCGGCCGCCTCTTCAGATTTGGGCGTGGTCCACTAAAATGGCCCTGGGACACCTTGGAACTCGCACGCTTGTCTGCTAGGGCTTGGGCCCCATTCTCGAAAGCGTCCACTGAGCCTTGAAGATTCTACAAAAGTCTTGGGGGCCCCCGACTCCCGCAGGCTTCTGGTGGGGAGCGGCTGCCATGATTGCTCGTGGAATGGCCATGACTGAGATACGAGATGGTGGTGCTCTCATGCTAACGCCAGCTTCAGTCTGAAACATCCAGAAACACTGTAGACTACCAATTCGATCAGTTCCGGTAGCGCTCCAACGTGACCCGGTAGGGAAGAACTTGCCCTCCCCTCTTTGACTGATGGTTCTTGTTGCCTGTCCCTTCTGTTGTCATTTAACAGAACTTTTTAGACTGCTGAAAGGGGTTGTGTTCCGACCGCTGGTTGGTGGAGACATTTTGACTATATTCTGGACCTACGTTGTCGCGTAATGCGTTATATGACACGCCGCGTTAGCGCACCCGGAAGTACTCCAGTGCGCGAAGTGCAGCTTCCCGGAAGGGATCCGGGGCGCGGCGCGCAGCGCGTAACGTAAGCATAACAGGTCATGTGACTTGTTAATAAAACTTTTCATTGGTTCATTTTACTTTTGTTATTCTAATGATGAAAGGCTTGGTCATATGACCTAAAAATTACGCTTTTTATTGCTTTCGAACATTATTTTTTCTTAAACATATATGTTATAATGTTCCAGGCTAATGTATTTTCCCGGAAAATTTACAACTGTCCTGCAAGTAAAATATATTCCTTTTTCTAGAAAAAGGGCGTTTCTCCGTCCCATGACGGAGCCGTTGAGCAAAACATGCTCGGCCTGCTGTCTTAGTCGCCGATACGCCTGAATATCAGATTCTTATCGATCACTTTATGTTGCAGGAGTAAAAAACACAACAGCCCTTGACCATTTATCTTTACTGCGTTCCTGCGTATTATACCTTTTATCCGTCATGTAATTGGACTGCTTTATTTCACTTGCCTTTTACTGTTTCGAAAACAGTGACTAAAATTAAAAACTTTACCAATGTAAATACTACTACCATGTTTTGTTTAAAAAACCTTTATTGTGAAAATGTCAGTATACAAATACGGGCCTATAACCACGTGGGCCGGCCACGGAGCAAACTGGAATCGTATATGATGAGGAGACATTTACACTGTAGAGGAACGCAATGAGCGGGCCATTAGGTTGCAAGAACTAAGGTGTCTAACAGTTGCGGAATCGGTGGACGTACATTTTGTAATTAAAATACGACAGGGCCACTTACAATAAAATTATCTAGATATACATTTGCGGGCAAGTACCATGGGTGACATTAATTCGAACTTTCAATAGTACAGTAATCAATAACACATCAGAACTTAATATCAATAGGGATGTCAAAATATTCAATCAATTCTCGTTCCCGCCCGCTATGTGCTTCAAAACTGCATACGAATCTCGTGATATCAAGGTTGTGCAGCCAGTACACAACAAGGAGTTACGAGTCCCATTTATACCGGCGCCATTTTGGGCGAGGCCGGGCAGGTCCAGGATATAGTCAAAATGTCTCCACCAACCAGCGGTCGGACCAGAACCCCTTTCGGCAGTCAAAAAAGGTTCAGTTAAATGACAACAGAAGAGATAGGCAACAAGAACCAACAGTCAAAAGAGGGGAGGGCAAGATCTAAAGCCATTGTTCTATAAACTCTCAAGCAGACTTGCATCACCAGCAACGTTTGAGTCAGCTTTGTGTGAAGCCGCCATTTTGATTCAATCAATAGCGTCCCCCTGCACACATTCAGGGACCTGGTCGTGTCTAAAGGTCAAACGGATTGTGGGACAAGATGCAGAAAGGAAAAGGAAAAAAGTTCCGCCGGACCATGGGAGCCGGCCGCCTATGTCATGGGCGATCTTTGGCCACACCAGGGCAATAGTGAAGCTGCAGCAGGTGCAAATAAGCTTCAGACAGTGTTACAAGCGCTGCTCAGAACTCTCAACTATGACACCACCTCCGTGCCATCCGGATCTTGGCGCCTTGTGCTGGTTCCGACCTATTCACACATCGGTCCGCTACTGACACCACCTCATAGGCCAACGGGACACCCCACGCCGACTTTTGGCACAGCATTGTAGGATGGCCACACCAGTGCAGCAACTTGCTAGACACCACCTCGGTGCCATCCAGATCTCGGCGCGTTGTGCTTCCTTCGGCTTACTGTAGCCGCAAGTGCAGACGCAACTCAGCTGGATAGCGAGTGAAACAACAAGGGGCACCCCACTGCAGCCGAGGAGCCTCCATCTTGGGGGCGACGCACAGCATCACATTGCTTTCTCAAACAGCCCCCACTGACTGACGCGACCTCACAGGCCAACGGGGCGCCCCACGCCGACTTTCGACGCAGCATTGTAGGATGGCCACACCAGTGCGGCAACTTGCTGGACACCACCTCGGTGCCATCCGGATCTTGTCGCGTTGTGCTGCCTTCGGCCTACTGTAGCAGCAAGTGCGGGCGCAACTCTGCTGGACGGCGAGTGAAACGCCAAGGGGCGCCGCACTGCACATCAGGTGCCTCCACCTGGGGAGGCAAGAGAGGCCAGTTTGCGCCACCTCCCCCCCCCCCCCAGGCACCCCACGCCGACTTTCGGCGCAGCATTGTAGGATGGCCAAACCAGTGCAACTTGCTGGACACCACCTCGGTGCCATCCGGATCTCGGCGCGTTGTGCTGCCTTCGGCCTATTCGCACATCGGTCCGCTACTGACGCCGCCTCACGTGCCAACGGATTTTCTACGCTTTTTATAGCAGCGCGTAACGTAAGCATAACAGGTCATGTGACTTCTTTATAAAACTTTTCATTGGTTCATTTTACTTTTGGTTTCCTAATGATGGAAGGCTTGATCATATGACCTAAAAATAACACTTTTAATTGGATTAAAACATTTTTTTTCCCCAAACGATGAAAGCCCCACCTTGTTTCTAGATGTTTCAGACTGAAGCTGGCGTCAGCCTGAGAGCACCACCATCTCGTGGCTCCGTCGTGGTCATTCCTCGAGCAATCATGGCAGCCGCTCCCCACCGGAAGCCTGCAGGAGTCGGTAGCCCCCAAGACTTTTGTAAAATCTTCAAGGCTCAGGGGACGTCCGAGTTCCAAGGTGTCCCAGGGCCATTTTAGTGGACCAGGTCCAAATCCGAAGAGCCGTCCGCCATTTTAAGAGTCCTGTGGCAGCCGCCTATCGCTGCACCGCAAGAGTGGGCGCAACTCAACTACATGGTGAGCGAGACGCTGTAGCCGCAAGAGCGGGCGATAAACAGCTGAATGGAGGATGAGGCACAGTGTAGCAAAAGCGGGCGGAATGGCAACTGAAATGGTAAAGGGGCGCCCCAGTACAGCAGACAAGCCTCCACCTGGGGAGACCTGTTCACGCCGCCTCCCCCCCCCCCCCATGCGCCCCACGCCGTTTTTCGGAGCAGCATTGTAGGATGCCAAAACCAGTGCGACAACTTACTGGACATCACCTGGGTGCCATCCACATCTCAGCGCGTTCTGCTGCCTTGGGACTATTCGCACAACAGACCGCTACTGACGAGGCCTCCCCGCGCACCCCCCGGCACGCCCCACGTCATTTTTCGGAGCTGCATTGTAGGATACCAAAAACCAGTGCGGCACCCAGGTAACATCACCTGGGTGCCGTCCAGAACTCAGCACGTTGTGCTGCCTTGGGACTATTCGCACAAAACACAGCTACTGACCATTGTTGCTTCTTTTTTCAAAAAAATGTTTAAATGTATTTACTGTTTTTGTTGCGTTCTATATATTTATAAGTTATTAAAGTGTTATAATCCTACTTTGTTGGAGAGCTATATATTTTTAATGTGACACATAATTGTAAAAACTTTGATGTACAAAGAGGCATCCCTGGAATCTTCCGCTTCAGGCTCGGTCCCACACACCCTCACAGTGAGAATCCCCTCCCCAAGCACAATACAGGATGGTTATCAGATAGTAGGAACGCGTGTGGTGTGACGGATCTCATCGGGTGGGGGCCTTGATCTACTGTAACTCCTTTGAAGAGGGGTGATTCTCTACAGCTGGGGCCATAAACTACATCTGCAGGGCTAGGTGATAGCCTGGGACCGGCCTGGACAATCGGACACAGAGGAAGAGGAGTGTCAGTGTTAGTGAATAGGGTGAAAGGGTGGTGTCGGGCGGGCACAGGGTGTGATTCTCAGGGAAGAGCAGCGCACGTGGGAGGAGGTTTCTGGCCCATGCATGAGAGAGAGAGCGGGGGTGACCAGTGCGTGGGGGAGATGCTTGCGAGGGTGGGGAGCCATGCTGAGGATCGGCGGCGTGCAGAGAGTGGGTCTGGTCAAGGCATCTAAAATGGCTGCCGTGCTCAACAAAAGTGTGGCATTGCAAAAAAGACAAGATGGCGCAGACAATGTTTATCAATAAGGATTAATTTATAACAATTATTTTTAACAAAATATTTACTCGCAGTGACAAAATGGCGGTCAACAGTTCCTGATTTCCATCGAATCGAACGTTAACAGACGTCACGCAGCAAGAAAAAAAAACGCTCACGCACAGCCGCTGGAAGATATGTATCAACATATATGAGCCTCCTCAGCCACCCTCAGAAAACAAAACGGGTCAGGATATGTCTCCCGTACCCCCTTATACCTAGTAATTTAATGAAATCGAAACACAAAATGGTGAATTGATTTTTCGCTACCAGTTTGCGACCCGGTTCGCGAACCGAGAAGCGCTTCTACCGCGAAAAATCAAATTTTTATTATTTGCCCCACGGGACCCTTTAATAACCCCAACATCATTCCTAGGGGGTCAAGAGGGGTCTACCTAGCCCCCTTTCATTAAATTCCCCCTTCGTTTTTCTCCTCCTCTTGTCTCTCGATCCTACCGACAGACAAGATGGCGGCCGCACCGGACTGTTTAGAATGTTGACAGACACCGGAGAGCCAATCAGCTTCGCTACGCAAAGCTCCGTTACGCGAAAAGTACGCGATCTGGAGTGCTATCTGGGACGCTGTCACAGATATATCTGTTTTTTAAATGTTAATTTCTCAAAATCCACTGGAGCACATATATTGAGACCCAGCAAAGGCACATCGGGCTAACAGTGCATATAATTTTGCCAAGTTTCGTGCAAATCCATTCAGCCATTAGTTTGCGACCGGTTCGCGAACCGAGAAGCGCTTCTACTGTGAAAAATCAATTTTTTTTTATTTTCCCCACGGGACCCTTTAATAACCCCAACATCATTCCTAGGGGTCAAGAGGGGTCTACCTTGCCCCCTTTCATTAAATTCCCCCTTCGTTTTTCACCTCTTCTTGTCTCTCGATCCTACCGAGAGACACGATGGGGGCCGCACCGGACTGTTTAGAATGTTGACAGACACCAGAGAGCCAATCAGCATTGCTTCGCAAAGCTCCGTGACGCGAAAAGTACGCGATCTGGAGCGCTATCTGGGACGCTGTCACAGATATATAAATTTTTTTAAATGTTAATTTCTCAAAATCCACTGAAGCACATATATTGAGACCCAGCAAAGGCACATCGGGCTAACAGTCCCTACAATTTTGCCAAGTTTCGTGCAAATCCATTCAGCCGTTCGAGCTAAAAGTGAGGCCAAACGCCCTATGGAAGTTAACATGGGAAAAACGCGTTTTGGGATTCCCCTTTTTTCTCGGCCCCCCCTTGACAAACCCCCCCCAAATTTTCAGAGGCTGCTCAAAAACAAAATGTGCCATTTTCCTGAAAATTTCGGCCGATTCCGTCCACAAACGCCAAAGTTATTAGACATAGAATTTTCAAAAGTTCCATAGAGAAATAATCCTAACTATATATACCTACTGGCTATCGCCAGTAGGTAATATATATATATATATATATATATATATATATATATATATATATATATATATATATATATATATATATATATATATATATATATATATATACATATATATTTCCACAGGCAATCTTCCTCATTTAGAAGTAGATTTGAGGCGGCACAGCGGGGCTTTAGTAAACACCATTTTATTAAAATTTCGGGCATGAGGCGTTTCAGAAGTAATCCTTTTTCAAATGCCCTCTTAGTATTATAAAATGCCTCTGTTGCTCCAATTCCCCAGTGAGACCTTATATAATGTCCAATTCACTGAAGTAGTGTTTGGATCCCGGTAAAACGTTGCATGGAGTCACGACGTTTCCTCTTTGGGACGTCGTCTTCCAGCATGCAGTGTTGCCATCACGCTGTTTGTAGACTCCACTTCTCGGCAGGATTCTCGTTTCCAGTTGGAATTCCGATGGCAACGTTTACCAGGTAGGGGTTTTGCGCAGTTGTTCTGGGCTCCATTTGGTGTAGTAACCCTCACTCCCAGCCCCCCATTTCCTTTCATGGTGTGGTCGGGGATGTTGATGAAGTAACAGCACCCCTCCATCAAAGTAAGCACCACCATTTGGCAGCGTTTCTCTACCGCTTCCGTATTGCAAGGCGGTCGGGAAGTCTTCCACAGCTTGACGTCTCCCCTAACGCTTGAGGTAGGGCCATCCTTGCGTGCCGGTGAGAGCACGCTAATATTTCCACAGCAATCCTCCTCGTTTAGAAGTAGATTTGAGGCGGCACAGCGGGGCTTTAGTAAACACCATTTTTTTTAAATTTTGGGATTGAGGCGTTTCGGAAGTAATGCTTTTACAAATGCCCTCTTAGTATTTTAAAATGCCTCTGTTGCTCCAATTCCCCAGTGAGTCCTTATATAATGTCCAATTCACTGAAGTAGTGTTTGGATCCCAGGAAAACGTTGCATGGAGTCACAACGCTTCCTCTTTGGGACTTCGTCTCCCAGCATGCAGTGTTTCCATCACGCTGTTTGTAGACTCCACTTCTCAGCAGGATTCTTGTTTCCAGTTGGAATTCCGATGGCAACGTTTACCAGGTAGGGGTTTTGCGCAATTGTTCTGAGCTCCATTTGGTGTAGTAACCCTCACTCCCAGCCCCCCATTTCCTTTCACGGTGGGGTCAGGGATGTTGATGAAGTAACAGCACCCCTCCATCAAAGTAAGGTCCACCATTTGGCAGCGTTTCTTAACCGCTTCCGTAGTGCGATGCGGTCGGGAAGTCTTCCTCAGCTGGACGACTCCCCTAACGCTTGAGGGAGGGCCATCCTCGCGTGCCGGTGAGAGCACGCTAATATTTCCACCGGCAATCTTCCTCGATTAGAAGTCGATTTGAGGCAGCACAGCGGGGCTTTAGTAAACACCATTTTAATAAAATTTTGGGCATGACGCGTTTTGGAAGTAATCCTTTTTCAAATGCCCTCTTAGTATTATAAAATGCCTCTGTTGCTCCAATTCCCCAGTGAGTGCTTATATAATGTCCAATTCACTGAAGTAGTGTTTGGATCCCGGTAAAACGTTGCATGGAGTCACGACACTTCCTCTTTGGGACTTCGTCTCCCAGCATGCAGTGTTGCCATCACGCTGTTTGTAGACTCCACTTCTCAGCAGGATTCTTGTTTCCAGTTGGAATTCCGATGGCAACGTTTACCAGGTAGGGGTTTTGTGCAATTGTTCTGGGCTCCATTTGGTGTAGTAACCCTCACTCCCAGCCCCCCATTTCCTTTCACGGTGGGGTCAGGGATGTTGATGAAGTAACAGCACCCCTCCATCAAAGTAAGGTCCACCATTTGGCAGCGTTTCTCCACCGCTTCCGTAGTGCGAGGCAGTCTGAAAGTCTTCCACAGCTTGAGGACTCCCCTAACGCTTGAGGGAGGGCCATCCTCGCGTGCCGGTGAGAGCACGCTAATATTTCCACCGGCAATCTTCCTCGATTAGAAGTAAAGTCAAAGTCAAAAACCACTTTATTCGATTTAGTTAAAAATCATAAAAGCATACTACAATCAATTTAAAAAGGGCAATTCAATTTCATAGAAGATTACATACAGCAATAACAATTATGTACACAATTTAAAAACAGCTAAAAGAAGTAAATATTAGCTAAAAAAATTTACAGATACAAAAAACACATTTCATCCTCCAATACAGACCCACATATTACATTTGCAATCGCCTCCTCCTAATCCTAACAGCAGCAACAAGGTAGTTAGCCACGCTAAACATAACCAAAGGTGAATCTAGCATTTGTAAATACAGGGGAGCTGGTTTTGCCTGAAGAAAAGCTTTGTCCTTCAATAAAGGCACCAAATACTTCTGTCTAGGGATATTGTAGAAATGGCAGAACAGCATTAGGTGCATATTATCTTGCAGTGAAAATTTATCACAATTACACACAGGTGCATCCTCCTGCTTGTACCAACCATGGCTATCACAGAGCACCGTATAAATCTGATTAAAACGGAATTTGACCAGAAGCCACCTGTGAAAAGGGATGTTTACTATGGCAACATACGGTTGAATAGCTAGGCAAGTAATGGTCAAAAAATGGGCTCTAACCGTGGGCTTTGTAAGTTGATGTTCCTCTCTCTCCAAGGTCTTCAATTTAGAGAAGTTTAGCTTGACCCAATCTAAATCAGATTTTTTCAAACCCAGAGGGGCGGAGAATATCTCAGGACGACCAAGTTCCAAAGAGCACTTATGAATATATGACAGGCAAACAATATCTTTAAATTTGTCCAATTTTAAGCAGTCCATCAGTACTTTATGATTTAGACCTAGGTTATTATTGGTCCAAGTCCTAATCCATAGAAGAATAGGTGCCATTGAAAGGATATCGGTGATATACCCTAAACCAAGCTCCTGATGAACTGAGAATGTGGCTGTCGATTGGGGGAGCCCTAGGATAGACCGAAGGAACTTATTTTCCTCCCTTTGGATGGTTTCAGTGTTCACATAGCCCCACAGACCTGAACCGTACCTGGCTATTGCCAAAGTTTTTGCCCTGTACAAGCTTAATAATGCACTGCTCGGCTTCCCTCCAAGTCTCCTTGAGAAACTTAAGATTGCATTTGCCGAGCTCCTCACCGCTTTGGTTTTGGCTGTAATTTGGGGGATCCAGCTACCCTTAGTATCAAGAATTACACCAAGGTAAGTAAAAACTTTGACATTAGTGATCACTTCACCATTAAAATAAAACGATTTGGTGTTGTTTTTGACTGCCCGAATGCCATAACATGGGATTTAGAATTGTTTACCACTAAGTCGAGTGAGGACATAAATTCACTAAATGCATTTAGGAGCCTCTGCAGGCCTAAATGTGTCCGAGCTATTAAAGCAGCGTCGTCCGCGTACAGGAGAACGGGGATGCGAGTATCCCCTGCACGCGGTGTGTCCAAGGTAGCAGTTAAAAGGTTTTTCTCTAATGAATTTATGTATAAAGTGAACAGCATGGGGGCAAGGATGCAGCCTTGCCGTACACCCCTGCTCGATTTGAACCAAGCTGTGCGATTTCCTTCTTGGTCCATTCTAATCGATGCCTTTAAGTCTTTGTGAAGTTCAGCCAGAAAGTGTACAAGAGGAGGATCAAGTCCTAATTTTAACAACATGGACCACAGCCGAGCTCTGTTAACTAAATCAAAGGCCGTGGACAGGTCCATGAATGCAACAAAAATTGACCCCTTTGATGCCGTTGTATATTTTGAGATTATCAAATGAAGATTTAAACATTGGTCCTCTGTACCTCTTCCTGAACGGAACCCGTACTGTGCATCTGTTAGAATGTCATTTTCCAAAGACCACTTGTTAATTCTTGCCAGCAATATTTTACCCAAGACCTTCATGGAGGAATCCAACAAGGATATAGGGGGGTAGCATTTGGGGTCGCCTCTTTGACCTTTTTTAAAAATAGCAACTATGATTGAGCATGCCCAGGTTTTTGGAAAACCCCCCTCAAGTACACAGTTAAAAACATTGGCTAATATCTCTGCCCACATCTCTGGGTTTAATTTATAGAGATCCAGAGGAACCCCGTCTGGGCCGATTAGAAGTAGATTTGAGGCGGCACAGCGGGGCTTTAGTAAACACCATTTTATTAAAACTTCGGGTATGACGCGTTTCGGAAGTAATCCTTTTTCAAATGCCCTCTTAGTATTATAAAATGCCTCTGTTGCTCCAATTCCCCAGTGAGTCCTTATATAATGTCCAATTCACTGAAGGAGTGTTTGGATCCCGGTAAAACGTTGCATGGAGTCACAACGCTTCCTCTTTGGGACTCCGTCTCCCAGCATGCAGTGTTGCCATCACGCTGTTTGTAGACTCCACTTCTCAGCAGGATTCTTGTTTCCAGTTGGAATTCCGATGGCAACGTTTACCAGGTAGGGGTTTTGCGCAATTGTTCTGGGCTCCATTTGGTGTAGTAACCCTCACTCCCAGCCCCCCATTTCCTTTCACGGTGGGGTCGGGGATATTGATGAAGTAACAGCACCAATCCATCAAAGTAAGGACCACCATTTGGCAACGTTTCTCCACCGCTTCCGTGGTGCGAGGCAGTCGGGAAGTCTTCCACAGCTTGACGACTCCCCTAACGCTTGAGGGAGGGCCATCCTCGCGTGCCGGTGAGAGCACGCTAATATTTCCACAGGCAATCTTCCTAGTTTAGAAGTAGATTTGAGGCGGCACAGCGGGGTTTTAGTAAATACCATATTATTAAAATTTTGGGCATGACGGGTTTCGGAAGTAATCCTTTTTCAAATGCCCTCTTAGTATTATAATATATATATATATATATATATATATATATATAAAGGATTTGTCAATACTTAAAGAATTCATCCAAAGCTGGGACCAAAACAATTACAATCTATCTTTTACATCCACTTGGAGCAAGACACAAGTGACCTATCTGGATGTAGAAGTGTTTGTTCAAAAACAGATGCCCTGTAACAGAATTCACAGGAAACCGACTGCCACGAACAGTATCCTCCATGCAAACAGCGGACACCCACAACACCTGAAGTGAGCATTCCGTACAGAGAGATGCTCCACATTTACAGGAACTGTTCAGAAGCCAGTGACATTGAGAAAAATCTAGAAGACACTGGTACCGGATTTTTGGCAAGAGGCTACCCTTTGAACCTCATTGAAGATGCCAAGAATAGAGTAATGGAGAAACCAAGATCAGAATTACTGAATGAGCGAGAAGATCTGGAAGTTGACGACATAATTCTGATTATTCTGGACTTCAACGTGGAAAACAAGTGCTTAAGAAACATCTTAAAAAAGCACTGGAACATACTACTGCTTGATGAGTCATTAAAGAGGAAGTTACCATCTACACCCAAAACAACATACAGGAAGACTGTGTCACTAGGCAACATCTTGAGACAGAGTCATTTGGAAACACCCTGAAAGGAAAAAGGAACATGGTTGACAACTCCTTAACTTTGGAAAGGTTCCAAATGCAAAGCATGTGAACATGGATCAAATACACAATCATATCTACTGTCTACTGGAAAAAAGGAGTGGATTACTGCACATATCACGTGTGAATCAAAATACGTGGTATATGTCTTAAAATGTCCCTGCAAACAACTCTACATTGGGGGAAAAATCAACAAATTAACATTACGGATTCTACAGCATTTCCGAGCAATAAAAAACAAAGGTCTGGCATATCTGATGGCTGGCATATCCGATATGGTCTGGCATATCTGTTCTCCTGGTGGAAGAGGTGTGGTGCAGCGGCCAGGATGACTGACTCCAGAACCTGGGGGCTCACGGTTTGATCCCTGGCTCCGGTGGCAGATTAGCCCAGCACCATGTGACCCTGGGCAATAGCTTGCTTAATCTTCCCGACGGCCCCCAGCGCCTAGAAACTCTTACGCGTGATTGTTCGCGCTTTACAAATGTGGATTATTATTATTAAGCATTTCTCCAAAAAACATCAAGGAAATGCTCAAGGATTGAGATGCTTCGGAGCTTAAATGATAAAACAAAATGAAAGAGGGGGAGGACAAAACCCTGGAACCCAGAAGAGCAGAGTCCAAGTTCATATTAGCTCTGCGGACAGAAAAACCTTTTGGCCATAATTTGTATGCTGAATTGCACGTTCATTTATTAGAACTACGGAATTTTAAATCTTGGTGCTAAATTGCTCAAGACCAATTAAGAAGATAAATGAAAGTCCAATTGGTCGCACACTGCTTGTCCTACCAGCGTGTTACCCCAAAGCATTGTGGTCCATGAAGTAAGCATCAGCGAGTACGCCTCTGCCAGAGTCTTGAGAAAAAATCACTGTCGTGTTGGCCATCCCTGGACACGTGTTTCGAGGTTGTTACCTCTCGTCAGCAGGGAATAGGCATGTATGTAGGGTCGCTGCATAGGCTGCCGAAAAATATTCTCAGGTCCGGTAACGCTCGTGGCACCAGGTGCGTAACCATGGGCTCGTCAGCCCCACCAGCTCAAGTGTGCGACCTCATTTGGAAAAATTATTTATACAGGCTCCCTTGAGCCGGTGGAGGTGACGACCTCGAGACAACGCACCTGCGTGCCATAAGAGGTATCTGGACCTATGAATATTTTCTGCAGCCCACGCAGCAACCCCGTGCACTCGCCTAATCCCTGCTGATGAGAGGTAATGACCTCGAAACACATGTCCAGGAATGGCAAGCACATCAGTGAACACCCTCAAAACTCAAGACTCGGGTAGAAGCGCACCCGCTGATACCTACTACATCGACCATCATGTTCTGGGGTCACACGCTGATGGGACGAGCAGTGTGCGATCTCATTTGGAAAAACTATTTATACAGGCTCCCTTGAGCCGGTGGAGGTGACGACCTCGAGACAACGCACCTGTGCGCCATAAGAGGTATCTGGACCTATGAATATTCTCGGCAGCCCACGCAGCAACCCCGTGCACTCGCCTAATCCCTGCCGATGAGAGGTAATGACCTCGAAACATGTGTCCAGGGATGGCAAGCACATCAGTGAACACCCTCAAGACTCAAGACTCGGGTAGAAGCGCACCCGCTGATACCTACTACATCGACCATCATGCTCTGGGGCCACAAGCTGATGGGACGAGCAGTGTGCAACCTCATTTGGAAAAACCAATTAAGAAGATTAATGCTGAGAAAGAGAGGAGAAAAAAGAAAAACATATTTCCGCAATGGTACCCAACTGAGACATTGGACAACCATCAACTATTTTTTTTTTTAAATCAGCAAAGGATGAAATGTGAGACACGGGCCTCAAAACTGGCACTACTGGGAATCTAGTGGATAGGCGAGTCTACAAAGGACTATGGGCTAAATGTAGGTAAAATAGATTTACCGATTTTTAATTACCGAATTTTACCGATTCGGTAATTAAAAATCGGTAAATCTAAGCTGTGGACATGTAGGTATTCCAGATGTGCTGGAATACCGAATCGGAAGTATTCGGTATTTACCGATTTGAAGCCCATAGGAATGAATGGGCATTACCGATTCGGTATTTACCGAATCGGTAAATACCGATTTCCACAAGGGTGCAGGGGGTGTCACTTTGACACCCTCTGGCACCCCCAAAACAGGCTTGGGTGCCATGTGGCAGGAATACATGCCCTAAGGGCAGGTCTGCCTGTCACATGGCATAGGTGTGCATGCACACATGTGCATGCACACCGGAATCGGTATTTTACCATCAAATTGGATTTGATGGTAAAATACCGATTCTGTAAGGCCTCTGGGACTCAGAAGAGTCCCACCTACATCTGGGAGCCTCAGATTCAGTAAATTTACCGAATTTTTATTTTACCGATTCGGTAAAATTACCGATTCGGTAATTTTACCGAATCTGTAAAAAAATGCCCCCTACATACCTCTCACCCATTTACCGATTGGTAACGGCCAAAATCGGTTGTTACCGATCGGTAAATGGCCTGAAACGGCCACCTACATCTGGCCCTATATTACAGAGGAGAAGAAAAATTCTTTGAATAAGTTGTAAAACAATCCAGGACTGAATATGAAACTGAGAAGTAATTGAAGAAATGCCCCAAATTAATTATATTAACATCCTTTTACCCTTCCCTTATCTTAAAGAGATAATTACATTTCTGGAGAAAGACATTTTTTAAGCTGCAAATTTGTACAATATATCTGCACAATTAACTCGTCACTTTACCTCTTTGGTTTTGAAAAATTTCTCATGAGACTTACAAATTCTTAGAGAATAGGCCTCTGAAATCTCATCTTGCACAATGCACTTTACTAATGCATGTGTTATAATTTTTCTGCCTGATCCTCAAAGACATACCATGAGACTTTATTGGTGGACTATTTCAAGACCTAATGTTTCATAATTTGCACTTAGCACATGTCACTTTTCTTTCTCCTGATACTAATGAAAATTGTAATCATTTTGGGGCAATTTATTTTTATCCCTGGTTCTAGAACTTTAGTCATACTCTATTTTTAGTCTGCTTTGTACTAAGTGTAGAAATAGGTTGATCAGGATCATATATACAAAGTACTTTACATAGATAAGAATGACCCTGCCCAATTTATGGATACACTTTTTGGATACACTTTTTATGCTAGCTATGTAGAATATCCCAGTACAATATTCAACAAGAGAGCGAGGGTCTTTACTGTAAGGAGCACTCTTAGACCCCCTATATAATACAATCAAATCAATGAAAGAGTGTACCTCTCATTGAGAGGTACACTCTTTCATTGATTTGAATATCCCAGTAGACCTAGTATTTTTACAATTTTTACCATTTTTATGAATTGTAAACTCCCCTGTCTTCCCTTTGCCACACCCACCACTAACCCTCCTCCCACCTCCCTTTTTCCACTCCAATTTTAGATACAGTAGCATATATCACAGGCTTATATAATGACTTTATTATGCCTCTTGAATCAAAAGGAGTACTTTACTGAGAATACCGCCAACAATGTTTGATCATAAAATGTAACAATGAATGTTGAAAGAAAATGGCAGCTACTATATGACAAGCGACAAACACTTGAAAGTGGGTTAATGGTCTAGTCTATTTTTTAATGAAACAAACAAGGGATCTTTGCACTTAGTCATATTAAATAGACAGTTTAGACGGTGGGACTCTATGGTCCATTTGAAGGCATCTGCCGAAATGTGCCGACCGTCCTCTTGTTTTGCACATGGTGCTAGAGAAAAAATAAAAATACCTTAAGAAAAATGCTGTGCTGTGGACTCCCTCTGTGCCGTGGATACTCTGGGGGGGACCTTGCCGAGTTGTTCTGAAGATATATATATATATATTTCATTGGGATTTCCAAGCTCAAATGCAGTACTTCACACAATGATCAAATTAAGTTGTGGCTATTTTCGCATTTAGGTGGTAATTTGCACATTCTTTGCGTAAATTTGCACATAACATACTCTGCGTAATTTGCACATAATATGCCTTTCAGGATCAATGGATATTGTAGTGAAATGTGTATTATTTTAATCTATTATACACAATGTGGGTTTCATTATAGTTTTTTAAATCACAGAAAAACTGTTTTTTATGTGTTTTTATGTATGATAAACCCATATATGTTTGTCATTAAGTACATGCAGCTTTACCATCATGCTTATACTGTGCAGTGACAATCAATGCGTATAAGAGCTGACAAAAGAAAGACCACAATGTAGGGTTTCTTCATTGTTTACAAGCATGTGGTGTAGCAACAAAAAAGAATGTATAAAAACAATATGGCGTACCGCTGTTCCACTATGTGATTAAGGGCACTGGTTGCCCGAAACGCGTCATGCGAGGAGTGAGATATAAGAATTGAAAATACCTCTGCCATTGGAAGTTGTCCCGTGGTTCGTTTTTTTCCACGTTCGCCGAAAGGAAGTGCTGGAAGTTGTTGTTCATACATATATATCCATCCAAAGTAGCCAGAAAACAGAGAGAAGCCAGCCGGCAGAAATTTGCATCCATTTCTTTATTGAAGGTCACATTGCACAATGCACGAGCGCAGACACCAGCCTGCTTGTTAAATATTGATGCCAGACGCGTTTCGAGATATATAAATGTCTTCCTCAGTGGCAGCCAGTCAACTGGTGCACGGCAAATTTGCACCTATTAAATAGATATATCTTAGCCCCAGTGGGCGTGGCCACTTGCATGGCCTTCTGGATATTGTGGTGCCTCGTATTTACTCTCAAGTGAGTCCATTTTTCAAAGTTGCCCGAAAATAAAACCAATAAAACCACAGTGGGCAGGGGCTCAATGTCATTGCAACGTGCCTATTCCGCTTCACACGTGTCCTTCGCGGATACTGCCTCCCTTCGCATGACACAGCTTGGCGCCATTGCAGACCCACATCCTCGTGGTGGGCTTCTCTCGCGGCTTGTCTCTGCCGCTCAAAATCCATCCAAAGTAGCCAGAAAACAGAGAGAAGCCAGCCGGCAGAAATTTGCATCCATTTCTTTATTGAAGGTCACATCGCACAGTGCACGAGAGCAGACACCAGCCTCCTTGTTAAATATTGATGCCAGACGCGTTTCGAGATATATGAATGTCTTCCTCAGTGGCAGCCAGTCAACTTGTGCACGGCAAATTTGCACCTATTAAATAGATATATCTTAGCCCCAGTGGGCGTGGCCACTTGCATGGCCTTCTGGATATTGTGGTGCCTCGTATTTACTCTCAAGTAAGTCAGTTTTTCAAAGTTGCCAGAAAATAAAACCAATAAAACCACAGTGGGCAGGGGCTCAATGTCATTGCAACGTGCCTATTCCGCTTCACACGTGTCCTTCGCGGATACTTCCTCCCTTCGCATGACACCGCTTGGCGCCATTGCAGACCCACATCCTCGTGGTGGGCTTCTCTAGCGGCTTGGCTCTGCCGCTCAAAATCCATCCAAAGTAGCCAGAAAACAGAGAGAAGCCAGCCGGCAGAAATTTGCATCCATTTCTTTATTGAAGGTCACATTGCACAAAGCACGAGCGCAGATACCAGCCTCCTTGTTAAATATTGATGCCAGACGCATTTCGAGATATATGAATCTCTTCCTCAGTGGCAGCCAGTCAACTCGTGCACGGCAAACTTGCACCTATTAAATAGATATATCTTAGCCCCGGTGGGCGTGGCCACTTGCATGGTTTTTTCCTATGGGATTTCTGAAAATTCTATGTCGAATAACTTTGGCGTTTGTGGACGGAATTTTGTTTCTGAGCAGCCCCTGAAAATTTGGGGGGGTTCCGTCAAGGGGGGGGGGGGCGAGAAAAAAGGGGGTCCCAAAACGTGTTTTTCCCATTCATTTTTCCATAGGGTGGTTGGACTCACTTTTAGCTCGAACGGCTGAATGGATTTACACGAAACTTGGTAAAATTGTAGATATGGTTTGCCCGACATGCCTTTGCTATGTCTCAATATATGTGCTCCGCCATCTTGTGTCTCGGTAGGATCGAGACACAAGATGTGGCAAAAACAAAGGGGGAAATGAGCATAAGGGGGCAGAGTACATCCTCCCTGACCCCCTAGGTTTGATGAGGGGGCTTTAAAAGGGCCCCGCGGGTCCCAAAAAAAAAATGTATTATGTTTTTTTTTGCGGGGGGAGCGCTCGGTACGCGCACCGGGAAGCGGTCCGGGAAGCGTAAAATTGGGAAAATAGGATGAAAGAATGTTCAAATATTGTATGTTTATTGATTGTTCTTTTTTTTTTATTTTTTTTATTTAAGTACCAACATGTAGGTACCAATGCAGAGTCTAAAAATAAAAATACATTCTTTCCTTTGTAGATATCTTGCATGTTGTTTCAGAAGTTATTGTGGTATATGGAATTCATAGCGTAGTCTGTCAGGAAAGCAGAAACACCATGGAGGCAGGAGATGATAAAGAGATGTTAAATACACATTGGAGATGATATAGTGGAAGAAAGGAAGTAACTATTTACAAACTTAAAGTTGCACAGTATATTTAAAGTCTAATTTTACATTATAATCAATTTGCTACTAGTTTAAAAAATACATATAAAAATGAATAATGTCTCAAACAATTTTTTAATTATTATATATAAATTTATTTTTCTGATTTGTTTTCAAAATTAAAAAGAGCTTCTAATAATTCTTTGTCAGAATTTGTCTCATTTTCCATTAGGAAATCCACAGATTCAACACATTGCAGAAGTTCAAAGTCCTGTGATTCATCAAAGAATTCTGATTCATTTTCTGTATCTTTGTTGCATTCTGCAACAATTTCCAAGTTATTTTTTTTTCTCTCCTTCCATTTTTGTGCTGTAAAATGTTTTTTTTTTTTTTTAAACAGTGATTTTATCTTTGGGCAGTGTATGGTATCAGACTGGAAGTAGAAATATAAAAAAATGTATGTGATAAAGCCTAAGTCAATTCTTAATTATACAAGACAAGCCTAACTCCATCCATAACTAAAACAGAGAAGTCTATCTTATTCTATAAGTATTACAGAGGGATAGTATATAACTATAAGAAAATGTTTTCCTAATTAACTTAAAGTACAGAACATACTTCAGTTTTTAAAATAACATCTTACCTTTCAAAAATAAGTTTAAGTTCTCAGTTGAAATGCACTTGATATGTACTTCAGGAAGTAGTAGTCAAAATGGCTGTGTTTCTCTCTCTTTCTTTATATATATATTCAGGTACATAACCAATCAAATGTCATGAAATAATAGAAGATTTTGATAGTAGTATTTTGATTAGTTGTCAATTGTAACACTTCATAAGTGTTTTTGTTAGGTAATTTACCTCAGGATATTTAATCAGGCTTACAGCATAATTTTCTCAATGGAATTCCATCACATTTGGGTAAATGGTAGGGACTGCTATGTAGTAGGGGCTATTCTATATTTGATGAAAGTGTCTCTAGTGGTTTTTCTGTAAATTACTTTCCCACCTTTTTTTTAGCGAGCGCTCACCGGTGCGCGCCCCGGTACGCGAACCGGCAGCGTAACGGGAGTCCTCCATTTTGAGTATCGGTAGAATTGAGACACAAGATGGAGGACAAACAATGTTCGGAATGGGTAGGGGTCACGGTAGACACTTTGTGACCCTCTAGGTTTTCGGATGGGGGATTAGGACGCTGATACATGCAAAAATCACAATAAAACATTTTTTAAAAATTTCGCGGGGGAGCGCCAGGTACGCGCACCGGTAAGCGAAACGGGGAGCGTACTTTGGTGAAAAAAAAAAAAAAAGTACGAAAAAGATAAACGTTTTGAATGATCAGAGGTAGGGTAGCTCTGAAAAGAGCTATTGGGTTCTGTGGCTAATTTAGGTACCTACAAGTATGTTCCAATGCACACTTTTAAATAAAGGACGAATATTCTATTCCCTTCATCGGGGAAGTGCACACCATCTCTTCTGTAGATGTCTTCAATGTTGTAACGCAAGTTATTGTTGTATATTAAACCCATTCCTTAGTCTCTCATGTAAGCAGAAACAGATTTATTCACATGTTTCCGTTCTTTCTCAAATTGTGGAAAAAATTGGTTGAACCACTTACATTTCTGTCTTTGACATATATTTGAATATACCAAGGCAGTTTGGGGAAAAAGTGTCATCAATTGAAGAAAGGTGTTCTTTAAAAGCATTTCAAGACCAACGCCAGTCATAGTGCCCAAATCATATCCACCACAGTGCATTATTAAGAGGTCAGGGTTTGGCAGATGCATACATTTTTTTTATTAAAAACATATAAAATATATTTTTGAATTAAAATAAAATTACTTTTTACAGCTTTTGATATTTACTATTAAAAAACCATTGAAATTCACTGAAAAAACCATAGGTTATAGACCATATATAGTTAGGAATTAGCATTTACAAAACCTTAAAAATTCAATGAAAAAACCATAGGTTATAGACGATATATAGTTAGGGATTAGCATTTACAAAACCTTATTTTACTCGCACAAAACCATTGAAATTCGCATATATAGTTAGTTGCACTAACTATATATCGCGCACCCGCAATCCACTGCTGATGATGTCACATATTACATCATTCATGACATGGTCAGTGACATCACTGATGACATCACTGATGACAACTCAAATGACATCACTGACAACATCACTGATGACATCATCCAGTGACTGTATGTTTCTGTAAAGTTAAAATGTGTCTTACATATTGAAGAATGAGTGGATGTATGAGTGTCTGGATGAAAGATTTAGTAGGTGCATGACTGTTTGTATGAGAGAGTGATTAAATGTGTCTCACTGAGTGCATGGCATCACTGATGACATCTCATTTGACATTACTGATCACATCACTGATGATATCATTCATGTGATAATACGTTGAACCTCTTCAGACTCTAATATAACCTTACATACACTCAGTGTAAACAGACACTCACAGACTGTCACTCATCCATGGAGTTACTCACACACCTAGTCAGTCATGCACAGAATCAATCACACCTCCATTTCCTCAACTATACAGTTATACACACCTTACTTATTCAAACATATACTAACACATATTTACTCTTTTATACAATCCTTGATTGAAGTTCACAATGATCCATACAGCCACTCACACATTCACTGGCTCTTATGCACAGTTATTTATATATGTCAACTCTCACATGTACTGTGTTTTACATATGTACTTACTTTGACATGTAGCACTGAGATATCCATTCACTCACCAATACACTCATGCACACAGTAAACTGCCCATACAGCTGTTTCCACATGCACTTTTGAACCCATACATCTAGTGAATCAACTGCTCACACATCTATGCACAGAGTCATACACCTCCCAGCCACCCACACACATACTCAGTCTCCCATACAAATACTTGGGCAACCAATCAATTACCCATATAGTTACTCATATAGCTACTGATTAACACATGCAGCAGTTTACAGAACAACAGACATAATGATGCACTAATTAAGACAGTTTAGTCACTAACCCATGCACTCAGTGAGACACATTTAATCACTCTCTCATACAGTCAGTCATGCACCTACTAAATCCTTCATCCAGACACTTATACATCCACTCATTCTTCAATATGTAAGACATATTTTAACTTTACAGAAACATACAGTCACTGGATGATGTCCTCAGTGATGTCATCAGTGATGTCACTGACCATGTCATGAATGATGTAATATGTGACATCATCAGCAGTGGATTGCGGGTGCGCGATATATAGTTAGTGCAACTAACTATATATGCGAATTTCAATGGTTTTGTGCGAGTAAAATAAGGTTTTGTAAATGCTAATCCCTAACTATATATGGTCTATAACCTATGGTTTTTTCATTGAATATATATATATATATATGAAAGCCGAAATGCATTTGCCATGTTGTAGTCCCGGACAATAAATGCCTCCAAGATTCCCCGCCTGTGGTCTCATCTTCTTCTTTGGGAGGAGTGGTGTGACATATTGTTGCGTGTTTGCCAGTAACACGCTTTGGAGACCCCCACATCGCGAAGCGGACCACGGAACTGCGGATTCACTGTTTCGGCGGATTGCTGTGTCTCCAGGGTACTGGAAATTGCCGTGGTCCCCCCTGGTCCTGGGAGAAATTGGGGCGGTGTTGCCGCCATTCAGCTGCACGCCGGGCAAGGTGGAGTCCTACCGAGCCCCCACCGAAGAGGATCCCGTTGGATTGGGGGTGATGTGGTTTTGGGGACCCGAGGAGTTGTTGGCTGTCTGAGGATATTAACATTTCATCGAGGGTCCATTACAGGTGGCGTCAAATAAACCCCCTCCCCCCGAGTGATTCCTTGCAGAGCCTGAATGATGCACTCTGGGATTTGCTGGCCTACCACACTGAGCCGCATACAAACTTACCTGAGGGCGGGGCGAATGACGAGCCACAGGTCAGGGCGGGATATTTGAATCCACAAAATGCGCCTGCCATGTTGAAGCCCCGGACAATTAATGCCTCCAAGATTCCCCACCTGCGGTCTCTTCTTCTTCTTTGGGAGGAGTGGTGTGATTCACTGAAAAAACTTTAGGTTTGACACCAGTTATATTTAGCTGGAAATTTTACTGACATAAAACCATTGAAATTCCCACTTTATAGTTAGTTGACTCACTATAACTTGCGCACCTGCAATGCACTTCTGATGACATCACATATTACATCACTCATGACATGGTCAGTGACATCACTCATGACATCACTGATGACACCATCCTTGTGACAGAGTGACAGACCTCCTTTCAGTGTAATGTAACCCTTGAAACACATATTCAAAAATAGAAACTAACATTTTCAAAAAAATGGAGATACCCGTACCAGTTACAACAACCAATTCAGTAATTCCACCATCTAAGTATAACTGGTGTCAAACCTATGGTTTTTTCAGTGAATTTCAAAGGTTTTTCAATAGCAAATTTATATATCTATGAAATGTAATATTTTTTATAATGAATCCTATATTGTATATTTATGTAATACTAGTTTTTTTAATGTATATTGTTCATGTTTGTTTTTTTTTTTCCCCTGAAGCGCTCCTGGTGCGCGTACCGGTGAGCGCACCGGTAAGCGCAGTCATGCGGCACACCCCGGTGCGCGTACCGGTGAGCGTCCCGTTAGCGCTAGTGCCGCAAACTAAAACATCATTGTGACGTATCGCGTAGCCGCGTCCGCGTGAAACGCACGGCGTAAGCGCACCCGGAGGCACTAGAGCGCATACGATCGCGCTACGTAAGCGCCCCGGGGCGTGCCCGGGGCACGTAGAGTAAGAGCGTCGGGTCATTTGACCTGAAAATAACACTTTTCATTGGTTCAGGACAGTTTTGGTTTCCAAATGATAAAGCCAGTGTCATGTGACCTGAAAATAACACTTTTCATTGGTTCAGGACAGTTTTGTTTTCCAAAAGATGAAAGTCCCCACCTTTTTTCCTCATTCTCACTTTTTACTTTGACTGAGGAAGACCTGTTTGCAGACCTATTTGCACCTATTTGTACTGAGAAATGGCTACAGTAGCAGCAGCAGCAGCAGCAGGAGCATCTCAACCACCACCACCACCACTACCACCACAAGGACCACCAAAACACCACAGTGGTGGAGAAGAAGAAGAGGAGGAGGAGGAGGAGGAGAGGCGGTACCTGCCTGAAGATACTACCACCTATAAGCCAAAGGAGCACATTGTCTGGGAGTTTTTTTAAATCCCAAGGGGCCTCAAGAAAGTTAATGCGCCAAAGGTTACTTGTCTGATCTATGGCACCGTACTTTCCAGGGGGAACCCTGCCAAAAAGTAATGTTTTGGCAACAACACCATGATTCGCCACATGCAACGCCAGCACCCAAACAACTATGCTGCGGCAGAGGTCAGAGAACTGACCAGAAACCCTCCCCAATCTTCACCCAGCACCTCCTAAAGTAAGCAACCCACTCCATCGGGTCCAGAGACAAGTGAGATGGTCCCAAACATCCAAACCCAGTTTGGAGATTTCAAAATTGTTTGCAAATTTTATGGAAGGACAATTTGCTATGGAGAGCAAAGTATTAAACTAATTAACCATGCCCCTTTTTACACCTCTCTGCAACGCATCCCCCGTGCATGTTTGAAGAGGGAGAACTAATTCCCCTTGCATACTGGGGGCCCCTGGGGGCCAACTAGCCCACAAGGAGCATCCAGTATGTGCCAGGGGGCTGCATTGCAGAGAGGTGTAATTAGGCCACACCCTTTTTTACACATCTCTGCAACGCAGCCCCCGTGCATGTTTGAAGAGAGGGAACTAATTCCCCTTGCATACTAGGGGTCCCTGGCGGCCAACTAGCCCACCTGGAACCTCCAGTATGCGCCAGGGGGCTGCATTGCACAAAGGTGTAATGAGGCTATGCCCCTTTTTACACCTCTCTGCAACGCAGGCCACTGGCGCGTTTGCAGAGGGGGGACTAATTCCCCTTGCATACTGGGGGTCCCTGGGTCATATCTGCCCAAACACGGATATTCCGAACAATTGAAAATTACTTTTCTTGAGAAACATTCGGATTTGGATTATCAAGTCCTATACTTTTGAATTTTTGAAAGACTGACTTTGAGGATGCTATAAAGTACTCAAGTCTCCCCGAATTGTGTGGGTAAAATTGATACCTAGTCACTTTGAATAAGAATGTACTTACGTCTCGTCTAACATTTGGAAGAAATATCTAGTTATATGACAACAGGATACCGACATAACTTGAAGGAAATAAGAACGCCCTGAAGAAGTTCTGCTGTACGTTTCAGCTGGCTCTGGTACATAAACTTAAGGAAAATAAAAGCATTTGAATATACACCAAGATTCAGCACTTCAATAAGGACTCTAAGTGATATGATTTGATTGGACTTATTGTGCAAGTAGTGCTGTGCCAAACTTTGGAATATTCTCCACTACTATCTACTACTTACTCTCTCCTACTCCACTACTCTCAAATACTCACTCTCTACTACTCATTCTCTACTATACTACTCTCTACTACTCTCTCTCTACTACTCACTCCCTACTACTCACTATCTACTACTCTCTACTACTCACTCTTTACTACTCTCTCTCTACTACTCACTCTTTACTACTCACTCTCTACTACTCTCTACTACTCACTCTCTACTTCTCACTCTCTGCTACTCTCTACCGCTCACTCTCTACTGCTCTCTCTCTACTACTCACTCTCTACTATTCACTCTACTACTCACTCTCTACTTCTTTCTACTACTCACTCTCTACTACTCTCTCTCTACTAGTCTCTACTACTCACTCTACTACTCACTCTCTACTACTCTCTATTATTCTCTCTCTCTGCTACTCACTCTCTACTACTCTCTACTACTCACTCTCTACTACTTACTCTCTACTACTCTCTACTACTCACTCTTTACTAGTCTCTACTATTCTCTCTCTACTGCTCTCTACTACTCACTCTACTACTTACTCTCTACTACTCTCTACTACTCACTCTCTACTACTCACTCTCTACTACTCACTCTCTACTACTCACTCTACTATTCACTCTACTACTCTCTACTACTCACTCTATGCTACTCTCTCTACTGCTCTCTACTACTCTCTACTATGCACTCTCTACTCTCTATTACTCACTCTCTACCTCTCTACCTCTATCTCAGTTCAGTTCATTTAGTCTTTATTTCGAATAAAATTCATAAAAGACAGCATACATAAAAACATTTCAACAATTTCAGCATTTTACAATGAAACCCCAGAAATATAAAGGAATTTACCTCAGTCAATATACAGACATTGTCTAGTAATTAAGTTAATTTAAAAGGGGTTTCTCTACTAGTCTCTACCTCTCTACCGCTACCTCTCTACCTCTACCTCTCTACCTCTACACCTCTACCTCTCTACCTCTCTCTACACGCACACATATACATATATATATATGCATATATATGCATATGCATTTATATATATGTATGTGTATGTATATATATATATATATATATATATATACTTACATATATAAACATATATAATCTGTATATCTATATAAATACAAATATAAATGCATGCATACATATGCATATATGCATACAGATGCATGTTATTTACATGAAAGTTTAAAAAACACTAATAAAAGCAAAGCTAAAAAGCCACCTCATTACAAACAGAATGGCTTTAACCTAAACGAGGGCGAGATCTATTGCATTTTCAATGCTTGTTTTCTTTGGTTTCATCAAGAAGGCATTCAGATGTGTCACACATGTGCCATAAATTCTGATTGTTAGCACTCTAGTTGCTCATTAGATCACTGTAGTAAAGCTACTGCTCACCAGGGAAGTCTGCTGCTGGTATTCAAAGTGCATGTTTCAGTCTGCATGTCAGAATTTTTTAATGAAATTGAAGAGGATTTGAGAATTCACTCAAAATGTGCCCTAATTTTTCTTTCTGCAGCAGTAATCATACTTTCTATGGCAAAATATCCCCCCTCATTTTGTTCCTTTTTAAATTAAATGTTTTAAGAGTTACCACTTTATTCCAATCAAGATGGCTTCAGGTGTGCCATACCTTTGTAATAAGTAGGACTGTTAGCACTCTAGTTGTTCTTTAGAACACTCTGAGACATTCTGTCATTGGGCTGTACTCGGGCTACATCTGGGTGATATTTGGGCTACATTTGGGCTCTTTTGTCTCTGGTGGCCATCTTGGGAGACTGCATGTCAGAATTTTTTAATGAAATAGAAGAGGATTTGAGAAGTCACTCAAAATGTGCCCTAATTTTTCTTTCTGCAGCACTAATAATACTTTCTATGGCATAATATACCCCCTCATTTTGTTCCTTTTTAAATTAAATGTTTTAAGAGTTACCACTTTATTCCCATCACGATGGCTTCAGGTGTGCCATACCTTTGTAATAATTAGGACTGTTAGTGCTCTAGTTGTTCTTTAAAACACTCTAGGAGGCTGCAATAGAACACAAAGGAATCAACTGACAGTCTCTGTCCTTGTTGGATGTACATGTTTTACTGAGAATGTCAGACTTCATTCTCACATGACTGAGAAAGATAATTTGAATTTACAGAAAATATGCTTTCAGTTTAGCTTATAGATCCCCTTCCAAACCACTGTGGGAAAATCATGAGATATTCGTTTTCTTTCAAACATGATTCATGATAACACAGCAGAAGGCTTTTTCACATGGTAAATTCACCTTAGAACACTCCACAATTCCTAAAATGAGTATGGTACCATCAACAAATGATTTATAATGTAACTAAAGTCCTAAAACCCTCTATTAACTACAATGCTTTTTAATGAGGTGCTATCATGTATATTGGTCCCAAGATGGCTGCCAACACTTCTTGGATGAAATGCTGACAGCCAATCAGATCAGATGTGTGGTTAGGCTCCGCCCAGATATATATATTTTTTGAACCTAAATTACTCAAAATCCACTGGAGCACATATCTTGAGACAAAGCAAAGGCACATCGGGCTACCAGTCCCTACAATTTTGCCAAGTTTTGTGGAAATCCATTCAGCCGTTCGAGCTAAAAGTGAGTCCAACCGCCCTATGGAAATTAACATGGGGAAAACACGTTTTGGGACCCCCCTTTTATCTCGGCCCCCGCTTGACGAATCCCCCCAAACTTTCAGGGAAGGAGCGGAGCGCAGCGAGGCAGATTTAAGGAACATTACAGGCAGATTCCTCAACCGGCGCCAAAGTTATTCCCAATAGAATGTTGCGGATTTCCTATAGAAAACAATCCTAACTATAACTACCTACTGGCGACCGCCAGTAGTTAATATATATATATATATATATATATATATATATATATATATATATATATATATATATATATATATATATATATATATATATATATATATTCACAGAAAAAACCATAGGTTATAGACCATATATAGTTAGGAATTTGCATTTACAAAACCTTGAAAATTCACTGAAAAAACCATAGGTTATAGACCATATATAGTTAGGGATTAGCATTTAAAAAACCTTATTTTACTCGCACAAAACCATTGAAATTCCATATATAGTTAGATGCACTAACTATATATCGCGGACCCGCAATCCACTGCTAATGATGTCACATATTACATCATTCATGACATGGTCAGTGACATCACTGATGACATCACTGATGACATCTCAAATTACATCACTGATGACAACACCCAGTGACTGTATGTTTCTGTAAAGTTAAAATATGTCTTACATATTGAAGAATGAGTGGATGTATAAGTGTCTGGATGAAGGATTTAGTAGGTGCATGACTGACTGTATGAGAGAATGATTAAATGTGTCTCACTGAGTGCATGGGTTAGTGATTAAAGTGTCTTAATTTGGCAATCATTATTTATGTTCTTCTGTAAACTGCTGCATGTTTAAATCAGTAGATATATCAGTAACTATATGGGTTATTGAATGGTTGCCCAAGTATTTGTATGGGAGACTGAGTATGTGTGTGGGTGGCTGGGAGGTGTATAACTCTGTGCATAGATGTGTGAGCAGTTGATTCCCTAGGTGTATGGGTTCAAAAGTGCATGTAGAAACAGCTGTATGGACAGTTGACTGTGTGCATGAGTATATTGGTGAGTGAATGGATATCTCAGTTCTACATGTTAAAGTAAGTACATATGTAAAACACACTCCATGTGAGAGTTGACATATATAAATAACTGAACATAAGAGCCAGTGAATGTGAGAGTAGCTGTATGAATCATTGTGAACTTGTATCAAGGATTGTATAAGAGAGTAAATATGTGTTAGTATATGTTTGAATAAGTAAGGTGTGTATAACTGTATAGTTGAGGAAATGGAGGTGGGATTGATTCTTTGCATGACTGACTAGGTGTGTGGGTAACTCCATGGATGTGTGACAGTCTGTGAGTGCCTGTTTACACTGAGTGTATCTAAGGTTATATTAGAGTCTGAAGATGTATTATCACATAAATGATATAATCAGTGATGTAATCAGTAATGTCAAATGAGATGTCAGTGATGTCATCAGTGATGTCATTTGAGATGTCATCAGTGATGTCATCAGTGATGTCATTTGAGATGTCATCAGTGATGTCATCAGTGATGTCACTGACCATGTCATGAATGATGTAATATGTGACATCATTAGCAGTGGATTGCGGGTCCACGATATATAGTTAGTGCATCTAACTATATATGGAATTTCAATGGTTTTGTGCGAGTAAAATAAGGTTTTTTAAATGCTAATCCCTAACTATATATGGTCTATAACCTATGGTTTTTTCAGTGAATTTTCAAGGTTTTGTAAATGCAAATTCCTAACTATATATGGTCTATAACCTATGGTTTTTTCTGTGAATTTCATTGGTTTTTTAAAAGCTAATATCTATAGCTGTAAAATATATTCTTTATTAAGTGACGTATCACGTAGCCCGTGAGACGCCTCATGATGCATCGCATAACCGTGACGTATCGTCTCTGCAGCGCAAACCAAACCCAAAACGTAAGCGCGCCAGAACACGCTTAAAGATATATATATATTTTTTTAACCTTAATTAGACAAAATCCACACGTGCACATATCACAAACGTTCAAAAAACACAATATGTCGGACTCCCGTTACGCTGCCGGTTAGCTGCCCGGTTAACGTACCAGGAAGCACCTTTACCGCGAAAAATCGCAATTTTTTTTTCACCCCCCCAGGGAACTTTAATAGCCCCCTCATCAATCCTAGGGGTTCAGGAGGGGTTTGCCTTACCCCTTTCATTCATTTACACCTTTTTTTTTTCCACCTCTTGTCTCTCGATCCCACAGAGAGACAAGATGGCGGCCGCTCCAGACAGTTTACAATGATAACAGCCAATCAGCTTCTCCTCAGACTCCCGTTACACTGCCGGTTAGCTGCCCGGTTAGCTGCCCGGTTCGCGTACCAAGACGCGTCTCTACGGCGAAAAAAACGGAATTTTTTTTTTTTCTTTTTTTTTTTTGGGCCCAGCGTGGCTCTATATTATCCCCTCATCAATCCTAGGGGGTCAGAAGGGGTCTACCTTGCCCCTTTCCTTCATTTCCCCCTTTTTTTTGGCCTCCTCTTGTCTCTCGATCCTACCGAGAGACAAGATGGCGGCCGCTCCGGACTGTTTACAATGTTGACAGCCAATCAGCTACTCGTCAGACTCCCGTTACACTGCCAGTTAGCTTTCCGGTTAGCTGCCCGGTTCGCGTACCAAGACGCGTCTCTACGGCGAAAAAATCGGAATTTTTTTTTTTTTTTTTTTGGGCCCAGCGTGGCTCTATAATATCCCCTCATCAATCCTAGGGGATCAGAAGGGGTCTACCTTGCCCCCTTTCCTTCATTTCCCCCTTTGTTTTGGCCTCCTCTTGTCTCTCGATCCTACCGAGAGACAAGATGGCGGCCGCACCGGACTGTTTAGAATGTTGACAGACACCGGAGAGCCAATCAGCTTCGCTTCGCAAAGTTTCGATACGCGAAAAGTAAGCGGACCGGAGCGCAGCCCGGAGCGCTGTTACAGATATATATCTTGTTTTAAACGTTAATTTCTCAAAATTCACTGAAGCACATATATTGAGACCTAGCAAAGGCACATCGGGCTAACAGTCCCTACAATTTTGCCAAGTTTCGTGGAAATCCATTCAGCCGTTCGGGCTAAAAGTGAGTCCAACCGCCCTATGGAAATTAACATGGGAAAAACGCGTTTTGGGACCCCCCTTTTTTCTCGCCCCCCCCCTTGACGAACCCCCCCCCCAAATTTCCAGGAGCTGCTCAGAAACAAAATGTGCCATTTTCCTGAAAATTTCAGCCAATTCCGTCCACAAACGCCAAAGTTATTAGACATAGAATTTTCAGAAATCCCATAGGGAAAAAATCCTAACTATATATACCTACTGGCTATCGCCAGTAGGTAATATATATATATATATATATATATTCACTGAAAAAACCATAGGTTATAGACCATATATAGTTAGGAATTAGCATTTACAAAACCTTGAAAATTCAATGAAAAAACCATAGGTTATAGACCATATATAGTTAGGAATTAGCATTTACAAAACCTTATTTTACTCGCACAAAACCATAGAAATTCGCATATATAGTTAGTTGCAATAACTATATATCGCGCACCCGCAATCCACTGCTGATGATGTCACATATTACATCATTCATGACATGGTCAGTGACATCACTGATGACATCACTGATGACATCTCAAATGACATCACTGATGACATCACTGATGACAACATCCAGTGACTGTATGTTTCCGTAAAATTAAAATATGTCTTACATATTGAAGAATGAGTGGATGTATAAGTGTCTGGATGAAGGATTTAGTAGGTGTGTGACTGACTGAGTGAGTGAATAAATGTGTCTTACTGAATGCATGGATTAGTGACTAAACTGTCTGAAAGTGTGCATCAATATGTCTGTTGTTGTGCAAACTGCTGCATGGTTTGATCAGTAGCTATATGAGTGGCTATATGGGTTATTGATTGGTTGCCCAAGTATTTGTATGGAAGACTGAGTGTGTGTGTGGCTGGCTGGGAGGTGTGTGACTCTGTCCACATCAATGTGTACTTGTATCAGTAATTGTATAAGAGAGTAAGTATGTGTTAGTATATGTTTGAATAAATAAGGTGTTCTGTGTTTAACTGTATAGATGAGGAAATCGAAGTGTGATTGATTATTTACAGGACTGACTAGGTGTGTGAGTAACTCTATGGATGAGTGGCAGTGTTTGAGTGTCTGCATAGGTGTATGAGTGCATATGATAGTGTTGTAATAATGAGTGACTGTATGTATGAGTGATTGTATGGGTGAATGAGTGAATGTGTGTGTAGACGTAGGAATCAGTGAGTGCGTATGTAGTAACTGGTATTGGTATGTCAATGGTTCAAAAAATGAAACTCTGTATTTAACACTGGGTGTAACAGAGGTTATTTTAGAGTGTGGGGAGGTGCATTGTATTATCACTTCAATTATATCATCAGTGACATGATTATTGATGTCAAATGAGATGTCATCAGTGATGTGATCAGTGATGTCAATTGAGATGTCATTAGTGATGTCATCAGTAATGCCATTTGAGATATCATCAGTGATGTCATTTGAGATGTCATCAGTGATGTCATCAGTGATGTCATTTGAGATGTCATCAGTGATGTCATCAGTGATGTCACGGACCACGTCATGAATGATGTAATATGTGACATCATCAGCAGTGGATTGCGGGTGCGCGATATATAGTTATTGCAACTAACTATATATGCGAATTTCTATGGTTTTGTGCGAGTAAAATGAGGTTTTGTAAATGCTAATTCCTAACTATATATGGTCTATAACCTATGATTTTTTCATTGAATTTTCAAGGGTTTGTAAATGCTAATTCCTAACTATATATGGTCTATAACCTATGGTTTTTTCAGTGAATTTCAATGGTTTTTTAATAGCAAATATCAAAAGCTGTCAAATGTCAAGTACGTGATAGGTAAAAACATTTTCGTGTTTATGCACGCTGATGTGCTTTGAACGCTGCCCCCCCCCCTCTTTTCTCTTAGTAGTACTCTCTCTTTACAGATAGTGAAGGGTAGTTAACGCAGGCCTTTGCCCCCGTTGTAATCCGTCGTGCCTGTTTGTCTCTCCATTTTATTGGTTGTTATCCAAGCATTTACTGTTTTAGAATTGATTCTCTTTGGTTCATTCTCTATTTACAAACAAGCACAGAGTCGCAATACTCTGTTTAGTCTTTGCAGATAGTGAAAAATCGTGTAAAAAAACAAAAGTAATTGAGCAAAATCAGTAGGCCACTAATAGGATCTCTTTTTGACCTCGCTAAAATAGAAACATTAGGAACAACCCTTCATGAGAAATACGAAACTAGTGAGATGAACTGAGCTCCACACCATGATGGCTGCAAGACAGCTCGGCTCCGCCACCCACCCAGCCCAAAATAACGATAAACTCTATGCAAATATTATAAATATATACAATACACCAGCAAAGTAACAGGGTAAAACATTTTATTAAATAACTATTTACATAACTATTTTATACTTTTTGTTGCCTGATCCGGCTAGCTCAATCGATCGAGCATTAAACTCATGCACTCTGATAGCAAGCGTTGCTGCAGATGCTATGCAGACAAAAACTGGTTTTCAGTTTGTACATTCTTCAAGATTTTTCCATCCAAGGCTGGTTGAGAGTTTGTAGAACGATGGCTTCAGATTTTCAACATACGGTGTGGTGGCGCGGACTGGGAGGGGGCGCTTGGCTCCTGCCCCCTCCCCAAGTCGTGTTGCCCTGGTGTGGCCTAAGATCGCCCCCGACATAGGCGGCCGGCTCCCGGGGTCCGGCGGAACTTTTTGCCTTTTGATGACTCTTCCATTCTGGACCTTGTCCCACAATCCGTTTGACCTGAAGACACGCTGTAGTGGGGCGCCCCTTTACCGTTTCAGTTGCCATTCCGCCCGCTTTTGCTACACTGTGCCTCTTCCGCCATTCAGCTGTTTACCGCCCGCTCTTGCGACTACAGCGTCTCGCTCACCATGTAGTTGAGTTGCTCCCGCTCTTGCGATGCAGCGATAGGCGGCTGCCACAGGACTCTCAAAATGGCGGCCGGCTCTTCAGATTTGGGCGTGGCCCACTAAAATGGCCCTGAGACACCTTGGAACTCGGATGCTTGTCTGCTAGGGCTTGGGCCCCATTCTCGAAAGCGTCCCCTCAGCCTTGAAGATTCTACAAAAGTCTTGGGGGCCCCCGACTCCCGCAGGCTTCTGGTGGGGAGCGGCTGCCATGATTGTTAATGGAAAGGCCACGACTGAGCTACGAGATGGTGGTGCTCTCATGCTGACGCCAGCTTCAGTCTGAAACATCCAGAAACACTGTAGACTACCAATTCGATCAGTTCCGGTAGCGCCCCAACGTGACCCGGTAGAGAAGAACTTGCCCTCCCCTCTTTGACTGATGGTTCTTGTTGCCTGTCCCTTCTGTTGTCATTTAACAGAACTTTTTAGACTGCTGAAAGGGGTTGTGTTCCGACCGCTGGTTGGTGGAGACATTTTGACTATATTCTGGACCTACGTTGTCGCGTAATGCGTTATATGACACGCCGCGTTAGCGCAGCCGGAAGTGCTCCGGTGCGCGAAGCACAGCTTCCCGGAAGCGATACGGGGCGCGCAGCGCAGCGCGTAACGTAAGCATAACAGGTCATGTGACTTGTTAATAAAACTTTTCATTGGTTCATTTTACTTTTGCTATTCTAATGATGAAAGGCTTGGTCATATGACCTAAAATTACGCTTTTTATTGCTTTCGAACATTATTTTTTCTTAAACATATATGTTATAATGTTCCAGGCTAATGTACTTTCCCGGAAAATTTACAACTGTCATGCCGCCTCCCGCCCCCCCCCGGGGCGCCCCACGCCGTTTTTCGGAGCAGCATTGTAGGATACCAAAACCAGTGCGGCAACCAGGTAACATCACCTGGGTGCCGTCCAGAACTCAGCACGTTGTGCTGCTTTGGGACTATTCGCACAAAACACAGCTACTGACCATTGTTGCTTCTTTTTTCAAAAAAATGTTCAAATGTATTTACTGTTTTTGTTGCGTTGTATATATTTATAAGTTATTAAAGTTTTATAATCCTACTACTTTGTTGGAGTGCTATATATTTTTAATGTGACACATAATTGTAAAAACTTTGATGTACAAAGAGGCATCCCTGGAATCTTCCGCTTCAGGCTCGGACCCACACACCCTCACAGTGAGAATGCCCTCCCCAAGCACAATACAGGATGGTTATCAGATAGTAGGAACGCGTGTGGTGTGACGGATCTCATCGGGTGGGGGCCTTGATCTACTGTAACTCCATTGAAGAGGGGTGATTCTTTACAGCTGGGGCCATAAACTACATCTGCAGGGCTAGGTGATAGCCTGGAACCGGCCTGGACAATCGGACACAGAGGAAGAGGAGTGTCAGAGGGTGCGGTAGTGAATAGGGTGAAAGGGAGGTGTCGGGTGGGCACAAGGTGTGATTCTCAGAGAAGAACAGCGCAGATGGGAGGAGGTTTCTGGCCCATGCATGAGAGAGAGAGCGGGGGTGACCAGTGCCTGGGGGAGATGCTTGCGAGGGTGGGGAGCCATGCTGAGGATCGGCGGCGTGCAGAGAGTGGGTCTGGTCAAGGCGTCTAAAATGGCTGCCGTGCTCAACAAAAGTGTGGCATTGCAAAAAAGGCAAGATGGCGCAGACAATGTTTATCAATAAGGATTAATTTATAACAATTATTTTTAACAAAATATTTACTCGCAGTGACAAAATGGCGGTCAACAGTTCCTGATTTCAATCGAATCGAACGTTAACAGACGTCACGCAGCAAAAAAAAAAACGCTCACGCACAGCCACTGGAAGACATGTATCAACATATATGAGCCTCCTCAGCCACCCTCAGAAAACATAAGGGGTCAGGATACGTCTCCCGTACCCCCTTATACCCTGTAATTTAATTAAACCGAAACACAAAATGGCGAATTCCCGTTTCGCTACCAGTTTGCGGCCCGGTTCGCGAACCGGGAAGCGCTTCTACCGTGAAAAATCAATTTTTTTTTATTTTCCCCACGGGACCCTTTAATAACCCCAACATCATTCCTAGGGGGTCAAGAGGGGTCTACCTTGCCCCCTTTCATTAAATTCCCCCTTCGTTTTTCTCCTCCTCTTGTCTCTCGATCCTACCGAGAGACAAGATGGCGGCCGCTCCGGACTGTTTAGAATGTTGACAGACACCGGAGAGCCAATCAGCTTAGCTTCGCAAAGCTCCGTTACGCGAAAAGTACGCGATCTGGAGCGCTATCCAGGACGCTGTCACAGATATATCTGTTTTTTAAAACGTTAATTTCTCAAAATCCACTGGAGCACATATATTGAGACCCAGCAAAGGCACATCGGGCTAACAGTTCCTACAATTTTGCCAAGTTTCGTGGAAATCCATTCAGCCGTTCGAGCTAAAAGTGAGGCCAAACGCCCTATGGAAATTAACATGGGAAAAACGCGTTTTGGGACGCCCTTTTTTCTTGGCCCCCCCTTGACAAAACCCCCCCAAATTTTCAGGGGCTGCTCAGAAACAAAATGTGCCATTTTCCTGAAAATTTCAGACGATTCCGTCCACAAACCTCAAAGTTATTAGACATAGAATTTTCAAAAGTGTCATAGAGAAAAAATCCTAACTATATATACCTACTGGCGACCGCCAGTAGGTAATATATATATATATATATATATATATATATATATATATATATATATATATAATGCCATCAGTGATGTCATTTGAGCTGTCACAGTCCGTGAACAAGGTCTTAGGGAGACTGAAACGTGTTGGTTGTTTGTAGTATTTGCCCTTGTAAAATTGCAAATTGGATTAAAAGCTGTTCAAGTTTTCCGTGAGTGCACTCCAATTTTTCCTTCTGGAAAGTCTTTTCATAATATAATACGGCGTAGTCACTGAAAAAAACAGCCGCAGAGCCCACCACCTCCCTTGGGCTTTATAATGTGTGATGCGGGCCACACAGACCATCCCTCCATTAGGCTTATTGCACACTGGAGACTACCGCCCTCCTGTGGCTAAACTAATAAAGATTCTGGGGGCACACATGGATTCCCCTGGGCCACAGGGATCACCACCTCCCTGAGGACTGCCCATACATACTAAAGAAGGGGGTCTTTGCTTCCCCCCTACTAGAGCCAATATTTGCCATGGGGACCACCACCACTTAGCTCCAGCTCCTGCTATCTCATGGGGTGCCCAAACTCAGGAGATAGCAGATTGCTTTCCCTTGGCAGAAGCTGTGACAGCTCCCGTCAAGCGAGAGCAAACACTAACTCCATTTCCAGCAAGAGGGGCCTTACAAACTGCTTCCAATTACTTTGTGCAGTTTTTTTTTTATCTGTTTGCCTGCCCATTGTCAAGCTATATAACCATGGAATGTCACTGGTTTTGTGAGATAGAAATCTGAATCTAACTATAATCTTCCTACAACCTTTGGCTTTTTCTGTGAATGTCTATATTTTTTTTTAATTCTATTTCCTAACCTTAATGTCCGGTACCCTTTGGCTTTTTCAGTGAATTTCTATGTTTGTTTAATGTTAGGTAAGATGGCCATCACAATGCACAGTGGAGGAGAGTTTGAATGCAGGGCCTGGCATGGCATTTTGATTCCCCCACCCCATCCACCTCTTCCCTACCCTCTATTGTCTGAGTCCATGCACCAGACCCCTCCTCCCTCCTCTGAATGGTCTGATGTACTTCCACATCCCTTCTCTTAGCATGATGTCCCTGCCCACTCCTTCTGCCCTCTGTTGCCCAATTCTATGCTCCATCAGTCTTCTCTTGCTTAGCCTCTGATCTCATCAGGTGCCCCTACTCTCCTTCTCCCTGCCTTCCAATGTTTGTGTACATGCCATTGCTCCATGTTTTTTTCCACGGCATTCCATGTATACCACTCGCTTATTTATTCTGAATGTTCAATTGAGCTGCCAATGCCCCGCCCAGCATGGCCATATGGTTGCCACCAGTCACTGACATCTCCACCCTTCCTGTCCAGGTTCCATCCCCCATCCCCTCTCTCCATGGTCCATTTTGCTGCCACTCCAATCTGCCCTCCGTGCTTTGTTGTGCTGCAACAGCTCCTACTGCCTGCCCTGTGTGGTCTGACCCTTCCCCTGCCCTCTTTATCTGTGTCCTGCTGCTACCACTTTCTTCTGTCCTCCATGGTCTTTTGTGCATGCCCCTGCTCCCTCTCTCTTCCCACCATGTCTGTTGTGCTGATGCACACCCACCCACTTGCCATATATGCTCTCCTGTGCTACCAAAGACCTTCCCACCGGCCCTGTGTGGTCCTGTTGCTGCCCCTGACCGCCTCCCACCTTCTTTCCATTGTCTGTGTGTATATGCAGTTATAGTCTCACTGATGCCCTCCAAGGTGTGTTGTGCTTCCAGTGCACATCCCACCTGCCTTTCATGGTCAGCTTGCTGCTCCTGCTCTTTCTCCTTCTCCCTGCCCTCGGTTTTCCATGTGCAGACCCCTAACCCCTCCCTCATGCCTTGTCTGGTGCATTGCCATGTCCCTGACCTCTCCCTCCTACCCTTCATGGTCCATTATGCTGCCACCGTCCCACTTGCCTGTCCAGTATGGTCAGCTTGCTGCCCTTGCCTCTTTACCCACTGCTTGTTTTTGTCCATGAGGCTGGCTTTGTCCCCTCCCACCAGGTTGGTGCCCCCGCCCACCACCCGGCTACCCTCTGTTATCCAAGTCAATGTTCCTACACCATCTCTCCTGCCCTCAGTGATCCAATGTACCTTTATTTCCAACATTCTGAACCTGGTAAGAGTGACATTGTGAAAAAGAAAATTAGAGAATTGATTTTCCTCACTGGCTTACATTGAAAAAGTGGAGATTCTATGCAGGAGACAGATAAAATAAAGCCATTTTGGGCGTAAAAACATCAAGAGTCTCCTGTTTGAATCGGGTCTGTTGGCATGTATGGTTGTATTCCACTGCCTCTTCCTTCTGCCCTCAATGGTCTTTTGCATTGCTGCAGCCTCTATTGCCTGTACTGCATGGTTGGTTTGTTGCCCCTGCCTCCTTTCCCCTGCCCTCCATGCTCCGTTGAGCTGCCACTGCCCCTTCCATCTGCTCAGCATGGTCAACAAGTTGCCTCTGCATCCTCCTCCATGAGAGAATCTTATTCCTTTAGAAAGTATTGTTAGTTCTCCATACAACTAAAATGAGGACATATTTCCCTGATTACTCTAACAGTGAAAAAGCACTGTTACATAATTTGCTATATTTATATTTTTTTATCCAGTTGATTACGAGGGCTCATCAAAAGCTGGTAAAATCACTGAAAACCAAACCCAGGGATAAAACACTGATAGCCAATCTCAGAAAAGAATATAAACAAATGTCATTAAACCGTAAAAATGAAATTAAATCAGAGGCTTGGGAAAGTTTAATGACTAAAAACGTCCTTAAGGACAGCGCAAAGTTTTGGTCAATTGTAAATAGTCCACTGTTCTCAGGGGAAGAGAATAGTTAATGGAAATTAATATCCCAGAAGAGGAGTGGTTAACACACTTTGGAAGTATATATGCAAGTAATGAGATATTTGACCCATTTGTAGCCCCTACCAGCAGCCCCTCTTCTTCTAGACTAGTGTTCAATGTGGAAGACGTGGAGCATGCAATAAATGAATCATCAAGTAATAAGGCTTCAGGTCCGGATGGCGTTCCTGCCGATCTTTATAAAAGTAACCCCAAATTGTGGGCCAAAATTTTAACAAATGTATTCCTCTGTTACTTTAGGGTTCCCTGCTTCTTGGGCCCACTCTATTATTATACCCGTATTTAAAAAAGGGCAGAGAGGCAATCCTAGATGTTATAGGTCCATTTCTTTAATTGATTCCTCCTCAAAATTTTAGGTAGCCTGTATCAGTGACCCGTCAAACACTACGCGAGGGGGAGGGGCCAAGCTACATCTCATCGAGGGGGTTCAAATGGGGCCCTCTACACTTTTCCCCTTTGTAGGGTTGGATGCTTGTACCGTCTTGGTTTGTGTGCGTGCGAGTGTGGGGTTGTTGCTACAGGGAAGGGAGTTTACCATGCCCCACTGTGGCATTTTTATACCATGCCAAATCTTATATGTGTGTGTGCACAGGAGTATGTTGTGTCATCTGAGAGGGTGTTGTTCGGTGGCACTCCAAATGGAGGGTCTTATATGTGCCCACACGCAAGCCTTGAGAAAGTGCCCGTCGAAGGGGGGTCTTACGTTTTTTACTTCTGAGGGGGTGCCCTGTGAAGATAGAGTGCCCCACCCTGTGATATGTGTGTCTGGTGTACTTTGTGCACTTTGCGTGGATGCTCTTCTGTGACGCTTAGAAGGGCGTGAGGGGTATAGTGTGTTTGTGTGTGCATTTGTATGTGTGTGTGTCCCTGTGTGTTTTTATATGTGTTTGTTACACTGTGTTACATTGGGTTCACCTTTTGCCACTCTGATGGGTGTGTGCTCAGTTTGAAGAGCCCCATACCGTGGGGTGTTGTGTGCGTATACATTGTTCTCCTCTGAGGAGTGTGTCATTATGTCCCTGTGATGTGTGGCGGGTGTTCTAGTGACACTCTTTCAGTGGGTGTATGTCGCGACTATCTGGGATTGGCGGATATACTCTGCCCTGAGTATGTTAAACTGAGCCCACGTGACTTTGTGTGTGTGGGGGGGTAGTATATAATATTCCCTTGCGTTGTTGTGTGTGGAGGAGAGTTATGATCTGCCCCCCCAAGCCATGCGACATCATATCGTCCCGAGGGGTGTGTGTAGGTGTGGAGGGCCAGGGTATTGTGTGCAGTGTGATCCTTTGATGCAGTGTGCATGCAGTGTGATCCTTTGGTGCTGGGTGAGTTCTGTCATCGGTCCCATCAGTGTAGTGTACACATTGCTGCTCTGAGGGTTGTGTGTGTTTGGGGGGTAAAGAGAGAGAGCTACACGCTGGGACTCCTTAAAGCTGAGTGTGTATGTGATGTGTTACCCTTGGGTGACTCATACCACACCGCTCTGAGTTGTGTGTGTTTTACCCCTCAGAGGCCTTGTGATATCGCATCATGTGTGCCGCGGGTATGTTGTACTTTCCTCTGGGCAGTGCACAGCATCGCCCTGACAGAGGTGTGTAATAACATTATATAGTGCCTCTTAGGGCGGGCTTGTATTACAATCCGCCCGCTGAGTTGCGGAGTGTGCTCTATTGTGCTCCGTGAGCCCGGTAGTAGTGCCCCCTCCCGGATGTGGGAAATGTGTCACATTTTACCCCTCCCCCGCCCACTTAAGATGTCCGGAGTGGGTTATCTTGTGCCCCCCGGGGTGGGGGGGTTGCAATGCGCCCCTTTGACTGGGAGTGTGTTATGTTGTCCCTTCTGAGTTTGGAGGCTGTGTTGTGCCCGGAGTGAAGCTTAGGAGCGTGTGGGTAACGTAGGTTGGGTACATGCCCCCCTCGCCCCCCACAGGTCGAGAGTGTTCTTTTGTCCCTTCTGAGTTTGGATCTCGTGTTGTGCCCACAATGAAGCTCAGGCGTGTGTAATATTGTGGTCCCAGAGAGGTCTCATTCCATGTCCAGGGGGAGGGGGCCTCGCCCGCCCCACCTGGCTTTACAGGAATAAGCAATGGAAGGTGTCCTCTTTCGCCCCCTAAGCCTGCTACTTTCACTAATGACTTACATAAACAGGGGACCGGGCTGGATTATCCAGGCATTTGTCCTGCCTTGTAAATGTTGTCAGATTTGTGTAAGCACAACACTAGACATGTGCTCAGGGACCCATCCCATCCTCCCCCGCACTCCACAATCCCTCTCGCACAGACATCGGCCCTCTATTGTGGTGGACCCGCGCCATCTGCTCAGAAAGCAGCAATGTCACAATGGACAAAAAGCGCTTCCAAGTAGACCCGAGGAGCTTTAAGTAAATGTTTTTGACATTTTATAAAGCTCTTCCTTTTGCCTTTGGGATACTTCAAAGAGGTACTGCAAGGAAGCAATGCCTATGGATGTCACTTCCATCGACGTTTACTCCTAAACTGTGAAGGGCACTAGGAGTAGGAAAGCGCTACCGGCCCATATAAATGGTATCAAGAGCTTTACAAGTGGATATAAAATAATCTGTTCATATTTGCCATCCAAAGATGGTGGGTGTACTATTTGCACCTAAACGAAATGTCGGCAATTACATCAGTAGACTTACTTTGTGCTCTAATTAAATAATGTATATGTATTATTATTATTGTGAGCAACAACAAAAAGCACTTTTGTATTTTGTAATTGATGGAGGAACTTGGCGCCTTACATAGTTCGGCCAAACAGACTTGGACTACAGACTTGAAACAAGGAACACAAGTTAGAGATATCTCATCCAACAAGGCATTGAATGGTGGAATAAACAACCAATCTAATGACAGAGAGAAGACCACCTTGACGAAGAGTTTAGGACGCAAATACGGGAACAAGAAATGTGAATTCCGAATTAAAAGGATGAGCAACCCTAACAGAACTTTCCAGACACTAGGGAAAATGACAGAGCTCCAAACACAAATAGGATATGTATCACTCGACTTATTAAACACCATGCAGGCGGTAGACAAACTTCGGGATATCACAGAGAACACACATACCAAAGTCAAACAAGTATGTGAACTTCTATACAAATCTCAAAGAATGAACAATAACATGGCAATGCCGTTAGCATATAGACAAAATCGACCCAATAGGAATCAGAAATACTTAACGGAAGAAGAAATCCTATCCAGTCAGCACTAGAGAAGAAAAAATTAAAACAGTACCGATTGATGTCAACAGAATATCTAGACTGAATAAGAGGAAACCTAACATTAACAATCTCCAACAAGTACAATTGATCACCGAATCGCAAAATCAGAACACAATCATAGCAGGGATAACACTAAAAGGCCTACTGCTAAACTGTCGGTCAGCAGTTAAACATGCCTCTGACATAGCCGATCTCACCATTAACCAGGAAATAGACATAACAATCCTAACAGAAACATGGCTATCAGAATCATCATCCACGGTTATGGATCTTCTGGTGCCTCCTCATTACAATATTGTGAGACATGATAGGCTAAAAAAGACAGGAGGTGGTATCGCCTGCATCCACCGATCAGACCTGGAAGTTAGCCAAATACAATCCGACCCTCTAGATACTTGTGAGTACCTAGGTCTCAGTATAATATCGAAGAAAAATCAAAGATGCAACCTGCATACCTTCTATCACCCACCGGGTAATAATAATTTGACCTTCATAGACCAGTTAATGGAGATCATCACAGCTAACTCTAACACTGAAATAAATAACATATATCTAGGAGACTTCAATCTTCATTGGAATGACAACAACGACAAACAGATCAACGCTCTTAAAGCCTTTTTATCTGAACTAAATCTCTCACAAGCATGCAGACAACCAACTCACTCGAAAGGAGCTACTTTGGACTGGGTAATTTCAAAAATAGATAATATGTCAATCCTCTCAATAGAGCCATGTGACTGGTCAGATCATCATGCCATAACCTTCATGATACCCACATGGAGGAAGATAAAAACAACACAACCTATGAGAAGCACAAGATGGATACGAGACTCTAGAGATGCAAACACAGAACTACTAATTGAAAGATGTGAGACAGACTTAAACCTGCAGAATGTGAATTCTCTAACTAATCACTACACTACTACAGTAACAAAAATAGTCGACGACATCATGCCACTAAAACAGAAAAGAGTAACACAGAAGGTTAAACACCCATGGTTCAATGGAACATTAAATGAAGACAGGCGAATATTGAGCTTGGCAGAAAGGAAGTGGAGACAACACCCATCATCCCTGGAACTGAAATCCCTCAGAAAAATCAGAAATGAATACAATAAAAAGATTCTTAACTCCAAGAAGGAATTCATTAGATCCGAATTAGACAACGCCAAAAACAGACCACGGAAATTATTTGAGATCTTAAAACAGCAATCAAATAAGCTGTCTAAAACTGCCCAAGAAATCACAAATACGCAACTAAGCTGTGAAGAATTCTCAAACTTTTTCACCGACAAAGCTAACACCCTGGAAAGAGAACTCAAGAATGCAGCAGACAACATGGAAATATATACACCATCATTGGACATTAACACAGCGAAAACGGTTGATAATTTGATAAAAAACAAGGCACAATGGGACACTTTTAATTTATTGGATCAGAATAGCAATGCCAAAACACTATCAGACATCAAACCCAATAATCACTACAATGACCCACTACCCTCAAAATGTCTGAAGGAAATCCGCCATACATTGATTCCAATATGGACAGAAATTGTAAATGCCTCCCTATCCCAAGGAATCCTCCCAGAATGTCTAAAAACAGGACAAGTAGTGCCGATCATCAAAAAACCTACGGCCAATCCAGCAGATCCAAATAATTACCGCCCAGTAACTACTATTCCTCTTCTTGCCAAGCTAATAGAGAAATGTGTACAAAATCAACTCAGCCAACACATCGACAATTTCTCATTATTGGATGAATGCCAATCAGGATTTAGAACTGGACACAGCACGGAAACGGCGATTCTACACATAGTTGATGATGCACTCCTAGCATTAGTTCACAATCGACCTTGTCTGCTTATCCTACTTGACCTATCTTCGGCGTTTCACACGGTTAATCATGAAAAACTACTGAACAGACTCCGTGAAAGGATGGGAATATCTGGTAAGGTGCTGAGCTGGTTTCAATCCTTCCTACAGAATAGGACCCAACGATTTCTGATCAACCAAACTTTGTCACCTTCAAGCCCTAACGCAATCGGAGTTCCACAAGGATCTACATTATCTCCATCATTGTTGAACCTGTATATCGAACCCTTTACAGAGATTCTCTAAAATTCTCGAATATCCTACCACATGTACGCGGATGACACTCAGATATACATTAAGATCACATCCCTGGATGACTTCAATGTTATGAATGAGGCCCTAAAAATGACTCTTGTATGGCTAACCATTAATCATCTGAAGCTAAACGCACACAAAACAGAATTCTTACTTATCTCGCCACAAAAGAATCAATCAGAAGTGAAGGAATGGTCCAAATTGATCACGGCACTAAATTGCACCCCCACCCTAGTTTACTCAGTGAAATCACTAGGGATCACATTAGATGAAAACCTCAACATGGAAGCCCACATCAAAGCAATGGCAAAAAGCACTCGTTTTCATCTGAACTACTTAAGAAAAATGAAACCATATTTAACTGGCACGGATTTAAAACAAGCTGTGCAATCACTGATCATTTCGAGGATCGAGTATGGAAGCACAACGTTGACAGGGCTACCAAAAACATCCACGGCACCTTTAAAAGCATGCCTCAATGCAGCTGCTAGACTTATCACAGGATCTAGGAAATTCGACCATATCACCCCTCACCTAAAAGCTTTAAACTGGCTACCGTACGAAGCCAGGATACAGCTAAAGATGGCGTGTATCACCTACAAAGCACTCCATCACAATACTCCCAGATACCTTGCCCATAAAATTGAACTATCTGGAGGAAGCAGACCAGCCAGGAGTGCCAAGGAACTGGTGCTAAGACCACCCTTTTTCAGGAAGAAAAAAACCTATGATAGGGCATTCTCAGGTGCAGCCCCTAGAATCTGGAACTCACTTCCCCCAAAACATCAGAAAAATCCCAAACTTATCAATGTTTAAGAGAGAAACCAAGTTATTTCTAATGAGTAAGTTCCTTCCATAATCACCTCAATAGGCGCTAATTCTTCAACTCAGAGACGTTTAAGATGTTCCACTGATTGGAGAACATGGAAGACAAAGGAAAAGACAAGTGAAACAAACATTAGAGGAACTTTGAACATTCCAATTATAGCTATTATCTCACCTACCTCAGAACACTGCCTCATTCTTTATGACCTTGTAATCGATGTCAAACCTTTATGATAGAATTATTGACTAAAACAGTCTAATGTAATCTCGTGCTTGTAACTGTGAAGCGCACTGATACCTAAGGGTCTTGTTCGGGCTATAGAAAACTGTACAATAAATAAATAAATAAATAAACAGCGCGTTAAAATATAAACACAAAACGAGTAGGATACAAAGTGTATTAAAATATATCCGTTATTATCTGTTTTTTCTGTGTTGTTGAAAATACGGCGTTTCTTAGATCCACGCTCAGGCATTCACTCCTACCAGCACAGTGTGAACTCACAGGTCTGTGTGTGTGGGGAGGGGGGAGGTTTTATCCCTCCTAAGGCTGTGATTTCTAGCTCATTTCCTCCGAATGAGGCCGTTTTATGGGCCTCATTTAACTCTGTAAAACCTGACCCCATCTGCGGGCGCAGCTGCAACGCGTCCTGGTTGGTGAGTTCAAGGCAAGATCACACCACCACCCAAGTGACATGAAGAGAAGCAAAGGCTACTACCAAAAACGCAACTGAATGGTGAACAAAAAAAAACACGTTCTGCAACGACCAAGCACAAATAATTGCGTGTTTCATGTTTTTTAACTGCTACATTCAGAGAACTGTGTTGGAGGGTTGTTCTTTATTGTGTTTTCGAAATAGTCTCCCTATACAAAATCAGATCTTTTTACCAGGTGTGTAGAAATCTAATCAATCCCGGCTGCCCCACTAACGCTCTATTGTCTTCCGAGAATGTCCCAGCCTTTGAGCATTTGCCTGTCAATGATATGAGCTTACAAACAAAATCCGTGGAGCTCTTGCACATTAAAGGGTGCCACTTAAAGCATCCTAAAGTGTTAACCAACACTCCCTTTAATGTGGGTGGCATTGCGGAATCTCCTAAGTAGGGGAAGATCAGTGAGGGAAGGAGCTACAGCTATAATTACCAGTTTCTCTTGCGAAAGCATAAATTACTGTCACTATCAGAAAAGTTTCACCCCTGCAGGGGCGTTTGTCCCATCCATTGATGCAGATGGTGCAGCGGCACTGGGAGATAGAGGCCTGAAGGTTAGCATCCTCTTGGTGCACCCAGGCTCACCAGTTATGCCCAGTTTTACAGGCTGGACATGTTGCAAGAGCTGCACGCGTTTTGTAAGCTCACATATCATTGACCACAAAAAGGTGCCCGAAGGGTGGGAAATTACCGGAAGATAATGTGCTCAGATTCAGGGGCAGATTTACAAGTCCCTTGCGCCGCCGGTGCGTCACTTTTTGAACTGGAAAAAGTGACGTACCGGCGCCGCTAGGACGAGTTGCACTGAACTATTTGCATGATAGAGTAAACAACCTTTCCCCTTTTAAGGTACAACGGTTGATGCACCAATTGTGAGGTAATTGTGGGGCACGAGTAGGCAACTGTTTAGTAAGGGTAAACCGGTTAAACTGTCCATTGGCCTCTAAATAAAAAAAAAAGATATTGGTGTGTGTTTTTTTAAAACATAATGTAGTGGTGGTGTTGGTACTTTTATCAACATGTGAACCATGAAATGCTGAGTCAGAACGTCTTGGAGGGGAGTCACTCAACTGCAGAGCACTGTCACCCTCTCCCTCCCTGTCAGCTGGTGTTTTCACCTTCTGAACTGTGTGTTATTTCAAGTATGCAACTCGCCTTCAACTTAGCGCAAATATGCGACCTATTGCATTGCAAATGCAATAGGTCTCGCAGTTGCAAGAGATTAAGCTATTGGCATTGTAAATGGCAATGCCATTAATTTATCTGTTTTCAAAACCAACACATAGATAAAAATGTTGTCATTTACAATGCCAATAGCTCTAACTTTTGCAAAGGCGAGACTGTTGCATTGTAAATGCTTGTTAGTAAAGAAGCAGCTCCCTGCTGCTGCGACGGAAAGTCTCCGCAGGACATGCTGCATTTTATGTTTTTATGTGGATTTTGTGAATATCCCTGTAAACGCTATCTGGTGTCACTTTTAAGAAAACTCAATTTTTGTCAGATCAGAACAGCTACGATGTATTTACAACTATTACACAGTGACAGTATTCTCCATGTACTTGAATTATTAAAATCAACTGTTAAGTATAGAAAATGCCTGGACTTGTAATGACTTTTTAATCAAATTCTCTGACTCTGTATTTATTATATTTAGGTAAAATCATGTATTTTCTTGTGATGTCCTTTTGTATTTTGTACTTTCTGTATACTGATATGGTCTATTTCTTTCTCTGTAAAGAACAATTAATTTTGTATTACTGTACCTGTACTTTTATGGTTTTCAAACAAAACTAAAATAAAGTTTTATTGATTGATTATCAAAACCCTGGGAACCACTATAACCCTGTGTCAACTTTCATTATGAATGCAGGTGGGCCCACTGGGCCTTCCTGCAACCCCAGGGCACAACCACCTCCCTGGGAGTATATTCAAATATGTGGGAGGGCCTCGCAGACCCCCATGCCCCTGGGACTGCCACCTCCCAGGGCCAAATTAAACCAATTTGGGGGACCTCGCGGACCCTCTTCCCGGGAACCGCTTCCCTCAGAGCTACTTTCAATAATATGGGGGGCCTTGTGGACCCTCCCACCAGGGGACCGGGGCAAACTTCTTTTTTTAAGTAAAGAGGGGGTGGACATGGGGCCTCCACTGCAGCTCTGGGAACTGCTACCTCCTCAGGGCACAAATGCAATAGTTAAGGGTGTCTGTTACGGACCTTCGGACTCTGGACCACTACCTCCCCAGGACAAATTTTAACAAAGGATTGGGGCCCACCTACCCTCCAGGAGTCCTACATGGCCCTGGGGACCCCCACCCCCTTGGGCCAGCTCCAGCAACATCCCAGGGTGCCCAACCAGGACCTTTCAGTTTGCTATGGCATGGCAGGAGCATCGCACCTAACAAACATTGCTCTGCTCTGGGCAAGCAGGAGCATTTTACTCTCACTTGCTCATAGCAGAGCACTTTGCTTTTACACACAGGGAGCTGCATATCAGCATATCCCTGTGTGTAAAAACAATGCTAGCTCCTGTGGCTGGCAAAGTGGTTTGGCCTCAGGCTATGGAGTCCCTTCTGATGATAATGGGCCTGGAGGGGGCCAGCTGCGCCCCCTCCCCTTTTAAAAAAATGTATAAAGGCCTGGCCTCAGGGCATTGAATACTGGGGGCCAAACTAGGCCTGAGGAGGAAGGCTGCGTGGCCTTCCTTCCTTTTAAATTAAAAAAAGACGATCCCCGTGGTATGGGTTCCCAGCAGCCAAAAAATGGCTTAGCCCCCCTCCCCTTTAAATTATAAACACAAAAAAATAGAGCCCAGCCCCACGGGATGGGGTCCCTGGGGTCAGAACCAGCCCCGAGTGAATGAAGGGTCAGGCCCTGGGGGGTGGGCTCCAAATAGTTCAGGCAATTGGGGGTGACATGCCCACCCTTCCTAAATAACAATACACAAATAAAAGCTGGCAACTTGAAGTGGACCCCCCTTTCTCCACTACTCTGCAAACAATGCCTCCTGGCATGTCCTGGTTGGGGGATAAAGTCCCCTTCGCTACTCAGGGTCCTTAGGTGAGCCCCACACAGTGGGATTGCTAAGAGGTAGTCAGAGGCCACACCCCCTTTCTCCACCATTCTGCAAGCACATCTTTCAGTGCACTGCTGGTGGGGGGAGGAGGTTCCCTTGCCTGCTGAGGTCCTCAGAACTTAAGTGGACTTTTCCCCCCAATGAGTAGTGTGCCAGGAGGCGCATTTGCAGAGTGATGGAGAAAGGGGACATGGCCTTTGAGGACCTCTCAGCAATCTACCTGTGTGGGTCTTACTGGAGATAACAGGAGGCCTAATTAGCCACCAAGGGCCCTCAAGAGCCTAGGGGAGTTCATTCTCCAACTAGTAGTGCATCAGGAGGTGCATTTTCAGAGGGGTGGAGAAAGGGGGTGTGTCCACCGAAAACCTCTCAGCAAACCCACTATGTGGGACATGCTAGACTAACAGGAGGGGTAGTTGGTTCCCAATGACCCTCAATAGCTAAGGGGACTTCAATCCCTTACTAGTAGTGTGCCAGGAGGCACATTTTCAGATTGGTGGAGAAAGAGGGCATGGCCTTCTATTATGTCACAGCAATCCTGCTATGGGGGACTTGCTTGAGGTGACAGGATGGGTAGTTGTCCCCCAACTACCCTTCCTGTTATCTCCAATAAGTTCCACCAGAGGGATTGCTAAGTGTTCTTCTGAGGCCACGCCCCCTTTCTGCACCTTTCTGCAAACAAGGCTCATGGTGCAATACTGGTTGTCAGATGATGTCCACTTTACTCCTGCAGGATCTTGGGGGCCACAAAGTTCTCCTGGTACCTCCTGTAAATCCTACACAGTGGGATTCCTGAAAGCTGGTCAGAGGCCCAGCCCTCTTTCTCTACTACTCTGCACCCCCAACTACTAGTTAAAAAACATAGAAATTCACTGAAAGAAACAAAGGTTGCACGGACATTAAGGTTAGGAATTAGCATTTAAAAAGCCTAAGAAATTCACCGAAAAAAACAAAGGTTATAGGGATGTTATATTTAGGAAATGGAATGAAAACAAAATGAAGAAATTAAATGAAAAAACAAAAAGGTTACAGAGACGTTATAGTTAGGCTCAGGTTTCACTCGTGCAAAACAAGGGAAATTCAGTAGTAATAGTTTGCTGAACTAATTATAACTTGCGCTCCCGTAATTCACTGCTTATGACCTCACATATTACATCACTCATGACATGGTCAGTGACATCACTGATGACATCTCAAATGACATCACTGATGATATCATCCACAGAATCTCTGATGTGTTCACTCACACCCGAATAAACCTTTCATACAACCAGTCCAACTTCCACACTACCGTTCTAAAAACCATTGACACATAATAACAGTATTTACACACCCACTCACTGATTCACAGGTCTACACACACATCCACTGACTCACCCATATAACCACTTATACACAAACACATTCACTCACATACTGTCAGTCACCCATAGAGCTATTCACAAACCTACTCAGTCACCCATAGGGTGAATCACACAGCCACCTCCTAACCTATACAGTTATATTAACACATAGTTACTCACCTATACAGTCTTGAGTCAAGCACACACTCATTCATAGAGCCACTTTCACAATCCCTCACTCTTACATACAGTAACTCATATACTCCAACACTGCTGTGTAGTTCCTATAGACCTAAATAGGAACTGCATGTTTAGACAACATACACTGTAGGACTGGTGTCCAGACAGATTCTTGACACCCCTACCGAGTATGTTAGCCTGTATGACAGCTAGCTCAGAGTGCCACTAGAAACCCCTCTGACCAAGGAGAGAATAGGTCCTGGCAACTATCGAACAAGACAACCCTGATCCCTCAGTATTGTGGAAACAGTGCAATAATTTTCACTCAGTCACTCGTGCTCAGAGAGATACACAGAATAAACGGTGGGGACGTTTTCAAATGAGTATTTGTTAAACCGGCATCGCTCTATTGTAAAATAGGTGGGCTGAAACACCCATTATACAGAAACAGATAAAAATGATTAGAAGCACTAACAAAGTAAAAGGATGGTGGATTTTTACCACTGTGCTAAAACAATGAATACAGGCAAGTATCTAAAATACACGATAGTAGTAAATGTTTACTCCTACGATGCAACCCTAACTAGATGTACCTAAGTGTACCTAGCATGTATGTAGGTGTAAAGCCAAGAATCCCTCTAGGATAAAGTCAACCCCCATTACCTGAAGTGAGAGACTATGGGACCCCGTCTTGGTCTCGAGATGGACAACCCGCAAGGGATGTCAGACCAGTATGAGGTGGAGTGTCTGAGTGCAGGAACCTCAGCATCTCGTGTCAGTGTGTCGGCATGAAAGTACTTCTGTACTCTGACTACCTCAGCAAGATATGGTGTTTATATACCCAAACTGGTACCCTCGGGGTTTTACCTTGCTGTGTCATGTGGGACTTAGGATGACTGAAGGAATGACCCTTATACATAGTTATTATGCAGGAGATGGTAGTCCTACTGAGTTTCCAGGAATCCTGATGCATAATTGATGAGGCTAGTGTTCAGAGAAAACCCTGTGTCCTGTAAGCAGTATTGTAACTAGGTAAAAGCTCAGTCCCAAGAACTATTATGTTGTGTAATGTTAGGGGAGAATATAGGTGAAAAGGTGGGTGACTACCTGAGCCAATATTGAGGTACCTATATGAAACATAACAACACTCACCGATACTGCCTTTCACATTTGCGATATATTTACCCATATACCACTGACACATCCAAACACACACTCAGAATTTCCCATTAAAGGTTACAGGGACATTAAAGTTAGGCTCAGATTTCACTCATAACAAATGAGTTAAATTCAGCAGTTATAGTTGAATGAGCTAACTATAAAGTATGCCCTCGCAATGCACTTCTTCGGACTTCACATATTACATCACTCATTAAAAGGTCAGTGACATCACTAATGACTTTATTGATGACATCTCAAATGATTTTACTGATGACATCATCCACAGAACCACTCACATCCCTATAGAACTTCAAATACACTCACACACCCACACATCCACTCACCTACCCATTTAAAGACCCATATAAATCTCACAAATCCATAGAGCTATTCACACACACAATGGTAGCTATAACTTCCCTGTAACCTTTGTTTTTTAGTGAATTTCTTTGTTTTTAAAATTGTATTTCCTAACTGTAAAGTGTAATTTGTGAGTGGGTGTGTGAGTGCCTGTATAGGTTGGTGACTGGACTGTATGTATGAGGAGCTGTATGGGTCTGTGAGTGGAAGTGTGAGTGGTTGTATGGTTCCGTGACCGGGAGCTTGTGCACCAGTGTGGGTCTGTGAGTGGTTGTGTGAGTGCCTGTGTTGATATGTGAGTGGGTATGAGGGTGTATGTGTGGGTGTGTGGGTGTGTGACTTGGTCCGTGAGTAGCACTATGGGTCTGTGAGTAGGTGTGTGAGTGACTGTGTTGGTCTGTGAGTGGTGTCTGTGTGTTTCATGAGTGGACGTGTAAGTGATACTATTGGTATATGAGTGGGTGTATGAGTGTCTGATTTCATCTGTGAGTTTGTTTGTGAGTGGTTGTGTGGTCTGTGACTGGGTCTCTGGGTAGTGAAATGGGTGCCTGCTGGCTCTCCGCATCCTGCAGGAGCCAGCATTGCTTTTGGACAGAGAGAGCTGCTAACAATCAGCTCCCTCTGTACACAAATGCAAAAAGAACAATTGATGGACAGAATGCAGAACAATGTCATGCATTCACTCCAGTACAGAGATTTTGGGCCCAAATCTGTCGTTTTTTGGCTCCCCATGCCATTCCATTATGAACCCAGGCATATGCAAATCAGTCTTGACCCTGCACCCAATGAGAACAGTCCAGTCCGAACTGCCAGGCCAGGTCCTCCCTGGACTGGAAACAAGCATCCTAGGACCGGTTTCAGGGTTTCACCCCTCATCAGCCAGAATAGCTTGACTCTCGTGGCATGGAGAGCACAGGACCCACGTCTGGGCATACCCTTCCCACACAGGGTGACAAATGCAAAAAGAACAATTAATGAACATAATGCAGAACAATGTCATACATCCCAGGATGCTTGTTTCCGGTCCAGGAAATAACTTGCTTGGCAGTATGGGCTGTACTGTTCCCATGAGGAACATGGTCAAGACTGATTTGCATATGGGTGGGTCTGAACTTGGGTGGCAAAGTGCGCTAAAGAACGATGATGGATTCAACCCAGATCTGTGAATGGGGGTGAGTGTCTGAAAAGTTTCAGTGCTCCGTCCATCATCTCCTTTGCCAAGACTGCTTATAGTTCCCCAGTTCCTGACAGCCTAGAAAATGAGCAGTTTATGATGTATTTGAAGGAAGAAGAGATCATGTGTTAAAAAATATTTGGGGAGGCAGATGGTATGTGTTCAACAACATCTGGCAGTTGCTGAAAAAGATCTCCATTACCTGAAACACAAGGGAAAAGGCAGAGCTTCAGTAATCAAGAAGAGAGCTGGTAGGCTATAACCAGAACAGAATCAGAGATATTACAATTTAATGAAACACAAACACAAACACCTTAAAATACTTTGAACATTGTGTAGACGCATTAATATACATTCCCATGGCCTATTTGCCCCTGTGCTTGCATATATAATAAAGTTCTGGCGCAGTGGCAAATGAATATACTCTTTTGCACGGAGCTATGAACCAAGATATATAAGGAAACACACCCTTGGTATTACGTTGGAGCAAAATGCACTCAGCACAAGCTAATATTACTGAAGGGGTAGCACAAGCATCTGCAGCCTCTTCCATAGTACCAGAGTTATCCTGATGCACAGAAATACACAACTAATAATGCCTAATGTACTACAAGGGTACATTGTGTAATAAAGCCCCACAAGGGAAAAGGTGCATTTGCTCATTTCACATTCTTTAGTTTCTTCAATAGGATTATTCTTTTCCCTTGGAGAAGCTACTTTACCTGTCACCTATTAAATATGAGCGGTTTTCCCTTTGCATGTGATTACTTAATACTCATTCTGTTCCAGGCTGGCCAAGGTTCTACAAGCTGTGTGGGAACATATCTAAGTTAATGGCTTGAGCGTGTTTACAAACATTTGTAGGCAGGATCTCTTTTGAATGATCGCAAAACCTCCCTTAGCCATAAAGTTGTGAATGCCCTATGAGGCAGCCTGAGTGAGGTCGCACAGCACATTCGATAACAGCAATAAATAGGTATACAAATAAATGCAGAAAATACACCATACATGCAGAATTTCTCTTTACGCAAATCCTATTTGCAATTGCAGAATTTTGTCAATGCCTGTTTTGTAAATTAAGCATTTGAAAATAGATTATTTGACACCTCGGGCGGATTCACAAAGGGTCACCGCGCTCGTGGCTGACGCCCCGTAGTCCTTGCGTCAGGACCCTAACGGGTAAATACAGTGCAGAGGTCCCGCCACGAGTGCTGGGCCGCCAACACACGTTCGGAGGGTCTTTGTGAATCAGGCCCCCAATTGGAACTTTCCCCAGATTTCTGAAGAGGACGATTGTCATCTAAACGTATTGCATTTTTACAAGTCTAAAATGAAGATTTCGTTCCCTAAGAAACATACACAATTACTTTTGCCCAATAAACACACACACCATATTACTGAGTAGAAGACGCAAGCTACGAATGTGCCCATATACTGTTTTTCTGCCAGGCTTTGCTCCCCAAAGAAGGATTTAACATAACAGACGAGGATCTCTCTCTACAATTCAAAGAAGGCTTAAATAATGTCAGCCTTTCGCATTAGAAGTATGATCAAACTCAGTTGCCAATTTTTGCAACACTGAATAAACTATTCCCTATTATAAGATTATGCTTAGACATGTGAACAATACATGTTAATGTTGCATTGGATATATCCCTCGAATTAATGTAAGTCTGGTGAATGTGTTTAAATAATAACAAAGCAAATAAAAAACACACCCTTGATTTTTTTTTACAACACTGTACCCTCTATTTCATGGCTGCTCATTTTGATCTTAAAGTTCTTTTTTGATTGTCAAGTGATATGATCTCTTATCCAGGACAGTGCTTCTTATGCACCTCAATGCACTTTTAGACAGAGATATAAAGAACTCCTTCAAATGTCCACAGCCTTCATGGTATCATACATCTTCAGCCTCAAAATACATTACTCATAGTATTACATTTCTAATTGCTAGACAAAGATGAATGGAAGATAATAACTTTCCATGTTTTGCTTCAGGTCTCATTTGAGTTATTGTTCTCATCAATCATAAACTTTGAGCTTAATACAAAATGTTGGCATAACTTTATCAATGTAGGCAACACTTCATTACTGTCAAACTTCCGAAACTGCAATTACCAAGCATTACTCATAGATTCATCACTAAGCTAGTTTTGTGTCTCAGAATTTCAGCAAGGAAGTCTCTTGTTACTCCTTTAATTTCTTTAAAATAGTTACACTTCATTTGTAGAGGCGAAAACATTGTCTCAGCCAAATACCTCTCTGATGCAAATTTTTTATGAACACATGAGAAAACCCAATTTTTCAAGCTCGAAAAATGTGGGCCGATGCCTACTTCCGCTGAGGCTCTAAACACAATACAAAAGGGCAAGGGGTCAGAGGGGACTCTATTCATTTTGCAAATCAGTTGCCACCTTCATTGAGGGGGTTGAATGGGCTTGGCTAAGGAAAAGAATATAAAACCTCAGTGTTTTCAAACAAGAAAGGTTGAGTCCCAGCATAAATAATTAGTGGCTAAATATGCAAGGTTTGATTACAAGTCCCATCTAATTAATGTGTTATCTATAATACCTAATAAATAACAATAGCCTGGGGACGATTATTTCTCAAATAAGGTAAATAACAACAATTGAGCATAAAAATGGGGCATAACATTCAGATGTTGGTATTTACCACATCTAAACCTGCATGTCCTGATATTTACCAGATACTTTCCACCCGATACATTTAAGCAGTTATGACCTTCTGAAAGTTATTGCAGGAAAATCCAGACTGCATGCACAATCTAACAAACTCATTATTCTGAAACTCAGGGAAACAGAGCTTTGCGCAGGTGTCAGAATTTAAAGAAGAACTAGTAACCAAACGTGAAGAGATATTAGGAAACCGAAGCTATTGTCTCCTTGATCACATATTTTAATACTAAGTAGAAAAACAATACATTGGAAGAAAACTGCAAAGTCTAGTCAGTCTATGATCACCCTGCATGTTCCGGGTTTATCTAATAAAAAGGTTCACACAGGTTCCCATCATTCCCTCTTTAAAACATTACCTCGTCCAGAACTACAATGGAGGCAGAGGAATTTTAAGCTATGCAGTACCAACTCTCTAAGTCTGATATAAAGTGCTGTAGACCGTTGTCAGAAATAGAATATTTTCCCAACTGGAAAACAACATTTTTGCAGACGAATACTCAACTGCTCAGTTCATCAATTTCCTGGTAAAAGGATGCTGGAACCTCACCCACATGAAGTACCATGCTTAATCATTCCTGCCAAGGACAAGTGTCTAATGTAGGCTCAGCATGTGAGAGTGTACTGTCAGCTAAAACTACGAATAAGAAATCAGAGTGGAGATAAAACTAACTACCCTAAGGAAGTTCGATGGGGCACTTGAGAGGCCAATGATTACCATTGTACAATGGTTTATTAAATAATCTTCCTTTGCACCTCCCTAACATAAAGCTATAACTATTAGGATCATTAGGACAATGTGTGCCATGATAATGTGTTGGTTGCTTCAAAAGGTCACCAGAGTAACCTTGCTTATTTGTCTTTCCTTGGCTGATTAACCAAAGAGGTTACGTAAGCCTGCTTCACGAGAAAAGTAGGAAGCTGCTATTGAGGTTAAATGACTGCCAATAGAGCAAAGTCCTGTGAGGTTTTGTGGTATCCATGTCATGTATCCCCAGGAACCTTTTAAAGAATACATTGAGAATTCTGCATTACATCTTACCTAGACATAAATTAACATTTTCAGACAAGATAATTTTCTGTAGCTTATAGTAATCTACATAATTAATATGTTGTGATAATATTAGCTCCATTTATTGAAGTAGATAATAACAGCAAGACACAATCCATAATGAATTGGACTCTATATAGATGGCAAATATGTAATAAATAAAAAAATGAGCATGTAAGATGTCCGCGCAGCAACACACCACAGTCATATAAAACAAGCAAAAAACATTTGTAGTTACAGAACATAAGTCTTATGAGCACAATGCATCTTCTGAAGCTAAACGTAACATACACCACACAGATAAACTAGTATAGTGTCACTTATTAATAACATTCCTTATAAATGCTAACATCTATTACAAAACAGCAACATTAGTGAACACAACTCCATGTTGAATGCTGACAGAGTGACAACAGTGATTATTTTCACACAGATCTGTTGTAACTGAATATGGAGGAGTTGCAATGTTAAAATAGTGTATTCACAGGAGTGAGCCTAGCATAAGAGCTTCCCATGATGAAATCTCCTGATAAGCTTTGCAGAAATATCCTGGATGTGGAATTGAATGTTGACACTCCCAGCAGATTATGAAAACTGGACTGATTGTGTGGTGATTGAATGTGCACTATTATGAGATGAGTTTAAAAGGGTGAAAGGATAGACTGTTATGTGAGGAACAAGTATTTGGAAGTTCAGTGCTGCTGGTTAATTGGAGCTGAGAGGTGTGCAGGGCACAGGAGAGCCCCTGAGATTAATGTCTGTGGATTGGCCAAGAAATTTCTCTCATATAAACATATCATCTTCTTAGTCATCAGTGGGTGCTTTTCAAACTAATCAAGGAAATGACTGTGTGTGAGCTCCTTTTCAAATAAACAGAGGCACAACTCATGAACACTTTACAATAGAATCCTATGTGTATTATTTGACATACAATGCTCCTACCTTTGTACAGCAGAAATCATAAACCTTTTATGATTAAATATCTGTTTAAGATATCATGATTACTATTCTACTTCTTACCAACAACAATGTAATAAAATAGAGTCGAGCACACGTGCCAGTACCCACTTCAACTATCTATCTGTGTCTGTGTATTTATTGTGTTTGTAAAATGCTGCTCCTCCGCCCTACCACATCATATTGTGCTATAAATAGCGTATGCAACCATCTTACCTGTGACAGTAAGTGTGGACTATTCATCCTTTTTAAAATTTCAAATGCATCTTCTGAAGCCATCTAATCAAGGAAATTACTGTGTGTGAGCTCCTTTTCAAATAAACATAGGCACAATAGATTATGCTGAAGATGTATTCACCAACCACCCTCGCCACCACCAAGCCAACATCTTATGTGGCATTTGGAAAAATGCTGATTCCCTATCTAACATTCATACATCCTACAAGACAGCATGAATACGAATGTGACATTAGAAGGATACCATAAAGCAAAGAAAGGGGCAGATAATTATAGAAGAAGATACCACACTGTCATACTACATAAAGTCGAAGATGAATGAGAATTAACTCTTGGGGTAGCAGGATGGCATCCTTCTTCTCACTCGATTTAAAATACCTGTGCTGATGCGACATTTCATCCATCAAACAGGTCTTCTAGAATCTATCAGTGCTGAATTGTCTTTTATCACATTTAAACCTGCAAACAATATGTTTTATCATCCACAAATGTCAGCCTTCGGTGATGTGGCCTATTATCTCTTTGTACATGGTACAGCAAGATATACACAGGCCTAACTGTATCAAGCATGCCTGCTCAGCAACAACTGTTCACCGGCAAAATATATTGTACAGATTTTATTCTACCCCATGTCTCTGCTTGAAAGAGTTTTCTTTTAAATAACAGTTTGGGTCTCCAATATAGGAATTAGGCTTTCTTTGTAGGTAACAAATCATTTGAACAAAAATGCTTAGAAAGTCAAACAAGAGATTTTGTAAATAATGTACTTAACTACGCATTTTTCATGTATATATATATATATATATATATGTATATATATATATAGTACCTACTGGCGGTCGCCAGTAGGTATATATAGTTAGGACCTAGTTTCCATAGGAATTCCGCAACATTCTATTGGGAATAACTTTGGGGCCGGATGTTGAATCTTCGCAAATTCCTTAAAGAAGATGGCCCGTTCCGCTCCGCTTCTTCCCTGAAAGTCTCGGGTAGATTCGTCAAGCGGAGACTGGGAAAAAAGGAGGGTCCCAGAACGTGTTTTCCCCATGTTAATTTCCATAGGACGTTTAGACACGGCTACAGCCCGAACCGCTGAACGGAATTACACCAAATTTGGCAAAATGGTAGAGTCTGATTCGCAGATCACCCTTTCGCTTAAATGGTATAAATCTCTCCAGTAGTTCCTGAGAAAATTATTAGAGAAAAAATATATATGTCTATAAGCGCGCACAGTGCGCACACCGTGCTCGCATCTTCCCGTGCACGAGCTGCATGCTGATTGGCAACCACTGTCTGTCAACACTCTAAAACAGAAATTGATGGCAGCCATCTTGTCCCTCGGTAGACTGAGGCACAAGAAAGCAGAAAAACAAACGTGTAAAACTCAAAAAGGAGGCAGGGTAGAAGCATCCTGACCCCCTAGGCCTGCTCAGGGGGGCCCACAGGGACCCCCGAGGCAACAAAAATAATTACTTTTTCAAAAATCGCGGGGTACGAGCACCGTACACGCATCCCGCGATTTCCCCCCCAAAGATTTTTAGGGGGGCCTTGGGGGTGCTTGTGGGACCCCCTGAGCAGGCCTAGTGGGTAAGGGTGCTTCTACCCTGCCCCCTTTTTGACTTCTAAAACTTTCCGAGCACAAGCTGCATGCTCATTGGCTTTCAACACTCCAAACCAGGAAGTGTTGGCAGCCATTTTGTGCTCGGTAGATCGAGGCACAAGAAAGCAGAAACACAAACGTGTAGAACACAAAAAGAGGGCAGTGTAGAAACACCCTGACCACCCGTTATTTTTTCAAATTACCCAGGGCAGGGCAAAATCGCGGGGGCATAGTGATAAAGAAGTGTGGGGGGACCCCGATCCCCCCTACACTGCCCCGGGAACCGCAGCCCCCGGGAAAAAGCAACGCAGCCCCCTGGCGCATAATGGAGGCTCATGGTGGGCTAGTTGGCACATAGGGACCCCTAGTATGGAAGGGAACTTAATCCCCCAATTTAGAACACTCTATAGGGCATGTTTGCACAGTTTGAGTTAGGGAATTAATTCCTGTTCAATCCAGAGTTCCCCTAGAGGGAACTACTCCAACAGGTATCTCCAGTAAGCGCCATGGAGCTGCGCTGCAGAGTGTTGTAAAAAGGAGGCGTGCCCTCTGAACACCTGCCTGCAAAAATGTAGTAAATCAGTATAAAAAAATAACAATTAATACATTTAAAAATTGTCTTTTAAAAAAAACCTTTGACATTCAATGAAAAAACCATAGGTTTCAGGCCTGATACAGTTAGTAATTAGCATTTTTTAAAAAACCATTGAAATTCACTGAAAAAACCATAGGTTTCAGGCCTTATATAGTTAGGAAGTAGCATTAAAAAAAACCTTGCCAATTCACTGGAAAAACCATAGGTTTCAGGCCTTATATAGGTAGGAATTAGCATTTAAAAAACCTTTGAAATTCACTGAAAAAAACACAGGTTTCTGGCCTCATATAGTTAGGAATTCGCATTTAAAAAACCTTTGAAATTCACTCAAAAAACTATAAGTTGTAGGGGTGTTATAGTTAGCTGGACATTTCACTCATACAAAACCATTGAAATTGCTCCTATAAAGTTAGTTGTACTAACTATATTTCGCGCACTCACAATCCGCTGCTGATGTTGTCACATATTACATCATTCATGACATGGTCAGTGACATCACTGATGACATCTCAAATGACATCACTCGGCAGAGACAAGCAACAAGTGTCGGCGAACAAAAAGGCGACGTGAACAGCGCAAAAGAGGCAAACAAAAATACGAAAAAGAAATCTCCTAGGCAAGAGAGAAAGCGGCGATAAGGGATAAAAGTGTGGTGAATCTATCAACCATCACACTCACTAAGGCAGAAGAACAACTGCTTGCCTTAGGTCTCAACTACTGCTCAGGTGATAGTTTCAATTATGCACGAACTAGGATAGACGTGTATTGTTACATAAGGAAATTGAAACCTAAAAAGTACTTTGCGCCTAAATCATTCAAAGACTCGGGTGATGACGCTCAGGATGAAGGAAAGATACCAGGTCTTGCTGCTTCTGACATTCCAAATTTATTGTTGGTTCATGACTTAATTGATGAAGGCGACAAATTTTCTAGTCTGGACGCAAATGTCGATATGGCGACACAGGAAAGATTAAGGAAAATTAACCACATCCAAGAAGGGGCTGGGATCAGCCCCTTTAAGCCCAAATCTTGTTTTGTTCCCCTCATGCCCAAAGACAGTATAGACGTGTTTCATGACATGGCAATTAATGATTTAAAAAGATTTAATGATAATGTGCATAAAAACAGAAAAGATAGAAATCTTTTTTTCAAAAATCGGGGATACTGTGATTTGGTGGCGAAACGTGAGAAAAATCAGGATGTGGTTATCAATAAATCCGACAAGGGGAGAAATCTTGTTTTGTGGCCTAGAAAGGATTACATAGCAGAAGCCCAAAGGCAGTTAGGTGATGTGAATTGTTATGTAAAATCTAATGTTAAAGAGTATGAAAAAGCGAGAAATGTATTGTATAAACAGCTGGCATATTGGAAAAGACAGGGTTTTATCTCTATGGAGGAACACAAATTCATGTGTAATGAGTTCCCGGTACTGCCGATTCTGTACCTTATACCTAAAATTCATAAAAATGTATTCCCCATACCGGGGAGACCGATTATTTTGGCCATTAACAGCCTAGGAGAACACGTATGGCAGTATATAGATTTTTTCCTACAGAGCTTGGTAAGGGAGTTGCCAAGCTATGTTAAGGATACTGGCGATTATCTACAGAAAGTAGAAAAGCTTGAATGGTCTAATGAATGTATCTTAATCACACTCGATATAGAAGCCCTATATACGAGTATAGATCACCAGCAAGGCATTCATGTCGTCAAACATTTTTTGGAAACCAGACCCAGTACGTTGTATGAACACAACAAAGTGGTCTTGGAACTCATTCATTGGTGCCTGTATTATAATTACTTCCTGTTCGATAAAGATATGTACAGACAGGTGAGAGGGGTGGCGATGGGGGCCTGCTTCTCCCCCAGTTACGCATGCTTGCATGTGGGCTGGTGGGAGGAGTGGGTCCTCAAAACAACCTATCAGGCAGAGTTTGAGGCACATATCACAACATACATGAGATACATTGATGATGTGTTCATCGTGTGGAGAGGGAGTGAAGAGGAGGCTTTGAGCTTCATAAGTAAGATTAATCACAACATCTTTAATTTAAAGTTCACTTCCCATATCCATAAGAGCGAATAGAGTTTTTAGATGTACGGCTGTATGTCAATAACAAAAAAATTGAAAGTACTCTGTATAGAAAACCTACTTCTGGCAATATTACCCTACACACCACCAGCTCCCATCCTAAGCATCTCATTGCTAGCATTCCCTAAGGAGAAATTCTTAGGTTGAAACGCATATGCAGCAATGGAGATGATTTTAAGGCTTGTCAAGATGAGCTAATGGACAGACTAAAAGCTAGGGGGTATACAGATTGGATTCTGAAAGAGGCAATGGACAAAGCCGCGAACAAATCTAGAGTTAGTCTTTTTGAATCCGAAATTGATATACCAAGGGTCCCTGACACTTTTGCTGCCTATTGCTGCCTACAAAGTCATTAATACTCCCAGACTTATTACGACCTATAACAGGGAGGAGCGGCAAGTGAGGGCCATAATTAACAAACATTGGCCAATCGTGCTTTCAGATAATGTCCTCCAAGATAGGGTAGTGAACAAACCTATCATTACCTTTAGGAGAAGTAGCACTATGGGCTTGGTTCTAGATAGGGCTTCGCCAGAAATAAGGAAGGTCACCACCTGGCTACAACCTATGAATGGGTTCAAAAAGTGTTCCCCCTGTTGAGCTTGTACATTTGGTCACAATATGTCCACATACTCTACTCCATTCAGCACCACTCCTAAAAAAATCAAAGAAACGTTTAATTGTAAGACTGAATGTGCTGTATATGTCCTGACGTGCACCTGTGGACTTAACTACGTTGGTAGTACAAAGCTACAGGTGCACGTCAGGATCTTGCAGCACATAAGGGCCGTTCTCCACAGTGATGTGACATATCCTGTGGCCAGACATTTAAAAAAAAGCATGCTAATGATATCAACTGCCTTTCATATTATTTTGTGGACTATGTGGCCAAACAAAGAAAGGGTGGCAACAGAGAACGTCTACTCCGGCAGTTAGAAACAAAATATATCTTGGAGTTTGATTGCAAATGGCCCAATGGTTTAAATACGACTGAAGATATGCACCCGTTTTTATAAGAACAAGTAGTATGATTTGGCGCAGGGTTCCTATGATGTTTAATGTTTTATTTTCATGTTTTCTGTATTATGACATATTTATGTAGTGATGTGGATAGGCTTGGATTATTTGTATGATTTCCGCGTAGCATAAATTTAGACTGTATAGACACCTTTCACGAGGTTGTGTCTAAGGAACTTCTAAAACACAAGCATAAAAAAGCAGCAAATAAGAACGTTAACTTTATCCTGTCCAAAACCCAAATGGACTTTATTGTCTCCCTGGCTGAAGATGAAAATATCATTATCAGACCATCTGACAAGGGGGGGATATTGTTCTAAAGGTGAGAGAAATGTATATTGAAGAAGCATATACACAACTGAATGATGTTGAATATTACTGTAAAAGTAACACCACAGAATATAAGGAAAGCATAACTAATACCTGGGAGCAGCTGGCGCTTTGGCAAAGTGAAGGTCTTATAACATGGCAAGAGTTCTGTTATCTCAAACGGGACTATCCTAAACTTCCTATTTTGTACCTTCTCCCGAAAATACACAAGGATCCCGGAAGACCACCTGGGAGACCCATTGTTTCTTCCCTGGGGATTGTGAATGAAAGTATTTCCAAAGATATAAATCACTTCCTCAGGGAATATGTTACCACACTTCCGTCACACATTGGAGATACAAAAGATTTCCTTAATAAAATTGAAAAGATCTCATGGAAGGAAGGGCTCACACTCGTACCTATGGATGTGAGCTCGCTCTACCCCATTATAGACCATAGTCAGGGAATTCTCAAAACCAGGGACATTGTGTACGTAGAACACACGCACATGCTTGGAGAAATGATGAAGATCTGTCTTAAGAACAATAACTTCATGTTTAATGACGATCTCTCAGGCAAGTGTGTGAACCGCGATGGGTTCAAGCTTTGCACGGAGTCTAGCGAATCTCTTCCTCGGGAAGTGGGAGGAGGAAGTTTGCGCTGCTAATAGGCTCGCGGCATTCTTCAGGTTAGTTGAGGTCTGGATCCGCTACATCGACGTCCTTTTTGTAGTATGGAGTGGTTGAAACAGGAAGCTAGAGAGTTTGTTGCCATACTCAACAACAATCCTCATAACATCAAACTTACCTGCAATATGAGCTCAAATAGTATTGAGTTCCTTCATTCAGATATTATGGTATCTGAAGGAAAACTGACAACAAGACTGCACAGAAAAGAGACAGCTGGTAACAGCCTTCTTCACGCCCTCAGTGCTCATCCTGATACACTCAAATGGAGTATTCCTTATGGAGAGTTACTGAGGGCGAGGAGGAACTGTAGCAATGATACCTTGTTTCAGATAGAACAAAAGGAAATGCTCAGGAGATTCAGGGAAAGGGGGTATCCTGAGTGGGTGCTTGATAAAGATGTTAATAAAGTAAGGGATACCACTAGAGAAAGCACCCATGAAAACAAACCTGAAACCACTGAAGTAGAACACGTTACCAGAGTGATTTCCACATTTAATCAAGAATCCCACACTGCCCGCAAAGTGCTAGCAGACAATTGGAATATACTACAGGCTGACACTATATTAGGCCCCAGTATGGGTGACAGACCACTGGTCACATATCGGAAGGGGAAAAGCCTGAGGGATATCCTGGTTAAGGGGGATATATAATCCATGAGAAATCAGAATGTACATAACCTCAAAGGCTTCTACCCATGTGGTCACTGTAGAGCCTGCAAAGTAAGTCAAATGATTAAAGAGGTAAAAATTCCAGGTTCCAACAAGAATTTTACCATAAAACAGTTTTTGACATGCAGTTCCACCTATGTAAACTTTGTATTGGAATGCCCATGCCGTTGGCAGTATGTGGGAAGTACTGTATGTATGGCTAAAAAACGAGTACAGGAACACCTCAGGGCAATTACCAATGTAGATCTACACTATCCCATTGCACGCCACTTCCAAACAGAGCATCAGTCTAACAATGCCCTCCTGAAATATTATGCCATTGAACAAGTGCATGTGAGCAAGAGGGGTGGTAATAGAGAGCTGGCTCTAAGGAAAAAAGAATCCAAGTGGATTATGGAGCTCGAGACCAGATTCCCCGGGGGGAACAACTTAGATGAAGAACTAGCAACCCACCTTCATGAAAATTAATGATAATGAGTGAGAACCTAGTACATACATACTACTAGAAAATGTGTTTTATGTTCTAAAATACTTTTAATATGCTGAATATGTTTTTAACAACCTTGATTTTAGAATAATTGTTTCTTTCTGTTTAATTTTTGCAGTAGGGAAGGAAGGGACCTATTCACCTTCACTTTTTTGTACTTTTTTGTTCCCCACCCTTTTCTTCATTGGATCCGAAATCTCACCACATAAGATAAGAGATTTTTTCATTTTTGGGAATAGGCACTCTAATTTTATTGATTTATTTAGATTATGTAAATATTTTTTCTGTGTTGTTTGGTTGATCATAACAAACCACAGAGGGGGCACTGCTATGAAAGGCCAAGTGGCGAGATCAGACTGCATGTGTCAGAATTAGGCCATGAAGAGGGTAGTGGGGCACTAGTCCTCCAAACTATTTATAGGTGGTAAACATAAAATCGGCACTAGACCAAAAGCATTAATGGATGTTTACCTAGTACATCACGCCCACACACTTACGCATTAAGTGTAGGTATTTCACAAACTGTTCCCCTGACTGTGCGTGGGAATGCCTTCCCGCATAGATGGTATTTGGATGGGCACATGACAGAAATGTACAGATCCTGGTTTGTGTATAGCATAGCAAAGCGCAGCCCATTAGTGGTAATCAATATAATATGCGATTTGAATATTATAAATATATTGCAATGTCGTATGTTTCATTTGCAGTGTTTTAACATGGCTGAGTGACAAGGTACATTGTTTCCATTACGTATGAACCTCTTCCAATATGGCGTCCACTTAATCTGACAGAGAGCGCAGATATGAAGTTCCTCCTTTATGTTTATGGTTTGTATTTATGCACATCCGTGGGAACTAAATGTATTGTGTGATCAAGACACCGCAGGGTGTCAAAACGCGTAGCGATATTACGGATTAAAACTCGGTGATTTTCACTTTCCTTCCGAGTGTGGAATCTTTATTTACTGTATTGGGTTGTTGAAAACCGGCGTGGGTACCTGCCGGAATTGCACCAACTGACCACGGGACGGATCCCAGAAGGACCCAAAAAACTTGCGAAATATATATATATATATATATATATTTAAAAAAGTGAAGCCCCACCACGCTGCACACGGACTGTCAGCACGCAGGATTCTGTGACTGGTAGTCCCTAATACAAAAAGCGAGCAAGGACAATCCCCAGCAGGTGATCCCACCACCACTAGGAAGGAGGAGCTTTTACAAATTAGTAGGTGGGTGCTTACACGGCTTAAGGACTGTGGCATTTGAGGGAGGCACAAGCCGAAACTGGTGATGCCAAACGTTCCTGATTAAAGAGTACTTGCATTAACCCCGCTGTGTCCCTCTTAATCTTCTTGACTCAGGAGAGAGTGATGTTATAAATCGCGCGGTTCCTTTGACGCCCACGAGAGACCCTCTCAGTGAGTGGCTGTGGAGAACATCGGAAAAGAACTGAGTTGGTACCGAGGAGTCGGAATAAATCCACGGCCCGCTACTGTTAACCCCCGAGGCACGACAAGCAGCTGAGAGACATCAGGCATGGACGGGGAAGAGAGACGCCGACACCTGATCTATGCCTTCAGATTTGCTACTTCGGAAGCAATGGCAGAGAGCTTTTTGGGACAATATGCAGCAACACATGTTTTAAAAAAGTGAAGCCCCACCATGCTGCACACGGACTGTCAGCAAGCAGGATTCAGGGACTGGTAGTCCTTAATACAAAAAGCGAGCAAGGACAATCCCCAGCAGGTGAGCCCACCACCACTAGGAAGGAGGAGCTTTTTACAAATTAGTAGGTGGGTGCTTACATGGCTTAAGGACTGCAGCATTTGAGGAAGGCACAAGCCGAAACCGGTCATGCCAAATGTTCCTGATTAAAGAGTACCTGCATTAACCCCGCTATGTCCCTCGTAATCTTCTTGACGCAGGAGAGAGTAATGTCACATATATATAAATATACCTCGTACCTTCCATGTTGGCCAAGTTGTGGGACTTTACAGATATAATGACACATTTGCTTTTAAGACCCGGATGATGTCAGCACTACAAAATGGACACCTGAATCACTTGATTTCTCGTATAGCTCACAACCGGACCACGCCCATAGCTCCGGAATCAGTTCAGAGCCTCGCGCAGCACGAGAATATGTCAGCCCAGCCCACTTCACTCACGCTTCCAGGAAAACTTAACAACAAAACATTGCCCAAATTTAATTGTAGTTATTTCTTAGTTCCAGGTCCAGATGCCAGAACGGCACACACACTCCCTCATGGCTGATATACACCCACTGTGTGTATATCGTAGCACAATTCTAGCAAGCAAGAGGGAAGGGTAATAGCATAAAGGAAACTAACAAATTAGTTCAGATATAAAAACTCTATTCCATTTAATAAGTATTCATATAATAAAACACATACATTACATACATCAATATTACATAAAAATAACAAGAACAAAAAAACAAATTATACAATTTTAATAAAATATAATCACATAATATTTAAAAGAAACGAGAAGTGGCAATCAATACTTTCGACGCGCATTTCAGCGTTTCAGGAAACGCCTTCTTCAGGAGCCACAGATCATATCTGAAATATACAGTTAATAAATATAAAAATACAATCAATTACAGTCAATTACATGGGTTAAAAAGTTGTCTTTCACTAACAACATATCATATAGAGCATAATTAATTTAACCAATTCAAGTCAATAATACAGATTGTTCAACAAATTCAAAGCAGATTCCTAAACACACCTTCCCTACTTGCTGTAGCAATGTAATATTTGCAAGACAAGGTACAAAACTAATCTTTCTATATTTGAGCAGTTGCTTAATAGCTAAATTAAACTGAATAGGGACCCACCAAAAACATCCCCAACCCAAGGATAGATGGTATTGGGAAGTTATGTGGAAAGGCCGCGGTCATTCAATCATAGTAGATTCCTCAACCCAAGGATAGATGGTGTTGGGAAGTTATATGGACTTAAAGTCAAAGCCATTCAATCACTAATTGTTAATAACTACTTAGTGAATCTTAGATATTGCCTAGTGAGTTCTAGATATAACCATCCCAATCATGTAGTACGAGGAGGGCATACTTACTAGTCAAAATTTCAGCACAATGTACGTTGTCTAATATATATCCTTTTTTACCCGCAGTTATTAAATGGCATATTCCTTTCATCACTAGAGTATGAATTGTTAAGGAAACACGAGAAAAGATTGGAGTGCTAGATGGACATTCATAAAGAGTTATTCAATTATTGTCTACTCTCCATCTGAGCACCACCGATACAAATATGGATTTTCTATTGAGAATGGATAATTGGATAAAGACCGTGCAGGTCTAAGCATAAATGTGCACACCTCCACTTGCAAGTGGAATTTCCTCTTTCTCCAAATTTACATTATGATATAGTGTTCTTTGACAAAACACTAGGAGGAAGTCGCACAAAACTGATTAAGAGAACACAAGTATAAAAAAGAAAAAATCGGAGTGCTAGATGGAAATTCATAAAGACTTATTCAATTATTGTCTACCCCTCCATCTGAGCACCACAGATACAAATATGGATTTTCTATTGAGAATGGATAATTGGATAAAGACCGTGCAGGTCTAAGCATAAATGTGCACACCTCCACTTGCAAGTGGAATTTCCTCTTTCTCCAAATTTACATTATGATATAGTGGGGCATATTACCAAGCAATAGCGATAATTATCGCTATTGCTTGGTTAGAGACAAAAATTTACCGCTGAGCTGCGGCGATTTTTACCGCAAATAAACCTTGGTATTACCAAGGTTTATCGCAAATGTGAAAAAAATCGCCGCAATGCATGAATATCGCTGAAAAGTCAGCGATATTCATGCATTACCGAGCTAATGCTCTTAGCCATGTTATCCACCTCTCATTGGATAACATGGCTAAGAACTGCTCAGGGCAGGTGTTAGCTTTTGGAGATATTTGTGCTTAGCGCGAATATCTCCAAAAGTTGGTAATAGGAGATAGCGATGTTAGCAACTGTTTTCAGTCGCTAACATCTTGGCACGCCCACTTTGCATGTCATTAGTGATAAATATCACTGACATGCAAAGTGGGGCCCAAGATGGTCGTTATCTCCTACTAGCTGTCGCTAACTGGTGTTAGCGACAGCTAGGTAATAGGGAGATAATTTTTCTCCGCTTTCTTGGCTTTTATAGCCAAAAAAGCAGAGATAAACCCCCTTGATAATATGCCCCAATGTTCTTTGACAAAACACTAGGAGGAAGTCGCACAAAACTGATTCAGAGAACACAAGTATAAAAAAGAAAAAATCGGAGTGCTGGATGGACATTAATAAAGAGTTATTCAATTATTGTCTACCCCCCATCTGAGCACCACAGATACAAATATGGATTTCCTATTGAGACTGGATAATTGGATAAAGACCGTGCAGGTCTAAGCATAAATGTGCACACCTCCACTTGCAAGTGGAATTTCCTCTTTCTCCAAATTAACATTATGATATAGTGTTCTTTGACAAAACACTAGGAGGAAGTCGCACAAAACTGATTCAGAGAACACAAATATAAAAATGAAAAAATCGTAGTGCTAGAGGGACATTCAAAAAGAGTTATTCAATTATTGTGTACCCCCCATCTAAGCACAACAGATACAATTATGGATTTTCTATTGAGAATGGATAATTGAATAAAGACCGTTCAAGTCTAAGCATAAATGTGCACACCTCCACTTGCAAGTGGAATTTCCTCTTTCTCTAAATTTAGATTATGATATAGTGTTCTTTGACAAAACACTAGGAGGAAGTCGCACAAAACTGATTCAGAGAACACAAATATGAAAAATGAAAAAATCGGAGTGCTAGAGGGACATTCATAAAGAGTTATTCAATTATTGTGTACCCCCATCTGAGCACAACAGATACAAATATGGATTTTCTATTGAGAATGGATAATTGGATAAAGACCGTGCAGGTCTAAGCATAAATGTGCACACATCCACTTGCAAGTGGAATTTCCTCTTTCTCCAAATTTACATTATGATATGGTGTTCTTTGACAAAACACTAGGAGGAAGTCGCAAAAAAACTGATTCAGAGAACACAAGTATAAAAAAGAAAAAATCGGAGTGCTAGATGGACATTCATAAAGAGTTATTCAATTATTTTCTACCCCCCATCTGAGCACCACAGATACATTTTGGATTTTCTATTGAGAATGGATAATTGGATAAAGACCATGCAGGTCTAAGCATATATGTGCACACCTCCACTTGTAAGTGGAATTTCCTCTTTCTTCAAATTTACATAATGATATATTGTTCTTTGACAAAACACTAGGAGGAAGTCGCACAAAACTGATTCAGAGAACACAAGTATAAAAAAGAAAAAATCGGAGCGCTAGATGGACATTCATAAAGAGTTATTCAATTATTGTCTACCCCCCATCTGAGCACCACAGATACAAATATGGATTTTCTATTGAGAATGGCTAATTGGATAAAGACCGTGCAGGTCTAAGTATAAATGTGCACACCTCCACTTGCAAGTGGAATTTCCTCTTTCTCCAAATTTACACTATGATATAGTGTTCTTTGACAAAACACTAGGAGGAAGTCGCACAAAACTGATTCAGAGAACAATAGTATAAAAAAGAAAAAATCGGAGTGCTAGATGGACATTCATAAAGAGTTATTCAATTATTGTCTACCTCCATCTGAGCACCACAGATACAAATATGGATTTTCTATTGAGAATGGATAATGGAATAAAGACCGTTCAGGTCTAAGCATAAATGTGCACACCTCCACTTGCAAGTGGAATTTCCTCTTTCTCTAAATTTACATTATGATATAGTGTTCTTTGACAAGACACTAGGAGGAAGTCGCACAAAACTGATTCAGAGAACACAAATATAAAAATGAAAAAATCGTAGTGCTAGAGGGACATTCAAAAAGAGTTATTCAATTATTGTGTACCCCCCATCTAAGCACAACAGATACAAATATGGATTTTCTATTGAGAATGGATAATTGAATAAAGACCGTTCAAGTCTAAGCATAAATGTGCACACCTCCACTTGCAAGTGGAATTTCCTCTTTCTCTAAATTTAGATTATGATATAGTGTTCTTTGACAAAACACTAGGAGGAAGTCGCACAAAACTGATTTAGAGAACACAAATATAAAAATGAAAAAATCGGAGTGCTAGAGGGACATTCATAAAGAGTTATTCAATTATTGTGTACCCCCCATCTGAGCACAACAGATACAAATATGGATTTTCTATTGAGAATGGATAATTGGATAAAGACCGTGCAGGTCTAAGCATAAATGTGCACACATCCACTTGCAAGTGGAATTTCCTCTTTCTCCAAATTTACATTATGATATAGTGTTCTTTGACAAAACACTAGGAGGAAGTCGCAAAAAAACTGATTCAGAGAACACAAGTATAAAAAAGAAAACATCGGAGTGCTAGATGGACATTCATAAAGAGTTATTCAATTATTTTCTACCCCCATCTGAGCACCACAGATACATTTTGGATTTTCTATTGAGAATGGATAATTGGATAAAGACCATGCAGGTCTAAGCATATATGTGCACACCTCCACTTGTAAGTCGAATTTCCTCTTTCTTCAAATTTACATAATGATATATTGTTCTTTGACAAAACACTAGGAGGAAGTCGCACAAAACTGATTCAGAGAACACAAGTATAAAAAAGAAAAAATCGGAGTGCTAGATGGACATTCATAAAGAGTTATTCAATTATTGTATACCCCCCATCTGAGCACCACAGATACAAATATGGATTTTCTATTGAGAATGGCTAATTGGATAAAGACCGTGCAGGTCTAAGTATAAATGTGCACACCTCCATTTGCAAGTGGAATTTCCTCTTTCTCCAAATTTACACTATGATATAGTGTTCTTTGACAAAACACTAGGAGGAAGTCGCACAAAACTGATTCAGAGAACAATAGTATAAAAAAGAAAAAATCGGAGTGCTAGATGGACATTCATAAAGAGTTATTCAATTATTGTCTACCTCCATCTGAGCACCACAGATACAAATATGGATTTTCTATTGAGAATGGATAATTGAATAAAGACCGTTCAGGTCTAAGCATAAATGTGCACACCTCCACTTGCAAGTGGAATTTCCTCTTTCTCTAAATTTACATTATGATATAGTGTTCTTTGACAAGACACTAGGAGGAAGTCGCACAAAACTGATTCAGAGAACACAAATATAAAAATGAAAAAATCGTAGTGCTAGAGGGACATTCAAAAAGAGTTATTCAATTATTGTGTACCCCCCATCTAAGCACAACAGATACAAATATGGATTTTCTATTGAGAATGGATAATTGAATAAAGACCGTTCAAGTCTAAGCATAAACGTGCACACCTCCACTTGCAAGTGGAATTTCCTCTTTCTCTAAATTTAGATTATGATATAGTGTTCTTTGACAAAACACTAGGAGGAAGTCGCACAAAACTGATTTAGAGAACACAAATATAAAAATGAAAAAATCGGTGTGCTAGAGGGACATTCATAAAGAGTTATTCAATTATTGTGTACCCCCCATCTGAGCACAACAGATACAAATATGGATTTTCTATTGAGAATGGATAATTGGATAAAGACCGTGCAGGTCTAAGCATAAATGTGCACACATCCACTTGCAAGTGGAATTTCCTCTTTCTCCAAATTTACATTATGATATAGTGTTCTTTGACAAAACACTAGGAGGAAGTCGCAAAAAAACTGATTCAGAGAACACAAGTATAAAAAAGAAAAAATCGGAGTGCTAGATGGACATTCATAAAGAGTTATTCAATTATTTTCTACCCCCATCTGAGCACCACAGATACATTTTGGATTTTCTATTGAGAATGGATAATTGGATAAAGACCATGCAGGTCTAAGCATATATGTGCACACCTCCACTTGTAAGTGGAATTTCCTCTTTCTTCAAATTTACATAATGATATATTGTTCTTTGACAAAACACTAGGAGGAAGTCGCACAAAACTGATTCAGAGAACACAAGTATAAAAAAGAAAAAATCGGAGTGCTAGATGGACATTCATAAAGAGTTATTCAATTATTGTCTACCCCCCATCAGAGCACCGCAGATACAAATATGGATTTTCTATTGAGAATGGATAATTGGATAAAGACCATGCAGGTCTAAGCATATATGTGCACACCTCCACTTGTAAGTGGAATTTCCTCTTTCTTCAAATTTACATAATGATATATTGTTCTTTGACAAAACACTAGGAGGAAGTCGCACAAAACTGATTCAGAGAACACAAGTATAAAAAAGAAAAAATCGGAGCGCTAGATGGACATTCATAAAGAGTTATTCAATTATTGTCTACCCCCCATCTGAGCACCACAGATACAAATATGGATTTTCTATTGAGAATGGCTAATTGGATAAAGACCGTGCAGGTCTAAGTATAAATGTGCACACCTCCACTTGCAAGTGGAATTTCCTCTTTCTCCAAATTTACACTATGATATAGTGTTCTTTGACAAAACACTAGGAGGAAGTCGCAAAAATTGATTCAGAGAACACAAGTATAAAAAAGAAAAAATCAGAGTGCTAGATGGATATTCATAAAGAGTTATTCAATTATTGTCTACCCCCCATCAGAGCACCGCAGATACAAATATGGATTTTCTATTGAGAATGGATAATTGGATAAACACCGTGCATGTCTAAGCATAAATGTGCACACCTCCACTTGCAAGTGGAATTTCCTCTTTCACCAAATTTACATCATGAAATAGTGTTCTTTGACAAAACACTAGGAGGAAGTCGCACAAAACTGATTCAGAGAACACAAGTATAAAAAAGAAAAAATCGGAGTGCTAGATGGACATTCATAAAGAGTTATTCAATTATTGTCTGACCCCCATCTGATCACCACAGATACAAATATGGATTTTCTATTGAGAATGGCTAATTGGATAAAGACCGTGCAGGTCTAAGCATAAATGTGCACACCTCCACTTGCAAGTGGAATTTCCTCTTTATCCAAATTTATATTATGATATAGTGTTCTTTGACAAAACACTAGGAGGAAGTCGCACAAAACTGATTCAGAGAACACAAGTATAAAAAAGAAAAAATTGGAGTGCTAGATGGACATTCATAAAGAGTTCTTCAATTATTGTCTACCCCCATCTGAGCACCACAGATACAAATATGGATTTTCTATTGAGAATGGAGAATTGGATAAAGACCGTGCAAGTCTAAGCATAAATGTGCACACTTTCACTTGCAAGTGGAATTTCCTCTTTCTCCAAATTTACATTATGATATAGTGTTCTTTGACAAAACAGTAGGAGGAAGTCGCACAAAACTGAGTCAGAGAACACTAGTATAAAAAAGAAAAAATCGGAGTGCTAGATGGACATTCATAAAGAGTTATTCAACTATTGTCTACCCCTCCTCTGAGCACCACAGATACACATATGGATTTTCTAATGAGAATGCATAATTGGATAAAGACCGTGCAGGTCTAAGCATAAATGTGCACACCTCCACTTGCAAGTGGAATTTCCTCTTTCTCCAAATTTACATTATGACATAGTGATCTTTGACAAAAAACTAGGAAGAAGTCGGATAAAAATAATTCAGAGAACACAAGTATAAAAAAGAAAAAATCTGAGTGCTAGATGGACATTCATAAAGAGTTATTCAACTATTGTGTACTCCCCCATCTGAGCACCACATATACAAATATGGATTTTCTATTGAGAATGGATAATTGGATAAAGACCGTGCAGGTCTAAGCATAAATGTGCACACCTCCACTTGCAAGTGGAATTTCCTCTTTCTCCAAATTTACATTATGATATAGTGTTCTTTGACAAAACACTGGGAGGAAGTCGCACAAAACTGATTCAGAGAACACAAGTATAAAAAAGAAAAAATCGAGTGCTAGATGGACATTCATAAAGAGTTATTCAATTATTGTCTACCCCCCATCTGAGCACCACAGACACAAATATGGATTTTCTATTGAGAATGGATAATTGGATAAAGACCGTGCAAGTCTAAGCATAAATGTGCACACCTCCACTTGCAAGTGGAATTTCCTCTTTCTCCAAATTTACATTATGATATAGTGTTCTTTGACAAAACACTAGGAGGAAGTCGCACAAAGCGGATTCAGAGAACACTAGTATAAAAAAGAAAAAATCGGAGTGCTAGATGGACATTCATAAAGAGTTATTCAATTATTGTCTACCCCCATCTGAGCACCACAGATACAAATATGGATTTTCTATTGAGAATGGATAATTGGATAAAGACCGTGCAGGTCTAAGCATAAATGTGCACACCTCCACTTGCAAGTGGAATTTACTCTTTCTCCAAATTTATATTATGATATAGTGTTCTTTGACAAAACACTAGGAGGAAGTCGCACAAAACTGATTCAGAGAACACAAGTATAAAAAAGAAAAAATTGGAGTGCTAGATGGACATTCATAAAGAGTTCTTCAATTATTGTCTACCCCCCATCTGAGCACCACAAATACAAATATGGATTTTCTATTGAGAATGGATAATTGGATAAAGACCATGCAGGTCTAAGCATAAATGTGCACACCTCAACTTGCAAGTGGAATTTCCTCTTTCTCCAAATTTACATTATGATATAGTGTTCTTTGACAAAACACTAGGAGGAAGTCGCCCCTTTTTTTATACATAGGGTCACATGTGTAGTGACGGATGTGCTGGATGGGTGTGGTGTGGGTGTATAGCAGCCATGACAGAGTGTGTGGCGATCTGACAAGTAGACCTGCAACTAAGAAATCACTATAATGGAAATCTGGGCTTTGTACTGTTGTTGTGTTTTCCTGGTAGCGTAAGCACAGTAGGCTGTACTAACGTTTACAGTCTCGATTAATTTACCACCTCCCCCAGGGGCTTTTAAATGTTGGGAGTGGGGTCAATAATTGTGTTGACTTTTCTGTTTTAGCGTGCAGTGCTATATTGTTTTATAAAATGTATAAGTCTTTAAAGTATCTTTACTCTTACGACGTTCAGCCGATATTTTGGCAATTGATTTTAAAAGTAATATACAACTTTTTAAAGTTTAAAAAAACTATTTTTATGATTATCCCAGATAATGTATTCCCTTTATATGCACATTAAATACATAAATATATGTTTTTGAACAATTAGAATCTTTCGCTCCGTACGTGTATGACGTCACGCTGGATATATTTATTTTTTTTTTTTAAATGAAGGGTACGCGTTTTGGGCGAAAAAGAAAAAAAAATGTGAAGCCCGCTTTATTGTTAATTAGCCTCTGGGGGGCCAAATACCTGGGGCAATTTGTTTTTCATAATTGGGGGCCTAGAGGGTCTCCCCTGCGCGGGGATCGCTACCCCGATCTTTAACTATATGTATGCGGGGGCTCATGGCCCCACGGAGTCCCGGAGACCGCCTCCTCCTCCATTCGAGCCTCCCCCGGGCCTCTTTTTATTTAAAAAACTATGCAAAAGGATTGTAAATGTGGTATTTTGGTTTTGTTTCTGTCTTGAAGAGGATCCATGGTAAATATAACGTTTTTTTGTACATCCACTACCTTTCTGCCTGTTACCATAGTAACAGTTCATGGATCACTTGCGTGAGTACAGAGGTTATAAGTTCACCACAATATGTTGCTAATTGAAATAGTTACTTTGCTGGAGTTTTATATTTATTTTTTCATAGGAACCGTTAGTCATAGAAGAAGTCACTGGAAACGTTTTGTTAGGGATTCCTTCCTGTTCGGGGAGTATTGGGGTAACGTGCTCCAAGCGGGACTTTACGAAGTTTAATGTTAATTGGCTGTAAAGTATTAAAAGTAGAAGATTTAGCAGTCATTGCTTGCTCATCTGTGGAACAACATGGACATTTTATTGGCTAAGGTGTTCTGAACACAACTTTGCTCCTTATTGTGTGGGAACGGTTCACTGTTGTCAGTGATATTGTGATGCATTTTCCAAAGGAGTATGGGGAAAGAAAGTAGTAGAGGGCATGTTAGGAACACTATTAACTCTGTACAGTGCCCATAGGGTGGTGGAACGGAGTTATGAGGGAAACAATTTGTTTTATATGTTTCAAGGGCCATTTATATAATTGCCTTGTGTTGTACAAATCACAGCGGAAAAATGACAGTGGTGTGCGCTGTTTTCTTTTATCAAGTTTGTAGGTGACATACTTGATAGTAGTACTATTTACTTATAATGTGGTGTTTACTTTCAATCAATCAATCAATCAAAGCATTTATATAGCGCACTACTCACCCGGAGGGTCTCAAGGCGCTAAGGGGATGGGGAGGTGTGGTAGCGCAGCAAAAAATTCAGTCTAAGTTATGAAACCGTTTTTATTAAGCAAATACAAATAAACTTTATTCAGAAACTGTTGCTGTATATATGAAAGGGATGACAATTAAAAATGAAATTTCATAAAATATCAGTTAAGCGTGGCTATGTACTTCTTTTTTGTACTACAGTTTTTCAAAAGTGTTGCCCCACATTCTTGTTGATGTAAGAGGGCATCAGTTACTTTTAGACAAAGTAGAATAGAAGTGCTACAACAAACACTCCTGCACTACATTACCTCAGATCAAGAGAACAAGTAAAACAGTAAAATATAAATTATTTCATATTATATAGAAACGTGCTGTCGTAGTGTTTACAGGTTGCAGACTGTTCTGCTAATAAATCACATACTCACCAAAGAATATGTAGAATGTTACTCTTATAATATATAGTACAGATCCTATGTATTCTTTAGGGAGAAGGTGAATAGGAATCACAAATAAGAATAGAAATTCGAAAATAACATTTAGAAATGTAGGGTTTATTAAATATTTAAAGTAACAAAGTATGCATGATAGCTATATTTTAATATATATAAAAATATCTGATCAAGTACTTATAAATATTTGATAATTATATTACAGATGGCGCTGAAAAATCTCCCATTCCTCTACTGTAGCAATAGGACAATATATTATAATATAACGATTGATACCATTGTTACAGTAAAAAGAAAAGGAAAATAAAGTTATGTATTTAACAGAACATCCATAATGAAATACTGTTGAAATATTGTAATTATTTATTGAACTTCTTTTCTCCGGGAGGTGAAAAAATGTGATCTTAGTGGCGACGGGTCATAAACTCCTCTGATATCATGACGCTGAGAATGTTAATATGTATATATTCTCACAGCATATGATCACAAGGGGAAAATAGACTGAAAGCCGCAAGCCGGTAACGTTGCATACTAATCGTTACTGTTTGTGACGATGGATTGTGAATTCCGCTAAGATCACCAAGACTGTTAATGTTATAATATACATATTAACAGTATGTGATCTCTAGGGGAAAACACAATAACGAGTGTAACATTGTGATGTTGATTGTAAATGTTTAGGGTTTGCGTGGACGGGTTAGCAACACCTCTCGAGCGAAGTACAGTATCAATATTATAATATAACAATTCACTATATAAAAGGTGAAAGGAGCCAGAAAAGGAGCAATATTTGTTATCATCTATCTGATTTTTAAGAACAAGCTGCTGACATTACAGGTAAAAAGCATACAAATGTTTAAATATTGACAAATAGCCACAATTTATAGCTAAGTACTATGCCTATGTCATATTGAAACAACTTACAACTCCGGAATATGTTTGTTGACACAAAAATGGAATCCGATGCTAGAGAACGGAACCTGCAACAGAGATTGGTGATTCAGAAATAACTTGCGAAAACGAAACTAATTGCACAGTAGGTGTGGTTTATATAGTTTTTTGTTGTTTAGTAGTCTATGGAAGGAAGATGTGGCTCCGCCTATTTAGATGGCACGTTTTGCAGTTTACACATGCTCACATTTTAACTGTTTTTCTTCTGCACGTGTTTGGAAAAGTTACAAACTGTGAAGCTGTAAAGGTTTCGATTTTGATAGTAACACGTATAAGGTATTATTATCTACATACGTTGGAGAGTTACTCTGTAAAATGTGTTCTTTGCATTTTCATGATTAAATGCATCTAAATAGAAGACGTATAAAAAAATATCGTTATCATTAGAAGAAGAAAAAAAGATTTAATATTTGTTATTTTTATGGTTCTTAATTTAAAAAATGCTAGCATTTGAAAATCGTAATCCTACCCTCGGGAAGGTGTGCTGGCGCTTGGGGCTTTGGGAAGGTTAATAAATAATAAATGCCCTTTTCTATGCACCTGCAAACTTGGGTCTTAAACTTTCAATTGCCCAGTCTTTATCTTTACACTTCCTCCAAACATTTTGGTACTGCTATTTTAGTATTGTAGTGAGCCATTCAGCAGTATACGTTTATGTATACACTGTTCTAAAAGTGAAGCTGCTATACATTTTGCAAGACACTCTCCTTTCAGAATTGTAAAAATTCAGCCAGTACCCAAGTAGTCATGGTGCAAAGTGGGCCTTAGGGCATGGACTGCTTCAAACTCCTATACACTATGCATGCACTCTTCTATGCACGAGCAAACTTTTCTTTTATAGCTTTTATTATCCAGTCTATATTCTTACACTTCCAGCAATCTCTTTTTGATTGCTGGTTCAATATTGTAGTGAGCCATTTAGCAGTATTTCCTTATATATGTACTGTGGTAAAACTGAAGCTCTTATAAATTCAGTCATGCACACTCTTTGCAGAACTGTAATGATGCAGTCAGCATCCAAGTAATTATGGAGCAAAGTAGGCCTTAGTTTATGGACTGCTTCAAACTTCTATTTGCTATGCATGTACTGTTCTATGCACCTGCAAATTTACCTTTTATATTTTGAATTCCTCAGTCTTTATCTGTAAACTTCCATCAAGCAACCTGTCATTCTTGTTATAGTTTTGTAGTGACTCATTGATCAGTGTGTAGTAATCCATTCACTACAATATTTGAAAGTTTGGTTGGGGGTGCAAGTAATAAGAAAGAGTCCAGAAAGAGTAGTATGTATATGCAAAAAGTGTCTTATTTATTCAATTTTTTTTTTCAAAAATTTCCACATTTGTCAACAAACATCAGCCAACGCGTTTCTCTCCCTCACAGGGAGCTTCCTCTGGGCTGAAATTCAAACATATAAAAAGGTGCATATAAATAACAGTTATTTGTAAAAAAAACTCATAGAACATATGCATTTTACACATTTCAAACAATCTTTATAAAAACAAGAGACGGCGCATAAAGAAATTGTCATAGACCATTACATTAAAAAAACATTTTCATTAAAAAGACACCAAAAACATATTCCACATACCAGATTGAATAGAAATCATCAAAAGAGAGGATGAGAAGAAGGTGATGAGAAATCGGAAAGGAAAGAAGAAGAGAAAAAAGAAATAGTGAAAAGAAGAAGAGAAAGAGAACAGGAACCGGAGGTGCAAAAGGATGTATAAACACATCATTAAGTCCAAAGGTGTATTTACATAAGGGTAATAATGTTTTGTCCATATTGAGCTCAATATTTAATGTGGGTTTCCTAAATTAAAAAAAAAAGGAGAGAATTTATATAGATTTAGGGCATATTGGGTGGGTATAGAAGGTGGATAGCAAGTCACTATTCAAATATCTTATACTAGAAGTGCATACATTTATTTCCTTCTCAACTCAGTACCTATACATTCGCTAAGTAGAGTTATATTTCCCTCATCTAGTGGCGCAAGTTAGTATGATAAACACATCAAATAGGGGATTTTTCATAAGTGGTCGATCCCATCAGGAAGTCTAGGTTAAAAAGAAGGAGGAGGGGGGATTTTCCAATAGGAAGCAAATATATTAGAAAATCCTGATATAGTACCTAAAGGCTTACCAATTGAATTTATAATGAGCCTTCAGAATTGGAAATGCTTGTAGTATACTGAAAGTCTAACCAGATGAATTGTTCTTGGCCCCGAAGTGGATAGATGTCAACCAGCCGAAGTCTTGGCTAGAGTGCTATAGTAAAAGAACATACAATGATATGTTTATTTGAAAGGAATGGCATGAGACCCAGTAAATAACTCACAAAAGTGGACATAAACCAGTTATTAATGGATAACGGCATAGATGGAAAATGCTATTCAAATTTTGTCCCGTACATGGTTAGTCAAAAGAGCATAGATGCATATTAGTTTCATTGCTAGGATCCTAATGGATTCCACCTAATATGTTCGAGAGTCAGAAATAAAATTGATAATATATTGGACTCATTTGTCAGTCATTCATTCTGCATAGTATGGGCTCCAAGGTTTCCCCCCAAGAATTTAACTGCTCGCTGGATTCACCCCTAGACCCGATAGTCACACATCTATTAAGTCAAGGTAGTTTAGCCATGTAATTTGGGATCCAGGGTTCCACCCCGACCCAATCCCTGAAATTAGTCCACCCACCTTAGTGATTTACTTCTGCATTTAGACCGTGCAGAGATACGTATTCAATCTCAGGCAGCGGTTTGTCGATTCCTTTTGTTGAGGGTCAGTCTTCTATGAATTACTGACAGCAAAAGTGATTCAAAAGAGGTCAATCCCTAAATAAAAAATACAATAAAACCTCAAATTAACACCTGAAATGAGTTTTGAAATATCAGTGCTAATCATAGTCACTACATGGTAATTCCAAAGTAGTGGCTCAAAAAGAACTACTCACTTGGTTACAAGGGATCCAACAGGATGCCGCCTCGTAATTCTTCCTATGCATGCGTAGGTTGTCTCCAACCCGGTCCCATATATACGAACCTAATAAAGTTTTAAGAGGTGCATATTTATAATCAAGTTTCTATCTAATTCTAGGATCCGCAAACTGAGGCACAATAATAGGATGCGGACTGCTCGGAGGAGGTGGTGGTGCAGTTGAGTTAGAAGGAACTGCAGGCTGAGGGTTCTCCTGGAACCTTTGTGATGCCATCCTTGCATAATTATTTGGATGCACATTTTTGGCATGGCGAACCATTGAGGCTCTCCCAAAAGAGTACTTTTTAGTGGGGTCACCCCTGGAAAGTGTAACCTCACAGATCTTGCACGTTACTTTCGGCACATTCACCTTTTTCTGTCCCTCCAGAGACGAAAAAACTTCCAAATGAAAGCTTCTTTTCTCTTTTTCTGAGATGGCTCAGTAACAAAATCTTCCTCAGGGGAATGTACTGATCAAGTCTCAAAAAGAGCAGCCATTGTAGAGTTTGGTTATAAAAGACTACAGCTCCACATAATAGATGTTTTTCCTGGGAAAGTCCAAGTAGGATGATCAAAATGAGAGGGGTCTTTCAACAGTTGGATTTGGAAGTATTATGAACCAATCAAAACTCTCCTTTTATGGTCACATGACTTTGCATACGCTTACAGTGCTCTTACAGTGCTCTTAGGATGCGAGTACGTACGACGTACCTCTGCGACTTGCGTAATTGCTTTAAAAGTAATTATCACTTATTAAAAGTTTAAAAGAAACTATTTTCATGATTGTCCTAGGTAATGTCTTCCCTTAATATGTACTTAAATAGATAAATATATGTTTTTGAACAATTAGAAACTTTTGCGCCGTACGCTTACGGGGAGCCATACCTGACGTCACACAGAAGTGTTGATGTGGTGCGCAAGGTCAAAGCGTATCCGTAATGAGTGTGTGGCTACTCGCAGAGGCCCATTTACCATACAAAGTGCGGTACAATCTTTGTAGGCGTACGGTGCGATTACCCCAAAAATATGAAAATGGAATTATACAGATTTTAATTGTAAAAAATTGAAAAAATATATATTTTATAACAAAAATTGGGATTTAGTTTTGTTATTATTTTACATTAAGAATTTGAAATATAATTTAAAAACTAAAATAAATATAATTTTTTTTAATAAAAATGAAAGAAATTAGTATAAAAAGAAAGAAATATAATCATTTATACATTTAAAAATTATCATTTACAAAACCTTTGAAATTCACTGAAAAAACTATAGGTTTTAGCCACGTTATAGTTAGGAATTAGCTTTTAAAAAACCTTGCAAATTCACTAAAAAAACCATAGGTTTCACACACGTTATAGTTCGCTGGAGATTTCACTCATACAAAACCATTGAAATTCCCCTGTTATAGTTAGTTCAGCTAACTATAACTTGCGCACCCACATTGCACTGCTGATGACGTCACATACTACATCACTCATGACATGGTCAGTGACATCACTCATGACATCACTGATGGCATCTCAAATGACATCACTGATTACAACACTGATGACATCATCCAGTGAATGCGTGTTTTTCTGAAATTTAAATATGTTTTAAATATGTATATGTCAAGGTCGATGGAAGAATAAATGGGTAAATAAGTGTTTAAATGTTTTTTTTTTTGGTAAAATGTATTGTATAACTGACACGGAGAGGCTTTTACCTGTTTTTTCATTTATTTATTAATTAAATTGGACCGCATTTAGTGGTCGTGGCATACAATGATAGTTCATGGCATGCTGGATGTTGTAGTTCCACAGGTAGGTACAATGCATTTCCTGTAGTAGGCTCCGTGTTCCTGCATGATCTTGAAGCCTAATTTAAAAAACCTTTAAGTAGGAAAGGACTCCTAAAATGGTGGGCTATATTTGGCATTGAACAGCGTGCTTAGGATGAAAACATTGTCCTCCCCAACCTGTGGAACTATAACATCCATCATCCCATGAAGCCATGAACTATCATTGTATGCAGAGAACATACATAAGATGCAATGTTTAAACCCAGTAGCTTGCCTGTGAATAAAATTGTTTCTTGGAACAAGTGCTAACTATCCCCGCTTTGTAAAACATAAAAGACACCTCCTCCTGTTTTTAGTTGCCCCTCTCCAAAAACCGGGACATGAGCTAAATTTCTTGAAATCTGTCTGGAGAGCTGGTGAAAAACGAGAATCGTCCTTGCAAATCCAGGACGCCTGGTCACCCTACTAAGGGGGAAAATGAAGTTGCAGTTAGCATGCTCCTGGCTCACCACTCATACTCTCAGTGTGAGAGTTGTGAGCATAGTTTTGGTCTCAGAGGGATTGGAAAGGCATAGAGAGTGGTGGTTGGTCGTTGACGAGGTAATTGTTTTTCAGTTTGGGTTACACAGAGGGCGATGGAGGTAGGTGACAGGAGGCCAGGTATTATTTAAACTATATGTAGTGGTGAGATGGAGGAAGTTTATTTTCAGAGGGTACTTGTGGGTGGGTGCCAGAAGGCCAGGTGTTTTTGTTAAATGTTTTCACATGTTATATATGTCTCCCTGAATCTCATCTGTGTATGTGTTGCGTGCAGGAGAAGATGGGTATGGGGGTACCCAACATACCAATACCGATGGATAAAATGTGACTAGGAACTAACATCACAGCAATGCTGATGGGTCATATATGAATAATGGTAGTGTTTTTCACCTCAGGATCCTAAGTGACATCATCCTCCCTATGTGAAGGGCAGTTACTTCAGGACTGGAAACATGTAATGGTCCTCCCTTTCCTTAAAAAAAACTCAGCTTGGACCATGCCATTTGGTGCAATTTTAGACCTATCAACCTGCTTCCCATTGTTTTTCAAAATACTAGAAAAATATGCACATTTTCAGCTTACCTCATTTGTGGAAACCCAGGGTGCCCTCTCCCATCCCATTCTGGTTTCCAAGTAGGGCACAATACCAAAACTGCCCTTTTGGGTATCACAGAACATGTAAGATGACTCGTGGACATGGTAAGTTAGTGTCTTAGGTGTGGCCCTTTTCCGGGTGGTTGGTCAACATGTTTCTTCGTAATTCTACAAGTCTAAAGGTGATTCGTCCGGACCTAAAGGTAAAAAACTATCTACACTAAGGTGGACTGAAAATCTATAATGAATTCATGTTCGGGATTTAAGCCACCATGACTTACTCTGTCTAATGGCTGGTAGTACTGGTTCTACCCTAATTGGAATATATAACTGCTTCAGATGCATTCCTCTGTGCATCAAGACAACTGTTGGTCAGGGGTGGGCAGCACGGCTCGTGGGTGGGGGGGCATGGAGGACAGGGATGGGGCACTGGCTTCTTTTAAAATAAATAAATAAAAAGAGCTTACCTTGCTGCCGGGTACCTCATCTTCTCTCCTGCTCACTTGTGTCCGTCTCTAGGTGGAAACAGAAAGCAAGTAGTCAGCCTCCCACCCCTTGGCCCATCACAACACTGCAGAATAGCATTGTGATTGGTCTGAGCACCTGCAGCCTGCATGGAGAACAGGGGAGTGCGCATGACTGTTTTTGCGGCCCGGGAGGGCTGACCAAACAGTCATTCTGTGCATGAGTGCACTGTCTGCTTTGGCAATTACACTAATGTTGAAACAACCTACGCCCCAGACCTTAGTTCTTAGTTACCTTGAAAGTTCTGTAAATCTACCCACAGTATGTAACTTCCTGAGCTGGAATGTTGCAGGTCTCAGTTCAAAGTTATGCTCGCCCAAATGGAACACTTTTGTAAAGTTATATGACATCTGTGCTTTCCAAGAGACCTGGGCAGAAACACCCTTGTTTTTGATGGGTACCTGAATTTTTCCATAGCAGCTGAAAGGGAAGGGAAGGGTAGGCCCTCGGGGGGGTTAACGATCTGGATTCGTCAAGAGTTTAAAGTTAACATCCAGGTTCTTTAAACCGAGAATAAGGACATTCAAGCGATTAAAATAATCACCAATGACTATTTATCAATTGTGTTATTTAATATCTACGTCAGGGGCACAAGGGGAAAAAGATCAAGAGTTTTAGCGCTCTGGAAGAGCTCCTTGATACACTACCTGACTCTTCTAAGGTAATAATTTCGGGTGATTTTAATACAACGTTTGAACCCCTTACCGTAGAATATGCCCACTGGAATGAGGTAGATGACAGGAACTGGGGTTTTCCACCGCTTGAGTTGCAGCCTATTAGGAAGTGGACCGATGTGGCTATCCAATTAAACAGCATTTGTATGGAACAAGGCCTAAGAGCTTTGAATGGGCGCACCAAATCAGACAGGATAGGAGCAAATACGTTCAACAATGGGCACTTTGTGAGTAGAATTGATCATTTTATGGTAAGCCTGAGTCTGTGGTATTTGGTAGAGGATATGAAGGTCACTGATAGGTTGGAAAGTGACCATAACCCGCTTTGTTGTTCCCTGTTTCTGATTTGCCATCCTTCAGACGTACATATAACGGATAGGAATCACATTGGCGAGGTTGTCCCCACGAATGATCTGAGGAGACTTAAGTGGGTACAGGTAAAAGAAGCCCCAACTTTGCTAGATAATATAGGGCAGAGCCTGGAACTCGCTACTAAAGATCTTGAGGCTTGTGTATCTCAGATAGGAGATCATAATAGAACAGTGAGTACTCATACTGCCTTTTTTAATCTTTTGCGCTCATACTTTGAGAAGAAGGGAAAGAAGCCTAAGGCACCTGCCCGGAAAGAGGGTCGCTGATACAATGATGAATGCCGGGCGGCACGTTTGGCCCTTGGGAAAGCCATTACAGGGGGCGTCCCATCAAAGGTCCGGGAAATGAGAACATTTTATAAGGCTAAGCAAGTAAAGACCAAGAAAGCCTGGGATGTTAAAAGGTGTCAGGATTTGAGGGACGCATGCACCTCGAAAGATCCAAAGAAGTTTTGGAACATTTAAAAATGGTCTACCGGGGGTCAAGCTGAGTGCCCCCAAAATCAAGTTAATCACTTTAAGCCCCAATATGCTTTTACCCCTCTAGTGGGGGAATTCGCACTTACAAATTTGATGTATTCAGGTGAAACCTTTGCCATGAGGGAAGTTGAGGCAGCATTGAACTCAATCTTATTGGGGAAAGCACCTGGGCCCGACGGGGTCCCGGGCGATATTTTTTTACACGACACACCAAGTTGGAGCCGATATATTCTCCTGCTATCTAATGTGATTGCACAAGGGGCCCCGATTACCACGTCTTGGAAAAGTGCAGAAATCATCCCTGTCTATAAAAAAGGTGATAAAGCATGCCCGGAGAACTATAGGTATATTAGCCTAATCGACTGCTTTCAGAAAATAATTGGTAGGATGGTGTTAAATAGATTACAGGGGTGGATTGAGGAGTCCGGAGTTCTATCTCCATTGAAAACTGGATTCCGAGCAGCTACAAGCACCATCGACCAGGTTTTCAGATTTACTTTAATTTACTGGAAGTTAGTAACTTTAGGCAAAGGTAGTCTCTATGCCGCCTTTGTAGATCTCAGATTCTAAGAACAAAAGGGGATAGGTCCATAAACACGTGGTGGGGGCTAGACCCTTTATAGAATATATAACACTAATTGCCCGAGCCACAAAATCTCTATAAGCTTATTAGGAGGGAAAAGATCAATTTATTGTGATCCCCCTCGACATCCTACTTAGTGTCAATGTTTATTATCTTTTTCAAGTTATGACAAGCTATATGACAGGAAACAAAAATACATTAAATATTTACACACCTATATATACTTTGTACATACATAAAAACAGATTCTTTACACAGTACAAAAAGAAAATTTCTTGCATCAAACATTACAAAAAACTAAGAATACATCACAAACAACATAAGAACGAACATTACAATCAAAAAATGGGAAAAATAGGAAAAAACAATCAAGGGGGAATTATAAGCAAGTGAAGGGCTCTTAAACAAATCAATACTGGACCAGCCGGTCCTAGTATCGTAGAGATGACATTTAATTCCACCCTATGAAAGTGCTGACGCGTTTCGAGATCAGGCACAGTGTCGCTGATCTCTCATCAGGGCTGTTTTATTCTTTGTATTTGTAAGATGCAAAGAAAATATTGCGAATATTGCAATCAACAGCCCCATCACTAAAACATTTGTCACTATTGTTTTAGGAGCCTACCTTCATGGTGGTGGATTATATATAAGAACGCCAGTTGGTGGCAGTGGACAGTAGCATGGTATGCTTTATGTAGCACTGGGTGACGCCTTAGTATTGAAACCACGAGCTGGTTAGATTCACCAATGCAAAAAAAAATCCTAAAATTTCTTGTAGGTTGTCCTGCCTGGCCATGCTTAGAAATATTTGGTTTGAAATCCTTTACGCCTTAATGCCCTGCTCTACTTACAACCAAGTTTGGTATGTAGCAATTTTCTTTCTCAGCCCATTGCCTTAAAAGAAGTTTGGTTTTGAGAGTGATGAGTAAAATATTTTCTTTGTATCTTACAGATACAAAGAATAAAACAGCCCTGATGAGAGATCAGCGACACTGTGCCTGATCTCGAAACGCGTCGGCACTTTCATAGGGTGGAATAAAATGTCATCTCTACTATACTAGGACCGGCTGGTCCAGTATTGATTTGTTTAAGAGCCATTCACTTGCTTATAATTTCCCCTTGATTGGTTTTTCCTATTTTTCTCATTTTTTGATTGTAATGTTTGCTCTAATGTTGTTTGTGATGTATTCTTAGTTTTTTGTAATGTTTGATGCAAGAAATTTTCTTTTTTATAGTGTAAAGAATCTGTTTTTTATGTATGTTCAAAGTATATATAGGTGTGTAAATATTTAATGTATTGTTGTTTTCTGTCATATAGCTTGTCATAACTTGAAAAAGATAATAAACAGTGACACTAAGTAGGATGTCAAGGGGGATCACAATACATTGATCTTTTCCCTCCTAATAAGTTTGTAGAGATATTGTGGTTCGGGCAATTCGTGTTATATAATTTGTAGATCTCAGGTAAGCATTTGATTTAGTCCCCCATTGGAAATTATGGCTAGTTTTGAAACAGCCTGGGCTTCCCCTGGACCTTTTAACCTTGATCCGAAGGCTCAAGGAAGATAATAATGGCCCAATTAGATGGGGGGGGGGGCACGGGAAGTCACTGAATCATTCCCTGTGGAACGCGGTGTGAGATAGGGATATGTGATGGCCCCTACGCTATTCTCGCTATATATTAACGGGACAGCTGATTGTTTGAGTGCAATACCAACTGATGCCTCTACACTAGCTGGAGAAAAAGTCCCTATTTTGATGTTTGCCGACGAAACGATGATCCTCTCCAAGACCCCGAGTGGGCTTCAAAAGGCACTAAAAATCTTTGAGGACTTTTGTTGCCAGAGGGGCTTGGAGGTCAACGTGTCCAAGACAAAGCTAATGGCGTTTAACACCCGTAAGGCAAATATGAGGGGTTTTAATATGAAGGATGGACCTCTAGAATTAGTAAATGAGTTCACCTATTTAAGAGTGAACTTTCAAGGAAGAATGAAGTGGGATCGCCAAATTGATTTAGCCTCACTTAAACTCAGACAGATTTCGGGGGCTCTTTGTCTGGAGCATAATCTTTCTCATTTTAAACCTATTAGCCCAGCCCTTGAAATTTATAATCTGAAAGCTGTTAGTTCAGCATTATATGGTTCGGAAGTTTGGGGTTGTGAGAACCTTCTAGCTATTACTATTTCTGAAAACAGGTTTCTAAGAAATATTACTGGACTTCCCCAGAGTACCCCCATGTGTCCGTTGTTAATGGATCTGGGTAAGAAACCTATTGCAGCAGTAGCTAAATTCCGTCCCCTTCTGTATTGGAGGAGACTATGGTCTACACCTGAACTTGCTGGCAATGCACAGGGCTTATTAGACATAATTAGGGCTGATACATTACATCGCATCAAATGGTTATGGGTAGTCCGAAACCTTTTAGGAGAGCTAGGTTTGATTGCATTGTGGACTGATCCTGTAAACTCCATTTTTCCATCAAAAGCCGTGCTGAAGACTCAATATTGGTATCTGTTTCAAGAAAAAAATGCAAGGCAACAAGTGTCTACATCCCTTACCAGCCGGTTCTGGATCATAAAGTCGCCCCGAGGTTGGAATCCTACTGGGATGCTATTACTAAACCCACGGACCGCAAGTTGTACTTTCAGTATAGGGTGGGTACGCTCCCAGTGAGATTTTTTACGATGAAATGGTCAATCTAACCTTCAACTAGGTGCCTGGGGTGTAGAGCCAATAACGAGTCCACGACTCATATGTTTTTTGTTTGTGATGCCTATGCTGCCCCTTGCCAGGCCTGGCTGATACCAATCTGTAGGCTCCTGGGCACAAGGGTGGCTGCGGAAGCTGAACACATTTTGCGTACTGATACTTCACTACCCATTGCATTGGCCATGGCGAAGTTTCTAGGCTGGGTATGGATTTTGAGGGCACGCTTAACTGCTCAGAGTCTTTGATATCAAAAATATAACAACTTTCTTATAATGCTGTATTTGCACATATTCTAATGTTCTATCTTTTTAAACCTGCTGTTTTAACGATTTTATTGCCTGTATTTTTACTCAAGGGGAAATGCATAATTTTTATATTGTGATACATTAGTTATAAACTGTGATTTTGCTGTATTCGCTGATTTGCACATTGCTTTTATGATTGTAAAAGTCGAATAAAGCTTCATGAAATCGTAAGGAGTGCACTACCACTCCTCACCTGCATCTACGCCAGCCCCCTCACGCACTGCTGCAGCAAGAGGACAAAATAAAATGATATCAACATTCCGTTATTATCATTTGTTTCCTTGCTTTGCTGCTCCTGGAGTGAAGCTGCCACTTCTGTTGGTCCAGATGCAACAATGTGTAAGTACTGGGAGCCATTCATATATTGCAGTGCTGGCAGTGCTGTGTGCACCGAGATTTTCAGATTGCACGTATTGCACAGGTTCAATCGTGCACCAACAATTTGACGAGTGCAAAATATCCATTTTGTACTGGCCAGTTGGTCCAAAATTCATTCTCGTATTCATTAGGCGGTGCAACTACTGGTACAAAATTACACATTTGCACCATTGCGCCCGCAATGACGTAATACCGAACTGTGACAATTATGTAACTAGCCGGCACTGTTTTATTCTTATGTTTCAATATTGCCTGGCTTACTAGGTGCACATTTTCAAAATGGAATGGCCCAGCACAAGGTTTTATGCTGTTTTACAACTAAGAACATATGTAAAAAAAAGGGAAATCCACCTGCACAAAAGTGCTTCATAAAATGCTTCCAAAACAGAGACACAATTAATTTCCCTAATAGGTTCATCACGTCACAGTTCCACAACTGAGACTGGTTTCAAATGTGGCCAGCATCTACACAGCGAGTACTGTCTTTTAAAGATATGCTAAAGATAGAATGCTAAACCTGCGATAAGTCATCCTCACGAGGTGCCTGCATTGCAGAGAATTACAATTAACTCCTCCAGAATTTTTAGTATCGCTACCTCTAGCCATGCAGCAAGCCAGCCGCTGAATCATATAATTCATTTCTCTTGCCATAAGCCAGAGAGAGACAATTACTGTCACCGCTCAGTGCTGCAGTTTTTATCATCTTCTGGAACAAAAGCGGTACTTTTTTTTAAAGAGAGAAGGGGAGAAAGAGAAGGAGAAACAGCGCTTTGTCAGCTTTTTTGGCCATGAAACTGCTGAAAAAAACGCTCAAAACAGCTTAACGGCCCTAATATGTTCACAGAACCATAAATAAGGCTCCGTTTTCCCAAGACAGCACCGACTGCGTTTCGCACAGAAAGAAAAAAAAAGGAAAAATGAAACAAAGCTGCTGCAAATTATACTAACGCAGCACTGACCCTTTTGACATTGAGGATGGCAGCTTGTACAACATAATTACTATTCCTCTGAAGTGCGTTGCTGTGCTCGATATGCACCAGGGTAATTTAGGAATGGAGATTGCAAAGCATCCGCTCTGCCTGTATAGGTGACCTTTCTGCATGTAGACCATAATGCTATGAAAAATTGTCATATTTATTCTTTAAGTGCGCCAAAGGAATAAAGGGCCTCCGACTAATGGCAAAGATGGAGATTTAGAGACTGAAATTAACAGTGCATTGCGTTCTGTGTGGTATTTTCATGGAGCAGTTCTGGCTTCAAACCCTGGAACGGTGCATGTCCCAGAAAGGCCTTTCCTTCTGTGCAGCATTACATTATTGTACGACTTGAAGTTTGATGATCTGTTCACGTTCACCTTTATCTTCAAATTTTAGCTGCTTTCCCTCGAGTTTTTTGCTATTTGTTTCTGCTGCAAAAACAAGGTCATATTTGTTTTTGTAACTACTGTGTAAAATCCAAGTTTGTGCAAATGGCTCAGTGAGTTAAATAATACCTGCTCAGAAAGACGGTGATTTGAAAGTCTCAAATTATCTTCCTGGCAAAGCCCGCCAATCTTTCTATTTGCTCCAAGTAGTTATATAAGCAACGATATTTTTTTGCAATAATATCAGTTATTATAAACGACAAAAGTTTGGTAAAAACAATTTATAAATATTGTAAATGTATTTGAGCTTATATAGCGCACAGCTACCCACAAAGGGTTTCCCGGCGCTTGCTTAGGGAACCCGTCCTGGTATTTCCCTGTGAGATAACCCGGCAGGGTATCCACAAGGTGAAAGCCAGGCATCCCGCCGCGAGGGGCCGTTGTGGAGATTAAGCAAGCTATTGCCCAGAGTCGCAGAGTGTGAACCCGTGAGTCGAGAAGGCACCAGAGCGAGAATTATTGAGTCCGTGGGATTATTGAGCCCAAGCCCCATCGAGGCGGGGAATTGAACCCTGGTGCAGGGCCGATCTCAGCTTCCGGGTCTGCCGCCTCTAACCCCTGAGCCACACTTCTCCACAACATATTCAGTGTTGATTGAGCACAACTGACAAACGAATATCAATATTTATTAGGGTGCCTTTTTATCTTGCTTTACATTATAAGCACTTGTCTTATATTATTTATTGTTTCCCCAGATTCATAAAAAAAATTCCAGCAACAAATCTAAGGTATCCTGCAATAAACAGACTGTACCATTAGCATATAAGGCCGGGAGGGAGAGGTTTCACTTGAACTCAGCTCACACTCGATTTACTGCAATGTTCAGTGGTCTGGAAAGATGAATCCTAGGGTGGATGTGAATCAGATGTTGGAGTCCCTGCATTACTAATTGGTTCTTTTGTCACTGTCATTGGCGTGATAGAAACTTTAAATGACTGTAAGAGCCTGACAGATGACCATGCTGCAGTAAAACGTTTAGCCAGATAGAAGCCCAGCTGCAACAAAGTCTAAGAGCAAAAGGTAAATACAGATTTACATTGCACGTGTTCTCTTGTTTTACAGAGTGTTCACTTTTGCAAAGGGGTGAATCTTAAAACCAAATTCTCACCAGAGGCAGAGATTAGCTTTTACATTGTTCATAAAATGTATGTCTGTGGCATTTAATTGGATGTTTTGGAAACAACGAGGCCTGCAATGGCTACTAGACTTTTGCGTGTTTAAAAAGTGAGGGGCATATCTAGGAGCCGGTTTGTGTTGCATTGGCAACACACAAGCGATAAGGGGAATTTAAAAAGCCACGCAAGGTCATTTTGCATTGCCCTGAGTGGTATTATAAATCTGGAGTAGAGAAATGCAGCACAAATTGCTGCATTGCTTTCAGTCGCGGCCGGCATGACTCATGGGTGGGGGGGCGGGGGCGGGTGGTTGCGTGGGGGGGTTAATTTTAAATAAATAGAAAAAAGGATGACTTACCTTCTCAGGCCCGGTCCGGTCCTGCATCACCACGCGTCATCACTGCATCTCTACTTCCCACAGGAAGCAGGCAGCCTCCCTCCCCACCCCTAAGCCCATCACAATGCTGCAAGGGTAGCGTTGTGATTGGTTGGGACGCCGACTACACAGGCATCTTGATAGAGAACAGGCTCACCTGCTTGTTTTACCATACTCACCTGGGCCCATAAAAACATACACACTTCGAACAGGTGAACCTACGCTAATCAGATTTTAATTTATCTTTTAGGACTTATACCATTGACGTACCAATCCTAGTCACTGGTACCTAGAGTCCTAAGAGATCAAGGGAGTTAGCATAATAGGTAGTAAATAAACATTTGCATTCATAAAATAACCACAGATTCGGGAAAGGTTTAAACACTTTATGTAAATTCTTAAATCTCATAGTCCATACCAATTCAATTAAAGCTCGCTCAATTAGGAAGAAAATAATCAAAGCAAGATGATGTGTAAATATTACGAGACTTTCTTTAAGCATTGAAACATAGGAAGGGTAAGAAAAGGGAAACAGTACAATGACATACCCACACAAATTTATATTTACCTAAAAAGGTGTGAAGACCAACCCTGACCACTGACTGCGATAAAGGACAGGACTCCCGATAGTTCAGGTGCCAACAGGACAGGACAGGTGTAGACCAGAATCAGGACAAGTACCGACCAAATTAGATCAGGACAGGAAAACCGCAGGCCAGGGCCGGCACCCATAGCTAAAGTGCAATGCCAGCATCACACCCCTCTCTGCAGCTAACAGTCGGACCCCGATTGGGTTATAAAACTCCTTCCCAGAACCCCGATAGGGTTATCGCATCTTCTGACAGAGTGCTCCGCCAGCAACTATCGATCGCCTATTGAGTGCGTTGGGTCAGTGACAGGTCAGCTATTCGGAAAAGTCGGACAATCTAACTAGCTAAGCCTACCATAGTTATACCATTTTCCAGGGCAGTGTACCACCCCCCAATGTTGCAAGTTCATGTATTCCCTCCTTTTGATTGGTCAAAAGCGAGGAGAGGTCATCACACCATACCAGCTATGAGATCATTTCATTCAAACATTCAAATTAATGTTCCCTCCCATAATTTTATTTTCCATGCACTTTTATTCCACCCGACAATGGATGTTTCAATAACAAATACAATGTATAACTTTTCGGTACATCCGAGCTTCCTTTTGAGAGGTCAAAGGGTGAAGTTCTCATGAGTTTCACAAGCAAGTGTGTTAATGGCACCGGTTCAATGCCATGACTTGAGGCCTCCTGGGTTCTTCTGCGCAGGCGCAGTTCTTTTAAAATGGATTGTAGCGAGGTAACATCAAGCCCAAATTTGAGCTAGTAGCAAAGTTAAGAGAAACAGTTTTAGAACAATGAACGAATGAATGCACTGTATACCACTTATCTCTACTCTATTCCCCTTACTTTATTTTAACTATAGTGGTCGTGATTAGGCAGAATGAACAGGGTTTAGTACAAGCAGCAGTGCAAGCATCAGCATGTGAAACATAGAGCAGCCAGTTTAATTCTAGTGCGCAGAAGCAAAGTTTTCCCACCAAAGCAGAGAGTATGTCATGTCACATGAGTGTGACATACGCATGCACAGAAAAGTTTCCACATTGAGGCGGGCATATTAGGTCACTTGAATTACTGTTAGTAAAAGCACATAGATAAGCTTCCTCTGGATACTAGAAATGTTGTGTGGTGTAAATATTAGTAATACAAATCATGTTTATTAATACATTATATGTTATTTTGAGAGGATTGAATCCAAGCAAGTCTCTTTACGTGCAAATCCTTGCTCCATCAGTCTCTGGGGAGGCCATTTTCTCCATGTAGGCTGCAGCCTACATGGAGAAAAGGGAGAGTGTATTGACTGATCTGGTAGGTCCTGGGGCTGAGCAAACAGTCAGCACCCTCAGACCGGGCAAGCCACTCCTCCCCTGCCCTAGAGCAGGACCACCCACTCACCCCCCACCCCCAACGAAACCATTCTGCTTTCTCCCTGTGCGAGAAGCGGAAACATAAATTGGTATTTATAATACTATTTTATGTTTTTTCTTCTCACACTGCAAGAAAGCAGTGGGGTGACACTCCTCCGCCCACATAGAGGAGACGCCCCTGATTGCTTTACTCTGCCTGGAATATCGTTCCATGGGCATTACGTGGGTGTTCCCCCTCAACTCCAATGGATTTTTTCTGCACTCCCAGATTTACCAGAATTGGTAAACCTGGGAATACGCCAAAAACATATGCCTTCCCAGGAGAGGTGAAACGAGGAGAAATATCTTTATTTCTCCTCGTTGCTTCATCTTGCACACATAGAAAGAGGATGTTGCCTCTCAGGATAATATGTGTAGGAAGGTGCCCCTGCCTGCACAAAAACAATCCTGCATGCAACGCAGGCACCCTTGCACCATGGTACAAGGGTTTCTGCATTTGACCTAGGTTGCCAAAATGGCACCAGCACAGGGGAAACAATAGGAATCTGCTGTATTTACTTATATATGGTGTATTCCTGCAAATTCCCTGTCATGCCCTGCAGTGTAGCAAGGTGCCTTGCTGTGCTGCACTGCATGATAATTTTGAAAATCTATCCCTGAATATTCTTGCTGAATCCAGTTGGTTACCTACCTTCAGGCCATTCATACCGCTCTGGAAAACAAAGAACATTTGCAGGCTGATGGCAAAAGCACACTGGCTGCATACAAAAAATTGCCACCGGCCACTTGGGCAAACATCAAGCAAGGAGGCATAGCCACACACAAAGTACACATGCAGGCCTATGGAAAAAGCACACTGGCTACCTACTCAAAATGGCCATCAGCCACATGGTCACAACAGCGAGCAGGAGGCCTAGAAAACAAAAAGCACACACAGACCTAAGGCAAAATCCGACTGGCTGCCTACACAAAATGGCAACAGATCAAATGGTCAAACAGCAAGCAAAGAGGCATGGCCACAAAGAACACATGTAGGCCTATGTCAAAAGCACACTGGTTGCCTATGCAAAATGGCTGCAAACCACATGGTCACAACAACAAGCAGGAGGCCTAGAAAACAAAGAACCCAAGCAGAACCGTTGCAAAAGTACACTGGCTGCCTATACAAAATGGCCGCCGACCACATGGGCAAACAGCAAGCAAGGAGGCATGGCCACAAACAAAGAACGCATGCAGGCCTATGGCAAAATCACACTTGCTGCCTGCGCAAAATAGCCCCTAGCCCCATGATCACAACAAGAAGTTGGAGGCCTGGAAAACAAAAAACACATGCAGGCCTATGGAAAATTACTATACAAAATGTCCCCTGGCCACATGGCATGGGGAACAAAGATAAATGTTGGCCTATGGCAAACACGCTCACACAGTGGCCAGACAAAGGAAGCATAGTAACACAGAAAACACAGCATTAATTCAGCAATACCAAAAACAAAAATTAACAGGGCTGATATGTTTTATAACAACACATATCCTCCAAATGCATCTACCCACATATACACTGTTTGCAGAAACAAAGAAAAAGTGAAATACCATATTTTTTGTTTTAATTCAATACCATCCATGGGCTAAAAGGTCTTTCAATTCAATAGACACCACAGACACAGAAACAGTACTTTCATGCACCCATGAATAGTACTGGGCCTCCTGGCTGGATGGCCCATTGGCAGACAAGGCCACATACTAAATTAAAAGAATATTGCAAATTCATTTTAAAAACATGGAGGAAATGTACTAAATTGTACAACATTATTCCTTAACAAAACAAAAATAATTACATGCAAAAAATAACTAGGCCCCTACCTAAACTGCAAGCCACTTCAACCACGTTAAATTTAAAAAATCAAATAAAAATAGAAAGAAGTCCTGGTCATGCTCTCTATCAAACAAACAAAAACCCCTATACAACTGTTTTTTAACATACTTGTGAAATCAAAAATACAAAGTCATTAAATAAAATGGCTTATGCAGCAGACACAGAGTGCGATCCTTCTAGCTCCAATCCAAATGAAGAGTGATCAGGAGATGGACAAAGCACTGGGAGGAGCCTGCTGGACAGGAACAGGAAGTTGGAGACTTTGGGGCACTTCTTTCCTATTGGAAAAAAATCACAAATACAAAGCCATTAAATAAAAAATGGCTTATGCAGCAGACACAGAGTGTGATCCTTCTAGCTCCAATCAAACTGAAGAGTGATTAGGAGATGGACAGAGCACTGATAGGAGCCTGCTGGACAGGAACAGGAAGTTGGAGACTTTGGGGCACTTCCTTCCTATTGGAAAAAATCACAAATACAAAGTCATTAAATAAAAATGGCTTATGCAGCAGACACAGAGTGTGATCCTTCTAGCTCCAATCCAAATGAAGAGTGATCAGGAGATAGACAGAGCACTGGGAGGAGCCTGCTGGACAGGAACAGGAAGTTGGAGACTTTGGGGCACGTCCTTCCTATTGGAAAAAAAGTTTTTAAAAAAGGATTCCTCGCCCAAAAAACAACGCAAACGGTTATTTTGAGAAGGTTTTCAACTCCAAACCGCCCTTTTGAGAGTATTTAGCTGCTTCTTGAGGAGAAACTCTTGCTCAGGGTGCAGCTACAGTTGATCATATCTGAAATAAGATGGTGCTGTGAAGTCGCTGTGATAGCCTTAAGCGGGCACATAATCTCGCTTGCAGGTGGCTTGTAAATCTTGTGGCGCTCACGGATGGCAAGAAAATCTTCTGGGCAGTCCCAAGTGCCCCGGCAAGTCCTCGTGTGCATGCAAAATAAAATTTTGAGTTCACCAAACAAAATATAACTCCGCTCCAGTGCAAAGTTTATCAGAAAATCTGTGTTTCCTGCGGAACGCAGAGCTGTAGAATTCCACAAACTCCATGAGCGGTGTGGAGTTTTACACCCTCTGGTTGCTTAGAGCAGAATAGGCAGAATTATCCTACGAAGCAATGTGCAAAATATTTGTATGTGAATGATTTGAGCAACTCCCTGCAAGGGAGAACGTCCCCAATCGCACTCTTGGATTTGTTCAATAAACTTTAAACCATTGGTGAATATTTTCAAAGCATCAATTTTTATTCATCTTCTTTTTTTCTTGTCAATTACTTTCATCATTGCCCTTTATCAGGGGATTAATCTGAAAACATAAAGACAGATAATCAGCACTGTCTATATTCAATATAAATGTGTGGTTGGTATTCAGTTCAAAGAATGTTTTGCAACTTGATCAAAGACTGGGTGAATTACTTGGGGCCTCATTTATGAGCCCTCGCGTCACTTTTACGCCGCCGGTGCGTCTCTTTTTGTGACGCACCAGTGGCGTAAAAAATGCACCTTATTGCGCCATATTTACAAAGTGACGCATCTAGGTAGATGCGTCACTTTGTAAACCCCTGCGCCACATTACACCTGCGCCAGGTATAATGTATGCAAGGGGGGCGTATTGACGCAAGAAAGGGCCGTAGAAGTGACGCAGTGAAATCTATGAGATTTCACTGCGTTACTTCTAGGACGCCGTTGCGTCAAAATCTTGCGCCTGCCTCACAACAGGCGTAAGACTGACGCAAGCCCTTTCACACGGGCCTTGCCCCATGTGAAAGGATGCATTGCTGGAGTTGCATCACTTTTGTAACACACTCCAGCAATGCGTCACTTTTGCGCTTACAGATACGTCAGAAATACTGACGTATCTGTAACTCCTTGCGCAATGATGCGTCATAATGTAAATATGACGCATCATTGGTGTCGCAAGGAGGGCGCAAAGAAAAGTGACGCATCGCTGTTTTCACGCAGCGATGCGTCACTTTTCATAAATGAGGCCCTTGGTATTTGCGGTTTAAAGTGGGTGAATACTCATCATGATGCGTGATGCTTCGGTAAAACAAGGAATAGAACAGCGAAATCATGCTTTAAACATTTTTTTAAGCAATGCGAGGAACCTCTTTATTTAAAAAGTAAATGGACTTGTGAAAGCTGATTTTACCAGTAACTATAATTTGTATGGTGAGTGTTTATGATAGCCATAATAGTTACTTGCAGCTGACCGAGTGAATTTGTAAAATTAAAACTGTGACCTTGTGAATACGTTAGGTGAATGGGCATGTGCAAGCAAAAAACGCAGATAAACTTAATATTGGTGGTGAGTATTTATCGAGAGAGCTACATATGGCTAAATTGGTGAACTTTAAAAACTAAACTGTGAACTTGCAGGTGCAAGAGAAACTTACGATTCAGTCGACTTTCAACCTGGAAGTCCCAATTTTTAAGTTCAAAATTCTGCAAGTCAAACGTCAGAAAATAAGACACTGCTCCGGTGTCTGAGTCTAAAATAATAAATGGTAGGCACTACTTCAAGTGCTTACTCACCCGATAAGCGTGAAGTGTATTGCATAGACAACGTGGTCGATTCCCTGGGCAATGTTTTGACCCGAGCTGGTGCAGAAGTGTTTATGTGTTTACCCGGATGGTCACCAGGTCACGTGCTGCCTGATTGCTGCCTGAGTGTAACTAAAATATAAATAATGGACTTTGCAGACGTGTGAAAGATAACTGACGGACTAAAAAAAACGTATTGATGTGAGACAATTGAGTGTCCGCTTAACGATTAAATTCTAATTGAGCTGCATATTGTTCTTCATTGCAATGTAATGAATCTGTGTGGATATATGGTCAAATAACACTTCTGTTCCATATTTGAACATAAAAAATGAAGATAAACAGAAACAGTGGTAGTGAATGCTTGGTACATTAGCAGTTATATGAAGCAGCTTAAGTAATGCTTGGTACATTAGCAGTTAAATAAACCAGCTTAAGTCCAGGAGGAAACCAATCACACACATACCTTTGACATACAGTACAGCCAATAGTGCGAAGGTCCTTCCTCCATTTGGATCTATAATAAAATATTTGTATAACATACACAGTAAACTATTGACATGCTGCAAAAAGACTTCAGAAAATGTTAGGAAAATAGTAGATATTTTCATCAAGTAAATAAGAACAAACCAGTAAAAATCCAATCAATAAATCACAAACTATTATTCTTACATTATTCAGGTTAAAAACAACAGTGCTACTTGTTATACGGTAATGCTTAAGTCAACACGGACCAACAGTGAGGGGATAAAATCAATTGGGCTCCTTTTTATGTGATATACAGTAATGTTTAAGCCCACATGGAAAAGCAATAAACTTGCTCACACTTAAAGCCATGGTAAGTATTGTTGTTTGGGGACTCAGGGATCCGTAGGGGCCTGAAAGGCAGTCATATGCAGTCGTGAGTCAGCTGCAGGGTTCGCTGTTCCAGGGGTTACAGTACCTTTACATTGAGGGCAGGTAGAGGTCACATGTGGGTCAAGGATCTGGAGTGCAAGACTTCCGAGATTGCTCCTTGCCGTCCAATGCCGAAAATGCCCTTTGGTGCAGGGAGCAGGAGCGTGAGCCTTTTGAGCATCCGCCCCTGGCTGTAAGTGAAGAGTTGGTCAAGCCGGTGCAGGGAGCACAAGCCTGTTGAGCACCTGCTCCTTGTTGTGATTTCCAACCAGATGCACACGATGATGTAAGGAGCAGAAGCACAAGTCGGGTGAGTGTCTGGTCCTCGTTGCGCTTTCAAAATGCACATACTGATGTAGGGAGTGGGAGCATGAGTTGGTTGAGTGCCCACTCCTTGCTATAGTTTAAGGAATGCACCTGCTGATGCATCTTACCTAAGGAGAAAAGGTCTTTGATAGCCCTGACACCACATAGAAGAACAGTTGGCAAGCCAACAAGCCCTTGGATTCCCCTTGTATGGTTCTTTTGGCATCGCAGGCAGAAAGGCAGCTCGGCAAAGCAGGATAGCAATTCCTAGAAACAGTTAATTCCAGCAGAGTGGCAACCCTTCCAGTCTGTGTTGTGAATGTATCTAGGACCCTAATTAAATATTCCTGATTCATGCCAATATGCGTTTATGATAAATCATGTCCTAATGAAGACATACGAATCTTGCCCATATTCAGTAATAGCCCACACAGCCCAAATACGGCAAGGCTACTTCCTTAGATTCCTAGAGAGCACAACGAGTTCTTTTGACACACCAAACCTTCAGCAACCTGGGAATTCCCCATAACTTTGTTTTGATTTGTCATTGAACTCCTGAGAGCACAAAAGGAACAGTCAGTTCATCTTTTATTGACGTCTTATGTCCAACCTTATGTCAAACATGGCACCTCCCAGGTATAAATATACGAACACTTGCCTTAAGCAGACACACGGTGGTGTGGAGCAGAGCGGCTATCTACTTATCCGAAGCCCAGCTGATGCGAGAGCCAAAGGAAGCCGCCCCTCGCCTTTGACACACTGGAGAAGGTGCCTTTTCTCAAGCCACAAAATCCGGCTCCGGTGTTTTCCAGTCACCCTTGTGGGTGACTGAGAGATCGAGTCCTGAGAAACGAGATACAGGACCTCCTTCCTTCTATAACCAAGGTACGGAGTTGATTCAAACCTTAGAGAGAATTCTTGATTCAGATTCTTGGCAAAAACCTAACTTCACTTAAAACTGCAACTTACTTACTCCTTCCCACGTATTAGGCTTAGGTCAGGTACACCGGGGTAGGTGTATCTTAGAAGCACCAGTTGAGTTCGTTAGTCAATGTTTTTATGTATGTAAATATTTTATCCGTTTTAAAGTATTTTATGGCTAAGAAACCATATCAATGCTTTTACAGTATTATTTTATAATACTCCTTTTACTGTGCACACTTTACTTCATGATGAGTATTGCAATTGTGGCAATTCAATTCTCTTGCATGAGAAAGAACACTGCTCAATAAAATAACACCTTTTATTGAAAACGCCCGTCTTTCTATTTCTCTGCACCCTGTTGAAATTAAGCATGCACGATTGACTGAGTGAAATAGCTGTCTATTGTTTTCACACAACTCTGGAGATTCACTCCTTATTTGGGGGAGCAAAGTTGTCATGTTATATGGTTGTCAGAAGCTAATCCCTTCTTGTCTAAATCAGGGGAGTTAACCCCTCCCTATTCATTCGAGAAAGTTTCTAGTGACATCTGAGCAAGCTGGCAAAAACTAATTAAGTCTAACATAGTCAGTAGAGACCTAGATGACCTCAGTTCTACGTCTACACTGCTGTTTATGTTATTCCAATGCACAGAGACTATTGGGAATATAGGAACTACACTACATCTGTATTCCAACAGAGTTTCTTTCTGGTCCAGTAGTGTACTACTTTGCTAGCACCAAGGCCCTCATCCTTATACCAAGAAGTGTATTTGATGTAGGGGTCAGTTCAAATGGCCACCCTGGGAATGCACAGTACCCCTCTAAATTCTGTCTTGTCTGCCCGGAGAGGTATGATCAATATCTTTAGTGGGCCAGCTCCCTGTCCCTTAAAATGCAGGTGCAAATTCCAACTCCCCTTAATTCTACCCTGGCAGGCCCCTCCGAGCCAGAGGTTTGCAGTTTTCTAGAGTGCCCTTTATTTATGGCTGTCTCCCCCGGAATGCATATTAGTGACTCTCAGCCTCCAGTGTGGACTGGAGTCAAACTTAAAGGCACACAAAGAAATTAGAACAGAGAAATGCCCACTTTCTAGAAGTGGCTTTTCTAAGCTATTAATGAAAAATCCACATTTACCACAAGGGAGGGTTTGTCATTGTGAATCCAATGATAGTAAACGGTATTAGGCTGCTCCACTGTAAACCACTATTTCAGCTTAAAGCAATTCAAGCCATTCCCCCTTGTTAGCCCATGGGAGGAGCACAGCCCACAGTAGTGATAATGAAATGAATAGGTAGTCAATATCATGAAATGTACACAAATGGATCCCACTCCTTTCTTTCACCTACGCATCACCCAGCCCTTAGGATCCCTTGGGCCTATTGGGGGGGAGGTTTCTTAGCTGTAGTTACTGAGAGAAGCACAGGCCTTGGCAAGCATATTTAAATGCCAAGTGAAATGGCAGTGAGCTGTGCACTCAAGTCCTGCATCAGCAGGCCTGAGACAGGTTTTAAAGGCTACTTATCATGGTGGCACAATCCATGCTGCATGCCCACTAGTAGCATTTGTAGTACAGGCCCTTTGTATATTATACCACTGTATGGCACGTACAGGTCATTCAAAATAAGCCACTCAGGTATACAACAATTCCTAGCATGTTTAGGAAGACCAAAAAAGCTTTAGCACTGAATGGCAGTGGTAAAGCACTTAGAGTCCTAACAGCAAAGAAAATATACAGCAAAGAAGAGGGAGGTGAAAGACAACAAGTTGGGTGAAGACCACCCTAAGAATGATAGGTCTAATACATCTCTAAACACAAAGCCTTTTCCTTTAAAGCTGACTTGCTTCCAATCTTCTGCACAGTACCTAAATAGGCGATCCCATGGCCTCTAAGATCTATGCTAAGCTTTGACCTATACTACCTTGCTATGTGACACTACCCAACATAGTTTGTGCAAGGAATGGTCCCATGACATTTTATCTAACCATTCAGATATTGCCTGGACAAAACTTTGGACTTCCCAATTCACCTAAAAAATAACTCCAAATCCCGCACGAACCAAACTACATATACTACGTAGAACCTTCTGAACTCTGCACCCGCCTAACAACTCTTCGTCTTGATGTACAAATGTCCTTTACTAACCAACTTCTGGAGTAAACACCATTGACTATATCTTCCAAACTAGCCTCCCTTAGAAATTCTCATTCTCTGTCAGGGACACCTTTAGTATCTCACATGTGATGGAATTTCAATGCAGGACAAGTAAAATTAATATTTACCCCTTCTCATAAACCATTCTCTACTCTTGGAAATCATTGGGGAATGTATCCAATATCACATGGTGGAAATGGCTGAGATACAATAGGGGTGCACACTCTATTCTCTTTCTTTAGTATACTTGGATTTCAGCTAATAAGGCCATGTGGAATAGCCTTTATCATTATGTGGAATTGATCAACCCACCCATAAGAGAAGTCAACTAGATTTCTTCTAACCAGTTTACCCACACCACTCAGCACTGGACTTCACTCGAGATTCCTGTGTCTCATAACACCCTATCAATGACACTACCAGCTTGGTTTTGACAAGATCCCTAAACCACGCACAAACTAACATTGGGTAATCTTCCATATCCTTATGTCTCTCTTCTCTCTTGATTTCTCTTTGCTCTTTTATTTTTCTTTATCCCCGTATTACTTTACCACCATGCAGTTGTGGAACAGAGATATTGCTACTTTATTGAGCTGTCTGATAAATGTCTTTCAGCATTTACACTTATCACTGGTAACATATAATACAATTTGATCTGTGCAGACAGCACTTAGCTCATGAGTGTATGTCAACTACTTGTTTTTTTTAGTTAAATCTTTAATAAAGAGTTTTGAAACATACAAATACAATTACATGGCCCCCTGTCACCACCCCACCCTCTGTGTACCTACCCTTCCACTCAGACGCTGTTCTTTAGGCTATCCAGCACTGCTCTGCGAGGCTCTCAGAGAGGCTGCCTCTCAGAGCATCCTGGAATTCGTTTATGGCATAGCAACAGTGGGTAAGGGTAACAGCATGTTTTATGTTGACTCATTGTGCTTTAAAATGCTCTCAGTCCTACTGGAAGCAGATTTGGTAAGCCCCCTAAATTGCTTGTATGTCAGTAAAGCCATGGATCTAGATACTGCTTTTTCTTCTTCTGAAACTGGAAAAAAGGTAGAGTGGGCAAGGTGCTTTAACCCACATTGACATTAGATATTCAATTATACTAGCTAACTCTAGGACTGCTGATATATCTGAACTAAACAATCATTGTAATGATAAAATAATCAGAATATTAGCCAACTTTGCCCCAGCAAAAAATATACATATGCCACCCTCATTAAATATGAAAATATTGTACACAAATTTGTATTTGTGTACAATAGAAGGAGATGGAGGAAAGCCGCCTCACCCACCAAATCCTCATGAAAACAAACTGAAATACATTATAAAAAGCTCCTTTTTCAGTCCCAGTCTACATCCAACAGCTAGAAATCAAAATATGTGTTAAGAAGTTACAAAAATTGTTTTACCTCACCCATCACCAGTCACAAAACAACAGCTCCAAACCTCAAAATGTCTTAGGCAGACACAAGAACTTTTTTTAAATCAATCATGACCAGTTTTATAGAGCCATTACTCATCCACAAGGCACTCAAGTTGAAGAGCATAGAACTCTGACTAGTAATGCCTTAATAAAAATATAGTGAGCTATCCTTGGGTCATGAATTTAATGACCAATGAGACTTAGAGTTTTTTTAAGTGTTGCTGTGGGCTGCTGCACACCCTGCACCCCCCACAACATTAATAAAAATGCTTGATGGTGCCACTGCTTGATTTGATTTTTGATTTGATTTGGGATTTATAGAGGGCATAGCTACCCTAGGGCATCCCAGCGCTAGTGACCCTAGATCCAGCAAGGTGGGGAAGCAAGGGAGAGGTGATCAAGGGAAGAGCCAGGTTTTTAGTTGCTTCCGAAAACTAAGGTGATTATGTTCTCGCCTCAGAGAGAGTGGGAGGGAGTTCCACAATCTGGGGGCGTTGTAAGAGAACAGGCGACCACCAGTTCTAGCCTTCCTAGTCCTAGGGACGCTCGCGAGAGATAGGGAGTTGGATCTTAGTTGTCTACTGGACTGGTGCGGTTTCAGTAGTGGTCTTAGAATGGGGGGGCCTTCGTCATGCATTATTCTGTGGGCAATACACAGGGTTTTGAACGTGACCCGTTCTTTCACTGGCAACCAGTGCAGGTTTCTGAGGGCTGGTTTGGCCGAGCACCTTGCTTTGGTTCCAGTTAAGATTCTTGCAGCCGCATTCTGTGCACATTGTAGTCTGTGGACTACAGAGGCTGGAGCCCCCAGATACAACACGTTGCTGTAATCTAATCTGGAGTTCACCAGCCCCTGCATCAGGAGTTTCCTGGATTGGGAGGGGATCAGATGGAGGATCTTTTGTGACATCTTTATGAGGCCGAAACAGGTTCCTGCAGTTTTCCTGGCTTGAGTCTTGAAGCTGAGATCCTGGTCTAGCCATATCCCCAGACTTTTTACTTCGGATTTGGGGGTTGGTGGGGTTCCCATACATGGCGGCCAGGGAAGGGATGTGGGAATTTTGTTCAGATTTCCCAGGAGGAGTATTTCCGATTTATCTCCGTTTAGTTTTAACCGGGAGTCACACATCCACTGGTACACCTTCTCTAGACAACTGGATAGATTGGGGAGGGAATTGTCTGATTGGTTGAGGGAAACGACCAGCTGTGTATCGTCGGCGTACATTATTGTTTTGATGCCAAAAGGTGTGACAACATCCTCGAGAGGGGCCATGTAAACATTGAAAAGGGTGGGGCTCAGGGAAGATCCCTGAGGACCCCACACTTGAGTGGCTGAGCCTTGGAAGTGGTGTACCCATCTGACACTTGGAAGGATCTATCTTCAAGGAAGGATTTAATCCAGGCTAAGGCGGAGTCCACCACTCCTATCAGACCGAGCGGGTGGACAAGGGTTGCATGGTCCACCGTGTCGAAGGCGGCACTTAGGTCGAGGAGGATCACTGCCACTGATCCTCCTGCATCCATAATGCTCCTAGTTCCTTCGACCACGGCTAATAGTGCGGTGTCGGTCCCCTGTCCCGGTCTAAAACCTGTCTGAGACTGGTGGAGGAGATGGTTGATTTCCAGATATCTGGAGAGTTGCTGGTTGGCTACACGCTCAGCAATTTTGCTGATGGCCGGCAGCAGTGAGATGGGTCTAAAATTAGATGGCTCCATGGGGTCTAGATGTGGTTTTTTTATAAGAGCCTTGACCGTAGCTTTCTTCCAGTTAGCCGGGACCGTGCCTGTTTTGAAAGAGACATTAACCAGGTTGGTAAGAGGGGGGGCTACAGTAGAGGCAACCAGCTTGAGTTTACTGATCGGGGCTGGGTCTGACGGAGCACCACTTTTTACCGTATGTAAGATGTTTAGAAACATCTCAGTGGTGATTTGGGGGAAGGTGCATAGGCGTGGGGCATCTTGGAGAAGGGAGGGGCTAGAGCATGCTTGGAAGGGGGAGGGGGCCGGTAGGGAAGTCAGAATTTTTTCGATTTTTGCAGAAAAAAACTCGGCCATCTGGTTACATCTTACGCCCTCCAGGTCCGGAGTCGGCGGTGGGTCCTGCATTTTGGTGAGGAGATGTACTATGTGGTAGGTCTCTTTTGCGGAATTGGCCGCAGAATCTATTTTTTTCTCAAAGTAGGTGGCCTGCGCTGTTTTTATAGAATTTTTGTAGAGCCTAATATGGGCTCTGTATTCACTTTTGTCTTCTGTATTCCAGTTTTTTCTCCATTGGCGCTGTAGCCTTTTGCCTTTTTTTCTTAGGTCGCGTAATTCCTGAGTAAACCACGGAAGTTTGGAGGGTTTCCTGATCGTTGGAAGAGGTTTGAGTGGCAGGACTGAGTTAAGGGAATCGTTGATCCATTTATGCAATTGGACATCGGCTTTAGAGGGGTCTGGGTCTAGTACCGGTATGGTGGCAGACAGCGTTAGTGCCCAGGAGTTGGTGTCCAATTTTTTCCATGGGTGTGAAGGAAGCTGGGGAAGGGGTATTTCCGACTTCTTCCCTGGAAGTTGAAGTTTAAAAGGAACCAAAAAGTGGTCTGACCAGGGGAGGGGCAAAGAGGGTTGTACAGATAATCTAGTGAGGTTGGAAAAAATGGGGTCTAGCAGATGTCCTTTCATATGAGTAGGTACATTGTTCCGAAGTTGTAGATTAAGGGAGGCTAGATTGACTTTAAGATCTGAGGCAAGTTTATTAGCGTGGTCATCGAAATGGAGATTTAAATCTCCAAGGATTGTGAAGTTTGATGATACGCAGGCAAGGGAGGAGATGACGTCCATTAGGGAGTTCATGAAGCATCCTACCAGTCCCGGTGGGCGGTAGATTAGAATCCCAGATAGCGTAGCAGACGGCGGCTGATGTAAGGAGAAAAGAACATTTTCACAATCTAAAATGGGGCTGTCTTTAAACTGACATGACAGGTAGTCGCGATATATAATCGCTAGACCCCCTCCCGTTCCCGTGGGTCTGTTGTGGATTTTTATGAGGTACCCAGGTGGTAATGATTGGATAATATCTGGGTCGGAACTTGTTGACAGCCAGAAAAGGACGTCAATGGCGGAGTCTGTCAGAAGTAAGTTGATTTCTGTCTGATGCTTTGGAAGGGACCTACAGTTAAGCAGGGCCATCCCGAGGCAGGAAGGTTCTGGGGGGGGGAAGGCGTTAACCTATAGGAGCAGTTAGGACATCTTGAATGTACATCCTCTGGGGTAATGGTGCAGTTGCACCTGGTATGTGAGGGGTCTCTGAATTGGTGCAGAGATTCTTGGGAGTATTTGATGAGGGGGTGGGTGAGTGCGGCAGGGGCTATGGGCTCTAGGCTCGGTCAGGCGCGGACGGGCGCAGACGGGCTTGCCTTAGGCGCGCCTTTGGCGCACAAACGGCTCTCCCGCTGCGCTCGTCCGCTGCGCTTCCGCCCGAGGCACATTATATAAGTGGTTGGTGAGGGTGAGGTCAGGGGGCGTGGCCAAACAAGGGGCGTGTCCTGAGTCCTCGCGCTGAGAGCGTCTGAGGAGTGAATCAATTAGGGGTCAGCCGGCAGCGTTAGGATCCGCTACCTGCACTGACTGATGTGCTCGATTTCTTAGCAGTGTGCAAAGTTGGTTGGTGAGTTTTAAAAGCTAGCACAAGTAAATTCCGTGACAGTTACAATTTTAAAAAACAATGCTATGCGTTCTCCCGGCTTCCGCCTCAGGAGTATGATCAATGGGCTACCTGGCGCTTTCAGTCAGCGTTATGTAGTCGTCGCAGGGGGCGTGGCCAAACAAGGGGCGTGGCCTGAGTCCTCGCGCTGAGAGCGTCTGAGGAGTGAATCAATTAGGGGTCAGCCGGCAGCGTTAGGATCCGCTACCTGCACTGACTGATGTGCTCGATTTCTTAGCAGTGTGCAAAGTTGGTTGGTGAGTTTTAAAAGCTAGCACAAGTAAATTCCGTGACAGTTACAATTTTAAAAAACAATGCTATGCGTTCTCCCGGCTTTTGCTAGTGACACCAGCATATTTGTAAAATGTGTTTAAAAAGCTCTTTCAAGGCATTATCGGGCATTCCTTTCATGGACCAGTGAATAAAAAAGGAGCTATTCCTGCTGCTGATTTATTAATCATATATATATATATATATTCACTGAAAAAACCATAGGTTTTAGCCCATATATAGTTAGGGATTAGCATTTACAAAACCTTAATTTACTCGCACAAAAGCATAGAAATTCGCATATATAGTTAGATGCAATAACTATATATCGCGCACCCGCAACCCACTGCTGATGATGTCACATATTACATCATTCATGACATGGTCAGTGACATCACTGATGACATCACTGATGACATCTCAAATGACATCACTGATGACATCTCAAATGACAACATCCAGTGACTGTATGTTTCTGTAAAGTTAAAATAGGTCTTACATATTGAAGAATGAGTGGATGTATAAGTGTTTGGATGAAGGATTTAGTAGGTACATGACTGACTGTATGAGAGAATGATTAAATGTGTCTCACTGAGTGCATGGGTTAGTGACTAAACTGTCTTAATTTGTGCATCATTATTACTGTAGTTCTGTAAACTGCTGCATGTGTTGATCAGTAGCTATATGAGTAACTATATGGGTTATTGATTGGTTGCCCAAATATTTGTATGGGAGACTGAGTGTGTGCGTGGGGGTGGCTGGGAGGTGTGTGACTCTGTGCATAGATGTGTGAGCAGTTGATTCAGTAGATGTATGTGTTCAAAAGTGCATGTGAAAACAGCTGTATGGGCAGTGGACTGTGTGCATGAGTGTATTGGTGAGTGAATGGATATCTCAGTGCTACTTGTCAAAGTAACTACATATGTAAAACACAGTACATGTAAGAGTTGACATATATAAATAACTGTGCATAAGAGCCAGTGAATGTGTGAGTGGCTGTATGGATCATTGTGAACTTGTATCAGGGATTGTATACGAGAGTAAATATGTGTTACTATATGTTTGATTAAGTAAGGTGTGTATAACTGTATAGTTGAGGAAATGGAGGTGTGATTGATTCTTTGCATGACTGACTAGGTGTGTGAGTAACTCCATGGATGAGTGACAGTCTGTGAGAGTCTGTTTACACTGATTGTATCTAAGGTTATATTAGAGTCTGAAGAGGTTGATCGTATTATCACATGAATGATATCATCAGTGATGTGATCAGTAATGACAAATGAGATGTTATCAGTGATTTTACAAGTGATGTCATTTGAAATATCATCAGTGATGTCATCAGTGATGTCACTGACCATGTCATGAATTATGTCATCAGTGATGTCATCAGTGATGTCATCAGTGATGTCACTGACCATGTCATGAATGATGTAATATATGACATCATCAGCAGTGGGTTGCGGGTGCGCGATATATAGTTATTGCATCTAACTATATATGCGAATTTCTATGGTTTTGTGCGAGTAAATTAAGGTTTTGTAAATGCTAATCCCTAACTATATATGGGCTAAAACCTATGGTTTTTTCAGTGAATTTCAATTTTTTTTAATAGCAAATATCAAAAGCTGTCAAATGTCAAGTAGGTGATAGGTAAAAACTTTTTCGTGTTTATGCACGCTGATGTGCTTTGAACGCTGCCCCCCCCCTCTTTTCCCTTAGTAGTACTCTCTCTTTGCAGATAGTGAAGGGTAGTTAACGCAGGCCTTTGCCCCCGTTGTAATCCATCGTGCCTGCTTGTCTCTCCATTTGATTGATTGTTATCCAAGCATTTACTGTTTTAGAATTGATTATCTTTGGTTCATTCTCTATTTACAAACAAGCACAAAGTCGCAATACTCTGTTTAGTCTTTGCAGATAGTGAAAAAGCGTGTAAAAAAACAAAAGTAATCGAGCAAAATCAGTAGGCCACTAATGGGATCTCTTTTTGACCTCGCTAAAATAGAAACATTAGGAACAACCCTTCATGAGAAATACGAAGATAGTGAGATGAACTGAGCTCCACACCATGAGGGCTGCAAGACAGCTCGGCTCCGCCACCCACCCCGCCCAAAATAACGATAAACTCTATGCAAATATTATAAATATATACAACACACCAGCAAAGTAACAGGGTAAAACATTTTATTAAATAACTATTTACATAACTATTTTATACTTTTTGTTGCCTGATCCGGCTAGCTCAATCGATCGAGCATGAAACTCATGCACTCTGATAGCAAGCGTTGCTGCTGATGCTATGCAGACAAAAACTGGTTTTCAGTTTGTACATTCATCAAGATTTTTCCATCCAAGGCTGGTTGAGAGTTTGTAGAACGATGGCTTCAGATTTTCAACATACGGTGTGGTGGCGCAGACTGGGAGGGGGCGCTTGGCTCCTGCCCCCTCCCCAAGTCGTGTTGCCCTGGTGTGGCCTAAGATCTCCCCCGACATAGGCGGCCGGCTCCCGGGCTCCGGCGGAACTTTTTGCCTTTTGATGGCTCTTCCATTCTGGACCTTGTCCCACAATCTGTTTGACCTGAAGACACGCTGTAGTGGGGCGCCCCTTTACCGTTTCAGTTGCCATTCCGCCCGCTTTTGCTACACTGTGCCTCTTCCGCCATTCAGCTGTTTACCGCCCGCTCTTGCGACTACAGCGTCTCGCTCACCATGTAGTTGAGTTGCTCCCGCTCTTGCGATGCAGCGATAGGCGGCTGCCACAAGACTCTCAAAATGGCGGCCGGCTCTTCAGATTTGGGCGTGATCCACTAAAATGGCCCTGGGACACCTTGGAACTCAGACGCTTGTCTGCTAGGGCTTGGGCCCCATTCTCGAAAGCGTCCCCTGAGCCTTGAAGATTCTACAAAAGTCTTGGGGGCCCCCGACTCCCGCAGGCTTCTGGTGGGGAGCGGCTGCCATGATTGCTTGTGGAATGGCCGCGACTGAGCTACGAGATGGTGGTGCTCTCATGCTGATGCCAGCTTCAGTCTGAAACATCCAGAAACACTGTAGACTACCAATTCGATCAGTTCCGGTAGCGCCCCAACGTGACCCGGTAGGGAAGAACTTGCCCTCCCCTCTTTGACTGATGGTTCTTGTTGCCTGTCCCTTCTGTTGTCATTTAACAGAACTTTTTAGACTGCTGAAAGGGGTTGTGTTCCGACCGCTGGTTGGTGGAGACATTTTGACTATATTCTGGACCTATGTTGTCGCGTAATGCGTTATATGACACGCCGCGTTAGCTCACCCGGAAGAGCTCCGGTGCACGAAGCGCAGCTTCCCGGAAGCGATCCGGGGCGCGGCGCGTAATGTAAGCATAACAGGTCATGTGACTTGTTTATAAAACTTTTCATTGGTTCATTTTACTTTTGTTATTCTAATGATGAAAGGCTTGGTCATATGACCTAAAAATTACGCTTTTTATTGCTTTCGAACATTATTTTTTCTTAAACATATATGTTATAATGTTCCAGGCTAATGTACTTTCGCGGAAAATTTACAACTGTCGTGCAAGTAAAATATATTCCTTTTTCTAGCAAAAGGGCGTTTCTTCATCCCATGACGGAGCCGTTGAGCAAAAGATGCTCGGCCTGCTGTCTTAGTCGCCGATACGCCTGAATATCAGATTCTTATCGATCACTTTATGTTGCAGGAGTAAAAAACACAACAGCCCTTGACCATTTATCTTAACTGTGTTCCTGCGTATTATACCTTTTATCTGTCATGTAATTGGACTGTTTTATTTCACTTGCCTTTTACTGATTCGAAAACAGTGACTAAAATTAAAAACTTTACCAATGTAAATACTACTACCATGTTTTGTTTTAAAAACCTTTATTGTGAAAATGTCAGTATACAAATACGGGCCTATAACCAAGTGGGCCGGCCACGGAGCAAACTGGAATCGTATATGATGAGGAGACATTTACACTGTAGAGGAACGTAATGAGCGGGCCATTAGGTTGCAATTACTAAGGTGTCTAACAGTTGCGGAATCGGTAGACGTACATTTTGTAACTAAAATACGACAGGGCCACTTACAATAAAATTTTCTAGATAAACATTTGCGGGCAAGTACCATGGGTGACGTTAATTCAAACTCACAATAGTACAGTAATCAATAACACATCAGAACTTAATATCAATAAGGATGTCGAAATATTCAATCAATTCTCGTCCCCGCCCGCCATGTGCTTCAAAACTGCATACGTATCTCGTGATATCAAGGTTGTGCAACCAGTACACAACAAGGAGTTACGCGTCCCATTTATACCGGCGCCATTTTGGGCGAGGCCGGGCAGGTCCAGGATATAGTCAAAATGTCTCCACCAACCAGCGGTCGGACCAGAACCCCTTTCGGCAGTCAAAAAAGGTTCAGTTAAATGACAACAGAAGAGATAGGCAACAAGAACCAACAGTCAAAAGAGGGGAGGGAAAGATCTAAAGCCATTGTTCTACAAACTCTCAACCAGCCTTGGATGGAAAAATCCTGAAGAATGTACAAACTGAAAACCAGTTTTTGTCTGTATAGCATCACCAGCAACGCTTGAGTCAGCTTTGTGTGAAGCCGCCATTTTGATTCAATCAATAGCTTCCCCCTGCACACATTCAGGGACCTGGTCGTATCTTCAGGTCAAACGGATTGTGGGACAAGATGCAGAAAGGAAAAGGAAAAAAGTTCCGCCGGACCTCGGGAGCCGGCCGCCTATGTCATGGGCGATCTTTGGCCACACCAGGGCAATAGTGAAGCTGCAGCAGGTGCAAATAAGCTTCAGACAGTGTTACAAGCACTGCTCAGAACTCTCAACTATGGCACCCAACATCCAGGACTTGCCATCCGGATCCTGGCGCCTTGTGCTGGTTCCGACCTATTCACACATCGGTCCGCTACTGACACCACCTCATAAGCCAACGGGGCACCCCACGCCGACTTTCGGCGCAGCATTGTAGGATGGCCACACCAGTGCGGCAACTTGCTAGACACCACCTCAGTGCCATCCAGATCTCGGCGGGTTGTGCTGCCTTCGGCCTACTGTAGCCGCAAGTGCGGACGCAACTCAGCTGGATAGCGAGTGAAACACCAAGGGGCGCCCCACTGCAGCCGAGGAGCCTCCATCTTGGGGGCGACGCACAGCATCACATTGCTTTCCAATGCAGTCAGATCCTCAAACAGCCCCCACTGACTGACGCGACCTCACAGGCCAACGGGGCGCCCCACGCCGACTTTCGGCGCAGCATTGTCGGATGGCCACACCAGTGCGGCAACTTGCTGAACACCACCTCGGTGCCATCCAGATCTTGGCGCGTTGTGCTGCCTTCGGCCTATTCGCACATCAGTCCGCTACTGACGCCGCCTCACGTGCCAACGGATTTTCTACGCTTTTTATAGCAGCGCGTAACGTAAGCATAACAGGTCATGTGACTTGTTTATAAAACTTTTCATTGGTTCATTTTACTTTTGGTTTCCTAATGATAGAAGGCTTGATCATATGACCTAAAAATAACACTTTTCATTGGATTAAAACATTTTTTTTTCCCAAAAGATGAAAGCCCCACCTTGTTTCTGGATGTTTCAGACTGAAGCTGGCGTCAGCCTGAGAGCACCACCATCTCGTGGCTCCGTCGTGGTCATTCCGCGAGCAATCATGGCAGCCGCTCCCCACCGGAAGCCTGCAGGAGTCGGGGGCCCCCAAGACTTTTGTAAAATCTTCAAGGCTCAGGGGACATCCGAGTTCCAAGGTGTCCCAGGGCCATTTTAGTGGACCAGGCCCAAATCCGAAGAGCCGTCCGCCATTTTAAGAGTCCTGTGGCAGCCGCCTATCGCTGCACCGCAAGAGTGGGCGCAACTCAACTACATGGTGAGCGAGACGCTGTAGCCGCAAGGGTGGGCGATAAACAGCTGAATGGAGGATGAGGCACAGTGTAGCAAAAGCGGGCGGAATGGCAACTGAAACGGTAAAGGGGCGCCCCAGTACAGCAGACGAGCCTCCACCTGGGGAGGCCCGTTCACGCCGCCTCCCCGAACCCCCCCCCCCCCCGGGGCGCCCCACGCCGTTTTTCGGAGCAGCATTGTAGGATGCCAAATCCAGTGCGGCAACTTACTGGACATCACCTGGTTGCCATCCACATCTCAGCGCGTTCTGCTGCCTTGGGACTATTCGCACAACAGACCGCTACTGACGAGGCCTCCCCCCGCACCACCCGGGACGCCCCACGCCGTTTTTCGGAGCTGCATTGTAGGATACCAAAAAGCAGTGCGCCACCCAGGTAACATCACCTGGGTGCCGTCCAGAACTCAGCACGTTGTGCTGCCTTGGGACTATTCGCACAAAACACAGCTACTGACCATTGTTGCTTCTTTTTTAAAAAAATGTTTAAATGTATTTACTATTTTTGTTGCGTTGTATATATTTATAAGTTATTAAAATGTTATAATCCTACTACTTTGTTGGAGTGCTATATATTTTTATTCCTTTGAAGAGGGTTGATTCTCTACAGCTGGGGCTATAAACTACACCTGCAGGGCTAGGTGATAGCCTGGGATCAGCCTGGACAATCGGACACAGAGGAAGAGGAGTGTCAGAGGGTGCGGTAGTGAATAGGGTGAAAGGGAGGTGTCGGGCGGGCACAGGGTGTGATTCTCAGAGAAGAACACCGCAGATGGGAGGAGGTTTCTGGCCCATGCATGAGAGAGAGAGCGGGGGTGACCAGTGCATGGGGGAGATGCTTGCGAGGGTGGGGAGCCATGCTGAGGATCGGCGGCGTGCAGAGAGTGGGTCTGGTCAAGGCATCTAAAATGGCTGCCGTGCTCAACAAAAGTGTGGCATTGCAAAAAAGGCAAGATGGCGCAGACAATGTTTATCAATAAGGATTAATTTATAACAATTATTTTTAACAAAATATTTAATCGCAGTGACAAAATGGCGGTCAACAGTTCCTGATTTCCATCGAATCGAACGTTAACAGACGTCACGCAGCAAAAAAAAAAACGCTCACGAACAGCGCAGATCGGAGGAGGTTTCTGGCCCATGCATGAGAGAGAGAGGGGGGGTGACCAGTGCATGGGGGAGATGCTTGCGAGGGTGGGGAGCCATGCTGAGGATCGGCGGCGTGCAGAGAGTGGGTCTGGTCAAGGCATCTAAAATGGCTGCCGTGCTCAACAAAAGTGTGGCATTGCGAAAAAGGCAAGATGGCGCAGACAATGTTTATCAATAAGGATTAATTTATAACAATTATTTTTAACAAAATATTTACTCGCAGTGACAAAATGGCGGTCAACAGTTCCTGATTTCCATCGAATCGAACGTTAACAGATGTCACGCAGCAAAAAAAAAACGCTCACGCACAGCCGCTGGAAGACATGTATCAACATATATGAGCCTCCTCAGCCACCCTCAGAAAACATAAGGGGTCAGGATACGTCTCCCGTACCCCCTTATACCTAGTAATTTAATTAAATCGAAACACAAAATGGCGAATTCACGTTTCGCTACCAGTTTGCGACCCGGTTCGCGAACCGAGAAGCGCTTCTACCGTGAAAAATCAAATTTTTATTATTTGCCCCACGGGACCCTTTCATAACCCCAACATCATTCCTAGGGGGTCAAGAAGGATCTACCTTGCCCCCTTTCATTAAATTCCCCCTTCGTTTTTCTCCTCCTCTTGTCTCTCGATCCTACCGAGAGAGAAGATGGCGGCCGCACCGGACTGTTTAGAATGTTGACAGACACCAGAGAGCCAATAAGCTTCGCTACGCAAAGCTCCGTTACGCGAAAAGTACGCAATCTGGTGCGCTATCTGGGACGCTGTCACAGATATATCTGTTTTTTTAAACGTTAATTTCTCAAAATCCACTGGAGCACATATATTGAGACCCAGCAAAGTCACATCGGGCTAACAGTCCCTATAATTTTGCCAAGTTTTGTGTAAATCCATTCAGCCGTTCGAGCTAAAAGTGAAGCCAAAGGCCCTATGGAAAAATGAATGGGAAAAACGCGTTTTGGGACCCCCCTTTTTTCTCGGCCCCCCCTTGACGGAACCCCCCCCCAATGTTTAGGGGGCTGCTCAGAAACAAAATGTGCCATTTTCCTGAAAATTTCAGCCGATTCCGTCCACAAACGCCAAAGTTATTAGACATAGAATTTTCAAAAGTTCCATAGAGAAAAAATCCTAACTATATATACCTACTGGCGACCGCCAGTAGGTAATATATATATATTTATACACATATATATATATTTTGTCATCAGTGATGTCATGAGTGATGTCACTGACCATATCATGAGTAATGTAATATGTGACATCATCAGCAGTGCATTGCGGGCACGCAAGTTATAGTTAGCTTAATTAATTATAACGGGGGAATTTCAATGGTTTTGTATGAGTGAAATGTCCAGCTAACTATAACATGTGTAAAACCTATGGTTTTTTCAATGAATTTCAAAGGTTTTTTAAATGCCAATTCCTAACTATAACGTATGTGAAACCTATGGTTTTTTCAGTGAATTTCAAATGCTTTGTTAATGATAATTTTTAAATGTATTAATTATTATATTTCTTTGTTTTTATACTAATTCCCTACATTTTTATTATAAATATTTATAGTTATTTTTTTTAAAGTTCTATTTCATATTCTTAATGTAAAATAATAACAAAACTAAATTCAAAAATAATGTTTTCATTAAATTGTTTTTCTTCACTATATTAAAATTAAGTTCTACATATTTCCTTTTTCATTTTTTGTTTTAGGTAATCATCCGGTACGCATATGGTGATCGCACCATACTTTGTACTGGTAATCGTACTCTGCGCGTACCAGCACATACGTTATGACTACTTTTTGACGTTACGCGTCGCATCAACGCTTCCGTGTGACGTCATGTACGGCGCCCCGTACGCGTACGGCGCAAACGTTTTTAATTGTTTAAAAACATATATTTATGTATTTAATGTAAATATTAAGGAAAGACATTATCTGGGATAATCATGAAAATAGTTTTTTTTACTTTTAATAAGCGTATATTACTTTTAAAAGCAATTATGGAAATTGCGGCCGTACGTCGTCCGTACGCGCACCGTAAGCGTATGCAAAGCCATATGACTTTCAAACAACAGATTTGATTGGTTCATTGGACTTCCTATTCCAACTGTTGAAAGACCCCACCCATTCTTTATTCATTCTTCTTTGACCTTCTCAGGAGAACCGTCTCTTCTGTGGAGTTCCAGTCAATTTAGAATCAAACTTCAGTGCGGCTGCACTTGTGGAGTCCTCTTCTGAGCACTCTTCAGAGGAGGAATTTGTTCCAGAGCGGCCTCAGCAAAAAAGGAAAGAGGCTGTGATATGGAAGTTTTTCACCTTCCCTGAACATCAAAAAAAGGTCAATGCCCCAAAAGTTACATGTAAATTATGTGACACAACTCTTTCCAGGGGCGACCCCAGCAAAAAATATTCCTTCAGAACAGCGAGCATGGTGCGCCATGTGAAAACTCTGCACCCTAATAATTACGCAAGAGCTTGCACACAAAGGCTGCGGGACAACCCTCCACCTTCGGCACCAGCATATCTACTCCACCACTACCTCAAGCAAGCAGTCCGCACCCAAATATCAAACCTGATTTTGCGGATCTCGTCATACATTGCAAATTTTGCAATGAGCTTTTGTGTTATGGTGAACAATCGATAGGCTTGATTATCCGGAGGAAACGGAAGAACCGTTGTTCACGTCGTTAATTTTTTTTATTGGTTTGTCTCTGTTGGACACTTTTTTGGTTGCAGTTTCATTTTTTTCATAAAAAAATAAACCTGTTACAAAAATCCCCAAAAAATACAAAACTTCAAAAAACACAACAAAAAACAGTTCTTTTCAGAACTACCTTCACTGGTCAAAAAAAGAGCTATATTTCCATGATAGTGTGTAAAACTTTGTTCAAATGAATGTGTAGTGCTTAAATGTTTGTATGAATACATTAGTAGTGTAAGGTGAATGTGAAAGTGGAGAACTATAAGGAAGTGCTACAGTATAAATCTATAAGGTGTTTACTTATAGTACACTGTAGTACTGCCGAAGCACTTGAATGTAACATATGTGCATAAATATGTTACTAGTCTATGCTTCCCTTTGCACTGCTGGTGAAACTGCCTTGGTGAATTTGTAAGTGTTAGGGGCAGATTTACAACCTTCTTGTGCCTCTTTTACACTGCCATTGCATCACTTTTCTGACGCAGCAGTGGTGCAAAAGATGCGGCCATGGTGTGTGATATTTACAATGTGACGCATCTGGGAGGTGCGTCACATTGTAAATTCCTGTACCAGAAGGAGACATTCCTATATGGGGGGGGGGGGTTCTGGCACAGGAACACATCCTAAAAGTGGCTGAGTGAAATCTACAGAATTTCACTTTTCCATTTTTGAGCTCATGCAGCGTCAAAACCCTGCACTTGCTTGAAGTAGGCGTAAGCATTGACATAGCATTCTGAGCATAGGGCCCCCAGAGCATTGCTGGAGATTGGTTGCACTTGCAACGCAACTCAAGCAATGTGCCGCCTTCACGGCACAGATACATCACATATCTGTGCCATTTTTGCCCCATGGTGCACATCATTGCAAATACGGCGCATCCAAGGTGGTGGTGTCACAGTGCACAATAACTGGCATATCCCTAGGGATGTGCCAGTTATTGTATATCTGGCCATTAATGTTTTAATGTAGTGAATAGATTACTACACACTGATGAATGACTCACTACAAAACTATAACAGCAGTGACAGAGTGTTTGGTGAACGTGTAAGGATACAGACTGGGGAATTGAAGGTATAAAAGGCAAGTTTGCAGGTGCATAGAAGACTTCAAGCATAGTCTATAGGGGTTGGAAGCAGTCCATGGCCTAAGCCCTACTTTGTTGCATGAGTACTTGGGTACTGACTGGATGATTACAGTTCTGCAAGGAGAGTGCCTGGCTAAATTTGTAAGCCCTTCAATTTTAGCACAGTACATAGATAAGGATATTCTGCTGAATGGCTCAGTAAAATACTGAATCAGCAATGACAGAATGTTTGCTGGAAGTGTAAGGATAGACATTGGGGAACTGAAGATATAAAAGACAAGTTTGCAGGTGCATGGAAGACTGAATGCATAGTCTATAGCGGTTTGAAGCAGGGCATGCCCTAAGGTCTACTTTGCTTCATGAATACTTGGGTACTGACTGGATGATTACAATTCTGCAAGGAGAGTGCCTAACTAAATTTATAAGAGCTTCAATTTTAGCACAGTGCATAGATAAGGATATTCTGCTGAATGGCTCGGTACAATACTGAATCAGCAATGACAGAGTGTTTGCTGGAAGTGTAAGGATACAGATTGGGCAATTGAAAGTATAAAAGACAAGTGTGCAGGTGTATAGAAGACTGCATGCATAGTCTATATGAGTTTAAAGCAGTCAATGGACTAAGGCCTACTTTGCTCCATGCCTACTTGGGCACTGACTGGATGATTACAGTTCTACAAGGAAAGTGCCTGACTGAATTTATGACAGCTTCAGTTTTACCACAATACATAGATAAGAACATAATGCTGTACATAGATAAGCACATAAAACGGAATGGCTCACTACAATACTGAAACAGCAGTGTCAGAGTGTTTGATGGAAGTGTAAGGATGTAGACTTGGGAATTGAAGGTATAAAAGACAAGATAGCAGGTGAATAGAACACTGCATGCTAGTCTATTGGGGTTTGAAGCAGTCCATGGGGTAAGGCCTACTTTGCTCCATGAGTACTTGGGTACTGACTGGATGATTACAGTTCTGCAAGGAGAATGCCTGACTAAATGTATAAGAGCTTCAGCTTTAGCACAGTGCATAGATGAGGATAATCTGCTGCATGGCTCTGTACAATACTGATTCAGCAATCACAGAGTATTTGCTGGAAGTGTAAGGATACAGGCTGGGGAGTTGAAGGTATAAAACACAAGTTTGCAGGTGCATAGAAGACTGCAAGCATAGTCTATAGGGGTGTGAAGCAGTTCATGGCCTAAGGCCTACTTTGCTCCATGAGTACTTGGGTACTGACTGGAGGATTACAGTTCTGCAAGGAGAGTGTCTGACTAAATTTATAAGAGCTTCAGTTTTACCATAGTGCATAGATAAGGACATTCTGCTGAATGGCTCAGTACAATACTGAATAAGCAATGACAGAGTGTTTGCTGGAAGGGTAAGGATACAGACTGGGGAATAGAAGATATAAAAGATAAGTTTGCAGGTGCATGAAAGACTGCATGCATACTCTAAAGGGGGTTGAAGCACTCCATGGCCTAAGGCCTATTTTAATGCATGAGTATTTAGGTACTGAGTGAATGATTGTAATTCTGCAAGTAAAGTGCCTGACTGAATTTATAACAGCTTCAGTTTTACCACAGTACATACAAAACACATACTGCTGAATGGCTCACTGCAATACTGAAACAGCAGTGTCAGAGTGTTTGGAGGAAGTGTAAGAATACAGACTGGGCAATTGAAATTTTAAAAGTCCAGTTTACAGGTGCATAGAAGAGTGCATGCATACTGTATAGGGATTTGAAGATGCCTTAAGACCTACTTTACTGCATGAGTACTTGGGTACTGACTGAATGATTACACTTCTGAAGGAGAGTGTCAAGCTGAATGTATAGGTGCTTCACTTTTATAACAGTGTATATATAAGCACATACTGCTGCATGACTCACTACAATACTGAAAAGCAGCGGTAGAGTGTTTGGAGGGAGTGTAAGGATACAGACTAGGTGATTAAGGTTTTAAAAGACAGGTTTTCACATGCATGAAAGCGTACATGCATAGTCTATAGGGGTTTGAAGCAGTGCATGCCCTAAAACCTACTTCACTGCATGACTACTTGGCTACTGACTGAATGATTACAGTTCTGCGAGGAGAGTGTCGAGCTGAATGTATATCTGCTTTACTTTTAGCACAGTGTATAGATAAGCACATACTGCTATATGGCTCACTACAATAGTGAAACAGCTGTGGCAGAGTGTTTGAAGGGAGTGTGAGGATATAGACCGGGTAAATAAAGGTTTAAAAGACAGCATTCCAGGTACATAGAAGAGTTCATTCATAGTCTATAGGGGTTTGAAGCAGTCAATGTCCTAAGGCCTACTTTGCTGCATGACTACTTGGGTACTAGCTGAATGATTACAGTTCTGCAAGGAGAGTATTGAGCTGAATGTATAAGTGATTCACTTTGTGCACAGTGTATAGATAAGCACATAATGCTGCATGGCTCACAACAATACTGAAACAGCAGTGGCAGAGTGTTTGGAGGAAGTGTAAGAATACATACTGAGTAATTAAAGGTTTAAAAGACAAGTTTTCAGGTGCATAGAAGAGTACATGCATAGTAAACAGGGGTTTGAAGCACTCCATGCCCTAAGGCCTACTTTACTGCATGAGTACTTGGGTACTGACTGAATAATTACACTTCTGCAAGGAGACTGTGTAGCTGAATGTATACCTGCTTCACTTTTAGCACAGTGCACAGATAACCACAAACTGCTGAATGTCTCACTACAATACTGAAACAGCAATGCCATAGTGTTTAGTGGAACTGTAAAGATACAGACTGGGCAATTGAAGGTTTAAATGGCAAGTTTGCAGGTGCATAGAAGATTTCATGCTTAGTCTATAGGGGTTTGAAGCAGTCCATACCCTAAGGCCTACGTTGCTGCATGAGTACTTATGTACTGACTGAATGATTACAATTCTGCAAGGAGAGTGTCAATCTGAATGTATAGGTGCTTCACTTTTAGAACAGTGTATATATAAGCACATACTTCTGCATGGCTCACTACAATACTGAAAAGCAGTGGTAGAGTGTTTGGAGGGGGTGTAAGGATACAGACTGGGTAATTAACATTTTAAAAGACAGCTTTTCGCATGCATAGAAGAGAACATGCATAGTCTATAGGGGTTTGAAGCAGTGCATGCCCTAAGACCTACTTTACTGCATGACCACTTGGGTACTGGCTGAATGATTACAGTTCTACAAGGATAGTGCTGAGCTGAATGTATAACTGCTTCACTTTTAGCACAGTGCATTGATAACCACATACTGCTGTATGGCTCACTACAATACTGAAACAGCAGTGGCAGAGTGTTTGGAGGAAGTGTAAGAATACAGACTGGGCAATTGAAAGTTTAAAAGACCAGTTTACAGGTGCATAGAAGAGTGCATGCATACTGTATAGGGATTTGAAGAAGTCCATGCCTTAAGACCTACTTTACTGCATGAGTACTTGGGTACTGACTGAATGATTACACTTCTGAAGGAGAGTGTCTAACTGAATGTATAAGTGCTTCACCTTTAGAACAGTGTATATATAAGCACATACTGCTGTATAGCACACTACAATACTGAAACAGCAGTGGCAGAGTGTTTGGAGGGAGTGTAAAGATACAGACTGGGCAATTAAAGGTTTAAAAGACAGGTTTTCAAGTGCATGGAAGAGTACATGCATAGTCTATAGGGATTTGAAGCAGTGCATGCCCTAAGGCCTACTTTACTGCATGACTGTTTGGGGCCTGGCTGAATGATTACAGTTCTGGAAGGACAGTGTCGAACTGATTGTATAACTGTTTTACTTTTAGCAGAGTGTATGGATAAGCACATACTGCTGTATAGCTCACTACAATACTGAAACAGCAGTGGCATAGTGTTTGAAGGAAGTGTAAGGATACACACTGGGCAATTGAAGGTTTAAAAGACAAGTTTTCAGGTGCATAGAAGAGTACATGCATACTGTATAGGGGTTTGAAGCAGTCCATGCCCTGAGACCTACTTTGCATACTTTGAATCAATAGAATAATGTAAAGAATGTATACGTGAATCTATAAGTGCTTCACTTTTACTACAGTGAATGCATTTGTAGATAGTAATCAAACCATTATTATTAAAAGGCAATAAATGTATTCTTCTAACATCTCATAATTTAACACAGCTTCTAAAAGAAGTTCATAAGGTATTTTATTGACATTAGTTTCCTGGTTAACAATGTCGGAATTTATATGTTCGAAAAATTCAATATAATCTAATGCTTCCACAAAATCATTATATAAGCTTTGGTCTGGGAAATCACAGCTCATATCTGCAGCACTAATTTCTTGTTCTTCACTCTCGCTAGTTGTGAGAGGTACGTTTAGTTCTTCTATCAGACTGTTGGTAATTTCCAAATTGTCCTCGATATTGTTCTTTTCTCTTTCCATAATCAATTTCTTATGTTGTAGGTCCTTGTACAAAAAGATAAACACTTGATTTTATCAGTTTTCTTAATATATCACACAACACAAGCTTTATCAACTATTTTGGCCTTAAAAAAATATTATATAAATACCATTGATTAATAACATTCCCACATTAGAGTTTTAGTACTTTATAAGGTTATATAAATATAATTATTCATATGGATTTCCTGTTCTTAAGTTTTCCTAAATTTTCAAACCAATCACTACTTATGGTTATAGGAAAAGACTCAGGATGTTATAGTAAAATTCAGTACTAAAAAATGTAGAATATGTCTATTCACCTTACCCATTCCAAACTAGTAAATGTGTTTTAGTAAAATGCAAGGAATACTGTTTGTTGTCCAGAATAACACTGTGTGTCTGTGTATATTTAGATAGCATTATCACACTAGTTTTTGAATACCTCATGTGTTTTCACACTGAATAATTCTTAAAGACCTATACAGTACTCACCTTTTAACATAATAAAGAAAGTAGTGATTCCTTATATAAGTTGAAAATACTCACAGCAACAGGTATAGAACAACACTTCAACAAAAGGTTTTTTGTATATTGAGAACATATTTACATAGAGAAGAAAAACTACACACACAAACGTATCCCGTCCTTCTAAACATAAAAGAGTATTTGAAAATACTCTCTGTGACATATTTTATAGAGAATAATATGATCTCTTTTAATCCTAAAACGCTCTGGTCTCTACTAGTAAAGCATGTCTTTTTATTCAATACCATACTGGTACATTGCAGAAAGCTGTTCTGAAGCCATGTTTCATTTTAAAAATCTCTATAATAAAAGTCTCTGGGACCGAAACAGCCCTCCTGAAAGTGGTAGAGGAGGCTAGATGCATCTTGGATTCAGGGGGAACGGTCTTACTGATCCTCCTGGATCTAAGCGCTGCTTTTGATACGGTGGACCACAAGATCCTAATACAGCGATTATCTGAACTAGGAGTGAGAAGCACGGCACTATGTTGGCTCTCCTCCTTCTTAGAAAACCGTACCTTCCAGGTTTGTGAAGGAAACGTCCGATCAGATATCCTTTCCCTCCAGTGTGGGGTCCCCCAGGGCTCTTCACTGAGCCCTACACTGTTTAATATATACATGGCCCCCCTGGAGGATGTGGTCTCCCCATTTGGGATAAAAGCCGTCACCTACGCTGATGACACCCAAATGATTGTATCATTTTCACTCGAGGAAGAAAAAATCAAAAACCTTCATGATTGCCTAGAAGGCATACATGCCTGGATGTCTAACTCAAGGCTCAAGCTCAATGGGTCAAAAACCGAGCTTATGCTCTTGGGACACCAACCACCATCTCTCCCCACTGCTATGTGGCCTTCATGCCTTGGGCCCATTCCCCAGCCTAAAACTGAAATCAAAAGTCTAGGCTTCTGGCTGGAACAGAATCTCTCCATGACAACACAAGCCAAAAAAACAGCCGGCACCTGTGTTGGTCTACTTCGATCTACCAGGAAGATTCTTCCACTACTTCCCGCAACCTCCCAGAAAATGCTTATGCAAGGTCTAATATTATCAAGACTGGACTATTGCAATGCCCTTTTTTTAGGTGCCCCTGAAGCCACGCTCAATGTCCTGCAGCGAACACAAAATGCCGCTGCAAGGATACTCACTGGCACCCCCCGTAGAGTCTCAGCCAAACCTGCCCTTAAGACATTGCACTGGTTGCCGATACGCGAAAGGGTCAAATTCAAGTCCCTTTGTACCACCCACAGAGCCATGCAAAACCAAGGACCCCAATGCTAAAATCCATGCTCTACCCATACACCCCGAACAGACCCTTACGATCAGCGCAAGGCAACCTGGCCAAGGTCCACCGAACTAAAAGAGCTCGTACTGGTGGTCGCCGATTCTCGGTGGTCGCCGCAACCCTCTGGAACTCTCTCCCAATCCAACTCCGGTCTGAACCTAATCATATGAAATTCCGAAAACTCCTCAAAACTCACCTTTTCCCACAATAACCTTTTCTCTTCCCCCTCAGCCTCTACCCTCAGTTGTTGGTCTACAATCACAGCGCTGGGACGCTTCCGGGCAGCCATGCGCTATACAAATCCCAATTTCATTCATTCATTTCATTCATTCATTTTTTAAAAATATGTTCAAAGATAGAAGGTCCGCAGTACACTCAGTCTATATGTTAACTTTTTCAAATGTCTTTAAAAGATACAAACCATCTTTGCACAGATATGTACTCCATCCATCTCTTGTTCCTTCAGCACTGTAGAAGCAGATCCCATTGACCATTTTTATTAGTTATTTATACTTACCTTAAACATAATAAATAATAAAAAAAGTATATATTATAAAATTAGCATCTGTGGAAGACAAGAAAAAATGCAGTTACAATATATATTATGCAACAAAAAATAATTTGTAAATCATTTCATTTGCCTTTTTTGCTGTTCTCAGAATATGTTGAATTTTACTATAAACAGTGAGTATAATAGTATTCATCACAAAACAGCGGGCAAAAAAAAGACAATCAATAAGATTATCTTAAAAAAAAATTCAACATTCTCAATACCAATCTAAAAAATAGAAATGAAACACCTGTTAAATGTTTTTTTTAATAGCAATTTCTTATGTAAATATGAGACATCTCAAATAATCTTAAAATAACAAAACATTATCATTATTTTCATGAACTGTAAATAAAGACAATTACAAATATAATCTGACAAAATATACAACAAAAAGTCCCTAATGGTTTTACATACTTTTCCTCATGTAGTATATGTCAAATCCTTCATTTGGAAGTTGTTCAATAGTAATCCTCAGAATCCACCTCCCAGCCTTCTGATCCAAAACCACTGACATCATTTGCGGTGCCCCCCAAGGCTCATCCCTCAACCCGATGGTAATCAACACCTGCATGGCCACTCTCACACAAGTGGCCCGCCATCACAACCTCAACATTATCACCTAAGCCGATGACATCCAGCTCATCCTCTCCCTCACCAAAGAGCCACATACCACCAAAAGCAACTTCCACGAGGGAATGAAAGCCATTGCCAACTGCATAAGAATCAGCTCTCTAAACCTAAACTTGGACAAGACAGAAATACTCGTTCTCTGACCCGTCCCCTCTGCCTGGGCCGACTCCTGGTGGCCGACTACACTGTGAACAGTACCAGCACCTACCGACCATGTACAAAACCTTGGGTTTATCCTCAACTCCTCCCTCTCTATGTGTAAGCAAGTCTACACCGTCTCCACATACTGCTACAATGCCCTACTCATGCTCCGCAACATTTGCAAGTGGATTCCAACCAAAAGAAGAAGAACAATGACAAAGGCCCTCAGCAGCAGCAGACTACACTATGGCAACACACTCTACACAGGAATTCCAGCCAAACACCTACAACGACTACAACAAATCCAAAACACCTCCGCCGGACTGATCATCATTGTCCACTGCTGCAGCAACATCACCCACAACCTAATACACCTACACTGCCTCAACGTCAACAAGAGGTTCATCTTGAAGCTCCTCACCCTCACTCTTAAAGTACTGTACAACACCAGACTAGCCTACGTTAACAACAGTAATCCTGAAAGGCCAAATTTTGTTCCTAAAATTTTGGCTTTAAAAATATTGGGTAAGCATTTCATAACTCTTTAGGCAAACACTGTTTAAAAACCAATTGACTATCATTCAGACATTTTAAATAAACAGTGTAATGTCCAGATGTTGTAGAAGGACCATCATAAAAAATAATTCCTACAGCTACAATAGTTCTTCCTGACATTGATACCTGAGTGGCTACAACATTTTTAATTAAAGTTTCCAATTTTCTTCTATCAGCTCTACAACGTTACAGCATTAAAACTACATAATGTCCTTATCTTTCTAGACATAACCTTGATGACATTTGTGATTTGCTTTGCCTGCACTCCATGTTTTGACTTGCTCCTCTAACTAGGTTGTTAAAAGGCACTGATTCGAAGTCTTGTAAAGTCAAATATATAAATCTTTCAGTGTCTATGTTAGTGCTACATGTAAACAAAGAATTTTCACAGTCATGTTGCCATTTATAAGAAAGGCCAAAAAGATTTTCAATATCTATACCTTCATCTTCCAATACAACAAGCATATACATTAGAAATTCCTGACAATCTTGCTGAATATTCTGCGTAAATTGAGTACAACCAGAAAATATGTCCAATACATTTCCAATATCAGAAACACTTTGTATTTTACTTTTGTCACTACTACATTTCACATAAACAGAATACAACAACGAACAAAATCTTTTTTCCCGATTTTCAACAATTTGCTGTTGCAAACTTTCAAGAAAAAAACAACATTAACAACTACAATAACATAGCAGTTGACACCAGAACTATTTTCAAACTGATAATCAACAACATCTTCAATAGTGGCCTTTTCTTTTTGTTTGCAATCACAGCTTAATCTTGTTTTTTTTTCTTTCTCTACAACTTCACTACAGATATTCTCATATCTTCTTTTTCAACCTACTACACGCTTTATAAATACAGGATATTGACCTAAATTGTTCGCTTATTCTCTTCTTAACTTATTATACTCTTTCACACAATTTGAATCTGCACTAATCTTTGTCTCATCAAAATCAATCAAGTACAATCCAGATAAAGTTCTGACTCGAGACAAAGAAACATATGCCATACCCTCTTTAAACACAGTACTTCTAATATTCACTAAAGCACTATCTACACTTAAACCTTGAGATTTATGAATGGTCACGGCATATGCCAAAGAAACAGGAAACTGTTTTCTGCGAACATACAAATCTTTTACAAGCAAAAACCGAGCTGAACAATGACTAAATTGTTGTACTTCTTCAATTTGATCAAATTTGATTTTCAAAAATTCAATACATCTCTATTTATGTAATTAACAAAATCAACAACTTTACCCATTGATCCATTTACTAAACCTTTTTCCACATTCAAATTACGTCGTAAAATTACCCTACAGTTTACACATGCATATACATTTTTTTCTAATCAGCAGTTTTACTTATTGATTTTTCTAAAGAATCCTATTTCCTCTTCAACTTTTCTGTCAAAATAGTAGTGATTCCTTCATGCTCTATTTTATCAATAGCTTCCAATTTTATAATTTCTTCATTTTTCAACTTTAAAATTTCTTCATTGAATATAGAACATTTACGCAGTGTTGGCATTAAGCAGATTACAGATTTCTTTTCTGCTATTCTCATATATATTTTCTCAGGAACAATATTTTCATTTGGAAACAAATTGGAAAGTAATCTTCTCTGTAAGGCTTGTTTGCCATGTTCAGTCACCTTCCTAATTCTTATATCATGAAGAATAGTTCCATAATCAGCATCATTTGCCTGTCGCATATGTGCAATAAGTTCCTTATACTCAAAATATGACCAAATATTAGCATTTATAACGCTCCCCAAAGAGTTTCTGGTATCTTCATTTGTCATTGTTTCAAACACTGGCTGTCCTTTTACAGGAGTAAGTTGTAGTAGATCTCCAAAAACCGCGACGTGTTTTCCTCCAAATAATTCGTCATACTCTGTTTTAAGAATTTGCTGCATTCTTAAATGCACAAAGGCAAGCATTAAGTTTGATTCCATGCATACCAAATCAATATTGAGAAGTTTAATTTTCTTCAAGACTCTTGAAAGTTCACAAAAAGCTTCTCCAGATAGCTTGTGGTATTCAAATTTGTTTTCATGCTTTACTGGTAACCTTAATAAACAATGTAAAGTAATTCCTCTAATATTGTGTGCTGCCAACCCAGTTGGAGCAGTGACAACACAAGACCAATGCGACTCAGTTGTTTTCTGAAGATGAGTTGTAATTACTTTAATTAAAAAACTTTTTTCCTGTTCCAGCTTGTCCACTCACGTACATTTGGATAGGTTGAAATGATTAGCAACAGCACTCTTTCTTTTCATGAAGTAATCCATGGTCAATCTGTTCTCTCACTTGGTCATATATTTGTTTCTGCTCAACATTTAGTTGTTCTTCCAAGTTTCCTAAGTTTGTTACATCTTCTTGAGCTTGATACATTGTTGTTTCCACCTCATCCATAGCAGTTGCTGCTTCATTTTGAACAATTGGTTCTCCTATTGGATCCTGACTCAACAGAGCAGAAGTTTGACTGTCTTGAGAACTGTCTCTAGCAATTTCAGCCGCTATAGTAGCTTCTTGCTCAATTTCGTTGTTCAACATTTTCACATAATTAGCAAAAATAGGACATTGTATAGTATCTTTACTTGTGTTGAACGAATCTTCATAGCTCTCAAAATCTCCAAGTAATTCCAATTCTGAACGCCACGACTTGAAGAGTTGCAAAAGAGCTAAATAGTAAAATTCCCTTTTGTCAGGAATTTTGCAACTCAGTTTACAGTGATTAATCAAATGTCCTTTTCTTTGCTTCACCAAACATCCTTCAAAGCCAATCAAAGCATATATACCATTATTGATGTTTTCTTCTATTTGGATAATATGTATCCAACATATTTGTGTTCATAATATCTGTACTTTCTGGCTCTTTTTCAGCTAAATATTGAATTTCTTGTACAGATTTAAGTACTCAATTTCATGTTTCAGCAAGACCTAGACTCACCCAAATGATTCTTCTAGATTTGGAGTATAAACTTGCAGATGATAAGCGATCCGAGCATTCATACGCTCCAATTTCTCTATGAGATAACATATTCAAACTGTAACTATATCATTTCTTACTCAGACTCTTTTCGCGGGAAATATCTTCCCACATTCCCTTCAATTCCGTCTTTTCTGATGTTGTTATGTAGGATGTTACATATCAAGCAACACCAATGGAATTGTCCGCAACGTATTGAATATCCATGTTAGCATTCCACATGGACAAAATAACTGGGTTGTAGTCATTTATGTATTTTGACTCTGTATTTCTTGTTAGGATGTAGGTATTTTTGGAGACTTTCTTGTGATAGTATGTTGCAAAGATGACATAAAACTGTTCACTTTTTTCCTTTTGATATTACTGGACGTGGAAATCCAAAACAGCATTTGGTGTAGAATTTGTCCTTAGATTTGCACTTTCGACAACAGTATTTCCCACAACGATGGCTTTGGAATCGTAAGACTTGTTGTCTTAAGTCCTTTACCTCTGTGCTTTTGGGTATAGCACATGTAGCATATTATTCAATAATAGACAACACACTATCATCCGAATTTGTTCCAAATTTGGGGCTATCTTTGATCTATATTAGCATATGTATGTGAGGAGCACCTCTTGCTTGATACTCCTTTCTCTAAAAGAAATCCAGAACCTCTCCAAGAGGAGATTTTTTTTTATCGGTAACTAGCTTACCCATCGTGCCTTGCTGCGATCTCAGAAAAAAGGATATTCAAGGAAACTCATTATTATAACATTACATTTACATTGTGTCTGTCATTGTTATCGAAACTTATTCATTTTATTTTTTAAAACATTTCTAAGTGTGACTTGAGCAGTGCATCCTCAATTGGCTTCCAATCTTGATTCTGGTTGCTCTCCTGTTTCATTTGAACGGGCTTGAGCAGTGCATAATCGATCTGTTTCCAATCTTGATTCTCGTTGCTTGTTCATTTGAGAAGAACGGGCTTGAGCAGTGCATACTCGATCGGCTTCCAATCTTGATTCTCATTGCTCGTTCCTTTGAGAATTACGGGCTTGAGCAGTTTGTATTCAAACAGCTTTTAATCTTGCTTCCTGTTGCTCGTCTGTTTCTGAAGCTTATAATTACTTATTCTTTTGTGTTTCTGATATAGATTGACCAGTCGATTTCCGTTTTGGGATCATAACTGTTGACGATGCTCGCAAATTCACTGTCTATTACAGTATTCAAAAGATTATGAGGGGAGACACATTGTAAAGCGCCGCCACTGCCGAGAGTCACGCAAGGGAGAAAGAAGCTTCCCTTACCTTGCCGCCACCACCAAGAGTCAGTAAGACACCGGACTCCGCGCCGCCGCCCCGGGGGACTTCAACTCCCGGCAGGCCTCGCGGCGGCGCGTCTACAGTGACGGCAGACGCGCCAGAGAGCGCCAACGTGGGAATAAAGACACCAGGACCCCGGCAGAGCGGGGAGACACATTGTAAATCGCCGCCACCGCCGAGAGTCACGCAGGGGAGAAAGAAGCTTCCCTTACCTTGCCGCCACCACCAAGAGTCAGTAAGACACCGGACTCCGTGCTGCCGCTCCGGGGGACTTCAACTCCCGGCAGGCCTCGCGGCGGCGCGTCTACAGTGACGGCAGACGCGCCAGAGAGCGCCAACGTGGGAATAAAGACACCAGGACCCCCGCGACGCGGGATGCGAGCGGGACGCCCGGGGCGAAGACCGGGCAAAGGGCTAGCCCTCTACGGCCCTCATCGGCAGGAGGAGGCTGGGGCATGGCCAGAAACGCCGTAGGAGCCTCATTTGAGTTCTACCTTCAAGTAAGTCAATTGTGTGTCACCTAAATATTATTCACAGTCTGAGCAATGTCTAAAAAACTTGTTGGAGTACAACAAAACAAGATTAATAATTACCTGGTTCAGACTGTTCAGAAAATCAATATGCAAAGGAGGGAGTCTTTGGGGTTGAGCTTATCTCCTGATTTGCTTTGCCCATCCCCGCCTATATCTGTTTCTATCCTATCTGACGGAATTATAACACAGGATGCTCACAGTGCAGACTCTATTGCTGACATTATATCCCAAGTTATACCTGGAACTCCGGAAAATGCAACTCCGGCTTCTGAGGGCTTGCCCGTCGAAATTAACATAGACAATGATATTGATCATGACCTGGAGCAAGACACACAGTCACAGGTCTCCGTCCTAGACCAATCTCCCATAGGACATGCCGGTAGACCCAAACGACAATGTACAAAGAATCCTTCCAAGCGGGGGGGTTACGCTCAGGGACAAAGCGCAAGAGGGCAACCTCCCCAAAACAAAAACACGTGATTCACGTTGAGGGTCATCCTATCTGTTCCTCTGAGGAAGCCCTACTTGATAAAATCGCTGATCTTATTGAGATGAAAATCAATACCATTGTTAAACCTCTCATATCCAAGATTGATAAATTGCAAGCAGAGGTTAGGAAGCTGGGTGCACTCCAAAACACAGTTGCAAGTGGCATTGAAAAAATAACTACGATAGTTACTTATCCGGGTAACAATTCTAGAGGAGCTGAAGAAGGAAGCGATATGGGTGTTGGAGATGGAACAGAACTGCTTGGGGAGAACATACCGCAACCAACCCTAACTGTTATAAATGAGGGTCCCATACCAGCATGCTCTTCAACAGATCCAACTCCCTTGGTTAACATTCCCCCTGCACAAATACAAGCACAAGCTCTAACTTATTCTACAGATCCCTTGCAATTTATCGTCGAGGCCACACCATTGGTCTTGGTCCTCGCAAATGTTCCCCCACTGGAAGGGGGCATAGCGGAAAGTTCAAACTCACTCTGCAGCAAAGCCCTACATTGGTTAACTAGCAATATGCGGCTAGCACCAGGGGGGAAACATCATCTTGCAAGTGTGATTAAATCTGCAACTAGGGTTCCTTGGCTGGGTAATCGGCCAAAAAAATTAAAAGGGGACTGTGTGGCGGTGAGCTTCTCAAATCCAGACGTTCTTCCCAATATTCTTGCAAATATTTTTCCTCCCCAACGAAGAAGAGGTACTGTGGTTCCCCTTACCTTGAATTTTTTTTACGGGGAGCAGCAGAACGTATCTTTCCCAAGGAACCCTGCCCCAGGGTGGGACACCAACTGGGACTCTCACTTCAGATGGGGTCAAGATTTAAGGAACAACGCATCAGTTCGCCGTCATCAACCTCCAATGTTTAACCCTGTCACACAGCCACTTGAACTTTTTAACCGCTTTGCGCCACTTTCTTTTATGGATCAAAACGACTGACTTTTGCCAGCTGGAGACAATGATGTTGAGGGACCACAGCCCGCTCCTGGCCCGTCAGCTCATTTTCCTGCAGGCGTTGGGGTTTGCAGAATTATGAGCTGGAATATCGCCGGGCTTAGAGCTAAACTTAAAGACAAGAACTGGCTGGACTTAATCAGAAACTATGATATTCTTGCTTTCCAGGAAACTTGGGAAACATCAGATTGTTTGGCTTTAGATGGCTATTCTCATTTTTATGTACCTGCAGATCCCAGTAAAGCAGGAAGAGCAAGGGGAGGGTTGGCTGTATATATTTCACTTGATGTTCAAGGAAAACCAAGGTACATTAAGTCTAATTCTAAAAACTGTTTAATGGTTGAATTGGCCTCATCAAACTCCCATCCTATTTTACTTATAAATTTTTATAATTCCCCAGCCAGTCAATTTCCTACCGAGCATTTGGTATCCCTAGAGGATCTCTTATTCACTTACACTGTGAACAGTACCCATGGGTATGAGGTGATCCTCATGGGAGATTTTAACATTCACCCTTGCCAGGCGGGTTGTCAAAGAGAACCAGAGGAATCTTTTTTATACTCCCCCACGCCGCACTTTGAACATACACCTAGTGGTGAGGCTCTGGAACTTCTTTTGGCTACCTTCAACCTTTATGAATCATGTACCTGCTCTAATGACTCGAGGTTGCCGACATATGAGGGCAAGGACCGAGGCACAATTATCAATTATATTTTCGCATCCTTTAGAGTTTTATCTGAAGTATTTGTTTATAAAGTAATAATTTCTGTTTTTAGTGATCACAATCCTGTGATTTTAGAGGTTTTAGCACAGGGAGTCTTGGGAAATAGGACGTCTGACAATTTGTGTGCAACAGACCTTGTGCTGAGAGATCAAAATCGAAGGCTTAAATGGGACCAAGTTACCCCTATAACTTTCTTACAAGATACATTGGCCAAGGTCGAAGGAGAAGTTGCCATTTGTTTAGACAACAAAAATTCTAGCGCTACTATGGTTGAGGCCTTTAGTGTTATCTGTCATCAAGTCAAAACAGATCTAACTGTAAAGGCAAAGTCCAATAAGCCAAAGGGCCCCAAATGGTTTGATACAAACTGTTCCAAGGCCCATTCAACTTTACTTAAAGCCTTAAAGAATAAGCCTAGAGACAGAGTATTGATAGCGACACTAAGGAAACAATACAACCTAGCTATCAGAAAGAGGAAATCTGAGATAAAAGATGAAGCCTGGAATAATTTGTTACTGCCTGAGACACAGAAAGACAGCGCTAAATTTTGGGCAGTGATAAATCACCCGTATTTTGTAGGATTAGATCATCAAAGAGCGGATTGTATTATCCCAGATGAACAATGGGTGACACATTTTAGTAATATTTACAGTCACACTAATACGACCACAGAATGTGTATTACCTCTTTCTCAACCGTTAAATCCCTTCTCTCCTTTTGCCCAGGAGGAGGTTAAAAAAGCAATCAATGATACACTCTGCAAAAAGGCACCAGGACCTGATGGGGTTCCGGCAGACTTTTTCAAGAGCGCTCCTGATTTTAGCTCAAAGATCCTAACCAATATTTTTAATGCTACAAGGGAATTTACCTTTCCCTCTAGCTGGGCAAACTCGACCATAGTGCCAATTTTTAAGAAAGGACAGAGGACAGATCCGGCTTGTTACAGGCCAATTTCCCTTATTGATTCGAGTGTAAAAATTTTGGGGAGAGTCCTCTTATGTAGACTGACTCTGATTTTAGAAAGTAAGGGCATTTTATCTAATGCACAATATGGCTTTAGAGCCAAAAGAGGAACTCTAGATCAGTGCCTTAACTTAGAATTAATTTTAAATAAATACGTGATCGCCAAGGAGGGGTCATTATACATGGCCTTTATGGACCTCTCATCAGCTTTTGACCTGGTTAACAGGGCAAAGCTGTGGAGGATCCTCCTGGCCATGGGCCTTGACCCCCCTTTGGTAGAATACCTGGCTGAGCTACATAAGGACCTTATGACCTCAGTCAGAGTAACTAGGGAAGGAAGATGCACCTGTCACAGTCAGAGAGGGGGGTTAGGCAAGGGTGTATACTTGCCCCCCTCCTCTTTACTTTATATATCAATGATTTTGAGGCAGTAATGATAACGTCCCACAGTGACATTCCGCGTGCAGGTGAGACAAAGATTCCTGTACTCCTGTACGCGGACGATGCCGTCCTTCTGGCACGCTCCGGAGTTGCGTTAAACAAACTCCTCGCATCTTTTGGGGCTTTTATGTCATCACTGGACATGAAAATTAACACAGATAAATCACATGTAATGATTGCTGGACCCGCAGGCAGGAAAAGAAAGTCGCTAACATTTTTCTGTGTGGGAAAGGAGGTCAAGAGAGTCCCTTCCTTTCCATATTTAGGAGTGACTTTTGACGAAAGGGGCACTTGGGGCCCCCAGCTTTTGGCCAAAAGCAGCGCTGTCGCTAGAGCGGCCGCAGGGCTGCTAGGTTTTGCCAAAAAACTTCGCGCCCGTCCCATGGTAAGTATCATCAAAGTTTATAAAGCAAAATGCCTGTCAGTTGCCCAGTATGGCTCTGTTATCTGGGGAAATGCTAGTTCTGCTAAAATTCAAAATGTAGAAAATAAATTTTTGAGATCTTTGCTTTCTGTTCCCCAATCAACGCCGACCTTTGCATTACACACAGAGTTAGGCCTGGGCTATATTTCTGATACTTTAAAATTAGCCCCAGTGATTGGTTGGATAAAAACATGGCTTAACCAGGAGCTCACTCTAAACCACACCATCTTAAAAGATTGTCTAGCCCTGGATAGAGCTCTCAATATTCCTTGGTTAAGATATGTTAAAATGCAGCTTACTTTGGCAGGTCGACCGGAGCTCTTCTCTTTTCCAGATGGGATAACTTATGAAGATCTAAAATTAGTCAAAAACACCTTGACAAATTTATATGCCATGGAGAGGGAAGATGTAGAGCTAAAAAAACCTATGGTTAGGAAACACTGCATGCTCTCCTCTGCTCCAGGAATGGAACCTTATCTCCTTCTGATTACAAATTCTTATCATCGTTTTCTCTTAACGAGATTTCGCTTTGATTTAATCCATTTTGTACTGGGTAACTTCAGATTTTGGTCTAGACCTGATGATGCTGAACCTTGCGACTGTGACCATTTTTCTACACAGGACACAATGCACTTTATCATGTTCTGCGGACATTACACTGAGATCAGGAAAAGTTATCTGCTCCCTATTTTACGTAACCAGGGCTTTATCCAGGTTAAACCAGCCCTGTTGTTCCTGCAACTTCTCCCTAATGTTAAAGTAGCTTTCTCAGTCTCAGTCGCTAGTTTTCTAGTTGCAGGTGCACGTTTAAACAAGCATCGCACAAGGCACAGGCACTTTATCTCTGAAAAATGAACTTCCTCTTTTTTCATTTATTTAAATGAGTTGTGTTTTAATAAGCCCTTCTTCTTAGCTCTTTTAAATATTTATGCACGTCGTACTGTAGACTAAATGTTTTTATAATAATGATTGTATGTTTTAAATTTGTTAAAAAACTTTTGTGCTTCAATGAAATTGTGATATGTAATATTGCTCGTTCTTTTATGATTTTCAATAATCGAATAAAGAAAATTGACTGACTGACTGATTATGAGGGCCATGGGGGGCAGATTTAAAAATAAAATGTTTACCAGAAACCTTCGTGGGAATGTACTCAACAACTTCCCAAAGTTTTATGGCGATCTGATGAATGGTGTAGTAATGCATAAAGGACAAACAGACAGACAGACATACTTTCAATTTTATATATATAGATAAAAGACATCATAGCTTCAAATCTATGATTAAAATACCTGCATACATTAACTGAATCCAAAGAGTAATTCTCCAGGTGTCTTTTATTCAATATTTACTATATTTGGATTTGCCTCTCGAAGAAATTGAAGTAAATCATCCCAACCATGTTCAGCACAGCTTAGAGTAAGGAATCATGTAGGAGCTCCTAAGTTCCTTAGCATACATTTAAGTTCTCCATGACGACGGTACCAGTACTCATTAGTACCACGCTGACTTGCCATGAGATTAATCAGCTGAGATTCCAAAACATTATCTTTCTGCTGTACTTTAGCCATAAATTCCTTTGCCAAAACATTTTGCAGATGTACACCTGTTTTCAATATATGGTTGACTGCATAAGAAAGTCCAGTATTCAGATGCAGGAATCTGCACAGGTCGGTCATCATATCGTCCTCCTTTTCCTGTTGGAAACAACTGAGGAAAACAACGAGCTTCCAAGCTTTCTTCCCATACACTAATGGGACTTTCCTCTGCTTCTTTAATTTGGAATAACTCTATAGTATTCCCCATGACTTCTTTGGAATGAAGTGGATGAACACTGTAATGTTTGTAGATTTCTTCAGTTCTGAATACATCCACTTTTTTAATTTGTCGAGTTGACGAGTCACTATCTTCTTCTACAGTCATTTCTTCTTCTCCAACATTCACATTTTTATAGTATTTATTATTTTTTACCAGATACAATGTTGTCTTTTTCACTTTCCTAACATCCACTTATTCTTGCCAGATTTTCTTACTCTTAGTAGGAATGCCATTAACAAGAATAACTAGAGGTTCATCTTCTACATTTTCTACACCAATTGTTTCAATATTTTTCTTTAAATCCTTTAATCTTCTCTGTAAATCTGAAGGAGGCAATTTCCCTGTCTTAGGCTCCATACGAACAATAGCCTGATATGGATGCACACATTGAATAAGAATAGACTTATAGGTATTTAAATCCATCAGTTCAGAAAGAATATTTACCAACTCAATATTATTATGCACAGCTCTAGCAGGCATTTTATTCTCGTCTAATTTGTTATAACAATATTTACAAATGCGCTGATCAGAACCCAAATCAAAACAATTCACTACCAACAAAAAAGTTGCAGAATCCTTCCACTCATTATTATTTTCCTTTTCACTTTTTAAATACAAATCAACAGTCCTGGTCTGATTTTTATAATGAGTTTGTCGACAACAAATACAAGAATAATGTGGCCTTTCACCTGAAATCAACTTAAACTTCATAATTTCCTGCTCAAAATGTTGTACATTCTCTTCCACATTTCCTTTTATAAATGTATCAGTTTCTGCACTGTCTTCCTCAGGACAAAAGTAACTAACCTGAATTTCATCACAAACGTTCATTGCATCTGCTACAGATCCACGCAAAAGAGCACTGTTCAACTTTTTTAACATTAGTGCTGGACTTTTTGCATAATACAAAGTTCTGACTAATTTCCTTATTTCAGTATGATGTACTGCTAACATCTTGAAATGGTAAAAACACTTTGACATACATTTGTAGAAAGACAAGCAAGAGAATGACCTTGCAAACCAGTATTTTCTCTCACTCTGCAAGGTTCTAGTCCTTGCAACATCTTAATCTTTTGTTTAACTCTTTTCTTATTATACTCATGTAAGTAATTGCGTAAAAAATCAATAGATTCCTGCTGTACACTACAAATACTACTGTAATTCCAAGTGTACACTGGAGCTTTAGGACATCTCCCTAAAACTTCATCAGCTAAGACCTCTTCTGCATTTCTAGGAACAATTTTCTCTTTCTCAATAGGACAACCATTTCTAACCTCATAAGCACAATCACTAGTGTCAACTGCATGCAACAAATCATTACTCTGAAAATAACTCTCTTCATTAAAAAAAGGCTCAGAGCTTGAACTGCTTCCATTCACCCCCAAAAAATCTGAAAAATTACTTCTGTTAATTGCTCTTCTCCGCTTACTTTTGGCCTTAATTCATTGGATTGGCTTATCCAGTGATCAAATTCTACTGATTACTAAAATAAACAACTTGTTTTTCAATTCGAAAGCCTTCTCAACTATATTTTCTATACGTTTCCTCTTCTTATAAAATGCTGTTTTTCTTTTACATTTCTTCATTTCCTTCATCAAATTCGACACAACTCTATTATAAAACATTCTTTTTCTAATTTCCTGAAATTGATTCTTCCTCCTTTTACTATAAAGTGTTTGTTTACAAGATGATTTTACATTGTTTTTCTCTTTTCTTTTGTTTTTATTTTAGTTGCAGATACACTGTTTGTATTTTTGACATTGTCCAAACGACTCCTAGTGTTGGATAAGTTCTTCAAAAAAATCTTCGTTGTCTTACCAGGAGTGTTTTTCTTTCTCTTCACTCATTGTTGTTCAGGTAAGTCTAGTGGATGACATAATAATCGTTATTATGTTGTTTCCTCTTTTCATTTTTTGAAGGCATGATGAATTTCTTTTAGTGTTGATAAATAGAATATGTTATAAAATATATATATATAACAATATAAAAATAAATATATGAAATATACTATTCCATTACTAAATAAATAAAATGCTAAATCACTAAGTATAAAAAAACAAGTGTGTAACTGATAACAAAAGTGCATACATACTGCGTAAAACTTTCAAGAACTACATCTGGAAGAAGAGTACCTTAAGCAATATATCAGTAGATGAACTTTTGAGCAGATAATGGATTAGTACATGCTACTAAATGCATCACTACAATAGTACAAAGGGAAAGAGAGAAAGCAGTATGAGAAGAGAGCTGGCAGTATGAGGAGGGAATATGTGGAGAGAGGGGCAAGTATGAGGAGAGAGGGGAGAGAATGTGCAGAGAGAGGGAGTATGAGGAGAGTAGGGGTGTATGAGGAGAGAGGGGATAATATGAGGAGAGGGGAAGGAGTATGAGGAGAGAGGCAGGACTTTGAGGAGATGGGGTGAGTATGAGGAGAGATGGGGGTATGAGGAGAAAGGGGGAGTATGAGGAGAGGGCAGGGTATGAGGACGGGGGGACGTATAAGGAGAGAGGAGAGAGTATAAAAAGAGAGAGCGATTCTGAGGAGAGAGGGGAGAAGTATGAGGAGAAAGAGGATGAGTATAAAGAGAGAGGGGGAAGTATGTGGAAAGAGTGGCAAGTATGAGGAGAAAAGAGTAGTATAAAGAAAGAAAGGTGTGTGTAAAAAGAGAGGGGAGAGTATGAGAAGAGAAGGGGAAGAATGTGGAGAAAAGGGGAGTATAAGGAGAGAGGAGGTGAATGAGCAGATGGGGGAGTATGAGGAGTGAAGGGGATATGAGGAGAGAGAGGGGAGTTTGATGAGAGGAGAAAATATAAGGAGAGGGGGAGTATGAAGAGACGGGGAGTATGAGGGGAGAAGATGAGTATGATGAGAGGGGAGAGTATAAGGAGAAAGGGAAAAGTATGAAGAGAGAGGTGGGAGAATAAGGAGAGAAGGGGGAGTATGAGCAGAGAGACAGAGAGTATGAGGAGAGAGGGGGAGTATAAGGAGAGAGAAGTGTGTATGAGGAGAGCGGACAGAATATGAAGAGAGAGGGGGAGTATAAGAAGAGAGAGGGAGAGTGTAAGGAAAGAGGGGGAGTATGAGGAGAGAGAAAGGAGTATGAGGAGAGAAGGGGGAGTATGTGGAAAGAGAGGCGAGAATGAGGAGAAAAGGGGAGGATAAGGAGAGAAGAATATGTATGAGGAAAGAGTATGGAATATGAACAGAGAGGGGGACGAATGTGGAGAAACGAGGAATATAAGGAGACAGGAGGGAGTATAAGAAGAGAGGGAGAGTGTAAGAATGAGGGGGGAATATGAGGAGATAGAAAGGAGTATGAGGAGAGAAGGGGGAGTGTGTGGAAAGAGGGGCGAGTATGAGAAGAAAAGGGGAGTATACGGAGAGAAGAATGTGTATGAGGAAAGAGGATGGAATATGAACAGAGAGGAGGAAGAATGTGTCGAAAAGAGGAATATAAGGCTACAGGGGGTGTATAAGGAGAGAGGGGGTACAATAAGAAGACAATAGGAAGTATGAGGAGAGGGTGAAATATGAGGATGGGGGATAATGAGGAGAAGGGGGAGTATGAGGAAAGAGGGAGAAGTGCAAAGAGAGAGGGGGAGTATGAGGAGAGAGGTGAAAATGAGGAGTGAGGGGGAGTTTGTAGAAAAGAGGAAATATGAAGAGAAGGAGGAGTATGAAAGGATGGGGAAGTATGAGGAGTGAGGGAGGTATGAGGAGAGAGGGAGGAGTAAGAAGAGAGAGGGGTAGTATGAGCACAGAGAGGTAGAGTATAAGGAGAGAGGGGGGTATGTGAAAAGAGGGGCAAGTATGAGGAAAAAAGAGGAGTATAAGGAGAGAGGACTGTGCATGAGAAGAGAAGGGAGAGTATGAGAAGAGAATGGGGAGAATGTGGACAAAATAAGAGTGTAACAAGAAAGATGGTGTATGAGGTACTATGAGGGGAGAGGGAGGAGTATGAGGAGATGGGAGAGTATGAGGAGTGAAAGGGGTATGAAGAGAGAGGGGGAGTATAAGGAAAGGAGAAATATGAGTAGAGAGGGGAGTAGGGGGGTATGAGGAGACAGGGTACTATGAGGGGAGAGGGGGAGTAAGAGGAGAGTAGAAAGTATAAAGAAAGAGGAGGGATAGTGATAGGAGTATGAGGAGAGAAGGGAGACTATAACAAGAGAGAGGGGGAGTGGGGGGAGAGAGAGGGAGTATTAGGCAAGAGGGGTGTGTATGAGGAAAGAGGAGGGACTATAATGAGAAAGAGGGGAGAATGTGGAAAAAGGGGCAAATATAATTGCTAAATGCACACAAACGCACAGTGTGATTCCAGACAGGAAATATAAGACCTTGCATTTTACGAAAACACATTTACTAGTCTAGAAACGGTTAGGTGACTGCACACATTCCATATATATAACTTCTTCATTTTAGTGGACAACCCTGACTCATTTTGCAAATACATAACCAATATGCTGCATTTTTTTTCCAACATTATATCCAAAAACTGACACAACAGAACAACAAAAAGACACAAGGGACTTGTAAAACTGCTCCAGAATGTATGCAGCAGTGTATGTATACTTACTGGGAAATTGTACATTTAGAACACAAGTCTGATTCCAGACAAACAACACTACTAATTACTCTTGAAGGGCTCATATCACTCACACATTACAGAAATATAATTATTGCATTTTACTGTACAACCATTAGTCATTTTGCAAATACAAAAGCAATAACGAGTTTTTAATTCTATCAAAACTAGAAAAAAGAATAGCTTTATAAGCACTTATGTATCTGAAAACACAAAACATGTAAAAATGCTTCTCTCAGAACAATTCCTAAATGCACACAGATGCACAGTGTGATTCTAGACAAAAGATATAAGACCTTGCATTTTACCAAAACACATTTACTAGTCTAGAAACAGTTAAGTGACTGCACACATTCCATTTATATAACTACTACTTTTCAGTGGTCAATCCTGACTCATTTTGCAAATACATAAGCAAATTGATGCATTTTTTGTACCAACATTACATCAAAAAAGTGACATAATACAACAACAAAGAGGCACAAGGGGCTTGTAAATCTGCACTAGAGTATATTCAGCAGTGTATGTATACTAGCTGTGAAATTGTAGATTTAAAACACAAATCTGATTCTAGACAAAAAACACAATTAATTACTATGGAAGGGCTAAAATGGGTGCATACATTACAGAAATATAATTACTGCATTTCACTGTACAACCATGAGTCATTTGCAAATACAGAAACAATTTCCTGCATTATTTGTGTGAACATTGCGTCAAAAAAGTAACGCAATGGCAGCACAAAGACGCACAAGAGGCTTGTAAATATATCCCAGAGAATTTACAATAGTGTATGTATACTGACAGGAAAATTGTAGATTTAAAACGCAAGCCTAATTCTAAGCAAGCAACACTATTAACTACTCTACAACTGAAAAAGTTACAGCACACATTCTACATTTTTTAGTACTGCACTTTATTGCACAAACCTTACTCACTAAACACATTAACTTACTAAATGGTTTTATCAGAATAGTTATTGAAATGCAGACAAACTCAGTATGTGATTCTACAACCTTTAGAGGGATAAACACATTACTCTTACTAAAAATAATGCACCACATACATTCCCTTACAATTTATCCACTCACCTTTCAAATTGATTTGTAGATTAGGAAGAATGCCAGTCACACAGTAGATATTCTCATACAGAATCTCTCTACTTCAGTGTTTGCAGCAAAACCACAAAATGGCACATTTTCCCTCTCAATTTACACATATATACATATTAATAACAAATCAAATTGCTTCACACATTAATTCAAAACCAAACACAGATTTCTCGTGGTTGAACATTTGAACCCTTTCCAACTGACATAACTTTGAACCATACCCCCAACAGATCATGCAAAAGTCAATTGTCCACAGAGGTCAAAAGTTCAGCACTCTGTAAAACACTCCTCCTCAACAAGTTTAGACTCTGCAAAAGGTACTTACTTATAAGTACCATTAAAGAGAAAAGGTCTTCTAAGAACCAACCAATATCTAAACAAATAATAAATTTCTGGAGCTGGCATTGCTTTTTGTCAGAGAGAGCAGCTTACATGCTGCTCTCCCTGACGAAAGGCAATATGCTTTCCTATTTGGAAGAGAGAGCAGGTTAAGAAGCAGTTTGCTACAGCAGGGCAGGAACTAGGAGCCTCTCGCCCTACCATAGCAAACAACAGTGTTCCGGGGTTAGGCTCCCAGGACACTGCAGGAGCCAGCCCTGGGGGTGGCGATCCCCAGGGTCATCAAAGGCTCCAGGAGGGGGGCCGCACGGCCCCCCTCCCATCATTTATAAAGCCCCAGCGGGTGGTGGTCCCCGGAGCTGGGGGTCATCACAGACCCCCCAATTTAAATATTAGAGCCCCAGGGAGGTGGCCATCCCTGGGGCATGTGAGGGGGCTTGACCCCTCCACACAACATTTTTTTTTAAAGCCCCGGGTGGTGGCAGTCCCGGGGGTTACGGGGGCAGTGAGCCCCCCGCATACGTATCGTTAAAGCCGCGGGAGTAGCGGTCCTTGGGGCTGGGGGCCCCTCCGAGCCCGCCATTATAAATAAAAACATTGCCCCCAGGATTTGGCCCCCTGGGGGCTAATTAACAATAAAGTGGGCTTTTGGGTTTTTCTTCTTCTTCACTGCGTACGCGTACCCTATGCGTATCCTGTGATTTAAAAAAAAAATAAAGATTTTGACCTGGGGGATCATAGTGAAACACCCTGAGCAGCTCTAGGGATCAGGAACACCTATAGCAAACAACCAACTTTTCCTGTCAATCTACACACTCAATCTACATACATATGCAAATAAATAACAAATCACATTTATTCCCACATTAAATCAAAATTAAATACACTTTTCTATTCCTTAAACTTTTTAACCCTTTCAATCTGACTAAACTTTCAACCCTTTCCCCATTCTGCTTTCTTCCTGTTACCATAGAAACACTTCAGTGAACTAAGCACACAGGTGAAAAGTTCATCAAACAATGTTACAAATAAAAACAGCAAGTGTACTTGACTTGTCAATACACCAGCTTATCTTAAGTATCGTTCTTTTCTATCACTTTTTGTTAACCAATGAATATCAAGCTTTTAAAAAACAGAAAATTGCACCCTAGTTTTGCGTAAAATGTTTCCAAACAACCAATCATTTCTTTGCTTATTTCAAAACTCCACTTATCCACCATTTTAGAAAAATCTTACTTTTCAAACTACCATTTCATTGACATAGACCATCTGAGTGCATCCAGACCTCTCTTCAACATGCTTATAGTGTGTATTGTGGGACACAGGTATATTTTCTGGAGTCAAAAGTACGCAGAACAGAAAGAATTTCACAAAGACCTAGGTTTACCAAATATAGACATTAAATGGATTGGACAGAGAGGGTTAAAGTGGTATCAATTGATGCCATTGGTTAAATCCTTTTTACATCTCCAACACCCTGACCTCATAATTGTGCACTATGGTGGCAATGATCTAGACACTTTGACTGGGGTAGGTCTGGAAATGTTTATGAAGGGCACCTTTACAGAACTGATGTCACTTTTCCTCCAAACTACCTTTGTCTATTCTAATATATGCCAAAGGCGGAATTGGAACTGGTCCAACCAATATTGTCCACAGATTGACAAAGCTAGGAAACATGTGAATAAATCTGTTTCTGCTTTTCTCTGAGAGTATAGAATGGGGACCATTTACCACAACAATCTGTGTTTCAATATGCATGGCATCTATAGGATAGATGGTGTACATTTCACAGATATGGGTAACAGAGTCTTCCTCTTGAACTTTAGACTCTGCATCGGTACTTACTTGTAGGTACTAAAATCTCCCAATAAACACAAGGGCTCTTTTTAGAGCCACCCAACATCTAAACACACGAACTTGATAAATATCTGAAAAATATTTTTCTTTTTCTTGCTTCCGTACGCGTACGGGACGACTTACGAACCTCGCACTATACGTGGTACGGCTGCGCTTGGTACTCGTACTGTAAATTTACTGTAAAAAAATAGCCCCTATCACTAATTTTTATTATCCCCGGGGATCCCATCCCCCGGGGCTGAAACATAACGTTGAGGACCGTGGGGGGAGCCCCAATGCCCCCACAGTCCCAGCCGGCTTCCCGCATCCTTCGGGAGCCAGCATTGCTTTTCATCAGAGAGAACAGCTTAAATGCTGCTCTCTCTGACGAAAAGCAATCTGCTTTCCTACTTGAAATATAGAGCAGGTTAACCTGCTCTCTCTTTCAAATAGGAAAACAGTTTGCTAAGGTAGGGTAGGAGCTACAAGTCTCCCGCCCTACCATAGCAAACAGCAGTGTCCCGGGGGTAGGCACCCCGGGACACTGCGGGAGCCAGCCCTGGGGGGATTTGGTCCCCAGGGCCATCAAAGGCTCAAAGAGTGGAGCTGCATGGCCTCCTCCCATCATTTGTAAAGCTCCGGGTGGGTGGTGGTCCCCGGAGCTGGGGGGTCTATCACTGCCCACCTAATTTAAATATTAGCACACCAGGGAGGTGGTGACCACCGGGGCATGTGAGGGGGTTTCATTCCCCCCCACAAAGGTTTATTTTATTTTAAAATAAGCCCCAGGGGTTGGCAGTCACCAGGGCTGCAGGGTGGCCGTGAACCCCTCTGCATAAAAAATATTAAAGCCCCAGGGGGTGGCAATTTCCGGGGCTGGGTGGCCCCTCTGGGCCCTCCTTAAATTATTTTTTTTAAAAGAAGCCCCTGGGGGTGGCGGTCCCCGGGGCTGGGGCGCATCAGAGCCCCCCACCCTATTAAAATAAGTCCCGGGGCGTGGCAGTCCCCAGGGCTTGGGGGCTCCTCTGGGCCCTCTGAAGAAAGAGTAAATTGCCCCTGGGATTTGCCCCCCCGAAGGCAAAAAAATATATATATTTATGCAACTTTTTTTATCGGCAAGGTACGCGTACCTATGCGTACTCCGAAGATTTTTTCAATGTATTTTTTATTTTTTGTGGGCCTTCGGGATCCTTGTGGGACCCCCTAAGCAGGTCTAAGCAGTCAGGGTGTTTCTACCCTGACCCCTTTTAGCGTTATTCCTATTTCATTCTCTGTTTTCTTGTGACTCGGTTCTACCGAGGCACAAGATGGCTGCCAACACTTCCTGGTTTGGCGTGTCGAATATATATCTATGATTTTACTTTTGATTTTCTAAGGAACTACTGAACGGATTTACACCATTTAACAAAGAGCATAATCTGCGAACCAAACTCTACCTTTTTGGCAAATTTGGTGTAATTCCGTTTAGCAGTTTGTGCTGTAGCCTCACTTAAAGGACCCTATATAAAATTACATGGGGAAAACACGTTTTGGGACCGCCCTTTTTTCTCGGCCCCCGCTTCACGATTCACCCTGACACTTTGAGGGAAGGAGCGGAGCGCCCCATTTTCTTTGAGAATTTCATGAACATTCGTCAACCAGCGCCAAAGTTATTCCAAATAGAATGTTGCAGATTTCCTATGGAAACTAAGTCCTAACTATAACTAGCTACTGGTGACCGCCAGTGGGTTTTATATATATATATAAATTTATAGTATGGGTGTCCTTTAATTTAACATCAATCCAAAGGGATGGGGTAAAGGGCCTCCTTGAAGCTCTGTGAGTGGGCAACGCACCCCTTTTACTAAATAAACAATAATAATGAATGTGTCGCTCGGAGTTTTTTTTTTAGATTTTATTGTGCATGGATCCTTGGGTGACGTGCAATTCTGCTGTAAAATATAAAACAAATATATGTTTTTTACATCAGAGGAGTCCCTGCCCCTGAAATCTTTTTTAATCTCTTTTTTGGGTTTTTTACAGGGCAAGGAACTGAGTGTTGTCTCCTAGGATAACTGTTGCCTCATTATTGTTGACATGGTGGCAGCCAATTAGATCTTATCTCAAGATCTGTTAGATTTGCAACTGGCCCAATTCCCTGGGGTCAAAATTTAACATGGAGTCCTGTGCCCCCATGCTGCCCCGGGTACTGCTACCTCCCTGGGGCTTTGTATTAATAGGGGCGGAGAGGGTCTCATGGGCCCCCCAAGCCCTGGGGACCGCCACCTCCCAGGGGCTCCAATTTAATTAGAGAAGTGTGGGGAGGGGCTTCTGCCCCTCCCCACACTGCCCTGGGGACCAACCCCCTCACCGGGGCACAAACTATGTTAATATGGGGGTCCGTTACTGACCCCCTGCCCCAGGGACCACCACTTCCCCGGGGCTATGTTAAATGTTGGGAGGGGGCTGCACGGCCCCCCTCCTGAGACCCTCAATAGCTCTTGGGACCGCCACCCACCAGGCCAGCTCCTGCAATGTCTCGAGGTGCCCACCTTTGGGACATTGCAGTTTACTATGACAAGCTTACCATAGCAAACACTGCTTTGCTTCTTGGAAGCGAGAGCCAGAAACCTGCTCTTGCTTCCAAGAAGCAAAGCTGAATTGCTTTTGGGAAAGGGGTAGCTGTATGTTAGCAGCTCCCCTTTCCCAAAAGAAATGCCGGCTTCCGCAGGAGGTGGGGGGGAGGGCAGAGACCATGGGGAATTGGGGCTCCCCCACGGTCCCCAACATGAGGCCAGGCCCCGGGGGATGGTATCCTGGGGCCATAATTGGCATCTGGAAGGGAGCCACGGACCCCCCTCCAAAAACAAACAACAAGGCTGGCCAGGCCCTGGGGAACAGGGTCCCAGGGGAAAGAAATGGCCCAGGGTAGGGGACCACATGGCCCTCCTCCCATGACATAAAAAAAGAAAAAAAGAAACCAGCAACTCACAGGAGGCCCCACCAACCCCAAGCATGACTCTGCACACACAACCCCTGGTGTGTTCAAAGTTGGGGGATTATGTCCCTTTCATTCCTGAGGGTCCCTTGGGGCCAACTAGCCCACCAGTTGCCTCCAGTAAGCCCCTCTTGGTGCAATGCTTGTGGTGCAATGAGGTCCTCTTGTGTCCTGAAGACCTCAGGACACACGTGGACTTCATTCCCCAAGCAGCAGTGCGCAAGGAGGCACGTTTGCAGAGTGATGTAAAAAGGAAGCATGGCCTTCGACCACTCCCAGCAGTCCAGCTGTATGGGGTTTACTGGAGGTAACAGAAGGGCTAGTTTGCTCCCAGAGACCCTCAGGAAGAAAGGGGACTTCATCCCCCAAATAAGAGAGTGCCAGGAGGCGCGTTTGCAGAGTGGTGGAGAAAGGGGGAGTCGCCTTTGTCCACCTCTCAACAATCCCACTGTGTGAGGCTTATTGGAGGTAAGAGGGAGGCTAGTTGGCAACTATAGGACCGCCAGCAGCAAAGGGGACTTCAATCCCCATCCAAGAATACACCAGGGAGTGTGTTTGCAGAGTGGTGGGCAAAGGGGGCATGGCCTGCTATGAGAACTTAGCAATCGTACCACGCGGGACTTATTGGAGGTAATAGGAGGAGTAGTTGGCCCCCAAGGATGTCCTTTGGTGCCAACTACCCCTCTTGTTACCTTCAGTAAGTCCAACACTGAGGGATTGCTAAGAAGTCTTCGGAGGCTATGCCCCCTTTTTTCCACCACTCTGTAAACGTCTCTCCTGACAGTCTACGGGATGGGGGTGAAGTTCAATTAACTCCTGAGGGACTTAGGAAGCCACAAAGCCCTCCAGGAACCTTCTGTAAGTCCAACGCAGAGGAATTCTTGAGCGCTGGTCAGAGGCCTAACACCCTTTCTCCACCACCCTGCAAACGCAACTACTAGTTAAAGAAGCATTTGCAATGTAATAGGTTTCACATTTGCGAGAGTTAAAGCTATTGACTTTGTAAATGTAAAAGTTTTTACTAATGTCTTTTGGAGTGGAGTGTATGTACGTTGTGTGTAGTGGAATTATGTGGTATGTTGTGCAGTGAAATTATGTGGATAGAAAGTATGTGGTATTAAATGTATAGGAATTATGTAGAGTGGAATTATGTGTTATGAAGAGTAATTATGTGGTATGGTAGTCTGTGTTGTGGAGTGGTAACGTCAGGTTTAGTCTAACTCGTTTCCATATTAGCTAAACTATGAACTCTGTGAGACAAAAAAAGAAGGAATCACTGAGGAGCACTTGTTGACCTAGTCAGAGGTATAAGCAGGGCCACTGGAATTATGCGACTGTTTTGCTGCACTGACTTTCGCACAGTTATACATTTTCTGCATTAGCCACATAATTCATCATCTGCTCCCTAATCTGCAGATTTGAACAAAAAGAGCCTTGTTTCTAGCTCAAATGGCTCAAGCATTACAGAAAATGCAGTGACAAGTGTTACAGCATGGTGAAAGGCCCTTTGCAAACCTAGAATGGTCACCTGTTACTTATTGCTAAATGTCATGTTACATTGGTACTAATGGTATGCAAGCCACTCTTCCTCTCTTCTGTGCCTCTCTTGCCATTTTCTGAATTTCTGTTGCTTATTTCTGCACATTTCTTTCATTTTCTGCACTTCTCTTGCCTCTTTCTTCTACTTTCCGCACAACTCTTCCCTCTTTCTGCACGTCTGTTGACTCTTTCTGCACCTCATTTGTTTCTTTCTGTTTCCCTCTTGCCTCTTTCTGCACCCTTCTTTCCTCTTTCTACACCTCTCTTGCCCTTTCTGTACCACTCGTTTGTCTTTCTGCACACTTTTTGCCTCTTTCTGCACCTCTGTTTATTCTTTCTGCAATTCTTTTGTTTCTTTCTGCACATGTCTTGCTTCTTTCTGCACCTCTGTTGCTTTTTTCTACAGTTCTCTTCCTTTTTCTGTACCACTCCTTCTCTTTCTATACCCTCTTGCCTCTATGTGCAGCTCTCCAACCCCTTTCTGAACCCCTCTTGCCTCTTTTTCCACCCCTGCTGGTTTTTTCTGCACCTCTTCTGCTTCGTTCTGCGCTTCACTTGCCTTTTTCCATACCCCTCTTGCCTCTTTCTGGATCTCTGTTAGTTCGTTCTGCACTGCTCTGGCTTCTTCCTGCACCTTTGTTCCAAATATCTGCACTCATCTTGCCTTTTTCTGCACCCTTCTTCCTTCTTTCTGCACATCTCTTGCCATAGTCTGCCCACCTGTTCCCTCTTTCTGTATCCTGTTTGCCTGTTTCTGCAACTCTCATGCCTCTTTCTGCAGTTTTCCTACCTCTTTCTGCACCTCACTTACCTCTTTTTGCAACTCTGTTGGTTCCTTTGCACTTTCCATGCTTCTTCCTGCACTTCGCTTGCTTCTTTCTGCACCCCTCTTGCCTCTTTCTGCACCTCTCTTGCAAATTTCTACACCACTCTTGCCCCTTTCTTTACCCCTTTTACTTATTTCTGCACCTCTCTTGCCAATGTCTGCACCTCTGTTGCCTCTTTTTGTACCTCTTTTACCTGTTTTTGCAACTCTCTTACCCCTTTCTTCAGTTCTCTTGCCTCCTTCTGCACTTCTCTTCCTTCTTTCTGTACTTCTCATACCTCCTTCTGCACCTCTGTTACTTCTTTCTGCACTTATCTTGGTTCCTTCTGCAATGCTCTTGCCTCTTTCTGCTTCCCTCTTGCCACTTTGAGCACCTCTTTTGCTTCTTTCTGTACTTCTCTCTCCTCTTTCTGTCTGCACCCCTCTTCCCTCTTTCTGCAACCCTGATGCTTCTTTCTGCACTTCTATTGCCTCTTTTTGCAGCTCTCCTGCTTCTTTCTGCAGCTGATTTGCCTCTTTCCGCACCTCTGTTGTCTCTTTTTGCACTCATCTTCCCTCTTTCTGTACCTTTCTTGCCTATTTATCCATCTTACTTGCCTCATTCTGCACCTTCCATGCTTTTTTCTGCACCTGCCTGGCTTCTTTATGCACCCCTGTTGTCAATTCAATTTAATTTGTTTCAATTCAAATAAGCTTTATTCTGTGGAAACATACAACCATAAAAGCATAATATAATCACATTACATAAAAGAACAATTAAAAAAGTCGACATCCGTAATAATAATTGGATACAAATACTGATACAATTAAACATCATAAACTGCGTCAATTCTCCTAATGTAAACAATAGACTCATAGCAGCATTACATAATTTTAGTAATGGAGATCCAGGACAAGTAGGGTTCAGAAAGTGCAAAGTTTAAAGTGCATAAACTGCGTCAGTACTCCTAATGTAAACAGTAAACTTATAGCTCCAATATATGGTTTTAATAACAGAGATCCAGGACACATAGGCTACAGATAGTACAAAGTGTAAAGTGCAAGGTGCTTAATTAATGAGACCATCCCCAACCATTGTGGAGATGGTTAATTACGTTAGAACAACGCATTCTTCCTGGCATTGAATGAACTTAAATTAAATGTAGCAGTATAAAAACAAATCTCAGGTTCTCTTAGTGCAAAAAGTAGTGTCATAGCAGAATTAGTGGTTTTAACATCATACTTTTTAAACAATGGTTTAAGATAAAAAATTTAAAAAGAGAGGTACAAATCACATAAGAGTAAGAAATGCAAGGTGCTCTGCTTTGTGTCACATGGGCATGGTGAAACGGGGCGCTGTTTCATCGTGGGGAACACAACTAAATGATGCACAAGGCCTAACCTCATTCTGGTTAAAACATAGCTGTGAGAAGGTCTCATGACAAATGAAAGGTATGTTTGGAAGCCCTCCGTATCTATGTGCAGATGATAAAGCTGATACTTGGTTTGCTTCCTTGCTATTTTCAGCCTGCGTTCATTCTTATAGGACAGGAAGGTACTCTTTAACTCCTGTTTGAACAAACCAAACCAGATACTTCATTTTGATTTTCCTAAATAGTGTGATCGAGTATGATCCCAAAGGATTTGGCTAAATAATTAAGCCAGGGGACCTTTAGGTAATTATCCAGTCACAGGCAGTCATTAATAATAGACTTGGTAAAAACAAACAACAAGGCTGGCCAGGCCCCAGGAAACGGGGTCCCTGGGCCAGAAGTGGCCCAGGGAAGGGGGCCACATGGCCATCCTCCCATGACGTAAAAAAAAAAAAACTAGCAACCCACCGGAGGCCCACCAACCCCAAGCATGACTCTGCACACAAGAACTCTGGCGCGTTCTAAATTGGGGGATGTGGTCCCCTACATTCCTGAGGGCCCCTAGGTGGACAACTAGACTACCAGTTACATCCAGTAAAGTCCTCTTGGTGCAATGCTTCTGGTGCGATGAGGTCCTCTTGTGTCCTGAGGACCTCAGGACACAAGTGGACTTCATTCCCCAAGCAGCAGTGTGCCAGGAGGCAAGTTTGCTGAGTGGTGTAAAAAGGGGGCGTGGCCTTCGACCACTCTCAGCAGTCCAGCTGTATGGGGTTTACTGGAGGTAACAGAAGGGCTAGTTTGCCCCCAGAGACACTCAGGAAGAAAGGGGACTTCATCCCCCAACCAAGAGAGTGCCAGGAGGTGTGTTTGCTGAGTGATGGAGAAAGGGGGTGTGTCCTTTGTCCACCTCTCAACAATCCCACTGTGTGGGGCTTATTGGAGGTAAGAGGTAGGCTAGTTGGCAACTAAAGGACTCCCAGCAGCGAAGGGAACTTTAATCCCAATCCAAGAACACACCAGGGAGTGTGTTTGCAGAGTGGTGAGCAAAGGGGGATGGCCTGCTATGAGAACTTAGCAAGCCTTATTCGCGGGACTTATTGGAGGTAATAGGAGGAGGAGTTGGCCCCCAAGGATGTCCATTTGGGCCAACTACCCCTCTTGTTACCTCCAGTAAGTCCCACACAAAGGGATTGCTAAGACGTCTTCGGAGGCCTTGCCCCCTTTCTCCACCACTCTGCAAACGTCTCTCATGGCAGACTACGGGATGGGGTGAAGTCCAATAAACTCCTCAGGGACTTAGAAAGCCACAAAACCCTCCAGGAACCTCCGGTAAGTCCAAGGCAGTGATTAACATCTATTTACGTCCCCAACCGCATCAGTTGGGTTTATCAATTCTGGATGCCCTAGAGGTTCTACTTCACTCCTTCCCTTCGTCGTATCATGAAATCATTGGTGCCGATGTTAATTGTCATTTTGAACTACTCTTGCGGATCCCCTCGGTAACCTCGGACGAGGATGAAAACTGGCTGATCCCGGACTGTACAATGTACCCGGAAAAGCGCTTACTGCCCCTGGCCCTTGTGATCAACAAGTTGGTTGTTTCACATTCTCTCAGGGCTTGTAATGGCAGACTTCTTCCAAATGTTCCGGGTTCAAGTACCTTTAATAGATCAGGGAAAAGCACGACTATAGATTACATCCTGGGAAATGTAGAATTCTGGGCCCGATTGAGAGCTTTCTTTGTCATCCCAAGGGTCGATAGTGACCACAATTTACTGTCACTGGAATTACTAAACACTTTGGGTCTCCGTAACAAACTGGGGGGAGCTGAGACTACCATTAACTCGAACTTGGTTACATCGGCAGGTGGTAGACGAATCAGGTGGGCGAAGATCATGTTAGCGCCTGATAACCTAGCGAGCTATATCGCCATGTCGCACTCTCTTTAACAGAGGTTTCTCACCACTTAAGCTCCAATTGCAATTCCCCCATCTCCACCTTCAGGTCTTGCAGTTTATCCATAGCAAGCTTCTCTGTTCCCTGGCCGGTTACTTTTATATCACTATTACTAAGAGGCCAAGGGTAAATAAGCGTGATCTTTGGTTTAACAAAAGCTGTAGGCTGGCTAAAAATACCCTGATAAAGGAGGTAAAATCGGGTTCCCAGTCAAGCATCAGAAATGCGAGGGAAATATATAAAAGTTTTATTAAGGAGGCAAGGTCTGAGTGGGAGGCCTCAAGGTGGGAAAGTATCAAAGCTGCCCTGGAAGCTCGAGATTATAGGTCGTTTTGGAACCTTGTTTGAGTTGGGTCGGTTGAAGGGACGTCTGCCATCATTCCTTACCTTAGTGAAGAGGTTTGGCTAGATATCTTCAAGCCACTCTATTCACTCAGCAATTCCAAATCCCGAGTAGATCTAGCGACCCAAATAAGTACTCTGGATCCAGTGCACCGAGAGGCCTTGGGCCTTGTTTGCCCACCCTGCACCCTCCTTGAAGTTCAGGTGGCCTTCAGAAGTGTGACGCCAGGGAAAAGTCCGGGTCTTGATAGGATCCCTGGCGACCTATATCGAAATGAACAAATGGTTTGGGCCCCCTATATTTGGGTTTATTTTAATGCTATTCTACAGGGCTTGGAGATCCCCCCAACCTGGCTGGGACCCGAAATCATTCCCATCCACAAAAAAGCTTCCCCTCTCGACCCGGCTAACGATCGCCCCATTAGTTTGATCAACGTCCTCCAGAAATTATTTGCCCGCTTCCTTTTAACTAGGTTGCAGCGTTGGATGGATGAACATCACATCCTAACCTCCCTTCAAGCGTGCTTTCGTGCAAAGGTTTTCACCATTGACCAACTGTTTAGATTACAGTTGGTCTACTGGAAGATGGTTTCTATTGCGGCAGGTTGCCTGTATTTGATTTTTGTGGACCTCCGGTCCACATTTGATCTGTGCCAAAGGGATAAGCTCTGGGCAATATTGTTGGAGATGGGTGTCCTGGCCTACCTGTGCCGTCTATTTAAACGTATGCACCAAGGTACATACGCAAGGGTGAGATATGGGAGGAGTGGGGAGCTCTCGGCTCCGTTCCCGGTGGAAAAGGGAGTGAGGCAGGGGTGCGTCTAGGCCCCCACGCTCTTCTCTCTCTTCCTCAACGGGTTGATAGACCACCTACTGGGAGCCAAAGACCTGGACACTCAAGCTTAGTGGGCGCAAGATACCTGCCCTAATGTTCGCCGATGACACTCTTTTACTGTCAAAATCATCTACGGGCATAAAGCGTACATTAGAGGCATTCTGCTCCTTCTGCAGACTGAGAAACTTGGAGATTAACCTTTTTAAAACCAAGTTCATGGTCTATAACTCCAAACTACCCAATTGCCCTCACCCCCACATGGATGGAACGGTGTTGGATTGAGTGTCTACCTTCGATTATTTGGGGGGTTACACTAAACAACAGAATGGATTAGGGGTCTCATATGGCCAAGGCCAACCTGAAGCTGGCCCAATCATTTGGCGGTATCCTAAAGGTTTTTAACGACACCTCTTCCAAATTGTTGGGTACACCCATGGAAATTAAAAAAGCCCAGGCAAGAGGGGGAGCACTTTATGGTGCAAATGTAGGGGGTCATGTCAGTGCTGCCTCCCTATCACTCACTGAGAATAGTTTTATCAGGCATTTTCTGAGGCTAACTATGAGTACCCCCCCTGACCCCCTTCGGCTGGATTTAGGTTTAGTTCCTATCCAGGAGATTGTCCCAAATCGTCTTCTCCTGTATTGGAGCCGTCTATGGTCAACCCCTGAGCTCCTGAGCTTTAGGGAGGACCTGCGGGATCTTTTGTCCAGGGGGAGCTTGGGGAAAATTCCTTGGTTAAACCACTTCAAGCATCTTTGCCATGCTCTAGGTAGGGGGGACATGTGGTCATCCCCCTAGGAGACCTGCGCCCTGTATTCCAAGAAATCATTGAGTGTGGCTCTGTAGCGCTACTGAATGGAACTCATAATGATAGACTCTTCCATGGATAGGCTGACTCACACCTTTCTGGATATCAAGGCCCACCCTCACTTTGAGAAATTTTTGGATGATATCCAGCATCTCCTGGCTAAAAAACTATTTATCCAGTTTAGACATTGTTCCTTGCCTCTTAGGGGAGTACCGCATAAGTGGTCAAATGCCCTATATACCGCGAGTTCCTGCCCAGTGTGTGCGAGTAGCAGGGAGACAGATCTCCACATTCTGCTCTTCTACCCCTTCTACGCTAAGGCAAGAGCGAAATGGATCCTTCAACTTTCTAAGTCCAGGAGCCTTAGGGACTACAGGGAGGTATTCAGAATCCTTAAATATGATCCCACCACCCTGATAGTGTTTGCAACTGCTAGATTTGTTTTGTCCATGTGGTACTCGAGGTGTGCAAAATTAAAAACTGAATGTCCACAAATCACCATTCCTGCGGTAGTATAAACATTGTAACGAATGTGGTTCCTTATATGAACTATGTCTAGGGTTTGCTTAATAGGAGTGCTAGTTCTTTTTTAATGTAGTCAATCAAATTTTAAGATTCTCTTTTAACTACTTTATGAATTTTCTGCATGCTATGACTGTAATGTACGATCTTTTAAACATCCTTATTTTTTATCTGTAATTATGTATATATGTCTTTTTATGGTATTTTTGTCCGATAATAAAAGCTTTTGACTGACTGACTGTATTGTTTACTTATGCTACCAGTAGAGCATGAAAACGAATTGGAATATCACACGCTATCTGGAGAAGCTTGTTATGAAGTCTCAAGAGTGCTAAAGAAAATGAAATGTCTAATTATTGATAAGGTAAGCATGGTCTCAAACTTAATGCTTGCTTTTGTGCACTTAAAAATGCAGCAAATTCTTAAAACAGAGCACAATGTCTTATTTGGAGGAAACATGTTATAGTTTTTGGAGATCTACTGCAACGTACTCCTTTAAAAGTACAACCAGTATTTAAAACACTTGTGCATGAAGACACCAGAAAGTCTTTGGGAAGTGTTGGAAATGTTAACATTTGGTCATCGTTTGAATACAAAGAGCTCATTAAAAATATGCGACAGGCAAATGATGCTGATTATGTAACCATTCTTCAAGATATAAGAATTGGAGTAGTGACAGAACCTGGCAAACAAGCTTTGCAAAGTCGACTACTTACAAAGCTGTTTCCCAATAAAAATATAGTTCCTGAAAAAATATATATGAAAATTGTAGAAAATAAATCTATAATCTGCTTAATGCCAACACTGCACAAGTGTTCTATATTTAATTAACAACTTTTGATGCTAGAACATAAACAAATATTAAAATTGGAAGCTATTGTTAAAATAGGGCATGAAGGGATCACTATTATCTTGACAGAAACATTGAAAACAAAATTGGATTCTTTAGGAAAATCTATATCTAAAACTGCTTATTTAGAAAAGAATCTATATATATGAGTAAACTGTCGGGTAATTTTAAGGCTTAATTTGGATGTAGAAAAAGGTTTAGCAAATGGAGCACTGGCTAAAGATGTTAATTTTGTTAATGATCAAAATAGAGATGGAATTTAATTTTTAAAAATTAAATTTGATCAAATTGAAGAAGTAAAACAAATTGGTTGTTATTCAGTTAGTTTTTTGCTTTTTAAAGATTTATATGCCCGTAGAAAACAGTTTCCACTTTCTCTGGCATATGCAATCTCAAGGATTAAGTGTACACAGTGCTTTGGTGAACATTGGAAGTACCGTGTTTTAGGGTATGGCATATGTTGCTTTGTCCCCAGTCAGAACTTTATCTGGATTACATTTGATTGATTTTGATGAGACAAACACTAGTGCAGATGCAAACTGTGTAAAAGAGTATAATAGGTTAAGAAGAGCATATGCTCCCAATTTAGGTGAATATCCTAATTTGAAAAGTGTGTAAAAGGTTGAAAAAGAAGATATGAGAATATCTATAGTGATGTTATAAAGAAGGAAAAAAAATCTATATAATTTTGAGATTGCAAGCAAAAAGAAAATGGACACTATTGAAGAGATTGTTGGGTATCAGTTAGAAAATAGTTCAGGTATCAACTTCTATGCTAATGTAGTGGTCAATGTTTTAATTTTAGAAAGTTTGCAACAGCAAATTATGGAGAATTATGAAAAAAGATGTTGTTCCTTGTTGGATTGTATTTATGAAAAATTAAGAACTGATAAAAGGAAAATAGAAAGTGTTTCTGATATTTGTAATCTTTTGGATGTATGTTCTGCTTCTACATAATTTACGCAGAATGTCTAACAAGATGCTCAGGAATCTCTAATGTATATGATTGCAGTATTGGGTGATGAAGGAATTTAAATTGAAAATCTTTTTGGCCTTTGGTATAAATGGGAACTTCAATGTGAAAATTGTATTTTTACATGTAGCACTAACATAGAGAGTGAAAGATAGTAAAAGATTTATATATTTGACATTACCAGACTGTAAAACGTTAAAATACTGTAAAAATATCAACAAATTACTTAAAGAAACAAATCAAAACATGGAGTGTGGACAATGCAAATCAAAAATGTTATCAACATTATTTATACGAAGATATGGACAATATATAATTTTAATGATACAACATTGTACAGCTGCACCCATCTGTTGCCCTGACCTTTATCTCCATATATTGCTAAGGCCCAATTGCAACATCATTGTCAGGAGGGATGTTCTTGATTTTGCAGGAGTGATTGCCCTGGTATTTGGGGATTTATCTAAATTGGGGTCCAGAAAAATATTGAAATCTCATGCCCAAATCACTGGCTCGGGAAAGTCCATTAGGTGGGAGAAAATAGTTTGAAGGTTAGAAGGATCATCATGATTCGGGCCATAGTAACTAACTAATGTAAAAAGAACCTCTCTGACCGTGACTTTCACTATTAGCCATCTTCCCCCTGGGTCACACTTATATTGTAAGTTCTGTGCTTTAGCTGATTTTTTTAAAAGGGTCCACACCTCCCTTATGTTTGCTGTCTGATGGATGCAAACATAAGAGCCCACCAACTTCTGTTGTTTTAATATATCTTTCGTCTCTGCCTCGAGAAGGTGTGTCTCCTGGATAACCAGGACTTGGGCAGTGGAATATCTCAGATATTGTAACAATGTCCTTCTATGTGACCCTGCCCTCAACCCATTTACGTTCCAGTACAATATCTGCAAGGAATTCATTTAACCCTTTCGCTGCGGCGGCTATTCTGCTGCAGCGCTAACAGGGCGGGGCGGCCGCATGCTCGTGACAGAACCGCTCCATCACCAGCCGCGGTTGAGCTGTGCTCGTGACGGAGCGGTTCCGTCACGGCCCCGCCCGCAGGCGCGAAATCAGTGCAGCGCAGGCACTGCGGCCGGGCCATGACGGAACCGCTCCGTCATCAGCACAGCGCCACCGCAGCTGATGACGGAGCGGTTCCGTGATCAGCAGGGGAGGGGTTAAGGAAGTACTCCACCCTCTAAGCCCTCATTGAGATAAAGCAGCAGTTAAATCTTGTTTTTAGCCCATCAGTCAATCCTAGCCTAAGTAAAACTTTCTGGTCAACATAACCTATGAAAAATAGGATGAATGAGGTATTTTGTATTATTATTTAACCCCCTGTGCTCCCATACCTCCACCCTACATCCCCCTTGGAGAACCCAAGCCCTATTTACCTGGACTAGTTGTTGTCCAGACAAGGCATCCGTAACCTGCTACTCAGCAGATTTTAGGGAAGTTGGGGGTGAAGTCCTTTTGTTGCTGGGACTTCAGAACAGGGAGCCAGCTCTTCTCAGGCCCTTGGAGATTCCTTTAAGACAGGAGACACAGCACAGCAGCAAAGTCTTTCCCCTCTCCCTAGTAGCAAAGCAACAGGTCAGTCCAGCAGAGCAACAGCAGGACAGTCTTCCTTCTTCAGATTCAGCTTTCTCCTTGGCAGAGGTTCCTTCTTGATTCCAGGATGATCTAATTTTCTGTTGTCAGGGGTCCTGTACTTATACCCCTAAAAGTCTTTGTTCCCATTATGCATGTGGGCCCTGAGCCCGGTCTGAATCAGTTCTGGGTGTTTCTTGAGCACTTTCGCTTCCTGGCTTCTCCTTTCCTTTCAGAGTGAGGGGCAGGGTCGTCAGCCGTCCAGCAGGAGGTGGAGCCAGCATTGTGGAAGGTAGGCACAGCCCTATTCAGGCCCAGGTGTTATCTCCTCCCACCACTCAAGTTGCAAATGCAGTCTTTCAGCCTAGGGTTGACTCAGCCAGCCTCCTGGGGAATCCCCAGCCCCTGTCACTTTCAAACCAGACAGTCAATACACAAACAGGCCAAGGCACACAGGAAGGTCAGACAAGAGAACAGCAACTTTCTAAAAGTGCTGTTCTCAAACACAGGCTTCAAAAACAACCTTTCCTAAAAGATGTGTTATTAAATACTGAGTTCAGGGATACTAGACTCTTATGTCCTATCTTGTTCCTATGAGAAGAAATGCTGGTAGCCACTGTAGCCAGCACCCCCCATGTTAACCTATGGAGCAAGATAGCCTTACAATAGTGAAAAACAGAAAATGGCTGTAATTCACTGCCAGAACATGTCACCTGCACCAGTACATGCTCTACTTTTCACATACACTGTGCCCTGCCCAGGGGGGTACCTTTGGCCTTCCATAGGGGTGACCAATGTGCACTAAAAGGGAAGGGTTAGGCCTGGTCCGTGGGGACACTGACCAGGAGGACATGGCAGTTCACGGACTGCACACAGGCACTACGGTTGCAGGCCTGAAACACCATTTTAGGGATACTCATGTGGGTGGCACAATCAGTGATGCAGCCCACTAGTAGCATTTCTCATCCCCAGCCCTGGCACACCCAGTGCACTATACTAGGGACTTTGTGGTGATACAAATATGCCAATCATGTATATCCAATCATCATAACAATTTACATAGGGAGCACTTACACTCTGGCACTGATCAGCAGTGGCAGAGTGTCCAAAGCATCTAAACCAGCAAAACGAAATCCAGCACAGCATCAAAAATACAAGAGGTAGAGGTCAAAAGATAGGGGGAACCACGCAAAAGATGGCAGGTCTAATAGAAGGTATAAAAGACAAGTTTGTTGGTGCATAGAACACTGCATGCTTAGTCTATTGGTGTTTGAAGCAGTCCATGCTCTAAGGCACACTTTCACCATCAGTACTTGGGTACTGGCTGAATGATTACAATTCTGCAAGGAGAGTGTAACATCAAATCGTATCCGTAACGTGTGCGCAGCTACACAAAGAGGACGATTTACTGTACAATGGACGGTGTCATCACCATACACGTACGGTACAAATACCGAAAAAAAAAACAATGAAAAAGGAATTAAATAGAGTTTAATTTTAATATATTGGGGGAAAAAATAATTAATAAAAAAAAATGTTGAATTTAGTTTTGTTATTATTTTACATTAAGAATATGAAATATAATTTAAAAAATAAAGTAAATATAAATATTTATAATAAAAATTTAAGAAATTAGTATAAAAAAAAGAAATGTAATAATTAATGCAGTTAAGAATTATCATTTACAAAACCTTTGAAATTCACTGAAAAAACCATTGGTTTTACACACGTTATAGTTAGGAATTAGCATTTAAAAAACCTTGCAAATTCATTGAAAACACCATAGATTTCACACATGTTATAGTTAGCTGGACATTTCACTCATATAAAACCTTTGAAATTCCCCCCTTCACTGTGTTTATTGAACTCATCATCAGCTGAGCAATTCCTTCTGAGATGTAAGAATTCCCCGTAAAATGAAGTATCCCCTACGGAGAATACTTACATCTCAGAAGGAATTGCTCAGCTGATGATGAGTTCAATAAACACAGTGAACAAATGACTGAACGATTCATGCAACGCAAATATCCAAAGAAAGTGATTGAAAAAAGTCTCCAAAAAGTAATACATCAAAACACAAAGGATCTGCTGAATAAGATCCCCATTAAAGAGGAAGAACAAAACCAAACAATAAGACGGATTACTACACATAATGCGGAGAATAAAAATTTGGTGAAAATTATCAAAAAACATTGGGGAATCCTACAACTGGATCCAGTTCTGGCAGAGATAATGGGAGATCATCCAAATATTACATACAGAAGAGCAAAAAACATTGCTGATAAACTCACGCACAGCCACTTCAAGGAAACAACAACCACCACTTGGCTACAAAGGGAAGGATTCTGGCCATGCAAGCAATGTAAGGCATGCGAAATTGCAACCCACATGAAAGAACTATCCATCAATCAGGGCACCGCATGGAAAATTAGGTAACACCTTACATGTAAAAGCAATTATGTCATATACATGGTGGAATGCCCCTGCAAATTGCGTTATATAGAGAGCACCATCTTTCATGTCAAGAAAAGGATACTCGAATATATCCGAGCCACCACAAACAAGGGCCGCTCCAACGCAATTTCAAAACACATGGAAAAAGAACACGAAAGCGAGTGGGTATGTCTGAAATTTTGGGCCCTCGAGCAAGTACCATCTTCAGAAAGAGGAGGAAACCGAGAAAGAAACATGCGCCAGAAAGAATCCAAACATATAATAACCTTCAGAACATTAGATCTGAGAGGTCTAAACCAGAATGAGGAACTCTATGTACATCTCTGAGGAAAGAAAAGGAACAACATCATCGTATCAAATAATATCAGAGCACAAACCTCACTCACTAGTGTATAGGAACCCCAATAACTGGAGCCTTGTTAATAAGTAGCAACAGAAGGATGTTGGAATCAATGAAATCAGTCAAAATAGGCTCACCAGAGAGCATGAAAACAAAACTAAAAATCGAAATTCAAAAAAGAAAAAACATGCAAATGGACAAATGTTGCCTCTATCACAGTAAATGACATGATTTACTGTTTTTAATATGACACAGAGACGAGCACTTTATAATTCATGAAACACTTTTGATGTATAAACTACACTAACCACAATGCACCTGACACCTAAAACAGGAAGTATCTGTTCATTGAAGAAATAAAAGAGGACTATCTCTGGTTGTCAGTATACCGTGATCAAGGTCAAAGTCATTGACCGAAACGCGTAGGGCATGGCATGGCAAAAAGAAAAGAAAATTGCCTAATTCTTCCTGAAGAAATGAGAGAATGAGAGACAAGAGGTGGAGAAAAACAAAGGGGGAATTTAATGAAAGGGGGCAAGGTAGACCCCTCCTGACCCCCTAGGAATGATGTGGGGGTTATTAACCCCTTCACTGCTGGCCCGTTTCCGACCCCGTGCGGTAAACAAACGAACAGGGGCGGGCCATGACGAACCCCAGCCGTCATCAGCACACGAGCACCGTAGTGCATGACGGCTGGGGTTCGTCACCAGCATGGAAGGGGTTAAAGGGTCCCGTGGGGCAAATAAAAAAAATTAGATTTTTCGCGGTAGAAGCGCTTCCCGGTACGCGAACCGGGTAGCTCACCGGTAGCGTAACGAGAGTTCGCCCGTTTGTGTTTCGGATGAATTTAATCACAAGATGGAGGGAAAACAATGTGGGAAATGGGTATAAGGGGGCACGGGAGACGTATCCTGACCCCCTAGGTTTTCTGAGGGTGGCTGAGGAGGCTCATATATGTCGGGGGAAAAAAATTGAATTTTTCACGCGGTTAGCTGCCGGTACGCGAACCGGGTAGCCAACCGGGAAGCAAACATAAGTGAAAATTAGTGTAAAAAGGTACATTCGAAATTTTAAAAGAGTAATTATAGTTAAGGTAGCTCTGAAAAGAGCTTGTGGGTTCTGTGTAAGTTCTAGGTACTTATAAGTAGGTACCAATACACAGTCTTAAATTTTGTATGAAAACTCTGTTTCCCTCATCTGAGAAGTGCACACCATCTCCTCTGTAGATATCTTGCATGTAGTAACGCAAGTTATTGTTGTAGATGGCGCCCATTCCATGGTCTCTCATATAAGCTGAAACAGACTTATTTACATGCTTCCTCGCTTTCTCAATTTGTGGACAAATTTGATTGGACCACCTCCATTTCTGTCTTTGGCATATATTGGAATATACCAAGGCAGTTTGAGGAAAAAGTGCCATTAATTGCTCAAAGGAGTGCTTTAAGAGCATTTCGAGACCTACCCCAGTCAAAGTGCCCAAATCATTTCCTCCACAGTGCACTATTATGAGGTCAGGGTTTGGCAAATGTAAAAAGGTTTTCACTAATGGTATCAATTGGTGACATCTCAATCCTCTTTGGCCAATCCATTTGATTTCCACATTTTGTAAATTGAGGTTGTGTAAATTTCTGTTATCAGCATACCTGTGAGCCCAGTGGATGTAGCTATGTCCTAGAATCCAGACAGAAAACATGGTGAGAGGAGGTTCTGCTGCAGTCAGATGAAGTGTGGGAATGAAATGGCAGTTGAAACAGTAGGAGTTTGTAAAGAAAAACAAATGTGGAGTTTCAGTGCTAATGATTCACTAGCAGTGATTGGTGGATTTCCATTTCTGAAAACAGAAAGTTAGGGTGCATGGATGTGTTCTTTGAAAGATGTAATTTAAATGGTTAAGAAAAAATGATTTTAAGAAACATTGCAGTGGATTAGCAGGTGTACTGAGAGTTCAGAGTTCATTTGAAACATTGTTGTGTGAGCTTGTAAACATGAGAGGCCTTACAGGAGGTAGTTGCTATGGAAAAAGGGCAGAAAGGGAAGAGGGGGGAAGGCTGTTGATTTGAAAAAAGTGAGGGAAGAGTTTTGATTGGGTGACATGAGAGATATGTGTGATGAAATACAGAATTTCTGTGCCTTTGTTGGTTGCAGCCTCTGGAGTGCATACCCTTTGCTCTGCTAAAGAAAAATTGGTGTGTGTCTGAGACTGTTTTGAAATTCAAAAAGCATTTGCTAAGGTGAGAAAAAAATCATTTAATTTAGATAGAGACTAGTATAGTTTATGGAGAAAATAAGGAAGCCAGCTGTGCATTTAAAATGTTGTTTTGTGTCAAGTGTTTTCATTATTTTTTCCAAAAAGATTTTGCTTATTTGATAAATTATAATTATAGATAATGTGAAGTATTTGTACTGACAGGGTGTGCTTGTACATAGGAGGTGTGCTGTGTTTTCAAATTATGGCCAGCAAGTTGTTTTTTAACAAAAAGACATGCTTTTTACATTTATGAGAAGGACAACATGGGGTGTGCTTTTTTAAATAAATATTTCACTTCCCAACATGAATATGGGAGAATAATTTGCTTGTTTGTTGGTTTAAAAACTCGTTTCTTGAAGTCATTTAGGTTTCACAATATGTCCTGCAAGAGTTACATAGTCAACATGGGGGCATATTTACAAGGCTTATGAGACACATTCACGTAATTTTCCCCATTTTAAAAGTGACTTTAAAGGGGGTGCAAGGTCCTTGTAAATACACCCTCATGAGTGCTGTGCAAATTTAAGTCATTTTCCCCTGGTGCATGTGCCTTGTAAATACGCCCCTATGTGTGCTAGACAATTTTGAGGTACTTCTCCCATGAATCTGGGAGACTAATTTGCTTACATGATGTGTTTAGAAATCGTGCTAAGGTGAGAAAAGATTTATTTAATTTAGAAAGAGATTAGTATGCTTTTTGGAGAAAATAAGGAAGCCAGCTAGGGTGTGCTTGCATATAGGAGCTGTGCTGTGTTTTCAAATTATGACCAGAAAATAGTTTTTTTTAAAAAAATAAATACTTTTCACTTTTATGAGAAGGACAACATGGGGTATGCTTTTTTAAATAAATATTTCATTTCCCAACATGAATATGGGAGAATAATTTGCTTGTTTGACGGTTTAAAAACTCGTTTCTTGAAGTCATTTACGTTTCACAATATGTACTGCTAGAGTTTCATAGTCACTATGATAATAATGATATACATTTAGGACTGTTTAGGGGGCATGGATATGCTGAGGCTTCTGTAATTGTCAAAGGAGGAGAATTATGTACATTGCACTGCTGCATACAGTCCTCACCTTCTGCGTACTCTTGGATATGCTAGACTATATCTGCTCAATAAGATACCTAAGCTGAGGAAACACAGGTGATGTGATTGTGAAATGAGTAAAAATATTTGCACGTTTTTCAATTACATCACCTGTGTTTCCTAACATTACTAATCACATTGTGCAGATGAGGTTTAGGCCTGTCCAGGGAGACAGAGGAGGTCTGGCCTTTGTTCAAGTGTGCAGTGGACATGACTCACTTCATCTGTTGGCCTGCACATGTATTATGTCCTCTGTACTCTTCAACAAGCCAACATTTCGTCTGCAACCCTGAGTAGGCCTCACCTCAAACAAACTTTTGTGACTGCAAGACCTACCTTTTTGCTCCTAGATATTTCTTGGTTTTACCATGGCTGCCAGACAATCCAGCATAGCTCTGGATAGGCCACACCTTATACTGGTGCAGGGGCCTTGTAAATACGCCCTCATGTGTGCTTGGTAATTTTAAGTCACTTCCCCCTGGTGCAAGGGTCTTGTAAATACACCCTCATGTGTGCTTGGCCATTTCAAGTCTCTTCCTCCTGGTGCAAGGGCCTTGTAAATACGCCCTCATGTGTGCTTTGCAATTTTATTTCACTTCCCCCTGGTGCATGGGTGTGGTAAATACGCCCTCATGTCTGCTTGGCAATTTTAAGTCACTTTCCCCTGGTGCAAGGGACCTTGTAAATACGACCCCATGTGTGCTTGGAATTTTAACTCACTTCCCCCATGGTGCAAGGGCCTTGTAAATACGCCCCCTTTGTCTTTGTTGTTAAATTACTGTAGGTAGAATTGACAACTAGTGTGTTAATTGTTTGCCTACTGTTATAGGTTTACTGTTTCGTAATAGTGGTTAATATCAATTTTTTAATAATTTTTTCACAGATTTAACTGAAGATCTTTTGAAAACTTAAAAAATGCCCTCAAGGCAGAGAAAACAAAAAGAAGCAAAGCGACTTACACTCCACCTTGGTAAAGATTTGCAGCAGTCCTGTACTATGAAATCGTTTCAAGTCGCCAAAAAAGCTCTGGGTAAGAAAATGAAATAATTTTTAAAAAGAATTTGCAGACGAAAAAATACCAGTATTGAAAGGAAGGAAAAGGAAAGGCCCGTCAAAAAAGTTTCTGCTAGAGCAGGAGATAAGTCTGTGCATGGCAGTAGAAGGGAAAATCAATTCAGGGAGGACATTCGTAGGCGAATGTTCCGCAACAGGATAATTGTCAATTTGTTAAAAAAAATTTAAGAAAGGCCAACAGAAAGTGGTATTTTATAAGAAAAAAAATGTAGAGAAAATTATTGATCAGGCTTTCGAAATTAAGCGAAAGTTATTTATTTTAGTAATCAATAGAATTAGGAAACTAAACAAGGTAATTTCTGATTTCAAATCAAATAGTAGATGGAAGAGAGTAGTTAATCGTAGTAATTTTTGTGAAGTTTTCTCAGGAGAATGGATGCATAGTTCAAGTTGTGAGGCATTTTTCAATGAGGAGAGTTACTTCCAGGACAATGATTTGGTGCATGCAGTTGACACCAGTGGCCGAGCATATGAGGTAAAAGATGGTTGTCCGGTTGAAAAAGAAAAACTTGTGTCTGCAGATGCAGAAGAGGTGTTAGGTGATGAGGTTTTAGGAAGACGTCCTAAGGGTCCAGTGTACACCTGGAAATGTAGTAGTATTTGTAGTGTGCGACAGGATTCCATCAATTTGCTTTGTGATTTTGTTTGTACATTTAATAAGAAAAGTTTAAAACAGAAAATGAAGTTGTTGCACGAATTAGATCCTTGCAGAGTGAGAGAAGTAGCAGGTTTGCATGGGCATTCACTGGCTTATCTTTCCAGAAGAGTATGCCAGAGTGTTTTTCATCATTTCAGGATGCTTGCAGTGCATCATAATAAAGTGAGGAAATTAGCGAGAATGTTGTATTATGCTAAGAGTCCAGCAATTATGCTTAAACAATTGAGCAGTGCTCTTTTGCATGGTTCAGAACTACATGTGAAGAATATTTGTGAAGAAATTGAGTTCTGTTACTTTGCTAGTAAAGAGAACAATGTTGAAATTGACCCAGTAGAAGAAGGTAATGTGGAAGAGAGTGTACAGATTTCTAATATAGATAAGTTTCACAAGGAAATTTCCATCTTTCAGGTGAAATCAAGTGAGAGGCCTAATTTCACTTGTGTGTGTTGTCGACGGACTTATTATAAGAATCAGACTAAGTTAGTGGATTTATATGCAAAAAGTGAAATGGAAAACAATAGTGAATGGAAGGATTTTGCCACATACTTGATGGTAGAAAATTGTTTTGATTTGGGATCGGACCAACATATGTGTACTTATTGTTTTAACAAATTAAACCAAAACCGGATGCCTGCTAGAGCGGTTCATAATAATCTGGAATTGGTTGACATTCCTTCTGAATTGAAGGATTTAAATACTTATGAATCTATTTTGATTCAAAGTGTGCATCCCTTTCAGGCTATTGTACGAATGGAGCCAAAGACAGGGAAATTGCCTCCATCAGAATTACAGAGAGGATTAAAGGGAAGAGTTGTTTATTTGCCTTTAGATTTGAAGAAAAACATTAATACAATTGGAGTAGAGAAAGTGGAAGAGGAACCTCTGGTTATCCTAGTTAATGGGGTTCCGACAAAGAGTAAGAAAATCTGGCAAGATTTAGTGGATGCTAGGAAAGTCAAAAAGGCAACATTGTACTTGATAAAAAACAATGAGTACTACAAGAATGTATGTGCTGCAGAAGACGAAGTAAGTGAAGAAGAAGACAGCGAATTGTGTGCTGGACAAATTGAGAAAGTAGAAGCCTCTAAAAATGAAGAAATATATGAACATTATAGTGTTCATCCTTTGCATTCCAAGGAAGTCATGGGGAATGCTATTGAGTTGTTTCAAATGAAACAAGCCAAAGGGAGTCCCATTAGTGTTTGGGAGGAAAGTTTGGAAGCTCAGTGTTTTCCACAGTTATATCCCACAGGTCGAGGAGGACGATATGATGAGCGACCTGATCAAATTTCTGCTTCTGAATACCGGACTTTACGATTGTATGCAGAAGATCCTAGGTTTCGACAATGCATTCCCTATTTGTTTCATCTATTGTTTGAAAGTGATTTGTCTGGACTGTCTTATGCAGTGAACTACATCCTGAAAAGTGGTGTACAATTGCAAAATATCTTAGCAAGGGACTTTATGGATAAAGTCAATGTGCAAGACAGTATTTTGGATTCTCACCTGATTAATCTGATGGCATGTCAGCGTGGTACTAATGAGTATTGGTACCATCGTCATGGTGACTTAAAATGTATGCTGAGGAACTTAGGAACTCCCACATGGTTCCTCACTCTCATCTGTGCTGAGTATGGCTGGGAAGACTTACTTGAATTTCTATGAGAGGCAAATGGAAACATTGAAAATATTGAATTCAAGACACCCGGAGAACTGTGCTCTTTGGATGCAGTGAATGTATGCAGGTACTTCAATCATAGATTTGAAGCTGTGATGTCTTTCATCACGAAAAATCCATCTCTTGGAGAGGTGTTGGATTTCTTCTGAATAAAGGAGTATCAAGCAAGAGGTGCTCCTCATATACATATGCTTCTATGGATCAAAGATGCACCCAAATTTGGAACAGATCCGGATGACTTAGTGATGAATTTCATAGAACAGTATTCTACATGTGCTGTTCCAAAGACAAAGGAAGACAAAAGTCTAAGAGAACAAGTTTTACGGTTTCAAAGCCATCGTTGTGGAAAGTACTGTTGTCGTAAATTCAGAAACAAGAACAAGTACTATACAAAATGTCGTCTTGGATTTCCACGATCGGTGATATCTAAAGGAAGAGTGAACAATTTGATGTCTTCGCTGCGACATAATGTGACGAGGAAATCACCCAAAAATACATACAATTTGAAAAGAAACGAAGAGTCCAAGAACATCAATGACTACAACCCAGTGATTTTGTCCATGTGGAATGCTAACTTGGATATACAGTTTGTGGTTGACAACTGTATGGCTGTGGCTCGGTATGTGACGTCTTACATCACAAAAAAAGAAAAGACAGAACTCAAGGATATGTGGGAGGACATTTCCCATGAAAAGAGCTTCAGTAAGAAGTTGTACAGTTTCAGTCTGAAGATGTTGTTGCATCGAGAAATCTGAGCTTACGAATGTTCTGACCGGTTATCTTCAGCAAGTCTCTATGCCAAATCTAGGAGTATCATTTGTGCAAGTCTTGGTCTTGCTGCAACGCGTAATCGAGTTCTGAAACCTGTATGGGAAATTGAGTATTTGGCGGAGAAGGAGCCAAGCAGTACAGATATTTTGAAGACCAACATGTTGGATACATATTATCCAAATAGAAGCAGTCACCTGGAGAATGTTTGTCTGTATGAGGTTCTACAAAATTACATTTTCAAGAGGAACATCACAGAAGATATTGATAAAGGAGTGTATGCTGTAATTTGAAGTGAGGGATGTCTGGTCAAGCAAAAAAAATGTCTATTGGTAAATCATCGAAAATTGGATTGCGAATCTCCAGAAAGAAAAGAGTATTTCTATTTAGCTCTTTTGCAACTGTTCAAGCCTTGGCGTGAAGAAGAGGAACTGCTTGGAGATTTCCTCTATTACGGAGACTCTTTCAATGCACCCAAGGAGTCCATAGAATGTCCTGTTTTTCCAAAATATCTAGAAATGTTGAATGCAGAAATCGAGCAGGAAGCAACAATTGCAGCCGAGATTGTTAGAGACAGTTCTCAGGACAGTCAGAGTTCTGTTTCATTGAGTCAGGATCCACTAGGAGGACCAGTTATCGAAAATGAAGCTGCCACTGCCATAATTGAAGTGGAAAGAGCCATGGCACATGCTCAGGAGGATGTGGTTAACTTAGAAGATTTGGAAAGACAACTCAACGTTGAGCAGAGGGAAATATATGACGAAGTTACCAGCCAAATTGATCATGGATTAAGTCATGAGAAGAAGGAGTGCTCATGTACGTCGTTGAAGCCTGTCCGACTGTACGTGAGTAGAGAAGCAGGAACTGGAAAAAGTTTCCTCATTAAAGCAATTTCGTGTTATCTGCAGAAAAGGACTGAGTCATCACTGTCTTGTGTTGTCACCGCTCCAACTGGACTGGCAGCACATAATACTAAAGGTATTCCTTTGCATTGGCTACTGATGCTGCCAGTGGAGCATGATAACAAATTACAATACCACAAGTTATCGGGAGATGCTTGTTGTGAAGTATCTAGAGTCCTGAAGAAGATGAAACTTCTTATCATTGACGAAGTAAGCATGGTTTCCAATGTCACGTTACAAAGAGGGGGGTTAAACCCATGCAGTCACGGGGACCTGGGCACTATGTGATACATATAAAAGGGGGTCCCCGTAGGAGAGAAATGTGTATTGTGTGTTACATACACGGCAAATATTCAAAAATCAATAAGGCAGAAATTATGTAAGCGAATATCAGATTGGCATATATTATTTAATGACCAATGCTTTGTGGTTATCAAGTGCAATACAAAAATCATGTAGATTAAAGGCCCCAAAGGGGGGGGGAAGGAAGGGAGGGGTAGTGCTCGAGGAAGTGTAGAAAGGTTATGACACAGTATAAAGAGGTAACAATACAAATTGACAAAGGTTATCAAAAGATAATCAGAATACAAACGTCCCAAATCAGGACTTCAAATTAAAGAACACATGTAAACATTGCAATTCAACGGTCACATCTAATTATTAGAGAATTAAGGGGTGTGCCGGAAAGACAAATTAAAGAGAGAACAGTCGACGTTTCGACCCCTATCTATAGGCCAATTGGAGTCCTTTTACGGGGTCTTCATCAGGACGTCAAATTGGGGAGGAAGGTGGGGCCATTCTGTATAAAAGAATACAAACACGTATTTAACTACAATTCATAAGGAGGATGAAGATCATCATCCTATCTACAGGTTAGACACAGATGAAATAAATTAAACCTTATTTACCATGGTTGGAGACCCAGAAGGGATCAATACATGAGCAGAGGAACCACGCTTAACGTCGTGGTCAATCTGATGGAGTGGACGATTAAACTAAATAGGAGAAACAACAATCTGTAAGAAATGGAGAGATCTTACTTTTTGGTATCTGCAGTTAACTCAAAAGAGAATGACGACAGTTAACCTAAAAGTGCACCTTATCAACGGTCCTATTGTCCGATACAAAATGAAGATTACAAAATTAACTAGGAAAGACTATATCTAATCTGGGCAACATGGAGAATATTATGATTTAAAATAGTACCTATAGGTCGCTGTGATTAGGACCTTGAGATGGTGATGAATGTACAATCAGCTTCTATACTTGATATAACCTGGTTAATCAAAAGGAATGGAAGTATTAACCAATTGCGTAGGTGATTACCAGGTTTTTCAGGTAGCAGGTAAGTAAGTACTCATAATTAGAGGTGCGTGATTTCACCGTTAAAAAATCGGCTGAAGCTGTACATAGTATGGTTTCAAAATAACAATCAAATCCGGAAAGGATGTTAGATATCAACCTGGTGAAAGAGGGGATGTTTTAACGGCCAGGCATGAATTTATACATTGTCATCGATCTCAACGGGAAGAAAGGTCTTACTTGCAAAGATAATTATGCTCGCAAGTTCAAAGCGGCAGTTATCAGTACGGCGCATGTCCGTAAAATCTGGAAAGCCATGTGCAGCGTGGGGCACCTTCGGATAAAGGCGGTGCAATTGTTGTGCAGGACCTCTCTCAGACTACAAGGCAGAAATTCTGAGACAACTATCAGATGGGATTAGCTATCGGCTCTTACCCAGCGATCCCTCACGTGATCTGGCCAATACTATTTTGAGAGTTACACAGAAAGGACTAGATGCAGGTTTTTTGAGTAAACAAGAATTCGATTTCCTAAATCAAAAATTTCCAAGACTAGCCACCATCTATACCTTGCCAAAGGTGCACAAGAACCTTAATACCCCCCCTGGACGCCCCATAGTGTCCGGATGCGGATCATTGCTAGAGCCTCTCTGCCAATACGTGGACTTCTTCCTCAAGCCCATTGCCCTTACTACCAGAGCCTATCTATGAGATACAACTCAGGTCATCAACCTGATTGACGAAAGACCATTCAATCCAGCACAGGCCTTGCTAGTCACATGCGATATAGTATCGCCTTATACTAGTATTCCCCAACAACACGCTTTGGAAATAATGAAACAGGCCTTGGACAAAAGACCTGCACCTGCTCAGGTCCCTACGGACTTCATTATTGAATTACTGGAGTTGGCTATGATGCACAATTTCTTCATTTTCCAGGAAGGGTTCTACTTGCAGACCAAGGGAGTAGCGATGGGGGCTACTTTTGCCCCCAATCTGGCTATAATATATATGGATTTTTTTGAACAGGAGCATATTTTTCCAACAACAAATCCCTACAAGGCTAATCTGTCATTATGGGTCAGATATATCGACGACGTCCTCTGCATCTGGGAAGGCAATCTAGACCAACTTAAAGAATTCCATGTTTGGCTCAACTCCCGTAATCCTAACATCCAGTTTACGATGGAATCCAGTAACAACGCCATAACGTTTTTAGATATCTCTATCTATGAGGAAGAAGAACTGTTACACACAACGCTGTTCAGGAAGCCGACGGAACGCAATTCATTATTACAATATCAGAGTCACCACCCGTGAGGCTTTAAGGACAATCTGCCGGTCGGACAATTCCTCCGAATCAGGAGGAACTGTTCCACAAGAGAAAACTATCTGAGAGAGTCTGAAGTCCTGAGTGAACGTCTAATCTCACGAGGATATCCATCACGGATGGTGAGACGAGCCAGGAAACGAGCCTGGTACAACCCACGAGATTCCCTTCTTAATCCAGAGACAATGCCTCGAACATCGGCTGATCGAATAATCTGCGTCACAACCTTCTCCACACGCAGTAATGATTTTAAAAAAATCATCAATCAAAACTGGCTTTTGGTTGCAGATTTGATCGCCCAAACGGAATTACCCCTACACTCATTCAAGAGAGCCAAAAACATCAGGGACATGGTGGTCCACTCCTATTTAGAGTCAGCAAACCAACCTACCTTGACAACTCTTTGGAACTTACCCCCTGTAATCGGACACTACAGATGTGGTGCCTGCACGGCGTGCAACACTACTATCCAGACTAAATCATTTGCCCATGGTGGCAGGACTTACAATTTAAAACACTATACGAATTGTAACTCCACCGGAGTAATTTACATCATTCGGTGCCCCTGTAATCAATTATACGTAGGGCAAACTCAGCAGAAAATCAAAGCTCGAATTTCCTCACACTCCAGCAGATTGAGGTGTAAAGTGGCAGGGGCGCCCCTTGTTGAACATTGGGGGGTAGCGGGACACACTGTAACAGACCTACGCTGGTTTGTCATTGAGAAAGTATCCTTGGGTAGAAAAGGGGGCAACCTCCCCACAGTACTTAACACACAAGAGTCCAAATGGATGTCCCTTCTGGACTCCATTAAGAATGGTTTGAACGAACAAGATAGTAGCTTAGCTCAATGGCAGCACTCGGCTAGCAGAAATCATTGTACAAAATCTTGTCGAAATGCTTCAAGCCAGACCTGTCACACTCTCATGTTGCAGAATTTTACGAGCTTTTGCTATATATAATGTTTTAATGTTGACTGATTCTAATTCGTTGATTAGGTCAAGGTTGCATAACGTTCAATTAGCTTAGCTCTAACTTTTCTTTAAACTGTATTTATGAATTATGTCACTAATTAAGAACATGCTTCTTCCATTTACGACCTTTTGTGATAAGAGTCGCATGGAACCTGGTCAGCACATCACTTAATTAACAATTGTTGCAGTAATGGGAAAATAGTTTTCAGCCTCTTGTACGAGAGCTGCACTATTTTGCGTGTTTTGCTGTCATTGTTTAATTATAGTTGCCATTCACACATCATAGTGGCTTTCAGGAGCCCTTTTTCCTAAATTTGAGCTGCCCACTACCTGTACCGGATCCGATGAAGCCTAGAGGCTCCTGGAAGTAACTCTTCCATTTTTGCCGATACGGAGTTTAGCTCCGACCCAAACTCCGCGGAGCTCAGACTGCGGAGTTCGCGCTCGAGATTCAAGTAGCTGGCAGTGTTGGTGCCGTAGTTTGTAAGTACTTTTTAAAGTGGATTGAGACTCCAATTCGTTATCCTTTTACTCATGAGTCCCGCTCTCACAGTAAATTAGTCTTATTTTTCCGTAGACAAAAAAACGGACCACTTTGTCCAAACCGATCTGAAGGTGCCCCACACTGCACATGGCTTTCCAGATTTTACGGACATGCGCCGTACTGATAACTGCCGCTTTGAACTTGCGAGCATAATTATCTTTGCAAGTAAGACCTTTCTTCCCGTTGAGATCGATGACAATGTATAAATTCATGCCTGGCCGTTAAAACATCCCCTCTTTCACCAGGTTGATATCTAACATCCTTTCCGGATTTGATTGTTATTTTGAAACCATACTACGTACAGCTTCAGCCGATTTTTTAACGGTGAAATCACGCACCTCTAATTGTGAGTACTTACTTACCTGCTACCTGAAAAACCTGGTAATCACCTACGCAATTGGTTAATACTTCCATTCCTTTTGATTAACCAGGTTATATCAAGTATAGAAGCTGATTGTACATTCATCACCATCTCAAGGTCTTAATCACAGCGACCTATAGGTACTATTTTATATCATAATATTCTCCATGTTGCCCAGATTAGATATAGTCTTTCCTAGTTAATTTTGTAATCTTCATTTTGTATCGGACAATAGGACCGTTGATAAGGTGCACTTTTAGGTTAACTGTCGTCATTCTCTTTTGAGTTAACTGCAGATACCAAAAAGTAAGATCTCTCCATTTCTTACAGATTGTTGTTTCTCCTATTTAGTTTAATCGTCCACTCCATCAGATTGACCACGACGTTAAGCGTGGTTCCTCTGCTCATGTATTGATCCCTTCTGGGTCTCCAACCATGGTAAATCAGATTTAATTTATTTCATCTGTGTCTAACCTGTAGATAGGATGATGATCTTCATCCTCCTTATGAATTGTAGTTAAATACGTGTTTGTATTCTTTTATACAGAATGGCCCCACCTTCCTCCCCAATTTGACGTCCTGAGGAAGACCCCGTAAAAGGACTCCAATTGGCCTATAGATAGGGGTCGAAACGTCGTCGACTGTTCTCTCTTTAATTTGTCTTTCCGGCACACCCCTTAATTCTCTAATAATTAGATGTGACCGTTGAATTGCAATGTTTACATGTGTTCTTTAATTTGTAGTCCTGATTTGGGACGTTTGTATTCTGATTATCTTTTGATAACCTTTGTCAATTTGTATTGTTACCTCTTTATACTGTCTCATAACCTTTCTACACTTCCTCGAGCACTACCCCTCCCTTCCTTTCCCCCCCTTTGGGGCCTTTAATCTACATGATTTTTGTATTGCACTTGATAACCACAAAGCATTGGTCATTAAATAATATATGCCAATCTGATATTCGCTTACATAATTTCTGCCTTATTGATTTTTGAATATTTGCCGTGTATGTAACACACAATACACATTTCTCTCCTATGGGGACCCCCTTTTATATGTATCACATGGTTTCCAATGTCATGCTTGCCTTTGTGCATTTTAGAATGCAGGAAGTTCTTAAAATAGAGTATGATGTGTTTTTTGGTGGCAAACACATCATTGTTTTCGGTGATCTTCTGCAGCTGACACACGTGAAAGGACAACCAGTGTTTAAACTGCTTACGCATGAAGATACCAGGAAGTGCCTAGGGAGCATTGGCAACGTTAACATATGGTTAAACTTCAATTATGCTGAGCTGCGTGAAAATATGCGTCAGGCGAAGGATGAAGATTACAAGAATATTCTACAAGATGTTAGAATCGGGAAAGTGACTGAGCGTGGGAAAGAACTTTACATGCACGATTACTGTCAAATTTGTATCCAGAAGAAGACGTTCTGCCAGAGAATATTTTTCATAAAATTACTGAGAAGAAATCGGGAATATGTTTGATGCCAACTCTTGCAGAATGTTCCATCTTCAACAACAAAATGTTGAATTTAGAAAACCAAGAGATTGTGAAACTGGAAGCTATTGACAGAATAGAGCATATGGGTGCAACAATTGTTTTGTCTGAGAATTTGAAATCTAAATTGGATTCATTAGAGAAGACTATATTTAAAACTGCTGGTTTTGAAAAGACTCTGAATGTGTGCTTAAATTGCCGTATTATTTAGAGAAGGAATTTACATGTTGAAAGAGGTCTGGTAAATGGATCAATGGGTAATGTTGTTGATTTTGAGAAATACAGAAATAGAGATGGAATTGAATTTTTAAAAATTAAATGTGATGGCATTGAGGAAGTACAGCTAATTGGTTGTTGCACAGCTAGGTTTTTGCTTGTAAAAGACTTATATGTTCGCCGTAAGCAATTTCCTGTTTGCTTGGCATATGCGGTGACAATCCATAAATCACAAGGTTTAAGTGTAGACAGTGCTTTGGTGAATATTCGCAGTTCTGTATTCAAAGATGGTATGGCTTATGTAGCATTGTCACAAGTCAGAACTTTATCGGGTTTGTATTTGATTGAGTGTGATGTCACTAACATTTGTGCGGATCTAGATTGTGTTAAGGAATAATATAGGTGAAGAAGAGAGTATGCGCCACATTTGCCTAAATATCCTTTGTTTGAGAAACGTGTGGTAGGCCGGAAACGAAGAAATATCACTAATAGTAGGGAGGTTGTAGCAAAAAGACCAAAAGTCGATGAACCCAAAATTGTAAGCAGGAAGAAAATGAATTCTGTTGAAGATGTTGTTGGTTTTCAATTTGAAAATAGTTCTGGTGTCAACTGCCATGCTAATGTAGTGGTTAATGTTATCTTTTCTCTAGAAACTTTAAAAGAACAAATTGTGATCAATTTGGATCAAAGTTTTTGCTGTTTGTTGAATTCTGTGTTAGAGAAATGTAGCACTGATAGAACAAGAGTAGAAAGTGTGTCTGAAATTCGAAATCTGTTAGACAAATGTTCAGGTCAAACACAATTCTCTCAAAATATTCAGCAAGATTGTTAGGAGTTTTTAATGTATATGCTTAATGAATTGCAAGATGAAGGTGTAGATGTAGATCATCTGTTTGGCCTTTCTTATCAATGGCAGCATGACTGCGAGAATTGTACGTTATCAAGTACTACCAGTGTAGACTCAGAAAGATTTATATATTTAACTTTGACAGACAGTGAATCAGTCTCCTTTAATAAGCTAGTAAAAGCAGCCGATCAAAACATGGAGTGTAGCCAATTTAATTTTGTCAAGAAAGCAGTTCCCTTTGGACACATTAATCAAAACAACATAACATACAACAATAGTGCAGGCAAACTGAGAGCAGTACAATAGTGACCCAAATTCTGAAACAACAAATACATTTCCAAATGCACAATTTTATTTAAAAATATAGTTAAAAACCAAGTTAAAAAAATATATATATCACAATCAAGGGAAAACAGACAATATATGGAACAAAATATATTCAAAGTTCATCACACAAGTTCCTAAAGCTAAGCTAAGGGAGGAGCTCAGAAAGGGTATATTCAGCATCAGTCAGAATAGTCCTTTGATAATACTGTGAATTCTCTCCCCCAATCCTCAACGCGTATAATACAGCCATCTTCTTCAGGAAAAATATTAGCTGTCTTCCCCAGGAATACTATAATTTACTAGCAGATGGATTTTTGCCTTATGTTAATTTTTGCATATAATCTTAACATTTACGTTGAGACTTCTTTCTTTTTAAATTATAGTATTTCTGGGGAAGACAGCTAATATTTTTCCTGAAGAAGACGGCTGTATTATACTTGGCCCGTCGAAACGCGTTGAGGATTGGGGGAGAGAATTCACAGTATTATCAAAGGACTATTCTGACTGAGGCTGAATATAACCTTTCTGAGCTCCTCCCTTAGCTTAACTTTAGGAACTTGTGTGATGAACTTTGAATATATTTTGTTCCATATAATGTCTGTTTTCCCTTGATTGTGATATATATATTTTTTTAACTTGGTTTTTAACTATATTTTTAAATAAAATTGTGCATTTGGAAATTAATTTGTTGTTTCAGAATTTGGGTCACTATTGTACTGCTCTCAGTTTGCCTGCACTATTGTTGTATGTTATGTTGTTTTGATTAATGTGTCCAAAGGGAATTGCTTTCTTGACAAAGTCAATAGTTGATATCCCATCCCTTTGGTAGAGGGTCCCTCTCTCTTTTATTAGAGTGTAGCCAATGTAAGTCTGCAATGCTGTCCACATTATTTATACGAAGATATGGCCAGTATGTCATTTTAATGTTCCAACGATGTAGGCCTGATGGAACAAAATTGACAACTTTAATTAAAACATTTTTGGCTTCTCAGTTGTCAATATCAGGAAGGACTTTTCTAACTGCAGCAATTATATATCATGAGGGTCCTTCAACAACAAAGAATGGGAGCTCGCACAGCCTATATATTCCTGACGGTAACGTAAGGTGAAGAGTTGTGGTGTGCAACCAGAGTGGGACACTGTCTGGCCAAGCAGTGTGGAGTTAACAATGAAATTCAAGGGTCCCCCTACTGGGAGGGGAACGTTCCAGTGCACAACAAAAAGGACCGTAGTCTTATTCCATAAACAAATTGATCAAAAAGTCTATGTGCATAGTTTCATGATTTTTAATTTTCTCGATATGAATATTTTCTTGTGGTCATATTCATCTTTGCATATCAAAACAAACTAGTGTTATGGCACACTTGGTAAATCCACATTTATAATCCTCAACAAAGATCCCGCTGGGGGTCGCGTAACTAGTTAGCATGGAGGAGTCTCGTTCGTTATCGGAATTAACCAGACAAATCGCTCCACCAACTAAGAACGGCCATGCACCACAACCCACAGAATCGAGAAAGAGCTATCAATCTGGCAATCCTTTCCGTGTCCGGGCCGGGTGAGGTTTCCCGTGTTGAACGAGACTCCTCCATGCTAACTAGTTACGCGACCCCCAGCGGGATCTTTGTTGAGGATTATAAATGTGGATTTACCAAGTGTGCCATAACACTAGTTTGTTTTGATATGCAAAGATGAATATGACCACAAGAAAATATTCATATCGAGAAAATTAAAAATCATGAAACTATGCACATAGACTTTTTGATCAATTTGTTTATGGAATAAGACTACGGTCCTTCAACAACATCAGGACATTACACAACTTATTTGAAGTCTGGAAACGGCTGGTCATTCTGCAATGATTCTGTTTTAACTTTCAAATAAAGATTGCCTTTTCACCTTAAAAATTCTTACCTGGTGTTCTTACAACCAAAATTTTAGGGAAGGAATCTCTGGATTTGTTCTGAGGAATTTCAAGAGGTTCTAATGGCTCCTACACTATATAGCCTTGTGGATAAGTGTAGCACAGAGCGAAAATGGTATGTTTTAATAAGCTAATTCAAGCAGCAGATCAAAACAAGGAGTAGAGGTAATGTAAGTCTGCAATGCTGTCCACATTATTTATAGAAACTTATGGGTGAAATGTCATTTTACAATTCCAGCTATATAAACCGGATGTAAATAAGTTGTCAAGTCTAATTAAAAATGTTTTGGCTACACAGTCGTCGATTTCAGGAAGAACATTTGTAACTGCAGCTATTATATGACATGATGGTCCTTTGACAACATCAGGATATTACACAGCTTATTTGAAATGTAAAAAAGGCTGGTCTTTCAGCAATGATTACCATTTGACTATGAAGCAATGTTGCCTTTTGACTTCAGTCAAAATATCTTTATTCGGCTTATTTAAAAACCATACAAAGAGAGAAAGGATAAAATACATTTCATACAAAATTTTCCATAATGCACATAATATTGAATAGTAACAACAAATTTTAAAATTGTGACAAACAGTTTAAAAAGGTAGTTTGACATAGATAACTAATCTTGACATACAGCTTTCGCCCTTGAGGCGGCTGCCAGAAATTTAGCAACGCAAAAAGTAATGTGGGGATTAGGTAGTAATTGTAAGAAGAGGAAAGCCGGTCTCACCTGAGTGAAGCCGGCTTCTTTAAGAATTGGCAACAAACATTTTTTCCTTGGCTCTAAGTACAACCCACAAAACATAACAAAGTGCATTGTATCTTGTGCTGAGAACTGGTCACAGCTACAGGGTGGGGCTAATTCTGGCTTCTGCCAATTATTAAAGGAACCTAAATAAAAGTGCAGCAAATTAAATCTAAATTTGGTTAAAAGAAACCTGTGGAAGGGGATTGTGACGAAACCAAGATATGGTGCGAGTGATGGCGAGCTGACCAATAAGCAATGATCCCTCACTGCCGGTTTTACTAGTTCACGTTCTTCACGGCATGCTTCCTTCCTTCCCATGAAAGACTTTTTAACAAAGTCAAGATCTTGGATCCTAATATTCTCCGGGGAGGTAAAAAGCTCCGGACGGCCTAGGTCTAAAAAAGCCCTGGGCAAATAGGCCAGCCAAGGAATTTTTTTGGATTTATCAAGGGTCAGGACATCGGACATGATCTTATGATTCAATGGGAGTTCTTCATTCATCCACATTTTTAGCCAAAAAATCAAAGGGGCCATACTCAACTTATCAGAAAGAAACTGTAAGCCAACTTCTTTATGAATAGAATACGTTGGGGTCGACTGGGGTACAGAGAGTAGGGTTCTAATAAATCCATTCTCGCTCTCTGGATTGGTTCCACATTTGCATATCCCCACAATGCGGAACCATATAATGCAATGGCCACAGATTTGCTATTATAGATTTTTAGTATAGCTTCCATAGGCCTGGCCCCCAGCCTACCAGCAAAGCTCAGGAGTGCTGATGATGATCGAGTAACGGCCAACCTCTTAGCTCTAACCTGTGGGCCCCAGGACCCTTTCTGGTCAAACAGTACTCCTAGATATGGGAATGTGGATACCCCAGAGATCATGTCCCCCCAGCATGTGAAAGTTTTGTTTCTCTTCCTGCGGCACTCTAGACCCACCACCATTGTGTGTGACTTGGCTACGTTTATTTTAAGGTCTAATTGCTCCATAAATGAACCAAAGGCATTCAATAGGCGCTGGAGGCCAACACCCGTGCGGGCGATCAGCACGGCGTCATCCGCATATAGGAGCGCCGGGATCTTTATTGCTTTTACACGCGGGACGTCGACTTCCTTCCCCCCTAGGTGTGCGCCCAGGCCATTGATGTAGATGGTAAAGAGCAAGGGGGCTAAAATGCAGCCCTGCCGCACACCCCTTAATGATCTAAAGAGAGCGGTGCGCCTACCCTCATTCGTCACACGTACACTTGAGAAAAGTTCTTGATGCAGGGAGGCCATAAAGGTGACCAATGCCTCATCAATACCCATCTCCCTCAGAATAGACCACAATTTTGTCCTATTGACCAGGTCAAATGCCGAGGAGAGGTCCATGAATGCAAGATACACGGACCCCTCCTTGGCTACTGTGTATTTGGAGATGGGAAGTGTAAGTTGACGCACTGTTCAATAGTCCCCTTTCTTTCCCTAAATCCGTATTGGATTTTGGACAAACCACCACAGCCCTCAACGTTTTCCCTCAGCCTGGATAGAAGAACTCTTCCTTAAATTTTTACTGATGAATCCAGGAGGTATATAGGCCTATAACAGCCTGGATCATCTCGCTGACCTTTTTTAAAAATAGGAACTATGGTGGAGGTGTTCCATGATGCAGGAACAGGGTTACCATTAACTGCATTGAACACTTTTGCAAAAACTTCAGCCCACAATTTTGGGGAATACATAAAAAAGTCGGCGGGAACACCGTCAGGGCCAGGTGCCTTGTGCTTTGTAGTGGACATAATGGCTTTTTCCACCTCATCTCGATTAAAGATGATGGGGCGGATGACTGGGCTTGTCAGCAGGGCATCTTTAGTTGCATCAACAGTGTCCCCATAGACATTTTTAAAGTGAGATAGCCACTTTTCATCAGGAATAACGCAGTCCATGGAATCATTATTGTCGTCTGAAAAAAAGGGCTGTTTAATGATGTCCCAGAATTTTTTACTATCCTTCAGGACTGCGCCGAAAGGAGGCCCTCCCATGCTTCTTGTTTAATGGTATCCTTTCGTTTTTTTATTGCTAATTTATAAGTTTTCCTGAGTCTTGTAATCTCATCTTTTACCCTGGGAGTATTTTTTAGGGCTGCCAGTAGTAATCTATGTGCTTTTGAGCATGCTGAATCGAACCAGCGCTTATTTCCTGGAATTCCTTTTTTTGTCTTTGCTAAAAGGTCCTGTGACACCTGCCCACATATTACCTCGAACGCCTCTACAATTTCTTGACCCTGTGCACAGGGATTATTACAAACCTCGACCTGCCCCATAATCTTTGAAAAATTTTCAGCGTAAAATTTTTCAGGAACCACCTTTGCCCATTTCATGCGTCTGCCTTGGTCAGTAGTCCTCAGGGGGTGGGCAATTACTTTCAATGGGGATGGTCCCATGTTGCCTCCCCACGCCACTTCTAATTCTACCGGATTATGGTCACTAAAATGTGATTGTGTGGTGTGATAGACGATAACCCGGTTAAGAATGCCTAGGGATACAAAAATATAATCTATGATTGTACCATAAGGGATGCCAGTGAAGGTTGGCAATCTTATGCCGCCATCTGGTTCATATAGGTCAAAGTTGGCAACAAAATCTTCCAGCTCCTCTCCCTCTGTGGTATGTTCAAAATGAGGTCCCTCAGGTCCATCATCCCCTTCAATACTACTTCTCCTGCAATTTAGGTTGCACGGATGAATATTAAAATCACCTAATAAGATATAGTCTGTACCAAACGTATTATTCTGACTGACCGAATTTAAAATACTATCTAGATCAGTGATATTACGGCCTCTATAATCACTATTCCCTGAATTATAGAAATTTATATAAGTAGTCCTACTAGTGTTTTTAATCACTCTTTCGACCATCAAGATATTAGGGGAGTCGGTGCTAATCTGCCTGCAACTTCCCTTTAAATCTAAGGAAAACAGGAATAAAAGGCCTCCCTTGGCCCTCCCCATGCGACTGTGAACGGCTGCTTTAGTTAAACTAATAAACCCATCCCACCACAGATTGTCAGAAATGTCCCAAGTTTCCTGAAGGGCAATAATGTGGTGGCCTAGAACAAAGCTTGACCAGGCTTTATCCTGACGCTTACCATTTAGCCCTGCTATGTTCCAGCTTATTAGTCTACAGTAGTCTATAGATGTCTTAGTTTCTGGGTGCCGCACCAATGCCACTTCCGGCTCTCGCGGTATTTGGGTTACTTCATTTAATCCCACGTTCAATAAACTATGTGGGTTAGCACTGCCCTGTCCCTGGATCGAGATATGGTCAGGCAAATATGGCAAGGATATGGGATGATCATGCCCAAATGTAATTCGGTCTTCGTGCACTGACTGAGGGATGGACTCATTGGGGTCTAGGCCATTAATGCGTGGGCTGATCTGATCCAATTGTTGGACTATGGACTCTTTCCCCTGGTTTGTGACCTCTATATGTCAGTCGCAGTCATTTAGGCCGGACAAAACTCCGTATCTGTTCCCCATTCCCAGTCCCCAATCAAAAGGAGTAGACACCTGACCCCATCCGTTTGCTGCTGAATTCCACATAGGCTGAGGAGTATTAGGTCGCATCAAGAAGTGTTCGTTCCCCTGCCTGGTCATAAACCCATTTCCCTGGCCTCTATTATCATAACCCTGAGTATTTGGGCCCCACCTATTTATATTGGACCAAAATAGTCCTGGTGTTCTGGCCATTGGCCCGTTCGGGAAGTTGTGTTGCCCTATCCCGCGACTGGTCATGGGGTGAAAACAATCATTGTTAAATCTGGGTCTAGTTTCCCCCGCCCCAGTGAGCAACTCTAGCGTTCCTTCTAGGCCTGGAGATGTTGGAGGAGGTCGCCATCTGAGTCTCATTATAAAAGAATTTCAGGGTAAGGGGGATTATGGATCCAGTTCTACGTTGGGGTGGGAGGATATTAGCGAGAATATTAGGGAGTACTTCTGCGCTAGCAAAATTTAATACTACGCAGTACCCTTTAAACTTCTTAGTCTTATTCCCAATCCATGATACCCTCCTTGTCATAACAATTTCCCCCGCTAACTGGTCAACTCCCTGATCTGCCATACGCATATTATTGGTGAGCAAATATAAAGCTTTATCTTTAGTCCTTGAGCGGATTCTTTTTGATCCTGAGTTAAGACAGGAACATTCGCCAATACCAGGACTAATGGTGAGGCTTCCATAATAAATTGAGAAGAATCATCCCCTAAATACAATGGGGCTGGCCCCACAGGTTGTAAAGTGGGGGGCTCTCTTATTGCGTCCTGGGTAGGCACAGGTGGTGGTAATTGGCCTTCCGGGGTAGGCTGTTGTTGAGCTTCCATAGGCCCTGTATCTACACCCGGATCCTCCTCCACGATAACTACTGGTTTAATAACTTGAATGGCTAAATTCTCCAAGTCATTAACCAACTTACTTTGCAACCCACCCATCTTTTTTACTTCTGCTGTTAATTTATCTATCTTCCCAATAAGTGGCTTGATAATGGTCTTAATTTTAATATCTATCATGTCCGAAATCCTATTGAATAGGTAATCGTCGATGATTAGTCTGAGCTCATCAGCATCTTCGCGCTCCACATTTTTCCCTTTGTGTCTAGGGGGTGAGGCAGTCTTTTTCCTTCCTAGCTGTTTCCCCCCCGTTTAGCTTGCGCTTTTCTACAATTTCTCACAGGTCGCATAACAGGCGAGGAAGGTGAAGGAATTTCCGCAACGGTATTTTGCTGTTGCTCAGAGTCAGACACTACATTAGTTGACTGATCAGCTAACAGGTCGGAATTTCCATCATCTATGCCAATATCTAATGAATTAGTGTCAGGTATGTGAATTGTAGGATCAAGTAATGATGTACCAGGCGTTTGTGCACTAGGATCGGGACTCAATGGGAGCAAAATTGGTGATTGGCTCAAACCTAAAGATTCCCTTCTTTTGTTATTTATTTTTTTAACTACTTGGACTAAGAAGGAGTCTAAGGTTTTGAGTGGTGCTGGGGTGACAGGGGCCAATTTTTTAGACATATTTACAAAAGAGTAAAGATGGTATCAAAGATCAAAAACTACACAAATAAGAAAAATAGGGTGATGAGGACAGGCAGCGAATCTAGCAAAGCAAAAAGTAAAACAATAGCAAACGGCATAAACAATTACTTGCTTCAAGAAATTCAGAGTCCTAAAGCAATTACAGATAAATGCTAAGGTTCAAATATGGGTTAATCTCAAAAGTAGCCTACGGTCAGTCCGTGTTAATCTCGGGGGAATCACCTACAAGGCGAAATCATTCGACAGAAATCTAATAAAGACCATATAGGCAAAATCTGGTCCTATTCTCGAACATTAACCCCTCTTACTAATCCGAGTTCCTGGGCGATTCAGTGAGAGCTAAGATAAGCCCTCTTCAAACTGACCCCCGTCTGGTAACCAGGAGAAGGATGCAGGGTACAAATAGCTAGTAAACCGGTGCAGCACAGTTCAGTAGTAAACGATGTCAATGGACCACAAAATTTTCCTCATATGACACAGTACCTTAGCTAGTCCGTAAACAAGATGTCAGGGAGTGGGCCCAGCCCAGCCTCCTTCGGCCCCGGATGGCCACAGACGGTCCCGCCCTTGTCCCGGGCTTCACCTGGCGCTCTCCCGCGCACTCCCGCGCAGCGGGATCTCGTCAACCTTTAAGTAACAGTAGTTGTGATAGGCGGGTGGGCGGGGCCGGCAGGGAGAGCAGCCCAGCTGGTGTCGATGGGGCACGCAGGGACTCCTGGTCCTCGGAGTCCCTGCAAGCGCTCGCAGCCCTGCCGGTTTTCAGAGATACTGCCCCTTTAAGGATGAAGGTTTCAGCGGTCTACACCGCGCTGCAGGACCCGCTAAGCGGGTCTGGCGAGGTGTTGCAGCAATTCAAATGCTGTCTCCAGAAAGGAAAGGTGGGCCGTGGCAGCGTAGCGTCCAGGTGAGGAACCCACTCACTCACTAGGCAAGCAGCCTTTTAACACTGTTGGCGGGTGGGCGGGGCCGGCAGGGAGAGCAGCCCAGCTGGTGTCGATGGGGCACGCAGGGACTCCTGGTCCTCGGAGTCCCTGCAAGCGCTCGCAGCCCTGCCGGTTTTCAGAGATACTGCCCCTTTAAGGATGAAGGTTTCAGCGGTCTACACCGTGCTGCAGGACCCGCGAAGCGGGTCTGGTGAGGCATTGCAGCAATTCAAATGCTGTGTCCAGAAAGGAAAGGTGGGCAGTGGCAGCATAGCGTCCAGGTGAGGAACCCTCTCACTCACTAGGCAAGCAGCCTTTTAACACTGTTGGCAGGCGGGCGGGGCCGGCAGGGAGAGCAGCCCAGCTGGTGTCGATGGGGCACGCCGGGACTCCTGGTCCTCGGAGTCCCTGCAAGCGCTCGCAGCCCTGCCGGTTTTCAGAGATACTGCCCCTTTAAGGCTGAAGGTTTCAGCGGTCTACACCGCGCTGCAGGGCCCGCGAAGCGGGTCTGGCGAGGCGTTGCAGCAATTCAAATGCTGTCTCCAGAAAGGAAAGGTGGGCCGTGGCAGCGTAGCGTCCAGGTGAGGAACCCACTCACTCACTAGGCAAGCAGCCTTTTAACACTGTTGGCGGGCGGGCGGGGCCGGCAGGGAGAGCAGCCCAGCTGGTGTCGATGGGGCACGCAGGGACTCCTGGTCCTCGGAGTCCCTGCAAGCGCTCGCAGCCCTGCCGGTTTTCAGAGATACTGCCCCTTTAAGGATGAAGGTTTCAGCGGTCTACACCGCGCTGCAGGACCCGCGAAGCGGGTCTGTCGAGGCGTTGCAGCAATTCAAATGCTGTCTCCAGAAAGGAAAGGTGGGCCGTGGCAGCGTAGCGTCCAGGTGAGGAAGCCTTTTGACTTGTTTTCAGAAGTGAGAATTTAGGGTAGGTAACTGGACTATAATGATTCTAGGTGTTGCTGTAATTTAGTGTGCTGTTTTAAATTGCTTTGTATGTCACATTTTTGTTAAAACGATGGACCTTATCTTTCAGAAAGTGGCGGGCAGAAAATAATAACAGCACAACAGAGTATAAGCTGTTCATAGGACATCCTTTGACGTCATGGAAAGTAAGTTACTTTTGAGGAGTTCTGATTTCTGATTGGTTATATTATATGGGTTTTTTAAACACAATCATTTTGATTGTGTTTTTTTTTCCCCGCTGTTATATGATGAATACCTTCAACTCACTGTTTTTAGTGAAATTTGATATATTCTGAGAACAGCAAAAATAAACCATTTAATATGTATAATTAATTCTGTACTTTGAATTGTGATTTTTAATATGTACTCATCTTGTCTCATGCTCACTCATCTTTTACTACCTTCTATCAATTTTAAAATTTTTGTTCTTTCATTCACAGATTGAAAGTATAAAACAAGTGATTAAGTTAATGACAATTATAAGGTAAGTGTTTAGTACTCATTCCGTTACATCTCTATCACATTTAACTTTTATTAGTTCCACTGCTTCATTTCTTTAACCCTCAGTTTCCTGCCTTTGCTACTTCCCTCATTCCTTTTCTATTATCTATTATACAGTATCTCTGTGTTACTCCCTCTAGCTATCTTTTAACATTATTCTCTCTGTCTTCTTCCCTTATACTCACTCTTCCTTTTTAAAAAAAAAAATATTTGTTTTGCTTCCGGTTCGCGTACCTTGCCCCTGTTCCTCTTCTTCCTCTTCTTCTTCCTCTTGATTAATGAGGACCTGAGGATGTGGTCCATCCTTTTTTGGTGGTGGTGGTGGTGGTGCTGGTGGTGGAGGGGCTCCAGCAGCTGCAGCTACAACACTTGCCATTTTTCCAAATTTCGAAAGTAGGCCTTTCTCTCATAAAAATGAAAGTCAGAGTGAGGAAAAAAGGTGGGGCTTTCATCATTTGGGAAAAATAAATGTTCTAAACAATGAAAAGTGTTATTTTTAGGTCATATGACCTAGCCTTACATCATTAGGAAACCAAAAGTGAAATCAACCAATAAAAAGTGTTATTTTCAAGTCACATGACCTGTTACGCTTACGTTACGCGTCCAGCTACGCACCCGGAGCGCTTCCCGGTAGCTGCGCTTCGCGCCTCGGTTCGCGTTCCAGAACGCTTCCGGGTGAGCTAACGCAGCGCGTCATAAGACGCATTACGCGGCAACGCGATACGTCACGCTTACGCGACGCGTCACGATGTTGTTTTCTAACGCTGTAGTTGCGCTAATGGAACATTTACCGGTTCGCGGACCGGGTCGCGGAACGAAATTGAGCTAACGGGAAGCTACCCGGTGCGCGGACCGGTAGCGAAACAAAAAAAATATATACATAAAAAAATTATATTACAAACAAAATATATTTTTCCATTAAAATAAAAAATACATTTTACAGCTTTTGATATTTGCTAATAAAAAACCATTGAAATTCACTGAAAAAACTATAAGTTATAGACCATATATAGTTAGGAATTAGCATTTACAAAACCTTAAAAATTCACTGAAAAAACCATAGATTATAGACCATATATAGTTAGGGATTAGCATTTACAAAACCCATGAGTGATGTCACTGACCATGTCATGAGTGATGTAATATGTGACATCATCAGCAGTGCATTGCAGGCGCGCAAGTTATAGTGAGTCCAACTAACTATAACGTGGGAATTTCAATAGTTTTATGTCAGTAAAATTTCCAGGTAACTATAACTGGTGTGAAACCTATGGTTTTTTCAGCGTAAGCGCCCCTGGAAGCGCCTACATTCGCGCCGCGTATGCGCCTCGGAAGCGCCTACGTTTGCGCCGCATATGCGCCCAGGAAACGCCTACATTCGCGCCGCGTATGCGCCTACGTTCGCGCTGCGTATGCGCCCCGGAAGCGCCTACGTTCACGCCGCATATGCGCACCCGGAAGCGCTCCGGTAAGCGCAGCGTCAGCGCGTCAAGTCATGTGACCTTAAAATAACACTTTTCATTGGTTGCTAACAGTTTTTTTTACAAAGAATGAAATCCCCACCCATTTCCTTCACTTCTTCTTTCACTTTTGTGACTGAAAGACCTGCCTTTTTTTCTCTTCGATCTTGCTTGGTTAATCGTGGCTGCCAGACCATCCAGCAGTGAAGATGAGCCTGAATTCCTTGATTAAGAGCCTCCTCAGCCAAAGGTGAAAGAGCATTTCATCTGGAATTTTTTTTCCATACCAGATGACCAGAAAAATGTGAATGCTCCAAAAGTGGAGTGCAGGATCTGCCATACAGTCCTGTCACGGGGTGACCCCACGAAGAAATATTCTTTTGGGTACTGCACAATGCTTCGCCATGTGGAGAGGAGGCACCCCCAGAATTTTGCCCGGGAAAGTGTCAGAGCTCTGGCAGAAGAGGTTCCCAGTGATGGGGCCTCTACATCCACCGGAGGATCAACTACTTCTGTGAGGGGGCGATCACAGGAGCTGGTTCCAAACATTCAGCCTGCATTTAACAAAGGTCTCCTGAAATGCAGATACTGCGATCAACTCCTTACCTTTGGGGAGCAAAGTGTCCTGCTCATGGTTCAAGCATTGAAGAACCATCGCTGCCGTTCCCAGCCCTAATTTTTTTTGTTTTTTTTGCTCCTGTTGAGCAGTTTTCATTCCCTGTTTTTGTTTCTGTTCTAAAAAAAGAAAAAAGAAGAAAAAAAGAAAGTTCTTTTCAGAACTACCTCCAATTCTCATCAAAGAGCTATATTCTTAAAAAAATGAAAAAGAGTAAGTGAAGTGGAGTGCATTGATAATGGAAAGGAAAATGAGTAAGAAAGAACAGAAAGGTATGAGAGGAGAAAGGAAGTGAAGTAGGGGGACTGAAAGAAGGTGAGTGTTGGGTAGGAAAGTAAGGAGAAGGAAAGTGAATATGGGGAATATGGATATTCAAAGAAAATGTTGAAAAGGAACGGGGGTGTGGAAGGGTAAGAAAAGATGCATTGCTGGAGTTGCATCATTTTTGTGACACACTCCAGCAATGCATCACTTTTGTGCTTACCGATACGTCTGAAATACTGGCGTATCTGTAAGTACTTCCAACATAATATGTCATATATTTAATATGATTCATGAGTAGAAGACTGAAGGCCTCATTTATGAGGCCATGCGTCACTTTAACTCCACCGGTGCATCACTTTTTGTGACGCACCAGTGCTGTAAATAATGCACCTTATTCAGTCATATTTACAAAGTGACGCATCTAGGTAGATGTGTCACTTTGTTAGCCCCTGCGCCACATAATTCCTACGTCAGGTGTAATGTATGCAAAAGGGACGTATTGACGCAAGAAAGGGTCGTAAAGGTGACGGAGTGAAATCTATGAGATATCACTGCGTCACTTTTATGACGCTGTTGCGTCCAAATCTTACGCCTGTTTCACAGCAGACGTGCAGGCCCTTTCACATGGGGCCTGGCCCCATGTGAAAGGATGCATTGCTGGAGTTGCATCGTTTTTGAGACACACTCCAGCAATGCATTACTTTTGCGCTTACAGATACGTCTGAAATACTAACATGTCTGTAGTAACTTCCAACATAATACGTCATAAATTTAATGTGACGCAGGACTAGAAGACTGAAGGCCTCATTTATGAGGCCATGGGTCACTTTAACGCCACTGGAGTGTCACTTTTTGTGACGCACCAGTGCTGTAAAAAATGCACCTTATTCAGTCATATTTACAAAGTGACGCAGGTAGATGCGTCACTTTGTAAGCCCCTGCGCCACATTATACCTACGTCAGGTGTAATGTAGGCAAAAGGGAAGTATTGACACAAGAAAGGGTCGTAGAGGTGACACAGTGAATAAACTGGGTTTTTCCCATGCTACGCTCCCCAGTCCACTCCCCGGAGCGCGTACCGGGCGCTTCCCACGCGCAAATCGAAATTTATAAAAAAAAAATTGCCCCGCGGACCCTATTATAGCCCCCACATCAAACCTAGGGGGTCAGGGGGGGTCTACCCTGCCCCCTTATGGTCATTTCTCCCTTTTTTTTGCCACCTCTTGTGTCTCGATAATACCGAGACACAAGATGGCGGCCGCTCCGGACTGTTTCGAATGTTTACAGACACCCGTGATCCAATCAGCTTTCTGTGCACAAGTCGCGTAGCAGGCCCGTTGCGCTCCCCGGTGCGCGTACCGGGGCACACCTATAGATATATATATTTTTTTGAACATAAATTACTCAAAATCCACTGCAGCACATATCTTGAGACATAGCAAAGGCACATCGGGCTACCAGTCCCTACAATTTTGCCAAGTTTGGTGGAAAACCAATCAGCCGTTCGACCTAAAAGTGAGTTTGACCGCCCTAAGGAAATTAACATGGGGAAAACACGTTTTGGGACCCCCCTTTTATCTTGGCCCCCGCTTGACGAATCCCCCCGAAACTTTGGAGGCAGAACCGGAGCTCCGCGAGGCAAATTTGAGGAAAGTTTCAGGCAGATTTATCAACCGGCGCCAAAGTTATTCCAAATAGAATTTTGAGATTTTGCATTGAAAAAAATCCTAACTATAACTACCTAGTGGCAACCGGCAAAATTGTAGATATGGTTTGCCCGACGTGCCTTTGCTATGTCTCAATATATGTGCTCCAGTGGATTTCGAGAAATTAACGTTTTAAAAAAGAGATATATCTGTGACAGCGCTCAGGTTAGCGCTCTGGTTCGCGTACCTGATGCGTAACCGAACTTCGCGAAGCGAAGCTGATTGGCTCTCCGGTGTCTGTCAACATTCTAAACAGTCCGGACCGGCCGCAATCTTGTCTCTCGGTAGGATCGAGAGACATGAGGAGGAGATAAACGAAGGGGGAATTTAATGAAAGGGGGGAAGGTAGACCCCTCTTGACCCCCTAGGAATGATGTTGTGGTTATTAAAGGGTCCCGTGGGGCAAATAAAAAAATTTTGATTTTTCACGGTAGAAGCGCTTCCCGGTACGCTAACCGGGTCGCTCACAGGTAGCGTAACGGGAGTTCGCCATTTTGTGTTTCGTTTTAATTAAATCACAAGATGGAGGAAAAACAATGTGGGAAATGGGTATAAGGGGGCATGGGAGACTTATCCTGACCCCCTAGGTTTTCTGAGGGTGGCTGAGGAGGCTCATATATGTTGTAATAAAAAAAAAGTTAGAATTTTTCGCGCGGTTAGCTGCCGGTACGCGGACCGGGTAGTGAACCGGGAAGCGAACATAAGTGAAAATTAGTGAAAAAAGGTACATTCGAAATTTGGAAAGGCTAATTATAGTTAAGGTAGCTCTGAAAAGAGCTTTTTTTTTTTTTTTTTTCATTTGCGTGCATAGCTCCAATCTATCCAATCCGGAATATGCCACAGAGATAAGAAAAACCGGCTGTACTTCAGTACCATCTCAGCGTTAGCTGGGAGGGAAATCTTAGTTAGAGGGAGTGAAGGCCAAATCCCATTAGTACATTCACACAGGCCTGGAAATTCCCATTTAGGGCTATTCGTTGGAAGATAGTGCCCGTAACACCGTAGCCCCATTTGTTCCTTGTTAAAAACAATGGTTGGCAATGCTTGCATTAATCATAGGACTCCTGGGGAAAAAAAAACCCAAAAAAATAAAACCCCAGGCTCAATATGACCGTGCCAACCATAAACAAAAAGCTCTTCTACTTGGATTTCCACCTCTAGCTAGATCTAGTTTGGAGATCTGGGGTACCGAGGTTCGCCATTCATGAATTGTGGGAGGCTGAGAGTCCTTCCAATGTCTACAGATCTCTCTGCGAGCTGCCAAAATGGAGTAGAATATGAGGTTGGAAGTTGCATTACGTACTTTGTTCTTCATGCCAAAAATGACAAAAGCAAGATCTATGGAAAGATGTGAGCCCAATGACAAAGATAAATCATTTCCTATTGACTCCCAATATGTTGTAATTTCTGGGCATTCATAAAACATATGAATATCAGATGCGGCAATCATTTGACATCTTGGGCACAAAACCGGACCTGTCGATGAAAATTTTGACAGTCTCAACGGAGAATAATAGGCCCTGTGAATTGTGAAGATATGATTCCGACGTAGCCAAGCTGGCTTCACCAGGTCCCACAGTACCTCACACGAAGCTAACCAAAGCTCCTCCAAATCTATATCTGGCAATGCGTCGGCCCATAATATTGCTGGGAGGCAAAAGTTACCATCTAATTCCTCCATGATCTTCTTATACCACAAGGATATTTCCTTTTTTGCAGGGGGGCAATCTAGCAGACACGTTACTAAATCACTGATGGCTCCTATAGGTAAACTGCTACTTCGGGATGTTTGTGCATTATGTTCATGGGACCAGCTTGAAATTTGTATAAATTTGAATCTGGACAAATTTGGCCCCACCTTGTTTATTAAGTAGTCCCATAAACAAATCGCCCCAAGTATTGATGCCAGCCGCTCTTAATGGTTGGGTTAATGTATCTTCTGCCCAAGCTGGGGGAGATGGTAAATCCCATATTGGAGCTCTCTCTGAATAATAACCTAGTTTAATTGCCTGCCTCATTCTATACCATGTGGAAGCTATCCCCTTTAAAGTTTTTAGTTTTATTTATTTTTTAAATTTTGGGTCTCCGAATTTGAACAAAAAGCTGCTCTGTCCGATTCCCTCGCAGTTCAATAACGTAGAGAACATTTGGCCTACCCCTGTTGCTGCTGGTACTTTTAGCAACATGCGAGTGTGTGAGAGCTCAAAGGCCCATGCATAAATCTGAAGATCTGGTCCCGCTAACCCTCCCTTCTCTCTGCGGCGTCGTATTTTCTTCCAGGAAATTCTCGGATTTTTACTTTTCCAAATGAAAGTTGAAATCGCACTTTGTAGTTTAGAAATTAATTTGGGATCAAAAAAGAGTGGAATTGAATTAAATAAAAAAGAAACCTTAGGTAAGATACACATTTTTACTAAGTTAACCTTGCCTAGGATGGTAAGTGGAAGATGTGACCAATCCCTCATATTTTTACGGGACAGTGTTGCTATTGTATAAAAGTTTAAGGAAGCGATCCGGTCAATGTCTTTAACTATATTTACCCCCAAGTAGCGTAATTGAGGTCTAGATGTCTCTTTAAAAGTAGTTCAGATTGTGTTCCAGGTCATGGATTCTGTCTTGGAAGCGTTAACTTCGTATCCGGAAACTTTCCCAAATTTGAGAGCAAGATCTATCGCTTCTGGATAAGCTGTATTTATGTCTGACGTGAAAATCATTATATCGTCGGCATAAAGTGCTACCTTTTTTTACCAATCACCAAAAATAAAGGGTTTAATAAGTGCGCTGTCTCCTAATGTTTGTGCAAAAGGTTCTATGTACAAGTCGAAGAGGAGAAGAGATAAGGAACAACCCTGCCGAGTTCCTCTGGTTACATTAAATGGCGCTGTAAGGCCCCCATTAATCAAAATTGAAGCAGAAGGGCTTCGATATAACAAATCTATTGCCTTACGAAATCTATCTCCAACGTTGAACCCCCTCAAGGCCTCCGACAGGTACAACCAATTTACCCTGTCGAAGGCCTTGGTGGCGTCCAACGTCAGAACAGACAAGGGGAGAGACTCCTTTATAGCCACATCAATGGATCCAATTAGCTCGTAAGTAAGCTCATTTAGTTGTCTCCCTCTTATGAACCCTTTTTGATTTAAATGAAGTATATCAGGAGCAACCTGGCCAAGCCGTTTGGCTAATATAGTGGCAAAGATTTTATAGTCGGCATTTAAGATTGAAATAGGCCGATATGAGCCACAGTCGGAAGGGGGCTTCCCTGGCTTTAAGATAAGCGTTATAGAGGCTTTATCCCAAGAGGCTGGCGGTGCTACCCCTTCCCTCAATATTTGGTTAAACAAGACTGTTAAAATTGGGGATATCTCTGAGATCAGATGTTTATATAGCTCGCTCGGTTGGCCGTCTGTTCCTGCCGCCTTACCCCCTTTAGAACCTCTTATGGCCTGCTCTACCTCGGCAAGACTTATTTCCTCTTCCAAAGATTTACTCTGTTCGATTGACAGTGAGGGAAGGGAAATACCCTCTAACCAGTTGCCTATATCGTTAGCATTGATATTAAGATCTTCCTGATATATTGACTGGAAAAATGTTTTAAAGGTCTCTCTAATTTCAGCGTCACTAGTGAAGGTACCCTTATCCGATGTTATTGAGGCAATGTTATTACGAACCCGGTCTGATTTACCTTTCCAGGCCAACATCCTTCCCGCTCCCTCCCCATACTGGAAATGAGAGAGTTTGCTTGCCTCCCATTTCTGCAAGACTCGCTTCTCCATTATCGAGGACTAGTTGTTTCTAAGCTCATTTAGCTCTGCCAGTTTCAGGGAGAGGTTATAATTGTCTAGAGATCTATCAGTATCTATACAGGACTGGATAACTGACATACTATTCTCAATGGAAGAAATTTCTTCCCTATACTGCCTTCTTCTATGAGCTACCCTGTTTTTGACTGTTCCTCTTAGAGAGCATTTGAAGGCGTCCCATACTATGCCTACTGGGCTGAGTCCATGTTGAAAGTAAAGAATTCGCGAGTCTCGGATTGGAGGAATTCTATATCTTCTGCTGATATGAGAAATGACCTGTCAAATGACCAAAGTTTCGGGGCAAAAGACTTAGTTCCCCACTCCATTTCTAGCTTCATTGCTGAGTGGTCCAGTAGATGGGATAGAATATAATCTACTGAGATAATGGAGTCAACTAGAGATCTACTTGTTAGGATAAAGTCTATTCTTGAGCTATACCTGTATTTTAGATTGTTAAAAGAAAAACACTATTTTTGGCCCTCTCTCAGCCTCCAAATATCAACGTAACCATATTGTTTCATTAATCCCAAAATTTCTAGATTTGGAGGGAACTTGTTGTCTGCTATTTGAAGATTTATCCAGTAAAGGATTGATAATGATATTAAAATCGCCAGTTATGATCACCGGCTCTGGGAAATTCAAGAGGTGTTGAAATAAGGATTCTAGTGCAGAAGGATCATCGCAATTAGGCCCGTAATAACCAGCCAATGTTATAGCCGCCCCTCCTATCTCTACAGCTGTTATGGCCCATCTTCCTCCCTTATCCACTTTTTGTTGAAGAATCTTTAAATTTAAGTTTGAAGATTTTTTAAAAAAAATTGATACCCCTCGCGTGTTTAGTGATTGAGACGTGGAAATTGAGGAATCCATCCACCTATTTTTCTTCACCAACTCGGATATCTCAATTTCGGTTAAATGTGTCTCCTGGAGTATAATGATCTCGGCATCCACATCCCAAAGGTACTATATGATTTTGTTAGCTCGACGTTTGGTGTGGAGACCATTAACATTCCAGGACAAAATCCTAGGCCTACTCATGTTTCTTAAAATAAAAGTTAATTATCAAACATAACAAACATATCTGTCTATAGAAAGAAAGAACGGTTGGAAGAAAATAGCTACAAAGTATGTCGACTGGAGCTTTATCGATAATAGATATTTTCTTTTTTTACTACCACCCCCTACCCCCCCCCGTGACCTCCCCTCCCATGGGAAACCCCTGAACTCACTACACAGGAAATTCCGGGAGTAAGTGCTCCTAGCCCTCCCCCGACCCCCACCTCATGTGTCCTCACTGTTTATTATAATGTTGTAGCTCGCCTTATTATATATATAACAAGCATGAATTACATAGTACTATTTGATTATTAAGTGACGATATATACATTTATGTGTTATATTTATTTATTTATTTTTTTCTTCTTCTTACTTATAGGTTATGTGCATATATGAATTATTTTCCCTTTTATTTCTTTCCTTTCCGCGGTCCCGAGCTAGAAACCATTATTGCTCCTTCCAACCTCCTAAAGACATTAGAAGCTCGTCAGCTGCCTGTACCGAGCGAATATTGTGCATTTTATTGTTCATCATTATCTTAAGAGATGCGGGAAAGCCCATCTGCACTGTTGCACCTAGTTTGCGAAAGGCTTCCATTCTTCTTCCCAGCTCCCACTGCTTTTCTAGAGTGTATCTTGACAGGTCAGAGCATATTTGGAAATTAAATCCTTTGCCTACTAGCGACTTTTGCTTTAGAGCTAAATTCAAAATGTGCTCCTTAAGAGAATAGGTATGAAAATTAACAAGGATTTTCCTTGGCTTTGCCCTTTGTGGATTATGTCTGAAAGGATCCCTATGGATTCGTTGAATGTCCAAAGCGAGCTCCTCAGGAGTATGAGGGAGGTTAAGAGAATCTTTTAATAACAAAATTATGTACCTTTTGATGTCTGTCCCTTCAATACCTTCAGGAACGTTCAAAATATGCAGGTTACTGCGCCTGGCGTTATTTTCCAAAACCTCCATTCTTTCTGAGATGGCCAAATCTTCCCTTTTTAACTTTTGTATGTCTTCCTGAGTGCCTTCAGCCCGCATAGATATTTGACCCACAGTTTCTTCCAGGTCCTGTGTTCTTATTGACAGATTACAAATCTTTTCATCAAGGGTCTCACAAAAATTTCTTATGTCCCTTTGGTTTGATGAAGACTCTGCAAAACTTTCCTTGATCTCGGCAGACAATAAAGCAAACATCTGTTGCAAAGAGGCAATTGAAATAGGTACCAGGGTGGAGACTAGAACTCCCTCTTCTCTCTGACATGGTTGATGATTACCATCCAATAAACTCAGGACTGAATCTGAAGCGTAGAGGGGCTCAGCATTTTCTCTATCTTCAGGGGCATCGGTAGTTAGGTTGTTAGAAGGATCTCCCTGTTTGCTCGTCAAGGCAGCAAAAACCCCAGTAGAGTCTAGTGGCCCGGGTTGAACACTGTGTGTTCCTTCACCTTCTCTTAGGCTGAGTTGTGCTACTGTTTGTAATGTGGAATAAACATCAAGTTCTTCCTGTAGTTCTTCCAGTAGCACCATGTCATCTATGGGATTGATGGAGTCAATAGGCACTAAGACTGAGGCTGAGGATATGGCTGTGGATGTGGCTGTGGCTGTGGCTAGGGCTGAGGCTAAGGCAGGGTCCTGCTCAGTAGATGCCATAGCCCTTAACCCCGAGTTGTGTTTCTGAGAGGTGTAATCCCTCTGTAGGCGGTCTTGTCCTATTTCTAAAACCTGTGGGATGACCTTAAAATAAGATCGCAAAGAGGGTGTGATTTTAGCGTTGGGTTCTGCAAGGAGCTTAGCCTTGTTACGCTTCCTTCCTCTCTTTGCTTTAACTTCTGCTGTAAGGTATGATGATGTTCTTAAAGATTTCAAATTGAGAGATTTAGCTGAGCTTAAAGAGCTTAATGAGCTTAAAGAGTTGTCAGCTCCTTCTGTCTGCTCAATGAACAGCTCCCCCTCTAAATTTAGTGTCCTCCCCTTGTCTTTTCTTTTACGAGAGGTGCCTGTTCTAACCGCGCACCTAGCTGCGCTTTTATTCTGTGGACTAGTTTGAGGGTTCTTACTTGCAGGATGTGTCCGGGTGGGCCGCTGGGGGAAACATGGCGGCAGTCGGCTGACTGCTGCAGTGCTCCGCTCCGCTTTCACCTCTAAGTCCCTAACGCAAACTAAACGCTATGCTCGCTATGCAATAATTTTGAGATCGAGAACGTTTCGAACGTTTTGAGCAGCTTTCCCTTTTGTTTGTTTTACAAACTATTTCCCGCTCCCGTTACCTAAACCCTGCTACGAGAAGTTCACACGCCCCGATGTGCATCGGTGAAGGTGGCAAAGGAGGCGGGCGCCGAGTTACCGGCGAGAAGAGCTCTGTGAGCAGCACACTCATCGATAGCGGCAGTAGCGGCCAACGCCCTTGTGCTCCGGGTCGACGCCTTTCAGCTCCGGGGAGAGAGAGCGCACCTGGGCTTCTTCGGTGGAGGCAGGCTGCCCTGGAGCTGCGCTGGAACAGGCGGGTGAAGAGCCTTCGTGGCAGCCCGCAATTAAGATTCGTGGGACAGAGCTGCAAGGGCGCCCCCGCCTCTAACACTCCATTTAATTTTTCAACGGCAGAAAAGGCAGAAACGGCAGAAACCCAAGTGGAGGAGGCAGTAGAAGGTGCTGTTTCTGAAGGAGGCAAAAGTAAGGTAAAGGGAGGGGGGGGCTTGAGTGAGGCAAGTTCGCTTCCTGAGTGCATGAGTGATTCAGCAGCGGCTGATAAGCCCAATAAGCCTGACAAGTCTATAACTGAAAAGAGCTTTTGTGTTCTGTGTAAGTTCTAGGTACTTATAAGTAGGTACCAATACACAGTCTTACATTTTGTATGAAAACTCTGTTGCCCTCATCTGAGAAGTGCACACCATTTCCTCTGTAGATATCTTGCATGTAGTAATGCAAGTTATTGTTGTAGATGGTGCCCATTCCATGGTCTCTCATATAAGCTGAAACAGACTTATTTACATGCTTCCTCGCTTTCTCAATTTGTGGACAAAATTAATTGGACCACCTCCATTTCTGTCTTTGGCATATATTGGAATATACCAAGGCAGTTTGAGGGAAAAGTGCCATTAATTGCTCAAAGGTGTCCTTTAAGAGCATTTTTCCAGACCTACCCCAGTCAAAGTGCCCAAATCATTTCCTCCACAGTGCACTATTATGAGGTCAGGGTTTGGCAAATGCAAAAAGGTTTACACCAATGGTATCAATTGGTGACATCTCAATCCTCTTTGCCCAATCCATTTGATATCCACATTTTGAAAATTGAGGTTGTGTAAATTTCTGTTATCAGCATACCTGTGAGCCCAGTGGATATAGCTATGTCCAAGAATCCAGACAGAAAACATGGCGAGAGGAGGTTCTGCTGCAGTCAGATAAAGTGTGGGAATGAAATGGCAGTTGAAACAGTAGGAGTTTGAAAAGAAAAAAAAACTGTGGAGTTTCAGTGCTAATGGTTCATTAGCAATGATTGGTGGATTTCCATTGCTGAAAACGGAAAGTTAGGGTGCATGGATGTGTTCTTTGAAAGATGTCATTTGAATGGTTAAGAAAAAATGATTTTAAGAAAGATTTTTGTGGATTAGCAGGTGTACTGAGAGTTCAGAGTTCATTTGAAACATTGTTGTGTGAACTTGTAAACATGAGAAGTCTGGCAGGAGGTAGTTGCTATGGAAAAAGGGCACAAAGGGCAGAGGGGGGAAGGGTGTTGATTTGAAAAAAGTGAGGGAAGAGTTTTGATTGGCTGACATGAGAGATATGTGTGATGAATATCAGCATTTCTGTGCCTTTCTTGGTTGCAGCCTCTGGAGTGCATACCTTTTGTTCTGCTAAAGAAAAATTGGTGTGTTTCTGAGACTGTTTTAAAATTCAAAAAGCATTTGCTAAGGTGAGATATGGTTTCTTTATTTTAGATAGAGACTAGTATCCTTTTTGGAGAAAATAAGAAAGCCAGCTGTGCATTTAAAATGATGTTTTGAGTCAAGTGTTTGCATTATGTTTTCCAAGAAGATTTGGCATTCTTTTACAAATTGTAATTGCAGATAATGTTAAGTATTAGTACTGACAAGGTGTGTTTGTACATAGGAGCTGTGCTGTGTTTTCAAATTATGATCAGAAGATCGTTTTTAAGGAAAAGGAATGCTTTTTAAATTTATTTACTTGCGAGGTGACTCTTGCAATGCGTGTTTTTTATGGAATAGATGCATGATGCATCTGTGCTGTTTATGTCCCATGGTGCTCCACAGTGTCAATGTCAAAAGCGATGCATAAGTGGTGCAAGGGAGCTTTTTAAATACGCCTCCATGTGTGCTTGGCAATTTTAAGTCACTTGCTCCTGGTGCAAGGGCCTTGTAAATGCGCCCCCATGTGTGCTTGGCCATTTTAAGTGACTTCCCCCTGGTGCAAGGGCCTTGTAAATACGCCCCCATGTGTGCTTGGCCATTTCAAATCACTTCCTCCTGGTGCAAGGGCCTTGTAAATATGCCCCCATGTGTGCTTGGCAATTTTAAGTCACTTCCCAGTGGTGCACGGGCCTCTGAGACTGTTTTTAAATTCAAAAAGCATTTGGTAAGGTGAGATATGTTTCCTTTATTTTAGAAAGAGACTAGTATGCTTTTTGGAGAAAATAAGGAAGCCAGTTGTGCATTTAAAATGATGTTTTGTGTGAAGTGTTTGCATTATGTTTTCCAAAAAGCTATTGCATTCTTTTACAAATTGTAATTGTAGATAATGTGAAGTATTAGTACTGACAAGGTGTGCTTCTACATAGGAGCTGTGCTGTGTTTTCAAATTATGATCAGAAAATCGCTTTTAAGGAAAAGGAATGCTTTTTAAATTTATAAGAATTTATTTACTTGTGATGTGAGTCCTGCATTGCGTCGCTTTTGTTGAATAGATGCATGATGCATCTGTACTGTTTTTGCCCCATGATGCTCCACATTGTAAATGTTAAAAACGATGCATAAGTGGTGTATGGGCCTTGTAAATACTCTCCTATGTGTGTGCATGGCCATTTTAAGTCACTTACCCCTGGTGCAAGGGCCTTCTAAATATGCCCTCATGTGTGCTTGGCATTTTTAAATCACTTATCCCTGCTGCAAGTTCCTTGTAAATACGCCATCATGTGTGCTTGCACATTTCAAATCACTTCCCCGTGGTGCAAGGGCCTTGTAAATACGCCCCCATGTGTGCTTGGCTGATTTCCTCCCCTTTCCAAATCGAGTTTCGAGATCTGGAGAATGGAAGAGCGCCATTCGTAGAAGATAGGTGGCAAAGCGTCCTTCCAGTGTCTGCAAATTTCCCTTTGGGCCGCCAGAATAGAATAAAACACTATGTTGGAAGCAGCGTTTCGAGTATTTCCACTTAAACCAAAAATAACTAAACCCAAGTCAATAGTAAGCTGGTAACCTACAATCAAAGATAATTCATTACCTATAGAGTCCCAAAACTGAGTGATTTGTGGGCATTCAAAAAACAAGTGGGTGTCTGATGCGGCCTCCAGTCCACATCTTGGGCAGGAAACAGGCCCTATTTGTGAAAATTTTGAGAGTCTCTGCGGGGAGTAATATGCTCTATTAATTGTAAATATTTGGTTCCTTCGGAGCCAAGCAGGCTTAACCAAATCCCACAGTACTCTGCATGAAGTTAGCCAGAGTTCTTCCACATCTACTCCTGGCATAGACTCCGCCCACAGTTGCGTTGGAAGGCAGAATTTGCTGTCAGATTCCTCTATGATCATATTATACCAGAGAGAGATTTCTTTTTTCCTAGGTGGTCTATCAATTAGGCATGTTACTAGTTCGCTCACTCCCCCTAAGGAGAATTTGCTACAGCGTAAGGGCAGTGTATTCTGCGCCTGGGCCCAACTTGAAATCTGTAGATATTTGAATCTGGAAAATCTCGGGCCGACTTTGTTGGTAAAGTAGTTCCAGGGAAGCAAAGATCCATCAGAAAATAAGTCTCCCCAAGATGTGATACCTGCCTCTTTAAGAGGTAGTGCTAAAACGTCTTCTGCCCAAGGGGGGCGGTGCAGGTAAGTCCCATATAGGAGCTCTGCTTGAAAAGTATCCTAGATTTATCGAGTATCTCACTCTGTACCAGGTGTTGGCCATCCCCCGTAGTATCTTCAGCTTTATCTTTTTAAAGAATTTGGGATCTCCAAACTTGAAAAGGAAACTTGCTTGCCCGACTCCCTCATATCTCAAAAAAGTAGAAAACATAAGGCCCAAGCATGAATCAGCTGGTGTTTTAAGGAGCATGCGTGCGTGCGTTAGCTGGAAAGCCCATGCGTAGGCCTGAAGGTCTGGGCCAGCCAGCCCTCCCTTCTCCCTCCGACGCCTTATCTTTTTCCACGCTATTCTTGGATTTTTATTGTTCCATATAAAGGAAGATATATCACTCTGTAATTTTGAAATTAATTTAGGGTCGAAATACAATGGTATTGAGTTAAATAAAAATGTAACTTTTGGCAGTATGGACATCTTAACCAAATTTACCTTCCCCAAGATAGTAAGAGGGAGATGAGCCCATGCTCTCATCAATTTTCGGCACTGTGCTGCTACTTTTGCAAAATTTAGGGCTGCTATTGAATCTATATTGGTGTCTATGATTACCCCCAGATATTTCAAGTTAGCTCTTGATGTCGTACTGTGAATGTTTGTGTCAATATTCCAAGACATTGACTCAGTTTTCGAGGCATTCACCTTGTAACCTGACACTTTTCCAAACTCCAAGGCGAGATCTATAATCACCGGGAACGCTGTATTTATATCTGGAGTAAAAATCATAATATCATCGGCATAAAGTGCCAACTTTTTGGTCCAATCACCGAAGACAAATGGTATAATTTGCTGACTCTCTCTCAGTTTTTGTGCGAACGGCTCTATGTATAAGTCGAATAATAAAGGCGATAGGGGGCAGCCTTGTCTTGTTCCACTAGTTACCCTGAATGGTTCGGACAAACCTCCATTAATCAAAATGGAAGCCGAGGGGTTTCCATACAACAGTTTAACTGCTCTACGAAATTTTAATCCCACGTTGAACCCCAACAAGGCCTACGACAGGTATTGCCAATTAACCCTGTCGAAGGCCTTACTGGCGTCCAAGGTGAGAACCGAAAGGGGCAGAGTCTCCCTTGTCGCCAAATCTATTGCTCCCACGAGGTCATATGTAAGTTCAAACAACTGCCTCCCCTTCACAAACCCCTTTTGATTAGGATTTAGTATATCTGGAGCCACTTGACCGAGCCTTTTTTTTGTTGTTGCTTTATTGTCTAATTATCATTTTTTTTTTTTTCATCGTGTTGTTTCCTGTGTTATTTTATATTTTTTTGTTTTTATTGGAATTACAAGTGAACTAATACGTCCCATAGGTCCTTATTGGGCCTATTAACTCTATTTATTTTTTATTATTATTATTATTTTTTTTACTCCCTTTTACTCCCTTACTTCCTGCCTCCCAAAGTCAATAGCAGCTCATCTGCTGCCTGTACTGATCGGATATTATAAATTCTGTTGTTATGCATTATTTTGAGGGAAGCAGGGAAGCCCATCTGCACTGTAGCACCCAAACCACAGAAGGAATCCATCCTTTTGCCCAACACCCATTGTTTGTCAAGGGTAAATCTGGACAGATCGGAACGTATCTGATAATTAGATCCTTTGCCCGCTAATGATTTCTGTTTTAATGCTAGGTTCAAGATTTGTTCTTTCAGGGTGTAAGTGTGAAAGTTTACCAGGATTTTCCTAGGCTTGGTTTGTTGTGGGTTGCGCCTAAACGGATCCCTATGGATACGCTGAATGTCTGTTGCAAGATCTTCATTTGAAACTTGAAGGTTAAGGGATTCTTTTAGCAACAAAATAGTGTAGTTTATAATGTCTGTTCCTTAAAGGAGCTGTGCCGTGTTTTCAAAATATGATCAGAAAATCGTTTTTAAGGAAAAGGAATGCTTTTTAAATTTATAAGAATGTATTTACTTGCGATGTGAGTCCTGCATTGCGTCGCTTTTGTTGAATAGATGCATGATGCATCTGTACTGTTTTTGCCCCATGGTGCTCCACATTGTAAATGTTAAAAATGATGCATAAGTGGTGTATGGGCCTTGTAAATACTCTCCTATGTGTGTGCATGGCCATTTTAAGTCACTTACCATGGTGCAAGGGCCTTCTAAATATGCCCTCATGTGTGCTTGGCATTTTTAAATCACTTATCCCTGGTGCAAGTTCCTTGTAAATACGCCGTCATGTGTGCTTGCACATTTCAAATCACTTCCCCGTGGTGCAAGGGCCTTGTAAATACGCCCCCATGTGTGCTTGGCCATTTCAAGTCACTTCCCCCTGGTGCAAAGGCCTTGTAAATATGTCCCCATGTGTGCTTGGCCATTTTAAGTGACTTCCTCCTGGTGCAAGGGCCTTGTAAATACGCCCCCATGTGTGCTTGGCCATTTCAAGTCACTTCCCCCTGGTGCAAGGGCCTTGTAAATACGCCCTCATGTGTACTTGGCCATTTTAAGTCACTTTCCCCTGGTGCAAGGGCTTTGTAAATACGGCCCCATGTGTGGTTGGCAATTTTATGTGACTTCCCCCTGGTGCTGTGTTTTCAAATTATGATCAGAAAATCGTTTTTAAGGAAAAGGAATGCTTTTTAAATTTATAAGAATTTATTTACTTGCGATGTGACTCTTGCAATGCGTGTTTTTTATGGAATAGATGCATGATGCATCTGCGCTGTTTATGCCCCATGGTGCTCCACAGTGTCAATGTCAAAAGCGATGCATAAGTGGTGCAAGGGCCTTCTAAATACGCCTCCATGTGTGCTTGGCCATTTCAAGTCACTTTCCCCTGGTGCAAGGGCCTTGTAAATACGTCCTCATGTGTGCTTGGCAATTTTAAGTCACTTCCCCCCTGGTGCAAGGGCCTTGTAAATACGCCCCCATGTGTGCTTGTCTATTTCAAGTCACTTCCCCCTGGTACAAGGGCCTTGTAAATACTCCCTCATGTGTGCTTGGCAATTTTAAGTCACTTCCCCCTGGTGCAAGGGCCTTGTAAATACGCCCCCATGTGTGCATGGCCATTTCAAGTCACTTCCCCCTGGTGCAAGGGCCTTGTAAATACGTCCTCATGTGTGCTTGGCAATTTTAAGTCACTTCCCCCTGCTGCAAGGGCCTTGTAATTATGTCCCCATGTGTGATTGGCCATTTTAAGTCACTTCCCCCTGGTGTAAGGGCCTTGTAAATACGCCCCCATGTGTGCTTGGCAATTTCATATGACTTCCCCATGGTTCAAGGGTGTTGTAAATACGCCCCCATGTGTGCTTGGCTATTTGAAGTCGCTTCCCCCTGGTGCAAGGTCCTTGTAAATACGCCCTCATGTGTGCTTGGTAATTTTAAGTCACTTCCCCCTGATGCAAGGGTCTAGTAAATATGCCTTCATGTGTGCTTGGCAATTTTAAGTCAATAACAATAACATGAACAACATCTGTTCTGGAACAATCTCTAAATAGAAATAGAGTCTCAAAATTAGTTGAGATTAACATATAACAGAGCACAGGTCATATGTTGAAGCATTCCATTCCACTGCTATTTTCTACGATCAAGTATGTTGCAAAATCCTTCCATTCCATTGTTTGCTTACTGTTATTGATTTACTGTTTGGTAATAGTATTTAATAACTTTTTTAAATAAGTTTTCCACAGATTCAACTCAAAATATTCTTAAAAATTCAAACATGCCCTCAAGGCAAAGAAAAAAAAAAGAAGCAAAGCGACTTACACCGCACCTTGATAAAAATGGAGATAATGGACCTTTGCAGCAGTCCTCTAGAATTAAAAGTTGTGAAGTCACCAAAAAAAATCCGGGTAAGACAACAAAATCTTTATTAAGAAACATTTGCCGACGAAAAAGTATCACTAGAGAACATGTTTTAGTTCAGAAGAAGAGAGCCAATTTAAACGGGAAGGAAAGGTCCCTCAAAAATGTAACAGCTAGAGCAGGAGATAACTCTGTGCATGGTAGTAGAAGGAAAAATCTGTTTAGAGACATTCGTAGATGAATGTTCCGCAACTGGATAATTGGCAATTTGTTAAAAAAAATTAAGAAAGGTCAACAGAAAGTGGCTTTTTATAAGAGAAAGAAAAATGTAGAGAAAATTATTGATCAGGCTTTCGAAACTAAGCGAAAGTTATTTATTTTGGTAATCAATAGAATTAGGAAACTAAACAAGGTAATTTATGATTTCAAATCAAATAGTAGATGGAAGAGTGTAGTTAATCGTACTAATTTTTGTTAAGTTTTCTCAGGAGAATGGATGCATAGTTCAAGTTGTGAGGCATTTTTCAATGAGGAGAGTTACTTCCAGGACAATGATTTGGTGCATGCAGTTGACACCAGTGGTCAAGCATATGAGGTAAAAGATGGTTGTCCGGTTGAAAAAGAAAAACTTGTGTGTGCAGATGCAGAAGAGGTGTTAGGTGATGAGGTTTTAGGGAGACGTCCTAAGGGACCAGTGTACATCTGGAAGTGTAGTTCTATTTGCAGTGTGCGACAGGATTCCATCAATTTGCTTTGTGATTTTTTACGGACATTTAATAAGAAAAGTTTAAAACAAAAAATAAAGTTGTTGCAAGAATTAGATCCTTGCAGAGTGAGACAAGTGACAAGTTTGCGTGGTCATTCACTGGCTTGTCTTTCCAGGAGAGTATGCCAGAGTGTTTTTCATCATTTCAGGATGCTAGCAGTGCATCATAATAAAGTGAGGAAATTAGTTAGAATGTTGTATTATGCTAAGAGTCCGGCAATTATGCTTAAACAATTAAGCACTGCTCTTTTGCATGGTTCTGAAGTAGATATGAAGAATATTTGTGAAGAAATTGAGTTCTGTTACTTTGCTGGTGAAGAGAACAATGTTGAAATTGACCCAGTAGAAGAAGGTAATGTGGAACAGAGTGTACAGATTTCTAATATAGATAAGTTTCACAAGGAAATTTTCAACTTTCAGGTAAAATCAAGTGAGAGGCCTAATTTCACTTGTGTGTGTTGTCGACTGACTTATTATAAGAATCAGACTAAGTTAGTGGATTTATATGCAAAAAGTGAAATGGAAAACAATAGTGAATGGAAGGATTTTGCCACATACTTGATGGTAGAAAATCGTTTTGATTTGGGATCGGACCAACGTATGTGTACTTATTGTTTAAAGAAATTAAACCAAAACCGGATGCCTGCTAGAGCGGTTCATAATAATCTGGAATTGTTTGACATTCCTTCTGAATTGAAGGATTTAAATACTTATGAATCTATTTTGATTAAAAGTGTCCATCCCTTTCAGGCTATTGTACGAATGGAGCCAAAGACAGGGAAATTGCCTCCATCAGATTTACAGAGAGGATTAAAGGGAAGCGTTGTTTATTTGCCTTTATTTTTTTTTTATTTTTTATTTTTTTTATAAAAGTTTTTTATTTTTCTTTATCAACAAAGGCACATTTCAAATTACACACATACCTTTACACAATTTACAGTAATTTACTCATTTTCAAATTTTGTAATACCTTATATCTACTTAAGGTTTAATACATCTGAGCCATAAGTCAATCGACTTCATACAATTACGGGGAAGAAAACAAAAAAAAGGAGAAAAAACAAAACCATTCCCCCCGGATTTTTCCCCAACCGTCCCCTAATCAGCTTTTCTTTGCTTCTCTTTCCATTTACTTAAAGGCTCCCATATTCTTCTCCCCAGACGTCTTCCTCTCCTTCCTTTCCGAGCATAGATGTTTTCCTCTATCTTATGGGCATACAACGTGGTCGCCAACCAGTCTTGAAATTTAGGGGGGTTTTTGTCTAACCAAGCTCGGGCTATTGTCAGTCTGTAAACTGCCATTAATACAAACAATAATTCGGCATGTTGTTCCTGATCCTGTTCAGCCACTCCTAACATAATACAAGATGGTGTAATACAGATCACAATCCCCAAAGATCTTTCTAGGAATCCCTCTAACTCCCTAATCAATGAGTGTAGCTGTGGACATGTTGCAAAGATGTGAATGCTATCAGCTTCCAACTCATTACATCGAGGGCAATTTATTCCTGTGTTCCGGCCCCATTTTGCTATTTTCTCAGGCGTATAATAGAGAAAATATAATGTTTTGTAATGCTGGAACTGCAAAGGGGCAGCACTTAAAATTGTGCAGCCTAAGTTTAAGGATTCATAGAATAGATTGCAATTAACCCCCAATTTGTCTGCCCACTTCATACTATATTTTCCTAAATCATCCTGCTTTTCTTTCAACAAGGCTGCATAGAAAGACCTGATTGTGCAATCCCCTGACATCCTAATTTTCTCCATTATTTCTATTTTATTAAAGCCTGCGGGCCCTCCAGATTTATTCTTTAAAAAACTTCTAATCTGCAAATACTTGAAGAAGCCCCTGTTGCCTATACCATATGCCTCTCTCAGATGTGCGAACTGCTTAAAGCCTTCCTGATCAAACAAATCCCCTATTTGCGTAATCCCACTCGCTGCCCAGTCTAGCATAGTTTGATCAGCAAATATTTCCCCCGGGAGCGATCTGTTATTGAGCAACAGGACATATCTATTATATCTCCCCATTTTGACTTTCTTTAAAAAGGCATTCCATATCGTAACTGCCGCCCTAACAGTTTTAAACCTAGTTCTTTTAAAATAACTGGAGTCTGTACATTTTAGAAAACAATTACAAGCATTTGGCCCTAGTACAACAGTATAGATCTTCGTAGACATATCTTGTGTTCTTACATCATCAGCATTCCCCCCAATTAGTCCCTGTATATATTGCAAAACAGTAGCCATGTAGTATAAACGAAAATCAGGTGCACCCCATCCCCCTTTTTCCCTAGGTAGCGTCATAAATCTATAAGCCCTCCGGGTCTTACCATGTGCCCAAATTTGTGCATCCCAACAGTGATAAGTGTAAATTATTCATTCTTTCCAAATCCCTTTTTACAGTAGCCAACAAGGGGTCCAAATTGCTTTTAACAATCTTGTCTATATCTGCTGTAATTCGCACTCCTAAGTAGGTTGCTGCTTCCACCACTCTATCGTCATTACATATTGCCCACTGGTTTTTAACAATCTGGGTTTTGGTGCTATTCAGGCTATACCCTGCTTTCCCAGATGGTAAATCCCTCAGGGCCTCAACCAGTTCATTCAACTGCAGTATCTCTTCCAGACTATTTTTGTCTTGCTCTACTATCGCTGGGGGCTCTACCTCACTTAAGTAAGTTCTTATATCTTTTTCCTTCTCCTGACCGTCCTGTGCGTAAAGTTCCGTGTAAAACTGTTTAAAGACCTCTCTAACCTGCTCAGCTTCCTTAACTATACCCACCTGAGAGTTCTTAATCTCCTTAATATCAGCCAATCCCTCCCTTTGCCTGGCTCGTACAGCCAGTATGTGTCCTACTCGTTCGCTAAGTTCATAAACCTTTTCTTTATTTGCCATATATCTTTCCACTGTCTTTTTCGCCATCCCATCCAGGGCTTCCGATTTAAGGGCTACTATTTTTAGTAAGATCTGGTCAATAGGGGAGTGTGAGGATACGGCTAAAATAAGTGCTTCTTCTGCTTCCCTAACTAATTTAATATCTTCTTCAGCTTTTGCTTTTAATTCTCTCTGCATCTTAATGACATAGCTCAGAGCTTCCCCTCTTATGCCAGCTTTAAAAGCATCCCACACTATCCCTGGTGTTGATGTGCCCTTATTTATCTCCCAGTATTCCTTAATCCAGTTGCTCATTCTATCCCTATAGCACTGGTCCTGTAGTAGTGATCTATCAAAAGTCCACTGTCTCAGCTCTTTATTCCTCTTTTGTCCAATTATTACAGTTAGTACTAATGGGTTGTGGTCTGATATAATCCTCGGTTCCCTATCTACCTTTGCTCTATCCATCAGGCTTCTCGAGATTAAAAAGTAATCCAGCCTAACCAGTATTTGGTGGGGGGCTGAAAAAAAGGTACTCCCATCTAGGTTTGGATGACATTTTAACCATGGGTCTTCTAATGAATTATTCCTTATCATATCTGATAAGGCTCTATGAGTCCTTTTTTTCCTTCCTGAGTAATTCCTACCAGGATCTAAGAAGCTGCTGTCTGCATCATGTATATTCAAATCCCCACATAGTATTAAGGGTTCTGGCCATTGCGCTAATTCTGTATCTAGATATTGAAAAATCTCAGGATCGTCTCGTGTAGATCCGTAAACCGAGACAACCGTGATAGTTTCCCCCTAAACACTAGTTCAACTATAGCCCATCTACCCCATTGATCTTCCTTCTTTCTTTTTACCTGCGTATCATATCTCTTACCTAGAATGGCCACCCCCCTCGTTTTAGTATTTTGATTAGTTTTCACTAATACATTAAAACCAAGTTGTTCTAATAGATAAACCTTAGTACCTTCAATATGTGTTTCCTGAAGACACACTAAATCAGGATTCAGCGATTTTAAAAGGGCAGTAGTTTTAAGCCTTTTATTTAAGTCATTTAGTCCAGAAATATTTATCGAGACTATCCTACAAGTCATTATAGTTTAGATTTTTCCCTCTCCCATTTCCTGAATTCAATTGCTTCGTTGCTTCCTTACCTTCAAATTTTAATACAAAGCTATTGTATACCTCATCCATCAAGTCTTTCTTTACTCTACCACGTGCATTGTGCTTGTACTTATGCTTGTGCCCCCCACCTGAATACCTGTCTTCCCCAGCCCCAGCCTCCCCCCCTCCCTCCCTCTGTCTCCCTCCCCTCTGGATCCCACCCCCCCTTACCACAGGCAAATAGGTCTATCTGACCTATATGTGGCCCCTGTAGTCTGCAGAGTCGCTACTCTCTCCCACCCTGTTTCCACAACTATCACCTACTCTGTACACATTTGATTTGCTGTTACCTTTACAGAGTTTTTGGTGGACTATCTGTTGGTGATTTTGGCGGGGTTCTGGGTCTGTTCTCCTTTCTTCTGTCTAAATCCGAAATCTCTACAAGATACTCCCCCGCTTTTATCTCTGATGTGAACATCCTTGTATACCCCTTCCTTATTACTTTCAACCTTGCCGGGAATAACAAATAGGCTTCCGCCCCTTGCTTTTGAAAGGGAATTATCATCTGCCTAAGCTTCCACCTTCTTTCCACGGTGACATGGCAGAAATCAGGTCTGGCAAAAAAAGTATTTCCGTCAACAGTCTTTCTAGCATCAGGTCTAGCTTTGTCAATTATTTCTTGCCTTGCTAAAAAGTTCCCCAGAAAAACCAACATAGCCCTTGGTAGTGCCTTCTCTTGCCCCCCACGGTTTTTCTTTATGAACATAGGATATCTATGGGCCCTTTGTACTTCAAGTTCCCACTGCCATTTCGAGTCCGGAAAAGCTTCTGTCAATATTTTTATCACATACCCTCTAGGGTCCTGACCCTCCCGCCCTTCCTCCAGTCCCAAAAGTCTTACGTTGTTTCGCCTTTGGCGGTTTTCAAAGTCTTCCAACTTCCATTGTAAGTCCTCTACCACCTTTTCTTGTTCCGCCTTAAAAGACTTCCAATCTGTCACCTCATCTTCCTCTCTCCTAGTCCTTTTTTCCACTTGATTTACTCTTGCTTCGACCTCTTCCTGTTTTCTGCTTACTCTTCTGAGAGAGGCTTGTAGCTTCTTTGTGTCTCTTTTCGCTCTCCTACTTTCTGCTCTGGCCTCAGAATGCATCTGCTTCAGAGTTCCAAATAGCATTTCCAGCGTTACATTTTGCGGTTTACCATTTTCCCCATTTTCACCCTCACTTTGATCTCTTTCCTGATATGTCTCTGATGTAGCCGAGTAGTCCCAAGACAATTTCTTGTTCATGCTGCTTCTAGACCCTCTCCCATCCCTTCTGACTCCAGCTCTCTTTTTCTTCTTGGTCGTTTGATCCCTAGAGTCCTTACTTGTATCAGAATCTAATGACTGATCCGTGCTGCTCCCTTCTTCCTCGTTTTCCGGTCCGCTAATAACTGTAGTGTCCGAGCCCTTATTGACTGAAAAGAACTCTATCATTTCTTCCTCCTTTGCCATTCTCCTGGTCATACACAAGATCCTTCTGGTCTCTTAGGCTCTGTGTACTCCCCCAGCTTGGGTTGATATGCATTAGAGTTTTAGTACTTAAACCTAGTTCAACATTTTTCAGTGCGTCTAGCATTTGACTATTGTTGCGCTTTTCCTGCTGTTCTAGCGCGTTACCTTTTGAATCAGCTTTCACCTCCCCGCTCGCCTTCTCGACATCTGCGCTCTGCACCGCTTGCTGCGTGCTGTTTCCCGCAGCCTTCCGTGGTTGCCCAGCAACCGGGCCCTCGACGCTTGCATCCTCGCGGGTTGCTGTTTCTCCGACATCTCCGCTGAGCCCGGCTGCCAAATTCGGAGATTCCGTCTCAGTCTGCTTTACAAATGGAACTCCACTCGCTGCAGCGGACTGCCGGAGATCGGGCGCCTGCACCTGAGCCAGCGGGAGTATCTTCGTTGTGAATGATTCCGGTAACTGCTCCTTTGATGCCAGCGCTTGAGCTCGCTGGCTTTTTACTTCCGTGTCCAAGATTACCTCCCTCGCAGCTTTGCTCGCCACGAGACGGGTCTCTGGTTTAGCCTCAGCCTTCTTCTCCTGTTTTTCCGTTTTTTTAAGCAAGGCACTTTTAGCGGATCGGCTAATCTGCTCCATCTGTTTCTTAACAGCAGTGGCTGGCACCTTTGGGATTGCGCCTTCTCTTACTCCTGGGCCTTTAATCGACCCTGTTGGTTTATCCTTGTCCATTTTGCTTTTCTGCGACATTTTGTGGGTTACTTTAGCGGCGGTGATTACTTTCCTCCAGTAACCAAGGAAAGCTGCCCCCGTATTAGTAGAAACTACCCTGAGGAAGCCTGCCGAAAAGCGGGACAGCAGACCAGCCAGCATCCACATCCCCGTATTTAGAAATCCGGTTCCATCCTACGGTGGGAGAGAGGAGAACTATCGACTGTCCTCTACAGAGCTACAGCGGCCATCTTGCCTCTGCTCAGATGCTCTTAAACCAAAACCGGATGCCTGCTAGAGCGGTTCATAATAATCTGGAATTGTTTGACATTCCTTCTGAATTGAAGGATTTAAATACTTATGAATCTATTTTGATTCAAAGTGTCCATCCCTTTCAGGCTATTGTACGAATGGAGCCAAAGACAGGGAAATTGCCTCCATCAGATTTACAGAGAGGATTAAAGGGAAGAGTTGTTTATTTGCCTTTAGATTTGAAGAAAAACATTAATACAATTGGAGTAGAGAAAGTGGAAGAGGAACCTCTAGTTATCCTAGTTAATGGGGTTCCGACAAAGAGTAAGAAAATCTGGCAAGATTTAGTGGATGTTAGGAAAGTCAAAAAGGCAACATTGTATTTGATCAAAAATAATGAGTACTACAAGAATGTATGTACTGCAGAAGAGGAAGTAAGTGAAGAAGCGGACAGCGAATTGTGTGCTGGGCAAATTGAGAAAGTAGAAGCTTCTAAAAATGAAGAAATATATGAACATTATAGTGTTCATCCTTTGCAATCCAAGGAAGTCATGGGGAATGCTATTGAGTTGTTTCAAATGAAACAAGCCAAAGGGAGTCCCATTAGTGTTTGGGAGGAAAGTTTGGAAGCTCAGTGTTTTCCACAGTTATTTCCCACAGGTCGAGGAGGACGATATGATGAGCGACCTGATCAAATTCCTGCTTCTGAATACCGGACTTTACGATTGTATGCAGAAGATCCTAGGTTTCGTCAATGCATTCCCTATTTGTTTCATCTATTGTTTGAAAGTGATCTGTCTGGACTGTCTTATGCAGTGAATCACATCCTGAAAAGTGGTGTACAACTGCGAAATATCTCAGCAAGGGACTTTATGGATAAAGTCAATGTGCAAGACAGTATTTTGGATTCTCACCTGATTAATCTGATGGCATGTCAGCGTGGTACTAATGAGTATTGGTACCATCGTCATGGTGACTTAAAATGTATGCTGAGGAACTTAGGAACTGCCACATGGTTCCTCACTCTCAGCTGTGCTGAGTATGGCTGGGAAGACTTACTTGAATTTCTACGAGAGGCAAATGGAAACATTGAAAATATTGAATTCAAGACACCCGGAGAACTGTGCTCTTTGGATCCAGTGAATGTATGCAGGTACTTCAATCATAGATTTGAAGCTATGATGTCTTTCATCACGAACAAGAAAAATCCACCTCTTGAAGAGGTGTTGGATTTCTTCTGGAGAAAGGAGTATCAAGCACGAGGTGCTCCTCATATACATATGCTACTATGGATCAAAGATGCACCCAAATTTGGAACAGATCCGATGACTTAGTGATGAATTTCATAGAACAGTATTCTACATGTGCTGTTCCAAAGACAAAGGAAGACAAAAGTCTAAGAGAACAAGTTTTACGGTTTCAAAGCCATCGTAGTGGAAAGTACTGTCGTCGTAAATTCAGAAACAAGAACAAGTACTATACAAAATGTCATTTTGGATTTCCACGATCGGTGATATCTAAAGGAAAAGGGAACAATTGGATGTCTTCGCTGCGACATAATGTGACGAGGAAATCACCCAAAAACACATACAATTTGAAAAGAAACGAAGAGTCTAAGTACATTAACGACTACAACCCAGTGATTTTGTCCATGTGGAATGCTAACATGGATATACAGTTTGTGGCTGACAACTGTATGGCTGTGGCTCGGTATGTGATGTCTTACATCACAAAAAAAGAAAAGACAGAACTGAAGGATATGTGGGAGGATATTTCCCATGAAAAGAGCCTCAGCAAGAAGTTGTACAGTTTCAGTCTGAAGATGTTGTCGCATCGAGAAATCGGAGCTTACGAATGTTCTGACCGGTTATCTCCAGCAAGTCTCCATGCCAAATCTAGGAGTATCATTTGGGCGAGTCTTGGTCTTGCTGCAACGCGTAATCGAGTTCTGAAACCTGTACGGGAAATTGAGTATTTGGCGGAGAAGGAGCCAAGCAGTACAGATATTTTGAAGACCAACATGTTGGATACATATTATCCAAATAGAAGCAGTCACATGGAGAATGTTTGTCTGTATGAGGTTCTACAAAATTACATTTTCAAGAGGAACATCAAAGAAGATATTGATAAAGGAGTGTATGCTGTAATTGGAAGTGAGGGATGTCTGGTCAAGCAAAGAAAATGTCAATTGGTAAATTATCGAAAATTGAATTGCGAATCTCCAGAAAGAAAAGAGTTTTTCTATTTAGCTCTTTTGCAACTTTTTAAGCCTTGGCGTGCAAAAGAGGAACTGCTTGGAGATTTCCTCTGCTACGAAGACTCTTTCAATGCAGCTAAGGAGTCCATAAAATGTCCTGTTGTCCCAAAATATCTAGAAATGTTGAATGCAGAAATCGAGCAGGAAGCACCAATTGCAGCTGAGATTGCTAGAGACAGTTCTCAGGACAGTCAGAGTTCTGTTTCATTGAGTCAGGATCCACTAGGAGAACCAGTTATCGAAAATGAATCTGCCACTGCCATGATTGAAGTGGAAAGAGCCATGGCACATGCTCAGGAGGATGCGGTTAACTTAGAAGATTTGGAAAGACAACTCAACGTTGAGCAGAGGAAAATATATGACGAAGTTACCAAACAAATTAAGCATGGATTAAGTCATGAGAGGAAAGAGTGCTCATGTACATCGTTGAAGCCTGTCAGACTGTACGTGAGTGGAGAAGCAGGAACTGGAAAAAGTTTCCTCATTAAAACAATTTCATGTTATCTGCAGAAAAGGACTGAGTCATCGCTGTCTTGTGTTGTGACCGCTCCAACTGGTCTGGCAGCACATAATATTAAAGGTATTACTTTGCATCGGCTACTGATGCTGCCAGTGGAGCATGATAACAAATTACAATATCACAAGTTATCTGGAGATGCTTGTTGTGAAGTATCTAGAGTCCTGAAGAAGATGAAACTTCTTATCATTGACGTAGTAAGCATGGTTTCCAATGTCATGCTTGCCTTTGTGCATTTGAGAATGCAGGAGGTTCTTAAAACAGAGTATGATGTGTTATTTGGTGGCAAACACATCATTGTTTTCAGTGATCTTCTGCAGCTGACACCAGTGAAGGGACAACCAGTGTTTAAACTGCTTACACATGAAAATACCAGGAAGTGCCAAGGGAGCATTGGCAACGTTAACATATGGTTAAACTTCAATTATGCTGAGCTGCGTGAAAATATGCTTCAGGTGAAGGATGAAGATTACAAGAATATTTTACAAGTTGTTAGAATTGGGAAAGTGACCGAGCGTGGGAAAGAAGCTTTACATGCACGATTACTATCAAATTTGTATCCAGAAGAAGACGTTCTGCCAGAGGATATTTTTCATAAAATTACTGAGAAGAAATCTGGAATATGTTTGATGCCAACTCTTGCAGAATGTTCCATCTTCAACAACAAAAAGTCATCAGTGATGTCATTTGAAATGTCATCAGTGATGTCATCAGTGATGTCACTGACCATGTCATGAATGATGTAATATGTGACATCATTAGCAGTGGATTGCGGGTGCGCGATATATAGTTAGTGTAACTAACTATATATGCGAATTTCAATGGTTTTGTGCGAGTAAAATAAGGTTTTGTAAATGCTAATCCCTAACTATATATGGTCTATAACCTATGGTTTTTTCAGTGAATATATATATATATATATATATATATATATATATATATATATATATATATATATATATATATATATATATATATATATATATATATAAATATATATATAAATATATATATACTCTCTCATTACTTCAGGAAGAATTAGGCAATTTTCTTTTCTTATTGCCATGCCATGCCCTACGCGTTTCGGTCAATGACTTTGACCTTGATCACAGGATACTGACAGCCAGAGATACTCTTCCAATATCCAAACAAACATCCAAGTGCAAACATGCGCAGAACAGATCCAATGGTCTCCAGTATATAAGTGGTGCTAGTACTTCAGTTTTATTATCCTGCTCGTGCTATATATATGTCTTTGTTTTAATAATAAAGTAGTACTGAAATTCAAAACGTACATTCGGCACTGACTCAAGCCTACATAACATTTAGACATACAGTAAATGAAAACAATCAATTTTTGGTAGACAGATTTTTCTCGAAGATATGGCTTGTAGAAAAGAATACTTTTGTACAGTTCGAGCAGTGGCTTCAAATTTTACGAGATGTACGGCAATTAATTTATGTGCCCTCTTTTTTTGTTTTACTTTAATGATGATATTTTTTGATTTTCTGAATTGCATTTTATAAATGTTGCAATATTGCTGGAGTGATTTGTTGCCATTATGCGTTAGCATTTGTAAAACATATAAACTATAGGCACTTTTATGTTTGAAGTGAATTTTACTATGTACTGTATATCTCTTGATTCCATCTGTATGATTTATACGTTGATGGCCACGTCGAAAATAAATATTTGATTGGGTGGTAATAATGGCAGTTTAGTTGGAGGATCATAGGGATGATTTTATCATCTTACATGAAATAGTGAACTGAGCAATACATTAATGTTGTAGAGTAATCTTCCCTGCTTCGTTGGGGTGCTAAGAGGTGCGTGTCTATTTTCATTTTTGTGAATTTCCACCAACATGCATTTTTAGCCTCTCAGATAGTTGTGTATTAGAATCATTCTGGGCAACATTTGTTCCACTCTAAAGAAAATTTGATTCATGTACATAATTCATTTTGTTTTCTAATGCCCTTTTATTTTCATTCCAACTGGTCTGACTAAATAGATTTGTATATTTCAAGTGCATTGTCTTCTCAAATAATGTTAAAGAGCCAGACACTTAAATACAGAGCGCTCTGCTGCCTAAAGATATAATGTAATCCCTGATGATTTGGCAAAACAGATCTTTATTGAAAGCCATGAAATGTACTTCCCTTTCACCCTGCTAAGCAATCAAATTGTATTAAAGCAGAGACAAACAGATTTAGGCTAAACTATTTTGTACACTAATAAAGTAAGGAAATACCCAAGGTATGGTATGTTTTGCAATCTGTCTTTGCGTAGCTAATAACATTAAAGTAACAGTGCCATATATTAGAAAATACAGCATATAATGTAAATAATAAAATTAACCGATACTACCACAAAGGACGCTATCAAGATTTTATGAAAAGCACACACACAAGTAAAGCGAGATATTGCTGCTAACCTGGCTGTGGTAGTTATGTTTCAATTGTCACTTAATGTCAACATTTCAGCTACATGATTGTCACCTAACTGTAAGAGTTTTATGAATTTGTAAAAATAAAAAAATAAAAAAATTGCATAAATAAGATATGTACTAAAAGTGGGTGCCTTCTTATCACCAGACCAGTGCTACCCACGTTTTAGTCAAAACACGAAATAAACTCCACAAGGGTGAGGCATGGATGAACTGAGCCAAAATAAGACATTTTCGAAAATGCGACATAGAGGTTCATGCCTTAACTGGATGAATGTGGGAGATGAACTTCAAGCACATAGTGGATCTAACATTGGATATGGTCAGGGCCCAATTAGCCATTGTATTCATCAGGCATTTTCCCGGACAGCTGGAGCCGTTGGAGACTGGTTTTTGAAGGTCAGTGGCCACTGCCTCTGTCTCAAGCTTCGTGGGAATTTGTGGATACTACGATCCCTGATATTATTTGGTCTAGTATCAGATCAATATGGTATTTCTTACCATCCAGGTGTATGGACAGGTGTGGGACACCCCCGCGCCGCATGGCCACCAGCTGCTGCGTGTGCCCCTTGCCTGCCCTCTGCCTCGCTGCTGCCTCGTTTTGCCGGTTGCCGGCTGGCGCCGCTGCGGTGGTTTTTGCCCTTGTTTTGTCTTAAATTTGTGCCTGTTTTGTATAACTTTGGTTTTTTCCTTGTTTTGTCAAGAATTTGTGCCCGTTCTGTTTAATTTTTATTTCCCCCGTGTTGTGGTTTCCTTCCTTGTTGTCCGCCTACCTCGCCGCCCTCCGCCCTCCCTTCCCGCCACCGCCGCTTTTCCCTGCCCCTTTTTCTATTCTGTACCCTCCCCGCTCCCGCCTCCCAGCTGCTCCGCCCACCCGCGCACTTGGCCTTAAATGGCGACCGTGCGACGCAGGTGAGTGTGACCCACTTGTGGGACACCCCCGCGCCGCACGGCCACCTGCTGCTGCGTGTGCCCCTTGCCTGCCCTCTGCCTCGCTGCTGCCTCGTTTTGCCGGTTGCCGGCTGGCGCCGCTGCGGTTGTTTTTGCCCTTGTTTTGTCTTAAATTTGTGCCTGTTTTGTATAACTTTGGTTTTTTCCTTGTTTTGTCGAGAATTTGTGCCCGTTCTGTTTAATTTTTATTTCCCCCGTGTTGTGGTTTCCTTCCTTGTTGTCCGCCTACCTCGCCGCCCTCCGCCCTCCCTTCCCGCCACCGCCGCTTTTCCCCGCCCCTTTTTCTATTCTGTACCCTCCCCGCTCCCGCCTCCCAGCTGCTCCGCCCACCCGCGCACTTGGCCTTAAATGGCGACCGTGCGACGCAGGTGAGTGTGACCCACTTGTGGGACACCCCCGCGCCGCACGGCCACCAGCTGCTGCGTGTGCCCCTTGCCTGCCCTCTGCCTCGCTGCTGCCTCGTTTTGCCGGTTGCCGGCTGGCGCCGCTGCGGTTGTTTTTGCCCTTGCTTTGTCTTAAATTTGTGCCTGTTTTGTATAACTTTGTTTTTTTCCTTGTTTTGTCGAGAATTTGTGCCCGTTCTGTTTAATTTTTATTTCCCCCGTGTTGTGGTTTCCTTCCTTGTTGTCCGCCTACCTCGCCGCCCTCCGCCCTCCCTTCCTGCCACCGCCGCTTTTCCCCGCCCCTTTTTCTATTCTGTACCCTCCCCGCTCCCGCCTCCCAGCTGCTCCGCCCACCCGCGCACTTCGCCTTAAATGGCAACCGTGCGAACGCGCAGCGGTCACGCGCAGCGGGCGCGCCGATTGTGCGCCGAAGGCGCGCCAAAGGTAAGCCCGTCTGCGGCCGTCCGCGCCTTGACCGCGCCCAGTGCCAGGACCCCTGGCCCACGAAGATCCCGACCGACCCGCCTGACGTACTCCGCCGCCACCCTCACCGCTCTCAACACCGGCCGACTCCCAGAATGCCATCAAGCCTCTCCACGACGTACCCACGGACCCTTCAGCTGCCACGCCTGCAAGTTCACCTGCATCCGGACCTGCCTCGCACCAGCACCCACCAAGCCGAACACCGGCAGCACCCACCTCAAGTGCATCCTGCTCAACACCCGCTCCGTCCACAGACATGCCATCGAACTCTGGAACCTCCTCGACACCACAGCTCCAGACGTTGCCTTCCTCACGGAGACCTGGATGAACGCCTCTTCAGCTCCCGACATCGCCATCGCCATCCCAGAGGGCTACAAGATCGTCCGGAGGGACCGAAACGCCAACCAGATGGGAGGAGGCATCGCCATCATCCACAGGAGCACCATCCGTCTCACGACCAGCACCGACAACTCCCTGACCACCGCCGAACACCTGCATTTCCAGATCCACACCAACCCGAACACCACCCTCAGAGGCACCCTGATCTACCGACCCCCTGGACCACGCACACAATTCAGCGAGGACATCGCCGACTTCGTCAGCCCACATGCCCTCCCCTCCGCTGACTACATCCTCCTGGGAGTCCTCAACTTCCATCTGGAGAACAACAATGACCGCAACACCAGCACCCTGCTCGACAACCTCGCTAACCTGGGACTCAAGCAACTGTTGTCCACCCCCACCCACCTCGCCGGACACACACTCGACGCTGTCTTCTCATCCAGCAAGAACATCGACTTCAGCCACGCCACAGAGCTTCAATGGACGGACCACAGCTGCGTCCACTTCACCTTCAAGAAAACAACGACCCACCACCACCAGCAACAGGCCGCCCGCAGAAGCTGGAACAAGATCACAGCAGACCAGCTCGCCACCTCCCTGAGCCAGCACCCTCCTGCCATCTCAGCGAACCCCAGCCAGGCCGCCGACAACCTCACGAAGTGGATCAGCAACTGCGCGGACGAACTCGCCCCACTGAGGACCCCGCCCAGCAGACCCGGCAGCAAGAAAGCCCCATGGTTCACCGACGAACTCAAGAGCTCCAAGAAGAACTGCCGAGCCCTCGAGAAAGTCTGGAGAAGAGAACCGACACCGGACAACAGGACCTCCTTCAAACTTGCCACCCGGAAACACCACCAGCTGATCCGCGCCGCCAAGAAAACAGCATTCAGGGACCGGTTGGACAACAACGCACACAACTGCAAGAAACTCTTCAACATCGTGAAAGAGCTTTCCAACCCCAGCGCAGGAAACAACGACATCACCCCATCGCAAGACCTCTGCAACTCCCTCGCTTCATACTTCCACAACAAGATTGCGGACATACACAACAGCTTCAACAACCAACCAACGCACACCATGACCGAACAACCACCCCCCACCACCACCCTCCACGCCTGGACCCCGATCAGCACCGAAGACACCATCCGCACGATGAACTCCATCCACTCCGGATCACCGACCGACCCCTGCCCTCACCACGTCTTCAACAAGGCCGACGCTGTCATCGCACCCCACCTGCGAGACATCATCAACACATCCTTCGACACCACCATCTTCCCTGAGAGCTGGAAACACGCCGAACTCAGCGCTCTACTCAAGAAACCAACAGCGGACCCCACCGACCTCAAGAATTACCGCCCCATCTCGCTCCTCCCGTTTCCAGCCAAAGTCATCGAGAAGACCGTCAACAAGCAGATGGCCGCTTTCCTCGAGACGAACGGATCCCTCGACCCCTCACAGTCCGGCTGCCGAGCCAACCACAGCACCGAGACCGCCCTCATCGCCGCCACCGATGACATCCGAGCCCTGATGGACAACGGAGAAACAGCGGCCCTCATCCTCCTAGACCTCTCCGCGGCATTCAACACGGTCTGCCACCGCACCCTAGTACGGCGCCTCAGCAACGTCGGAATCCAGGACAAGGCGCTGGAATGGATCATCTCCTTCCTCGACGGAAGAACACAGAGAGTCCGCCTACCACCGTACAAGTCAGAGGCCACCGAAGTCATCTGCGGCGTCCCCCAAGGATCATCTCTGAGCCCCACCCTCTTCAACGTCTACATGAGCCCCCTCGCGGCCATCGTACGCAAACACAACCTCAGCATAATCTCCTATGCCGACGACACCCAGCTGATCCTCTCCCTGACCAACAACCCCGCCGCCGCCAGAGCCAACCTGCATGAAGGGATGAAAGAGGTAGCCGAGTGGATGACGACCAGCCGCCTGAAACTGAACTCGGACAAGACGGAGGTCCTCATCCTGGGCTCCTCTCCTCTCCGTCTGGGACGACTCCTGGTGGCCTCCCGCCCTGGGCACCGCACCCAAACCGACAGACCATGCACGCAACCTGGGCTTCATCCTGGACTCCTCCCTCTCCATGACCAGGCAAGTCAACAACGTCTCCTCGGCATGCTTCAACATCCTACGCATGCTACGGAAGATCTTCTGGTGGATCCCCACCGAGACCAGGAAGACCGTCACCCAGGCCCTCGTCACCAGCCGACTGGACTACGGCAACGCCCTCTACGCCGGTACCACCGCCAAGCTCCAGAAGAGACTCCAGCGGATCCAGAACGCCTCAGCCAGACTCATCCTCGACATCCCACGAACCAGCCACATCTCCGGACATCTGAGAGACCTTCACTGGCTCCCCGTCAACAAAAGAATCACCTTCCGCCTCCTCACCCACGCACACAAAGCCCTACACGACCAAGGCCCGAGCTACCTCAACAGCCGAGTCAACTTCTACGCTCCCAAACGCCACCTCCGATCAGCCAACCACGCCCTCGCCGCCGTCCCCCGCATCCGAAGAGCGACTACAGGAGGAAGGTCCTTCTCCTACCTGGCCGCCAAGACCTGGAACTCCCTCCCGACCGACCTGCGCCTGACCCAAGACCACCTCTCCTTCAGGAAGAAGCTGAAGACCTGGCCGTCCGAGCAGTAGCGGCTCCCCCCCCCTCCCCCCCCCCCCCCCCAGCGCCTTGAGACCCTACGGGTATGTAGCGCGCTTTATAAGTGTCACTGATTGATTGATTGGCTCACGGCATGAGGCGAACATATATAATTCGCGAGTTTAGAGGAAACTGTAGTCAATGTTTGACCATATAAGACACAGAAAAGGTTAGAATTAAAGCCATGTTTCAGACTAAAGGGTCTTGGATTTAAGTGATGTTACTAGACTCTACAGTGAATCAAATCCAATTCCACTTCCTTAATTCTGGAGGGGGAAATTCATGTCTCATAAATGACTGCCCTAATGTTAAAATTTGTAGGTAAACGTGATTGCGGTTCTGATGAGCCAAATGAGGGTTATATAGACATATAATGCAATTGAATCGAAGTCATATTTTTAAGTAGGAATGTGTGGGGGAAATCAATTACTTGAAACTAATTGGAAACAATCAATGAGAAAAGCAATCAATTTGGATTAATGTATAAAAATAGCTTTACTGTAAAGTGAAATTGAAACAAATGCATTACTTAGATGAATTAGCAGCTGATTCATATATTTCATGGACAGATTACTGTGTCCTAATCGTAAGGAATATCGCCATGTATAAGATGGAATATTCTGTCTGCCAACCTCTAAATCAACCCTTCAATCTTTATTTCTATTTAAAAAACAAATCAAATCAACTTGTTGCTGAATATATTCTCATTGTTTTGCTATGCAGACAAGTGGGATGCCATATTTATTGAACACAATTCTTCATTCTATGGGGCAAACTTACAATAAACTAACGGAGCACAGAGCAGTAAGTCATTTTGCTGCGCCGCGCTGCATTAGTTTCGAAGCACAGGAATGCAACCTATTTACAACAATATGTTGCATCTCTGTGCTTTCCCCTGTGCTGGCACACAAACTGCTACCAAGCACATACGCATGCACCCTTGCACCATGGTGCAAGGATGCCTGCGTCATGGGGATGATTGTTTATGTGCAGGAAGGGTTTCCTTCCGGCACATAAACAATCAGAAATGGCGTAACACAACTTATATGTGTGCTGAATTAGCACACAAAGAACTTTTAAAACGTCATTGATTTAAAGGATTGTTTATGTACAGGAACGGACACCTTCCTGTACATAAACAATCATTAGAGGTAATTCTGGTGGCAGAAATTTGGAATAGTGTCTTCGAGGACATAAATTGGGCTACAACTGTTGACATAAATTTTATATTCTCTGCCTATTAAGAAGAAACTTGTTGATGGTGTCTCTTTCTTCCATATTGGCAAGGTCTGGACGTAGCCAGTACACTGGAGGCTATTCTCTCCTCCCTCTGCCAGGGTGCCTATGTGGGGAGTGTACACACACTTATGGATATTAGTCACAGTGTCCACACTAACATATACCAAGACACAGCCAAAAGTCATGTGACCAATCATTCCTGCTTATGCTAGCACTACACAGTAATTCACAAAATAATTGTATGCTATACAATTGCATAAATATCAACATTTTGGATGGGGAAAGTGGAAGAGATGCAAGACAATGATCTGGAGGAGACATTTCCCCCCATTGACCACTGTGTAGGACAGGCAATTCAAGGTGGGAGACAGCTTAAAGAAGACATTGAGTTTCCAGAAAAATATCGGAGTCGCCCAAATAATTTGGATCAATTGCCATTACTGCAAGTTCCACCATGCATCCCCAATCTAGAGTCCACATGTATCGGTAACAGTGCTGTGCACATCACACAAACTTAAATTGTATTTTGGATACCAACATGTTGTGGAGTCTGCATTGTGCACATTATTACTGTCATTGCCGATGTACAGTGCACAGCTGTAATCATGTGTTCATGCACAGTAATGCACAACACTGACATTTGAGTATTGGTAAAGGCAGAGAAATGGTGTCATAAACCAATCAGGTGACATAATTCAATATATTCGTAGTGTTGCAGACACACTTAGAATATCATTTGTCAATGTGGCTTGCCTTTAAACATCAATATGTGGGTGCCTGACCTCACTAATGGAACATGCAGAATTGCCCACCACTGGTGGAAGTCAACATCGCAGTAGGCGGCTTCATCCAAGTCTGTCACAGCCAAAGGCTAACGTTGAATTTTGTGGTGGTCGTGGTCCAACGGCTGTGTCTATCTACATAGAAGACTGCCTATGTGGCGTATGTGTACATTGCAGTTTGAAAATCAACTCACTTGCAGCCAGACACTGCTGCTACCACCACCTCCTCAATGTTAGCTGCTGTTTGCCACCTCTGGAAGCAATCATGGCATGGCATATTGCGAGCAGGGTCCCTGCTTTCACTCCAGAGGAGCTGGAGACCCTGATGAATGAGGTCCTTCCCCTGTATCACCAGCTCTATGGCTCACCAGAGAAGCAGGTGAGTACTATAAATACAGGCTGTACTCTGCAGCCCACTGTGTCCCACAATGACATCAGAGTTTAGTAAGCCAGATAGTGTGTACCATAAATAGGACAATCATACCATGGTTAGTGGCGCACTATACTTTGTAGACTTCACATCGCCATAGTGATGTGAAATCAGTCCTATATCCTACAACCAGTTGCATGCACATATCTATGCATGAAACACAAAGTGGTTCCGCACACAGCAATATCAAAGTATTTAGAGATCAATTGAATGACAGAATATGTGTACACATAGAGGAATTTCCAGGTGTTATTTCTTTTTTTCAAAAAAGCTCTTTATTGAGATGTTTTCAGATAACATAGTTAAAATCCAGTTGCAGATTTGCTAAGAAATGTTTAGGCCTTCACCATAAGTTGTATATGTGTCCTGTTAGTAGCAGGTGTAGATGATGTGAGATATGTGTACAGTCCCACATAACACTCAGCACACATCAGGCCTCACCAAACTGTTGTCTGGGAATAACCACTACCTCACAAACCCCTTAAGAGTGACACCCAGAATGGTCATGTCATGTACAGAATGGCCTCAAGATGTACTGTTAGGTATGGAAAATGTGGGCATGTGGGACAGTATGACCAGCCTGCAGAGAGCAAGCCCTGACAATGAGTTGTGGTCAGTATGGTCCACATCCAAGGCTGTTGCTGAGATAATGTGGCTATTGAATTGATGGCCAGATAAATCTCCCTTTAGATCACCTGATCCTCAGATGTGGCCTACATTAGTGTAAAAGAACAAAGAGTTGTCCTAAAAGCACCTAGTATTACTACATTTAGAATGGTGCATGATGAGACCCACAGCCTCGAGACAACTGTCTATGGAGCCATAGTTTCACTGTGTGTCAATGCCTTAGGATAGGTCCCTTGCTCCAGCATGTCCTATGAGTGATGCTATCATTGTACAGGGACATTGCTCATGTGAAACATGTACACTGCAGATTGTTGGTTACATATGCAGTGTAGTTCAGAGGTGCATCACCAGCTGTGTAAGAATGACCAATCAGGCAGCATTACAATCGTATGTTGATGTCGTCCCAAATACACTGCCACAAATGGCATACGGTGTGCCCCGTGTTGCAAAGACTTCCCATACTAACACATTGAAATGTAGTATGATGTCAAATTAAGTAAATCACTTGTCCACTGATCCTTAGAGTGGGAGCTCTCAGTGACACACATGCCAACCCTTTCATTATGACCCAAATCTTGGAATACAGTCATTGCAATGGTAGCAGTGATGTCTTGAACCGTTTGAATCAAGTAATTTTTCCATACCGTTCAGGACACAATGATGTGCTCTATTACATGGTAACTCATTTCAGAGCAGATGTGGTGCAGCCCAGGGCTAAATGATGTTGCTGCACTGGCCTAGTCACTATAGGCATTGTCAGGATTTAGGGTAGTCCTCAGCTGACTTAAACAGTATGCATTCATGCCTTTGAAGTGCTCAGCATGTGTGCATTACACAAGTACTGTATGCAGTATTGATCAATGGTTATGCTAGCTGTCTACAACCTCTGTGTCGCCATAGCAGATAACCTATATCTTGCGTGTCTACTCAGTCTTTTCATTTATTGTATCCATACAGCTCAATACCCATCAGAAGCTGTTCATGTGGAGAGCAGATCAAGGATCAGGATCCATTACATATGTAATTCTATCACTATTGGAGGTCATATTAGCCCCATTTGTTTTATCCTGTGTGTGAGTTATACACATTTGTTAGCCCCTCCTGGGATACAATTTTAGTGTTGTGCTTCTGTTTTTAATAGTGTTTCTCCTACCTGCTTGCAACTATATCAGTACACTTTTTCCTTTATGCTAGATCGCACTTTGGGCTCCATTGCTTTCCGGTCTGCTGCAACTGAAGCTGCTGATTGTGCGGAGAAAGCGTGGATGCATTTCCAGTGGGGGCGGGGCAGATACTAGCAATCTAGCATGACTGGCTATAAAAGCCGATGCTAGACCGAGTGCGCAGCAGACGTGCCGCCGACACGCCAAAGACAAGCCCATCTTTCGCCCATCCGCGCCTGGACGTTGCTAGGAGCCAGGCCCCCTGGTTCTTCTAGGATTAAGGATAGTAGGCATTACTTTTACCATTATTCATTGGCATCCCTCCACATGCTAAGAGTGCAAAATCAGGTTAAAACTCCCCAAGAACTTTTGTGCCATACAAAAACTTTGCCCCAAAACTTGAGAGCCCTGTAGCCTGCTCTAAATGTCACTGTCAGAGTAATAATTACTCCTGGGCCCAGGCAGAGACCGGTCTTCACCCCATACCTACGAGGATGGACCTTAAATGCCTCCTCTGAATTGTAAGATGTCTTGCCAAACACACAAATAAGATATGGGATCTTATCACTTCGCAGTCCCCAGACATCTGTTTCCTGATAGAAATGTGGCTTAATCCGTCCAGCATACCAGCCATTGCTTTAGCTATCCTACAGGATTACAAACTGATTAATTCAGATTGAGGCCCTAAAGCGGGTGGAGGCATCGCTATTGCCTTTAAAAACGCAATTAAGATAACATGGAATGCTACCACCATCTCTGACACAGTACAGATGGGTATTTTTTAAAATAAATCTTTCTTCCTCCAATTCTTGGAGTGGAGCATTGATCTATCGCCCCCCAGGATCCAAATCTAATTTTAGTCAACTGTTAGTGGAAGAGCTAGCCACACACATTCTAGCTTAACTAAATTCCTACGCTTAGGTGATTTTAACTATCATGAGGAAGACCACACTAATCTAGAGGTCGCCATGTTTTTAGCAGACCTGGAAATGCTAGAACTCTCCGGAGTCATTGGCCCCACTCTTACAGCAGGCCACTTATTAGATCACTTGTTCTCTAATTCGGAACTCATAGATCCAACTCGCCTTATTTGAATTGATCACTTCCCAATAACATTTCGTATCCAGTCCCTCCTACCCCCATCTCTAGGAGTAACAGCAGAACTGCACCACGTGCCTCAAGACCATGGCATCAATTTAACCTGGATGCCTTTAAGGAAGCCTTCTCTCCTACCAGGCCACAAAACAATTCACAGGTCACCAACCTATTGGAATACTTCAATTGAGCAGTTACTAAATCCCTTGATGACACAATCCCCTATAAAAGCAACTGCCCCTCTACACTTTGCCCCTCTGCCTCCTGGTTTACTTTCGAGCTAAAACAAGAAAAGTCACAATGTATGAACCTAGAGAGACACTGGCGTTGAAGCCAACTGCCCCATTATAAATTTCATTACTAACAAGCCTTGTCCTGCTATCACCAATACACCAAACTTGCAAGGCGCAATTCCATCATTAATCAAATAGTACAGACTGGTAATTCCTTTAAAGCTCTTTTTAACATTGTTTATGACTTTGTCACTTCCCGGGCTTTTGCCCAGGATGGTCCTATATCTCAGAAGTTCTGTGACTCACTGATCAATTTTCTCCAGGAGAACATCTCTTCCATATACGCAAAACTTGACCGCCCTTCTCTGCTTGTAGTTGAGATCATTAGTCCTAATGGGGACCAGACTAAGGATCCTCCCTATTCTTTGGTCAGCTTTATCCATTTTACTTTGGAGGTAAACTGCAAATCTCTGATGACAGCTAAATCCATGGTCTCCCAGGACATCTGCCCTCCTAAAATAATTGCTTTACTGGCCAACTATCTTGCCCCAAAGGTCATAGAGATCTTTAATTGTTCGGTGGAAACTGGCTCTATTCCAGCTGATTGGAAGACTGTTTGTGTCCGTCCTATCCTAAAGAAACCCTCCCTGGACCAATATTCTCCGGCCAATTACCGACCCATATCCTTGTTGCCTCTTCTGGGTAAACTGCTTGAAAGCCTAATTAACAAGCAACTAGTCACCTACCTGGAAACAAATCACACCTTAGAGTGTTCCCAATCTGGCTTCCAACCTGGCCATAGCACAGAAACAGCACTTTTGACCGTAACCTATTCCTTGCACCGGGGGTTGGGGGCGGGTAACCCAGTAATGCTTGTGGTCCTAGATCTCACAGCACCCTTTGACACAGTCTCTCATGGAATACTGTTAGATAGGCTGCAAGAGATCGGCATTCACGGCCTGGTAATAAAATGACTTCAGCATTTCTTGGTAGAGAGAACTCAAACCATTATCCTGGCTCCATACTCTTCCCGTTCGAAAATCCTGGACAAGGGTATTCGACAGGGTTCCTGTTTGAGCCCCACTCTATTTAATATCTAGATGGCTCCCCTTGCCAGGATTGCTGAGTGCTTTGGCTTGGAAATAATCTCATATGCGGATGACACCCAGATGATGTTCACTTTTGACCAGGATGTGAAAGCAATCAAAAACTGTTTCCCCTGGGCATGCTAGCCATTTCTGAGTGGATGAGTAGGAACTCCCTCCGATTGAACTCGGATAAGATGGAGATTATGCTGTTTCGAAAAGCAGCCTCCATTTGGACAAACAATTGGTGTCCACATCAACTGGGTGCTACACCTATGCCTAAGCAGGCCATAAAAAACTTGGGCATGATATTTGACCAAGCTCTCACTATGAAAGAGCACATTCTGACTACTTGAGGAGTTTGCTATTACAACATGCGCCTTCAGCGCATAATTTTTCCTTACCTCCCTACCTTTGCCCATAAGGTCATGGTACAAGCCTTGGTAATAAGTAGATTTAGAATATGTCAATGCTCTTTTTGCAGATGTCAATGAGACTCTAGTGGCTAAACTTCAGGTAGTCCAAAATACTGCTATAAGGCTTGTTCTTAATCACCCATCCGGCATGCCCTCTGCACCTTTGTTGAAGGAGCTGCACTGGCTTCCAATGAAGAAAAGGTCTTGTTTTAATATCTGCTGCCTCACCCATAATGCTCTAAATGGAAAGGGCCCGCTATATCTGCAACAAAAAATTAACACTTACACCCCAGGACTGTGTCTTAGATCCTGTGACAAAGCCTTACTTTGTGTCCCCCACATTTGACTATTGCATAATGGAGGAAAGGCTTTCTCCTATCTTGCTCCTCATATCTGGAACATGCTACCACTCTACATTTGTATTGTTAGAACTACTGCAAGTTTAGCAAACTCCTCAAATCCCACCTATTCTATTTTTATCCTCTAGGTCCTGATCCCTATTTCCGCACAGCGCCGAGATGGCCCTGGGTGAGTTGAGCGAACATAACATAACAAAGCTGAAATCCAGAAGATGAGGACCCTCGGGGTCACTCATCAACACAGTGTTCATTACAGAAACAGGTGGGAGGACCTGAGAGGCTAGACCTGGAAGATCGTGAAGGGCCAGCTGGGGATGTCCTCCTAAGGCAGAAAGGCCCAACAGTACCTAGGAGGGGGTAAGTACTGGCCTGAGTGAAACATTCTACATGACCATCTATCTTTTCTTACAGGCAGCTATTTCCCCATCACCCTTGAAGGTGACTCATCTCCCACACAATGGGAAAGTTGGTGCATGTGTAGGTCTGGTAGTGTGCATGGTGATAACCGTAGACTATTTTCCATGTGATTAGAAACTAAGCAGGATCCAGTCAAATGTGAATTTCAGAAGTTGAACAGCCACATGGCTGCCTAATGTCACAGATAACCTATGTTATCTTTTGATGTCATGTGTGACAGTTATCCCAAACAGGCCACTTGTCATCCTTGTGTCTGGAGTGATACTCCCTCGCTACTGTGTCTCTTGTGATGTTGGAGCACTTACATATGTGGCATGACATGCAATGCACTCTGGATGCAGACACTGAGCACTACCTCCCCTTGATACCGCCATGGGCCATCTGTATTGAAGACTACAGACCGGCATTTGTAACTTTATGTGTAGGACTGTCATATGTACAACTGTTCCATACATGATCTGAGGCTCTACAAGGTTTTCATACTGATTCCATCACATTTGTATGCATTGGTCAATATGTACATGACAATAGTATTCTGTGATAGGTATACAGAGTAGTTGTAATGACAAACAGGGGAGTGTAGACATGGGTAGATGAGTCAGACATACCCAACGACATTGATGGACATCATTAGCCAGGTCAAATTGTTGGGGCAGTTACACACAAGGTAGGAAGACTTCCAGTACTATATGGCAATGTGATTTTGCATACCACTGAGAAGGGTGTATTCAGTTAGATGTGATACACATGCACATTTATGGAGGGTGATTCCCTGGCTGGTGATGTGCATCAGGGATTGAAATGCTGACATGCTGGGGTCATGTGTGTGTCAGCACTCAGTACTACACTGCTATGTGTGTTTGGGATACAAGGAAGGTACGGTGAAGTCCCTTTTATTTTTAACAGAAGTAAGACCTCTTCATGGACTGGATATTTTCTAAGCCTCATGTATTTTCTTTATTCTAATGGCTTTGACATTTGCAATGTGATAAAGGTGTGCTCATATGAACCAATCTTGACTGGGGATGGGCCTAGGCAGACTCATGTGCAATGGTTCTGTGTGCTGAAATCTTACATCACTTGGAGCCACATAGTCTCCATTCTACTTTTCTGTACCACATGTGAGCCCTAGCTAAAATACTCACATGGGGCTTTCCTCAGCCTCATCTTGCAGTGTTCAGATGTGAAAGTGTCACTTTGTAAGTGTGAACAGTGTGGAATGGCACTTCCATGTCACCTTATTATTGGTTGTCACATATTGCTGCAACTTAGCTGTAGCAGGTGCCCAGGAGTTCTACACATTGTGGGTTTGAGACCTCTGACCATTTGCTGATTGTAAGACCTTGTGTGGCTAGGCAGTAATGCATTCCATTTGGACACTCCATTTGATGACATCAGGTAACTATGGTATTCTACAAGAGCCTAGGTTGACAGGGTGATGATATCTCCTGCTATACACATGAGGGTCAGGCCCGGCCACTGCAAGTAAGAGTGGTGGGGGGGCAGGGTGGGGGGAGTTGACAGACGACAATGAGGGAAAATAAAATTTATTAAAAAAGAAAACCACTTAGCTTGCACTTGCTGCATCACCGAATCAGCGATGAGGTGAGCGCAAGGTAACTGTTTTTGAAAAAAAAACAATTATTGCATCTTTTCATTGTCTATTGAACCCCCACCCTGCCCCACCACTCTCACCTGCGGTGGCTGCGTCTGATTAGGGTGAATTACGGACAAGGTCACACATACAGTTTGGGCATACTGTGGTAAAGACACAATTTGTGATACTGTGCACAGGTCATGTAACATTGATGCAGGTACTCATGCTCCCCAGCCAGTTGTTCGGGCCCACTATCCTATGACTGGAGGCATCTCTTTTGCTTCATGCACTTCATCGCTTGCCCCTGTATCTCCCACTGCCCTGAGTGTGGAGTCAATTGACATATTGAAACAAAGCTCTCTGGGTCATACTGCAGCGCTGAATGCCACCCAAGTGCAAAGCCCCCAGCTACTGCAGATGGTGTCATACACTGACATGACTGCCCTACAGAGATCTTTTCAAGCTCTGCTTCCACATTCATGAAAGCCTTCCATCAATTCCACCTTTCCAACCCCCTTCTGCCTCTTTCCTCTCCCCCATCCAAAATTCCTATTCCCAAACCTGTCCCAAGCACACCACACATAGGCATACATCCACATTAACATCCCCATGCAGCACACACAAACAGAAACATATGAAAAAGAAAGACATGAAACCACTCACCAGGTACTTGTCCCCCTCACCACCACATCCAGTGATATACACCCAGACTTCACACCAACTGAAACATTGACATCTACTACTTACATACATCCAGACACCATACCACCAGACACAGCCACTACACACATTCAGTCAGACATCACACCATCAGACACAGCGACTACACACATACATCCAGAAACCACACCACCAGACACAGCCACTACACACATACATCCAGACACCACACCCCCAGACACAGCCACTACATGGCTCATACCCCCAGACTTTTTAGCATAAACAAGGGAACCCAGAGAGATACCTTTGGACCATGGGTAATATATTTTTTAGAGAGAACAGGGGTCTTCTGGGAATGCAATAAAAGGAAGAATAAACATATAGACCACGATAAGTACTATAGTGCAACTTCCCAGCCCAGCCGGGCGGGGAATATTTAATTTATTGAATTTAAAAGGAATCAGGTAGACCAAGAGAGGGTCATGTACAGAGAGTTAGATAGGGCACAATCCAGTACCATCCCGAAAAGTAGAAAAACCTTTAGATTTAAGGAAAGAAAAAGTTTTAACAGGCAAAGAGAGTTTTGGAGCCAATTGTCGCTTGCAAATTAATAAACAGTCATAGCAAGTCTCGACAAACAGTGTACACAGAGGAATATACAATTGAATTTCAGCAACACTGTTTTTTAACCGTCAACGTTTCGATCCCTTGGCTCCTAATGAACCGGGATCATCATCAGGACTGAATTAATCACTGCCTGTTTCCAGTAAGAACGCCTGTAGAAGTAAAGAGGGAGAAAAATAAAAGAACAGCATCAGGCATCCGCCTGAGTAGGTGGGAATAAGACAACAATTGACAGTAGCGAGGTCAAAGTGTGGCTGTCCAGCCACCATTAATCAGAGTCCATATACAGTTGGTTTGGAGTGCACGCAGTGTTGGCATGCATTTGTGGGGCAACTCGTGGTTCAGTAAAGGCTACATCATCTTATAATTGAACCGGTTGTACACCTATATACAGTTTAAAAATCAACTGAGTGAAAGTAATGAAGCCAGGCAGCTAAAAACGGCGCAGTGAATTAGTGAAGAGAATTCAACATGAGATGCATCATAGTAATTCGGTTGGTTTGATCGCATATTTTTGGAGCAATTACGTGACAATAGTGAAAAGCGATTGAATGCATACGACGCAGTGAATAGGTGAGCAACTTTTTGAACTACAAGACCAGCTAGTAGAGCGAAGACGCGCAAAGTCAGTGGAAGGTACACAATGTGACTTCATGCATGCGTGTGGACTGCGCAGTGAGTTGGTGAGAGAATTCCAGATTAAAAGACCAGCTAACCAAGCGAAGACGCGTGAAGTCAACAGAAGTTTCAATATGTGGCTTCATCCATGCATGTGGTCAAGAATGAATTAGGGCTATTGGTGTCCGTGAAATCAGTGGCATTTCCTTAGGCATACATTATTGGCTCGTGCTAGTGGTTCGCGCAGGGTGTTGGCGATTGATAAACATGCCGGAATCATGCAAGAAATTGCGGCCGCAGTGAGGATTTAGGAGGTCCACTAACCTGCCAAGGTGCAGGGGTTGGCTTGGTTGGGCGCTATGGCTTGATCAGGCGCTTTAGGGCGTGAGTGGTATTGTCCGTAGCCCAAGGTTAGGAGTGCCTGAAAAACGGGAATTGAACTATAATCATTCAGGCTTAGTGGGATGTTGAAATTACCAAATGCGGGAATATTTGCAATTACCTTAACAAAAGGAGTGTCGCCGTGAGGTTACGGGTAGTTGCTCCTTGATTTGTGTGGGTCAACGATCTCGACTGTTGAGTGAGATGAAAAGCCATTAGGGGCGGGAGATTAAAACAGAAGGGAAATAGTCCTAATGTCACGGGGGGCCCGCTCGGCGCTTACCTTGTTCCTGTCTTAGCATCGACAGTCCAACGGAAGTGCTGCCGTGGGTTCACGGGTCTTAAAGCGTGTGGGGGCTCGTAGCTCCTTAGGTAGTAAAGTCGCTTGGATGAGCAGACTCTTACTGTTAAATCAAAGACAAGCATATTAGGAGCGGGGGTGGCTCAGGAGGAAGTAACCTGATGCTGTCAGGAGACCAGGTCGGCACTTACCTTCGTCCGCAGCGCGATCGGCGGAGGGGGGAGGGTGGAGACACGATGGTCTTGTGGCACAGCTCCGGCAGCGTGGATCCGCTATGCCAATGAGACTGAATACCTGCAGGCTATGATTTATGAGCTGCCAACATCAAGGGCGGACTAACCGTTCAGACCGCGTCTGCAGCGCCCATGATGGAGTGGTTAGATGGACAGGGAGGACTGGGTCCATGGTGGGGATTTGGTGATTCAGTGCTGGGTGTGATAACGTGAAAGTGGTTAAAAATTGCACAATAACGTGGCTGTGATTCTAAGGTGCACAAACCATTGGCTAGGTGTTTAGGTGTTGTACCTTGGGTGTAAATGCCGAGTGAAGTTCATGCCCAATCAAAGTAAAGGGACTGGCCTATTATGCCCAGCATTTATACACATTAGATTACTAATACAAGAATATCTGTATGACAGTAGTAGCAGTAATGCAATGCATGCATTAAGTACATCTAGAATATATACTTGAGAAAAACTTTTGGTACTGCATGCAATAATGTCAGAAGTGCAGTACAAGGGCAATCAATTGTTCAAATGTCACTGAAAACAGAAAACAGCATGAGTTTTAGGAGTTTTTGGAGGACTTGGTGTGCAGCAACTAGTGCGTAGATTAGAGCAGGGAAGTCCAATCCTCTGTCCGGTTTAGTCCATTCCGGATTGAGTCAAGCATTATTATGCACTTCAACTCCTCTTTGTTTAATAGACTAGTCATGCTGCCTCCTCTCTGGGGTAGTTTCAGTGCCTTTAGAACCGTCCAACGGATGTCATCTTCATCATGATTTGCTTCCATGAAGTGTTCTACCAGTGGGGCGTTTGGTGTCCTACATCTGATGCAGCTCCTGTGCTGGTAGATGCGGGTTTTGATTTTTTGTGATGTTTGACCCACATAGATCTTATTGCATGGACACTGGATGAGATAGATGACATTGCTTGTATTGCAGTTTGTCAGTGTGTTACATTTAAATGTGATATTGTTAAACACTAGTGTTTTACCTTCAATAGTCAAATTACAAACAGTACAACCACCACATTTGACATGTCCAACAATGGGGGACAGACCCCATGCCGCTTCAAGAGTAGAGGAAAGGTTTGGACTAGGGAGCGCAGCTCGGACCAGGTGGTCCTTTAAATTCTTGCTTTTTTTGAAAGCGAATAAGGGGCGCTCAATTTCTAGGATACCTGCATTAATCACAGGCCAGTGTTTTAAGACCATTTTCCTTAGTTTATTGGAGAGGGGGGAGAAAGTTGTTACACAAGCTATTCTGTCCGTATTTTTCTTGGGGTTAGGGACAAGCAGTGTTTCTCGTGGGCGATACCATGCCCTTTTCAGGGCGTTTTTGACAATTTTTCTAGGGTAGCCCCTGTCTTTTAGTTTGTTGGCCAAGATAGCACCTTCTCTAAAGTAATCCTCCTTGTGTGAGCAGTTTCTCCTAATCCTTAGGAATTGGGAGAATGGTAGCAAGTCCCTCAGAGCCCTGAGGTGGTTGCTACTGTATTCTAGCAACGTGTTTCTCTCAGTAGGTTTTCTGTATAGCCGTGTGAGGAGTTCCCCTTCCTGATGGAAAATTGTTAGGCCCAGGAAATTTATGGAAAAACTGTCAGATGTGGAGGTGAAATTAAGGCCCGAACAGTTGCTGTTCATCCAGTGCATAAAGTGGCGCAGAACATCGGTGTCAAATCTCCATAACATAAAAATATCATCGATGTATCTACGCCACATGATGATACCGGGGAAGAAAGGGTTAGATGGTAGCAAGATGACCTCTTTCTCTATTTCATCCATAAACAATATGGCCAAGTTTGGGGCAAAAATAGCGCCCATGGAAGTCCCCTTTATTTGTTAATAGAAAAGGCCTTTAAATGAGAAGAAATTACGGGTAAGGCAAAGTTCCAGTAACTGACAAATGAATGACGTGGGGATAGCATGGGGGCGTTGACGTGTGTCTAAGGTCTTCTGTATGACACGCAGTGCCGCAATTTACGGGATATTAGTGTACAGAGACTCCACGTCCATGGTGCACAAGGTCTCAGTGATGGGATTGAAAGGGTGGTGCTCGATCAAATTGATCATAGACATGGAGTCTCGTGCATAGCAGGCTGTCGGGGGGACAAATTCTTTTATAAAGAAATCTATAAATGCCCCTAGGGGTTCTAATATTGAGCCGCAAGCTAAAACAATAGGGCGGCCTGGAGGGTTGGTGAGGTTTTTATGAATTTTCGGTAGTGTATATATTACCGGGGTCCTAGGACTTTTTACATTTAAGTAATTGAATTATTATTTTGTCAGAAAGCCTTCTGATACAGCATCTAATGTAACTTTACGTATCAGTTCTTGAATCTCCTTTGTAGGGTTAGATGCTAACCTCAAGTAGTGATCCTTATTATCTAATTGTCTCTGAATTTCTGCAGTGTAAGAGTCAAGTTCCTGTATGACAATCGTACCGCCCTTGTCCGCACTTTTAATAATTATGGAGTCATTGGTTTTGAGGGAACAAATAGCCTGCTTCTCCTTTAGCGTGGTGTTATACGGTATGAACCTCCTTTGCTGTTCCATGTTTGAAAGGTCTTTAAGGACCAATTTTTCAAACGTGATCACTTCTGGTGGTATCAATCCTGCAGAGGGTAAAAAGGTCGAAGGAGGGCGGAAAGGAGTATGTGCCTTGAGTTCAGGTGATGGATGAATTTGAAAGAATGCTTTCAGGCGAACACACCTGAAGAAGCGTAGGAGCTCGGTGTGAAGCTCCATGAAATTGGGTGCAACCGTTGGGACAAAGGTCAGGCCCTTTTTAAGGAGGGAGAGTTCATCTTGCGCCAACAAGTGAGTGGTGAGATTAAAGATGGGGATTGTGTCAATTTGCGTGGGGCTCGGTATTACCATTGGTAATAGTTGTTCCTGGTCCTACGCTCCCCTGGAGGGTTGACCCATCTCTGAGCTTTCTTGACCCGCCCTCGTTGTGGCGGTTCTTGTTGGCCTCTCTGTAAAAAAGAGTTGTAATTGTGGTGTGCGCCTCCTCGCCTTGATGTGCTGAGCCTTCGCCTCCATCTGAGTTGTCAGAGGATTCGGCGGAGGTGTCGGAAAACCCAACTAGGTTCTGTTGCCTATTGTATCTGCCCCAGGGTCTACTTTGTTGAGGATTGGTATATGGTTTGTTGGTATAAAAGTCTTTTTGCAAGTATGGGTAAGTTGTTTCAATGTTATAAGATTTTATATCTTTTTTAACTTTATTTGATTTTTTGTTCTGCTCGATTCTATAAAAATCTGCCACGGTCTTGTCTACTTGTTCTATGAGTTTTTTGCTTTCAGTCGTTGTATTAGAATCCTCGATTTGTTTCAGGATATCGGCGATTTCTGACTCTAATGATTTTAATGTTTCTGTTGCGGTATCAATACCTATTGCCAACCAATGGCGGGAGCAAGTGGTCCCTATGTAGCTGAAGCGTGTTGTATATTTGGGATTATCTGTGAAGATACCAGGTATATTTCGGACCTGAAGGCCTAAGGGAATTACCTCTGCCTTGAGGTAGTCCGTCAGCATCAATACCATTAATTGCAGCCGGACTTGTGTTTTCCTTAGTTTTTCAAGTTGTTCTGGGATTGAGGTATTGATCTGGTTAGAAATATCAGCGTTATCTGAAAGCAAGGAGGGGCCAGAGCATAGGTGTTTGAGGTAATCGTCTGTGTATAAGGGAGCTAGAGTTGACATAATTGCCTCGCTAGAGAGAAAAAAGGGGGGGAGGTCAAAATTCTCCGTGTGGGATAAGTATGAGAAAAGTGGGATAGAAGAGTAAGTACTAGGGAACCCAAACCAAGAAGTTTGGACGAGATGTGAGCCCTTGCAAACCAGCTTTTGCGCTCAAGTCTTTTTAGCATAAACAAGGGAACCCAGAGAGATACCTTTGGACCATGGGTAATATATTTTTTAGAGAGAACAGGGGTCTTCAGGGAATGCAATAAAAGGAAGAATAAACATATAGACCACAATAAGTACCGTAGTGCAACTTCCCAGCCCAGCCGGGCGGGGAATATTTAATTTATTGAATTTAAAAGGAATCAGGTAGACCAAGAGATGGTCATGTACAGAGAGTTAGATAGGGCACAATCCTGTACCTACCCCGAAAAGTAGAAAAACCTTTAGATTTAAGGAAAGAAAAAGTTTTAACAGGCAAAGAGAGTTTTGGAGCCAATTGTCGCTTGCGAATTAATAAACAGTCATAGCAAGTCTCGACAAACAGTGTACATAGAGTAATATACAATTGAATTTCAGCAACACTGTTTTTTAACTGTCAATGTTTCGATCCCTTGGCTCCTAATGAACCTGGATCATCATCAGGACTGAATTAATCACTGCCTGTTTCCAGGAAGAACGCCTGTAGAAGTAAAGAGGGAGAAAAATAAAAGAACAGCATCAGGCATCCGCCTGAGTAGGTGGGAATAAGACAACAATTGACAGTAGCGAGGTCAAAGTGTGGCTGTCCAGCCACCATTAATCAGAGTCCATATAAAGTTGATTTGGAGTGCACGCAGTGTTGGCATGCATTTGTGGGGCAACTCGTGGTTCAGTAAAAGCTACATCATCTTATAATTGAACCGGTTGTACACCTATATACAGTTTAAAAATCAACTGAGTGAAAGTAATGAAGCCAGGCAGCTAAAAACGGCGCAGTGAATTAGTGAAGAGAATTCAACATGAGATGCATCATAGTAATTCGGTTGGTTTGATCGCATATTTTTGGAGCAATTACGTGACAATAGTGAAAAGCGATTGAATGTATACGACGCAGTGAATAGGTGAGCAACTTTTTGAACTACAAGAACAGCTAGTAGAGCGAAGACGCGCAAAGTCAGTGGAAGGTACACAATGTGACTTCATGCATGCGTGTGGACGGCGCAGTGAGTTGGTGAGAGAATTCCAGATTAAAAGACCAGCTAACCGAGCGAAGACACGTGAAGTCAACGGAAGTTTCAATATGTGGCTTCATCCATGCATGTGGTCAAGAATGAATTAGGGCCATTGGTGTCCGTGAAATCAGTGGCATTTCCTTAGGCATATATTATTGGCTCGTGCTAGTGGTTCGCGCAGGGTGTTGGCAATTGGTAAACATGCCGGAATCATGCAAGAAATTGCGGCCGCAGTGAGGATTTAGGAGGTCCACTAACCTGCCAAGGTTGCAGGGGTTGGCTTGGTCGGGTGCTATGGCTTGATCAGGCGCTTTAGGGCGTGAGGGTTATTGTCCGTAGCCCAAGGTTAGGAGTGCCTGAAAAACGGGAATTGAACTATAATCATTCAAGCTTAGTGGGATGTTGAAATTACCAAATGCGGGAATATTTGCAATTACCTTAACAAAAGGAGTGTTGCCGTGAGGTTACGGGTAGTTGCTCCTTGATTTGTGTGGATCAACGATCTCGACTGTTGAGTGAGATGAAAAGCCATTAGGGGCGGGAGATTAAAACAGAAGGGAAATAGTCCTAATGTCACGGGGGGCCCGCTCGGCGCTTACCTTGTTCCTGTCTTAGCATCGACAGTCGAACGGCAGTGCTGCCGTGGGTTCACGGGTCTTAAAGCGTGTGGGGGCTCGTAGCTCCTTAGGTAGTAAAGTCGCTTGGATCAGCGGACTCTTACTGTTAAATCAAAGACAAGCATATTAGGAGCAGGGGTGGCTCAGGAGGGAGTAACCTGATGCTGTCAGGAGACCAGGTCGGCGCTTACCTTCGTCCGCAGCGCGATCGGCGGAGGGGGGAGGGTGGAGACACGATGGTCTTTTGGCACAGCTCCGGCAGCGTGGATCCGCTATGCCAATGAGACTGAATACCAGCAGGCTATGATTTATGAGCTGCCAACATCAAGGGCGGACTAACCGTTCAGACCGCGTCTGCAGCGCCCATGATGGAGTGGTTAGATGGACAGGGAGGACTGGGTCCAGGGTGGGGATTTGTTGATTCAGTGCTGGGTGTGATAACGTGAAAGTGGTTAAAAATTGCACAATAACGTGGCTGTGATTCTAAGGTGCACAAACCATTGGCTAGGTGTTTAGGTGTTGTACCTTGGGTGTAAATACCGAGTGAAGTTCATGCCCAACCAAAGTAAAGGGACTGGCCTATTATGCCCAGCATTTATACACATTAGGTTACTAATACAAGAATATCTGTATGACAGTAGTAGCAGTAATGCAATGCATGCATTAAGTACATCTAGAATATATACTTGAGAAAAACTTTTGGTACTGCATGCAATAATGTCAGAAGTGCAGTACAAGGGCAATCAATTGTTCAAATGTCACTGAAAACAGAAAACAGCATGAGTTTTAGGAGTTTTTGGAGGACTTGGTGTGCAGCAACTAGTGCGTAGATTAGAGCAGGGAAGTCCAATCCTCTGTCCGGTTTAGTCCATTCCGGATTGAGTCAAGCATTATTATGCACTTCAACTCCTCTTTGTTTAATAGACTAGTCATGCTGCCTCCTCTCTGAGGTAGTTTCAGTGCCTTTAGAACCGTCCAACGGATGTCATCTTCGTCATGATTTGCTTCCATGAAGTGTTCTACCAGTGGGGCGTTTGGTGTCCTACATCTGATGCGGCTCCTGTGCTGGCAGATGCGGGTTTTGACTTTTTGTGATGTTTGACCCACATAGATCTTATTGCATGGACACTGGATGAGATAGATGACATTGCTTGTATTGCAGTTTGTCAGTGTGTTACATTTAAATGTGATATTGTTAAACACTAGTGTTTTACCTTCAATAGTCAAATTACAAACAGTACAACCACCACATTTGACATGTCCAACAATGGGGGACAGACCCCATGCCGCTTCAAGAGTAGAGGAAAGGTTTGGACTAGGGAGCGCAGCTCGGACCAGGTGGTCCTTTAAATTCTTGCTTTTTTTGAAAGCGAATAAGGGGCGCTCAATTTCTAGGATACCTGCATTAATCACAGGCCAGTGTTTTAAGACCATTTTCCTTAGTTAATTGGAGAGGGGGGAGAAAGTTGTTACACAAGCTATTCTGTCCGTATTTTTCTTGGGGTTAGGGACAAGCAGTGTTTCTCGTGGGCGATACCATGCCCTTTTCAGGGCGTTTTTGACAATTTTTCTAGGGTAGCCCCTGTCTTTTAGTTTGTTGGCCAAGATAGCACCTTCTCTAAAGTAATCCTCCTTGTGTGAGCAGTTTCTCCTAATCCTTAGGAATTGGGAGAATGGTAGCGAGTCCCTCAGAGCCCTGAGGTGGTTGCTACTGTATTCTAGCCTTGTGTTTCTCTCAGTAGGTTTTCTGAATAGCCGTGTGAGGAGTTCCCCTTCCTGATGGAAAATTGTTAGGCCCAGGAAATTTATGGAAAAACTGTCAGATGTGGAGGTGAAATTAAGGCCCGAACAGTTGTTGTTCATCCAGTGCATAAAGTGGCGCAGAACATCGGTGTCGAATCTCCATAACATAAAAATATCATCGATGTATCTACGCCACATGATGATACCGGGGAAGAAAGGGTTAGATGGTAGCAAGATGACCTCTTTCTCTATTTCATCCATAAACAATATGGCCAAGTTTGGGGCAAAAATAGCGCCCATGGAAGTCCCCTTTATTTGTTGATAGCAAAGGCCTTTAAATGAGAAGAAATTACGGGTAAGGCAAAGTTCCAGTAACTGACAAATGAATGACGTGGGGATAGCATGGGGGCTTTGACGTGTGTCTAAGGTCTTCTGTATGACACGCAGTGCCGCAATTTACGGGATATTAGTGTACAGAGACTCCACGTCCATGGTGCACAAGGTCTCAGTGATGGGATTGAAAGGGTGGTGCTCGATCAAATTGATCATGGACATGGAGTCTCGTACATAGCAGGCTGTCGGGGGGACAAGAAATCTACAAATGCCCCTAGGGGTTCTAATATTGAGCCGCAAGCTGAAACAATAGGGCGGCCTGAAGGGTTGGTGAGGTTTTTATGAATTTTCTGTAGTGTATATATTACCGGAGTCCTAGGACTTTTTACATTTAAGTAATTGAATTATTTTTTTGTCAGAAAGCCTTCTGATACAGCACCTAATGTAACTTTACGTATCAGTTCTTGAATCTCCTTTGTAGGGTTGGATGCTAACCTCAAGTAGTGATCCTTATTATCTAATTGTCTCTGAATTTCTGCAGTGTAAGAGTCAAGTTCCTGTATGACAATCGTACCGCCCTTGTCCGCACTTTTAATAATTATGGAGTCATTGGTTTTGAGGGAACAAATAGCCTGCTTCTCCTTTAGCGTGGTGTTATACGGTATGAACCTCCTTTGCTGTTCCATGTTTGAAAGGTCTTTAAGGACCAATTTTTCAAACGTGATCACTTCTGGTGGTATCAATCCTGCAGAGGGTAAAAAGGTCGAAGGAGGGCGGAAAGGAGTATGTGCCTTGAGTTCAGGTGATGGATGAATTTGAAAGAATGCTTTCAGGCGAACACGCCTGAAGAAGCGTAGGAGCTCGGTGTGAAGCTCCATGAAATTGGGTGCAACCGTTGGGACAAAGGTCAGGCCCTTTTTAAGGAGGGAGAGTTCATCTTGCGCCAACAAGTGAGTGGTGAGATTAAAGATGGGGATTGTGTCAATTTGTGTGGGGCTCGGTATTACCATTGGTAATAGTTGTTCCTGGTCCTACGCTCCCCTGGAGGGTTGACCCATCTCTGAGCTTTCTTGACCCGCCCTCGTTGTGGCGGTTCTTGTTGGCCTCTCTGTAAAAAAGAGTTGGAATTGTGGTGTGCGCCTCCTCGCCTTGATGTGCTCGAGCCTTCGCCTCCGTCTGAGTTGTCAGAGGATTCGGCGGAGGTGTCGGAAAACCCAACTAGGTTCTGTTGCCTATTGTATCTGCCCCAGGGTCTACTTTGTTGAAGATTGGTATATCGTTTGTTGGTATAAAAGTCTTTTTGCAAGTATGGGTAAGTTGTTTCAATGTTATAAGATTTTATATCTTTTTTAACTTTATTTGATTTTTTGTTCTGCTCGATTCTATAAAAATCTGCCACGGTCTTGTCTACTTGTTCTATGAGTATTTTGCTTTCAGTCGTTGTATTAGAATCCTCGATTTGTTTCAGGATATCGGCGATTTCTGACTCTAATGATTTTAATGTTTCGGTTGCGGTATCAATACCTAATGCCAACCAATGGCGGGAGCAAGTGGTCCCTATGTAGCTGAAGCGTGTTGTATATTTGGGATTATCTGTGAAGATACCAGGTATATTTCGGACCTGAAGGCCTAAGGGAATTACCTCTGCCTTGAGGTAGTCCGTCAGCATCAATACCATTAATTGCAGCCGGACTTGTTTTTTCCTTAGTTTTTCAAGTTGTTCTGGGATTGAGGTATTGATCTGGTTAGAAATATCAGCGTTATCTGAAAGCAAGGAAGGGCCAGAGCATAGGTGTTTGAGGTAATCGTCTGTGTATAAGGGAGCTAGATTTGACATAATTGCCTCGCTAGAGAGAAAAAAGGGGGGGAGGTCAAAATTCTCCGTGTGGGATAAGTATGAGAAAAGTGGGATAGAAGAGTAAGTACTAGGGAACCCAAACCAAGAAGTTTGGACGAGATGTGAGCCCTTGCAAACCAGCTTTTGCGCTCAAGTCTTTTTAGCATAAACAATGGAACCCAGAGAGATACCTTTGGACCATGGGTAATATATTTTTTAGAGAGAACAGGGGTCTTCAGGGAATGCAATAAAAGGAAGAATAAACATATAGACCACGATAAGTACTATAGTGCAACTTCCCAGCCCAGCCGGGCGGGGAATATTTAATTTATTGAATTTAAAAGGAATCAGGTAGACCAAGAGATGGTCATGTACAGAGAGTTAGATAGGGCACAATCCTGTACCTACCCCGAAAAGTAGAAAAACCTTTAGATTTAAGGAAAGAAAAAGTTTTAACAGGCAAAGAGAGTTTTGGAGCCAATTGTCGCTTGCGAATTAATAAACAGTCATAGCAAGTCTCGATAAACAGTGTACACAGAGTAATATACAATTGAATTTCAGCAACACTGTTTTTTAACTGTCAACGTTTCGATGCCTTGGCTCCTAATGAACCTGGATCATCATCAGGACTGAATTAATCACTGACTGTTTCCAGGAAGAACGCCTGTAGAAGTAAAGAGGGAGAAAAATAAAAGAACAGCATCAGGCATCCGCCTGAGTAGGTGGGAATAAGACAACAATTGACAGTAGCGAGGTCAAAGTGTGGCTGTCCAGCCACCATTAATCAGAGTCCATATAAAGTTGATTTGGAGTGCACGCAGTGTTGGCATGCATTTGTGGGGCAACTCGTGGTTCAGTAAAGGCTACATCATCTTATAATTGAACTGGTTGTACACCTATATACAGTTTAAAAATCAACTGAGTGAAAATAATGAAGCCAGGCAGCTAAAAACGGCGCAGTGAATTAGTGAAGAGAATTCAACATGAGATGCATCATAGTAATTCGGTTAGTTTGATCGCATATTTTTGGAGCAATTACGTGACAATAGTGAAAAGCGATTGAATGGATACGACGCAGTGAATAGGTGAGCAACTTTTTGAACTACAAGAACAGCTAGTAGAGCGAAGACGCGCGAAGTCAGTGGAAGGTACACAATGTGACTTCATGCATGCGTGTGGACGGCGTTGTGAGTTGGTGAGAGAATTCCAGATTAAAAGACCAGCTAACCGAGCGAAGACGCGTGAAGTCAACGGAAGTTTCAATATGTGGCTTCATCCATGCATGTGGTCAAGAATGAATTAGGGCCATTGGTGTCCGTGAAATCAGTGGCATTTCCTTAGGCATACATTATTGGCTCGTGCTAGTGGTTCGCGCAGGGTGTTGGCGATTGGTAAACATGCCGGAATCATGCAAGAAATTGCGGCCGCAGGGAGGATTTAGGAGGTCCACTAACCTGCCAAGGTTGCAGGGGTTGGCTTGGTCGGGTGCTATGGCTTGATCAGGCACTTTAGGGCGTGAGGGGTATTGTCCGTAGCCCAAGGTTAGGAGTGCCTGAAAAACGGGAATTGAACTATAATCATTCAAGCTTAGTGGGATGTTGAAATTACCAAATGCGGGAATATTTGCAATTACCTTAACAAAAGGAGTGTCGCCGTGAGGTTACGGGTAGTTGCTCCTTGATTTGTGTGGGTCAACGATCTCGACTGTTGAGTGAGATGAAAAGCCATTAGGGGCGGGAGATTAAAACAGGAGGGAAATAGTCCTAATGTCGCGGGGGGCCCGCTCGGCGCTTACCTTGTTCCTGTCTTAGCATCGACAGTGGAACGGAAGTGCTGCTTGGGTTCACGGGTCTTAAAGCATGTGGGGGCTCGTAGCTCCTTAGGTAGTAAAGTCGCTTGGATCAGCGGACTCTTACTGTTAAATCAAAGACAAGCATTTTAGGAGCGGGGGTGGCTCAGGAGGGAGTAACCTGATGCTGTCAGGAGACCAGGTCGGCGCTTACCTTCGTCCGCAGCGCAATCGGCGTAGGGGGGAGGGTGGAGACACGATGGTCTTGTGGCACAGCTCCGGCAGCGTGGATCCGCTATGCCAATGAGACTGAATACCGGCAGGCTATGATTTATGAGCTGCCAACATCAAGGGCGGACTAACCGTTCAGACCGCGTCTGCAGCGCCCATGATGGAGTGGTTAGATGGACAGGGAGGACTGGGTCCAGGTTGGGAATTTGGTGATTCAGTGCTGGGTGTGATAACGTGAAAGTGGTTAAAAATTGCACAATAATGTGGCTGTGATTCTAAGGTGCACAAACCATTGGCTTGGTGTTTAGGTGTTGTACCTTGGGTGTAAATGCCGAGTGAAGTTCATGCCCAACCAAAGTAAAGGGACTGGCCTATTATGCCCAGCATTTATACACATTAGATTACTAATACAAGAATATCTGTATGACAGTAGTAGCAGTAATGCAATGCATGCATTAAGTACATCTAGAATATATACTTGAGAAAAACTTTTGGTACTGCATGCAATAATGTCAGAAGTGCAGTACAAGGGCAATCAATTGTTCAAATGTCACTGAAAACAGAAAACAGCATGAGTTTTAGGAGTTTTTGGAGGACTTGGTGTGCAGCAACTAGTGCGTAGATTAGAGCAGGGAAGTCCAATCCTCTGTCCGGTTTAGTCCATTCCGGATTGAGTCAAGCATTATTATGCACTTCAACTCCTCTTTGTTTAATGGACTAGTCATGCTGCCTCCTCTCTGGGGTAGTTTCAGTGCCTTTAGAACCGGCCAACGGATGTCATCTTCGTCATGATTTGCTTCCATGAAGTGTTCTACCAGTGGGGCGTTTGGTGTCCTACATCTGATGCGGATCCTGTGCTGGCAGATGCGGGTTTTGACTTTTTGTGATGTTTGACCCACATAGATCTTATTGCATGGACACTGGATGAGATAGATGACATTGCTTGTATTGCAGTTTGTCAGTGTGTTACATTTAAATGTGATATTGTTAAACACTAGTGTTTTCCCTTCAATAGTCAAATTACAAACAGTACAACCACCACATTTGACATGTCCAACAATGGGGGACAGACCCCATGCCGCTTCAAGAGTAGAGGAAAGGTTTGGACTAGGGAGCGCAGCTCGGACCAGGGGGTCCTTTAAATTCTTGCTTTTTTTTAAAGCGAATAAGGGGCGCTCAATTTCTAGGATACCTGCATTAATCACAGGCCAGTGTTTTAAGACCATTTTCCTTAGTTTATTGGAGAGGGGAGAGAAAGTTGTTACACAAGCTATTCTGTCCGTATTTTTCTTGGGGTTAGGGACAAGCAGTGTTTCTCGTGGGCGATACCATGCCCTTTTTAGGGCGTTTTTGACAATTTTTCTAGGGTAGCCCCTGTCTTTTAGTTTGTTGGCCAAGATAGCACCTTCTCTAAAGTAATCCTCCTTGTGTGAGCAGTTTCTCCTAATCCTTAGGAATTGGGAGAATGGTAGCGAGTCCCTCAGAGCCCTGAGGTGGTTGCTACTGTATTCTAGCAACGTGTTTCTCTCAGTAGGTTTTCTGTATAGCCGTGTGAGGAGTTCCCCTTCCTGATGGAAAATTGTTAGGCCCAGGAAATTTATGGAAAAACTGTCAGATGTGGAGGTGAAATTAAGGCCCGAACAGTTGTTGTTCATCCAGTGCATAAAGTGGCGCAGAACATCGGTGTTGAATCTCCATAACATAAAAATATCATCAATGTATCTACGCCACATGATGATACCGGGGAAGAAAGGGTTAGATGGTAGCAAGATGACCTCTTTCTCTATTTCATCCATAAACAATATGGCCAAGTTTGGGGCAAAAATAGCGCCCATGGAAGTCCCCTTTATTTGTTGATAGAAAAGGCCTTTGAATGAGAAGAAATTACGGGTAAGGCAAAGTTCCAGTAACTGACAAATGAATGACGTGGGGAAAGCATGGGGGCGTTGACGTGTGTCTAAGGTCTTCTGTATGACACGCAGTGCCGCAATTTACGGGATATTAGTGTACAGAGACTCCACGTCCATGGTGCACAAGGTCTCAGTGATGGGATTGAAAGGGTGGTGCCCGATCAAATTGATCATGGACATGGAGTCTCGTACATAGCAGGCTGTCGGGGGGACAAATTCTTTTATAAAGAAATCTACAAATGCCCCTAGGGGTTCTAATATTGAGCCGCAAGCTGAAACAATAGGGCGGCCTGGAGGGTTGGTGAGGTTTTTATGAATTTTCGGTAGTGTATATATTACCGGGGTCCTAGGACTTTTTACATTTAAGTAATTGAATTATTTTTTTGTCAGAAAGCCTTCTGATACAGCATCTAATGTAACTTTACGTATCAGTTCTTGAATCTCCTTTGTAGGGTTAGATGCTAACCTCAAGTAGTGATCCTTATTATCTAATTGTCTCTGAATTTCTGCAGTGTAAGAGTCAAGTTCCTGTATGACAATCCCACCGCCCTTGTCCGCACTTTTAATAATTATGGAGTCATTGGTTTTGAGGGAACAAATAGCCTGCTTCTCCTGAGGTAATTGAAATTTTTTATGGTCAAATGTGTCCCCAACGTGTACCCCAACGGCTCCATGTACGAGTTTCAAGTACATGTAATTTCCCTCCACAACCGAATCTGAAGACTCAACTACATTTGCGTCCATCGTTAACATGTCCTCTATCAGATCCACCATGAATGGATCGATAATTCAGTTCCTAAGCATGCCGTGCCACCGTCTTTACATGGTGCACTTTTACGTTTTCCCTGGCTCTGCCGAGCTAGGCCCTGATTTCTGTCTTCAAGCCACGTCTGTTTCTGCCTCTGAAAGCTGCAGCATGGAGATGCATCCCTGACCTCTGTCTTACTTCCTGCCAAGCGAGCGGTGCCCGGCTCGGCCTGGTCTGCCTGCTAAAAACAGTATTTTACCTTCAAGTTATCAGCGTAGCCAGTTCAGCTCCTCGAAAACACATTCCTGTCTAGTGATTTAGGTAAACATATGCCCGGCTGCAGAGCAAAGAGCAAGTCTTCCTGTCTCCGTGCAAGTAATTTACAGTTCCCGTTGCCAGAGTAGGCCCATGGCCCCGCACGTGGACACGCAGACACCTATGCACGCACTAACATTCAGTATTGAGTAGCCTCTGCCCAAGAGACCTTTTACTCTAGATTAAACATCCTCCAAATACTAGATATCAGATATGTTATAGGGACAGGTCGATCTGACATGCCAGACTTCTGTCTCCTCTACTAGTGCTAAAAGTCAGACCCTTAGCTTCCTTCAGATGTACGTCAATCACACGTCATATTAGCTGCGCGCGCATTCAGGCCACAGGTTTCAGCTGACTCTGCAAGAATTCTCCAAGCATCCACCCACTTGTGACACTTTTCTGTGACGTTTCCAGTGTACGCCTCTGTGCACACCCTTGTTCACGCCTTTTTGCTACGCACATGTGTTCTTATCATATACATTTCACTTGTCACGCCTATTGTATTCACTGCCATTGTGTCATTTTACTATATATGTCATGTACTGTTAATAAATCGTGGACATCTTTCTTCCATCATTGCTTACCCGAACCCTTGTATTGATGGAATAGATTTCCATGGCTCGAGTCATCATTCTTGATTAAAGCCCTTATGACTCAGACACCACGGACTCTGCCTCTCATTTGATTGAGCTATTTCTTTACTTGTCCGAAATTATATGGCAAACTCGTATACGGTAAAATATTTACCACATAATTTGGCGCCCGAACAGGGACCCCTCCCCCACCCCACGCGCCGGTAATGCGTCGCAGGCTTTGCCCCCGACTACAGCTGTGACGGACCCCATGCGCATCTGCAGGTTTTCCTGTATCTCCCTCAGGCCTACGGAGGTGACAGAGACTGCGGTCGACATCCAGACGAGGCGGTGAGGAGTGCAGAGGATCCTGACCAGAGCCCAGCCGAGAGAGCAGTGTCCGAGGTACCGAGAGGCCCACCTGTAGTGTCGAGGCGCATGCGTAATGCGCAGCAGCAGTGACGTCGTAGCGGTCCAGTCCAGTCGAGTTTCCGAGGCCTTCCGTTCCGTGCTTCCCGGTGAGTACCGTTGCTGGGGACGCATCAAGACGGGTGCATTAATTTGTGTCCGGTCAAGACGGGTTTGGGTACACGGATCCGGTCTGCACTGTTTTAGCAGTGTATCTGTACTGTTTAGCAGTGCATCTAGTATTCAGTTATCCAGTTATTATTGTTTGTTTCGAAATGTTTCAAGGTGTTTTAATGTCGTGGTATGAGTGATTGCTTGCATTTTTCTTACTGTGTTTATTGTGTCTAGATCGAGGTAGCTATGCCTTTATTTTCGAAGTTACGACAGATAGGAACTAGGACATTTTATGTACCACAAGCACGGCTTAGATGCCATATTATACCTCGACTTTTGGGTGGATTATACGAAAGACTTGGCAGAGAATCAGAGATGGCCCGTTACAGGGACATGGGATGCCGAGTGCATCATGAGAGTAGAGGAAGCGTTGTGGAAAAAGAAAGCCAGACAGTCACAGAAAGATGCCATTGAACTATGGCGTAAAGAATCACATAGACGGACAGAGAAGGCACTCAGAAAAATAGAGAAAATTAGAGAGGATTCCGAAAAAGCTAAAGAAAAAGAACTACTAGAAGAAGGAGAGCGAGTTAGAACGGAACAACGCGAAAGACAAAGCAACGCTATCATGACAGGACTGTATCCAGTCCTGGCAGAGGGCCTGCCCAAGGCAACCCCGGAAATACCGAAAGATTTGCCCCCTCCATTGGTTCCGACTAAATTACGTCATAGGACTGCAGCAGACATTTTCCTTTCTTCCTATTTAGACGACGTAGCTCCCGCATATACCAATGTACCCATCAATGTACCCGTACCACCTGCTGACAATAATCTGACCCAGGTCCGCAACAGCAGATTCCTACTGATCCTACCAGGACCCCTCCACGTCACCAAGTCCCCGCACCTGTTATCACTTCCCCCATTGTTGTTCCCCCTACTAATCCCTTTTTGACAGACGCAGCCCAAGGTTCAACCCCGCTACAGCCAGGTTATGCTCAAGCTTCCGCTTCAGGAGGGGCCACAGGAGGTCCCTATCACACCCCGCCACAAGTGCAACGCCTGACACTGAGAGAATTAGCTACGCTGCCTACCCCAAAAGCGACCCCAGCCGAAAAGCTTAAAGAATACCTTACAGATTGTAGATATGATTCAGTACCTGGCAAGACAAGACCCATGATGCTAGCATCGTTACGTTTAAGACGTGCTGCAGACTTTTTGGTTACACTACCAGGAATGCCCGAACAATTAGACAGGATATATCATTTTATTCAGACAGGAGTAGGCCCTGATTGTGTTCGTGAAGCCATGGCATATCAGAAAGTTGATACACAAGCTTTAATATTACGGTTCTTGATTAATTGTTTGATAAGAGAACGAGACCGACCGGGTTTTGATCAAGAAGAGATGGAGGGATTGACTAGATGGAGTCAGAAGATTGCGGATTGTAAACATGACAGAGAGAATTGTATAGGGGCCATGTCTAGGAAAATTCGTAAAGCAATAGTAGCTATGCATGCCCGGCAAAATGCCGAAAGGACAGCCGAGTCAGACGATAAGGACTCCTCAGAGGAGGAAGAACCAGAGAATCCAGCAGAAACCTCGCTACTAGCGAGGGGAGACATGATGGCATATGTAGGTAGAGAGAAATTCCCTAGACCATATCCTCTTGATAGTCCCTTAGACAGACCCATTCGTTCAGAAAGTAAGAAGCGTTACCTTTGTCCGATACCCGAGCGATGTTCCCTTGAGCATATATTTCAAATCACTGACAAAGTACTGAAAGAAAGAGTAGGTTATCACGAACTCAACACCTTACGTGATCAGGAACTAGCCCGGTCCGCAGTACAGTGGGCCGGGGATGACAGCATATATAAAGACGATTCAGTAGTGCAAACATTTTTAAGTCTTACTTCAGAAGAACAGCGATTAGCTGGTATATACATGACCCAACACCTTATCATACAGTATGAAAACCAAGCATCTGATCCAGGTCTGTTATATAATTTATTACTCAGCAAAATTGTTTCAATATAGAAAGAAACACGCCGCACACTACTCCATAGGTTAGATTCTTTGGTTTATTTTCTGTAGGATCCCCACCTACGCGTTTCGGACAACAATCTGTCCCTGGTCACGGTACAAACATTAGTCCATCATTGCTTTCCACATTTTATACCTGAGTCACCACTTAGCAATTAAGGTGCATTGGGGGCACAGTAGTTTTTATGGATTGATTTACTTCCATATCATGCAAAGTAAAAACCGGATCCCAACACTTTCACGACACAAATCATGCTCACTTAGTTAGCTTAAATAATGCATTGCCATGACGCAATTTGGGGTCCTAGGACTGTTATGATGTGGCATATTTGCTCACATCTGAAAAGCGCCAATTCCATATGCATTTTAGAATTAGGTAGTGGACTGAGTGTCCTAATTATCAATATTGGCTGAGTGCCTTTGTGAGTATTCATTGAGTCGCTACATGCTGTAGATCAACAGTGATCACTATGCATGAATAATTAAAATCAAAATCTTTTACTTCTTGTCACAAACATTGAATTTAGGGTGCTAAGCTTGATAGACACAGAAACTTATTTTTACTGTAATCTTTCTTTGCCTTCTATCTCATGAGAATTATGGACTACAGTACTTGTTTAGTCAAAAAGGCTTATGATACATGCAAACAAATTATAAATGTACATAAAGTTCCTCATCGGCGTTGAGACCCCAGGGGCTTCGTGTTTTGAATCTGATTATTAACTTAGACTCAAGCCTTCTCAAGTTGGTTATTCTGTCACCACCTCTTTCATTCTCGCCAACCAATGCTATTCCTGAATACTTCATATCTTTCCAGGTTTTTCCAGGATGTGAGTTCAGATGTTTCGCTGTTGCATAGGTTTGGTCATTATTCTGGATCGCTCTTGTGTGTTCTAGAATTCTCTTTTTTAAAGGGCAAATTGTCGAACCAATGTACCTCTTTCCACAGAAACATTGAATTAGATATACTACAAATTGTGAGTCACACGTGATTTTATTCCGGATGTCGAAAGTCCTGCTCTCAGTCAACTACCTAATTCTAAAATGCATATGGAATTGGCGCTTTTCAGATGTGAGCAAATATGCCACATCATAACAGTCCTAGGACCCCAAATTGCGTCATGGCAATGCATTATTTAAGCTAACTAAGTGAGCATGATTTGTGTCGTGAAAGTGTTGGGATCCGGTTTTTACTTTGCATGATATGGAAGTAAATCAATCCATAAAAACTACTGTGCCCACAATGCACCTTAATTGCTAAGTGGTGACTCAGGTATAAAATGTGGAAAGCAATGATGGACTAATGTTTGTACCGTGACCAGGGACAGATTGTTGTCCGAAACGCGTAGGTGGGGATCCTACAGAAAATAAACCAAAGAATCTAACCTATGGAGTAGTGTGCGGCGTGTTTCTTTCTATATTGAAACAATTTTGCTGAGAAGTATCCTGCAAGGGTGTCCTGAACCTCGCCGCCGGCACCAGCTACAGAGCTCCTCTCACTATTGGGACATTTGCTTATACATGAACTTTCCGTGAGAGGGAGCCCAGCTTCTTTGCTTCGCTTGTCTGGTGTAATTGATCGACATTTGAAAACCCCTTGTGGATTACAAAGATCCTGCCAACACGAACGGCGAACTACAAACGGGATCTGATTTGCTACCGAAGGGTTTCTTTTTCCAGAAGCGGAGCCAACGAGAGACACACAGACGAAAGGTGCCTGCTTTGTCACCGGTCGAGCGCCGACTGGACGTGTCGGAGGGCACCACCAGCTACGGGAGACTCCCGGTAAGTGACAGGCATTGTGCGCAACGTGGATGTGTGTTCAGAAGCTGCAGCGAGAGAAACAATAAACGCTGACAAACGATTGGAGCGTATTATTGTACCTGTTCTCAACATTGGGGACAGGAATTCACTTACTCCTGGTTAGACAAGATTTTCTGAAGAGGGAGGAACACAGTTGTTCCGCCAAGTTGAAAATCGGCATAAATTCCCCCTAAAACAAACACATGTCACGAAGTTAAAAGTCACACTTGAATAAATCAAACTTACCAAGCATCCTAAACACCGTCTCTCTCACTATGGAACAAAGAACAGCAAAACGTGCAGAAAAAGCGGAAAACATCTTTTCCAAAAACGCTGCAGGGTCCAACCAAATGGCGAGTAAAAACACAACTGGCGCCAATGCTAAACTAACAACGAAACAATTATTCCAGCAACTTGAAAAATTACAGAGAAAAGAAATCTCTAAGAGCTGGGAAATTCTAACCTTGGACAAGTATACAGAACTTGGTTTAGTTCCTAGAGGACTACGCATATTCACCCTACCTAACCATCCGGACACCAGCCGAGAAATGCTGGAGGAGTGGGGGCTTAACAATATGGAGTGTTTTAAAAAAATGATCTTAATTATACTGAAACATGCCAGAATTGATATTGACAATCTACATATTAAAATAAGAGAGTTGGAGGACCAAATACAAGCAACAGGGGAAGATGAAGAAATTGTCAACAATTTACGTAAAAATATGGATAAAAACCTGGATAGGCATGACAACGAAATCCAGGAACGCAAACAGCGTAAATTCAAACGTGATGAGGCTGATTTCGCGAATGGCACGATATTTACCTTTGCTAAACGCTTTGACGCATTGAAACAGCCCAATGCGGCATCAGGAAACGCACAATATGATACCACTGTGAGTGAAACAGAGTCTGAAGTGAGCGAAGGAGAACAAAACAGAGTGCCGCCAAAAAGACTTACCTTTGGAGAAGAGCTAGAAATGCTCCACAGAGATCAACAAACCCCAAAACCAAGGGGAAGGGGTCGCGGCAACATATCAGTGAGAGGAGGTGGAAGGGGACGAATGGCAAACCCCACCCAAGGAGGAAAACCCGGAGAGGAAAAAAATCAAAGATATCCTCTCCGAAACAGGGCAGTCAAAAAGTAGAGAAAACATCAAAAACAGACCCCAAACTGATAATCAACCTATCAGATTACACCTTAACGAAACCGGAGGAAACTTTATTGAGTAAAGGACTATCTTTCTGTCCAGACAAACATCAGGACCAGGTCGAAACACGGATCGACTTATACAAATATGTGCGCAAATTGAAACTCAAAAAATTCTTTTAAAAAAATAAGCGTGCAGACCCTACAATTGTGGCTAGTGAGCAATCTCACGACAATGAATCTGAAACAATGGCAGTAGCGGATGCAAACAGCCTACGAACAGCTTATGAATTAGCGCACCAAATGGACCCAACTGATTTGACCAACACTCAACTACTCTCCCAAATGGGTCATGAAATTGGAACACGTCCCAAAACTACTTTGCGGAGTAAATCGAAATTCTGTCCTGTACTTCACCCAGGCAATCGCATAGATGTCTTTCACGATCTGGTTGTGGCGGAACTAGAAACTATGAATAACATGATCAATACTAAAAAGGAAAACGTTACAAAAAAGGAACGAATAGCTTTAAAAAATCTCCAGTCTAATGCCTTGATAGAAATAAAACCAGCGGACAAGGGAGGCAATATCGTGATACAGAACAAAAGAGACTACGTGGAAGAAGCTCATCGCCAACTAAACAATGTCAATAACTATGAAGTCCTGCGGGAGAATCCAACGGTAATTATGATGCACAAATTGCATTCATGCATACAAACGTGGCAAGAAAATGGCCTTCTAAGCATGGAAGAAAAAAAGTTTTTAACAACTTCACATCCAATAATGCCGACGATATATTTTCTCCCTAAAATACATAAGACTTTAGTAAAACCACCTGCCCGCCCGATAATATCAAGCTGTGGCTCTTTGTGTGAAAATGTATCTTCATATGTGGACTACTTTTTGGCACCCCTTGTTCCCACTTTGAGTTCCTACATTAAAGACACTGGGGACTTCCTGAGAATTATCATGGGAGTGAATTGGCAACCTGATTACTGGCTAGCAACAATAGATGTTGTCTCGCTATACACTTCTATCCAGCGGGACATTGGACTGACAGCAACTAAGTACTTTCTGGGCCAGAGACCAATATCAGAACTGCGGAATACCAACATGGTAATTGATATGATGAGCTTCTGCCTAGACAATAACGTTTTCACTTTTGAAAATAAAGTATATAGACAAACCTGCGGATGTGCTATGGGTGTTTCTTTCTCTCCGAGCTATGCTAATCTCACCATGGGATGGTGGGAGAAACACATAGCTTGGAGAGAAGAGAACGAGCCATATACTACGGATGTGGTTATATGGCTAAGATTCATAGACGACCTATTCCTCCTCTGGAAGGGATCCAAACAGAAACTGGTGGAATACATTGCAATCCTCAATGAGAATGAAGTGGGACTACAGTTTACGTCAAATATACAGAAAGAAGAAATAGATTTTCTTGATACCAAAGTCTATGTAAAAAATAACAGACTTGAAACAACTGTATTCAGAAAAGCAACCTCAACAAATAGCGTTTTACATGGAAGTAGCTTTCATCCCACCTCACTAAAAAAGAGCATCCCTTATGGGGAATTTATCAGAATGAAAAGGAACTGCTCAGAAGAAACCGAAATGGAGAATAAATTTAAAGAGACAAAAAATCGATTCTCCGAGCGTGGATACAAACATGCTGACATAATCAAAGGAGAACAAAAAGCAAGAGCCAAGACCAGAGCAGAAACACTGATCACCAAACAGAGTCAAATGGAACATAATGAAGAAAATGATCAACCACGACTAATACTAACATACTCGAAGGAAAGCTACAACATCAAGCGAACCCTGCAAAAATACTGGAACGTGTTAAAGAAAGACAATGATATAGGCAGCCTAATCGGCGATAATCCACTCGTAACATATCGCAAAGCACCATCAATCAGAGACACCCTAGTCAACAGCCACTTCAAACAAATAAGAACTCAAAGTTGGTTGGAAAAGAGACAATTGGGTTTCAGCAAATGCATGACATGCAAAGCTTGCAAGATTGGGCGAAACTTGAAATCACTCACAGATCCCAGGGGCAGGACTTTCGACATCCGGAATAAAATCACGTGTGACTCACAATTTGTAGTATATCTAATTCAATGTTTCTGTGGAAAGAGGTACATTGGTTCGACAATTTGCCCTTTAAAAAAGAGAATTCTAGAACACACAAGAGCGATCCAGAATAATGACCAAACCTATGCAACAGCGAAACATCTGAACTCACATCCTGGAAAAACCTGGAAAGATATGAAGTATTCAGGAATAGCATTGGTTGGCGAGAATGAAAGAGGTGGTGACAGAATAACCAACTTGAGAAGGCTTGAGTCTAAGTTAATAATCAGATTCAAAACACGAAGCCCCTGGGGTCTCAACGCCGATGAGGAACTTTATGTACATTTATAATTTGTTTGCATGTATCATAAGCCTTTTTGACTAAACAAGTACTGTAGTCCATAATTCTCATGAGATAGAAGGCAAAGAAAGATTACAGTAAAAATAAGTTTCTGTGTCTATCAAGCTTAGCACCCTAAATTCAATGTTTGTGACAAGAAGTAAAAGATTTTGATTTTAATTATTCATGCATAGTGATCACTGTTGATCTACAGCATGTAGCGACTCAATGAATACTCACAAAGGCACTCAGCCAATATTGATAATTAGGACACTCAGTCCACTACCTAATTCTAAAATGCATATGGAATTGGCGCTTTTCAGATGTGAGCAAATATGCCACATCATAACAGTCCTAGGACCCCAAATTGCGTCATGGCAATGCATTATTTAAGCTAACTAAGTGAGCATGATTTGTGTCGTGAAAGTGTTGGGATCCGGTTTTTACTTTGCATGATATGGAAGTAAATCAATCCATAAAAACTACTGTGCCCACAATGCACCTTAATTGCTAAGTGGTGACTCAGGTATAAAATGTGGAAAGCAATGATGGACTAATGTTTGTACCGTGACCAGGGACAGATTGTTGTCCGAAACGCGTAGGTGGGGATCCTACAGAAAATAAACCAAAGAATCTAACCTATGGAGTAGTGTGCGGCGTGTTTCTTTCTATATTGAAACAATTTTGCTGAGAAGTATCCTGCGAGGGTGTCCTGAACCTCGCCGCCGGCACCAGCTACAGAGCTCCTCTCACTATTGGGACATTTGCTTATACATATATAATTTATTACGAGACTTACTCCTGAGAAGATGGAGAGGTCTAGGTACGGATCTAATCGAAATGATTTTAGAACAACGTCATAAATATAGAACTTTCTTGACTCCACATCTTGTTTCCGTTCCACCTCCGGTCAGGCAACCATATCACCTAGACAAACAGAATCCTTTACGAGAAGTACATCCAATTCGTAAGCCAGATAATACCCTTGAACGCGTGTTTGTATCCACGCCCATAACTAAAATGGAATTATTAGAAATGAAGAAAATAGTGCCCAGTCATGATAAAGACCCAACAGGTTTTCACCGTGAAATAAAAGACATGTTACTAATGGGGGATTACACCTATCCCGACATTATGAAAATACTGAAAGTGTTATTGCCTGCCGGTATTTACGAGAAACTCAAGGAAAAAGAATGGGAGGTGGGAGACAAAAAGATTAATTGGGCTGAATTAGAAACCGAAGAAACTGGTCGAACCCCAGGTTTAGGTCTTGGGGAGAAAAACTAAAGCATTACCAGGATTGTTAGTACAGGTTTTGCCAAGGTTGTTGGCAACTAAAAAGGAGGATTGGGATGCAATCTCAGCCTGCAAACAGAAACACGATGAAGACACTAGTGATTTTTATTCCAGATTCGAGAAATGTTTTATTATTAATAGTGGCCTGAAAACAAGTAGCGAGTCATACCCACAGCTTTTTGTGTCAAAATTAGTCGAGAATTCCCTGCCCCAGGTTAAGAACCGTGTACTGAAAGTCGAGAGCACATGGCAAGCTAATACGCCTTCCCAAATGTTACAAATGTTACAGTACCACCAGAACAGAATTAGGGAGGAACATGATCACGAACAGAGACGTATGAAAGACACGAAAATGAAAGTACTAGTTGCTCAGACAGTTCCAGCTGATGGTCATAAAAGGGGTAGGACACAATCCAACAATTCAAATTTAGCAGCTCCTGTTAAAGGGACATGCAACTATTGTAAACAGCCAGGTCACTATGTAAACGATTGTGCAGTTTTAAAACACAACATAGCCTCAGGTAAAACTAAGGAGAGGCCGCGTCCTCCTAGACAGGACCAGGTCCAATAACACATTCCACAGAATATTCAACCTATGCAGATTCCACAACAGACCGTAGCGGTACCACAACCACAACCCATTGCCGCAACACAACATGTTACGCAGCAGATGTACCAGTATGCACAATCTGACTATCCCGATTATCAGCAGTACACATGAAACAGCCTAGAGAGGGAGGTTGGCTTCCCCTTATCGAGGTTCCTGTAGATCAAGAAGGTCCTTATGTACACAGTCAGGTATTGGGGAAGGATAGAACATTTTTGATTGACACAGGGGCAAGCAGAACGACCATCAGTCATGACGAGGTTCCAGGGGCACCCCTCTCAGGCTCACAGAATGTTTCCCTTGGATTTTCAGGAAAGCCTATAGTTAATGAAGTATCGAAACCAGTTCCCCTAGCAGTTGGTCCATTATCCCGTACTACAGACTTATTGCTGACGAAATCATGTCCAGAAAACTTGCTTGGTATAAAGACCCTGAAAGCTCTAGGAGCTGTTTTTGTTGTTCTACGGAAGGAGTCAGGTTGTTCCTTCGTGATTTCAAGGGACATTATATATTGAGAGATTTTGATCTTAGGTTACAGAATGTACCTGCACATTTATGGGCAAAAGGCCCCACTGATGTTGGTTGTATGCACATTACTCCATATCGTGTCACACTCAAGCCAGGAGTAGTACTACCACGTATCCGACTATATAAGTTACCACCAGATGCTGTAGTGGCTTTACTTAAAATCATTGACGAGCTCATTGCACAAGGAGTGGTTGTAGAAACCGACTCCAATGTTTGTAATTTCCCTATCATTCCAATTCTTAAACGTACAGATCCAAATGCGCCTCCTGTTTATCGATTAGTGATCGATTTACGAGAATTAAATAAATGCATTATACCACAGTATCCTGTGGTCCCAGACATTTCATCCCTATTGAGAGCTATTGATTCTGAAGCAACGTTTTTTACTGTAATAGACCTCAAGAACGCCTTCTTTAGTGTCCCCATTTATCCGGAAAGCCAATACCTTTTCGGTTTCTGTTTAAATGGCCGAAGCTTCAAATTTGCACGCGCACCTCAAGGATTCACAGAAAGCCCCAGCATCTACAGCCAAGCATTAAAACGACAACTTGACAGTATTCACATGCCTGCCAACACTGCCCTACTCCAATACGTCGATGATCTATTGACCACCGCCCGTAGTGAACCAGAATGTGAACAAGCATCACTGACAGTTTTGCATTTCTTGGCAGACAAGGGACACAAGGTGTCTCCTTTGAAGCTACAATTCTGTGCCCAGCAAGTGGTGTACCTTGGGCACTTGCTGTCCAAGTGGGGTAGGCAGCTGACACCCGAACGAATTCAGTTAATTGCACATCTTCCGCAACCCAAGACACAGAAAGAAGTACGAGCCTTTATTGGACTCACTTCCTACTGCAGACAATGGATTCCACAATATGCATTTCTAGCGAAACCACTTATACAGTTGACAACACAGGAGGCAGCGTCTTCGACTGTCCTCCCTTGGACTCAGGAACATACACAAGCTTTTGACGAGTTAAAGAAAGCCTTATGTCAAGCACCTGTTTTAGCTACACCGTGTTACAGCAAAACTTTTACACTTTTTGTCACAGAACGCGATGGCACAGCGCTGTCGGTTCTCACTCAGGTTCAAGCAGACAAACACAAACCGTGTGCTTATTTTTTGAGTACATTGGATCCAGTAGCCCAGGCCTTGCCTGCGTGCTTAAAATCAGTTGCAGCAACAGCTCTAGAAATCAGACAAAGTGACTCCATTGTATTAGGACATCAACTGACAGTACAGGTTCCACATTCTGTAGAGGTTCTCCTAAACAGAACACAGACCCAACACTTGACTATAGCACGACTGACAGGTTATGAATTGACACTATTCCAACCACACATAGAAATCAGACGCTGCAATACACTGAATCCTGCTACACTTTTACCATAGAGCACAACAGATCCTGCTCCACATGATTGCGTGGATGTCGTTGACACAATTACGAAACCCCGACAAGACTTGACAGATGTTGCATTACCTAATTCAGACCTGACACTTTATGTGGATGGTTCATGTTTAAGGACAAGCACAGGAGAATTAGTGGCCGCATATGCGGTGACCACTGAAACTGAAGTCATAGAAACACATCGCATTGACACCCTGTCAGCCCAAGCAGCAGAGCTCATTGCTCTGACTCAAGCCTGTATACGAGACAAGAACTTGAAAGTAAACATATACACAGATTCCCGTTATGCATTCGGAGTCGTACACGACTTTGGTGTCCTCTGGCAAGAAAGAGGTTTCTTGACCTCTCACGGAGCCAAGATTCAGCATGGCCCCCTCATTCAAGCTCTGTTAGAAGCAATACATTTGCCTACAGCTATTGCTATCATGAAGTGCAAGGCACATACGAAAGTCACAGACAGAATTTCTCAGGGCAACGACTTTGCAGATCGAATAGCGAAACATACAGCACTGACTCATACTCAAACGACTGATATGACAAAGACTGACGTAAACTCACCAACATATTGCATGACAGTCAGGGACCCCACACAAGATGTCATCGACATCGAGACACATGCTACTCCAGATGAAATAAAGAAATGGGCTGAACAAGGAGGGGTCCGGACAGATCAGGGATGGATGACGAGGAGAAAGACCACATGGTTTCTCCCCGACTCTATGGTTCAGGCTATCATCAACACAGCACATAGTCCAGCACATTTAGGAGAAAAAGCCATGTTAGACAGTGTACAGAACCTCTGGTTCAACAAGCATTTACGAGCAGCAGCAAAACAGAAAGTGCGTACCTGCATGATCTGTTGTCAGTTCAATCCAGGAAAGGGTGTTCCCGTAGAGCAAGGGGGATTTCATCCTCCCGATTATCCTTTTGAAGTCCTCCAGATGGATTATATCCAGATGGAAAGATGCCGAGGATTTAAGTATGTCCTCGTCGTTGTATGTGCCCTATCCCGATGGACAGAAGCATATCCCGTCCCAGATTATACTGCCCCGACCACTTCCAAGCAGCTGGTTCGTGAATTCTTTCCTCGATACGGTTTGCCCCGTGTCGTGTATTCAGATAACGGTCAGCCATTTTCATCTGAACTTATGAAGCAGGTCTCACTTCTATTGGGGTACCAGTGGAAGTTTCACTGTGTCCGACATTCTGAGGCAGCAGGTCTCGTGGAGCAGCACAATCAGACTCTGAAAACTCGCCTTGCCAAAGTGTGTAAAGAGAAGGGAGTAGATTGGATTGTAGCTTTGCCAGTTGCTCTTTTTTATATGAGAATGGTAGCCCATTCCAGGACAGGGCTATCCCCGTATGAGGTGGTCTTCGGTAGACCTCCTAATATGTGGGGGACGCCTCTGCCGCGAAAAATTACAGATGTTGACAGTATTATGCTGACAGATTACCTTGCTTCCTTGATGTGTGCACTACAATCATGTCGTTCACAGGTCGCGGCAGCCTTCCCAGACAATACCGAGGTGAAGCCACATGAACTGGTTCCGGGAGACGTTGTAGTCGTCCGAAATTTTGACAGGTCGAGCCCTCTGGAGCCCCGCTGGAAGGAACCGAAGATCGTTTTGTTAACAACCAGGACTGCTGTAAAATTGGAGGGGCGGAAGGGCTGGGTTCACTCAAGTCATGTGAAACGCTTTCATGGACTTCTGCCAAAGACTGAATCCCAGAACTCTCACATACCAGAGACTGATACCAAACTCCCCCTCTTAGAGAAAACTCCCCAAGAGGAGTATCGACAGAAATTGAGGTCTAGTAAGTCAGACAGTTTAATTGTTTAAGTCCCTCTCGGGTGAAGGGGTTAGGCAGTTTCTGACAATGTATAAGCTAGACCCAAATAGAGAGAGAGATAGACAGGAGACCAAGAAACAAAAATATCGTAAAAATCTCCGGAGCAGATGCGTCTGCACATTGCTTATTATGTTTTTTCTGAGTCTTATGATTATTGCTATGAGTTGGATGTTATACATGTATTTTCCTTTTGCACATTCTCTTTCTAATGACACTGTTGAGCACACGTTTAGTGCTCTTCCTCCACACGAATTGTCTTATCGACTTGCGCTGCGCAACAATACATTTATTCACATGTTACACCCTTCTCACCAGATCAACAATGCCACTAATTGTTGGATATGCGGCCGACTCCCTCCCTATCAGAACTACAAGGGAGCTCTGCCCCTCTTTCCTTACCCGTTTACACATAATGGTTCCTGTGGTGCATGGTTTAGTTTAATATCCTCTATAAACACCGAATCTAGAGTTTCCCAAAATGATTGGATATGGGGAAATCTGAACACAGTCATGAACAAAGCATGTTTTCCAAACGAGGAGGGTCTTCCACAAATGACAGGAACAGATCTAGAAAATGAAGTGTATGGATTAGGCAATTTTACACTTAACCTCATGATTCTAAATGTTCAGTCAGAGACTAGTCCAGACTTACCATCCATATCAGTTCTACCAGCGAAAGGTGTATTGTGTGTCAGAAAGATTGGTTCAGTACATCTAGGTCACAGTGACTGTACTACTGTGGTCGAATTTAGTGATAAAGGCAAGTCTACATTCAAAGCTTGCAGACACTCCAACTTTATATGTGGTCAGACAGCTTATGTCCGTTTACCTCAAGACTGGAATGGTACCTGTTTCATTGCATTCCTATTGCCACCAGTATTCCTAGCCCCATCTGACTATCACAGGAATTCCCGTCTTAATATTGTTAGACACCAGAGAGACCTCCCAATAGTTGATCAGACTGAAACTACATGGGAACAATATACAGATTTCAATAAAGGATTCTTTCCCTATCTAGGCACTGTCTCCAATAGTAAACTGATACGCAAATTAACTAGAATACTTGAAGCCGTAGTGAACGAGACTACTTCTGCTTTGGGCAACTTAACAGAGGAGCAGTCTGCTATGAGACTTGTTGTTCTTCAGAACCGCCTTGTCCTTGAGTTCATCCTGGCTGATAGGGGCGGAGCTTGTAGAGTCATCGGATCCAGTTGCTGCGTGTTTATTCCAAATAACGCGCCATCGGTCTATAAAGCTATCACCAGACTTCACGAAATTGCCCATCTGATACACCAGAATCCAGGCTCCTGGACTTGGTCCGGTTGGCTCTGGAGTGTAATCACAGCCTGGGGATGGAAGCTACTGTCATTCCTAGGAATCATATTGGCCATAGGGTTCAGTTGTTGTCTATGTCTACAATGTGGGCCAGCGATTTGCGGCTTGTGCGCCACAGCTTGTGTTCCCCATTCAAGTTCACTTTCCCATTCCCGAAGAAAGAAAGAAGAGCAGATGATGTTATATGAACAGATTGATGGTCTCATGAACATCGACATATCTTGAAGGGTCCGTAGGGGACATGGAGGGAATGAGGTAATTGACATTTTTATGGTCAAATGTGTCCCCAACGTGTACCCCAACGGCTCCATGTACGAGTTTCAAATACATGTAATTTCCCTCCACAACCGAATCTGAAGACGCAACTACATTTGCGTCCATCGTTAACATGTCCTCTATCAGATCCACCATGAATGGATCGATAATTCAGTTCCTAAGCATGCCGTGCCACCGTCTTTACATGGTGCACTTTTCCTTTTCCCCTGGCTCTGCCGAGCTAGGCCCTGATTTCTGTCTTCAAGCCACGTCTGTTTCTGCCTCTGAAAGCTGCAGCATGGAGATGCATCCCTGACCTCTGTCTTACTTCCTGCCAAGCGAGCGGTGCCCCGCTCGGCCTGGTCTGCCTGCCAAAAACAGTATTTTACCTTCAAGTTATCAGCGTAGCCAGTTCAGCTCCTCGAAAACACATTCCTGTCTAGTGATTTAGGTAAACATATGCCCGGCTGCAGAGCAAAGAGCAAGTCTTCCTGTCTCCGTGCAAGTAATTTACAGTTCCCGTTGCCAGAGTAGGCCCATGGCCCCGCACGTAGACACGCAGACACCTATGCACGCACTAACATTCAGTATTGAGTAGCCTCTGCCCAAGAGACCTTTTACTCTAGATTAAACATCCTCCAAATACTAGATACCAGATATGTTATAGGGACAGGTCGATCTGACATGCCAGACTTCTGTCTCCTCTACTAGTGCTAAAAGTCAGACCCTTAGCTTCCTCCAGATGTACGTCAATCACACGTCATATTAGCTGTGCGCGCATTCAGGCCACAGGTTTCAGCTGACTCTGCAAGAATTCTCAAAGCATCCACCCACTTGTGACACTTTTCTGTGACGTTTCCAGTGTACGCCTCTGTGCACACCCTTGTTCACGCCTTTTTGCTACGCACATGTGTTCTTATCATATACATTTCACTTGTCACGCCTACTGTATTCACTGCCATTGTGTCATTTTACTATATATGTCATGTACTGTTAATAAATCGTGGACATCTTTCTGCCATCATTGCTTACCCCAACCCTTGTATTGATGGAATAGATTTCCATGGCTCGAGTCATCATTCTTGATTAAAGCCCTTATGACTCAGACACCACGGACTCTGCCTCTCATTTGATTGAGCTATTTCTTTACTTGTCCGAAATTATATGGCAAACTCGTATACGGTAAAATATTTACCACACTCCTTTAGCGTGATGTTATACGGTATGAACCTCCTTTGTTGTTCCATGTTTGAAAGGTCTTTAAGGACCAATTTTTCAAACGTGATCACTTCTGGTGGTATCAATCCTGCAGAGGGTAAAAAGGTCGAAGGAGGGCGGAAAAGAGTATGTGCCTTGAGTTCAGGCGATGGATGAATTTGAAAGAATGCTTTCAGGCGAACACGCCTGAAGAAGCGTAGAAGCTCGGTGTGAAGCTCCATGAAATTTGGTGCAACCGTTGAGACAAAGGTCAGGCCCTTTTTAAGGATGGAGAGTTCATCTTGCGCCAACAAGTGAGTGGTGAGATTAAAGATGGGGATTGTGTCAATTTGCGTGGGGCTTGGTATTACCATTGGTAATAGTTGTTCCTGGTCCTACGCTCCCCTGGAGGGTTGACCCATCTCTGAGCTTTCTTGACCCGCCCTCGTTGTGGCGGTTCTTGTTGGCCTCTCTGTAAAAAAGAGTTGGAATTGTGGTGTGCGCCTCCTCGCCTTGATGTGCTCGAGCCTTCGCCTCCGTCTGAGTTGTCAGAGGATTCGGCGGAGGTGTCGGAAAACCCAACTAGGTTCTGTTGCCTATTGTATCTGCCCCAGGGTCTACTTTGTTGAGGATTGGTATATGGTTTGTTGGTATAAAAGTCTTTTTGCAAGTATGGGTAAGTTGTTTCAATGTTATAAGATTTTATATCTTTTTTAACTTTATTTGATTTTTGTTCTGCTCGATTCTATAAAAATCTGCCACGGTCTTGTCTACTTGTTCTATGAGTTTTTTGCTTTCAGTCGTTGTATTAGAATCCTCGATTTGTTTCAGGATATCGGCGATTTCTGACTCTAATGATTTTAATGTTTCAGTTGCGGTATCAATACCTAATGCCAACCAATGGCGGGAGCAAGTGGTCCCTATGTAGCTGAAGCTTGTTGTATATTTGGGATTATCTGTGAAGATACCAGGTATATTTCGGACCTGAAGGCCTAAGGGAATTACCTCTGCCTTGAGGTAGTCCGTCAGCATCAATACCATTAATTGCAGCCGGACTTGTTTTTTCCTTAGTTTTTCAAGTTGTTCTGGGATTGAGGTATTGATCTGGTTAGAAATATCAGCGTTATCTGAAAGCAAGGAAGGGCCAGAGCATAGGTGTTTGAGGTAATCGTCTGTGTATAAGGGAGCTAGATTTGACATAATTGCCTCGCTAGAGAGAAAAAAGGGGTGGGGGTCAAAATTCTCCGTGTGGGATAAGTATGAGAAAAGTGGGATAGAAGAGTAAGTACTAGGGAACCCAAACCAAGAAGTTTGGACGAGATGTGAGCCCTTGCAAACCAGCTTTTGCACTCAAGTCTTTTTAGCATAAACAAGGGAACCCAGAGAGATACCTTTGGACCATGGGTAATATATTTTTTAGAGAGAACAGGGGTCTTCAGGGAATGCAATAAAAGGAAGAATAAACATATAGACCACTATAAGTACTATAGTGCAACTTCCCAGCCCAGCTGGGCGGGGAATATTTAATTTATTGAATTTAAAAGGAATCAGGTAGACCAAGAGATGGTCATGTACAGAGAGTTAGATAGGGCACAATCCTGTACCTACCCCGAAAAGTAGAAAAAACTTTAGATTTAAGGAAAGAAAAAGTTTTAACAGGCAAAGAGAGTTTTGGAGCCAATTGTCGCTTGTGAATTAATAAACAGTCATAGCAAGTCTCGACAAACAGTGTACACAGAGTAATATACAATTGAATTTCAGCAACACTGTTTTTTAACCGTCAACGTTTCGATCCCTTGGCTCCTAATGAACCGGGATCATCATCAGGACTGAATTATTCACTGCCTGTTTCCAGTAAGAACGCCTGTAGAAGTAAAGAGGGAGAAAAATAAAAGAACAGCATCAGGCATCCGCCTGAGTAGGTGGGAATAAGACAACAATTGACAGTAGCGAGGTCAAAGTGTGGCTGTCCAGCCACCATTAATCAAAGTCCATATACAGTTGATTTGGAGTGCACGCAGTGTTGGCATGCATTTGTGGGGCAACTCGTTGTTCAGTAAAGGCTACATCATCTTATAATTGAACCGGTTGTACACCTATATACAGTTTAACAATCAACTGAGTGAAAGTAATGAAGCCAGGCAGCTAAAAACGGCGCAGTGAATTAGTGAAGAGAATTCAACATGAGATGCATCATAGTAATTCGGTTGGTTTGATCGCATATTTTTGGAGCAATTACGTGACAATAGTGAAAAGCGATTGAATGGATACGACGCAGTGAATAGGTGAGCAACTTTTTGAACTACAAGACCAGCTAGTAGAGCGAAGACGCGCGAAGTCAGTGGAAGGTACACAATGTGACTCATGCATGCGTGTGGACGGCGCAGTGAGTTGGTGAGAGAATTCCGGATTAAAAGACCAGCTAACCGAGCGAAGACGCATGAAGTCAACGGAAGTTTCAATATGTGGCTTCATCCATGCATGTGGTCAAGAATGAATTAGGGCCATTGGTGTCCGTGAAATCAGTGGCATTTCCTTAGGCATACATTATTGGCTCGTGCTAGTGGTTCGCGCGGGGTGTTGGCGATTGGTAAACATGCCGGAATCATGCCAGAAATTGCGGCCGCAGTGAGGATTTAGGAGGTCCCCTAACCTGCCAAGGTGCAGGGGTTGGATTGGTCGGGCGCTATGGCTTGATCAGGTGCTTTAGGGCGTGAGGGGTATTGTCCGTAGCCCAAGGTTAGGAGTGCCTGAAAAACAGTAATTAAACTATAATCATTCAGGCTTAGTGGGATGTTGAAATTACCAAATGCGGGAATATTTGCAATTACCTTAGCAAAAGGAGTGTCGCCGTGAGGTTACGGGTAGTTGCTCCTTGATTTGTGTGGGTCAACGATCTCGAATGTTGAGTGAGATGAAAAGCCATTAATGGCGGGAGATTAAAACAGAAGGGAAATAGTCCTAATGTCGCGGGGGGCCCGCTCGGCGCTTACCTTGTTCCTGTCTTAGCATTGACAGTTGAACGGAAGTGCTGCCGTGGGTTCACGGGTCTTAAAGCATGTGGGGCTCGCAGCTCCTTAGGTAGTAAAGTCGCTTGGATCAGCAGACTCTTACTGTTAAATCAAAGAAAAGCATATTAGGAGCGGGGGTGGCTCAGGAGGGAGTAACCTGATGCTGTCAGGAGACCAGGTCGGCGCTTCCCTTCGTCCGCAGCGTGATTGGCGGAGGGGGAAGGGTGGAGACACGATGGTCTCGTGGCACAGCTCCGGCAGCGTGGATCCGCTATGCCAATGAGCCCCAAAGGGACTCCATACCATTCTCCCAATTCCTAAGGATTAGGAGAAACTGCTCACACAAGGAGGATTACTTTAGAGAAGGTGCTATCTTGGCCAACAAACTAAAAGACAGGGGCTACCCTAGAAAAATTGTCAAAAACGCCCTGAAAAGGGCATGGTATCGCCCACGAGAAACACTGCTTGTCCCTAACCCCAAGAAAAATACGGACAGAATAGCTTGTGTAACAAATTTCTCCCCCCTCTCCAATAAACTAAGGAAAATGGTCTTAAAACACTGGCCCGTGATTAATGCAGGTATCCTAGAAATTGAGCGCCCCTTATTCGCTTTCAAAAAAAGCAAGAATTTAAAGGACCACCTGGTCCGAGCTGCGCTCCCTGGTCCAAACCTTTCCTCTACTCTTGAAGCGGCATGGGGTCTGTCCCCCATTGTTGGACATGTCAAATGTGGTGGTTGTACTGTTTGTAATTTGACTATTGAAGGTAAAACACTAGTGTTTAACAATATCACATTTAAATGTAACACACTGACAAACTGTAATACAAGCAATGTCATCTATCTCATCCAGTGTCCATGCAATAAGATCTATGTGGGTCAAACATCACAAAAAGTCAAAACCCGCATCTGCCAGACAGGAGCCGCATCAGATGTAGGACACCAAACGCCCCACTGGTAGAACACTTCATGGAAGCAAATCATGATGAAGATGACATCCGTTGGACGGTTCTAAAGGCACTGAAACTACCCCAGAGAGGAGGCAGCATGACTAGTCTATTAAACAAAGAGGAGTTGAAGTGCATAATAATGCTTGACTCAATCCGGAATGGACTAAACCGGACAGAGGATTGGACTTCCCTGCTCTAATCTACGCACTAGTTGCTGCACACCAAGTCCTCCAAAAACTCCTAAAACTCATGCTGTTTTCTGTTTTCAGTGACATTTGAACAATTGATTGCCCTTGTACTGCACTTCTGACATTATTGCATGCAGTACCAAAAGTTTTTCTCAAGTATATATTCTAGATGTACTTAATGCATGCATTGCATTACTGCTACTACTGTCATACAGATATTCTTGTATTAGTAATCTAATGTGTATAAATGCTGGGCATAATAGGCCAGTCCCTTTACTTTGGTTGGGCATGAACTTCACTCAGCATTTACACCCAAGGTACAACACCTAAACACCTAGCCAATGGTTTGTGCACCTTAAAATCACAGCCACGTTATTGTGCAATTTTTAACCACTTTCACGTTATCAAACCCAGCACTGAATCACCAAATCCCCACCCTGGACCCAGTCCTCCCTGTCCATCTAACCACTCCATCATGGCCGCCGCGGACGCGGTCTGAACGGTTAGTCCGCCCTTGATGTTGGCAGCTCATGAATCATAGCCTGCCGGTATTCAGTCTCATTGGCATAGCGGATCCACGCTGCCGGAGCTGTGCCACAAAACCATCGTGTCTCCACCCTCCCCCCTCCGCCGATTGCGCTGCGGACGAAGGTAAGCGCCGACCTGGTCTCCTGACAGCATCAGGTTACTCTCTCCTGAGCCACCCCCGCTCCTAATATGCTTTTCTTTGATTTAACAGTAAGATTCCGCTGATCCAAGCGACTTTACTACCTAAGGAGCTATGAGCCCCCACACGCTTTAAGACCCGTGAACCCACGGCAGCACTTCCGTTCGACTGTCGATGCTAAGACAGGAACAAGGTAAACGCCGAGCGGGCCCCCCGCGACATTAGGACTATTTCCCTTCTGTTTTAATCTCCCGCCCCTAATGGCTTTTCATCTCACTCAACAGTTGAGATCGTTGACCCACACAAATCAAGGAGCAACTACCCGTAACCTCACGGCAACACTCCTTTTGTTAAGGTAATTGCAAATATTCCCGCATTTGGTAATTTCAACATCCCACTAAGCCTGAATGATTATAGTTCAATTCCCGTTTTTCAGGCACTCCTAACCTTTCGCTACGGACAATACCCCTCACGCCCTAAAGCGCCTGATCAAGCCATAGCGCCCGACCAAGCCAACCCCTGCACCTTGGCAGGTTAGTGGACCTCCTAAATCCTCACTGCGGCCGCAATTTCTTGCATGATTCCGGCATGTTTACCAATCGCCAACACCCCGCGCGAACCACTAGCACGAGCCAATAATGTATGCCTAAGGAAATGCCACTGATTTCACGGACATTAATGGCCCTAATTCATTCTTGACCACATGCATGGATGAAGCCACATATGTTATGTTATGTTAGGTGAAACTTCTTAAGCGCACTAACACCAGAGGTTTCTTGGCGCTAACTGACAGAACAATTGAAACTTCCGTTGACTTCACGCGTCTTCGCTCGGTTAGCTGGTCTTTTAATCCGGAATTCTCTCACCAACTCACTGCGCCGTCCACACGCATGCATGAAGTCACATTGTGTACCTTCCACTGACTTTGCGCGTCTTCGCTCTACTAGCTGGTCTTGTAGTTCAAAAAGTTGCACACCTATTCACTGCGTCGTATCCATTCAATCGCTTTTCACTATTGTCACGTAATTGCTCCAAAAATATGCGATCAAACCAACCGAATTACTATGATGCATCTCATGTTGAATTCTCTTCACTAATTCACTGCGCCGTTTTTAGCTGCCTGGCTTCATTACTTTCACTCAGTTGATTTTTAAACTGTACATAGGTGTACAACCGGTTCAATTATAAGATGATGTAGCCTTTACTGAACCACAAGTTGCCCCACAAATGCATGCCAACACTGCGTGCACTCCAAATCAACTGTATATGGACTCTGATTAATGGTGGCTGGACAGCCACACTTTGACCTCGCTACTGTCAATTGTTGTCTTATTCCCACCTATTCAGGCGGATGCCTGATGCTGTTCTTTTATTTTTCTCCCTCTTTACTTCTACAGGCGTTCTTACTGGAAACAGGCAGTGATTAATACAGTCCTGATGATGATCCCGGTTCATTAGGAGCCAAGGGATCGAAATGTTGACGGTTAAAAAACAGTGTTGCTGAAATTCAATTGTATATTACTCTGTATACACTGTTTGTCGAGACTTGCTATGACTGTTTATTAATTCGCAAGCGACAATTGGCTCCAAAACTCTCTTTGCCTGTTAAAACTTTTTCTTTCCTTAAATATAAAGGTTTTTCTACTTTTCGGGATAGGTACAGGATTGTGCCCTATCTAACTCTCTGTACATGACCATCTCTTGGTCTACCTGATTCCTTTTAAATTCAATAAATTAAATATTCCCCGCCCAGCTGGGCTGGGAAGTTGCACTATAGTACTTATCGTGGTCTATATGTTTATTCTTCCTTTTATTGCATTCCCTGAAGACCCCTGTTCTCATACCCCCAGACAACACACAACCAGACCCTGCCACTACCCACATCACACAGCCAGCCACCAAACTCACACCACCAGCCATATGCACATTACACATTTTCAAGAAACAAAAACATTCTACAACCAAACAAACATCAGCCACACAGAGACATGCATGAACAATACACACAGCCACACCTCACACTTTACACCCCTCTTCCTCCAAAACCCCATGCCTTGTCTTACCTCCTTTCCCAGTCTACCAAAGTACTTTGTATAAATGCCTTTGACCTCTTCCCAGCCACAGCTGCCAGCCCCCTCACAAAGTCAGAGGGTCTTATTTCCCACCCCAAACTACCCCTTCCATTTCAAAATCCACCCCACAAAACCTGCCTCCTCCTACACCGATCACTACCCCAGCCAAGACAAAAGGCCATAAAAAATGCCAGCAATCAAGAAACCAACCCACCCCTCCCTAAAAACTAAGCACCCTTTCCCAACCCAACCCAGATTTTCTAAGTGAAAAAAGCTCTACAAGACCTGCTCCTCCCTGCCCCCCCATAAACCCAGGACTGCCCTTCTTGGTTACAAGATCTCACGCATGGTGAAACCCAGCCCTTCCCACCCAGAGACAAGGCCATCCACAGATTAACCCAGCCCTCCCAATTCTGAGCTTGCCCTCCTGCACACAAACCCAGCCCTCCCAGTCCTGTGCCCAGTGCTCTGAAGGACAAACATAGCATTCCCAATTCCAAACCCAGCCCACCCAAATAACATCATTGAGGTGCCTAAACTGCTTATTAGTTGCCCCTTCCCCCACCCAAATAACATCATTGAGGTTCCTAGACTGCCCATTAGTTGCCCCTTCCAGATAGGGTTTCCCTGGTAGTGTTGTGGAATGCATGTTTGGCGGCACAGCATTTTGCTGGCCCACAGACTCATACTTGGACTGGCCATTGGCATTTGTTTTTTGTTTTTTGTTTTTTTCAAGAAGTCTTTATTCGATAATTGAATCATAAAATACATGCAACACAATTTACAAATCTCTCAAATACATGTACATTTCACATAATAAAAGGGAAATATGAAATGGTCAAAGACCAATTTGAATCAAGTACAATACTTCATTGAAAGTCATTAAAAGTTAAAATAGACCTTAGTCTAATAACCTTGATGGACCTGGCAAATTTTGCAGAGACACGATTATACATGATCAATAGCAATTCTGTAAATGAGGGCTATAGCCTAAGACGAGTTAATAAATCTGGTTCTAAGGGTCCAGGCCCAACCTAGATATTTCGCTACTCCGGTTACAATTAGGGGTGATGGGTCAGACTTTAACAATCTTCTGGCAACTACTGCTGAACGAATACCCAGATTCCTACAAACTGGTCTTAGCCACTTAGCTCGAGGGGCAGTATACAAGGGGCAGACAAAAAGGAAATGATCAACACTTTCGTCCTGTCCTGAGCACCTAGGACACTGCCCCGGTCCACCCTTACCCCACTGTTTTGTATACTCCCTTAAAGGCAAGCAGCCACACCTAAATTGATGAAACAATTTGCGGTCCAGGGGCTTAGTTATTGCATCCCAATAATTTTCAAAGCTGGAGACATCTTTCATAGCAAGAAATATGCCAGTGAGGTTTGTATCTGTCTGTCCAGTATGTCTTATATTCGCCACCCAATCCCAATATTGTAGCTTTAAATCCTTTTGGCGGGAAAAGTTGCAGTGTCAGGGTTTACCCAAAGTTCCTCATATCCCATAGCACATAGGGTGGTTCTTAGGACCTTGAACCAACCAATGTTTGAGGAGCCAGGAAGATCCCTAACCTCTAAACACGTTCTCGCATAGAGCTGAAGTTCGGGCGTAGTCCAAAGGCGACGCCAGAATGCTATTGGGCGCTGTCTAGCCATGTCCTCCACCGGCTGACGCCCAAGATCATACAAAAGTGGAAGCCGAGGTGTGGATTGTGGAAGGCCAATGGCCTGCCTTAGGAATTTTATTTTGGGCAACTTTTAAAGAATCAAGGTTGCTATGACCCCAAAGCTCCGCTCCGTACAGGATAGATGGTAAAACTTTCATACCATAAATTTTTATTAAGGGGGACATGGGCCTAGAACTGGAGCTTTTATGTTCTTTAAGCAAGGCTCCTCCAATCTGCATATGCTTAAATGTCATTAGGTTAACCTGGTGAGCCCAGCTGAGAGTCTCACTAAACGCAACTCAGAGGTAGGTAAACAACTTAGTCTGTTCCAGAGGTGTACCTCCCATAGTAACCCTAGCTGTGTTAGATGAGTGCCCTCTTAGTACCATAAGTGTTGTTTTAGATACATTTACCTCTAACTCATGCTCGCAGCAAAACAGTTCAAACCTTGACAGAGCCTGCTGAAGGCCCTGTCTGGTCTTAGATATTAAAAGAGTGTCGTCTGGGAACATGAGGAGTGGGATTTTCAATCCAGCCAGGGTAGGGGCATCAGTATGCTGATTGGTAAAACATTGAGTAACCCCATTTATGTACAAAGAGAACAGGGTGGGTGCTAAAACGCACCCTTGCCTTACACCTTTAGCAACTGGAAATTTTTCTGTTACCTCCCCTGGTTTACCCCACCGTACTTGGGCGTATGTGTGGGCATGAAGGTTAACCAGTAGGCGTAGAAGAGGAGCTGGCATACCCAGCTTCGCTAGACAGTCCCACAACTTGGCCCTTGGGACAAGGTCAAATGCGGACCTTAAGTCCACAAAAGCTGCAGAAAGATTTCCTTTTCCTATGGTAACAGTCTTCCAATAAAGCCCTGATCCAGAGTACTCACATGTGGCCGAAAGCCAGCCTGGAGTGGAGATAGAATGTTAAACTCATCAATCCATTCTTGAATCCTGCCAAGAACAAGGCGGGCTATGATTTTTTGAACCGCATCAATTAGGCTGATCGGCCGGTAGTTGGAGGGAACTGATCGGTCGTCTTTCTTATAAATAGGCAGGATTTCAGCCCCAAACCAAGATTCGGAGACCTCAGCACCTGAGGCTAAAGCATTTGCCAAATGGACTAAGTAGGGGACCCAAAGGTCCTGATCCTGTTGGAATAAGTCGACAGGAATGCAATCCGGACCGGGTGCCTTGCCCCCAGGAATGGCTTTCAGGATATGTTTAACTTCACAGCTTGTAAATTAAAGTGGGGGGCTAGAGATGATATTTGGAATGTGATCCTGCGTATTACTACAGTTCTTAAATTGTTCCTCAAAGAAACATACCCACTGGGATTGACCAACCGAGGCGGGGTTTGGACGATCTTACTGTGATTTGCCCTATTTTAGTAGGTGCCAAATCTGGCACATGTTCCGGGAGCTACATGCTTCAGTTAGCGTCGCCCACCGTTCCTCATCCCAGTTGGTCTTAGCATTATGCCCTGCATTTTTATAAGCCTTCCTACAATCCTTTATTAGGCTATGATTTTTTAGCTTTATTAATTTAAACAAATCCCCATGAGTTCGACGACAGTCCTCATCAAACCAGGATAAAGTTTTCTGTTTACCCCTCCTGCCCTGCTTGGAAATGGTTTTGACAAATAGTTTTTTTAACTCTAAAAATAAATTGGTATGGGTCTTGGTGATTTTTACATTAATATCATCCTGAGACACACAACAAAGGATTTCTTCCAGGGAGTTTAAAACCAGGGTTCTAATCTCCTCGCATGCCTCAACATCAACAGAGACTTTTGGCCACCGCAACCTTCTCATGTCATTACTAAGGACAACTTCATTCTGAACAACATTCGGGCAACAGCTCTCTAGCCCCAAAAAACTGTGATCCCTTAGTTCCATCACAAGCGGATCGTGATCACTTTCGGGTCTGGTCGAGACCACCATATCCTCTACTGAGGCCCACATCTTAACGTCAACCAAGATGTAGTCTATACGGCTATTGTATCTGCTATTACAAAAAGTGTGTCTACCTATCCTATTGGATTGCACTCTACCATTAAGTGCACGCAGACCGCACTAGTAATGAATGAGTACTTTATTGTATAGTTAATTAAAACCATTACAAAGATACAAATATGATAATATGCTCAAAACACACTGAGAATTTACACTAATGTGAAATGATAAAAGTTAAAATTGGGGTGTCTATCTGGAGTAAAAAATAACAATTCCAAGTTCAAGGTTTTGCCAATGTTCTTTGCTTTTTCTCAAAATACTCAATAAATTTGATTGATCTACAAATGAATTGCGGGTCTGCGGTGCATAATGTTTGTATAATCGCAGACCTACAGGTACGTATTCCAAACTGCTTAAACTTGGCTTTCAACCAGTTCCGACGTTCCTGTATGAGAGCCGGGCAGATGCAAATCAGGTGAATAAAGTCTTGTCTTGCTGCACCGCATAGCCCGCACCCTTCACTTTCTTGGGACTTCCACTTAGGATGCTCGGCATTGGTTGGCAAACAACCCAACCTTATATTAAGATGTTTGCGTTTGATATAAGGCGAAAAGGCCAGGTCCAGGAAGTGCGCCGGCACTAGTTTTTTGTATGATTGAATAGTCATCCAGGCATGTGATCGGAGACTGAAAGCTATTTTGTCGTCCAACAATGAGTGTTTAATGGCTGCTTTCCTGACCACCTGTTTGAATTGAGATACTTGGAGCTTGGATTCCCATAGTCCAGCCAGATGTGTTAATTCCATTGACATTTTATGGTACTTGGCATAGTTTGAGTGTGGACATTTAATGATGGTTTCCCACATAGCACGATAGATCATGATCTCTTGGTGCATCCAGACATTGTACCAGAATGTTATGGTCTCATACTTCCTCAGTAGCACTTGAGATTTCAGGCCAAGTTCCAGTCTAACCTGGGCCGGGGATGCTTTACTTGGTAGCACGAAGACTCGTTTGTAAATTTTCATTTGCACTGTATCCAAAAGTTGTGCACTCTTGCCATGGTGCAATATGCTCCCGTAGGCTATCGTTGGTATAAGTTTAGCTTTCATTATTGTTAACAATGGCAAAACCAAAAAACCTTTGAGTTCGGTAGCTAAGCTCATAAAGGCGTGCATTAGGGCCATGCCCTTCTTTTCCATGCTGTTGAATTGTGCCTGGAAATTGAGACGCTTATCCAATAGTATCCCGAGATACTGTAACTTCCAACTGCTTCCAGTTTGACATTGTCTATGGTAAAGGTTGGTGCTGGTTAATGACGTTGGGTTATGACCATGGTTTTTGTTTTCGCGCTGTTTATTTCTATCATGTTCTGTTTTGTGTAGCAGGTCAGCTCCTGTAGTAGTCGGCGCAGGCCTATTTGAGTCTGGCTTAACAGGAACACATCATCGGCGTAGGATAGGTGTGTTACACGAAGCGTGTCCAGCAGAGGAGGATGAGCATTGATCAGATCGAGCCTTGGTGGTAGGTCGGCCATAAATAAATTGAAGAGGTGGGGAGCCAACACACAACCTTGCTTCAACCCATCAAAGGTGTGTATCTTCCTGGTTAGCCTTTGCCCATTATTGATTTTTACCTGCATCCAGGTGTTACTATACAGGTCGATGATTGGCATTAGGATTGACTCCGGCAGACCCTGCTTTTTCAATTTGGCCCATAGCAGATTCCTATTAACACGATCAAATGCCGCTTTAAAGTCGACAAAACAGGTGTATAGTTCCCGGTGGTTAAGTAGATTGCTTTCGCCAATCATGCTCAGCGCCATTGCATTAGCCATTGTACCAGTTACGCGACGAAACCCTGTTTGATTTAACGGGATCTTGCTGTTCTTGTCCGACCACTGTATTAGATCGGCTAGCACCAGGGATGCATAGTATTTTGCCTCTGCATGAATCAGAGCAATGAAGCGGTAATTTGTTGGATTTTTGCGATCACCGCCTTTATAGATGGGGTTGATGATGGCACCCCTCCAACTTTCCGGGGCCCGACCAGAATTGCTAATTGATCGGAATAGAAGATTAAATTTGCTTGCCCGAAATTCAGGGTCCTCTTTATAGATCGCCTGCAGGATGCCATTTGGCCCCGGTGCACTCTCTTGCTTGCCTTTCTTAATTATAGAACATATTCGTTGAACGTCAGCTGACCAGGTTGATTGGTCCAAACCCTCCATGCAGTAGAGCATGACATTGGGACTGGAAAAGAATTTGCATTCCTTGATCCTGCCTCTTGTAATTTCAGGTGCTGTTGTACCCATCGTGGCCTGGAGCTCCACTGGTTTTACCGCAAATGTGTCAATTATGTGTTGGACCCAGATGTTCTCCGGGACGCATGTCATGCTTGTGGGTTGTGCTGTTCTATTGATTGCATTGATTTGCATCCAGAACGCCCTGGAGTCTGCTTTTTTAGTATTAAGCATCAGTTTGGCCCAGAAGTCATCGTGTTTTTTCCTTTTTTCCATCCATACTAGCTTTTTGTACTCTTTCCTAATTAACCAAACTTCTTGCCAGGTACTTTGCTTTGTTCTTGAACCTTGTACCCGTCTTGTAAGCTTTTGAAGATGTTTTTTCATAGCAAGAGTAGTTATTGAGAATTTGGTTTTGGTCATGGAACTGCTCTGCCTCCTGGCCTTGCTGCTTGATTTTGGCAATCATTCCAGGAAGTTAGCCCAGGTTTCTGCACAAAGATCATTGTCAACCTTGACCGTTTGTAATAGGTTCTTGGCATCCAACGCTATTTGGGATAGTGTTTTGCTTGTCCACTTAAGCCGCTTCAGGTTGAAGGTTGATAATTGTCCTGGTATTTTTGGAGCCATTGTATACCTAGGGGAGTTTAATTTCATTTCAATATGTTGCATGGAATGATCACTGTCTAGAGTGCTGATTATTTGAAATTTTTTGACTAGGTTCAATAAGGATTCAAAAAAGGGGGTGGTGATGAACAGAGTGTCTGAATTAAGCAGACCACTCTTACCCAGTCCAAAGATCAGGGCTTGATCCATCACCGTTATTTATCTCACTGCACCATCCCAGCTCAGAACCTGGCTATATGCAAATCAGTCTGTCCCTGGCCCAGTGCATCATGGGAACAGGGCAGACTAAACTACCAAGCCAATTCTTCACCAGAAAGGAGACAAGCTACCGGGGACCGGTTTCTGGCATTTCAGCCGTCTTCGGCCCGGCTTGCTTGAATCCTGATGGTGCAGTGAGAAAGGGACTCATGTCTGAGTATACCCTGCCACACCTATAGTGGCCAAAAACGATTCAAAAAAGGGGGGGTGATGAACAGAGTGTCTGAATTAAGCAGACCACTCTTACCCAGTCCAAAGATCAGGGCTTGATCCATCACCGTTATTTATCTCACTGCACCATCCCAGCTCAGAACCTGGCTATATGCAAATCAGTCTGTCCCTGGCCCAGTGCATCATGGGAACAGGGCAGACTAAACTACCAAGCCAATTCTTCACCAGAAAGGAGACAAGCTACCGGGGACCGGTTTCTGGCATTTCAGCCGTCTTCGGCCCGGCTTGCTTGACTCCTGATGGTGCAGTGAGAAAGGGACTCATGTCTGAGTATACCCTGCCACACCTATAGTGGCCAAAAACGATTCAAAAAAGGGGGTGGTGATGAACAGAGTGTCTGAATTAAGCAGACCACTCTTACCCAGTCCAAAGATCAGGGCTTGATCCATCACCGTTATTTATCTCACTGCACCATCCCAGCTCAGAACCTGGCTATATGCAAATCAGTCTGTCCCTGGCCCAGTGCATCATGGGAACAGGGCAGACTAAACTACCAAGCCAATTCTTCACCAGAAAGGAGACAAGCTACCAGGGACCGGTTTCTGGCATTTCAGCCGTCTTCGGCCCGGCTTGCTTGAATCCTGATGGTGCAGTGAGAAAGGGACTCATGTCTGAGTATACCCTGCCACACCTATAGTGGCCAAAAACAATTCAAAAAAGGGGGTGGTGATGAACAGAGTGTCTGAATTAAGCAGACCACTCTTACCCAGTCCAAAGATCAGGGCTTGATCCATCACCGTTATTTATCTCACTGCACCATCCCAGCTCAGAACCTGGCTATATGCAAATCAGTCTGTCCCTGGCCCAGTGCATCATGGGAACAGGGCAGACTAAACTACCAAGCCAATTCTTCACCAGAAAGGAGACAAGCTACCGGGGACCAGTTTCTGGCATTTCAGCCATCTTCGGCCCGGCTTGCTTGATTCCTGATGGTGCAGTGAGAAAGGGACTCATGTCTGAGTATACCCTGCCACACCTATAGTGGCCAAAAACGATTCAAAAAAGGGGGGTGGTGATGAACAGAGTGTCTGAATTAAGCAGACCACTCTTACCCAGTCCAAAGATCAGGGCTTGATCCATCACCGTTATTTATCTCACTGCACCATCCCAGCTCAGAACCTGGCTATATGCAAACCAGTCTGTCCCTGGCCCAGTGCATCATGGGAACAGGGCAGACTAAACTACCAAGCCAATTCTTCACCAGAAAGGAGACAAGCTACCGGGGACCGGTTTCTGGCATTTCAGCCGTCTTCGGCCCGGCTTGCTTGAATCCTGATGGTGCAGTGAGAAAGGGACTCATGTCTGAGTATACCCTGCCACACCTATAGTGGCCAAAAACGATTCAAAAAAGGGTTTGGTGATGAACAGAGTGTCTGAATTAAGCAGACCACTCTTACCCAGTCCAAAGATCAGGGCTTGATCCATCACCGTTATTTATCTCACTGCACCATCCCAGCTCAGAACCTGGCTATATGCAAATCAGTCTGTCCCTGGCCCAGTGCATCATGGGAACAGGGCAGACTAAACTACCAAGCCAATTCTTCACCAGAAAGGAGACAAGCTACCGGGGACCGGTTTCTGGCATTTCAGCCGTCTTCGGCCCGGCTTGCTTGAATCCTGATGGTGCAGTGAGAAAGGGACTCATGTCTGAGTATACCCTGCCACACCTATAGTGGCCAAAAACGATTCAAAAAAGGGGGTGGTGATGAACAGAGTGTCTGAATTAAGCAGACCACTCTTACCCAGTCCAAAGATCAGGGCTTGATCCATCACCGTTATTTATCTCACTGCACCATCCCAGCTCAGAACCTGGCTATATGCAAATCAGTCTGTCCCTGGCCCAGTGCATCATGGGAACAGGGCAGACTAAACTACCAAGCCAATTCTTCACCAGAAAGGAGACAAGCTACCGGGGACCGGTTTCTGGCATTTCAGCCGTCTTCGGCCCGGCTTGCTTGAATCCTGATGGTGCAGTGAGAAAGGGACTCATGTCTGAGTATACCCTGCCACACCTATAGTGGCCAAAAACGATTCAAAAAAGGGGGTGGTGATGAACAGAGTGTCTGAATTAAGCAGACCACTCTTACCCAGTCCAAAGATCAGGGCTTGATCCATCACCGTTATTTATCTCACTGCACCATCCCAGCTCAGAACCTGGCTATATGCAAATCAGTCTGTCCCTGGCCCAGTGCATCATGGGAACAGGGCAGACTAAACTACCAAGCCAATTCTTCACCAGAAAGGAGACAAGCTACCGGGGACCGGTTTCTGGCATTTCAGCCGTCTTCGGCCCGGCTTGCTTGAATCCTGATGGTGCAGTGAGAAAGGGACTCATGTCTGAGTATACCCAGCCACACCTATAGTGGCCAAAAACGATTCAAAAAAGGGGGGTGGTGATGAACAGAGTGTCTGAATTAAGCAGACCACTCTTACCCAGTCCAAAGATCAGGGCTTGATCCATCACCGTTATTTATCTCACTGCACCATCCCAGCTCAGAACCTGGCTATATGCAAACCAGTCTGTCCCTGGCCCAGTGCATCATGGGAACAGGGCAGACTAAACTACCAAGCCAATTCTTCACCAGAAAGGAGACAAGCTACCGGGGACCGGTTTCTGGCATTTCAGCCGTCTTCGGCCCGGCTTGCTTGAATCCTGATGGTGCAGTGAGAAAGGGACTCATGTCTGAGTATACCCTGCCACACCTATAGTGGCCAAAAACAATTCAAAAAAGGGGGTGGTGATGAACAGAGTGTCTGAATTAAGCAGACCACTCTTACCCAGTCCAAAGATCAGGGCTTGATCCATCACCGTTATTTATCTCACTGCACCATCCCAGCTCAGAACCTGGCTATATGCAAATCAGTCTGTCCCTGGCCCAGTGCATCATGGGAACAGGGCAGACTAAACTACCAAGCCAATTCTTCACCAGAAAGGAGACAAGCTACCGGGGACCGGTTTCTGGCATTTCAGCCGTCTTCGGCCCGCCTTGCTTGAATCCTGATGGTGCAGTGAGAAAGGGACTCATGTCTGAGTATATCCTGCCACACCTATAGTGGCCAAAAACGATTCAAAAAAGGGGGTGGTGATGAACAGAGTGTCTGAATTAAGCAGACCACTCTTACCCAGTCCAAAGATCAGGGCTTGATCCATCACCGTTATTTATCTCACTGCACCATCCCAGCTCAGAACCTGGCTATATGCAAATCAGTCTGTCCCTGGCCCAGTGCATCATGGGAACAGGGCAGACTAAACTACCAAGCCAATTCTTCACCAGAAAGGAGACAAGCTACCGGGGACCGGTTTCTGGCATTTCAGCCGTCTTCGGCCCGGCTTGCTTGAATCCTGATGGTGCAGTGAGAAAGGGACTCATGTCTGAGTATACCCTGCCACACCTATAGTGGCCAAAAACGATTCAAAAAAGGGGGTGATGATGAACAGAGTGTCTGAATTAAGCAGACCACTCTTACCCAGTCCAAAGATCAGGGCTTGATCCATCACCGTTATTTATCTCACTGCACCATCCCAGCTCAGAACCTGGCTATATGCAAATCAGTCTGTCCCTGGCCCAGTGCATCATGGGAACAGGGCAGACTAAACTACCAAGCCAATTCTTCACCAGAAAGGAGACAAGCTACCGGGGACCGGTTTCTGGCATTTCAGCCGTCTTCGGCCCGGCTTGCTTGAATCCTGATGGTGCAGTGAGAAAGGGACTCATGTCTGAGTATACCCTGCCACACCTATAGTGGCCAAAAACGATTCAAAAAAGGGGGTGGTGATGAACAGAGTGTCTGAATTAAGCAGACCACTCTTACCCAGTCCAAAGATCAGGGCTTGATCCATCACCGTTATTTATCTCACTGCACCATCCCAGCTCAGAACCTGGCTATATGCAAATCAGTCTGTCCCTGGCCCAGTGCATCATGGGAACAGGGCAGACTAAACTACCAAGCCAATTCTTCACCAGAAAGGAGACAAGCTACCGGGGACCGGTTTCTGGCATTTCAGCCGTCTTCGGCCCGGCTTGCTTGAATCCTGATGGTGCAGTGAGAAAGGGACTCATGTCTGAGTATACCCTGCCACACCTATAGTGGCCAAAAACGATTCAAAAAAGGGGGGTGGTGATGAACAGAGTGTCTGAATTAAGCAGACCACTCTTACCCAGTCCAAAGATCAGGGCTTGATCCATCACCGTTATTTATCTCACTGCACCATCCCAGCTCAGAACCTGGCTATATGCAAACCAGTCTGTCCCTGGCCCAGTGCATCATGGGAACAGGGCAGACTAAACTACCAAGCCAATTCTTCACCAGAAAGGAGACAAGCTACCGGGGACCGGTTTCTGGCATTTCAGCCGTCTTCGGCCCGGCTTGCTTGAATCCTGATGGTGCAGTGAGAAAGGGACTCATGTCTGAGTATACCCTGCCACACCTATAGTGGCCAAAAACGATTCAAAAAAGGGGGTGGTGATGAACAGAGTGTCTGAATTAAGCAGACCACTCTTACCCAGTCCAAAGATCAGGGCTTGATCCATCACCGTTATTTATCTCACTGCACCATCCCAGCTCAGAACCTGGCTATATGCAAATCAGTCTGTCCCTGGCCCAGTGCATCATGGGAACAGGGCAGACTAAACTACTAAGCCAATTCTTCACCAGAAAGGAGACAAGCTACCGGGGACCGGTTTCTGGCATTTCAGCCGTCTTCGGCCCGCCTTGCTTGAATCCTGATGGTGCAGTGAGAAAGGGACTCATGTCTGAGTATACCCTGCCACACCTATAGTGGCCAAAAACGATTCAAAAAAGGGGGTGGTGATGAACAGAGTGTCTGAATTAAGCAGACCACTCTTACCCAGTCCAAAGATCAGGGCTTGATCCATCACCGTTATTTATCTCACTGCACCATCCCAGCTCAGAACCTGGCTATATGCAAATCAGTCTGTCCCTGGCCCAGTGCATCATGGGAACAGGGCAGACTAAACTACCAAGCCAATTCTTCACCAGAAAGGAGACAAGCTACCGGGGACCGGTTTCTGGCATTTCAGCCGTCTTCGGCCCGGCTTGCTTGAATCCTGATGGTGCAGTGAGAAAGGGACTCATGTCTGAGTATACCCTGCCACACCTATAGTGGCCAAAAACGATTCAAAAAAGGGGGTGATGATGAACAGAGTGTCTGAATTAAGCAGACCACTCTTACCCAGTCCAAAGATCAGGGCTTGATCCATCACCGTTATTTATCTCACTGCACCATCCCAGCTCAGAACCTGGCTATATGCAAATCAGTCTGTCCCTGGCCCAGTGCATCATGGGAACAGGGCAGACTAAACTACCAAGCCAATTCTTCACCAGAAAGGAGACAAGCTACCGGGGACCGGGTCTGGCATTTCAGCCGTCTTCGGCCCGGCTTGCTTGAATCCTGATGGTGCAGTGAGAAAGGGACTCATGTCTGAGTATACCCTGCCACACCTATAGTGGCCAAAAACGATTCAAAAAAGGGGGTGGTGATGAACAGAGTGTCTGAATTAAGCAGACCACTCTTACCCAGTCCAAAGATCAGGGCTTGATCCATCACCGTTATTTATCTCACTGCACCATCCCAGCTCAGAACCTGGCTATATGCAAATCAGTCTGTCCCTGGCCCAGTGCATCATGGGAACAGGGCAGACTAAACTACCAAGCCAATTCTTCACCAGAAAGGAGACAAGCTACCGGGGACCGGTTTCTGGCATTTCAGCCGTCTTCGGCCCGGCTTGCTTAAATCCTGATGGTGCAGTGAGAAAGGGACTCATGTCTGAGTATACCCTGCCACACCTATAGTGGCCAAAAACGATTCAAAAAAGGGGGTGGTGATGAACAGAGTGTCTGAATTAAGCAGACCACTCTTACCCAGTCCAAAGATCAGGGCTTGATCCATCACCATTATTTATCTCACTGCACCATCCCAGCTCAGAACCTGGCTATATGCAAATCAGTCTGTCCCTGGCCCAGTGCATCATGGGAACAGGGCAGACTAAACTACCAAGCCAATTCTTCACCAGAAAGGAGACAAGCTACCGGGGACCGGTTTCTGGCATTTCAGCCGTCTTCGGCCCGGCTTGCTTGAATCCTGATGGTGCAGTGAGAAAGGGACTCATGTCTGAGTATACCCTGCCACACCTATAGTGGACAAAAACGATTCAAAAAAGGGGGTGGTGATGAACAGAGTGTCTGAATTAAGCAGACCACTCTTACCCAGTCCAAAGATCAGGGCTTGATCCATCACCGTTATTTATCTCACTGCACCATCCCAGCTCAGAACCTGGCTATATGCAAATCAGTCTGTCCCTGGCCCAGTGCATCATGGGAACAGGGCAGACTAACTACCAAGCCAATTCTTCACCAGAAAGGAGACAAGCTACCGGGGACCGGTTTCTGGCATTTCAGCCGTCTTCGGCCCGGCTTGCTTGAATCCTGATGGTGCAGTGAGAAAGGGACTCATGTCTGAGTATACCCTGCCACACCTATAGTGGCCAAAAACAATTCAAAAAAGGGGGTGGTGATGAACAGAGTGTCTGAATTAAGCAGACCACTCTTACCCAGTCCAAAGATCAGGGCTTGATCCATCACCGTTATTTATCTCACTGCACCATCCCAGCTCAGAACTTGGCTATATGCAAATCAGTCTGTCCCTGGCCCAGTGCATCATGGGAACAGGGCAGACTAAACTACCAAGCCAATTCTTCACCAGAAAGGAGACAAGCTACCGGGGACCGGTTTCTGGCATTTCAGCCGTCTTCGGCCCGGCTTGCTTGAATCCTGATGGTGCAGTGAGAAAGGGACTCATGTCTGAGTATACCCTGCCACACCTATAGTGGCCAAAAACGATTCAAAAAAGGGGGTGGTGATGAACAGAGTGTCTGAATTAAGCAGACCACTCTTACCCAGTCCAAAGATCAGGGCTTGATCCATCACCGTTATTTATCTCACTGCACCATCCCAGCTCAGAACCTGGCTATATGCAAATCAGTCTGTCCCTGGCCCAGTGCATCATGGGAACAGGGCAGACTAAACTACCAAGCCAATTCTTCACCAGAAAGGAGACAAGCTACCGGGGACCGGTTTCTGGCATTTCAGCCGTCTTCGGCCCGGCTTGCTTGAATCCTGATGGTGCAGTGAGAAAGGGACTCATGTCTGAGTATACCCTGCCACACCTATAGTGGCCAAAAACGATTCAAAAAAGGGGGTGGTGATGAACAGAGTGTCTGAATTAAGCAGACCACTCTTACCCAGTCCAAAGATCAGGGCTTGATCCATCACCGTTATTTATCTCACTGCACCATCCCAGCTCAGAACCTGGCTATATGCAAATCAGTCTGTCCCTGGCCCAGTGCATCATGGGAACAGGGCAGACTAAACTACCAAGCCAATTCTTCACCAGAAAGGAGACAAGCTACCGGGGACCGGTTTCTGGCATTTCAGCCGTCTTCGGCCCGGCTTGCTTGAATCCTGATGGTGCAGTGAGAAAGGGACTCATGTCTGAGTATACCCTGCCACACCTATAGTGGCCAAAAACGATTCAAAAAAGGGGGTGGTAATGAACAGAGTGTCTGAATTAAGCAGACCACTCTTACCCAGTCCAAAGATCAGGGCTTGATCCATCACCGTTATTTATCTCACTGCACCATCCCAGCTCAGAACCTGGCTATATGCAAATCAGTCTGTCCCTGGCCCAGTGCATCATGGGAACAGGGCAGACTAAACTACCAAGCCAATTCTTCACCAGAAAGGAGACAAGCTACCGGGGACCGGTTTCTGGCATTTCAGCCGTCTTCGGCCCGGCTTGCTTGAATCCTGATGGTGCAGTGAGAAAGGGACTCATGTCTGAGTATACCCTGCCACAACTATAGTGGCCAAAAAAGATTCAAAAAAGGGGGTGGTGATGAACAGAGTGAACCCACGGCAGCACTTCCGTTCGACTGTCGATGCTAAGACAGGAACAAGGTAAACGCCGAGCGGGCCCCCCGCGACATTAGGACTATTTCCCTTCTGTTTTAATCTCCCGCCCCTAATGGCTTTTCATCTCACTCAACAGTTGAGATCGTTGACCCACACAAATCAAGGAGCAACTACCCGTAACCTCACGGCAACACTCCTTTTGTTAAGGTAATTGCAAATATTCCCGCATTTGGTAATTTCAACATCCCACTAAGCCTGAATGATTATAGTTCAATTCCCGTTTTTCAGGCACTCCTAACCTTTCGCTACGGACAATACCCCTCACGCCCTAAAGCGCCTGATCAAGCCATAGCGCCCGACCAAGCCAACCCCTGCACCTTGGCAGGTTAGTGGACCTCCTAAATCCTCACTGCGGCCGCAATTTCTTGCATGATTCCGGCATGTTTACCAATCGCCAACACCCCGCGCGAACCACTAGCACGAGCCAATAATGTATGCCTAAGGAAATGCCACTGATTTCACGGACATTAATGGCCCTAATTCATTCTTGACCACATGCATGGATGAAGCCACATATGTTATGTTATGTTAGGTGAAACTTCTTAAGCGCACTAACACCAGAGGTTTCTTGGCGCTAACTGACAGAACAATTGAAACTTCCGTTGACTTCACGCGTCTTCGCTCGGTTAGCTGGTCTTTTAATCCGGAATTCTCTCACCAACTCACTGCGCCGTCCACACGCATGCATGAAGTCACATTGTGTACCTTCCACTGACTTTGCGCGTCTTCGCTCTACTAGCTGGTCTTGTAGTTCAAAAAGTTGCACACCTATTCACTGCGTCGTATCCATTCAATCGCTTTTCACTATTGTCACGTAATTGCTCCAAAAATATGCGATCAAACCAACCGAATTACTATGATGCATCTCATGTTGAATTCTCTTCACTAATTCACTGCACCGTTTTTAGCTGCCTGGCTTCATTACTTTCACTCAGTTGATTTTTAAACTGTACATAGGTGTACAACCGGTTCAATTATAAGATGATGTAGCCTTTACTGAACCACAAGTTGCCCCACAAATGCATGCCAACACTGCGTGCACTCCAAATCAACTGTATATGGACTCTGATTAATGGTGGCTGGACAGCCACACTTTGACCTCGCTACTGTCAATTGTTGTCTTATTCCCACCTATTCAGGCGGATGCCTGATGCTGTTCTTTTATTTTTCTCCCTCTTTACTTCTACAGGCGTTCTTACTGGAAACAGGCAGTGATTAATACAGTCCTGATGATGATCCCGGTTCATTAGGAGCCAAGGGATCGAAATGTTGACGGTTAAAAAACAGTGTTGCTGAAATTCAATTGTATATTACTCTGTATACACTGTTTGTCGAGACTTGCTATGACTGTTTATTAATTCGCAAGCGACAATTGGCTCCAAAACTCTCTTTGCCTGTTAAAACTTTTTCTTTCCTTAAATATAAAGGTTTTTCTACTTTTCGGGATAGGTACAGGATTGTGCCCTATCTAACTCTCTGTACATGACCATCTCTTGGTCTACCTGATTCCTTTTAAATTCAATAAATTAAATATTCCCCGCCCAGCTGGGCTGGGAAGTTGCACTATAGTACTTATCGTGGTCTATATGTTTATTCTTCCTTTTATTGCATTCCCTGAAGACCCCTGTTCTCATACCCCCAGACAACACACAACCAGACCCTGCCACTACCCACATCACACAGCCAGCCACCAAACTCACACCACCAGCCATATGCACATTACACATTTTCAAGAAACAAAAACATTCTACAACCAAACAAACATCAGCCACACAGAGACATGCATGAACAATACACACAGCCACACCTCACACTTTACACCCCTCTTCCTCCAAAACCCCATGCCTTGTCTTACCTCCTTTCCCAGTCTACCAAAGTACTTTGTATAAATGCCTTTGACCTCTTCCCAGCCACAGCTGCCAGCCCCCTCACAAAGTCAGAGGGTCTTATTTCCCACCCCAAACTACCCCTTCCATTTCAAAATCCACCCCACAAAACCTGCCTCCTCCTACACCGATCACTACCCCAGCCAAGACAAAAGGCCATAAAAAATGCCAGCAATCAAGAAACCAACCCACCCCTCCCTAAAAACTAAGCACCCTTTCCCAACCCAACCCAGATTTTCTAAGTGAAAAAAGCTCTACAAGACCTGCTCCTCCCTGCCCCCCCATAAACCCAGGACTGCCCTTCTTGGTTACAAGATCTCACGCATGGTGAAACCCAGCCCTTCCCACCCAGAGACAAGGCCATCCACAGATTAACCCAGCCCTCCCAATTCTGAGCTTGCCCTCCTGCACACAAACCCAGCCCTCCCAGTCCTGTGCCCAGTGCTCTGAAGGACAAACATAGCATTCCCAATTCCAAACCCAGCCCACCCAAATAACATCATTGAGGTGCCTAAACTGCTTATTAGTTGCCCCTTCCCCCACCCAAATAACATCATTGAGGTTCCTAGACTGCCCATTAGTTGCCCCTTCCAGATAAGGTTTCCCTGGTAGTGTTGTGGAATGCATGTTTGGCGGCACAGCATTTTGCTGGCCCACAGACTCATACTTGGACTGGCCATTGGCATTTGTTTTTGTTTTTTGTTTTTTTCAAGAAGTCTTTATTCGATAATTGAATCATAAAATACATGCAACACAATTTACAAATCTCTCAAATACATGTACATTTCACATAATAAAAGGGAAATATGAAATGGTCAAAGACCAATTTGAATCAAGTACAATACTTCATTGAAAGTCATTAAAAGTTAAAATAGACCTTAGTCTAATAACCTTGATGGACCTGGCAAATTTTGCAGAGACACGATTATACATGATCAATAGCAATTCTGTAAATGAGGGCTATAGCCTAAGACGAGTTAATAAATCTGGTTCTAAGGGTCCAGGCCCAACCTAGATATTTCGCTACTCTGGTTACAATTAGGGGTGATGGGTCAGACTTTAACAATCTTCTGGCAACTACTGCTGAACGAATACCCAGATTCCTACAAACTGGTCTTAGCCACTTAGCTCGAGGGGCAGTATACAAGGGGCAGACAAAAAGGAAATGATCAACACTTTCGTCCTGTCCTGAGCACCTAGGACACTGCCCCGGTCGACCCTTACCCCACTGTTTTGTATACTCCCTTAAAGGCAAGCAGCCACACCTAAATTGATGAAACAATTTGCGGTCCAGGGGCTTAGTTATTGCATCCCAATAATTTTCAAAGCTGGAGACATCTTTCATAGCAAGAAATATGCCAGTGAGGTTTGTATCTGTCTGTCCAGTATGTCTTATATTCACCACCCAATCCCAATATTGTAGCTTTAAATCCTTTTGGCGGGAAAAGTTGCAGTGTCAGGGTTTACCCAAAGTTCCTCATATCCCATAGCACATAGGGTGGTTCTTAGGACCTTGAACCAACCAATGTTTGAGGAGCCAGGAAGATCCCTAACCTCTAAACACGTTCTCGCATAGAGCTGAAGTTCGGGCGTAGTCCAAAGGCGACGCCAGAATGCTATTGGGCGCTGTCTAGCCATGTCCTCCACCGGCTGACGCCCAAGATCATACAAAAGTGGAAGCCGAGGTGTGGATTGTGGAAGGCCAATGGCCTGCCTTAGGAATTTTATTTTGGGCAACTTTTAAAGAATCAAGGTTGCTATGACCCCAAAGCTCCGCTCCGTACAGGATAGATGGTAAAACTTTCATACCATAAATTGTTATTAAGGGGGACATGGGCCTAGAACTGGAGCTTTTATGTTCTTTAAGCAAGGCTCCTCCAATCTGCATATGCTTAAATGTCATTAGGTTAACCTGGTGAGCCCAGCTGAGAGTCTCACTAAACGCAACTCAGAGGTAGGTAAACAACTTAGTCTGTTCCAGAGGTGTACCTCCCATAGTAACCCTAGCTGTGTTAGATGAGTGCCCTCTTAGTACCATAAGTGTTGTTTTAGATACATTTACCTCTAACTCATGCTCGCAGCAAAACAGTTCAAACCTTGACAGAGCCTGCTGAAGGCCCTGTCTGGTCTTAGATATTAAAAGAGTGTCGTCTGGGAACATGAGGAGTGGGATTTTCAATCCAGCCAGGGTAGGGGCATCAGTATGCTGATTGGTAAAACATTGAGTAACCCCATTTATGTACAAAGAGAACAGGGTGGGTGCTAAAACGCACCCTTGCCTTACACCTTTAGCAACTGGAAATTTTTCTGTTACCTCCCCTGGTTTACCCCACCGTACTTGGGCGTATGTGTGGGCATGAAGGTTAACCAGTAGGCGTAGAAGAGGAGCTGGCATACCCAGCTTCGCTAGACAGTCCCACAACTTGGCCCTTGGGACAAGGTCAAATGCGGACCTTAAGTCCACAAAAGCTGCAGAAAGATTTCCTTTTCCTATGGTAACAGTCTTCCAATAAAGCCCTGATCCAGAGTACTCACATGTGGCCGAAAGCCAGCCTGGAGTGGAGATAGAATGTTAAACTCATCAATCCATTCTTGAATCCTGCCAAGAACAAGGCGGGCTATGATTTTTTGAACCGCATCAATTAGGCTGATCGGCCGGTAGTTGGAGGGAACTGATCGGTCGTCTTTCTTATAAATAGGCAGGATTTCAGCCCCAAACCAAGATTCGGGGACCTCAGCACCTGAGGCTAAAGCATTTGCCAAATGGACTAAGTAGGGGACCCAAAGGTCCTGATCCTGTTGGAATAAGTCGACAGGAATGCAATCCGGACCGGGTGCCTTGCCCCCAGGAATGGCTTTCAGGATATGTTTAACTTCACAGCTTGTAAATTTAAGTGGGGGGCTAGAGATGATATTTGGAATGTGATCCTGCGTATTACTACAGTTCTTAAATTGTTCCTCAAAGAAACATACCCACTGGGATTGACCAACCGAGGCGGGGTTTGGACGATCTTACTGTGATTTGCCCTATTTTAGTAGGTGCCAAAACTGGCACATGTTCCGGGAGCTACATGCTTCAGTTAGCGTCGCCCACCGTTCCTCATCCCAGTTGGTCTTAGCATTATGCCTTGCATTTTTATAAGCCTTCCTACAATCCTTTATTAGGCTATGATTTTTTAGCTTTATTAATTTAAACAAATCCCCATGAGTTCGACGACAGTCCTCATCAAACCAGGATAAAGTTTTCTGTTTACCCCTCCTGCCCTGCTTGGAAATGGTTTTGACAAATAGTTTTTTTAACTCTAAAAATAAATTGGTATGGGTCTTGGTGATTTTTACATTAATATCATCCTGAGACTCACAACAAAGGATTTCTTCCAGGGAGTTTAAAACCAGGGTTCTAATCTCCTCGCATGCCTCAACATCAACAGAGACTTTTGGCCACCGCAACCTTCTCATGTCATTACTAAGGACAACTTAATTCTGAACAACATTCGGGCAACAGCTCTCTAGCCCCAAAAAACTGTGATCCCTTAGTTCCATCACAAGCGGATCGTGATCACTTTCGGGTCTGGTCGAGACCACCATATCCTCTACTGAGGCCCACATCTTAACGTCAACCAAGATGTAGTCTATACGGCTATTGTATCTGCTATTACAAAAAGTGTGTCTACCTATCCTATCGGATTGCACTCTACCATTAAGTGCACGCAGACCGCACTAGTAATGAATGAGTACTTTATTGTATAGTTAATTAAAACCATTACAAAGATACAAATATGATAATATGCTCAAAACACACTGAGAATTTACACTAATGTGAAATGATAAAAGTTAAAATTGGGGTGTCTTTCTGGAGTAAAAAATAACAATTCCAAGTTCAAGGTTTTGCCAATGTTCTTTGCTTTTTCTCAAAATACTCAATAAATTTGATTGATCTACAAATGAATTGCAGGTCTGCGGTGCATAATGTTTGTATAATCGCAGACCTACAGGTACGTATTCCAAACTGCTTAAACTTGGCTTTCAACCAGTTCCGACGTTCCTGTATGAGAGCCGGGCAGATGCAAATCAGGTGAATAAAGTCTTGTCTTGCTGCACCGCATAGCCCGCACCCTTCACTTTCTTGGGACTTCCACTTAGGATGCTCGGCATTGGTTGGCAAACAACCCAACCTTATATTAAGATGTTTGCGTTTGATATAAGGCGAAAAGGCCAGGTCCAGGAAGTGCGCCGGCACTAGTTTTTTGTATGATTGAATAGTCATCCAGGCATGTGATCGGAGACTGAAAGCTATTTTGTCGTCCAACAATGAGTGTTTAATGGCTGCTTTCCTGACCACCTGTTTGAATTGAGATACTTGGAGCTTGGATTCCCATAGTCCAGCCAGATGTGTTAATTCCATTGACATTTTATGGTACTTGGCATAGTTTGAGTGTGGACATTTAATGATGGTTTCCCACATAGCACGATAGATCATGATCTCTTGGTGCATCCAGACATTGTACCAGAATGTTATGGTCTCATACTTCCTCAGTAGCACTTGAGATTTCAGGCCAAGTTCCAGTCTAACCTGGGCCGGGGATGCTTTACTTGGTAGCACGAAGACTCGTTTGTAAATTTATATTTGCACTGTATCCAAAAGTTGTGCACTCTTGCCATGGTGCAATATGCTCCCGTAGGCTATCGTTGGTATAAGTTTAGCTTTCATTATTGTTAACAATGGCAAAACCAAAAAACCTTTGAGTTCGGTAGCTAAGCTCATAAAGGCGTGCATTAGGGCCATGCCCTTCTTTTCCATGCTGTTGAATTGTGCCTGGAAATTGAGACGCTTATCCAGTAGTATCCCGAGATACTGTAACTTCCAACTGCTTCCAGTTTGACATTGTCTATGGTAAAGGTTGGTGGTGGTTGATGGCGTTGGGTTATGACCATGGTTTTTGTTTTCGCGCTGTTTATTTCTATCATGTTCTGTTTTGTGTAGCAGGTCAGCTCCTGTAGTAGTCGGCGCAGGCCTATTTGAGTCTGGCTTAACAGGACCACATCATCGGCGTAGGATAGGTGTGTTACACGAAGCGTGTCCAGCAGAGGAGGATGAGCATTGATCAGATCGAGCCTTGGTGGTAGGTCGGCCATAAATAAATTTAAGAGGTGGGGAGCCAACACACAACCTTGCTTCAACCCATCAAAGGTGTGTATCTTCCTGGTTAGCCTTTGCCCATTATTGATTTTTACCTGCATCCAGGTGTTACTATACAGGTCGATGATTGGCATTAGGATTGACTCCGGCAGACCCTGCTTTTTCAATTTGGCCCATAGCAGATTCCTATTAACACGATCAAATGCCGCTTTAAAGTCGACAAAACAGGTGTATAGTTCCCGGTGGTTAAGTAGACTGCTTTCGCCAATCATGCTCAGCGCCATTGCATTAGCCATTGTACCAGTTCCGCGACGAAACCCTGTTTGATTTAACGGGATCTTGCTGTTCTTGTCCGACCACTGTATTAGATCGGCTAGCACCAGGGATGCATAGTATTTTGCCTCTGCATGAATCAGAGCAATGAAGCGGTAATTTGTTGGATTTTTGCGATCACCGCCTTTATAGATGGGGTTGATGATGGCACCCCTCCAACTTTCCGGGGCCCGACCAGAATTGCTAATTGATCGGAATAGAAGATTAAATTTGCTTGCCCGAAATTCAGGGTCCTCTTTATAGATCGCCTGCAGGATGCCATTTGGCCCCGGTGCACTCTCTTGCTTGCCTTTCTTAATTATAGAACATATTCGTTGAACGTCAGCTGACCAGGTTGATTGGTCCAAACCCTCCATGCAGTAGAGCATGACACTGGGACTGGAAAATAATTTGCATTCCTTGATCCTGCCTCTTATAATTTCAGGTGCTGTTGTACCCATCGTGGCCTGGAGCTCCACTGGTTTTACCACAAATGTGTCAATTATGTGTTGGACCCAGATGTTCTCCGGGACGCATGTCATGCTTGTGGGTTGTGCTGTTCTATTGATTGCATTGATTTGCATCCAGAACGCCCTGGAGTCTGCTTTTTTAGTATTAAGCATCAGTTTGGCCCAGAAGTCATCGTGTTTTTTCCTTTTTTCCATCCATACTAGCTTTTTGTACTCTTTCCTAATTAACCAAACTTCTTGCCAGGTACTTTGCTTTGTTCTTGAACCTTGTACCCGTCTTGTAAGCTTTTGAAGATGTTTTTTCATAGCAAGAGTAGTTATTGAGAATTTGGTTTTGGTCATGGAACTGCTCTGCCTCCTGGCCTTGCTGCTTGATTTTGGCAATCCTTCCAGGAAGTTAGCCCAGGTTTCTGCACAAAGATCATTGTCAACCTTGACCGTTTGTAATAGGTTCTTGGCATCCAACGCTATTTGGGATAGTGTTTTGCTTGTCCACTTAAGCCGCTTCAGGTTGAAGGTTGATAATTGTCCTGGTATTTTTGGAGCCATTGTATACCTAGGGGAGTTTAATTTCATTTCAATATGTTGCATGGAATGATCACTGTCTAGAGTGCTGATTATTTGAAATTTTTTGACTAGGTTCAATAAGGATTCAAAAAAGGGGGTGGTGATGAACAGAGTGTCTGAATTAAGCAGACCACTCTTACCCAGTCCAAAGATCAGGGCTTGATCCATCACCTTTATTTATCTCACTGCACCATCCCAGCTCAGAACCTGGCTATATGCAAATCAGTCTGTCCCTGGCCCAGTGCATCATGGGAACAGGGCAGACTAAACTACCAAGCCAATTCTTCACCAGAAAGGAGACAAGCTACCGGGGACCGGTTTCTGGCATTTCAGCCGTCTTCGGCCCGGCTTGCTTGAATCCTGATGGTGCAGTGAGAAAGGGACTCATGTCTGAGTATACCCTGCCACACCTATAGTGGCCAAAAACGATTCAAAAAAGGGGGTGGTGATGAACAGAGTGTCTGAATTAAGCAGACCACTCTTACCCAGTCCAAAGATCAGGGCTTGATCCATCACCGTTATTTATCTCACTGCACCATCCCAGCTCAGAACCTGGCTATATGCAAATCAGTCTGTCCCTGGCCCAGTGCATCATGGGAACAGGGCAGACTAAACTACCAAGCCAATTCTTCACCAGAAAGGAGACAAGCTACCGGGGACCGGTTTCTGGCATTTCAGCCGTCTTCGGCCCGGCTTGCTTGAATCCTGATGGTGCAGTGAGAAAGGGACTCATGTCTGAGTATACCCTGCCACACCTATAGTGGCCAAAAACGATTCAAAAAAGGGGGTGGTGATGAACAGAGTGTCTGAATTAAGCAGACCACTCTTACCCAGTCCAAAGATCAGGGCTTGATCCATCACCGTTATTTATCTCACTGCACCATCCCAGCTCAGAACCTGGCTATATGCAAATCAGTCTGTCCCTGGCCCAGTGCATCATGGGAACAGGGCAGACTAAACTACCAAGCCAATTCTTCACCAGAAAGGAGACAAGCTACCGGGGACCGGTTTCTGGCATTTCAGCCGTCTTCGGCCCGGCTTGCTTGAATCCTGATGGTGCAGTGAGAAAGGGACTCATGTCTGAGTATACCCTGCCACACCTATAGTGGCCAAAAACGATTCAAAAAAGGGGGTGGTGATGAACAGAGTGTCTGAATTAAGCAGACCACTCTTACCCAGTCCAAAGATCAGGGCTTGATCCATCACCGTTATTTATCTCACTGCACCATCCCAGCTCAGAACCTGGCTATATGCAAATCAGTCTGTCCCTGGCCCAGTGCATCATGGGAACAGGGCAGACTAAACTACCAAGCCAATTCTTCACCAGAAAGGAGACAAGCTACCGGGGACCGGTTTCTGGCATTTCAGCCGTCTTCGGCCCGGCTTGCTTGAATCCTGATGGTGCAGTGAGAAAGGGACTCATGTCTGAGTATACCCTGCCACACCTATAGTGGCCAAAAACGATTCAAAAAAGGGGGTGGTGATGAACAGAGTGTCTGAATTAAGCAGACCACTCTTACCCAGTCCAAAGATCAGGGCTTGATCCATCACCGTTATTTATCTCACTGCACCATCCCAGCTCAGAACCTGGCTATATGCAAATCAGTCTGTCCCTGGCCCAGTGCATCAGGGGAACAGGGCAGACTAAACTACCAAGCCAATTCTTCACCAGAAAGGAGGCAAGCTACCGGGGACCGGTTTCTGGCATTTCAGCCGTCTTCGGCCCGGCTTGCTTGAATCCTGATGGTGCAGTGAGAAAGGGACTCATGTCTGAGTATACCCTGCCACACCTATAGTGGCCAAAAACGATTCAAAAAAGGGGGTGGTGATGAACAGAGTGTCTGAATTAAGCAGACCACTCTTACCCAGTCCAAAGATCAGGGCTTGATCCATCACCGTTATTTATCTCACTGCACCATCCCAGCTCAGAACCTGGCTATATGCAAATCAGTCTGTCCCTGGCCCAGTGCATCATGGGAACAGGGCAGACTAAACTACCAAGCCAATTCTTCACCAGAAAGGAGACAAGCTACCGGGGACCGGTTTCTGGCATTTCAGCCGTCTTCGGCCCGGCTTGCTTGAATCCTGATGGTGCAGTGAGAAAGGGACTCATGTCTGAGTATACCCTGCCACACCTATAGTGGCCAAAAACGATTCAAAAAAGGGGGTGGTGATGAACAGAGTGTCTGAATTAAGCAGACCACTCTTACCCAGTCCAAAGATCAGGGCTTGATCCATCACCGTTATTTATCTCACTGCACCATCCCAGCTCAGAACCTGGCTATATGCAAATCAGTCCGTCCCTGGCCCAGTGCATCATGGGAACAGGGCAGACTAAACTACCAAGCCAATTCTTCACCAGAAAGGAGGCAAGCTACCGGGGACCGGTTTCTGGCATTTCAGCCGTCTTCGGCCCGGCTTGCTTGAATCCTGATGGTGCAGTGAGAAAGGGACTCATGTCTGAGTATACCCTGCCACACCTATAGTGGCCAAAAACGATTCAAAAAAGGGGGTGGTGATGAACAGAGTGTCTGAATTAAGCAGACCACTCTTACCCAGTCCAAAGATCAGGGCTTGATCCATCACCGTTATTTATCTCACTGCACCATCCCAGCTCAGAACCTGGCTATATGCAAATCAGTCTGTCCCTGGCCCAGTGCATCATGGGAACAGGGCAGACTAAACTACCAAGCCAATTCTTCACCAGAAAGGAGACAAGCTACCGGGGACCGGTTTCTGGCATTTCAGCCGTCTTCGGCCCGGCTTGCTTGAATCCTGATGGTGCAGTGAGAAAGGGACTCATGTCTGAGTATACCCTGCCACACCTATAGTGGCCAAAAACGATTCAAAAAAGGGGGTGGTGATGAACAGAGTGTCTGAATTAAGCAGACCACTCTTACCCAGTCCAAAGATCAGGGCTTGATCCATCACCGTTATTTATCTCACTGCACCATCCCAGCTCAGAACCTGGCTATATGCAAATCAGTCTGTCCCTGGCCCAGTGCATCATGGGAACAGGGCAGACTAAACTACCAAGCCAATTCTTCACCAGAAAGGAGACAAGCTACCGGGGACCGGTTTCTGGCATTTCAGCCGTCTTCGGCCCGGCTTGCTTGAATCCTGATGGTGCAGTGAGAAAGGGACTCATGTCTGAGTATACCCTGCCACAACTATAGTGGCCAAAAACGATTCAAAAAAGGGGGTGGTGATGAACAGAGTGTCTGAATTAAGCAGACCACTCTTACCCAGTCCAAAGATCAGGGCTTGATCCATCACCGTTATTTATCTCACTGCACCATCCCAGCTCAGAACCTGGCTATATGCAAATCAGTCTGTCCCTGGCCCAGTGCATCATGGGAACAGGGCAGACTAAACTACCAAGCCAATTCTTCACCAGAAAGGAGACAAGCTACCGGGGACCGGTTTCTGGCATTCCAGCCGTCTTCGGCCCGGCTTGCTTGAATCCTGATGGTGCAGTGAGAAAGGGACTCATGTCTGAGTATACCCTGCCACACCTATAGTGGCCAAAAACGATTCAAAAAAGGGGGTGGTGATGGATCTAGCCCTGATCTTTTGACTGGGTGAGAGCTTTCTGCTTAATTCAGAGACTCTGTCCCTCACCACCCCTTTTTGTAAATATTTTTGTCCACCCTAAGCGTGGAAGGGTATTCTCAGAAGTGAGACCCTTGCTCATTGCACCATCAGGATTCAAGCAAACCGGGCCGAAGACGGCTGTAATGCCAGAAACCGGTCCCCGGGAGCGTGTTTTCTTCCCAGTGTAAGAATTGGCTTCTGTAGTTTGGTTTGTCCTGTTCCCATCATGCACTGGGACAGGAACAGACTAATTTGCATACAGTCAGGTTCTGAAACTGGGATGGTGCAGTGAGCTAAAAAACAGTGTTGGATCTAGCCCTGATCTTTTGACTGGGTGAGAGCTTTCTGCTTAATTCAGAGACTCTGTCCATCACCACCCCTTTTTGTAAATATTTTTGTCCACCCTAAGCGTGGAAGGGTATTCTCAGATGTGAGACCCTTGCTCATTGCACCATTAGGATTCAAGCAAACCGGGCCGAAGACAGCTGTAATGCCAGAAACCGGTCCCCGGGAGCTTGTTTTCTTCCCAGTGTAAGAATTGGCTTCTGTAGTTTGGTTTGTCCTGTTCCCATCATGCACTGGGACAGGAACAGACTAATTTGCATACAGCCAGGTTCTGAAACTGGGATGGTGCAGTGAGCTAAAAAACGGTGTTGGATCTAGCCCTGATCTTTTGACTGGGTGAGAGCTTTCTGCTTAATTCAGAGACTCTTTCCATCACCACCCCTTTTTGTAAATATATAGGTTGAATAAGGGCAATGTTATTAATGTGTAGTCCAGAGTTGAGTTTGTATTATGACCTATGTAAGTGGCTGCTGGGGGTTTATCGTGCACAGATCTTCCATTTAATACCCGTAGACCGAGTCATTCCAGGTCCCAGACCAGTTGCTTACCCACTTGATCTGACCTAAAGGGCGATATAATCTCCTGGGATTCGACATTCCACATTTCATTTGCCACTGAGATATTGTCCTCTTCCTCCGATTGATGTAAAAGATTGGAGTTAAAATCTCCCGTAGCGATGATCTCCCAACTCGGGTGATCTAAACGGATGGAAGTTACAACATTAACTACACATTGGAACAGTTCTTTTCTTTCCAGTTTTTTCGGGTGGGCGTGTATGTTGATTAGGACGATTGTCCTTGCCACGCGTTTGATTATGCTCCCCAGCTTAAAGATTTGCATATCCGTTGCTGAGGCAGGCATTTGGGAGACATTGATCTTTAATGAGGTGGAAATATAGATAGATAAACCTCCCCTTGCGCAGCCGTAGCGCTGAAAGCGTGTCGCGTTTTCATGAAAACATAGTCTTCCTGGTACATCAATTGTCTCAGTTGACCAAGTTTCCTGCAGCGCTATGATGTCATATTGATCCCAGGTAGCTATTTTCCTGCTTTGGTTTAGGATGTTTTTTGCTCCTGCAATGTTCCATGAGAGTAGGTTTTTCTTCAGTTTTGCCAGCCTCATAATAAGTTCAATTACCATTAACGCCTTGTGTTTGTCTCTGGTGTCTATTGAATGATGTTTCGGCCCCCCTAGCAGCATGTAGTATTGCATGAGTGGTCGGGATTGCATGCTCTTCTCTTTTCTTACATCTTTTTAGCAATGGTGACGGGTAGCCCTTTTTTGTTTGTTCTTTCAGAGAAATTCCCCACTCTTCAAATTTACTTACTTCTGCGAGGATGCTTTTTGCCACTTCTAGGCTCCTCCAGGTGGTGAGTGTGCCTTCCCTGAGGACATTCTCTCCTAGCGTAACAAATTCGATTGATGATAAGTCAGCCGACGTTAGGTGGGTTAGGCTGGGAATGGAGGATGTGAGGTGGAGAATGTTCCCACGGTTTAAGAAGTCTTGGTTGCCTTGGGGCTCGTAGCTGGGAATGAACCGTATCTTCCCCGCTGTGGCTAGTTGCATCTCAGAGGGTGTTTTACTACTGAACTGGGCTTTTTCGTTAGTGGTCGATTTTTGATCATTGTAACCCTCTGCATTGAGGTGGAGGTATTGCCCTATTTGATTGTACTTTTCATTCTGAGTTGTACTGGTGGAGTTTTTGTCGTGGTTTTTGCCTCACGGGCTAATCTGTTAGGTCCCACCTGTTCTCGGTGGTGCCCAATGCATGTAATTGCTGGTCCGGGGCATGGACCTATTCTTTCCGCATTTACAATCTCTTTAGATGCTTGAGTGCCATTAATGCCAATGTGTATTGTAAGTTTTGGTTGGTCATCCATACGACTGTCCGCCTTTATTCTTATTTGCCTATAACTCTTTTGGTCGGTTTTTCCTGGAGTTTGATGGTCAGACGATATGGTGATACTTTTCCCTGTGGTTGCATTGATGCTTGGTAATGTGACACGAATGGAGGGAGGCTTTTTTTGATTTTTATTTGTGTCTTTAAGTGCAGCCCAATGGGGTCTCTTGTTACTTAGATCATATCTATTCATTTGCTCAGTCTTGTTTATGTGATTCCTTTTGTCATTAAAACTGGTGTGCCCTGTTTGTTTGGGAACGGACTCAGTTTTTTGGGATTCATCCAAAAGATTATCTTGAGTTTTGTTTAGGTGAGTAGCTGCTCCGAGCCCTTAGTCCATACTGTTGTCGATAATACTTGCAGTCATTATTGAACTCCAAAGTTCCGCATTACTAGCATTTCCCGCTTCTGAGTTTTTAGCAGGTCCAACTCCCACGGTTTGTGACAACTTTTTTGTTGTTGTCACTTGAGATGTAGCCTTGGGGCTTATCCATGGTCGTATTTGGCTATCTTCGCAGTCTTTATGTTTTTTGTGTTCCGTCTCTATCTTAATTGATGGATTGTGTTTCCCCTCTGTGGCGTTCGGTTCTAACTTTGGTTTAGTTTTTGCCTGATTAAAGATAGGAAATGTGATCAATGTCTGTTTGTTGGTGGGTGGGCAGTTTGACAGCTGATTTCTGGTTTTCCTTGCCCGTTTTTTTTGCCTCTTGGTTAAGCGTTTCTGATCATTTTGATTCGCCCTATCTCGGTTTGGTGATTGTAGCCCTAGTTGTTTGTGGTCATTGTTTTGTACGATATGTGGTGTTGCACCGGTTGTTTCCGGTTCTTCTATTACATCGTCAAGTTTTATTTGCGACTTATGCAGTGTGATTTTTCCCATTGTTATTTGGCTTACTGGACCTTTTGATTGGTCTGCATGTTTGTTTTGTTGGCTCTTGGAGTTCTCAAAAGAGATGAGGTCACATCCACTTAGTGTGTTATTGGCATAATGATTTGCGTGTTTGCATTCCTGCAATATATTTGTGAGTATCAATGGCAAGTTCTTTAATTTTTCCAATATTGGATGGCAGGTGCAGGTTTGAGATGGAACCCATAGTCGGGTCAGTCCTTGAAGATGGCAAAGTCGCTGGCCATGTCGTCTAGCTTTTTATTTATGTTAGCTATGTATTCCGCTATTTTGCTCATAAGGTGTATTTGGATGTCCAGTTTATCAGATTGCATATTGAGGGTTTTGATTGAGGTTTCCAATATGCACCCTAGTGCATTATGCAATGTGATTATGGATTCCAGGTTATCGCCGATGTCATACCCTCTTTTTTCACAGGGTCGTTCTCCAACTCAGACCGTTGTCCATGCACAACCCTTTAATAAATGTAGCAGCTTGCGTCCATTCCTGATCGGGGCTAACTCAAGCTGGGGAATCCCCCAGGACATATCCTTTGCCTCAGTAAGTAAATCATCACCTACGCTTAAGGGTTCAAAACAGGAGTTGAAATCCCCCATTACCACCGTAAAGCCATTTACATGTGTGCCGGAAAGGAAGTTGTCCAGGATGTGGAGGGTTGGTACAACCCTTCCACCCTGGGTTCTCCTGACATAGATGTTAATCAACAGTATATCGAGGCCTTTTGAAGATCTTATTCTTACCGTCAGTATGTCAGGGCTATTAGTGTATACCTCCTCAGCTCTTACACCCTCATATTGACGAACCCAGGTGGTCAGGCCTCCCATAGCGCGCCATCTATTGCCTTTGGTTTCTGGTTTACTAAAATTTAGATAACCTGCAAGGAACACCGCTGGGAGTGCCCAGGTTTCCTGGAATGACCAAACATCACCTTGGTTAATAAAATCAACCCATTCTGTGTTACACAGTCTGGACTCGAGCCCAGCAATATTCCAGGAGCCAAACTTAGTACCACTTGAAACTGTCCCAGAGATACTAGTGTCCTTTTCTGTATCATCATACATTTTACCCCCAATATTTGAACTGTCTACTGGGGGTACATCATCACTTCTTTTTTCGGTATCGACCACCCCATAAACTACCGACTCGGGTGGCTGAACCCCATTTCGTAAACCCCCATGGTCACCAATCACCATATCATCTACCTCAGCAATCGCTACATCCTGGGATACTACTTCTGTTTCCTGTCTCCTACCCCGTACCCCTCCAGAATAATCATACATTTCCCTACCACAATATGTTAACATATCCTTTGACATTGCTCCATGAAGGGAATCCATTTCTGAGGTAATAAAAGTATCCGTACAATCTAGGTTGACCTTGGAAACTTGATTATGGGAGTCAAGTCAATCATTTGATTCCAACCCTGACAAGGGTTCATACAGGTTTGACAATGGGATATTCCAATAGTCATTAGACCGGTTAGAATTAGTACGGTTAATTGTTGTAGGGAAATAACTGAGTGGATAATGGCAGCGGATAGGAGGGCAGGGAGTGTTAGGATTATTGGTATGATAAGAGAAGAGGGATGAGTGTTTTGACATGTTCAGGAAGGGGGTGTATCCACTAGCACTAGGATGGACAGGTGGTCTTAGCATAGGCTCTGAGTAGAAATAACTCAGATTTCGAGTGGATACACCTCCTTCATTGTTTCCTGGGAACCAGTCACTTATGTAGGGAATAACTCTGGGATCCCTAAAATTGATAGTCACAATGTCGCCCTCTGTATCCTTTGGACGGAGACCCACCCAGTTACACCTTCTTACTGAGATAATGTCTCCATTTAAGTGGGCTGGAAGGGGTCTATTATTTCTCAGCCAATAGATAACTTTGTTCTTCAAGTTTGCATTAGGCTCACGATAACCATTAGTGATTGGGGGAACACCAGTCAAAACAATAACAAAGTTAGAAGATTCAGGGGGTAAGTCCACTGTGTTCCTATGAGTTGAGGTCTTTCTTTGGGATATGGTTTTAGTTTTATCAACCACAGGGGGCAAAATTTGGCTATTTACGATAGGGATCGGTTTATTTGAAGCCGGCACATGCTTCTCTTTGCTAATGTTGGTTTGGGTGTTGGGTTGGCTTTATTATTTTTACCAGATGGCTTTCCAATTGTTTGAAATGGTATACTATGGGTCGGTATTGTAGGTGGAGGTTGGTTCATTGGATGGTGAGTATTTTTCTGGACAGCAGTTGTTAGTAGATTGTCCATTTTCTCCCCCAAAATCCTAACACTCTCCAAAAGGGGGAGCATATAGGATTTTAAGATTTGATCTAAAAGTTCTATCATCTCTTTTTTCGGAAAAGGTAATAGATCATCTTTGGCAGGAGGGGTGGGGTAGGTGGGACACCCTAGAGGAACCACCCTCACGGCTAGAACAGTTATAGTAGTTATCGGTCTTTCTACCGAAGGCGGAGAGACTTGGTTAGTAAGACTTTTCCTTTTAACCCCACCCTTTCTCCTCTTCTTCCTAGGCGGGGAATGAAACACCCTATGAAGATTGGTGGGTTTAGTGCCAATGCCTTTTTTACTATGAGTAGGCATTGTTTTGTGTATGGGAGTTGACTTGATAGGGATTACATTATCAGTTAAATGGTTAGACAGAGATGAATGTGATTGATTGGCTTTAATTTGGGCTACTGGAGTATTTAGGACTATGAGACTATTAGAAGTAGTAGGTGGACTGTTACAGTTATCGACGGTATTTATACCAGAATTTATAGCAGATGTATTATGGTCACGATAAATACTAGGGAGGTGGTCAGTACTGAATAGATCGGTATCTCTGTCCGACCTACCAGAACTTCCTGTGTCATGAGTAGAACTTCTGTCAATCTGGGGGGGCAGGGGATTCTGTTTCAAATGTTCAATGGATCGGCGTCGCTCAGCACGCTTCTCAGCTAGTTGAATTTCTTTATCTATTTCCTTATTAGCTTTCTCAAAGTATTTGTCAAGGGCCCAAGGATCAACACCCAAACACAAGATGGTAAGGAGTTAGACATAACTATAAAAATATCTTATGGTGAAGGGTGCTATGGAGTCCAACTAACCTGAGAACAACAGAGGCGGAATTAAAGACTTAGAGACCGGGCCCAGCCTCCTTCGGCCCCTGACGGCAACAGACGGTCCCGCCCTTGTCCCGGGCTTCTCCCGGCGCACACCCGCGCGCTCCCGCGCAGCAGTCATGTGTCTTACGTAAGATGTGATTGAGACAATTAGAGGTGGGGCATTTTGCAGTCGTCCGGTGCTCAGGGGGCGGGGCTAGCAGGGAGAGCGGGCCAGGTGACTTCGATTGGCCGGCAGGGACTCCTGGGTGATCGAGTCCCTGCACTTGCTCGCAGCCCTGCTCGCCCTTTTGCACCCCGGTGAGTTACTTTGGTGGCAACTAGTCCTGGCCACGAAGCGAGACCCGCATAGCGGGTACCGCAAGTTGCTGGCAGAAATCCGGGGTTATGGGTCCAAGAAAACGCGGAGCAGCCCAACAGGAAGGTTTGCATCCTGAAACAGCACAAGGAACAGAGTATCCCACCGCTTGAAGAGACAGGTGGGCTTTGCAGTCGACCGGTGCTCTGGGGGCGGGGCTAGCAGGGAGAGCGGGCCAGGTGACTTCGATTGGCCGGCAGGGACTCCTGGGTGATCGAGTTCCTGCACTTGCTCGCAGCCCTGCTCGGCCCTTTTGCACCCCGGTGAGTTACTTTGGTGGCAACTAGTCCTGGCCACGAAGCGGGACCCACGAAGCGGGTACCGCAAGTTGCTGGCAGAAATCCCGGGTTATGGGTCCAAGAAAACGCGGAGCAGCCCAACAGGAATGTTTGCGTCCCAAAACAGCACAAGGAACAGAGGATCCCACCGCTTGATGAGACAGGTAGGCTTTTGCAGTCGACCGGTGCTCAGGGGGCGGGGCTAGCAGGGAGAGCAGGCCAGGTGACTTCGATTGGCCGGCAGGGACTCCTGGGTGATCGAGTCCCTGCACTTGCTCGCAGCCCTGCTCGGCCCTTTTGCACCCCGGTGAGTTACTTTGGTGGCAACTAGTCCTTGCCACGAAGCGGGACCCGCGAAGCGGGTACCGCGAGTTGCTGGCAGAAATCCTGGGTTATGGGTCCAAGAAAACGCGGAGCAGCCCAACAGGAAGGTTTGCGTCCCGAAACAGCACAAGGAACAGAGGATTGTTTTACGAAAGCAATTTGTTCTCTCAAATACACTACTTGCTTGGTTTTGAACAGCTTTGTCCTGCCATTGCAGCTTATTTTAATTGTTGTTATTGGATAATTTGGGATGTGTGACTACAGTTCTGTTTGTTTCACCATGATTATTGGACTGTTACTGCATTATATAGTAGTGTTCTTTAAAGTGTTATGTCTTCAACTACTTCCTGAATTGTAGCTGGGCTGGGTGGTGCTCAGTGCCCTGAATATGTCACTAAATACATTGTGATATTGTAGAATTGTGATATTTGAATACTATGATTTTATTTCATCAAACTCATATCAATACCTGCAATGTAATCAGCAATCAAAGTCAGAATGAATATTCTTCCTGTTAGTTTTCGGGCCAAGAGGCAACACACCTGGCACCCACCTTCCATACTATTGCAAAAGGTAAAACTGTTACACAGTCATACACAGCAGTCAGGCTACTCTCTTATCTGATCACAATAGCCACTGCTTCTATGGCACATCAGTTGTATAAAGCACTTTATAAATGCTGCCATTAACACATTGCCCAGGACATGTCAGCCTGATTTGCCAAATTATATGGCAAAAAACAAGAAGATTACAGCCAAAAAAGCAATATTTGCTGTATTTTTGCAATAAGCACAAAATGTGCCTGTCACAAAAATCCTGTGGCCAAGCCAGCAAACCAGAGCTGCACTGCAAGTGCAAGCTGTAGATCAGAATGTCTGATGCCAGAGAGCCTACAGTATAAACTTTGTACTCTCTCTGGCCCCATCTGGCTTCTTTCCCAGCATGACATACATGCTGGAGGGGGCTGTTAATGTGGCCCCTGCACCCTCCTCACATTTAAGGGGCGATTATGATGCTGTAGGAAATGGCTCAGACACTTGGTTAGAGCCGTTCCTAAGGCATCATAATCTCCTGATTGGAATAATTTCCGACCGACCCATTTTGATGGAGTTGGCCGTAAATTAATCCAATCAGGATTTGAGAATGGCTCCTGTAATCCCAAGGGCGGCTCTTTCTGCCAGAGGAATTACAATTTCGGATTTCGACAGCCTTTATGAGCCTGCCTTTCTGACACCGAAAAGCTGTGGGAAGTCGAATTTGGGGGCCCCCCGGCAGGCCATGGCTGCAAGGCCTCTGGATTGCATAGAAAGGGGCTGTCACGGGGTGCAGCAATTAACTGCACCTCAGCTCTCTACAATGAGAGCATGCATTCCAGTCGGAATGCATTCCCCACTGTAAAGAGTAGGAGTGCGACCAAACAGTGTTCGGTTGCATCCTAATTGCTGGTTTGGGACTGCCGACAGGAGGTTAGTCGGTCTCGGTTCCAGATCGATGTCAGACAGGCGCTGGTCCGTCAGAAGTGGAAATCGCCCCTTAGTGTAAGATATGAGGTGGGTTGAGGGGGCTACTGTAATACCTACCTGCAGCAGCACATATTTCATGGCACAGAAACGGACAGCAGAAAGACTACTAAAGGAGGTTGGGACGCTCACATATCTGCCGGTCTCCATCATCCTTTGCCCTTTTTGTGAGGGCCAGGCGCAGCTTCCTTTGAAATTCAGGGAGGCAGTCTCTGTCTCCAGGAAGATCATAGTGACACCAGCAGAAGAGAGAGAATAAAAAGACTTTTCTCCTGCCCAAATTTCTTTGATTGAAGCAATGAGGCAGTGCAGGGTCAATATAAGGAGGGCCAAATAAAATTCCAAATCTTAAAAACAATAAATAAAGATATATAGATTTTGTAGGAGCTTTTGGAGAAAACGTGGGTTTTTACAAGAGTCCAAATTTCGTGATGTTTTGGCAAATCGCGTAATTGCTAAATCCTGGAGAGTCTGCATATGATGAAATGCTCTAAGTAATTTTTCTTCCGTTCAACTACACGATTTTTTCAATGTTGCCAGCTCTGTGAATTCTTGTAAGAGCTTGTTTAAGATCCTAGAACTGTGAAGTAAAAATCATGAATTAAAACATATTTCCAAACCTTACCATGCAAGAAAATGTATTTGAAATCATCTTTTTACGTGCCTGCCTTGCTCCTGGATTACCTACGGTGAATATTAGAAATGAGTAATTATGCATCAGAGGCAATTAATGTGCACCTGTTTATAAAAAGTGTTAATACCTCCTTCTTTGTACCGGATTGTGTCAGTAGAGAGCCATGGGACGACATTACTGCCAGCAGTGATTTAATTCCATTTCACTGATTTATTGCCATTGGAAGAAGCGTCATTCTTCTCCCATAGCAGACCTCCAGGGGCATCACACCCAAGAAGGAATTTATGAACACTCCCACTGTGTTCTTCTGATTAGAGCCATAAATAATATAGTGTATGAAATGATAAATATTCAAAACGAGCTTTATATGTGTTACATTCTTCTGCTTTGACCTTGTTAGTTACTAACAAAAGTCAAAGCTTTGTCTTGCTTCAGTGCCCAAGGGGAGCATTTCTACTTTACAAAGTCAGCAACAAATAAGGCTTCTTGCAAGGAAATTCCACATTAAAAAAAAGATGCATGATTAATGATCCACCAGATTTTGCAATGCAGTATTTTTCCCTTACAGTAGAGTCCTTTTTGTTTCATTTCTATACAGCAATATTCATGCTATGTAATTGCAAAACCCAGTTTATATAGAAAACGGGTTTGTGTTTTTTTATGAGGTTGTCTGGTACAAATCTGCTAATTTAGCTGGATTATTATTTGGAACTGCTCAGTTTTTCCTTCTGTCCTGTTTTTATATGCATCTGTTATCATGTTGAAGGAGTGATAATAAGAGTAGAAACTAAACAATTCCAGAAGAAAATCTGAACGTATTATTGACTATACCATCATTACGGTGTGTGGACAAAAATATAGAGTAATGCGATACAACATTATTACATTATCTTTTAAAGATATATTCTTCATGGTGTCATACAGTTCAAACTCAAGTCTCTGTACAAAGAGGTAGATGCTTGAATGAGTGTACAATTTTGTTGAAAATGAAAGATTCAACATTGTACCTTGTTTTAGATTTTGACACAAAACAGTATTTTAAACGCATTTAGGTGACACATTTAGACTAGTTTGTCTAAAAAGGAAGTTGCCTGCTCCCTACCACGCCCCAATAGACCCCTCTTCTTCACCAAATACCCTCACTCCCCGCACCTTCCTTTACACATGCGTATTTTCCAATTAATCATATTGGAATGTCCTCATTTTATTAAAGACAGAGAGGCGAGTAGCATGCCTCCTTCCTTGCAATATAATTCAATAGCAGTAAGTTAAACTGAACAAGAAACAAAGAATAAAGAACAATTAGATTTCCCAGCAGTCCCTGATGTTGAACAACTGCTGCTAATACAAAAGCTTCATTAGACCCTTATAAATAGCCCCCTTTGTACTTGCCCTTCCTCTTTATTGATGTGTAAGACAGTTCAACAAAATAGTAAATGGAAAATGATGAAATGATGAAGAAAAAGTAGTGGAACATAAATAGAATGGCAAGTGTTTGTTCCTGACTTTCCAAATCTTTAAGTTGATTGAGGCACTGCAAAAGAAGCAACGATCAGTGGACTTCACAATTGGGCGGGGGGGGGGGGAGAGGGGCTAAACAATCGATCAGCTGAAGTATAGTGGTGGGATAATACTCACCTCCATGCCTAATACAATTAGGACTTTCCTACATGATTATTTGCTCGATTATGCTATTTTATACCAAATTAACCAATCAAAAAAGAGGCATGCTTAATTGGTTTGGAATAAAATATTTTAAAAGTAGAATCAGAAAACCAGACAGCAGCTTTCAGAATATCATCAAGTGTAGCTCCTGTCCAGTAGGCTTTAGAAGCCATGCCCCTCTAGATAAGTGTGGACCGAATTTTGAGACATCTGTTCCTGCTTAAGACATTCCCCGTTTCGCCCACAGGGCCAAAGGGGAATGAGGTTTAATGAAAAATATGAGTCATTGACCATGAGAAGTTCTGAGGGAAGCCGCTTTGAATTAGTGTTCTGTGAGACATCAAACCACACAAAGCTTTGGTATTTACGGAAAAGCAGGATACTCCACTGAAGAAATGTATGATTTTGTTCTCCTAGAAACAGAAGAGTACACCCCAGAAGGAGAAAACCACTGAGTTGAAGGGACCAAAGCCTTGATGTCGGAAAAGCATATACAAGATAAGAGGCATAACTGCATTGTTAATTTTGCAAACAGTGCTTTAAGGGCTAGATCCACATTATCAGACTAATTCATGAACATGTTGAAAACGACATTAATATTATTTAAGAAATTATGTTTAGGAAAGAGTAGTATTTTCATCCTTATTTCTCAAAGTAGCAGGCATATAAAGGGATGTTCACCCACAGGTTTAATTGAAATGAAAGGATGATGTAAAGAAATCGCTGAGGTGTATTTACTGTTCTGTAGGACTTATCCGAAGCCACTAAACAACACAAACAATTTGCTTTGGTAACAATATATGCTGAAAAAGGATTTTAATTTGATCCAATACACAGCAAGACCAAGTGTGCCAGGCTGACTTGTACACCATAGAAGTTCCTGGGGCCAGGCTTTTCAGATTAAGTTCAAAGTGCCTATTGAAAGGCTTTGGACAATCCTGGCTGGCCTGATATCTTCAATGCTATTAGCTGCATCTGTCCTGAAATGACCAGGGTTTGAAATTCCCCTTGAGGGTTTATCAGGAGTTCTGGAAACGAGGTAAGAAGTAATGGAATCATTGTTGATATTTGGCAGAGATCCAGAAACAAAATCTTAGATGGCCAGAACCTTCTCTCCATGTTTTAGATAGATATTGAGAAATCCTTTGGAAAGAGGGAAAAGCATACAAAAGACTTGTGGTCGACAATTTCAGAAAAACATCTGACGCCAGAGCCATCAGAGCTGTTCTCTACTTGAGGAATTTTGGGAGTTGCACGGAGCCCGGAGGCAAACAGATCCACTAAGAATGGACACTGTAGAGTGTGATGTTTCTGAAAAATTTGAGGTGTAGCTAATCACTGGAATCCATCAGGTGATGAGTTGAGAATACCAATCTGCCTCTTCAGCATTGAGATAACCGGGAGAGATATTCTGTGATGATGCAGGGACTACATCCAAAACTGTCTTGCCAGATTTGCTAGAATATGTAAACGGGTGCCTCATAAATGATTGATGTACCTGTCTGTTAGGTTCTCCTTCCTGAGAAGGATTGAACAACAAACATGATCGTTGGTGAAACATTGGATGGCAAAAGAGCCTGCAAGAAGCTCCAAATAGTTGATATGTTTTGAGAACTCCTTCCCTGAACATCAGCCGAGAATTGCACACAGTGAGCACCCCACATTGACGAACTTGTGTTGGATTCTAAAGAAGATCTGGTGTCATATTGAAGATATTGAAAATCTTCCATTCCAAGCTTGAATATTTTCCAACCTCTATGTGGCCTCCTATTTTGTCTACTGATCTAAAGGAATGTAATCTGCATAAGAGAAATCCTCTTTAAGAGGAGAATTTCTTATCTGTGTAATGCTCGACAATGTAATGGGCCTGGAAAAATAGCTTGAATGGAAGAAACTAGAGGCCTGCAATGTGAGCCTTTTGATGTAACAATAGTTGTAAAGAATGTATGAGACAAGAAAATTCCTTTAAATTAATTTCTAAATAATTGAATAATAGAAGATAGTGAATTTACTGGGAACCCAAGAAACGCCAAGTACTGAACTGGGGATGAGAGAGATGTGGGCTGATTTATGATAAACCCTGAAATGTTCAAACAAGGTAATAGTTGCTTATAAGTGAGACAGTAATATTGTCTTCTTCTGGAACATTATCAGATTTTTTCTATATAGATGAGAAGTCAGATGCCCTTTGATCTTGGGTGTGCAATGACTTGTTTCAGTATCAGGAGCAGGATTTAGAGTCCCTGCTACCACGGCAGATACATGGTGTTAAGTTGACATTGTACTGGGATGAGATAAGGGATGCTATTATGTCCTTCCCTGCTGGAAAGTCTCTAGGTGCCAATGGGGTCTCAGCTGACCTGTTTAATTATTGTGTAGATTTTGGGGCCCTTTACTAACCCTCCATATCAATGCTGCTCTCAGCTCCTCTTTGTCTGAGGCGTAGTTTCATTCTAAAGTAGTGCCTATATTCAAGAAGGGGGACAGGAGTGACCCTGCTTGCTACAAACCTATTTTGTTAATTGACATAGAGGTGAAATTCATTGGACACACCATTTTAAAGAGATTTTAGAGCGATGATGACCATAACATATTATCCGGGTTTAGGCCTAGCAGGGGTTCTGTAGAGCAGAATCTAAATCTACGTCTAGCAATAAATAAATATGTCAAGGCAAAGAGGGGATTCCTACATCTTGTCTTCATGGACCTCAACTCAGCCTTTGATAAGGGTACTAGGGACAAAGTTCTGGGCTGAGCTGGGGTTCATGTGGGGGAACTACTCTTTGGCTGTCTTTCCTAAAGCCCTTCATTACGGTCTGATGGGCTCCATTAGATTTGGTAGCAGTGGGGAATGCACTAATCACTTTGATCCTAAAATGGTTGTCTGGTAGGGTTGCATACTGGCACCGTTTCTTTTTATCATTTATATCAATCTTCTAAAGAGGGTACTTTCAGTCCAGAAACTAGATGTACCAAGACCTGGGGGAAATCCCTCCCAGCTCCTTTATCTGCAAATGATGCAGTCTTCATCGCTCGAACCACTAGTATGTTCCTCAGCTGGTGTTAGACCTTTGAATCAAATTTATGTATAATTTCAATCTCCTCACCAATTTTGAGAAACCTCACGGTATGGTCCTGTGTCTGAAAAACACTAAAAGCTCTACCTCTGTGGCGCAGGGTCAGGTGTAAAGCAAGGTGGAAACCTTGCCTTAAACCTGCCAGTGTCATTGATTTCTCATCTCGGCTGGGAAAGAAGCTGTTCAAAATGATGCTTAACGTTTATAAAGCTAACGTTTCTACGTTAAATTGTGAGATATCGGACTATATTAGTATAGCCACGATACTGGTGGAGGAGAATACATTTTTAAGGGGTCTATTGGGTATTGGGCAGTGTACACCCTCTGAGATTTTACACAAAGAGCTCGGGTTGACCTATTTTGCTAATTTTATCCATCTACTACCACTTTTATTTTGGTGTGCAGTCTGGTTTAAGTAGGAACTTACGGACTGATTAGGATCACGGTTGGACTTATGTATAACCACCATCCTGGTGGGAAACGGAACAGCCCCTGGAAACTGTTGGCAGTCTCGTACTTGGAATCATGATGCATCCTCCTTCATGGCAGTCACAAAGTGTATATTCTATATTGAGGAATGTGCTGCGGGTTGCAGCACATACCACAGTGCGAAATATGCACCCTATGCAGATCTCTGCTCTATGTGGCAGGCATAATGCGGTGTCTACCACATGGTGCAAGGATATGTTGGGGGACACCATAGGTGCCCCCCAGGGGCCAGGGAGTAAGGGGGGGCTGCGACAGGCCCCCAATGTCCCTTTATTCCTGCCTTTTCATGGCAGGTAAACTACCATGAAACGGCTGGGGAGTAGGGACATTGTAATCTCTACAGCGGCGCCTTGCAGGCACAGTCACTGTTGTAGGGATTCAAGTCCCATCGATGACTGATGGGCTTTTTGAGCCCATCGGATCCGAGGCTGTCGGTCTCTCCGAAAGCCAACCCTCCGCCCGCCATCCTAATGTGGCGGGTAGTAATCAGTAATACGATGGCGTGGGGACTTCCAGAAAAGGGGTAGTGGTTGTTGCACCGTCATTGTGATCAGGCCCCTGGTCTAAATAGACTAGGTATTGTATATTGTCTGAATTTAGATAATACATCCAATATGCCATGATTGCGTTATGTACAGCAAAATACAAATGCCTTTGGGAGGCCTGAGCTTTTCTCTAATGCAGAAAGGATTGGGAAACATGCTGCAGGCTGGTTAAGGCAGGCATTTCATCTCAGGGTGATAGCCAAGAGGGAAGCTTCTGCCTTGGTCAACCAGACAAACGGTCATTTTGCAATGGTCAAAAGCGTTCCTGGGATTGGAACCTTATCTTCTTCTTTAAAAAAGAGGCTATCAACAGCATTTATTAACCTATTTCAGGCTGGGCATATTTCATCAGCTGTTTTTCCAGAGGACTACTGGTTTAAGAATGCGGACTTGCCACCTTGTATTTGTAACCAGGTCTCCATTTGTGACACCTTGCATGTTGTACTTAATTGCTCTACTTTTAAGACCATTCCTTTTAACTTTGGAAATCAGACAGGCTAAACCTGCTTTTTTAGATCTGCAGCTTTTAGCTACACCCACATTTTGTTTTCACATCTTACGATACCTGGCAGCTGTTTTTTGCACTAATCTATAAGCCCCGCCTCCCTGCTTTTCTTTATCTTGTCCAGATTGCTATGTAGATGGACTTTCATCGGGATGGGGTTATATTATGATGTTTGTTACACAGCTTTTTTTCTGATGTGTTTTTATCCTGTACATCTGTATGTTTTTAAATGCTTTTTAACAGGGTGTTGTGGTCATATTTTTTATCAATGGTATACCTGAAGCAAAGTTTTTATCCTTGTATGCTTGTATGATTTTACTTTTGTGAAATTGAATAAAGTTTTTGGTTGATTGACTTGTTTGAATAGCTTGCTGAAACACCAAGGAGTAGAAGAGAGACTGAAAGGAAGGGCGAGTGAATTTGTAAAAGCTTTCTCTTCATTGGAATTGAAAATATTTCTGGTGTAAATGTAAAATTGGAACTTTAAGATAAGGATCCTTCGGATCCAGACACACCATCCAATCCATTGGCTGAAGACTATCATTACTAGAAAAATGCTGCCTAATAACACGGATCAAACAAAATGAGTTGGATGGATAACTTGTTTCTGAAGTAAAACTGTCACCTCCTGGTCTATGAGAAGGGTATACGTTTATAAAAACTGAATCTTGTGAGGTACAGGATCCTGGAAAGGTGGGGAGAAGTATCCTATGTGATAACCTTGAATGGTCTGTTGTATCCAAGGGTCAACAGTGACAGTTACCCGAACACGATAAAACTTTAATAATCTCCTTGCCAAGAGTCACTGCCACCTGCCCAGCGATTACAAGTACTTTTGTGTTCTGGAGGGCGGGTTGCGAGATGGTCCCAAGGAGGTCCTTAAACAGCACTGCTAAGGGACAGCCGGTGCACGCTGCTGTACAGGGGGCCACAACATGTGCCCCCTTGCATGCAGCCACATGGACAGCGGTAAGAGGTATTTCCTCACTGCCAGCAGTTACATGGAGGAAGAACCTTCATGACACTGCAGGCAGTGAAGAAAGTTGTAATATGTTTGGCGGTGCCTCAGGTCACTGCCAAGCATATTGCAGCCCTCAGACCACCCCAGAATTACCAGGGAATGTGGTTACCTGGCGGCTGTGGCGGTACAATGGCAGTCTGACTGCCAAAGTCCTCATATGATGGTTAGACAGCCGGTGCATCGGTGGCTGGACCACCACCGCCGCACACTTGCGAGTTTAGCAGTCCGCTGATTTCCAGATTTGTTCTCAGGCCCTTACCATTCTTGCTTTCCTTTGCTTGTTCCTGAAACATTTTTAATACAGGGCCCATGGCATTGAGGAGCTTGTCTTAGCAGGCACACCAAGCTCTATCAATCTCTTTTTTGGGATCCCTCTTATTCTTCTTGAAGACAGTTAAGAGTTTAGAATCAATGACAGGAGTGGCCAGAACTCTGTTGCCAATTATAGGCCAGGGGCATTCAGATTTCATTTTACTTCCAATAATTTTATCAAGAAGTTGTCTAACTCTTGGCCTAATATATTCCTTCACATAATTAATGGTGTGTGATCAGACTATAGCTAGAGGTTGACAAAGTAAAGGCGGATAAAACTTTCAGAGTTTAAGAAAGGAAGGATTTATCCCTTCTCTGTTTGGTGTTTGAACAAAATATCGGGGGAAAAATATAAGGATGCAGAAATATTGTGTCAAGAATACTGGGACTTCAAATATAGCATAGAGAGTAATATCGAAGGTAAATATACAATTGTTAGTGTTGTTTTTAATATCTTGTATATAATATGATTTTTTGTGTTAGTATGTACTATATTGTATTTATTTTTTATCATAAAGGGTTATTCACTCTTTTTATTTTTGATACTTTTTTAAAAGTAAAAAAAATATTTTTACATGCATTTTTTTATTAAGTATTAAAATATGTTTTCAGCAGTGGGATGGTGGGTTATTAGGTGATAATGGTTGGGAGTTTTGTAACACATATATATGTCTAAATAAAAAATGTTAAAGATGTAAATTACTTTTTTAGAATTGTAAAATATATTTTATTATAATATTAGTTTATAAAGAATTACAATTTAGTATTAAATAATACATAGTTTAATGGAATCTATTTATTTTATTTTAATATAAATGTTTTGATTATATAACTTTAAGAACATCATTATGTAGGATATTTGCTTTTTGAGATGTTAAAATAAAAATAGAAACCTTTAGTCATTAAAGTTTAATGTAAAACAATTACAACATATTTTGATAATTAAAAATATATATTTTTAAATTTGAAAATGTAAAACTATAATATATTTTATGTAAAAATATTGATTATTTTGTTATTTGAAATTAATGTAAATATATTTTTAAAGTGTATGAATGGTATCTGATAATATATTTTTGTTACTTAATGAAATTTTAGAATGTCTATTAGTTATTTTGTATTTTTAAACTTTTAAATATTTTAGGTACATACGTTTTACTGTGAATTGGAATGATAATATTTGAAGATTTTAGTGTACAACGTCTTTTCTCAAATTAGCATAAATTGGAGTGGGAATAGCAGATTTTACTCCTTTAGTGCCCAACACTTTTCCCCAAGTTAGTTTAGTTTTGTGGCAATAGTGTCAACTTCTTAATGTCCAACACTTTCCTTGCGTTGGTTTGGATTGAAGTGGGGAGGTAAATGTCACCCCTTTTATTCTCCAACACCTTCCTTGAGTTGGTTTAGATTGAAGTGGAAATATAAAAAATCACCACTTTATTGTCCAACACTGTCTCCAAGTTGGTTTAAATTGGAGAGGGATAGTAAATGTCACCTCTTTAGGCGCCAACATTTTCTCCAAGTTGGTTTAGATTGGTGTGAGAATAGTAATAACCCTGCTTTATTGTCCAACATCTTATTCAAGCTGTTTTAAATTGGAGTGAGAATAGTGAATATCACTCCTTCAGAGTCCAACACCTTCTTTACATTGGTTTAGATTGGATTGGGAATAGCAAAAGTCGCCTATTAATGTCCAACACTATCATTGAGTTGGTTTCGATTGGAGTGGGAATAGTGGGGGTCATTACAATGCTGATCGGACAAGCTTCCGACCTATATCGCAGTGGAAGTGGAACTGCCTGACTAGTACTCAGCAGTGCGACTCCCTGTATTCCAATGCGGCGCCGAAAGCTCGGCAGTCGGGAACATACCTTCTTCATTTGCAGTTCGTTCTATGGCCTGTAAAAGGCATATTTGTAAATATCCAAGTACTGCCATGCCAAATAAAGCTGAGCTTTTTTTATATTTAGCCCCTGGGGGGCTAAATACCGGGGGCAAAATTATTACATTTTATGGGTGGCCCAGACGTGCCCCAAGCCCCGGTGATTGTCATCCAGGGGGCTAATAAAATGGTGGAAAAGCAATCTGGTTTGGATTTTGAAAGTGAGAACATATTTCACTGCTCTGTCTTTCAAAATCCAAACCCAGGGGCATATTATCAAGCAGGGCGATACAAATTATTGCCATTTTATTGGGCTTGATAATATGGACTTGTGAATTCCAATAGAAACCATGTCCTGGTGTGAACATGGGCTTCTATTGGAAAGTGGTGCAAGGGTGGTGTAAATTTGGTTTGGATTTTGAAATAAAGAGCAGGGTGCATCTGTAGTGTAAGTACAGGTTAGTGTAGGGGTAACAATTAGTATTCTAACTCCATGGGGTTGCATCTGTAGGGTAAGTGCATGTTAGTGTAGGGGTAACAATAACTATTTTAACTGCAGGGGGGTGCATCTGTATGGTATGTGCTCAATAGTGTATCAGTAAAAAAAAATATTCCAACCCCAAGGTTGTGCATCTGTAGGGAATGTGCTGGATAGTGTATGAGTAACAATCACTATTTCAAATCCAGGGTTTGCATCTGTGGGGTATTTGCTGGTTAGTGTATGAGTAACAATTACTATGAAAAAGAAAGGAGTAAAATGAGAAGAAGACACTCACTTTCACGGTCAACCTGGATGAACAGAAAGTGACGAGAGATGATTTCCGACGTGTTAAGCTTGAGAGCCTGGTTAATCATTAAATGGGGTCTGGCAGATAAGTGCGTACTTATTCTGCAAGAAGCCTTTCAGGGTCTTGCGAAAGCAAGTCATCCTCAATAATTTGCATTGCACTACACTTGTTATGCAAATGTCGCACATGTTCTTTTTAACTTTGCAAGTGAAGTAAGGAGCAGCAGACAGTGGTGAAACGTAAGTCATGTAATTCGATCGCTAATGCAGCGATAATGTTAATGCTGTGACTGATAATTTTCCCGTTCAGTTTTTAAGATTGTTCATTACTTCACCTCGTAAACTTTATTTAATCAAACATGCATGTGTTTTATTCTAAAGCGTTCTTTCAAACTACCCTTTTTTATTGTTATTATTTATTGTAAGCAACAATTGCCTACCCCTGTGTGTACTTGCATGGTCATCTGATTTGCTCGTATGTTAAAAACAGAAACTTTCTACACCTCTTTTTCATTGGTTGTGAAACATTGTAAGAAGATGTATTAACGACCAAGCCCTTTCCTTGCACAGATTTTCAAAAACATTTGATTGGATGTTGTGTGGCTAACTCTACCTTCCTGATCCTAATGTTGGCTTGTTTTTTCTATGTGATGTTACAATACCCTCACCATGTACGTAGCCCATTTTGTGACGCACTTTATTTTGCAATGCGTTTCAAAAACTAGTTGTGGTAGGGTGTTTTTAACTTAAACTGTGTACTCTGCTTAGGAGTTTGTTGACTGTAAAGGTATTTAAAAATATTATGATATTTTATATTCTATCATAATTGTGCTGACTTTTCTCCTTTAGGGTGGAATACTTTGTCCTTTCATTAAATGTATAATTCTTCAAACCATCCTTGAAAGAAAAACTCACAAGTTTTCAAAATATTTTTATTGAGTCTTTTATATTCATCACGTGGGTGAAATGCAAAATCTTTTTTTCATTCATTGGTATCACACGTTGGACCACATTTATTTTATTTTATCATAAGCACTAATTCCTTATGTTTACATTATATAAGTGGAATAGAAGTGCTACGACAAACACTCCCTCTCTACTTCATCTTTCTTTTTTATGGACACTTCATGTCGTTATTACATTTTACATTTCACAATCATATTTAAAAATTGAAAGCATTATTAATTAATATTTGAAGACACAATTATATATTTTTTTCAAAAAGTGCTTATGATGATAATCATTCTGTTCTTCGCGAGTGAGAATTGGTAAAAGCACTACTCAATATAAATAATTGTATCCCATTTTCACTGTAGAAGCGAAAGAGTATTTTCCTTTATTACAAATAATTTCCTTTTTGCGTCGATAGTGTATTTATAGTAAATTGTTCAATCATTAAGAAATACTTGCATACTATTTATTATTCTTTCAAATCCTCTGTTGAAAGTCATCCAACTCCACTTGAAGGATCATAAAGTTGAATGTAAATTAAAATGTACATTAACAATATGATCCCTATGTGGAAATGAAAGATAAACTCAAGATGATACCATTGTTCCTAATCATTAGCTTGCACGTAGTAATTCCTTAATTAACCTATATTTCGTGTAATGGTTCTTTACTCAACTCGTTACTATATTCCATCTCAACTTAAACATAGTACATTTTATAATTATTTAAATATTTTTGCTTTCTTTTTTTTCAAATATTAAACATATACCAATTTACATAATTTACCTCTCTTTGATATTCTTTCCTTCCTCCGTCGAAATTCATCCAACTCCTTTGGAAGGGACATAATGTTTTATGTATTTTTAAATAAAAATTAACAATATGTTCCCTCTGAAGAAATTAAAAATATTCTCAAGATGCTTCCGCAGGCCCGAATTATTACCTTGCTTGTAGTTTCTTCACCCATATTGATTCTCTGAATCAAAACTAATCATCATCCCAGGGGTGTGGTTTATATAATTTTTGGTTACTTAACACTCTATGGGATCAATGTATTGCTCCTCCCACTTTTAACTCTGTTTTAGTATGTCACGTGTTTATGTAAACGTGCCTCTTTCCTTACTTTTTAACTGTTAATTCATAAAATGCTTTATTTAAGCTTGTTTTTTTATTGAAGCATTTCTATAAGTTACTATTTTTAAATACGAGTATTAACATTCATTACCCTTTATTCTAGTAACTTCCCTTTTTGTTAAACTTTTTTTTATTATTCTTCATTACCCTAAACCCCTATTTTCCCTGCTTCCCGTGCCAGAGATACTCTCTATTAAACTTTGAGTATTCTAATTTATATCCGATTATTAATTTATTTAATTTCATTTCTCCGAGTTTTAATACATTTATTTATCTAATATTTTTAATCTTTCTTTATACACTGCAAAGGATACTGCTATTTGTCAATCAGTGTCCATTTGGGAAAATTGAGAGAGAATGATTTGGTTGGTTGATGTGTTTGCAGACACATAAGTACATGTACTGTTACAGTGAGTTAGGCTTTAGGGCTTGTAGTACTTGAAACTCCTATGCACTATGCATGTAGTAGTCTTACGACCTTCACACTTGTGTTTTAGGCCTACAATTCCCCAGTTAGTATCCTTACACGCCAGCAAACACTCTGTGACTGCTTTTACAATCCCATAGTGACTCATTCAGTAGCAAGTAAGAATCCTTTCAGTGAAGTCCAAGGGATACTGTTATTTGTCTAGAATCACCCTGTGAGTCAGTGTTCATTTGGGAAAATTGAGAGAGAATTATTTGGTTGGTTGATGTGTTTGCAGTTACATAAGTACATGTACTCTTGCAGTGAGCCAGGCTTTAGGGCATGCAGTGCTTCAAACTCCTAAGGACTATACATGTAGTGATCTAACCACCTTCACACTTGTATTTCAGGCCTACAATTCCCCAGTTAGTATCCATGCACTCCAGGAAACACAGTGTGACTGCTGTTGCAATCCCATAGTGACTATTTCAGTACAATGTAGTAATTAATTCACTAAAGTAAAAGTCAACCAATTAAGAATTCACCCAGTGTCTTTCCTTATATGACTGTAATCATTTAGTCAGTAAGCTTGTACTCATGCAGTGAGCCAGGCTTTAGTGAATGGAGTGCTTCAAAGTGCCACGCATTATGCATGTAGAGGTGTAATGACCTTCACATTTGTGCTTCAGGACTACAATTCCCCACTCACTATCAATACCAGGGGTCTCCAACCAGTAGCTTGGGAGCTACTGGTAGCTCACCAGCACCCTGAAAGTAGCTCTCAGAGGTGAAGTCAAACCAGGCCAATCTCAAACATTCTGTGTATATTAAAAAAGGCAGCACTGCTCATTTCGCTACCCGTAAGAGTTATAGACAGCCAAACCAATGGCAGAGCATGTTGATAACACTGAAACACACACTGTGGTGGCATATCAATCAATCAATCAGGGATGTATAAAGCGGACTACTCACCTGTGAGGTTCTCCAGGTGCTGGGGAAGAGTGGGGGGATTTGTGCAGCTTTGGTCATTCGAAAAGCCAGGTCTTATGGCTCTTCCTGAATGTTTTCAGTGTAGGGATTCATCTGATGCTGAGGGGGAGTTCATTTCAGGTCTTGGCCATGATGTAGGAGAAGGGTGTGCCTCCTGTCTTGATCTGTGGATGCAGAGGATTTCGGCCAAGGCCTGGTCAGTGAAGTGGAGGTTTCTTTTGGGGGTGTAGAAGGAGATAGAAGTGTTGGAGTTTGATGTTGTGGAGGGCTTTATAGGTGTGTGTGAGCAGCTTGTAGGTCACTCTTTTTTGGTCGGGGAGTGCTTATTTATGCTGGGTAATGTGGTCTTGTCGTGGGATGCTGAGGATGAGTCTGGTTGGGGCGTTCTGGACAGTCTGCAGTTTGTGGAGTAGAGATTTGTTGATTCCGGTATAGAGGGCATTCCCGTTGTCCAGCCTGCTGGTGAAGACTGCATGGGTGACGGTCTTCTTTGATTCGGGTGGTGGGTCCATTTGAAGGTCTTGCTGAGCATGTGGAGGGTGTTGAAGCATGTGGAAGCTGCAGCGTTGGCCTATGGCTCTTTCACATGAAACATGTTTATCCATTTTATATCTGAGTTGTGGAGACTAACTGATGTGGTAATTTCATTTGTGGCACACTGTATGTGATGATTTGAATTTTACTTGATTACAAGCATTTAATATTGATAAACATTTTCCTAGCGTTCAGCTGATAACTTCACCTGGAATTTTTTGGTTGTTACTACTGATAATTGTGCTTAGGGTGGTCATACTGTAATGTTAATACATGCCCTAAGCACAACCCCTACACTTAACAAACACTACTACACTACCCTAAACCCTAAAACCCCACCCCCAGGAAGACCCCCTAAACTACACAAACACCATATGCCTGCAGTTTAAGAAGCAGTGCAGAGGGAAACACAGACTTCCAACATATTTATGTACATGTTGCATCCCTGTGCTTTGAAAGAAGCTCAGCACGCTGTAGCGAAAGAGCTTACTAATCATGGGCGAATTTTGCAAATCTGGCGTTCGCGAATTTGTGTATTTGCGAATTTGCAATCCGCAAAATCTGCGAACTCTCGCGAATTTGCAGATTTTTTTTTGTGTTTGCAAGGGTTTCTGCCAGTTCGTGAGGGTTTTGTACCAGTTCGCAATTGCGAACTTACTTGTCGGCTCGCAACGGACGCGACTTTGTTGTTTCTACATCTGGTTCATCATCACAGGTTCACAGCACCCTCTGTTTCACCACTGCCACCCTCTGATTCACCCATGCCACCCTCTGGTACATCACTGCCATCCTCTGATTCATCACTGTAGATTATGAGGGGGAAAAGCAAGCACACCTGCCCTGCTTCAACTGACATAAATTAATTTCTGGTTCATCACTGTAGATTATGGGGGGGGAAGCAAGCACACCTGCCCTGCTTCAACTGACATGAATTAATTTGGGGTTGATTAATGTGTCACTGAATTTAAACTTCCTGTCTGGCACCTGCTTCCTTATCTGTAATTTGCTTTCTGTTGCAGTGCAATTTTGTTTCCAAGGACCTTTGTGGCCTACTTGTAGCTATTCTATGAGCCTGCTGTGAGGGTCAGAGCAGGGTCATAGAATAGTTGTAAGTAGGCAACTGAACTCTGGAGGGGCCCCTCAGGAAGCACTACAGGGAATGGTTACTAATGATGAGTTTGAACTTTTGCACCTGCTGAGTGCTTTCAGTTTCGCAAAACTTGTTTTTCTGTGGGGCACTTCCTTCCTCCCCCCCCCCCAAAATGGACTCCTTGCAAAAAAAAGTGCAGGCAAATGTCAACCTGAGGAGGTATTCTGATAAAAATCATCATTTTCAGAAGGTTTATGCTGCTTGCTGGTGGATTTCTTGTACAGAATTGCAAATTTTGTAATTTCGGGAGTGCGAGATTGTTGCTGCCCGCCGCATCTACATGTTCGCAATTGCGAACTCTCGCGATGCGTCGCCAAACTCCCGCGGGATCCCCCAGCAAGATCCAAAATGACGCAGCACTCACAAAATATTGAGAAAAACAACTCGGCAAACGCTGAATGACGGTAAGTGAACGCCGCACGCCGCAATATTGTATCACCAAGCAAAAAAATCCGCTGCGTGCGAATTTGCGGATTTTTGGTAAATTCGCGAGAGTTCGTGGATTGCGAATTTACCGAAAATCCGCAAAATCCGCGAGCGGAACGGATTTTCCGCCCATGCATAGAGCTTCCAGTGTCATGCTATAGCACTTCCTTATAGTTCTGCAGTTACACATTCACCATATACCACAAATGCATCTGTTAGTCAATCATGCAGTACGTATACATGTATGTAAACTTTCACAAACTAGCATATAAATTTAGCTCTTTCTTTAACCAGAGTAGTTAGTTCTGAAAATAACTTTTTTTGTACTTTTATATATTTTTTTTGAATGTTTTCATTTTTTTGTTTTTTTTAAAAAGGAAAAAAAAGTCAACAGGACGAACAAAACCATGAACTTTGACGGAATAAAAAAAAGGCATTGATGGTTATCAATTGCTCTGCAAATTAGGTCTACTGAGTTCTCCCCATAACAAATTAAATGATTGCACTTCACACAGTGCATTCTAACTTTCACAAATTAGGGACATATTTCTGGTGGTGATGTTGAAGGTGATGCCCCAAAGGTACTTGGTATTGCCAGTGGTGGAGGTGCATTTTGGCGCAGTCTTCTACATTCTTCATGAGCATAGTTCACAGGATGCATGGATTGGAGGTGCTTGCTCATACTAGCAGTGCCACAGGAGTATTTCTTGTTTGGATCTCCTCTGGACAGTACTGCCTGGCAAAGCTTGCATGTTACTTTGGCAGCATTACATTTATGTTGCCTCTCCGGAAAAGTAAAATATGTCGATACAATGGATGTGTATCTTTCGGGAGGGGGAGGTTCTGGTAGAAATTGTTCAGCAACAAAATCATCAGAATGAGATGATTCTTGCAGTGCTGTAGCCATTTTTGTCTCCAAAAAAGGAATTCAGGTTTACAATGAAGAAAAAGTGACGTTCTTTTCAGGACAGGTCTTCTCCTAAGGAAGGTCTAGGAAGAGTAATTAAAATGGATAGGGTTCTTCAATAGTTAGAACAGTAAGTGTTATAAGCCAATCTAATCTCTTTTTTTTTTGGTCACATGGGATCCGCGTTGGGTGAGTACACGCAGCAGGCACCTAGCACAACTTCAAGAAAGTGCATTTAAAAGTAATATAAGTTTATTAAAACTAAAAGAATATTATTTCTGTTGCCTTAATATTTGTATTAAATACATATATATATGGGGGGCGTGGCTAGCAGCCGAGCATGGCGGCAGCCTAAAGGAAGAGCTCCGTAGATCGGACGGACTCTCCTAATATCCGACTATCTATCCATGCAGAAAAGATGCTCTAACTGAGGGACCCGAAGCCTAGGACCGGGCAGAACCCAGGGCAGCAACTTTGAACATTGTCCGACACCGGAGGCAAGACTTATGTCGGGCGGCTCTGAGGCCTACGCAGGAGCGACGAGCCGGGTCTTATCCTATTTGATTGTCCAAGAGGAAGTGAAGGTAACTCGGATCAACAACACCGGAAACTCTTGACCATCATGGTCCAAGCAGGCAGGCACACGTCCGATAACTGCACGGAATGATCGGAATGGCCTAATTGGACTTTGGCGAATATAAGGAAGGACACTATCCGCGGCCGTGGCGGAAAACAACCGGACTGCGGGCAGGTGAAACCGAAACCACAGTGAAACAAAGGATCGCTCCACCATCTTAACACATCGTGATCAGACCAACAAGGAACATCATTTAGTGCCGTTACCATAGAACTGTGATCAGAACTCTGAAGGTTGAGACTCTGGCCTTGGAATACCTACTCCCACCTGGTTCGGGAACTTGCAGATTAACAAACTGCGGGGACCAGCGCAATTCGGATGGTATGGGCCTAATACTCAGTCTGATCATACGAAGGGAACGGCGCAGACCAGTTACAGGAGAGGTCCACTGGGCTCTGAAAGGCTAAGAGACGCAGCCTACGAGACTCCTGTGGTGCAAAACAAGCAACGATGGCTGGCAAGAACTCGAGAGGAGGCACTACACAGACTCGTATCAATAGATTTGCCAGTGGAGGGGCTTCCTCCTCACAATCACACGGGAAAAGCCCAACCAGCAAAATGGCGGACGCGACGAACACACAAAAGACAACGCTGGAGGACATCATGCGCGCGTTAACACAAGTGCAGGCCACAGTGAGCTCAATATCAACGGAAATCACCCTGATTAGGGCAGACTTTCACAAAATGTCCGAAAAGGTGAAATCAATGGAGGTGGTCACAAAGTCACTTGTGGAGGATGTATCTGAGCTCCAAACAGCGATGGAACGGATGTCGGTTGAGAACAAAACATTACGCGAGAAGCTGGATGACCAGGAAGGACGCTCAAGAAGGAACAACATCAGAATTCTTGGCATACCGGAATCTGAGGGCACTAGAGCAACAGACCTATATGTGGAGGACTTGATTAAAAAAGAGCTCCAACCCAAAGGACTATCCACCTTCTTCTCAGTAGAAAGAGCACATCGAGTACCGGGGGGTAGACCCAAACCGGGTGCAACACTACGGCCCATTCTAGCCCGTCTATTCAACTTTCGGGACAGAGATGCCATTTTGCAGGCAGCAAGAGTGTCCCCTCCGGTCAAGATCCTCAACTCCACGCTGGCCTTCTTTCCAGATTACACAGCGGAGGTGGCGCGCCCCAGGAGGACGTTTTTGGAGGTAAAGAAAGAACTGAGAGCAAGAGAGATCCCGTACTCAATGATTTTTCCGGCTAGGCTGAGGGTGGTATCAGAATATAAGACTTGGTTCTTTGACACTCCTGAAGTGGCAAGAGACTGGCTGGAGGGATGGAGACCGTCTACCTAACCCCGCCGCTCGAATAGGACACAAAAGAATAAAATCACGGGAGTTCCTGAGGGCTCGCAGACATCTCAAAGAACGGAAGAGGAACTCTCGCAGGACGGAGATACTGTGGTCGACGATGCCAATAAGGAACACTAACCTCCTGGTGCCCACTAATGACTTGCATTACACTTTGTGACCTGCCTGAAGGTCTGTTACAGGACACTGGGCTGAGGGCATCCGAGGAGAGTAAGAGGGGCCACCGGCTCCGGAAAATCTTCACCCCCACGAGCAAGTATTTGGTGTGGGGAATGGGTTAAGCACTCTGCTAAGTTGAGGGGGCAGGCGTTCTACGTCTGTGTAGCAGGGGGGCAGGGAGTGGGGGTGTTCAGGATAAGGGGGGATTTTCATTGTTTGTTTTGTTTGACTCATAAGGATAACACACATCGTGATGAACTGAACACGCAGATGGGTATACGCCGGATACAACGGCAACCATGCACTGAGAAAACCATGTCAGTCCTTCCAGGTATGTAATGGCACACGACGTACACACTGCTACCCTAGGTGAGAGCGCTCGCTCGGGCCCGTGACTCCACTAAAATTGATGTCCTGGAATGTGAGGGGACTGGGAGACAAGATAAAGAGGGGGTTGGTTCTGCAGGGTATTAAAAGACTAAATCATGATCTGATCCTTCTTCAGGAAACACCTAGTGGGCATGGCCAGTAAGGCATTAGACAGGCGAGGCTACAGCATGATAGTGCATTCAGACTTCACCTCAGGGTCCCCTGGAACAGGCATTTTAATGAGAAAAGCATCCCGTTTTATTTTACATTCCACTAGAACTGACGAACACAGCCGTTTTGCAGCAGCTATTGGACAATGGGAAGGAAAACCACTTAACATTGTTTCAGTATATATTCCTCCAGCATTGCATGCGACTACCCTTCCTGATCTGGGGAAATTACTGTTAGAACTCCCGGAGGGTGACCTTGTGGTGGGGGGAGACTTTAACGCAGTGGCGCACAACACACAGGATAGATTTCCGGTCCGGTCACAAGCCCTTGGTCCGTCCATTTTCAGTGAATTCCTCGAGGCGCAAGGACTGCTGGATATCTGGAGGCATCTGAACCCTGAGAGCCAACAATACACTTACTACTCTGCAACTCATAACAGCCTATCCCGCATAGACTACTTCCTTACACTGGGCGATGGCCACCTTACCATAAACAACATGAAGACCAGACCCAGGGGTATTTCAGACCACTCCCCCTAACATTGAGCTTTTCGATCTCTGAAAGAGCCCGCAAGAGAATCTACCCAATCTATCCAGGCTATATTAAGATACCGCATGTCCGGAAGGAATTGAAGAAGTCGACCCGGCATTATTTTGCAGGAAAAACTGCCTCGGTATCATCCCCCACGACCCTATGGGAGGCCTATAAGACAGTTTTGAGAGGGCAAGCAATTACAAGGATAGCGGGGCACAAACGCACGCAACAAAGAGAATTGCTGGACCTAGAGTTAAAACTCGAAGCAGCAAAAGCGGCACACATGGTGCATCCAACAGAGGACGCACTACATACACTTCATCTCTGCCAACAACTGCACGATGACCACATAAGACGGCAGATGGTTGAGAATATAGCTGCAACAGCAAATAGAGTGTATGATATAGGAGACAAAGCCAGTAAACTCCTGGCTTGGTTAGATAAAAAGAAAGACCCAGAGGGGAAGCTACACTCGCGAACATCAGAAATATTAGAAATCCTAGCAGACCACTTCCAAGGAGTATATACCCCGGAAGTGGAAGTCACAGCAGAAGCAGCAACATTGGCGCTCCAGAATGTGCGAACCCCGACTCTGCCGCAGGAAACAGTAGACGAATTAGAGGCAGACCTATCGGTAGAGGAGATACAGATAGCAATCAATGCACTCCACACGGGTAAAGCGGTAGGCCCCAACGGGATCCTGGTCGAATGGTACCAAATAATGGCAGACACACTGAGTGGACCCTTGTTGGCCATGTTAGAGGATAGCTTAGAGCGGGGGACCCTGCCCTAGATCAACGGATGGCAACTATTGTGGCCATTCTGAAACCGGGTAAATCACCCGTGAGTGTACATCGTACCGCCCGATCTCGCTTCTCAACGCTGAAGTAAAAATTTTGGCGAAAATACAAGCCACTAGGCTGATGCCCCACCTCTCTCACCTGATCCATCCGGACCAGTCGGGGTTTATGCCCCATAGAAGCACGGCGCTGAATCTTTGACATGTACATGGAGCATTGGCACGAGCCCCCTTACTGTCGGGACCAGCAGCCATACTATCGTTGGACGCCAGAATGGCGTTCGACATGGTGGAATGGCAATACCTATTCGCAGTCTTAGCACACATGGGCTTCGGCCCGAAATTTATTGCATGGATAAGACTTCTGTACACAAATCCTGTCGCGGACGTGGCAGCCAATGGCCACATCTTCCGAGAAATACCGCTGGCCAGGGGGATGAGACAGGGTTGCCCGCTCTCCCCCCTACTGTTTGCCTTGGTCCTAGAACCGTTAGCGACTGTCATTAGAACCACCCCATTAATGAGAGGAGTACGTTGGGGGGATAATTGGGAAGACAGGGTCTCCCTCTATGCAGATGACATGTTAATTTACCTATCCGACCCAGACACTGGTATCCCGGTACTACTAGAAATATGCAATACGCATGGTATTAATTCTGGCTATACTATCAACTGGACAAAATCGGTCATCTATGAGCTGAAGGGTCCCCTACCAGACCTTCCCAGCAACTGCCCGTTGGTGATTGCAGATGCCTCGTTCAAATATTTGGGAATTCACATCGCCCGAGACGCCGCGGTATATTATGACCAAAACTTGTTACAGCCACTCACTCGTCTGAAGGCAGACGTGAGACACTGGAAAACTCTCCCGCTGACGCTGCTGGGAAGAGCGGCGCTGTTTAAAATGATGGCGCTACCACGTCTCCTATATATCCTAGAAAATACACCAACTCTAGTGCCACCCTCATATTTTCAAAAAGTGACGGCGGTAGTCACAGGTCTACTATGGGGGGAGCGATCGGCTCGGGTGGCGCATATAAAACAATCGAGGCTGGTACGGCGGTGGAATAGCCTTACCGAATATGCAATTGTTCTATTGGGCGTTGCAACTTAAGGTGATAACCCAATGGATCCACGCACCACAAGATGACCCAGCTTATCTAACAGACAGAGCGCAGTTAGGCACACACAGCCTATTGGCACCGCTGTACAATAAAAGTCTTCTGACAAAACTAATGGGCCCGACTAAACACACAGTGATACTCTGGCATAAAGCACAGACGAGACTCAAATGGGGGGTGTGATAACAAAACTTACACCCTTGTGGGACACTAAACAGCTAGGATGTCTGAGACATAGTAAGGGATTCACCCAATGGGACAATATAGGGATTACCATGGTAGGGGACTTGTGGACAAATACTGATATGGTCCCTTTCTCGCAACTACAACAGCAGTATGACCTAGATCCCAATGAGACATACTGATACATACAGATTCGCCATGCATTGATGACGGCCATTGAACCAGGATCAAAGGTCCCCGAATCCTCCCCGTTGGAGGACCGTTTGCTCACCGATTTTATGCAGACGGGTGCCACGTCCCTCACATATCGGAAATTGCTGAATAACTTACCTGATCCACTAACTAAACTGAGAGAGAAATGGGAGGAAGAGTTGGGTGAAATGGATGAGTCAGACTGGAACGCCGTACTGGCATCCCCACGGGCATCCAAATTGTTTGCGGGGTTGTGGAGGGGAAGGGACACTGCTACACACACTTGCCCGATTATCAACGAATATTGGCGACGCATTATGCGGACCATTTCCCAAACTTTAGAAGTGTCGCTCACACCGGACCAGCGAGTATGCTTGCTGAATGTATGGGAGAAGAATGATTTGACACTTCAGGGACAACAGTGGGTGATAGTGGGAGTAAGGTTAGCCAAGCGTGATATAGCGCAGACATGGGGAGCGGCGGAAATACCGACTTTGGCACAATGGTGCAGGAATATGGATAGACTGATGGTAACCGAGCGAGCGGTATACAAAATAAGAGCCAACCCTCGCAAATAGAACAGAATATTGCAACCCTGGAACAGTTATCGGGGTGACCTGTGTGAACCTCTTCCCGGAGAGGACGTTGATAGCTCCGGAGATGAGGACGAGCTAGATGACTGACTCACCTAGAATACTGAGGGTAGATGGGAGTTGGTCTAGGTACCCATGTGATTGCTTGTTTATAGTACCTACAAATGGAAGAGACAGAATAGAGGTCCGGGGAAACTCACTGATGTGAAAGGTTGAATATACATTGCTATCTTTCTAGAATGTTCATCCATCCTAATGAGTCTATAGTTGTGTTCAGATAAAAATAATAAAAAGTAAGACGTTTAATTTTCTTTACTTATTACCGAACTGTCTTAAGTACATTGTCCATCATTGCTGCCGGACCGGAAGGTTGTCGGCTGAAGAGCTGTGTTACACCGAAGTCGAATTACTAAATGTATGACAAATGATCTCCGGACATACAAAGATTGTAATGTACATTTGACAACTTCTAATAAAGTCTAACAAAAAAAAATACATATAAATATATCTTTTTGTATATCGAAAAATGTCCGGAAGTTGCGCGCCCACCGCGTTGAACACATGGATGATGTTATGCGGAAATACACACGCATGATGTAGTGTAATAAGTATATGTTGCGTATGCCCTTGAAGTCATGTACGGGTCGCATAGCGATCGCGCATGTAAATAAGCACCTATCGTGCACCCTACGCAGATCCTGCAGAGCAATTGTAAAATGGCAGCTATGTTCCACGCAGTAGTTGAAAAAGGGGAATTTTGCATGCGCGACGCCTCCAAAAAATAAAAAATAAAAAAATATTCTAAAAATATGTTAAAACATATTAAAATATATATATTTAATATATTTTTTTTAAATATTAAAAATGTGTAATGTAATCTAAAAAAAAATTATATTTAAAAATAAATAGATAAAAAATGTAGTAAATCAGTATCAAAGAAATAATTATAACAAATAATACATTTCAAAATTGTCATTGAAAAAATCTTTTAAAATCACAGAAAAAAATACGTTTCAGGCAGGATATACTTAGGAATTCTTTTTTTAAAAACTTTTACATTTCACTGAAAAAAACATAGTTTTCAGGCAGGTTATAGTTAGGCATTATCATTTACAAAACCTTAGTAATTCACTGAAGTTTTAGGGGTGTTATAGTTAGCTGTTCATTTCACTCGTACAAAACCATTGAAATTCCACCGTTATAGTTAGTTATACTAACTATGACTGGCCCGCCCGCAATGCACTGCTGATGACGTCACATATTACATCACTCATGACATTCCAAACAATGGACATACCAATGCCACTTACAACACACCTATTTAGTAATTTCAAGATCTACACACACATCCACTCATTCACCAACAGTTGTATACAGACACTCATACATGTACTCATTCATTATATGTACTCATACACCTATACATCCTGTTACACAATGACAGTCATCCATAGAGTAAACAAAGTATCAAACATCCATTAAATTGCATACACAGTTATACACACACACCACCACACTTACTGGTACAGAAACGTACACGTACTTACTCTCTTAAGTAATCATTTATGGAAACACAGAATAATTTATACAGGAACTCTGCCAATCTCATACTCTCACATATACTCACTTATATACACCAAAACTCACATATACTAGTTTAAACATATGTAGTTACTCATACAGACACTACTGAGATAGTCATTAACTCACTAACACACCCATACACACACTCATCCACCTATGCAGTCCTGCACACATACTGTCTCAACACATCCAAAGAGTGATGCACTCATTCATGAATTTATGCACTAAGTAATATACCCCACTGAACCATACAGACACTCAGACACACATACTGATACTCAAAAAACCAACTAATAACCTATATCGACACTCATGTAGCTACTCACCATCCCATGCAGCCACTTATACACAAAGTGAGAGACTGATACAGATATTTACATATTTAAACATTACTCACTAACCCATGTATTCACTAAGATACTCTTAATCAGTCCATTATACAATCAATTTTACAAAAAAAATCATCCATTTAGACACTTATATACCCACTTATTCTTCCATCGACCTTGAAATATACATATATATAAAACATATTTAATTTTCAGAAAAACACACATTCACTGGATGATGTCATCAGTGATGTCATTGGTGATGTCATTTGAGATGTCATCAGTGATGTCATGAGTGATGTCACTGACCATGTGATGAGTGATGTAATATGTGTCGTCATCAGCAGTGCATTGTGGGAGCACGAGTTATAGTTAGCAGAACTAACTATATCAGTGGAATTTCAATGGTTTTGTACGAGCGAAATGTCCAGCTAACTATAACACCCCTGAAACCTATGTTTTTTTAGTGAATATATATATATTACCTACTGGCGTTCGCCAGTAGGTATTTATAGTTAGGACCTATTTTCCATAGGAAATCCGCAACGTTCTATTTGGATTAACTTTGGCGCCGGTTGACAGATCTTTGCAACATTTTTAAAACTGGTGGGACGCTCCGGTCTGCTACAATCCTAAAAGTCTTTTTTTTGTCCTCATTTGCCTTGCCCTCTTTCTAACAGAAATCGCCAACCACCTTACGTGTCCTACATTGAGCAGCAAACAGAACTTTTTGCTCCTTGCTTTCCCAGACACGAATCACCTAATGGTGGGAGACAGATTCATAAGAAGAGAGGAAGAGGGGGGGGAGACCAGCTCTTACTCCATCAAGGTATTTCAACCTGTTGGACCAGTTACTCTATCCACGAGAACCTACAACCCAGGGTCCATGGAGTGTAGTAGGCATAATCATAGGACCCGGGGGAAAATAAATAAATAAATAAATAAAAAACGGAAATCCTATCTCCACTGAACCAGTAAGTCCCTAAAAGACAGATTTGGTTTACTGCAGGATCTGGCCAAATCCACCTTCGAGATTTCATATAGTGACATTAGCCAGCCTGCATGTGATGGTGCCGTGGTGTCCACCCAGAATTTACAAATCTGCCATCTTGCAAGGACAATTGCATAAAAAAGGAAAGTCTTTGCCTTGCCAGTAACCCTTTCATCTAACCCAAAGATTATTAGTGGCAGAGTAATAGACAATGACGTCGTAAGGATAGACTCCAGTGAAGACTTTACTTCTTCCCAAAAAAGACTGATGGAGACGCAATCCTTAAACGTATATATGTCGGATGCTTCCAGAAGGTTGCATTTGTTACACCTCTTTCCCCGCTGGAATTTTGATAACCTTAGCGGGGAGAGGTAAGCACGATGTAATGTGAACAGATGATTATGCCTCAGCCAAGCGGGTTTAACTGATTTATACAGGAGAGTGAAAGATCTTATCCATAGCTCCTCGCATTGAAGGCCCAAATCACGTCCCTAAAGCTCGACTGGAAGGGTAAACTCCCCATCCACCTCCTCCAAAATGTTCCAGTACCAAATAGATACCTCTTTGCGTCCCTCTTGCCTCTCTACCAGCTGTTGTTCTAGGTTGCTGATTTTCCCCAATTGGACACCTTTCCTACCCATAACCCGTGCCCAACTGTCAAGCTGTATATATTTAAATCTGGATAGCGCCGGGACAACCCTTTCCCGTAGTACTTCCCATTTTAGTATTGTTCCCCTGGCAGTAACTCACCCCATCTAACAATCCCTGCATCCTTCACAGGGGTTACAAGACTGTCCTTCAGGCACGGTGTCTGACCCAGGGAGTCCAACAAGGGGGCAAAATTTGAGAAGTAGGAAATTCCTATTCTCGTTTGTATCTGCACCCAGGCTCTTGCCACAGCTTGCAGAGTCTTCAGCCTCACCTTCCTAAAAAATTTCTGGTCCCCAAATTTAAATAAGAATCCATCAATTGTCAGGTTAGCCCCTACTAACATGGCCTTAAACATTAACCCTGTAGATGAGTTTGATGGTGTTTTCAAGACCATCCTGGAGTGGGATAGCTGGAACGCCCAAGCATAGTACTGTACATCTGGTAATGCCAGACCCCCTTTTCGCTCCTCATTCTCAACTTCTTCCAGGCCAACCTAGTCGCCTTATAATTCAATACAAATGAGTTAATCTCCCCGCTGACATTTATCCAATTGTTTGGGGTCAAAGGGCAGGGGAATGGTGTTGAAGATAAAAGTACGTGTTGGAAGAATGGACATCTTAACTAGACTCGTTCTCCCAAGTATGGAGAGTTGGAGAGAAGCCCAAGATTGTAAAAGCTTCCGACATTCATTAAAGACCCGATCTAAATTGGTGTGCACCATATTTCCAATCTCTTGAGTGATCCGTATTCCCAGGTAACGCATGGAGGGGGTCGCTACAAACTGTGAGTTGGGAATATTCCAAGTCATAATTTCTGATTTACTTGAGTTGATTTCGTATCCCGAAATCAGCCCAAACTCTTCCGCCCTCTTAAAAACCATGGGAAATGAACGATCTGGATCAGACGTATAAATGAGTATGTCGTCTGCAGAAAGGGCTACCCGCTTCTCCCATCCATGAAATTCGAAAGAGGGGATGTTATACACTTCTCTCAGAACCTGTGCAAACGGCTCAATATACAAATTGAATTGGAGGGGGGAAAGCAGGCAGCCCTGCCTAGTGCCTATACTAATTTTAAATGGGTCTTGGGGTGATTCGCGAAGCGGGGGCTGAGAAAAAAGGGCCCCAAAACTGGTTTCCCCCATGAAATTTTACATAGGAACTGTTTATTGCAGCTACAGCCTGAACAGCTGAACGGAATTATACCAAAGAGGTAGTTCCCAGTTCAGACTCGTTCCATTTGCTTAAATTGTGTAAATCCGTTCAGTAGTTTCTGAGAAAATTACAATTAAAAGTACATATATATCTTTGGCCTCGGTGGATCAGCGCATTCTGCGCACACTCTAAGCACACTGTCCTGATCGCGTGCTAATTGACTGTCAAGTGGTTTTCAACATTCGAAACCAGGAAGTAATGGCAGTCATTTTGTGCCTCAGTAGAAGCGAGGATCTAGAATTTAGTGGAACAAGTGTTCAAAACATATAAAGGGGGCCATTAAGAAATATTTTGACCCGCTAGACCTGCTTAGGGGGTCCCACAAGGATCCCTAGGGCCCGAAATATTTTTGAGCGAAAAAACTGAGAAATGTGCGCAAGGTGCATGGATCCGCCATAGTAAAAATAAAAACAAAGCGCGAGCTCCTGTGGTTGTTTAAAAATTAGCTACCTGGGAGGGCCAAATCCCGGGGTCTAAAATATTATATGTGATGGGGGTTCCGAGCGGCTCTGTAACCCCAGGATCACCATTCCTCTGTGCTACAAAATAAATGGGTGAGGAAGCTCAAAGGTCTGTGTAAGCCCCGCGGATTACCACCCTCTGGGTTTTTTTATATTTTGGGAAGGGGCCGCGTGGTCTGCATTCTGGAGCAGTCGAAGCCTTGGGAAACACCATCCCTCGGGAGCGGCTCCTGCTGTGTCTTGGGGTGTCTATTCCGGGACACTGCTGTTTGTTATGGCAGGGCGGGAGTCGAGGTTCCCACTGTGTCATTGCAAACTTGAGGGGCATATTAACAAAGGCCATTTCACCGCATTTTTTTTAAAGAGTTTCATTTCGCCGCAATTTTAAAAAAAAGCCGATAATGCGGTGAAAGTTATATCGCCCTATTTACTAGGTGACGCTAAGAGGCTTTAACCCATGTTAGCAGCCAATTTGGTACAGCTGGCCTCATATCTCCAATGAGTTGCAATGTAGGCGTTTCCAGTGACAAGGTAGGTGTTCCTATGACAATATAACATGGAATAGACCCCCATAAAGAGAGAGTAGGTTTTCGTGTTCTTTCTTTCAAAATGCAAACCAAGCTTGCTATGGCAGGATGGGAGCCTCGGCTCTCACCTTGCCATAGGAAATGGCAGTGTTGAAAAAATCTTCCGGTAAGACAACAAAGGATTTTGATTATCGCCGTTTTAGTTGCAGTTTGCTGCCTTTGAAGCTGCGATAATTTTACCGCCATCCTTGTAAATATGCCCCTAAGTTTTATAATGTCAACAATCCTGTCTCCCATTTAGATAGGCACAAAGTATTTAGTGAAGTGCACACTGTGAATTGTGAAGCAACACTGTCTAATTGTGATCAATAAAGAATTGTCCTTGAGTACAGAGTAGGTAAATTGTACATGGGGTTTTGTAACGTCAGTGGCTAATCCTCCAGCCCTGTCTTGAGGTTATTTCGAAGAGTTGTGTAATTCTTTTGCTCGTATTGTACATAGGGGCCGATTTACAAGTCCCTTGTGCCACTATTGTGTCACTTTTAACATGGGAAAAGTGATTCCAAAGTGGTGCATGGGGCTTGTAAATCTGCTCCACAGTGTTCTGTCTCAGTTTGCTTCCCTCTCCGTCATGTAGAGGATCCTGGGTAAATATAATGGTTTCTGTAAAGCCAGTACCTTTCAACCCTACCCCCAAACTGCTTACTGCCTGTTACCATAGTAACATGTCATGGAACACCTAAGTGAACGCACATGTCACAAGTTCACCACACAATGTTGCTAACCCAAACAGTAACTATGCTTGAGTTTTTAAAATTTTGCATAGGAACCGTTAATCGCAGCTACAGACTCTGGTAAAGAGCTGGCAAAGAGTTAGCCTTAGTTTTATACTTCTAGTTATAAATATCATTTGTACTGTTTATTGTTAAATGTTCTCTAAGCATATGATTATCACACTAAATATTAGTGAAATGTTGTCAGAAAAAGAAGACATATACACTCTTTTTTAATTAACTTTTATTACAACAAAAATAAATAACTAGAAACATAACTTTAACATAACAATATAATAAAGAAAATGTGAGATGAACTCCAATGGTAGGAGGGTAGATAACCTGCAAAACAAAAATGAAAATAAGTGTTTAAAATTAGATTGATGTGACTGAATGAGGTCAAAGATCACAAATTAACATAACACTTGGCAATCTTGGTTATTTGCATGTGTGCAGTGTGCCTGATACATCCCACCCCTCTAATAGGCCCACATTGAAGAGGTGTCTGTAGGGAAGTGCTTACTGCGTCAGATCTACAGTATGGTCCAGCAGGTCCTTAAAATGATTCAGAGATGAGACAGAACTAGGTGAGCGATCACATCATTATGCAGGACAATAACGTTTATTTGCAATGCATTTATTTGGAATGCATTGTGTATTTAGGCCGCTCTGCCTACCTTTTGTAAACTCTGCGTTCAACAAACAGAGCACACAACTTGAGATATGCTTTGTTTCTACAGTGCAGTGTAATCCTCATCCGACTTCCAATAGTTGTAGCCAAAAATGTCTCTATATCCACTATAAATCTAGACAGTTTACTACAACTAAAGAAATAAGGAGGCTATCGGCATTGTCTACCCGACAATGAAAACATTTTCCATCATACCCGCCACCCACTTAACCATACGAGCTGGAGTGTAATACAAATCAAAAACAGTTTTTAACAATTGCACTTTCAAATTAGCCGACAATAGCACATTCCGAGATCTAGCAATAGCATCCTCAATAGATATGTTATATTCCCCTAAAATTATAGAACATTTAGCATCATGTTTTCCTAAATCATCTGCTCTATATGATAATAATATCTTATACAGCACCCCAATTTTCTCCTGCCGCCTTACAGCCTCGACAAGTAAGTTAGGTGCAACCATAATATTTTTCTGTGATAAAAAATCCCAAATTTGAAGAAATTTGAAAAACTGAAGATTAGACAGGATTGTATTGTCTCGCTAGTTCTTCAAAGGACGTGAGTGACCCCCCTGTGACAACAACAAAATCCCCTAATAAGGTAATACCTTTGTTCCTCCAGCCGTATGCTACATTATCCCAACATATGCACCTTCCCCGGTCAATAATACCCTCATTTTTAACAAAAAGCATACATAAAAATATAAAGCAATATCCGGTATGTCTAAGCCACCTTTCTCAACTGGTAGCATCATAAATCTAATAGCTCATCTTGATTTACCAGGGGCCCAGATAAACTTCGCACACAAAGATTGAAGATGTTGCAGCTGAGCTCCTGCCACGTCTAAGGGAGTTGATCTAAAAATATATAAAACCTTTGGCAAAATATTCATTTTTATAATGTTGCTTTTACCAAATAAGGTAAGATGTAGTCATCCCCATTTATCAAGTGAATCCTTAATACTCTGTAACAACTCGTTCCAGTTGGCGTCAACCTCCTTAGACATCGATGTCCTTATTTTAATGCCCAAGTATATCACCTTGTTTAACACTCTAACATCATGCAAGACAATGTAATGGAATATCATATACGTAAAAAGGCTTGATACAGGGACTGTTGCCCAACTGCTCAACAAAAGGATTAATATATAAAGCAAACAAAAGTGGTGAGCAGGGGCAACCTTGCCTGGTACCTCTAGGTATTCTGACGGATTCTGATAAAAAGCCCATAGCGGTAATTTTAGCGAATGGTGAGGTATAGAGTACCTGAAAAGCGGTCATAAATCCCTTTCTAAAATCAATTCAGCACATCAATTGCCATAAGTAACCCCACTCCACCCGATCGAATGCTTTCTCCGCATCCAATAAAATTAGCCCTAAATCTCGTTTTTCAGTATGGGCAACATCAAAAAGTGTGACCACTTTATTTACATGGGTAACAGTCCCTCGAGATGGTATAAACCAATGTTGGTTTGCGGAGACTAAAGAACTGATAACCTTAGATAAGCGATTTGCCAATATCTTAGAGTATATTTTACTATTGCAGCTTAACAGCGAGATCGAGCGATATGATCCAACTAATTCCGGTTCTTTACTCTTCTTACAGAAAACCACAATAGTGGCTCCTGCCCATGATTTGGGAAGATGACCATCCTGTGCACCCCTGAAAGTATTCAGCATTTTGTCCTTTAATTGATGGAAAAATAGCTTATAAATCTCTACCGGACTCTTATCAGGCCCAGCCACTTTTCCTAAGGCAAGACTATTAACAGCCATTTCTAATTCTGCCATTGTAATTGGACTATTCAGTTGTTCTGACTCAAAGGGATCTAAAAATGATATTCCGTCCTCCAAGAGTGCCCTATTATCCACCCCAGCCCCTTCCTGTTTTGTATATAATTCAGTATAAAACTGATGAAAAATACACAATATCTGTTGTGGATCCGGACATAGTTGGCCATTCTTGTCCTTCGGAGACGTGATAAAATGGGAAGATTTTTTCATGCGCAGCCGTAGGGCCAGGCATCTGCCAACTGTTTGCCCATATTTGTGATTTTGTTTTTTATAAACTAAATACTTTTTAGCATTCTCCATATTCCACAAACCGTGAATTTTAACCCAGGCTCTAGCAACAGAGTTTTCTAACTCCAAAATATTGTTACCTCACTGTGCAATCCCCAAGGTTAATTTGCCTTCTGCCTCTCTCAGAGCTGCACATAGTCCCTGTACCTCTGACTTACTTTTTCTTTGCTAGTAGAGTCCAAAACTAAATACTTCACCCCAAAAACAAGCTTTAACTATCCCAAATGGTTTCAATACGAGCGGAATGCCTGTTATTTAAAAAAAAACCTTTATCCAACAAATCATGTATTCTCTAAATTCATCATTTAGACACAATTTTCGGTCAAAAGAGAAAGTCTTAGGCAGCACCTTCCGACCAGGTCCACTGAATTCCAACACAAATGGGGCATGGTCAGCCAAAATCCCAGGATATTTTTGGGTTTAGGCACCTACTAAAAAAATAGTAGATGCAAAGAAATAATCCAAGCAAACTAACTTTTTAGGAGGAAAAGAATGAAACGTGTAGTCCGGACCAAGAGGTTTTAACTTACCCCACAAATCAACTAACCCATGATCCTTCACTAGATAATATAAAGCTTTAAAAACCTGTGGTTTACGACCTTTATATCTTCGAGGCCGATCCTGCAATTCTTGATTGGCCAGATTGATATTTATATCCCCACAAATTACCAAAGTTTGCCCCCCAAGTAGCCAACTTTAAATTTAACTCCTCCAGAGTTTCTGCCTCATCTGAATTGGAGCTGCATTCAGCTATTGCCCAGCGACTAAGCTTATTGACCAAGGAGCGTCCAACAATCTGTACATTTGATTTAGCTAAAATGGCTACAGTGCGAATCATTGAGAGATGCTTAGAGGCAGTGATCAATGAAAACCCAAGATCCTTTAAAATATGCTGTTTAGGCCAGGGTATGTGAATCTCTTGAAGACACACCAGGTCTGGCAGAATAATTTGCAAATCAGCAGCTAACCTCTTTCGCTTTGACAAATTATTAAGACCGGAAACATTTAGCGAACAGATTTGTATCCCTTTAGAAGTCATTGTAACAATACAGCAAAGCTCCACATGAATGGCAATTCACATATGATACCATTACAAAGCATACATACTCTCTTTGTGACCATATCAATATTTTATTTTAGTTTGTATTCTTCCAGATAATTACTACTGTAGATTTTTCCCCTTTTTACCCCACCTAAGTGACCCACCCCACCCCACTACCCCCAGTGTCCCCCCCTGTAACAAGGCTTTAGGACCTGTGGTCCTCTAGCTGCAAGCTCCTGTGTGCCTCCTGCCATTCCTTGCGGACCCCACCACTCGAGTGACAGGAAGAAGGCTTCCCCCCCCAGAGTTAGATGGGAAAAAACAGCGCTCACTACCAATTAAAAAAGTTATACGGAGTAGAAAGAAAAAGAAAAAAAGGTATATCCACCATCACCCTAGAAAGAGAAAAGAGAAGAGGTACCGGACTCAAGTAACCTATACATTGAATAGATAAATAGAAATCAACCCCACTAGATTGAGGTTAAATACTCCTTAGCTGACCCTGCATAAGTAAAAAAAATAGTACGTTGATCAAAAATAACTTTTAGCATGGCAGGAATCATTAAATATGCTTGAGCCCCCTTAGCTTGAAATTGTGTGATCAGCTGCCGAAGTCGCCAACAAAGCTTAAAAGTGTGTTGGCAAAGATCCGGCCTAAAAAAAAATTCAACATCTCCCCTACTCTTTTCTTATCAGGTTGCGCTAAATAAAAACACCTCCTCTCGAGCCAAGAAACTATTGAATGAGATTAGGAAGGCCCTAGGCTTAGGATCGCCCTTTCCAGCTCTAAGACGAATATTAAAGGGGAACACATGAGCTTGTTCAATCTCTCTGTCCCAATCCCACTTGGTCAGCTCAGGAAATGCTTTTTTAAATAAATCTACAACGAATCTATGTGGATCCTGCCCTACCATGCCCTCCAGAATCTGGAGTACTCTTAAGTTATTTTGACTTGCCCGATTTTCTATGTCTGCCATCTTGCATTGGGTGTCCTCCCTGGTAGCCTGCCTCAGTTCAGTGGCAACCTTTTGTTGAGCAAGATCGTCCTCCAGATTAGAAATTCGTGCCTCAGCCTTGTTGAACCTGGAGATAAAGTCAGCGTGGGATTTAGCCATGCACCTAACCGAGTTCTGCAACGTACGGCATAAGTGTTGTACTCTTTGGCTCTCTTCCAAGGGTTTCATCCGGGTGGGACATAATTGATCGATATAATAATGCGAACAAAATGTCTTCCTCGTCACCATATGTATGCTCCACCAGGCGTTGAGCATTTACAGTGTCACATTTATTTGTATTCAACTCCATTTTTTTCCGTACCGTGTAGGGATAACCCTCTGCAAACTCCCCTGACTCCTCCAAGAAGAGATCTTCGCAAGATGACATAGATTTCTCAGAAAAGGAATACAAATCCCCCGATTCTGCATCAGGTATTTGTAATTGTTCAGGACCCTGGGAGTTTGTCAGCAGGTTAGAATATTGGGTCCCCCCTACCACCCCACAGTACGTACCTCCAGTTCCCCCGATACCATCCAAGGACCCACCCAAATCTTCTCAGGAAGACAGAATGACACTAGGAGAACCAATCAGCACACTTAAAGGAGGCCCCATAGATCCCAAATTAACGTCCTCCATAGATACTGGACCTGTAGTTCAGTTCATGTTTATCACACTCAGAAGCCCCCCTTCACTCGACTCAACCTGGTCTGCTCCCCCTTCCAATGAAAGTCCAGCCTTTCTCCCCTTCCGCTCAAACTTAGCTGCGGAGAAAAGCGCTGGTATCTTTTTTCCAGTCGGGTCCCCCTTAGGTCTTGCAGCAGCAGGTTCACAATTCTTGTCCGAATCAGCCACGCTGCCCAGGGTGTCCTCTCTCACCTGAGTGCCTTCTGCTGAATTCTCTGAGCTCTCAAATTCTTGGCTGCGAGGGCTCCCTCGTGCTCCCTTTGGGGCATCTCCTGAAATGAGTCTGGTCCTCTAAAGAACTCACAACGTGGCTCCCAAGTGATCCGCGTACTCCTGATTGTCTCACTACTCCTCCAAAAATGATTGGTGCGAGGTCCAGCAGGAGCGGTCAGCTACGCGTCCACATCGGCGAGCGCCATCTTGCCTTTGAATCGATTCATTCATTGGTTCTAGTGAATGTTACTTTCTTGATAAAATGAAATTGGAGACTGAAAGGAAAAACTGATCTTGTTTTCTCAGGAATTTATTATGTGTGTGTTAAGAATACTTATTATAAGTTACCAGCAGGTTGGTATGAATGCTGTTATTTAGGGATAGTTTTTCCTAAAGTATATCATATAGACAAGAAAAATAGAATTAATGAAATAAAACAAGATCTAATACATAATATGAGAGGAGCAAATTAATCTGAAACAATGGGGGATATTTTTGGAGCACTGATACCTTCAGTTGGAGTTTTTTTAAATTCACATAAAATTAGAAAATTGTCCACAATATTTGATCGTTTATCAACAGATACTGCTGGTGCGTTCTTGATGATTGATACAGAAATGGTTGCGATTAGATTAATGGTTTTGCAAATTTCACTTCCCCTTGATATATTATTGGCAAAAGAGGGTAGAGTCTGTAGCATGTTGAAAATACAACAATGCTGTACTTATATTCCTGACAAGAGTAAAAATCTTGAGGGGTATATTCAGTAGTTGTAGTAATACTAATGATTATTATGAGTTATAATTGTTGCAAATGCAAATGTAGAAATAAAGAGAAAGATCTTAAATGTAGAGCTAAAAAAAGAAAGAGAGAAGAGATAGAGTTAGGGGATAAGAGAGGAATTTACTATGAGATCATGACAGACTTAGATGGAAGAATAATAAAACAAGAAAGAAGTGCAGCATTTTAAATAAGTGGCAAATTGTATTTGTTGATGGCTCAAAAACGCCATCAAAGGGGGGATTGATGGAGCAGGGTTTTGCGAAAATAAAACATGCTCGGATTGAACCCTCAGTAACATTCATTAACAGTGTGCAGTGAAACAATATTAATATTAACGCTAAAATAAGGGGAAATGCTTTCATACATGCGCGTTCTAATGCATGGAACTAGACGGCAATTGCTCTTGGCTTTAAGAAAAATAAAAGACCAATGCTGCTTTTTGTGCACATTAATAATAATTGCTACAGATTGTGCATGGGTTAGCGCAATGCTGTGATGGTGTGCAATAAAATTACATTTCATGAAAATAATAATGTTATGTGTTTGTTTTCTGTAGAAAAAGCAAGCATGTGCCTACTTTCCTGCATGCCAGATTGGGGTTAACCCCTGCGATGCTCATGACGAGCTCAGCTCGTCATGAGGCACAGTTGAGCTGTGCTGATGACGAGCTGAGCTCGTCATGAACAATGGGGATTCTGGGAATGCAGCGCAGAAGGAAAATATCTCTAGCAGCCAAGGTGTTAATATTTCATGGAAAAATAAAATGACAAAAAAGATGGTTTCGAAAGAAGAAGAGAGAATGCGTAAAGCTGTGCTTGTCCCTTGTGTCCTTGTATGACTTTCAAATTAGAGAAAATAAAAAGATAAAACGGTGGAAGTAAGCAACTTCTTCACGAGATGGAAGAGACAAACAAAGAAACTTGAAAGACTTCATACATGAAAATACACTCTGGGAAATATGCACTATGATTGTGTTCATAGTTGTTTTCCTGGGAAAGACCTGTTGTAATGCTGAAAGTTTAAGACAAAAGGACATTGAATGAAATGATCACGCTGAGAGTGGTGTAACAGAACACCTCCATACTTAGCCAATGAGAGACAGAGTTTATTCTCATATTGAAACAATTGCTGTAGGACATTAAGGTTTTAGGGTATAATTGGGGTGCCCGCTGGGTGTGGTGTAGGTCGGCTGGTATTTAGGTAGTGGAAGATTGTCGCTGTCGTCGGTTTACTGTTTCCAGATAGAGGCCCATCTGTTTCCTGATTCCTCAGTTATGGGCTGATTACGATGGTAGGAAGTCTTGAGTCTGCCCGCCGTTGTTGCGGGATCAGGACTGCCCGCTTGTCATGCAGTGGTCCCGCACCCCTAATTATGATGCAACCGCCACCATGGTGGTTGCATCTGACAATTTAACATTGCGGTGGGTACTGCTGGCAGCACCCGCCACAATCTTAAATCGCAATGTTGTGCATTTCCCTGCACAACGTGGCACCTTGTGCATGGAAATGTAATGGTACCCTCGTGTACAACAGTCCCCCAGGGGGCCCGTAACAGGTCCCCCGAAGCCAGCCTCCACCAGCCTTCCCATGGCTGTTCAACCACCATGGAAAGGCTTGCTGACACCAGCATTGTGATCGGGGCGGTGCTTGCTAGGCACCACCACCATTTCCCCAGTCAGATCGGCTCCGCCAGGCAATCGCAATGATTGCCTGTGGCAGAAGCATGGCGGGCGAGATTCCTACCCTCCACACTTGTGACACGATTCCTTCTGCAATCCTAATGTGGGGGGGCTAATGGGAGCCAGATGGCGGAAAGACCGCCACCACCGGCCTGGCAGTGGCGGTCTCTACGCCATCATAATGAGTTCCTAAATCTTTGCCACTCAACTCTTCTCGAGGGCCTTACTGCCCTTTTTGGCCAGAGAGTAGATTTCCCTGATTCCTACTTGGGTTAGTATAGATAATATTCTTAATTTGTATAATCATTTGCAAATGTATTTTGTCTCTGAAACATTTCTCTTTTTGTCTATGCACTCCTTCAATGCATTGTTTATTTGATATGGAAATGAGGCACCCTCGTCTACACACCACCAGGACCCCAACCACAATTCTGCGACGCCACCGCCGACCTCCACCGACTACATTCTTCTCGGAGACCTGAACTTCTATCTGGAGAACAACAACGACAGCAACTCCTCCACCCTGATAAACAACCTCGGACTGGTACAGCTTGTCACATCGCCAACTGTAGTGGTTTCCTTTCTCCTATGGTCTAGCTCGAGATCCCTCGCGCTAGTCTATCTGTGTTCTGTATTAAAATGTTGATTGGAGACTGAATTCCCCAGTTCAGTTACTTCTAGCTTACTTTGCCTGCTCATTCGCTGCGCGGCACTTGTCCTAAATTAAGTCAAGTCTTTCTTCATCCATACGTATCGGAGTACTTTGTTACTACACCAACCCACATCACCGGACACACGCTCATCGCCATATTTTCCTCAAGCACACACGTATCCTTCAGCCACATCTCCGTACCCACCTGGACCGACCACTACTGCGTCCACTTCTCCTTCCAGAAACCTGTCGCACATCACCCCACCCTACAGATCCCCCGCCGCTACTGGAGCAAAATCACCGAAGTACAACTACAGACAAACCTCGCACTCAACCCACCGACCAACCCCTCCAACCCCGACAATGGTGTGCGCACCCTTAGACAATGGATGGACGACTGCGCCAACACCTTAGACCTGCTGAAAACACAAACCCTCAAAGGCACCAGTAAGAGAGCTAACTGGTTCACCCTGGAACTCCTAGCGTCAAAGCGCATCTGCCGGAAGTTGGAAAACATATGGCACAGCGAGAAGTCGCCGGGCAGCCGCGCAGCCCTCAAAGACACCATCCACAACCACCACCGCCCTCATCAGGACAACCAAGAGGACCTCCTCCAAAGACCTCTTGACAACAACGCACACAACAGCAAGGAGCTCTTCAACGTCGTGAAGGAGCTCTGCAACCCCAGCTCCAACACCATCAACATTCCACCATCGCAAGCCCTATGCGACTCCCTCACCATTTTCTTCCACTGCAAGATTACCAACATCCACGATAGCTTCAACCCCCGGATGACCCTAACAGGCTCAACATGCCAGAACCACCTCACCCCACCGACTACAACCCCCTGACAACCTGGGCCAAAATGAGCATCGAAGACACAATCAAGACCATGGGCACAATCCATTCCGGCTCACCATCTGACCCTTTTCCACACCACATCTTCAACAAAGCAAGCAGCTCCATCGCACCCCACCTACACAACATCATCAACCTCTCCTTTGGGACCGCAACCTTCCTGAAAGCTGGAAACACTCCGAGAACAAGCCCTACTGAAAAAACCCAAGACCAACCTGAGCAAACTGAAAAACGTCCGGCCCATCTCCCTGCTTCCATTCCCAGCTAAGGTAATTAAGTAGATAGTCAACATCCAGCTCACCCGCTACCTTGAAAACAACAGCATCCTGGACCCCTCCCAGTCAGGTTTCCATAGCAACCACAGCACAGAGACCGCCCTTATCGCCACCACAGATGACATCAGGATACTACGGGACAATGGTGAGACGGTTGCCCTCATCCTCCTGGACCTCTCCGCCGCCTTGGACACCATCTGCCACCGCACACTACGCACAAGACTCCACGACACAGGGATCCGAGACAAGGCCCTGGACTGGACCTCTTCCTTCCTCTCCGGCAGAACCCAGAGAGTCCCCCTCCCCCCGTTCAGATCAGAAGCCTCCAAGATCAGCTGCGGCGTCCCACAGGGATCCTCCCTCTGCCCGATGCTTTTCAACATCTACATAGCGCCTCTTGCACGCATCACGCAACATCACAACCGCAACATAATCTCCTATGCCAATGACACACAACTGGTCCTCTCCCTTACCAAGGACCACCTCACTGGATGGAGGAGAGCCGCCTTCAACTGAACTCAGACAAGACGGAGATCCTCATCTTTGGGCCCAACCCCTTAGCTTGCGACGACTCCTGGTGGCCCGCATCACTGGGGACATCCCCCCACACCCACCAACCACGCACGCAACCTGGGAGTCATCCTCGACTCAAAACTCACCATGACCAAACAAGCCAACGTTGTCTCCTCCTCCTGCTTCAACACCCTCCGTATGCTCTGCAAAATCTACAGATAAATCCCGACAGGCACAAGGAAAACAGTCTTCCAGGCCCTAGTCAGCAGCAGACTAGACTACAGAAACGCCCTCTATGCCAGAGCCCCGACCATGCTCATCAACAGACTGAAAAGAATCGAGAATGTCTCTGCACGCCTGATCCTCAACGTCCAGCGCCGCAACCACTTCACCCCCTACCTGAGGAACCTGCACTGGCTCCCTGTCAACAAAAGAATCTCCTTCAAACTCCTGATCCACGCACACAAGGCACTCCACAAGACCGTCCCAGTCTATCTCAACAGTCGACTCTCCTTCTATGTACCCAACAGGAAATTCTGCTCCGCAGACCTCTCCCTGGCTACCGTCCCACGCATCCGTAGAACCACAGCCGGAGGCAAATCCTTCTCCCACTGCACCACCAAGACCTGGAACACACTCCCCCTCATCCTACGACAAACCGAAGACCTTCTAACCTTCAGGAAACAACTCAAGATCTGGCAGTTCGACCAGTAGCAACAGCACCCCCTTCCTCCCCACCCCCAGCGCCTTTAAACCCTTGCAGGTATGTAGTGCGCTTTACAAATTATATGATTGATTGATTGAGTTTGTTTATATACATTGCTAATACCTTCTCTCCGTGATAATCTATGATTTTGTATCATATGTCAGTACTTGATGAGCATTTATTTTCACATTATTTACGATAAACTCACATAAATTACACACTGAGTCTGGTATTATTTTAGTTATATTAATAAGTACATATTATTGCTATCAACTTCTCAATTTTATGATCTATCGCCACAAATAATAAATATTGTAAGGAGAAATGCAGGTTCTTTGGGTATTTTGTAAATTGTTCAAAAACTTGCATCACACTGACACCCAGCGTGAAGGGATTAGTTGGGTAGTGTAAATGGGCCTTTGTTTGTGAAAAATTATCAATCCCTGGCAGCACAAGAAGAGGTGGGTGAATGGAAAAAGGGAAAGTCAGCGGGGCAAGCAAGAAAGGGACTGGGTAGGTGAAAATAAAATGGAGAGGAAAGAGAGAGACAGTTTTACAAAACCTTCAGAAGTTTAGGGCATCTTAAATGGTACTATTAATTAGTGGGACTCCACATAACACTATGGTGTGGTTGACTGTCATTGTGGCCCCTCTTTGCATGTTACTGCTGTTAGCACTTTGAGTCTGTCTGAGTGATTGACTGATCTAGGGTTTTAACTACTTATATCCCCAATGCCTAAAATGTTCTTTGCAGGCCCATGTGCACTCTCATCTTATGAACACTGCCTGCTATTCACATATCTGAAATTGGTGATTGTTGGTTTAATTGATGACTCACTGGTCAGGTTTCTGCGCATGTTCAGATCAGAGGCAGGCAGGGCTCAGTGACGTTTTGTAACTGGACTTTTAGCTTCTACATAAAAGCAGGATAACTAGCTCCTTATTTGTGTTGTGACTTAAAGAGTCAAATTCATCAGCTTGCATCTTGAGTTACAGCTAGCAGGGTTGGAGGGTTGCAGCAACCGAAATAAAGGGGGAAGAGGGAAGGAGCAGGACCACTTGACAACCAGCATGGTGAGGCTAATCTTGAGGGAAACATTATGTCCCGCAGAGCCAATTAAGTCCAACGAGCACTAAAGTTGTGAAGCAAGTAGCCAGATAGCACTGCCAGGCCTTTAGAAAAAAAGAAGGAAATATACCATGGAAGGGTAGGTCAGCATCATGAGGTAAATGGAAAAAGAAGGGATTGCAAAGCCCTCCCAATTAAATTTTAAAAAGTAATAAAACACACGGCATTCAATCTAATGTTTGTCTGGGTTCCTTTTTTAAGTAGTCACATTCATAAAATGACATTGCTGATATCAATGCTGATGGGCATCACATTCTGATTTAGAAGAGCATGATGGATCGCTATTTTGAAGGGATGTGTTTAGGGCATTCCCTCCTAATAGCGATTTGTTATGGTGTGTATCAATGTTTTGTGACTGAAATCTGGTTGCAACACAATTGGTTTTGACTGATTCCCAACATGAGATAGTAAGCCATTTGCAAAAAAGAATCAGTCGGGTTGGCATCCCTTATGGTTTGTGATTACACAAAAATGTTTGTTGAAAAGAAGGCAGTAGTCCAGTGGACTACTATGTATTCTCAAACAAATTTTTAAACACAGCCACGTTTCCATTAGGGAAAATGAGCTACATTTTAAAATTGTATTTATTGCAAACATGGTGGTCTGTGTGTGTTGACCAATAATGGTGAGTCATAATTCGTGAGCTACCGCAGGAATGTGGATGCGATAGGTCAGATTATGATTCACTATGATTAGACACAAAACTATTTGTATACAGGTCAGTTTGCAAAATTCCACTCTGATTGCAAAAATACTTTCTGCAATTTGCAACCAGTATTTTGTCCAGTAAAAACATTTAATTGAGTTTTAAATATGAGAACATCATTACAGACAAAACATAGCACTATAATTAAGGGAACATGGAGAAATAAATTAACAGAACCACTAAATCAATGAACAATAATTATCATTTACTTAGCCAATATAGTTGAATGAAAGTGAATAAAACTAAAAACATAAATAGGGCTACTGATACGATATGCAACATGTTAGATATAAATAAACCTATTACTATTAACTTTTGTCTATATATTCATCTAGTCTTTTCCCTATTCAAAAATTAAATGAAGAAGATTTGCATTTTTTGGTAAAGGTAACATCAATTATGTTATACATAATGTATATGCATTATCACTGAGCACTAAAAGATAAAGCAGACGCATTTTTCCAATTCATATTGAAAGATATGGTCACTAACCAAATAAAATAGTTTCTTATCTGCATATGACTTGCTCAAGGATAAACCAGGTGATTAATCTATAATGGAAGTATAAGCAACAGAAAAATTATTGTTTGAACATTTTAGAGATCTTAGCAGAAAATTCTGATGAAAATTGAAAAATGATGGGATAATCAAACAATAAGGAGGCAATTTAATTGTTTGCGGAGAGGAAACTCAATTGCAACAGCTAAGGATTCTCACTCTGACCAACACATTGGTGTGCCGGTTTGATTTATAGGCAGGCGGATCAGAGGTCAAGCTACGGCAATGGCTGCTCCATAACCACAGTAACCCCTTTTCTTCAATGCCTCAACTTAGTAAGGGCCGTCAAAAAATTGGCTGTATGTCTTGCCACCAAATTAGAATGGTCAGACATGTAGCTGTTTTTTACTGTCCATGAACACCAGGCAAGAACTGGTGGCAAACGACAGCAAAAAAACAAAGAAAACCCTCCTTGTTATGGGAGAGGACTCCCATGGCAGGGTCATATTATCTTTTTTATTTTCAAATAGAAAATCCCACTTCAGGATTTTCTTTTTAAAAGTAAAAGAATAACAGTTTGTTGTAAGGCTCTGTCATTTTGATGGACCATTGCACCAAGCTGCAAAAAGCATTGACAGAAATCCAAGTGAAGGCAGTTCCTTGCAATGGTTCAGATATAATTTCTAAATTCAGTGAGTGACATCTCTGTCAGGCGGAGAAACAGGCCTCCAAAGTGAATTTAAATTGGTGCCTAAGGCCCTGATTATGATGTTGATCGGAGTTGCCTCCGACCGATATTGCTACAAAAGGGAACCGACTGACCTCAGGTCGGGTGTTCCGACACAGCAATTAGGATGCAACCGCACATGGTGCAGTCACAAACTTCCATTTTTCAATGTTTCATGTTGGAAAGGCCGACATGGAACTGCTGTCGGAAAGTGCTGTCATAGTCCTGATGACGGAAAAGCAGGCTTTTAGAGATTATGAGCCCGTAAGAAATCGCTGTACGGTTTAAACTCTGACCGCCATCATTATAAAATTGTGGTTGGTGTTCAAACCTACAATGTTGGCTGGAAAACCTCAAACAAGCGGTCAGAGGTTTTCCGACCGACATTGTGATTAGGCCCTAAGGAGCCGATTCACAGAACTAATCTGAGACAAAATTCTAAACTTACTACTTTTGGAATTCGAAGACATTTAATAGTAGTAAAGTTCGGATTTTGTCTTAAGTTAGGATTTTGTCTCAAATTAGGATTTTGTCTTAAATAATACTTAAGCTAAACTTAAGTGAAACTTAAGTTGTATAAACAGAGGAAAGGGTCAGAGCATAAAATCCAGCACCAGATACTTATTGAGTGTGATAGCCTCTAATATCTTTCCAACACCTCGGTGCAATTAGGTCTAGGGTGTGACCCACATACACAACAATTTAGGAGGTATGAATACCCCCACTAACACAAGCACAAAATTGATCAAGCACCCAAGAGCACAGATAATATATTGTGTAACAGCAATGTAGCATAATATTTTTAAAACCAGAGGAAAATTAGAACAGATACAGTCCCAATAAAAAAAGCAAAACAAGGGTATTTTGATTGTAGAAACACGATCCTTTTTATTCCCAGATTTCTTAGCAGACACAACAAAATTGCTTGCCACACGTTTCATCCCTTTCTTGGGACTTCTTCAGGGCTCAAATCGGTTCCTTTAATCTTTTTTGTTGCAAGTGTAGACTCATAAAATAGATTATAATAATCAGCAAGACACATGTAGCATGTCTGAAATCAATAAGGTTTCTGTACGGTCCAGTAGTATTAAAGGGCATCATGTATCCCATCATCAGGTTGCAAGAATATGGGAATATTGTATCCCTTCGCCTATGTGCGGGCGTCCAACTCTGAAACAGGTGTGCCTCTGAGACAGGTGGGCATATAAAAGTATAAAATATTACATGACCTAATTAAAATTGTTTGGTTTGAATACATTTATAGAATCCATAGAACTCAGCTTTTTAATTGTTTTAGATCATTATGGCCCGAAATTCTGTCAATGCTAAGACAACATTCAGTATCGGAATAGAATTGTTGTATGCATTCAATATAGCATTACACAATATAAAAATGTTTATGAAGATGAAAAGAGGGACTATTACATCTAATCTAAATCTGTAAAAGATAACAAGCATGTTACTTTGACATATATTTGAAACATAAATTATACCAGCTGAGTCCATGTTTCCCATCAAGAGACTGGTGTGTGCAATGTAATTAGGAGATTATGACATAGTGAATTTTCTTAGATGATGCACACATTAAATTTGAGATCTAGCTACATATAAAGTGAATTTCATTGCATAAATTATTTGAGAATCTCCATGGTTAACATTGCTGCTAAAGGGTAAGGATGAACGACATTTTTCTCAATTGAGACCTATTTTGGTAACATAGTAGAGTCTGAATTACAGGCCCAAAACACACTTTGTACAGGCAAAAATGAAGAGTGGTGTTTCTTAAAATTTGTAAAGGTAAACCACCCTTCATTTTTAAAAGGTATCGCAAATTAAAGGTCATCTGAGGTACATTGTTATTCCAAATCTGGCAGGCTACTGTAGAAGGAACTGGGGAAAAGAAAATAGTAATATAGATAATTTGGTGACAAATTACCATTTTAAAAGCTTCCAATTTCACCCACCAAGACAGATTCAAAGGAGTCCATTTATCACTTTTCTTTAGATTAGTTGTTTACAGTTGCAATGGCTAGTATTTGTAATACTATTTGAAAAACAAATAACTAAGTATTTAATACCTAATCAACACCATATCAGCTGCACAGTACACAATGAAAGGTAAAACAGATCAGTTTTGTTAACATTTAACAGCTTATTTCGATGTCAGGCTGTCCACCACAGTCGTCGAAACAGAATCAACCGACCTCCGGTCCGTGGTCCAGACTACCTTATCACGATGTGACTGTATATGGTGCAGTCACATACTCCCATTCCTCTATGGGACCATGTGTTACAGCCATAACCGGCCATAACACAAGCTCCCATAGAGGAATGGGAGTCTGTGTTCATCCTGGCACTCTGTGGCAGGCACCTTAAGGTGCTTGCCACAAGGTGCAGGGATAAATAATGGGGCATCAATGGTGCCCCCTCGGCCCCCAGCCAGAGGCCAAGGGCTGAAAACAGACGGGGTCCCTGCTAGGGGCCCCCAAACATGCTTTCTGGCAGGGTTTCCATGTTGGAAAGGCCGGCACGGAAGCCTTGCTGAAAACCGTGCACCTTAATCTAAAAGGTGGAAACGCCTTCCATTTGGATTACGGGCTGGTCTCAGCCTGTCAGAAGCCAGCTGGAATGGCTGGCCAGTTACAATTCTGACCAGCTGAATCATAATCAGCCGATCGAAATTGACACTAACGATGAGTGTCAGAGAGCCTCTAGCCAGAAGTAAGAGGCTTTCAGACATTCATTGTCCTTTTAGTGTGTATCCTGATACTGATGCATACCTGATAATAGTACATAGTATAACAGGGCTTGTGTGTATATATATAAAGGCAGAGATGCCGAAATGCATTACGCTGGCGTTTGGTTCTAATAAAGGCTTCTCCAACAAGTTCCCTGTGGTGGCTTCTGATCTCTTGAAGTGAAGTGGTCCTTAACAGAATACTTACGCGTTTCTCAGCAGCGCGTTAAGAGGCCCCGCTCCCAACGTGCTGACACCCGTGGCAACACGCAAAAAAGACTCACCGAGGAATCGGATACCGCAGGACAACCTTTTGGCAACAGTTCGGGGTAGAGGCTTCTGCAGTGAGCAGCTCTCATTGAAGATGGGGGTGGGGTCACTAAAACCCACACCTTCGGCCCTACCGAACATGGAAGCTGGAAGGTGGAGCATCAGGGACCTGAGGAGAGTCTAGGAACAAAGAAGGGAGCCGCCAAGAAAGACATTTTCCCCTCCTTTTTGCAAGGTAATACAGCGTGCACTTAGCAAGAACTCTGCCACTGCACCAATTCAGATGCATGCTGGGGATTGTAGTCGTCAACACTCGGACTACAACAACCCATGACTTGGTGGGGTCAGCTGACCTTCCTGCAGAGGGAGGACCATGGAAGAACAAAAGGGAGGGGCTTGGGGGTTCCTCAAAATTGCCACAGCATCTGAGGAAGGCAGAGATGCCGAAATGCATTACGCTGGCGTTTGGTTCTAATAAAGGCTTCTCCAACAAGTTCCCTGTGGTGGCTTCTGATCTCTTGAAGTGAAGTGGTCCTTAACAGAATACTTACGCGTTTCTCAGCAGCGCGTTAAGAGGCCCCGCTCCCAACGTGTCCTGAGGTCTTGCTGACACCCGTGGCAACACGCAAAAAAGACTCACTGAGGAATCGGATACCGCAGTACAACCTTTTGGCTACAGTTCGGGTTAGAGGCTTCTGCAGTGAGCAGCTCGTCATTGAAGATGGGGGTGGGGTCAGTAAAAACCCACACCTTCGGCCCTACCGAACATGGAAGCTGGAAGGTGGAGCGTCAGGGACCTGAGGAGAGTCTAGGAACAAAGAAGGGAGCCACCAAGAAAGACATTTTCCCCTCCTTTTTGCAAGGTAATACAGCGTGCACTTAGCAAGAACTCTGCCACTGCACCAATTCAGATGCATGCTGGGGATTGTAGTCATCAACACTCGGACTACAACAACCCATGACTTGGTGGGGTCAGCTGACATTCCTGCAGAGGGAGGACCATGGAAGAACAAAAGGGAGGGGCTTGGGGGTTCCTCAAAATTGCCACAGCGTCTGAGGAAGGCAGAGATGCCGAAATGCATTACACTGGCGTTTGGTTCTAATAAAGGCTTCTCCAACAAGTTCCCTGTGGTGGCTTCTGATCTCTTGAAGTGAAGTGGTCCTTAACAGAATACTTACGCGTTACTCAGCAGCGCGTTAAGAGGCCCCGCTCCCAACGTGTCCTGAGGTCTTGCTGACACCCGTGGCAACACGCAAAAAAGACTCACCGAGGAATCGGATACCGCAGGACAACCTTTTGGCAACAGTTCGGGTTAGAGGCTTCTGCAGCGAGCAGCTCGTCATTGAAGATGGGGGTGGGGTCACTAAAACCCACACCTTCGGCCCTACCGAACATGGAAGCTGGAAGGTGGAAGGTCAGGGACCTGAGGAGAGTCTAGGAACAAAGAAGGGAGCCGCCAAGAAAGACATTTTCCCCTCCTTTTTGCAAGGTAATACAGCGTGCACTTAGCAAGAACTCTGCGACTGCACCAATTCAGATGCATGCTGGGGATTGTAGTCGTCAACACTCGGACTACAACAACCCATGACTTGGTGGGGTCAGCTGACCTTCCTGCAGAGGGAGGACCATGGAAGAACAAAAGGGAGGGGCTTGGGGGTTCCTCAAAATTGCCACAGCGTCTGAGGAAGGCAGAGATGCCGAAATGCATTACGCTGGCGTTTGGTTCTAATAAAGGCTTCTCCAACAAGTTCCCTGTGGTGGCTTCTGATCTCTTGAAGTGAAGTGGTCCTTAACAGAATACTTACGCGTTTCTCAGCAGCGCGTTAAGAGGCCCCGCTCCCAACGTGTCCTGAGGTCTTGCTGACACCCGTGGCAACACGCAAAAAAGACTCACCGAGGAATCGGATACCGCAGGACAACCTTTTGGCAACAGTTCGGGTTAGAGGCTTCTGCAGTGAGCAGCTCGTCATTGAAGATGGGGGTGGGGTCACTAAAACCCACACCTTCGGCCCTACCGAACATGGAAGCTGGAAGGTGGAGCATCAGGGACCTGAGGAGAGTCTAGGAACAAAGAAGGGAGCCGCCAAGAAAGACATTTTCCCCTCCTTTTTGCAAGGTAATACAGCGTGCACTTAGCAAGAACTCTGCCACTGCACCAATTCAGATGCATGCTGGGGATTGTAGTCGTCAACACTCGGACTACAACAACCCATGACTTGGTGGGGTCAGCTGACCTTCCTGCAGAGGGAGGACCATGGAAGAACAAAAGGGAGGGGCTTGGGGGTTCCTCAAAATTGCCACAGCGTCTGAGGAAGGCAGAGATGCCGAAATGCATTACGCTGGCGTTTGGTTCTAATAAAGGCTTCTCCAACAAGTTCCCTGTGGTGGCTTCTGATCTCTTGAAGTGAAGTGGTCCTTAACAGAATACTTACGCGTTTCTCAGCAGCGCGTTAAGAGGCCCCGCTCCCAACGTGTCCTGAGGTCTTGCTGACACCCGTGGCAACACGCAAAAAAGACTCACTGAGGAATCGGATACCGCAGTACAACCTTTTGGCTACAGTTCGGGTTAGAGGCTTCTGCAGTGAGCAGCTCGTCATTGAAGATGGGGGTGGGGTCAGTAAAAACCCACACCTTCGGCCCTACCGAACATGGAAGCTGGAAGGTGGAGCATCAGGGACCTGAGGAGAGTCTAGGAACAAAGAAGGGAGCCACCAAGAAAGACATTTTCCCCTCCTTTTTGCAAGGTAATACAGCGTGCACTTAGCAAGAACTCTGCCACTGCACCAATTCAGATGCATGCTGGGGATTGTAGTCATCAACACTCGGACTACAACAACCCATGACTTGGTGGGGTCAGCTGACATTCCTGCAGAGGGAGGACCATGGAAGAACAAAAGGGAGGGGCTTGGGGGTTCCTCAAAATTGCCACAGCGTCTGAGGAAGGCAGAGATGCCGAAATGCATTACACTGGCGTTTGGTTCTAATAAAGGCTTCTCCAACAAGTTCCCTGTGGTGGCTTCTGATCTCTTGAAGTGAAGTGGTCCTTAACAGAATACTTACGCGTTACTCAGCAGCGCGTTAAGAGGCCCCGCCCCCAACGTGTCCTGAGGTCTTGCTGACACCCGTGGCAACACGCAAAAAAGACTCACCGAGGAATCGGATACCGCAGGACAACCTTTTGGCAACAGTTCGGGTTAGAGGCTTCTGCAGTGAGCAGCTCGTCATTGAAGATGGGGGTGGGGTCACTAAAACCCACACCTTCGGCCCTACCGAACATGGAAGCTGGAAGGTGGAAGGTCAGGGACCTGAGGAGAGTCTAGGAACAAAGAAGGGAGCCGCCAAGAAAGACATTTTCCCCTCCTTTTTGCAAGGTAATACAGCGTGCACTTAGCAAGAACTCTGCGACTGCACCAATTCAGATGCATGCTGGGGATTGTAGTCGTCAACACTCGGACTACAACAACCCATGACTTGGTGGGGTCAGCTGACCTTCCTGCAGAGGGAGGACCATGGAAGAACAAAAGGGAGGGGCTTGGGGGTTCCTCAAAATTGCCACAGCGTCTGAGGAAGGCAGAGATGCCGAAATGCATTACGCTGGCGTTTGGTTCTAATAAAGGCTTCTCCAACAAGTTCCCTGTGGTGGCTTCTGATCTCTTGAAGTGAAGTGGTCCTTAACAGAATACTTACGCGTTTCTCAGCAGCGCGTTAAGAGGCCCCGCTCCCAACGTGTCCTGAGGTCTTGCTGACACCCGTGGCAACACGCAAAAAAGACTCACCGAGGAATCGGATACCGCAGGACAACCTTTTGGCAACAGTTCGGGTTAGAGGCTTCTGCAGTGAGCAGCTCATCATTGAAGATGGGGGTGGGGTCACTAAAACCCACACCTTCGGCCCTACCGAACATGGAAGCTGGAAGGTGGAGCGTCAGGGACCTGAGGAGAGTCTAGGAACAAAGAAGGGAGCCGCCAAGAAAGACATTTTCCCCTCCTTTTTGCAAGGTAATACAGCGTGCACTTAGCAAGAACTCTGCCACTGCACCAATTCAGATGCATGCTGGGGATTGTAGTCGTCAACACTCGGACTACAACAACCCATGACTTGGTGGGGTCAGCTGACCTTTCTGCAGAGGGAGGACCATGGAAGAACAAAAGGGAGGGGCTTGGGGGTTCCTCAAAATTGCCACAGCGTCTGAGGAAGGCAGAGATGCCGAAATGCATTACGCTGGCGTTTGGTTCTAATAAAGGCTTCTCCAACAAGTTCCCTGTGGTGGCTTCTGATCTCTTGAAGTGAAGTGGTCCTTAACAGAATACTTACGCGTTTCTCAGCAGCGCATTAGGAGGCCCCGCTCCCAACGTGTCCTGTGGTCTTGCTGACACCCGTGGCAACACGCAAAAAAGACTCACCGAGGAATCGGATACCGCAGGACAACCTTTTGGCAACAGTACGGGTTAGAGGCTTCTGCAGTGAGCAGCTCGTCATTGAAGATGGGGGTGGGGTCACTAAAACCCACACCTTCGGCCCTACCGAACATGGAAGCTGGAAGGCGGAGCATCAGGGACCTGAGGAGAGTCTAGGAACAAAGAAGGGAGCCGCCAAGAAAGACATTTTCCCCTCCTTTTTGCAAGGTAATACAGCGTGCACTTAGCAAGAACTCTGCCACTGCACCAATTCAGATGCATGCTGGGGATTGTAGTCGTCAACACTCGGACTACAACAACCCATGACTTGGTGGGGTCAGCTTACCTTCCTGCAGAGGGAGGACCATGGAAGAACAAAAGGGAGGGGCTTGGGGGTTCCTCAAAATTGCCACAGCGTCGGAGGAAGGCAGAGATGCCGAAATGCATTACTCTGGCGTCTGGTTCTAATAAAGGCTTCTCCAACAAGTTCCCTGTGGTGGCTTCTGATCTCTTGAAGTGAAGTGGTCCTTAACAGAATATATATATATATATATATATATATATATATATATATATATATATATATATATATATATATATATATATATATATATATATATATATATTACCTACTGGCTGTCGCCAGTAGGTATATATAGTTAGGATTATTTGTCTATGGAACTTTTGAAAATTCTATGTCTAATAACTTTGGCGTTTGTGGACGGAATCGGCTGAAATTTCCAGGAAAATGGCACATTTTGTTTCTGAGCAGCCCCCGAAACTTTGGGGGGGTTTCGTCAAGGGGGGGCCGAGAAAAAAGGGGGGTCCCAAAACGCATTTTTCCCATGTTAATTTCCATAGGGCCTTTGGCCTCACTTTTAGCTCGAACGGCTGAATGGATTTGCACGAAACTTGGCAAAATTGTAGGGACTGTTAGCCCGATGTGCCTTTGCTAGGTCTCAATATATGTGCTCCAGTGGTTTTTGAGAAATTAACGTTCAAAACAAGATATATATCTGTAACAGCGCTCCGGGCTGCGCTCCGGTCCGCTTACTTTTCGCGAAACGGAACTTTGCGCGCAGAAAGCTGATTGGCTCTCCGGTGTCTGTCAACATTCTAAACAGTCCGGAGCAGCCGCCATCTTATCTCTCGGTAGGATCGAGAGAGAAGAAGAGGTGAAAAACGAAGGGGGAATTTAATGAAAGGGGGCAAGGTATACCTCTTTTGACCCCCTAGGAATGATGTTGGGGTTATTAAAGGGTCCCGTGGGGAAAATAAAAAAATATATATTTTTCACGGTAGAAGCGCTTCCCGGGCCGCGAACTGGGCCGCAAACTGGTAGCGAAACGGGAATTCGCCATTTTGTGTTTCGTTTTAATTAAATTACTAGGTATAAGGGGGTGCGGGAGACGTATCCTGACCCCTTATGTTTTCTGAGGGTGGCTGAGGAGGCTCATATATGTTGATACATGTCTTCCAGCGGCTGTGCGTGAGCTTTTTTTTTTTTTTTGCTGCGTGACGTCTGTTAACGTTCGATTCGATGGAAATCAGGAAGTGTTGACCACCATTTTGTCACTGCGAGTAAATATTTTGTTATAAATGAATCCTTATTGATAAACATTGTCTGCGCCATCTTGCCTTTTTGTCCAATGCCACAATTTTGTCGTGCATGGCAGCCATTTTAGATGCCTTGACCGGACCCACTCTCTGCACGCCGTCGATTCTCAGCACGGCTCCCCACCCTCGCAAGCATCTCCCCCACGCACTGGTCACCCCCGCTCTCTCTCTGTCATGCATTGGCCATATACTTCCCCCCATCTGCGCTGCTCTTCCCTGAGAATCACACCCTGTGCCCGCCCGACAACTCCCTTTCACCCTATTCACTACCGCACCCTCTGACACTCCTCTTCCTCTGTGTCCGATTGTCCAGGCCGGACCCAGGCTATCACCTAGCCCTGCGGATGTAGTTTAAGCTGTGCGTGAGCTTTTTTTTTTTTTTGCTGCGTGACGTCTGTTAACGTTCGATTCGATGGAAATCAGGAAGTGTTGACCACCATTTTGTCACTGCGAGTAAATATTTTGTTATAAATGAATCCTTATTGATAAACATTGTCTGCGCCATCTTGCCTTTTTGTCCAATGCCACAATTTTGTCGTGCACGGCAGCCATTTTAGATGCCTTGACCAGACCCACTCTCTGCACGCCGTCGATTCTCAGCACGGCTCCCACCCTCGCAAGCATCTCCCCCACGCACTGGTCACCCCCGCTCTCTCTCTCATGCATGGGCCATATACTTCCCCCCATCTGCGCTGCTCTTCTCTGAGAATCACACCCTGTGCCCGCCCGACACCTCCCTTTCACCCTATTCACTACCGCACCCTCTGACACTCCTCTTCCTCTGTGTCCGATTGTCCAGGCCGGACCCAGGCTATCACCTAGCCCTGCGGATGTAGTTTAAGGCCCCAGCTGTAGAGAATCCAGACATACCAATCCTCCCGATTCAGGCGTGAGACTACTGATTTCAGTGCTAGTCTTCCGCCTCCCGATTCCTGCAAGGAAAAACCCAGGGGCATATTACCAACAACTAGCGATAATTTTTGTCTCTAACTTGTTTAGAGACAAAAATTGTCGCCGCACATCGGCGAATTTTATCGCAGATAAACCTTGCTATTAGCAAGGTTTATCGCAAATGCGATAAAAAACGGCCGCAATGCATGAATATCGCTGAAAAGTCAGCGATATTCATGCATTATCCAGCAAATGCTCTTAGCCATGTTATCCACCTTCCATTGGATAACATGGCTAAAAACTGCTCAGGGCAGGTGTTAGCTTTTGGAGATATTCGCGCTTAGCGCGAATATCTCCAAAAGTTGGTAATAGGAGATAGCGATGGTTAGGGACTGTTTCCAGTCGCTAACATCTTGGCACGCCCACTTTGCATGTCATTAGTGATAAATATCACTGACATGCAAAGCGGGGCCCAAGATGGTCGCTATCTCCTTTTAGCTGTCACTAATTGGTGTTAGCGACAGCTTGGTAATAGGGAGATAAATTTATCTCCTTTTTTTTGGCTTTTAAAGCCAAAAAAGCGGAAATAAACCCCCTTAATAATATGCCCCACGATTCCTCGGGGGTTTCAGCTGACAGGGCTTGGTATTGTGTTACGTGCTAATTCTTCCAGGAAACGTCAGAGGGTCGATGCAGGGGTTCTAGAAGGGGTGATAAACCATTTAAGCCTCATGAACAAGCGCATGGTCTTTTAAAGATTTGTGAAGTACTCGGGGCGGCGGTGTGTGTGTGCCCTCTTTCAGGAGCGGGCGGGGGGGCACTGCCAGCAACTTGCCAGGCAGTGTTCAACCCGTGCCACACCCCTTTCTCTGCCTGCTATTGCGCTCCATGCCTCGGAAAGGTAAGAAAAAGAACGTGCATTTGAGTTTGAAATGTCCGATCCTGTAGCAGTACACTTGCAAAGCCCACACATGACAATAACCCTATTCAAGGCCCCATTCACCCGATTTTTTAAAAAAATATAGTACTCCAAGAAAGTTGGATTATAAAACTTTATTAACTTTTAAATATAACGAACGCAACAAAAACTGTAAATATATTTAAACATTTTTTGATTAAAAAAAACAACAATGGTCAGAAGCTGTCTTTTGTGCGAATAGTCCCAAGGCAGCACAACGTGCTGAGTTGTGGAAGGCACCCAGGTGAAGATCCATCCCTTCTTTAAATCCCATGGTGACCAACTATAGTTTCAATGAGTGCTATGTCCCAGGTTTGACATAAAGTAGTGTTTACCTAGAGTGGTGCTGTGTAGGACACTCTGAATGGAAATTAACCAGAACTATAACGATAACAACAACAACAACAATAATATAACTTTTATGCCCAAATTACGCAAACATTTAGCTAATCTGCTAAAGGGGGGAGTCGCCATTTCTTTTGATAATTTATTCACCCATCCGTAGCCTCTCTAATCTCCATTACAATGTGTTTCTTGCTAAAATTAACCAGAACTATAACCATAACAACAACAACAACAATAATATAACTTTAATGTCCAAATTACGCAAAGATTTAGCTAATCTGGTAAAGGGGGGGAGTCGCCATTTCTTTGGATAATTTATTCATCCATCCGTAGCCTCTCTAATCTCCATTACAATATGTTTCTTGCTGTCGCTAGCTGATGAAAAAACTAAAGTGATAACTTCCTCATCCTTATTTTGTCTTTCTTTGTTCCTTAAGATGTTATCTGTGTCAACCTCTTCCGAGAATGCTGATGCGTTAGGGATTTCCTTGTGTTTCTTAATAGCATTGGTGTCTGCACACTTCTTTGTCAATTCTGTGAACATGATAACTGCTTCATAAACAGACGATATCTTTGTTAAGTCATTAGTGTTAAGTGTGTCTGAAACTACAGTGCCCTTCTGTTTTTCTTTCTTCAGGCTCTACAGAGTTTTGTGTGTTGTTCTTTTGAGCGACAATTATTCCAGAGGTTTCAGGTTCACTTGTTTTGTCCTGCAGTGAGTTAACAGCTTTAGAGAATTCATGTTTATTTGCTATGTCCTGCTGTGCGTCAACTGCTTCAGAGACGTCAGCCTCATTTGTTATGTTTGACAAGATCCTGGACCTGCCCGGCTGCGCCCAAAATGGCGCCGGTGTAAATGGGACTCGTAACTGCTTGTTGTGTACTGGTTGCCCAACCTTGATATCACGAGATACGTATGCAGTTATGAAGCACATGGCGGAGGCTCGTCTGCTGTAGTGGGGCGCCCCTTTATCGTTTCAGTCGCCATTCCGCCCGCTTTTGCTACACTGTGCCTTTTCCGCCATTCAGCTGTTTACCGCCCGCTCTTACGGCTACAGCGTCTCGCTCACCATGTAGTTGAGTTGCTCCCACTCTTGCGGTGCAGCGATAGGCGGCTACCACGGGACTCTTAAAATGGCGGCGGCTCTTCGGATTTGGGCCTGGTCCAGTAAAATGGCCCTGGGACACCTTGGAACTCGGACGCTTGTCTGCCAGGGCTTGGGTCCCATTTTCGAAAGCGTCCCCTCAGCCTTGAAGATTTTACAAAAGTCTTGGGGGCCCTCGACTCGGCTGCCATGATTGCTTGCGGAATGGCCACGACGGAGCTACGAGATGGTGGTGCTCTCATGGTGACGCCAGCTTCAGTCTGAAACATCCAGAAACAAGGTGGGGCTTTCATCGTTTGGGAAAAAAAAATGTTTTAATCCAATGAAAAGTGTTATTTTTAGGTCACATGACCTAGTCTTACATCATTAGGAAAACAAAAGTAAAATGAACCAATGAAAAGTTTTATTAACAAGTCACATGACCTGTTATGCTTACGTTACGCGCTGCGCGGCGCGCTCTGGATCGTTTCCGGGAAGCTGCGCCTTGCGCACCGGAGCACTTCCGGGTGCGCTAACGCGGCGCGTCATATGACGCATTACGCGACAACGCAGGTCCAGAATATAGTCAAAATGTCTCCACCAACCAGCGGTCGGAATACAACCGCTTTCAGCAGTCCAAAAAGTTCTGTTAAATCTTAAGAGCGGGAGCAACTCAACTACATGGTGAGCGAGACGCTGTAGTCGCAAGAGCGGGCGGTAAACAGCTGAATGGCGGAAGAGGCACAGAGTACCAAAAGCGGGCGGAATGGCAACTAAAACGGTAAAGGGGCGCCCCACTACAGCGTGTCTTCAGGTCAAACGGATTGTGGGACAAGGTCCAGAATGGAAGAGTCATCAAAAGGCAAAAAATTCCGCCGGACCCCGGGAGCCGGCCGCCTATGTTGGGAGCGATCTCAGGCCACACCAGGGCAACACGACTTGGGGAGGGGGCAGGAGCCAAGCGCCCCCTCTCAGTCCGCGCCATCTCACCGCCCCTCGGGGGCCTCCGTCAAGCGGTTTAGGGAGGCACCATATCACATTGTTTTCCAATGCAGTCAGGTCCACAAACGGACCCCACTTACTTTGAATAGTGAAGCTGCAGCAGGTGCAAATAAGGTTTAGACCGTGTTACAAGCGCTGCTTAGAACTCTGAAGTATGGCACTCAACATCCAGAACTTATGCCATTTGTGTAAGGCAGTGACATCGAAGCAACTCAGGGACCAAAAGCATGAACGAACACTCACGTATGAAAATCTTATTTGGGGAAGGGGCAGGATCCAAACGCCCCCTCCCAGTTCGCGCCGCTACACCGTATGTAGAAAATCTGAAGCCATCGTTCTACAAACTCTCAACGCTTGCTATCAGTGCATGAGTTTCATGCTCGATCGATTGAGCTAGCCGGATCGGGCAACAAAAAGTATAAAATAGTTATGTAAATAGTTATTTAATATGTGACATCATCAGCAGTGGATTGCGGGTGCGCGATATATAGTTAGCGCATCTAACTATATATGGAATTTCAATGGTTTTATGCGAGTAAAATAAGGTTTTGTAAATGCAAATTCCTAACTATATATGTTCTATAACCAATGGTTTTTTCATTGAATATATATATATATATATTACCTACTGGCGGTCGCCAGTAGGTATATATAGTTAGGATTTTTTCTCTATGGAACTTTTGAAAATTCTATGTCTAATAACTTTGGCGTTTGTGGACGGAATTGGCTGAAATTTTCAGGAAAATGGCACACTTTGTTACTGATCAGCCCCTGAAAATTTGGAAGGGTTTCGTCAAGGGGGGGCCGAGAAAAAAGGGGGGTCCCAAAACGTGTTTTTCCCATTCATTTTTCCATAGGGCGTTTGGCCTCACTTTTAGCTCGAACGGCTGAATGGATTTGCACGAAACTTGGCAAAATTGTAGGGACTGTTAGCCTGATGTGCCTTTGCTGGGTCTCAATATATGTGCTCCAGTGGATTTTGAGAAATTAACATTTTAAAAAACAGATATATCTGTGACAGCGTCCTGGAAATTGCACCAGTTTGCGTACTTTTCGCGTAACGGAGCTTTGCGAAGCGAAGCTGATTGGCTCTCCGGTGTCTGTCAACATTCTAAACAGTCCGTAGCGGCCGCCATCTTGTCTCTCGGTAGGATCGAGAGACAAAAGGAGGCCAAAACGAAGGGGGAAATGAAGGAAAGGGGGCAAGGTAGACCACTTCTGACCCCCTAGGATTGATGAGGGGGATATTAAAGTGCCCCGCGGGGCCAAAAAAAAAAATTGTTTTTTTTATCGTGGGGTGCGCCTGGTTCGCGTACCGGAAAACGGTCTGGGGAGCGTACTATAAGGAAACAAGAATGATTGACTTTTAACTTATTGTATGTTTATTGATTGTTCGTTTTTTTTATTTTTATTTTTTCATTTACGTAGCTACATGTAGGTATCAATGTAGAGTCTATAATTTAATAAACGCCGTCTCCTTTGTAGATATCTTGCTTGTTGTTAAAGAAGTAGGAGAGGAAGAAGGAGACGCTCCTTCAATTGCAAGGAGACCATTCACAGACACTGTGGGGGGCCCATTGTCCAGCACTTTGGCGCACCCTCGGTTTTAACTTTTAGACCACAATCAATTCTCACACCTATGAAGGTGTGAGAAATGTGTGTGGATTAAAAGTTAAAACTGTGGGGGTGTCAAAATGCTGGACAATGGGGCCCCCACAGTGTCTGTGCATGTTCTCCTTGTAAGTGGGCAGTTATGTAATTTGGAGGGGGCCTTGCGCACGTTCCCCTTTAGCCCAGGGCCTCGCAAATCCTAGGACTGGCCCTGCCATAACTAAAACAGAGAAGGCTATTTTATTCTATAAGTATTACAGAGTGAAAGAATAAAACTGTCTGAAAATGTTTTTCTAATTAGCTTTCAGTACAGAACATACTTCAGTTTTAAAAATAATATCTTACCTTTTAAATATAACTTGAAGTTATCAGTTGATTTTTTGTTGTTCTGCACTTCACAAAGTAGTAGTCAAAATGGCTGTGTTTCTCTCTCTTTGTTTATATATATTCAGGTACATAACGAATCAAATGTCATGATATAATAGTAGAAATTGAAAGTAATATTTTAATTGGTTGTCATTTCCAACACTTCCGATATGTTTTGTGAAGTAATTTACCTCAGGGATTTTAGAGAGTTCTACATGCTAAATGGCTAAATGGTATTCCAACTAAATTTGTGGTATATTGAATTCATACCATAGTCTGTCTGGAAAGCCGAAACAACATGGTGGCAGGAGATGATAAAGAGATGTTAAATACACATTGGGGATTATATAGTGGGAGAAAGGAAGTAACTATGAACAAAGTTAGTATGTAACACAAAAAAGTTGCACAGAATATTTTAAGTCTCACTTTATATTATATCTATTTTGGTACTATTTCATAATTTACATATAAAAAAGAACAATGTCTCAAACTATTTTTAATTTTTAAATAAAAATTTATTGTTGTGATTTTTCAAAATCTAAAAGAATTTCCAACATTAATTCATCAGGTATGTCCTCCTTTTCATTCCATGATTCAATTTCTTCTACACAATTATTTAAGTCTTGGTCCAGAGAGTGATCCATATAGTCTATTTCCTCTTTGTCTTCCTTAGGATTGTTTTCCATATTAATTTCAAATGAAATATTAATTTCATTTTGTTGTCCTTCCATTTTCTTGATGTAAATTGCATAAAAAATAAATATATCAGTACAGGTAGGGCACTGTTGGGTTTCAGTACAGACATGCAGTTTGGTTATTTAAACAGTGTTTTTTTCTTTGGGCAGTGTATGGTATCAAATTGGAAGTAGAAATATGAAGAAAATTATCAAATAAACTCTTAGTCAATTCTGAATTATACTAGAGATGTCTAACTCTATCCTTAAGTCAGGGCCGGCGCTAGGCATGGGCAGCGTGGGCTGCCACTCAGGGCCTCGCACTCAGCCCACCAGCATGGGGCCACGCACTGGTGATGTGTCCTTTTGTTTTCCTGGAGATCTATCACAAAGAAAGGTGTCGCCTGCAATTAAGGTCCATTGGCGGGGGCCCCCTCCTAAGTATTACAGAGTGAAAGAATAAAACTGTCTGAAAATGTTTTTCTAATTAGCTTTCAGTACAGAACATACTTCAGTTTTAAAAATAATACCTTACCTTTTAAATATAACTTGAAGTTATCAGTTGATTTTTTGTTGTTCTGCACTTCACGAAGTAGTAGTGAAAATGGCTGTGTTTCTCTCTCTTTGTTTATATATATTCAGGTACATAACAAATCAAATGTCATGATATAATAGTAAAAATTGAAAGTAATATTTTAATTGGTTGTCATTTCCAACACTTCCGATATGTTTTGTGAAGTAATTTACGGTTACAACAAGGGGGATGCTGGACTGTTCCTAAGCGTGACTGAGGGAAAGACTAGCTGGCGTGACCAAAGGTGTACATGTGACACCCAAGGGCATCCATTTTGTTGGATGGATTTGCCTCACACACCCCGAAGGATGTCATGCTTCATCATCGGCGGTTGCTCCTCGTCGGGGAGGCGGTGCAATCCCCGACGGGCTCACCTCAAAGAGGGGCTCTTTGGCGGAGATCTTTTTCCAACTGCCTTATTGTGAAGTAATTTACCTCAGGGATTTTAGAGAGTTCTACATGCTAAATGGCTAAATGGTATTCCAACTAAATTTGTGGTATATGGAATTCATACCATAGTCTGTCTGGAAAGCCAAAACAACATGGTGGCAGGAGATGATAAAGCGATGTTAAATACACATTGGGGATTATATAGTGGGAGAAAGGAAGTAACTATGAACAAAGTTAGTATGTAACACAAAAAAGTTGCACAGTATATTTTAAGTCTCACTTTATATTATATCTATTTTGGTACTATTTCATAATTTACATATAAAAAAGAACAATGTCTCAAACTATTTTTAATTTTTAAATAAAAACTTATTGTTGTGATTTTTCAAAATCTAAAAGAATTTCCAACATTAATTCATCAGGTATGTCCACCTTTTCATTCCATGATTCAATTTCTTCTACACAATTAATTAAGTCTTGGTCCAGAGAGTGATCCATAAAGTCTATTTCCTCTTTGTCTTCCTTAGGATTGTTTTCCATATTAATTTCAAATGAAATATTAATTTCATTTTGTTGTCCTTCCATTTTCTTGATGTAAATTGCATAACATTAAATATATCAGTACAGATAGGGCACTGTTGGGTTTCAGTACAGACAGGCAGTTTGGTTATTTAAACAGTGTTTTTTTCTTTGGGCAGTGTATGGTATCAAATTGGAAGTAGGAATATGAAGAAAATTATCAAATAAACTCTTAGTCAATTCTGAATTATACTAGAGAAGTTTAACTCTATCCTTAAGTCAGGGCCGGCGCTAGGCATGGGCAGCGTGGGCTGCCGCTCAGGGCCTCGCACTCAGCCCACCAGCATGGGGCCACGCACTGGTGATGTGTCCTTTTGTTTTCCTGGAGATCTATCACAAAGAAAGGTGTCGCCTGCAATTAAGGTCCATTGGCGGGGGCCCCCTCCTTGGGACTCTCATGGATGGTGTCAGGAGGTATAGGGGAGGAAGAAGGAGACGCTCCTTCAATTGCAAGGAGACCATTCACAGACACTGTGGGGGGCCCATTGTCCAGCACTTTGGCGCACCCTCAGTTTTAACTTTTAGACCACAATCAATTCTCACACCTATGAAGGTGTGAGAAATGTGTGTGGATTAAAAGTTAAAACTGTGGGGGCGTCAAAATGCTGGACAATGGAGCCCCCACAGTGTCTGTGCATGTTCTCCTTGTAAGTGGCCAGTTATGTAATTTGGAGGGGGCCTTGCGCACGTTCCCTTTTAGCCTAGGGCCTCGCAAATCCTAGGACTGGCCCTGCCATAACTAAAACAGAGAAGTCTATTACAGAGTGAAAGAATAAAACTGTCTGAAAATGTTTTTCTAATTAGCTTACAGTACAGAACATACTTCAGTTTTAAAAATAATATCTTACCTTTTAAATATAACTTGAAGTTATCAGTTGATTTTTTGTTGTTCTGCACTTCACGAAGTAGTAGTCAAAATGGCTGTGTTTCTCTCTCTTTGTTTATATATATTCAGGTACATAACGAATCAAATGTCATGATATAATAGTAGAAATTGAAAGTAATATTTTAATTGGTTGTCATTTCCAACACTTCCGATATGTTTTGTGAAGTAATTTACCTCAGGGATTTTAGAGAGTTCTACATGCTAAATGGCTAAATGGTATTCCAACTAAATTTGTGAAAATGGTAGGGATTGGTATGTAGTATGAGCTACTGTTTAATTGGTGAAAGTGTCTCCAGTGGTTTTTCTGTAAATTACTTTCCCACCTTTTTTAAACGAGTGCTTGTCAGTGCGTTTCCCGGTACGCGAACTTGCAGTGTTACGGGAGTCCTCCATTTTGTGTTTCGGTAGAATTGAGATATAAGATGGAGGGTAAATAATGTTCAGAATGAGTAGATTGGGGTACTTTAGACGTATGCTGTTTCCCTAAGTTTTCTGAGGGTGGCTGAGGAGGCTCATATATGTCGATAAAAAAAGATTGTTTTTTTTTCGCGTGGTTAGCTGCCGGTACACGAATTGGGTAGCGTACCGGGAAGCGAATATAGTTGAAAATAAGTGAAAAAAAGGTACATTCGAAATTTCAAAAGAGTACACTAAGTTAAGGTAGCTCTGAAAAGAGCTTTTGGGTTCTGTGTATGTTCTAGAAACTTATAAGTAGGAACCAATACACATTCTTAAATTTAGTATGAAAACTCTGTTTCCCTCATCTGAGAAGTGCACGCCATCTCCTCTGTAGATATCTTGCATGTAGTAACGCAAGTTATTGTTGTAGATGCAGCCCATTCCATGGTCCCTCATGTAAGCTGAATCAGACTTATTTACATGCTTCCTCGATTTCTCAATTTGTGGACAAAATTGATTGGACCACCTCCATTTTTGTCTTTGGCATATATTGGAATATACCAAGGCAGTTTGAGGAAAAAGTGTCATCAATTGCTCAAAGGTGTCCTTTAAAAGCATTTCCAGACCTACCCCAGTCAAAGTGCCCAAATCATTTCCTCCACAGTGCACTATTATGCGGTCAGGGGTTGGCAAATGTAAAAAGGTTTTCACCAATGGTATCAATTAGTGACATTTCAATCCTCTTCGACCAATCCATTTGATTTCCACATTTTGTAAATCGAGGTTGTGTAAATTTCTGTTATCAGCATACCTGTGAGCCCAGTGGATGTAGCTATGTCCAAGAATCCAGACTGAAAACATAGCTAGAGGAGTTTTTGCTGCAGTCAGATGAAGTGTGGGAATGAAATGGCAGTTGAAATAGTGATGTTTGTAATGTAAAAAACTGTGGAGTTTAAGTGCAAATGATTCATTAGCAGTGATTGGTGTATTTCCATTGCTGAAAACAGAAAGTTAGGGTGAATGGATGTGTTCTTTGAAAGATGTATTTTGAATGGTTATTTAAAAATGTTGTTATGAAAGATTGCAGTGGATTAGCAGGTGTACTGAGAGTTCAGAGTTCATTTGAAACATTGTTTTGTGAACTTGTGACCATGACAGGTCTGGCAGGCGGGAGTTGCTATGGAAAAGAGGTAGAAAGGGCAGAGGGGGGAACGGTGTTGATTTGAAAAAAGTGAGGGAAGAGTTCTTATTGGCTGACATGAGAGATATGTGTGTTGAATATCAGCGTTTCGGTGCCTTTGTTGGTTCCAGCCTCTGGAGTGCATACCTTTAATTCTGGTACAGAATAATTGGTGTGTTTCTGAGACTGTTTTCAATTTCAAAAAGAATTTGTAAAGGTGAGTTATCGTTTATATATTTTAGTTAAAGAGTAGTATGCTTTGTTGCGAAATTAAGAAAGTCAGCTGTGTATTTAAAATGATGTTTTGCGTCAAGTGTTTGCATTCTGCTTTCAAAGGCGATTTTGCATTCTTCATTTACAGAATCGGAAAAATTATTGGTTCGGTAAAATACTGAATCGGTAATTTTACCGATTCTGTAAATTTGCTATGTAGGGGGGACTCTTCTGAGTCTCAAATGACTTAACGAATCGGTATTTTAGCATGAAATCAAACTTCATGGTAAAATACCGATTCCGGTGTGCATGCGCATTTGTGCATGCACACGTATGTCATGTGAAAGGCAGACCTGCCCTTACATGAATGTAGGTGTATTATTGTTTTACATAAAAGGTTTTAAAACTTTGTTTGAAATCAAATGCATGCACACTTAGGGCCCGATATAGGTGGTCGTTTAGGCCATTTACCGACCGGTTACGGCCGATTTCGGTCGTTTCCGACCTGTAAATGGCAAAAAGGTATGTAGGCCCCTAAATCCCGGGCCACATGTAGGTACATCTACATTTACAGAATCGGTGAAATTATTTTTGATGGTAAAATTATGTGACTCCTGCAATGCGTCGCTTTTGTGGAACAGATATATGATGTAATTGTGTTGTTAATGTTACGGTGTACATGTAAAAAATGATGCATAAGTGTTGCACGGGCATTGTAGATACTCTCCTATGTGTGCTTAGCAATTTCAAGTCACTTTCCCCGGGTTCAAGGGCCTTGTAAATAAGTCCCCATGTGTGTCTGGTCATTTGAAGTCACTTTCCTCGTAGTGTAAGGCCCTTGTAAATACGCCCCCATGTGTGCTTGGCAAATTTTCATTTTGATTGTTTGAGTTACATAGCCATGTTAAAAGTTATTGAAAAAAAGGTGCAAGTTCCTAAAAAAACATTTTCATGTGTATTAGGGCATTTTAAGTCTGTTCCCCATGAATGTAGGGGCCAGATGTAGGTGGCCGAAAATAGCCATTTACCGATCGATAGCGGCAGAATTCGGCCGTTACCGACCGGTAAATGGCCATTGACATGTAGGGGCCCTTAAATGTTGCATTTTCGGTAATTTTACCGATTCGGTAATTTTACCGATTCGGTAATTTTACAGATTCGGTAATTTTACCGAAAATGCAAGATTGAAATGTGGGTAGCCAATTTTCCATTGGCACATGGCTTTCAGAATCGGTATTTTACCATGGAATACAAATCCATGGTAAAATACCGATTCCTGTGTACATGCACATCTGTGCATGTACACATGTGCCATGTGACAGACATATGTGCCCTTGGGGCATGTCTGTGTGCCACATTGCACACATGCCCGTTTTGGGGGTGCTAGAGGGTGTCAAAGTGATACCCCTGCACCCTTGACAAATTCGGTATTTACCGATTAAGTAAATACCGAATCGGTATTTGAATTGAATCCTATGGGCTTCAAGGCCCATAGGATTCAATAGCAAATACCGATTCGGTATTTACCGAATCGGTAAATACCGAATTTTTAAGGAATCAGTAATAAATCAGATGTTGGTACCTACATACCATTTACCGATTTTGAAATACCGAATCGGTAAAATTCGGTAATATTCGGTATTTCAAAATCGGTAAATGTGATTTACCTACATCTGGCCCTAGGTGTATTAAACTTTTACATAAAAGGTTTAAAAACTTTTTTTTAAATCAAATGCATGCACACTTAGGGCCCGTTGTAGGTTGTCGTTCCATGTCATTTACTGACCGGTTATGGCCGATTTCGGCCGTTTCCGACCGGTAAATGGCCAATCTGTATGTAGGGGCTTAAATCCAGGGCCACATGTAGGTAAATCTACATTTACAGAATCGGTGAAATTGTTTTTGATGGTAAAATGATGTGACTCTTGCAATGCGTCGCTTTTGCGGAACAGATATATGATGCAATTGTGTTGTTAATGTTACGGTGTATATGTAAAAAATGATGCATAAGTGTTGCACCGGTATTGTAAATACCCTCCTATGTGTGCTTAGCAATTTCAAGTCACTTCTCCCAGGTTCAAGGGCCTTGTAAATACGTCCCCATGTGTGTCTGGTCATTTGAAGTCACTTTCCTCGTAGTGCAAGGGCCTTGTAAATACACCCCCCATGTGTGCTTGGCAAATTTTCATTTTGATTGTTTGAGTTACATAGCCATGTTAAAAGTTATTGAAAAAAAGGTGCAAGTTCCTTAAAAAAACTTGTTCATGTGTATTAGGGCATTTTAAGTCAGTTCCCCTTGAATGTAGGTGTATTATTGTTTTACATAAAATGTTTTAAAACTTTGTTTGAAATCAAATGCATGCACACTTAGGGCCAGATGTAGGTGGTCGTTTCAGGCCATTTACCGACCGGTTACGGCCGATTTCGGCCGTTTCCGACTGTTAAATGGCCAATCGGTATGTAGGGGCCTAAATCCAAGGCCACATGTAGGTAAATCTACATTTACAGAATCGGAAAAATTATTGGTTTGGTAAAATACCGAATCAGTAATTTTACCGATTCTGTAAATTTGTTATGTAGGGGGGAGTCTTCTGAGTCCCAAAGGCCTTAACAAATCGGTATTTTAGCATGAAATCAAACTTCATGGTAAAATACCGATTCCGGTGTGCATGCACATGTGTGCTCGCACACCTATGTCATGTGAAAGGCAGACCTGCCCTTAGGGCTGGTTTGCCTGCCACATGGCACCTGTGCCTGTTTTGAGGGTGCCAGAGGGTGTCAAAGTGATACCTCCTGCACCCTTGTGAATACTTTTATTTTATTTATTTTTATAGCATTGTTGAATCTAGTTCTTACTGTTATTGATTTACTGTTTGGTAATAGTGGTTAATAACATTTTTTATTATATTTCACCACAGATTCAACTGCAGATTATTTGGAAATTAGACAATGCCGTCTAAGGATAGAATTCGAAAGGCTACGAAACGTCAAAGACAGCAGTTACCTAACATTTTGCAGCAGTCCTCTACATTAGTATTACCTCAACGGACGAAGAGAACACCGGGTAAGAGAACAAAATCATTCCTTAAAAACATTTGTAGAAACAAAAGTATAACTACAGAACAAGTTTTAGTCCAGAAAAAGAGAGCCAATTTAAATGGAAAGGAAAGGCCCGTGAAAAAAGTTTGTGCTAGAGCAGGAGATAACTTTGTGCATGGCAGTAGAAGGGCAAATATTTTCAGGGACATTCGTAAGCGAATGTTCCGCAACAGGGTAATTGTCAATTTGGTAAAACAATTTAAAAAAGATCAACAGAAAGTGTCATTTTATAAGAAAAAGAAAAATGTAGAGAAAATAATTGATCAGGCTTTCGAAATCAAGCGAAAGTTATTTATTTTGGTAATTAATAGAACTAGGAAACTAAACAAGGTAATCTATGTTTTCAAATCTAATAGTAGATGGAAGAGAGAAGTTAATTGAAGTAATTTTTGTGAAGTTTTCTTAGGAGAGTGGATACATAGTTCAAATAGTGAGGCATTTTTTAATGAGGAGAGTTATTTTCAGGACAATGTTTTGGTGCATGCAGTTGACAGCAGTGGTCGGGCATATGAGGTAAAAGATGGTCATCCGGTTGAAAAAGAAATACTTGTGTCTGCAGATGCAGAAGAGGCGCTAAGTGATGAAGTTTTAGGGAGACATCCTAAGGGACCAGTGTACACCTGGAAGTGTAGTTCTATTTGCAGTGTGCGACAGGATTCCATCAATTTGCTTTGTGATTTTATACGGATATTTCATAAGAAAAGTGTAAAGCAAAAAATAAAGTTGTTGCAAGAATTAGATCCTTGCAGAGTGAGACAAGTGACAGGTTTGTGTGGTCATTCACTGGCTTGTCTTTCTAGGAGAGTATGCCAGAGTGTATTTCATCATTTCAGGATGCTAGCAGTGCATCATAATAAAGTGAGGAAATTAGTTAGAATGTTGTATTATGCTAAGAGTCCAGCAATTATGCTTAAAAAATTAAGCAGAGCTCTTTTGCATGGTTCTGAAGTAGATGTGAAGAATATTTGTCAAGAAATTGAGTTCTGTTATATTGCTGGTAAAGAGAACAATGTTGATATTGAACCACTAGAAGATGGTAATGTGGAAGACAGTGAACAGATTTTCAGTACAGATAAGTTTCACAAGGAAATTTCCACGTTTATGGTGAAATCAAGTGAGAGGCCTAATTTCACTTGTGTGTGTTGTCGACGGACTTATTATAAGAATCAGGCTAAGTTAGTGGCTATATATGCAAAGAGTGATATGGAAAACAATAGTGAATGGAAGGATTTTGCCACATACTTGATGGTAGAAAATTGTTTTGATTTGGGAGCAGACCAACGTATGTGTACTTATTGCTATAACAAATTAAACCAAAACCAGATGCCTGCTAGAGCAGTTTAGAATAATCTGGAATTAGATGACATTCCTTATGAATTGAAGGATTTAAATACTTATGAATCTATTTTGATTCAAAGTGTCCATCCCTTCCAGGCTATTGTACGAATGGAGCCAAAGACAGGGAAGTTGCCTCCATCAGATTTACAGAGAGGAATAAAGGGAAGGGTTGTTTATTTGCCTTTGGATTTGAAGAAAAACATTAATACAATTGGAGTAGAGAAAGTGGAAGAGGAACCTCTGGTTATCATAGTTAATGGTGTTCCGACAAAGAGTAAGAAAATCTGGCAAGATTTAGTGGATGTTAAGAAAGTTAAAAAGGCAACATTGTATTTGATAAAAAATAATAAGTACTACAAGAATGTATGTGCTGCAGAAGAGGAAGTAAGTGAAGAAGAGGACAGCGATTTGTGTCCTGGTCAAATTGAGAAAGTAGAAGCCTCTAAAAAGGAAGAAATATATGAACATTATAGTGTTCATCCGTTGCATTCCAAGGAAGTCATGGGGAATGCTATTGAGTTGTTTCAAATGAAACAAACCAAAGGGAGTCCCATTAGTGTTTGGGAGGAAAGTTTGGAAGCTCGGTGTTTCCCACAGTTATTTCCCACAGGTCGAGGAGGACGATATGATGAGCGACCTGTTCAAATTCCTGCTTCAGAATACCGGACTTTACGATTGTATACAGAAGATCCTAGGTTTCGACAATGCATTCCCTATTTATTTCATCTATTGTTTGAAAGTGATCTCTCTGGATTGTCTTATGCAGTGAACCACATCTTGAAAAGTGGTATACAACTGTGAAATATCTCGGCAAGGGACTTTATGGATAAAGTCAATGTGCAAGACAGTATTTTGGATTCTCACCTGATTAATCTCAAGGCTTGTCAGCGTGGTACTAATGAGTATTGGTTCTGCCGTCATGGTGACTTAAAATGTATGCTGAGGAACTTAGGAACTCCCACATGGTTTCTCACTCTCAGCTGTGCTGAGTATGGCTGGGAAGACTTACTTGAATTTCTACGAGAGGTAAATGGAAACATTGAAAATATTGAATTCAAGACACCCGGAGAACTGTGCTCTTTGGATCCTGTGAATGTATGCAGGTACTTCAATCATAGATTTGAAGCTATGATTTCTTTCATCACAAACAAGAAAAATCCACCTCTTGGAGAGGTGTTGGATTTCTTCTGGAGAAAGGAGTATCAAGCAAGAGGTGCTCCTCATATACATATGCTACTATGGATCAAAGATGCACCCACATTTGGAACAGATCCGGATGACTTAGTGATGAGTTTCATAGAACAGTATGCTACATGTGCTGTTCCAAAGACAAATTAAGACAAAAGTCTAAGAGAACAAGTTTTACGGTTTCAAAGCCATCGTTGTGGAAAGTACTGTCGTCGTAAATTCAGAAACAAGGACAAATACTACACCAAATGTCGTTTTGCATTTACACGGTCGTTGTTATCAAAAGGAAGAGTTAACAATTTGATGTCATCGCTGCCAAATAATGTGACGAGGAAATCACCCAAAAACACATACAATTTGAAAAGAAACGAAGAGTCCAAGTACATCAATGACTACAACCCAGTGATTTGGTCCATGTGGAATGCTAACATGGATATACAGTTTGTGGCTGACAACTGTATGGCTGTGGCTCGGTATGTGACGTCTTACATCACTAAAAAAGAAAAGACAGAACTGAAGGATATGTGGGAGGAGATTTCACATGAAAAGAGCCTCAGTAAGAAGTTGTACAGTTTCAGTCTGAAGATGTTGTCGCATCGAGAAATTGGAGCTTACGAATGTTCTGACCGGTTATCTTCAGCAAGTCTCTATGCCAAATCTAGGAGTATCATTTGGGCGAATCTTGGTCTTGCTGCAACGCGTAATCGAGTTCTGAAACCTGTACGGGAAATTGAGTATTTGGCAGGGAAGGAGCCAAACAGTACAGATATTTTGAAGAGCAACATGTTGGATACATATTATCCAAATAGAAGCAGTCACCTGGAGAATGCTTGTCTGTATGAAGTTCTTCAAAATTACGTTTTCAAGAGGAACATCAAAGAAGATATTGATAAAGGAGTGTATGCTGTAATTGGAATTGAGGGATGTCTCGTCAAGCAAAAAAAATGTCAATTGATAAATCAACGAAAATTGGATTGCGAATCTCCCGAAAGAAAAGAGTTTTTCTATTTAGCTCTTTTGCAACTTTTCAAGCCTTGGCGTGCAGAAGAGGAACTGCTTGGGGATTTCCTCTGTTACGAAGACTCTTTCAATGCAGCCAAGGAGTCCATAGAATGTCCTGTTTTTCCAAAATATCTACAAATGTTGAATGCAGAAATTGAGCAGGAAGCAACAATTGCAGCCGAGATTGCTAGAGACAGTTCTCAGGACAGTCAGAGTTCTGTTTCATTCAGTCAGGATCCACTAGGAGAACCAGTTATTGAAAATGAAGCTGCCACTGCCATGATTGAAGTGGAAAGAGCCATGGCACATAATCAGAAGGATGCGGTTAACTTAGAAGAATTGGAAAGACAGCTTAACGTTGAGCAGAGGAAAATATATGTCGAAGTTACCAACCAAATTGAGCATGGATTAAGTCATGAGAATGAAGAGTGCTCATGTACGTCGTTGAAGACTGTCCGACTGTACGTGAGTGGAGAAGCAGGAACTGGAAAAAGTTTCCTTATTAAAGCAATTTCATGTTATATGCAGCAAAGGACTGTTTCATCGCTGTCTTGTGTTGTGACCGCTCCAACTGGACTGGCAGCTTATAACATTAAAGGGATTACTTTGCATCGGTTACTGATGCTGCCAGTGGAGCATGATAACAAATTACAATACCACAAGTTATCTGGAGGTGCTCGTTGTGAAGTATCTCGAGTTTTGAAGAAGATGAAACTTCTTATCATTGACGAAGTAAGCATGGTTTCCAATCTCATGCTTGCTTTTGTGCATTTAAGAATGCAGGACGTTCTTAAAACAGAGTATGATGTGTTATTCGGTGGCAAACACATCATTGTTTTTGGTGATCTTCTGCAGCTGACACCAGTGAAAGGACAACCAGTGTTTAAACTGCTTACACATGAAGATACCAAGAAGTGCCTAGGGAGCATTGGCAACGTTAACATATGGTTAAACTTCAGTTATGCTGAGCTGCGTGAAAATATGCGTCAGGCGAAGGAAGAAGATTACAAGAATATTCTACAAGATATTAGAATCGGGAGAGTGACTGAGCGTGGTAAAGAAGCTTTACATGCACGCTTACTGTCAAATTTATATCCAGAAGAAGACGTTTTGCCAGAGGATATTTTTCAGAAAATTACTGTGAAGAAATCTGGAATATGTTTGATGCCAACTCTTGCAGAATGTTCCATCTTCAACAACAAAATGTTGAATTTAGAAAAACTAGAGATTGTGAAACTTGAAGCTATTGACAAAATAGAGCATATGGGAGCAACAATTATTTTGTCAGAGAATTTGAAATCTAAATTGGATTCATTAGAGAAGACTATATCTAAAACTGCGGGTTTTGAAAAGACTTTGAATGTGTGCTTAAATTGCCGAATCATTTTGAGAAGGAATTACATGTTGAAAGAGGACTGGTAAATGGATCAATGGGTAATGTTGTTGATTTTGAGAAATACAGAAATAGAGATGGAATTGAATTTTTAAAAATTAAATTTGATGGCATTGAGGAAGTACAGCTAATTGGTCGTTGCTCTGCTAGGTTTTTGCTTGGTAAAGACTTATATGTTCGCCGTAAGCAGTTTCCTGTTTGCTTGGCATATGCAGTGACAATTCATAAATCGCAAGGTTTAAGTGTAGACACTGCTTTAGTGAATATTGGCAGTTCTGTATTCAAAGAGGGTATGGCTTATGTAGCATTGTCACGAGTCAGAACTTTATCGGGATTGTACTTGATTGACTGTGATGTCACAAACATTTGTGCGGATCTAGATTGTGTTAAGGAATACAATAGGTTAAGAAGAGAGTATGCGCCACATTTGCCTCAATATCCTTTGTTTGAGAAACGTGTGGTAGGCCGGAAACGAAGAAATATCAGTAATAGTAGGGAGGTTGTAGCAAAAAGACCAAAAGTCGATGAACCCAAAAGTGGAAGCAGGAATAAAATGAATTCTGTTGAAAACGTTGTTGGTTTTAAATTTGAAAATAGTTCTGGTGTCAACTGCTATGCTAATGTAGTTGTTAATGTTCTCTTTTCACTAGAGACTTTCAAAGAACAGATTGTGATCAATTCGGAACAAAGTTTATGCTGTTTGTTGAATTCTGTGTTAGAGAAATGTAGTGCTGACAAAACGAGAGTAGAAAGTGTGTCTGAAATTCGTTTTCTGTTAGACGAATGTTCAGGTCAAACAGAATTCTCTGAAAATATTCAGCAGGATTTTCAGGAGTTTTTAATGTATATGCTTGATGTATTGCAAGATGAGGGTGTAGATGTAGATTATCTATTTGGCCTTTCTTATCAATGGCAGCATGACTGCGAAAACTGTAGGCTATCAAGTACTAATAGTGTAGACTCAGAAAGATTTATATATTTAACTTTGCCTGACAGTAAATCAGTATCCTTCAATAAGCTAGTAAAGGCAGCCGATCAAAATATGAAGTGCAGCCAATGTAAGTCTGGAATGCTGTCCACGTTAATTTTACGAAGTTATGGCCAGTATGTCATTTTAATGTTCCAACGATGTAGGCCTGATGGAACTAAATTGACAACTTTAATTAATAATTTTGTGGCTTCGCAGTTGTCAATATCAGGAAGGACTTTTAAAACTACTGCAATTATATATCATAATGGTCCTTCAACTAATTCAGGACATTATACAGCTTATTTGAAATCTGGAAACGGTTGGTCATTCTGCAATGATTCTGTTTTAACTTTCCAAAAAAGATTGCCTTTCCACCTTCAAAATTCTTACCTGGTGTTCTTACAACCAAAATTTTAGGAAAAAAAGCTTGGGATTTGTTCAGAGGAATTTCAAGATGTTCTAATGGCTCCTACTCTATATGGCCTTGTGGATAATTGTAGTAGAGAGCGAAAACTGTTTGTTTTTATAAGCAAAGTCAAGCAGCAGATCAGAATAAGGAGTAGAGGAAATGTAAGTCTGCAATGCTGTCCACATTATTTATGGAAACATATGGATGAAACGTCATTTTACAATTTCAACTACATAAACTGGAAGAAAATAAGTTGTCCAGTCTAATTAAAAATGTTTTGGCTACATAGTCATCGATTTCAGGAAGAACATTTGCAACTGCAGCTATTATATAATATACTGGTCCTTTGACAACATCTGGATATTACACAGCTTATTTAAAATTTATAAAATGGCTAGTCTTTCAGCAAACATTACTAATTGAGTATGAAGCAATGTTGCCTTTTGACTTGTTTTTTGAAGTCAGAATTTAGGGTAGGTAATTGGACTATAATGATTCTAGGTGTTGCTGAAACTTAGTGTGCTGTTTCAAATTGCTTTGTATGTCTCGGTTTTCTTAAAAGAATTGAGTTTATCTTTCAAAAAGTGGCAGGCAGAAAATAGTAACAGCACAACAGAGTATAAGCTGTTCATAGGATATCCTTTGACGTCATAGAAAGTAAGTTACTTTGGAGAAGTTCTTATTTCTGCTTATTTATAATATTTGGGTTTTTTAAACACAATCATTTTGATTGTGTTTTTTTTTCCCCGCTGTTATATGATGAATACCTTCAACTCACTGTTTTCAGTGAAATTTTATATTTTCTGATAACAGCAAAAATAAACCATTAAATATGTTTAATTAATTTTCTACTTTGAATTGTGATTTCTAATATGTATATGGATTGGTGTGGCTCACTGGTTAGAGGCGGCAGACCCAGAAGCAGAAGTCGGGCCGGAACCAGGGTTCGATTCCTGACGTGGCAGGATCTTGGGCCATGGTGAGCGGACTCGATAATTCTCGCTTCGGTGCCTACTGCAACCATGGGTCCCACTCAGCAACTCTGGGCAATAGCTTGCTTAATCTCAACTAACAGCCCCATCAGCGCCGGGGATGCCTGGCATCACCTTGGGGATGCCCAGGAGGGACCATCTCACAGGGAAAGCCAGGATGGGTTCCCCAACGGTATACAGCGCCGGGAAGCTTCTTTGCTGGGGCAGTTGTACGCATTACTAGTATACCACATTTAACATTTAACATTCATTTTGTCTCATGCTCACTCTTTTTTTACCACCTTTTATTAATTTAAATTTTTTTGTTCTTTCTTACACAGTATAAAAGTATAAAAATAATAATACAGTACGGTAATGACAAATATAAGGTAAGCGTTTAGTACTCTTTACATTATATGTCTATCAGATTTAACTTTTATTAGTTTCTCTGCTTCTTTTTTATAACCCTTAGTTACTGTCTTTGCTAGTTCCTTCATTTCTTTTTCTATTACTTATTTATACTACTCTTTTCACTTCTTTTATCAGTCCCTCTTTCAACAGTAACTGTGTGTTATTCCTTCTATTTGTCTTTCTTTTCACATTACTCTCTGTTTATCAACTCGTCTTTTTTAAAAAAATATTTTTTTTTAGTTCGATCCCGGTTCGCGTACCGGAACGCAAACCGGGAAGCGTACCAAAAGAAATAGAGGATGCTAGAGTGCTAAACATTCTAGCAATTTTTTTGAAAAGGGAAGGTAGTTCTGAAAAGAACTTTCTTTTCATTATTTTTGATGTTTTATATTTTTTTGTGTTTTTTTTGAGGAAGGGGAAACAAAAACTGATTTGCTTCAAAGGGCTCAAAATTACTTTCTAGGACGTTTTGGACATTGATGATTTTCATATGATCTATTTATTAAAGTAATATCATCTCTCCGCATGAAATAAATTTTCCACATGCTACACAAGTGAATCTCATCTGCCCAAAGTTCTTTTGCAGATTTGGGACCGTTTCCCTTGCTTCTGACTCACTTATTGCTAAGTCATTGGTGGATGTTTTTGCCGGTCGGGGGTTATTCACCATATCTCGAAGTTGCGCTTTAGAATAATTAGGAGGGTGCCACCTCTCCATGTGCCGATGCATGGTATGATTACCATAGCTATATTTTTTTCGGTCCCTCTCGAGAGTTTGTTTTTGCAGATGAGGCAGGTCGCAAACCTGGCATTAACTTTCTTTTCATGAGAAGGAAAAGAAAAAAATTGCCAGATAAAATTCACTTTCACATGGGACGTTCTTGGCATTTCTTTCAGAAAGCCACTTGTCCCTTGCTCCTGTTCCTCGTCTTCCTCTTCTTCTTCTTCCCGGTCGAAGATGACCTGGCTAGTAGGTCCTCTCTTATTTGGTGGTGGTGGAGATCCACCAGCTGCAGCTAATACAAATGCCATGTCTTAGCAAACAAAACAGGTCTTTCTCTCATAAAAATGAAAGTCGGAGTGAGAAAAAAAGGTGGGACTTTCATCATTTGAGAAAAGAAAATGTTCTAAAACAATGAAAAGTGTTTGTTTTACGTCATATGATGAAGCGTTCCATCATTAGGAAACTAAAAGTAAAATCAACCAATGAAAAGTTTTATTAACTAGTCACATGACCTGTTATGCTTACGTTCCGCGTTCCGCGCCGCGCCTCGGATCGATTCCGGGGATTTACGTTTCGCGCCTTGGTTCGCGTTCCAGAATGCTTCCGGGTGCGCTAACGCAGCACGTCATAAGGGGCATTACGTAGTAACGCAATATGTTGCGTTTACGGGACGGGTCACGATGTGCCTTTCTAACGCGGTATTTGCACTAACGGAACGTTTACCGGTTCGCGGATCGGCAGCGAAACAAGAAAAAATGTATTTAAACTATAATATAAATTGAATTAAAAAAATATAATACAAATATATATAAAATATATTTGTGAATTAGAATAAAAATATATGTTACAGCTATAGATATTAGCTTTTAAAAAACCAATGAAATTCACTGAAAAAACCATAGGTTATAGACCATATATAGTTAGGGATTAGCATTTACAAAACCTAGAAAATTCACTGAAAAAACCATTGGTTATAGACCATATATAGTCAGGAATTAGCATTTTCAAAACCTTAATTTACTCGCACAAAACCATAGAAATTCGAATCGATAGTTAGTTGCAATAACTATATATCGCGCACCCGCAATCCACTGCCGATGATGTCACATATTACATCATTCATGACATGGTCAGTGACATCACTGATGACATCACGGATGACATCTCAAATGACATCACTGATGACATCACTGAAGACATCTCAAATGACATCACTGAAGACATCTCAAATGACATCACTGATGACATCTCATTTGGCATTACTTATCCCATCACTGATGACATCATTCATGTGATAATACGATGAACCTCTTCAGACTCTAATATAATGTTAGATACAATTAGTGTAAACAGACACTCACAGACTGTCACTCATCCATGGAGTTACTCACACACCTAGTCAGTCATGCAAAGAATCAATCACACCTCCATTTCCTCAACTATACAGTTATACACACTTTACTTATTCAAACATATTCTAACACATATTTACTCTCTTATACAATCCCTGATACAAGTTCACAATGATTCATACAGCCACTCTCACATTCACTGGCTCTTATGCACAGTTATTTATATATGTCAACTCTCACAGGTACTGTGTTTTACATATGTACTTACTTTGACATGTAGCACTGAGATATCCATTCACTCACCAATACACTCATGCGCACAGTCAACTGCCCATACAGCTGTTCCCACATGCACGTTTGAACCCATACATCTAGTGAATCAACTGCTCACACATCTATGCACAGAGTCACACACCTCCCAGCCACCCCCACACTCACACTCACTCTCCCATACAAATACTTGGGCAACGAATCAATAACCCATATAGTTACTCATATAGCTACTGATCAACACATGCAGCAGTTTACAGAACAACAGATATAATGATGCACAAATTAAGACAGTTTAGTCACTAACCCATGCACTCAGTGAGACACATTTAATCATTCTCTCATACAGTCAGTCATACACCAACTAAATCCTTCATCCAGACACTTATACATCCACTCATTCTGCAATATGTAAGACATATTTCAACTTAACAGAAACTTACAGTCACTGGATGTTGTCATCAGTGATGTCATCAGTGATGTCATTTGAGATCTCATCAGTGATGTCATCAGTGATGTCACGGACCATGTCATGAATGATGTAATATGTGACATCATCAGCAGTGGATTGCGGGTGCGCGATATATAGTTGTTGCAACTAACTATATATTCGAATTTCTATGGTTTTGTGCGAGTAAATTAAGGTTTTGAAAATGCTAATTCCTAACTATATATGGTCTATAACCAATGGTTTTTTCAGTGAATATATATATATGATGTCGGTGACGTTTTATTCGGATGAGTAAAAGTACCTTGTGGATATATATATATATATATATATATATATATATATATATATATATCCACAAGGTACTTTTACTCATCCGAATAAAACGTCACCGACACTCTGGAAGTTGCTGTGCACGTAGAAATTTTAATAAGGCAGGAAAACAACGCGTTTCGCTTTACAGCTTGATCACGTTTACAAAGTGAATCAGCAAACAATTGTCCTTTTACTCTTTCCAGTTATCTAGAAAGAGGACAGACCACCCAACGTGTATCATAGTGGGTACCAACATGGCAGACATGTTTTTAGGAGCAGAATAGTATATGTGTGTATAATGCTTAACCATATAAGTCATTCATATTCACAAAGAAAGTTATGAAAACAGATAAATACATGCATATGTTATTTAGCAAACACAAAATCATAAATGAATAAAATTAAGATTTCGGTGTAAGAGCCATGTTTGCATTGCTCATGAACGTTGTAATTGGGCATTAACGTTTTTCATATCAAAATCATATGCCAGCACTGCACGAAACAGATTACATTCAGAAAACATATCAAACTGCCGTTAGCCACAGCGGGCGAGTGTCAGTACAAGGCCACGCCCAAGTGGGCAAATGGCACAAACAAACCCATATTTTCTCAACATGTTACATGATTATATGATTATATAAAGTCCAAGCCCAAGTGGGAAGTTAGTTCAATGTTTTCCAGTGCAAATTTCAGTTGTAATTAATTCAATTGAAAGTCCATGCCCAAGTGGGCAAGCCGATCTTACACCATGGTCATGAGAACATAATTGTCAAGACGTCAATCTCCAACTTTTCAAAGTCCAGCAATTTTTCAAAAACTATCACAATACTTGATCAGATCTAACAAGCTCCTTATCCTGTCACATCAGTTCATGAGGTACCTAAACACAAAATGTTAAAAAAGGAGAGTTAAAAACTGACTTATCCAAATCGGATTGCAGACAATACTGTAATTCGTAGTTTAATTTGTTATTCAGCAAGATGTACGGCTAATTCTTCATGCAAGTTCAGTCCATTAGGCATCATACTCTCAAAGTCAATAATGTAGCGCAACTCTAGTTGTCGTAGGGCAAGTTTTTTATTACCACCACGTGTACCAAGGGTGATCTTATCTAGGACTACCATCCTCACTTGATTTTCATTCTGAAAATGATGACTGGCAAAATGGCGAGCCAATGGATATTGCAAATTAAGGTTTTTTATTGCCCTTAAATGCTGTAGGACTTGTTCTTTGGCTTTTAAGATTGTGCTACCCACCTACCAAAAATTACAGGGGCAGATAAGCACATAAACACAGTACGTTGTGTTGCATGAAAGGGATTTTTTGATCATGAACACTTTGCCTGAACAAATGATGGACCCTTTCTGAAGTAAGCACCTGACTACCTTTCCCCCGTGAGGTATCTTAACCCTTAAATTTAAACAAGGGGGTTGTGTGCACTCTGTATGGCACCCATCATCACCGTGCCTATTCCCTAGGGAATTCTAATTCAGAAAAACAGCAGCAAAGGTGCACCACAAAACATAAAGCAGTAAGTGTACACGACGTTTTAAGCAAAAATAAGGAGATATTCCTCTGTGTTGTTGGAGTTCTTCTTTGAATCTTTATTTTCACAAGGTAATAAAACACATACAGCCGACGCGTTTCGTCCCACACTGGGACTTCTTCAGGGCTTTTTAGTCAGTTGGACGTCGCATATGGGGAAGAACATGTGAGGAAGCACGGTCCAGGGGTCACCTTCCCGGCTAAAGTAATCCTGTTCTATAGACGTTCTCTCAAAGGTATAAGTTTGTTAGCAGTTAGCATAGGAAGGAGTGTCATTCGAGTTCTTGGGTGGTATGGAGTTTCTTGTCACCTTAGTCCCAATAATTGTTCAGTCCGTATGCTGAATCAACAAGGGAAATGGTGTAGGACTGGAGGTCCTGTAGGTCCTAAGGAAGAGGGAGTGGGCACTGTATCCCAGTAGACCGTTCTTGATAAAACGGCCGGCACCCATCCACAGCCCTCGACCTGTTGACACACCCGTAGCGACGTCGTGTCGGGTGTGTCAACAGGTCGAGGGCTTGTGAAAATAAAGATTCAAAGAAGAACTCCAACAACACAGAGGAATATCTCCTTATTTTTGCTTAAAACGTCGTGTACACTTACTGCTTTATGTTTTGTGGTGCACCTTTGCTGCTGTTTTTTTGACAATTGTTTGGTGATTCACTTTGTAAACGTGATCAAGCTGTAAAGCGAAACGCGTTGTTTTCCTGCCTTATTAAAAATTCTACGTGCACAGCAACTTCCAGAGTGTCGGTGATGTTTTATTCGGATGAATAAAAGTACCTAGTGGATGTTTTGGGTGACCGATAACCCTACGCCGACCCACCCGCGAACGTGACTGGCTCTGGACCGGAACTCTGGTGGTGTTACGGGGAGATGCTGCGTATCAGAAGGATTTGCAGTAGTGAGGAAGAATGCCGGCTGGCACAAGCAGCATGTAGGGCCCGATTTGTTGAGCGTGGCTACAAAACAGATACGATAGATAAGGCTACTAACAGAGCCAATAGGATTGATAGAACTGCACTCCTGGGCTCAGGTAGTGTACCAACTAGCTCTGTCACTGTCAGCACTGATGGCGAGACAAGACTAATTATGGCATACAATACACAACACAAAAGTATCCATAAGATAATCAAAGATAACTGGTCTTTAGTCTCATGTGATCCTATAATTGGATCCTCCATCAGCAAAAATCCCAGCATCACCTATCGTAAAGCACACTCAATGAAAGATAGTCTGGTATCGAGCAGCCCTGAAGTGGTTTCAGGAACATGGCTAAATGACAGCAAAGGCTTTTTAAGATGCTCAAGCTGCAAAGCGTGTAAACACGGCATCAGTAAGACTGAGGTTTCTACCCCTCTATCACCCTTTCCAATTAAAATCCAACAAAAATTAAACTGTAAATCAGAATTTGTTGTGTACGTCTTGGAGTGCCCGTGCGGCCTAAGATATGTTGGCAGCACCAGGCCACAGGTGCATAAGCGCATACTGCAGCATTTGCGAGCGATCACCCATGCAGATGCAGCATACCCAGTGGCCAGGCACTTCGAGAGTAAGCATGGGAAGGATGCGTCCTTACTTAGATATTTCGCGATAGATTGTGTTCCTCCCCAAAGGAGAGGCGGTGATAGGGAGTCTCTTTTAAGAAAACTGGAGACTCGCTATATAATCCTGTTAGATACTAAGGCACCGTTTGGCCTCAATATAGGGGAGGACTGCCACACTTATCTCTGAATATATCTAATTAAGTTTTGTTGAGCCAGTCATCCATGTCATTGGTATAATTCCTGTAATTTTGAGTTGGTGTACCCAAAAAATCAGTAAATGTTAACTTTGAACTGTGGATCATGCATTCTGTTTAAACACACTACATCCTTTTCTCCCTCCATGACCAACAGTTATTTCTACATTTAGATTTTATTATTTATCATGCACTTGGTAGCACTTTTTTGCCATCAGCTTATATTGCACAACTAGCATATTTTGCACATACACAATGTTTACATCTCTGGCTTTGGCATTCGCCCACTGGGGCATCATTGCACTATCGTGATCTAAGGGTTTTAACATATTACACCTTGATCTAAAGTGTTAATAAATCAAATATAATTTTAGTTATATTTTAATATTTATATAACTATTTATAGGTCCTTTTAACTTTTATATGAATTTTAAAAGTTTATTACTGCTTAAGCCTTGCAAATTTTCATGTATTAACATTGATTTTAAGAGAGAAAAACAGTTGTGTATTGTGTACAGTTTCATAATGTTTATCATTTTAACATGAATATATGATGTTTATTGTGCAACTTTGTTAACAATATACGGGCATTCATGCCGTAATTATTTGTTTTGAAAATTAGTAACACTGATAGTATTTTTTCTGTTTCTAATATCATGTGATGGCACATTGCACTTTAAAAGGGTGATCAGCCCTTGTGACGTTGTCATGTGATCAAGGCTATCTCTAGCCGAAACGCGTCATGGCGGACTGGTGCTGGACTACATACTAAAATAAAAAGATTTGCACCAAACTACGGGTCTTGCTGGTTCCTGTGTCCACTGATCGGCTAACTTGCTGTGTGTTGTCTAAGGAGCGCCACGTACCTCATATATATATATATTCACTGAAAAAACCATAGGTTATAGACCATATATAGTTAGGAATTCGCATTTACAAAACCTTATTTTACTCACACAAAACCATTGAAATTCCATATATAGTTAGTTGCACTAACTATATATCGCGCACCCGCAATCCACTGCTGATGATGTCACATATTACATCATTCATGACATGGTCAGTGACATCACTGATGACATCACTGATGACATCTCAAATGACATCACTGATGACATCTCAAATGACATCACTGATGACATCACTGATGACATCTCATTTGACATTACTGATCACATCACTGATGATATCACTCATGTGATAATACGATGAACCTCTTCAGACTCTAATATAACCTTAGATACAATCAGTGTAAACAGACACTCACAGACTGTCACTCATCCATGGAGTTACTCACACACCTAGTCAGTCATGCAAAGAATCAATCACACCTCTATTTCCTCAACTATACAGTTATACAAACTTTACTTATTCAAACATATACTAACACATATTTACTCTCTTATACAATCCCTGATACAAGTTCACAATGATCCATACAGCCACTCACACATTCACTGGCTCTTATGCACAGTTATTTATATATGTCAACTCTCACATGTACTGTGTTTTACATATGTACTTACTTTGACATGTAGCACTGAGATATCCATTCACTCACCAATACACTCATGCACACAGTCAACCGCCCATACAGCTGTTTCCACATGCACTTTTGAAACCATACATCTAGTGAATCAACTGCTCACACATCTATGCACAGAGTCATACACCTCCCAGCCACCCACACACACACTCAGTCTCCCATACAAATACTTGGGCAACCAATCAATAACCCATATAGTTACTCATATAGCTACTTATCAACACATGCAACAGTTTACAGAACAACAGACATAATGGTGCACAAATTAAGACAGTTTAGTCACTAACCCATGCACTCAGTGAGACACATTTAATCACTCACTCATACAGTCAGTCATGCACCTACTAAATCCTTCATCCAGACACTTATACATCCACTCATTCTTCAATATGTAAGACATATTTTAACTTTACAGAAACATACAGTCACTGGATGTTGTCATCAGTGATGTCATCAGTGATGTCATTTGAGATGTCATCAGTGATGTCATCAGTGATGTCACTGACCATGTCATGAATGATGTAATATGTGACATCATCAGCAGTGGATTGCGGGTGCGCGATATATAGTTAGTGCAACTAACTATATATGGAATTTCAATGGTTTTGTGTGAGTAAAATAAGGTTTTGTAAATGCGAATTCCTAACTATATATGGTCTATAACCTATGGTTTTTTCAGTGAATTTTCAAGGTTTTGTAAATGCTAATTCCTAACTATATATGGTCTATAACCTATGGTTTTTTCAGTGAATTTTCAAGGTTTTGTAAATGCTAATTCCTAACTATATATGGTCTATAGCCTATGGTTTTTTCAGTGAATATATATATATATACATACATATATAAACATATATCATCTGTATATCTATATAAATACAAACATAAATGCATGCATACATATACTTATATGAATACAGATGCATGTTATTTACATGAAAGTTGAAAAACACTAATAAAAGCAAAGCTAAAAAGCCACCTCATTACAAACAGAATGGCTTTAACTTAAACGAGGGCGAGATCTATTGCATTTTCAATGCTTGTTTACTTTGGTTCCATCAAGAAGGCATTCAGATGTGTCACACATTTGCCATAAATTCTGAATGTTAGCACTCTAGTTGCACATTAGATCACTGTAGTAAAGCTACTGCTCACCAGGGACGTCTGCTGCTGGTATTCAAAGTGCATGTTTCAGTCTGCATGTCAGAATTTTTTTAATGAAATAGAAGAGGATTTGAGAAGTCACTCAAAATGATCCCTAATTTTTCTTTCTGAAGCACTAATCATACTTTCTATGGCAAAATTAACCCCCTCATGTTGTTCCTTTTTAAATTGAGTGTTTTCAGACTTACCACTTCATTCCAATCAAGATGGCTTCTGGTGTGCCATACTTTTGTCATAAGTAAGACTGTTAGCGCTCTAGTTGTTCTTTAGAACACTCTGGGACATTCTGTCATTGGGCTATACTTGGGCTACATCTGGGTGATATTTGGGCTACATTTGGGCTCTTTTAGTCTCTGGTGGCCATTTTGGGAGACTGTATGTCAGAATTTTTTAATGAAATTGAAGAGGGTTTGAGAAGTCACTCAAAATGTGCCCTAATTTTTCTTTCTGCAGCACTAATCATAATTCATATGGCAAAATATATCCCCTCATTTTGTTCCTTTTTAAATTAAATGTTTTAAGAGTTACCACTTTATTCCAATCAAGATGGCTTCAGGTGTGCCATACCTTTGTAATAAGTAGGACTGTTAGCGCTCTAGTTGTTTTTTAGAACACTCTGGGACATTCTGTCGTTGGGCTATACTTGGGCTACATCTGGGTGATATTTGGGCTACATTTGGGCTCTTTTAGTCTCTGGTGGCCATTTTGGGAGACTGCATGTCAGAATTTTTTAATGAAATAGAAGAGGATTTGAAAAGTCACTCAAAATGTGCCCTAATTTTTCTTTCTGCAGCACTAATAATACCTTCTATTGCATAATATACCCCCTCATTTTGTTCCTTTTTAAATTAAATGTTTTAAGAGTTACCACTTTATTCCCATCACGATGGCTCCAGGTGTGCTATACCTTTGTAATAAGTAGGACTGTTAGCGCTCTAGTTGTTCTTTAGAACACTCTGGGACATTCTGTCATTGGGCTATACTTGGGCTACATCTGGGTGATATTTGGGCTACATTTGGGCTCTTTTGTCTCTGGTGGCCATTTTGAGAGACTGCATGTCTGAATGTTTTAATGAAATAGAAAAGGATTTGAGAAGTCACTCAAAATGTGCCCTAATTTTTCATTCTGCAGCACTAATCATACTTTCTATGGCAAAATATACCCCCTCATGTTGTTTCTTTCTAAATTAAATGTTTTAAGAGTTACCACTTTATTCCAATCGAGATGGCTTCAGGTGTGCCATACCTTTGTAATAAGTAGGACTGTTAGCGCTCTAGTTGTTCTTTAGAACACTCTGGGACATTCTGTCATTGGGCTATACTTGGGCTACATCTGGGTGATATTTGGGCTACTTTTGGGCTCTTTTGTCTCTGGTGGCCATTTTGGGAGACTGCATGTCAGAATGTTTTAATGAAATAGAAAAGGATTTGAGAAGTCACTCAAAATGTGCCCTAATTTTTCATTCTGCAGCACTAATCATACTTTCTATGGCAAAATATACCCCCTCATGTTGTTTCTTTTTAAATTAAATGTTTTGAGAGTTACCACTTTATTCCAATCAAGATGGCTTCAGGTGTGCCATACCTTTGTAATAAGTAGGACTATTAGCGCTCTAGTTGTTCTTTAGAACACTCTAAGAGGCTGCAGTAGAACACAAAGGAATCAACTGACAGTCTCTGTCCTTGTTGGATGTACATGTTTTACTGAGAATGTCAGACTTCATTTTCACATGACTGAGAAAGATAATGTGAATTTACAGAAAATATGCTTTCAGTTTAGCTTATAGATCCCCTTCCAAACCACTGTGGGAAAATCATGAGATATTAGTTTTCTTTCAAACAATATTCATGATATCACAGCAGAAGGTTTTTTCACATGGTAAAATCACCTTAGAACCCACCACAATTCCTAAAACGAGTATGGTACCATCAACAAATGATTTATAATGTAACTAAAGTCCTAAAACCCTCTATTAACTACAATGCTTTTTAATGAGGTGCTATCATGTATATTGGTCCCAAGATGGCTGCCAACACTTCTTGGATGAAGTGCTGACAGCCAATCAGATCAGATGTGTGGTTAGGCTCCGCCCAGATATATATCTTTTTTTGAACCTAAATTACTCAAAATCCACTGGAGCACATATATTGAGACCTAGCAAAGGCACATCGGGCTAACAGTCCCTACAATTTTGCCAAGTTTCGTGCAAATCCATTCAGCCGTTCGAGCTAAAAGTGAGGCCAACCGCCCTATGGAAATTAACATAGGAAAAACGCGTTTTGGGACCCCCCTTTTTTCTCGGCCCCCCCTTGATGAACCCCCCCCCAAATTGTCAGGGGCTGCTCAGAAACAAAATGTTCCATTTTCCTGAAAATATTTCAGCCAATTCTGTCCACAAACGCCAAAGTTATTAGACATAGAATTTTCAAAACTCCCATAGAGAAAAAATCCTAACTATATATACCTACTGGCGACTGCCAGTAGGTAATATATATATATATATATATATATATATATATATATATATATATATATATATATATATATATATATATATATATATATATATATATATATATATATATATATATATCCACAGCTACCCTTCTCCGTTGAAAAGGATGAGGGGACACGGCAGGGTTTCAAAGGAATTCTTTATTTTGTATTGGCATGACGTGTTTCGGCAGTTTCCTCATCAGATGCCTCCTTTGTTGCAGTCTCAAAGTTTTTTCTTTTTTCTTTTATTGATTATGCCCCTCCTTCTAAAGTAGCGTGGGGCTCACCTGCACCACATCTCGTTAAGGAGCACTCGGCCAGTTCATGCTATGCGGACTGCAGATCCCATCATGCAGTTTGTTCTCAATGTGGACGAATGCTCCCACACAGCCGGATTTTCTCTTCTTACTCACGGTGAGTGGCTGAGTTTGGAGAGTGGTAGGCTTGAGTTTGTAACACTGTGTTGGAAGATCGTAAATTCCTTCCCCTGCACTCCCAACCTCGCAGATCCTCTGTTGGTGAGGCTTGGAGATGCCGTTGAAGTAACTCTGTCTCTCCGTGCGTGTCACGGACTGCCGACTGACAGCAAGATCTCCACCTCCATCGGGTGCGGGGCGGTCTGGGTTGAAGCCACTGAACCCTAAACACTCCCGGAAGACACTTCTGGAAGGGTCTCCTCTGCGTGTCACTGGCCACACACTAACATATCCACATCTACCCTTCTCCGTTGAAAAGGATGAGGGGACACGGCAGGGTTTCAAAGGAATTCTTTATTTTGTATTGGCATGACGCGTTTTGGCGGTTGCCTCATCAGATGCCTCCGTTGTTGCAGTCTCAAAGTTTTTTCTTTTTTCTTTTATTGATTATGCTCCTCCTTCTAAAGTAGCGTGGGGCTCACCTGAACCACATCTCGTTAAGGAGCACTCGGCCAGTTCATGCTATGCGGACTGCAGATCCCATCATGCAGTTGGTTCTCAATGTAGACGAATGCTCCCACATAGCCAGATTATTTCTTCTTACTCACGGTGAGTGGCTGAGTTTGGAGAGTGGTAGGCTTGAGTTTGTAACACTGTGTTGGAAGATCGTACATTCCTGCCCCTGCACTCCCAACCTCGCAGATCCTCTGTTGGTGAGGCGTGGAGACGCCGTTGAAGTAACTCTGTCTCTCTGTGCGTGTCACGGACTGCCGACTGACAGCAAGATCTCCACCTCCATCGGGTGAGGGCGGTCTGGGTTGAAGCCACTGAACCCTAAACACTCTCGGAAGACACTTCTGGAAGGGTCCCCTCTGCGTGTCACTGGCCACACGCTAACATATCCACAGCTACCCTTCTCCGTTGAATATATATGTATAAATCTGCTAAACAAAGGACCAACAACGAAGACGGTGTAAACCAAGCTCCTGCAGTGGCGCCACCAAAGACCAGACTTTGGAATGGGCCCCCAAACGCTCGAAAATAGCGCCGATGGGGACACAGGCACAACGAAAGTGTAATTATCTATTTTGACATTTTCCACCAAAGGGTTGGCCCAATGGTTGCACTACAAGGACCACAATGCTCGACTTTGTATCCCACCTGAGGGCAATTATTTACGGAGCTACTAAAAGCCTTGCTGTGCTCCCGAGGTGCCATCCGATGTCAAAATGGCTCCCCCTACCCTCCGAAGAAGGCCGATGCGGCCGAAATGCATCAGGACACTGGAGCCGCGTTACCAATTGTTTTAATAAACGTGATGTTTCACGAACCTGTGGAGTGTGCTCCTCTTCTTTCTCCTGGAGCAGAGAAAACTTGGAATAATGTAATCACAGCCTGGGTCCTGGCTGACGAGCGATGCACCCCCAGCCATGCGTGCCGGAATCTGCTAAACAAAGGACCAACAACGAAGACGGTGTAAACCAAGCTCCTGCAGCGGCGCCACCAAAGACCAGACTTTGGAATGGGCCCCCAAACGCTCAAAAATAGCGCCGACGGGGACACAGGCACAACGAAAGTGTAATTATCTATTTTGACATTTTCCACCAAAGGGTTGGCCCAATGGTTGCACTACAAGGACCACAATGCTCGACTTTGTATCCCACCTGAGGGCAATTATTTACGGAGCTACTAAAAGCCTTGCTGTGCTCCCGAGGGGCCATCCGATGTCAAAATGGCTCCCCCTACCCTCCGAAGAAGGCCGATGCGGCCGAAATGCATCAGGACACTGGAGCCGCATTACCAATTGTTTTAATAAATGTGATGTTTCACGAACCTGTGGAATGTGCTCCTCTTCTTTCTCCTGGAGCAGAGAAAACTTGGAATAATTTAATCACAGCCTGGGTCCTGGCTGACGAGCGATGCACCCCCAGCCATGCGCGCCGGAATCTGCTAAACAAAGGACCAACAACGAAGACGGTGTAAACCAAGCTTCTGCAGCGGCGCCACCAAAGACCAGACTTTGGAATGGGCCCCCAAACGCTCGAAAATAGCGCAGACGGGGACACAGGCACAACGAAAGTGTAATTATCTATTTTGACATTTTCCACCAAAGGGTTGGCCCAATGGTTGCACTACAAGGACCACAATGCTCGACTTTGTATCCCACCTGAGGGCAAATATTTACGGAGCTACTAAAAGCCTTGCTGTGCTCCCGAGGGGCCATCCGATGTCAAAATGGCTCCCCCTACCCTCCGAAGAAGGCTGATGCGGCCGAAATGCATCAGGACACTGGAGCCGCGTTACCAATTGTTTTAATAAACGTGATGTTTCACGAACCTGTGGAGTGTGCTCCTCTTCTTTCTCCTGGAGCAGAGAAAACTTGGAATAATTTAATCACAGCCTGGGTCCTGGCTGACGAGCGATGCACCCCCAGCCATGCGCGCCGGAATCTGCTAAACAAAGGACCAACAACGAAGACGGTGTAATCCAAGCTCCTGCAGCGGCGCCACCAAAGACCAGACTTTGGAATGGGCCCCCAAACGCTCGAAAATAGCGCCGACGGGGACACAGGCACAACGAAAGTGTAATTATCTATTTTGACATTTTCCACCAAAGGGTTGGCCCAATGGTTGCACTACAAGGACCACAATGCTCGACTTTGTATCCCACCTGAGGGCACTTATTTACGGAGCTACTAAAAGCCTTGCTGTGCTCCCGAGGGGCCATCCGATGTCAAAATGGCTCCCCCTACCCTCCGAAGAAGGCCGATGCGGCCGAAATGCATCAGGACACTGGAGCCGCGTTACCAATTGTTTTAATAAACGTGATGTTTCACGAACCTGTGGAGTGTGCTCCTCTTCTTTCTCCTGGAGCAGAGAAAACTTGGAATAATTTAATCACAGCCTGGGTCCTGGCTGACGAGCGATGCACCCCCAGCCATGCGCGCCGGAATCTGCTAAACAAAGGACCAACAACGAAGACGGTGTAAACCAAGCTCCTGCAGCGGCGCCACCAAAGACCAGACTTTGGAATGGGCCCCCAAACGCTCGAAAATAGCGCCGACGGGGACACAGGCACAACAAAAGTGTAATTATCTATTTTGACATTTTCCACCAAAGGGTTGGCCCAATGGTTGCACTACAAGGACCACAATGCTCGACTTTGTATCCCACCAGAGGGCAATTATTTACGGAGCTACTAAAAGCCTTGCTGTGCTCCCGAGGGGCCATCCGATGTCAAAATGGCTCCCCCTACCCTCCGAAGAAGGCCGATGCGGCCGAAATGCATCAGGACACTGGAGCCGCGTTACCAATTGTTTTAATAAACGTGATGTTTCACGAACCTGTGGAGTGTGCTCCTCTTCTTTCTCCTGGAGCAGAGAAAACTTGGAATAATTTAATCACAGCCTGGGTCCTGGCTGACGAGCGATGCACCCCCAGCCATGCGCGCCGGAATCTGCTAAACAAAGGACCAACAACGAAGACGGTGTAAACCAAGCTCCTGCAGCGGCGCCACCAAAGACCAGACTTTGGAATGGGCCCCCAAATGCTCGAAAATAGCGCCGACGGGGACACAGGCACAACGAAAGTGTAATTATCTATTTTGACATTTTCCACCAAAGGGTTGGCCCAATGGTTGCACTACAAGGACCACAATGCTCGACTTTGTATCCCACCTGAGGGCAATTATTTACGGAGCTACTAAAAGCCTTGCTGTGCCCCCGAGGGGCCATCCGATGTCAAAATGGCTCCCCCTACCCTCCGAAGAAGGCCGATGCGGCCGAAATGCATCAGGACACTGGAGCCACGTTACCAATTGTTTTAATAAACGTGATGTTTCACGAACCTGTGGAGTGTGCTCCTCTTCTTTCTCCTGGAGCAGAGAAAACTTGGAATAATTTAATCACAGCCTGGGTCATGGCTGACGAGCGATGCACCCCCAGCCATGCGCGCCGGAATCTGCTAAACAAAGGACCAACAACGAAGACGGTGTAAACCAAGCTCCTGCAGCGGCGCCACCAAAGACCAGACTTTGGAATGGGCCCCCAAACGCTCGAAAATAGCGCCGACGGGGACACAGGCACAACGAAAGTGTAATTATCTATTTTGACATTTTCCACCAAAGGGTTGGCCCAATGGTTGCACTACAAGGACCACAATGCTCGACTTTGTATCCCACCTGAGGGCAATTATTTACGGAGCTACTAAAAGCCTTGCTGTGCCCCCGAGGGGCCATCCGATGTCAAAATGGCTCCCCCTACCCTCCGAAGAAGGCCGATGTGGCCGAAATGCATCAGGACACTGGAGCCACGTTACCAATTGTTTTAATAAACGTGATGTTTCACGAACCTGTGGAGTGTGCTCCTCTTCTTTCTCCTGGAGCAGAGAAAACTTGGAATAATATATATATATATATATATATATATATATATATTCAATGAAAAAACCATAGGTTATAGGCCATATATAGTTAGGAATTAGCATTTACAAAACCTTATTTTACTCGCATAAAACCATTGAAATTCCATATATAGTTAGCTAACTATAAGCGCTAACTATATATCGCGCACCCGCAATCCACTGCTGATGATGTCACATATTACATCATTCATGACATGGTCAGTGACATCACTGATGACATCACTGATCACAACATCCAGTGATTGTATGTGTCTGTAAAGTTTAAATATGTTTCACATATTGAAGAATGAGTGGATGTATAAGTGTCTGGATGAAGAATTTAGTAGGTGCATGACTGACTGTATGAGTGAGTGATTAAATGTGTCTCACTGAGTACATGGGTTAGTGACTAAACTGTCTTAATTCGTGCATCAGTATGTTTGATGTTGTGTAAGCTGCTGCATGTGTTGATCAGTAGCTATAAGAGTGGCCATATGGGTTATTGATTGGTTGCCCAAATATTTGAATGGGAGGCTGAGTGTGTGTGTGGGTGGCTGGGAGGTGCGTGACTCTGTGCATAGATGTGTAAGCAGTTGATTCACTAGGAGTATGAGTTCAAGAGTGCATGTGGAAACAGCTATATGGGCGGTTGACTGTGCATGGGTGTGTTGGTGAGTGAATGGATTTCTCATTGCTACATGTGCAAGTAAGTACGTATGTAAAACACAATACATGTGAGAGTTGAGATATATAAATAACTGAACATAAGAGCCAGTGAATGTGTGAGTGGCTGTATCGATCACTGTGAGCTTGTATCAGGGATTATATAAGAGAGTAAATATGTGTTATTATATGTTTGAATAAGTAAGATGTGTATAACTGTATAGTTGAGGAAATGGAGGTGTGATTGATTCTTTGCATGACTGACTAGGTGTGTGAGTAAGTCCATGGATGAGTGACAGTCTGTAAGTGTCTGTTTATACTGAGTGTATGTAAGGTTATATTAGAGTCTGAAGAGGTTCATTGTATTATCACATGAGTGATGTGATCAGTGATGACAAATGAGATGTCATCAGTGATGTCATTTGAGTTGTCATCAGTGATGTCATTTGAGATGTCATCATTGATATCATTTGAGTTGTCATCAGTGATGTCATTTGAGATGTCATCAGTGATGTCATCAGTGATGTCACTGACCATGTCATGAATGATGTAATATGTGACATCATCAGCAGTGGATTGCGGGTGCGCGATATATAGTTAGCGCTTATAGTTAGCTAACTATATATGGAATTTCAATGGTTTTATGCGAGTAAAATAAGGTTTTGTAAATGCTAATTCCTAACTATATATGGCCTATAACCTATGGTTTTTTCATTGAATTTTCAAGGTTTTGTAAATGCAAATTCCTAACTATATATCCACTATAACCTATGTTTTTTTCTGTGAATTTCATTGGTTTTTTAATAGCAAATATGAAAAGCTTTAAAATGTCAAGTACGTGATAGATAAAAACATTTTCGTATTTATGCACGCTGATGTGCTTTGAACGCTGCCCCCCCCCCCCCCCTCCCCTCTTTTGCCTTTGTTAGTACTCTCTCTTTGCAGATACAGAAGGGTAGTTAACGCAGGCCTTTACCCCCGTTGTAATCCGTCGTACCTCCTTGTCTCTCCATTTGATTGATTGTTGTCCAAGCATTTACTGTTTTAGAATTGGTTCTCTTTGGATCATTCTCTATTTACAAACAAGCACAAAGTCGCAATACTCTGTTTAGTCTTTGCAGATAGTGAAAAATCGTGTAAAAAAATAAAAGTAATCAAGCAAAATCAGTAGGCCACTAATTGGATCTCTTTTTGACCTCGCTAAAATAGAAATATTAGGAACAACCCTTCTTGAGAAATACGAAAATAGTGAGATGAACTGAGCTCCACACCATGAGGGCTGCAAGACAGCTCGGCTCCATCACCCATCCCGCACAAAATAATGACAAACCCTATGCAAATATTAAAAATATAGACAACACACCAGCAAAGAAACAGGGTAAAACATTTTATTAAAAAACTATTTACATAACGTTGGTTTATAAGATGATGTCAGTAGTAGACCGATGTGTGAATAGATCGAAAACAGCACAAGGCTCCAAGATCCGGATAGCAAGCTCCTGGATGTTGGGTGCCATAGTTTAGAGTTCTGAATTTCAGCCTTTTTCAATGCCTGTGCTTTGTTGAATCAAAATGGCGGCTTGACACAAAGCTGACTCAAGCGTTGTTACTGATGCTATGCAGACCAAAACTGGTTTTCAGTTTGTACATTTTTCTAGATTTTTCAATCCAAGTTTGATTGACTTTGTAGAACGATGGCTTCAGATTTTCAACATACGGTGTGGTGGCGCTGACTGGGAGGGGGCGCTTCGCTCCTGCCCCCTCCCCAAGTAAGATTTTCATACGTGAAAGTACGTTAATGGTTTTGGTCCCCGAGATGCTTCGATGTCACTACCATTCTCAAATAGCATAAGTTCTGGATGTTGGGTGCCATAGTTAAGAGTTCTGAGCAGCGCTTGTAACACTGTCTGAAGCTTATTTCCTCCTACTGCAGCTTCACTATTCTCAAAGTAAGTGAGTGTCGTTTGTGGACCTGACTGCATTAGAAAACAATATGATATGTTACCTTCCTAAACAGCTTGACGGAGGCCCCTGAGGGGCGCTGTGATGGCCATGGACTCGGAGAAGACGCTTGGCTCCGACACCCTCCCCAAGTCTTATAGCACTGGTGTAGCCTGAGATCGCCCCCGACATAGGCGGCCGGCTCCCGGGGTCCGGCGGTACTTTTTGCCTTTTGATGACTCTTCAATTCTGTACCTTGTCCCACAATCCGTTTGACCTGAAGACAAGCTGTAGTGAGGCGCCCCTTTATCGTTTTAGTTGCCATTCCGCCCGCTTTTGCTACACTGTGCCTCTTCCGCCATTCAGCTGTTTTCCGCCCGCTCTTGCGACTACAGCGTCTCGCTCACCATGTAGTTGAGATGCGCCCGCTCTAGCGGTGCAGCGATAGGCGGCTGCCACAGGACTCTCAAAATGGCGGCCGGCTCTTCGGTTTTGGGCCTGGTCCACTAAAATGGCCCTGGGACACCTTGGAACTCGGACGCTTGTCTGCTAGGGCTTGGATCCCATTCTCGAAAAGCGTCCCCTCAGCCGTGAAGATTCTACAAAAGTCATGGGGGCCTCCGACTCCCGCAGGCTTCTGGTGGGGAGCGGCTGCCATGATTGCTCGTGGAATGGCCACGACGGAGCTACGAGATGGTAGTGGTCTCATGCTGACGCCAGCTTTAGTCTGAAACATCCAGAAACACTGTAGACTACCAATTCGATCAGTTCCGGTAGCGCCCCAACATGACCCGGAAGAGAAGAACTTGCCCTCCCCTCTTTGACTGATGGTTCTTGTTGCCTGTCCCCTCTGTTGTCATTTAACAGAACTTTTTGGACTGCTGAAAGGGGTTGTGTTCTGAACGCTGGTTGGTGGAGACATTTAGACTATATTCTTGACCTACGTTGTCACGTAATGCGTTTTATGACACGCCGCGTTAGCGCACCCGGAAGTGATCCGAGGCGCGGCGCGCAGCGCGTAACGTAAGCATAACAGGTCATGTGACTTGTTAATAAAACTTTTCATTGGTTCATTTTACTTTTGTTAATTTAATGATGAAAAGCTTGGTCATATGACCTAAAAATTACGCTTTTTATTATTTTCGAACAATATTTTTTTTTCAAACATATGTTATAATATTCCAGGCTAATGTACTTTCCCGGAAAATTTACAACTGTCTGGCAAGTAAAATATATTCCTTTTTCGAGAAAAAGGGCGTTTCTTCCTTCCATGACGGAGCCGTTGAGTAAAAGAGATTCGACCTGCTGTCTTAGTCGCCGATGCGCCTGATTATCAGATTCTTATCGATCACTTTATGTTGCAGACATGAAAAACACAACTGCCCTTGACCATTTATCTTTACTGCGTTCCTACATATTATACCTTTTATCCGTCATGTAATTGGACTGCTTTATTTCACTTGCCTTTTACTGATTCGAAAACAGTCACTAAAAGTAAAAACTTTACAAATGAAAATACTACTACCGTGTTTTGTTTTAAAAACCTTTATTGTGAAAATGTCAGTATACAAATACGGGCCTATAACCACGTGGGCCGGCCACGGAGCAAACTCAAATCATATATGATGAGGAGACATTTACACTGTAGAAGAACGTAACGAGCGGGCCATTAGGTGACAAGAACAAAGGTGTCTAACAGTTGCGGAATCGGTGGACGTACATTTTGTAATTAAAATACGACAGGGCCACTTACAATAACATTTTCTAGATATACATTTGCGGGCAAAGAGTTACGAGTCCCATTTATACCGGCGCCATTTTGGGCGAGGCCGGGCAGGTCCAAGATATAGTCAAAATGTCTCCACCAACCATCGGCCAGACCAGAACCCCTTTCGGCCCTTTATGCTACAAGATGGTGTCTTCCATTCAGAAAATATTGGTGGCAGCATTTTGAAAGGAAACAGAAACAGCCGTTCTCCTAGTGAGTTTCACATTGTTACATTTAGGAAGAATGTTGAAGAGTAGTATGTGGAAAATCTGAAGCCATTTTTCTACAAACTCTCAATCAGACTTGGATGGAAAAAAAAACCTGAAGAATGTACAAACTGAAAACCAATTTTTGTCTGTATAGCACCAACAGTAACGCTTGAGTCAGCTTTGTGTCAAGCCGCCATTTTCATTCAATCAATAGCGTCCCCCTGCACACATTCAGGGACCTGGTCGTGTCTTCAGATGAAACGCATTGTAGGAAAAGATGCAGAAAGGAAAAGGAAAAAAGTTCCGCCGGACCTAGTGAAGCTGCAGCAGGTGCAAATAAGCTTCAGACAGTCTTACAAGCACTGCTCAGAACTCTCAACTGAGGCACTCAACATCCAGGACTTGCCATTCGGATCTTAGCGCCTTGTATTTTTGTTTTGTTCTTGATGGAGGGGAAACAACAAAAAACAGGCATTGAAAACGGCTCAACTGGAGAAAAAAAAAAATTACTTCTTGGGTGCATTAGGGCATTTATGATTTTCGAATGCCGTATTCATCAGGTTGATGCTCATGTTGCCATAGGACAGCATAGCACCACAGTGTATACAACTTAACTTCATATGTTCAGATGAGGCAGGTGGCATATTTAGCATTCACCTTCTTTGATCCAGGAGGGATGGAGAAAAACTGCCAGATGAAACTTGAAACTTGGCCATCCAGATCTCGGCACATCGGTCCGCTACTGACAGTGACCGCAACTCAGCTGGACACGCCGTCTTTCGGCGCAGCATTGTAGGATGGCCACACCAGTGCGGCAATTTGCTGGACACCACATCGGTGCCATCCGCATCTCGACGCGTTGTGCTGCCTTCGGCCTATTCGCACATCGGTCCGCTACTGACAGTGACCGCAACTCAGCTGGACACGCCGTCTTTCGGCGCAGCATTGTAGGATGGCCACACCAGTGCGGCAATTTGCTGGACACCACATCGGTGCCATCCGCATCTCGACGCGTTGTGCTGCCTTCGGCCTATTCGCACATCGGTCCGCTACTGACAGTGACCAGCTGGACACGCCGTCTTTCGGCGCAGCATTGTAGGATGGCCACACCAGTGCGGCAATTTGCTGGACACCACCTCGGTGCCATCCGGATCTCGACGCGTTGTGCTGCCTTCGGCCTATTCGCACATCGGTCCGCTACTGACGCCGCCTCACGTGCCAACGGATTTTCTACGCTTTTTGTAGCCCTATGCCGCAGAACAGGTCATGTGACTTGTTTATAAAACTTTTCATTGGTTCATTTTACTTTTGGTTTCCTAAAGATGGAAGGCTTGGTCATATGACCTAAAAATAACACTTTTCATTGGTTTAGAACATTTTTTTTCCCAAACGATGAAAGCCCCACCTTGTTTCTGGATCATTCAGACTGAAGCTGGCGTCAGCATGAGAGCACCACCATCTCGTGGCTCCGTCGTGGTCATTCCGCGAGCAATCATGGCAGCCGCTCCCCACCGGAAGCCTGCGGGAGTCGGGGGCCCCCAAGACTTTTATACAATCTTCACGGCTGAGGGGACGCTTTTCGAGAATGGAGCCCAAGCCCTAGCAGGCAAGCGTCCGACTTCCAAGGTGTCCCAGGGCCATTTCAGTGGACCAGGCCCAAAACCGAAGAGCCGTCCGCCATTTTGACAGCCATGTGGCAGCCGCCTATCGCTGCACTGCAAGAGTGGGAGCAACTCCACAACATGGTGAGCGAGACGCAACTCAGCTAGATGGCCGCCACCTGGGGAGGCCCGTTCACGCCGCCTCCCCCCCCCCCCCGGGCCGCCGCACGCCAATTTTCGGAGCAGCATTGTAGGATACCAAAACCAGTGCGGCAGTTTACTGGACATCACCTGGGTGCCTGTCGTACATGTTGTGTCAGCCATGTGACACTGGACACAGACCGCTACTGACGAGGCCTCCCCCCGCACCACCCGGGACGCCCCACGCTGTTTTTCTGTGCTGCATTGTAGGATCCCTAAACCAGTGCGGCACCCAGGCGACATCACCTGGGTGCCGTCCAGAACTCTGCACGTTGTGCTGCCTTGGGACTATTCGCACAACAGACCGCTACTGACGAGGCCTCCCCCCGCCCCACCCGGGACACCCCACGCCAATTTTCGGAGCAGCATTGTAGGATCCCTAAACCAGTGCGGCACCCAGGCGACATCACCTGGGTGCCGTCCAGAACTCTGCACGTTGTGCTGCCTTGGGACTATTCGCACAAAAGACAGCTTCTAACCATTGTTGCTTTTTGTGTTAATAAATGTTTAAATGTTTTTAGTTTTTGTTCTGTTCATTATCGTTAAAAGTTAATAAAGTTTTATAACCTTACTTTGTTGGACTGTTATCTATTTTTTGAAAAACGGGTGAATGGGGCCTTGAATCGGGTTATTGTCATGTGTGGGCTTTGGAAGTGTGCTGCTGCAGGATCGGACATTTCAAACTCAAATACACGTTCTTTTTCTTACCTTTCCGAAGCATGGAGCGCAATAGCAAGCAGAGAAAGGGTGATGCACGTGTTGAACACTACCTGACCTGGCAAGTTGCTGGCAGTGCCCCCCCGCCCGCTCCTGAAAGAGGGCACACACACACCGCCGCCCCGAGTACTTCACAAATCTTTAAAAGACCATGCGCTTGTTCATGAGGCTTAAATGGTTTATCACCTCTTCTAGAACCCCTGCATCGACCCTCTGACGTTTCATGGAAAAATTACCATGTAACACAATACCAAGCCCTATCAGCTGAAACCCCCAAGGAATCGTGGGGCATATTAGCAAGGGGGTTTATCTCCGCTTTTTTGGCTTTAAAAACCATGAAAGCGGAGATAAAATTATTTCCCTATTATCAAGCTGTCGCTAACACCAGTTAGTGACACCTAAAAGGAGATAGCGACCATCTTGGGCCCGGCTTTGCATGTCAGTGATACTTATCACTAATGACATGCAAAGTGGCGTGCCAAGATGTTAGCGACTGGAAACAGTCCCTAACATCGCTACCTTCTATTACCAACTTTTGGAGATATTCGCGCTAAGCGCGAATATCTCCAAAAGCTAACACCTGCCCTGAGCAGTTCTTAGCCATGTTATCCAATGGGAGGTGGATAACATGGCTAAGAGCATTTGCTCGATAATACATGAATATCGCTGACTTTTCTGCGATAATAGCAAGGTTTATCTGCGATAAAAATCGCCGATGTGCGGCGATAATTTTTGTCTCTAAACAAGTTATAGACAAAAATTATCGCTAGTTGTTCATAATATGCCCCCGGGTTTTTGCTTGCAGAAATCGGGAGGCGGGAGACTAGCACTGAAATCAGTACTCACACGCCTGAATCAGGAGGATTGGCATGTCTGAATTCTCTACAGCTGGGGCCATAAACTACATCCGCAGGGGTAGGTGATAGCCTGGGACCAGCCTGGCATCTAAAATGGCTGCCGTGCACGACAAAATTGTGGCATTCGAAAAAAGGCAAGATGGCGCAGCCGCTGGAAGAGATATATCAACATATATCAGCCTCCTCAGCCACCCTCAGGAAACATAGGGGATTAGGATATGTCTCCCGCACCCCCTTATACCTAGTACTTTAATTAACGAAGCACAAAATGGCGAATTCCCGTTTCGCTACCAGTTTGCGGCCCAGTTCGCGGCCCGTGAAGCGCTTCTACCGTGAAAAATCATTTTTTTTTTATTTTCCCCACGGGACCCTTTAATAACCCCAACAACATTCCTAGGGGGTCAAGAGGGGGATACCTTGCCCCCTTTCATTAAATTCCCCCTTAGTTTTTCACCTTTTCTTCTCTCTCGATCCTACCGAGAGACAAGATGGCGGCCGCTCCGGACTGTCACGCAGCAAAAAAAAAAAAAAAGCTCACGCACAGCCGCTGGAAGAGATGTATCAACATATATCAGCCTCCTCACCCACCCTCAGGAAACATAGGGGATTAGGATACGTCTCCCGTACCCACTTATAACTAGTAATTTAATTTACGAAGCACAAAATGGCGAATTCCCGTTTCGCTACCAGTTCGCGGCCGCGCTTCTACCGTGAAAAATCATTTTTTTTTATTTTCCCCACGGGACCCTTTAATAACCCCAACAACATTCCTAGGAGGTCAAGAGGGGGATACCTTGCCCCCTTTCATTAAATTCCCCCTTCGTTTTCCACCTCTTCTTCTCTCTCGATCCTACCGAGAGACAAGATGGCGTCCGCTCCGGACTGTTTAGAATGTTGACAGACACCGGAGAGCCAATCAGCTTTCTGCGCGCAAAGTTCCGATAAGCGAAAAGTAAGCGGACCGGATCGCTGCCCAGAGCGCTGTTACAGATATATATCTTGGTTTGAACGTTAATTTCTCAAAAACTACTGGAGCACATATATTGAGACCTAGCAAAGGCACATCGGGCTAACAGTCCCTACAATTTTGCCAAGTTTCGTGCAAATCCATTCAGCCGTTCGAGCTAAAAGTGAGTCCAACCGCCCTATGGAAAACTCAATGCAAAAAACGCGTTTTGGGACCCCCCTTTTTTCTCAGCCCCCCCTTGACGAAACCCCACCAAATTTTCAGGAGCTGCTCAGAAACAAAATGTGCCATTTTCCTGAAAATTTCAGCCGATTCCATCCACAAACGCCAAAGTTATTAGACATAGAATTTTCAAAAGTCCCATAGGGAATTTATCCTAACTATATATACCTACTGGCGAACGCCAGTAGGTAATATATATATATATATATATATATATATATATATATATATATATATATATATATATATATATATATATATATATATATATATATATATATATATATATAAATATAGGGTCAATAATATATAACACATAATTATGAAATTAATATTTAAGTAAGAGATAGACAGTTTCTCAATTTTGTAATTGTCTTTCTAGAGAACTCAATGAAGAATGAAATAGCATGTTTTCATGGACCATACTAAATGTAGTGACTCCTCTAAAAAATGTTTAAATCATCCCACTAATTAATTACGGAAGTATCCTATGGTTTATTGTTATTTAAAGAGTAAGTCATGGCACCTAGTACTCTATTTCGATTTTCAGGTGTTAACACAGTCTCAGTGCTCATTTTCTTTCTCCATCTAGGTGATGATTTTGGAATATCATCTAATGTAAAAGAGAATCAAATTAGAATAAGTGCATGGTTTGATATAATAAAGGGTTAGAGTGGGTTGGGAAATCAAAGGACACAGAACGTGGAGTATGTGGAATGAGCATTTGGGAAGAAGTTAAAGGCTTTAGTAGTGGATTATGTAAGACTCCAATTCATCATTTTGGTATTAGCAGAGCATGGCTTCAGTAAAGAATAGGATTTAGACAGAAAAAATCTAACTTTAGACATTCTATCCAATTAGATATTTCAGATCAGATTAAAAGCATCATCAGTAATTATAAGAACATTACCAATATTTAGACTTCTGATTAGGAGCATAAATACTGCCTGAATTAAAAAAACATTGTATCTATTTGAAGGTGAATATGTAGAAAACAACCTTCCGAGTCATTATTTCAATTCAAAATTTTGACATTTAATTTACAGGAGAAAATTACAGCACACCACAATGTCTTCTCCCTTTTGCTGTGAGAAGATTTTGTCATGTGTTCTAAAATATTATTGTCTATCTGTGTTTATTTGATGAAACATGATTCCACTTACATATTTCTAAATAATCTAACATTTTACACTTTTCTACTGGATGACATAAAACCCTATTCAAGGAAGCAATTTTTGAAGAGTATGGGGTAGCCATAACAAAGAATATGTGAACTTTGAACAAACAAACAAGTAGCATATAAGAATAAACAAGCAAGACAGACAGTGCAAGTGGAAAATAGAAAACCCCCAAAGTGAAATACATTTACTGTAGAGTTTTGAAATAATGAAGGTACAATCCAACAAATTAGATATAATATTAAGACAATCTGCTGGAAAAAATACATGTCAGTAAATATGCAATGAAAAGAATAAAAATCATCCAAGATTTGTAGTGAACTACAATTCCATAGACAAAGGATCATGCTTGTCTAAGTAGGCAATTAAGGGGCATATTCTCAAGGAGTTATTGCCGAGTTATCGGCACGTTATCGCAGCCAAAGTCTCAATAAAATTAACACTCAATTTACAAGCTGGTGCTAACAGCCCATAGCACCAGTTTACCTGCAATAGCAGCCACCAAAAACTTCGTCAACAGATGACCCCCGCAACTATCACTATTGAGATGCAGAGTAGGCGTTCCCGTGCAAAAAGCTGTGACACCACTCCGCAACATTCTCAACAACCAGCCAGATCAGCGATACAAGCACAAAACATGTCATGAGGCGCGTTAGCAGCAGGAAATTAACAACTGGTCTGACCTGGTGTAACGTCGTACCACAGCCTGCACCAGAAAAGGAAGCCCAGCCCACAGCCACACCAGAAATACAACAGATGCCATGGAGCCACTGATCATACAGCTGGGAGCCCCAACAGGGCCACAACACCCACTGCTACCACGCCAAGACCCCCCCCTCCCTGGGCACCCCCTCCAGTCAAAGACATGCCACATCAACTACACGGAATCATGTACAAATAATCCGCCTGATGTCGCACAATTACATTTGGTGACATGCATAACTGCCATACCTATAACCTGCTTCTCGGAGTCTGAGATGCAAAGCAGAGAATTGTATACATTTGTTTACAGTAGAAAATGCTTTGGAGCAGGCATTTTTCCATATTCTCAAAAACGACAAGTCATAATAAACATACATAGAACCAGCTTATGTGAGTCTAGGTTGCAAATCAGAGTTATTTACGTATGTTTACAGTTTCCTGGGCAATGTCTTGTGGCCTTCTGCCATCGATGCTGGCACATCTCTGACTGTCTCTCTGAATAATATTAGATTTTAATTGTGTAATACTTTAAATATCACTTGGCTAGTTTTTGACTGTTTTTTATGGTTAGGTTTAGGATGCGAGGGCACATGCTGAGATCTGTTGCTCTCAGTTTTAAAATATTACCACTACACTGTATTTTACTTGATTTTATATTCACTTACTGTTCCTGCATACTCTGCTTACAACTGTGCTCATAAGTGGGCAGTGGGGGTCTGTTTTGGGCTTCTTTGTTTTCGGGGCTGTGCTTCTGTCTCTCTCTGATACCAGTAGGAATCACGCACTCTTCCTTGATTTTCGCCCCGTTCCGTCATGGCTGAGTGGCGATTGTGCGGAGGGCGTATCAACGTGGTCAGCTGGTAGGGCGCGCACTTGAGGCATTTCCGGGTTGTTTCCATTTAACCCAATGCCCTGGCTTGCGCACAGCGGACATGCTGAGGTCTGTTGCTCTCAGTTTTAAAATATTACAGTTACACTGTCTTTTACTTGATTTTATGGTTACTTACTGTTCCTGCATACTCTGCTTACACGTGTGCTCAAAAGTGGGCCATAGGGGTCCGTTTCGTGCTTCTTTGTTTTCTGGGCTGTATTTCTGTCTCTCTCTGATACCAGTAGGAGTCACGCAACCTTCCCTGATTTCCGCCCTCTTCCTTCATGGCTGAGTGCCGATTGTGCAGAGGGCGTGTTAACAGGGTCAGCTGGTCGAGCGCACACTTGAGGCATTTCCGGGTTGTCTCCATTTAATCCGATGCCCTGGCTAGCGTGCAGCGGACGTGCTGAGGACTGTTTATCTCAGTTTTAAAATATTATGGCTACACTGTCTTTTACTTGATTTTATGTTTACTTACTGTTCCTGCATACTTTGCTTACACATGTGCTCATAAGTGGGCGGTGGGGGTCCATTTTAGGCTACTTTGTTTTTGGGGATGTGCTTCTGTCTCTCTCTGATACCAGTAGGAGTCACACACTCTTCCCTGATTTTTGCCCCGTTCCGTCACGGCTGAGTGCCGATTGTGCGGAGGGCGTATCAACAGGGTCAGCTGGTGGGGCGCGCACTTGAGGCATTTTCGGGTTGCCTCCATTTAACCTGATGACCTGGCGAATGAGCAGCGGACGAGTTGAGGACTGTTGCTCTCAGTTTTAAAATATTACCGGTACACTGTCTTTTACTTGATTTTATGTTTACTTACTGTTCCAGCATACTCTGCTTACACATGTGCTCATAAGTGGGCGGTGGTGGTCCGTTTTGCGCTTCTTTATTTTCGGGGCTGTGCTTCTGTCTCTCTATGATACCAGTAGGAGTCCCGCACTCTTCTCTGATTTCCGCCCCATTCTGTCACGGCTGAGTGCCGATTGTGCGGAGAGCTGGTCAACAGAGTCAGCTGGTTGGGCGCACACTGGAGGCATTTCCGTGTTGTCTCCATTTAACCCGATGCCCTGGCGAGGGTGCAGCGAACATGCTGAGGTCTGTTGCTCTCAGTTTTAAAATATTTCTGCTACACTGTCTTTTACTTAATTTTATGTTTACTTACTGTTCCTGCATACTCTGCTTACACATGAGCTCAGAAGTGGGTTTTGGGGGTGCATTTGGGGTTTCTTTGTTTTCGGGGCTGTGCTTCTGTCTCTCTCTGATACCAGTAGGAGTCACGCACTCTTCCCTGATTTCCGTGATGTTCCGTCACAGCTGAGTGCCGATTGTGCGGAGGGCGTGTCAACAGGGTCAGCTAGTCGGGCGAGCACTTGAGGCATTTCTGGGTTGTCTCAATTTAACCAGACGTCAGTCACGCTGCCGGTTCCACCAGAGGTAGGGTCACCTACTCTGTAGCAGATCTCTTCCCTTTTCAGAGAGGCTTACGCTCCTGTAGACACCCTCCACATATCACCCCAGAGGGACCCTTCTGCTGTCTACACTGTGCTTTTAACTCTTGGGCGTTCCCTGTTCCCCCGGTCCTGCACTCAGCACCAGCCCCAGTATAAAATAAAATGTCTTAGTCTCAGCTGCCGTTCCTTAGTTGAACACCACGCCGATGTCTACGACCTGCTACATGATGAAGAGCCGGATGCCCTTTTTCTAACTGAGACATGGTTGTCGAATGACAATTTGGCAGAACCAGGCCCGCCGCTCCCTCTGGCTTTTAGTTTTAAGACACTAAATAGAGGGTCTAGAGGGGGTGGCATTGCAGTTATTGTTAAATCTTCTTATTCATGCAACTTTGAGCGGGGGTGCGAAGCTGCTCATTTCAGGATCTCGCTTAATGCCAATTATACTCTTTCTGGCTTATTGATCTATCACCCGCCTGGGCTTACTAAAGAGTTTAGAACTGCCCTCATTGATGTTGTGGAACCTCTGGCCATGAGAGCGGCTAATTTCAGTATCCTTGGGGATCTGAATCTGTGTCTGGACAACCCTCAGGATGCTGACATGGGCAACTTTCTGGATGATCTTGCCAGTTCGTTCAACACTCTGCAGGCCATTTACTGGATACAGTTTTTACTTGCCCTTCTGACTGTTCACCCTCCTTCCCCTCTGTGATTAGCCTATTCCAATTTACCACTGAGCAGCTATTCTGAATGATCCCTAGAAGTCATTGTTGTAGATATTGCTGCATTCTAGCACAGAATTGATCCATTTAAACGTCCACCCAAGGATTTGGCTTTTTTGATTGTTTTACCTTAAAAACTCCCCCAGAAGGGCACTAAAAGGTAGGCCTAGCAGAGTTTGAAGATTCTGCTATGCATAACTCTGCGTAATGACAAAAAAGACTCTGCAGAGTGTGGCGCAAAATGCCGTTCACTGTGATCTTCCTGGCACTCAGGTAAAATTTCTACCCGAGCAGCCGCTCACGCATTCCAACCTACATACAGCAACGTTTTCTAAACTCTGCGATCTCCGTGGAGTGCAGAGTACATTCAACTCTGCAAACTCCACGAACGGAGCGGAGTTCGCCGCCCAGGCCTACTAAAAAGTACAGAAATAAGAAATGTATATACGGGGTCTAGGGGATAGTATTTATAGACCAACTTAGCTCCACACACCTAATTACAAACATGCACAACTAAGGGGAGAAAGTCAGTCTGTTAATATGACAAAAAAAACTTAAATGCTCCAAAGAAAACTGTTTACCAGAGTCAAATAGCTTGCCCAATGCCTGGCATGAGAATAGTCTACTAAAAAGTACACCTCCCAGTTGATTTTATCAATAGTTAAAATTAAAGGCAGATTGTTCAAAATACCAGAAATAGACATCTACTATTTTAGGGTTAATAAATACCTACTACCAAATAATGTGAAGCAAGATGGATGAAAGGAAACACTTTCTTTAACTGATCTAGTCAGTAAAACCCCTTCTGAAAACTAGTTTCATAGTTCATTTTGTGATATAAATTCTAGAGAAGCCTCAAATATTGTGATTCAATATTGCTTGCAGAGGGAGAAAGGGCAGCCATTTCAGTACATAATATGTCCCTACTATAAGCACCTAAGAGTTAGCTTAGAGAAACTGATGCTCAACCAGTAAGTTGCGAATGGTATTGAGAATGGAACCAAATTCCTTCTATCTGATATATTATTTATGCAAGCTAATACTATGTAGAAGCACAAAACATGATTACTGATTACAGCCCATGCACAATTGACCTGTGTGATTAAACAAGTCACAGCCTTTGGTTGCATCTTATAACAATTCATACAAGTCCACTAAACATGGATACACTTGTGGTCTTTGTAAGATGTACACAGATAACACATGTAAGTGCCTATGAGACATCATAGAAAACTTTTATGGTAAATGTTAAGCGTTGAATGTTGTCACTTTCTTAGTCTACTATAGAGCTCTGCTCAGTCCACAATCCAAAATTGGACAGAATAGGGGTGATATGTGCTGCACCTGGCAATTCCTGATGACTTAGTATGCTCTGTTTACCGGTAACTTTGCATTTCTCCGAATTTAAGTATACGTGAAGCATAACATGCATGTGTGATTCTGTGTTACTAGTTGGGATGTAGGATCCCACCATATTATGAATCCAGGGCTTTATTAAGTAGAATACAGTTTCAGTTGAAAAAACACATAGGCAAGTCCTATGACTATAGGGGAAACAGCCTATGTTAGTCATACAACCATAGTCGGTAAGTTATAGCAAGCTATAGTTGAATAAGTGCATAAGGAGATATGATTAAAACAAGGAAGTGTAACAAATGCCAAGCAACATTGAAAGTATAAAAGTCCATTTTGTTTACTTGCATGAGCAAACATGGCAACCAGAGGTGACTGACCAAAATCAAAACAGAGTTTACAAGCACATTTTTGCCTCACAGACGAAGAAAGGTGTTGTGCAGAGCTAAGTTACTTTTCAGTTTTGTAGACCAAATTGCTTGCAGAATTTTCACAGTTTTTTTGGGAGTGAGGGGAACTCCATGCACTGTTCCATGGGAGAGATAGTAGTCTTTACCCTTGCTTCCCTAGCCTGGGAGCTAACGTTCAGTACCTCTTTCCACTGAGTCCTTTTTCACAGGTGTTAAGTGGGTAACACATTTGGCTTCCCACCTGCTTTCTTTAAGGCAAGAGTCAAGAATATCAATTGCTTCAGATGTTCCATAAAGCTTACAAACTGCTAGTGACAGCATCCATTAAGCCATCTCATATACAGTAGTTGGAGGCATGCTGAACCACTCACTCAATGGCTCTGGCGCAATGTGCTCTCCTGGCCAAGTGATAAACTGATTCTTCAGCATGATGCTGTTTTTAACTTTTAGATTACTGGTAATATAATGTTCTATTTGTTGAAAAGCATTTACTAAGTTTGTGTTCAAGGGAATGTAGATCTAAATCCTCAGGCTTCAGCCAAGCAGATAATGTGTTCAGAAGTCCATGTATTGAGAAGCCTTTCTTATAGTGGCCACTACATTAGTGATTGGTAATAAATCCCAACCCTATGCAGAGAAATTTCCCACTGCCAACCGAGCTCTCTTCTGTAGTTGGTTATGTCATTGTATTGCAAACAATCACAGAAAACAACTACTATAAAGTTGTTCAAGGTGCCAAGACTCTGACACCCCACCCAGAATCTATTCTAGAAAAAAATTAGGAATTTTCCTTAGAAATCCAGTCTTGACTGGTTCTGAGCCAAAGTTCTCCTATGTGTGCAGAAAGCTTGGCTGGGAACAAGCCTATTTCAAAGCCGATCCAAAGGCCAGAACCCTCTTCACCATCATTATGCCATCTATCAAAGTTTCTTTAATTATTTGTAATGCTCTTCTATTGTTTCTTGCCATACTCCTCTTCAACATTCCAATATAAGCTCTGCTATCTTAACACCCTACCTGCAAGAGCAGTGTAACCTTACCTGAGGGATAGCACAAATTTATTTACACTTATCTGCATGCTCCCTTTACACCCGACTTGCAAGACCAGTGTGACTGGATTGACTGCTCTTCTGTCTTTAAACTATTCCTGCAAGATCTGTGTGACCTCAGCAATACCTCTTCTGTATTTATACTGTAACCTCAAGACCTATGTGTCCCATCCATTTTTCAGCTTTTTGTACACTTTACCTGCAAGAGCTGTGTTACCTTTACAATAACCCTGTCTTTACACAAAACCTGCAAAATCAGTGTTACCTGAGTGATAGCTCTGATATCCTTAACCCTACCTGCAAGACTTGTGTTACCTGATAGATAGCTCTGCTGTCATTGCACTCTACCTGCAGGACTGGGGTGACCTGAGTGACCTCTTTTCTGTCATTATGCTCTACCTGCAAGACTTGTGTGACATGACTGATAGCAATGTTATCTGTATACTTTTCCAGAAAAACCAGTGTGACCTGAGCAAACTCTCTGCTGTCTGTACACTTTGGGCCTGATTACGATGATGGTCGGAAAGCCTTTGACCGACTGTCGGATTCCCCTAGACTGTGTCAGAACCTTTCCACCGACTAGGTCAAAAGCAATTCTGACCAACCAATTGTGATCTTCACAGTTGGAAGGGGAACTGTTGGTCATTCTGATTCAGTTCTGAATGGAATTCAGAGAAACCGAGTCGGTCAGAGCCAATTCGTATAGCTCTACAGACAGGCTTCCGACCGTCCGATTATGATGTCGGTTTCCAAAAGCCTTTCCGACTCGGTCTGTCTGACAAGAAAAGGATGTCTGTAACTGACTTGGGGCGCCCCTGGCAGACAGGCCCCTCTTCATCCTAAGGCCTCCAGTTTGGGGTCGTAGTGGTACCCAAGGAACCTCCCTGTAAAACCATGCATAGTGTGGCAGGCACCATAGGGTGCCTGCGACAGGATGCAAAGTTTTCCACAGACACCCATTTTCCCCATAGGAGCATGTGTTATCGGTCGGAATCCAGGCTCCTATTGAAGTCAGTGGGAGTCCTTCTGAACGGTGTTCGGAAGTATCATATTCAGTCGGGAGGAACCGCTGACCACGAGTCGGTCGGAACTGAACCCGACAAGGAGTCGGCCGTTTCGTTTCTGACCAACATTGTAATCAGGCCCTTTATTTGCAAGTCCAATGTGATCTGAGTGATGTTTCTGTTGTTTTCACACAAAACCTGCAAGATGTTTGACATGATCGATAGCTCTGCTGTCTTTACACTCCACCTTCCAGGTTGGTGTAACTTGATCCATAAGTCTACTCTCTGTACACTTTAAATTGAGGACCTGCGTGACCTGAGCAAAAGGTCTGTTATGTTTACACCTTTCCTACCTGAAAGACTGATGTGATCTGAAAGATAGCTCTGCTATCTTAACAGGTTTACCTGCAAGAATGGAGTGACCTAAGTAACAGTTCTACTCACTTTCACCCTGCCAGCAAGACATGTGTGATCTGAGTAATAGCTCTGATGTTTTTCACTCAAACCCCATGACTGCGTGACTAGAGCAATTTGCACACCATACCTGCAAGAAGTCGGGTGGGCTCCGATGTCGCTTGTTTCCTTTCTTCTTTCCTGCACATCCAGGGTAGGTACCTGGTTGTTCTTGATGGCGCCGTCGATCAGTGCGCGTGAATCTACGCGTCGGCTCGTATCCCACCTTCGTCGCCAGTTGTTGTGTCTCCGCAGTAGGCGCCGGGCAGCACATCAAACTCTGGACACAGGTTGGTTGTACAATGCTTCATTTATTACGTTCTCTTGGAGCTGGGTACATGCATGTCCGCTCTGCTTGCTGTCCTGGTCCGTCTGCCCTTCCTGTCCCTAACCGGATGTGGTGTCCAGTGACCTGGTCACCTCCCTCATGACCCACAGGGTCCTAGTGTCCTCCTGTCCTGTCGCCCAATCTGTTGGGTCACGACAATAATACTCAGTCAACAAATAATGCTGGGTGTAGCCAGTATTCACATAGCTTGAATTCATAGTTGTCTAGAACAAGAACTAAGGCCTGCTTGGCTACTGTTAGTTTTTAATCAAAGTCATCTTGATAGAGGTGAGAACAGTTATTCGGGGAGGAAGGAGAGTGGTATGTGACTGGGTAGATGAGATCATAATAAAAGTTAACTGTTTGAGACATATATAAACACCTTTGTTTGCACGGCTCACAGATAAGAGACTATATTTGAACAAAAGGAGAACCTGAAATCTCTGAAATAATTCTATCCTAATAAAATCAAATCACTGCATCGAGACGCATTCACAAAGGGCTTCCACACTCGTGGCAGAGGCCCCGCATTTGTGGCAGGACCTCCGTACTGCAGTTACACCTTGTGGCATCCTGCCATGAGTGTGGGATCCCTGCCACAACTGCGGGGCACCCACAACAAGTTTGGAGGCCCTTTATAAATGGTTCTCAATGTGGTGATTTGATTTAATTAGGATAAATGCTTTCACATTAAAATAAGACAAACCAACACAATCATAATCAATCTTACATTACCATCTTTCTACTCCATTGAAGTACCAATTGTGTTCTTTAATATAAAGTGTACATGTTTATACTTTATAAATACAATATATATATATATATATTCACTGAAAAAACCATAGGTTTCACACCAGTTATAGTTAGCTGGAAATTTTACTGATATAAAACCATTGAAATTCCCACGTTATAGTTAGTCGGACTCACTATAACTTGCGCGTGCAATGCACTGCTGATGACATCACATATTACATCACTCATGACATGGTCAGTGACATCACTCATGACATCACTGATGACACCATCCAGTGAATGTGTGTCTTTCTGAAAAATAAATATGTTTTATATATGTATATGTAAAGGTCGATGGGAGAATAAATGTTTAAATAAAAGTCTAAATGGATGGTTTTTTAAAAAAAAAAATATTGAATAACTGGCTTATTAAGTGTATCTTAGTGAATACATATATTAGTGAGTAATGTTTAAATATTTAAATATATGTATCAGTGTTTCACTTTGTGTATAAGTGGCTGCATGGGTTGGTGAGTAGCTACATATGTGTGTATATGGGTTATTAGATGTTTTTTTTAGTATCAGTATAAGTGTCTGTATGATTTGGTGGGAGTGTTACTTAGCACATAGATGCATAAATGACTGACTCACTGTTTGTATGTGTTTTGAAGACAGCATATGTGCCGGACTGTATGGGTGAATGAGTGTGTATATGTATGTGTTAGTAAGTGAATGACTGTCTTACTAGTGTCTTTATCAGTAACTACATATGTTTTAATCTAGTATATGTGAGTATTGATGTATATAAGTGAGTATATATGAGAGTGAGAGATTGAAAGAATTCTTGTTTTAATAAGTATGTGTTTCTATAAGTGATTTTTTAAGAGAGTAAGTATGTGTAAGTTTCTTTAGAAGTAAGGTGGTAGTGTGTGTATAGCTGTATATGCAAAAAAATGGATGTTCAATAGTTTATTTGCATGTGTGAGTATGTGTGTGAGCAACTTTTGGAAGACTGTCGGTGTGTTAACGGATGTATAGGTGTCTCACTACATATGATGAGTGAGTATATGTATGACTGACTATATAGAACTGTTGATGAATGAGTGGATGTGTATATAAATGGTGGAATTACTGAATTGGTTGTTGCAACTGGTATAGATATCTCCACTTTTTTTAAAATGTTAGTTTCTATTTTTGAATATGTGTTTCAAGGGTTACTTTACAGTGAAAGGAGGTCAGTCACTCTGTCACAAGGACGGTGTCATCAGTGATGTCATGAGTGATGTCACTGACCATGTCATGAGTGATGTAATATGTGATGTCATCAGCAGTGCATTGCACGCGCAAGTTATAGTGAGTCCGACTAACTATAACGTGGGAATTTCAATGGTTTTATATCAGTAAAATTTCCAGCTAACTATAACTGGTGTGAAACCTATGGTTTTTTCAGTGAATTTAATAGGTTTTTTAAATGCTAATTCCTAACTATAACTGGTGTGAAACCTATGGTTTTTTCAGTGAATTTCATAGGTTTTTTAAATGCTAATTCCTAACTATAACTGGTGTGAAACCTATGGTTTTTTCAGTGAATTTCATAGGTTTTTTTAATACTAATTTTTAACTTTTTGTAGGGCTTCATACCTATGTACGTTTTATTGAATTTCTAAGCTTATTTTTTCGCAAATGTCTTTAGCTGAGAAAGGTATGTTTTTCTAAAAATGAACCCTATAATGTATATTAAGATACTATTTTTATTTTAAAATAGTTTTTTCCTTTTTTTTTTATATTTGACTCTGGAGCGCTCCCGGTGCGCATACCGATGAACGCCCCGGTGCGCGCACCGTCAGCGCACCAACAAAAAAAAGAAAAAAAAAATAATGAAGGAGTGACCATAAGGAATGGGGACAGAGAGAGTGGTGTTAAGAGAAAGAGAGCTAAAGGGAGGAACACAGAGGGACTGTGTAATAGATAGTAAGACAGATAAAAAGTGTAAGAGGAAATAACTGAGAAAAAAAATGAATAAGGGAGCAAAAGAAAAGAAGAAATAGGAAGAAGACTAAAGCAGAGGTTCTGGGAGAATGTAAATGGATGATGAAAGTAAAAGGAAGGACAGTTAAGCATGTGAATGACAGGTAGTGACGGAATGAGAGAAAAGGAATAGTAGTGATGGAGGGAAAGTAAATAGCAGTGAATATAAGCAAAGAGGGGTGAAACAGGGTACATGTAAGTGAATAAGGGTAAGACATGGGGAATAATAGAGCGAAAGAAGAAAGAGAGTAAAAGAAGGAGTGTCACAAAGGGACTAAGTGAACCAGTAAAAAAGGTAAGTGAAGGAGTGTGCATAGACAGAGGTACTGAAAGAAGTTGAATGTGGTAGGAAGTAAACATGGAAGAAAAGAATAAGTGAGAAAAGCAAAGTAAGGAAACAGGGGTGAGGTAGGGTGAGAGAAAAATAGTGAAAATAAAACCAAAGGTGATAACAAAAAAGATTTTGTAAACACACTTACCATATAATCAATGCAAACTTGTATCTGTGAAAGATAAAAGAAAAAACACGTTATAGTTACTTAAAAATATATAATAAAATAGAAGCAACAGTTCATGAGGTTTAAAAATCTACAAAAGTTTACTAAGAAATGAAGCAATAGTGAAGGATACAAAAACAGAAAGAAAGTAATGTAGAAAGAGAAAAAAAAAGGAAAAAGAATTAGAAAGAAAACAAATTCCTAAAGATAAATAAGATACTAAAAGAATGTAAGATATCAAATCAAAATCAGTAAAGATAAGAAAATAAAAGAAAAATGAGTGAAAAGGAGAGAAGTCTGATTGAGAAACTATAAATAAAAAAGAGGAATAGAAGATGATTGAGAGTGAGTGAAGTGAAGTCACAGAGTGAAGGGATGAAAGGAATGAAGTTAGTATAGAACAATGGATAAAACAGGAGTGAGAGAGTAAGTACACAGAAAGACAAAAGGAAGAACTAAGTGAACTACAGTACAATGAGTGCGAAAGAAAAAAAAATGGAGAAAAAGAAAGAGAGGGTTAGGAAACTAAAGCAGTGGTACTGTGAGAATATGAAAAAGATAAAAAGTGGTGGAAGGAACAGAGGAAATGCAGACAGTTCCTATTAGATTGAGAAGTTGTGAATGAAGTGCACTAAAAAAACAGCGATGAAAAAAGAGTGTAAATTAGTAAAGAGAGGTAAATAAGGGTGAAAAAGAAAATGAGTGTAAGACAATGTGAACACAATATAAATTACACAATGCAAACTACACAATAACTTCTACAATATGTTACATTATTTATTTTTGCTGTTCTCAGAATATATTGAATTTCACTTAAATTAGTGAGATCAAAGTCTTCATCATATAACAGCGGGAAAAAAAAAACACAATCTAAAAGATTGTGTTTAAAAAAAACCATTCAAACATACATCTCATATATGTACACTAATCTTTGATTCACTTACTTTTCCGTGAGACCAAATTGCAGATAGTGAAGGTCCTTTTGGTGGAAAAAAAGTCTGCTGTGCTCTATAACTTCCATTTCATCGACTTCCTATGAAAAAAGATCTAACAACATCATATCTTACACTTTCCTCACGGCCAATTTGTGTCAGATATATCAGTATTTTTTACTTTGAGATCCACTTAAAGTATCTACATGAGATTGCAGATAGTGAAGGTCCTTTTGGTGGAAAAAAAGTCTGCTGTGCTCTATAACTTCGATTTCATCGACTTCCTATGAAAAAAGATCTAACAACATCATATCTTACACTTTCCTCACGGCCAATTTGTGTCAGATATATCAGTATTTTTTACTTTGAGATCCACTTAAAGTATCTACATGAGATTAATAATTTAAAATATTAGATTAACTAACTAACTAACTAACTTTTATTATCTATTCCCGCTCTTCAAAGGCCAATTCCCTTTACTAAAACTTTGGTTTTAAAAACACTAGATAAGAATTTGTAGAGTCACAAGGCAAACGTTGTTTATAAGTTAAATGAGAATCATTGCAGTAACTCCATCCATTTTCAGATTTTAAGTAGCATGTATAATGTCCTGAGGTTGTCGAAGATCCATCATGATAAATAATAGCTTCAGTTGTAAAGGTTCTTCCTGAAATTGATAACTGAGAAGCTACAAAATTTTTAATAGAAGTTGTCAATTTAGTTCCATCAGGTCTACATCGTTGGAAAACTAAAATGATATACTGACCATAACTTTGTATAAATAATGTGGATACCATTGGATAGTTACATTGGGTACACACCATATTATGATCTGCTGCTTTAACTAGATTTTTAAATGACACTGATTTACAGTCTGGTAAAGTCAAATATATAAATCTTTCAGTGTCTATTCTAGTAGTACTTGATGAACTACAATTGTGGCAGTTATGCTGCCATTGATAAGAAAGACTGAAAAGATTATCTACATCTACACCTTCATCTTCCAAAACACCAAACATATACATTAAAAATTCCTGACAATCCTGCTGAATGTTCTGTGAAAATGTATCTTGACCAGAACACATATCTAAAATATTTCGAATTTCTGTTACACTTTCTATTTGTGCTGTACCACTGCTACATTTCTCAAACACAGAATTCAATAAACCACACAATCTTTGATCCCGATTTTCAACAATCTGTTCTTGTAAACTTTTAAGAAAAAAAACAACATTAATCACTACATTAGCATAGCAGTTGACACCAGAACTATTTTCAAACTGAAATCCAACAACATTTTCTCCACAATTCTTTTTCTTCCTCTTTTCAATTACAGTTTTCTCTACTTTTTGTCTTTTTGCAACTACCTCACTACAATTATCCTCATTTCTTCTTTTTCGGCCTACCACACGTTTTTCAAACAGAGGATATTGAGGCAAATGTGGAGCATATTCTCTTCTTAATCTATTGTATTCTTTAACACAATCTAGATCTGCAGAAATCTTTGTCTCATCACACGCAATCAAGTACAATCCTGATAAAGTTCTGACTCGTGATAATGCCACATATGCCATACCTTCTTTAAACACAGATCTTCCAATGTTCACTAAAGCACCATCTACACTTAAACCTTGAGATTTATGAATTGTCACTGCATACGCCAAACAAACAGGAAACTGTTTTCGGCGAACATATAAGTCTTTTACAAGTAAAAATCTAGCAGAACAACGACTTATTTGTTGTACTTGTTCAATGCCATCAAATTTTATTTTTAAAAATTCAATTCCATCTCTATTTCTGTAATTCACAAAATCAACAACATAACCCATTGCTCCATTTACCAGACCTCTTTCAACATTTAAATTCCTTCTCAAAATGATACGACAATTTAAACACACATTCAGAGTCTTTTCAAAACCAGCTGTTTTTGAAATACTTTTCTCCAATGAATCCAATTTAGTTTTCAAATTTTCAGACAAAACAATTGTTGCACCCATATGCTCTATTTTATCTATTGCTTCCAGTTTCACAATCTCTTCATTTTCTAACTCTAACATTTTCTTGTTGAAGATGGAACATTCTTGCAGAGTTGGCATCAAACATATCCCAGATTTCTTCTCAGTCATTTTTTTAAAAATATTCTCTGGAACAATGTTTTCATTTGGATACAAATTTGAAATTAATCGACTATGCAAAGCTTTTTTCCCAAGCTCAGTCACTTTTCCAATTCTTACATCTTGTAGAATATTTTTATAATCTTCATCCTTGGCCTGTCGCATATTTTGACCCAGTTCAGCATATTTAAAATTTAGCCATATATTAACATTTCCAATGCTTCCAAGGGACTTCCTGGTATCTTCATGTGTAAGCATTTTAAACACTGGTTGTCCTTTTACTGGAGTCAACTGCAATAGATCTCCAAAAACAATAATGTGTTTTCCTCCAAATAACACATCATACTCTGTTTTAAGAATTTCTTGCATTCTCAAATGCACAAAAGCAAGCATTAGATTTGAGACCATGCTTACTTCATCAATGATAAGAAGTTTCATTTTCTTCAAGACTCTTGAAACTTCAGAACACGCATCTCCAGATAACTTGTTGTAATGCAATTTATTATCATGTTCAACTGGCAGCATCAATAAACGATGTAGAGTAATCCCTTTAATGTTATGTGCTGCCAGACCAGTTGGAGCAGTTACAACACAAGACAGTGGTGAATCAGTCCTTTTCTGCAGATAACTTGCAATGGCTTTAATTAGAAAACGTTTTCCTGTCCCCGCTTCTCCACTTACGTACAGTCGGACAGGGTCAAACGATATACATGAGCACTCTTTTTCCTCATGTCTGAATCCATGTTCAATCTGCTCTATGACTTCATCATATATCTTTTTCTGCTCAATGTTTAGTTGCTTTACCAAATCTTTTAAGTTAACTCCATCCTCTTGAGCTTGTTCCATAGCTCTTTCCACCTCATCCATGGCAGTGGCAGCTTCATTTTGGATAATTGGTCCTCCTAGTGGATCCTGGCTCAATGAAGTAGAACTCTGACTATCTTGAGAACTGTTTCTAGCTATCTCTTCAGCAATTGTGGTTTCTTGCTCCATTTCTGCATTCAACATTTGCAGATAATTTAGAAAAATAGGACATTCTATGGTATCCTTAGTTGCATTAAAAGAGTCTTCATACCAGAGAAAATCTCCAAGTAGTTCCTCTTCTGTACGCCATGGCTTAAAGAGTTGCAAAAGAGCTAAATAGTAAAATTCTCTTTTGTCTGGAACTTCACAACTCAATTTTCGATGATTAATCAAATGGCCTTTTTTCTGCTTTACTAGACATCCTTCATAGCCAATGAGTGCATATTTTCCATTATTGATATCTTCTGTGATGTTCCTCTTATAACTGTAGTTTTGAAGAACTTCATACAAACAAGTGTTCTCAAGGTGAGTACTTCTATTTGGATAGTATGTATCCAACATATTTGTCTTCAAAATATCTGAACTGTTTGGTTCTTTCTTCGCCAAATATTCAATTTCTTGTACAGATTTCAAAACTCGGTTTCGTGTTGCAGCAAGACCAAGACTCACCCAAATGATTGTTCTTGATTTGGCATAGAGACTTGCTGATGATAACCGATCAGAACATTCATATGCTCCAATATCTCGATGCGACAACATCTTCAGACTGAAACTGTATAATTTCTTGCTTAGACTCTTTTCATGTGAAATGTCCTCCCACATTTCCTTCAGTTCTGTCGTTTCTTTTTTTGTGATGTAAGATGTCACATATCGAGCCACAGCAATAGAATTGTCAGCAACGAACTGAATATCCATGTTAGCATTCCACATGGACAAAATCACTGGGTTGTAATCGTTGATGTACTTAGATTCTTCATTTCTTTTCAAATTATATGTATTTTTGGGAGATTTCCTCGTCACAGTATGTCGTAGAGATGACATTAAATTATTTACTCTTCCCTTAGAAATCACTGGTCGAGGAAATGCAAAACGACATTTTGTGTAGTACTTTTCCTTGTTTTTAAATTTTCGACGACAATACTTTCCACAACGATGAGATTGAAAACGTAAAACTTGTTGCCTTAAATTGTTTTCTTCAGTAGATTTTGGAACAGCACATGTTGAATACTCTTCAATGAAACTCATCACTGTTTCATCTGAATCTGATCCAAATTTGGGTGCACCTTTAATCCACAACAACATATGTATATGAGGAGCACCTCTTGCTTGATATTCCTTCCTCCAAAAGAAATCCAAAACCTCTCCAAGGGGAGGATTTTTTTTGTTGGTAATAAAAGACATCATAGCTTCAAATCTATGATTAAAATATCTGCAAACATTCACTGGATCTAAAGAACACAGTTCTCCTGGTGTTTTCAATTCTATATTTCGTATGTTTTCATTTGCCTCCCGTAGAAATTGAAGTAAATCGTCCCATGCATACTCAGCACAGCTAAGAGTGAGGAACCATGTAGGAGTTCCTAAGTTTCTTAGCATACATTTAAATTTTCCATGACGACGAAACCAATACTCGTTGGTTCCACGTTGACATGCCATGAGATTGATTAGCTGAGATTCCAAAATACTGTCTTGCAGATTAACTTTCTCCATAAAGTCCCTTGCACAAACATTTTGAAAATGAGCTCCACTTTTCAATATATGATTAACTGCATAAGAAAGCCCAGACAAATCACTTTCAAACAGAAGATGAAATAAATATGGAATACATTGACGAAACCTTGGATCTTCAGCATATAATCTTAGAGTCCGGTATTCAGCTGCAGGAATTTGAACTGGTCGATCATCATATCGTCCACCACAACCTGTTGGAAATAATTGTGGAAAACAACGAGCTTCCAAACTTTCTTCCCATACACTAATGGGACTTCCTTTTGCTGCTTTCATTTGAAACAAGTCAATTGCATTTCCCATTACTTCTTTTGAATGCAAAGGATGAACAGTATAATGTTCATATATTTCTTCAGTTCTAGACACATCAACTTTTTCAATTTGACCAACTGAAGAATCACTATCTTCTTCTATAGCTGTTTCCTCTGCTACAACACTTACATCTTTGTAGTACTCATTATTTTTGACCAAATACAACGTTGCCTTTTTGACTTTTTTAACATCCACTAAATCTTGCCAGATTTTCTTACTCTTTGTTGGAACTCCATTAACTAGAATAACTAGAGGATCCTCTCCTACTCTTTCTACACCAATTGTATCAATATTTTTCTTTACATCTAGAGGCAAATAAACAACTCTTCCCTTTAATCCTCTCAGTAAATCTGATGGAGGCAATTTCCCTGTCTTAGGCTCCATGCGTACAATAGCCTGAAAAGGATGGACACATTGAATCAAAATAGATTCATAAGTATTTAGATCCATCAATTCAGAAGGAATATCTATCAACTGAAGATTATTATAAACTGCTCTAGCAGGCATTTTATTTTCATTTAATTTATTTAAACAATAATTACAAATACGCTGATCCAAACTCAAATCAAATGTATTCTCCACCAACAAATAACTTACAAAATCCTTCCATTCACTATTATTTTCCAATTCACTTTTTGCATATAAATCAACTAACCTAGTCTGAATTTTATAATGAGTCCGTCGACAACACACACAAGTTAAATTAGGCCTTTCACTTGCTTTCACCTTAAACTTGATAATTTCCTCATCAAACTTTTCAATACTTGAAATCTGTCCATTATCTTCTGCATTACCATCCATTACTATATCTATTTCTACACTGTCCTCTTTGTTCCCAAAATAACAAAACTCAATTTCTTCACAAATAGTCTTCACATCCACTTCAGATCCATGCAAAAGAGCACTGTTTAACTGTTTAAGCTTAAGTGCGGGACTTTTTGCATAATACAACTTTCTCACTAATTTCCTCACGTTATTATGATGCACTGCTAACATCCTAAAATGATGAAAAACACTCCGACAAACTTTTCTAGAAAGACAAGCTGGTGAATGCCCATGCAAACCTGTGCTTTCTCTCACTCTACAAGGATCTAACTCTTGCAGGATCTTCATTTTTTGTTTGAGACTTTTCTTACTATATGTACGTAAGAAATTTCTAAGCAAATCGATTGATTCCTGTCGCACACTACAAATACTACTGCATTTCCATGTGTACACTGGACCCTTAGTACGTCTCCCTAAAACTTCATCAGCTAACACCTCTTCTGCATCTCTAGAAACAAGTTTCTCTTTTTCCATCACACAACCATCTTTCACTTCATATCCTCGACCACTGGTGTCAACTGCATGCACCAAATCATTTTCCTGAAAGTAACTCTCCTCATTGAAAAAAGGCTCAGAACTTGAACTATGTATCCATTCACCAGAAAATACTTCACAAAAATTACTCCGATTAATAATTCTTTTCCATCTACTGTTCGATTTGAAAACATCAATGGCCTTATTAAGTATCCTAATTCTATTGATTATTAAAATAAATAATTTTTTCTTAACTTCAAAAGCCTGATCAACAATCTTTTCTACACTTTTCTTTTTCTTGTAAAAAGCAGCTCTCAGTTTACTTTTCCTATCATTTTTTAGCAAATTTAAAACTACCCTATTGCGAAACATTCGCCTACGAATGTCCCTAAAAAGATTTACCCTTCTATTGCTATCCATTCTCTTCTCTCCTGCTCCAATCGAGACATTTTTTGTGGGCCTCTCCTTCCTTTTTAGATTTGTTGACTTTTTCTGTATATTCACATTAGCAATATCATTTTTTTTTCTACGACATATGTTGCGAAGAAAAGACTTAATTGGCTTACCAGAAACTTTTCTGGTGTTTTTTGAAGTAGTTGTTGAAGAGGATTCCATAAACTCTGTTGTTGATGTTCTCCTTTTCCGTATGGTATTTTTGATAATTCTTCGCCTTGAAGGCATTTTTGCTTGCTTTTCAGAAGTTGATTTGAATCTGTTGTTCTGTTAAAAAAACACATGAAAGACCACTATTAGTAAACAACAAAGTAATGTTAAAAAGCAAACAATATAAACAATAAATTGCAACATATTTAAGTTTATACAATAGCAACTCAGGGCTTTATTTATAAAGGCCTTGCGCCACCAGTGCGTCACTTATTACCCATGTTTAAAGTGATGCATCAGCTGCACAAGGCAATCATAAAAAAGGGCCAAATGCAAATATCAATCAATTGAACCCCAAAATCGATTTTTGAATAACATGAAAGAAACACTGCGCAGAACCTATCTACAACCACTCAATATCAGCAAACAAAGTCAAGGCCTCATTTATAAAGGCCTTGCACCACCAGTGCGTCACTTATTACCCATGTTTAAAGTGATGCATCAGCTGCACAAGGCAATCATAAAAAAGGGCCAAATGCAAATACCAATCAATTGCACCCCAAAATCGATTTTTGAATAACATGTAAGAATCACTGCGCAGAACCTATGTACAACCACTCAATATCAGCAAACAAAGTCAGGGCCTTATTTATAAAGGCCTTGCGCCACCAGTGCGTCACTTATTACCCATATATAAAATGATGCACCAGTTGCACAAGGCAATCATAAAAAAGGGCCAAATGCAAATACCAATCAATTGCACCCAAAAATCGATTTTTGAATAACATGAAAGATACACTGCGCAGAACCTATGTACAACCACTCAATATCAGCAAACAAAGTCAAGGCCTTATTTATAAAGGCCTTGCGCCACCAGTGCCTCACTTAATACCCATGTTTAAAGTGATGCATCAGCTGCACAAGGCAATCATAAAAAGGGCCAAATGCAAATACCAAACAATTGCACCCAAAAATCGATTTTTGAATAACATGAAAGAAACACTGCGCAGAACCTATCTACAACCACTCAATATCAGCAAACAAAGTCAGGGCCTTATTTATAAAGGCCTTGCGCCACCAGTGCGTCACTTATTACCCATGTTTAAAGTGATGCATCAGCTGCACAAGGCAATCATAAAAAAGGGCCAAATGCAAATACCAATCAATTGCACCCAAAAATCGATTTTTGAATAACATGAAAGAAACACTGCGCAGAACCTATCTACAACCACTCAATATGAGCAAACAAAGGCAGGGCCTTATTTATAAAGGCCTTGCACCACCAGTGCGTCACTTATTACCCATGTTTAAAGTGATGCATCAGCTGCACAAGGCAATCATAAACTTTCTTTAACTTGTGTCTCTAACAAGGCTGCTCTGGTAAGACGAGAAACCGAGAACACTACCATCCCTAAAGGACATTTCCCATGTGGGAGCTGTTCCGTGTGTCCCTTGACTAAGAAAACCACCACCGTGACGCTTCAATCTGGGAACACGTGGTCACTGAATCACTTCAGTAACTGTAATACAACCAACGTGGTATACAGATTGAAATGTGAGTGTGGTTTGGAATATATCGGACTCACCACACGAAAGATCAAACTCCGCATCCAGGAGCATGTCAGTACGATAAGGATTGGAAAACTGACTACGAAGTTAGTGCAACATTGCCACCGCATTAAACACACCTTTACCTGGGTAGTGTTGGAGAGAGTGATGGGCGACGCGCAGTCTGTGGAAAGACGACTAATCAACAAGGAAGCCCGCTGGATATATCAAGAACAAAGCGAGCAGAAAGGGCTGAACGAACTACTGGAATGGAATAAGTTGCGTTAACCACCTGAAGAGCTGTCTTCTAGCGTAATGGTCTACTGTCCTACATGACTGGTGGTACTCCTCCATCCTAAATTAAAATAATAATAAGATCCATATTAATAAACCTCCTTCTCCATTTCAGTAGCACCATGACTCTCACCATATCTGATCTGACCAGGCTTAGCATGTGATAGTCCCTTATTAGCCTTTAATTGTCTTTTCCACTCTTAGAACACGGGGTGAGTTGCCATTATAAATCCCTAATACACTGTGAATTTGTTAAACACCTAAATTCTACACTAGATAAATACGGGACACGATCAACAAAACCTATTTATTTTAATAGTGCAGTTTAGTTATAAACCTTGGCGTACACTAAACTTTAAACATACTGGTTTAATTTCCTTTTTCCATTCTGAACCAGGTTTAAGTGCCCGTTTAAAAATGGCCGCGCCCTTCTACTGAAGACCGGCATTCAATATGAGGACAGTCTGAGTCCTATCACAATTTCCGCAAATCGGCACCCGTGTCAGCTGACAATGTGGACCAATGGAAACGCGCGGTACGCGATCTCAGGAACCAATCCGAGATCCGGAAAACCGGCAGCCTTGGTCATCGCGGACCTATCCTAGCACGCAAACGCGCAACTCCACAGCCGGTAAATAAACAGAGATTCACTCGGTCGGCGCTCGAGGGTTGAGAGGACGCCGACCGCTACTCTGTCACCGGTAACATCTAACTTAGCTGCATTTAGGCTGTGTGTAATGCGCTAGCTGGGAGCAGGCTCCTATACTGAATTAATTAAATGCTCTGTGTTTTTAAATTGCAGTAACTTTCTCGAACGGGGAGGAAGGACCATGCTCACCTAAGGGGGCTGGACTCCGTTTTTAGCATATTTTCATCACTGGTATGAGAGGCAAAACTGCATGCAGGGTAAATAGAATTCTTTCATTTATTTACTAATATAGCATGGTGGTTTGATAGTCTGAGATGCAGAACACAGAGAGGGACACCAGGTGATCACACTCTTGTTTGTTTATGTTACAGCACCCAAGCTTCAGTGTCTCTTGCAGTGGCATTTAAAGTGTATTGCCCTGAAGAAATTGCCTGATAGAAACCAAGGCAATGAAACATGTCGGCTGTAAGTAGAGAGTGAATCGATAGGTAGTATTTACTCTCTTCTTTTTTAGTATATGTGTGTTCACTGTTTTGCAACAGAGAAGGGAATGAAAGTAAAGTTTATGGTCCCAGTTGCTCAGTGACTTATATGTTAAATGTTGTCAGTTTTGTCACATATAAGTTGTGTCCACTGCACCATTCACTGTCTTTTTATTTTTGAGGTTCGAGACACGTTTTTGGTTTTAGCTTGATGGCACCGATGATGAGAACAGGGCCATCCTGGTGAGTACCAACCAGGGGTCCCATTGGTGGTGCGCCCGTGAGGTGCCATCTCGCTTTTTCACACATTTTTTGTCTGTGCTGTCCTGTTTGTTTCAATCAGAGAGGTTGTTGTTTTAAAGAGGCAATAGATTGAATCATCTTAGGATTTTCTGAAGACTAAAGAGATCCCTTGGATTACGAATGTTGACCATAGATGTTTACAATGCAGCAAATAAATATTGCCATGAGAACTAGGACTGTTGTTGTTTATTAACCTAATTTATAAAGGCCTTGCGCCACCAGTGCGTCACTTATTACCCATGTTTAAAGTGATGCATCAGCTGCACAAGGCAATCATAAAAAAGGGCCAAATGCAAATACCAATCAATTGCACCCAAAAATCGATTTTTGAATAACATGAAAGAAACACTGCGCAGAACCTATCTACAACCACTCAATATCAGCAAACAAAGTCAGGGCCTTATTTATAAAGGCCTTGCGCCACCAGTGCGTCACTTATTACCCATGTTTAAAGTGATGCATCAGCTGCACAAGGCAATTATAAAAAAGGGCCAAATGCAAATTCCAATCAATTGCACCCAAAAATCGATTTTTGAATAACATGAAAGAAACACTGCGCAGAACCTATCTACAACCACTCAATATCAGCAAACAAAGTCAGGGCCTTATTTATAAAGGCCTTGCGCCACCAGTGCGTCACTTATTACCCATGTTTAAAGTGATGCATCAGCTGCACAAGGCAATCATAAAAAAGGGCCAAATGCAAATTCCAATCAATTGCACCCAAAAATCGATTTTTGAATAACATGTAAGAATCACTGAGCAGAACCTATGTACAACCACTCAATATCAGCAAACAAAGTCAGGGCCTTATTTATAAAGGCCTTGCGCCACCAGTGCGTCACTTATTACCCATGTATAAAATGATGCACCAGTTGCACAAGGCAATCATAAAAAAGGACCAAATGCAAATACCAATCAATTGCACCCAAAAATCGATTTTTGAATAACATGAAAGAAACACTGCGCAGAACCTATCTACAACCACTCAATATGAGCAAATAAAGTCAGGGCCTTATTTATAAAGGCCTTGCACCACCAGTGCGTCACTTATTACCCATGTTTAAAGTGATGCATCAGCTGCACAAGGCAATCATAAAAAAGGGCCAAATGCAAATTCTAATCAATTGCACCCAAAAATCGATTTTTGAATAACATGTAAGAATCACTGTGCAGAACCTATGTACAACCACTCAATATCAGCAAACAAAGTCAGGGCCTTATTTATAAAGGTCTTGCGCCACCACTGCGTCACTTATTACCCATGTTTAAAGTGATGCATCAGCTGCACAAGGCAATCATAAAAAAGGGCCAAATGCAAATACCAATCAATTGCACCCAAAAATCGATTTTTGAATAACATGTAAGAAACACTGCGCAGAACCTATGTACAACCACTCAATATCAGCAAACAAAGTCAGGGCCTTATTTATAAAATCCTTGTGCCACCAGTGAGTCACTTATTACCCATATTTAAAGTGATGCATCAGCTGCACAAGGCAATCATAAAAAAGGGCCAAATGCAAATACCAATCAATTGCACCCCAAAATCGATTTTTGAATAACATTTAAAATTACTGCGCACAACCTATGTACAAGCACAGAATATCACTTTTGAAACATCACTGTTTCCCCAAAAACAAATCCTTTATCTTTCAAATGTTGATATCAAGCATTATCAAAAATCCAAAATTAAATCAACAGCAACCAAAGTCAGAGCCTTATTTATGAAGGCCTTGTGCCACCAGTGCATCACTTATTACCCATGTTTAAAGTGATGCATGAGCTGCACAAGGCAATCATAAAAAAGGGCCAAATGCAAATACCAATCAATTGCACCCAAAAATCGATTTTTCAATAACATATAAGAAACACAACACAGGACTTATATACTAGCATACCATTCGACTTCTAAAACATAACTATCTGCTTATAAATATTCTCCATAGAGTAAACAAGTCTCTATGTAAATTAAATAAATCATTACTTACCTTTACAAAAGCTTTGGAAGATTGAAAACAGTGTCAGACACACACACCAATTTCTCTTTAACAGAGCAAAAAGTGTGCACTCAATACACTGAAACCACAGACTGGCATAGAAAATCTCTAACTTTGTACACATATGCCTTAATTCAACCAATCAAAAGTTTTCCCTCACTATTTTGAAACCAACACCCTTCCCCCTCTCAGATCTTTCTATCTGTTTCCATAGCAACTCCCTCCTAACTGAACTCTTAGGTTCAAAAGTTTATTGTACAATGTTGCAAATTAACTCAGCAAGGCTGTTTGACCTCTCAATACACCAGCCTATCCAGAGTATTTTAGCTTTTAGTGACTTTTTTTTAACCATTCAAATTGCTTCTTTACACAACACAACCATGCACCCTAACTTTAAGTTTTCAACTATCTGAATCCACCAATCATTGCTTCTGATTCAAAAGCAGTGAAACTCCACAATTATTTTTTTGTAAACTCCTACTGTTCCAACTGCCATTTCATTCCCACACATCATCTGACTGCATCAGAACCATCTCTCATCATGTTTTCTGTCTGGATCCTTGGACACAGCTACATCCACTGGGCTCAAAGGTATGCAGATAGCAGACATTTTCACAACCTTGATTTATCAAATGTGGAAATCAAGTGGATTGGCCAGAGAGGATTAAAATGTCACCAATTGATACCATTGGTGAAAACCTTTATGCATTTGCCAAAACCTGACCTCTTAATAGTGCACTGTGGAGGAAATGATTTAGGCACTATGACTGGGGTTGGTCTGGAAATGCTTTTAAAGGACACCTTTGATCAATTAATGACACTCTTTCCACAAACTGCCTTGGTATTTTCTAATATATGCCAAAGACAGAAATGGAACTGGTCCAACCAATTTTGTCCACAATTTGAGAAAGCACGGAAACATGTGAATAAATCTGTTTCTGCTTACATGAGAGACTATGGAATGGGTTCAATATACAATAATAACTTGCGTTACAACATGCAAGACATCTACAGAGGAGATGGTGTGCACTTCTCAGATGAAGGGAATAGAATATTCCTCCTGAATTTAAGAATGTGCATTGGAACCTACTTGTAGGTACCTAAATCAACCACAAAACCTTTTTTCACTATTTTTCACCAAATTACGCTTTCCGGTACACTTAAAGGTGCGCGCACCAGGCGCTCCCCCCGTGGAAAATGAAAGGTTTTTTTTTTTTTTTAAACCTTTATAGGCCTCATAAGCCCCCCTCAGAAAACCTAGATGGTCAAAAAGTCTCTACCGTGCCCCCTTCTACCCATACCGAACATTGTTTACCCTCCATCTTGTGTCTCGATTGTACCGAAACACAAAATGGAGGACTCCCGTAACGCTGCCAGTGCGCGTAAAGGAGCGCGCACCAGTAAGCGCTCGATAAAAAAATGGTGGGAAAGCAATTTACAAAAAAAACCACTAGAGACACTTTCATCAAAAATATAGAATAGGCCCTACTACATAGCAGTCCCTACCATTTACCCAAATTTGAAGGAATTCCATTGAGAAAATTATGCTGTAGGCCTGACTAAATATCCTGAGGTAAATTACATGACAAAAACACATATGAAATGTTAGAATTTACAACCAATTAAAAACTTTCTTTCATTTTCTACGACTATTTCCTGACGTTTCATTGGTTAAGTACAAGAATATATATAAAAGAGGAGAGGGAAACACAGCCATTTTGACTACTGCTTCCAGAAGTACATTTGAGAACAAATTACACTGACAACTTCACCTGATTTCTCCAAGGTAAATTGTTATTATGGAAGTATATTGTACACTTTAAGTTAATTTCAGAAAAAATATTCTGTTAGTTATATACTATCCCTCTGTAAAAATTATAGATAGAGATAGACTTCTCTGTAATAGTTATGGATTGAGTTAGGCTTCTCTGGTATACAGTACCCTAACTCTACTAATATAGTTAATTTGTATGCAATTTTCAGAAAGAAAATGGAAGGAGAAAATGAAGGAAATGTTACTTCTATCAAAATAAAGGAGGAAAAACAAGAAGACCAAAAAGATGAACTAGATTTCATGGATGACTCTTTGGATGAACAGTTAATAGAATGTTTGGAAGAAATGGAATCATGTACATATAATTATGAGGAAATTCCGGACAATATTATGTTAGAAATTTTATTAAATTATGAAAAAGAATCAGAGGAATAAATTTATCTTTAATAATTTCAAATTGTTTCAGACAATATTCATTTTTATATGTAATTCATAAAGTATTACCAAAAATGTTTAAAATATAAAGTGAGACTTATAGTATACTGTTCAACTATTTTTCTGTTACATAGTAAGTTTACTCATAGTTACTACCTTTCTCCCACTATATTATCTCCTATGAATATTTTACACCTCATTTTCATAAGGGAGCAGGATAGACTACTCATGATCCCCTAGAAATTCGCAGGGAGTGCTTATAAGATCTGTTTCTCCTTTCCAGACAGACTATGTTATGAATTCCATATACCACAAAAAATACAATAACAACATGCAAGATGTCTACAAAGAAAATGGTGAACATTAAATTTAAGTCTCTTCATTAGTACCTACATGTAGGTACTTACATAAAATAAAAAAAATAAAAAAAAACATAAACATACAATTTTTTAAAGTCATTATTTTTACATAGTACCCTCCTCGATACGCTCCCCGGTGCGCGTAAAAGGCGCTTCCCCCGCGAAAATCGAAAAAAAAAAAAAAGGTGAGACCCCGCGGGGCCCTTTAATGGCCCCCACATCAAACCTAGGGGTACAGGGGGTATCTACTCTGCCCCCTTATGGTCATTTACCCCTTTGTTTTGGCCACCTCTCGTGTCTCGATCCTACCGAGACACAAGATGGCGGCCGCTCCGGACTGTTTAGAATGTTTACAGACAACTGAGAGCCAATCAGCTTCCTGCGCGCAAGTCGCGTGTCGCGCCGGGAGCGCACTCCGGTGCGCGCACCGGAAAGCGCCTATAGATATATATATTTTTTTGAACCTAAATTACTCAAAATTCACTGGAGCACATATCTTGAGACATAGCAAAGGCACATCAGGCTACCAGTCCCTACAATTTTGCCAAGTTTGGTGGAAATCCATTCAGCCGTTCGGGCTAAAAGTGAAATCGACCGCCCTATGGAAATTAACATGGGGAAAACGCGTTTTGGGACCCCCCTTTTATCTCGGCCCCCGCTTGACGAATCCCCCCCAAACTTTCAAGGAAGGACCGGAGCTCGACGAGGCCATTTTCAGGAAATTTTCAGGCAGATTCGTCAACCGGTGCCAAAGTTATTCCAAATAGAATTTTGGAATTTAACATTGAAAAAAATCCTAACTATAACTACCTACTGGCGACCGCCAGTAGGTAATATATATATATATATATATATATATATATATATATATATATATATATATATATATATATATATATATATATATATATATATATATATATTACCTACTGGCTATCGCCAGTAGGTATATATAGTTAGGATTAATTCCCTATGGGATTTCTGAAAATTCTATGTCTAATAACTTTGGCGTTTGAGGACGGAATCAGCTGAAATTTTCAGGAAAATGGCACATTTTGTTTCTGAGCAGCCCCTGAAAATTTGATGGAGTTTCGTCAAGGGGGGGCTGAGAAAAAAGGGGGGGTCCTAAAACGCGTTTTTCCCATTCATTTTTCCATAGGGCGGTTGGACTCACTTTTAGCTCGAACGGCTGAATGGATTTGCACGAAACTTGGCAAAATTGTAGGGACTGTTAGCCCGATGTGCCTTTGCTAGGTCTCAATATATGTGCTCCAGTAGTTTTTGAGAAATTAACGTTCAAAACAAGATATATATCTGTAACAGCGCTCCGGGCAGCGATCCGGTCCGCTTACTTTTCGCGAAACGGAACTTTGCGCGCAGAAAGCTGATTGGCTCTCCGGTGTCTGTCAACATTCTAAACAGTCCGGAGCGGCCGCCATCTTATCTCTCGGTAGGATCGAGAGAGAAGAGGTGAAAAACGAAGGGGGAATTTATTGAAAGGGTGCAAGGTATACCCCTCTTGACCCCCTAGGATTGTTGTTGGGGTTATTAAAGGGTCCCGTGGGGAAAATAAAAAAAAATTATTTTTCACGGTAGAAGCGTTTCCCGGGCCGCGAACTGGGCCGCAAACTGGTAGCGAAACGGGAATTCGCCATTTTGTGCTTCGTTTTGATTGTTTAGAGACAAAAATTATCGCCGCACATCGGCCACAATGCATGAATATCGCTGAAAAGTCAGCGATATTCATGCATTATCCAGCAAATGCTCTTAGCCATGTTATCCACCTTCCATTGGATAACAGAAAGCTGATTGGCTCTCCGGTGTCTGTCAACATTCTAAATAGTCCGGAGCGGCCGCCATCTTATCTCTCGGTAGGATCGAGAGAGAAGAAGAGGTGAAAAACGAAGGGGGAATTTATTGAAAGGGGGCAAGGTATACCCCTCTTGACCCCCTAGGATTGTTGTTGGGGTTATTAAAGGGTCCCGTGGGGAAAATAAAAAAATATATATTTTTCACGGTAGAAGCGTTTCCCGGGCCGCGAACTGGACCGCAAACTGGTAGCGAAACGGGAATTCGCCATTTTGTGCTTCGTTTTAATTGTTTAGAGACAAAAATTATCGCCGCACATCGGCCACAATGCATGAATATCGTTGAAAAGTCAGCGGTATTCATGCATTATCCAGCAAATGCTCTTAGCCATGTTATCCACCTTCCATTGGATAACAGAAAGCTGATTGGCTCTCCGGTGTCTGTCAACATTCTAAATAGTCCGGAGCGGCCGCCATCTTATCTCTCGGTAGGATCGAGAGAGAAGAAGAGGTGAAAAACGAAGGGGGAATTTATTGAAAGGGGGCAAGGTATACCCCTCTTGACCCCCTAGGAATGTTGTTGGGGTTATTAAAGGGTCCCGTGGGGAAAATAAAAAAAAATTGATTTTTCACGGTAGAAGCGCTTCACGGGCCGCGAACTGGGCCGCAAACTGGGAGCGAAACGGGAATTCGCCATTTTGTGCTTCGTTTTTATTGTTTAGAGACAAAAATTATCGCCGCACATCGGCCACAATGCATGAATATCGCTGAAAAGTCAGCGATATTCATGCATTATCCAGCAAATGCTCTTAGCCATGTTATCCACCTTCCATTGGATAACATGGCTAAAAACCGCTCTGTGCGTGAGCTTTTTTTTTTTTTTTTTTTGCTGCATGACGTTTGTTAACGTTCGATTCGATGGAAATCAGGAAGTGTTGAACACCATTTTGTCACTGCGAGTAAATATTTTGTTATAAATGAATCCTTATTGATAAACATTGTCTGCGCCATCTTGCGTTTTTGTCCAATGCCACAATTTTGTCGTGCACGGCAGCCATTTTAGATGCCTTGACCAGGGCCACTCTCTGCACGCCGTCGATTCTCAGCATGGCTCCCCACCCTCGCACGCATCTCCCCCACGCAATGGTCACCCCCGCTCTCTCTCTCATGCATGGGCCATATACTTCCCCCATCTGCGCTGCTCTTCTCTGAGAATCACACCCTGTGCCCGTTCGACACCTCCCTTTCACCCTATTCACTACCGCACCCTCTGACACTTCTCTTCCTCTGTGTCCGATTGTCCAGGCCGGACCTAGGCTATCACCTAGCCCTGCGGATGTAGTTTATGGCTCCAGCTGTAGAGTATCCAGACATGCCAACCCTCCCGATTCAGGTGTGAGACTACTGATTTCAATGCTAGTCTTTCGCTTCCCGATTCCTGCAAGGAAAAACCCGGGGGCATATTTCCAACAACTAGCGGTAATTTTTGTCTCTAACTTGTTTAGAGACAATAATTATCGCCGCACTTCGGCGAATTTTATCGCACATAAACCTTGCTATTAGCAAGGTTTATCGCAAATGCGATAAAAAACGGCCGCAATGCATGAATATCGCTGAAAAGTCAGCGATATTCATGCATTAGTCAGCAAATGCTCTTAGCCATGTTATCCACTTCCCATTGAACAAGCGCATGGTCTTTTAAAGATTTGTGAAGTACTCGGGGAGGCGGTGTGTGTGTGTCCTCTTTCAGGAGCGGGCGGGGGGGCACTGGCAGCAATTTGCAGGCCAGGCAGTGTTCAACACGTGCATCACCCTTTCTCTGCCTGCTATTGCGCTCCATGCTTCGGAAAGGTAAGAAAAAGAACGTGCATTTGAGTTTGAAATGTCCGATCTTGTAGCAGTACACTTGCAAAGCCCACACATGACAATAACCCGATTCAAGGCCCCATTCACCCGATTTTTAAAAAAAATATAGTACTCCAAGACAGTTACATTTTAAAAGTTTATTAATATTTAAATATAACGAACGCAACAAAAACTGTAAATATATTTAACCATTTTTTGAAATTAACCAGAACTATAACGATAACAACAACAACAACAATAATATAACTTTTATGCCTAAATTACGCAAACATTTAGCTAATCTGCTAAAGGGGGGAGTCGCCATTTCTTTACAATAAGCAATAATGAAAAATCCACATCAATAGGGTTGCCCGTTTTCTCGATGCAGCACTATAGTGCAATATACACAGCACCTGGGGTGTCAAGAGTGAACAGGTCTTTCTTTGTTCCTTAAGATGTTATCTCCGAGAATGCTGATGCATTGGTGTCTGTACACTTCTTTGTCAATTCTGTCAAGATGATAACTGCTTTATAAACAGACGATATCTTTGTTTAGTCATTAGTGTTAAGTGTGTCTGAAACTACAGTGCCCTTCTGTTTTTTTTTCTTCAGGCTCTACAGAGTTTTGTGTGTTGTTCTTTTGAGCGACAATTATTCCAGAGGTTTCAGGTTCACTTGTTTTGTTCTGCAGTGAGTTAACAGCTTTAGAGAGTTCATGTTTATTTGCTATGTCCTGCTGTTCGTGAACTGCTTCAGAGACGTCAGCCTCATTTTTTATGTTTCAGTAGATCCTGGACCTGCCCGGCCGCGCCCAAAATGGCGCCGGTGTAAATGGGACTCGTAACTGCTTGTTCTGTACTGGTTGCCCAACCTTGATATCACGAGATACATATGCAGTTTTGAAGCACATGGCGGAGGCTTGTCTGCTGTAGTGGGGCGCCCCTTTATCGTTTCAGTCGCCATTCCGCCCGCTTTTGCTACACTGTGCCTCATCCGCCATTCAGCTGTTTACCGCCCGCTCTTACGGCTACAGCGTCTCGCTCACCATGTAGTTGAGTTGTTCCCACTCTTGCGGTGCAGCGGTAGGCGGCTGCCACAGGACTCTTAAAATGGCGGCCCGCTCTTCGGATTTGGGCCTGGTCCAGTAAAATGGCCCTGGGACACCTTGGAACTCGGACGCTTGTCTGCCAGGGCTTGGGTTCCATTCTCAAAAGCGTCCCCTCAGCCTTGAAGATTGTACAAAAGTCTTGGGGGCCCTCGACTCCCGCAGGCTTCCGGTGGGGAGCGGCTGCCATGATTGCTTGCGGAATGGCCACGACGGAGCTACGAGATGGTGGTGCTCTCATGGTGACGCCAGCTTCAGTCTGAAACATCCAGAAACAAGGTGGGGCTTTCATCGTTTGGGGAAAAAAAATGTTTTAATCCAATGAAAAGTGTTATTTTTAGGTCACATGACCTAGTCTTACATAATTAGGAAAAGAAAAGTAAAATGAACCAATGAAAAGTTTTATTAACAAGTCACATGACCTGTTATGCTTACGTTACGTGCTGCGCGGCGCGCTCTGGATCGTTTCCGGGAAGCTGCGCCTTGCGCACCGGAGCACTTCCGGGTGCGCTAACGCGTCGCGTCATATGACGCATTACGCGACAATGCAGGTGCAGAATATAGTCAAAATGTCTCCACCAACCAGCGGTCGGAATTCCACCGCTTTCAGCAGTTCAAAAAGTTCGGTCAAATCTTAAGAGCGGGAGCAACTCAACTACATGGTGAGCGAGACGTTGTAGTCGCAAGAGCGAGCGGTAAACAGCTGAATGGCGGAAGAGGCACAGAGTACCAAAAGCGGGCGGAATGGCAACTAAAACGGTAAAGGGGCGCCCTACGACAGCGTGTCTTCAGGTGAAACGGATTGTGGGACAAGGTCCAGAATGAAAGATTCTTCAAAAGGGAAAAAATTCCGCCGGACCCCGGGAGCCGGCCGCCTATGCCGGGGGCGATCTCAGGCCTCACCAGGGCAACACGACTTGGGGAGGGGGCAGGAGCCAAGCGCCCCCTCTCAGTCCGCGCCATCTCACCGCCCCTCGGGGGCCTCCGTCAAGCGGTTTAGGGAGGCACCGTATCACATTGTTTTCCAATGCAGTCAGGTCCACAAATGGACCCCACTTACTTTGAATAGTGAAGCTGCAGCAGGTGCAAATAAGGTTTAAACAGTGTTACAAGAACTGCTTAGAACTCTGAAGTATGGCACTCAATAACCAAGACTTATGCCATTTATGTAAGGCAGTGACATGGAAGCAACTCAGGGACAAAAAGCATGAACGAACATTCACGTATGAAAATCTTATTTGGAGAAGGGGTAGAATCCAAACGCCCCCTGCCAGTTCGCGCCACTACACCGTATGTGGAAAATCTGAAGCCATCATTCTACAAACTCTCAACGCTTGTTATCAGTGCATGAGTTTCATGCTCGATCGATTGAGCTAGCCGGATCAGGCAATAAAAAGTATAAAATAGTTATGTAAATAGTTATTTAATAAAATGTTTTATTCTGTTTCTTTGGTGGTGTGTTGTGTATATTTATAATATTTGCATAGGGTTTGCCGTTATTTTGGGCGGTGTGGGTGGCGGAGTCGAGCTGTTTTGCAGCCCTCATGGTGTGGAGCTCAATTCATTTCACTATTTTCGTATTTCTCATGAAGGGTTATTCCTAATGTTTGTATTTTACCGAGGTTAAAAAGAGATCGAATTAGTGGTCTACTGATTTTGCTCGATTACTTTTATTTTTTTACACGATTTTTCACTATCTGCAAAGACTAAACAGAGTATTGCGACTTTGTGCTTGTTTGTAAATAGAGAATGATCCAAAGAGAACCAATTGTAAAACAGTAAATGCTTGGATAATAATCAATCAAATGGAGAGACAAGCAGGTACGACGGATTACAACAGGGGTAAAGGTCTGCGTTAACTACCGTTCACTATCTGCAAAGAGAGAGTACTACTAAGAGAAAAGAGGGGAGTGGGGGGGGGGGCAGCGTTCAAAGCACATCAGCGTGCATAAACACGAAAACGTTTTTACCTATCACGTACTTGACATTTGACAGCTTTTGATGTTTGCTATTAAAAAACCATTGAAATTCACAGAAAAAACCATAGGTTATACTCCATATATAGTTAGGAATTTGCATTTACAAAACCTTGAAAATTCAATGAAAAAACCATTGGTTTTAGGCCATATATAGTTAGGGATTTGCATTTAGAAAACCTTATTTTACTCGCATAAAACAATTGAAATTCCATATATAGTTATAAGCGCTAACTATATATCGCGCACCCGCAATCCACTGCTGATGATGTCACATATTACATCATTCATGACATGGTTAGTGACATCACTGATGACATCACTGATGACATCTCAAATGACATCACTGATGACATCACTGATAACATCTCATTTGACATGACTGATCACATCACTGATGATATCATTCATGTGATAATACCATGAACCTCTTCAGACTCTAATATAACCTTAGATACAATCAGTGTAAACAGACAGTCACTCATCCATGGAGTTACTCACACACCTAGTCAGTTATGCCAAAAATCAATCACACCTCCATTTTCTCAACTATACAGTTATACACACCTTACTTATTCAAACATATACTAACACATATTTACTTTACTCTCTTATACAATCTCTGATACATGTTCACAATGATCAATACAGACACTCACACATTCACTAGCTCTTATGCACAGTTATTTATAGATGTCAACTCTCACATGTACTGTGTTTTACATATGTACTTAATTTGACATGTAGCACTGAGATATCCATTCACTCACTAATACACTCATGCACAGTCAACCGCCCATACAGCTTTTTCCACATGCAGCTTTGAATCTATACATATAGTGAATCAACTACTCACACATCTATGTACAGAGTCACACACCTCTCAGCCACCCATACACACACACTCAGTTTCCCATACAAATACTTGGACAACCAATCAATAACCCATACAGTTACTCATATAGCTACTGATCAACATATGCAGCAGTTTGTAGAACAACAGATATAATGATGCACAAATTAAAACAGTTTAGTCACTAACCCATGCACTCAGTGAGACACATTTAATCACTCACTCATACAGTCAGTCTTGCACCTACTAAATCCTTCATCCAGACACTTATACATCCACTCATTCTTCAATATGTAAGACATATTTTAACTTTACAGAAACATACAGTCACTGGATGTTGTAATCAGTGATGTCATCAGTGATGTCATTTGAGATGTCATCAGTGATGTCATCAGTGATGTCACTAACCATGTCATGAATGATGTAATATGTGACATCATCAGCAGTGGATTGCGGGTGCGCGATATATAGTTAGCGCTTATAACTATATATGGAATTTCAATGGTTTTATGCGAGTAAAATAAGGTTTTCTAAATGCAAATCCCTAACTATATATGGCCTAAAACCAATGATTTTTTCATTGAATATATATATATATATATATATATATATATATATATATATATATATATATATATATATATTACCTACTGGCTATCGCCAGTAGGTATATATAGTTAGGATTTTTTCTCTATGGGACTTTTGAAAATTCTATGTCTAATAACTTTGGCGTTTGTGGACGGAATCGGCTGAAATTTTCAGGAAAATGGCACATTTTGTTTCTGAGCAGCCCCTGAAAATTTGGTGGGGTTTCGTCAAGGGGGGGCTGAGAAAAAAGGGGGGTCCCAAAACGCGTTTTTTGCATTGAGTTTTCCATAGGGCGGTTGGACTCACTTTTAGCTCGAACGGCTGAATGGATTTGCACGAAACTTGGCAAAATTGTAGGGACTGTTAGCCCGATGTGCCTTTGCTAGGTCTCAATATATGTGCTCCAGTAGTTTTTGAGAAATTAACGTTCAAACCAAGATATATATCTGTAACAGCGCTCTGGGCAGCGATCCGGTCCGCTTACTTTTCGCTTATCGGAACTTTGCGCGCAGAAAGCTGATTGGCTCTCCGGTGTCTGTCAACATTCTAAACAGTCCGGAGCGGACGCCATCTTGTCTCTCGGTAGGATCGAGAGAGAAGAAGAGGTGGAAAACGAAGGGGGAATTTAATGAAAGGGGGCAAGGTATCCCCCTCTTGACCCCCTAGGAATGTTGTTGGGGTTATTAAAGGGTCCCGTGGGGAAAATAAAAAAAAAATGATTTTTCACGGTAGAAGCGCGGCCGCGAACTGGTAGCGAAACGGGAATTCGCCATTTTGTGCTTCGTAAATTAAATTACTAGTTATAAGTGGGTGCGGGAGACGTATCCTAATCCCCTATGTTTCCTGAGGGTGGGTGAGGAGGCTGATATATGTTGATACATCTCTTCCAGCGGCTGTGCGTGAGCTTTTTTTTTTTTTTTGCTGCGTGACAGTCCGGAGCGGCCGCCATCTTGTCTCTCGGTAGGATCGAGAGAGAAGAAAAGGTGAAAAACTAAGGGGGAATTTAATGAAAGGGGGCAAGGTATCCCCCTCTTGACCCCCTAGGAATGTTGTTGGGGTTATTAAAGGGTCCCGTGGGGAAAAAAAAAAAAAAATGATTTTTCACGGTAGAAGCGCTTCACGGGCCGCGAACTGGGCCGCAAACTGGTAGCGAAACGGGAATTCGCCATTTTGTGCTTCGTTAATTAAAGTACTAGGTATAAGGGGGTGCGGGAGACATATCCTAATCCCCTATGTTTCCTGAGGGTGGCTGAGGAGGCTGATATATGTTGATACATCTCTTCCAGCGGCTGCGCCATCTTGCCTTTTTTCGAATGCCACAATTTTGTCGTGCACGGCAGCCATTTTAGATGCCAGGCTGGTTCCAGGCTATCACCTAACCCTGCGGATGTAGTTTATGGCCCCAGCTGTAGAGAATTCAGACATGCCAATCCTCCTGATTCAGGCGTGTGAGTACTGATTTCAGTGCTAGTCTCCCACCTCCCGATTTCTGCAAGCAAAAACCCGGGGGCATATTACGAACAACTAGCGATAATTTTTGTCTCTAACTTGTTTAGAGACAAAAATTATCGCCGCACATCGGCGATTTTTATCGCAGATAAACCTTGCTATTATCGCAGAAAAGTCAGCGATATTCATGTATTATCGACCTTATGCTCTTAGCCATGTTATCCACCTCCCATTGGATAACATGGCTAAGAACTGCTCAGGGAAGGTGTTAGATTTTGGAGATATTCGCGCTTAGCGCGAATATCTCCAAAAGTTGGTAATAGAAGGTAGCGATGTTAGGGACTGTTTCCAGTCGCTTACATCTTGGCACGCCACTTTGCATGTCATTAGTGATAAGTATCACTGACATGCAAAGCGGGGCCCAAGATGGTCGCTATCTCCTTTTAGCTGTCACTAACTGGTGTTAGCGACAGCTTGATAATAGGGAAAAAAATTTATCTCCGCTTTCATGGTTTTTAAAGCCAAAAAAGCGGAGATAAACCCCCTTGATAATATGCCCCACGATTCCTTGGGGGTTTCAGCTGACAGGGCTTGGTATTGTGTTACATGGTAATTTTTCCAGGAAACGTCAGAGGGTCGATGCAGGGGTTCTAGAAGAGGTGATAAACCATTTAAGCCTCATGAACAAGCGCATGGTCTTTTAAAGATTTGTGAAGTACTCGGGGCGGCGGTGTGTGTGTGCCCTCTTTCAGGAGCGGGCGGGGGGGCACTGCCAGCAACTTGCCAGGTCAGGTAGTGTTCAACACGTGCATCACCCTTTCTCTGCCTGCTATTGCGCTCCATGCTTCAGAAAGGTAAGAAAAAGAACGTGCATTTGAGTTTGAAATGTCCGATCCTGCAGCAGCACACTTCCAAAGCCCACACATGACAATAACCCGATTCAAGGCCCCATTCACCCGTTTTAAAAAAAATAGATAACACTCCAACAAAGTAAGGTTATAAAACTTTATTAACTACTAACTTTAACAAACGGAACAAAAACTAAAAACATTTAAACATTTCTCAACACAAAAAGCAACAATGGTTAGAAGCTGTCTTTTGTGCGAATAGTCCCAAGGCAGCACAACGTGCAGAGTTCTGGACGGCACCCAGGTGATGTCGCCTGGGTGCCGCACTGGTTTAGGGATCCTACAATGCTGCTCCGAAAATTGGCGTGTGGCGTCCCGGGTGGGGCGGGGGGAGGCCTCGTCAGTAGCGGTCTGTTGTGCGAATAGTCCCAAGGCAGCACAACGTGCAGAGTTCTGGACGGCACCCAGGTGATGTCGCCTGGGTGCCGCACTGGTTTAGGGATCCTACAATGCAGCACAGAAAAACAGCGTGGGGCGTCCCGGGTGGTGCGGGGGGAGGCCTCGTCAGTAGCGGTCTGTGTCCAGTGTCACATGGCTGACACAACATGTACGACAGGCACCCAGGTGATGTCCAGTAAACTGCCGCACTGGTTTTGGTATCCTACAATGCTGCTCCGAAAATTGGCGTGCGGCGGCCCGGGGGGGGGGGCGTGGGGGAGCCGGCGTGAACGGGACTCCCCAGGTGGCGGCCATCTAGCTGAGTTGCGCTCGCTCTTGCGGCCACAGCGTCTCGCTCACCATGTTGTTGAGTTGCTCCCACTCTTTGCAGTGCAGCGATAGGCGGCTGCCACATGGCTCTTAAAATGGCGGACAGCTCCTCGGTTTTAGGCCTGGTCCACTGAAATGGTCCTGGGACACTTTGGAACTCGGACGCTTGCCTGCTAGGGCTTGGGTTCCATTCTCGAAAAGCGTCCCCTCAGCCGTGAAGATTGTATAAAAGTCTTGGGGGCCCCCGACTCCCGCAGGCTTCCGGTGGGGAGCGGCTGCCATGATTGCTCGCGGAATGACCACGACGGAGCCACGAGATGGTGGTGCTCTCATGCTGACGCCAGCTTCAGTCTGAATGATCCAGAAACAAGGTGGGGCTTTCATCGTTTGGGAAAAAAAAATGTTCTAAACCAATGAAAAGTGTTATTTTTAGGTCATATGACCAAGCCTTCCATCTTTAGGAAACCAAAAGTAAAATGAACCAATGAAAAGTTTTAAAAACAAGTCACATGACCTGTTATGCGACATAGGGCTACAAAAAGCGTAGAAAATCCGTTGGCACGTGAGGCGGCGTCAGTAGCGGACCGATGTGCGAATAGGCCGAAGGCAGCACAACGCGCCGAGATCTGGATGGCACCGAGGTGGTGTCCAGCAAATTGCCGCACTGGTGTGGCCATCCTACAATGCTGCGCCGAAAGACGGCGTGTCCAGCTGAGTTGCGGTCACTGTTGCGGTACAGTGACTCGAACGCGCCGAGATCCGGATGGCACCGAGGTGGTGTCCAGCAAATTGCCGCACTGGTGTGGCCATCCTACAATGCTGCGCCGAAAGACGGCGTGTCCAGCTGAGTTGCGGTCACTCTTGCGGTACAGTGACTCGAACGCGCCGAGATCCGGATGGCGCCGAGGTGGTGTCCAGCAAATTGCCGTACTGGTGTGGCCATCCTACAATGCTGCGCCGAAAGACGGCGTGTTCAGCTGAGTTCCGGTCACTCTTCCGGCACAGTGACTCGAACGCGCTGAGATCCGGATGGCACCGAGGTGGTGTCCAGCAAGTGGCTGCACTGGTGTGGCCATCCTACAATGCTGCGCCGAAAGTCGGCGTGGGGTGCCCCGTTGGCTTATGAGGTGATGTCAGTAGTGGACTGATGTGTGAATAGGTCGGAACCAGCACAAGGCGCCAAGATCCGAATGGCAAGTCCTGGATGTTGAGTGCCTCAGTTGAGATTTCTGAGCAGTGCTTGTAGGACTGTCTGAAGCTTATTTGCACCTGTTGCAGCTTCACTAGGTCCGGCGAAACTTTTTGCCTTTTCCTTTCTGCTTCTTTTCCTACAATGCGTTTCATCTGAAGACACGACCAGGTCCCTGAATGTGTGCAGGGGGACGCTATTGATTGAATGAACGCGCCGAGATCTGGATGGCACCGAGGTGGTGTCCAGCAAATTGCCGCACTGGTGTGGCCATCCTACAATGTTGCGCCGAAAGTCGGCGTGGGGTGCCCCGTTGGTTTATGAGGTGATGTCAGTAGTGGACCGATGTGTGAATAGGTCAGAACCAGCACAAGGCGCCCTGCACTGTTGAGCCTTTTTCAATGTCTGTTTTTTGTTGTTTCCCCTCCATCAAAAACAAAACAAAAATACAAGGCGCCAAGATCCGAATGGCAAGTCCTGGATGTTGAGTGCCTCAGTTGAGAGTTCTGAGCAGTGCTTGTAAGACTGTCTGAAGCTTATTTGCACCTGCTGCAGCTTCACTAGGTCCGGCGGAACTTTTTTCCTTTTCCTTTCTGCTTCTTTTCCTACAATGCGTTTCATCTGAAGACACGACCAGGTCCCTGAATGTGTGCAGGGGGACGCTATTGATTGAATGAAAATGGCGGCTTGACACAAAGCTGACTCAAGCGTTACTGTTGGTGCTATACAGACAAAAATTGGTTTTCAGTTTGTACATTCTTCAGGTTTTTTTTTTCCATCCAAGTCTGATTGAGAGTTTGTAGAAAAATGGCTTGAGATTTTCCACATACTACTCTTCAACATTCTTCCTAAATGTAACAATGTGAAACTCACTAGGAGAACGGCTGTTTCTGTTTCCTTTCAAAATGCTGCCACCAATATTTTCTGAATGGAAGACACCATCTTGTAGCATAAAGGGCCGAAAGGGGTTCTGGTCTGGCCGATGGTTGGTGGAGACATTTTGACTATATCTTGGACCTGCCCGGCCTCGCCCAAAATGGCGCCGGTATAAATGGGACTCGTAACTCTTTGCCCGCAAATGTATATCTAGAAAATGTTATTGTAAGTGGCCCTGTCGTATTTTAATTACAAAATGTACGTCCACCGATTCCGCAACTGTTAGACACCTTTGTTCTTGTCACCTAATGGCCCGCTCGTTACGTTCTTCTACAGTGTAAATGTCTCCTCATCATATACGATTTCAGTTTGCTCCGTGGCCGGCCCACGTGGTTATAGGCCCGTATTTGTATACTGACATTTTCACAATAAAGGTTTTTAAAACAAAACACGGTAGTAGTATTTTCATTTGTAAAGTTTTTACTTTTAGTGACTGTTTTCGAATCAGTAAAAGGCAAGTGAAATAAAGCAGTCCAATTACATGACGGATAAAAGGTATAATATGTAGGAACGCAGTAAAGATAAATGGTGAAGGGCAGTTGTGTTTTTCATGTCTGCAACATAAAGTGATCGATAAGAATCTGATAATAAGGCGTATCGGCGACTAAGACAGCAGGCCGAATCTCTTTTACTCAACGGCTCCGTCATGGAAGGAAGAAACGCCCTCTTTCTCGAAAAAGGAATATATTTTACTTGCAAGACAGTTGTAAATTTTCCGGGAAAGTACATTAGCCTGGAATATTATAACATATGTTTGAAAAAAAAATATTGTTCGAAAATAATAAAAAGCGTAATTTTTAGGTCATATGACCAAGCTTTTCATCATTAAATTAACAAAAGTAAAATGAACCAATGAAAAGTTTTATTAACAAGTCACATGACCTGTTATGCTTACGTTACGCGCTGCGCGCCGCGCCTCGGATCACTTCCGGGTGCGCTAACGCGGCGTGTCATAAAACGCATTACGCGACAACGTAGGTCAAGAATATAGTCTAAATGTCTCCACCAACCAGCGTTCAGAACACAACCCCTTTCAGCAGTCCAAAAAGTTCTGTTAAATGACAACAGAGGGGACAGGCAACAAGAACCATCAGTCAAAGAGGGGAGGGCAAGTTCTTCTCTTCCGGGTCATGTTGGGGCGCTACCGGAACTGATCGAATTGGTAGTCTACAGTGTTTCTGGATGTTTCAGACTAAAGCTGGCGTCAGCATGAGACCACTACCATCTCGTAGCTCCGTCGTGGCCATTCCACGAGCAATCATGGCAGCCGCTCCCCACCAGAAGCCTGCGGGAGTCGGAGGCCCCCAAGACTTTTGTAGAATCTTCACGGCTGAGGGGACGCTTTTCGAGAATGGGACCTAAGCCCTAGCAGACAAGCGTCCGAGTTCCAAGGTGTCCCAGGGCCATTTTAGTGGACCAGGCCCAAAACCGAAGAGCCGGCCGCCATTTTGAGAGTCCTGTGGCAGCCGCCTATCGCTGCACCGCAAGAGCGGGCGCATCTCAACTACATGGTGAGCGAGACGCTGTCGTCGCAAGAGCGGGCGGAAAACAGCTGAATGGCGGAAGAGGCACAGTGTAGCAAAAGCAGGCGGAATGGCAACTAAAACGATAAAGGGGCGCCCCACTACAGCTTGTCTTCAGGTCAAACGGATTGTGGGACAAGGTCCAGAATTGAAGAGTCATCAAAAGGCAAAAAGTTCCGCCGGACCCCGGGAGCCGGCCGCCTATGTCGGGGGCGATCTCAGGCTACACCAGTGCTATAAGACTTGGGGAGGGTGTCGGAGCCAAGCGTCTTCTCCGAGTCCATGGCCATCACACCGCCCCTCAGGGGCCTCCGTCAAGCTGTTTAGGAAGGTAACATATCACATTGTTTTCTAATGCAGTCAGGTCCACAAACGACACTCACTTACTTTGAGAATAGTGAAGCTGCAGTAGGTGGAAATAAGCTTCAGACAGTGTTACAAGCACTGCTCAGAACTCTTAACTATGGCACCCAACATCCAGAACTTATGCTATTTGAGAATGGTAGTGACATCGAAGCATCTCAGGGACCAAAACCATTAACGTACTTTCACGTATGAAAATCTTACTTGGGGAGGGGGCAGGAGCGAAGCGCCCCCTCCCAGTCAGCGCCACCACACCGTATGTTGAAAATCTGAAGCCATCGTTCTACAAAGTCAACCAAACTTGGATTGAAAAATCTAGAAAAATGTACAAACTGAAAACCAGTTTTGGTCTGCATAGCATCAGTAACAACGTTTGAGTCAGCTTTGTGTCAAGCCGCCATTTTGATTCAACAAAGCACAGGCATTGAAAAAGGCTGAAATTCAGAACTCTAAACTATGGCACCCAACATCCAGGAGCTTGCTATCCGGATCTTGGAGCCTTGTGCTGTTTTCGATCTATTCACACATCGGTCCACTACTGACATCATCTTATAGACCAACGTTATGTAAATAGTTTTTTAATAAAATGTTTTACCCTGTTTCTTTGCTGGTGTGTTGTCTATATTTTTAATATTTGCATAGGGTTTGTCGTTATTTTGTGCGGGATGGGTGATGGAGCCGAGCTGTCTTGCAGCCCTCATGGTGTGGAGCTCAGTTCATCTCACTATTTTCGTATTTCTCAAGAAGGGTTGTTCCTAATATTTCTATTTTAGCGAGGTCAAAAAGAGATCCAATTAGTGGCCTACTGATTTTGTTCGATTACTTTTATTTTTTTACACGATTTTTCACTATCTGCAAAGACTAAACAGAGTATTGCGACTTTGTGCTTGTTTGTAAATAGAGAATGATCCAAAGAGAACCAATTCTAAAACAGTAAATGCTTGGACAACAATCAATCAAATGGAGAGACAAGGAGGCACGACGGATTACAACGGGGGTAAAGGCCTGCGTTAACTACCCTTCAGTATCTGCAAAGAGAGAGTACTACTAAGGCAAAAGAGGGGAGGGGGGGGGGAGGGGCAGCGTTCAAAGCACATCAGCGTGCATAAATACGAAAATGTTTTTATCTATCACGTACTTGACATTTTAAAGCTTTTCATATTTGCTATTAAAAAACCAATGAAATTCACAGAAAAAACCATAGGTTATAGTGGATATATAGTTAGGAATTTGCATTTACAAAACCTTGAAAATTCAATGAAAAAACCATAGGTTATAGGCCATATATGGTTAGGAATTAGCATTTACAAAACCTTATTTTACTCGCATAAAACCATTGAAATTCCATATATAGTTAGCTAACTATAAGCGCTAACTATATATCGCGCACCCGCAATCCACTGCTGATGATGTCACATATTACATCATTCATGACATGGTCAGTGACATCACTGATGACATCACTGATGACATCTCAAATGACAACTCAAATGATATCAATGATGACATCTCAAATGACATCACTGATGACATCACTGATGACAACTCAAATGACATCACTGATGACATCTCATTTGTCATCACTGATCACATCACTCATGTGATAATACAATGAACCTCTTCAGACTCTAATATAACCTTACATACACTCAGTATAAACAGACACTCACAGACTGTCACTCATCCATGGAGTTACTCACACACCTAGTCAGTCATGCAAAGAATCAATCACACCTCCATTTCCTCAACTATACAGTTATACACATCTTACTTATTCAAACATATAATAACACATATTTACTCTCTTATATAATCCCTGATACAAGCTCACAGTGATCGATACAGCCACTCACACATTCACTGGCTCTTATGTTCAGTTATTTATATATCTCAACTCTCACATGTATTGTGTTTTACATACGTACTTACTTGCACATGTAGCAATGAGAAATCCATTCACTCACCAACACACCCATGCACAGTCAACCGCCCATATAGCTGTTTCCACATGCACTCTTGAACTCATACTCCTAGTGAATCAACTGCTTACACATCTATGCACAGAGTCACGCACCTCCCAGCCACCCACACACACACTCAGCCTCCCATTCAAATACTTGGGCAACCAATCAATAACCCATATGGCCACTCTTATAGCTACTGATCAACACATGCAGCAGCTTACACAACAACAAACATACTGATGCACGAATTAAGACAGTTTAGTCACTAACCCATGTACTCAGTGAGACACATTTAATCACTCACTCATACAGTCAGTCATGCACCTACTAAATTCTTCATCCAGACACTTATACATCCACTCATTCTTCAATATGTGAAACATATTTAAACTTTACAGACACATACAATCACTGGATGTTGTGATCAGTGATGTCATCAGTGATGTCATTTGAGATGTCATCAGTGATGTCATCAGTGATGTCACTGACCATGTCATGAATGATGTAATATGTGACATCATCAGCAGTGGATTGCGGGTGCGCGATATATAGTTAGCGCTTATAGTTAGCTAACTATATATGGAATTTCAATGGTTTTATGCGAGTAAAATAAGGTTTTGTAAATGCTAATTCCTAACTATATATGGCCTATAACCTATGGTTTTTTCATTGAATTTTCAAGGTTTTGTAAATGCAAATTCCTAACTATATATCCACTATAACCTATGGTTTTTTCTGTGAATATATATATATATATATATATAGATAGATATATATATACATATATACATACATACATACATACATATATATATATATATATATATATATATATATATATATATATATATATATATATATATATATATATATATATATATATATATATATATAATCAAAATACAATTTAACTCAATGTAGCTTTAAAAATGTAAAATACAACAGCAGTTATATAAAATAGGCTATATGTTATCACCACAAGCAGTAACCTGAAATTATAGTTAAAAATTCACCTTCTTTGCTCAAGGTAATATTTACCATTTATAAAAATGTACCCACCCAATAACATAGCTTGATATTTCTACATTTCAGTATTCAAAATAAGGAATCTTTGGCATGTCGTATCTGAAGCTCTTTAAAACCGGTAGTAACATTTAGTTTTTTTCACATTTAAAGGTACGACAAGAGATTAGTATATGTTATAGGATATTAGTATATGATATAGGGTTAGCGAAGCACGCAAAGAAAAACTCTACTTGGGAATCCTTCTCAGAAATGAAAGTGCTATATTCCCACTTTTTAAATGACGGCATTTTACCTATTCTCATCTTCAGCATCCATTGTCTTCCATTTTTTGCTTTTATGTTCTTAGATCGTGTTTTACCTTGCTTTTGTAATCTGTGTATAATAAGTGGGAAACCTGGAGGACTCTTCCTGCAATATTTAATCTCATGTTGCAGAGTGAGTTTTTTTAGCATGTTTTTTATTTTATTTTTACTACGGCTCAATTGGAGTTCATTTTGAGTAAAAGGAAAAGACAAATTCATGACCTACAAGACAATATGTGGGCTCTTAGACCAATGGATTGTGCCCCCCATTTGTAACTGGCATTTGAGTGAATGCCTAAATGAGCCCATAGGTGATGATCATAATTTTCCTACAGAATTTAACGTTCTCTCCCAATATCGTTGTTTATTGTTAATGAGGGCCAATTCTAGTCTAAGTGCATTATTGATTCAGCCTTTCAGAAAGTCCAGCCAGTTTATCCAAGTAGCCATTTCTACTAATTGTAGTTGTAATATATCTGCTTCCACCATGATTTCAGAGCTATAATTCAATAAACTCACTATGGCTAGGGTATACAATTCTCATAAAAATTTAACAGACTTATCCCCCAGAGCAGAGTCCATCTTTTTTAAGGACCCGGCAACCACCTGAATCCTTTGTTACTGGTAGGCCACATGAGCCTTAAAATTAAGATTGTCTTTAAAAAGTATATCTAAATATGTATATTCTTTTATGACCTCTATTTATTGAATCTGACCCACCATTTTAACTGGTTACACTTTTTCCTCACTTTGGAGAATGACATTGCTTTCGTTTTGCAATGTTTAGGCACGATTCACAAAGGTAAACTGAGATAAAAGTCTAACTTTACGACTTTCGGTATTCATAAAGGAAATTGACAAGTAATAAAGTTAAACTTTTTTCTCAATTCAATTCAATTCAATTCAAATCTTTTATTCGTTTAACCATTTTGTTAAACATAAAAAGTACATCACATATAGGCATTGCATCATAAAATCACAGTTACTATTAATACACTATAAAATGTAACAGGTAGAGAGCTACATTGTCCAAGAAAATAAGAATAAATATTTACAACAGTAATACAGATGACCATATAATCAAGAGGGTTCCAACGTTTTTCGAATGGTTATACATGATTTCAGGAAAAGAGCTAGGCTCTTTGCCACATACTGTGAATCAAGATGTTGCAGAGCTAAAAAAGCAGGGCGGCAGGTCCTCAACCCCATTTGACGCAGCAATGGTAAAACCCAGCGCTTGCGTATTTCTGCGTAGTAATGACAAAACAGTACAACATGCATCGTTGATTGGGGGGAGACTTTGTCGCAAGGACATTTATCAAGGTCACGGGACCAATTTAGGATTCTAGGGAAAGTAACTAGTCTAAAAAAGAGGTTAAAACGTAGCCTAGTTAATAGGTATTTTTCGTAGTTAGAAACATGGTACGATAAATATGGCTGAGTTCCTAGAGACACCTGAACCATCAAAATATTTACATTTGATTGCTTGGATATTTCATTACACAAACGAAGTTCCCTTAAGTGGGTAAAACAATGATGTTTCAAGGTTTTTCTACTCATCTCAGTGATGGATGAAGGCTCGATGGTATACTGCAAGAGGTCAAGATCCTTCAGGAAATTAACTACATAGTTCAACCATGGGATGTTTTTCCAGGCCGACATCTCAAGACATTCTGAGATAAGTGCACGGGTAAGATGACACTGTGGCTTTGTCCAAATGCGATGCCAAAGGAGCACTGGTTGGCATTTTATGTAGTCTGTTAAGTAATCAATTCCAAGTTCTATATGGCAGCCATATGTAGGGGCACTCCGTGGAAGGGCCAAAAGGTACCTTAAGAAGCCATTCTGAATTTTTTGCAGTTCATCGGTGTTTGCATATCCCCATACCCCGGCTCCGTATGTGGCAATACTCAAGCATTTAGCTTGGTGGATTTTAAGCAGTACTGGGGGAGATGGCTTACCCATTTTTCTGGAAAAAGACACGAGGGCAGAAGTTGCTCGTTGGTAGAGCAATCTCCTGGTAACCATCGCCCTTTTCCAAGTCAGCTTATCATCTACTAGGATGCCCAAGTAGGGGTATTCCCTAACACGTTCCAGTTTTGATTTCTCGATACAGAGATGTTTAGAGCTTTTTATCTTGGGCCCAGATTGCATGACAAAGGTCTTGGTCTTATTGACCTTTAGCCCAAGTGAGAACATAAAATTGCAATATTTATCAAGCTGCTTCTGGAGTTGTACTAAGGTCCTAGCGAGAAGTACGGAGTCATCAGCGTAAAGAAGTGCTGGAATTGGGCGACTGTTGATGGTGGGTAGGTCCTGGCACCCCTCTAGCATGGCTACTTCCAAGCCATTTGTGTATAAATTAAATAAGAGGGGGGCGAGGACACAGCCCTGCCTTACTCCGCGGTTTACTGGAAAAGAGGGCGTTAACTCCCCAGCCGTACCAAATCTTACGCGGGCCGAGGCGTTAGAATAAAGCTCTCGCAGGAATCTGATAAGGGGTGGGTCAACGCCCAGCCTGTCCAAGATAGACCACAGCTTGGCATGGCTTACACAATCAAACGCCGCACTAAGGTCGACGTAGACCATAAATAAGTTGCCCCCTTTTACTCCAACGTACTTCCCAATTAGAAGTGAAAGGTTTAAAGCCTGCTCAACAGTGCCCAACCCCTCCCGGAATCCATACTGCAGGTCCGTTATGATGTTCTTTTCTGCCGCCCAATCCTGTAGACGATCCAGGATTAGGCGACCCGCAACCTTACCCAGCGAGTCCAGGAGGGAGATAGGCCTGTAGCAGGCAGGGTTATTTCTCTCACCTTTTTTAAAAATTGGGAGCAGTATGGAGGTGGACCAAGAGTCCAGTAGACCGTCTTTTGACGCTGCAGCAATTAGTTGGGTTATTAATGGGGACCATAAATCTATGTTTAGAAGGAAGATATCTAATGGTGCACCATCGGGACCAGGGGCCTTTCCACATTTAGAGGCTGATAGTGCTCTTTTAACCTCTCCGAGGGAGAAGTTCAAATCAATTGGGTACACCCCTTTATCGTGGATCCCAAGCACTTGGTTAGGAGTTACAGCACGGTCCGTTGGAATGTCGCTAAAGATTTTAGAAAAGTGTGCCACCCATTCATGTGAGGGTACAGCGACATCCAAGTGCTGATGCGAATTACCCTCGCTTAGAAAGGGAGATTTTACTATTTTCCAAAATTGGGAGCTGTCGTTACTGGTACAACTCTCGTGTAGTTGAGCCCAAAGGTCATTTTTATGGTCTCTCTTACAGCTTAGTTGGGCCTGCTTGTAATTAGATCTTAACAGAACTATTTTTGTTTGGTCTCTTACTGGGTTGTGAATCTCCTTTTTTAGGGCATTTAAAGCTTTTCGACATGCCGTATTAAACCAGCCTGGTTCAGTGTGACAGCCTATTTTGCGAGTGCGTGAAAGGACCTTCTGTATAATTTTCAGAATTTCTCCAAAGCTGGAAATGATGTCCGATGGGGAGGATGACTCGTTCAAACATATATTTATCCAGGGTAGAGCTTTAGAGATCACTGAACCAGATGTTTCTAGTGGGTCTATCCTTGACCATTTCACTGAATAGCCGTTAGTTTTTGCCATGGACAATGATTTTTGAGTTAATAAGCTATTTTTTATAAGGTTTGACGCCCTCGTAGGCAGCTTTAGCTCTATTGTAGTGGGGAAATGATCACCTGAAATTTCTGTTCCTGTATTAAACTTAATAACAGTACCCTTTAAAGAACTTGAACAAAGTATAAAATCTATGGTGCTAAAACAACCCCTGCCGTGAAAGGTAGACCTAAATTCCACAGGAGGGTCGGTGAGTTCATTGGCATATATCAATTCCAGTGACATTATAATAACATTAAGAGAATCACCCACTAAGGAGTGCGTAAAATGTGACAAAGGGCATTCATTTTCGTCAAGGAGGCCACAATCAGAATTCTTGTGACGAGAACACAGTTGTACATTAAAATCCCCTCCCCAGATTACATTCCAAGTGGCTGATGCATACTTTGCTCTTTGTTCGTCTATACAGTGTGAGATTTCAGAGACTATTCTTATGCACTCTGTCGGTGGAAGATTATTATAAAAATTAATCAAACTATATGTTGTACCATTTTTAAAAATGATCAATAGAATTTGGTAACAGGGAGTGTTGCACAGGAGGGAAATATTCGTTACTTCTAACTTATTGGATATATATACGACAAGACCCCCCTTGGGTCTGCCATGTGTAGAAGGACTAGCGGAAGAATGGAACGTTAAATACCCTTGAATGTGTAGTGGATCGGTAGTCCAGGTCTCTTGAAAACACATTATCTCGTGGGAAGTGACGAAAGACAACCATGATGCCGATAGCATTCTGGGTCGCAAGCCAGCCACGTTCCAGAATAATATGGGCAAAGTGGGTATCAGTGTTGTACCAATCATGGACGGTGGGCCAGTCATGGACGATGCCCCACCATTTTGAGACAGGTTTTGTCGTATTGCTGGGAGGTCAGGATTAGGAGATGGCAACGAACTTTCTTGATTGTTGTCACTTAAGTTAATAGGATGAAGCTGACAACTGGCATGATTAAAGATGTGAATATCCAGTGGATCTGTGGACGTGTCCAGTATTAGAGAGGGCGTTATTGTAGTTGGCAAATGAATCGGTGCGAATGTCAGTGCAGAAGAATCAGTTTGTGTGGGAGGGGAAGGGCCTGGGGTGGTGGAGTTCCCACCAGACAGATCAGTTACTGTTGGTGGTCAGTCCACCATCTCCAAACAGTCGTACCTATTGTACGTGGGAACGCCCCTCCAGTCCGACAGGGGCATGGGGTTTCTACCTCCTTGGCCCTGCCAGTTTAACCGATCTGAATTTCTAATCCTAGTCCCCACCTGAGTCCAATTCCACTCCAAAGATGATGCAGGATATTGGGCGGGAGGGTAGAAGAAAGCTAGCCTTTTAGTTCCTATGCCATCAGGTGATGTTTGTTCATCCCTTGGACAAATGTACTCAGCAGTTTGGGGGTCTTCAAAAGTTATTATAATGCAGTCGCCTTGGATGGTTTTTTGCTCCTTCCCTATCCAGGGGACTCTACGAACTGAAATAATGTTGTTATTAGAGAATGGAGGAAATGGTCGATTTATCGTTAACCAATGGAGTACCTTATTTTTTAAAGACCATCCAGGTTCCTCAGAGTTGATATGCAACGTAGGAACCCCGGTCATAATGACTACATATGGTGTTGCTTCTGGAGGAAGGTGAACAGGGCGGAATGAGTTGTGTCTTGTATTATAAGCCGCGTTCTTGGTGGCTGGTGGATTAGCTGAGTGGCGTGTAGTTGACACGGTAGGATGGTTTGTCGATTGAGCTGGCGGCCCAGGCTGAGAGGAAATGATAGCTTTTTTATTTACAGCATGATTAGCAGAATTGGCAGGTGTTTGCTGTGATTTACTTGCAATTGTATGGGCAGGAGTGTGAGTAGAAGAGTGATGAGCTACCACTGTGGTAGTTACCGCTTTAGGGATTTGTCGAATTTGTTGGGGTAGAGGGGCCCCTGGGTTCGTCGAGTTTGATTTTGATTTAGGCTGTTGGGGTACGAGAACAGCAGGGGTAGGAGATGTGGATTTCTTTGATTTTATATCAGATGACAAAGTTGCTAGTAGCTTTTCAATCTTGGATAATGCCAATTTAACAGGTTTAAGATGATTTTTGATTATTGCCTCGAGTGAAGCTAGGATATGGGGATCTTGCTCCGGGAGAACCCGCCCATTACCTATATTACCGCTTGAAGCAGTAATAAGATGGTCGGAAGGAGGATTAATTATTTCCGACGTTATTAAGGTGGTAGACTGATGACAGATTTCAGGTTGGATTAGGGGTTGAACTAATGTAGGAGAATCATCGTTCAGTTGAAACGGAGGGGGCTGTTGTGAACCATTGGTAATTAATATAGGATTTTTAAGATCTTTTTTACCCTGTCTCTTTTTCGGTATGGCACCTTCACGCTGTCCCCTTTCCGTGGGGGATTGAGGGATCTCCTCCGTGTTGGAAAAAAGGATGGGAGTTCTCTCAATCGAGCGGGAGGAATGGGGTGAAGGGAGTTGGGATACTTGCGTAATAGACAGGTCTATGGATACTGATAGATCCACTATTCCTGGGACTGACGGGGTTTCATGATGTAAATCAGGCAGTGGGAGGCGTTGCGGGGTTACAGCAGCAGCCAATAGGCCTAGTGACGAACGCCTTGCTGCTGCTAAATCTTGAGAGACCCTTCTCTCTAGCAATAGAACACCCTGGTTAATGGCGTCATTAGCCTTTGCAATAAATTGGTCTATTGGACCTACAATCTGCGCAACATGTGCGGCTTTGCTGTTTCGTGTTATTCTGGGTGACATGTTGATAATATACACAGTAATGAATTACACAGCAGATATAATGAGAGCAGTCCGACAGACAAACGTCAAGATACAAATGATATAGGTAGCAGATATTTCTTTCTGGGGCACTCTAGGACGTTGATTAATAAGGTGGCCCAGTCCAGTCTTACCAGGCTGTAACGGGCCCGCCCTTGGCCCGGGCTTCGCCCCGCGCTGCGTCCCGCGCTGCGGGAGGGACTGAGCTAGTTTATATGTTGTGCTGCGATGAGGGGGCGGGGCCGCCGGGGGAAGAGGCACCAGCTGTGGAAGCCAGAGGCTGCTGGTCCTCGCAGTCCCCCGGTGTGGTCCGCAGTAGTTGGATGGACAGCCTAGGTCTAGCGCACGCTGGGAGCGTGCAGTGTTACCGCCGAGTGCGGAACTGCTCCCACCAGCAGCGCGACCTGGATATAGAGCCCCCTTTCGATTTCTGGATCCTCCGTAGGCAAATTAGCAGCTTCCTCGATAGACCATACAGCAAAGCAAAGAAGATGAGCGGCACCCGCGGAGCGGGTGTCGCGAAAGGTATGTAGTCGGTGGTGAGGGGGCGGGGCCGCCGGGGGAAGAGGCACCAGCTGTGGAAGCCAGAGGCTGCTGGTCCTCGCAGTCCCCCGGTGTGGTCCGCAGTAGTTGGATGGACAGCCTAGGTCTAGCGCACGCTGGGAGCGTGCAGTGTTACCGCCGAGTGCGGAACTGCTCCCACCAGCAGCGCGACCTGGATATAGAGCCCCCTTTCGATTTCTGGATCCTCCGTAGGCAAATTAGCAGCTTCCTCGATAGACCATACAGCAAAGCAAAGAAGATGAGCGGCACCCGCGGAGCGGGTGTCGCGAAAGGTATGTAGTCGGTGGTGAGGGGGCGGGGCCGCCGGGGGAAGAGGCACCAGCTGTGGAAGCCAGAGGCTGCTGGTCCTCGCAGTCCCCCGGTGTGGTCCGCAGTAGTTGGATGGACAGCCTAGGTCTAGCGCACGCTGGGAGCGTGCAGTGTTACCGCCGAGTGCGGAACTGCTCCCACCAGCAGCGCGACCTGGATATAGAGCCCCCTTTCGATTTCTGGATCCTCCGTAGGCAAATTAGCAGCTTCCTCGATAGACCATACAGCAAAGCAAAGAAGATGAGCGGCACCCGCGGAGCGGGTGTCGCGAAAGGTATGTAGTCGGTGGTGAGGGGGCGGGGCCGCCGGGGGAAGAGGCACCAGCTGTGGAAGCCAGAGGCTGCTGGTCCTCGCAGTCCCCCGGTGTGGTCCGCAGTAGTTGGATGGACAGCCTAGGTCTAGCGCACGCTGGGAGCGTGCAGTGTTACCGCCGAGTGCGGAACTGCTCCCACCAGCAGCGCGACCTGGATATAGAGCCCCCTTTCGATTTCTGGATCCTCCATAGGCAAATTAGCAGCTTCCTCGATAGACCATACAGCAAAGCAAAGAAGATGTTTTGATCTCAGACCAAAATGTATATTTAACTGAGAAAAAAGTCTAACTATACTACTCAGAAATTCCCTTTGTGAATACCGAAAGTCGTAAAGTTAGACTTTCGTTTCAGTTTACCTTTTAGAATCGGGCCGTTAATTTTTAATTCATTACCTAGGCAGTAAAATGTGAAAGCTTTCAACTGTTTCTGTAAGCGTAATGGAGTATGAGTCAATAGGATTGTATAATCTATTTTTATTTTATTTCATTAATTGGTATAGCTTCCAACTCACGCTTGAAAGACTATATTGGTGCTGAGCTGCTCAAACAGATAGGCACTTTCTAAAATAAGCTCGTTTTTAACATCTTCTTTAAAATAAATAAATAAGGGCAAGAGGAAGTATGTTCCAATGATATGCTGTCAGATATGAAAAAGACCTACCCCCAAATTTGTTGGTACAAATTAGTGGAATTTGCAAGAGGGCTTTGTAAGAGGACCTCAGTTGTCTGGGGGGCTGATAGTAACTAATTCACAAAAGCAGATAGGCTATGCATTCCTTATGGTGTGACTTGTGGATCAGACAGCAAAGTTTAAAAACGGTCTGCTTTCTAATAGGAAGCCAAATTAATTTTGTGAAGAATAGGAACAGAAGACAACTATGCAGGTAGAGTACAGATCAGCCAGGTCGCTATGTTCTGCACAACCTGCAATTTTGTCAGCAAGGTTTCACATGCAGCTCCCAATAAGGCATTCCTGTAGTCCAAGCAACTAATTATAAGAGCCTGAACAAGTGATTTATTTTGAGGTGTCCGGAAGCTAGGAAAACACTTTTTTAGGATCCTTATTGTATCAAAACAGGTGCTACACGTAGCATTAGCTTGTTATTTCATGCTTAATGTTTGATCTAACTTTATTTAAAGGTTTTTCACCACCAGCTTAGGAAGAGGGGCAGGACCTTGTTTGGTGGGTCACCAGTTAGTCAAACATAGCTTGTGTTTGTTTGCCAAATAGCATGTCCTTGATTTTCTCGATGTTAAGTTGGAGACAGTTAGTCATCCAAACTACACTTCCCCTCATACACCCTGCAAATTGAGCGTTTACTTAGTCTGAGTTGGGTCCAAAATAGATGAGAAGTTGAGTATCATCTGTATATGGCAAGATCTGTACGCCTCTTGATATAAAAATTTGTGCCAGAGGTGCTACATTGATATTAAATAATGTTAAACTCAGGGAAGAATGCTGGGGAACCCCTTTGTTATTATGCATCTTTCTCAATGTGAAAAGAGAGAGACAGACATTGTGGGTACAGTTATCCAGGAAGTAATAAGCCAATGTAGTGCTCTGCCATGAAAACAAGCTTTATATAGCCTGTGAATTAGGATGGAGTGGGAGACAGAGTCAAAAGCCTCAGACAGATCCAATAGCACTAATATGATTGGGATTCCTGCATTCAATGAGAGTCTGATGTTATCAGTAACTGCCAACAATGTGATGAAGGTAATTTGAAGCTCCCTAAAATATAATTGCAAGGAGTCCAAGATGTTATGCTCTTTATAAAAATTAGCACATGGTATTGCTGGAATTCATTTCCCTTTTATTTTGGTGGGAAATTTTCACTAGGACATAAATTTACCTAAATATCTGATATTTATAAGGAGAAAAGCGACTGCGCCAATATAGAAACTTGGCACAGCCCTTTTAAGGGTAAGAATTTTCTCTGTTAAGGCTCTGTTGCTTCCCATTTCTATTTGAGTCCAAGAACCATCATCTAGTTGTACAACCTTAGTAGGTGTATCCAATATTTTGCTCTATTGATCATATAAAAAGCAGTAGATTAGTCTATATATGCTACATTGATGGATTCACTTCTTTTTATGACACAGTCTTCCACTATCAATTTGATTGCAAAGCACCCATTAACAGTTGAATGGTTCTTTCCAAAGCCCAGCTGGACTTTCTGGTGGATGTATTCTTTCTCTACCCATGCTACTAAGGCCTCTAGTAGATATTTTGTGTAGATTTTACTTGGAATGTCCAGTAGGGTTATCGTTCTATAAGTATTAGCCATTTCTTGAAAATCTTTTTAAAAGTGTGGACATTGTCTACTTCCCTGCCAGACATCCGGTATCCTATTCAAGTGAACTATATTAGCCATTAGAGAGGTTTGAACTTCTGCCCAAAATTCAGGTTACAGTTTTAATATATCTGCTGACAATCCATCTGGGGCTTGGGCAACAGTTCTTTATTATAGCTGTCACCTCCTTTTATTGAGGGTATTACATTCTTCTCACCCCTACTTATATTAGTGATACCCTGGCTGTTAGCTAAGAATTCCTGCAATTTGTTTTTGTTGTAACTTTTTTCCCTAACACCATAACGATTCATAATATGCTTAACCCACTGTTCTTCATCTACTAAACAGTCCAAAGCTTGGTGTTATAGCCCATAGTGCTTTACCAAATACTTTTCAAAAGATATTGACTCTTCAACGGCTGAGAGCAAAATAACTTCCATTTGTAAAGTCCCCTCCCATTTCCAATTGATCTTTCTTGTTTCCTTTCTGAAGTCTCTCCCACAGGAAAATGAAGTCAGCTAAAAAGTTGTAAAATGTAAACCTATAAAGGAGAACCAATGTGGTTCCAAGAGAGGCTTACTACATGTTGTTGCAACAACATTTATTTAAGATATCCATAAGTTCCCCCTCTCCTCCATTTCTGCTTGGAATTCAACATGCAGACAGGGTTGGAGATTTTAATATTAAAATCCTCAAACAGCAATATAGTGTACTGTGGATATTTTATATTTATCTTATCGAGGAGGAGTGTCACACGTTGGACTTGCTTATCATGATGCTTATTCAGTGGGAAAGATGTATTTATAACAATACAATCATTAGCTGTAGTAGTCTCAAAAGGCATCTTCTGATTAACCATTGTTATTAGGACTGTTGCAACCGTCTTTGAAATAATTTCAAATCCAGTTTGGCCATATATCCCACTTTGTGAATATTAATGTTAGAAGACCATCCAATTCCCTACTATATTTCCCTTTTAAAGCATTGACATTACAAGCAATACAATCATTACTCGTGAAATCATTTGACTTCCAAGTTTACTGTGCCGTAACAACAGCAATATCCAATTCCGTCAATTTTTGAACAAGTGACTGTCTGTTCCTTCTGAACCCTGCAATATACATCATAACAATTCATCATTAACTTTTCCAAGGTAGAAATGAAGGGACAGATTTATTATATTTTTTAGGTGTTGCAAACGGGATATCTGCCCATTTGCGACCGCTAAAAAGTGTTGTAGCATGTACAAAGCCTATTTGGCGACTTGGTAACCTGTTACCGACTTGTAAAATAGGTTTTGTTATTTACTATTAGGAAGAAGCTTGCCAAGGGTGTCCCAACCTAATAGCGAGTCGCAGTGGGGTGTACGGTTGTTTTCTGACTACAAATGCAGTAAAAAAAGTAGCATTTACTATCCAATTTCAAACTGGTGGTAAACCAAACGGAAATAGGAAGAGGTGCCCACGGGACTCCTTTTGCTTTGTGATTGCCAGTGAAAATGTTTTTTTAAGAGCAGGCAGTGTTCCCAAGACCAAAATAAAAGTTAAACGTTTTTTTTTTCTTTTTTAAGTGCATCCCATTTTACTTTAAGGAAAACAGGCTGCATTTAAAAACAACTGCTTTATTGAAAAAGGACTCACAGAAATGGTGGTCTGCTGACCCCAACAGGCCACCATCCCTGTGATTGATGGCCATTCCCAATGGGTCACAAAATGCAACATGCCTCGTCAATATTATTGGGGCAGGTTATTTGCCACCTCTTTGGAAATCTCAAACAGTGTCTCAGACACTTTGTGCATCAGTGTTTGCGACTCACAAACAGTGAGGGTAGTACATCAGGCCTGTTGAAGGGATCTGGCTTTCTGAGATTATAGCTGTTGCTATCTAAGTCCAGTCATCAATTTTCAGCGTGGCACTTTCATTGCAATTTCTATACGTTAGTCTTCCCAGATCGGTTTTTGTTATCACAATTTGCTCACTTTTCCAGAAAGTCATGTTACTCACCAGTGTAGTAACTGCCCATACCTAACTGATTAGAGTGTTCTAGATCTTCTTCTACCTCTGGCTTCCTTTTAAATTGGAGTTAGGAGTTAACATTTTCATTATTTTCACAGACCTCGTAACCAGATTGTTGTACATCATCCAAGCAACTTAAGACTATTTCTGCAACTAGTATCAAATGATAGTGTGTCACTGCAGTTTGGTTTTTACACCCATGAATATTTTGTTTAACCCTTTCGATGCTGATGACGAGCTCAGCTTGTCATGATGCACGGTTGAGCTGTGCTGATGACGAGCTGAGCTCGTCATGAATAATGTAAGATATGAATATCCAGCACAGGACGGGAAAACTGCTAGCAGCCAAGGTGTTAAACAATGTTACCAAGGAAATATGTTTGGGTGTTATTTTGATAACTTTGGAAGAAAGCTAATAACCTTCTACATCCTTGATCGATTTAAAATATATTCCCATTCTCCATCCAAGAATATATCCACCAGCATCGTTATTGTATTATCAATTTCTTGTTTATCACGGTTCTTCATTTTTCCTACTTATTCAAGTAAACCATTGCCTTGGCATCTAGGTTTGTCTTCTGCTGGAGCTCATCTGCTATGATATTTGAGTTACAGACTTAAGCAAGGATTTAAGGATGACCCAAGTACTAAGAGGTTTATTTTATGGCTTGGGTGGAGATTCATTAAATGTTGCTAAATGTACTCAGTTTTTTATGTGGTAGAACTTAAAAGTTATTTTACTCTTGCCTTCCTATTAACCCATTCTCTGCTAAGTAATGGCTTGTAGCCATACTCACAAACAGTGGCCATGTGCCAAAATCCTCAGACATTCACACCAGAAATGTTTCTATTTTTCTAGCCTTGGAAGATGGGGAAGAATTTCCAGAGCATTCTGAGGCATTTTTTTTCAATGTAATGACAATCGGTTAGCATGGGCACTGACGTCATTACATTGAAAGTGAAAGGGAAATAAGCCGATCAACTCATTTCACTTTCACTGCTTTAGTGCTAGAAAGCACATACTACTATTTATGACATATTTTGTCAATTTTCCGCCCCTTCTGGGAGCAGATCGCCCATAATGTTTGGCAAAACTACTAGCCAGCATGGATACATTATTTTAGATTTCAGGGATTGGCCTCATGGGCAAGAGTTGATCTCTAATACTGGGGCATCATTTTGGCTGGATTCTGCCCCCTGGGAAAGATTGGCTATATTTTTAGGCTGAATTTCCTCAAGGGGGGAAAACCCGCTAGACATCTGGGATAAGTTAATTTAAATGTTGGGGGACAGCCTCTTGGGCAAAGGTCACTCCCCATTTTTGAGGCATCATTTTGGCTGATTTTTCCCCCCGGGGGTATATCTGCAATATTTTTAGGTGAACCTGCCCCTTGTGTAGGCAGAAAACCACTAGACACCAGGAAATAGATTTCTGTGTGTGTGTAAACTGGAGTATGGCAGATGGTCTGCAGGTACTGGTGCTTGGCTAGCAGTGTGTATAGACGGGTGCTTGGCTAGTGGTATGTGTAGACTGGCACTTGACCAGTGGTGTTTGTGGACTGGCGCTTGGCTGGTGGTGTGCATAGACTAGTATTTGGCTAGTGGTATGAGTATCTGGTGATGCTTATAAACTGGCATTTGGCTCCCAGAGTGTGTATTGTGACCAGCAACAAGTCATTACATCCCTACTGCCACTGAAACTCCAGTCTATTAATTCCATTTACTTCAAGGCAATATGATTGTTGTGTCTGAACTGCATCTGGCTAGTGGTGTATGTCACTTGGCAGTGTGATGGTGACTGGTAGGCAGTATGTGTATTGACTTTCTTGAGTGTTGTAAAGTAGTCTGAGGTTTGATTGTATGGTGAAGTGATTAGTGTGTTAGTCCTCTTGGTGTATGATAGCGATGGACCCTTGAATGGTGTGAATGTAAGTGTTGTATTGTGTTGATCCCGCACCTAGCAGTGTGAATGTTTTGTTGTGTCTGACACATGAAAGGCGTGTAAATAGACTGTAAATCGGTTGGAGCCTTAACAAGGCTTTATAGCTCATGAGCTGTAAGTCAGTGGATCTCTATTCTGATGTTAATTTTTTTAATGAATTTTGTTGAATTTAGGTGATGAACTCCTTGGTGAATAATGTTTTTTTTCGAACCATTTAGAAACCCTCATGCCAAATCCAACCAGTATGTCAGTTTCAAGATTTCTGCCACAGCTCACCTCTCTTTACTCTCACAATATACTGGCATGACTCACATCATTGCTCCCAACACTTATGAATGAAAAAGAGAACATTTTGTACCCTGACTTTTGACCATATTACATGCTATTGGTAATAGCTAGTTGAAGCTGGTGTTCCCTGGTTTGTTGAAAATGATTAATATCTTTAACACATATTTTACCATGCATATGCAACATCAGGTTTCAGGTGCCACGGAAACATCCAGAAAATCCACCAAAATAAGCAACAAGCAACTGGCAAAGAGGGCCTCAACGTGAATCTTCCGGAAGACAGCCCTCATCAAATGAATTCCCTGCACCTGTTCCTTGCTATAAGCATATAGAATGTGACCTTTGTGAACATTCTAAAACACCTTCGAGAAGACAGCCTCATCAAATTAATCATCTGCATCTGTTACTTGCTATAATAAATTAAAACGCAACCTTTGTGAACATGCTGAAGCACCTTCTAGAAGGAAGCCTCATCAAGGTAATTATCTGCACCTGTTCCTTGTTCCAAACAATTAGAATGTGACCTTTATGACCATTCTAAAGTAGTATTATTGAAAGACTGTACAACACTCCTCCTCTTAGCTTAGCCTCCTTGTTTGCCAATTATCTGTTTTCCGGATTCTAGGACTCAGTCTTGCCAGCTCTTGCTTCGACCTCACCACAAATAATGCCCTGCATTAGTCTTGCACCTGGAGGAAAAAAAGAGACTCATTAACAAACTTGATTTTACTAAACGCTGAGCTCAGTCACAACACCATCCTGCAAACAAAAGCAACAAGTGGTTTTGTTCAAATTGTGCATACTGTCGGCAGGGCTCTGCCAGAGAGGACTTAGGTGAAGCAACCCCGTCCAAATATGCTTGTGGGTTTGATGCTGGAATCATACTCAATACAGTTTTTAAAGTTTTGTTAAGGAAGTCCCAACAGAAATTCTAAATGAAAACAAACAAAAACAAAACTAAAGGTTGGTTGTAATTTGAAAAGATGTTGGAGGTGGAGATAGTTTGTGAGACCTCTTGTAAGGCTACAGGGGGTTCTGGCTACCCCATAGTAAGGGTTTGATATGTAATGGTGCAATTCTGCAGTTTGCTAGTGGACCGAGTTATTCTGGAGGGTTAAAACAAAGCAATGCTAGGGGCCTCACCCAACCCTATTGGGATACATATAAAAGATTGCTCAAAGTCAGTACAGTATCCTCGGAGAGTTTGGTGCGCATTTAATTATCCTGAAGAAGTAGTGGTGCCAACAAGGCAATGTTGAATGTGCCAGAAACACACAAACGTTCATTAGCTGAGGTCTCGGACCACAGTACAGAGGCTCGGGAACACCGCCCTCCACAATAGCCAATTCCCCTTCATGCCACCCAGCTTCTTGGATAGCTAGGGGCCAAGCTAAGGAACCAAGCAGCTAGAACTGGGTTTGCCTCAATGTCCCGAGCCCCTCCCCACAATAAGGAAGTAAATTGAGAAGTGAAGACTTCCGCCAATTATCCACCTACAGCCCAGTGCCTTTGCTTCTCCTAGCAGCTGGCAACCAAAATGCGTTAACCAATTTGACAAGTGGACTCTCTTCAAGACATTCTTAGAGTAAAAAGGGATAAGTCTTGCCCCCCAAAAATAGCATTAATATCAACATGGCAGGTACAACGTTTATGATTTCTTCCTCTTCAGAGCTTTCCTCAACCAACTTCTCCAATAGGTGCTTGTGGATGATAATATTGACTTTAAAAATCGCAGTAAAACACCAAAACCAAGGCTCACCAGGAACCCACGAGCCCACTAACACAAAAAATACAGTTGCCACTTACCAGCACAGCTGAATAAGGAGTGGAGAAGCAAGGAGATAAACTGAGGGTCATGTTTAACACTCATTCATGAAGTGCAGCGGCCACAAATGCTGCGCTGCATGAAATGGAAAAAGGAGGAGAGCTCCATATTTACAGAAATATAGCACTCTCCTCCCCATTCCCTATCGCCTGCGCTGAAATCAGCTGCCATTCTCAACAGAGACACCTTTACACCATAGTGCGAGTTTGTCTCTTTGAGTGTATCATAGGTTTTGTACTGGAAGGATAACATTCGAGTACAAAATACCATGCTTAGATTAACTTTAAACCTTTTCCCTCTTTGCGAGTGTGCTTTAAAGTGCAGCACACGTACAAAGTTAGAAAAGGAAGGATAAATGACAGCATTTCTCCATGGTTGCACCTACTTCAAAAGGTCACAGTTTTCTGACACAAAACCCTGTCTGGTACATTTAACAAATAGGGTTCAGCATCAGAAACTATGGGTTGTACTTCCTCTTGGAGCTAGGTAATTTAAATCAAAGCTGCACGCTGTCTCGTGTTACTTTCACGTTATTTTCAGCACTGAACAAGTTTAGCGCTGGAAAGCAAATCGGGGAAAAAGATACAACACGGTGTAAAATCTTAGTAAATCCCCCATAAGAGTCCATCAGCCACTCCTCCATGTGAGCTTACTGAGAGGCAGTGCGAGTGATGATTAACAGGGAGGAGCAAGAAGCAGGAAGCTTTCTCAGAGGGCTCAGTGTATAAGCCTCCTGCCCTCCAGTGCAGGCGCACCTTCAATGACCTCAAGGTGGGGAGAGGTGAAGACACAAGCTGCAGAGTCACCAGGGCCAGCCACTTCCGCATGCGGAGCCTTCAACCTTGCACCTGAATTCTAACATTCAATGTACGCCTTTCGCTGTTCCAGCATTGCGTCACATCAGATCTACAACAGTTTGTCAGCCTGCTCCCAGCCTGCTTCAGAAAGCCATGTGCCCACTCTCACACTCGCCAATCTCTCAGAACGCTGCGCTGAAGAGGGTATCTCCTCCCCTTCCTGTCATGAAGCAATGCAGCATTTATCCGGGTAAACACATTTCCTGAATGTAGAGATCTCCATCACAAGACCAGAGAACTCTGCATCCCTATATCATATTCAGGGGAGAGAAGTGGGTGTTCCAAGGTGTGGTTTACCTCAAAGGTTTGGGAACGTCCACAAACTCATATGTTTGTGCGCATTCTCAAACTCTCATCCAGCTTTTTTAAGCCAAGGAATTGGTCCATCCCAGCCCTGGAATATTCCCCATTTCAGAGTGGGCAGGGGAATAGATCATCTTCTCAATTGCTAGGGTGTAGGTGGGAGGGCTTTTTGCACAGGCCATTCTAATCTCAATATGCAGAGTTTTTTTATGCAATTTAGAATTCTGTACAGTTGCAATAGGAGGCCTCAAAAGAAAATTGCATGACCTCATCATGACCTCTCCAGGAATAGTCAGGTGGAGGCTTATTTATAGCTCCCCTGCCCCTCCCCCGGGCTGTTCATCTTTTTTGCAGAGAAGTGTAATTTCATTAACAAAAATACTCTGGGCATGTGTTTTTAAACTACAACTTGCAGCTGAGCAAAATTTCTTGTAGATACATTGTTCTGATAAAAGAAATATTTCCGTGAAAAAGTGAAGCAGAATGAGCCTGAGAAGCATGAGTATGTACTGTCTTGAAAATGATACAAATCTGATAGGAAATAGAAGTAAAAGAGAAGGGCGTGAGGTTATTCATTTTCTTTCTAAGCAACCAACTTTAGTTTTAAAAATTCAAACTATTTGCTTTTCCAATGAAGTCAGACCTATACATCATTCTCTTGCGTTCTATAAAGCATTGATATTGCCTCTGGATGTTATTGACTTCCATTTGAAGTCTATTAATATGCATGCAGTTGTTTGTCACATCATTTGTTTCTCTTGGTAATTGAGAGAGCTTTTTTCAAATTCAATAGCATTTTACAGAGAACAGGGCTGTAGAACCAGATGCATTTATCCCTTCTGCTTTGAGTTTGCTATGACTGAATGCCATGCCTACAACAACAATCCTTTAGGTATCACCACTGCTTATGTAATATTTAGCTTTTTGGGGCATGAAATGTGAGACTTATTCAAACAGCTTGACTTCTCGTAAAATGTCAAATACATTCACTTTAAAAAATCTGCCGCCTATTATAGATAGTATTGGAAAAACAACAATTTAAGCAAAATCCACAATAGTATTCTTCAGAAAAAAATCCTCAATAATACTAATAGTTTATTAGAGGAAAAACTCTTACAGGTACATGCATCATTGTTGGCTTTTGCGATTTCTTAATTTCGATTTTTAAGGAATCGCAATTAAGAAATCGCAAAAGCCTATGCATGAAGAAATCGCAGAAAAAATTGCGATTTCTAAACATTCCTTAATTGCGACTCGCAAATTGCGAGTCATAATTAAGGAATACCTCCCCATTCATTCCTATCGGCCTAGAGGCCCATAGGAATGAATGGGAAGGCATACTCAATTTGCGATTCGCAATTAGCGAGTCGCAAATTGAGAATGCGATTTCAAGGGTGCAGGGGTGTCCAAAGGACACCCTGTTGCACCCCTGAAATTAATCTATGCACATATGTTGTGCACACATATGCCCTAAGGGCATGTGTGTGCACAACATGAAACCTTTAAAAATGCACATGGTAATTTGCTCCCCCTAATTGCGAAATCGCTATTTTTAAAACTTTCATGCATTGCATTTAAGGAATCGCAAAATGCGATTCCTTAAATGCAATCGCAATTTGAGAACTCGCAAATATTTGCGAATTCTTAAATTGCGAAGGCCTTCACCCTTGATGCATCCCAAAAGCTGATTTTGCGATCGCAAACGGCCGATTTTTGCGATTCGCACCGGTTGCGATCGCAAAAAGCTTTGATGCATGTGCCTGTTAGTAGATTCTCCTTCGGATTTATCACTTCATCAACCAGTTCAAGTATTGTCTGTTTGCAAATAGAAAAATATTTACCATGGATTGTACCTGAGAAATGGGGAACACATATGACTAGACTTAAAGCCTGGTGTGCAAATCCCTATCTACAATACAGGATGTACAATTTCTCAGTGACCAGGAAGCAAATTTGCTATGTAACCTATGTATAAAGGAGTCCAATCGCAAAGGATCCGATCGCAGCGGGTCAGAAAAATTACTTGCATAACGAACATTAATTGCGCTGTTTGGAATTTAGGACGACCTGCTATTGGCTAGAAATGCATGGCTGGTGATCCTTGCACTTGATTTCTCAGATTGGAAGCAGTTTTCGAATCATATAGTGTTGAATAAAAGGACCGGCATTATTGAACAAAACAGTGTTCCTATATGGGAAGATGGTGGAGGTGAAACTAGTGGTCCTATGCTGGTCCCTCAAGGTCTCCTGGCACAATTCGCTAAGGGACGCTGTCCGAGAGGGTCAGCTTCTTCAGTTCGTATCAGATACCACCCCAACTCAGATGTCTGTATCTGATCAATGATGGTGACTGCCGCAGTGGTTGCAAACAATTTTGTTAAGTTTTTAGCAAATTTCGATTATTGAGGGGATGGCCCTTTTATGCTCTCTCCTAATGCAAATCATATTAATTCACAGAACACCTTTACAATAAGGAAAGACTTTTCAGACTTGTCAACATTCCAAAATACCCCTTTGCAGTTGCAATCCTATGATTTCACAAATGACACTATTTGCAGCCTTAAACGTGGTTCTTCTATCTTGGCCCTTGAATAGTCAAAAGGCTGACCAAGGAGGAAGGTCAAGCTTTGGTTCACGACTGAAATGCTTATTCATAAATCTGGTGAATACACTTTGTGCACAAACACATTAAGCAACAATAGAGGAGGTTAGAGGAGAACTTAAAGGCCACCTAGGAGAAGAGTGGTCTTCATTTTAGGTTATATGATGCACATTCTATATTGAAATATCAAACCTTCATGTCCAGAATATTGACTACCACTATATTGTAAAGGTATGCTTTGATAAGTATAAATGTGCAAATTTACAGTCCTTAACTTCTCATGTATGTTCATTGATGATGCAGTTTGTAAATCGGGCCCTTTAAGTCCAAAAACAGTTGCAGTGGCCTTCTCAATTATTCAATGCAGGTTTTTCTTAAAATAATCAGATAATACTGGTAATGTAAGGTTTGGTTCTAGATAGAGGCTGGTCGAAGGTTCTGGCAGCTGAAATACTCGGATATATTAGCATATTTAGCAGCAGCACCACTTTTTGAAATGCGAAATGTGGATTCATTCACAAAAGCAGTTAGGTGTATAGAAAGTAATACTACAGGAGCACTCTTACTGTACATCAATCCAAGACAGCTAACCTCTTATAATAAAGGTACTGAGGGTGAAGTCTATCTGTTTCTTGCACATGAATATTTCTTCAATATTCTCCTTTTATTTCCATGTTAGATGTTTTGAGGCCAATTCACAAATGCATGTTAAGTATCCTAATAAGTACTACTGGAGTATCACTTTTGACACTACCAAATGCCTTTGTGAAAAGGCAACAGTATATATTTTTTTAGAGTAATGTAAAGGTGATACAATGTTTTCATTTGTCATATCAGATGATCTTTTATTGGCTTAATTTACTAAGCTCATGGTAGCAATTGTCAAAGAGCCAATCACATTGCTACACACAGACTCCAATTATATTATTATATTATATTATTATATTATAATCCAATTATTATTTAGGGAGGAGGATGTAGCCTTATGGCTAGAGTGGTCGACCTTGAAGCTGGGGAACCGGGTTCGAGTCTCAGCAGGGACGCTCAACATCCTGTGATTCTGGGCAAATCACTTAGGGCCAGATGTACAACAATCAAGTTTAGGGAGTCACGAAATTGCGACTCGCTAAACTTAATGTACAACAGTGTCTCAGACACTGTTTGTGATTCCCAATGGGGTTGCACATTGCAAGCCTCATGAATATTAATGAGGCTGTCGCAATTTGCGACCCCATTGGGAATGGCAAGCACTCCCAGGGATGGTGGCCTGCTGGGGTCTGCAGACCACGATGTCTGGTACTGCTTTTTAATAAAGCTGGTTTTCTTTTTTTAACAAGCAGCCCGTTTCCGTAAAAAGGAAAATGGGATGCATTTAAAAAAGAAAAATGAAACTTTTCAGTTTCATTTTTCAAGGGTAGGCACTGGTCACTGGGACCACTGTCTGCTCTTGAAAAATATTTATTTACCCATTTACAAAAGGGAAGGGGTCCCCTGGGGACCCCTTCCCATTTGCGAGTGGTTTAGCACCTACTTGAAGTATTTGGTAAGCTGCAAGGGTTTTGCTGCAGCAAATGGGGTTACAAAACAACAGCAAATGGCATGGTGACTCGCTATTAGGAAGGGGTGGCCCTTCCTAATAGCGAGAGTTGCAAATGCTGTTTTGCGAGTTAGTGACTAGCAAAATAACATTTGTACATGCCAGGAACCATTTTGCAGTCGCAAATAGGCCGATCTCCCATTTGCAGCCTCAAAAAAGGGTTGTACATCTGGCCCCTAATCTCCCCGTTCCTAACAAAAAATTGAATGTGTCCATCTGTAACAGAAATGGTGCTCATGTAAAGCGCTCTGATACCTTATATCTTCTGGTCGAGTTTGTGCTATATAAAACTCAAAAAAAATGTATAAAGTTACCTCAGCCAAAAAAGGACCGTACCAGAAGTGAATGTCCTCCAGAGTCCAGAAACATATGTGGTCAAGCCCTGGTATAGCAACACACTTCTATATATATCAATGGAGTAAACAAATACCTATGGAAATATATGGGAAAATAAAGCCACATTTAATAATCTCATCAATATCCAAGTTACTGACATTATTTTAAATTTGCTTAATGTTTTAGTTTTCTCATCTAGTATAAAGGTGATTGTTATTGTAAACTGTTTATAATATTTTCACGTAAACTCAATCAATCAACAATTTGTAAAATGCGGCTTATCACCCTTGAAGGTATCCACGTGCTGGAGGGAATCTGCTGCTGAAAGTTGTCAGTCAAACATCCAGGTTTATAGGCCATCTCTGAACTTCTGTAGGGTGAGTGTTGTCCAGAGGTGGAGTGGGAGGACATTCCAGGTCTTGTTGGCCAGGTAGGAGAATGTGCAGCTGCTGCTTCTGCTTCTGCTTTTGTGTAAGCAGGGCATGTGGATGAGGGAGAGGGAGGCAGAGCGTAGTTGTCTGCCGGGTTGGTAGAAGTTCATTCTGTGTTTGAGGTAAGCTGGCCCTTTGTTATGCAGGGCCTTGTAGGCGTGGGTCATCAGTTTGAACCACCACCTTTTTTGGACGGGGAGCCAGTGGAGGGCTCTGAGGTGGAGGTGATGTGGGCTCTTCTCGGGAGGTTGAGGATGAGCCTGGTGGCAGCATTTGGAATGGTTTAAACTCTGCTCAGTAGTTATGAGGTGATGCCCACATAGCGAGTAATTCAGTAGTCCAAGCAGATGGTGAAAAGGGGTTCTGTGACAGTTCATCTGGTGTTGATGGAGAGCCATTTGAATATTTTCTGGAGCATGCAGAGGGTGAGGAAGCAGGATGAGGAGTCAGTGTTTATCCGCTTCTTCATGGTGAGTTTGTTGTTGAGGTCGATACCGAGGTTTCTGACTTGGTCTATGAGAGTGGGCGAGAGATGGACACCAGGAGACATCCCAAGGGGTGGTGCTGCTCCTGAAAATAAGTACCTTTGTTTTGTCAGTGTTGAGTTTGAGGCATTTGTTTTGCGTCCAGCTGGCTACGCTGGTCATGCAGCTGTAGAAATTGGTTTTGTTGTTAGAGGGGCTTGAGAATAGGAAAAGGATGAGCCAAGTGTTATGAGTGAATAGTATGATAGTGAGAAAATAAAATGGTGTTTATTATTTGAACCGGGGCATTTTCCTATTTTAAAATTTTCCCTTAGAAGTAAATGTTGGAGATTTATAAATCAAGTATTACAAAACTGGTAAAGAAAGGAGTAATTGTTCTCAGCTCTGCCACCTATCTCCAGTTAAAGTGCATTTAAATGACAATCGCTGTCAGGCTGACCTCATAAGAAATTAATTTGCACACTAAGCAACTTTTGATACATTGAATTTGAGGAGGAGAAGCAATGGGGTTTATAGGCAAAGGATCAACATCTTTCTATGGAGGGATTCATTGCCAGATACTGCTTCTAACCTGATATGATCCTGGACATGGTAGTTGACTGGGAGTAGAAGATTGATGCACCTACAGCCCACTCCCAGGCTATACCAACCTATGTCAAACTACTGGCTACAACTCATTTCATGGCCGCTGGATCTTTCCAGAGTGTCTCCCGTGACAATCTTGGCATCCCATAGGCAAGCTACTCTTGGTGCTTGCATCAGGTTCTGAGATGCATCAACAGAAGAGTACACCAGTTTATTGCCATGCCTAAATTGGTGGCAGAAAGGCAAAGGGTTGAAAGGGAATTTTCTGCATTTGGCCACTTCCCTCATGCACTGGGTGATGTTGACTGCACCCAAATTGCCTTCTTGCCACTTCACTACACAGCATACTTTTTCCCATAAGACACAGCTGGTACTCCATCAAAGTGGAGGCTGCCTGCAATTCCAGAAGCTGCTTTACTGACGCCTACACTGCTTTACCTGGAAGTGCACACAATAGTTATCTTTTTTGACAAACACCTCTTGTAAGTAATTTGGTTCTTGGGGATACTGATGACATGTGGATTATTGATAGGTACCAACATCACATACTGAGGCTATATGCACTTGTGGGGGGGGGTCACACCTCAAACATATTCAAAAATGCCTACAACACAATGAACATTCATTACCCTGACACAAACACACACACACACTGCAATGTATTTAAATCAGAATAGATGCTTTTCCCCCAAAAAAATCACTTTTCTTTGTTGCAGGTAATGCAGTGTGTGCTCTCTCTCCCAATCTCTTCACATCATACCGAAGTCCAACTACAGTATCTCAACAGAGGAACAATAGGTCGCACACATGTACACAAACCACGTTTGGACTCCTCAAATCTAGATTCATATAACTTAACCATACAGGGGGTGCTAGTATACTCCTCAAATATTGTGAGCAAGTTTGCTGTAGCCTGTTGCGTGTTGCACAACATCGTCATGTAAAGGGCTTATATATAGATCTTGACCCTGATCTATACTTACATTCAGGTACCTGGGGTGGAGTTCAGAATAGAGGTCAAGGTATGATGTGAATCAGATGGTTTTCTCATTTTTCTCTTGAGCTGCGAGTTAGATTTCTACACGTATTTGGTTGGAGAGATTCTTGTCAATGATGAAGGACAGATGACTAACACAGTGTCCATATATATCAACTTGAGACAACACTGTTCGCTAAACATAATGTTGTTGACTAACATGCTAGGCAAAAGTGTAATTTCTGGTTTAAAATTAGGTGACTGTTTTTTTCACAAACATCCTAACACATCATTCACAACATGACATCACACAATCTCACATCCTACACTCATGTTTTTGGGCAAGCATACTAAAATCATTACTTAGCACACATATACTCAGTACACAAAGTGTTTACAAATATAGATACATGGGGAGTATCACTTTACTTTCTACATGCGTAGCCTCTGCTCCAAGTGCAGAGTCTCCCCTAGCATGTAGGGCAGAGACTCTGCACTTGGGGTGGACATCTTGGCCTACCATAACAAGCAGGAAAAGACATACAGGAAGACAAATCAGTCATTTCATTTCCATTATGAGCTATTTTCTCTTCACAATGACACCTGCCTCCATCCTGCCTCTGCATGCAATATTCTTGCCCGCAATGTGGCTGAGGGACCTGATGAGTAGCTCCCATTCTCTGAAGCTGATTTGAGCATCACCAAACAGGGGGTCATAAAAATAGCCTCAACCAATTGGGATCCAGAGACACATCTGTTTCTCGTCCCTTTGGCCTATAGAAGTCACTGATGTCTTGAATTGAGGAGTAACTTGTGAGGGAAAATCAATTATGTAACTTTCAAAATGATATCTGGACACCTTATGAGTCATCCAGAGTTTTAATATTACCTGGCAGTGGGGAGAAAAGGTCTATACCCAACTGCCAACCAGGTAACATGATGTCTGTGCCCTGGTAACTCTGCATTCCCCGGTACTAATAATCCCAAGGGAGGATGTGTCAGCATTGCACAAACACCTAATGAGCAAAAAGATTACCCTTCTTCACCAGAAAAGAACCAGAAGAGATTTTGAATAAAAGTCATACAAAAATATCCCACACGATTTCCGACATTTCAGTGAAAGCCAAGTGAATGCAGGAGGGCCCATACCCTTCTTTACCTTGTAAATAAAAGCGAGTGCAAGGTGGTTGCAGTTAGTAAGGTGGTAACTATTAAAATTTATGAACAATATTGAAAATACCTGTAATTCAACCAAAGAATAACTAAGAGCCATAAAAATGATGGTGACACAAAACAGATATGTGTTGGATTTCCTCACAGCTATCAATGGTGCAGTTTCTGCCAAAATAGGAGCTGCATGCTGTACATTTATACCAGGAAATGATGCTGAAAATGAATCTCTAACTAGAGCCATACAGCCTTTACATAACTTACAACAGACTATTCATGAAGAAGGAGGTGCCCCAGATTATTGGCTCTTAAACTAGTTTAGTTGACTTCCAAATCGGGTATCCGGACTATTTAAATCTTAACTCCCAATAATAGTGGTTCTGCTTGTTATGTGTTGTACTTTCCAATTGTTACATTGCTATTAAAAAGCAGTCACAAAATAAGAAAAGTGAATTTATGTTAACAGACAGTTTTCAAGCCTTGCGTCCAGGATTAACTAAAACAGAGCAAACTCTAAGATAGTTGAAGAATTAACTAAAGCGGGGAATGTTAGTATAGAGTGTTTCAGTACAGACATTGAGGACCCAGAGAAAATTACACTAAAATGCCTCTCCTTTCGCAATACAGTATTATAGTGGGTTAGACAGCAGTATGTGTACAATGTTTCAAGTTAATAAATTACAGTGAATGAGCTCAGAGAGAGAACAGCTGCAACCTTTGATACATACTGATGGTAGCTAGAAATCAATAAAAAATATAAATCAAGAACTCTCTGATATATAAAACAAACCAGTATTGATAGTTCCTCCAGAGGATGATCGTGCAAGGAGGTGGTACTAGGGGATTAATGCAAGTAAACCAATCAGCTTTGGGGTCAATTTAGTACGAAAATATAAGACACATGGATAATCAAAATACATTGCAACAAGAGCAATATCTCGAGCTCTCTTTATGATGAGGTTGTAGAAATAGACACGTAGCCCGACAGACATAGTGAGATTGCACAAATCAAATAACACGCAGTCAGATCACGCATTCTGCTTTACTTGTGTTTTAGGACACATAGATTACACAAACCAAATAACACATAGACAGATAGCTCTAAGAACATTTAGTCAGGTGGGTGGGAAGGATTTCACCAATGAATGAAGAAGGGTGGGAGGTTGGCTTTATTTGCGTAATGTTGCTTAAATATGGCCATTGTCGATCACATGATTGGTATGTATCAGCAAAAATAAACTATATAAAGGGTTACTGACTGTAGCCAATTTGAGAGTTGGGTCTTGATCCTACCTGGGTTCATCACTCTCCCAGCTGATGTAAAAAATAACCTTTTTACTGTATCACTTACTCTTGCTTGTTTTTCTACTTCAATTAAGGTCTAACCAACAACCCATATTCCATCCAGTTCTGCAAAGTATAGGCAATGGGTTACTCTCAATGGGCACGGTGTTGACAGTTTGAGGACACAGGTGAAAACATGACTAAGGTAAGGAGTCAGCTGGCAGCCTTGGAGCAGATTTTACCCAATATATTCTACCAGGTTGTGGTAGCAGACAACCATGAGGGTCACTACCAAGTGGCCCTTGTTCCATTTGAGTAAGGGGAGTCCCAGTACTACTTAAGGCAGTTGTGAGCCCTGCCATGACAATGGATTGCATGCTAGGGAATGCCCTGGAGCACACTACCTGGAAGGAAGTGGAGATCTAGCCACACCAGGAAATGTTGGGGGTACCTGAGTGGGCGTGTGCAACAACCAGGTCCATGGCTGCCCAGGAAGGGAGTCAAGAAGTTCTGGAGCCCAGAAGAATGGCCCTCATAGCTGCCAAGGAAAGGCATGGCAAGGGGAGTGGAAAACCAGCCCCTGATATCCTCCAAATGAGGTGGCTGTGGCTCGCTGAAGCCCAGGAAGCAGGAGATGCATCTTGTAGTCACCAGATTTACTGAGATGACAACCTCCTATATAGTGAACCTAAGGCACCTGTGCATAGGGCAGCAAGGGTCCTAGTGGTCCCTCTAATGTTCAGGGCCTTCTCATGGCAAAGGTTTATGAAATGCCCCTGACAGGACATCTGGGCCAGGACAAGACCTTTGCAAGGCTTGTCTCCCACTTTTACTGGCCTCGGATGAAGGTATCTTCAGATGCCTACTGTAGAGCCTGCCTGCCCTGCCAGACCGGTGGGAAGATAGGGCAGAAGCTGGAAGCACCCTTATCTCCCATATCTGTTGTTGATACTACCTTTGAGAGGGGAGGCATCAGCATTTTAGGCCCCATGAATCCACAGACCCCCTCTGGACACAGGTTCATTCTACTTCTGATATACCATGCCACTAGGTAACCAGAGACCATACTTCTGAGGTCAACTACTGTAACCGTAGTGGCTAGAGCCCTGTTAGTTATTTTTACACAAGTGGGTTTCCACAAGGATATGGTGCCTGACAGGGGCATCAACCATATGTCTGCCTGTATGCCGGCAAGGTGAAAGGAATGAGGAGCTACTCCTGAATTCTCCATCTCCTTCCATCCACAAACCAATAGGCTTGTTGAGAGATTCAACACGACCATGAAAGGCATAGCCAGGAACCTTCCAGAGACTCTGAGACATAAGTGGGACATCCCCTTGCTTTGCCTACTCTTTGCTCTCAGTTTGTCAAAGGAAGAGTGGGAGCAAGTTCCCAAGAAAACCCTCCAAGATATAGATACCTACATGCTGGTCTTCAGAAGCCATTATGACCATGTTGTGGAAGTAAGCTTCAGACAAATTAGAGGCCAGCCAGGAAGTGATGAAGCAGTGGTATGACTAAACGTCTGAACCAGTGGAATTGCAAACTGAGCTAAAAGAGTAGGTGATGGAGTCCATGGATCTCAGATCCTTCTAAGTCCATTGGACGGGGTCCCACAAGATTGTTTAGAGGAAGGGGGAGGTCACCTTTTTGGTGGATCTCAAGATGAACCAACACCACCTATGAGCTTGCAGAGTTTTCAGAGTTTGGGCACTCCATGTTTAATGGAGAAGTGTGGAGTTTCTGAATTCCACTTTTCGGGATCAAAGCAGAGCTTTATTTCCATTGGGATTCGACATTTGTTTAGGCACTCACTCGCAAGTGCCATGATACTCTTGGGCCGCTTGTGAGCGTATGCAAGACTTCTTGCTCCTTCGCTCTGCTAGTGAGCTCCCATAAGACTTTGTGCTCACTCGCACAGCTTTCAGCCATGAATGTGCCAGTGTAGTGCCAATCACAAACAAAGCGATCAAGCAGCTTATGTGCTCAAAATACAGCTGAGAGGTATTTCATGTGAATTTTCTTCTCCAACTGGCCTTTGGAGTTTTTTTTAGCAAGAAGCCTTTTTAAAAAAATCCCTTTTTTTCCAACAGTAAAGAAATGCCCCACTAACTCCAAATTCCTGTCCCTGTCCAACAGTGTCCTCCCAGTGTTTTGTTAATCTCTTATTTACTTTTCATTTTGATTTTAGCTGGAAGGAATACTATTCTTGCCCGCTGCATGTATACCATTGGATTTAAGGACTTGGCAGCTTATTAACAGCCCCTTGCGCCACCAGTGCATCAATTTTAACATGGGGAAAAAGTGAAGCACTGGCGGCACAAAGGTTTTGTAAATAAGCCCTTTTATATTTTAAATTTCACAAGTAAGTTGAAAAACTGGTGTATAAGGGTGTTGTTGGTTTAATTGGGGTAATGAACCAAGACTTGTGTGTACTTATATTAAATTTGTTTTAAATTATTGTGTGTCATTTTTCTTCCTATATAAAGGAAATAATATGCACAGTTCACTACATTTTCTCAATTTTTTAAAATAAATTTGCACTATTATTTTAATTCACTATGTGACTTAGTCTTCTAATGATCATTCTAGACAGTAGGCCCAGTAGTAGTTATGGGAGAATGAAACAACTTTTTCGTTGTGGGCTTTTGAATTGAAACATCATTTAGCCCATAGATGGCTTTGTATTAAATTACAAAATGTATTTCGGGGAATTTCACATTTTGTTTTCTGCAAACAGTGTATAGGTCAGTTAATTAAATTTGATGTCTTTGAAAGATGTGTGTTGTAAAATTTCTTAGCACAGTTACTTTTCATTTTTCAAACTGCTGAATTCATACTCTGCTTACTGTTTTACCATGCCTCCTTTGTCTGGTCAGTGTGTTTGCAATAGGCCACCATTTGTCTTTGCTCCCCATGCCATGTGGCCAGGGGTCATTTTAATTCTGTGTCCACAAGCTTGAATGTGTTCTCTGTTTTCCAGGCCTCCTGCTCATTGTTGTTTGACCATGTGGCTTCTAGCCATTTTGTGTAGTTAGCCAGTGTGCTTTTGCAATAAGCCTGCATGTGTTCTTTGTCGTGGCCATGCCTCCTTGCAGGTTGTTCTTGTGACCATGTATCTGACAGCCATTTTGTGTAGCCAGCCAGTGTACTGTTGCCATAGGACTACATGTGTTCTTTGATGTCTCCATGCCTCCTTGCTGGTTGTTTTTTTTTGTGACCATGTGGCTTGGTAGCCATTTTGTGTAGGCAGCCAGTTTCCTATTGCCATAGGCCTACATGAGTCTTTTGTTGTGACCATGCCTCCTTGCTGGTTGTTTGTCATGGGAAGGCGAAGATAGGCACATGGGGCACAACATACACTGCGTTGTGTGAGTGATTTGGTTTGAACTGCATCTCCCAGAATCCTCAGAAGAGACTGGTCATGGTACCTGACTGAGGTTATTTAAGCCCCGCCCTGGAAGTGCTCTGGGATTTTTAAGTAGAAATAAAAAAAATACTGCAGCTCTTGGCTAGCTGCTAATCTTTGAGTTCATGGATTCTTTGTGGCAGCCGCCTGTCGAAGGTTGCCTTTACATTTCCTTTGGAAGCGTGATGATTTCTCAGCCTTTGGTGATCGGGTGAGTCGCGCTTGATGAGTCATCAAAGAAATCGAGAGAGAGACCCCCTACGTTCAGAGCATCTCATGCGCAGTTACAGATTCCGGCTGGAACACCGGGAGCGGTGTTTGTTTGGAAGCGTGATACGCTTCTCTGCTTCCAGTAATGTGCTGAGCTTTGGTTGATTGCTATGAGCGAGGAAAGATAAAGCGCTCCGTTTTCGAACCTACTTGTGTTTCCTGGAGCTGCTTTCCAGACATCTTGGGGTAAATAAACAACGTTGGTACGAGCTGAGGAAGCGCTTAATTTCTTTGTTTTCTTTAGTACCTGATTATTGCTCAGAGGAGTGGGGCAGCACTGGACGTATTTGTGTATTTCTGGCCTCCAGAGGAACAGTGGAACAGCACCAAGAAGCGCTTCATTTTTGGTTCTTTTTGCAAAGTTTATTTACACGCTCTGGAGAGTAAGACAGGCTGGGATATTAACAGAGTGAATAAACCTGTCATACAGGGAACATTAAGCAGCCAGAAAGGATTGCACAGTCACCAGCCTGAGAGTATTATCTACGGTCAGATAAGTACCTCATCATGTAATGAATCAGGACTGTTTGGTTTCAATATTTTCTTTATTTTTCTCTTTAGTGCCTTTTTACATTGGGAGAAGCACGGCTGTATTTAAAGAGAGTACATAACATATAAAGGTATATGGTGGTTCTATGAATGGATGATGGGGGTAATCTTATGTGTGTATTGGGTCTTCACTTACAGGTGTACACCTTCCGAAGACATCCCTATTCTGAGCCTAACAGCGGCTAGGTTATTGTTTCTTTTGTCCCTTTTTTCCCTTCCCTCTAGGGTGGTGTTATCCATGCAGTTTGTATATATATACTCATGGGTATCTCGATATATGGGAAGGGATTAACTAGCTTCACCATCATTCCTGCTGTATCCGGCTGTAAGGTTAGTGTGTTACCTTCCTCTATATGACAGAGTGACAAGCCCACGGTTACTTACAGCCTGAACGATGGACACCAATACTGTTCTCACATCAGTATTAGAAACCTTGACCTCCCTAAGGATGTAGGTAGATGCCTTTAGGGGGGAGAACCAAGAGCTCCGCAATTAAATGAGCACCATGAGAAGTGAAGTTGCAGGGTTGTCTCGCCCTACTCTTACGGGTTCATGGGGGACTCAGTACATTAGAAATTGGACGCTACTTCCGCCAGCATCTCATGATGACGGTGCAGGCCAAACGATGCATACCACGGGGGGCTACAGGTCCTTCCACCATACAGGTCATACAACCTACACACATACCTTTGGCGCCTCCCGAACGATTCTTTGGGGATCCAAAGAAATTTGGTATATTTCTAGGACAGTGCAAGTTACATTTCATGTGTAAACCAACTGTGTTTATCACTGATCAGGCTAAAACAGCTTTTGCAATGTCATACCTAGGTGGTAATGCTGCTAGCTGGTCTTTTCCCCTGATAGAAAGAGACGGCCCAGCCTTGCTTAATTTCGACACCTTCTGTGAAGAAATGCACAAATTATTTGATAGGAAGGCTCATTTACTCTCCTTAGACAGGGAACTAATTACACAGGACTTACTGTCCTACATCACTACTTTCAACAGACTTGTTGCTGAAATTGATTGGCCTATGGAGAAAAGACATCCCTGTATTACCAAGGGTTGAGAATTGAGTTGAAAGATGTATTGGCTCAGGTGGTACACATGCCAACCTCTTGCGATGAACTTAGAGACCTCACCGTGCAACTAGACCATAGACTACAAGAAAGGAGAGGAGACAAATATCGTACCGAAACCAGATATATGACCCCACGCCCAAGAGCCATTGCAGACGGACCTTCTGCAGCTTCAGATTGGACAGAACCCATGCAGATTAGCGGTATCCGAGGACCTCCAAGTCAGGAGGAAAGAGAGCGAAGGAGAATACAAAGTCAATGTTTGTATTGTGTGAAACCAGGGCACTTCATCCAGGACTGCAAGGCAAAAACCAGAACATCCTACAAAGAGTTCAAAGGAAGTCAGAAAGCACCAGTGGTGGGTTATTTGCAAGAGAAGTCGGAAAACTAGAACGCCTAAACAAGTCCCAGATTCCTTGTTTGAGGCCACAAGTGGAAGAGGTCTGTCCAGCAGTAAATAACACAGTACAAAATGCAGTGGCACACATGAACGTTTGCGTTATCTTTGAGATACCTGGGGCCCAACTTGTGCTAGTACATGCCTTATTAGACTCAGGGGCTACAGGCAACTTTATTGACCCAAGTTATTTTCCAAGAAATCGGAATGCCGGGTAAAGAAGAAGGTCCCAGAACTGATAAAAGCAGTAGACAGCACAGAATTGATATCAGGTCCTGTACGATACCATACCCAGCAGATTCAAATGCCATCATCTTCACCAGCCTCCTCACCTCTTTTTTTTATTCCAAAACATGAAGGAGGTCTAAGGGCTTGTATTAACCCTAGGGCGATCAATCGTGTAGCCAAGAAGAATATATATCCTCTGCACTTAATACCCGTGCTATTGGATCAACTGAATGGGGCTACAGTCTTTACCAAACTAGACCTCTGTGGAGCATATCATCTGGTGAGAGTGCGGCGGGGAGGTGAATGGAAGATGGCATTTCGGACCAAATTCAGACTATACGAATATCAGGTCATGCTCTTCGGGCTATGCAATGCCCCCGCCGCATTCCAATACTTCATGGATGAGGTATTGAGAGGATTATTGGACGTGTCATGTAGTGTCTATATCGATGACATACTAGTATACTCAACTTCCATGGAAGACCACATCCCTCATGTGTCCACAGTTCTGGAACGGCTACAGCAGTATTAGCTTTATGCGAAACTAGAGAAGTGCTTCTTTCACACCCCGACGTAGAGTTCCTGGGTTAGGTCATAGGCCCCAATGGACTCTTTATGGAGAGAAAGAAAACACAAGCCATCATGGAATGGAAATCCCCTTCCTGCGTTAAGGCCCTACAGAGTTTCCTGGGGTTTGCAAACTTTTATAGAAGATTTATAAAAGACTTCTCACGTATTATTCAGACCTTGACGCTCCTTCTTCCGGAAGGGAGCTACATTCAAGTGGACGGCTGTAGCAGAAGAAGCCTTCCAGACGTTAAAACATTTTTTTACCTTTGCTCCAATCCATCCTGATGCAGCCCAGCAATTCATACTCGAGACAGATGCCTCCTATTATGCTTTAGGGGGAATCCATTTCCAACGGCACCCCGACACTGGCACCCCGACACTGGCCAACTGCATCCTGAGTTTTAAAACCCAGGCAAAGAGAACCGCAGGGACATGCTTTGGACTACTCAGAGCCTGCAGGAAGATCTTTCCCCTGCTCCCAGAGACCGCAAGGAGGCTCCTCATCCAGGGTCTAAACCTGGCAAGATGAGACTACTGTAACGCTATATACTTGGGAGCCCCTGAAGCCACCTTGAACTCACTGCAGAAAGTCCAAAATGCCGCAGCTCGCCTACTTACGGGCACACCTGGAAGATCCTCCGCCAGGCCGGCCCTCAACTCTCTTCACTGGCTCCCAGTCAGAGAAAGGGTCTTGTTCAAAGCCCTCTGTCTGGCCCATAGAACACTCAACAACAACGGTCCCCCTCTTCTGAAAGAACTTTTAATTCCATACAAAGCAGAGAGGGACCTCCGGTCCAATGCAGAAAATCTCATTGCAGTCCCTAGAGTGAGAAAAGCCAAGACCGGTGGCCGTCGCTTCTCGGTTCACACGGCGAAACGATGGAACCAGTTACCCCGAAAACTTAGGATAGAACCGAACTATCTCCAGTTCAGAAAGACCTTAAAGACCTTCCTTTTCCCGCAAATATAATCCCACTAGTTGGCTAAAACCCCTGGAGAAGCAGATCAGCGCTGGGATGCTCTTCGGAGTTACTACGCGCTTTACAAAAACCATTAAATAAAAAATCTTCTCAAATAAGCTGTCCAGTTCTGAAGTAAACTACAGTATCTTAGATAAAGAGCTGTTGGCCATTAAACACACATGTGAGTAAAGGAGACACCATCTATTGGGGGCCAGACTCACAGTAGAAATCTATGCGGATCATCGGAATCTGCTGTTCTTGAAGAGTGCCAGGGCTCTAACACCTCGACAACTACGGTGGTCATTGTTCTTTGCAGACTTTGACTTCGTGATCAAATACAATCCAGGGCTACAAAATGGAAACACAGTTGTGCTCTCTAGACCCTTGCCTACCTCTGCTGAAGATATCTATCCTGTGGGAGAGCCTCCCATCATATTGAAGAAGGCTTCCTTTACAACTGAGACAGTGGCACTAATCACCACTCACAACTTCCTGAAAGATGTAAAGGAACAAACCAATGGCCTCGATAAAGACGCTTGGGTTATGGAAGAAGCATTACACTGTTCTGTAAAAGATGAATTGATGTTCCGTGGTGAGAGATTATATGTCCCTGAGTGTCCGCTCCAGCAACAAGTCCTACAATGGGTCCATGATACCACCTTGGGAGGACATATAGGTATCCAAAAAATATTACAAACCTTGACTCGATACTTCTGGTGGAAGTCATTCCGAAGAGACACTGCAAAATACATTTCAGAATGTTCCGTTTGCATACAAGCCAAGGCACAACACCAACGACTCAGTCGCTTACTCAGACCAATACCCACACCACTGGCTCAATGGCACACGGTGTCCATGGACATTATAGTGGAAATGCCACCTAGTTCCGGTTATGACACCATATTGGTTGTCATTGATCATCTGACCAAAATGGGTCATTTTATCACTCTTAGCAAATTGCCTACTTCTGCGGATTTGGCCACTGTCTTTTTGAAACATATAGTTAGATTACATGGAATCCCTTCAGTCATCATCACAGACAGAGGGCCCCAGTTCACCTCCAGATTCTGGAAATCCTTGTGTGAGATCATGAATATTGATGCCCGTCTGCCAACAAATTACCATCCGCAAACAGACGGCAAAACAGAAAGACAAAATCAGACATTTGAGCAATACTTGAGGTGTTTTACGATGTTGCAAGAAGATGACTGGAGTAGTCTCTTATGGACAGCTGAGTTCGCCTACAACAATGCTGATCACACGTCTTTGGGATGTTCCCCCTTCTATTGTCTCCATGGATTCCATCCCAATATGTTGCCCTTTCAACGTCCTTTGTCGTCCAACCTTCCTTCTAACCAAGAACACCATGCACATCTCAAATCAGTGTTAGATAAGGCCAAAACACACCTAGAAGAGGCACAAACACGGGATAAACTACAGGCAGACAAAGAGAGAACACCTGAACCCTCCTATAAGGTAGGAGATAGAGTGTGGCCTAACACCAAACACCTAAAACTTAAAGGGAACAATAGGTTGCAGCCTAAATTTGTAGGTCCCTATCCCATAGAGAAGATAATAAATCCTGTCGCCATGAGACTTAAACTACCTTCTGCTTGGCGAATCCCCCCAGTGTTCCACGTATACCTCCTGAAACCCTGCCATTAGGATACCCATCTACCACTAAAACCACAAGCCATGGATGTAGATGGGGACGAGGAATACGAAGTACATAATGTCCAAGATTCTGAATACGTCAGAGGACGAGTGCACTATCTCATTGACTGGAAGGGTTACGGCCCAGAGGACATCTCATGGGAACCACCGGCTAATCTACACTGCACTGGCCTTCTTCGGCGTTACTATGCACTTTTCCCCGCCAAGCCTGGTGGTCCGCCGAGTTGTCGGTCGAGAGGAGGGGGTACTGCCATGGGTAGGCAGAGATAGGCACATGGGGCACAACATACACTGCGTTGTGTGAGTGATTTGGCTCGAACTACATCTCCTAGAATCCTCAGAAGACACTGGTCATGGCACCTGACTGAGGATATTTATGCCCCACCCTGGAAATGCGCGGGGCTTGTCACTTGAGTAATCTGATTTTTGAGTAGAAACTAAGCAATACTGCAGCGCTTGGCTAGCTGCTAATCTTTGAGTCCGTAGAATCTTTGTGGTAGCCGCCTGTCGAAGGCTGCCTTTACATTTCCTTTGGAAGCGCGATAATTTGTCAGCCTTTGGCGATCGGGCGAGTCACGCTTGATGAGTCATCCTACAAACGGAGAGAGAGACCCCCGATGTTCAGAGCGTCTCGCGCTCAGTTACAGATTCCGGCTGGAACACCGGGAGCGGTGTTTGTTTCGAAGCGTGATACGCTTCTCTGCCTCCAGTAATGTGCTGAGCTTTGAGTGATAGCTATGAGCGAGGAAAGATAACATGCTCTGTTTTCGAACCTACTTGTATTTCCTGGAGCTGCTTTTGAGACATCTTGGGGTAAATAAACAATGTTTGTACCCGCTGAGGAAGCGTTTCTTTTCTTTGTTTTCTTTAGTACCTGATTATCGGTCAGAGGAGTGGGGCAGCACTGGATGTATTTGTGTATTACTAGCCTCCAGAGGAAGTTCAACAGCTCCAGGAAGCGCTTCATTTTTGGTTCTTTTTGAAAAGTTTATTTACACTCTCTTGAGAGTAAGACAGGCTGGGAGATTAACTGAGTGAATAAACCTGTCATACAAGGAACATTAAGCAGCCAGAAAGGATTGCACAGTCACCAGCCTGAGAGGATTATCTACAGTCAGATAAGTATCTCATCCTGTAATGAATCAGGACTGTTTGTTTTCAATATTTTCTTTATTCTTCTCTTTTGTGCCTTCTTACATTGGGAGAAGCACATCTGTATTTTAAGTGAGTACATAACACATAAAGATATATGTGGTTCTATGAATGAATGAGGGGGGTAATCTCATGTGTGTATTGTGTCTTCACTTACAGGGCAGACGGGGTGGATGGCAGGAGAGTGAGGTCTACACATTCTGAAGACATTCCTATTCTGAGCCTAACAGCGGCTACGTTATTGTTTCTTTTGTCCCTTTTTTCCCTCCCCCCTAGGGTGGTGTTATCCGTGCAGTGTGTATATAGATATACTCATGGGTATCTCTATATAGGGGTAGGGATTAACTAGCTTCACCATCAATCCTGTTGTATCCGGCTGTAAGGTTAGTGTGTAACCTTCCTCTGTTTGACAGAGTTGTTGTTGCGACCATGTTGCTGGTGGCCATTTTGTGTAGGCAGCCAGTGTGTTTTTGTCGTAGACCTACATGTGTTCCTAGGTTTCGCAATGCCTCCTTGCTGGTTGTTGATGTTGTTGTGACCATGTGGCTGGTGGCCATTTTATGTAGCCAGCCAATATGCTTTTGTCATAGGCCTGCAGTTGTTCTTTGTTGTGGCCATGCCTCCTTGCTGGTTGTTGTTTTAGCCATGTGGCCATTTTGTGTAGGCTGTCAGTGTGCTTTTGCCATATGCCTGCATGTGTTCTTTGTTGTGCCCATGCCTCCTTGCTTGTTGTTGTTTTGACCATGTCGCTGGTGGCCATTTTGTGTAGGCAGCCAGTGTGCTATGCATAGACTTGCAAGTGTTCTTCGTTGTGGTCATGCCTCCTTGCTGATTGTTGTTTTTGGGACCAAGTGGCTGGCAGCCATTTGTGTAGGCAGTCAGTGTTCTTTTGCCATAGGCATGCATGTGTTCTTTGTAATGCCATCCTTTCTTTCTCAGTGTTATTGTTGACCATGTGTCACTGCCTTGCAGCCATTTTGTGCCTCTAGCCAGTGTGATTTTGCCATATACTTGCCAGGATGGATGAGATATCAATTGAATTATATGTTTGAGGATAATTTCTATTATTGGTATTTTTTTATTTACTTTTTTTAATGTTATGTTATGTTAAAGAGACTTTTATAGTGCTCGTCTATCCGTGGGTGTCTTGGCGATCGCTGAACATGAACATGCTGAGACGGGGACCTTTGGACAGCCATGTCTTTAGCACTTTTCTGAAGGCAAGCAGGGAGGACATGGCCCTAGTATATAGAGAAAGAGTATTGCAAAGCCTAGATGTGATATTAGCAAAGTTAATTCCACAGCTCATTTTTCTGAATCTAGCGGTGGCGACCATTCTGGTGCCGGCTGACCAAAAATGTCAGTTTGGGATGTACCAGTTAAAATTATTCCATAGAATTTCCAGGTCTCCCCTGTGTAGTGATTTGTAGGCCACACAGAGTGCTTTGAATTTAAGTTGCTTTTGAACCAGGAGCCAGTTGAGATTACGAATGTCTGAAGAGATCAAGTAGAATTTGGGAATATTCAAGGTCAAACTGGCTGCTGCATTTTGAGCAGATTGAAGTTTCCTTACCAGTTTTTCCTGAAGGTTCATGAACAGTCCATTGCAATTGTCTAATTTTGAGAGGACTAATACTGAGACCAGTTTTCCTGGTATTGTTAGGAATCAAAGGAAATATTTTTCTTAACATTCTGGTTATGTGGGATGAAAAAAAGACTACCTTGAATACTTGGGCTTCAATTGTTTTTAGCTTTCATCACAGGTAAAGGAGGCGGACCCAGACTGTCAGGCCACCAACAGGAGACCTTGCAGGAAAAAGATTGCCGAAGAGTATGACCTCAGTTTACTTGAGTTGAGTTTTAAGAAATGCCTGCTCATCCAACAGCTTATGACAACCATACAGTTGTGTAATCTTGAAGAGCCAGAGGCATCTTTATCCACAGCTGATACTACCAATTGGGTGTCATCAGCATAGGAGGTGGGACTTAAGTTGAAGATTTTAATCAAGGAGACAAATTCAAAAACATATATCTTAAATAGGGTTGGGCTCAGCGAAGAGCCCTGGGGATCCCCACAAGGCATTTTGAAAGGTAAGGATTTAAAATGGCCCAATTTCAGAGCTTGAGCTCTTCCAGAAAGAAAGGAAGATAGTAATGCAAGGGCCTTATCTTTAACTCCTATGGCGTTCAGATAGTGGACCAGAAGACCATGGTCCACAGTGCCAAACGCTGCTGATAGGTCCACTAAGACAGGGCAGCTGACTCCATTATCCAGTGAAGTTCTTATTTCTTCAGTCATTTTTATCAATGCAGTTTCAGTACTGTGGTTTGCTCTACCTGAATTGACTGGGGTCTAACTGTTGGATATCAAGAATGAAATTAGATAGTTCTGTATTGATAATGTTTTTAGTGATTTTCACTGGCAAAGGAAGTCTAGAAATGGGATGCTAATTGACGGGGTCCTTGATGTCAAGGATTGGCTTTTTTATAGGAGGGAGGTTACTAGCTTGTTTCCACAATGTGGGGAACATCCCTTGTGAGAATATTTGGTTAAGCATAGAGGATAGGTAGGTGGTAATAGGTTGCACCATATGTTTTAAGAGCCTAGGGGGACCTGGATAGTCCATAGAGCATGATTTAACTGTTAATAGATGTATGGCTGCTTGATTAGGAGAGGTGGATGTAAAATTAGAAAGCGGGGGTAGCCAATTGCTTCATGATGACTCATCTCAGTAGTATCTTTAGATTTGTCAAAAACGTTAACGATTTAGTCGATCTTATCTTTAAAAGTTAAGGCTAAGGTGTCACAGAATGTTTGACTATGAATGGTTGAGTTGTTTTTTGGGACCGAGGTAAGTCTTGTAATCACCTGATATAGTTCTTCATTAGAGTTGGAAGCTTTCTCAATCGTTTGAGTGTAATAAAGATTGTTTTCATTGATGAGAAGGGTTTTATACTTAGCTAGTGCCGCTTTCTAAAGCTGTTTATCAGTATCATGAAATGTCTACGCCAGCGTCTTCTTGCTCCCTACAGGCTTGTTTTTTCCTTCTTAAAGCTTCGGGAAAACAAGAGGCAGAAGGTTGTCCTCTGTGTTTATTAGATGTGATAAGAGGGGCTAGTTTACAAAAGGTAGATTCCAGCCTGTAATTACAGGCAGAGGCTGAAGAATTAAGAGAGATATCAGGCTGACTCTGTTCAAGATGATGAGTTACTGTTGCTGCGTCTATTTTATGCCATGCTCTGCTATTGACAGTTTTACCTGGGTTAGTAATGGACTGTTGAGCAGAAGGTAGATTATAATCGAAAATTATGGCTTAGTGATCAGGTCAGCTAAAAGGAAGAGTTTTGAGATTAATGATGCTTATTATTCAAAAAACGTCCATCAAGAGTGTGACCGGCTAGATGAGTAGGATTGTTAACCAGTTGTTTAGGAGGTAGTTCTGATGCCATCTCTCAAAGAGCTTTGGTAGCTTTGTCAGTTGTGGATTCTAAGTGGAAATTAACATCTCCAAGTAAGGTGAAGTTATCTGATTGGAGGTCAAATTTCATTCATAAAGGCCGGGGTTGCCAATCTGAGTTGTGGCAGAAGTTAAGAAAGCAACAACTGGATGCCTATCGCTGCTTCACAATAGGGTATTCTAATCTCCTTTGGGCCAGGAAGGCTCTTTTGGGGGGCAAAGGGTAGCTTTGTAGATGTTTGTAAATAGTTTGTCCACAGACCCAGCTCCCTTCTCGTGGGTAATTTCATTTGATGCACGACTGTCGTGAATGCAAATAGTTAGCTGGGGCCCTTAGTATTGGTTAAACAGGCCTGGATAGAGAAGGACCACCTGCTGCCTAAGAAGATTTCCAGGTACTTTTATTCCTTGCTATGTGCGAGAGCTTTGCCATTCAGATACCACCTATTACTCAGGCTGGATTTTGGGCTGAATGCTGCAGTTTTTGTTTTGGCTTGGTTAATGCATGGTCAAGCATGTTTATTGTTGTATAGAAGCCGTTGTAGACTTATCTTTGTCTGATTAAGGAGCACCATGTCATTGACATATAACAGATGGGTCATTCTTTGCCCTACAAGTTTTGGAGGTGACAGTTTGCTTTGTCAAGGGTGTTGGACATATCAGCTATGTAGAAGCTAAAGAGCAGGGGGACCAACACACAGCATTGCTTTACGCCAGAACCGGTTCAGATCCTCCTTGACCCATTGCGGCCATTGCCTAACTTAATTTGCAACCATGTATAGTTCTGTTATTGCCCTCAGCAAGAGGTCCGGCAGGCCCGAATCCCGTAGCTTGCGCCACAGTCGGATTCTTGAGATACTTCGAAGTGCGGCTTTGACATCCACGAAGCAGCGGTAAAGTGTCTATTTCAGTTTAATTGCTTTATCATATATTACGGCGAGAGCCATTAGTTTTGTGATGGTACTGCACTGATTTATAGGGACAATCCCCAGGTATTTTTCCCATGCTCTGAAGTCGCCTAGGAGCAGGCTTGCATATATCTTGGCTTCATTTTCAATTAGTGCGATCAACCGTTAGTGGCAGAAATCTGTTTTGGAGCCTCCTTTAAAAATTAGCTGAATGATGAAGCCTCTCCGGGAGTCTGCGTTGGAGTTTGCTATTAGGTAGTATTTAAACAACGAGGTTAATATCACAGATTATAAAGCAGGCTCTAAGGAGACCTGAGGATTGGGAAGCCCATTAGGGCCAGGGGCACCGTCTTTCTGTACTAGTCTTAGTTTGATAATACAGCGTTCTTCCAAGTTGCTAGTGGGCATGGAAAAAGACGGTACAGCGAGTGAGTGGCTTGTATTCTGAGTCAATGGGGATTGCTTTGCTGTGTCCTAAAAGGCAGTGAACATATCAAGTGTGTAGAGAAGTGACTCGCAAGAAATAAGGCCCACACGTGTTCAGAGATGTTTGCGGTAATGTCTCTTTTGGGTCCTATTGTGGCTCAATTAATTAATGACGAGAATTTTTTAGCATCTTGTCCTTTACTAGCTGTCAGCAGTTGCATCCAGAAGTCCTCATCTTTTCCCTTCTGAAACACCATATAGTCTCCATGAACCTTGATCTTGCTTTGCTCAGGCTAAATCCGGCTGAGATTTAGGGTGGTCGCTTTACAATGGCTCCTATTTCGCAGGTAATATTTCTTTTAAGAGACTTCAGCTTCCCTGTCAGTCTGATGTTAGTTGCTGGTTGATCACGTAAGTTGGTGCCTACCGGTAGTTTGACCTGAAAGCCCAGCAACATTTGATCTATAGGGTCAGTCCACTGTGAAATGGGTGTGCTGCCTTTTTGTAATACGTTTTTAGTAGGTCTTTTATCCATGTCAATATTCCTTGGCCTGATTCGCCATCCCATTTCAATCATTTCAGATTTTCTGTCACCAGGTCAGTCCTTGTGAGCAGTGTTGCTTCCAGCTTTTGGTGAATTATGTTGAGGTGGGGAATTTGTGGCTGAAGGTCGCTATCCAAGTGCTCGCCTAAAGAAAAATCTTTAATGTACTTAAAAAAGGCAGCTGAACCCAGACTGAATTCTATACAGGAGATGGATTTGCCGGCAGTTCTCATCCAGCTAGGTAGAGAGTCCCTCTGAAAGCAGCTATTGATAAGCTGCAAGCCCAAAGCATAGCATTCATTTAAGAAGCTTTTTGTGCTGGAGTTCCGCCAAGGGTTGGGGGAAGGGTTTGCATAGGGAGATCATATTCAGTGTCCAAGATATTAACTTTGTGTCCGATTGCTCCCACAAAAAGATTTATATTGATGTTATCACATTGTATGACATTTGCAGAGAGTTGCCCTAGTTTGAGGTCTGATAGCAATAGTAAGAGGTCCTTGAGTGTCTCCTACTCCCTTGATTTACAGGAGTTCATATACATGTTGAAAATCAGAAGCTGCAAAGCTTTAAGATTGTAGAAAATGTTTAGGCAGAGTGCTTGTGCCCCGGGCGCTTTAAGTCTATTTCTTCAGCTATTTATTGTAGTGATGTTGAAATATAAATGGAAAGGCCACCCATAGGACAGGCATACCTGCTAGATTTGATTACCTGTTTTTGGAACTCTTTGATTCCTGTTAGAGGGACAGTTGATTGGGCCCAGGTTTCGTCTAATAATAGAAGGTCCAGATCTTTCCATAGTGTAGGAGGATCCTTACAGTTGATTTTTTGTTGGAGCCCCTGGATGTTCCAAGAGCTTAAAGTGAGGGTTGCCGTATATGGTTCTGCCTGATCTGCAGTTGTAGTGGATTGTCAGATGTCCATTCTGGTATGTAGGACAGATGAGAGCCAACCCCAATTGGCAAGAGGTGACTAAGTTCTGCTGTGATCGGGTCCTATAGGCCGTGTTTCTAACCTTGATGGTCGGGGTTTGCTGAACAGTGCGGGTAAAGGAGGTGGGATTTTTTGTGCTTTGAGAGCCTTGGGCACTTTTTAATATTGAATAGAGGGGTGGGTGGAGTGGGTACAGGAAATCTGTAGGGTAGCCCTTTGTCCCTGCTCATTCAAAGAGGGGTGAGCGGAAGGAGACCTGAGTGGCCTCTGGATCTTGGGCTCATTGTGGTTCGAGGCATTTAATTGCCAGGATGTCAGGTGATGTTATGTCCTTTAGATCCGGAATTGAATGAAACAGAAGGATCTGGTTGCCCCTCATCAAGATGTCATGAGCCCCATTGTTAGGTATTCCAGGGTGAAGGCGAGCTCAGTCGAGTCTGGGTTGACTGTCCTGGTGGTGGCTGTGTAATCAGACCCACTGCTTTGTGTCTAGGAGTATTCAGTTATATTTCAATCCCAGTCTTTATCTCTATCAAGTAATTGCATTGGATGTTCATGTTGTTGCTGGGGTAACTACTGTCAGGTCCTGTGTTTGTACCATCCATTCTGTGAGTGAGAGGATTTTATTAAATCATTTTTTGATTAGCAACCTCATGCCCCGTTAAGATGTTCATAGATTGTTTTTGAGTGCTTTCCAATGCTAAAGACAATTGTGTTGGCATTGAGCAGATGTAAGCAATCCTTTAAACTTATAGGGCCTTATTTATGAAGCACTTGCGCCGCCGGTGCGTCACTTTTAACATGGGAAAAAGTGACGCACCGGCGGCGCAAGTGCTTCATAAATAAGGCCCATAGTGCTTGTCTTCGGCATCATTGGAGGGGAGAAGTTAGCTTGAGCCATAGATGGAATTTGTGCCTTAAGTTTTTTGTAATTTAATGTTGAATACTGTTTGTTTCTCGGAGTTACCACCTCTACCTGAAGTAACTCTTCAGCTTGTTGGTTCTGAACAGACTGGTCTGGTGATTGCGAGGATGAATTTATTAAGTTTGATTTTTCATTCTGACATTGGGGTCCATTGTCTGGCTTTGTTTTAGTAAAGATAGAATATAGCCGTTGCTGCTTTGCTTGTAGGGGTGCTTGTTGGATTTTGTTCATTTGCTTCATCAAATGTTTACATAAGCGGACGGCTGTGCGCAGTTTGGAGGTTAAGGCAAGACAATATAACAGCACTGTTGATGCTTACATGCTGCCTGGGCAGGAGAGCCAGCTACCCTGTCTAGGTCTTGGGCATAGGTTGCTGTTGTTGGTTCTTTTTGAGAGGGTAGTGTGTGTTTTTAATGCTCCTTGCTCCAATTCCCTACCACAGGACTATGGGACGAGGGCCTTCTCTAAGCAAATGATGTCTGGGAGTTGCAGTTTAAGATCTTCCAATAAGTTTCACATGGCTTGTGGTAGGGAAGCAACTTAATTTATGATTTGAGAGCATAAGCAGTCGCTTCCCATTGTGGTTGGGTAGACCGCTTCTGCTTCCACTATTGCTGCCTTTTGTGCTGATTTTTTCAGCGTGTTTAGGGTGTCATGTTTGCTGCTTATGCTTGTTAAAGGGTGTTGCAAGGGGGCCACGAATGTCCACTTGGGTATCAAGCTTGTTTGTGTGGTAGGATACTGTTATTGTAAAAACAAGTAGGGGAATAAATGGATCAAGTTATGATCCAGTAGGGCTAAGATTACCATTCAGGGAAAGGAGAATGTAAGGTCCAGCCACAGTCAGAGCCCCAAAGTATCTGCACAACAAATTGACTGAGCTGTTCCTAAAGAAGAGGAGGAGGAAATGGCCACTATGGTTGGAGGGATGGTACTCGTTGGAGGACCACCCTTGGGCATCCAATTAGTTGGATATAATGGCCTCACACACCCTTACGAGTGTCATGCTTCATCATCGGCAATGCTCCTCATTGGGTAGGCGGTGCAATGCCCAATGGGCTCACCTAAAAGAGGGGCTCTTTATCGGAGATCTTTTATCCAACTGCCTATGGGTGAAGTGTGGGTGAGGGGCCAGGACAGGGTAGATAGTGTTGGTGAGGATAAAATGTGGCACAAGGTACCGGAAAACAATTTTATTCTGGTGGTCCTCTGCCGCAAGTAAAATCAAGAATAGTCTGTGATCGCTGGAACTAAGGTTTCCAAGGAACCCAACAGAACTAAAGTGCAAATGGTGTGGTCAACATGTTTCTCGCTTTTAGTGCATTGACTGCGATTCTTCAGGACCTAATAGAAAACTACTATCCACAAAACATGACCTGTAATAGTATCAGTTTAAATACAGTACATAAGTTGTACTACCTGTTTTGACACTGCTCTTGCCTAAAGGGGAGACAAAGGAGATCATTAACATAGGTAAGTAACAACAAGTGACCCTGTAGTGACCGTGAGCACACCGTGTTGATGTGAAGATGTGACATACTAGTGAAATTGGTGACTATTACGTGGTTAAAATGGAAATTTAAAAACAACTGATTACAGCAGCATTCAATTGGAATAAAAATGCAAATCCATGAGTTTGGGTGTACTGTTACTCACCTAAGGGTTAGAGTATAAGGGTGTCAACAGTACCCGGTAGGTCTAACATCAAAGGGGGAAACCATAGTGGTAGAGGCTATGGAAGGAGGGATAAGAATATATGATGTAGCAATTAACTTGATATAGAGTAGACTCATGATTCGCCAGCTAAATGAATTGGCGAATGCCCCGGTCTCAATGCTAGATAATGTAAAAATAAGTTATCGCTTGGAGGGTGTCTTAGGTCTCCAGAATTGTTAGGATGCCTAAATGCGGTGAAAAGGAAGATTGTCGGTACATGTAAGACCGCAGATATAGCGCTGCATGGACATCCTCTGCCTTCTACTAATCCTGCTCGCAAAGTATTCGTGGTCATGCTGTGTGCACCAGAAACCGTTCAGTTGGAAGCGCGTTGACTGCTAGATAAGGCCCACCTCGCGGTTAACTGTAGCCCCATTACAAGCTGATGGGTGGGTAGAAAGCAGTCACGGTATAGTGTTTAACACTTGCCGCTTGGTCAGAACCTGAAATGGAAATAAACGGGCTGCGTCTCAAAATATCAAAGCGAAGTGTAACCCCGATTCTACAATCAACGCGGCGCGGTATATTGTAAAGCCCTTGCCGCATGCTTGGGAGGCCAGTATGAGGTGCTACGGATAAAGCCTCACGATCTACGAGAAATTGCAAAAGGGAGTGTGTAACCCTAATTCTTGAAGGACCGCTATGTGGAAACGGAAATGGCAAGTACGGGAACCATGGCGCCAGGGTAGAAATAAAAGGTTCACTTACTTTCTGCTGCCTTAGTCAGTGCCCGTTGTGCCTACCCATCACTACCGGGTCCGGATAGTGGTCTGAACGTGGCGTGTCTCCTAGTTTAGTAACACGAAGGGCGTGGCCTAAACCTCCAGAACAGGAAGCAGCAAGTCCTTGTGGGTCATGTGGTATCAGTGGTAAATGGAGCGGCCTATGTCAGGTAGAGAAAGGGTTGAAAGTAACCCGGCTAGTGTTATGATAAAAAGCCCAACAGTAAACGGCCAATTATATGCATCAACATCACGGTTACTATCAGTGTGGGGCTTGGCCAATAGAACGCTTGCTGGTTTTTGGCAAGCTTGGTTTTCCAAGATCACGGCAGAGAGAGGAGGCCCTGAAGTTGGCAGTGGCAATGTGGGTTACAGGATGGCACTTGGTCCTAGTGTAGAATACCCAAGTATAGAATGGAAAAAAGGCCCAGGGCATTGTGTAGGTGATGTGTTCATAAAGCACTCCATGGGATATCATCATTGAGTCCCCGGCTATCACTGGATAAACTGTGTATCCACCTTTGTTCCTTCAGGAAAAGATTGTGTTTTGATTTATCTGGGGGGCTTTCAAGAATTAGCCATGTCAGTGAGTCAGCAGTGTGATTCTGCTCTAAGTAATGCCTACACATCTTCGTGTTGTTTTTTTGCAACGGAAGTTGCTTCTGTGTTCTGAGATACGGATTTTGATGGGGTGGCAGGACATGTCCACATATTACAGGCAGCATGGTCATCTCAGTAAGTAGATGCAGCTGGAGGTATTGCTATTTGTGTGGCTTTGTAGCTCCCACAGGAAGGTGTCTGCCAGGAGGTTAGTTTTGTGTATGCTGGTAAAGGGGCACGCACTGCAGGAGCCACATGGATAGTGTCCCCGTACAGGTGGTAATTGCCAAAGAGTGGTTTGTTTGTGTGGTTCAACCTTTTTGGGCCTTGTCTGGACCAGAATATCCTTAATATTCCTTGACCTCTTGAAGGCGAATCTGGGCGTTGCAAGATTGAGATCACCCGTGTTCAGAATCTGCCAGTGCTGTTTGATAATCTTTTTGACATGGCATGAATCGTGCTCAGCAACGAGGGCTATACGAAAGTTACTTGTGGTGATGTAGTTGTTCTACTTCATGGTATATTCAGTATTGTCGTACAGTAGTCTTTGGTAGCAGTGTCTGTCCTCATTGAAGGGCCATTGGTTCTCAACATTCAGTGATCTTGATGACTAGAACCTTGGGTAAGCTTAGTTTGTTTGAGGGGGATTGATGCAGATAAGGGGGAGCCTGGTAAGTGTGGGTGGTAAGTTGAGCTGTTCACCATTTCCTCATTTGCTCATATCCATTTAAGTGGTGAGGTCAGATTAGCACTAGAGTGGCCAGCTGTGTGTCTATTTCCCCTCAGACAGGAGGGTCTAGCTTCCCCATGACCTCAGGTTTCCAGGCCGGCATTTTTTGGCATGATGGTTTTGTCACGTTCGGGCTATAGCTGTAGTCCATAAATTCCAGGCCTTCATTGGAGCAAGGGGAGCGAGCTGACGGAGATGTGAGACCAGATAATGTAGAAATGTCCAGGTTGCAACATCTCTACGGGTCTGCTGAAGGAGCTGTAGGTGCCACTGATTGTGTACCCGTGAGTCTTGTGGGTCATGGGAGACTGATTAGTGGTGGCTAGTACTTGTCGTTACTCAGTGGTTTTGAAATCACTGACTGCATAGGTGATGTAGATGCAGATTATCTCCTGTCAGCTGCTGTGCCCAAGTCTTGCTTAGATGGTTGCTAATATAGACTGCTACAAGCAGCCTATAAGCCACCCGCTGTGAGGTCAAATGGGTCAAGAGCTGGAGCTGAGGTTGAGCATGGTGGCCAGAATTGGACAAGAGCTAAGGCCCAGGTTAAACTGGGTGAGATCATGCTGGGTGTCAGTTTCTGGGCCTGAAGTGATACCAAAGTTAGTGTGGAAGCTAAGCTGAGGAAGACTTCCACAAGATTCAAAGTTGCGACCTTTGAGCTCATGGTTAGAGCATGAGCTATGGAAAAAGTTTGTGATCCTTGCTCTATGCATAAGCTGGGGAGCTTCTAGTGGATCACCTTGAGAAGTTGCATGATGCCCAAGGGAGCAAGGAATCACGAGGACAGGTTGGTTTGTATCTGCATCTGAATCTGCATCCGAGACTGGTTCTTCCGTCACTTCCATCGCCCTCCGTTGCTTGGGTTCTGCAGAGTCCAAGGTAGTAGTCCTTGTTCTTATTTTTTTAAGGTATTTGTCTTGTCTATTGAGCTACTTTTGCTATTCTTGGTGCTGTAAGGTGCCTGGACATGCCTGTATATAATCCTGCCACTCCCCTTCTGTTCCTCTACTGCACTCCTCTGGTGTGCCGAGCTCCAGCTCTCCCTCTGCCTGAAGAGAACTGATGGGTACTGGAGATAAAGGATGGAAAGGAGGATGCTGAAGTGGGTAGATGGCAAGGGGGAGGTTCCTTGTTCCTGGAGAAGGGGGTGTGGAATTTCTCCAGAGCTCCTGGGATAGAGTGAGCGAGCCAGTAATGCTTTTGCTAGGCTGTAGCATAATGGAGGCAAGCGGGATGGGAGTTGTCCTGTGCCTAACAGAGCTGACAGTAGTGAGTGCGCCCTGGGTTGGGGCTGCAGGACGGTCCTGCCACTAACCAGGCCACCTCTGTGGCACAACAAGGGCATCTCCTAGCAGCCGCACTCAAGGTTTAACCCCTCGCTGCTGCTCACTGTTTTTTTCATCTGGCAGACAGGTGGCAGGGGTGGGTAAGGTGGGGACAGGATATGGGGGGCCTAGCTATGCGAAGCAATATGTGGCTGGCGGCTCATGCCACCCACTGACTCACAGTCATCTCAGCTTGATCACTTAGTTGTCCCCTGCTCCTGAGCTCTCGGTGTCTCTTCCGCACAGCCTGCGTCTCAGCGCAAACCTGTAGAGCCGATTACAGACCTACGGATTAGCACTACCTGTGGGAAGAGATTATGCACTCATTTCAGCCATACTTTTAAAGCCCAAAAGCAGCTGTTGATTATACAGCATTAAAATAGAGCACCAGTTAAAGCCCTGATACGGGAGGTGCAAACACGTTGGAACTCAACCTATTACATGTTGCAACGTCTGTTTGAGCAGTACAAACAGATCAATGACAATGTCATTCAAAGAGGAGGGGATGCAGTTGGAAATACAATGACCATAGATGCGGAAAAATAGTACCTAGTCAAATGCCTCGCAAGGATGCTACTCCTTTTTAAGGTTTTCACATGGGAAGTTAGCAAGGAGGACAGTACGATGAACCAAGCTATCCCGTTGTGGCATTCCCTACAGGACCAGGTAAAGAAGGTGTCTGAAAGATTCATCCCCTCAGGTGTGAATGAAAACACAGAAGTGCATACTTTAGTTGAGAGCGTAATCCTTCTCTTGGCTTTTAATACAAGGCTGCAGCATGAGATCATTGTGCCCAAAGAGTACATCTGTGCCAGTATACAAAACAGTTCTGCCCACTTTCATTCCTTGTTCTGAAAGGGTTGTAGAGCAATCTGGAGACCTAGAAGAAGAAGAATAGCTAGAAATCAGTGTTCTGGTGGGCCGCCTTCAACTTTCACAGAGGGCAGTCTTATCTCACAGCAACCAACAACACCATCAACCAGAACATCGGCAACAACAGCAACAGAAGGACCAGAACCAACGTCTGCATTGTATTGGTTTAAATTGGCAGAGCTCAAGTCCAGTGCAGAGGCAATGGAAAAACATGTTGAGCAAGTGGTAGCACCCATAACCATCCACAGGATGTTCTAGGAGTATCTGGATGATAAAAAAGAGGTACATGTGTATCAAAATCCGTTGATGTATTGGTAGAGGAAGATGTGCCAGTGGTCAGAGCTCAACAGGCTGGGAATAAAGTATTTGGCTTAGCCCGCAGCCATGGTGTCTGCTGGGTGTGTGGTCTGTGCAGCTGGTGCAGTTTTTGCAGTGAGCAGGACCAGTCTCTCCCTCAAAATGTGGAGAAGTTGACTATGATCATAATGGAACCACAGTTTGTAAGGCACAATTACACCGTTCCTGATACAGCACAGGAAGAGGCGGATTATTGGTCAGAATTTGAATCAAGTGTGTTAGCTGATCAACTTCTAGGTGAACCACCTGGGTTTGAGGACAAAATCCACTTCTTGGACTAAGTAAGCCAGTGCCCATTTAGAACCTTTAAATTATTTCTAGTTGATCTTCTGTCTTTGCAAAAAACAGTATCTAGTGGAACATTACTATATTGTGTCAGAATTATGCTGCCCCACCATATTTTGGACACATAAATCAACAGATTGTAGTTGAACCAGAGTGCATTGAAGACATCTTCACAATTCCTTTATGAGATTGGAGACAATGCCTGCCCTTCTTGCATGCCTATTGGCTTTCCCTTTTTTGCATCACTTAACACTAGCATGTCTGACCCAGAAGTTCGTTAATTTACAAGAGTGCCTGCCAATACCTAATTTTTATGTGTTACCTGCATCCAAGATAAATACCTAATACCTAAACTACCTGTGCTTTGATTGGAAAAGTTAACTACAAATACTGCAATGGTAAGTGAGTGATTGTGTGAGTGAACATGATTGATGATTCATCATGTGGTGACTGACAGTGAGGGAGGGTATGTGTTGAACTGTAATGCTGGAAATGTCTTAAGATGATTGATTTGCAATGTTTGGGGCCTGAGTGATGGGCTATCAATTTTCCCCTGGAAGGTGATTGACCTTTGCAAACTTACTTAGTGAAAATGAATTAACCTGTATGGTCCACTCCTGTGATCCTGTGTTTTTTTCATTACCTAGGATGGCTGCCCCAGACAATTGTTTGATTTACAAGACTGCCAAATTCCAATCTTTTGCTTGCGTCAAAGGGGAGATAGTGTACCTACCACTGTGCCTGGATTGGAACAGGTAACCATTGCACCAATGCGTGACCTGATTCTTGAGTGATTGTGAGTGATGATTGATGATTGATGTCATGACTGACAGTGAGGTAAGGGTGTATTGAACTGTAATGCAGGAACTTTCTTGAGATGATTGATTTGCATTGATTGGGGACTGAGTCATAGGTGATCATTTTTTTCCCTGGAGGAGATTGGGCTTTTCCCGCGTAGCCACATTTAAATGCAGCGTCCTCTCCTTTTTTCTGGTTATGCAGAGACCAGAACAGTCCCTTTAAAAAACAAGCAACAATCTATGCAAAATACTGCAATTCTGTTACTCTACTTGTTTTACAATAGCAGTGTGCTACACATTTATCTTGCTTGGCACACTCATGCCTGATATGGAGTTACTTGGAGTCAGGAGGAGAAGATGGAAGAACTCAGGGAGAAGCTGTGGGACTACCTCATCAACAGTTAGAAGCAATAAGGTAAATCTAGGGTCTGGGCCTTGTACTCAGCTATGTGGAATGGAGAGAGATGCTTTGATTTGGGATATTCTGCTGTGTGTGTGTGTGCATGTGTGTGTGTGTGTATGTGTTTGTGTGTGTTGGACTTGTAGCATTTCCTCTGAGTCTGAGTCATCTTGATACACTCCTCATGAAGCGTACCACCTTTCTGTACTTTTCCTTGACTCTACAATACAGTTTCTGTTTTATAATCTGCAAACCTCTAGTCTCCTGTACTAATGAAAGGTGAAAGATGAGCTCAACACTCCTGCTTATCTAATGGACCAGTCCATACAGCACACCAAAAGTGATGGACATTCCTAAGGATATAGCACCACCAAATTTTGAAATATAGTATCATTTTTCTTTTAACAATTATATTTGTAGAACTGGGAGAATGGGTTCACTACCAAGCTAGAAGATAGAACATTTAGCCAGCTGATAACTTGGGTATCGGGGCAGAAGCACTGTTTGCACTGCATTTTACTGTACTTTGTTCCTTTGTTTCCTTCCACAACAGATTGATGATGAATGATGTGCTCCTCTTTTCCATCCCTTTATCAAACCCCTAACCCGCTACCCCTGGGCTGTGCTCTTTATTGAGATGTGTCTTAATTTACAATATCAATGGATCACACACTTGGTGGGGCAGGTGTGGTGAAAACAACACCAACTTACTGCAGGATCATCTAAGCAATAGCTCATGCTGGCCCCATTTCCAACCAAAACATGAAAAGCAATCAATATTTTAGATATAGAATAAAGAACATCAGTCATCGGCATCAACTTTGGAGAAGTGTGGCTCAATGGTCAGAGCGGCAGACCCTGATGCAGAGGTCTGGCCCGGGACCAGGGTTCAATTCCCCGCCTCGGCAGGTCTTGGGCTAAAAAATTCCACGGACTTGATAATTCTTGCCTTGGTGCCTATTCCAATCATGGAGTCCCACTCTGCAACTCTGGGCAATAGCTTGCTTAATCTTCACAACGTCCCCCACAACGCTAAGGATGCCTGGCCTCCACCTTGTGGGTGCCCAGGAGTGGACGCCTCACAGGGAAAGCCAGAATGGGTTCCACAGCGGTATTCGTACAAGCGCCTTGAAACCCTTGCAGTGAGTAGTGCGCTATACAAGTATCAATTTACATCATTCAGGCCTTGAGTTGTGTAACATGAACACCTAACCCGAGCTTTCCACTCGAGACTTTGAGTCCATTTTTTATGACTCGAGGATTTGGCGAGTTACTACTAGCTCCCCAGAAGAAAAATATTACTGCTATTGCTTTTTTGTATTTTATCACTGTTTAGAATTTGTGTGCCATCATGTTGTATTCTAGTGTACATTCTTTGTAAAGCTTTGCTATAACCCACTAACTCAGTCTTATTTCCATTTAGTTGCCTACGATGGATAATCAATCATTCAGATTAATCCTACAGTTGGAGTTCACCTGAGTGGAACTGGAAGTGGGATTTCGCATTTGCAGTTGTGATGCATTCCCTGTTATTGCTTCATCTATATTCAGGTAAGACAACTATTGTGTGCAGTGAACTAATTACCTAAGTAAGCAAATAACTAATTGCTACTATTGTTTATGCAGGTTGTTGTACACAATATAGGTCGAATATATGATTTTTCAACTAATACAAGTTCCACGCATGGCATTACCACGCGAATTTTACATCGCAAGTGGCTTTACCACGCTGGAATTGACAACGAAGGATTGTACCACGGTAGAAACGTCTTACCTGCACGTCTTTCTCCTGCAGCCCCTTACTTCCATCTACCATGGAAACAAGCGTCAAAACACGTCTTCTAAAATAAAAAAAGGACTGTTTTTTTTACGTACACTGCACGTCTTTGGGGGAGGGTCATTCCTTTTTCTTCATCAATTTCTAGAGCGTTCTTTTTTTAATCTAACTCGCTCGCTCGCTTGTTATTTTTTGGGGGGGAGACCCCCCCAGCCCCCCCAGCCCCCCTCCCAACCCTCCCCCAGCCCCCCCAGCACGACTGGACGGAATACTACGTCTCCCCCCAACCCACGCTGAACGTTTTTTCGTGGTCAAGACGGTCGTTGAAGGCTCCCTCGTTGAAGAGACGTTTGCGGGGTAAGTGGATCGTTTAAAACGTCAAGCGTGGAAAAGACATTGTTGTAAATGATGTTTCCCATATAGGTCATGTCAGCATCCCCCTAATGGTCAAGATAGTTAGAGAGGTATAACTCTATAACTAAGCACTACACTCTCTCTTACAGGCACATAAAAAGGCTGCCAAAAGCAGAAGGCAGCAGTACAAAGTCAAAGTAAAACAAACTACTTTAGGCATAAATGTTGATGAAATAAAATAGTTTCCCCTGTATTTTTTTTACAAAGAAACCCACCCTCTCCACTCACTCAACATGACATTTCTATCCCCTTCCACCTCTCATCCCAAACAAACTGACCCAAGCCTCAAAACCCACAAATTCAAAATGTCCCAAGAAAGTGAAATCCAGTTCCAAAGCCCTTACCACCCTATCCACCTACCCAGATAAAACAAGTCCCTTCCACCAAAACAAAAAATGCTAAATTGGGCTATAAGAAGGCATTGTGAATGTCGTTCTGGAGTTGGTCCAGGCTCTACTCCATCGGGGTGCTCTGGCTCTCTCTGGTGTTAAACTATTGCAAGATGCAGCACAACAAGGGCCTGGCTTTGTCAGTGTTGGAGGGGGGCAGCAGTTCATGTTGTAAGCTGGCAGCTGTGCCGGCGATGGGATGGTCTGGAGGCTGAGGGTGACCAGCTGCACTGGGGCCCTGCTAAGAAGCATTTGTTTCCTCTTCCTCCTCCTCTTCCAGGGCCATTGGCTGCCGGGATTCTCACTGGATATGCTCCAGCCTCAGCAGCCCCAGGCAAGACCCTGTCTTCTGCCTGCTGGTTCCTATGGGTGGTCCCGCAGCATCACCTATATTGAGAAAAACAAAAAGGAAAAATACAAATTATAAATAATGCTCTGTACAAACAATTGTTTTAAATTACCTGGTGGCACAGTAGCAGTACATAGCTGGTCCCCTAGTACCATTGGAATTTGATGTGATATGGTTAGCAGAGTCACAAGGTGAATTTATGTGTTACCCATACATGCCTTGCACAAAAAGCAATGACTATGTGGCAGAAGGGTATTAAGGCAGAATAACACTGGATTAAAAAAAACTGTGATTTGATTTTTTTTCTTCTAAAGGCTTTAGATGTAACTATAAACAGACACTTTGAGTGGAAAAATAAATTTCATCTCATTATCCCTAAAATAATGGAGCTATGCTCATTGCTAGTCAGCATGTCGGGAAGTTTTCAACTGTCTGCAGCTGGGGCAGCTGTAGTTAATACATATCTATTTTCAATTCCAATGACCCAGCTCTTCTACAAATGCATTTCTCTTTCTACCCTGTCGCCAAAGAGGCAGATGAATAATAAATAAGACACTACTTCACAAACCTCACATATATTATTTTGTCTGCCGAAAGTAAACATTGGGCAAAATGATGGAAATTATGGAATAGATTGTATTTGAAAAGTTTGTTAAAGTGTTTCCCATCTGCCAAACTTGACATCAAATCATGCACTTTCTTCCACTTTACTCACAGGTCTTGCCCACCACCACATAATATTTCCATAAAATTAATTTGCTGGGTAGTAAGCAAGGAAAGGAAACTTGACTTGCTCTACTGCAGGGTAGGGTAGAAGTATTAGACTGGTCGGGTAGAGCTTTTTTGATATAGACTAGAGGGGCCACTACACTGATCATTAATTCATCATTTTTTACTTATTCAGTCACTGCACTTGACAAAGGACGTCAAAGGGGAAATATCTCAAAAGGGAAACCATGAAATATATTCTGGAATCACTTCACTTCACATGGTTATACATTTAGATGTGGCACATGCCAATAGTGGATTTTCCAACATTTTGGAAGAGCTAAGGGAGAAAATAAAGGAGTGAAGAACTAAGCGGTGACTGATCGGTTGAAGGGACACAACACACCTTCAGTGTTCAGTTTGCATCGCATTGAAAACATTTTAAATGTCATATTAACTGAAGCAGACACACAATGCACAGCCAACACTGCAGTCACAAATTAAATTAAACCATACTGCACTTCAGTCATAGGTGTAAACATGCCATGGGTGGGGATGGGGGTGCGAATGATGGGTGGGACACATCTGACTCACTTAGAAAGTACAGCGAGTCAAGGAAGTGAAACAAAAAATAAAAAATACCCTTCACTTTGAACCATAGCTTTGATAACCCCATATGAACACAATAAGCAAAGTAGGTGAGCAGCATGCTCTTCATGAGAAGTGCTGCCTTGTTCCTTCTTCTAAACAGTCCAAATATATATTCATCCTTTCATTCTAATTCCCCCATAGCCATCATGATTAAGCTTTACTTTCTCTCATCCAGTCTTTCACCAACATTTCCGATTTATTATTTATCCATTCAATATCCACCCTTTCTTCCAACCATCCTTTCACCCATCCGTTCAACTCAACTGTTATAGCATGAGCAGAGAAAATTTAAAAAAGATAATGCAGGGATAACAGGAATAAACAAAAAAGTAATCCTGTTAGATCTGGGGGTCTCTAGTTGGCAATGGTTATCACCTTTGTCCAAATAGGGACGCTTACTTCTAAGTCAGGATAAGGGGATTACACTCCTTAATAACCCCTGCTCACCCCCTTGGTAGCTTGGCACGAGCAGACAGGCTTATCTCAGAGGCAGTGTGTTAAGCATGTGTGAATATACAAAGTAATACAGTGATAACACTACAGATGGACACAACACAGGTTTTATAAAAATAAGTATTCTTTATATAGAATTAACACAAGACCACAAACGACAAAAATCCACAATACCTCACTTAAGATTACTTAAATGATGATTCAAGTCTCTTACTTCAAAAATGCAACAAAGTTCTCAACAAAGTACCAGGATGCGTAACGCAAAGTAAACAAAAGGCTTGAAAAAGGGGAGATGCGTCGGTTCCGTGATCTGGGGGAACGGCTGCGTCCTTCCTCAATGCTTGCGCAGAGTAGGGGACGTGTCGTGAGCCATTCCGCAGCGAAGGTGATGGGCATAGATTCTCGGCTTGTCGGCCCATTGCAGTGCGCAAGATGACGCCTTGATGCGATGCGATGATCCAGTTGCGATGCAAGAAGATGACGCCCTTTGATGCGGCGATGCGATGACGATGCGATGACGCCTTGGCAGCCTTGCGACGACTCTGTACTTTGGAGCCACGACAGGCCCTGCGACACGCTTCTCCGGTGGTGCGATGGCGACTCTCTCGATGTTGTCATGCTTCTCCGATGATGCGACAGCAGGCATCTTCGATGAACACACGCCTCCAGGAAGATGCAGCGAAGGCTCGCTTCTCTGGCGTTGCAATGTTTTCAGCTGCGGCGGCGACACGCTTCTTCTCAATGCGTCGCGTTTCCAGCTCTCAGTGGCACACAAGTGACTGGAGTCAGAATTCCCAGCCAGGAAATTCAGGAGGGAGCTGGAGGTGAAGCCTTTTGGCCGTGAGACTTCAACAGGAGGCAAGCACAGTTCAAGCCCTTGGAGAATATTCTGTAGATGAAATTCCTTACAAAGTTCCTTCTCGTTTTCCCTTGGCAATGAAGCAACCACTGCAGGCCAACTCAGCGTACAGCACACTGGCAGAGGGGCAGTCCAAACTCCTGCAGCTTCCTTAGTTCTTCTCCTTGGCAGAAAGGTTTCTTGTTCCAGAAGTGATCTAATTTCTTGGGATCAGGGTCCCAATAATTATACCCCAAACTCCTTTGTTCTCTGAAGGCAGAAAGGCCTCTGCCCAGTCTAAACCAGTTCCTGAGCACTTTGTTTACATGACTCTCTTCTTCCTTTCACTGTGCAGGGCAGAGACATCAGCCGCCCCACAGGAAGTGGAGCCAGCACGGGGGAGGGAGGATACAGCTCTGGAGCACTCTGTTGACATGATTCCTCCTCTCCTTTCACAGTGCAGGGCAGAGACATCAGACAAGCCACAGGGATTGGAGCCAGAATTGTAGAGGGAAGGCCCAGCCCAATTTAGGTCCTAGGTGCACTCCTCCCTCCCATCTGGATGTAGATCTCTCTATTCACCACTGGGCTGTCCCTGCCTGTCTCCTGGATTTCCCCAGCCCTGTCATTCACAAACCCAGACAAGGAATACACAACCCAGCAGAGGCAGGCTCAAATGGTTAGGCAAGTAAATAACTGCTTTCTAAAAGTGGTATTGGCAAACAGAATATTAAAATAAACTTTACTAAAAGATGTATTTTATTATTCTGAGTTCAGGCATACTAAATTCGAATTTCCACAATGTTCCCTGAGTCAGTTAGGATTATAAGCATGTAATAATCTAGCTGCTCATTCTGGCCTATGAGAACAGGTAGCCTTCAATAGTGAAAAACAAAAATGGCTGTAATTCATTATTAGAACATGCATCAGAGCATGTCCTACCTTATACTTACAATGCACCCTACCCATGGGCCTACCATAGGGGTGTCTAATATGAAGCAAAGGGAAGGTTTAGGGACTGGCAAGTGGGTGCACTTGGCCAAGTTGACATGACAGTGCTAGGCTGCACACAGGCCTTGCAATGGCAGGCCTGAGACACAATTTACAAGCTGCTCCTGTGGGTGGCACAACCAGTGCTGCAAGCCCACCAGCAGCATTTGATTTACAAGCCGTAGGCACACATGGTGCACTGTACTAGGGGCTGACAGATAAATCAAATAACCCAATCATGGAATAACCAATCAGTATAACAAGTTAACATAGGGAGCATTTGCCCTGTGGCACTGATTAGCAGTGGCACAGTGCCCAAAGCATAAATCCAGCAAAAACATATCGAAACAGAGGAGGCAATCTGTCAAAAGTGGAAGGGAGACTCACGCCAATGATGCCGGGTCTAACAAGTCCATTATGGTTTCTTTACACAGTGGGTTCGTATCCCGTCCTCGTCACCATATTATTGTATTACAGAAGGCCAAGAGGCACGTTTGCAGAGTGCTGGACAAAGGGGGTGGGGCTTCTGACAAATTCCAGCAATCCCACTGTGTGGAACATGCTGGTAATAACAGGTCGGGTGCTTGGCCCCAAGGACCCTCAGCATCCAAGTGGACTTCATATCCAAACCAGTAGTGCGCCAGGGGGTGCATTTGCAGAGTGGTGGAAAAAGGGGGTGGGTTCTCTGACCAGCTCTCATAATTCCCATTCCGTGGGACTTAACTGGTGGTAACAGGAGGGGTTCTTGGCCACCAACTCTTCTCAGCATTCAAGGGGACTTCATCCACCAACCAGTAGTGCACAAGAAGATGCATTTGTAGAGTGGTGGGGAAAGGGGTTGGGGCCTACGATGAACTCTTAGAAATGCTGCTGTGTGGAATTTACTTGAGCATACAGGAGAGGTTCTTTCCATGAAAAATCCTCAGCATCCAGGGCAACATTATTCTCCAACCTGTATTGCACCAGGAGGTGCAGTTGCATAGTGGTGGAGAAAGGGGCAGGGACTCTGATGAGCTCTCAGAAATCCCACTGTGTGGGACTTGCTTTAGGTAACTGTAGGAGTTCTTGTCCCCCAAGGACCCTCTTTACCCAAGGGGACTTCATCCCCCAACCAGTAATGCACCAGGAGGCACATGTGCAGAGTGGTAGAAAAGGAGGATGGGCCTCCAATGAGCTTGCATCAATCCTGCTGTGTGGGGCTCACTGGAGGTAACAGAGGGGGTTCCTGGCTCCCAAGGACACTCAGTCAGTAGTCAAGGGAACTTCAACACCCACCCAGCAGTGTGCCAGGAGACACGTTTGCAGAGTGGAGGAGAATGGGTATGTGGCCTCTGATAAGCTGCATCAGGATTTGTGGTTCAACAAAGAAAAAACACTCAGCCACTCACACACCAATTCAGTGATTCACACATCCACTCACATACCCAATGAGAGACTCATACACTGACTCACAAACCCACTCAGGCTCATGCACCCAATCACAGACCCACTCAGACACTCATGCACCCACTCACAGATCAACTCAGAGACTCATGCACTCACTCACAGACCCACTCAGAGACTCACAAACCCACTCACAGACCCACTCATGTACCTAGTCCTGTACCCACCCAGACAATCATGGACACACTCTCATACCCACCCAGACACTCAAACACCCACTTACATACTCACTCAGACACTCATGTACCCACTCACAGACCCACCCAGGGACTGATGTACCCACTCACAAACCCATTCACAGACTCATGCAACAGTCACAGACCCACTCAGAGAATCACACACCCCCAAAAAGAGGCACATAGACACTCTTGCACACACTTAAAGACCCACTAATCATCACGCACCCACTCACACATCCATTCAGAGAGTCATGCACTCAGTCATAGACCAATTCATAGAATTGTGTGTCTTCTCCCAAATCAACTTAGAAACTCTTGGACCCACTGACGGACCCACTTGGGAACTCACACACCCACTCACAGACCCACTCAGGGAGCTATGCAGCCACTGATAAACCCATTCAGACATTCATGCACCCACTGACAATCCCACTCAGACTCATGCTCCCACTCACACACTCACTAACAGATTCATGCCTAGTCACACACCCAGTCAGAGACTCATGCTCCAACTCATTGACTCATTCAGACACATGCATGCCCTCACAGACACACTCACACACTCATGTACCAAATTACAGCTCCGTTCATACTATGTCACACCCACTTAAAAATCTACTCAGACACTCATACACCCACTGAGACACTCATGCACTCACTCAATATAAAAGGTTAGTGGTTACAGTTAGGAAATAAAAATTTAAAAGATAGAAATGTACCTAAAAACAAAGATTACAGGGACATTATAGTTAGGAAATTGAATTAAAAAGAAATGGAAATTCACTGAAAAAACTAAAGGTTACAGGGATGTTATAGTTAGGAAACAAAATATAAAGCACCTTACAAATTCACTAAAAAAGTCAAAGGTTATTGGTACATTATAGCCAGGAAATAAAATTAAAAAATCTTTAGAAATTAATGGTAAAAAACAAATGTTACAGGGATGTTATATTTAGAAAATAAAATGTAAAACAAGTTATCATTCACTGTAAAAGGTTTCAAAGTCTTTATAGTTAGGCTAAGAGAGGAGGAGGAGCCAACCCCATCATGGCTGCTTGAAGCCGATGCTCCTTGGTGAACCATCTTACCAGCCTCCGTATCGTCATTCTGCCGCACTGTTATTCCTCAGGAACAACGATTCAGCTACCGATTGCAGGCTGATCATTTGAAGATCAATATCGCTTTTCTCTGTTCCGGCTTTGCGGCGAAATGAGCCGTGATTTTCCATGCCAATGAAGATGCAAAGATGGCGCCCGGTGCTCGGGAGCTTTGAGAATGCTCCCGAGGCCAAAAGAAGTGCTCCAGGATGCCTCTGACCTCCAACTTTTTCCATCTAGAAATGTTCCCAACACTTGGCCTACATGCCGACTTGCCAGCTGGTCCCCCCGGGGAGATTACTGCGCATTGTGCCACTCATTTGCCCGCACTGCCACTGAGTGACGGGTGCGGCTTGAGAGGAAGGGGCACACAAACCTGACCAGCTGCATCCCAAAAGACCGGACTTCCGCCGGGGTCCAAACCTGGTCATGACTGAAGGAGGAGGGGCACACGAGCCCGACCTGCAGCGTTGCACGAGACCAGACTTTTATCGTGACCTGGGGCTGCTTCTGACGTATGGTTGTGGCTGGAGGCGGAGAGGCACATGAGCCTGGCTCTCAGCGTCCCATTAGACCGGTCCTTGACCGGGGTCTCAGCCAGCGCCTACCTCTGTAATATGTTTTGCGGCGACTATGGATGCAACGGCTGCAGGTACGGAAGTCTGATCTTGCCAGACTATTGACTTCTTCCTAGCAGCCTCCGATGGCAATAAGGGGACCTGGGAGTACATTGCCTTAAATAGCGAGCCGTGGAGGGGCACAGGGAAGATATCACCTTTGATGCAGCCAGAAGTGCATTCCTGCACACAGCGCATGTGATGCCTGCAGTAAGGGTGCACATCAAGCACCCCCCTCTGTTAGAGAATGATTAAGAGGGGAATGCCAGTATGTAACACCATGGACATAACCCTTTACATGACCTCAAGATGGCTGCCTCAGTGGTCCCTTCTGCCCTGTACTACTACTTGGGGACTAAATCTGGACTTCGAACAGAACTTGAATCATAGCCTCCATCTGGCCTACACATTTAGTGACTGAACCTGCGAGCGACCGTGGTGACCTTGCTTTTTGACCAATGCCCGGTGGAGCTACATGATAGCTATAGAGGAGATGGGCAGTGAACCTCCCCTTTGCCCTCACCGACCCAGCTGAACTTTCAGCATACTTTCCCTCGTCTCTCCGTTGTCCTCTCCCTCCTATCACTTGACTCTACGCTTTCCCCTCTACTCTCCTTTTACCCTGCCCTCTTTGCTCTCTTAATGTTTTCCCACAGAGACCTAGCATTCTGGCCGTTGCTCGGTGGAGCTACCTGATACCTTAAGAGAAGATGGGCTTCAGACTTCCCCCCTGCCGTCACTTACCCAGCTGGTCTTCGAGCAGATATTCCTTTGCCTCCCTGTCCTATCTTCTCCTACCCCCCTTCCCTGCCCCCTTACCCTTCTTCGCTTCCATGCTCTTGAAATGTTTTTCTAGCAACTGATGTTACCCGAATCTAATGTACTGTATAATTTTGTGGAACTTTATTAAGCATGGGCGGAAAATCCGTTACGCTTGCGGATTTTGCCAATTTTCGGTAAATTCGCATTCCGCGAAAGCTCGCGAATTTACTGAAAATCCGCAAATTCGCACGCAGCGGATTTTTTTTTCTTGGTGATACAATTTTGCGGCGCGCGGCGTTTACTTACCGTCATTCAGCGTTTGCCGAGTTGTTTTTCTTGATATTTTGCGAGTGCTGCGCCATTTTGGATCTTGCTGCGGGATCCCGCGGGAATTTGGCGAGCGCGATTACGTAATCGCGGCTTGCCAACTTGCACAGCGAGAGTTTGTCAACGCGAGTACGCCGTGATCACGTATCGCGGTACTTCGCAATTGCGAGCTTGGAGATGCGGCGAGCAGCAACAATCTCGCACTCGCAAAAATACAAAATTTGCAATTCTGCACAAGAAATCCACCAGCAAGCAGCATAAACCTTCTGGAAATGATGATTTTTATCTGAATAACTCCTCAGGTTACATAAACAAAGTGAATCCAACAGGGGAGAGGGACAAGAGTGATCAAAAGTGATTGAAGCACTCAGAGTTTTGAAAAATACCCCTCACACACCAAAAGGCCCCTTGGTGTCATGCTTCATCATCGGGGTCTTCGCACCCCTCTACCGGGATGCGGCGTGCTGCGACCTACGACTACGCGGGAGCACTTGCAGTGTTGACTATGTGTGGTGTCCAGTGTGTGGGGTATATAAAGAGTGAGTGGGGGGTGTGTAGTGAGAAAAATTATTAAAAAGTACCTGGCACTAGAGTGTGAAAGAAAAATTTATTCTGGACTCTGGCTGGTACTGTTAAAAGAAGTGCAGATTGAGGTCTAAGTTGTATAATGAACAAGACCTCTGGTGTGCGTTGTTGTCGACATGTTTCGGAGACAAGCTCCTTCCTCAGGACGGGGGCACAACCTCCCCTCCCTACTCACGTCTTGTTAAAAAATGTGTATTTACAGAAAAGTGAAATATTAAATTTAATATTAGGCTAAGTGTGCCTACAGCGGTCTGCTACAAGCACAATGACTTGTGAAGCTTTCTTGTAGGCTTCATGAGCATAGTCAGGACGCCGGGGTGTTGCTTCAATGGCTATAAGCACAGGACTCCTTGGTCACCGTCTTACCCCGCACGCTGCTATGCTCATGAAGCCTACAAGAAAGCTTCACAAGTCATTGTGCTTGTAGCAGACCGCTGTAGGCACACTTAGCCTAATATTAAATTTAATATTTCACTTTTCTGTAAATACACATTTTTTAACAAGACGTGAGTAGGGAGGGGAGGTTGTGCCCCCGTCCTGAGGAAGGAGCTTGTCTCCGAAACATGTCGACAACAACGCACACCAGAGGTCTTGTTCATTATACAACTTAGACCTCAATCTGCACTTCTTTTAACAGTACCAGCCAGAGTCCAGAATAAATTTTTCTTTCACACTCTAGTGCCAGGTACTTTTTAATAATTTTTCTCACTACACACCCCCCACTCACTCTTTATATACCCCACACACTGGACACCACACATAGTCAACACTGCAAGTGCTCCCGCGTAGTCGTAGGTCGCAGCACGCCGCATCCCGGTAGAGGGGTGCGAAGACCCCGATGATGAAGCATGACACCAAGGGGCCTTTTGGTGTGTGAGGGGTATTTTTCAAAACTCTGAGTGCTTCAATCACTTTTGATCACTCTTGTCCCTCTCCCCTGTTGGATTCACTTTGTTTATGTAACTATTCCTGTGGAGCATGAATCCAACGACCAGCTCTACCTCCCTCATTTGATTTTTATATAACTCCTCAGGTTGACATTTGCCTGCACTTTTTTTGCGAGGAGTCCATTTTGGGGAGGGGGGGTGGGAGGAAGGAAGTGCCCCACAGTCTTCAACTTCCTGTTCCTGTCCAGCAGGCTCCTCCCAGTGCTTTGTCCATCTCCTGGTCACTTTTCATTTGGATCTGGAGCTGGAAGGATTTTTTTGTGTGGATGCTGCTGGATATTTGGATTTGAGGCCTTTTTGACTTTCTTTGGATCACTTTTGGATTAGAAATTTCACAAGTAAGTTTGTTTGGGGCATTACAGTTGCTGCAACTACAATTTTGGAATTTTCGATTTTTGGGCTGTTTTTGAGCCTTTTGCCCAGGGGTACTCAGTGGTGGGTGCACTGAGACTTTCTGTGGGGTGTTTTGAATTTAAACATCATGGAGGGGCTGTTTGGCTTGGGATTGTGCTGATTTTTCTGTGATTTTCGTTTTTTTGGCCTGTTGTGGCCTTTTCAACAGGGGTAGTGAGTGTTGCATGGGCCTAGTCTTTCTGTGGGTTTTCTTGAATTTAAACATCATGGAGGGGCTGAATGGCTTGGGATTGTGCTGATATTTCTGTGTTTTTCGATTTTTTGGGGTGTTCATGGGGACAGGCCATGTGGTTGGGGGCCATTTTGAATGCTGCTACAGCCCCCGGCCATGTGCTGGGAGGGAGGGGCCATTTTGAATACAGGCAGTGTTCTCAGGCCTGCACCCATTTTGCCTAGCTTTCATCCATTATGCCCAGGGGTAGTGAGTGGTGCATTGGCCTAGTCTTTCTGTGGGTTTTCTTGAATTTAAACATCATGGAGGGGCTGGATGGCTTGGGATTGTGCTGATTTTTCTGTGTTTTTCGATTTTTTGGGGTGTTCATGGGGACAGGCCATGTGGGTGGGGGCCATTTTGAGTGCTGCTACAGGCCCTGGCCATGTGCTGGGAGGGAGGGGGCCATTTTGAATGCAGGCAGTGTTCTCAGGCCTGCACCCATTTTGCCCAGCTTTTATCCATTATGCCCAGGGGTAGTGAGTGGTGCATGGGCCTAGTCTTTCTGTGGGTTGTCTTGAATTTAAACATCATGGAGGGGCTGGATGGCTTGGGATTGTGCTGATTTTTATGTGTTTTTCCATTTTTTGGGGTGTTTATGGGGACAGGCCATGTGGGTGGGGGCCATTTTGAGTGCTGCTACAGGCCCTGGCCATGTGCTGGGAGGGAGGGGGCCATTTTGAACGCAGGCAGTGTTCTCAGGCCTGCACCCATTTTGCCTAGCTTTCATCTATTATGCCCAGGGATAGTGAGTGGTGCATGGGCCTAGTCTTTCTGTGGGTTGTCTTGAATTTAAACATCAAGGAGGGGCTGGATGGCTTGGGATTGTGCTGATTTTTCTGTGATTTTCGTTTTTTTGGCCTGTTGTGGCCTTTTCACCAGGGGTAGTGAGTGGTGCATGTGCCTAGTCTTTCTGTGGGTTGTCTTGAATTTAAACATCATGGAGGGGCTGGATGGCTTGGGATTGTGCTGATTTTTCTGTGATTTTCGTGTTTTTGGCCTGTTGTGGCCTTTTCACCAGGGGTAGTGAGTGATGCATATGCCTAGTCTTTCTGTGGGTTGTCTTGAATTTAAACATCATGGAGGGGCTGGATGGCTTGGGATTGTGCTGATTTTTCTGTGTTTTTCGATTTTTTGGGGTGTTCATGGGGACAGGCCATGTGGGTGGGGGCCATTTTGAATGCTGCTACAGGCCCTGGCCATGTGCTGGGAGGGAGCGGCCATTTTGAATGCAGGCAGTGTTCTCAGGCCTCCACCCATTTTGCCTAGCTTTCATCCATTATGCCCAGGGGTAGTGAGTTGTGCATGGGCCTAGTCTTTCTGTGGGTTGTCTTGAATTTAAACATCATGGAGGGTCTGGATGGCTTGGGATGGCGCAGATTTTTCTGTTTTTTTTCCGATTTTTTTTGGGTGTATAACTGAACTGATGTTCCTCTGTCTTCCATTGCTTTTAGGTGCACAAGACTCAAGAGAACCACCAGTGCCAGGAAAAAGTCCTGCAGCGGTGTGTGTGTGCAGCATAACGTCACACAACGTCACTTCTGGCCACAGACAACTCTGCAACTCGTGCAACTGCGGCCTGCTGTTCTGACCTGCTCTGAAGAAGATGGCCCCAAAAAAAGTTCTCTGTAGCTCCTCTAGCAAGAAAGTTGCCAGTAAGGAGCAGAAGAAGCAAGTTACCAAGGAGGCTGGTGTGCCAGCTGCCGCGTTTTTTGGGAGTAAAAAAAAAAGGACGCCTGCAGCAGCAGCGGGATCTGCTGGGGACCAAGCTGGGAGCAGCACCCCCGCTCCATTGGGCTCAGTGCCTCCACCACCACCACCACGTCAACTTAAGTCCAAGCCCTTGAGTGCTGCAGAGGCAGAGTGTGTACTTCTTCAATCACCATCGACCAGTGATGTTGGCTCATCGCAAGAAAGTAGCAGCAATGTCCCTGAATCAACACAGGTTTTTGTAACTCATCTGACAAGTGTTGAACAACCCCAGCCGCAACAACAACCACATGTGCAAGTACAAGCCCAAGTACATGTGGAAGGAGAGGCAGCGCAAGGAGATGCGCAAGCAGAGGTGCATGGAGGGTCGCAAGTGCCCACAATAGTTGTTCCTCCCGAAGTAGGGGCACATCAGGAAATCGACAATCAAGCTGAGGTATCATTTGAGGAAGCCACTCCTCCTGATGATCATTCATTGTCTTCTACATCCCTAGCAAGGAAAAGATCAAGGGGGGTGTCTACATCTTCTTCAAGCCCACCTTCTTCTGATAATCTGGATGAAGATTGGGAACCATCACGGCCGTCTGAGAGTGAGGCACACCATGATCTGACAAAGGTACTTAAGCGTAAAAGGAAGGTCGTCGAAAAACTCATAGTTATGGAGTGTGATGAGGCTCAACAAGAAGTGGCGGATACTGCTGCTGATGAAGCCTCTCAAGACGACGAGCCAGTCATCATAAAGGTCACTGCAGCCCCAGCGGGCATGAAGCAAAGAGACATTTTGACCCCAGCCCAAGAAGCTGCTGAGCGTGATGATGATGTTGATGAGGAGGCAATGGAAACACAACAATCATTGGAGTTAACTAGTACACCAACACCTACTGCTTCCATATTTCTTCCTTGCAAGAAGGGACCTCCATCCACCTCGACCTCAATTAGTGGTGGTGAAAGTGCACAACATACTAAAGTTCGGCAATCCACATCCTCCACTTCATCTGGCATTAGCAGCAAGACCACCACCACCAGTATCGCCGCCTCCTCCGGCCCCCACAGACAATTCAAGTCCCCAGCTTGGGACTTCTTTAGTGTTTGCCCAAAAAGGGAAAACTTCGCCATTTGTAGCATTTGTAAGGTTGCAGTTAGTCGTGGTAAGTTTGTACTAACTATGGTACCGGAGGCCAGAGAGGTCATCTTAAGAGACAGCACCCTGTTCAATGGTTTGCGCACCTACAGGCGATCAAGGAAGCCCTAATTGCACGTAATGAAAACGTTGATTTTTCATCTGATGATGATGAGGAGGAAGAAGACGTGTCAAACACTTCACTTACACCCAGTACCTCTGTCAGCAGCACACCCCATGTGAGCCACACTAAGAGTGTGGGAGAGAGTGAGACACCAATGCGAAAAAGTTCATCAGCGAGCGTAACTGGGTCGAAGATATCATCATCATCATTATCCCGTAAATGCTTGGTCCAGGGCAACATTAAAAAGATGTTGTTTACAGAAGCGCAATATGAACGCAACCACCCACTGACGCGTCTGTATAACACTAAGCTGGCTAAAATGCTAGCTCTGGACCTTCTCCCTTTTTCTTTTGTAGAAGGGGTTGGTTTTCTAGAATTAGTGGCAGCACTCTGTACTAAATGGAAGGTTCCTAGCCGGTTCTATTTTGCCCAAAATTGCGGTTCCAGCACTACATGAAGATGTTCTGGAGGTGATTGGGGCAGCTTTGCAGAAGAGTGCTGTTCACACTATACATCTGACAACAGACATGTGGACCAGTGGCCCAGGCGCTGATTACATGTGCATCACTGCACACTGGGTCTCTTTTTCAGGGGTTAAAGCAAAGCTAAACGCAGGTGTTGACCAGGACCAAGTTTTTAAAGCTGCTCGGAAACATGCAACACTAGCCATGGTTGGTTTGGAGAAACGTCACACAGCACAAAACATTTTGGATGAGTTTAACACAAAGGTCCTTGACTGGCTGTCCCCAAATAAACACCAGATTGGTTATGTTTCCACGGATAATGGCGCCAATGTAGTTAAGGCCATGGAGCTGGGTCAGTATTTCAGAGTGCCGTGTTTGGGGCACTGTATAAACCTGGTTGTCAAAAAATTCTTGAGTGATAAAGAGAGTCCAGCGTACGAGGTAGTGGAGACCTGCCAAAAAATGTGCAACCATTTCAGCCATTCTTTTAAGGCCCGGAAGCATCTGAGGAGCCTGCTACATGACCGTCGAATGCCAGTGAAAGCACTCTTCCAGGAGGTGGCAACACGTTGGAACTCAACCTTCTACATGCTTGAGCGTCTGTATGAGCAGTATACGGTGCTCGATCAATATTTCTTAACACAGGGTACAGCTCAGAAGGACCTGAGGATGGGTGCGGAGCAATGGCACATAGTTAAAAGCCTGACACGCATGCTTCGTCCTTTTGAGGTCTTCACGCGTGCAGTCAGCAAGGAGGACTGTAATTTGGGAAAAGCAATCCCATTGTTGTACATGCTGGAGCACCAACTGAAGGAGGTGTGTTCTGTGTTTCAAAAAGATGAAAAAAACAAAGACCCTTTTGTTTTGGCGGAGAAATTATTAGGGCGCCTACGTGGTGATGAACGTCTTAAAATGATCCACTCAGAACAGCATTACATTTGTGCTACTATTCTGGATCCACGCTACAAAAAGGCGCTGGCAGGCCAAGCATTCTTTCCTTTTGATGATGAACATGTTCCAAAATACAAACGTTGGCTAGCCTTGTCAGCCAAGAGGTTTGAAAGAGAACGGCAGAAATTTGAAGGAAAAGGCAGTACATCAGCATCAGCAGGCCATCCCCAGTCAAAAGAAATCCACTTCTGCACCTGTGGCTGTGGCACAAGTGACCTCTCGCCGTTAAAGACACCGGCAACTGGATCATCTGCACCAGACACAACAGAAACATTGGAGGCTGAAGAGGATTGGCTAGCTCGGCTTGGCTTTGGTTCTCTAAAGGTCACAGGCACAGCAACAGCTAAGCAAAGTGGAAGAACCTTGGATGAGGACCTTGAGTCGATATTGAAGGACTATCTGAATGACTCACCAGAGGTCTATGTTAATGCTGACCCATTGGCGTATTGGCATGGGGAAAAAGAATTGTGGCCACAGCTCTCCAACCTGGCTTTAAACTACTTGTCTTGCCCACTCGCAAGTGTGTCTTCTGAACGTGTTTTCAGTGCTGCTGGTGCCATTGAAACTCCCAAACGGAGCCGCCTCTTGCCCAAAAATGTGGAGAGGTTAACAATGATCAAGATGAATCAGCACTTCATACCACCAGATTACAGAGTACGAGAAAGCGCGCCGGATGAAGACGAGGTGGATAGCAACGTAGATGAGGGAATTTCTACTCTGTCAGGTGACACTGAGCTCACCCTGCCTGAATTCGCAGAGTATGAAGACGAAGCCTTATTCTTATTCCTGGACCTTAACACCGAGCCCTGAAAATGAGACAATGAATCAATAACTTTCTTTTTCGTCCTTATTCACTTTCATTCCTGTGTGTCTGTCTTTCTTTGTTGTGTACAGTTAATATAATTCAAACTTTAATCACCAAATCACAAAAACAAGCCCATCAGCAGAACTGTCTTCACTTGTTTGCTTATTGATTTGAAGGTGCCGCAGTCTGCATTCCTCAGGTTCACAAGTTCAGAAGAACATGCTCCTCTATCCTCCTCCTCCAGACTCCTATTTCCATCAAAGCAGAGGGCTGGATTACGCCCAAGGAAGAAAGACTCAGCACTTGTGGGGGTGTTCTACTTCTTTGCGGGTAAGTTGACGGCTCTGGGGCCATTGCTGGGAAGCTCCAATACCGGATAAAAGTGGTTTGGACCAAATCGGAGGCGGATTTTTTTTGTGTTTTGGCTGACTTGCTTGCCTTTGAGGTGCTCTTTGGGGGTGGTTCCGGCTGTTTGTGGGTGAGTTTCGGGGTCTGGGAGCACTGCTGGGACAGTCTAATCTTGATTGCATTTGCTTTTCAGGAAATCCGTTATGGCCTAGCTACACAGCGCCTTTGGACCGAAGGCCGAGAAATATTGCAAGTATGAGATTTTCCTTTTTGGGCTGTTTGGGGGTGTTGTGCTTTTTGGCGGGTGGGTTGGTGGGTCTTGGGGCATTCCTGGGAAGGTCTAATACCGGATACAAGTGGTTGGGACAAAATCCACGCAGATTTTTTTGTTGTTGCTATTTATGACATTTTGATCAATGTAACTTTTTTGGGGGCCTGTTTGGGTGGCTTCCTGGTGTTTGTAGGTGGGTTTCAGGGTCTGGGAGCACTGCTGGCTATAGATACTTTACTTTGCAAGAGGTTTGAAGCAAATCCATGGTGGCAGAGGGGAGTTAGGGCCTAGCTGCAGAGCGCGCGCGGAGTGATTTAGGAAATTGGCAAAAAAATGACTAAGTCCCCATTTTTGTACTTTTGCTCTTTGGCTGTTTGGGGGTCTTCTACTCATTTTCTCCTGGGTTGACGGCTCTGGGGCCATTGCTGGGAAGCTCCAATACCGGATAAAAGTGGTTTGGACCAAATCGGAGGCGGAATTTATTTTGTGTTTTTGCTGACTTGCTTGCCTTTGAGGAGCTCTTTGGGGGTTCCGGCTGTTTGTGGGTGAGTTTCGGGGTCTGGGAGCACTGCTGGAACACTCTAATCTTGATTGCATTTGCTTTTCAGGAAATCCGTGGTGGTAAACCGGAGTTATGGCCTAGCTACACAGCGAGTTTGGACCGAAGGCCGAGAAATATTGTAAGTATGAGATTTTGCTTTTGGGCTGTTTGGGGGTGTTGTGCTTTCTGGCGGGTGGGTTGGTGGGTCTTGGGGCATTCCTGGGAAGGTCTAATACCGGATACAAGTGGTTGGGACAAAATCCACGATGATTTTTTTTTTGCTATTTATGACATTTTGCTCAATGTAGTGTTTTCGGGGGCCTGTTTAGGTGGCTTCCTGGTGTTTGTGGGTGGGTTTCAGGGTCTGGGAGCACTGCTGGCTATGGATACTTTACTTTGCAAGAGGCTTGAAGCAAATCCAGGTTGGCAGAGGGGAGTTAGGGCCTAGCTGCAGAGCGCGCGCGGAGTGATTTGGGAAATTGGCAAAAAAATGACTAAGTCCCCATTTTTGTACTTTTGCTCTTTGGCTGTTTGGGGGTCTTCTACTCGTTTTCTCCTGGGTTGACGGCTCTGGGGCCATTGCTGGGAAGCTCCAATACCGGATAAAAGTGGTTTGAACCAAATCGGAGGTGGAATTTATTTTGTGTTTTTGCTGACTTGCTTGCCTTTGAGGAGCTCTTTGGGGGGGTTCCGGCTGTTTGTGGGTGAGTATCGGAGTCTGGGAGCACTGCTGGGACACTCTAATCTTGATTGCATTTGCTTTTCAGGAAATCCGTGGTGGTAAACCGGAGTTATGGCCTAGCTACGTTTGGACCGAAGGCCGAGAAATATTGTAAGTATGAGATTTTGCTTTTGGGCTGTTTGGGGGTGTTGTGCTTTTTGGCGGGTGGGTTGGTGGGTCTTGGTGCATTCCTGGGAAGGTCTAATACCGGATAGAAGTGGTTGGAACAAAATCCACGCAGATTTTTTGTTGTTGCTATTTCTGACATTTTGCTCAATGTAGCGTTTTCGGGGGCCTGTTTGGGGTGCTTCCTGGTATTTGTGGGTGGGTTTCGGGGTCTGGGAGCACTGCTGGGACACTCTAATCTTGATTGCATTTGTTTTTCAGGAAATTCGTGGTGGTAAACTGGAGTTATGGCCTAGCTACACAGCGCGTTTGGACCGAAGGCCGAGAAATATTGTAAGTATGAGATTTGGCTTTTGGGCTGTTTGGGGGTGTTGTGCTTTTTGGCGGGTGGGTTGGCGGGTCTTGGGGCATTTCTGGGAAGGTCTAATACCGGATACAAGTGGTTGGGACAAAATCCATAAGGAAAAGCCTTTTGGCACTTTTTGTAACTTAGGGTTCGTTAGGGTTAGCCCTAGCAGCAGGATTGCATGTGTTTTGGGGTGTTCTAGATTTTTGCAACTGAGTTCTGGAGTTTTAGAGTCCTCATGAGAATGCGTAATTTTGGTTGCAAGTCATTTGAAGAAAATCCATGGTAGGAAAGGGGGATTTGGCATAGTTAAAGAAAGCCTTTGCCACTTTTCTTAACTTAGGGCTTGTTAGGGTTAGCAGTATTTCTATTGCATGTGTTTGGGTGGGGGGGTTTTCGAGTCTTGGAGCGATGCTGGCTATGGATACTTTTGCTTGCTTGCAAGTGGTTTGAATACAATCCACAGTGGGTAAGGGGGTATTTGGGCCTACTTTTACTCTTGAAGTACGTTTTGTCACCAGTTTTCTGCTAGGCCTCGTTTTTTGAGATCTGATTGGGGGTCTTCTACATTTTTGCAACTGGCTTTAGTAAGGGTCTGGATGGAAGCACTGCTGGGAAGGTCTAATTTTGTTCTAAAACACAGTTTACAGTACACCTAGATTGAGGGGAAAGATCCGCTAAAATAATTTGCCCATACTTATTTATCCTTGAAAAGGTGACTCAGACAGAGTACGCACTTTCAAAAATGTTGTACTGTCTATTAGGAAAATCAAAGTGTGACTTTTTGCACTACACAGCGTACATACCTTATATTTATTTATCAGTGCTGTTTTTCGTTGAATAATTACAGGCAGGGTTTCAGTCTGCAATGGGGAAAAAAGGATGGAGTCAGGCTTCACATTAGCGAGCCGCAATTCAGCATCCGCCAGGCAGGCAGTGGACAGGGTGTCTTCTGGTCACCAACATTGATGGACGAAGTGTCAGCTGGAATGGAGGAGTGCCGCTAATAATAGGAATTGTTTGCTGCATGCATCTTACTTACCAAATTCAACAGAACAACTACAACAATACAGATACAGTATCCATTATTTTATTGAATGAGTGTGTGTGACTGCATTTCTTGGATCTCTCTGCTTCTAAATTGATCCCTACAGCCATTCTATAGGTTTTACTTTGGCTATTTTTTAAACATAATTTAATGTAGCCCTGTACTGTCGTATTCTGTCATTCACGGTTGTCGAAAGTACTACTTACTTTTCTGTAACAATGCATTCATTAGTGCACGCACTTCCTTTATGTCACGTAAAAGATTTATGGTTAGCTTTGTACCCAAAAATTTCTTTATGTTCAATTATTGTTTGTCCATGCTGTGCTTTTTTTTTTCTCTCAACAAAACCTACCCAAAAAGAAACCCCCATTCCTATCCATTTTACAAACCCTAACCCTCTTTCCCGGGTTGTGTGGTTTTGCTTGATGTGTGACTAACTGACATCAATAATTCCACACACTTGCTGGGGAGGATAAGGTCATAGCAACAGGCTGGTGAAGGAATCAGTACTATTTCTTGTAGTATTAGCCAATGTCAAAGAAATCCTACGCAAGTGCAAGTTATACTATAAATACTTTACCATTTGTTAGGCTACATTGTGGCACTGTTGAAGTCTAGTGTACTGTCACCTGCTATATTCTCTATCGTACCGTTGTAATGCTGCAGTAAGAACAAACCAGGTTTCATTTTCTTTTTTTCCATAGCCATGCAACTGCCACTGTGTCACACCACTAGTACCACCACAAGGAGGAGGAAATTTCAGCCGCCCTGGATTGCAATCTTAATCGCCATTTCCCGTGGAGCCAGCCCTGGGTCTAGCCCTACTTTCAAACAGAAATTACAGGTAAGATAAGCGTTTGGTTGGAGGTAGTATAATGGAGTATTAGGAGAGACAAGAGATTGACGGTAGTACTACTAAAGTCCTAGGACTATTCAGGAAAACAAACTTACTGTTAAACCCCCACCCACCAGAATCAAAAGCAGTAAAAAACGGGTATGGTCAGATAAAGTTTCAAAAAGTATATTTTTATAGCCCTAACAAAATAATCTCCCGCAAGACCCTCCCTAACCCCAACGATTGTCCTTCAAAAGTCCCCAAAAACCCAACTCCCAATTCCCACCCCCCAAAAGTCTCTAAAAAAGGGGCAAGGGACACTATGGCAGGGTGCTGTTGACTTTAGCAGCCAGGGCATCATGCTCCTTGCGAAGGGTGGCATGTTCGAAGCGGAGGCCCTCCACCAAGTTCTTATAGTTCAGGACCTCCTGCTCCAGGTAGGACAGTCTGAGGGATAAGTGGCGCCGGCGTGCCTTGCAAATCCTGTGGGGGGCAGCTGCTGTCTTTGCTGCTCAGCGGTGGCGTTTGGCTTTGGTAGCCCGGCTCCGTACCGCTGGAGCACTGCGCTGGCTGGCAGCCCGCAGGGAGGAGGATGCAGCTGTCCCAGTGGACGTTGTTGTATTACCAGACTGCGTCTCCTCCTCCTCCAGGGGCACCAGCCGCCGATATTCAGCGTCAGTGGCATCCAGCCTCCGTTGCCGGGCCATTCGAGCCAGCTCCTTCCTCCTTGATGGTCTCTTGGATTTGGAAGGAGTAACTACATGAATAAAGAAGACATAGTCTGTAACGAATGCTCCTTAAGATTAACACAAAATGATTGAGCAGAAAGTTGTCACAGTACAAGTAGCAAATTGAAAGCAGAGTACATAACTATTGAGGACAGTATAAAAGATGAAAAATTAGTTGGCCCTTTGTTGAATGAAAATATTAAAATTGAACCGTAGTTTATATTAATTTCTGTCTTTTAACCTGCTTCTAAATAAAATGAGCCCACTAGTCATAATGAAATGTTGCTCCATGGTGCACAGCTGGTGCACAGAGGGTTAAATTAAGTTGTCTGAAATTCAGCTGAAACCAGGAAAGAAAGGCAAGTGAACATGTACGTGCCCATTCTGTTGTAGCTCCAAGTTGTTTAATGATTCAGTAGCTTTTCACCTATGTACAGAGCCAGTTCAGTCAGTTCAGCGAGCCCTTTCTAGGAATCGCTCGCTGACCTAGGACGTGACAAGTTTGTCCTGCCCTTGCCCCGTTAAGTAAAGAGGCAAAGTGTTTGCTCAGCACAGATAGCAAGTGAGTCATTTGTGTGGGAAAGCAGAAAACACGGGCCTCTGCTGATAGTAGATCAACATTGCACATTGACATTTCAAGTCAGGAGGTGGTAGTTTAAAGATTAACCTGTAGCTGCATGGTCAGATGCGTCGCAAATAATGTAAATTGTGAACGTAGACATATTTCTGAAATGCACCTTGATACTGTAATGTACACTTGGACCTAATTCTAGCATGGTCACACCATGATGTTATTGTTAATGATTAATGTATCCAGGTTCTGAAAATTGTATATAAGAACTGGCTTGCTTTCTGAAAAAAACAGATCTCTTTGCACTCCTGCAAATTGTCTCAGCTGCAGCTTTATTGGCAATAAAGCCACTTTCTTTTGAAACCTTGAATGTGCCCTTCTTCTTGTCCCTATTAATACATGTTATGCTTTAACAGATGGCGCCGTGACTCGACAGGAACTGATGGTCTCTGCAGGGGATAAAGAACTGCTGTCTTTGGATTCTTCAGGGGCCTTCCTGTCTCGGTGTATTCTGCGCAGCTACTGAGAGGACTTGTTTCCTGACACGCCCAGACGACAAGGCTCCCGTTGATAAGCCTTTGACAAAAGACACCACCAGCTTCCTTTGAGCCATCAGGTGATTTTGCCACAGCTAAGAAGGGTGCATACAACGGCATACAACTGGTCTAATGATCAGGTAGGCAGTGCTTAACTGCACTGAACTCAATTTTATCAATTGAATAGTGTTTTTCTAAAATACACCAGTAGATACATACTGAGATTCATTAGGGGTCTCTAGGGGAGGTCTGAGGGCGCCTTTAAGATAGGTGCCTGAGGAGGACTGTCCAACCTGTGAAAGATCATAAGGATCCCAAGGACAGGAGAAGGACCGTGGGTGGTCGCTTTTAGGAGAGGGACCGTGGGTGGTCGCCTTTTGACAGAGCATGCGTCTGATAGACGTCTAAAAAAATAAAAATACATATGCATATTGTTGAAATAGGTCGTACAACTGTATCTTGCAAAAGTGTTAAAATATAGTATAAAAAAGTGTGTAAAGTAGTGTAAAATAGTGTATTTTAAGAGCAGCATACCAAGGGATCTGTCTCCAGCAGAGGCCAGTAGTGAGCAGGGAGCTGCAGCGGAGAGCGAGAGCGAGAGGTCCGTGCGGAGCCCCAACGGTCAGAGGACGCCAACCGGCAATTGCAATTGCAAAACTTTGCCGCAACTTTAACGGTGCCGCGCCGGCAAGGATCAATCTGCCCGCTCACAGCACCACGGCACTACGGCCATCCAGGGCCGCCGACAGGTAGGAGATCGGCGGAGGGGAACCTACGGGAAACGACCGCACCACCCCTACTTTCGGCTGCTGGCTGCCGCTCCTCGGCCGCCTGTTTGAACTCGGACTCAGCCTCGGGCTCAGGACTTAGGGTCCAGGCTGGGGAGACAGCGGGTGCAGCTGGGTGCGGCGTGGTGCGAGTGAGGACCTGGCTTCCCAGCCTCTAAGTCTGCCTCTAAGCCTGCCCAGTCTGCCCAGTCTGCTCAGTTGGGGGGTGCGGCTGCACAAACCAGTGGCATAATTCAGCGACACCCCGTGCAGTGGTCAGGCAGGGGCCAGTAACTTGGGGGCGAGGCCCCAGGGGCTGTGCGCGCCCCAATTGCGCCCCAATTGCTGCCAAGAGGACAAGCAGATAAGTGGCCCATCAACTGTCCAGCAGAGCATCAACAGCGGCCCATAATCGCAGGACACTTAACATCAACAACAAGCTCAACTGTGATTCCTGCAATCATCTACCTATGCACCTAGTTAACCACCGAACAATCATAGGCAACCTATCCATCTTATCTATCCTTGACCCGGAGTGTGACCCAAAGAGTGAGTGGGCCAGTGGGCCAGCGGCAAGCGACAGCAAGAAGTGTGAGCGCTGAACGCCCACGGATGCGAAAGGATAGCGCTGTGACAACACTTCCACCTACTCCCTTACATACATTCTAACTGTTGTTCCATCAGTCGCTGTGGCTCCAAGCTGCAGGTAGTGTGAGCGCTGGTTCCAACAGGAAGCGCTGTGATAACAACACTCCTGCATGCAATCTGAACGCCGCCCCTGCTACCAAAGTCACCACCACTCTCAGCGGGGAGAGAGTACGAAAACACGAACAACAGCCCTAACCCATAAGAACAACAAAGTTATCCACCCGGGTCCACCCGTGGGGTAAAATGAGATCAGGGAGGCTGAGAGTAAATTCTCCCAGGAAAATTAGGAAGAAGACCAAGGCCAAGACAAATTTGCCTGCGCAGATCCAGCCATCCGACCAACCTCCTAGTCTAATACCTCCCATCTATTCGATCTTTGGAGCAGCGAAACCCTTGGGGAAGTTCACTTTTATGAAAGATCCGATGTCAGTAATTTACTCAACGCCGGTGAGCCTAACCGGCCTACAGAAGCCGACGACTCCGAATAACTGTAGCACAACGACGGAGACAAAGGTATTATCAGGAGATCGATTAACCCAATCACTCACATCTACAACGTCAAACGGAATTGAGATGAATTACAACTATACAGAAGACGCTCACAATCCAACAAAACACACCATGCAATGTCAAGCCCAAGTTCACAGGGACAGCAATACGCATAAACTCCCAGTACGAGCTGATGTAGAGGAACATCCACCAGCAACACGAGCTCTAAGCCCAGTCCCAGACATTACGCCTGAAGGCCTAACAAACAACGTACTACCAAACGCTAGCGAACCGAACTCAATTACGCCTACAAACCAGCGATCAGGCTGTAAAAGTGACAGTCCCATTAATAACAACCAACGTGACCCATTGGACAAAGCTCACCTAAATAATCACTCAACTCCTAGACCGGTTTCACGTTCAAATAAAAGCCTAGATTTGAAAACCGCCAAATCAAAAGACTCACACCTGGTTCAGAAAATGGAAACTGTCACAACAATTACCAACGACAAGTCCATAAGATATAGGGATCGCCTATCCATTAACACAACTCAAAGTACTACGGATCAACCTAATACAAGTGACAAATTATTGCTTGCAGCGCTGGAGGATCTAGTCATAACAATCCATGACTCACAGCCTGATATCCTTCCCATTTCGCCAATCATAGGCCCATTGACCAACAGTTTGGCGAAGATCCTTGGCACAACAAAACCTGGACAAGGGAACGAACCCTTCACTCATTCAAGTAACTGTGGCAACGATAAGGGGAATGCAAAGGAAATGTCCATATTAGAGATCGCAAGCTCCCTGACACCTGATAAAGTAACCACCGAAAGAAACTCCAACATCAAACAAAAATCATTTCAAGAACAGATTGACAGCATATTATCCAGCAATCAGATCACACTGGAGCCGGCAACCGCTCCTACCAACAACATTGAACAAAGTACGCAACTAGACGTCGAGCCGGACATCAAAATCAACTGAGAATCAATAATCACATTACACAAAGCACTGGGAGGCATACTGGAAACATCGATAAAAACTTTAAACATGCAGTCGGACAAGCTTGACGTACAAATATACTTAATGGGATCAATGGCCGAACATATAGCCGGCATAAACAAAAAACTTGACACAATGGCTGGCTTCTTTAACATCTTAACGGAACAAATTGGCTTAAGTCTGCCGGTACACTCCTGCACCTGCCATCCAATACTGGGAAAACTCCAGGATTTGCCACTCATCTTGGAAGACATTCTGCAGGAATGTAAGCAGACCAATTCAACTGCCACTAGAATTCAACTGAACGACGATTTGATTTACTTTGACGACAACGCAATTCAGATAAGCAACACCTGCAAATCTATGATTCTAGAGGCAGTAAACATAACCGTTCCCCACCAACAGCCGGCAGAAGGTAACGATATACACACCAACCTGAGCATTATTTTAAAATCTGATATCGCCTTGACCACTCAACAGAACAGTGCTAAACCTGTTACCACGCTCCAACCACCAGAAGCAGAGAATGGAACAAAATTAACCAAACGCCAGAAAAAAAGGGCCAGAAAAAACAGAAATCAACGCCCAAGTAGTGAACTTGAGCACAAGCAGACGTCATCACTCTTCCCTATTTTAACACAATTCAAAGCTAAAAACAAGAGTGTCACAACGACCGACTCAACCCAGATGGCGACATCCAAAGACAGAAAAACCAAGGACCCGACGACACTCGCAAAAACAAAGGCTCGAACAGTGAGAACAGATCCATCCAATAAGCAACAGCGTAAAATCTCGCCAAATAAATCACTCCACCTACAGGAGGTCACTCCTGCAAAAGCCCTGTGCAAAGGGCTCCCGGTGGGTGCAGAACTCCGCAACCAAACGGAACCAAACATTTCCATTGATCAAGATGACTTTATTGACGGCTATTCAAACAAGCCGTTAGTAATCAGTCAACCTACATTGAGAAAATTCGATCTTTCCCCTAAACAGATATTAAGCATACAGAATCGGAGCAAGCATCCCACAACAACTGGGAAAGAACTAATAACCGAAAACCATGGAAAAAAAGGACTCAACAGCCAGGTCGTGGAAATGACAATCATTAACGACACAGCACCCCCATCCTCAATCACCATCCCCAGTCTGGCCACTGACCCCGATAGACGCTTGGCAACAGTCGCGACTAGGGAAAACCTTGACCTCATTAGAATAACCTTCCAAACTGACTATAAGGGCCCCAACCCGGAAACCAGTAGGAAAGCAGGGGGTAGTCGCTGCCCGGAGAACTCGTACGATGCAAAAGAGTCCCCGCCAGTAATGAGGCAAACAAGTAAATTACGAAAAGAGAATCTACCAATCGTACCACACAAGGGTCCCTTGCATAGCGTGCAATCTCCCCCTGGAAATCGCAACTTTAGCAACATGAATGTTTTAGGGTCTTGGAACCAAACGCACCTTTGCCAAATCGTCAAATTTGGTGACAATTTTCCAATGGCAAAGGAGGGTGCCCCCAACACAGGGAAACTTCTGTTTGTCCCCGAATTTGAGCAACAAGGTCCGCAAGATCACCTAAACCGTGGGAACATACTCCGTCTAACCTCAGCCATCCCTAGTCTCGGTTACCTCACCTCAGCAGACCTCCTGTCGGTTGAGTTCACAACATCGGAGGATTATCCAAAAAAAGAATGTACAGTTACGACATGGAGGGAGGCTGGAATGGTAACCCACATCCTCTCTAAAATGACTAAATTTAACGAATGGGGAATCCTCTTGAAGGAAATAGTCAAGGCAGCGTACCCATCCCCTCTCCGGAAAAGGCAGACCAAGAGCGTAAACTCACCATCAAGGAGTGCACCAACGCACTCGGTCCTACAAGGAGCAAGGGGAGCTGGAGCAGCAGATCACGAGCACCCTCAGTCGCAATTGCTACTTCCAAATTGAAAGCCCAGCAAGACAACTAATACTGCAAGCCACGTCATAAACATTTTGTCTTGGAATATTGCGGGTGCTAAAGACATCATGAACAAAAATGGCAAAGTTGCCAACTGGGATTCCTACGCAATTATAGCCTTACAGGAAACGTGGCAAACCGACCCAATTGACATACCTGGCCGCCTGGGCTATCATGTAAGAGCGACACGTCTCCAGCGCTTTGGGCGCGCCCCCACGGGGGCCTCTCTGTCTACATATCAACATCTTTAAATGTCAGAGCAACCCAATCCCCAGACTCAACTGCGGACATGCAAATCGTAAAAATAGAGAGTATAACAACGGCCATAACCAGAACCCTAATTCTAATGAACATATATGCAAACCCAAAAAAATCTTCCAAAAAATTACTATTCCAACGTATTACCCTGGTAATCACCAACATGCGTTCAGAACACCCAGACTAGGAGATAATCCTTACGGGTGACTTCAACGCAAACCTCCTACAAGCACCGGAGGACGAAGTCAACATCAATGCCGCAAATGAAGTCTGGAATGTCCTGCCGCAAGCAATTCCTCAAGTAGTGAAAAAGGACAAGGAGGGTAAACAACTCATGTGGGACCTCGAACACCTCGGTCTCCGAGCACTAAATGGAAGAACCAATCAAGATAACCACCCTTCAATGACCTACAGCGGCCACAAATCCTGTTCGGTACTGGATTATACATTTGTTACCTTACCCCTGCTCACCCAAATGCAAAGCTTCCACATCATCTGTTCTCTGGATAGCGATCACTCCAAACAACATCTTGAGATCGCAACGGAAATACCCGAGCTCGAACTAGCTCCTGCGCTAAAAGGCAACCTTTTGACGACTAACTTGAAGCGACTCAAGTGGACAAGTGAATCCCTCCCACAAGTAGCTAATGACGCTAAAAAACTATTAGAAGATCTTCTGACTGAGAATGTCCTGAGCCCGATCATCTGGAATAACTAGTTGATGCAGCTCCCCAGGGCCAACTTAAGCAGCGTAACAAGATCCACTGCTAAGTTTAGGAACCAATTTAACAGATCAGCACTACCTTTAAAGAGACACCTGAAAAAACTCATACGTCAGGCACGCGAACACACAAAAAACGCTAGCGTTTGGACAGCCGTACGCAAGGTCAGGACCCAATACAAGAAACTAATATGGACCGAAAAACAAACCCTCTAAAATGAGTTCTGGTCTAAGTTATTGCATAACATCAAGAAAGCTGACTCGCGGGCCTTCTGGCTGCAAGTTAACTCTGTAAACCGGACAGCCCAACTAATAGGCATGGCCTGCATAACAGAATCCCAATGGTCCCAACATCTAACGGACACATTCTCAATTAACAACAAGAGCGCAGTTACCTTCTTGCCCCCCAAAGCAACAGACAACACAGTGCGGGAAGTCACCTCTTCAGTCCATCAAGGGACCAGTATAAAGGCAAATGGTCCAATAGCTTCACGGCCTAGGCATGATGGCGAACAAAGTATCTTAAAAATAATTGGGAAAAGCAGGCAAGACAGCGCCCCAGGCCCAAATGGAGTTCCGCAAACCATCTACAAAACTGACCCGCAGTATTGGGCTATCAAATTCAGCTCACTGTTTCGAACAGTAATCAATACAGGCAGTATTCCTGAAAGCTGGAGGGGAGCTATTATATCCCCAATCTATAAAGGCGGTGAGCGCAAGGACCCAAATAACTATCGCCTGATTGCTCTCCTCGACGCAGAATCAAAATATTACGCGTCACGGATACTTGAGGACCTGACCGAATGGTCAGAAACGAACAGCAAAATACCATTGAACCAAACCGGCTTCCGGCGCGGCATGGGTACAACGACGAATGCTATGGCCCTATGCCTTATTGCTGAGAAAAGCCTACAGAACTCCCACGATCTCCATACCTGTTTTGTAGACTTTAAAGCGGCATTTGACCGTGTCAACAGGCAAATGCTTTGGGCGAAATTAAAGCACCAGGGCCTACCGGACTCAATTCTTTTACCTATTGTTAACCTTTACACTGAAACCTGGATGCAGGTAAAAGTCGACAATGGACGACGTCTGACTAGGAAGATCTACACCAATGACGGACTAAAGCAAGGATGCGTCCTGGCCCCACACCTATTTAATTTATTTATGAGCGATTTGACAGAAAGTCTAGATAAGGTTAACGCACATCCTCCCAAGTTAGGCACTCTTCGCCTAACGCACTTATCGTATGCGGACGATGTGGTACTCCTGAGTCAGACAAGAATCGGCCTCCAACGTCTGTTAGACGACTTGTCTGCCTATACAAAAGGAACCTGCTAACCATAAACATTAAGAAAACAAAGACAATGCTCATATCACGCCGACGCAAAAACCCGCCAATCTTTCAAATAAACAACGACCAGCTGGAATCCGTCAACGACTATAGATACCTGGGGGTACACCTAGACAAGCATTTAAATTTCATGGTGCACTTCAAAGCCATGGAAAGAAAGGGGGCAGCATTATTGCACGCCTTCACCATCTTGGCAGCTGAGCTAAAGGGCCCTCTTGTCTCCCCCCTGCTAATTGTAATGAAAGCCAAACTACTGCCTACAATAGCGTACGGGAGCATTTTGCACCATGGGAAAAGTGCCACCCTCTTGGAGAAAATACAAACTAAAGTTTATAAGCGGGTCTTCTTCTTACCGAACAACTCTTCCCCAGCACAAGTCAGACTTGAATTTGGTCTACAATCTCAAGTCTTACTGAAAAAGTATGAGGTCATCAAATTCTGGTACCACGTCTGGAGGAACAAGGAGAATAAAATGAATGATGCACTTTGGGGAGCGATCCAGACAAACCCGAACTCTGAGTACTCAAAATATTTAAAGCTCTCACTAGAGGAAACTGAGCTCGGCGCATTGTGGGAAACAAAACTCCCAGCCCCTTCATTTAACCAGGTAGTCAAAAGGACTGCCAAGAAGCATTCTTTCCTCAACGACAAAATAATTTTCAGTTCCCGGTCCCACGCCTGGATGACTATTAAATCGTATACAAAGCCAGCGCCAGCCCCTTATCTAGACACGGCATTCTCGTTGAACCTTAAACGCAAATTCCTCCATTTAAGGCTGGGCATTTTACCTACACGACTAGACCAACCTAGATGGAGACCACAAGCAACAACTGAATGCGATCTCTGCGGTGCAGTTAACCAAGACTTTACACATATAGTCTGCATCTGCCCAGCTATGCACTACGGACTGCGGCACTGGCTCAAGGACAAATTCAACGAGCTAGGAGTCCGTACCTGCCGGTCCGCGATAGTCAAGGCTTTAGGCTCAGCGGACGCTCAATTGATCTGCAGACTGGTAAAATTCCTGGACAGCTTCGCGGAGAAAACAAGGCACGCTGCCGCTTGCCGGACCCCCATCGAGGCTTAAGATCACTGTTGATAGATAAATCTGTCTTATAGCAAATCCTGCTACGACTGCTCGGACTCTTTTGTATCGCAAACCTTTTACAATGTAAACCCTCCTTTTACCTTCTTCCTTTTCCTTTTCTTATTTATTTCCTTGCTAATATTTTAAGAATTCTGTTTTAAATGCTGTAGCATGTCACAAATTGTAATGGTTTTAATTAACCGAACAATAAAGAAATTTACCTACTTAAGTGCACTTTAAAAAAAAAAGAAATAAAAAGTGATAAAAGAGGAAAAATAATAAAATTAGTAACTAAATAAAATTCAAAATGCTTAGCAAACTATTTTTGAGCACAGCTAAAGGCCGCAGGGCAGCCTTAGATGTCACTCAACCAACACCTCCTCGTGGCACACCAGCATGGTACGTGTCACGGAAAAAAGGGTACCATACAGCTATTCATCTAGATCAAAGGACTCATTATACCAGGAAAAATCCTGATCTACAGTGGCCAGAATACGGGACATTTGACAGAGCTAAAATGCTTTATTCAGAAGATTGTTTAAGGGAACGTGAAAAGAAAGGGAAGAAAGTACGTTTATTACAATGGGATGCATTTCATGCATGGCGGTCATACGCCGCTAACAGATGGCCAGGGGAACCTAGGACAACGAAAGGAAAAGCTTTGGCACATGATAGGGAGAAGGCAAAAGAAAGATGTGTAACAAGTTGTAGAGAAAAAGAAATGGAATTAGACAAATGCCTAACAGTTCACAAGCCAATACCAGATGTATACCTAATGCTCCCTTAGAACAGAAACATACTGAAGATCCTGTAATAGAAGAATTATTAACAACTCCATCACCATACAGCCTGCAAACAATGCAAACTTCACAAACTTCATCAGCACCACACAAACGCACACCACAAGCTACGTCACCAACTAGTAAGACAGTACCTGTACAACTTCAAGATACACCTCTTTCTACCTCTGGTAGACCAGGGTTACGAACAAAAATATCAGAAAAAGAAGAGAAAATAATACACGAGTGGGTGATGGAGGTTATGAAAAATGGTACTTCTACATGGCGTAGTGCAAAAAGCCGCTTCCCTACTGATTTCACGCCTGCACTTCAACGCAGGGCTTTGGAAAAGCTGGACAAGAAAAGTTACAACTGGTTTAAAGACTGGGACAAACATTGGCCTGAGGAAGACAGCTACCCTCAACCTGACAGGTTGTCTCGTGCTCATAACGGCACAATATCAGCGGTCATAGACGATGTAGGGGCAACAAGCACATAAATACTAGATGCAGTCCAGATATTAGCTGAATGGATAGATACACTTCTGATACTAGAACGAAAATATACTAAACTTAAAAAAAGTAAAGAGGAGGAAGCTAGGGCTCTTTCCCCTTCTCTTGCCATGCCATTAAGGGAAGTACCAGGTAGTCAGGAAGGGAAGCCCACTATTAAAGTGCACACACCATGGTCAAATGTTGAATTACATAGATTTTCACTTCAGTTTCCAGATATTAGACAAGACAGAGAAGAATGGTACAGACAGACAGAAATAATACTAAGAGTTAGCACTCTCACACTGGATGACATAGAACAAATGTTTTCTATAATATTGCCACCAGACATTTGGGGAAAAATAAGGAGAGAGGATGATGAATTTTTTAAAATAAAATGGGAAGATATAACTTCAGTAACAAGGAAAGGAGGAGATGATATATCAGATGATATTAGAGACTTACCAGCAAAAATAATGGCTAAAGTAAATACACTGGTACCCAGAAAACAAATAGACTGGTCAAAATTAAATGCATGCATTCAAGACACTGAAGAAACAGTATCTGGGTTTTTTGCTAGAATACAGAAAGTCTTCACAGCTTCAAGTGGTTTAGATACTGAAAAGGAAGCAACACAAAGTGCACTTGTCTCTTGTTTTGTAAATAATTTAAAACCATCAATTAAAAAAGGGATTCTAGAGTACAACCCTACTTGGTCATGCAAACCGCTAACAGAAGTTTTACAATTGGCACAGTATTACGAAATGCTAGGTAAAAAGGAGTTGGAAAGTAAAAATAACAAATTAAAAGAGTTAAAAACTAAAGTTTTGATTCAGCAGGCAAACCAGTATAGCGGCAGAGGACAAAGAAGCAGGGGTAGATCAAGAGGCCGTGGGGGCCCACAAAGGTCATTTTCTACTCCCCCTACACAGCATACCACCACAAATGAACAAGCACACACACAAGGATGCTTTAATTGTGGGGGTCAGGATCACTGGAGAGCTCAATGCCCACACCCCGTCAAGCAGTCACAAAGAGGGGGTGGGATGGGAAGATCAAGAGGCCGGGGAAGGAGCATGGGAAGAGCTGGATATCAACAGCAAGGACGTGACTCACAACCTGGCCCTACAGAGTATCCCCCCACACAAATTTCTTTGATAATGAACAAATACCAAAAATGCAGGTGCATCACCCTTATGATGGAATATATCAGGAAGGGCCCCAAGGGGAATGGGACTATTATGCACAATAGGGGGGCCCAAGAGAGTTAATACAGAGGATGGTAATCCCTGTAGATCCCACTGGACCATATGTGAGGGGTAAGATTGAAGGTACACCTGTGGAATTACTAATAGATACAGGGGCCACCAATTCCTTCTTGACCAAGAAAAAGTTTCCAGATGTTCCTCTCTCGGGAAAAATAAATAAGTCAGTGGGATTCACCAACATACTTGTAACAAGCCCAATTTTAGCACCCTTGAAATACAGTATAGGCCCAATTCAGGACACGCATTCATTCCTTATATCAGACAAATGTGCATTTAATTTGTTGGGATTGGATTTGCTAAAAAAAATGAATGCCACTATTAAGTGCACTGCAGACGGAGTTTTCTTGGAAGTAGATGGACCAATGACAGAGGAAATGGGCAACTGTTTCCTATCAATAGGAATACAAAATATTGCCGCACAAATAATGGATCAGATAGATTCAAGGATATGGGCAAAACACAAAAATGACACAGGGAAAATGAACATCACACCTGTCACTATTACAGTCAAACAGAATGTAAAATTACCAAGAATACCACAGTAAAAAATTGCTCCAGAGGGTCTAAAGGGATTGCAGGATATAATAGCTGACTTACTAAAAGAAGGGATTGTTAAAGAAATATCAGGCAGTCCTTGTAACAGCCCTATTCTTCCGGTCTTAAAGAAGAGTGATGGAAATACTAATGAAAAAAGTTACAGATTCATAGTTGATCTAAGAGAAATTAATAAAATAGTGGTGCCACAGTTCCCGGTTGTCCCAAATGTAGTATCAATATTGTCAACACTGTCACCAGAAATGGCATATTTTTCTGTGGTGGATTTGAAGAATGCCTTCTTCTCAATTCCAGTAGATGAAGGTAGCATGTACCTCTTTTCATTCTCTATAGGCGGGAGAACGTTCTGCTTCTGTAGGGTCCCTCAAGGGTTCACAGAAAGCCCGAGCATTTACAACCAGGCCTTAAAGAGAGAACTAGACACATTCAATTTATCACCTAACTCTGTGCTAATTCAATATATAGACGACCTGCTGCTTGGTAGCATCTCTGAGGCACAATGTACAACTGACACCATTAATTTGTTAAATTTCTTAGCTGAACGTGGTCACAAAGTTTCACCAGAAAAGATTCAATTTGTTCAACAGGAAGTATCCTACCTAGGACACATCCTGTCGAAAGGGCAGAGAAGATTGGATGATAAGCACATTAAATTGATTCTACAGACACCAGTGCCACGCACCCAAAAACAGGTGCGAGCCTTTTTAGGCATAGCCAGTTATTGTCCACATTGGATTGCTAACTTCTCCTTGATTTCAAAACCCTTATTGGCCCTGACCCACAAGGACACGCCCGAACCCTTTCAGTGGTTGCCAGAACATGAACAAAGCTTCCTTGCCATTCGGCAAGCTCTCTGCTCTGCTCCTGCTTTAGGCCTACCAGACTATTCTAAGTCTTTCCAACTCTATGTTCATGAGTCTGACGGGAGTGCTCTTGGGGTTCTATGCCAGCAGTTTTGTGACCACAAAAGACCATGCGCATCTTTCTCTGCCACCTTGGATACTGTAGCCCAGGCTTTACCTTCCTGTATACGTTCTGTTGCAGCAACTGCCTTAGCACTACAACGTGCAGAAAGCATAATAATGGGACATGAAGTTGATGTCTATGTTCCACATGCCGTAGAGCTGATACTAAATAAGACACGTACGCAGCACCTCACAAATGCCAGGCTCACGCAGTATGGGATCTGTTTATTTGCAGCACATGTGACACTTCACAAATGCAACATGCTTAACCCTGCCACTCTGTTACCTATTCCCACTGATGATCTAGTGGACTCAGACCATGATTGTATTTTGTTAACTGAGGAGCAAACAAAAGGGAGAATCGACATGACGGACATACCCTATGCAGATGCAGAGGGAGAATTGTGGGTGGATGGTTCCTGCCTTAGAACAGAGGATGGAAATACATCAGCAGCCTATGCAGTTGTAACAAATAAAACTGTAGTTGAGTCCTGTAAGATACCCGAGTTGTCTGCACAAGCAGCAGAACTTGTGGCACTCAAACGAGCTTGTGAATTATCTGAAGGAAGGTGTGTTAACATATATACAGACAGCCAATATGCCTTTAATGTGGCACATTCCTTTGGAAGACTCTGGAAGGAAAGAGGTTTTATTACCTCACAAGGCACAAAGATACAGCACGGAGTGCTTATCACCAAATTACTTAACTCCCTGGCACTTCCAAAGAAATTGGCCATAGTTAAATGCAGAGCTCACAAAAAAGTTACAGACAAGGTAGGCCAGGGAAATGCATTTGCTGACATAACAGCAAATCAAACAGCAAGAAATAATTCAGCACTAGTACTAACTGTCCAAGAATTACCAGATGAAGTAAAGTCACTAGATCTAACAACTGAAGGCATAAGGCTAATGCAACAAGGAGCAACAGCAGAGGAACAGATGGGCTGGTCAAAGAATGGGTCATTTGTTCAAGGATGCTGGATGAATGAGACTAAGGAGAAGTACATGTTGCCAGATAGAATGGTCTACTCCATGTGTTTGGCCATGCTTGGCCCGGCCCATATATGCAGGGATGCGATTGTAAATTGCATGGACAAATTCTGGGTGAACAAGAACATAAGAAAAATAGCACAGGAGATATGTCAAACATGTATGGTATGTGCACAGTACAATGTGGGTAAGACTGCTCCAGTACCCAAAGGCCACTTTCAGAAACCAACAATGCCATTTGAAGCCCTGCAAATAGACTATGTGGAGATGCCCCCTACAAATAAGTATAGGTATATCCTGGTGGTGGTGTGCATGTATTCAAAATGGATAGAGGCATATCCGGTGAAACGCAATGATGCCATCTCAACAGCCAAGTGCCTGATAAAGGAGCTGATCCCACGTTTTGGGGTCCCAAAAACAATATTTTCAGACAATGGCAGTCACTTCTGTAATGAAATAATAAAGATAACATGCAAAGCCTTGGGAATACAGCAGAAGCTACACTGCGCCTACCATCCAGAGGCCGCTGGCGCAGTGGAAAGAAAAAATGGCGTGCTCAAAGCCAAAATAGCAAAAATATGTGCTGACACAAAATTGACCTGGATGGATGCCTTACCTATTGCCCTAATGAGCATGAGGAGCACACCAGATGCCAAGACCAAACTCAGTGCACATGAAATTGTCACTGGGTTGCCAATGGTAGCTTGGGGAGTTCCAGACAAAAATGCTCTGCCTATGATGACGAATGAACTGTTGAATGATTACTGCATGTCACTTACATGTACTCTTGCTTCTATCAACCAGCACGTGAAGGGAGCCCTTCCAGAGCCGCTGCAGGTTGAGGGGCACAAGTTCAAGCCCGGTGACTGGGTGCTCATCAAAGCATTCCAGAGGTCCAAATGTCTCCAAGCTCGCTGGAAGGGACCGCAGCAGGTACTGCTCGCCACAAAGACAGCAGTGAAGTGCACCAACAACAAATCTTGGATCCACGCCAGCCATATAAAGCTGGTACCTCCTGAGACTGCATCCAGCCAAGACCCAGGTCAGCAGCACATGCCAACACCAGAACTGATCAAAGAAGAAAAAAGGTACAATTTGAGGTCTACAAAGAAGAAGGAGATGAAATGTCAGTAATTCTGGTACCTGATCTTCTGCAGGAAATAGATGAGGCACTACTATTAGATATTATCCTAATAGATATTTTGACAACAATTTTTGACTTTGAGAATAGCAGTGAAGAAGACAACGAAGACGCACTCAGGTACCTTGAGGAAGTATTTAATCAGCTAGAATACCAACTAATGCGAGATTTAAATAGTATAGCATTACAAGAAGCCTTGAATAGAGTACTTTCTGACTGATATTGCACACTACCACCAGGAATAACAGCCTGTCTGCATAAAAGGAAGGGACTACAACAATTCATCAGGGAAGTTCTTAGTAAAAAGTGGGCCAGTACAACGTTGAGTAGATGAACTGATCCAGAAGGTATTTGCGGGTCCTTCTGTCACTGCGAGCACCCGTGCAGCTGCAGCAACCAGCAAAGGACTTGAACTGATCCAGAAGGAATTTACGGGTCCTTCTGTCACTGCGAGCACCCGTGCTGCTGCAGCAACCAGCAAAGGACTTTTCCTAGATCATCAGGACAGCCAGCTTCAGAAAGATACATTTGGGGTGAGGTATAGTGGACACTCCTGTAAAAGTAAATGTGGCTGCACTAACAATTGATATTCATGATCAAAGGGTCGTGTCTTACAAGAATTACATGCATATCTTTGGGAGGAGAGAAGTACCAAGAAATACTCAGAGACCATCGGAAATATTAACGAATAGCTGTTCGCAATATATTCTATACTACAGCCTCACCTTATATGTGTTTATGCTTTTTGTGTGTTTAGCTTATATTATAGTAAAGATTCATAGTGATAATTCACAACATAGTGTCATCAATAGCACTACATCCAATTAAAGAAAGTATAAGAATAGATAAGTATGGATAGGGAAAATACAGTTCTAAAAATGAAGAGAAAATGGTACAAGTCTAAAATGTGCATATCTGGGGTGATATTCTGTCTGTTATTATTAGCATTAAATACTGTATATTTATTAGATGTGTTCTATCCCATGGAAAAGTTGATCCCAACACCAACAACACCTGCTACAATACCTGCATACACTTTGTCACCTGAAGAAATAGCCCACAGAGAAGATATGCACCACAATTCCTTTGTGACTTTGTTGCATCATACCAATAAGATATTAACAAGGGGAGATTGCTGGATATGTTTGCAATTCCCAGCTTCTGTAGACCAAAGTTTGCCCCTGGTTCAAGTCCCACTACCGTTTGCAGCATCCTGTTATGCCATTTAGGAGGGAAGTTTAGGATACCATTTGTGGGCCAGCATTGATAACAACTCATGGCGAGCAGGATATGAATACTGGTCAAACGGCTTAAAAACCCTGTGCCTAAATGACCTCTGGAACTTGCACGCTAGTCAGATGGAATTCAAAAGGCTAGCGAAAATCAGCACCAAACAATTATCAATAGTGGAAGACAAAGCCAGCCTTGCAAAAAGAAGTCATGGGTGGATGACCCTTCAATCCTATGCCTTTCTAATTCCACAGCCGTACCTTACTATATCGTTCAGTGCTCGGACGAAACTAAGTTTTTTAAAACTGAGACTGGGAGTTATTAACCTGTTGACTCATTGGCCAAAATGGAAAAGAGAACATGGAAAAGTTCAATGCCGACTTTGTGGGACCCACAAAGAAGACATTATACACATCATATGCCTGTGCCCTCTACTATTGACAGAGAGACGGGTCCTACTTAAGCATCATTGGAATAGAAACATGATTAGAAGCTGCAGAGCAGCAGTTTTGGCCTGTTTCAACCCTAGGAACACTAAATTAAATTGTGCCCTAGTAAGATTCATGGAGCGCGCTGCAAAAAAACTTACTGAGCTGCCCAGAGTTTGCGATCCCCCATTGGAATATTGCTGCCAAATTTTACTTGCTGTTGCTGGCTTTTTATGAATATGACTTTTTAAAATTGAAGCCTCATTTGTTATCATCTATACATACTGACTTTTAATGAATTTAACATTCTAAATGCAATCTTGAACCTTTTAAATGTTTTGTATTTGCAATGGTTTATTCTTAAATCACGCAATAAAGATTATTATTATTATTATATTATTATATACATATCTTTGGGAGGAGAGAAGTACCAAGAAATACTCAGAGACCATCGGAAATATTAACGAATAGCTGTTCGCAATATATTCTATACTACAGCCTCACCTTATATGTGTTTATGCTTTGTGTGTGTTTAGCTTATATAATAGTAAAGATTCATAGTGATAATTCACAACATAGTGTCATCAATAGCACTACATCCAATTAAAGAAAGTATAAGAATAGATAAGTATGGATAGGGAAAATACAGTTCTAAAAATGAAGAGAAAATGGTACAAGTCTAAAATGTGCATATCTGGGGTGATATTCTGTCTGTTATTATTAGCATTAATTACTGTATATTTATTAGATGTGTTCTATCCCATGGAAAAGTTGATCCCAACACCAACAACACCTGCTACAATACCTGCATACACTTTGTCACCTGAAGAAATAGCCCACAGAGAAGATATGCACCACAATTCCTTTGTGACTTTGTTGCATCATACCAATAAGATATTAACAAGGGGAGATTGCTGGATATGTTTGCAATTCCCAGCTTATGTAGACCAAAGTTTGCCCCTGGTTCAAGTCCCACTACCGTTTGCAGCATCCTGTTATGCCATTTACATAACAATAGTAAAAATAGAACTGATAGCTGTTTTGCAGAATTTAAAGAAAAGTACTGCTGGTGCAGGGACAACTACGGCCCCACCTGCAGGAACATTATATAACAAATATATGGCAGATATTCTGACACTAGGGAACTGCACGGAAGTGATAGAACAAAATGCAACATTTCCCCTGTCTGACATCTTTACTCCCCTCTTTCCAAATAAGAATACAAGCATTAGGATAGCAGGCCCATCAAAAGAGGCAAATAAGAATATACCATTTTTAAAGTTAAAATTAAGAAAACACAATGCAATAGGGAGTATATGTATTAAGAGTAATGGGACCTATCAGGTGGGCAATAGTCCAAATTGTAACATGACATTTGAAATGACGGCCGGAAATATTAGCATTCCACTCTACGTAGGTGACTCAATTTATTTCATTTGTGGAGAGAAGGCTTATACATGGCTTCCAACAAATTGGGGTGGTTGTTGTCACCTAGGTTTTGTATTACCTGCTATAGCAATAAAAGACACAAAAGAAGTACGAAGGGACATGCAAAGACATGCACCACGGCGAGGCAGGAGAAGTGTGGATGTGGATCAAAGAGATACAGCATCACAGATAGTGGGTGACATATTTAAAGGAGTGATACCATGGATTGGTCCAGCTATCAACTCCAGGGATATACGTAGATTATCCAGGCTACTAGAAGCAACAATAAATGAAACAACAAGTATACTTGAAAATATTACAGTAGAGCTTCAAGCTGTGAGATTAGTTTTGTTACAAAATAGAATGATTCTCGACATGATGCTAGCAGAAAGGGGAGGAGTCTTTGCAATTATAGGGGCGTCCTGTTGCACCTATGTCCCGGACTCCTCTGTTACTGTCAGGGAAGCAATAAAAAGATTGCATCATATAGGTGTAGAAGCACATCAGGATTCTGGTAGATGGGATATAGGAGGTTCACTTTGGAGTTGGTTGAGCGCATGGGGTTGGAAGATAGGAATGGTGTTCATAACAATTTTCCTACTAATAATAGGCTGTTGTCTATTAATTAATTGCCTGCCAATGTGCTGTCAACTATTGGGACAGCTGACAAAATGCCAAGTGAGGAAATTAAAGGAAAAAGAAAGAATGCTGATGCAAACAGTCACTACTGAGTTAATGAACATAGACATTTCTGACAATGATAAGAATGAACAATATAATTATTAAATTGTGATATGCTGCGTGATGAAATTATTTTAAACTGAGGTTCAAAGGGTCGATTTGTAAAAGATGAAAAATTAGTTGGCCCTTTGTTGAATGAAAATATTAAAATTGAACCGAAGTTTATATTAATTTCTGTCTTTTAACCTGCTTCTAAATAAAATGAGCCCACTAGTCATAATGAAATGTTGCTCCATGGTGCACAGCTGGTGCACAGAGGGTTAAATTAAGTGGTCTGAAATTCAGCTGAAACCAGGAAAGAAATGCAAGTGAACATGTACGTGCCCATTGTGTTGTAGCTCCAAGTTGTTTAATGATTCACTAGCTTTTCACCTATGTACAGAGCCAGTTCAGTCAGTTCAGCGAGCCCTTTCTAGGAATCGCTCGCTGACCTAGGACGTGACAAGTTTGGCCTGCCCTTGCCCCGTTAAGTGAAGAGGCAAAGTGTTTGCTCAGCACAGATAGCAAGTGCGTCATTTGTGTGGGAAAGCAGAAAACACGGGCCTCTGCTGATAGTAGATCAACATTGCACATTGACATTTCAAGATAACCGGCCAAGGCAAGGCTGAAAGTCAGGAGGTGGTAGTTTAAAGATTAACCTGTAGCTGCATGGTCAGATGCGTCGCAAATAATGTAAATTGTGAACGTAGACATATTTCTGAAATGCACCTTGATACTGTAATGTACACATGGACCTAATTCTAGCATGGTCACACCATGATGGTATTGTTAATGATTAATGTATCCAGGTTCTGAAAATTGTATATAAGAACTGGCTTGCTTTCTGAAAAAAACAGATCTCTTTGCACTCCTGCAAATTGTCTCAGCTGCAGCTTTATTGGCAATAAAGCCACTTTCTTTTGAAACCTTGAATGTGCCCTTCTTCTTGTCCCTATTAATAAATGTTATGCTTTAACAGAGATTGACGGTAGTACTACTAAAGTCCTAGGACTATTCAGGAAAACAAACTTACTGTTAAACCCCCACCCACCAGACTCAAAAGCAGTAAAAAACAGGTATGGTCAGATAAAGTATCAAAAAGTATATTTTTATAGCCCTAACAAAATAATCTCCTGCAAGACCCTCCCTAACCCCAACGATTGTCCTTCAAAAGTCCCCAAAAACCCAACTCCCAATTCCCACCCCCCAAAAGTCTCTAAAAAAGGGGCAAGGGACACTATGGCAGGGTGCTGTTGACTTTAGCAGCCAGGGTTTCATGCTCCTTTTGGAGGGTGGCATGTTCGAAGCGGAGGCCCTCCACCAAGTTCTTATAGTTCAGGACCTCCTGCTCCAGGTAGGACAGTCTGAGGGATAAGCGGCGCCGGCGTGCCTTGCAAATCCTGTGGGGGGCAGCTGCTGTCTTTGCTGCTCGGCGGTGGCGTTTGGCTTTGGTAGCCCGGCTCCGTACCGCTGGAGCACTGCGCTGGCTGGCAGCCTGCAGGGAGGAGGATGCAGCTGTCCCAGTGGACGTTGTTGTATTACCAGACTGCGTCTCCTCCTCCTCCAGGGTCACCAGCCGCCGATATTCAGCGTCAGTGGCATCCAGCCTCCGTTGCCGGGCCATTCGAGCCAGCTCCTTCCTCCTTGATGGTCTCTTGGATTTGGAAGGAGCAACTACATGAATAAAGAAAGACATAGTCTGTAACGAATGCTCCTTAAGATTAACACAAAATGATTGAGCAGAAAGTTGTCACAGTACAAGTAGCAAATTGAAAGCACAGTACATAACTATTGAGGACAGTATCTATGTAACCTCCGACTTCTTCAACCTTGCTCTAACATTAGTGGGAGTTTAAGGAACAAATTCTACGAGCACTATGGACTTCCATTACAGTCGACTATGACAGTACACCAGTCTTCTTCTTCTTCTTCTCTCTTGTTTAGGAAAATTGGTACGTTATCTTATGCAAGCCGGCATAATGCCAGCGCAGTGAACTTGCACCCGAGAAAAACAGACGCACACCATGGTGAGTGAGACAGACTTGCGTTACTGTACAGGTCCAGTACATGCAGGTGGTGAAGCTCTTACTTTTCTATTACGGGTGGCACTGAGAATACTCTGTTAAAAGGGCTACTGGGCTACTGCTTAATTAATTTAGCTTTCACCCTACAGTGCAAATGAGTATTAGAAAAGGAAAATGAAGAAGCTAACTAATCTGATTATCTATCACTTCACATGGGATGTATTTGATGACATATGGGATGACTTTAGGTGCTTTAATTATTATTGAGTGAACAGTGATACACCTACACATGAATGACGTACTACTACTAAACTAAAGTTATTAAGAGAGGTAGGGAGTGTCCACCGTAATAAGCGGATATATGCTGTGCTTGCAGTTGCAATACAAACTACTGCTACTATTCATGGTAGTATTTGGACAAAATACAACTTCTTTTCCCTGCCTTTCCTACACTGGAACGGATGTGCGGGTGCGGTGTTACATGCTCTTAAAAGTAACACTTAGTTCATCCAGTGACCGTCTACTCTCTCTAAATACACATATGCTATCTAAGAGTCAGATAGTACCATGAATGATCCAGGCATCCATCCATTCAAAGTATATGCACACATACAGTTTCTGTTTCACCCACCCAGGCTGTTCTCTTTCCACCCATCCTTGCTTCATCATTCACCCAGCCATGCACCATACCATATTCTTTCCTTCCCAGCCACCTCGGGGACCAAGCAAACACATATCATTCTTCTTTGCCAGTCATCATTACATTTCTCGTCCTTCCACACTTACTTACACCCTTCTTTCGCTTTTCGTTCATCCCATCTATCAAGTTCATCTCAGATCTGATTGGGATTCTTCTCGCCAAAAACTTCACAGCTAAGTCGAAGTACATTTAGAGGAGGCTACTACCTGGTTTATTTATAATACACCCGTGCAGAAAGCACACTCTGTAGTCTTCAATCTCAATGAGTAAGGAATATATAGCTTACCTCTGCCCACCACCACCGTGTCATCCCCCACAGAATCGTCCGGCACTTCCACCGCCTCCTCCCCAGAGTTGTCCTCCTCGTCCAATGCCACCACCACCTCCGCGCTGGCCCCGCCTCCAGATGTTCCACCTACAAAGTACATTTAATAATGTTAGAATACACCACTCACTACTATATAATATTTGGTCTAGGAGGAAGAAAGAAATGTGAAAAAAACAGTATATAATTTAATAATTTGTGACTGTCTACTCTAAAGTAAAAATGTCCCTTTTTCCAGGGAAGGCTGTTGTCTTGCTGCACTTTTTGGCACATCTGATGAATGCTTGCTTTTTATTTTTAACACGCACCACTTTTTCTCCTAACAGACAGAAGCTTGACTTCTAATAACACGAGCAGGATCAAGTTCAAACCAGGTGAGAGCTCGGCTCGACCACAAGAAATGTGTCCAATTAATCGTTAGCCCTAAGCACTTTTCCATTTTCAATTAAACGTTTACTTTTATGACAAACTTGATTTTAATAAATGTGTTTACTTTTAATAAAGCTTTTAAACCTAAATAGACTCTGTGGTTTTTGGTCCTCCAGACTAGAGTGGATGAGCTAAAGGTTTTGCAATTTTTTAAAGCATTAGTCCGTGCCTCTGACATAATTGGGGAATAATCATAATCATTGGTGACTTTGGGAGCTAAATGACTCTGCCACACTATCTAGTCAGTAAGGAGATTGGGGGTTAAACTACAAAGTCTGTTATCACTGGGGGCCGATGTTCCGCATGCAGGAGAGACTAATATTCCGGTCCTCCTGTACGCGGACGATGCGGTCCTCTTGGCAAGAACAGGTGTCGCCCTTAATAAATTACTGGCCTCTTTTGGGGATTTCATGACTTCCTGGATTTAAAAATAAATACGCAAAAATCCCACGTCATGATCATGGGGCTCAATGGTAAAAGGAGGAAACCCATAACACTTGTCTGTACAGGAAAGGAGGTACAGAGGGTTCCTTCTTTTACCTATTTGGGTGTTCTATTTGATGACAAAGGCACTTGGGGTGCTCAACATAAGGCCAAATCAAATGCAGTGAGTAGATCGGCAGGAGCCATCCTGAATTTCGCAAGGAAATTGGGGTCAAGACCGACGAACGCAATCCTCAAAGTATACAACGCTAAGAGTATTGTGATCGCCACCTACGGGGCTTCGATCTGGGGATACACAAGTCCTGTCCTCATTCAAAGGGCAGAGAACAGGTTTCTAAGATCATTACTTACTGTTCCCCAGTCCACCCCCACTTTTACTATTCACTCAGAATTGGGGGTTGGGTATGTCTCAGACGTTATAAAAGTTGCCCCGGTCATTTCCTGGTTAAAAACCTGGCTAAACGGTGAGATTTCTTTAAATCATAAAATCCTGGAAGATTGCCTAAGTTTGGAGGGAGCCCTGAAGATCCCATGGATGATGTATGTAAAAACTATGCTAGCCAAGGTGGGACGTATCGACCTTTTTAATTCCCCCGAGGGCATCCGAAAGGAGGATGTCAAAACGATTAAGGAATCACTGAAAAACCTTTTTATAGCAGAGCGAGAGGAAAATGAATTAAAGAAAACGACAGTGAGAAGGAATTTTGCACTTAAAACTGTCCCAGGCCCAGATCCATACCTGGTATTTGTCAACAAACCATTTCACCGCTTTCTTTTAATTAGATTTCGTTTGAACTTAATACATGTTTTTGTTGGGCACATACTACAGATGGGATACTCCTGATAACAACAAACCTTGTGACTGTGATCACTTTTCACCTCAGGAAACATTACATTTTATCATGTTCTGCGATCACTATGACAAAATCAGAAGAAAATATCTTGTTCCCATCCTTAGAGAGGCCCGCTTCTTACAAGTCAGGCCTGTGCTTCTATTCCTGCAACTTTTGCACAATGCACACGTCACTTTTCATGTTGCTAATTTCTTAGTAGCAGGAGTACGTATTAATAAGAAGCGCAACAAAGGCAATAATGGTTTAATTATAAACGAAATTTCCTAACTGCATCCATAATAGACAATAGATATATTGATGTTTTAAAATGTTTTAAATTGTCTCTTTTTAAACTTTTTGAGTGTATATATTGATTGTTTATGCACATGTCACTTTACAAATCATCGCTTGATGATATGACTTATGATTTATCATGTATATATATCATGTATATATCCCTTGTGAATGTCATCTTTTTATACTTTGCGTATAATCTTTGAATTGTATCCTGTGCCTTTTTATGATTTTCAAAAATCGAATAAAAGTGATTGACTGACTGACTGACTGTTATCACTGAGGTATGTGGAAAGTCTAACAGCACCTATTATAATTGATAAGCTAAGCAATGCATTATTTAGTGTCCACAGTTCTGTTTGTGCAGATTTTTCCCTGCAACAGTAGTAGAATGGATTGTCCTTCTATCCAAACTAAAAGTAAAGTAGTATCTTATTCTTTCTTGGTGGTCATTCACCTTTTTATTGTTGGCAATTGTCAAAGCATAAACATTTAGAAGACTTGAAAAGACATTATGGACAATCCCAGAGGACTGCACTCTGTGCATAGAGCTATTGCTGACTAGAATGGGAGTCCAATGGAATTGCCAAATGTGCAATCTTAGTTAGCTACACAGACAGACTAATAAGAATAATCTAGTAATACCACACAGAGTCATAGTCAAAGCAGGATAAGAATTTAGATCCAGTCTACAAGAATATCAAAGACGATTTAGAAAAAATCGAATGAGGAACGCTGGGAAAAAATAAGTACTCTATATTAAAATTAAAACTTACTGGGGCCAGCAAAGGAGCCCTCGCCTGCCCGATCCTGGCCTGCATCCTCAACAGCACCCTCCTCCTCCTCCTCCTGTGTCCTCCTCTTGCTGAAGTACAACATGAAAGAAAGAAAAACAGAAAACATGGATGATATTTGTCAACCAAATCAAACATTTCAAAAGAACTAACAAAATATTTTGGCGAAATAGCAAATAGACAACTATTCAACAGGATATATTATTGACCAATCTCATCTGGTCTACTACGTTATTAGTATTGCTTGATTTGCCGACCGTCGAATTGTAAACTTCTTATGTAACTCACTACACAAAGTAATAAAAAGGTTTGCCTAGGATTGGCAGGCAGCAGTCCGCAGCACGCAAAGTGACAGCCAAAGTCCACCGTGATTGCAGATCAGCGACAACACTAAAGTTTCCTACTACATTAACCAGTCATTAAAATACTCAAACTATCAATCCACCACCACTATTTCTTCTTATCGCCATGTGTACAAAGGAAGGACTGGACTTGAGTCTGTAGGGGCTGATTTAGAAGCCCCTTGCGGCTCCTTTGCTCCATTGTTGCGTGACTTTTGTGACGCAGCAGCAGCAGAAAAGAGGCGCAATGGTGCGGCGTATATTAACAACGTGATGCATTTGGGAGATGCATCACGTTGTAAAGCCCTGCGCCATCAGGGGACGTTCCGGCGCAAGGGAGGGCGTTCCTGCGCAGGAACGCATCCTAAAAGTGGCTGAGGGAAATCTACAAGATTTCAATCACTCACTTTAACGACAATGATGCGTGACTCAAACCCTGCGCCTGCTTGAAGCAGACGTACGGCTTGACGTAGCTTTGGGGAGATAGGGCACCCCAGAGCATTGATGGAGCTGCGTCATCGTTGCGACGCAACTCCAGCAATGCGCCGCCCTTACGGCACAGATGCGTAACGCTTTCGTGACGTTTTGGGCCCATGGTGCGCCGCATTGTAAATACGGCGCACCATGGGTGATAGTGGCATGGCGCACAATTACTGGCGCATCCCTGCTACTTTGCTACTTTGAAATAGCTGGCAACAGTCTTCTTCATGCCCTCAGTGCTCATCCAGACACGCTTAAGTAGAGTATTCCCTATGGGGAGTTACTGAGGGCACGAAGGAACTGTTGCACGGATTAAGCATTCTCTTTGGAGCAAGACAGGATGCTAGATAGATTTAGAGGAAGAGGCTATCCTGAGTGGGTGCTCCAAAAAGCTACTGATAAGATAAAAGGGATTACCAGAGTTGAACGTCTGAAATACAAAGAAAAACATAAGGAAGATGAGTCCACCACAAGGGTCATAACCACCTTTTGCCAAGGATCCAAAAAGGTCCATAAAGTCTTGGTGGACAATTGGAAGATTTTACAATCTGACAATGTCATAGGCCAGAGTGTGAGTGAGAGGCCAATGGTGACATACAGGAAGGGTTAGAGCCTTAGATATCCCCTAGTCAGAGGAGATATTACATCAAAAAAAGAAAGTGACATGCATAATCTCAAAGGGTTCTACCCCTGTGGACATTGTAGAGCGTGCAAACATAGTCACATGGTGAAAGAATTTAGTGTACCTGGTAGAAACAACAGAACCATCTCACAATTTCTCACATGTAGTTCTAACTACGTAATCTATGTTTTAGAATGTCCTTGCAGATTACAGTATGTCGGCAGCACCATCTGTTTGGTCAAGAAACGAGTCCAGGAACAACTTAGGGCAATCACGAATGCAGATCTGCACTATCCGGTTGCCCCCCATTTTCAAGAGAAACATCAATCGAATAATTCACTCCTCAGGTTTTTTGCAATAGAACAAGTCAGTTTAGGCAATAGGGGGGGGGAATGGGGAACTAGCACTGAGAAAGAGGGAATCCAAATGGATCATAGAACTCGAGACTGAGTCCCTAGAGGCCAAAACTTGGATGAGGAATTGGCAGCTCATCTACATGATGAATAATGATGTGTTTATTTGAATTTTGATTTGATTTCATTGAAATGTTGTGTCGATTTTAAAATGTAACTTACTGCCAAGCAACTGTAATATGAAACAAGATACATTGCATTGTGTAGCAGGAAATCTTTTACTTGTGAATAATTTTTTCTTATTTTTTCCTTTTTGATTTTATACAGGAGGGAAGGAAGGGACCCTTCACGTCACAGGGCACTTCACGGGTTCTCTACCATTTTCCTCTTCAGGAAGACTCTGCACCTCTGTAAGATAAGATAATTTTATTGCACATAGTAATTCTGGGTTATATTTGATAATTTTTTGGTGTTTCAATTTTGTATTTGAAAGATAAGTCATAATTGAAAGATGGACATTTCTCTGGATTATCTTTTGAGGTGGCTTGCTCGAGGGTGGACACCTTGAATATGGGCACTAGTCCGAGTGAATTGATGTAATTTGCATATTTACACATTAGACAGCATCCTTATTTAAGGTATGTGACTTTTAGAAGAGGGTGTACCGCCCCATTTGGAACCTGGGTAGACCCCGTTTTGTACTCTTGAATGTCTTTTGTATTCAAACACATTCTATCACCGAATGAGCTGGAGGCAGTAGGAGTGTGTTATTTCCACTACAATTTCACGTAGAATTAAATCGAAATTTTGAATGTATTGCAATATTCTGACTACTTAAGTATGTAATGTTTTATTTATTACAAACACAAAATAGTGATCAAATGTGATATTTAAATGTACTGTTCTATCCAAATAAGTCGAATGGTTATGTGTCTATGCAATTTTTCCCCACTCAGAAATGGCCGCCATATTCACTTCCAGATTGAGGGGGTATGTAGGCCTTCCTCTATGTCTAAACAATATTTATGCTTTCTCTTGTTGTACTGTGATACCGTGTGACCAAAACACATCTGTGTCGAAACGCGTAACGGTTGGCAAGAATAAATTCTTGGTGGAGCAACTTTAACCTCTGAGAGTGCGTCGTACTTGTTTGAACTTTGATCATAATTTCCGGCTTTGTGTTTCGCTGGCGACGCATCACCTGACACGGGACTGATCCCTGGAAAACCCGATCGACTGCTTTCATTGCTTTAGTAGTTTAAAATAAACTAAATTGTGGAAAACCAAAGGGAGTGTGCCAGACATCCTTTCTAATCAAAGGAAAAGTGTGACGATAATTAACGTCGTGGTACCGCCGTAGGCGCATGCACCCACAAAGAGCACTCAATGGCCGGGGAATGGTGAACCAACGTGTGGGGATTTATATATATATAAGACGAATATCCACTCGGTAGTCTTTTCTTCATGTTCATTAATCATGTGACTTGTAGTCCACTCAGCGTAGGGGGTGTGCACATTTGGTGTAAAAAACGTATAAAAAACATGATGGTCGCAATGTTTGCTGAATGTGATCAAGGGCTCTTGAAGCCCGAAACGCGTCGTTGCAGGCTGGTGAAACGCAAATAAACCAAAATCTTGCCTGAAATCGTTGTGGTGGTCTGAGTTCCTTCCTCGCCGCAAGCCGGAAGTGGTGGGAATTGTTTGGTGCATATATATATATATATATATATATATATATATATATATATATATATATATATATATATATATATATCAAAACGAGTGCAATCTCCCGAGCTCCGACCACAGCGACCCAGGAAATCACGCGGATCCAGTAAGTATAAGCACAGTTCTTTTATTTAAAAGCTGAACCAGGCAATCTGACGCGTTTCGGGCATCCGCCCCTTGCTCACAGACAGTCAGAATTGTTAATGCATGCGTTTTAAATAGTAGTCACTGGACAGTGAAAAAATGCATTTTTTTACTTTTTTGCTACATAATGCACCACGTGATGATAAACAGTGAGGACAAACTACTGAAAAACGGTAGCCTAGTCTGTTTTCCAAACATTATTAGAATGGCAACATTTCGAAAAAAAAAATTTCAAAGAAATTTCATTAACAGGTTAAAATCCATGTATACATATGACAATGATAAACACCTATGATTTAAACGTTTTTCTAAAATGAATTTTCAAAAAAACTTTGTTATATACATAGCATAAAATGCAAAAGCTAAAATGGTTTTTTATATATATATGTATAGCCCAAGTATGGATATATTATGAAGACCCACAATGATTTTAAATATTGACAATATCAATAGCATATTAAAGTGCAAAGTGCAAAGTGCCTAGTGCATAGTTAATAAATGATAGTTGTAATTATATCAGATGCAATTAAAAACCAATAATAATATCATTGGTAATGTGCAAAATATGCTTAAATGTAAACAATATTGTATTACATCTGTAACTATCTACGTGCAAAATAGCATAGTATGTAAACATATGACTGCAGCAAAGCCAATTGATAGAATATGGGCTATATAGCTTCTAACCATAGGAGTTTCATAGTCAGTTAACGAACTGTTGCAAAAATATGTTTATACATGGATGACAGAAAACAACTTGTTAATGTCTATGTCCTCAATCAAATGTGTCCCAAAAATTTTTTTTTAAAGCATTTTGGTATACCTAAATGATAAATCACCGTGAAGAATAATAAGAATAATACGTGCAATAATTCAACAAGGAGACAAGTAATGGAACCCATGGGGAGGGAGGCGGGGGCATAAACCAACTGAACCCCACCACCCAAGGTAATACAGAGTTTGCGGGAAAGAGCAGGGCTATAGTTACAAAAACACATGTAGGTCTTCCGTGTTGTTAAGACCATTTGGGGATCTACTGTCTAATTCAAGAATGAAATGAGATTCCATTCTTCTCAGCATCTTTACCCTGTCCCCGCCTCTTTTAGGTTTATCTATTGCGGAAATGACAAAGTAGGACAGGCACTCCAGATTATTGTTATGAATTGCTTTGAAGTGCCTGGCTACAGGGTAAGCTGAATCGTTGTTAACAATAGCACGTAGATGCTGGAGGACTCTAACGTGTACAGGTTGTCGAGTGCTTCCGACATACCTGAGTCCACATGTGCAGGTTAAAACGTATATGGCAAATTCAGTCTTACAATTGTATTGGCCCCTGATTTGAATAGGGTCTGGACTGAACGGGGTGTTGTATTGTCGAGTACTTTTGCCAAATTTGCAAGCCCTGCAAGAGGTGCAACGTATAAAGCCAGATCTAGTTTTTAACCATTCCTGTTTTTTTCTTAATTCAGGAAAGTCATGGCAGACGTGAGATCTGAGAGAGGGGCCCTTCCTGAAGGTGACAATGGGAGCTTCTGCTATCTGTGGTTTGAGCACAGGATCTGTAGCAAGGACTGGCCAGCTTTTTGATAGAATAGCTTTTATTTGTCTAGCCTGTCTGCTATAAGGTGTAAGAAACCTGGGATTCGTGGTGCCTTCATTAGAAGTGCAGGATGTATCAGCACTGCTGTCACTAATGAGTAAGGAGGCACGGGATCTGGTCTTGGCCTTGGCCATGGCTTTTGTAAGAACTGATTCACGGTACCCCCTTGCACGGAATCTCTCCAAGGCTTCATTAGTACAGGATATCAAATCAGAGTCTGTACTGCAGATTCTTTTAATTCTCAATAGTTCACCTAGGGGAATATTGTCTACCACATGGCGCGGATGTGCACTACTAGCGTGCAAAATACATATATATATATATAACAATACAACATCCACTGTTCTGCCGAACACTCCTGATGGGTGCTTCCTTCGTGCAAGTGGTATGCACGTGAAATAGGTAAAACAAGTTTGGAGCACACAATGGGTATTAGAGTCCTTTTGATCCACCCAGCATGACGCGTTTCGTCTAACTGACTTCTTCAGATGCTGTTCGGTGTGTAAGGAAACCGAGATTTCAAGGTTCATTTTAAAAGCAAATTTGGGCTCCGCCTTTGTGATATTCAGCGAGGAGGGACTATCGTAGCACAGTAGTCCCTCAGTGTTTCTTGCCGCCATCTTGGAGTGCATGCCTCTGTGTTACTCACTGCCATAGTTGTGTTTTGTGGCGATTTTAGTTCTTGTGAGTGCGCTTTCACGCTTTGTTAGGAAAAGGCATCTCACTCCAACCACGTAGTCGCTGAGAGGTTGATTATGGAGCCATGCTTTTTTGTACCCATACATCTGCCGCTTGGTAATATGCCGAATCTGAAAGTGCTGATATAAGTAAACAACACTCCGCCATGTCGTCATGTCCAACTCTCCGTTAGCAGATACTTCATATGTTTGGCAGCGGCGGTTCAGGCAGAATCCTCTTAACGATAACAATACAACATCCACTGTTCTGCCGAACACTCCTGATGGGTGCTTCCTTCGTGCAAGTGGTATGCACGTGAAATAGGTAAAACAAGTTTGGAGCACACAATGGGTATTAGAGTCCTTTTGATCCACCCAGCATGACGCGTTTCGTCTAACTGACTTCTTCAGATGCTGTTCGGTGTGTAAGGAAACCGAGATTTCAAGGTTCATTTTAAAAGCAAATTTGGGCTCCGCCTTTGTGATATTCAGTGAGGAGGGACTATCGTAGCACAGTAGTCCCTCAGTGTTTCTTGCCGCCATCTTGGAGTGCATGCCTCTGTGTTACTCACTGCCATAGTTGTGTTTTGTGACGATTTTAGTTCTTGTGAGTGCGCTTTCACGCTTTGTTAGGAAAAGGCATCTCACTCCAACCATGTCGTCGCTGAGAGGTTGATTATGGAGCCATGCTTTTTTGTACCCATACATCTGCCGCTTGGTAATATGCCGAATCTGAAAGTGCTGATATAAGTAAACAACACTCCGCCATGTCGTCATGTCCAACTCTCCGTTAGCAGATACTTCATATGTTTGGCAGCGGCGGTTCAGGCAGAATCCTCTTAACGATAACAATACAACATCCACTGTTCTGCCGAACACTCCTGATGGGTGTTTCCTTCGTGCAAGTGGTATGCACGTGAAATAGGTAAAACAAGTTTGGAGCACACAATGGGTATTAGAGTCCTTTTGATCCACCCAGCATGACGAGTTTCGTCTAACTGGCTTCTTCAGATGCTGTTCGGTGTGCAAGGAAACCGAGATTTCAAGGTTCATTTTAAAAGCAAATTTGGGCTCCGCCTTTGTGATATTCAGCGAGGAGGGACTATCGTAGCACAGTAGTCCCTCATGTTTCTTGCCGCCATCTTGGAGTGCATGCCTCTGTGTTACTCACTGCCATAGTTGTGTTTTGTGGCGATTTTAGTTCTTGTGAGTGCGCTTTCACGCTTTGTTAGGAAAAGGCATCTCACTCCAACCACGTAGTCGCTGAGAGGTTGATTATGGAGCCATGCTTTTTTGTACCCATACATCTGCCGCTTGGTAATATGCTGAATCTGAAAGTGCTGATATAAGTAAACAACACTCCGCCATGTTGTCATGTCCAACTCTCCGTTAGCAGATACTTCATATGTTTGGCAGCGGCGGTTCAGGCAGAATCCTCTTAACGATAACAATACAACATCCACTGTTCTGCCGAACACTCCTGATGGGTGCTTCCTTCGTGCAAGTGGTATGCACGTGAAATAGGTAAAACAAGTTTGGAGCACACAATGGGTATTAGAGTCCTTTTGATCCACCCAGCATGACGCGTTTCGTCTAACTGACTTCTTCAGATGCTGTTCGGTGTGTAAGGAAACCGAGATTTCAAGGTTCATTTTAAAAGCAAATTTGGGCTCCGCCTTTGTGATATTCAGCGAGGAGGGGCTATCGTAGCACAGTAGTCTCTCAGTGTTTCTTGCCCCCATCTTGGAGTGCATGCCTCTGTGTTACTCACTGCCATAGTTGTGTTTTGTGGCGATTTTAGTTCTTGTGAGTGCGCTTTCACGCTTTGTTAGGAAAAGGCATCTCACTCCAACCACGTAGTCGCTGAGAGGTTGATTATGGAGCCATGCTTTTTTGTACCCATACATCTGCCGCTTGGTAATATGCCGAATCTGAAAGTGCTGATATAAGTAAACAACACTCCGCCATGTCGTCATGTCCAACTCTCCGTTAGCAGATACTTCATATGTTTGGCAGCGGCGGTTCAGGCAGAATCCTCTTAACGATAACAATACAACATCCACTGTTCTGCCGAACACTCCTGATGGGTGCTTTCTTCGTGCAAGTGGTATGCACGTGAAATATGTAAAACAAGTTTGGAGCACACAATGGGTATTAGAGTCCTTTTGATCCACCCAGCATGACGCGTTTCGTCTAACTGACTTCTTCAGATGCTGTTCGGTGTGTAAGGAAACCGAGATTTCAAGGTTCATTTTAAAAGCAAATTTGGGCTCCGCATTTGTGATATTCAGCGAGGAGGGACTATCGTAGCACAGTAGTCCCTCAGGGTTTCTTGCCGCCATCTTGGAGTGCATGCCTCTGTGTTACTCACTGCCATAGTTGTGTTTTGTGGCGATTTTAGTTCTTGTGAGTGCGCTTTCACGCTTTGTTAGGAAAAGGCATCTCACTCCAACCACGTAGTTGCTGAGAGGTTGATTATGGAGCCATGCTTTTTTGTACCCATACATCTGCCGCTTGGTAATATGCCGAATCTGAAAGTGCTGATATAAGTAAACAACACTCCGCCATGTCGTCATGTCCAACTCTCCGTTAGCAGATACTTCATATGTTTGGCAGCGGCGGTTCAGGCAGAATCCTCTTAACGATAACAATACAACATCCACTGTTCTGCCGAACACTCCTGATGGGTGCTTCCTTCGTGCAAGTGGTATGCACGTGAAATAGGTAAAACAAGTTTGGAGCACACAATGGGTATTAGAGTCCTTTTGATCCACCCAGCATGACGCGTTTTGTCTAACTGACTTCTTCAGATGCTGTTCGGTGTGTAAGGAAACCGAGATTTCAAGGTTCCAAGATGGCGGCAAGAAACCCTGAGGGACTACTTTGCTACGATAGTCCCTCCTCGCTGAATATCACAAATGCGGAGCCCAAATTTGCTTTTAAAATGAACCTTGAAATCTCGGTTTCCTTACACACCGAACAGCATCTGAAGAAGTCAGTTAGACGAAACGCGTCATGCTGGGTGGATCAAAAGGACTCTAATACCCATTGTGTGCTCCAAACTTGTTTTACATATATATATATATTATATATATATATATATATATATATATATATATATATATATATATATATATATATTTATATATATATATATATATATATATATATATATATTCCACCGTACTCGTTCACACTTCGAAAAGAACGATGTCCAGGCCAGCAATAGTGTTCAAAACTGGATTTTAATCACAGCCCTACTCGACGCGTTTCGGGAACAGCTTCCCTTTCTCACGAGTTTGGATTTGATGTGATTGGCGATCCCGTCCAGGGCCCGCCGCTGCAAGTGGCCATCGTAGCTTCCCGCCAAACTTCGTGTTTGATATATATATATATATATATATATATATATATATATATATATATATATATATATATATATATATATATATATATATATATATATATATACCTCTGTGTATATCAATATATTTTATGATCAAATATAGATGGCATTTCTTATTGATCTGAATTGTTCTCAAGCCTCAATTGTGCCTGCTAATGTTCTTAGATCTATTATCCCCAGAAGCCATTTTATTTAAATTAGTACATCTGCACAGTTTTGCAAAGCATAACCACTTTTTCAGTGTTGGCAACAAGTAGTGGGATTTTTTGAGAATAGTAAACTCAGTATTGTGTTCATGAATTATATCTTTGCCTCAAAGGCTCCTCACAGTTCCTCCTCGGAAAGTTCTACCACCTGTTCATTAGAAATGTTTTTGCTGAAAGTAACACATTTCTGTTACATGATTAAGTTCCATTCACTTATATTGAGTGAAATGATGCATAAATTGTACAACGTTTTGTGTATTTTAGCAGTACATTCTTCATCTGGCCATTTTTTGCTGGCAGTCAGTTGAAATACTAATTGTCTTTCGATTATGTACTATCCTGGCTGCTCGCTATTTTTGCATTAAACGCACATTAGACTTTGGCTTCTTGACATTACATGTTTTATTATTAACACCAGTAAGTAGCCATTTTTAACCATCCTAATGATGGTACCATCAGCATTCTGTTACCTTATAAAATCTAAATATAATTAAAAAAAATTCTTGTACATTATGTGTACACAAGTCCCCTTCCCATGTCATTCACTGAGCTACCGATTGGTGGGGTATATTATTAAGGACCGATGTTAAAATTATCACCGTTTTATCGGCAGGAAACTGCCGATAAAACAGCGATAATGGGCTTGATAATACGCCCTTGTTAATTCTCATAGAAGCCCATGTTAACATCAGCGATAATTTTAACACTGGTCCTTGATAATATGCCCCGGTGTTCTTTCACTGTTATGTAACCAATGAGGATTACTAAATGACTCCTATGAGAACCTCAACCCTATGTTTGATACCCAGTTCCAATTTGTAATGTCAGTAATTTTCTGCCTTCCAGCATGCCTGATCTACATGCTGTATATGCGACAAACCATTTGGCTTTGCTAGTGCTTGTTCCCAATGTGTTCAGGGAAGTGCAAGTTAAGGTAAGAATAATAGGACTTTTCTGTCTTGCTACAAAATCCTGATGGAGAGCATTTATTCAAAGCGGAAAAACTGAAGAGTCTTTTAAACATTACTCACAACTCATGTGTACAGTGCTTAACATGAATTTCAGAATCATTTATGATCTGCTGCTCACTACATCTAAGTCATAATCAATATTTCAGGATCAATTAAAGATGTTTTCATTTTACTGCTGCTTATGTTTCAAATTCCGCATTTACTCTCAGTAATTTAAAATACTCCCAACAAGATTTCAAATGAGAACACCTAATTGGATGACTGACCTCAAGCTGCGTTTAGAAAAAAAGTTTCAAAGGATTTACTGCACAACCTTGAACAAATATTAGTGCCAATTAGTGTCTTACTGTTTCTGATGATTTGTGCCTTCTGCAAGTAAGTACCAACTGTGTTATCAAGATTTCTTGTAGCTATACATTTGATATTGAAGAACGCGTTTTAGTTGTTTTGATTTTTTAACCTTTCATCTGAAATATGACGGTTTTTATTTTAAAATGCCATTGCAAAACCAATAACTCAATTTTAAGTTTGGTGATGACTGACATTCCCCCAAATTCTGGAGTTGCTGCTAAGCAAGAAGAATAAGCGACTCCTACTTCGTTTGCAGAAGTTGGTGGGGCCCATTACACATATTTGTATTGAGTAACAGTATTCCTGCTGGCTACTGTTCACATCTTATTGACAGGAAACTTCTATTTTGCTTTAAGTAGATGATCAGCCTGTAATACAGTTGTCATTTCAGCCCTAAGTGATCTGACCCAGTTAGCTTCCTTGTAGAAATTTCAGAGCCCTGGCTAGTATTCAAACACTATCTCCAATGGAAGCTTTCCGACTTAATTTGATTTCAAGATGTTTTGCCAAGTTTTTCTAAAGTTTAGCAAGTTCCTGGCCAGGTTTCACAAAAACTAACAGAGGAAAAAATGTAACAGAAATCAGCTCGGCTCTCTGTGCGCAATAAGAAACCTTTTTAACAAGACAGCAAACGAACGTTTTAGTTTTAAAATACGTTTTTATATTATATAACAAGAAATGTATTTGTCCTGGATGAAGTGATTTAAATGGTAAATTCAGATTTTATAAAAAAGCATAGAACTTCCACATTTGCAGCAGGATTCAATGTTTTACAGTTTCCCATGTTGTTTTAGGTCGCACGGCGCACTGGGTCCACTCCTGACGCAAGCAATTACAATTAACTCACTTCTGCATGGCATGCTTGCGAATCGTATGAGTATACCAATCCTGATTTTATCTTCATCCATGATACTGGTGGTTACATGCCAATAGTTTCTGCTTTAGTTTCATCCTCTCTTCAGCGCTCTGGTGAGGACTTGGTCCTGTTTGCATGCACTAAGATGCACAAACATAAATACATAACCACCACACTGTAAAGTGAAGCACAAGTATATACGTCCTGCTGCCAACGAAAAAGTTCGTCATTGACTCAGAGTTGCTTCTTTTTTTAATTGGCGTAAATTCCAACTCTTTACAAATTAACAAAAAATCCCAGACTTTTTTCCTGGAATCTTAAACTGTCACAGACTTTCAAACAATGTGATGCAGATATGCCTTTGCACTTTTGAACCTTTTTTGATACACCAATGAAAATATGTTTCCCCTTGTAGCTAAAAATATCCTTACTTCTGCCCCTGACAGCTGTACGTATTGCAATTATTTTTGTGGCGCAAAACTAATTGCAAATTTGTGTTCTGGATTCCAATAAACATATGAGTTTTTCAATGTTCCCTACGTTTCCCTAGTGAACTCCCCACACCCAGGAACATGCCAGTGGTGAGAGCTTTTCTTCACAAAAAACTAAAAATTGGGAGAAGTTCATTGTTATCAAATCCCTTTTATCATCTGATTCTTTGGTTCAGCAATGGGGCTTTTGCCATGGTAAATAACTTTTATATTCAGTCACTAATATAATACACAGGCCTTAATAAGAAGAAAGCATTTCACCTCGCTCATAAATTGTTCTGTAAATCTCAAGAAAGCTTAACTAAAACACACCAAGGGGCATATTTACAAGGGCTTTATCTCCGCATTTTTGGCTTACAAAGCCAAAAAAGCAGAGATAAAACTAGCAACGTATTTTCAAGAGGGTGCTAACAGGCATAATTGCATGTTTGCAGTCTTTTTCCCAATGCCTCCCTTTGCATCCAATGAGATGCAAAGTGGGCGTTACTGGGCGTACCCCAGATGGACTACCTTGCAAATATCACTGATGTTTACATCGAGGTATTTAAAAGGCAGCCCACATGATTTCAGCACACATTAGATTTTAGCGAAGTGGCAGTTTTCGCCAAAATCTAACGTCTGCTAAAATCCTGGTTTAGCCATCCCTAACATAGGGGTGGAGAATGCTGATACGACCCTGTCAGCAAGGTTATCGCCCTTTTGCAGAGAACATCGCTGGAAAACCAGCGATGTTCCCTGCAAAAGGGAGATAACCTCGCTTTCTCTGGAATTTTCATCGCCCTGGAGTAACACGTTGTTAATTACGCGCTACCAGGGCGATAAATACCAGAGCTGGCCTGCGATAATATAATTATCGCTAAGCACGGCAAGCGAAGATTATCGCTGGCCGTTGTTAATATACCCCCTAGTGAGGTAAAGTACACAACTAACTTTACTTTTGACCTAGTGGATGAGGTCCGAAAGCGAGGTATTTGAACAAGTGCAATAAGATATTATTGGGCATATTATCAAGGGGGTTTATCTCTGCTTTCTTGGCTTTAAAAGCCAAGAAAGCTAGACAAAATTATCTCCCTATTACCTAGCTGTCGCTAACACCAGTTAGCGACAGGTAGTAGGAGATAGCGACCATCTTGGGCCCCACTTTGCATGTCAGAGAAATGTATCACTAATGACATGCAAAGTGGGCGTGCCAAGATGTTAGCGACTGGGAACAGTCGCTAACATCGCTATCTCCTTTTACCAACTTTTGGAGATATTTGCGCTAAGCGCGCATATCTCCAAAAGCTAACACCTGCCCTGAGCAGTTCCTAGCCATATTATCCAATGGTAGGTGGATAACATGGCCAAGAGCATTAGCTCGGTAATGCATGAATATCGCTGACTTTTCAGCGATATTCATGCATTACGGCCGATTTTTATCGCATTTGCGATAAACCTTGGTAATACCAAGGTTTATCTGTTTATCTGTAGCAATAAGCTACTTAGGGCTGCCAATTTTAAAAGGATGGCTTTCCTGTCCCAATTGTCGGCTTATTATACACCACAGGCTGGCCATAAAATCTATCCAGGTGGAAAATACCTGTTTTCGATGTCATCAAGCCGGTGAGGTGGGTTGGCTACATATTGCCTGTACATGCCCTAGATTGAGGCAGTTTTGGCTGGAATTATGTGCTGGGTTCATCTGCACTATCGGAACCATTGTACAACTAGAACCGGAGGCGATATTGTTTGGTTTATTAAAACAAAGTGCAAATCAGGTGTTAACAAAAGAGGGTGGAATGTTTATATCAATATGCTTCTTGGTGGCACGTTCATTGATCTTGCAGAATTGGAAAACAACCAAGACCCCAACTCTTATTGAATGGTATAAAAAAAATGAAATGTGTGAGAACCTTTGAAGAAGCATATGCTAAAAGGGTGGGAGCGATTAAGGAATTTGTGTCAATCTGGAAACTTTTTGATCAAATTGAAAGCCATCAGCAGGGACAATCTGGTGTTGAATAATTATCTGGATTATGTTTATGATTAATGAGAAGGCTCAGGGGTAAGGATTATTTCTGATTTTCTTTTATGAATCATACTCCCGGGTCATCAAGGGTATTTCCATTTCCTTTTTTACGAGAATGGGAGTATATATCTGCACTTGCATTTGCACTTTACTTGATCGTGGAAATTGCATTGTCAAATGACATTTCTTTGACCTTAATTCTATTTTTTGCACTTTAGTACTAGAGTAGGCTTGCACTTTAGTTTGGCTTCCTTCAGGAGCATATATTTGCACTAGCACTGGCACTTTGTCTAATTGTGTAAATTATGCTGCTCATTGATATTCTTAGGATTCTAAGTTTAACTGCATTTGCACTTTAGTACAAGAGAAGGTTTTTTTCCATAAACATATACTACTCTGGAGTTACCTATTTTTCATGTTGTAAGCAAGCTAGCTGGGTTGGTGGGATTGCAAAACATATTCCAGCTGTTTGACATGATTTTTCCTCCATAATTAAAAATGATGTATTAATTGCATTATAATGTATATCGATGTTAAGGGATGCTGGATTTAATGTATGTTGATTTATTCTGCTTAATAAAGACAAATTAAAAAAAATAGTTTTTCAATGTTTACTAAGTTTCGCCAGTGAACTCCCCAGACCAAGGAACATGCCTGTGGTGAGAGCGTTTCCTAATAAAAACCACAAAACTGGGAGAAATTCAAAATGATCAAATCCTATTTGTGTGGAGGAAATGCCACCATCTGATTCTTTGGTTCAACAATGGGGCTTTTGCTATTGTAAATAACTTTTATTTTCGGTCACTAATCTAATACACGGGCCTCATAAAGAAGAAAGCATTTCACCCCGCATATGAATTGTTCTGTAAACCTCAAGAAGGCTTACCAACAACTAACTTTACATTTGACCTAGTAGATGAGGTTCGAATGCGAGGTATTTGAACAAGTGCAATAAGATAATAAATTGCTATTTTGTTTGGAGTGGAAATGAGTGAATGCATTACAAAGACTGATAATGACTGATACTAAATGATACCAACTATAATGCAACAGTCATACAGTATGCTCTGGAGATGATTTATTTGGCGAATGAAGGCTTTGGAATGCAGAGAATTTTCCTAGAGACTTTATTGATTTTACAAGTGGAATTTGGAAACCAGTTTCTAGTCCCAGCGTTTGTACAAAATGCTGTGGTTCTGGGCAAATCACTTAATTAGCTTGAGCCTAAAAAATAAAAAATCTTACCTTGTGCAATGTAATATGGTGCTCATGTAAAGAGCTCCAATACACATGGGCAGAGTTCGCACTCTATAAAACTGCAGCTACAAGTGGCAAACTGTCATCAGTACTTAATGCAGAGGCACAAAGGTGTTTTGGACCCACAGTCGGTGTTTTCAAATTACAAGGTTGACAACATTGTAATTAATTTTTAAAGCTGTCAATTATAAGCAAGACCATCAGAATTATGCTGTAATGGAGGACAAAATTATGCGGCTCTATTCACTAAATTATGATTCAAGCAAAGACACATTATGAAGCTGTGATGTGGCACCTTTTTCCATTAAACTCAGCTCAGAAACACAGCATGCTACTTTTCATACTTAATTTACAAGCGTCTTGTAGGTGGTACATTAGGATTCCAGAATTAGGAGCATATTTGAGACTCTTCTAATGTCAGAGTACCCTGTCGAAATAACTGTTTTTTTACAGCTGTTTTTGTGACTTCAGCATGAATTTGTTTTAATAGAGAAATCAAATCAATCATGACAAAGATTAAATAATTGCATCCATCTTTCTCTAATTGCATTTGTGTACCTAAAGTTATTTCTGTCCGCTGATGAAATCCCTTCTCTAAACTTCTAAACTATGATGTGTAACAATTGTCGGCAACAATATCACTTTATGTGTCTAATTACATTTATTAACTGGAGATGGGGACCAGTTAGCTTTTGTACAGTGCCTGACAAGACATTACACTTCATGTGCTGACATTTAAAGTAACAATTGATTCCCCTAAGTTAAAACATTTTTATAAAATGTTTTCGAAATATAAAGAAGAGAATGAGTTGTGTAGCAGCTGTAACAAAATCATTATGCGAAAAAAAAAGCAGCAGCCACACAATTGGATTTTACTAGGGGCACTGATTCGTTTTAACATAGGACCATCAATTTCAGACATACATAATAAAAAACAACAGTGAGGCCAAAAGATCTGGGTTGCAAGGGACAATTTTCATCATCTATTGTTGAATTTCTAGGTGTGGGTGAATGGATGCATTACTGAATGAATGTGAGAGTAGAGTACATTTTGGAAAACTGGAAGGATGAATGAGTGATTGAGCCTCTATGAGGTAGGGGAGTGTATGTATAGGGGATAATGCACATAAAGCTACTTGAATCAAGGAGTGCGATGAAGGTTCAATGTTTGAGAGTGCAATAATTGATAAGTGAATGTGAGACTACATTTGTCTGGAACAATTTATTCAGGTCTTTGTGGCTTAGGCCATACCAAACTGGTTAGAGTGATTCCAAATTAGAGCTGGACTAAGTGAGAAGCAGGGGGCATATTGGTGCCTAATGGAGCTTGCTGGCTCTGAACAATCTGACTTGGAGTTGCAAGGCTTGGCACTGCTATTTATGCTGCTAATGTTTATACAAATGAAATGAGAGGTAGAGGTCAGCTGGCATGGGGCATCAAAGAGTTGTGCAAGAACGGGGCCTCATGTTAGGTGAGCTCCACTGGCCCAAGAGTGAAAGCAGCATTAAACGAACACATCAACATCAGACTTTGGATGCCAGGGGGGCGTGGCTTAGCGCCCGAGGCGGACGGCGGCTCGGATGTGAGCGCTCTGCTTTGACCGAGGGATTCACCCTCTAATACCTGTGCCTGACATCGAAGAGGAACAGCTTTCAATCTCGGAATGCGAGGAGACTACTGTGGACCCGCCGGCGGCTGATTACAATACCAGGCGAGCATTTGTATCGGCATTTGTGAGCGGTCGCGGCTCCCTGTCAGCCGCGACTGCCATTTTGTGTATGCATCGTGTGTCTGACGCGCTTCTCGAGTCAGTAGATGCTGCCTCCTTTTGCTGCATTTGCTCCTAGCATGAGCCTGAAATTGTTGCGTGCTTATCTAGGTTCCTGATCGATACTGTGACCTTATGCCCCTATTCGGCTATAAATCCATTTATTCCCTATATTGGCATAACCGCTCAAGTGCGATTTTCTGAAAAGTCATCTCTGGCCTCACACGAACAGAGCCACATTCCAGCATGACTCTCTGCTACTTCCTTTGCGACCAATTAGTGCAATGACAGTGCAGCAGTCACTATCTGATATTCCTAGATAACACTCCGAGTTCTTCAACAAGATAAAAACTTAGCAAACCTGGAAATCCCCGCTTGCTATGTTTTGATTAGTAATGGAACTCTAATGAGCAACTGATAACTGTCACTTCCTAGTGACATCTTTAATTGACGTCTTATGTCCAGCAAACTTGCGTCAAACCCGGCACCTGTCAGGTATAAATATTACCAACGTTGCCTTAAGCAATGAGAGAGATACGAGCTGCGAGTTTGTTCCCTGTTGCTGATGCCAGCTGCCTGCATGACCCTGTGTTGGTAAAAACTAGCACTCTGTCGCTGCAGCCTGCTATCCTGTGGTGGTGAAGCTGCTGATTACCATTATCGCCGCTACAGCGCGAACTATGGTGCAGTACGCTTGAGGAGCCGAGCAGCCGTCCTCTGCGAAGACATCCAGCCGATTCCAGCTGCCCGCGGACGCTGTCACCCCTCCTTCCTCGACGCGCTGAGAGAAGCCGCTGCATTTCTCGTGCAGAGAAATCCAGTCCCGGCGCTTCCGGTTTACCCTCGCGGGTGACTGGGATATCGAGAGAGACCCCTGAAGGAGATACCAATCCTCCATCATTCTATTCAGAGGTATGGTGTTGACTAAACCCTTAGACGAGAATTCTTGAAACAAACCTTGGCAAAATCAACTTAACATAAGCTACTTACTTACTCCCCTTTCACGTGTTAGGCTTAGGTCAGGCACACTGGGGTAGGCTTAGTTAGAAGCACCAGTTGAGTATGTTAGCCTAATGTATATATGACTGTATATATGTTTTATTACTTTTAAACCATTGTATGGCTAAGAAACCATATCAATGCTTTTACAGTTCTATTTCGCAATACTTATCTTACTGTACGTACTTTTTATAATAACAATTATTGCAATTGTGGCAATACATTTCTCTTGTACGAGAAGAAAGACTGTTCAATAAATGTTAACCCTTTATTGATACACGCCCGTCTCTCTATTCTCTACATACTGTGAAAGTAAACTGCACTAGACTGACTGAGTGAAATCTATGTCTATTGTTTCACACGACCCTAGAGATCGATTCTTGATCTGAGGAGCAAAGTTGTCATGTTGCACGGTTGTTGGAAAACTGAATCCCTTCTTGTCTGTGGCAAGGAAGCTGATCACTTCCTATGCAGAGAAGAAAGTTTCCAGTGACCTCTGAGCTAGTTGGTAACACAACCCAATTAAGTTTAGCATAGTCAGTGGAGGCCTGGAATATCCGCAGTTCCACGTCGATACTACTGTTTATGTTATTCCAATGCGCAGGGCCTAGTGGGAAACTAGGAACAACACTACATGGCGCCCAACGTTTGGTAAGGCGATAAACTAACGCAAGACTTATAGAGTAACTCAGTCGTGCATATTTCACAGATCCCTTTCTCCCGTAAATACTCCAATAGACGTCTGGAGTGGGTGAAAGGTTAAAATCCGCCCGACCTTAGTAGGAAGAGATTCCTATGTAAAGCTCTGGTTTATTCAACGTTGAAGGATACAGTGTTCCAAAATATTGTGCACCTAATCTTTGTCTCCTTGGAGACCTACTCTGCAAACCTCGCATTTTTACAATGCCAGGAGAAAACGGAACCTCTGGGTTGATGCGACTCAGCAAGGTCCTGAATACACAGACCCGGATGCTATTATCATCCCGGTCCAGTTAAGAAGATCTATAACTTTAAAACTTATAGAAAACGGACTGACACCTCAAGGTGGTACAGTAATTTTCGTGATAGAGGCTCACGAGTATCGGCAGACAGAGGTATTCTATTCATGGATAAACTTTCCAGCGGTAAACGCTATAACACAAGAGTTTCACTATTACAAAATAGAGGAACCTCCGGGAGAGTACGCTCCTTTCGAGGAGATTGAAATCCCACTTAAATTTCAAGAGCACCTGCTCTGGTTTAATGGCGCCCTAAAACACACTGATCAAATAACTAGGCTCGGTCCACTAGGTAGACCAGGAGCCATGTGGCCAGTTTTAGCCAGCTACACACCACATCCTGACATTGCAAGAATGTCTAGAGAAGAGCTGCTAGCACAGCTAAACACATTAATAAAAATACATAGGCAATTAGTCCAATATGTAATGCGGACTGTAACAGTCCAGCCAGCTGTTAATACACCACAGCTGACCCCTCACCAGGGGAACACAAATAAAATTACACCACAGAACATACAGTCATGTCTTGGTAAAACACCTGTAAAACGGGAACAAATTCCTTTCTGGTTAGCCCAGAAAATCACTCAAATAGAGGCAGTATTTCCTGATACTACCCCTATTGAGAAACACAGAATCTTGACCATCTGCCTTCCTATGGGAATCGCACCACACGTGGAGGACTGTGACACTTGGGGCACAGTCTTTGCTTCCATTTACACAAAAACACACGGTGTTCCGTCTATGGCGGTAATACCAGAAGTGCTAAAACAGATTCAAAATGAATTCGGTCCAGAGCCCACTTTAAATCTAGGTATGAAATTACTGAAAGACTTCAAGCAGGTCACGGCTATATTATTAGCCAACGTAAAGGGAGAAGCAGCATCTGTGGCGATCCGCCAGAAGTTGAGGGAAACAGATATAAAAGATCCTGTTGAGCTTGCAAAAATCATAGAAAAATGCTATGAAGAATTAGGTAGAGACAGTTTGGGTGGAAAACCAGTAAAGCCCCAACTGCTCGAAAATCCTGAAAAATTATTTATTAAAAATAATTTAAACACTCCTAAAAAGAGCTGGGATGGAAATAAACAATCCACTCCCAAGGAAAAAGTTTTCCAGTCCAGAGGAAGGTCTCCTCGACGGAGGGAAAGAACTCCGACTCGAGAACGCCAGTCTCCCCAACGGGAGCCCTCTGAGAAAAGATATAACCTTAGAAATAGGGATAATATAAAAAAACCTGATAGATATCAAAGTATTGATACACGTCCCTCTCGATCTCTTCCACAGAATTCGGAAAGAAGAGGACAGTCAGACCCAGGAGAGCACACCAAGTCCAAAGACAAGGAACCTGCTCAGAGTAAAAAATCTCAATTTCCTAAAAAGAAGGTAGCCAGTATTAGAGTAATCAACCATGCCGAGAATACTGAGGACACAGTTGAAAAACGGGGAGTGGGCATTGACAATGTTGGACAGTGCAGCAGAAATCAGTATAGCGCGCAAGATCTTGATGAGTCATCTGGAGACAGTGGACACGAATGAATACATTCAGGTTGAAACTGCCGACGCCAGACTTAGCGAGCCCCATAAAATATACGAAATAACATTGCGTATAGAGGGTGATAAGACTAGGAAAATTAAGGGTCTATTTTGGGATAAGCTCTCAAAAGGCTATGATATTCTGTTAGCTGAAAAAGATTGGCCCCCAGAGTTTGTCAGGGAGTGCCCTCTTGGCGAAGAAGTGATTATGCCTGCCTTCTCGAATCACATACCGATTCACAAAAAATACACATATGCAAGGAAATGGGCAGTAGCCCAGGCACCTGCATTGTATAAAAATCATGTAGGATGGGATGAGGATTCACCGCCTCACAAAATCCAACTAAAAAGTGAACCAACTGCCCAACGGCAGTATCCCATAAAGCAAGAAGCTAAAAAACAAGTCAGGGAGATCTTAGATCAACTTGAATACCAGGGGGTGATTGAAACATGCACCTCTCAAATGAACAATCCTTTGTTTCCTGTCTCCAAGCCAGACAATTCATATCGTCTAGTTTTGGACTACAGACACCTTAATACATGTTGCAAAACTTTTGCAGTACAAAACTCGCATAGTGCAGCCCTAATGAATAACATAGTTAGGAAAAAATACAAAACGACATTAGACATTTCTAATGGCTTCTTTTGTCAAAACATTGCACCGGAAAGCAGATATTTGACCGCTTTCTCCGCATTTGGGTCACAGAAAAAATTCTGTCGACTCCCACAGGGGTTTAAGAACAGCCCAGGACTATTCTCAGCTAGGGTAACAGAGTTACTACAAATCTATGATGATGAAGTATTGTCTTACGTAGATGATATTTATCTCACAGACGACGACTTGGATACTCACTTGAAAAGAGTGAACACCATTATACTTGGGTTCGCAGCAGAGGGTTACAAATTCAACTTTAAAAAGTCCCGAATTGCCCATCTGACAGTACTATTTTTAGGGTACGAATTATCAAGTGAAGGGAAAAGCCTAGCGGACAACTTCTTAGAGAAGTGCGCTGTACTCCAAGCTCCAAAAACGCTGAAGAATTTACAATCCATTCTAGGTTTTCTGAATTTCGGAAGAACTTACATACTAAATTACGCAGAGAGGGTTAAACCTCTCTACGAACTAATTAAACCTGATTTTAAACAAATCAATTGGACTCAAAAACACACAGAAATTTTGAGATCACTGCAAACAGACATGTTAGCAAAAACTAAATTAGATACACGTGACAACACACGTGATCTTGTAATCCGAGTCACCCCAGGAAGATGCGGATTCACGTACCTAACCTCTAATGAGGGAGAAAAGGTACCAATAGCTTACAAATCACATTTGTACACAAAGGCTGAAATAAAATTCAGTTCAACGGAGAAAATTCTAACTGCGGTTCAGACTGCTGTAGCGAAAGAAAGGCCCCTAGCACAAGGTAAACGAATAATAATCGTAACACCCATACCGGCTTTAGAAGCGGTAACTAAAGCAAGCATTCCTCATGCTAAAGCTTTGCATCCGAGATGGATTCAGTGGGTTAATTCTCTTGCTGCAACAGACGTAGTTTACGAATTCGATCCTAACTTAAAAACACAGGAATTTTTACAATATGAATACGAATGTCCTCTGCCAATTGAAATCCTGCCTCTCGAAGAATACGGAAGTATTATATATACTGACGGATCAGCACAACCCGCAGTTGGGGGTAAGCAAGCTTACAGTGCTGCGTGCGCGATTGTTAAAGGTCGCTGGCACAAAGGAAAATTTAGACCATTGGTCACTAAAACACAATCTCTAGGAGATTGCTCGGCTCAACGAGCTGAATTAGTAGCATTTAAGATGGCGCTAGAAAATACCGATCGCGAATTCCCCACACTAATAGTGTGCGATTCTTTTTATTGCGTACAATCTTATAATGAATACTTGCAGAATTGGGTGGAAAATGGTTTCAAAGATGCAAAAGGTGGCACAATAAAGCATAAAATGCTTTGGGAACAGGTAGTGCTTTTACAGAAAGAACTACAAAAGACTCACGTGATACATACACTGAGTCATCAACGTGATGGCGTTCACGTTGCAGGGAATTCATTGGCTGATGAAGCCGCGAAGGCAGCTGTGCAAACGGCTTCCGTAGCTGCGATAACTCGGTCACAAACAAAAATCGACAGCGATATTCTACAAGCTGTCAGTGCGTCAGTAAAAAATGATAAGAAAACACTCCCAAAAGGCTTTCCTGAAAAGTACTTGTACTTAACGGATACAAATAATGTTCCTTTTGCTCGAATCCCTGGAGTGGGGGATAGAGTAATTCCAAACAAGGAACACAGACTAGGACTAATCAAAGCGGCACACGAAGGGCTTGCTTCTGCACACGCTGGCGTTTCCGCAACAATATCACTATTAAAACAGAGATATTGGTGGCCTCGCTTGAGAATACAAACTAAAAAGTATGTATTAGAATGCGACATATGCCAAAGGATAAAAGTATCAACAGTGAAACGACCAGCGCAGACACCCCTTCTCATCTCGGATAAACCATTTGCATGCGTTTACCTGGACCACTGTGGTCCCCTACAAAGGGACGGCAACTATAGATATATCATGGTAGCAGTGGATTCCTGTACGAGGTTCATATGGATGTGGCCCCAGCGCTCGGCTGACGCTAGAACGGTTATAAAAGATTTGCGAGTCTTTATCGGCACATACGCAATTACCACGTTCCATTCTGACCAGGGTCCTGCTTTCAGCTCTCGAGCCTATAAGGAGGCCATGGCCAGCATGGGAATTGGGTTACGGTATTCTTGTCCGTCGCACCCCGAAGGGAATAGTGTGGTAGAAAGAAAAAACCGGGACATAAAGCAATCTATAACAGCGAAGGTATTAGGTTCAGGCGCTGGGTGGGTCAAACATTTAATAAGTGTCCAGACTAGTCTTAACAACATGCCAAGAAATTCTCTAAAAGGTTTCAGCCCATACGAACTATTGTTCGGAATTAGAATGAACGTTCAGGACCTCGATAGTCAGATGTCAGTGGTACAAGAAGAAACAACGCACTTTGATGTAAAAGACCGTTTGGCTGTTTTACAGGAACTGAATGAAACAAGAAAATCATTAAGCAACATAAAGTTAAAGCAACAGCCAAGTACCACTGACGAGGCACCACCAGCAACAGCCCCAGCAAGGCCTGTCTGGATTCCAAAGATTGGGGATCTAGTCAGAGAAAAGATCGCGGTTAAGAAGGAATTTGGGCCTTCTTACAGAACAGCAGTACCTGTCTTAGCAGTCACCAGAACAAGATCAGTTGTGCTACCGCCCCTTGCTGGTAAAAAGGAGAACAGAGTTGTGTCTATCGATCTGGTAAAACCACAAGCATGTGGCCTATAATCAACAGTAGGCCCAGTGGACTCCCAAGAAACAACAGAATACCCAAACTTGCAACAATCCAAGAGGTTCAAACTGAAAGACTAATCACATTCGATCAGCCTGCAGTGCACAATGAAGGACTATGCAATAATGCCATGGAACTCGTGCCTCTTGAAACACAGATTGAAACAGTTCGTCAAGAAACAACACCAGTCTACAATGATGTGGCATCAGAAAGTGCTACCGAGAGACAGATTGAAAGAACAATCCCATCAATTGACAGAACTGCCTCTGGTTATTTCATCAACTTCGACAACTTCTCTGAAGATTTAAGTGACCCCGAAGTGATGCCAGAAACAAAAAAGTCTTTTAAAGAAAAAGCAACGGAACTCTTTCATCAACTGAAGGAAATCTACCTTGTTTCCCCTTGGCTAGAGTTCTGGTTCGGTCTAGGTGTATTTTTCCTCCTGCTTTGGCTCATCATGGTACTATGTTTGGGAAAATTTATTGAAGGAAAATATATTACAATGGACACAGCAAGTCAGAACATCAACCTAGTCCTGAAACCACACAGATCATCCCACGTGAAGAAAAGAGAACTGTCAACAGTAAATGTCACAGCAATTCCAATACCTGGTGGGGTAGTATGGGAGAAAACAGACTATGAGATCTATGGTCCGGTCGAAATCCTGAAGTATCCTCATCAACTAAAGGTTTCCTTAAGTGACTTTGTGACACCAAGTACATTCTCTGATGATTGGGACTTTTACAGTATTAATGACATGATGTCTGATTTAGTAATGTCAGCTAGATTCACAGATCATGATTATTTACAAGGTTCATCTAGTTATGAGCAGTTATTCTGTTACACCCACTATGGGGATCATTACTTGCATAAATCTGCACAGCCTAGAAATGTTTTTATGTATAATCAATGGGAACATTGTTCTACACCACCTAAAAGCAGTTCTAAAGCATTTTTTGAGAAATTCAAATACTTCTCAGGGTTTAACACCAGTGATGCAGAAACGTTTTATTACAAACTGTTAGATAAAACAGGTATGAAAACAATGCTGACAAATTCTAAATTGATATATTCAGAAGCATTTTATGACAAAATGATGACATTTGGTTTTGATTATTGGAAAAATAATATTGAAACGAAAACAATTTGGGGTACAAAAGATTGGCAGGTGCAAGGCATAGAAGCACTATTTAGAACTTGCATGATACCAGAACAATGACACAGTACACCAAACATCTTGTCTTGGCCTAGCTAAGAACAAAGACCTTAAAACACCGTCTATACCAAAGCCAATACCTGAAAATGCAACGGCAGATATTGAGTTAGACGTGTCACAAATTTTACATTTCAACAGAACACATCCTGATTGGAAAAAGTGGTTAATCTGGCCTACAGACACAAATAGCTGTCAAGATAGGTTCCTGAATAAAACACAGGGGTTAAAAATGACCAGATTAGACCCTAGATACTCCCAGAGACAACATCCAGGGATTATAACAACATACAGTGTAGGGAAACTCTGCCTAGAATGGCTAACTACATCCACACTGGCTGAAATTAAGCAACACTTGTCTTTATTAAAAGATGGTGCTGATTTGCGCGATTTCATTCTTGGACCACGCAAACAGCGTCAAAAGCGTTTCATAGCGACCAGTATCTATGCTGCTTACAACGAGGCTTGGAAAGTAAAGCAAATTGAAACTGCTGAAAAAATACGAGAAATTGATCGTATTAATTTGGAGAAATCACTTTCTGTGGTAGACAATGGGTTAATGACTCTGTCTTCCAGAATATATTCTTTGGACAATATTGTATCCTCTGCCTTTGATGTGATAGACAGAGATTTGCTAATGTTACAACATGGCCTGTCTCAATTACGCTCTATTATAGAACTAGGCTGGACGCTGCAAAATCTTCGTTCAGGCTATGTGCCTTGGCGTTTAATCAACACAACGTCATTATTTTCCAGTTTTAACCTTACTGATAAACAGATCAGTTTGGCACAGAAAGGAGCAGACTATACAATCCTGAGCATCGAAAAACTCGAGAGATTACCATTTACAATGTCAGAGAGTCCTGTCATTGAATGGATAATACACAGAATTATCACAATTCCGATAACAACTTTCCGATTTAAAAAGTGCCTTGAGTACATACCTGCTGGCCAGTATGAACAATTGGGTAAGGGATATGTAAAATCTATATGGAAATTACCATACACTCATTCTTGCTATAGTGACAGCGACAAAAATGTATTTCTTAGTGGTGACAACTGTAAACACTCACTAAGCGGTATACTTTTGTGTCAGGGTATTAATTTACACGGAGCAGGTGATGGAAATTCAAACAACCTCTCATGCCACCAGCTAGTCACACCTGCAACTCAGATAGAGCCCTTCTTTATGCAACTCGCAAACGGGAGTTACATTCTTAGAACGGATCACAGGTGTTGTGGCCTCGCGCCAGGGAAAAGTTATCTAGTACAAGTAACGTCCATGGTCAAATGTTGTATGCAAGCATTGTTCCCGAGCGGGCCTCCAGACATAGTGACTCCTCTCTGGCCTCGTCTGAATCTCTATTCTATATGAATTGATACATTAAGCAAAATGAAATCTGTGCTTTTACAGACAACAGTGCCTATAACGTCATCTAAAGAGACGTATGATCTTCTAGTCGCAAGGACGGCTACTGAAGTCCATGACCTTTTATCAACAAATTGCCCCGTGCATTTCGTGGAAATGTTCAGCCAACTCCTTAACATGTCTAGTGCAACAAGCATCCCAGGCATATTTAAGACAGTCTTTACGGGACTGCTAACACCCTTCCAGGCAATTTTGGGAATCTTTCCTAATTTTGTGCACTCCATTTTTGGCGGCATTCCACTATTTTTGGGACTCGTTGCAGGGATTCTATTTTTCACCCTTCTGCTACGTTATGGCAAGCCTCGGCTCAGACATAGCTCCCATGGGAATGGAAGAGACAATCCTAGCAATGCGCTACAGGGACAGGATAACTAACGTCCTCGGATTGGCCAGGCTGAGAGATCTAAACATGACCTGGTTCCTTTCATTCAGACCGATATGGCAAAATTGCATTTTACCTGTGCTACGGTGTATGCTTTGCGGCGATGAATGCGTGTTGGACATCTGTCTTTCACTTCCATCAGCAGTACCAATGGACGTCGATACTTTGCTCAGTCCAATAACGGCTCACGCATTGTGTTGTCCCCAGCGGCTACCAATCCTGATGACGGCATTCGTGGAGACTCCTGTACTACAGCCAAGTGGTAACAGTGGAGCGAGTGACAAAAGCAACATCATCCAGGTACAACGTTCTGTGAGCATTGCTGGTCCTGCCTTCGATGACAGCAATCATTCTCACACCTGCCAAGTTACAGCGCTATCTAATTTGGTTGAACTATCACCTGATTTTGTAGACCAATTCTTTGCGAGCCTGTCTGATACGATGTTCTCACCCATAGAGAAACAATAACTTTTGAGAAGCTTTCCGACACACAGCGTTCCCATGAACTCTGAATTCGGCCTTCAGTTTTGATCAACAAAAACTGCCAGGAGCTTTGGAAATCTATTTTCTTTGAATTGGACAATTTTTTTAATATTGACCCTTTTTGGCACGAACAATTCTTTGCTTAACGTAAAAACTATTCTTAGAGAACAGAAGCTTCGCACTTCTATTTCTAAACACATCTAGAGACATAACAACATAACACCAGCCTCTAGCACACATGTTATTACAATGCATTTTTATGTGATGGTTTATCTCGCCTTTCTTCTGTCAGAGATACTTCATGTGTAATTCCTTTTGCATAATCGTTCATTGATTTCAAATGCAATAATTTTTTGAATGATTACTATGCTTTAAAAAACGTACAGTACCTACATTCCATGTATTACGAGTACGCCTATTTCGAATGCATTTATGTATTTTGGGGTGGGCAATGTTACACATGCATCTAATTGCTTAGTTTTAGTAATTTTGATGGACATGAAAACGTGGAGTGGGTGTTGCGTGCTTATCTAGGTTCCTGATCGATACTGTGACCTTATGCCCCTATTCGGCTATAAATCCATTTATTCCCTATATTGGCATAACCGCTCAAGTGCGATTTTCTGAAAAGTCATCTCTGGCCTCACACGAACAGAGCCACATTCCAGCATGACTCTCTGCTACTTCCTTTGCGACCAATTAGTGCAATGACAGTGCAGCAGTCACTATCTGATATTCCTAGATAACACTCCGAGTTCTTCAACAAGATAAAAACTTAGCAAACCTGGAAATCCCCGCTTGCTATGTTTTGATTAGTAATGGAACTCTAATGAGCAACTGATAACTGTCACTTCCTAGTGACATCTTTAATTGACGTCTTATGTCCAGCAAACTTGCGTCAAACCCGGCACCTGTCAGGTATAAATATTACCAACGTTGCCTTAAGCAATGAGAGAGATACGAGCTGCGAGTTTGTTCCCTGTTGCTGATGCCAGCTGCCTGCATGACCCTGTGTTGGTAAAAACTAGCACTCTGTCGCTGCAGCCTGCTATCCTGTGGTGGTGAAGCTGCTGATTACCATTATCGCCGCTACAGCGCGAACTATGGTGCAGTACGCTTGAGGAGCCGAGCAGCCGTCCTCTGCGAAGACATCCAGCCGATTCCAGCTGCCCGCGGACGCTGTCACCCCTCCTTCCTCGACGCGCTGAGAGAAGCCGCTGCATTTCTCGTGCAGAGAAATCCAGTCCCGGCGCTTCCGGTTTACCCTCGCGGGTGACTGGGATATCGAGAGAGACCCCTGAAGGAGATACCAATCCTCCATCATTCTATTCAGAGGTATGGTGTTGACTAAACCCTTAGACGAGAATTCTTGAAACAAACCTTGGCAAAACCAACTTAACTTAAGCTACTTACTTACTCCCCTTTCACGTGTTAGGCTTAGGTCAGGCACACTGGGGTAGGCTTAGTTAGAAGCACCAGTTGAGTATGTTAGCCTAATGTATATATGACTGTATATATGTTTTATTACTTTTAAACCATTGTATGGCTAAGAAACCATATCAATGCTTTTACAGTTCTATTTCGCAATACTTATCTTACTGTACGTACTTTTTATAATAACAATTATTGCAATTGTGGCAATACATTTCTCTTGTACGAGAAGAAAGACTGTTCAATAAATGTTAACCCTTTATTGATACACGCCCGTCTCTCTATTCTCTACATACTGTGAAAGTAAACTGCACTAGACTGACTGAGTGAAATCTATGTCTATTGTTTCACACGACCCTAGAGATCAATTCTTGATCTGAGGAGCAAAGTTGTCATGTTGCACGGCAGTTGGAAAACTGAATCCCTTCTTGTCTGTGCCAAGGAAGCTGATCACTTCCTATGCAGAGAAGAAAGTTTCCAGTGACCTCTGAGCTAGTTGGTAACACAACCCAATTAAGTTTAGCATAGTCAGTGGAGGCCTGGAATATCCGCAGTTCCACGTCGATACTACTGTTTATGTTATTCCAATGCGCAGGGCCTAGTGGGAAACTAGGAACTACACTACAAAATGAACTTCTGCTATTCAGTTTGGCCGCATTTATGCCTCTGTTTTGCTTCTCCTATCCTGCATGAGGGATATTTGTTGGTGTTCTAATTTCGGCCGTCATTTTGTTTTATCCTCAGTGCCTATTCTCAACAAGACGCTCCTGGTGCCTCATAAGAACCTCTTTCTACTTACGCTTGCTCCCCAGGCTGCCCTTGCTTGCCATGGTGCTGCAGTTCTCCTATTGACTTTCTTTTCTTCTTTTTTTCAACGTGTGCTGGTGTTCTGACCTTCAATTTTTGCATATTCTGCGCACTACTTCCTGGAATAAAGACTCCCTCTACCATGCACTTAGATACTGCCACATGTCCCTACGTGCACTTATGCCGCTTCTAAATGGTTATGAAAAGTTGCCTTCAGATCCCCTTGCTGTTCCATGCTTTTGCTGATTAAACCTCCTTCACTTCCTTATTGACTCCAATAGACTATCTCAGGTTTTAGACTCTTTTTTGCATTTTGTTAACTTACGGCTTCATCATATGGAAAAAGGGACCATTGGACGTGTTTCTAAAACTCCGCGACGTGTCTTCATTAAAAACTCTAAAGTCTTTTCTGCATTGGCGCATTTGGAAGCGTCTCAATCACTGGCCGATCAAATGTCGCAGTCCAACACGGAACGTCCTGTTCAGGCTCCAGGAAAAGTTACGTCGAAGCGTCTCAAAAAAGACCCTCCATCACCGTCAGGCTCCACCTCAGTTGTATCTATGGAGCTACTATTGGAGGATATACGAGCTCTTCGACCTTTTATGGAGGAAACCAACTCAAAACTGCAGGTCTTAACTGACAATTGGTCGCAGATGGACGCAAGAGTAACGACTGTGGAACACTCCATATCTTCTCTCCAGGAATCATCCTCCAAGGTGACGCACATGCAGTCGCAGATTTCTTCTCTCCAGAAGCAGGTCGAGGAGCTTGAAAATCGCAATCGACGCAACAACCTTCGTATTTACGGCCTGGCGGAGAATTGTGAGGGGACTGACCCCGTTGCCTTCTTCAAATCTTTCCTGCCTAAGCTCCTCCACTTACCTGAGGGTACCATGCTTAACATCCAACGAGCACACAGGCTCGGCCGCATTTCCTCGTCTTCCTCTGCCTCTTCCAAACCGCGAGGTGTCATCATGTAATTTCTGGAATATACTGACCTCCTTAAAGTTCTGTCAGCGGCCCGAGCTTCTCCTCTCCTTACATGGTCAGGTTCTACCCTCTTCTTTGCGCAAGATTACGCCAGAGACACAGCCAACCGACGCAAAGCTTTTCTGGATATGCGACCTGAACTCCGATCCATTGGCGCCAGATATGGCCTTTTCCACCCTTGTCTTTTTAGAGTCACTCATAACAACAAAACGACGACTTATGAGGATCCTATTCACCTCCGGAGCTTCCTCAATTCCTGCCAAGCATCTGAAATGGACCTTTCCAGCTCTTCGTCAGCTTTTCCTCCATGACTTTTATGACCTGCCACTGGGATTTACTCACTAGTTCGCATAGTTTGTGTTGATGTTACATTTATTTGTTCTTTCTATGTTGGTTCCATGCTTCTCCTCATTACCTTTTTTCCCTTTACATTTCTTCCCTTCTAATTCCATTACATGTTCGCCTCTTTCCTACTTATTTTTGAACTTTGCTTCTCTCAGTAACCCTTTTGATGTTCTCCTCTTATCAACTCTCATGTTTTCCTTTTTCCCACAGGTTTCATAATCTATAGTATGTCTTCCCTTGGTTTGGTGGTTCGCTTGCATCGGATCGCCAGGATACTCCGGCAGTAATAGAGCGCGTTATAAAACAGCATAATAATAATAATAATAATGTACCGTCCCCCCCAGTGGGCGCTCCCCCCTCAGTTTTCTCTTCTCGTCTCCCCCTCCTCGTATCGCCCTTCCCCTGGTTCCACCCTCCGTAAGTATGTTTTCCTTCCTTCCCTTGCTCTTCATTATTCCCTGTTTGTTTTTGTTCTTGTTTTCATTTCTAATTCGACTTTGTTCAAAGGTGTCTCCTATTTCTCTTTTTTACTCACTTCTATATCTTTGCCTCTTCCATGTTCCTTTTTCTCGCATCTTCAGTCCTCTACTTTTTTTCCTTACTTCTCTGACTTTCACTACCACTTTTTCCGTTTCTGCATTTGTTCCTAACTTATATTCTTCCCTTTCTTTTATCTCCTTCCTTTCTTCTCAATTCCCTCTCATCACTTTCTCTAATCCTTGGACTACCTTCTTATACTTTTTAAGTCAACAGCTCCTATTTACCACTTTTTTACTCTCTCTCCTCCTCCTTCATCTTTCTATTCAGTATGGTATTGCATTGCCTCTTCATAACTTACTGATTTTCTCTGGTTTTTCCTCTCTTCTGGGTTCCTCTCACATCTTTTTCCTTTTTGCTGATATTTCCTTCCTTTCTTATATGATATGTCTTTGAAAGTAATTACATGGAATGTTAAGGGCATTAATTCTCCTATCAAACGACAGAGAATTTTGACTCACCTTGCACGTTTGAATGTGGATATTGCTTTTTTGCAGGAAACCCATTTGTCTGCTGAAGAATCTGTCAAATTGAAAAGAAGTTGGGTGGGTGATGTTTACTACTCTCCTGGGGATGGTAAACGCAATGGTGTGGCCATTTTGTGTCATAAAGCTCTTTCTCATTCCTTGCTAGCTCAGGAATCGGATGCTGATGGCCGTTGGACATATGCTAAACTCTCTGTCAAGAATGTTCCAATTTCCCTCCTAAATGTTTATGCCCCTACCACTGGTGACCCTGCTTTTTGGCACTCATTTTCCCAGCATGTCTCTAGATTCATTGACGATAACTTTATTTTAGCAGGAGACTGCAACCAGCCCTTGGATCCCTTTCTAGATAGAAATTCCAAAGCACACTTCATCCCTAATAAGTCACATAAATCCTTCTCTCAAACTATTTCCCAGCATAAACTTACTGACGCTTGGCGTTTATGCAACCCAGAACTTCGAGAATTTACTCTTTACTCCCCATGCCATCATTCCCAATCCCGAATCGACTACATTTTTGTCACCCACAACATTGTTCAGACCCTCACCCATGCTGAAATTGGCCCGATTTTACTTTCTGACCATGCCCCCACTTTAGTACAATTGGACATTTTACCCAAATCTGTTGGTCCTAAACGTTGGCGATTTAACAATTCTCTTTTTTTAGACCCTAAATTTACCACCTCCTTCACTACCTTCTCAGATGAATTTTTCATATTGAATGACAATTCCCCCGTCCCCAAGCACACCATTTGGGACGCCTTTAAGGCGGCAGCGAGAGACTTCATAATTGGCTTTGTTGCAAAAAAACGGAAAGCTGCTCGCAACTATCCTTCTGGATATTAAGAAATTGGAGCATTCCTATTTTACTTCCCGCTCTCAGGAAACTCTCACCGCCTTGGTTAACGCTAAAATGAAGTTTAACAAAAAATCCACGGACGATGCATCCCTGTATCTTTTGAAATCAAGTGCAAAGTTTTATGGGGGCAAAAATAAAGCTGGCAAGATCTTAGCTAATTATCTAAAAGTTAAGCAAAAAAGTTAAATATTGAATCAATCTACGACGCTAACTCCAATCTCAAACACACAGACGCAGATATCCTCACTGAATTTTCTACCTTTTACAAGACCCTATATTTTTCTGAGACCCAGCCATCTTCTCATTCCATGGACACTTTTTTTTCCACCATTCAAAAACCAGCCCACTTTCCACTTGACCTTTCTCACTTAGAGCTTGACATATCCCAACAAGAATTGCTCAAGGCACTTCAAACTCTCCAAAAAGATAAGGCTCCTGGGCCGGACGGCTTTACTGTAGAATTCTTTCTTCATTTCTCAAAGCTCCTTATCCCAAAACTTCATTCCCTCATTGGCACTTTCCTCACCCTGGGTTCCTCGTCAGGCTCTTTTTCAGATGCGCATATCTGCCTCATACCCAAGGAGGGGAAGGATCCTCAATATTGTAAAAACTATAGGCCAATCTCTTTGGTTAATATTGACTATAAAATATTTGCGAAGTCTCTTGCGGCTCGTCTCATATCTTCTTCTCCTAGATCTTTTGGGTGAGGAACAGTCGGGCTTTGTTAAAGGTCGCTTCATTACTGACAACACTAGACTCCTCTTTAATATTCTATCTAAATCTCGCCTTCTACCCCATTCCCTCGCGGCCATTGCCCTGGATGCTGAAAAAGCATTTGATAGGGTTGAATGGGCCTATCTTTTTCATACCCTCCGTTGGTTTGGCTTTGGTCCTGTTTTCATATCCCTAATCTCACTACTTTATTCTAACCCGCGTGCAGCGGTTTGTGCCAATGGTCAAATATCCTCTTTTTTTGATTTGAAAAGAGGCGTTCGTCAAGGATGCCCCTTATCTCCCTTTCTCTTTAATTTGGCCTTAGAACCTTTCCTCTCCAAACTCCGTCAAAACCCCTCCATTCAAGGTTTCCAATTATTAGACTCCCACATCAAATTAGCCGCATACGCAGATGACATCCTTCTCTTTGTCTCCAATCCTACTGTTTCAATTCCCGCCTTCCTCACTGAGGTCTGCGCCTATTCCCAAATATCGGGCTATAAACTTAACAACGATAAATGTGAGATCCTTCCCTTAACTAAATTTACATTTAAACCTGATTTTTCCGCCTCTGACTTTACATGGAAGCCATCTAATATTAGATACCTTGGGCTGCACATCACCCCCACCATCCCAGATACTATTTCCCTCTGTATGTCCAAATGCATCCAAAAATTGGCGGATCTCACATCCAAATGGCACCCTCTTTATTTATCCTGGTGGGGTCGCCTTGACACCATTAAAATGATGTTGTCTTCCATTGTCCTATATACTCTCTCTAACTTTCCAGTCCCCATCCCTTCCAAATTTTTCAAAAAAATTAACTCTACTCTAACGTCCTTTCTTTGGAATAAAAAGAAACCCCGAATGTCTCTAATCCGTCTGATCCGTCCTAAATCAGAGGGTGGGGTTAACTTTCCCGACTTTCCTGCTTACCATAAAGCATTTCAACTGCGACAAGCCTCCTTTTGGTTACAGGACCCTAGCGCCCCCTGTCCTCTATGGACTAAATTTGAACGTCTTCTCCTTTCCCCCTTTTCCTTTGCCGAATATCTTTCCTTCTCTCGTAAGCCTGTTTCCATCTCTACTCCTATTCACAAATTTACTGCTAAATTGCTTCTATCTTCTTCTCATTCTCCTCCCACAACCATTGCTGACGTTCTTTCCTCCCCCATTTGGCATAATACTTCCTTACTCATTCGCAACAGACCCTTCTTTTAGAAAACATGGCATAACAGAGGTCTGCGGTGGATCTCCCAACTCTTTTCTTGCTCCTCTTTCTTACCTTTCGATACTCTTTGTTCCCGTTATAACTTACCTACCTCCTTTGCTCGCAACTATCAAGTGCTTAAGGATACGGTCCTAACGAAATATAATTGCCTCTCTCAGCTCTCCCCTCCCTCTGCTTCATCCACTCTCCCTTCCTCACTCCACTCCTTTTTACGCACTACACCAAAAGCTGCTGCTATCTATAAGCACCTCCACACCGGCGAGTCTCCCAGACCTAAATCCAAAGTAGAGGAATGCTGGGAGCACGACTTGTCTGTATCCTGGTCAGTTTCCTTTTGGGACAAAATTTGGACCAAGATTCGTAAATCCTCGAGAGCAGCAACCCTCACACAGACTTTGTTTTATATTTACAACAGGCTTCTCCTCACACCCCATGATCTCCACAAACGCTTTCCTAACACCCCCCACACATGCTGGTCCTGTTCATCGCCACAAGCTACTTTATTTCACATGTTATTTCTGTGCACTCATGTCCGTAGTTTTTGGTTACAGGTCTGGGCTCAAATTAATTTGATTTTCCACACTTGTATCCCTTTTTCTCCTACACACGTTTTCATGGGTAGCCTTTCCCCTTGCTGGGATAACGTTGATCTAAAGCCTCAGATTGTCGACTTACTACTGGCCGCCGCCTTTCAACAAATAACGGTCAATTGGAAAGACTCCTCCAATATTTCCTTCAAGGCGTGGTGGTTTAATGTCTGCCACAATCATAGTCTTGACACTGCTTATGTTTTTCCGGCAAGTATGGCTACAAAACGCATGGACTTATGGATACCTGTTACGCTTTATTTGGACTCATGTACTAAACGCTCGTTTCACCCTCCACCTTCACAACAGGAAGTCCTCAAACCTCCTTAATTGCTCGATACATTCCGCTTTTTCTTCGTTATATCACTTTCTCATTCCTTTCCAATGTTTTTATGCTTCTCATGTTTATTGCTTAACATACTTTCCCTTTACCTTTTCCTTTTCTTTTATTTAGTACCCAGATTTACCCTCTCACAATATCTGCATATGTATGATTGTTTATTTTGCTCATAGTCTTTAAGATACTATTCTAATGTATTTTGTTTTTGACACCAGGATTTTCTCTTCTTATTATCTAATAAAACTTTTCTTGAACTTAAAAAAAAGACTTCGGATGCCAGTGTGGACCGGAGATTTTTTGAGCAGCTAGCACACAAGAACAGTAACGGTGGTCTCCAGTAGTAGACCAAGCTATCTCTGGGAGAGCAGCGAGCAATGGTGGGCCTGCTGTATCACTGTTCTGGGGCGTGCTGTGATTGTGGCCTGTAGAATTCAGTGCTGCTGTTGAGTGGGCAGGTACATAGAAGGTGATGCCTGAGGGATGTAAGGGGAAAGACTCCCTGTTACTGACCAGAAGCCTCAGAGGAGGAGCGGTGCACTGTGGGGGCCTGTTGTGGGTTCGGCCCATTGTACACCACCGTTCATAGCCCATTGGTGCCTGAACCACTGTCGAGTAGTGATCGAGGTGGAAGCGGCGGCGCTCGTTGAAGTGCCTGAAACAAGTTGTGCACTCTACTAGATGTCGTTGTGGGATGCAACGGCAGTGTGGACTGCTGTGCAGATGGGCCTCGCAATGCATTAGGAAGATTCCCACTCTGGTCCTGGGATGCTGCTGTTGAACCTAGCTGGTGGCTGCAGCGTGGGGGCACCCTGCGGTCTGGCCGGGTCCTCAATACCGCTGGGATAGTAACTGTGAGCAAGACACAACTCTGAAGCATAAGTATGGGTGAGCAGTGAGAGTGCTTTACATTTTGTACCTTGTAGGCCCTGCTTTTTCAGTTGCTAATCCAACCTGTAGATGTGGCTAATACAGTTTGACTAGTGAGCAGGTCGTGTGCCAAAATGACATGGAGAAAACTGACCACAAACAGGCCATATTGCAATTTGGGCGAAACAAGGAGCTGAAAAAACGGCTGGGCAGGAGCCATCCACAACTCATGATCCTGCCTCGGAAGTTGCAGCTCTTCTAAAGGAGATTAACAGAAGCCTGAAAATAAGATAAATCACTTAAAATTGAGAATGATCACTTAAAAGAGAGACTCCATTAGCACGACAGTATATTAACTGAGTTTGAATCATGAGTATCAGAGAAATTGGGACTCCACCGCAAAATTAGTAGCACTTTCAAGAGATCTCAAACAGATTAAAATTAATAATGATGACTTGGAAACAAGATTGTGACAAAACCATGTTAGAATAATAAATGTGACTGAAATGGAGCAACCTCCTAACATGGAACTGTTTGTGGAAAACATGCTTGAGTCCCTGTTTGGCCAAACCATCCGTTGACACATCATGGAACGGCTAAATAATTACCGAGATAGGGACCCTAACCTAATGTAGAACATGCTCAACCGGACCTACAGTATGACAGCAAATCCATCACGTTCTACACGCTATGATGGTACAGGATGCAGAAGGTATATTTTAGATGTAAAATACACAATTGCATAATTGTTCCATTAAAAACTCATTGACGTATCCAGCTAAGCCGAGGGTAGAACATGACAGGAGGGCACTTTTTTCACACAAACGGAGGATGTATTGTATTTGTGGAATCCTGAGCCAGACCAGGCTCCCAGAGATGGCTATCTAGAACTGGTCATGGAAGTCAGACACACCTAATGGATAGCAGCGATAACAATTAATGTTTCGGGCCCCAATATGGGGCATGACGGGTCGCATTGGTTTAATATTGTGGTTAATGTTCTATCACTTATTTCTGCAATTAATTCAATTCAAGAAAACTTTAGTCAGTTTGTAGTTCAAACCATAAATGTTGCACAACATAAAAACAATTTAAATGACAGTGCTTGTGTTAAGATGACAACCAAAACAGCAATAATAATTGATAAATAGATAAAAAGAGAGAACCTGAGGAGTACACTCATTACTGATCCATGTAGTTCCTAGAGTTCACAATAGCTTTTAAAAAAAACACAATAAAAAATAAATAGTCCTCTTTCAGTAATTGCAAATACACCAATGAAGGACGAAATTCATTCTTTTTAAAATAGGAACCAAATAGCGTTTACAAGGGGAATCATAAAAATTAAATAAGAACATAAAATGCAGCATATCCCGCTGAGACTGTCCGTCGCAGCCCCAGGGAGCTGCCACTTTGCCTCTAGTAAAACATTTGGGTCTGGCAAGCAGAAAGTGAAAAAGGTTAATCTGAAATCTAGCTAATAAAAAATGTTCATGTGTCGACAAAGACCCCATGAGGTATGGCTCTGCCTTAGGGGTTATTTTAGGCATAATGTATGTCCGCAAGCTAGATTTCTGTACCTCCTTGGCTTCCCTTTCCATGTTCCTTTCTGACAAAAAGGCTACCTTAATTACTTCCACATCCCTCTTTGTAATGCATTCGAGATTGGTAAATAGGTCCCCCAACCTTGCCTTCCAAAGCTTTTCTTCACATAGCTCAGCCACGGAATGTGAGCCGAGTTATCAAGGGCCATGCAATCTCTTAAGATCAAGTGAGTGAGATCTGTATTCAACCAGCTTTTTAACAACAGGTCAGGGGTCGCATAGAGAGTACATTAATTACATAAGGGACCCCCAGCTCCTCATGGACCCCTAAGCTGGATGTGCCCCGTGGAACACATAAAAAGCGTTTCAAGAAGTTGTTTTCTGATACTTGAAGGGTATGATCAGCATTGTATCCCCATATTTCACTGCCATAAGAAGCTATGACCAGGCTTTTCGCCTGATACACTCGTAGCATAGCTCCTGTGGGCTTATTCCCTAATTTGGAAGCAAAATTGAAGATTGCTGAATTCGCCCTAGCCAGGTCCCCTTTTATTCTGTAGTAATGGGCCCCAAATAAGCTTATCATCAAAGAGGACCCCTAAGTAGGAAAACACATTTGTACGGGGGATCTTAGAGTCTCCCACTCTAAATTGGAAGTTCTTCTTGCCCGAATACCCCACTTGCATGACATATGATTTGGAATTGTTAATTGCCAGATCCCTGTCTGACAAAAAACTTGAGAAAGCAGATAAAAGCGTTTGTAGCTCCTTTTCAGTCCTGGATATGAGAACAGCATTGTCTGCATATAGCAGGACAGGAATCCCACACCATCCTAAACTAGGGTAATCAACGCCTTTCGCTCTTAATGCGTTATCCAGCTTTTTAATATAAAAGCTAAATAAAAAAGGAGCCAATATGCAGCCTTGCCGGACTCCCTTTTTGATGCTAAGATCCCTCGTAACACGCAGATCCTGTGAGAACCAGACATTGGCTTTAGTGGAATTTGCGCATGTCCTCCAAAAAATTAACAACACTGTTCTCCACTCCCATTGCCCTCATGGACTGCCAGAGCTTGTTCCTATTGACACAATCAAATGCCGATGACAAATCCATGAAGGCAAGGTGAATGGTCCCAGTTTGAGCAACAGTATACTTGCTCAGAATCAGAAATAAATTAAAACATTGAGCTACAGAAGACCGTCCCCATCGAAAACCATACAGGACTTCCGACAAAATCATGTTGTCCTCTGCCCAGGATGATAATCTCTGAAGAAGGACCCGACCTACCACCTTTACCACTGAGTCTATTAGTGAGATGGGTCTATAACAAGGGGAACTACTTCTGTCGCCTTTTTTGAAAACAGGAAGTATAGTGGATGTTGCCCACAACTGAGGACAATCATACTGTGCAGCCGTATTAAATACGGACTCCAGTATCAGTGCCCAGAAGGAGGGATCAAACTTAAAGAGATATGGAGGGATCCTGTCAGGGCCGGGTACTTTTCCAACAGTTAAACCTGTTATACCTTCCATGATTTCGCCTCTCTCAAATGTTGTTACTACCTCCTGAATATCATATGACTCCCTGTCACTATGCCCAGGCAGACAATCCAAAATGATTTCAAAATGTAGTACCCACTCCTCCTCAGATATGTGGGATTCGAGGCTTCCTCCTTCCTGAGTAAACAGGGGTCTATTCACAATGCTCCAAATTTCGAGCTATTTCTGAGGGTGCTGGATTCAAGCAGCTCCTTCCACGCTTCATCCTTTAATGCTCCCTTTCGAATAACAAGGGCCGCTTTATATTCCCTGCGACAAATTATGACGTCAGATTGAATTCTGGGTTTAATTGACAAAGCTTCCCTCAGCCTCTTCGCTGCTCTAGAGCAGTGGGAGTCAAACCATCTAGGACCAGACATAGCTTGTCCTCTTGCTGGGGCAGATAAAAACGCAGACACCTTATGTGTGATAGACTTAAAAGCATCTAAGATCTCTGTTGGCAAGGACCGCTCCATTAGACAGAGAGACAGTTCATCGACACATGCTATTTTAACCTTGTCATAAAATATTTCTGAGGTTACTTGAGACCATTTTAATCTGCGCCTGCCGTCAGTTAGACACAGTAGGCCCTGATTTGGTACATCCCCACCCTTTTCTGCCTGTGGACCTGACAGATAGAGCGTTAGGGTATTATGGTTGCTAAATTCACTCTCTATAATTTTGAAGTAGTTCACTAAAGATTGTAAAGAGGACAAAATAAAAAAATCAATAAAAGAACCCTTACCACCCTGTCCATTAAATGTGGGCACTGGAAAGTTAGTACACGGGTCATTTAAAGACATCGTAGCCACCAAATCTAATTCGTTAATCTTAGCGTTCAACAACTCTACTTGAACAGAATGTTTGAAGTGGAAACCATACATACAGGGGCAGCCTATTTCAGAAATACAAGCCGTAAGTGGCTCACCCCAAGGGTGTATAATAGAATCACCATCTACCAGGAGGCTGTGTAGGCTTTGGCTCGAGGATTGTTTTATAGCATCTCCCAGGGCAATTAGGTTACTGGACTCAGAAGGGAAGAAAATGAATTATAAAAGTTAACAATTCCCCAACTTGTGCCCCCCTTGCGGTATATAATGGGCATTACCTGTTAATAGCCCCGGAAATGTAGAAACTAAGCCACCCTTAGGTCTCCCACTCAGAGATGGTCAAGCTAGGACAAAGAAGGCATTGTAGCTTCCAGGAAAAGGTTGCAATCTATCAACCACGTTTCCTGTGGGCTTATTAACATAAATTGTTTAACATAAACTACCCATCAAGGATCCTGTAACTTTGCTGCCAACCCCGCTGTATTCCAGGATAGAAAGTTATTAGAAGACAGCCTCGAAGACCTTACTGCTGCCGCCCTGGGATCCTGGGACAGTGCGGCCTTCTCAGGCCCTGCAAATTCAGGGCCCCGCAGTCCATCATATTCTTCTAATACCAGTCAAGGTGTCAAATCTATTATTTAGCACCAATCTATGGTCAATACCAAACGGCCTATCCACAGTTAACAAAGGTTGGACCAGGGGAATAGAGTGATGGCTAGTATATCATCTTAATTGGCCACCCCCGACTGATGGTTCCCCATGCCATCTGATGTCCTGTCCCTACTGTTATACGGCCTGTAAAAATAGCCCAAGGGTAGTATCTTGATGGCAGAGCCCACTAGGGGGAGAAGACTGTGATCCCTAGAAAGTATCCAACCAGCAGTATAGGGGTTATCAAAATTTATGATAATACAGTCAACAGTCGCTTATTTAAGTGAGCTCCCGATCCGTTTAACCCTACGGGCCATAAGTATATTGATAAGTATACGCGGGCTGACGGTAGTGTTATGTGTGAACCAGTGGTTTATTTTGTTGAGGAGCTGATCATATTCTTCGCTCTTCCCTAATGGGAGAGCAGGAACACTCCCCAGGATCAATACATACGGGGTGGATTCCGGTGGAAGATTAATGGTAGAAAGGGTTGTTACCTGAGGACTCTTATCTTCTTGTCTCTCTTTGCTGCAAGATCTATACTAGCAGTCCTCAGACTAGTGGAAAAGTTCTTATCTGGCACTCTACTGATTGATGATTGCCTGACACTGGAGGCTCCTCCTTCTCTGTCTCGCCCAGCTCTTCCACCTTCTGTAGTTACAGGGACTTTAGGCTTATTAGAAGTTGCTGTTAATTTCTCTGGGGGGTCCTGACCATCAGCTTCTCTAATTTAGACAGCCTATCTTCAACAGAACTTATTTTCTGGATTATGGGGTCTATTAGGGTAGTCATCATAGTTTCTAGCCTACCCAAGAAATCTCCCTCCAGTCTGCTGGCAGATGGTGACCCTGCCCTTTTCTGAATCATAATAAAAGAGTTGGCCTCACTGCTAACACCTGCAGAGGGAACAACATCCTCAGTTCTCCTAGTTGTGCTTGTGACAGGTTTTTTGGGCTTCAAGGCTTACCGAGTCTTCCTCACTACAGCAGGTGAGTTATTCGGTGGTTGGTTTTCATTTTTGATATCTGCCCTCTAGTTATCAGTTTAAGTTTAACTGGGCTGAATTCCTGCTCCATGGACATAGAGGAAACTGAAATATTCAGTGTTACAGGACCAGCAACTAAGGATTGACTCAACTGGTCTAGCGGCTTATCCTGGTTTAAGGTCGGAAGAGCTTCGGGAAAAGCAGTAAGAGAGAGCCTGGCATGCATTCTGTTAGTAAAATGTCATTATTAAAAACAGATTCAGCCCTCGTTAAGAAGGTGTCTAAAATTTGATCCAAGCTTTTCCCTGGGATTAATTTCCGCCTACTCATTTTTAACTGAATATCCAACTTTCAGGAATTATTTGATCAGCTTCCTGGTACAGTGCAAATTCGCTAATGAGAATAAGGTGACTAATGCAATATTAAGTCATAAACAATAAAAAAGAGAGAAGGGAATTACATGAATCTATACAAGCCACAATGTTAAAACATTCCTCAGGACTATATTGCAAACTTATACTGTAAGTGATTGGTATTTCAACTAACATTTCATCTGACCAATCAAACACATCAAGAACACTAAGGTACACATATGCTAAAAAAGTAGGTTCTAGCTACACCAACGATATCATCCTATATTTATGAGTTTGTTAAACCGATATGGGGTGCAAGTCTGGGAATATCCTGATAGTCAATCACACCTTGGTCCTATCACTGACTCAAATAGCAAGTGGATCCCAGAAATGACAGTACCTGCACTGAAGCCTACTCAGGCGACAGAAGGCCTTGAGTACTGCCTTCTGTCATGCAGCACTGGGTCAAAGGCAGCGTGGAGCAACTGCTGCTGGGTCTTGTGATCACGACCTCAGGACACCGTTCCCCTCACAACTCAAGCGAATCCTGGTGACTATGAAGATGACCGTTGCCCTCACGGTAAGTGGGCTGAGGTGCCTAAAAATAACTGAGCCATTGGGTTCCATTTAGAGAGCGCGTCCCTCGTCCGGTCTCCGACGGGTGTGGACTGGCATGCCTGCGCGTGTCCCGCGCTGTGGGAGGGCCGCGCGGTTTTGTGAAGGCCTCTGGCGCCTTCTAATGACGCCCTCTGGTTGCGCCGCTCAATGCCTGCTGGGAGATGTATTGATTATAACAGGTTACCTCTAGTACCATTTGTTCATACTATTCTTTCAGAAAGAGGGCCTTAATTTGCCTACCTATGGTGTTCAATTAATGAACTGGTCTCTCTATATTTTTCTTATCGCATGGATCGGTGGGCAAACATATACTAATAGCATTTTATAGACATACACAATATGTAATCAGTAACCCTTCATTTTAGAAAAATTGTTTTACTTCAAAATTCTTTTCTTTTCTTTTCTTTTTTCAAACATATTATACACCATAGCCTTATATATACTTATAGCTTGATTTACAGTTGTGAATATAAATTATCTACAGTGCATAACCAAACAAAAAACATTTTCACCATGACATTACATTAGTGCCATAAAGACCTACTACATAGTCCTCAATTATCGGGATATACACTACTTAGCCTTGATTTTTTCCTTTTTTCTTTTTTCCAGGCAACAGAGTAAAGGGTGTTAAGGTCAGAGAACACTTTTATATTTCTTCTCAAAGTTCCAACCACTGTATGTTGGTTGCACTAATAGTCTCTTTTTACTTCTGTTGACTCAGCAGTAGTGATACTCTTGACCTTAGGTTGTGGATGGGTAAGTGAATGGGTAGGGTGATGTGCCAACGCGTTTCGACCTTCAGGATTGGACCTGTGTATTTACAAAGAATGTCTTCCTCAGGGCTGTTGTCGTTTTCCTGTTGTAGAACACTTCTGATGTCTGTTTTTAAGGGCTCAAGAGCTTTCAGACGGCTTTTGCTCTCTTTGTCGGTTTATTTTCTGATTTCCATTTTGATTCTCTATTCAAAATTAGTGAATCCAGTGACTGCTTTTCTGGGTCTCGTCCTTAAGAACACGCTCAGGTTTTCTGATTGTGGTTCTTTCTTTGTTGTATTTTCATCCGCATGCAGTCCTTTGATTGTCACGCTTCCGATTTGTCTTCCTCTCAGGATTCTGTAGTTCTTTGAGGTGGTTGATCTATTTTTTGATTCTTCCGCTACGTGTTTGGTCAGGGATACCCAGAAAAGCAGTCACCGCAATCAGTAATTTTGACAAGAGAGCTGCAGTGCCATGCTTTAATAGAAATAGTTATTACATGATTACACGAAATTTCAGCAAAATTATGCAAAATTATGTGTCATTATACAAATAGCAAGTATGTTATTTCAGCATGTATTTTAACACACAATAAGCTAATATGCCATGAACACTAACCGCTCACATTATTTTGTTCCTGTGCGTATTTGCAACTTCTTTTATCAGGAATGGTGCGTAGTTACCGAATGTGGCATAATGGCATACGTTCAGGGATTTTGCGAAACAAGCAAATTTAAAATTTCAGTCAGACCTAGTTTTAAGATAGCATTACATAATAGGCAAGTGAAGTCTGCTCTCAATCTGAAAACTAGTAAGACACCCATTGTGTTTGCATAGTTCCCTTCCTGATAGTGCCCTACATTAAGCATGTCCATGGCCTCCAAGGGTGGGTGCATCTTTCCATACCCCATAGGATGTTTGTAGAAGTACACAATCCCATGCACTACACCCACCAGTGATGGCTGCATGCCACTCATGTTTACACTGAGCCATGTGTAAAGAACGTCCATGTTCTAGTGCATTAAATGCACGATGTTGTTTATGCAGAAGTAAAGTTTCATTAGTACCACTAGGGTTCCCACCCACCCTGTTGAAGGGCACAGAGGCACGTGAGGGGTTAAAGGTGCGCTCTACCGCAAGGACAGAGTGCTGTGGTGTTAAATGCTTATCATCCTCCTATAACCCAAATGAAACACATCGAATGTTGTCAGAGAAGCAGCCCTATTTTCACTGCCACACTTTAGTACATGGATTCGACTTCCTATCAAGCAATCAGCGTGATCTTGGGCAATGAAAGTCTTCACTATTAGCATCCAGCAATCACCCTTCCACCCGCTTTTTGTATAACTCGTAGCATATACCATTTTCCTGCAGTTCAATGCCTCTCAATAGGTGGTGGTGCTGTAACGTTGTTCCTTTGCGAGCAGTGCCACACTCCCCATCACACCCTTTAAAAATAAACCTTGTGTGTCCTACTTATAAACATACGCTCGGTTTTGAATGGGGCCCGCATGAACTTTGTGACACGGACCCTGAAACAATATCTAATGTGCCTGTAGGCAGTGCTTGGAATGTTGGAAATATTGAGCTTATATTTAAAAAACTAAAAGCAGATATCACAATTGCATCTTGAAAACAGTAAAACCCCAAAATTGTGTGAAGGGTTTACATATGATTTGCAACCATTGTGCCATTATATGCACTTCCCATTAGAGGTTTAGCGGCAACAATAGGAAAAGCACTCAGGAGGAACCAAGCAGAACAGTCAGATCTGCACAAGGCCATTTATTATATATTCATAATGAAGGCCTGATTTGGAGTTCTGTGAACCGGTTACTCCCTTACAAACGTGACAGACGTCCCGTCTGCTGTATTACAAATGCATTACATGCAATGGCCCTTAATTCTCACTCGACACCCACCCTAAGTCATATGTAAATCAGCCTGCAATATGAGAAATGGCTAAGCACATAAACTCTATACTGCACATTTTGATTCTGTGAGTACTGTAATCAAGGCATTCACTTCACACAGTCTAATGGAGAAAGACCTAATTACATGTTGGTAATTTTCTTTCTCAATTTATTGAAGCCACTTAGCTCCCTGTGTCAGGACACTATGGGGCCCATTTGGATGTTGGGCAGATCGCCACCACCATGCGGGCAGTGGCGATCCGCCCGATATCCTTGTCCGCCCGCCACCCATTCCCCCCCGCCATATTACTATGGCAGGGGGGACCGCGGTGGATGGAAACACCGTCTGCCGCTTTTCCGCCCCGGTCGCAAAGTGTTCATATGGTGGTGGTGTCTATCAGACACCGCCAGCCATATTATGATGGGCTAAATCAGATGCCTTAGGCATGCGGTCTTTACTTTGGGCGGGCCCCCTGCAGACCCCCATGGTGAAGGCGAGGTGGAGGGTGCACATGGGGGGTACCTGTGGTACCCCCCTGCATTTGTATACACAATGCGGCAGGCACCGCACGGTGCCTGCCGCTTTGTGTATGCAAATGCATTCAATGCTTTCATAACAATGCGGCGGGTGTGAACACCACCTGCCGCAATGTTATGAATCCATAATGTGCGCCAGTGTGGCGGGCGCAAAATATTGGGCATGGCAGGGCCCCCGCTCAGATCGCAGGCGGTTCTGTTTTCTGCGAGGATGGTGGGCGGGCAAAGTCTGCCCGCCATCCTAATGGGAGCCCTATTTTTCAGGCTATGAACATTTCTGTAATTGATAATTTTTTTATCAAGTGTATTTTTTCAATTTATTCAATTGATCTACCCAAGACTGCAACTCCAGAGCATATTTGAGTTTCTACTGAAAGCTGAGGAATTAAACACAGTGTGCCTGATTTAGATCTTGCCCGATGGGTTACTCTGTCACAACGGTGCAGGAGATCCTGTCCGCTGAAAAATAAATCTTGTTATATCCTTTGGGATTTATATTTTAGTAGACAGGCTATCAGTCCCTGCTGTGATGGAGTAACCCATTCACCAACCTCTAAATTAGACCCTGTGTCTTGATGGAGTAAACTAGTTAGAAACCGTATCAATTGGGCTTGGACACTAGGACATTAGGTCCGGTAAGCTTGAAAACCCATCAATTTGATGTCCACGTGTCACAATGTGACAAGCATACGAAGCCATAGTCCCACTCATTGTCAAGTTATGATACCTTTGACAAATGACTCTGTCAGATCCTGTGCATTTTATTATACTTGCCTGAACGTTCCATGTTGTCACTTTGTACACCTCCTTTTTACTCAGGTGATATGTCCTTAGCATTTACCTAACCACCTCTCCGTTACACAGACAATGGACATAGCAGGTAGACTAGGCACATACTGATAAAAGAACAACAAAGTGGAAGAGAGAATTAAAAGTTAAATCACTGATATACATTTCAATAACGTGTTACCTATCATAACGCTGTAATGGAACGTATCACTCACAAGGAAATCTCTATCAAAGTATTGTCTATGTAGTTAACCCCTTCCATGCTGATGACGAACCCCAGCCGTCATGCACTACGGTGCTCGTGTGCTGATGACGGCTGGGGTTCGTCACGGCCCGCCCCTGTTCGTGCTGTTACAGCACACCAGGGGAATCCCGGCCGCATGGAAAGGGTTAAATTAAGTTACGCTTCTAAAAAATGCACTCTACTGGTTCTAAGAAAAACAAGATAAAGTGTAAGAAGTTTGTGAGAGGCTTGCCTGGTATAAGATGTACATGTATGTAAGTGGACACCCTGCACCAGTTCAGACAACACTTATAGCGATTTAAGAGGTCTTAGACAACCTTAGGTAGCTGTGTAGAGCAGCCTTCAGGCTTACTCTCGAAGGAGTGTAAAGCTGCTTGTTTTACCAGAATGCAACCTTATAGGTATAGAGCAATTTATATAGAGAATTTTGTTGCACGTGCTGCATTGCCAAATGCGATGCAGCAACAAACTTCGTTTTTTTTCCCGTTACTTACCTGAAATTGTCCGTCCACCAATTATGCGTGGGGCTTCAAAGTCTAGCAAACTAGAGCAAAGATTGTTCATGGGTGAGATGTCATCTTCATTCGGACCATAATAGCTAGCCAGTGTTTATAAAGAGCAGCAGATTTTAACATCTGCTACAAACCAGTGCCCACCTTCATCAGCCTGCGATCTTCGTAGTTCTATTCCTGAATTTGATTTAATTATTATAGCAACAGCCTTAGACCAATATTGCTGGTCTGTAGTTATAATGTTATCGACCCATCTTTGCCTAGTGAAGAATGCTAAACATTCAGGCTGTAAGAGATGCATTTCTTTGAGCGAAAAAACCCTGGTAGGGCTCTTTTATTGAAGGACCACACGCTGTCTCCTTTCAACCCTTAAGCCAGTCACATTCCAACTCATAACCTCCAAGAACTCCCCTCGTGGAGATCTCCCCTTATCCCCGTCATCTTCTATCAAGGTCGAACAGCCTCTTTTAACCCCATTATACTGAGTGAGGACAATTTGTTTCCCATATGCTCCCCACCACATGTGCACCCCCCTAGTAACCCCTCCCTCCCCAGGGAATCCTCCCTTGCTACCTATTGCGTTTGCCAATTTGAGCTGCTACCTCAAAATTCAGAACTTACAAATAAACTTCACTGTCACCACCAACCGTCTTCTAGCATGGGTGCCTTAACTATTTACTAGCCCTGTTGAGGGCCAAAAAACTATACACTTCTTCTGGAGACTGAATATTATGCATTTTATTGGCCCACATCACTTTAAGAATTGCTGGAAACCTTATCTGTATGTGGGCACCAATTTCCCTTAAAGGCTCTTTTCACTTGCCTAGCTCACACTGTCTATCTTCTGTCACACAAGAGATATTGGATCTGATTTTAAAGGTTAACTCCTGGACCTGGATGTTTTTTGCTTTAGGGCACCCCCAAAATGTTGTCCTTAAGTGTGTAAGACTGTATATTCACCAGAGGTTTTCTGGGTTTCTTCCACCAAGGGTTTAATTTGACTGGGTTGCAATGTACCCGTTGGGTTCCAGATTCCAGAATTATACCGGATGCGACATGTGGGAAAGCATTGGTCAGAAGATCTATTACAAATGACTTGATATTGTCCCCTTCCACCTCTTCCTTGACATCGAGGATCCTGATGCTATTCCTCCTAGAGTTATTATTCAGTCTTCTAGCCTTTCTGATAGGTCTTTCTCCCTCTGTTTTAACCTAACCACTTCCTGGGTGTCATCCTTCATGTCCAACCCTAACTACTACATGTATCTCCATACGGTGAGTTAACTGTAGTAGATTTTCCTCAAGGCTGATGTATGTATCATGAATCCTCTTCTGGTTAGTCTCTGAGGTTGAAAAACATTCTTTAATTTCAATTGTGAGTTCACTCAACATCCCTTTGAAGCATGGCCGAGCCTGGTGCATCCTAGCTAACCTTACATTGTCGTGTTGGCTTGATGTAGGATTTTGCATCCGGGTTTAATGTAAATCAACTAGGGTTTCTTTCTCCCCTATCTGTTTGCTGCTTCCAGGTGCCAGAATAGAGTCATTTAGTAATGAAAATCTGTTAGTGATGGGAATTGCTAAGTGGGAGAGAGGAGCTACCCCTACTCTGGGCACGTTCTTTGGCGAGGCAGCTACCTCTTGTGAAGTCTCCATATTAAGCTGAGAGTTTAGTTTTAAGTATGACCTGAGAGAGGGTGTCACTATAGGGCCCCTTAGGTCGGATCTCTTCTTTTGCTCTTTTAGGGAAGTGTCCTTTGCTTGTGAGGGTTTAGTAGAAAGGCCCTTACTGTTACCCAAGGGGGGTACTGGAGGCTGCGTTTGCTGACTAGTTGATGTTTCAATTTGTGGTTTTCACTCCTAAAAGAGAACGGTGTTAGATCTAAGTTTATACCTTTTTCCAAGGGATGAGTGATTAGCAGGTTGCGCTGACGGGGCTGCAAGCTTACGTTCTACTGCTAACCCACCCCCCCTCTACACACTCCTTACCCTCAAGTAAATGGGTCATGGGTTCCATATATGAATGGCCACTCGCAGCGGAAGTTTTGTTGAATTTGGGATCACCGTGAAGGTTTGAGGAAGCTGTGGACTGCAATTACCAAGTGCTCTGAGACCACAAGCACCTGGGCTCCTCCCTTACCTGCCGCCTTAAAACCGCTCGCGGCCCCCGCTTCGGGGGTGCCGCTCGCAGCAGATGTTTTGTTGAATTTGGGATCACCGTGAAGGCTTTAGGAAGCTATGAACTGCAAGCACCTAGGCTCCTCCCTTACCTGCTTACAGCCTATAAATTCTGCCCACACCCCGCGCATTGAGGGACGGGCGCGGGACGAGTGCCGGGAAAAGTTCGGGCCAAGGGCGGGCCCATTTGAGCCCGTTTGAGGCTGGAAAGGCTGGGCTGGGCAACCCCCTAATGGCGGAGATGGAACAAAGACAGTAAGTGTACTCAACTCATCTGTCTTTGTCATTTATACTTCCCGTATCTGGCATGCTACAGTAATTGAATAAACCTGATATGGCTGGTTGCCCAGGAAGGGGGAAGAAGGCTATACTTGGAGGCTCTGTGGTCGGTACACTAGACCAATTTATTGTAAGAGCAACATTGGTACTAGCTCGAGAAATCGACCTGACAGAGCGACGTCTCTCCTTAGATCCGGCCTTCACTAAACGGTCCTCTCTGGGCAACATTGTGCTGTCTGTTACCACGGAACGATGCACAAACATAAATATCACCAACGACTCAGTAGCCATAAGTAAGAACAGTGATATAACAACCACAGACATAACGAACAGTATGGCTGACAGGTTCCCCAACACGCAGACCCAAAGTTACATCAATACAGTGACTAGTTTGTGTGGAGGGGCATCAACGCTGGCTGCAACCGGGGTCATACCATCTTCGTCAGGACACATATCAGGAGCAATACCAAAAAAGAAGTATGGGAGGGGGGGCGCCAAAAGGGGAAAACAGCAAAAGGCAGCCAAAGCTAAAAATAGTGATATTTTGGCATCTGCTGTACAAGTCACTTCTGAACTACATACACCAAGATTAAGTACTTTACCTACAAATATGTCTGTTGGCACTTCAGTTGTATTGTATGAGGGTTTCTGGCTAAAAGTTGGTGGAATCTTAACATCTTCTATCCAGCCTATCACGGACAGATTAAAGCTAATTGAAGAAAGACTAACGAAACTCGAGCAACTGACTTTATCTAATCTCAAGCTCAATAAGAAGAAATACCCAATAGCTCTAATAGTGACTCAAGACACAAGAAATGCCTTGGCCCCAACTTCTACGCACCAAATATCAACACCTGACTTCACAAAAGGTATCTTGCGGAGCAGTGACGAAGGTGGACTGGCCTCCAAGAATGACATAAGCACTTAAGAAAAAATGGACACACCCAAGGGAAATAGTGCTATAAATCATATGGTGGGAGGGGGTACTATTGAAGTCCTGCAGGGGGGTGGGAATGGAAGCAGTACAAATGATGATCTTGGGTGCTTGTTACTGAATATAGACCTGCCACCTGAATCCACACCCTACGTTATTGTCCTGGCAGGGGCTCCTGAACTAGGGAAGTGTAGTGTGGAATCGTTTGTAGAACTGAAAAATAAAACCACACATTGGCTTAATGCCAATAGACCCCTTCCCCCACACATCTATAGTAAAATCTTGTTTGTACGTAGAGTTGGTTGGGTGGGCAGGAGCAGGAAAAACATATTAGGGGATTGCATCATTATAAATTTCAAAGACATGCAAGCAGTGCAAAATATTTGTGATAGGTGGCCCTATATGTCGAAAACTAGAATTCAGCCACTTGACCTCACCTATTTTTATAGCCCCCAAACACGTAGAGTAAATTATGCCTTACAGGTAAGTACTCTGGAAGGGAATCCTGTAGTAAACCACACCAGAAATAGACCTGAATACGAGGGCTGTGGCCTGAAACTGGGTATTCCAACCAGTAATAGGTATAGTGTACTCGACATGGTGGACTGACTTACTCCAAATATCGCTACCCCTAAGAGTGCCTGGCCAATGGTTAGGGAAGAAGAAGCCACGAGACAGCATTGTGAAAAAAAAAATTATACGGATTTGGGAGGGTTTGTAACTCAGTCTGCCCAGAGCCCAGATGGTGCCATGAAAAAAGTGACTTATCCCAATGCTGCTACAGAAAATATCCAACATACACAGAATAAGGGTGATTTCCCTTGTAAGTCGAATATAATTCCAAAATAATAGCAAGGGAAGAACCTCTGGAAAATAACCAACAGGTTAAAGAATATAGCCTTTATCCTCTGGCACGGTATAGCAAAGTTGGAAGCTTATCAGGAGATGTTGCCTCACAAACAACTGATAGTATAAACATTAATAACATAGAGCTAGATAATAGAATCAAACTGATCTCCTGGAACATTGCGGGGTTGTCCGTTAGGACAAGAGACCCTGGCTGTTTAACCTTCATGCAGGATTTCTCAATCATCTGCCTACAGGAATGTTGGGCAGTGGAGGCCATACATATTAATGGCTACCATACTTTCCACACTCCTGCTACCAGGTCGATAAGGGGAAAGAATAAAGGGGGGATTTGCATTTACGTATCAAATCTCTTGAATGATCTGATAGTAAAATCTGATACAGAGTCTGAATACTATCAGATACTGCAGATGACTGATGAGGGTAATCAAAAAATAGTTTTGATAAACTTCTACAATAACATCCTGAAAGTGGAAATAAGTAAGGTTTTAGAGGATATACGCCAAATACTTAAGAATATTGAAGAAAAACAGCCTGGGGATATATGTGTCATATGGGTGGGCGACTTCAATTGTGTTTTATGCCTGCACAGTCACCTGGGCATTTGTGGTATGGGTACAGGCAGAGACGATCCCTGTGCACACTTCTCCCATACAACTCTCCGCAATTACCTTAATGATTTGATTTTCCAACTAGATTTGGGCTTCGCAAATGAATTATGCTCTCCTCCGGTCCCTTTTGAGCCAACATTCATTGGTAGGGGATGTAAATCAGTAATAGATTTTGCTCTGATATCTAACCGGTATTTTGTCATGTCCTTACTTATAAAACATGTGACATGGCAATGAGCGATCACCTTCCAAATAGACTATCCCTTTTTTTTGCAGAGGGTAAGAAAAAACAACGAATTTAATAGAAAATCTATATAGTTACAATCTACGATTTACAAAAGGGGGTGGTGATGAACAGAGTGTCTGAGTTAAACAGACCACTCTTACCCAGTCCAAAGATCAGGGCTTGATCCATCACCGTTATTTATCTCACTGCCCCATCCCAGCTCAGAACCTGGCTATATGCAAATCAGTCTGTCCCTGGCCCAGTGCATCATGGGAACAGGGCAGACTAAACTACCAAGCCAATTCTTCACCAGAAAGGAGACAAGCTACCGGGGACCGGTTTCTGGCATTTCAGCCTTCTTCGGCCCGGCTTGCTTGAATCCTGATGGAGCAGTGAGAAAGGGACTCATGTCTGAGTATACCCTGCAACACCTATAGTGGCCAAAAACGATTTACAAAGATCAGGGCTTGATCCATCACTGTTATTTATCTCACTGCCCCATCCCAGCTCAGAACCTGGCTATATGCAAATCAGTCTGTCCCTGGCCCAGTGCATCATGGGAACAGGGCAGACTAAACTACCAAGCCAATTCTTCACCAGAAAGGAGACCGGTTTCTGGCATTTCAGCCTTCTTCGGCCCGGCTTGCTTGAATCCTGATGGAGCAGTGAGAAAGGGACTCATGTCTGAGTATACCCTGCCACACCTATAGTGGCCAAAAACGATTTATAGTTACAATCTAAGCCTTGCAAAGACGAATGGATATGCTATAAAGTGGAACAAAGTAGAGCCTGTGGCCTTTTTTGAAACCCTTATTAAAAAACAAGTACAAGGAATTCGAAACGTGTCTAACTGCGACTGGTGAATATGCCCCAGACACTGAGGCTTTCCTCTGAATTTATGAAGAAATACGTCAACTCCTTACAGGGCCCCTGAAACAGGGTAAAGCTAGGACGCAGGGATTGTTCGATTCGGACTGCAGTAAGGCCCATGCTCACTTACTGAGGATGCTAAAAAGTGATCCGAGAAATGTGGCTGAAGTAAGACTTGCCAGAACTGCATACCAACGTGCAGTTAAAAACCACAAGAGCCAATTGAAACAGGAAGCCTGGCAGGCTTTACATCAAGCCTGCATAATTAAAGATAATGTTGGTTTTTGGAAGGCCGTAAATGCCCCTTTTTTTGTGGATAGGGTAACTTACGCGATAGAAGTGGCAATTACCGAAGATATATGGGTAAATTATTTTAAAGAGCTCTATCAGGCAGATGACCCAATTGAGAGTGTGAGACCGGATGAGATTGGAGGAGAAGAAATTGTGTCCCAGGAAACATTCCCAATAAATATCGAATTTTCACTGGTGGAAGTCATAACTGCCATTAATGATAGTGCCTCAGGGAAAGCCCCAGGACCGGACAGGGTAACAGTAGATATATATAAATTTAACACCGAGCTATGGGCCCCACTTTTAACTAACGTCCTAAATAGTTGTAATAAATATGGGTTCTTTCCCACGTGGCAAGAGGCTATCGTGGTCCCTATTTTTAAGAAAGGCGATCGCAACAAACCTAAATGCTATTGTCCAATTTCTTTATTGGATTCACTAATGAAGGTTGCCGGGAGGGTCATACTTAATAAATTACAACTTTGGGTGGAAGATAAAGGCATACTCTCACAGTTCCAATACGGGTTTAGGGCAGGACTTGGTACAACAGAGCAAGGCCTGAATTTAGCACTGATTATAGCAAAATATGTAGCGGCTAAAAAGGAAAAATTATTTTTAACATTTGTTGACCTAAGTTCGGCCTTTGAGTGTTTAAATCACAATAAACACTGGACCATATTACTGCAAATGTGCGTAGAACCTAATCTGCTGATTTTTATTAAGGAGTTATATCAATGGGGCTGGGGCTGGGGCGAGGGTACGGTGTGGGAATCAGGGCGAGTGCACCTCTAAGTTTGGCATAAACAAAGGAGTCAGACAGGGTTGTATACCCGCACCATTTCTGTTTAATTTATATATAAATAGCGTAGCTTCCCATCTTATTCAAGATAAGCAGGATTACCCCCAAGTCAGGAATACCCCAGTCCCCATTTTATTATATGCAGACGATGCAGTAATTATGGAACGGACGCAAGACGGCCTTCAAAGATCGCTTACCAAATTCTCTAATTATATAAACGGTAGAGGTCTAAAAATAAATATAAGCAAGACATTTACTATGTGCTGCACTACTAAAAGAACTTCTACATGTAAAATCTTCCTCTCAAATACAAAAATAGATACAATAATACATTTTCATACCTGGGTATTAAATTTGATAAAAAAGGGACCTTGTCTTTGGCGGCCCAGGCGAGAAAACTGTCTTTCTCGCGAGCAATTTGGGCCGTCCGAAAATTTGCGAATAAGTTGGGGGGGACCTGTGCTGGTGGGCATATATAAATCTAAATGTGTCTCCACGGCATATATATATGGCACAGGGATTTGGGGAATAACAGAAACTCACAATATACAGCTCTGTGAGAATGCATTCCTCCGTTATTTACTAGCTGCCTCAGGGTCCACCTCTACTAATGTGTGCCATAAAGAACTAGGATTACATTATATCTCAGATCTTATCAAAGTTAATCCTCTTCTTTTATGGCATAAGGTATGGTCTACTGAGGAGACAGGTTTAAACAGAGATATAATTATGGAAAGTCTTAACTTCCAGGGGGTGTCAATAATCTCCTGGATTATGCATGTAAAGAAACTATCTAATGACATTGGCACCTCGAATACTTTGATTCCCCGAGTTGCCTAGAGACTCTGTCACGGAAGAAGCTGAAAGATATTTGTTTGCTCTTCTGAGAAAATAAACGTTGGCTGGCAGAGAAACGTAAGACCTCAGTCATGGAGAACCATTTGATTCTCCAAGGACAGGGGATTCAGCCATACTTGATTCAGATGCAAAGTTCTTATTCTTGCATGCTACTCACACGATTCCAGAAGGGGACCTTTTTTAGACTGGTTACATTTCCCGAAGTAAATTCCTGGTCTAAAAATGTAATATTATGTCCCTGTGATGATACTTCTGCTCAGACCATGTTATGTTGCATACTTTTTTGTAAATTCTATACCTTGCCGAGGAAAATATTTTTAATTTCTATGATGAGAAAATGGGGATTAGGACAATGTAGAACAGCACTTTTGAGATTACAAATGCTGGAAGATGAACTGACTATGTATTTTGTGTCATCATTTCTAAAAACTATAATTAGATACAGGACTTCATTGAACTGACCTAAAATAATCTTCCAAGTCATTGTAAATTTTTAAAAATGTTATTCTCATTTTTTACTTACTTACATGAATCATGATAATGTGTTTTAACTTTTTCTATTGTGCTTTTATGGTTTTTATAATCAAAATCGATTAAAGCAGTTTTTGATTTGATTTGATTTGAATGGCCTGCACCATACTTCTGCCTCTCGTCCCTTCCCTGCTTCAAGTAACTGAGTTGGTATAGTAGGGTGTAACAGCACACTCCTTTCCACTGGAGGCTGCGTCCCCAAGCCTCCTGGACGAAACTGCTTGAATTACTGAGTTTCTTACACCAAAACCACTGCTGTCTCTGCTTGACTTTCCCTGGAGGCTGCAACAGGTGCTGACTCTGCCAGGCTTGCCCCCGGGACTGCATCCTGGACATCCAGGGCAGGAGAGGGTGTGACATGCTTCTAAAGACTCAGGGAGCGCATCCTCAGCCCTGAACAAGGCGAAGCCGCTACACATCAACGGGGAGCCCGAGACAGCCTGACACACCGAAGACCAAGAAAATGGGTCAATACGAGTCTGAAAAACGACCACCACGTCCTACGGTGAGGTGAGCAGCACAATGCGTGAGATATTAGGCATAATGGGCGGAGGTGGATGCCGGTAGTGTCGGCTTATGCCGGCGCATGGAGAGCAGCTTCCGGGCAGCTTCTTAGCAGGCCGCCATGTTCCCTTCCTCTCTATTCAGGATTTGTTCTTGGTGGTGCCACATTTATGCTTGACACTATCTAATGGGTGGGAATGACTCCTGGGTACGCCCTTACTAATGGGTTAAAAGTTCCCCGGGCTAACCCTATCCACTTCAAGCATTTTCAAGATGGTGAAAGGCTTCGGCCACACTCAGCTTGAGCTCTGAGGGCTAGATGTGTGGGGGGGGGGAAAGTGTAATATGGGAATCCTAAGGTACTCCCACAACTAAAACTAAAGTCCTGCTTGAGGCAGCCACTAAACCCATAATGAACCCAGAGAAAGAGGTGTGCATGGTCAAAAGCTGGGTCCTCCAACAACAAGACTGTGGATCCCCAACATTTTTGGGGTATTCTATTCTCCCGTCTTTTAAATGTGCCCTGAGTGTTATATGGGTTCCAGCAGACCTGTTAAGGTGGGTTTGACATTTAGTGTAAAAAAGTATGCCAACCACCCCACCTTGAATATTCTGTGGGGTTCATAGCAGTCATCTCTGCTCATTCAGGTCCACTTTTGCAACTGGGAGTCATGACACATTTATTTAAACATACTCAAGTCGTATTACTTATTGGGAGAAGCAGAAGAGCTAATGTAAAAGAGCTACAGAACTTCAGGTGAGGGAACAGGTATCTGTCTAAAAAGTACATTGTCTTAATATTTAGTAAAATATGACTTCACCATTAAATTTGATTTTTAATAACTATTAAAAATAGTTGCTATTTTTTATGTAGGTGGTCCAATTAATGAGATACCATATTCGTTTTTAAAACTGTACTCTGGCTTTCTACATAGAACAGAAAGGCCTGTCACAGTGAAAATAACTTGTGGATGCTCATCATTGTAGGGACATGTTAACAATACTTTGCTAAATGTCAAACTTTTTAATATCATGCACCCTACCTTGTGGGTTACAAGGCCTTCACAGGGGTGAGTTGCTAATATTTAAAAGAGTTGGGGGCAGATTTATGATGCCCTTGCGCCGCAATTGCGTCACTTTATTTGACGCAACTGCGGCGCAAACAATGCACCCTATTTACAACGTGACGCATCTAGGAGATGCGTCACGTTGTAAAGCCCTGCGCCATAAGGAGGCGTTCCTGCGCAGGGGGGGGCGTTCCTGCGCAGGAACGCCTCCTGAAAGTGGCGGAGTGAAATCTATGAGATTTCACTCAGTCACTTTCTGGCCAATGCTGCGTCAAAACCCTGCACCTGCTTGAAGCAGGCGTAGGTCTTGATGCAGCATTGTGTAGATGGGGCACCCCCGAGCCTTGCAGGAGCTGCGTCGCGCTTGCGACGCAACTCCAGCAATGCGCCACATTTCCGGCACAGATGTGTCATGCATCTGTGCCGTTTTTGCACCATGGTGCGCCGCATTATAAATGAGGCGCACCATGGGTGGCGTAGCTGTGGCACACTGTGGCGCACATTAACTGGCGCATCCCTCAGGATGCGCCAGTTAACATAAATCTGCCCCTTGGTGTTTACATGTCAAAAATGGCTATTTTAACTGGCAGCATTGAAGGTTTTAACTATTACAGTCAATTCACAGTCGTAGGTCTCAAGCCATGATGGCACTGGCACTGCAGTGGATGGCATAATAGGTGCTGCATTCCACTAGCGGCATTTAACTTCCAGGCACTAGGTACAATATGTACCATATACTAGGGACTTATAGGCAAGTTAAATATGCCAGTTGGGAGTATGCCAAATCAACAATGTTTAAATGTTTAAATGCAGGCGCAGGCACTTTACTACTGGAAAGCAGGGTTAAGGTGCACAGAGTTTTAAAGCCAATATAAATAAAGAGTCCAGCAAAAAGCAACACATCTGGGACAAACACATAGAAAATGCAGATTTCCCACAGAAGGGCATCAAAGGGATGGCGAATACATCAAATTAATGCCTTACAAGCACACCTCACGAATGTAACATCATATTTGAATAGCACATCAACTGACTGGAGAAAATGCTAAACTGAGCACTAGAGGCGTACAGCTTGCTGTGCACTTCGACTATACAGACATGTTTTTGTGAAGTTTTATTAATTTATGGCATAGCAATATTTCTTGATTTTTAATCTATTTCAGTGTGTATTTTAATTGGATCCACTTTTTATGCCATAGTGAATAGAGCATTATGGGATTCACAGGCAGATTTTGTTTGACTACTAAGTACACGCACTGGTTAAAGCAAGTCATGGGTTTTGTCTATTTGCCAATCAGATAGTGTTATTGGAGTCACGTGTGGGAATGCTTCATAAGCAAGGGTTCAGTGGGAAACAGAAATGTTATATTTAAGGAAATGAAGAAAGGCACGAAAATGGCAGACTTCCAGTAACTGTTTCACGAGGTATATGCGTTTCTTTTTTTTAATGAGGCAATACTTAAGGGCGAAGTTATGAAGGTTGTTGTTTCATGGGAATGTATGGGGTGCTGGGAGGATGGTGATTTATGCACAAGCAGGTTGAAAAGCAAAACTTAAAAGATTGAGCACATTTTGATTATATCACGGGGACATTTTTGTTTCTTGCATATCATGGGGACATTTTTGTTTTTTACATATGCCATGAGAAGGTTGCATTTTTATTATGAAAACGGGGTTTAAATTAGATTTATGGAGTAATAATGTGAAGGGATTTTTGAATACACTATCTAGTAATTTCAAGCATTTTCAGTTGACATTCACGAGGGGGTGTTGGGGAGTAGTTCTAGAAGGTAAATATCGAGTAGGGTTAAGGGGTGAAATTAGCACTGACAGTTACTGAATGTGTTTGATCTCATTTACTTTTGTTCATGAGTGGTTGGTTTAGCAGTGTTTTCTAATTTATTCACAGTGACCCCTGACGAAGAACTGCTGGGTTAAAAATGCAGTGGGTGTTTAAAGAGGCTGTTAAGAAATAGATTAACCGCATGTGCCAATGTTAAAGCTTGGATGGGCAACAGAAGGCATTTGAAAAAAGCGAATAAAGTATTTGTGTCCAATATAGATTTCTCTGGAGTGATTCTATAAGCAATTCAATTCAATTTTATTAAATATGTTTTTGGAACTCCATGGAGATCCACATATTATACAATAACAAACGAAATATGAAAATAAAACCGTATATAAACAATTCATGCAGGCAGAAATTATATAAAAACAGTATACCGTTCAACTAGTAAAGTTCTAAGAAACATTTAAAAAAATTAAAAATTTTGGTACAAAAAATTCCATTTGGGGGACTGAAGATAGCGTCCAACAAGGCTGTTGCGGAAGAAATACCAAACTGGGCACATGCCGGTTTTATCCAGAGGCGACGGTAAGTCAGTAATGCTGGACAAACTAGCAGGACATGTTTAGAATCTTGAATTGCAAGGTTACAGTAATTGCACATATTGGATATGCCATACCATTTGGCCAACAACTTATTCAGGGGGAGCGAGTCCTGCCTGAGGAGTAGCCAAAAGCGGCGTAAACCATGGGGAATGTTCCATGACAGGTAAGGTTGTACTTGTCTAATTATACAGGAATCGACAGCTTGTATGGCCCCCTTTTTTTGTATTATCAAATTCCGATCCCTCTCATCACTTAGCTTCCATGTGGCTTGTTTTAATTGTAATTTTAATTGATTCATGGAAAGCTCTAGGAGAGATGCTTCCTCCAAGTCCAAGAGAGTGATGGCTCTCCTATAGTTCTTTATGAGGGTCGAATATTCGTTTAATGGGCCCATCAACTCTTTTGTGATAAGAGATCTAAGAGTAGTTGGCTTTCCTTTAATCAAACAAGTAACCCAACGGATAACTCCTGCAAGACCTTGTGCCCAGCTGCTCCTTAGACCGAGTTCTAAACGCAGGGTTGCAGCACTACAACTGTTGTTAACCGAGGTTAAGTTTCTCAAAAGGGAGCCCTCAACTGTGTCCAAGAAGCCCCATTCCGCTAGGTCAATTAATTCTACACCATAAAGCAAAGTCGGGGGGACTTTTGCCCGAAAAGCCTCCAGCAAGTGAACAAAGTGTCTTTTGCCTGTTGATTTATACAATGCTCTTAGGCCGTTTCCCTGAGACTTTGCTTTTCGGGAGCTGTTTTCTATGTGTGATTTGTTACCCAAGCTGCTGTTGACAACCATACCTAGGAAAACATACGTTTTTACTCTTTCTAATTTTTGACCTCCCAATTCCCAGCTAATGTGGTCCAACTTTAATTTATTTCGTCCTTCCAAGCACATTATCTTACTTTTGGAAATGTTTATTTTCAGGAAGTGCTCTTCGGAGAAGGTGTATAGTGCATGTAGACGATTATTAAGACCCTTAGGAGTGAGATCTAAAATTAAAATGTCGTCCGCATACATTAGACAAGAGATGTGTCTTTCACCCAAGCGTGGCGCAATTCCTACACATGTCGATAAAGTGAAGGGAAGGTCGCTAACATAAAGGGAAAATAAGAGGGGAGCTAGTAGGCAGCCCTGTTTGAGGCCGTTTGCCGATGTAATGAGCTGGGAGAGACCCCTTTCTCCCCCCAACAGTACTTTACACCATGTGTTGTCATGCAGATCCTGGACCAAACATAAGAGTCTGTGTGGCATTCCTAAGGTGTGTAGCTTTCTCCACAATACTTGACGGTCGACCTTATCAAAGGCCGTGGAGAAATCTATGAATGCCGCATAGACTCTCCCCTTTCTTGCTCTAATATATTTGTCAATTATTACCTGGAGGGCGGTTAAATTGTCCAAGGTCCCATGGTTTTTTCTAAAGCCTGTCTGTTCGAGTGGAAGAACATTTGAGGACTCCACCCATGCATTTATCCGTTTGAGCAGGCATCTAGTAAAAACTTTGCCGATTGCGTCCAGCAATGCAATCTGGCGATAGTTCTGGGGGAGAAGACGATCGCCCTTTTTGAACAATGGGACCAGGATGCTTGCCTTCCAGGAGGGTAGGACCTTTCCGCTTAAAAGGCAGATATTGAAAATTGGACATAAGAGCTTGCTCCATTTGGCCCTGTTCTGCTTTAGTACATTAATGGGCACTTCATCGGGGCCCATAGCCCCTGAACGTCTCATTTCCCCAATGGCAAGGTCTATATCTTTTTCTGAAAAAGGCTCTAACGGCGGACTCGTTTCTATTGGCCATGCTTGGGGGGATACAGTGTGGTTACTAGCATAAAGGTTTGAGACAAAATCCCTCCATATGTGTTCCTCGATAGGGATGGGTAGCGGACTAGTTCTCGTTCCGCACCCCTCACCTATAAGGGACCAAAATTGTCTCATTTCCCCGTTGGTTGCAGCTTCCCTTATTTTTACCCAGATGGCGTCCTCTTTTTCTTTGCGTAGTGAGAGTAGGAGTCTTCTCCTTTTCCTTCTTAGCGTTGTTATTTGTCGTGATAAGGCATTAGTTCTATTTAAATATTGGGCCCTTAATAATTTATTCAGTTCTATGTTGAGCAGTTTCAGGGGACAGGGGATTATGATGATGGACTTTTTCTTATTCTGTTTTTGTGCCCCTGTTATTACCGACTTCAGAAACAAGGAAAAAAGCTCGATTTAGCGACCATGCCAGGAGGGGAGCTCTGATATTGCTATATCGAGCATAACCTCTAGGTTTCGATGTGCCCTTGCGTTCCAGTAGCATCTTCCTGAACTGTTACCAAAGTTTATTTGGTTACTGTTCAGAGTCCATTGATCACATTTGGGAGGGTTTCATTCATCGAGATAAATAGGATTCTATGATCGCTAAATATAGTATCGATTACGGCGATATCCTTTAATAACTCAAATGATTGAGACCCTATTATGACATAATCAAGAATCGATTCCCCTTGATACGATTTGTGAGTAAAATTTGCTGGGGAATCCGAAGGGAGTCGCCCATTTGCGATTATCCCATCTGTTTCTGACAACTCATTTAATAATAGTTTACCCCGTTTATTTGTTAATATACTTTCGGGGAACGTTGCTCGAGGAATATGGAGTGTTTCTTCTCTTATTTTATCGCAAAATAAATTTAAACTAAAATTGGAGATCTTACAGTTTAAGTCCCCGGTTAGGATAATAACCGATCTTGGGTCTTTCTCCTTAATACTCTGTATATGGAGGAAGATTTTGTTTAAAATTGCATTAAAACCTGCTTCAGGCGGTATATAAGCATTTATCAGAGCCAGGCGAATACCGGCTAAGGGGTTGCCTGACCCAAATAGAGTTACTACCTGAAAAAGTTTACTCGGGTCCATGAAATGATCATAGTCCCAGTTTATACGGTTTGATAGGAGACAAGCTATGCCCCCACTGGCGTGGCCTTTTTTGTTTGCAGTGGCGCTACCTTCCAGTACGTAATAGTCTTTCCCTATTTGGATATTTCCACTGCACCATGTCTCCTGGAGGCATATTATATTAGCCTCTAGCGACAAAAGGAATTGTATTTTCTCCGGATTATTTTTTAAACCTGCTGAGTTCCAAGATATTATGGATAGATCTGTGCTAAAGGTACGGGTTGGATGATGGTTTACTTGAAGATTTTTCAGCCAGTACTCTGGGGAGCCAGTTCCATTGATCACTTTCCTCTCCCGTAGTAGTTTGATAAGATAAGAAAGCGGGTTTAACATAGGATACTACTCGGGAATCATTAGACTTGCTTATTTTTAATTCTTTGATTTCCCCTAGTTTGTTTATGTTACCTGTTGCAGCTAGCAACAGAGAAGAGGGGGGATTCTGTTGGTTTAAAGATTTAGGGACATTATTCCGTCTAGTGTGCATTAATACAGGAATTACGTCTATTCCTCTACTCTGTAGGTCTTCTGCCCGTTGTAGAATAAGGTTAGCTACTAATTTGGAATGAAATTTCACCCTCATAACCGTCCCCACTTCAGATTTTAGTTGTAGAACTATGTCTAGGTCGGCTGATTGGATAAGTTTCAAATTGGCAGATTCTTGAAAGTATTTCAACAAGAGGGATCTGTTCAGGATGTAATCAGCTTCAAAAAGGGGAAAGAATTCTACCCATACAGTATCTATATTATCTTCCTTAGATTCTTTACACGGGGTACCCTTTGTAGGTGCTCCCGAAGGGGCAGTTATAAAGGGATTGAATGATGAAACTTTTTGGGCAGAGAGATTTTGCTCATGCCCTAAGGAGATTAGTTTATCTGCCTCAATAGAACCTTGTGGGGGAACACCCATGGAGGTTGCTCCCCGGAAAACAGATGCAAAAGGATTAAGTGATAGAGCAACTTGGGTAGGGGGATTTTGCACCTGACCTGGAGAGGTCAATTTGTGTACCGCTTTTGTGTCCCTATTATTGTTACCTTGCTGACCGAAGGTGAATATGTCAGCTATTGCAGATGAGGGGGATATATGGATGGATAAGGGGGCTGACATTGCCTTAGATGGAGAGGCAATGTTTTCTTTGGCTGACATATTGTCGAAGTTTTTATTTTTTCCTACTGCCATCTGTACTTGGTGTGTCACTTTCGGTAAGGGAGAATTTAGATGTTTTCTGAAAAGGATTTTCCTCCGCCTATTTTTTTCTATCCGTCTTAACAGTTTCCTCTTATTCTTTCCGTTCTTTTTTATTGTTTCAATTTTCCTTTTATTATCATTTACTCCCAGAATAGCTTCCTCCTCTATATCCCCATCTCCCTTCTACTTCTTAAAGATTGGGAACAGCTCATTTCCAGTTTTTAGCGGGATTTCCCCATAAGGTTTTGTTTCAGAATCGTTACATGACGAACCATTTAGGAGGGGGGGAGGCTGGGAAACACATATTTTTTCCTCTTCCTGTGCTTTTTTTGTGGCGATTTTGGCTACTGGAGATTGATCTTTTGTACCTATCTTATCTGAGGCCAAAAAAGGAGAAGTGGGCACCTTCCCGTCCACGTCCTTCTCCCTTTGGGACCTCAGCAGGACTTTTAGAATTTGAGTCACTGTATCGAGCACACAATCAGATCCCCCTACGAATTTTTCCAATAATTGTAAGATGGATGCCAGTAAGTGTTCTAAAATGTGGAGGGAATCAGAAAACGGTTTATCGGACCTCTTACATTGGAAGGTATTTATTCCGGTCAAGTTTAGGTTTGGGCTAGAGGAAAAATGTGAATGTGAGGACTTAGATGGAGTACTACTGTAGAGATGTAAGCCGGCATGATTTGGCATTACCGAGGTGTTCTGGGGTATCTCGACTTTTGTAGGGTCAGATTCTAAATACCGTTGACATAGGTCTTCATCTAAGATCATTGGGGACAACCCATTGTGAAATGACGTTTTAGTTGGTGAACTGTTAGCTGGCTGGGTGGCATCATCGTGAGGTATTATCATGATGTTTAAGTTATCTTGCTCTATGTCTTTTTTTGTTTTTATAACTACCTCTGGTACGAGGTCAATGTTGTTTTTCAGAGTTGAAAATAGGGGGGGTGAAAACTCACACTTGGGGGGTGATTGTGTCGCCCTTGTTGTCCCTGGACTCATATCTACAGTTATCGTTTTAATTTCAGGGCTCTCTCGCGAGTTGTTGAGGACAGAATCTAAATGGATAGCTTCAGAGTCCTTTGGGTCCTTTGCTTTATTGTCCACCCCTGTAGCTTTGTTCTTACCCTTTTCCCAGAAATTGAAGAGCTGACAAGTGCTTTTCATGCTAGTAGCTTGGCTAAGTTTGTTTCGGAGGGGATTCGATTTTGTTTTAGTGCCTGATCTTCCTACTATTATTTTCCCAGACCTTAGTTTCTTTGTCATCATCGCAGGCAAGCGATGTCACGGTTGAGCAGAGAAACAACGTGGCCGAGATTGTTATGAAAACTCTGGGAATAAGCTACCAGGAAATATTTATAGGGTCTGTTACTTCAATACAGAGCCTGCAACGAACTGACTATATCTACAGATTCACAAGTAATATATGACAAGAGTAAGATTTGATTTACCGGGAGAAAGAGAGCTGGCCTAGCCCGGCCTTCTCGTGCCTCTGAGGGCCTCAGAGGGCCCACCCTTGTCCCGGGCTTCTCCCGGGCGCTACCCGCGCGCTACCGCGCTGCGGTATGCTAACACTCTATAAATACGTCACGAAGTAGTGGGGGCGTGCCCTACAGGGAGAGCGTCACCGGGTGGAATTGGTGATTCACACTGCTGGGACTCTTGGGAGATTGAGTCCAGCAGTGCACACGCTCGCAGCCCTGTTAGCCAGAAAAGATGACGGCAATCAGCAGCTGTGAAGCGGGACCCGCGGAGCGGGTCCGGCGAAGAGTAGCGCCTTGCAGAGCGCTTCCAAAGGGCCGTGTTGCGCTTCCTCTGTCCACCAGCGCCAAACACAGTCACAAACTCAGCAGGTACGAAAGGAGAGGTATCCACAGATTGGACAAATCCGGTGCCTTTTCTCCAAACAGCTGGGGGCGTGGCCTACAGGGAGAGCGTCACTGGGTGGAATTGGTGATTCACACTGCTGGGACTCTTGGGAGATTGAGTCCAGCAGTGCACACGCTCGCAGCCCTGTTAGCCTTCAGCCCAGAAAAGATGACGGCAATCAGCAGCTGTGAAGCGGGACCCGCGGAGCGGGTCCGGCGAAGAGTAGCGCCTTGCAGAGCGCTTCCAAAGGGCTGTGTTGCGCTTCCTCTGTCCACCAGCGCCAAACACAGTCACGAACTCAGCAGGTACGAAAGGAGAGGTATCCACAGATTGGACAAATCCGGTGCCTTTTCTCCAAACAGCTGGGGGCGTGGCCTACAGGGAGAGCGTCACCGGGTGGAATTGGTGATTCACACTGCTGGGACTCTTGGGAGATTGAGTCCAGCAGTGCACACGCTCGCAGCCCTGTTAGCCTTCAGCCCAGAAAAGATGACGGCAATCAGCAGCTGTGAAGCGGGACCCGCGGAGCGGGTCCGGCGAAGAGTAGCGCCTTGCAGAGCGCTTCCAAAGGGCCGTGTTGCGCTTCCTCTGTCCACCAGCGCCAAACACAGTCACGAACTCAGCAGGTACGAAAGGAGAGGTATCCACAGATTGGACAAATCCGGTGCCTTTTCTCCAAACAGCTGGGGGTGTGGCCTACAGGGAGAGCGTCACCGGGTGGAATTGGTGATTCACACTGCTGGGACTCTTGGGAGATTGAGTCCAGCAGTGCACACGCTCGCAGCCCTGTTAGCCTTCAGCCCAGAAAAGATGACAGCAATCAGCAGCTGTGAAGCGGGACTCGCGGAGCGGGTCCGGCGAAGAGTAGCGCCTTGCAGAGCGCTTCCAAAGGGCCGTGTTGCGCTTCCTCTGTCCACCAGCGCCAAACACAGTCACGAACTCAGCAGGTACGAAAGGAGAGGTATCCACAGATTGGACAAATCCGGTGCCTTTTCTCCAAACAGCTGGGGGCGTGGCCTACAGGGAGAGCGTCACTGGGTGGAATTGGTGATTCACACTGCTGGGACTCTTGGGAGATTGAGTCCAGCAGTGCACACGCTCGCAGCCCTGTTAGCCTTCAGCCCAGAAAAGATGACGGCAATCAGCAGCTGTGAAGCGGGACCCGCGGAGCGGGTCCGGCGAAGAGTAGCGCCTTGCAGAGCGCTTCCAAAGGGCCGTGTTGCGCTTCCTCTGTCCACCAGCGCCAAACACAGTCACGAACTCAGCAGGTACGAAAGGAGAGGTATCCACAGATTGGACAAATCCGGTGCCTTTTCTCCAAACAGCTGGGGGCGTGGCCTACAGGGAGAGCGTCACCGGGTGGAATTGGTGATTCACACTGCTGGGACTCTTGGGAGATTGAGTCCAGCAGTGCACACGCTCGCAGCCCTGTTAGCCTTCAGCCCAGAAAAGATGACGGCAATCAGCAGCTGTGAAGCGGGACCCGCGGAGCGGGTCCGGCGAAGAGTAGCGCCTTGCAGAGCGCTTCCAAAGGGCCGTGTTGCGCTTCCTCTGTCCACCAGCGCCAAACACAGTCAGGAACTCAGCAGGTACGAAAGGAGAGGTATCCACAGATTGGACAAATCCGGTGCCTTTTCTCCAAACAGCTGGGGGTGTGGCCTACAGGGAGAGCGTCACCGGGTGGAATTGGTGATTCACACTGCTGGGACTCTTGGGAGATTGAGTCCAGCAGTGCACACGCTCGCAGCCCTGTTAGCCTTCAGCCCAGAAAAGATGACAGCAATCAGCAGCTGTGAAGCGGGACTCGCGGAGCGGGTCCGGCGAAGAGTAGCGCCTTGCAGAGCGCTTCCAAAGGGCCGTGTTGCGCTTCCTCTGTCCACCAGCGCCAAACACAGTCACGAACTCAGCAGGTACGAAAGGAGAGGTATCCACAGATTGGACAAATCCGGTGCCTTTTCTCCAAACAGCTGGGGGTGTGGCCTACAGGGAGAGCGTCACCGGGTGGAATTGGTGATTCACACTGCTGGGACTCTTGGGAGATTGAGTCCAGCAGTGCACACGCTCGCAGCCCTGTTAGCCTTCAGCCCAGAAAAGATGACGGCAATCAGCAGCTGTGAAGCGGGACCCGCGGAGCGGGTCCGGCGAAGAGTAGCGCCTTGCAGAACGCTTCCAAAGGGCCGTGTTGCGCTTCCTCTGTCCACCAGCGCCAAACACAGTCACGAACTCAGCAGGTACGAAAGGAGAGGTATCCCATAGAGCAGCAGAGTAATGAATTACAAAAGGAAGATATACTGAATGGTACACTTTGGATGAACTTGATTAACTTGGATTATGAGGTTCACTTTACAGGATCGTTTTCCTTACTCTAGCAGTGCAGCAGCTAGGTGCACAACAGTTGCACCCTTTGGCAGTAACTTGCTAAATTTGACATTTTCAGAATTGTGGCTTCAAATTCGAGTTAACCATTCAAGTAGATTTTAAATTAAAATCCTTTATAGACCAAACATTCCAATTCTACCTGTCCCCGAGCAAAGTTATATCTTAATAAATGTAATAAAGCCACTTACCATTTTCTATGGAAGAGGTAGGCATCGCAGTAGTGAACAATAAATATAAGCAATTTTCACTGCTAGGACATGTAAAACTCAAAATTAAATTTCCAACTTATAACACACAATGCACCATGCCATATGCACTGTTTCAGGTCTATATTTAGAGGAGTGAACACAAGTTATTTAGTATTGATTAGCAGTGGTAAAGTGGTAAGCGAATCTGAGCAAAACAGGAGAGAAGGCAAAAAGTTTGGGGACATGCCATACTAAGGCTGATAGTCAGAAACCGGTCCTAGGATGCTTGATTCCGGTCAAGGAAAGACATGGATTGGCAGTTTGGGCTGGACTGTTCCCATGAGGCACAGGGCTAAGACTGATTTGCATATGGCCATGTCTGAACTGGGGTGGCTTGGTGAGCAAAATAACGATGGATTAAACCCAGATCTGTGACTGGGGGTGAATGTTTTGCCATTGTGCAACATTTCGTCCATCATCTTGTTTGTTTTGCTGTTCACCCTATGTGGGAATGGTATTTCCAGACGTGGGTCCCTTGCTCACTACGCCACTGGAGTCAAGCTATCCTGGCTGAAGACGGCTGATAGCCAGAAACCGGTCCAAGGATGCTTGATTCCGGTCCAGGAAAGACATTGCTTGGCAGTTCAGGCTGGACTGTTCCCATGAGGCACAGGGCCAAGACTGGTTTGCATATGGCCATGTCTGAACTGGGGTGGCTTGGTGAGCAAAATAACGATGGATTAAACCAAGATCGGTGGCTGGGGGTGAATGTTTTGTCATTGTGCAACATTTTGTCCATCATCTTGTTGTTTTACTGTTCACCCTATGTGCGAAGGGTATGCCCAGACGCGGGTCCCTTGCTCACTACGCCACTGGAGTCAAGCTATCCTGGCTGAAGACGGCTGATAAACAGAAACCGGTCCTAGGATGCTTGATTCCGATCCAGGAAAGACATGGCTTGGCAGTTCGGGCTGGACTGTTCCCATGAGGCACAGGGCCAAGACTGATTTGCATATGGCCATGTCTGAACTGGGGTGGCTTGGTAAGCAAAAAAACGATGGATTAAACCCAGATCTGTGACTGGGGCTGAATGTTTTGCCATCGTGCAAAATTTTGCCCATCATCTTGTTTGTTTTGCTGTTCACCCTATGAGGGAAGGGTATGCCCAGACGTGGGTCCCTTGCTCACTACGCCACTGGAGTCATGCTATCCTGGCTGAAGATTGCTGATAGCCAGAAACCGGTCCTAGGATGCTTGATTCCGGTCCAAGAAAGACATGGGTTGGCAATTCGGGCTGGACTGTTCCCATGAGACACAGGGCCAAGACTGACTTGCATATGGCCATGTCTGATCTGGGGTGGCTTGGTGAGCAAAATAATGATGGATTAAACCCAGATCTGTGACTGACTGGGGGTGAATGTTTTGCCATTGTGCAACATTTCGTCCATCATCTTGTCTGTTTTCCAGTTTAATTATAGTCAGTTTATTAACCACAGAAGAATGAATGACTGGTTTCACTACAATGACCTGTATGGAACTCAGAACAAGACTGACACCAATTAGTAAAAATCGATCGTATTTTTATGAATTTTAGGGCACCTAAACAAACAAAATGTACTAGAGGGTTCCAAAGATTCAGATTTTTACATAGAACTTAAATTACAGCTTTACACTAAAAAATGTGAACAAGCCTTGGTAAGCACTAACTGAAAACAGTACATATCTTGAATTGAGTTTGGCTATTCCGGCATGCTTTTTGCAATAGAATCAGGTGTGGGATGGAAGTGGGACCAAGGAGGAGAAATAGGACAGTTACCTTAGCATCAAAGCAGTTTCAAATCCAGTTCCAAGCGTTATGGGAGAAGTGCTTTAGACTTCAGTTAGAACTGGTGGTCTCTAATTGGCAGAGGTAAGTACCTTTGACCAACTAGGGACCCCTACTTCTAGTCAGGGCGAAGGATTACACACTGTAGATAACCCCTGCTCACCCCCTAGGTAGCTTGGCATGAGCAGACAGGCTTATCCCCAAGGCAATGTGGTTAATAGTTGCACTCAACACTTACAATGATTCAATAGTACCCCACAAAGGTAGACCACACAGGTAGATATGTATAAAAATATCTTTATCTAATTTCAGCAACAAAAACAGTTGCAGGATGATGGTTCTTAATCAATGGTTGCATTAACTCTTACTGACTCTGTTCGATCTACTAGGAAGTTCTTCACTTAAAAAGAAGATAGTCTAAAGTCTCTCAGACCTAACACAGTTAACAGGACTGTAAGGCCAAAAACCAGCTCTTCGCTGACTCTAGCGGGGTGCTACCCCGTTCTCCTCACCATTGCGCTACTCTTAAAGCTTTAGCGTGGGTGGGGCCTCCAGGAACAGCCCCGGCCGGTCCCGTCTGCTCTCCCGCCTGCTCTCGACAATCCAACGAGCGGCGGGGAGATCGAGCAGCACTCTTCTTCGGGGACGCAGGCCAGGGGCGCTGGGCACACTTGTTGCTCCCTCAGCGGGAGCGGGTCACGCAGATGGCCCGGGCGCAGCTCCCCCGAGGTTCTTCCTTCCACACGGCTCTCGGCGGCTTCCAGGGATGTCCCGATATCGTGGACCAATCCGGTCGCGGCCCTCACTGCGAGCCTCCACAGATGCCCGGGAGTCAGCCAATGACAGTGCGGCTCCCGGGACGAGCCCCAGATGATGCGAAGGCCGGCAGTCAAAGAATGCGCGGCCTTAGTGATGACGCGGCGGCGCTGGGGCCAATCCCAGCACGGCGTTAGTGAGGGGGCTCGACTCACTCGACCAATGAGAGAGTAGCGGGCTCGATCTTTGCTTCAATCGCGCCGGCAAGGTACGATGAGCTTTTCAGGGTGTTTCTGGCCCCGGGCAGCGGTGGTGAAAAGGCGGCAAGGGATTTTACGGCCACAGGTCACGGCTAGACCGCCCACAAGGCTGCCAGATCGTTGGGGGTGATTCTTCACGCAGGGAGGCACCACGATCCTCCGGTCACCCTTAAATATGTGCCGATGAGCACATCAATCTTCTCCTACGGCCTGCAGTTAGAAACACGCACTGAGGGCAAGACACAGCACGATCTTCACAGCGTAGTTCAGTTACTGTGGAACCTTTTGACCCTGGGTTCCAGGACAGGAGTCCAGCTCTTCTCAGGCCCTTGGAGATTCGATTAGAAGACACAGCACACAGCAAAGTCTTTGTAGGTCAAGCAGGCAGGGTCACAGCACACAGCAACGTCCCTCTTCTCCTCAGCTTCAGATGGACAGCAGAACAGGTCAGCCCTTAGAGCACACAGCAAGGCAATCTTCCTTCAGTTACTTCTTCTGGCAGAGGTTCCTCTTGATTGTAGAATCTGATTTTCTGTTGTCAGGGGTCCTTCTCTTATACCCCTAAAAGTCTTTGTGCAAGCGGGCCCTGAGCCCGGTCTAAACCAGTTCTGGGTGTTGCTGGAGCACTTGGGTTTCCTGGCTTCTTCCTTCTTTTCAGTGTGAGGGGCAGAGGTGACAGTCGCCCAGTAGGAGGTGGAGCCAGCATTGTGGCAGGCAGGCACAGCCCTATTCACTCCCAGGTGCTATCTCCTCCCACCACTCTAGTTGCAGATGCAGTCATTCAACCACGGGCTGACTCAGACAACCTCCTGGGGGCTCCCCAGCCCCTGTCACCCTCAAACCAGACAGTCTATCCACAAGCAGGCCCAGGCACACGGAAAGGTTAAACAAGAGAACAGCCACTTTCTAAAAGTACTGTTCTCAAACACATAATTTAAAAACAACCTTTCCTAAAAGATGTGTTATTAAATTCTGAGTTCAGGGATATCAATCACTTATGTCCCACCTTGTTCTTATGGGAAGATAGGCTGGTATCCATTGGGACCAGCCTCCCCCATGTTAGTCTATGGAGCAAGATAACCTTGCAGCAGTGAGCACACAAAATGGCTGCTGCTCACTACCAGAGCATGTTACCTGCACTAGTACATGCTCTACCTTGCCTATAGACTGCACCCTGTCCAGGGGGGTACCTTGAGCCTTCCATAGGGGTGACTGATGTGCACAGAAAGGGAAGGGTTTGGCCCAGCCAGTGGGGACACCGGCCAGGCGGACATGGCAGTCCACTGACTGCACACAGGCACTGTGGTGGCAGGCCTGAGACACCGTTTTAGGGCTACACATGTGGGTGGCACAATCAGTGCTGCAGGCCCACTGGTAGCATCTGTCATCACCAGCCCTGGTACATCTAGTACACTTTACTAGGGACTTTGTGGTGATACAAATATGCCAATCAGGTATATCCAATCCATATGACAATTTCCATAGGGAGCACTTACACTCTGGCACTGGACAGCAGTGGCAGAGTGTCCAAAGCATCTAAACCAGCAAAAACGAAATCCAGCACAGCATCAAAAATACAGGAGGCAGAGGCAAATAGATAGGGGAAAACCACGCCAAGGGTGTCAGGTCTAACAACTTCAATGGAGTGATCCTGATGAAAGGAACAGAATACGAAATATGCTGTAAGATGCTGAGGATGCTGTGTGGTCAACAGGGGTTGACATGTTTATTCCTGAAGCTTCTAAATGGTCCATGGTCCAGGTAGGGCAACTTTGGTTACAGGAGCCAATGTCCTCGTTAAGCAAAAGTCCAAATGTCATTGAACTACTGGTCTTTGGTCACAGTGAAACCAGCAGTTTGCTTTGATGTAAGCTAGTGTGTATCATGGGGGGCCAAACTGCACTTTGACGACTTACCCCTGTCCAGCAGACTCAGGTGTAACTTTTGAGTGTTAGGACATGGTCTTTCAGACTGCACCTCAGCGGTCAACAGTGGTCAAGTGATTGTGGCTATTGGCTGGTCAGAACATGGTTCATGGCTCTGTGCTGTATTGCGAAGTCGAGCATCGGTTCTGTGATGCGTTGATTCCATAGCTGATGTTCCGGGTAACTCCACCCTTGTTGAAAGGATGCGTTGATCATCCTTCAGAGGTGACGAAAATGTGGCAGTCCCGTTGATGCTGCCAAGCCTAAATGTGCGATGCACTGATACATGCCCAGAAAATGTCCTCTGAATGTGGCAGTCACTAGCTAATGGGATAGTAGGAGCTTACCCACCTGATGATGATGTCCTGTCCAGTGCTCTCCATGCCACTGGGGTCAATCTAGCCTGGCTGATGAGGGGTGATGCCTGAAACCAGTCCCAGGATGCTTGTTTCCAGTCCAGGGAGGACGTGGCCTGGCAGTTCAGGCTTGACGGTTCCCATGGGGAACAGGGTCAAGACTGATATGCATATGGCTGGGTCTAAACTGTAATAGCATGAGGAGCAAAAAACTATGGATTTAGGGCCAGATCTCTGTACTGGGGTGAATGTTTAACATTGATCAGCATTCTGGCCATCAATTGTTCTTGGTGCATCTTGTGAAGTGTATTATCTAGCTATCACAGAGTGCCCTATTCTGCCTACTCCTAAAATGGGAGATCCCTCTTTCAGCGTATAGAGCTTGGTGGCCCACCCTAGAGATGCGGCTGCCAGAGGACTACACGCCCATGAACAGTTTTGCAACTGGTCTCCCCTCTCTGTCCCAGATGCCAACCTGTCTACCTCAACAAAAGAGCAGCTCCTTTTGGGAGTGTTCACAATTTGCCCTTCTAATGCAGCTTCCCCATTAAAGCTCAGCTTTTGGACTTACACCATGTGTAGCTTACAGCTAGTCCTGGGCGGGGAACTCCTTTCGTTTTGCTGAGTTTTCGGAGCTTGCAAGGAGCAGACTTTTTTCCCAGCGCTGGCAAGTGTGAGCTGCTTCTCAGGTATAATTTCTACCTGAGCGGCTGGAAGATCAGTGTGGACGGCAGTTCACACCACACTCTGTTGCTAGCGGAACTCTGAAGAGTTTTTTTGTCACTTCGTGGAGTTCTGCGCAGTCAAGTTCCACGAAGTAGAGGTGATACCTCTTCCAATGGGAGGTATCAGTTGTTCCTACTACTAATAATTGTTCACAATTCGTTCCAGGAGGGCAGAATGCTGTCCTGTCCCCAGCATCCACATGTGGCCACAAGAAAATGTAAGCAATCGACTGGTAACTATTTAAAGTTGAATTTACTTAAAGGTTACATTACATTTGACTTGGGCATCAATTCAGGCTTTATTTAGCCATCCATTTGATACCTTGAAGTACCAACTTTAGCAGTCCTAGTCAGAAGTTAGCAAAGCTGAGTGTTCAGACTGGAAACCTGTACTGGCCAATGGGGCTATTAGCTTTCCACAGTAAAAATGACACTTTGGGGTTCTTACTGTTATAAAATATAAAACTACATGCACTGCTTTTCAAAATCCAGCAACCTGCCTTAGGACTCGATAAGCTTGCCGTGGAGATGACATGCATATTAAAAATAGGGGTTTTGACTTAGCAATAAGTTTAAATTGCAAAGTAGACTTAGCAGTTTAAAACTGCTCTGCCAGTCTGCAGTAGCAGGCTGGGAGAAATGTTTTCACATTATCACTTCCAAAGTGGTCCAATTCGGGCTGCAGCACTGGTGGGACACTTTAACTTACAAGACATGTGTAAGTGGTAAACAGTCTTAATATCAACTTTTTTTTCTGACCTACAAGAATATCGAGTTTTAAATATCGGAGGAACAGAATATCGAAATCAAGAATGACGACCAGAATATCGACCTGAAGGTAAGAAATATAGTTTTTTGTTAATATTGAAGTTAGTAATATCGATAGCAAAAATATTTATGTTTCTAATATCGATATTAATATTCGTGTTATGTATTTTATTATGTATTTTATATGTTTGTTTTATCATTTTTGCTAATTATTGTACTAGTTTTAAAATATAAGTATTACATTTTAGAAGTTAGTCATAATTAAATTATGCGTTTTTGTACCATAGCGGGTTGTGAGTTTATAGGGGAATAGGGTGGGAAGTAATTTAATCATAGTAAATTAATTCGATATTTTTTAGGAAATATTAAATATTTTTAAATAAATGTTGCGCTTTAGTTCTGTAGCGGGCTGTGGGTTTATAGGGGAATAGGCTGGGAAGTAATTTAATTGAAATTAAGTGAATATTTAATTTGTATTTATTGTTACTGATGATTAATTTTATGTTAAATAATTATTAATTGGTAATATTTTTATTAATTGGAAATTTATTTTTATTAACTGTGTAATTGGTAATTATTTTAAGTGTGTTATTTATTATTGAAGAGTGTTGTGAGGTTATAGGGTAATAGTGCGGCAAGTAATTTAATTGTATTTAAGTAATTATCTATTTTAGTGTTTAGGTTTGATAATTAAATTAGTGTTTATCAATAGTTAATGTGTAATACATTCCTAAGAATTTTATTTCTCAAAATATTGTAGTAAATTAATTAATAATTGTTAATTACATTCGATTATAATGTATTGGTACGTATCAATAATTTATTGTTAATTAATTATTAATTGCTAAATGCTTTTATTCATTATTGTTTTTGGTTATTATTTGTATTTATTTTAATTGTTAATTATTTCTTAATTGTTAATTATTCTTAAAGAAATATTTATTGGTATTGTTAATTAATTTCTTGTAATTTAATAATTAATTTTTTTTTTTTTAGAAAAACAATATTGTAATTATTAGTAAGTTATTTTGACCCCTACGCTATCCAGCACTTTCCCCACTGTTGAACTCTTTGGAATTGGAATAGTAATTTTAACCCCTATGCTATCTAACACTTTCCCTACTATTGCGCCCTCTGGAGTTGGAATAGTAATTTTAATCCCTACGCTATCCAACACTTTCCCTACTGTTGCACCCTCTGGAGTTGGAATAGTAATTTTTACCCTTACGCTATCCAACACTTTCCCTACTGTTGTACCCTCTGGGGTTGGAATAGAAATTGTTACCCCTACGCTATTCAACACTTTCCCTACTGTTGCACTCTCTGGAGTTGGAATAGTAATTTTAACCCTTACGCTATCCAACACTTTCCCTACTGTTGCTCTCTCTGTTATATATAGTTTTGATATTTTCATTTATATTATTGTTGTATGTGTATGTATGTATTTATAATTATTAGATTAATTAATTGCAAATATTATTAAGTAAGAATATATATTATATTTTACATGTATATGTTTATTTTTTAACATTATTGTATTACTTATAATTTTAAACATATTTTAACTATTTTTATTTTTATTATATGTATTAATTATTTAATTTTATATTATTTTTGAACATTTAAAAAACGATATTTTTTGCAACAATACTTTTTACAACAATATTTTTTTCTCAATATTTTTGTACTTACCTTAATGTAGATAGGACTTCGATATTCTTGACATCGATATTCCGCCTCCGATCTTTTTGATATATACTAGGGACTTATAAGTAAATCAAGTTGTCCCTACTGGGTTTAACCAATCTACCATTACACTTTTAACAGTCAAAGCCCTGCCACTGAAGTCTGGTTAGCAGGCTTCAGTGCACTCTCACTGGGGGTCTGGGTTGACTCCGCCCTACCTTACCATGCGGAGACAAAGTCAGTTGTCAGAAGAGCGCGGACCGGAGGTCGCAGTTTTCGAGCCCTTGCGCCCATAATCTGGAACGCCCTTCCAGCCAACATTAGCAGCATTTGAGATCATGGATCTCTTCGGAAAGCTATAAAGACACTTCTCTTTCCAAATTAATTTCTACCCTGTGATATTTCTGATTTCTGTTTGTCTTGGGATTAGTGCTGGGAGGCAATGTTGCTGGGGCAACCATGTGCTCTACAAAACTCATAACATAACATAACTCTCAGAGTTGAAAAAACTGCAGCATCAGTCCAAACTTTGGGTGTGATCATGCAAAAAAAGGCATTTACTTACAACGTTTAAAAGTTGTACATAGTGAAGTCCAATGGTGTTTATCCTCCTTGTCATCCCCATAATTTGATGGAATTCCTTAAAGAAATAGCTCAAAGAAAGACAGGGAAATTAACCCATTCATTCAAATCTTAATTGAAAGTTCCTCAATGCACAGTTTAGTTTTGAAATGCTACCTGCAACTTTAAGAACCATTTTTGTTGGGGCCTAATTTATAACATCCTGTTTCTTATGTGCAAAATGTTTACTGTTGGGGTGTGTTACTCGTTGTGTTTCTGGTTAAAAATGTATGCACCCTGTCCAAGGATGGACCACAATCCTAGTCAGGGTGACTCAGACACACACTTTAAATGAATATGTGCTCACACTCTGGTAGCTTGGCACAAAGCAGTCAGGCTTAACTTAAGAGACAATGCAGTATTTATTTGTGCAATCCTACTAGAGTAAAACAGTGAAAAAATCACAAAAAAGCCTCCACACATATTTAGAAACATACATTATGATTCTATAAATAAAATAAAAGCAGTACAACAAAAATCCAATATGTAGAAATTGGGACATGAATTAAAAAAAATTAAATACAGCTTAGAGGCGAATAGCATTTAAAGGGGTTATCAGGTCACGCTGGACCGTGACAATGTCAAGAGTTCAGGCCAGCCGTGATGTAGGGCAAGCCAGGCTGTAGGACCCATGCAGGGCCCGTTGAGCAAAGGTATCCATGATGCAGGATATGTTGATTGATGGACCAATGTCAGTCCCACAGTTGAAAAGATGCATTGATTTTCTTCACACGTTGATGGTGATACATCAGATTCTGAAGACGAGTGTTGGTTCAACGATGTCTTGATTCCATAGATGATGTGTCGGGTTTCTCCATGCTTGTCAGTGGGATGAGTCAATTGTCCTTCAGTGGTGGCAGCACTGCTACAGTGGTGGTTCTGGTGATGCTACTCAGACCCCAAGTGCGATACATCAATTCTGCTTGTCACAGCAGATGATTCGGCAATTCACTGGAGCAAACATCTGGATTCACTTTCTATGATCCAGACACAGGAGCAGGGTTAAAAAGATTTTATTTTCCTGAGTCTTTGAAGAACCGGAGGCTAGTCACCTAGCCTGTGGAGACACTCAGGGACAGGAAGATAGAGAAAGCAGGCAGCAGAGAGCACAGCAAGGCAACAGTCTTCCAGATCAGCAGGCAAGCAAGCAGTAATCCTCATCATAGCATTTCTTCTTCTTGTCAAGTGGTTTCAGTCCAGAAGTGCACAGAGTTGGTATGGTCAGATGTCAAGTAGTTATACCCAGTTGTGCCTTTGAACTGGGGGTGACTTCAAAGAAGGGACATTGACATGCACCCAGGTCCATTCATCCTGCCCTGGCTCCGGACTCACTACAGGCAGTTATGCAATTCTTTCTGTGTGGTCAGAGGGCAGCCACATCAGCTGTAAGTGTAATGCTGTGCCCAGTCCCTCCTTCCTCCCAGGAAGAGCATGAAGTCACACCCAGCTCTTCCTTTATGTGGGGCTTTTTTCGGGTAATACATCAAATTTACTACACACCCAGTCCAGCCAGTGATCAGACACTGGCAGTAGACACAAAAGCGCTAAGATCATAAAAAAATGTACAATTTTCTAAAAGCAGAATGTTCTGAAGGGTAACTATAGATCCACCTTTACCATTAAAGAGGATTTGTCATCATCTTTCCGGAGGTACTAAACATGGTATCCCAGCCTTCTCTCAATTAGGAATTAAGTGTAATAAGGAATTCCCAATATTAACCTATGAGAGGGGTGGGCCTCTCAGTAGTGAGAAACGAGTTTGGGAGTTTTTCACTACCAGTACATGCAAAACTTAAAAGTACATGTCCTGCCTTATAATTACCTAGCTCCCTGTACTATAGGCAACCTAGGGCCCATCTTAGAGGTGACTTATATGTAATAAAAGGGGCAAATGATTCTAAACGGAAAGTCAACATGGCAGTATACACTGCACACACAAGCTCTGCAGTGGCCCACTACTAGCATTTAATTTACATGCTCTGCACACATACAGTGCACTGTGCTAGGAACTTAAAGGTACATTACAAGTGCCATTTGAGAGATACACCAATAACACCATGTTTTAGAGGAGAAGCACATGTACTTTAGAACTAGTTGTCAGCGGTAAAGTGCTCAGAGCCCTAAGGCCACAATAAGAATCAGCAAAAAGTGGAGGCAAGTAGGCAAAATTCTGGGATAAGACCACCCTAAGGATGCCAGGTCTAAGAGGGCTATCCTCACTGTCCTTCAAACTGTGGCATGTCGCCATACGTTTCATCTACTGTCCTGAAAATATTGAGGCTCCCTGCCTCATTTGTTTGCTTCTGAAGATCAATGAAATAAAACAATGTTCACACCTCCTCAGTAAAAAGCATCCGCCATGGAAGCTACTCATTCAAAACTATTGTATGTCCTTTAATAAGTGTTTTAAGCAAATGGTTAGATAATATTATATTGGTGAATGCAAGGTTCCAAATGTGAAATTGGTTTCGGACCCTAAAAGCTGTTGGCCAATGATACTTTGTATGAATGCATGCATGCATGTATTTTATTTAGCACAACTCTAGCTACAAAGCAAAAAAGTGGAGTGAGAAATGTATTAAAAATAGGTAGGGACATCGAATGTCTGAGGGAGTACAGTGGTAGGGGAGTGGGTGTGATAAATCGAATCCAAAGGGACATGGGGGGAGCTTGAAAAGACATTGTGGAAAAAGGACAGGAGACGGAAGTGAGTGCTTCTGAGAAAGTGCAGCATCTAAAAGGTCCAACCTGCCACTATACATCCCCATAATATAGTGTGAAAACAACCAATCCGTCAACGCCCCTTGTAAAATCGCTTTTACATTATATTGAGTTTTATATGTAACCCTGGTCCAATGCGCTTCAATTGTGCAATTTGATAACAAATTTGATAGAAGTGTATTGAGTGAAATCCCATTCAATTATTTAAACTCATATTTTTACAATGTCAATGATCCTGGTGTGCTTTATTAGGCACGTGGTGGCATTAACATTTCTAATAGGCAGTTGGGAGGAGGCATTGCATCACATTTTTCTCTCAATCATATCAATATTTCCAATATTGCTGGTCTAAATAAAACACAATACTTTTGCTGCGAATGGTCACAAAAAATCCTTGACCAGTATTTCTTAACAACCTTAAAAAATGTGTTTTTATTGAGCATTCCCCACACACAATACGCTTAGTTGTCCAGTCAAATCGATTTGTAAACAATATAATTCTTAAGCTGCATATAAAAAAATCTAGGGTGCTCAGCAACAGCACACCAGAAAATGCCAGAAACTCCTGGAACATAATGAGTCTGGGATACAAGCCCAACTGGTATTGAATGGAATACTGCGTGAGTCATATCATATTACTCATATTACTGATTGCAGATAATGAGGATTCTTAGCATTTGAATGTTCCATCCATGGGTAACCCCAGCGACCTCTTCAGCGACCTCTTGAAATATATTATCTAGGATTTAGTCAATGGGCTGTGACTAAAGTGATATTAACTCGCCGTTGCGCAGAGGGCGTGGATGGTAGAGCAAAGGCACTTCTGCAGACACAGTGAGCGGTCTAGTGGCTGCAGCCCTGCACAGGATATAGGGCACGGTGGAGACCACCGCGCACGGTGAGTAGGTGGTGGCCGAGCCCTTGAGCCGCCAGTGTGGTTACTCGCTGTTGGTGCGAGTAGCACCTGCGCTAGTTGTACTTTAAAAAATATTTTAATTATTTGCGCTTAATCCTACTGGAGGCTGGTTGCTGGACAGCCAGTGGGGGTGATTTAGGCACGTACCGGGAGCCTTGCTCATTTGTCCTTCCTTCCCACCCTGGTCCGACGCGGCGACAAGCGCCGTTGTGTGGAGGGCATGGAAGGGAGAGCAAAGGCACTTCTGGAGACACGGTGAGCGGACTAGTGGCTGCAGCCCTGCACAGGATAAAGGGCACATGGGAGAGCGGCCGCGCACCAAAGGCGCGCCAAAGGCAAGCCCGTCTGTGCCTGTCTGCGGCCGAACGGGGACAGGGGCCAGGACCCCTGCTCTAAAGGAGAGTAGTCTAAAGTATGATAGGACGGACCTAATGGCCTTATGCCCCCACATGGACAGGATGTGTAGCCACAGTATGGTGGCTAATCAATACAGTGGCTGCTTGCACTGTTCATTTAGCTGAATATCAGACTACACTAGGAAGCCCGAAGAATTTACTCTGTGCGGGGGTCTATTGAACTGCAGATCTCTCTGCAAGCATAAAATTGAAATCTCTGATTTGCTGGTGGACAGGAAGTTGGACTTCCTGTTTCTCACTGAGACATGGTTGGATGCCAACTCCGACCCAGAGATTATCGAGGCTCTCGAGCAGTAGGAAGAGGAGGTGGGATCGCGTGATTCTCAGATCTTCCCTGGAATGCTTCATTGAACCAGTCAGTATATCCGATAGTGAGGCTGGGTCTTTTTCATTAAAATTAAGCCCTAACCTGACGGTGAAAGGGCTTTTGATTTATAGGCCCCCCGGGTCCCTCCACACGCTTTCTGCTGAATCAATCAGAGAGCATTCCCCACTTAGCCTTAAGACATGACAAGCTCTTGTTTCTGGGGACCCTGAATTTTTATTTAGAAGACCCCTTGAATAAGAAAGCACTAAACTTTCATCATGACCTACAGTCATTTCATCTTGATTTAAAATCACTCGCCTCCACCCACCAGCACGGGCACCTACTTGATACGATGTTTGCCAACAGGGAGGGTGTTGAACTCTCTACGCCTCTCCCTGTCCCTTGGCCGGATCATTTTTTGGTGCCACTGGTGATTAGGATACTAGAGAGTGAAAATCAGAAGGCAGTGTATGGGACCCACTCATCTAGGAAATGGAAAACCTTTGTTCAGGAGGACTTTAATAGAGAGCTGACAGTAGGCGGCCCTCCGGTTGGATCCGACAGTGACACCGCCTATTTGAATTTGGAGAGACGCATAATAAAGACGCTCGATAAGGTGGCGCCGGTGCTCCTAAACAAAGATGGTGGAAGAGGACGTAAAACTGCTCGTAGGTTCACCCAACCGCTGCATTGCGCAAAAGCGGAATGTAAACGTCTGGAGAGGCTATGGAGAAAGGGTTTCCATAATCAGGACAGATTGTTGTATAGGATGCACCAGAGGAAATACCAAGGTCAGTTGAGACAGGCCAAGGCCACCTATTATAAGGATAAAATTGGAATGGCCGAGAACTCGACTAAGGAACTTTTTAAAATATACAGGGAAATCTCCTACTTGGCAGATACGGCTATGCCTAGGAGGGGCGATGCAGAGGAGTGCAATTGTATCTCCAGCTACTTCTCCAAGAAGGTAGAGGTGATATACTCTTCCTTCTCTGGGACTGTAGGGAGAGGGGTTGATTATGGAGAATCATTGATAGAGTCTAAGGTAGCGTTTATACTAAAACACTTCATCGTCCCCATCCCTGAGACTCATAAGAGTATTTTCCTTGGCGTCAAATCTGGCTCACCCAGAGATCCTGCCCCGGCTAAAGTGATGTCAGAGAGCTTGGATATTCTCGAACCGTTTATTAGACATGTGCTGGATATCTCGTTTGGCTTGCACACGCTGCCAGAAAACTGGAAACATGCAATCGTTCATTCAGTCAGGAAGAAGCCAAACGTAAGTCTATATAAACTGGACAGCATTAGGCCGATTTTGCTTCTGCCTTTCCTGGCAAAGGTGGCGGAGAAGGTGGCCAACCACCAACTTATGAAACATCTGGAAGATGCTGGCCTCCTTCACCCGTCGCAATCGGGCTTTCGGGCAGGTTATTCAACGGAAACTGCCCTGTTAAGGGCCACAGAAAACATCAGACAGATGCAGATGCGGGAAACACCATGGCTCTAATAATGTTGGATCTGAGTGCCGCCTTTGACACTGTAGCACATTACACCTTGCTGCAGTGTTTGAATAAAGGCGGTGTCTCGGGATCTGCACTAAAATGGCTAAAGTCCTTCCTGACCGGACGTAGCTTCCCGGTTAGACTGGGTGCGCAACACTCCAAAGGCATTGAATTGCAGCAGGGGATGCCTCAGGGCTCGGCCCTGAGTCCCACCCTGTTTAACTTATATATGTCGCCGCTGGCGGAGATAGTGCAGGGCTTTGGAGTTGGGGTGGTCTCCTATGCGGATGACACCCAGCTGCTGATCTCCCTATCCCAGGCTCCGGAGATTGCTGCATCCAATTTCAGAGCGTGCATGCAGGAGCTCGCCTCCTGGATGGATAAGAACTGCATTAAACTGAATGGCAGCAAAACTGAAGTGCTGGTGGTGGGAGGCAGTACCTCGAGCTGGTCAACTGAATGGTGGCCTCCGAGTTTGGGTCCTACCGCTGAACCGTGCACCGAGGCGAAAAATCTGGGGGTTTGGGTTGACCCGGCACTTTCCTATGAAGGACACATAAGAAGGGTAGTGGGAAAGTATTTTGGTGTTTTGAAAAAGCTGGGCAAAACTCTGGATCTTCTCCCGGTAGGGGCAAGAAAGACCATGGTACATGCGCTCATAACGTCACACCTCGACTATGCCAACATATTGTATCTTGGGGCCACGGATAAGAGAATTGATCGACTACAGGTCATGCAGAATGCCGCGGCGCGGCTGGTCCTTAATCAGCCTAGGAAGGCGGCTTCAAAAAAAGCCCTTAACGCATTGCACTGGTTGCCAGTGAAGGATAGCGTCATGTTCAAGACACTATGTGCTTGTCATTGAATTCTTAACAATGCTAGCCCATCTTATCTAAGTGACTTGATCACCAGATATGTGCCTAGGAGGCCGTTGAGGTCTACTGGCACCGGGCTACTAGTTATTCCTAAGGTAAAGAAGGCCAGGATGGGGGGGGCGTTCCTTTAGAGTCCGAGCCGCCCAGCACTTGAATAAGCTCCTGCAAAGTCTTAGGCTAGTAAACTCCGAGATCAAGTTCAGAAAGATGCTCAAAACTTATCTTTTCTCAGGGAGCATGTAGTGACCTCTAGCTAAGACGCTCGGTTCCCTCTTCTCACCTCAGCGCGGGGACACGCCGAGATGGCGTAACAATGCACTTTATAAATGTCTTTATTATTATTATTATTATTAATATGCCTGTTCTTTTACTTAGTTTTTCCTGCAGCCTTTGGGTCAAAAGGGATTGCTCTGGGTACCCGAATCAGAGGGGCCGTGATCATGTCCCAAATACAACTGCATAAATTTCGAATTCAGATAGCGAGGTCTGCTGTTTGTTCATTTCTTAATTTGAGGACGAATAAGTAGGCCAAGAAGCACATTAGCTATGGCATTTAAAGACGCCGTTAAAGCACCTGTGGAACAGGAAGTAGCTATCCACCATATCCGAATCACCCTGACTAGTCGCAATGTGAAGTCACTTGAAAAAGTGTGTGCAGATCTCATTAGAGGTGCGAAGGAGAAAAACCTGAAAGTGAAGGGGCCAGTTCGCAGGCCTACAAAGACTCTGCGAATTACTACTCGAAAAACACTTTGTGGTGAAGGTTCAAAGACTTGGGATTGTTTCCAGATGCGTATTTACAAGCACTTGATTGACCTCCACAGCCCTTCTGAAATTGTGAAGCAAATTACATCCATCAGTATAGAGCCTGGGGTAGAAGTGGAAGTTACCATTGCTGATGCATAATTTAATCTTTTAATAAAAGATTATTTTTGTGAACTGCATACCACTGCCTACCACCCAACTGAGAAATTATAACCCTAATCTTAAGTAAAGGGATACTGAGGCAGACTGATGGGAAATACTGGAAAGTGGGCATTGTCTCTTGTTCATGGAAGGCCATGTACTGGAATCATGTACACAGGTGTGGTAACGAGTGGGTAGAAGGTACTGCCAATGGGAGCATCTAGATCAAAAAAATCAGGCAGACAGATTTTAGTGGAGATATTAGGGAGCTCTTCAATGACTTCAGCATATTTAACTTCATATTGAGAGACCCTCCTAATAAATGAAGACCTGGCTAGGTGGCTGCTGATCCCTCTACTTCTGACACAGGTTCTCTTCCTGGTGTTATCACCCCCAAAAAATGAACTTGCTGGATTCCTCCAAATCATGGAAAAGCTCTTCTTTGCAGGACAGTCCAGAAGCTAATACATGAGGCACAGCAGCAGAGTTTCATTGGTACACCAGATGTGGCTCTGTGCATAGAGGAAACATCAAGAAAGTCAATCAGATGTAATCAACCATCAATCTTCCCATCGTCGAGGAGTATACTTTGGGTGTGTCCCTCATCCAGGTGAACTGGGTTTTCTGCTGGAGGAGCACATTCTAAACATTAAACTCCTACACCCTGTTCACAGGTGTCAAGTCTGTGGGCTAATATGTATAGAGCAGCAAGAAAATGAAATACATCAGCCCTTAAGTTTCCTTGTAATGCTGGTCATTTCAGGCCCAATAAACAAAACAGTTTTTGCAATTGCAAACCCTGCTATTCAGGCCATGTATGAACTAACCCCCTTTTGCAAGTCAGAAAAGTCTATCCAACTTAAATAAAAGGTCTGTGACACTTTCTAAATCACACACAGGATGGGCATGAAAGGGGTGTCACCGCCTTATTGTGAATCACAAACCATTGATCAGTTACCACTCCCTGAGTTGTGGTGATTCTTAAATGGTAATCTGTCCCTGTAAGGCAGCTTGAACTTTGAACAATTTATCAGATGGCCTCCGTGGGAACAGAGAGCGATCACAGCAAGCTCTCCCCAATATTTTCACTGCAAGCCAGCATTTGTAAAAGCCACCACTGTCCCTTGAGAGAACACTGGCTGCTTTTTGAAAAATGCTGATACTTAGGCAATGTAAACAAATGGATACAATTCTGTTGTCTCTGGTAGGCCTTCACGCCTGGGATCTCAGCCATTCAGAGAGGATTGCAGATTTCACTGAACCAGGATTTGTGATAAAATTTTGGTTACACCTGACACGCATTACTCCAGGGTATCTGCAAGTTGACCATTAGTCCCGAAGTCATAAATATGGGATGGTAAAAAAATGGATATTTGCCATGAGGGGTAGCAATATCACTGTTGTGAACACAGGCGAAGTTCCACGGGCCTCATTTATGAAAGCGTTGCGTCAGTTTTGCGCCGCCGGTGTGTCACTTTTTGTGACGCATCAGCGGTGTAAAAAATGCGCCTCGTTGCGCCATATTTAAAAAGTGACGCATCTAGGTAGATGCGTCACTTTTTAAACCCCTGCGCCACATTATAGCTGCGTCAGGTATAATGTATGTAGGGGGCGTTCCCCCGCAAAAAGCCTCGTAATAGTGACGCAGTGAAATCTATGAGATTTCACTGCGTCACTTTTAGGACGCTGTTGCGTCAAAATCTTGTGCCTGCCTCACAGCAGGCGTAAGACTGACGCAAGCCCTTTCACATGGGGCTTTCCCCATGTGAAAGGACGCATTGCTGGAGTTGCGTCACTTTTATGACACACTCCAGCAATGCGTCACTTTTGCGCTTACAGATACGTCAGAAATACTGACGTATCTGTAACTCCTTGCGACATGATGCGTCATACATTAAATATGACGCATCAGGAATGTCGTAAGGAGTGCGCAGTGAAAAGTGACGCATCGCTGTTTTCACGCAGCGATGCGTCACTTTTCATAAATGAGGCCCCACGTTTATGGATAATGAGAAGCATAAAAGACAAGCAATAAATACTTTGTCGGAGAAAGCAGAAGGTTAATCATTCATATTCATATCAGGTTAATCATTCGTAGGAGGCATTATGAACTGTTTCTATTCAGATGTTTGATATTGCAATACCAATCAATGGATATAGAGCCTTACTGCAGAAGTCTCCGTTTTCAAATTAAAGGGGGCACTCGTGTTGTGGTGTGCATGAAATATTATTCTGCCTTTATTAGTTCATTCTTTTGAAATCATCGCTTATGAGCGGGAGATGAATAGTGCTTGAATTGCAGTTGTGTGTAAAGTGGCGACTCCGAGAATTATAAATGAGTACAGAAGGACCTATTGTGCATTAGATTTCCAGCTTTCCGCGGCATAACAAATATAGTTTCTTATAAAGCTAAAAAAACCTTGATTGACCTTCAAAAGATTTGAGTAGCTCTTGAAGAAGTGTTTGCGTTTCTGCACAATTACCTTAATGAATCAAATGTAGCTTTCTTGTCTCTAGGGTCATGGCAGCTCACCTTACTAAGTGATTTTTCTTCAGTTTTACTCGCAGTGCCTTGACCAATCAAGACCCGTGGAACGAAATGATGACACAATATAACGAATTAGGTAATTGAGAAAAGCAACTTTTAGTTGTATTTAGAGGAAGGAGGCTTGTTTCACAGATGTGCAAGTGAGCCATGTGGAGTGTGAACCTACAGTAAGAAATGCTAAATTACTGTACCGACCTTGAAGATATTGAACAAACGAATGCTCAGTTGTTTAACAATCATTCAAGAAGTGTAAATTTAGTTCGAAACAAGCGGCAGAAATGCTGTAACAGAATTGTGACTCAACAACGCTCTTTGTTATCCTAAAATATGTGTTACAAAATATTTGAAATACGATATAATTTAATTTTATATAGTGGTCCAGGAGAACCGGACTTCATTCCAAAATGAGTCCAGGCAATCATCTTCAAACAAAGCTCAACGCTGCAGCACGTCACAACTAAAATAGGGCCAGGGGGTCGCTCATGGTTGGCCATGTTAGCCCACTCAGCTCAGGAAGCTGCACCATATCCGGCAGCCCAACTGTGGCCCTATCATGATGCTGTTTTCTGTGCTGTACCAGTGCAGAACAAATCTGTACGCTTCTTATTTGGCGTCTTGAGCACACACCTATCTCTGAGTTAATTAAGATTTTGCAGACAGATCTCGGAATCCCAGTAGCAGTGATTGCCTCTTTGTGTTTCCGAAATGCTATGCCAGGAAACATGCATTAACTCAGATATGTTTTGAGTTAATTTAAGTATGCAAGACGCCAAGAAGAAGTACACATATTCAATCAATCAATCAATCAATCAAACAGATTTATATACCGCGTTACCCACCTGCTAGGGTCTCAAGGCGCTGGGGGGGGGGGTGGGGGGGGAGGGGTCTGTTACTACTCGAAAAGCCAGGTCTTGAGTTGCTTCCTGAAGGAGAGATGGTCCTGGGTCAGCCGTAGGTGGATGGGGAGGGAGTTCCATGTCTTGGCCGCCAGGTAGGAGAAGGATCTTTCTCTGGCGGTGGCTCTGCGCATGTGTGGTAGGGTGGAGAGGGCAAGGCTGGTCGATCGCAGCTGGCGGATGGGAGTGTAGAAGGTGAGGCAGTTGTAGAGGAACTTGGGGCCCAGGTCGTGGAGAGCTTTGTGTGCGTAGGTAAGGAGTCTGAACGCGATCCTCTTGCTGACGGGGAGCCAGTGCAGGTCTCTCAGGTGGGGGGAGATGTGGTTGTGGTGGGGGATGTCGAGCTGAGGTGTTCTGTATGTGCTGGAGTCTTTTCAGTAGTTTGGCAGTGATTCCTGCGTAGAGGTTGTTCCCGTAGTCCAGTCGACTGGTGACTAGTGCCTGGGTGACCGTCTTCCTAGTTTCGGTGGGGATCCATAGAAAGACCTTCCGGAGCATGCGCAGGGTGTTGAAACAGGATGACGAGACGGCGTTGACTTGTTTGGTCATCGAGAGGGAGGAGTGCAGGATGAAGCCCAGGTTTCGTGCGTGGTACGCTGGCTTGGGGGTGGTTCCCAGGGTAGGGGGCCACCAGGAGTCGTCCCAGGCGGAGGGGGATGATCCCAGGATGAGGACTTCCGCCTTGCCTGAGTTTAGTTTCAGGCGGCTGTTCTTCATCCACTCGGCGACATCTTTCATTCCTTCGTGTAGGCTGGCTCTGGCGTTGGCGGGGTCATTGGTGAGGGAGAGGATCAGCTGGGTGTCGTCAGCTTAGGAGATGATGGTAAGGTTGTGTTGGCGTGCGACGGTTGCGAGGGGGCTCATGTAGACATTGAAGAGGGTGGGACTGAGCGATGATCCTTGGGGTATGCCGCAAATGACTTCGGTGGCCGCGCATCGGAACGGGGGGAGGCGGACTCTCTGGGTTCTTCCGGTGAGGAAGGAGATGATCCGGTCCAGTGCCTTCTCCCTGATGTTGCTGAGGTGCTGTATTAGTGTGCGGTGGCAAACTGTGTCGAACGCTGCGGAGAGGTCCAGGAGGATGAGGGCAGCTGTTTCCCAGTTGTCGAGCAGGGATCTGATGTCGTAGGTGGCTGCGATGAGGGCGGTCTCGGTGCTGTGGTTGGCTCGGAAACCGGACTGTGAGGGGTCAAGGGATCTGTTCGTCTCGAGGAAGGCGGCGAGCTCTTTGTTGACGGTCTTCTCGATGACTTTGGCAGGAAAAGGGAGGAGCGAGATGTGGCGGAATTTCTTGAGGTCGGTGGGGTCTGCTGTTGGTTTCTTCAGGAGGGCGCTGAGCTCGGCATGCTTCCAGTTCTCCGAGAAGATGGCGGTGGTGAAGGAGATGTTGATGATGTCTCGGAGTTGGGGTGTGATGATGGATATTGCATATTGTTATTACTTATGCTCAAACGACTGCGTAGGGAGTGACAGGCAGTTGGGGAAGGACTGGAACTGGTGGAGGAAGGTCCATTGTTATCTGGCTTTTTCGGCACGAATCTACAATAAAATCTCTTCTTCATCTTGCCTGCAAGGCAACTTCTTCATGTTTGGCGACGAGGACAGGAATTTGCAAACCAGCTGTTTTGTGGAAAACCGTTTCTAAATTCTTTGATAATGGATACAAAATGGTTCACGGAGGAGTAAGAGATGTGTTGTTAAGGTTGGGAGCAAAAAAGGTGAGCATAAGAACAAAGGGGTATATTTATGAGAGATTCGCATCACTTTTGAACCGCTCTCATAATGATTTATGAAGCCACCATAGCCATCCAGAAGGCATTGCACGCGCATTGAGGTGGGGTTTCCCTCGAAACACTAATAGAGTCTGATGCTGCACAAGATTTGCAAAGTGATGTAAACCTGGGGAATCATCATCAAATTTGTATGCCTCCTTAGGTGAGGTGTTTTGAAGAGAAATATGTTAGTTTCTACTTGTTTATTCATCTTTCCATGTGTGCTGCATTGTGCAGCAAACACACAGAGAAAAGTGCCTCATTGGATTGTGTTTGTGCAGAAAGGTGCTCTTTCCTGCACAAAAACAATCCTGCCTGTAACAGAGCCACCTTGCACCACAGTGCAAAGGTGCCTACGTTGGCACTAGACTGCCAAAATGGTGCCAACGCAGGCAGAAAGGACAGGAATGCATCATATTGCTTAAATATGGTGCATTCTTGACTTTTCACTTTGATGTATGGTAGCGCATTGAGATTCCTTACTGCCTGCCCTACAACAAAATGCCATAAATGAGGCCCTAATTGAGCAAATATTCTGTCAGCGAGAGTCCTAATTCCAATTATATATGATGTCAAAGATCTATAATCAATTCTGAGGATTTTACAAATAAGCTGAATAGCCTGTTGGATGTGAAAAATTGAATAGTTAGTTGTTTTCAGAGTGAAATGAGTTCTAGGAATGTAATGGAGTTGAGTCTTCCATCTAGAGACCACAGATATCAGAGTTTAAATGAGGATGACAGTAATAATTACAATATTTCAAAGGTTATTTCTACCAATGATGTTATCGGAGAAGAAAGAAACAAAAGTAAATGACCAAGCAGAGACACTGTTCAAGGGACTGATGTGGAGAAGAGCAACAGAATGGCAAAAACACCCAAATTAGGTGCTTATTTTTGAGTGCTACTTTTGCATCACATAAAATGGTACATGCATGATACAGGACTCTGCACCAATAAGTTCAGCGTTGGGATGCTCACGGGTTACTACGCGCTCTACAAAAACCTTAAATAAATAAATAAATAAATAAGACAAAAAGTAACATGTCTATTAGGATTGTTTTTGTGCAGGAAAGTGTCCCTTCCTGCACAAATTCAGTTCTGCCTGCAACTCAGACACCCATGGTACAAGGCGCCTTGCTGAGCTTCCCTATGCCAAATTGCCATAAATGAGTCTCTATGCTTGTCTTTGAAACACTCTTACTAGCAGCAGAGTTGTTTATACTGAGATATCTTCCTGCACTGACTTGAAACCTTCAAATATTCTAATATTTAGGGGGTGTGGCTAAGAGGTCCGACATGGTGGATGTGCCTTAGCCGAGCTCCGTGGGCCAGCTTAAAATCCTTCAGTTATACTGTACATCAGCCTATATATTATACCCCCAACCTCCTGTCTCTGTACCAGATAACCTGCAGAGTAGCTGGGTGTGTCGCACCAGAACCAACTGCAGCTGGTGAGTTGGTGACCGGGTCTGTGCCACGCGGCTGACCATTACTGCAACACGCCTGCCCAAGATGGTGCTGAACCGGGGGCCCGCTCGTTTGAGCTCAGCTGCTAAATATGCAGAACTAAGTGAGCCGAGTGGTGTTCTCTGACGCCACTGGCGGACCCTGGTACGGTGGCCTCCCGCCAAACAACATCCACGGTGTCCCCTGATCCTGGGATCGACGTGGCTCGGTGTGGGCTCTACGGACCCTACCGGACTGGCGGCCAGCTTGTGGGCCGGCCTAGTGATCTGGAGCCCACAGTAGTGATGCCATATCATTGAGACCCCACAGGCACCGCCGCTGGTTCCTCTTGGTTTAGATACCGTCGCACCCTGGCGGCTTTGTTGTTGGCCTACAAGGCACATGGCAAATCCTGTGCCATGCATCAGGACACAGAGCACCGTGGATGCGAACCAGATGGCGGTGGCCACCAGTGCGAGGATTCGGCAGGGAGAGGTCAGGAGTAATGGCCTTGACCCCCAAGGCCTCCTCATGTGATGAGGCACTGCAGCGGTGAGTGAAGTACGCTCCCCATGTAAATCCGGTGTGATTGGGGTGTGGTGGAGGCCTGCCTGGACCTGTGACTGTTAACTTGGGCCCTCTACTGTCCTGTGTGCCCTTTTTTAAAAAAAAGACATTGCTGTGTGTGCAGTGGGGTGATGCAGACATTGTTACCCACAAGATTCGGTGCTGTGGCCTTGATGTACTGTTGCCTCCTGGGATTTGCCTACTGACTTATATTGAGAGCGAGAAGATTGTGCTGCGCTCTGTTGCACCCTACTACCCCAGGCTTTGGCTGAGGTACACGGATGATTGCCGTGCCGACCCAGCGGTGACCTCTGGATATTGTGATTCCGTGATGTTAGGTGAATTGGGGACACCCAATAGGGGGGCACAAGGGTACCTACAGACGGAAGCGGCAGGGCTAGGCTCAGTGCTACCTGTGTGTGGGTTGCCTTAGCGCCTCTCTTCCCGCCGATTTGGGCAACAACAGAGGCTTGGACTTCCTCCTTCCTGAAAGCCGCTAGAGCTGTGAATTCAGACAAATACACCTGGTGGCGCCATATCCCTCTTCATTGGGTCATTGCACGATCACCACCTTTGGAAATGACTCTGGGCAAACTACAGAAACAGAGCATCATAGACCGATATATGGGGCCTGGGGCACCAGTGCCAGAGTCATCAAGTCAAAGTCCTGATGGCCCACAAAGTGGAGAGCAAGTTGGATCTCTCAGATGGCCTTGTCGGAGGACCTGGCGGTCACATCCTAATTTGACCGGAGGGAACTCCGCAGTCCATGCGGAGGTTCCCTCCTCCTCTATGGTCGCGGACGGACTCAAGTCCATCTGCGATCATAATGAGCATGTTACTGAATGTGGAGGCCAAATTATTGGCCAAAGCTTTGGCCAATTGTATCCTCCCCTATATGTTGGAACTGGTTCACCCAGATCAGGCCGGATTTATGCCCCATCGGGCAACCCGTCACAATATTCGATGGGCACATAATGCGGTAGCGGCAATCAACCACCTGGGGGGCCCTGTGGCTTTATTATTGGCTGACATAGAGAGAGCATTTGACTCGCTGGGATGGATCTACTTATTTGCTGAAATATCTTGGGGTATACATCTCAGATACTCATTCGGTGTTGTGGAATAAGAACATTGCCACCACACAGACAGAGATGGAGTATTGGGCTCGTATGCCTCTTTCCATACTGGGTAGGTCAGCAATATTCAAAATGGTGTCTCTCCCTCGCCTTCTCTACCAACTGCACAACCACCCTTTTCAGATAGCTATCTCCTGGTGCCGCCAGCTCAACTCCAGGTTGAGCCACTTTCTGTGGCAGGACCAGGCAGCTAGAGTACCACTTAAAATGTGCTTTCAATCAACGTATTGTGGAGGTATAGTGACCCCTGATATTCAATCATATCATGCAGCATCCCACCTCTTGCTTTTGAATAACTGGTGGTATGGGATTAGCAATGATCTGCCCTCTTGGGTAGAGAGATGGCTTATGGGAGATGTATTGCCACACAAACTACTATACACGCTACATGTGTGGTTTTCGGAGTGTGGAAGGAATCAATGCGCAAAATGGGGTGGTGAAGACAATTGACAAGAGAGACCCCCCTTTGGCAGAGCAGCCTTATGCTGCACTTGTGCGTATTATTAGGGTTTAAACAATGGGACACTATAGGCATCTCCATGCTGGGAAATATCATGCATGGCACCATGATAAGATACTTTCAGGAGCTCCGACATGAATATGCCATGCCACTTACACAATTCTATAAATACTTGCAGCTGAGGCATGCCCTATCCTCATATATTAAACACTTAGAAACTCTTCCAGAGTTTAACCCTATTGAAGGAAAGGTCTTTATGGGAGAGTTAGGAGATCATAAAACTGCAAAGATCTACCAAACACTAGTGACAAACCACTCCATTTGACTTCGTGAGAAATGGCAGACAGACTTGGGTCCCTAGATAGTGATGATTAGACAGAGGCCCTGAAGTCCCCGAAATGTGCCGCAATTGCATCTCGTCTCAGACTTATCCAATTTAAGTATTTACCTTGTGCCTATTTTACCAGATACCGACTTTGGAGGGCAGGGCTGATAGATTCCCTTATGTCTTCCCCCACACCACTTCTTCACTGACGTTGCGTAAAAAGTGCCATTAAGATGCATTCCGGCATGAATTCCAGAAGGCAGAATGACATTTCCAACCCGCTACTTGATGTCACAATTTTGTCTTTTGTACAGGAGTAAATAAATGGTGTTTGATATCCCTCTTTCATTAACCCCAGTTCACCAACCGACCACCGAGTTGGACTTGCAAGGATTAAACCTGTCCGGAATACACATGTTTTTGTAAATATTTACACACAGCATGTAATAGAATTCGTGACTCAGTCAGTCAGTCAGTCAATTTTCTTTATTCGATTATTTAAAATCATAAAAGAGCAAGCATTGTTACATAACATGGTTACACTACAATTTCATTGAAGCACAAAACAATTAACAAATCTAAAACATTCAATCAATATTATAAAAACAGATAGGCTGCGTATGCAACATACATAAATATCTAAAAAAGCTAAAAAGAAGGGTTTATTGAGCACAATTCATTTAGGAAAATGGAGAAGAGAGGAAATTCATTTGTCAAGGATAAAGTGCCTGTGCCTTGTGCGGTGCTTATTTAGACGTGCACCTGCAACCAAAAAACTAGCCACTGAGAAAGCTACTTGTACATTGGGGAGGAGCTGCAAGAACAACAGGGCTGGTTTAACCTGGATGAAGCCCTGGTGACGTAAAATAGGGAGCAGATAACTTTTCCTAAACTCGGTGTAATGTCCGCAGAACATAATAAAGTGCATCGTGTCCTGTATCGAGAAGTGATCACAGTCGCATGGATCGGCATCCTCAGGTCACGACCAAGATTTGAAGTTACCCAGTACAAAATGAATTAAGTCAAAGCGGAATCTCGTTAAGAGAAAGCGATGATAGGAATTTGTAGTAAAAAGGAGATAAGGTTCCATTCCTGGAGCTAAGGAGAGCATACAATGTTTCCTCACCATAATCTTTTTTAGCTCTACTTCTTCCCTTTCCATGGCATATAAATTTGTCAGGGTGTTTTTGACTGATTTAATATCGCCATAAGTTATCACCTCTGGAGAAGAGAAGAGCTCCGGACGGCCTGCCAAGGTAAGCTGCATTTTAACGTATCTTAACCAAGGAATGTAGAGGGCTCTATCCAGGGCTAAACAATCTTTTAAGATGGTATGATTTAAAGTAAGCTCCTGATTGAGCCATGTTTTTATCCATCCAATCACTGGGGCTAGTTTTAATAAATCTGAAATATAGCCCACACCTAACTCTGTATGTATTGCAAAGGTCGAAGTTGATTGGGGGACAGAGAGCAAGGATCTCAAAAATTTATTCTCTACAATCTGTATTTTAGCTGGGCTGGTATATCCCCAGATTACCGAGCCATACTGGGCAAGTGACAAACACTTGGAGTTATAAACTTTAATGATGCTTTCCATGGGGCGGGCACCCAGCTTTTTGGCAAAACCCAGCAGCCCTGCGGCCGCTCTAGCGACAGCGCTGCTTTTGACCAGAAGCTGAGGGCCCCAAGTGCCCCTGTCGTCGAAAGTGACTCCTAAATATGGAAAGGAGGAAACTCTCTTAACCTCCTTTCCTGCACAGGAAAAAGTTAGTAACTTTCTTTTCCTTCCTGCGGGTCCAGCGATCATTACATGTGATTTGTCTGTATTAATTTTCATGTCCAAAGATGACATAAAAGCCCCGAAGGATGCAAGAAGTTTATTTAGCGCAACTCCGGAGCGTGCCAGAAGGACAGCGTCATCCGCGTACAGGAGTACAGGGATCTTTGTCTCCCCTGCACGCGGAATATCGCTGTGGGCTGTTATCATTACTGCCTCTAGGTCATTGATGTATAAAGTGAAGAGGAGGGGAGCAAGTATGCACCCTTGCCTGACCCCCCTCTCCGACTTAAAGTGACAAGTGCATCTTCCTTCCCGAGTAACTCTGACTGAGGTCATAAGGTCCTTGTGTAGCTCAGCCAGGTATTCGACCAAAGGGGGGTCGAGACCCATGGCCAAAAGGATCCTCCACAGCTTTGCCCTGTTGACCAGGTCAAAAGCTGATGACAGGTCCATAAAGGCCATGTATAAAGACCCCCCCCTGCCGACTACATACTTGTTTAAAATTAATTCTAAATTTAGGCACTGATCTAACGTTCCTCTTTTGGATCTAAAACCATATTGTGCATTAGATAAAATACCCTTACTTTCTAAAATAAGGGTCAGTCTTGATAATAGGACTCTGCCCATAATTTTTACACTCGGGTCAATAAGAGAAATTGGCCTATAACAAGCCGGATCTGTCCTATGACCCTTCTTAAAAATTGGCACTATGGTTGAGTTTGCCCAGCTAGAGGGGAAAATAAATTCTCGTGTAGCATTACAAACATTAGTTAAAATTTTTGATCTAAAATCAGGGGCACTCTTGAAAAAGTCTGCCGGGACCCCATCTGGACCTGGTGCCTTTTTACAGAGTGTATCGTTGATAGCTTTTTTCACCTCTTCCTGAGTAAAAGGAGAGATGGGATTTGGCGTTAGAGAAAGAGGAAGTACCCGTTCTATGATCGTGTCATTGTGACGATAAATATTACTAAAATGTGTCACCCATTGCTCATCTGGGATGGTACAATCCGCTCTTTGATGGTCTAACCCTACAAAGTACGGGTGATTTATTACTGCCCAAAATTTAGCACTATCTTTCTGTATCTCAGGCAGTAACAGGTTATTCCAATTTGTGACTCATTCTTGCACTGCATTACCATGATGCACAAAATTAATGTGTTATTTAAAAGTAAAATCTTTTAGTGTCAAAATCATAAAATAGCTGCACATCGGCATACAAACCATAAATTTATGCCAAAATGATGCATGTAAGAGTGTACCATTTTACTAATACATTTTTAATTTGCTTTCCGAACTACACTGGGAATTGATTTATAAAGGTAGCAAAGAAACTAATCCTGAGATATTCCGGCATTCAGACACAGAGCTAAATTAATGAAGCATAGAGATGTGTACATTTTCGGGGTTTCATAGCATTGCATGGAATGAAATAGAAACATATTGATGAAACAGAGTAATCTTTTTTTGGAAATGAGTCACGGGATGAAATAAGAAATGGAGATTTGATGTAATCCTTTTTGAAGCAAAAAGCTACAAAAGCATTTAAAAGATAGTGAACAATTGGAAAACACCTTCTCCAATTGTAGTTGTGCCTGGCCTGTTCTACTTATTTTTAATTAATTGGTATTTTGTTGATATCACAAAACAGGGATCACATGCTTTCATCATATTTGTGGCTTCCTATTGTTCTTGTTATTCATGGGATAAAGTAACCCGCTGTACATTTATAAGGCTATTGCATGTCACTGAGGAGTGCAGGGACCATATAGAGGAACAAGGCCAAATGCCAAGTTCTATAAGATCCTGAAACTCTGAGGTGACGCACTATTGTTATAATGCGCGTCAGGGGGACTTTATTCATGGCCACTACGGCCACACCATTATCCTCCTCACAAAATTCTTAAATTCTCGGTGAGTTGCTCCTTCATGTGCAATGGACAGAATGTTTGAAAACATGAAGAATTGTGAACATTTTATCATACCAAAAATCAGTTAGAAATCTGTTGCAAAAGATATTAGAATCAATTTAATACAAGTTATTTTTTTAAGAAAAGCTGTAGCTCTGAATATGTAGAAACCTGCAGCGAGAAAAATGTAAAAATAAACATTTTGTCAAAATATCTTCTTTCTGCTTCTCACTGTTCATCTAGAAAAGCAGAGCAGAAGATGGAAACTTATTTTGGGGGCGTTAGAGGGCGGGCTAGCAAGATGGCCACACATTAGTGAGTCTCCTGCAGTCTGGGATGCCAAAACAACAATCTGACAGATGCATCAATCAAAATAACTCCCGGTAAAATAGCGAATCGGTAAAACAGGCCGATACCGAACGCAAAACCAGAAAATGCAATGCATCTACCCCAAATCAGTAAAAAATAAAGAATTGCTAAAAAATCCCCTCGGTAAATTACTGAATCGCAATTCAGACAATTGGAAATAACGAACACTAAAGCTGACCTCGGAAATACCGAATCGCTGATACAGAATCCAATAGAATGCATGAAAAATCGAAAACACCGAAAATGCCCAAAATCGCAATTTAGCATGAGCAAAATAAGGGGAATCTCAAACTGGAGGTAAAGTTATTTGAAGGAATGAAGAAAAAAAAAACTCTTTTCCAGGTGCTGACAATCAGTAACCCTTTAAAAATGCCTCTGGAAACCCTGTAAGCCTACAAAAATGGCTGCCCCCTACGTGCTTGCTAGGAGGAGGAGGAAGCAGGCTCAGCGCAGGAGGATGATCCATGACAGAGTCTTCAGGGTGCGCATCACATTGCTGGGGCAGACAGAGGAACAGGTGTACGATAAGTACAGACTCAACCGTGCCATGATCATGCGCCTAATAGCAGATCTGGAACCAACACTGCAGCACCAGTCCCGTAGGACCAACGCCATACCAGCCCATGTCCAGGTCCTATGCAGCATGCACCTGCTAGCGTCTGGAAGCTTCCAAGGGGTAATAGCAGAGGCCGTAGACGTGTCGCAAAGTGCACTAACACGCTTCTTCCACTGGTTCCTAGAGGCCATGCTGACATTCATACATCGCCACTTCACCTTCCCCACAACCCCCCAGCAGCTGACCCGCACCAAACGGGAGTTCTACCAGGTGGCACAATTCCCCCATGTGATAGGGTGTGTTGACTGCACGCATGTCCCCATCTGTCCTCCCTCAGCTATCGAATACATCTTCCGCAACCGGAAGTCATATCATTCCATCAATGTGCAGGTCGTTTGCAATGCAAAGCACATCATAACGGACCTCGTAGCCCAATTCCTAGGGAGCACATACGACGCATATATCTTCCGTCATAGTGGCATCCACAGGCGCCTGATCAACGGTGATTTTGGAGAGGGACACCTACTAGGTACATATTGATGCATCATCGTTTACTCCATCCTCACATGTATCATTGCATTCATGCTCCTAACCATTCTCTCCCCATCCTGCAGGTGGCAGCGCTTACGCCTTGCGTGAGTATCTACTCACTCCCTACCTCAACCCAGCAACACCTCAAGAGCAGCGCTACAACAGAGCGCACATCAGCACAAGGAATGTGGTGAAGCGTACATTCGGCATCCTAAAGAGTCGCTTCCGAATACTGCACAAGACAGGAGGTGCCTTGCAGTACGACCCAGTGACCTTCTGCAGATCATAGCTGTCTGTGCCATCCTGCACAACATCGCTACCCGTAGGGGGATACCCATAGAGCTGGACGGAGAGGATGAACTACGTGCACAGCAACCCCCCCCAACACCAACAGGCACATGTGCCCAACACAGCAGAAGGGCAACGGAGGCGGACATATATCACACGGCATCATTTCTGAGACAGGTAAGAAAGAGCCTTGACCACATGATCTGGTTTGCAAGGGTTTAATGGACATGAACACCTTACTGGTGCAGAGAAATGTAACACAAACATGATGCAGCAGAAATAAATGCAACACTTAAATTGTCCGTTGTCAACACGGGTGCTGCATGTGGCACTATAGTTGGCCCTTGGTTACGTCACCATGGATAGGGAGCCATTGCCACATGGCTACTTGCGTTTGCCACGTACCCCCAGTCTCCCTTCCAGTGACTCCCCCACATCTCCACGATGAGTGTCTGTTACGCTGCGCCCACTGCGCCTCCTCCCGCTGGTCTCTGGCAAGGAGACGCTGCTGACACTTGAGGCAGCCTCACTCCCCTCATCCACTCCCACACTGCTGACACTGACAGTTCCAGACTGCAGATGCTCCACTGCAGTGGTCACTCTCTCGAGGGCCCTTGCCACATCTCCACAATAATGCCCTAAGTCAACCTGCAGGGACACAGACCTGCGGGAGAGCACAGCAGTGCTGTTGCACAGCTTAGTGATGGCCCTAATAGTGGAATTTGTATGGAGCATGTTCTGCCTGTGCCTCCGGTGCTCACTTTTTTGGCCTTCAACAACAGCACGTGTCAGTTCCTGCAAGCATAGCTTAAAGTCATTGTTGCCCTCAGCTACGGCTGTGGTGAGGTCACGCACAGAGTCAGTCATGGTGACAATTCTGTTGGACAGTTTTGTCATGGTAAGATTAATTACACCCATATGTCTCCCCTGCAGGCTCTGGACACGAAGCATCCGGGTCTCAACGACTCCGTACACATCTGCCGGATCCACTGGTCTTGCTGCAGCCCTACCCAGGGGCCCGGCCCTCTGTTTGACACGCTGACGTGCTGCTGTTTGGGTGGTTGGAGTGACGACAGCCTGCCGTGGGATATTTGGGTCTGCTGGACTCTGCTCCGTCTCCATCTCATGCAGGGATTGGACTTCTGCCCTGCGGCTCAGCGGAGTTGTCCGCACTGGTGGTGGTGGAGGTAGTGTTCTTGTCCGCACTGATGGCGGTGGTGGAGGTGGTGTTCTTGTCCGCACTGATGGCGGTGGTGAAGGTATTGTTCGCTGTGGGGGTGAATGGGAGGACATGGCTTCATGTCCCTGTGGGTACTCGGCATCAGTCACCACTGGGGTCTCAGAGATGACGAAGCAGCCGCTGTCATCAGATTCCATGGGGGATATATCTGTGTGTGAAACAGTGCAGTGTTAATAATTTGTCATTATATGTGGGTATTGCAATATTGTTTCTATATAAAGTACATATTCGGACTGACATTGGCCCTTTGCTGCTGTTTTCATGTCATTCACCTCTGGGGTCAGACATGCACTCATTCATGTTATGACTACAACACTCTTGAGGCAACACTCTGGTGAGGGTATGTGCTTTAGGCACAGCTACATGTGCACTGTGTCTGGCATGGGGGAGTGGGCAGGGAATGATAATACGCTGCATATCTATGCTGGCATGCATCTTCCCTTGTCCTCCTTCCGCAGCACCAGAGGTGTCCAGTTGGGTGACCCCCACAACAGCTTAGGGTTCAATTGTTGACTCCACAAAGTCCTCCAGGGCTGTGTTTGGTGTCACATTGGATGACCCCCCCACCTGTGCCTGCTGCATCCTTGACCCTTTCAGCAATCTTCTCCTTTGCCCTTTTACTGAGGTCTTACCACCGTTTCTTTAAATCTTCAATGCTGCGGTGGGTGACTCCTACTGCATTGACCCTGTCCTTGATGTGCAGCCACATCTTTCTATCTTTTGCCTCAGGCACCTTCAGGGACAGCTTCCCAAACAGCCTCTCATGTTTGCTGCTGGCACCCTCAATGAGTATTTCAAGTTCCTTATCAGAGAACTTGCGCTTTCTCTTCCTGGGTGTGTCCTTTCCCTGCTGGGGTGCTTCCTTCTCCATGATCAAATGCTTGGCAGGTCCTGATTGCTGCTGGTTCTGTGTAGCTCCTCAGCTCCTGTGCTCTGCCTCCTCCTCTGAGCTCCTCAGGGCACTGAATGGAGCATGGGCTGTCCAACTTCCTGGTTGTGATGTCATCAGCCTGCTTCCAATGGGTCGCGTCTTTTTGCGAGTTCGCAAATACCGAAATCGCAATTACCGATTCGGTATTTGCTAATTCGGTATTTGCTAATCTTTAATTTGTTGTCTCGCAATAGGAGTTTCACTGTTGAATAACGATTTTTAGCGATTCGGTAATTATTACCGATTCTCTTGATGCATCGCGGTTTGCATGTCCTTATTAGCGATTCCTTATTTTTCGCTAATAAGGACTAGGAATACCGAATTTTGATGCACATGCCCAAATATCGTGCACCTGTGCCCCTTTTCAAATGTTAAAAAAAAGCAGAAACTAGAGTAAATCTTGCAGTGGTGAGAGAAGAGCCGTCAGAGTCTGCTATCACAGGCATGATAGTCTTGATCGAAGCAGCCGAGCATTGAGGCCTGCAGCAGAGGAGCAGAAATTCTCTGAGGCCCACTGTTTGTGGGGGAGGTTACGGCAGAGGAGATAGTGTTAAGCCACAGCAGCGTCCCACTCGCGAGGCCGGAGGGAATCAAAGGCACGGACGCAGTTCCGAAACTGCCGTCCGTGCCAGGAGACCATCAGAATAAAGCTTTCCTTGGGAAAGTAAGGAGGAGGCCTGGGGTGGTGCTAGACAAGGCTGAGAGGCCATCTGGGACCTTGGGTGGCCACTTTGGGCCTCCCTCATGTCACTCAAGAGTTCAGCGTGGAGACCGAATACAGTGTAAAGAGGAAGTTATTGCCCATTGCTGCCGCTGGGAGAGCTGCGCTTATAGATATAGGTGACAGTTAGAATAAGAGGCTGAGCAAGAAGGACATCTTGCAAGCCCTGCCACTGAGAGCTTGGGGAGCGAGTAGATGGCGTAACATACATAGAGCATGCAAGAGTTCAGAAGGACGTTCGCACCTCGGAAGTATTGGCATGATGCCCATGGAGAACAGTAACCCACCATACGAAAGCAGCTTAGGATCACATGGTCAATAGCAGCAGAGAGATGGGTCTGAACTTCATAACCTTGAATATCAGGGGGTTGGGTGACCCACGCAAGCGACATATCCTAGCTTATTTAGATAGGCACAATATACACATAGCTATGGTGCAGGAAACGCACACGTTCACTGCTTCTACTCCTAACTTTGCAGCACATTGGGCATCACACAGATGCTTTATCTCATACTCCTACTATTCAAGAGTAAACTCCATCCTCACACATAGCAGAGGGATCCCAGAGTGATCCACAAGGAGGTATTGCGTGGTCTGGGGAAGGCTAGCCTCCCATTCAGTGACACTGTTAAACTGCTGTGGGCCTAACACTGATGATGAAACATTCTTCGTTACTCTATTGGGGCTGGTCATGAGTATTGGCTCCTCTCATATCATCTGAGGTGCAGACTTCAACCTTACCATTCAACTGACCCTTGATCATTCTCATGCCCAACCACAACATCACATGAAGGTTAGGGCCAATTACAGCTGATTATAGAAGAACACTGACTAATTGACACATGGTGGGCTAAGCACCACACAGACAAGGAGGGAACCTACCACTCCACAGAGCACTCCGGTTGGTCTTGGCTGGACTTTTGGCTGGTGCCCGGTGGCCTTGAGACCTGAATTACACACACACAACACTTAGTACACACGTACTCTGATCACTCCACAGTATGTATGCATGTATCCTCACTGGAGAACACCCCCCATTACATGTCCTGGCACATCTTCCTAAACAATCACTACTGGATGCTCCCTTTAAGGTAGGATTGGAGCAGGAGCTGGAGGACTTTCTCAAATGTAACAAAGATTCTGGCAATGGTCTGGGGGACTTTGAAAGTGACCATATGGGGCACATGTATAAAAAAAGCTAGGAGCATACTGGGAGATATCAGACATACATTGAGGGAGCTGGCGAGGAATCTCTGAGACTTAGAGTCTGCACTAGCTGCAACTAAGGGAGGGGAGGTGCATGTTAAAATTTGGTTAATGCTCACCGAATATCAGAATACGGCTGAGAGGGAAAGTCTTTTCTGCGGAAAATACCACAGGGCCAGGAGATATGGAGAGGGGGATTGGCCAGGGAAGATACTGGTGGGATGGACATGTAAACCCCGGTTTTCCAATTATGTCTTGGAGATCAGAGATGCGGAAGGGAAACTGAAAAAGATACTGAGGTGATACTGCAGATCTTCTGGACATAATAATTCTTTCTGTACACCACTCGGAGATCTGTCCGGCTAGACATAGATTCTTATCTGGAGGCTGTAGAACTTGTGTGGCTGAGTGATACAAAATGAGATTTTTTGCAGCTGATTTTGAGGAAGGCAAAATCAGAGCTGCCATCATGTAGCCGGGGTAGGCAAAGGCTTAGGCACCAAATGGGCTCCCAGCTGAATTGTATAAAGAGTACATCCATATTCTGGCACCATGCTTAAAAAAGCTGTTTGAAGAAGCATTACAGTTGGGCACCCTTCTGCATACCATGTGGGAATCCCTCATCCTCTCCCATTCAAAACCAGATTAACCCACTGACAATAGCGAGACATGTAGGCCATTGTCCTTAATAAATTATGATATAAAAATACTAACCAAATTGCTGGCGAATTAACTCAACTTACTGATGGAAGGACTAGTGTGGACAGATTAGGCTGGTTTCATTGCGCGCAGAGCTACCTCACATAATTTACGTACCTTCTTCTCAATTATCCAGGACATAGATCCGGAGTTGAATGCCATGGCAGACTTCGCGGATGCACTAAGGCTTTTGACTCCCTGGAGTGGGATTTTTTTATGTCAGTTTTGCGATGCATGTTTTTCCACCATGCTTCAGTGCATGGGTGTGGCTATTATAGAACAAACCGTTAGTGACACTACTTATTAATGGGGAACACTCCCGTTTCTTTGCCATTACAAAAGGTACAAGGCAGGGCTGCCCACTGTTGCTTCTCCCTTTCGCCCTTGCGGTTGAACCATTTGCAGCAATGCCCTGGTAGCACCATCTGGAATATGCGTTGGATACCTGTTCAGACATGTTCTGGTGTCACTCTATGTGGATGGCATTCAGCTATATGTCAGGGAACCCCAACACAGCCTAAATATGATACTGCGGTATTTTATCAGGTTTGGAGAATTTTCTTGTATAACAATCATTTAGAAGAAATCTCAGATTTTCCCTCTCACTCCCAATACCCCCCTTTTATTTCAGAATATCCGTGTGAGTTAGAGCTCAAATACTTGGGTATAGTTATAACAAGAAATACGGCAGAGCTATTGAGAACAAATTATGGCAGGGTGTTGCACTCCCTGTCAGACTCCATCACCCGGTGGATTGCTATGCGGTCGTCCTTGGCAGGGCGCATAGCGCTACTGAAAATGGTAATCTTTACTTGGCTGCTATACCTATTCATAAATATTCCCTACACCCGGATGCCAATTCTTCAAAAGCATAAGAACTCAGCTCTTTGGAATCGCTTGGGGGGGGGAATACAGCTTAAAATCAGGTGGGACACTCTCACTCTACCCTACTCTAAGGGGGGGGGGGTTGACGCAAAAGACCTTTAACTATATTATTTAAGCACACAGGCACACTGGTATGACCCCCTTCATATCACCGTGGAACAGGGTTACAATATGCCCATACAACTGGCTGAATGTCTTGGTGTTGACTGGGAGACTGCCGGTGATGGAGACTCTACCGGCGCCTGTACAAATGCAGCCTGGAAAGTCATCGCAAAGCGGCTGCAGGCGCCTATGGTGTACTCCTTTGCACTACATTTAGCCAATCATCCTGCCTTTCCTGTAACCAATGAAGGAGCCTGAGGTCATATCCTACATCGTCAAATCATACACACATGGGGGAAACTGTATCTCAAATGGAGGTTTCGACATTGGGAAGATCATTTTGGGTGGAACATAACCATTCGCCTATAGAGACATTACTGTACTTCAGACTAAGGCAAGATGCAAAGAGGCTACCCCAGACATTCCAAAGGAACCACCTACACTAATACCCCTACACAACATGCTCCAAGCAACCAACTCTTCACATTCAGTGGCGCATCTTTATCGAAGTACCCTCACCTTGCAGGTTGGGACCACTGATGGTTCGAGGAAGGGCAGGAAAACAGATTTGGATGCTCCATAGTGGGACACACAGTGGGCGTACTGCTGTCAGCAGACTGAAAAGATAATAGCCGGTAGCAGATTACAGATTAATTTCAAGATCCTTCATAGGATGTGTTATACCCTGACGTACCATAAAAAATAACATAACGAGTTATACTTACAAATAGCCCCAATACCAATTACCAAATAAGCAGTCAGTCGGCAGTAAATAAGGTTCAATCGTTTATTATGAAAATACTCTATAGAGGAGCCTCTCCCATCCTCAGCCCTCAAGGTGTGTGGAGAAGACTGCTGGCTTACATTCAAAACAGCACATATATACTTTCAGGAAGGTATGTGAAGTCACCGTAAATGGAAAAACACTACTTGGCTCTTGGTCCTCGAGGAAGGACCATATATGGCACACATGATTAGTTTTAGGCTTTGCTTGGTTATTATTGGGGAGGTCAGGAGGGGTGAATCCTAAGTATGGGTGAATTTTGCGGATTTGCGGTCCGCAAATTCACGCAAAATTGCAAAAAAATCCACAAGTTCGTGAAAAAATTAGCGAATTCTCGGATTTGCACAAATAGACTGTACTTTCTACTTCTACTGGCTAATCAGTAAGTGCTACCGCATTGGGTAAATGTATAGTGCTTTTCCAACACTGCAGCTGCTTAAAGGGCCAGAAGATTTGTCTCCAGTGACCATGTGTGCCTGTAACTTTTCCACCACTGAATTTGAGCTTCAACTGGCCCACAGGAAGCACTTACAGAGTTAAGGCAGGTGCCCGAGTTGAAGCTAACTTTGTAACCATTTTAGAATGGCGCCTGCAGGCTGCCAGAGTTGAAGTTGCTTACTTGCAAGTTGCAACTATTCTCTGACCCTGCCTCAGGCACCCGGCTTTTTAGGGTCAGGACATGGTCAGAGAATAGTTGCAACTTGCAAGTAAGCAACTTCAACTCTGGCAGCTTGCCGGCGCCATTCTGAAATGGTTACAAAGTTAGCTTCAATTTGGGCACCTGCCTTAACTCTGTAAGTACATTCCTGTGGGCCAGAATGTTACAATTTACAAATTGCAAAAAAAAATCCGCCTGCGATTTTTTGGCAATTTTGCGAGATTGGCGGATCGCAAAATTGCAGAAAATCCGTAAATTCCGCATGCGGAATGGATTTTTGGCCCATACTTAGTGACTCCCTTTCGTCCCAGTGCCCAGGAGTGCAAGCACGGCACCTTCAGGAATGCCCTTCTTGCACCCGATGCCAGATGTGACCTTGGGTCCCATGACAGAGAAAGAATAGCGTGCATTCAGCTGCTTTCAGTAATTCAACTGAGCCGGGGCCTGACAACTAAGAGAAGGTAACACGTGATCACTGCTTGCGTCTAACATTACAGAGGAAGATTGCGTCTGTATGGTTCTCGGCCTACTCGAAGTAAACAGAACACACGAAGAGTATTTACCCCTACCTACTAGCTAAATCTAATATAGGTTAGGCTTAATGCATACTCACATAGAAGATATATAGATACATCATGCTAACACAATATATATATACATGTCTAATACTACTGTCATAGAGGAAATCGAATTTTATCCCTCCGAACTTCCCTTTTAGCATGATGTAGCTAACTAACAGGGAAGTCAGTCTTCAAAAATCCCTTCATCAATCTGCATGATATCCTTTATTTCCTGCTGCACTAACTGAGCTTTTACTGCTGCTGGGGAAGGACTAGTCACAGAGGAGGCAAGTTTAGTAGCACAGTAAGAGCAACAAGCGGGCCCACACTGCATGCAGAGGCAACAGGTGAATATGAAACTGGCAATACCTGCCAGTACCATGAAAATGTTCCACCCCCAGGTGGAACATAGGCCCCAGAACCAACATGATGAAGACCAGGTAACAGTATCTGCATGCACTTCAGATGCGAAGCGATGCTACTTCTGAATTGCCAAATGAACAGAAGGAGCGGAGTCAGGAATATACACACAGCAGGAACTGCTGATCACGCAGCATGCTCCTCCTCGATCAGCCAAGATGACGTCTAAAACCATTCTATTATGAAGCAAGATGAGTCTCGTGGCTTGAAGTTCTACAGTTAAGTTGGTCAATATACCTACAGTAGTATTGATTACTCCCTTGACAACCCTAGACAGACGCCGTACTTCCTTACTAGTGATAATGGGCCCCCAAATAGGAAATACTCCCTTCATTATATCAATGAAATGCTGCTCTGGGGTATCCATTTGGTCTATATCAGTGGTATCTATCTCTCTCGCATTCCTAATGAGGGGTAGACTTTGCTTCTCTAGTCAATGGACCTTATGATAATTAGCAGGGGCTATATATACTGGAGGGTACAGAAAAGACAAATAGCAACGGCCGGCCCAACCACGAGGAAGCCACTTATAAGCATTTTCTCCACAGACAAAATATACATTAGGAGGAGTCAAAAAGTGAGGACTTTTAAAGGTGTGCAGTCAATAAGTATAATTACACTGGCTTTCTCTTACTAGAATGTGTCCTGCTCCCTGAACACAGAAGGCTGAAGTACTGTTTAATATGGGCACAGGGATTGCCTTCTCATCTGTAACATTCCTTTCCTTAAATTGTTGAAAATACTGAGTGAAGTTAAACTCTGCAAAATCAAGAATTTCGGCTTGTAACCAGGTGACATTTTCATTTTCAGTATACAAATTCATACACGCATTTGGGTCTAAAGATCCTTCCCCATCATTTCCCTTCGGGTCAAAACCTTGGTGCGTTTCTATATATGCTGAAATCATCTCGTAGTCTTTCTCCGAATATCTTTGGGTGTCGACTGTATAATGCATATAAATCATTATGAGTAACTTAAACCATGCATCACAACTTCCTATATAGGACAGGGGTAAAGAGATAAATAGATCATGTTTATGCATAACGGAGGGCAGAAGGCCACAAACCCAATAATTTGTAGTATTAGTTGCCCTGTGCGCCTTGTGAAGCATTTCTCCAATTACATTTTTAGTATAAGTCTGACGGTGCCTTTCTTTATGTGGGGCCAGTGTATAGAATAAATGTTCCCAAAACAGTGTGCATAGGATGGCGAAATTCAAAGTATACAAACACACTCATTAATATTATCAACAAAATCGGAATGGAGACCACAAAGGCAATTTTTACATGCATGGTCCAACTGGAGAAAATGGGCACATATGCAGGGTTGTAATGGGGTGCAAAAGGACTTTCCTCTTCAGGAACAAAACGAGCAAAAGGGTACATGCTAGCTAAAAGTCCATAACTAAACTCGTGCAATGCAGTCCAACCTACCAGAGGGTTCTTCTTTCCTGTGTCCATCTAGAGCCTCACAGGCAGGCTCCTATCGTTCATCACAAAGAAAACCAAAAACCAAATCTCGCATTGGAGTTATGCTCTAACACAACTCTTGAAGAATACACAATCTGGGCCCTTTTACAGGAAATTCAGTCTTTCTTTCTGAACAGAGCGAATGAAGTGTTCCAGGCTCTCAACGTGTTCAGTCCAGTGTCTCTCTCAGTGCCCCAGAAAGGTTTCTAACAAACCCTATTATTCAAGTCTTTCCCTATCTCCTACCATCTTCATCTGGGGTATTGCGTTGTTTTCTGGGCTGCAGGTTGTATCGAATATGGCCAGGCGTTTCTCGATCAGAAACCAAAATAAAGGAGGGTTCATCCGTTGCAACAGGGATATCATGAACCCGTCGATCTACGGCAGGAGCAACAGAATCAGGGGCAATTGATGGTGCAAATGACAAAACCCCTTCTGAGCCTGATACTCCTTCTCCTTGCCCTTCTCCAATTTCCTGGGCATCAGAAAAAGGAACAAAGCGAGGGGCTCGCTCACTCTCCTGGGTCAAAATTCCCTCCTTGTTTTGTTGATCATGAGGAAGCGGGAGGGGCAATGTCTTCAGATGAGAAATATGTATCCAATGCCACTAGCCATCCACCTTCACCGCCGTCCGTGTGGCCAGGAGAATTTGATGGGGTTTGGACCAGCGAGGGTCCAAGCTAGAATTCCGCTGATAGTTTCGGACTAGGACCCCATCCCGTGGTTCCAAACGATGTCCGGGACCCTCCGTCAGGGGCTGCAACACTGCTGACACCTTTTGATGAATAGAACGGAGATCTTTAGTCAAAGCATACAGATAATCTGTCATCATAGGGTATTCAATATCACGACACCCCAAACATTGGCTGGTCGTCCTAAGATGATCTCATAAGGTGACAAACCAGATAGGGAATGTGGGGTAACTCGTAAAGACATCAAGGCTAATGGTAGGGCATCAGGCCATTTCAGCCCAGTACCCTCTTGAATTTTGGCCATTTTTTATTTCAGTATTCCATTATACTTCTCAACCAGTCCCGCAGACTGTGGGTGTTGGTCGGGCTGCATGAAATTTTTGCTTAATTCACAACCCATTACAAACATGACTGACAAGCTCTGCATTAAAGTGCTCCCGTTATCTGTCTAGATCACCCGAGGCAATCCATAACGCAGAAAAAAACTTTGCTGTTGCTAAAGCAGTGTTTTCCTTGGTCAGGTAGGCCTCAACCCATTTAGTAAAGGTGCACACCACGACCAGGACATATTTTAGGTTATTCACATGCTCCAGCTGTATATAATCCATTTGGATCACTTCAAAGGGCAAGGATGGTGGTGCAAATTTCCCACTGAGAACATGTTCCCTACCACCAGGATTATGTTGCAGACAAACCGTGCAATATTGGACCAAATGGGCAGCAGTCTTAGGGATATTAGAATTATTCCACACCGGATCCAGAAGAGTGCAAATGCCTTTTGCCCCAATGTGTGCTGGGCCATGTGCCATGGTCACTACAGCGTTAACCAATGCATTGGGTAACAACCACCTCTGTTTTTCCGTCAGGTCAACCCAACAATCATTTTCATCTAATCTCCCCACCTTCTCCTCCCAATGAGCCAACTCAGCGGGTGTAGCTTCTTTCTGTATCTCTCAAACACTCTCCATGGTATTATCAAACATTTCCGTTTCCGCAACCCACCTCGCAGAGGTGGTTCCAAACATCGAAGACATTGTAGACTTTGCAGTTTCCTTCGCCACCTGATCAGCGAAAGCATTTCCTTCACCTACTGCATCTACCACTGCTTTATGTGCACTGCATTTAACTACAGCCACTTTCTCTGGTAACATCAATTATGTTAGTAATCGTAAAATCAAAGTGCCATGTTGTATTCTTTGGCCATGGGTAGTGAGAAAACCCCTCTTCGCCCATCGCCGGCCAAAACTATGAGCCACGTCGAAGGTGTATTGGCTATCTGTGTAAATGTTTTCCCTCAATCCTTCACTCAACTCACAGGCCCGCAGCAATGCCACTAACTCAGCTGTCTTTGCTGATTGATAGGGTACTCGAAAAGCCTCAACTACTGTGTGAAGGGTTAGGATTGCATATGCAGCTGTTGTCATACCATCTGGTTACTTGAAACAAGAGCCATCCACATACAATTCCCCATGGGGGTCAGATAGAGGAACCTTTTTGTAGTTGGTTTAGTGAGTTACATAACTTTCCGACTAGAAGGTCCGCGAATCCAACAATACCAATATCCTAGTAGACCACATCAGATAGGTCAATAAATTTAGTGCAATTGTTGTCTATTTCCCCAAAATAATTTGTTATTGTTTATTTGAAATGTTTGATTTGGTTGACAACAATCATCAATGTTTGTGTCTTTCATTCATGTTGTACATCAGCTCCTCCCAGGGGCAAGAGGACAGAGGAGGAGGAGGTAGCAGCGCTGGCGGAGCAGGAACAACAGGAAGGCCAGGATAGGTCCGCCGAGGGCTCCTTTGCTGGCGCCAGTAAGTTTTCTTGTTAATATTATTAATTATACTTCCCTATCTTTTACAGCACCTATTTATTCCAAACGTTCCTCATAATTCTATTTTTTCCTAAATCGTCTTTGATCTTCCTGTAGACTGTTTCTAAATTCTTATCCTGCCTCCACTATGACTGTCTGTGCCAATACTGGATTATTATTAGTCTGTCTGTGTAGCTAGCTAAGCTTGCACAGTTGGCAAAAGGTGTTAAACAAAACTCCTATTCAGCAATATCTCTAGGCACTGAGTGCAGTCCTCTGGGTTGTCCATAATGTCTATTGAAGTCTTCTAAATGTTTATGCTTTGACAATTCCCAACAATAAAATGTCAATGGCCACCAAGAATAAGATGCTGGTTTACTTTTTGATTGGATAGAAGGACATACTACTACTGTTGCAGGGACTATTCAGCACATACAGAATGATGGACAAGAAATAGGGCATTGGTGATAATAGGCGCAGTTAGACTTTCCACATACCTTGGTCATAATGGAAGTTGAACCCCCAATCTCCTTACTGACTAGCTAGTGTGTCAGAGTACTTATTTAGCTTCCGAATGCAGCGATGATCCCCAATGAATATACAACCCAGAACATAAGACTACGGACTCGGAGTCAGAGTCCCGACCTCTCAGACTCACAAACTCATGCTTGCAAATTGCAAACCCTTTCGCTCACTCACTCATGACCAAAAACCACAGAGTCTATGTAAGTTTTAAAGCTTTATTAAAAGTAAAACAACTAGCTCTGTGTGTACTCTGTAAAGATTTAAATTGTGCATTGTATAAAAACATTTCTGAAAATCAACTTGTATAAGATAAACGGTGAACAACTGAAAAGTGGCTGATTTCACACATTAATTGTGGGAGAGCCCTCACCTGTTTGGAACTTAAAGTCTTGGTGGGGATGAATCGTTGACGACTCCGACTAATCATGATCTTGCTCTTGTTCGTAGAAGAGAAGCTTCTGTCTGTTAGGTGAAAAATGGTGCGTTTTAAAGGCAAGCATTCATCAGTTGTGCCAAAAAGTTTAGCATCATATGTTATGGCTAAGCATAAATAAAAAACACCCTTCCCTGAAGAATGGGACATTTTTAGGTTATACTAGAGAGTCACAAGTTATTAAATGTGTTTATGTAGTACTATAAAAATGTTTTATTCCTAGACAAAATAGGGAGTGGTGTATATGGCATCTAAAAATATTAAATGTATTTTCTAGGTGAAACACCATCGACACAGCCATCCACCAGTGCCGGGGCCAGCGCGGAGGTGGGCACTCCAAGGGCGGATGCGGTGCCACAGCCAGCAGGAACTGCTGTGGGGGATGCCACGGTAGTGGCAGGCAGTGGTAAGCTATTATATTGCTTATTTATTGAGATTGCAGAGTAGGCTCTCTGCAGGGGTGTATATGTTGTACAGTACAAGTACACTTTACTGTTAAGAAGACTTACAAATTTAGAACTAAGATTTTGTCAACCAGGTAGAAGACAGTCACCCTTGACTTCTCATTAGCAATAGAATTAGCGGCGGGAGTTGAGTTGACCAGTAACCAATGGCCTCCTCTAAATTTGACTTCAACTCAGCTGTGAAAGTTTTATCGAGAAGCCAAGTCATATCAGAGATTAATTTGATGGATGGGATGAACGAAAAGGGAAGAAGGGTGTAAGGAAGGACAAGCAAGTTAAAATGAATGACTGGCAAAGAATGATACGTGTTTTTGAATGCTGCCCGAGGTGGCTGGGAATCTGATTTATGGCCGGTTGAAGGCTGAAGCAAGGATGGGTGGGTAAAGCAGAAACTGTATGTGTGCGCAATATATTCTTTGATTCAAATTCAAATGCAAGTCAAGCACGAATGCATGGCTGGCGATTTACAAAATAAAATAAAAAGGTTGTTTTTTGGTGAGAAAAAGTGAAGTTTGTCCAGTTAAGACATTATGAAGAGTGATTGACATATACTTTTAATGGATGGATGCTGGGATGGTGACTTCCTCATAGATAGCATAGGTGTATGTAGACAGAGTAGACGGTCACTGGATGAAGAGTGTTACTTTGAAGAGCTTGTAACACCGCACCTCCGTGCCAGAGTAGCAAAGCCGAGGAAAGAAGTTGTAATTTTTCAGAATACTACCAAGACTAGTAACAATAGTTTGCAAGCACAACATATATCCTGTGATTACGGGGACCACTCACTACCTCTGTTAAATTTTTTTTACAACTCTGTCATTGACATTGATGTGTCGCCTATCGGTGTTCAGTCAATCAAAAATAAAGCACCTAAAGCCCTCCCATTTGTAAGCAAATATCCTGTGAAGGGATAGATGATCATATTATCTTCTTAATTTTCCTTTTGTAGTAGTCAGGGGCAGTCCAGGGTGAAACTTAAATTAATTGAGCATTAGCCCTTGTAACAGAGTATGGCCAGTGGCACCCGTAATAGAAAAGTAAGAGCTTCACCACCTGCATGTACTGGACTTGTAACAGTAACACAAGTCTGTGTCATCAATGATCATGGCTTGCGTCTGTTTTTCACGGGTGCAAATTGACTGCGCTGGCATTATGCCGGCTTCCACAAGTTTACATACCAATTTCGCTAAACAAGAGAGAAGAAGAAGACTGGTGTACTGTCTGAGTCTAATGTAGTGAGTCCATATAGTGCTAGTATAATTCCTGAAACTCCCACTAATGTTATAGCAGAGGCCGACGAAGTGGGAAGTTAGATAGATATATGCCACAAATGTTATGTACTGTGCTTGCAAGTTGCTAGTGCTACTGTGATACAACTTTCTGCTGAATTATTTTGTGTTAATCTTAAAGAGCATTGGTTACAGTATGCTTTTCTTTCTTCATATAGATACTCCTTCTAAACTAACTAGGAAGGAGTTAGTTAGACGGGCCTGGCAACGGAAGCTGGAGGCAATTGTTGTCGCTGAATATCGGCGGCTGGTGGCCCAGGATGAGGAGGACACGCAGTCTCAGTCAACCACAACATCCACGACAGCTGCATCCTCCTCCGCTGCCCCTTGGTCATACAGTCAGCGCAAACTTCCAGCAGTATGGAGCCGCGGTCCGGCAGCCACCCGCCACCGCCGAGCAGCAAAAACAACAGCTGTCCCCCACAGTACCTGCAAGTGCAAGGGTCGTGTGCACCACTTGACCCTGAGAGTGTCCCACCTTGAGCAGCAGGTGGCGAGGCAGAAAGCCCTGCTCAAGGACATCCTGAGAGAGCTGCGTGACCACCTGGCGAAAGGACACCGCCGGCGGAAGTAGAGAGACTGTCCCTTGACCCTTTTTTAAATACTTTTGTGGGTGTGGGAATTGGGCGTTGGGGTTTTTGGACTTTTGGGGACTGAATTGATTCATGGACATTGGTTGGGGTTAGGGAGGGGGGTGGGACGGGTCTTCTTGCGGGATAGTTTATTTTTGTTAGGGCTCCAATAATTATTTATTTTTCTACTTAAACATAGCATACGCGTTTTTTTTACTGTTTTGTGGGGGAGGTGGGGGGGTTAACTGTAGGTTTGTTTTCCTTTAACTTAACTGGCTGGTTGATTCAAATTGTCTAATCGCCCAAATTTGTACAAAACTACCACTGGCAGAGTTAGTGAATTCAACTGTCCTACTTCTTTACCAGTACTACCGTCAGTCTCTCCTCTCCTCCTACTCCATTATTCTTCCTCCCCCAAAAGGCTTATCTTACCTGTGATTCATGTTTGAGAATAGGGTTAGGCACAGGTCCTGGGTGCATGGCAAATGGCGAGTAAGGTTGGTTATGGAATCCTGGAGAGATGAAATGCCATTGTTGTCGTTGTAGTAATAGTGGTAGTGGTACACACTGGCAGTAGCAGCATATGAAAAAAAAGGAAATGAAACATTGAGTGGCCTGAACGTAGCATTAGAACAGTACGATAGATAGTACAGTACACAAGAACAGTTCCATAAATTGTAGCCTAAGCAATGCTAAAGTATTCAAAATATAAGTACTAGTTGCGTGGAGAATGGCTACTACAAGAAATAGTACTGAAGGTGAAGGACACAGCAGCGTAAGCATTCGATTTGTCACGTGTAGGAGGAGGATGTTGTTGATGATCAATCCACTTGATGGCACATATGAAATTCTGATTTGATTTGCAAATACTTTAGTGTGTGTGTGTCAAGCAGAATAAGAATAAGAATGTATCCTCAGATTCCTTCACCAGCCTTGACATTGATTTTCTGTTGCTTTGACCTTAACCTCCCCAGCAAGTGTGTGGAATTATTGTTGTCATTTAGTCACACCTCAATGAAAACCACGCAGCCCGGGGGAAGAGGGTTAGGGTTTGAAAATTGGATGGGGAATGGGTTTTTTGGGAAAGTTTTGTGGAGAGAGGAAAAAAAAACCAGCATGGACAAACAACAAATGAAGAAAAACAAATCTTTCGATACGAAGATATCCATAATTCTTTTAAGGGACATAAAGGAAGTACACTGCTGCATGCATGAAGTTGATTGCTAAATGGATGATTAGGTTACTGAAAAGTAGTACTTACTACAACTTACTAACTAGGAAGAAACAATTTGACATTACAGAGCTGCAGTAATTATGCAATTTCACTTGCCTATCTGCCCTCAGAGTGAATAAACACTTATTAGTACATTAAATTAGTTTTAAAAATAGCAAAGAAACTTATCAAATAGCTGGAGGGATGAATATGAAGCAGAGTAAACAAATGAACAGAGTCACACTCATAAAAGTTCACAACAGTAACATTATTTAAAAGATAAGGAGAAGTGAAGAGGATGCTTTAACTGTATGTTGTAGTTGTCCTGTTCAATTTGGGAAGTTGCATGCATCAAGCCATTCCTCCTATTCGAGGTACTCCTCCATTCCATCTGATGCTCCGTCGATCACTCTTGGTGACCAGACAGACACACTGTCCACTGCCTGCCTGGCGGATGCGGAATTGCGGATCGCTAATGGTAAGCCTGAATTAATCATTTTTCCCATCGCACAGGGTAAAAGCCGGCCTGCAATTGTTGATGGAAAAACAGGAAGTGATATTAAAAAACACCACGGAGAAAACAATATAAGGTACGGTGTGTAGTGCAAAAATAACACTTTCAGTTTCAGAGGCGACAGTATTACATCCAACATCATTTCTAAAGTGAGTACTCAGAGTCTCCTTTTAAAGGATAGTAATTAGCACACAGCAGGCCAGGGCCATGCAGACGGTCAAGGCAGGCACCGCTGTGTGAAGCAACCTGATGTAGCATACCTCTTTGACACAGATAGACAAAGCATATCTAATTGTATGCAGCAAGCCACATAGCCGCAATTTTACATGAACTGCTGTCTGGACTCTGGCATAACAACACTACACTGGTTCGACCACTCCATACCACGACTACACAGACATGTAGTTCTTCTGTAGTTGTTGTTGACCGGTTTACCTGTTTGCCACTCACAAACTGGCCATAATTCTTCCGTAAACCGACGATGATGATCCATCCATCCCAGTGAGTGACTGTAAAGAAAAAAGATATTATGTAACTTTGATCATCAAGACTCATCATCATCATGGGATATTGGCAAACTCAATGTTGTTCAATGCAGTCTATACACACACAGTGAGTCCAAGGACATTTTGCATATTAAAAAATGCAACCTAGTGGCCCCTGCAGTTGAAGTACAATTTGACTTAAACAAGGTAAAAAAACAGAGTAGACTTGAGTTACATTTAGTGTGTACAAGATGAAATAATAACAGAAGACATATGATTCATTTCATGCACAACAAACAAACAGCAATTGCTTTCATCAGAGCCAGACAGCCAGTGCTGTCCACTGCATGCCATCTCATTATTCATTACCTGTTCCACTTTTTTTCCACAACTTGTTCTTAAAGTGAAGGCCCACAGGGCAGCCGCTCGTGTCAATTTCAGAAGTAACTGTCAGCAATCAGCATATAGTCAGTAATTCCAGGCCCACTTCTTTTGAGGAGACTCGTCAACGAAGCAACAGTTTACATTCTGCGTAATCCAGCCATCTGCCTTGAGCAAAATGGATAGGGGGAGTCTGGAGGAGGATAGAGGAGCATGACTGAGTTGTGAACTTGTGAACTCCAGGATTGCAGAGAGTGGCACCTTCAATAAGAAAATAAGACGAAGACAGTGATGCTAATGGATTTGTTGTGATTAGAGTTTTGTTGTGGTAAAAGTTGCAAAACAAAGTAAGACCCACAGGAGTGAAAGTGAATAAGGAGTCAGGATGAAAAAAAAAGGAAGTCAGTTTCAGGCCTAGGTGTCAGGGAAGTAGAGCTCGTCCTCAAACTCTGTGAATTGAGACGGGGATAGGTCAGCTAACAGAGAAGAACTTCCGTCCCCTAAGTCGGTGCCCTCTTCTTCCTGCGTGGATTTACGTATTTTGTAATCTGGAGGTATAAAGTGCTGATTCATCTTGATCATTGTTAACCTCTCCACATTTTTGGGCGAGAGGAGGGTCCTTTTTGAAGTTACAATGGCACCAGCAGCACTGAAAACATTTTCAGAAGAATCGCTTGCGAATGGGCAAGACAAATAATTTAGAGCCAGCTTGGTGATCAGTGGCCATTGACCCCTTTTCCCATACCAATACAGCAATGGGTTGTCATCAATGTAGACCTCTGTTGGGTCATCCAGATAGGCCTGCACCATCCACTCAAGGTTATCCAGGTGTGCTGAAGTTTGCGTACCATCTGAAGCCTTTGCATCAACACTGGAACGAGCCAACCCTTGATGAGTTATCCAATCCGCTTCCAACAATATTATGGCTGGGCCTGGTGCAGGTGAGAATGATGATACGGTTGCTGGTGTCGGTAACAGCTGTGAGGGAAAGTGACTGCCTTGGGACACAGAAGTGGACTTGACACCAGATGGCCTGATGATTCAGTAGTACTTCTGCTGGTTCCTTCAATTTCCTGCCGCTCTTTTTCGCACTGAGTGGCTGACAGAGCTAGTCAATGTTTGTTCTTTGAAACATCTGCTTCATTAAAAGGAATTAATGCTTTGCTGGCCAGTGCCTTTTTGTACTGTGGATCCAGAATAATGGCACAAATGTAATGTTGATCTGAATGTATTGCTTTTAGCCTTGCATTGTCAACTAGGCGGTTTAATAAGCTCTCCGCCAACTGATATGCGTCTTGTTTTTCAGCATCAACTCGGAACGTTGAAGCTACCGCCTTCAGTTGGTGTTCTAGCATGCTCAACAGTTGGATAGCTTTGCCCAAAGTACAGTCCTCCCTGCTGACTTCACGCGTGAAGACCTCAAAAGGACGAAGCATGTCTGTCAGGCTTTTAACTAGGTCCCATTCCTCTAGCTCTAGCCTCATGTCTTTCATGGAAGAACCCCGTGCAAAGACATACTCATTAATTACCAAGCACTGGTCAGACAGACGCTCAAGCATGTAGAAGGTTGAGTTCCAATGTGTTACCACCTCCTGGATGAGTCCTCGACTGGCACTCTACAGCCATGTTGAATGATCCTCATCTGCTTCCGGGCCTCAAAAGAATGGCTGAAATGTGTGCAGATTCTTCGGCAGGTGGTCAGTAACTTGCTGACTTTGTTTTCTTTTTTCAAGAAATCTTGAACAACAATGTTATTACTGTGCGCCAAACATGGCACTCAGAATTGTCACCATCATTCTTGGCCCTAATTATATTACTGCCATTATCTGTGGAAACATAATCAATCATGCACTTTCTTGGATGCAGCCATTCAAAGACCTTACTGTTAAACTCCTCCAAAATGTTTACTGCAGTATGAGATTTTTCCATGGCAAACATGGCTACTGTTGCATGTTTCCGACCAGCTTGAAAAATTATGGCAGTGTCAACACCTGCAGACATCTTGTCTCTAACCCCTGCAAAAGAGACACAGTGTGCAGTGATGTACATGTAATCAAGGGCTTAGCAATTGGTCCACATGTCTGTTGTCAGGTGGATAGTGTGAACAGCACTCTTCTGCAAAGCTGCCCCTATCACCTCCAGCACATCTTGATGTAGTGCTGGAAATGCAACTCTGGCAAAATAGGACCGGCTAGGAACCTTCCATTTAGGGCAGACTGTTGCCACAAATTCTCGAAAACCCACCCCTTCCACGAAAGAAAAAGGGAGAAGGTCCAGTGCTAACATTTTAGCCAGCATTGCGTTCTAATGGCGCCTCCTACCAAAACTTGCTTTTAATGGTGGTCTGGACTTTTTTCATACGTGATTATGATGATCCAGACTTCTTCGACCCAGTTAAGCTCATTGATGTACTTTTTCTCATTGGTGTCTCTCCCAGACTCTTAGTGTGCCTCATAGATGTTGCTGGGGTAGAGGGTGTGGGCGCTACCACTGCAGTGCTGCTGCCAGGGGTACTGTGTATATTAGAAAAAATGTCTGTCGCTTCTTCACCTCCCCCCTGCATGATCATCAGCCCCTCGTCATCATCAGATGCAATATCAATGAATACATTTGGATTTGTTGTACTTTTGGCTTCTCAGAACTTACTTAGGTGTGCCTCCCACTGGATAGTGTGTTGTTTTTGGATATGACCTCTCTGGCCTCAGGTACCATATTTGCTACCAAGCTTACCCCGACTAACTACAGTTTTACAAATCGAACAAACAACTAGGTTTTGGGGAGTTGAGATTTCTGGTGGTGGTGGTGGAGGTGCTACTTTCAATGCCAGATGAAGTGGAGGATGGGCAGGGCCAAATTTGACTCTGTTGTGCACTTACAGTTACAGCACCACTACTTAAGGAAACGGAGGTCGTGCTGGATGGAGGTCCCTGCCGGCCCTTCTGAAGAGAAAATATGGCAGCTGTAGATCGTGTTGGTGAAGTAGTTACCTGTGTTGGTGGTGGTACCAGTGCCACGCCGCCCACATCCCGCTCAGCAGCAATTCGGGATAGGGTAAAAATGTCTGTCTGCTGCATGCCCGCTGGGGCTGGAGTGGCGACTGTGATGAGTGGATCGTCATCAGCAGCAGAATACACCACTTCTTCCACTTCTTGTTTGTCTTCATCACCAATAAGTGAAAGCCTTGCGCGAACCTTACTTTTAGGCTTAGCTACCTTTGTCGGCTCATGGCGTTCCTCCCTCTCAGACTGCATTGGTGGGTTCCAATAAAGATCTAGATCATCAGAAGGAAGGTGGGTTGAAAAAGAACATGTACGAGCCCTCCTTGACCATTTTCTTGCAGGGATCTGGAAGTAAGCATGGGCGAATTTTGCGAATCTCGCGTTCGCGAATTTTGCGGATTTGCGAACTCGCAATCCGCAAAATCCGCGAATTCCCGCGAATTTGCGGATTTTTTTTTTTTGTGTTCGCCTGTGTTTCTGCCAGTTCGCGAGGGTTTTTACAATTTCGCAATTTGCGAACTTACCTGTCGGGTCGCAAGTTTTGCGAACTTGTTGTTTCTACGTGTCCAGCCTGTTTGGGACACTCTTCTTCATCACTGCCACTCTCTGTCACCACTGCCACTCTCTGACTACTCATGCCACCCTCTGGCCCACCCATGCCACCCTCTGTTTCATCACCACACCCTCTGGTTGTCCAGTGTACATTATTTTCGGCAAAGCAAAGCACACCTTCCCTGCCTCAAGTGACCTGAATTAATTTGGGGCTGATTAATGTGTCACAGAATATTTTTTTAGCTGGCACCTGCTTCCTTAGTGCGCCCTGATTAGTGATCTTTTGCACTTGCTAAGTGCTTTCATTGTTGCAAAATTAGTTACAACACCTGCCCTGCCCCAACTGACAATAATGAATTAGGGGCTGATTAATGGATTTTAACTTCCAGCCTGGCTCCTGCTTGTCTCCCTTAGCTGTAATTCAGGACCTTTGTGGCATATGTGTAACTATTCTGAGGTTCAGAGCAGGGTCACATAATAGTTGCAACTGGCAACTGAACTCTGGAGGGGCCCCTCAGGAAGCACTACAGGAAATGGCCACTAATGATGAGCCTGAACTTTTGAACCTGGTAAGTAGTTTCAGTTTTGCTAAGATCGTATTTCTGCAATTTAGCACTTATTCGCGGGGCGCGAAGTTGTACTGGGAAGCCGCGAACTCACGCGAACAGTGCGAGCAGTGCGAGCAAAATCCGCTGCTCGCGGATTTGCGGATTTTGCGGGAGATTCGCGAATCTCGCGGATTGCGAATTTCCCGAAAATCCGCAAAATCCGCGAGCGAAACGGATTTTCCGCCCATACCTATCTGGAAGACAATGGATCATCAGGAGGAGTGGCTTGCTCGGATGATACCTCCGCTTGAATCTCAATTTCCTGATGTGCCCCTACTTCTGGAGGAACAAGCATTGTGGGCAGTTGTGCCTCTCTATGAGTCTCTTCATGCGCCACTACTTGCGCCTCTCCATGCGCCTCTCCATGCACCTCTATTTGCACCTCTACTTGCCCCACTCCTTGCGCTTCTCCTTGTGCCTCTCCTTGCGCCTCTCCTTGCGCCTATCCTTGTTGCACCTGTGGTTGTCAATGCAGCTGTGGTTGAACATTCGTCAGATGAGTTACACACTGCGTTGATTGAATGCTACTTTCTTGCGATGAGTCAACGCCAACATCCCTGGTTGATGGTGATTGAGCAATTAAAGTGGCTGCCGCTGCGGCACTCATGGCTTTGGGCCTAACTTCGCGTGGTGGCCCTGAGGTGCTGCTCCTCGCTTGGTCTCCGGCGGACACCGCTGCTGCAGGCATAGTTTTTTTTCTCCCAAAAAAGTGTCTGTGGGCACACCAGTCTCCTTTGTAAGTGGCACCACTTGCTTCCTCTGCTCCTTCTTACTGGCAACTTTCTTTGTAGAGGAGCTACGGCCACCTTTCTTTGGGCCCATCTTCTTCAGATGTCAGAACAGCAGGCCGCAGTTGCACAAGCTGCAGAGTTGTCTGTAGCCACACGTGACATCACACACCGCAGCAGGACTTATTACTGGCACTGGTGATGAACGATGAGGATGATTTGTGGTTCTCTTTGTGCACCTAAAAGCAAAGGAAGCCAGAGGAATATCAGTTAAATAAATGTTGCATATGTCGTGCTTCAATTAATATTTGCAACTAGGCATTTATTATTATTACAACACACCCAAAATCGGAAAGGCCAAAAATAAAAATTCCAATTATTTATAATCAAAATGGATCTTTACATTATTATAACAGAGACCACACAGAGAGAGTTGTTTTATGCACCACTGAGTACCCCTGGGCGTAATAGATGAAAGGATGCAGACTGGGTGCAGGCCTATGGCACAAAGCACACTGCCTGGCTTCAAAATGGCCCCTTGACCCCCACCCACATGGCCAGGCCCTACCTGGACCAGGCCTCAAAATGGCCCCCACCCACATGACCAGGCCCCAACAACACCCCAAAAAATCGAAAAACACACAAAAATTACCACAATTGAATGCCATTCATGCCCTGAAGGATGTTTAAATTCAAGAGACCGCACAGAAATAATTGGTCCATGCACCACTGAGTACCCCTGGGCATAATGGATGAAAGCAAGGCAGACTGGGTGCAGGCCTATGGCACAAAGCACACTGCCTGGCTTCAAAATGGTGCCTTAACCCCCACCCACATGGCCAGGCCCTGGACCAGACCTCAAAATAGCCCCCACCTACATGGCCGGGCCCTGGACCAGGCCTCAAAATGGCCCCCAAAAAATAATAAAATAAAAAATAAATCACCACAATCCAATATCATACATGCCCTAAATGATGTTTAAATTCAAGAGACCCCACAGAAAGACTTGGTCAAGTTACTACTGAGTACCCCTGGGCATAATGGAAGTAAGCAAGGCAGACAGGGGGTATACACCTGTTACAACGCATTCGTTACTCCGCACTACCATTACAACGCGACTTTTACAACGCATACCATTACAACGCATTGCGCTGGGGGGCGCTCTAGGATAGGGAATAAGTATAATTTACTATCCAACACCTTCCCTAGGGTCCACGGGGACTGGAGTTAGAATAGTAAATTATACTTACCACTATCCAGCACCTCAAAGCGCTATGCGTTGTAATGGTATGCGTTGTAATGGTCGCGTTGTAATAGTAGGTAGTTGTAACGGTATGCGTTGTAACATGGTACATCCCAGACAGGGTGCAGGCCTATGGCGCAAAGCACACTGCCTGGCTTCAAAATGGCCCCTTGACCCCCACCCACATTGCCAGACCAAGCCGAGGATCTAAGTGCAGAGTCAAGCGCTATAACTATTACATAGAACAACTAGTACAGGGTTCTGGCCCTTAATCAGCAAGGATAGGCCAACTATATACTCAAAAAACAAAACAATGCCAATACTGATACTACCTATTCATTCAATTCATACACTCACTCGTGACACTCATAGTGATTGCAACCATATTTCTTAGAACAGCTTTTATTTTTTATTATTATACAAATAGTTTTTTCTTCTTTATTATTCACTTTTTCTTATAGGACAAGAATTATTAAAAACACTCATTTACATGGACCAAACAATAATATTTACATTTCATAATGGAGAAGACAAATTTTATCCAACATTCAATACATTTCGACAAGATCAAATCCCCAACAAAAGTAATATAGATAAAAAAGGAAAGTAGGAACAAATAAGTAAAACAGAGACTTTTTAAGAAAAGAGGGAGATAATCCCAAAGAATGTTGGTCAAAAATGTGTGGTGTTCAGGTTCTGTGACCTAAACAAGTCAAATAAACAGTATTTTTAACGCCTGACACTTTTCACTTAATGGCAGCACTTGTTTTGACCAAACAACAAGGTCTACGCATTTCAAACCCTATACTGATTTGTGGGTTATCGTCTGGACCTGGGAGAGAGAGCTTAAAAAATAAAACAAAATGTGTTACACATTTATCTTTTCCAAACATTCCCATACACCTTTATCCACTATAAGCCCATCCGCACCTTTACTGTTTCCTTGTTATTGCACCTATAGTGCTTTACAGCCGGGTTTTATTCCAGAACTCAATTTAGCCAACTGAAAAGAAAGAATAAATAAAAATACAGAAAGCAATTTACGACAATTAGGGCAATTTTTTCAACTTTTAAAAGACAAACTCCAATTTAACAGTCTTCTATTACCTTTAGAAATTGCCCAGCTGGCCTATTATCAATCAGGAATAACTACTCTTGACAGCAATAGTGGAAGACTGCAGTGGAGGAAAAAAAAGGCTCTTACTACAGCACCGGCTTAGTTTAAACGGATTTCATATCACTACGCGGCAATAAAGCGTACCTCTTTAATCACTTCAAAGCTAATCAGTCTTCTTCGAACGGCGCCACACAAAGTCTGTAAAAATGACACTAAGTTGTAATCTAAAGTGAAGGCACCGAGCGATTTTTTTGAGATATATTGTTACCTTGTATTCTTCAGAGTCGCTCCTGTCTCAAGTCTTCCTGTTTGTAAAGGTAGGTGCTTCTAAACCGAAGGCGTGCATATTATCTTATCTCCACATTGGTTACACACTGCGGTGTCTGACGTCCTCGAGCGGCAGGAATTAAATCTGAATACGAGACACTTTAATGAGCCTTCTTCTTCAAAGAGGAACATATGTCATTGTGCCGGAAAACATGCCGATGTTGTCCTCTCCTTAGTCAGTTAACAAAACTTTCTGATGCATAACAAACAAAACTTGGCAATTCATATTTCTTTATGACTATCGCACTCGGTACATCAGTGACTGTAGTGGGGATGAAAAACCAATTCGGACAACCTTTTTACACTTATCCGACCTATAATCAATAATTTTTACAAGTTTTAATTTTTTGCATGGTGTTTCTAAGATTGTTGATTGAACTTGGATCCTCACTGTTTAAGATCGAAATGGAGAGAATCTTTTAAGAGCTGGTGATAATTCTACCCTCGCCCTTAGAAAAGATGATACAGTGGTGGCATATCATTTATGGGAGCTCATACTGTACTTTCCAATACACGGATATTTTGGCCAAACTAGTACTAAGGCCGAATGCTCAGTTTGGACAGGCCGTTGGCAATGGCCCATTCATATGTCCATATCTCCATAGGCCAAGTGTGATAGACTTTAAAGGTTATAAATCTCAGACAATAAATTCAATCCATCAACTGCAACATTGTATTTGACAATCAACATTGCTTCATGCTGTAACAACATTATTTCAATATCCCCTCCTCAGGGGTTGGTCTAAATTTTAGACAGAATTGTCCATTTGAGGTCATTTATGTCATGATTTTTTGACTTCCAGTGATAGACCAACGGTGCATTGGCTACATTCCGTCGAATTCTCGACATATGTGAAATGATCCCTTATCAGGCATCTTGTGTTGCCTTACCGATGTACAGTTTAGGACGTGAAGAGCAGTGCCGTATCTAAACTGCTCTTGAATCAGTTTCTCACTGTTTTTAGATAGTAATACATCTGCGAGATCAGAATTAGGAGAGCTATTGGTACTCTGAGTCTCCGTTGTGTATCCTATTTTAATTCACATTTTGGTTTTTGTTATCTTGCACAGCACCATTTATATTAGAGAGTTTTTCCCTCTTACACTATTCTCCTGTAAAGAACCCTACAAGAGGATACAAATTTTTTCTTTTGTCCCTCTCCTGGATGGAGGTAGGGCAAAGTAAAGTTGTTTGGCATCACAGATGATGACACTGGGCACGTAATGTGTAATGATGGGACACCAATGATCCTTTACGGATTCTTTCTGTTTTATTTTCGGTCATCCAATTGATGGCCTTTGTATTCTGCATCTTGACTCTGTCTTCTATATATACCCCCTTTTTGTTTGTCTTCTGTACTCTAGTTTAGGAGCATTCAAGACTTGTAGTGTTCACACATTTAGGGACACTTTCTGAATAGACTACGGATTACTTTGTGATTGACAAATTGAATTAGGGGGATTTAATCAGAGAGTCTTAATTTATCCCTTTGGCCCTTTCTTCTGTTTCATATTAGGACATGGGCATATAATGCCTGTTGGACTTGGCCCTTTCTGCTGGGTCATACCTGAACTTTTTGCCTTACTCCTCTATTTTTTTCTGACCTGTTGGCTGTTTTATGACTCTGGGAACTTTACCACTGCTGATCAGTGGTAAAGTGCATATGCTCTCCCTATTATAAATTGATGTATGGATTAGTGATTCCATGATTGGCTTGTTTGGTTTACTTGTAAGACCCTAGTACAGGCAAGGAGAAGATGGTGGCTGGCTAGGCAGACCGGTCGGGAGCTCCATGCTCGCCGGCAGAGAGAATGAGTGAAACTCAAAAGTAATTGATACAGGAAATGCGCAATTCCGCCCCACACATACTAAAAAGAAATGCTACAACCAGATATACTTACGAAGTTCAAAAGTAATCATACCGCATTGAAAGAGGCTTGCGGGGAAGCAGTGTTACTATTTCAAAGAGCGCTCCACACGTACGTCGGCTTGTGGGAGGTAGCCTCCGAAGCTCAGCGGAACTGCTGGAGGACGGTCGCCAGGATCTCCTTCTCCTTTCGGGGCAGCATGAGCAGAGTGACTGCTGCCAAAGCAAAACCTCCCTTCACTGTGGAGTTAAATGAGGACAGGTACTCCATAAGGGATTCGGTGCAGCATACCCCGCAGCGCTCTCTGCAAGCACCGGACCGCCTAAGGACGTTGACAAAGGCCGCGAGGGGTACCGCATGATCAGGGTAAGCCGGTCGGGTGGCTTTGAGGGTTCTGAGGGTTCTGAGGGGGGCAGCACTTTAAAGAGAATGGAACGCCACAGGGGGAAGGGGGCCCGGTTCTGCCGCATCTGGTGTGGAGTGGGGGGATCCTCGAGCACCTCCTTCTCCCCCGAGGCAGCGATAACTGCAGGCAGGGAGCAAAGCAAGGAGCATAGCAAAGAGCAAGGCAAACACAAAAGCTATTGCCTAAGAAATAGGCAGTTCCTCAAGAGCAGCCAGCCTGTCGCCCCTAAACAGGATGTAGCACCCCGCAGTACCAAAAGGAAAGCCAAAAGGCAGGCAAAGACCGCAGCACCCACCCCCAGAGCCAGAAAAAAGCTATTGAACAAGAAAGGAGGGGTAGGAGGGGTTTCAGGTTCTAAAGTTTGAGTCACCCCTTCCCTTAGATCGTTCTTTAAAGTCCAGGTGCAAGAGCAACAGACCAAACTGCAATACTCCAGATGCCCCCCACCCAAAGCGGATAACACCATTAATAAAAGGGGACCAGGGAGAGTATGGAGAATACGGAGGGGGGCACAGAGTCAGTGCCACAATGGCTACCCAATCCAGTAGACAACACAGCAGAGTGGCCTTCCACCACCAGCACAGCCGCAGGTACTGATAGTTTAGGAAGTGTTGAGCACACCACACAGCCATCAAAACCCCGTGAGCCCCCTCAGAACTCAACAGATCAGATCCTAGAAAAAATACTAAAAGAAATGAGGGAAAAATTTGCTGTCTCTGAGGTTAACCAGAACAAGATTCCGGAGGCTTGTGAAATGCTGGACACTACGCTTTGGGGGAGAGAGTGACAGCTGTAGAGGCAGCAGTAGAGATCCTGAGTAAAAAAGCAGAGTCAAATCAAAAGGAGATTAGGTCTCTGAAATCAAATGGAAAAAAATGATTAATGAAAAGCTAGAATCACTAGAAAATCAAGCAAGGAGGAATGACTTGAGAATTTTGAATGTGGCAGAGGGTCGAGAAGGAGAAGTCATTAAAAAGTAAATAGTAGTACTCCTTGAAGAGTACTTCCCCTGGGTAAAAGCAGCAAATCTAGCAGAGGATATACAGAGGGTACATCGGGACCGCTTTGGCAAATACAAAATGAGAAAGAACCCGAGGAAATTACTAATACATTTTATGACCTTCACCCTCAAGGAAAAGATTTTGAGTGAGGCCCTAAAGAAGGGATCTTACAACAAAGACGAATGGTCCTTCAGAATCCGATGGCATATTTACAAGGTTACTCAAGATAGATAATGGGAGCTAGGACCACAGATGCAGGAACTAAGATTCCTCAGGCCACGGTACAAATGAAGTTCCCGGCAGCCTTTAGGATTATGTGGAGGAATACAATTCATAACATCAGGGAGCCAAAGGAGGTCGAGCATTTCCTGGAACAAATGAGAGATCAAATGCGAGATCAGCAGTAGAAAAATCTGTAACATCAAAATGGCGAGCATGGAGCTCAAAGAGGGCTATTAATACTGTCCAAAGAAGAGAAAAGGGAGGCTTCTCCGGGGAGGGATGTCTTAACAAGCACAAAAACCAAAACAAAACAAAAATGTAAGCACAGGGGTGGGGAGCAAACTGGGAAAAAAATAGGGGAGGGCGTAGTTCGCGAAGTAGCGCTACTCGAAGCAACGCGAAGTGCACTTCGCACTACGCAAACTTCACGTAGCACTACGCGAGCTGCGTAGTAGCTTGTTCGCACTGTGCAAGATGCGTTTTCACTGATTGCACAGTGCGGACAAGCATCTGGCACTGTGCAATCATTGAAAATGGCATTTTGCACAGTGCGAGCTGTAGTTTTCTGCTGCTCGAGTAGATTATTACTCGAGCGGCAGCTTTCTCAACGTGAACTGGTAGTTTCTCATTGAGTGCGGTCGCGAGCATGCGCAACCACTCACAATGAGAAACCTGACCGTCCCGCATTGAGAATCTCGCCGGGATGTAATTTTGCTTGCTCGCGGTCACCAACATGACGTTGAGGACCGCGAACAAGCAAAAAATGACCGCTGCACTAAGCTAGGCTGCACTACGCGTGTTCGCACTGTGCTACGTGCAGCTCGCGTAGTGCGAAGTTGCGCAAACTTCGCAAACTCAGCGAGCGTAGCGTAGTGCTTCGCCCAGGGTTAGAAAAAAACGAAAAAAAGTCCTCCAGAAACGTAAAGAAGGAAAACGGGACCGTCAAATTTAATAGGAAGACCCCAGGAGATAAGAAATAAAATAAATGAAGAAAGATCCAACAGTAATTAACATACTTTCGTGGAATGTCAATGGCCTCAGAACTAAAAGTAGAATATTCAAATATTTGAAAACGATACACAGTGAAATTATAATACTACAGGAAACGCATCTTTTGAAAAATGAATGAGAAGAAATTATAAAGACATTAAGTTGGGTGGACTCATTTGCCTGTACAAATCAGGACTTCATTATTAAAGGAGTAGCCATAATTTTTTTTAAATCTCTAAAAGCAAGAATAGAGTCTGTGGAAGTTGACAGGAAAGGAAGATGGGTGGTCACCAGAGTAAGATTATCCAACAAGCAATACACCATCTCCGGTTATTACAGCCCTAATACAGATGACCCAGTCTGTGTTCAAAAACTGTACATGCAACTATTATCGGTGGCTACCCCGGTAATCATAGGGGGCAACTTCGACATAATCCTAGACCCCAAGGTGAATAGTCTCCCCCAGAGGAGAGAAGTAAACCTGCAAAAAATGAGGGAGTGGTGGGGCTCTACCTAAAAGATGTGGGTTTGGCCAACATTTGGAAAGAGAAAGGTGACAAAGGGCAAGGTTTCACATTTCAAAATAAAAAATTAGGAAAGCTTTCCAGAATAGATTACTTTTTGGTGGACATAAATGTAGTGGACAGCACACAGAAGGTGGAACACCTGCCAGCCCACCTATCCAACCACTCAGCTGTGTTATTAAAAATACAAATGAAAAAAAACAACAATCTCCCAAGATGGACAGTCGACTGTACAATTCTATCTGATCCACAAAATATAGAAGCACTTAAACTAGAAACAGATCTCTATTTAAATAATAAAAAAAACAGCACTTCTATACAAGTCACTTGGTAAGCATATAAAGCAGTAATCAGAGGAAAGATATTAAGCTTAGCAGCATATAAATCAGAGAAAACAAAACAAGAGATAGGCCATCTCGAAGGTACCATTAAAACACTCGATATACAAATAGCAGTAGAAACTGTAACAGCAATAAAGGAAAAAATGCAGGATGATAGGTCAAAACAAAAAGAAGCGCTTGCAGAAATTTTGGAGAATATTGTGAGAGAGAGATGGGAGGCCAGCAAATTGTCCCATTATGAATATGGATAAGGATGCAGTAAGATGCTGGCCTGGAAAACAAAAACTGACCAAACCAAAACAAAGATAGTAGGTATCCAGATCCAGAACAAGATAAGGTACCTAGGCATTGAGTTGGTCAGAGACCTGGACAAAGTGGCACAGATACATTTTAACAAAATTTCTGGCGAGGTCAGGAAACTATTTAAGGCCTTTCTCTGACCTTTCTGGGGAGATCAAATATAATTAAAATGTCAATCCTACCTAAGCATGAGCGAATTTTGCGGATCTCGCGTTCGCGAATTTTGCGGATTTGCGGATTCGCAATCCGCAAAATCCGCGAATTCCCGCGAATTTGCGGATTTTTTTTTTTTTGTGTTCGCCCGTGTTTCTGCCAGTTCGCGAGGGTTTTGTACACTTTCGCAAATTGCGAACTTACCTGTCGGGTCGCAAGTTTCGCGAACTTGTTGTTTCTACGTGTCCAGCCTGTTTGGGACACTCTTCTTCATCACTGCCACTCTCTGTCACCACTGCCACTCTCTGACTACTCATGCCACCCTCTGGCCCACCCATGCCACCCTCTGTTTCATCACCACACCCTCTGGTTGTCCAGTGTACATTATTTTCGGCAAAGCAAAGCACACCTTCCCTGCCTCAAGTGACCTGAATTAATTTGGGGCTGATTCATGTGTCACAGAATATTTTTTTAGCTGGCACCTGCTTCCTTAGTGCGCCCTGATTAGTGATCTTTTGCACTTGCTAAGTGCTTTCATTGTTGCAAAATTAGTTACAAAACCTGCCCTGCCCCAACTGACAATAATGAATTAGGGGCTGATTAATGGATTTTAACTTCCAGCCTGGCTCCTGCTTGTCTCCCTTAGCTGTAATTCAGGACCTTTGTGGCATATGTGTAACTATTCTGAGGTTCAGAGCAGGGTCACATAATAGTTTCAACTGGCAACTGAACTCTGGAGGGGCCCCTCAGGAAGCACTCCAGGAAATGGCTACTAATGATGAGCCTGAACTTTTGAACCTGGTAAGTAGTTACTTTCAGTTTTGCTAAGATCGTATTTCTGCAATTTTGCACTTATTCGCGGGGCGCGAACTCACGCGAACAGTGCGAGCAGTGCGAGCAAAATCCGCTGCTCGCGGATTTGCGGATTTTGCGGGAAATTCGCAAATCTCGCGGATTGCGGATTTCCCGAAAATCCGCAAAATCCGCGAGCGGAACGGATTTTCCGCCCACGCCGATTCCTACCTAGGTTAAAGTATATTTTTAGCACTATTCCATCAGAATTTAAGAGGGAGTCAATAAAGAAACTTCAAGGAGAGCTGAACAGTTTTAGTTGGTCATCAAGAGGGACAAGAATAGCATGGAACAAACTAAGAAGGAAGAAAGAACAAGTTGGGATAGCGAGCCCAGACCTACTTGAATACAACAGAGCCTTTCAATTTATGTATATGAGGGTCTTATTGAAAAACTATGAGCACTATCCTATCTACCTACAAGCAATGACTAGAAGTGAAGGGCACTTTCTATACAAATTTGGCCACCCAAAACTTTTTAAAAAGGTGAAACTAAAAGTCCTCAAGTCAGCAGAAATTTTATGGTACCACATAAGACGTACTTTGAAGATACCACATTATAGTGAATTTGCCCCCATATGGGAATCACCAGGTACCCCAGACTGTCTCAAAGACAGCCTGGCCATCCTGTTGAAAACATCAGGAATACTGAAGTGGGGCTAATTGATGACTGAGAACAACATTGTTGACTGGGACCAATTGACAATAACAACAACTGCCTCCCTAGCAAAATTCAAATTTTATCAACTCACTAGCTGGGCAAAATTTTTAAAAGAAAACAAAATAAGAAATATTGCATTAGAGACAGAGATGCAGGGAAATGCGCTCTTAAAAAAAGAAATTTCTCGATGGTACTGGGCCCTCATATTAGCGGGTGAGGAGGACTTCCCAATTCCTGAAGCGACCTGGGGGAAAGATCTTCCGACGCTGGATGCACAAAAAATATGGCAAGTATCTATAGAAAAATGTAGGTCCTTTGTAAGATCTGCTGCTTTAAAGAGAAACCACTTGGTTTACCACTGACAAAGCCCATTGGACTCCGAAGAGGCTATCAAAGTTCAACAGGGCTAGAAGGAAGAACTGGGTATGGAGAAAGCAGAGGACTTGCAAATGTTTCGGCAGTGCCCCCAGTTCGACATATTCTGGCAGGAAATGGGTAAGACCCTCGGTACCTTACTAGGAAGTCCACCTGATGTAAGTATTGACCTTGTTATATTTGGGTGGTCCAGGCAGTGTGTCTAGTTAAGCTAACTAAGAAGCAAGAGAATTTACTCTTTTTGTTAATCTTACTGGCAAGGAGGGAAATATGCATCAAATGGGTAAGTCCTGTACCACCCACACAAGGGAATGGTTGTCTTCAATATTTAAAATAAACAAACTGGATAGGAGGGGGAAACCAAGTAGAAAATATAGCTTCTGGGAAATTTGGGAACAGTTTAACCAATCTAGTCAGTAATTGCAATCTCCCGGCAAAATTTCTCCATTATGCCCAAAGTCTAATGATTATGCGATGGCTATAAATAAACAGGCAGAATGCCCGTTTGAGTAACCAGGATGGTTAGCTCCCACTCTCCAGGAACATTTATTGGAAATGGTAATGGAAATAAAGGGACCCCTTCCAATATCAAAGGGAGACTCCCAGGACAAGCAACGGAAAAATGGGGCAGTGAAGGTTTCGGAGAAAGAGAGGCGGGCCCGACAACTTCTTACATATACTATTGCAGAATGAGGACAAAAAAAAGAAAAATACCCTAGTACAGTGCACTGCATGTGCCCAAGGCTTGTAAATCCAAATGCTGCTGGTGGGCTTGCAGCACCCACAGAAGCAGCCTTGCAAAATGTGTCTCAGGTCTGCCATTACAGAGTCTGTGTGCAGTCTGGTACTGCCATGTTGACTGGGCAAGTACACCCACTTGCCAGTCCCTAAACCTTCCATTTTTTATATCAGACACCCCTATTGTAGGCCTAAGGGAAGGGTGCATTGTAAGAATAAGATAGGACATGCCCTGGTGTGTGTGGCATGTCCTAATAGTGAATTACAGTCATTTTTGTTTTTCACTATTGCAAGGCTACCTGTTCTCTATAGGCCAGAATGGGCAGTTAGATTATTACACCTTATAATCCTAACTGGTTCAGGGAACATGGGAGAAATTTGACTTTAGTATGCCTGAACTCAGAATGATACAATACATCTTTTAGTGAAGTTGGTGTTAATATTATGTGTTTGAAAATACCACTTTTAGAAAGTAGGTATTTTATTGTCTAACTATCCAAGCCTGCCTCTGCTAGGTTGTGTATTCCTTGTCGGGAGTTTGAGTGACAGGGCTGGGGGATTCCAGGAGACAGGGTGAGTCAGCCCAGTAGTGAATAGAGAGATCTGCATCTGGATGGGAGGAGTTGCACCTGGGACCTGAATAGGGCTCTGCCGTCCCTCCACAATGCTGGCTCCACCTCCTGTGGTGTGTCTGATGTCTCTGCCCTGCACTGTGAAAGGAGAGAAGGAGTCATGTCAACAGAATGCTCTAAGGCTGTGCCTTCTCTCCACAATGCTTGCTCCACTTCCTGTGGGATGTCTGATGTTTCTGCCTTGCACTGTGAAAGGAAAGAAGGAGTCATGTAAACAGAGTGATCCAGGAACTAATCAGTAGTGGTTTGGACTAGACAAAGGCCCCTCTGCCCTCAGAGGACAAAGGATTTTGGGGTATAAGTATTGGGACCCTGATCCCAGGAAATTAGATCACTTTTGGACAACAAAAAGAAACCTTTGCTGAGGAGAGGAACCTGATGAAACTGAGGAGAGACTATCCCTAAGCTGAAGTGTGCTTGGGGTATTGGCCTGCAGTGGTTGCCTGACGGCCAAAGAAAGGAGAAAGGACTTTGTGTGCTTTATTCAACTTGTATTGATCTCCAAGGGCTTGAGAGAAGAACTTGTCTCCTGCTGAAGTCTCAGGGACAACAGACTTCAACCCCCAGCTCCCCAGCATTCTTCGGAAGTGCCTGCTGCTGTTTTGAGGCCTTCTGAGGGACTGCATGTCGCTAGGAGCTGGAAGCACTACTCAAGAGGGAGAAGAATTTCGCTGTCGCAGCCGTTGCCATCGCATCGTGGATGTTGCCACGGTAACTGACGCATTGCACCGCATCTCAAGAAATGTACCGCAACCCCGAAGAAGCATGTCGCCGTCACAGCCGCTGCCGTCACATCATGGATGTCGCCGCTGTAGCTGACGCATTGCACTGCATCAAGAGAAGCGTCTTGCAACGAGGAAGAATCGTGTTGCAGCTGCTGCATCACTAAGGATGTCGCCGCTGTAGTTGTCGTATTGCACCACATCACAAGAATTGCCTCACATCCACGAAGAATTGTGCCACCGTCAGAGCTGCTGCCGTCGCATCACTGAACAAGAGTGTCGCCGCTGCAGTTGTCGCATCGAGTAGAAGCATCTCGCATCGTCGGAAAAGAGTGTCGCCACCAAAGTCGCTGTTGTCGCATCACTGCAGACGGGTTTTGCTGCTGCAGCTGATGCATTGAGCCGAGACTTCTCACAACATCGGAGAAGTGTGCTGCATCAGGAAGAACTTGATGTCTTTATTTCTTTGCACCGGATCTTTGCTGCATTCCCATCTTGCAACACTTTTGTTGCCCTGCGTTTCGCATCTTAAGGTACATTGACTCAAAGTGTGGCATTTTAAGAACTAAAAAGAAGTAAGCTAAAACTACCATTTTAAGTACAGTATTGTGGATTTTTGTCGTTTGTAGTCTTGTGTTAAATCTATATAAAGAATACTAATTTTTATTATAAAACTTGTGTGGTATTTGGGTGTACAAAGACACCACATCCAAAGTTACCAATAACTGGTTTTGAGATGAAAATTCGACTGTTTGAATACAATTTAAAAAGTCAATTGTGTCCAGTAAAGGGGACGGAACTTCTCATGGCTCAATTTGAAGAGTATTTTATCTACAACAACAATCCCTTTTGGACTCAGATAACAACAAATGTCTGTTACATCGATGACATGTTTCTTATTTGGACGGGAACTGTATTAGAACTAACAAGATTTGGTTGAACCAGCAGACACCGGATATTCAATTCAGCCTCCATTCCAGCCCCAGTACAATAACGTTCTTAGACGTAGAGGTGTATAGTTAGCAGGATATGCTATTAGCATTGTTGCATATAAAACCCACCAACAGAAATAAAGCTCTCCATTACACCAGCCATTATCCATGTTGCCTATGTGACGATCTTCCCGTGGGTCAATTTTTATGGATAAAACGGAATTGCTCAACTAAGGAAGAATACACATTCCATGCCGGCCACCTGTTAGAAAAATTAAAATCACAAGGTTACCCAAAAAAACTTGTTGAAACAGGCATTAAACGTCCTTAGTGGACACTGAGAGAAACATTGCTTGAAAAAAATTAAAAATCGCCCACTGACCAGATGATCTGTGTAACCACTTTTTGTTCTCGAACCAATTTCCTTAAAAAGGTGATCAATCAAAATTGGCACCTTGTACAAAAAATACACATATCATGGAGCAAACCCCTCTTTGCCCTAAAATAAGACAAAAGTGTGGGCAATTTCATTTTATTTGCAGCTGCACAGAAACCCATCAATAGAAATATATTGAGAACTCAGCTGAGTCTACCACCCAATACTGGACATCACAAGTGCGGATCTTGCACTTATTGTGCACAGACCATCCAAGGCTCTCTTTTTGAATGTAATGGCATTTGATGGAAAGATAATCTGATTACGAACTGCAAAAGTAAAAATTTAGTTTAAGGCATTATACGCCCATGTCCTAAACTGCACTTTGGTAAGACAACACAAGAGGCCCAAAAACAGATAATTCAACATATGTCGAGAAGTTGACGGGATCTTGCAATGCACCGTTGGTCCATCACTGGAAGTCAAAAAATCAGGACATAAATTACCTCAAATGGACAATTCTGTCCAAATTTGAGACCAACCCCGAGGATGGGCTATTGAAAGAATGTTGTTACAGCGTGAAACAATGTTGATTGTCAAATACAATACTGTGGTTGATAGTTTGAATGAATTGTCTGAAATGTACAACCTTTAAAGTCTATGACACTTGGCCAATGAGATATGGACATATGAATGGGCCATTGCCAATGGCCTGTCCAAACTGAGCATTCGGCCTTGGTACTAGTTTGGCTAAAATATCCGTGTATTGGAAAGTACTGTATCAGCTCCCATAAATGATATGCCACCACTGTATCATCTTTTCAAAGGGCCGGGTAGAATTATCACCAGGTATTAATAGAATCTCTCCATTTCGATCTCAAACAGTGAGGCTCCGAGTTCAATCAGCAATCTTTGGAACACCATGCAAAAAATTAAAACTTGTGAAAATGATAGAATATAGGTTGGATAAGTGTAAAAAGGTTGTCCGAATTAGTTTTTCATCCCTACAGTCACTGATGTACCAAGTGCGATAATCATAAAGAAATCGGAATTGCCAAGTTTTGTTTGTTATGCATAATAAAGTTCTGTTAACGGACTAAGGAGAGGACAACATCAGCATGTTTTCCGGCACAATGACATATGCTCCTCTTTGATGAAAACAGCTGAATAAAGCATCTCTTATTCCAATCGGAATCCTGCTGCTTGAGGAGGATGTCAGGCGCTGCAGTAACCAATGAGGAGATTAGATACGAAGCACTCCTATGGTTTACAAGGACCGATTTGTATGACAGGAAGACGTGAGACAGGAGCGACACTGAAGAATAGAAGGTAACGATATATCTATAAAAAAATCCCCCTTTTTGTCCCGCTCGGTGCCTTCACTTTAGATTACAACTTAGTGTCATTTTTACAGACTTCATGTGGCGCCATTCGAAGAAGACCGAATAGCTTCGAATTGATTAAAGAGGTACACTTTTTTTGCCCTTCAAATTGAGCCAGTGCTGTTGTAAGAGCCTTTTTTTAGTCCAATGCTGTCGTCCACCATTGCTGTCAAGAGTAGTTATTCCTGATTGATAATGGGCCAGCTGGGCAATTTCTAATGGTAATATAAGGCTGTTAACTTGCAGTTTGTCCTTTAAAAGTTGAAAAAATCGCCCTATTCGTCGTAAATGGCATTCTGTATTTTTATTTATTCTTTCTTTTCAGTTGGCTAAATTGAGTTCTGGAATAAAAACCAGCTGTGAAGCACTATGGGTGCCATCACAGAGAAACAGATGGGCTTATTGTGGATAGAGTTGTCTGGGAATGTTTAGGAGAGGTAAATGTGTAACACGTGCACTTTTTGTTTTATTTTTTCAGCTCACTCTCCCAGGTCCTGAGGATAACCCACAAATCGGTATAGGGTTTAAAATGTGTAGACCTTGTTGTTTGGTCAAAACAAGTGCTGCCATTAAATGAAAGTTGTCAGGCATTAAAAATACAGTTTAGTTGACTTGTTTAGGTCACAGAACCTGAACACCACACATTTTTGACCAACATTCTTTGGGATTATCTCCCTCTTTACTTAAAAATTCACTGTTTAACTTATTTTTGTCCTACTTTCCTCTTTTTTCTATATTATTTTTGTAGGGGATTTGAGCTTGTTGAAATGTATTAAATGTTGGATAAAATTTGTCTTATATGTTTCTTCACCAATATGAAATGTAAATATTATTGTTTGGTCCATGTAAATTAGTGTTTTTTGTAATTCTTGTCCTAAAAGAAAAAGTGAATAATATAAAGAAAAAACAAATTGAATAATAATAACAAATAAAAGCTTTTATAGGAAATGTGGTTGCAATCACTATGAGTGACACAAGTGATTGTATGAATTGAATGAATAAATTGTATCAGTATTGGCATTGTTTTGTTTTTTGAGGAACTATTATACAAGCAGGATGTGCCGCCATTAAGTTACTTCTTCAGGGTTAAGGGAAGCAGGGATAGTTGACAAATCATCCTGCAGTACAGCTTCTACAACAAGATCCAGATTTTGCAATGCTCCTTATGGCTGCCCCCTTAACAGTCCGTAAGCAAAGAGGAAGGGAGTGTTGCTGAGCTTGCCCCTGCCAGACCTCTATTTGTAGCTTCATTTCCAGAATTAACCATTTTGCCATCATTGCCAGCTGTCCCACTGCTCTCCTACAAAGCAGACAACATCTTCCCATTTACCTACTGGATCAAACTGGGGCCGAACCTGAGGCTGACACGCCTCACAGCCCTCCTGGACTGCCGTCAGTATTGTGTCAGTCATTTCCAATGCCGGAGTAGAGCTTTCAGAGCCACAAGCCTTGAGCAGTCCGACGACCTACCAAATCCATAGCAGAGCAATATCTGAGCAAAGAAGAGCCAGGAGCTGCCTCAAGCACCAGACTGTACCGAAGGGAAGGTGCTGGATCATTTGTGTTTCTAAAGGCACCTGGGAATGCATAGTTCACCTGACTTGGAGCTGCGTTCTCCCCGATACATCCCCGTCCCATCAGAGGAGGGGACCGCAGGGAAGCCATACCAAGAGTCACAGATACCGAAAAGATCCCGGGAGCAGCCACTAGGCGGGATACCGCAAACCACCTTGCTTCCTTGGCATGAAGAAGATGCCTTAGCCACAGCAGAAAACCTCCAAAACAAAGATGAGCCTAGTATGCAGATATACCGGTATGCTGGTATGCAGTTATGTAGGTTCTACTATAGTTTAGCTAGACATCTCCGTCTTTCTCTCATCCTTCTCTTGTTTTGGTAGACCAGGCTCAATCAGTTTAGATTCCGCTACCGATTTCAAGGTTCCATATCGCCGGGTTGGGCGGTTGCAGACCTTGAGGCTTGGGAGGTACTCTCCTCCTCAATGGAGTCAATCCGTAATCTACCCTCTAGCTGACATAAATTCATGTGATTCAATGATATCTAAAAGAGGAAAATTGTGAATTTGCCTTAAAGTATGGACCCAAGAATGGATCAAACTAGGATCAATTGTACTCCTTGCACGAAATTCCCATTGAGGTTGGTTTGATACATTCCTGTTGTGGGATCTAGGCCCAGCCACACAAGTGGGGCAGTTTTTTATTGGCACAAGATGAGCATCACTGGATGGTAGAAAGTTTGTGGATTCCTGCGGATTCCAGAAGTTTCCATCACAAAATGTAAGAAAATATCTGAATTCAGCTAAAGTTTGAATTTTGCAAGGCACTGTGGGTAACAAAACTATATGGGATTCATACAAGGCACATCACTCTAGAATCCTTGGGGTGCCTAATTTTAAAACCTGTGCAAGTTTGCTGCCTTTCCCTTGGTGCCGACTGAGCTACGGCCCAAAATCAACAGGTACCCACATTGCAAAAAACGGTACGTTTTCAGTGGCAACATGTGTTCATGTTGTCTTTTTCCCCTATTCCTGTCGCGGGCACTAGGCCTATCCACACAAGTGAGGTATCATTGTTATCAAATGTCTTGGGGGAATGCTGGGTGGTAGTAAATATGTGGCTCCCCACAGATTCCAGGGGTTGCACTCAAAGAAATGTGAAGAAAATGTGTGTTTTTGTCAAAGTTTGAGGTTTACATGGGCTTCTGGGTGGGAAGTCTGGTGAGAGCCACCCAAGCTACCCCACCCAAGATTCCCCTGGCAATATAGTTTTCACAAATGTGCAGGTTTTCAAGTGTTAGGTGCCGGCTAAGTTATGTCCCAAAATCCACATCTACCAACATTGCCAAAAAAGAGTGCATGTTCGGAGGAAACATTTAATGTGTCCTTGTAGCGATTTTGGCCCTGGCCTCTAGGGGGCACTGGGCCAATCCACTCAAGTGAGGTAGCATTTTTATTGAAAGACATGTGGGAACACAGAATAGTAGAACATTTGTTTTTATCTAATGATTTTCTCTGCATTTTTGGCATACCCAATGTAAGCCAATGTATGTGAAAGAAAACATTGATGGATCACATGCTGCTATGGGTACCCTCAAAAGTAGAGATGTATAAATAACCACTGCTCCTAAACTCAGTATTTAGGGTACATTTCAGAAATACATAGGTTTCCTTAATACTGATTTTTCGCTCTTTATATTTTACCATATAAACTGTTGTCTACTTGGTACACAATAAAAAAACATTCTAAGGTGCAGCTCAGTTGTTGGCTATGGGTACATAAGACTCTTTGTCAAACTCCCAAGCCTATATTTCCCTGCAACTAGAACATTCTTGCAGATGTAATGGTATAATGCTTTCGTAAACCAGCCATTGTGGCAGGGAGTTACAGATGGAAATGTTGTCACAAATGACTTTATTTTCCTGCTCGTGTTCAATGTGTTTTTATTTCAACAGTTAGTTTCTTTGGGATTCAGACTTTTGTCTTCGACTTTCCAAAAATGTATAGCTTTTGAGGATCACCCAGGAAGTTTTACAATGGTTTCCACCACAAAGTAGAAGAAGGTTGATAGTACAAAAATTCTGAAAAATTAGCTACCTCTTAAGAAAATGTCAAAAAGGTGGTAACAAAATAGTTTTTCTCAGACAGCTCTACACGGTTCTATAACTTGAAAAGTTGATGACTTTATCACTGCAAACCTTGTGCTGATGACATTTTTCAAAAAATAAAACAGACATCTTTGTGGAGTCCTTTTTTATTTTTCCAAAAATCTCAGCTATATTTTGGCAATTGTCTTTGTCCCCTGCAGTGGGACCTTAGAACCATAATATAAATGAGGTGTGCAGTTCCTCGTGAAAGAAGTCCAAGGTCAATGGTTGCAGAGAAAGGAATATGCTCAAATAGGAGCACAAACCCCCACACACCCAAATGGGTGTCATGTTTTATCATTGGGCTAGCTCCTCATTGGGACGATACTGCAATGTCTGACACGCAACCACAAGGTGGTTTGAGGAAGCAGAGCCGGGGTAGGGCTTGCGGTAGACACCTTGCATGTCCTTGATGGTAATGGGCATTCCTCCTGCTTTTTTCCTCATGGGGCTTGATCCAATTCCCCAGTTGGGATAATTTTACAAGTTCTATGGTATAATATTTGCCATATTACTTCTTGTGTGACCGGTTATCTTGGTCTGAGTATTCACACTCACTGAAACCAGACGCAGTGTAGTTTAGGGTAGTTTCCAGGTCCTGATAAATCGCCACTTGAACTTTCTTGACATAACTAGGCGAGAAACATATTGACCATTTAGACCAATTAATTTACTAGGCTGCTTAGTGGAGAAGAGTGGCTCAGGCGTTAGAGGCGGCAGACCTGGAGCTTGAGTTCAGCCCGGGACCAGGGTTCAATTCCCCGCCTCGGCGGGTCTTGGGCTCAAAAAAATTCCACGGACTCGTTAATTCTCGCTCCGGTGCCTTCTCGACTCACGGGTTCACACTCTGCGACTCTGGGCAATAGCTTGCTTAATCTCCACAACGGCCCCTTGCGCTGGGATGCCTGACTTTCACCTTGTGGATACCCTGCCAGGGTTATCTCACAGGGGAATACCAGGACGGGTTCCCTAAGCAAGCGCTGAGATGCCCCAGGGTAAGTCGTGGGCTATATAAGTCTCATTCATTTCATTTCATTTCACTTAGGACCATTATATCCCAAAGTAGCATATATATTGTTGATCAGGTTAGAGAACTCATTATATTGACTGATCCTAAGTACCATTGCGCCTATTCTAATCCACCATTTTACAGTACACTTTTTTAGCCCAATTAGCCTCACTTCACCATGCAGCTAACTAAATGATCTCAGGCAGAGAACCCCCTTGTGGTTGTCCGTCAGGAATTGCAGCACCAGCCCGATGAAGAACAAGCCCAACGATGAAGATTGACACCTGTGTTAAGAGGGCGCATATTCCCTTCCCTGAACCCATCGACCATAGCCTTCTTTTACAAGGAACTGCACACCTTATTTATATTTTTAGTATTACAAGGAGCACATGAGTTGGACCTTTATAGCTTTTGGTTCCCCTTCTTTATATACCTTAAGAATCCCCATGATATTGGAACTAAAATATGGTGTGCATGCATTATGAGGAAAAAAAGTTGTTGAAACCCATGTGCGAACCACCCCAAGTAGTCAAAAAAGGGCTCAGCACTAGGGTGAAAAACTTGTGGTTATATGTGTTTTGAGGTTACTAGTAGCAGAGTATGTATATTTCTGATGTTCTCAGAATATTAGATGGAAACTTTCAAATCCTGCTTAAGTGCTTTCATTATAAAGGAAACTAATTGCAGAGTTTTGGTACTCTTGATGGTAGCCATAGGAAATGGCAATGAGATGTGAATGTAACTAAAATACTTCATAATTAGTCTTTCAACCATATGCTATCAAAAAAGATGAGGTCCAGGAAAGCAGCTCTAATTAAAGAATGTCTATGTTTCTATTTGGAATATTATTCATGACTGGGATGGAGACACGAGGTAACAGACTGGAGAGAGAAGTATAGTCATAAACAATTATTTGATTCACTGAAAATAGCCGACAGATATGAGGTGATGACGAGAGCATCTTACTTGAGTTAATGATATAGGGATTTGTGCCTTGAAGGAGAGCAGAAGAATGCCTTCAACATTTGAGTTTGAGGTTAGTTCTTCATTTCTGAAACAACAAATATGCAGACTTACGTAGCATTTGTATTTCTGTTCTATAATGGGAGTATAAGAAAGCTAGCATGTACCTTGGGCAGGACTGTGCTGTCCTTTTATTCCATCTTTTATTTTCCTGGTTGGTTTTGGCCATTTGGGCTAGTTTTGAAGGCCCAGTGTCGCTGCTGCTGCCTTTGTAACCTTTTCCAGCTCCCTGAACTGCAGCAGGCACAGGGGATATCAAGGGGGAGAGATGGGAGAATGGGCTGAAGAGACAGAAAGCAGTCAGAGAGGGAAAAGAGAGACAGGAAAGAAGGGGAGAGAGAGAGAGCGAGAGAGCGAGAGAGATACAGAGGGAATGGATGAAAGGATAGATAGACATTGAAGTAGGAGAGGAAAAAAATAGGGTTGGGTTGAGCATTTTTCCATAGCTGCTTTTGGGAAAAGGAACAAACCCATTGGAACCCAGTTGCTTTTTGACGTAAAAGTAGGCCAAACTCCAGCTTTCAGTAGGCAGGTTGTCTTGGCCTGGGCCTTAAACCCCTCTTCACTAGAGGGAAAGAGCACTCACTGAAACTTGGATGTGCAAAAATATTTAAGACTTGATCCTAAGGTCTTATATTACCAGCTCCTAAAGGGTGATAGTCGTTGTCATGATGCCATATGCATGCTTCGAGGTGATGTAATGTAAAGTGAAAAGTAAATGAGTACTGAAATGAAAATGGAAATAAAAGCAAGTGTGGCTTGGTTTGAATTTTTAGGCTCAAAACGTGGCATTTAGGGTAAAGGTCCCCAACTATACAACTCAGGTAATTTCAAAATAATATGTGGTTCTATGACCATGCGGGAGCTTTAGGTTTGAAGTTCAAGTGACTTAATAACATCATATATTTTCACAATACGTTACTTTTTTTTTATATGCAATGCCTCCAATTGTATATGTAGGATTTAAGCAGCAAGCACAACATTTATAAATTATGAAAAGGCTTATTTATTGAATGGCAAATTAGAAGAAAAAAAATAATTCGCTCAAACTTGTTGGTGGATACAATTAAATATTGGAAGGTAAGCAATGTTTCATGTGGATATCTATCTTATGTGGGTAAGACATCAGTGTAGTACAATTTGAACATGTGAAATGTGAGCATTTTCAATATAATTCAAAAATATTATTGTAACAAAAGCACATTATGTATTAGGTAGGGTAGAGCTTATCCAGAGATGAAAACATAAAGAGGTCTGTTCACGAAGGCAAATCTATACATGAAGGTTTACTATTAGTAAATGAATTCTCATACTTTTGAGTAACTTTACTTCTTTGGGCTATCGAATAAATCACATTGTAAAGTTACAAAAAAGTATAGACTTACAGAGCCTACTGTACGAGTGTAAAGTTACAACCGATAAAATACATAAGGTGGTTTAGGCCCAGGTTCTGCTTTCCTTCAGACTTAGAAGACATTTTGGAGAAAAAATTTCTGAGAAGGTAAAATTTGATGGGGAAAGGTAGCCAGAAGTGTCCGTGGAGGAGGCATCATCCTCAGGGAGCCACTTGATGGAATCACAGAGAAGATTATTACGTTCTGACTTAGTCTCTTTTTTGGTAGTTGAAAGTCTTCAGTGGGACAAAGCTGCTGGCTATAGCCGACAGGGGCTCCACGAGATCAGATGCATCTTCTGCAAGGAGACACTGAACAGGATTTTCTGCTGTGGAGGAGAAGGTGGTGGGAGTTTCCACAAAGTCAGGCTCATCTGTGACTCACCTTGGGTGGATCAGCAAGCAGGTAGGTCCCAGTCTCCTTTCGTTTCTCTTGCACTTTTTGGCAACTTGTGGATTTGGGCTATCTGGGTACCTTTAGAGCTACTTCCCACGGCCCAGGACTGGAGGAACGCCACTTGAAGGGTCATGAATCACTCAGGCTAAATCGAGGTGCTATTCAAGAAGTTTGGAGCCTTTTGTGTTCCTGAGTCTCTAATCGGAACACCAGCCAACAAGCCATTGGTATCATTCTGGAAGTCCTAGGTTCAAGTAAGAGAGCAAATATCAAGCAACAGAGGAGACTTTCTGGCAGAAAAGCAGTCCTTCTTGGTGCCACAAGACAGTCTTCTGAACTACACATCAGTGACTGCTAGTTTAAGTGACTGTATGGGTGAGTGAGAGCTAGTGTAAATAGCTGTATGGATGAGTGATCGGCTGGGTGAGTTGGTGTATGTGTGAGGGAGTCAGTGTGTGAGTGGGTGTGTGGATGAGTGCATTGGTATGTCAGTGGTTGTTTTGAGTGAATGAGTTTGGGGTGTGGCATTGTCTATGAGTGGAAACATATGTATGTGAGAAGCTGTGGGGTGAATACTGCTAGTGTGTCAGGTTGCATGGGTGTGTGACTGGGTGTAAGTGCCTGTATGAATATGTGCCTTAATGAATGAGTGAGTTGCTGTTTGGATGACTATAAATCTGCTTCATTGCACAGAAAACTTTTATTGTAAAACAGGAAAAGCAAACTAATAGGAAGGTAATGCAAGCACGTTTTACGATTAAATCTCGTCAGGGTAACAGCTCCTGCCTGGACCTCATCCCTTGTGGTCAAGTGGAAGAGATTGCTTTTCTGCTGGTCCACTTTGTTAGCCTTTTCTCTATTTTTCTGTTTGCTGTTATTCTGTCTTTTCTCTGTTCTGGTTTTTCTGTCTTTGCCTTTTTGCCCATTTTTCTGTTTGCCTCTGTTTCTGCCTTTTTCCCGCCGCTGCTGCCCTTCTGCCCCCCCCAAGTTTTTTCCCACCCCCTAGCTGCTCTCCCTCCCCCAAACCCTACTTAATGGCGGCTGCTGCATGACAAGGTGAGCAAGACCTCTGACCTCCTGGTCAGGCTAACTGCTCTCCCCTCGCACAGTTCTGTTCATAAGGTCCTGCCCCTTCACCTTCTGTTCTCCCAGGTAGGTGTTCGAGGCCCTCCTCCAATCACAGGCTCCTGCCTGTGCCTCATCCCTGGTGGTCCAGTGCAAGAGCCTGCTCTTCTGCTGGGCCACTCTGTCAGCATTTTCTGTCTTTTTCTGTTTGCTATTATTCTGTCTTTTTCCTGTTCTGGTTTTTCTGTCTTTGCCTTTTTGTCCATTTTTTGTGTGCCTCTATTTCTGCCTTTTTCCCCGCCACCGCTGCCCCCACAGCCCCTCCCCTAGCATGTTACCGCCTCCCACCTTCCAGCTGCTCTCCCTCCCCTCGACCACTACCTAATTGCAGCCGCGTACACGGGGTGTGCTGCTGACACACTGAAGGTGTTTCAAAGGCATGCATGTCTGCACCTATCCGTGACCCAACTGCGACCAGCATCTGGGAGGGCCCCTGGTCCCCCGACCCCAGCTGCTATGACCCAAGCAGACTCCACTCACTCAACCCTGGACGCAACAACAACTGACAGCTCTTGACGCCAAGCTACTCCCAAGGCCCGTTCTCCTGCCAACACTGCCGCCACGCCTTCACCCACCTCCAGACCCAGACAGTCACCGCTAACCCACCGGTGCACACTAACCCCTCAGCTCCATCCTCCTAAATGTGGGTTCCCTGCACAGACACTCAGTAGAAGTCTGGGACCTCTTCAACACACACTTGCCTGACGTTGCCTTCCTCACAGAGACCTGGACCAACGCCAGCTCCGCTCCCGACATCGCAACTGCCATCGCTGACAGAAACACCACCCAATCACCCCGGAGGAGGCCTCTACATCATTCACAAAATCTCCCTCTGACTGACAAATACCAACTCGGATGAGGCCTTGCCCCCCCAGCCTAACCCAGAACAACACTCTGCGGAACACTCACCTACAGACTGCCCAGACCCCAGTCCCTGTTCACCAACACCATTGCAGACTTCCTCACTCCCCACGCCCTTGCCTCCATGGACTACGCACTGCTCAGAGACCAGAACTTCCACCTAGACAACCTCAGTGACCCCAACACCAATGCCCTCCTAGAGAATCTCGCCAACATTGGACTGAAGCATTTTGTCTCCCCCGACCCACAAGGCAAGACACACTCTTGACCCCATCATCTCCGGAGGAAACAACACCACTTCAGTCACACCACAAAACCTCTCTGAACGGGCCACTACTGTATACATTTCTCCTTCTCAAAACCCACTGCACACAAGCCCATGCCATGCATACCAAGCAGTAAATGGAGCAAGATCACTGAAGAACAACTCACCTCCGCCCTCAGCCTTATCCCTCCACCTACCTCGACAGTCGCCAACACTGCAGCCAACGACTGTTACCAATGGATCGCCAACTGCGCCAACACTCACGCCCCCCCTCTGACAGACAACACAACACAAAAGCCACCTGGTTAGCCACAAACCTCAGAGAATCCAAGGGTTTGCGCCGAAGACTGGAGAAATCATGGAGAAACAACAAAATGTCAGAAGCACACACCGCCTACAGGGCTGTCACCACGGCACACCACCAACTCATCAGATCAATGAAGAGAAACTTCATTCAGGACAGAATCCTCTCCAACTCCCACAGCTCCAAGGAACTTTTCACCAATCATACAGGAATTCACCAGACCCCACAGCAAAACCACCAACATCCCTACCTCCCAAGACCTCTGCAACAAACTCAGCTCCTTCTTCCACCACAAGATCAGAACGCTCTACGTGAACTTCGATGACCAGGACCATGGCACCAACCCAACACCCTTCACCAGCGATGCCACCCAACCAACCCTCCTCACCTGGCCCTCTGTCACCACAGAAGACACCTCAAACACTTTGAAAACCATCGACTCTGGTGCACCCATTGACCCTTGCCTGTGGCCCATCATTCACAGAGCCACCTCCGCCAATAGCATCAGAACTACGATGGACAATCAACTGCACCCTCTAAACAGCCATGTGTCTTGACAACTGGAAGGGCACTGAAGTTAAACCCCTCTTCAAGAAGCCCTCCGCAGACCCAACTGACCTCAAGAACTACATGCCCATCTCCCTTCTCTCCTTCGCCACCAAAGCCATCGAGAAAGTCATCAACACCCTGCTAACGCACTTCATTGAAACCAACATATGGATTCCTCAGCAACCACAGCACTGAGACTGCCCTCATAGCTGCCCCTGATGACACCCGCACCCTCCTTGATCAAGGCCAGACTGCAGCCCTCATACTAGTAGACCTCTCAGCAGCCTTCAACACCTTGTACCGCCGCACACTAGCTGCTAGATTCCATGACGAGTCTGCCGACCCCGCTTCTTGCCGTCCCAGCCCTGGTTTACCCATGGTCTACGGGAGCAGAAGCTGAAGTGTAAGAAACTGGAGAGGATTTGGCGGCTTGATTATTCGTCGGAGGCGAAGAAACGGCTGCGCTGCTCTCAAAAGGAGTACTATAATGAAATCAAGGTGGCCAAAAGTAATTACTATGCTGGACGCATTGAAAAAGCCAGTAATAATAGCAAAGAAATTTTTGCTATAGTCCAGAGTTTTCTCTCTCCTAGAGCCGCGCTACCTACACTACCTTCTTCCAATCAATGGTGCGATGAACTTTCAGATTTTTTCTCTGAAAAGATTCTGAAGATCCAGCAAGATCTCCAAACTGCCTTGAACAAGTCCCTGACATCCACTTCATTGCCTATATTGGAAGCTGTTTCTTCGGAAGGTCTGTTTACTTCCTTCTCCCCAGCCTCTGAAAAGGATGTTTTACCAATTCTGTCTGCCCTTAAATCTGGTTCGCCCGCCGACCCCTGCCCTGCTAGAGTTCTGGGAGGAGTGTCGGCGATAGTCTGCCAGGAGGTAACTAGGATTGTTAACTTATCTCTTTGCTCGGCCTCTGTGCCTCTGAGTTGGAAGCAAGCCAAGCTCCTCCCATTACTGAAGAAGCCTGGCCTGGACCCGACTATGCCCTCTAGCTATCGGCCCATATCTCTTTTGCCAGCGTTGGCTAAGACATGTGAAAAGATTGTTTTTAGACAACTTGAAGGGTTTATTGAGTCTTCTCACGCGCTCCACCCTGCTCAATTGGGGTTCAGAGCGGCCTACAGCACCGAAACAGCATTAATTGAGGTTTCAGAGGCTATTCGGGAGTGCCTGGATGGAGGCGGCAGGGAGGTTCTGATCTTACTAGACCTCTCTGCCGCCTTCAATACGGTGCCCCATTCGTTGCTTCTGGCCAGATTGGGTGCTGTCGGTATTTCAGGCCGCGCTTTGGGTTGGTTGACCTCATTTCTGAAAGATAGATTACAGCAAGTGTGGGTCCCCCCTTATGCATCTAAGGCTAAGGAACTTACCACAGGAGTCCCGCAGGGGTCTACCTTAAGCCCCTTGCTTTTTAATGTTTATGTGACCCCTTTGGTCTATCTAGCTGAGCAGTTGGGTGCCAAAATAATGGCTTATGCTGATGATACCCAGCTGCTCTTCACCTGGCCAAAAAATCATCTAGACCCCTTGACCGTTCAGAGTTGCCTGTCGCAAGTTTTTCGCTGGCTGGCAATGGCCCAGCTTAAATGTAACGAGGAGAAGACGGAGATCCTCCTCTATGGATCTTTTCCGGATAATTTCAGGGAACAAATTTGGCCCTCCGACCTACCCTGTCCGAACTCTTCAGGTGTCCCTGTAAAGAACCTAGGTGTCTGGTTCGGACAGGATTTAAAGTTCGGGGAGCATATTAAGAAACTAACCGGTATCTGTTATGCCACTCTAAAGGCCCTCAGAAGGTTTTTTCCCCTCATTCCCGGCAAAGCTGGAGAGACTGTGCTTAGAGCGTTGATTTTATCACGCTTAGATTATGCAAATGCACTCTTCAGTGGCCTACCTGATTACATGGTCCGTCGACTTCAGGTTATTCAAAACTCGGCAGTCAGGTTGATGTTTCAACTACCCAGGAGAACTAGTGTTCGTGAACATCTGCGCAGCCTTCATTGGTTGCCTATTGCCAATCGTATTTTGTTTAAAATTTTGGTCCTGGCATATCGGGCTATCAATCAGCAAGGCCCAGTATACTTGCGGAATAGATTTGTTCTTTATGCTCCTAAACGGGCTCTCCGCTCGGCTAACCATTGTCAGATGGTCCAGCCTAAATTTAAGCTTGCCAGAACTGGAGGCAAATCCATCTCTGTTAAGGCTGCTAGAGTATGGAATGTTCTTCCCTTGGCCCTTCGCACTGCCTCCTCACTTTCGCAGTTCAAGAAGGGACTCAAAACATACCTGTTTAATATTACTCTGTAATCTCTCTCTTCGGTGTGTTAGTGGCCCCGCCTTTTTATCATGTACTCATCGCGCCAGGATACTCCTGAGTAATAGAGCGCGCAATAAAAGGATTTATAACATAACATAACATAACATGACTCCGGTATCGAGGGAACTGCGTTAGACTGAATTAGTTCATTCCTCTCTGGCAAAACACAAAGAAAAAGACTCCTGCCTTTCATCTCCGAACTCACAGAGATCATATGCGGAGTACCCCAAGGATCCACCCTCAGCCCCATGCTCTTCAACATCTACATCGCCACCCTCGCAACCATCATTAGTAAACATGGACTCAACATAGTATTATACGATTACAACACCCAGCTCATCCTCTCCCTCACCAAGGAACCCGATATCACCAGGCACAGTTTCTAGGAAGGAATGAAGGACGTTGCATTCCAGATGAGCAGCAACTGCCTGAAGTTCAACTCAGAGAAAACAGATGTTCTCATCCTTGGATCCACCCCGTCCATATGGAACAACACCTGGTGGTCCTGTGCCCTTGGAAAGCCACCCACCCCCATGGACCATGCACGCAAACTCGGCATCGTACTCGACTACTCACATACCATGAACTGCTAGATCAACACTGTGTCCTCCAATGTTTCAATGCCCTCCGCATACTCCGCAAGATCTTCAAATGGATCCCCCCAAGCTGCAGGAACTCCGTCACCCATGCACTCATCACCAGCAGGATGGACTGACGGAAACTCGCTCCATGCCGGAATCAACAAAACACTCCTTTGCAAACTCCAGCCTAAAGTATATATGTATCGTTTTGAGTGTAAGCCAGAAGTCTTCTCCATGCACCGTGAGGGGTGAGGATAGGAGAGGCTCCTCTATAGAGTATTTTGTCTAATAAATGATTGAATTTTCTACACTGCCAACTGACTGGTTAATTGGTCATTTGTATTGGGCTCTTGGTAAGTATAGCCTTTATGTTATTTTATAGTACAACAATGTAAATGCTTTTCCAATCCAGCAGTTTTCGGGACAGACTTTTCCAAAGTATCCAATTTTCCTTGTGGTTTATCTGTGAGTAGTATTATGACTCTCTGATTTTCCATTTTATCAATAGCTGTAATTTCAAAAATATCTTCTTTCTCCAGTTGTAGTAATTGTTCATTGAACTCAGCACTCTTGAAGTGTTTGCATTAAACAAACTATAGGTTTCTGTTATTCAATAAAATTGTGCATCAGTTCAGCTGCTGTAATATTACATTGAAATAGTTTCATCATAAGTCAATTTTCTAATGTATTTCCCCTCTTTTATTAGAACTCCTTTTCTAATGTCCATCAGTATTTCTGAATAATTAACATCAGATGCTTGATGCATATTTTTAATTAGTTCCTTGTATTCAAAGTTTAACCAACGATTTACATTGTCAATGCTGCCAGACTATTTCTTGTTTTAATCTGAACTAGTGTTATGAAAACAGGTTGTCCATTTACTAGGGGTGAGCTGCAATAGGTCACCAAATGCAATCAAATGTTTTCCTCCAATAAGCACATCGTGGTTTGTTCTCAAAATCTGCTGCATTCTGAAGTGTATAAGAACAAGCATTAAGTTGGTTACCATGCTGACCTCATCAATGATTAAAAGCTTCAGTTTCTTCAACACTCTTGACACCTCATGGCAAGCTTCACCAGGAAGTTTTCGGTATTCCAGTTTATTGTCATGTTCAACAGGTAGCAATAGTAGGCAATGTAAAGCAATCCCTTTAATGTTACGTGCAGCTAATCCTGTTGGTGCTGTTACTACACAGGACACATTTGACTATGTAGTCTTCCGTAGATAACTAGTGAGAACTTTAATTAGGATGTTTTTTTCAGTGTCAGCTTGATGACTAATGTTTAGTAATATTGGTTTGTATAATAAACAATTACATTATTTCCTCTTGTGGAGAAATCCATGTTCTATTTCATCTTTAACTTCATTGTACATTTCTTTTTGATCATTGTTCAGCTGTTCTACTAAGTTTTTGAAATCCCGTTTCCTCTCTTGCTTGCTGCATTGAAGTCTGTACCTTATTCATAGCTATAGCTGCTTCTGCATCTCCGGTGCAGAACTTTGGTTGCTTTGTGAACTCTCTTTTGCTATATGAGTAGCAATACTTTCTTCCTGTTCAATCTCATTTTTCAACATTTGCAGGTAGGGTGGAAAGACTGATCACTCAATACTGTCTTTCCAGCATTCAAAGAGTCTTGGCAACAGTCATAGTGTCCAAGTAATTCTGATTCAGCATGCCATGGGTTGAACAACTACAAAGTGTCAAGTAGAAAACTCCCTTCTCTCTGGGCTTTGGCAGCTAAACTTTAGTTGGTCAATTAGGCCTGGGTGGAGTTCAAGGAGTTCCTCAAGCAGCAAAGTGTGTTAGGTCATGCCGCTTGCACTGATTTCTAGCACTGAGTGTTTGTCTCTCCCTGTAAAATCATCGCAAGCAGGACCATTCACAGTGCAAGAGGGTGCAGCTTCTTTCTGCTGCTCAAGTAGATGTTCTACTCAAGCAGCAGCTTCCTCAACGTGAATGTAAGGTTTCTCAATGCAAGTGGTAGTGGCCAGCTGCACCACCCTCGTTGATAAATTTTGCCAGGAGGTGGTCTGAAGTAAGATTTTCTCAACAACTTGACAACTGGTGAGGAAGGAAAAACTGCTCCGTGTAGCAGAAAGGGAAAAACTCAACAAACTCTGTAAGCGGAGGGGGATTTCATACCCAGGCCTATGGTTAATTACATTTCCTTTGCTGTGTCTCACCAAATAACCATCATCCAAGTGCTCCATATCTTCCTTCTTATGTGTTTTCAGTTACATTACTTCTACATGTGTAGTGCTGAAGTACTTCATACAAACACGTTTTGGAGATGAGGAATTTTTGTTGGAAAAAATGAATCCAGCTGAGTAGTCTTCAGAATATCTCTACTTTCCGGATTGAATTCTGCGAGATATCTTATTTCTGGCAAAGACTTTAGTATTCTATTTTGACTGATTGTGAGGCCTAGGCTTCACAGCACAATTCTTCTTGACTTGGAGAACAAACTAGCTGAGCTCAACCTGTCCGAGCATTCACAAGAACCTATTTCTCTGGGGTAAAGCATTTTAAAGCTGATGATGTATATTTTCCTGATAGCACTCTTTTCTGCAGGAATCTCCTTCCACATCACTTGTATCTCTGTTTTTTCTGATTTTGTAATATATTAAGTCACATGGCAAGCAACAGCGATGGAGCTGCCTGCAACAAATTGTAGATCCATATTTGCTTTTTACATGTCGAGAATCACAGGGATGTAGTCATTGATATACTTGGAAATGTCCGATCTTCTCTGGTTGTGTGTATTTGTTGGTGATTTCTGTGTTAGGGTATTCCTGACTACAGACAAAAAGCTGTTGACACTTCTTTCTGAGAAGACAGGTCATGGAATCCAAAACAACATCTCATTTAAAATTTGCTTTTGCATCTGTTTTAACATCTATGAGTTTGAACCCCGTAGAACTTGTTGTCTCTAGCCCTTGCCAGCACCAACTTTTGGGAAGGTGCATGTCACATACTGTTGAATGAATGACAAGACAGACTCACCAGTGTCTGAACCAAATGTTGGGGCATCTTTTATCCATACCAGCATTTGAATATGTGAAGCACCTCTAGCCTGATACTCCTTGCACCAAAAGATATCCGTTACTTGGCCAAGGGGAGGATTAGTTTTGCTGCAAATGAAAGGCAGCATCGCTTGAAACCTGTGGTTAAAATATCTACAAACATTTGCAGGGATAAGTGAGCACAGTTCTCCTTGTATCTTCAGATTGATGTCTTTTATGTTGAGTTTGCTTCTTGCAGGGATTCAAGTAGGTCATCATATGAATATTCAGCACAACTGAGTGTTAGTAACTAAGTCGGAGCTCCTAGGGTTTCTCAACATGCATTTCAATTCACCATGATGAGAATACCAATATTCATTGGTGCCACGTTGCCATGCCATCAAACTAATTAAGTTGCATTCCAGGTTCTCATCTTTTCCTTGAACTTTGTCTACAAATTCCCTTGCAGTGATATTGTTCAGATTCACTCCTGTCTTGAAAATGTGATTTACTGCATGATATAGGCTTAAGAAGTTGCTCTCAAATAAAAGGTGAAATATATAGGACATCTATTGCTGAAATCTAGGATCCTGTGAGTATAGTCTAGTTGATCTATACTCATCTGCTGATATCTCTACAGGCCGGCCATCATACCTACTACCCATTTCTGTCAGGAAGAAATGTGAAAAACATTGATCTTCTTAACCTTTCTCCCATACAATCGAGGGACTCCTGTTGCTACTTTCATTTGAAAGAGATCAATTGCATCATAAATAATCTCTTTAGAATGTAAAGGGTGATACTGCAGCATTCATAAAAGTTTGCTGATCAAGTTTGAGTCACCTTTTCAATCTGACCTCTTGATGTTGATGTGTCATCCTTCATATGTGCTAGATTTTGAAGAACATTGCATCTTTATGATAAATACTTTTTTGTAGCAGATATAATATTGCTATTTGTACTTTAGTAAATCTACTACATTTAGCTATATTTCTTTTACTCTTTATAGGGACACCATTGACTAGATTAATTAGTGCTTCTTCCAAATCTTTCTTCACCCCCACAGTTTCAACATTGTGTTTGAAATCTAATAGCAAGTACATGGCTCTACCTTTAAGTCCATTCTGTAACTCTGTTGGACATAACCCTCCCAGTCCTTAGCTTCATGTGGACAATGGCTTGGAATGTATGTGTCCACTGTATTAGAATTGATTCATAAACATTTAAATCTTGTAGATCTTGTGGCTTTGGAACTAATTCTAACTTGTTGTAGACTGCTGTAGCTAGCATTTTATCTTCCTAAAAAGTATTATAGCAGTACTTACATATAATTTGTCATAAGAAACAATCAAAGCGTTTCTCTACAAATAAATAAGCAGCACATTTTTGTCACTTATCTCTGTTCTCTTCTTCAGGTTTTGAAAACAAAAGCACATAACGAGTTTGACTTTTGTAGTGAGTGAATTGACAACATATACAAACACAGTTTGCACTATCTGATAACACAGTGTTAAATTTTGTAATCTCTTTTTGAAAGTTATCAACAGTAATACCTATCTCCTGTTCTGTTGTGTGCAGGGCGGAGTGCGGAATGTCAAGCAGAGCGGACGGCATGTATGGCAAGTGGCTCCTGAGCAGCTCCTGAACTCGGGTTTGACCCTTGACCCCCCCCCCTAAACCAAGCAAGTTGGTCAGTCAATCAGTGTGGTGAGCGCGGCTGACATAGTCGTGAGCTCCAGTAGGTCCATAGTGGCGGCCCAACTAGAGTTGGGTGCAGCTTGTGGCGCCGTTTGGAGTTCCCCACTCATCTGAAGTCCCCATAAAAAAAATTGTAAATATCTCCACAACCTCCATAACCCCCCTACTACTGCTACATCTCCTATCCTTCTCCTCTCTACTTCAGCACCTTCAGCACTTTCTCCTGTCAAGCGGTCTGCACACCTACTCTGAGGGCCAGCCCCCCCTCCTTCCTTTGGAAACTTAATGGACTGGCATTAATTAAAAAAAATGGGTGCAGGAGTAAAAGAACGCCAAAGGACCCCAGAGTGCAGGAGTAAATTAGCGCCCAAGGACCCCAGAGTCCATCGGGAGTCCTCGCTTGAGGAGCAGCTGTTCCCAAGGATCGTCTCCAGGGTTATCACCCCAGCCATCCAGTCACGTACTCAGTTACTCCCCGTCCAGTCATTCAGCTGCCTAGGGGGCAGGAGGGAGTCAGTGCATGCTCATCTTGACCTATAGCCTGAGCAGTCAGCAATTAGCAATCAGCAATCTATACAGGGAGAGACCTTGAATTCCCCTAGCAGTCTTCTGACCAGCTAGCACCTGCAGGAAGCGAGGCTTCACCAGTAACCCGTGATATCCTCCTAATCCCAGCAATTAATCAAGGCACAAAATGAAATTGGGCACAGTCAGAGGCGCCTAAGAAGGAGTAAGGGGTGCTAAAGGACTCAGCACCAACAACTGACGCCGCACAGGACTCCGCATCAGAATCAGAAACAGATATCATTAACAAAAATGTGACTTGCATGGTAGACTTGCCCCAGCAACAAGGCCGGAAAAATGGTGCTCATCACAGGCTTCTTAAAAGTGCACTTCAGGGAGTCCACCCAGCATCTCATGAGAACGACAAGATAGGGTGCAACCATGACAAATCCATTGAGGAGAATCCTACTAGCAATAAGATCAAAACTAATCAGTACAATGAGCAATCAAAATTCAAGGCTTCCACAATTCCCAGCATGAGGGGGCCAGCGAACCACCCAGAATTTCAAATTTCATTAGGTTCTAATCCCACCAGAAAACCGCAAGGCTATTAACAGCCTAGTTCATATGCAGGCACACTTGAGCCTGCATCAATTAATGATACAATCAATGTCACAATCAACAACACAACAATCATCTCACAAAATTTAATAATACCTTTAATAATAGACAAACTCACAATGGTTCCAACTATAATGAGAGAACTATTGGGTGAGGAAACCCTCTCAAAAAGTCCAATGGCCAGGAAGTGGCCCACAAAACTTGATATTAGCAGTAATCAAATGGAGTTTGGAATTGAAGGTGCCTCACAGATAGAGGCAATATAAACAAAAAGAGCTTTAAACACTCCCCTAACACAGCAATCTTAAACTGAAAAAGCAGCTATGCCTCCCCACAAAGAGGGAACGCAAACAATTAAGGAAAGCGAGGAAAAGCAAGGGGAAAAATAGAGCCTTCACATGCCATCAAGACATATGCAAATCCCCATCCATAACAGCGACAAGAAAACAGTCTCAGAACTGAGTGCAGACAACAACTATGTAGCCCTCGAAGTAACCAGTATAACGAACCATATGGAGACAGTCACTGACCTCGCCACAGAATCAATCAGACAAACATCTCCCATAATCAGAATGTATAATATATTCAAATGTCCGGCCACACATGAGGCAAATAGGAAAACAGCACAAGCCAAAACTACGGCCAGTACAATTCAAACCCATGGACAGCCTCTGCAGCCTCTCAACAATTCAAAGATTTCAGACAAAAACATGAGTAGTGAGGTAATTTCAGTAAGAGGCCCTCAAGCCATAGAAATCAGCAATTAAAATGCTGCCACAGGCAGGAGGCCATTCGCAACTGAGAGGTTAGTACACATAGTTGGCCAGACAACTTTAATAGATACAAGAAGTATAAGAGCACCTCCCGTAAAGGAGCTCCAAAGTACATCACGCTATTACACAGATCATCCCAACTGCAGCATCAATAGAGATTCTGACTTATTCCTCAAGGAAGCAGCTAAGGAACCTCTTAAGTCAGGCCAATGGGAAGATTGAGTTGATTCCTCATTACATGTCAAGGGGTGCCGATAACATTATAAATACTAAGGTGTTTGACTTGGCACTTTTTGCAGGGTTAGCCCCAAAGTTTTTGCTTCTTCCTCCTATTTTTCTTTTCTGATCTGTTGTTGGTTTTAGGACTCTGGGCACTTTACCACTGCTGATCAGTGCTAAAGTGCATATGCTCTCTGTGAAAATTGTTATAATGAATGGTTCTCCCGGATTGGCATATTTGATTTGCTGGTCCGTCACTAGTAAAGTGCACTGAGTATGCTGGGGCTGGTAAATCAAAGACTACTAGTGGGCCTGCAGCACTGATTGTGCCACCCACACGAGTAGCTCTGAAACGGTAACTCAGACCTGCCACTGCAGTGTATGTGTGCAGTTGTTAACTGCTATGTCGACTTGACAAGTGTACCCACTTGCCAGGCCCTAACCTTCCCTTTTCTTACATGTCAGTCACCCCTAAGGTAAGCTCAAGGTACCCCTGTAGGCAGGGTGCTGTGCATGTGAAAGGTAGGACATGTACTGGTGTGTGTGACATGTACTGATAGTGAATACACTAACTTTCGTTTTTCACTATTGGAAGGGCTATCTTGCCCCATGGGACATAATGGGTAATGCTTTGAAACATTTTACCAGCATATCTTCCCATAAGGATAAGATAGAAACAAAAAGTTTAGGCTATCTGACCTCAGAATTTAATAACATATCTTTTACTAATGGTTTTTAGATACAACAAGATAGATACAACAAGAAAAGCCTCCGCTGATAGGAAGAGCACGAAAATTAGCAGGGGACGGGCCGTCAATGGGATCCTCGTCCACGGGTGAAATGGGCGATTTCACCCGTGGACGAGGATCCCATTGACGGCCCGTCACCTGCTAATTTTCATGCTCTTCCTATCAGCGGAGGCTTTTCTTGTTGTAAATCCGGCAATCTTTAATACTCAGACTAGCGATTCTCATACAAGTCCTGCAGTGCCCATAGTACAGGCCAAAAAGTTAATTGTGACTTTTTTAATATAAAGAGAAGGCATATATTTGATGTCCTGAAGATGAACCTTTAATATGTCATAGGTTCGAAACGTCGTCGACCGTGTCACACTATATGTGTATGAACTGTGCTATATGATGCCAGCAATAGTGTGCAATTAATATTGTCTGACTGTGAATTGTACTACACAGACTGTTCATATTGCCTCCAAACTCTTTCTTTGTCCTCTTCCTAAGTGTGTTAGTCGGACATCGGCTGGTGTCCTGCTGTCATTACAGTGAATTTTTGTGAAATTGCGTATTACTAAAATAAAATCTGTCCGGCTGGACAAAGAATATAGTGCCTATTTAGTCTATATTTATCCTTTTAAAAATTCCACTTGTCTAGGGACCATTGTCCTGTATAAAAATACAATTCCCTAAGGTCCCTAGCATATTGCTTCCTTGGGTTCCCTTGTGAAATAAAAATGACTTTTAGAAAGTAGGCATTTTGTTGTCTAACCAGTCTGTTTGCCTCTGCCTATTGGCTGTCTGGTTTGGGAGTGACAGGGGCTGGGGAAGCGCATTCTCTCAGACAGCCACGGGGGGTTGATGTGTGTCCTGCCTTTCCTGAAATAGTCAGCACTAGGTATAATAGGCCTGATCTTCATTTGGAGTGGTGGGAGGAGTAGCACCTGTACCTGAATAAGGCTGTGCCTGCCTTCTACACTGCTGGCTCCGCCCCCTTGTGGTGTGTCTGGAGCCAAGGCTCACATTGACAATGGATGTTGTTGGGCACTTGCAGAGTGCCCCCCAGAACTTGTTTGAACTGGGCTCAGAGACCCTTGCACAAAGAGAACAGAAACATTTTTGAGTATAAGTATCAGACCCAAAAGCCGAGAATTTTAGACTACTTCTGAAATCAAGAAGAACCTTTGAAAAAGTAGGAGTGCTAGAGAAATTGAGTAGAATTACTGCCCTTGCTGTGTATCTGGGGTTGGCCTGCAGTTGCTGTTTCTTCCAATGAAAGGAGAAGGACTTTGCTGTGTGCTGTGTCCCCTTCTTGAGGAAAGTCTCCAAGGGCTTGAGCAGAGCTTGCCTCCTGTTTTAAAGTCTCACCCCCAGCTCCCCTTAACTTCCTTGCTGGGAGTTATGACCTGTCAGGAGTGCCTGTGACTGTGTGGGGCCTCTGGAGGTTGTTTCTGCTGCTGGGAGCTGGAAAGCAACGCAATCACAAGAATCAGCGTATAGAGGGATTGTGTCTGAAGAAACCGATGCAGCGCAGCACGATGCTGATGCAACGTTCGCCGACACATCCCGGATGTCCATGCATTTTCCCTGTGCGGCAAATATTCCCAGACGTATCGCCTGCAGATCTTAGTCATCTCAGAATCAACGCATTGCTTCCCCCTACAAACTGGACCCGGCGCACAGCTCCCCTGTTCCAGCAAAACTGTTGCATCGCATCCACATGTTTTTCGATGCCTCCCTAAACGGCGGCTGTTTGGCTTGGTGAATTTCATTGCAACAACAGATACTTTGCAAGAAATCACGCATCCATAGATTTTTATGGTCTCAGTTGCTAAAACCTTTAAGTCTACAGTATAATCTGAGAGCACTTAGGCCAATGCCCTCACTCCAGTCGGCAACAGATCATAGACCCTGGAGCGCCCGTACCCACATTATACTTCCGGAGAAGCAACCCTGTCAGTGTTATTCGTCTTAATAGTAAAGTAAGTTTGGTAAAGCCCCCAGTAGTTTTTGGGTCGATTGCGCGAAGGTAATAGCACGCTATAATGTTCAGTGTTTGTGCTGCAGTACGTCATGTCATGAGTACAACCCATTAGGGTAGAGGTTAGGCCTCGAGACCAACAAAGTGCCACCCTATGCCTGACCATAAGACGCCTCATATCCACTAGTCCCCTGATTCCCTTAGATAAGTGTTTGGAAAAACCCCAATAGGGTAAGCACCGGGTCCGGTTCAAGTGTAGTGTCTGTGATTTCACCAAGTGTCTTAAAAATCAGTTCCCAGAAAGCTACTCTGGGACATAACCAGGCCAGGTGGTAAAAATATGCAGGATCTGCACCACAGCGTTCACACGCCACAGAGACCCGCAACCTATACCTGTAAAGTCTCTCTGGCCTATAATGTACCCTCTTTAAAAACTTGAAATGTATAAGCCTATGGCACCCAGTCAATGATTTACATTTTCTATTTCCAGAGCAATACTTCCATGTTGAGTCATCAAGTACCTGGTTTAGGTCTGTCTGCTATGTTAGTTGAGCCTTGGTGTAGTGGTTAGCATTATATCCCTGCGCTAAATTATAAATTCTTAAACTGTACGAACCAGCGAAGCAGCTTTGATCACATATGTGAGTGGCGCCACCTCTGGTGGCTCCTCAAACTCAGGACCCAGTAGTTCCCTTAATTCATGTCTTGCTCTGTGGAATTGAAATTGGGTTAGTGTAGGTGGCATACCAGCCTCCAGAATCACGGCATCCCATGATTTTAGGTTGCCTTCGTCAAACAACTTCACTATCATGTGGATATTCATAGTTTTCATAGCCCGAACTACCCCCTATTCCGTACACAGGGGCAACCAGTAACACCAGTCGGTGTAATAGGGGAATAAAGCATGGCTCCAGCTTGTAATTTCATAAAGATTATGCCAGGCATGTATTGTCGCATTCATTGAGTCTAATAACCCTGTCCTGCGATCTTGAGGGTTGAACAGGAGACTGGGCAATGGAGTAGAGGCAGCAACCACCTTTTCTATGTGGAAATGCGGGGCATCCGTGGTCCATGTACCCAGTGGTGAGCATGTGCACCCTGCGCTGAGCTGTAATACAATTCTAGGTCTGGCGCTCCTAGTCCACACATGTGTGAGTATCTCCCATTTGACTCTAGCATATTTCCCAGCCCAGGCTAAATGAACTATCAGAGTTGTCAGCGTTCTTTAAAAAATGAGCGCAGAAGAATAATAGGGATTTTCGTGACCAGGAATAAAAACCGCAATAGTACCACCATTTTCATAATCGAGATTTTACCCACCAGGGAGATGGGTAACTGAATCCACCTATCAACGTAATCTTCCAGTTTGGAAATCGCCTTGCCGTAATTTTCCCTAAAAACTACTTCCGAGTCAGTGTGCACTTTGATTCCCAAATACCAAACAGGGTCTGTCATCCAGCCCAAGGGGTAGTCTTGTACAAACTGGACTGTCTGAGCCATAAGCAGGAAAATAAGGGATTGATTCCAATTCACCTGACCTGGTCCCAAAAAGTATCACTTTGCGTTAAGTGTGGGCGTAAAATCCGTTTCGTTTGAGAATTTGCGGATTTATGACAAATCGCGGTCTGTGAATCCCACGAATTTGCCCAAAAATCCATAAATTCGCAAGCTGGTGGATTTCTTTGCTTGCTTGCACTTTAAAAATACCATATCGCGCGCGCGGCATTGACTTACTGTGATTCTGTGTTCGCCGAGTTGTTTTCCTCCCGGTATGCGTGTGCTGCGCCATTTTGGATCTTGCTGTGCGATTGCGCAAGAGTTTTTCGAACGCGATTACATCATCGCGGCCCACCATCTTGCACAGCGAGAGTTTGACAACGCGAGTACGTCATAAGGGCCCGCGATCACGCATCGCGGAAGTATACAATGCCGAACACGTAGATGCGGCGCGCAGCTGAATTCCGGCGGGAGATTTGAACAGCTCGCTTTCCCGAAATTGCAAAAATTGCAATTCTGCACAAGAAATCCACCGCAGGCAGCAAAAACCTTCTGAAAATGATGATTTTGATCAGAATAACTCCTCAGATTGACATTTGGCTGCACTTTTTGGTGCAAGGAGTCCATTTATTGGGGGGGGGGTGGGAGGAAGGAAGTGCCCCAGAGTCTTCAACTTCCTGTTCCTATCCAGCAGGCTCCTCCAAGTGCTTTGTCCATGGCCTGGTCACTTTTGATTTGGATCTGGAGCTGGAAGGATTACTTTTTGTGGCTGCTGCTGGATATTTGTATTTGAGGACTTTTTGGACTTTGGAGTTTGGATTACTTTTGGACTTGAGATTTTACAAGTAAGTTGGTGTTGTTTGTTTGGGGCATTGCAGATGCTACAACTACAGTTTTAAAACTTTTTTCGCAACTTTAAAAAATATATATTGTGGGTAGCCACAGTATCCAGTAGGCCCAGGGTTAGTCATGGGTGCATGATACAACTGTTTCTGCGATTTTTTTAAACTTAATTCTCATTTATGTCATGGAATTTTAGCTCACTGTTATATGTTTTTTTTGTTGGGTGCCTGTAAAGCCTCACTAGCCAGTAGGCCCAGGGGTAGTGAGTGGTGCATGGACCAAGTCTTCCTGAGGGGTGTCTTGAATTCAATCATCATTGAGGGCATGGATGGCATAGGATTGTGTTGATTTGTGTGTGTTTTTTTACTTTTTGGGTGCTGTTGGGGCCTGGAAATGTGGGTAGGGGGCATTTTGAGGCCTTGTCCAGGCAGGGCCTGGCCATGTGGTGGGGTCAAGGGGCCATTTTGAAGCCAGGCAGTGTGCTCAGGCCTGCACCCCGTTTGCCTTGCTTTCAACCATTATGCCCAGGGGTACTCAGTGGTGCATGGACCTAGTCTTTCTCTGGGGTGTCTTGAATTTAAACATCATTGAGGGCATGGATGGCATTGGATTGTGGTGATTTTTGTGTGTTTTCTGACATTGTGGGGTGTTGTTGGGGCCTGGCCATGTGGGTCGGGCCATTTTGAGGCCTGGTCCAGGGAGGGCCTGGCCATGTGGTGGGGGTCAAGACTCAAGGGGCCATTTTGAAGCCAGGCAGTGTGCTCATGCCTGCACCCAGTTTGCCTTGCTTTCATCCATTATGCCCAGGGATACTCAGTGGTGCATGGACCAAGTCTTTCTTCGGGGTCTCTTGAATTTAAACATCATTGAGGCATGGATGGCATTGGATTATTGGGATTTTTGTGTGTTTTTCAACTTTTTGGGGTGTTGTTGGGGCCTGGTCCAGGCAGGGTCTGGCCATGTGGTGGTGGTCAAGGGGCCATTTTTAACCCAGGCAGTGTGCTTTGAGCCATATGCCTGCACCCAGCCTGCCCTGCTTTCACCCATTATGACCAGGGGTAGTGAGTGGTGCATGGACCAAGGCTTTGTGTGGGGCCTCTTGAATTTAAGCATCATTGAGGGCATGGATGGCATTGGATTGTGTTTATTTTTGTGTGTTTTTCGACTTTTTGGGGTGTTTAACTGATGTTCTTTTGGCTTCCTTTGCTTTTAAGTGCACAAGAGAACCACCCGTGCCAGGAAGAAGTCCTACAGCGGTGTGTGCATCACAACGTCACGTGACGTCACGTGTGGCCACAGACAACTCTGCAACTTGTGCAACTGCAGCCTGCTGTTCTAACATCTGAAGAAGATGGGCCCAAAGAAAGGTGGCCGTAGCTCCTCTACAAAGAAAGTTGCCACTGCCAGTAAGAAGGGGCAGAAGAAGCAAGTGGTGCCACTTACCAAGGAGACTGGTGTGCCCACAAACACTTTTTTCGGGGAAAAAAAACAACGCCTGCAGCAGTGGGGTCCACCGGGGAACAAGCTGAGACGCACCTCCGCTTCATTGGGCTCAGTGCATTCACACCAAGTTAGGTCAAAGTCCATGAGTGCTGCAGAGGCAGCCACTTTGGTGGTTCAATCACCATTGACCAGTGATGTTGGCTCATCGCAAGAAAGTAGCACCCAATCAACGCAGGGTGTAACTCAGCTGACAAGTGTTCAACAACCACAGCCGCAACGACAACTACAGGTGCAACTAGTACAATCGCAAGTACATGTGCAAGGAGAGGCGCAAGTACATGCGCAAGTAGAGGCGCAAGTAGAGGTGCAAGTAAAGGCGCAAGGAGAGGCGCAAGGAGAGGAGCAAGGAGAGGCACAAGGAGAGGTGCAACTAGAGGCGCATGGAGCGGCACAACTGCCCACAATGCTTGTTCCTCCAGAAGAAGGGGCACATCAGGAAATCGAGATACAAGTGGAGGTATAGTCCGTGGAAGCCACTCCTCCTGAGGATGATCCATTGTCTTCTAGATCCCCAGCAAGAAAAAGATCAAGGAGGTCCACTACAAGTTCTTCGTCAAGCCCCCTTCCTTCTGATGACCTTGATCTTGATTGGAACCCAGCAATGCAGTCTGAGAGGGAGGCAAGCCACAAGCCGACAAAGGTAGCTAAGCCTAAAAGGAAGGATCCTGCAAGGCTTTCCCTTATGGCTGAGGATGACGATGAGCAAGAAATGGTGTATGCTGCTGATGAACAGTCTGACGACGACCCAGTCATCACAGACGTCACTCCAGCCCCAGTGGGCATGTAGCAGACATACATTTTTACCCTATCCCGAATTGCTGCTGAGTGGGATGTGGGCGGCGTGGCACTGGTACCACCACCAACGCATTTACTACTACACCAACACGACCTACAATGTCCATATTTTCTCTTCAGAAGAGCAGGCAGGAACCGCCATCCAGATTGACCTCCATTACCTCAAGTAGTGGTGCTGTAAGTGTACAACAGAGTCAAATTCAGCCACGCCCATCCTCCACATCATCTGGTATTGAAACTGAAAGTAGAACCTCCACCACCAGCAGACATTTCCAGTCCCCAGTTTGGGACTTCTTTAGTGTTAGCCAAAAGGTAGAAAACATGGTCGTTTGTTCAATTTGTAGAACTGTAATTAGTCGGGGTAAGCTCAGTACCAACTATGGTACCGGAGGCCAGAGAGGTCATCTCCAAAAACACCACACTCTCATTTGGAAGGCGCACCTAAGGAAGATCCAGGGAGCCAAAAGTATAATTAATCCAAATGTATCCATTCATATTTTATCTGATGATGACGAGGGGCTGATCATGCAGGGGGGATGTGAAGAAGCGACAGACATTTTTTCCGGTAAACCCAGTACCCCTGGCAGCAGCACTGCAGTGGTAGCGCCTACACCCTCTACCCCTGCAACATGTATGAGGCACACTAAGAGTCTGAGAGAGACAACAATGCGAAAAAGTACATCAATGAGCCTAACTGGTTTGAAGAAGTCTGCATCATCATCATGACATAAAACGGTCCAGACCACCATTAGCAGAATGTCTTGGTCGGATGCGCCATTTGAACGCAACCACCCAACGGTACGTATGTATAACGCAAAGCTGGCTAAAATGCTAGCGCTGGACCTACTCCCTTTTTCTTTCATTGAAGGGGTGGGTTTTCTAGAATTTGTGGCAACAGTCTGCCCTAAATGCAAGGTTCCTAGGCGGTCCTATTTTGCCAGGGTTGCTGTTCCAGCACTACATCAAGATGTGCTGGAGGTGATTGGCGCAGCTATTCAGAAGAGTGCTGTTCACACTATTCACCTGACAACAGACATGTGGACCAGTTGCCAAGCCCTTGCTTATATGTGTATCACTGCACACTGGGTCTCTTTTGCAGGGATTAAAGACAAGTTGAAAGTAGGTGTTGGCACGGACACCGTTTTTCAAGCTACTCGGAAACATGCAACAATAGCCATGTTTGCCATGGAGAAAACGTATACTGCCTCTAACCTTTTGGAGGAGTTTGATAGGAATGTCAATGAATGGCTGCATCCAAGAAATATGTATTTAGCCTGGCACCAAATGGCTGCCAGGACTCTTGGGTGCACTCTTAAATGAGTAAACTCTTAGTTAGCTTTCAACATTTCAATTCTTGTTTAATCCATTATTTATATGTTATATTGCAACTGAATATCAATCATATTCAAACAATACTGACATTTTTCATCTTAATTCAAAACAAGTTCATCACATTACAATTAATTAACCAAAATATACAATATAAAATACATCAACCCAATGCATTTCGGGACCTTACGGCCCCTTCGTCAGGGGCCTGCCAAAAATATACATGAGGAAAAAGAAGATTAGTAGAAAGAAAAGAAAAAAAGGAAAAAAGAGAACAAGAAAACTTGTTACTCTCAATGTTTAGAGGTTTCACAGTTAATTTTATCAATATTAGTATTTAAATGATTTAAACTCTCTTATATTGAGATGCTATCTCTCTCAATGTTATAATGGGAATTATTGTCGCTTCTACAACACAGGGTAAATTGTATATACATAAGTTTATTTAAAACGTATGATCAGTTGAGTACTATGCTTTTTACTAAGCCTGCCTACCGTTATTATGAGGTTGTTCTTGTTGGTGAACAGCTTGTCTACAGAAAAACAAAGGATAAATATGGGGTAACTTACTACACCGCATATTAAACAATATTACATGTAATCAATGCTCCTCCTTTGTGGTTACCTGCGAGCCTATGCGTGCTGCGTCGGTCTCGCTTCCGTGCTCCGGACAAATAAAAACTTTCTGATGAAAAAGGAACCAATTAAAATCTGGGTTCGTTCAGAAATGCCTAATGCTCATATATTTATAATGCACCATAGTTTACCTCTTTAAGGAGTCTTATTTGCGCCTTTATGTTCTTTTATTTAGCCAGCTTGCAACAACCTGTTAAGAAGTTGAAGACGCTATTTTAGTTCGACTTTGTAATGAGACTGAAACGCTAACTACAATCGCGCTCGCTAGCAGTTTAGTAATTGCTAGCGTGCCTTTACCAAAAGTTTGGGGCAGTTTTTACCTGCGGTCCTAGGCAAAGGAGCTTCGGTTCCGCAGAGTTTGTTGAAAGTCGTGGCCTGTAAGAATACAACCGCATATTACAAGGTTGTAGTTTTCGGCATGATTAAAATGCTTGAAGGCATCTCATCCTTTAAATATAACGCTCTCGCGTCTTACCGAGTTGTTTGCTCAGTGCTCCGTCCTACAAGATTCTGTGCTCGATCGCTTCATGCCGCCATAGGACTTTTAGTCCTACATCTATACTAGTGGTCAATGCTATCGTAGAAATAAGTAAAGGACTTGCGAACTATTCGTAGCGGCCATCTTTAAATGTCTAAGCCATATGTTCTCCTCAGTTTGGGTTTTATTCCGCGGTTAATCGATTCTAATAAAACTATGGGCTTACAAGATATAGGTCTCAAGCAGAAAGAAAAATGAAGGATTAAGAAAAGTAATCATACGTTATTATGAAAATTAACTCAAATTACAAAAATTACAAAAGTGCTATTATAAATCTCTCATATACTCAACAATGTCTACACAAAAAAACCTTTTGTTATATGCCTGCCTATTTACAATCTTGAGCTCCGTATATGGTTATTCTGTATGGATTGCTTTAGTGTGGACATAGTGTTGTGCTGTTGTGTGCTTATTTCTAAAACTTTATGTGTATATTTTACTGTTCAATACATCGCGGGTCTGAATTCACAGGGTATCAGATCTGGCCTTGTTTTATAACTGTTTAAAGAAAACAAACCATCTCCATTTTATCATTGAGCCCGAAAGGGACAAGTGTCTGTAGTCTCCGCATCCAGTAGGCTTCTCTCTGGAGTAGGATCTTTGCGTTATCGAAACCAAGTCTTTGTGGAACTTGCTCAACTATTTGGAATCTTAATTGAGCGATTGTGTGTCTAAATTCAATCCAATGCTGTGCCAGCGGTGACGTGGTGTTCTTAAGTCTTATACGGCTCTTGTGCTCAGTTAACCTCACTTTTATTTTCCTATCAGTTTTTCCTACATATAGGAGTCCGCATGGACATTTAATGGTGTAAATCACATGTTCAGAATTACAGGTGGTGTTGTGTCTTAGTTGAATTTGTTCACTGGTTCTTGGGTGTAAGATTACACTCCCTGGTATTACATTGTTACAATTTTTGCAATTGTGACATTTTGTCGTTCCTTTGAAAGTTGTTGGTTCAATGTCTCCTTTGGATTTATTGGGTTTATTAAGCATTTATTTGAGATTCTGAGCCCTTTTGTAGGCAAATAGGGGTTGCTCAAAAAAGAGAGAACCGAAGTCTTTCTCAGCTTGCAAGATTTCCCATCTTTTGTTTATTATTTTCTTGATCTCCCAAGATGCTGTGGAGTATTTTGTCACAAATACCATCCTTTTGTTTGTTTTTTTGGGTTTTTTCTGCAGTAGTTCATGTCTAGGAATAGTTTTAATTTTTTCGACATGTGCTTCGAGAAGTTTTTTTGGGTACCCTCTGTCCAAATACCTTTGTTTTTGTTCTTCAATTGTTTTATCACAGATATCTGAATTTGACGTAATTCTCTTTATCCGCATGAATTGTGACACTGGTAAGTTGTTGATCAGACTTACGGGATGGAAGCTTCCTTATAGTAACGCATTGTTTTTGTCTGTAGGTTTTTTATAAACACTTGTGTGTATAGACTCATCTTTGATTTCTACTAGGACATCTAAAAATGGCAAAGCTTCAGTACTCATGCTGTGTGTAAATTGAATTCGTGGATCAATAGTATTCAGATCTTGAATATTCTTAACCAGCTTTGTCTGTGATTCTTTCCAAATTATGAAGATATCGTCTATATATCTTTTATAGTAGACCAGGCCTACTTGCCACTCCGGATGTTTCAAAATGTAGTCTTCCTCAAATTTTGCCATAAAGACGTTGGCGTAGATACAGGCCCCAGGAAAGCCCATGGCTGTACCATTCAATTGCAAGAAGAAATCCTTTTGCCAAGTGAAATAGCTATTTTCTAAGCAAAATTCCAATAATTGGATGACCATGCATTTGACCTCTTCTGGCTTTTCTCCTTTTTGTAAAGCCCATTCCATGGCTTCTAGGCCCTGTTTGTGCGGTATCGATGTGTACAATGCTGTGACGTCTATTGTACAGATAATCCATTCACTCACCGATTTAACATCAATAGTTTTGAGATTTCTTAAAAAATCAGAAGTGTCCTCCAGATATGTGGGCCATTGCTGTATGAATGATTGCATGTGGCTATCTATGAATATGCCTAAGTTCTCAAATATTGAGGAACAACCAGACACTATAGGTCTGAATGGCGGGTTGTGCAAGTCTTTGTATATTTTTGGCAAGAAATAAATTCTCGGTCTCCTCAGGTAGATTTGTCTTAAATACCGCTTGACTGTTGGGTTGATCCAATTTAATTCTTCAGCTTTATCTAGTATTTTGTCCAAAGCCTGTGCTATTTCCATTGTTGGATCATTATTCAATTTAGCATAAGTTGTTGTATCATTTACATGCTCTGTACCTTTTTGTAGATAGAATGTAGAGTCCATTATCACTAGACCCCCTCCTTTGTCCGCTTTCTGGATTACAATTGTAGGATTTTTGGCTAATGCTAGCAAAGCACTATATTCGGCCTTGGTTAGATTATTCAGTTTCCTTTTGAAATGTATTTTGCTTAGGTCCGCCTTGACTAGTGTTTCAAAGGTATCAAGTCTCTTTTTTCCTTTTTTTCTTTTCTTTCTACTAATCTTCTTTTTCCTCATGTATATTTTTGGCAGACCCCTGACGAAGGGGCCGTAAGGTCCCGAAATGCATTGGGTTGATGTATTTTATATTGTATATTTTGGTTAATTAATTGTAATGTGATGAACTTGTTTTGAATTAAGATGAAAAATGTCAGTATTGTTTGAATATGATTGATATACAGTTGCAATATAACATATAAATAATGGATTAAACAAGAATTGAAATGTTGAAAGCTAACTAAGAGTTTACTCATTTAAGAGTGCACCCAAGAGTCCTGGCAGCCATTTGGTGCCAGGCTAAATACATGTTTCAATAGGTGTTGCAGGCACTAATCGAAGGTCGCACTCGTATCGGATTAATTTTGTCAAAAATTGTAATACAGAGTGCAGTACCCACACACATTCATTGTTTTCATATTTCTCTGCAAACGGTGGGCACTAGCACCAAGAAAATGTCTTTTGATTCAATATCAGGAATTACGGAAAATAGAGCGAATATAAAAATTTACACCTCAGATGAGGCAGATCAAATTTATAAATTGATCAAGGAAACTAAAACTTTTGATGCGAAGAGCGGATCAGTTACACAGCAATTAAAACAGCTCGAATATTTAACAAAACGGGAGTTAAACCAACGGTTACACGCCTCTACGCTAATTCAATATCACCGCGTAAGACGAATTCCCAGAGGACTCAGACTAGCCATCAGACCGATGTTATATAGACTCAATAACAACCCGCAATTTATGGAAAAGTGGTTTTGCATTTTGAACAAATGTTCGCTAGACTTAATTTTGTTGTTAGTGGAAGAACTTTCAAGAATTATAAAAGAATTGGAAGAAGAAATATACAATATCAAAACAGATTTGGCAACTAGAATGGAAAGAGAGCCTTGGGATAAATTTCTAGCGGACTTGGATATAAAACTTGATAAGTACGGTAAAGAGTTACAAGAAACCAAATTACGTAAATTTAAAAGGGATACGATCGACTACAAGCTCAACGAAGCTTACACTTGGGCAGAGGTCTATGCAAAAAGAAGGTATACAAGCAAAAAGCAGCAACCAACAACATCAGATGAGAGTGGAGTTTCAGATAGCGATACTAGCACATCGAGGCAACCTTTAAGTAAACAACAAGCAGCCCCATCAACCTCAACAGAAACCACAAGCAGTTCAGCTCCCATTTCGGATCCTTTTTAGAGGTGGGCCCTCAGGCCAGCAAACCGCCGGACCAAGCTACAACAACACAGGCGGACAAAAAACGAGACGAGGAAAAGGAAAAAGAAAAACAAAGGAAAGCGAGTCTAAGAAGCCAGACCAAAACCTCGTGATAAATATATCTGAGTATCCTCTGACGAACTTTGAGAAAGATCTACTAAACAAGGGAACATCATTTGTAAGCACTTACCAAACAAACGAGCTAGAAACAGAAGTTGCGTTTTTCAAGTTCATGCGGCTATTAAGGCTCAAACATTTCTTCACGATGGTGAATCCAGTACAAACTGAAGACAACGAAGACACCAAATTTAGACCAAAGAGCACTTTTTGAGCTCCTATTTCACACAAAACACTTGATACCTTTGAAACACTAGTCAAGGCGGACCTAAGCAAAATACATTTCAAAAGGAAACTGAATAATCTAACCAAGGCCGAATATAGTGCTTTGCAAGCATTAGCCAAAAATCCTACAATTGTAATCCAGAAAGCGGACAAAGGAGGGGGTCTAGTGATAATGGACTCTACATTCTATCTACAAAAAGGTACAGAGCATGTAAATGATACAACAACTTATGCTAAATTGAATAATGATCCAACAATGGAAATAGCACAGGCTTTGGACAAAATACTAGATAAAGCTGAAGAATTAAATTGGATCAACCCAACAGTCAAGCGGTATTTAAGACAAATCTACCCGAGGAGACCGAGAATTTATTTCTTGGCAAAAATATACAAAGACTTGCACAACCCGCCATTCAGACCTATAGTGTCTGGTTGTTCCTCAATATTTGAGAACTTAGGCATATTCATAGATAGCCACATGCAATCATTCATACAGCAATGGCCCACATATCTGGAGGACACTTCTGATTTTTTAAGAAATCTCAAAACTATTGATGTTAAATCGGTGAGTGAATGGATTATCTGTACAATAGACGTCACAGCATTGTACACATCGATACCGCACAAACAGGGCCTAGAAGCCATGGAATGGGCTTTACAAAAAGGAGAAAAGCCAGAAGAGGTCAAATGCATGGTCATCCAATTATTGGAATTTTGCTTAGAAAATAGCTATTTCACTTGGCAAAAGGATTTCTTCTTGCAATTGAATGGTACAGCCATGGGCTTTCCTGGGGCCTGTATCTACGCCAACGTCTTTATGGCAAAATTTGAGGAAGACTACATTTTGAAACATCCGGAGTGGCAAGTAGGCCTGGTCTACTATAAAAGATATATAGACGATATCTTCATAATTTGGAAAGAATCACAGACAAAGCTGGTTAAGAATATTCAAGATCTGAATACTATTGATCCACGAATTCAATTTACACACTGCATGAGTACTGAAGCTTTGCCATTTTTAGATGTCCTAGTAGAAATCAAAGATGAGTCTATACACACAAGTGTTTATAAAAAACCTACAGACAAAAACAATGCGTTACTATATGGAAGCTTCCATCCCGCAAGTCTGATCAACAACTTACCAGTGTCACAATTCATGCGGATAAAGAGAATTACGTCAAATTCAGATATCTGTGATAAAACAATTGAAGAACAAAAACAAAGGTATTTGGACAGAGGGTACCCAAAAAAACTTCTCGAAGCACATGTCGAAAAAATTAAAACTACTCCTAGACATGAACTACTGCAGAAAAAACCCCAAAAAACAAACAAAATGATGGTATTTGTGACAAAATACTCCACAGCATCTTGGGAGATCAAGAAAATAATAAACAAAAGATGGGAAATCTTGCAAGCTGAGAAAGACTTCGGTTCTCTCTTTTTTGAGCAACCCCTATTTGCCTACAAAAGGGCTCAGAATCTCAAAGAAATGCTTAATAAACCCAATAAATCCAAAGGAGACATTGAACCAACAACTTTCAAAGGAACGACAAAATGTCACAATTGCAAAAATTGTAACAATGTAATACCAGGGAGTGTAATCTTACACCCAAGAACCGGTGAACAAATTCAACTAAGACACAACACCACCTGTAATTCTGAACATGTGATTTACACCATTGAATGTTCATGCGGACTCCTATATGTAGGAAAAACTGATAGGAAAATAAAAGTGAGGTTAACTGAGCACAAGAGCCGTATAAGACTTAAGAACACCACGTCACCGCTGGCACAGCATTGGATTGAATTTAGACACACAATCGCTCAATTAAGATTCCAAATAGTTGAGCAAGTTCCACAAAGACTTGGTTTCGATAACGCAAAGATCCTACTCCAGAGAGAAGCCTACTGGATGCGGAGACTACAGACACTTGTCCCTTTCGGGCTCAATGATAAAATGGAGATGGTTTGTTTTCTTTAAACAGTTATAAAACAAGGCCAGATCTGATACCCTGTGAATTCAGACCCGCGATGTATTGAACAGTAAAATATACACATAAAGTTTTAGAAATAAGCACACAACAGCACAACACTATGTCCACACTAAAGCAATCCATACAGAATAACCATATACGGAGCTCAAGATTGTAAATAGGCAGGCATATAACAAAAGGTTTTTTTGTGTAGACATTGTTGAGTATATGAGAGATTTATAATAGCACTTTTATAATTTTTGTAATTTGAGTTAATTTTCATAATAACGTATGATTACTTTTCTTAATCCTTCATTTTTCTTTCTGCTTGAGACCTATATCTTGTAAGCCCATAGTTTTATTAGAATCGATTAACCGCAGAATAAAACCCAAACTGAGGAGAACATATGGCTTAGACATTTAAAGATGGCCGCTACGAATAGTTCGCAAGTCCTTTACTTATTTCTACGATAGCATTGACCACTAGTATAGATGTAGGACTAAAAGTCCTATGGCGGCATGAAGCGATCGAGCACAGAATCCTGTAGGACGGAGCACTGAGCAAACAACTCGGTAAGACGCGAGAGCGTTATATTTAAAGGATGAGATGCCTTCAAGCATTTTACTCATGCCGAAAACTACAACCTTGTAATATGCGGTTGTATTCTTACAGGCCACGACTTTCAACAAACTCTGCGGAACCGAAGCTCCTTTGCCTAGGACCGCAGGTAAAAACTGCCCCAAACTTTTGGTAAAGGCACGCTAGCAATTACTAAACTGCTAGCGAGCGCGATTGTAGTTAGCGTTTCAGTCTCATTACAAAGTCGAACTAAAATAGCGTCTTCAACTTCTTAACAGGTTGTTGCAAGCTGGCTAAATAAAAGAACATAAAGGCGCAAATAAGACTCCTTAAAGAGGTAAACTATGGTGCATTATAAATATATGAGCATTAGGCATTTCTGAACGAACCCAGATTTTAATTGGTTCCTTTTTCATCAGAAAGTTTTTATTTGTCCGGAGCACGGAAGCGAGCCCGACGCAGCACGCATAGGCTCGCAGGTAACCACAAAGGAGGAGCATTGATTACATGTAATATTGTTTAATATGCGGTGTAGTAAGTTACCCCATATTTATCCTTTGTTTTTCTGTAGACAAGCTGTTCACCAACAAGAACAACCTCATAATAACGGTAGGCAGGCTTAGTAAAAAGCATAGTACTCAACTGATCATACGTTTTAAATAAACTTATGTATATACAATTTACCCTGTGTTGTAGAAGCGACAATAATTCCCATTATAACATTGAGAGAGATAGCATCTCAATATAAGAGAGTTTAAATCATTTAAATACTAATATTGATAAAATTAACTGTGAAACCTCTAAACATTGAGAGTAACGAGTTTTCTTGTTCTCTTTTTTCCTTTTTTTCTTTTCTTTCTACTAATCTTCTTTTTCCTCATGTATATTTTTGGCAGACCCCTGACGAAGGGGCCGTAAGGTCCCGAAATGCATTGGGTTGATGTATTTTATATTGTATATTTTGGTTAATTAATTGTAATGTGATGAACTTGTTTTGAATTAAGATGAAAAATGTCAGTATTGTTTGAATATGATTGATATACAGTTGCAATATAACATATAAATAATGGATTAAACAAGAATTGAAATGTTGAAAGCTAACTAAGAGTTTACTCATTTAAGAGTGCACCCAAGAGTCCTGGCAGCCATTTGGTGCCAGGCTAAATACATGTTTCAATAGGTGTTGCAGGCACTAATCGAAGGTCGCACTCGTATCGGATTAATTTTGTCAAAAATTGTAATACAGAGTGCAGTACCCACACACATTCATTGCATCCAAGAAATGGCATAATTGGTTATGTTTCCAAGGATAATGGCAGTAATATAGTTAAGGCCATGCAAGGCGGTAACTACTTCAGAGTGCCGTGTTTGGCGCACAGTATTAACATCATGGTGCAAGATTTCTTGAAAAAAGAAAACACCGTCAGCAAGTTACTGACCACCTGCCGAAGAATCTGCACACATTTCAGCCATTCTTTTAAGGCCCCGAAGCAGCTGAGGAGCATTCAACATGAACGTAGACTGCCAGTCAAAGGTCTCATCCAGGAGGTGGCAACACGTTGGAACTCAACCTTTTACATGCTTGAGCGTCTGTCTGAGCAGTGGGGGGTAATAAATGAGTATGTCTATAAACTGGGTTTTACTATGAAAGACATGAGGCTTGAGTTGGAGGAATGGTAGCTAGTTGCAAGCCTGACAGACATGCTTCGTCCTTTTGAGGTCTTCACGCCTGAAGTCAGCAGGGAGGACTGTTCTTTGGGCAAATCTATCCCATTGTTGCGCATGCTAGAGCACCAACTGAAGGCGGTGTCTTCAACGTTCCGAGATGATGCTGAAAAGCAAGACGCATATCAGTTGGCGGAGAGGTTATTAAGCCGCCTAGTTGCCAATGAAAGGCTTCAAAGCATACATACAGAACAACATTACATTTGTGCCACTATTCTGGATCCACAGTACAAAAGACAGTGGCCAGCAAAGCATTCATTCCTTTTGATGAAGCTGATGTTTCAAAGTACAAACATTGGATAGCTGTGTCAGCCACTCGGTTCGAAAAAGAGCGGCAGAAAATTGAAGGAGCCGGCAGAAGTACAACTGAATCAGCAGGCCATCCGGCGTCAAGTTCCACTTCTGAATCTGTGGCCGAAGGGAGTCACTTTCCCTCACAGCCGTTAACAACACCAGCAACCGTATCATTATCCTCACCTGCACCATGCCCAGCCATAATATTGTCAGAAGCGGATTGGCTAACTCATCAAATGTTTGCTCGTTCCAGTGATGCAAAGGCCACAGATGGTACGCAAAGTGGAGCAACCCTGGATAACCTAAAGTCGATGGTGCAGGCCTATCTGGATGACTCAACAGAGGTCTTTGATAATCAGAACCCATTGCTGTATTGGTATCGGAAAAGGCCTCATTGGCGACTGATCACCAACCTGGCTCTAAATTATTTGTCTTGCCCACTGGCAAGCGTTTCTTCTGAACGTGTTTTCAGTTCATCTGGAAGCTTGTTTCCGGTCCAGGGAAGGCATGGCTTGGCAGTTCGGGCTGGACTGCATTGTTCTGCATTCTGTCCATCAACTGTGGTTTTTGCATTTGTCACCCCGAGTGGGATGGGTATGCTCAGACGTGAGTCCCATGCACTCCACACCACTGGATTCAAGCAAGCCGGGCTGAAGACGGCTAGAATGCCAGAAACCAGTCCTCGGAAGCTTGTTTCCAGTCCAGGGAAGGCATGGCTTGGCAGTTCGGGCTGGACTGTTCCCATGAGGCACAGGATCAGACTGATTTGCATATGGCCACATCTGAACTGGGGTGGTGTGGAGTGCAAAAAAACAATGGATTTGGGCCCATATCTCTGTACTGGGGTGAATGTATGACATTGTTTTGCATTCTGTCCATCAACTGTGGTTTTTGCATTTGTCACCCAGAGTGGGATGGGTATGTCGGTCTCGCTTCCTTCCAGGGAAGGCATGGCTTGGCAGTTCGGGCTGGACTGTTCCCATGAGGCACAGGGTCAGACTGATTTGCATATGGCCATGTCTGAACTGGGGTGGTGTGGAGTTCAAAAAAACAATGGACTTGGGCCCAGATCTCTGTACTGGGGTGAATGTATGACATTGTTCTGCATTCTGTCCATCAACTGTGGTTTTTTCTTCAGTGCTGCTGGTGCCATTGTAACTTCAAAAAGGACCCGCCTCTCACCCAAAAATGTGGAGAGGTTAACACTGATCAAGATGAATTAGCTCTTCATACCACCAGATTACAAAATATGTGAATGCACGCAGGAAGAAGAGGACACCGACTTAGGTGACGAAAGTTCTTCTCCGTTAGCTGACCTACTCCGGTCTCAATTCTTAGAGTTGGAGGACAAGCTCTTCTTCCCTGACACCGAGGCCTGAAAATGACTTTCTTATTTTTTCGTCCTTATTCACTGTTATTCCTGTGTGCCTTTCTTTGTTTTGCAACTTTTACCACAACAAAACTCTAATCACCTAATCACAACAAGTCCATCAGCATCACTGTCTTCATCATCTTTCCTTATTGATTTGAAGGTGCCGCAGTCTGCATTCCTGAGGTTCACAAGTTCACAACTCAACCATGCTCCTCTATCCACCTCCTCCAGACTCCCCCTATCCATTTCCCTCAAGGCAGATGGCTGGATTACGCAGAATAAAGAAACTTTGTCTTCGTACTCGTAGACGAGTCCCCTCAAGTGGGACTGCAATTACTGACTACATGCTTGCTGATTGCTGACAGTTACTTCAGAAATTGATTGACAGGAGAGGCTGCCCTGTGTCCCGCACTTTCAAAAGAAGATGCAGAGAAAAAGTGGAACAGGTAATGAATAATGAGAAGAAGATGGCATGCAGTGGACATCAATGGCTGTCTGGCTCTGATGAAAGCAATTGCTGTTTGTTTGTTGTGCATGAAATGAATCATATGTCTTCTGTAATTATTTAATCTTTTACACACTAAATGTAACTCAAGTCTACTCTGCTTTTTTTACCTTGTTTAATTCAAATTTTACTTCAACTGCAGGGGCCACTAGGTTGCATTTGCCAATATGCAAAATGTCCTTGGACTTACTGTTTGCGAATATACCATGATGATTGATTAAATATTATATCTTTTTTCTTTACAGTCACTCACTGGGATGGATGGATCATCAGCGTCGGTTTAGGTAAGAGCTATGGCCAATTTGTGAGTGTCAAACAGGGAAACAAGTCTACAACAACTACTACAGCAGAACTACATGTCTGTCTAATCGTGGGTTGGAGTGGTCGAGGCAGTGTAGTGTTGTTATGCCATGTAGATTACAGAGTACAGCAGTTCATGTAAAATTGGGGATATGTGGCTTGCTGCATACAATTAGATATGCTTTGTCTGTCTGTGTCAAAGAGACTAGGTATGCTACATCAGGTTGCTTCACTCAGTGATGCCTGCCTTGACCGTCTGCATGGCCCTGCCGCAAGCATGGCCCAAAAATCTGTTATACTCAAGAGTTTGCCAGTTTTCGGCAATTTCGCGAGATTCTCAGATTGTGAATTTGCCGCCGAAAAACAGTAAATTTTGCGAGCTGAATGGATTTTTGTTTTTGGCCCATGCTTGCGGCAGGGCCATGCAGACGGTCAAGGCAGGCCCCACTGAGTGAAGCAACCTGGTGTAGCATACCTAGGCACTTTGACGCAGACAGACAAAGTATATATAGGGTTTAGGGTTCAGTGCTGTTAACTAGGGTTTTTGGGTTTAATGAATAATTTGGTAGGGTTCCCAGAGTCTAGGGCTCAGGGCCCGATGCAGGCTCGTTCATAATGATTTTAGCAAGGTTTCAGGGGGGTTTGGCGTTTTTTCAGAATTGGCCGAATTGTGGCCTTTTTTGGTGTTTTGCGGGCGCGTGTGTTTGGGCGAACTAGTCGTACACCTTACAGTGGATCGATTTTCTTATGCCTTGCTGAGATTCTTGTGAACCACTGGAACAAGTGTCCTGGTAAGTTTCAAGAGGATCAAAGTAGTGGAAGTGCTGAGAACAGCACTTTTTTGTCAAGGCGCGATTTGCGATTTCCCATGTTTTGGGGACAGCAGTATTGCATGTTTTGGGGGGGCTGCTTGGGGGGGTTCTAGAAGTTTGGGGGTGGGTCAAGGGGTCTGGAAGAACTGCTGGGAAGGTCTAATTTTGATTGCAAGTGGTTTGAAGAAAATACATGGTGGGAAAGGGGGGTTTGGGGCCTAGTTGCAGACAGCGTTTTTGCACAATTTACACTGAGACCAAGCAGTATTGTATGTTTTTGGGGGCTGCTTGGGGGGGTTCTAGATGTTTGGGGGTGAGTTGAGGGGTCTGGGAGCACTGCTGGGAAGGTCTTATTTTGATTTCAAATGGTTTGAAGAAAATCCATGGTGGAAAAGGGGGGGTTTGGGCCTAGTTGCAGACAGCGTTTTGGAACAATTTAAACTGAAGCCTAGCAGTATTGCACGTTTTTGGGGGGGTTCTAGGTGTTTGGGGGTGGGTTGGGGAATCTGGGAGCACTCCTGGGAAGGTCTAATTTTGATTGCAAGTGATTTGAAGAAAATCCATGGTGGAAAAGGGGGGTTAGGGCCTAGTTGCAGAGCTTTAAAGGTAGGCCTCGCTGAGGAGAGCACTCCTGCGTGTTTTTGGGGGGCTGTTTGGGGTGTTCTCCATTTCTGGGGGTGGGTTGAGGAGTCTGGGTGCAGTGCTGGGAAGGTCTAATTTTGTTCTAAAATCTCAGTTTACACTTTACACCTAGCTTGAGGGGAAAGATCCGCAAATTTCGCCCACACTTATTTATCCTTGAAAAGGAGACTCAGAGTACGCACTTTCGAAATGATGCTTTTATGTATTGCAATACTGTCGATTCTGAAACTGAAAGCGTTATTTTTTCACTACACAGCGTACCTTATATTTTTTTCTCTGTGGTGTTTTACTATCACTTCCTGTTTTTCCATCAACAATTACAGGCCGGATTTTACCCTGTGCAATGCGAAAAAGCATGAACCCAGGCTTATCATTAGTGAGCCGCAATTCAGCATCCGCCAGGCAGGCAGTGGACAAGGTGTCTTATGGTCCCCAACATTGATCGACGGAGCGTCAGATGGAATGGAGGAGTACCGCGAAAAAGAAGAATGGCTGGATACATGCAACTTCCCAAATTCAACTACAACAACATACAGTTACAGTATCCATCTTCATTTCTACTTATCTTTTAAGTAATGTTATTGCTGTGAACTTCTATGAGTGTGACTCAGTGCATTTGTTTTCTCTCTGCTTCAATTCATCCCTCCAGCCATTGTATATAGTTTTTTCTTTGCTATTTTGTAAACTAATGTAATGTACTAAGTGGTTCTTCTCCCTGAGGGCAGATAGGCAAGTGAAATTGCGTAATTACTGCAGCCCTGTACTGTCACATTGTTTCTTCATAGTTAGTAAATTGTATAAAGTACTACTTACTTTTCAGTAACCTATCCATTTAGCAAACAACTTCATGCATGCAGTAGTGCATGCACTTCCTTTATGTCCCTTAAAAGATTTATGGATAGCTTTGTTTCCAAAGCGTTGTTTTTCTTCATTTGTTGTTTGTACAGGCTGTGTTTTTTTCCCTCTCTCCACAAAACTTTCCCCACAAACCCCATTCCCATCCAATTTCAAACCCTAACCCTCTTCCCCCGGGCTGTGTGGTTTTCATTGAGGTGCGAGTAAATTACAACAATAATTCCACACACTTGCTGGGGAGGATAAGGTGCAAGCAACCTCCTCAAATACATTTTAAGGCAGCTAGATGAATCCTTGGATATTGTAATTCTGGTTAAAAAAACAATGAGTATTTTAAAATAAATTCAGAATTTCATGCCCACCATCGATTGGATCCATCGTCAACATCATCCTCCTACATGTCAAGAAGACTTGTTGTTACGCTGCTGTGTCACTGTTCTTGTGTATTTCAACACAAAAAGGGTACCTAGAAGTCAAAACAGTTGTGTCATTCGCTGTAGACACCAACCCCATCACCATACAGATAACAAAAGTGGGAACAGACAGTGCGGACTAAGTGTGATAGTAGCCGAGTTAAGACTCAAGGGCATAGGGAAAAATTCCCATCAGAAGCCACACTATACCGCCCTCTTTCGCATCATTTGGGTTCTCCTTACCCAGGAGACAAAACAAACCGGCCAGTCAGTTGTTACCGTGACCGTTTGTAGGTAAGAGAGAAATGTGTTAGTGGAGGGAGGTATGATTGAAATTATCAGTGTTGATGTGGCAACTGAAAAAAGCAGTGTAAAGTAAAAAGAAAGTGAATTGTGGAAAGTATTAAAATTGGATGAGCTGGATAGATGTGAGTGATTTATTATTATCTTCTAGTCCTCCAAATCTAAAAAAACAAGTGCAAACACAGATTTAACATAATATCCGTGATCAGTAGTGGTCAACATGTTTCTGCATATCTACGAAAAAGGTTTCATGCATTCATCAGGACCCGTTATCAATAAACTACTGCTTTTTGTGAAATAATAAAAGATATCACCTGAAATGTCCAGGTTGTGTGCTCAACCACATACTGTTACCGCACCCTACCAGAGAAACGATATCCACAGGAACAACATATAAGACAAACGACAGAAAGACAACATTATGTCATATTCATAAGGTGTATCATATTGGTATGATATAACCTTTCGTTCTGCAATGCGTCCCAATCGCACAGTCTGGGAATTAAGTTTATTCAAAACCACTCACCCATTAGTTGTGGTTGTTGTGCTTCACCCCACCTGGCTGCAGCTCAGGAAAAAGGAGCACTGCTCTAAATCTGAGAAGTTAGAATGTAAAGAAGACAATCATGCTTTAATGTCAAACAATCATGTTAGCACCGGGAATTCTGTTGGTAACAATTCCCATGTGCTGTTGCATAGGCTTCATCCATGTTATAGAGAGTATAGTTTACAATTTCCCAAGTTTTTCACATTTTCAATGACTAGATTTCATTCGTAAAAATCAATGGCCCGCATTGAATATAGAAACTATGTCAGCTCATTAGAACCAAAATTAAAATTATCGAACCACATGATAGTGAGGACAAACTTGATTAGGCATTCAAGCGGTCGATGTGGATTATAAATTGCAAACTCGCGCACAATTGCGCCTCCACGGGGGCTATTACTAATCTATTTTACATTTTTCAAGAGGCACCTGTCTGTCCCCTGTTAGCCCATTGAATTTGTGGAACAAGCAATCGTTTGCCAAGAGTGCATAAAAGCAACAGCGTCCGGTGTTATTAAACTTGCATGTCAGCGTTGTAAAGCATTAAAGATCGAATACGCCCTTTACCGTTCGAAGGCATTGAGGAGTTCTCGCCAATTCCAATACCTCCGAAAAGCGTTTCAACAACTGTCCTGTGTTTAAAACTATCCTGCTGACGCTTCACTTACCTCTCCGTCGGTGTCTCCCGGCAGTCGTCTAAACTGTCTGGGGGGGCACCGAACGCGGAGGGCGCGCCATATTTGAAGGTCCAAAGGGGCTCATTATGCGTGACGTCAGTCACGTAATCAGCGTGGCCGTCGCTACGCACGACGTCGGTCACGTGATACACGGGTATATCGGGATATGTTGTTTATTATCCCGTGTTCGTAGTTCTTTAAGTACAAATATGGCGCGCCCTGCAGACCACTAAAAAATTTCCTACTACTAATAGCAAGTCATAATATACTCAACCTATCAATCCATCCCTATCTCTTCTTCTTAGTGGCAGCAGGAGTACAAAGGATGACTAGACTTGAGTCTCTAGTCTCTCTAGCATTACACAGTTCTATAAAGTACTACACTCATACATATTCAGGCCAAATGAGCACAAAGTTGCAAACAAGTAAGCATAGTAGCAACGCCACTGAGGAGGCGAGCACCTGCCATCACAGAAGCTATTTAAACATTATTTTACCTGCAATGTAATCGAATAGGACTCATTCTTGCTCTTTGGGAAAAACATATGTTAGCAATATAACACAGAGCAGAAGAAAACAAAGTAGTTATTAAATAGCTACTCACCAAGGCCATGGATCTCCATGCCTAGCAGGTGGAGCAGGTGCGTCGCTTGGTCATAGGTGCGTCGGACCCCCGACTCCTTCCGCATGGCCCGGCACACCTTATCCCACCGCTGGCAACGCTCCCGGAGGCCATTCCCTTGGCCGGGCCTGCCCCCTGCTGCCACGGTCTAAAGGGAGGTGGCGCGGAACAAAAAATATAAGAGCGGCCACCTCCACCATGGCGAAAATCTCCCTGGCCACTACTTGCTCCCCCCTCAATCGCCCACTTGGGATGCCGGGTGTGGGGTGCGGGACCCTTCCCCTTGCTCCTCCCGGCTCCCTTTGCCATGGTTCTGGACAGCTGAAGAAAAAAAATAGGAAAGAATAGGGAAAAAGTAAAGAAAAGAAAAGAGTTTAAAAAAGTAGCTTTAAAAGTAACCAAAAGTAGAGAAAAACACAAACTATAAATGTAGAAAAAGAGAGGAATAGATAATGAGTAAAAAAGATCAAAAAAAGTTCAAAGAAACAAAGAATTGCAAGGATTAGTGGAGGATTGAAAAAAGCAAGCCCAGAACCATAGCAATGAATGAAAAACAAGATGGCCACGCCCATTGAGGACCGTGTAGGTAAGTTTGCGCGATATTTCCCCCACGAGCATGCCAAAAAGCACGCAAACATGTAATAGCGCCCCGCACACAACGCGAGCTTGCAAATAGCACCCGGAAACAGAAATACGCAACACGCACAAGATGGCCACGCCCATGTAGGACCACATGGGTAACTTCGTGGTCGGTGCGCTGCAAGCGGCTCGCAAATACGCAAAAAAAACCACGAACTTGCAAAACAAAATCCGCAAATTCGCACAAATTGGCGGATTTTGCGGATCGCGAATTCGCGCATTTCGCCCATACTTACTTTGCGTAGGACCGGCGAGAGATTCTGATCATGGTTTCTAATGTATAATAATTTGTTGTCCGCATAGGTGGATATAATCAAATGATATGTCGGAAATCGTATGCCACTAAGGCTATGATATTCCTTCATAGCGCAAGCAAGGGGTTCGGCTACCAGGGCATATAACAATGGGGAGAGGGGGCATCCCTGTCTCGTCCCTCTACTGATAGAAGTAGGATCCGTGACCAGATCTCAGATTTTGATTCTAGCAGTAGCATCACTCCCATCATTTGCAAAAAGATGCTCCCGGGCCCCATTCTGGTCAGTACATGCTTCATGAATTTCCACTCCACCAAATCAAAAGCCTTCTCCATATCAAGGAAGACTGCCACTGCTTGGGTGTCCTGTCTGGTATGTTGTATGGCCCCGAAAACAGTTCTTAAATTGTAAGTAAGGTTCCTCCCCGGGACAAAACCAGCTTGTTCCGGGGAGATCAGCAAGGTCACTTAGGGGGAAAATCTGGTTGCTAAGACATTTGCATACATTTTAGTATGCACGTTGGGGAGTGACAGTAACCCTGGGAAAAGCACTACTCCACACTTGCGCAGTTTGCGAAGTTTGCTCTACTTCCCACTACCCGAACTGCACGTAGCACAGTGCAAACATGCGTAGTGCAGCAGTCATTTTTTGCTTGCTCGCGGTCCTCAACGTCAAGTTGGCGACTGCGAGCAAGGAAAATGACCTACCGGCGAGACTTTTTTCTTGTTCGCAATCAGCAACATCAAGTTGCCGATTGCGAGCGTGGAATATAAGTCTCCCGACGAGATTCTCAACGCGAGGAGGTCAGGTTTCTTATTGCAAGTGCTTGTGTATGCTCGCGACCGCTCGTGATGAGAAACTACCAGTCCACGTTGAGAAAGCTGCTGCTCGAGTAAAAATCTGCTGGAGCGGCAGAAAACTACAACTCGTACTGTACAAGATGCCTTTTTCAATGATTGCACAGTGCCGGATGCTTGTCCGCACTGTGCAATCATTGAAAACGGCATCTTGCACAGTGCGAACAAGGTACTACGCAGTCCGCGTAGTGCTACGCATAGCTTGCGTAGTGCGAAGTGCACTTTGCGTAGCATTGCATAGCGCTACTTTGTAAATTACGCCCAGCCCTAAGTGACAGTGCACAATAGGAGCTGTAGGCCGTCGGGGATTTCTCAGGTTTGAGGATAGCAACAATTAGTGCTTCCCGCACAGTAGGAGGCAGTATTCCTGTTTCAATAATTTCCTCAAACAGGGTCCGTAAGTGTGGAACCAGAAGGTCCCTGAACTCTTTGTAGAATGAGACAGTAAGGCCATCTACCCCAGGTGCACTATTATCTTTCATGCCTGCTAGAGCTGCAGTTATTTCTTCAACCTCCAATGTGCGCATAAGATATTCCCTGTGCCCATTCAGAAGCCATGGTGATTTAATATGAGTGAGATAATCTAAAATAACCTCATCTTCATATCCACCCTCGGTACTATACAGGGAAGCATAGAATTGCTTAAATATGTTGGCTATGAATAGGGGATCCATTAGCGACTACCCCTCGGCATCCTACAGTGTTGTAACTTTAGATTTCTCTCTGTCTGGTTTTTAACAGGGAAGCCAGTACCGACCCCAGGTGGTCACCCTCCCCATATACGCAATCGGTCACATATTTGCCTAGGTGCCGTATCTCAGTGTCCACAATCGAGTTATACTGTTCCAGAGTACGATGTAATTCTAGTGTGACACTTTCGTCAGCACCCATAAGTAGTTGTTGTTCTAGGGTGGTTAAAGTGGATTCAAGTTCTGTGAGGCATTGAAGGATTGTGTGGAGGACTCCAGAGTGTTTTGCCATGGCAATACCACGGACATACACCTTGAAGGTTTCCCACACTGTTGCAAAAGCGTCGACTAACCCTACATCAACGTCAAAGAATGACTGTATATTTTTAGCCAATTCCTCCCTGAAGACAGGATCTAGTAAGGAATATGGGGGAACCTCCAAGTAAAGGGATGTATCGCTGTACGCGGGGCTTCCAAGTCAACCTGTATGGGGGCGTGATCTGACAGTGTGCAGGGCAAAACGTCACAATTCCGGATCTGTAGGAGGAAATCCTTCGAAAGGAATAAATAATCAATCCTAGTGTGGAGGTTATGATAGGCGGAGTAGTGTGTGTAGCCTCCAGGGCCCTGTGAGCGGGTACTCCATATATCGCATAAGTCTAATTGGGTCATGACTGACATAATGGATCGGGCGGGGCGGTTAGGCATCTAGGCAGGCCTCCCGACCTATCGAAAGCAGGGTCCAATACGCAATGAAAATCTCTTCCCCAAAGTAAGGGACTCGGGCCATAGCGATTCATGCTCTCCAATAATTTTGTAAATAAAACAGGGTTATAAAAATTCGGACCATAAACATTACTTATAATCAGTCCAAATCCCTTCCCACTGCAGCGCTACACCGCAAAGTGTCCCTCCGGATCAGTATCCAACGCTTCCAGGCGGAGATCCGATCTGGGATTTACCCATGTCAGTACCCCTTGGGCATGCGATGTGAACCCCTCAGCATGGATGTTACCCCACAAGCCAATCCTGCAGAAGAGCTATGTCTAAGCCATGCCTAGTGAGAAAAGTTATGATTTTCCCCAGCATTCTATGGTCATTAAGACCCCGGACAGTCCAAGTTAGGATCTTTAACTTGCGAGACTGTACATGCATATAGATCTTAAGAGGCAATTGAGATGAGGTGCTTGGAACCGTCTGTATGTGACCCTGTGTGCCTACGCTTCCAGCTTTCCGATTCTTGTGTATTAAAGCAAAACGGTCCTTACATTTAAAAACAAACATCTTAGATCTCTGTAAAACTCCACCCATCCAAAGTCATGCATTCCCTAACTGTGCATGCACGGCATGACTCCCCTCCCACCCAACCCAACAGATAAGATAACAGAATTAGGCTCCAGGATCAAGATAGAGTACCCCAGAGCATATCCTTCTGATTTTCAAGTAGCTCAACAAAATGACTAAAAATATCATATTGTTGAAAACAGAACTAGACCACAGTGGTGTGCTACACTCAGAGGCAGATGTTGCCAGCCCAGTAGGTTAAGAGCTTTGTTTAAACAACAATTATTTCCTATACAACAAGGAAGTTTACCAGCAGTTAAGAGGAGTGGCCATGGGGGCATGTTTTTCCCCCACCTATGCATGTCTTCATGTTGGGTGGTGGGAGGAGCATGTCCTCATGGGGTCACTTGCTACCAAGTTTCCAAACAAAATAGCACACTTCTGGCGATTTATAGATGATATCTGTATGGTTTGGAGAGGATCAGAAGAGTCAGCTACTGAATTTGTGAAAGCCATTAATGACAATCAGCTTAATCTTAAATTCACGTCACAGATCAGTAAAGTGATGATCCAATTCCTGGACGTTGAGATCTATGTCCAGAATGAGAAACTTCACACTAGACTTCATAGAAAGCCCACGGCGGGCAATTCTATATTGCACGCCGGGAGTGCGCACCCAGGTCACCTCGTGAAAAGTATCCCCTATGGGGAATTCCTACATATCCGTAGGATATGCAGTTCGGAGGTTGACTTGAATAAATGCCAAACTGAGGCGCTTCAGAGATTTGTTGCTAGAGGCTACCACACCACTGCTCTCAGAGAGGCTTTGAATAAAGCAAATGAGCTGAACCGGGATGAATATCTAAATTCTACTGAAGCCATCAGGATAAGACAAGAATCCAAGTCTGAAGTCCCTGAGAGAATAAGCATGATCACTACCTACAATAGTGAGGAAAGGAAAATGAGAGGCATTCTCAGAAAACACTGACCCCTGTTAAAAACAGATATCAGTGTAGCTCCTTTGCTACCTGAGGAACCGACTATAACCTTTAGAAGGGCACCCTCTATGCGGGATGCCCTGGTTAGATCTAGCCCTGAGGTTATTCCCAAGAAAGATTGGTTATCTGAGAAGCCAGGTTTTTATAAATGCATCTCCTGTAGAGCTTGTAAATTTGGTGTTTCCACCAAGGAATACAAATCTGCATTTGATCCATCTCCCATCTCGATAAAGGGGCATTACACTTGCCGGTCAGATTTTGTGGTTTATGTGCTCCAATGTACTTGCGGGCTCAAGTATGTTGGTAGCACTAAGCTACAAGCCTTCAACCGCATCCTCCAACATCTCAGGGCCATTGTCAACTCCGATGAAAAATACCCGGTCGCGCGGCATTTTGGCTTGGTCCATCAGAGGAATGTGAATGATTTAAGCTATTTTATTATTGACGGAGTCCCCAAGAGTATCAGAGGTGGCAATAGAGAAAAATCCATCAGGCAGTTGGAGAGCAAGTATATCTTGCTATTAGATACGAGGATCCCTAATGGGTTAAACACGGGAGAGGACCTTCATTGTTTCTTATAAATCTATTCATTAAGTCTGGCCAAACAACTTTATGGCCAGCCTTCCATCTGTAACTCAGGAACAATCCTCCCCGAGCCTAGCTACAATCCTGGTATGACCTTATGGAGGACTATCTAGTAACTCTGTAAATAGATTGGTGGATTATTCTCCTGGTATCTATCTTGTGTTGAGTTGTTTGCTTTGCACAACCGCTGTCTATAATTCATTTCCCCCGTCTTGAGATCACCTACAGTCTTACACTATAGATATACAATAATTCATAAGAGAGGGTGTGATTGGTCCGCTCCGGGTGGTATCGTTCAGTTTACATTCAGTATCCATATGGGGTGATTATCAGGGCACTATGTCCTAATGTTGGTTCCGACAAATACACTTGATTTGCAATATGAATCTAGGATACTTGTATGTAAACCATTGTATTTACGTTGTTTATATAGGGTCATAGGTAGTCTTAAATAATGGTTCCATAACATGTAAACCTCCTAAATGGTATAACATGGTTGGGCCTGAGCTTTCCCCCAAACTTTCCCGTTTTCTTCTTTTTAATATTTCGGCCAGCCACATATGAGGTACTCGAGGGTCAGGGACCTGACTCTTACTCTGGCTGAAATTGCACTTGGCACTTTACACTTTGCACTAGGGTTTTTGCACTTTAGGGGTAAAATCAGTTAACACTAGCACTTTAGAGGGCGACATTGATGGTAAAAGCTAATTTGCACTGTCATCCTGCAGACCAGGGATTCTAATATCGAATCACAAAAGTATATAAGCTGTATGTAAAATAGTTATGAATTTAGCATATTTGCAGCCTGTATAAATTGTAAATATTGGTTAATGAAATCATTAAGAAGTTGTATATAATTTCGGTAATGTATTGCATTCATGCTTTGGTTATTTTCAAATTGTATATAATAATTTTTAACCTTTGTAAATATGGGTCTGTTTTCTACCATGTATGAACTCCATTTTATGTGTTTCTTCAGTTTCTATTAATGTGTACGCCCTGCTACTGTGTTAATTAGTCACCCTATAAATGCACTTTCATTGGTTCTGTCTGGCATGTGATCAAGGTCACCGTGTAGTGACCGAAACGCGTCATGCTGGCGATTGCGTGTGAATAAACCACCTTTGAATTCACTTTTGCGCTGTGGAGTGGTCTGTACCTGTGGGTTCCGTTGGTGCGGATTGAATTTCTTGTCCATTTTCTGAAGTAGCGGAGCAGGACTGTGAACCGTATATATATATATATATATATATATATATATATATATATATATATATATATATATATATATATATATATATATATATATATATATATTACCTACTGGCGGTCGCCAGTAGGTATATATAGTTAGGATTTTTTCCCTATGGGATTTTTGAAAATTCTATGTCTAATAACTTTGGCGTTTGTGGACGGAATCGGCTGAAATTTTCAGGAAAATGGCACATTCTGTTTCTAAGCAACCCTTTAAAATTTGGGGGGGTTTCGTCAAGGGGGGGCCGAGAAAAAAGGGGGGTCCCAAAACGCGTTTTCCCCATGTTAATTTCCATAGGGCGGTTGGCCTCACTTTTAGCTCGAACGGCTGAATGGATTTGCACGAAACTTGGCAAAATTGTAGGGACTGTTAGCCCGATGTGCCTTTGCTAGGTCTCAATATATGTGCTCCAGTGGATTTTGAGAAATTAACGTTCAAAACCAGATATATATCTGTAACAGCGCTCCGGGCTGCGCTCCGGTCCGCTTACTTTTCGCGTAACGGAGCTTTGCGATGCGAAGCTGATTGGCTCTTCGGTGTCTGTCAACATTCTAAACAGTCCGGAGCGGCCGCCATCTTGTCTCTCGGTAGGATCGAGAGACAAGAGGAGGCCAAAACAAAGTGGGAAATTACCATAAGGGGGCATAGTAGATCCTCGTTGACCCCCTAGGTTTTATGTGGAGGTTGTAAAAGGTCCCAGCAGGGCAAAAAAAATAATTTTTTATTGTTTTTTTTGCGTGGTGAGCGCCTAGTACGCGAACCGGAAAGCGTTCTGGGCAGCGTACTATAAGGAAAAAAGAATGATAGACTTTTCAAATACTGTATGTTAATTGTTTGTTGTTTTTTTTTTTTTTTGTTTGTTTTCTTTATTTTTAAAGTATTTTTTTTATTTTGATTGTATTTCATAATTCATTAAACTTTCTAACATTTCAGTGTCAGAAATTTCAAAATTGAATATAGGGTGTAACATGTCCTCATTTTGAAGCAGGTTATCCACTGCTTCAACACATTGTAGTAGTTCCTGGTCTCTACTTTGATCCATAAAATCATCAATTTTGTCTTGGCTGCTCTCCTCCAGTACAATTGTAAATTTAACTTGTTGCTCGCCTTCCATTTTGCCTGAAATTATGATAAAAAAAATATATATTAGTAGAGATAGGGCACTGTTGGGATTAATTTTAGATAGGCAGTTTTTATCAGTGAATTTTTCTTTTGGCAGTGTATAGTATCAGAGTGGAAATAGGACTATAAAAAAGTGTATGTGATTTAACCAAGACAAACCTAATTCCATTTATAACTATAACAGAGAAGTCTATCTAAATCCATAACTACTACAGAGGGATAGTGTATATCTATCAGAAAAAGTCTACCATATTAAGTTATAGTGCACAATATACTTCAGTTTTAAAAATAACAACTTACCTTCACAAACAAGTTGAAGTGTTTGGTAGCTGTTCAAATGTGATGTACAACAAGAAGTAGTAGTCAAAATGGCTGTGTTTTCTTCTCTTCCTTTATATATATTCAGGTATATAACCAATCAAATGTCAGGTAATATAAGTAGAAAATGAAAGTAACATTTTCATTGGTTGTCAATTCCAACACTTCAGATGTGTTTTGTGAAGTAATTTACCTCACGGTATTTAGAGAGGTCTACAGACTTAATGGCTAAATGGAATTTCAATCAAATTTGTGAAAATGAAAGGGATTGTTATGTAGTATAAGCTAATCTATATTTGGTGAGAGTGTCTCCAGTCGTTTTTCTGTGAATTACTTTCCCACCTTTTTTTTTGGACCGCTTCCCGGGAAGCGGTCCGGTCCGCGAACTAGGAGCGTAACGGGAGTCCACCATTTTGTGTTTCGGTCGAATTAAGATATAAAATGGAGGGCAAATAATGTTCAGAATGGGTAGAAGGGGGCACAGTACAAGTATTTTGACCCCCTAGGTTTTCTGAGGGTGGCTGAGGAGGACCATATGTGCGGAGAAAAAACATTTTTTTTGAAATTTTGCGCGGTTAGCTTCCAGTTCGCGTACCGGGTAGCGCTCTTTGAGCGTAGTTCGTTGAAAATTACAGAAAAAAGTTAGAGAAAAATAATAATTGTGAGTGATCAGATGAAGGGTAGCTCTGAGAAGAGCTTTTGGGTTTATGGTACATTTAGGTACTTATAAGTAGGTACCAATGCACAGTCTTAAATTCAGAATGAAAATTCTGTTGCCCTCATCTGAGAAGTGAACTCCATCTCCTCTGTAGATATCTTGCATGTAGTAACGCAAGTTATTGTTGTACAAGGAGCCCATTCCATGGTCTCTCATGTAAGCTGAAACAGATTTGTTTACATGCTTCCTCGCTTTCTCAATTTGTGGACAAAATTGGTTGGACCACCTCCATTTCTGTCTTTGGCATATATTGGACTATACCAAGGCAGTTTGAGGAAAAAGTGCCATTAATTGCTCAAAGGTGTCCTTTAAAAGCATTTCCAGACCTACCCCAGTCAAAGTGCCCAAATCATTACCCCCACAGTGCACTATTAACAGGTCAGGTTTTGGCAAATGCATAAAGGTTTTCACCAATGGTATCAATTGGTGACATTTTAATCCTCTTTGGCCCAACCATTTAATTTCCACATCTTGTAAATTGAGGTTAGGTAAATTTCTGTTCTCAGCATACCTTTGAGCCCAGTGGATGTAACTATGTCCAACAATCCAGACCTTAAACATTGTGGGAGAAGGTTGTGCTGCAGTCAGATGAAGTGTGGTAATGAAAGGGCAGTTGAAACAGTAGGAGTTTGTAAAGAAAAAAAACTGTGGATTTCCAGTGCTAATGGTTCATTAGCAGTGATTGGTGAATTTCCATTTCTGAAAACAGAAAGTTAGGGTGCATGGATGTGTTCTTTGAAAGATGAAATTTGAATGGTCAAGGAAGAAACATTTAATGAAAGATTGCACTGGATACGCAGGTGCACTGAGAGTTCAGAGTTCAATTGAAACATTGTTGTGTGAACTTGCAAACATGAGAGGTCTTCCAGGAGGTGGTTGCTATGGAAAAAAGGCAGAGAGGGCAGAGGGGGGAAGGGTTTTGATTTGAAAAAAGTGAGGGAAGAGTTATGATTGGCTAATATGAGAGATATGTGAAATGAATATCTGTATTTCTGTGCTTTCAATAGCTGCAGCCTCTGGAGTGCATCCTCTTTCTTCTGCTAAAGACAATTTGGTGTATTTCTGAGACTGTTTTCAAAATTCAAAAAGTATTTGCTAAGGTGAGAAAAGATTTATTTAATTTAGATAGAGAATAGTATGATTTAAGGAGAAAATGATGAAGAAAGCTGTGTTTTTAAAATGTGACTTTGCCTCTAGTGATATACAAATAGATTTTGGTTTTAAATTTTAATTGCATATTCGGTGTAGCATTCTGGCATGCAGTAACACAAGTTATTGTTGTACATGGAGCCCATTCCATGGTCTCTTATGTAAGCTGAAACAGATATGTTGTTTTTAAAAACGAGTTTTGAAAACAATTACATTTCGGGATATGTACTGCTAGAGCTTCATAGGTTGTTTTGGGTCATATTTATAAGGCATTTGAGTGTCTATGATGTTATTTTTCCCTTTCTAAATGGAAAGCGTTCCTCATGGGGCAAGTTTCTTGTAAATACGCTCCCACCTGTGCTTGGCAAATTTAGATTTTGATTATGGGAGTTACATAGCCATGTTAATAATGTCTCAAAAATGGTGCTAGGGCATTCCAAAAAACGCTTTCATGTGTCTCAAGGACATTTTCAGTCATTTTCTCTTGAATGCAGGTATACAATTGATTAATATGCTGTGTTTAAAAACGATTTTTTGAAATCAATTACATTTCTGGATATGTACTGCTAGAGCTTCATAGGTTGTTTTGGGTCATATTTATAAGGCATTTGAGTGTCTATTATGTTATTTTACCCTTTTTAAATGGAAAGCGTTCCTCATGGGGCAAGTTTCTTGTAAATACGCTCCCACCTGTGCTTGGCAAATTTAGATTTTGATTATGGGAGTTACATAGCCATGTAAATAATGTCTCAAAAATGGTGCTAGGGCATTCCAAAAAACGCTTTCATGTGTTTCAAGGACATTTTCAGTCATTTTCTCTTGAATGCAGGTATACAATTGATTTATATGCTGTGTTTAAAAACGATTTTTTGAAATCAATTACATTTCTGGATATGTACTGCTAGAGCTTCATAGGTTGTTTTGGGTCATATTTATAAGGCATTTGAGTGTCTATTATGTTATTTTACCCTTGTTAAATGGAAAGCGTTTCTTATGGGGCAAGTTTCTTGTAAATACGCTCCCACCTGTGGTTGGCAAATTTAGATTTTGATTATGGGAGTTACATAGCCATGTTAATAATGTCTCAAAAATGGTGCTAGGGCATTCCAAAAAACGCTTTCATGTATCTCAAGGACATTTTCAGTCATTTCCTCTTGAATGCAGTTATACAATTGATTTATATGCTGTGTTTAAAAACGATTTTTTGAAATCAATTACATTTCTGGATATGTACTGCTAGAGCTTCATAGGTTGTTTTGGGTCATATTTATAAGGCATTTGAGTGTCTATGATGTTATTTTTCCCTTTCTAAATGGAAAGCGTTCCTCATGGGGCAAGTTTCTTGTAAATACGCTCCCACCTGTGCTTGGCAAATTTAGATTTTGATTATGGGAGTTACATAGCCATGTTAATAATGTCTCAAAAATGGTGCTAGGGCATTCCAAAAAACGCTTTCATGTGTCTCAAGGACATTTTCAGTCATTTCCTCTTGAATGCAGGTATACAATTGATGTATATGCTGTGTTTAAAAACGATTTTTTGAAATCAATTACATTTCTGGATATGTACTGCTAGAGCTTCATAAGTTGTTTTGGGTCATATTTATAAGGCATATGAGTGTCTATGATGTTATTTTTCCTTTTTAAATGGAAAGCGTTCCTCATGGTGCAAGTTTCTTGTAAATATACTCCCACTTGTGGTTGGCAAATTTAGATTTTGATTATGGGAGTTACATAGCCATGTTAATAATGTCCCAAAAATGGTGCTAGGGCATTCCAAAAAACGCTTTCATGTGTCTCAAAGACATTTTCAGTCATTTCCTCTTGAATGCAGGTATACAATTGATTTATATGCTGTGTTTAAAAACGATTTTTTGAAATCAATTACATTTCTGGATATGTACTGCTAGAGCTTCATAGGTTGTTTTGGGTCATATTTATAAGGCATTTGAGTGTCTATTATGTTATTTTACCTTTTTTAAATGGAAAGCGTTCCTCATGGGGCAAGTTTCTTGTAAATACGCTCCCACCTGTGGTTGGCAAATATAGATTTTGATTATGGGAGTTACATAGCCTTTTTAATAATGTCCCAAAAATGGTGCTAGGGCATTCCAAAAAACATTTTCATGTGTATTAAGGATATTTTAAGTCAATGAGGAAACACAGGTGATGTAATTCTGAAATGAGGAAAAGAAACTCCACATTTTTCAATTACATCACTAGTGTTTCCTAAGTTTATGAATGACATTGTGCAGATGAAGTTTAGGTGTGACCACAGATTCAAAAGAGGTCTGCCCTTTGTTCAAGAGTGAAGAGGACATGACTTACTTCATTGGTAGGCCTTCACATGTATTATCTCCTTTGTTTTCTTCAGTGAAAATCTTATCTGCAACCATGTGTTGGCCTCACCTCAAACAAACAAAACAGGTGATGGACCGAATGTGGATCAATGACACACATTCACCCCAGTCCAAAGATCTGGGCCTAAACAAACCTTCAGATAGGCCACACCTTTTCATCATCCTGAATTAATCATTTAAAATGTTAGGGAGAGATTTCTGATAGGTGTATGCCTGTTTTGTACCACTGTGTGTCATTTTTGTGACGCAGTGCTGGTGCAAAAGATTTGCTATGTTAAATAATAAGTAGGGCGTTAAGTTTTTGATGACTGTTATTCATTTACTGTTTGGTAATAGTGGTTAATAACATTTTTTATTATATTTTTCCACAGATTCAACTGCAGATCTTTTCTAAATTTGAAAAATGCCAACTAAAAATCGAATTAGAAAGGCTAGAAAACGTCAAAGACAGCAGGATGATCTTTTATTGCAGCAGTCCTCTTCCCAAAATACTTTTGAAATCACCAAGAAAGCTCCGGGTAAGAGCACGAAATCATTCTTAAGAAATATTTGTAGTAAAAAAAGTATTTATCCAAAAAATGTTTCAGTTCAGAAAAAGAAAAGCAATTTAAATGGTAAGGAAAGACCAATCAAAAATGTTACTGGTAGAGCAAGAGATAACTCTGTGCATGATAGTAGAAGGAAACAACAGTTTAGGGACATTCGAAAACGAATGTTCCGCAATAGGATAATAGTTAATTTATTAAAAAATATTAAGAAAGGCCAACAGAAAGTGGCATTTTATAAGAAGAAGAAAAATGTAGAGAAAATTATTGATCATGCTTTTGAAATTAAGCGAAAGTTGTTTATTTTGGTAATCAATAGAATTAGGAAACTAAGCAAGGTAATTTCTGATTTCAAAACAAAAAGTAGATGGAAGAGAGTAGTAAATCGGAGTAACTTTTGTGAAGTTTTTTCCGGAGAATGGATGCATAGTTCAAGTTGTGAGGCATTTTTTAATGAGGAGAGTTATTTTCAGGATAATGATTTGGTGTTTGCAGTTGACACCAGTGGTCGAGCTTATGAAGTGAAGGATGGTTGTCCAGTTGAAAAAGAAAAACTTGTGACAACAGAGACAGAAGAGGCGCTAAGTGATGAGGTTTTAGGAAGACGTCCTAAGGGTCCTGTGTACATTTGGAAGTGTAGTTCTATTTGCAGTGTGCGACAGGTTTCCATCAATTTGCTTTGTGATTTTATACGGACATTTAATAAGAAAAGTTTGAAGCAGAAAATGAAGTTGTTGCAAGATTTAGATCCTTGCAGAGTGAGACAAATGACAGGTTTGCGTGGTCATTCACTGGCTTGTCTTTCCAGGAGAGTATGCCAGAGTGTTTTTCATCATTTCAGGATGCTAGCAGTGCATCATAATAAAGTGAGAAAATTAGTGAGAATGTTGTATTATGCTAAGAGTCCAGCAATTATGCTTAAACAATTATGTGCTGCTCTTTTGCATGGTTCTGAAATAGATGTGAAGAATATTTGTGAAGAAATTGAGTTTTGTTACTTTGGTAGTAAAGATGAGAATGTTCAAATTGACCCAGAAGTAGAGGGTAATGTTGAAGATAATGTACAGGTTTCCAGTACAGATAATTTTCAGAAGGAAATTGCCAGGTTTCAGATGAAATAAAGTGAGAGGCCTAATTTCACTTGTGTGTGTTGTCGACGCACTTATTACAAGAATCAGATTAAGTTAGTGGATTTATATGCAAAAAGTGAAAGGGAAAATAATAGTGAATGGAAGGATTTTGCCACATACTTGATGGTAGAAAATTCTTTTAATTTGGGATCGGATCAACGTGTGTGTACTTATTGTTGTAACAAATTAAACAAAAACCAGATGCCTGCTAGGGCGGTTCATAATAATCTTGAATTGGTTGAGATTCCTTCTGAATTGAAGGATTTAAATACTTATGAATCTATTTTGATTCAAAGTATCCATCCCTTTCAGGCTATTGTAAGAATGGAGCCAAAGACAGGGAAGTTGCCTCCAGCAGATTTACAGAGAGGATTAAAGGGAAGAGTTGTTTATTTGCCTCTAGATTTGAACAAAAACATTAACACAATTGGAGTAGAAAAAGTGGAAGAGGAACCTTTGGTTATCTTGGTTAATGGTGTTCCGACAAAGAATAAGAAAATATGGCAAGATTTAGTGGATGTTAGGAAAGTCAAAAAGGCAACATTGTATTTGAAGAAAAATAATAAGTACTATATAAATGTATATGTTGCAGAAGAGGAAGTAAGTGATGAAGAGGATAGCGATTTGTGTGCTGGCCAAATTGAGAAAGTAGAGGCCTCTAAAAGTGAAGAAATATATGAACATTATAGTGTTCATCCTTTGCATTCCAAGGAAGTCATGGGGAATGCAATTGAGTTGTTTCAAATGAAACAAGCCAAAGGGAGTCTCATTAGTGTTTGGGAGGAAAGTTTGGAAGCTCGGTGTTTCCCACAGCTATTTCCCACAGGTCGAGGAGGAAGATATGATGAGCGACCTCATCAAATTCCTGCGTCTGAATACCGGACTTTACGATTGTATGCAGAAGATCCTAGGTTTCGTCAATGCATTCCCTATTTGTTTCATCTCCTGTTTGAAAGCGATCTGTCTGGACTGTCATATGCAGTGAACCACATCTTAAAAAGTGGTATACAGATGCGAAACATCTCGGCAAGTGACTTTATGCATAAAGTCAATGTCCAAGACAGTATTTTGGATTCTCACTCAATTAATCTCATGGCGTGTCAGCGTGGTACTAATGAGTACTGGTACCGTCGTCATGGTGATTTAAAATGTATGCTGAGGAACTTAGGAACTCCAACATGGTTCCTTACTCTGAGCTGTGCCGAGTATGGCTGGGAAGACTTACTTGAATTTCTAGGAGAGGCAAATGGAAATATTGAAAACATTGAATTCAAGACACCTGGAGAACTGTGTTCTTTGGATCCAGTAAATGTATGCAGGTACTTCAATCATAGATTTGAAGCTATGATGTCTTTCATCACAAATAAGAAGAATCCACCTCTTGGAGAGGTGTTGGATTTCTTCTGGAGAAAGGAGTACCAAGCAAGAGGTGCTCCTCATATACATATGTTGTTGTGGATCAAGGATGCACCTAAATTTGGAACAGATCCGGATGACTTAGTGATGAATTTCATAGAACAGTATTCTACGTGTGCTGTTCCAAACACAACGGAGAAGAAAAGCCTAAGAGAACAAGTTCTACGTTTCCAAAGCCATCGTTGTGGAAAGTACTGTCGTCGTAAATTCAGAAGCAAGGACAAGTTCTACACCAAATGTCGTTTCAACTTTCCACGACCGGTGATTTCAAAAGGAAGAGTGAACAGTTTGATATCTTCGCTGCGACATAATGTGACGAGGAAATCACCCAAAAATACATACAATTTGAAAAGGAACGAAGAGTCCATGTACATCAACGACTACAACCCAGTGATTTTGTCCATGTGGAATGCTAACATGGATATACAGTTTGTGGCTGACAACTGTATGGCTGTGGCTCAGTATGTGACATCTTACATCACCCAAAAAGAAAAGACAGAATTGAAGGATATGTGGGAGGACATTTCCCATGAAAAGAGCCTCAGCAAGAAGTTGTACAGTTTCAGTCTGAAGATGTTGTCGCATCGAGAAATCGGAGCTTACGAATGTTGTGACCGGTTGTCTTCAGCAAGTCTCTATGCCAAATCCAGGAGTATCGTTTGGGCGAGTCTTGGTCTTGCTGCAACGCGAAATCGAGTTCTAAAACCTATCCGGGAAATTGAGTATTTGGCAGAAAAGGAACCAAACAGTACCGACATTTTGAAGACCAACATGTTGGATACATATTATCCAAATCGAAGCAGTCACCTTGAGAATGTTTGTCTATATGAGGTTCTACAAAATTATATATTCAAGAGGAACATCAAAGAAGATATTGATAGAGGAGTGTATGCTGTAATTGGAAGTGAGGGATGTCTGGTCAAGCAAAGAAAATGCCAATTAGTAAACCATCGAAAATTGAGTGGCGAATCTTCAGAAAAAAAGGAGTTCTTCTATTTAGCACTTTTGCAACTTTTCAAGCCTTGGCGTGCAGAAGAGGAACTGCTTGGAGATTTCCTCTGTTACGAAGTCTCTTTCACTGCTGCTAAGGAGACCATAGAATGTCCTGCTTTTCCCAAATATCAAGAAATGTTGACTTTGGAAATTGAGCAGGAAGCAACGATTACAGCCGAGATTGCCAGAGACAGTTCTCAGGACAGTCAGAGTTCTGTTTCATTGAGTCAGGATCCACTAGGAGGACCTATTATCGAAAATGAAGCTGCCACTGCTATGAATGAAGTGGAAAGAGCCATGGCACATGCTCAGGAGGATGCAGTTAACTTAGAAGACTTGGAAAAACAACTCAACGTTGAGCAGAGGAAAATATATGATGAAGTTACCAAGCAAATTGAGCATGGATTAAGTCATGAGAAGAAAGAGTGCTCATGTACATCGTTGAAGCCTGTCCGACTGTACGTGAGTGGAGAAGCGGGAACTGGAAAAAGTTTCCTCATTAAAGCAATTTCTTGTTATTTGCAGGAAAGGACTGAGACATCGTTGTCTTGTGTTGTTACTGCTCCTACTGGATTGGCAGCACATAACATTAAAGGGATTACTTTGCATCGTCTACTGATGCTGCCGGTGGAGCATGACAACAAATTACAATACCACAAGTTATCTGGAGATGCTTGTTGTGAAGTTTCAAGAATCTTGAGGTAAATGAAACTTCTTATCATTGACGAAGTAAGCATGGTTTGCAATGTCATGCTTGCCTTTGTGCATTTGAGAATGCAAGAAGTTCTTAAAACTGAATATGATGTGTTATTTGGTGGCAAACACATCATTGTTTTTGGAGATCTTCTGCAGCTGACACCAGTGAAAGCACAACCTGTGTTCAAAATACTCACGCATGAAGATACCAGGAAGTGCCTAGGGAGCATTGGCAACGTTAATACATGGTTAAATTTCAATTATGCTGAACTGCATGAAAATATGCGTCAGGCGAAGGATGAAGATTACAAGAATATTCTACAAGATATTAGAATTGGAAAAGTGACCGAGCATGGGAAAGAAGCTTTAAATGCACGATTACTGTCAAATTTATATCCCGAACAAGACATTGTGCCTGGGAATATTTTTCAGAAAATTACTGAGAAGAAATCCGGAATATGTTTGATGCCAACTCTTGCAGAATGTGCCATCTTCAACAACAAAATGTTGAATTTAGAAAAGCAAGAGATTGTAAAACTTGAATCTATTGACAAAATAGAGCATATGGGATCAACAATTATTTTGTCTGAGAATTTGAAATCAAAATTGGATTCATTAGAGAAGACTATATCTAAAACAGCGGGTTTTGAAAAGACTTTGAATGTGTGTTTAAATTGCCGAATCATTTTGAGAAGGAATTTACATGTTGAAAGAGGTCTGGTAAATGGATCAATGGGTAATGTTGTTGATTTTGAGAAATACAGAAGTAGAGATGGTATTGAATTTTTAAAAATTAAATTTGATGGCATTGAGGAAGTACAGCTAATTGGTCGTTGTTCTGCTAGGTTTTTGCTTGTTAAAGATTTATATGTTCGCCGTAAACAGTTTCCTGTTTGCTTGGCATATGCGGTGACAATCCATAAATCGCAAGGTTTAAGTGTAGATACTGCATTGGTGAATATTGGCAGTTCTGTGTTCAAGGAGGGTATGGCATATGTGGCATTGTCACGAGTTAGAACTTTATCGGGATTGTACCTGATTGACTGTGATGTCACAAACATTTGTGCGGATCTAGATTGTGTTAAGGAATACAATAGGTTAAGAAAAGAGTATGCGCCACATTTGCCTCAATATCCTTTGTTTGAGAAACGTGTGGTAGGCCTGAAACGAAGAAATATCAGTAATAGTAGGGAGGTTGTAGCAAAAAGCCCAAAAGTCGATGAGCCGAAAATTGTAAGCAGAAAGAAAGTGGATTCTGTTGAAGATGTTGTCGGTTTTCAATTTGAAAACAGTTCTGGTGTCAACTGCTATGCAAATGTAGTGGTTAATGTTCTCTTTTCACTAGAGACTTTAAAAGAACAGATTGTGTTCAATTCGGAACAAAGTTTATGCTGCTTGTTGAATTCTGTGTTAGAGAAATGTAGCACTGATCAAACAAAAGTAGAAAGTGTGTCTGAAGTTCGTTATCTGTTAGATGAATGTTCAGGTCAAACAGACTTCTCTGAAAATAATCAGCAGGATTGTCAGGAGTTTTTAATGTATATGCTTGATGTATTGCAAGATGAGGGTGTAGATGTAGATCACCTGTTTGGGCTTTCTTATCAATGGCAGCATGACTGCGAGAACTGTATGGTATCAAGTACTACTAGTGTAGACTCAGAAAGATTTATATATTTAACTTTGTCAGACAGTAAATCAGTCTCCTTTAATAAGCTAGTAAATGCAGCGGATCACAACATGGAGTGTAGCCAATGTAAATCTAAAATGATGTCAACATTATTTATACGTAGATATGGCCAGTATGTCATTTTAATGATCCAACGATGTAGGCCTGATGGATCAAAATTGTCAACTTTAATAAAAAAATTTGTGGCTTCTCAGCTGTCAATATCAGGAAGGACTTTTGTAACTGTAGCAATTATCTATCACGATGGTCCTTCAACAACATCAGGACATTACACAGCTTATTTAAAGTCTCGAAACGGCTGGTCATTCTGAAACGATTCTGTTGTAACTTAAAAAAAAAAATTGCCGTTTGACCTTAAAAATTCTTACCTGGTGTTTTTAAAACCAAAATTTTAAGGAAAGAATCTCGGGATTTCCTCTGAGGAATTGCAAAAGGTTCATGCAGTAGAGGGAATGTAAGTCTGCAATACTATCTAGATTATTGGTCCAAAACTTTTAATTATAATGTCAATTTAAAAATCCAACTATATAAACCTGATGCAAGTAAGTCTGCTTCTTAGTAAGCAGTATCAGTGTCATAGGAAAAGGAGAACATGAGTGAGAAAGAAGGGTAAGATATTAGTAGTCCAGGATTGTGAAAATAATCTTAAATGTTTTCTTTTTGAAAGTTGCGAAAATAGAAAATGACGGGATTTGATCGGAAGAATTACAAGAGTTGTGAATCGCTGCAACATGATTTGGCCAAGTGGAAACATGTGGTAGAATGTGAGAAGTCTTTTATCGTATGTAACATATTTTTCAAAACGATGGAGGTTTTCTTTCAGAAAGTGGCGGGCTGAAAATATTTATAGCACAACAGAGTGGACGCTGTTCATAGGACATCCTTCGACGTTATGGAAAGTAAGTTAATTTTAAGGAGTTTTGAATTCAGATTTCTTAGGTTTTATGGGTTTTTTAAACACAATCATTTTGATTGTGTTTTTTTTTCCCCGCTGTTACATGATGAATACCTTCAAGTCACTGATTTAAGTGAAATTTGATACATTCTGAGAACAGCAAAAATAAACCATTTAACATGTATAATTAAAGTTCTACTTTTTGTACTTATGATATACATTTAGAAATGTGAGGTAGATATGGAGAAACTGAGGCTTCTGTAAGTGTCAAAGTTAATGCTTACAGTGCTGCACTTCTGGGTACTGTTTTTTCTAAAAAAACTGAATAGGCCTCACCTCAAAGAAACCTCTTGAAAGAACACATCTTATTTGCATCATGAAACAATCATTTACAATGTTAAACACAATTTTATGATGGCTTTACATCCCTTTTGCGCTGCTATTGCATCACTATTGTGAGCCATCAGCAGTGCAAAAGATGCACCATGTTCCAAAAAAGGCCTCACTTCATCAGCATGAAGATACTGTTTGTTTAAAATATATATCTTTAGGATTGTGTAGGGGACGTAGAGAAGCAGAATCTTCTGTAAATGTCAAAGTTGTTGAAAAACTGTTTGTTTTTGAACCTTTTCCCTTCTCTTTTCTAATTTTTAAATACATGTTTTAATATTTTTGGAAATGTTTGTTCTCTCTTTCACAGATTGAAAGTATGAAAAAAGAATTGAAAAAATTAACAAGAATTATAAGGTAAATGTTTTCTACTCTTTTTGTTACATTTCAATCACATTCACCTACTTTAGGGCTTCAGACTATAGAGCTTTAAACAAAGAGTATTTAAATGTGCAAATTTGGAGCTGTGCCCGTGGGTTTTGGTTCAATACACAAGTGCATTGACGTAAAATGCGTGTGCACATTACCAAATCGCCGTCTGTTTCCTCAGGCATACTCCTCCTACACCTTTGAAGTGAAGTTTAGCTTCACTATAAACGCCCCGGCTGCTTTACCTTCTCATTCTACTGTCATTGCTTCGTCCCCTCTCCTGTCTGCCGTGTGCATTTCTCCTCTCCCCCCCATCACAGTAACGTCACTCACACACGCAACGCCATTCACACACGCAACACCATTCACACACGCAATGCCACTCACACACACAACGCCACTCACACATACAACGTCACTCACACACACTATGCCATTCACACACGCAATTCATCCATGCAATGCCACTAATCCACGCAATACCACTCATCGACGCAATACCAATAATCCACACAACGCCAATTATCCACGCAATGCCTCTCATCCACACAATGCCACTCATCCATTTGCAAAACCAAACGAACAAACTCTTCTATTGTGAAACCTTTTGCATTTTCAATGCTTCACTCTTTCACTTCCTTATGTATTTTGTTTTCCACAATTATATCCTTTTACTTCTCTTCTTAGGTAAATAAATCTATTAAACACCATTTCTGGTTTAAATCCTATAGCTGTCTTTCTTTTTACATCACTCTCTGTTTTCTTCTCTTGTACTTACTCCTTTATTTATTTATTTTTTTAAATTTGGGGTTAGCTCCCGGTTCGCGTACCGGCGAGCTAACCGGAAAGCGAACTAAAAAAAAACAGCTTGCCAGAGTGTTACACTTTCTAGCAATTTTTGTAAAAAGGGGAGGTAGTTCTGAAAAGAACTTTTTTTTATTTTTTTCTTTTATATTTTTTTTACTTTTTTGAACATTATTTCATTTTTTTGTATTTTTTTAACACTTTTTTGTTTTTTTTGTTGTTTTTTTAAAGGGAAAGAACAGAAAGAGGCATTGAAAATGGCTCAACAGGAGCAAAAAAAAAAATTAAAACTTCTTGCGTTTGGAACATTGGTGTTTCTCAAAAGCCAGATTAATCAATTTCACACTCATGTTAGCGCATGAAATTAGTGTTCCACAATACAAGCATGTCAGCTTCATATGCACAACATTTTTTTGTATGTTTGGCACTGTTTCGTTCACCTCTGCCACTGTCAAAGAGAGATCAGAAGATGTTCTAGCCACTGAAGTTGGGGGGTTTTGTTGTAGTTCGCGCATCTCTGCACGACTATAGTTAATTGGATGCCACCTCTGCATATGTCGGTGCATCGTGTGATTTCCAAAACTGTATTTTTTATTTGTTCCCCTGGATAACTTCTCTTTGCAGATAAGGCACGTAGCATACCGTGCATTGACTTTTTTTTCTCCAGAAGGAATGCTAAAAAATTGCCAGATGAAGCTTTCTTTCCGATGAGATACCCGGGGTAACTCTTGGAGAAATTGTGGTCCCTCTTCTTCCTCTCCGTCTTCTTCTTCCTCTTCCTCCTCTATGTTTCCAATAAATTGAGGAGGGGGTCCTCTCTTCCTATTAGGAGATGGGGGTGGTGGTGGTGGGGGTGCAGAAGCTGAAGCTACTATTGAAGCCATCAGAGAAATGTTCAGGTCTTCCTTTCTCAAAGTTGAAAGTCAGAGTGAGAAAAAAGGTGGGGGCTTTCATCATTTGGGAAAAGAAATAGTTCTAAACCAATGAAAAGTGTTATTTTTAGGTCACATGACCTAGTGTTACATCATTAGGAAACCAAAAGTGAAATGAACCAATGAAAACTTTAATGAATAAGTCACATGACCTGTTCCGCTCACGTTACGCGGAGCGCGCCGCGCTTCGAATCGCTTCCGGTTCGCGTTCCGGAGCACTTCCGGGAGCGCTAACGCGGCGCGTCATAAGACATATTACGCGACAACGTGATATGTCGTGTTTCCGCGACGCATCACAATGTTGATTTCTGATGCGGTAGTTGCGTGAACGGAACGTTTACCGGTTAGCGGACCGGGTCGCGGCATCAAATTGAGCTAACGGAAAGCTTCCCGGTACGCGAAAAAGTAGCGAACCCGAAAAATATTTTTTTTTAAAATAATCATAAACATATAAAATATAATTTGGGATATAAAGAAAAAGACATTTTACAGCTACAGATATTAGCTTTTAAAAAACCATTGAAATTCAATGAAAAAACCATAGGTTATAGACCATATATAGTTAGGAATTAGCATTTTCAAAACCATATTTTACTTGCATAAAACCATTGAAATTCCATATATAGTTAGTTGCCCTAACTAAATATCGCGCACCCGCAATCCACTGCTGATGATGTCACATATTACATCATTCATGACATGGTCAGTGACATCACTGATTACATCACTGATGACATCTCAAATGACATCACTGATGACATCACTGATGACAACATCCAGTGACTGTATGTTTCTGTAAAGTTAAAATATGTCTTACATATTGAAGAATGAGTGGATGTATAAGTGTTATTGTTATTGTTATTGTTATTATGGGTTTTATATAGCGCCGGGTCACCTACAGGTCTCAGGGCGCTTTGACCACAGAACATAACATCCGAGAAAGAGAAAGGGTGGAGTGCCTAAGCTGGACTAAGTGCTGTTCGAAACAAGCTGGTCTTCAAGGCTTTCCTGAAGCGGAGTAGATTCTCCTCCTTTCGGAGTGTTTCAGACAGGGCATTCCAAAGTTTCGGTAATAAAACCGAAAAAGATCTCCCTCCCATTGTGGCCAGCTTAAAACGAGGACATACAAGGAGTTTGGCATCAGAGGACCTGAGATTTCTTTCCGGTCTGTATATCTCGATCCGTTCCTTGATGTAGGTCGGGGCCTTCCCGTATATGGCTTTGTGGGCTATGCAGAGGCCTTTGAAAACAGACCTCTGTCCAACTGGTAGCCAATGTAGATCTTTTAATAATGGAGAGGCATGCGTTCTCCGCGGGAGATTGAAGATAAGTCTCGCGGCGTCGTTTAAGACTACCTGAAGTCTGTTTGTTAATATTTTTGGCAGGCCTAGGTATAGCGCATTGCCGTAATCGAGTCTTGACACTATAGTGGCCGAGACCACTGTGCGTAGCATTGATTGGGAGAGAAGAGGGACCAGTTTACGCAGCTGTCTTAAAAGCCCTGTACAAGTGCCAACCACGGTGGAAACCTGGTTGGTCATTGAGAGGCCACTGTCCAGTTTAATGCCCAGACTTTTGACCGTGGCTGCCGGCTGTGGGGTTGGGCCCAGCTCCTGGGGCCAGTACATATCGCTCCAGGAGATGCACTTAGATGGTATTATCAGCACCTCTGTCTTTTCCGGGTTGATTTTGAGCTGGTTGATGGACATCCAGTGGACCGTGTATCGGAGTATATCTTGCGCGTGCAACTGGGCATGTGTTGTATCATCTATGCCCAGCAGCAGCTGTGTGTCATCAGCATAATTGAATACTCGACAGCCCATTCCCGCTAGTGTGTTAATCAGGGGCTGTAGATAGATGTTAAACAGGAGTGGGGATAGTGCTGAGCCCTGGGGGACGCCACAGGTCAGACTTCCCACTCCTGATACACTATCTCCCATCTGGATTCTCTGCGTTCTCCCAGATAGAAATGATTCCAGCCACCGAAGGGCTAGACCATGGATCCCAAACCCAGCCAGCCTGTTCAGCAGGATGGGATGGCTGACAGTATCGAACGCCGCCGATAGATCTAACAAAATCAGGGCGCTCGGTCTTTTACTAGTGTCTGGATGAAGGATTTAGTGGGTGTATCACTGACTGTATGAGTGAGTGATTAAATGTGTCTCACTGAGTGCATGGGTTAGTGACTAAACTGTCTTAATTTGTGCATCATTATGTCTGTTGTTCTATAAACTGTTGCATGTGTTGATCAGTAGCTATATGAGTAACTATATGGGTTATTGATTGGTTGCCCAAGTATTTGTATGGGAGATTGAGTGTGTGTGTGGGTGGCTGGGAGGTGTATGACTGTGTGCATAGATGTGTGAGCAGTTGATTCACTAGATGTATTGGTTCAAAAGTGCATGTGGAAACAGCTGTATGAGCGGTTGACTGTGTGCATGAGTGTATTGGTGAGTGAATGGATATCTCAGTGCTACATGTCAAATTAAGTACATATGTAGAACACAGTACATGTGAGAGTTGACATATATAAATAACTGTGCATAAGAGCCAGTGAATGTGTGAGTGGCTGTATGGATCATTGTGAACTTGTATCAGGGATTGTATAAGAGAGTAAATATGTGTTAGTATATGTTTGAATAATTAAGGTGTGTATAACTGTATAGTTGAGGAAATGGAGGTGTGATTGATTCTTTGCATCACTGACTAGGTGTGTGAGTAACTCCATGGATGAGTGACAGTCTGTGAGTGTCTGTTTACACTGATTGTTTCTAAGGTTATAATAGAGTCTGAAGAGGTTCATGGTATTATCACATGAATGATATCATCAGTGATGTGATCAGTAATGTCAAATGAGATGTCATCAGTGATGTCATCAGTGATGTCATTTGAGATGTCATCAGTGATGTCATCAGTGATGTCACTGACCATGTCATGAATGATGTAATATGTGACATCATCAGCAGTGGATTGCGGGTGCGCGATATATAGTTAGGGCAACTAACTATATATGGAATTTCAATGGTTTTATGCGAGTAAAATATGGTTTTGAAAATGCTAATTCCTAACTATATATGGTCTATAACCTATGGTTTTTTCATTGAATATATATATATATATATATATATATATATATATATATATATATATATATATATATATATATATATATATATATATATATATATATATATATATATATATATATATATATATATATATATATATTCACAGAAAAAACCATAGGTTTTAAACACGTTATAGTTAGGAAGTAGCATTTAAAAAACCTATGAAATTCACTGAAAAAACCATAGGTTTGACACATGTTATAGTTAGCTGGAAATTTTACTGACATAAAACCAATGAAATTCCACGTTATAGTTAGTTGGACCCACTATAACTTGCGCGTGCAATGCACTGCTGATGACGTCACATATTACATCACTCATGACATGGTCAGTGACATCACTCATGACATCACTGATGACACCATCCAGTGAATATGTCTCTTTCTGAAAAATAAATATTAGTGAGTAATGTTCAAATATTTAAATATATATATTAGTGTTTCACTTTGTGTATAAGTGGCTACATGTGTTGGTAAGTAGCTACATGCGTATGTATATGGGTTATTAGATGTTTCTCTTAGTATCAGTATGAGTGTCTATATGGTTTGGTGGGGTATTACTTAGCACATAGATGCATGAGTGACTGACTCTCTGCTTGTATGTGTTTTGAAGACAGCATATGTGCAGGATTGTATGGGTGGATGAGTGTGTATATGTGTTTGTTAGTGAGTGAATGACTGTCTCACTAGTGTCTTTATCAGTAACGACATATGTTTTAATCTAGTATATGTGAATATTGATGTATATAAGTGAGTATATGTGAGAGTAAGAGATTGAAAGAGTTCCTGTTTAAATAAGTATGTGTTTCTATAAGTGATTGTTTAAGAGAATAAATATGTGTAATTTTCAATAGAAGTAAGGTGGAAGTGTGTGTATAACTCTATATTCAAATAAATGGATGTTCAATAGTTTATTTGCACGTGTGAGTATGTCTGTGAGTAACTTTTCGATGATTGTCGGTGTGTAACAGGATGTATAGATGTATCATTTCATATGATGAGTGAGTATATGTATGAGTGGATGTGTATATAGATGGTGGAATCACTGAATTACTTGTTGTAACTGATATGGGTATCTGCATTTTTTTTAAATTTCAGTTTCTATTTTTGAATATGTGTTTCAAGGGTTACATTACAGTGAAAGGAGGTCTGTCACTATGTCACAAGGATGGTGTCATCAGTGATGTCACTGACCATGTCATGAGTGATGTAATATGTGACGTCATCAGCAGTGCATTGCACGCGCAAGTTATAGTGAGTCCAACTAACTATAACGTGGAATTTCATTGGTTTTATGTCAGTAAAATTTCCAGCTAACTATAACATGTGTCAAACCTATGGTTTTTTCAGTGAATTTCATAGGTTTTTTAAATGCTACTTCCTAACTATAAAGTGTGTAAAACCTATGGTTTTTTCTGTGAATTTCATTGGTTTTTAAAATGCTAATTCAGAAAAATGTCGTGTATGCAACCTATACTTTTGGCAATAAAGTTCAGGCAATATTTTTTTCGAAAACAAGCCGTTTTCTTCACTGTTCAAGTTGCATAGAGACTCCTTGTAAAGCAATACAGAATTCGAAAGTCTGTACCTTGCCTTTTTTTAAACACATTAAAATTTGTCTGTAAATAAAAATAGCCTTACTAAACTTTCGTGCGCGACCCGGTGTGCGCACTCTCGGCAACAGTTGTCAATAAAATGGATATCGCATTTCCAGGCTTTCGTGCGCGACCGAGTGCGCGCACAGGCCTATATATTTCGTGAAAACCTTGCGATTTGAACTTATTGAATTTCTTCATACGCCCCTCAAAGAACTTATAGTACGTCAAAGAGACTGTACCTAGACTTCTTTTTTATTCTTATGAAACTTTTCAGTAAATGGAGCCGAATGTCTTTTTAAACTTTTGTGCGTTACCGGATGTACACACCTTGGTATTTTTTTTAGAAATATAAAACGTTTCATACTTTAAGAATTGTGTGCTTAAATCCAGCTCAGAAGATATACAAAATCAGGATGGTAGTTGGTTCAACCCGGACCGTTTATTAGAGGTAGATCGTCCGACTCCACCGGAAGACACCCCTTATAAAAAAGACATATATATAAAATGCGGACTAGCCGCTGTATCGTGCTAGCAAACTATAACATATAAATCGTTAGAAAAAACAAAAGGAATCGAGCAAAATCAGTAGGCCACTGATGAGATCTTTTTTTGACCTCGCTAAAATAGAAAAATTAGGAACAACCCCTCATGAGAAATATGAAACTAGTGAGAGAAACCGAGCTCGACGCCATGATGACTGCAAGACAGCTCGGCTCCGCCGCCCACCCCACTCAAAATAACGACAAATATTATAAAGATACACAACACACCAGCAAAGTAACAGGGTAAAACGTTTTATTAAATAACTATTTACATGGCAGCCTACTGCAACATGAAAACAACACTTTCAATTGGTTCTTAATAGTTTCAATTCTGGAATTTACACGCAGCACTCCACCCACTTCCCTCACTATCTTTTCTACTCTCAAGAGACAACAACGTCCTACATCTTTCGGAAGACTTTGGTGAAATGGCTACCGTATCTCATTCATCTTCTGAATCTGACCAAAATGATCGACTACCTTTAATAAGAAAAAATAAATCTTTCATCTGGCAATTTTTCACTTATCCTGAAGATCAAAAGAAACTGAATGCACCAAAAGTAACCTGCACGATATGTGACTTGGTTCTCTCAAGAAGAAATCCAGCAAAAAAATATTTCTTTTCCATACATACCATGGTGCGGCATGTCAAACAAGTGCACCCTCTGCAATTTGCAGAGGTAACGACAAGAGCCCTGGCCACGCTATTACCATTAGAGGTGGCCAGCACATCTTCTGATCGACGACCTGTATCTCCATGGAGTGCAGAGATGGACTTCAGATATTTAACTATATATGGTCTATAACCTATGGTTTTTTCAGTGATTTTCTTTGGTTTTTTAATGGCAAATATCAAAACCTTTTTTGTGGAAAATGACTAAAATTAGGTATACATAAGCGGCGTTCATTTATGTTCACCACAGCCATTGTTAAAAGTAAAGTGAAAGTCGCGAAACAGTGGCCACGCCATCTAGTCCCTTTTAGGCCCCATCATGCACGTAAGTAACAGCCATTTTCTGTGTCATGGCCTCTCTGCCCACTGCCAATAGCCTATGATTGTTCGAAATTAGTTCTCTTTGGGTCATTCTCTGTTCACAAATAAGCATAAAGTCGCAATACTCTATTTAGTTTTTGCAGATAGTGAAGGATAGGTAGTGCACACTTTTGTCCCCTTTGTAACCCGTCATGCCTATCTCTGCCCCGTTTGTTGGTAGTTGGTTCAACCCGGACCGTTTATTAGAGGTAGATCGTCCGACTCCACCGGAGGACCCCCCCTAATAAAAAGGACATATATATAAAATGCGGACTATCCGCTGTATCGTGCTAGCAAACTATAACATATAAATCGTTAGAAAAAACATGAAACTAGAGAGAGGAACCGAGCTCGACGCCATGATGGCTGCAAGACAGCTCGGCTCCGCCACCCACCCCGCCCAAAATAACGACAAACACTATGCAAATATTATAAATATATACAACACACCAGCAAAGTAACAGGATAAAACGTTTTATTAAATAACTATTTACATGGAACCTACTGCAACATGAAAACAACACTTCTAATTGCTTCTTAGTAGTTTCAATTCTGAAATTGAACACCCAGTACATCCAGAGGTCATGTCCGACAAGTTGTGTTGGGGATGCCTTGCTAATGCCGCCACCCCCACCACCTTCTGTAGGAAGGACTCTGGATATCCTTGGTCCCTGAGAGGCTTCGATGTCCCTGCCTTGCACAAATGTCATAAGTTCTGGATGTTGAGAGCCATACTTCAGGGTCCGACAAGTTGTGTGGGGGGATGCCTTGCTAATACCGCCACCACCTTCTGTAGGAAGGACTCTCGATATACTTGGTCCCTTAGAGGCTTCGATGTCCCTGCCTTGCACAAATGTCATAAGTTCTGAATGTTGAGTGCCATACTTCAGGGTCCAAGAAACGCGGACTCGGAGGGGGCGCTTGGCTCCTGCCCCCTCCCCAAGTCTTGTTCCCCTGGTATGGCCTAAGATCGCCCCTGACATAGGCGGCCGGCTCCCGGGGTCAGGCGGAACTTCTTGCCTTTTGATGCCTCTTCCATTCTGGACCTTGTCCCACAATCCGTTTGACCTGAAGACACGTCCTGCGGTGCCCTGGTCCAACCATCACATTTACACCGTCTCACCCACCATCCGGCTGAATTGCACCCACTCTTCCGATACAGTGACAGGCGGCTGCCACGGAGCTCAGGAAATGGCGGTCGGCTCCACAGACTTGGGCTGGCCTGCAAGGATGGCTCTGGGCAACCCTGGAACTCGGACGCTTGACTGCTAGGGCATGAGCCCCATTCCCAAAAGCGTCCCGTCAGCCTTGAAGATTCTACAAGAGTCACCGAGGCCCCCGACTCCTGCAGACTTCCGGTGGGGAGCGACTGCCATGATTGCTTGAGGAATGGCCACGACGTAGCCACGGGGTGCTCTCATGCTGACGCCAGCTTCAGTCTGAAACATCCAGAAACACTGTAGACTACCAATTCGATCAGTTCCGGTGGAGCCCCAACGACGTATCGCGTTCTTGCATAATCCGTCATATGACGCGCCGCGTTAGCGCACCCGGAAGTGCTCCGGTGAGCGAGGCGCGAAGCGCAGCTTCCCGGAAGCAATGCGGAGCGCGTAACGTAAGCAATTACATTTCAGTTGGTTCTCCCTCACAATATTTTCAATGTCACATAAAAGTCACCCATCACCCACTGCCATCTCTGGCTGTTTCCATGGTAACACCTCATTCTGCACCTGGCTGAAGGCACAGGTCAAAAGTTCATATCTCAACGTTCTACAGCAAAGTAACAACACTGTTTTCCCTCCAGAAACACCTGCCAATCCACAGCTCTGTTACATGTCTTTTTTTTTCACACCCAATAGTACTTTTCGTTTAACATAAACATTAACATGCAACGTACTGTTCAATCTCCACTTCTTACAATCAACCAATCATTTTTATTTTTTAAACCACACCCAGCCTCTTCCTTTTTCTTTATTTAGAATTTCAACTTCTAACTACCATTCCACTTCCAGAACCGATCGGAGGACGACTACAAATCCCTTGAAAATGAAGGTCTGGCTAATAGGACACAGTTATATTCACTGGAGTGAAAAATATGCAGTAAGCAGACGAATTTGCAACCTCAGCTTACCAAATGTACACATAACATGGATTTCCAAAAGAGGATTGAAATGTCACCAATTGATTCCATTGATGAAAACTTTTATGCATCTCCCAGAACCAGACCTTATAATTGTGCACTGTGGTGGGAACGATCTAGGCACAATCACTGGGGTAGGTCTGGAAATGCTTCTAAAAGACACCTTTCGACAATTGATGACACTTTTTCCTCGATCTGCCTTGGTATAATCCAATATATGCCAAAGACAGAAATGGAATTGGTCCAATCACCATTGTGCACAATTTGAGAAAGCAAGGAGACATGTAAATAAATCTGTTTCTGCGTTCCTCAGAGATTATAGCATGGGTTCTATTTACCACAACAACTTGCGATACCACATGCAAGACGTCTATTGGAGAGACGGTGTTCATTTCACGAATCAGGGAAACAGAATCTTCCTCTGCAACATCAGGCTCTGCATCGGTACTTACTTATAAATGCAGAAAACACTCAATTAACACAATGTCTCTTTTCAGAGCCACCTTATATCTAAGCACTCAAACTTCTGATTTATCTCCATTTTGCACACTCTTGTAAAAAGGTGTGCGCGACCGAGTGCGCGCACCACGCAACTTTAAAAAAAATATATATATATATATTTTCGCCTTTAAGGGCCTTACTGCACACCCTGAGAAAACCTACGCAGCAAAACAATCTCTACCTTCTCCCCTTTCCATATTCCAACGCTTTGAAATCAACAATATATTTACTCGAAATGACAAAATGGCGGTCAACACTTCCTGATTTCCTTCGAATCGAACGTTAACAGACGTCACGCAGCAAAATTCCGCTCGCGCGCGCAGCCGTTTGGGTGCGCGCACGTGTGCGCGCGTATAGATATATAATTGACTTTAACTTTAATTTCCTCAGCAACTACTGAACGGATTTACACCATTCCAAAAAAGCGTAATCTGCGAGCCGGACTGTACAGTTTTGCCAAATTTCTTATAAATCCATTCACCCGTTCGACCTGTAGCCGAGTCTAAAGGTCCTATGGAAAATAACATGGAGAAAACACGTTTTGGGACCCCCCTTTTATCTCAGCCCCCACTTGACCAATCCCCCCCAAACTTTTAGGGAAGGAGCGCAACGGACCGAGCCATCTTCTTTGAGAAATTCGCTAAGATTCTTCAACCAGGGCCAAAGTTATTCCAAATAGAATGTTGAGGATTTCCTATGGAAACTAGGTCCTAACTATAACTACCTACTGGCGACCGCCAGTAGGTAATATATATATATATATATATATATATATATATATATATATATATATATATATATATATATGATCGTACTTCACCAAAACAGCTTCTCGGTAAGCAGATGAACAAGCGGACCCAGAGAGTTCTTTGTGCCAAATTTTTATTTTTCAAGTATGCCGCACCAAAGCCGCCATGACGCGTTTCGGTCCCAACTGGACCTTGATCACATGACATACATACATGCCCCTAAACAAAACCACCCCTAAATATAACCATACCGCTCAATTTCCATTTCTACTCTGAAAACCTATTTGCTACGCAAATGCCCATACTCACCCTAAAAAACCCTTGCCACCCAAATACCATTACCCTAAAAATGCACTTGCCACTAAAATACATGTACTCACTATTAACCTAGAAATACCCTTACCACCCAAATGACCTTACCTACCCTAGACTCTAAAAAAGTACCCTTGCCACCCAAATACCTTTACCCACTCTAAACCCTAGAAATATCCTTGTCACCCAAACACCCTCACCTACTCTAATCCCTAAAACAGCCACCCAAATACCATTATCCACCCTAAAAATACACTTGCCACCCAAATATCCTAGCCACCCAAAACCCTGAAAATACCATTGCCTCCCAAATATCACTCCCCACTCTAAACGCTACAAATACCCTTACAACTCAAATGCCCCTACCTACCCAAGACCCTAAAAACAACATAGCCATCCAAATACCCTTACCCACTCTAAACTCTATGAATCTCATTGCCACCTAAACAGCTTTTACCCACCTTAAATCCTAGAAAAACACTTGGCACACAAATAAATTAATAAACCTTTAAACTCAACCACCCCTAAACCCTAAATATTCCCTTAGCACTCAACAGCCCCAACTACCCTGAACCCTACAAATGCATTTGCCATGTAAATACCTATACCCACCCTAAAATTACACAAAATATCCTTACCCACCATATTCCCCAAAATACCCTTGCCACCAAAATACATTTGTCCACTCTATACCCTAAAAAGTCTCTTGCCACCCAAACACCCTCACTCACCCTAAACCCTAATAAAATACCCTTTCCACCCAAATGTCCCTACCCGCCCAAAACCTTGAAAAAACCCTTGCCACTCAAAAGCCTTCATCCACCCTAATACCCTTACCTACCCAAAACCCTCAAAATACCTTAGCCACCAAAATACCTTTACGTACCCTAAACCCAAAAATACTTCTACCACCCAAATAACTTTACCCACCCTAAACCTAAAATTATCCTTACCACCCACATGCTTTTACCCACCCTAAACTTTAAAAACACCCTTGCACCCAAATGCCTTTACCCAAACTAATACCCATTCCCACCCTAACCATAAAAATACCCCTGCAACCCACATACATTTACCCACCATCAACCCTACAAATACCCTTGCCACCCAAATACTTTTCCCACCCTAAACCCTAAAAATCCCCCTACCACCCAAATGCCCTTACCCTCCCTACACTGTAAACATTCCCTTGTCACCCAAATCCTTTACCCACCCTAACCCATGAAAATACCCTTGCCACCCAAAAACCCTCATTCACCCTTAAAATACACATGCAACCCAAATGCCCTCACCGATCCTAAACGCTGAAAACACCCTTGCGACTCAAATGCCTTCACCCACCCTAATACCCTTACCTGCCCTAAACCCTAAAACAACCTTTGCCCCCAAATATCTTTACCCACACTAAACCAAAAAATACCCTTTCCACCCAAACACTTTTATCCACTCTAACCCCAAAAATATCCTTACCACCCACATGCCTAACCCACCTTAAACCCTAAAACCACCCTTGCCACCCAAATGCCTATACCCACCATAAAACCATGTCCCACCCTAACTGCAAAAATACCCTTGCCACTCACAAACCTTCAACCACCATACACTCTAAAAATACCCTTGCCACTCAAAAATCTTTACCCACGCTAACCCTAAAAATACCCTTGCAAATCAAATACCCTATTCACCATAAACCCTAAAATTTCCCTTTCCACCCAAATACCCTCACCCACCCCAAACACAAAAATCTATTTCCTATAGAAAGGTGGTCCTACCCATAACTACCAAGTGAAGACTGTAACTAGGTAATATATATCTGCTGTGCTGACAATTCTAAACTCCGAATACCCTTCAGCTACTGCTTATACAATTACTTTATCATAATGTTTTGGAAGCAATCGCCCAAAATGCATATATGACATTTCATTAAGTTGTCTGAGTTTTTAAATGCAGAAGACGCTTGCTTATGTTGGTACATCAATATTTGTTCTCTTACAGTTTCTGGAGCAAAAGCATATACAATATGGAAAAATAAGCCATGTTTACCAAATCAAATGCTACTTTTTACTTAACACAATACAGTGAGTTGCTATCTAAAATCGAACGATCATAAACGAGAAAAAGTCGTACTGCTTGATTGAAATTAAAATGTCATACTGGAATTGTATTTTCCCTTTCGTGCACATATACATAACCTGCATTTATACTGTAAAATAGTTACCTTTCATGTTCAACATATAGGACTGATGAGTATGTTCAGTTTCCTTCTTCTTCTGTAGGTGTCTACCATAAATCAGCCAGGCAGCATGCACCTTGAACACATTAGGATAATGAAAAAAATGCATGAGTAGTTCAAGTCATATTATAGGATTTTCCATCTTCCTCTGGACAGTCGGAACTCAGTGATGCTTAGCTCCTTGTAGGCTTCAAATTGAATCATAAGAAATGGCATGACCTTTTATGCAAGAAATGTTATAACAGCTCATTGTGATAAATCTTCTGATGTTCTCCACAAGGAGACATTTACAACAGACCCGCTTCTCCAATATCATGTCAAAGAATTTATAAAGTTATTCTTCAGTAGCATATTTTCAATGGGATGCTCTAAAATGGCGCTCCCTACTATGGCGTCTGAGGAAACCTAAGCCGCCCCCCTTCCTGTCAGCTTCTCTGGAGGGCCGGCGTAAGGGAGGGGGCAAACTTCCCTCCGCATAGATAGAAGTGAATTTCACTTCTCTCAGTGATTGTCACTCGATAGCTAAGTGCGTTCAGAGCAAATAACAATATTCAAAATCTGAGCCATCGAAAAGAAATATGCACACGATTTTCACACAAAATCCGTAATTCCTCTGAAGAAAATTTGGATTGACCTATGGTGGCATGTTGATGAGAGGCCAAAGTGACAATAGCCATATCTTTTGGCTGTGATTTCTGAGTCCAGTTCTCCTTGGTTATATTCTTTATACATTTAAGGTAAGCCCACCCCCTAGAAACAGGTTGATGATGTCTGCCTCAGCACAACTTTCTTTATTCCTATATTTATTTATTTATTTATGTATTTATTTATTTATTTATTTATTTATTTAGTTATTTATGTGTTTATTTACTTATTTCTGTACTTATTTTAGATTCCCTCCAACTTCCATGCTACAAATCCTAGTGACAGCACCAAAATGTATTGTCAATACCTAGCTATGTGCCACCATGTTCATAAGGACTATGGTCAGAAATGGAATTGGAGCAGTGAGGGCCACTAGTAAGTAATCAGAAAACTATAAAGTTCTTGTTCATCAACAAAGCCCTGAATCATATGAGGGTGTACTCAAATAGGAAATATCATAGTCAAGGTGACAAGACCAAAAACAACAGCAACCTTTATTTGGTGCAAAACCTATGTGTATTTGAGAACAATGTGCACAGTTCTTAAAAAGAAACAGCAATGCCAACGCAGGCATATGAACTGGTCAGTCCACATTTCACAACGTTTTTGTTACTATGTGTGAGGTACTGTGATCTAGGTAAACGGAGACACCCATCAACATCTCAAGCAGAAGATCATCTCAAGCATAAGACTATGGGGCAGAATTACAATAACTGGCGCATCCCAAGGGATGCGCCAGTTATTGTGAGCAGCAGCTCCGCCACCCATGGTGCGCCGCATTTACAATGCGGCGCACCATGGGGCAAAAATGGCACGGATGCGTGACGCATCTGTGCCGTAAAGGCGGCACAATGCTGGAGTTGCGTCGCAAGCGCGATGCAGCTCCAGCAAGGCTCGGGGGTGCCCTATCTGTCCAATGCTACGTCAAGCCTTACGCCTGCTTCAGGTAGACGCAGGATTTTGACGCAGCATTGGCCTAAAAGTGACTGAGTGAAATCTTGTAGATTTCACTCAGCCACTTTTAGGAGGTGTTCCTGCGCAGGAATGCCCCCCCCCCCCCCTGCGCCGGAAAGCCTCCCTATGGCGCAAGGCTTTACAACGTGATGCATCTCCCAGATGCATCACGTTGTAAATACTTCGCACCATGGCGCATCTTTTGTGCCGCCGCTGTGTCACAAAAGTGACGCAACAGTGGCATAAAAGAGGCGCAAGGGGCTTGTAAATCTGCCCCTTAGAATCCTCAGCAGAGGAAAGTTGAGGAAATACCCTCATGGGTTACAAGCAACGCTCTACAAATCCTACCTACATTTTATTACAAGAAAAGGACAGCAGGATGATTTCCTATTATGCATGAATGCTTTGAGGTACGTTTGAGTGAAATGAAGGCCTCGAGTAATAACTATCCCATTGAACAGTACATATAATATGAGTCTGGCATACAAAATCCCAGTTTCAAGACCCTGCACGAAAACCACCACCAAGAGAATGTATGGCGTTACAACTCATACATTCACAACACAGTATTTTACATGGCATTCGTTACAACACGACTCTTTACAGCGACTTGCGCTGGAGGGCGCTGGACTTAGGAATAGTATGATTTACTAGTCCAACTCAAGCCTACGTAACAGTAGGGAAGGTGTTGGAATAGTAAATCATACTATTCCTTAGCTTACAGCGCCATCCAGCGCAAGTCGTTGTAACCAGTTGCATTGTAATGCCCTCGATGTAAACATACCGCAGTGTAACAACCAAGTTGTAAAGGTCATTCTCCCCACCAAGATAATGACTTTGGCTGACCGAAATCTCAACAAACATTAGTCACAAGTTCAATTAAGGTTTTTATTAAGGTGTCATGGTCTAAGGGAATATTCCATGGCTAAAGAGGGGGTGCCCTAATGGCTGCTGGTTGTTAAAACTGTGAAACAATAGTTTTTGTTCACAGAGAATTAAATGATAACCCAAGTTATGAACCCATTGAATAAGGAAGGGAATAAAAAGTTGGGGAAACATGTTTGTTTACACTGGCAAAAAGGAAAAAGGAAGGCTAGTAGCAGGAGAAAACTTAATAGAGGAATCCATCCACAGATAACCTGAAACAACGATTGTGTAGAACTAATTGATCGACCACGAAGCGGACCCCTGTAGGAGCAAGTGCTACCTTTTATGCTGACTGAGGCACAACCACAAAAAAAGTGCTATATTGTCTGTGTATATCTGTGCATTCCTGGTGAATTAAAGGGCTTTGCTGGGTTTACATTCACTGAACAATAACTAATCTTTAACTGTGGGATGGATGGATGGATGGATGGATGGATGGATGGATGGATGGATGGATGGATGGACGGACGGATGGATGGATGGATGGATGGATGGATGGATGTATGTATGGATGGATGGATGGATGGATGGATGGATGGACGGACGGACGGATGGATGGATGGATGGATGGATGGATGGATGGATGGATGTATGTATGGATGTATGTATGGATGGATGGATGGACGGACGGACGGACGGATGGAGTCTGCGTGCTTTGTAAATGCTAATAAAACCGGAGATGGCACTATAGATCATTATTCCATGTTAGCTGATGTTTCATTTTCAATAGGCTGGTTATTTAGGTGTTGTTAGCATGCCGCCCCAGATATATTTTTTAACCTGCTGTCTGCAACATTTATGAAGAAAGCTCCATTTAATCACTTAAGTTGTGAAGCTCTGCAGAAATGTTTGTCGCTGTTATTATCCAAATGCATTGTCAAGTCTTGAAGCTTATTATCGGGATTGAAAGAAAATAGACATGAACTCAGCCTTCGATTGGATGAAATTCATATTTCCCAGGATTTATATAATTTCCACAAAATGTGTAAAATATTTAAAAGTTGTTATAACATCCTTATTGTTAGACCTGACCGTTTTAGTGTGGTCTTCCCCCAAATATTTTGCCTTCCTCCTCCATTTTTCCTAATCTCGTGTTTGCAGTCATTAGGACCCTGCACATTTCTACCACTGCTAACCTTTGCTAAAGTGCCTGTGCTCTCCCCTCTAAACTTGGCACCAAGAGCTTTGGGCTTATCCCCAATTGTCATATTTAATTAATCTACAAGCCGCTAGTACAGAGGTACTACATCTTCCCAGGGCCTGCAAATTCAAGCTACTAGTGGGCATGCAGCACTGATTGTGCCATCCACTTACGTAGCCCTTTAAATAGGTCTCAGGCCTATGTTGCAGTTTAAACAGACATTTGGACCTGACAAAGTACACCTCTTTCCAGCCCCAAACATTCCTTTTCAATACCCATAAGGTCCCCTTAGGGTAGGCCCTAGACAGCACAGAAGGCAGCCTGCAATACGAGTAAAAAATAAGAGAGATACTTTTAAGTTTCACATCACCTAACTCTAACTTATGCTCGGCAATGCACTGCTAAAGACCTCACATATTACATCTCTCATAATTTGGTCAGTTACATCACTGATGACATCTTAAATAACATCACTGATGACATCATCCAGTGAGTTTTTTTAGTATATTGTATTATTTAATTACTGTGCTTAATCCAACTGGTGAATTGCATAACCAAAGGCTGTGTGTGGGGAGAGTTTGACTGCAGGGCTTAGCCGTGGCCAACACCCTGAATGCAGCCAACCCGACACTGCACATAGACTTCAGCTGTGCATGGTTGGAAATTTGACAAAGGGCCCCACTTGATGAATCTTAATAAAACTTTCCCAAAAAATGGTTCATCCACCTTAGCTCCTTCCTGGAAAGTTTGGGGGTGATCCACCACGTGTGAACTTAGACAAAAGGAGGTCCAAAAACGTAAAATCTCCCTGCATTTTCCATAGACCTCTTTAAGACAGGTTACAGACAAACTGTGGAACGGAATTACACCAAATTTGGCAGGAAGCTACATCTTGGCCTACAGATTGTGCTTTTTGTGTCTTGGCGTAAATCCATTCAGCAGTTTTTGAGATATCAAGGGTAAAAAATTAATTGGATGATTTGGCAGTTGGGATCACAAGAGTCCCACGATCCTCCCACAACAGCGCACAATTAAAAATGGAGCCTGTGATTGGTTGAGAGGCCCATTTATCATGTGAGAATTCACGCCTTTGTGGAAGCAAGAGGGTTCTGAGAGTCTCGTGAGAGAGATCACTTTGATTGGCTGGCACTGGAATCTTAGAATTGAAATTGCCACCATTACTGTTTACTGTAAAAATTGTGAAATTATGTAAAAAAGCTATAAAAGAATCAATCAATCAATCAATGACATTTATAAAGCGCACTACATACCCGTAGGGTCTCAAGGCGCTGGGGGTGGGGGGGGGGGGGTGCTGCTACTGCTCGAACAGCCAGGTCTTCAGCTTCTTCCTGAAGGAGAGGTGGTCTTGGGTCAGGCGCAGGTCGGTCGGTCGGGAGTTCCAGGTCTTGGCGGCCAGGTAGGAGAAGGACCTTCCTCCTGTCGTCGCTCTTCGGATGCGGGGGACGGCGGCGAGGGCGTGGTTGGCTGATCGGAGGTGGCATTTGGGAGCGTAGAAGTTGATCCGGCTGTTGAGGTAGCTCGGGCCTTGGTCGTGTAGGGCTTTGTGTGCGTGGGTGAGGAGGCGGAAGGTGATTCTTTTGTTGACGGGGAGCCAGTGAAGGTCTCTCAGATGTCCGGAGATGTGGGTGGTTCGTGGGATGTCGAGGATGAGTCTGGCTGAGGCGTTCTGGATCCGCTGGAGTCTCTTCTGGAGCTTGGCGGTGGTACCGGCGTAGAGGGCGTTGCCGTAGTCCAGTCGGCTGGTGACGAGGGCCTGGGTGACGGTCTTCCTGGTCTCGGTGGGGATCCACCAGAAGATCTTCCGTAGCATGCGTAGGATGTTGAAGCACGCCAAAGAAACGTTGTTGACTTGCCTGGTCATGGAGAGGGAGGAGTCCAGGATGAAGCCCAGGTTGCGTGCATGGTCTGTCGGTTTGGGTGCGGTGCCCAGGGCGGGAGGCCACCAGGAGTCGTCCCAGGCGGAGGGTGAGGAGCCCAGGATGAGGACCTCCGTCTTGTCCGAGTTCAGTTTCAGGCGGCTGGTCGTCATCCACTCGGCTACCTCTTTCATCCCTTTGTGCAGGTTGGCTCTGGCGGCGGCGGGGTCGTTGGTCAGGGAGAGGATCAGCTGGGTGTCGTCGGCGTAGGAGATTATGTTGAGGTTGTGTTGGCGTGCGATGGCCGCGAGGGGGCTCATGTAGACGTTGAAGAGGGTGGGACTCAGAGAGGATCCTTGAGGGACGCCGCAGATGACTTTGGTGGCTTCTGATTTGTACAGTGGTAGGCGGACTCTCTGAGTTCTTCCGTCGAGGAAGGAGATGACCCATTCCAGCGCCTTGTCCTGGATTTCGACGTTGCTGAGGCGCTGTACTAGGGTGCGGTGGCAGACAGTGTCGAATGCCGCGGAGAGGTCTAGGAGGATGAGGGCCGCTGTTTCTCCATTGTCCATCAGGGCTCGGATGTCATCGGTGGCGGCGATGAGGGCGGTCTCGGTGCTGTGATTGGCTCGGAAGCCGGACTGTGAGGGGTCGAGGGATCCATTCGACTCGAGGAAGGCGGCCATCTGCTTGTTGACGGTCTTCTCGATGACTTTGGCTGGAAACGGGAGGAGCGAGATGGGGCGGTAATTCTTGAGTTCGTTGGGGTCCGCTGTGGGTTTCTTGAGTAGAGCGCTGAGTTCGGCGTGCTTCCAGCTCTCAGGGAAGGCGGCGGTGTCGAAGGATGTGTTGATGATGTCTCGCAGGTGGGGTGCGATGACAGCGTCAGCCTTGTTGAAGACGTGGTGAGGGCAGGGGTCGGTCGGTGATCCGGAGTGGATGGAGTTCATCGTGCGGATGGTGTCTTCGGTGCTGATCGGGGTCCAGGCGTGGAGGGTGGTGGTGGGGGGTGGTTGTTCGGTCTTGGTGTGCGTTGGTTGGTTGTTGAAGCTGTTGTGTATGTCCGCGATTTTGTTGTGGAAGTATGAAGCGAGGGAGTTGCAGAGGTCTTGCGATGGGGTGATGTCGTTGTTTCCTCCGCTGGGGTTGGATAGCTCTTTCACGATGTTGAAGAGTTCCTTGCAGTTGTGTGCGTTGTTGTCCAGCCGGTCCTTGAATGCAGTTTTCTTGGCGGCGCGGATCAGCTGGTGGTGCTTCCGGATGGCTAGCTTGAAAGTGGTCCTGTTGTCCTGTGTAGGTTCCCTTCTCCAGACTTTCTCGAGGGCTCGGCAGTTCTTCTTGGAGCACTTGAGTTCGTCGGTGAACCACGGGGCTTTCTTGCTGCCGGGTCTGCTGGGCGGGGTCCTCAGTGGGGCGAGTTCGTCCGCGCAGTTGCTGATCCACTTCGTGAGGTTGTCGGCGGCCTGGCTGGGGTTCGCTGAGCTGGCAGGAGGGTGCTGGCTCAGGGAGGTGGCGAGCTGGTCTGCTGTGATCTTGTTTCAGCTTTTGCGGGCGGCCTGTTGCTGGTGGTGGTGGGTCGTCGTTCTCTTGAAGGTGAAGTGGACGCAGCTGTGGTCCGTCCATTGAAGCTCTGTGGCGTGGATGAAGTCGATGTCTGTGCTGGAAGAGAAGACTGCGTCGAGTGTGTGTCCGGCGAAGTGGGTGGGGGTGGACACCAGCTGCTTGAGTCCAAGATTGGCGAGGTTGTCGAGCAGGGTGCTGGTGTTGCGGTCGTTGTTGTTCTCCAGGTGGAAGTTGAGGTCCCCCAGGAGGATGTAGTCGGCGGAGGGGAGGGTTGGTGTTCGAGTCGGTGTGGATCTGGAAATGCAGGTGTTCGGCGGTGGTCAGGGTGTTGTCAGTGCTGGTCGTGAGACGGATGGTGTTCCTGTGGATGATGGCGATGCCTCCTCCCATCTGGTTGGCGTTGCGGTCCCTCCGGACGATCTTGTAGCCCTCTGGGATAGCGATGGCGATGTCGGGAGCTGAAGAGGCGTTCATCCAGGTCTCTGTGAGGAAGGCAACGTCAGGGGCTGTGGTGTCTAGGAGGTTCCAGAGTTCGATGGCGTGTCTGTGGACGGAGCGGGTGTTGAGCAGGATGCACTTGAGGTGGGTGCTGCTGGTGTTCGGCTTGGCGGGTGCTGGTGCGAGGCAGGTCCGGATGCAGGTGAATTTGCAGGCGTGGCACCTGAAAGGTCCGTGGGTGCGTCGTGGTGTGGCTTGGTGGCAATCTGGGAGTCGGCCGGTGTTGAGTGCGATGAGGGTGGCGGCGGAGTACGTCAGGCGGGTGGGTCGGGGTCTTCGTGGGCCAGGGGTCCTGGCGCTGGTCGCGATCCGGTCGCGGACGGGCGCAGACGGGCTTACCTTTGGCGCGCCTTCGGCGCACAATCGGCACGCCCGCTGCGCGTTCGCACGGTCGCCATATAAGGCAAAGTGCGCGGGTGGGCAGAGCAGCTGGGAGGCGGGAGCGGGGAGGGAACAGAAGGAAAAAAGGGGCGGGGTCTGCGGTGGTGGCGGGAAGCGGGGAGCGGGGAGGGAAGACGGAGGGCGGCGAGGTAGGTGGGCAAACAGGAAGGAAAAGCTGACACGGAAACAAAATAAACAAAATACCAAAAACAATACAAAAGGCGATTAAGACGCTAACACGGGCACAGAAAAAAGAAAAGGAAAACAGGCACAAATGCAGGTCAAAACAAGGCCAAAACAGCCAACAGCGGAGTCAGCCGGCAGCCGGCAGCGAGGCAGGCAGCGAGGCAGAGGGGAAGGCAATGGGCACACGCAGCAGCTGGTGGCCGTGCGGCGCGGGGGTGTCCCACAAGAAGGCAGTAGAAACGCATTGTGTCCTCATAGATTTACACCATTTTTATGTTTTACAGTTTAAGTCTGTCTTCTCAACTGTACAGGCCATAGTTTATTGTACAAATTGCTTTTGTTTTTTATCTATTTATTTAGGAACCAGAATATGTACATAAGTATTATGAACTGCTTTTATTTATTAATGTTTAATACATGATTTGTACTATATATATTTGTGTTTGCAATAGATTTAATGTTTCTGTGAAGTTTTAGGCTATGTGTTAGTCAATTCCTATGACACTCTCAAGGGGATTGACTTTTTGTCTGGTCCTCGTAGATTTAGACAGGATGTGTCTATGGAATATTTAGTATGAAGATAATAAATGTATATTGTTTTTTACTTATTTGTATGATCTCTTGGGACTCCCGCAGGATTGCAAATAGTAACAAGCATTTGCAATGCAATAGGTATCGCATTTGCAAGAGTTTGAGCTGTTGGCATTGTAAATGACAATGCCTTTTATTTATGTTATTTGAAAACCTGCAAGCGGTGTGTAAACATGCACTTTGTACTTTAAGTCCTTGCTGAAGAGTAGCAAGGGTCACAATATAAGAGGCGCAGTTAACACTAGCCTTGCTTTGCATAAGCAAGTTTTAGAAGTACAAAGTGCATTTTTACGCATCGCTTGCAGGTTTTCAAAGACATAAATAAAAGGCATTGTCATTTACAATGCCAATAGCTAAAACTCTCGCAAATGCGAGACCGATTGCATTGCAAAGGCTTGTTACTTTACGCCAACCATAGGGGCCCCATTCAGACTTACACACTGTGTTAAAAATTATTTAAGAGTAAAATGTTCAGTAAAACGCTTGTCCGGAGATGAAAAGTTAATGTGCCCGACATGCGCAGACGATATTAGCAAACACGTCAATAATTGTGTCACTGGTGGCATGGAGAATCCCAAACAATCAACAAGAGAGTAAGGGTATAACTGCTCACTCTCTTACCCCTAATCAATACTGTTCATAAACAACAAAAGAGTGAAGAGACAAAATGCGACCTCAAACAATTCATGTGAGGGTTGAACAAAAGGGAGAGAAAGGTGAAACCACAACACAGATATCAAGATGTTTAAGAACCCTCACTCACCAACCTGGTTGTGACATGCTTCATCATGGGTTCCCACTGGAAGGACCTAATGTCCTTCCAGTGTGCTACAACGCCTGTTTACAGTGGAGCTGGTTCTTGTGCGTGTTGAGGTGGTGAGAAAGACCCAATTGTGCTAAGTGAGTGCAAAAAAGTATTATATATAAAAAGTGCGAAGTTGTGACTGTTGTGACTATTTTATTAATAGTCCAACCGGCACTGGTTAAACACAAGCGATGAATGGACTCATAGGGTTGGTCTCATTTATTAAAGACCCCTAGTCCTCAGTGTGTTCTAAACAACTTTTGGTCAACATGTTTCTGCTTTAGGAGCCCGAGTCGCTCAGCATTCTTCAGGACCAGTAGTGTGATCCTCCGGTGGTGTGCAAGCCCTAAGGTGCACCCTGCCGTGAGGATATTAGTGTTAAAAAGAAGAAAAAAGGTTTTCACTTATACTCACGGTCGATAGCCGTTAAGGCCCACTCAGCAATTTTCTGGGGCCAAATACCTGTAAGGAGAAAAGTGTGTCAAGTTAAATGTAACATTTCAATGGTTATGGTGAAAAAACCATATCATGTCAATCACTCCCTTCACCAAAATACACCCGTCCCTGTGGTGAAGTTTAAGGAACTGGTGTGTATATTACTTATTCAGGCAGACACATTCTGCTCCTAATGTTTTAAATAACAGGTGACTTAGTCTGCCTCCACAATCAATTAGCATGTGGTAGATTACTTATTCAGGCAGACACATTCTGCTCCTAATGTTTTTAAATAACAGGTAACTTAGTCTACCTCCACAGTCAATTAGCATGTGGGAGATACGTATATCTCATTCTACCACAGTAGTTATATGGTGAATGTAATATCCAGTGATTATATTTTAATTAAACCTGGATGTTTTTTCAAATGAAATCAAGCAAAAATGCATTGGATAAAGGCGGAGTCTCAAAGGATTCCATAGGGTAATTGGATAAAAAACGGAAGACAAACAGTCAAACTGCGAACTCACAAGAGGAAGTCGATAAACACTCTACATGGGCTGGCGCGGCAGGGGGTTATTTTCATGTCGCATATCTGTAAATAAGTCGGAAATACGACCAGCATTAGTATGTCGCTTCTACATGCTACAATCTGAAAGGAGCTCATGATAAGGAGTCCGGTCTTAGGGATCAAAAAATGCGTCGATTTGTTGTAAGTTGAGGCTCGGTACTTACTTTAAAGCTGATGGCTCCCCGCAGACTACCTAGTCTATCACCACCGCGGCCCGACTGAACGCCGAGTCTGGGCGCTGCAGATAGACGTAGCGCCCACCGGGGTCACGTGACATCACCACGTGATGTTATGTGTGTGGGCTCCCTAGATACATCTTAAAGGGGCCCGTATTGCTGTTCTCACTCGAGTTATTCAAATGGAACATGGTAGTTAAAAGAGCACTCGTAAAGAGGTTATGGAACCAGAGTGGTGCTCGTATGCCCTAATTCAAAATAGTTGGCAAAACAATTAGCATAACGGGCAGGCTGGTGCTTCTTACGGTATAATTGTGCTTATCCGAGCCAAGTTCAATAAAGTTTTACTCCAGCAACAAATGAGCATCGACATCTAGTAATGTATTCCTGGGGTATAGTACTGGGGCAAACAATTCATATTATATTCTGAGATCAGAAAGAGTGTTTTTCAAACGCTGAGTTAGTGCATACTCGTAAATACTTAAGGGCTCATTAGGACGGCGGACGGAAGTGCCTCCGCAGCCCTGGAGTATGCGGAACATGACTAATCTGCGTCCGCCTGTCGTGGTCACTCCGTCCGCCATATCAGGATAGGGAAGATTGTCCAAATTCCGTCCGCAACAGAAGAGCACGCTCCGCGGGCCATCTACACCTGACCACGCGGCGGACGTAACCAATCCAGAGACTCCGCCGTACGGACTGACGTCTAGGACCGTCCCCCAAATCAAGATGGCGGAAAATACACATAAAAGCGCTGCAGAAAAACAACCTGCCTGAACACTGCGGATGCCCCACAGCGAACATACCCACCACGAGCTGCTCGCCGACATGGACCAGCACTACAAGCTTATCCGATACTCTTCGCGATCCACCACGTCCTAGTCCTGGCCCACTACCGAGGACGACGCAGGTACGCTACAAACCATTCGCTGTCTGGAGGGGAGTACCTGCAAGGGTCATGACGTCGGGAGGGGGAGTGTAAGGTATCTGAACCCACTGATTAGAAGCAAATACAAAAACACACCTGTATCACATACGCAGGAATAACTACGACAAAGCACGACCCATGATTGACTTGCTTTATTACACATAATCAGTGTATAATCACAGTGTATGCCTGAGCATGGGCATGGTGGCCACCACAGCTGGTACAATAGAGGCAGTACATGAGAGGGCAGACTGCAGTATCAGAACACCAACAGGGCATTGTGGACACCAGAGCAGGTACATCAGAGGCAGTACATGAGAGGGCAGACGGCAGTATCAGAACACCAACAGGGCATTGTGGACACCAGAGCAGGTACATCAGTGGCAGCACAAGTACGTATTCCAAGCAACCCGTCCCAAGGACCACAACAGTGGAAGTCTGTACACAATGTACACACCATGTGCCATGACATGTGAGTAAAGTGAACAGCACCTCACAGCACACTATCATGTGGATTGCATGATGTACCTGCATCGGACAGACTGCCAGCACCAGAAACAGGAGTGTGACACACAGCCACTGATGCAGTGAATGACACAAGCGCCACAGACCCAGACACACTGCCAGCACCTAATACAGGAGTGTGAGACACAGCCACAGCCCGAGTGACTGACACATGCGCCACAGACCCAGACACACTGCCAGCACCAGAAACAGGAGAGGGCACAACTGATACAGTGCTGCTACATGATGCAGGACAGCAAACAACAGACACAGTGCCACTATCTGACACATGCGAGTCAACTGCAGCTGCGCCACTGCGACCACTGAAATGATGAGCCACAGGGCTGTATGGGCCATGAGGCAGGGTGGCTCTGGGAGCTGGTGATAGTTGGACTTGACCGACATCAGGGTGGTCATGTGTCAATGGTGTGTGCCTACGTCTCTTGGGGATATGTGAGTGCACCCTGGACAGGACAGGACTGGCAAGTGGTTCGGACGGAAATGAAATGTCACCCACCATGGTTGGTGCATCTGCTGCCGGGGGTATGCTCTCTGGGGATGTGCTGGAGCATGCTTGTCGTTTGCTGTGTGGCTGCCTTCTGGCCTCTGCAACATGTGTCATGGTGGATGCTACAACAGGGCCCACATTCCTCTGCTCCTGACGGGCCCTGATGGGAGTGGAGGTAAGGGGTGACTCCACCACGGAAACATCAGTATTCCGTTCCCTCAACAACATCAGCCTTAGTGCAGCAAGGGGCGATGTATGCCTGTCCTTGATAGCGCCAGTAACCATGGGAGAAGCCTTGTCCCTTGGATGTTCTTTTTCCGTAGGAAGAATGTTGTCTCTGGACTTTCCCTGTTCACTGGATGGTGCCCTGTTCCTGGCAGCAGACTTATCGTCTCTGGTGTACCTGTCTCCAGAACACACCTTCTCCCTGTGTATGTCCATGCCCTTGGGAGTGTCCCTACTCTTCTTAGGTGCCTTTGTCTTTTGACTGACCTTGTCCCTGCCCTTGGGAGTGGCTCCTTCCTTACTAGTGTCCCTGCCCTTGGGAGTGTCCCTGCTCTCCAGAGGTGCCTTTGTCTTCTGACTGTCCTTGTCCCTGCCTTGGGAGTGGCCCCTTCCTTACTAGTGTTCCTGTCCTTGGGAGTGTCCCTGCTCTCCAGAGATGCCTTTGTCTTCTGACTGTCCTTGTCTCTGCCCTTGGGAGTGGCCCCTTCCTTACTAGTGTCCCTGTCCTTGGGAGTGTCCCTGCTCTCCAGAGGTGCCTTTGTCTTTTGACTGTCCTTGTCCCTGCCCTTGTGAGTGTCCCTGCTCTTCTGAGGTGCCTTTGTCTTCTGACTATCCTTGTCCCTGCCCTTGGGAGTGGCCCCTTCCTTACTAGTGTCCCTGTCCTTGGGAGTGTCCCTGCTCTCCAGAGGTGCCTTTGTCTTCTGACTGTCCTTGTCTCTGCCCTTGGGAGTGGCCCCTTCTTTACTAGTGTCCCTGTCCTTGGGAGTGTCCCTGCTCTCCAGAGGTGCCTTTGTCTTCTGACTGTCCTTGTCCCTGCCCTTGGGAGTGTCCCTGCTCTTATGAGGTGCCTTTGTCTTCTGACTGTCCTTGTCCAAGGTAGTGTCCATGGAACTGGGAGTAACCATTGTCTTGGGAGTACCTTTTGTGTGGGATGCCTGTGTAGCATGTGGAGGCATTTCCCCCAACACCACTTGTGGATCCCGTATGTGTACTCCAGTGTATCTGACGTTGTCTTTGTGAACGGATTTTGCTGACCTAGGGGATGGTGTCTGAGCCCTCCGTGCCCTGACGTGCTGGCTGTCGCTGCTTCTAGTGCAATAACCTGTATTGGAGTCCGGGTCTGACTGTACACTCCCCCCTGAGACATCCATTGTGGTAGATGGGGAAACAAAAGTAGCACCAAGTCCATGCGACTGTACAATGGCAGACGACACACTGCTAGCCAATGACTGAACTATCCTGTGTAGACCAGCAAGATCGCCATGCATCCCTTCCATGAATGCCACCACCTGCCCCAACTTCCTATCATGGTCTTGAAATGCATTTATCATATTGGTCTGCCCCACACACAGCTGTCGCAGCAGATCAACAGCCTCAGCACAAAGTGCATTTTGGCTCACCGAGGCTGGGGCAGCGGTGCCGACACCGAACGCCACTCTGCTCCCCCTACTCCTGCGTGCACGAACAGTACATGGTGCAGTGGGCGGCAGTGTGGGCCCTGTGTGCTGTGTCCCGACCGAAGGTGTTGATTGGCCACTCCCAGTTTGTGACAACAGTGCAGACTCACCAACACTGTCGGAAGATGAGGACGATGTCGTCTCCACATGCGAGTCCTCAGGGACGGTCCTGTCCCCCTCTCTGGTGTTGCCCTCTTCTGTGTCAGTCTGCGTGTGCGCGAAGTCTGATCCGGATGCATTGCCTCCAATCATCTCCGCCGTCTGTGGCTGAGTGGGCTCTGCCAAACCTGAAAAGCACAGAAAAGAGGTGTAAGTCATGGACACATTCACGTTCAGTAGGCCAAGGAATCCCTTATGCAATAGCTGACAAAGTACATCTAGCCCCCAACCTGCACACGGCCCACCCCTACCAGTCTTCCTCACATGAAATAAGCGCTGTTGGCCGTGAAACCTGTGCAGCATGCGGACAGGGCAGGAGCACGTACATCTGCTCACATGTCTTGCCATGGGGCGACGGACCACTACAGCATGTGCATCAACACTCAACTGCTTAGTGAGTGGCGTATGAACATTTGACTCCGCCAATGGCACCCACATGCCATTGCAACAATACATACGCAACACTGAAGTCACTAATTTGTTTAGGCAACAATACATGCATTGCACTCCCATGCAACATACACAGACAGTATGCTTACCGCTACTTTGCTGTTGATCTACACGCAGCCAGTCGGAGAGGTCAGGATGTGTCACAGCAATGATACGGTGCATGAGAGGGGTCATTGAGCGTCGGGCCAGACGTGGCGTTCTTGGAATCATCCCTAGTGTCACTTCCGCTACATTCTTGCTCAGCCTGGAAATGTCGTCCCACCGTTTGTGGCAGTGTGTATCTCATCTATTGGACACCCCCACTGCCCGTACATCACGTGCAATGCTCCTCCACACGTCCTTGCGAAGGTGCAGCTTCACCCACCATGATGGGAGACAAAAGGGTGCAAGTCAGTGGACAGTTGGCCAGTCACACAGATAGGGGCAACACGTATCTCTCAGCAGCCATGCACATTCCGACAATCGTGTTGGGCCCACAGCACACCGCCAAGATTGCAGAGGCCAGGTGTAATGGACCACCTCATGCACACCAACATGTCCCCCACTGCACTTACCACTTGTCCAGGTGCGCCGTACAGCCGTCCGAAGTTGCGGAGCACACCGTCCACGAGGACATCCAGCTCCGCGGCGGTGAAGGGACGAGACCGGATCTCTTTGACTCTCGACATGGCAAGTTCACGGAGTACTGCACTAGAGCAGCAGTCGGTGGTCAGCTCCGCAGCAGCAGGTCGAGGTGATGGTCACAGGCAGCAGTCGGTGGTCAGCTCCGCAGCAGCAGGTCGAGGTGATGGTCACAGGCAGCAGTCGGTGGTCAGCTCCGCAGCAGCAGGTCGAGGTGATGGCCACAGGCAGCAGTCTGTGGTCTGCTCCGCAGCAGCAGGTCGAGGTGATGGTCACAGGCAGCAGTCGGTGGTCATCGTTGAATGTGTGCTTTAGCAAATCACACATATATAGGGCCCTGAGGCCATGTCAGTGGCATACGTCGCCAGCCATTGGTCAGCCCTGGATGCGTGTTTGGAAAAGGGCCAATGACTGGCCCTGGTGTTGCGGTGCACAGCATACGCTACATTCGATTGGGCATACGCGGGCCTTGTTCACACTTCCCATTGGCTGCACGTGCACAGACCGTCACGGTCACACACCGGCACCCGCATGTGGAAGCTTCCGGGACGGATGCTTCTCTTGCTACAATGTTCATTCTCTGGTGGCAACATGGCAGGGCACGTATTCGGCGGGGGAGGTGCAGGCCAACACATCCTTTAGCTGATGTCAATGGACATGGCAGGTCATGACCCCCCTTACAGTCACATTGCATCATCCACCGTACACCAGCCGGCTCAGCCCGGCCCAGGACCGGCGTGCCGGCCATGTCAACCACCGCCGTGCCAGGTCCCGTCCACTACCGCCGTGCCAGGCCCCGTCCACTACTGCCGTGCCAGGGCCAGCCCAGGACCGCTGTGCCAGGCCCCATCCACTACCGCCGTGCCAGGCCCCGTCCACTACCGCCGTGCCAGGGCCGGCCCAGGACCGCCGTGCCAGGCTCCGTCCACTACCGCTGTGACAGGGCCGGCCCAGGACCGCCGTGCCAGGCTCCGTCCACTACCGCTGTGCAAGGGCCGGCCCAGAACCGCTGTGCCAGGCCTCGTCCACTACCGCCGGGCCAGGCCCTGTCCACTACCGCCGTGCCAGGGCTGGCATGGCGGTAGTGGACGGGGCCTGGCACGGCAGTCCTGGGCCGGCCCTGGCACGGCGGTAGTGGACGGGGCCTGGCACGGCAGTGGTTGACATGGCCGGCACGTCGGTCCTGGGCTGGGCCAGACGGTGTACAGTGGATGATGCAATGTGACTGTAAGGGGGGTCATGACCTGCCATGTCCATTGACATCAGCTAAAGGATGTGTTGGCCTGCACCTCCCCCGCTGAATATGTGCCCCGCCATGTTGGCACCAGTGATTGAACATTGTTGCAAGTGAAGCATCCGTCCCGGAGACTAGCACGTGCGGTTGCCGGTGTGTGACCGCGACGGTCCGTGCACATGCAGTCAATGGGAAGAGGGAACGCGGGCCACGTATGCCCATTCGTAAACAGCGGAAGCAGTGCACCGCCATGGCGGCGCCAATGATTGTATCTTTTCTGACGATGCACCGTGTGGTATTGTCTGCAGTTGCGTTATGACGGTTGTGTGCGTGATTGCGTGACTTCACATTTCATGCTCTATCCCATGTGTGTCCATACGATGCCCATCGGTGTGCAAACAATGTGCATCACATGTGCATGTCGACGTCGGGTATTTCCCTACACACGTTTCTAGTTCTTCACATCTACACAGTACAACCCGGATGTATCGGCACATTCTGATTCAGTTGTCAGTGTGTGGTAAATGTGAGCTAATGACTATGGTGGGGGTACACATGTGTTCAGTGCATGTGTGTTGCCTATTGTGTCACCATGCATGTGATGTACGTATGCCCACCATTATTGGTGTTGCCATTGGTGCATGATGAGATGGTGTGTGTGTATCTTTTTTGTTTGTGTGCATGCACTTGCATGTGTGTATGTGATGTGGCACCTACTCATTTGGGTCATGTCACATGTCTTGTTGGCAGTAATGTTGACCTGAGACTAAGTAGCATTGCACATGTTGAGACACGTCATGTTGCTAGTGGCTGCACATTGTTGCTACGCCAATCCATGTGTAGTGACAATCAGAGATGTCACACATATGACAATTATACACTACATTTTACTTGTTGGGACAGTTCGTGATTGAGTTGCACAGCCATGCGTTGTTTGTGAATTGACTTCCATTCCACCTACTCCCACACAGGAGGGCTCCAAATGTCCATCGCCCATACACTGTGCTGGAGGATATGGTTGACGAGGAGGTGATCAGGAAATTCCGGCTGGATCGACGTTGATTGATGGAGCTTGTAGACCAATTGTCTCCTCACCTGCAGCCGCGAAGAACCTATCCAGGTTCCATTACACCCACAGCAAAGGTGATGGAGGCACTCCACTTTTTTGCTACAGGCACCTTTCAGTACACAGTTGGACATGCCGGGGGGATGTCACAGTCCATGTTCAGCATGGTACTTCGGGATGTTCTGAGAGCCATGATGCTGTACAAGGATGACTACATACATTTCCCACAGCCGTCAGAGTTGGCAGCGGTCAAAGCAGACTTCTATGCACTGGGTCAGATACCACACATTGTGGGTTCCATTGATGGCACACATATCGCTATCATTCCACCACGGGCACGTGAGCAGGTGTATAGGAATCCAAAGCACTTCCATTCCCTCAACGTGCAGGTGGTGTGCCCGGCCGACAACATAATATCCCATGTGTGTGCAAGATTTCCTGGCTCTGCACATGACGCCCACATCATGCGGAGCAGCATTGTCCCCCAACTGATGGCAAAGATGCGTCCGGCACAAGCGTGGCTTGTTGGTGAGTATGCTGTGGTGACAGGAGTGATATCTGTATGGCATGGTGTGCTCACCAATTCTGGTTGTGATGTTTCTGTCTCTCTCTTCCCCCAACATAGGCGACTTGGCTTACCCAAACAGGCCTTGGCTGCTGAGTCCATACGCAATCCAACTACAGCGGGTGAAATGCGATACAATAATGCCCATGGAAGGACACGTCGAGTGGTAGAACGTACTTTTGGCCTGCTGAAGTCTAGGTTTTGGTGCCTGGATAAGACCGGAGGGGCCCTGCCTTACTCACCAGGCAAAGTATGCAGGATCGTGATTGCCTGCTGCATGCTTCACAACCTGGCTGTGCGCAATAACATTGAACTGATCTTGGACCCTGATGAACAGCAAGTTCCTCTAACTCCCAACCCACCCATGTCGACTGATGAGGATAGTGGTGAGGAGGAAGGTGTGGACCAGAGGCGCCAGCTCATTGATCGCTGCTTCCCTTGAATGTGAGTGTGCATCTCTTGTGCTGGCTGTGTATGCCCTGTGTATGTTTGCTGGTGTTGTGTCATTGTGGTGTGCATCATCTGTGTGTTCTGCTATGTGATGTATGCATGTGTGTGTGTTTATTCATTTGGACATGCAAGTCTCCATGATGTGTGTCCTCTCATCCAATCATTTTGTGATGAGTGTGGTTTGTGGAATGTTGCACTGCAGTGTGTTGTGATGAGTGTGATTCTGTTTCCTGACGTGTCTTTGCTGTTTCTGTTTTTCCCTAGGTCACTCCCGCTGCGGCATGATTATGTACGACTTGGATCCCTGAACCTGGTAACGTCTGTTTCTGATGCAATCATATGAATAAACATGGAGGCAACACATCATTGAGTGAGTAAGTGGTATTTATTTACAGATTGTGCATTGGTGCTGGTGCATATTTACAAATAAGTGTGGGGTGGGGGAGTGTGAGTTAAAGGTAATGGCAGATGAAATGTCCGTGCTGACACCACATTGGGTGGTATCTGCCTAGTCCAGCAGACCTGTGCCAATGATTGGCTAGGTGGGACAGTATAGTTTGCTGGGTGAATGGCTGGCTCTGGCAGTGTCTCAGTCATTGACGGCCCCTCTTGAAGTGTGTGGAAGGAAAATCCACACTGCTCTCGCCCACTTCCAGCCTCGGACGGCCCCTCCATCTGGGAGGCGGGACGGAGTCAGCTGGGGGCGCAGGCTGCTCTGGTTCCACATCCGTCGCCGGGGGCGCAGGTGGCGGTGGCGGTGGTGTTGCTGCCCGTAATGTTAGTTGAGGGGGGGTGGGGGTGGGGATGTTGCGGGCTATCCATCCCCTCCACATGGTTGTATTCTGGGGCATGATGTCTACAATTTGGCCAAGCCGGCTCTCAATGGCTCGTAACATGTCGGTGTTCTCCACTGAGTCCTGGTGGGCACGATCTGCCTGTGCCTGCCCACGCTCGTAGTTTGCCTGGACCCTGGCTAGGGCTTCCAATGACTGTGCCACGGGATTGGGTGGGTGTCCTTCCTCTGCACGTCGTTGCGTTGTGCTCCTGCTTGCCTGATGTGGCCTTGGCTCTCTGGTTTGCCGCACACTCTCCCTGCATGGCTGGGATGGCGCAGGCCCGGCGTCGAGCAGTGGGTTAGGCAGGGTGGCAGAGGCAGGAGTGGTGGTACTGGTGGTGGTGGAGGTGGCGGTGGTGGTGGTGGTGGTGGCTGTGCAGGTCACAGTGGCCGGTGTAGCGGGAATTGCACAGGCCGTAGTAGTCAGGGCTGGAATCACCTGGGAGCCAGATGGCCCTGGCAGCGTGCTTGGGCCCGCACCATCCTCCGCACCAGAGCTGGCTGTGGAATCGTCCCCAGAGAGTCCTGAGTGAGGCCAGTCTTGAGGCCGGATGGTAGTTCCACCAGTGAGATTCAGATCGCCTGGAAAATAAAATTGTGCAGATCAGTACTGTGGACATTTTGTGTTATTTTCAAATTGATGACATTTCAGTGTCAAGTCGCACTCACCCCACCCACCACCACCGCCCTCCCTATGGACATGGGGGCCTGTTGGGAGTTGTACTGGTGACCTCTGACACACCCCACCCACCACCACCGCCCTCCCTATGGACATGGGGGCCTGTTGGGAGCTGTACTGGTGACCTCTCACACACCCCACCCACCACCACCGACCTCCCTATGGACATGGGGGCCTGTTGGGAGTTGTACTGGTGACCTCTCACACACCCCACCCACCACCACCGACCTCCCTATGGACATGGGGGCCTGTTGGGAGTTGTAGTGCCATCCTCTCGAACACCCCACCCACCACCACCACCCTTCCTATGGACATGGGGGCCTGTTGGGAGTTGTACTGGTGACCTCTCACACACCCCACCCACCACCACCCCCCTCCCTATGGACATGGGGGCCTGTTGGGAGTTGTACTGGTGACCTCTCACACACCCCACCCACCACCACCGCCCTCCCTATGGACATGGGGGCCTGTTGGGACTTGTACTGGTGACCTCTCACACACCCCACCCACCACCACCGCCCTCCCTATGGACATGGGGGCCTGTTGGAGTGGTTTAGATGTTGGTGAGTATGTGGACTGCATGCATGGGTTAGGGCCTGGGAGATGTGTCTTGTGAGTTGTGTGAGGCACACCATGTCGTTGTGCTCTTGGTGCTTGGTTTGTACTTACCAGCCTCTTCTCCTTCCTCAATTCCTTCAAGGTTCTCTGGGTGCAGTATGCTCAGCACCTTGTCCTCCCAGTCGGTGTAGGGTAAGGGCTCAGGGGGGGGTTCCGCTGCCAGTGTGATGTGCCCGGAGATGGTTTTTGGCACGAATAGCTTTGACACAGGTTTTGAGGTCATGCCACCGCCTCTGTTTCTCCTGCTTGGTCCTCGGCCCGGTCCCAGACGCATTCACCCTAGTAACTATCCTGTCCCACATGTGATTTTTCCTGGCTACGGTGGTCTGTGGACTAAGGCCCCGAATAAGTGGGGTTCTACGCAGATGATTTCATCCACCATTACCTTTAACTGTGTCCGTGAATTTGGGGTTCTTTATTGGTGTCATGGTGTGAGGTGCTCGGGGAGTGGGTTTGAGTGAGTTGGGAGGTGCAGGTGTTGGTGTGTAGGAATGGTGTGGTGGGTGTTTGTGTTGTGGGTGTGTTTGGGTGGTGGTTGTGTGTATTCTGTCGGTGTGTGCTGTATGTACTCTTGTGTCTCTTGCTAGCAGCTATGCTGTGATGCAGAGGATTTCGGGAGTGGGTGAGAGTTATTTTATAGTCTGTGTCTTTGTCCTGTCTCAATGGTTATTGGCAGTCAGGCGCTAGGTGGGTGTGTTGACTGGTGTGCATTATGTGGTACTTGGGGGTGGGTCATTGTGTGTTGTGATTGGTTTTGATGTTTCAGGTGGGTGGTAGTTCAGTTTCCTGTGTTTGCTATTTACTTCCGTCGCACTGTTTGTCATTGGTTTGACGGTAGGGATGTTGTTCGTGTTGGCCTTCCGCAGTGAAGCACGGTTTCTCGTTGCATTGTTACCGCAGCGGACGTGGATTGCGGTGCCTACCGGGGTACTAGCGGAGTTATCCTAATCGCGGACACGGAGCCTACGCAGGTATAGCGGGGGATGTGGATGTTCACGCGGTCATGTGCGTACGCGGCGGGCGGTGTTTCTTTGGTTCCGTCCGCTTGTGGCGGTCTCAGGTGTACTCCGACCGCCGCGGACGGAGTTTGGTGTGCTCCGTCCGCCGCGATTGGAGTTTCGGTCATATATTATCCTAATCGCTAGGTTGGTTTATCCGCGGACCGGTCCGGAGTATCTTGCCACCTTACTTGGCGGACGGAACACGATTCCGTCCATGATCCTAATCGACCCCATAGTCTGCAAAGGAAAAAAATGATCCTTGATTAAAGAAAAATTCATAATAGATGGTATTAATTCCTAGGGTTGGTCACACTGCTAAAGTAATAATCCAACAGTTCAGTGATGATTACTATCAGTGGATTGATTAGAAGGTAATCTATAGGAAAAGGACTTATGTTCTATGTTAGAGAAATACCCAGATGCTATACCCTGTGGGTTGATACAGTGTATTAACGTTTTAGTATAGAACGCCATGGGATCTCATCGTTAAGTCCTAGGCGATGGCTGGATAAGCGATGGATCCATCGCTGTTCTTTTTCAAAAATAATTTTTTCATCGCCAACGACGTGCTCAAGAATAGTCCAACGCATGTCATTTGGCGTGTGATTTTTTTCGATGAAATGATTTGTGAGTTTGGTCGCATTTCGTTTACATCGAATGCTGCTCCGGTGTTCACAGATATTGAGTTTGACACGTCTGGTGGTTGAAAAACACTCTTTCTGATCTCAGAATATAATATGAATTGCTTGCCTCAGTACTATACCCCAGGAATACATTACTAGATGTCGATGCTCATTTGTTGCTTGAGTAAAACTTTATTGAACTTGGCTCAGATAAGCACAATTATACCGTAAGAAGCACCAGCCTGCCCGTTATGCTAATTGTTTTGCCAACTATTTTGAATTAGGGCATACGAGCACCACTCTGGTTCCATAACTTCTTCACGAGTGCTCTTTTAACTACCGTGTTCCATTTGAATAACTCGAGTGAGAACAGCAATTCGCGGCCCCTTTAAGATGTGTCTAGGGAGCCCACAAACATAACATCACGTGGTGATGTCACGTGACCCCGGTGGGCGCTACGTCTATCTGCAGCGCCCGGACTCGGCGTTCAGTCGGGCCGCGGTGGTGATAGACTAGGTAGTCTGCGGGGAGCCCTCAGCTTTAAAGTAAGTACCGAGTCTCAACTTACAACAAATCGACGCATTTGTTGATCCCTAAGACCGGACTCCTTAACATGAGCTCCTTTCAGATTGTAGCATGTAGAAGCGACATACTAATGCTGATCGTATTTCCGACTTATTTACAGATATGCGACGTGAAAATAACCCCCTGCCGCGCCCGCCCATGTAGAGTGTTTATCGACTTCCTCTTGTGAGTTCGCAGTTTGGCTGTCTTCCGTTTTTTATCCAATTACCCTATGGAATCCTTTGAGACTCCGCTTTTATCCAATGCATGTTTGCTTGATTTCGTTTGAAACAAAATCCAGGTTTAATTAAAATATAATCACTGGATATTACATTCACCATATAACTACTGTAGTAGAATGAGATATACGTATCCACCACATGCTAATTGACTGTGGAGGCAGACTAAGTTACCCGTTATTTAAAAACATTAGGAGCAGAATATGTCTGCCTGAATAAGTAATCTACCACATGCTAATTGATTGTGGAGGCAGACTAAGTTACCTGTTATTTAAAACATTAGGAGCAGAATGTGTCTGCCTGAATAAGTAATCTACCACATGCTAATTGATTGTGGAGGCAGACTAAGTTACCTGTTATTTAAAACATTAGGAGCAGAATGTGTCTGCCTGAATAAGTAATATACACACCAGTTCCTTAAACTTCACCACAGGGACGGGTGTATTTTGGTGAAGGGAGTGATTGACATGATATGGTTTTTTCACCATAACCATTGAAATGTTACATTTAACTTGACACACTTTTCTCCTTACAGGTATTTGGCCCAAGCAAATTGCTGAGTGGGGCTGAATGGCTAGCGGCCGTGAGTGTAAGTGAAAACCTTTTTTCTTCTTATTAACACTAATATCCTCACGGCAGGGTGCACCTTAGAGCGTGCACACCACCGGAGGATCACACTACTGGTCCTGAAGAATGCTGAGCGACTCAGGCTCCTAAAGCAGAAACATGTTGACCAAAATTTGTTTTGAATTCACTGAGGACTAGGGGTCTTTAATAAATGAGACCAACCCTATGAGTCCATTCATCACTTGTTTTTAACCACGGCCGGTTGGACTATTAATAAAATAGTTGACAGTCACAACTTCGCACTTTTCATATATAATACTTTTTTGCACTCACTTAGCACAATTGGGTCTTTCTCACCACCTCAACACACACAAGAACCAGCTCCGCTGTAAACAGGCGTTGTAGCACACTGGAAGGACATTAGGTCCTTCCAGTGGGAACCCAGTGATGAAGCATTTATTTATTATTTATTTATTTTATAAACTTGTATGGCGCAACAGCTACCCAAAAAGGGTTTCCCGGCGCCTGATAACACAGCATCATAGATGGACGAGTATAGCTGGCGCATTCAGGTTACTGATCGAACAACCAGGTTTTTATTGCTTTACGGAAAATTGTCACCACCAGGTTGGTGAGTGATGGTTCTTAAACATCTTGATATCTGTGTTGTGGTTTCACCTTTTTCTCCCTTTTGTTTAACCCTCACATGAATTGTTTGAGGTCGCATTTTGTCTCTTCACTCTTTTGTTGTGTATGGAGAATCCCCCATCACCCCTCACCACCCGGAAGATAATAAATAATTAATAATTACGCACTTATATAGCGCACGACTACCCGGAGGCATCTCGGCGCTTGTACGAATACCACCGAGGAACCCTTCCTGGTGTCTCCCTGTGAGGAGCCCACTCCTGGGCACCCCCAAGGTGAAGTCAGGCATCCTCAGCATTGTTGAGGCCATTGTAGAGATTAAGCAAGCTATTGCCCAGAGGTGCAGAGTGGGGCTCATGCTCAGAATAGGCACCGAGGCAAGAATTATCAGGTACAAGGAAATTGAGCCCGAGACCCGCCAAAGCGGGAATTGAACCCTGATCCCGGCCAGACTACTGCATCAGGGTCTGCCGCTCTAACTATTGAGCCACACTTGCATCCTGTTGGGACAGTATGTTCCTTCAAGGAGGGAACAGTTAAAATTCACCCATTCTCCACATCCTAAAAATTAGGGAAGGCATCAGCTGGACACTTGTGCTTTTCTGTGTGGTTGAGTGAGTCATGTGTCACAATTCTGGCTCAGAAAACGTTTGCGGCAGTGATATAGCAACTGCAGATAGTAGCTTTGCCCCCTTCTGCCCTGATAGTGGTATGACTGAAAAAGGCAGACTCCAGCAATTTTCACAAACCGTGCACATCTAATGCACGAAGAGGGAACCGGAAGGGTAGACATCTGTTAGATTGGATGGTGGGCTCACAATATCTTCTAGTGCCCGAGAGAAGGGTGTGCCAGGCCTACAGTAAAGCTGTTCTATCTAAGGAACTTACTGAGACGCTGCAAGCTAGGGGCCCAGTCTGCCGAAAGAACGGTCCATTTTCTCACTTTTGTCGGGGCAGGATGGGCAGGGAGCAACCGTTTCCACATTTCATGTCTTTATTTAAAACTCAATGCATTTTTGGATACTTCCCTTCATCAGGGGCATCTATAATACAAAAATTAATAAATAATACCCATCAGCTTAGCTATTTTACACACCTAATGACTTCCTCATTCTACATGTATCTGTTTTCCTATCTTCGTTAGTACAAAATTAATTTGTACTGTACCACACAGCATGTCCTTAAACCCTCAGGGCCCGATTCACAGAACTAACTTAAGATCAAAATCCTAAACTTACTACCATTTTGGTATTTACAGAAGGCACTTACTCATTTTGGTATTCACAGAAGGCACTTGCTCATTTCGGTATTCACAGAAGTCATTTAGGAGTCCTAAAGTTAGGAATCCTAACTTTACTACACCTAAACTGAGAGAAATCTTAACTTTAAGACTTTCTGTATTCATAAAAGTCATTTAGGAGTCCTAAAGTTAGGAGTCCTAACGTTACTACTCCAAAACTGAGAACAATCCTAACTTTAAGACTTTTGGTATTCACAGAAGGCATTTAGGAGTCATAAAGTTAGGAGTCCTAAGCAGTAGTTAAGTTAGGAGACCTAACTTTAGGACTTCTAAATGACTTCTGTGAATACCGAAATGAGTAAATGCCTTCCGTGAATACCAAAATGAGTAAGTGCCTTCTGTAAAAACCAAAATGGTAGTAAGTTTAGGATTTTGTCTTAAGTTAGTTCTGTGTGTCGGGCCCCAAGTTTCTAAAAAAGACTGCTCTTCTTTTATTTTCCGTATTTAGACAACACCAACAGTCCATATTCCACATGCTGGCTAGTACAACCTAAGCAGTACACATTTCTGAAAGTTCTAATTATCATAACATTTGTCACCCATATTTCACGTTATTTACGTTGATAATCACAATGCGCTTACCGTGACATGTATTTATCTTCACTCGTAAGCCCTCAAATTTTGCTCTATATCAATATAGTTAGACAAGTAGTTAGATAGTGAGCATCTCACCACCTTTTAAAATACATTGCATTACCCATTCCCTCCTAAACCGGTGGGATTGCAACCAGGATGAAAGAAAAGTTGTTATTCTAGTGACAAATTCCAACAAAAACGGGTCCGTAATGGAAACATAAATAATGGATGATCTGCATAGGAGCTACGTTTCCCCTCATGCACAATCATCAGATATATGGACCTACCAGATGGCGATGACTCATCGGTGGCGTGGGAAGTAAAAAATGTACTGCTTGAATAACCAGTAAAGACACTCACACGTGCATGGTTTCATATTCCAAATTTGGCCCAAATGGTTTGGCCTGTTTATTCACGTCAGCATGGGTTAGATTGATGCATTTTTTGAGGCGAACAGGGCAGTCAAACACGTTAAGTAAAATTATTTGCAAAGCATGGTGGTAAATGGAGTATCCCAAGAGAAGGAGTGGGAGGGATAATTATGATGTAATGAATGCAGTCCATTCCGTAGTTTAGCATTCACATTAATGCCACATGATTCATCACCTGATTAGAACAAATGGTTGATTTGAGATGTATAGCTGCATGTGAGGTGGACATACAACTGTAGATGGTTTAATCTGTTGACAAATGTCACAAGAAAGAACTTAATTACAAGTCTGTCTATATAGACCAATGCCACCATAACGCTGCTGCAAAAGAGACACTGCAAAAAGAAAAATTGATGGCCATAATGCATAAAAATGTCATACATTGACCCCAATCCATTGTGGTTTTGCTCACCATGCCATTCCAGTTTGGACACAGCCATATGCAAATCAGTCTTGGCCCCGCGCCCAATGGGAACAGTCCAGCCAGAACTGCCAGGCCAGGTCCTCCTTGGACTGGAACAAGCATCCTAGGACCGGTTTCGGGCTTTCAGAGCACGGGACACAAGCCTGGGAAAAACCCGCCCCACTCGGGGTGACAAATGCAAAAAGAAAAATTGATGGACAGAATGCAGAACAATGTCATACATTCACCCCAATACAGAGATCTAACCTTAAATCCATTGTTTGTTTTGCTCACCATGCCATTCCAGTTTGGACCCAGCCATATGCAAAGCAGGTTGAACCTGAGCCCAATGGGAACAGTCCAGCCCAAACTGCCAGGCCAGGTCCTCTCTGGACTGAAAACAAGCATCCTAGGACCAGTTTCGGGCTACTGAACACGTGGCAACTGCAGAATTGTCTGCCTCATCAGCCAAAGTATTACCAAGAGCATGTACTCCCACACTCTGATAGCCAAGAGTATGTATAACATGTATGAACAGCAAGCTTTCTTTAATAGTTGCTACTTGAACCCAAAGTGCCTTAGGCTTGATTGCGCTACCTTTAGAGTCCCAATAATCGTTTTGAGACCAGAAGAATGGATAGTCATTAAAGGACAGTACAAAATAGAAAGAATCACACATAGTAATTGTAGGTACACCTAGATCAGCGATTTTGAGAGCCAATGCTAAAGCCTGCAGTTCAGCCAAATGAGTCGTACAGGCACCAAAAGCCTGTGTATGGACCAAGGAAGACTTAAATACACTGTCAACCATAGAACCTTCCACAATAGCACAGGCGGTCTAGTAAGCATGTTTGAGACCAACAGCAGGCTGTACTGATCCGTCGGTATAAACTATACATTTGTGCTGCTCAAGAGGAAACAAAAACCGTGGCGCAGGATGAACTTGTTCATAGTGTAAAAACTCCTGCATCTGCAAGGATGGGTCGAAGATAAAAGTGTCATCAGCCGATGTCAAAGAACTCACCCACAGAATCCAAGGCAGGTGCAAGGCCTTAGTATTCAGCACACTCGCCTTTTTGACCGCCTCTAGAGTAGGCACAGGAGATACCATAAGAATGCGTTTCCCCTGAGCCAAAGAGCTCTTCTTCAGTATCACCATCTGTACTGCAGTAAAAAAGTTCTCAAATGGAGAAAAACGCAATTCTGCTGATTTATACAAATGCGATTTGTAGGCAATGGGGACTGTATCTCCCTCATTGAATGTCAGGTAAGTAAAACCCACTGTACCAGGTACAACCCATATGACTAAGTCAGTCGTGTTATCACGAGTTAACAAGAAGTTGCTCGGAAGCAGATTAGACTGCAGAGACCGATGAAATTCTGTATGTTCCAGAAGCCAGCTAGAAGACAAAAAAGAGGGTTGTAACAATGCATAAAGCAGTTTGCTATGCTGAGCATAATCAGGAATGTAAGTTCTCCCAAAATAAAAAAAAACAGCAAAGATTGTACATTCTTGAGTGTGGAAAGAGGCTTGAATTGAGCACATTTATCCAGAAAGTGGAGGCTAAGCACCTCCCTTCATTGTTGAGTTCTTAACCCAAAAAGAGAAACGCCAAATAGGCGATATGATACTTAGCAAAATTGAATTCGTACCCTATGTCTGCAAATGACAACATGATTTAGTCAACATGTACCAGATGAGGTATTAATTCGTCATCCGTCAAATAAATGTCATTGACGTAGGAGAAAGCATCAGGATCAATGTTGTGTAAAAGTGACACAACACGGGCAGCAAACACACCAGGGTTATTCTTTTAGCCCATGGGAAACCGTGTAAATCTTTTTTTGATTGCATGCCGCAGTAAATTCAGTCCAGTCACGGCTCTCAGGAGCCATATTGTCACTGAAAAATCCGTTGGAAATATCCAAAGTGGTTTTATACTTTTTCGGACAATGTTATTGATTACCGCAGAGATGTGGGTGTTCTGTACGGCAAACTTACAAACATGACAGTTCAAATTTCTGTAATCCAAAACTATGTGATATAAATCGCCTGTTTTGATATGGAAAAATAGTAATATGCATGGATGGAACACAGAGTTCAATTACACCCTGATATTCAAACTGAGCCAAAATTTCAGTAACCGACGCTTTCGCCTCCCGTTTGATTGGGTATTGTGCCTGTATCTGTGGCATTGTTTGCAAAGGGATCTCATGTGCCGGTGAATCTCTATCCCAGCCTACCTGAATATGATAAACAGCCGGCGCTAGAGTTAATGCCCATTCCAATGAATAAACCTGTTTAGCCTCATCCGAGATATAACGTGAAAAGTCGGGAGTATCATGTCCTCACCTCTGGAAGAAGCCAAAACAAATGCAGAAGGCCAATGCGCCTCCGCCCACAAAATGTCATATGAAGACGTTAGTTTGTCCCAAAAGATATCCTTCAATGTACGTTGGCTATTACCTTCAACTTGGAGGACTATCTCATAAAGTCTATCAGGTGGTGCAACTCTTGTATCAGCTGATTTCACTATAATCGATGTGTCAGTGGCTCTCACCTCCAAACAAGGACGGAGTACCTCCCGCACTATGGTAGCTCCCGCCACTATGTCAAGGCGTGTCACAACCCACCTCCAATCGAGGAGCAGGCAATCTGCCAGGGCGGTTGCTTTTCCTAGTCTGCTTCATACTTTGGTGAAAACTTTACTGATAGCCCATCTTCTGAAGCAAAAAAAAGCATGAGGAACTTTAAGAAAAAGTCATCCCCTATTTTCTTTTAGGTCCAAGAGGAGGGGGAACAAACAATTGCGAGAGTAGCCTCTAATCTGACCTATGTTTCTTTATATGTATCCATAGAAGGCTCCAAAAATGTCACAAACCCAACATCAATATTAACCAAAACAGGGATCACTCCTCATCCAACAATACATATGAGGAGTGGTCCCTGGGAGACAGACTCATCAAAAATGTTTTGATGGATGTGATATAATATCACCAACAACCATAGGATCTGTCCTCAGTAGATACATATTGGATCCCTCATATGGCGGAATATCTTTTGGTGTATGTATGAATGTAAGCTGAATGAGCAGGTTTGATTGGTAAAAATGATTTGTTGATGGATTTTTTTGAGGGGTTATGTGTTTATCTATTTAATGGAATTATTCTGTATTATACACCAATCATGAGTAAATGTATTGTCAAACAATGATAAATGAAAAAGTCTTCTTTGTACAAACATGAAAAAATAAAAAAATCTCTTTTGTGTCCAAAGAAAATATTTTAGAAATGTAATAACGTTTGTGATTGATTGTTTTGGTTAACATTGATGTTGGATTTGTGGCATTTTTGGAGCCTTCTATGGCCACATGTAAAGAAATATAGGTCAGATTAGAGGCTTCTCTAGCAAAACAAGCACATGTACATAGGTTAGTACTTGGTACACTAAGTTGTTCGTGTTAAGTAAAAATTGTCATGCTGAGACGATTTTGCCTAGTAATTCAAGGCTACTTACAATACGTAGTATGTAGTACGTAAAATCTTTGCCCACTGGAAACTTTTTCTGCAGTACTAAAAAACTGTGTGGAACATAATGAATACAAGTTGTCAACTGTCACCTGCACACAGAGTTACTCTTCAGTGCAAAGATTTATAACGTGTTCAATACCTCTATTCTCCTATGGTGATTAGGAGCACATGAGTTTTGTAAACACTCATACCGATCATCTGTATATATATAATTTTGCACTTAGGAACCTAGGCATAATAAACGAATGTCTCCTAAATAAAACGAAATCTGTCAAGGAATTCAGTCATAAATGAATTTCAAGGGCATGATCAAAGCCTTAGAAGTCTAAGGTGACTGACAAATCTCCTCATAATTGTTTAGTTAATTTTAGTTTAACAATCACAATATATCAATCACGATCCATTGTTTCCTAAGTTAAATATTAATTATATTGCCTCTATTTCTACCACATTCTACATATTAACAGAAACAACATGAGACAGATGTAGTGCCCGTTATTATAATATACTAAGGTAAGCCCTACACGAGAAAATCAATTGATGTTTGATATAATCCACTCACAAGGGCCCCACAGGGAAGATCATTACATTTGCTTGTTTATAAATGCAATGAGCTGTAGTTACAGTAATTGTCAGTGATATTCCTGCGGCCCACTGCTTGAAGTGGAAGATCGATAAACTCTGGCTAATGTCACAGCAGTGCCAAACCACACACTGTACGTTAACTCGTATTGGGAATGTCATGGTTTGTGGCATTTATTTTGTGTTTGAGTGTTCACCGTGCGCTCAATTGTGTTGCAGATCAAAGAAAATGTAAGTGTTTTGCACTCCCAAATTGTTTGAAGATACAGTTAACAATACAAGTCTTTTAGAACTTTTAATGACACACAGCTTGTTTACTTTATACATAGAAGGGCATTGTGTCTTAAAACCAATTTTCACATGAATTTACTCCCAAAACAATGTCAAACTAAAGGCTGTTGAATTAAAAAAAAATGCGACCCATTGACGATTATAGCACCACCCCTGTGACATTTTCAGGCAATGTGCATGAACGTGCTAGCATTGAAGTGTGCCTGTATATATACACAGTTAAAGCTAAATATCTTTCACCGATCAAATACACAAGCACAACTCACATCAGTGAGCTGTTCATATAACTCTGTACCTGCCTTAACCTACGTGCAGACAAGAAGGAACTAGGGGGCATATTACCAAGGGCCTTTTCGTCACTTTAGCGGGACTTTTTCCCGCTAAAGCGGCGAAGATTTCATCGCCCAATTACCAAGCTGTCGCTAACACCAGTTAGCGACAGCTTGTGGGTGATGGCGAGCATTTTGGGGCCCGCTTTGCATGCCAGCGATAATTATCGCTAATGACATGCAAAGTGGGCGTGCCAAAATGTTAGCGACTGAAAACTGTCGCTAACATCTCTAACGCCTTTTACCTACAAAGGCGAAGCGATGGAAATATTCGCGCTAAGCTAATACCAGCTCTTAGCCATGTTATCCAATTGGAGGTGGATAACATGGCTAAGAGCTGTTTCACGCTAATGCGTGAATATCGCTGTAGTGTCAGTGATATTCACGCATTTTGTCTGATTTTTATCGCTTTTGAGATAAACCTTGTTATCTCAGCGATAAAAATCAGTGAAGCGCGGCGATAAAAAATTTACCGCTAACCCTACTTAGAGATAAATATCGCTGTTTATAGGTAATATGCCCCTAGGTTTATTAGGTTGCGTGAATGAAATGACTTGTTCAGCCGTGTCTACACATTTTTTAACATCTAATTTCTTGCTCAACTTACTGCATTCTCCACTACATCTGTCCATATGGAATAAGTCCATTCTGGCCCTTTCTTGGTTGTCTGCAGACTAGGAGGATACTATAGCTCAGGCCTGGCTTCCATCGTCCGTCTATGCCTCTAGTGCCCCATTCTGTTAGTGGCCTGCTGCATGGTGGTGCGTTTTTGAACACTTTTATCTATGCTAACTTTGGTTTCCGCTCTGACCTTGCATTGATGGTCATATAGGGGGATTCCTGAATCTCGATGAAAGCCACGAGTGTCTCCTTATGCAAATGAGCATTAGAAGTATCCATTAAAATAAGATGAAATATGGACACATGGCATGCCTCGGCTTCTCAGAGTTTTGCGCATGGCTGGGCGTTCATATAAGATCATCACTTTTACTACATGAGTGCGGCAGCACTGTCAATTGTATATACCTCTGACTTAAATATGTGCCAACAAGAACAGGCTAAGCTTACACAAGTTACAGGCAAGTATTGCTAAAATGGCCTCAAAGACATGACATTTATTTGGAAAAAAGAAAATATAATTGATATGCCTACACCTTAGTAAACTGAAGGAACTTTTTGCATTTGCACAAAAAACAGATCTGCATTGAAAAATTATGTGGCATCGCTTGTGACAGTCAAAAACTACTGGGCCGATTCACAGAACTAATCTGAGATAAAATCCTAAACTTACTACTTTTGGTATTCACTGAAGGTATATAGTAGTAGTAAAGTTAGGAGTCTTAACTTGCTACTACTAAATGCCTACTAAGAATACGCCCCCTTCGCTTGTAGGGGTGGAGTCACAATGGTGGCAGAGAAGGACGTTTCCTCATCTCTCTGCTGGGTCTGGGATCGCAGTGGTTCCTGGGGCTCAGATCCCCTTGGCCTGGGTGGAGCACCCCCAAGGGGCGGGAAAAGCGAGGAGTGCCTAGCTGGGGAGCTGTGGTGGTGCAGAGGCTGATGAGTGGACCAACCCAATGGTTGGAGCCAAGCTGCATATCTAAGTTTGCAGCTGTGGCATTGAAATACTGCAGTTCCATCTAGTGAAGACCTCTGTAGGAGCATCAGACAGGATATTGCTCATCTTTGCAAAAGAAATCTCCAAGGGTCACAGCTCATCAAAGAAGATGTTACTGCCCCGAGCCACAGAATGGAATTCGTGGGTAACACATAGGACTGTACCATCAAGTTGGAAGAATGGTCCCCCCTTTCTGACACCCTCACGGGTGTTCACTATTTTTTGTAGAAAAAGGTCATTCTGATGGTGGCACAAGAAAGGGATCCCATTACTTATGAGGGGCACACTATTCATCTCTATAAAGACCGATCAGATATTACCCTTCAACAACAACGCCCCCTTCAGCAGACCCCAACATACCTGTGCATTAAGGGTGTCACATTCAGATAGGGTCAACCCTCGCACTGATTTTTAAATGGAAGTGTAAAACTCCCAAGAGTGCCGAAGCTCGGAGGCACAGGGGGACTTGGGGCTTTCTTGTGATGGAGCATAAGCCTCCCACCCCACTCTCAAGACGACGCAGATACTCTGAGCCCTTACTACACCAGAAGGCACCGTAGGGCATATTATCAAGGGGGTTTATCTCCGCTTTTTTGGCATTAAAAGCCAAGAAAGCGGAGATAAAATGATCTCCCTATTACCTAGCTGTCGCTAACACCAGTTAGCGACAGCTAGTAGGAGATAGCGACCATCTTGGGCCCCACTTTGCATGTCAGTGATATTTATCACTAATGACATGCAAAGTGGGCGTGCCAAGATGTTAGCGACTGGAAACAGTATCTAACATCGCTATCTCATATTACCAACTTCTGGAGATATTCGCGCTAAGCACGAATATCTCCAAAAGCTAACACCTGCTCTGAGCAGTTCTTAGCCATGTTATCCAATGGGAGGTGGATAACATGGCTAAGAGCATTAGCTCGGTAATGCATGAATATTGCGGACTTTTCAGCGATATTCATGCATTGCGGCCGATTTTTATCGCACTTGCGATAAACCTTATCTGCGATAAAAATCGCCGCAGCTCAGAGGTAAATTTTTGTCTCTAACCAAGCAATAGCGATAATTATCGCTATTGCTTGGTAATATGGCCCCGAGTGTGCCAAAAGCACACCAGTACCAAACAGTCTGCTGAAGTCATCACCTCTGAAAAGAATGCAGTCAAATCACAAATACAGTGGTCACGATCCCCGACGTCCAACCATGAAACCGAATGGACAGCTTCCCCCGCTGCCCTATGATAAAGAACATGGGTTGGGGGTGTTGCCTCCCGGGACCGGTGATGGAACGCTAGTGGTTTGCAGCTCTGGGCGGAGAGGAGGCCACCCCTTAATGGATAGAGAAGATACTGGTCACCCCTTTATGGAAGAATTATGGCTTATCTGAGCACCAATCCCTACAGAGGAGGGAAGTTGTTTTGTATGGTTTGTTTGTTCTTTTATTCGATTTTGATGTTGGTTATTCTAAGCTCTGGGAGACCCCCGGAAAAATGCTTCCACTCTTAGAATTCCATGCAGTTATCTTTCTTCTGATAGGGTGGTCCTGGATCCAACACACACTACTCAGCGGGCCTCCACCGCCCCAGTAAGCACTTACCCTGGGACATGGCCTCCATGATGGTTATCCTAATGACTGAGGTCTTTCAACTCTGGGACGTGCCCCCAGGGGGTCCGTGGCATCATCACGAAGAAGGGTGCATTCTACAGGAAGATTCTCCTCCTTTGTCGGCCGAAAGTGCGTTCGGATTTCGTTTGTAAGCGTGTGGGTATTTCCTGGGACTCTTGTATCAAAGGAAGTCGAAGCAACAGCCAATAAAGGCATAATAACAACTGTCCTCCTATAATATGGACTACAATAAGGATAGCAAGAAATGCCAGCGAAATGTATGTGCATAAAGAGGCACCTACAAAATGAAGGCTCCTTGCTTCGAGTGAGTGCTTTTTGCCGGGGTCATCATTATGTCGTCTCTGCTGCAAGGGTCTTCAAATGTCTGGATTCTCTCCTCTGACTCTCGCCGACTTGATTTTCCTGTCCTGTGTGGTCCCTGTCTGGACCTTCGTGCTCCTGAATTCTCTCCTACCTGGCTGCAGTCTTTTCATCCCTGTTACTAGATTTCACTTTCTGCTGCCTGAAGGTTGGTGGTCCTTTGTATCTTTGTGGTCCAGCTCTGAATAAATAACAGGTAAGGGTGCACCTCAACCCCTCACCCTGCTTCCTACCAGTCTGTTGTCAACCTGATCCGCCCCTGTCCTTTCTCCTCACATGGCACAAGGCGCATTTAACGACCCACTGTTGCATATATTGGATAACAAACACAAAGGACCATATTTTTGAAAAAGTGGCAAAGTGCAGCGCCTCCTTGCTGTGATGCATCGCTGGGAAGGCAATACGGCGCATTGCTGTCCTTTTTCCTGCGCTGGTGCACAATGGGCTGTCTAGCTCAAAAGCAGGCACCCTTACACCATGGTGCAAGGGTGCCTGCTTTGCAGGCATGATTGTTTTGTGCAGGAAGGGACACCTTTCTCCACAAAAAAACAATCTTGAGAGGCGTTTTCCTACTTTTATGTGTGCTGCAGAATGCAGCACACAAAGAAAGAGTTAAAAATGAGGAGAATTAAAGATAGCTCTCCTCGTTACACTTCTCCTGGGGAGGCATATCTTTTTAGCACATTCCCAGGTTTATCTGTTCTTGTAAATCTGGTAATATGTCAAAATCCATAGATGCTGCTTGGGAACACCCACGCAACACCTATGAAAATACCTCCCTGGTGCAGAGTAATGCAAAATAGCTATTTGCTCTGCGTTGCATCACTTGAGATTTATGAAGCCATACAGGGCAGTGCATCGCCCTTGCACCACAGTACATGGTGCAAGAGCCACATGAAGGGCTCATAAATATGCCCCAATATGTGCCACCTGTCCCGGAGAAAGAAACCAGCCATCTGTTCACTTTTCAAGATTCTGCAAAGGCCTGGACATGATTCTTAAGTGGAAACTTATAAGAAGATGTAAGAGTCAATTTTTAACATGGCCTTGTCTCTGTTGCTTTATTTAACAATCAGGGGTCATTAAGGCAGTTGTAAAACACATTTGAAAGTATTGGAAAAGTGTGGCTCACTGGTTAGAGCGGCAGACCCTGATGCAGAGATCTGACCCAGGACCAGGGTTCAATTCCTGTCAAGGCAGGGTCTTGGGCTCAATGTCCGCAGACCCGATAATTCTCGCCACGGTGCCTACTCCAATCATGGGTCCCACTCCGCAACTCTGGGCAATAAGTTAATCTCCACACCGGCCCTAACCGCTAAGGATGCCTGGCTTCATTTTGGGGTGCCCAAGAGTGGGCACCTCACAGGAACAGGCCAGCATGGGTTCCTCAGCGGTATAGCGCGGGGACACACTGGCTAGGAATGTCTGACATAATATCGACAGACAGAATATCGACATGCAAAAATATCGGAGCGAAAATATCGACAGCAAAAATATCGGAATCCTATCTTCATTAAGGTAAGTACAAAAATATCGAAAAAATAATATTGAAGTACAAAAATATCGGAATCAAAAATATCGTTTTTTTAAATGTATTAATAATAATGTAAAAATAAATTAAAAATACATATAATTTTACAACTATTAAATAAAAATATTAAAACAAAATTAAAACTAATACATATAAATTTAAAATAAATAAAACACTTAATAATTTAAATTAATTTTAATTTTTTTTCATGTAATTTATTTGATTTAATGTAATTTTTTTTGTTTTTACCCTGTACGCCTGTACTCCAAAAACCCAAAACTGACCCTGAACCCTAAAAATATCCCTGTACCCCAAAAACCCAAAACTGACCCTGAACCCTAAAAATACCCCTTTACCCAAAAACTGAAAACTGACCCTTATCCCTAAAAATACCCCTTTACCCAATAACTGAAAACTGACCCTAAACCCTAAAAATACCCCTTTACCCAAAAACTGAAAACTGACCCTAAACACTAAAAATACCCCTTTACCCAAAAACTGAAAACTGACCCTGAACCCTAAAAATACCCCTTTACCCATGAACTGAAAACTGACCCAGAACCCTAAAAATACCCCTTTACCCCAAAACTGAAAACTGACCCTGAACCCTAAAAAGACCCCTTTACCCAAAAACTGAAAACTGGCCCTGAACCCTAAAAATACCCCTTTACCCAAAAACTGAAAACTGACCCAGAACCCTAAAAAAAACCCTTTACCCAAAAACTGAAAACTGACCCTGAACCCTAAAAATACTCCTTTACCCAAAATTAATTAATATTATTTAATTACCAATTATTATTAATTAACAATAACACTAAAGTAAATATATTAGCACATTTGCTGTAATTAATTTAATTTAATAATTAATATTATTTTTCCCAATTAATTAATTAAGAATAACAATAAATTATATATAAAAAATTACTATAATTAATGTAATTAAATAATTAATAATAATTAATTACCGACTAATTAATAATTAGAAATATGCCAAAAATTATATTAACTAATTAACTAATTAATAGAAATTAATTACCAATTAATTATTAATTACAATATGTACAAACATATATCAATTAATTAATTATTATTAAATTACTTCCCACCCTATTCCCCTATAAACCCATAACCCGCTACAGAACATATTTATCAATTAATCAATGAATTAAAAATAATTAAAAATTATTTCTCAATTAATTAATTAATAATTCCTACTAATTAATAATTAAATTTACATAATTTAATTACATTCCACCCTATTCCCCTATAAACCCACAACCCGCTACAGTAGTAAAAGACAATATTTAATTGAATTACATTAAAAATAAATAATAAAACATAATAAATACAATATAATATACACTAAATTTATTTAAAAATTGATATTAGTAACATCAAAGTTATTAATTTCGATATTATTGACATCGATATTTACAACTTCGATATTACTGATATCATACCAATATCGATATTAAGACTGTCGATATTACTTACCTTCGATATTTTGTCCCATCGATATTTAAACTTCAATATTTTTGTATATCGATATTTAAAAATCGATATTTTGTCTGTGTACCACTGGCTAGTGTAACCAGGCGCTTTATAAGCTCAGTTACATTTCTTATTACAGCTATAAGTTCTGATAAGGGGAACAACTACCAGCATTATGTGATTTTCCACATTTTTGTACCTGCAGGGACAACCCTAGCTGCAGCGCAGGTTTACTCCCATTTCCAGAGGACATTTCCACAAGTTATCCAACTCTTCTCAGGTCGTCATGGTCTGTTTATTTTGAACGTTATAAAAAGGAGAAGCAACTTTTGTTTGTATTGACCATATATAGGGAAGCTGTTTGAAAGTGCTTGACCTGACAAAATTCCATCAGACACTCCTTTAACAATCTAACCGCCTGGGTCCGAATTCTTATTGCTGCCTATAGTGCACTCTGGGAAAATGGCGGAAGTTCCAGCTCCCCGAAGAGCCTTTTTCATTGCTCCCTTGCATAAAAAAGTTCCCTAGATTGTTACAGGGAATTATCGTCCAATATCTCTATTGGAAAGTGCAGGAAAAATCTATGCTAAATTACTTCTAACTCGACTAGATTTTTGGGGTGAGGCCCAAAATATGTTATCTTCATTCCAAGTCAGCTATTGCAAGTGGCAAGGTACAATTGACGAAGCAGCCAGGTTGTGCCCCATCTGTTTGAATTACAGTTTTTTAAAACCTTAAACTCTCTTTTTAATACTCATTGACTTGAGAACAGCCTTTGACTTGGTAGAGTAGACAGGCAGACTCTTTGGCATGCTCTGGAGGAACAGGGTGTTTACATTGAGGTTGTGCGTGTAATAAGAATGCTTCTCCAGAGTAATACATCAGTGGTGAGCTTTGGTCCCAAGGAAGAGGGCACACTAAGCTTTGGCAAATGATTGAGTGCCATGCAAGGATGTTTTCTTGCACCTCTATTGCTCAATGTATTAATCAATGACATGGGGCAACCATACACTACCTTTAAATCTGGTTGTCCCCAAAACCTGGTGGGGGGGGACTCCCAAATTTTGCTGTTTACCAACAATGCTGTTAAATTGATGAGCACTGAACTTTCCACACGCAAACTCCTTAAATGTTTTGAATCATATCGGTGCAAAAATAAATGTAACAAAAACATTTCAAAACCCAAATACATACAGGTCAACTCTCGGTGCAGGTTGAAGAATTCCTTCAGAGCTGGCAACCAGCCGCTTGAACAGGTTGAGGCCTATGGATAAGTTTTGACACTATATTAACCTGGAGCAAATAGCAGAAAAAGAGCAAAATGAGAATGCTTCGACAGTCGAACGCTGTCCTCCATTTCAGCAGGAGTGTTGGGCAGAAAGCCATCAAGTCAGAGCTATCAGCGATCCAAGCCAAAGCACTTACACTGAGCTTATATGGATGTGAGATTTTGAGGTCTAGCAAATCAGCTGGCCTCCAGATATTTCAAAAACATTTTTTCGTCATTTGTTACTACTTGGCGCTGAGGCTCCAATGGCAGCTCTTTGACATGAGATGGGCTTCAACAACACCAAAGCCCTTGCTGCTCTAAAACCACTTTTGCTCTGGTACCAAATTTGATAAAAAATGAGGTTATCAATCTACCTCAAAGCAATACCTGAACTTTGGGCCAGCAGCGATTCTTGTAAGATTTCATGGCTCGAACACATTGCTAATACCCTTAAAGTCATTGGTTGCTATGAATATTGGACCAAATTGGAGATCATGTGTTCCTCAACCCTAGATAGACTAGAGGGGAACTATTAGTCGTGGATTTCCGACCAGCACCATGGACACTGTTGTTTACCTTTGGCGGAATTAAGCTGGCTTTTGGTTTTGAGGGCTATATTGATTACCCACTGATAAAGAGAGCACTGTTCATAACATTTTGGCTAACATGCCTCCCTGTAAAGTCCTTTATACAGACTGGTCAGCCGCCATGGTGAAGCCACTTGTCCCTGCCTGCTAGGTGGCATTGAGACTCTCACACACTTTATGCTGCTATGCTCCTTTTCTCTGTCAGCAAGGAGGAGATTCCTTCATCCACTTTCAAAACAAATTAACATCAGACATTGCAATGTCACAATGCACTTATGTTTAAGACAGGACATTATTACCATTTTTAAACGAGTATATTCATATATCTGTGAAGCTTGGGAAGTTACACGACCTTGCATTAGACAACATAATGTTTGAGCTCTGACGCCATCCTCAAGTTGAACACATATTTCAACCAACGTGCAAGTTCTTGCACAAAGCACTCTACTTGGGCCCTCCGTTATTGTAAGTGCACAGTCCAGACAGAGCCCAATTATTTGTATGTGGCTTTGTTGTCTCTTGTATTTATGCATGATGGCAATTTATTGTTTTTTATTTTTATTGTATTATTGCACGAGATATTATAATGCTTGAGTTCGGAAGTGTCTTAATTGCTATAACTTATTGTTGTATCATTTTTAACTGTGCCCTTTTCCAGTAGCGGTCGGTGGTGGGAGTAGCTGCCGGTCGGTGATGTGGGGAGGGGGTAGTAATCTATGGATTACAGAGGATTACAGGTAAGTAAACATATAAATACATTAAAAAAAATTGTGACACTCACTGCATCCCCAAAAGCGATGCAGTGCACACAACATTTATTTATTTATTTATTTATGTGTACTTACCTGTAATCCATAGATTACTAGCCCCCCCTCCCCCTCCCTCCGTAACTTGTGCAATTCTTCCGTTCTAGGGTAACATCCTTCTCTCTTCTTTATACTACCAAATGTCAGTGCTTTGGGATGAATTCAAACAGAGGTCTCAAAATTGTGCATAACTAGTACAAATACACATCTGAAGCTTTGCCCAAGGTACGAAAACGACAAAAGTGGAAGTGGGCTAGACATACAACCTGTGCACTGCAGAGCAAGAATACCATGCCCTGAGAATGCTGTCACAATTTACCCAAGATGTGCCAGTACATATGGCATAGGATATTAAATGTGAAGCAATATTATTTTGTGTTGACAATATACAAGTGAACATTTTGTATACTTCCTGAAATGTATTTATTATATTTTCTTTTGCATTGGTGGATTAAGGGAAATTATAAAGAGTGAAGGGAAGTATGTGATGCTGATCACACCTGCTGGCCAAGTAGGGAAGCTGTGATTTGAGCCCAGATATTGTGCTTGTATAAAGTATACAATTCTGCCACTGCAGGGTTGCATCCTCTTTTCCATTTCAGGGTTTTGGTTGAAATTAAACTAAGTTGTGAAGGAACTGATTGTCGAGGAGCCTCAGCTACATCACCCCTGCCCCCTTAAATTGAATTACTTATCAGGGTGGAACACCTACCCTCTAACAAAGGTTACTATTATTCAATTTAAAAAGCTTAGTAGGATGGTAGTCTGAGTTGGCATTGCCAGGATTTGAATTTGTGATCTGCTGACCAATGCTTGTTAGAAATAGTATAGAAAAAAATATGTAAATACCAATATAATATCTCACCAGTTCTTATTCTCAGGGAGCAGTGGTTTCAAGGCATGTCATACCCCTGTTACATGATGCAATGAATGTGAGGTAGCATGATAACGGGTCACAAAAGCAACCTACTGAAGAAAGCCAGGAAAAAATTTGAGCACATCATGGACTGCCTGTCTAATTATTGTTTTATGCATCCAACACAAGATTCAAAAAACTAATTAAATTGGGGAGCTGGAAAGAGGTAACAAACGGTAACCAATGCAGCAGCAAGTACGTAGAATCCACCAGTATAGAACTTTATTTTTCAATGTATAAAAAAAGAGGGCAGGGTACCCAAGCAATAGACTGAAACAGAGGTGAGTAAAAAGCTGCAAAAATAAGTAAGTATGATGCATCCTACTTGGACTTTAGTTTTACCAGCATCAAGTTTACTGGGGAAATTAGGCCACATTGTGTGGTTTGTGGGGTGACGTTGGCTAAAGACAACCTGATACCAGTCAAATTAAAATTGCACTTGGAATCAAAACATGATTCGGTTGAAAGAAAATTCTCAATGTGGCCAAGACAATACCTGGTGAACACGCAGCAGAGAAGTTTAAAACAATGGGCCATGTATCGTTATTGGAAACAGCGAGTACCTTATTGCGATTCTCTGCGAATCGCAATTAGGTGATCGCTATTCCTAATGTATAAATCTCCATTAGTTTCATTTAGCAAATCCTAGTGGGTCACAAATCGACCTATGTCAGGTACATTATTATATGAATCAGTAAGTGCTCACAATTCCAAAGAGTGATTCAGAAACATGTTACCGAATTGCAAATTGGAATTCATACATACCAAAATGCAATTCACCGATCACAAACGGCCCGATTCTGTGAATCGAGCCATTTGTGAGTCTTAAAATCCATGATACGTATGTCCCAATATCCCTCTCAGACTTCACAGATTACCATCAAATCTCTGGGATGTTAGAAGAAATCCTCAGAAAACACATAGCACACTGAAATTAAGCTTGTTACGTGGTGGAAAGTGGCACAGCAGCTTCCGAAAAGGCATGGTGCTTCATGGACTAAACAATGGTAGGGGATTATTTTGGAAGACACACTGGTTGCCCAGCTGATCCCGCGCATGGGGCTATAATTCTTCCCAGACGTGTGGGCCACACTCCCCGCTCGAAATTTCAGGAACCAAAACTAAGAGACTGACACTTTCAGGTGAGACAATTGGTGACTCATGAAAGCATGTTGCCAGGAGCTTCTCGCCCCATGATCACGCTTGAGAAACCGATCCTGCTCAAAACCTATGTAAGAAGTTTGATTTCTAATATTTTCAAGGCGCTTAACTCTGATCCCTCCCTGTCTCAGACAGCAGGCCAGCTCTGATGAGAGGCCAAGATTGGGGAGACTCTCACACACAAGGAATGTTCAGAGATACCAACAAGACCCCAACTAAGAGCAACTAGCACCTTGATGAGAGAGACACTTACAAGAATAATTCTTTACTGGTCCTATACCCCCATCAGGTTTCATACCTGGGCCCCCTTAGCCTATACAAAACTAAAATGCACATTTCATATTCTTTGTAGATGCAGCCAACTGAGGTTCAATAAAGTGCCTTAATTCATCTTCTGCCCCTCCTAACAACCAATGCTTTTCTAAGAAAACAATGGGCTCTGATATAGTTTACTCTGAATTAAACTTTGTCCCTTGCTACTCTCTCCATATATGTCCAAACACCAGCAAACGCTTTAATTGCTACTCCCCTTTTTGCATAGTCCTCTTCAGATTTCTTTGATGAAATCATTTTATTCTGTCATTCTAAATATGTAGGTACTCTAGTTGTTCTTCAGTTTTACAGAATCAAGGATCATGCCACTAAAGAGGCAATCACAATAAATATCCCCCTTTTAATTTTGGCAAGGGTTGTCTCTGTTTTGACAAGCCAAAGAGCACCACAGCAGCCTCCGGGTCAACTCTTTTATCTTTAAGCTAATGCTAATAGCGCCAAATATGTTTTCCAAGAACTGTGACAGCATTGGGCAGGTGAAGAAAGTATGGAGCCAATCTCCTCCTTCCATTTGCAGGCAGCGAAAGCATCTATCATCTAATTCATGATACATTCTATGGAGGACTTTAGGATTATAATATGCCATCCAGTGTGAAAAAAATTACATTTGCTTAAAGTTGGTAGCCCTTAAGTATGGAGCCAATCTCCTCCTTCCATTTGCAGGCAGCGAAAGCATATATCATCTAATTCACGATACATTCTATGGAGGACTTTAGGATGATAATATGCCATCAAGTGTGAAAAAAATGACTTTTGCTTAAAGTTGGTAGCCCTTAAGACCTTGTTACCAAGTTGTTAGATCATGTGCCACTCGACCCCAGTGAAGGAACATTGTGTTGTCTCAGTAATTTTATCCCCAAAATTCTTTATTGGGTGGCATTCCCCTTGACTCTGCATAAATCTGTACCAGTTATCCACACCTCTTCGCTTTGATCTAAAGAGAGCGGTCGTTAGTGGTGATGAGCTGCGCTGGACATGCAACAATATATTTTCATTAGTTGCATAATCTGTAGATATCCCCCCCAAGAATTGGTTGCAGCGATCCCCGCACCCAGCTTGAACTTCCTGCCAAGTAATACAGCTCCCTCCCTCTAAAAAGTGGCCCAACTCTCTAAAGCGATTTGTATTCCAGAACCTTAGATGTCTTCACTGAATATGTAAGCCAATGACTTTACATTCCCTGAGCTGCAAATATTTATGTCCTGCAGCCATAGGTTTTATGGAATATAATCATTGAAGTGTCATACGATACTCTTGTTGTTTCATATATCTAGTTTTTTTCAGGAGTTGAGCTGTCTTTATGGCTTCCTTCACTATCTTATACAAAAATGAGCTATCTAAGGATACCTCAAAATTGATTAGGCGAACCAATATATCTATGAGAGAAGCTTCATAATATGTACTTATCTTGGGCAAGGCCAGTCCCTCATGATTAGATTGCAATTGCAGCACAGAATATTTTACCCTGGGAACCTTTTTATTTCAGATGAACTATCGAAAAAGTGCTTCTAGTTCTTTAAAATATATCATATTCGTTCTCAATGGGACATTTGTGAAAAAAAAAAGAATACAGGTAAGATTGACATTTTTATAAGAGCTACTCGTCCAAAGAGTGTAAAATGTAGAAGTGCTCATCTATCTAATTCATCTCTGATTTTATTTTAGCATTGCCTCATAATTCAATTTATAAATCTCTGTGTAGGAATTAGTTATGTATGCCTCCAGGTATCAGATCAGGTTACTGGACAGAGCTTGCCATTGAAGCATTGAAAAATACCGGGGAGGATACTAAAAGAGGTGTGTAAATCAATATTTCTATTTTGTTGTGATTAATTTTATACCCTCCAAATGATTGAAACTGAGCAAAGTCTCTCAACATCTTTCTTATATTTTGTTTTTCTGGCCTGAGATATAAAATGACATCATCCGCAAACAGTTTTAGTTTGGACATCCCTTCTATTGGTGCTTCTTTATCCATAATTACCCTGATCCTGACTGCCAATAAAAACAGTTAATAGTATGGGTGACAAGAGACAACCCTGCCAGTTCCCCAATTTATATGTACAGTTCCTGCTAAGTTCGGGTTTACAAGAAAATGGGCCTGAGCTCCTTGATATACATTGCATAGCATATTAGTAATAAGACTAGGAAACCCAACCCTCTTAAGACCATATAAAAGGGTGTCCCAATTCATGAGGTTGAATGCTTTTTTTAGCATCTACCATCAATATAAGTGTAGGTATCTGAATGGTGTTAAAAATCAAGTGCATGAATTAAAAATCCTGTATTTGATGGCATTTGTCTTCCTGCCACAAAACCTGTCTGATCGTTGTGAATAACCTTCTGGGCAGCTGGAGTAATACGATTTGCCAAGATTTTCATTAAGACTTTATAATCAGAATTTAATAGACTGATTGGTCTATATGAGTTTACGTCACTGGGATTTTTTCCCTTTTTAAGAAAGCTGACCATTGTGGATTCCTTAAAAATTGATGGAATCTCTCTTCCTGTTTTCACAAAATTAATAAGCCCCACTAAGAAAGGTATTAACTCTTCTTGAAACGTTTTATAGAACTCTGTTGGAAGGCTGCAATTCTCACAGGCCTTTCCTGCGGACATTGAGACTACAACCTGCTGGATTTCTAGTGCTTTAATATTGACCACTAATCCCTATGCCTGATAATTGACAGCTGCAGTAAGTTGATGCCTAGAAAAAACTGATGTATTGCTTCCTTTGAAGCCGTATATGTAGTCAGGTACAACCTATTTTAATAGCCAAGGAACGTTTTTCCACCCTTTCCTTTTTGGAGCCAAGAACCCCCATGCCCGCTTCCTGCATTTCAGTAATTAAGGTAGCTACCTACTTCACCCTGGTTGACCAAGCCAAGAATTTCGTTGCCATCTGGCATTCTTCATGCACTCATTGGTGAAAACATCCATGATCTATTTATCTCCTTTATAACAAAGAATTCCCTTAATTCTAAAACAGGTAACTCCCTATTAAGTTCAAATGGTGGTCCTTTTACAATACCAGAAAGGTACGCCCTTATCAAAATGTTATTTAATCTCCATATTGACCTGTTGGATTACATCTTCCACATACCAGGTTTTGACTTCTGCAGTAAGCTGATATCGGAACAGACTGCAGGGATAATATTGACACACCCAGGTAATGCTTATCTAATATTAGCTCTTGAATACTCAAGATAAAACTCCAACTGATTCCATAAAAAACACAGTTTCTCCTAGCTTCAAATAAATCTATAAATCTTTTATAGAAAAATCATTGAACAACCACAGGCCTTCAAAGTCTTCTTTCATTTTAAGGGAATTACTAAAAGTACCAGATTTCAATGAAAGCACTTCACATGAGTCCATGTATCCACAACAGGATTTCAGTCCCACCATAGACACGCTGGTACTATCGAGATCAGAGAATGGAAACAAACTCCTGACCAGTCTAATTATGTCAGGCATAACCCCTCTCAGAGGTAAGCTTTAATCTGCAGCCATGTTCATTACTATTTCTTGAAACCTGTCGAAATGACTTCCATTCTGAAGTTGCATAAATGGCTAACACTTGAGTCTTGCTCTATTTATAAGACAGCCAAATTCACCTGCAAAGCCACACTCTTAAATTCTCCCAATAAACTCACAAAACCAAGGCTCTGAGAAGCAAATGAATGCTAAATCCTAGAACAAGTTTTTTAAGGAAATTCCCACACTCAAACATAACTTCTGAAAAAATAATGTAACAAGGTAGCATGACCTATAGTTAGAGCAACATAAAATGCAATAGATTTATAAGAGCAGATGAAAAACGTTATGCAAACTCAAAAGGGGTTGTTTTATTGCATACAGTATAATTCACACATTTGACAGTTAATATGCAGTGCAAAATGTAAGCAAAGTCAAGGGATTATAACAAATGATAACTACAATTAATGAGTTTTCTGTTATTATCCAGTAATATAATATATTAGACTAAAGTTCTAGTTATAATGTAGAGTGGAAAGAGTAATGATAAATCAGCCTTGTCTAGTTAAGTCATTAGGGAAAGCTAAAATCGTAGAACCATATGATTGTGGGTGATAATGAATACAATAAGCAAAGTCCTTCTTATGATATAGAGTGCCAAGAGTAACAATAACGCAGCTGATAACTGTTATATTCCAAGAAGAACTTATTCTAGGCTGCAGTCAATAAATAGTAATAAACGATAACTGTAAACTGATTCTACAGGCTCACAGTGGCAAGTGTAAATATATTTATAGTTTAAAGTAACAAATGGTAATATCTTTCAGTATGATTAAGTAGTGTGTAGTTTGAACAGCAATAATGTGGGCTTAGATTAAATCTAAAGAAGGAATAGTAATAGAGAGAAACCAAGTAAAAAAACAAGGCATCTTCATTCCTGGACAAGAAAGCCGTAACAGCTTAGTCATTGTCTAGAGCATGTGCACCAGAAGTGTGAATCTTTTTGACCAAACAAGTCCATTTATGGCAAACATATGTTAGCCGCAAAGTATAGTGAGTGGGAAGAGTTAAAAAATAAGAGAAATAAAACACTGGAAGACATCCACGTAGGTGACCTTTAAATAAGAATATGTCTGCACCCTTCATGGTAAGCTAAAGTCTGGTCGGTTTATACAGTGAGCAATTAATATTTTGAAAGATGTAATAATGAATTTCTATACCTGTAAAATTAGAGTGAGAAGATTATGTACAGTGTGTACTCAAGTGTGTGACAAGAAGTGAAGTAATTAATTATAAAGTAAACAAACAGTTGTGTATAGAAAGAAGGTTGTGAGTTGTTACCTTTAAAAGGGTAGGTAAGTGTGTCAGTCTGTATAGGCCACTCTAGTAGGCATCTGGTTAACAATATCCTAAATAGAAAAATTGTCTGGTTAGTCCGGTAACATTTGCAGTAAAATGAAAGTAACAAAAAAGACACTAAAGGAGGAAAGTAAAGCTCATTGGGACTCTAAGAAGTGTTTTCAAATGAAGATGTTGAAAGAGGGACACTAGAGTACATAAATAATGGCAAAAATTTAATGGAGTTAGTTAAAAAAAATGAGAGATAAACAGGATAAATGGGTGAAGAATCTGGAAAGGTATCAACAAATCTTTAAAAGTGGTAATTTACTTTAAAATCCATTCATAAAATATTAATGATTGTAATTAGACAAAGGAATACATTACTATATTGATTTCAGTTAATTACAATGCAATATAATTAGCTATGGTTCAAAGTTAGTATTCAGGATGGGTTGAAAAGGAGAAATTCCTTAAATTAAACTTAACACATTTACTTAATGGTTAGTATTAGGGACAGTATTAGAGTTTTGCTAAGACTAACTGAAAAAAACTAAAACATGAAGGACTTTTTTAATAGGTAAAGCTAATATGAGGGTTTAGAAAAGAATACATTGGAAATTAACAAGAATAAACTTGTTATGAAATGAGGTCAGAGTTAGGGTTACAAAAACGACAACACATAAAATGAATTAGCAATAAAAAGCATTAGGGAAGTTTAAGGGTTTTGTAAAGAATAATCATTAAATCAAAAAACATTTAATTTACAAAAAGGTTAAACTGACAATAAAAATGCTAATTTTTAAAATGAAAACTAATTAAGAAAATTAATAAATAAATAAATTATGTAGATGTATTGTCTAAAGTCTATATTCTAAGAGTAAACATCTAATACCAACATAAAGACTTAAAAAACATAATTTCTGCTGGACTTCCTTTTAAAACTAGCTATTTACACTTAGTCTGGGAAAGGAACTGTGAGTGACACAAATCAACTTTAAACCTGTACACATATGGCATTCAAACATTAAAGAAAAAAAGTGGCATTGTTACACTTGCCATCTTTGGCGTGGTTTCCCCTGACTTTTTGCCTCAATCTCCTGTATTTTTGATGCTGTGCTGGTTTTCATTTTTGTTGGCTTAGATGCTTTGGGCAGTTTGCCACTGCGGATCAGTGTCAAAATGCAAACGCTCCCTGTGTAAATTGGGAATACAATTGGCTGTACCTAATTGGCATTTTTGATCTACTGGTAAGTCCCTAGTAAAGTGCAATGAAGTGTGCCAGGGCCTGTAAATCAAATGCTACTATTGGGCCTGCAGCACTGATTGTGCCACCCACATGAGTAGCTCTGCAAAGGTATCTCAGGCCTGCCACTGCAGTTTCCGTGAGCAGTTGTTAACTGCCATGTTGACTTGCCAAGTGCTCCCACTTGCCAGGCCCCAACTTTCCCTGTTCTTACATGTAAGACACCCCTAAGGTAGGCCCAAGGTACCCCCAGTGGCAGAGAGCAGTGTTTGTGAAAGGTAGGACTTTTACTGGTGTGTGTGACATGTCGTTTTTCACTATTGAAAGGCTATTTTGCCCTGTAACATAAAATGGGACACGCTTGAATGAATGAATGAATTACACATTTGTTACGCGCACAGCTACCCGTAGGCATCCCGACGCCCTTTGCTCATTCATTCACAGAGTTAGGCAAACAGGTGAGTTTTAACTAAAAGTTTTGTAAAAGCTTACAAGTATAACTTTCCATTGGGACAAGAGGAAGAAATAAAGTTTAAGCTCTCTGAACTCAAAATGTATTAACGCATCTTTTAGTAAAGATGGTTTTTGCATTATGTGTTTGAAAATGCCACTTTCAGAAAGTAAATATTTAAAGGGAGGTTTGGCCATAGGACCGTAGCGAGGTTGTTTTTTTTTTAAGTAGAAACTGTGAAGATAACCTGGCTACCTACTCCTGGTACTGCTATTTAATTAAACAGACACACTACAAGAACCAACCTTGAATTACTCTTGGATCTGGTAATTTATTTAACCTTTTTCTTTTTCATTTTCAGAAAAATTGTGAGACATTTAAAACATACAGTGATGCACCAATGTTTTTACACACTAATGTTTAGAATATACCCTTTGATTTGCCTTTTCTTCAATGAAGGGGGGCAACAAATGCCAGTCTATTCTTTCAAAAAATGCCTTTCAGACAATGCCAATGCCTGGAAAGTAGGCATTTTCTCGTTTAACCATTCTTTGTGCCTATGCTTGTTTGTGTATTGACTATCTGGTTTTGGAGTGACAGGGGCTGGGGATGTACATTTACTGTAGATAGCCACTGGGAGGTGAGGTGTGCCTGGCCCTTCCTGGATGACTCGAAGGTGAGCTGAATAGGGCTTTGCTGCATATAGAGTAGTAGGAAGAGATTTCCTTGCACCTGAATAGGGCCTATCTCCATTGCACAATGTTGTCTCCACCCCCTGTGGTCATACTGCACCAGCGAAGACGGAAATGGTAAGAACTGCGCTCACAGAGCCTTGCTCAAAGTGAACAAAGACATTTTGGGGTATAAGTATTAGACCTAAAACCCCTCAGATTTAGACTACTTCTGGAATCAAGAGGAACCTTTGACAAGGAGAAGAGCTGGAGAAACTGGAGGAGTACTGCCCCTTTGCTGTGTGCTGTCTAGGGTTCGCCTGCAGTAGCTGATTTGGCCAAGGAAATGACAAGGACTTTGCTGTGTCCCCACTGTTTGAGGAAGATCTCCAAGGGCTTGAGTAGAGCTTGCCTCCTGTTCTGAAGTTTCAGGGACATAAAGACTTCACCCCCACCTCCCCTGAACTTCATTGCTGGGAGATCTGACCTGTCTAGAGGTGCCTGTGACTGTGTTGGGCCTTTGGGGTGTGTATCTGCCATTGGGAACTGGAAAATCAACCCAACTACAAGAAAATCGACGCAGCGATCTTCTTGCAGCTGTCTTCCCGACGGAGCACTGCTGTGTGAGAAGAATCTCCACGCATCGCCGTGGTACTGCCAAAACTACGCATCGAGGGATCACAGCTGAAGAAACTGATGCAGCACCGCTTGGTGCCACTGTATCGATCGCGACATCCTGGATTTCCACGCATCAAGCCTGTTCGGCAAGTTTACCCGACACATCTCCCACAGACAAGATTTGTCTATGAATTGACACATCACTTCCCCCTATATACCAAATTCCACACATCACTTCTCCTGCATGCAGCAGAACTGTCACATCGCCTCCCCATGATCTCAGGAACTGACACATCTCTTTGCTTTTCGATGCTTCTCATCTCTTTGATTCTTTGTCCATGTGAATTTTGTCGCAACTACAGGTACTTTGAGAGAAATTACGCATCCATAGTTTTCTATGGACCAAGTTGTTTGAAACATTTTTAAAGTTATATTCTTATTAAATGTATGCTGTATTTAAGTCACTTTGGTCTTGTTGAGTTTAGATAAAGATACTTTATTTTTCTAAACTGGTGTGGTGTCCATTTGTGGTGCTATCACTGTAATACTATGTGTTTTGAATAAAAAAACATTTACCCAATTCCTTTGGGATAAGTCTGTCTGCTCGTGCCAAGCTACCCAGGGAGTGAGCACAGGGTTATCTAAAGTGTACATTGCCCTAACCCTTACTAGACACAAGGGGCCCTATTTGGACAAAGGTACCTACCCCTGTCAACTAGAGACCCCGATTTCTAACAGGCATCATGAGAGGCAGCATGGGCATTAAACAGGGGGGCAGGAGCTTGACATTGAGTGGCATGTAAAAAGGACTTTATACTTGTGCAAAATGTCTCAGTACTAGTGCAGTCTACATGATTTTCACGTATTCCAATTCCTTTTGCACATGCCCATTATTGTGCTGCTTATACAGTACAACAATGTCGGAATATAAGTTTATGGGCTTTATTTCAGATACTTTTTTTTTACTGATTTTGGATTCTGAAGGACTAAATAGTTTTGCTGTTCTCTGTTTAATTTCCTGCAAACTAAATGTTGCAGTTCTTATAATGTACATAGTATAATTAAATAATGTATATATCTAAATCAACGTATATTAATAAACACATATAAACATATTATACCATAAAAATACATTCAATTAACTTAATCTGGGAAAAATCGAATACAGTTGCAGCATCTGTTTTTTTTAAACGTATTTTATATTCATCTTTCATGTCTGAAGGCACCTATCCTCTGCGTGTGAAAAGACCACATTGTTTTGCATGCACTGCAAGTAGGGTGATTTATGCTTTCGAACACCTTCTTTGACAAGTTATTTATGGTGAATAATGTGAGTCCTTTGCTTACATTTAATGCATTATGCAAGCAGGAACCACAAATCGATAGAACTACAGAATGTGAACAAGTCTCACTTAGAGAAGTATGTTTGTATGGATTCTGAAAATCCATTCTGGGCTTAATTAAGTATTCTGAAAAGAAAGCAAAACATATATTTATATATATATGTTTCATAAACCATTCTTCGCAAATGTCTTAATATTGTGCCAGCTAAGTTCTATATATATGTTTCGGATCTATTATCCAGAGAGTTAATGTCCTATTAAAGGGCATACTATATTTAGTAGCAGACACTACAAATCTCCAGAAAAAAAACCCTTAATGGCATACTGTAATAGTAGGGCTGCCTCTTCAATATGATTTCTCTACTTATTCTTGTGCATTTAATTAGTTTTACAATTTCCTTTCGTTTTCCTACTTGCTTTGTTACATTTTCATGAATGGATTCGAAACACAATTTCCCTTGTCCTGTCCTAATTGATCAGACCGACATTGTCTATTCTGGGGCTGTGAGGCAGTGTACTACGCTTCGACGGTTAAGTTTTACTAAAGCACTTCGGCAGAATCTGCATTGTGCACCTGCAGGCTGCAACTCTACGAGTAAGTATCTCTCCTTAATGAAAACCTAGAAAAATATACGTTTCCTCATTTGCAACATTCCAAAAGTCTCCAAATCCCAAGTGGCCAAGGTTGCAGGCCGCATGCCAGTATGCCACTTGGTGCAGTAGCATATAAAAACGACTTTTAACAGAATTACAGTGACGATGGCGAGAACTCTATTTACGTGCATGCTTTGACGTAGAAATGGTATTGCGCCAACACGAGTGACCCTTTTTGAGACCCAACTGCGTGTCCTTGCCGTGAAGACTTGCTGGCCTCTTATATGATAGCCTATGAAGAAGCGTGGGTGACCATTGCAACTCTAACTTGACAAAAACAAAAAATGAAACAGCTGACGGTGCTTTCCCTGTCTGCCTTCATGCCCTCTGCAAGAAAGCCCCTTTACAGGCCCATAGTTTCTGCTGGGCCTGAGATCACCAAAGGACGAGCTCAGAAAGCCTTCTGGGCGAACCACTGCATATTTTGTGGCTTCCTCGAGGTGATCTTCACCCTAGGACCATAGCGAGAACACCCAGGGCAGCAGTGATCCCTCGCTCCGTATTTTCCCACATGAACCCATTGGAGGACTCAGGCTGGAACACATAATAAGCTCACTAGCCTATAGGCATCGGGGCCATTCAAATACAACAATCATATATGTAGCACTCGGAATATGTTAGTAAATAAAGGGATTAGAGACGATAGAGCAACATTTTCTGAAAGGAAACATGCTGAGAGCTTTCCTAAAGCTGATTTTTGCGTACTTTCCCTTGACATCTGGTGAATTACGGATCTATGACAGAATTTCGACAGACAGAATTTCGACCTACACAAATATCGGCGTAATTATATCGATAGCAAAAATATCGACGCCCTATGTACAACATGGTAAGTACCAAAATATCGAAAAATTAATATCGATGTTAAAAATATCGTTGTTAAATATATCGATTTTTTTGAAATTTAAAATAACATAAAAAAAACTGTAAATAATACTTATTAATTACTCAAACATATTTAAATATATGTAATAATTGTTAAAAAAAATAATAATACATATTTAATAAAAAAAAATGATAAATCATATATAATATATAATTACTTAACAATAATTACTATTCCCACTCCAGTGGGTGCAACAGTAGGGAAAACTGACCCTGAACACTAAAAATACCCCTTTACCCAAAAACCTAAAACTGACCCTGAACCCTAAAAATACCCCTTTACCCATAAACTGAAAACTGACCCTGAACCCTAAAAATACCCCTTTACCAAAGAACTGAAAACTGACCCTGAACCCTAAAAATACCCCTTTACCAAAGAACTGAAAACTGACCCTGAACCCAAAAAATACCCCTTTACCCAAAAACTGAAAACTGACCCTGAACCCTAAAAATACCCCTTTACCCAAAAACAGAAAACTGACCCTGAACCCTAAAAATACCCCTTTACCCAAAAACAGAAAACTGACCCTGAACCCTAAAAATACCCCTTTACCCAAAAACTGAAAACTGACCCTGAACCCTAAAAATACCCCTTTACCAAAGAACTGAAAACTGACCCTGAACCCTAAAAATACCCCTTTACCCAAAAACTGAAAACTGACCCTGAACCCTAAAAATACCCCTTTACCCAAAAACTGAAAACTGACCCTGAACCCTAAAAATACCCCTTTACCCAAAAACTGAAAACTGACCCTGAACACTAAAAATACCCCTTTACCCAAAAACTGAAAACTGACCCTGAACCCTAAAAATACCCCTTTACCCAAAAACTGAAAACTGACCCTGAACCCTAAAAATACCCCTTTACCCAAAAACTGAAAACTGACCCTGAACCCTAAAAATACCCCTTTACCAAAGAACTGAAAACTGACCCTGAACCCTAAAAATACCCCTTTACCCAAAAACTGAAAACTGACCCTGAACCCTAAAAATACCCCTTTACCCAAAAACTGAAAACTGACCCTGAACCCTAAAAATACCCCTTTACCCAAAAACTGAAAACTGACCCTGAACCCTAAAAATACCCCTTTACCCAAAATTAATTAATATTACAAATAAATTACTTCCCACCCTATTCCCCTATAAACCCACAACCCGCTCCAGTAGTAAAACATATAATTTAGTTAAAAATATACATAAATTATCAATTAATTAATCAATTAATCAATTAAAATAAATCATTGCCAATTAATATTTAATTGCAAAATAAATTAATCATTGAAAAATAATTATTTAATTACAAATAAATTACTTCCCACCCTATTCCCCTATAAACCCACAACCCGCTGTGGTAGTAAAACATATAATTTAGTTAAAAATATACATAAATTATCAATTAATTAATCAATTAGTCAATTAAAATAAATCATTGCCAATTAATATTTAATTGCAAAATAAATTAATCATTGAAAAATAATTATTTAATTACAAATAAATTACTTCCCACCCTATTCCCCTATAAACCCACAACCCGCTGTGGTAGTAAAACATATTATTTACTTTTATATATTTTTAAATTATAAAAACATATTAAACACATATTATAACAATTAATTTAAATACTTAACTAATATTTCTAAGACATATTAGTAAATCGAAATTACTTACATCGATATATATGCTATCGATATTAGTGATTTCGATATTACTTACCTTAGGGTCGATATTCTGGCCATCGATATTCTGGACATCGATATTCTGTCCCATCGATATTAGCAACTCGATATAAGTGTAGGTCGAAATTAAAAACTCGATATTTTGACTGTTTACCGTGAATTACATGTCTTGAAACATGATTCCGCACACATTCAGCCTGTATTCGAGTGTTGTTTGATTCTGGGACATGTACCAACTCGAGATTGCAGGATTAAAGATTGCGGGGCTTGTTGCCTGTAACAAAGATCTCACTCTTAGTTGCCTTAATTTTAAAACTACTGTTCATCCAGGGGGCCAATTTATTGAAAACATGTTTTAGAGCTCAGTCAGGTCGCATGTCTTTTACATGCTCAAAAATAAGCATGTCGTCTGTGTTTTAATGAAACTGTATACCTCTTACAATTGTTATTATAAACAATTGTTTTTATAGCTTAAAATATTTATTGAACATATAGAACAAGTGCAATTAACAATGAAAGATAACTGAGTTATAATCTAAAGAAATATGCAGGACCAATGAATACAAAATATAATGCAATAATTCAACACAATAAAGTAAAGCATATCAAAGAGAAATACAAAGAAAAACAATTTGCAGTGTATAGCATACAGCATTTTGTATATTTTAATATTTCTGAGTACGGGGGGAAGATAAATGTGTTAGAGGGTAAGAGGCAAAGGATAAGTGATACTGGCAAACACACGAAGAGAAAGAGGCATGTTGATATGTGATAAAGTGAAAAATAAATATATAATAATGTGTGAAAGAAGAACAGAATAAGATTTCGTGGAGGTTTAGAAACCACAACAGTTCTAATATTTGTTGTGTTATGGGTAGATACGTAGGATGTCAAATGAAACCATAGCTGGGCTCTGTCCAGCCTGTGATTATGACAAAGTAAGATCCACCAGGTAAAAAAATACATTTTATTTGAGTTCTTCCAATTAGAGGTAATAACCTGAAAGGCCACCAAAAGTATTCAAGGTTTTTTTACAAGAATAAATGCTGATTCTACATCCTTCCCTCATCCTCTCCTGTGGCCTCCTTTTCTACATTAGAACCCACTCCTTCTAACATTCTTGCAATTTCTTCCTTGTTATGCTTGTGAACAGCAGTATCGTGAACTATGTATTCATATTCCTCTGTTTGTGACTGAAGTAGAAAGAAAAATCTGTCACTTGTAAAGGAAATTGATACTGTGTCCGCTGGCAGTGAAAGTGAAGGTAACTTTCTCAGTTTTCACTTAAGAAATATTTGCTTTCTCATCTGTGTGAGACCTTTAGAAAGGAAGCACTTATGAAATGATGGCAGTCTGGATCTGTGTGTTTGGCGTATTTATATGCTTTTGTTTACCTTGCCAAGTTCAGAGTTGTTTGGCACTCAAATAGGACGTGCAATTGGGACTCGGTCCTAGGGTGGGAATGGTAAGGGTACATTTTGTTCCGTTCTTATTTTACTAATCAGACGTTGTACATACAGGGTATACACCCTTTGTTATTTCTTGTGCTTCTTTGAAGATAGCTATTGTTCGAAAACTTCTGAAAGATATTAAAAAACACGAAAAACATATTTTACATGGGCAGTGATGCCAATCGACTTGTGGACTCCTTTCTAAGTCAACTTTCCCCTACTTCGGTTTCTAGTTTGAAAAAAAATTGAAACCCATACATACACAGCAAATGCAATTTACACATATAAGTTTCCCTAGAACAACATTCAAAAAGATAAAATAGAAGTATGATTCATTCTTAAAAACTAACCCTGGGTGTATGAATACTCTACGCTCTGGTAGTTTGCACAATTACGCGCTACTCGAATTGCACGTAGCACTGTGCAAAAACGCATAGCGTAGCAGGCATTGTTTTCTTGCTCGCAGTCCTCAAGGTCAAGTTGGAGACCGCGAGCAAGCAAAATGACACGCCGGCAAGACTTTTTCCTTGTTCGTGATCAGCAACATCAAGTTGCCGATCGTGATCGTGGAAAATAAACCTTCCGGCGAGATTCTCAACGCGGGGAGGTCAGGTTTCTCATTGCGAGTGGTCGGGTATGCTAGCGACAGCTCGCGATGAGAAACTACCAGTCCGCGTTGATAAAACTGCAGCTCAAGTACAAATCTACTCGAGGGGCAGAAATCGACCGCTTGCACTGTGCAAGCTGCCATTTGCAATGATTGCACAGTGCGGACAAGCATCCGGCCCTGTGTAATCAGTGCGAACAGCATGTTTCCTACTGCACTACGCAGTTCGCGTAGCTAAGCGTAGCTTGAATATTGCAAAATGCACTTCGCATAGCTGCGTGTATCGTGCCTACGTGAACTACGCCCAGGTTTATTAACAACAAAGACTATAATAATTCATTAGTGAAAATTCTTATGCATTTCATCAGGAAAGGTGCAAATTAATCTAGACAGCTGGTATCTTTTTCCTAATTCTTATAACGCCTGCAAAAAAGCTAGCAACTCCAAAACAAACCATATGTGAGGAAAGCATCTGCAGTGGAATAATGCTGGCATTGCTTCGACAAATTGACATGAACTTAAAAGCGGAAGAATATGTTTTTTACGCAAAGAGACATGGAAATCACAGAAAAGAGAAAAGTGCAAAGTGTCCTGGTCGGTAAAGTTATCACATGGACCTGGCCTTCACTCCCCAGGCTTCAAAAAGCCTTTTGGAAGGGCTAGCAACCAGTGAATAAGATTCAATCTAAATCTGGTTGGCAGAAAACGATGCTAGACATTATTGGCAAGAGACATGTAGGGGTGCACCTGTGGGCATGAGCTAAATGTGATGTATTGTCTCACCATGGGCTTGACAATTTCCACTCCCTCCCTGTCCCCCTGCCGCCTGGCCAGAAACTGAGAACACAGAGTCATCCCCTGTAGAGTTGCTTTGCCTTTTTATACAATACAGTCCAGTGCAAAACACGGTATATGCTGGAAAGATTATCCCCAAAAGCATTTTGCAACTGTTTGCATCACTTTAGTGATGCCGACCTGGCGCAATATTTTAGTAAATTTGCTCCATAGTGTTTTATTGCTCACTGGATGTGCCTTGAGTTTGGTCAGATTGGGCATGTTCAAAATAACTAATTATTGATCATTATGCAGCTCTCTAAAGGGAAATAGTGTAGTTCAAACTGGCACAGGCAGCTATGGCATGATTTAATACATTGGTATCAATTGCCATTGCTCAAACATATGAGACATAACAATAAATACACAATTAGAGGGGCAGCAAATTGAACATTAAAATGGTCATAAAAATAAAAATAAAAAGAGAGATAGATTCTAAAGCATTGCTCTGCTGGTCGAAATGACAACAGAGATAAAAGGTCGCATCATTCAGGTTACAACCTGCGAAAAATCGTCCAATGCTTTCAGTACAATTTGCAGTTGTGACCTGTAGCATCTTTTTCAAGCAGCCATGGCAAACATGAAGATCACACACGACTTAGGGTTCACATCTCAAGAGTAGGTAAATTGTGCAAGGTGCTGATTCTAGATGACTCACAGAGGTTTGAATGAGGGCATGACAATGCTTTTTGCAGATGCTATGCACAAGTGAGTGTGCGTCATCATGACACTACTGGAGGCCATGTCATTCAGAAGGCACATACATGTATGAGGATGTATGCATGCACATGCATTCCCACATAAGTGCGCACCCAAGAAAGGACTTAATATAAGAATTCCAGCCATCACATTTTTGTATACTTCAGAGTGACCTTTTAAATAGTAAGGGTATGCTCAGACGAGGATCATGTACACACTGCACAACTTGGACTAAGCTATATGGCCGGGATGCCTGTCACCCCCTCCCAACACAATCCCCAAGGATGGGAAGACGGACGCAGTTTCTGAACTTTGGAAGGCGGGAGGGAGTTACCCTCCCGGCTGTATTTATTAAAATATGAAACAAAATTAAAACATTAAAATAATAGTTTCATATCATGTACAATTTTCATTTATTACATTATGATGAAGACACGCTGATTGGCTAACCTTAACAAATCTCTAGTACAAAGGTTTTCCTATCCGAGTCTAACATCCTGCCAATGCATACTTTTCTAAATTAAAATTGTACATCCTAGCATTATGGGCCAACGGCAAGGTCGCAACCGGTGTCAGATCTCAACTACCAGAACTCCCCCCACACGGTGTGAGGGCGGGCGCACAGAGGACTGTACCTCTGTGCCAACTCCAATTTCCCTTGTCTTCGCGGGGGCCCTCTATTTAACTCGACGCCATCTTAATGGTCGTCCGAGGACTCGTGTAAGGTGTCTAGAAGGTAGCGTGGACCCCCCTCCCACCCCACACTGCTTCTCATATCCGCCGTCGCGGATATCCTGGTCCCGGGAAATTCATAGGAGGGGCATCGAGCCACCTCCTCCCCTAGAAGGGGCCTATGACCACCTTCCCTTAGGCGACCCCATACTTAGTGGGTGCCGCCTCCCCGTTTGAGGGGCCAATGGCCGCCTCCCCCCGGGCGCTCCCATCCATAATGGGTGGCGCCCCCCCCTCTAGGGATCTTGAAATTACTGCTCACCCATCATGACCTTACCGCCCGACCAAAATAAATACGACGTTTGTTTACCTACTAAGAAAGAAAAATTAACCTCTAAATCCTTTATTACTTATACATTCGACACTTCCTTCAACTAGACTGTTATCTCCGCTCTATCAAGGAAGGAAAATTGTTATGAACAAATCACTTTATTGCAGTACCAACATCGGCATTTTTATTAACGACTTAAACCAGGAGAGAAAAGATGTTTATCAAAGCAAAACATTTTATTACAGTACTAACTTTGCCATAAGGGGCTGGTGGGTGGGTTCAAAATTGCTCCTTGTTCCGTCGAGGGCTCACGTGCAACGAGGGGTGCAGCTTCCTAGCACAGGAACAAGAGGATGCTTCTTCGGATTGCTGCTCCTTTTATTCCTCTTCAGGAGGGCATGTACCCTCCTCCGGTACGCCTACGGGGCGTGGCCAACAGTGTAGGTGTCTAGGACAACCCCTCTTGGGCGGGAAAAGGCGCGCCCCGGCTACGCCGCTTCGGGCATACCAGCCGTTACACGCCCCCCGCACAAAATGGTTTCCCTGGAGGATCCGGGCCCCCGACCATACGTTCGGGGGGACCGAGTGGTCACCCCTTTCCATATGGCCGGGATGCCTGTCACCCCCTTCCAACACAATCCCCAAGGATGGGAAGACGGACGCAGTTTCTGAACTTTGGAAGGCGGGAGGGAGTTACCCTCCCGGCCGTATTTATTAAAATATGAACCAAAATTAAAACATTAAAATAATAGTTTCATATCATGTACAATTTTCATTTATTACATTATGATGAAGACACGTTGATTGGCTAACCTTAACAAATCTCTAGTACAAAGGTTTTCCTAGCCGAGTCTAACATCCTGCCAATGCATACTTTTCTAAATTAAAATTGTACATCCTAGCATTACGGGCCAACGGCAAGGTCGCAACCGGTGTCAGATCCCAACTACCAGAACTCCCCCCTCACGGTGTGAGGGCGGGCGCACAGAGGACTGTACCTCTGTGCCAACTCCAATTTCCCTTGTCTTCGCGGGGGCCCTCTATTTAACTCAACGCCATCTTAATGGTCGTCCGAGGACTCGTGTGAGGTGTCTAGAAGGTAGCGTGGACCCCCCTCCCACCCCACACTGCTTCTCATATCCGCCGTCGCGGATATCCTGGCCCCGGGAAATTCGTAGGAGGGGCATCGAGCCACCTCCTCCCCTAGAAGGGGCCTATGACCACCTTCCCTTAGGCGACCCCATACTTAGTGGGTGCCGCCTCCCCGTTTGAGGGGCCAATGGCCGCCTCCCCCCGGGCGCTCCCATCCATAATGGGTGGCGCCCCCCCTCTAGGGATCTTGAAATTACTGCTCACCGATCATGACCTTACCGCCACAGGCCGGATAGTTGACCGGCTATCCGGCCCCCCCACAAACTCCTACTAAAGGTCATACTTTTACAAACCCCCTAACCACGCTATGAAATCTCCTATGAGTAAGACATTCCCCTCCCGGGATAAATGGACCCCATCCTCGATATACATGTGATCCCCCCGAATACAGTGCAACTGCGCCGAGGGAAACAACCTACTAAGTTTGTTATTGACCTTTTTTACTGAATTGTTCAGCGCTGACACAGAGAGGCCCCCCGCCACACCTTCCTGGGAATCATGTGTGACCTTGCTATCGTGCACCCCGGGATCCTTCTCGCCAGCCAGCTGACAGTAGATAGAACACCCTCGAGTAGTACTCGCCGACCAAGTGTCACTAAGTCATTGCCTCCCAGGTGTACTATGATTACGGACGGCGGTGACCTTGTCCGCCCTAACAGTCCCTCAATAAAACATTGAAACTGGTCAATACAGAGCCCGCCCCTTCCGTGGAAGGTCACCCTGTACCCGTATTCCCCAGCCGCGTGAATCACGTCACCTGCTTTGAATACATCCCCGGCCCGCCTCACGTATGAGTGGCCCACGACCCACACCACTTTTTCCTCAGCCGGTGATCTCTGGCCGCTGGTCCCCAGGTGCCGGGTCGACGGCACAGTCCGCCCCGCATCGCATGCTCGCGAAACTGTAAACCAAACAGAAGACAAGAGGCGTGAGTGCATGACAGTGGCTTCATAACATGTGCAACCGCACATACCTCTTATAACAGTTCGAGGACCATCGCCCCAGTTGTTTTACCTTCTCAACACTCTGACCCCTGGCTGTAGCTTCTGTAGCAGCCCCTATCCTAAAGGAATGGGTCCCGAAATCGGCTGGGTCCAAGCCCGCCGCTGCGATTGCCATTGTTAGCACCCGCTGGAACTGAAACTTTGTCAGTGGGTTGGCGTCGATGTGTCTCAGCAAGCTTCCCCCCCATGCATCCGCCCTTCGCGCCAAATATTCCTCAACGCACTTTACCGGGCACATGGGGGACCCTCGCATGCGCTGGACAACATTACTGTCTCCCATAGCACCCTGATCGGTCTTGGACCTGGCTATCGTGATCACCATCGTATCACCCTTGATCAGAATGTGATCCCGACACAACCCTCCCTCTACATCTTTCTTATTTCTTGCTACCAGCTCGCTCACCCGCATGGCCCCATGGAACGCTAATGCGAAAGCGGCCTGGAACAGCACTGCTTCAAACTGGGAGGAACATGTCGTGGGGAGTATCAACATCAGCACGGACAACCTTTCTAACCCAATCGGGCGCCTCTCGTCTACTTTCCGACCCTCAAGGCGTTGCCAACCCGAAGGGCCTTCTTTACCATAAAGGAAGATGTGGGGTCCTTGATGCCATGAGCTTGCGCCATGAATGAAATGGCGGCTCAGTGCCTATTGGCTGTTGCCGCTGATCGGCCTGCCCTGTGCAGTGCTACCAGAAAATTCAAGACACACTCCTCCTGACCCCACTTGACCTCCCCTGCCGGACCCAAAAATGCACAATAGGAACGAAACGCTCCTTCGTATGCCTTCCATGTCCTGGGGGCTAAGCTTGCTGCCACAAGGTCTTGTAATCCGAGGCACCGAGTAGCCAGAGTGCTTCGGGAAATGGTGCCGCCGCTAGGTCCGCGGAAGGTAGATAACCCCTGAAAGCCTGCATGTGTGAACGAGAGAGTGCATCAGCCGCCTGGTTCAGTACACCTGGCACATGCTTCGCCCTGAATTGTACGTTCAATCTCATGCAAAAGAGTACAATTTCCTTCAGTAATCTCAGTATCCACTTGCAGCGTGCTGCCTGACTATTTATACATTCAACAACAGTCATATTGTCGGACCAGAACACCACAGAGCGATCTCTAAATTCATCTGGCCATGCCATCAGAGCTGTATCAAAAAGGGGGAAAGCACGGGGTTAGGACAATTGTTAACGGGGTCCAATGTATATGTCCTAGACAGACTAACCAACAAAAATTAATACAGAGTTCCCCGGGCAAAGTCAACTAAATGACTGGCATTAGCCTCTCTCTCATCGAATCAGGCAGAAAGGGTGAGTGTTGTGAACCCTTCTCGGAATTTGTAGGGATACCTCACACAGGTCACCGGTTGGACTACATTTGTAATCCCACCCGGTGATCGTCCAGCGTCATCATCGGTATCCTGCCCCTGCGACAGACTGGCGGTGCAATGCCTGTCGGGCAACAACAGATGTTGCACTTTGGCGGGGATCTTCTATTCCTTCGCCAAAGGGTGTGTGGGTGTAAGGGGCCTAAAGAAAGGGGGGTTTGTGGTTGTGCAAAAGTGAGCGTGGGTGAGATTAAAAAAAGTCAGTAGAGTCCAAAAGATAGATTTTTAATGGCATGGCTCACTGCTTTATTAACATAATAAGGGGTATAGAGGCGAAACAATCAAGGTAGTCGAGCCTCATTCAACCCTTAGTGAATAAATGGTCAACATGTTTCTCGCCACGGAGGCAATTCGTCAGGACCAAAAAATGTAAATAGTGCTCATATAATTGCAAGGGATCCCTCGGTGATCAGAGGGATCCAGTATACGACCTGGTGTGTGTCGTATGGCAATCCTTCGTCAGGACCCTTCCCAGAACTGAATGGGAGAGAGGAGAAGAAGGGTGTCATCAGAAAATTCTTTGTATATCTCTGTATCCCTCGGTAGAACTTACATGCATCATCGACATGCTAGTATAGTGTAGCGAGGTGTCGATGGGTCTCTGGAGGCCCCATCGTGAAGAGATATGAGAGTGAGAGAGAGGGAGAAAGCCATTGTGAAGAACGTGGAAAACTCGCGTTCTGTGACTGTTAGGAGTATACAGTGGGTGGGCATGCCTGTGGTCTGCCCTAGGAAATGGCATGCATAATAGTATCAGACAAATTTAGCTGAAACTCTTCATGCGATAAAAATCTTGTGGTATCAAAGGCTGTCACTAAGCCAATAGCATACGTGGTTGCAAGTAGTATTTAAGACAACATTTGTGGAGAGAAAAACAATATTTAAACATTTCCTTGAAAAATTCAAAGATGAACACTAAATGGCGTCAGTGTGTTGCAGGAGACTAAACCTTAACGTGAACCACATAACATGCCAGGATACTATAGCGTTAATGAACCTAGTTATGACCTTACCCGTATTCTTTACTAGGGAAGCTCCCACGCGCTGACCTGGTGGGGCCAGAACTTGGTGTGGAACACCTGAAAGGAGTAAGTATTACCGCCAGGTTAGGGGTTGGGCGGTCAGCGCGTCTTACCATTTTCCGCTTAGAGCTCGGTCCCTGCCGCGGCGATCAGAAGGAAACGCACGCGGAGGTGTAGCACGGAGCATTGCGCCTTACCTGACAGTTCTTGGCAGAGGGCGTCTAGGCACCTACCCCTCCCACTTCGGACGATACCGCAGGACAGCCGGTGGAGATGCAACGTCCCGGAGACTCTGTTTAAGACCGAGGAGTGCGGCCATTAGAGTGGGCGTGTCCAGGGCGTGTTGCCAGGCAACGGGATGCCGTGAGTGAACATCGAAGATTCCCTCGCTGTGTGGCGAGGAGGGAAGGAATGGTGGGTGCCATCTTGAAAGGGGGTAGTAATATAGACATGCTGTTGATAATCTTGGGGAGATCGTAGTGGGCACATCTACGGATCCCTCTGTGCTGATGGCAGAGACAGGGGTAATTCTACTTCCTGGTTCTAAACGGTTTCTGGCATAGTTAGGACAAAGTGGTTCCAGCATTCAGCTATCTGGTGAGCATTGTCCAGGGCACCGCATCGTTAAGACCATTTTCATCGGTATGCAGACGATGCACCCATCTCTGCTCCAGTCTAAACAGGGTTTGTTGGTTCATTCCCGGTTGGCATTCTAGGACAGTCCACTGTATGTCTTCAGTGGTGTGTTTGTGTTCCTTACAGTGGTCATAGAGCCTGGTGTGTGTTTTGGTACATCGGATATTACTATTGTGCTCCATTATGCGTTGTTTGACAGGACGCATCGTCATCCCGATATACAGCATTTTGCAGGGGCACGCCATGCCATCAGAGCCACAAGAATGGGGAACAACTCGAGAAACCCAATGTTACCTGTGAGACCGCTGGTGTGCTACCACGTCGGCCATGTTTGCGCCGACCATTGATTACCAAAGATGGCGCCAAATCCCACGCTCCCCGCCGAGTCGGTCCACAAACCCAGCTCGTCCGAGGACACTGGTGGTTTGTTCCACACCACTCGACCGTTGAAATCCGCCAGAAATGCCAACCATATGCGCATGTCCTGGCGAACTTCTGCAGACAGTCTCGTGCGATGGTGTCCTTCCTTGAGACCGACCATGGCTTGTGCAATAGAGCGGAAAAAGGGGCGGGCCATTGGTATCACTCGGAGGGCAAAGTTAAGCTGGCCCACTGCTTGTTGTAGCTGATGGAGCGTGACTTTTTCTATGCTGATGCACAATTCCAAGGAAGCCCTGAACTTCGCTACCTTCCCCACCGTCAAACGGAAACATCCCTCCACAGAATCGAGCTCAATGCCTAGAAACTCGAGTGAAGTCGATGGTCCAACCGTCTTACCTGGTGCCAATGGCACCCCGAATCGCTCCATGAGAGTGCAAAATTCTCGTAACGCCTGCGCACACTGAGTGTCACCGGCTGCCCCCAAGAACAAGAAATCGTCTAGGTAATGCATAACCTGGGTATGGCCAGTGGCCTTGGTGAACGTCCATTGCAGAAAAGAACTGAACTTCTCAAAATAAGCACAAGAAATGGAGCAACCCATTGGCATACATCTATCCATGTAGTAACGCCCTTGAAAAACAAAGCCTAACAGACGCTGATCCTGTGGGTGTACCGGGAGCAACCGGAACGCTGACTCGATATCTGCCTTTGCCATCAGCGCTCCGGGCCCCAGGCGATTCAACATGGTGACGGCATCGTCGAAGGATGCGTACCGCACCGAACAAACTCCTGGGTCAATTGCATCATTCACTGAAAGACCCCTCGGAGCTGACAAGTTATGGATCGGCCTAAATTCTCCCGGGTCTTTCTTGGGGACTACTCCCAATGGGGAACAGATAAAATTAGGTACTGGGGGGTGCCTGAATGGGCCAGCAACTCGTCCCAGGGCAACCTCCTTTGCAATCTTCTTTTCTACCACCACAGGATTATCCAGATCCGACAGTTGGTTCCTACACAGGACTCCCCACGAAAATCCCCCGCCGGGATGTGGAAACCATACAAGAAGCCGTTCCTCAACACCCCGGCGGAGACATGATCAGGGTATTCATTTAGCCAGGGGATCATTGCCATGATATCAATGGGGGAAGGTGGAGGTACGCCATGGTCCCTATCAGACCTGCTTGGCCCCCCCTCTACCCCCTGTATCACCATTCTTGGCTCTGCACGAACTCTCGGGGTGCGAAGAATTTCCGCAACCTGCACACTCATGCCTGAACTTACATGTCCCCTGAGGTCTCGTGCACTTGCCCCTGTTAAAATTCCAACAGACCCCTTTCCTACCCCCATTCCCTGGTTGGTGGTCGCCATTGGGGCTCGCTCGAAAGGGCGCCGCTGGCTGACGGCGGGAAGGCCTGGACCCATTCCCGCCAAGCGACGACGACTTCGTCGCGCCCGGCAGGAGCTGTTTCTGCCAAGATATCGAGTCGAGACAATCCCATGTCAGAGATGAATCGAACTCCTTGGCCTTACGAAACTTCATATCATAACCTATCCATTCATCACCTTCATATCTCTCATAAACGGGGCGTGGCCAACGGTGTAGGTGTCTAGGACAACCCCTCTTGGGCGGGAAAAGGCGCGCCCCGGCTACGCCGCTTCGGGCATACCAGCCGTGACACGCCCCCGCACAAAATGGTTTCCCGGGAGGATCCGGGCCCCCGACCATACGTTCGGGGGGACCGAGTGGTCGCCCCTTTCCATACTCGCCTGACGAGCCTAAACAAGGATGATACCAGTTCTTGATTGCTTGTTTTATTACCAGTGCGGAAATATTAATTCAACCATTCCATCCGTCTCATTTTTGTACATTTCATGGAATTACTTTAGCTGTACTTTATTTACTTTTTTATTTACTACTCCAGAATTACGGACATCACTTTGCAATACAAAAAAAAATACCTGCAAAAAAGTGCTTGTTTGAAAACAGAGTCGTCCTGAATCAAGCCCCCAAAATAAGGACTGCGAGGAGTGAGAGGAGCAATGGATGATTGGGTGAGGGAGTGAGGCGGGAAGCAATGAGGATTGGAATTAAGAAGCAGGTGAGCTTTTAGCTGAGGCTTTTAGCTTTTAGCTGAGGCTAATTGCATGGCAATTTGTAGTCATGCTATTACGCTACAATGTATTCATGCACTTTCAATGCTACAATGTATTCATGCAATTTCAATTCTTCAATGTTCATTGCATTTTCACTGTACAACTGCAATACTGTGTTAAACACTCATCACATTTGGAGGCATTATGAATCACAGTATAATATCACATTGGATGTACTGCAATATGGTGGCCACTGTTACTTTGTTTTGAATTTTGCATTTTACATAGTTCTATTTCTATGCCCAAGTACATGTATGCATGCACATATACCATGATATTTGACAAAAACATTATGCATGATCAAGCCAAGATGGCCAAAACGTGTTGCATTTTCTGCTGGCTGTTCTTCATTAAATATCTTTTGGATCTCAGTCCTGAGTGCATGTGTATCTGTTTCTTTGTCAAATTTGTATTACATAGTAGCGCCAGTAAGTAGTTATATTTAGGACCTAGTTTCAATAAGAAAAGCATTGCTTGACTTTCTTATAATGTTTGTGACGTTTGACGAATCTTTAAGACATTTTCCCCAAAAAGTTCCCCACTTTTTCGAGAGTGCATGGAACGTTTTGGGGTGATCCATCAAGCTGTGGGCAAGAAAAAGGGGGTGGTAAAAAAGAAGTGCATTTCCCACGTTGATTCCATTAAGATTTTAGTCATGATAGCAAGAGAGGAATTAACAATTGGGGAGACTTATGTCATGAGGGGCTCTTTAAGGCTCAGGAAATTTTATTTCAAGGGGTGAATGCCAGACCATTGTAAATATTTGTATACATCAGGCTTAAGCATGATGTCAAAGCCAACACACCTGCTTTTCCCTGGAACCCCCTGACCTGTACGTTTTTCATGCCTTGCTACAGGTGACTGAACCAGCACACGTATTGTCCAGACTATACCATGTCGCTGGAGTTGAACGTCCTGACATGTGGGATGGCTCAAGGGTAAGATTTGATCAAGACCTGGGCACCCAATTTACCAATAGGCAACAGCGATACTCCTGTAAACAAAAGGGTAAGATAACTGCCAGAAGCTGGCTATGCATCATACATTTTAAATGTATTTACTAAGTCCATTAAACACCACTGAGGCTAATACCGATATAAACCCAGACCAAACAACAGATGTGACAGGTGCAGGCAGGAAGGGGTGGGCTTCTTACATCTAGCATGGCAATGAGCCTCTATCTACACCTACTTGGTGAAGATGACAGCCTCCCTCTTCAAAATGGTGGGCACCCTTGTCCTTCTGTCCCTGATTACATAACATAACATAACATAACAGAAAATTCATATAGTTGGGGCTACTCCTAGTAAAACGTGTTTGGCATGTATGTGTGGCAGAGGACACGCTGCTAAGTTTTAAGAATGGTTGAATTAATTTATATACTGTAAGGACCAACTTACACATACGCAGAGCTACTACCCATGCCTTCTCATCCCCGGAAGATATCAGGGTATCTTTATTGTCCTATTTGCAAGCATACCCTGATTGACAACCTACATGAGGAGTCTCACACTTTCCGCTGTTCACACCCACACTACATAATCGCAACAATAGAAAAGAGATCAGGCATATGGATGTATTCACAGCATGGCCCTACAGTTGCACTTTGAGCTCCATGCCCAGGAGGCGCGGCCACAATATGACAAACAATGAACGGTAGATGTTGAGGTCACACTTCTATACTACAGATTTAACACCTCACGACCATTATGATCAAGCACAGTAGAATCCCAGTGGAGATCAGGCTTGATGTAGATTCTCTGAGGAAACCCATCTGCTGAACCATTGGATAATTGTAATGTACGACACATTGTGTATGTCATGCTGTATCTATGTTTGAAAAGCTGATAACATTTTTTAACAAATTGTCATGACTACAGCTAAACTGCTGAACAGAATTACAGTAAATTTGGCAGAAAGTTAGATCTTGGTCTAGAAAGCATGCTTTCTGTGATTTGGTGTAAATCCATTGAGTAATTTTTGAGATATTAATGGAAAGAGAAAAAGAGATACCCTGAGACGCTTACCCTCTCAAGCTGAGATCTGATTGGCTGCCAACTCTTCAACCAGGAAGTGCTGCAGCTATTTTAGGAGTCAGACTCAGCCAAGTCCCAAACAAAAAGGTACAAAAATAGAAAGGGACAGGGTAGGAATACCCTTATTCTCTAGGTCTGGTACTGGGTACCCCCACGGGGGACCGCCAATGACCCCACCAGGACCTAAAAGCATTAAAAAAAAACATTTTCACTGCAAAGATTTGTGAATTGCAGCAAAAAAACAAAACAAGCAGAAGAAGAGAGGGTGAGAGAGATAGAGAGAGAGAGAGTGTTGCCGCTGTGCACCCAGGCCACACTGCTCACCTGCTGCCACTGGTGTCTCCAACCACTTGCCAGTATGTATAGCAGTACACCAGGTCACACATCAGAGTCAGAGCCATCGTCTGAAACATAGTCCAGATGCACTGTGTGCCACTGACACATCAGGGGCCGAAGGTGATTTGTCGGACTCACTGTGTGCCACTGACACATCAGGTGCCGGAGTAGATAGGCCTGCCACACTGGCAGGCAGAGACACACCAGGGGGTGGAGATGTGAATGGTGTGGGAGCAGTAGCATTCATCATTGGCACGCTTTGTGGCAGCAATGCCATGATGAGGATCTGCAGGGCATGGTAGATCCCAGCTACATTCTGCTGATGTGCAGCGGTGGCTGCCATCCTTTCCAGCGCCATCCACACCATGTCCGCCATGAGCCTCTGCATGTGTGCCAGCTCAAGGCTGGTTTCGCTGGAACCACTCTGAGCGGACAGGTGGTCTTCCCTCTGCGTCATGACTCCAGTGATGTCAGTCAAGGGTTGTTAGAGACCATGGAGCAGGCCTACATACCGAAGGATGGTATCAAGTTTGGTTGCCATGATGCCGACGCCCAACCGCACCTGCTCTGCTGTCTCCCTCTGGCACTTCAACACGCGGCATTAGAAGGCCATGTTTTGTTCCTTGGGGTCCTAGGGAAGTGCCAGGGCTGAGGGTACTTCCTGCTGGGTGCTTTGGGTAGTGGGTGGGGTCTCCTCGATGTAGCTGGACTGCCCTGATCCTGGAGATGAGTGGCGGATAAGGTCAATTATGTCGATGCTGGTGTTGTCCTCCTCGCCATCAGTGAAGAGTGGCTGGGACTGCTCTGCAGGAGGTGTTGACGGTGCCCCTGCAATGTGAAGGGGAGATGGTGTATTAAAATGTGTCCACATGTATGTAGCTGCATGGTACATGTTGACATTCAGACAGCATGGCATTGCACATTGTGACAGTCTGTAGATCTGGGCGAGGACCCAGGGTCATTGTGGGTATGCACTGTTCTCTGCTTGATTGTGCATGTGTGCCACTGTACCAATCTTCATCCATCCCCTCAGTACCTGCTGGTCACTCACCCTGTTGCGATTGTGTTGTGTCCTGTAGAGCAGTGTACGATCCCTCAACTCCAGCCACAGTCTCCACACTGACGACTGTCGACACCAGCTCCTCCATGTCATCCAGCTCGAGCTGTGGCACTGGGCCCCCACCTCCAGTCTGCATTGCTGCTTTCTGGTTGGCGGAGAGTTTCTCTTGGTCCTCCGCTTGATGTCATTCCATCGCCTCTGGACCTCGTCCATTGTCCTCTTGTGCTCACCAACAGAATTCACCTTGTCCACGATGACCCACTAGATTCTATTTTTGGTGCCCAATGACAGGTTGGAGGTAACAAACAGTTGTTGATATTGTTCCATCACCTCTGTGACTATGCTCCTGTTCTTCTTCCTCTTCTTCTTGTACTTGCACTTCCCTGTCCCTGAGGTCCCGGGCTGGTCGTGCGAGATGCTTGTGGGGTTGCGCTCGTCCTCTGCGCCTGCTCCTGCTGCCTCCATGGTACTTGGGTGTTGGTCAGTTTGTGTTTGGGTGTTTCTTCTACTTTTATGGTGATTTTTCCCACCTGCCAGGTGTGTTTTCCATGCAAACTGGCCCAAACAGCAGGGCACTATTCCTGTTCTACACCGTCCTGAACCCAGTTGGATCACTCTATCCATACTTTCAGGGTCCAACACGCAAACCCATGTGGAACCCTTCTCCTCACCTGTGGACACCATCTGTGCAGCACCTAAAGTTACCTTGCTAAAAGGTGTATCCCAACAGACAGACAGCAAGCCACAGTGGCCACCATCAGTGGTCAGGGATGAGACCCAGGCCTTATGCCTCTCAGGGCTCTCAAACCCTTGTGGCATCAGATGGTGGGGGCAGTAGCCCCAGGTGCTCGACACCCTTCATCCACTCTCCCTCCTGTCAGGTCAGGTCTGACATCCTGACACTGACCCACCAGTCATGAACCTGTATCCGGTGGCTGGACAGGAGGCTGGGGTGGGCCTCCCTGCACCCGGTTTATTCGAGGTCAGGGGAGACATCCCGGACCTGACCCTCCACCCTAGGCTCCAAAGCCTCCAGGTCAGGCAATACCTGAACCTGGCCTCCCCACCCAGGGACCAACTCCTGCAGTGGAACACTTGCCTGGAACACCAGGACTTCACTCAAAGATGGGTCCACGTGTATAGACAGTACCCACCTGGCCAACACAACAATGTGGCCCAGTCCAGCCCCAGGGTGTGACTCCTGCCCTCCTTCCAGGGGCAACCCTGTCCAACAGGACAACCAGCCACAGGGGTCACTGACAGCTGTCAGTGAGGAGAGCCAGGCCTCATGCCTGTCAGGCCTCTCTAACCTCTGTTGCATCAGAGAGTGGAAGGCAGGAGCCCCAGGAGCCTGGCACCTTTCCTCTTCTCTCCCGTTTCCCAAGTGGGGTAGGGCATCCTCCTGACACTGGCCTGCCAGCCCAGGGCCTGTACCCTCAGACTGACCAGAGGTCACAGGCAAGGCTCTCCTCCCACTACCTCTCCTTCTGGAGTCCTGCTCTCTCCTCCCAGGAGAGTCACCCTCAGAACACAAATCTCCCACCAGTTCAGGACCTCTCTCCAGCAACTGGTCTCCCAACCTAGGATCTAAACCCTTGGGTTGCACCGGGGTAAGAGGCGAGGACTCTCTCCCTCTACACCCCCTTCCAGAGTGCTGCACCCTCCCTACTGCAGGGGTACCCCTGGTAGCCAAACTGGTCAGGTCACTGGTTACAGATGTCCTTTCTTCCAGGTCATGCAGATCCTGAATCTAGCCTCCCCACCCAGGGACCAGTACCTACAGTTGTGCACTTGCCCGGGGCACCAGGACTTTATTGGGAACACATGTGCCCCGAGTGTGACACACAACGTAGGTGTCATGTGACAGTCTGCCTGGCGCATATCTCCCAGCCCCTGTCCATCTGACAGTGTGGGGAGATCCCCCAGGACAGAAGTGAGGTCACCATGGTCACTCACCGGTGACTCAGCCCTTCCGGCTGGCCCCTAACCCACTGTTTCTCCCACTGGGGACTGCTTACCCCTCTCACACCTCAGTCTGGACTTCTGCACCGTCTCAACTGGAGTGGCACTGCCAGACACCAGAACTGATAGAGGCCTGTTTACAGGCACTCCCAGTTCCCCGGACACTAGGAGATCCTCCCCAAATGGCCTACTAGCACCCTCTAGGCCCCTAACCTGGTATTCCTTTAAGGAACCCTCCAGACCCTGAGACTGGGTTTCGGGCACCTTGGGACACGTAGTCCCACACACACTTCTTCTCCACTGAGACAGGACGTGAGCCCCTACACCCCTCCCACTACACTGGCACCTAACTGGGCTACACTAAACCTCTTCCACTGCACAGGTCTGGATGATACCTGGGCCACTCGTTTTGGGATCACTCCCCAATGCCTCTTCAGACTCTCTGTACTCCCAAAAGAGATCTGCCTCCAATGCAAGCCCCCTGGAATCAGAGGACTCACACGCCACCGTGTGTTGGCATAGCTCGGAAAACAGGGACTTAAAATAGGCTCTCCAACAAATGAATCACACCGCCCCCCACAGTTGTTAATCAAGCTACCCTTTGCCTCACCCTCCAGTGCCTCACACAAGTACCCCACACCACTCTCCTGAGATTGGCAAGACAGGGTACTACTGTCTCTGTCACCCAACCCACACTCTTCTGCTGGTCTTCACACTCACACATCAAGGTTTCTACCATGGGGGAATCCCTCTCCCTGCACCTCTCATCTAGAGTCAATAGAGTGTCCCTTCCATCAATAGGAATATGATCCCCTGAGTCAGTCCCCCAATCTACTTCAGGGACACCGCACACCACTGGAACAACCTCATAAACCTGAACCCCCTGGTGTATGTCAACCCCCTCCCTCAAGTCAGGCACCCCATCTCTGGGTGTTTGTACCTTTCTCTTAGCACTGGAAACTATAATCTTGCTACCATCATCTGAGCTGGACTCCACGTCCAACTGAGCAAAGCTCGCCTCTTGAGCTACCCATGTTTATTCTACAGCTGAGAGACTCATGGCCTCAAGGATCTCAAGCTCCAAATCAAGCTCCCTCATTCTGAATTCATGGGCCAAGGTCAATTTCAATTCCTCCAGGGCATGGACATTTTTGCTCTCCTCTGCTGCCCTTTCTCTCTCCTCCGCCGCTCTTTCTCTATCTTTTTCCATTTGCTTCAGCTTCAATTCAAGCCTCAACATTTCTAACTCATGATCTCTCGCCCCCTTGATTTTCCTCTTACTCCTCTGGGGAAAAACTTTCAGCTGAATGGTTGCTGCCAGCCCTGGAGGCTGCTCTGGACACAGGTAGATCCTGTGACCGGAAACCATCCCTTTCCTTATCCTCCTCCACTTCTGCAGCATCTGTCTCCCCTCAGCCTCTTTGGTCTCCCAAAAGGCCCTTAAGGCCTCCCTAGCCCCTCCTTCCTGGAGCTGCTCTCCATGGGACATCCAAAGCTCCTGCAGAACTGCGTGAGTTGGCCTACTTTGTAATCACTTAACATTTCAATATCAAACTCCAGTTCTGCAACATCACTTGCTGGTTTACCATTCTGAGACATGATGCGTAGATACTTTCAGGGTTATGATCAAAAATAGAACCAGAACAAAAACTCAACTGTAGTTTGTGGTGGCGTAGTGGTCTGCACTCACTAGTAATGTACACCAGTCACTGTGGGTCTAGAACAAATACAAGTTCAAAACCCCACCGCTGCCACCAATGTTAGAACTGGGGCTCTCTGGTTGGCAGAGGTAGGTACCACTGACCAAATAGGGACCCTTGCTTCTAGTCAGGGTAAGGAGAATGCACTCTTTAGATAACCCCTGCTCACCCCCTTGGTAGCTTGGCATAAGCAGTCAGGCTTATCAAAGGCATTGTGCTAAGTATTTGTACTAACTCTCACAGTAACACAGTGAAAATGCCACAAACTGACTCCACAACAGTTTAGAAAAATCAAGGTATTTAATCTGAACTACACAAGACCAAAATGACAAAAATCCAACATACACAGTTCAAGGATATGGTTTCAAATGAGTTCTTAAGGTTGCATTAAAATAATCCACAGTAGCGTCATGTTTTAGCAAACAGTACCTTTAAATGAGACAAAAGATCCAAGTGAGAGCTGTAGCATTGAAAAGCAAGCAATGCGTCACTCCTGAGACCCTGGGAAGGCGATGCGACAACCCCGCTGGATGTAGTGGGCATGTTGCGGTAACTCCGGTGTGTATGGGGAGTGATGCGGTACCTTGCGTGGATTCCGGTATGCAGGTTTTGGTGAAAGCGGCTCCCAAAAGGTACGATGCGATGATCTTTGGGGCGGCGATGATCTCCGGTGTGGCAACGATGTGCGGCTCAGCGTCGATCTTCTCCTCTCGAGGCCCCTCGATGCGATTGCTCTGCGACTACTCTTGCAGCGACGTGATGTGGTCCGCAAGCAAGGGGTGCAACGATCTCACCCAGTGACAACAGGCTGCGCGACGATACCCGCAGCGCTAGTAATCTTCCCGCACCAGAGTGGTGCATTCCGCAAACGAAAGATGCGACGACTCTGCCAGCGGCAACAGGCACTGTGACGATCTTGGCCTTTGTAGCGACAGGAATTTCCTCGCACCTATGGGGATGTGCTCCGCAAACGAGCCATGCGTTAAAACTTGCAGAAATTCTTTAAAATCTTGGTTTCCAGTTTTCCAACACAGGTACATCTTCCAGAGGTACCACATTTTGCCCAAGCACTCTAGGAAGGACAGAACTCTCTCACCAGACTTCAGGGAAGCTGGGGGTGAAGTCCTTTTGTTCTTGGGACTTCTGAACAGGGAGCCAGCTCTTCTTCAGACCCTTGGAATTCCTTCAAGCAGCGGGACACGCACAAAGCAAAGTCCTTCCCCTCTCCTTGGCAGCAAAGCAACAGCAGGTCAGTCCAGAAAAGCAACAGCAGGACAGTCTTCCTTCTTCAGTCTTCCTGCTTTCTCCTTGGCAGAGGTTCCTTCTTGATTCCAGGAAGATCTAATTGTCTATAGTCTGGGGTCCTGTACTTATACCCCAAAAAGTCTTTGTTCCCATTGTGCAGGAGGGATCTGAGCCTGTTTCAAACCAGTTCTGGAGCACTCTGTTTACATGACTCCTTCTTTCCTTTCACAGTGAAGAGCAGAAAACTCAGACACCCCACAGGAAGTTGGCGCCACAGAAAGGCATTGAGACCAGACCATTGTAATATGGCGGGCGGTGTCTAACAGACACCGCTGCGGTCCCCTCCGCCATCGTAATATGGCGGGGGAATGCAGGGAAGGATGGCGGGCGGATTGCCTCCGCCAGGGTGGCGGTGGCCACCACTACCCTGGCGGAGGCAATCCGCCCGCCATCCTAATGGGCCCCTTGGTGTGTAACATACTGTAATATGTGCGCACATATGTGTTTTAACGCGACTGTTGTGGTTAACATTGACGCTGTGATGTCCCAAATAACCGCAAAAATTGAAAAATAGGTTATTATCAGGAAACTTTTGACAACGGATCCTGCATCTGTATGTTTAATTTTTAGATACAGATAATCTTGTTTGATTGAGTTGATCTATCTGCCGGGATAACATAATGATCTGTCATGTGGCAATATAATTGAATAAGAACTGAATGGAATTGGGATGTTGCTATTTTATGTGTTCCTGATGTACATATTGGATATATTTAGGTGTATAAATGTATATATATTGTGCTGTATTTTGAAATATGTCCGTAACCTATTCTATATTATCAATATGTTTGTTACTATTGGAAATGTAAACACATATCACATTAGACTTGTCTGTATAATTAGGACATTGAAAATTGTAGAAACAATAGAGAACGACATTGACGAATTATGAAGGACAGTCTTGAGATGCCACATCTGTATGTTTAATATTTGGACACAGATAATCGTGCTTGATTGAGTTGATCTATCTGCAGGGATGAAACAATGATCTATCATGGGGCGGGGTAATTAGATAATAACTTATGGAACTGGGTTGTTGCTATCATATGTGTTCCTGATGTATGCATTGGATATATTTAGATGTATACCTTTATATACATTGTGCTGTATTTTGAAATATGTCCGTTACCTATTCCATATTAACAATATGCTTGCTGCCATCGGATATTTAAAGGTACATGGCATCAGACACACTTGTGGAATCAGGACATTGAAATTTGTAGAAACACTAGAGTGTGGTAAATAAAGATTTACCGCATACTGAATTTCTATGCGGTATAAGTTCAATAAAATAGCTCAATCAAATGAGAGGCAGAGTCCGTGGAGTCTGAGTTTATAAGGGTTTTATTCCATGTAATGGAATGGTTCGAACCATGGTATTGTGTTCCTTTACCACGAAGGTTCAGGAAGGGATAGACAATGCTTTATTAACAGTGCACAATATATATAGTAAAGGCATACAATGGTAAAGGATACAGAAGGCGTAACAGCTGAAAGAAACGAGATAAGAACACATGTGCATAACAGAAGGCGTGCACGAGGGCGTACACGGAGGTGTGTGCTAGAAACGTCACATGAAAGTGTCATAAGTGGGTGGATTCATAGAGGAATCCTGCAGTGTCAGCAGAAATATATGGCTTGATGCGCGCGCAGGCAACATGACGTGTGCATGACGTGGAACTGGAGGGTGAAGGGGACTTGACATTTAGCACTATAAGGGGAGACAGAAGTCTGGCGTGTCAGAACAACCTAAACCCAAATCATATCTGATATCTTGTGTTTGGAGAACTGTTTTATCTAGAGGGAAAGGTCTGTCGGGTAGAGGCTATTCTATACTGACTGCTAGTGCGTGCATATGTGTCTACGTGTCTACGTGTAATGCGAGGGGCCATGGGCCTACCATGGTAACGGGAGCAATGAATTTCGTGCATGGAGACAGAAAGGTCGGGCCCTTTGCTCTGCAGCTGGGGAGATGTTTACCTATATCACTAGACAGGAATGTATTTTCGAGGAGCGGAGCAGATAACTTGAAGGCTAAGTTGTCTTGGCAGGCAAGCAGGCCGAGCCAGGCACCGCTCGCCGCGCAGGGAGTAAGGTAAGGGTCATGGATGCAGATCCAGGCTGTAGCTTTCTGAGGCAGAAGGCAGAAAGGGCTCGATGGCAGAAATCAGGGCCTAACTCAACAGAGCCAGGAAAACGTGAAAGTGCACCATGTAAAGACGGTGGCACGGCATACTTAGGAATGGAATTATCGACCCATTCATGGTGGATCTGATAGAGGACAGATTAACGTTGGACGCAAATGTATTTGCGTCTTCAGATTCGGTTGTGGAGGGAAATTACATGTACTTGAAGCACGTACATGGAGCCGTTGGGGTCTACGTTAGGGGACACAATTGACCATAAAAATTCCAATTACCTCAAGAGAACGACATTGATTAATTGTGAAGAACAGTCTTTAGATGGCTTTATTAGTTACATTGCTTGTCTTGCAATCATGCACTATGTTTCCGGGTTTGCTCAATTAAATTTATTGGATTATCCTGAACATTATACACAATGTATGTTTACCCTGTCTTCTGTTCTATGTACTCAAGTTTTTGGGTCGTTTTAGAATTGACAACACGAGTGATGGACATAATATGCAATAGAATTTTGGAATTCATTTTGGATTGTGTGTATACAACTGTACTCCGTTTCAACAACTTTTTATAGTAGAATAAGGCTTCTTGTGAAGTAAAATGACTGTTAAATGATATTATGATTACTGTGGTATACGGACCAAAATGACTGCCACTTTGTCACCTGTTTGTTAAAGATTTGATAACTAAACCAATTGGGCTATCTAGAACTCGGTAGACGAGTGATGCAAATAAGATGTAATACATTTTTGGAATCCGTGTAGGATTTTTTTTATTAACCTTACCCTGCTTCAATAATTTTTAAGGAAGAACTAGGCTTTATGATAAGTAAAATGTTTGCCTAATTAGATTGCGATTATCAAGGAATATATTTTAAAATGGCCGCCACATTGATGCTGATTTGTAAACACTGACGTCGTCAGTGAGAGCGATGTTCATGTGTAGCGTGTGCTTCCGGGTCGGAACATTTAAAAACACAGGTTTTTTACATTTCAGGTTTTTCGAACATTACACTTTGACGTGAGTGATGGGCGGTTATCAGGCTGCTGAGAGTAAGATGATTGTTAGACTTCATTTAACCTATCTATGACAGGGGTTATAATTTAAGAAATATAAAATGTGCAGTGACCATTATTGTATTTTTTTATTATTTTTCTTTTTCTTTATATTGGTTGAAGAGTGTGCCAATAATAATGTGATGGGAGGTCAGAGTCTAATATAACTGTGTAAAGATGCTATGGAGACACATGGCCATCGCTATGTGGTTGTGGCAACATAACTTTAAGTCGCGAGTACACTTTAAATATGGCCGCGGGATTGTGTGCCCTCTGGCATATATTTATCAGGGGTCGCAGGATGCTTAGAAAATGATTCTCACTCTCTGTTTGTGGCTATACTACCGTAAATCGCAAACACATATTAAACATTGTCGCGTGATTATGTGTGCACTCTTATATACTCATTAAAGGTTGCATGTTCCGCAGGCCCAGTAGCTGTGCATGACTAAACATGAGTTAACCAGGGCATGTTAAAGACTTAATCTTTGCAAACCCAATGTGGCAATCAGCGAACATATATTAAAGATGGCCACAGTAACTATTGAGATTTCGGGGTCAGGTGGGGCTGTCAACATTGTCCCTGGATGCAGACTAGGCAACACACTAGGTCTACATGTCGATAGTACAAGGAGAGTCTTAAACCTGTATTCATACTAAACAATCGTATGGATGCTTGTTTTTGACTCTCAGATACAATTAGAATATACCATATATTATGTATCCATTCATGATGATCGTATATGGCATTGAATAAAGATACATAGGTAGGTTGAGATCTATGGGGTGTTGATAATTACAACATAATTTGTTGCAAGCTAGAAACTCCAGAATTTGATTAGGATTGATGAATAGAATGTTATATTACTATACATAGTTTACGTGGTATTTCTGCTTTTTCCATGGAAACCATGTAGACAATTTAAGGTGACATTTGACAGTTTCTTAGTACATGTGTTCTCTCTGCTCTTGGTTTGGGGATGTGGAATCTCATTACTATAATGTTTGACATTGCAGAACTAGGGAACAATAAAGAAACAATCTTTACTGGGATAGGAACACTCCCAGATGTGATGCAATAGTTTTTTTCTATACTTTCAAGGCATGGTTTTTAATTTTGTAGATATTAGTGTTCTGGGTCCTTTGTATATATAGATAAATTGTTGTTATTTGACACACTAATATACTGTTGAAAATCTAATGTTGACTCTAGCAATAGAGTCATAGAAGAACATTTGGATAAGAAATTATATTAACTCTTGCTTTCCTTAAAATGTTCCTTGTTGGAAATATTCATGTGAATTTCAATTTGCATAATCATGTAGTATTGTTAAATTATAAATATATTTGTTTGTGTATTTATTCACTTTATATAAAAAATGTGTATAGGCTCTTCATTTTAAAATATTTGTATTTTGTGTATTTCCTTAATAGCCCTGAAGAATTCTCTCAGTAGACGAAACGCGTTGGCTATACTTTATGGAATTGTGGAGTGAATCCATTGATGAAAACATAAAGTGAAAACTGCATTTGAAAATACATGCCATAGGAGTTGGACAATTCTTCTTTATTGTGCTGATAACTTGTGGACTGTAATATGACAAAGTAATATTTATGTACAAGAGTGCTGAAACCTTTTGCGGTGCAAACCACAAATATGGAAAATAGGTCTAAAAGATGGTTTTTAAAGAAACTTAGCACAAAATATGAGTTTAGACGCTTTGAAAGAAGTATGTGTAGGGCAATGTTCAGAATGGATTTTCTTACATATTATTTTTGGATGTCTGGTTTTGTTTTACGCTTTCGCGGTGTGTCTGCGGGGATCACTATTACTGATGTCATTTTGATCTCAAGAGTCACAGCGAAAAGCTAAAATAGGTTTTATAGATGGTTTTTATAGAAATTCTCAAGAAAAAGATGACTGCAGAGGATACTGTAGGAAACCCCTAGTGTGTAAAATACTGTAATACGTGTGACTATATGTCTTTTATACATTTTATGGAAAAGGCACGATCGTCGTGGATAATGACGTACTCGTGACGTTCCAAATAGCTGTGCTAAATGGAAAATAGGTCTGAAAGATGTTTTTTTAAGAATCGTAGTACAAAAATATGAGTTTAAACATGCATTGAAAGAAGTATTTGTATAGTAATTTGTGTACGCAATGTTCAGAATGGATTTTTTTACATAGAAATTTTGGGTACGTTGGTGGGCATTGAATGTCTGCCTTTGTTTACCATTTTCACGACGTGTCCATGGGAAGATTGTCAAAAATGAAAAAAAAACCTTTCACAAAAAAGTTCACAATATTTCAGGTACTAGGGTGGCTCTCACAAGAGCCATTGTGTTTGTTGTGTGTATATGTCTGCTATACCTAAGACTGGATGCAGAGTTTCAGGTTACTTAGAAAGACCCTGTTGCCTTCATCTGTAAAGTGCACTCCATCTTTTCTATAAATTCTATGTATGTCAAAACGCAGATTGTTGTTATGGATAAAGCCCATACAATGGTCTGTGAGGAATACAGAAATAGTTTTATTAACATGTTTCCTGGCTTTGTCAATCTGTGGACAGAATTGACTTGACCACTTCTATTTCTGTCTTTGGCATATATTAGAATGCACAAGACAGTGTGAGAAAAAGTGACATAAAAACTGCAAAGGTATCTTTTATTAGGATTTACAGCCCAACCCCAGTCAATAAGCCTAGGTCATTGCCACCACAGTGCACAATCATGAGGTGAGGAGCCTGGGATTCCACAATTAATTTTAACAAAGCCAGCAACTGATGAAACTTTAACCCTCTCTGGACAAACTAGGTAATCTGCACATTTGGCAATAACTCTTTTTTGCAGCCTTTTTTGCTCAAGAGTTATAGCTGTGGCTCACAATCCATACTCTAAGGATTTTTAAGTGAAGGAGCAATAGTAGTCCGGAGAAGGCTGGAGCTGAATGAGGTAGTTTTACAAACCAAAAGCAGTTCAAATGGAGGTGTTAAAAAAATATATATATTTCATTGGATGCTGTCAGCATGAAAGTGAATACAATTAGGAGTCTGGTGAATGTCTAGGAAGAAGTCTTATTATTGGCTATTGTTTAAAAAAGAAATGTAATACAGAGATGGACATGCTTTTGAATCTGTTGAGTAAACCACACCTTCTCTATCTAATTTGAAAATATCATGTTCCTTCTAGAATGTCCTGTGAATTTGTGACCCACTGGTTCCACTGGGTTGTTAGGTACAATGAGCTAAGGGTGTATTGGTGGGGAAAGGGGGTTAAAGAGGCAGGATATTTTTTTTCAAGTTGATGAGTGATGAAACTATTTAAGTGTTGTCAAGCTTTTAATTTCCATCTCAGGACGCTGTAATAAACTGATGTTTAGTATTTCATTTTTTTTTTTAATGAAGCTAAATATAGGTTTTTCGTGCTTTCTCCGCGATCATAGCGAAACAATTGTGAACACACATAGATAGGAATCTCTTTTTGAAAGAGAGGGAAAGGGTTAAGGGATACTAATCATTCACAAGTGGGGATAGTGTAGTCTAAAATGAAAAACATAATTTCATTTGCTGCCTTTCTCATGATCACAGAGTACAAAAATGAAGAGGTTGCTTTGTATGAGAGTGGTGTGCCAATCCCGTGCTTAGCTTTTATTAATCCTAAAAATTTAAAAACTATCCAAAAAGAGCTATAATCTACAAACTGATTTCACTGGTATATACATAACTTTTTAATCCTTTATGAAAATTACATTATGAATGAAGATGTATATGGGAATATGATAAAAAAGAGTATCACAGTGATATGAAAAATATATCAGATGAACTTTATCCATTAGAGGGTATGTGTTTAAGATGTTAGTGGGGAATGTTTCGGGAAGTAAGAAAAAAATGAATTAGTGCCTCTTTATTGAAAAATAATAGTATACTTTTGTGGAAAGTTGGAATGAGGAACTCAGAATGTTTTAAATGTCTAAACATCATGTGCAGAATAGATATATCTGTTATTTGTATTTTTTGGAGTTGTAGTACTTTTAATTACATTTTGATACAGGGGTAGCGTTGTCACAAATAAAAGATGAGAATATGTTGTCTGCCTGCATATGAAGTAGAGAGAATTAATACTTGCTAGGTATGTATCGGGAAGTGTTTGTCAAAGTGTTTTTTTCACGTATATGACCACTTTGCATATGCTTAGATGGTGGGCTATGGTTCTAGTGGTCGCAGATATCTATATATACAGTTGGACTTTTGAGTTTACTTAAAGATGCAGAGAAGTATATATTTTTGGGCAGATGGCTTAAAGGTGTGCATCTATTAGGAAATCACATAAATGTTTACATGGTGATCTCGGTTTAGTAAAGCTGATGAAAACGACATTTGTATGCTGAGGGTGGTGTTTTTTCTTTAAGCATGGTTTGTTTAAAATTGAGGGGGATTAATATGCAGAATCCCTTAAAGTTCTTATGCTATATTCATTTTGAGTGTAACATTTGTTTGAGAAATGCTGAATATATGTTTTAAAAGCAGAAGAGGTATTTGAGAATTGATGTAGTATACCATCAACAAAAGGTGTTGTGCTTTGAACATTTTTGAAGATTTTGTTTTCTGTTTTATAAACTTAGTGATGCATAAGAGCAGAAATGTTTTTTGTGAAATCTGAAAAATACCCGGAACATTGTGGATTGTGTGACATATGGAGCAAATCCACAATTAAGTCGAAAATACCACCGCAACAGTAAAGCACAGCTCTAGTGGGCCTCTCACTTTTGAGATAGCTGGGACACTGATGAACTGTTGGAAGAAGCCAAGAGTGTCATCATTTTCTTCCAGTTTTAAATTAATATGAATATGGTTTTTGGTCTAATTCTACAAGCGGAAGGAAGATGACATAATCTATCCATGCACCGATATGCTCTGTATTCTGTTTTCTAAAATATCACCCATCAATAGCTCCACTATTACAGGAGATAAAACAAAGAACTTGCTAGGAATGCTGAGCCATAGGGCAGGTCTCATAACCTTGGAACTATGTCCAGGGTGTTGTCAGATTTGGAAAGTGTAGGACTGCTTCTCTGATTATACGGTCTATCCACCTCAAAGTGACACACTACTTGTCAGCACCAGTTTTAACAGAAAAGTGAGTACCATATATTGATACCTACAAACACATAAACACTAGTAAGGGATTGCTCCTATGAAAATTGCTTCCATTTTTTTTGCCTTGCCCATATCATTTTGAGGATTGCTGGACCCTGCACGTGTAGCTTCATCTTCCTATGGTGTCTGCACTCATAGTTTGTGTTTGAGAGCGTCATTAGGGAATGTGTATGCTCAACAAGTGGAAGTGCAAAATAATTGCTGCACTGTGGAAAACAGTCTTAAAGTTGAGCCTATAGCTGTGTGTGTCGACTTGTCTGTTTGTTCAGAAACATACTTGTGAATTGCATGATGAGAGACTTTGAATTGAATGAAATCTTTAGTCTGGCCAGATAGAATTTTGCGGAAATTAACTTAAAAATTAAAAGCACAGTATCTGAATATTTTAAAACGGTGCTAAGAGTCAGACAACTGTCTGCTCTTCTGCTATGTTTTTATTTGGCACAAAGCCAGATACTATCTCGGTGAATTTATAGGTAGTACCACTTGTTATAACTGAAGGAGCAAGTGACATATGCATCACTGTACTGCCAGTATTTAATAAATACTTACAGCAGCATTGATGATGAAATTTGTTTTGTTGCCAATAGGATATTGGTCAGGTGGCAACCATACTTGATGGCAGCATTGTGAGACCTGTTTACTATTAACACCACGAAAATGAAACAGCTCTGTAAGAGAGCTCCACAGAGACGATATTGACTATGATGTTTCTTTCCTCTGAAGCTCTTTGAAATTACTGTAACTATATACTTAGGGCTTGTTTGAATGTTTGATGGACAGGTACTCCATCACAAACTTGACTGATATCCTGTTGGCCTTATTAAAAATGCATACTGCCCTAAGCCTCAGATGGGTACTCTCTCATAAGCATGCTAGCCCTCCTCATTACAAGTGCACAATGCAAAGGATATCTCTGATATTTGTGATGGAATACCCCTCTGCCAAAAGCTAAATCTGGCCATAAATATTTAGTTACAGACATCCAGCACATGCAGCAAAATAACCTATACACATTCCGACCACAATGAAGGCGGTCGCATTGTATAATGGCCAGCTTGACCACCAACCACTAGTTGGACGGTCCTGCTTACATCAGGGTGCCAGTCAGACGTAAGTCCAACCGGCATCGTGATGGGCCCTCTGTGTGTTCTCTGAAATGTAAGGTTCAGTTAAAAATATTGATTAGATGCTTTGTGTTATTTTAAAAACAGTTTTAATATTTTTTATGAAGCAACATCAGTTTTGCCTTCAATGTATCATTTAAAATATTCTCATGTTTTAGCAATGTCTAGTTCTCCCATGACACGAAAGCTCTCATTAAATATCTTTGTTTCACTTCCATTAAAATATCTAAAGAGTGGGGTTTGGCTTGGCACACAAGATTATTTTCCTCTCACCTCATTCTTTTTCCTATTTTACAAATCATTCCACCTATATAGTGCTTACATTGCAATATATGATTCAATTACTTATTTCATAGGTTTATTGTGTGTGGAAAGTGATCGCTTTTTTTCACTTCAGATTTTTCATTTATTTTATTTTTTATCAGGACTTTAAATGTAAGGCAGCCTTATTGGCTTTTTCAATTCTTGTTTTTATTGTATTTCACACTGAAGTCTATGCCAAGGCTGAAGGTATTAAAACAAATTGAATTACGTGATTCAAGCAATGTTGGACAGACCAGTTAGCAGTGTGGCTTGCTGCATTACTTTTAAACTCCACTTTTCCAAAAGGAACTTTTCTGTGATAGCGATATGCTCTAGACAGCCTGACTCCTCACCTGTGGAGGTTAATTTTACTAATCATTTGCTGTGAACTGCTCTCAACCTTTTTGGTTTAGTTTCATCACACCATGGCATGTTGGGTGATACGGCAAAAGTCTTTTCCATCTAATGAAAGCACTTTCTGAACCACCATCACTTTCTATAGAACCATCTTGTAGTTCTTCTCAAAAGGTAGAAATATGAAAAAGATAAAAGTCATGTAATGTTATATTTTGATACCCTCTCGACTGTTCCTATATGAATTGTTTTTTTTCATAATTTACTGCCTTCCAAATCTTAATATTGTACTTTGTGCTTTTCATAGCTTCATTGCCATTGGTAAAACACTGTATGAGAGGAATAAGTGAATGATATTGGCTACCGATTGATATTGGCTATGTACAGGCTGTGCTTAAAACATAAAGTCACAAGCAGAAATCATCTCTCTCTTTGACTCAACTCCTAATCATAATGCAAAAGTAAAGAGGTACCTAGGGGGCGTGGCCAAGATGGCGGAGTGAGTGGTCGCACCTACTGTGATCTCCTCCGAACCCGGGCCCCTAAACTGCTTTAATATCGCTGATCTCTCCCCCCGTTGCTATCTGGCGGCGACGAAAGGGGTGGGGGACTTAAGGGTCTCGTCCAGAGAAACATCAAAAAGCTTGAGGGCGTGATCGTCGAGCTCCGGACGCCGTGCCGGGATCGGCGAAGGCTCGGGCCCTGGCCGGAAGTGGAGCCGGGCCCGCCTTGTGGAGCTGACTGAGCCTGGGGAGCCGCGCTGCGGCCACTGAAACTGCCCGGAGCGGTGTGAAGCCTCGGACGGGTCCGGCTGCTGCTACTGCGGGACCCGGCTGGTTGTTACACGGGGTCGGGGGTGAACGGAGCTGCGTGCACAGTTGGGTCCTGAGACAGAACGAGGCCGAGTCGCGGCCGCAGGGAGGACCCGAGTAGCACCGAGAGAGGCCTTCGGCCTGATTGGACTCGTGCAGGGTGCGGAAGCAGTCCCCTCCGACGGCCTGGCAGAGACGAGCGCTCGTACCTAGTGGGGTGAGTTCACTCGAGGCTGGCTACGTCCCTGGCTGCCGTCGACGCAGCCGATCCATGCAAGGCCCAGCTTCCCCCACGAAGGGCCGGGGACGAGTTAGAAAGGGGCCGCCCACGCAGCGAATCGGCGCTAGCCCACCGGTGACCGGGGGTACTGCTTCGGGGGCCGGTGACTGGATCTGGCCTGGAGGCTCTGGAGGCCCGGAGCGGAGGCCGTCTCAACAAGGGCCCTTGTCCCACGAAGGATGACAACGAAGGGGGCGGCCGCCTGGTGAGCGCCTAGGTGGCCGGAGGAGCCTGGGGGCACGTGGACCTGTCGGATGCGGTGAGCAGCCCTAGAAGGGGAACGGGACCCCATCCCCCTGGCCCGATACCGTCAGAGAAACGGGGAGTGGAGCTTAGCTGGGCGGCTGAGGGCTGAGTGGCCTACCGGCGGAGGACTCTGCATGACGCCGCGGCCTGCGGGCCCAGTGCTGCCAGTATATAACAGGGCCTGATGGCAGGGGTGGGGACAACTCTGTCCGATCCCCCCTCAGCATTGCCTGGGAGAGACTGAAGGCCTGTGTGCCCGAACGACCGGATGACTAACCGGACCGATTGGTGACGCTGCGACATGGTGAACCTGCAGTAGGCCTAGCTTGCCTCGGGATACATTTGCTCGCAAAACACGAGGTCTTGCTCCCGGCTGGTCCGAGTAGGGGTGAACGACATTGGTGTAGCACCCGGAAGTGGTCGGTGTGCACGAGGGCGGTTCGAAGTATTGGAAGAGTGGTGCCTTGCTCCAGGTGGCCCATCTCGCCCTCGCTGCCCGAGGTTGGGCCAGGACTGGCGCGTAAGGCTGGACTCCCGGGGAACATTTGGATCAGGAGTGTGCAGTCAGCGGGTGACGGTGTAAGCACGCAGGGGACCCGGGACACCAGGGCAGGTTGGCCGGCTGGTGGCTCAGTGGTGCAGCGGACGCAGATATCACTGGTGGTGACTGGGGAACACCATCCATTGCTCAAAAAGGCCGGTAACAAAGGGAATAAGAAAGGTGACCGCACTCTGCCGGATATGCTTAATAGGGGTACTGCACGGCAAGATCGAGGACAACACTCCCCGGGACAGTCAGGCAGCTCCCAGAGGGCGAGCGGAGGGGAGCCGCGAGTCACCAGGTCCTTTCTTGAATCGCTCTTCAGCTCCCTCCGAGAGGACTTCCAGGCACTAAAACAGGAGGTGGCGGGAGAGGTGCGAGAGGTACGGAGGGAGGTTGATGGCCTGGGAGAGAGGGTGACCTCCGTAGAGGATGCCGGACATGCTCGAGATGAAGAACTCACGCAGCTTCAGCAGGAGGTGATTAGGCTTCGAGACCAACAAATCGATCTTCAATCGCACATGGAGGACCTTGAGAACCGTTCCCAGAGGAACAACATCCGGGTCCGGGGTGTTCCTCTCGGAGAGGAGGGGGAGGACACGGCGGGCTATCTGCAGGACCTGTTCAGAGACATTTTGGATGAGCCAACCGACTTTCTTGTCAGAATCGACAGGGCGCATAGGGTAGGCCTGCGGCATAGATCCCCGGCGCCCCCTCCCAACCTCTTGGCCTACTTGCCGGATTACCCCTTGAAAGAAAGAATCCTCCGGGTGGCTCGAACCAAGTCTTCTCTGGAGTTCAGGGGCCATCGTGTGACCCTCTTCCAAGATCTTTCGGTGGTCACACTACAGAAGCGCAAGTCCTTTAAAATTGCGACTGACTTCCTACGAGAGCATGGCACTCAGTACTCTTGGGGCCACCCGTTCCGTCTCATCTTCCGCTGGAACGGTACATTGCATCAGCAGCGCTCCCTTCAGGACACATGTGCGGTACTGGGCATCACAGCAACCGACGAGGACGCACCCACTCCACGCCGTAGACGTGTCACCAGAGATGGCTGGCAATCAGTCACTGGCCGCCGGCATTCAGCTTCTTCGGCGAGACCTGACTCGCCTACTATCCGGGCTGAAATGGATAGTGCAGTGAGAGGAGTTGCTAGAGAAACGGCGACTGGTGAAGTTGCACTGACCGCCTAAGAAGTATTCCGGGGGGAGATCGACATCGCTTTCTTGGAACTGCAGGTTTGGGGGCCTGGGGGAATGGGGGGGGGAGCGGGGGCTGCGTGGTGGCTGGACGTCCACTTTTGTGACTTTCCATAGACTTGCCCGTTACGGGCCGGACTTGGACAATGGTTCCTTTGACTCAGTTTGTGGGGAGGTGGGAGCGGGGTTTGGGGTGTGGGGAAGGTCTTGTTGAGGTGTGGGGGTGATGGGGTGGGAAGCGAGAGTTGGGTGTGGGAGAAGGGGTTGTCCAGTGCACAGTACAGGAATCTATTGCTTTAACTGTCTTCCTTCACCTTGTTTTGATTAGAGGGGGACGGGTGTGCATGCGGAGATGAGGGGAGGGGCTGGACAGTGCATGGGGCAGCCCACGGACACATTGGGGTTTGCAGCATGCAGCTGGTTACCTAGCGTAGAGGGATGTGGGTTTGTATGCTATTTCTTGCCGGCCGTTCTGTTACTTGAGCTGGGTGGGGTGCACACAACTTCCATGACCTCCGCACAGAGTGACCACGCTTTCACGTACACTATCCACTATGCCTCCTTACACTTTTAAAGTCGTGACCTTGAATGTCTGGGGTCTGAACAACCCAGTCAAGCAACGGGTGGTGCTCTCCCTGTTGGAGAATGCTCACGCGGACATCTGCCTCCTTCAAGAAACGCACCTGCTGCCACAAGACATGCATAGGCTGCGCTCCCACAAATTTCCGATACAGTTCTTCTCCTCTTGCGCCACCAAGACTGCAGGGGTGGCGATTCTGGTGGCCAGACACTTTAAGGGGGAGCATCTCCACAAGTTGACTGAGCAGAAGGGCAGGTTGCTGGCACACAGGTTCAGAGTGGGGGGATTTACGTTCACGATCGGCTCCCTCTATAGCCCCAACGACAAGCAGGAAGGTTTCTTGCAGTCAGCAGTGGAAGATATCACTGCCTTGCCAGACAGACATATTATCCTCGGAGGGGATTTTAATATGGTTTTTGATTCTGCTGTAGATAGATCGGCGTAGCGGTCCCCGCAGGTCGGGGATTTCTCGGCCTGCTGTAAGGCACGGCTTGCGGAGGTAGATCTCCTGGACCTCTTGCGTCATATGCACCCCACAGACAGGGACTACTCGTATTATTCCATGGGCACAAAACCTATGCGAGGCTTGATCATCTTTTAGTTACCTCGCTGGTGCAGGCGCTGGTCTCATCGGTGGACATGGGAGTATTATCCTTATCGGACCACGCTCCAGTTGAGGCTTCGTTATGTCTGCCCCCTGCCACTCACCCCTCGAGGACTTGGTGCCTCCGGGATACTCTCCTACATAGGAAGGTGGTGGTAGACCCTATTTGAAAGGTGCTCCATGACTATCTGGCTCACAATGATAACGCCGATACCACCCGGGCCACACAGTGGGCAGCATTGAAGGCTGTCCTCAGGGGGGAATTTTTCTCTATCTCCGCGGCTGAAAACAGAGAGCGAAGGGCCAAGAGAGATGAGCTTACTGATAGGATTCGGGAGCTTGAGTTGATCCATCGTAGGACGGGGCGCCAAGGATTTGGCTGCAGCTCAAAGAGGCAAGGAAGCTTCTGGCAGCCTTGGATATGGATCGGGCAGAATGCACGGCCCTCAGGCTGCGCCACGCCTTTTATATGGGGGGAGATCGTAGTGGTAAGCTGCTGGCCAATAGACTCCGGGTTGCTCGGCAGAGCCAGATGGTAAAGGAAATCTCCGACCCCACGGGAGACGGAAGATGCCTGTATCTCAGCCGAGTTCCGAGGGTTCTACAAGAACCTTTACGCCGGTGACCCACCGGACGTAACGGCCACAACCTCTTATTTGGATTTGGTCACCTTGCCGTCCTTGGAACCTCTACAGGCGGACCACCTGAATAGAGATATTGGAATAGAGGAGGTGGTGTCAGCCATTGCCAAACTCTAACATGGCAAAGCGCCGGGACCAGACGGCTACTCTGCCCTTTTTCATAAGATGTTTTGCACATCGTTAGCTCCTCTCCTCACTCGCCTTTTTAACTCTTTCGCGGAACCTGGAGCCATCCCGTCTGATCTCCTGAGGGCCTCCATCACGGTCATCCCTAAGCCAGGGAAGGATCCGAAATACTGTGGGTCCTATAGACCGATATCCCTCTTGAACGTAGATTTAAAACTCTATACCGGGATCCTGGCCAGTCGCCTGGCGCCCCACTTGCCCGGTCTAATTGACCTGGATCAGGCAGGCTTTGTCCCAGGGAGGCAGACGGTCGACAACACAAAGCGGGTGGTCCACCTGCTGGAGAAGGCTTCTCGGATTCCTGGAGAGAGAATGATGCTAGCGGTAGACGCGGAGAAGGCGTTCGACCGAGTACAGTGGCCCTTTTTAGAACAGGTACTGGTGAAGGCGGGCATTGGAGAGAAGTTCCGCTCCATGGTCCTCAACTGCTACAAAGAGCCAACGGCCGTGGTCCGTGTGAACGGATACACTTCCGCGGCCTTCAACATTGAGAGAGGCACAAGGCACGGTTGTCCACTCTCACCCTTGCTCTTTGCTTTATACATGGAGCCATTTGCCCAGCGGGTAGGGTTAACCCGGCTGTGGAAGGGATACGGATGGGTGGCTTTACCCATGCGATCAGCCTCTATGCTGACGATGTCATCTTCACGTTGGCTACACCCTGGACAGCCTTGCCGGCTTGTGTGGAGGAATTGGACGCATTCGGTGCAGTCTCAGGCTTTAAGAGGAATGTGGGGAAGTCGGTGGCTTTGGATATCTCCCTAGAACCGGCCACCAGGGCGTACCTACAGAGCATATTCCCCTTGCTTTGGTCCTCAGAGGGGATACCGTATCTGGGGATTAAGATAGCGCCCACTTTACCGGCTATGGTTTCGGCTAACTACTCGGCCTTGGGGGCGAAGATCAGAGAGGAACTGGGCCGCTGGAACTGCGGCATCCTCTCCTGGTTGGGAAGGATTGCTGCCATTAAGATGACAATTTTACCGCAGGTTCTCTATTTGTTCAGGGCTTTGCCGCTTCAGCCTCCGGCCGGGTGGATCCCGCAGCTGCAGTCAGATGTGGCACGCTTCATTTGGCAAGGGAAAAGCCCAGGCTGCGCAGGGCCCTCGCCCTTTTGTCTCCTGATGCAGGAGGTCTGGGCATTCCCGACTTCCGTAAATACTTTCAAGCGACGCAACTGCGGTATTTTGTAGAATGGTGCAGATGGGGGTCGGATAAGCATTGGCTTTTCCAGGACCAGGCGGTGGCGGGTCGGCCTCTGCAAGAGATACCGTCCTTGCACCGGTCCCATCGGCCTAAGAATCTCTACGCCTCCTTTATCACTAGGGTGCCTTTGCGGGTCTGGGACGCTACTTGCCTTAAGTATGACCTTACCTCGTTCCGTCGCCACTCTTGCCGTTGGTAGACAACCCGGCTTTTTTTCCCGGAATGGAGAAGGGAGCTTTCACGCACTGGCGGCAAGCAGGGTCTAGAGCTTTATGTCATCTGTATGGCCCCGAGGGGGTCATCTCATTCACGCAGTTCCATCAGGAATTCTCTCTCCCCAAGACCGAGAGGCACCGCTATATGCAGGCCCGACATTGGGCTCTTCAGCCACAAGTGAGAGAAACGGCGGACAGACTTTTCTCACCGTGTGAGAGGTGGCTGTTGTCACGTACATCAGACTCGAAACTAATCACGGATTTATATAGGTTTTTACAACTACCCTCGAAACACTTTCACAACCCCAGGAGGGAGAGATGGGAGCGGGAACTCGGGAGAACATTGAGTCCCAAAGAGTGGGACCACATCTCTTATAGGGCACGGCACTCGGCATATCATATGGGCCTCACTGATACATTCACCAAAGTTTCCACCTATTGGTACTACACGCCTGAGCGGATACACGAGTTCGACCACAGTAAGGCTGACACATGCTGGTGAGGGTGCGGACATCAGGGTATGCTTACGCACATTCTCCCGCGCTTCCCTGCATATACCCTATTAGGACTCCCAAATGACTTAATGTATCCACTCAGGTCCAGAAGAGGTAGGCAGATCGCCATCGCCCTAGGCTCTGCGGTCCAGAATATTTTGGTACACTGGCGCACTGTCACACCGCCCACCATCACAGGCTGGCTCCACAGATTGTGGCATGTGCTGGGTATGGAAAAACTGTCTCTCATGGTGGCTGGGGACATAGCACAATTAAACAAACTCTGGCAACCGTTTCATTCTTTACTGCTCACGGAGTTCAGAGAACTCACTTGTCCCAGATATCTCCGCCTCCTGCGGCTCACGAGCCCGCCGGCACCGGACCGGTAATTTTGGTACGAGATCCCCTTTCCTTGTAACCTGTGGCCTTGAAGTACATATTAGATGACGATAGTGCACTGGACGACGGGTGGGGAGGGTGGGGGGGAGTTGGGTTGGGGTGATTGGGAGTTGGGGCGGGTGGAGGTGTTTGTATTGAAATGTTGTGTCGCGCCAGGTCTATGCACTCTCTCTATTGCCATACTGGATTACCATATGTGGCCTATGCCTGATAGCTTTCTGCAAACGTTGGGACTCTCTGGCTGACGTAGGTTGCTCCATGATGATGTGTATTTGTCTTGTTGTGTCATGATGAATAAAATACTTTAAACATAAAGAGGTACCTAATAATTGTATATCTCAGAGAGTTGGTTATGGATGTCTTAAACCTCAATGACTAGGCATTCTCTATATTTGAGAACTCCACCAGTCATATAAGCCACACCTTGTTGATCGCATTCTGTTTGGTGATGGTCGCTTGCAATTACAATACTGTATGAGGCAGATTTACAAGAAACTGACGCATTATCTTCTTGTCCATCTTCTTTGCCGCAGTAATTATCAGCGAACAGTAATTACCAGTAAGCATTCTGCTCCTATAGAAACAAAGTTACATACTAGTCTCCTTATCCCTCCAATATGGCCGCCAGTGGCAACAACCATTCACATAAAAGGACACAAAAGTCAGAGCAAGACCTGTTTTTTTGCTTCTGCACTGCTCCGAGTGCTGTTCCTGTTCCTGTTTGACCAGGAAAGTAGGGGGGGTTGTTGTTCGGTGTCTCCCCCCTTAATGTGGCAATTCTGGGCATTCTCCTCAGTCCTGTTCTAGTGGATGCTGGGAGTTGCCATGCTTCTGTCTTCTACATGGAGCTGCTGAGTCCTGCTTCATCGGACTTGGCGAGTCTTCCTTTGTCTCCCTGCCTCCTGGTGGGGTTGGAGGGATGCCTCAGTCTTGACATGGCTCACTCCTCTCCTGTGGCTTACCCGCTTCCGCTGGACGGTGGCTGGGTTCTCCGGATGCAGGACATCGGCCTGGGAGGGGGCGTGGCTTCATGCCGGTTCCTTGCGGATCAGCGCGGTGATTGCAGCACCTTTTACGGGAGACACTAATTATAGCATACACCCTAGGGGTGTGCCGATGGCAAGCCAAAGGTGGTTTTGGGGAGTTTTCATCGTAATAGTAAGCTTTTTAAGCATATTTGCTTGCCGTAGGGGTTCAACCTGACATTTGTGTTTGTGCCATGATGGAGCAAGGTGATGAGTTGACTTATGCTAACCCTGGGTAGACTTCTGGGTCTATGGATGCTGTCTCTTTCCTGGCTATAATCCAGCAGATGATTAATACTGCTGTGGCTGCTGCTTTGCATATCAGGGACTCTGTACCTCCCTCTGAAAAGGCCAAATATGACCCAGATCCTTCCCTTGATTCTGATGGGGAGGACAATGTGGAACTTAAGGGTCGTTTTGTGCATGGGTCGGATCTTAAGGATCTTCAGCACATTTGTTCCAACCTTGCGTTTCCTGAGTCTGAAGTGAAAGTGGAAGACGCAGATATCTTTTTGCAGTATCAGCGGGTAGAACCAGAGTCATTGCCTCTCCACTCCTCTGTCTTGTAGAGGTTGGGGACTGAATGGAAGGATGTGGATTAGAGTAGATTTCAGAGGTTTCTGGCCAAACGATATCCATTGCAGGACTTTGCGGTTGAGTGTCCGGCCTATGTGAAGGTGGATTCTTTAATGTCTGGCATGTCTTCTCAGGGGGCAATAATTTCTGAGGATGAGGTGGTGAAACACACTTTTCTGCTGCCAATTTTTCCATTTGGGCTGCTACATATTCCTCCCATGCTTCTTTGCTGAAAGAATTGCAATCACTGGCTGAGTTGTTGGACCAGGGAGAGGACGTTTCTCCCACTCTGGCACTGATGGAACAACAGGTGTGTCTCCTTTCTGAAATTTCCTTTGATTCTTTGTGGCAGCGGCTTCCATGACTGGATCTTCTGTGGCTGCTCCTTGCCAGTTGTGTTTACGTTCTTGGAATGCTGATGCTGCGCAAAAGGGTTTACTCATGAAAATCCCTTTTTATGGTGCTAAATGTTTGGGGCTCCCTTGGAGGATATGGTAAAGAAGTCTGCAGAAGATCGTAAACTGTTGGCTCCAGTGAGAGCAGGGCGTTCACGCTTCTTTGCGACTCATAGAGCCTTTTGTCCAAGGAAGGTTGACTCAGCCCTTTCGTTGAAGCGGACGTGGCCAGGGTGCTCCTTCCTCTGACAAATCCCGGCTCCCTGCCAACTCTTCCTTCTATTCTGCCCCCTCCAAATCATGATTGGATTGCTCCTGGAATGGGTCCTGTGGGGGGTCGTCTGTCTCACTTTTTGGACGATTGGAGATCGATGGGTCCTTCATGTGGTGCCGAATGTTTTCACCTTGGGTTTGTCCATACTCCCCCAGATTGTTTTTGGGTCACTCCTTTCCCCATAGACTCTATAAAGAAGGTGGCTCTGTTGGAAGGCATCCGTTGTCTTGTGGAGAAGGGGGATGTCATTCCAGTGCCCATGGATCAGTGGGGGCTGGGAGTGTACTCTATTCTCTTCCTGGTAGAGAAACACAGCTGGACCCTCAGGCCGGTGTTGGGTCTAAAATGCTTGAACTGGTTCATTCCTCCCATGAAGTTCAAGATGGTGCCCTTGCAGGTGCTCCTCCCTCTGATATCTCAGGGGGAATTTTTTGCTTCCATCGACCTGCAGGATACTTATCTCCATGTGCCGGTCCATCTTGACTCTCAGACATTTCTCCGGTTCTGTGTTCTGGGCCAGCATTTTTAGATCAAGGTATTACTCTTTGGCCTGTGTTCCTCCCCCCTGGTCTTTACTAAAGTTCTGGACCCACTGGTGGGCCCTTTACATGGGTGGGGTATCAAGATCTTTATTTATCTGGATGATGTGTTGATTTCTGCTTCTTCTTTTTCTAAGGCGGAGATCCATGTCCAGAAGCTTTGTCAAGTCCTGGAGGGTCACGGATTTCTGGTGAATCGGAGGAAGTCCTGCTTGTTCCTTTTCAGATTCTGATGTAAATTGGGGCCTCTTAGGACTCAATTGGGGTTGGTGTTCCTACCTCCTGCACGGAAATTGAATCTGATGTCAGAAATTCGGTCCCATTTGCCGGGGATTTTTCCTCCTGTGAGACTGTGGTTGAGGGTCCAGGGGCTGATGTCCATCTCGTTGTTGGTGGTTCCATGGGTTTGTCTCCATTGGTTTCCCGTGTTGAACCATGCCTTGTCTCATTGGTGCCCCTGTGGTCAGGATTTCAATCAGGGGGTTCCTCTGCCGGCCCAGGTGAGGAAGGATCTGGGTTGGTGGTTGAACAAGGTCCATCTGTCCAGGTGTCATCTGTTTCTGGTTGTTCCCTCTTGAGTGGTCACTACAGATGCCAGTCTGTTGGGCTGGGGGGCTACTCTGGACGATTATTATGTACAGGTCGTGTGGTCGAAGGCTCTGATGTCTTGTTCTTCCAATTACATGGAAATGAAGGCTGTTCAGTTTGGTCTCCTAGTTTTCACTGCCTTGCTGGAGAGTCACCATATTCAGGTCCGGATGGACAACCAGGTGGTCATGTCATACATCAATCATCAGTGGGGTTGCGGAGTTCGTTCCCTCAGTTGCCTCAGTTGCCTGATTTGTTCTTGGGTGGAGTAGCAATTGGCGTCCCTGTCAACGATTTATCTCCGGGGATGGGAGAATATAGTGGCAGACTGTCTGAGCAGGGTCTTTCCCTTCATGGGGTCTTTGTACTGACTCTGTTGATGTTCCAGACATTGCAGCGGAGGTTTGGGTGTCCGGTGGTGGACTTGTTTGCATCTCCGGTCAATGCCAAGATCCACTGTTTCTGCATGATTATGCCTTATCCAGAAGCAAGGAGAGTGGATGAGATGTCCTTCCTGTGGCCGAGGGGCCTGTTGTATGCTTTTCCGCTGGTTCCCCATATTCCGGCGGTGTTACACAAGATCAAGAGGGACTAAACGTTCCCTGCTGTCTGCCCCTCTTTTGCGGATTTGAGAGGATAGAGTGGTCTTACAGGCTTATTCGACTTTTGTCTCTATGGTGGACTCTTACTTTCATCTTTTCGCGGAAGTGGTCCTACCTGTCTTCTTTCTTGTTCCTCCTTCGGCGGAGGACTCTCTGTTGCACCTTTTGGATGTTAAGCAAAGCTTCCATTTGTAAGGTGAACAATTTGTTTGTCTCTTTTGGTCTGGCCCAACAGGTCCCGCAGCCATCTCTTTCCACTCTCAGTCGCTGGATAAAGGAGGCTATTCTTTTGACATATGATGTCCAGTTTGTGGTTCCCTCTCCTCCTATTCTGGGGCATTCTACTCAATCTTAGGCTGTTTCATGGGCCGCCTTTAAGGATGTTTCCTTGGAGGATATTTGCAGAGCACCCACTTGGTCTTCTCCTCATACTTTCATGCCTCATTACTGGCTTGAGACTGGGGGTGGGGCTTCTGTTGCCTGTGCCTCTTCGATCCTGGACTCTGTGGTTTCCTGAGATGTGTGTCTCTTTCCGTTGTTATCAATTAAGTTTGTTTTGTACTGCCTTCCATGTGTGGGTTGTGTTCCTATTCATGAAGCTGATATTGCTTTGGTATCTGCTCACTGCTAATTACTGTGGCAAGAAAGATGGACGAAAAGGTAATGCCCCGGTTACTTACCGTTAAGTTTCTTTACTCTGAGTCCTAGTCTTCCCACCCACAGTATAGTTTCCCTTCCCTCCCAGCCCTCTGTTTTGGCTTCATGTCTACGGCTTTGTTTACAGGTCGTGCTCCAACTTTTGTGTCCTTTTATGTGATTGGTTGTTGGCACTGGGGGCCATTTTGGAGTGATAGAGAGACTAGTATGTAATTTTTTACTTGGAGTTTCTGTAGGAGCAGAATGCTCACTAGTAATTACTGTTCACTGGTAATTACTGTGGCCTGGAACACTAGGAGTTGGAGTAATGAAGATTACAGGTAAGTAACAGGGGCATCTGTAGAGATGCATCAGTTTCCCTGCACCAGGCTTCGATACCCTTGTACCACCATGGATGCGCCATATTTACAATACATCGCACCATAGCACAAGGATTGACAGATGTGTCCGAAATTCTGACGCATCTGTTGGCACAAAAGTAACGCTTTGCTGGAGTCATGTCACAAGCACAACGCAACTCCAGCAATGAATGTTGAGCCCTATACTTATCGTACTGTGTCACTCCTTACGCCTGCAGGTGTAAGGTTTTGACGCAGTGGCCTCCTAGAAGTGGTGCAGTGAAATCTTTTAGATTTCACTGCGTCCCTTTTACAAGGCTCCTGTGTGGGAACCCCCACCCTATATATATTCTACCTGACGCAGGTATAATGTGATGCATGATGCATCTACCTAGATGTGTCACATTGTAAATGGGAAGAACTAAGTGGCATTGTTTGCGCCACCACTTTATCACAATAAGTAAATCCGCCCCTCTGTGTTTAGAAGTTTTGAATGAGTTTCATCTGAAAATATGTAAAAAAAAATAATAATTTGAGATAATTGATTATCCAGTTTGAATGCTGCCAGATGTGAGAGAATTGACATAAAGACAAATGTAATATGATACATTTTTCAGTCATTCTCTCAAGTGATTGGATTAGATTCACAGGCAAAAGATATAATATCGATAACCGAGTGGAGGTCATCTCAAATGTAATATAATAAAAAAACATACCAGGCCATATTTATACTGTAGAAGAAACTTGCACATCAGCAATTCGATTGCAAGTTAGACATCTGCTTAATAGCTATCTTCGAACGGTATCTGGCCCTGTTTTCCACCATCTGTGTCGCCCATTAGCACATTAGTGCAGCCTGTCCCTTTGTTTTGGTAGGGAAGCATCCTCTTGCCCCAGAATCATGAGAGTCGGCAAAGTTGCCAAACCTTAGCAGCTTCTATTTCAATTTTTTTTAAAGGACTATGTAAACCTCACAAAATTAACAAGGTTAGTTAAAGAAAATGGCTGAGAAAAAAAGAGATGAAATGAGATTCTTGACAAAGCACAGTCTTATCTTTTTTACAAGTCGGTAATTTTCTAGCAAAACACTGTTTGCTTGAAAATTTGTCAATGAAAGCTTCTTTGACAAAGCTTAGCCGCCACCCATGATAATGTAAGAAGTATATAAACGAAGTGCGACAGTTGTGTATACTTTGTCCATTCCAACACTTGTTATAATACCTTGAAAAAGCGTAAAAAGCAGGTCACTGCTTGACAATTACGTTCTATTGCTTTAAATATCAAACTCAGACGAACCAGTGCGTTGCTATAATGTGGCATGATAAATTATTCGCCAGCAGAAGCATTTGTTCGTCTTAAAACTCGTTCTCTCTTAGAAAATAAATGACTCTCGTGTTATCTCGTGCCCTTGAATTTCTGTTAAGGGAGGCAGGCGATAGTTAAACCAGAAAGAATCACAATAGTTCAAACTACGATTAAGCAAGGAGTGAAGATACATTCAATTACACTGCCTTGGGCTGAAGTGCATCAAAAGGACATGGGCGTGATATAGCGGTACTGAAGCTGCATATTAAAACACTGCCCTTGCCAGACAGACCTGCTTCCCAAAATATCATTTGCTGTAGGTTAGGTGATTACCTGCGCTAATACAAAACCATGCGTGGAGCAGGTTAAACATGTCAATATGCATATAATAAGTGCATAATGTAAAATTACTTATTTGCAAACGAATTACTTTTTTTCAGACAAATACCATAGTACTGTACTGTTTAAAAATACACATTTTGAATGCCAATAGGCCTGGTTTTAAAATGCAAAAGTATGCAAACATCATCGGTATGTGCATGTGTGGACATATTAAGCCAGGCATATTGGCTTTCCAGTGCTTGTTATACGGTATACAGAGTTCTCCAACAGGAAACCTTTGTATTCCCATCTAAATATTTTTAGAAAATCCTACTTCAGTGAAACAATGGAATAAAATAAAATTGCTTTTTGTTTATTATGCAGGCATCACAAACAAACTGATGGGTGATGTTCAAGTGTATTTTTGAGATGTAAAATAGTATCAAATGCATTACTTTATAAGAGGTCTAATAATACTAAAACTATAGTGTGAAAAAGCGATAGCCCTGGGTGTGGAGCCAGATCCCACTTTGTGGGGTAGATTTTTCAAACATTGTGTGCTGGGTTAGCATCCCAAATGTGACGGTAACCAGCACAACATGTTTTTTACCAATTTACTTTCTAGCGTAAAACTTGTTTTGCATTGGAAAGCACCCTACAAGTAACGCAAATTACTTAGTGCCAAGGGGGTGCTACATAGGTGGTACATTGGTGTTCCCATGCAACCACCCATGCCTTTTGACACCAAACCCAGTTTACAAGCAATTATAGACTGGGTTAAGAGCCAAAAGATAACAGCATCTAAAAGGAGGTGTTAAGAGAATGTTTTCATTTCACTTTTCTTTCCTATTTTGCATTCATGCTGCATCGCGTAGCACACCTACAAAGTGTGAAAAGTGTTTGAATTATTTGGGTATAGTATTTTGATTGAAAAGAGCCCCCTTCCTGTACGAAACCTGCGCTAGACCCAGGTACACACCTAAGCGCTATGGCGCTAAGGTGTGTGCCTAGCGCACAGCAGCTGAAATCAGCGTCGGAGCAAGGGAGAGGGTAGGAAAGAGGCATATCTCTGTAGATATGGTACTCTCCAGCTCCTTCCCTGTCACGCAACGCAGCACAGCACTTTTGGCTGCTGTGATGCGTTGCATGACTTCTTTGAAAATCTGCCCCAATGTATGTTATAACAATCGCTAACAATAAGTCAAGCCTACTCTAAGAATAAACCATTCTAATAATGGGGTAACCCTAAAGGTACTGGACCTGGGTAATTTACTAATATAAACAAACAATGGTCCGAGACCCAAATTTTTGAAAGCGAGAAATCAAAGTTTAAGTAGTTCACGGTGTGTATTAAATTCACAGACCAAAACACAATTAATGAAAAACAGAAGAATAGGCAACAGCAACAACCTCAGACTCTTTCATAGCATTTAATCCATTTTCTGAAACAAGATTCAATCTACAGTTTTTTTACATTTTATATACAATGCCCCGTATCGAGAGCGTGCAGTAAAGAAAAAGAAGGTGTCGAAAGGGCGTGATCGTGAAAAGGTGAAAAGGAAAGGTTTCACACAGAGTATACAAAAATTATTCTATATTATTCAAGGAAAAACCAGTCAACAAAGAACTGGAACAATAAATCCTGGCCACTTAGGTAAATCAATATATAGTCCTTCTGGTTATTCAAGAGACATAAGATGTGTCAATGTCTGCACTATGGGGGAATTAACATTAGTGGTCCAGGTATTTTTAGATGTCGACGTTTCGACTCGTCTTGCGGCCTTCCGGTTGGTTATGCCTGGGCCATGCGAGTCTTCCTCAGGACAGGTACAACGGGGCAAGGGATCTGGCAGATGACCCCTTAACAGGATGAAGTAGGCGTAATGTCTTCCAAGGTAACTTGGTCCATATCATTCAAATGGGGGTATTGTACAGGTCCTCTTGTTCTGTACGTAGGGGGTTCCTATCAAAATACTGAGACCATATAACAATATATGTCTCTTCAATCACAATCCATTGATAATTGTGCTGCTTAGAGAAGTCTTCACATCTTAATTTAGCCTGAATTAGACTGATTGTAAGCGCTTCAAGTGAAGGATAATTCCCTCGCCGATCGGAAACCTTAACCGGCAAATTTGCAGGATAGGCAGGGTGCTTCCAAGTAGACACGCGTCAGTAAACCCCTGGACATCTTTGAAAATCTGCCCCAATGTATGTTATAACAATCGCTAACAATAAGTCAAGCCTACTCTAAGAATAAAGGCTAGAAATGCAAGTGACCATATATTGGTGGATATATGGCATACTGCATATACTATAGGCAGGGGGTACACCTTTATTTCTCAAGTCTACAACACCTCCTCATATATTTTTTCTTGCTAAAGGGTGAACTGCTGCAGCTCCCATTCCACACAGACATGCTACTGAGTGGCGGACAGAAGTGTTTATTCAATACCCATGTTTGTCTCTACGGAGCAGAAAATGGACAGTTGGTCACTTCACCACAAACAATTTGAGCAGTTGACAAGGCGACATGGGCGTGGCCTCCTCATGAGAAACTCAGCCATAGCTAAAAGGACTCTAATTCTCCATTGCTTGCTAACAGCTTAATGTAATCTACAGCAACCCTACACTCAAGTGAAGGCACAATGTTTACGGAAAAAGGGCAGGCCTGACACAGGCTTTCTATTAAAACAAAAAGGAAGCATAGCTGGGCATCCATCTGATCTGTGATACACCTGGCAAGCTTCTCACACACACCGCGTACATTTCAGAGGCATTTGATTCTTTCCATGAAACACTATATGATTCAACCCAAGACAAATCTTCAGAGGCTGAAACTAAGTTCTTAGATTCCATCCATATCCACTGTCTGACTGAGGAAGAGTGAGAGATACTAGAAAGTGAAATGTCTGTTGAAGAGATGAAAGATATAAAAAAAACATGTCTTGCAACTTTCAAATCACCATTTGAAGACGCCTTTCTTTGAGAATGTTACCAACCATGCAAACCACAGCTGTTAGACCTCGCCTTTACAGCGGGGTTATCCCCAATTCTTTTGGTTTATGCCTTCTGTTTCTGTCCTGTTTTTGTTGGTTTTATGACTCTGGGCACTTTACAACTGCTGATCAGTGATAAAGTGCATATGCTCTCCAAGTAAATTGTATGTATGGATTGATGTTTCCATAATTGGCTGATTTGATTTACTGGTCAGTCTCTAGTACAGTGCACTGTGCGAGTCATGGCCTGTAAATCAAATGCTTCTAGTGGGCCTGCAGCACTGGTTGTGCCCCCCACATAAGCAGCCTGCAAATGTAACTCAGGACTGCGATTGCAGTGCCACTGTGTAGTATATCACTGCCATGTTGACATGGCAAGTGCACCCACTTGCCAGCCCCTAACCTTTTCTTTTCCTACATGTTAGTCACCCCTAAGATTAGCCCAAGGTACCCCTGTGGGCAGGATGCAGTGTATGTGAAAGGTAGGACATGCCCTGGTGTGTGTGGCATGTCCTGATAGTGAAATACTACCAATTTCGTTTTTCATTATTGCCAGACTATTTGTTACCATAGGATAGAACAGGGTGTTTGGTTGTAGTATCTTATAAGCCTAACTACCCCTGGGAACAAAGTAGGAAAATAAGGTTTAGTAGGCGTGAACTCAAAAATTAAAAATGCATCTTTTAGTGAGGGTGATTTAACATTCTATGTTTAAAAATACCACTTTCAGAAAGTAGGTATTTTGCTTGCTTAGCCATCCAGTGTGCCTCTGCTAGGATGTGTATTTACTGTCTGGCTTTGGAGTGACAGGGGCTGGGGATGTGCAGTGGCTCCAGAGAGTCTCGATGAGTCAGTGCTAGGTTGAATAGGCCTGGTATGCATTTGGAGTGGTGGGAGTAATAGCACATGCACCTGAATAGGGCTGCGCCTGCCTTCCACAATGATGACTCTGCCCCCCTGTGGTGTGTCTGCATCCATGGCTCACACTGACAATGGAGGTTGTTGCGCACTTGCAAAGTACCCTTCAGAACTGGTTTGGACTTTGCTCAGAGCCCTGGGCAAGGAGAAAACAAAGAGATTTACTGTATAAAAAAAGGGACCCAGAACCCAGACTTTTAGATCACTTCTGGGAAATCAAGCGGAACCTTTGCCAAAGAAAAGATCTGGAAAAACTGAGGAGGAATACTGCCCCTGTGCTGGTTGCCATCTGGGGTTAGCCTGCAGTGGCTACTTTCTACCAAGTAAAAGGAAAAGGACGTTGCTGTTAGCTGTGTCCCCTGCTTGAGAAAGATCTCCAAGGGCTTGAAGAAGAGCTTGCCTCCTGTTCTCCTGTATAGTGAGTCCCTAGTACAGTGCACTGTGCGTGTCCATGGCCTGTAAATCAAATGCTTCTATTGTGCCTGCAGAACTAGTTGTGCCACACACTTAAGCAACCTCTAAATTAACTCAGGACAGCGATTGCGATGCCTGTGTGAAGTCTATTACTGCCATGTTAACTTGGCATGTGCACCCACTTGCCAGTCAATAACCTTCCCTTTTCTTACATGTTAGTCACCCCTAAGATTAGCCCAATGTACCGCTATGGGCAGGGTGCATTGTATGTGAAAGGTAGGACATGCCCTGGTGTGTGTGGCATGTCCTGATAGTGAAATACTACCATCTTAGTTTTTCATTATTGCAAGACTATCTGTTACCATAGGCTAGAATGGGGAGTTTGGTTATAATATCTTATAAGCCGAACTATCCCTGGGAACAAGGTAGGAAGAAAATGTTTAGTATGCCTGAACTCAGAAATTTTAAATGCATCTTTTAGTGAGGGTGATTTAACAGTCTGTGTTTGAACATACCACTTTCGAAAAGTAGGTATTTTCTTGCTTAGCCATCCAGTGTGCCTCTGCTAGAAAAGATCTGGAGAAAATGAGGAGGAATACTGCCCCTGTGCTGTTTGCTGTCTGTGGTTACCCTGCAGTGGCTACTTTCTACCAAGGAAAGGGACAAGGACTTTGCTGTTTGCTCTGTCCCCTGCTTAAGGAAGATCTCCAAGGGCTTGGAAAAGAGCTTGCCTCCTGTTCTGAAGTCTCAGGGACACAAATACTTCACCCCCAGCTCCCCTGAACTTCCTTGCTGGGAGTTCTGACCTGCCAAGAGGTGCATGTAGCTGTTCTGGGCCTCTGCCTGAATATAGAGGGTAAAAAGTTGGAAAGGGGTAGCTCCTTCCCGTATTTAGGTCTGGACTTTGATGAAGATTGTACGTGGCATACCTGCATAAAAAATAGAATAACAAGATTTACATGTGCAGATGGTACCACTTATTCATTTGCAATGTCCATAGGTAAAAATCCCATTGCCCCTATTCTAGAGATCTATAAGCGTAAATGTATTCCAATTTTATCGTGTGGTGTGGGGTTCTGGGGATGTTGGGATGTACATGCTATGCAGTTAGAGGAGAACAGATTTTGCCGTAGAGTTTTAGGAGTGCCCCCTTCTTCACCGCACTTTCACCTCCATTTGGAGTTGGGCATCGTGTATGTCCAAGCGACTAAAAATGTGGCACCTCTAGATAACTGGTGTTCCATACGGACAAATGAAGAAGCTGATTTTAACCGGGTAATCATTAGGGATTGTCTAAACTGCACTGAGGCGTTTGTATTTCCTGGATCCAATACATTAAAACCTGCTTTACGGAACTTGGTTATTCCTTCCTGTTTGAGCACCCAGATCAAATTGTTAAAGGGGATCGACAGCGAGTTTTGGTGAGCTTCCGAAAACACAAAGAATTGTCCAGGGAATTGTCTGAAGTAGCCAAACCCACGGTCAGGGATTATTGCCTTGTACATTGCTCCGTATCTAACATATGTAAACAATGTGCATGAAAGGAATCTGTTGTCTAGATTCAGACTGGGATCTTTTCGTTGGCTAATATGCTTCCCACTAGGTCAGTATTCATTCAAATCTAGTATGGTTTGTCCCGGTGATGAACATTCAAATCAAACCATTTTACATTTTGTATTTTTTTTTCAATTTTTTCTTCCATTTACCAGGACATTTTTAATACCTCTCTTCCTCAGACACAATTTTTGTAGGTGCAAAGCGGCTTAGTACTTTTTGCAGCAAATGAATGATCTTGATTTTAGTTTTGCTGTTGGCAGCTTTTTATTTCCGTTTCCAGGCGCTATTGACAATGTCACTTTGTGTGCGGCGCGCTATTCGAGTTTGCGCGTGTTTTTGCATACTCGCACGGGAAAAATCGCGCAAACTTACCCACGCGGTTCTCAATGGGCGCAGCCATCTTGTTTTTCATTCATTGCTATGGCTCTGTGCATGCTTTCTAATCCTCCTTTCATCTGTGCAATCCTTTGTTTCTTTGGACTTTTTTTTATCTTTTCTACTCTATATCTATCCCTCTTTTTTTCTAGATCTATATTTTGTGTTTTTTCCAACTTTTCGTTACTTTTAAAGCTACTTTTTTGAACTTTTTTTTCAACTTGACTTTTTCCCTATTCTTTCCTGTTTTTTTCTTTCTGCTGTACAGGACCATGGTAAAGGGAGCCAGGAAGGAGAAGGGGAAGGGTCCCGCACCCCGTACCCGGCTCCCATGTGGGCGATTGCGGGGGGAGCTAGTCACAGCCCGGGAGATCTTCAGCGCGGAGTAGGTGGCCGCACTGGTTTACTATGTGCAGCGCCGCCTCCCCAAAACCATTGTGGCAGGCGGCAGGATCGTTAGCGGGTACGGGCTGCGGGAGTGTCGGAAGCGGTGGGAGAAGGTGTGCCGGGCCATGTATCAACACTCTCGGGTCTGGTGCACCTACAACCAGGCAACGCACCGGTGGTCAGACCTCCTGGACCGTGAACGCGACCTGCTCGACCTGCTAGGCATCGAGATCCCCGGGCTTGGTGAGTAGTAGTAGCTATTTAATCACTACTCTGTTTTCTCCTGCTCTATGTGTTATCAGATTGCAAATTTTTGTTTTTTTCCGAAGAGCAATAATGCTGCCGAGTCAAGTCAAGTATTTCTTCATTCGGTTTCTGGGAGATAAAAAAACATAAAAACAGTTACATTAAAGCAGGAGTTACATTTTATACACAGTTTTTTAAAAAGACGAATACTGACAATCAGTTTTAGTTATAAAAAATACTATTAAAAACAATAATAAAATCTAATCACTTCATTATATTTAACGAATGTTTACACCCATTCTTTCTGGTCTGTGAAATATTTTAACAAAGTTTATCATTCACACTTTATTCAGTCGATTTTTTTAGGTTTTTTGCCCCTCTACAGATTTAGACGATGCCGAAAGATGCATTTTAGAAATTTAACAATGCACCTCGGCATCCACTCCTCCTCCATGTATGTATAGTGGCTTGGGTTGAGTTCTAATCACATGGGCATGGTAATAGTGCTGTATCCCACTTATTTTGTTCCGGGAAAGCAACCAGACGGTGGAAGATGTTTAATCTAAATCTTACAAGGAGAAATCTCTCAAAAGTGGTAAGATCCTGGATTAAATATGGCTGGATGGATAGACTGGTTTGGACAGCAACACTGTGTTGCACAGAGGGTTTCAGGGCTTCTTTCGTTAGCCGAATTCCTTCTAGAAAGGCCAGTGAAATAGCCTTTAATGCCTTTCTAGATAATGACTGAATTGTAGTGGGGGCCAGGTAATACTTTTCCAGTCCTAGGTCAAGTAAGAACCTTTTTATGTAGGCCATCCAACCAATTTTGGATGAGTAATCTAAAGCCATACAGTCTAGGATAATTTGCTGGGTAAACATATTTTTATACCTGGACCATATACGATGCCAAACAAGAAGTGGCTATATTTTTGCCATGTCCCTAATGTATGCAATTCCCAGCTCTGTGTGGCACGCAAAGGTGGATGTACTTTTGGGGACCGCTAGGAGAAAACGGAGGAATGCGTTTTCTGCCACTTGTAGAGTTTTCGTATTTGTATACCCCCACACTCCTGCTCCATATAGACCAACAGATTGACATTTAGCTCTGTAGATTTTTAGAAGCTCTACTGGTGGTCTTCTCCCCAATTTTTTTGAAAAGTTAACTAGAGCCATGATGGTTTTAACTAGATGGAATTTTCTTGGCTCTATAGCAGGGGACCAATTCAGTTTATCGTCGATAATGATGCCCAAATATGGATATTGTGGTGTTACGTCCAATTTCTCATTATTTAAGAATATGCTCTTAGCCTGTGCTTCATTAACCCAGCACTCATGACAAAAGTCTTTTTAATGTTGAAGCGTAGGTTCAGCTCACCCATAAACTGGGAATACCTGTTTTGGGCCTTCTGAAGTTCTAGGGGAGTTCGAGATAATATTACGTCGTCGTCCGCGTAGAGGAACACCGGAATCGGACGGTTGTTAGCTTGGGAAGGTCCTGGCTCCCATTCAACATGGCTTTCTCTAGATCGTTAGTATAGAGCGAGAAAAGTAAGGGAGCCAGGACACACCCTGTCTCACTCCCCTTTCCACTCTAAACAACCCAAATAACTCTCCCCTTGCACCATATCTCACCCTAGCTGAAGCATTTGTGTACAACTCTCGCAGAAAGTTTACTAAAGGTAAATCCACCCCCATGTCCAACAGTACTGCCCATAGTTTAGTGTGGCAGACGCAGTCAAATGCAGCGGACAGATCCACATACACCATGTGGATACTGCCCCCCTTTGCACATACGTACTTTCTTAGAAGTAACGTAAGGTTCAGGGCCTGCTCGAATGTCCCACCGCCCTCACGAAATCCAAACTAACCTCTGAAAGTATCGTAATGGTGTCCAAAGCTCCTCGTTTGATTTAAATAGGTCTATTGGGACGCCGTCGGGTCCAGGTGCCTTGCCGTTTTTACTGGCTTTGATGGCTCGCTGAACTTCACTGATATCTATATCTATTTCTACGGGGTATATGGAATTGGATGGAACAACAGTTTGATTTACACTTATAGCTGGTTGGCCCCCTCCAAATATCTTAGAGAAGTAGTTTACCCAAGTCGGTTCATCAATTGCCACGTCAATGGACGGTTGGTTCTTTGGCTCTTGTAAAAAAGGGGATTTTATCACTGCCCAAAACGCAGAACTGTCTTTGAGAATACAGCTTTTATGCAACTGATCCCATAGGGCCTGTTTGAGTTCTGTTTTCAATTCCTTTAGGGCAATTTTATACTCCCGCCTTAGGTCTAATATTTCTTTGGCCTCCCTGTTTGGGTTTTGCAGGGCGACTTTCAATGTGGAGTGCGCCACTGTGCATCGGTGATTGAACCAACCTGCTTTCTTCTCTTGGGTGTTGTTTGATTTTACAAACAGGGCTGAATTTATTGCTTTTATGACCATCTTAAAGTTACTTATTAATTCTTCACTATGTACAGACAGATCAAAGCATTTGACGATTGAACTGTATGCTGTTTGGATGACTCTCTTAGTGATGTTTTGGGGGTCGATTTTTCCCCATTTCAGCGAGTAGCCATTTAGTCTGTCTAGATGTAAAGTATTCTGCCTCAGTGCACTAAGTATAGTTTGGGTGCTGTTCTCTCGGCTGAGATGGAATGTTGTAACAAGAGCACAGTGGTCGCTCTGTATGTTAGCAAGGGAACGAAAATTAGTGGCGCGGGACGCTGAGGAATTTGAAATCAAAATGTAATCTATGGTGGTTTGACTGTCTCTCCCAATATAGGTTGTATCTAATCTCTTAGCTGGCAACTTCATTTCATTCAGGATTTGTAGGTCCAGATCGAGTAAGGATTCATTTAGACAGTTTCCTTGCTTGTATGGGAGAAGTGTACCAGAGGTTCATCATTTTCATCCATAAACCCACACACCTTATGATTACAATGTTCACAGGGATGTTGATTGAAATCGCCCCCCACAAAATTGTGGCCCCTTTTGCAAAGTCTCTAGTCAGAATGGATAATTGAGAGCACAGCTGTTGCACAATGATTTGTAGTTCCCTTTCTGGCAAATTATTATAAAAATTTACTAATAAAACAGACTCATCTTTGCCAAAACAGAGGAGTAAGATTTGATAGTTAGCTTCCAAGGCTAGTGAAGTAGTAACCAGACCCCCTATTGTATTTGAGATATATACTATCAGCCCTCCTTTTGCTCTACCTGAGGTTGTGTGTATTGCAGGGGAAAAAAAGGTTTTATACCCTACTAAATGGGTTACATTTGTCAACCAGGTCTCCTGGAGGGATATTATTTTGAATTTCTCCAAGAAGCTTATCCCCGTACCATTTTCTATTTTTGGGCGTAACCCGGCAATATTCCAAAAAAGGAATACAGTAGAGGAGTCTGCCATTTGTGCGGTCATTTCCATGGGCTCTAAAGATTGATCTATTAAGGGCTCTTCTATATTTTCCACGGGATCTGCTTTTTTGCGCATTCTGAGGGCCGAAGATATGTCCCCTACAGTGGTGCACTGGTTTACTACTTCATGGTAGATTATCGGCCTGTGTTCAGTACAATTCAATGTTTCCGGCTGATCGTCTGGCTTATTATCGTGATGTGCTGATACAATTCTCAATTCACTCAATGCAGGATTCACCCTTTTGTCTTGTTTAAGGAGTCAATCGACTCCTTCCAGCCCTGACAGTATAGAGAAATAGTTAAAAGTGGGAACATTGTAATCAACACCATATAGACCAAAATTGAGACCAAAATTTGGTCTGCTGCGCCAATTAAGGGTGCTGGATCTTGGAGGATGGGCCAGTAAAGAATGTGGGTAGAAATAATTAAGGTCGTGGGCAGAGATTTCTCCCCCTCCTTTCTCAGAGTACCAGTCACCAATGTGTTTGGTTACTCTGCGGTCCCTGAAATGTATTATGATTACATCACCTCTAATGTCTTTTGGCCCACACCCTACCCACCCTAATCTTCTGACATGTAAGATATCTCCATCAATGTTGGGGGGCAGTGGCCTATTGTTCCTTAGCCAAAATATAACTTTATTTTGAAGTTCCTGGTACCCCTCTGATTTACCCATTGGTAGTTCCGGAACCACTGTTAAAACCACAACATAAGGTAACGCTTGTGGTGGTAAGTCAATCTGTTTTTGGTATGGTATCCCAGATTCAAGGGGAGGAGACTTACTGAGAGTACTAATCTGGGGCTTCCCTATCTTGTTGTGTGACCTGTCCACTCTGTCATCCTTATTCGTTATATGGAGCTTAGTTGGAGGAGCCTTCAAAGAGGCGTTGGTCTTAGGGTTAGCTTTTGAGGTGACTTGGCTCTCCAGACTCGCTTCCTGTGGTCTAGAATGACTGTTTTCTGTTGACAAGGGGGCTGGAGTTTTCTTAACCTGGGTTAGTGTTGTGCTGTTACTTAAGGTTTGTGCCACTATTTTTGGCCCAGATAGAGTCGTACGGTCTTGTTCATTGGGCCTAGCCTTAACAGTTTCTTTTAGTAAGTCTGTGTTTGAAGTGACCGCTTTTTCTATACTCCCCAGTTGTTCAGCCACCCTTTTCAGTCTCTCTGTTAGTGGTAGTGTTAGCGATTTAACCAAGGTCTCCATACTGCTCATTAGGACATTGGTAGGTTTGGTGAGCTGGTTTTGATTATCCTGTGTTTTCTTTCCCTTAGTTTTTTTGGAGTTTTTTTGGTTATTCCTGGCTGGTTTAGGAGTATTTATATGTTTATAACCACAGTGTTTTTCCCCACGCTTCCTTTTACCTGTTGTTTGTCTATGTGGTGTATTTAGGTTATATGTTTCCTTAGAAGAGGACACCGTGGAAGAAATAGTTGATATTGAGACCTCTAAAGTAGTGTGTGGGGTAAGCATGGGCGGAAAATCCGTTTCGCTCGCGGATTTTGCGGATTTTCGGTAAATTCGCAATCCGCGAGATTCGCGAATCTCCCGCAAAATCCGCAAATCCGCGAGCAGCAGATTTTATGACTTGCTCGCACTGTTCGCGTGAGTTCGCGGCTTCCCAGTACAACTTTGCGCCCCGCGAATAAGCGCTAAATTGCAGAAATACGATCTTAGCAAAACTGAAACTACTTACCAGGTTCAAAAGTTCAGGCTCATCATTAGTAGCCATTTCCTGTAGTGCTTCCTGAGGGGCCCCTCCAGAGTTCAGTTGCCTACTTGCAACTATTATGTGACCCTGCTCTGAACCTCAGAATAGTTACACATATGCCACAAAGGTCCTGAATTACAGCTAAGGGAGACAAGCAGGAGCCAGGCTGGAAGTTCAAATCCATTAATCAGCCCCTAATTCATTATTGTCAGTTGGGGCAGGGCAGGTGTTGTAACTAATTTTGCAACAATGAAAGCACTTAGCAAGTGCAAAAGATCACTAATCAGGAAGCACTAAGGAAGCAGGTGCCAGCTAAAAAAATATTCTGTGACACATTAATCAGCCCCAAATTAATTCAGGTCACTTGAGGCAGGGAAGGTGTGCTTTGCTTTGCCACAATAATGTACACTGACTGGACAACCAGAGGGTGCTGTGATGAAACAGAGGGTGGCATGGGTGGGCCAGAGGGTGGCATGAGTAGTCAGAGAGTGGCAGTGGTGACAGAGAGTGGCAGTGATGAAGAAGAGTGTCCCAAACAGGCTGGACACGTAGAAACAACAAGTTCGCAAAACTTGCGATCCGACAGGTAAGTTCGCGTTTGCGACATTGTACAAAACCCTCGCGAACTGGCAGAAACCCGCGCGAACACAAAAAAACAAAATCCGCAAATTCGCGAGAATTCGCGGATTTTGCGAATTGCGAGTTCGCAAATCCGCAAAATTCGCGAACGCGAGATTCGCAAAATTCGCCCATGCTTAGTGTGGGGTCATAACGTTAGATGTGTTATTCATGTGTGGTGATGTCAAAGAAGTTTGGTCTTGTAATTGTAGTGGGATACTGATGTCTGCCTCTGGGGATTTGTCAGAAATCTGTACAGTTCGAGTGGTTGCTAACTGTATTTTACCCTTAGGATGAGCGTTTTCTATAGAGAAGTTCGGAAGATAGGCGCTTTTCCGTGATTTCAATCTCGCGTTCGAGCACGGAGGCAGCCATTGTGATGAAAAGATCTAAAGTCCCTTGAACCGAACCTCCCACCAACGATTTCCTGGGTTTACCACTTAAACCACTCATGTTAATATGAGATTTGGTATCAGTACAGTTTTAGAGTAGAAATGACAACTAAACCAGATTAGGCTAATAATAGATCAGTTTGTTGAATAAGGTTAACGCTATGTTTTTACACAGTACAATGCGTAACTACCTGTTATCTAGTCAAAGAAGCGAATAGGGCAGAATGTAAAGTCTCGATCTTACTTAGTTCCTGAGGACGATGTCAGAGGGGTGGGCCAGCCCAGCCTCGGCCAGCCCCGGATGGACACAGACTGCCCGCCTTTTGCCCGGGCTTTGCCCGGCGCAGCCCGAGCGCATCCCGCGACATGGATGGAGTGCGTGGTATTTATGCGCCTCCGGGTGCGGTGATCTTCGTGTGGGGCGGGACAAGGACACGAGGGCTTATGGGCACCGTAGTCCCTCGGCTCAGCGGCCGCTAGTTGTGATGAAGAGCGGCGGCGGGGGGGACCGGGAGGCAGCAAGGGAAGAGTTCCTGGCGCTTGAAAAGTGCAGCAATGTCACCAAAATCAAAGCCTCGGGCAGGCAGGCAGGCAATCAGAAAAACAAACAAAAAGGCTAACAGTCCGGCAGAGTCTCCAGAGTGCTGGCAATTAGATTGTAGGTAAATTATGTTTCAAAATGTTCTGTGATTGCATTTCAGGTGCCCTCCTCTCCTGCTCAGTGGCGGTGCTACTATGCTTATTTGTTTTCGATTTTTTTTGCTCATTTCATTGGCCTGAGTAATTATGTATGAGTGTACTTTACAGAACTGCGTAATGCTAGACTCTAAGGGGCAGATTTACAATTACTGGCGCATCCCTGCAAATTAGCAGGGATGCGCCAGTAATTGTGCGCCACGCCTCCACCACCCATGGTGCGCCACATTTACAATGCGGCGCACCATGGGGCAAAAACGACACAGAAGCGTCACGCATCTGTGCCCTAGAGGCAGCGCATTGCTGGAGTTGCGTCACAACCGAGACGCAGCTCCAGCAATGCCCTGGGATGCCCTATCTCCCCAAAGCTGCGTCAAGCCGTACGTCTGCTTCAATCAGGCGCAGGGTTTTGACTAAGTGATGCAGCATTGGCCTAAAAGTCTTGTAGATTTCACTCAACCACTTTTAGTATGCGTTCCTGTGCAGGAACGCACTCCCTTGTGCCGGAACGCTCCTGATGGTGCAGGGCTTTACAACGTGATGCATCTCCCAGATGCGTCACGTTGTTAATATACCCCGCACCATGGCGCCTCTTTAGCGCTGCCGCTGCGTCACAAAAGTCACGCAACGATGGAGCAAAAGAGCTGCAAGGGACTGGTAAATCTGCCCCTACAGACTCAAGTCCAGTCCTTCCTTTGTACACCTGCCACTAAGAAGAGATAGTGGTGATGGATTGATAGTTTGAGTATTTTAATGACTGGTTATGTAGTAGGAAACTTACTTTTTAGTGTTATCACTGGTCTGCAATCACGATGGACTTTGTCTGTCACTTTGCGTGCTGCGTAGTGCTGCCTGGCAGTCCTAGTCGAACCTTTTTGTAGTTTGTTTAGTGAGTTACATAACTTTCCAAGTCGACGGTCAGCAAATCCAGCAATACTAATATCATAGTAGACCTCATCAGATAGGTCAATAAATGTAGTGCAATTGTTGTCTATTTGCTATTTACCCGAAATAATTTGTTATTGTTCTTTTGAAATGTTTGATTTGGTTAACAACAATCATCCATGTTTGGATCTTTCTTTCATGTTGTACATCAGCTCCCCCCAGGGGCAAGAGGACAGCGAAGGAGGTAGCGGCGCCGGCAGACAAGGACCAGGAAGGCCAGGATTGGTCAGGAGAGGGCTCCTCTGCTGGCCCTAGTAAGTTTTCATGTTAATATTAATAATTATACTTCCCTATCTTTTAGAGTACCTATTTTTTACTAACGTTCCACATTCGATTTTTCCTACATCGTCTTTGATCTTCTTGTAGACTGTTTCTAAATTCTTATCCTGCCTCTACTATGACTCCCTGTGGTACTACTAGATTATTATTATTAGTCTGTCCGTGTAGCTAACTAAGCTTGCACAGTTGGCAAAGGTGTTAAACGAAACTCCCATTCTATTCAGCAATAGCTCTATGCACTGAGTGCAGTCCTCTGGGTTGTCCATAATGTCTTTTGAAGTCTTCTAAATGTTTATGCTTTGACAATTCCCAACAATAAACTGTTAAGGACCACAAAGAAAGAATAAGATACTAGTTTACTTTTTGATTGGATAGGAGGACAGTCCATACTACTATTGTTGCAGGGACAATTCTTCACAAACAGAACTATGGACACTAAATAGTGCATTGTTTATCAATTATAATAGGCGCAGTTAGACTTTCCACATACCTCAGTCATAACAGAATTTGAACCCCCAATCTCCCTAACTGACTAGCTAGTGTGACAGAGTCATTTAGCTCCCTAATGCATCGTTGATTGATCCCCAATGATGATTATCCAACCCAGGACATAAGACTACGGAGTCAGAGTCCAGAACTGTCAGAGCCACGGACTCATGCTTGCAAATTGCAAACCCTTTCGCTCACTCACTCATGACTAAAAACCACAGAATCTATGTAAGTTTTAAAGCTTTATTAAAAGTAAAAACATTTATTAAAATCAAGTTCATCATACAACATAAACTGTGGATTGAAAAACGGAAAAGTGCTTAGTGATCTCACACATTAATTGTGGGCGAGCCCTCACCTGGTTGGAACTTCAAATCTTCTTTGTGGTGCTGAATCGTTGCTGACTCCGTCCTACTGATGATGATCTGATGTTGCTCTTGTTCTTAGAAGGTAAGCTTCTGTCTGTAATGAGAAAAACGGTGCATGTTAAAAAGTAAGCATTATTCAGTTGTGCCAAAAAGTGTAGCAAGACAACACCCTTCCCTGAAAAAAAGTGAAATTTTTAGTTTGACTAGACAGTCACAAATTATTACATTTGTTTGTAAATGTAAATGTAAATGTACATGTATTTATATAGCGCGAATCGCCCACATCGCAGGCATCTATGCGCTTGCTTAGGGAACCCGTCCTGGTATTACCCTGTGAGATAACCCCGGCAGGGTATCCACAAGGTGAAAGCCAGGCATCCCGCCGCGAGGGGCCGTTGTGGAGATTAAGCAAGCTATTGCCCAGAGTCGCAGAGTGTGAACCCGTGAGTCGAGTAGGCACCAGAGCGAGAATTATCTAGTCCGTGGAATTATTGAGCCCAACCCCCGTCTGAGGTGGGGAATTGAACCCTGGTCCAGGGCCGATCTCAGCTTCCGGGTCTGCCGCCTCTAACCCCTGAGCCACACTTCTCCACAGAAGTGTAGTTGTAGTGACATTTTTTCATTCCTAGACAAAATGCTAGGGAGTGGTGTATATGGCATCTAAGAATCTGAAATGTATTTTCTAGGCGGAACATCGGCACAACTATCCACCGGTGCCGGGGCCAGCGCGGAGGTTGGCACTCCTTTGGCGAAGGCGGTGCAACAGCCAGCGTAAGCTGCTGTGGGGAATGCCACGGTAGTGGCGGACAGTGGTAAGCTATTATATTCCTTACTTATTGAGATAGCAGACTGCAGAGTGTGCTCTCTGCACAGGTGTAGTATATGTTGTAAAGTACAAGCATACTAAACTGTTAAGAAGACTTACAAATTTAGAACTAAGTTTTTATTAACCAGGTAGTAGCCTCCTCTAAATTGACTTCAACTCAGCTGTGAAAGTTTTTTCGAGAATCCAAGTCAGATCAGAGATGAACTTAATGGATGTGATGAACGAAAAGGGAAAGAAGGGTGTAAGTAAGTGTGGAAGGACGAGCGAGTTAAAAGTAATGATGACTGGCAAAGAATGATACGTGTTTTTGAATGCTGCCCGAGGTGGCTGGGAATATGATGCATGTCCGGTTGAAGGATGAAGCAAGGATGGGTGGAAGGAGAAAGGAAAGAGGACTGCCTGGGTGGGTAAAACAGAAACTGTATGTGTGCGCAATATATCCTTTGGTTGAAATTCAAATGCAAGTCAAGCACGGATGCATGGCTTGCGGTTTCAAAAATAAAATGAAAATGTTCTTTTCCCGTGAGAAAAAGTAAGGTTTGTCCACTTGAGACATTAAGAAGAACGATTGACATTTACTTTGAATGGATGGATGCCTGGATCATGGTACTATCTGACTCATAGATAGTATATGTGTATGTAGAGAGAGTAGACGGTCACTGGATGAACTAAGTGTTACTTTGAAGAGCATGTAACACCGCACCCGCACGTCCGTTCCAGTGTAGGAAAGGCAAGGAAAAGAAGTTGTAATTTTTCCGAATACTACCATGAATAGTAGCAATACTTTGTATTGCAAGCACAGCATATATCCGGGGATTACGGGGGCCACTCACTACCTCTGTTAATAATTTTAGTACAACTCTGTCATTCATGTGTGGCATATCAGTGTTCACTCAATAAAAACAAAGCAGCTAAAGTCATCCCATATGTAATCAAATACATATCCTGTGAAGGGATAGATAATCATATCATTTATCTTCTTCATTTTCCTTTTCTAGTAGTCATTGGCACTGTAGGATGAAAGTTAAATTAATTAAGCAGTAGCCCTTGTAACAGAATATTCTCAGTGCCACCCGTAAAAGAAAAGTAAGAGCTTCACCTCCTACATGTACTGGACTGGTACAGTAACGCAAGCCTGTGTCATCATGGCGTGCAAGTTGACTGCGCTGGCATTATGCCAGCTTCCAGAAGTTTACGTACCAATTTCGCTAAACAAGAGAGAAGAATAAGAATAAGACTGGTGTACTATCATAGTCGACTCTAATGTACTGAGTCCATAGTGCTCATGGAATTGATTCCTGAAACTCCCACTAATGTTAGAGCAAGGCTGAAGAAGTGGGAGGTTAGATAGATACAGGCCACACATGTTATGTACTGTGCTTGCAAGTTGCTACTTCTACTGTGACACAACTTTCTGCTGAATTATTTTGTGTTAATCTTCAAGAGCATTGGTTACAGACTATGTTTTTCTTTCTTCATATAGATGCTCCTTCCAAACTGTCACAGAAGGAGCTAGCTAGATGGGCCCGGCAACGGAAACTGGAGGCGACTGTCGCCGGATATCGGCGGCTGGTGGCCCAGGAGGAGGAGGACACGCAGTCGACCACAACATCCACAGGGACAGCTGCATCCTCCTCCGCACTCCCTGGGTCAGCCAGTCAGCGCGGGCGTCCAGCGGTACGGAGCTGTGGTACTGCAGCCACCCGCCACCGCCAAGAAGCCAAAAAATCAGCTGCCCCCCACAGCAGGTGCAAGGCACGAGTGCACCGTCTAACCCTCAGGGTGTCCTACCTTGAGCAGGAGCAGAAGAAACTGAGAATCCTGCTCAAGAACCTCCACAAGGAGCATGACCACCTGGCCCAAAAAGTACGCCGGCGGCGGCATTAGAGAAGGAGAGACTGTCCCTTACTTCTTTTTTAAAGACTTTTTGGGGTGGGAATTGGGAGTTGGGTTTATTGGGCTTTAGGGACTTTTTATTTCACGGACATTAATTGGGGTTAGGTAGTGGGGTGGGTCGGGTCTTGCGGGATAGTTTATTTTTGTTAGGGATATAAATAGTTATTACTTTCAACTTAAACATAGCATACGTGTTTTTACAGCAGTTGAGGCTGGAGGGTGGGGGTTAACTGTAAGTTTGTTTTCCTGAAACGTAAGTGGCTTCTTGATTCAAATTGTGTAAGTAATTGCCCAAATGTTTACAAAAGTAAGTGCCTCTCACAGAGTCAGTGAATTCAATTGTCCTAGGACTTTACAAGTTCTACCGCCAGTCTCTCGTCTCTCATACTACTCCATTATTCTTCCTCCCCCCCAAACGCTTATCTTACCTGTAATTCATGTTTAAAAATAGGGCTAGGCACAGGGCTGGCTGCATGGCAAATGGCGATTAAGGATGGCAATCCTGGGCGGTTGAAATGGCATCATTGCGGTGGTACTAGTGGTGGTACACAGTGGCAGTTGCAGCATATGAAAAAAAAGAAATTGAAACCTTGATTGGCCTGAGCGGAGCATTAGAACGATACGATAGATACTATAGCAAGTGACAGTACACTAGAACAGTGCCAAAATGTAGCCTTACAAATGCTAAAGTATTGAAAGTATAACTACTACTTGTGTGATCAATCCAGTTGATGGCGCCCATGAAAATCTGCTTTGATTTGCCAATAGTCATGGGTCTGTGTCAAGCTGAGTAAGAATATATCCTTCAAATTCCTTCACCAGCCTTGAAATGTAATTCATTTTCAGCTGCTATGACCTTATCCTCTCCAGCAAGTGTGTGGAATTTTTGCTGCCATTTACTCACACAACAATAAAAACCACACAGCCCGGGGGAAGAGGGTTAGGGTTTGGAAATTGGATGGGAATGGGGTTTTTTGGGAAAGTTTTGTTGAGAAAAAAAACGCAGCATGGACAAACAACAAATGAAGATAAACAAATCTTTGGATACAAATATACCCATAAATATTTTAAGGGACATAAAGGAAGTGCATGCACTTCTGCAGGCATGAAGTTGATTGCAAAATGGATGGTTAGGTTACTTAAACTAAGTAGTACTTTTTAATGAATGAAAGAATGCGACAGTACAGGGCTGCAGTAATTATGCATTTTTGCCTATCCCAGCACTCAGAGAAACACTTTGTTCATTAAATTAGTTTGAAAAATAGCAAAGTAAAACTATACAATGGCTGGAGGGATGAATTTAGAAGTAGAGAGCAAAGAAATACAGAGTCACACTCATAGAAGTTCACAGCAATAACATTACTTAAAAGATAAGTAGAAATGAATGGATACTGTAACTGTATGTTGTTGTACTTGTCCTTTTGAATTTGGGAAGTTGCATGCATCAAGCCAGTCCTCTTATTTGCGGTACTCCTCCATTCCATCTGACGCTCCGTCGATCAATGTTGGTGACCGGAAGACATATAAGTAACAACATGAAAGGGAGGTTACCAATAATCCAGCGGACCAATAGGTTCCAGTATTAACAATTGCCCACAGAACAGATGATTGTATTTAAATCATTTTATTATCATTTATATTTATAAAAATGCATTATTTTAGTGAATAAAGCAACATGTATAATTCATATAACGTTGGCCCAGAACTCCAAGGAACAATAAAAACATTTCTGCAAACACATTCATCCAAGCAATAAATCACAATCACACTCATGCAGCAAAACATGCATCTAAATACAAACGACTAAGCAAAAACCACACACACTCTCATCAGTCAGACAGAAAAAAGCGCCGACGAGCGTTTCAGAAAATGCCACAGTGGGGAACTCCTTCATCAGGGCGCCAGTCATTTAATTTTTTACTGCCATCCAGGTCCTTCAAACTTTCAAGGTGAATAGAGTTATCCCAATTTCAGAACTTTCTGGGCAAACAGCATCCTAGTACAGCATATCTGTGGGCAGAGACAGAATAGATCAAAATCACATCTAGTTAAATAAATAAGGAGGGAAAAAAACGGTCTTGGTCAATACATGGAGTCAAACAAAAAATGAGTGCAGGCATGCCACATCCAATCGACAAACAACCAGCAAAGCAGATTAAGTTTTAAAAGGGAAAATATCTCTGAGAAGATTACATTAGAGCAAAGGCTGACTAGATACAACTCCTAGTTTAGAGAGGATAAGCGATCTTCCAAAAGGGACTCATATGGCCCATAAGTGTGCTAGTCATGGGAACTAGGAGAAATCTAGATGCAATACATACCAGTGAGGAGGGACTCGGCAGTCTAACTCAAAGAAGATGATAGGCGACAGACCTCACTTGGCATGATAGAGGAAGTGATTTACGAACAGAAGGAAGTTGGTCTCTAGAAAAATATATAAATAGAAAAAGAGAAGGGACAAAATAAAAAACCGAATAACACATATATCCTCAAACGAATGTAAGAATTTAGACATAATACTCGTATTACGAACAGATATCGTGTGGGAAAAGTATCCAGGCTGATGTTCAAGCTGAAAATACTTTTACACACGCAGCCCTAATTCATTTCCATATTATCTTAAAGCCTAATTTCACTGTCTGGCATCAAATGCTAACCTGAGTGAATAGATGAACAGCAATACAGGAAGGCAGGAGAAACCCAACGGTCCCGGTCTCAGTAGCACGAATTCGAAATAGTGTGTGCGTATAGTAAAATGTCCTTAAAAGATATAATGAACAAAAAATCTCACTTTACTAGAAATTATGGAAAAAAAGATGACAATTAGTATATAGGCACAACATTATGGGCATAAGGAGCATCGTAATATCGAAGTGGCCGTTGGCTCGAGGAAAGCCGCAAAATGAGGCTCGACAATAGTAGATAAGTCCCGGGATCTAAAAACAGTACATAGTAGTAGATCTGGTGACAACAACTAGTCAGGGAAAGGATCGCAAAAATAGTTGCCATCAGCTGGGAAGATATTACGAAATACGGCCAATCACTAAAGAGTGCAGGGATCCAGACTGAAAATCAATGGACGGATCAGGGATCGAGCATTCGAACGGTCAACATAAATGGTTATCTGTAGCTTCTATTTAGTCCAGAAACAGGTGAAACATGAAGGTGGCCGCTTCAATTACGTTATCTTTCACAGCGATGTGCAGACATATTTCAAGGACCTTCCTAGGGAGAGCTGAAGCAAACGTCTTAGCCCAGCAAAAGGGGAACAGAAGACACACTGTCTACTGCCTGCCTGGCGGATGCTGAATTGCGGGTCACTAATGTGAAGCCTGACTTCATCCTTTTTTCTATTACACAGGGTGAAAGCCGCTCTGTAAATGTTGATGCAAAAACAGGAAGTGATATTAAAACACCACTGAGAAAAGAAAATAAGGTACGTACGCTGTGTAGTGCAAAAAGTCACACTTTCAGTTTCAGAATCGACAGTACAATAGTTTCGAAAGGGCGTACTCTGAGTCTCCTTATGAAGGATAAATAAGTATGGGCGAATTTTGCGATCTTTCCCCTCAAGCTAGGTGTAGTGTAAACTACGATTTTAGAACAAAATTAGACCTTCCCAGCAGTGCTCCCAGACCCTTAAACACAGACGCTAAAATGTAGAATACCACCAATCAGACCACAAAAAATGTGCGATACTGCTACCTGTCTGAGGCCTAGTGGAAAATGGTGACAAAACGTACTTTGAAAGTAAAGTATGCCCAAATCCCCCCTTTCCCACCATGGATTTTCTTCAAACCAATTGCAACCAAAATTAGAAATTACTCGACAAGTGCTCCAAGAGTAAACCCCAGAACCCAGTTGCCAAAATCTCGAACACCCCCAAACACATGCAATACTGCTAACCCTAAAGAGCCCTAAGTTTAAAATAGTTTCAAACGCTTTCTTCAACTAGGCCCTAACTCCCCTTTGCCACCATGGATTTTCTTCAAACCTCTTGCAATCAAAAGTATCCCTACCCAGCGTTGCTCCAAGAACCCCAAAACCCACCCACAAACACCAGGAACACCCCCAAACAGCCCCCCGTAAACACTAAAGTGAACGAAATGCCTGAAAATAGAAAAACGTTTTCACCTCAGATTTTCCCCAAACCACTTTTATCCGGTATTAGACCTTCACAGCAATGCCCTCAAACCCGTCCACCCAGGCAGAAACAATGTTAACCCCCCCAAACAGCCAAAAAACAAAAATGGAAAAATGGGCACTTTGTCAAATTTCTGCATATTGCCCAAATCACTCTATGCGCGCTCTGCAGCTAGGCCCTAACTCCCCTTTGCCACCATGGATTTCCGTCAAACCTCTTGCAATCAAAAGTATCCATACCCAGCATTGCTCCAAGACCCCAAAATCCACCCACAAACACCAGGAACCCCCCCAAAGAGCCCCCCGAAAATGCTAAAGTGAGCGAAATTCCTGAAAATGGAAAAACTTTTTCACCTCAGATTTTCGCCAAACCACTTTTATCTGGTATTAGACCTTCACTGCAATGCCCCCAGACCCGTCAATCCAGGCGGAAACAAGTTTAACCCCCCCAAACAGCCAAAAAGCAAAACCGCAAAAAGTGAGACAGCAAATTTCGGGCCTACCTGGAATTCAGTCCAAATGCGCTGTGCAGCTAGGCCCTAACTCCCCTTTTCCTCCATGGATTTCCTGAAAAACAAATGCAATCAACATTAGACTGTGCCAGCAGTGCTTCCAGACCCCAAAACCCACCCACAAAAACCTGGAAGTCCCCCAAACAGCACCCCAAAGACAGGCAAGTGAGCAAAAACGCAAAAACTTTTTCACCATGGATTTGGTCCAAAACACTTGATTCCGATATTAGACCTTCCGAGCTATGCCCCCAGACCCCTGCAGCCACCCGCAAAAAAGCAGAACACCCCTAAACAGGCAAAAAGCAAAAATGCAATAACTCATACTTAGAAAGTTTTCAGCCAACCAGTCAACATCGGTCCAAACACGCTTTGCAGCTAGGCCCTAACTCCTCTTTCCCACCATGGATTTTCTACAAATCACTTCCAATAAAAAATATGCTATCCCAGCAGTGCTCCCAGACCCCCACACCGTCCCACACAAATCTAGAACACCCCGAAACAGCCCCCCAAAAACATGCAATACTGGTATATTCAAAACATGGCAAATTGCGCTGTTCACAAAACATTGCTGTTTTCAGCACTTCCACTACTTTGATCCTCTTGAAACTCACCTGGACAGTCACTTGTTCCAGCCATTCACAAGATCTCAGCAAGGCAGAACAAAATCGAACCACTGTGCTCTTTGAAGAAGAAGAAGAAGATGAAGAAGGTCTACGACTAGTTTTCACTTAGTTTTCACCCAAACACACGCGCCCGCAAAACACCAGAAAAGGCCAAAATTCTGCCAATTCTGGACCAAAGAACATCAACCCCCCCTAAAACATTGCCAACATCATTATGAACGAGCCTGCATCGGGCCCGAGCCCTAGAATCAGCGTGAACCATACCAACGTAAACACAAAAACCCTAGTAAATCGCACTAAACCGTAGATATGCTTTGCCTGTCTGTGTCAAAGAGCCTAGGTATGCTACATCAGCAGGATGATTCACTCAGTGGTGCCTGCCTTGACCGTCTGCATGGCCCTGCTGCAAGCATGGGCCAAAAATCTGTTCCGCTCAAGAATTTGCGATTTTTCGGTACTTTCGCAAGATTTGCAAATACCGAAAAACAGCAAATTTTGCAAACATAACGGATGTTTGGCCCAAGCTTGAGGCAGTGCCCTGCAGAGGGTCAAGGCAGGCACCTCTGAGTGAAGCAACCTGATGTAGCATACCTAGGCTCTTTGTCAGACAGACAAAGCATATCTAATTGTATGCAGCAAGCCACATAGCTCCAATTTTACATGAACTGCAGTCTGGAGTGGACTCTGTCTGGCATAACAACAACAGTACACTGCCTCGCCCTCGACCAATACATACCACGAATAGACAGACATGTAGTCCTGCTGTAGTAGTTGTTGTAGACTGGTTTACCTGTTTGCCACTCACGAATTGGCCATAGTTCTTCCGTAAATCGATGCTGATGATCCATCCATCCCAGTGAGTGACTGTAAAGAAAAAAGATATATTATTTAATCAATCATCATGGTATATTGGCAAGTGAGTCCGCTCCAAGGACATTGTGCATATTTTGTGAAATGCAATATAGTGGCCCCTGAATTTAAAGTACAATTTTAATTAAACAAGGTAAAAAAAAAAGAGTTGTTGAAATGAGTTACAATTACTGTGTGAAAGATTAGATAATAACTAATACAAGACATATGAATCATCATTTCATGCACAATAAACAAACAGCAATTGGTTTCATCAGAGTCAGGCAGCCATTGCTGTCCAGTGCATGCCATCTTCTCAATTATTCATTACCTGTTCTACTTTTTGTCCGCATCTTCTTCGGAAAGTGAGGGCCCACAGGGCAGCCTCTCCTGTCAACATCAAAAGTAACTCTGTCAGCAATCAGCAAGCATGTTGTCAGTCAGTAATTTCAGTCCCACTTGAGGGGACTCGTAGTAATCCATCCATCTACCTTGAGGGAAATGGATTGGGGGAATCTGGAGGTGGAGTATAAAGGAGAATGATTGAGTTGTGAACTTGTAAACGTCAAGAATGCAGACTGCGGCACCTTCAAATCAATAAGGAATATAAGATGAAGACAGTGCTGCTGATGAACTTGTTGTGATTAGGTGATTAGAGTTTTGTTGTGGTAAAAGTTGCAAAACAAAGAAAGACACACAGGAATAAAAGTGAATAAGGACGAAAAAAAGGAAGTCATTTTCACGGCTCGGTGTCAGGGAAGTAGAGCTCGTCCTCCAACTCCATGAATTGAGACGGGAGTAGGTCAGGTAACAGAGAAGAACTTCCGCCACCTAAGTCGGTGTCCTCTTCTTCCTGCGTGCATTCACTTACTTTGTAATCTGGTGATATCAAGTGCTGATTCATCTTGATCAGTGTTAATCTCTCCACATTTTTGGCTGAGAGGCGGGTCCTTTTTGAAGTTACAATTCCACCAGCAGCACTGAAAACACGTTCAGAAGACACGCTTGCGAGTGGGCAAGACAAATAATTTAGAGCCAGATTGGTGATCAGTGGCCATAGAGCCATTTTCCTGTCCCAATACAGCAATGGGTTCGTATTAACAAAGCCCTGTGTTGGGTCATCCAGATGGGCCTGCACCATCAACTCAAGGTTCTCCACGGTTGCTCCACTTTGCGTACCATCTGTGCCCTTCTCAGCACTAGAACGAACAAACCCTTGATGAGTTAGCCAATCCGCTTCCGAAAATATTATGGGTGGGCCTGTTGCAGGTGAGGATGATGATAGGGTTGCTGCTGGTGTCGTTAACAGCTGTGAGGGAAAGTTACTCCCTTCGCCCACAGATTCAGAAGTGGAACTTGACGCTGGATCGCCTGCTGATTCAGTTGGACATCTGACGGCTCCTTGAATTTTCTGCCGATCTTTTTCGAACCGACTGGCTGACACAGCTATCCAATGTTTTACTTTTAAAAATCTGCCTCATCAAAAGGAATGAATGCTTTGCTGACCACTGCCTTTTTGTACCGTGCATCCAGAATAGTGGCACAAATATAATGTTGTTCTGTTTGTATCTTTTGAAGCCTTTTATTGGCAACTAGGCGGCTTAATAAGTTCTCCACCAACAGATATGCAGCTTGCTTTCCACCATCATCTCTCAACGTTGAAGACACCGCCTTCAGTTGGTGCTCTAGCATGCACAACAATGGGATAGCTTTGCTAAAAGAACAGTCCTCCCTGCTGACTTCACGCGTGAAAACCTCAAAAGGACGAAGCATGTCTGTCAGGCTTTTAACTAGCTGCCATTCCTCCAACTCTAGCCTCATGTCATTAGTAGCAGAACCTACTGTAAAGATATAGTCATTGATTACCATGCACTGCTCAAACACACTCAAGCATGTAAAAGGTTGAGTTCCAACATTTTGCCACCTCCTGGATGAGTCCTTTGACTGGCACTTTACGTACATGTTGAATGCTCCTCAGCTGCTTCCGGGCCTTAAAAGAATGGCTGAAACGTGTGCAGATTCTGCGGCAGGTAGACAGTAACTTCTTGACTTAGTTTTCAGTTTTCAAGAAATCTTGAACAACCAGGTTTATACAGTGCGCCAAACACGGCACTCTGAAGTATTCACCGTCTTGCATGGCCTTAACTATATTACTGCCATTTTCCGTGGAAACATAACCAACTATGCGATTTCTTGGTTGCAGCCATTCAGAGACCTTACTGTTAAACTCATCCAAAATGTTTTTTGCAGTATGAGTTTTATCCATGGCAAACATGGCTAATGTTGCATGTTTCAGAGTAGCTTGAAAAACTGTGTCCAGGTCAACAACTGCACTTGACTTGTCTCTAACCTTTGCAAAAGACCCTGCAAAAGAGACCCAGTGTGCAGTGATGCACATGTAATCACGGGCTTGGCAACTGGTCCACATGTCTGTTGTCAAGTTTATAGTGTGAACAGTACTCTTCTGCAAAGCTGCCCCAATCACCTCCAGCACATCTTGATGTAGTGCTGGAACCGCAACTCTGGCAAAATAGGACCGACTAGGAACCTTCCATTTAGGGCAGACTGTTGCCACTAATTCTAGAAACCCCACCCCTTCCACGAAAAAAAAGGGAGAAGGTCCAGCGCTAGCATTTTAGCCAGCTTTGCATTATACAGACGTACCGTTGGGTGGTTGCGTTCAAATGGCGCCTCCGACCAGAACATTCCGCGAATGGTGGGCTGGATCATTTTACGTGATGATGACGTCTTCAAACCAGTTAGGCCCATAATGTAGTTTTTCGCATTGGTGTCTCTACAACACTCTTAGTGTGCCTCATAGATGTTGCATGGGTAAAGGGCAATACCACTGCAGTGCTGCTGCCAGCAGAACTGGTTGTACCAGAAAAAAATGTCTGTCGCTTCTTCACATCCCCCCTGCACGATCAGATTCTCGTCATCATCAGATGCAATATCAAGGGATACATTTGGATTTGTTTTTCTTTTGCCTTCCTCGATCTTCCTCATGTGTGCTTCCCACTCGATAGTATGGTGTTGCTTGAGATGACCTCTCTGGCCTCCGGTACCATAGTTGGTACCAAGCTTACCCCGACTAACGCATGCTTTACAAATCGAACAAATGACCATGTTTTCCGCCTTTGCGCTAACAGTAAAGAAGTCCCAAACTGGGGACTGGTGATGTCTGCTGAAGGTGGAGGTGCTACTTTGACTTTCAATTCCAGATGAAGTGGAGGAGGGGCGTGGCTGAATTTGTTTCTGTTGTTCACTTACAGCACCACTACTTGAGGTCGAGCTGGATGGAGCCCTTCTGACTAAAAAAGATGGAAGCTGTAGGTCGTTTTGGTGTTGCAGTTAACGGTGGTGGTACCAGTGCCACGCAGCCCATATTCCGCTCAGCAGCCATTCGGGCTAGGGTGAAAATGTCTGTCTGCTGCATGCCTGCTGGGGCTGGAGTGATGACTGTGATGACTGGGTCATCGTCAGACTGTTCATCAGCAGCAGAAGACACCACTTCTAGTTAGTCGTCATCAGCCATAAGTCGATGCTTTGCTGGAGCCTTCCTTTCAGGCTTAGCTACCTTTGTCGACTCATGGCGTGCCTCACTCTCAGACTGCATTTGTGGGTTCCAATCAGGATCAAGGTCATCAGAATGAACGGGGCTTGAAGAAGAACTTGTAATAGTAGTAGCCCTCCTTGCCTTTTTCTTGCTGGGGATCTGGAAGACAATGGATCATCATCAGGAGGAGTGGCTTCCTTGGATGATACCTCCTCTTGAATAGCAATTTCCTGATGTGCTCTACTTCTGGAGGAACAAGCGTTGTAGGCAGTTGTGCCGCTCCATGAACCTCTAGTCGCACCTCTCCATGTACCTGTCCATGCGCCTCTCCTTGCGGCTTTACTTGCGCCTCTACTTGCGCCTCTCCTTGTGGCTGTACTTGCGCCTCTCCTTGCCCATGTACTTGCGCTTGTACTAGTTGCACCTGTGTTTGTGGCTGTGGTTGTTGAACACTCGTCAGCTGAGTTACACCCGGCGTTGATTGGATGGTACTTTCTTGTGATGAGACAAGATCACTGGTCGATGGTGATTCAAAAACCAAAGTGGCTTCCACAGCAGCACTCATGGTGGTCTTGGACCTAACTTGGCGTGGTGGCACTGAGCACAATAAAGCGGAGGTCCTGTCTCCAGCTTGGTCCCCGGCGGCCACCGCTGCTGCTGCAGGCGTAGTTTTTTTTTCTCCAAAAAAAGGTGTTGGTGGGCACACCAGTCTCCTTGGTAGGTGGTGCCACTTGCTTCTTCTGCTCCTTCTTACTGGCAGTGGCACTATCAACTTTTTTCGCTGAGGCGCTACGGCCATCTTTCTTTGGGGCCATCTTCTTGAGATGTCAGAACAGCGACCGCAGTTGCACGAGTTGCAGAGTTGTCTTGTCTGTGGCCACACGTGATGTCACGTTACGTTGTGCTGCACACACCGCTAAAGGACTTCTTCCTGGCACTGGTGGTTCTCTTGTGCTGCTAAACAGTAAAATCAACAATTTCCCTTGGCTAGATTTGATGAGAACTAAAGCCCAAATACTGATGTTGGACACAAGACTCAACTAGGTGAAAGTACACACATAAGCAACTTTCTGTATAAAACTATATAGTATTTTATTAAAACAATCTTATTGTCAATTTAAAAAAACACATACACAAAATATAAAAATAGAGTTTGAAAACTCTTTACACAACTCATAAAAACATCACCACATAATTGTACTATAATTCACACACAACACTTATGTAGACAGCATTAATACAAAAGTACATTGGAAGGAAACCTGCTCTAATTTATACAGTATGAGAACCAGGAATGGGGGAGAGAAGGGAAACAAACACAGACATTAACGATTTGTCATACAATATTGCACATTAAGTCCCACATTTAACTCAAACCCAGACTTGACTTATTTTCATTGTTCTTGGGGCGAGTTCGGTTGTTTAATTGTGCACAGATATGCGTCAACACGTTTCGATGGACTCATTAGATGTATGCCATCTTTATCAAGACTTCTATATTGTATTCTCTCCTATATTGGCACTGGATGGTTGCCTTTACATGTAAATCCTGTTGATAGATATATTTGGATCAATGCATGGCAGGTAATTGCAAATTATCATTATTTAGTACACCTTATTCAACATACTGCTCTTTGGGCGTTCACTGATGATATACATTTTGTAATTTTAAGGTTTTAAAACATTTATCAGCCCATCCACAGTTTTCTAGCAGTGTTGCAATATATGTACACACACTTGGGTTGAGGCATTACTGTTGCTCTAAAATTCCAATCCTACAAATATGTGGGCTTCTGTTCTTAAATGTCCCTCATGGTATACTATAGATAGCGCCATGAATATAAGTAGGGGGAGGCGTTCCTATTGCTCACCCACCCTCTCATCCCACCTGATAATGCCGTGGATAGTCAGGACAATTTACCTTATCACATTGTCTTTTTATAGTTCATTCTGATAGAGTTCTTAATTTGAAAAGTGTTGCTCATGCTCGTCACTATATCTTCGACCAGGTCTGAAATGAATATTATAGAAAAGGGTATTTAAAACCATGTGGTTATCCTGTTTGCCTGGGACCAATTATGAGCTTCTTAAGTTTTTTCATTACCTGTTAGTTTTCTAACCCCTCGGTGCTGATTAACACACGTGCAGTTTTTTGTGTGGGTCGGGGGAAGCGGAGATTTTAAGTTAAATTCATGTCACCTATGAGATAAATCGTAGTAGTTTCAGAAAGGATATATTAGGAAGCTACTTGAAAACTACTTGGAAACTACTCTTAAATTTTTTGTTAGTTTGGACAATATACCTTAATTATATATATACTTTGCGTAGTTCTTGTGCTTTACCCCGATGCCGCACCGTTATGTATTATGGTTTCAGCTTTCGCGTTGTAGCCTGGGAAATAGGTTAATTTACGATTTAGTTTTCTCTATTTTATTAGACTATTTTAAAAAAACAACAAGCAGTTCTTTTTACCCTTACCTAGTATTTGCTATAGACGGGTCCTAGGGTTGGGTGGGTTGGAAAGGGCGCCGTGTTCTTACACTAGATACTACTGGCGTTCCTTTAGAAGAAAAAGTATGGAGGCTCCATAAGTTAAATATCCCCCACTTGAGATCTTCTCTATACCTCCCTTGAGTTCAATCTCCTTACCTATGATTGGGCTGGTCGTAAAACTCCACCCGACCTCGTACATCCGTGCTCCTCGCTGTCTTCCAGAAAAGTATTGATTTAAGTTGGCTTTTTCGGGTCTTTTTAAACTGTGACTATGGCTTCCTTTTGGCCAATCTTGAATTATTTCAGCTGGGTCTCCTTAAGTCTGTACAGGGTCATTCCTGTGCACCTACGGATCGCGTCCTTCGTTACTTCCGCGTTCCCCGCCTCGATATGACTTTTTGCTTTACAAGCCTCGTTTTTGGCTCGTCGTTGCGTAAATCAAGCCTCGTTTTGGGAAATGTTTATATTTACCTTGTTTGACATTTTAGATGTCTACTTAATTTGCCTAGAAGTCATATTTTAGTGCATGGGCGCGAGTCGGCTTCATATTTTGTAAATTCAACAATTTATATTATACCCCCTAATTTATCCTATTCATCGTGACTGACGATTTTATTAATCACATATAATCTTTATATTATGGATCTTCTGGATATTGCTCTTACAGGCTTGAAATTATTTTTGTCCATTCTTCCCTAGAATTAAGACCCTTCTCGATAGTATCTAAATGGCATATAAACAATTGTTCTCGTTTTTTTCTTTTAGCCTCAATACTGCCACCTCGTCTACTTACAGTTATTTTTTCTAGAATATACCATGTGAATTCTTCACAGCCATGATTGCATTCCTGATAGTGCTGTGTTAATGGTGCATTCTCTTTTTTATTTTTGATCGCTGACCTGTGTTCTAGCAATCTGATCCGTAGCTCCCTGCCCGTCTCGCCCACGTACCCTAAGCCACAAGGGCAGACGAGCAGGTACACTACATTTTTGCTTCTGCAGTTGTTCAGACTTTTCGGCACTAATGTTTTATCATTAAAAACTAATTTCTTGGTGACGATGCAATTGGGGCAAATCGAGCATGACCCACATTTGTGGTTTCCAGTTGCCTTTGCATTACCTGTTAAAGTTGTTTGGACAATGTCACCAGGGTTTTTGTATGTCCTCACTAAGGTGTTTTTAATCGTTTTGTTCCTCCGGAAAGAGAACAGTGCTTTAGGTAATGGAACAGTCAAGCCACTGTTAATAACCTTCCAATTCCGGTTTACGATATTTTTGATTTTATTACTTAGACTTGAGTACTGACTCACAAAAACAATCCTATCTTACACTTTATTGGCCTTCTTTTTATTTAGATCTAACAGTTGATTCCGATCGAAGAATCTAGCACGTTTTAATGATTGTTTTACTAATCATTAAAACATGCTAGATTCTACGATCTGGACCAACTGTTAGATCTAAATAAAAAGAAGGCCAATAAAGTGCAAGATAGGATTGTTTTTGTGAGTCAGTACTCAAGTCTAAGTAATAAAATCAAAAATATCGTAAACCGGAATTGGAAGGTTATTAACAGTGGCTTGACTGTTCCATTACCCAAACCACTGTTCTCTTTCCGGAGGAACAAAACAATTAAAAACACCTTAGTGAGGACATACAAAAACCCTGGTGACATTGTCCAAACAACCTTAACAGGTAATGCAAAGGCAACTGGAAACCACAAATGTGGGTCATGCTCAATTTGCCCCAATTGCATCGTCACCAAGAAATTAGTTTTTAATGATAAAACATTAGTGCCAAAAAGTCTGAACAACTGCAGAAGCAAAAATGTAGTGTACCTGCTCGTCTGCCCTTGTGGCTTAGGGTACGTGGGCGAGATGGGCAGGGAGCTACGGATCAGATTGCTAGAACACAGGTCAGCGATCAAAAATAAAAAAGAGAATGCACCATTAACACAGCACTATCAGGAATGCAATCATGGCTGTGAAGAATTCACATGGTATATTCTAGAAAAAATAACTGTAAGTAGACGAGGTGGCAGTATTGAGGCTAAAAGAAAAAAATGAGAACAATAGTTTATATGCCATTTAGATACCATCCAGAAGGGTCTTAATTCTAGGGAAGAATGGACAAAAATAATATCAAGGCTGTAAGAGCAATATCCAGAAGATCCATAATATAAAGATTATATGTGATTAATAAAATCGCCAGTCACAATGAATAGGATAAATTAGGGGATATAATATAAATTGTTGAATTTACAAAATAAGAAGCCCGACACGCGCCCATGCGCTAAAATATGACTTCTAGGCAAATTAAGTAGACATCTAAAATGTCAAACAAGGTAAATATAAACATTTCCTAAAACGAGGCTTGATTTACGCAACGACGAGCCCAAAACGAGGCTTGTAAAGGAAAAAGTCATATCGCGGCGCGGAACGCGGAAGTAACGAAGGACGCGATCCGTAGGTGCACAGGAATGATCCCGTACAGACTTAAGGAGACCCAGATGAAATAATTCAAGATTGGCAAATAAGAAGCCATAGTCACAGTTTAAAAAGACCCGAAAAAGCCAACTTAAATCAATACTTTTCTGGAAGACAGCGAGGAGCACGGATGTACGAGGTCGGGTGGAGTTTTACGACCAGCCGAATCATAGGTAAGTAGATTGAACTCAAGGGAGGTATAGAGAAGATCTCAAGTGGGGGATATTTAACTTATGGAGCCTCCATACTTTTTCTTCTAAAGGAACGCCAGTAGTATCTAGTGTAAGAACACGGCGCCCTTTCCAATCCACCCAACCCTAGGACCCGTCTACAGCAAATACTAGGCAAGGGTAAAAAGAACTGCTTGTTGTGTTTTTTAAAATAGTCTAATAAAATAGAGAAAACTAAATCGTAAATTAACCTATATTCCAGGCTACAAAGCGAAGGCTGAAACCATAATACATAACGGTGCGGCATCGGGGTAAAGCACAAGAACTACGCAAAGGATATTTATAATTAAGGTATATTGTCCAAACTAACAAAAAATTTGAGAGTAGTTTTCAAGTAACTTCCTAATATATCCTTTCTGAAACTACTACGATTTATCTCATAGGTGACATGAATTCAACTTAAAATCTCTGCTTCCCCCGACCCACACAAAAGACTGCGCGTGTGTTAATCAACACCGAGGGGTTAGAAAACCAACAGGTAATGAAAAAACCTAAGAAGCTCATAATTGGTCCCGGGCAAACAGCATAACCACATGGTTTTAAATACCCTTTTCTATAATATTCATTTCAGACCTGGTCGAAGATATAGTGACGAGCACGAGCAACACTTTTCAAATTAAGAACTCTATCAGAATGAACTATAAAAAGACAATGTGATAAGGTAAATTGTCCTGACTATCCACGGCATTATCAGGTGGGATGAGAGGGTGGGTGAGTAATAGGAACGCCTCCCCCTACTTATATTCATGGCGCTATCTATAGTATACCATGAGGGACATTTAAGAACAGAAGCCCACATATTGGTGGGATTGGAATTTTAGAGCAACAGTAATGCCTCATCCAAAGTGTGTGTACATATATTGCAACACTACTAGAAAAATGTGGATGGGCTGATAAATGTTTTAAAACCTTAAAATTCCAAAATGTATATCATCGGTGAACGCCCAAAGAGCAGTATGATGAATAAGGTGTACTGAATAATGACAATTTGCAATTACCTGCCATGCATTGATCCAAATATATCTATCAACAGGATTTACATGTAAAGGCAACCATCTAGTGCCAATATAGGAGAGAATACAATATAGAAGTCTTGATAAAGATGGCATACATCTAATGAGTCCATCGGAACGCGTCGACGCATATCTGTGCACAATTAAACAACCAAACTCGCCCCAAGAACAATGAAAATAAGTCAAGTCTGGGTTTGAGTTAAATGTGGGACTTAATGTGCAATATTGTATGACAAATCGTTAATGTCTGTGTTTGTTTCCCTTCTCTCCCCCATTCCTCGTTCTCATACTGTATAAATTAGAGCAGGTTTCCTTCCAATGTACTTTTGTATTAATGCTGTCTACATAAGTGTTGTGTGTGAATTATAGTACAATTATGTGGTGATGTTTTTATGAGTTGTGTAAAGAGTTTTCAAACTCTATTTTTATATTTTGTGTATGTGTTTTTTTAAATTGACAATAAGATTGTTTTAATAAAATACTATATAGTTTTATACAGAAAGTTGCTTATGTGTGTACTTTCACCTAGTTGAGTCTTGTGTACAAGATCAGTATTTGGGCTTTAGTTCTCATCAAATCTAGCCAAGGAAAATTGTTGATTTTACTGTTTAGCAGTACCCTATTCCCCTGGTCTTCAAGGGGTCTCTCACAACTTTTTCTAAGGTTCTCTTGTGCACCTAAAAGCAGTTATACACCCCAAAAAGTAAAGAAAACATTCAAAAATCACCACAATCCCATGCCATCCATGCCCTCAATGATGTTTAAATTCAAGACACCCCAGAGAAAGACTAGGCACATGCACCACTGAGTACCCCTGGGCATAATGGTTGAAAGCAAGGCAAACTGGGTGCAGGCCTGAGCAAACTGCCTGGCTTAAAAATGGCCCCTTGACACCCATCACATGGCCAGGCCCTGCCTGTACCAGGCCTCAAAATGGCCCCCACCCACATGGCCAGGCCCCAACACCAACCCAAAAAGTCAAAAAACACCCAAAAATCACCACAATCCCATGCCATTTATGCCCTCAATGATGTTTAAATTCAAGACACCCCAGAGAAAGGCTAGGCCCATGCACCACTGAGTACCACTGGGCATAATGGTTGAAAGCAAGGCAAACTCGGTGCAGGCCTGAGCACACTGCCTGGCTTCAAAATGGCTCCTTGACCCCCACCACATGGCCAGGCTCTGCCTGTACCAGGCCTCAAAATGGCCCCCACCCACATGGCCGGGCCCCAACAACACCCCAAAAAGTCAAAAAACACTCAACAATCACCACAATCCCATGCCATCCATGCCCTCAATGATGTTTAAATTCAAGACACCCCAGAGAAAGACTAGCCCCATGCACCACTGAGTACCCCTGGGCATAATGGTTGAAAGCAAGGCAAACTGGGTGCAGGCCTGAGCACACTGCCTGGCTTAAAAATGGTCCCTTGACCCCCACCCATATGGCCAGGCCCTAACAACACCCCAAAAAGTCGAAAAACTCTAAAAAAATCACCACATTCTCATGCCATCCATGCCCTCAATGATTTTTAAATTCAAGACACCCCACAGAAAGACTAGGCCCATGCACCAATCACTACACCTGGGCCTACTGGCTAGTGAGGTTTTATAGGCACCCCAACATTTTTAAAAAAATCAACATATAACAGTAAGCTAAAATTCCATGAATGAGAATTAAGTTAAAAAACAAAGCACAGAAACAGTTGTATCACGCACCCATGACTAACCCTGGGCCTACTGGATACTGTGGCTACCCACCACAATATATATTTTGTTAAATTTGTGAAAAAAGTTTTAGAACTGTAGTTGCCTCAACTGCAATGCCCCAAACAAACAACACCAACTTACTTGTAAAATCTCAAGTCCAAAAGTGATCCAAACTCCAAAGTCCAAAAAGTCCTCAAATACAAATCCAGCAGCCGTCACAGAAAGTAATCCTTCCAGGCCGACAGCCAAATGAAAAGTGACCAGTACATGCACAAAGCACTGGGAGGAGCCTGCTGAACAGGAACAGGAATTTGGAGACTCTGATGCACTTCCTTCCTCCCACCCCAACCCAAAAAATGGACTCCTGCACCAAAAAGTGCAGTCAAATGTCAGTCTGAGGAGTTATTCTGATCAAAATCATCATTTTCACAAGGTTTATGCTTCCTGCGGTGGATTTCTTGTGCAGAATTGCAATTTTTGTAATTTCGGGAATGTGAGTTGTTCAAATCTCCCGCCGGAAGTCAGCTGCGCGCCGTCGCGGGCTTTTATGCCGTATTCGCGTTGTCAAACTCTCGCCGTGCAAGATGGCAAGCCGCGATAACGTAATTGCGTTCGAAAAACTCAAGCGCGATTACGCAGCAAGATCGAAAATGGTGCAGCCCACGCAAAACCTGGAGAAAAACAACTCGGTGGACTCAGAATCACGGTAAGACAACGCCGCGCGCGCAATATTGTACTTTTCAAGCGCAACCAAGCAAATAATTTGTAGCTTGCGAATTTGCATCAAAAATCCGCAAATTCGGCCGCGAAACAGATTTTACGCCCACACTTAGCTTAAACTACATCCATGTGATGACATAGGCCCCCTTGCACAATGGTGTAAGAATATCTGTGTCATGTGGAGTTTATATGTGATGTAGGGAGGCGCAACAAGGAGAAATGTTTTAATTTCTCCTCGTTTTTTCCTCTTTCAATGCATGCTGTATTCTATAGCACGCATTGAAAGAGGAAAAAGCTTTTAGTGAATCTACCCATGGCACAAGCATCCTTGCACCATGGCTCCAAGGTGCCTGCGCTGGCACTTGGAAGCTGTTTGTGCACCAGCGCAGGGGAGAGCACAGAAATGCAACATATCATTTTAGATACGTCGCATTCCTGTGCTCTGACAGTGCCACAGCGTAGTGCAGCCAAAGGGCTTGCCGTGCCATGCTTCGGCACAGTCTTCTAGATCTGCCCCTCAGTATTCATGGTAACTTTATCCTGTAACTTAAAACAGCCACAGAGCATCTTTCCACATATATCTACTGCGTCCTTCTCCATTTTCTTCACCTGTGTACAAACACAGGCTATTGGGCATTTTAATACTTAGTTAAACTTACCTTCAAAATAAAATAAATAAAAAATGCTAGATTTTTTTTCCCGTTTTTTTTAAATAAAATAAATTTGATACTTTTGAATTAGAATCTGTAAAAGAGAAGAAAAAATACTGTTATGATACATAGTACTATACTTTTTAGAAAACAGAATAATGTTTACATTTTACAAATTATTTTCTTTGCCTTTTTTGCAGTTCTTAGAATATATTGAATTTCACTAGAAACAGTGATTTCAATCGTACTCATCACATAACAGCGGCCACAAAAAAAACAATCAATAAGATTGTTTAACAAAAACCAAAAATCCATGCTCAATAAAATACCATAAAATACAAATCACACATATATAAAATGCTTACTGATAAGAACATTTTATAACTTAAATGTATAAACACTGTAAATGCTGTTGCTTAAAACTATACACCGAGACAATGAGGAAGAAAAAGTCAGTAATTCAGAAAAAACTTTTCCTCAAGGCCAAATAGTATTCTTGAAATCCGTTATATTGAAATTTTGCAACAGTAATCGTATTAATACATATTAATAAATTCCTCAGAGGCCAAATTATGTTCCTGAAAATTTGGCAATAAAAATATTAGGTAGGAATTAGGTGATTCACTTTGCAAACGTTGTTTAATAACTAACTGAGCATCATTATAAAGAGTCCAGCCTTTTTCACATTTTAGATGTGATGTCCAGATGTTGTGGAAGGACCATCATGGAAAATTATTGCTACTGCGACAAAAAAGTCCTTTGTGATATTGATAGTTGACTTGCTACAAAATGTTTTATTAAAGTTTCTAAATTTCTTCCATCAGCTGTACAACGTTGCAACATTAAAATTATATATTTTCCATATCATTGTATAAATAATGTTGACAACATTTCTGATTTGCATTGGCTGCACTCCATGTTCTGATTTGCTGCTTTAACTAGTTTATTGAAAGAAACTGACTTACAGTCTGGCAATGTCAAATATATAAATCTTTCAGTGTCTATGGTAGTACTACATGTATACATACAATTTTCACAATGATGTTCCCATTTATAACAAAGGCCAAAAAGGTTTTCAATTTGTATACATTCATTTTCCAATATGGATAGCATATACATTAGAAATTCCTAAGCATCTGGTTGGATATTTTGAGTAGAACCAGAACATACATCCAAAAGATTAAGAATATCACAAACACTTTGTATTTTACTTTTCTCAGTTCTCAATTTTTCATAAATGCAATACAACAATGAACAAAATAGTTCTTCCTGATTCTCGATAATTTGCTGTTGCAAACCTTCAGGAAAAAAAAACATTGACCACAACATTAGCATAGCAGTTGACACATGAACTATTTTCAAGCTGATAATCAACAATCTCTTCAACAGTGTCCTTTTTCTTTTTTTTTGCAATCACATCATTATCTTGTTTTTTCCCTTCTCTATACCTTCACTACAGATTTTCTCATATCTTCTTTTTCGACCTACTACATGCTTTTCAAATACAGGATATTGACCTAAATTGGGAGCATATCTCCAAAAACTAGTACATGTTTTCCTCCAAATAACGCATTATACTCTGTTTTAAGAATTTGCTGCATTCTTAAATACACAAAAGCAAGCATTAAGTTTGAGACCATGCATACTTCATCAATAATCAGAAGTTTCATTTTCTTCAGCACTCCTGAAACTTCACAACAAGCTTCTCCAGATAGCTTGTGATATTCCAATTTGTTGTCATGCTCCACAGGTAGCATCAGTAAAAAATGTAATGTAATTCCTTTTACGCTGGTGCTGCTGACCCAGTTGGAGCAGTTAAAACACAAGCTAAATGTGATTCTGTTGTGTTCTGTAGATAACTGGTGATTACTTTAATTATGAAACTTTTTCCTTTTCCAGCTTATCCACTCACATACGTTCAGATAGGTTGAAAAGATGAGCATGTACATGTTTTATTTTTATGAAGAAATCCATGATCAATCTGTTGTCTCACTTGCTGACATATTTCTTTCTGTTCATCATTTAGTTGTTCTTCCGAGTTTTTTTAAGTCCGTTACATCTTTTTGAGCTTGATGCATTACTGTTTCCACCTAATTCTTGATCAATTTCATTGTTCAACATTTTCACATAATTTGCAAAAGCAGGACATTGTATGTTATCTTTACAAGCATTGAAGGAATCTTCATAGCTCTGAAAATCTCCCAGTAATTCCAATTCTGAACGCAACGGTTTGAACAGTTGCAAAAGAAGTAAATAGTAAAATTCACTTTTATCAATAGTGTCGCAACTCAGCTTCCTGTGATTAATCAAATTTCCTTTAGTTTATTTTATCAAACATCCTTCGGATCCAATCACTCTATATTTCCCACCATTGATGTTCTCAGTAGTATTCCTTTTAAAAGTGTAGTTTTGCAGCACTTCACAGAGACACTTGTTCTCAAGATGATGAGTTCTGTTTGGGTAATATGTGTCCAAACATATTTGCTTTCAAAATATCCGTACTTTCTGGATCTTTTTCTGCTAAATATTCAATTTCTTGCACAGATTTCAGTACTCGATTTCGCATTGCAGCAAGACCTAGACTCACCCAAATAATTCTTCTAGATTTGGATTATAGACTTGCAGATGATACCCGATTTGAGCATTCATATGCTCCAATTTCTCGATGGGATAACATCTTCAAAATGAAACTGTTTAATTTCTTACTTAGACTTTTTTTGTGAGAAATCTTTTCCCACATTTCTTTCAATTCCATCTTTTCTGATTTTGTAATGTAGGACGTTACATATCGAGCAACAGCAATGGAACTGTCCACAACATATTAAATATCCATGTTAGAATTCTACATGGACAGAATAATCGGATGGTAGTCATTTATATATTTTGACTCTTTGCTTCTTCTTAAATTGTAGGTATTTTTTGGAGACTTTCTTGTGATGACATAAAACTGTTCACTCTTCCTTTGGATATTACAGGATGTGGAAATCCAAACCGACATTTGGTATAAAACTTGTCCTTAGACTTGTACTTTCGTCAAAAGTATTTTCCACATCTATGGCTTTGGAATCGTAAGACTTGTTGTCTTAAGTTATTTCTTTCTGTGCTTTTGGGTACAGCACATGTGGCATATTGTTCAATAAAAGACAAACAGTTTCATCTGAATCTGTTCCAAATTTTGGATCATCCTTGATCCATAACAGCATATGTATATGACGAGCACCTCTTGCTTGATACTCCTTTCTCCAAAAGAAATCCACAAATTCTCCAAGAGGAGGATTTTTTTTATTGCAGATAAAAGACATCATAGCTTCAAATCTATGATTAAAATACCTGCATACATTAACAGGATCCAAAGAGCACAATGCTCCAGGTGTATTGTATTCAACGTTTTTTATATTGAAATTTACCTCTTGAAGAAATTCAAGTAAATCACCCCAAGCGTACTCAGCACAGCTTAGGGTAAGGAACCATATAGGAGTTCCTAAGTTTCGTAGCATACATTTCAGTTCTCCATGATGATGATACCAACATTCATTAGTATCACGCTGACATGCCATTAGATTAATCAGCCAAGATTCTAAATGATCATCCCTCTGGTGCACTTTATCCATAGGATCCTTAGCAGAAACATTATGCAGATGTACCCCTGTTTTCAATATGTGATTGACTGCATATGAAAGTCCAGACAAGTCACTTTCAAACAAAAGATGAAATATATAAGGGATACATTGTCTAAATCTTGAATCTTCTGCATGTAATCTTGTTGTCCGATATTCAGATGCAGGAATTTGCACAGGTCGTTCATCTAATCGTCCTCCTTTTCCTGTTGGAAACAACTGCAGAAGACAACAAGCTTCCAAGCTCTCTTCCCATACACTCATGTAAATGTAAATGTGTAAATGTATAGGTTTTTATATAGCGCACTACTTACCCGGAGGGTTCCAAGGCGCTTCGACCGCTGCGAAACCCTTCCTGGCTTCCCTGAGAGATGGTCCCTTAATGGGTATCTCCAGGGTGAGACCAGGCATCCCCGGCGGTCTGGTGGGGCCTTTAGTGAAGATGAGGCAAGCTAATGCCCAGAGTTGCCAAGTGTGATCGCTGATCAGAGTGGGCACCGAGGCGAGAGAATTATCGAGTCCCCTGACCCTGGTCCAGAAACCTGCCGCGCCGGGAATCGAACCCTGGTCCCGGGCCGTCCTCTGCTCTCGGGTCTGCCGCCTCTAACCAGTGAGCCACACTACTTCACTACTTCACTACACACTACCACACTCATGGGACTTATCTTTGCTTTTTCATTTGAAACAACTCAATAGTGTTCCCCATCACTTCTTTTGAATGAAGTGGATGTACACTGTAATGTTCATAAATATCTTCACTTCTTGACATATCCACTTTTTCAATTTGTCCACTTGACGTTTCAGTATCTTCTGCTAAAAGTATTTCTTCTTCTCCGATATACACATTTTTATAGTACTCATTGTTTTTTATTAAATACAAAGTCACCTTCTGCACTTTCCTAACATCCACTAACTCCTGCCAGATTTTCTTACTCTTAGTAGGAATCCTATTATCTAGAATCACTAGTGGTTCATTTTGTACACACTCTACACCAATAGTTTCAAAACTTTTCTTTAAATCTAATGGTAAATATACAACTCTTCCTTACAAGCCTCTCTGTAAATATGAAGGAGGCAATTTACCTGTCTTATGCTCCATACAAACAATACCCTGAAACAGGTGCCCACATTGACTCAGAATAAACTCATAGCTATTTAAATCTATCAATTCTGGAGGAATAGCAACTAACTCTAGATTATTATGGACAGCTCTAGCGGGCATTTTATTCTCATCTAATTTGTTATAACAATATTTACAAATACGCTTATCAGAACCCAAATCAAAACAATTCTCTACCAACAAATAAGTTGCAAATTCCTTCCACTTATCATTATTTTCTCTTTCACTTTTTAAATCCAGATCAACACTCCTAGTCTGATTTTTATAGTGAGTTTGCCGGCAACAAATACAAGAGTAATTTGTCCTTTCACCTGAAATCACATTAAACTTTGTAAATTCATCTTCAACATTTTTTATACAACTATGTTCAACATTCTCTTCAACATTTTCTTCTGTTAGTGTCTGAGATTCTTCACTCTCTTGTTCAGGACCAAAGTAACAAAACTCAATATCATCACACATCTTCTTTACAACTGAAACTGACCCATGCAAAACAGCACTGTTCAACTCATTTAACTGGACTTTTTGCATAATACTATCTTCTGACTAACTTCCACATTTGAGTATGATGTACTGCCAACATCCTAAAATTATGAAAAACACTTTGACATACTTTTCTAGAAGGACAAGCCTGAGAATGACCTTGCAAACCAGTATTTTTTCTTCCTCTGCAAGGGTCTAGTTCGTGCAACATCTTAATCTTTTGTTTAACACTTTTTTGTACTATATTCTCATAAGAAATTATGTAAAAGATTAATAGATTCTTTTCGTACACTACAAATACTACTGCAATTCCACATGTACACTGGGGCTTTAGCATGTCTGCCTAGAACTTCATCAGCTATCACTTCTTCCGCATTTCTGGGAACCATTTTCTCTTTGTCAATTGGACAACCATTTCTAACCTCATAAGCTCGACGACTGGTGTCAACTGCATGCAACAAATCATTGGTCTGAAAATAACTCTCTTCATTTAAGAAAGGCTCTGAACTTGAAATGTGCTTCCATTCACCCCAAAAAACATCACAGAAATTAGTTCTGTTAATTACTCTTTTCCTCTTACTTTTAACCTTCATTGAATGGATTGTTTTATCTAGTGATCGAATTCTGTTTAAAACTAAAATAAATAGTTTCCTTTTTACTTCAAAAGCCTTTTCAACAATGGATTCAATATGCTTCTTTTTATAAAATAGTGATCTCTTTTTATATTTCTTCACATTTTTCAGCAACTATACTCTATTATAAAATGTTTTCTTTCACATCTCTTTATACTGATTTTCTCTTCTTTTACCCAAAGTCAATTTTTTTGATTCTACATTTGCTTTTTTCCTTTCCTAATATTTCGATTGAAGCGTTATCACTGCTTTCAACATTTTCAACCTTATTTTTCCCTCTAGAAACATTTTTATAAAGTTCTTAGTAATCTTACCAGAAGATGTTATCTTTTTGGCAACACTATGTTGCTCATCCAATACTTGTTGTTGAGTTTTCTTCAAGTAAATATCCTTTAGCTCTCTTTTTTTTCTGGCCTCTTTTAGGTCTGATAACATTATTTTGATCATGATTAACAATATCTGTAAAAATTAAACATTAAATTAAACATAAATACAAGTATATTACTAATCTTATAAATTATACTTTTCTATTACTATGAAAACACATTCTATATAAATACTGACAACGAAATACATTAAATACAAATGTAAAAGTAGTTACACTATACCACATGCATAGTGCATAGAAGTTAGATGCACTGTGTGCCCTAAAGCCTTCCTCACTATATGAGTACATGCATACTAACTGAATAATTCGAATAGTACAAGAAGAGATACTGAGTGAATTTATAACTAGTTGAATTTTACTTTACTGAATTGATTAAAACATAGTACTGAAAGATCCTGTATGGCATAGCAAGAGCAGTGACAAGGTGTTTGCTGTAGTGTAGGTATACTGACTAGAGGATTGCAGGCCTGAAACACAATTGTAAAGGTGATTAGACCAGTACATGTATTGTGGCTAATTTAAAAGCCTCTTGCACCACGTTTGTGTCATTTTTAACATGGGAAAAGTGACGCAAAAGTGGCTCAAGGGGCTTGTAAATCTGCCCCATAGTGTACAGGAGTTTAAAACAGTCCATGTCCTAAAGTATGTTATTAAAAAAAAAACTGAAAAAAATGTGCGCAGGGTGCATGGATCCGCCGTAAAAAAAAAAAAAACGAAGTACGGGCTCCTCTGCTTGTTTAAAAATTAGCAACCTCTGGAGCGCCAAATCCCGGGGACTAAAATATTACATTTCATCGGGGTTCAGAGGGGCCCTGTAGCCCGGGGACCGCCATTCCTTGGTGCTACAAAATAAATGGGGAAGAGGTGTGCCGCCGCGGCTAGGGCGACTGGTGCTGGATGCTGGGGATCACAATTGGAACCCTGGCTCCGGCTGCAGGGGTCTGCCCAGCACCATGCAACTTTGGGCAATAACTCGCTTAATCTCCCCAAAGGCCCCCAGTGTCAACATACCCCTTCGGGGATAATTTGTGTGCTATACAAGTACTAGATTTACATTTACATTTACAAATGTGTGGGGAGACTCAAAGGCACTCCCCACAAAAGTACCTAGGTAGGTCGGCCTTAAAAACCCAGTCCAGCTCCGGAAACCGCTACTCTTCAAGGCTTGAAAAACAATGATCCAGAGGGCTCAAAGGTCCTTCTAAGACCGCTGATCACCACCCTCCGTGGCTTTTTATATTGTAGGAGAGTGGCAGCGTGGATCCCATTCTTGAGCAGTCGAAAGCCTTGGGGAACACCACTCCCCAGGGCCGGCTCCTACTGTGTCTTGGGGTGCGTACCCCCGGGACACTAGGATTGCTGTTTGTTATGGAAAGGCGGAGTCAAGGTTCCCGCTCTGTCCTAGCAAACTTGAGGACATATTAACAAGTGCATTTTGCCGCAATTTAAAAAAAAGCCAAAAATGCAGTAAAAATAATATCACCCTATTTACCAGGTGACGATAAGATGCATTAACGCATGTTAGCAGATGATTTGGTAATGGCTAGACTTGTATCTCCAATGAGTTGCAATGTAGTCGTTCCCAGAGGCAAGATACATTATCCTATAACAATAGAACATGCAAGAGGGGAGTACGACAATAGCGTTGTATTTACAAGGTAACCCTCCACTTCAGGAACAATACCAAAGCTCTCGCTAATTGCGGTTTACGCTGGATCCTAACAGCAGGCACACTTGTAATTCTAGACAAGCAACACTACTACCTGGATTTTACCAGGAAAAACACATTAATTATATTAAAAACAAAACCCCACATAAAACTCTTCACAAATTACTAATTTACCTTTCAAATTGATTTGTAGATTAAGAAGGATGTCAGTAAGACACCAGCTTTTCTCATACAGACTCTCTGTACTAAACTACTTAGCAAAACTAAAAAATGGCAACGTTTCCCTGTCAATCTACAACCGTATACATGTAAATATCAAATCATATTGCTTCCCACATTAATTCAAAATCTAACAAACATTTCTATTGGTTACACATTTCAGTCCTTTCCAATTGGCATAAGTTTCAACCCTACCCCCAATCTACTTACTGCCTGATACCATGGCAACAGTACACGCAACACTGAACTAAGCACACAGGTCACAAGTTCAGCACACAATGTTGCTAATGCAAACAGCTAGTGTGCTTGACTTTTCAAAATATCACCCAATCTAATGTAATGTTCTATTCAAACAGTTTCTCATAACCAATAAGAAATATGCTTTTAAAAAAAGAAACATGTACCTTACTTTTCAGACTACAATGTTTTTAAACTGCCAATCATTTCTATTGTTTTTTCAAAACTACACGTTATTCACCATTTTAGAAAATCTTACTTTTTGTTTACAGAGACCATCTCAGTGCATCCAGACCTCCTTGCAAGATGCTTACAGTATTGATTGTGGGACACAGCTATATTTTCTTGAGACAAAGGTATTCAGAAAATGGAGCCATTGACAAAGACCTAGGTTTACCAAATGTAGACATTACATGGATTGGACAGAGAGGGTTAAAGTGGCACCAATTGATGCCATTGGTTAAATCCTTTTTACATCTCCAACACCCTGACCTCATAATTGTGCACTGTGGTGGCAATGACCTAGGTACTTTGACTGGGGTACGTCTGGAAATGCTTATGAAGGATACCTTTGGAGAATTGATGTCACATTTCCCCCAAACTGACTTTGTCTATTCTAACATATGTCAAAGGCAGAAATGGATCTGGTCCAATCAATTTTGTCCACAGATTGAGAAAGCTAGGAAACATCAAACATGTAAATACATTAGTTTCTGCTTTTCTTGGAGATTGTAGAATGGGGTCCATTTACCACAACAATCTGCATTTCAATATGGATGGTATCTATAGGACAGATGGTATACATTTTACAGATGAGGGTAACATAGTCTTCCTCCTGAACTTTAGACTCTGCATGGGTACTTACTTGTAAGTACCAAAATCTCTCAATAAACACAAGGGCTCTTTATAGAGCCACCCAAAATCAAACACATAAGCTTCATGTATATCTGAAAAATATTACTTTTTTAACCCTTGGAGTCACGCACCCAACGCGTTAGAGTTGTGCTTCCAACGCGTGCACACCAGAAATCCATAGCAATTAGAAATGGTAGTCCCTAGGACTGGAGGGGCCTTTGAAACCCCTCAACTATTTTTGAAGAATCCCCAGGGAGTAGTGGGCCTTTAAGCCCCCCTTCCACCTATTTTACTGGTAGGGTGGAGGTTGAGCCACACCCGTCAACCATTAATGTTTTAACCCCAGAGGGGGCTTTCTCCTGTGCTAGGAAGCCCCTCTGGGACCCCATAAAATGTAAAACTTTTGCCCCCAAATTTGCCCCCCGTAGCTAATTAATAAAGCTCCCTCTTCCTTTAATTTGTTTGTTTATGGCATCATCCGTGCACCTTAAGCGCACTTACCGTTTGTAGAAAACAAAAACATTTTTGGGCCTTGGGAGTCGTTGTGGGACACTCCAAGCAGCTCTACAGGGTCAAGATATTTCTACCCTACCCCCTTTATATGTTTTCCACACTTCTTCCACTGATATCTTCAATCTCGCTTCTACAGAGGCACAAAATGGCTACCAACAATTCCTGGTTTCGAATGTTAACAACCACTTGACAGCCAATTAGCATTCAGTGTGTGATCGGGACAGTGCGCTTAGAGTGCGCGCAAGATATGCGGATCCACCGAGGTCATAGATATATGTATTTTTAATTGAAATTTTCTCAGGAACTACTGAACGGATTTACACCATTTAAGCAAATGGCACTTGTGTAAACCAAGGACTACCATTTTGCCAAATTTGGTATAATTCCGTTCAGCCGCAGCCGTGATGGACAGTTACTATGGAAAACTGCATGGGGAAAACACGTTTTGGGACCGCTTCAAACACAATATTTTAGACCCCGTGATTTCTCCTTCCCACGTAGCTAATTTTTAAACAAGCACAGGAGGCGGCGCTTTGTTTTTATTTTTTTTACGGCAGATCCATGCACCCACCGCACATTTCTCTGTTTTTTCAAAAAAGAAAAAAATATTTTTTGGGCCTAAGGGTTCGTTTGCGACCCTCTAAGCAAGTCTAGAGGGTCACTAATTTCTAGATCCTCGCTTCTACCAAGGCACAAATGGCTGCCAACACCTCCTGGTTTTGAATGTTGACAACCACTTGACAGCCAATCAGCATTCTGTGCGTGATCGGGACGGTGCACTTATAATCCACACAACCACCAAGGGCATAGATATATATGTACTTTTAATTATAATTTTCTCAGGAACTACTGAACACATTTACACCATATAAGCAAAATGCACGAGTCTGAACCAAGGACTACAACTTTGCCAAATTTGGTGTAATTCCATTCAGCCGTTCGGGGTCTTGCCGCGATGAACGGTACCAATGGAAAATTGCATGGGGAAAACTTGTTTTGGGCCCCCCCTTTTTTTTCGCAGCCCCCGCTTCACGAATCACCACAAGACTTTTAAGATATGATCAGAGCCTCACCAATTTTGAAAATTTTGCGAAGAATTGTTGACCGGCGCCAAAGTTATTCCAAATAGAATGTCGCGGATTTCCTATGGAAAATAGGTCCTAACTATAACTACCTACTGATGACCGCCAGTAGGTAATATCTCTCTCTCTCTCTCTATATATATATATATATATATATATTACCTACTGGCGGTCGCCAGTAGGTATATATAGTTAGGATTTTTTTCCTACGCGATTTTTGAAAATTCTATGTCTAATAACTTTGGCGTTTGTGGACGGGATTGGCTGAAATTTTCAGGAAAATGGCACATTTTGTTTCTGAGCAGCTCCTGGGGGGTCTCGTCAAGGGGGGCCGAGAAAAAAGGGGGGTCCCAAAACGCGATTTTAACATTCAGTTTTCCATAGGGCGGTAGGCCTCACTTTTAGCTCGAACGGCTGAATGGATTTGCACGAAACTTGGCAAAATTGTAGGGACTGTTAGCCCGATGTGCCTTTGCTAGGTCTCAATATATGTGCTCCAGTGGATTTTGAGAAATTAATGTTTTAAAAAACAGATATATCTGTGACAGCGTCCCGGGTAGCGCTCTGGTTCGCGAACTTTTCACGTAACGGAACTTTGCGAAGCGAAGCTGATTGGCCCTCCGGTGTCTGTCATTATTCTAAACAGTCCGGAACAGCCGCCATCTTGTCTCTCGGTAGGATCGAGAGACAAGAGGAGGAGAAAAACAAATGGGGAATTTAATGAAAGGGGGCAAGGTAAACCCCTCTTGACCCCCTAGGAATGATGTTGGGGTTATTAAAGGGTCCAGTGGGGCAAATAAAAAAAAATTGATTTTTCGCGGTAGAAGCGCTTACCGGTACGCGAACCGGGTCGCAACCCTGTAGCATAACGGGAATTCGCCATTTTGTGTTTCGTTTTAATTAAATCACAAGATGGAGGGAAAACAATGTGGGAAAAGGGTATAAGGGGGCACGGGAGACATATCCTGACCCCATATGTTTTCTGAGAGTGGCTGAGGATGCTCATATATGTTGATACATGTCTTCCAGCGGCTGCGCGTGAGCCGAATTTTTCTTTTTGCTGCGTGACGTCTGTTAACGTTCGATTCGAAGGAAATCAGGAAGTGTTGACCGCCCTTTTGTCACTGCGAGTAAATATATTGTTCATTTCAAAGCGTTGGAACATGGAAAAGGGAGAAGGTAGAGATTGTCTTGCTGCGTAGTTTTTCTTAGGGTGTGCAGTAAGGCCCCGGTTGTGCTTATACTCACGGTGGGGTCTTTGAACACTTTAGCAAATGATGATCCAAGCTGAGGCAAAGGAGGGTGTCAGTCGGGGGGGGGAGCAATGGTGCAGTTTTCACTTTCATGTCTAAGTGTTAAAATCTGGTTTGCGATGTCAACATAATCGGCGCCACCTTGTCCCCACTCAGGCACGTACGCTCTAGCAAGCAGAAGCCATTTTGAAAGCGCTATGGCCCCTCTGCCCCTCGCCGGTCCCCAGCGTGTCTCCCTGGCGCTACGAACACCCTCCCTCTCTGACCTCCCCCATTCTCTCTGTGGAAAATTAATCCGTATTGATAAACATTGTCTGCGCCATCTTGCTTTTTTTCCAATGCCACACTTTTGTCGTGCACGGCAGCCATTTTAGATGCCTTAACCAGACCCACTCTCTGCACGCCGCCGATCCTCAGCACGGCTCCCTACCCTCGCAAGCATCTCCCCCACGCACTGGTCACCACCACTCTCTCTCTCATGCATGGGCCATAAACCTCCCCCATCTGCGCTGCTCTTCCCTGAGAATCGCACCCCGTGCCCGCCCAACACCTCCCTTTCACCCTATTCACTACCGCACCCTCTGACACTCCTCTTCCTCTGTGTCCGATTGTCCAGCCGGTCCCAGGCTATTATGTAGCCCTGCGGAAGTAGTTTATGGCCCCATCTGTAAAGATTCACCTCTCTTCAAAGGAGTTACAGTAGATCAAGGCCCCCACCCCATGAGATCCGTCATACCACACGCATTCCGGCAATCGGCGGAATGTCCTGCTGTTCCTACTATCTGATAATAATCCTGTATTGTGATTGGGGAGGGGAATCTCACTGTAAGGGTGTGTTGGACCGAGCCTGAAGCGGAAGATTCCAGGGATGCCTTTCTGTACATCAAAGTCTTCACAAGAATGTGTCACATTACAAACATATAGCACTCCAACAAAGTAGTAGGATTATAACACTTTAATAACATATAAATATATACAACGCTCCAACAAAGTAAACATGTTAAAAAAAAACATGTTAAACAACTATTTACATGGCAGCCTGCTGCAACATCCATCTCAAAGCATTCACCGTCCGTTTGACACTGTCCTTGCTCCTCCCTCCTTGGAGTAGCAACAATGGGCTGCTTTGGCCTGTCTTTTAGTCGGCTTTGGGTTATAAAAAGCCTACAAAATCTGTCGGCCTGTGAGGCGGCGTCAGTAGCGGACCGTTGTGCGAATAGGCCGAAGGAAGCACAACGAGCCGAGATCCGGACGGCACCGAGGTGGTGTCCAGCAAGTTGCCGCACTGGTCTGGCCATCCTACAATGCTGCGCCAAAAAACGGCGTGGGGCGCCCTGCGGGGGGAGGCGGCGCGAACGGGCCTCCTCCGCCTCCCCAGGTGGAGGCTCCTCAGCTGCAGTGGGGCACCCCTTGGCGTTTCAGTTGCCATCCAGCTGAGTTGCGCCCGCTCTTGCGGCTACAGCGTCTCGCCCACCATCCAGTTGAATTGCGCCCACTCTTGCGGTGCAGCGATAGGTAGCTGCCACAGGACTCTCAAAATGGCGGCCGGCTCTTCGGATTTGGGCCTGGTCCACTAAAATGGCCCTGGGACACCTTGGAACTCAGACGTTTGCCTGCTAGGGCATGGGCCCCATTCCCGAAAGCATCCCCTCAGTCTTGAAGATTCTACAAAAGTCACTGGAGCCCCCGACTCCCGCAGGCTTCCGGTGGGGAGCGGCTGCTATGATTGCTTGCGGAATGGTCACGACGGAGCCACAAGATGGTGGTGCTCTCATGCTGACACCAGCTTCAGTCTGAAACATCCAGAAACACTGTAGACTACCAATTCGATCAGTTCTGGTGGAGCCCGAACGTGACCCGGTAGGGAAGAACTTGCCCTCCCCTCTTTTGACTGATGGTTCTTGTTGCCTATCTCTTCTGTTGTCATTTAACGGAACCTTTTTTGCCTGCCGAAAGGGGTTCTGGTCCGACTGCTGGTTGGTGGAGACATTTTGACTATATCCTGGACCTGCCTGGCCTCGCCCAAAATGGCGCCGGTATAAATGGGACTCGCAACTCCTTGTTGTGTACTGGTTGCCCAGCCTTGATATCACGAGATACGTATGCAGTTTTGAAGCACATGGCGGGCGGGGACGGGTACTGAATGAACATTTGGACATCCCAATTGATATTAAGTTCTGATGTGTTATTGATTACTGTACTATTGAAAGTTCGAATTAACGTCACCCATGGTACTTTAATTATAACATTTACGTCCACCGATTCCGCAACTGTTAGACACCTTAGTTCTTCCAACCTAATGGCCCGCCCGTTATGTTCTTCTACAGTGTAAATGTCCCCTCATCATATATGATTCCAGTTTGCTCCGTGGCCGGCCCACGTGGTTATAGGCCCGTATTTGTATACTGACATTTTCACAATAAAGGTTTTTAAAACAAAACGTGGTAGTAGTACCTAGATTGGTAAAGTTTTGAATAATAGTCACTGTTTTCGAATCAGTAAAAGGCAAGTGATATAAAGCAGCCCGATTACATGACGGTTAAAAGGTATAATACGCAGGAATGCTGTAAAGATAAATGGTCAAGGGCTGTTGTGTTTTCCACTCCTGCAACATAAAGTGATCAATAAGAATCCGATATTCAGGCCTATCAGCGACTAAGACAGCAGGCCGAGCCTCTTTTGCTTAACGGCTCCCTCATGGGACGAAGAAACGCCCTTTTTCTCGAAATAGGAATATTTTACTTGCAGCACAGTTGTAAATTTCCCGGGAAAATACATTAGCCTGGAACATTGTTAGTGATAAACTGTAAATGTATCTGAGTCCTTTGCTTTACAAGTCAGAGTGAGAAAAAAAAAGGTGGGGCTTTCATCATTTGGGAAAAAAAATGTTCTAAACCAATGAAAAGTGTTATTTTTAGGCCATATGACCAAGCCTTCCATCATTAGGAAACCAAAAGTAAAATGAACCAATGAAAAGTTTTATAAACAAGTCACATGACCTGTTATGCGGCTTTGGGCTATAAAAAGCCTTCAAAATCCGTTGGCCTGTGAGGCGCGTCAGTAGTGGATCGATGTGCGAATAGGCCGAAGGCAGCACAACGTGCCGAAATCCGGATGGCACCGAGGTGGTGTCCAGCAAGTTGCCGCACTGATGTGGCCATCCTACAATGCTGCGCTGAAAGACGGCGTGGGGCGCCCCGGGAGGGGGGCAGGCGGCACGAAAGGGCCTCTCCCGCCTCCCCAGGTGGAGGCTCCTCAGCTGCAGTGGGGCGCCCCTTGGCGTTTCACTCGCTATCTAGCTGAGTTGCGTTCGCTCTTGCGGCACAGTGCTTCACCCGCCATCCAGCTGAGTTTCGCCCGCTCTTGCAGCACAGTGCCTCACCCGCCATCCAGCTGAGTTCCGCCCGCTCTTGCGGCACAGTGCCTCACCCGCCATCCAGCTGAGTTCCGCCCGCTTTTGCGGCACAGTGCCTCACCCGCCATCCAGCTGAGTTCCGCCCGCTCTTGCGGCACAGTGCCTCATCCGCCATCCAGCTGAGTTACGCCCGCTCTTGCGGCACAGTGCCTCACCCACCATCCAGCTGAATTGCGCCCGCTCTTGCGGCACAGTGCCTCACCCTCCATCCAGCTGAGTTGCGCCCGCTCTTGCGGCACAGTGCCTCACCCTCCATCCAGCTGAATTGCGCCCACTCTTGCGGTGCAGCGATAGTCGGCTGCAACAGGACTCTCAAAATGGCAGCCGGCTCTTTGGATTTGGGCCTGGTCCACTAAAATGGCACTGGGACACCTTGGAACTCGGACGCTTGCCTGCTAGGGCATGGGCCCCATTCCCGAAAGCGTCCCCTCAGCCGTGAAGATTCTACAAAAGTCACCGGGGCCCCCGACTCCCGCAGGCTTCCGATGGGGAGCGGCTGCCATGATTGCTTGTGGAATGGCCACGACGGAGCCACAAGATGGTGGTGTTCTCATGCTGACGCCAGCTTCAGTCTGAAACATCCAGAAACACTGTAGACTACCAATTCGATCAGTTCCGATGGAGCCCCAACGTGACCCGGTAGGGAAGAACTTGCCCTCCCCTCTTTTGACTGATAGTTCTTGTTATCTATCTCTTCTGTTGTCATTTAACTGAACCTTTTTTGACTCTTGAAAGGTGTTCTGGTCCGACCGCTGGTTGGTGGAGACATTTTGACTATATCCTGGACCTGCCCGGCCTCGTCCAAAATGGCGCCGGTATAAATGAGACTCGTAACTCCTTGTTGTGTACTGGTTGCCCTGCCTTGATATCACGAGATACGTATGCAGTTTTGAAGCACATGGCGGGCGGGAACGAGTACTGATTGAACATTTGGACATCCCTATTGATAATAAGTTCTGATGTGTTATTGATTACTGTACTATTGAAAGTTCGAATTAATGTCACCCATGGTACTTGCCCGCAAATGTATATTTAGATAATTTTATTGTAACTGGCCCTGTCGTACTTTAATTATAAAATGTACGTCCACCGATTCCGCAACTGTTAGACACCTTAGTTCTTGCAACCTAATGGCCCACCCGTTACGTTCTTCTACAGTGTAAATGTCCCCTCATCATATACGATTACAGTTTGCTCCGTGGCCGGCCCACGTGGTTATAGGCCCATATTTGTATACTGACATTTTCACAATAAAGGTTTTTAAAACAAAACATGGTAGTAGTACCTAGATTGGTAAAGTTTTGAATAATAGCCACTGTTTTCGAATCAGTAAAAGGCAAGTGAAATAAAGCAGCCCGATTACATGACGGTTAAAAGGTATAATACGCAGGTAAGCAGTAAAGATAAATGGTCAAGGGCTGTTGTGTTTTCCACTCCTGCAACATAAAGTGATCGATAAGAATCCGATATTCAGGCCTATCAGCGACTAAGACAGCAGGCCTAGCCTCTTTTGCTTAACGGCTCCCTCATGGGACGAAGAAACGCCCTTTTTCTCGAAATAGGAATATTTTACTTGCAGGACAGTTGTAAATTTCCCGGGAAAATACATTAGCCTGGAACGAACATTGTTAGTGATAAACTGTAAATGCATCTGGGTCCTTTGCTTTACAAGTCAGAGTGAGAAAAAAAAGGTGGGGCTTTCATCATTTGGGAAAAAAAACTGTTCTAAACCAATGAAAAGTGTTATTTTTAGGTCATATGACCAAGCCTTCCATCATTAGGAAACCAAAAGTAAAATGAACCAATGAAAAGTTTTATTAACAAGTCACATGACCTGTTATGCTTACGTTACGCGCTCCGCGCCGCGCTTCCGGGAAGCTGCGCTTCGCGCCTCGCGCACCGGAGCACTTCCGGGTGCGCTAACGCGGCGCGTCATATGACGCATTACATGACAATGCAGGTCCAGAATATAGTCAAAATGTCTCCACCAACCAGCGGTCGGAACAGGACCCCTTTCAGCAGTCCAAAAAGTTCTGTTAAATGACAACAGAAGGGACAGGCAACAAGAACCATCAGTCAAAGAGGGGAGGGCTAGTTCTTCTCTATCAGGTCACTTTGGGGCTCCACCGGAACTGATCAAATTGGTCTACAGTGTTTCTGGATGTTTCAGACTGAAGCTGGCGTCAGCATGAGAACACCACCATCTCGTGGCTCCGTCGTGGCCATTCCGCGAGCAATCATGGCAGTTGCTCCCCATCGGAAGTCTGGGGGAGTCGGGGGCCCCGGTGACTCTTGTAGAATCTTCAAGGCTGAGGGGACGCTTTTAGGAATGGGGCCCATGCCCTAGCAGTCAAGCGTCCGAGTTCCAGGGTTGCCCTGAGCCATCCTTGCAGGCCAGGCCCAAGTCTGTGGAGCCGACCCCCATTTTGTGAGCTCCGTGGCAGCCGCCTGTCGCTGTACCGCAAAATTGGGTGCAATTCCGGTGGATGGCGAGTGAGACGCTGTAATAGCAAGAGCAGGCGCAATTCAGCTGGCCGAGTGAGGCACTGTGTCGCAAGAGCGGGCGCAAGTCAGCTGGTCGAGTGAAGCGCTGGGGTGTAGCTGAGAAACTTCCACCTGGGGAGGTGGGGGAGGCTTGTTTGCGCCGCCTCTCCCTTCTAGTGCACCCCACGCCGTCTCCTGGCGCAGTTATATGTGATGGTCGGATCAGGGCACCGCAGGATGTGTCTTCAGGTCAAACGGATTGTGGGACAAGGTGTGGAGCAGGCGCAATTCAGCTGGCCGAGCGAGGCACTGTGCCGCAAGAGCGGGCGCAAGTCAGCTGGCCGAGTGAAGCGCTGGGGTGTAGCTGAGAAACCTCCACCTGGCGAGGTGGGGGAGGCTCGTTCGCGCCGCCTCTTCCTTCTAGTGCACCCCACGCCATCTCCTGGCGCAGGTATATGTGATGGTCGGACTAGGGCACCGCAGGACGTGTCTTCAGGTCAAACGGATTGTGGGACAAGGTCCAGAATGGAAGAGTCACCAAAAGGCAAAAAGTTCCGCCTGACCCCGGGAGCCGGCCGCCTATGTCGGGGGCGATCTCAGGCCACACCATGGCAACAAGACTTGGGGAGGGGGCAGGAGCCAAGCGCCCCCTCCGAGTCTGCACCATCACACCGCCCCTCGGGGGCCTCCGTCAAGTGGTTCAGGGAGGCACCGCATCACATTGCTTTCCAATGCAGTCAGGTCATCAAACAGCCCCCACTTACTTTGAGAATAGTGAAGCTGCAGCAGGTGCAAATGAGCTTCAGACAGTGTTACAAGCGCTGCTCGGAACACTCAACTATGGCACCCAACATCCAGGACTTATGCCATTTGTGCAAGGCAGTGACATCGAAGCATCTCAGAATCCAAGCAACATACCATATCCAGAGTCCTTCCTACAGCCTCTGCCTTCCTTCTTACCTAGTTATGGTTCTTTCAGTCCCACTCCAGGCTTTTAGTCTGTGGATGGAAAACCATGAACCTACACTCACCTATGAAAATCTTACTATTGATGTTTGACTGAGGCCAAGGAGATCAGAGTGCATGTCTGTGTAAGGTGATGAACCTCTGGGGAGATGATGTTACGTTTAAACGTAGCCCCTGAGTGCTTAGTTCGCTTCTGTTCTCTGTCACTGTTGTTGATTTTGAGCACCAAATACAAAGGCTTGTTGTTGCTTGTGAATCCCCAAGTGTATATTTGCCCATACTGATCCATCTTGTAGGCCACAGAGTAGTCGGGGTGAAATCCCCGGAATGGCGGCATGCATTTGGATCGATGTTGCAGCAGGCTGCCATGTAAATAGTTATTTATTAAAACGTTTTACCCTGTTACTTTGCTGGTGTGTTGTATATATTTATAATATTTGCATAGGGTTTGTCGTTATTTTGGGCTGGGTGGGCGGCGGAGCCGAGCTGTCTTGCAGCCATCATGGTGTCGAGCTGAGTTCCTCTCACTAGTTTCGTATTTCTCATGAGGGGTTGTTCCTAATGTTTCTATTTTAGCGAGGTCAAAAAGAGATCCCATTAGTGGTCTACTGATTTTGCTTGATTCCTTTTGTTTTTTTAACAATTTTTCACTATCTGCAAAGACTAAACAGAGTATTTCGACTCTGTGCTTGTTTGTAAATAGAGAATGAACCAAAGAGAACCAATTCTAAAACAGTAAATGCTTGGATAACAATCAATCAAATGGAGAGGGAAGCAGGCACGACGCATTACAATGGGGGCAAAGGCCTGTGTTCCCTACCCTTCACTATCTGCAAAGAGAGAATACTCCTAAAAGAAAAAAGGGGGGGCAGCGTTCAAAGCACATCAGCGTGCATAAACACGAAAATGTTTTTACCTACCACGTACTTCACATTTTAAAGCTTTTGATATTTGCTATTAAAAAACCATTGAAATTCACAGAAAAAACCATAGGTTATAGACCATATATAGTTAGGAATTAGCATTTACAAAACCTTGAAAATTCACTGAAAAAACCATGGGTTATAGACCATATATAGTTAGGAATTAGCATTTACAAAACCTTATTTTACTCACACAAAACCATTGAAATTTCATATATAGTTAGTTGCACTAACTATATATCGCGCACCCGCAATCCACTGCTGATGATGTCACATATTACATCACTCATGACATGGTCAGTGACATCACTGATGACATCACTGATGATATCTCAAATGACATCACTGATGACATCACTGATGACAACATCATGACTCTCTTAAACAATCACTTTTAGAAACACATACCTATTTATACAGGAACTCTTCCAATCTCTCACTCTCATATATACTCACTTATATACATTAATACTCACATATACTAGTTTAAAACATATGTACTTACTCTTAAAGACACTATTGCGACAGTCATTCACTCACTAACACACCAATGCACACACTTATCCACCCATACAGTCCTGCACACATGCTGTCTTCAAAACACATACAAACAGTTAGTCACTTATTCATGCACCTATGCATGAATGAGTCATGGAAGAAGGTTGATTTGCAAACCTTGACAGACACTCTTCCATACTGTATTAATCCCCTTAGTGGCAATTTAGACCAGGATTATATGAACCTAACCCAAAATTTAATGCAGGCGATCGATCAGATTGCCCCGGAGAAGCTACAAAAAGCTAAAGGCTGGGGAAAGGTGCGCCGTGGTTTACCCCTCCTTTGAGAGAACATAAGAAAGAGCTTCGCCGTGTGGAAAGGAATTGGAGGAAGACAAAGGAGGAAACTGATCGTGAATACTACAAAGCTAAACTAAATGCTTATAAGAAACTGATTCTGACAGTTAAAGCAGAATATTTTGACACTCGTATAAAGCAGGCACAAAATGTTCAGAAGGAAACGTTTAACATCTTGAGAGAATTGACAAAGATACCGGTCAAAACTGATATAAAGTTAGACGGTAACACCTTACAACAGTATTTCTCAGAGAAAGTGCAAACTATTCTCTCTGAGATTAAAAATAATACAGTTAGCGGATTTATTCTATTGCAGAATACTGTTGTCCCTCAAGAATGCATCATCTCAAGCTTTCCTGAAATGAATTTTACTAAGCTTGAGCAGCTGATGAACAGCATCAAATCTGGTTCACCTGCCGACCCCTGTCCCCCTAGGATTTTCCGAGAGGCGCGCCCCATCCGGGAAAATCATATCCTCTCTTTCCTTAATATGTCACTGTTGAAGGGATATCTTCCACCTAGCCTTAAGGAGGCCCGGGTTAGACCTTTGATAAAAAAAACGGGAGCAGATTCAGATAACCTGAAAAATTATCGACCGATCTCCCAATTATCATTTTTATCAAAAATTCTAGAACAACATGTGCTGCAAGACCTTTCCTCTTTTTTGGAGTATCACAACCTCCTCATGGGCGTCAGGCAGCTTTCGTGCACACCATAGCACCGAGTTAGGGATGCTCTCGGTGCTGGATGAGCTCAGAGGCATGGCTGACAGTAGGAAACCAAGTGCCCTGATACTTTTAGATCTATCAGCGGTGTTTGATACTGTCAGCCATGACCTGCTCCTGGAAAGAGTGGCCAGCTTGGGAATAAAAGGTGTAGCCTATAAGTGGCTAGAATCCTTTCTAACAGGAAGGCAACAGAGGATTCAACAGGGAGATGATCTCTCTGATGTAGGTATGGTTGACTGTGGAGTCCCGCAGGGCTCAGCGCTATCTCCACTACTTTTTAATCTCTACATACAACCCCTGATTGAGTCTTTAGTGCACATGGGCTGGTGAGTGTTTAATTACGCTGACGACACTCAGCTGCTTTTTAGCATTGAGAACTCTACTGTGGCTCAGGCGCATGTGCTAGAAGTTCTTAGGTATACAGTCAGCTGGATGACTGTTAACCTATTGAAAATCAACCCTGAAAAGACAGAAGTCCTGGTGGTATCTACTGGAACATCACCCTGGGGTGATGTGTACTGGCCACAAGAACTTGGTCCTACACCAATACCAGCAGCAAATGTAAAAAGCCTTGGCATAAAAATTGACTGCGATCTGTCAATGTCTGCCCAGATTTCTATGGTAGTTGGGATATGTATTGGGCTAATCAGGCAATTACGCAAGCTTGTTCCTTTTCTTTCTCAATCGATGCTTCGCACGGTAGTATCAGCCCTTATACCACAATTATATCACGATTGGACTACGGCAAAGTCCTTTATTTAGGCTTGCCAAACAGTCTGATCAAGAGATTGCAGGTTGTTATGAACGATGCGATGATTTTTAAGCTTCCCAGAAGAGCTCATGCCTCCCCTCTATTGCATAGGCTTCATTGGCTTCCCGTGAAGCAGAGGGTGGAGTTTAAGAGTCTGTGCACCGGTCTATATAAAGGATCGTTTGAGGCTTTACAATCCAAAACGATAGCTCAGATCCTCCGATGCTCAATTGCTGGTTTGCCCTGGTTTTGAACTGGCAACAAAGGGTGGAAGATCCTTTTCCACACAAATCCCACAGCTGTGGAACAAGCTGCCAGACATGCTTCGTAAAGAGGCCAATCTTCTACAGTTTCGAAAACAGTTGAAAACAACTTTATTTAGGGAAGCCTTTGGCCCTTCTTAATCATATGGTATTCTATTCCTCTTCTAGCTGGGAAAATTTGTTGTGTTTCTTGGTCTGAAAGCGTCTTGAGACCTATGGGTGAGTTGGCGCTATACAAACTAAAGTAACAATAACAATATGCGCTAAGTAATATCCCCCAACGAACCATACACTCATACTGATACAAAAAAAAAACTAATGACCCATATACACACTCATGTAGCTACTCACCAACCCATGCAGCCACTTATACATGAAGTGAGACAATGATACAGATATTTAAATATATAAACATTACTCGCTAATACATGTATGCAGTAAGATACACTTAATAAGTCAGTTATACAATCAATTTTACAAAAAAAACATCCATTTAGACACTTATTTACCCATTTATTCTTCCATCGACCTTTAGATATACATTTATAAAAAATATTTATTTTTCAGAAAGACACACATTCACTGGTTGATGTCATCAATGATGTCATTTGAAATGTCATCAGTGATGTCATGAGTGATGTCACTGACCATGTCATGAGTGATGTAATATATGACATCATCAGCAGTGCATTGCGGGCGTACGAGTTATATTTAGCTGAACTAAATATGACTGGGGAATTTCAATGGTTTTGTATGAGTGAAACATCCAGCTAATTATAGCATGTGTGAAACCTATGTTTTTTTCAGTAAATTTCTAAGGTTTTTTAAATGCTAATTCCTAACTATAACGTGGCTGAAACCTATGTTTTTTTTAGTAAATTTCAAAGGTTTTTTTTTTTTTTCAAAACCAGTTTTATTAGAGGTTCAAGCAAGTGCAGGCACAGCCCTCCACAGTCAGGAGGGGACTGTCATTAATAATCATAACAAAAGCAAAAGTAGGGCATAGCATCAAACCTCTCCTATGAAGAATGTCTTGTCAAAAAAGAAGAGAACATACAGCCACCCACCACCCCCCAGAACGACCCCCAACTCCCAGCTACAACCCACCCCTTATCCCTCCCTAACCCTGTGCACGTGATCACTAAACATCCAGGACAAAAGATGTACATAGATAGGGTCGGCCACCGGCCTAAGGCGTAGGGTCCACGTCGTGAGGTACTGCATCATCCATGTCCACAGGGGGATCGAGGGGGAGGCCCCTATAGTCCGCCCACCTTTTCCAAATTTTAAAATGTTTACGGGGGCATCCCCGAGCCTTGAAGACAGGCTGCTCCAACCCCATAGCGAAATCCAGGCCCGCCTTCCAGGCCCCCAGAGGAGGGGCACGCTCACTTTTCCAGGCCTGCGCCAGGTCCCTCTTTGCCACTACCAGTCCCAGCAGCAGCAGGTGGCGCTTGTAGATGTTGCCCCCAATATTTTCAAGCACATGTAGAAGGCCCAGCCGAGGCGTACGAGGCAGGTCCCATCCCAGCACCTCAGACAAGCAATCCCAAACCCCGGCCCAAAACCGAGTCAGCCGCCCACAGGACCACACAGTATGGAAAAGGGTGCCCCTCTCCGAACCACACCGCAGGCATTCAGGATTTGCAATCAGGCCCGCCCGCCACAATCGCTCCCTCGTAAAGTACGCGCGATGCAGATATTTGAATTGAATAAAGCGGAGGCGTACTGCAATGGCAGTCCCCCTAGGGGATTCCAGGGCTTCGCGCCAATCATCTTCGTCCAAGGGGCCTACATCGGCCTCCCACTGGGCCCTCAGCGCCGAGAGCGAGGGGGAGCAGTGCGTGACCAGGGAGCGGTAGATCTGGGAGACTTTTTTGGCACCCAAGTCGCCCATAAACAACTTAGCTTCTATGGGACTGAAGTCCGGGAGCTGCTCCAGCCCCACCAGGCTAGGAGCAAGGGCATGGCGGAATTGGAGGTAGCGGAAGAACTGGGACCTGGGCATGCTGAATTCGGTGCTAAGCTCCTGAAAGGATTTAAGAGTGGTGCCGGAGAGGACATGCCCTAAGGATGAAACCCCGATTGCGTCCCACCCATCAAAACCCTGTAGTGACGCCAGCGCCGGCAGTAGGCCATTGCGCCACAGCGGGGTCTCCGCCGTCAGTCTACCCCACCACCCCGTACGGTGAAGGGCCCTCCGCCAAACGGCAAACACTAGCTGGGTAACACGCGGGAGCGCCCGCCTCTTCCTGGCCGAGTAGAGCAGAGTGTGGACAGAGGCGTCACCCATCAAAAGGTGTTCTAGGGCGTAGGCCGGATCACCACGGCCCCCATACCACCACTCATTAAGCACCAGGAGATGGGAGGCCTGATAGTAGGATAGCATGTCCGCGGTAGCCAGGCCACCGCAGTAGGTAGAGAGGAAGCACGTCCGGAGCGCCACCCGAGAGGCACCTCCCGCCCACAGGAACCTTCCCAGCACCGAATCGACACTGCGGAACCACTGCGGGTCGATCGGATAGGGGTGGTTCTGCAGCTGGTAGAGAAGACGGGGCAGAGCCACCATTTTGAAAATGGCCGATCGGCCATAGATGTTAAGGGGCATGCGAGTCCATGTTTTGACGTCCAACTGGACCCGATCCCAGACCGGCTGGATATTACGGCCCCACGCCTCGGTAGGTGAGGCGGAGAGGAAGACCCCCAAGTATTTTACACCTGTTACCGCCATCCGAAGGGACGCTGCCCATGGAAGGTCCACTGCACCACCGCCCAACACCCAAAGAGTCGATTTGCGCGGGTTAAGATAGAGGCCCGACACCCGGCCGAAGCCCTGCATTAGCTCCAGGACCCGGGGGCCCGTGACCCGAAGGTCGGTCATAAAGAACAGCACGTCATCCGCGTACAGAGCGATGCGGTCAGTGTGGGTCGCACTCCAGATGAAGCCTTGATACAGCGCATCAGCGCGGACCCTGGCAGCCAGCGGTTCCATGGCCAGCGCGAACAAGTAGGGAGAAAGTGGACATCCCTGCCGCGTGCCCCGAGTAACCGGGAAGCTCGCCGAGATCGCCCCCGAGATCCGCACCGAGGCAGTAACCTCCGTGTATAACAGGCGGACGTAGGAGACAAAGACCGGGCCTAAGTTCAGCAGTGGTAGAAGCGTGAACAGGAAGGTCCAGCTGACTGAGTCGAAAGCGCTGTCAATGTCGGCCAGCAATAATGCAGCCTGGTCCTCCGACGCCCCAATAGCGTCAATCGCCGCCTGCGCCCGCCGTATGTTGTGCCGTGTCGCCCGGTGCGGCATAAAGCCGGCCTGATCAGGATGGACAAGGGCGGTGATGTGGGGAAGCAAGCGGTTAGCAAGTGCTTTGGCCAAGAGCTTGGCCTCAAAATTAATAAGAGAGATGGGGCGGTAGGAGTCGTGCCGGTCCGGAGGCCTCCCCGGCTTCTGGAACACAACGATCTCGGCATGTCGCCAATCCGGTGGGAGGCGGCCCTGCCCACGCGCCATCTCCAACGCACGCAAGTAATGCGGCCCGAGCTGCAGGTGGAACTTTCTATAGAACTCACTGGGGAAGCCGCTTGGTCCGGGGGCTTTGCCCACATTTAATTGACTCAGCGCATCTCCAAGCTCCTCTGCCGTCAGGGGAAGGTCAAGAGCATCACGCACCTCATCAGACACCGTAGCCGGGGGGACCGAGGCAAGATATTCAGCGATGGCAGCGGGAGCGACCGTCTCCCGGGAGGCGTACTGACTCCTATAGTAATGCGCAAAGCTGGCAGCCAGCGTAGCTGGATCCGTGATGGCAACACCCGCATCGTCCACCAGGCCTGGAAGCGTAAGGGGCTGCAGGGTTTGCTGACACAGCCGGTGAAGCATGGTACAAGACTTGTCGCCCCATTGGTAAACCCGGCTACGGGTGGCCAGCCACGCTTGTCGAGCCTCATTCAGTAGGACCGAGGAGTACGTCTGCTGCGCCTGCAGGAGGTCATCCGCCAGAGTTCTGTGGCGGGCCTCCAAATCCTCCACCCGCTCCGCCGCTGCGGCAATACCCTCCAACCGTGCCCGCCGAGCCGATGCGCACCAAGCCAGGTCGACCCCACGCAGTGTGGGTTTCATGGCCTCCCAGACCGTCACTGCATCCACCCCCACCCCCAAGTTATCCTGCCAGTACTGGGCGATAGCGCAGCGAATATGCTGGGAGTAGTCAGGCCGCTGCAGATGCCACGTGGACATCCGCCAGCGGAAGGGTTGGCGCGGTTGATGCAGGTCTACCCGGACTGCGACCGGGGAGTGGTCGGAGAGCCCGCGAGGCCGTATAACTGCCCCCTTCACCCTGGCAAGATAGGCCCGTGGGACGAAGACGTAGTCTAGGCGCGAAAGGGAGCCATGAACTGCTGAGACGTACGTGTACTCGCGGCGCTCCGCATGCAAATGCCTCCAAACATCAGTCCAGCCCAGCGCATCCAACATAGCGCCCAACCGCGTAGGATGGGGGGCAGGCGCCACCCCTTGCCTCCGCTGCCGGTCCATAGCCACATTCACAACATCATTCCAATCACCGCCAATCACCGCCAAGGAATCAGGGAGGTCAGCCCATAGAGCGAGTATACGTTCAGCCAATGCCCATTGCAGGGGGGGGGGAGCATACACACACCCAAACACCACCGGTTCCACACCCACTCTCCCTTGGATGAACACAAAGCGCCCCTGAGGGTCAAGCCACTGGCGCTCGTGCGTATACGCCAGGCGCCTATGAACAAGGATAGCCACCCCTCTAGAGCCCCTGGCAAACCCAGCATGGAATACCTGGTGAAAACCAAAACGCTGGAGACTGAGGGCCTTCGTACCAAGCATGTGTGTTTCCTGGAGCATGAGCACATCCACAAGATCCCTCTTGGCCCAGCGCAGGACCGCCCCCCGCTTGATCTTATCCAAGAGCCCCCGGACATTCCAGCTAAGAATATGCATAGTGGCGCTATGAGGCACCAATCGAATTGCGTCAGCTATCATCTCGACACAGCAAACCCCACACACCCCGGCCCGGGGCCCTGGTCCCAACCCACGTAGCAGCAGTATTCAGACAGATCACGTGCACCCCAAGAAACAGTTCCCCACTACCCACGCCCCCCACACTAACAACCCCCCCAACACCCCAACAAGCCATCCCGGGCCCCCCACCCCCACCCCAATACCTCAAAAAACAATGAAGTACCTGTCGCGGCATACGGTAGTTTAGGCGCCAAACGGAGCACCAAAAGGTAGGTATGCCAATGGATCCCACTCAACCCTTAAGGACTAACCTAGCACACACCCCAAAACAAGAACCTCCCCAACCCCAACAGCAGGAGGCAGCCCACGGAACATGCCCCCCCCCCACCCCCCCCCCAAAATGAGCATCAGCAATAGCAGTACAAATATAGTGCAATTGTCCACCAGAGTCCTAGTGAGGCCCGTAAAGGCCTACCAATACTGCACCAGACCCGGCCCGGGCCGTTGAGCTGCAATCCGCCGGCACAGCAGGTGGTCCCAAACGAGAGGCAGAAATCAAGTGTCAGCCATGGGGAGTCACGACCCCCCGCCGGATGGATCCGTCTCAGGCTGAGTGTCGCCCAGGAGAGGGTCTCGAGACAAGGATCGCCGCCTCGACCGGGACTTGCAGTGCCGCTTCCCTTTGGCACGCTGGTCGTCCCGCTCCTGGGAAGAGCTACGGGAGGCGCCGGAGTGGAGCCCCGGCTGAACATGTGGGCGAAGCCGGACCGCCTCATCGGTCCAGGCAAAGACGGCCTCCGGGGTATCGAAGAAGTGTGTCTTCGAGTTGAAGATGACCCGAAGGCGGGCCGGATACAACAGGGAGTACTGTAGTTTCAGACCCCGGAGCCGGGCCTTGGCCGCCAGAAAGGAGTGTCGCTGCTGTTGGACCAACTTAGTATAGTCAGGGAAAATCATGATTTTGCAGTTGTCGAACAGTAGAGTGTCCTTGAGCCTCGCCTCCCGAAGGATGACATCCCTGTCATGATAGTTCAGGATCCGGGCTATGATCGGGCGAGGCCTCTCTCCAGTCGGGGGCTTCTGAATCAGGGCCCGATGCTAATTCCTAACTATAACAGGTGTGAAACCTATAGTCTTTCAGGGAATTTCAAAGGTTTTATAAATTATAGTTTTTAAAGGTATTCATTAATATATTTCTGCCTTTCTATACTAATTTCCTACATTTTTTATATAATTGTTTATAGTTTTTTTATTTTTTAAGTTATATTTCATATTCTTAATGTAAAATAATAACAAAACAAAAGTCTAAAATAATTTTTGTATTTTTTTTTCAAGTTATGAAAATCAAATTCTCTATATTTCCTTTTTCCTTTTTGTATAATCGTACTGTACGTGTACGGTGATCACACATACTTTGTACAAGTAATCATACACTCCGCGTACCAATGCATACGCTACGAATACGTGTTGACGTTACGCGTCGCATCGACACTTCAGTGTGACGTCATGTATGACGCCCCATGCGCGTATGGCGCGAAAGTTTCTAATTGTTTAAAAACATATATTTATGTATTTAATGTACATACTAAGGAAAGACATTATCTGGGATAATCATAAAAATACTTTTTTTTACTTTTAATTACCGTATATTACTTTTGAAAGCAATTACGAAAAAAATAAACTGTACGTCGTACGTACTCGCAACGTAAACGCACAGTAAATGCACTGTAAGTGTATGCAAAGCCATGTGAGCATAAAAAGAAAATTTTGATTTGTTCATAATACTTCATATTTACACTGTTGAAAGACCCTTCCTATTTTGATCATTCTACTTGGACTTTCTCAAGAGAAGCATCTATTCTGTGGAGCTGTAGTCCTTTAGAACCAAACTATACAATGGCTGCTCGTTTTGAAACTTCATCAGAACATTCCTGTGAGGAAGAATTTGTTGCTGAGCAACTTCAGAAAAAGAGAAAAGAAGCTTTCATTTCCAAGTTTTTTTACATATCCTGAGGGACTGAAAAAAGTCAATTCACCGAAAGTAACTTGCAAGATCTGTGAGGTTACTCTTTCCAGGGTTTATCCCACTAAAAAGTTCTCTTTCAATACAACCAGCATTGTTCACCACGTCAAAAATTTGCATCCAAATAACTATGCAAGGATAGCAACACAAACGTTGCAGGAGAATTCTCAACCTGCAGTTCCTACTACCTCAACTCCACCACCACCTCCTCCGAGCAGTCCACTCCTATTATTGTGCCACAGTTTCCAGATCTGAAATGTCATTGTAAATATTGCAACAAATTACTTTGTTACAATCAGCAGTCTATTGATCTCATTGTGAAGACTAAAGAAGAGCACCGTTGCCCAAAACATTAATTTTATTTTTAACGTTTTTGTTCCTGTTCCACACTTTTTTTGTTTCCAGTACCATTTTTTTTTTTTTTTTTTTTAAACTTGTTGAAAAAATAAAAAAAAATAGAAAACTAAAAATACAAATAAAACAGTTCTTATCAGAATTACCTTCACTGGTCAAAGAAAGAACTATATTGCTATATTAGTCTGTGAAAGTTTGTCAAAATTAAAGTGTAGTTTATAAATGAATACATTAGTAGTGTATGGTGAATGTGAAACTGCCAAGTGAGAGTGAAAGTAAGAGCGTCTGGCTGAATGTATATCAGTATATACATAACCACATACTACTGAATGACTCACTAGAACATTGAACCAGTAGTGTGAGAGTGTTTGGTGAAAGTCTAATGATACAGACTATGGAATAGAACCTATAAAAGACAAGTTTGCCGGTGCATAAAAAAATATGTATGTTGTCTATAAGGGTTTGAAACAGTCCATACCCTAAGGCCCACTTTGCACCATGACTAGTAGCTAAATGATTACAATTCTGAAAGCAGAGTGTCTCAAACCATTATTATTATATAATAATACATGTATTCTTGTAACATTTCACAAGTTAATGCAGCTTCCATTATAATTTCATCAGGAATTTCATTCTCCTGGATATCATTTTCAAAAGTCATCTGATGAATCTCAATCTCATCTAATGCTTCCACAAAAGAATCATCCAAGGTTTCATCAAGAAAATCACACCTGATATCTCCAACATTCATTTCTTCCACTTCAATAACGTTGCTCATAAAAGCTATGTTCATCTCTTCTACAACAGTGTTAGTATTTTCAAAATCGTCTTCCATATTGTTTTCTTGATTTTCCATTGTAAATTTGTTATGCTGACCTCCTTCTAAAAAAACATAAACACTTTATTTTATCTTTTTTCCTAATACAGAACACAAAACTAGCTTTTCAGCTAATTTGTCCTTTAATAAATATTATACACATACCATTCTCAACTGCTTTATAACATTATATAAATACAATTATGTATATGAACGTTCAGTTTTAAAATTTCTTAAATTACCAAACCAGTCACTCCTTATCACTATCTGAAAAAAACAGGCTGTTATTATAAAATACAGTAGCAAAAAAAATACAATATCTCTATTCACTTTACCTGGTCCAAACTAGTACATGTGTTGTAGTGAAATGCAAAGAATACTGGAACACTCAGTATATTTATATTTTAATATTTTCTAATCTATATAAAAGATACAAACCATCTTCGTATCATTGACATGGATACATAGCGGAAACTAACAAAGAACAATTATTTAATAACCTACCCCACTCTATCTCTATTCCTTATCTATAATGTAGTCTAACGCTACTAATTACCTATTCCTTTGTCTTTCAAAGTAGCCTCTCCTCTAGTGTTTATCTGCAACCTTTGTGCTTTCTCTTCAGGAATATCTGTGAAGCAATTCAAAACGGGTCTGAACTCCGGAACGTCATAGGTGAAGAGCGCACTCGTTAGGGAGCATGCGCCTCACCAAGGATTCCACACAGGTGTGTGGTAAACGACTAGACCGCGACCGCGTCTTTTCTCGACACGGCCATATTTGAATTCCTCTATTGCACTGAAGCACTCCAAGTCTATTTCCTTGCGGATTCTTCATCTCTCCTGCGCCAGCTAGGGTTTAGATAAGCCATAATCGTATCCACTGATTAATTAGGGGTTCTGACAGGTACACTCACTATATAATTTTTTTAAATGTCTTTAAAAAATACAAGGTAGGTTGCATATCCATCCACGTGGAATATGTCCCCGAGGCTCCGTTGGTGCCTTCAATGTGAAGGTTTATCCTTTTGAAATAAAAGCTGGAAACATTTGTTTTTGTTCGCTGTATTTTGTTTATTTAATGATCTCATTGTGTTTCGCATAGTTTGGCATAGCGTCTAACTCACGAATAGCCTGGAAGTTAACTACTTAACTTCTGGGCTATTCGTGGGTAGACGCTACGCCAAACTATACGAAATATCCCCAGATGAAGTCATATTCCATGCCGAAATGCATTGGGAATTATAAAGTGGACATTTAAATTAAGAATGAACCATCCATATGCATTATAAAGAATTCTTGTGAAACACAACGAGATCATAAAATAAACAAAATACAGCGAACAAAAACAAATGTTTCCAGCTTTTATTTCAAAAGGATAAACCTTCACATTGAAGGCACCAACGGAGCCTGGGGGACATATTCCACGTGGATGGATATGCAACCTACCTTGTTATTGATTACACTCCCTGTCAGAGAGTGATACTCCAGAGCACCAAACAACCAAACAAACACAGACTAACACGTGTAGTGCGCCCCATCAATACCTGTTTAAAAAATACAAACCATCTTTACACACTTATGTTCTCCAATCCTTGTTTTGTTACCTCAGGTCGGTTGAAGCACATTCCATTGACCATTTTCAACTGTTCTTTGTACTTACCTTAAGCATAATAAATATTTAAAAAAGTATATATTATAAAATTACCATCTGTGGAAGACACAAAAGAATACAGTTACAATATTTCTTTTACAATACAAAATAATTTGTAAACTATTACATTTGCCTTTTTAGCTGTTCCCAGAATATATTGAATTTCACTAGAAACAGTGAATTCAACACTACTCATCACATAACAGCGGGCAAAAAAAAGACAATCAATAAGATTATCTTAAAAAAACAATCAACATTCTCAATAACATTCTAAGAAATAGAAATAAAACATATCTTAAATGTTTTTTTCTAAGAGCAATATCTTACATAAATATGACACATCTCAAACAATAATAAAATAACAAAGCATTATGATTACTTTCCATGCACTGTAAATAATGTTACTTACAAATATATGCTGACAAAATATACAACAAAAACTCGTTATTGCTTTCACATACTTTTCCGCACGGCCAAATAGTGTGCGTCAAATTCTTACTTTGCAAACTGTCTAATAGTAATCCTGAGCATCTGCCTCCCAGCCTTCTGATCCAAACCCACCGACAACATTTGCTCCGTCCGCCAGTCTTCATCCCTCAACCCGACGCTATTCAACATCTACATGGCCACCCTCACACAAGTAGCCCATATCACAAATTAACAACATCTCCTACTCCAACAACACCCAGCTCATCCTCTTCCTCACCAAAAAGTGTCATACCACCAAAAGCAACCTCCACGACACAATGAAGGACGTCACCAACTACATAAAGAGCAGCTCCCTAAACATGAACTCGAACAAAATGAAAGTGCTCATCCTCAGACCCACCCCCTGGGTGACTCTGGCTAGCTAACTACACTGTGTACAGTGCCAACACCTACCAACCATGACCACAACCTAGGATTCATCCTCAACTCCTCCCACTCGATGTGTAAGCAAGTCTACACCATCTCCCTGTACTGCTATAACACACTCCACATACTCTGCAACATTTACAAGTGGATCCTAACCAAAGGAAGAAGAACAGTGACACAGGCCCTCATCAGCAACAGACTACACAGTGACAAAACACTCTACACAGCAATTCCAGCCAAACACCTGCAATAACTACAACAAATCCCAAACACCTCCACCTGAGTGATCATCAATGTCCCCTGCTGCAGACACATCACCCACCACCTGATACACCTACACTGCCTCAATATCAACAAGACGATCACCTTCAAGCTCCTTACCCTCACTTACAAAATACTCTACAACACCAGACTAATCTACCTCAACAGCACTAATCCAGAAAGGCCAAATTTTGATCTTAAAATTTTGACTTTAAAAATATTAGGTAAGAATTTGGTAACTCTTTAGGCAAACGTTGCTTAAAAACTAATAGACTATCATTACAATGTATCCAACCTTTCGGACATCTTAAATAAACCGTGTAATGTCTAGATGTAGTAGAAAGTCCATCATAAAAATAATTGCAACAGCTACAAATGTTCTTCCTGATATTGAAACTTGACCAGCTACAAAATTTGTATTTAAAGTTTCCAATTCTCTTCAATCACCTCTACAACGTTGCAGCATTAAAATTAAATACTGTCCATATCTTTGTATAAATAATGTTGATGACATTTCAGATTTACATTGGCTACACTCCATGTTTTGACTTTCTCCTCTAATTAGATTGTTAAAAGACACTGATTCACAGTCAGGTAAAGTCAAATATATGACTCTTTCAGTGTCTATGTTAGTGCTACCTATAAACAAATAATTTTTACAGTCATGTTGCCATTTATAAGAAAGGCCAAAAAGGCTTTCAATATCTATACCTTCATCTTCCAGTACAGCAGGCATAAACACTTAAAATTCCTGACAATCTTGCTGTATATTAGGCGTAAATTGACTAGAACCAGAACATATGTCCAAAACATTTTGAATATCAGAAACACTTTGTATTTTACTTTTATCACTACTACATTTCTGATAAACAGAATACAACAATGAACAGAATATTTTGTCCTGATTTTCAACAATTTGCTTTTGCAAACTTTCAAGAACAAAAACAACATTAACAACTACATTAGCATAGCAGTTGACACCACAACTATTTTCAAACCGATAACCAACATTCTCTTCAACACTGTCCTTTTTCTTTTTGCTTGCAGGCGCAACTTCATCTTGTTTTTTTTTCTTTCTCTACATTTTCACTACAGATATTGTCAAATCTTCTTTTCCTACCTACCACACGATTTTCAAATACTGGATATTGACCTAAATTAGGTGCATATTCTCTTCTTAACCTATTATACTCTTTCACACAATTTACATCTGCACTAACCTTTGTCTCATCAAAATCAATCAAGTACAATCCAGATAAACTTCTGACTCGACAACATATGCCAAACCCTCTTTAAACACTGTACTTCCAATATTCAAGCACTATCTACACTTAAACCTTGAGATTTATGAATGGTCACTGCATACGCCAAAGAAACTGGAAACTGTTTTCTGCGAACATATAAATCTTTTACAAGCAAAAACCGAGCTGAACAAGGACTAAATTGTTGTACTTCTCCAATTTGATCAAATTTGATTTTCAAAAATGTAACATCATCTCTATTTACGTAAATAACTAAATCAACAACTTTACCCATTGCTCCATTTACTAAACCTTTTTCCACATTCAAATTAAGTCGTAAAATTACCCTAGATTTTACACATGCATACAAATTCTTTTCGAAACCAGCAGTTTTACTTATCGATTTCTCTAAAGAATCCAATTTCCTCTTCAACTTTTCACTCAAAATATTAGTGATTCCTTCATGTTCTATTTTATCAATAGCTTCCAATTTTAAAATTACTTAATTTTCCAACTTCAAAATTTCTTCATTGAATTTAGAACATTCACGTAGTGTTGGCATTAAGCAGATTACCGATTTTTTTTTCTGCAATTGTCATGTATATTTTCTCTGGTACAATATTTTCATTTGGAAACAAATTGGAAAGTAATAGTCTCTATAAAGATTGTTTGCCATGTCCAGTAATTTTTCCAATTCTTATATCTTGAAGAATAGTTCCATTTACATTTCCAATACTCCCCAAAGACTTTCTAGTATCTTCATGCAGCAGTGTTTTAAACACTGGTTGTCCTTTCACAGGAGTAAGTTGTAGAAGATCTAAAAAAACTATGACATGCTTTTCTCCAAATAATACGTCATACTCTGTTTTAAGAATTTGCTGCATTCTTAAATGCACAAAAGCAAACATAAAGTTTGATACCATGCTTACCTCATCAATAATAAGAAGTTTCCTTTTCCTCAAAACTCTTGAAACTTCACAACAATCTTCTCCAGATAGCTTGTGGTATTCCGATTTGTTTTCATGCTCTACTGGTAGCATTAATAAACAATATAAAGTAATTCCTTTAATATTGTGGGCTGCTAATCCAGTTGGAGGAGTGACAACACAAGACAAATGTGACTGTTGTTTTCTGTAGAAAACCTTGGATTACTTTAGTTAAAAAACATTTGCCTGTCCCAGCTTGTCCACTCAGGTACATTCGGATAGGTTTAAATGATGAGCAAGAGCACTCTTTCTTCTCATAAAGTAATCCATGGTCAATCTGTTCTCTCACTTGCGCATATATTTCTTTCTGTCCAAGTTTTAGTTGTTCTTCCAAATTTCCTAAGTTTCTAACATCTTCTTGACCTTGATACATTGCTGTTACCACCTCTTCCATATCAGTTGCTGCTTCATTTTGAACAATTGCTTCTCCTAGTGGGTCCTGACTCAACGGAGCAGAAGTTTGACTCTCTTGAGAACTGTCTCTAGCAATCTCAGCTGCAATTGTAGATTCTTGCTCAATTTCACCATTCAACATTTTCACATAATTGGCAAAAACAGCACATTGTATAGTATCTTTAGTTGCATTGAAGGAATCTTCATAGCTCTCGAAATCTCCAAGTAAATCCAATTTTGAACGCCATGGCTTGAAAAGTTGCAAAAGAGCTAAATAGTAAAATTCCCTTTGTCAGGTGTTTCGCAACTCAGTTTTACGGTGATTAATCAAATGTCCTTTTCTTTGTTTCACCAGACATCCTTCGGAACCAATCACGGCATATATACCATTATTGATGTTTTCTGAAATATTCTGTTTAAAAATATAGTTTTGCAGCACTTCATAGAGACAAATGTTCTCAAGATGATGACTTCTATTTGGATAATATGTATCCAACATATTTGTTTTCACAATATCTATACTTTCTGGCTCTTTTTCAGCTAAATATTCAATTTATTGTACAGATTTAAGAACTTGGTTACGTGTTGCAGCAAGACCTAGACTCACCCAAATGATTCTTCTTGATTTGGAGTATAGACTTGCAGATGATAAGCGATCCGAGTATTCATACGCTCCAATTTCTCAATGAGATAACATCTTCAACCTGTAAGTATATAATTTTTTACTTAGACTCCCCTCGTGGGAAATCTGTTCCCACATTTCCTTCAATTCCGTCTTTTCTGATTTTGTTATATACGATGTTACATATTGAGCAACAGCAATGGAATTGCCTGCAACATATTGACTATCCATGTTAGCATTCCACATGGACAAAATGACTGGGTTATAGTCATTTGTGTATTTTGACTCTTCATTTCTTCTTAAGTTGTAGGTATTTTTTGGAGACTTTCTTGTGATAGTATGTCGCAAGGATGACATAAAACTGTTCACTCTTCCTTTCGATATTACTGGACATGGAAAAGGAAAATGGCATTTGGTGTAGGATTTGTCCTTAGATTTGTACTTTCGATGACAGTATTTCCCACAACGATGGCTTTGGAATCGTAAGACTTGTTGTCTTAAGTCCTTATCTTGTGTACTTCTGGGTATATCACATGTAGCATATTCTTCAATAAAAGACAACACATTATCATCTGAGTCTGTACCAAATTTGGGAGCATCTTTGATCCATAGAGGAGGTTTTTTTATTGGTGATAAAAGACATCATAGCTTCAAATCTATGATTGAAATACTTGCATACATTAACTGGCTCCAAAGGGCACAATTCTCCAGGTGTCTTGTATACAATATTTAGTATATTTGGATTTGCCTCTCGAAGAAATTGAAGTAAATCATCCCAAGTATATTCAGCACAGCTTAGAGTAAGGAACCATGTAGGAGTTCCTAAGTTCCTTAGCATACATTTGAGCTCTCCATGATGACGGTACCAGTACTCATTAGTAACACGCTGACACGCCATGAGATTAATTAGCTGAGATTCCAAAACATTATCTTTCTGCAGTACTTTATCCATAAATTCCTTTGCCGAAACATTTTGCAGATGTACACCTGTTTCAATAAATGGTTTACTGCATAAGAAAGTCGGGACAAATCATTTTCAAACAAAAGATGACACAAATACGGAATACATTGTCGAAATCTTGGATCTTCTGCATATAATCTTGATGTCCGGTATTCAGATGCAGGAATCTGTACAGGTCGGTCATCATATCGTCCTCCTCTTCCTGTGGGAAACAATTGAGTGAAACAATGATCTTGCAAGCTTTTTTCCCATACACTAATGGGACTTCCTTTTGCTTCTTTCATTTGAAATAACTCTATAGTATTCCCCATCACTTCTTTAGAATGCAGTGGATGAACACTGTAATGTTCGTAGATTTCTTCAGGTCTGGACACATCCACTTATTCAATTTGTCCATATGGCAAGTCACTATCTTCTTCTACAGTTATTTCTTCTTCTCTCACATACACATTTCTGTAATATTCATTATTTTGTACCAGATACAACGTTGCCTTTTTCACTTTCTTAACATCCACTAATTCTTGCCAGATTTTCTTACTCTTAGTAGGAACGCCATTAACAAGAATAACTAAAGGCTCATCCTCTACATTTTCCACACCAATTGTTTCAATATTTTTCTTTAAATCTAGAGGCAAATATACAACTCTTCCCTTTAATCCTCTCTGTAAATCAGAAGAAAGCAATTTTCCTGTCTTAGGCTCCATACGAACAATAGCCTGAAATTGATGCACACATTGAATAAGAATAGGCTAATAGGTATTTAAATCCATCAGTTCAGAAGGAATATTTACCAACTCAAGATTATTAAGCACAGCTCTAGCAGGCATTTTGTTCACGTCTAATTTGTTATAACAATATTTACAAATACGCTGATCAGAACTCAAATTAAAACAATTCTCTACCAACAAATAAGTTGCAAAATCCTTCCACTCATTATTTTCCTTTTCACTCTTTAAATACAAATCAACACTCCTGGTCTGATTTTTATAATGCGTTCATCGACTACAGACACAACAATAATTTGTCCTTTCACCTGAAATCACCTTAAACTTTGTAATTTCTTGCTCAAAATTATCTGTACTACAATGGTGTACATTCTCTTCTACATTTCCTTCAATTAATATCTCAATTTCTGCACTGTCTTCCTCAGGACCAAAATTACTAACCTCAATTTCATCACAAACGTTCTTTACATTTGATACAGATCCATGCAAAAGAGCATTGTTCAACTTTTTTAACAGTAGAGCTGGACTTTTTACATAATACAATCTTCTGACTAATTTCCTCATTTCAGAATGATGTACTGCTAACATCCTGAAATGGTGAAAAACATTTCGACATACTTTTTTAGAAACACAAGCCAAAAAATGACCTTGCAAACCAGTATTTTCTCTTACTCTGCAAGGGTCTAGTCCTTGCAACATCTTAATCTTTTGTTTCACACTTTTCTTTGTCTAGTTACGTAAGAAATTGCTTAAAAAATCAATAGATTCTTGCTGTACACCAGAAATACTACTACAATTTCAAGTGTGCACTGGAGCTTTAGGACGTCTCCCTAAAACTTCATCAGCTAACACCTCTTCTGCATTTCTAGGAACAATTTTCTCTTTCTCAATAGGACAACCATTTCTAACCTCATAAGCACGACCACTAGTGTCAACTGCATGCAAAAAATTGTTACTCTGAAGATAACTTTCTTCATTAAAAAAGGCTCAGAACTTGAACTATGTTTCCATTCACCCAAAAAAAAAAACTCACAAAAATTACTTCTGTTAATTACTCTTCTCCACTTACTTTGAATGGATTGGTTTATCTAGTGATCTAGTGAACGAATTACATTGAATACTAAAATAAACAATTTTGTTTTCAATTCGAAAGCTTTCTCAACTACATTTTCTGTACCTTTCATCTTCCTATAAAATGCTGTTTTTTACATCCTTTAATTTCTTTAATTGAATGTAATACAACTCTATTAAAAAACATTTTTGTCCTAATTTCCATAAATTGGTTTTTCCTCCATTTTCTATACACTATTTTTTCTGCAGTTGACTTTCATTGATTGTTCTCTTTATTCTTCTTTTTCTTTTTCGTTGCAGACACACCAATACAATTTTTCCCCAGAAAAGTGTTCCTTCTCTTACCAGGACTATTTTTCTTTTTCTTAACACATGGTTCTTCATGTAAATCTTGTGGATGACTTCTTTTAAAAAAACCATCTTTCTTTCTTTGTTTCTTCTTTTGACATTTGGTAGGCATGATACCGTTTTTTTCAGTATTGAGAAATAGAATCTATTAAAAAAGATATATATAACATTACGAAAATAAATATATGAGATATTCTATAAAAATAATTATATGGCTGAGATACCCGCCACCCCCTCTCAACACAATCCCCAAGGATGGGAAGACGGAAACAGTTCTGAACTTGTGGAAGGCGGGAGGGAGTTACCCTCCCGGCCGTATTTATTAAAATATGAAACAAAATTAAAACGTTAAAATAACAGTTTCATATCATGTACAATTTCATTTACACATTACGATGTTCTTGGCTGACCTTAACACATCTCTAATACAAAGGTTCTCCTAGCCGATACTAAACATCCTGCAAATGCATTACTCAAACTTTGAAATTGTACATCCTAACATTTACGGGCCAACGGCAAGGTCGTAACCGGTGTCAGATCCCCACTACCAGAACTCCCCCCCTCACTTGTGAGGGGCGGTCGCACAGAGGACTGTACCTCTGTGCCAACTTCCAATTTCCCTTGTCTTAGCGGGGGCCCCTTGATAACTCGACGAAATCTTAAGTGGTCGTCCGAGGACTCGTGTGAGGTGTCTAGAAGGTAGGGTAGACCCCCCTCCCACCCCACACAACTTACCACATCTGCCGTCGCAGATGTCCTGGCCCCGGGAAATTCCCAGGAGGGGCCCTAGCCCCTCCTCCCCAGGGAGGGGCCTATGGCCGCCTTCCCTTTCGGCGTCCCCATCCTTAGAAGGGGACCGCCTCCCCGTTTGAGGGGCCAATGGCCGCCTCCCCCCGGGCGCTCCCATCCATAATGGGTGACACCCTACCTCTAGGGATCTTCTAATTCCTGCTCACCGATCATGACCTTACCGCCACAGGCCGGATAGTTGACCGGCTATCCGGACCCCCCACAAAAACTCCTACTTAAAGGTCATGGCTGCAAACTCTTTAACCAAGCTACGAAGTCTCCTATGAGTAAGGAATTCCCCACCCGGGACAAATGAACTCCATCTTCTAGATACATTTGGTCCCACCTGATACACCCATGCGGAATAGAATGCAATGTACTAGTACGGAACAATCGACCAAGCTTGTTATTCACCTTCTTCACTGAATGATTTACAGCAGCCACCGAAATAGCCCCCCGCCACACTTTTCGTGGAATCATATGGGACCATGCAATCGTGCACCCTGGAACCCTTCTCGCCAACCAACGCACCGTGGATAGTATCAACTCGAGAAGTATTCGTCTACCAGTGGCCACCAAATCATTGCCCCCAAGATGCACTATGATTATAGATGGCGGTGACCTTGTCCGCCCTAACAAACCCTCGATAAAACTTTGAAACTGGTCAATACAGAGCCCGCCCCTTCCGTAGAAGGTCACCCTGTACCCGTATTCCCCAGCCATGTGAATCATGTCACCCGCTTTGAATACGTCTGCGGCACGCCTCACGTATGAGTGGCCCACGACCCACACCACTCTTTCCTCAGCCGGTGATCTTTGACCGCTGGCTCCCAGGTGTTGGGTCGACTGCACAGTCCGCCCCGCTTCGTAAGCTTGCGACACTGTAAACCAAACAAAAACAAGAAGCGTGAGTACAAGACATAGGCTTCACAACATGTGCAACTGCACATACCTTTTATAACAATTCGAGGACCAACGCCCCAACTGTTTCACTTTTTCCACACTCAGACCCCTGGCTGTAGCCTCTGTAGCAGCCCCTATCCTGAAGGAATGGGTCCCAAACTCGCACGGGTTCAAGCCCGCCGCTGCGATCGCCATCGTTAGCACCCGCTGAAACTGAAACCTAGTCAGCGGGGTGGCGTCGGCGTGCCTCAGCAAGCTTCCCTCCCATGATGCCGCCCTCTGCGCCAAATACTCCTCAACGCATGTTACCGGGCACATGGGAGATCCCGGAATCCGCTGAACCACTACACTGTCCCCGATCGCTTTCTGATCGGTCTTGGACCTGACAAATGAGACTACCATCGTCTCCCCCTTAATTTGAATGTGCTCACGGCACAGACCTCCCCCCGTATCCTGCTTGTTCCTCGCTACCAGCTCGCTTACCCGCATAGCCCCATGGAATGCTAATGCAAAAGCGGCCTGGAATAGCACCGTCTCTGATTGAGACGAACATGTCGCAGGAAGTACGGACAGTAACAGGGCCAACCTATCAAGACCTATCGGATGTCTTTCATCCACTCTGCAACCCTCACGGCGTTGCCACCCACGCAGCGCCTTCTGCACCAAGAAAGATGCCGTGGGATCCTGTATGCCATGGGCCCATGCCATGAAAGAAATGGCGGCCCGGTGCCTATTGGCAGTAGCCACTGATTTGCCTGCCTGATGTAGTGATAACAAAAAGTTCAGGACATATTCTTCTTGGCCCCACAGCTCCCCCCTAGCTGAACCCAAAAAGGACAAATAAGAACAAAACGCCCCTTCATAAGCCTTCCTTGTCCTGGGTGCTAAACTCTCTCCCACGAGGTCTTGTAGTCCGGGGCACCGAGAGACCAGAGAGCTTCGGGAAATGGTGCCGCCACCGGGTCCGCTGAGGGCAGAAAACCCCAGAAGGCCTGCATACGGGAACGAGAAAGTGCATCAGCTGCCTGATTTAACACCCCTGGCACATGTCTCGCCCTAAAGTGGACGTTTAGTCTCATACACAGCAGGACAATTTCTTTCAACAGTCTCAAGATCCATTTGCAGCGTGCTGCCTGACTATTGATACACTCAACCACGGTCATATTATCAGACCAGAAAACCACAGAGCGATCACGAAAATCCTCAGGCCATGTTTTCAAGGCCACCAGGATAGGAAACAGTTCGAGAAACCCAATGTTACTTGTCAGCCCATTCTCATGCCACCATGGCGGCCAGGTTCGTGCCGACCAATGATTACCCAGGATGGCGCCAAAACCCACGCTCCCTGCCGAGTCCGTCCACAACCCCAGCTCCACAGAGGAGACCGCTGGTTTGGTCCATACGACACGACCGTTGAAATCCGCCAGAAATGCCAACCATATGCGCATGTCCTGGCGGACCTCTGCCGAGAGCCTTGTGCGGTGGTGTCCTTCTTTAAGGCCGACCATGGCTTGAGCAATAGAGCGGGAAAAGGGGCGAGCCATCGGTATTACTCTAAGGGCAAAGTTCAGCTGACCCACAACTTGCTGCAACTGATGCAAATTGACCTTCGTCTCACCAATACATGTTTCAAGTGATGTCTTAAACTTTGTTACCTTTTCTGTAGGCAAACGGAAGCACCCCTCTTCGGAGTCGAGCTCTATTCCAAGAAACTCGAGTGAAGTAGCCGGGCCCACTGTCTTACCTGGTGCCAATGGCACGCCAAAGCGGGTCATGAGATTACAAAATTCATTCAAAGCCTGTGCACATTCCATGTCCCCGGCTGCCCCCAGGAATAGAAAATCATCAAGATAATGCATAACATGTGTAAACCCTGTTGTTCTTGTGAACGCCCATTGTAAAAAACTACTGAATTTTTCAAAATACGCACAAGAAATGGAGCAACCCATTGGCATACATTTATCCATGTAATAGCGTCCCTGAAACATGAAACCAAGGAGACGCTGATCATCTGGGTGTACCGGGAGCAACCGGAACGCCGACTCAATGTCCGACTTGGCCATCAGCGCTCCGGGCCCCAGGCGATTCAACATGGCGACAGCCTCATCAAAAGATGCGTACCGCACCGAACAAACCCCCGGGTCAATCGTGTCATTCACCGAAAGACCCCTTGGGGCTGACAAATTATGTATTAACCTGAATTCCCCTGGGTCCTTTTTGGGGACTACTCCCAGAGGCGGACAAACAAAATTAGCAACAGGCGGCATGTCAAATGGGCCGGCAACCCGACCCCGGGTCACCTCCTTCCCAATCTTAGCTTGTACCACCGCCGTATTCTGCAGAACCGACAGTTGGTTCCTGCATTGTGCTTTACCCTGAAAATCCCCCGCCGGGATGCGGAAACCATATGAAAAACCATCTTGCAACACCCCAGCGGAGATATGATCCGGATATTCGTTCAACCAAGGAATCATTGCCATGATATCAATCGGGGTAGGGAGAGGCGCCCCTCGGACTATTTCAGACCTGTTTGGCGCTCCCCCTACTTCCCGTATCACCATTTTTGGCTCTGCACATGGTCTCGGGGTGAGAGGAGTGCCCGCACCCAGTACATTCATGCCTAAACCTGCAAGATCCCTGCGGCCTAGTACATTTACCTCTGTTAAAGCTCCAGCAAACCCCTTTTTTACCTGAGTTGCCATTATTCTTTGGGTGCTGATCGTTGCTCGATCCTGCCCGAAAGGGCGTCCCAGGGGAATGGCGGGCAAACTCGACCATACCCCCCCTAAAGATGGCGACTTCGCCGAGCCTGACTTCTCCATTTTCTGCCAGGAAATGGAGTCGAAACAATCCCACGTCAGGGATGAGTCGTGCTCCTTGGACTTACGAAATATGCTATCGTAATGCAACCAATGATTGCCACCATATGTCCCAAAAAATTCCATGATACGTGTCTGATTCACGGCTAATCCCACCAACAATTCGGGTCTACGTTCCCCCATAATTGCAATGAACATTCCAAACGCTCTTCCCCAATTGTCGATCGATTCATCCACCCTGAAAGCGGCCATCTTGGCGCGCCATACACTAGGATGCAGAAACTCTTTTTGATTTTTAACATGCTCAATCTCATAATGATCGGTCAACAAGGAAAACATGTTCACATATTTATCAGACCATATCCTTTCTTTTACATCCATCGGGATATGCTGAACAACTTTTTCCCTCCTTGAAGGTACCGATCCCTCCCCCGCAATCGGCAATGGCTTACCTGAACCGGCCACTGTGACCGTAGTTCCTGCCGAACCAACGCCCGAAACTGGTTGTTCCACGGGAGCCTGCGGGGAAACAAAAGGAGATGGTGCCTTCGCAGCATCTTTCGATTGCCGCAACTGCTTCATTATTGCCCTGGCTTCCTCAGCCGTGGCCCCCTCGTTTTCTTTGCCTAACCATGCCGCCAACTGGGCAGCCAGCGCAGGAGGCATATCCTCCCCGTTCACTGGAGTGACTACCACAGGGATGGGTTGGCCCACGTCTGGGACCGGAGTCGGGGCCTCGATCGGGGTGACCGGGTGCGCAGGAGGTACTTCAGGCACCGGGGCTTCCCCCCCCGACGCTCCCTTCTTGGCCCTTCTGCCTCTCCCGCTAGGGACTACCCCCGGCAATGCAGGCCCGATGACTCTCTTAGGCCCCCCAACACCATTCATTACCGCCATCTGCTTTTTCATATCCGCCATGTCTTTCATCAGCATACGGAGCATCTGATCGGTCCCGATCCTCTTTCCGACCTTCTTGCTAGGCATCGTCCACGTATATTCCTCAAAGGTCCTAAGCAGAAAGCCCCAAACTCACTGAAAGAAGCAAACACACGATTAAATTCTCAAAAATGGCTCTTCGTTCCGTCTCGAGCTCACGTGCAACGGGAAGGTGCAGCTTCAGAGCACAGGAACAAGAGGATGCTTCCTTGGCTTGTTGCTCCTTTTATCCTTCTTCGGGCGGGCGCGTACCCACCTCCAATCTGCCACCAGGGCGTGGCTAGCGGTGTTGGTGTCTAGGACAGCCCCCTCTTGGGCGGGAAAAGGCGCGCCCCGGCTACGCCGCTTCGGGCATACCAGCCGAGACTCACCTCCTGCCCAAAATGGCTTCCTGGGGGGATCGGGGTACTCCACCATACGTTCGGGGGGACCGAGTGGTCGCCCCTTTCCATAAGAATAGAGGGAGGATTATGACGAGAAACATGAGACTATGAAAATAAAAGTACTTACAACAAGAGAGGAAGAAGTATGGAACAAGGGAAAATATGACGAAAAAGGGGAGTATAAACAGACACTGCAATATAACGGGATAAAGGAAGTATGAATAAGCTGGAAAGTATCAATAGATAAGGGAGACTATGAAGAGAAAGATGGAAATATGAGGAGAGAAGAAAGAGTATAAGAAAAAAAGAAACTAAGAAGACAGAGGGGGCACTATAAGAAGACAGAGAAAGACTCCAAAGAAAAAAGAAGGAATATGTGAAAAGACGCGCAACTATAAGAACAAAAAACAAATACAAGCAAAGGACAGTGTGTATAAGGACTGACAGAACAGTACCAGAAGAGAGCATGAAGAATGTGGGGAAAAGTAGAGCATAAGGAAAAAAGGGATGTACAAGAACAGAGGATACCGTATGAGGAGAAAAGAAAGAGTATAAACAGATGGAATATTATGAAGATTGAAAAGTATATGACGAAAGAGGCAGAAGTATGACAAGAGAAACAAATATAAAGAGAGAGATCAGCATGAAAACACGGAGAATATGAAGAAAGTGCCGCAGAGTGTATGTAGTCAAGGAGGAGTAAGAGAAGAGAGCAAACAATATCAACAGATTTAAGAAGTATAAACAGAGAGGACAGAAAATGAAAAGAGAAAAGAAATATGAAGAAAAAGATGAAAATATAAACACAGAGAGAAGGAGTGTAGGACAAAAGGAAATATAAGAAAAACTCAGTAGTATGAGGAGACATGGATAAGTAAGAGAAGAGAGAGGAGAATATGAAAACACCTTATATGCTGCTCTTTTCTTTCAAAAAACAATCTGCTTTCTTGAAAGAGATAACAGATTAGCTTGCTCTCTTTTTCAAATAGGAAAGCGGTTTCCTGTGGTAAAGTGAAAGCGGCAACTGTACCGCCCTACCATACCAAACAGCAGTGTCCCGGAAGTATGCACCCCGAGACACTGCAAGAACCGACCCTGGGGGATGGTGGACCCCAGGGCCACCAAGGGTTCCAGGAGGGGGGCAGCGCGACCCACTCCCAACATTAAAAAACACCGGGGAGTGCAGGTACCCGGTGCTGGAAGGGTATTTTACATATTACTGCCCCAGGAAGGTGGCGGTCCCCGCGACGTGTACCGGGAGAGAGAGAGAGAGAGAGAGAGCTGAAAACACACTTTTAAAAAATATATATTTTTACAAAAAATCCTCGTCAGGGTGAAGGTCCCCGAGACTGAGGGTAAGAGGACCATAACCCCCAGCAAACTTCAAAATAAAACCAAAGAGGGGTGGCGTTCCCCGGTGCTCAGAAGACTGAGGGGAAGAGGACCGTATCCCCCCCTGCATACTTCAAAATCAAACCATAGAGGGGTGGCGTTCCCCGGTGCTCAGGGCACCTTACAAGCCCCCCACTATGTAAAAAATTGCCCCCGGAATTTGCCCCCCTGGGACCTAATGAATAAAACGGATCTCTATTTTTCATTTCCATTTTCCACTGTGTACGTATACCATACGCGTATCCCCCGATTTTTAATTTTTACAAAAAATTAAGAATTGAGCCTAAAGATCCATGTACGACCCCCTGAGCAAGCCTAGAGGTTCAGGATGTTTCTACCCTGCCCCCTTTCCTTATTTCTCAACTTTGTTTTACTGTTTTCTAGTGAGTCACTTCTAACGAGCATGCAGCTCGTGCTCATAATTGTACGGATTTCCGTACCCGTGCTGTACTTTGTCTCTAGATATCGATATGATTTTACTTTTAATTTTCACAGGAACTACTGAACAGATTTACACCATTCAACAAAAAGCACAATCTGTGAACCGAACCCTACCTCTCTGCCAAATTTGGTGTAATTCCGTTCAGCCGTTCGGGCTGTATCCCTGGCTAAAGGTCCCTATGGAAAATTGCATGGGGAAAACACGTTTTGGGACCCCCTTTTTTCTCGACCCCCACTTGACGAATCATCCCCAAACTTTCACCAAAGGAGCAGAGCCGAGCAGGCCATTTTCTTGGAGGAAATTGTGAATATTCGTCCACCGGCGCCAAAGGTATTCCAAATAGAATGTTGTGGATATCCTATGGAAAGTAGGGCCTAACTATAACTACCTACTGGCGATCGCCAGTAGGTAATATATATATATATATATATATATATATATATATATATATCTGCATTGGAGGAAAAGTAAAATATGTCCAGACAATGGATGTATACTTCTCTGGAGGGGAAGATTCAGGCACAACTTCTTCATTTCCAGAATGTTCTGAATCAGAAGATGTTTCATTAGTAGCCATTTCTCTAACTTTGCTGAGCAGCAGGTGTGCCATCAATCAATCATTCAGAGTACTTGTAAAGCGAGCTACTTACCCGTGAGGGTCTCAAGGCACTGAGGGGAGGGGGAGCCGCTACTGCTCGAAGAGCCAGGTCTTGAGGAGTCTTCTGAAAGCAAGTAGGTATTGGGTCTGCCGTAGGTGGGTAGGGAGGGTGTTCCAGGTCTTGGAGGTGAGGTAGGAGAAGGATCTGCCGCCGGAGGTCTTTTGTTGGATGCGGGGAGCAGCGAAGAGGGCGAGGCTGGCGGAGCATAGCTGGCGGTTGGGGGTGTAGAAGCTGAGTCTGCTGTTCAGGTAGGCTGGTCTGGCATTGTGGAGTGCTTTGAGTGCATGGGTGAGGAGCTTGAAGGTGATCCTTTTGTAGATGGGGAGCCAGTGTAGGCCTCTCAGGTGGGGGGTGATGTGGTTGCGGCAGGGGACATTGACGATCAGTCGGGCAGAGGCATTTTGGATGCGTTGTAGTCGTCGTAGGCTTTTGGCTGGGATTCCTGCATAGAGTGCATTGCCATAGTCCAGTCTGCTGCTGACGAGGGCCTGTGTCACCATTCTTCTTGTTTCGGTCGGGATGCACTTGTAGATCCTGCGGAGCATGCAGAGGGTGTTGTAGCAGGAGGAGGAGATGGCGTTGACCTGTTCAGACATTGAGAGGGAGGAGTCAAGGATAAATCCTAGGTTGCGTGCATGGTCGGTGGGTGTCGGTGCTGTTCCCAGTGTGCAAGTGTGGTAGGCCACCAGGAGTCATCCCAGGCTGAGGGGGTGGGTCCGAGGATGAGTACCTCCGTCTTGTCTGAGTTCAGCTTCAGATGACTGTTCCTCATCCATTCGGCGACAGCCTTCATTCCCTCGTGGAGGTTGGTTTTGGCGGTGTGCGGTTCCTTGGTGAGGGATAGGATGAGCTGGGTGTAGTCAGCGTAGGAGATGATATTGAGGTCGTGTTAGTGGGCCACTTGTGCGAGGGGGGCCATGTAGACGTTGAAGAGTGTCAGGCTGAGGGATGAGCCCTGAGGGAAGCAGCAGATGATGTCGGTGGCCTTGGATCGGAAGGGCAGGAGGCGGACGCTCTGTGTTCTGCCGGAGAGGAAGGACGTGGTCCAGTCAAGGGCCTTCTCTTGGATTCCGGCTTCTAGGAGGCGTGTCTTTAGACCGTCACGTCGTGTAATACGTACATCTCGCGTATGTGCCACAAGTCGCGTACCTGGGGGTCTCTAGTTGGCAGAGGTAGGTACCACTGTCCAAATAGGGACCCTTGCTTCTAGTCAGGGCAAGGAAATAACCCTCTGAGATAACCCCTGCTCACCCTCTAGGTAGCTTGGCACAAGCAGTCTAGGCTAATCAGAGGCAATGCGTAAAGTATTTGTACCAACACTCACAGTAACACAGTGAAAACACCACAAACTGACTCCACAACAGTTTAGAAAAATAAAGGTATTTAATCTAAACTACACAAGACCAAAACGACAAAAATCCAACATACACAGTTTAAGAATATGGTTTCAAAAGAGTTCTTTAAGGTTGCAATATAAATTCTTCAGGTTGCATTAAAATAATCCACAGATGCGTGAAAAGTTCACAGTTGCGTCACGTTTACTCACAGTACCTTTTAGTTGCAACAAAGTTCCACAAGCAGAAGCTGGTGTGGTGGAAAACAAGCGATGCGTTGCTCCTGAGACCCTGGGGGGGCGATGCGACAGCCCCTCTGCAGCAGCGGGCGTGTTGCGACGAATCCGGTGTATATGGAGAGGAAGGCCACTTGTATGGATTCCGGTGCGTAGGTTCCGTAGGAAGTTTGTTCTCGCAAAGGCACGATCCGACGATCTCCGGGTCGACGATGCGCGGTCCAGCGGTGATCCTCTCTCTCGCAGCTCCTCGATGCGATGGTTCTGCGATGATGCTCGCAGCGACGTGATGCAGTCTGCAAGCAACCGGTGGGGCGATCTCACCCAGCGAAGACAGGCTCTGCGACGACACTCGCAGCGATGTTCGACTTTCCCGCACCGGTCTGGTGCATCCCGCAAATGAAGGATGCGACGGCTCTGGCAGCGGCGTCAGGAGTTGAGACGATCTCGACCTTCGCAGCGGCGGGAAACTTCTCGCACTGTCGGGGATGTGCTCCGTAAGCGAGCGATGCAACACTTTTCAATTTCAAAAGTCTCTCAAGCTTAGTTTCAATCTTCCCAGCACCGGTACAACTTCCAGAGGACCCACAACTGGATCAAGCACTCTAGGAAGGACAGAACTCTCTCAGCAGAGTTCAGGGAAGTTGGGGGGTGAAGTCCTTTTGTTCCTGGGACTTCAGAACAGGGAGCCAGCTTTTCTCAGGCCCTTTGAGATTCCTTCAAGACAGGGGACACAGCACAACAGCAAAGTCCTTCCTCTCTCCTTGGCAGCAAAGCAACAGGTCAGCCCAGCAGAGCAACAGCAGGACAGTCTTCCTTCTTCAGATTCAGCTTTCTCCTTAGCAAAGGTTCCTTCTTGATTCCAGGATGATCTAATTTTCTGTTGTCAGGAGTCCTGTACTTATACCCCTAAACTCTTTGTTCTCTTGGTGCATGTGGGCCCTGAGCCCGGTCTGAACCAGTTCTGGGTGGATCCTGAGTACTTTGTTTTGCTGGCTTCTTCTTTCCTTTCAGAGTGAGGGGCAGGGTCGTCAGCCGCCCAGCAGGAGGTTGAGCCAGCATTGTGGCAGGCAGGCACAGCCCTATTCAGGCCCAGGTGCTAACTCCTCCCACCACTCTAGTTGCATACACAGTCATTCAGCCTAGGGCTGACTCAGCCAGCCTCCTGGGGAATCCCCTGCCCCTGTCACTCTCAAACCATACAGTCAATACACAAACAGGCCTCGGCACACAGAAGGGTCAGACAAGAGAACAGCAACTTTCTAAAAGTGCTGTTCTCAAACACAGGATTTAAAAACAACCTTTCCTAAAAGATGTGTTATTAAATTCTGAGTTCAGGGATACTAGATACTTATGTCCTATCTTGTTCCTATGGGAAGAAATGCTGAAAGCCACTGTAGCCAGCATCCCCCATGTTAATCTATGGAGCAAGATAGCTTTACAATAGTGAAAAACGAAATGGCTGTATTTCAATACCAGAGCATGTCACCTGCACTAGTACATGCTCTACCTTTCACATACACTGCACCCTGCCCAGGGGGGTACCTTGGGCCTTCCATAGGGGTGACTGATGTGCACAAAAAAGGGAAGGGTTAGACCTGGTCAGTGGGGACACTGACCAGGAGGACATGGCAGTTTTCTAAACTGCCCATAGGCACTGCAGTGGCAGGCCTGAGTCACCATTTTAGAGCTACTCCTGTGGGTGGCACAATCCGTGCTGCAGGCCCACTAGTAGCATTTGTCATCACCAGCCCTGGCACACCCAGTGCACTTTACTAGGGACTTCATGGTGATACAAATAGGCCAATCATGTATATCCAATCATGATAACAATTTACACAGAGAGCATATGCACTTTAGCACTGATCAGCAGTGGTAAAGTGCGCAGAGTCCTATTGCCAACAGCCACGGGTCAGGAAAAATAAGGGAGGAAGAAGCAAAAAGTATGGGGATGACCCTGCAAGAAGGGCCAGTTCCAACATCGCTGCACACCGTACGCGGATCCTACACAACAATCCTATTTTGACGGACATGTTCCGCGCAGTGAACAAGAAGGGTGCGCATTGGGTGTGCGACTCTCAAACCAAAAAGAAAAATATAAGTATATTTAAAAAAATATAAAGTAATAGAAAAAATATGTATATTTATTTAAAAATATATATTTTTCAAAAATATGTGTAGAGTAATTTAAAAAAATATATATCTAAAAATAGGTAGATTAAAAAAAAATGGTAAAAGAATAGAAATAATAGAACTAGAAATGTATTTTAAAATTATCATTTAAAATCCTTTGAAATTCACTGAAAAAAACATAGGTTTGAGGCTTGTTATAGTTAGGGATTATCATTTTAAAAAACATGGAAATTTACTGAAAAAAACATAGGTTTCAGGGGTGTTATAGTTAGCTGGACATTTCACTCATACAAAAGTATTGAAATTCCTCTGTTATAGTTAGTTCCACTAACTGTAACTCTCGCGCCCGCAATCCACTGGTTATGGGATCTATGTCGATACAACGCATGTTATTACAACGCATGCTTTTACATCGCATTTTTTACAACGCAAACACTTTTACAACGCATGCATTTACAACAAATGTTTTTACAACACAGGTACCTTTACAACGCATACCATTACAACGTAAGTATTGTTAAATATATATTAATTTTATAATCGTAAATTAATTTGAAAAGATATAATTTAATGTAATTTAATTTAAATTTAATTTTAATTTATTTTTACCCTGTACCCGTGTACCCCCAAAACCAAAAACTGACCCTGAACCCCAAAAATACCCCTTTACCCAAAAACTAAAAACTGACCCTGAACCCCAAAAATACCCCTTTACCCAAAAACTAAAAACTGACCCTGAACCCTTAAAATACCCCTTTACCCAAAAACTAAAAACTGACCCTGAACCCCAAAAATACCCCTTTACCCAAAAACTAAAAACTGACCCTGAACCCCAAAAATACCCCTTTACCCAAAAACTAAAAACTGACCCTGAACCCTAAAAATACCCCTTTACCCAAAAACTAAAAACTGACCCTGAACCCCAAAAATACCCCTTTACCCAAAAACTAAAAACTGACCCTGAACCCCAAAAATACCCCTTTACCCAAAAACTAAAAACTGACCCTGAACCCCAAAAATACCCCTTTACCCAAAAACTAAAAACTGACCCTGAACCCCAAAAATACCCCTTTACCCAAAAACTAAAAACTGACCCTGAACCCCAAAAATACCCCTTTACCCAAAAACTAAAAACTGACCCTGAACCCCAAAAATACCCCTTTACCCAAAAACTAAAAACTGACCCTGAACCCCAAAAATACCCCTTTACCAAAAAACTAAAAACTGACCCTGAACCCTAAAAATACCCCTTTACCCAAAAACTAAAAACTGACCCTGAACCCCAAAGATACCCCTTTACCAAAAAACTAAAAACTGACCCTGAACCCCAAAAATACCCCTTTACCCAAAAACTAAAAACTGACCCTGAACCCCAAAAATACCCCTTTACCCAAAAACCCAAAACTGACCCTGAACGCTAAAAATACCCCTTTACCCCAAACGTATAACATTTAAAATATAATTATATACTTACCAATACTTACGTTGTAATGGTATGCGTTGTAAAGGTACCTGCGTTGTAAAAACATTTGTTGTAAATACATGCTTTGTAAAAGTTTTTGCGATGTAAAAGTTGCGTTGTAATGGTATCTCGTTGTAAAAGTTGCGTTGTAAATGATGTTTCCCCTGGTTATGATGTCACATATTATATCATTCATGACATGGTCAATGCAGCACTAATGACACCACAGATTAAATTAATTTAATGAGGCCCTTGGGTTGGCTAGGTTCCAGGGGCATTTCCTAAAAAAATAATAGCGGAGGCTCGCAGGGGTTGTGGTGGCAAGCTGGGGTTCGGGCAGCCCCGGGGCGTTGGTCATGTTGGAAGGGGGGTTGCGCTGCCCCCCTCCTGGAGGCCTGTTGTGCTTATAACTTTGGCATCTTTTAACGAATCTTTATGAAATGATCCAATAAGTCTATCTTTTTTTTATTAGATCCTATATTGAAAGTTTGGGGGTGAATGGTGTAGAGGGGGCTGAGAAAAAAGGGGGGTCCCAAAATGTGTTTTCACCATCCAGTTTTGATACGAAACTTTACAGAAGACTACAGGTGAAAGTGCTGAACATAATTACGGCATATTTGGGAGGGAGAAAGGTGATGGTCCAGAAAGCATGTGTTTGTTTAAATGGTGTGAATCTGTTCAGTAGTTTTTAAGAAATATCAAATTTTAAAGATATCGATATTTGAGAATTCTGACATGTTATTGTCTGAGGGGTTACAAGCACGAGCGTTTGGCTCATTGGCTGTGCACTGTTGAAACTAGGAAGTGTTGGCAGCCATTTCATGAGTTACTCCGTTCGCTCGCATGTCTCTGTGTTGAAGCCATTGGGTCCGGAGGTTTACCTCTGCAAGGGAACGCTGGCATCTGTGTGAGATATGCCTTTCACGCAGCCTCTCCTCATATCACTAGGTCACGGCTATGGCTTTAGAAACACATTCATTGGCTCCCACCTCTTTACATTTGCAAGGTAGTATATTGCTGTGGGGCGCAAGTGTCCCTTTGCGAGACTGAGTACAAACTGTTGATAAGTCACACTATATGAGTATTGAAAAGCCATTTTGTGATTTGGTCTGTCAGCTCGCATCTGTCCGAGGCAACTCTGAAAACATTCCGGAGCTCCGTTTGTGAGAGATACCCCTTCCACGCTGCTTCACCCCACATCAGTAGGTAACACACCCTGCTCCCATATCACTAGCATACCCCCAACAACCTTATTGGGCCCGCAAGTCTGCCTCTGCAAACTAGTGGTGGGCTCGCAGCTGTTCTCGTGGGACTTCTCAATGCTGCAGTTGTATCAATGATGTCAAGACTGGAAATATACTGCAAGATATCCTCTCCACGCTTCTTCTGCCCAACATCACCCATGCGCAGCTATGCCTTTAGAAGCCAGTGCTTTGGCTCGCAGCTCTATACCTTTGCGAGCTACTACATTGCTGTGCCTCTACCTCTGCGAGCTACCACACTACTGTTGCTTTGGGAGCGGATAGCCCATAGTTCTCCCTCCGAGATTCAAGCCCATGGGCCGCAGCTGTCCCTCTGCAAGCCTGGGTGCAAACTGTTCATAAGTCACACTACATGAGTATTGAAAAGCCATTTTTTGATTCAGTCTGTCAGCTGGCATCTGTCTGAGGCATTTCTGAAAACATACCTGAGTTCTTTCTCTGAGAGATACCCCTTTCACGCTGCAGCTCCCCACATTAGCAGGTAACACACCCTCTTCCCACATCACCAGCATTGGACCCGGATGTGTCCCTGTGCTCTTGGACATGAATCTTAGTCATGTATAGATTTATAATAAAACATTTTATTTAAACAAAACAACAACAAATAAAACTATGTGCAGCTGTGGCTTGTAATCGCTGGTCCATTTGTGAATCACAGCCTGCAAGACAAAAAGAAAGATAAGATGGTGCGTTATGCGTCCAGGAAAGGAGATAAAGAGAGCGAGAGAAAGAAAGAGTGAGAGAGAGGAAGAAGAAGAGAGAAAGAGTTACAGAGAGGAAGATAGAGAAAGAGAGAAAGAGTGAGAGAGAGAGAGAAAGAGTAAGATGCAAGGAAGAGAGAAAGAGAAACAGTGTGAGAGAGGAACACAGAGAAAGAGTGAAAGAGAAGAAGAGAGAAAGGGTGAGCTACAAGGAAGAGAGAAACAGTGTCAGAGAGAGGCAGACAGAGAAAGAGAGACAAAGAGAGAAAGAATGAGATATGAGGAAGAGAGAAAGAGAGAATCAGTGTGAGAGAGAAAAAGATTGAGAGAGAGGAAGAAAGAGACAGAGTGAAAGAGGAAGAGAGAAAGAGGGAGAGAGAAGTCAGCCAAAGAGAGAAAGAGTGAGACAGAGAGGAAGACAACAAGTGAATCAGTGTGAGAGACAGCAAGAGTGAGAGATAAAGTGAGAAACAGTGTTGGAGAGAGGAAGAGAAAGAGATAAATAGTGAGACAGAAGAGGAGAGAAAGAAATAATGAGAAAAAGAGAAAGTGTGAGAGAGAGAACAGATGGAGAGGGAGTGTTAAGATTGAAAAAATCTTTGCAGCTCACGTTTGTGTCACCAGTGTGTCTCCAACCACATGCCCGGAGATAGTGTAAACCTCAAGTTTAGTGATCTGTAAGATAAAGAGAGAAAGAGTGAGAGAGAGAAAATGTAAGATACAAGGAAGAGAGAAAGAGAAACAGTGTGAGAGAGAGGAAGACAGAGAGAGAAAGAGTGAGACAGAGGAAGAGAGAAAGAGTGAGCTACAAGGAAGAGAGAAACAGTGTGAGAGAAAGGAAGACAGGGAAAGAGAGAAAGGGTGAGATACAAGGAAGAGAGAAAGAGAGAATCAGTGTGATAGAGGAAGAGGGAAAGGAGTGAGAGAGAGGATGAGAGAGGGAAAGAGTGAGATGGAGTTAGAGAGAGAGAAAGAGTGAGAGAGGAAGACAGAAAGAGTGAGAGAGAGGGAGAGAGAGAGAAAGAGTGAGCTACAAGGAAGAGAGAAACAGTGTGAGAGAAAGGAAGACAGGGAAAGAGAGAAAGGGTGAGATACAAGGAAGAGAGAAAGAGAGAATCAGTGTGATAGAGGAAGAGGGAAAGGAGTGAGAGAGAGGATGAGAGAGGGAAAGAGTGAGATGGAGTTAGAGAGAGAGAAAGAGTGAGAGAGGAAGACAGAAAGAGTGAGAGAGAGGGAGAGAGAGAGAAAGAGTGAGAGAGAGGGAGAGAGTGAGAGAGGTAGAGAGAGAGTGAGAGAGAGGAAGCCAGCCAAAGAGAGAAATAGTGTGAGAGACAGGAAGAGAGAGAAACAGTGTGAGAAAGAAGAAGAGAGAGAGATAAACAGTGAGAGAATGGAGGAAAGAAAGAAAGAATGAGACAGAGAAAAATAGAAAGTGTGAGAGAGAGAAAGGAATAGATGGAGAGGGAGAGTTGAGACTAGAAAAATCTTTGCAGCTCACCTTTGTGCCACTGGTGTGTCTCCAACCACGTGCCGGGAGATAGTGCAGACCTCACGTTTAGTGATCTGAAAGATAAAGAGAGAAAGAGTGAGAGAAAGAGTAAGATGCAAGGAAGAGAGAAAGAAAAACAGCATGAGAGAGAGGAAGACAGAGAGAGAAAGAGTGAGAGAGAGGAAGAGAGGGAGAAAGGGTGAGAGAGAGGAAGAGAAAGAGAAAGAGTGAGAGAGAGGAAGAGAGAGAGATAAAGTGAGAAACAGTGTGAGAGAGGAGGAGAGATAGATAAAGAGTGAGAGAGAAGAGGAGAGAAAGAAATAATGAGACAGAGAAAAAGAGAAAGTGTGAGAGAGAGAACAGATGGAGAGGGAGTGTTAAGATTGGAAAAATCTTTACAGCTCACCTTTGTGTCACCAGTGTGTCTCCAACCAAGTGCCAGGAGATAGTGCAGACCCCAAATTTAGTGATCTGAAACATAAGGAAAGAAAGAGTGAGAAAGGGTAAGATACAAGAAGAGAGAAAGAGAAACAGTGTGAGAGAGGGGAAGACAGAGAGAGAAAGAGAGAGAGAGAGGAAGAGAGAAAGAGTGAGCTACAAGGAAGAGAGCAACAGTGTGAGAGAGAGGAAGACAGGGAAAGAGAGAGAAAGAGTGAGATACGAGAAAGAGAGAAAGAGAAACTCAGTGTGAGAGAGGAAGAGAGAAAAAGAGTGAGAGAGGATGAGAAAGGTAAAGCGTGAGAGAGAGGACGAGAGAGAGAAAGAGTGAGAGAGGAAGAGAGAAAGAGTGAGAGTGAGGAAAGAGAGAGAGAAAGAGTGAAAGAGAGGGAGAGAATGAGAGAGGTAGAGAGAATGGAGGAAAGAAAGAAAGAATGAGACAGAGAAAAAGAGAAAGTGTGAGAGAGAGAAAGGAATAGATGGAGAGGGAGTGTTGAGACTGGAAAAATCTTTGCAGCTCACCTTTTTGCCACCGGTGTGTCTCCATCCACGTGCCGGGAGATAGTGCAGACCTCAAGTTTAGTGATCCTAAAGATAAAGAGAGAAAGAGTGAGAGAGAGAGAGAGTAAGATTAAAGGAAGAGAGAAAGAAAAACATAGTGAGAGAGAGGAAGATAAAGAGAGAAAGAGTGAGATAGAGAAAGAGAGAGGGAAAGAATGAGAGAGAGGAAGAGAGAGAGAAAAAGTGAGAGAGGAAGAGAGAGGAAGAGAAAAAGAGAAAAAGAGTGTAAGAGCGGAAGCCAGCCAAAGAGAGAAAGAGTCAGACAGAGAGGAAGACAACGAGAGAAACAGTGTGAGAGACAGGAAGAGAGAGATAAAGAGAGAAACAGTATGAGAGAGAAGAAGAGAGAGACATAAAGAGTGAGAGAGAAGAGGAGAGAAAGAAAAAATGAGACAGAGAAAAAGGGAAAGTGTGAGAAAGAGAAAGGAAGAGATGGAGAGGGTGTGTTGATACTGGAGAAAATCTTGCATCTCACCTTTTTGCCATTGGTATGTCTCCAACCATGTGCCGAGAGATAGTGCAGCCCTCAAGTTTAGTGATCCAAAAGATAGTATAGAATTAGTAATTGTAGAGTACATACAAATGCACATGCGTAATTCTATTTTTCGCTAATGCGCAATTAGGGTGGTGCACCCTATCCATTACCACTGCTAGGAGGTGTCTGTGCGCTCTTGTGAGCACAGACTGCTGCACACTATCCACTCTCGCCGCCCAGAGGTGACTGCCCGCTGCTGTGGAAAGTAGTCTCTCTGCTCACCTTTTGCCACTGGCGTGTGTGTAAGGGGGTCCACCACGTGCTGAAGCAACCTCCTCAGCAGTTGCATACACGCGGTCCAGCTGAACTCACAATTCAGATTGGGTGTTTATTGTCAGGATGGCCATGCATCATCGCAGATTTTCTGCGCGTTTAGTGTTGGGGGTGAACGTTGATTCGTGATTCACAGCCCGTTAGGTAAAAAAGCAAGATAAAATTGTGTTTTATGTGATCTTTGACTATCTTGAGAACTATCTCTAGCTCTTTCAGCTGCAATAGTTCTTTCTTGATTATACTCTTCGTTCAACATTTGGAGATAATTTAGAAAAATTGTACATTCAATGCTATCTTTACATGCATTGAAAGAATCCTCATAGCAGTCACAATGTCCATGTAATTCCATTTCAGTCCACCAAGGTTTGAAGAGTTGCAGAAGATCTGAATAGAAAAATTCCCTTTTATCTGGTGTATCACAACTTACTTTCCTGTATTTATTCAGATTTCCTTTGTCATGCTTTACCAAACATCCTTCAGTTCCAATTACAGTGTATTTCCCTTCATTTATATTTTCTGTGACTTTTTTTTAAACTATAATGTTGTAGTATTTTATATAGACATATGTTTTCCAGGTATGGACTTCTATTTGGATAGTACGTATACAACATATTTGTATTAAGAATATCTGTACCTTCCCGTTCATTCAGTGCCAAAACTCGATTTTGTGCTGCAGGAGGACCAAGACTTATCCAGATGATCCCTCTTGACTTTGAATATAAACTTGCAGATGTCAATCTATCCTAACATTCATAGGATCTCATTTCTTCATGTGAAAGCATCTTCAAGCAGAAGCTGTACAATTTTTTGCTAAGTGTCCTCTCCTGCAAAATTTTCTCCCACATTTCTTCCAATTCTGTCTTCTCAGAGTTGATAATATATGACATGACATAGCGAGCAATAGCAATTGAGTTATCTGCAACATATTGTATGTCCATATTTGCATTCCACATCTTCAAAATCACCGGATGAAAATCATTAATGTACTTCAATTCTTCTGTTCTCTTTAAATTATAAGTATTTTTGGGTGATTTTCGAATGATGGTATGCCTCACTGCTGACATAAAACTGTTCACGCTTCCTTTGTAAATTACTGGACATGAAAAGCCAAATTGACATTTTGTGTAAAATTTATCTTTTGACTTATATTTCCGTCTGCAATACTTTGCACATCGATGACTTCCATATGCAAATACGCCTCACTTTTTGAAGGGAGTCTGGTGCAGTGGTGTCTGCCATGAAGTTAGGGTCACTACCATTCAGTATTCAGGACACAGTACCACATGTGGGATCAACTTGTGTTGAACAAGGCTAGTGGCACCACGTGTCGCTGGCTTTGTATTTGGAATTAGCATTTAAAATTTGTATTGCGAGCTCTGCTGCCCGAAGTGTAGACTGCTATTAAGTGTTCATTTTAACTTGAAGATGAATTTGGTCATTGTTTTAAATCTATAACTGATATCAATAAGTTCTTAAAGCAAGGATATTGCAAGGATAATATGTAAGGTTTAGGACTGTAATAGTTACTTGCCTATTGGACTCTGTAATGAATGAATCAAGACTTCATTTTAATTGTGAGCCCCGATGATCAGTCAGCAAGGGCCCATAGCCACGTGGCGTTGAGTTATGGTGCATAGTTAGTGGCACTAGAAGCATTGAGACTGTATGAGCCTGTGATGATGCTTGGTGTGGACGGGGCACACCGGAGCAATGTCTCTTGTCTACTGGACTACTTCATCTTCAATCGCGATTCTATCTGAATTATGAGCTCTGCTGACCGCAGTGTAGGCTAGAGGTAGCAGTGAGCAAGGGCCCACAGCCACATGCATAGGTTGGTGGCCCCACCGGCCTGCGTAGTTCAGGTTCAGTGGCACCACGTACCGCCGGCCTTCCATATGCAAATAAACCTCACTAATCAAAGGGAGTCCAGTGCTGTGGTCACTGCCACGAAGTTGGAGCCACTACCATTCAGTATTCAGGACACAGTTCCACATGTAGGATCGGCATGTGTTGAACAAGGTTAGTGGGACCACGTGTCGCCGGCCTTGCATTTGGAAATATGCCTCACTGATCGAAGGGAGTCTGATGCTGTGGTCTCTGGCTCGGACTTGGGTTTGCTGCCATTCAGGGCTCAGGACACAGTTCCACATGTGGGTTCGCCTTGTGTTGAACAGGGTTAGTGGCACCACGTGTCGCACCTTGTGTTGTACAGGGATAGTGGCACGATGTGTCGCCGGCCTTGAAGATGGAAATATGCATCTCTGATTGAAGGGAGTCTTGTGCTGTGGTCGCTGCCTCGGCTTGGAGTCACTGCCATTCAGGATTCAGGAAACAGTTCCACATGTGGGATTTACTGTGCCAATGATACGTCCTCCGGGCAGGCCGTACTGGTAACAATGTCTCTTGCCCACTGGACTGCATCATCTGCAATTGCAAGTTGCTCTGAATTGTGAGCCCTACTCACCGCAGTGGAGGCAGGAGGCAGCGGTCAGAAAGAGCACACAGGCACGTTGTGTTAACTTAAGCAATGCCTGTTGCCTACTGGACTGCATCATCTTGAATCGCGACTCAATCTGTATTGTGAGCCCTACTCACCACAGTGTAGGCCGGAGGCAGCGGTCAGGAAGAGCACACAGGCATGTTGTGTTGACTTAAGCAATGTCTGTTGCCTACTGGACTGCATCATCTTGAATCGCGACATGATTTGAATTGTGAGCCCTACTCACCACAGCGTAGGGCGGAGGCAGCGGTGAGGAAGGGCCCACAGCCACGTGTTGTTGACTTGAGCAATGTCTGTGGCCTACTGGACTGCGTCATCTGCAATCGTGACTCGATCTGAATTGTGAGCTTTGCTGACCGCAGTGTATATTGAAGGCAGTAGTTTGTACAGACATAAATCAGCGATCGGCTGAGGAGGCTGGCGGTCACGATGGCGGCCTTTTGGCAGGGTCGTTTGGCAGAGGTGCCGCCATGGCTGACTCGGCTTTCCACAAGTTAATCAAGCCCCAGAGCTCCAGTCTATTTATTCACACTCCTATGCTGAAGTGGCATATGTTGGACTAGCCCACTCCGGTTACGCTTATGCTTACAGGGGGGGAAACAGCTACATGACTGAGATCTTCCCTAGTGTTTGACGTAACCTGGTTGGGTCCACTGTCCACAACACTACAAGCACCAGTAGTATTTGTGCATATGAAGAGGTTGTGTGTTCTGCATACAGAGATGCGTCCAGCACATCACAGCTACACTTTGCATTGTTTGCATTGTTATTCATCAGTGAATTGCTTCCTTCACATATAGTTTGTTCTCACCTGTCCCAATATCCAGCTATTGTGTGTATCGGAGCTGCTTGATCAGTAGGTCCATGACATGTGCCAGTTTTCAGATGTGGCTCTGGGCTGGGCTCCCTTTCATACTGTATGTAGTTGTTTAATATTATAAGAACAAGAAGACATTATATAGTTTAAATAATAAATACAAAAATTACAAAAACTATAACTAGGATATTAAAGTTACAAAATATTTTTAAAAAATCAGAAATGCTGAGAAAAACATAGGATTTTTTAACTTTATAATTAGAAATTAGTATTTAAATAACCTTTGAAATTGACTAAAAATAGGTCTTAGGAACATTAAAGTTAGAAATTTACCCTAAAAACGATTGCCACATTTTCCAACATTGGAGTATTATATGGCTGAGGGACCATGCCATTTTTGGAGAGTTTGCTGTCCTGTTCTGCACTGCCTTGGTGGCAGTAGGGAGAGGGGTGGTACGGGGGGAGGTCCTGAGAGTTATGGCAGTGGGTGTTGTGTCCTTCTTGGGTGTCGGAAAAAATTATATGTTAAATGAACGTCATAAATATAAGTTAGCATTAAAAATAATTTGAAATTCACTAAAAAAACATAGGTTTCAGGCATGTTATAGATAGAAATTAGCATTTAAAAAAACATTGAAATTCACTGAAAAAAACAGAGCTTTCAGGCAAGTTATAGTTAGAAGTTAGCATTTAAAAAACCTTAGAAATTCACTGAAAAAAACCATAGGTTTCGGACATGTTATAGTTAGTTGGACATTTCACTCATACAAAACCATGGAAATTCCCCTGTTATAGTTAGTTCAATGCACTGCTGATGATGTCACATATTACATCATTCATGACATGGTCAGTGACATCACTGATGACATCACTGATGACATCATCCACGTGAAAATCTGATGCACCTCCTCACACTCTAATATAACCTTTGATACATCAACTCTAAAATATAGAGTATCATTTTCAAAACCATCGACACACCAATACCAGTTACTACATACGCACTCACTGATTCCTAGGTGTAGACACACATCCACTCATTCACCCACACAGTCTCTCATACATGCAGTCACTGACTTATACAGTTATACACACAACAGATCACTTATTCAAACAGAAACAAACACATAATTACTCTCGCATACAATTAATGATACAAGTAAACACTCATCTGTACAGCCACTCAGACAATCACTGACTCCCACATATAGTTATTTATATACTCCAACTCTCACATACACTGCCTTTTACATATGTAGTTACTTGGACATGTGCCACTGAGATATTCATTCACTCAGTTACACACCCATACACACACTGACCCACCCATACAGATGTTTCCACGTGCACCTATGAACCCGACACACAGTGAAGCAACCACTTAAACATCTATGCACAGACTCATACACCTCCGACACTCTCACACACACACCCAGGCACCCATACAATGAATAACCTATATAGATCCTCATTTAGCTATTCATGAGCCCATGCAACCGCTTACATACCAACTGACAAATTAAACTGTGTGAATGTCTGTATCAGTCACTAACTGGTGCATTCAGTAAAACACATGTAATCACTCACTTAAACAGTCAGTCACTCACCTAAAAAATCCTCTATCCAGATACTTATACACCCACTCATTCTTCAATACACCTAGGCATATATATAATACATATTTAAACTTTATAGAAACAAACATTCCCTGGATAATGTCATCAGTGATGTCATCAGTGATGTCACTGACCAAGTCATGAATGATGCAGTATGTGACGTCATCAGCAGTGCATTGCAGGGGCGCGAGTTATAGTTAGCTGAACTAAATATAACAGGGGAATCTCTATGGTTTTGTACGAGTGAAATGTCCAACTAACTATAACATGTGTGAAACCTATGGTTTTTTCAGTGAATTTCTAAGGTTTTTTAAATTTTGTTGCGCGCACTGCATCGCCAAATGTGATGTAGTGTGCAAGAACGAAATTCCTTTTATTCATTACTTACCTGTATTTGGCCTTATTACGTAGTTTATTACCCTGAACCGTGCCGCTCCCCACCCCACGTCACCTCCGGGCAGCACTCCCACCACCGACTGCTACTGGTCTTTTTTCATATGAGGCCCTATTGGCACTTTTGCGCCCCTGGCCCGTTTGATGTTCCAGTGGTGCATATTTATAAGGCCACGTAAAGCCACTTTACGTGGCTTTTCATTGCCTTATAAATATGTACCCCTTTCACGCAGAAAACTGCATGAAAGGGGTTTTCCATGGGTGTTGCTGTGGGTGTTCCCACGCAATACCCCTGGAACCTGACATATTCGCAGGATTGGCATTAGGAAAGTGCAAGGAAGAAAAATTAAAACATTTCTCTATGTGCTTTAATTTTTCTATGTGGGCTGCATTCTGCAGCTCACATAGAAAAAGGAAAGTCCCTGAATGTATAGATTTGGTTCAGGAAGGGTCCCTTCCTGAACAAAATCAATCATCCCCACAACACAGGCACCCTTGCACATATTGATACATAGGACATTGTAGTAGGGAGGCCTGCGGTGCTGCAGTACGGCAAAAGCCCATAAATAAAGCCCAGTATCTCTGCAGACCTCAAGAATGAAAGGGGTATTTATAGTGCAAAATTATAACACCTTAAAAGCAGTTGGTATTTTGTTATAAAAATATATTAGAATCTGTCTAAGTCACATTAAAAATGCTGTAGCAAGGTTTGAATAGAAATATGCACAGGAATACTGCTACAATTTACAATGCAAAAAATAAACATGTTGTCATAAATATCTCTCTTGTGCTGTTCATTTGAAAAAAAATAGATTTGCAAAAATAAAAAGCCAGTCCTTTTCGTTGTTTGCAGCTGTAATTATGCTGTGCGACCTGCCTTTCACTTTGGCTGCTGGATGCGGCAGCAGACATCAGAATGCCACAAGCATCTCAGTTATATGTTACTATAGTTGAGGAGTTGCGTCATTTCTTTATTAGATGTCACGAGAGACGAAACAATTTGGTTGTAATAAATTAATTATGGATGGGCTTTTACACATGGATTGCACGCTCCCAAATATGAAACTATTCAATAAACATTATTTCCCTTGCACAATTAACCTCCTGAGGGTTTTTAAGGGTGATGATGAAGGTATTACTTTCTTTGGTCTAAAGTCCAGAACTAACATAATGGATTATTCTGTATCCTATTACCTTTCAAGTTGTCCGTGCTAAGCATTCAAATATAGTCAGTTTTATAGTTTGGCCTAAGAATCGAAACTGCTTACGACCGAATTCTCAAATCATACAGGTAACATTTTGAAGCAGGATAAATATTATCTCTAGTTCCTTGAGGTTTGTATTGTCTCCGCCAGTTTACATATTCTTGGCAACTGACTTTATGATTCAGACATCTCAACAAAGACACCACCACAGGTTGAAAGACATTTGCTAGGATACCGACATCTAAGAAGATGTAGCAGTAGCGCACACGCTGGTAGAAACAATACCAATACATCACACAATCTTTAAAACTGAAACTTTCAAGCAATGTGGCTTGTTTGGCTGTTTTCTGTTTCCGCACCCGCATTCCCTGTAGTGACATTTTCAATTGCTTTTTTCGCATTGATTGTCAGTTTCTCTGCCTGTGTTTTCTATTCCTTCAGATACTGGCTTGGCAGTTAGCGTCTTTCTGCATGTTACAAATAACTTTATCCTTGCTGTGAGGGAAACTAGGGAAATTGGTGTTTTTCCATCTCTAAACTTTGGTTTACTTTCTTTCATTACATTTTCATCAATAATTTATAGCAAGAAAAGCACACATCCGTTTTGCAGCCCTGAAGCAAAATCCAATGTTACAAACTAAACTCAAAAGAGAGACATAACAATGTTACCAACGACGGTGAGGAACCGAGCAAGAAAAGATGTGATTTAAAAGTGTAAACACAATTGTTTTTTCAGCACAGGTGCATTTTCAATATCTATGAAGTCCATTGGATTTCTGTTATTACAATTTAAACATATACAAACATACATTCTTGCTTCTTAGCCAATTTATTGTCATAGTACAAGCATAGTATACATAATCAATGAAATTATTTCACTGAAAGGGTGTAGTTGTTTTTGTAAATATCTAGGGTAAAGATATATTTAAAATGCACGAGCTGATTGAAAAACGCAAGTGCATGCTTGTAATTTTAAAAAATGCCACTTTTTGACATATTGATTAAGGAGAATGGTCATCAGGCTGAAATGCCTACAGACTTGAATAATGATTAATAACAGTTTTTAAGTTCTCCACAGTGCTAAAGTTAGGAAAGCACATCATTTATGCTACTGAACCTAAACAGTGATTGCTATAAAGGTATTGCATTTTGTTGATCAGGGATAAATTGTGAATATATTTTCGTTGCATTTTTAATGTAAAAAGAACACAGTCAAATATCGTCGCTTTAGCTCCACCACATAAGAAAGTCACTCCTACACAATGATTGTTAATAAATACATTTATAGATTTAACAATAAAATGTAAGGGGCAGATTTATGTCGGACTTGCGCCACGTTTACGCCGCCGTCGCGTCACGCAACGGCGCGGAAACGTGGCGCATCCCTGCGACCTATTTACAACGTGACGCATCTAGGCAGATGCGTCACGTTGTAAAGCCCTGCGCCACATGAAACCTGCGTCAGGTTTCATGTGGGTGTTCTGTCGCAGGGTGGGCGTTCCCTCGTAGGAAATCCCCGTAAAACTGACGCAGTGAAATCCACAAGATTTCACTGAGTCAGTTTTACGACGCTGCTGCGTGAAATCCTTACGCCTGCTTGAAGCAGGCGTAAGGAGTGACGCACCACGCGCCTCTGTACATTGCAGGAGTTGCATCGCACTTGCGCGCTACTCCAGCAATGCGCCACCCGTACACCACAAGATGCGTCACGCATCTGCCCTTCCTTGCACCATGGTGCGCCGCATTGTAAATGCGGCGCATCTGTGGTGCCGCAAGGAGGGAATTGAGTGACTCATCAGTTCTGGCGCATCCCTGCTGATTTGCAGAGATGCGCCAGAACTCATAAATCTGCCTCACTATGTCTTCACTTGGAAGGATTTCCTTCGTAGATAAAGTCGGAGTTAATTTTCGGAAAAGCACTTTCAACACTGATTTTATGGTCTTAAAGTTGACTACACACATAGGTTGCAATAGTTGGTACTAAATTATTACTTTAAAAGTCGAAGAGCTGGCTGTTTGAGTTGAGCACTCATGGCTGGCATTGCATTTGTGTGTGTGAACTTTTGTTTCCTAAAGCATTAAACAATGCTGATTGATCTCATCATACCAACGGTTATAAACCAATGCAACGAGGCATAGGTTTTCCTATTTTTTTTAAAGTTTTTTGAACATGTAATTACATATGAAATACAAGCTCAAGATAGTAGGATAAAACACTGAAAAGTGTTGTGTTTCCGTCAAGGTTGTAATACTGTAATAAAAGTCGACTCTTTTGCACATTTATTTATTTATTCTACCATTCAGTGAGGCTAGTACCCACATGGTGCACCCTCTGTGTTTCTGTAACAACAACTCAGGGGGTTGTGCGGACCTACAAAACATAATCGTTGGAGTTCTGTCAAATTGGGTAGGTAATTCTTCTCAGATTGGTAACTAGAGAACTTGATGCCAGTTTTAGAATTTGGCACACAGGTTATTTTGTCACAAATTGGATAGAGTAACCTGTCCACATTTTTAAAAGTGCATTATATCCTATGGCAATTGCAATAGGGTGGAAGGGCTATACATCACATTTGGAGTGGATCAACACATCCGCCAAACTCTAAATCAGGCTGTAAGGCTTTTCAGTTTACACACATAATTCTGAGAACTGCTAGATTCTAGGGACATTAGTCCCATGACTCCAGATACCAGGCAGAACAGTAATAATGTTTCAGGTTAAAGGTTAGTGAACATTCAAGCCAATACTATGAGCTATTCTTAACATTAAAGTGAATGAACTCTTTGGCAAGTATGGCTCTTGGTTAAAGATACCATTCTGTTATAAATCTCATATCATAGAAATTCCACCCAACGTTTATAGTTTTCAAATTTAGAATACATGTAATGAACTTACAGTCATGTATAACCATTTATACTTGTAGCTTATCTTCTTTTCATACTATGCATCTGATCAATATGGCACCTGTAGGAATATCAATAATGCGGCTAGATTTAAGTAAAATATATCTTTAAAAAAGTTGATATGCAGCTAGTGAAACGCATACGCCAAATAGCATGGTCCTTTTGTCAAAATGACCAAACTTGGATATCATGTTTTGACTCATCCAATTGCATAATCCTTACACGCTTTGCATGGACATAGGCTCTTTAAAAATAAAGTTTAGAAAACAGTTACTATTTTAATGTAATTTTATGTAATGTCATGTTTCTATGGCCTATTTTGATTTCAAGTGTATCTATTCTTTAGGGCCTACTTTTGTTTGTTTGGACAGCAATGAGTCAGACCACTAATGGTTTAGGTCCCTTACATTAGAGTGGTCTAAAACCTAATATAAGACAGAATCTGAACATGTGCTCTACAGAAATCTTTTAAACACAACTGTTGGAGCTGGAAGATAGCACCTAGAGGGTCACATCTAACATGTATGTGTATTTAACTATCCTCAAACAAATGTTCCTACAAAAACTGTTCCTGACTCAATGATTGTACGCTGACATGCAGTGCTCTACAATACTAAATAATACATGCATAACCCAATAAATGAAATTAGTATCTGACTGGGTGCTTCAGTGTGACCTCCCTGACCTTTATATCAAGCCTCCTATTCAAGAGCTGCCCTGGGCTGCTGTTTAGTCGAATACGCACAAACATAAAAAACATGATAAATACAAGGGCAAACATGTATTTAAATGGTATTTGAAGTGAAGGAAATTTCATAACTAAAGAGTCTTGCACTGCTTAACTTTAGAACCACCATTTTAAAAAATAGAATTGTAAAAACATGATAATGTCTCAAAATTTAAAAAGTGTATTCCTTTAACATGTAAAACGGTTTCATCAGATTATATCAGTGCAGTATTGTTATTAAAAAGTGATACTTTTCAAGCATGAATTTAGAAACATTTATTCTTCTCCCCAACCTGACAACAAGGCCACTAGATGTGTATGCTTTGCTTCCTCCAAGCCTACCTTACTGCCTTCTCCATTATAATGTTGTTCTTGAATAGTAGAAACCCCAGGCCACTCAACACTTCACTATTGTCTGGGAAGATTTTGAACAGCGCACATACTGTAGTCATGTATTTCAAGATAATGTTATATGTTATAATGAAGAAAAAGTAGGGAACATGAAATTAAATATTTGCCTACAATCACACAATTTGGTGGAGAAGCTGGGATTTCCCCCAGGTGTTTTGGGACACATTGTGCAATTCAGCCACTAGATTAGTATGCTTTGCTTCCCCTACACCCACCTTACTTCCAATGCCCCCACTTCCAACCCCTGACCACCACCCTGCTGTCATCAATGCCGCCCTTGGTCGCATCACAAACCAAACTTTTTGACTGCTTGGAAAATGTTTGAGGCTGCGCATGCCATAACCCATAGGCTGAATGTGAATGCAAATGGTAATACTTGTGTCCTGTGTGGCGTTGCCACATTGTTTTGAATAGGTGAAGCATGCCTGCTGCACTTTGTTTCACCTTTCCTCCTTGTAGACTGTCTGCTCTCTGGAGACTAGTCCTACCTTGCAGGTATCAACTTCTCTATACTCTACATCGTAAGGTCTCTAATTGATAAAGCTAAAAGACCAACAAATTAGCCCAGTGACTTTGGAAACCTCAACTCTGGACACTCTCACTGCCTGTTAGGATTAGTATCTTTTGTGGTTTTCCCTAAGATCGTTCACCTCCTTTACCTGACAACATTTTTGCTGGTCACGGGTCTCTGTGCATCTCTGTGCACGTAACTTCTGCCAACTGGAGTTAAAGTGCTCTTTCTTCTAAACATAAGTAAATTGGCATACACCCATAAGCAAAATTTTAATTTACTTATACATCCTTAGTATATGGTACTGCACTTATCTATGGCATGTAAATGTAATGCTACAAGTGGTCTCCAGCACTAATTGTGCCACCCACTACAGTAACTCTGTAAAATATGTCTCCAGCTCTGTCCCTGCAGCCTGTGTGTGCTGTTTTAAACCACCATTTCGACCTGGCAAAATAAAGTTTTATCCAGGCCTAAACTAGACATTTTAATACATAGGCCCAGAAATGCTCATAGGATAGGGTACACTGTATTCAAAAAGTAGGACAAGTATATTTTATGTTTTACATGTCCTGGCAGTGAAAATCCTCTAAAGTCTTTTTTTTTACTATGACAAGGCTAACGCCACCATAGGAAAACACTGGATTACAAGATTGTAACAATTCTTAATGCAAGGACTCATGTTAATAGTAATTTAAAATCCAACTCATTGGATAAGTCAAATTTTATAGTACTATTTTTAAAACAGAAATTGCAGAAAGTTGTCATTTCTCTTCCTAGACTAAATGTGCCTTTCAGCCAGTGTCCACTGTCACCTAACTGTTAATGGTTCTCCTGTGGTGTTATATATATATTGCTCCTATACAGTGGACAAAAGGTTTAGGTATGGGCAGGTATTTTTCTTCCTTTAGCAGTATGCCCTATGGGTTGTGCCCAGCCTCTTACTGATCTTCCAAGGGCACCTACCCTAGCAGAGACAGGTGTAACTCACATCTAGGCCTGCCTTCCTTTGTCTTCCTAGTCAGCTTGGCTTCAAAACCAGTGTCAGGGGACTACTGTTACAGTCATAATTCTGGTTGGGCATGGGAAGCACCGACCAGGAGAAAAAGAGTTCTGTCCTATTGGTTTTATGTAGAGAAAGGCAATGTGGAATAGTTTATATTAGAACATTGGAATGTTGGGAGCTCCATTGCAGACAATGGAGTGCTCCCTGCTTCAACGGGCCGGAAAAAGCCCGCAGAGCAACATTCCAATGTTCTACAAAGGCTTCTCGAAGCTCAAGGGTATTTATATCCCCTCGAGCTTCGAGAACCCTCTGTTTGATTTGTTAGAACATTCTGCCCTCTAGTGGCAGAATGTTCTAATAGCCTTATAGCCCTTCGTAGCAGGGCTATACCGGCAATTAAAGTCCCGCCGTCTCGTTAAAGTCCCTCGCCTTCGGCTCGGGCCTTTAACGATTCAGCGGGCCTTTAGTAGCCGGTATAGCCCACTACGGCGGGCTATAAGGCTATATTAGAACATTGGAATGTTGGGAGCTCCATTGAAAACAATGGAGTACTCCGGGCTTATAATGGCTGGTATAAGCCTGGAGCTCCAACATTCCACTGTTCTTTGTTCGAAGCTCTGGCTTTAAACAAAGGCTTCAGGGAGCCTGAGGGGATTCCAATCCCCTCACGTTCCCATAAGGCTTTGTTCTTTTTTGTTAGAACATTCTGCCCTTAGTGGCGGAATGTTCTAAAAGCCTTATAGCCCTTCGTAGTTGGGCTATACCGGCTATTAAAGTCCCTCTCCCTTGTTTAACGATGGAGAGGGCCTTTAATTGCCAGTATAGCCCTCTACGGCGGGCTATAAGGCTATAGTAAAAGTTGCAGGGAGTACTGTAAAAGTAGATGAAGTCACCCCTGGGAACTTTTATCCCATTGGCTGGCATTGGGCATAAATGTGGCAACGCCAGCGCCCACCTCAGATCAATTCTGGACCAGGGGAAGAACAGAGGAGGAATGAACCTGCTTTTCTGAGATCTGAGGAGAGCCTTAATGCTGGACCTGATCGCCCTCTTCAATATAGGACAAATAAGTTAACTCCATGGGTTCTAAATCAAACCTTCGGTTTGGTTATAGGACAAAAGATGCTCCAATTACGATTTTGCTGCATTACCAGCCTATCAGTTCCAATTGTACCTACCTAGGACCCCACTGCTGGCCCCTACTTAACAGAGTCTTGGCATCCAAAGTGCCCACCCATGTGAAACTCTCTTCGGCTATAGTCTACAGCCTTGCTCCACTGGACAAGTACAACCTCAAAAAAATGACTACGCCCAAAGGTAGAAATCTCCAATGGCAAAGGTGTGAAAAGTATCCAGCTGATGAAGGACTTTCTCTAGACCAAAAACTCAAAAGTTTCCCACTCTTAGCTTTCCCACCAAAGGTCATCAGTTTCACCGCAACCTCATCCAGTGGCTGTCTGACAATGTAGAGCCCTTTTTGGCCACAACCTGCTACCTTGTCCACTTGGGATTCTTTTCTTTCAAGTCCAAAGGTCACACTTTTCACTGGGATGAACTTGCTCTCTGTATCCGAAACATGCCTCAGCTTTGTCTGCCTTATTTTGACTCTGTCCCATTCAGATGAGACCAGATGACCGCAGTAGGTGTTTTGCACTTTTTGATGCAATCTTTAACCTTGAAATAAAAAAAATCATACCTCTGTTTACACTGATTGTATTTTTTTTGTTTGAGTGGCATGTCATTTACTGAAATTTACCCTATGGGTTGGGATTTTTCTTGTGTTGTCTCTTTACTTTAGTACTGTTTGTGTGCTGGGCAAATACTTTAACTCTCCCTCAAAGTTAAGCCGGTCTGCTTTGTCCAAAGCTACCAGAGAGTTAAGCATAGACTTATTTAGACTTTTTGTGGTTCACCCTAACAAGGGTTATGTTTATTATTTGAGTAGAGTTCACATCCACATTGGAAAAAGCACCAATCCCTTAGTCAGCTTTTTAAAAACATTCCCCAAGACAATAGTGACCTTACAGACCACTGCATTGAATCCATAACCAAGCTTATGGACAACAGAGCATGGATAAAAACGTGAACTTCCAAAATGAAAATGGATGTTGTCCATTAGTTAACAGAGGAAGTGAACAAAGAAAGAGAACCCCCTCACTGCCTCTGAACAACTCTGGTGCCAAACACTTTTGACTAATGCTCTAACAATACTCCAGAAGTAAAGAAGCTAATTTAAAAAAAAAACATCTTTGAAGCCCACGCAGCATTCATGAAACAAAAATAGACCAAGCCAAGAACCAACCTCTAAAACGATATGAAATAGCAAAACAATCAACTATGCTAGTAACAAGGTGGTCCCATTTTTGGGCTTAACTCCAACAGTATCTCCTTAATGATAGGGACAGTCCCAGACTGTTTGAAAATGGTGTACCCCTCTTTTGAAAAAAAAGGAGCAGACATAAAGGATCGCTACGTCTTTTGATCAAGTAACAATGTTCTGTTCCCGGCCTAAGTCCTGGAAAGTTATGTGGAATCACAACTATTGCTTGACCTTTATGTAAATTATCTACTCATGCCTCCTCATCCCATCAGTGGCTTTCAACACAGTTAACAAACTCCCTTCTAGAAACCCTTGAATCCTTAATAGGCCTGAATGTACTGTCCTAAACTGTTCACATTCTGCTTGGAAAGGGCTAACTTGTCAAAATAACTAACACCTGTTCAACACAGCAAAACGTTGACAAGGTGTTCTTTCCCAGAAGTTGTTCAATATCAACATAAAACCACTCACTTCAGTTTTGAACCAATCCAACATTTGACTATCACTTCTATGCAGATTTGGTCCAGGTACTAATCCTTCTGCATGCACCCAAGTGGCTACCGTAGAGGTTGCCCACCTGGTTGCCCACCTGGTTGCCCACCTGGAAACCACCCTGCAATTGCATGACTGAGACTCGTCTTGTACCAGACATGGGTTCCAAAAGAAAGAGGAACCACTCTGCAAGGCAAAGGTAACTCCAGAACTCCTTTGGACTAGAGGCACAAGTCCCTTGAAGCTTGCAGGTGAAGCACACTCCTGGAGCATAAGAATCACTGGCCATCGAGCCCACCAATGAATCACCCAAAAGTAAATGGTTTAGTGCATTGTGTGAAATATAGCTCTGTCCTCCAGCAAATTTCAGGCGGCTACTGTTTTTCTTACGGACTCCAGGACTTTGAAGTAATTGAAAGCTTTGTTTACTACTGCCAAGGCATGTTGGTGTCCAGTTGGGCTACCACTACCTTTTTTTAGTGCTGCACCTCAAGGGAATCACGTAGCATCTTAAATCCACTGTCTCAGTGTCCTATTTGTCAAGATTTTGCATCCCTTTCCTCACCCACACTGACCAGCAACTGAGGCTCCCATGGTCAGCTAGGACAACTCTGCACCTGGGCCTTACAACTCAGGTAAAAGACAGCTGACTGTTATAGCCTGGTCCTGGGACCATATCACATTACTCTCCCCCCAGTGGTTTCCATTGGACTCAACCTGCAAATGACCGAGTGTCACTAGTGTTTTTGCCCATTGAATTCAACAATATAATTTTGCAAGAGTTAAATGCACTGACTTATTTTTACTTTAAAAATCCATAACTTTGGTAATACTCATCTGATTGTTTTCATTTAGGTGTCTAAAAGTATATAAACATCTGCTCTATTTTCATAAATCAGATTTCATATGAGTCATGTTGACTACTTATTGTCTATGCCGTTACTTTGAAATGCTTAACACATGTTCATGTAGTAAACCCTGACAGTACGGTGCCGCACTATATGGAATGAGGTAGGGATTAATTAGTGTGAATCAAAAGGACCGATTTGGGGCAATATGAAGGTATTACATTGTGAAGCCTATCCGCCCTCACTGCAATAACAATTTTTGAAATGTTATAGATTCTCTCCTCCTGAAAACCACCAACAAGGAAAAAGTGAGAACTTCAAAAAAATCCTTCTCAGATTTTGCTCTCATATTTTGGAATTCGCATCTTTCAATCATCGGAATGACGCAGAACTGTAAAGCATGTCTATAGACTGCTAACATCCGTGCACATTAATTGACTTCCTCCTCTCTTCTACCACAGCCCGTTCCCCACCTCTCCTCTTCGCCTAAGCCACTTTGTATAATTTTTGTCCTTGGACTTTCTCTAGATGGAAACTATTCTCCTGTAAAGTGCTTGGAAACGCTATTAAAAAACTTAGGGGCTCATTACGATGCAGTCAGAAGGCCATCCGTGATGGTTGCCGGAAACGTTAATTTTCCCACTCCAGGCGCAGTCATTGTGACCACCAAATTACAATGGTCCCACAGAGGCCATTTACCGACCGCCGTGGTCTGTCAGGCTCCGCACGTTTTTTTGCGTACACAAGGGTGGCGGACGGAGTAAATAGAGAAGGACCAGCGGGCGGAAACATGTTCCATCTGCCAACCAGATTAGGATGTTGCAAACAGCCCATCCCACCGCCGTGTAAAAATTACCATGTTGCGGATGGCGGAAATACAACAACAGAGATGAAGAGCCAAAATAGAAGCCATCTAAACCACCGGAGGCACCATGGATCCTGCGCCACAGGCCTTTCCGCTGCACCACCTTCTGCACCTCCGGCAGACAAGACGCTGCCGAGCTCAACAGCAGAGGTACGTACCGAACACCCCCATGTATGCAACCGTTGAACAACTGCAACTCGCAGCAAGCATGGCAGCATCATGATGAATATGGCAACCTGCCAAATGCAAAGTGCGAGGCCCACCCAATCCTCATCAGTGAGCCTCGGTGCCCCTGAAGGAAATTGGGGCCAATGACGAGCCCCGCAGATGCAGAGTGCACACACCACAATTCTAAAATATATATGCTGCAAAGGCTCTCATTGGCTGAAGACTCATTTGCATAGTGTGTGCCACACCACGGCAGCATGGAAGTTGCATGCACAACCCTGCATCATTCAATTGGAGCCAATGCCTGTCATAGCTGTGGATGCCAGCTACAGCACATTTCCGTAGGATGATAACGCAACACACATGAGTTGTTTTGTGCCCTGCCACAGGTGGTCCATTCTTTTAGCTGTAATGCAATGACATCAGGTACATCGATGTGCGCATGGTCACACTCCTTACATCTCACTGTGGAGTAGTTACGGCATGACCTCATGCCAGGTGAGCATTGTGGGGAAGTGAAATAATTTGATGATTCTTTTTGTCTATGGAATTCACTCCTTTGGAGGCTCATGTGCAGCAACATTGTCATCAGGGTTTTGAGTGGAAGATTTGCCAATGTTAGATGCAGGCCATAGTTCCTGCTTCTTTATCTTATGCCCCTAACAAACATTGACAAGGCCAGTAGTCTGGAGTTGATGTAGGTATCATGTTACTTGTTGTATCAAATGTCTGAGTGCAATGACAGTGACAGAGAAATGCTAGTGGGGTAGCCCAATCTGCTAAGCACAGATTTATGTCAGAGGTTTGTAGGCCACCCTCTTCATTACATGGGCCAGGCCCCTTTGAGAGACCCTCACGTTTTTTCACCCCACTTACAGCCCTGGATACCTACGTTGCTCGTTAGCGATGTGACATGGCCAATTTCATATTTACCAGTGTTGTATTTCTGAGGACATGTCCTCTGCCACTAACTTGTTGCTCATCCAATTCAATGCTTGGACATTGAAGTATTTTCGATGTGTATCTGACTGCAATGTCACCACTTCATGCTTTGTTTAGTGTTTTTAGTGCTTACCTCTTGTGCTTTATGAGCATTGACAGAGTTTCCATGCATGTGTTGTGTTGACCCAAGTCTTTCTTCTCTGAGACAATGTGACTTGCACATTGGCTTTCTGTGCTCGCGGTTTTGTATTCTGCTTTCCAGTTGCAAAAGACTTCATCAGTAACACTGTAAATAATTTGGGCTCTCGATGGTATTATCTGTATATACACCTCCTCCAACTTATGGGGGTTTCCGGAGTTGGCCACTGAGTGCGGGAAGTGGGGGTCATTTGTCTCCATGCTGTTTGTGAGGGGAGACATGGGCCTTATGGGAGTTGTGGTCTTGCTGTCAGGGCTCAACATCCCCATCCCCAGTGAGATGGCTAGCTACCTGTTGGGAAGCAATGTCAACGGAGTTAGCTGCCACATGGCTGTGGGGTGGGGAGGTTGAGCCATGCTCAACCTCCCCAGCTGACCACCTACCCGAGAGGTTGAGCTGATTGAGGAAATGCTGTGATCCATTCAGGTTGTGAGCATGCACTCCATATGAGTTTGATGTGGGCGGGTAAATGGAGCTCACTTGTTGTGCACAACGGTGCATTGAAGTGTGATGGGAGAAATTTGTTAGTGCTTACCAGCCTCCACTCCTCCCTCAATTCCTGTTAGACTCTCCGGATGCAATATGGCATGCACCTTCTCCTCCCATTCGGTGAAGGTTAGTGGTGGAATGGGAGGGTCGCCACCAGTTCTCCGGGCCGCCGTGTGGTTCCTCTGGGCCCTATGCTTGACCCACCCCTTCGAGGTAGACCCACCACTTCTTGATGTCACGCAGGGAGCGTAGGGTGGTGCCTACCGATTTGACTTTGCTGTGGATCCTTTCCCACATCTGATTCTTGCGCGCAAGTGTAGTGTTGGACCAGGTGCCTAAAGAAATGTGGGTCTACCCTGATTATCTCATGCACTATCACTTTCAACACTGAGTCAGTGAATTTGGGCATTTTCTTGGGGACATGGGTCAAAAAAATGAGGGGTGCAGGGTGCAAGGTGGTGGTGGGGAGGTGTGTAGTTTGTGAGGTGTGTGGGTGAGAGTATTGTTGTGTGGAGGTAGGTGGGTGTGATGTTGTGCATTGTGAGTCAATGGTGTTCTGTCTCTCTGTCTCAGCTTGTAGTGTGCAAAGGATGCTGGTCCAGGAAGGGGTTGGTTGTATGCTGTGGTATGTGGGTGTGTCCACATGAGTGATGCCCTACAGATGTCTTGTCCATGCTGCGCATGGCTTTCCTTACCAGGACCACGTTGGGGTGTATTGTTGTGGTGTGTGTGTTGTGATTGAGAGTGGCAGGGAGTACAGGCACACTTGGGGAGTTGTTGTGAAGTTGGTTCCGTCCCCGTTCATTTGGCCTATGTGTATGCGCGCCGGTCTGATGCAGTACTTGGTACACTATGCCCATATTCTTATGTAATTGGACGTGCGGTCATGCCGCTGCGGGAGCAGCCTTTTGCAGAGTTGTACAGCTTTTCCCGTCCACTGCGGTCAGAATTGCAGCTTTTCCGACCTTGGTGAACGGTCTTTGGTGGCGTCCATCCGCCAATGTCTGATTTTGCATATATTGCATCATAATTTGACCAACAGAAATGCCACGGGTCATGTGTGGGGATTTTTTCTGACACCATGGCGGATGGATGTCTTTTCCATCTGGCATCGTAATCAGACCCAAAATACATACATATACCTTTTGTCTCTTCCCAGTGCAATACTGCACATAGTTTGAAGAAGCTTATTCAATGTATTGTGGTTTGTCTTAGTGAAACCTACATTATTTGTTCATTGGTGAGCAATCTGATTTTAGTAACATTCAAGTTGAAGCTGCATTTTATCATGTGTAAAGGGATCTTAGAAGCATTGCGTTTTTCGGGGACAACTCCTAAGGTGATTGTTCTTTAATTTGTGCTTTGAAGAAGGTGGGTTTCCCCTTAACTCTCACAGTGATCATTGGTTTTCTGTTTATGAATGTAATTTTTTTTATACTGTTACAGGCTCATCTGTATCAACATGATTTGCATAGAATCAAATATAATATGCCCTCAAAAGATATCCCAACAAAAAACATATTCTTGTTTGAGTAAACATGTCAGCGTGTTACTTAGTGGTCTTGGTTTATGATTTTACATGTGCTGCTGAAAAAGGATTCCAATTGTGAAATTTTCAGCATCTAGACTAATCTCCCTACATTGACTTTTATTGAAGGGTGTTTTTTTCAGTTGTCATACTGCTGAATTTGGAAAGTGTGTCAGTTGGTATTTTATTCATCACCTCTTGAGGAACTCTAGCGGGTTTGTGTGGATGACTTGAGCCATGATCTAAAAGGCATTGATGGAGATACATTGATTGGTGCATATCAAGAGCATCATAAGAAATTGGTGCATTCTCTTTGGAGAAGGTAAAGGACTATTGTTAAAGCTACAATATTCATGCATTGGACTCTTCATATGAGATGACAAGGTATCCGAGTCACCAGATAAGAATAATTGACAGAACAGGTAAAAATAATTAAACAACAGAGGACAGAAGATGCATCAATGTGCCTATTACTTGATAATCCAATCTTTTTATGTGGCTCCATACTTTTCAATTGAGAATTTAAGTTACATACGAAGCAGCGTTATGGTCTGTATGCACTGACCCTGTCTAAATATTTCTACTAGCAAATAAAAAGTGAATGACACCTGATATTTTAGGATTCTTGACTCTGTCAATCTCTAACATTTTACATAAGTCAGAACTTGAATTGACTTGAACTTGATAGTGGCAGGATAAAATTTACTATTCCCACTCCAATAATTGTAAAAGTAGGGAAAGTGTCAGATACCAGAGGGGTAAAAATTTATATTCTCCCTCTAGTCAGCTCAAAATTAAAAACAAACAAAATGTTAACAATACATTTATTTTAAAAACTAAATAAATTATGCAAATATATAAATATGTTGAAAATACAAATATATTTAGTATTTTTTTGAAAATCATATTGTATTGTTAAATTTATATAACAAAATACATACACATATTATATTAAATAAAATAAAAAATTATTTCCAAACAAATAAATAAAAAATTATTTTCAAACAAAAACATTAACTATTACATACATTTACTTTTTCATTTTCTACCCTATACCATCACACAATTCACAACCCACATCTACATTTTCAAAAAATGTTCTTCCTCAATTATCATAATTAATTGCCAGTTAAAGAAATATTATTAAATAAAAAACACAATAAAACTCAGAAAAAATATTTAACTTCCCACACCTTACCCCTATGATCACTGCAACTAACAGAAAAAATAAACTGTAAAAAAATGAATTACACAATTACAACTTATTTTCAAGTAAAAAAACTAATAGTATTTAACTACTAACTAAAAAGTATGTAAAATTAATTTACTCCTCACACTGTACCCTTATAACAATAAAACCCACACACCAAAAAATAAATATAAACAAATACCCTAATTAAAAATAAATTAATTAATTAATATTAATGATCAACTAATTTTAATTTAATTTAACAACAATGACTTCCTATCCTTTACTACTATAAACCCCACAACCCACACTTAAAATGTATTACACAAATTCCATATTTAATTTTTAATTCATTATTTAATATTAAATAATAACAAATTATTAATTAATTAAACACAAAATACTTTACACCCTTTACATCATAAACCCCACGACCCATACCTAAACAAATTACACAATTACCATAATTAATTATCATTAATTAGTTAAAATACATTAAAAACTAGTTATTAATTAATTAAACATAAATTACTTCCCAACCTTTACCCCATGAACCCCACAACCCACAATTTCCAGAACTAATAATAATTAAGAATTAATTATTAATTAATAAAACACACATTATTTCCCACCCTCTACTCCATGAACCCCACAACCCACACCTAAAAATATAACACAACTACCATAATTAATTTTCAATTAATTAGTTAATATAAATTAAAAACTTTGCTTCCCACCCTTTACCCCTATAAACCCCACAGCCTGCACCTAAAATGAATAACACAATTTCCATAATCAATTTACAATCAAGTAATTAATATAAATTAAGAAATAATTATTAATTACCCCCAAAAAAATTACTTCGCACCCTTTACCCCTATAGACCCCAAAACCCTTATATTGTATTACATGTACCATAATTAATTATCAATTAAATATTTAATATTAATTAACAACCAGTTAATAATTAATTACAAATAAATTACTTCCCACAATTAACACTATAAAATCTAAATTAAATAAATGAAAAATAATCATGAATTTAATATAATTAAATTACTTCCCACCATATTCCCCTATTAACTCACAACCCACTACCGAATTAAAAAATAAAACATTTCATTAAAACAAAAGGGCATATTAGCAAGCTGAAGTATCACCGCTTTTTTGGCGAATTGTGTCGAGAAAGCGGCGATACTTCCAGCGCCCTATTAACAAGGGAATGCTAACACCTGCCTCAAAGCCCACTTTGCATGTCAGCGAGCAACACCGCTAATGACATGCAAAGTGGGCGTTCCCACGTCCAACCTCATGTAAAATGGGGTTGGAGGTGGGAACACCCTATTACCAAGGCAGGCGTTGGGAGAAGAAGACCTGCGATAAACTCGTTTATCGCAGGTCTCCCAACGCCTGCTCTGACCAGGTGTTAAGGCATTGATAACATGGGGGTGTAGATCATAACGCTGAATCCACGCCCCCATATTATCAAGGCACACATTAGCGCGTGAAAACAACGTTTGTTTTCATGCGCTAATGTTCCATATCGCCGACTATCACCGGATTTAAATTTGACTGCGTGTTGCGCATTGATAATTACGCGCTAACACGGCGAAAAAATCCGGCAATAGCCGGCGATATGGAAATGTGCGATGTGCGTTATATAACGCACATCTAAATAATATGCCCCGATATTTTTTACCTTAAATTCAATATTCTTGACCACAAGAGAGGTTCGAGACAACGAGTGAGAGGTGAAGTGCGGTGTCACATCTTTTCTGGAGCCTAGCCTCCGTTCAGCTGGGGACCCATCCTGAGCCCAGCCTGAGCCCCCCGGACCTGCTCCCCACTCCCCGCTGGCAGACTGCTGTTTCAGCCTTTGCCTCCATTCAGTTCTTTACAGCAGCGGCGGTGGATGAGCCCCTTCCAGCGGCAGCGGCAAGCTCAGGGTTGGGCATCGCTGCGAGGCAAGGTGTTTTGAGCTCACAGTGGGAAGTGGAGTACGGCGATAAAAACTTGAGTCAATGAAGTGAAGTGCAAGCTAAGCCTCCTCCCCGTCTGAGCCCGGCGGATTTGCGGACCTGTTTACCTGTTTACCTGCGGACTCGCTCTCTGTTTCCTGTACCCTGTTCCCTGCTGATAGATCGAAGCCTCTGCTTCTGCCACACTTTTTCCTCTCTGGTGGCGGAGGCGACTACAGGTTCAGGGTACGAGTACCGTGAGGCATTTTTCTCTGGCTAGAGGCTCTGCAGTCTCTGAGCCTACAAGCTTGAAGCGTGAAATACTTCCTATTTCAAATTCAACGCATAAGCCCCAGAGAACTTGAGGAAGTCCCGGCTCCAGCAGCTCAAGTAGAGGCATTTCTCCCCCTTCTGGCGGTTGGACTACAATATCCAGCATACTCTGCTTCCCTCATTTGTCCTTGTGCTGTGAGCGCTAAAGTGGCAAGGGGCTTGCAGTTCCTGTATTTTGCAGTAGGATTCACTGCCTCTGGGAAAATAATATGGACAAACTGGTGCTGCAGCATTATGTGTTGGATCTAGAGACTGTTCCACTGCTGCTCTTTGTTCCGTGTGTTTAGGGCTAAAAGAACTTACTGCCAGAGGAGAGGGAAGCAGAGTTCAGGCGCGAGTCCACGTGCATCTTCCCCACCAGGACTCCACCTCCCAGGAGCCTTGCTGTCCTACACACCTGCAAAGGGGCTGGAGCACCGCCCCTCTGCCGACTGTATAAATTGTGTGACCTTATCTGCTGCGCGGGAGCGCACTGGAGTGTCCCGGAAGAAACCCGGGGACAAGGGCAGGACCATCTGGGGCCATCCGGGGCTGGCCAAGGCTCGGCTGGGCCACCCCCCTAACTCCTTCCCACGACTACTGCATTTTGAATTATCTCGCAGTTTAGCTAACTTGTGGTACTTGTCTTCAAAGCTTAGAGTGTTTGCCCATGCCAATGACAACCCATTCTGGTAAGGGCAAGGGGTTTGGGGGAGGATCTGTTAGTGCAAAGATGGATCAGTTCATCACTAGAGCCTTCTCTGTTATCAAAAAAGAGATTGCCATTACAGAGCGCCGCCTCTCACTTGAGCCCCTTAATGGAAAGCGCTCTTCCCTAGGGCCCCTGGGTCTGGCTGTATCCCCGGTGCAGATAGACGAGCTCCCTGGTGAAGCCACTTCTGGCACAGATCTGCCAAGAACAGGAGCCATCAGGGCTAGCCTGGGGAGGCTAAATGCCCTTAAATGTAGTAAACATCCGACTACACAGCCAGCATTGGGGCCTGCTCTGTCCCTGACCGTAGGGGACCAAGCTCCAATTAGCAATTCTACAATTACAAAGGTACCCCCTGTGCAACTAGAGGCAGTGGCCATTAGAGGAGTCAGATCACCACCCATTAAAAGGAAAAGAGCCACTGACCATCGAAGGGTTGGTTACCTAAAACCCTCAAAGAAGTTTTAGGGAAAATGTCTTAAGGGCTGTGCAAAACCTACAGGGCCAGGGGAGTCGAGGAAGCAGCCCACTACTACTATGCAAGGGATTTTTCCAACAGATGCCCAGGTGACATTTACCCCACAAGAGAGCTGGAGATTGAAAACCCAAGGCCCATTTCCGCCTTGGGCACTCTACCTCAGATGCCCCCCTTAGCCCAAATCGAGAAAATGATGAAATTCTTGATACTCCCAGTTCTCGACAGGGTGAAAGTTTTGACGGAGAGGCTTGATAGATTTGAGCAAGCCACTCTTGACAATTTATTTTCACTCAAGTCTTTTATTAAACTACACACTAAAATCAGGGAGGGGGTGCCCGAGACGACTAAAGACCCCCAGGTGGATCTAACACTTACAGACGTGAGGGGTAAAACAGTACTAGGGGAAGCCACAGGGCTCAAAGCGTGTGCTAACACTGTTGCACAAGGTGGACCTATTCGCACCAATGACCAGACCTGCCAAATTTGCAATCCGGACCAAGGGACCAAAGGACCCCGCCAAAGTCTGTCTGTCCAGAGCAAGGTTAATAATACTACTATAGGAAGAAATGGGGACCAAAACGGCAAACAACCCAAATCAACTCATATGCCCACCCCAGTTAACAAGAAAAATATTGATCTTCCCCATATTAACTTACCACCAGAATGCCAGCCGTATGTAGTCGTGCTCACTGGGGTCCCACAGCGCAAGTCTGTCAATCAAGAATCGTATGACGCACTTAAAAATAAAACAATGTTTTGGTTAAATGAGAATAGACCTCTCCCTAGCTCATTTGATGGTCAGGTTCTCCATGTGAGAAGGGTCAGCTGGGTCGGAAATAGGACTAAGGATATGACTGGAGACTGCATTCTGGTCAATTTCAGGGACGCTAGGGTTGCTAGGTATATCTGCAACCTACATTCTGGCCTAGGGAATTCGGAATTGGCACATATGAACTCAGCCATTTCCAATCTTTCCCCGTTTTCCACTCAAACACTAGCCACCAGTCCAGGGGTGGGAGTGATAACAGGTTCCACCCTCAAGATGATCATTACACCCACCAGTCCAACTTGCTAATTGCAGGCCTAGCAGCAAACAGGATGGGGTATGGCTGGTGACAGGGTACTCACTCCCCTGTTAAGAGGCCGCCAAAGGAAGTAGACTTGTCTGGGCGTAGAGAGGTGACCGAGGTGTTTGAGTGTGGTGTGCCAGATGGGAACATCTTGGTCTCTGGCCTGCCCGATCCAGTGAATATCTGCAGGCCTGCTGAGCTGGAGGACAGGTCACTGGAACCTGGTGTTGGGTTTAGTATGGTTGCTACACAGTCTCCATTTGAGCAAGTAAGCAAGAATACTGAGGTGAGGATCCTCAGCTGGAATATAGCGGGTATCTCCAGGAAACTAGATGTTCCAAATTGGAACATCTTTATCGAGCCTTTTGGGATATGTATCTTTCAAGAGACCTGGAGTGTGGAGCCCTGCCATAAGGTTGGTTATACTACGTATTTCGTACCAGCAATCCCCCCACATTTCGGGAGAGGTCGCCCCTCAGGAGGCCTCCTCATATGGGTTAGTATTTCTCTGGGCTGTCATATTAGGCACCTAGAAACTAAATCCCCAGATATATTAAGATTATCAGTTAGGGGGCCCGGAGAGGGCGTATTTTGGAGTTATTTACCATTTACGCTAGGGGTACCAAAGGTGGCTCTCAACCCCCAATTATTTCCATGCTTGAAGAGGAACTTGGCCAGTGTAGCGAGAGTATGTATGTCCTGGTCGCAGGGGACGTTAATTGTACTTTTGAGCCCCTTGCGGCTGAGGACATTTTGGGTATCTCCGATGACAATGCAAGAAGGGGTATTCCTGCCCTGACAATCCCGCCCATTAAGTAATGGTCCCAACGGTCCATCCAGCTTAACACCCTAACTTTGAATTTGGTTTAAGGGCAGCAAATGGTAGAACAACATCGGACCCTTCAGGAGCCCATACGTTCAATAGGGTAAATCATTCCTCAAGGATAGATTACATCTTACTCGATTTCCAGCTCTGGAGTTTCATGTGTGACATGGAAGTCCTGCCTAGCGTGGATAGCGACCATAATCCGCTATCTTTAATCTTAGACTCTCTGTGGCCGTTCAAAAATGGTTTACAGGAACCATCAGTACAAAGAACAACCTCAGAAGTTTGCCCATCCAATGGAGGGAGGCGCCTTAAATGGTGTAAGGTTGCCCTGGACGAGGGGAAGGTCCAAAATGTAGGGGCTTTGATGGAAGCAGCCCTGTCCAAGCTTGACACTGCCATCTTGGATCCCTTAGAGGTATTGAGGCTCTTTTGCGATACCACTAATGCCTTGGGAAACCTATTTATAATACCTAGAAGGGGTTCCCTTGAAAGGGAGCGTCAGAAACCAAAGTGCAATCCGGGTTGGTTCTCTAAGAAATGCCGGCAGGCGAAATCTGCTCTTGTGAAAGCTGTCAAATTGAAGGGTCCAGAGTTGATCCGGGTTGCTAGGAAGGATTATAAATTCACCATTGGGGAGGCAAGGAGGGATTGGGATGACCAGTTTTGGCGCGACCTAAAGGTAGCTAGTGCTGGGAGGGACTCCAGTGTTTTATGAGACTCAGTAAGTTCTAGGAATAGGCCCGACAGTACCCTTATAACGTGCAACATTACTGGACAAACGTGGTTTGATCACTTTTCCCTTCTTTATACCACCCACCTAGTTGATAGACAGGGGCCGACTAAATTACCATCAATGGGCCACTCTGGTGAGAGTGAGGCCCACCCCTTCACAGCTAAGGAAGTGGAAGATGTGATAAAATCTTTAGTGCCAAACAAAGCAGCAGGCCCAGACGGGCTACAGGGGGATCTGCTCCGCCTTAATCACAAAAATGGGGGGGGCTTATCTCATCCTTACTTAACGCTACCTTTCATGGTGCGGCAATTCCAGATTCTTGGAAGGGGGCTGAGATCGTCCTGATCTTTAAAAAGGGGTGTCGGGATGACCCAGCCAATTATCGCCCTATAAGCCTAATAGATTCTACCCAGAAGGTAGCTGGAAAGGTGGTTCTTGGGAGAGTGCTCCAGTGGGAGGATGAGAACAAAATCCTCTCGGATCTCCAAGCAGGCTTTAGGTTGGGCACAGGGACCATTGAGCAGGTTTTCAGATTAATGCTCATATACTGGAAGGTGGTCGTACTAGGCAAAGGCAGTCTTTATCTCGCTTTTATTGACCTAAAGACTGCCTTTGACCTGGTTCCCCGGGATCGCCTATGGGGGGGTACTCTCTGAGTTAGGAATGCCTGCATATATTTTGGCTTTACTGGTGAAATTGCATACTGGAAACTTTGCCCAGGTGAGGTGGGGTACTCAGGGCCAGAAGACCGCTAAAATTCCAGTGAATAGGGGTGTCCGCCAGGGATGTGTCCTTGCCCCCACTCTCTTTTCACTTTATGTGAACGGAGTGGTGGAGCACCTCTTGAAAAATCCATCTGACGCACCCTCCCTGGCGGGTAAGAGAATACCAACTCTCCTATTCGCTGATGACACCCTCCTCATCTCTAAGTCCCCTGTGGGATTACAGAGCCTTCTGGATAGTTTCCAGTTTTTTTGTACCAGTAGGGGCTTAAAATCAATACTGATAAGACAAAATATTTGGTATTGAATCCACCCAAAAAGCTTGGATGCCCACCAGTATTGAACCTTGTGCCCCTGGAAAGGGTCAAGGAATTTGACTATTTGGGCATCCGCATATCTGATACCATGCAGTGAAGCCCTCATCTCCAGAAAATATTGTTGAGCCACAAAAGGGTTGTGGGGGTACTTCTTAAAGAGCAGCACCCGTCCTCATTTAAACCAATTGCCCCAGTGCTAGACATCTACAAGGCAAGAGGAGTTAGTGCAGCACTTTATGGGGCAGAACTCTGGGGATCAAACAACATTGACCATCTGTCCAGATCCGAGAATACGTTTTTGAAGGATTTGATGTCCCTCCCTCAGAGTACCCCAACCTTGCCCCTGTTACTTGATATGGGTTGCCGTTCAATTAAAGACCAGGCCCAGCTCCGCCCGCTAGTACTATGGGCTTGCCTGTGGAGTGTTCCCGAACTTGCTAGTTATGTGGAAGGGCTGCTAGAAATATTGTTGATGCCTGGCTTGTCCAAAATAGGTTGACTCAAATACGTCAAATCTTTGCTTGGTGAATTGGGGCTTGGGGATTCTTGAGTATCCAGATCTGCTCCCCCCAAAGCTGTCCTCAAGACTACCTACTGGCAGTGGGTAGCTAGTAAAAGTAGCTCCAATCCCAAACAAAGCAGGACAACAATTGAGTTCCTCAGGATCAAGGACGTGGCCTTTTGTGAACCCTACCTTGACTTGATTTCAAAATCCTGTGCTAGGGCTTTGTATTTCAAGTTTAGGGTGGGCTTGCTTCCAGTTGGCAAATTGTCTGCTCGCTGGAACATTCCGGCACAAACCACTCCCTTTTGTGTATTTTGTACCTCTAGAGTGGAGTCTGTTGCCCATTTCCTATTCGAATGCCCGGCTTACAAATCCCCGAGATCTAGGTGGTTAAAACAACTATGCAGGGAGCTAGGTACCAGACAGCATATAGTCGCTCTGCGAATTTTGATGTATGACACCCGGCCCTTGTATGTTTGTGGCATGTCCAAATACTTAGGATGGGCTTGGTCGATCAGATTTAAATGGCTAGTGCCCACATGCATCAAAGACAATTGCATTCGCAAACGGTGCAAATCGCAATTTTCGGCCGTTTTCGAATGCAATTGACTAATTTGAAAAGCATCATGCATTTTGCAATTTTAGGAATCGCAACCATGTTGCGATTTCTAAAATTGCGATTGAATTTAAGAAATCGCGATATCAGATTTCTTAAATGCAATGCATGATTATTTTTAAATTGCGAATTCGCACTTTGGAAGGGGTAAATTAGCATGAAGTAGTTGCATATTTGAAAGTTTTAATTTACACACACACATGTCCTTGGTTCATCTGTGTGTATAAATTGCACTTAAAGTTAAATTTCAGGGGTGCAGGGAGGGGTTCTTTGGACCCCCCTGCACCCTTGAAATTGCATTCACATTTTGCGAATCGCAATTTGAAATTCGCAAAATGTGAATGCCTTCCCATTCATTCCTAGGGGCCTTTTGGCCCATAGGAATCAATGGGCAATTAAGGAAAAATACCGAATCGCAAAAAATATTGCGATTTTTTAATGCATAGCATTTTGCGATTTCTTAATTGCGATTCCTTAATTTTCGCAATTAAGGAATTGCAAAATGTTACAATGATGCATGTGGGCCTTAATGTTATTGTTTAATTGTGGTCACTTTACTTAGACCTTTTTATGTAATTTATTGAAATGAACATTATTTTAATTGACTAGGTGATGTATTTTATATGTTGTGGCTTTATAAATTGCTGTTCTATGTAATGCTTTTAAAGATATTCTTATCGAAATAAAGCAGATTGACTGACTGACCACAATATTCTTGCTGTCGATAGTTCTGAATCATGATATTTCCAACTCGATATTTGTGTAAGTCCACGTTTCCAAGTCGATATTCTGTCTCAGCACCATTTTAAAAGCCCAGTACTCAAAACGATATTGAAAGCCTAAGGCTTAAAACAGGAAAGATATGTCATAGATTCAAAAACAATTACAGAATCTGCCAGGGAAGTTATGCCATTAGTTACAGAGACTTTCCATCTACGAGTATTTAACAACAAATCTATCCCTCCAGCTACAAAGACAGTATGTGCGTATTCTTTACATAATAGAGCTATTCCTCGAGGTACAAAGGTCTTTCAGGCTTTTATCAGCAAGCATTTGGTGCACATTTTACATATAGATACAATTGTGAGAATCTAATTGTCAATCACAATAGTAAGAAATCCGAATGGTGCAAAATATAAACAAGCTTGTTATTCGAGATTCTCATAAGTAGTTTTCTACAGTGCAAACATTCCTTGCAAAAAGAAAAGTGGCACATCACAGTAAGCAACAGTGCAAGCTTAACTCCTGCAGAGCTGAGCAGCCTCAGTGCAAGCCTACCTCAACACAAAAAAATACAAGCAGCAGTGCAGTGTTTACTCACACACCGAACATCATGGTACTGCCAGTAAAATCATTGCATCCCTAAAAACATACAGATGAGGAAGCAGTGGTGCAAGTCTTCCTCACATACTTATTAGATACAGCACAGGAGACATAGGTGCAAACCTGTCTCATAGACAAAGGATGGGCAGAAAAAATTTGCAAGCTTCACACAAATCACCCAATCGGCAAAATTGCAAAAATAGCAAGCTTTTCATCAAACTTGGGGATCCGACGGGCAATTCTCCCGTCGCCTTTTCCTCATGCAGAAACCTCAAATGGTGAATTCATATCACAATGTATCCATTAGGAGGTGTAACTCCGACAGTCAGACAGTCCTTTTATCACATTACATGAATGAACTACCATCTGAATTGAGGAAACATTTTTTCAAGACAGCAAATAGAATGACAAATTGAAATATACCTTTCAGGAAAGAAATGAGGAAACAAAGGTAAACTATGTCTCATAAAATGACAAAATATAGCCAGAAATTAGATAGTTTAATTAGATGGTTTGATGCCAACCTATTTCATTTAACAACGTTTATTGGGATTCTGATGACAGTATAGCTGGTACAAACTCTCACACTAATAAATCAGAAATCAAAAAAATATATATATTGATCAAGTATATGTGATGAAGCAACACTTCGGATGTAGCCTCGTTTGTCAAAACAGCATTGAAACCTTGTCAAACTCTCATTTACTTGGGTAGTTAGGGGTATTGGGTAGAAAGGGTGTTTTAGAGATGTGAAGGGGTACTGGATGGTAAGGGTGTATTTAGGGTTTAGGGTGGGTAATGGTATTGTGTGGTAAGAGTATTTTTAGGGTTTAGGGTGGATAGGGATATTGGGTGGTAAGGATGTTTTGAAAGGTTATGGGGTGGGTAAGGGTATTGGGTAGAAAGGGTATATTTAGGGTTAATGGTAGGTGGGGTTAGTGGGGGTTGGGAGGGTTTAGGATGGAGATATGGGTTAGGGTATTGGGTGATAAGAGTATTAAAATGGGTATTGAGTGGGAAGGGTGTTTTAAGGATTTAGGAGTGGTTCAGTTTAGGGATATATATATATATATATATATATATATATATATATATATATATATATATATATATATATATATATATATATATATATATATATATATATATTACCTACTGGCTATCGCCAGTAGGTATATATAGTTAGGATTAATTCCCTATGGGATTTTTGAAAATTCTATGTCTAATAACTTTGGCGTTTGAGGACGGAATCGGCTGAAATTTTCAGGAAAATGGCACATTTTGTTTCTGAGCAGCCCCTGAAAATGTAGTGGAGTTTCGTCAAGGGGGGGCTGAGAAAAAAGGGGGGTCCCAAAACGCGTTTTTCCCATTCATTTTTCCATAGGGCGGTTGGACTCACTTTTAGCTCGAACGGCTGAATGGATTTGCACGAAACTTGGCAAAATTGTAGGGACTGTTAGCCCGATGTGCCTTTGCTAGGTCTCAATATATGTGCTCCAGTAGTTTTTGAGAAATTAACGTTCAAAACAAGATATATATCTGTAACAGCGCTCCGGGCAGCGATCCGGTCCGCTTACTTTTCGCGAAACGGAACTTTGCGCGCAGAAAGCTGATTGGCTCTCCGGTGTCTGTCAACATTCTAAACAGTCCGGAGCGGCCGCCATCTTATCTCTCGGTAGGATCGGGAGAGAAGAGGTGAAAAACGAAGGGGGAATTTATTGAAAGGGTGCAAGGTATACCCCTCTTGACCCCCTAGGATTGTTGTTGGGGTTATTAAAGGGTCCCGTGGGGAAAATAAAAAAAAATATATTTTTCACGGTAGAAGCGTTTCCCGGGCCGCGAACTGGGCCGCAAACTGGTAGCGAAACGGGAATTCGCCATTTTGTGCTTCGTTTTAATTGTTTAGAGACAAAAATTATCGCCGCACATCGGCCACAATGCATGAATATCGTTGAAAAGTCAGCGATATTCATGCATTATCCAGCAAATGCTCTTAGCCATGTTATCCACCTTCCATTGGATAACAGAAAGCTGATTGGCTCTCCGGTGTCTGTCAACATTCTAAATAGTCCGGAGCGGCCGCCATCTTATCTCTCGTTAGGATCGAGAGAGAACAAGAGGTGAAAAACGAAGGGGGAATTTATTGAAAGGGGGCAAGGTATACCCCTCTTGACCCCCTAGGAATGTTGTTGGGGTTATTAAAGGGTCCCGTGGGGAAAATAAAAAAAAAATGATTTTTCACGGTAGAAGCGCTTCACGGGCCGCGAACTGGGCCGCAAACTGGTAGCGAAACGGGAATTCGCCATTTTTTGCTTCGTTTTAATTGTTTAGAGACAAAAATTATCGCCGCACATCGGCCACAATGCATGAATATCTTTGAAAAGTCAGCGATATTCATGCATTATCCAGCAAATGCTCTTAGCCATGTTATCCACCTTCCATTGGATAACATGGCTAAAAACTGCTCTGTGCGTGAGCTTTTTTTTTTTTTTTTTGCTGCGTGACGTTTGTTAACGTTCGATTCGATGGAAATCAGGAAGTGTTGAACACCATTTTGTCACTGCGAGTAAATATTTTGTTATAAACGAATCCTTATTGATAAACATTGTCTGCGCCATCTTGCGTTTTTGTCCAATGCCACAATTTTGTCGTGCACGGCAGCCATTTTAGATGCCTTGACCAGGGCCACTCTCTGCACGCCGCCGATTCTCAGCATGGCTCCCCACCCTCGCACTCATCTCCCCCACGCAATGGTCACCCCCGCTCTCTCTCTCATGCATGGGCCATATACTTCCCCCATCTGCGCTGCTCTTCTCTGAGAATCACACCCTGTGCCCGCTCGACACCTCCCTTTCACCCTATTCACTACCGCACCCTCTGACACTCCTCTTCCTCTGTGTCCGATTGTCCAGGCCGGACCTAGGCTATCACCTAGCCCTGCGGATGTAGTTTATGGCCCCAGCTGTAGAGTATCCAGGCATGCCAACCCTCCCGATTCAGGTGTGAGACTACTGATTTCAGTGCTAGTCTTTCGCTTCCCGATTCCTGCAAGGAAAAACCCGGGGGCATATTTCCAACAACTAGCGGTAATTTTTGTCTCTAACTTGTTTAGAGACAATAATTATCGCCGCACTTCGGCGAATTTTATCGCACATAAACCTTGCTATTAGCAAGGTTTATCGCAAATGCGATAAAAAACGGCTGCAATGCATGAATATCGCTGAAAAGTCAGCGATATTCATGCATTAGTCAGCAAATGCTCTTAGCCATGTTATCCACTTCCCATTGAACAAGCGCATGGTCTTTTAAAGATTTGTGAAGTACTCGGGGCGGCGGTGTGTGTGTGCCCTCTTTCAGGAGCGGGCGGGGGGGCACTGCCAGCAATTTGCAGGCCAGGCAGTGTTCAACACGTGCATCACCCTTTCTCTGCCTGCTATTGCGCTCCATGCTTCGGAAAGGTAAGAAAAAGAACGTGCATTTGAGTTTGAAATGTCCGATCTTGTAGCAGTACACTTGCAAAGCCCACACATGACAATAACCCGATTCAAGGCCCCATTCACGCGATTTTTAAAAAATATATAGTACTTCAAGATAGTTACATTTTAAAACTTTATTAATATTTAAATATAACGAACGCAACAAAAACTGTAAATATATTTAACCATTTTTTGAAATTAACCAGAACTATAACGATAACAACAACAACAACAATAATATAACTTTTATGCCTAAATTACGCAAACATTTAGCTAATCTGCTAAAGGGGGGAATCGCCATTTCTTTACAATAATCAATAATGAAAAATCCACATCAATAGGGTTGCCCGTTTTCTCGATGCAGCACTATAGTGCAATATACACAGCACCTGGGGTGTCAAGAGTGAACAGGTCTTTCTTTGTTCCTTAAGATGTTATCTCCGAGAATGCTGATGCATTGGTGTCTGTACACTTCTTTGTCAATTCTGTCAAGATGATAACTGCTTTATAAACTGACGATATCTTTGTTTAGTCATTAGTGTTAAGTGTGTCTGAAACTACAGTGCCCTTCTGTTTTTTTTTCTTCAGGCTCTACAGAGTTTTGTGTGTTGTTCTTTTGAGCGACAATTATTCCAGAGGTTTCAGGTTCACTTGTTTTGTTCTGCAGTGAGTTAACAGCTTTAGAGAGTTCATGTTTATTTGCTATGTCCTGCTGTTCGTCAACTGCTTCAGAGACGTCAGCCTCATTTTTTATGTTTCAGTAGATCCTGGACCTGCCCGGCCGCGCCCAAAATGGCGCCGGTGTAAATGGGACTCGTAACTGCTTGTTCTGTACTGGTTGCCCAACCTTGATATCACGAGATACATATGCAGTTTTGAAGCACATGGCGGAGGCTTGTCTGCTGTAGTGGGGCGCCCCTTTATCGTTTCAGTCGCCATTCCGCCCGCTTTTGCTACACTGTGCCTTTTCCGCCATTCAGCTGTTTAGCGCCCGCTCTTACGGCTACAGCGTCTCGCTCACCATGTAGTTGAGTTGCTCCCACTCTTGCGGTGCAGCGGTAGGCGGCTGCCACAGGACTCTTAAAATGGCGGCCGGCTCTTCGGATTTGGGCCTGTTCCAGTAAAATGGCCCTGGGACACCTTGGAACTCGGACGCTTGTCTGCCAGGGCTTGGGTTCCATTCTCGAAAGCGTCCCCTCAGCCATGAAGATTGTACAAAAGTCTTGGGGGCCCTCGACTCCCGCAGGCTTCCGGTGGGGAGCGGCTGCCATGATTGCTTGCGGAATGGCCACGACGGAGCTACGAGATGGTGGTGCTCTCATGGTGACGCCAGCTTCAGTCTGAAACATCCAGAAACAAGGTGGGGCTTTCATCGTTTGGGGAAAAAAAATGTTTTAATCCAATGAAAAGTGTTATTTTTAGGTCACATGACCTAGTCTTACATAATTAGGAAAAGAAAAGTAAAATGAACCAATGAAAAGTTTTATTAACAAGTCACATGACCTGTTATGCTTACGTTACGCGCTGCCCGGCGCGCTCTGGATCGTTTCCGGGAAGCTGCGCCTTGCGCACCGGAGCACTTCCGGGTGCGCTAACGCGTCGCGTCATATGACGCATTACGCGACAATGCAGGTGCAGAATATAGTCAAAATGTCTCCACCAACCAGCGGTCGGAATTCCACCGCTTTCAGCAGTCCAAAAAGTTCGGTCAAATCTTAAGAGCAGGAGCAACTCATCTACATGGTGAGCGAGACGTTGTAGTCGCAAGAGCGAGCGGTAAACAGCTGAATGGCGGAAGAGGCACAGAGTACCAAAAGCGGGCGGAATGGCAACTAAAACGGTAAAGGGGCGCCCTACGACAGCGTGTCTTCAGGTGAAAAGGATTGTGGGACAAGGTCCAGAATGAAAGATTCTTCAAAAGGGAAAAAATTCCGCCGGACCCCGGGAGCCGGCCGCCTATGCCGGGGGCGATCTCAGGCCTCACCAGGGCAACACGACTTGGGGAGGGGGCAGGAGCCAAGCGCCCCCTCTCAGTCCGCGCCATCTCACCGCCCCTCGGGGGCCTCCGTCAAGCGGTTTAGGGAGGCACCGTATCACATTGTTTTCCAATGCAGTCAGGTCCACAAATGGACCCCACTTACTTTGAATAGTGAAGCTGCAGCAGGTGCAAATAAGGTTTAAACAGTGTTACAAGAGCTGCTTAGAACTCTGAAGTATGGCACTCAACAACCAGGACTTATGCCATTTATGTAAGGCAGTGACATGGAAGCAACTCAGGGACAAAAAGCATGAACGAACATTCACATATGAAAATCTTATTTGGAGAAGGGGTAGAATCCAAACGCCCCCTGCCAGTTCGCGCCACTACACCGTATGTGGAAAATCTGAAGCCATCATTCTACAAACTCTCAACGCTTGTTATCAGTGCATGACTTTCATGCTCGATCGATTGAGCTAGCCGGATCGGGCAATAAAAAGTATAAAATAGTTATGTAAATAGTTATTTAATAAAATGTTTTACTCTGTTTCTTTGGTGGTGTGTTGTATATATTTATAATATTTGCATAGGGTTTGCCGTTATTTTGGGCGGTGTGGGTGGCGGAGTCGAGCTGTTTTGCAGCCCTCATGGTGTGGAGCTCAATTCATTTCACTATTTTCGTATTTCTCATGAAGGGTTATTCCTAATGTTTGTATTTTACCGAGGTTAAAAAGAGATCGAATTAGTGGTCTACTGATTTTGCTCGATTACTTTTATTTTTTTACACAATTTTTCACTATCTGCAAAGACTAAACAGAGTATTGCGACTTTGTGCTTGTTTGTAAATAGAGAATGATCCAAAGAGAACCAATTGTAAAACAGTAAATGCTTGGATAATAATTAATCAAATGGAGAGACAAGCAGGTACGACGGATTACAACAGGGGTAAAGGTCTGAGTTAACTACCGTTCACTATCTGCAAAGAGAGAGTACTACTAAGAGAAAAGAGGGGAGTGGGGGGGGGCAGCGTTCAAAGCACATCAGCGTGCATAAACACGAAAACGTTTTTACCTATCACGTACTTGACATTTGACAGCTTTTGATATTTGCTATTAAAAAACCATTGAAATTCACAGAAAAAACCATAGGTTATACTCCATATATAGTTAGGAATTTGCATTTACAAAACCTTGAAAATTCAATGAAAAAACTATTGGTTTTAGGCCATATATAGTTAGGGATTTGCATTTAGAAAACCTTATTTTACTCGCATAAAACCATTGAAATTCCATATATAGTTATAAGCGCTAACTATATATCGCGCACCCGCAATCCACTGCTGATGATGTCACATATTACATCATTCATGACCTGGTTAGTGACATCACTGATGACATCACTATTTTGTAGTTTGAGAATATACTTTGGATGTTCGGCACCATTTGACGCCCTTCAGGAGCTGCAAAAGATGATTCCGCACTTGAGGTGCTAGGCTGAGGGGTCTGTGGGTTTTCAGCCATAGCTCTCACCTGTGCTTGGGCCAAATTATTTGGGTGCCACCTTTCCATGTGGCGAATCATGGTGTGGTTGCCAAAACTATCTTTTTGAGCAGGATTGCCACGTGAAAGGATGTTCTTACAAATTAGACATTTTACTTTAGGGGCATTGACTTTCTTCAGTCCTGCAGGAAACGTAAAGAATTGCCAAATGTAGTGCTCCTTTACATGAGATGAGTGGGGTTGCTCTTGTAGGAACTGTCTCTCCTGCTCCTCCTGCTCCTCTTCCTCCTCTTCGTCCTGCTCACCACTAAAAAGCAGAGTTGGTGGTGGTCGTTTTGATGGTGGTGGTGGTGGTGGTGTTGGAGCACCAGCAGCAGCAAGTAGAGTAGCCATTATTGGTCTCTCACAAAGAAATAGCTCTTGCTCTCTCAAAGAAGAAAGTAAGAATGAGGGAAAAAGGTGGGGGCTTTCCGTATTTGGAAAAAAAAATATTGGGAACCAATGAAAAGTGTTATTTTCAAGTCACATGATCCGATGCGCTTACGTTACGCGCTCCGGCGCTCTTACGTTACGCGCTCTGGGCCGCGTCGCGAAGCGCTTCCGGGTGCGTTTACGCAGCGCGTCATAAAACACATCGCGCGGCTACGCGATACGTCATGCTTACGTGATGTTGTTTTCGATCACAAAATTGGCGCTAACGGGACGCTTCCCGGTTCGCGCACTGGGGCGCTTCAAAATACTATGCTTTCCGGGGCGCTCACCGGGGCGCGCACCGGGAGCGCTCCAGGAAAAAAAAAAAAAAAAAAAAAAAACATAAAAAAACTTGAAAAATTGTAAAGACTGGTAGCCCGATGTGCGTTTGCTATGTCTCAAGATATATGCTCCAGTTGTTTTCAAGAAAATTAACTTTTAAAAAATATATATTGGGCTACATTGGGCTATATATATGTTAGAGCCCAAATGTAGCCCAAATGTAGCCCAATGTAGCCCAATGTAGCCCAAGGTAGCCCAATGTAGCCCAAAGATGGCCACCAGAGACAATAAAATACAAATGTAGCCCAAATATCAGCCAGATGTAGCACAACTATAGCCCAATGATAGTATGTACCAGAGTGTTCTAAAGAACAACTAGAGCGCTAACAGTCTTACTTAAAGAACTGTTTTTTTGCTTCTTTTTTAGTTTTTAAATTTTTTTTTACTTTTTCCGAAAGTTTTTAAATTTTTTTGGTATTTTTTTCACAACAAAAACAAAACTAGGGAATGCAAAACTGCTCAACAGGAGCAAAAAAAAAAAAGGGGAAAAATTAGGGCTGAGGGGCGCAGCGGTGTTCTTCCCTCTTTCGAACAATCAGGTCAACGCTCTGCTCTCCATAACATAGCAGTTGGTCACACTGCTTACAACGAAATGTAATATCAGCAAAAACAGGCTGAATATATTGGGTCATCACTGCTGGTCTTCCTCTCACCGATGATGTTGATGTTCCGGTGGAAGTGGAGGGGCAATCGGGTGGTGGATTGCGAGCCAGGGCCCTGGTGCTCTCCTGTGCAAAATTAATCGGGTGCTTCCTCTCAACATGCCTGAGTAATGTTGCATTGCCAAAACTATATTTCCGGCTGGGATTTCCACGTGAGAGAACAGTGTCAAACATTTTACATGTGACTTTTGCTGCATTGCATTTTTTCTCCCCCTCCAGAAAAGAGAAAAACTTCCAAATGAAGTGGTCCTTCACTTTTCTCTGTGGGGGGACCTCAGGCAGGAAATCCATCTGAAGAGTCTGAGGACTGGTCCTGGGAAGGGTTCTGGGAACCAGACATGGTTAAATTTGTTTTTTTGGAAGGAACAGACAAGAGGTGTTGTCTCAGCAAAAGCAAACAGGTTGTGAGGGAAATGGGTGGGGTGTTTCCCTACTTGTGAAAAAAACTGTTATTAACCAATGAAAAGTGTTATTTTCAGGTCACATGACCCGACGCGCTTATGCTACGCGCCCAGGGGCACGTCGCGTAAGCGATCGTATTCGCTCGAGGGCTTCCGGGTGCGCTTACGCCGTGCATATCACGCGGACGCGGCTACGCGATACGTCACGATCATGAGATTGGCGCTTACGGGACGCTCTCCGGTGTGCGCTCCGGGGCGCTTCATAGAACTATGCTTTCCGGGGGCGCTAACCGGGGCGCGCACCGGGGGCGCTCCAAGGCAAAAAAAATATACAAAAAAAGATTTGGGCAAAATTGTAGGGACTGGTAGCTTGATCTGCCTTTGCTATGTCTCAAGATATATGCACAAGTGGTTTTTACAAATGTAGCCCAATGTAGCCCAATGTAGCCCAAAGATGGCCTCCGGAGACAAAAAAAAACAAATGTAGCCCAAATATCAGCCAGATGTAGCCCAAATATAGCCCAATGACAGAATGTCCCAGAGTGTTCTAAAGAACAACTAGAGCGCTAACAGTCTTACATATAAACTGAGACCTATGGTTAGGAATTAGCATTTAAAAAACCTTTGAAATTCACTGAAAAAACCATAGGTTTCCCACCAGTTATAGTTAGGAATTAGCATTTAAAAAACCTAATAAATTCACAGAAAAAACCATAGGTTTCACACCAGTTATATTTAGCTGGAAATTTTACTGACATAAAACCATTGAAATTCCCACGTTATAGTTAGTTGGACTCACTATAACTTGCACGTGTAATGCACTGCTGATGACATCACATATTACATCACTCATGACATGGTCAGTGACATCACTCATGACATCACTGATGACACCATCCAGTGAATGTGTGTCTTTCTGAAAAATATACATGTTTTATATATGTATATGTAAAGGTCAATGGAAGAATACATGTTTAAATAAGTGTCTAAATGGATGTTTTAAAAAAAAAAATGATTGGTTAACTAGCTTATTAAGTGTATCTTAGTGAATATATATATTAGCGAGTAATGTTTAACCCCTTCCATGCTGATGACGAACCCCAGCCGTCATGCACTACGGTGCTCGTGTGCTGATGACGGCTGGGGTTCGTCACGGCCCGCCCCTGTTTGTGCTGTTTACAGCACACCAGGGGAATCGCGGCCGCATCGAAGGGGTTCAATATTTAAATATATGTATCAGTGTTTCACTTTGTGTGTAAGTGGCTGCATGGGTTGGTGAGTAGCTACATGTGTGTTTATATGTGTTATTAAATGGTTTTTTTAGTATCTTTATAATTGTCTGTTTGATTTGGTGGGGGTGTTACTTAGCACATAGATGCATCAATGACTGAATCACTGTTTGTATGTGTTTTGAAGACAGCATATGTGTCGGACTGTATGGGTGAATGAGTGTGTATATGTATGTGTTAGTAAGTGAATGACTGTCTCACTAGTGTCTTTATCAGTAACTACATATGTTTTAATCTAGTATATGTGAGTATTGATGTATATAAGTGAGTATATGTGAGAGTGAGAGATTGAAAGAGTTCTTGTTTTTATAAGTATGTGTTTCTATAAGTGATTGTTTAAGAGAGCATGTATGTGTAAGTTTCCTTAGAAGTAAGGTGGTAGTGTGTGTATAGCTGTATATGCAAAAAAATGGATGTTCAATAGTTTATTTGCATGTGTGAGTATGTGTGTGAGCAGGTTTTGGAAGACTGTCGGTGTGTTAACGGATGTTAAGGTGTCTCACTACATATGATAAGTGAGTATATGTATGAATGACTATATAGAACTGTTGGTGAATGGGTGGATGTGTATATAGATGGTGGAATTACTGAATTGGTTGTTGTAACTGGTATAGGTATCTCCACTTTTTTGTAAATATTAGTTTCTATTTCTGAATATGTGTTTCAAGGGTTACTTTACAGTGAAAGGAGGTCAGTCACTCTGTCACAAGGATGGTGTCATCAGTGATGTCATGAGTGATGTCACTGACCATGTCATGAGTGATGTAATATGTGATGTCATCAGCAGTGCATTACACGCGCAAGTTATAGTGAGTCCAACTAACTATAACCTGGGAATATATATATATATATATATATATTCATTGAAAAAAACATAGGTTTCACACACGTTATAGCTAGGAATTAGCATTTAAAAAACCTTGCAAATTCACTGAAAAAACTGTATGTTTCACACACGTTATAGTTAGGAATTAGCATTTATAAAACCTTGCAAATTCATTGAGGAAACCATAGGTTTCACACATGTTATAGTTAACTGGACATTTCACTCATACAAAACCTTTGAAATTCCCTTGTTATAGTCTGTTCAGCTAACTATAACTCTGCTGATGAAGTCACATATTACATCACTCATGACATGGTCAGTGACATCACTCATGACATCACTGATAACATCTCAAATGACATCACTGATGACATCATCCAGTAAATGTGTGTCTTTCTGAAAAATAAATATTTTTTATATATGTCTATCTAAAGGTCGATGGAAGAGTAAATAGGTAAATAAGTGTCTAAATGGATGTTTTTTTTATAAAATTGATTGTATAACTGTCTTATTAAGTGTATCTTAGTGAATAAATGTATTAGCGAGTAATGTTTAAATATGTAAATATCTGTATCAATGTCTCACTTTGTGTATAAGTGGCTGCATGGGTTGGTGAGTAGCTACATGAGGGTGTATATGGGTTATTAGTTGGTTTTTTGAGTATAAATATGTCTGTATGGTTCGGTGGGGGATATTACTTAGCTTATAGATGCATGAATGAGTGACTAACTGTTTGCATGTTTTTTGAAGACAGCATGTGTGCAGGACTGTATGGGTGGATGAGTGTGTGTATGGGTCTGTTAGTGAGTGAATGACTGTCTCAGTAGTGTCTTTATGAGTAAGTACATATGTTTTAAACTAGCATATGTGAGTATTGATGTATATAAGTGAGTATATGTGAGACTGAGAGATTGGAAGAGTTTCTGTATAAATAAGTATGTGTTTCTATAAGTGATTGTTCAAGAGAGTTAGTATGTGTACGTTTCTGTAGAAGTAAGTGTAGTGGTGTGTGTATAGCTGTACACGCAAAGGGATATTTGCATGTGTGAGTATGTGTTTGAGCAACTCTATGGATGAGTGTCGGTGTGTAACAGGATGTATAGGTGTATGAGTACATATGATGAGTGAGTACATGTATGAGTTGCTATATAGAACTGTTGTGTATGGAGATGGTGGAATTACTGAATAGGTTGTTGTAACTGATATTGGTATCTCCATTTTTTTGTAAATTTTAGTTTCTATCTTTGAATGTGTGTATTAAGGGTTATATTACGCTGGGAGGAGGTCTGCCACTCTTTCACAAAGATGATGTCATCAGTGATGTCATTTGAGATGTCATGAGTGATGTCATGAGTGATGTCACTGATCAGTAAGTATGGGCACATTTTGCGAATCAGCGGTTTGCGAATTCGCAGGAAATCACACAAAAAATCTGCAATTTCGAGAATTTTCCTGCGAAATCGCAGAATTTTTTGGCGATTTTGCACCATACTTAACTGGAATACTTTCTACTGGCTAATCAGTAAGTGCTACCTTGTTGGGTAAATGTATAGTGCTTTTCCTGCACTACAGCTGCATAGGGCCATAAGAGTTGCCCTGTGACCATGTGTGTGTAACTTTGCCATCGCACCGAAAGGCGCCGGGGTCCCTCGAGTGAGCTGTCCATCATATAGTGTACAGTTCGGGAAGATGGTGCACAACGCTAGTGTGTGGGGGGGGGCAAACGGGGAGGGGGGGCTTCTTTGTGAGTTCACATGCCTCTTGTGTGTATAAAAGGTCAGGCACTGATCAGAGCAGCAGATGGGGAGAAAGAAGCTACTGGTCACAGGAACTGCACGGGGATTGCACTTGTGAAAGTCAAGGATGCAAAGGCATCCATCAAGCATCATAGCTAATTTTCGACGGTAGATATGGGGAGAAAGCACACCTGCCCAGCCTCGACAAATGGCACGATTTTTTGGGGCTGATTAAATTTGCCATCGCGCCGAAGGGCGCCGGGGTCCCTCGAGTGAGCTGTCCATCATAGTGGGTAAAGGGCGGAAAGACGGTGCACACCGCTAGTGAGTGGGGGGGCAAACGGGGGGTCTTCTTTGCAAGTTCACATGCCTCTTGTGTGTATAAAAGGTCAGGCACCAATCAGAGCAGCAGATGGGGATAAAGAAGCTACTGGTTACAGGAACTGCACGGGATTGCACTCGTGAAAGTCAAGGATGCAAAGGTCTCCATCAAGCATGATAGTTAATTTTCGACTGTAGATATGGGGAGAAAGCACACCTGCCCAGCCTCGACAAAGCGCATGATTTTTTGGGGCTGATTAACTTTGCCATCGCGTCGAAGGGCGCCGGGGTCCCTTGAGTGAGCTGTCCATCAAAGTGTGTAAAGGGCGGGAAGACGATGCACACCGCTCGTGTGTTTGGGGGGGGAATGGGGGGGCTTCTTTGCGAGTTCACATGCCTTTTCTTCTGTGTATAAAAGGTCAGGCACAGATCAGAGCTGCAGATGGGGAGAAAGAAGCTCCTGGTCACAGGAACTGCACGGGGATTGCACTTTTGAAAGTCAAGGATGCAAAGGCCTCCATCAAGCATCATAGCTAATTTTCGACGGTAGATATGGGGAGAAAGCACACCTGCCCAGCCTCGACAAAGCGCACAATTTTTGGGGGCTGATTAACTTTGCAATTGCGCCGAAGGGCGCCGTGGCCCCTCGAGTTAGTTCTCCATCATAGTGTGTAAAGGCCGGGATGACGGTGCACACCGCTCATCTGTGGGGGGGAAAATGGGGGGGCTTCTTTGCGAGTTCACATGCCTCTTCTTTTGTGTATAAAAGGTCAGGCACAGATCAGAGCAGCAGATGAGGAGAAAGAAGCTACTAGTTACAGGAACTTCACGGGGATTGCACTTGTGAAAGTCAAGGAAACAAAGTCCTCCATCAAGCATCATAACTAATTTTCGACTGTAGATATGGGGAGAAAGCACACCTGCTCAGCCTCGACAAAGCACACAATTTTTTGGGGCTGATTAAGGAGTTACTGCATTTGACCTTCAAGTCGGGCACCTGCTTTATCTATATGTGTAAGTGCTTCCTGTTCATGGAGCCTCCTTGTCTACTTGTAACTATTCTCTGACTCTGCTTCGAGGGTCAGAGCAGGGTCAGAGAATAGTTGCAAGCAGGCAATGAGGCGCTGCTCAGGAAGCCCTTACAGGGTTACAGCAGGTGCCCAAGTTGAAGTTAATTTCTTTGTAACCATTTTGTAAATGGTTACAAAGAAATTAGCTTCAACTTGGGCACCTGCTGTAACCTTGTAAGTGCTTCCTGTGCAAACTTCGTTCCGCTCGCAAATTCGAGGATTCTGCCGCGATTTTGCGGGGTTCGTGGATCGTGAAATCGCGGAAAATGAACGAATTAACGAATTTTCCGCCCATACTTACCTAAAACCTAAACCCTAAAATTATCATGGGTACCTCAAAACCCATACAAACACTGAACCCTAAAATTATGCTGGGCATCCCAAAACCCAAACCCACCCTGAACCCCAAAAATACTCTGGGCATCCAAAAACCCAAACCCATAAAATCCCAAACTTATCCTGAACCTTAATATTACCCTGGGCACTCCAAAAAAACTCACCCTTAATCCCAATATTAACCCTGCACCAGTGCTTAATTTGTAAAATATGAAATGCAGGTGCTCACAGTTTTGAAAGAGTCACAACTACTTCCCCAGCTCCGCCTACTTCCTCTAGTTGGCTCCATCGACATCCACAAGTCTCAACATATCAGAGCCACCGCCTCACTTCTTGAGTTCCCCAAGAAGCTGAAGGCCTGACTCTTCACAAAAGCACCTCAGGCACCTCACACCTACAAACCTGCCCAGCCCCCTGGATACCTTGCTGGGTGATTAGTACATTATACTTATCAATATAACATAATATAACTTATAGGAAGACTATGACCACAACTTACAAGTGAACTCAAATTAGAGACTGTGTGTAAATCTCAAAAAAGAAAGCTTTAGAAAAGGTAATTTGAGGACTTCAGGCAGCTTTGCAAATGAAAGAATATTTGCTTGTACTGTGCTTGTTAAAAGAAAGGAAAGGATGAAGGAAGGAATACATTAAAGAAGGCAGCAACAAACGCAGGCAGGAAGAGGAGCACTGGGGTAAGGAAATAAATAAGTCATGGACAAAAGAAGGAGGGAATAACAACATAATGTGAAAGGAAGAAATGAAGGGATAGAGGGAGAAATACCATTGTATGTTTGTAAAGCACATATTGACTAGAGAGGGCCTTGTCACCAAATAAAACATTTTGTTATCCAGCTCAATTGCACTAATTGTATCTAAAGATGAAAGACTGAGTAGCTACACCAAGATTTCAATTTATGACCCTGAGATAGAACACAGATTCCTGGAGTGGATATAAACATATGTGCAAGAAGTAAATAATTAAAAGGGAGAGTGAGGAAGGAGGAGAGGTCTGAAGGCAAAGATAGATACAGTAGACAAAGAATTTGAAGAGAATGTGGAAAGCAGAGATTGGGATTGCAAGATTGGAGTGGAACGTGATGAGAAGGAAAAGTGAAAATAGCCGAAAGGCAAGGGAAGAAGAGCGGACAGCGGGCAGCGTGTGAGAGTAGAGTGGATGGGAAAGATGGAAGGGTGAACAATGAAAAGCATTTAATGAGGGGAGAGGAGGTAGCCTTACGGCTATGTCGGTCAACGTTGAAGCTGGGGGACCAGGGTTTGAGTCTCGGCAAAGACGCTCAACATCCTGTGATTCTGGGCAAATCCCTTAATCTCCCTTTGCTTAGCAAAAATGAATGTGTCCTTGTGTAATGAAACTGGTGCTATGTAAAGCGCTCTGATACCCAATATCTTCTGATCTAGTTTGCGCTATATAAAACTCTGAAGAAAAAAAATGAGGGGAGGTGGCGATGAAGAAAAAACAGATATGAAGGGCAGAAAGTGAAGGAAGATTGGAGAGAAGTGAAGGTGTGAGGTGTGAAGGGGAGGAAGAAAAGCAGATACTGAGGGAGAGCAAGACAAGTGTACACCTCAGCTTTATTAAATATACTGTAATTAGGTATGTAAAGTTGAGGGGTGACAGGAGTGTATCATTCCTGGCCTGTATCATCAATGCACAGCAGTGTTGTCCAAGACACACAATAGTGATTTCTTTTTTTAACTGTGTTAAGTTTTATGCCATCAAAAGATGTTTTGTGCCATCACAATAGGTATTCCGCATAAAACATGATAAAGTGTCAGTTATACTATTGGGATTACGGTTTGATACTTCAAACAAATAGTTCTATTACATGATCAGGCTATACGTCGTGAAATCCCACTGCCACCTATTTTCAAATGAAGTCAGACATTCAACTCCATTCAGAGAGGCTTCCACACACACTTTTTAACTAATAAAGCACACAATTCAATTAACTCTGCTGCCTGTGCTATATTAGGATTGTCATTTATGATCAGCAAGAGACAACAGGACATCTTTGACAAAAAACAGAAACCCACTGAGTTGTCCACATAAGTACAGTTCTGTCATCTGCATGGTACATGTCTTACATTATCCCTCTGCACTACAGTCAAAACTACAACTAGACAAAACTCTGATCTCTCTCCAATAGGAGAGACTTTAGAACTCCCTCCCCGAGCCTTTGAGATGCTGCACTTCCTTATCTATCTTCTGCAAGGAACTGAACGCCTGGCTATTTTTACTCTCTTTTCTAAGCTGTTCTACCTGTCCTCTAAGCACTGGGAAAACCTCTGGCGCTACCTGTATGATGAAAAGGCACTCAATAAAAATCTTAGGAGGTATTTACCACATGCAGTAAATAACTCACCCCAGGGGAATGGTATTGACCACATGTGGTAAATACCTCACCCTTTTTGACTTAACTTGTAGAAAGGGGCAAAATATGGATTACAGTCCACACACGTTGAATTGTTATTGTGTAGAAAATATAGCCCATGCATTCTACTCTTTATATATGATTTAGTGGAATTTCTAAATTAGGCCAATAGCTTTTATACTCTGTCCATTACCATGCACATTGTCATTGCTTAAATGAGATAAGAGACCTTGCATTATATTACTCACTCAGGCATTAAATACATTTGACAAAGAAATGCAGATAAATAATTTCAATTCTAGTAAATGGCAGGAGGGGTAACAGAGCTACAGTGCTTAGCATTACTCAGTTTTACGAAGAATAGACCTAATTAAAGTAAAGATTCAGATAATGCCATTCAAGGGAATTGATTCATTTTAAAATAGTCACTCTTTTGAAATTGGGCTTAAATATGAATGTGAGAATAACATTAACACTTGCCTTCTTCAGATTCCATGTTTTTTATAAGCACATCTATTCCTTCAGAGAAGAGAGCAATATTGGACACATTTCAAATAGATTATCTAGGTAGAAATAGTTGCTATTGATCAGGATGTTAAAGGGAACAATTTGGAGCGGTACATGAAAAACTGTCCTTCTGCCAGAAGTATACGAAACATTCTCTAGAACCTCAGATTTCTCATTACTATTTGGCTTTGCTTATGAATACATATCCTCTTTGTTCCACTGCCACTGTAATAAAACTGACCCTACCTCCATTTTCTCAACTCTAAGGTTCCCACTCGGACAACTCATTTCACAACAAACAAACAAAAATGTTATTTTAAAGAGTAGAGTGGATCCCTTCTGTTGAAAAGGTTGTTGTAGTTAGGAATTCATGGAATGCAGCTAAATATCCTAATAACTTTACTGTATAGAAAATCTGTGGTTGAGTGGACGAGTTAGTGGCTGAATGACAGAGAGCATCAGTGAGTGCCTAGAATATTGATAACATGAAGTGATTAGAAAGTGAGTATGTGCAGGAATATTTCAAGAGGAAGTATAAAGGTGGATGCAAGACTTGGTAGGTGTTTGGATGTATTGTTGAATGAGTTCCCTTCTGGGTAATTAGATGAGTGCATGAATAGATAAATGGGTGAGGGAATGAGTGCATGTAGACGGCTTACACTGATAATACACGCTGAGAACCATGACAGCAGCAGTGATAATGATTGTTTTTAAAAACACAATTTTCCTTAAAAATATTTTAATTATCCACAAAGACTTCCGGCAATTAGAATACATTAACATTTGGGGGCATACTAATTTGATATTAGCTTACCTTTGAGCAGCCTACTAAGCGTTCCTAGGTTTAATGTTATACAAAATATAAATAAATACCAGCATTGACCACCATCATGGAAAATATTTCAAAAGAGAAAAAGATTTTCTCAAGAGTGGGACCCATCATGCTGAAAAGATTAATAGCATATCAAGAATTATTACCAATATGCTTGGTCATATTTGTCACACTCAGTAATCCTTAGAGCATTTTAAATTTGGTGGGTTTACTCAGAGTTTCTTGGTACATGTTTAAATACAGAGGATTACCCATTATTCTCAGTGCAACTATCAACTTTACATTTTACTCCTTAATCATGAATACATGCTAAACTTTTCCTTCTGAAATCTTGAATACTGGCTATTTGATTTACAGCATCACTTAGATGACTTGGATACATGGCCACATTAGTGACATCACTCATGCATCCTTGAAGCATGTTCAGATATTCATTTATTCATAATTGTATATCCAAATTGAACTATCAGTTAGTAATAATACATGTTTGCTGACTCATTTGCAGTTTTTTTCCCTGCATTTGCATGTACCCATTCTGTAATGGATCACTTAATGTTGTTTGCATCATCAAGGTGAACTGTGCAAATGTCCATGTGTACCAGTTTGTAATTCCTGCAAGAAGGTGCCAATTGATAGTGTAATCTATCTTTATGTATACCAATCTATGTTTTGTCAGAGTGTACATTGTGACCAAATATGCCAGTGTGCTCTCTGCATTATTTATAAAGGTGGATGTAATTCCATGTAGCCTAATCAGGTAGAAAATCCTAAGAATTCTGCGAGATTCAGAGGAATTACACAAGAAGAGTAATAGCACTAAATGTGGCAGAACATGATTAGCGAGTGCAGTCAGCCACTCAATAGATGTGCTCTCGCCGTAGGATTTTTTCCCAACTTACTCTCAGCATTTACTGTTATTTTCTTAGCTCAAAAGTGCACCCTCACATCTAAGATGAATATAAGGGTGCAAATGTGTGCTAAGAAATAATGCTAAATGTAACAGAGCACGATTAGTGAGAGTGAATGTCTGCTCACACTCACTGAATATTTTGTTCCTGGAGGATTGTTCCCCACAAATTACATGAGCAGGAGTAGTTGCATAATTATCAATAATTACGTGCCAAAGAATAACGCGGAATTACCAACATTAGTCCTCAATTCCTCCAGCGCAATTGAAATTCCACCCAGGCATAATCATTACATGCCATAAGTATTCTGATGTGAAGCCTGTGGCCTGGCATGGATACCAGAATGTACCAGAAGCCAATGTGTGCCTTTTTGCTATCTGCACCAGTGCGCACCCTGATTAGTAGGTATTCAGGCAAAATATTGTGGAAATAGTATAATGAGACACAAATATTGTGCCATAAATACCATGGATAAGAATATTGCAGATTGTTTTTTAAAAATGTTTAATATTGTTCTTAAAAATACTATTGTCTGTTATATCATTGTAATCTATTTTGATTTTAAGTGTATTTTTTTAATATATTGTATTTGTTTTAAATGTTTGTATTTTTTATAATACCTTTAGGAGTGAAAAGTAGGGTTCAACTGGGAATAAGGGGAAGAGTAAATTTCAAAAATTACACATTTGCTAAATATACATTGTTGGTTGTTATTTTTGATAATAAATTAATTGTGTTAAATTATATTTGTAATCCTTTGGTTTTTTTTAAATATGTAAATTTAGATTCAGAATTTTGGAAATTTAGAAAAAGCTATATCGAAAATTGCTCAAAATAACTACAGCAAATTAGGCAGAAAGCATGCATGCGATTTGGTGTATATCTCATTAGCTGAATTTGTGAAGTTAAGGTAAAAAAAAAATTATAGATATTTCCAGTCAGAGAAGTACCGCAGAACTGGCAATCCATAAAATAGGATCAGATTGGCTGCAATAAACCCCAGCAAAGATATTTGGCAGCCATTTTAGGACTCGTGGAATAAGTCCCATGATGTAAAATGACACACCTCTATATTGTTACATTACGTTAAAAAACTCCTCATAAATTCACTGAAAAAAAAGGTTATAGAGATGCTTTAGCTAGGGCAGATAATAATATCTTACTTTACGTTACAAAAAGCGTAAGAAATTCACTGAAAAAACAAGGGTTTAAGTGACATTATAGTTAGGTAAAAATGTATCTTTTTAAATACTCAAGACACTGACATTTGAGAGTTATGATTATTTCACATACATGTTTAGATACATTTGTGAAATGTAAAGTACTGTGTTTTACAGACCAAACTATTTGTTTTTTTACGTGCATATATTTAAAACTCCATGTGGCCACATTCAAAACATGACTGCACAGACATTGGCATTGCCTTCAGCTATGAGTTTCAAATAAAAGCAGATTCAGAAGCTCTTCCAGTGCATTCTGGTTAAAGTGGTCCATATTTACAAAGTTCAGTTCTTGAAACTCAGAGCTGCAGACTGTTGCTGAAGGGCAGTCATATGTTGAGTGTGGCCACATGGCAAATGTTTGGTTGTATTGATATATATCACACATTTTTTGTTCCATGATGATTAAAACACTTTTTTTTTATTTGAATTAAAATAATGCAATTTAATTATTTAAATATATGTATTTGTTTTAAGTAAAAGTGGTTTTAACAAATAGTGTTTTTTTATTTTGGCAGTTTTAAATGTATTTCATATATTTTTTTATGTTTTCTATTATTCATTTTGCAGTGATAAAAATATTTGTAATTTAAAAAAAATGTTGTTAGCACTCTCAATATACTTTTAATATTGTGCGGTTTAGGAGAAGCGCGACGCAGTGACACAAGATGGCCGCCTCCTGATGAGCTCTGCTGCTACGAGCACTGCTCGTTTTATCTGGGACCTCTTCCAGGATCTGTTGCTATGTTCCGACGATGGATTCCGGTGTCGGAAAGCTTGTGGACTAATCTGTGCAAGTATCAGACCTCGTTGTGGTCTGCAAGTGTATTTTTTTTTGCTTTTTTTCATCCTGCGGCCGCCATTTTAGCTCTCTCCTCGCCCCAGATTCACAGTTAGCGCAATGATAAAACGTTATTTTTCATTTCATTAATCTTCCCCCTTGTCATTTTGGCACATGTTTCTTTGTTTTTGTTGCTGATTTGTGGTATTTCTGCCCCCTTTGTTGACTTTCTCACGACACCAAGAGGCTGCGCTGTTTAATGCCGCCATTTCTCGACTCATCTTGTGACAGAGATACCACTCCAATGTACTGCCCATAGTAGTTTTCACTATTTCTCCTGACAATTCTCCAATTCTGCTGAATTGCAGCTATTTTGGGAGTTTTTGACGCAATTTTAACTGTTGCCATCCCTATAGTAAGCAAAGGTTATTTTTTATTTACATCACTCCTGTTCTTCAGTAAGCATGAAACACTCTCACAAGTCTCAGGGCTCCGCTAATGGTGGGTGTAAGGATGCTAATGCTGCGCCAGGCAAACGTCTTAAAAAGGATCCACCTCTCTCTCTTACTTTGGAGTACATTATGGAAGAACTGCGCCTCATTCGCCCTTTTATGACTGATACTGCGGCTACTTTACAACGCATAGAAGATACACGGGCTACTCTTGACTTACGACTTTAAGATGTTGGACAAAAAGTCAGTGATGCTCAGGATGTTGCGGCTAAAGTAGAGACTCTCACTAAAGAAGTCAATCAACTGCGGAAGACCACGGAAGATTTGAAAAACCACAATAGGTGCAATAATTTGCGTATTTATGGTATTCCAGAATATTCTGAAGGCAACAACTTGATTATGCTCCTAAAAACTCAAGTGCTTCCAGTTGTTGGTCTTCCGAAAACAATGGACTTTAATATTCAAAAAGCACATAGACTTGGACCTCAGAATGCTTCTACTTCTTCTAAGCCCAGAGGCATTATTTCCTATTTTCTTCTCCATTCTGACCTCATTGCAATTATCAATGCTGCAAAACAACATAAGCAACTCTTCAGGTCTGGTCACAGAATATTCTTCAGTCAGGATGTTGCTAAGCCCACCGCCACTCGTCGGAAAGAATTCCTCGACTTGACACCTGCATTGCGCTCAGTGAATGCTCGTTATGGCCTGATTCATCCTTGCTTCTTTAAAGTTAACTACAAGGATAGATCATGGACCTTTGAGGATCCTGCTGAACTTCGGAAGTTTATTCATTCTCACAAAGAAGACTCAATGGACTTTGGCAAACCATGAGAATGATTTTTGTTTCTTAAAGCTTGTTTTGTTTTTTGTCTGTTATGCCTCTCTCATTTATTTGTCATAATTTCTCTTTTTTTATCCTCTTTGGTGTCTTTCATGTCCGTCTTTCCCAATGTAGTAGGAGATTTCCCTTTCACTTGTCATCCTCATGTACACCCTGTGTGAATTTTATTCCTTGCGATCCTGTTTCCCTCAGTGTATGGTAAGTCTCCTTAAATGTCCCATTTGATAATTTTTCTCTTCTCGCTGCTCCTCTTCTGTCTGGTCACCTCGTTCTTCGCTGCTCCCTTCCTGCTTCAATGTTTTTTCTTTTGTTTCACCCTATGGTTGAAGTCTTTGGACTTCTGGTCATCCCCTTTTTGATATATATTTTGGTGGATTCCTTTTCTTCACCTTCTTTCCTTCTGGCTTCTTTCCTTTTCTTCTCTCTTTCCCCCTTCTCCTTTTTCACTGAATCCTCAATTGCTCGTCCCCTACTTAGATCACTTTGTCTCTTTTTTCCTTTACTTTTCCACCATGCTTTCATCGTTTGACTGCTGTCTGGTTCGCTTTTCATTCTTACGTGGTATATTTTTTTAAGATTTCTCTTTTCTAAATGTTTGACTTTTTCAGCCTTTTCCACGCTCCCTCTTACATACTCTTTTAATAATCTACTCATACTCCCTTACATCTCTTTTCCTATTTTTTGTTTTCTCACTAATACTGGGTTTTCCTCCTGTCAACGTCCTTTCACTTCTCTATCTTCTTCCTTCTCATACTTATGAAAGGATTACGCATTATTACATGGAATGTTAAGGGTTTGCGTAATCTCATTAAACGACAACAGGTGCTTTCGCACCTTGCTAGATTAAATTGCCAAATTACAATGCTACAAGAATCACATCTTACACTTGAGGAATTATCTATGTTACATAAACACTGGGCTGGTGAAATCTTTTGCTCGCCCGCTGTTCAAAACAAAAATTGAGTGATCATTTTGTTTCATAAATCTTTGGATGTTTTATTACAAAATACATTTTTAGAACATGAAGGTAGATGGCTTTATTTAGACTGTTAACAAACACCAGTTATCTCTTTGCAATGTTTGTGGTCCTACTGGTGTTGATGCATCCTTTTGGAATCTCTTCTCCACTTTTCTTTCCTCTCATGTAGCTGAACACTTAATCCTGAGTGGGGACTGTAACCAACTCATGGACCCTTTCCTTGACAGAAAATCCCAGACTAGATATGTCCCGAATAGAATGCAGAAGTGCTTTCTCAAAACCATTACTAACAGAGGGTTAATAGACACGTGGCGTATCTCTCACCCTGACAATTTAGAATTTTCTTTCTTTTCCCCAGTTCATAAATCACACTCACGGATTGACTCTCTCTTTCTCACACAATCGGCTTTTCAATTCCTGACCAAGGTTGAGATTGGCTCAATACTCATTTCTGATCATGGTCCTCTAATTCTAGATATGGATTACCCCCTTCATTCTCCTGCTTCCGAGAGATGTTGCTGTAATAACTCCCTCCTTCTTGATACTCAATTCTCTGCACAATTTCTTCTTTTTGCCCAAGAGTTCTTCCAACATAATATTACCTCTATCTCCGATTTTCACGTTATTTGGAATGCCTTCAAAGCTTCTGCTAGGGGCTTCATTATTGATTTTGTTTCCCATAAAAAAATAAATCTCTTTCTCACTCGCTTTCGCTTCGCAAGAAAATTAAGGCCTTGGAGCACAAATACTTTACCACCAACTGTCGTGATACTCTACCTCTTCTCATTCAAGCCAAAATGCAATATAATAAACTCTTGTAGGATTTGGCTAGCAGCATTCTTCTCAAATTTAATGATAAAATGCATGGTGGTTGTAACAAAGTGGGTAGATCCCTTGCAAACTATCTTAAGATTAAAAAACAAAAATCCAATATTGCCGCCATTAAAGATGACTCAGGTACTCTTCACTTTTCGGATTCTTCTATACTTGATTGCTTTACGACGTGTTATTCTTCTCTCTATACTCCTGACTCTTCCCCATCCTCTGACCTTATTGATTCCTTCTTCACAACATCCCCAAACCTCCACACAATGCTCCCAATCTTACTTCTCTTGATGCTCCCATCTCTGCAAGGGAATTAACTGATAAACTGGCCCTATTACCACAAGATAAAATGCCTGGGCCTGACGGTTTCTCTGTCCGCTGTTTTCTACATTTCAAGGCATTTCTGATTCCTCATCTTCTGACACTGATTAACTCTTTTTTGCTCACTGGAGAATCACGTGGATCTTTTACACAAGCAATGTTGTGATTCATTCCTAAAAAGGATAAAGACCCCTCTTTGTGTAAGGACTGCAGACCAATATCCTTAATTATTACGGACAGTAAAATGTACGCTAAACTTCTTGCTCTTTGCATTAACACGTTAATCCCCAATCTTGTAAATATTTATCATTTGGGTTTTGTGAAAGGACGCTCAATTACGGATAATTCACGTACCCTTCTTAATATTATACATTTAGCTTCTAAATTTGACTACCCTATTGCGGATATCACGCTAGATGCCGAAAAGGCTTTTATTAGGGTGACTTGGGTTTTTATATTTGGGTTCCTTCAGTGGCACGGTTTTAGCCCCACTATTATTAAATTCATAAAGCTCTTATAGTCTTTGCCTTCCACTTCAGTTTGGGTGAATGGTTCCCAGTCTCGATATTTCCCCCTTCTCAGAGGCACGAGACAAGGCTGCCCTCTCTCTCCCCTCCTTTTCATCCTAACCCTTGAACCCTTCTTTGAGAATATTAAATGCTCTAAGGATTACATGGGATTTACCTACCATGATGTGAATATAAAACGTACTGCTTATGCTGATGACATTCTTCTATTTATTTCTAATCTGTCCATTTCTCTTCTGGACTTTTTTTCTTTATTAAATGATTATTCTGGTGTTTCGGGTTATAAATTAAATGTTGACAAATCTGAAATTCTCCCTCTTAATAAATTCTGTCTACCCTCTATGTTTACTGACTCTGGTTTTGCATGGGCCTCTTCTCATATCAAATGTCTTAGTGTTTTATATTGTAATAATCTAAGAGATCTCATTAAACTTAATCACTCCGAAATTCTTACTAAGCTCACGGCCCTCATTGACAGTTGGTCGCCTCTTTTTCTTTCATAGTGGGGCAGACTTGCCACGATTAAGATGATGCTTCTCCCTATCATACATTTTTACCTTTCTATGCTTCCTATTTCCCTTCCTAACAACTTTTTTCGTACTGTTAATAGACTACTTATCAAATTCCTTTGGAATAATCGCAAACCTAGAATTTCGCTAGCTCGTCTACAACTTCCTAAAGATTTAGTAGGAGTTAACTTTCCTCATCTTAGACGTTACCACTCTGCTTTTTCTTTGAAGCAAATCTGGACCTTCCTGTCTGATCCCAACACCTCATCATGCACGGCGTGGAGTACCTTAGAACTGCCACAAAGTTCTCCTTTTTCTCTTCTCTCAGGTATCCAGAACACCTTACCCCCAAAACGACTGTCTTTCCCTACTCTTGTTCACTCTAGGGCTTTGGTTCTTACTTCGCTTTCGGCTCACTTTTCTCCCACTTCTCGTTCCTTGGATATCCCTCTTTGGTACAACAAACACTTTAAGATCAATAATCGCGCCCTCTTTTGGAAGGAGTGGATAGATAAAGGGATCATCATTCCTCAACACTTGATTAATGGAGATACCTTCCTATCTTTTTCTGAAATGCAATCCCTTTACAATATCTCAACATACTATTCCTCCCATTACAATACACTCAAGGATATCCTCACTTGCTACTATTTCCCTACTACTCTTCCGCCCATTACCTCCTCTGACCCCTCTTCTCCTCCCCCTACTCCTATTTGTTTTTTCTACCCAATTGAAAGCAGCCACTATTTATAAATTGATTGCCTATTCTCCTATACTCCGAACTAAGTCTCCTTTAGAACTTCTTTGGGAAAAAGACCTATGCATAGATCTCCCCTTGCGCACTTGGGACGTTTTATGGTCCCAGATCCATACCACCTCTCGTTCGGCCAGTACGACACAATCCAAATATTATTTTTATAATAGATTATTTTTCACCCCTAGTGCCCTTCATAGATTCAAATTGCTAGATTCCCTAAATGCTGGACCTGCTCTCAGGCTAATGCTGATCTCTTCCACATGTTCTTTCAATGCCCCCCTATTGTTGATTTATGGTCCAGAATATGGTCTAAGCTAAATGATATTCTCATGTCAGACATTCCCCTCCACATTGAACATGTTTTCCTAGGTCATTTGTCCCCTGCACTTGACAACTATAAAGAGTTTGGTAATTTTGTCAATCTGTTTATTGCTATTACCTTTCAGATTATTACTTCCAATTGGAAAGACTCATCGAAAATGTCCTTTCTAGGTGGAACCTACTTTGTCATCATCACAGAATGGACAGAGCTTATGCTACCTCCACCCCCTTATTGATTCAAAGAGATTTATTTTGGTTACCTTTGACACATTTTTTATCTAGGAAGTTACCTTAAATGTTTATTCTATTACTTAATATGATAGATTGTTGCTTCTTGTTGTATAGCTTTTCCTCTTATTTCTTTCCTCCCAATTTCTTTTTTTCTTTTTTTCCTTTTTTTCTCTTTTCTTCTTTTCTTTCTCCTCTTTCCTTATCAAAAATACTCTTTAAAATGTACTTGTAGTAAGTATGGTTTTATTTCATAAGGATACTTTCTTTAACATTGTTTTTTATCATATTCTTTATTATCATTGTTTCCTGCTTACATCAATGTTGTACTGATGTTTTACTCTTTTAATAAAGCATTTTAAACTTACAAATATTGTGTGGTTTACTTTTTTGACTAATTGGAATGGATTTCTGTTCTATATCATAGAAAGAGACGGACCCGCGGTCGAGCACGAGGTAGAGAGCTAAAAGAACATATCCAGTTCTAAGAACCCTGCCGAACAACAAACCTGAAAGTTGATAGCCAAGGTGTTACCGCGCTGAACGTAATAGATACAAGGCTACGGAATCCTGTACCAAAATCCTACACGTATAAATACTACGAAGTTTTGAGGGAAGCAGTATAGTATATGAGAACTGCAAAGAAGAAGATTATATAGAGAGTGCAAAAGCTCCTATAAGGATACCATTTTAATCATATCCAGTGAGATGAGGGAATAATTAGCATTCAACCGGACATAACAGTATATATTTCTCCATTAAGGACCCCGATAATGTGAGATCTAATATAAAGAAGGATTCCACCAACTTGGTGTTGATGACCCCAATTAATTCTGTCCTGAGGAAGGTGTAACCATATCCAAGGCTTAAACACCGAAACGCGTCGACGCATAATGCTCATAGAATCCAAGTAAAGCCGAGTGGTTTCCATAAATACGCCAATCTTGGACATTGGAAGGCTCACACGAATAACATAAAGGCTATTGGATCTGATTATCTGGGACCAACATCTGTTGTTCCATTGAAAATAAGAGGTTTACTTGTCTGTTTTTTTTATCTAGTTATATGTAATTATTTTGTGATAGATGTTCTTCATGCACACTGTAATAGCTTTTCTGTATTGATGAATGTTTTATTAATTTTTATTGTATATTAAGAAAGGTTTGTATTAATTATCTTTCCGGAAAACTGTTTTCTCTGAAATTTTAATTGTCTTTGGGTTCCTTATGTTAAGGAAAATATCCTGTCAAGTGAGGAAAAAGATTTTCTTAAATAAATAAAGCGTGTAAACGTTACATTTTAGTTTGTGGCAAAAAAAATCTTTTGAATAATATGCTTGTGTCATAGTTAAATGTCATTTAGGGTACAAAATTAATTTCCAAAAGTAAGTCCAGGGAAATTTCCATTGACTTTGATTGTCTGTAGTACCTTGTTCCCTGGAACAAGCGGGGTCTTCTCTCTTTTGGTAACTTATATACGATACAATACAATGCAAAATGCAATCACACACGAGCATGAGCTATAGGCAAACGTTATAGACAATGTTTTAAGACCAAAGCAACTCAAGTTCCCGGTTCTGTTTGTCACTCAACCCCTTAAGTAAATCACAAATGAATCCACACAATTCAATTTACAAGTAGAGAAAACACAGCTGCGTGTTGTAGAAGGACAGTCGTGAAACAGGAGAATGCATGAGACATGTAGCAAAGGAAAGCAGATAAGATAGCTAAAAGGAAACAATGGTGTGAACCAACATGTAGTCCGGACGGGGATTAATCAGCTCAGACAGGAATTAGTGTACTCGGCCAGACCCTGACACTCGTTAGTAAACATAAGCAAAGAAGCCACCTGACACGCAAAGGCAGAAATGACAAAAGCATCGCGTTCGCCGAGCTGCCTCAGTGAGGGCAACATAAAATGACGGCGATCACAAAATGGAGGCTGAGTTCGAACGAATTCGTAATTTACAGAACCTCAGAACCTCCTTTTGCCATTATTCAGGCAAAAACAAACCAACTCATGTTAATCTGAGTCGGAATCAACACTGATGTTCATAAGATCCTCAAGCTGTTGTTGCACCATCATTCTAATATTCTCTGTCTTCTGAGTAGCAGATTGTGGAACACATGAAGTAGCCAACAGGCCACAGACTGCAGGACCACATTGGACGCATAGGCAACAGGAGAATATGATGGCCATAATTGCTCGAAGGAACGTTAAGATCTTCCATCCCCAAGTTGACAATATTCCCCAAAACCATCCCATAAAAGACCAATCTCCTTCGTCCTGATGAATCGACTCGGAGACCGTGTGCAATTTGGAAATGGCTTGGAATACTGCCGGGCGTCATCTGGAATATAAATGCAGCAACTAGATCCGATCAATCTACAGACACCTCCTCGGTCTGCTAAGATCACATCTAACGCAGTTCGATTTTGTAACATCAGAAGACGGTCAGCCTGAAGCTCTGCTGTAATGTTACCTATCGCACCTGCAGTAACATTAATAGTGGTCTCAACCACTCAAACCAGTTGCCTGATGTGTCTGCTGTTAACCATTGGGCCCCAAAAGGGAAGGAATCCTTTAAGGAGTTCTCCTCCCTCTTGTTCTGCCGTGTCTTTGGCATCAAGTACACCTCTGCTATGTCTAACTCTGTGATGGTCTGACGGAACGGTATATGTAGGGGGAAGGAGGAAAGCTATGTAACATGTTCCAGAAAAGTTGGAAGGTAGCCAAGTATAGGCTCGGTCGTTGCAGACAAAATATGTTCCTTGAGACGGAACTAACGGAGGGAAATCAAGGGACAAGAAAATATATGTGTACAAACATTTCTAATTTACATCAGCTTTCTTGCTGTTTACTTGGAGACAAAAATTACCTTGATGGGGCACAGTCCACACTGGAGAAGACTCAAACTTTCTAGTTTTGTCACCAAGAATAGAGACATAGTGTGTAACATTACATCCATCATAAGCTCTCTTCTCATCTAATGGAATCTTACTCTTCTCTATAATCTTGGCCATTACCACTATAGCTTTAATCAAGGAGCTATGACTAAAATCGAGTCCATTCCCAGAAGTTCTCACAGGGCTTCTAAGTCTGTTGTGGTATGCGGCTGAAAACATTGTCAAATAGGCCCAAGCTGAACCTTCGTATGAGAAAGGAAGAACCAAATATGGCATTCCCTTTTGTGTATTGTGTGGCATGAGTCCGCACACCCAACAATCAGTCATATTAATGGCCAACTGATGTTGGTGCAACAACTGAATAAACGTATTATTCATATACTCGGCTCTCCTTATCTGTTCATGAGGGGGTAGAGTATGCATTTTGTGTGAAAAGACAGAAAGACGAGAAGGCAAAGAAGTTGTAGAATTAGCAACATTTATTGATTGTAAAACATGTATGATCCAACCTGTGCAAGCTAATAAAATACACAAAAACATAAGAACACACAAAGTTACGACAAATCAACTACGCAATAATTTACAATAATTATGATCTAATTTCCTCCTTCCTTTTTTCCCTACCTATGATTGTTGTACCATACACTTTTATCTAAAAAAAAGGTTGCTCACGGCACTCTTCCTTAATCACTCAGCTAGTCACTTCTGTATATCCTGAGGCACTAGCCACTTACTAAAAGAACAAAATCAGGTTACAGTCTGAGTCTCCTACCGTGACCCTGCGACGGAGACAGATGGCACATCTAATACTAATATCACACCAAAAAAAAAGCAAAAAGGACCCAAAAAGGAATGTCTTTAAATAATAAAAAGAAATGTTCAAGAAAAATATTCGGTTCTCTTTGTTGGCTCTTGGTCTTAAGTTGTAACGTGTTTTGCTCGGCATGGTCTGATCCTTGAACAATGTTTCTGGATTGGTATTGTCTATTCGACGATGCACAGGCACAGCTGCTTGAAGAATATCATCATCTGCTTTTTCAGACAGAGTCCCATAAATCTGAGCATCACTGAAAGGAACAAAAAAAGGAACCGCTGCAGTGTCCGCTTCCCTTACACCACTGCGAATCCACTGGTCGAAGTGTAATGGCAGTGGCACCTTTTTACAGTGCACTCCATGCACCCAGTTACGCTTGCCGACCACTTTCACAGCCATGCCGGTAATGAGCAAAACTTGCATAGGCGTAGACCAGCAAGGCTCCAAATTCTTAGTCCATTGAAAGTTCTTTATACAGACCCAGTCACCGGGCAAGATGGTGTGACCTGGGTCTGTAGAGGCCTCCGGCAAAGCACTTTGCACCTGTTGGTGAATAACACTTAATTTAGTAGTCAAATCATGCAAATAATCAATTAACAGAGGATATGGTATTTCTGAGTATCTTTTGGGGTGGGGGACGCCCCAAACATTAGCTGGGTGTCCGAATACCACTTCATATGGGCTAAGTCCCATACGAGAATGCACTGTAGTTCTGGTTGACAAAAGAGCTTGGGGAAACGCATCAGGCCAAGCAAGACCTATTCTTGCTTGAATCTTGGCCAGCTTAAGCTTGAGTGTACCATTGTAACACTCCACCAAACCCGCTGATAGTGGATGGTTTGCCGGATGGAATTTCTGTCTAATACTAAGATCAGAACATACTTTCTGCATAATCTGGTCCACAAATTCACTTCCATTGTCACTCCAGACAATGCGCTGCAAACCAAATCTAGGAAATAATTCCTTAATCAATACTTTAGCAATTGACAGAGCAGTGTTATCTTTCAAGGGGTAGGACTCTATCCAGCTGGAAAAGGCACATACCACCACCAAAACATACTTGAGGTTGTTGCAGCGATCCATGTGAATGTAATCAATCTGCAACACTTCAAAAGGGTATGACGGGGAGCAAAATGACCTGCCGGAGTTGGGGTACCTTTTCCTGGGTTATGCATTAGACAAACAATACAATGCTTAACCACATTTTCTGCACATTTTGGGATTCCTTCATTCTGCCATACCGGAGCCAAGAGCTTACATATGCCTTTTGCACTAATGTGAGCTGGACCCTGAGCCATAGTTACGACTGGCAACACATAAGCGCCCGGTAACAACCATCGCTGATGTTCCGACAACTCTGTCCAACAACCCGTCAAACCTAATATTCCCGTACTTTCTTTCCACGTACTCAATTCCTTCTCAGTAGCCTCTCCCTCAATCGTTTTCACACTCTCAATCGTGTCTTCACACATTCCAATTTCCCTCACCCAGTTTGCAGGACCTGTCACATAACTTCGACTAGTGGTGTTTCTAGCTGTATTTTTTGCTACCTCGTCTGCAAACGCATTTCCACGACCCACATCATCTGTATCTTTCTTGTGTGCGCTGCACTTTATGATCGCTATTTGTGCAGGTAAGGTAAGTGGCTCAAGAAGATCAGTCACTAACTGACCATGCTGAATCTTTGTCCCGTGGGAGGTAAAGAATCCTCTCTCCCTCCACAACTTTCCAAAACTATGCGCAACGCCGAAGGCGTACTCACTATCTGTGTACACATCCACTCTCTTTCCCTTTGACAGCACACACGCTCTAGTCAAGGCTATTAATTCAGCTGCTTGGGCTGAATTATGTCCAATACGTGCCGTCTCAACAATTGTACATAGGGTAGTGACAGCATAGGCAGAAGTAGTTTCTCCATTTGGAAGCTTAAAACAAGAACCGTCCACCCATAGGATCCCGTCTGGATCCTTGAGCGGAGTGTCCTTTAAATCAATCCTACCATTCGTTTCTTCTTCTGTTTGGAGAAAACAATCATGCTTTTCCTGATCGTCTTTCTCATCTGGGAGCGGCAACAGTGTAGCTGGATTTAACGTGTCACATCTTTGGATATGTACATGGCTCGCTAGAAGTAACCAGACAAACGAGCACTCTTAAGATGCTGCGTCTTAGTTCTATTCAACAAAGTATCCACTGCACGTGGAACCATAACAATATGTTGTCCAACACTAATCCAGCAGACTGTCTAATTGAAATTGCAGCAGCTGCCGTAGCTCTGAGACAACTGGGTAAAGCTTTAGCTACTGGGGCTAATGTAGCGGAAAAATAGGCACATGGCCTCTGCTTATCTCTGAATTGCTGTGTCAAAACTGACAACGCGCAACCTTCTCTCTCGTGAACGTACAATGTAAAGAACTTACTATAATCTGGAGTACCCAACACTGGAGCAGAACACAGGGCAGTACGTAAGTCAACAAAACTTTTCTGACATTCATCCGTCCAAGGGAGCGGATGGGGCGTATCTTTCAACGTTAATGCCAATGGTTTCGCCAGAAGTGAAAAATTGGGAATCCATTGTCTACAATAGGAAGTGATACCCAAAAAGGCACGCACTTCCCTCTGTGTGGTAGGTACAGACATCCGTGAAATAGCATGAATACGTTCTGGGGTTAATTGCCTTCTCTCCTTCGACAAGAGATGACCTAAATAGGTCACTTCTTGTCTGACATACTGCAACTTGGAGGGCGATACTTTATGATTTAAAGCAGCCAAATGATGCAACAATGCAACAGTCACACTCCTACACACATCTTCCGTATCAGCAGCCACCAGCAAATCATCCACATACTAAACAAACGTAGCGCCTGGAGGCAAAGAGAAAGTATCAAGTTGAGATTTAAGAGCTTTGCTATAGATGGAGGGACTTTCACAATAGCCTTGAGGAGCTCTCTTAAATCGGAAACTTCAGCCACCCAGAGAGAAACCAAAGATATGCCTACTTTCTTCAGCAATAGGAATACTAAAGAAAGCGTTCTTGAGGTCTATCACCAAAAACCAAGCTGCAAAAGCACGAATCATTGTCAATAAAGCTGTAATATCCGGAACAACAGGGAACTGTGGTACCACTAATTTATTGACTTCCCTCAGGTCAATAACAAATCGATAGACAGGAGGCTGTGAAGGATTCGTCCTCTGAAGGATCGGAAGAACAGGGCTTTACAAACATTGTCTCTGGTCTCTTCGACCACACCTTTCTGAATAAAATCATCAACAATGACCAACAGTGCTCTCTCTCCGTCACTAGAAATACGATATTAGGGAATGCGTGGCATTCTAACATTATCTTTAACTGTGACAACATAAGGTGGGATCGCAAGACGACCCACGTCATTCGGGCCCGTGGCCCAAAGACTTTCTGGGAGAGAAAGCAACTCGGGTGGAAACTGGTCCCGGGAAAAATACATGGGGGACATCAATCTCTTTCCCAACGTAAGATGCACACCAGAAGGGGAACAATACAATGTTGCATGCAGCCTTTTACACAGATCCAAACCCAGCAAATTCTCACCACAACCAGTTGTCAGGATAAGTGGAGCTTCCAAATCATAAGGAACAATCGAGACAGGCAAGGGGCAAGAAACCAGATTACGGACTGGAGCACCAGAAAATCCCACAGATGTATTCATTAAGCCAGACAAAGGTGCACCAGGGAGTTTAGAATGAATGATAGAACTTCTTGTCGCACCAGTACCCAAAAGAAACGGTTTTAAAACACCCATAGTATGACATATGGCTCATTTTGATCTACTGGAATCGACACAACTCACTTACTTTGTCCATGGCTGTCCTATTCAATCTGAAAATCATCAGCCCTATCTTCAACATGATAATCATCGTTGTAATATTGTGTGGACGGAACTGTCTGTTGGTCAAAGTAATTCGAAGTAGATGAAGGGAAAGAACGCTGGTCCTGAGAGGACGCACCTCGTCCTCTACCTCTAGATCCTGTCTGAAAATTACCACGACCTCGGGGAGCGGACATCCCATTATTACGTTGTAATAAAACCGGTCAACTATTCTTGAAATGCCCTTCTTCCCTACAATTTGCACATTGATTAGGACCTAACGACTTTCGCGGCGTAAAATACTCGGGCTTCTGCAACAATCTCTGACGCTGGGGAGGTTGCTGAAACTGGGAATTTTGCTGATGCTGATTCGACCGAGGCGGATACGCCTGCTGCAAAAGAACCTTTGTTTTCAAATCTTTGTTTTTCTTTTCTTGTTTCTCCTTGTCCTCCTTATCCCTATTCTCGTAATACTGTGCAGTAGCCAATATTTTGGCAGGAGAAGAGACAGCCCATGCACTTTCTGAACTCTTTAATTTGTTTGATAACTCGGGAAGCAAATTATATACGAACTTGTCCACAAACAATCGCTGACCACCCTCTACACTCAAATCCTGACCACTGTGGTCAATAAACGTCTCTTCGAAGCGAGTGAAGAAATCCGAGGCGCTTTCATCTTTCTTCTGCTTGCATGCGGCCAGCTTATCCCAATTTACTCGCACCGCAGGCATCATTGTCTTCATCAATTCAATTATTCTACCTGGAAGAGCTGTAATCAAATCCTCGGGTTTCGCACCACCCACCTGATTCGCATCCGCAGCTCTGATAGCAGCCCAATCACCACCTAATTCAGCAACATGATTTTCCCTACGAATCCGTGCCCATATACTTTGCGGAACAACATTTCCAAATAACATATCAACGTCAGCCAAATTCATAATACAGGCGTCAACTGTTTGGGACAATTCTTTGTAATATCCAGCAGGATTTCTACGGGGGTCTGGAAGAGTTTGCTTAAGTGCCAACACTTCAGACCTTTTCCAGGGTTCGTGTACCCATATACGCTGGAAATGAGCAGGGACTTGAGGTGGACCAATCACCTTTTCTCTCCATATGGGAGGAACTTCACGCATTGGATAATTCTTACTTCTTTGTTTATTAGCAAGATCAGCCTCAAAAAAGGAAAGGGACAAAAACATTGTTCGAAACGCAATTAGTCTATTTACTGCCTCTTCAACTCGATATCCTACAATAAAACCTTTATCAAAATCAGCTTGTAATTTCAGTAATTCCGAAGGAACTGTATCTGACTCCATATCTTCCCAACCTCTAAGAAGGGTTTGACACATAACATTGAAAACATATCTCTGCGTAGGCTCTCCCCATTGATAGAAGCAACTCATGATATCTTCTCTACTATATTCTAGTCCATGCTCAATCCATTTACGAGTGAGAGAACCCAAAACTACTTTCTCGTCCGTAAGGGGAAGTTGACACCGAGATTGTCGTTTAGAAAAAGCTGGGGACAGATTTAAATTCCTAACAAAAGGAGAAAAGAAACTTGAAACAGCATCTGCTATCCTCCTGTGTAAAGTAGGAGAATCCCTCGCGAGGATAGAAGGTATTTCAGATGTAAAAGGCAACAGAGACTGAAGCGTAGCAGACTGAAGAGTAGGAGCGGGAGAAGGTGGGAGCTGAATTACAGACTGTGAGGATGGAGCAGAAGCAGGCAAAGGAGCACTAAGAGGCTGAGCCGGTTGTTGGACAATCGGCACTTGAGCAACCACTTGTTGGCCAACGGGAGGGGGTAACGAAGGTGCATTAGCATTTGGGACATAGGGCGGAGGTAAATTCAATAAACAAGACATTAGGGAATCTTCTTTTAATTCCTTATTTTTATCTGAAAAGGAAGTAGGCAACATCGGATAGCATCTATCTATCGCCATACGATGTTGTCTCTCTAATACCTCCTTCGCGCCATCTACTTCTTTGTCTTTAAACTGTTGGGCAGCCTGTAAAATCGACATGTCTTGTGCTTTCCTATCCTTTTTCGCTTGTTTGATTTCTTTCTGTTTGGCTTCTTTACACCAAAGGCGAAAGGAGTCAAACATAGCCAGACAGGCTTTTCTTCTAAAAAGAATTGATTCCAAATTATCTAGTATAGCGGGTTCAAAGCTACCATTCTGGGGCCATCTCAAAACTCCACTATTTTTCGTATATCGGACCCATGTCTCGTTAAAGGTAATGGGACCAATACCGTGTTTCGAATAGAGCTCATAAGTGGGAGTTCCAACTGGAGGGATCGGACATGATTCCTCCAACTGGGAATCCCTCGTACAACCTAAACAACAAAATCTTTTAAACTTACTCAACCCAGGCATCGTCACTTCTCTAGACTGATCACAAAGGGGTATAGATCAGTAAAACAGTACAATCGTACTTACCCCTTGGCTTCAGCTATTGCAATACCTGAATAAAAAAACCAAAAATAAAACAAAACAAAGGTCTGTGGGAGCGACCCACCAAATACTTAACTAAGGACTGTTCTACACCAGCGAAAGTCCGTCTATCGTCTCGCTTTACCAAACGTCATCAGAAGGGTCCAAGGCAGGGCAACCGTCAGGGCAGCAGTCGTCAGCAGCGGTCGAGAGGAGTAGCCGCGCTGTCAAAAATCTTCGGTCCACTTCCGACATATAGGGGTCGATCACGTGGTGCGCTTCCTCCGGAATTTTCTTGCGGGGCTCCTCACGACCCTCGGGCTCAACCGCTACAGCTGATGTCGCCCCACTTGGGCACCAGTTGGGGAACCGCAGTCGTAAGGCCCAGCGGCACAGGGTATGCCTGAAATCCCCGGGATTCACCTGCCTTGTCAAAACAGAGACACAGACTCTTCATCTGGCGTAGAAGATGGTATTTATTAGCTGCAGCTGGTACAGTTTTCTTAGAAGTCGTCAGTACAACAAGGTTCAAAAGAGACTGCCACTTAACTCCGTGGCGCACAGGTTTATATACGATACAGTACAATGCAAAATGCAATCACACACGAGCATGAGCTAAAGGCAAACATTATAGACAATGTTTTAAGACCAAAGCAACTCAAGTTCCCGGTTCTGTTTGTCACTCGACCCCTTAAGTAAATCACAAATGAATCCACACAATTTGATTTACAAGTAGAGAAAACACAGCTGCGTGTGGTAGAAGGACAGTCGTGAAACAGGAGAATGCATGAGACATGTAGCGAAGGACAGCAGATAAGATAACTAAAAGAAAACAATGGTGGGAATTAACATGTAGTACGGATGCGGATTAATCAGCTCAGACAGGCATTAGTGTGCTCGGCCAGACCCTGATACTCGTTAGTAAACATAAGCTAAGAAGCCACCTGACACGCAAAGGCAGAAACGACAAAAACATTGCGTTCGCCGAGCTGCCTGAGTGAGGGCAACATAAAATGGCGGCGATCACAAAATAGAGGCTGAGCACTAACGAATTTATAATTTACAGATCCTCACAGTTGTTGTTGAATGGTTGCTCAGATTGATGGTGGGGTGGCGCTGAGTGGTGCTGTGGTGGTGCTGAGTGGTGCTGTGGTGATGCTGAGTGGTGCTGTGGTGGTGCTGAGTGATACTGGGATGGTGCTGAGTGATGCTGGGGTGGTGCTGAGTGGTGCTGTGGTGGTGCTGAGTGATGCTGTGGTGATGCTGAGTGATGCTGTGGTGGTGCTGAGTGGTGCTGTAGTGGTGCTGAGTGATAATGTGGTGGTGCTGAGTGATGCAGTGGCGGTGCTGAGTGATGCTGCAGTGGCGCTGAGTGGTGCTGTGGTGGTGCTGATTGGTGCTGTGGTGATGCTGAGTGATGCTGTAGTTGTGCTGAGTGGTGCTGAGTGATAATTTGGTAGTGCTGAATGATGCTGTGGTGGTGCTGAGTGATGCTGTGGTGGCACTGAGTGGTGCTGTGGTGGTGCTAAGTGGAGCTGTGGTGGTGCTGAGTGATGCTGTGGTGATGCTGAGTGATGCTGTGGTGGTGCTGAGTGGTGCTGTGGTGGTGCTGAGTGATAATGTGGTGGTGCTGAGTGATAATCTGGTGGTGCTGAGTGATGCTGGGGTAGCGCTGAGTGATGATGTGGTGATGCAGAGGGCAGAAAGGCACAAAAAGCAGTCTAACAATGGGCAGAAGGGCAGAAAAACAAGGGAAAAACAAGTCTAACAGAGGGCAGAAGGACACAAAAACCAGTCTAACAGAGGACAGAAGGTCAGAAAAACAAGGGATAAACGAGCCTAACAGAGGGCAGAAGGGCACAAAAAACGAGTCAAACAGGGCAAAAAGGCACAAAAGCGAGTCTAACAGAGGGCAGAAGGGCACAAAAAACGAGTCTAACAGAGGGCAGAAGGGCACAAAAACAAGGGAATAACAGAGGGCAGAAGGGCTCAAAAAACAAGTCTAACAGAGGGCAGAAGGGCAGAAAAACAAGGGAAAAATGAATCTAACAGAGGGCAGAAGGGCACAAAAAACGAGTCTAACAGGGGACAGAAGGGCAGAAATACAAGGGAAAAACGAGTCTAACAGAGAGCAGAAGGGCAGAAAAACAAGGGAAAAACGAGTCTAACTGAGGGCAGAAGGGCACAAAAAACGAGTCTAACAGGGGGCAGAATGAATCCCGCCCTGCGTGTTTGTCCACGAAGATGCCACCTTTTTGTGCAATACCTCTACTCAACTGGAGTACTTTCTACTGTCTAATCAGTAAGTGCTCCCTCATTGGCTAAATGTATAGGGGCAGATTTACAATAACTGGCGCATCCCCAGGGATGCACCAGTTATTGTGCGCCGCAGCTCCTTCACCCATGGTGCGCCGCAGTTACAATGTATCCTATGTAATTACCATGTAACATGTTAGTTACCATAGTAACCGAACTCTGCTACCAGAAATTTGATCCAGTGGGCCAAAGACAATTCTGTCTCATAAGCACAACTCTACACCACGATACTCACCATTATTCATAAAATTCAACACTAGGCATATAAATGACTGACACAAAAATTGACCAACTGAATCGTGTGACCTAATTAATCATACTATTCACAAAGTTATTTATATATATGTACAACTGCAGTTTAACTCTGTCATTTTAATTAATGAACATTTAATTAAGTCAAAACCTAGGCAATGGATTAACTGATGGTAACTTGACACAAAATAACTAAGACCAGCATGTCATTTCAAAATCTATTTTATTAATTTTATTTTCAAAACAAGAGCATTAAACTTGAAATCTTTTTAATAGCTAATGAAAGCATCTTTTTTATTAAGGCACAAACTGAATGAACTGTTGTTATAAATGCAAGTCAGAAACAATGAATTATTTGCAAATTAATTTTCCATTTAAAACTATTTCCCTGACTAACTCTGTCTCAACCTGAAAAGGAAATTATTAATAAAGTCAGATCATCTTACGTGCGCCAAAAGTCCAACAGCACGTCATCAGGTATCAGGAAACAGCCACCAGGGCTGTCCAAAGGAACCCGTTTTTATACCTTTCTAACTAACTAGGTAACTAAATTCTAAAAGTCACCAAAAATCCTGCTTTACTATTGGCTGAGCCATGCCAGTCCACCAGCGTGTCACTCGTTCCTGACCAAGTCCGGGCACATCATAAGCCCTTGTTGTTCTTAGATTCCATCCTTCTAGCTTCCACAGAAATGCAACACTTCAGTAATTACGTCTCTTTAAAAGAAAGGTAGACGTTGGTGTCCCTGTTTCTAGGACACATGCGCTAAGGTATAGCGCCGGCTTGAACGCTGTCGATTCATGCGGTGGTCCTACTCGCAAGTAAGTGTATCTATTTCCCCGCCCCCCCCCTCCCGGCAACTTTGTATGCCCGCGTTCACGCTGTAAAATGATACACATCCTGTTTCTATTATAGTTTTTATATGTAATGTTGCTGCACGGGCGCAGACTTTTCCCGAGACAATCCCAGGCTTTGAATTGAATTCCGCACCACTCGCGGTAAGCCCCGTTATATGAATTAAATTGTGCTGACTCTTTCATTTCCTCTGAACCTGTAGGTCCTAGTCGTGATCTCTTTTATAATTATCTTTCAGGGACTCGAGAACATCTTTCCTCATTTATTTCATATATTGGGCTCCCCTCCATCTACTGATGCGATGATTAACCAATCTTGGTAATATGCCTAATGTTTTTGTGAATCTTCACCCCCGTATAATTCAAAAACTTAAAAAATCTTTGTCCAATACTTTCCATTATAGCATAAAGCTGTTATACGCCCAACTTCATCAACTTTAAACCGTGAAGGCTGCTCAAGGCTCTGTAACCGGTAAGAAGCCCGTCTTCCGATCAGCGCAATTACGTATGAGATGTCCCCCGCCATTCCATTAACTCTTCCCGTTCTTCTTTTTTAGAATACTGAATCGATCACGGAACGATTGTTAACCCCGCCCAGACCCCGAAACATAAATAGTCAAATTAGGGGTGAGAATTCCCATTGGATTTCCCGTTTATCTCCGCGAAGTAACTTACTGACTCCATCCTAAAATAGAGTTTTCTATTTTTCAAATAGGTCCACGTTTTTCATCCGACAGCGTTTCACTATCTTCCCACGGACACTTTATAAGAGACACCTTATACCCCATATAAAAGGTGAGGAAAACTAGGAACCCCATTAGTTTCCTTTAGGCAAATTGGTGATTCAGTGCCTGTAACACCGTTTGAAACTGTTCAGGCCATCTACATGTTATTCATTTCTAGACCCTGATTCAGGTTTCCTAACGAACTGCGGTCCGTATCTAAACACCTTTGATCCACATCAACTGGTAAGCCGTCAGGGGTACGCTTGGGTCGTTTGGCAAATTTACCTGGTGTAATGTCCTGTAATTAACACATCAGCTGTCCAATTTGTGTTTCTTATATTTGTTTTCATTGTTTCATTCTTCTCTTTTTAGATACTTCATTAGGCCCTGAGGAGAATCCCAAATAAACTGGTGGAATTCGAAACGCGTAGGCCCTGCCACACTTTGGTCTGCGAGAGCCGCTGGCTATCGAGTGAATTTTTCCTGCAGCTCCATGTTGTACATTATCTAAGACTAATAATTCCAATGAGATTTGATCACTTGGTTTGATATATAGGAATGCACTAAGCATAAATTATTTTTCTTAACATCATTGAAAAATCGTTTGCAGACTGTGGCCTTTTCTCTTTCTTTTTCCTTCCAATTCTCTGTATTGTATTGTGTATATATATTGCATTATATGCTTTGTTTTTTCCTTAATTGGTTAAGTGGTATTGTCTGGTTGTGATATGCATGTAATTTTTGAATGAATGATTGATATACAGTTATATTATAATGTCTTATGTGTCCTTTTTAAGAGAATCCCCTTTTGTATGATGAACTGAAGAATCTATTTAAAATGTTCTTTTCAAAAATGTTGCTAAAATAAAAAGCTATTAACTAGCAATCCCCGTTCTTGAATTCCTTTTCTAGTTCTGGAAGATTATTTGTTTACTTTAACCTACTCATATCAGTACTGGCAATTCTGTTTGTTTTATAAGCATTTACAATGTGGCGCACCATGTGGCAAAAACGGCACAGATGCGTCACACATCTGTGCCGTAAAAGCAGCACGTTGCGACGCAGCTCCAGCAATGCTCTGGGGGGCCCTATCTCCCCAATGCTGCGTCAAGCCTTGCGCCTGCTTCAAGCAGGTGCAGGGTTTTGACGCAGCATTGGCCTAAAAGTGAGTGAGTGAAATCTTGTAGATTTCACTCAGCCACTTTTAGGAGGCGTTCCTGCGCAGGAACGCCCTCCCCTGCGCCGGAACTCCTCCTGATGACGCAGGGCTTTACAATGAGACGCATCGTTGTTAATACCCAGCACCTAGGTGCATCTTTTGTGCTGCCACTGTGTCACAAAAATGATGCAACTGCGGGGTAAAAGAGGCGCAAGCGGCTTGTAAATCTGCCCCATAGTGCTTTTACTATACTGTAGCTGCATAAAGGGCCAGAAGATGTGTCTCCAGTGACCATGTGTGCCTGTGCCTGTGTTACAGTAGTAGTTTCAACAATGGTTCTTTCGGGTATATAAACAATTGCTTTAAATCATATGCATGCCTTCAACAGTAATCAAAACATTAAAGGCACACATGGTCACTGGGGACACATCTTCTGGCCCTTTACGCAGCTGCAGTGTAGTAAAAGCACTATACATTTACCCAATGAGGGAGCACTTACTGGATTTGCCAGTAGAAAGTACTCCAGGGCAAATCGCAAAAAAATTCGCGATTTTGCAAATTTTTTTGCAATTTCGTGGGGAAATTTTCAAATTCGCGGAACACAAATTTGCAAATTTCGCCCATGCTTACTCCTCACATACATATGCTAATGGCTTATCATCTGCAAATATTTACTCCAAATCTAAAAGAATCATTTGAGTGAGTCTAGGTATTGCTGCAACACGAAATCGAGTACTTAAATCTGTACAACAAATTGAATATTTAGCTGAAAAAGAGCCAGAAAGTATAGGTATTGTACTGTATTGGTTCATACCACATCCTATACCAACTGTTGAAAGATCCCTCCCATTTTATTCATTCTAATTTGACTTTCTAACAAGAACCATTTCTTCTGAGAATCCTGTCAAATAGAAGAAAAATAACCATAATAACAGCAATAGACTCATCAAGCCTTTTTGTTGCAGCAACTACCCCAGCCAAAGGCAGTGGGAAATGTGCACACTTGCTGCTTTTCTTGCCTTGGGTTATCCATTATTCTTCAATTTCAACTTCTGATCAATCTCAAGGCCCTTTATTGAGCCTATTTTAATCTAACTACTTCCACGGCTGAAGGCACTGGGTAATTTGCACATTTGCAGCCTTTCTTATTTTTCACCTAATTCACCTTCCACTCAATCAACACATCATCCACACCTACACACACCTACTTGCTGCCTTTCTTGGCTGGGTTTATCAATTATTCTTCTTGTGATACAAATTCAAAGTGCAGACCCTTTATTCAACCTTCTTGGTAACTACTTCCCATGAATAGCAGTGGGTAATTTCTACACTTGCATCCTTTCTTACGACGCACAATCTGTGAAATGAGCTGGGTATCCAAAGATCTACTTCCCTGATAAAGCAGTGGTTACTTTGCGAGTCTGCAGCCTTTCTTACATTTTACCTTATTCATCTTCCATTAAATGAACACACCATACAAACACTTACTTGCTGCCTGTCTTAGCTGGTGTTATCAATTATTCTTCAATTTCATACTCTGATTCAAAGTAAATGCCCTTTATCAAGCCTTTTTGTTGTAGCTACTACCCCAGCCGAAGGTTAATGCTCCAAAGTAATCTGTAAAATTTGCCAAACAACTGTTTCAAGGGGTGATCCATCCAAAAAATACTCCTTTGGCACAGCAAATGTAGTGTGACACGTAAAGAACTTGACCCCAACAACTTTGCTTGAGCTGCAACACAAAGATTGTAGACAACCCACTTGCTGCTGCACCAAGCATATCAACTGCTGAAACAGCATCTTCGGCAAGTTAGTCCATACTCACATATTGATCTTGATTTTGGTCAACTTAAATTTCTATGCATTTTTTTGCGATGAACTTTTGTATTACATGAAACAGTCTATCAACCTCATAAAAAACAGGAAACAGGAGCATCGCTATCCGCAAGATTAGTCATTAGGCATTTATCGAGCTTTTTGCTGTAACAACTACCCCGGCCAAAGGCAGTGGGAAATTTGCACACTTGCTGCCTTTTTTGGCTGGGGTTATTAATTATTGTTCAATTTCAAATTCTGATTCAAAGTCAAGGCACTTTATCAAGTCTTTTTGTTCTAACTACTTCCCCAGCCAAAGGCACTGGGTAATTTGCACACTTGCAGCCTTTCTTTTTTTTTACATTATTCATCTTCCACTCAATCAACACATCATCCACACATACACACACCTACTTGCTGCCTTTCTAGGCTATGGGTATTAAGTATTCTTCTATTTCATGTTCGTATTCAAAGTGCAGGCCCTTTATCGAGCCTTTTTGTTGTAACAAATACCCCAGCCGAAGGCAGGAAGAAATTTACACACTCGCTGCCTTTCTAGAAATGTGAAAAGTGTTTCCTGGAAGTGTAAGGAAACAGACTGGGCAATTGAAGGTATAAAAGACAAATTTGCCGGTGCATGGAAAAGTGCATACATAGTCTATAGGGGTTTGAAGCAGTCCATACCCTAAGGCCCACTATACAACATGAGTACTTCAGTACTAGCTGAATGATTACAATTCTGCAAGAAGAATGTCTCAAACCATTTTAATAAATGTATTCTTATAACATCTCATAACTTAATAGAGCTTCTAAAATAATTTCATCATGAATTTCATATTCCTGATTATCAATTTCAAAAGACATATAATCATACTCGATGTCATCTAATGCTTCCACAAAATCAGCATCTAAGGTTTAGTCTAGGAAATCACAGCTGATATCTACAGAATTTATATGTTCCTCTTCATTCTCGATACTTGTAAAAAGTATGTTCAGCTCTTCTATGACACTGCTACTAATTTCGAAACCGTCTTCCAAATTGTTTTGTTGATTTTCCATACTGAATTTCTTATGTTGTAGGTCCTTGTACAAAAACATAAACACTTCATTTTATCTTTACTGTAATATCAGCATATGTGGTGATTCATACGAATTATATTAAATATTTATCTTGCAAATAAAGCAACAATATTTTGTAGATGAGTGTATTTTATTTTGAAAATATTCGAAAATTAAATACAATAAATACAGTGTCACTCTGCATTGTGTCAAGTGCTTTATTTATTTATTTATCCTACCTACTGTGTTGCAAACTTAAAACAGTGCAACAGCAGTGCCTTAGTTTGACTCACCCCATTACGTTGTCAATTAGGGTTGAGGGAGGCAAAGGAAAGGAGTAAACTACATGTCAACAGATGTATTGCTATATTCACAACACTGGATGAAGCACTGAATAAACAAAGTCAGATACAAAAGAACATACACAAAAGAAGGCTGCACAAAAGATACACAAAGGAAAGCTACACAAATAGGACACGGAATCTTGAACACAAACTGATAAGTAGGCAAAAGAACAAAGACGGAAAAGAACACTGCAACAAACGCTACGCTGTGGAACTCATTCTGAAGAGAGGTAGAAACATACTGTAAATAAAATGGAATTCAAATAAAGAAAAAGTAAAAAATTTACATGAATGACAAAGTCACTGGAGTAATACTCTTTTCCCCAACACAAAAAAGGATTTTGCAGAAATTATATGTACGAAGGTTTAAGGAGCTGCAAAGGGACCCCATCCCCTGGGACTCAAAAAATAACATTGGGAACCGTGGGTGAAACCCCAATGCCCCCACGGTCCCAGCCGGCTCCCCGCGTCCTTCGAGAGCCGGCATTGCTTTCTCAGAGAGAGCAGCTTACATGGTGCTCTCTCTAACAAAAAGAAATCTGCTTTCCTACTTGAAAGAGACAGCATTAACTTGCTCTCTCTTCCAAAAACGAAACCGATGTGCTGTGCTAAAGTTGTAGCCGCGGCTCTCCCGCCTTACCAAGGCAAACAGCAGTGTCCCGGTGGTAGGCACCCCGGGATTTTTTTATAATTAGCCCCCGGGGGGGCATCATTATTAAATTTAAAGGGGGCCCAGATTTAAAGGCCCCCAGCCCCGGGTATGTAGTGCAAAATGTGTTTGCATTTTCAGCAATATGTTTAAGTATATTATACTTAACTCATTTTTTAAAAATGTTCTTATAATGTTTTTACAAATCTTTCATTTTTTGTTTCTTTTTTGGAAACAGTGCTAAAAACAATATATTTTTTTTCATCATTGATTTCTATTGTAGTGAGGTTCATTATGGTCTGTGTACAAACCTGAAGCACCGAGTTCAGCAAAAAAACCTTTGTAACTTCTACATGGCGGAGTTAACCATCCATCCCCCACATTACTTTAAAGAGTTCTGGTTTCAACTCAAGCCTCATTTCTAACAATTCATTTGTATCCTGCGTCTCAACCCTCCTTTTAGATATGCTTGTACATTGCTTGTCTGGGTGGTTTCAGCCTGGGTTGGAAAATGCGGGTGCCTATCAAACATCGACTGATTTTAACTGACAGCTTGGGTTCAAGCACTACGCAGGAGTTTGTCAGCGATAGCAATGCCTACCCCGTGTAGGTATCATATTTTCTATGACTGGTGAGGTTGACTACTACTTCACACCCTGATATTTAGTCAGTTCCTTCCAATCCAAAGAGTCCAAACAAAGGTCACTGTGGAGCCAAGAGGCCACGGAAGGGCCTGTATGGAACAGAGCTTGCGCATGGTCAGGGACAGGGAAGCAACACTGAGTGCTGCTTCTACCTCTGCACTCACAAAGTAATATAAAGCCATGCTCCCTTAGCCAAGGACCTTATGTGTGGTACTGGGATCTGATTGATACTGGCCCAACAGGTGACATCACCTGAAGATTGAGCTTCCTGTCTAGATGTGCACCCCAAAGAGAGTTGCCCCAGGACTAAATTCACAAATGCAGTCATGTACCAGTGTTGTGTTTTATCTAGGACCCCGATCAATATTGTGACCTCTTGCTCCTATAATCAATACATATCCCTATAATGGCATAACAATCAGAGCCATATTTCAGTAACTCCTCTCTGCAGCTCATGACAGTCCATGACACAGCAGAAGCCACCTCTTAGATTCCTAGATAGCACACCGAGTTCTTTCGACATCTCAAACCCCCCAGCAACCTGGGAAAGCCCAGCTTGCTTTGTTTTGATTAGTAATAGAACTCCTGCGAGCACTGTAAGAACGACCAGTTCTTAGTGACATCTTTATTGACGTCTTATGTCCAAAAATTTACGTCAAACTCGGCACCTTTCAGGTATAAATATACCAACGTTGCCTTAAGCAAGCACACGGTGGTGGTGAATACTGGAGCAGAACAGCTGTCCCTTGCAGAGCCCAGCAGATGCGAGAAGCCCACGGACGCTGCCCCTCCTCCTTGACGCGCTGAGAAAGACGCTGTCTTTTCTCTTGCCGAGAAAATCCAGCTCCGGCGATTCCAGCCTACCCTTGCGGGTAACTGGGATATCGGGTCCTGAGAGTAGATACCAGACCTCCTGCATTCTATTCCAGAGGTACGGTGCTGACTAAACCCTTAGAGAGAATTCTTGAAACAAACTCTTGGCAAAACCAACTTAACTTAAACTGCTACTTACTCCCTCCCTTGTATTAGGCTTAGGTCAGGTACACTGGGGTCGGCGTAGTTAGAAACATCAGTTGAGGTTGTTAGCCAATGTATATATGAATGTATATATTTTATTCATTTTAACTAGCTTATGGCTAAGAAACCATATCAATGCTTTTACAGTATTATTTCGTAATACTCCTTTTACTGTACACACTTTTCATAATAACAAGTCTTGCAATTGTGGCAATTCATTTCTCTTGCATGAGAAGGAAGACTGCTCAATAAATAATATATTTTATTGAAAACGCCTGTCTCTCTATTCTCTGCATCCTGGTGAAAGTAAATCTGCACTACTGACTGAGTGAAATAGCCGTCTATTGTTTCACACGACTCTAGAGATTGACTCTTATTCTGAGGAGCAAAGTTGTCATGTTAATGCGGTTGTCGGAAGCTGAATCCCTTCTTCTCTGAGCCAGGGAAGCTGATCACTTCCAATTCAGTCAAGAAAGTTTTCAGTGACCTCTGAGCTAGCTGGCGCAAACCTAAATTAAGTCTAACATAGTCAGTAGAGACCTAGAAGACCGCAGTCCTACGTCTACACTGCTGATTATGTTATTCCAATGCGCAGGGCCTATAGGGAAAATAGGAACTGCACTACACCAGGAACCAGAGAAGGTGAAGAGGATGACCCAGAACACCTTCAAAGTAAGCAAGCACGTAATGAGAGAGCCAACACGTGCGGGGATGGGAGGGATCACTCTGGCTAGGGAGTCAGTGTTGATGAACATACTCTGCAGGCAGTGAGTGTGGCTATGGAGGTGCTTAGTTAAAAGTTAATTTGGGCTGGTAGAATCATGATGACTCTCACATTGCAGGCTGAAAGCACACTTGGCATTCTCCACTTCTGGAGCAAGCATATTTTGCCACCTAGTGATTATAGGCAGAGAACAAAATATGACTTTATGAAGTCTAGTTATTATAGTAAACACATGTGGGCGGAACTCCACAGAATAGAGCAGAGCTTCAATGTAACTCAACTGAATTCTACAGGGTATAACTCCATGAGTTCCACCCAACCTTAATGACAACATACTCATAAAGTAGACTTTTTGGGAGACAGTGGAACCTTCTCACTGCCAGCACCTAACCTGATATCACTACCAGAATATTACCCCTTGTATCCTTATAGGGGTGAGTGTGCATACCGAATAACACCCACTGTCACAATGTCTGTTCCCTCAGGAACTTAACAATTCAAGACGAAGCACAGGTGTACCACTCAATACATTTTTTCTAAATATGCTAAATTATACAGCTTGATTCCAATGGATGACAAAAGCAAAGTTCTTCAATTTGATTTCTTTATTCCATTTTCATGTTGTGTAGCAAAAAAAGACCAATACAGCCGACGCGTTTCGTCCTAATATAGGACTTCTTCAGGGCAACGAATCAAGTGTTCTGGGAATCTCCAAATGTCAGAGAGGATGCTCAATAATGATTGTTCAAGCAAAAAGGGGTCTCATCAGACGTAAGCAACATCCATCTCGCCAATGAGGGATGAATTATGAACAGAGTCAATTAATGATTTTTGACACGAGCAGCCCGAAACGGCCTCGAGGACAGGGTCGCAATATGATAAAAGCGTATAGTCCGAAAATCCAAACTGACGTAACGACCACAGGGATCACTCCAGCAGCAGCTTACATCTGATGAGAACCCTTGTTGCTAGGAGAACAGGACCAACAACCATAATTGACTTTATCATTGGACCCCGTTCCTCTGACACCTGTCAACCAACAAGTCCCAAACATTTTCCTGACTACTAGGATCACATGCTATATCTGATTGGCTGGTTCGTATGATATTATGTTTACACTCAGAGAAGGGGGTGGAGCAGCCAATTTCCTGGCTTTACATATTTCTCGCCTTCCCAATAGAATAACATAAAAAAAATCTAGTGGCCCTCTTGTCAAATGTCAATACATTATCCTGACATAAACCGAAGAAAGTAAGTAACGGTGTAATTTCTAGCTGAATTCCTGTAACATCCTTTAGAAAGTCAACAATATCTACCCAACATTTAGCTAATACTGGGCAGGTTAAAAACATATGGCAATCATTTGCCAGGAGATCCTTACACCTTGAACATACATGTTGAGTTCCAGAAAATGTGTTAACTTTGCAGGGGTCCAATAAACCCGGTAAAGAATAAATAAGTGATTAGGCTTAAAATAAGCTGGTTTAACTATCTCACACAGCAGTGAAAAGGAAGCCAGACAGGTGTCGTACAAATCTATATTTTCTAAAACATTTTGCCATAACTTTTGAATATTGGCCTTAACATTGTCCTCTGCTTCAATTAACAGTCAATACCACCAGGCTACCTCTTTATTGATTTTCTCTGTCTTCATAGCCTGGAATAACCACATATAATCCTGATACTCTACCCACTGCTGTCTGGCCCACCAAGCTGAAAGTTGATAATATTTAAATCAAGTCAATTCTCCTTGAGTACATAGAGACAAAGATTCCTAAGTTATCAGATTACCACCTGATTTTAAATCTCCCCAACACAGAAAACCTGCTTGCTTCAATGGATGGCTAAGCAGGTCATCTTAACATTCTGGCGTGCCTGGTGAACCTCAAATCGGAGAATAATCAGGATAATCAGAATAATAAGTAACTACCATTTTATTCCAAATAAGAACCCAATTTTTCACTGCCTCTAGCAAAATCTTAAGTCGAACCATTTAAAAAAATGTGGATCCCCAAACTTAAACAGAAATTGGCCCTGCTCATACCCAAGTTCACTCAACATTGCTCCATAATTAGAACCCAATACAGAATCATCTGGCATTCTTAATAACATCCTGAAATGTTTAAAGTGAAAAACATGTACGTAAACCCATAGATCTGGTAGCGCCAGGTCCCCCTTCTCTAACCTCCTCCTAAGCCTTTTACAAGAGATACGAGCACCCTTTAATGCCCATATAAAACTACTGATCTGACCCTGCATCTTAACAAGCTCATTCTTTTCAAATGGAAGAGGTATATTATTGAAAATAAACGTTATCGTTGAAAGGATGATCATTTTGATCAAATTTACCCGACCATATATATTCAGAGGAAGATTTGCCCACCTACTTAGCAGTTTCCCAACCTCATTTCTGATATTTCTCCAGTTTACGATAGGAACATCTACACATTTTTGAGTAATTTGAATACCCAAGTCTGCATAGAATGCCTATTTAGCCTCGAAAATATTATATTTAAATGGGGAAATAGTAAGATCTTGTCTAATTGATGCAGCGCATGGTTCAATGTAAATATTAAATAACAGTGGATACATCGGACACCCCTGCCTAGTTCCTCGCATAATCTTAAACGACTCAGTTAGTTCCCCATTGACTAACATTACAGCTCTAGGTGCTCTATAAATTGCCTGGAGGGACTTTATTAGATTCTTAGGGAAACCAAACTTTTCCAAGTATGCCCATAGATATGGCCAGTGGACTTCATTAAACGATTTGGCAGCTTCGATTGCCACCATAGTTACTGGAGGTTTATAGCATTCTGCCAAATCTATTATTCCCAACATTATAGCAGTGAGGTCATTGAGCTGCCTTCCAAGAATTAATCCCCTCTGATCAGTTTGGATAATATTTTTTATCATTTTGGCAACACTGGTCGCCGATATCCCCATGAGTACCTTGTAGTCCATGTTCAAAAGGGATATAGGCCAACTAAAACTATCGTAGCCTCATCCCTTTATGCCAGGGGATCATCTCCGTCCCTCAATATTCTATCAAAGAGTTCCTTAAATATTGATATTAAGTTCTCCTCTAATATTAAATATAACTCTATCTGAAGGCCATCTGGGCCCGCTGCCTATCCTCTTGCCATCCTTCTCAGCTGTGCCCAAATTTCTTCCTCCGTTATTCCAGAAGCTAAAGAAGAGGTCTGGTCATCACTAAGAAATGGAAGCTCAACGCTTTCCAAAAATTCCTTAATTTTTTCTGCCTCAGGTTTGATCTCCTCATTAAATAATTTAGCCATATATCCCAGTACTTACGCTCCAATTTCAACATTGGTGAGTAAAATCTGACCCGTAGCGCCCTCCCTCAGACTAATAATTTGATTTCGGACTCTATCTGTTTTAGCCTTTTGTGCTAAAAGCCTACCACTCTTCTCCCCATAAGAAAAGTTCTGAAGTTTGCTAACCTTCCATCTACTTCATAAGATGTTATCCAGGAAGCTCTTATATTCTGATTGAAGATTCTCTAGCTCCTTGGTAAGGAGTGGAACCCTAGAAAAAGATTCTGAAAGAAGCCCTTTGTAATTCCTGCTCTTTACTTTGAATATACTCGAGAAGGGCCTTCTCTCTGCCTCTATGGCTACGATTCTTCCCTATCATAATGGAAGTAATCTCTGACATTAAAAATGCCTAAAAGGCGTCCCAAATACCCTGTCACTTTGCTGACCCTCTGTTAACCTGGAAAACATCATAGCTTCTTGACGCAACTTTGATTGAACCACTTCGTCAAGTAAGATCGACCAATGTAATGTCCATCCTACTTGTCGGCTCGCAACGGTCGCGACTATGCTGTTTCTACGTCTGGTTCATCATCACAGGTTCACAGCACCCTCTGTTTCACCACTGCCACCCTGTTTCACCCATGCCACCCTCTGGTACATCAATGCCACCCTCTGGTTCATCACTGTAGATTATGGGGGGGGAAAGCAAGCACACCTGCCCTGCTTCAACTGACATGAATTAATTTGGGGTTAATTTATTAATGTGTCACTGTTTTAAAATTCCAGTCTGGCACCTGCTTCCTTATCTGTAATTTGCTTTCTGTTGCAGTGCAATTTTGTTTTCCAGGACCTTTGTGGCCTACTTGTAGCTATTCTATGAGCCTGCTGTGAGGGTCAGAGCAGGGTCATAGAATTGTAGCAACTAGCAACTGAACTCTGGAGGGGCCCCAGACAGCAAGCACTACAGGGAATGGTTACTAATGATGAGTTTGAACTTTTGCACCTGCTGAGTGCTTTCAGTTTAGCAAAACGCGTTTTTCTGCAGAACAGCAACTATAATGCCCCAAACAAACATAGGCAACTGAACTCTGGAGGGGCCCCTCAGGAAGTACTAGAGGGAATGGTTACTAATGATGAGTGAACTTTTGCACCTGCTGAGTGTTTTCAGTTTTGCAAAACTCATTTTTCTGTAGAACAGCAACTGTAATGCCCCAAACAAACTTACTTGTGAAAGTTGATTTCTAATCCAAAAGTGATCCAAAGAAAGTCAAAAGGCCTCAAATCCAAAAAAGTGCAGGCAAATATCAACCTGAGGAGTTATTCTGATAAAAATCATCATTTTCAGAAGGTCTATGCTGCTTGCTAGTGGATTTCTTGTGCAGAATTGCAAATTTTGTAATTTCGCGAGTGCGAGATTGTTGCTGCCCGCCGCACCTACATGTTCACAATTGTGAACTCTCGCGATGCGTCGCCAAACTCCCACGGGATCCCGCAGCAAGATCCAAAATGGCGCAGCACTCGACAAATATCGAGAAAAACAACGCGGCAAACACTGCATGACGGTAAGTGAATGCCGCACGCCGCAATATTGTATCACAAAAAATCCGCTGCGTGCGAATTTGCGGATTTTCGGTAAATTCGCGAGAGTTCGCGGATTGCGAATTTACCGAAAATCCGCAAAATCCGCGAGCGGAACGGATTTTCCGCCCATGCTTAGAGAGGATAGCAGGCAAATGGTCAACCCTATCAACTTCTCCATATAGGCCCTGATCAATCAAAAAAGAATCTATGCGGGAATGATGACCGTAATTTTTGCTGTAAAAAATATATCTCTTCTAGTTCCCTTTTTTAACGCTCCAAACATCGATCAAATTTAATTCATGCTTCCAAATTTTAAGTGCATTCATAGAGTTTAAAGGGGTATTATAAATTGTCCTAGAGGTCTAACTCTGAGCTTTGAACTAAATTAAAATCACCTCCAATAACGAACAGAACATTAACTAACGGGAGGGCAGCCTCCAATTGAATCAAAGAGTCTGGGTTATCCAGATATGGCCCGTAATAGCTCACACATACCCTAGCCCTATTCTGGATTTTAATATTAGCGATTACCCACCTCCCAGTAGAGTCCGTAGATTGACCTTCTAATTTGATACCACTATTAGATCTTATAATAATAGTAACTCCTCTTGTGCTACATCTCTGTTTTGAACTGACAATGTACTGAACCAAAGACCATTTTGTAAACATATTTAAACAATCCTTCTCTTCTAAATGGGTTTCCTGCAATAGAATAATAGTAGCCTCTGAGTTTTTTAAGGAACTCCATAATACGGGCCAATTTTTTCTTGGATCTCACCCCATTCACATTCCATGAGATGAGATTTACTAAATTCTTACTCATTTATTAGGTGGAAAAACTCCGACCCTCTCACTCTAGACCAAAAATAAATTAAACATATCAATATACACAACACAACAGGTAGAGAACACTACTTTATTTTCCTTTTTCCCAAGTGCTCCCAACAACCTGTGTCCCTATCCCTATCCCCCCAGGGAACCCACCCGACTATCTCTTAAGGCGCAAGCGCCATTTGAGATACCCCTGTGCTAACGAGGTGAGCCTGGCATCCTAGCACAAACTTCCACATATTTACACAAATAAACACTATTAATTTGGCTTGTACATCTTTATAAATTGCCACATTTACTGCAGATAATATATTACTCTAGGTAGCTCTAATGGCTTAGCCCCATATCCTGACTTATCTCAATCTTTTATCATGCCCCAAGCACCTCTGTCTATAAATGCAACAAATTACATTCTCATGAGGACCTGGGGGAGGCACCCCTCTACGATGTCCCTCCCATCCTACTTAACAGGGCGTTGACTTCCTCAGGTTTCCGAAAATTATACATTTTGTTGTTCCACATAACTTTCAACATAGCGGGGAACTTCATATGCACCTGCGCTCCCTTAAGCCTTAATTCATTCATCTTTGAGCCTAGCAGCTACTGACTCTCCGCTGTTCTTTTACCCATATCTGAACGAATTGAGTATGTACAATCCCCAAATGTAGATGTCCTTGCTTTTAATGCCTTAGTTAGGACAAGCTCCTTAATTGTATAGGTATGTAAAGCAACAAGAATCTTCCTCGGGGCTTTCCTTCCCGGCTGCAACCTATATGATCGTTTGCCCAATCAATCTCTGCCCTACCTGAGAGTGGCTCCCCCAATAAGCGAGAGACAAAACCCTTTATATCTGCCCCCCTCAATACCCAAAATACGTATATTGTTTCTCCTAGCCTGGAGTTCCAGTCTTTCCATATCTAGCTGTAGTTCCTTGTTCCCTCATTTAGCTTCTCAATCTCACTAAGATTAGAGGCAGTGGCCTCTCCAAAGACTTTCACTTCCTCTTCAAGAGACTCGGTTTGCTTAGCCAATCCATCAATCTTCTGCTCCAAGATCTCCCCCCTATCCTGAATTTCTCTCTGATTGTTTTCAGAAGTCACAAATTTGGCTAGAATCTCTTCTCTGAAGCTGGCCAGAAAGGCCCCTAATTGACCACCAGGGGGAACTATATTACAGTCATCTTGCATAGGATGTGACTCAGCAGCGGACGCAGCAGCAGCAACACTTACTACATGGTCAGAAATGGGCGCAATAAGCTGATTAGTCTCATTGGCCTCTTTTTCTGGAGTAACCTGAGATGTCTCCACCAGACCGTCCTGACCCTATTGACACTCCATAAGGGGAGAAAGACGGTTTTCCAACCACAATGGAGCCCCCAGCTGGTCGGCGGCATTACCAGCTTTCCCTGCAGAATTTTATACATTTTATAAACTCCACCTATTTCTTGATTTGCTTCCGCTGCCAATGATAATTGGGAGCCATCAACCTTCTCCATTATCTTAAAATAGGACCTTAAAGAGGGTACTGGTTTTGGAACTGTTTGAGGTTTATTCACTCCACACTTTTTGATTGATGATTTCCTAGTATTCTTTTTAAGCGGAGTTTTAGGAGTTACCACTCGAGGAGGATCACTTCCTTTCTCCTGAATAATAACTTTCTTAAGTTTTTCCCATTCAGACCGGAGTTGGCATCTACTTCTTACTGTCGTAGATTTTCGATCTTTTGTGTTAAGACCGGTATCTCCTTGATTAGATTTTGAAACATCTGATGAGAAACAAACACGTAGAACTGCCTCTCTCTCCTTCCCAGAGGTGTTTAATGAATATCGTACCTCAAAATTAACCCCCCCGGGATTGAGAGTCATTCTCTATCCAGCCCTCCTGATTTAAGAGACACCCCCTAAGTCTGACTCTGTTTAAATTATGCCTGAGTAACGGGACATTACTCTTTTTGTCTTCTCCGAATGCACCGACTGACCTTTGAACTCAGGCCCTTTAAATATCAGCAGGTTATAAGCTCCAGAATTACAAAGTTTGATATTCACAGCTTCTCTCTCACGGGGCAATTTAGTGAGGATCCCTCTATTACCTCTATTACCCGCGTATAGTGCTGTAACACGGAGTCTCCTCCAACACTCTGCCGCCCGGCTCCACCACCGCAATGGGGCGGAGCCACGTCTCTCAGCGGGCGATGCAGGGAAGAAATTCCCGGTACCGGGAACCATACGTCCTTACCTTGCCACAAATCGATTCAACGGCGGTGTCTAAAAGACTGTGAGAGGCAGTAACAGATTTAAAAGTTCCACATGGGTTTCCTAATCACGGGCGGAGAGCCGCCGATAAAGTGCCTCTCCTCCATATGAGAATGAGGGGCAGAAAAAAAAAAGAAGAAAAACTTGTCAGTGGAGAAACAGCGACGGAAGCCTACAAGCCACCGCCTTCATCGTGCGTTCAGGCTCCAGGACCAGGGCTCTCCTCCTCCTCATACAGGGTGTCTCCCGACTGGGGTTAGCCAGCCGCCATGTTCCTTGACCACGTGGTCTGCTGCAGCACTTGCATTTTGTTGTTTCGTTTAGGAGACAGCTCTGAATTGGAAAGACAGATGAGGACACTAGCAGCGGACCACAAACACAGTGTGAATGAAACCAGTTTTCCTATATATAAATTGTTTTAGAGCTTTACTTGCCGGAGGAGCACTTCCATGGATTATCCAAGACGTCTGTATGTGATCGATTTCCAGCCTTGCAATTTCCCATAACTATTGTGCAAAGGGCAGCAACCTGTTCTACACCGGATTGGCTTTCTCATACATCACACACAGGTAAAAGGGGAGTTAGGCTACTCCTGGTGATCTGAAGAACACATTCACACTATGCTATCTATATCATATGTAGTGCTATGTAGGAGTTTCATTATGAATTATTTTCATTTATCCATATAATCACAGCAATAATTTTAATGGTTGTATTAGTCATCGTATTCAACAATTTTGTAATGCTGGTAACAATGCTTTGTTTCCTTCCACTAATAACTGCAGCTCATGTATTTTACAAAAAAATCCAATTTAATTCAATAAATGATTGAAATGCCAAATTTGTCTATTTCAGGTGTCCTCTTTTGTGCATGCCGGAGGAAACAACAAAAGCGTATATCTAATTCCCCTCTTTGGGGGAATTAGAGTAGTAATGTTCTGTGGTTGCAGACACCATCTGGTACCCTACCAGGTTTAGGGATTTGGGTGGTGCTTTCCAAGCTAGCCAGGAATTAGGTCAACAGATTCTGATTATATGAGAGGACACAGTTCCTATATTTTGATGCTCATGTTGTCCAAACTCACAGTCTAACTTAATTAGTAATCTATGGGGTGAAAGCATTTTTAAATTTTTTATATGTAGTCTCTTTATGTTACTTTGAACTGTTTATGGAGTTTTTAGTTGTAGTTTCCCGTTGGTCATCACTGATTTAGGTAAAACGATTCTACATTCATTTTCTAAGGTCTCAGTGGTGGGGGAGGTGCTAGAATTTAGGCTAGTCTTTGTTTTTGGATGTTGTTTTAGTGTATTCTTTCATTATATTGTATGATAGGTAGTTTATGGGCTTGTGGTAGGACTTATTGTGAAATATATTGTTTATTTGCAATGTATATGTGTGTTCTATGTGTTTAACTTTGCTTTTAATAATTGTTTACTGTGCCTTATTTTATGTAAGGGCTGTTAGTATTTTTGAAATGGGTTTAAATATTTTTTTAGTTGATGGTATTTTATTCTCGACAATTGGAATTTATTAATGGTTACATTTATTTTTTTTCAAGGAAAAAAGATTGGTTATTTTGTTATGTTTCCAGAGTGTTTACTTGTTATTTTCCTATTTTCGGGGACTTGAAATAATTCTTTCAGTTATTGAACTCTTCTTAGGAAGTCCTTTTTTTCTCTGGTTTATTTTTGTATTTTTGGGGCTCTTTTCAACAATTGTATTGTGTCATTTTTTTATCCTCTGGTTAATGATCAGGCCTTAAGCTATAAATTTGTGGTATCCTATTTTATTTATTAATGGTATTGGGAAGGCAATGTTAATTTTTAGTGTTATAATTTTTTTATTATGGTCTAAATATATATGATTCTCATTGATGTTTGCATATTTTAATAGGTAGTAGAAAAGTGTTTGTTCATTTAAAATCATATTGGTTATTATGCATTGTTCATTTATTTATTTTTAAATATTTATTATATTAGGTTTAAATTATCAATCTTGTCTTTTGAAGTATATTTTATTCAGATTGGTATTTAAAATTTGCTTTAATAACATATATAAATATATACTTATAAAGTCTGAATGTTCATATTTAAATGTGGTTAGGTAGTGCTGTTTTTAAAGTAGGGTTATTGCTTTTGATTCTAGACATGGTAGGCTTGGGTGTTGGTAAAGATTCTTACTTTGATTCCTAGGAGTTCATGCCTTTGTTTAGTTTGTTTGGAGATTTACGGTTTGACTTGGGTCAGAGATTATCCAATTCTTAACTCCTGGTAGCTTTTAAAACAAGTTTTTCTAGGACTTGGTAGAGTACCAGATTGCTTCTTCCAAGTGGTTCTGGGAGAGATTTTTGTCACCCTTCTACTGTGTTTTTTGTCTTCGATTTTTGGGGGACATGGTCTTATCATAAACATTCCATCATAGAATGTGATACATGGGTTAGCATCTGTGGCTTGATCCATGCACATGACTGACCGGGACATCCTCAAAACAAATCAGTGGTGGAGCTAGTTCTTTACCAATTTGTTGCTAAAAGGGGCATATTATATTGCTATATATTTTTTGTTACAGGGGTGTAAGTTAATGTTATTCGTTTTTTTCTTTTGTGTGCAAATTCTAGTTTGGATGAACGTTCTATGCCCATAGTGGATTTTTAGGTGCCTCCATTCTCTCTTTTTTAATTGATAGTAAAAAAAAACCCACTTAATTGCAGTGTTTGGGAAGATTTAAAGTATGTCAAATTCATTGCCTAATTATATTCTATGATGATTGTTATTAGGTTATAGATGTTAATTTATAATTATTTTATGTTTTAATAATTTATTATAAGTTGCCCTTTCGTTGTTAGGGACACACATTCATACACTAATGGGGTGTTTGTGTTTTGATATTCACTGTTACTTTGCATATTTGACCGAACAGTGAAGGGCCATCTAACATCTCCGTTACATTTTGTTAAATTTAGAAAATAGTTATTGGTAGTATAAATATGTTTTCTTGTATAGTTATTGATAGTGCCATGTTGTAAAAAGGTGATTTTAATGTTATCTGTGAGTAGTAAGCCTTGAGGTATGTATATATATATATATATATATATATATATATATATATATATATATATATATATATATATATATATATATATATATATATATATATATATATATATATATATATATATATATATATATATATATATATATATATATATATATATTCACTGAAAAAAACATTGGTTATAGACCATATATAGTTAGGGATTAGTGTTGTATTCTCTGCACTTATGTTTGCTTTATCTCTTTAAGTCTGACATTCCATTTTCCTGATGTCATTTTCCTACTGTGTTCTGCTTGGTCAGTTAGCTCCCTGCTTTCTGATGGGAACACCAGTTATTCTCTGTAGTGCATAATAAATGCCTTTTATCCTTTTACCAGCCTCCTACTTCATTTACATCAATTAGCATTTACAAAACCTTAATTTACTCGCACAAAACCATTGAAATTCGCATATATAGTTAGTTGCACTAACTATATATCGCACACCCACAATCCACTGCTGATGATGTCACATATTACATCACATATGTCACTGCCTTGCACAAATGGCATAAGTCCTGGATGTTGGGTGCCATAGTTGAGGGTTCCGAGCAGCGCTTGTAACACTGTCTGAAGTTTATTTGCACCTGCTGCAGCTTCACTATTCTCAAAGTAAGTGGGGGCTGTTTGTGGACCTGACTGCATTGGAAATCAATGTGATGCGGTGCTTCCCTGAACCGCTTGACGGAGGCCCCCGAGGGGCGGTGTGATGGCGCCGACCCCCTCCCCAAGTCTTGTTGCCCTGGTGTGGCCTGAGATCGCCCCCGACATAGGCGGCCGGCTCCCGGGGTCAAGCAGAACTTTTTGCCTTTTGGTGACATTCTGAACATTGTCCCACAATCCGTTTGACCTGAAGACACGTCCTGCGGTGCCCTAGTCCGACCATCACATATTCCTGCGCCAGGAGACGGCGTGGGATGCACTAGAAGGGAGAGGAGGCACGAACGAGCCTCCCCCACCTCCCCAGGTGGAGGTTTCTCATGTACACCCCAGCGCTTCACGCAACCAGCTGAGTTGCACCCGCTCTTGCGGCTACAGCGTCTCGCCCACCATCCACTTGAATTGTGCCCACTCTTGCGGTGCAGCTATAGGCGGCTGCAACAGGACTCTCAAAATGGCGGCCGGCTCTTCGGATTTAGGCCTAGTCCACTAAAATGGCCCTGGGACACCTTGGAACTCGGACGCTTGACTAGGGCATGGACCCCATTCCCAAAAGCATCCCCTCAGCCTTGAAGATTTTACAAAAGTCACCGGGGCCCCCGACTCCCGCAGACTTCCGTTGGCGAGCGACTGCCATGATTGCTTGCGGAATGGCCACGACGTAGCCACGGGGTGCTCTCATGCTGACGCCAGCTTCAATCTGAAACATCCAGAAACACTGTAGACTACCAATTCGATCAGTTCCGGTGGAGCCCCAACGTGACCCGGTAGAGAAGAACTTGCCCTCCCCTCTTTGACTGATTGTTCTTGTTGCCTGTCCCTTCTCTTGTCATTTAACAGAACTTTTTGGACTGCTGAAAGGAGTTGTATTCCGACCGCTGGTTGGTGGAGACATTTTGACTATATTCTGGACCTGCGTTGTCGCGTAATGCGTCATATGACGCGCCGCGTTAGCGCACCCAGAAGTGCAACGGTGCGCAAGGCGCAGCTTCCGGGAAACGATCCAGAGCGCAGCGCGTAACGTAAGCATAACAGGTCATGTGACTTGTTAATAAAACTTTTCATTGGTTCATTTTACTTTTGTTATTCTAATGATGAAAGGCTTGGTCATATGACCTAAAAATAACGCTTTTCATTGCTTTCGAACATTTTTTTTTCCCAAATGATGAAAGCCCCACCTTTTTTTTTCTCACTCTGACTTGTAAAGCAAAGGACCCAGATGCATTTACAGTTTATCACTAACAATGTTCCAGGCTAATGTATTTTCCCGGGAAATTTACAACTGTCCTGCAAGTAAAATATTCCTTTTTCGAGAAAAAGGGCGTTTCTTCGTCCCATGAGGGAGCCGTTGAGCAAAAGAGGCTCGGCCTGCTGTCTTAGTCGCTGATAGGCATGAATATCAGATTCTTATCGATCACTTTATGTTGCAGGAGTAGAAAACACAACAGCCCTTGACCATTTATCTTTACTGCGTTCCTGCGTATTATACCTTTTAACTGTCATGTAATTGGACTGCTTTATTTCACTTGCCTTTTACTGATTCGAAAACAGTGGCTATTATTCAAAACTTTACCAATGTAGGTACTACTACCATGTTTTTTTAAAAAAACCTTTATTGTGAAAATGTCAGTATACAAATACGGGCCTATAACCACGTGGGCCGGCCACGGAGCAAACTGGAATCGTATATGATGAGGGAACATTTACACTGTAGAAGAACGTAACGGGCGACCCATTAGATTGCAAGAACTAAGGTGTCTAACATTTGCGGAATTGGTGGACGTGCATTTTATAATTAAAGTACGACAGGGCCAGTTACAATAAAATTATCTAGATATACATTTGCGGGCAAGTACCATGGGTGACGTTAATTCGAACTTTCAATAGTACAGTAATCAATAACACATCAGAACTTAATATCAATAGGAATGTCAAAATGTTCAATCAATTCTCGTCCCCGCCCGCCATGTGCTTCAAAACTGCTATCAAGGTTGGGCAACCAGTACACAACAAGGAGTTACGAGTCCCATTTATACCGGCGCCATTTTGGGCGAGGCCGGGCAGGTCCAGGATATAGTCAAAATGTCTCCACCAACCAGCGGTCGGACCAGAACCATTTTCGGCAGTCCAAAAATGTTCCGTTAAATGACAACAGAAGAAATAGGCAACAAGAACAATCAGTCAAAGGAGGGGACGCTTTCGTGAATGGGGCCCATGCCCTAGCAGGCAAGCGTCCAATTTCCAAGGTGTCCCAGAGCCATTTTAGTGGACCAGGCCCAAATCCAAAGAGCTGGCCGCCATTTTGAGAGTCTTGTTGCAGCCGGCTATCGCTGAACCACAAGAGTAGCCGCAATTCAGCTAGATGGCGGGTGAGTCACTGTACCGCAAAAGCGGGCGGAACTCAGCTGAAAGGCGAGTGAAACGCTAAGAGACACCCCACTGCAGATGAGGTGCCTCCACCTGGGGAGGAGGGAGAGGCCCGTTTGTGCTGTCTCCCCCCCCCGGGCACCCCACGCCGTCTTTCGGCGCATCATTGTAGGATGGCCAATCCAGTGAAACTTGCTGGACACCACCTCGGTGCCATCCGGATCTCGGCGCGTTCGAGTCACTGTACCGCAAGAGTGGGAGAAACTCAGCTGGATGACGGGTGAGACGCTATACTGCAAGAGCAGGCGGAACTCAGCTGGATGGAGGGTGAGACACTGTGCTGCAAGAGCGGGCAGAACTCTGCTGGAAGGCGAGTGAAACGCTAAGAGGCGCCCCACTGCAGATGAGGTGCCTTCACCTGGGGAGGCGGAAGAGGTCCGTTTACGCCACCTCTCCCCCCCCGGGCACCCCACGCCGTCTTTCGGTGCAGCATTGTAGGATGGCCACACCGGTGAAACTTGCTGGACACCACCTCGGTGCCATCCGGATCTCGGCGCGTTGTGCTGCCTTCGGCGTACTGTAGCAGCAAGAGTGACCGCAACTCAGCTGGACACGCCGTCTTTCGGCGCAGCATTGTAGGATGGCCACACCAGTGCGGCAACTTGCTGGACACCACCTCGGTGCCATCCGGATCTCGGCGCGTTGTGCTGCCTTTGGCCTATTCGCACATCGGTCCGCTACTGACACCGCCTCACAGGCCAACTGATTTTGTAGGCTTTTTATAGCCCAAAGCCGCATAACAGGTCATGTGACTTGTTTATAAAACTTTTCATTGGTTCATTTTACTTTCGGTTTCCTAATGATGAAATGCTTGATCATATGACCTAAAAATAACACTTTTCATTGGATTAAAACATTTTTTTTTCCCAAACGATGAAAGCCCCACCTTTTTTTTTCTCACTCGGCAATCCAAAAAGGTTCCGTTAGATGACAACAGAGGGGATAGGCAACAAGAACCATCACTCAAAAAAGGGGAGAGCAAGTTCTTCCCTACCGGGTCACGTTGGGGCTCCACCAGAACTCATCGAATTGATAGTCTACAGTGTTTCTGGATGTTTCAGACTGAAGCTGGCGTCAGCATGAGAGCACCACCATCTCGTAGCTCCGGCGTGGCCATTCCGCAAGTAATCATGGCAGCCGCTCCCCACCGGAAGCCTGCGGGAGTCGGGGGCCCCTAAGACTTTTGTAGAATCTTCAAGGCTGAGGGGACGCTTTCGAGAATGGGGCCCAAGCCCTAGCAGACAAGCGTCCGAGTTCCAAGGTGTCCCAGGGCCATTTTAGTGGACCAGGCCCAAATCCGAAGAGCCGGCTGCCATTTTAAGAGTCCTGTGGCAGCCGCCTATCGCTGCACCGCAAGAGTGGGCGCAACTCAACTAGATGGTGAGCGAGACGCTGTAGCCGCAAAAATAGCTGAATGGCGGATGAGGCACAGTGTAGCAAAAACGGGCGGAATGGCAACTGAAACGGTAAAGGGGCGCCCCACTACAGCAGACGAGCCTCCACCTGGGGAGGCCCATTCCCTCCGCCTCCCCCCCCCCCCCGGGGCGCCCCACGCCGTTTTTCGGCGCAGCATTGTAGGATGCCAAGACCAGTGCTGCAAGTAAAGGACATCACCTGGGTGCCGTCCAGATCTCAGCGCATTGTGCTTCCTTCGGACTATTCGCACAACAGACCGCTACTGACGAGGCACAGTGCAGCAAAAGCGGCCAGAAAACCGCTGAATGGCAAGTGAAACGCTAAAGGGGCGCCCCACTACAGCAGACGAGCCTCCACCTGGGGTGGCCCGTTCACGTCGCCTTCCCCCCCCCCTGGGTGCCCCACGCCGTTTTTCGGAGCAGCATTGTAGGATGCCAAAACCAGTGCGGCAAGTAAAGGACATCACCTGGGTGCCGTCCAGATCTCAGCGCGTTGTGCTGCCTTCGGACTATTCGCACAACAGACCGCTACTGACCATTGTTGCTTCTGTTTTAAAAAATTTTTTAACGTGTTTAATGTTTATCGTGCGTTGTATATATTTATAAGTTATTAAAGTGTTATAATCCTACTACTTTGTTGGTGTGCTATATATTTTTCATGTGACACATAATTGTGAAGACTTTGATGTACAAAAAGGCATCCCTGGAATCTTCCGCTTCAGGCTCGGTCCCACACACCCTCACAGTGAGAATCCCCTCCCCAATCACAATACAGGATCGTTATCAGATAGTAGGAACGCGTGTGGTGTGACGGATCTCATCGGGTGGGGGCCTTGATCTACTGGAACTCCTTTGAAGAGGGGTGATTCTTTACAGTTGAGGCCATAAACTACATCCGCAGGGCTAGGTGATAGCCTGGGACCGGCCTGGACAATCAGACACAAAGGAAGAGGAATGTCAGAGGGTGCAGTAGTGAATAGGGTGAAAAGGTAGTGTCGGGCGGGCACAGGGTGTGATTCTCAGGGAAGAGCAGCGCAGATGGGGGGAGGTTTATGGCCCATGCATAAGACAGAGAGCGTGGGTGACCAGTGCGTGGGGGAAATGCTTGCGAGGGTGGGGAGCCATGCTGAGGATCGGCGGCGTGCAGAGAGTGGGTCTGGTCAAGGCATCTAAAATGGCTGCTGTGCACGACAAAACTGTGGCATTGGAAAAAAAGCAAGATGGCGCAGACAATGTTTATCAATACGAATTAATTTATAACAATTATTTTTCACAATATATTTACTCGCAGTGTCAAAATGGCGGTCAACACTACCTGATTTCCTTCGAATCGAACGTTAACAGACGTCACGATCGGCGGCGTGCAGAGAGTGGGTCTGGTCAAGGCATCTAAAATGGCTGCCGTGCACGACAAAAGTGTGCCATTGGAAAAAAATCAATATCAATAGTGATTAATTTATAACAATTATTTTTAACAATATATTTACTCGCAGTGTCAAAATGGCGGTCAACACTTCCTGATTTCCTTCGAATCGAACGTTAACAGACGTCACGCAGCAAAAAAAACAAAAAAAAAAACGCTCACGCGCAGTCGCTGGAAGACAAGTATCAACATATATGAGCATCCTCAGCCACCCTCAGAAAACATAGGGGGTCAGGATACATCTCCCTTACCCCCTTATACCCATTTCTCACATTGTTTTTCCTCCATCTTGTAATTTAATTAAAACGAAACACAAAATGGCGAATTCCCGTTTCGCGTCCCGGTTCACTACCCAGTTCGCAAACCGGAAAGCGCTTCTACCGCAAAAAAACAATATTTTTTTATTTGCCCCATGGGAATCTTTAATAACCCCAACATCATTCCTAGGGGGTCAAGAAGGGTCTACCTTGCCCCCTTTCATTAAATTCCCCCTTTGTTTTTCTCCTCCTCTTGTCTCTCGATCCTACCGAGAGACAAGATGGCGGCCGCTCCGGAATGTTTAGAATGTTGACAGACACCGGAGAGCCAATCAGCTTCGCTTTGCAAAGTTCCGTTACGTGAAAAGTTCGCAAACCGGAGCGCTACCCGGGACGCTGTCACAGATATATCTGTTTTTTAAAACGTTAATTTCTAAAAATCCACTGGAGCACATATATTGAGACCCAGCAAAGGCACATCGGGCTAACAGTCCCTACAATTTTGCCAAGTTTCGTGCAAATCCATTCAGCCGTTCGAGCTAAAAGTGAGGCCAAACGCCCTATGGAAAACTCAATGTTAAAAATGTGTTTTGGGACCCCCCTTTTTTCTCGGCCCCCCCTTGACGAAACGCCCCCCCAAATTTTCAGGGGCTGCTCAGAAACAAAATGTGCCATTTTCCTGAAAATTTTACCCGATTCCGTCCACAAACGCCAAAGTTATTAGACATAGAATTTTCAAAAGTCCCATAGAGAAAAAATCCTAACTATATATACCTACTGGGGACCGCCAGTAGGTAATATATATATATATATATATATATATATATATATATATATATATATATATATATATATATATATATATATATATATATATATATATATATATATATATATATATATTCATATTTGTATGTGCTACAGGTGATTCCCAACATATTACAATTTATGGTGCCTGTTGCTTGCTCAGGAATGTTTGGTATATTATTTTTAAGTATCCTTCCTTTTGGCTCTTGGGAACTGATATTGGCATCTTGTAGGTCCTATACAATATTTCTTTCTTCTATTTCAGTAATATTAAGGTGATGGTCTGTTCCCTGATGTTATTTCCTTTTTAGTAACAGTCCTGCTATAGCATGCATTGGAATGATATGTTGATGCATTTCTAGTGTGTTAGTCCATTGATGCTGCTCTCCCTACTATTACTATATCCTCTATAATTTATTAACAGCCACCATTTTGGGGATTTTATGCATTTTCCAGTTTCTGGCAGTTTGCCTGTGGGTTTTTAGAGTATAGACACTTAATAATACTTGATTATATTTTTTTTTACATTTTTAGAATGCAGGTTTACATTTGAACTAACATTTTGGATGTTTTAGTTGCAGATTTTTGCTTTGCAAGTCTGTTTCCTGTTGTTTTTTTGGGGAGTGGCCAGTTGAAAGGAAACAATTTTTAGTTGTGTTAATTATTTTTAAATGTTTTATATTAGGTGGAGGATGTTTGATTTATTTTATCTTTTAAATACATTACAGCATTATTTTTAGTTTCATTTCAGTCTAGTACTTTGGTTATAAAACGTATTTGTGCGGTGGAATTTGTTGTATTTCCTGTCAGTCATTGCCAATCTCTGTATTGGCCATGAACAAGAAAGGAAGGGGAATGCGACCCTCTTCCTGGAGCCAAAGGGGGAAGCAGGGAAAGTATTGTTCACAGAGTAGAACAGACAGACAAACCAGACAGGAAAAACAGGAGGACCACAACACAAAGGATGTACTTGTTTACAAGTGGCGATCCTGATTTTGTCTTTTGAACACCTTGAGGAAAATCCATCCTTCGAACTCAAAATAGAAGTGGCCATATGCAACAGAGTTGTTGGCTTTGTCTTGTTTGCATTTCAGGATCAATGTTTACTTCAACTTCTATAAGAAAAAGCTGTTTTAACATTTCACTGATGTAGAAAAATTGGCCTATTTATCCAAGGGTTTGAAAACCCATCACAAGTAACAGTCACAATCCTTTTCAGGTTGATCCACAAAGTCACTATATTAGTTGTACTTAACCCTCTTGTAGCTTGCCACACAAGCAGTCAGGCTTAACTTAATGACAATGTGTTAAGTATTTATGCAGCACACAAACAGTAATAAAAAGGAAACTCAACACACGAAAAATCCTACACAGCTTTAGAAAAATAGAGAACATTTCTATACATAAACTTAGGAGGAGTCCTAACTTTACTACTCCTAAACTGAGAAAAATCCTAACTTTAAGACTTTTGGTATTCACAGAAGGCATTTAGGAGTCCTAAAGTTAGGAGTCCTAACTTTACTACTCCTAAGCTGAGAAAAATCCTAACATTAAGACTTTCGTTATTCACAGAAGGCATTTAAGAGTCCTAAAGTTAGGAGTCCTAACTTTACTACTGCTAAACTGAGGAAAATTCTAACTTTAAGACTTTCGGTAGTCACAGAAGGCATTTAGGAGTCCTAAAGTTAGGACTCCTAACTTCTGTGAATATCGAAATGAGTAAGTGCCTTCTGTGAATACCAAAATGAGTAAGTTCCTTCTGTGAATACCAAAATGGTAGTAAGTTTAGAATGCTGTCTTAAGTTAGCTCTGTGAATCGGGCCCTGTATGTGTGTGTGTGAAAGCTGTCTCAGCCTGGGCTGACACACAAGACAGGGGAGAATGTCATTCACAGCAATTCTGCACCAAGCTCCTCAAGCTGTAATGGGTGCCACAAAACAAATAAAAAAAATTTAAATGTGCAGATTGATTCCTGCTGATTAGTAGGTGTACACATGAGTCTCAGGACGTTGGATCCACCAACAGTGTTGGAGGGTCTAGTGCACAGCCAATTGCATAAGATAAGCTGCCAGCACTGATGAGGATGCCAGGGGGGTTAGCTCAAACTGTGTCTCTGCAACACAATTAACATTGCCATCCTCAAACCAAGGGATATGGGTACATCTTGTGAGGATGAGGGACATGTGCAGAATGAAGTCTGCTTTGTAAACATTCAGCACTGAAACACTGTCTCCAAATCTATGAAAATGTCAAGAAGACCTTCAACTTAGACATATTGCCCTCATGCTCTAAGTGTTTAATGAGCAAAATGGGATCCACCATGGACACAGACAATATTGTCAATGCAAACAGTCAAGAAGCTGAGTGTAATGTTCCAGTGTCACATGTTTGTTTTCATGCAGTACAATGTGTTTTCCTCAGCACAACCAGAGATATCATCACAATGAGTCCACCTCCTTTGGTGTCCCTCTAACACTAACATTCAAAGCCAGAATGCCAAAAATAACCATGCATGTATAGTGTACTGTGAAGTGTGAGGAAGCGTTTCTGGAGTAGTCTGACCCCAGGTGGCACAACAACACACATCCTTGACTTCTCACTTGAGGGGGCTATAGCCCTCTAAGCAATGGACTGCTATCCAATGTTCTGGCATCATGACATTACAAAGTAAGCAAATCACCACCTCCATCCAAGGGCACTAACCAAGGGCAAGGATTACCAATCAGTGACTACAACTACATACAAATGGTAACTCCTCACATCTTCTCACACACAACTCAGACAAGGCAAGGCTAGATGGGGGCGAATTGTCCTGTGATGCTTTTAGGTTTTGCATATGCCAGTGTACTCAAAGCGGCCTTTACAACAATCAGTCATGAACATTCAGTGGCAGACAGCAAGCTGCAGCAAACACATACTACATCCTTATATTTCATCTGGTAACTGTTTTTGCCTACTTACATTCACATAATCTACACATACGTACATTTCAACATTACCTCATGGCCTGCATGAACTGTACTTGTGAAGGACTGGGTTATTTAAGACCCAGCGGTGCCAGGGGACAACACCTGAAACCTTCGTGGGTAACCTGTTCCGGCGTACAAATGACAGAGACACGGGACACTTCCTTCGGCGTCAAAGATTTGAGGTTTATTTACTGCAGGGAACACAGAAGTCACGAGAAGTACACAACAGGTATGTTTTCGGGATCTGCTTCAATTTGCTACTGTGGATCGCTCCTTTTTATACACATTTCTCTCATAGGTTAACATGGTACACAAAGGTTTACAACTTGGTTCCCATAATTATCCCCGAGAGGGGTTGCTTTGATGCATTCAAGGTCCGGAACATAAGTACAGAAACATTCGTGGTTCCCAACTGTAAAAACCCATCTTCCCACCATTAGTACATTCCAATCGGCAGTAAACAGATCGAAAAAGGAACAAGGACAGGTGCAGAGGAAGGCAGAAACAGTGGGGAGATCGGAAAGGGTGTAAAAGGGGTGGTATCGGGAAACACGAGCTACAGGCATCAAAGAGACGTGCCTAATGAGATGCACGGCTGAGACAATAAACCGGCACGGCAAGATGAGCCTCGAGCGAGGACATCTGCCTTACAGTATCATCCCCCTCATCATAAAGACACTTTCAAAGGAAACGTGTCTTCCGCAAGAGTCTTGGGAATCCCAGGGTCACGAAGCGGACAGCGTCCGTTCGCTGGCTACTTGAGGGCAAGAGACAAAATGGATGCCATATCTAAGATGGAACCCGTGAGTACAGATGTATAAACCCACGAAACAGACGAACGGTTTAGGTTAGCACAGCGAAACTGCGCACACCCACTAAACTCGTCATTTGCGGTTCGTAGATACCAGACTCAACCATATTCGTGCGAGTCGAAAACATCACTTACAATCGTCATGGAACCTCAGAGGCTCCTTTTGCCCTCATGTAGGCAAGCACTAGTCAGAATCATATTCAATATTCATCAGACCATCTAGATGTTGCTGCAACATAGCTCTGTCCAGCCGAGTTCCTTTGGTAACAGGCGGCTGTCTTATACACGTCGTAGCACAGAGGCCACATAAGGCAGGACCACACTGCACACAAAGGCAACACGTGAACAGGAACACTACAACAACTCCGATAATCATCAGAATCTTCCAACCCCAAGTCGACATCAGGCCCCAAAACCACCCAAGCAGCGTCCAACCAATCCCCTACGTCCACGTGTATGGACTCAGAGATCTTATGCAACCTTGAGATGGCTTGATAGACAGTCGGAGCGTTATCTGGAATGAAAATGCAGCAGCTCGAATGGATCACCTTACATACCCCACCTCGATCTGCTAAGACCACGTCTAAAACCATACGGTTTTGTAACGTCATAAGCCTTTCCGCCTGAAGTTCTGTGGTGATATTACCAAGGGCACTGGCAGTGATATTAGCTGTCGATTCCACCACACGAGTCAATTGTCTCAGGTTCCTACTATTAACCATAGGTCCCCAAAACGGGAGGAAACCCTTGAAAAAGTCTCCTGCCTCTTGACCGGCAGTGTCCTCTTCGCTAATCACGCCTCTCACAACTCTAGTCTTGTGATAGTCTGCATCTACAGTGAACGTCGGAGGCAACAGATTTGCGATAAAACATGAGCCCACAAAGTCGGAGGGCAACCATGTATACGCACGATCATAGCAGACAAAATATGTACCCTTGGCAGCCAGAAACACAGGGGACGAGACCATCGGCAGGATATAATTCTCGGAGCAAGCACTCTCTCCAAGACGAGCTTTCGATCTTCGGCCACGACCCATTAGACAGAAATTACCAATATGGGGTACGACCCATATCGGAGGCGAGCTTCTAAGCTGTTTTTCATTCGTGAGCGCACTATACTCGACCTTACTCAGGACCCTATAGGCTTGTACCTCTTCCTCTGGGATGAGCGACGGCTCATAGATATCTCTATCCAAATCTTCTATCGCTATAGACAAAGGCTTATGATACGAGCCAGGACCAGAGTAGGGAGAACGTGGCTCTCGACTGGGGTAAGAATCTAGTGCACTTCGAAACATTGTTTGGAATGCTCGAGCTGAACCCTGGGAACTATAAGGTAGGACAAGATATGGAATTCCCTTATCCGTGGTATGTGGCATTAACCCACACACCCAACAATTTGTGGTGTTAACCACTAACTGATGCTGATGAAGGAGCTGAATAAAGGAATTATTTCTGAACTCCACACGTCTAGCCTGCTCGTGTTCGGGTAAGATATGGAAAGAATGAGGGGATACAGTGGAGGTAGATTTAGGTTCAGAAGTAGGAGTAGGTATGGCAGAAGGTAAGAAGTACGACATCATGTAATACACCCCACCCGCCAATAGCAAAGAAACAGTCAGAAACAGTAGGAACATTTGGAACATAAAACATTTGGTACGAATAATTTGTTGCAGTTTGAATCTTTGCGCCTGAGCTTCTTCCAAGTCCATCAGCTTCGAGAACGCCATCCCCTACAACCGTCCGCAACGTTTCTTGACGCACTTCGTTCTGTGTAGCAATAGTCAATCCCTAGGAGTTCACAGGAACCAACGGTCTTTGGCCTAGCGCCAAGACCTACTAACCAGAAGGAAGTACACACGCGGCCCTACGGTACACCTGGATGCAAGGTATCTTATTCACAATGTATGTGCAAAAAGTCTCTCAGCTGTGGAAGTAAAAGCACATAGATGGAACGAAACTCAATTTTTACAAAAAATAATCACAATAATACGGGTGTTTTGAACTGATCGTGGCAAATGGGATAATGCTGTTGTCAAGGGACAGAACGGAAATTTTTATTTGTCTCTGGTGTTGGAACGCAAAAAGTATCGAGTTCTCCCAGGACGTGTCTGTTCGTCAAACAAAGAATCCGATGAAGGAACAGAGTTCTGCTGATCAGTCGATTGTTCTGATCTTGAGTCTTGTGATGGCAAATGTTCAACAATGTCTTTCTGCTGCACTGAGGATTCTCCGACAGGCTGTGCGTCGCTAAAGGGTACAAAAGTCTGTGGTCCTTCGGTTTCAGATGAAGCAATGCCCTTCCTCACCCACGAGTCTGCCGGTAAAGGTATAGGAACCTTCTTGGTATGGGTGGCATGCACCCAATTTTTTCGCCCTTCCAAACGAACGGCAGTTCTCGTGGCAAGGAGGACCTGATAGGGTCCAGTGAAGCGGGGTTCCAAATTCTTTTTGCGGGTAAAGTTGCGGGTAACCACCCAGTCCCCGGGTTGGAGCTGGTGGCCTGGACCCTCCGTCTGCGTCGGCAGTGCTTCGTAAACCTGTTGGTGAATTAACCTCAGTTTAGCAGTCAGATCATGAAGATAATCAATCAACATTGGGTACTCAAGATTAGAAAATACACCCGGTCTAGGAACCCCCCAAACATTCGCAGGACGGGCGAACACTATTTCATAGGGACTGAGCCCTACTCGGGAGTGTACTGTCGTCCTTGTTGACAACAAGGCAAGGGGCAAAGCGTCAGGCCACGAAAGACCAGTCGTAGCCTGAATCTTAGCCAGTTTGAGTTTAAGGGTGCCATTATACCCTTCAACCAAACCTGCTGACTGGGGATGATTGGCGCTATGGAATTTTTGATTAATTCCAAGGCCCTTACACACACTCTACATCACACTCCCTACAAACTCACTTCCGTTATCAGACCATACAATTGGAGGGATTCGATACCGAGGAAAGTATTCCTTCAGTAGGATTTTCGCAGTAGACAGGGCAGTATTGTCTTTAAGAGGGTAGGCTTCAATCCATCGGGAGAATGCGCAAACCACAACTAAAACGTATTTCAGAATATTGCATCTCTTCATATGGATGAAGTCTAGCTGGATTACTTCAAAGGGATATGAAGGGGGAGCAAAATGGCCAGGAGGTGTGGGGGTCCCCTTTCCAGGATTGTATAACATACATATCATGCAATTCTTCACCAATCTCTCAGCACACTTTGTAATACCATCATTCTTCCACACAGGAGACAACAACTTACAAATACCTTTCGCACTAATGTGTGCTAACCCGTGTGCCATTGTCACAACAGCCAGCACATACGCATCTGGTAACATCCACCTCTTGTGCTCCGAAAAATCAACCCAGCAACCATTCGCATCCAACTTTCCCGTACTCTCTTTCCATTTCGTCTTTTCAGTCTCAGTGGCCTCATTCTGAATTGCTTTCACACTCTCGATAGTGTCCTCACACATGCTAGTCTCTGTAGGCCACCTAACCGAACTCGTCACATACATTCTAGTGCTAAGGTTCCGGGCAGTCTCCTTAGCAATCTCATCCGCGAACGCATTACCACGGCCAACATCATCCGTCACCTTACGGTGCGCACTACATTTAACAATCGCCACTTGCTTAGGTAACGTAAGTGCATCCAAAAGATCATTCACAAGCTGTCCATGCTGAATCTTTGTACCATGCGACGTCATAAAACCTCTCTCTCTCCACAATCGTCCAAAGCTATGAGCGACGCCAAAAGCATATTGGCTGTCGGTAAACACATTCACCCGTTTCCCTTTCGCCAACACACACGCTCTAGTTACAGCGATCAGCTCTGCATCCTGGGCAGAGTTCTGATTCAATCTTGCAGTTTCCACGACAGTATTCAAAGTTACAACAGCATACGCAGTCGTCACATCACCATTCGGCAATTTAAAACACGAACCATCCACATACAAAGTTCCATCGGGATCTTCCAAAGGAGTGTTTTTAAGGTCCACTCGACCTTTTGTTTCCTCCTCAGTCCTTAAATAACAGTCATGCGCTGCTACTTCATCCGACTCTGCACTAATCGGCAACAAAGTCGCCGGGTTCAGAACATTACAGCGTTTTATCTGAATATGACTTGCCAACAACGTCAGCTCGTACCCTGACAACCTCGCACTCGTCAAGTGCTGAGTTTTCGTACGATTCAAAAGAGTGTCAACTGCATGCGGATCCATCACCGTAAGCATATTATCCATGACCAATCCTGCTGATTGTCGGATGGAGACCGCGGCTGCCGCTGTTGCTCTCAAACAGCTCGGCAATGCTCTAGCTACCGGGTCCAAGGTCGAGGAAAAATATGCACATGGACGTTGCTTATCACCGAAAGGTTGCGTTAAAATACTCAACGCACAACCTTCCCTCTCGTGAACGTATAGTGTAAACGGCTTGCTATAGTCAGGAGTACCTAACACAGGAGCCGAACACAATGCGTCACGCAGGTCAGAAAAACTTTTCTGACATTTCCGTCCATGGTAAAGGAGTTGAAACATCCTTGCACGTAAGAGCCACTAATGGTTTCGCTAACAATGAAAAATTCGGAATCCACTGTCTGCAGTATGACGTAATGCCTAAAAAGGCACGCACATCTCTTTGGGTTGTTGGCACAGATATGCGCGCAATGGCTGCAATTCTCTCTGGGGTCAACCTTCTTCCCTCCTTTGACACCTTGTGATGTAAGTCACAGAGATGCTGCAACAATGATATAGTGGCAATTTTGCAAATGTCCTGAGTATCTGCGGCCACCAATAAGTCGTCAACGTATTGGATCAGAGCCGCACCAGCCGGCAACACAAACGCATCTAGTTGACCCTTCAAGGCTTGACTGTAAATCGATGGACTCTCACAGTAGCCCTGAGGAGCACGTTTAAATCGGAAGCTACGGCCACCAAGAGAGAAACCGAAAAGGTCTCTGCTTTCTTCAGCAATCGGAATACTGAAGAACGCATTCTTCAGATCGATTACTGAAAACCAAGATGCAGAAGCAGGAATCAGAGTCAGTAGCGCCGTGATGTCAGGCACAACAGGGAACTGAGGAATCACAATTTCATTTACCTCCCGCAAATCGATAACAAAACGATAAACAGGTGGCTTAGAAGGATCGGTACGTTTCAGGATAGGCAGTACAGGGCTGTTGCACACGTTTCCCCGAGTCTCCTCAATGACATCTTTCTCGATCAAATCATGGATGATCGCCAACAATGCTCGTTCACCATCAAGGGAGATACGATACTGGGGAATACGAGGCAATCGCACATTAGATTTCACGTGAACAACATAAGGGGAGATGTCAAGCAGGCCCACGTCATTGGGACCTGTTGCCCACAAAGATGCAGGAAGAGAACTCAATTCCGGTGGGAGCTTATCGAGAGACAAATACATTGGAGAGACAACTCTCTCACCCAAAGTAAGCTTCACCCCCGCAGGAGAACAATACAAAGTCGCATACAGACGTTTTAGCAAATCCAGGCCCAAGAGATTTTCACCACAACCAGTGGTCAAAATCAACGGAGCTTCAAGCTCACGTGGCCCAATTGTGAGTGGCAATGGGCACAAAACCGGATTGCTAACAGGGGCGCCAGAGAATCCAACGGAAACATTTGTTAATCCAGACAAAGGTGCGCCAGGGAGTTTCGAATGCATAATGGAACTTTTCGCTGCACCAGTGTCCAACAGAAAAGGCTCAACGACGCCCGAGGTGGCAACTGCGACGTAAGGCCCTCTCTGATCAACCGGAACTGATACCACTCCCTCTCCTTGTCTACGGCTGTCCTAGTAATTACCGTCGTCAGCATCCTGATCGACGTAATAATCATCTACGTTGTACTGCGCAGATCGTCCTTGTGATGATCCACGTTGATCAAAACAATTGTTCGAATTTGATGAATTGTCTGAACGATCGTTGGGAGCACCACGACCCCTACCACGTGATGTCTGCTGAGCACCACCACGACCTCCTCTAGATGTGTTACCACTATTACGCTCATTTAGAACAGGACAATTGAATTTTAAGTGACCCTCCTGTCTACAATAGGCACACTGATTGTACCCTAATGAAGATCTTTGCGAAGAGGAGTCATTTCGCGATTGCGACCTATTAGATTGCGACTGCGATCGATTACGTTGTTGCGAATCATTCTGAGTCGAGCGCGGAGGGTACGCTTGCTGAAACAACACCTTAGTTTTAAGTTCTTTCGTCTTTTTATCGGCACGATCATTCTCTTTTTTCTCCCTATTCTCATAATATTGTGCCGTAGCCAATATTTGAGCAGACGTAGAAACAGCCCACGCACTCTCAGAATTTTTTAATTTATTGCTCAAGTCGGGCAATAAATTTGAAACAAATGTATCCACAAACAACCGCTGACCACCCTCAGTACTCATATCCTGACCACTATGGTCAATGAATGCCTCCTCAAATCTCGTAAAGAAATCGGAGACACTCTCGTCTTTCTTCTGTCTGCAAGCTGACAACTTGTCCCAGTTCACCCTCATAGCTGGCATAAGCGTTTTCATTAAGGTAATAATTCTCTGAGGGAGAGCAGTAATGAGCTGTTCAGGCTTAGCCCCGCCAACTTGTCGTGTATCGGCCGCAGTAAGAGCAGCCCAATCGCCACCTAATTCGTTTGCATGATCTTCGTGCCGAATCTTGGCCCATACCGGTTGCGGTACAACATTGCCAAACAACATATCGATATCGGCGAGATTCATTACCGTCGCATCTACGAGCTGCGACAACTCCTTGTAATACCCTGCAGGATTTTTGCGAGGGTCAGGCAAAGATTGCTTCACCTGTAAAACTTCTGATCGTTTCCATGGGAGATGTATCCATACTCTCTGGAAAGGTGGCAGGATCTGTGGATTTTGAGCAGCATCACCTGGCATCCACACTGGTGGAACTTCACGCATAGGAAACTGACCAGACGGATCTAGCTGTCTCTCAACATCCTCAACGAACAATGCTTGAGGTATCGGAGAGGGACGAAAAGCTAATAATTGCTCGATGGCACGTCGAACATTGGTACCCACCACCATTCCGCTCGAAAACTGAAGCTGTAAGTTAGTCAAAGCAGTTAGTACATCTTCCAATGCATCTGCCGATATTTGATCGCGCAAAACCTTGCACATTTCTTCAAAAACATACCTCTGTGTCGGTATATTGAATTGACTAAACGTATTCAACACCGAACGTGGAGGATTTCTATAGGGATGCAACATCCATGACATCGCCATATTGTATAACGCGGCACGTTCCCTATTACCAGGAAGCTGACTGCGTCTTTGTGGACCGTCCGAATCAGCGGACTCAAGAATAGGTCCAAGAGAATTAGCAAAATTAGCAGCCATAGAAGGGGTACGACGTCGAGTAGTTGGAGAAGTATACGATAGAGTAGAAACGAGAGAAGGAGTAGGAACAGAAGAAACAGTAGGAGTAAGTAGAACCGGAGCAGTAGCGGGAGAAGGAGTATGTGGAAGTACAAGCGGAGGAGCAGTAGTAACAGCAATGGACAAGGGAGCAGGAACAGTCGGAAGAACAGGTTGAGGAGCAGGTACAGGAGCAGGGGCAGGGGGAACCACAGGAGCTGCGGTACCCTGTGCGTACGGAGGTGGTGACTTCATAAGATAGGACATTAAAGGATCCTCAACTAATTCCTCCTTCTTATCCGACTCCGTTGGCAGAGCGGGATAACATTTATCTATAGTCATACGCTGAAGCCTGTCAAAAACTTCCTTTTCCTTTTCCTCCTTATCACGCTGAAACTGCTCTGCCTTCTTTACAATAGTAGCAACACCATCTCTCTGATTACGTTTAGTCTGTCTGATCTCTTTCTGTCAGGCTTCTTTACGCCACAACCGAAAGGCATCAAACGTGGCCGGCCTTGACTTTTTCTTAAACAATTTTGCCTCGAGGTTATCTAAAATCGGGGTCTCGAAACTACCATGAGGTGGCCAACTAAGGACACCATCCTTTTTGGTGTAACGAATCCAATATTCATTAAAGGTAATAGGACCTAACCCATGTTTACTGTAGAGTTCATAAGTTGGAGTTCCAACCGGAGGTATCGGACACGAGTCCTCCAGTCGGGAATCCGTACCACAACGTCTGAAACAACTGAACAAAGTACTACAACCAGGCATCTTGCACACTAGCCGAGTTTCACAAACTTCAAGGGTTACGGGATTTACCAAGTCCCAGCAAAGAGCAAAAACCCTCGGTTTTTGGCGACTGCAGACGTCAAATAACACAACAAAGAACCAAATACTAAGAACCACAAATGCAATGGAACCATGCAACAACTAAGCAACCACAACCAAGGACTCTGGGAGCGACCCACAAATACTTAACTCAAAGATCAATGGCGTCACCAGGAAGGCCTGTCAATCGTCTCGCTGTACCAAGGTCTACGCCAGGCGCCAAAACAGGTCTACAGTCAGGGCAGCAGTCCGTCGCAGCCGTCAGGAGGCGGGAATCTTCGCGGGAAAAGTCGTCGGGCCACTTGTTTCGACAACAGGATCGATGAAGCGGGGTGCACCTTCCCTCGGAGATTTCACACGAAGTTCCTCACGATCGTCGGGCTTGGACCGGTACCACTGATGCAGCCCTACGTTGGGCGCCAACTGAAGGACTGGGTTATTTAAGACCCAGCGGTGCCAGGGGATAACACCTGAAACCTTCGTGGGTAACCTGTTCCGGCGTACAAATGACAGAGACACGGGACACTTCCTTCGGCGTCAAAGATTCGAGGTTTATTTACTGCAGGGAACACAGAAGTCACGAGAAGTACACAACAGGTATGTTTTCGGGATCTGCTTCAATTTGCTACTGTGGATCGCTCCTTTTTATACACATTTCTCTCATAGGTTAACATGGTACACAAAGGATTACAACTTGGTTCCCATAATTATCCCCGAGAGGGGTCGCTTTGATGCATTCAAGGTCCGGAACATAAGTACAGAAACATTCGTGGTTCTCAACTGTAAAAACCCATCTTCCCACCATTAGTACATTCCAATCGGCCGTAAACAGATCGAAAAAGGAACAAGGACAGGTGCAGAGGAAGGCAGAAACAGTGGGGAGATCGGAAAGGGTGTAAAAGGGGTGGTATCGGGAAACACGAGCTACAGGCATCAAAGAGACGTGCCTAATGAGATGCACGGCTGAGACAATAAACTGGCATGGCAAGATGAGCCTCGAGCGAGGACATCTGCCTTACAGTATCATCCCCCTCATCATAAAGACACTTTCAAAGGAAACGTGTCTTCCGCAAGAGTCTTGGGAATCCCAGGGTCGCGAAGCGGACAGCGTCCGTTCGCTGGCTACTTGAGGGCAAGAGACAAAATGGATGCCATATCTAAGATGGAACCCGTGGGTACAGATGTATAAACCCACGAAACAGACGAACGGTTTAGGTTAGCACAGCGAAACTGCGCACACCCACTAAACTCGTCATTTGCGGTTCGTAGATACCAGACTCGACCATATTCGTGCGAGTCGAAAACATCACTTACAATCGTCACGGAACCTCACTTGTGCAGGTATGAAACCTCTCACATCCACCTCAAAGTACATGCTCTTCTCTTAAAACTATTATACACACACTCACAAGCAGGTCTTAAGTACGCACTGGTGCATCTAGATCAAAAAGCATGTCTGCCCCACAAGCTCCAGCTTTGCACTCAAACTCATCCAACCGAATTCTTACATTCTCACACTGGCTCTGCCCTTCTTACCTTCACACCTTCATTCAAAGCACCTCTCTTCATCACTATGTATACAACATTAATCTATAATCTATTAATCTATAGATATGTCCTTAGCCATTCACATATTAACATACACTCTGCTTAAGTTCTACAGATTATCATGGATGTGACACTGGCTCCTGTAACATCTGCACAGCAGATGAACCCTGACACTTCTGGACACTCACTGTCTACTCGGCTTACCACATGTAGCACTGGGCAATCCAACAGACACAAACACACTCCTAGTTCAGCGTTGAGTGTGATCTGGAAGAGCATCAAGAATAGCTCCAAAGGACCCCATTGTCAGTCATCCACAAATTACAAAATACTCACAAATCATATGCTCAACTGCGACTGGTGTGTGGTAGAATACATGAATGAATGTAGTCCACTTACCCTCACTGTGAGGTAGGAATAGGCCCAGAGCTCAAAAGGTGGGGGTGGCTCCACATGGAGTTTTGAAGGCGTTCTGCGTGTCAATGATGAACATTGTAAACATATGAGGAAATGGATTCCTCTGTTTCTCACTGAGAATCAAGGGAGTGCAGGAATCGAGGTTGCATGGGATACGTTAAAAGCCCTTAGATAATTCTTTATCTTTGAACAAAAAAACAATTATTGCTAAACCACATACAAAGTAGATTGGCCACCGCAGAAGCAGATTTGATTACCGTGCTCCAGATTGGCAAGGACACCGCAAAAGCGCAGGCAAAAGTGTCAGCTGCTAAGTCAACGATAATTTTTAGTTTAGTTTTGTTTATTTGATTAGCATAGTTAATTAAAACCATTGCTGTGAAATATCCATATTAGCACAATTATTGCATCAAGAAACAAAACTGAAGAAATACACTGTCATTTTTTAAAAATCAATACATTTAAAAACAATCTTAAAACTACCAGTGTTAAGTTACTATTGAATTCCAAAAATGAAAAGATTAGGACAAGACGTGCTAGACCAGGGGACGAAAAAAGTCAGTAATAAGTTTTTTTTTTGGGGGGGGGGGCAGGAAGCGTAGGAGCCGAGGAGGGTGAAAAGAAATTAGCCAAGAGTCTCACAAACTTTCCAACCCTAGCAAGCGCTTGAATGTCTGTGGAGGTAAAACACAGAGCCGTCGCCCCTCAGCATGACCTAGTGCCCCATTTTAAAAATAAAGGTTTTAATAAATGCCTTTTGGGGGCATCCATAGCAGGGCAACAACACAGAAGGTGCGGCCATGATTCTTTATGGTATGAGCACAGTCTGCAGGCCCCCCTCCTTTGAAGGAGCCCATCTGTAGGAGGCCGTAGAGCACAAGCCTAGAAGGCGCATAAACAATATGTTCTTCCGTGCCACTGCGTTCAGGTTTTCCAGTAGATAAAATTGTGGTACCCCAGGCTGGTATGAGACATTCAAGGGAATCAAGACAGTTGGTGTGTTTAAAGCCTGTAGGTCCAACGATAATGAAGTAATTGTGAAAAATGCCGCAGACAGACTGACAGTATGGCGAGAGAAAGCATATGAGTGTAGCAAGCAGGTAGGATGCCACCTGGCAATTAGTGCTAGACTAAAAGCATCACAAAACATAATACAGGAAGTCAAAGATCCCCTCCTGGGTGTGGTGACAGACTCAGATGGCACTAGAAATGTTTTTATACATACTATCAAAAGCTATATCAAGAGAATTCATCTGGGGACCCAGGAGATGTTAAGGCGTATCGGAACTCAAATCCAACAGAGCAATTTTCTCAGGAAGACCAGCTAATGTTGCACGAGCTCTCGCAATGGATTGAGATATTATTATGCATTAAGAGCTTCCCTAGTGGTAAGGCCTCTGGCCTAGATATTATTTCTCTGGAATTTTAGAAGAAATTCTTGGCCCAACTTAAAGGCTGTATGATGCAACTATTCACACATGTATTTAAGGGTGGATTACCACCAGATTCCTAGTCACAAGACCTAGTCACAAGCCCAAATAGTGATTTTCCTTTAAAAAAAAACCTGCAATGCAAACCTGGTTCGTATTGGCCTATAACACTGATTAACAGTGTCAGGAAGGTTTTCTCAAACATCCTTGCTACTCCCATCGCTTCAATTATCCATAAAGTTGTCTCCACCCAGCAGTATGGATTTATCCCAGGGCGGGGGACAACGAACCACACAAAAATGGTTATGTCACTTTTCAATACTACCAGCATTTACAGGGATCCAATGGTGCTAATCCTGTTAGATGCAGAAAAGGCCTTTGACAGGGTCTCCTGGCCTTTCTTATGGAAGGCCCTGTCAAGGGTGGGAATTGGAAAGGGGCTACTACAGGCCGTTAAAATGCTTTATTTCTACCCTGCAGCAAGGTTATTTGTTAACTGGGCACTTACAGATCCTTTTAAAATATCAAGAGGCAACCAACAGAGATGCCCAAGCTCACCATTATTATTTGCAATCTATATTGACCCCTTTCTTCGACACTTGGAAAATAGTAAGCTTATCAGGCTCATTGTAGCGCATAGTTGGAAAAACAAAGTCCTGGCATATGCCGACGACATTGCCCTTGTCACCCCAGACTCTGATATTGCTATAGATTAAATTGAAGGAGAAGCTGCTAGATATGGGGCACTCTCTGGGTATACTCTCAATCGTAGCAAAGCACAAATAGTGGGCAATGAGAACTTGACGATCGATGACATCAGAGTAGTCAAAATGCAACATACTTAGGGATCGACATATCAGCAAACACAGATAATATTGTTAAAGATAATATTGATCCATTATTAGGTAAAGCCATACAGGACCTGGCAAGACTGCATAAATTTCATCTGTCTATCATCGACAGCAACATTATCAAAATTGTATTTTTCCCCAAGTTTCTATATTTTCTGCGGGCAATCCCACGTGAATTCACAGCCGATTGCTTAAAGAAAATAGAAGATCTCGATTCATATGGGCTTATGCTAAACCAAGAAGGGCATGTAAACTACTCACTCTACCCAGGGAAAGGGGGGAACTGGCCCTACCAAATATAAGACTTTACTACTTGGCCACCACACTAATAAACAATTTAATTTTAATACAAGCAAAGCCAAAAGACAGAGCAATCAATGTAGTACCAACCCCCCTGGAACTCATAATGGGGGAGGAAGCATGGGGATGGCACTGGCGATATCTAAATGACAACTACGAAAAAAAGTTTGGTTTAAAACTTAACAAAGGGGGTTTAGAATCTGGAAGTCTGTTTCTGTTCGAAGATTGACAGGGGTGGGCCAGGTCAATTATTACACACCACTTTGCAGTAATCATAACGTTCCAGAAATTTTCAAAGGCCCAATAATTAAAAGGTGGCCCGAGGTGGGGCTGACAAAATATGGAGCTTTTTTCTCTCCACTTGGTCTGGTTTCCTTCAAAAATCTAAGCGAATGGTTCGAGCTAGATCGAAGGGATATTTAAAATTATCTTCAAATAAGTGATTTTCTAACTAAGAAAGGTTGTGGTCCAATCAGATTTGCTAATAATGTTATAATCAACAAATTGAAAGAAACTATAGAATTATCCATACGAGTAGTTTATAACCTTTTTAATTTGCTAATGAAAGATGATATTGATGATCGGGCACAAGGTGGAAAGTGGAAGCCGGGGCCTCGGAAGACCTATCCTCTCATCCTATTAAATTGGTACAGAGTAAATTAATACATGCCCAGCTGCAAGCACAATACTATAAAACCTACTTTTCACTACATTATGCTCCGAAAAGAATTGCCAAATAGGGGACGGGAGAGAAACATTATGCCCCAGGTGTGCATTATATAAGGCAGACTTTGTGCATTATATGAGGCAGACTTGATTCACATAATTGCCTCGTGCAATGGGCTTAGCAAACTAAAACAAGAGATCAGTTATTTTTTTAAGGAGGCCCTAGAAATTGATTCTCTTCTCTCCCTGTCTCTGAAAGGGCTTGAGGTAGCTAAGGACATGCAGGGGACAGTCAGAGAAGAATTGATGTTTATTGGTATGGCTATCCTCCGTCTATGTTTTGCATCGGCATGGTTGGATCCAATTCCCCTTGGGTTTCCGCCGTGGATTTCCTGTCTTTTGTCAAATTATAATCTGTAAAAAGCTATCTACGCAAGGAGGGGAATATGCTCAAGAATAAAAGGCTTAACAATCTGGGCACATTTGGCTACATGGATAGAGAGAAATGAATAATGTATAAAGAGGAAATTAATGTATTAATGATTCCAAGGTCAACAGAGTAAAACCAATTCCCCCCTGGTGGGTGGGTCTTGGGTGGGAAGGCTGCCTGAGTTTAGTTTGGGAGGCATCACAGCCATGGCGGTAAATTAAAACGAATCATGATCGTGCCAGATTTAGAAGCCCACGGAACCGCCCGCGCACATGGAGCCCACTGTCTGTGCAGCAGCACTGCCTGATCATGCTGAGCCTCAGTGAGAGTCCAATTAATACCAAGGGCGGGCCGGCGCACCGTGCACCGTGTTTGCCGAGGAGCAGTGTGACTGTCTGCGGAGACGGGCGGCAGCTGGCCTAACCGAGAGGACTTCGGAGGGGGTCACACGCCTTACCTGCGGTCCCTGGCAGAGCTGGGTCCCTGACGCTGTGGTTTCCCCCGCCACCGAGCATTTACCATCACCCGGCCGTGGAGTGGGGAGAACTACAGCTCCCAGCCTGCCCTGCTGATTTACTACGCCCACTTCCGGCGGAGCGCGCCCGGAGGCGCTGAAATAACGAGAGCTTCCTCCGCATCGCGGACGCGCGCGGGCGGCGCCGGGCGGAGCCCGGGCAGAGGGCGGGCCGTCTGTGGCCGCCCGGGGACGACCAGGGACGGGACGGGCCACCCCCCTTGATTTTAACCATGAGTACTAGTCCTATGAGGTCGGGCTAGTAGCAATTTGCATTGTATAAAACTTTGTCTGTGACCCCATAACTGCTTGTGACTCTCGAAACACCCCCAACATGTCCATTCAATCTACTTTACCGGATAATTACCTCCTGAAAGTAGTCACCAAATTAATAGTGACAGAAGGAAATCGCTTGGCAAAGGTAACTTACCTGAACTCCCTTTGGTTTCATCCCTGGATCCTATTAATGCGGATATCAATAAAACCAATGACACTATTATAGCACTCAAGACTGATAACACCTGTATTGATGTTGAATCCACTAATGCTGAGGCCCCTGATGACCTTACTGTGGGGGAAGATTTATCGAACCCATCTGAGACTCTTGAAGGCACCCCTCAAAAATCCACCAGGGCAACAAAATTTATGAGAGCGTGTAGGAAAACTGCTCCTAAACGGGGAAGCCATTCGGCTAGGAAAAAAAAGGACACCACATATAAGGAGAACATTGATGAAAAAGGGGCATCATCTAAAGACAATTATGTTTCCATCAATACTGACCAAATTAATCTGCTAGTGACTACTATTGATGATAAAATGAAGTTGGTTGTGGAGCCTTTATTAGCTAAAATTGATGAATTGGGGGCTGAAGTACTGAGACTGAGGGCTGTGGTGGATCAGCATGTTGCTTATTTGGATACACTTACACCAAATATAAAGGATGCTACGTGCATTCAATCTGCACCTAAACAAGATAAGGGAAGGCCGAACCACGTAAATAGCGCTCCACCTGCTACTATTGTAGCAAAACAAGTACCAAAGGTGACACCTGTATTGGCTCGTCCATTAGTCCCTGATACGGGTCGACCCCTGCAGGTACCAGCGGTTGCGCCTGCAGCCGTAGTGCCTGTAGGTTTAAACCCTGATGCAAGAACATTACCAGCACCAAATAGAGAGAAGACCGTGCCGGTGCCAGTTGCGTCAGCCATACCAACCGCTATGGGGGGCACTGATGGGGTACCTGTAAGGATATGTATACGACCAGTAAACCTTCCCCCTGAATGTGTACCCTATGTCGTGGTCTTAACTAATGTCCCGGCTTTAACCCAGACCCCAGATATCCAGGAGTCTGGGGATTCTTTAAAAAACAAAACGATTTCATGGTTGAACCGCCATTGCGGTTATCCAGTTGGCTACTCTGATCAAATTATATCTATCAGAAGGGTTAACTGGATTGGTAATACCCGGAAGTCCTGTGGGGGTGACTGTGTGATTATAAATTTTAAACACCCGCAACATGTTGCGACGGTCCTGCTTAGGGCAGCAGCAATAACGCAGTCAGAGACAGATGTTGTCGCAAGACCATTGGGCAATTTCTAAAACCATCTTAATAGGTTGCCTTCTGCTAATTGTAGAGAGGGGGCTACTAACTTCAACTTTTCACACATGGGAAATAGACCTGTGATGCCCACCTTTAGCCCTGGTTTTCTTGACGGCAGACCTGTTCTGCCTATGCACATGTTGAACCCTGTCCCCGGCGGGAACAGATATGTAACACACACCCCCAACTTTGTACCCACCTGTGATAGCATTTTTTCATCTGCTAATGGGATGGTCTACCAAGTCCCAATCCAGAACAGATACCAGTCCTTGAGTTTCATGGACCAAAATGATTGACATCAGATGGGATCTGGAATCGGGAGGGATGTTAATATAAATTGTAATGGAGAGTCAAATAAGTCTGACAATGAACTGGTTGGTAATGTGATTATAAACTGTATGTCTATTGAAGGAAAAGAGGAGAATTTTATGCATAACACTGAACTTTTTAATTTAGATGAGAACTTGTCCATATCTAGTGATGGCTCGCCAAACGTTAGCCAATGTAGGAATAATGAAACTTGCTATATCGCCAGTTGGAACATTGCTGGCCTGATGGCCAAGGAAGATATTTTAGTATGGAAAGAATTTATTGGTTTATTTGATATTATTTGCCTGCAGGAAACATGGTGCAAAAACTTTAAGGGTATTGATGGCTTTGTATCGTATGAACTCCCTGCCTTGGCATCATCCTCTGGCAGAGCAAAAAGGGGGTTGCTGGTTTTGCTCTCGGTTAAATTACCAATTTTGGTAAAAAAGCATGTATTAGTGGGGGCACACTCCCAAATTCTATGGCTAGCACAAGAAGCAGATAGAAATATTCTTTTGATTAATTTTTATAATAATATATTTGATGGTACAAGGCACACAGTAATTAATGACTTAGAAAACGCGCTAAGTAGTATTATGAAAAATGTTAATGGTTTTTATGAATTTATTTTTGTGGGGGATTTTAATATTTCAGTTTGCCCCTTATCATCTCAGAAGTTATGTGGTGTCTATGATCGTTCGGGGGATGCTAATGTTCATTTTCCTCATAATCTGTATGGAGAAACCCTGAACAGTTTTCTGATATATTATGACATGGAAATTTTGGAAAATGGAAAGAATGACTTAGGAGAATGTCTACCGACTATCAGAGGGAGGGGGGCTAATACTGTCATTGATTTTATGTGCATGTCTTCTAACCTAATCCCCTTGTGCTCAGAACCAATGGTGGTAGATGTTATGCTAAGTGACCATAACTGCTTAACTATTGAAGCCATGATCTGGAAACCTGCCCCTGCTTCCGATTCGGGAACTGTTGTTGCTAATATTGAACCTCACAGACCCAATGGTTTTAGGCTGAGGCGGAAAGGGGATAAAGCCGAAATAACATCTGACTCTATTATTAACAGCTGTATGACAGAAATCACGGCGATCCTCGAACAAGGAGAAACCACGGCTGATAGTATTAATCACTTTGACAGAATTAACGCAATCATTAACAAGAAGTTCACTAGAGTAGCTGGGCACAAGAGTAGACAAAAAAGGGGGTGGTTTGACCATGCCTGTTCTACCGCTCGGAAAAACCTCAAAGAGGCCTTAGCAGTTAAACCTAGAGACAAGAGTCTGGTGACCCAACTTAGGCTGGATTAAAATTTGACCCTTAAGCGCAGAAAGGCTGAACTACAGCAGGAAGCGTGGGATAACCTTAGCCAAGCGGCTGAGTTGAAGAACTGTACATTGTTTTGGGCTACTGTGAACTGCCCATTTCTTAAGGACGAGAAGATACCGGAGCTAACATCTAATGTGAGTAAGGAATCATGGATCCAACATTTTTCCATTATTTTTGACTCTGGCAATGGACCGGCCCCGATTGGAGATGGTTGGCCTATTGTTGTCTCAAATATTACCATACCAGAGGTCATGGACAGTATTAGAGCCAGTAAGGGAGGAAAGGCCCAGGGACCAGATGGGGTGCCCATAGATGTGTATAAGACAGCCCCGGAGATATGGGGCCCATTGCTGGTAAAAATCTTTAATGGAGCAATTAGTTGTGAGATACCGTCAACATGGGCAGAATCAATAATTGTTCCCATCTTTAAAAAAGGTGACCGGGGTGACGCAAAAAATTACCGACTGATATCCTTACTGGATTCATCGGTAAAAGTTATGAGCCGGGTCCTTTTAGTCAGATTAGAGGAATGGGCAGAGACCAACGGGATCTTAACCGACAGTCAGTTTGGGTTTATGAAGGGTCGTGGCACCATCGAGCAATGCTTGAATTTAGAACTTTTGGTTGGGAAATATACCCAGGCTAAAAAAGGGTCTATTTATTTATGTTTCGCTGACCTTAGCAGCGCTTTTGATATGGTAGACCACGCTATACTCTGGGCCAAACTGATCGAAATGGGAGCTCCTGAAGGCATAGTTTACTTCTTGGCCCGCCTGTACGAAAAACTATGCACCAGTGTTCGGTATGGTCCTAATGGGGAGTGTACGAGCAAGTTCAGGATCGGAAGGGGTATAAGGCAGGGGTGTGTTTTAGCACCCCTGCTCTTTACACTCTTTATTAACGAGGTGGATTCTGTTCTACAAACAGTTGAGGCGGACGTCCCGTGTTACTCTACGCGGATGACGCCGTGCTGTTGTCCAGGACCCCGTTAGGCCTCCAACGTTTGATGGACAGGTTTGTACAGTTCATCAAAAGTAGGAAGCTGGTGATTAATAGGACAAAAACCTATGTTATGGAGTGTGGGACAGGACGATCTAGAACGAGACTTAATTCCCATTATTCCATAGAAGGTGAACCGGTTCAAAAAGTTGATAACTTCTGTTACTTGGGGATTACATTCTCTAAAAATGGTAATTGGGATGCAGAACATAAAGCTGTCAAAACAAAGATGACGAGGAGTGCTAATGGGGTATTTGTATTTGCCAAGAAGTTGGGGAATAGGCGTATTAAAGACATTGTGGTAAATAAAGATTTACCGTATACTGAATTTCTATGCGGTATAAGTTCAACAAAATAGCTCAATCAAAATGAGAGGCAGAGTCCGTGGAGTCTGAGTTTATAAGGGTTTTATTCCATGTAATGGAATGGTTCGAACCATGGTATCATGTTCCATCACCACGAAGGTTCAGGAAGGGATAGACAATGCTTTATTAACAGTGCACATTATATATAGTAAATGCATACAATGGTGAAGGATACAGAAGGCGTAACAGCTGAAAGAAACGAGATAAGAACACATGTGCGTAACAGAAGGCGTGCACGAGGGCGTACACGGAGGTGTGTGCTAGAAACGTCACATGAAAGTGTCACAAGTGGGTGGATTCATAGAGGAATCCTGCAGTGTCAGCAGAAATATATGGCTGGATGCGCGCGCAGGCAACATGACGTGTGATTGACGTGGAACTGGAGGGTGAAGGGGACTTGACATTTAGCACTATAAGGGGAGACAGAAGTCTGGCGTGTCAGAACAACCTAAACCCAAATCATATCTGATATCTTGTGTTGAAGAACTGTTTTATCTAGAAGGAAAGGTCTTTCGGGTAGAGGCTATTCTATACTGACTGCTAGTGCGTGCATATGTGTCTACGTGTCTACGTGTCTACGTGTAATGCGAGGGGCCATGGGCCTACCATGGTAACAGGAGCGATGAATTTCATGCACGGAGACAGAAAGGCCGGGCCCTTTGCTCTGCAGCTGGGGAGATGTTTACCTAAATCACTAGACAGGAATGTATTTTCGAGGAGCGGAGCAGATAACTTGAAGGCTAAATTGTCTTGGCAGGCAAGCAGGCCGAGCCGGGCACCGCTCGCCTCGCAGGGAGTAAGGTAAGGGTCATGGATGCAGATCCAGGCTGCAGCTTTCTGAGGCAGAAGGCAGAAAGGGCTCGATGGCAGAAATCAGGGCCTAACTTAACAGAGTCAGGAAAACGTGAAAGTGCACCATGTAAAGACGGTGGCACGGCATACTTAGGAACGGAATTATCGACCCATTCATGGTGGATCTGAAAGAAGACATGTTAACGTTGGACGCAAATGTATTTGCGTCTTTATATCTGGTCATGGAGGGAAATTACATGTACTTGAAGCACGTACATGGAGCCGTTGGGGTCTACGTTAGGGGACACAATCGACCATAAAAATTCCAATTACCTCATTCCCTCCTTGTCCCCTACGGACCCTTCATGATATATCAATCTTCATTAGTCCATCTATTAGTTCATATAACATCATTTGCTCTTCCTTTTTCAGGCGGGATTTAGAACATGGACTTGGATGGGGAATACATGATGTGGCACACAGGCCGCAAATCGCCGGCCCACACTGTAAACATAGGCAACAACTGAATACTATGAGAAGGGCTATTCCGAGGAAGGATAGGACCTTCCATCCCCAGGCTGATAACACGCTCCAGAGCCAACCGGACCAAGTCCAGGTGCCTGGATTCTGGTGTATCTGACTTGCAATCTTGTGGAGACGGGTTATGGCTCTATATACTGATGGTGCATTTTCTGGAATGAAAACACAGCAACTCGATCCGATGACTCTACAAGCTCCGCCCCTATCGGCCAGGATGACGTCAAGAACAAGACGATTCTGAAGAACAACAAGTCTCATAGCAGACTGTTCCTCTGTTAGGTTGCCTAGGGCGGAAGTAGTTTCATTCACTACTGCTTCAAGGGTTCTGGTTAATTTACGTATCAGTTTACTATTCGAGACAGTACCTAAATAGGGAAAAAAACCTTTATTAAAGTCTGTGTATTGCTCCCATGCTGTTTCAGTATAGTCGACAATCGGGAGATCTCTCTTGGGTCTATTGTGTACTAGATGGGAGTCCCTATGATAATCAGGTGGGGCTAGGAAAACAGGTGGCAGAAGGAATGCAATGTAACAAGTACCATCCCAATCTAGAGGTAAGCGTACATAAGCTGTCTGACCACAAATGAAATAGGAATGACGGGAAGCTTTGAATGTAGACTTGCCTTTATCACTGAATTCAATCACAGTAATACATTCACTATGACCTAGGTGTACTGAACCATTCTTTCTGACACATAATTCACCTTTGACTGGTAATACCGACATAGCGGGTAAGTCTGGTCTTGTATCGGACTGTACATTCAGAATCATGAGGTTAAGTGTAAAATTACCCAATCCATACACTTCGTTTTCTAGATCGGTCCCTGTCCTTTGTGGAAGACCCTCCTTGTCAGGGAAACATGCTTTATGCATAACTGTGTTCAGATTCCCCCATACCCAATTGCCCTGGTAAACTATGGAATCAGAATTTAAAGAATTCATTAAACTAAACCATGCACCACAGGAACCGTTGTGTGTAAACGGGTACGGAAAGAGGGGCAGAACTCCCTTGTATTTCTGATAGGGAGGGAGTCGGCCACATATCCAACAATTTGTAGCGTTGCTGGTCTGATGAGAATGATGTAACATACTGATGAATGTATTGTTGCGCAGCGCAAGTCGGTATGATAACTCGTGAGGGGGCAATTCACTGAAAGTATGCTCGACAGTGTAATTTGAGGAAGAATGTGCACGTACGGAAAAAGGAAAATACATGTGTAATAATAAACTTGTATCAATAATCGTAAGACTCAGAAAAAACATAATCAATAATGCAACAATACAATGGCTATGGAGAGATTTACAATATTTCTCTTTCTTGATCTGTTTCTGTCTATCTCTCTCTCTATTGGGGTCTAACTGGCACATGTCAGGAACCTGTCCAACAGCTTCACCTAGGGGAGGACTTAAACAATTAAACTGTCTGACTTGCTAGACCTCAATTCCATTCGGAACTCCTGCTGAGGAGTATTTTCTACCAGGGGGAGTTTAGTATCAGTCTCTGAAACGGGGCAGGGCTGGGAGTCTGTTTTTGGCGGAAGTCCATGGTATTTCTTGATATGACTCGAGTGGAGCCAGCCTTTGCGGCCCTCCACCTTAACGGCAGTCCTTGTTGTTAGAAGAACAAGCTTCGGCTCCTGCCAGCGGGGCTCCAGCGGACTCCTCCTATCGAAATTCCGGATAAACACTAGGTCTCCAGGGACGATCTCGTGTGACTTCACCTCGGTGTTGCCGGGAAAGGCTGCGGCTACCTGTGAACGACATGATTGTAGTGCAGACATCAAGGAGGCAAGGTAATCTGTCAGCATATTACAGTCAACATCTGTGATCTTACGAGGCAGAGGCGTCCCCCACATATTCGGCGGCCTACCAAAGACCACCTCGTACGGGGATAGCCCTGTTCTTGAATGGGCTACCATTCTCATAAAAAAAGAGCAACTGGTAAAGCTACTATCCAATCTACGCCTTTCTCTTTACACACTTTGGCGAGACGTGTTTTCAGGGTCTGATTGTGTCTCTCTACGAGACCTGCTGCCTCGGGATGTCGGACACAGTGGAACTTCCACTGATATCCTAGCAGGAGTGATACCTGCTTCATAAGCTCGGACGATAATGGCTGACCATTGTCTGAGTACACGATACGGGGCAAACCATACCGTGGGAAGAATTCACGTACCAGCTGCTTGGCAGTGGTCGGAGCAGTGTAATCTGGGACTGGATATGCTTCTGTCCATCGGGAGAGTGCACATACAACTACGAGGACATACTTGAATCCTCGACAACGTTCCATCTGGATATAATCCATCTGGAGGACTTCAAAAGGGTGATCGGGAGGATGAAATCCACCTTGCTCTACGGAAATGCCCTTTCCTGGGTTGAACTGACAACAGATCATGCAAGTACGTACTTTCTGTTTTGCTGCTGCTCGTAAATGCTTATTGAACCAAAGGTTTTGAATACTGTCTAACATGGCTTTTTCTCCTAAATGTGCAGGACTATGTGCTGTGTTAATTATAACTTGAACCATAGAGTCGGGGAGAAACCATGTGGCTTTTCCCTTCGTCATCCATCCCTGTTCTGTCTGTATCCCTCCTAGTTCAGTCCATTTCTTGATTTCGTCTGGTGTAGCATGTGTCTGTATGTCAATTACATCTAGGGCGGGATCCCTAACTGTCATGCAATGTGTCGGTGTCGGGACTACTGTCTTTGTCATATCCATTGTGTGAGTATGAGTCTGAGCTGTATGCTTGGCTGTTCGATCTGCCAGGTCATTACCCTGGGAAATGGTATCTGTAACTTTCGTATGTGCTTTGCACTTCATGATGGCTATGGCTGTAGGCAAATGTATTGCTTCTAACAGAGCTTGAATGAGAGGACCATGCTGAATCTTGGCTCCGTGAGAGGTCAAGAAACCTCTTTCTTGCCAGAGTACACCGAAGTCGTGTACGACTCCGAATGCATAACGTGAATCCGTGTATATGTTAACTCTCTTGTTCTTTGCTTGTATACAGGCTTGAGTCAGAGCAATGAGCTCTGCTGCTTGGGCTGACAGTGTGTCAATGCGATGTGTTTCTATGACTTCAGTTTCCGTCGTGACTGCATATGCGGCCACTAACTCTCCTGTACTTGTTCTCATACATGAACCATCCACATAAAGTGTCAGGTCTGGATCTGGTAATACGGTGTCTGTTAAGTCTTGTCGGGGTTTCGTCGTAATGGTAATGACTTCAACACAATCATGTGCCAAAGGGTCTGTCTCACCTAATGGTAAAATTGTAGCAGGATTCAATGTATTGCAGCGCCTGATATCTATGTGTGGCTGAAACAATGTCAATTCATACCCTGTCAGTCGTGCTATAGTCAAAGGCTGAGTCTGTGTTCTGTTCAAAAGGACTTCCACGGAATGTGGAACTTGTACTGTCAATTGATGTCCTAACACTATGGAATCACTTTGTCTGATCGCTAGAGCTGTTGCTGCTACAGATTTCAAGCACGCAGGCAGAGCCTGGGCTACTGGATCTAATGTACTAGAAAAATAAGCACACGGTTTGTGTGAACCTGCTTGATCCTGGGTGAGTACTGACAATGCAGTACCTTCGCGTTCGGTGACAAAAAGTGTAAAAGGCTTGCTGTAACATGGTGTTGCTAAAACTGGTGCTTGACATAAGGCTTTCTTTAATTCGTCAAAAGCTTGTGTATGTTCCTGAGTCCAAGGGAGGACAGTCGAAGACGCTGCCTCCTGAGTTGTCAACTGTATGAGTGGCTTAGCTAGGAAGGCATATTGTGGAATCCATTGTCTGCAATAGGAAGTGAGTCCAATGAAGGCTCGTACTTCTTTCTGTGTCTTAGGTTGCGGAAGATGTGCAATTAACTGAATTCGGTCAGGTGTCAGCTGCCTACCCCACTTGGACAGCAAGTGCCCAAGGTACACCACTTGCTGGGCACAGAATTGTAGCTTCGAAGGAGACACCTTGTGTCCCTTGTCCGCCAGGAAATGCAAAACTGTCAGTGACGCTTGTTCACATTCTAGTTCACTACGGGCGGTGATCAATAGATCATCGACGTACTGGAGTAGGGCAGTGTTGTCAGGCATGTGGATACTATCAAGTTGTCTCTTCAATGCTTGGCTGTAGATACTGGGGCTTTCTGTGAATCCTTGAGGTGCACGTGCAAATTTGAAGCTTCGGCCATTTAAACAGAATCCGAAAAGATATTGGCTTTCCGGGTCAATAGGGACACTAAAGAAGGCGTTCTTGAGATCGATTACAGTGAAGAACGTCGCTTCGGAATCAATAGCTGTCAATAGGGACGAAATGTCTGGGACCACGGGATATTGTGGTACAATGCATTTATTCAATTCTCGTAAATCGATAACTAATCGATAAACTGGAGGTGCATTTGGATCAGTACGTTTAAGAATTGGAATGATAGGGGAATTAAATACATTGGAGTCGGTTTCTACAACCACTCCTTGTGCAATAAGCTCGTCAATGATTTTCAGTAAAGCCACTACAGCATCTGGTGGTAACTTGTATTGTCAAATGCGTGGTAGTACTACTCCTGGCTTCAGTGTGACGCGATATGGAGTGATGTGCATACAACCTACATCAGTGGGGCCTTTCGCCCATATATGTGCAGGAACATTCTGTAACCTGGGGTCAAAATCTCTCAATACATAATGGCCTTTGAAATCACGCAGAAACAACCTTACTCCTTCCGGAGAACAACAAATTACAGCTCCTAGAGCTTTCAGGGTCTTTATACCAAGTAAGTTTTCTGGACATGATTTCGTGAGTAATAAATCTGTAGTGCGGGACAATGGACCAACTGCAAGTGGAACTGGTTTCGATACTTCATTAACAATAGGCTTTCCTGAAAATCCAAGGGATACATTCTGAGAGCCTGAGAGGGGTGCCCCTGGAACCTCGTCGTGACTGATTGTTGTCCTGCTTGCCCCTGTGTCAATCAAAAACTTTCTATCTTTCCCTAATACCTGACTATGTACATAAGGACCCTCTTGATCTACAGGAACCTCAATAAGAGGCAAGCCAACCTCCCTCTCTAGGCTGTTTCATGTGTATCGCTGATATTCGGGATAGTCAGATTGTGCATATTGGTACATCTGCTGGGTTGCATGTTGTGTTGCGGCAATGGGTTGTGGCTGTGGTACCGCTACAGTCTGTTGTGGAGTCTGCATAGGCTGAACATTCTGTGGAACGTGTTGTAGGGCCTGGTCCTGTCTAGGAGGACGCGGTCTCTCTTTAGTTTTACCTGTGGCTATGTTGTGTTTCAAAACTGCACAGTCGTTTACATAGTGACCTGGCTGTTTACAATAGTTGCATATCCCTTTAACAGGAGCTGCTGAATTTGAATTATTGGATTGTGGTTGTGTTGTACCCTTTTTATGACCGTCTGTTGGAACTGACCGAGCTACTAGCATTTTCATTTTCGTGTCTTTCATACGTCTCTGTTCGTGGTCATGTTCTTCCCTGATCCTGTTCTGGTGATACTGTAACATTTGTAACATTTGTGAAGGCGAATTAGCTTGCCATGTGCTCTCGACTTTCAGTACACGGTTCTTAACCTGGGGCAATGAATTCTCGACTAATTTGGATACAAAAAGGTGTGGGTATGACTCGCTACTTGCTTTCGGGCCACTATTATTAATAAAACATTTCTCAAATCGGGAATAAAAATCACTAGTGTCTTCATCGGGTTTCTGTTTGCAGGCTGAGATTGCATCCCAGTCCTCCTTTTTAGTTGCTAACAAACGTGGCAAAACCTGTACTAACAATCCTGGTAATGCTTTAGTTTTATCCCCAAGACCCAAACCTGGGGTTCGAGTCGTTTCTTCAGTTTCTAATGCAGCCCAATCAATCTTTTTATCTCCCACCTCCCATTCTTTTTCTTTGAGTTTCTCGTAAATACCGGCAGGCAATAACACTTTCAATATTTTCATAATGTCGGGATAGGTGTAATCTCCCATGAGTAACATGTCTTTTATTTCATGGTGAAAACCTGCAGGGTCTTTATCATGACTGGGCACTATTTTCTTCATTTCCAATAATTCCATTTTAGTTATAGGCGTGTATACGTACACACGTGTAAGGGTATCATCAGTATTCCTGACTGGATGTACTTCTCGTAAAGGGTTCTGTTTGTCAAAGTCAAAGTGGAATGGTTTCCTGACTGGGGGTGGAACAGAAACAAGATGTGGAGCCAAGAACGTTCTATATTTTTGGCGTTGTTCTAAAATCGTTTCAATTAGATCAGAACATAGACCTCTCCATCTTCTCAGGAGTAAGTCCTGCAGTAAATTATATAACGGACCTGGGTCAGATGCTTTATTTTCATACTGTATAATGAGGTGTTGTGTCATGTATATACCAGCTAATCGCTGTTCTTCTGGAGTAAGACTTAAAAACGTTTGCACTACCGAACCATCTTTATATATACTGTCATCTCCGGCCCACTGTACTGCGGACCGAGCTAGTTCCTGATCACGTAGGGTATTGAGTTCTTGATAACCTATCCTTTATTTTAGTACTTTGTCAGTCATTTGGAATACATGCTCAAGGGTACATCGCTCTGGTATCGGACAAAGGTAACGTTCCTTGGTTTCGAACGTTTCTTGTTTACGAATGGGTCTATCGAAGGGCCTATCAAAAGAGTGCGGTCTAGGGAGTTTCTCTCTATCTACATATGCTATCACTTTTTTGTCTGTCAGTTGCGAGGTTTCTGCTAGATCCTCTGTATCATCCTCCTCCTGCGAGGAGTTTGGCTCGTCTGATTCGAGTGGCTCTTCAGGTTCTCGATGGGCATGTATATCTATTATTTCTTTACGGATCTTTCTAACCATGGCATGTACACTTTTCTCTCTATCATGTTTACCATCCGCAATATTCTGGCTCCATCTGTTCAATCTATCCATTTCATTTTGTGGAAAACCTGCCTGATCTTGTTCTCTTATCAAACAATTAACCAAAAATCGCATAATTAAACCTTTGTTCTCAACTTTCTGACGTGACATGGCTTCACCAACACTCTCCGGTCTTTCTCCTGTTCTAATAAAATGATACAATTTGTCTAGATGGTCTGGCATTTCTGGTAGTAATTGCAAATAATCTGTAACACGTCTTAAACGTAGGGACGCTAACAACATGGGTCCTGTTGTACCAGGCACGGTGTCGTATCTGCAATCTGTAAGCTGTTCTCTAAGCTGTTCTGCCGGAGCACCTCTAGGTGTCCGTGCCATTGCGAATTCTCTCATTGTCACTCGGTGTAACGGTGGTGGGGTTTGATAACCTCCTGTAGCACCTCCTGAGGCGGAGGCTTGAGCATAACCTGGCTGTAGGGTCGGTACCTGCTGTAACTGGGTTGGAACCTGAACCGTGCCAGTCCCAAAAGGATTAAGAGGATGTAGTTGTTGAATACCAGGGGGAACGACAGGTAAGGGTGCAGGAAGCGGACCGGGAGGGGTCTGCTGTTGCGGACCTGGGGGCGGATGATCATGGGGCAGGTTATCGTCAGGTGGTACACGGGCAGGTACATTGGTATATGCGGGAGCTACATCGTCTAAATAGGAAGAAAGGAAAATGTCTGCTGCGGTCTTATGACGTAATTTAGTCGGAACCAATGGAGGGGGCAGATTTTCGGTGTTTCCGGGGTCGCCTTGGGCAGGCCCTCGGCCAGGACTGGATACAATCCTGTCAAAATGGCATTACTCTATCTGTCGTGTTGTTCCATTCTAACTCGTTCTCCTTCTTCTAGTAGTTCTTTTTCTTTGGCTTTTTCAGAATCCTCTCTACTTTTCTCTGCTTTTCTAAGTGCTTTCTCTGTCCGTCTGTGTGCTTCTTTACGCCATAATTCAATGGCATCTTTCTGTGACTGTCTGGCTTTCTTTTTCCACAACGCTTCTTCTACTCTCATGATGCACTCGGCATCCCATGTCCCTGTAACGGGCCATCTCTGATTCTCTGCTAAGTCCTTCGTGTAATCCACCCACAAGTCGAGGTATAATATGGCGTCTAAGCCGTGCTTGTGGTACATAAAATGACCGGGAGTGTCCCTGGGTGGGATGGGAACAGCTTCCTCAAGTATCCCTTTTCTAGTTCCTATCTGTCTCAGTTTAGAGAATAGAGGCATCCTGTAACTCGATACTTGATACTTGATACTTACTCGGACTTGGACACAACTAATACAATAAACACAGGAATGAAGATCAAACAATCACTCATACCACGACATTAAAAACCATTTAAACATTTCAGAACGAACAATAACTGGATAACTGGATACTGGATATACTGCTAAACAGTACAGATACACTGCTAAAACAGTGCAGACCGGGTCTGCGTACCCAAACCCGTCTTGACCGGACACAAATTAATGCACCCGTCTAGATGCGTCCCCAGCAACGGTACTCACCGGGAAGCACGGAACGGAAGGCCTCGGAAACTCGACTGGACTGGACCGGACTCGACTCGACTCGACACGTGACGTAGGTACTTCAGAACTGGTGGGCCTCTAGACACCTCGGACCTTGCTCTCTCGGCTGGGCTCTGGTCGGGATCCTCCGCACTCCTCACCGCCTCGTCTGGATGTCGATCGCAGTCTCCGTCACCTCCGTAGGCCTGAGGGAGATACAGGAAATCCTGCGGGTACGCGTAGTTGTCCGTCACGGCTGTGGCAGGGGGCAAGGCCTGCGACGCATCACCGGCGTGTAAGGTGGGGGAGGGGTCCCTATTCGAGCGCCAAATTAAGTGGTAAATAAAGATTTACTGTATACTGAATTTCTATGCGGTATAAGTTCAACAAAATAGCTCAATCAAAATGAGAGGCAGAGTCCGTGGAGTCTGAGTTTATAAGGGTTTTATTCCATGTAATGGAATGGTTCGAACCATGGTATCATGTTCCATCACCACGAAGGTTCAGGAAGGGATAGACAATGCTTTATTAACAGTGCACATTATATATAGTAAATGCATACAATGGTGAAGGATACAGAAGGCGTAACAGCTGAAAGAAACGAGATAAGAACACATGTGCGTAACAGAAGGCGTGCACGAGGGCGTACACGGAGGTGTGTGCTAGAAACGTCACATGAAAGTGTCACAAGTGGGTGGATTCATAGAGGAATCCTGCAGTGTCAGCAGAAATATATGGCTGGTGCGCGCGCAGGCAACATGACGTGTGATTGACGTGGAACTGGAGGGTGAAGGGGACTTGACATTTAGCACTATAAGGGGAGACAGAAGTCTGGCGTGTCAGAACAACCTAAACCCAAATCATATCTGATATCTTGTGTTGAAGAACTGTTTTATCTAGAAGGAAAGGTCTTTCGGGTAGAGGCTATTCTATACTGACTGCTAGTGCGTGCATATGTGTCTACGTGTCTACGTGTAATGCGAGGGGCCATGGGCCTACCATGGTAACAGGAGCAATGAATTTCATGCACAGAGACAGAAAGGCCGGGCCCTTTGCTCTGCAGCTGGGGAGATGTTTACCTAAATCACTAGACAGGAATGTATTTTCGAGGAGCGGAGCAGATAACTTGAAGGCTAAATTGTCTTGGCAGGCAAGCAGGCCGAGCCGGGCACCGCTCGCCTCGCAGGGAGTAAGGTAAGGGTCATGGATGCAGATCCAGGCTGCAGCTTTCTGAAGCAGAAGGCAGAAAGGGCTCGATGGCAGAAATCAGGGCCTAACTCAACAGAGTCAGGAAAACGTGAAAGTGCACCATGTAAAGACGGTGGCACGGCATACTTAGGAACGGAATTATCGACCCATTCATGGTGGATCTGAAAGAAGACATGTTAACGTTGGACGCAAATGTATTTGCGTCTTTATATCTGGTCATGGAGGGAAATTACATGTACTTGAAGCACGTACATGGAGCCGTTGGGGTCTACGTTAGGGGACACAATCGACCATAAAAATTCCAATTACCTCAACATGTTAAATATTTTTCAATCAAGATGTCTTTCCGCGGCCCTTTACGGGGCCGGAGTATGGGGTGTGTCATCAGCCGGGAGTCTGCAGGTGGAGGAGAATAACTTTCTGAGAAGGCTCCTGTGCTTACCTAAATCTACCTCCAATAACTTGGTACATAAGGAATTGGGGATCCAATTTGTGAATGACATGATCATGTTAAGACCCCTTTTACTGTGGCGCTCGGTTTGGCTGAACGAGGGTACCTCCCTGAATAGAGCCATCATTGATGATTGCCTTACCTTGGATGAGCATTTAAAGATCCCCTGGATCAAATACACGATTGATAGTTTCCAGAAGTTTTTTGGGCTTAATGTGTCCAATGATCGATACTGTGTCTCTGAAATCCCCAAGCTTAATTTGAAGGCCACCTTCTTGAATTATTGTGCAGAGAGGCGTGCTTTGGAGGAATTAAGTCTGTTAATAAGTATGATGTATAATAGCCTGAATGATTTTATTGGACTTCATCCGTACTTGATACAGGTGACAAGAGTTTCGCACCAGTTTGTGCTGACCAGGATGAGGATGGGAACAGTACATCATCTGGTAGCGTGTCCTAATGTAAAAATGCGCCCGTCCGGACCCTGTGCCTGTGATAACAATACTGAGCAAAGCACTATGCACTTTCTCTTATCGTGTCAATTGTATGGTGAACTGCGGAAAATCTTCTTAAAACCTATGTTGAAAAGATTTGGAGTAAGAACAATTAACGAGTCTATGAAACTGCTTTTTAATTTGCACCACCCGGATATTTATTTTTTTACGGCTACTTTCCTGCTGAAAGCAATTGGTGCTAGGAAAAGTATGTGTTTTTAAACATTTTAACTATTTATTCCATCCCCCTCTGGATAATATTGTAATATGTGTTTTTGTTTATTACAATCGATCAAATGTTCTGTATTTTTAACTGTGTGTGCTTTTATGGACATGTCTTTTATGCTCCGAATAAAGCTTTTTGAAATTGAAATTGGGTGGGAAGGATTTAAAAAAAGGCATAATTGTGTTAGTGATAGTGCATTTCAATGGTTGTGCACATTGGTTGATAATATGCATTAAAATAAAGCAATGTTTTTTTAAAAAAAGGAATAGGCCCAGAGGAGTTACCTAGGCTGGATGGGAGGAGGAGGATTTGCAATGGCTACAACTCCCAGCATGAACTATGCTTACCTCAAAATGGTGCAAAATGTACCAGCAGGATGTCTTACACTGGTGTCTGTTGTTCGACTTGACTGCACTCCCATCAATGCCATCTACTCCAGACATCATGTAGCAGTGCCAGCCATCTTGGAAGCACGTTGCCACTCTCTGTCAGGAAAGCAGAGTCCCAGGTAAGCTATTTGGGATGGGTAGGAAGATGTGTGGGGGCCAGAGCCTGCTGGGAGATGTAGTCAGGGCAAACACTCCTCCTCCCAACAAGAACAAATAGCTTATCTGGGCCAATGGCTACCTGACAGTGAATCGAAGTGTACTATCAAGAAGGCTGGTACACTTTCCCTCACTGTGTGGTAAGCATAGGTGCAGAGGAGTTAGCAGGGCTGGGTGTGAGGATGAGTATTTGCAATGGCTATAACTCCACTCAGGCCTGTGCCCACACCTACCTTTCCAGCCATCCCAATCAGCCTACCTGTGACTCAGGGTTCCTGAGAGTGAGTGAAATGTGCTGGCAAGATATCTGACACTGTTGTCTGACTTGACCCCAACTCCCATCAAGGCCTTGTGCTCCAAACACCAGTCACCAGTGTAAGCCATCTTGCTAGTGTTTTTCTACTCACTGTCAGGAAAGCAGAGTTCCAGTGGGGTTGTTTGGGCTCTGTGGGAGGATGAGTGTTTGCTGTGACTACAACTCCCGTCAGACCTGTGCTCACACCCACCTTCCCAGCCATCCCAACCAGCCTATCTGTGACTCAGCTTTCCTGACAGTGAGTGAAAATGTGCTGGCAAGATGGCTGACGCTGGTGACTGGTCTTTGGAGCACAATTCCATGCTTGCTGTGAGTTTGTAAGCAGTATGTACATGGTAGGAATTTAATACATTTTACTTTCATTGCAGGTATGTTGTTTGTCAATATGGCATATACACATTGCATGCTCGTTTATTCAAGTTTTTTTAAACTTTGAAAATAGTCATTTTTATCACTGTATCCCTGACAGTTATGAAGGTGTAATTGGTATCTTAATTTGAATATGGAGTAGGTATTTATTAGGCCTGGGCGGTAAATTCTGTTCCGCTCGCGGAATTTACAGAATTTTGCGTTCCACAGAGAACGCGGAATTGCCCAAAATTCTGCGGCTTCGTGGACATTTTTGCTTGTTTGCGCTTTCAAAATGCGTGTTCGCAAGATATTCCTCCCAGAGCACACAAACAGCATTCGCAAACAGGAAAAAAGCATTGCGAACGGGCGGAACAAGCGAGCTCGCTGGGATTTTCTACCATTTTTCAGAGCTTTGCGTAGTGTGACTATGCAAATTCCGCCCACCCCTAGTTTTGATCAGATTCTGGTGCTTCTGTGAGTCCTTAGGCACTCTTTGGCGGAAGGATAGCATGCACCTTCTCCTCCCAGGAAGTGAAGTGCAAAGGTTGTGCAGGAGGGCCACCACTAGTCTGCTGGCTTTCAGCGTGCTCCCTGGTCAGCAGTTTCTTGACCCTCCTTTGCACATTATAATACCTGTTCCTGAAATAGTCCATTGTGCACAGGACAGGTGCTTCAGTGCTCACCTTGTTGACTATCCTGTCCCACATCTTATTTCTCAGGGACAGGGGATATGTTGGTATTTGTTCCCAAATAACTGGCTCTACTCTGACTATTTCAACTATAAACACTTCCAACTCCTTCTCTGTGAACCTTAGCTGCTTCCTTGGGCCAAGGGAGTGGTGAATGTGAGGGTGAAGATGAGGGTGAACGTGAAGGTGAGGGTGAGTGTAAATAAGAAAAAGAATGTTTTCTTGTGTGAATTTTAACACACAAAATCTATTCCAGTTGTGAGGTGTGTAAAGTGTGAGTGTATGAGGCAGAAAGCAGGGAATGTGTGGCAAATTATGTGACCTATCAGCAGTTCTGTTAGAGCAAAGGATCATGGTCATGTGTTTGGCCCTTTATATAGGTGGATTGGTGGATGTGGCTTATAATGTAATTTTTTTAAAATTTGGTGTTGCTAATGCTTGTTTTGATTGTTTTTGACAATTTCCACTTGCCATTTGTGACACAAACTGACACGGTTTCAAAACCGCAGCAGATGCATCGTCATCTGGTCATGGGTTAAACCGAGTCTGATTCATAACCGGAATGATATTCTTCAGTGTTTGCAAATGAGTCAGTGGCATCAGGCTTGTTTAAGGATGAATCAGTCGGACATATTGAGTTCCGAACAACTCGTGGGAATTTAACATGCAATGCATCACAATCGGTCATTCAGGAAGTGCGCGGTCAAGTAATTTGGAAAGCATTCCAAAAGCAATTTGGCCAGGAATCTTTAAGAACAAGATCGTAATCGGGCCCTAAGGAGAAATTGTGAAGAAAATTGGCTGAGAAGGTAAAGTTCACGGGGGGCAAGGCAGCCAGTGGTGTCTGAGGAGGTGTTATTTTCAGAAAGCCACTGGATGAAGTTGCTGTAAAGATTTCTACTTTCAGAATTAGTCACTTTTTTGGATGCCAAAACGTTTAGTGGACAAAGATGCAGGCTGTAGACAGTAAGGGCTCCATGAGGTTGGATACCCTTCTGAGGGAGAGCTGCTGAACAAGATTTGCTGCTGTGGAGAAGAATGTTTGGTTAACTACTGTGAAGTCAGGCCAACCAGCGATACACCTTGGATGGGGTGACAAGCAGTTAGGCCGCGGTCCCCTGTTCGTTGTCAGACCACGTTTTGGTGGACATTTTTCCAAGTGTTATTTTTTGGCTTTTTGGTTATATATATTACCACTTTTAAGGGACTGGGGGGCACCACTTAGAGGGTTTGAATCACTTCAGTCAGGGTCATCGGCAAGGCTTAAGCTGTTGGAGCTTTTCTTTCCCTGTATCTCAGAACAGGATGGATTGGAGACACTCTGGTAGCCCTGGATTAAGCAGTTAGGCAGGTCTCAAGTAGCAAGACAGTCCTATGGTGGTTAAAGGCCAGCTTCAAGTAGCAGAACAGTCCTCTAGTAGTAGCAGGTCAGTCCTCTGAGGAACAAAGCTGGCCTCAAACAACAGGGCAGTCCTTTGAAGTACAAAAAGTCCTTTGGGGGTCCTCGGCAGCTATAGGAGTGAACTGAAGTGTTGGCCAGCCTTTGATGTGTGAGATACCTCTAGACTTTCCCTGGCATTTGGTTCTGGAATTTATTTCCTCCCCTGTCCGGTTTGCAAGAGGTCTTGGGTGACAAGACACTGGTGTTAGGTTCTTTGTGAGTGTACTGAGGCAGCTCCTTGGAAAGGTAAGAGGAGTAGGGGACAACTCTATTCCTCCCACTCTGGCGAATGGCCTATCCTGTCAACACCTAATACCCCATTGTCTCACTGTCTGAGAGGAATCCAGAAAGGTCAACCACCAACGATTTACAGTCATGTGACCTAGGACACAGGCTGCAGGTACCAAATTGTTAGGACAGAACAGGCCAACTATAAAAAGTGACATTTTCAGAACTTAAAATATGACTTTACCTTTGAGAAGTTTAAATGACAATTCGTTTGGGACCAAACATGATATTTAAACCTGTTCCCAAACAAAAACTATCACTTAATAAGTTTAATAAAGCAAACTGATGTTATTCTATGGAAGCGGTATGCCTCACAGTACTAAAAAAAAAGAATGGAAGTGTTTTTCACTACCAGGACATGTGAAAAGTAAAAGTACATGTCCAACTTTTCAAATACACTGCACCATGCCCCAGGGGCCATTGAGGGCCTGCCTTGGGGGTGAATATATGTATTTAAGAGGGAGGTTTAGGCCTAGTAAAAGGTTTAATTTTTCAGGTTGAATTGGCAGTTTAAAACTGCATACAGCCTGCAATGGCAGGTCTGAAACATGTTTTAAAAGGCTGTCTTAGTGGGTGGCAAAATAATGGCTACAAGCCCACTAGAAGCATTTAATTTACAGGCCCTGGATTCAAGTAGTACCACTCAACATGAAACTTATAAGTATACTAAATGTACCTTTTGTGTATTAGCCAATTTTACCATGTTTAGGGGTAGGAGCCCAAAGACTTTAGCACTGAACAGCAGTGGTAAAGTGCACTGAGTCCTAAAAGCAACAAAAACAAATTAGGAACACAAGAGAAGAGGAGGTAAAAAGTTTGTTGCTTACCCTGCATGGAGAGCTAAGTCCATCTAACTCCTCATACCTTTGATAATTACCTATTCTACAATCTTTTCTTTCTTAAAATCTACAAATGACCCAAAAGAACTTGATATAAACTGATCTACAATCTTGCTTTTCATAAAAGAGAATTTTTCCAAGAGTATAATATATCAGATTGCCATGATAACCTCAAGACAGCAATAGCCTGGGTCTGGCACTCTCTAGTTATGAGATCAGGGCAAGGAATTTCTTCCAGTTTGAAATTACATCTTATATCAAATATAATTCTTCTTGGTCTTGGAAAACCTGGGAAGAGTTGGAAATGTCTAACAGCACAAATGATGGGGACTTTGGTTTAACTAAATAAAGATTAAAAACATGTTTCAATCGTTAACTGACAAAGGAAGGGTTGGAGCAAAGTACCTGCACCTGTCGTAGTCTGTGACTTGAAGTAATATGATGGTGCTTGAGAGACCTAGGAACACAACCCTATAAGTTCCTCTCAAGGACAGAAGTCCTAAACAAAACAGCATAAACTTTGGAATCAGCACCCATCAACAAAATTGTTCTTGTAGAATACAAGTAATGTCCTTTGCGATAATAGGAAACATCCGTATCAAATGAACAGGACCGAGCTGGATAGATGTATATTTTAAATCCTTTATTTTTTGTAGACAAATGTTCCAAATCACAATGAATTTTTCTTTTTCTCTTTTCTAGCCAACGCGTTTCGTCTCTTTTGATGAGACTTCTTCAGGGCTAAAAAACATATGAAAAATTATTTTTTAAAAACCATTCATTTGTATTTACATAGTATTTACATGACAAAATGACAAACATCTATATACAAAAAGATTCTTTACATTTTTTTAAAAAAACACAGACATATTATCTAAGTTAGAAACAATTACATGGTGGGCATCTCTTTTCTTCTACATGTTTTTTTAGTTAAAGATAAGGAGAGACTAAGTATGTACACCTTAAGGACATGGAAACTCTTCTGCAAAAAGTTAACATGTCTTTTCATATATTTCACCTGGGAAAGTTAGTTCGCTTTTTCCTGATTTACAAAATCTTGTGACCATCATCTAAGCTGACCTATCGAACACACCGTTAAATACATACATACATTTTATCCTTTGAATCATTTCAGAATACAACTATGAATCCTCTGAGAAAGAGTACATCTGATTATGGAAACATATCACATTCAATTTAAAAAGAGTCACTTTATAAGAATCATACCTCAGAACACCTGTTTTTGCACTAAGCGGTATGGGCTGGAGAATTCTTGGTATTCAAAAAGTACTTGTAGAATCTGGAAAGTGCATATTAGTATTTAGAATGATCCGCTCATGAGAAGTATAGCAATAAAGTGAAAACCATTGAGCAGTCCATCACCTGCCCATATGACAGGAAAATCGTCTTCATTACAACCGAATTTTATATCACATATTTACTAAGTTTCAGTTATTCCAATCCTATCTGATATGTTTAGAAATTATAACAAATCAAAAAGGATATGGGTCCATAAATCAGCCTATAACTTGAGAACAAATCAAACAGTTGGATTGTCCCAGAGAAACCAATTCAATATAGATTAAAAAAGTGCAGCGAAAGAGGAACATTCTTTTATATTATTAGAATACAAAGCCAGCCTGAATATTTTGCAGTATATTTTACAGTGTATTGAGACAACCAGTAAAGCAAATAGACTTCATAACACAGTCATTTGAAAATTGCGTATTAAGGTCAAAAGGTACCTGTCATATCCTATGAGTATTCAGGAATGACTGTCAAAGGAAGAAAGAAACAAACTATTTTAATCAATGTCCTTTTGAGATTACTTGTTAGAGCATTTATCTTATGCTCGCTTATGTTTTTCTAGTTTAACCTACTTTCTGGCTGATATGGCTAATAGCTTTCCTTTCTTTTAAGAATATTTTTCATTTAGCTACTAGTGGTGCAATATCTCTTTGCAGCTAGGATGTATGTAACATACAATCATTTGAATTTGGTTGGGTGGTTCAGTATTGTGGTTCCATCTCTTCCTGAACCATTTTAGCATTAGGATGCAATTTTGATATTTTTATAAACTCTCTTAGCGTGCATTATACATGAGAGAGATACTTTCCACTAAAACATTGATTAAAATAGTTTGTTTCTTTCTTCCTTTGACAGTCATTTCGCTGCACTTTTTTAATCTATATTGAATTGGTTTCTCTGGGACAATCCAACTGTTTGATTTGTTCTCAAGTTATAGGCTGATTTATGGACCCATATCCTTTTTGATTTGTTATAATTTCTAAACATATCAGATAGGATTGGAATAACTGAAACTTAGTAAATATGTGATATAAAATTCGGTTGTAATGAAGACGATTTTCCTGTCATATGGGCAGGTGATGGACTGCTCAATGGTTTTCACTTTATTGCTATACTTCTCATGAGCGGATCATTCTAAATACTAATATGCACTTTCCAGATTCTACAAGTACTTTTTGAATACCAAGAATTCTCCAGCCCATACCGCTTAGTGCAAAAACAGGTGTTCTGAGGTATGATTCTTATAAAGTGACTCTTTTTAAATTGAATGTGATATGTTTCCATAATCAGATGTACTCTTTCTCAGAGGATTCATAGTTGTATTCTGAAATGATTCAAAGGATAAAATGTATGTATGTATTTAACGGTGTGTTCGATAGGTCAGCTTAGATGATGGTCACAAGATTTTGTAAATCAGGAAAAAGCGAACTAACTTTCCCAGGTGAAATATATGAAAAGACATGTTAACTTTGTGCAGAAGAGTTTCCATGTCCTTAAGGTGTACATACTTAGTCTCTCCTTATCTTTAACTAAAAAAACATGTAGAAGAAAAGAGATGCCCACCATGTAATTGTTTCTAACTTAGATAATATGTCTGTGTTTTTTTAAAAAAATGTAAAGAATCTTTTTGTATATAGATGTTTGTCATTTTGTCATGTAAATACTATGTAAATACAAATGAATGGTTTTTAAAAAAGAATTTTTCATATGTTTTTTAGCCCTGAAGAAGTCTCATCAAAAGAGACGAAACGCGTTGGCTAGAAAAGAGAAAAAGAAAAATTCATTGTGATTTGGAACATTTGTCTACAAAAAATAAAGGATTTAAAATATACATCTATCCAGCTCGGTCCTGTTCATTTGATACGGATGTTTCCTATTATCGCAAAGGACATTACTTGTATTCTACAAGAACAATTTTGTTGATGGGTGCTGATTCAAAAGTTTATGCTGTTTTGTTTAGGACTTCTGTCCTTGAGAGGAACTTATAGGGTTGTGTTCCTAGGTCTCTCAAGCACCATCATATTACTTCAAGTCACAGACTACGACAGGTGCAGGTACTTTGCTCCAACCCTTCCTTTGTCAGTTTGCTGTTATTTTGGGCATCCTGCACTGTTTTGTCAAGACTTTATTATACGGAATAATAACTCGAATTGTTTAATCATGGATTTCAATGATAATAGAGAACAAATGTTTGATGATCTATTTAGCAGCACTACTGAAAACAGGCCGACAGCACAGGTCAATACGCCAGGTCCTAATGAAGGCCTTAAATCTAAATTTATGCGCTTGGAGAAACTTAAGAAATCTGAGTTAGGAAAATGGTGGGATGGGGCAACACTGAAAAAGTATATTGAGAATAAGCGGGTCCCCCGTGGACTCAGGATCATGATATTTCCAAGCTTTGAAGACTTGGATAGAGATCTGTTAACTGATTGGGAGGAGGGTCTGCACACCGCCTCTTACAAAATGATGGGGATCCTGATTATAAATGCAGAAAGAAAAGTAGTTAAAATCAGAGAGGAGATTTTAAAGTTGGAAAAAGAAATCAATGAGTCTAGTCTTAAGGATGTAATACAGAAAAACAATGAAATCCTTAAAAAAGAGCTAAATAGCTACCAACTATATTTAAAAGAGAAAAAACAAAGAAAGATACGTAGAGATGAAGGAGATTACAAAAAAGGTCGCATCTTCACGTTTTCTCGAAAATATGACGATGTGATCAGCAAAGCACCGGAGAAAACTGATAAAAGCAACACCAGTATCTCCTTTAGTAATACCTCTTTATCTTCCCTAGAAAGTGATCCTGGTGAGGGCACTAGTACTATGGCCACAAACAGCACCTCGTCTGATTTTTTAAGAGAGGTACAAAGATTCCGGCTGGGCAATCGGAAGAGAAATCAAAATCAAGAACAAGGCGGGGTGGCACAAAATACAAGGGCAGGCACAAGAGCAAGGGAGCAAAATGTGGCCCAAAAGAAATAGCTAGATTGGATAGTCTATCTGAAACTGAACCTTGTGATGATTCTGGTACAAATGACATTAGTGTTGTGAATTTATCAACTAGAATGTTAACTGACAATGAACGTGATGTTTTGTGTAAGGGATTAAATTTTTGTCCAACGGAAAAATGTAATTTTGACGATATTCATGTTGATCTTTTCAAATTCACAAGAAAGTTAAAAATAAAAAAACACTTTGCTGAACATCCTCCTCTGCCTCCTGTGTCAAAATCTTCTGCTATAGATGTGCCTAGTATTAATGATATTCATCATTCTCATATGCTAGCGACCCTCTATGATGAGGAAGAAATCGGAAATGTCTTTGAATTTTCCAACTTATTAGGTTTCTACGAGGATTGTAGTACTGGCAGTGGTTTACGCCCTGCATCCAAATTTATACCACCACAAACGAGGGACTCTGTTATTGATGAGTTTTTCAACAGAGTAAGTTTAGATCTGTATAAATTAGAGGATGACCATCTCGGGACACACAAATGCAGACATCACAACAACATGTCCAAAAGTGATTGGACTCTACTCATGACCCTTAAGAATGATGAGAATTTAGTAATAAGAGAGGCTGATAAAGGAGGCAGTATTGTTCTAATGAACAAAAGTGACTATTTAAATGAGATAAATAGGCAATTGTCTGACCTTAATTGCTATGGCAAGCTTGATCAAAATCCAACATCTAAAATAGAAACCCTGATTAATGCCAAACTATATGAATGGCATGAATCTTGCCTGCTTTCTGATCATGAATACCGGTATTTACAAGCTCACCAATCTAGATTCCCTTGTTTATACATCTTACCGAAAATACACAAAGGTGGAATTTTCCCTCCCGGTAGACCCATTATTTCCGGCAATGGTGGACCGACTGAGCACCTCTCAGAATTTGTGGATACCTTCATCAAACCTTTTGTACAAAATCTCCCATCATACTTGCAATATAGTGGTGATCTACTTTGCAAGTTAGAGGACTTTGCCTGGCATGATTCTCAGCTACTCTTTGTAACCATGGACGTGGAAAGTTTATACACGTGTATTGAGCTAAAACAAGGAATACGTGCATTGAAATACTTTCTATTCAAACGTGATTGCAACAGAATGGAACACACATTCATGCTATTGGAAATGGCAGAATTGATCCTCATGAACAATGCCTTTCTTAGCAATGATGAATGGTACATCCAGAAGAGAGGCACTGCGATGGGTTCAAGATTTGCTCCATCGTATGCCAACCTCTTTATGGGGCTCTTTGAGGTAGAGCATGTCTGGGGCCCACGAGCAAGAAATTGGTGTGACCAGATGATATTCTATGCTCGGTACATAGACGATATCATTTTAATTTGGAATGGCCAAGTTGATGATCTGATGTCATATTTTGATTATCTGAATGACAATACGTTTAACATCAAATTGACAATTAAATACTCAGCCAGTGAAATTGACTTTCTTGATTTAAAACTATACGTACATGAAGGGAAAATCCACAGCGATGTGTTCAAGAAATCTACAGCATGTAATAGTGTTCTGCATGCCACTAGTGCACACCCCCAATCTACCATCAAGGCAATTCCCTATGGTGAAATGGTACGTGCAAGACGTAATTGCAGCAGAGACTGTGATTTTTTCCAGAATATATCACAGATTAAACAAAACTTCAAAAAAAGGGGGTATGACACAAATTGTTTAAACAAAGCAGAGTTGCGGGCTCGCACTCTGGATAGAACTAGTATTCTGAGCACTTCCAAGGCAAAGAAAACTAGGCAACAACAACTATCTTTTGTACCGTTCATCACCAAGTTTAATTCTTACAGTAGCCATGTATTCAATATATTGTGTAAGAATTGGCACCTTCTAAAATCAGATAGCATCCCTAAAGATGTAGTGCCTGACAGACCAAGGGTGGTATATAAAAGAGGACAAACCTTGAAGGACAAGCTATGTCCTAGCTATGTTAGATCGACACCCACCAAAAAACCTTGGTTTCCTGAGAAACCTAAAGGCTTCTTTGTCTGTGGAGGATGCTGTATTTGCAAATTTGGTGTAAACAAAATTAGTGAGTTTACATACAATGGCTCCAAAAAATACGAGATCAAAGAATTCATTAATTGTAACACCACTTTCACCATATATCTAATACAATGTTCATGTAAGAAGACCTATGTTGGAAGCAGCATTCGCTGTCTTAAAATACGCATACAGGAACATTTAAGAGCGATAAAAAATGGTGATTTGAAATATCCAATGGCCAATCATATCTGCACTGCACATCCCAATGAGAGGGTAGTCAAATTTCATGTGATTGACCATCTAAGAACCAACCCTAGAGGTGGCAATAGGGAACATGATCTGAGGCAATTAGAATCTACATGGATTTGCCGTCTGAGATCTGTTCAATATGGGATAAATCAGAATAATGAATTTCATCATTTTTTGTGATATTCTGTTGACTCTTTTGAAATCTAAGGATTTATGCAGCTTTCACGTGGGCTAAATCAAGAAGGTTGAATGCTTTTATGCATTATTAAGCTCTCAGGGGTTTAAAAAAATGCATGATTTATACAAATTTCTCTTTGCCCGATCGAATTAGGTTAGTGAACAAGTTTTAATAATTAACATATGATATACATGTCACACCAACACTGTGTCAAATACTTTATATTCACCATGTGTCTTTGCGAAGGTCCTTTTGGTAGCAGGAATGACTGTCTTTTTGAGAGAAACTTTCCATTTCTAAACACTTATACAGCAAACATTATCCAACACCTATATTGGATATCCTTTTCATTTAGGAATAGATAGATTATTTTCTCCGGTCTTGAATTTTAGACATTACTTTTTCATAACAACTGATTTTATCTTCTTTGGAACATAATATGTAATATACTAGGAAACACAACCGTCACATTAAACGATTGAATTTGGCCGATACACTAGATGATTTGAGACCATTGTTTTTGTAGAGCCTCTTCTGTATAATGAAGGATTGCTCTTTTCTACTCGAAGCGGCTTATTCCGTTTTTCATATACACCTTTTTTTGATACCTCTTTTTGATACAATTCTGCTATACTCTTATGATTCCCCACAAACCCTCTGGGTCCCCGTTCTTATCCTTCACGGGACTAATACATGATGCATTAGGTATTATACCTTGCATTCGTACACGTTCCAAGATGGCCGACAAATAAGCCTACTAGAGACCTCGGCTCTGATAGTGCCTCTCATTCATGATGAAGGCTTCACTAAACAGCCCACTCCGTGTCTCAGATACTTCCCGTTTTTGTTTTAAATAGTTCTCACCGCTCTTTCTTATTTTCACAATCCTTCCGGACTTTCCACTACACTTCTCTTGAAAATTTAGGACCTTGGCAATTTCACTTTTGGAATCGTCTACTCAGGTTCTTAATTACTCACCAAGGCAAGTGCATCTCTGTTACACATATTTTTCCCCTGCGAACTTGGCTTGCTTATAAAACTTAAAAGGAATTACATTTCAAACCGAATATATAATCACTATAAGATGGCCGCCATTTTCGGGACGATTTTCCCGATTATGGACATTGCTGTTTTCTTACGTAAAGTTTGCCGACTTGAGTCTCCACATGTGTTGGTGATTATTCAATCATTTCCGTATATATATACCGGCTCCTACCCGACCTTTTTGTTCACTACTTCGAATCCACGCTGTTCGAGTAGCAGGTCACCATGCCGGTCTCGAGGTAAGTTTTTGATGCTCGGCGGAATTTTAGTTGTGAGCCTTCGATTTTACTCCTTATCACATGCATTTGTGATTCTTATAGATATTAGCACCTCGTATACGGTTTTCTCCAATTTTCATCCGTTTCACGTAATGTTTAGACATTTCAAGATGTCCGACTTCGTTTCATAGCGGCTCACATCAATAAAGGTCCTTTTGAGATTACTTGTTAGAGCATTTATCTTATGCTCGCTTATGTTTTTCTAGTTTAACCTACTTTCTGGCTGATATGGCTAATAGCTTTCCTTTCTTTTAAGAATATTTTTCATTTAGCTACTAGTGGTGCAATATCTCTTTGCAGCTAGGATGTATGTAACATACAATCATTTGAATTTGGTTGGGTGGTTCAGTATTGTGGTTCCATCTCTTCCTGAACCATTTTAGCATTAGGATGCAATTTTGATATTTTTATAAACTCTCTTAGCGTGCATTATACATGAGAGAGATACTTTCCACTAAAACATTGATTAAAATAGTTTGTTTCTTTCTTCCTTTGACAGTCATTCCTGAATACTCATAGGATATGACAGGTACCTTTTGACCTTAATACGCAATTTTCAAATGACTGTGTTATGAAGTCTATTTGCTTTACTGGTTGTCTCAATACACTGTAAAATATACTGCAAAATATTCAGGCTGGCTTTGTATTCTAATAATATAAAAGAATGTTCCTCTTTCGCTGCACTTTTTTAATCTATATTGAATTGGTTTCTCTGGGACAATCCAACTGTTTGATTTGTTCTCAAGTTATAGGCTGATTTATGGACCCATATCCTTTTTGATTTGTTATAATTTCTAAACATATCAGATAGGATTGGAATAACTGAAACTTAGTAAATATGTGATATAAAATTCGGTTGTAATGAAGACGATTTTCCTGTCATATGGGCAGGTGATGGACTGCTCAATGGTTTTCACTTTATTGCTATACTTCTCATGAGCGGATCATTCTAAATACTAATATGCACTTTCCAGATTCTACAAGTACTTTTTGAATACCAAGAATTCTCCAGCCCATACCGCTTAGTGCAAAAACAGGTGTTCTGAGGTATGATTCTTATAAAGTGACTCTTTTTAAATTGAATGTGATATGTTTCCATAATCAGATGTACTCTTTCTCAGAGGATTCATAGTTGTATTCTGAAATGATTCAAAGGATAAAATGTATGTATGTATTTAACGGTGTGTTCGATAGGTCAGCTTAGATGATGGTCACAAGATTTTGTAAATCAGGAAAAAGCGAACTAACTTTCCCAGGTGAAATATATGAAAAGACATGTTAACTTTGTGCAGAAGAGTTTCCATGTCCTTAAGGTGTACATACTTAGTCTCTCCTTATCTTTAACTAAAAAAACATGTAGAAGAAAAGAGATGCCCACCATGTAATTGTTTCTAACTTAGATAATATGTCTGTGTTTTTTTTTTAAAAATGTAAAGAATCTTTTTGTATATAGATGTTTGTCATTTTGTCATGTAAATACTATGTAAATACAAATGAATGGTTTTTAAAAAAGAATTTTTCATATGTTTTTTAGCCCTGAAGAAGTCTCATCAAAAGAGACGAAACGCGTTGGCTAGAAAAGAGAAAAAGAAAAATTCATTGTGATTTGGAACATTTGTCTACAAAAAATAAAGGATTTAAAATATACATCTATCCAGCTCGGTCCTGTTCATTTGATACGGATGTTTCCTATTATCGCAAAGGACATTACTTGTATTCTACAAGAACAATTTTGTTGATGGGTGCTGATTCCAAAGTTTATGCTGTTATGTTTCAATCGTTGTAAATGTTTGCAGTTTTAGGTGATGAGAAGGATAACATCAGTGCGAAAATGCTTTTTAAACAGAATTTCAGTGTTGGGAGTTGGTAGAGATGCTTGCATTTCCTATCTCACCATTCCGATAGAATAAAGGACACAGGCGTATATTCTCAAGAATGTGTGATAATTACCACAAAAGAAGCTTAAAGCAACTCTTCATATTGCAGTCTATTGCGGGAAAACAACGCAGTGTTAACTCAGTATTGACAACACGGAGGTACTATGTGATAGCCCACGAAAATGCGTTAAATGTCTGCGATAAAGACAATGCGATGCTGCAAAAATGCGAAACACCAGCGCAAAAAAAGTTGCAGTGAGGCCGATCGCGGAACAAAAAGCAGCGAAATCCAGTGACAGGCCTGCAAATCCCATGCATCAGGCGGGAAAATGCACTATAAAAGCAACAAAAAGAACACACAGACCGAGTGCAGAGTCCAATGCAAACCCCACAAGCCCCACAGACCACCAGCAAGGAACCTCAGGGTCAGGGAAGGCCAAGGAGAAGAGGAAGACCGGATGCACTCCGCAGCAAAACTAGATCAGCATCACAGATGTCACAGTACACTACCATCAACTGACCCACAATTACACTAACATGAATTCAGTTGGAGTGCCGAGGAGGTCAAGAGGCGATGGCATCATGCGAAAAGCAAAACCAAGCACAAGCATGCTGCCAACAGGAATGTAGCCACGGTGACAGGAGGTGGGAGTCCTGCGCCACAGGAGGAGCTGGAGGAAATGGAGGCAACAGTCATCAGTGTAGAGACAGTGCAAGGAGTTGGGAGTACGGACACAGCTCGAGAGGACCTGACACACCAGGGGCTGGGGGGAAGAAGAGAGATGGGCACAATGACACACATGCACAATGATGTGTAGCACATTTACACACCCACAATGACCCAGGATCATGTCCCTGATCCCTGTGGCACACTGTAGCACACACACATAGCAATTACAGCACATACCACGACAATGTGGGACAAAGTGCAACACCGACACTGCATAATAGGGGACACAATCGGGTCCGGCCATGCGCAGAAACAGCCCAATCACATCTAACAGAGCAGGAAACTGTAAGATTGAAATGTACGTGTACAACCTCACATCCGTCACATAGTCCAAATGTCCAATGTCCCGCATCAAATTGTCTGCACCTCCCAAAAAGTCACAATTTACATTGCCATGCAGTCTGCATGTCAACAAAAACAATGTGCCAACATACATGTCAACACAATTTCAACATGCATCTCTCCTTCACATTGCAGAGGGACAAACAACACCTCCCGCAGAGCAGACCACACAACTCATCAATGATGTTGGAGATGACCACCACACCTTCGACACCAAGGCACTACAAAAGCTCATGGACATCTTAGGCAACCCACCCCCAGGAGCAGGGCAGCCAAGCAAAATAGAGGAGATCCCAGCCCCTGCACAGACCACACAGCAGGAAGCACCCACCACCACGGTTGGCTCCCAACACTCTACCAATGCACACATCGCATTCTGAAACCAGATGTCAGAATGCCAAAAGGAGGTGTCCGGACAGTTGCGGGTGGGGTCAGAGCTCATGGAAGCTAAACTACATCACATACGGGGTGTCTAAGTCCCATCAGGGACCACCTACACCCCACAAAGGGGACCCACACTGTGACGGAGACACATGCATTTGCACATTTCCTGTACTAAACCACTCCAAGAGCCCTGCAATTACCATTCAGACACCCCCGCTGGACCTCGGTACAACAGCCCAGTCCACTCCTCTTATGTATTGAGTGGCTGACGACAAAGCCACATGTCCAAGGTTGTACCCGCTGCCAGCGGGGGCACAGTTGCGTCCTCTGTACACAGCACAATGTAATGCTATAGGGCCTGGGGCCCGAATGCATACATTATGACCACACAGACACACTTATATAGTTGGTGGGACTGGCTACGGGCAGATGCGCCCGGCCCCTTTATAGGTAGGGTCACATGTACAGTGCTGGATGTGTGCGGGGTGAGTGTAAGTCAGCCTTCACAGAGTTGTTGGTGCTGGCAACAACTACAACAGTGAACACTATTAAAATGAAAATATAAAACACCAGCATTACAGAGACAACAGCGGAGCATCATGGTGGTAGCTGGAGCAAGTACAGAGGTCACCCAATGAGCAAATAGAAATGTTTTTGAGTTGAATTGCATTGAGGTTGGGGCACTAGAGCAGAGCGCACTCATGTGAAGAAAATGTCTAGAATTGTGTCCCTTCGGGATATTCCGGCTGCAGCTGCAGTGGTGGGTGTCACACCTGCATCATAGTCCCTATCATCGTCCCAGGTCTCCCACACTGCCTGAGGTGACATTGCTGTGTGAGCTCTCCACAGCACATAACCAAACAGAAATGGATGATGACTGAGTTAGTGGCACCTGGAGTGCTGAGCAGGGTATCAAGCAGTTGATGGCATCCACGACAGGTATGAGCAACTCTGTTAGTCTGTCAGTACAGCTGTTTTGACTCTGGTAGTTGGCGTTTGAAGGTGGTTCTGGCAGTGGTGGTGTGTGCCTCCTGCAGTGATGTGCCGTCAGGGCCGGTCAGGACTCTATTTGATGTGTGAACTCTGGTGGACCGCAGTGTAGGCCAGAGGCAGCGGACAGCACAGGGCCACAGACACATGGTGTTGATGACCCAAGGCCATTGTCTCAGAGGCCATCCAATATCTCAGAAGACAGGGTCCCTGACTTGAGCCGCACAGAGTGAGTGGCCCCGGATGCACTGCGGCCGAAACAGGCACACCACCATTGGACAGTGACTTGCGGTTCACTGAGGTAGGGCCACACAGACTGACCAGGTCCTTGTCAATGTCCAAGGGGAATGTGGCAGAGGGCTTTGGGGGACAGCGGAAGGAGTCCTCCATGGCATTATGCAGAGGGCAGAAGCCATCCAGAAGCGGCAAATCGAGGAGTGGAATGCTACTGCCTCATTATTTCCACCAAGTCTGTATCAGCTACATGAGGATGAAGACAACCCCCAGTCCATGGACTCAGACGCCACCAAAGTTCAACCAGACAGTGGCCATGAATGTCAGGAAACAGAATCAGTGGCACCAGGGCTGAGCGCATATTCAGATTGTGATGAGGCCGGTACAATCATATGGACTCTGCCATTGCTAAATCAAGAATGTGTGACCGACTCGACCACAGTGTATGCAGAAGGCATTTTCAGCAAGGGGCCACAGAAACATGTGTTTGTGATGCTATACAAAGACTTGGTGGCACCTCATCAAAGGGCGTATAGGTATTTAAAGTCTGCATTGCCGTTTGTATTCGGCCTTGCATAATCAGGACTCAGTTCCAAATAAGTGAGCTACTCAATTATTATTATTATTATGTTTCTTATATAGCGGCAAAATCGACCCCCGAAGGGGTATCTCCGTGCTTGCCTTGGGAACCCGTCCTGGTTTTTCCCTGTGAGATAGCCCCTACAGGGCATCCCCAAGGTGAAAGCCAGGCATCCCGCCGCGGGGGGGGGCGTTGTGGAGATTAAGCAAGCTTAATGCCCAGAGTTGCAGAGTGTGAACCCATGATTAGGTCAGGCACCGAAGCGAGAATTATCGAGTCCGTGGACATTTGAGCTCAACACCCTGCCGCGTCAGGAATCGAACCCTGGTCCCGGGTCTGACCTCTGCTTCAGGGTCTGCCTGCTCTAACTAGTGAGCCACACTTCTCCACAAGCTTAGTGTTTCCCAAGGGCAGTGGTCTGAGTGGGCCCACAGACATGTGTGGCTGTAATGCTATACACAGACTTGTTGGCACCGCATCGAAGGGAGTATAGTGACATACAATCAGCCATAAATAATGTTCGCTGCCATAGTGTAATCAAGACTCAGTTCCAAATGTTTGACCTACTAGTCCGCTGTGTATGCCGGTAGAGTACGTAAATGAGAAACGAGTACTGCAGGTCTTGCTTGCGGAGGCCGTGATGGTCGTAGCAGGTTGCCGGGGTCACGGGCCTCTGGCCTGGAGCTTGAACAGGCACTTATTGAACCTTCTTCTGCACATGCCGGTGTCAGGAGGTGAGCAGTGAGGCCGGGGTATGCAGTGGTGGGCAAGACGGATTCGGGGACCAGCAGCCTGGGGTGCAGAAGGCACACAAGAAGGCAGTTAACACCGTTCATGGTGACTGCGTTGGCCTCGTGGTCGGGTGAGGGGCACCGCCCTGGCAGAGACGTTGGGCATTCCAGAAGAGAACCAGGCCCAAAACTACGTGCTTTTAATTCATACCTCTACACTGGCCTGGGGTACGCCAGGCCAGCCCTTTCGGCTCATGCTTACAGGGGGTACGTAACAAGCTACATCTCCGCAAGCTTCCCCATTGGAGGGGGTGACATGGTTGCGTCCACTGTCCACTACACTTCAAACACCAGCGGTGTATGTTGACATGGGTATGTGTGTGGTCTGCATACTGCAGTCTGTCCAGCACATCCATGGCACACTTGGCATGGTGTACATTCTCATTCATTGGTCACTTGCCTCCTTCGCATGTGCCTGGTCCCCACATTTTCCCACAATCTGCTATTGTGTGGCTGAGGTGCCATGTGGTTAATGGCTTATGTGCATGGCTGGCCCAGGTTCTCACAGTAAGTTGTGCTGTTGTTTCTTGTGGGTGGGTGTTAGATTTGGGGGTCAGGTAGGTACCTGTGACAAAGAGGGAACCTTGTGTCTAGTCAGGGTAAGGGGGTATACTCCTAAAATAACCCCTGCTCACCCCCTTGGTCGCTTGGCACGAGCAGACAGGGTTATCTCAGAGGCAATGTGTAAAGCATTTGTGTACACATACAGTAATCCAGTGACAACACTACAGAAGGACACCACACAGTTGCATATTAAAATTGCATTTTCTTTATATAGATTTAACACAAGACCACAAACTAAAAAAATCCACAATACTGTACTTAAAATGGTAGAATTAGCTTAGTTCTCTTTAGATCTTAAAATGCAACACTTTGCGTCAATGTGCCTTTGGATGCGTAACGCTATACAACAAAATTGTTGCAGGGAAGGTGATGCGTCGGTTCCTGGCTCGTAGGTACGGTGATGTGTTGGTTTCTTACTGCGCTTCTGTGGTGGTGCGGCTAGCAATGCCGTGATGCGATGAAGATCCGGTGCGATGATGCAATGATGGCGTCTTCTTCTTGATGTGGCACGCTTCTCCGATGTTGCAAGATTTCTCGACTCGATTCGACAGCTGTAGTGGTGACACCCTTGTTTAGTTATGCAACAACAGAGGCTTTGGCTGCGACACTCTTCTCCGATGATGCCAGATGCTTCACCTTGATGCGAAAGCAGCAGCAGCGACACCCTTGTTCAGTAATGCAACAATGGCGGCTGCGACGGTGGCACACTTCTCCGTGGATGCGAGGCGCTTCTGCGGTGCAATGCGACAGCTACAGCGGCGACATCCTTGATGCGACGACAGCTGCTGTGACAGCAACACGCTTCTTCATCGGAAGTCGCGCTTCCAGCTCCTTGCGACATGCAGTCCTTCAGAAGGCCCAAAACAGGTGTAGGCACTTCCAAATAACTCTTGGGGAGCTGGTGGTTAATGTCTGTTGTCCCTCAGACTTCAGCAGGAGGCAAGTTATTTTCTCAAGCCCTTGGAGATCCTTACAAGTTGATGAAAGTACACAAAGTCCCTTTCAACTTTCTTTGGCAGTCAGGCAACCACTGCAGGCCAATCCCCCAAGCAGCACTTCAGCTTAGGGATAGTCTCTCCTCAGTCTCTCTGGAGCCACTCCTCAGCAAATGATTATTCTTGTTGTCCAAAAGTCATATAATTCTATGGGGTTTGAGTCTCTTCTTTTATACACAGTTTCTCTTTGTTCTCAGAAGGCAGGGAGGCCTTTGCCTAGTCCAAACTAGTTCCGGTCAGTCCTGGAGCACTCTGTTGACATGACTCCTTGTTTCCTTTCACACTGCAGGACAGAGACATCAGACGCACCACAGAAGGTGGAGCCAACATTGTGGAGGGAAGCCACAACCCTATTCAGGTCCCATGTGCAACTCCTCCCACCCATCTAGTCTCTCTAATCAGCACTGGACTGACTCACCCTGTCTTCTGGAATACCCCAGCCCCTGTCACTCAAACTCCAGACAAGGAATACACACTCTAGCAGAGGCAGGCTTGGATAGTTGGACAAGAAAATACCTACTTTCCTAAAGTGGTATTTTCAAACACAGAATGTTAAAACCAACTTCACAAAAAGATGTATTTTATCATTCTGAGTTCAGGCATACTAAACACAAATTTCTACCTAGTTCCCTGAGTCAGTTAGGATTATAAGATGTAATAATCAAACAGCCCATTCTGGCCTAAGGGGAATAGGTAGCCTTGCAATAGGGAAAAACAAAAATGGCTGTAATTCACTTTTAGGACATGCCACACACATCAGGGATTGTTCTACCTTATACTTACAATGCACCCTGCCCTTGGGGTTACCATAGGGGTGGCTGATATGACGATAATGAATGAATGAATGAATGAATGAATGAATGAATGAATGAATGAATGAATGAATAGCTTATTGTTTGTTTACACAAAACCATTATATTAAAAGCCAGAATACAAAATTACAAAAGTTAAAACTAAGAGTGTGTCGGTAAGCCAGTCTATGTAGTAGTTCCTGGAGCACTGGTGGGCACAATGAATAGGGTTCATTGTAAGACAACCAAACATATGTCTACAAAGTCTCTATTCGTGGGTGCCCTAGGCAGCCATCAGCATAGTCCGCAACTGATGGATGAACTTTCCAAAAGAGGTCATCTGTTTTACCATAGTCAGTGTATATAGATGGTAGATCGCCTCCTTTGCGGTGCATGACCCCGCTTGTCTTAGGATGGGCCTAAGGTAAAGACTGCGAGCCGTACGCAGAGCCGGGCAACAAAATAGAAGATGGGCCAATGACTCTCGTTTGTACCTGCAGAGCCTGCATTCCCGAGCTCCTGGTCCAGCATGTTCAAAGGCATATAGTTCTTTTAGGGGCAGGGGGTGTAGTCTGCAGGCTAAAATCTTGTGAAGGGCTGCGCGGCCCACGGCCTGCGTGAGATGGTTTTAAGGGTTATGCACAATATGCGGCAGGCATAGGGACTCATGAAAATCTCTTTTTGCCAGTGACTCCAAGCCCAGTTCCCGCGACCGCACGCGTACTTGTTTTTTAATCGCGTTTTTAATGGCAGTGTAATTATCGTGTTCGGGGTTCCAAGACTCGGTGGCAAGGTTGAGAAGGTCCTTTGCCGCATTAAGAGTGGCCGACCAGGGATTCCCAGGTTCCGTGAAGATGTGTTTCAGAACTGCCTTGAGTGTGCTCTTGTGTGCCGCCGTTGTAAGGAAGTAGTATTTACTTAGGGCGGACATCTCTTCCAGATTTTGCTGGTTGAGCGAGTACTCTAAGCAGACGAGGGTGTTTCTTGTGCACCTTGGTAAATGGAACAGTCTCTTGTAAGCTCTGCAATGTATTTTTTCTAGATCCTTGTTAAGTTTGCCCGGGAACGCTTGTTGAGCGTAATTGAGGGCCGGCATTAGCTTAGCTTTGAGTACTCTTTGGATAGCCATTGTGGATGGGCTATATAAAAAGGCTTGTAACTTGCAGAGGGCGTAGGTGATGGTTTTACCTTTGCCTTGAATTTTCTTTAAGTGGATGCCTGAGAGCCCCCACTCTTGGTAGCAGATGCCCAAGTAGGTGTATCGCTGTGTGCTTTCTAAGAAGAAATGACCAAGCCTTCATCTTACTGATTTTTTCTTTGGATAATGTCCGAAGATGATAACTTTTGACTTGGAAGGATTTGCTACCAGTCTGTTTTTGTTGTTATATGCTGCAAGTGCCGTCACCACCTTTTGTAGCCCAATTTTGGTATGGTCCAGTAAGTCATCAGCATTTTGCATGAATTGAATTTTGGTCCCTCCTATCTTTGGGCTTGCTAAGGCTGCCACACACAAGGCTCTCTCCATGTCCGCTGTATATAGACAGTGGGGCTAAAACGCACCCTTGTTTTGGACCCCGATCTGTGTCAATCTTCGCGGATGTGGAGTCCCTCGACAGTTTGATTCTCACCCACATTTTTTGGTACAAAGACTGGATCGCTCTTAGCAGGGATGGGTTGATGTTCCATTGAGCCAGCTTTCTCCACAAGATGGCGCGATCTACCCCACCAAACGCTGCCGAGTAGTCAATGAAGTAGGTGAATAGGGGGGACTTTTGCGCAACCGCGCTTGGTGGACCAAGAATGAAAGTGCGGTGATGTTATCTACTGTGGCGAACCCGGGTCTAAATCCGGTTTGGCAGATCGGGAGAAGGCCTTCTTCGCTCGTCCAATCTACAAGGTCCCTCAGGATAGCGCTAGCGGAGGCTTTTCCCTCAATATCCAGGAGGGCAATCATACGGTAGTTTGATGGATCTGTTTTGGGGCCTTTCTTGTGGATTGGATGTAAAAGCGAGCCTCTCCATTAGTCTGGAACATCCCCCAAGAGCCAGCATTCCGCGTACAGGTGGGTCGAGTTTTTGGACCAGAATTCGATGTTCGCTTTAAATAAGCGACCGGGAAGGCCAGTAGGACCCAGCGCGCCATTTTGCCTGATGTTTTTTAGGATTTTAGAACTAACAATTTTCCGGGCGGGGTCTTCTTTTCGATGACAGAGTCCGGGTTGTCTCCTGCTATGGGTGCGTCATTTTGCTGGTTGGCAGATCCGTCTTCGTTATAAAGTGCTTTTACATGGGCAACCCAGATAGAGGCTTCGAGGGAGTTTTCTCTGTGGTTTATACCTCGTCCGAGATTGCTTAGATAACTCCAGAATTCTTGCGATTTCCCGGAACTCAGCAAATCGAAGATTTTCAGCCATAGTGCTTCGCAATGGTCTCGTTTTGCAGCCCACACCTTCTTGGAATGGCTTTTAGTGGCTTCTTGTAGTTGTTTTTTATTTAAGTTTGTGCTGATTTTATGGAAGGCTTTTCGTTTCGTATTCTGTTGTTTGGCGCTTTTTTTGATTTCTTCATTATATATCCATATGACGATAAGGGAAGGTTTAGGGACTGGCAAGTGGGTGCACTTGCCCATTCAACATGGCAGTACCAGACTGCACACAGGCTCTGCGGCGGCAGACCTGAGACACACTTTTACAGGCTGCTTCTATGGGTGGCACAACCAGTGCTGCAAACCCACCAGCAGCATTTGGATTTACCAGCCCTGGGCACCCCTGGTGCACTGTACTAGGGTCTGACAGGTAAACCAAACCCACCAATTATGGAATCACTAATCCATACATCAATTTACAATAGGGAGAGCATATGCACTTTAGCACTGATCAGCTGTGGTAAAGTGCTCAGAGTCATAAAACCCCAAAAAACATGTCAGACAAAATACAGGAGGAAGGCAAAAAGTTCAGGGGTGACCCTGCTAAAAGGGCCAAGTCCAACAGTGGGCATGTTGTTTGGCATGTTGTATGTGAGTTTGTAATGTGTGCATTCCCAGTGTTGTGAGTTGCATGCTTGTGAAGTTGAGGTGTGTGGTGTGTTCATTTGGTACTTGCCAACGAGCAGTGCATTTCCTTAGGTGCCATCCTGAAAGTGCTGGTTGATGAATGACTGTCGGAAGATGTAGAAATCATGCACACTGCCTGGGAGGTTGGCATTGATGTTGGTGAAGTGTCCCCGGTGGTCCACTATTGCCTACACATTGATGGAATATGTGTGCTTTCCATTGCAGTTATTGTGTGCAGTGTTTCCAGAGGGCACAAGTAGGACACATGTGCAGTCAATTGCCCCCAACATGTGCCGGAAACCAGCTATGGTGTAGATGCCTTGCTTGGTCTCCAGCGGTTCCTGCACAGTGTGGGGGGGAGTATAGATAGTGGGGTACCAAGGTGATGATGTCTTACACAACCGTTGTGAGGAACTTGGATTTGGGCTTGCTGTGAGACTCCTCTGACTCTTGCAGTTGTTGGTTAGAAGGTACCAGAGGCCAACACATGCAGCACGGCCAGCAGCTTTGTCTGAGGTCGAATGTTGGTTATCCGCTGTGTTGGTACCGTCAGCCTATGGGCAATGTGGTCAGGATGCGGAGGATTGTCGTCCCTTGGAGTCTATGGTGGGCAATGACATTCCCTGGTGTTGGCTCTGTGAGGTTAGTGCATTTTCAGGGGGGTCACTGTCTTTGTCTGCGCTGTCTCAGTGTTGGTCCGTAGTGGTGGGTTCCTGGCGGTGGTGGCGATGGGTGTTGTGGCCCTCTTGGCTGTCTGGGCTGCATGATCAGTGGCTCCATGGCATCTGTTGTTCTTCAGGTGTAGCTCTGGCCTGGGCTCCCTTTTCTGATGCAGGCTTTCGTCCAACTTTACACCAGGTAAGAGCAGGAGTTCATTTCTTGCTGCTAACGCCTGTTTTGTGATCTTATCGCCGATCGGGCTGGTCGTTGTGAATGTTGCGGAGTGGTGTTGTTGCTGCTTTTGGCTTTGGAATGCCTTCTCTGCATCTCATTAGCAATAGTTACCGGGGTTGTCTGTGACGATTTCTTTTGTGGCTGCTTTCACAGGTAAACTGGTGATATGGGCTGTTATCACCAGCTTGTGAATGGGGCGTTAGTTTTATCGCAACTTTGGCTGTGATAAGGTGCCAATAACATGGCGATAGTTCCTTGAGAATATGCCCCACAGTCTTCAGACTTACACTGCATGAATGGGATAAAATATCTCAATACAATTCTAAGTTACTTAGATCAGCTAATTTTATAAGGATGGAATTTTTTTTTGTAGACGGTTGGTCTATAATACCCCAAAAGTAATGAACAATTGTTAACCACTCTTTTCTATATCAGCAATGTGATAAAGAGATTGTCAATATGCAAAAGCTTTTTGCACTTTCCTTTCTGTTTTTAGAATGCATGGGCTTCCTTCCTAAATGTCAGATGAAACAGGAATCTTTACCCAAAAGAATTCACTATTATGTTGGGATAAACAAGATAAAAATGTTAGGTTTGTTTTCATTTCTATGCCTATAGTTTTCTCACTCATATTACGACATTGGAAATCTATTCATATCTAACACTTAGTTCAGTGGCAGGTTAAAATAGATTGAGTGAAGTTTCTTGAACTAACCTATCTGAAGTGGCAAAATGTTAAAACGTTTAGAAAAATACTATTTTAAATGGTTTAATCAATTTTTGGTCACATAAAACAAGTTGTAAAATGATTTGCTTTTAGAAGATGTGTTCCAATTGCTGACTACTAGAGCAGGAGGTCATTGCTTCTTTACAGCATAAAGAATCGTCTTCAGTTTTTAATGATAGTTTTACATTACCTATTACTCTAATTGATTACCAATATTCATAGACTGTCTTTTTTTCAGTTGTTACTGTTCTTGATAGTACCTAATAAAAAAAGAGAAACAACTGAGGAAATGACAGCCCATTTAAAACACTACTTGTCATTTGATTTTCAATCTGCAGAATTTTGGCCATGTCCCACATGCTTGTCGCTACTGCATGGCTGCCAATAAAGCTGGGGCTACAGTCCACGGTTCTCTCGCTTATGCTGTGGGCACGTCTTTCATACTGGTCCTAAGTTAAACCCATATCTCATTGTTCCATGCTGCTCCCACCCTTTAGATGTGAATCGTGAGCCCTGACCGAGATTAAGGATGTGTGGAATTTCCCTTCGCAAATGTGTGAAAGTTTGGGAAAAGTACACAAAATTACAAGTAATTGCCCGAAATGCAAATCTGTCAATTTTCGCTATAATGGGTCCTTGTGTTAATTTTTGATGAGAGTGTAGATTTGGTGTTAAAACACTGCAAATAAAATAAATGCCATGAACAACATCAGCTACTGTTCTGGTTGTTTGTATTGTTCCTGTGCTACAATTTTACTGTGAACAGCAGTGTAATTACACAAGTGGTGTTATGGTCTAATTCGATGAACGTTGCATACTATGCAGTGTGCAAAATTCCCAAAATATGTGAATTATGCCTCATTAATTTAAATTTTGCTCAGGCTTAATCAAAAAAAGAGATGCCATGGAATTCAAGTGCTGTATCACTCTTCCTCTTTAGCTAGGCTCAGTCTCTGAGTACACTGCTTTTAATAAGGCACTGTTGTCTCCCCACTTCCCTTTTTAGCCCTTTTACCCCTTGCGGCACGTTTCCAGCTTAAAAATAACGTTTGGGATCGAAAATAATTATAACTGCATAACTATGCGCAATTTTGCTTCAGTTTGCAATGTGCAAAGCCTTAGTGACTCTGGGCCTGGGTCTTATGCCCTCGATCCCTGGGGCCTTATTTATGAAGGCCTTGCGTCAGTTTTGCGCCGCCGGTGAGTCACTTTTTGTGACGCACCAGCAGTGTAAAAAATGCGCCTCGTTGCGCCATATTTAAAAAGTGATGCATCTAGGTAGATGCGTCACTTTTTAAACCCCTGCGCCACATTATACCTGCGTCAGGTATAATGTATGCAGAGGGGGCGTTCCCCCGCAAAAAGCCTTGTAATAGTGACGCAGTGAAATCTATGAGATTTCACTGCGTCACTTTTAGGACGCTGTTGCGTCAAAATCTTGCGCCTGCCACACAGCAGGCGTAAGACTGACGCAAGCCCTTTCACATGGGGCTTTCCCCATGTGAAAGGACGCATTGCTGGAGTTGCGTCACTTTTGTGACACACTCCAGCAATGCGTCACTTTTGCGCTTACAGATATGCCAGAAATACTGACGTATCTGTAACTCCTTGCGACATGATGCGTCATACATTAAATATGACGAATCAGAAATGTCTCAAGGAGTGCGCAGTGAAAAGTGACGCACCGCTGTTTTCACGCAGCGATGCGTCACTTTTCATAAATGAGGCCCCTGGTGTAGTGATTGTAAGAGCGCTATGGTAAATGTCTAGTAAAGAGGTAACTGTCAGTTTATCAACAATGAAGCCTCATTAAACTGCCAATATGAAAATGGCACTCAGGTTGAGCAAATTGAAAAAGAACTTTCAGTCCCAAAGAAGTAAGCAAAAAATACGTCTCTGGAATTAGGTTGCTGGTGCAAATGCTAGAATTTGTGTACCCATTAAAGGCATAAAGTACAACCAAGATGGGGAGAGGTCTGACCACGGGCAACACGGTTCGATCCCCAGGGGCAGGTCTGCCCCGCACAAAGAGACTCTGGGCAAAAATCTTCCCAACTGCCCCCAGCGCATTGAGACCCTTAAGAGTGATTAGCTCCCGCTTTACGAATACCGGGTTATTGTTTATGAATTCAGTGAAAAGGAAGGCTGAGAGTGTGATGGAATAAATCAGTCAGGCGGAGTTAATTTAACGAAGTTAATGTGCCTTAATTTCGCTCCGTTGGGTTACTCCCACCTGCTCAGAACAGGTGATAAATGCATGCAGTAAAACGGCACGGAATAGGAAATTCTCTGGGTTTTATGACAGTAAAAACGTCCCTCGCTGTAATCTCAATTTCCATGGGATTTTACTTGTAATTTTATCGCACAGAATCAGTAGAATTACATGCAATTTTAACAACCATAATGTTAATTTGACGTTTTACCATGAGATTGACCATACCTCTTAAGATATCATCTGTATCGAGAAAGCAGAAATTCATTTTGGAAACACTTTCAAATCCTGATACAAGAGCGAAAGACGAAAAAATAGATTCAATGGGAGTCGTTTTCACCTGTGTCATCCCAGTGTTTTTCTTAAAACCCACTTATTTGCGATATTGTGAAAATGTATTCTCTTGTTAGTAAATATATAACTAAAAAAGAAAACGTTGAAAGTCCACAGTGGGCTGAGAATTATTGCTAACTGCTGAAATGTCAGAGACCTAGATAGACCTTTAAAAACAATTTCAAAACAACATTTCTTAAACAATTGTTGCAAGTTTTGCAGTTTAATGAAAAGAATATAAAGAGACAAACTGAAAACAAAAAGCCATTACCTCAGACTCATGTGTCTGTGAAGCATGATTCATGTGGCTGCCCCAGACAATCTCAGACTGACCTCAGTGTTTACTTCAAAGTGACTGAACGAAGTTTTGAAGTCTAATTGTACTCATGGAAAGTGGCTAAAGGAGATCATAGCGCTGTTTAAATAAATGCACACAAAAATAGCTAGCTCATTAAAGATTAACACAGAATCATCATCTCTAACTCGAAGACAAACTTGCAGACATCCTAAAGTTTGCAGGGAAAGAAGTCTAAAGTCAAGCAGCCATTAGAGCAAATCAAGAAAACAGCATCCTAAATTCGAAACATATACGCTACTGATTAATTTGTTAGTTATGTTTACTTTTTCCGGCAAACATTCCTTACAGCAATTCTTTGCTTTTAATTGTTTATTTTCATAGTACTAGACGTGTCCAAGTTTTCATCAATGTTATTTTTTAGGAATACACAATTTCAATAACATCTACCTAGTTATTGGTCCACCTTCTGCTTAACATTATGAACATGTAACTGTATTTTGTTTAACCCTATGCATTTATTATGCACTTGCACATTTATGAACTGACACCATTTTCAATTGAGAAGGACTTGAATTCTGATCTCTAAATTCTGCATTGCAACAAATCCACACATTCCACATCTGCCACATTCCATCCCATATTACTTGCACACACTAGGAATGTATGAGGTATGATTGTTGGACTACACGTCCCAGAATGCTAAGAGAGTGTGAGTCTCCTCCTACTTTCCTCTGCCCTGCCTACTAGTACCCTTCTCCTTCCTGAATCCGGTGCTTGTCACCTGAGTTAGTTTCAGTATTTTCGAGAAGAGATCGTTCCTTAGTGCTTGGTTGCTACAGGCTTAAGGACTAGGGGGCATATTACCAAGCAATAGCGATAATTATCGCTATTGCTTGGTTAGCGTGAAAAAATTATCGCTGAGCTGTGGCGATTTTTATCGCAGATAAACCTTGGTATTACCAGCTGTATTCGTACAAGCGCCTTGAGACCCTTGCGGGTGAGTAGTGCGCTATACAAGTATCAATTTACTTTTATTTATTTACTATGTTAAGTGATCGCACAGTCAATAAACTTTTACTGGTAATGCACCATTCAATCACAGAGAACAATAAAGGTAAGGGCTTAAAATAGAGCCCTGTAGGAAATATTGTTCATATAAGTATATATTTTTTGACTTCTTAAAAGTATATATACAGTAAGTCAAAGAAAAAAAATATATACAATTTATTAATATATCATTATAAAAATATTTTAAGAACTTTTCCCATTTACAAGTCAATTCATTGGTGTATTATATATCTGTTTTTCGTGTATTGTAAGAGGAGTGGTGTGGCTCACTAGTTAGAGGCGGCAGACCCGAAAGCAGAGAACGGCCTGGGACCAGGGTTCGATTCCCGAAGCGGCAGGGTCTTGGACAAGGATCAGCGGACTTGATAATTCTCGCCTCGGTGCCTACACCAAATAGGGATCACACTTGGCAACTCTGGGCATTAAGCTTGCCTCATCTCAACAACGCCCCCTCACAAACGCCGGGGATGCCTGGTTTCACCTTGGAGACTCCCAGGAGGGACTATCTCACAGGGAAAGCCAGGACGGGTTCCCCAGTGGTCTATAGCGCTACGAGGCCTGCGGTGCGGGTAGCAGTGCGCTTTACAAGACACACAATTTATTGTAGCATCCCCATGTATTTATTTGATGTAATTGTTTTTTTGTATGTACCCACTGTTGTGTAATAATTGATGTGGATGGGAGGTGACCAGCCTGACCTCATCAGTGCCGGTCGCTCAACCCTTCGCGTGGCCCCTCCCGAGGTCACCCGGTCCCCCTGCCACCACCACCTGCTCGTCGCCGCCTTGCCTCCACTGTGCCCCTGACTGCGTTCATCTCCCTGCGTTTGTCTGTGTCGTTGCCGCCTTGCCTCCGCTGTGCCCCTGATTGTCCGCGTTCGTATCCCTGCATTGTGTGTGTTTTTGTGCCTTGCCTCCACTGTGCCTCTGGTTGTCCGCGTTCGTATCCCTGTGTTGTGTGTGTGTTTGCCCGCTGTCCCCCTGACTCTGTGCCCCTGTTTGCCTGCTGTTTAGCCCCCTGCCTTTGGTTGTACCTTAGCCCCCTAGCCCTTCAGCCGCTGCTCCACCCCGCTCCCTGCCGCTGCTCCCCCGGGGCCCGCCCCCTCGTCATCTGGGCCCTCTCCATTTCGCCACCCCGCTCCCACCTCCCAGCTGCTCCTCCCTCGCCCCGCCCCCTCCACTCTACACTTATGGCAGAGTCCACACGTACGCGCAGCGTTCACGTGCAGTGGGCGTGCCGATTGTGCACCGAAGGCGTGCCAAAGGCAAGCCCGTCTGCGCCCATCCGTGCCTGGACCGCGCTCAGCGCCAGACCCCCTGGCCCCCGCAGATGCCAGCCCACCCGCCGGACTTACGACGCCCGCCACCCTCAATGCACTCAACACCGACCAGACACACGGCTGCTACCGAGCCACCCCTAGACGCACCCTTGGACCCTTCGCCTGCCTATCCTGCAAGTTTTCCTGCATCCGGACCTGTTCCGCACATGCCAAGCCGAGCACCAGCAGTAGCCACCTGAAGTGCATCCTGCTCATCACCCTCTCCATCCACAGACACACCGTGGAACTCTGGAACCTGCTCGACACCACATCCCCAGACGTCGCCTTCCTCACAGAAACATGGATGAATGCCTCCTCAGTGCCCGACATCGCCATCGCCATTCTGGACGGATACAAGATTACCCGGAGGGACCGCGTCAACCAGACAGGAGGAGGCATCGCCATCATCCACAAGAACACCATCCGCATCACGACCAACTCCGACGACACCCTCACAACCGCCGAACATCTTCACTTCCAGATACACACAGACCCCAAGACCACACTCAGAGGCACCCTCATCTACAGACCCCCAGGACCTCGCACACAATTCAGCGAAGACATCGCAGACTCAGCCCGCACGCCCTCGCCTCCACTGACTACATCCTCCTAGGGGACCTCAACTTCCACCTGGAGAACAACAACGACAACAACACCACCACCCTGCTGGACAACCTCGCCAACCTCGGACTCAAGCAACTGGTGAACACCCCCACCCACTACGCCAGACACACGCTTGACCCAGTCTTCTCCTCCAGCAAGTACATCTCCTTCAGCCACTTAACCGGACTCCACTGTACAGACCACAGCTGCGTCCACTTCAGCTTCAGAAAGACTACGATTCACCACCACCCGCAACAGGTTCCCCGTAGGAGCTGGATCAAGATCACCACCAACCAGCTCACCACATCACTGAGCCAGAACCCTCCCGCCAGCTCTACGGACCCCACCCAAGCAGCCAACAACCTCACAAAGTGGATCACCAACTGCGCTGACGACCTCACACCTCTGAAAAACCATCCCAGCAGGCCCGGCAGCAAGAAAGCCTCCTGGTTCAACGACAACCTCAAGAACTCCAAGAAGAACTGCCGTACCCTCGAGAAAGCCTGGCGAAAAAACCAGACTACAGACAACATGACCGCCCTCAAGCACGCCACCCGCAAACACCACCAGTTGATCCACACCACCAAGAAGACAGCATTCAAGGAACGAATCGAAAACAACAAACACAACAGCAAGGAACTCTTCAGCATTGTCAAAGAGCTCTCCAACCCCAGTGCCGGAAACAACAACATCACTCCCTCGCAAGACCTCTGCGACTCACTCGCCTCGTTCTTCCACAGCAAGATTGCCGACATACCCAACAGCTTCGGCGCACAGACCACGCACCCAACTATCGAACGGACACCCCCCACGACCAACCTCCGCGACTGGACCCCGATCAGCACTGAAGACACCATCCACACGATGAACACCATCCACTCCGGATCACCAAACGACCCATGCCCCCACCACGTCTTCAACAAGGCCGACTCCGTCATTGCACCCCAACTCCGGGACATCATCAATTGCTCCTTCAGCACCGCCACCTTCCCGGAGAGCTGGAAGCATGCAGAACTCAGCTCCCTTCTGAAGAAACCATCAGCAGACCCCGCCGACCTCAAGAACTACCGCCCCATCTCGCTCATTCCCTTTCCTGCCAAAGTCATCGAGAAGACCGTCAACAGACATCTTGCCGCCTTCCTCGAGACGAACGGATCCCTTGACCACTCGCAGTCCGGCTTCCGCGCCAACAACAGCACCGAGACCGCCCTCATCGCAGCAAACTGACGACTTCCAAGCCCCGCTCGACAACGGGGAAACAGCGGCCCTCATCCTCCTGGACCTCGCCGCAGCATTCGATACTGTCTGCCACCGCACCCTAGTGCAGCGCCTCAGCAACATCGGAATCCAAGAGAAGGTACTAGAGTGGATCATCTCGGTTCTCACCGGAAGAACCCAGAGAGTCCGCCTCCTCTGTACAGATCCAAGGCCACTGAAGTCATCTGCGGCGTACCACAAGGATCATCACTCAGCCCCACCCTCTTCAACGTCTACATGAGCCCCCTCGCAGCCATCGCACGCCAACACAACCTCAACATCATCTCCTACGCCGACGACACCCAGCTGATCCTCTCCCTCACCAACGACCCAGCCACCGCCAGAACCAACCTCCACGAAGCAATGAAAGACGTAGCCGAGTGGATGATGAACAGCCGCCTGAAACTGAACTCAGACAAGACGGAAGTCCTCATCCTTGGATCATCACCCTCCGCCTGGGACGACTCCTGGTGGCCCCCTGCCCTGGGCAGCGCACCCAAACCAACAGACCACGCACTCAACCTAGGCTTCATCCTGGACGCCTCCCTCTTGATGACCAGACAAGTCAACGCCGTCTCATCATCATGCTTCAACATCCTGCGCATGCTGAGAAAGATCTTCCAATGGCTCCCCACCGAAACCAGGAAGACAGTCACACAGGCACTCGTCACCAGCCGACTGGACTACAGAAACACCCTCTACACCGGAACCACAGCTAAACTCCAGAAAAGACTCCAACGCATCCAGGACGCCTCCACACGACTCATCTTGGACATCCCCCGACACAGGCACATCTCCGGACACCTGAGAGACCTCCACTGGCTCCTCGTCAGCAAGAGAATCATGTTCCGACTCCTCACCCACGCACACAAGGCCCTCCACGACCTGGGCCCAAGGTACCTCAACAACCACCTGACCTTCTACACTCCCACCCGCCAGCTACGATTGACCAGCCACGCCCTCGCCGCCGTTCCACGCATTCAAAGAACCACTGTAGGAGGAAGATCCTTGTCCTACCTGGCAGCGAAGACTTGGAACTCCCTCCCTATCCACCTCCGTCTGACCCAAGACCACCTCTCCTCCAGAAAGCAACTCAAGACCTGGCTGTTCGAGCAGTAGCGGACCCCCCTCCCCCAAGCGCCTTGAGACCCTTTGGGTGAGTAGCGCGCTATACAAATCCCATGATTGATTGATTGGCTGGAGGGAAGAATATCCATGATTTAATTTTGTATTTGGTTTTCTGTGTGTGACAGAAAACAAAAGCATTTGTATGAAGTTTAAAAAAATAATAAACAACAATTGCTTTTATTTACTATAGTGTACACGGATTAATTAGAGCTAAAAAGGTCCTGTCAGTTTTTGGCATTTGTGTCTTTGTGAAACGTTCTAAAACTGAAATGTTCTTAATTGTAATTTGAAATCTGACTTCCCCATAACGTTTTTAAATTAAGATTCCAGAGACACTAGACCTGGGGATCTTACTCTTCCTAATTGAAAGTCACACTTGTACAATGTAATAGGGTAACCCAATTTTATCATATGGGAGAGACAGACCTTGTTATAGTGATAACCAACTTTCGGAGTTTTTCACTATGAGGACATGTAAAACTTAAAAATACATATCCTGCCTTTTAAATAGATTGCACCACCTCCCCTCTAGTTTGTTGAAGGCATAACTTTATGGTGGCTTACATGTATGAAAAAAGGAATGTTTTGGCCTGTACACAGAGACTCTGCAGTCGCAGGCCTGAGACATGGGTAAAGGGCTACTTAAGTGAGTGGCATATCAAGAAGCATTTAATGTACAGGCCCCAGGTACATGTAGTGCACATTACTAGGGCCTTATAAGTAAATTAAATATATCAGTTGGGTATGAGTCAATGTTCCCCTGTTTTAAGGAGAGAACGCTCACACTTTAGCACTGGTTAGCAGTGGTAAAGTGCTCAGAGTCCTAAAGTCAACTTCAATGATGTCAAAAAAATTCGAGAAGGAAGGCAAAACGTTTGGGGGTGACCCTACGAAAAGTGTAATTTCCTTCAGTGTCTTAATGGTATAGGAGAGATGTGATGATGACTCAAGGACAATGTGGTATGTACTCCATGACAAGAGAGGAGAGCAACAAGAAAGAGTAATTGCATGTGGTTTAACGCGTTTACTGCAGCGGATATTCCGCCGTGGTGCGGGTATTCTACGCAGTGGGCGTGGTTGCCTCAGCCGTTGGTCGTGTGCAGCACCCGGAAGGTAGTGCTCGCGTCGGCCAAAAGCCGACACGAGCACAGAAGCAGTTAAAGATTGGAGTCTCAATAATCATAAAAGCAAGTTAGTCAAGCATGCCTATTAATGAAAACTTAAGCTTCAACAGAATCAAAAATCAACAGTAATTTACTTCAACCATCATCAACAAAACGTTATTATCGATCACTGGAATCATAAAGGTACATCACAAAACATCACATAAAATGTTTATATTCCATAAGCTGAAACTAGTAAACAATATAAAAACCCTAACTGATTTAAGATTCTAGACAAAAATGGCTAACAACATATACATCATAGTACCAGCAAAAATTCACTTAATCCAAAAGACTTATCAGCACAATATTAAACTCTATCACCATAGCACTGATCTTGCATGCTACAGTAGAGTGCACAACTATGTAATTGTATTAAAGTGACCAATGCATAAATACATCTAAACATCTAAATGACAGTGTGTTATATAATGGAAAAACTGGACCAGCCATCATTTGGATTCAATACTACCTTAGTGGACAACCTATGGTTTAAGGTGGCTCATACATTTATGAAAGGACCTTATAAAGGTTCCCTCTCCATACTTGCAGACAAACTTGGTGATCAAATCTGCAAGAATATTAGATACCAGTGCCCATGGCAGAACAGTAATTACCTTGCATACACTTTATATATCTTAACCACAGGGCCATTAGGAATGTGCCATACCAAAGACCATCTGGTTGGATCTGTTGTAAATAGTCTAAACGCCACCATGTATATTTTGGAGCCCAAATTACTGCAGAATGGCATAATCCACTTTTTATGGAGGAGGAGAAAAGATGGACAAAAGAACAGTACATTGGTTAATGATTCCGAACCCGCTCGGCATGCCGGACATAGATCATTGGTAACCCCCTTCTCTTGCCACTTACATCTGAAAGCTTTGATGGGTAAAGATCCATGCCTAAACTGCAAGTACAACTTCCTTGCCAATGGGGGAACTCAATTGTGTGCTAGTACTGTGCACAGGGTTTAAAATCAATGAAAGCTAGTGATAGCCTTCCTTCACAGTGCAACACATTCTAAACAGCAACACACTCCCAATAGTTTGCTTTTATACTGGCTCTAGAAATCATACACAATTTGAAACCAAGGGATTTTTGCGACACCCTGGGAAGTCATAAGGTCTGTAAGGCCCAACTGATAGGATCCTGAAGCTTTAGTGGACCAAGATTGATGTAAACAAATTAAGCTGTCAGCACAAGATTTTTTGAGAGCTCCTTCTTTGGACCAGGTCGAGATAAAGTGGGGTCAATGAGGTAGTCACAGTAAAATTCCATAGGAATCTTAGAATCCTGTGCTCCACTAAAGTAAGACTCTGTGTATTCGTGCAACTCCATAACTCTGCCCCAAACATGTTGTAGATCTTGTTGGCTGGAACCGCCCTTCTAGATGAAATTTTCCTATGAAATCATGTTCTTCGTTTAGTTTAGCAGTATATCTTCTGTTTTGAAATTGTATATCAAGGCTCAAGAGAGAGCATGCTCCGTTTCACAGCAAACCCTGAACTGGTAGCATTAAATGAACAGGTTACGGCAATTTAGGACCTAAAGGTCACTCATGGATCATTCAAACCATGGGGCAGATTTATTTATTTATTTATTTATTTGCTTATAAAGCGCCTGAGTCAATTCCCGAAGGGATATCTCTGCGCTGTTGCTTGCATTTAGGCAGTTTACTGTATGAATTGAAGCTGAAGAGGGAGATTTAGATAGAATTTATGGCAAGGTAAAGAGGTAAGTTTTCCGTTTTTTCCTAAATGGTTCTAGATTCCTAATCTGTTTCAGTTCGGTGGGTAGGGAGTTCCAGAGGATAGGTCCTTTATAAGACAGGGCTCGACCTCCCTGTCTGTCTCTTCTTATCTTTGGGACCTGTAGCAGTAGATGGTTGCTAGAACGTAGTGTACGTCCAGGGGTGTATTGTACAAATTTTTCTTTTAGATATTTGGGGCTAGTACCAAACAAGCATCTGTGTATCATGTTACAGATTTTAAATTTGATGCGCTGCTTTACAGGTAGCCCGTGAAGTTGGCGAAGTAAAGGGCGGGAAGGCGTTCTGGGAGGGGCATTGAGGGCCAGTCTAGCTGCCGTATTTTGGACAACCTGAAGTTTATCTAGCTGTTCTTCATTTGCCGATAAGTATAGTCCGTTGCAATAGTCCATTCTGCTTATTATAAGAGTTTGGATAAGAGTTTTTCTGTGATTATCTGGCAGAAATGGAAAGACACGTCGCAGAAGCCCCACCACATAGAGGCAAGCACCTGCCACTTGTGTGGTGTGCTCCTTGAGCAGGAGCGCCTGGTCTAGCTTGACGCCAAGGTTTTTCGCTATTGGTTTAGGGTTAGGGACAGGGCCTATCTCCAGGGGCCACCATTCTGGGGACCAAAGAAGAGTCGCCCCTCCAAACAGTATGACCTCCGTTTTGGACACATTGCATTGAAGAACATTTTTAGCCATCCAATGTGCTACTGCTCTCATCCCGTTAGCAAATGATGATAGAATTGCTGGTGTGAGAGTTTGAAAAGGAAACAGAAGCTGGGTGTCATCAGCGTATGACACCGGAGTGAATCCGAAAGATCTTATCAGATTTGCTAAGGGGGCCACAAGCCCCTTGTGACACTTTTGTGCCGCCATTGCATCACTTTTTGCGACTAAGTGGCGGCGTGAACAATGTGCCACGTTGCGGTCCATTTCCAACGTGACTCATCTAGGGAGTTGCGTCACATTGTAAAGCCCTGCATCATATTATACCTGCTTTAGGTATAATGTATGCAGGGTGGGCGTTCCCACACAGGGAAGCCTTGTAGAAGTGACGCAGTGAAACCTACAGGATTTCACTGCGCCACCTCTAGGACGCCACTGCGCCAAAACCTGATGTCTGCTTGGTGCAGCCGTAAGGAGTGACACAGTGTATTAGGTATAGGCCTCCCCATGCATTGCTGGAGTCGCTTCATGCTTGCGTCGCGACTCCAGCAGTGCATTACTTTTGCACCAACAGATGCATCAGTACTTCTGACTCATCTGTTTCTCCTTGCGCCATAGTGCGCCATATTGAAAATACGACGCATCCATGGTGGTGCAAGAGTTTTTTATGCCCGGCGCAAGGAAACTGACGCATCTCTGCTTTAATGCAGAGATGCGTCAGTTTCTTGTAAATCTGCCCCCATATGTTTAGGGAAGATTGATTGCTGTGATAACAGCTAAGGCACAGTCAATACATTGTGGCAATCCCTCTGAAGAGGCTGAAACTGTAAGGCTCGACAGAATACCCCTAAATCGCTCCCAACATCTTTAAGTTGAACAAACCTCTCTAAAAATCATGGGTTAGCATAACATACCACATATTCACTCTGGATTCAATCACTGTACAGGATGTTCAAAAAGGTATTGAGACACCTACACTCTGGATCCGTCTGAGGCAATGACGGACAGCTACCCCGGGGCCGCCACACACCTGCCACGAGAGCAGCGCGCCTGGAGGCGCTAGAAAAGGCAGAGGCTGCACGAGCTCTGCGGGGGACATCTCTGGGGCATTGGCTCCAACCAGCACGCCATGAGGGGAACGGGCAGACACCTGAGAGCGCCGTGAGGGCAACGGCCATAGTTCCATCGGGAACTACATTTCCCAGCTACCCCGGGGCCGCCGCACACCTGCCACGAGAGCTGCGCGCCTGGAGGCGCTAGAAAAGGCAGAGGCTACTCTCGCCCCACGAGTCGCGCGCGGGAGTTGCCCGGGAGAAGCCCGGGACAAGGGCGGGACAGTCTACGGCAGTCCAAGGCAGGAACAGGCAGGGCTTGGCCACCCACTTTACATCTACCAACAAGATGGGTAAGCGTAGAAATGGAGCTACTGTGGATGATGGGGGAAAAAAGCCAAAGTTGTGAAACAATCTGACTCTATCATGTCCTACCTCACAACCGCGGTCGGGGCTCTATCTAAAGAAATTGCAACTGCACAACAAGAACTGGGCCTACTAGCCACCTCTCCCATTACAACACAACCGACCTCAGAGCAAGGCATTCCCCTAGAGCCTGATGTTATTATTGTGAAACCTACCTCTGCCCCTGGTTTGACACAAGCTTGTGCCCCGTCAGTTTTGCCACCTATTTTGCCTCAGGACCCGCCTGTAAATACAAAACTAATATCGAAAAAGAGGAAGAAGGGAGAGGGGAACACCGACGTTAGAAAAGTGGTCGAGGACACTATGAAGGATCATCTTGATGCCATTTTCGAGGAACCGATTGAACCTTTGTTAGTGGGTATTGCCAAGGACATCGTTGACACCATGAACACATGCCTTCAAGGTTTGTTAAAAAAATGTGTCCTGATTAACGAATTAGTTAAAACATTTGATACTACCCACAAAGGGCCCATATTGGGATCTGAAGGTCTCCCCCAACCGCGGGCAAAGCCGTTGTTACCATCACCGACAAATAATATCATGGTTGTAAATAGTGTAGGGGCAGGTATGAATGGGAAACCACAGCCACGGACATCCAATATTCCACAGGGGGCTCCAACTATAGCAGGGGAGCATAGGCACTTAGAATGCAAGATTCACCTAAACCTACCCCCAGCAGTAGTACCTTTTGTGGCAGTTTGCATAGGGGTCCCCTTGCTAAGAGAAGGAGAAGTTGAATCCACTGCAACACTTATGAGGAAGGCTAAAAAATGCTGTGATGACACCAGCAGTGGAGAAATAAAAACCTCCACCAGGATTATTTTTGCTAGAAGGGTGGAATGGGTGGGGAACCGAGCCAAAACTGTGTAAGGTGACTGTGTGGTGGTAAATTTTGACAACGCCTATTGCCCAAATAGCTTGTTCTGGGATGGGTCTGATATACGAGAAAATGATACTCTCAGAGCGGTCCCCTTAGCGTTCTTTTATCCTCCATTAAGGGGGAACATTCGACCCAAAATACACCTGAATACACTCCCCAAAACAGGGATAGCGGGAAATGAGTGGCAAATAGCATCTAGTAAAGTAAAGCAGAGTAGACCTGCTCCTAATAGCGAAGGCCCAAATTTGGATTTAGCAAACAGATTTGCCCCATTAGCCGATTTAAACACCAATGACTGACAACCAGCCCCAACATTGACCCCAACGCCAGTACCCCTTGAGGTGGCTGCTTCATCCCTATGTACATTCTTGACCTGGAATGTCGCAGGGACGAGAGCCAAAAGGTCAGACCCCACTTGGGTTAATGATATCTCCAGACACCAGGTGATAGCTATTCAAGAAACCTGGGACACCTCACCAAGCTTTCTGCTAGATGGCTTTTCAAGTTTCACAATATCAGCAACCCCAAGTAGTGCAGGGAGAGCGAAAGGGGGGCTTACCTTACTCTTCTCTTTAGAGTTAGCGGGGTCATTTAAGCAGTTGGATTCAGGTTCACCCAATATTTTAATAATAGAATGGATTGTTTCCCCAGGGTGTACCCTACTTGTAATTAACTTTTATAATTCATGGGTACGACAAACAGAAACAGACCACGTGGACCTCCTGGAGAACTTCCTGAATAATTATAGTCAAAATACACATAATCCTTTTGAGCTCCTTTTGATGGGAGATTTTAATATTCATCAATGTAAACTATTGTGCCACGCAGGTGTTTCAGAGGGCCCGAATGGAGCGGATACCCCGCATTTTGAACACACTAAAACGGGGGAAGCGCTCGAACTACTGCTAGCTAGTTTTAACATGTATGAAGCAACCAATACAGGGGGAAATGAGATGGTACCCACTTATAAAGGCTTGACCAATGGGGCGGTTATTGATTATATATTCACCTCCCCAGGCCGTATTCCAAAGGTGAAAGAATATAAGGCAATTGCCTCACCCCATAGCGACCATAATCCTCTGTCGGTGGAGTTACGCTGGAGTGACTTATGGCGCAAACAAGTGGGACAACCCTGGGTTTGCACCATGGTGGTGCCCAGTGACCAGGGCAGACGGCTTAAATGGGGTAGGGTTGTGCAGGAAATGTTTATGGATACCTTATTGCCTAAAATTGAGGGGTCACTTGCAACTTGTATGGACCAAACCACTCCTAACCCCAAAATTATAGTAGCTTTTGATTCTATTTGTGTACAAACTGCCAGGGACCTCATGACACCTCCATCACGATTCCCTCCGAAGCCTCATAAATGGTATGATACCAATTGTTCACGGTCCTATAGATCCTTGAAACGAGCCTTAAAGGCTAATGTAAGGGACAAGGTCCTAATTTCCAACTTGAGGCGGGAATACAAAGCAAATATCAAGGCGAGGAAAAAGGCGATTAAAAATAATGCATGGAACGATCTCCTCACTATAGATGTCCTTAGAGATAGTAAACGATTTTGGGACTTTATAAACCATTCTTTCTTTTCGGGGGATGATAATACTACCATAGACTGTGTGATCCCTGATGAGAAGTGGGTGCAGCATTTTAGTAATGTATATGGCGGTAAGTGCAGTGAAACAGCTAGAACTACAGTGGGGGGCCACTACTCAACCACAGTGGAGTTTACTGAGGAGGAGGTCCACAAAGCAATAATGGAGTCTTCTAAAAATAAGGCGCCTGGCCCCGATGGTGTGCCAGCGGACTTTTTCAAATACTCCCCGACACTTTGGTCTAAAGTATTAACTAGAGTCTTTAGGGCAATAAATGAAGGAACCTTCCCTGATACATGGGGAACATCTATCATAGTACCCATTTTTAAAAAGGGAAACCGGGAAGATCCAGGGTGTTATCGCCCTATTTCCCTCATCAATTCTGCCTTTAAGATGTTGGGCAGAATCTTATTGGCCAAACTGAGGGAAAATCTAGAGCTGTGCGGGGGACTCTCGAATATCCAATATGGGTTTCGAGAAAAGCGGGGCACCCTGGAACAATGTTCCAACCTGCATCTTTTGGTCTCTAAATATACGGTGGCCGAGGAGGAGTCAGTATATTTGGCGTTTATGGACCTCTCTTTGGACTTCGACCTGGTGAACAGGTCTAAGCTATGGTCTCTTTTACTTGAGATTGGAATAGAGGCACATTTAGTAGCTCTCATTGCTAGTTTGCATCAGGACCTTTCAGCTAAAATAAGGGTCTCTAGGGATGGCAGGTGCACGGACAGTTTTAGGTCTGAGAAAGGGGTGCGCCAGGGCTGCATCTTGGCCCCCCTTCTCTTCACCATCTATATAAATGGGCTGGGGAAATACCTGGAAGCAGGAATGACTGACATGCCGCGTATAGGAGGAGAGCAGGTTCTGGCACTCCTATACGCGGACGATGCTGTGTTAATTGCCCGTACGGGCATTGGTCTACAGGCCCTTTTGGACCGATTTGGCTCCTTTATGGAGAATCTTGACTTAAAAATTAATGTAACAAAGTCACACACTATGATTGTAGGCCGTAAAGGAAATAAGTTGCATGAAAAATCTTTTATTTGTAAGGGTGAGGTTCTTTCCAGGGTCCCTGTTTTCCCATATCTGGGGGTTCCTTTTGACCAGAGAGGCTCCTGGGTCCCCCAGATTAAGGCAAAGAGCATAAGCTTAGCCTGATCAACATCATCCCTGTTGGCTTTTACAAAAAGACTAGGTGCCAAACCAATGGAGGCAGTGATAAAGGTATACAACAGTAAGTGCATCCCAATTGCCATGTATGGGTCCGCCTTGTGGGGATATGTAAATCTGGATAAAATCCAGAGGGAGAGACAATTTTTATCTGTCCCCAATTCCACCCCTACCTTCACGATTCATGAGGAAATGGGTTTGACCCATATTACTGATAAACTGAAATTAGCCCCACTCCTTTTTTGGGCTAAAACATGGTCGAACCCTGAGTTAACACTTAATCACCCTATTCGTAAAGATGTAACCTCAAGGGATTAGGCCATGAGAATACCCTGGTTGAAATACATTAGATCTACATTTGCCACGCTTGGGAGACCGGAGCTTTTTACCGTACCAACTAACATCAGGAGGGAAGACATCAGGTGGATTAAGCAAGAATTTCTGGAGAGGGCTTGCCTGGAGAGAGAGGAGTTGGAACTGAGGAAACCCTCTGTAAGAGCTTACATTGTTTTAACCACTACCCCCTCTCTGGAACCATATTTAAAAATCTTACTAACCCACTCCACAGATTCTTGTTAACAGCATTTAGGTTGAACTTGATTCAGTATTCACTTGGTAGTTTCCCCGTGTGGACAAAACCAGAAGACGGTCCACCCTTTGACTGTGACCAGTTTTCAACCAGGATACCCTCTATTTTACATTCTTTTGTGGTCTGTATACCACTGAGAGGGCAAAATATTTATTACCTGTCCTGAAGGCTGCTGGCTTTATTCAAGTAAGGCCGGCGCTAATTTTCCTCCAATCACTAGCGGACATTCATACCATTTTTAGTGTTGCATGCTTCCTAACAGCTGCCTTCGGATTAAGGAACAAAAGAATTCCCTGTGATGTTTTATTTTAATCTTATTTTAAATGTGCTTTTATCTGTAATTAATTTTAATCATTTGTAAACATTAGGAAACAATGAGATTAATAATTCATTGTCATAATTGGTAATCAAATTCACTGATGTTTTTAACAATTGTTCTGTATTGTATCTTGCCTTTTATGATTTTAACAAAAATCAAATTAAGTATATTTTGACTGACTGACTGTATTGAGACACTGTGATATGTGGTTTGAAGCTAATAAGCAGTTCAACTGTTAATCTAAATCCCCAAACAATCAAAGACGCACGTGCTAGTGCATCGATTTAGAATAAAGCAAGGCTAAACAGGAAACCTGCTGAATAATGTTTCAATGGCTGAGATTGTAGCTCCAAGCTAACAGGCGGGACTCTCTCAAAATGCAAGCCACTCGATAATCATTAAGGCCATAAATAAGATTACGGAAAGGATATTTTCTGTGATGATGGCCAAGACAAGTCAATACACTGCGGTCTTTATCTTAATAGCTTCAGAAAAGTACTCTAAATCATATAATTGGACTGTCGTGTCTGGTAAGTTGCTAATGCACAGCACACATTTTAATTAAGATTACTAGCATAACACCGTAGATGGACGGCACAATATAATTGCAAATATCTGAAATAAACCTATTAAACTACTTTATTGGATTGTACCACGATTAGGCTTCAGTGCACCATGAAAGCATCAGAGTGTACATTTCTGGTAACACTTTGGACATAATTTCCCAAAAACCAATGTTTTAGTCTTTAATGGGGGATGTAAAAAACGGAGGCAGTATTCTCTAGTCTTGACCTTGGGCCATACCAAGGGTTGAGTCATCGTTACCTCAAACCTTTTGTTAAAAGACAAACTAACGAGCAGGTTGAATGTAATCTTGGCAAAGCAAGAAATCACTAATGATTTAATTTATGCTTTCTCTTTATTCCCGGGTGAAAATTACGCAGTTTTTGTACGTTCATTATTTGGTTTAGAAAAAAAAATGTAATCAATTGAGCACTGAGAGTGAAAAACATACGTTATGTGACCAAGCAGATTATCATTGTTCCATATTATCTGTTTATCTCTTATGTTCATTCATGGCATGTCATCTCATTCATGTCAAAAGCTTCTCTAGGCTATGGGCCAAACTTTTTTGTGGGGCCTCTCTTTCGTTTTTGAACGAAAGAGCAACTAATACATTTGGGGTATATTCACGAGAACGTGTGACAACTACCGCAAGAGTAGCATAATGCTAATTTCAACATCGCAACCTATCGCAGGAAAATAACCCTATGACGACGTGAAATTCACAACAAGGCAGTAGCATACGATAGTCTGCCTAAACCACAGACAATGTCCACGATACAACCACCTCGATGGAGACAAAAACACAAACCACAACACCCAAAAATCTGCGATGGGCCAATGTGCGATAGGGAAATCAGTGATAAGCAGCGCCAGGCCTGCAACACACACCTGGCAGGTGGGAAAAATCACCCAAAAAGTTGAAAAATCACCCAAACACAAACTGACCAACACCCAAGCACCATGGAGGCAGCAGGAGCAGGTGCAGAAATCGAGTGCAACATCACAAGCCCCACAGATGACCAGCCCGGGACCTCGGAGACAGGGAAGGGCAAGGACAAGAAAAAGAGGAAGACAAGTTCATTCCGCAGGCAAACAGGATCTTAGTCACGCAGGTGAGGGAACACCATCAAGAACTGTTTGTCACCTTCAACGTGTCATTGGGCATCAAAAATGGAATATGGCGGGACATCATGGACAAGGTGAATGCCGTTGGAGAGCATAAGAGGACAATGGACGAGGTCAAAAGGCGATGGTATGACATAATGTAGAAGACCAAGAAGAAACTCTCCGCCAACCAGAAGGCAGCAATGCAGACTGGAGGTGGGGGCCCAGCACCACAGGTGGTGCTGGATGACATGGAGGTGCTGGTGTCGACAGTCATCAGTGTGGAGACTGTTGCTGGAGTCGGGGGATCGGACACTGCTCGACAGGACACAACACAACTGCAACAGGGTGAGTGACCACCAGGTACTGGGGGGACGGGTGGAGATGGGCACAATGGCATACATGTACAATCAAGCAGAGCACAGTGCACACCCACAATGGCTCTGGGTCCTCGCCCAGATCTACAGACTGACACAATGTACAATGCCTTGCTGTCTGAATGTCAACATGTACCGTGGGACTACATACATGTGGACACATCGTAATGCACCCTACCCCCTTAACATCGCAGGTGCACCGTCAACACCTCCTGCAGAGCAGTCCCAGCCACTCTTCATATTCATGACGAGGAAGACAACCCCAGCATCGACACCCAAACCATCCAAGACATCATTGACCTCATCTGCCACTCACCTCCAGGATCAGGGCAGCCCAGCTGCATTGAGGAGACCACACCCACTCCCCAAACCACCCAGCAGGAGGCACCCACAGCTCCAGCACTCTCCCAAGACCCCCAGGAACAACACATGGCCTTCTAACGGCGTTTGCTGGAGTGCCAGAGGGAGATGGGCTGAACAGGTGTGGTTAGGCTTTGGCATTATGGCGACCAAACTTGACGCCGTCCTTGGGTGTGTAGGCCCACTCCATGGTCTCCAACGAGCCCTGACTGACATCGCTGGAGTCATGACGCGGAGAGAAGAACACCTGTCATGTCAGAGTGGCTCCGACGATAACAGCAGTAAGCTGGCACACAGGTAGAGGGTCATGGAGGACATGGTGTGGATGGAGGAGGAAAGGATGGCAGCTATCACTACACATCAGCAGAATGTAGCTGGGATCTACCATGCCCTGCAGATCCTCATCATGGCATTGCAGCCACAAGGTGTGGTGATGAGGAATGCTGCTGCCCCCTCACCGTCCACATCTCTGCCCCCTGGTGAGTCAGTGCCTCCCAGTGCAGCAGGCCTATCCACTCTGGCCCCTGATGTGTCAGCGGGACACAGTGCAGCTGACAATCCTTTTCTTGCTCCTGATGTGTCAGTGGCACACAGTGCCTCAGTTGGTACAGCAACACCCACAGGTGGGGCAGAGCTCTCATCCATGGGACGAGAAGATGGATGTGCATGTGATCAGAAGGACTCAGTAACATTCATTTCCGGCACCTGGCCTGTTTCTGCTTGGTCCTGCACATGGCCTCATGAACTTCCATTGACACCGATCCACTCAGATGTACTCCCCTTGGACTGCGACATGGACTGCCATATCCTGTTCGATGGCCAATTACACAACGACCAGACTGCGGACTGTACCCTTCCTCTTCTGCAGTACTTGTCATCCCCGGATGGACTCTGGCTGGCCCTCCAGGGGCCCATATTGTGTAGAGTGCTTGGCATTGCCCTTTACTGCTCCAGCTTCAGAACTGCACTGGATGTGCAATAAACATCCAGTGACGCACTGCTGTGTCATGTCTTTCATCATTCATGTATGTATGTGTGGATTAATGTAAGGGCAGTGATTTCCCTAGCGTCAATGATGCTCATCCTGTGGGATGCCAGTAAGAGGATGCTACATAGCATTTCTTGTAATAGGTCCCATGGACACCACAACAGGGACACACGCATCAGCCACTTCCTTGTCCAGACATGGACTGAACCACGTCCAGAGCCCACGAGTCAATGTTGCAAGCCCTGCGCTGGTCCGGCTTACAGCAGGCCAGACACGGGGGTGCTGGGAAGGGGTGGGCCTGGGTGTGGTGTTGGTGGGTGTTGTGGCCCTCTTGGGTGTCTGTGCTGCATGTTCAGTTGCTCCATGACATCTGTTTGTCTTCAGGTGTGGCTGTGGGCTGTGCTCCCTTTCGTGGTGCAGGCTGTGGTCCGACTTTACACCAGGTCAGAGCAGGTGTTAATTTCCTCTTGCAAACGTGCCTTATTGCATGTTTTGTGTTCTTATCGCCGATCTGACTGGTCGTTGAAAATGTTGCGGAGTGATGTTGTTGCTGCTTTTTGCTCGGGAACAAATATTCTGCATCTTATTAGCAAGAGTAGCCGGAGTCATCTGTGGCAATGTTTGTTGCCGATGTTAACGCAGGAAATGTGGTGCTGCGGGCTGATGGCATCGGCTTGAGAATGGGGAGGTAAATTTATCACGAATATGGATGCACTACAGTGCTGTTAATTTGGCGAATGCTCCTTGTGAATATGCCCCTCAGAATTAGGAAAACATGTACTAAAGGAAAAGATAAAACAGTGTAATTGGTGTCCCTGAGTGGTGTTGCTGCATTATCATTGATGTAGTGGAAATCTCATTTTATTTGTAGGGGTGCATCACAATCACATGTAGAAGCGCAACCGCATATAATCTTGTCTTCAGAAATGTGAGTTGTTAGACGTGTGAAATGTATTAATGTAATTTCGTGATATGTTTCAGATTTTTGAAAAAAAAAGAATGGAAAAATTAAAGTAGGAAATGGAAGTAACTAGTAGAAAACATTAACATGAAGAACTTTTGTTGCACAATTGACAGCATGCATATACTAAATGTGTTTAACAATGTTATTTCTATAATTTGTAGACTTATTCATTTAAATGCAATAGTCAAAAGTCAAAAAGCTTTATTTCGATAAAAGTCATTATCATAAAAGCAAATCAATGTATAAAAAATTAGTTAAGTACAATTTTAAAAAGATTCTATATCTCTGTTCCAAGCAATAGTTTCAAAAAATGTATGTTCAGTTAAACATAACCAGCTAGTTTGTTAAATTATAAAGGTAGAACAATTATAGCAACATTCTCAGTTTAAGAAGTTTTTCTAAAAAAGAATTAAACAGATTGTTTTAGCTTTTTGGCTCGAATAGCCCAGGCCCAAGATAAAAATTTGGCTAGGGCACAAGCATAGGGTACGTTACTGTCCGAAATAAGTATCCTGATTGCCACATCATGACTCCTAGTCCCCAGCTGCCGGCATAGGTTTTTGAGCCAGACCCTCCTTGGAGTAGCATATTCGCCGCAGACAAACAAAAAATGTGCTAATGTCTCCGGTTTAGCAAGGCACGATGGGCATAGATCAGACATTTCTATACAAGATTTCCATCTTTTAGTGAAGGTGTTAAGTGGTAAGGTTCCCGTTCTAAATCTAAAATACAAGGCCCTATCAAAGGGTTTTCCAATTGTATCCAGGTATAGTTCCCGCCTGGGACAGTCTTTGAACATCAGAAAGTCCTCTGTTAGCCTGCCTAGGGATGTGCTAGAGTGTCTTTGAGAACAAATCCAGTCCCAATAAAGCTTTTTAAGTGTTTGCTTTGGGGGTGAAGTTCTACTTAGCCATGATTCAAGTTGGCCCAATTTGGTTAATAGGCTTTTCATGTCTTTTAGCCATTTGATTTTGTGCCAGCTTGGTGATGACATAATTTCTTTAAGGCCTCTGGCATATCCACTTAGTTCTTCTACCCGCCAAATACGGGCCCATAGTAGTAACGGGCGAAATTTCGCTATTTCGCCAATCTGGGTACAGCCAAGGTCCATGAATAAAGGAAGTATCGGGGTGCCTTGTGGAAGGGACATTATTTCTCTGCAAAATTTGTTCTCAGATCTTTGCAGAGCGTCGGTGGACGAAAAGCCCCAAAGTTCCGCTCCATAGAGGGCAGAGCTAACACCTTTAGCTGTATAAATCTCAAGGGCTGTTCCTATAGGCCTTGTTGTACTGGAACGTTGCTCTCTCAAAAGGGCGCCTGTAATCCTTTTGTGGTTCAACAGCATTTTGTCTAGGTGTGGCGTCCAGTCCATTTTGTCCGAAAGGCGTATCCCAAGGTAATCGAAGACTTTCACCCTTTCCAGGAGCTCAGCGTTTAGGGTGGGGGAACGCACATGTTGTTTCGGTGGATTGAGGACAAGGTACTTCGTTTTGTTTGTGTTTATAACCAGGCCTCGATCGGTACAAAATGATTGGAAATTGTCCAAAAGTCTCTGGAGTCCCATTGGGGTTTTGGAGATTAAAAGCGTATCATCCACGAAGAGGAGGGTCGGTATGCGTTCGCCAGCCAGGGATGGCTCGTCAGATGGATGTTTAAGGAGATGCTCGACCACCCCATTGATGTAGAGAGAGAAAAGGGTGGGAGCCAGAACACATCCCTGGCGGACTCCTCTCTCTACCGGAATACTGCCCGTTTTCTCCCCTCCAGGGCCCCACCTGACTTGGGCAAAGCTGTCCTGGTGTAGTCTGACTAATAGGGATAGTAGATAATGTGGCAGCCCCATGTCAGCCAATACTTTCCATAATAGGTCCCTAGGTACAAGGTCAAAGGCAGTCTTTAAATCGATAAATGCGAGATAAAGACTGCCCTTGCCTACTACCACAACCTTCCAATATACCATCATGAGCCTGAATGCTTGCTCAATCGTTCCAGTACCCACTCTAAAACCCGCCTGGAAGTCGGAAAGGATTTTGTTTTCTTCTACCCAGTTGAGGATTATGAGTAACAGGACTTTGCCGACAACTTTTTGGCTGGTATCTAGCAAGCTGATCGGCCTATAGTTAGATGGGTCATCCCTCGAACCTTTCTTATGGATGGGGACCACCTCCGCCCCCTTCCACGATGAGGGAATAGGGGCACCCCTACAGATGGCAACAAGGAGAGAGTGAATCAATTTACCCCATTTGGCGCTATCGGATTTTAGCAGATCCCCAGGAATCCCATCAGGTCCGGCCGCTTTTTGTGGAATGATAGAGCTTATTGCGTATTCCACTTCCTTTAGCGTAAAGTCGAAGTCGCTGGGGCAAAATACATAGTTAGTGGTAGGCGGGGATATGGCAGGCCCTCTCCCGTTGGAGCCATCGTGACAGGAGTAAAGTTTAAAGAAGTGATCCTCCCACACCTGGCTTGGGATGTTGCAAGTTAGCAGATCACTGTCTGGTCTGTTACGTGCCCTTATAGTGTCCCAAAAACATTTGGAGTCTTTTTTCAAGCTGGCTTCTTTAAGGGTTAGCCAGTAGGCATCTTCCCACTCCCTTTTGGCTAACCACAAGACCTTTTTATGTTCCCTTCTAGCTATTTGAATTGATAAGGGGGACTTCCCTTTAACTGCCTCAATTAGACGTGCCTTGGCCTTTCTGCATGATGCAGAGTACCAGTCATGTCTGCCTTTGGGTTTGGTTAGAGATTTGGATTTTCCTATAGTCCATTTTACCCAAAAAAGGTCCCCTATAGTTTTTATGGCTACTTCATAGATAGTTGTTACCTTATCTGCTGCCATAAGTAAATCTATGGAACTGATTTCATCTTGTGTGCCTTTAATCACCTCTTCTATAGTGGACAGTTTATCAGTATTACACAAGATTTTATTCCACTTAAGGCGTCTTCCACAAGAGGAGACAGTAATCTCCTGTGGGCAGCTCGGTGGTGCTAGCGGCGCTCCAGTGGACCAGAAATTCTTTAGGGTTAAGGAAAGTGAGTTATGATCACTCTCTATGGTAGGAATAACAACCATATCGATGACAGAGCCCCCGGTCCAACAGAACATAGCCTATCCTTGTGGAGTGACCAACTCTGTTGAACGTTGGGGCACCCATCTGGTCAGAACGTGTGCGGCCATTGGCTGCTCTTAATCCAAACTCTAAGGTAAGTGCATTAAGCTGTATTGCACTGCGAGTCCAGCGCTTAATGGGTGGAATAGAGAGGATGGGAATACCCCACCTACTATCCTCTTCTCCTAAATCAGGTATTCCTTCTAGGGGGAGTGCCTCATATGTGCAGTTAAAATCTCCTGCTATAATAATATGGCCAGGTTCGCTCTGGTCCCCTAGTTGGGCCTCAAGCTCCGCTACTGTTGGTGGGATGCACCCATTTTTAAAACCTCTAGCGTAGACATCGTAGAGATCTACAAGTAGTCCCCCACGTTGGCCCGATAGAGAGATACCAAGGATATCTGGGTTTCCTGCCTTCTTTATGGTTATCCGACAGTTAAGCGAAATGCTTACCCAGATGATGAGCCCCCCTGATGGCCGCCCCTTCCCTGCCTTAGGTTTTACTGCTGGTGTAAAAAATGTGACAAACCCGACACGGTGCAGTGGCTCGGTGATCCAGGTCTCTTGGAATACACAAATCTTGTGGGCGTCAATCAGGACGTTCCACTCCGGGAGGCCTAATTTCCTAGAGATCCCCGCAAGGTTCCAACTAAGGATTTTTATCTCGCCATGTGTTGGATCACCGTCGGGGATAACAATAATTTTAGAATTTGGTGGGTCTACTCTGTCCCTAGTTAATGTGTGGGGAAGTGATATTGGGGGTGTCACTGTTGGAGATTCGGGGCATATGGGGAAGGATGTAGCTGGCGGAACATCCTCCATATCGTTATTGGTGGTAGCGAGATTTGTATCTGGACCTTTCATAAAATTGAGTCAGTCTACCTCATCTAACACACAGTACCTATTTGGATGGGCGAATTGTGAATATGAGGGGTCGAAAGAAGGGGGCAAATCCTGCCATGGCTGTTGCCACTGGTGGTTAGCAGGTAGTGGGGGCTGAAGGGATTGCTGCCACTGCTGAGCAGACTGATATAGGGGTGGTGGGTGCTGGAAAGGTTGTTGCCACTGAAGGCTAGCATGGTGTGGGAATAAAGATGAGAAATGTGGTGTCTGTTGCCAGTGTTTAGTGGTATGTTGCGGGGGATACACAGGCCCTCTATTATTTGGAAAAGCAAGACGATGGGGATTTAGTCTTGGTGGCATGGGAAGGAAGTAAGACAAGGGGAGTGGGTTGATTTGGGTAGTAGGACCACTGTTGGGTGTGTTACATATGTAACTGGCAGCCCCTATATCCCTAAAGTTAACTGTGATTACATCCCCTGGTATTGTTTTCTTACTCCTGCCCACCCAGTCCCCTCTACGCACAGTAAGAATTTCACCACTCATATTGTTAGGTAAGGGTTTGTGTAATTGAAGCCACTGGGCACATTTGTTTCTTAGCTCTACAAAGGTTTCTTTTACTCCCTCCTTCAGTGGGGGAACGGCTGTCAGCACAACCACAAAAGGAGAGACTTCCGGTGGGAGGCTAATTAACTTAAAACGTGCCTGCTTTTGCTTAGTGCCTTCGGGCTTGTTTGTAGAGTGAGGAACTGCAGGGTTAGTAGGCTTTCCTGTGAGATCTTTCGCTTGTAAGATGGTAGTTTTATTTCCACCAGCTGATTGTTGCAAGGTCGGAGTAAGACCCACCGCCTTCGGAGTAGATAGGAGTGGGGGTTGAGCAGGGTTATTCCCTGCTTGGGACAAGTGTAGTGCGGCTGAATCCTTGGTGACTGATGGTATTTTTGCTTTGTTAGATGCATCTTTAGGGAGCTTGACGCAAGATGAAAGCTTGTGAAGCGTTTCTTTAATCCCTTGTGACTGGACAGACCCAGGCCCATTCATCTTATTGGGCCATTTCGAATTTATTAACGACGTGAGTCTGTCAAGTTTGGAGATTAGAGGCTTTATTTGTGCTGCTATTGTGGCCTCAAGGTCCTGTTTGAGATCTGATACCATGTTTTCAACCCAGCAGGGTATGCCTGGCGCCAGGTGCAGAGTAGGCGATATCAAGTTATGGTTCCTGGCTTTAGCTTTGGGTTTTTCCTTAGACTTAGTCTTGGACGCTACCTTTGTAGGAGTAATAACCCTTCCCCCAGAGTCAATAGGTACAGGAGGTGTTACTTTATCCATTTGCCCATCTAGGCTTGGCTCCGTCTCTTCAGATGTCTGACAGGCTTCGAGATCTGGGGTAGCCTCAAGATCAACAAAGGACGGATCCGAGTCAGATTGGGTGACTGACAAATCGACAGCATTTGGTACTGTGACTGTGCCAGCGGTAGTCAAGGGTAGGGGTAGGGAACAATTATTCAAGGCTTGTTGGGAGGGTGAATTTGCGTTTGCGAGAGAGCCCAAGGAAGAGCGCTTAGCATTCATGAGGTCCAGGGAGACTCTTTTTTCCAGCAATGCAATGCTTTTATCGATGGTCTCATTCACCCGTGAGATGAAAAGATCTATAGGACCAGTCACTTGTGCTACCCCCATGGCTTTTTTAGTACAGCTTCTAGTTCTATTGCGCATAGTTGACATCTGTGGTGCTGGGCCAGATGCAAAATGGGGCCTCAAAAAAGCGGTAAGTGATAGAGCTAGGAGGCGGCCACTATATGTTTATTAAAAAGTTGGAAATCAGTGCCGCCTACCTTGCTGATGGATTAGGGGCGAAGATGCAGGGGTTCAGGGCCAGGGCCGTCCTCTGCCGTCCTTGAACGGCCTTAAACGGCCCGCTCTTTGCCCGGTCTTCGCCCTGCGCGCGTCCCGCGTGCGCGTTGTTACCACAGCTTATCTAGAAAGAGGTCAGGTAGAGGGGGCGGGAAGAGGACCAGCTGCGGCCGATCCGCGCCGCTAGGCCCGCTGGTCCTCGCAGTCCCGCCTCGGACCTTATGGACCAGCTGTTGGTTTCAGGAAGCGCGTTGGTGCTCAGATGCACGTCGAGGGACAGGAGACTAAGTCCACAACACAAAGAGTCTTTGCCTGCGAGCGGCTCCCGCGAAGCGGGGGCCGCGAGGCGTGGCGAAGTGGCCGGAGGGCAACAGAAAGCAGGAACAGCACTCCCGGCAATAGGCGACCCAAGGCACACTCACTCCTTGCAGATTTTTATGGGAGGAGGGGGCGGGAAGAGGACCAGCTGCGGCCGATCCGCGCCACTAGGCACGCTGGTCCTCGCATTCCCGCCTCTGACCTTATGGACCAGCTGTTGGTTTCAGGAAGCGCGTTGGTGCTCAGATGCACGTCGAGGGACAGGAGACTAAGTCCACAACACAAAGAGTCTTTGCCTGCGAGCGGCTCCCGCGAAGCGGGGGCCGCGAGGCGTGGCGAAGTGGCCGAGGGCAACAGCATGCAGGAACAACACTCCAGGCAATAGGCGACCCAAGGCACACTCACTCCTTGCAGTTTTTATGGGAGGAGGGGGCGGGAAGAGGACCAGCTGCGGCCGATCCGCGCCGCTAGGCACGCTGGTCCTCGCAGTCCCGCCTCTGACCTTATGGACCAGCTGTTGGTTTCAGGAAGCGCGTTGGTGCTCAGATGCACGTCGAGGGACAGGAGACTAAGTCCACAACACAAAGAGTCTTTGCCTGCGAGCGGCTCCCGCGAAGCGGGGGCCGCGAGGCATGGCGAAGTGGCCGGAGGGCAACAGAAAGCAGGAACAGCACTCCAGGCAATAGAGTTATGTCAATCTGTAGTGCTTTAAGCTATACATCTTTATGTTAGCTGAATCGTGGACATGAAATGCAGGTCCCTAAAAACTCTAGCATTAGAAATAATGTTTTGAATTTCATATGCACTGTGGAGTCTGTTCTTTCTCACGTTCGCATTGCAGGTGCAAAAGTTATTGTTTTTCAGGGAAAGTAAATTTTTTGTTTAGGAGCTGGAAAGGAGAGAAGAAATTACAGTTACACGGCTTGTAGGTGATAGAGAGGGAGTCACACAGGAGAAGGCCTGATAAAGAAAGACAAATGTTGCAAGATCGGGTGTGAAGAACATTGTGGAATGTTTCCTATGACAGGGCCTATTGTGAACCAAGATGTGCGCCGTGCATTATGGGAAAGTTACCTGTAGATAATTGGTGTTTGGAATTAGGTAAAGGAGCCCACTTCCTCTTTGCCTTGAGAGTTTTTAACACCCATAGAGAATACACTTTGAGTAAATTCATTTAAATTAAGGGGCTTATTTATGGGATTTTGGCTTAGGGCAGCGTAGCAAGCGACCTTGCTGCACTGCCCTACACCAAATGGAAAGGGCAGAATGCACTCTATTTGAGGAATAAGGTGCAACCCTGTCTTTTATCCCTGCGCTGGCACCATTTTGACAGCCTAGCACTAACTTAGGCACTGTTGCACCATGGTGCAAGGGTGCCTCCATTGCATACAGGATTGTTATTATTCAGGAAGGGCACCAACCTGCATAAAAATATTCCTAAGAGGCACTTTTCTCTTTCTGTATGTGCTGCAGAATGCAACACACATAGCAAGAGTAAAACAAGAGCAAAAATATTTCTCCTCGTTATGCCTCATCTCAGGAGGCCTTCAGATTTGTCGCTTCCAAAGTTTTACAAGTTTTTGTAAATTTTGGGCAGTGTCAAATTCTATGGGTGTGTTTTCATGGAATGCCTACCAGGTGCAGAGTAAGGTAATACAGTGAATTACGTTGTGTTGCCTCACTCATGACTTATGAGGCCACTCAAAGCCATGCAGCAGGCTTTGCATTTCTTCATAAGTCAAAATGAGAGCCCTCACATGGTGCAAAAGTGATGCAGAACTCTTATAAATAAGCCCTTCATTTTATTGAGACACAATCTTTCTCTACATATACATATTCAAGGTATATCCAACAATTATGATGAAAGCATCTAATAAGAAGTTAAAATATCCACCACAGAATGAAAAGAAAAAATTATCCAGGGGTTGACAAGTATTAATTCGGAACATACATTTGTTAAAGGAACCAAATGCTCATATCAAAAAGATATATAAATATAAATGCAAGTTGGTGCCCTACCCTTGCATCCTCTTTGCAAGTCTTTCACTGACTCTGGCACACATTGTGTTTAGCAGTTTGGGAGGAAAACATGCTGTCTCTCTTCCGTAATAGTATTCAATGGTTTTACTTGGTTTCCTTTATGGTTGAAACTCTCTGTTCAATGAAGCCCAACACTGACGCCCATCTCCACATGCCACCACTGCCATCAATGCACTGGTTTCCCACACCAAACGCAGTAGCCACCTTCCCTTCCCTTACCAGCCAACAACATGACACACACTGACCTCATTACATGGAATGTGCGTGGAATGCATACCTCCTCCCAGCAATACAATATCTACCTCCTACCTCAAACATTATTCTACCCATGTCACACTTTTGAAGGAAACACATTTAATATTCGCTGAAGTGAATAGGCTCCAGCAGCACTGGCAGCACAGGTGTATGCCACCAACTTCTCTTCCTATGCCAGAGGAGTGCTCATCTGGATTAGGCCAGGGGTATCCTTCACAACGCAAGAGGTGGTGGGTGGGAGATGCTGAGGGCTGTTCTGTGCTCCCATAGGGCTGATTAGCGGCTGGCACATTCTCATGGGCAGAATATATGCACCTATCACAGAGCAGTCCCTGTTCCTCCACCGGCTGTCTGAGACACCTTTCTGTTGAAGTGCAGGTCTGTGGTTTATAGGAGTGGACTTCAATTATGTTCTGAACACTGACATTGATAGATCCTTCCCTCTACCACCCCACATGCCCGCCATCTCTAATGCCCAGGCATTACTTGATTGGCTCCAGCATTGGCATCTTCTAGACATCTAGCACCAGCGCTATTCCCTTAAAAAAGAAATACTCCTTACTTTCCTCAGTACATCAACCTAATGTTTGAATTGATTGATTCATTACCTCGATCAAATACCTGCCCTCTGTTACACACACTGAATACCTAGGCCACACCTGTTCCAATCATAACCCCTAATACCTGCACCTGATAGGGGATAAAAGCCCTTCAACCATCCCCACCCAGTGATTAAAAGCTGCAGCGGCTGAAGATCCCCTTTTTTTTGCTTTACTAAATACTGCCATTAAGGATTATTTTGAACACAACCACAATTCGGCAACAACTAGACTGAATGAGGGCGTTGATTTAAGGTGGTAATCAAGGGCCAATGCTTAGGGGTATCATGAAACATGTGTCAACAACTTGACAGTGACATATCCCGCATAGAGTGCACATTCTTGCAACACAAAACCAGTACTGCACGGAACACAGCTGAATATTACCACCTGTTGACAGTACAATGTGAATATGTCTCCTTGCTGGATCCCCTGCATTGTCTAATTGATTTATCTTACTCTATAAGGACTCATGCTACTGCTGACAAATATGGCGGATATACTCAGATCATTCCAAACACCACATCATGTCACAGCGATCCACCACTGCCACTGTGATTTACACTCACCAGGACATACACAGGGAGCTGACAAGCCACTACACCTCACTAAATCAATCACTATGCACTCACTATGTCAATCAATATGCATTGCCACCTTGCATGACAATGATGTCTTTTCTTCCAGGGTGTCCCTGCCCCACATTGCACCAGACCAACAGACAGAGCTTGATGACCCTATTACACATTTTGACATACAGGAAGGGATCAGAACCCTAGCCACAGGAAGGGACTCTGGGCCAGATGGCATATCTACTAAATTTTACAGTGCTTATACCCCGCTCCTTGCACCCCGTCTGCACACACTGTATGAAGAGTCCTTATCCATCTCATGTCTCCCTGCTTCCCTTCATGAATCACTACTCATATCCCTTCCCAAGCCAGACAAATATCACACTGACTTGGGCTCTTAGGGGCCCTTGATGCTGCTCAACACAGACTACAAAGTGCTGGCCAAAATCTTGGCTGGCAGGCTGGTGCCCTTGGTCCTGGCTCTGGTCCAAACAGACTAGAATTGGTTCGTACCAGCTTGTGATAATAGTTCCTAAATTGTGATGTTTCTTCTGTGTCCTAAGGTATGTATTGAGCCTGAGGCCCTGGGCAGGGTGTCCGGTGCTGGACTTAGCAAAAGCCTTTGCTCCCTTGAGTGGACTTTCCTGTTCAAAACCCTACCAGGTTATGACATTGGGAATTGATTTAGATTTCTGGTCAAGATACTATACACTCATGCACAAGAGAGGACTCCTTGTCTCTTGTTAAAAAAGGGTTCCAAAGACAACCGGTAACCAAAAACCCTTTTATGTTGCCCGGCGGTATCGCCTCTATGACCCACCAATATTAATCAATGAAGAAGCAGGCGCTGGAGACTGGAAGGCGGGAAACGGGGATTTTATTCTCTCCGGAGGAGAACACATCAATTCAGACAGCAAGTATCGTCACGAGGTGCTCTAACCACATCTCTGAGGCCTGGCCTCTTATACTAGAGTTTACGACCTTTATTGCACATAACACATTCTCGTAATACTTTAATACTTGAAAGAACATCCTCGGAATCTCCCCTCCAGACCCGTTCCCACATACATTTACAGTTGGATTCCCCACCCCGGTCACAACAGGTGATGGTGGTCGCACAGCAGGGCATTCCGCCGATTCACGGAATGCATGGGATTGATCGGATCTCATGGGGTGGGGGCTTTGATCGGTTCGGGGGTCTTTTGATGGGGAGGGGAAGCTTCCTACTGTACGGGGTAATAAACAGTATCCGCAGGGCCAGGTGGCGGCTTGGGAACAAGGAAGACAAACGGGGACACAGGAAAAGGGGGTTTGCATCAAAAGGGTTTGAGGCCATGAAAGGAATGAGGGGAGGTGTCGCGCTGGGAACAGGATAGGATTCCGTGGTGAGGCTGCGCTGGAGAGGGGTTTATGACCCAAGGCATGAGAGAGCGGGGGTTGTCAGCGTGCGGGGGAATGCTTGCGAGGTTAAGAGAGAGAGAGAGAGAGAGAGAGACGCGCTGGCTATTAGCGAGGGGCAGGGAGGCCATGGTGCTCAAAATGGCTGCCGCTTACGCACACGAATGGGCTTGGAAGAGGGGGCAAGATGGCGCCGATAATGTTCACCAAGTTTGTATTTATTTTTCACAGTCCTCCCTTTAACATTTCCAAGACATCTTGCTGGCCTATTTCCTATCTACCCCTATATGCAGTGATCATAAGTAAGGGAGAGGGCACTTAGGTGAAAGAACTGTACGTAAACATCACATTATAAACATCATATTGAAAAATCTCATCAGTTAGTAGGCGGGTTCATCGTTAAGTTGGTTGCAGGAAAAGTCATCGTAATGCAATATCAGACTAGAATTACGTAGCGAGGGCGTTGGGTACAGATCATAGAATAAGAACTGGTAAGTTAAGTAAGTCCTTTTTGTATACGGCGGGTGCATAGTCAGTCCAATGGTGATTGGGAGAGAAAGGAGATACAGTAAAAATATCAGAGTTCTCGTTGTCCTTTTGTCGTCTTCTGTCGGCACTGTTGAACACCTGGATTACCTATCAACAGAAATGTTCATGTGGATTGAGTCGTTGGGGGTAATTGTGAGATCAGTTCATTTCTTGAGTCTCTGTGGTGGGCATTTCCTGTTGCTTCCATCATCTTCAAGGTGCTTGGCAGCGGGCAGAACCACAGACTTTGTTTATCTTTTCTTCGGGGGTGACCCTTGGTGGAGTTCTAGGTCACCGTTCTGGGATTTAACATAGTTCGTGGTCTACTTAGTCGGAGCTCCCTCCCTTCTGACGCAGGGAGTACTCTTCTTCTGGGTAGCTCAGTAGGATTTGGAGGAATTTGGGAGTTCGGGTGGAAAGGTGCGGGTGTGAACAGTCCTTATGGTAGGTCGGAGGAGGAGGGGATGGAGCAAGGCCAAGTCGGGAACAGATCGGGGGACGGAGGGTTTTGCGACAGGCGGGTCCGTAACCATGTTTCAGAGAGCGGGGACTCTTTGGCACACGTTGATCATAGAGCAGGGGCTTCAGGTCAGCCCTTTCCTTAGCTTTGTTTGAAACAGTGCCCCGTCCGGCGTCTCCTTACTGCTGTGGTCTCGCCTCGGCCTCCGTTGCTGACGTTCCACAATCCGCAGTCAGGCCGCGTGCTCCCACATCCGGTCTCTTTCTCCTCCGACAGTGATATCCTTAAATGAGTGTTGAAAAGACAGTCTTTAGAGATTTTGCAGAAAAAGGTAATTACATGAATCTATTTTCTCTCCCAACACCAAGCAACTAGGGTAAGCACTCGCTACATTTGAGATTTTTGCGGTTAACGTATAAACAATTGATGATGGATTTGCTGGATTCCTTACAACTTCCTTTTGTTGGCTAATTCTTTGACGCTTTGATGATTATAACGTTCATTTGTCATATGTCTATAATAGTAGATGTCAGTTCTTCTGGCAGAGACCCATTTCCCTAGTACGAGTCTTGAAAGGCTAGGCTGGTCTTCAGGGCTTTATATTTTACAAGAAGTGCAACGTGCTATTCACCATAGTCTGATAGGCATCCTTCTGAGGGATGAACATAGGCTAAACAAGTCTTCATTACATCAAAACATTTTATTTTCAGCAAGGCTTATAGCAATGAGGTCTTTCGATTTTCGATCTAATTTTTAACTTTGCATACATCTTTCTAACTTTCTATATAAATCCTCGCAACCTGGTTACTACAAAAAACTCGGGGGGTGGTGGTTTGCTATAATTATTAAACTTATCCTCGGGGAAGGTGGGATCTTATGAAAAACGATTAAGGACACAGTGAATCGGAGCAAGGGGCGTTTTTCAAGTTCTCGTTCAAGGCAGCTGATACCAAACTAGGGGCATTTTGGGTAGATGGGGGTGTCTCGATCATTTCTTACAGCTTGGGGTACGGAGACAGTTTTCAATGGGGATGGTCGCATTACCACAGACACATTTTATCATAGAAGCCACTGACAAATAGTTCCCTGCGAGTGGGTCAAATTTAGGGAACCTTAGTCGTCTTACCTGTCCCTTTCCTATCGGCCAATTTAAATTTCATCCATATTTTAGTAGAAAAGGAGAGGTAGTAACGTGGTACCGATACAATTTTATTTAGGACAAATTTGTGCAAATACTTGTGGTATTTGGGGCCAATCAGGAGGTGCACCAGGTTCGCCAATTAGGTGCCAGTTGCTAGGAAGAGGGAAAGTGTGGAGGGGTGGAAGAGTGAGTGAGAGAGAGAGAGAGAGAGAGAGAGAGAGAGAGAGAGAGAGAGAGAGAGAGAGTAAGAGAGAGAGAGAGAGAGAGAGAGAGACAATAGGCCGAACAGTACACGTGTGACATAGAGAATGACCGTGTATTGTTTGGGCTATTCAGTGCGTTACCCAACGTTAGACGTTTCGGGTCTGTGTTGGGAGGTAGGAAGCATGCAGTTTTGGGACAGAAAAGCGTTAGATTTGGTAAAAAGGTCGTGAGAGCGTCCTTGTTGTGCCATTTTGTAGCGCTAGTCCGTCTTCATGCATCGGGCGTGACGTGGTTCCAGATCCCTTATGATACTCTAATCGGGATTCTAATGTAACCTGCAGAGGAAAAAGGGGGAGAAAAAGGGGAGGTAGGGGGACAACATTCGAACACATCAAATGTAAGGGCACGAAAATCCTTTACTTACCACATACTCGTACTTATCTCTTCGGGATATAATCCCTTAGGGTTCTGGTTTCTTAAAGTCATGGGGGCAGGCAATGTGATAGGTGGTTCATGGGGAGGTTCGAGGATGGCATTAAGGATCGTGTGTAGTGAAAAACGCTAAAAAGAGGAATCAGAGGTGCCTAGCGCGAGGTACCCGGTTTCGTAGATGTATCCGGTCATCGGGGTCCCTAAATCATTCCCAAAGCTGTGATGTTCTTAAGGCATACCAGTTCTTCGTTCAACCCTGTACCTTAGTACCTTCGACCACCATATCCTTATAACAATTTATCAATCACACCATTTTACTTTACCCATTCTCTGAAGTCGAGGTCCTTCTTCATACGTCAGTTCCTGAGCTTAGTCGCATATCTTGGAGGCAGCGTATCATACCTTCGATTTGACCATCAACCCAGGGCCGAACAACCATTTCTCGGATAACCTTAAAAAGAGAGCAGAACAGTTGCGCACAGAAAAACCCTCCCACCGATACCCGCATTTACAAAAAGTACGCGATGCCTATCCTTAACTTTTTAAGACCTTTATTTGTAGAATTATTCAGTACGAAAAATGTGAGAGCGCAATTCATATTTTGGCCTGACATGTCGTCGATGGAAGCACATACAGTAGGTGTTATTTTATAGTACAAGAACATGAAAAATGGTCTAATTAATTATTTGCAAGTAACCAGAAACATTTCATTGCGTGACGAAGGAATCAGGGGCATTTCAGTTCATAAATGGAAACACAGTCGAGCTCATCATAATCACATTTCCAAGATGTACATCGCGGGTGTGCATCGTAAGCGGCGTTATGTATCAGTTACTACGAATACCAAAAATAATTTGTTCATTGAAATCAACATTTTACGGAATCCTTCTTAAATGTTTGCCAAGTGAACCCTCCTCCCTTTAACATCGAGTGCGCAATGGTTCATATATATATATATATATCTTAGTACATCAAGTTTCATTAGCTAAGGAACACCACGAGGCATCCGTTAGTTTCCATTGATACCAGCGCCATTTTGGGCGAGGCCGGTTTAGTCCGGAAGTAGCATCAGGGGCAAAATATCCCCGCCAATTGGCGGTTGGACCAGAGTCCCTTTCGGTAGTCCAAAAGAAAACTGTGCTAACAAAGGGGCTGGTGGTGTGGACCGTCAATCAAGAGAGGGAGGGGGTAAAGTCTCTCTTACCGGGTCATGTTGATGTTCAGCCGGAACTTGCTCGAGTTCGTTAGCCCATAATGTTCCTGGGTGGTTCAGACGGAAGCTGATGCAGACACGAGAGCACCGCCATCTTGTTGCTGTGCCGTGGTTATTTCGTTTGAGATCAATGCAACTGTTCCTCACCGGAAGCCTGAAGGGGCCGAGGGCTCTTGGGACTTTGGTAGAATCTTCAAAGTCGAGGGGATGTTTGTCGATGGTGGGGGCTTGCGCCCAGGTGGGCAAGTGCCCGAGTTGCAATTTCGGACAAAGTTACTCCAGCGGCCTAGACCCGCCTTTCGAGGGCCCAGACGCCATTTTGAGGCCCTGCAGCAACCGCCCTTCGTCGTATCTATCAGGAGAGGAAGAAACTTCTTGTGATGGCGAAAGACGGAGCATCCTGTTGCTGGAGCAGGACATTTTGGTTCGGGGCGCCAGGGTGCAGCAGTGGAGCCTTCATCTGGGGAGGTGAGGGAGGCTCACCGTGCCGCCTTCCTCTCCCGGTGCATCCTACGCCGTCTCTTGGAATCAGGGGCGCACATGATGACCACCCTACACCCCTGATTCCGACTCTTGGGGGACCACTGTACATCCGGTGCTCCGTAAATATGCCCGTCGGACATTGTATGTCCTGTACTACGCAAGTATACCAGCCGGGTCTCGTATGTCCTGTACTGAGAAAATATACGAGTCGGGCATTGTGTGTCCTGTGTTGCGGAAATACACCAACCGGACATTATATTTCCTGTGCAGCGTAGGTATATGGCCGTCGCCCGGCTGGAGGACATCGGCGTCGGGCCAGGGCAGGGAAGCCTCCTACCTGTGGAGGTGGAAGAGGCTCGTCCGCGTCGCCTCTTCCTCCCTGCCCACCCTGCATCCGTTCGATGGAGGAATTCGTGATGGCTGGACCAGGAGATACGAGGGAGGGGGTCATTTTCATCCGCCCCCTCCCTACTCGCGGCCCGGGGGACGCCATCCCTGGAAGGGCAGTATGGGAAGACCATTTCATTGCCTGCTTGGTGGAGTCTCCAGTACCTTCTCGCCAGCGATCTCTTTTTGGCCCATGGTTGCTGGCAGGCCCCGCCCCACACGTGCTATGTGTTTCGGATGGGCGGGACCATCGAACTGTTACATTTCGAGGACTTCCGGAGTGAGCATAACATGTTTTGTATTTTTCCTATTAGTCAAGTTTGCTTTTTAGAGAGTTCTACTAGTTATTCTATTTACTGTTGGTTGTGTGTTTTACCGTAATTAAATCCTAAGTTATATAATAGACGCTTGGCTTTCTTGAATCTTTTCTCTAACGGGGGGGTTGTTTACACTGACCTGCAGTTGTGTTTGTTTTTCAGAGTGGGGGAGCAACAGAGAGCAATCAGTCCCAGAACTCTAACATGTCGTTAAAATTGGTCTGACGAAATCTGTGCCACCGAGCATAATCGAACGGGGTGGTCCTGTCTGTTTTGTCTGCACTAGTCTGATTGGTTTTTATCTCACGTCTTTTGCCTTTCTGTCGGTCCGTCCTTTCTGTCAACCCTCCATTCTTACCTATGCTTTGCAGAGTCGGGCATTGGGCTTTCCAGTGTCCAAGACATTTACAGAAAGCACATTGGTTTTGTTTTAAATCTGTCCGTCCTGTGCGTAATGTCGGGGGATTACCTTCGGGTCGTTGTGTTCCGGGGTTGGCTTGTCGGCACATCCCTTTACACCATTCGCTTTTCATGTCTACTCCTCGGGACTGTGCCATCGCTGGCCCTTCCCTTTGCCTACTAGACGTTTGGAGGGTTGTCCGTCGTGTCCCTTCACCTTTTCTAAATTCGTCGCCTTCCCTTCGTTGCGTGGCTTCTTTGCGCCACATACCGAGACTATCGAGCATAATAGGTGTTGTTTCATTCCTACGAAGGGCTATTTCTACTGTTTCTATTTTGTCGAGATCAAAGGATCCTCTCAGTGGCCACTGTCTTTCTCGATCCCTTTTCGTATATTTATGCCACAGCTCACTATAGGCTATAGCAATTAATCCATGCTTCATGAACATGTCCTTATTAGGGGTGCCTTCCAGCGGAGCCGGATGGTTCATCTCTAATAAGCGGTCCGGGTTAAACAGGCTATTGACCAGTGGGGAGAAGACAGGCATGACGGATCACAATGGGATAATAGTCAGCACTACCTATCTTATCACTGCGCGCAAAGACTAGACAGAATATTTCTATTCTACGTTGTTTGCACGTAGTGAATACCTCATGAACCAATTCTGAGCAATCAATCAATGTTAGGTCAAAAATAAAAAATCAATATGGTCAATGGGGAGAATAAGTAGGCTCGCAAAAGTTCGCGTCACCTACCCTTTCACTATCTGCAAAGAGGGGACCTATTTTTCCCTGTTTGCAGACAGAGAATCTCCAGAAAACAATCTATAACAGTTAATCAATAGGGGGAAGGGGCAATTGTTCAGTGGGGGAGAAAGATAGGTCCGACGGGTGCGTACCTATCCTTCGCTGTTTATAAAGGGAGAGCCTGTTGTTTCTCCGTTTGTAGACAGTGAATCTCCAATAAATTAACACAAAGTAATACTAGTATTTTCTCAACAATTATCAATTACTTTCAATTATCTATCACTTTCGCAATTCGTCGTGTTTACACGACCTTACCCGGACCGCATGGACAGTTTCTCGTCTTCCGAATCCAGCGCCCGATCGTCCTCTTCTCTTCGTACTTCTCGTGGCACTCCTGATGGTTCCCAGTCAGGACCGCAGATCACTCGAGAGAGGTCTGTTCGGAACCAGTGAAGTTTGGATGATCGGCTGTCAGACGAGGGTCTATCGGACAGGGTACCTTCCGATCGTTGCAGTCGTTCACTCTGTCGTCAGGACCTCTCCCACTGGATCCACGAGTCACTGATGGGCCCCACGTTTGGGACGCCAATTGTTAAAAAAGGGTTCCAAAGACAACCGGTAACCAAAAACCCTTTTATGTTGCCCGGCGGTATCGCCTCTATGACCCACCAATATTAATCAATGAAGAAGCAGGCGCTGGAGACTGGAAGGCGGGAAACGGGGATTTTATTCTCTCCGGAGGAGAACACATCAATTCAGACAGCAAGTATCGTCACGAGGTGCTCTAACCACATCTCTGAGGCCTGGCCTCTTATACTAGAGTTTACGACCTTTATTGCACATAACACATTCTCGTAATACTTTAATACTTGAAAGAACATCCTCGGAATCTCCCCTCCAGACCCGTTCCCACATACATTTACAGTTGGATTCCCCACCCCGGTCACAACAGGTGATGGTGGTCGCACAGCAGGGCATTCCGCCGATTCACGGAATGCATGGGATTGATCGGATCTCATGGGGTGGGGGCTTTGATCGGTTCGGGGGTCTTTTGATGGGGAGGGGAAGCTTCCTACTGTACGGGGTAATAAACAGTATCCGCAGGGCCAGGTGGCGGCTTGGGAACAAGGAAGACAAACGGGGACACAGGAAAAGGGGGTTTGCATCAAAAGGGTTTGAGGCCATGAAAGGAATGAGGGGAGGTGTCGCGCTGGGAACAGGATAGGATTCCGTGGTGAGGCTGCGCTGGAGAGGGGTTTATGACCCAAGGCATGAGAGAGCGGGGGTTGTCAGCGTGCGGGGGAATGCTTGCGAGGTTAAGAGAGAGAGAGAGAGAGAGAGAGACGCGCTGGCTATTAGCGAGGGGCAGGGAGGCCATGGTGCTCAAAATGGCTGCCGCTTACGCGCACGAATGGGCTTGGAAGAGGGGGCAAGATGGCGCCGATAATGTTCACCAAGTTTGTATTTATTTTTCACACTCTGACCCATCCTAGATGCAGAGGGTCACCCTCCATGGGCGCTCACTCTCTCCACTACTCTTCATCCTGGTGATAGGGCCACTGGCACTTTCCCTTTGAGAGGGAAGTGGCAACTGGGATAAACCTCTGGGTGAAACACAGTACTCTGTTTTCCTTTTATGCAGATGATATGCTTATCTAACTCAGGGATGTGTGTTCAATCCCTGATGCAATCGCTCTGACACTCATTTATTCATACAGATACTAACACATACTCACTCACCTACACAGTCACAGACATAAGCACCTACTCACCTATACAACGACTCCTGCAATCACTCAGTCACATATCCAGTCACTCATATACTCCCAACACTCACTTATACTGCCTTTCACATATACATGTACTCACCCACATACCAATGATACATCACTCTACTCACTGACACAAGTCAAGTCAAGTCAATTTTTATTGTATAAAATTATTAAAAATCATTACAAAATGCATCTAGATCAACTTGGGGCATAAAACACATTTTAAAATATTGGCAAATAAAATTGTTTGTATGTGGCAAGTAAGAGTCAGTTATTTCAAGTTGGTGGTATAATTCCAAGGTCAGCTTGCTGTAGGAGAGATTGGGCTTTCATCATATATTTGACCCCTCTGCAGGCCAGCATAGGACATGATCCATCTAGCCATTGGATTACGGCTTGCCTACAAGTCCGGATATTCAATTTGTTAAAAATGTTCTTTAAAAGCCGTCTCCTCAAGTCCTTAAGTGCCGGGCACACACATAGTAAGTGCGGTAGGGTTTCATTTCGATATCCACATAGGCGACAATGGGGGTCTATGTGGCAGTTTTTCCAGGCAGGTAGCAGGTCCTTTGAGAACTGTAGACCTAATCGATGTTTTATATATCTTTGTTTTAACGAATTGTTAAAGTGGCTTTCTAGGTAAGACTGCGGTTTTATCCCGGTGTATGAATTTATCACGGTCCACCGTGTCGTCTTTTTGCGGTAATTATCTTGTCTTCCAAGTAAGATTCCCATTTGACCGCATTGTTTACAATTTTATCAAAGGTGGATCTGTCTGGATTCATGTCCCAGGATTCTTCAATTCCTATGCAGATTAGGGATTGAGACAGGTAGCCTCCCCAACTGTTTGGAACTTGCTGTTTCTGTTGGGTTTCAATTTCTTTCCAGCACAAATAGTCCAATGTATTGGCTTCAGACGTGCGTATTTTATGGCAGAGTTTCACAAAGGTTCCCATACTGCGAAATTTTTGATTTAGAAGGCCAAATTCTAGGCGAACCTGCGCCGGAGCTGATGATTTTGGAAGGTTTAGTGCTGCCTTGTATACTTTTGTTTGTAGGCTGTTTAACAGCCCTGCTTCTTTGCCACACCAGGTGGCCAGTGTGTATGATAAGGATGGTAGGGTTTGAGCTTTGATCACTTTCAGCAGGTGTGAATAATTTGGACAACTCAGTTTATTTTGTAATTGCCGGTATGCGTAGATCAGAGACTGTGTTTTTGCTACTCACTGACACAGCCATACACACACTCACTCACCCATACAGTCCTTATACACACACACTAAAAAATAGAGACGCTGACTCACCCACTCACTACTACATGCAGGTAGTCACACCCCCCTCACCCATCCATATGGACATTGAGACACCCATAGACGTACTCAGACAACCAATCATTCACATACACAGAAACTGACATACCCACTCACACACTTATACAACCACTTAGACACCAACTGAAAGACCGATGCAGACATTCACATGAGTCACGCAGCCATACATTCACTGAGACACCTAATTATTCACTTATAGCTACTCATGCACCCACTGAATCATCCAATTAGGTACTCATACACCCACTGATTCACTAATACACATTAGAATGCATATTTAACAATCACAAACATTTTTAAAACACTCACAGTCACTGGTTGATGTCATCAGTGATTTCATTTAAGATTTTATGAGTGATGCCATCAGTTATTTCACTGACCATGTCATGAGTGATGTAATATGTAAGGTCATAAGCGGTGCATTGCTTGGGTGTGAGTTATCGTTAGCTCAGATAACTATAACTGTTGAATTTCCCTGGTTATGTTTGAGTGAAATGTAGACTACCTGTAACGTACCTGTAATCTTTGATTTTTCCACTGAATTTTCTAAGTTTTTTTTTTAATTATGTTTTTTAACTATAATGTCCCTGTAACCTTTGATTTTTTCAGTGAATTTCCATGTTTTTTTAAGGAATGATGTTTTTGCAATATTGGTGTCTGCAGTAATGGTGTCTGCAGAGTGGTGGGGAAAGGGGGAGGGACCTCTGACCAACTACCTAGAATCCAGCTGTGTAGGACTTACAGAAAGTACCAGTAGTATTTCTTGGTCCCCAAGGTACCTTATCATCCAAGAGAACATTATTCCCCTATGAGTATTGTGCCAGGAGACGCTTTTGCAAAGTGGTGCAGACAGGGGGTATGGCCTCAAAAGACCTATTAGGAAACTCACTGTGTGTGACTTGCTGAAGGTAACAGGAGAGGTAGATGGCCCCCAACAACCCTCAATAGCCAAGAGGACTTCATCCTGCAACTAGTAATATGCCAGAAGGTGCGTTTGCAGAGTGGTGCAGAAAGGACATCCTTGATAATTGCACAGGTATTGCCTGTGTGATTCTATGACTGCAATTGCCAAGGACACACTCTGAATACTGGATATGTTTGATAAAGTGCAAAACACATATAAAGACATATGTTACATAGAGTTTCAGTGTAGCTATTTAGTATGATACTAATTTAACTTTCCCCTTTGTATTCATTTCTCAAAATAAAATAATCAAAAATGTGTTTTCCTTCTTTACAGCAACACATGGGGTCGCAATGACATCAGTAGTCACAAATACAAATGACACAATGTAAAACAGATATACAAACATATTTTACAAAAAGTTTGAGTCTAGCTGTTTAGTAACATAATTATTTAACTATATTTTAACAACACATTTATCAAAAACAAAAATTTCCCAAAATAACTGTCCACATCTGAACTCACGAATAGAACATAACTATAAATCACTGATCAAAGTACACATTCTTACCAAAACTAAACAGGAATCAAAAAATGCTCCAACACTAGAGCAATGTTGGGATGTGGGATGACATCCATGGTCTATCATCTTAAAAAACTAACTTAGAAAACATCTCTAACTGTCAATAAAGTAGACGTAAGTTGGAGGACTATCTACATCAGTGGCACCAGAAAGATTTCCCACCCAGCAATTCTCTTTGAGAGGTACAGACGGCTGCAACATATATGGCTCCAGAGTTTTCAAGAATGGCCACATGCAAAACCACAAAAAAACATTAAATATACAGAAAATCATGTTACTGAGAAATAAAGGAATATCATTGGATGATACACTTTTCAACAAAAATAAAATAAAAAGAACACACTCATTTATCTCTCTTGAGCATGCTTTAAGAGGAGTTCACAATGAACAGATTTGCGCAATGCATAATGTCACAAGACATTGTCAAAGGGTACCAATAAAAAATATTTTTCTGGGTCTACGTCCATGCTTTACCCTCTAAAAACATAATAAAGCAATAGTCTAAAAGCAGCAAGAAGGCAAAGCAAGGCTGAAGGACCATGAATTTCAATACCAGCCACAACACCACTTCAGAGGTTCAATCTCAAGTTCCAGAGTTGGCTCCACATTTTTCCCAGATTGTATTATACTTCTTGGATTGTGGAGTTGTAGTGAGTGCTGCAGAGCAGTTCATAAGAGAACTTCGCAATGCAGCAAAGAATCATAAATGTAGATTATTTTTTTACTTTTGTCCCTTCATACTTTTTTTACATTAGGAGGCATTTTATTATCTTACACAATGGGTATCTAATATCTATGTGTTTTTTCCTTTTGTATACAGCTCCCTTTTGTATACAGCTACCTTTTGTCAGTTATCATTATTTCGTTTGTTCGATAACTTTATTTTGGTCACAACGGATCATAAAAGTTCATGATAAAATGCATACATTACAGAGATTAAAATAATAAATACGAGCTACATTTAAGATGCAATAAAATACACAGATTTACAAATTAGAGCTACGATACTGTATAAAATGGTAAGACATTATTAAACATAGATTTCATTTTCGAACGTCCACATTATATTGAAGACAAAAACTCCTACTAGTCACTGGCTGCATTGATCAATATCCCGCGTCTATGCCACATTGTATTCAAAAAACGCAAAACAGCAAAAATGATAGGGGGGTGTGTATCATACTTTAGCACTCTAAGTGCTAGTGCGCACTGACGGAAACCTAGGTTTCTACAAAATGAAATCACCCAGTGTTTTCGTGCTGCCTGATACGCTGGACAAAAAAAGAAAACACAAGTTTAATTTTCCAGGTGGAATTTGCAGGCTGGGCACACCGTGCTCTTATTACTATCCCATTTACTGGTGAACACTCTAAGTGGAAGAGTACCCAGTCTAAATTGCATATATAATATTCTTGCTGATGCATGGTATATCAAATCTAAAAATTCTTCCTTTTTGTAATCTACTTTAATTCGGAGGAACTCAGTAGTCAGTCTTCCCCCTCACCACTCGCATGAAGGGATGCTAAATTGTAATTCCTGTGGTGGCGGACCAAGTCATCTTTGGTTAGCTCCGGACAGGCTACGTCTGGGGTTTCCCAGAGCTCCGATAGGCTAATCCTGCAACTATTTGCCTTTATATGGGTCAGCCACCGGATGTTCTTACTTTTCAGTGCATCCCAAATTTCCCTGAATTCGTTTTTATAACAAATGAGTTCCGGCATGGTCCATAGTCTTTACCAATATGTTAAAGGGAATAATGTCATGACCTCCTCAACAGGGAGTAGCCCTAGATCCATACGTGAAGGTATGAGCGGGGTGCTCACAGGAAGACCCAATATGTTCTTCAAGAATGCGTGTTCTACCTTAACTAAATTGGGAGATTTTTGTTGACCCAAAAGTTCGGCCCCATATGGTGCTGCCGATCTAGCCTGTACATTATACATTTCGATAACTGGAGCCGCAGGCTTAAACTCAGACTGTGCAGCTTCTGGATCCCCCCACCACATTTGTTAACTTGAGTGCAGCTTTCGCCTACTGCGAATCCCATTATCGTTATTTACTTTTTCAATTTTTAAATACAAGTCACCAGTCTGTGTTTAAATGTTCAAGTGAGTACATCGACAATATATACAAGCAGACAGTTTTAGACCACACTGTTTAATGTTGTAATCTCTTCTTGAAAACTATCCATAATATCTGTACCCCTGTTCTACAACTTTTCCTCTTAACAACTCTTCATTTTCCCTAGGATCCTGCTGAGGACCAAAGAAACTAAACTGCACATCATCACAAATCTCTTCTACATCTGCCACAGTACCATACAAAAGTGCTCTATTAATTCCTCCTAAACATAGAGCATGTGTTTTCACAAGGCACAGCCTTCTAACTAAAGTTTGCATTGTTGAGTGGTATACACCTAACATTATGAAATGATAAAAGGTGCTTTGGCAAACTTTGTTTGATAAACAAGCTAGTGAGTGCCCATGTAAATGTGTATGCTTTCTAATCTTGCAAGGATCCAATCCTAGTAAAGTACTTATTTTCTGTTTTAAACTTCACATTGGAATAATATGTAGAAATGTAATTAATTTAACAATGCACTGATGTTGAATACTACAAACACTACTACAATTCCATTTCTATATGAGCATCTGAGTCCACCTTCCTTGTACCTGTTCTCAATAACATGCATTACATTTGTAAGTATCATCTCCTCTTTTGCTGAAGGAGTGCCATTCTTCATTTCATAACATCGTCTTCTGTAATCAATAGCATGAACTAATCTATTATCCTGGAGATATCTTTCTTCTTTAAAGAAAGATTGTGTAGTAGACGTATGTATGCGCACTCCACTACAAACTGTACAAAAGTTACTCTATTCTCCAATCTTTTTTTCTGGTTTTGTCTCCTCAAGCGCAACACCATTTTGTCAAGGGTCTTCATTCTGTTTATAATCATTATAAAATCCTTCACCTTCAAAGCAAAGGCCTTATCAACTACTCTCTCAACTCATTCTTTCAGTTTCACTGCTTGTCTCCTTCTATACTCCTTCATGCTTCTCAGTAGATTTATAACCTACTCTACTACGAAACATCCTAGCTACGATTTCCTTAGATTGCTTCTGTCTCCTGGTTAAGGTCTATGTTACATTCTTTTGTGTTCTTGTTATACAGATTTTGTCCATTGCTATTTGTTCTCATAATTTGAATGGTATTTTAATTATTTCATAATATTTGGAATTGTTCACATGTATTTTAAAGAAATTAGTTTGTCCTTTTACCAATAGTTTTTTTTTCGTTCACCGGGTGTTTCTTCATTTTCTCCCTTTTGAGTCTCAGTTCTGCATAGATACTGTTCCTTTTCATTCTGAGCTTTTGTTGGCAATCTGTCTGTAATTATGCTGATATTGTTCTGTAAAAAATTAAAAAGCTATATTTGAATTTTTTTCTAGCCAATGCACCAACCACTTTACTACTGGTTTAACATATATACATAATACAAAACAGTTGTATGTTATGTTGCAGTTTTAAATCTACAAATCAACTTACCGACATATCTGGAAGCACTCACTTCAATCTACCAGTCCCAAACCAAGCCACAAAACTTAATTTATTACTTAACTTTTAATATTATAGCACCCTCTCCTACAACACAGCTGCACCACATCTCAGTTCTCACTTATATATGTGAAAAGACCATTGTGTCCCTTATGTACTCAATTTTAAAATAAACATCAACCAAAGTGTAAAAGTACATACAGTGTCTCAATACTGTAAATCCAAAAACACAACATAAGACCTACTTCTGTGTCTCTCTACAACTGTGTCACTGGTACATTTAGTGTGTTAATACTTTTCTACTTAGATGTGTCAGATTTCATTTTTGAGAAAAACTCATTATAAAAATCTGCACATTAATTAATATCACAGCACATAGCTCAATAATTCTTCTGTGTACATGCATTGTCTGACAGGTTACATATATAATTCACCAGATGGTTCTTAAAGAGTACATATTCCTCACAAAAACTTGTAAATACACATGTTTGTGGTTGAGTACAAAATACTCCATGGATGATTGAATGAGTGCTTAGATAGTGACTACGTGATTCCCTCAGAATATAGGTAGTGCCTGCATGATTCCAAGAGTGTAAAGGAACATCAGTGGTACCATATCTACATAGTTAGTGCATGTGTATTCACAAATCTATATTGCTACTATCTGGGTAATCGGATAAACGTATGGGTGTTGCCTGTGTAATTCAATGAGTACATAATTAGTGCCTGTGTGATTGGAAGAGTGCATGTGTAGTACTTGGGTGATTAAATCTGTCTAGATATCGCACTTGATATATGATTGTATACATGACTCTCTAAGAGTATAGAATGCTCTGTTACTCAGCGTCCAGATGCATCAGTAAGTTTCTAAAACTGAAAACAACAATTCTCACCTTTTGGAAGCACAAAACGTTTTCCTTATGGCATACCTACATAATTACACAAATACTTCATGTGTCTATTTTTTTCTAAAGAAAAATTAAATGCCAAGTGAAGCTAGCACACAGGCCCGCAAAATACATTCTGCATTACTACCCCTCCCCAATTTTAAACAGAGCATGCTTAAAGAAAATTTTCACCCTCACTATGTGCATGACATTTTCCACAGCCTTGAAGAACATAGATCACCATGTAAACATACAGGTGATTTCCCAAAAGATATACACCTTCAGGCCATCTTTTAAACATTAGATAATTCTCTGCATCTTTATGTAAACTCAACAGTCTCATCGTACATATAACTACCCGTAACCAGAAAAATAATATCTCAACATCTAAACATATGCAAACCGATTATATAAGTCAAAAACCACATTGACAAACACTTCCTAATACATATCTAACAAGTATTACTAATGTATAATTAATATACAGGCACAGCACATTGTCTTATGTTTTATTGATGACTACAGTACTACTGTTTAATAATGTGATTAAAACTACCACAGCTCCCAGAATGCAAATAATATAGATGTATCTATTCTGCGCATAATGCTTAGACATGTAAAACATTGTCATTGTGAAAGGCATTCCTATTGTTAGTTTTCTACAGTACAAACATCTTAAACACATACCCTCTGACAGATACAGTTCATCTGATATAATTTTTTTAACATCGATGTGATACTCTTTTTTATCAAACAATCATATACATCTTCATTTCTAATGTCATTTTATAAACAATTAAAACGTTATATACATACCAGTGAATTGAGTTTGTAGAATATATTGTTGTAGCTGTTTCTGGATAATTTTTAGACTTGGAATTTGTAAATATTAAGCACAAGAATGGTACACCACTCTCATAGAAAGCAATTATAAAATGGCAACCTCTTCAACTTTCTACTCAATGATCATGAAAAAGTCAGCAAATGAAATCATGTCTTTCAACTCTACCTCCACTTGTGAATGGTTAGAATCTGTTAACCCTTTCCCTCTCTTTCGAAATAAGGTTCCTGTTGGTGTGTTTTCACAATGTTTTTGCAATCATTGTGGAGTAAGCTTAAAAAAAAGGAGTCCAATCCGATATTTAGCTTCAGTTTACTGAACAACAGTTTATTACATAGTCCTGAGTTGGAAATTAAAGTTTGCCATCACTTTAATTGTGTCCTACCTACTCAAATTAAAAAAAAGATCTTTCTCATTAACACCCTTCCACTTATGCACTCAGTGTAGCTAGAAACCCAGTGGAACCAGTTGGTCGCAAGTTCACAGCACATTCTGGAAGGAACATGATACTTCCAAATGAGATACAGCAGGTGTTGTTTAGTCCGCAGAATCAAAAGCATATCCATGTCTGTATTACATTTATTTTTGTAAACAACAACCAATAGTAAAACTTCTTGCTAAGGCATCCAACAGACTACCTAATTGTATTCTCTTTCATGCTGACAGCACTCATTGAAATATATATATATATATATTTTTTTTTTTTAAACATCTCCATTTAAACTGCTTTTTATTTGGAAAATTACCTCATTCAGCTCCAGCCTTCTCCTGACTGCTATTGCTCCTTCACTTCAAAATGCTTAGCGTATGGATTGTGGACCACAGCTATACCTATTGGGCTAAAGGGGTGGCAAAAAATAGACTTATCGATAGGGTCTTGGGTACGGCTGGGCGTAATTTGCGAAGTAGTGCTAAGCGAAGCTACGCAAAGTGCACCTCGCACTACGCGAGTTATGCGAACTAAGCGTAGCACTACGCGAACTGCGCAGTACCCCGTTCGCACTGTGCAAGATGCCATTTTCAATGATTGCACAGTACGGACAAGCATCCGGCACTGAGCAATCATTGAAAACGGAATCTTGCATAGTGCAAGTTGTAGTTTTCTGACGCTCAAGTAGATTTTTACTCGAGCGGCAGCTTTCTCAACGCGGACTGGTAGTTTCTCATCGCGAGCAGTCGAGAGCATAAGCGACCACTTGTAATGGGAAACCTGGCCTCCCCGCATTGAGAATCTCGCTGGGAGGTTTATTTTCCACGCTCGCGATCAGCAACTTGATGTTGCTGATCCCAAACGAGGAAAAAGTCTTGCCGGAATGTCATTTTGCTTGCTTGACGTTGAGGACAGTGAGCAAGCAAAAAATTACCGCTGCACTACGGTATGCTACGCGTGTTTGCACTGTGCTACATGCAGGTCACGTAGTGCGAAGTAGCGCAAACTACTCAAGTGTAGTGTAGTGCTTTGCCCAGGGTTAGTCTTGGGTGTCCCAAATATGCAGATGACATGGTTTGGGCAGAGAGTGTTAAAGAGTAATCAGTTTCTGGCTTTGGTTAAATATATTGTGGATTCCCAAGCTCCTCACCTCATGATTGTGCACTGTGGTGGAAATGACATAGGCACATTAACTGGAGTAGGGATGGAAATCCTAATGAATGAAACTTTTACAGAACTGATGTCGGTATTCACCCACACTGTCTTGGTATACTCTAATATATGCCAAAGACAGACATGGAAGTGGTCAGATCAATTCTGTCCACAGATTGACAAAGCTAGTAAACATGTTAATACATCTGTTTCTGCACTCCTCAGAGGCATGGGCTTTATCTAGAACAGCTATCTGCATGGAATTTAAAGAACTGATGGAGTGTACTTTACAGATAAGCACAACAGGGTGTTTAAAGAAACTGGAAACTCTGCATCTGGTCTTAAGTGTAGTTGTCATATACACACAATTGACTCAAGAGACTTGTCAGACCAAACCTAGTACCTGAAATATTGTTAATTTTTCTTGAAAAGATCCTTTATTTCAGTTTTTAGGAATCTTCGTGATGATGTTGCGATGGCACGGATACCTCGCAATAACGGAAAACAAAAGCAGACATTCAACGACCACCAGCACATCCAAAAATAATAAGTAAAAAAATACATTCTAAACATTATGCTTCACTTGTTACTATATACATGCTTCTTTAAACACATGCTCACATGTATGTTTTGGTGCTAAGTTTCTGTAAAATCCATCTTTAGGTCCTTTATTCCGTTTTCTGGGTTATTTGGGAAGGTGCGACGTCGCCGTGAACCATGACGAATTAGCCTTTTCTATAAAGTGAAAAACACATATATGCACATATGGGGTTTATTACTGATCAATTCAAAGTCATGTTTTTCTAGTATAATTCTAGAACAACCATCTCTAAAGCATATTTTTTTTTTGCGGTGAGTCAGGAGATTGCAATGAAGTTATTCATCGTGATTCCCACGGTTACGTCGCTAAGGCAGGAATTCAATATCCACCACCACATTAAAAAAGTATAACTATATAATTAATTCTGACCATCACAGTAGATAACTCACTATCTAAATAACTCTATAAAAACATTTATCAGAATCTCAATATCTCTATACCTATGCGTATTAATGATTCACTGAGATATTTTTTATATTTCCATCAATATTCGAGATGACATTGCGATATTCTAGATGACCCCGTGATGGTACATGGGGGGGTATGCTGGCGGTTGCAGCTTTGTTACGAATACTGTGTGTGATCGAAAATTATACATACAGTGATACACAATAAAAAACATTATACAAATGCTAATACTAGTGTTTCTTATTTTATACATTTAGCTGGTGTGTTTTATTGTTATTATTGTTTTATACCCAAACTCACTCCTAGATACAAGTTTAGAGAAGGAATGTGAACTTGTCAGCTCCTTTATCTATGTATAGATACTCATTTAGTTTCTCAAATTGAACTGAGTATTATAGATCAATTCCCCTCATACAAGCTAAGTACCAAAGTCATTAGTGGCTAACTCTCATGTATAACCTTATAAACCTAGTGTTAATGTTCCTTCCTGCTGTTTCATTGCACTTAGTTGTGATACCATCCCTACTTCAAATCTTTTGGGTCCTATCCTCTCATTTGAAAGTTTGCATTAGTGAGCGTTGGTGGCTACTTTTCTGGTCTTAGTGGTGTGGTGTCAAGCTGTCAACCTTAATAGTTAAGGACTTAGTGCCCCAAACCATCCAGCACCTGATTATCATATTTGTATTACCTATGCATGTATTTGCAATTACAGACCTGCAAGTTCTTAATGTTTACCTGTGTCACACCATACGTTTATAACTATTTTCAATGAGGCAGCTGGTTAGTCATTCTCTGTTTACAATCCATACTTCCAACTGATGTTAAAAAGCTTTATAGTTCAATTTTTATATTCATACATGAATAAGAAAGTTCCTCATCCCCCTTGAGTCCTTATGGATACTTAGTCCTGAATCTTATGATGAGACAAGATTCTAGAAGTCTCAATCTTAATGTTCTGTCTCCTTCTCTTTCATTTTTGGGTACACTAGCTATTTCACAGTGTCTCATCTTTTGCCAGTAATTCCCAGGGTGTATTTTCAGAAGTGTTGTCATTGCGTAATTGATATCCTTATTCTCTACTGCTCAAATATGTTCCAGTACTCTCTTTTTCAAGTGGGCGATGGTACTGCCTATGGGCTTAAGTCCACACAATGATATGTACTTCATAAGTAGTTTTGCATGTTATCCTTTCATTAATAGAGAATATTTTTACTTTGAAGTCCGGAAGTTCTTGAATGTTTTTGCCTATCCGGCATGCTTTACATCTATCAAACCGTGTAAATCCTTCTTGCTTTTTGTCAGCCATGTTTTATATTTTGTCTTCTCAAAGTGGCTTCTCACTAATGTGTCTTTGAGTGAGGGGGCTTTGCGGAATGATATGTCAAGTCTGCTTCCTAGCAGTCCCCCTATATTCTTAACTATGTTCCAATATTGAATCAAAATTTGACTGATCTTTTCTTTTCCGTAGCTCAATATCATTCTATTTGTTCGATCTTCTTTATCTGAGATTTGTCCTAACTTTTCTTTTCATTACCATACTTTCTTTATGCGTCGCAGACTCTGCCCATTTCTTTCCTTTGTTGATGTTCATTGGTTTTATTCCCTTTATAGGAATCTGCACTCTGTTTCTTTTAGTTTGAGTTCTGATAAGATAAATATCTGGATATTGGGCGACTACTAGGACACTGACCTGATATATCATTGAGATATCACACCACATTTTCACAAGCTGCTGGTATGCTAAACATAAATCAAGATCAATGATCTTGCTGTCAAAATCCACCCATTTTAAGTTAATTTTGTATGTTCCTATATCTACTAATGCCGTACAAAGACATAGCTAAACTGTACAGTACATGCTACATTTTAGTGTCTGATTTTTTTGTGGATTGCATACCAGATAACTAAAAAATTCTGCCAAAGTACTCTAATTTGGCTGACCAGTAGTGTACATAAATCTGGCATTATGCCCCTTCAATATCCATGATCACTTTTCATACTACAAGTCCCAAAATCCATCAGTGAGTTATCTGGGTTTTTACAATCCACCATCATTAGCAGCACAGTTATTACTATTATTGGTAGAGTGGAGGGAGACCTGCCCATAAATCACATGAATTTGTCTGTCCATAGACCTCACCATATAAGTAATACGTGGTGTGAGTATTACTTATATGGTGAGGTATATAAAATAACACAACCAATTAAACAAACAATATAAATGGCACACACATTTTATCAGCTTACCACTCCAAAATCCGCAAAAGCTGCAAGAAGAGGAAATGCTATCAGTTCTTAGATCAGAACCTGAAAACAGATGTAAATATATCAATATATTGACAACTACCTTGCAAAGTAAGTAAAATGTATATTTAAACAACAATTTGCTTTTAATTAAAGTTATAAATGTAAAACAAAATTACAAAATTAACAAAACAATTTAATACTTTTATCTATTTACAGGTACTAACTAAAAAAATAATAATACAACATCGAGAAAGTGTTAAACTACTGAAAAACAACACGGGTCACAAACCAGGAAAATCACATAAAGTAAAGTAAGCAATTTAAATTATTATAAAACCAAAACTCAAGCTAAAACAGAAAAACCTAATGACCACATTTCCTCTTAACTGCCAAAAAAACAAATATTTAAAAGAAAAATAAGGATTTTTCTCCAAACAGAAAACAAAGCACCTGGTCCACATTACAACATACCCATTGCTAAAACGGCAAAGAAAGTGTGATGAATCTAAGAAGAACATACATGTAAGTATAAAAAGGAAAAAGAGTTGCATAATTTAATTTGTAAAGAACAAACATATAAAACATGTTAAAATTGTAAATATTTATACAATTACAGTTTTTCAGACGTAATGACAGAAAGAGCAAGATATATGACATCACAGAAAGGAAAGTGAATATTAAGTCATGTGTAAGTAAGTAAGTAAGTAACATCCAACCAAGAAAGTACGTTGATGGAAACTATAAATTGGAAGTGTACTCAATATTACTCTAATGCATACTATGGGAGAGTCACTATAAAAGATGATGTTTAAGTTCATGTAATTAAACATAACAACCCCCCCCCCCCCAAAATGTGATGGAAAATGAAGCACAAAGGTATTGCAGGATATAAGACAGGCAAGTATTGACTCCCAAGAGCCCACAACAAAAATCCTAATAGATATACTCCCTAAATTTCCCAAACACATCACATGCCAACTGCCAGCTATACCCACCTTAAAACACTGATTGCATAAACTAGACAAGCATTCAGGGATACACCTTCCGGCCCAAGAAGACACCAAGCTATCAAAATACCTGTACACTTAAAAATAACACACAATGTGGAACCCTTCCTGTTACATGACAATCCAAACAACAGAAATGGGTCCTTACATATTCTGCAGCAGGTTACTTACAAAAATTAAGTCATTGTCAAACCTGGATAATGGATGTGACCGTCAAAATGTGCCCCAAACCTTTCACTGAGATATACATCACACATGGTGAATATCACAACTCAAATATATTTTTTGTATGTGCACTACCAAATAAACAAAGCAGCATTCACTGCAAACACTGAAAACACATTAAACATAAAACAAAAAACTACAACCCAACAAAAAAATATTAATAGCCTTTAATCAAACAATAATTCATACAACTTTAAATGTCTACCCATACACAGGTGTACACACTGTTAATACCGCGTCAATCTCAGCATATGGAGACATCTCCAGTGCGCAAATGGCCTGATTATGACTTTGGTGGTGTGGCACCAGGTCCGCCCCACCACCGCACCGCCAAAGCTGTGGTCAGACCGCCTGCCAGATTAGGAGTTTCCTACTGTCTGTTGAGCTGGTTCTGGCATTCCCATTGTGGTGCCTCCAAAGATGGGAAAAACAATGGGAACGCCAAAAACCGTTCCTGCACACCATGGACGGAAAAGTCCATGCCGTGTAGGAACTGGTTTACATGCACATAGCAGGGCACATGTTGTGCCCCCTGTGTGCATCCACAGGGTGTGAGGCACCAGGGCGGAGAGGAAACTTGTAATCTGCTTGGTGGGTCTGTTGCGGTCCCAACAAGCATATAGCTTCCTCCTGACAGCTGCAACACTGCCAGGGAACTGCAGTTCCCTCGCGGCTGCATCAGAGCTGTGGCGGTCCCACTGCCTGACTCTCAATAGGTTGGTCGGTAGACAGTCACCGCTGAACCCCCGGCTAGTGTGACTTTCCATTAACTGCCAGACTCATAGTCAGAGCCCAAGTGCGGAACATGCTACAAACAGACAAAGAGTCAATTTTCCTTTGAAATAAAAACAAATGATAGTACTAGGTTATGTCCCTTTCACAGATGTAGCTAGCGACTACAATTTACTTACAGAACACTTTCTACATACAGAAGAACACAAACTAAGACCCCCTGATGGATTATTTTGAAGACCTTTGGGTTGGTAGACAATATCGCTTGGGACACATCGCTAACGCAAATTCCAAATACCATGGTATTATGTCTATGACAGCACCTTGGCACACAAAGCCAAAACATACAATACAGTGGAAGACTGGCCCAATGCCTTCCAATCCCCATTAGAGAAAACCCAACCTATCCCTTAAAAATGTATAGAAACCCTACAAAAAGAACAAAGCTAACAAGAAAACCAAATTAAACCTAGAATTAGCAAAGACATCAATAGACTGTATGATATGCTGTAATGTAAAGTAAATTGCTTCATGAATAACAAAGGAGTAGACAACTTGGAGGTAAGAGCCAAAAGCCTATTGGAAAATAAAGACTAAACTACAAAGCAGCAAAAACACATAATGTTAACCAATAAATAAGCATGTGATAGTAAAAAAGTAATAAACATATCCTATTACATCAATCAAAAAAGTAAATAAAACTAAAAAAAGTAAATAAAACTCAAATTTTAAGTAAGACAGATAAAATAATGTTTAATATTTACATTAAAAACCTATACCTCACCAACAAGTAACCTCAAAAAACAAATTCAATTCATTTGAAATAATAATGACAACACATACAACATATAAAACAAAAATCACAATCACATAAAACTGACATAAATGATGAACTATAAGATTTCACACTGAGAACAAATAAATTAAATATGACTTACTGTTCTTTAGCTGCAGGTCATGCTCCATATACACAATTTAAAAGTATATTCGACCAAAAACTGGAAAAACAAGTTCCAAAAAGCCCCACAAAATGCAAAAATACAACCATTCAAATTGAGATCCATCAAAACAATCTAAAGTATCCAGGAACCATAAAAAAATGTTTAAAAAATGAAACGCTCCTGGAAATCTAGGAAGGAAAGGAAATCAAAATTAAAATATTTGGTTTACTCGAAACCAAAACTGATTTCCTAACAAAAAAGCAAAATCTAATGTCCATAGGACTCGCTCGAAAAAGAAAAGTAAATCAGAAAATCTTAATCAACAAAAAGCAAGGCACATAACACAATATCTGTTTTACAAAATTACGGGCAGGGTGCTCCCACCAGGCAGGATAATATCTGCCTAGAACATATAGAGAGTAAGGAATTTCGTCCTTGGATGCTGGACGGGGAATACTCCTGATCCCCTGGTCAAGACTTTTTAAAGAACAAATGGAGGAGTACTACCTGATGAGGGAGATGAAGGCTTTTTCCAAACTGGGAAACACTGTTCCTTTGTTAGTAAACCCCTCACTCACCACCTAGTGGTGACTTGCTTCATCATCGGGGCCCACCCAAGTGGCCTAGCGTCACTTGGGTGTGCTTCAACACCTGGATTACAGTGGAGCAGGTAGTGAAGTTTGGGTTGCAGACAAAAAAAGTGTGACCTATGTATCTCTGCTATGTGTTGGTCAACATGTTTCTACCATTACATGGTCCCAAAGATGCACAAGAACAGAGTACCACCTCCGGGTAGACCTATAGTATCTGGTATAGGCTCACTCCTTGAACCTCTGTCTAGGTTCTGTGACTATTTCTTGAAACCAATTGTACAAGGAACCAGCACCTACTTAAAAGACACTAAAAGCCTCCTAACACTACTGAAAACCATCAAAATGGATGATGATATGATCTTGGTTAGCTTCGATATAGAAAGCCTTTATACCAACATCCCTCAAGATGCCACCATCAATGTTCTAAAAGAAACCCTAGAACAAACCACATGGGAACATAGAACACCAAAGGAATTCTTAATCAAATGTGCAACCTTGGCATTTAAAAGAAATTTTTTTGAGTTCGAAGGGTCCCTATATTTACAAGTAGGGGGCACGTCTATGGGCAGCGTCTTCGCGCCGAGCGTAGCGGGATTGTATGTATTTGACTTCGAGAAAAAATACATCCTCTCACCCACCAACCCATTCCTGGAAAACATCATGTTCTGGCGCAGATATATTGATGATGTGCTAGCAATCTGGAAGGGCCCACAAGAAATCCTAACAACATTCATCGCTTGGCTCAATACTTGTGATCATCACCTTCACTTTACCCACAATGTGAACAAAAACGAAATGGTCTTCCTAGATATTGAGATCAAAAGAGAACAAGAAGTCTTGACTACCAAAACACACTTTAAGCCCACAGCAAAAAACAACCTCTTAAGATTTGAGAGCTTTCATCCACGACCACTGAGGGAAAACCTCCCCTATGGCCAATACTTAAGACTACGCAGGAACTGCAGCAAACTCATTGACTACAAAGAACAGGCTGAAGACCTGACGGGGAAACTCATACAACGTGGCTACCCAACAAAAATCACTAAGAAATGCCAGAAACGAGCCAGAAACCAACCGCGCCAAGCACTGTTGGAAGAAACATTGAAAAATAATGATAACATACCCCTCACATGTGTGACTACATACAATGCGATCTCCAACAAGGTTAGCAAAAGTATCAGGAAACACTGGTCAATAGTCAACTCTGGAACCTTCAATTGGGAAAAACCTCTTTTTTCATATAAAAAAGCGCCAAGTCTAAAAAACACCTTGGTCAATACAAGACCCAGAAACAACACGAACTCCAATGATCCAACCTTAACACAGATATGGGGTCTCCCACCAGTAACTGGACATTCACGATGTGGGGGCTGCAGTGTTTGTCACCTGACAGAAAACACCAAGACCTTAGCCTTGGAACCTGGCAAAATATGGGAGCAGAGATCACACACCAACTGCAATAGCAGTAATGTCATCTACCTCATCACCTGCACCTGTGGAAAACCCTACGCAGGTATGACAACACGAAAAATCAAACAACGCATTTGCGAACATAGAAGCACAATAAGATGCAAAAAGAATATGACAAGACTCACGGATCATTTTCAAACTGCTCATCACACCACCAATGATATGAGGTGGACAGTCATAGAACAGTTGCCACCAGGGCCCAACATCCAAGCACGCCTATTCGAAAAGGAACAGAGATGGATATACAGACTTTCTACGCATAAACGGGGTCTTAATGACAACATCCCGTGGAACTCTGTATTTAAATAGCAACATCCGCCACCCCATCAGCTTAACTAGCCATGCATTTTTGATATACATCTAACATCTATGGCCTCCGATTCATTACCAGGCATACACAGCATCTTTGTGTTCATGATCACTCGCCATCATTACAGCACCTCAGCTTCGCAGCGCACTGTAATTAGACCCACTCTGAATGCTGAGGTTTCCCCTCCTATCACCTTACGCTAGCAGCACTAGTGTTAGGGTACAGTCTTCCCGTCACGTTGTTCGCATCAAAGTACTTTTGCGTAGCATCCCAATCCCCATCCCTTTGCGCTACCGCAGCTTCCTCTGATTTCCCTCGCTATCACCTCTCACTAGCAGCACTAGTGTTTGAGCCTAGCCTTCCCCGTCACGTTGTTCGCATCTAAGTTCATTTGTGTAGCAACCCAATACCTATCCCACTGCGCAATCGCAGCTTCCCACGATCCCCATGCCAACCCGTTTCGCAGCGCCCATGCGCATGCGCAGCTCCCATGCCCATGCACATGCGTAGCTTCCAACTATCTCCATGTCAACCAACCCCTTTACGGGCCACCGTAGCGTCCACGTGACCTAACCCGGAAGCAGGTTGACTGTTTTATCTACACCGCGCTCGCCCATTCACTGTAACCGAGCGGCGGATGGTAGAAGTAGGTGACTAGCCCTTCCCCTTCACTACCAACTGTAAGTAGACTTTCCCTCCATACAGGTTCCACCTTTACCGGAACGCACGAGCCAGCACGTAGGCAAGCTTCCCTGAACCATATTAATTTGAAATATACCTTTCCACATAGAATATGTTGATACGAGTGAAGCACCTACCCCCTGCTCGCTGAAGTCCAACTTGAGTATTACCCCAGTAAGCCTTTGTTCTGACAAGTCACGCTTCGTGACCTTCTCCGTGTTATTTGTTTGTGTGAGTCATGTGTGTCTTTTGTGTACACCACTCATCCACATTTGGATATCTTTGAGCCCACTATGCAATGTAAGGCAACTATCTGGCGCAGTGAAATTCACGTTGATAAAGATATGAGCACTTAAGCCCAGTGAACTCTATTTTATGTTGAAGCATGCGGACTCAGGCACGCACTAAGGACGCCGATCTTTTACCTGTTGAATTATCCCTAGGTATATCATGCTGTAGCGTACACTCTCACGATATGAGCACGCTCCCACCCCATAAGTAGACACGCCCTCTACTTAAGAAGGCACTTTTTCCATTCACCACCGTGGAAAGCAAGCATAATGGCACGTCTTTTGCACCTTATTTCTGCACTTCGTAACAGGATAGTAATTACTTCCTTTGCTTTTCTTCCTTCCTTAGGTTTTTTTGATTACACCCTATACTATAGGAGTGACTTCCCAGAGAAACATTTTTTCATCTGGATGACCAAGGATTTAGGACAGGGTGCGTCTTTTAGGGGACCCACACCTCCCACTTCCTTGTTTTGGTCCTGAAGAATACCGGGGATCACCCCTAATGGTAGAAACATGTTGACCAACACATAGCAGAGATACGTAGGTCGTAACTCCCCTCCCAGTATCTCATCGTTATGTTTTAATTTTGTCCAGTTACCTTTTTATTAAAGTCTATACTAAGTACTAACCAGGACAATTTTAACACTCACACTTTTTTTGTCTGCAACCCACACTTCACTACCTGCTCCACTGTAATCCAGGTGTTGAAGCACACCCAAGTGACGCTAGGCCACTTGGGTGGGCCCCGATGATGAAGCAAGTCACCACTAGGTGGTGAGTGAGGGGTTTACTAACAAAGGAACAGTGTTTCCCAGGTTGGAAAAAGCCTTCATCTCCCTCATCGGGTAGTACTCCTCCATTTGTTCTTTAAAAAGGATAATATCTGCTGCATACAAGTCCCCTTAAATTTTGTTTTTGGCCCTGCAGGATTGGTTCCCCAAGATGTTCCAGTACTCGAGGGGGGTGGACACTTTTTCCCTCCTCTTTAATTTAGAAATTCGCCCCTATGGATGGGCTTCCCAGGGGCCTTTCGAGACTCAGAGAGGAGTGTTGTAAGACACCCTCCTCTTTTAATGAATTAGGTGGCCATACGACCTCTTATGTATCGAACCCCTGGCTAATGGCCCACTCAAGGGAATTATTAAACAAGGTTTGGCAAAGCCAAGAGGTCTTGACAATGCAAGAGCTATTGCCTTTTTTATTGCCAATGTGTTTCAGCATTGCATAGCCAGATGGTAACTGTTCCCCAGGCAGATGCATCACCGAAGTACCCATATCTGATGCCGTTTTACTCCTTTGTGTAACCACTGGCATTAGCTCCGGCGTTGTTGCCACCATATGAAGCAAGCGCAGCTTGCATGCTAGTAAATTCTAAAGCACCATATCCTGGTAAACAAGAGGCCCTTGCTATTCCTTGAACCTTTTATTCTCGGAAACTTGCCAATAATTCTTGCTAGGCAATCATTCAGACTCCCTCACCAACGACCCCACCACCGCCAGAGCCAACCTACACGAAGGGATGACAGACGTAGCCGAGTGGATGCTGAACAGCCGCCTGAAGCTGAACTCGGACAAGACGGAGGTCCTCATCCTGGGCTCCTTGCCCTCCGCCTGGGACGACTCCTGGTGGCCCCCTGCCCTGGGCAGCGCACCCAAACCAACAGACCAGGCACGCAACCTGGGCTTCATCCTGGACTCCTCCCTCTCCATGACCAGACAAGTCAACGCCGTCTTTTCGTCGTGCCTCAACATCCTACGCATGCTACATAAGATCTCCCGGTGGATCACCACTGAGACCAGGAAGACGGTCACCCAGGCCCTCGTCACCAGCCGATTGGACTAAGGCAACTCCCTCTACGCCGGAACCACTGCCAAACTCCAGAAGAGACTCCAGCGGATCCAGAACGCCTCAGCAAGACTCATCCTCAACATCCCCCGACACAGCCACATCTCCGGACACCTGAGAGACCTGCACTGGCTCCCGGTCAACAAGAGAATCACCTTCCGTATTCTCACCCACGCACACAAAGCCCTACACAATCAAGGCCCAGGATACCTCAACAGCCGCCTCAACTTCTACACTCCCACGCGCCAGCTTCGATCGACCAGCCACTCCCTCACCGCCGTCCCCCGCATCCGAAGAGCCACAACGGGAGGAAGATCCTTCTCCTACCTGGCCGCCAAGACTTGGAACTCCCTCCCGACCCACCTCCGCCTGACCCAAGACCACCTCGCCTTCAGGAAGCAGCTCAAGACCTGGCTGTTCGGACCCTCTGGGTGAGTAGTGCGCTATATAAATGCTTGATTGATTGATTGATTGATTGATTGATCGTACTTGAATTTAGCGATCTAGTAGGTCTAAAATGTAAAGTTACAATTACTGCTGCTTCAGAATGAAAATATCCTCGGGTAAACAAAGATATATACACTAATGCTAAGTATCTGAGGTATTTAACGGGCTGTCCGGTGAATGGAAAATATTAATTCTCTCTCTCCAGTCCCACGTCACTAACAATGACTGAAAGTGTCACTCTAGAAAGTTTATTTGTTTGTTGTCTGCTTGGGTGTTGCAATTTGCAACATCTTTCACCTAATGGAGACTTTAAAATTAAGGTCACATTTTAGGTGAGTCTATAAATATAGAAAAGCACTTTTCCTAGTGTGTACAACATTCAGGGAACTCAGAGTATTTCTTATTATCTTATTTGCCTCAGAGATCACAGCCTCAGCATTAATGCGCGCTCCTTGAAAGCGTTGTTCATTTCTTGTATGGGGATAAATACATCAATTTAAGTTAGCAAAAGTTACGGATGTGAGAAATAGGTGCTTATGATAAAGAGTGGCAAGTACATGCCAGAGGTAAGAATGAATGATTGGCAGTCCCAGGACTAAGGCAGACTGATGGTAACCTCTTCAGGCACGGAAAAGGGGGTGCAGAGGGGGGAGTTCCTCAGGTTCCAGGTCACAGGGGATAAAGGAGTAAGGTGTTGATGTTTAACACCTTTTTCCCATTTTATTAAGTGCAGAATGCCACCAAGACGTTCACGGAGGGGAAAAGAAGCACAGACAACAAAAGACGACTACCTAGCATTGACTGAGCTGTTGGAGGTCACTAAGGAGAAGGGCGTGGATTGGGCGCTAAAGACCTTGAAGGAAGGGGCTGGTACGAGTACACAAGAGCAAACAGCGTGGGGCAAGCGGGCACGGCGCACACCAGAGAGGTTTAAAGACTCGCCAATCGGAAAGCACCACAGAGTGAATGACTCTCAAGCTGCATCCTCAGGTGAGGTAGAGGTGTTAGATACAGCAGGCTTGAGGTCGGACACAATGTAAGCAGGGAATGTTCCAACGCCGGGCTCGAATGGGGGAGCCAACACAACAAACAATGGGGGGGTACCCGTCGGAAATGTGGGAACACCCATGACGCAAAGTGTCCCGCAAGCCACGCTACCAGTGGTTGCACATCCAGACAGTGGTATAGCGCAAGTGTGGGTGCAGTCAGGGGGTGTGGCGCAATGCCCAGGGGTAGTAGCAGCATTGTCGCAGGGGCAGGCACTTATTAATTGCGTAGCAGGTTCAAGGGTTCCTGCAATGGCCTATCCGGGGGGGTCAGGGCCAGTAGCTATAGGTCAATCCCCAATGGTGGTAACAGTGACGGCACACGGGCAAACGCTCAGCAATTGCGCAACAAGCGCAAGGGCCCACGCGAGTTCCTATCCTGGGGCGGTGGGGCCAGGGATGATAGGACAGCCAACACTGAAGTAATCAGGGTTCCCAAGGCCTACATGCTCCGTAGATAACCCACTTACACTCAAGAACTGTTGGCACGGAAACTGTAAAAGTCAAAGAACAAGTTTATTAAGACCCCATGGGGTGGTGGTACACTCATACAGCACCCTTCGGTAATGCAAGAGGTATCACACCGAACATCGGTGTGACCCCGTCTTTTATACAGTTTTCAGGTAATAAAGATAGGCCGCACAAAGTTACTAGACATTATGTACATATATGGTCATGTTTTGGAACACAGCCAGCTCATTGGAGGGTTTACTACTCCGCTGGTCAGTTTGGCGTCACATTCCTGAGGGGTAACTGGTCAGTGGGGACTGCGCATGTACGAGCTTGACCAGTACTAAAAATAGCCTGTTGCTGGGCAAACTGAAGTGGTCAGTGGTACGGACAACGGACTAAAGGGCACGCTAGCCACGAGGCCGCTTATGATCTAAGATGGCCGCCGTAACATTCAAAATGGCGTTTTCATATACAGCCAAGTTAAGCAGGAAAACGTGTAGTTTCAGCTAATCACTAACGCGGCCATATCAAATACGACAACACTAGCGTACAGCCCTTTAATCTATGGGTCCGCGTCCATGGCTTTGTCGCCATCAGCCGGGATCACATGGAATGTGCCCATGGAGAACGAGGAGAAGATTTTGAAGGGTGAGTTTATAGATGTCTTTGATCTCATAAATGGTTGTCCCGGAGAAAACCAGGGTAGGAAAAGAAGGGAAGTATAAGCAGAAGAAGGTATGGGTAGACTGGTCGATCAGGAACTGGATTACGGGGTTTGCAATATACGCGGCTATCATTGCTGAGAGGTACCCCGCAGTGGCACCCCAATAATTAGCTACATATCCTTAATTCATGGGGCGGCGTCTGAATTCCCAGGGACAGGATGGCTTCAATATGACACCAAGTTTAGACAAATGAAGGCAGTGCACCCAGAGGTAGCATGGGACCAGCGCAAAATTAATGTATGGCACACAGTATTTTACTCTACAGTACCCACGAATAAGTCCAGTCACCCTTTTCCCAATCAGTCCTTTCGAGGTGACAGGGAGCAGGAGATAAAAAACTGGCCTGCTGGCAGTTCAATAAGAATGAGTGCACCCGTAGCACAGCAGGCAGATTCAAGCACTGTTGCTCCTTTTGTGGCGGACCGGCACACCCAGAAATTAGATGTTTCTAAGAAATTGGGGAGGCCAAAAGAGCAGCATGCCCCTACCCAAGCCAAAGGACGGCCCCACAAGCACCCTAGAGGCTTACCGACGCCCATTAGACTGCACGTCTTAACACACCTCCTTAGCAAGTATGACGAATTGCAAGATGCCCAGTTTTTACATAATGGTTTTCTGTCCGGCTTTCGCATCCCATCTTTGGCTACCCCCGCCACTGCTCCCCTGCGCAACCAACGCTCAGTGCTACAGAACATTAAAGCAATTGAAACAAAAAATTGCGAGTGAGGTTGCATTAGGGAGGGTGGCTGGACCGTTCAAACAGTTGCCGAGGCCCGATCTAGTATGCTCACCACTGGGGTTGGTAACAAAAAAGGAAAAAGGGAAATTCTGTTTGATTCATAACTTATCAAGCCCACCCGGTTTATCCGTCACTGACAAACTCGACCCAGATCTGTGCACGATGCGCTACACCACCTTTGACACCGCAAACCAGAGGTTACAGGCACTGGGTGAAGGAGTGTTGATGGCTAAATCAAACATCGAAGCAGCCTTCCGTCTACTGTCAGTACACCCTGAGGACACCAAGTTCTTAGGTTTCACCTTCAGGGAGGAGTATTTCATCGACCTTTGCATGCCAATGGGCTGCTCGATCACATGCGCAGTGTTTGAGACTTTCAGCAGGTTCTTGGAGTGGGCAGTTCAGCGATTCCTAACTTCGAATACATCATATGAGGTGGTACACTACCTAGATGATTTCTTGTTTCTGGGACCGCAGGGCTCCCTAGCATGCATGGGCTTCCAGCATCTGGCAAGAGCACTGGGTGTGCCACTGGCCACAGAGAAGATGGAGGGGCCAACTACTCGTTTAACATTCCTAGGCATCGAGATTGACACTAGAGAAGGGGTATGTAGGCTACCACAGGAGAAAGTGGCAGCTTTCAAGGCTGCCATTGAGGCCTGTTTGTTGGCCCAGAAGGTGACGCTGCATCAATTACAAGTATTGGTGGGACAGTTGAACTGCGCACTGAGAGTTATACCAATGGGCAGGGCTTTTTTTAGGAGTATAGCAAGGGCAATGTCTTGGCTTTGCGCCAAACATCATCATACTAGGCTCTCAGAGGAAGTAAGGAACGATCTAACTATTAAGAGGGTGGGCCGATGGAAATCATCATGCTTTGAGCGGTATGTACGCCCCCAGTTAGTGTAAGTACTCGATATTTCTGCCCGTTTCTGCCGCCTCACGTTGATTATTTCCATCTCCAATTTGCTCTAGGTGCAACATCCCAGAGGGCCCAAATATGCTGGTGTGGCCACTCTTTTATTCATAGGGCAGGGCTGGCCTTCAAGGATTCACATGATGAGAGAGCACAGAAGGCAAAAGGAATTGACCACCATTGGGTGGGAATAGGCGGACAACGTTTAGGGGTGTCCCTGACGATTTATGAGGTGCTATGGCCAGGGGCATGCCTATCCCCGATCTAATAGTGATACATTCAGGAGGCAATGATCTGATTCCGGCCGGAAGGAGGGGCGTCAAGGAGACACTGTTCTCAGTTTTGGCAGCGGTCAGGAACATGTTGCCCAATGCAATATTATTGTGGTCCGAAGTTATACCACGGCAAGTATGGGCGGAGGGAACACCTCCAAAGGCTGTGAATAAGTCAGCGAGGAGGCTGAATCAGTCAGTGGCAGAAATTTTGAAGAGATCCAGCATCCGGACCATCAGGCACAATCTTGCTACAAACATCAAGGGTTGAATTGTATGCGGCGGATGGGGTACACCTGTACAAGGCAGGTAGTGAGTTCTTCATACAGACAGTGATGGGAGCCATCGCAGAGATGATACATTGCGGAGGGGTGGGAGGTCGAGTCCGCCAGTGAGCGCCTCGCCCTGTGGCGGGGTCCTGGGCAAGAGAAATGACAGGGACTCCGTTTGTTGGTGGCACTTTTGGCCACAGAACAGGTCTTGAAGAGAGAGGGGTGCTGACCTGCTGGTGGCTCCGGACACTCTGGCTCTAGCCAGGAAGCCAGTGGTTGTCACAAGAGGTGGCAGATTATTTACCCGCGGCTCTGTTGACTGGGGGGCAGTCAGCCTAAGGAGAGGAGGCTATCTTGGTTGTGGCCTGCTGGCACAGCCCGAAGGTCAAGCATGAAAATGTATAACATGAAAATGTATAATCTTTACAGTTATTTGGAGTCCTGTGGTGTTTTGAAGCAAAACATATTAAAGGATGGTCACAAATAACTAAAAGAGAGGCCAATGGAGTAATTGGCCGGAGCTGTAAGTTAATAAACGTTTACATTGTGAAGGCCAAAACTGACTCAAGGCGTTTCTACGACATGGGGAATGGTGGTAGGGGACAAGTACACTTTGTATGCCATCTATGAGGAGAAATGCATTATTTCTCCTCGTTTTTGCTTTTTCCATGTGTGCTGCCTTGTGCAGCAACATGGAACAAGCTAAATATCTTGGATAGTTTATGTACAGGAAGGTCCCCCTTCCTGTACATAAACAATCTTTTTAAAAAAAATGCCATTTTGTGACTTCCATGTGTGCTGCATTAAGCAGCACACATAAAAGTGACAAAATGGCATTTCAATATTGTTTATGTACAGGAAGGGGGCCCTTCCTGCACATAAACAATCCTCCCCTGCATGCAGTCAACCCTCTACACTGCTAAGTATAGCACCAGCGCAAGGGGGAACGCAAGGCTGCACCATATCGTTGTAAATATGGTGCAGACTTGTGGAAAGGGGCGACCATTCGGTCCCCCCGAACGTATGGTGGAGTACCACGATCCCCCCGGGAAGCCATCTTGGGCGGGAGGCGAGTCTCGGCTGGTATGCCCGAAGTGGCGAAGCCGGGGCGCGCCTTTTTCCCGCCCTGGAGTGGGCTGGCCTAGACACTGACGCGGCCGGCCACGCCCTCGGGGCAGGCCAGGGCGGGTTTACGCCCGCCCTGAAGACGGATAAAAGGAGCAACAAGCCAAGGAAGCATCCTCTTGTTCCTGTGCTCTGAAGCTGCACCACCTCGCTGCACGTGAGCTCGAGACGGAACGAAGAGCCATTTTTGAGCGTTGTAATCTCTCTTGTTTGTTTTCCAGATACTCTGTCGGAGAATGCCTAGGAAGGCGGGAAAGCGAATGACTACCGACCAGATGCTGCGTGTTCTCATGAAAGAGGTGACCGACCTAAAGAAGCGAATGGCGGAGAAAGACGAGGAAGGGGGGCCGAAACGTCCTCTGGCAGGAGCAGCTCCAGGAGGAAAAGGCAAGAGGCCCAGAAGGGGAGCAGCTGGGGGAGACGTCCCAGTTCCCTGTACGCCACTCGAGGCACCCACCCCTGTGCCGGAGGAAGGGAATCCGATTCCCGTGGTGGTCACCCCCGTGTCCGGGGACGATATGCCGCCCGAGCTGGCGGCACAATTAGCAGCGTGGTTGGGTAAAGGTAGCAAGGGCGCCACGGCTGACGACGCGCAGGTGTTGATGAAGCAGCTGCGGGAAACAAGGGAAGCGACGAAGGCACCATCGCCGGCTGCGGCAGTAGAAAAACCACCTGGGTCAGGTCCAGTCGCAGATACAGCTTCCGGTTCAGGTAAGCGGCCATTGCCGATTGCGAGGGATGAGTCGGCACCCTCTCGAAGGGAAAAGTTGGGTCAACATGTCCCTCTGGCTATCAAAGAGAAGATATGGGCAGGGGAGTATATAAACATCTTCTCGTTGCTTACCGATCATTATGAGATGGAGCATGCTAAGGGCCAAAAGGAGCTCATGCATCCGAGTGTTTGGCGCGCAAAGATGGCCGCCTTTAAGGTAAATGAAAATATTGGTAATTGGGGCAAAGCATGGGGGGTTTTTACATCTATCTTGGGTGAACGTAGGCCCGAACTGCTGCCCGAATTGCCGATTTATCAGTCACGGATCATGGGGTATTCAGTATCTCACGAGGGCAACCATTGGTTTTGTTACGATAATGTTTTCAGAAAAGCGAAAGAGCATGATAAAAACTTAACTTGGGATTGTTATGATTCTGTGTCCTGGTCCAAAATGGAGGATTCTGGTATGTTGAGGGTGCCATTGGTAGGGAGTAACGTTGGCGAATCCTCCCGGCAATATGCGGGGACGCCCTTTCGATCAGGTACGAGTAACGACAATCACTCGAGGCCAATCGGCAACACAGGTAAAAGGGGGCTTTGTTGGAACTTTAACAGGGGGAAATGTACTAGGCCCCAGGGGTCATGCAAATTTAGGCACGAATGTGGGGGGTGTGGGCAATCATCCCATCCTGAGTCCATGTGCAGAGCCAAAACGGGTGATAACGGGGGTAGAGGAGGCGCCAAACAGGTCTGACATAGTCCGAGGGGCGCCTTTACCTACTCCGATTGATACCATGGCAATGATTCCCTGGCTCAGCGAATACCCGGATCACGCTTCCGCTGGGGTGTTGCGGAACGGATTTTTATATGGTTTCCGCATCCCAGTAGGGGAGTTTCAGGGTATAGCAAAATGTAAAAACCAGATATCGGTCTTACAGCATACGATCGTGGTACAGGAAAAAATTGGGAAGGAGGTGGCTCGAGGTCGAGTCGCCGGTCCATTTAATGTGCCACCGGTTGCTAACTTTGTTTGTTCCCCTTTAGGGGTGGTCCCCAAGAAGGACCCGGGTGAGTTTCGGCTGATACATAATTTATCAGCCCCACGTGGTCTTTCCGTGAACGATGCGTTAGACCCGGAAGTGTGTTCGGTGCGGTACGCATCCTTCGATGAGGCCGTAGCCATATTGAATCGCCTGGGGCCCGGTGCGCTGATGGCAAAATCTGATATCGAGTCGGCGTTCCGGTTGCTCCCGGTACATCCAGACGATCAGCGTCTCCTTGGTTTCATGTTTCAGGGTCACTATTACATGGATAGGTGTATGCCGATGGGGTGCTCTATATCGTGTGCCTATTTCGAAAAGTTCAGTTGCTTCCTGCAATGGATCTTCACAAAGAAGACGGGGTTCCAACATGTTATGCATTATCTCGATGACTTTTTGTTTCTTGGGGCAGCCGGGGATCCGGAATGTGGACAGGCTTTGAATGCATTTTGTGTCTTGATGAATCAGTTTGGCGTGCCATTGGCACCAGGTAAGACTGTGGGTCCCTCGACTTGCCTCGAGTTTCTGGGGATCGAGCTCGATTCCGAGGAAGGTTGTTTTCGTTTACCAGGTGACAAAGTGTTAAGGTTCAGGGCATCCCTGCAAATGTGTATAAGTGAGTCTAAGGTTAAGCTGCATCAATTACAGCAGTTGGTGGGGCAGTTGAATTTTGCCCTAAGAGTTATACCGATGGCCCGCCCCTTTTCTCGCTCGATCGCTCAAGCCATGGTCGGCCTGAAAGAGGGTCATCATCGCACAAGGCTCTCGGCAGAGGTTCGCCAGGACATGCGCATTTGGTTGGCATTTCTGGCGGATTTCAATGGTCGAATTGTCTGGAACAAACCGGCCGTGTCCTCTGAGGAGCTGGGGCTGTGGACAGATTCGGCAGGGAGCATTGGTTTTGGTGCCATATTCGGCACTCAGTGGTCGGCACAAAGATGGCCGTCATGGTGGCATGATAGTGGTCTGACAAGTAACATTGCTTTCCTAGAACTTTTTCCCATTCTGGTGGCCCTGAGAACTTGGCCCGAGGGGTTCAGAGATCACTCTGTGGTATTCTGGTCTGATAACATGACCGTTGTTGAGTGTATCAATAGCCAGGCAGCACGATGCAAATGGATTCTGAGATTGCTCAAGGAAATTGTGTTATTGTGTATGCAATTGAATGTACTATTTAAGGCAAGACATGTCCCGGGGGTGATGAACCAGGCGGCTGATGCGCTTTCTCGTTTTCGTATGCAGGCCTTCTGGGGTTTTCTGCCCACAGCGGACCCGGTGGCAGCACCCTTTCCCGAAGCTCTCTGGTCTCTCGGTGCCCCGAATTACAGGACCTCGTGGGAGAGAGTTTAGCACCCAGGACGAGGAAGGCATATGAAGGGGCGTTCCGTTCCTATTGGGCCTTTTTGGGGGCGGCTAGAGGGGAGCTTTGGGGCCAGGAGGAGTTGGTAGTGAAATTCCTGCTGTCGTTACGGCAGGCAGGCAAATCAGTGGCTACGGCCCAGAGGCATCGGGCCGCCATTTCCTTTGTGGCTAAGGCTCATGGGATCCAGGACCCGACAGCGTCTTTCGTTGTGCAAAAAGCGCCACGTGGGTGGCAACGCCTTGAGGGTCGCAGAGTAGATGAAAGGCGCCCGATAGGTCTGGATAGGTTGGCCCTGTTATTATCTAGACTCCCTGCAACATGTTCATCCCAGTATGAAACAGTGTTATTCCGAGCCGCTTTTACGCTGGCATTCCATGGGGCTATGCGGGTAAGCGAATTAGTGGCGAGGAACAAGCAGGACGTGATGGGGGGACTGTGCCAAGAGCACGTTCAGATCAGAGGGGAGACAATGACTGTCTCGTTCGTCAGGTCCAAGACCGATCAGGGTGCGATGGGTGATTGCATAATAATACAAAGGATCCCCGGGTCCTCCATGTGCCCGGTGAGTTGTGTAGAGGAATATTTAGCACAAAGGGTAGCATCATGGGGGGGGACCTTGTTGAGACACGCTGACGCCACCCCACTGACGAGGTTTCAGTTTCAGCGGGTGCTTGCGATGTCGATTACTGCTGCGGGCTTGAACCCGGGCAAGTTTGGGACCCATTCCTTTCGGATAGGGGCTGCTGCAGAGGCTACAGCCAGGGGTCTGAATGTCGAACAAGTTAAACGTGTGGGGCGTTGGTCCTCCAATTGTTATAAGAGGTATGTGCGGTTGCACATGTTGTGAAGCTGTAATGATGTACTCACGCTTCTTGTTTTTGTTTGGTTTCAGTTGCGCAAGCCTACGAGGCGGGGCGGACTATGCAGTCGACCCAACACCGGGCCAGCGGTCAGACTTCACCGGCTGTGAAAAAGGAGGTGTGGGTTGTGGGCCACTCATACGTGAGGCGTGCTGCGGACGTATTCAAAGCAGGTGACATGATTCACGTGGCTGGGGAATACGGGTACAGTGTGTCCTTCTACGGAAAGGGCGGACTCTGTATTGACCAGTTTCAATCATTCTTTGAGGGTTTGCTAGGGCGGACAAGGTCACCGCCGGCTATAGTCATAGTACATCTTGGGGGCAATGATTTGGTCACCACTGGTAGACGACTTCTTCTTGAGGCGATGCTTTCCACTGTAAGTTGGTTGGCGAGGAGAGTTCCAGGGTGCACGATTGCATGGTCACATATGATCCCACGGAAAGTATGGCGGGGGGCTATTTCTGTTTCTGCTCTGAATCATTCAGTAAGAAAAATTAATAACAAAGTGAGTCGATTGTTCCGTTCCAATACACTGCATTCTATTTCGCATGGTTGTATTACGGGTGACAGTATGTATTTGGGGGATGGTGTTCATTTGTCCCGGGTGGGGAACGAGTTACTCATAGGAGACTGTGTAGCTTGGCTAAAGACTTTAAGACATGACCTTTAGGTAGGAGTGTTGTGGGGGGTCCGGATAGCCGGTCAACTATCCGGCCTGTGGCGGTAAGGTCATGATCGGTGAGCACTAATTGGAAGATCCCTATGAGTGGGCGTCACCCATTACGGATGGGAGCGCTCGAGGGAGGTGGCCATTGGCCCCTCAACGGGGTAGGCGGTCCCTTCTAAGGATGGGCCGCCGAAAGGAAAGGAAAGGCGGTCAAGGCCCCTTCCTGGGTAGGAGGGGCTACAGCCCCCTCCTGGAGAATTTCCCGGGGCCAGGTCATCTGCGACGGCAGATGTGGTAAGTTGTGTGGGGTTTGGGGGGGGGTCTACGCTACCTTCTAGATACCTCACACGAGTCCTCGGACGACCTTTAAGTGGCGTCGAGTTTATTGGGGCCCCCGTCAAGTCAAGGGAAATTGGTAGTTGCACTCGAGGTACACCTCTGTGCGGTCGCCCCTCACAAGTGAGGGGGATATTTCTGGTTTAGGGATCTTGACACCGGTTACGACCTTGCCGTTGGCCCTTAAACGTTAGGATGTACAATTTCAAAATGTCAAGTTAAATGTTTTGTAGGATGTTAGTTCGGCTAGGAGAACCTTTGTATTAGAGAATATGTTAAGGTTAGCCAAAACATCGCAATGTGGTAATGAAATTGTACATAATATGAAACTGTTATTTTAATGTTTTAATTTTGTTTCATATTTTAATAAATACGGCTGGGAGGGTCACTCCCTCCCGTCTTCCAAAAGTTCAGAACTGTTTCCGGTTTCCCATCCTTGGGGATTGTGTTGAGAGGGGGTGGCGGGTATCTCAGCCATATGGAAAGGGGCGACCATTCGGTCCCCCCGAACGTATGGTGGAGTACCACGATCCCCCCGGGAAGCCATCTTGGGCGGGAGGCGAGTCTCGGCTGGTATGCCCGAAGTGGCGTAGCCGGGGCGCGCCTTTTTCCCGCCCTGGAGAAGCTGGCCTAGACACTGACGCGGCCGGCCACGCCCTCGGGGCAGGCCGGGGCGGGTTTACGCCCGCCCTGAAGACGGATAAAAGGAGCAACAAGCCAAGGAAGCATCCTCTTGTTCCTGTGCTCTGAAGCTGCACCACCTCGCTGCACGTGAGCTCGAGACGGAACGAAGAGCCATTTTTGACCCACCCACCAGCCCCTGAGGACAGCAAGTGGTTTTTGAATAAAGTTTGATGTGATAACTCTAATTTTGTTTACAGGTTCGGATTATTATCGTGATGACTTTGAATATGCAATAAAGAATGGTCAATTTGTGGTATGTTTTGCAAATAAAGTTATCCTTCTCTAGTGTTGATCAGTAGCATGTTATTAATGAAGTTGTTGTTTTTACTGTCTTTTAGTAAATTAGTCATTTAGTTTAGAACTGTCGTATTTATTTTGGTCGGGCGGTAAGGTCATGATCGGTGAGCACTAATTGGAAGATCCCTATGAGTGGGCGTCACCCATTACGGATGGGAGCGCTCGAGGGAGGTGGCCATTGGCCCCTCAACGGGGTAGGCGGTCCCTTCTAAGGATGGGCCGCCGAAAGGAAAGGAAAGGCGGTCAAGGCCCCTTCCTGGGTAGGAGGGGCTACAGCCCCCTCCTGGAGAATTTCCCGGGGCCAGGTCATCTGCGACGGCAGATGTGGTAAGTTGTGTGGGGTTTGGGGGGGGGTCTACGCTACCTTCTAGATACCTCACACGAGTCCTCGGACGACCTTTAAGTGGCGTCGAGTTTATTGGGGCCCCCGTCAAGTCAAGGGAAATTGGTAGTTGCACTCGAGGTACACCTCTGTGCGGTCGCCCCTCACAAGTGAGGGGGATATTTCTGGTTTAGGGATCTTGACACCGGTTACGACCTTGCCGTTGGCCCTTAAACGTTAGGATGTACAATTTCAAAATGTCAAGTTAAATGTTTTGTAGGATGTTAGTTCGGCTAGGAGAACCTTTGTATTAGAGAATATGTTAAGGTTAGCCAAAACATCGCAATGTGGTAATGAAATTGTACATAATATGAAACTGTTATTTTAATGTTTTAATTTTGTTTCATATTTTAATAAATACGGCCGGGAGGGTCACTCCCTCCCGTCTTCCAAAAGTTCAGAACTGTTTCCGGTTTCCCATCCTTGGGGATTGTGTTGAGAGGGGGTGGCGGGTATCTCAGCCATATGTTTCTGAAGTGACGCAGTGAGGAGTTAAGCCATGACGGCTAACGCCTCACTCCGCCACTTCCTTGAACATATGCCCCAGTGTGTCATCTCTCTTTTTTTTTTTAAATAGCTGGTTTCAACTATATTAGCTTTATTGATATTTATTCCAGATAATTTTTCATCATGGATATTTACATTCGTTTCACATAATGTAAGCAATTGAAATGTTCGATCATTTTATTGCCTAATTAGTTTCCTGACTCCCAGCATAAGGGTTTACTTGATTCAGAAAGTGGAATGATTCGAAGTGCAAGGGACATTAGCAATCACTTAAATAGACCTTGTTATCTATTTTTTGGGCTTGATGGAAAATCTGTAATAGTGATTAACATTGCCTCTTAATTGCTTTTTAATATGAAGATATTCTTTAGGTAGCTCAATGCTTAGCAACCCATAATAATGAATACTGCATTAAGTAGACTATTAATCATGCCAGTCGGAGTGTTTTGTTGATTGGGGCGTTTGAAGTTGTTAATTGGTCAAATCATGTTAATAAATGATGTGCGAGATTTGCTTAGTCGGGTCATTTAGATACAACTTAAAATTCACGTGCATAAATCAACACATGCAAACCTGTTACCAGGCCAACTTTAGCACACACTCGCATACATAGATATATAAACATTTTAAATAATCGCTCACAATAAATGTAACGATTAGCAACTAAATGGTCCCATGAAGTTACATCATAGATTTTAAAACACAATTTATATGATCAAAATATTAAGATAAGATTGACGATGCTTACTGAAAAATTATAGAATTATATAAAATGAAGGTATGTATTCTGTGCAATTGTAGATGTGTTTATTGTGCGAGTTAGGTATGCAAGGGAAAATGCGCTGTGGATCAATATGAACCAAACGGCTTTAGTCTATTAGACTTTTGTTATACTATTCTTAAATTTGGGGTGCTGGCTAGTTTTGTGAGCCACTGCAATCATAGATTTTTGTTACAACCCCTGCAATACAGAGCAAACTAGGGAAGTGTAGGGTCAACATCTCATTAGCTGCATAGTGTAGAAACCTATGAATGCATAGTTATAACAAGCATTGGCAAATCCAGTAGGTCTCGACAATGGCTGAGCGGTGAGCTTATCCCTTTGTCAATGTGAATGGTTTTAGAGGTATGTTTGTGAGGTTGCAAATGTGTCGTATGTTCCTACATTCAAATGTCTGTGTTATTACTTTTGAGGGGTGCCTGCGGCTGTGTGTTATATGTGCATGTTTGTGTCTCTTCACACAGACACCTGCTTGTGTGAAATAGTAGTGCTAGTGCGTGATTTGAGCTGCCTACGCATGTGTGTTTTGTGTGTTTACACACGCTTGTGTGATGTGTCCACCAGTGTGTATTTATTCCATGGATGGTAAAATGAATGTGCAAGCCCAGAAAGGAAGTCACCAAGTGTCCTGCAAGGAGGCGATCAATACAAGGGGCAGCGCACATCCCGATTTGTCTGCGGCATTGTGCAGGATAATTAACGTGCATTATTTTACAAATCTGACACCACACACATCAGTGACAAAACCCAGTTCTCTGGTTACGGCAGATGTGATTATGTGGAGAAATTGCACAAAAAATAAGCAGTGCTGAGAATTGTTCTGTCAGAAAAATGTGCTTCTTCAATTTATGTTGCCCCTCCGGGGCCTGCGGACCTGGGGCCTTATTTATGAAGGACTTGCGCCGCCGGTGCGTCACTTTTTCCCATGTTAAAAGTGACGCACCGGCGGCGCAAGTCCTTCATAAATAAGGCCCCTTGTATTTGCCACCCACCAGTTAAGTGTACCTGAGAGCAGCTCGTCGGCTTTCAAGCAGTGTGCAGGAGGATGGCGAGGCCTTCTTGGCAGCAGCTCCTGTACTGCAGTCAGAAGGACACGCCACAAGGCCGGGCACGTGATAGATGAAATCCCTTCTTTCCTTAAAGTGGCGAGGGTGTTACTGTGTGAAACTGAGTGTATACTTGTGAGAAATGCCACTTGTGGGGATGGAGGACCCACGAGCTGGAAGCCTGAGATCTAAGGATGAACTGATGTAAACAAGGCTCCTGGTGAGTGAGGCTTGTTAGGGCTCCCCAGACTCTGGAATTGTGCCTGAAAATTATACAACCCTAATTTCCGACTTTATGGAAAAAAGGCAGAGAGATCACATTTTAACAGCATGCATGCCTCCGGGAGGAAAGTGCTTCCACTATTGTTATTTAGCACTGGCTGTGTCCGTGTTGGCTAAATGTCAGCATTTGCCAATTCAGAGGTGGTGATTAGATGAGGTCGATAATGATCCACAGAGCTAGTGAAACTACTCTTTCTCGCGGGTTGCCCTAAGGCCATTCAGGTGGGCTTCGAGTTTTATTGGCAATGAGCCCTCTTTGTGGACGCAGTGTTTGTTGATTCTGCTCCTGAATTAAAGATGCTGAATCATGCCTTCCACAAGTTTCACAGTGTGTGATGGAAAACACCTTGCATGTTGTTCTCAAACAGTGAGAGTGTATGGAATGGTTTGTTTCCGAGTGAGAATAAAAAAAATATATTTTTCTATCAAACAGCCTTGACTTGTACCCACTGCAAAAGCAATCATGTCATAATAATCCAGCACTTGGAAATGGGTTAAGAGACTACATGAGTAAGTGCACCTAAATGTAAAGGAGGACAGAGCAGGTCCATTTCGAAGAAATCTTTATTTTTAATCACTGAAAGAATAACATTAGAAACTAGCCCATTGCATGAGGTGTATGGGTCACAGACCCTAAAGCACCAAGAACGAGGTGCTACAGTTTGTCAAGTGTCTACAACCTGAAACTAGAGCTCTTGGTTTTACTCCCTGCATCCTCACTTGGCCACATGTGTGATTGTTGCTAATCATTTCACCTACAAGTTCCTTCGTTTATTTATCCAAGCAAATTAGGATCACTTATAAACAGTCTATAATGTCTAAAGACTGCCCATTTTCATAAATATTGAAAGACGCCCTAATATACCAGGTTGTTTGAGTATTTTGCTAGCCTATAGTATTTGGGCCCCTTTCCCTTGCTCCCTGCAATGGAACTTTCTAGGTGCCAAAGAAATAAAAGGAGTTAGCATTTACTACAATTTTACTGATACAGTGTAACCCAATTGGCCACAAAGTAAAACATTGAGCCTGAAGATGGGATTAAGTATGGATTTATCACAAATTCAAAGTCAGACTGATATACACAAGTCTCAGGAATACGCTGTAATAACGCAGGATTACTAAAGGCAGGCCAAAACGATGAATGAAGTTTAGCCTTAGGTTTGCGGTTCTCTTGCCTATTATGCATGAGAAAAATCTACATCTACTAATCTAAATCTACTCAAATATTACTGGATGAGAAAACCCTAATTAAATTCTTTAAAAGTGAAAGTCAGTAGAGCACTATAACATGAAGCCACACAATAGAGATGTCATAAAGAGGTCTGAACATCTCTAAGTCTAAAAGGAATCTCAATGAACTGAAGTGTGATCATCAATTATACCCTTAAAAACAACCTTGGAGAATCCCATGTAATGTCTCATTATTTTCCACCTTCAAACATTAAAACTTGACAGCTACACTTAAAACTACTTTCCTTTGGTCCACACATCAGAACGTCTCTTGGATTTCACCCATCTCCCTATTCAGCATGGACAGTAATCCTCCTTTTGTTCATTAAGGCTTCTCATCCGTGCCCAAAAGTACTCCTCCAAGCCTCACTATCTCTCCCACAAAATATGCCTTCTCTATTCATAAGATGACATGACTTCACCTGCAGAGGAGAGATAAAAATTGCATCCAAAGCAAAATGTCATGTTGAAGATTGAACATTAAAGAAATTCAAATATTTAAAGCCTTTGGTCAGGTAAGTGTGGAAAGCATCTCAATACATGTTTACAAGCATGATTTCAGATACATATGTGTTAGAACCGGCTGTCTCTAGTTGGCAGAGGTATGCACTTCTGACAAATAGGGACATACCTTTTCTAGTCAGGGCAAGGGGATCACACCCTTTGATAACCCCTGCTCACCCCCTTGGTAGCTTGGCAGAGCAGACAGGCTTATCTCAGAGGCTGTGTGTTAAGCATTTATGACCACATACAGTAATAAAGTGAATACACTACAAATGGATACGACACAGTAGTATTATAAAAATAAGTATTTTTATATAAGGCTTAGCACGAGACCAAATAACGACAAAAATATACCACAATCTTAATAAATAATCTTGGAAGGGAAAATAATAGTTCAAGCGTAGTTTCTTCTTAGCACAGAGTCTTTAGTAACAAACGCAACTCTTCTTCTTGGAAACACAGTTCTTAGCAACAATGTAACCCACACGGGAGTCACACAACGTCGAGGCAAAGTTAATCCAAAGGGTTCAGCGTCGACCGCGAGGGGCGCTACGTCGAGCCCGGAGTCACACGGACCCCTAACAACACAGTACCTTAGGAAAAGGAAGCACCCGAGGATCAACGGCGTCGAGCAATCTGGCGTCGCGTCTTCGGTGTCGAACAGGCCTCAGTAGTCGTCGATGTCAATGATGATTGTTACAAGAGTGAGCAGTGCTCACGGCGTCGAGAGGGCACGAAGTCGATGCGATCAGCAGCGGTGCAGACACGAGGTCCCTTGGAGCTGGAGCCGAACTCACTACTCACTGGCGTTGCTGCTGGTGTCGATCAGGCCCGGCGGCCGGCGTCGAGGAAGCGGGACACTGGAACCGTTACTCACAATGTCAAGCTGGATTCGGCGACGTCCGTCGGCGTCGAGATTGCTGGTTCTTTCAGAGGTGCTGGATTCTCAAGTTCCAGCAAATGCACTTTCAGCAGATGAAGTCCTTTAGCCCTGTGACTTCAACAGGAGGCTGGCGCTCTTCCAGCCCTTGGAGATTTTCTTAGCAAAGCTTGAGAGTACACACACAGTTCCTCTCTCCTGGTTCCTTGGCAAAAATAAAGAAGCAATGCAGGATTCCCCCCAGCAAACAGCACACTGGCAGAAGGAGTAGGCAAGTCCTTGGATCAGCAGGCTTCTTGTCCTTGGTTTCAGGGTTCCTTGTCAGAAGTGATCTAAATTCTTGGTTCAGGGGTCCTTCTCTTATACCCCTTTTTGGCTTTGATCCTTTTGTCCATGCAGGGGAATTTCCCAAAATCCTGGGTCTGTTGTGGGTGTAGCCCGGCAGAGGCACCTGGCCTATTCACTGAGCAGGGCTGGGTCCTCAGACACCCAGCAGGAGGTGGAGCCAGCATTGTCACTGGCAGGAGCAGAGCTATCGGCCTCCTGGTAGGAGGTGGGGCCAGGATCGTCCATGGCAGGCACAGAGCCATCAGTCGCCTGGCATTAGGTGGAGCCAGCATTGTATCAGGCAGGGCAGGCTATCAGCAACTACTCTCCCCCTACTCTCAACGCAAATGTCCCACTCATCCCACACTGACTCATTCAGACCTCTGGAGCCACCCAGCTCCTGTCACACACACACCAAACCAGCAGAAACCAGAAATGGTTAGACAAGAAAATAGCCACTTTCTAAAAGTGCTATTTTCAAACCCAGAGTCCAAAAACCATCCACACAAACGGATGCGTAATTAAACCCCGAGTTGAGGGATACCAAACTCGACATTGCACCATGCTCCCCAAGCCAGCTAGGATTATAGCATTAATAATCCTGGCGGCCCATTCTAACTAATGGAGAGCAGGTTACTTCGCAATAGTGAAAAACGAATATGGCTGTAATTCACTATTAGGACATGCCAACTTGGTCAGGCCTGTCCTACCTTATACTTACAATGCACCCTGCCCGTGGGCCTTCCATAGGGGTGACTAACATGAAGTTAAGGGAAGGTTTAGGGACTGGCAAGTAGGTGTACTTGCGCAGTCAGCGTGACAGTACTAGACTGCATGTGGGTCTGGAAATGGCAGACCCTCAAACATACTTTTACTAGGCCGCTCTTATGGGTGGCACAACACGTGCTGCAAGCCCAAGAGCAGCATTTGTATTTAAAAGCCCTGGCACTCCTGGTGCGCTAGACTAGGGAGAGATAGCAAACCAAATAAGCCAAACATGGAATTCAATCAATACTGCAATTTAACATAGGGAGCACTTGCACTGTGGCACTGATCAGCAGTGGCACAGTGCCCAAAGCATTATCCAGCAAAAACATCGTAAAACAGAGGAGGCAAACAGAAAAAATAGAGGAGAGACTCAAGCCAATGATGTCAGGTCTAACAATATGCAGTTATAATATAGTTATAATAAAGATATAGAGTACTTTATAAATGGATACATTTTCAGTTATATAATACATGCAGAGTATTATTCAAATGATTATACAAATATATAAGAATTAACAATATTATTCAAACAACACAAATTCATATATTTATGAGATCTGCAATTCGATGTTATTGCAAGTACAATGTTAGTATGCAGACTCATATAAATATTTAGATTGCACAGTAAATGCACCTTCTGTATCTGTTCAGGTGCACCACATTGCATTAATAATGCTACATCACACCAAGGACAGGTGTAAATATATATGTGGACTAATCAAACAAGAAAGTGGAGCCCAAATTGGTCTGCTACAGTCCCACCTCTGATTGCAATTAAGCCATCACAGCTTGCAATCTGATGTCATCAGACAAACCATTTAAAAGCTTGTGGTTTTGAGCACCTTTTGTCTAGAGTCTTCGCAGTGTTTGATGTCATCATAGTACTTACTCTGACTTTGCCTTAACTCTACATCTGCTCGTTTCCTCTTTACTTCCCCTGTAACTTGTACATACTTGTATCCCTTAAAGATCATAGGTAGAAATAGTTAACAATAGGCGGTTATCAAAAGAGTTAAATGGCACTCAGAATTCCACTTCCAAGCTTTCAAAGCATTTGCCTATTGAAGCAAATCCACTTCCAATAGCTTCCCAAGCCTCCATCACTTCTAACTCTTTCAAATCTTTTGTCAACTCCAATATGCTGTCAATATATTTCTCCAGGTGCTTAGTTTCATCTGGGATGTAAGTACAGCATTTCTGATTTTAAAATCCGCAGACTACTCATTCCCTTGCGAGTAAAAGGTCCAGCACAAATCTGTTTTGAAAACCATAGACCTTCTCACAACCATCTCAGAGTTTACAAGTAATGAAGACTTTGCAGTACTACTAGTCAATGTATCCACTATTGTAGAAAACGTTCTAATTTTTAGAGCATTCAGAATTACTCAGACAGAAGTGATTATGACATCAAAAATATCTCCTACAACTTCCACTTCAAAATCACCTTGTCTAGTTCTTGCTTTCCATACAAGATCATTAAAATGTTCCACATTGTCAGTCTTCAGGAAAACTATACAAATATAACACGTACCGTGCCATCCATAGGGCAATTTAAAATATCATACTATCCTCAATAAAAGTACACTAAAAGAATCACAGGATCTTGTCCCTCCAAGAAAATGTCAGTCTTCCCTCTCACCTAGGAAATGTGTTCACATTTTGCTCTTCCTTATAAATAATGGATCTTGAGAACTCAGATCAATATCTATACACAGCTTTCGCTTATGTTGCCAATCTAAAGTCAAGGTGGGCACATTTCCCTACATCTGATATTCAATTTCTTCACTCCTCCTCCTGTGGTGTCTCTTAAGACCTTTATCAGTTTCAGGTTTAGACTGAAAGGGGCATATTTACAAGAACTTAGGGGCATATTATCAAGGGGGTTTATCTCCGCTTTTTTGGCTTTAAAAGCCAAGAAAGCGGAGACAAAATTATCTCCCTATTACCTAGCTGTCGCTAACACCAGTTAGCGACAGCTAGTAGGAAATAGCGACCATCTGGGGCCCCACTTTGCATGTCAGTGATATTTATCAAGAATGACATGCAAAGTGGGCGTGCCAAGATGTTAGCGACTGGAAACAGTCTCTAACATTGCTATCTCCTATTACCAACTTTTGGAGATATTCGCACTAAGCGCGAATATCTCCAAAAGCTAACACCTGCCCTGAGCAGTTCTTAGCCATGTTATCCAATGGGAGGTGGATAACATAGCTAAGAGCACTAGCTCGGTAATGCATAAATATCGCTGACTTTTTAGCGATATTCATGCATTGCGGCCGATTTTTATCGCATTTGCGATACAAATCGCCGCAGCTCAGCGGTAAATTTTTGTCTCTAACCAAGCAATAGCGATAATTACGTCTATTGCTTGGTAATATGCCCCTTAATGCCACCGAAGAGTCCATTTTTTGACGTTATGGTGTTTTTTTTAACTCCAGTTTGCTGCAATTTTCTAGCTTAAAAGTGCATTTTTCATATCAGCACTTCTGTTAGCATGACTTTCCGAAAATGAGATGCAAGGTAGCCGTTCCCATGTATAAATTCCTGCAAAACTCACTAGGTGATATTTACAAGGATTTCCTTGTATGTCGCAAAACCGAAAAATCTGCTGCTAAGTCAATTAGAGGCAGTTTTTAAGGCCAGAAAATAGCTGGTCTTTAAATTGGTATAAACAGTTGGGGGAACATATAAGATGTTTGGGTGCCTAACAGCGCAGCAAGGAATATTGTCGAGCTGCCCTGCACTAAAACAAAAGATCAGGAATGCGCCCTATCAATAAGATAGTGCAAATTCCTATGCCCTATTTATGAAAAGTGTCACATTGTTGCATTAAAACAGCGATTGGACACTTTTTTCTGTGCCCTCCTTGCGACACCATTGATGCACCATATTAACTGTATGATGCTCAATGTCACAATCAATGGCAGATTCGTCTGGAATCCTGACGTATCTGCCAGCGCTAAAGTCATGCATTGGTGCAGATGTGTTGCAAGCATGACGTAACTCCAGCAGTGCACAGGCCATACCTATGCCTATGGCACTGCACTAACCTTACACCTGCCATGAGCCAGACATAGGGTTTTGATGCAGTGGCATCCTAGAATTGTTCCATTTAAATCTGATAGATTTTACTGCGTCACTGACGCAAGTATAATGAGTCAAAGGCTTTACAAGGCCATGCATATGCCTAGATACATCAATTTATAAATACAGCGCAACGTGGTGCAAAATTCAGGCTACAAGTACTTCAAGAAAATGATACACTGGTCATGCTAAACTGTCACAAGTGGCTCATAAATAAGCCCCCCCTGTCTTTTTCCCCTATGTTGGTGAACAATGGCTGCCATGTGCCAAAGCAGGCTGTTGCAGAGTTGATTGAAGTTGATCAGTAATGGACAACTACCTACACAAACCGTATCAATCCAGGGTTTCTCGTAAACCTGGGAATGATTCAGGTCCATTGTTTTGGCTTGGGAACGCCCACAGCAACATCCAAAGAACACCCCTTCACATTGTTTAATGCATGAAAGGGGCAAATATTTACAAAGCCATGAAAAGCCACATAAAGTAGCTTTACCTGGCCTTGTAAACATGCTGTGGCACTTTGGGCCACCAGAACATCAACAAGTGATGTTACGGCATTGCTAGTGTGCCGCTAGGGCCTTGGATAATAAAAGAACTCCCACAATTCATCCTTGGCAAGGTCAACAATGCCATGGACCTCCTGCCATTTCAGCTTGGAGCACTAAGGAGACCACCATCACCACCACCACCCCTAACATGCATTGCTCAGTTGAACAACTGCTCCGTTCCCTATGAGTGACAACTGGACCTGATCCTCTCTAAGTGCTGAACTCAGTGGACCGGGACTTCAGCAACAGGAAGTTGGCGACCTGGAACCGGAGAAAGTCAGAGACTTTCTGGAGATGTTTGTAACTGTGTAAGGAGAGACGCACAGCCAGTCAACATTAAATTAGATTGTCTGCCATCTGAGGATTCACAGCCAGGAGCTGCATGGACTCTGCACTGGATGACCATGTTGCAGTGGAGCCCATGTCAGTGGGGGAGCATTCAGGGGAAGTGTCAGGATCAAGTCTCTGCTCCTCATCCCTCCTTCTCCTCACCTGGATATGGACACCAGGGATCAATCTGATGTTCTCTCTCAAAATCTATAACTCAGCCAGTAGCAGCCTCAGATGGGTTGGATTTCACAATCATGGGTAAAGCGTTCCCCGCCCAGTCTGCTGGGGAACCTCCTGATGCAGACGATGTAACAGGACCCTCTTAGGCATGACATTGCGGTACTCCCACCACACAAGTTCAGCACAGCTCTGGGGCCTCAGCCTCCACAGCATCTGGCCAGCGCAACATCATCCAGCCTGTGATGCTGAGAGGTGCAGGCCCCCATTGGCATTTTCCTCTGTGCACCCCGTTGTAGTGGTTTTGCGTGTTATGCAATACAGACCTTCCCACATCGGGGCACAGGAGAGCTCTACTGACCACAGCTCCAAGAGGCACAAGTCGGTCTTCTCACACTAGTCAGCAGCATATCTCCATGCAACCTGCCAGACTACGGCACCAAGTAAGGGCGATCGCCGACACCTCAATGTCGACTGCCACGGCCCACAGGCTCACACCCAATGTGGACTGCCTCCACCAACAGGCCACAGAAACTCCACAGCACTGGCGCCTCCCATTCCAGGTCTCAGACTCAGGCTCAGTGGGGCCTCTGGGCCCCGGGGATTGTCGACACTTCCAGGCATCGGCCGCCATGGTGTCACAAGGATGGCGCTTTGAAAATTGCTGCATCACTTATTTTTTCCCAGCGATGCATCAATTTTCACATATAAGGCCCTAATTCTGAATTTCCTCTTCGCTTGGGAGTCTGGCTGAGCATCCTGACTGTTGGCTGGGTTTGGGGAGGGTTAATAAACCAGTGCTGTACTTGGCCATGGCTGCTCCATTCTGTGTTCTATTGGGGTTTATTTTCATTAGAGGTGGTAATATGGGCTATTTTTGCTTTTAGAGGCTGAAAATTGACATTGGTCTGACTAAAATGAATTGTTTTGCCGCTAATTTGCCTTGCCTCACTTTTCTCTAACTAACACACAATTTTTTATCGCCTTGACACTAGTCTTAGCAGCTGTTTTTGCTGCGGCTAGCTGATATTTTTTCTATGTAGCAACATATTGTAAATAGGTCGCTTATATGGTGATGAATTTCGGCGATAGTCAGAAGGTTATAAATGCCGCTAAGCAACGTCAAATTTGCTTAGTGGCAATTCTTGTAAATATAGCCCTAGGTCTGTCCTTCTATCGTCCACTAGATTCAAGAATTTCTTCTCCACATCTAACATTGAGCAACTTAAATTGGGTTTGTGTGCATATGTAGTGAATAGTGGCTTAAGAGATGCAAAATATTTGCCTGAAACCTCTCTCCTTTAAAATAAGTGTTCTTATACAAATGTTTCAACATAGAAACTTTTGAAAGGACTAAATCATAATTTAAAAAATATTATTGAAAACTACCCTTTTTATAGAATAGGCTTAGTAAAATACTATACGAAATTCCGTACTTCGAAGGAATGTGGTGATAGGTGATACCTTCAGATATAGATGCAGGCAACTGGGTGCAAACATAACAATCCCTTGCTTTCGTAGAGTCTATGTATTCATAAAACAATCTAAAATAAGAGTTTTAAGAACAATCTCCCCTGTATAGATCTGTGTGCAATTTTGTAACCCCCATCAACTGTGGTGTAGTAGGAGCAACAGTAGGTTTGATCTATTTTAACCTATATGTAGCTGAATATAACCCTGTAAGCAATAGGATTAGTATCACAACTAAAACTATTAGTGTGCATGCTTGATCTATCCATGCCTATTGGTATTAGAATTGGCTTCTATTTCTTCACTTGAACCTAAACCTTTGGGTGGTATGTAGCAACTGCTGAGTCTTCTCTGTTGGTTTCCACCTGTGCAAGCAGCAAAACCAAAGTTCAAAGAATATGCAACAATAATATGCACAAAGGTCTTTGTGAGTCTTCCTTAGCCCTACTCTGTGTTTTTCTAAAGGACCACTTTAGGCTCCTTCAGCTGCCTCAGGCCTCAGTACTCTTCTGTCTTCCCTACACATTCTATTTAAATATCTCTAATAAGAAACGGTTCAAGTTCCTTAAGAATCCGTTCCAGAATGAAGTGTTTTAGTTCATCGACTAGCACAAGTAACTCAATTGCATTCAGGAAAGGAAACTCAGCCACATCCAGTTTAAGTTGTCTCAAAGCACTCAATCTCACTTACAGCAGAAGTTCAAAAGTAAAATTGAACTGAAGATCACGTTTCGAAGTTTGAAATGAACTTTCAGAGTGATCCCAGAATTCAAAGAATGTGTTCTCCCTATCATTTGCAAGGAAGTAAGGCCATTCAGGGAAAGAGTTCCTCCAACAGGGCACTCTTGCTTGTTTTGACCTTCTGATTGCAGTCTCCTCCCCTCCTCCATCACTCAGATCAGTATCTTCATTATCCTCTGGGATGACTGAGAGGTCACCTTCTCCCTGCAGCCAGTATCCCCCTCTACTGCCTTCTCAACCAACGTTCTCCTGCAGCCACTCATGGTTCCACAGCACTAGACTATTTGTAGAGGTCCGCATCTGGCTCAGTCACAACCACTGGACTAGCCTCCATTTCTTCAGAGTCAACAACTAACTCTCCAGGACGCCCTTCAGGCTGAACAAGTGCATGTTTCAGGTTCTGGCTGTTCCCCTACAGCTTGACTAACCTGCTCCAGTGATCTCATGACTACTACTGCCACTTCTGAAAGAGATGCTGTTATATCATCAAGGGGACACAGAATTCAACAAGTATGGAGAGCATGTATCCAGTTGGGGAGATCTCAGCAATTCACAGCAGTCGTGTTGAAAAGGACCACCTGGATGGGCCCACACCAGCAAGGATCCAGATAATGCTTTTGAACATGTTTATTCACCACCTAAGGACTAAGGACATCTTGCTGCTCCTGATGAGGTGGGCTGTGGTAGCTTCAACCTGATGAGACAGAGAATGCATCACATCAGCCAGTCATTTGCAGTAGTCAAGTTTCAGATCCTCAGTAATGTTCACAAGCACATTTGCAGGTATGGATGGCACCCTAATTGCCCGGCCCATGATGGTCTCATGGGGGGACAATACTGTCCTACCTTCATGTACAATGCAGAGACTCATTGACACAAGCTCTAAAGCATCAGGCCATTTCAAAGACGTAGAAGCTCATACTTTTGCAAGTCTGTATTTCAAAGTTCCATTGAACTGTTCCATCAGATCCGAAGACTCAGGTCTGTATTTACAATTAAGTCTCTGTGCAACCTATAAAGTGGTACACAACATCCTCAGGATTTCATTGTAGAAGTGCGTGACTCGATCATATTCTAAAGAAGTCGGGTAACCAAATCTGGGTATCATTCCTTCTTGTGGGGTGTGCCTTAACCCATCATGAAAAAATACACACAAAAAACCTGAATTACCTCATTCCATTACACACTGGTATCTCAATGAACTCCAACCACATCAAGCTAAAAAGACCACCTGATCTCCCTATATGACTAAGTGTTACTGCAGTCCTCTTACCACATTATTTTATTGACACAACTCTGTGGCACAGCATGTCAGCATTAATCTTAACCTCTGATTGAACCAAATCTTTCTGAACAATGTGTCCATCATGTCCTTCCCTACATGAGTCTGACCATGATAATGCCTAGCCATTGGTGATAGCAGTTTATTTTGCAGCACAGGTCTGCCATATCCTGAAACCCAAATGTCACCCTCATTCCTCTTCACACAACCTGTTTTGACCCAACTCTGTTGTTCTTCTTCTGATGCTTCTTCCTGCAACATCTTCTCTTCCTCGCAAGTTTCAGCTGTAGTTAACAAAAGGGTGTTCTTGGCCTCATCTGGCCCCTCATTCGTGTTTTCCCATTGAAAGTGCAAGCATTATGAGCACAGAACTTTGCAACATCATCTGCATATCTGTTATCAACAGTTACATAGTCATCCCCCTTACATTGTGAGGCGCATTTGACAACTGCAATTTGGGTAGGCATCTGCTGTGCTTTACAGAGTTTTTAGACATGGTCCTTGTTCCAAATGGTCTACGCCGATGAGGTCACAAACCCCCTCTGAGACAATAACTGCCCAAATACATGAACGACACCGGCGCTGTACGGTTAGTAAAAATGGTTACTCTCTGCTGGTCAGAGAGACAGCATTCCCTATTAAGAGTAATCAATTCAGCCACTTGGGTTGGCAACACTCTCTGGAGCCACAACTCCTGAAAATGTACATACTGAATAACCAGCTGGTAAACCTTCTTTGTGGTCTCACAAACACAAGCCATCAACAAACAATGCAAAATCAGATTCTAGCAGTGGCTCATCTTGTATATCTAGTCTTGGGTTGGTGCACAGTTCAGTGACATCGAGACAGCCATGCTCCAATTCATTTTAATCATTTCCATTTTCAGGAAGAGGCAACTGCCATCAATCTGATCTGTCCATACCGGTTCAGGTTGTAGTTTGTCAAAATTTGTGTACAAGTACAGGTTAACAGTATTTCCACAGAGTGAGGCTAATACAGTGTTGACGTATGACCCATGAAAATGCATTCACAGTCCTCTTTCCTGACACTCACTGCAGCCAAATATTTCAGACATCTGGGAAAATCTGCAGCTACTGGATCTAAGATATCTGAAAAATACGCCACAGGTCTATTGACACTACAATTTGTTTGTCTAAGCACTGAGAGAGCGTAACCCTCACTCTCATTGCAAAAAAGTGGGAAACGTTGTATTCAGGCTTTCCTAGTGCAGGGGTACGACAGAAGCTTTCTCTCAACTCTAAGAAGGCAACCGATCATAGTCCCAGGGCACTTGATCTGACACATCCCTATGTGTCAGTCTCTTTAAAGTCTTGGCCACTATGGAAACATTGAGTATTCATTGGTGACAGTAGCCTACCATTTCCAAAAACATTTTGATTTCTGTCTGTGTTGTTTGTTGTTTAATTTGCAGAATCACTGAGATTCTTTTCTGCAATATCTTTCTGACTCCTTTCTCAATGTGGTTACCAAGAAACAAGACACATTTCAAACAGTATTGCAAGTTATTGGAGGACACTTTATGTCCATTCTCAGCCAAATGGTTCAGCAAGGCAACAGTGTCAGCCTTACAAGCTTCCTTAATATTTGACACAGCCAGCAGGTCATTGATGTACTATACCAGGACATGTTGTGTAGTTCCCCAGTGTCAAGCTAGAACTTAGCATTTGTTTGCCACCATAACCTTTGGGATGGTGCCAGACAGATGTTTTGCACCCCATCTGGATTTGCTGTCCTATATGCCAGCTAGCTCACAGTCCTGCCATAAGCACCCCTAAATCTAGATAGGTAGGAACTGTTTGGCACCAATAGAACATGACAACACTGATCGTGGTAACAGATCTAGAACCCTTTTGCTAAGTTACTCGTGTTCTCTTCCTCTCATTTCTATGTGTTCAGAGTGGTATCTGAAACATTTCTGTACTCAGCATCCGCAGGCAATGATCCCAGAGGCACATCTCGGAGCAGGTTAATAGAGGTAAATAGAGCAAATGTGTTCCCATTCATCTCCCACAGCAGCCACTGAAGGAGTGACCACAGCCAGTGGGAGATCCACTTCACTAGGCACAGAAGTATCCCATGAATGCTCTTAGAATGCTGACAGGAGCAATGGAATATGCAATGGACTGTGATACAAATGGGCCTTTAAGGGGTCTAGCAGTAAATTTATGTCTGAAGGTTCAACCAATTGTGTTCCTAGGCACAAGCCCAAGGAACACTTAACAGTGCAAAACAGATAGCGGAACACAGGCTGCTCTCAGTGTAGCCACACTGGCCGAAATATTAAGAACCTATGCTCATTCAAGTTCCTGAAGCAAACACGTTAATGGCACAGCAGTACATGTGATAGTGCCAGCTCCATTTGCTTGTGAAATGGGACATTAATTGAGGAGCAAAAGATTAAAATCGCAGCCCCAACGATCACAAGCAGGATCAGCAGAAGACCTCCAAAAATGCTCCCAAGCACAAAGTGTATGAAGGATAGAATTACTCTGAAAACTGTATGGAAGATGCTTAGCAACCCAGGGTCCATACTTTTTAAAAAAGTGAGCTATTCCCACTGTATCAGACATGTTAAAACTGCAGTGCACCAGCTCGCCAAAATGCAGTAGGAAGTTAGTGCAGAGTAGCGTCTGTATCTCCGAAGAGGACACTGCAACCTGAAGATCAAACGTCTCCTTTGCAGATGTTAAGGCCACATTTTTCTGAAACAATAAGGCTTTCAGTTTGTTTAGGGCAGGGGTCTCCAAACCGGTCCTGCAGGGCCGGATCCATGCCAGAATTTTTGGATAACCCCATAGAGATACATGTAATAATTTTAAAAATCTGGCATGGATCCGGCCCTCTAGGACCGGTTTGGTGACCCCTGGTTTAGGGCATCAATATGCATGTTGGTAATAATAATTGAAGGCCAAAGTGTAGACTTCCTAACTGTCCATACAGGTGGAAACAGTACTTGCATACAACAAGTGACAGTGGAAGAAACCATCACCAGATAGGCAACCCCTGGCTTCATTCCACAGCAACCTTTACTGTTCAGCATCAGGTAACTCCCATTAGAGAGCAATCTGAAAGCTGGACATAAAATGGCTGCAGAGGAACCTTTCAAGTAGCAAGATAGGTCTGCTATGAAAGCTTTACAGGCCCACAAAGAAAACATCCTTGTGCACTAATGATCCACTTAAAGTAGTGTGGCAGTCTGAACTGCTGAGAAATTCCCTATTTCAACACCGAAATTTGAAAGGTGGCTCCCAATACTCTTGTATAAACTCTTCCCCAATGCTTCGTATCTGCACACATGTTGGTATTGCAGACAGTAATGCAAATGAAATGTTGAAATCGGCAGGTCGATGTACGCATCGATTATCCAGTCCGTGGATAGTGTTTCAGCAATGGTAAAAGGCAGTTTCTATAGTTTTTCTATGTATAACATAGCATACTTTGTATATTTTCATGCCATTAGTATTTGCTGTTTAGTAAGGTGGTAAGGGCAAAACTTGTGACATTAATATGTCGCCATGGCACATGATCAGGAAGTAGTGTCCTGCTCAATACTAGAATAGACCTAAGCTGTGATTTTCCATGTTGTAATGCGGACATGTCTTGTTGAACAATGTCTATTGCTGATGACACTATGTTCCCCAAAGAGTATATGACAAGGTGGTCATCCAATTATCAAACACTGCTAGAGCTTTTTCTAAATTGGCCCTGTCAATCTCAATAAGTCTTTCAGAAGCTTCCTGCTGAGAAACTTTCCATATTTCATTGTATATTGCATACAAGAAGCAATTTCTGGTATGGTGTCTGAGGACCTAAAAAAGGGTCCCTCAGCTTCTGGTCATCAGATAAAATGGGACAAGTTGAGGTCTTTACCAATCAAGGCACAACTTGCCAACATTGTAAGTTGTAGTCATCCCTGAGTGTTCAGACTGCATGAACTGCATGTCAGGCCTAATTATTTTTAAACCTTCAATGTCATCTAGGAATCATGCCTTACATCTGCTCATGTCTAGTGGCCAAACTGATCGCCCCTTCCTATAGGGGTCTGAAGAATTGTATGTGCCATTATGTAGTATGGTGTCTAATGTATCCCCACTGTATTCTGTACACTACCACCAGTTTTTAAAGTGTCTGGATGTGGGGATTCATGGTTTATTCAAATCTTAGGTCTAAGCTAATTCGAAACATGCTGTTTGGTGCACATTTTTGTTAAGGAAAATGTTTGTGTTATTAGGCATGCTCTAAACAAGGCATTGATTCCCTGAACCTGCCAGTCTTTTGTCCCCACATTGATTTTATATCTATAGTGTCCTTCCAAAAGCCAAAACCTTGTACAGACTCCTGGGGAAAAAAGAAACAAAGTATACCAGCATGGTGTATGTTAGCATATTTTTATTTACAGGTGCAAGCTTGTAGTAATAAGAAGCATGGTCTTATGTATCCTACCCAGAGAAATAAGCAAACATCTGTGCAAATGTTTTTGAACTACCACTTGGTGGTTTAGGGCGATGTTCCCATTGTGTGTGATTAAAAAAAGCATGTGGAATACTTGATTTATGTGAAAAATGATGACTGCAATGTTGAAAATAAACAATTTCATCATAATTAGATGTGCCTCCATAAAATTCATCATAAGACACAGTAAAACGCTCTAGATCTTCTAGTATTTCATGCACTGTATCAATGTCTCAATAGTCACAGACAGTACTAGGGGTAATGACATAATTCAATGATATTTTAAACAGGTATGGAATTTGTAAAAGTTCAGTGGGGACATGCACATCATACAATACCCAATCCCAAACAATCCTGTAAGGAACTGGAAGAGCAAAAATATTCACCAGGGAAAGTCTCTTAGTTCTCGCTATGATGGCAAATCGGGTTTTAGAACCAACTTGCCCCAGTTGTACTGAAGAGCGTTCTGGGAGATAGTATCCATTCAAAAGTAGGAAAAAGACTGTCACAAAACCAATCCAAAGAACCAGGAGAAGTATTCCAAAGTTGTAGCCATGGAGAAACAAAATATGCCTTGTTAAGCAAAGTAAGAAGAAATGCACCTTTGGTTTAAACAGCAAAGGTGGCGGTGGCTCAGATGAATCAGAATAAAAGTAATCAAAGTTGATAAAGTAGTCAGAGGCCCTCTGATCTATTTTTGGCTGCTCGGCAGGTATTGTCGAACTGGGACTAGATTCAATCTGTGGTACATTGACGGAGCCCATGTTCTTTTCAGGTTTCCAAATTGAAATCTGTGTTTCTGTACTAGTTGACTGTACAGTTGTGGTAGTTGTAACAACAGACAGAAGGCAAACTTCATTGTTGATTGTTGCATCTTGTTGAAAAGAGGATTCTTCCTATTTATTAAAGTTTCCATCTGAGCTTCCTGTATGCTAGTGGGAGGAGTCAGATAGCCACCCAGGAGCCCACGTGGTTTACTGTTGAGAATCAGCCACATAGTGTGGTTTGATCAGATCAATTGAGACAAATCGTTTGTCTTTGTGACCAGCTGGAGGAGGAAGAAGTACAGTTATGGTACCTTTAGAAGCCAGGACAAGTACAGGAGCACTGTAGGATGGCCCAAATTCTTTCTTGTCCATAATTTTCTCCCTGACCAGATACTCAACCTAGAGGATCCAGCCAGGACTTGTCAGTACTTCCTGCACATCCCCAGAGGTGGTGCATTTTACTTGGACATTGCTTTGTCTGTCCCAAAAGTCATTTGGGTCCTATAAAACAGCCAAACATTCAGTGATATCGAACTGTATTTCCGCTGTCTATCTGCTGGGATTGTCGAGGTCTGGAACCCACATCTGTACCCCAAACAGGACTTCATAGGGAGTCCAACCAAGCAGGGATTTCCTAGGCAGGTTGTTGAGTACCGAACAGACCCTATATAAGTGATATACATAACTGTGCTCTGAGGACAATATCCTCACTATTAAAGACTGCTTTAAGTCAGTTTTTCCTTTTCACAACTGAATTTCCCCCAGGATGGATGGAGAGGAGAAACGTAGTGTCATACCCTAACTTGCCAAAACATCTATGTAAGTCCTAGTGCTAAGCTGGACCCTTGTCAAACTGTAATGTGCCTACTGTGTATGGCTCAATGAAGCCTTGTAGATCCTTTATACAAGTTTGGGGCATCTGCCGATCGCTGTTGTCATACCCATAGGAATCGAGAGCATGAATCCACTGCTGCCAAGCTATACTTTAAAGAAACATCAGATGACCAAGGGCATTTATGGTTCAAATAAACACAAGCCAGAGGCTTTTCTGAAATCCGTAGAGGGGTCTGTGGTGAACTCACCATGGTGGAACCCTTCATCTGCTGGCAGATGTTCCAATTAAGGAAGAAGTCCATGAACTGTTTGTAAAGACCAGGCCCTCTGTAGTTTTGCAGCAATAATGAAATTGTATCCGCTGCCCCTACAAGTGCAGATACCAGACCTACCTGTGCAGCTAGTATTAAACCCATACTGCAATCAGTGTTTGGTATTACTCGAGCTCCTGATCCAGCTAGTGCACCAGGGATAAATTACTACACACAATTCAATAAGGCCCATAGAAATTTACCCAAATTCTCATTACTTTTCCCCAATACACGCTGGGGTTAAAGTTTTGTAATTCACTCAGATGTCGATTAGTTATTCCCTGTATTCTTACATTTCCCCCCAAAAAAGATATAGCTTAACTAATCTTCAAGGATCAACACTCTTTCCTCTGGTTGACGCACCATTAGTTGATTTAGTTGATGGTGATATTAACAGTTTTCTAACTAAATCATATATCTTAGTGAAATAACCACAAACTCTAGGTAAAATTCATACGTTTTTATCTAAATTTCAGGCATGTAGGTGAACGCACTTTCAATACAAATTCACAGTGCAAACATCCTCATTTTTACATGGGAGAGATAAATCATTTAGCAAAACACCATCAAATGACACAAACTCATTTAATTAATCAAATTCAAAGGAGTGGATCGATGAAGAGACAAAGGAATTTAAAGACTAGAATACGTTTGCAACGAAATTTGCAAATCATGAGTCGAAAATAATATTTACCTACTAGAAAAAACTGAAAAACACCACTCTGGCGAAAGGACTGGTGGGTGGGTCCCCTGAAATAGATTCAGGAGACAAAGACTATAGGACAGGATCAGGACAGGACAGATACTTACTAGACTTCTCTATAAACCCGACGTACCCCGGCACATCGCTCTCTTACACTTTCTCCCTCCTTGATATTCTTCCGGAATCTTCAAATCTAATCAGGTTGCAATTTGGCTCAGAATCTTCCCAGACTGCTCTCTCACTCTCTCACTCTCTCTCTCTCTCTCTCTCTCTCTCTCTCTCTCTCTCTCTCTATCTATCTCTCTCTCTATCTCTCTCTCTTTCGTCCCAGCAGCAGCAACTTTAACTTGACTTCTTTTGCTTTGGCAATCGCATCTCCCATCAGCAGCAGCTCTCGCCTATCTCTACTCTTGATGACACCAACTAATCTTAAGTCACTTTAGTTATATTCTTCATTTCTACATGGCCCAGCCTCAAAAGTTGCAAATATTAGTAAAATACGGGATTTGATTGGACAGGGCAAGGGGAGTTTTCATCACCCTTTGCTGACATATTCATTTTTATTAAGGTACTATTCTTTCGCAAACCCTTCCCCTTTAGCCCCCTCCTCCCCCAGGACTTCAGGAAGCTCCTAATTCAGAGCCTCTTACTTTCTAGATTAGATTATGGCAATGCTCTGTATCTTGGGGCTCCAAAGAAAGTCATTGCCAAACTGCAAGTAGTCCAAAACTCCGCAGCCAGGCTCCTTACAGGCACTAACTGTAGGAGCTCTGCAAAACCTGCCCTAAGATCGCTCCACTGGCTGCCCATTCAGGAGAGAGTAAGCTTCAAAACCTTCTGTACTACCCATAAACTCCTTCATGGTAAGGGTCCCCACATCCTAAAAAATCTGATTAGGCCACACGCAGCCTCTAGGAATCTCTGATCTGCACACCTACACCTAGCCCACATTCCTAGGATTAAAAAGGCTTGCATGGGGGCCGCCTCTTTTCCTGCATTGCCCCCAAGCTGTGGAACTCTTTGCCCCTGACTTTGTGCACCGAACCCAACCTTCTCGCCTTCCGTAGGCTCCTGAAAACTTGGCTGTTTCCATAATCTTACACCATTACTTCGTCAGCTCATCCACTAGTGCTGGGACGCTCACGGGCAGCCATGCGCTTTATAAATCACCATAAAAAAATAAAAAAAAGGTTCCCTTTCACATTCATATATTGTTGCAATTTTTTATTAACAATCTCAATACGGGCTTTATAGATGAGGCATACACTTCTTCACTTTCCCACATTCTCTGTCTTTGATGTTTGGCAGCAATTCACTTTCTTCGGTCATAGATTCATATTCTCAGTCTACTGAGCACATGCAATCTCATTGTCATTCGACTCCATTTTCTCTCCCTATCTTATGCAAACCAGGCCCAAATGCACACTATTGATGAAAGAAACAAAAACATATGTTATTTTCACAAATATATAATTCGCACTGTTAACCACCCACATCTACTCTATCTTATGCAAACCAGGCCGAAATGCACACTATTGATGAAAGAAACAAAAACATATGTTATTTTCACAAATATATAATTCGCACTGTTAACCACCCACATCTACTCTATCCCATGTTAATATTATTTTTCTGGGCAAAAGCATGTAAGATGTTTTCTTTTTAGCCCAGGCAAGCAGATGCCGAGAATGAGGTTCCTCAAACCACATGTTCATCCTTCCCGTGCATGCGCAAAGATTTCCCTCCAAAAGCGAGTTAGTCATGTTATCTCTACGTAATTTTAGCTTGCACATGCGCAGATCGTTTTTACAAATAAAAGTGGTTTTGTCGCATTTGCACTTTATTCTACATTAGTTAAACATTTGTACAGCTTATTTCCCAGTGTGTGTAGACCTAGGAATCAGTGAGTGGGTGTGAAGTAACTGGTATTGGTGTGTTTATGGTTTAGAAAATTGTAGTCTATTTTAGAGTGGGTGGATCAAACGTTATATTAGGGTGTGAGGAGGTGCATTAGATTATCAAGTGGATTATGTCATCAGTGATTTCATTTGAGATGTAAACAGTGATGTCATCAGCGATATCACTGACCATGTCATGAGTGATGTAATATGTGACCTCATCAGCAGTGCATTGCGGGGGCGCGAGTAATAGTTAACTCAACGAACTATAACAGCCGAGTAAAATGTCCAACTAACAATAATGTCCCTGAAACCTTTGTTTTTTTCAGTGAATTTCAAAGGTTTTTTAAATGCAAACTTCTAATTATAACGTCCCTAAAACCTTTTGGTTTTCTTTTCTAAAATACATATTCAAATTTTTTTGTTGCAAAGATGTGGAGTCGCGTACCGCTCGTGTACCTATCTTGGTGGGTGCACAGATTCAAGCTGCCATATTGGTAAAATTGTGGTGGATGCGCGTTTGTTATCCGACAAGTACACCTATTCTTCTTTCCTTCTTCCTGTGCCCAGGACCATGGCTAAGGGAGGCGACAAGGGCAAGGGGAAGGGCCCAGCCCCTCGTACCCAGCTCCCTTGTGGGCGTTGGAGGGGGGAGGAAGTGCAGCCCAGGGAGATCTTTTCTGCGGTGGAGGTGGCCGCCTTGCTGGTTTTTGTTCAGGTCCTCCTCCCTAAGACCGTGGCGGCAGGTGGGCGGATTTCTTCCGGTTACGGCCTCCGGGAGTGTCGCCAGCTGTGGGAGAAGGTGTGCCGGTGCATGTATAAGGAGTCTGGGGTCCGGCCTACCACCAAGTGACGCACCGGTGGACTGACATCTTGGACCGGGAGCATGACATGCTCAACCTGCTTGGTGTGGAGATCCCTGGGCTTGGTAAGTAGCTATTTAATACCTACTTTTTTCCTTCTGCCCTGTTATATTGCTAATCTATTTTTTCCTGAAGAGTACGAATGCTGCTGATTAGATTACATTGTAGGTAAATTAATGTTTAAATAGCTTCTGTCATTGCAGGTGCTCGCCTGGTTATTGGCGTTGCTACTATGCTTACTTGTTTGCAACGTTTTAGTCATTTGAGAGCATTACTACGTAATGCTAGAGACAGTAGACTCAAGTCTAGTCCTTCTTTGTACTCCTGCTGCTGCCACTTTGAAGAGATAGTGGTGGATTGATACGTTGAGTATACTATTTATTACATGTTCTAGGACATTTGTCGGTGGTCTGCAATCATGATGATGGACTGTGTCTGTCACGCGACGTCTGGTGCTGCTGAGTGATGGCAGTCGTAGTAGAACCTTTTTGTTGTTGATGTAGTTAGTGAATTACATAACTTTCCTATTAGATGGTCTGCGAATCCTGCTATACTGTACTACTATCCTCTTAGTTGACCAGATCAGATGCAATTGATGTTAATTTGTTTCCCCAACATAATTTTAGATTGAGCACAAAGAAATCAAATATTTCCCAAAAAACAATCATCCATGTTGTGTTTCTTTATTTCATGATCACCAGCAACTCCCAGGGGCAAGGCGACGGTGGCAACAGAGTCTCCGGTGGCAGAAGTTGACAGGAGCAGTCCCTTCCAGGCTCTTCTGCTGGCCCCAGTAAGTTGTCTTATTGTTATCTTAATACTTATACTTCCCTAACTTTTACAGCTCCTATTTATTGTAAACTGGTTCCTAATAATTCTATGTTTTACAAAATAGTCTTGGATCTTCTTCTAATGTAGACTACTTTCTACATTCTTATCCTGCCTCTATTTCTTGACTATTTACAATTATGAGTCGGTCTGCGTAGGTAGCTAAGCTTGCCCATTCGGCAAATGGTGTGAAGCAAAACTCTGATACAGCAATAGCTCTAGGCACTGAGTGTAGTCCTCTGGGTTGCGCTTGCTGTCTATTCCAGTCTTCTTAATGTAAGTGCTTTGACAATTTGCAACAACAAAATGTAATTGTTTATACCAAGTAAAAGGTAGCAGTGTCCTTTTTGATTTGAGAGGAGCACATCCCATACCGCTAGTGTTTCAGGGACTATTCTGCACACAAATTAGTATGGACAAGATGATAGGTGCAGTTCGTCTTTCGACATACCTCAGTCCGAACAGAAGTTGAACCCCCAATCCCCTGACCGACTATCTAGAATGTCTGACCAATGATTTTTACGACCCAGAAGAACAGAAGAAGACTACCTCCGAGTCCCGGCCTATCTGAGTCACTGAAACATGACTGTCAAGTGCAGTAGTTCAAACCTTTCCGCTCACTCACTCGTAAACAAAAACCACACAGTGTTTGTTAGTTTTAAAGTTTTTTTTTTAATTAAGAAATGAAAACACTATTTCTTTATTTTTAATAGCGTAGTATTCTGATGGATGAAGATGACCTTAAAGTTGCAACAACATTCCCATGAATGAAATTAGTATGACTCAAAATTAATAATAGTTAATAGACACATGAAATTATTAGAATAACTGTGCGGGAGCCCCCACCTTCTTTAAAGTACTTAAAGTACTGCTGGTGATGACTTACTAGTAGTTGGAGAATTGTCTGCCTGCGACTTCATCAGGGCTCCCGCGGACAGCGGTTCCAAAGCTATTGCCACAACGGCTAGGTGCTCTCAGACGGTTCCAATTACGACCCGGCTACCGGGTACTGTGGAGGTTCTCCATGATGAAGTCGCGGGCTACTAGCCCTGACGAAACACGTGTTGGCTGGGCGTGGTAGATAAAATCTGAATTGAAGAAAAACTTCTATCAAGACAACTTCCACATTGTTTGTCTATTGGTTGTGTTGTTTGATTACCAACAGCATTTACTCTGTAAAAGGCGACGGGTGCACAGATACCTGGTGTATCAATTATGTTTGGATCTTGGTCCTAATTGGAGGTTTAGGTTCTTCCTCCTATCTGGGGCAAAATAGTGGTTAGAAATTATAAATAACTTCACACACGGGAGGCGCCAGTTGTGGATCGACAATCAAAAAAACCCTGGTCCGTTATCTTCAAAATGGTATACTGTGTTTGCTACTTGCTGGTGTTACTGATGTGTGTGGTACTGAGTGTCAACTTTCTGTTGAATTATTTTGACTTTATGTTAAAGACTATTGGCTACAGTATTTTTCTTTCTACTCCCAAAAAGCTCACCCGTAAGGAGATGGCTGTCCGGGCAAGGGCCCGTAAGCTGGAGGCTATTTGTGTCGAGTATCAACGGTTGTGGGCTCGGGAGCATGAGGAGGAAACTACAACAACCTCCAGTACATCCTCCTCCACTGCCCCCGGGTCCACCAGCCACAAGCCTCCAGCCAAACGGAGCCGTGGCCCGACAGCCTCCCGCCGCCGCCGCACAGCAGCAAAACCAACAGATGCCCCCCCCCAGAGCCTGGGTGGTACGCCAGCGCCACCTCTGAATGCAAGTGGACTACCTGGAGCGGTTGGCCGAAAAACATCAGCGCCAGCTCCGGGACCTCCGCAAAGAGCTGCGGGACGTGCAACACCAGCTGCCCAAACGCCACCGGAGGAAGTGACTGTCCCTTGTCTCTTTTTTTAAAGACTGTTGGGGGGGTGGGAATTGGGTTTTTGGGAAAGGGTACTTTTTGATTTTTGAACTTTGGGGTGAGTTGGGGTAATTCTATTTTTGTGATGACAACAACATCCATAATTTATATTTCTTAATAATTATATTTTTCATTAAAAAACACAGTATACGCGCTCATATTATTTTGTGTGGGTGTTGGCGGTTGTTACTGAATGTTTGGTTTTTCAAACTTACCAACATGAATAAAACATCTTGTCCTGAAATGTACCAAAATGCAAGTAACCGAGTTAGTCAATTTAGCAGCCCTACTACTGTACTTTACTAGTAGTACTGTTAGTCTCTGCTCTCCTCCAAACTTAGTCCTAGCCCATTATTCTACTACCTCCCCAATATGCTTATCTTACCTGTGATTTACGAATCACGGTTGGTGAATAAGGTTGGTTGTTGACTTGAATCCTCGACGGATTCAATATCATTGTTGTACTGGTAGCAGTAGTGGTACACACTGGTAGTATCACCATATGAAAAAAAGAGGAAATTAAACATTGAGTGGCCTGAGCGTAGCATTTGAAACAGTACAATAGATAGTACGGTACAGAACAGTGCCCAAGCCTAAGTAAGGTAAGCATTAATCATTTCATTGTTGTTAACGTTGTGTAGGAAGAGGATGTTCTTATCAATCCACGATGGCGAACATGAACTTCTGGTTGCTTTGACCCTATCCTCCCCAGCAAGCGCGTGGAATTTATTGTTGTTGTCAGTCACACCTCAATGAAATACCACACAGCCCGGGGGAAGAGGGTTAGGGTTTAAAAATTGGATGGGAATGGGTTTTTTTGGGAAAGTTTGGTAGAGAGGAAAAAACACAGCATGGACAGTCAAACAACAAATGAAGAGAAACAAATCTTTGGATTAGAAGATATCGATAAATCTTGAAAGGGACATAAAGGAAGTGCACTACTGCATGCCATAAGTAGTAAATGGATAGTTAGGTTACTGAAAAGTAGTACTACTACTTACTGCAACTTGCTAGTAACTACGAAGAAACACGTTGATAGTACAGCGATGCAGTCATTACGCAATTTCACTTGCCTCTCTGCCCTCAGAGAGAATAAACACTTACAGCCTAATTCATCATTGTTAAATCCGGTCGCAAAGGGCCAGATTCTGAGAATCTGGCCCTTTGCGTGCGGTATTTTTGCATTTGGGATTCATCATCCCAAATGCAAAAATCGCTATTTAAGAATTCGCATATTTGCGAGGAATAGCATTTAAGGAATCTCTCTTAGAGATTCCTTAAATGCTATTCTTGAAACATTTTTAAATTGCGAATCTGCAAAAATTTCCCGCTATTTACCGCGAGGTCAAACCTCGTGGTAAATAGCGGAAACTTAGAAAAATGCATTTAAATGCATTTTTCTAAGTTTCATGTTACACACACACATGTCTTGGGACATGTGTGTGCGCAACACCAATGTAGTATACATTTCAGGGGTGCTACAGGGTGTCCTTTGGACACCTCTGCACCCTTGAAATCGCAATTTCAATATGCGAATCGCTAATTGCGATTCGCACATTGAAATGTCTTCCCATTCATTCCTATGGGCCTTTGGGCCCATAGGAATGAATGGGGAGATATTCCTTAATTGCGATTAGCATTGATGATGGTGTATTATATTTATTTATTTTAAAAAGTGTACATATACTCTCTCAGTCACTCCTGGTAGAGACACAAAGAGGCATCCATCTGCTAAGGACCTAACGTTCCAAATATAACCCAGTGGCTTGGGTGCCTCAGTGTCACAATGTTAGTCCCAGTGGGTGAGCGCTTGCGTGGTAACTGCAGTGTGGCATTTACCACTGGGACTAACATTGTGACACTGAGGCACCCAAGCCACTGGGTCATATTTGGAACGTTAGGTCCTTAGGAGATGGACTAAATTTACCATGATGCCATGCCTGCTCACGCCCACTGGGGCGGGACTGTTATCAGCAAATAAAATTTCCTTATTTAATGGATGCCTCTTTGTGTCAATTGCAGGCCGGTGATCAAGGGCTACGGCTTGAAACGTTTGGCATTCTGCAATACGAACGCTGCGCTGGCTGTGGTGCTGGCAACTGCCGGTGATGGTGTGTGGAAACCCTTCCTGGGTGACCTTTCCTTTGAGGACTCTCTTGGTTTTGATATTGAGCGGCTCGTCCGGCCGCGGAAAGGTCCCGCTGCTGTATCACGGCGGATCCTGGTGCTCGTGATTACGGGCGCATTTCAGGAGCGGAAGGAGCCTCATCCCTGGATTAAATTGGTGTGCCACACTGCAGTTACCACGCAAGCGCTCACCCACTGGGACTAACATTGTGACACTGAGGCACCCAAGCCACTGGGTTATATTTGGAACGTTAGGTCCTTAGCAGATGGACTAAATTTACCATGATGCCATGCCTGCTCATGCCCACTGGGGCGGGACTGTTATCAGCAAATAAAAGTTCCTTATTTAATGGATGCCTCTTTGTGTCAATTGCAGGCCGGTGATCAAGGGCTACAGCTTGAAACGTTTGGCATTCTGCAATACGAACGCTGCGCTGGCTGTGGTGCTGGCAACTGCCGGTGATGGTGTGTGGAAACCCTTCCTGTGTGACCTTTCCTTTGAGGACTCTCTTGGTTTTGATGTTGAGCGGCTCGTCCGGCCGCGGAAAGGTCCCGCTGCTGTATCACGGCGGATCCTGGTGCTCGTGATTACGGGCGCATTTCAGGAGCGGAAGGGGCCTCATCCCTGGATTAAATTGGTGTGCCACACTGCAGTTACCACGCAAGCGCTCACCCACTGGGACTAACATTGTGACACTGAGGCACCCAAGCCACTTGGTTATATTTGGAACGTTAGGTCCTTAGCAGATGGACTAAATTTACCATGATGCCATGCCTGCTCACGCCCACTGGGGCGGGACTGTTATCAGCAAATAAAAGTTCCTTATTTAATGGATGCCTCTTTGTGTCAATTGCAGGCCGGTGATCAAGGGCTACGGCTTGAAACGTTTGGCATTCTGCAATACGAACGCTGCGCTGGCTGTGGTGCTGGCAACTGCCGGTGATGGTTTGTGGAAACCCTTCCTGTGTGACCTTTACTTTGAGGACTCTCTTGGTTTTGATGTTGAGCGCCTCGTCCGGCCGCGGAAAGGTCCCGCTGCTGTATCACGGCGGATCCTGGTGCTCGTGATTACGGGCGCATTTCAGGAGCGGAAGGGGCCTCATCCCTGGATTAAATTGGTGTGCCACACTGCAGTTACCACGCAAGCGCTCACCCACTGGGACTAACATTGTGACACTGAGGCACCCAAGCCACTGGGTTATATTTGGAACGTTAGGTCCTTAGCAGATGGACTAAATTTACCATGATGCCATGCCTGCTCACGCCCACTGGGGCGGGACTGTTATCAGCAAATAAAAGTTCCTTATTTAATGGATGCCTCTTTGTGTCAATTGCAGGCCGGTGATCAAGGGCTACGGCTTGAAACGTTTGGCATTCTGCAATACGAACGCTGCGCTGGCTGTGGTGCTGGCAACTGCCGGTGATGGTGTGTGGAAACCCTTCCTGTGTGACCTTTCCTTTGAGGACTCTCTTGGTTTTGATATATATATATATATATATATATATATATATATATATATATATATATATATATATATATATATATATATATATATATATATACATACATTTAAAAATAAAATGACATTAATATTAAATGTATTGAATCAATAAAATAAATGTAATTTTTTTTAATTACCTTTTTTTAAAAAATAATATACTTACCTATACTTACGTTGTAATGGTATGCGTTGTAATAGTATCTGCGATGTAATGTCATGCATTGTAAAGCTATTCATTGTAAAAGATCCTGCGTTGTAAATATTGCGTTGTAATGGTATGCGTGGTAAAAGTATGTGTTTTAACGTCATACATCCATTTTGTCCAACCATTTTTATCCGGTATTAGACCTTCCCAGCAATGGCCCCAGAGCCGTTAACGAAGGCGAAAACAAGTAGAAGACCCCCAAACAGCCAAAAAGCAAAACGACAAAAATGGGCACTTAGTCATTTTCAGGCCAATTTCCAAATCACCCCGCGCGCGCTCTGCAGCTAGGCCCAACTCCCCTCTGCCACCATGGATTTGCTTCAAACCTCTTGCAATCAAAAGTATCCATACCCAACAGTGCTCCCAGACCCCGAAACCCACCCACAAACACCAGGAAGCCCCCCAAACAGGCCCCCAAAAACATGATAGTGAGCAAAAAGGCAAAAACTTTTTTAAGTCTGATTTTCGCCAAACCACTTTTATCCGATATTAGACCTTCCCAGCAATGGCCCCAGAGCTGTCAACCCAGGCGGAAACTAGTAGAAGACCCCAAACAGCCATAAAGCAAAACTTCAAAAATGGGTACTTAGAAATTTTCAGGCAAATTTCCAGAATCACTCTGCGCGCGCTCTGCAGCTAGGCCCTAACTCCCCTCTGCCACCATGGATTTGCTTCAAACCTCTTGCAATCAAAAGTATCCATATCCAGCAGTGCTCCCAGACCCCGAAACCCACCCACAAACACCAGGAAGCCCCCAAACATGAAGAAGAGTTCGTCCTCATACTCTGCGAATTCAGGCGGGAGTAGGTCACTTAACAGAGAAGAAATTCCCTCATCTAAGTTGGTGTCCTCCTCGTCTTCTTCCGGCGTGTATTCTCGTACTTGTAATCTGGTGATATGAGGTGCTGAATTATCTTGATCATTGTTAACCTCTCCACATTTTTGGGCGGGAGGCGGGTCCTTTTGCAAGTTACAATGCCACCAGCAGCACTGAAAACACGTTCAGAAGACACGCTTGCGAGTGGGCAAGACAAGTAGTTTATAGCCAGGTTGGAGATCTCTGGCCACAATTCTTTTTTCCCATGCCAATACGCCAATGGGTCATCATGAACATAGACCTCTGTTGAGTCATTCAGATAGTCCTGCACCATCGACTCAAGGTTCTCCACGGTTCCTCCACTTTGCTTACTTTTTTCTTCTTCACACAATGTTACTGTTGTGTCTGGTGCAGATGATCCGGTTGCTGGTGTCTTTAACGGCTGAGAGGTCACTTCTGCCACAGCCACAGGTGCAGAAGTGGATTCTTTTGACTCCGGATGGCCTACTGATGCTAATGTACTGCCTTTTCCTTCAATTTCCTGCCGTTCTCCTTCAAACCTCATGGCTGACACAGCTAGCCAACGTTTGTACTTTAAAACTTCTGCGTCACCAAAAGGAAAGAATGCTCTGCATGCCAGTGCCTTTTTGTAGCGTGTATCCAGAATAGTAGCACAAATGTAATGCTGTTCTGTGTGGATCTTTTGAAGACGTTCATCGCAAAGTGGGCGCTGTAATAATTTCTCCGCCAAATCAAAAGCTTCTTGCTTTTCTTCATCTTTTTGAAACGTAGAAGACACCACCTTCAGTTGGTGCTCTAGCATGCGCAACAATGGGATAGCTTTTCCCAAATTACAGTCCTCCCTGCTGACTGCACGTGTGAAGACCTCAAAAGGACGAAGCATGTCTGTCAGGCTTTTAACTAGCTTCCATTGCTCCGCATGTAACCTCAGGTCCTTCATTGCTGTACCCAGTGTAAAGAAACACTGATCGACTACCTTAAACTGCTCATGCAGACGCTCAAGCATGTAGAAGGTTGAGTTCCAACGTGTTGCCACCTCCTGGATGAGTGCTTTCACTGGCAGTCGACGTTCAAATAGCAGGTCCCTCAGATGCTTCCGGGCCTTAAAAGAATGGCTGAAATCTGTGCACCTTCTTCGGCAGCTGGTCAGTAACTCGCACACTGGACTTTCTTCACTCAAGAATTTTTTAACAACCAGGTTTATACAGTGCGCCAAACACGGCACTCTGAAATAGTTACCCTTATCCATGGTCTTAACTACATTGGCGCCATTATCCGTGTAAACATAACCAATCTTGCTTTTTTGGGGGACAGCCATTGAAACACCTTTGTGTTAAACTCCTGCAAAATGTTTTCTGCTGTATGACTTGGCTCCATGCCAAACATGGCTAGTGTTGCATGTTTCTGAGCAGCTTTAAAAACGTTGTTGGGGTCAACACCTGCCCTTAGCTTTGCTGTAACTCCTGAAAAAGAGACCCAGTGTGCAGTGATGCACATGTAATCAGTGCCTGCGCCACTGGTCCACATGTCTGTTGTCAGATGTATAGTGTGAACAGCACTCTTCTGCAAAGCTGCCCCAATCACCTCCAGCACATCTGCATGTAGTGCTGGAACCGCAACTCTGGCAAAATAGAACCGGCTAGGAACCTTCCATTTAGGGCTGAGCATTGCCACTAATTCAAGAAAACCAACCCCTTCCACAAAAGAAAAAAGGAGAAGGTCCAGAGCTAGCATTTTAGCCAGCTTAGTGTTATACAGATGCGTCATTGGGTGGTTGCTTTCAAATGGAGCCTCTAAAAACAACATGCTTCTAATGGTGGGCTGAACCATGATTTTACGGGATAATGATGATGACTTCTTCGACCCAGTTACGCTTGGTGATGATGAACTTTTTCGCATTGGTGTCTCACTCTCTCCCACACTCTTAGTGTGGCTCACAGGGGGTGTGCTGCTGACAGGGGTACTGGGTGTAAGTGAAGAAATGTTTGACGCGTCTTCCTCCTCGTCATCATCAGATGAAACATCAACGGATACAGTTTGTTGACTTCCAATTCCGGCTTCCTTGATCTCCTTTAGGTGCACATGCCATTGGACAGTGTGCTGTCTCTCAAGATGACCTCTCTGGCCTCCGTTACCATAGTTGGTACCAACCTTACCACAACTAACTGAAAGCTTACAAAAGCTACAAATGGCTATGTTTTCCCTTGTTGTGCAAACACTAAAGAAGTCCCAAACTGCGGATTTCAAATCTGTGGGGGGCGGAGGAGGCGATACTGGTCATGCTGCTAATGCTAGATGAAGTGGAGGATGTGTGTTGCCAAACTTTTCTACGTTGTGCACTTACTTGCACCACCACTAATTGAGGTCGAGGTGGATAGAGGACCCTTCTGGCAAGAAAAAAATATGGAAGCGGTTGGTGGTGGTGTACTAGTTAACTCCAATGATGGTGGTCCCATTGCCTCCTCGTCGACAACATCACGCTCAGCAGCTTTTCGGGCTAGGGTCAAAATGTCTGTTTGCTGCATGCCCGCTGAGGCTGGAGTGGTGTGTATGATGACTGCGTCATCGTCGTGAGAGTCTTCATCAGCAGGAGTAGTATACGCCACTTCTTCAGCGTCATCATCACACCCCATAACTATGAGTCTTTTGGGGACCTTCCTTTTATGCTTAGATACCTTTGTCAGATCATGGTGTGCCTCACTTTCAGACGGCAGTGGTGGCTCCCAAGTTGGATCCATATCATCAGAAGGAAGGGGGCTTGAAGAAGATGTAGACACCATACTTGATCTTTTCCTTGCTAGGGATGTGGAAGACAATGAATGATCGGGAGGAGTGGCTTCCTCAAATGATAGCTCGGCTTGAATGTCGATTTCCTGATGTGCCCCTACTTCGGGAGGAACAACTATTGTGGGCACTTGTGCCCCTCCATGCACCTCTGCTTGCGCATCTCCTTGTGCTGCCTCTCCTTCCACATGTACTTGGGCTTATACTTGCACATGTGGTTGTTGTTACGGCTGTGGTTGTTGAACACTCGTCAGATGAGATACAACAACCTGTGTTGATTGAGGGACATTGCTGCTACTTTCTTGCGATGAGCCAACATCCCTGGTCTATGTCAATTGAACAACTAGACTAAGTGCCTCTGCAGCACTCAAGGGCTTGGACTTAAGTTGGCATGGTGGTGGCATTGAGCCCAATGGAGCGGGGGTGCTGCTCCCAGCTTGGTCCCCAGCAGATCCCGCTGCTGCTGCAGGCGTACTTTTTATTTTATTCCCATAAAATGTGGCGGGCGGCACACCAGTCTCCTTGGTAACTTGCTTCTTCTGCTCCTTACTGGCAACTTTCTTGCTAGAGGAGGTACGGGGAACTTCTTTTGGGGCCATCTACTTCAGATGTCAGAACAGCAGGCCGCAGTTGCACGAGTTGCAGAGTTGTCTTGTCTGTGGCCACAGGTGACGTCGCATGACGTTATGCTGCACACACACCGCTGCAGGACTTCTTCCTGGCACTGGTGGTTCTCTTGTGCACCTAAAAGCAATGGAAGACAGAGGAACATCAGTTATACACCGCAAAAAGCCGAAAAACACATAAAAATCACCACAATCCTATGCCATCCTTGCCCTCAATGATGTTTAAATTCAAGACACCCCACAGAAAGTCTAGGCCCATGCACCACTGAGTACCCCTTAGCATAAGGGATGAAAGCTAGGCAAAATAGGTGCAGGCCTGAGAACACTGCATGCCTTCAAAATGGCCCCTTGCCCCCCAGCACATGGCAGGCCCTGCCTGTACCAGCACTCAAAATGGTCCCCACCCACATGGCCAGTCCCCATCAACACCCCAAAAAAATCGAAAAACACGCAAAAATCAGCACAATCCCATGCCATCCATGCCCTCCATGATGTTTACATTAAAGAGACCCCACAGAAAGACTCAGTCCATGCACCACTCACTACCCCTGGGCAAAAGGCCCCAACAGCAGCCAAAAAAAATCAGAAAACACACAAAAATCAGCACAATCCCATGCCATCCATGCCCTCCATGATGTTTAAATTCAAGACACCCCACAGAAAGACTAGGCCCATGCACCACTCACTACCCCTGGGCAAAAGGCCACAACAGCAGCCAAAAAAATAAAAAGCACACAAAAATCAGCACAATCCCATACCATCCATGCCCTCCATGATGTTTAAATTCAAGACACCTCACAGAAAGACTAGGCCCATGCCCCACTCACTACCCCTGGGCAAAAGGCCCTAACAGCAGCCAAAAAAATCAAAGAACACACTGTATGACTTCAGACACTTCCCATCATTCCTGTGCCCATGCATGGCTTGCCTTGATGTCTCCCTGAGTTCTTCTGCAGAGGTCACTTTGGTTTATTTCACTCACTGTGCCACCCATGTCTGATTTGATGACCTAAGGGTGGTGTGATATGTTCCTTCTCTTGCATGTGATGTACAGATGCTATGTGGCTTGCTCCATGGTTTTCCAGCACTGTCCACTTCACTTTTGGCTGGCCCATTTATTGTCCTCCATTGCTGCTGACCTATGGTATGAGTATGTGGCTGGGTGTCAGTGTTGAGCGTTTGTGAGTGACCCGACAGGCAGTGTGAACAGTTCAGTGGATGTTCATCTGCAGTGTTAGTCTTCATTTTGTAATCATACTTAGTTTGCTTCACATGAGTGGAAGGTTGATGTGAGGAGGAAGGTTGTCCAGCTCCTCATCTTCTATGCAGGATGTTCTCTTCACACCCACCTTCCCAGTTAATATCCCTTGTCCATTGATGTGTTGAGGTGTGAGGCCTGGCTACACACTTGCAGATTAATTGTGCAGGGGGGGCACAAGAGGAGCACACAAAATGGGTGTGGGAAGCATGGTGTGGAAAGGGTGAAGGTGGAGCCCTGTGAATGTTGGAGGACTGCCCATGCCTGGCGCAGGTCCTGCCTACTACATTTTGCACAGGTTGTCCTGTGTCTTCCCCCCTGCAATGACCAGGACATTGCAGTGATTTCACGGTTGATGGGTGACCCAGATGTGGAGGGGTGGGTTTCTGACAGGTAGGACATGTGTATGTACACCAGGGGATATGTTCCTGTCCCCACCAGAGTGTCTGATGTGGACAGGAACCGTATGTCAGCACAGGAGTTGTGTGTTGTGTTTGTGTGCAGAGTTGTGTCTTTGCATACCTGCAGCGTTGTCCACTGTGGTGTATTATTTGCTGGTAGTGGATAAGGTACAGCATCAGAAAGGCTTGAAGAGCTGGATCAATTGCGGTCGGGACCGGGAAATGTTTGTGGAACAAGTTTTTGAAGACAGCATGTGAATGTACTTATGAATTGATAAACATATATCTGCACCCCTAAGCAGATTCGCCTAAGTCTCAAGAGGAACCTCATAATATTTTTGTAAACATATCTTTAATATTTCAATTCATCTCATGACATAATTTATTGCGAACACATAAAAATCCTCCCTTCCTTCTCATATGTTTAAACTAGTTCTAAGCAGGTCCAGGCAAAATTTAGATTAAGTCAGGGTAACTGGTGTAAGTTCAGGAATGTTGCGTTATACTTTATGCACAGAATTCTCGAAGTTATGCCATTAAGCCATGACAAGTAAATATGAGCTGAGCATGGCAAAGTTTTACCACAAGCAAACAGGTATAACATTGTAGAACAGAATGCAAGCGACTTTGATCATGTAACTTCCGTTTTTTCCCAAATTTCTTAATGAAAAATGCATCCTTGCAAAAAAATTGATAGGAAGACATCTCACACTCAAATAAGGTGCTAAATGATGGATTTTCATTTCATGGACTTACGTGTAATTTTGCTTATTTAATTGAGATTTTGCATAAATACACAAAAACAATGTTCATGAATTTTGTAAAACACAAGTTCTTGCATGATTAATATAGAGCTCAACTAAGGTGAAGTCAAATCACAGCCATGTCTTCAGGCAAAAACATCATCTGCTGCCAGCATTGCAAAAGAGGTTATTTGCTTGCTTCTTCTTTTTAAATTTGACTTATCTCCCCCTGCCTCAATAAGTAACGACAGGAAAGACCGCAATTAGGAAAAGACTGGAGTGATCAACATCTTGTGAGATAACCTTCTGGTTAATTTGGGTAGAACTACACCTTACATTACTTCACCAATGCAATGCAAGAAGGGTACTGCATGAGTTTATAAGGGTACAGACATAGCACCAATGTTTACAAATGTCCACCAAACTCTTTTCTTATTTGCCTTATAAAAGAAATAGTAACACCATAAGTGATGGAGAAAAAGTTTGAAAATAGTACCTTTGTGTATAGGCTGCCTCCCAGTTCATTCCCCCAGTATGACTAGGCCTAGGTAGTTTTAATACTAAGATTACAATCAAGGGGGCACAGCACCTTAATCATTCCCCTGGCTTTCGCCACCCTTGCCCCAACCCTCTGGAATTCATTACCCTTAGAGCTCAGATCCCTAACCTTATATCCCCAGTTTCGAAAGAAACTTAAAACATATTTCTTCAGTAAAACTTTTATTTAGTCCCCTGTCACCAGCCCTCTTCCCCTTGTTCCTTGTGGAGATCTGCCAGTTACAGCGCCATAAAACCGCCGGTGTAAGAGCGCTATATAAGAATTTTTAAACTCAAACTCAAACTCATAATAACCCTGGGCTTAGTTTGTGTAGTAGCGCTACGCATAGCTACGCGAAATGCACTTCGTACTTCGCAAGCTATGCGTAGCTACGCGAACTGCGCAGTGACATAGGGAAAATGCTGTTCGCACTGATTGCACAGTGCAAGATGCTTGTCGCACTGTGCAATCATTGCAAACTGCATCTTGCATAGTGCAAGCGCTCGTTTTCTGACGCTCGAGTAGATTTGTACTCGAGCGGCAGCTTTCTCAACACGGACTGGTAGTTTCTCATCGCGAGCGGCTGCGAACATACGCAACCCCTCGCAATGAGAAACCTGACCTCCCCACATTGAGAATCTCGCCGGGATGTTTATTTTCCACACTCGTTATCAGCAACATCAAAAACGAGAATAACATTTCGCTGGGATGTTAATTTGCTCACTCGCGGTCGCCAACTTGACATTGAGGACCGCGAGCAAGCAAAAAATACCTGCTGCGCATTTTTGCACTGTGCTATGTGCAATGCGTGTAGTAGCGCAAACTATGCACACTCCGCGAGCGTAGCGTAGTCCTAAGCCTAGGGTTAGTACATAGGGCAATTGAGAGAATAAAGTCTGTTTTAAATCAGGATTATATATAAATCGCAGCCCCCTTAGTCAGGGGTATTAAGCGCATAGACACATATACGTTTTACTACTACAGGAAGTAACCTGTGAATATTGGTTACCTCTATGCCACAAGGGCCATAGCTACACAATAATAAAGTCATTAGTTTCATGTAGTAGTAATTTCACCCACAGTTTATTTGCACTTAGGGTTCACTTTGAACTAGCAGTGGGTGGAACTCATGGACTTTCTCTCAACGAATTTCTCCAGAATGACATAAAAACTCAGCGAAATTCTGCGAAGTTCCGCCAATGAGTGGAAAATACACAGTTGAGCTGCTCACCTTGCTTTAGTCCCGGTAGCGTGAAATACATTGAAATATCAGCGTGAACAGCTCATGCAACTATTCAAGCCCCTCTGAATACGACCACCCTGATTAGAAAATCATTAGAGGGAATGCCAAATCTTCCACTCCAGCTTCATATTTTCGGGAGCCTTGTGGGAGAATAATTTCACAATGCTGCAATTGGTGGAATTTGGCTGGAACTCTACATTAAAGAATAACGCCTAGTGTCCAAAGTTTTGCCAAGTCAACATTGGTTAAAAAATATGCATTTCTTCAATTGTGTTTACATTTACAGAACCCACACAATATGCTACAGGGTGGGTCCAGGTATTGTGTCCTTGGAACCCAAGAAGTGATATAGGCACAGGAGCTTGGTAAGAGTGGTGGGCACAGTGTGCCACAGTTTGTAGAGGTGTGTCTACATGTGTGATGGCGACCCACTTAGCCTTGGTTTGAAAATGATGCCAAAGCTACAACAGTTATTTTACTATGTACACATGTTTCTTTTTTCTCTATGGGTCTTCAGATTACTTGTGTTGAACTATGCATTTCAATTTGATACACAGCCTCTCTCCCTTTACACTTAAGCCTAGGAGAGAGATGAGAACGTGAAAGTTGTCTTAAAGTCATGAAGGAAGCCTAAGGATACAATAGGTCCAAAAGAAGGGCTGAAACATGTTGATCAGGAAGGGTGAGTTGAGGAGTAATTGCAAAAGATTTCAAAGTGAGCCCATGTTCCACTTCTAAGGTGCTGGTGAAGGAGGCTAGCATGATGAAGCATGTCACCACGTGTGAGTGAAAGGGACTGCTCTTTGTAAATCTGAAAGATGATAAAAACAACTTCATTATGAATTTTTTAATTTTATAAAGGAGAGGAAAGGATACATAGGCTGTTTGTAGAATATTTTACTACTGCTGTGATATAGGACCATCCTTTTATGGATATATATTGCATGGGAGGCAGTACTGGTGGTTAAATGCTTATTCCCTCTTTCTTTTCACTAAAGGACAGCCTTAATGGGCTAGGATCAATAAACCTTTCCTATGCTCTGTCTGAGTTTTTTGTTAAGTTACTGACATTAACCAGTGACTTATGTTTAGTTTATATATGTCTATCACATGAAGAACGTATTTTTACCTTTAAAATTTTGTATCTATCTCTCTTATTCCTTTAAGTTGTGATTGAATGTAAATTCAATCTAGAAAGAAGCACATTGCTTGATATTTAAGATTCACTAACTAACTCTTTTATTAAAGGATCAAGTACGTAACTTGATTACTGGTATAGGCAAGTTCCTTGTAGAAAACTGCATGCCCTGAAAATGGTACCTATTATTTATCTGCTGAGGTCCTGCCATAGTTTCTGAAGTATCATATGAAATTATAAGGATGGTGCAACTTGCAGGTGATGCTTGCACAACGAGAAGATGGGCAGCAAGTGTGTAACAGTAATTATTAGGTCCTTGCAACTTCTCATGTAGATGCAGATTATTGGACTACCTGTAGTTCATATATTTGTGTTGTTTCCTTATGCGTATACTAATCACGTAGCTTTGTTTATGTATTAGAAATTTACAGAGCATGGTCTAGAAAAATAAAGATGACAGAAAGCTTTGTCTAATGATCAGTTACCACTTATGGAGTTGTACAGGTAAAGTTATAACAGGGTAAGATTACTGTGTTGAGACAGGATAGGTAGCGATATAGCGACAGGTTGTAATAGAAACCGGTACATAATTGGTGTAGATAAATATAACTAAAACTACTGAGATGTGTATCATCATCCTAAATACCCTTTTCCCAATAAAATATTATCCTGTGGGCCTATACTTAAATGTGATATTATCAAACTATGTGCAATGCAGAGTGAAGTCAAATTGTGCAAGTATTGGTCTTAGTTACATAATTAAAATGCAGGTTTGAGTCTATACACTACTTGTGGGTAATGATGATGAATAAGAAACGTATTTCATACAATTGTCATAAGAAGATATCTTAGATGGATTCAGCTCCAGATCTTTTGAGCACTTTAAAAAAAGATCATTGGAGGTCAGTAGTGTAGAGCTATGTCTGTTACAACATAACTTGTAGATACTTCTAATTTTTCAGCGGAGAGTCAGCACAAAGTAGTCAAAATGGAAGATAAGTAATGAAACTTTCTTGAGCTGATTGCCAGTTTTGCCACTGCACTTAGCTGTGTTTTAAGAGTCACTATGTATATTTTTGGGATTACAACCAGTAGTGGTATTCCATGGTCCAAACTTGCTTAAGTTGTTTATCTGTAATGAAATGTTTAATGCTTCAAAGAAGTCTGAGCTGATATTGTGTTCCTTTCCCAATTATGCTGATATCTTTTTGACGGTCCAAGTTCTTGTCTAGATAGATACATTTGAACATTTGAGGTGGTGGATGTCATCCATTCCTAAATACCTGAGAGCACTCGAAAAGCCATTTATATTTTTTCATGAGGGGATTTACTGACACAGCAGGAGTAAGGCAGCTAGAGAATCCATGTAGACTGAACAGAGTGGGAGAAAGAATGGAACCTTAAGAAACTCCTTTTTTTAAGGCTGAGTGGTTTGTTTTCAGCCACTGTAATAAGATATTAAAGTCCTCCTTCATTTGATCATATAAAATTATGTGGGCAAACAAGTAGAATCCTCAGTTGGAAGGAGGACATTTTATTCCATTGTCATACAAGTCCTATCTAATGAAATGGAGTAAGCTTTTAATTAAGATAATTAAATATGTAATGCTCCACCATTAAGTATTTTAGCTAGTGCATGACAATGACCTCAAATGCATTGCCACTTTATTCAACTCAACACTTGGTCAGTAATTGGTCATTTTCAACCACTCTAAAAAATATTTTTAGGTGCTTGGAAAAAGCATTATAAAGGAAATAGCAGTACTTTTTTGGCAGGAGCAGTTAGTAAATAGGTGAGAGAAGGAACCAATTTAGCAGTAAAGTTAGTATCCACTTCATTGGAACAAAGCTCCAGACTCCCCAGAGGGTCGTGGTTGTTTAAAAATAGAAAGTACCTTGTCTTTCTTGACCCTAAATGATACTCTGTCTTCTGCCACTTGTTGCCACCGTAATGTCCAATAGAGGCAAGTCATCCACCTATTCCATAACTTCTAGAATAGGTTCTACACTTCAGTTATTGTATTGATGCTATGAAATGACAAATTAGAAATGGGTTTGTTAAAACATGGGTAAAGACTGCCTAGGACACCTTAATGGACTGGACTTGAATTCAGCATGTGGGAAACATTTAGTCTTACTGATAAGAAGGGGGTCTTGCTTTTCTGTACTTGAGAAACAATTAGAAATGTGGAGGGCCTCACAGATTGGAGCATTGGAAATTTAGATCATTTGACCAAACATTTCTTTTGTTTTATTCAATAGGTCCTTTCTTATGGAACTTCCAACTGTACAGCAGTTCCATTCCACCATGTGAAGATGAGAAGGTATGATTTTGATTACAATGTTGTCATTTTTTTGTCTTAACTTAAGTTAAAAAAACACATGGTGAAAAACTGTTTCTCTATGCCATTTACACAGCTGTAAAATATTCAAGCTAATTTCAAGACTGCTTACTCAGCTGGAGCAAGGTTTGTTCCAAGAGGTCACGGTTAATGTAATGATAACAGTTTGCATCATTGAGTACTAGCTGTCCCAGCCTATCATTCCCCTCTAACCCTGATATTCCACCTGTATTATTCCCACTTGGCTATGTTTAGTGTTGCCTTTTCAAAGAGGACCATCAAACTCCATCTTTGAGGCTCCCCCTTGACTCCTTTGGTAACCCTTATGACAGAGACGATTAAAACTGGCCCTGCAACTCTTAAGTTTGGAGAAATACCCCACTCCTCCATTAATCAGATCCTGGCTGGTGTGAGCCTTTTTGTGGATTTGGAGTACTCCAGCTGCATCTAAGGGGGATCATATCATAACCATTGCTCAGCCATCTGGAGGCAACAATCTTATCTACCAGAAGATACTCCCCAATATATACATCTGATAGGGAGGTTGCTCTGTTAATTAAGGGATTATCGTAATGACATAACAATTGCTGCCTGAGTTTAATATTCCGTTTTAAACTCTTGTACCTAACTTTCAGTTCAAAGAAACTTTATTCGGTGTATTTCAACCATAAAAGTACATTAAAAACAAACAGTACATACATCAAGTTTCATTATAAGTCCAGACAAGGAAAAAGTTACATACATTAGTTCATTCATTGATCCAGACAAAGACGCAGTTTAAGAGCCAGTTTTAAAAATTCAAGAACTTGAAGGACACTTTCACTATGTAGTAATTGTAAATATAAAAAGGCTGGTCGTATCTGTTTAAAATTCATTTTTTTTAAAAGGGCAATTAAAAAGCGTTTGCGGGGGAATTCATAATATTTACATAAAAACATAAAGTGCATCATGTCCTGTGGAGACTTTCCGTCGCAGCCACAGGACGAAGGTTTTTTCCAGGAGCTCTCCTTTTTGGGTCTTATAATCAGATGTTGAAACTGGTTGAATCTAAATCTTGTAAGCAAGAACTTGTCATTGGTGCTAAAAGTGCCAAGTAAGTAAGGCTCAGTTGTCAATCATGTTTTGACAATGATAAATTTCCTCACGCTGACTTTTTGTATCTCAGCACCCTCCCTCTCAGCCATCTTGCGCTGTGTAAACACCTGCTTCACTAGGCCAATGTCCGCCTTCACAATTCCTGATGGATTTTCAAATAGATCTCGGCGACCCAACTCAGAAAAACATGTTTTTAAATACTTCAGCCAGGGGGAGCCTAATGCGTTCTCAAGGGCCAGGAAGTCATTCATAATTAAATGTGTAAGGGGGATTTCTTCACATAACCACATTTTCAGCCAACATGATAGAGGTCGTAGGGACAAGATATCGCTCCAATACCCCACTCCTAGTTCCTCGTGTACCATAAAGTTAGAAGTAGAGGCCGAAACACACAGAAGTCGTTTATAAAACTTATTTTCTGTGATCTGAAGTTGATCCCCGGCCATATAGCCCCAGAGCTCACTCCCGTATGCTGCGGTTGCTACAGATTTTGCGTCATATAATTTAATCATAGCAGCCGTGGGTTTTTTGCCAAGCTTAGACGCGAAATTGAAAATGGAAGCATTAACCTTAGACACATCACACTTTTTTTTAACAAGTTGCGGGGCCCAAGATAATTTCGAGTCAAAAAGTACGCCTAGATAAGAGAATGTGCTGGAAAATGGTATAGCTACCTTATCTAGTTTGAAGGTGTATTGTCTTTTTGGCTGTTTCCCCACCTGCATTAGGAAAGATTTTGAGTTGTTCACTAACAAATCCCTATCTTCCATAAACTTGTTGAATGCATTAAGTAACTTTTGGAGGCCTTTTTCTGTTCTTGCTAACAACACCGCATCATCTGCGTATAATAGAACGGGGATGCTTCTATACCCCACTCTAGGACTATCTGCTTTCACCTCCCGCAAAACACCATCCAGCTCGTTTATATAGAAGTTAAAGAGGAAGGGGGCTAATATGCAGCCTTGCCGTACCCCCTTCCCAGTTCTAAAATCGTCAGTCACAGACAGGTCTTGAGAGTACCTTATATTTGCACTCGTGTTGTTATGGAGATCAACCAGGAAATTCATAATGTCCTTGTCCACTTCCTTGTCCCTCATGGACCCCCACAGCTTCCCCCTGTTAACACAGTCGAAAGCTGAGGAAAGGTCCATGAAGGCCAAGTGGACTGTGCCTTTTTGAATAACAGTATATTTAGTTAGTACTAGGAAGAGGTTCAAACACTGAGTTGTGGTCGAGCGGCCGCTACAAAAACCGTATTGGGCGATAGACATGATATTATTGTACCGTGTCCAATCTAAAAGTTGCCTCAATACTATTCTCCCCACAAGTTTTGCCATGGAGTTAATCAGGGAAATGGGCCTGTAACAAAGGGGACTATCCCTATCCCCCTTTTTAAATATCAGCACAATGGTAGAGAGCCCCCAAGTTAGCGGGCATCCCACCTTTGCGGCTGCATTGATAACTGCCACAATAATCGGGGCCCAGAAATTAGGATCAGATTTAAAAAGATCCGGGGGTATCCCATCCGGTCCAGGTGATTTGCCCCCTGTGAGCCCCTCTATTCCTACCACCACCTCTTGTATACTAACATTCAAACTAGGATCCCTTATAGTGCATTCAAAAGGTACTACACTTAATTCAGGTCCCCCATACAATTTTTTAAAATGTGCTACCCACTCCTCTTTTGTAATGACACATTCTAACCCCTCCCCTGAGTCTTTCACCAGGAAGGGTGCCCAAAATCTAGCACTGTTGTTCAGAGTGTGTGGTTCAAGAATCTCAGCCCAGGCATCATTCTTCAGTGCCTCCTTTCTCTTAGCAATGACTGATTTATACTCTTTGCGTGATCTCTGGACTAATTCCTTATTTCGAGGTTTTAGCAACAAAACCGCTCTGAGATCACGAGCTGCGTTGGAGCATTCCTTGTTGAACCACCTCGGGCCCGCCCTCCCTTTGTGGGTTGAAGGTTCTGTCATTGAAACAGCTATCTTCTCAGTTAAAGTCTGAAAATCCGACAGAACCTGGGTTGGATCAGAACCAACCTGCGTACATCTATCAATGATGTCGCTGCAATTAACTTGAATGTTCTGATATATATTAGGGCCGGGGTACACATAGACCATTTTAGGCGGCGTCTCCCGTCAGTTGGTGTTACCTTACCCTTCCCTAGGTTATGACTTTCTCTAGCCACCCAGGGTCCCCTTAGGTGTATGGTCAGAGGATTATGGTCACTATGTAAATTATTTTCTATGGAGAATGAGCGCACAAACACCCTTTAAATGTTGTGGTAAGGAAACGCTTTGAGGGATCGCTTAATGCCATTCCAATGGTAAGACCATGTTCATTGAGTAGGTTATTAAGACAGTCCCCCTCCACGGAATGTTCCATATGTAAAGCGTTTAATCTAGGACAGAGCATTTCCTGAAGGTTTTTCCCTAGGGGGTCACCACAAGGGTGAATGTTAAAATCGCCCATGATCATCAAGTTATGAGAGCAGTCCCTCATAGAGCTACCTATGTAGTCACTCAAGGTTTCTAAATTACCGTAACTTGAAACATCACTAGTAGAGTTATAAAAATTGATTAGACCAACCTTGCAGTTGCCTGCAGATAAAACTAGTCCTTGTATGCCAAGATTACTTTATGGCCTGCTAACAATTGTGCATTTCAGTGCTACTGATATGAACATCACCATACCCCCCTTTGATCTTCCCCGGGTTACTGATATAGCAGGTACATAATATTCCTTATATCCTTCAATATACATATCACATTTTACCGACCAAGTCTCTTGTAAACATATGATTTGAAAGTTCCTAATGTAAGCTAACCAGCTTTCATCCTGCATTTTATTTTCTAAGCCCGCCACATTCCAACATATAACATTATTTTTTGGCGTAATTGGAGAAATCACCTCTATCTGTTGAACGACAGGAGGCTGTACAATACTCTGACCCTCCGGGGCCCTCAGTCAGTCGCAAGCGTCCAACCCTGAGAACATCTCAAAGCGGTTCTGTATGGGGACATTGTACCCTCTAGTATTCTGGTTACCAGCATTAAATTTTACTGCAGGTGTCCGCCAGCCATTGGCGTTTACTACCGGTGTTTGCCTACCAATCAGCCCATTAGTATTTTTATTGTTGTACATGTAAGATACTCCCGGGCTTGGAATCTGAGCTTGTGATATAAATCTGTTCCCACGAAAGTTATTAGGGGGATTTTTAGGGGAGTTCTGGTCAGGCGCGTAAAAGTAACCCAGAGGTCGCACACAAACACTTTTTGTATTATAAACCAGTGAGGATGCACGTAATAAGACCGTGGCGACATGTTGGGGGTGCTGAAAGTTGACAATCACACAGTCCCCCGTGGTTGATTTCCTTGATGGTCCCACCCAATTGACTCTTTCGGTAGATATGATTTGATCATAATAGTGGGATGGGTAACCACAGTTTTTGTTTAGCCATGCCACCGTTTTGTTTTTTAGAGAATCGTGGGATTCTCCATATGGCTGGGCTGGTACTTCCTCATAACGTGGAACATTAGTTAGCACTACCACGTATGGGACACAGTCAGGAGGAAGGTTTACATTCCTAAGTCTAGGCCTCTGTGAGGACACTGCACAGCTATCTGGGGGTACCGGGACCTGTATGGTAGGCTGGTTTACTGGAGCAGCAGGTAACACTGCAGGTAACACTGCCCCAGAATTTGGCTGCCGTGTCTGCTGCCCACTCTCTCCCCTGCAAACATCCTCATTTCCACCCCCGACAGGGACGGTTGTAGGAGTAATCACACTTGGGGCACTTGGGGCAGGGGCCATGTATCCAGTCACCAAGCTGCCCAGTCTTTCTACCTCAGTAGCTACTATATTAAGTTTGGTCATTAGAGGAGTAATTAGATCTGCAATGTTTGCCTCCAGTCTTCCCACAATAGTATTTATAAGTGCTTCTAAATTTGTATCAGACAAAGTCCCACTTCCCCCGTTGTTGCTACTATCTTTGTTAGTTTTTTCCAACCCCTGATTACCTGCGCTATTATTAATAGTACCTTTGGAGTTATTCGGAGGATTAGTGTGAGATCTGGTATTTACAGACTTCCCCCCACGCCTCCCCTGGGTCTTTCTGCATTTCCTAACTGGTCTTTGTGTAGAGGGGACCTCCACTAGCTCTTCTACTGCTCAGTCTTCCTCTGAGGTAACATACAGGTCCGCGGGCTTATTAGAGTGAACCTGTGCCTGTACTGATATGCTGGGGTCCTTAGTGCAGCGTGTAGCATGTTCTTGGGTGCCACCTAGACATTCCGTGATTTTGTTAGGCACGCTATCCATGACAGGGGGAACACTTTTGCTGCCTAATGAAGCCCTACGCTCATGATTAATTTGCGTAACTTTTTTAACTAAAAAGTTATCCATAGTTCGTATGCCCAATGCTGCTGGGTCCGTGATAATTGTGGGCATGTTGGCTAATGTCAGACAGGGTGTGTTTTCCCAATATCACACAACAGTTACCCAACCACACACGGGTGACTGATAGTCAATTATAAACAGTGAACAGTGCAGAGTCTTACTTGATTGTCCTTAATTGTCCTAGGACCTTGGGGCCAGGATCCGTGGCCCGTCCCGTCCTCTTCCAGCCACAGAGGGCCAAAGAGGGCCCGCCCTTGTCCTGGGCTTCTCCCGGTCGCTCCCGCGCGCGACTCGCGGGCGAGTGGGGGGGTCAGCCTTTAACCTGTGCCTCCGGTCGCTCCTTGCGCGTCACAGGCACGCTGCCGCCCCGGAGGTTGCTGGGAAGTGTGGTCCTCTTTTGCCCGGGCTGCCTCCCGGAGTCTTTCAGCTGCCGCCGTTGCCCTCACGGCTATCGCCCGTTGGCGTGGTCAAGGTAAGCCTTGGTGTTCCCCCTTTTCGGCATCTGTGTTGCACATTATGTGTTTGGGGAGGGGGCTGCGAGAGGGGGAAATATGCTTTCCAGAAACAGAGGGGCGCTGGGCTGGGGCAGTTTCAGTCTGCTTGCAGGGCATGGTTCTTGTGACACAGAGGGGCGGTGGGCTGGGGCAGAGTCAGTCTGCTTCTAGGACCGTTTTCTCAACTACCATTTCCTGATGTTCTTGTAAATACTGTGCACCTTCTTCAGAGTCATGGGTCAAAGGATCGTCCAGTTTAATATGCTCGGTAACGTGGAAAACGCCGCAAACGAGACGCCACCACTAGCTCCTCGGACGGAACCCCACCAGTGATCCGGAACGGAACACTGACTCTGGCTAATCGCAAAGCCAGAAGTTTTTTTGTTAGACGCAGAAAATCAGTAATATCATATTCTTGAAAATTTTAATCTAAGAAAAAAATGATCATACCTATTAATGTTTCTGGATTTAGTTAATCTATATATGGTATGTGCAAAGTTTGCAAAATCCGGAAGGGCCAGGCCACCTTCATTTCCTAGTCTGTAAAGTGTATCTAAAGCTAATCTAGATGCTTTATTTGCCCGTAAAAAATCCGGAAACATACCTTACACTTTTTAAAAAAATTATGTCTGTATTGCATTAGGGATGACACAAAAAAGAAATTGCACAAGGGTAGAATAGACATGTGGATTGGGTATACACCCGTTACAACGTATCTTTTACTCCGCACTACCATTACAACGCGACTTTTACTCCGCATACCATTACAACGCATTGCGCTGGGGGGCGCTCTCGGATAGGGAATAAGTATAATTTACTATCCAACACCTTCCCTAGGGTCCACGGGGACTGGAGTTAGAATAGTAAATTATACTTACCACTATCCAGCACCCCAAAGCGCTATGCGTTGTAATGGTATGCGTTGTAAAAGTCGCGTTGTAACGGTATGCGGAGTAAAAGTATGCGGAGTAACATGGTACATCCGTGGATTGTCACAACCCTTTCCATTATTGACAAGGGTAGATTATTCCATTTAAAAAACAGCTCCTTTATCTTGTTACCTAGAGCGAGAAATGTATATATTTAAATAGTCCAAGATACCTCTTGGGTCTAGCTTTAAATTCAGAACAAAGCTCCGTTAGTGCAGTATTACACACCAGAATCTCTATTTTTAATTAATGTATTTAATATTTTCCAATTAGTTGATATTCCTGGAAAATCTCAGATATATTTGTTTAACCTTTAAATCAGGATTAAGAAATATGGCTATGTCAACAGAGTAAAGCTTTATGTTCATCAGCCCTGAGAGCAGAGATGTTGAATTACTATTTGAAGAAACATCTATTTCACGCGACTTTATAAAAAGAGCAACAAGTAGTGGTGATAGAAGACAGCCTTGTCTTATTCTTCTGTTAACTTTACATATACCACTATTATTTCATTTATTATCATTTGTGCAGAGGCCACTTTATAAAAAGTTGGATATCATATTAATGAACTCGGCAGGAAATCTAAATTCGGCGAGGATGCAAAAAAAGACTTTCCCAATAACCCAGGTCAAAAGCCTTCTGGGCATCTTACAGCATGACCTGAGCCTGCATTTTATTTTAGCTAAAATAATCTAAGGCTTCAACAACAAAATTGATGGTAAAAATAGCTGCGATCTGACAACGGCCCAACAGGAATCTTGCCTGCCGACCCCACTTGAAATCAACCTGCGGAACTTGCAGCAGATTACAATTCATTAGAAGTGAGTTCCAATTCCACTCTACTTCAAACCCGACATTGCGTGCATCTGTCCTACGAGAAAGCGGATTTAACCCATTCCTTCCCGCTTACATTTCAGTCATCTGGAATTAATGTGATGGGGCCATGACTACCCAGACCCGAGCCCTATTGTTCAACCACCCAGGATTAACTCTAGTTGTACTCGGCTGTGATTCCCCCCCCCCCCATTGTCCTGATGAAGACCCGCAATGACCACTCAATAGTGCATTGATTGGGTTGAAACGTCAATGCTACTTCTCGGTGCAGATCAAGGCTCTGCGCGAAAAATAAAAATTGATTTAGTAGCAGAGTCATTGTCCTCAGTCTAGTCTGGACTTCCCTTCCTTTGTACATATTGTAATCACCTTGTACATAACACGCACTCAACTGTATCACTGACACGATATGTCACTTGATCACTGCTCACCTTAAAACTTCACCATGTTGACAGCTATTTATTCAACTGTGGGTAACTTAAAAATGATGCAATTTATATAAAACAACTTATTACCCATCAAATTGTGCTCTTTCGAGTGTTCCGTATGGATAAAATTGTTTTGGTGTTACATGTGAGGATTATATATAAGAAATAAGATAATTGAATTACTTACACAATAAATTAGCTATGCATACCTGACAGAACCATTGTTTTTGCTTTCATACATACCCAGGTTCTGAGGGACACAGGGTCACCCCATTGTTTGTTGGATTTACCTTGAGAAAGAGGCCTGTCAGCGGGCCAGTCGGGCATTGTGAGAAATGTTTTGATTTCGTTGCTGGGGGAGAAAGAAATTCATCTGTGAGTAGGCCTCATTGGATTGTTTAATAAAGGGCGAAACAAGGGACCGAAGACCTTAATATTCATTTAATCCAAACATCATAGGTGTTTTCTCCCATTTCACAATCATATTTATTAAAGTTATTTGAAACCAGGGGGCTTATTTATGAGAGGCTTGCTCCACCGGTGTGTCACTTTTTGTTATGCTCCAGTGGCATAAGCCTCTCAAACTTATCTATTAGGCGACGCAAAGCCACCCTGCATGACTCTACAAGACCTCATAGACATGGAGCAAGACAAAGAAGCGCAAGTCACTGCATTGCCTACTCTGCATTAAGGAGGCATTCCATGGGCACAGCATGGATGTTCCTACGCAACACCCATGGATTTTGACACTGCCCTGGATGACACTGCCCTGGATTTACTTTATCACATAAGCCTGTGGCAGCGCCAAACCCTTACGCCTCCCCATAGCAGCCATAGAGAGGAGAAATATTTACATTTCGAATCAAGTTTTCCTTTTTCCATGTGTGCTGCATTCTGCAGCACAAAGAGAAAGGAAAACGCCAATTTCTCATAAATTAGACCCTCAGTTCTTTTGCAAATCTCCTGGTTGGTTGTAAAGCTCTGTACATCAGCATATTATTCCGTATACCACATTTTTAGTTTTATTTTTGAAAAAATGTAGAGTGGGTTATTAGTTTGTTAGTTGTTAAATAATTTGATCCCTTCGATTGGCTTCCTTGAGCAACAGAAGTAATGCAAATGAGAGAATGTACACAGACTCTCAACCTGCCAGACGAGTGTTTAACGACAATGTTGTGATTTTTACAAGGCCTGCTCAAAAAGCAACTCCACAATAGTGACCACTGTTATATTGTCAACGCAAACTTGGGAATAACAATAGTAAATCTATACTTCCCCATATATACTTACCTTGAGGTTATGGTGGTACTGTAGATATATGTGGGCGCTATTTAGAAGCCAGGATCTTGTGGCATAAAAACTTTTAAAAGAATGGTAGAACCATGTTGCTTTCCATTGCATATGATAAAACTTTGTTTTTAAAAGGCCTTGAAAAATGTATTACTACAGGTAGAAAGGAAGTGCGCTGTTATTATATAATGTGCTTGCGTTATAAGAGCACCAAATTGAATACACAAGTACAAATCATTGCAGAAATCATAGTCACATTTTGAGAAACAAAGTTAAACAGGAGAAACGTGTATCCATCATTCATTTATGGGGATTTACACCTACAATACACAGGAGTTTGGATAAATAGCAACTGTGTTAAAAATAAGCTCTGACTGAGTTGACAGAAATGTGGAAAGTAAACTGTGGATATGGAGCAGTTACAGTACCTCAAACAATGTTTTTTTCTTTTTACATACTATGTGTTCCTCGGCCTTTTCAGATTCTTGGTTTGACAGTCTGTCACCGTTTCATTGCAATCTAACGATTTCTCTTGAGCACTATTTCTTAGTGAGAAATTTTCTAAATTCTCAGCTGACAGAAAACTTTCAAGATCCTTTCAGAGGCAAGGAACATTACATTCAAACTCAGTGGTTGGGGCTTGCAAATATTTTGAATCCCATGATTCCAGACAGACAGTTTAGCAATATAAATGTGTGTATTAGAAAGTCTTATTCATGACAATATTATATATGGTTGTTTCCTCTTCAAGAAAAAGGCATCCCTGTAAAATCAACTCTATAAAGTGAGCAGATATGAGGTCTTGTGGTCACAACACATTTATCAAATAGGCAATTGCACTAATGTACATAGTCAAATGCATTCTTAAGACAAATGGCCTGCTACACACTGGGACAGTTTCACTAAAGCATTTATGAGTATGGGAAGTAGTACTAAAGAAGCATTTTTTTACACACTTGCACACCTTTGCAGAAACGTCCAACTCCCCATTGGCTGTCGGTGACAGGGAGGGAGCAGGAGAGCGCCATATTCACATACAAATGGCTCTCTCCTCCCCTCTCCTTAGAGCTGGTGCTGATTTCAGCTGCAGAGTGCCAAACAAACAACTTGGCGCCATAGCGATAGGGTATGTATGTGAGTCTAGCATAGGTTCTGTGCAGGAAGGCTATCCTTCCTGTGCAAAATACCATGGGGCAGATTTACAATAACTGGCGCATCCCCAGGGATGCGCCGGTTAATGTGCGCCTCAGCTCCGCCACCCATGGTATGCCGCATTGTAAATGCTTCAGAAAAGACCACTCTTACCCAGTCCAAAGATCAGGGCTTGATCCATCACCCGTTTTTTTGCTCACTGCACCATCCCAGCTCAGAACTTGGCTATATGCAAATTAGTCTGACCCTGGCCCAGTGCATCATGGGAACAGGGCAGACCAAACTACCAAGCCAATTCTTATACTGGGAAGGAAACAAGCTTCCGGGGACCGGTTTCTGGCATTTCAGCTGTCTTCGGCCCGGCTTGCTTGAATCCTGATGGTGCAATGAGCAAGGGACTCACATCTGAGTATACCCTTCCACGCTTATGGTGGACAAAAATGATTCAGAAAAGGGGGTGGTGATGAACAGAGTTTCTGGTCCCCGGAAGCTTGTCTCCTTTCTGGTGAAGAATTGGCTTGGTAGTTTGGTCTGCCCTGTTCCCATGATGCACTGGGCCAGGGACATACTAATTTGCATATAGCCAGGTTCTGAGCTGGGATGGTGCAGTGAGCTAAATAACGGTGATGGATCAAGCCCTGATCTTTGGACTGGGTAAGAGTAGTCTGCTTAATTCAGACACTCTGTTCATCACCACCCCCTTTTCTGAATCGTTTTTGGCCACTATAGGTGTTGCAGGGTATACTCAGACATGAGTCCCTTGCTCACTATAGGATGACAAGATTTTCAAAACCAAAAAGCGGACACGCTACAGACACAGAAGTTCGACTTTAGAATATCAGCATTAGCATAGGCATATGGTAATATTAATGCTCCCCAACATAGGACTGAGGTGATATGTAGCTCCAGAGACATTTTTTTTATTTTTTTATATCTTTTTTATTTGAGCAAGAAAAAAAGAGGCAGGCAGTACAAATAATGAATGCATTACTTTCAAAACGTACAGGTATAAGGCAAGTAAAAAATCTCTCACAAAAAAATCCTTTAATTCACCCAAAAACCCTAAACACATTTTTCTCATAATAACAGCATCAATATTATACGTTAGAATACCATAGTGCAATTGTTTCTTATTAAAAACAATGAAAATGAATGTGCAAAATCCAATACTAAAATCATATAGCAGCATTACCCTTATTCTACTAGGATCAGGAGCTTGCCATACTCAGCATCTCATACCTCCTTCATCCAGATTACATAAGCGTCCCTATATTTCATTGAAAATATGAAGAGTGATCAGCCCATGTAACCTTAAACCTATGGAGTGCCCCTAACCTCTTTGCATATGCCTCCTCGAAGTCATAGAAAAAAAAATACAGATGTTTCTGCCAAAATACAGTCAGCGCACAGTGATTACTTACTATTTCGAAGCTGGACTATTGTAATAGCCTATACTTGAACATTCAGGACTGCCTTCTGTACAAACTCCAACGTGCCCGCCAGACTGCCTACTGGCACTTCTAAATTTGCATCTGTCTCCAGTGATATCCAAAGATTTCACTGGTTACCCGTCAAGAAACAAGTCCATTTTAAATCCTTCTGCTTGGTACACAAAGCCTTACAAGGCGTAGGACCTGATAATCTGAAGAGGCAATTCCAGTGGTATGTGCCTAAAAGATCACTCCGCTCCCTTGGAGCTAAACTGGTGACAGTACCGCATATAAAAAAAGCTAATTGGGGTGGCAGAAGCTTTGTCGCATGTGCGGAAAAAGCTTGAAATGACCTACCCCTACAGTTGAGGAGCATCACTGACTTACTTGGATTCAGGAAGGCCTTTAGAACCTTGCTTTTCGTTTGATTGATAACCCGGTCTTAACGATACATCTCTCAGAGGATTGTTGCCAGTGCCAGGACACCACAGGGTCGCGCTTTACAAATGTCTCTAACATAACATAATGTAGGTCTCTAGATGATAACCTAGAACTTCTCCTTTTCTTTTTTTTTTCTTTTTTTATATATTTCCAATGATTAAAGCGGGACAATAATTCCAGGCAGGATTTGAAATCTGCCGAGTAGCCTTTCAGGCTAGTTACTTCCAGAAACAACGGAATTATTGTGTATGATAAAGGTAAAAAATAAATAAATTTAAAAAAAAAGTTGGTTTTTGTGGTGTTTGTGTCTTTGGTGAGGGAGAGGATCAGCTGGGTGTCGTCTGCGTAGGAGATGATGTTGAGGTTGTGTTGGCGTGCGATGGATGCGAGGGGACTCATGTATACGTTGAAGAGGGTGGGACTGAGTGATGATCCTTGTGGTACGCTGCAGATGACTTCAGTGGCCTCTGATCTAAAAGGGGGGAGGCGGACTCTTTGGGTTCTTTTAACGAGGAACAAGATGATCCAGTCCAATGCTTTGCCTTGTATTCCGATGTTGCTGAGGCGTTGTATGAGGGTGCTATGACAGACTGTGTCGAAGGCTGCGGAGCGGACGAGTAGGATGAGGGCGGCTGTTTCTCCGTTGTCCAGTAGAGTTCGAATGTCGTCTGTTGCTGCGATGAGGGCGGTTTCGGTGCTGTGTTTGGCTCGGAAGCCGGACTGTGAGGGGTTGAGGGATTTGTTGGATTCAAGGAAGGCGGCGAGCTGATTATTGACGGCTTTCTCAATGACTTTGGCAGGGAATGGGAGGAGCGAGATGGGGCGGTAGTTCTTAAGTTCAGTGGGGTCTGCTGTGGGTTTCTTCAGAAGGGCGCCGAGTTCGGCATGTTTCCAGCTTTCCGGGAAGGTAGCGGAGTTGAAGGAACAGTTGATCACATCGCGGAGATGGGGTGCGATGATGGAGTCTGCTTTGTTGAAAATGTGGTGGGGACATGGGTCGGTTGGCGATCCTGAGTGGATGGAGTTCATCAGGCGGATGGTGTCTTCGGTGGTGATTGGGTTCCAGGCGCAAAGGTTGTTAGAGTGCGGTTTTGGTTCGGAGGTGGGTGGAGTGGGCTGGTCTTCGGACTGGTTTTCAAAGCTGTTATGTATGTCAGCCATTTTGTTGTGGAAGAATGAGGATAGAGAGTCGCAGAGGTCTTGGGAGGGAGTGATGTAGTTGGTGCCGGCGGTGGGGCTGGTAAAATCTTTGACGATGTTGAATAGTTCCTGGCTGTTTTGGGCATTGTTGTCAAGTCGATCCTTGAATGCTGATTTCTTGGTGGATCGGATCAGTTGGTGGTGTTTGCGGGTGGCGTTCTTGAAGGTGGCCAGGTTGTCAGTGGTTGGGTTTTTTCTCCAGGCTTTCTCGAGAGTACGACAAAGCTTCTTGGATTTCTTAAGGTCATCGTTGAACCAGGGGGCTTTTTTGCTACTTTGCTTGAATAGATGGTTCTTCAAGGGTGCTAGTTCATCGGCGCTGTGGGTGATCCATTGTGTGAGGTTGGTGGCTGCTTGGTTTGGGTCGGATGATATGGCAGGGGGGTTTCGGTGGAGCGAAGTGAAGAGCTGGTAAGTGGTGATTTTGTTCCAATTTCTTCGAGGAATAGGTTGTGGGGGTTTGTGGGTCGTGGTCTTTTTGTAGCTGAAGTGAACGCAGCTGTGGTCCGTCCAATGGAGGGCTGTGGTGTGATCGAAGGAGATGTGTTTGCTGGAGGTGAAGATAGGGTCGAGCGTGGTCGAGCGTGTGTCCGGCAAGGTGGGTGGGGGTGTTAACAAGTTGTTTGAGTCCGAGATTGTCCAGGTTGTCCAGAAGGGAGCGGTGTTGCTGTTGTTTTTGTTTTCCAAATGGAAGTTGAGGTCTCCCAGTAGAATGTAGTTCTCGGAGGTGAGGGCATATGGGCTGATGAAGTCAGTAATGTCTTCACTGAATTGTGTGCGGGTCCTGGTGGTCTGTAGATGAGGGTGCCTCTGAGTGTGGTCTTGGGATTGGTGTGGATCTGGAAGTGAAGGTGTTCGGCGGTAGCGAGGTTATCGTCGGAGCTGGTTGTGATGCGGATGGAGTTCTTATGGACGATGGCGATGCCTCCTCCTGTTTGGTTGATGCGGTCCTTTCGGATGATCTTGTAGCCGTCCGGGATGGCTATGGAGATGTTGGGTGCTGATGAGGCGTTCATCCAGGTTTCTGTAAGGAAGGCGACGTCCGGTAAAGTAGTGTCGAGTAGGTTCCAGAGTTCAATGGAGTGTCTGTGGACCGAGCGGGTGTCAGGTGGTTAGAGTCAGAAATATGTCTGGAGTTAGTGGATTTGGTGTGGGTCCTGATGCAGTCGAATTTGCAGGAGTGGCAGGAGAAAGGTCCATGGGTGTGTCCTGGGGCAGCTTGGTAGCACAGTGGTGTGCAGCCGGGGTTAAGGGCTGAGAGGGCTGCGGCGTTGTATGTTATGCGGGTGGAATGGAGTTTGCGGGGGCCAGGGGGTCTGGTGCTGGGCGCTGTCCAGGCACGGGCGTAGACGGGCTTACCTTTGGCGCACCTTTGGCGCGCATGGGGCGCGACCGCTGCACGTGAATGCTGAGCGCAAAGGCATCTGTCATATGTAGATAGTGGAGGGGGGAGGGGCGAGGGAGGAGCAGCTGGGAGGCGGGAGAAGGGTGGCGACCGGGCAGGGAGGCACAACAACAAACAAACAACAAAATGGCTGCAAGCCAAAAGCGAAGCAGGATTGGGGCACAAAGTAAATAAATGCAACGAAAACGCCAGTGGCACCGACGCAGTCAGGCACAAGTGATTGATTCAGGCAAAGGAAATATCAATGGCAATGCAAATATCGTCACAGCGCACTTTCGCAATATAGCGCTAATATGCAAATATGCTAAGCGATCAGGCACTTGGAATATTGGGAGCAATGCGAGCAAGCACACAGCAATTTGGCAGTATAGCGCTGCGATACCACGAGCGCCGATCACACCAGGGAGCAGAGAGGAGCGACCGCTTCTGAAGGAATCAGGACGGTCACAGCGCTGCAGTTGGAGAGCGGAGCCACAACTATCAGTGGGAGGGAGGAGCAGCTGGGAGGCCGGAGGGGGGTGGAGGGCAGGGCAGGGAGGCACAACAACAAACAAACAACAAAATGGCTGCAAGCCAAAAGCGAAACAGGATTGGGGCACAAAGTACATAAACGCAACGAAAACACCAGTGGCACCGGCACAGTCAGGCACAAATGATTGATTCAGGCAAAGGAAATATCAATGGCAATGCAAATATCATCAAAGCGCACTTTCGCAATATAGCGCTAATATGCAAATATGCTAAGTGATCAGGCACTTGGAATATTGGGAGCAATGCGAGCAAGCACACAGCAATTTGGCAGTATAGTGCTACAATACCACGAGCGCCGATCACACCAGGGAGAAGAGAGGAGCGACCGCTTCTGAAGGAAAACATAGACAATAGTGAACAACACCTAAACTTGAAAGGGTTAGAAACAATGAATGAAGATATTTTCAAGAGATGAGAAGAGCAAAATGCAGTAACATAACAGCAACTGGGAAAACTGCAACTCAGCCAGGAGAAGAGGATGAAGGTCCAGAAGAGTCCATGGCAGAAGTCTTGTGCGCATTGATAAAGCTCTGCAAACAAACTGGATCTTCATAAGTGGTTGTCTTGTTGTTATAGGTGACTTTGAACAAACAAGGATGATAAAGGCCATATCTTGCTCCCATTGAACGATGGTCATCTCTCATGCTCAAAAGGGCCTTGCATAGTCCTGGGCAAACAACAAGGAGGATCATGACCATGTCAACTTTGGAGAAGATTTGGCAGCCGTCAAAACCTTCAGAAGATCAGTGTACGCCAGAAAGTAGAGAATGACGCCTCTAGGTCTCTGTGAGGGGGAGACAGAAGTAGATGGGTAACCTAAACGGTGTGCACGTTGAATGTTGAGATTCGTGCCCTCTGGCAGATGAAGCAGTTTGGGAAGGAACGATTTGAAAAAGGATAGTGAATCCGAACCCTCGAGTCCCTCCACCAGACCATAAATACGGAGATTGTTCCATCTATTTCAGTTTTCCAGCTCCTCCACCTGCCACTGAAGAATAGACACTTGGGAATTCAAATGAGAGACAGTGGCACATGTCTCCTGAAGGGAGGTAACTGAGTGTTCAAATGATGATACCCTAGTCTCCATTTGAGACCAATTGTCTGTGAGAGCCTGAAGTTTGCCATTGGTTTCCTCCATAAAAGGACGAAGGGATCTGATTTCCTCCAAAAAAGGGCGGAAAAATCGGATTTCGTCAAGGAGCATCTCAATGGAGACAGACATAGACTGTTTGAGTGGTGAAGGGGGATCATTTTTCAGTCTCTTAGTATTGGTTTTCCCCGGTGCAGGCTGAGAGGGCTCCATTGCAGTGTCTGAACCGGACGAGATGAGGGAATCCTCTAGTTTGGAAAATGCAGTGAAGACTGTAGAATTCTTGACAAAAACAGACTTTGTGGTATGAGGCTGATGAGACAAAGACTTAAGCCTACCCATATATCGTAAATTATAACTGCGTTGGCAAGCAGTATGCAAAATGTAGAACCACGGAAAAATAGGTGGTTTCACAGTAAAAGTCACAGTAAAAGCACAAAAAGCAGTTCAGAGAAGAGGGGAGTGAACCGCAGCGCTAAGAATGCGTACTGAATAGAGGGGGTACTGATCAAAGACAGCAGGTAAGGCAAACAGCAGAATGTAACATCAGCACGAAAAACACAGTCCAGAACATAGAGCTGATGAAGTAAGTCATAGAGAGGAGCACTTCACTGCAGGTAGGGGAAGCCTCAGACTTAATGGATGTCAAACGCCTTGAAAACAATAAACACTGATCCGCAGGCAGTAGGCAAGGCAGCGAAACAAAGTAGAAAGACTTGTGATATACACGACCTACGCACAGGGAAACAAGCCCTTCCTCAAAAATCCATAGGCAGCCTCATAGGAAAATGCTGCGCAACATAGTTGTAAATCACGATGTTATCAACAAGCAGGAATGAAAACAGCCAGCAGGAAATGCGTAGTAGAAGAGCCTCTGTCGCCTAAAATGTTGAAAAGTCAATCACTAGAAGGACAGTTGAGGTGCTGTAGACAGGTAGTGCCAGCAACCCGATAGCAACAAGTAGTCTGCTGCATTAATAGGGTATATAGGGTTAACTGAGTCTGGTAGGCACTAATTAGGCTGGGTCTCATGAGGCAATGAAGGAAACAGGCTGCGTCGCCTTAACAACTCCATACGCTGACGAGCAGAAGATAATGCTCAGTTAATACAAAATGGAGGTCGGCATACCTGTGAGACCGTGAGAGACTTGCTGCGACATGTATGGCGGGGGACCTCTGGAGAACGTAGGAGCATCCGGCGATATCTCGGCACTTACAGGACCCGGTGCGCAGAAAAGAACAAAGAAGGTGCGCCAGCTTGTGAGGAGCGCAGCATGGCGGATGCGATGATGGCGGGCCAGTGCGAATTCACTTCGGTTGAGTGCTGCGTCCCAGTGGCAAGCGAGGAGTCTTATGGCATCTCAGGGTTGTCAGGGGATGTTCAGGTGACGAAGCGGCATCTCATGGTAGGGAAAGGCATGTATGAAGTAGGAGTCTCCCGTATCCGCAGCGGAGCCTCACTCGAACGGCGCCATCACCTTCGGGCGCCAAGCCACGCCCCCCAATAGGTAACTAATTGTAATAATTAATTTTAATTTGTAATTTTAAATGATTAATTATTATATTGTATTAAATTGGTAATTACTTTTAATTAATTTTTTATAGATATTAATTTATATTTTTTAAAATAATATATGAAGTATTTACTTTCCCTACTGTTGCACTCTCTGGAGTGGGAATAGTCATTTTTACCCCTACGCTATCCAACTCTTTCCCTACTGCTGCACTCTTTGGAGTGGGAATAGTAATTTTAAGCCCTACGCTATCCAATGGTTTCCCTACTGTTGCACTCTTTGGAGTGGGAATAGTAATTTTACCCCTACGGTATCCAACGCTTTCCCTACTGTTGCACTCTTTGGAGTGGGAAGAGTAATTTTTACCCCTACCCTATCCAACGCTTTCTCTACTGGTGCACTCACTGGAGTGGGAATAGTAATTTTACCCCTACGCCATCCAACAATTTCCCTACTGTTGCACTCACTGGAGTGGGAATAATAATTTTTACCCCTATGCTATTCAACGCTTTCCCTACTGTTGCACTCTTTGGAGTGGGAATAGTAATTTTACCCCTACGCTATCCAACGCTTTCCCTACTGTTGCACTCTTTGGAGTGGGAATAGTAATTTTTACCCCTACGCTATCCAACGCTTTCCCTACTGTTGCACTCACTGGAGTGTGAATAGTAATTTTTACCCCTACGCTATCCATCGCTTTCCCTACTGTTGCACTCACTGGAGTGGGAATAGTAATTTTTACCCCTATGCTATTCAACGCTTTCCCTACTGTTGCACTCTTTGGAGTGGGAATAGTTATTTTTACCCCTACTCTATCCAACGCTTTCCCTACTGTTGAACTCTTTGGAGTCGGAATAGTAATTTTTACCGCTCGGCTATCCAACGCTTTCCCTACTGCTGCACTTATTGGAGTGGGAATAGTAATTTTAACACTCTTGCTATGCTACGGTAATAATATTGTATATTTTTAATGATAATATGTTGATATATATATATGTTTTATCAAATATTTTTTTTATAACTTAAATAATTATTTAATAATTTTAAGGTTATTTAAGTATTTTTAAGTACATTTTAGTTATTTATTTTTAATATTTTTTAAATTTAACATTAATTTTAATAAATGTGATATTTTTACAAAGTACATATTTTTAAACAATATTTTTGACTCAATATTTTTGTACTTACCTGTTTGTTGATAGTACTTCGATATTTTTGTAGTCGATATTTTGTAGTCGATATTTTAAATGCCTATATTTTTGTAGTCGATATTATGTCAGTGATCCATTTCACAATTAAAGGTAACAATAGTTCAGCATAAAATGTAAAAAAAAAAACATTTTTGTTGTAATTATATAGTAAGAAATAAGTGAAAATAATGCCCCGATTACTTACCGGTGATCTTCATTACTCCGAGTTAGTCTTCCTCGCCACATGACTAATGCAGTGAGCTTCAGCTCCACACTAGAACTCTCCAAAGCAAAAGTTAGCCTCCCATGCCTCCCATCCCTTCCCAATATGGCCGACCCATACACCTCATGACCACTAAAAGAGGCGGGCCGGCCAACCCCAAAGCCTGAAACTACCAAGCCACACCATGAAGCCGATAGCCAGACAGGGAGGGAGGGAAGGGAACTCATGTGGCGAGGAAGACTAACTCGGAGTAATAAAGATTACTGGTAAGTGATCGGGGGATTACCTCCTCGTTAGTCTTCCTCGCCACATGACTAATGCAGTGAGCACATACCCAAGCCAGGAAGGCATCATGGTACACAAGAAACCACCACCAAGGCGGAAACAGGTAACCAAAACAATGTTTAATCCATCGTAAAAAGAAACAACAGAACGACAACAAAGTTCAAACAAGGGACAATCAAGGAGAGGCAGAACCGGCACTCAGAATAGCCCCTGCAAAATCCCCAGGAGGAGAGCCCCCTAGGACCACCCAATAGTGTTGCATAAACAAGTGGGGAGATGACCACGTAGCAGCCCGGCAGATATCTTCCGTGGACACACCCTTAAAAGAGGCCCAAGACAGAGAAACGCTCCAAGTGGAATGACCCTGGACCACCCCGGGGGATCGGAACCCTGGGAGTCGTATGCCAGCAGGGTAGCCTGTTTCACCCAGCGACTCAGAGTAGAAACCGAAGGCTTGAGACCAGGACGCACCGGTCCAAAGGTCACAAACAAACTGTCACACTGACAAAAACTGGATGTGCGTGCCAAGTAAATCTCCACCGCAAGACAGACATCCAGCAAGGACAGGGAGACATCCCCCACTGGGGAGAAGGAAGGCAAGGACACCTCACAAGAGCGGTTGGCCAGAGGGGGAATCTTAGGCATAAAACAGGGATCATGGCGCAGGACCAGCCGGTCCGGCAAGACCCTCAAGAAGGGAGGAGACCGAAGGAAGGACCCCAGCTCGCCCATACGGCCAGCTGAGACAATGGCGACCAAGAAAACCACTTTTAAGGTGAGGAACCTAGGATCCACTGACAGAAGGGGCTCAAAGGGAGGACCCTGCAGAGCCCGAAGGACCAAGGGAAGGTCCCAAGGAGGTGCCAGCCAAACAGCCCAAGGCCGCCGCAGAGAACAGCTCTGCAATAAGCGAGCCACCAAGAAATCCATCCAATCTAGATCTGGACTGCAGAAGAACTGCAGGGCAGCCCACTGAGCCCTCAGAGTGGAGGTAGCCAACAGGGACATCCACTTGCTCCATGAGCTGGACAACAAAATGCAGTCACTACCACAGAAAACAGCAGCAACCCAGTGGAAACCACAACGAGGAATGAAAAAGGCGTCCCTTAAATGCAGGCAGGAAGAGGCTGACTAGCTGCAAGAAGCAAACCGGAAACACTTGTGCAGGACGAGCACCACCCGACCCCACCCCCAGGAGGAAGACACCCACTCCCGCGAGAGCCGGGACAGAACCAACAGCGAAGCCGGGAAGAAAAACATAACCACCCAGCTGAAACGGCGTAGCCCTGCCACAGCGTGGAGCATGAAAGTGCACACCCGCCGCCGGGAAATGGGAGCCGGGGACCCTCGGGGAATCCTCTGAAGGTAGGATTAACCCCGCCGCCGCAGCGCTAAAAATGGAAGGAAGCGGGGAAAGATAGCCGCACAAAGGCCACTGCCCGCCCTATGCACACAGGGGAGACGGGCGGCGAGCCCGCACAACATCGGAGCCCAGCAGATGGCCGTATCCCCCCCCAAAGAAAAGGGGAGAAAGTAGACCGAACTGCCGCCCGCCTCAACACCACGAAGGGCAGGCGGGCGTTGAAAAGCAAAACGCTGGCATGAAACGCCGCCGCCAGCTGCAAAGCTAATAAAGGAAGGCGGGCGGAAATAAAAATTACGACATGAAAAGCCGCCGCCCTCCGCAAAGTCCACAAAGGAAGGCGGGCGGCGTAAAACCGGGCATAACGTAAAAAAAAAGGCCCCAGCATAGTGACCCGAGCATAGACGCAGAAGGGTACCCACAATACACCCGGCTACCCCGCCCCACAGAAAACCCATGGCCTGCTAGAGCAGAGCCTAACCGGAAAGAAAAGAAGATACCGGGGAAAAAAGGGGGGGGAAACAGATTCAAAGGTCCTAGGGTCCGCTAGAGCAGGTCCACCACCCGAAACCCACGTACCTGCTAAAGCAGGCACCATTTACCTGACGAATCTGAAGAGACTTGCGCAGAAAAAAAACAGGCTTTGTGGTTGCCCGGCCCGCCTCTTATAGTGGTCATGAGGTGTATGGGTCGGCCATATTGGGAAAGGATGGGAGGTATGGGAGGCTAACTTTTGCTTTGGAGGGTTCTGGTGTGGAGCTGAAGCTCACTGGGTTAGTCATGTGGCGAGGAAGACTGACGAGGAGGTAATTGTGATTTTTATTAATGGTTAGGTATTGATTTTGAGTAAATTGACTCACTAAGCCTAGGATGTAATCTGGCCAGCCTGTTATTTTTCCAGAAACGTTACACTTAACTTTACATACAACAAAACAATACTGTTTGGAGAGATTTAATAAAAATCTCAAGGACACCATAGTTTGTTGCGTTATGAAGTATTGACTAAACCTCATGCAGAGGGTGGCTGTTCCACTTCTCTCACAGATTGAGAAAGGATAGCAGGTGTGCTGGCAGAGTGGTGAATGCCATCCTACCATGTTCATAAAGGAAAGGGCCATTTAGTGAGGTAAAGGTGACAATATTTGTTTATAGTGTCCATGGTCACCTGGGTGTTACCCCAAAACTGGTACATGTATTCTATTGTGATAAAACTGTTCTCATGCTGGGACCTATGAAAAAAACTAGGACTGTCAGGGAAAATCCAGGAAGTCTGAGCTTTCTACCAATCAAAATAAACACATGTGCCAAAATACAAATTAACACTGGAGTATTTTGTACACTAATTCAGATCTGGCACATTCCACTTGGCCCCACTACTACTACGAATAGTACACATTCTAAGTGCATGTATACATATCAACTGTAAACCCAAAGACAAGAGGTAAGAGTATGCAGTTTAACATTACCTGTGCTGTCTAAGCCACTGATAACACAAAGGCTCTCATCACCTCAGAGGAATCTTGTCCCACAGAAGAAAACACATTCCTGAACCTTACACCTGTACGGCAGGCAAAATTGACACACAATTTGGATTAGAGGATAAGGCACACACTTTGTTAATGTTTATTATAAAGTCTGTCATAGTTTTCTGTACAATTAGAGTGTCAAGGTCTCATTTTGTAACTGATTATACAAAAGTTTAATATTGGGCAACCTTATATGTAATAGAAACTGTAAGAATATACACTCCCTATCTTCTAAAATACTTATAAATGTATGAGCTTCATATGTAGGAAGGAATCAAAATCGCTGCTGTTTTCATAAGTCATCATGCAGTCAACAAGATTGTCTCTGTGCTCTTAAATTATATTGCACGCTACAATATTGAAGCTTTAATAAGGTGCAGACCCTCTTGAAAGTCTTCTTGCCACTAAATGTTCAAGAATTGTGGCCCTTTTAGGAGAAAATGCAAAAATTATTAACTTCAGTTGGTGGGCATAGCAATGAACATGATGTGCATTTAAGTACACAGCCCTGGTTTTCTTTCACGACTCACCAGACACACCACACATGAAACTGACACAATTGTACCTTTCAGCAATTACTTTTTGTTCAACATATAGCTCGGGGGAACAAGGTCAGATTGATTAGGTATTGATGCGACAATTGTTTCTGTAGAGGAGTCATGTAAACATGTGAAGCAATAAAATCTTTCAGTAACCTGGTAATTACCATCAGTGTAGCGAAAGACCAGCAGATACTGAGATTTAGCAGAGTCATCATGTATAGCATATGCTTGGATACTCACATAATCAGTTTTTCTCAACTGATATCTAATATATTATCTTATGACCTTCAGCATACAGCCCAGCAATTGATTCTGGATAGATTTGGAACTGCGTTTAAACAGTGGAAGATTTCAAATGTGTTTCCATTGTGTTGGCAATGCTGAACATTAAATCAACTATTTGCTAATCAAAGGGGGGAGGAGGAAATACTGATCCTTCAGTTTCCTAATTGCAATCCACATAATCAATGGGAAAGGATCACTTGTCCTGCATGAACCAGGGTATGCAAGAGAAGGGTAAAGTGTCTTCGATAAAAAACCCTCATGCACGTGTTAGGAAGTGTGGGTAGCGGTATTTCTTGATTCTCCGCTCTTCATACAGGTGTGTGCATAATCATACGGTTAGTTTTTTGGTATGCAGCCTCCACCAGGAGGATCTTACCCATGGAAAAAACAGTAGTGACCCAGTGATGTGGACAGTGTTCAATTAAAAATACCCGTACAACCAGATATTGAACTTTATTAATTCTGGGTTCGGGTAGTCCCTCTAGGGGAATGCTCCAAAAATAGTGCGTTCTATTGAAAAGGTTAGGATTTCAGAACGCGCTGGCATTTAGTGAATAATAAAAATGGCCGACATGTTTCAGCCCCATTTGCCGAAATTCGGACTTATGGGCTTTCTTCAGGACCAATCGTGGTGAGTGAGAGTGGCACAAGTCTACAGTACTATTGCAAACAAGTGTGAGAAAAGGGAAATTATCAACCTGTTTCTTCTTAATGGTCTCAATGTGCCTGTGGAAAAACAATGTGCATAAATAAAATAACATAAAACAAACATGGGTAGGGGTAAGTGAAACACACAAAGTAGTAATTCACTGATATTCAGGAAGTAAATTTTGACGCAACTTAAAATAACAATACTTTATAAGCCCCCAGTAACTGGCAGTGTCAACTCTCTCTTTCTCTATGCAACTCTCTCGTGTTCCATGCAAAGGATTTTGGTTATATTGGTGTTGCTATATACTTTTGTGGTCATGCAGGACCAAAAAAACTCGCTTGCCTCTAATCAATCACAAATGCTTTTCTGATAGTGTTCATATTCTGTACAGAAGGTAGCATTCGCATGCGTGCATAAAGGTATGCTAATTGTGTGGTCATGCAAAGTCAATTTTTTCATGCGCTGTTGAAAAATGTATTTACAAAGCCCTCAGTATTTAAAAAAAGCCACTGGTAACATGCATGCTCATAACACGTGTGAAGCTGTTAGTGCGAGTGATGTTGCAATTTCACATACCTGAAGTGAAGAGAACTTACACCTCCTTCGGGTATTACAATGGCTTCGAGGGGGCTAGACCCGAAAGAGGATTGAGTATTTTAGTTTCAGATATCAAAATACTTGCGGTTGAGTCGGGATGTCTCAGCTGATGCCGTATACCTAAGGCTCCGCTCCTCGCGCCTCGCATTACGCTGAAGCTGCCTCTTGTTACCCGGAAGTAGCCATGCAGTGCTGCCAGGTTGATTTTGACTGCTCAATGATGATAGAGCTAGAGATAGGACAAGCGGAATACGCGCTAGTTGGTAAATGTAATTGCACCTTGAATGTTTGTGTATAATAATAGTTTATAAATGAATCATTATTTAAATGATCGCGTTTTTCTAAAAGTAAATTTGTGGTCAATTTAAAAAAAGGTTCTAGAAAGTAGTTTCTTGTATCTTCCATTGCAATATTAGAGTGAGGGAGGGAAAGAAAGATAAAAAGGACTTGCATGCAGATGTTGATGTCTTTGGATATTATGCTATTAATATCATGCTTCTTTAGATATAAGCATGGGCAGAGGGAATAATGTTGATTCAAGACTCTTTAGCTTTAGGCTCATGTTTCATTCACAAATACAGAGCTCTGTTTAGGTGCAACCTCATGCACGAGGTAAAATGAGCAAAGTTGATTATGATGCAGTACCGATCATATCTCACATTGCTGATATGTGGAAATGGGGGATTTCATTGTGGACCCTTATTGAATGTTGGCAATCATCATGAAGAGAGATACCTTCAATCATGGACTCCCGAGTCTTGGCAATTCTCTTATGTTTGGTTAAGGTGCGGTTACGGTAGGCAGTGTTTTGGGCTGAATCTGATATAGATTTCAAGGTTTTTGCTCAAATGGTCAGGATACCACAGTTGTACTCGAGTTGTGCCTGGGGAACTTCCTGTTTTTGTGTAGGAACTCTGGCGGTCTTTATCTCGACAGACTCAACCAGGGGATATTGTCATTCAGACCTCTGGTATGCTTGCCCAGACGATGGATCCAGCGCTGTTCCTTTTCAAAAAGGATTCTCTCGGCATTGCTGTCCTTATTCTCTAGGGTTTCTAAAACCACCCAGTTAAGTTCTTCCACTGTGTGGCCCTTTTCTAAGTATTGACTGGCCATTTTTGTGGTGCTTCTTTTACATTTTACATTGCTCCGGCGCTCACCGATCCTTTGTTTAACTTTTCTGCATGTCATACCGATGTATCTCATGGAGCATTTCCCCATAGGTTTGCTCTTGTTTATAAGAGCAAACCTATGGGGAAATGCTCAAATCACTGGCCACTACCCATGGACCTCCTGTTCAGTGTGTAGCTTAACCCAACCAACAAAAGAGCTACAACTTCTCACAAACTTTAAGTGGAAGATACTAAAACACACTAATTGCAACACCAGTCATGTGGTGTACATGATCACCTGCCCCTGTCATCTGAGATACATCTGTATGACATGCAGAAAAGTTAAGCAAAGGATCGGAGAGCACCGGAGCAATGAAAAATGTAAAAGAAGCACCACAAAAATGGCCAGTCACTACTTAGAAAAGGGCCACACAGTGGAAGAACTTAACTGGGTGGTTTTAGAAACCCTACAGAATAAGGACAGCAATTCCGAGAGAATCCTTTTTGAAAAGGAACAGCGCTGGATCCATCGTCTGGGCACGGATACCAGAGGTCTGAATGACAATATCCCCTGGTTGAGTCTGTCGAGATAAAGACCGCCAGAGTTCTAACACAAAAACAGGAAGTTCCCCAGACATAACTCGAGTACAACTGTGGTATCCTGACTATTTGAGCAAAAACCTTGAAATCTATATCAGATTCTGCACAAAACCCTGCCCACCGTAACCGCACCTTAACCAAACATGAGAGAATTGCCAAGACACGGGAGTCCATGATTCAAGGTATCTCTCTGCATGATGATTGCCGACATTCAATAAGTGTCCACAATGAAATCCCCCATTTCCACATATCAGCGATGTGAGATATGATCGGTACTGCATCATAATCAACTTTGCTCATTTTACCTCGTGCATGAGGTTGCACCTAAACAGAGCTCTGTATTTGTGAATGAAACATGAGCCTAAAGCTAGTGAGTCTCGAATCAACATTATTCCCTCTGCCCATGCTTATATCTAAAGAAGCATGATATTAATAGCATAATATCCAAAGACATCAACATCTGCATGCAAGTCCTTTTTCTCTTTCTTTCCCTCCCTCGCTCTAACATTGCAATGGAAGATACAAGAAACTAGTTTCTGAAACCTTTTTTTAAACTGACCACAAATTTACTCTTAGAAAAACGCGATCATTTAAATAATTATTCTCTTATAAACTATTATTATACACAAGCATTCAAGGTGCAATAACATTTACGAACTAGCGCGTATTCCGCTTGTCCTATCTCTAGCTCTATCATTATTGAGCAGTCAAAATCAACCCGGTAGCACAGCACGGCCACTTCCGGGTAACAAGAGGCAGCTTCAGCGTAATGCGAGGCCCGAGGAGCGGAGCGTTAGGTATAGGGCATCAGCTGAGACATCCTGACTCAACCGCAAGTAGTTTGATATCTGAAATTAAAATACTCAATCCTCTTTCGGGTCTAGCCCCCTCAAAGCCATTGTAATACCCGAAGGAGATGTAAGTTCTCTACACTTCAGGTATGTGAAATTGCAACATCACTTGCACTAGCAGCTTCACACGTGTTATGAGCACGCATGTTATCAGTGGCTTTTTTAAAATACTGAGGGCTTTGTAAATAAATTTTTCAACAGCGCATGCAAAAATTGACTTTGCATGACCACACAATTAGCATACCTTTATGCACGCATGCAAATGCTACCTTCTGTACAGAATATGAACACTATCAGAAAAGCATTTGTGATTGATTAGAGACCAGCGAGTTTTTTTGATCCTGCATGACCACAAAAGAATATAGCAACACCAATATAACCAAAATCCTTTGGATGGAACACGAGAGAGTTGCATGGAGAAAGAGAGAGTTGACACTGCCAGTTTCTGGGGGCTTATAAAGTATTGTCATTTTAAGTTGCGTCAAAATTGACTTCCTGAATAGTAGTGAATTACTACTTTGTGTGTCTCCACTTACCCCTACCCATGTTTGTTTTATGTTATTTTATTTATTCACATTGTTTTTCCACAGGTACATTGAGACCATTAAGAAGAAACAGGTTGATAATTTCCCTTTTCTCACACTTGTTTGCAATAGTACTGTAGAATGCGCCACTGTCACTCACCGCGATTGGTCCTGAAGAAAGCCCATAAGTCTGAATTCCGGCAAATGGGGCTGAAACATGTTGGCCAGTTTTATTATTTACTAAATGCCAGCGCGTTCTGAAATCCTAACCTTTTCAATAGAACGCACTATTTTTGGAGCATTCCTCTAGAGGGGCTACCCGAACCCAGAATTAATAAAGTTCAATATCTGGTTGTACGGGTATTTTTAATTGAACACTGTCCACATCACTGGGTCACTACTGTTTTTACCATGGGTAAGATCCTCCTGGTGGATCCTGTGATGGAGCAGATTTCATCTGCAGTCAGGCATTGTTTTATTTTTGTGCTTCAGACAGACTGCATTTAAATTGAATTAACAGGTGTTTTTGCAATGTAGAGAAAAGTGGCCTTTTTAGCTTTGAAGATTAATAGAATATGTTTCTCTTTTTCCAGCTCATCCCTAAATCCACTATTTCTGTCTTAAGAGACTTTGACTTGTTGCATATTTTGATAAATATTTTCAGTTAATAACACCTCTTTTACTTTGTTGCACATTGCACATTTATTTTGCATGTTGTCATAAATAATAGAAAAGCTGCTTTACACTAGTAGCTTGGCTAGGTAAACATTTATAAGGGGTATTAGTATAGAGTTGGGAAACATAATGGGCTGATTTACATGAAATTAATATTATCTTTGTGTTTGTTTTATTTTGGGGCCTACCATTAAATGGCTGCCTGTGAAACCAGCAAGGCTATGGCTTGCTTTGAAAGAGAAGAGATGATGCGCAGACTGCGGCAGCTTGACTCAAACTGCGGAAGGAGTCAAGGACAGCTTGAACTGTACATTCTTGTGATAGTGCCAATGTACCAGCTAACTAAAGTATCCGTCCTACTGCGCTGTGAAAGAAGGAAGAATTAGAATGAAACATTTTTCCTAGTAAATGTTGCAAATGTTTATAAATGTATTATTCATGTATGCTTCTTTTGTTAAAACTGGTAAAGTCAGGTTTTTTAGAATGAGTCAGGGTTGTGAGAACTCATGCATCATGACTGACCAATCACGTACAGGTTTTCCTGAAGTTGAAACATTTTGGGTAGTCTGCCAAAATTTTGTGTATAAATTCTGACCTCTCCGGAGGAGGGGCTGGCTTTCTCAGCTCATCTGGCTTCTAGGCTCATTAGGGGGGTGTGTGAGCTCTTGAGAGAAGGAACAGATTAGACCAGACATTCTATGGGTTAGGTACGAGATCGTCACGGGTGCATGGGCATCCGAGGAGAGTCAGGGGGAGGTTTCTTGCTTTCACGTCATATCTTGGCCCTGCAGGCCACATTCCTTTGAGGTCTGGTGACGGGCGGGCTGTCTCGCTCCTTTTTGCTTTTTAGACACAGAGATGCACAGGGCACCAAACAGATAGAAAGGCTTTTTAGATTTAGATGCTAAACTATACGTTTATGCTGTGACTAATTAATTAGGTCTGAAAAGATTTATTTGTTTTATGCATTTATTTCTCCTTATGGGAGATTTTTGCAAACTATTTGATTTTTGATTAGCCTTGCAAGACTATATTTTTCTTAGAAACTCTTTAAGAGTTTTGAATGGCATTTTGCGCCACATTCCTATATGTAATGATTATATGCAGACTGTAATGTGTTCTGTTTTAATGCTATTTTTCCTGTTTTCCAAATTCTGTAACCTGATTGATATTTTACTAATGAATAAAGGGGCAGAGAAAAATTCACTTTTGACTAGAAAATAAAACCCTTTAAATACTCAACAACTCTCTTTATTGGCTTAAATTAATAATTGCATTTTTGACTGTTCATCTTTATTTAAAGTCTCCTGAAGGTAATACATGGTATGTAGGGCCCAACACCTTTTGAGCGGTAAATTAGAGGTAGCAGGAAGGTTTTGCATTGAGAAATTACCAGAAGAAATTACCGCTCCATCAGTTTTTGGTAATCAGAGGATGGTCATTATTGATTAGTTTGGTGATTAATGAATATTGATTTCACCATCAACTACTCAACTAATGGATCATTGACCTTAAGAGGGAAGTAAAATAATTGCCGAAGTTAGATAAATGTCCAAATCCTGATTCCTGACTCCAATGCTCAGAACCTGAAGACTGGCAAAGCAGTACTGGAAGGTGATGCAAGAAGTGGTGTGAGTATCATTAGGGTTGTGAAATGTTGTTAATATGCTAGGATGTATTTTTGAAGTGTTGAAAATATTAAGTTTTTTTTTACTGTTGGTGACATTTTGCTCATTTTGAATTGATGGTGTTATTGATTATATTGGTAATTTCATAGGACATACTTTTTTTGGTCATTGATTACATGTTTTAACTCTTCATGTTAAGTTAGTGTCTTGTTCTTTGTTGTCTGGAACATGCAGGTATGCACACCTGTGGAATCCCGGAAAGGAATAGCGGGAGGTAAATGGAAGCCACACTACACTGAGGTTACTCGTCTGTTGGAATAAAACTGAGAAGCTGGGTAGGGCTGGCAGTGTTAAATTAGGGACTATTTTCTGTGTGAGTGATTGATAGCAAGAGTTCGCTGGTGAAACTTTAGTCTGATATCACCTAGAAAGGGTCATACTAAAGGAGTAGCAGGTTCTTCTGAGGTTGATGGATAGCAAAAGGGTTCGCTGGTGAAACTTTGGCCTAGGATATATCCTGAAGGATAAGTCCAAAGGAGTAGCAGATTCTTTTGAGCTTGAGTGAATGGTAAGCGGAAGGGATTTACCTCTAGTGTTTGAAGAGTAAACTGAAGGTCTTACTGTGTGAAGGGTAAGCGGAATGTGTTACTCGCAGTGAATATACATCTATCCTTTATTTAGCACAACAGACAGAGTAGCAAATGTATTTATGTTGTTACTAACAGAGTTATTGATTAAGAGAAATATTACAGTAAGATTTTGTGGAGGGTCAGTAGTAGGAGTAAAACTGACTAAAATTGAGACTGACAGCTTTGGAAAAAAGAAATTGCATTGAACTATTACAAAAATGAAATTGTTTGAAGGCTTAAAGAAGCTGTTAGGAGGTAAAGTGAAAAATGTGTTTTTTATTGGTGATGCTCCTGAAGGAACACCTGTGCATTTTATGTCTACCAATTTGGGGCAAAATACATGTATGTGGGTTCACCAATGTGCAAGATTACTGAAAAAGAGGGTGTTTTGAGGTTTCCAAAAGATGGTACTTTTGAATTGCAAATTATTGACAAATTAAGGGAAGTCTCATGTGAAATAAAGACACCATCTAAAGCTGCACAAGTTGGGGCCTTAAGCTTGTGGGAAAAAAGCAGCAAGAGAGAAAGCAAGTGAGGATAAAAAGGTAAAGCACCAAATGCAGGAGAAGAGAATACATGATGATAAAGAGCTTCAAATAAATAATGATTCAGGGGATAAAATAATGGATGCATTGTTAACTGAGTGTCCACCACTTTATGTGGTTCCCATTAAAAATACTGAAAATAGTGTACTAGTAAGCACTACAGTGGCTACTGCTTCTGTTGAACAGAGAAAAACACAGATTGAGAAAACTGTGTAAACATTTCAGATTGACCAATTACCTGTTGATTCAGCACTGACAGTGATACCTCCAGGTGTTACTGCTTCAAATGTGCCTGATTCAGTCCAAGAATTGCTAACTGCAGATGCACAGATAATGCATAGAAAAATTATGACTGTCCCAATTAATATGGTCCCTACTGAAAAGGTTCAAAGAGCTGCAGAAGGAGTGATTATGGCAGAGTTTATTTCAGAAACTCAGAATTCACAGATTATTGAACAGAAATTACCCCAAGCACTGAAAGGTGAGGGAAAAGGGAAAAATGGCCTTTACAACATCTACAGCTCAGGATAAAATAAATATATTTGAAAATGGGAATTCTCAAACCTGCTTTGAGGAAGCAGCAGTGATTAAAAACATAGAAAACATGGGAGAACATATTAACAAAGGAGCCTGAAAAAGAGAGACAAATTAGTGTTTTAAATTCAGCACTTGAACATGGAGAAAATAACAGTCCATGCTGTTTAAATAATGAAAATGCGAACCAGTGTCAGGAAAAATAATTAATTTCCCTGAGTAAGGAAACAGTTGCATGTGCATTAATCACACGTAATGGCCTGACAGATTTGGCTCAAAATTATGAATTTGATGTTTCAGGAAGTTTCCCATTTCAGAAAAGTTTCAGGGTACATATGGATGATGAAGCAAATGAGAAAATATGTTCTTCAGAAATGCATTTGCACATTGCAGAAATAAAATATATATTTAAATGCAATGGGTTTGAAAAATTAGGAGACAAATGGGCAAGAAAACATGAGAAGAAAAAGAAACCACCGGACCTAGCAAGGAAAATGGATAAGGAAAAGAAGCCACCAGATTTAGTTGAGAAAAATAATAAGCAGAATGAGGGAGAAGCTTTTGGTTACTCATTGAGAGAAATAGTTGGAGAAGTGCATGTTCCTATGCCACGGAATAAAAGTGAACTTGCAGCATTTCTGAACACATTCCCACAATTGAGAGACAGACATATGATGTGGTACCCACAAGTTGATGGATTTGTTGAGATTTTAAAAGAGCTGTGCATTAATTTGGAAATGTTCTTTTACATTGCCATGCAGAATGAATTGTGGTTTGAATCTAAAGTTGTTCAAGGGCCAGGTGAGGAGACAATGAAAAGGGTTTGCATGAATGCACCATCATTTTCTGTTGTTATGGAGGAAAATATAGCAGTGATTATTTTCCTGAAGAGTGGAGTGCCAGTAAAGGATGTTGATTTGGTACAGATTAAAAGAACACAGGATGGAAGTAAAGGTGGCTTGGTTTGTGCAAATTCAGGTATGGATGTTGTACTGCTGGAAAATATGTCCTTTTGCCATCTTTATAGCAGATTTGAGCATTGGAAGAAGAAATATACATTTAAACATGATGCACGAAAACATGGAGAAATGCAGATGCAAAATATACCAACTAAGCAAATGCAAATATCAGTTCAGAAACAGGTACCTATGGCAGGAATTTTCCAAGCAAAGATGGTCCCACAAAATATGGAAAATGCTAAAATTAATCTAAATTAGATGTCCAGAGCAAATGTGAATTATTTCCAGAGACAAAATCAGAACCCAGTCCAACAGGTTGCTGTGTTTGAAAATGAGAGTTTTAACACTCACAATTCTGAATTTACCAAGTCCATGGTGAAGGCAGTGGAAAGTCCAGATTTAAATGCAGGAGTTTTAAACAAAGAAATTACAAACCCAGTTTAAGAAAAATTTGCACCAAAATTAGGCCCATTTGAGGAAAACTGCAAAACTGTTGTCTGTGACTCAGGCCTAGCAGGAAAACAATTGTTTTGCAAATTAAGCAGCACAGATTTCTGTACACCAGATAATGTTAATTTTTCAGATTCCTGATGAGGATGTACATTTTAAAATGGCCCAACAAGAAACAGCTGTAGCTATATTTTCTGAAGAGACAGTTGAAAAATGACCTTCTGATTTTGAAAAAATAATAAACACAGAAATAAGAGAGTTCACAGAGAAGGATGCCAGATTAATAAAATGTGCAGAACATGTATTATTAAAATTAGAACTAAATGACATGTATTCAGGAACACCATCAGTTGCAGGAATTTCATCAATAAAAGGATTTTTGATGGAATTGATTAGAAGTTTATGTAACTTTCTGATCACAGGTTCACAGAAAATAAATGAAAAGAACAGAATAGTGCAGGAGATTAAAAGCATATTTTTTTCATGTTGTCCTGTGGTACCGAATCCAGCCAATATATTTTTTCATATTCCATATGCTGAAGAATGGCTTACTTTTATTGATGTTTGCAAAGCTCATGTCACAGTGCCAATGCATGACAATAGTCAGGAGTACTGTCAAAAAGAAGATGAATACTTGGGACACAAAATTAGAAAGGGAGGTAGAAAGGTGTCACCAGAAAGGGTGGAAATAATTTCCAAGATAAATCCACCTCAAATAATGAAAGAAGTCAGGACATTTTTGGGAATGGCTAGCTGCTGTAGAGAGTGGTTACTAAACCTTTCCCTAGTGGCTAAGGGCCAGATGCATCAAGCATCCATTTTGCGATTCCTTATTAGCGAAAATTAAGGAATCGCTAATAAGGAATAGCAAAATGGAATGCATCAAGCAATCACTATAAAAATAGCGATTCCTTAGAATGCCTTAATTGCGACTCGCAAAATGCGAGTCGCAATTAATGAATACCTCCCCATTAATTCCTATGGGCCTAGAGGCCCATAGGAATGAATGGGAAGACAATCTCAATTTGCGAATCGCAATTAGCGATTCGCAAATTGAGATTGCGAGTTCAAGGGTGCAGGGGTGTCCAAAGGACACCCTGTTACACCCCTGAATGTGATCTGTGCACATATGTTGCGCACACACATGCCCTTAGGGCATGTGTGTGCGCAACATGAAACTTTGAAAAATGCACAAAAGTGCATTTTTCAAAGTTTTTGCAAATTACCATGAAGTTGTACTTCGTGGTAATTTGCGTGCCCTATTAGCGAATTCGCTATTTTTGATACTTTCATGCATTGCATTTAAGGAATCTCAATTTGAGATTCCTTAAATGCAAACAATCGCAATTTAGCGAATTCTCTATTTGCGATTTTTGCATTTGGGATGATGCATCCCAAATGCAAAAATTGCACTCGCAAAGGGCCAGATTCTGAGAATCTGGCCCTTTTGCGAGCGCATTTCGCTTGATGCATCTGGCCCTAAGCCTTTACTGAGGCTGACACATGAGGATGTGTCTGATCCGCTTCCATTGGACAACAATTGCACAAAAGCATTCCTAGAGTTGAAAGAGAAAGAATGTTGTGCCCCAGCACTAGGAATGAAAGTTCATTTAAAAGAAAATATACCAATTTGCAGTGAGAGGGAGGGCTGCACTCTCTCATTGCCTCTTCAAAAAGATGACTGTGTTCAAAGGTCTGTGATGTATTGCCCAATGAAATTTGACCCTAACTTCACAGAAATGTCAGCAAATGAATTGGATTGTGATGAAACTGAATATGAGTGTCTATATATCATGAAAATATGCATAAAGCCAAATTCAGACTTTAAGGAAGAATGTCTGAGTCAGCCCAACAATGTCCATTTTGTAGATGGCCCATGTTTGAAAGGTGACACATTAAAAGCAGCACATGCTCTGCTCCTTATACATTATGTTGTCAAAGTTTCATGGCTTTCAGTAGTTACCTCAGCCCAAAATTCAAAATTGATTGCCCTTACTATTACATGCAGTATATCTGCTCAAATGGGAGTCACTGTTGTCATGGGAGAGAGAAATGCTAATTCAGTTGCATACATTTGTGTTCTGATAACATGTACATTCTATGGAATCTTCACAGGTGAATTAAAAGAGGCTCAAGAAAATGTTTTTGAAGCTCCACAACAGGGTTGTATCAGGACTGTTTTTGAGAAAAGTGACAACTGCATAGTGACAAAAGTGTTATTGCAAAGACTGAGGCCCAGGTATAGATTGCCAGTTTCTCTGAAATCAGATTATAATGAGGTCTCAAAGATAATGAGTGCAGAACAACAGATTGGACAAGGAATGGATTGTAGCTATCTGCCTGAAGTGTCAAGCATAATAAAGCAACACAATGGCAGCACGGAGTTACCTTTTGCAAAAGACTGTGCTTCAGCATCACCAAAGTGGCTTGAAAATGCATATGTAAATGCACTTGTGGAAAACAATGATGAGAACACTAGCCATTGCTGTGTAGGTCTGGTTGATGTATTGCGTGCAGTTTCTCACCAGATTGCAGCTGCTACACATGATCTGCATAATGGATGGTGCAGCGGCTTTGATCTGAGAGATGCTGTGGTGAAACATCTGAATTTGATCAAAGTGAAAATAAGAGTGAAAGGCATTGGTTGAAAAAGTGCAAAGGATTGATGGTGCTCTGTCCGAGTTTCTCAGCACCTAAGTAGTCTAATTTGCATTGAAAAGGTAGAGAATGCCACACTGTATGAGCCATTCTGATGGCAAGCTGATGACAAAGAGAAAAGAAATGCTGAAACCGTCCTGTTTAATTTTCCTTTTTTATTATTTTAGTTACTTATTTTAAAGAAGACTAACTGTTCCAAGAAGCTACTTACAGAACTCTGCACTAAAACATTTGAGCCTGGCTATATATGATCTTATTACAGACAGACTGGTGTTTGCCTTAGAAATAGAAGTAAAATTGTTATATGCTCAGCTTTTGCAATTTAAAAAAAAAGTCACTTTTGAAATTAAATATGTTTGATGAATTATAAATCATTTTATTATGATTTGAATCATCAGAAGGGTGGATTGATGGAGCAGATTTCATCTGCAGTCAGAATGCGCCACTCTCACTCACCACGATTGGTCCTGAAGAAAGCCCATAAGTCCGAATTCCGGCAAATGGGGCTGAAACATGTCGGCCAGTTTTATTATTTACTAAATGCCAGCGCGTTCTGAAATCCTAACCTTTTCAATAGAACGCACTATTTTTGGAGCATTCCTCTAGAGGGGCTACCCGAACCCAGAATTAATAAAGTTCAATATCTGGTTGTACGGGTATTTTTAATTGAACACTGTCCACATCACTGGGTCACTACTGTTTTTACCATGGGTAAGATCCTCCTGGTGGATCCTGTGATGGAGCAGATTTCATCTGCAGTCAGGCATTGTTTTATTTTTGTGCTTCAGACAGACTGCATTTAAATTGAATTAACAGGTGTTTTTGTAATGTAGAGAAAAGTGGCCTTTTTAGCTTTGAAGATTAATAGAATATGTTTCTCTTTTTCCAGCTCATCCCTAAATCCACTATTTCTGTCTTAAGAGACTTTGACTTGTTGCATATTTTGATAAATATTTTCAGTTAATAACACCTCTTTTACTTTGTTGCACATTGCACATTTATTTTGCATGTTGTCATAAATAATAGAAAAGCTGCTTTACACTAGTAGCTTGGATTGATATTTTACTAATGAATAAAGGGTCAGAGAAAAATTAACTTTTGACTAGAAAATAAAACCCTTTAAATACTCAACAACTCTCTTTGTTGGCTTAAATTAATAATTGCATTTTTGACTGTTCATCTTTATTTAAAGTCTCCTGAAGGTAATACATGATGTGAAGGGCCCAACACCTTTTGAGCGGTAAATTAGAGGTAGCATGAAGGTTTTGCATTGAGAAACTACCAGAAGAAATTACCTCTCCATCAGCTGCATACCAAAAAACTATCCCTATGATTATGCACACACGTGTATGAAGAGCGGAGAATCAAGATATACCGCTACCCACACTTCCTAACACGTGCATGAGGGTTTTTTATTGGAGACACTTTACCCTTCTCTTGCATACCCCGGTTCATGCAGGACAAGTATTTCGGGTTACGACATAAATGCTGAGAAAACCGAGCTTATGACATGGAACATCACTAACCCAAGCGTTGCGGTGACTCCCTCAATCCGTTACCTAGGAGTTAAGATAACTCAAGACATAGACATCCTGGCTAAATCCAACTTAGATCTGGTTTTCCAGGAATGTAGGGCCTTATTGAAATCTTGGGCTGGTCTCCGACTGTCAATTTTTGGGAAAGTCAACATTGTGAAAATGTCTATCCTCCCTAAACTCACTTTTATTTTCAACACCATTCCCCTGGCATTTGACTCTAAGCAACTTCAAAAATGTCAACAGAAAATTAATTCTTTCATCTGGGGAAACAAAGCAACAAGGCTGGCATGGAAAAAACTAAGGAGGAGGAGGGAAAAGGGAGGGCTCGCCCTGCCAGACCTGCAGTATTATGCGTGGGCATTCCAGCTTTCCCATGCAAGGATGTTCCTAAAGTCCCCAGTCAATTCCTCAAATGGGAGACTATTTAAGGCAATGTTGGTCGGGGCTAACCTTCCCCTAGACGGGTTTCTATTTAAGTTCGGGGATCAAAGGTTCTTTAAAAAGGTGAGGCTAAAGATTCTCTTAGCACTATTGAAGATCTGGGTGCAAATTAAAGCAAAAGTGGGGCAGGCATACTTCTCCAACTATGCCCAGATATGGGACTCCCCCGGACTCCCAATGTGTTTGAAAGACAGCCTGGCAGTCCCTTTGGTTGAAGCCGGGCTCTCAAGATGGGGTAAACTATTTGTTGGAGGGACACTGGTGGAGTGGGAGGAGCTTAAAAAGAGAGTAGGGCCAACCTTATCAAGATTCAAATACATGCAACTTAGTAGTTGGGCCAGGGAACAAACCAGGAAGAATCCTAACATTGGGAGAGCTAGCCTCCTTGAACACCACTTAGTAGGAAGACAAACGGGAAGTAAGGAGGATGCCTTCTGGTATTGGTCCATCTTGGAGGAGTCGGACGGGGATTTCAATCTCCCGATGGAGCTATGGGGAAGAGAAACTAGGTTGCAGGATGGGGAAGTATGGATAAACTCCTTTTCTCTTCTATATAAAGTTGTTAAACCGGCTTGGTTGAGACGGAACCATTTGTTCACCTTACAGCGAGCATATCTCTCCCCCTTACGGCTATCCAAATACCAGGCAGGGAAATGTTGCAACAAGTGTCTACTCCCAGCAGCCTCCGACTCCCACATGTTTTGGGATTGCCCTAACATAAAAGTTTTCTGGGAAGAGGTAAAAGTCACCTTGGAATCAATCCTTAAGACAAACCTTTCTCTTACTCTATCATTAGTTATATTTGGTTTAGATCAGAATATCACGGGGGTGGCGCGGTCTTTCCTATTCTATGCTATTCTCTTAGCTAGACGCCAGATATGTACATACTGGGTAGATACCATCGCTCCCACACACTCTGCCTGGCTGACATCCCTGTACGAAACATCTAAGATAGACCTGGCCAGATCTTGCAGTCCACAGAGCGTCACCTTTTGGAACCTACTGATTGAGTGGAACTGAACATTATCTAGGCTTGTTGTTTTTTTTTTTTCCCCAAGGTCCGATGATTATGCCCATTCACTTCATTGTCCAGTTTTGTGGTTGGCTCCGATCCCGTTATTCCTTAACTGGCCCAACAGGCAAGAAGTTGCTTAGAGGAGTGTTAACTCGGTGCAAGACATCTCCCGCCAACGTTGCTAAGTTCTGTCTTCGGTGGGAAGCGGCTCAATGTAAGGGCCTTGCTCCCCAAGGCAGTTAGGTGGTTGGTGTGTTTCCTTTTGCATCCATGGAACGAGAGTTGGGCAGAATAGGATAAAAAAAAAAAGAAAAAAAAAGGACAAGTGATCCTTCCCCATTGATTATGTGCATTAAATCAACTACCCCTCTGAACACTCCATGGTTCAGATGCAGTTTGGTATTTTCATGGCCTGGTGGTACTAATTCAAAGGCACCACAAATAAAAACACAGGAATTCATGTATGAAAACATGAATCAATTTGTATCAGCTTCTGTATTCTGTGGCATTACTCCCATAAAATAAGCTTCATCCCCTTCTCTACAATGTATTATTTTCCATATCAAGCCCATTTCAATGTTTTGATCCAAGTGGATTTACAGCAAATGTGTTTTGTGCCTTGTATTGTGGTTAGCCAGCAAACAAAACAGGCAAAACATTGGTAGGAAGTGCTATCAATTACCCACTCCATTTTAAAATTCTGGGTTCTTCTAAATCTGTGTGTGTAGCCAATACCACAATATTTAGCAGACTGTTTTAATTTTAGGTTTATCAAGTCCTAAAGTGCTCCCTTAAAGTTTATCTGCCTGCGCCAATCACAAAATGAGATTATTAGTAAATTGTCAATTGTGTCAGCCGTGTTAAACTGAGTGCAAGCAACTGCTGCCAGGCTGCACAGGGTAGGCTTGAAGCCAGGTTTTCACTGCAAATGTAGCGGATGACACAATAAATGGTGCACTCCACAGGTGGGATTTAACTTTCCATGCCAGGGGATTTAACTTTCCATGCCAGGGGTACATTTCTGCACCATATAACATGGCCTAATTGGAAAGTTAATTGCACCAATCAAGTTTAAGCCAACTTTGACATGGTTAAATTGTGACCACAGGCACTCTATTCCTGTTTAGCAGTGGTAAAGTGCACAAAGTTCTAATGCCAGCAAAACATAAAGTATAAAATTGGGGGAACCACACAAAAAGAGGTCAATTTCCTACACGGGAAACCCCAGGCAGAAGGCAGATGGTATTACCCAAATTCATCGGAGTTTCTTCTTGAAAAGGCAAAAAAAACTGGAAAAACCATCAACATTTGTGGGGTTAGTTCCAGGATGATGCTCCGCTGTACAGTTCATTTTAAGTAGGCAAATCAACCACCTCTACAGTGTAGAGCTCTCTTCTCACAGCTACATGAGCAAACTAAAGGTCCTGTTCTTAATCTGAACCCAAAAATGAGTACCAAGCAGGTAGTGCTTCAGTTTCAGTACAGCAAATGTTTCCTTGTCAATAGCATGCCACGTTTGTTCCTTGGTAGAAGTCTTCTACTGATGAATGCTACAGGTTGGTCTAGGGCTTCATCATTGAGGTGTGAGAGAATTCAAGGCTATGAAGCATCTATCTGCAAAAAAATTCCTCAGCTTAAGCTGGGTACCTTGAAGACTGACATAGTGCACAATGCCTCTTTCAGGGTGACAAACGCCCTTTGATAAGCCTGGATTTGGGTGTTGCCTGCCAACTCGGTGGCCAAAGTATACTAGAGAGCCCTTCACTATTTGGGCCTGTTGCTGGGCCTGTAGCACTTCCTGAAGTTGAATCAAACGGTCTTCCAAGCTGGAGCTGAAGACTGCAATGCCATCTAAGTAGGCAGAAATGAACTCCTCCAACCCAGCCAGGACAAACGTGACCATTCTTAGGAAGGTGGCAGCTGTATTCTCTAACCCAAAAGGCATCTCCTTGTTGGAAATATCCCCATGGAGTACAAAATGCTGACCTCTCTCTTGCAACCTCAGTTTTGGAAATCTGATAGTGCCCTTACAGCAAGTCAAAAGTATTAAGCAACCTGGCATACCCTAATTTGTCAATGAACTCATCAGCTCATGGAATGGGGTTTCATCAGCCTTGCTGACTGATTTGAGTCCTTTGTGGCCCACACAGAACTTCACTTCTAGGATGCAACCGGTGAGGCACCCTTTGGTACCAAGATCTCTGGCTCGACCAGAAACTACTGGAGGCTCAATAACCCCCTAGACTTAAGTTCTTAGCCACCTCATCCTGGATGCTAACCATATACTAATCTGACAATCTGTAAGTGCTATCCTTAACATAAATACTGTCCTCAGCATCTATATCATGAGTACACCAGTTGGGGAGCCTCAGTGAGAACAATGAAGTGAAATGCCTTAGCAATTGACTAATTTCCCTCTTTTGTTCTTCTATCATAGTGTAAGAGAGGACTATTCCTCCCGCTTAGCCATCTTGCTCAATTTCCTTCTCTCCTCTGCTTCCCCATCCACCACCAAGAGCATTGCTATCTTAGATCTTTTAAAATGTGGTGTAAGTCTATTTATGTGCAAGACCCCGAAAGAGGTCCTAGGAGTCAGCTGGTCCTCACCTTGTTTTCTCCTTGACCTAGTCATGCTCATTTAACCAGTTCTGGAGGGCACAGGGCTCCAAACACTCCATTGCCAACACTTTTGGCCAAGCTGGTATTCTACCAGAGTTGTCTTCTTGTCATACCACTGTTCAACCACTTCCTGGCTTACCTCCAAATTCATGATGTCCTCTTTCACATATTGCCCCATCTTGGACCTTAGGACTAAAATGTAATCGACAACATCTTGTGAAGGTGTCCTGGGGCTTTCTCACACTCCTCCTTCACAAGACTGAGAGGGTCCCTGGCAGGGTGTCCAAACAGATAATCTGAGGGGCTGTAGCTCTGTCCCTTGTGTGACAGCTCCCCATAGGAAAACACAATGCATGGCAATACAATGTCCCACTTATGCCTGAAGGGCTAAGAGGGGTCGGTTTTAATGCATTTCTGGTTCTTGTTAAATCTATCAATGATCCCAATGGTCTGGAGATGGTAAGGTGTTGAAGATTTGTAGGTATCTTACCAGAATATGTGATGTTACAACGAGTGGTGTTACCGCGCAGTAGGTAACAACATGGTCGTTACATCGTCCCCGTTTTTCCCACGCATGGCATTACATCGCAAGTCGTTTCAACAACTTGAGCTAGATGGCGCGCTGGACTTAGGAATAGTATAAATTACTATTCCTTCTCCAGTTAGCGCAACAGCAGGGAAGGTGTTGGATTTAAAATCCAACACATTCCCTGGTGTTGCACACCACCTAGTGCAAGTCGTTGAAATGACTTGCGATGTAATGACATGCGTGGTAAAAACACGGACGATTTAACGGCCACATTGCTATCAACCCGTTTGGTATTACCAGCGTTGTAAATGCTGTCTCCAATCTTAACATTGAACTCACATGGACATCATGTATGCTGACATGAAGCTTGCTCATGGATCAGACACTACTTCTCGTCTTCAGGCATATGGTCTCTGGGTGCCAGTTGGCATTGGCCAGACTAGTCTTAGGGGCGATTATGATGTTGGTCTGAAACTCCAGACCGACTGAGAATCGTTTTCGACCGAATCCATTTCGGGCAGTCTGACCAACTGATTACAATGTTTCTGAAAACTGTTTGGTCGGACTGCCCGTTGACTTCAATGGGTGCCTGTGTTCCGAACAAAAACACAGGCTCCAATTCAAAAAAGGGGTTGTGGGAAAATCATACACCCTGGGTGCCTGCCACACTCTGCATGGTTGTAAAAGAGGGGTCCCATGGGTACCCATAGGGGCCCCAACCGGGACCTCCGGGTGAAGGGGGGCCTGCTATGGGAACCCACAGTCAGTCTCTGACAGCCTTTTCATGTCAAACAAACCGATTTGGAAAGGCTGTCAGAATCTGACATCCGTAATTGATTGGTCGGCAGCAGTGTCCATAGAGCTGTATGATTCGGTTCTGAATGACTCGAGGACTCTGAGTGCCGATTGGAACCGAGTCGAACATCCTGAACGGTTTCCCTGCATTGTAATCAGTCAGTTAGAAACGTCTATAATTTGGTAAGGAAACATAGGTTCCAAAACGGTTTAGGGAAATCCGATTGTTGGTCGGAGGCTTTCCGAACGACATCGTAATTGGCCCCTTAATGTGAGGGGGGCAACAATGTCCACCCCTGTCCTCTCTAAGGGGGTCACTACCACAGAGATATTCTGGAGGGGAGCTATGTGCTTCCATTATAACTTGAAACTGGCCTGACAAGTAACACATGACTTGCATAGTTCCTTAAGCCTGATCCTCATCTGGGGTCAAAAGAAGAGGGTGACCAGTTGGTCAAAATTCCTGGCCATTCACAGATGTCCTTCCAAGGGAATATAATGCGCCAACTCCTTTAAGAAAGCCTGAAAGAACTTGGGGACCGCTAACCCTCAGGTGCTGGTACCTAAGGCTCGTTATGGAGAAAGCCATACTCCTCATAAATGTGGTGTCTTTGTCTTTCTGGGCTTCAGCTCATCGCCAAAGACACTTAAGCATAGGACACCCTTTCTGCACCTTGCAGAACTTAGTCTGGGACTGTCCTCCTGCAGCCTGCCACTCGACTCGCATAGTTGTGTCTTAAGGGCAGATATATCCTCCCCTCTATTAAGCGGCTCATCCCCTGAATTCGACTTGTTCCGGATCTCAGGAATTTTAGAGGCTGATTTCCCTTGCCCACTATCTTCTCCAGCAGTGTAAAAGTAACTTTAATTTTTTTTTAATTTATAATTTATTTACCAAAAATCCGTCTTCACAATTAAAATGGACTTTTATTAAATATAAAAACATATCTTTAAATAGAGTCTATAGCCGGTATGGGTCAAATGATCTAGATTAAAATATGTAGTCTGTACTTTGACTTTTCCTGTGTACCAGTTATAACCAACCAGTGGCAATGTTGTGTTGAGCCTAATCCCTAGAGGAACATACAATTTCTAATGTCATGCATATTCTAATCTTAAATATTATAAACCCTAGCTGAGGATCTAGATGTACTTGGGGTGGACTCATTTAATGTGTAAAATCAGGTTTTCCTACCAGTGAAAATTATAATTTTGAGAAGTCTGTGAAGGAGGTTTCAAGCTGCTGTTGTCAGGCTACACAGGGTTGTCCTGAAGCTAGGTTTTCACTGCCACTGTAGTGATGGCACAATAGGTGCTGCACTTCACAGGTGGCAATTATCCTTCCATGCCAGGGGTGTATCTCTACACTATATACAAAGCTCTTATTGGAAAGTTAATTGCACCAATCATTAACCACATTTAGACACGTTTAAAGAGGGAAAACAGGCACTTTATCAGGCATAAATTTCAGAGTTGTAATGACAGTAAAAGAGAAAGGATAAATATTGGGGAGTAACTACATGTAGCGACGGTAATTTCCTACATTTAGGGGAAAACATTAAACATGGTTGTTTAACTAGTTCAAAGTATCTGTTTTGTAACTTAGCACGAGGCTCTTTTTCGGGATAATTGTAGTCCTTTATAAAAAATCAATTCAATTCAGTACAATTGACGCAGGTTTATTAGAAACATATCCAGTACCTAACTTTACCCAGAACAAAAAAATAAGTGTACATTTTTAAAACAGTTAACATTTTCAGTTAGGGCTTTCCTAAAACAGCAGATTCTGAAGCTGTTACCGTTAGAATGTGCCGTGCTACTTCCATTTAAGATCGACACCAGCAAGACTGCCCTTCCCGGATAAGTCAGCATAGCTCAACAGCGAAAGGCACTTCCTCAATCAACCACCTATTTGGCGCCAACACAGCTCAACAGCCAAAGGCACTTCCTCAATCAACCACCTATGTGGCGCCTATATACAGCTGAGTGTGGACCCCTCATCTATATAGAGAAGCATGTGTATATTCTGACCTGAGCTCAAAGTACAGGAACACTGGGCCTCATTTATGAGCCCTTGCGTCACCTTTACGCCGCCGGTGCGTCACTTTTTGTGACGCACCAGTGGCGTAAAAAATGTGCCTTGTTGCGTCATATTTACAAAGTGACGCATCTAGGTAGATGCGTCACTTTGTAAACCCCTGCGCCACATTATACCTGCGCCAGGTATAATGTATGCAAGGGGACGTATTGACGCAAGGAAGGGTCGTAGAAGTGACGCAGTGAAATCTATGAGATTTCACTGCGTCACTTTTAGGACACCGTTGCGTCAAAATCCTGCGCCTGCCTCACAGCAGGCGTAAGACTGACGCAGGCCCTTTCACATGGGGCCTGCCCCATGTGAAAGGACGCATTGCTGGAGTTGTGTCACTTTTGTGACACACTCCAGCAATGCGTCACTTTTGCGCTTATAGATACGTCAGAAATACTGACGTATCAGTAACTCCCTGCGACAAGATGCGTCATATATTAAATATGACGCATCAGGAATGTCGCAAGGAGTGCGCACTGAGAAATGACGCATTGCTGCTTTCACGCAGCGATGCGTCATTTCTCATAAATGAGGCCCCACTGTGCTTAAGTCACAGTCTTGTTGCAGTGGGAACACCACCTGGTCCTGCTGTGATGTATAGCTATAATACTGATCTTGATTATGATTATCTTGTCACCTGTCTTAACTGTGATTTTGCAAGTGTAGATGGCTAAAAAAGAGAAAGTAATTTCCACCAGTAACAACAATCACATATTTTTTTCTGACAAATATGGTTCCTGTAAAATACTGTTCTACACAAAACAATTAAATCGAAGCATTTAGAGCAATACATTTTAGGCCTTGGATCAGAGGCTCAAAATTTTAAAAAAGCGCATAACAGGTACATAAATAAACAATACTTATTGCTAGAAAACTGCAGGGCAAAAAAGGAATGTGCATTGGTAAATTCAATGAGGGCTGATTTGGCTATGCATGGAAACCAGAGGTAGGCTGAGGGCTTAGGCAGGGCTACTTTTATGGCTGGCTGGGCAGAAGGATACTCGGTTCATTAAGGTTTAAAGACAAGCCTGAGGAAGCAGCACTTCATGTTCATATCTAAGTACACACACTTTCCAGTTGAGAAATAATGTTCCACAGTGAATCTCTCTTATTGGCTGCACCGTATATTCATAGGGAAACTGTTAAATGGCTTGTCAAAAGAGCAAAGCAATTAAACTGTTATTTTTAATAATTTCGTTTAGTTTGAACAGTGAGTGATAATTGGAAGTGTTGCTATGTTGGCAGTTGGCCAAGATAGTAATTAATGTGACAGTATATCACCCATCATTTTTGGTATCCTCTCTCTCATTCCTTAAATCTACCTTCACCGTTCAACGAGAAAAGCACTGAGGAAAATGCATAGAGGGCTAAGGCAAAGCATTACTTTGTGTATAATGTTTTGAAAGAAAATTGTATCTAAAGACCTTTGCTTGAAAAATGTTATTTTCGACAAGTGATGTTTCTTTTTATAGGGCAAAATATCTTCGTCGCAGGTTCTCATGGACTTTTTGTTATATCTATGTGAATACTCAGTTCACTGGATCAATAGCATAACAGTTACAGCACTTCTGTTCAATCCAAGCACCTTAAATACCAGGTGCTACCATTCCCCAATTTTTTTTACTCAATTTACAAACAATGGAAGGCCGAGTCTGCTTTGCCAGAATTCAAACACGTCCTTCTGATCGCCACACCTATCTCATGGGAACAATCAACTCACTGAGTTATCTTATCAATCTTTTGGTAGTTTGCGAGATTTGTTGATGTAACCCACTTTTTACTAGACAGAAAAATACCCTACTCCAAACTCATTTAATCACTCTTCCTAAAACTCCAGTACTGAACTCCAAAAAATATGAAGGGAGAGGTAAGAGGATAATGAATGAGAGTGTGGGGGAGACATTGGAAGCAGGAAGGGTGCAGAGTGGTGGGGGATGGAGGAGCAGGAATTGTGGGATTGAGTTAAGCATAGTAGCCTCCACGACTAGGATGGGAATGAGCCATTGTCAGTGTCTAAGACTGATTTCAAGCATCCATCCAACCTTCTACGCTCCTCACTACACAAATGAGCTTTATATATTATCAAATAGTTCCACATGTCTTGAATGCGGGGACCCTGCTTGTTACGACATGTGGACAGATCTCCCTCTGCTGCATACTCATATGCACCTTACACCTCAATGCACAGCTGCTGCGCTCAGAACTGGGATTGCATGACCAGCTATCCAGCGATCAAGGAAGATACTTAAGTGGGATTGCTGGAGAGCACAGAGAGGTACACAGAGGGACTCAACAGAGTGATGCCATTGCATACAGGGAGCTGCCATACTGCACAGTTGTGCTGGAATCAATACAACCCGCAATTATGATATCATTATACACAGCTTCAATCGGTGCTATGAGGTGAACACTGAAGCCATAAGCCCCTTTCCGGACAATTATTTAAAGAAGGCGTGAAATTGCAGTGGTGTTTTTCATCATTAATTTGAGAATTGGATTATTAGTTCCTCTGAAATAAACATGTTTGCTCTCGATTATATCTCTCTTACAACATTGGACAACATTGATTGGCTTTGTATCCTTACATTTGTTTACTATTAAACAAAAAACAAATAATGACAATTCTAACCTTTGTGAGAAGGTTGGCTACAGCAGTGATCTGTGGCTCACTGACAAAGGAGGCAACCACAGATGACTGTGGTTTGTCTATACATATGATAAGAGGGTACATTGTGTTGAGACCAGTGCAAGTTAAGAAGTACTTCCATTCGACCCACCCCAGTAATCTGCTATGATCCATTTCTAATAACGCTCCACACACAGCACTACAATGCATACCTTTAGAGTCAAGCAGGCATGGCACATTTTAAATGCTATTTTTTTTTTTTTTTGCAAATAAATACTTTCTGTTGGCTTTGTTATGCACAAAGAAAGAATGAAGCAGGTTATAATAACTACTAGACTTGACTGAGGGGAGAACAGGAATGTTGTAAGTTACGTAAAACTATCTATACCTACAGTTTACGGTGCTTATTAGTTCTGAGAGGCAGGCTAGTTTGTCACTGTTACCTTTCATTATGAGAAATATGTCTTTTTATTGTAAAGCACCCTAATGCCTAGGCCACACTGGTCGTCTATTCTAGCAAGCATTTCCCCGGTGGACTGAGGCGGGGAAAGCCCAGAGCCACCTCTGGTGCCTCTGTCATTTGCTCCAACCCCCTGAGCAGAATTGCAGCAGGCAGGAGAGGCTTCAACAGAAAAAGGGAGGGAGGTGGAAGGTCGAGAGAAAGCAATTCAGAGAGGGAGACGTGAGAGAGGAGAGAAGGAGAAAGAGAGAATGGATGGATGGAATGAGAGAGAATGCACAAGGAGATGAAATGAGGTTCGAACTATAAAACTATATATGTAAATAAACACTTTTAAAATTGTTTTTATATGAACGTAAAGGCCTTTTACAGATTTCATACCGTAATTGCTTGCACTGCTTGGGGAAGAACAGTATGAGCTTCTTTTCGAAAAAAATCATGAGCTAAAACGGTATTTGTTTTGCGCACCTTTCAGTTTTAACCTGCGGATTTCGTAAATAACCTACGATGAGGAAATAACAAGATCCAATCTACTTCAGATTCTCTGAATAACTCACAGAGGCATGAATTTCAATTCACCAAAAGACCAAGGGCCTCATTTATGAAACGTGACGCATCGCTGCCTGTAAACAGCGATGCGTCACTTTTCACTGCGCACTCCTTGCGACACCAATGATGCGTCATATTTAATGTATGACGCATCATGTCGCAAGGACTTACAGATACGTCAGTATTTCTGACGCATCTGTAAGCGCAAAAGTGACGCATTGTTGGAGTGTGTCACAAAAGTGACGCAACTCCAGCAATGCGTCCTTTCACATGGGGCAAGCCCCATGTGAAAGGGCTTGCGTCGGTCTTACGCCTGCTGTGAGGCAGGCGCAAGATTTTGACGCAACAGCATCCTAAAAGTGACACAGTGAAATCTCATAGATTTCACTGCGTCACTAATACGAGGCTTTTTGCGGGGGAACGCCCCCTCTGCATACATTATACCTGACGCAGGTATAATGTGACGCAGGGGTTTAAAAAGTGACGCATCTACCTAGATGCGTCACTTTTTAAATATGGTGCAACAAGGCGCATTTTGTACGCCGCTGGTGCGTCACAAAAAGTGACGCACCGGCGGCGCAAAACTGACGCCAGGCCTCATAAATAAGGGCCCAGGGATGGCGGAAGTGGCATTACATGTCATTTGAATTTTGCTTTCTTTCACCCACACACGCTTTACACATGCACACACCTTCACATATTCACACTCTCTTGCACATAAACACGCTCTCACCCTCAAGCATGCACACAACATATCTTTAAACAAACTCTTTAGCTAACACTTCCCTAAACCCTAAGCCCTAAACAGTAAATCAAGCCTACACTACAACCTCAACCCTAAACCCTAATCCCCAAAGGTCAAAACAGTCCCTATACTGCATGTAGCCCTGAGCCCTATGGAAACCCCAAAACAGCAACAATAGTACACGAAGCAATAAGCCCTAAGGCAACCCCAAAACAGCACCCATTCTCTAAGTAGCCCTAGTAGCCCTAACGCAACCCCAAAACCGCACCCATTCTATAAGTAGCACTAGTAGCCCTAACGCAACCCCAAAACAGCACCCATTCTATAAGCAGCCCTAGTAGCCCTAACGCAACCCCAAAACAGCATCCATTCTACAAGTAGGCCCCACCTCAAAACAGCACCAATACTGCAACTAGCCCTAAGCCCTAACGCAACCCCAAAACAGCACCTCCTTACCTGTCTCTTCATTGTTCCAGCGTTGGCTCCCTGTCGTCTGTGTCTCCTGGAGGCCGTCTCGGTGCGCGTCCATTACATCCCAATGCATTGGGAATGCATGCATTCTAACTGCGCATGCGACGTAATAGCGTGGGTAGACAACGCACACATCGTACCGTCTCGTGAGTTGTAAGTGCACGCGATGTCAACGCATGCGTCGTAACACATGTGTTGAGATGGTTGTTTCCCATAAGGACGAGCTACCCCTATGTTGTTGGCACTGATATTTTGCCACCACTGAGGCCAGGGGTCGCAAAGGCAGTGCCAGGGGCTTCAAGGGGCAAAGGCAGGGGTCGCAGCTGGGACAACTGGCAACCCCTAATGAACATACAGTGTTCTACAACTTTTCGCATTTTTTTTCCAAGTGGCCAGGACAGAGTGGGCACAGAATCGCAGTATCTCCTGCATCGTACAAAAATACATAATGAAAGGGGCTTGGCACATTTTCTGAAAGGTGCAGCTCAGTTATCACAAAATATCTGCTTCTGGTGTATAATATTTGCAGAACAAATTGATGTTATTGGAGATTGTTGCGTTCTCTATTCCACCAATGTTACCCTTGTCCTGTTTTTGCAACGGAGCTTAATATTCCCTTATTTTTTTTAACCAGGGAAGAATGTGAAGTGTTCTTCTATTTTTGTTACCTGCAGGATTGATGGCTTTTCTAAATAATACCAACAAATACAATTTCTTCAATATGTTCATGATGCTCTTATTTGATTTTGAAACTGTATGTATTTTTCCTGGTTCTTTTCAGATTCTTTTTTATCTAGTGTGTGATCAGTTTTATTGTAGTGTTTAATGCATGAAAAAATAATCTCACACTAGTTTAGCACAATTTATGCTTTCTTACAGTTTTGATGTTCCTTTGTAACATATCACGGTATCACTGTAGCTGCTATTTTCCTTGCTATAACAATGAATTGTGGGCTTTACATTGAGAAGACCTAGACGTTCCCAGTCACATTGAACGTGATGTACCTAACTAGGGAAAACCTAACTGTTCCTGGTTGAAAAACATACTATGTAACAAGTCTTGTCATCTGAATAAACTATGGGAATGTCTAAATCTAAGGTAGTAGAATTGTGAGAGAAGCTTCAATTGCATTCTATAGTAAAATGTTTCATTTAGCTTGTTTCACATTTGTGCATACCCTGACAATCGTGTACACACACTGAGAATAACAACAGTAACAGTGATCACATGATACGCTACGATGTAATGACCCGTTTTTGGAAAGCGCAAATTAATCATCCACAAGGGTCTCTAGTCACTGGGGGCGGTCAGGGAGCTTAAGTAAGCTACTGTCCGTAGTCACATAATGCTGCGCAGATCTGCCTCCGGTGCTGGGGATCGAACCATGAGCCTCACGCTGCGGAGTCAGCCACCCTGGCTGCTGCGCCACATCTCTCCAAAAATGGAAACAACCACTAAAGTGTTTTAAATTAGCATGAGCTTGATTTCAGCTGCATTAAAAGATACAGTAAAACAGATCCCACAATCCCCCCTAACGAGTTTTGAATCATCACATTCAAGTACTTATTACAATACCACTGTCATCCTTCTAGGATTCTTCTGCTTGCAACCTTGCAGAACCTTCATGATATCATAAGTTCAGTCTGCTTCTCTTCAAATTTTACACAAACTCTCTTTCTTTTTCTTCCTCTCATTGCTTCTTTATCCCACATTTTAACCACCATTTGATGGAATTCGTTTGCAGTTGTAGGAAAAGAAGCACATATGCAGGAAAATTAGTATGACCAGAAGAGAGGTCACAAGCAATTGTGATATTCCTCCACCTACACTTCCTAACCATTCGCCTATCTTGGCAAATTATTTTCCAATAGACACAAATATGGTACCTATTTTTTCCTTGCCACCTGTTTCTTCTAATCCAGTTAGCTCGTAGGTAATGTAGTCATATAGACAAAATAACAACTAAGCTAGTTATTTATTCTAGGAATGTAAGCATTACATTCTCTAGCATTAATTACCTTAAAGTTTCTGCATTCCTTAGCAAGAAACATGCCTAAGGCGAGCCAATTTTTGGTTATCACGGCTCCCATATCAATCATTTCTTTAGTAATACCTGTTAAGGCACCTGTCATGTTCGAGGAAGCCTACTCCACTATCCCCTAGGGTTGACAATTATTTTCTAATATTAATGTTGTTCAGCGCTGCACCTACTGGGGCGATTAATCCTCCAAAAATATCACAAGTATCTGCTTAAAGCTGCACCTGTTTCGTTGCACATAGCGATTGAGTTACACATGTATATCAGTAGTATGAAAGATCCTTGGAAACACTAAAGCTGCATAGAAGCTAACTACCCAAATGCATGGCAACTAAAAATAAGCTGACTTACCACCCGCATAATATAAACCGTTAATACTTGTGGCTCACTGGTTAGAGGAGGCAGACCTGGAAGCAGAGGTCAGCCCAGAACCAGGGTTCAATTCCCAACTCGGCGGGGTCTTGAGTCCTAAAATGTCCAAGGACTCGACAATTCTCGCTCCGGTGCCTACTCGATTCACGGGTTCACACTCTGCGACTCTGGGCAATAGCTTGCTTAATCTCCACAACGGCCCCTAGCGGCGGGATGCCTGGCTTTCACCTTTCGGATACCCTGCCAGGGTTATCTCGCAGGGGAATACCTGGACAGGTTCCCTAAGCAAGCGCTTAGAAACCGCTCGGTGATTTTTGCGCTATATAAATTCCTGTACATTTACATTTACATTTACATTTACATTTACTTACCTCTAAATCTGCAAAAAGCCTTCCCCTTACAAGATAGCTATGTTCATATTGACCCCAGCTCACTACATCACAACTCTCATTCCCTTTTTATCATGCACAAAGTTACTCTCTTGGCAACATGACCACTCAATTTTGGGGCAGATGCCCTATATTCCTTATACCCTTTCCAGTAGTATGTTCCAGGTCAACACTCTTGCTTTCCTTCTCTTCATCTAGCCTTATTCTATTGTTAAAATTCATCTACAATACTTGTCTTATGTTTGCTAATTTTGCAAATTAGTCATGCATGCTTTGGTTAGTCATACTTGCATTAGTAACAGGTGTAAAGAATTTCACCATATACTCACTCTGATTCCTTTGTATAAAAGCTTGGGAAACCGATAGACATATTTAGTAGGCCACAAATACATATACAAGCCCTTCATGGAGTCGCGCGACTGTGCTTGACAAGATGGCCGCCTCCCAATAATTCCATTGGTTTTGCCCGCATTTTCGACGATTTTCAAGCCGTTTTTTCATGATTTCCTACCTGTTCAAGGATAATATCCTCATCCCGAAGGCCAGCGCTTTCTGTCTGTAGTTTTGTGCCTTTCTGTTCTGGTTGAAAGGCTTTTGATCATGCTGTGCCTTTCACTGAGCTGTCCTGAGGAGTGCTACTGGAATTTCCTGTCAGGAGGGCAGACACATTTCGAGGAAGGGTGAGGCTAATGCCTAAACCACACCCACAGCTGGTTTTAGCTGCTGTACAGTCTCCTGCTTTGGTGATTATTTGTTTAATTTCGTTTTCTTTGCATTTGGAGTGAGGTTAACGTCTTTTATACATATTTTGCAGGGAAGATATCAATATGGAAGGAAAGAATGTGCATATTACAGTTAACAAATGTAAGGAAACAATTTTTCCTCCACCAGTAAAGTAAAAAATTGTGGATACCAATGAGCCTTCTTTTGTTACTCTTTTAGAAGAGTTAGAAGCAGTACGCTCTAATACAGGCAAAATTGTTTTGTAAATTAAAAATATTCGCAAGGACATGGCTAGTCTTTCAATTACATTCTCCAACAATTCCATAAAAATTCTGGATAATAAAGCACAGTATGTTGCCTCTCACTGCAAACATTTGAGCCTTTGAATACTCTATTACTTGAATTGCAAATACGTAATAGGCAGTATAATTTGAGCATCTTTAATTAACCAGAAGGTGTTGAAGGTAGTGATTGAAGGCTTTACTTGGAAACTTTGTTACCTGGTCTTTTACAGTTAAAATTCTCCAACAAATTTGAAATTGATAAAGCACTTGGGCCATATTATCAAGAACGGGCGATAACATTATCGCCACTTTAGCAGTAGGAAACTGCCACTAAAGCGGCTATAAGGGTCTTAAAAATATGCCCTCTAGAATTCCAAAAGAAACCCAGATTTGATGTCCTTCACGCTAGAACCTGGGCTTCCATTGCAATTCTATAGGGCATATTATCATGCCCCTTATTGCCGCTTTAGCTGCAGTTTCTTGCAGCTAAAGTGGCGATAATGTTATCGCCGTTCTTGATAATATTGCCCATAGAATTCCTTCTCATCGCAACCCAAGCAATGTTAAACCGTGTCATGTGATTTCTAAAGTCCTCCAGCACCATTATCTGGTACTGATCTGGAAAGATGCAAAAGACAATCCAACTTTGGTGGTTAATGTAAATAAAATGTTTATACATCAGGACTTTGGCAAGGAAACGTAAAATTTGTAGAGAATTCTCTGATCTTAGACCTCGACTAAGAAGCTGTGGCTTTAAATATAGCCCTTTTAATCCATCTCTTATGAGAATTTGGAAGGATTGTTTCTCAAAATCTTTTTAACGCCCTTGTGATCTTCATGCTTTTTAGATCAGCATTCTTTACTATCTGAGGAAACAAGTGATACTTCTACTTAATTCATACATTCGAGTATTAATATTCTAAGCCTATTTAACGATATTCCTCATCAGGGTTGATATTATATACTGAGTGGAGTTTATTGGATTTTGCTTCGTGGCTCTGTTATTATATACTTGCTAAACTAGCTATTGAACCCCCCCCCCTCCCCCCACACACTTTTATTTTCTAATTTTTTAGTTTCTATTATACTGCAATTTTCATTGTATAGGTACAGGTATTATTATAGTGAAATATTGTAAATTTAAATGTACCTCATTGCTGTTCTTTTTTGTTTGGTCTATTGCATTATTATAAAGTCAATAATTTATTTTAAACACTCAATCCCTTCCCAAACAGCACATGCATAAAATACTTTTCATAATCAGCATAAAACAATATAATGGCGTGCTGCTGATAAAACAGATTAAGAAAGCTGCTGCAGGAAAAGGGATAGGATAATGCAAAAGGAAAGTATGCAGAGGCCTCAGCAATATATAATGGAGATCAACGCATACAAAGTAGTCCTCGATCTCCATGATTATAAGGTGCTCAGCTAACATTTGAAAATATACAGCATAACTAGAAATACCTTCAGAGTGAGGAGCATGTGAAATATGATTCCACTCACAGAGTTGGCAGTGATCAGGAACTGTGTCTAATGTAGAGTTCCCACTAAATTCTGCCATCTAGCACCTGGTGGAATTATTTTTCAATTGGCACATGGAAGACCTCCTTTGGCGTGTGCTTGTGAGCGCAGAAAAATTTGCCTGCCACTATCGCGCGCATGCTAACCTTGCTGTCTGCTATCATTTTCATAATGCTGGTGAGCACAAGCAGCCGTGGCTGCATCTCGAACAAATCCTCTACTCGAGAAGCAGCTAAATCTACTCAAAAAGATAGTTCAGAGTCAATATTCATCCATCAGACTACTCAGAAATGTTAGTGCCAGAAGCATTTAGTTCAATACCATTTTTATTTTAACAAGAAGGAAGGATCCCAGAGATTTCATCTTCCTCTTTCAGACCATAGGCTCCTCCCAGTGCTTTGTCCCGCCTCTGGTTAGTTTTCATTTAGATTTCGAGGTGGAAGGATCACTCTCATTGCCTGCTGCATATATAAGATTGGATTTAATGAAGTGATATTGCAAGTAATTTGAGAAACGTTTATATAAGGGTGTTGTTTCTTTGATAGTGGGCTTGCACCTGTATTTATTTTTACTTTTCTTTGATTTTTAGATTTGATTGTGGTGGGTGGCCTGGACTTTCAGTAGGGGCCAAGTTATTTTATTTCACTAAATATTTTATATTTTGTAAGTAAAAAAGGTTGCACAGTTCAGTACATTTTCTCATTGTTTATTAAATCTGCACAGTTAATTTATTTTACTATGTGGCCATGTCTGCTTATGGTCCATCTAGACAGTTGGCCCAGAACAAGTCATAGATACATGAACCAACTATTTTCAGGAAACATGAGCTTGCCATACCATCCTCCAGGCAGGAAGATTGGAGCAGCTCTCCTGCACAAACTGCAACACCCCAACCTAAACCCTTGGTCATGTCTCTTAGCGAAGCAGCCATTGCAATCATGGTGAAGAGCAGTGAGTATGATTTGGATTAGTCTCAGCCGCAAACTAGTGCCCAAACATCACAGGAAATTGAGCAAAGTGGACAACAGGAGGAAAAGTCAGAAATAGTTGATCTTAATGAAGTAGGAGCAGAACAGGAGGTTGTTATTCCTGCTGAGCAAGAAGTACCTCTTCTTAAAACATTGGCGTCCACATCTCCAGCATGAAAAGGGAAGGGTACTTAACCATCTTCTCCAAACCCCCTTTCTGATGATCTGGGCATGGATTGAACCCTGGCCGAGCCCAAGACCCACCTGGAGTGACAAGGAAAAAGGAAAGGTTCTTACAATTATGGAAGCGGATGAGGAGGATGAGCCAGTCATTGTCATGGAAGCTGTATCAGAGGACACCAACATTACCCCACCTATTGAATCTGCTCTGAGGGATGTTTCACTGGTTCCACCACCACCACCAGCTTCCATATTTGTAAGACCTCCGCTGCGAACTGAATCTATCAATACCTCAGTTGAAGTATAGAGTGCAGAGTGGCAATCAACGATACACCCACCAACCTCCAGTTCTTCTTCAGGGATTAGCAATGGCACACTAAGGAACTTCTCCTTCCCAGTTTGGGACTTCTTTACGATTGGCAAGCAGGAGGATAACATTGCATAATGCTCCTTTTGCCAGGTAAGTGTTTGCTGAGGTAGGCCTAGCTCACACTATGGTTCTGGATCCCAAGTTACCCATATGAAAAAGCACCACACAATCCGGTCGGAAGAATACCTTTAAAACAATTGCTTCAGGTGATAGTGGTGATGAGAGAGGGGAATCAGCATCAATCATGGTGGGAAGTGAAAGTGATGAGGAACAAGAGTAAGACAGGTTTATGCAAAGCTGCCCTGTCCCTGGCTGTGCGCTGGTATCACCCACCTTAGCAACCTCAAAAGGGCACAAATGTCAGATGGAGACACCACAGCAAACAGTGACTACCCAAGATGCAAATTGAGTCTACCACCTCCTGGTTTTTCTCCTTGGAAGTCACCCGCATCAATGGCACCAGAGAAGAAAAATCCAGGTCCGATTACGGGCATGTTTAGACAGAAGGGGGCCCTACAAAAGCAACCACCCAACGGCACGTTTATACAACAAGAAGTTGGCTAAAATGTTAGTGCTGGAGAGCCCCCTTTTTCTTTTGTGGAAGCAGTGGGATATTTGGAATTTCAAATGGCCTGCCAGGAGTGGAAGGTTTCCAGGTGGACCTATTTTGCCCGAGCTGCTGTTCCAGCACTCCATCACAATGTGCTGTAATTGGTTGGGCAAGCTTTGCAGTAGAGTGCTGTTCTCACTATCCACCTGATGACACATAAGTTGACCAGTTGTCAAGCCACTGATTACAAGTGTATCACTAGACACTGGGTCTCTTTTTTGGGGGTTTGGCAGATATCTACAGGTCTCCTCACTAAAGAAACTCTTAAGGGCAGTCAGCGGTATGCAACAGCAGCCATGTTCACCATGAAGAAATCCCATACAGCTGCAAACATCTTGGAAGACTTTAACAGCAAGATGGTTGAATGGCTGCGACCCAGAGGTCTCAGAATTAGATTTGTTGCCACAGACAATGGCAGTAAGATAGTTAAGGCCATGTCAGATGATGGCTATCTCAGGGTCCTGTGTTCAGTGCCTTGCATCAACCTGATTGTGCAGGACTTTCTCAAAAAAGAAAAGATAGTCAGCAACATAAGGATCAACTGCATATAAATCTTCACTCACTTCAGCCATTCTTTTAAATCCTAGAAGGAGCTGACAATCGTTCAGCGTGCTCATAGAGTACGAGTTAAAGCCTTCATATAGGAGGTGCCAACACGTTGGAACTCAAACCTCTTACAAGTTGCAACATCTATATTGGCAGTACAAAACGGTCAATGACTATGTCATTCAAAGAGGAGGGGATGAAACTATGAAGAGCATGACTATGAAGGTGGACAAAGGGGGACTAGTCAAATGCCTGACACTGATGCTACTTACATTTGAGTTTTTCACATGGGAAGTCAGCAAGGAGGCAGTACGAAGAACCAAGCTATCCCATTATTTCGTCTAATACAGGACCAGTTAAAAAGGTGTTGCAAAGATTTGGGGATGTGAACAGTAATGGAGAAGAGCATGGCTTGGTTGAGAGTGTAATCCTTTGCTTTACTGTTAATCCAAGTCTAAAAAAAGACATCATTCATGTCATCCAATGAGTGCATATGTGCCACAATACTTGATCCTCAGTAAAAGAAATACTGACCATGTTCATTCTTTTTCCAGAAATGGATGTTTCACTATACAAGACATGAACTGTTGATTAAGCTGGAGACCTGGAAGAAGAACGGCTACAAGTGTGCAGTCTTCCGCTACCAGAGAGGTCAGTGCTGTTGTTTCACAGCAGCCAACACCAGCAACAACAGCAACAGGAACATAAGAATTGGACCCAACCCTCGCAGTAGATTGATGTCAAGTAGCAGGGATTATGTCAATTGGAGAGGCAAAAGCAAAATAGGTCGAGAAGTGGTAACACCAATGACCATTCAGAAGTTGTTCGAGGACTATCTGGATGATCCAAAAGAGGTCTATGTGGGTCAAAACCCATTTGTATGGGAAGACGCAACAAGGACCAGAGATCAGCAGGCTGGCAAAAAAGTATCTTTCTTGTCCGGTAGCCAGTGTGAAATACTGCAGGAGGAGGAGGAAGATGAGGGCGATGGTCAGACTTAAATGTGTTAGTTGACCAAATTCTTGGCAAACCACCTGAGTTTGCTGACAAACCCTACTTCCCTGATTGAGTAGGCCACCATAAAACATTTTCATTATTTATCATTGAACTGCGTTGCCAGAAAAAAAATAATGTATCTAGCTGGGGGAACAATATTATATTTTGTGTGTGTCTGACTTATGCAGCCCCACCATTTTTAGTAGGGGTCAGCGGTAAAAACTGCTCCACCGAGGGAGTTCATGTAGTTTTGCCTACTCCGGGTAGAGCACAGATTATTGAAAAGCTCCTTGAAGCTGCAAAAAGTGCAGTTCTTCCTCTAAAGCAAATCACCAATGCTAAGTTAGCAGCAAGGAAAATCATACGCTAGACCACTTTCCGGTGAGATTTGTTAATGCAGGTGGTTGCGGCACGTCGCTACTGCTTGAACTGAGGAACCTGCAACTCACATTGAGGAAGCTGATTGAGTAAAATATCTACTCGAGCAGCAGAAAGAAGCAGTGCCTGTGTGCCACAGTTTTCATGGTGGTTCCATTGCCATTGAAAACCATGCTCTAGAGGAAACTTGTAATATGCTTGGCGGGACTGCTGGGGCCTGCTAAGCATATTACTGCTGCCTGACCACCGCAACACTGACAGGGAAAAGAGGTTCCCTGGCGGCTGTGGCGGTTTGACCACCAAAATTATAATTGGGTAGTTGGAAGGCCGCCAGCACCGCACTCCATGAGTCTGGCGGTCCATGGACCGCCAGGCTCATAATTAAAGCCTTAGTGAGCTTTACTTGCAGGGTCCACTCCTTTATTCTAGCTCTTCAGAGACCAAACCAGTCAGTTTAATTAAAAATCACAAATCTACACAAAATACTCAAATTTGTTTTCTCTTCTTGTTCATCAGCAACAGTGTGCTATCAGTCCATCTCTCTCATTTGGATCGGGACAGAGTAGAATTGATTTGTTACACAGAGTAACTCAGAGCATCGCAGGGACTACCTCAACAGCCAGAAGAAGGAAGTTATTGACTTGAAACTTACAGGATGATGTGATGATGTCTCTAAAAGGCTTACTCAGTGCTGTGGACTGGATAGAGGGGCCTTGATTTGGGAAATGCTGTTGAGTAGGTGTGCTGGCTCAAATGTGAAACAACTACATCATGTGGTTGTGGTCGGGTGCCTGTTGTAACTGAAGACAGACATGTGATGTCACATCATGAAATGATGCACACACTTGGCTAAATCTTATGATGATAGTTGTAAGCTTGATCAGCCAGGTACATGCAACTACTTGCCCATGATTGCTTGTAAAATTGCTCTCACTTCTTAGTTAATCATTCATGAGTCTTAATGAATGTTTGAGGCAGCCTATGCTCTTGCTCTGCTTCTGAGCCTTGGTACACTAATCATGAAGCTTACCTTCTGTCCTTCTCCTTGACTCTACAATCGCCTTTCAGTTTTCCAATCTTCAGGCCTTCTCTTCTCCAGCATAAAAGACAAAAGCTCAATAACAATCCTGCTTATCTTACCAGACCAGTTCAGTCAGGCACCCAAGATGGACATTTTGAGAAGCATGCAGATGCACCACCCAATTTGGCATTTACAGTATGATTTTTCATTTAACAATCATAATTTTTAGAACTGTCTGGGTTCACTTTTTCCTAATTTGTATTTTCCAAACCTGGAGGACAGAACAATTATATATAATAATAATAATAATAATAATAATGATAAAAATCGCAATATCCATTGGTACACTAATAAATATGACTGCAGTGCAGGCTTAAAAAATAATAGACAATTTTGCTTGTACGTAGAATTCACAATGCAAACCCAATGCAGGCCGTATGTAACTGTTAAGCTATGAAGAAAGTGTTTGTACCCGATCTCATATCAATAAAGTTTAATGTATTGAAAACAACAAATATGTTAGCCAATAACAGTCACATCCCAGCTATGGAGCAATACACTTACAGTTTTAAAAAAATAGCAGGATTACACGATTTATTTCAACCATATGGTAACACAGCTATATTTTAAATACCAAAAATGGCAGTCTGATCATAATCTCCGCCCAAGGTAAGGATACCATTTCCTATAAATAACCTTTAGTTGCCTTTATAGGGTCCCTACATGCTGAATACTTTTTTCCAGACAGCTGACTGACATCTTCATAAGGGGTGTCCAGTTTGTGACCAAGACAGGGTACTACAATCTTATCCACCAGGTAAAGGGGTTAGATCATCTAGAAGGGGGTCTCTTGGCAGACCATACATTTTGCCTTAGACACGTAGGTTAGGATTGGCATCGCAGGAGTAAGCTAGACTGTTAAAATACTGTATATGAATGCATATATAAGTTGTCTCAGCAAGATGGTGGAACTCTTGGTTTTATTCACTGTCTTGAACTGTATTATACATTTTGTCTGCTTCTGTTTATTGATCAGTGCAGCATATATTTTCTATCCAAGAATCACTTTAGTTCAATAAATACTGGAAAATGTCTCTGTGTATTCTTTGCATATTTCTCTAAGCAAAAGTGAGTATGAGTGTCAGTGCAAAAGGTTCTAGGTCCGTCGCCACAGTTCCAGAGGGAACACGATTGGAATGTTCAGTAGCTGCCAGAACTGTTCACTCTCTGTATAGGTTTAGGGAGGCTTATGGTGGCACTGTGAGCTAGTTGGCCCAAGGGATGACATACTCCACAGGGTGCATGGAACCATTCTAGCATCATACTAAGTTTATGTTGTCCACAAACAGATTAGAGGAAACACAACAATAGTTACAGAGGGTAATATGACAAGAGTAGAACTAACTTGTGTACACTTTGATAAGCGGATTAAAAAAGCAGGCTGTGCTAAAAGGCAGCAATGCAAAGTAAAATACAAAGCAAAGATTTCATTCATAAAGTGCCAGAATATATTTCCTTTATTTTTTCCTTAACAGTTGTGGTAAATAAAATTACCGGGACTATTTTTCAATACATTAATAACAATAAGAATAGCTCATAAAATGAGAGGCAGAGTCCGTAGTATCTGAGTCATAAGGGCTTTAATTAAGATGACTCGAGTCATTGAGAATCGGGTTCCATCACCACTAAGGTTCAGGAAGGGATATCTAACGTTTTATTAACATCACACATTATATACAGTAAAACCATACAATTGCAATGAATACAGTAGGCATAACAAGTGAAGAGAGAGAGAGATAAGAACATATGGGCGTAAAAGAAGGCGTGTAAGGAGGCGTACACATAGGTGTGCACTTGATGAGTCATAGAGGTGTCATAGGTGGTGGATGCATAGAGAAAGTCTGCAGGGTCAGCAGAAACCTTTACCCTACATGTGCGCGCAACTGAACATGACGTGAGATTGACGTGTAACTGGGGAGAGCTGGGGGGTTGACTTTAGCACTAGTAGAGGAGTCTGAAGTCTGGGATGTCAGAACGACCTGCACCTTTGGCATATCTGATATCTTGTGTTTGGAGGATGTATTGTCTGAAGTAAAGGTCTCTCGAGCAGAGGCCGTTCATCATTAAATGCTAGTGTGTGCATATATTTCTTCGTGCAATGCGCGGGGCCATGGGCCTATTATGGCAACGGCTTCAGTAAATCACTTGCATGGAGACAGGAAGGTTGGGCCCTATGCTCTGCAGGCGGAAATATGTTTACCTATTTCACTAGACTGGAATGTGTTTTTGCGGAGGCTGAGCAGATAACTGTAGGCAAAATACCGTCTTGGCAGGCAGGCCAGGCCGGGCACCTCTCGGTTGGGCAGGGAGTAAGGTAGAGGTCAGGGATGCATACCTAAGCTGCAGCTTTCAGAGACCGAAGAGGCTCGGAGCCTGAATTCAGGGCCTGGCTTGGCTGAGCCACAAAAACGTGTGCTTCGCGATATTTAAAAGTGCACCATGTAAATGCATTGGAAACGTAGGCCTTAGTGCGGAATTAATATTACATACATGGAAGGCCTAATAACTGACATGCTAACATTAGACGGAAATGCAGGGGCATTATTATGGCAGGCACGGGAAGGGAATTACACGATAACAGGGACATACATGGGGCATAGGTACATGGATAGGGTGCGAGGGGGGACACACTGACTACCTAAAATTCCTGTTTCCTCATTCCCTCCTTGTCCCCTACTGCGCCCTTTAGGATATATCTATTTTCATGAGACCATCTATTTGTTCATATAACATCATTTGCTCGTCTTTTTTTATTCTAGCACGGGAACGTGAACGTGGACGGGGAATACAAGCAGTGGCACACAAGCTGCAAATCGCTGGGCCACATTGCAGACAGAGACTGCAACTGAATAGTATGAGCAGTATCATTCCTAGGAACGACAATACTTTCCAACCCCAGGCTGATATCACACTCCAGAGCCAACCGGACCAAGTCCAGGTGCCAGGATTCTGGTGTATCTGGTGAGCTATTTTATGGAGCCTCGTTATTGCTGCATACACTGAAGGCGCGTTATTAGGTATGAAAACACAACAACTGGAGCCGATCACTCTACAAGCTCTGCCCCTATCGGCCAGGATGACGTCAAGAACAAGGCGGTTCTGAAGAACAACAAGTCTCATAGTAGACTGCTCCTCGGTTAAGTTACCTAGGGCAGAAGTAGTTTCGTTCACTACTGCTTCCAAAGTTCTGGTTAATTTGCGTATTAATTTACAGTTTTGGACGGGACCTACGCAGAAAAAGAATCCTTTATTGAAATCTGTATATTGCTCCCACGCTGTCTCAATCTGATCGACAATTGGGGACTCGATCTCCCTCTTGTGTCTGACATGTACGAGTCGGGAATCTCGATGATAATTAGATGGGGCTAGAAAAACTGGTGGCAATAGGAACGCAATATAACATGTTTCACCCCAGTCTAAGGGCAGACGTACATAAGCTGTCTGACCACAAATAAAATAGGAATGGCGGGAAGCTTTGAAAGTAGACTTTCCTTTATCACTGAATTCGACCACAGTATTACAATCACTGTGCCCTAGATACCCTGAACCATTTTTCCTAACGCATAATTCACCTTTCACTGGTAAGACGGTTATAAACGGTAAATCTGAATTAGTCTCAGACTGGACGTTCAGAATCATGAGGTTAAGGGAAAAATTTCCTAATTCATACACTTCATTTTCTAGATCGGTTCCTGTCCTTTGGGGAAGACCGTCCTTGTCTGGGAAACATGCTTTATTTATAACTGTATTCAGGTCTCCCCATATCCAATCGCCCTGGGAAACTGTGGACTTACTGTCTAATGAGGACATTAAAGCAAACCATGCTCCGCACAAACCATTGTGCGAAAACGGATAAGGAAAAAGGGGCAGAGCTCCCTTCATTTTCTGGTAAGGTGGGAGTCGGCCACATACCCAGCAATTCGTGACATTGCTGGTCTGGTGAGAATGGTGTAACATACGGATAAAACTGTTATTGCGCAGTGCTAGTCGATAGGATAGTTCATGAGGTGGCAGGTCGCTGAATGTGTGCTCTACAGTGTCATTGAAAGAAGAATATACATGGGAACCAAGAGGAGGAAAGAAAACATGTAGCGTCAAGCTTATACATATAATCGAAATACTTAAAAAAAACATAATGATCAAAGTAACTATGCATCTGCTGCGTAGATTTTTGCAGTATTTATCTTTCATTTTTCTCTGTCTATCTCTCTCACTATTTGGGTCTACAGTCTTATACATGTCAGGAACCTGTCTAACCGCTTCACCCGAGGGGGACTTAAACAATTAAACGCTGTCTGACTTACTAGACCGTAATTTAGACCTGTACTCCTGTTGCAGAGTTTTATCTAGAAAAGGGAGTTTAGTGTCAATATCGGGACAGTTCTCAGAAACCTTCGCAAAACAGTCTTTGGAATCCTTTCCCGAGCCAAGTCCATGAAACCGCTTCACGTGGTGGGCATGGATCCAGCCCTTACGTCCTTCCACTTTGATAGCCGTCCTCGTCTTCAGTAGCACAAGCTTCGGTGACTTCCAACGCGGCTCCAGGGGGCTTGACCGGTCAAAATTTCTCACCAGGACTAGGTCTCCAGGGACGATGACGTGGTCTTTAACCTGAGTGTTGTCTGGGAAAGCGGCGGCACCCTGTGAACGACAAGAGAGTAGTGCAGACATCAAGGAAGCCAGGTAATCTGTCAGCATATTACTGTCGACATCTGTTATTTTTTTCGGCATAGGCGTACCCCACATATTTGGCGGTCTACCGAAAACTAACTCATATGGAGATAGTCCGGTTCTGGAATGTGCTACCATACGCATGTAAAAGAGGGCAACCGGCAGGGCTACCATCCAATCTACGCCTTTTTCTGCACAGACCTTCGCTAGCCGTGTTTCCAGAGTCTGATTGCGTCTCTCGACGAGGCCAGCTGCCTCTGGGTGTCGTACGCAATGGAACTTCCACTGGTACCCTAACAGAAGAGATACTTGTTTCATTAATTCAGAAGAGAATGGCTGTCCATTATCTGAGTACACGACACGGGGCAAGCCGTGTCGCGGGAAGAATTCACGGACCAATTGTTTCGCAGTGGTCACAGCAGTGTAATTTGGGACTGGGTATGCTTCTGTCCATCTGGATAGGGCACATACAACTACGAGGACATACTTGAATCCTCGACGTCTATCTATCTGGATATAATCCATCTGGAGGACTTCAAAAGGGTGGTCAGGAGGATGAAATCCACCTTGTTCCACGGGAATGCCTTTGCCTGGATTGAACTGACAACAGATCATGCAGGTACGCACTTTCTGTTTCGCTGCTGCACGTAAATGCTTGTTGAACCAGATATTCTGTATACTGTCTAACATAGCTTTTTCTCCTAAGTGTGCTGGACTATGTGCTGTATTTATGATAACTTGAACCATAGAGTCGGGGAGAAACCATGTGGCTTTTCCCTTTGTCATCCATCCCTGATCTGTCTGGACCCCTCCTTGTTCAGTCCATTTCTTGATTTCGTCTGGAGTGGCATGTGTCTGTATGTCGAGTACATCTTGTGTGGGATCCCTGACTGTCATGCAATTCGTCAGTGATGGTACTTCAGTCTTTGTCGTGTCAGTTGGACTGTCTGTATGAGTCTGTGCTGTAAGTTTGGCTGTTCGATCTGCCAGGTCGTTACCCTGGGAAATAGTGTCAGTGAGTTTCGTATGTGCTTTGCACTTCATGATGGCTATTGCTGTAGGCAAGTGTATTGCATCTAACAGAGCTTGAATGAGGGGACCATGCTGTATCTTGGCTCCATGAGAGGTCAAAAAACCTCTCTCTTGCGAGAGGACACCGAAGTTGTTAACGACTCCGAATGCGTACTGTGAGTCTGTGTATATGTTTACTTTCAGGTTCTTGGCTCGTATACAGGCGTGGGTCAGAGCAATGAGCTCTGCTGCTAGGGCAGACAAAGTGTCAATCCGTTGTGTTGCTATGACTTCAGTATCGGTGGTTACTGCATATGCGGCCACTAACTCTCCTGTGCTTGTTCTCATACATGAACCATCCACATAAAGTGTCAGGTCTGGGTCGGGCAATGCAATGTCTGTCAAGTCTTGTCTTGGCTTCGTCACTGTGTTAATGACTTCCACACAGTCATGTGGTGTAGGGTCTGCTGTGATTGAGGGTAAAAGTGTAGCAGGGTTTAAAGTATTGCAACGTCTGATCTCTATGTGTGGCTGGAACAGTGTCAATTCATATCCTGTCAGTCTTGCTATGGTCAGGTGTTGTGTCTGTGTCCTGTTTAAGAGAACTTCCACTGAGTGTGGAACCTGTACTTTCAGGGGATGTCCTAACACTATGGAGTCGCTTTGTCTGATTGATAGAGCTGTTGCTGCAACTGATTTTAGGCACGCAGGCAGAGCCTGGGCCACTGGGTCCAAGGTACTAGAAAAGTAAGCACAAGGCTTGTGTTTTCCTGCTTGATCTTGTGTAAGAACAGATAATGCTGTGCCATCGCGTTCAGTGACAAAAAGTGTAAAAGGTTTGCTGCAACATGGTGTCGCTAAAACAGGTGCTTGACATAGGGCTTTCTTCAGTTCATCAAAAGCAAGTGTATGTTCCTGAGTCCAAGGGAGAACAGTCGAAGTCGCTGCCTCCTGTGTTGTCAACTGTATGAGTGGTTTGGCTAGACATGCGTACTGGAGAATCCATTGTCTACAGTAAGAAGTGAGGCCAATGAAGGCCCGTACTTCCTTTTGTGTCTTGGGCTGTGGAAGATGAGCAATTAACTGAATTCGGTCAGGTGTCAACTGTCTACCCCTCTTGGACAGCAAGTGTCCAAGGTATACCACTTGCTGGGCACAGAATTGTAGCTTCGAAGGGGACACTTTGTGCCCCTTTTCTGCTAGGAAGTATAAGACTGTCAGTGATGCACGTTTGCAGTCTCGTTCTGTCCGCGCTGGGATCAATAGATCATCAACGTATTGAAGCAGTGCAGTGTCAGTAGGCATGTGAATACTGTCTAGTTGTCGTTTCAGTGCTTGACTGTAAATACTAGGGCTTTCTGTGAACCCTTGAGGAGCCCTTGCAAATTTGAAGCTTCGGCCATTTAAACAGAATCCGAAGAGGTACTGGCTTTCCGGATGGATTGGGACACTAAAGAAGGCGTTCTTGAGATCAATGACAGTAAAGAACGCTGCTTCGGATTCAATTGCAGTCACCAGGGAAGAAATGTCTGGGACCACTGGGTACTGGGGTATTATGCATTTGTTCAATTCTCGGAGGTCAATCACTAGTCTGTAGACCGGTGGTGCATTTGGGTCAGTTCGTTTAAGAATCGGAATGATAGGAGAATTACATACATTGGAGTCAGTTTCTACAACCACTCCTTGTGCAATGAGTTCGTCAACAATTTTCAGTAAGGCCACTACAGCCTCGGGCGGTAACTTGTATTGTCGGATTCGTGGCAGTACAACTCCTTGTTTAAGTGTGACACGGTATGGTGTAATGTGTATGTAACCTACATCAGTCGGACCTTGCGCCCATACATGCTGTGGTACATTCTGAAGTCTTGGATCAAAATCTCTCAACACATAATGTCCTTTAAAATCACGTAAAAACAATCTCACTCCTTCCGGAGAACAACAAATCACTGCTCCTAGTTCTTTCAACGTTTTTATACCAAGCAAGTTCTCTGGACATGATTTCCTAAGCAACAAGTCTGTAGTGCGGGACAATGGACCAACTTCTAGGGAAACTGGCTTTGACACTTCGTTAACAATAGGCTTTCCTGAAAATCCCAGGGAAATATTCCATGAGCCTGAGAGGGATGCCCCTGGGACCTCGTCATGACTGATGGTAGTTCTGCTCGCCCCTGTGTCAATCAGATATTTTCTGTCTTTCCCTAATACATGACTATGCACATAGGGACCCTCTTGATCTACATGAACCTCGATAAGGGGCAAGCCAACCTCCCTCTCTAGGCCGTTTCATGAATACTGTTGATAATCTGGGTAATCTGACTGTGCATATTGGTACATTTGTTGCGTGACATGTTGTGTGGCGGCTATGGGTTGGGGTACAGCTACTGTCTGTTGTGCATTCTGTGGAGGTTGCGTGTTCTGCGGGATGTGTTCCTGTCTAGGAGGACGCGGTCTTTCTTTCGTCTTGCCTGTAGCTATATTGGGTTTCAGGACAGCACATTCATTTATATAGTGACCTGGCTGCTTGCAGTAGTTGCAGTTCCCTTTGACAGGTGCCGTGCCCTTTCTCTGACCATCGGCGGCTGGAACTGATTGTGCAACTAGTACTTTCATTTTCGTGTCTTTCATACGTCTCTTTTCGTGTTCCTGTTCTTCTCTAATCCGGTTCTGGTGGTACTGTAACATTTGTAACATTTGGGAAGGGCTATTAGCTTGCCAGATACTTTCAACCTTCAGTACTCGATTTTTAATCTGGGGTAAGGAATTCTCAACTAATTTGGTCACAAAAAGATGTGGATACGATTCACTACTTGTCTTTAGGCCGCTATTAATAATAAAACATTTTTCGAATCTAGAATAAAAATCACTAGTGTCTTCATCTTGTTTCTGTTTGCAGGCTGAAATAGCATCCCAATCTTCCTTTTTGGTAATCAATAATCTCGGCAAAACCTGTATCAATAGCTTGGGTAATTCTTTAGCTCTATCCCCGAGACCAATACCTGGGGCTCTTGTTTTATCTTAGTCTTCTAATTCTGTCCAGTTAATCTTTTTCTCTCCCACCTCCCACTCTTTTTCTTTGAGTTTTTCGTAAATGCCTGCAGGTAACAGGACTTTCAACATTTTAATTGTATCAGCATATGTATACTCTCCCATGCGGAGCATGTCTTTTAATTCACGGTGGAACCCTGCCGGATCTTTATCATGACAGGGCAGTAATTTTTTAATTTCCAATAATTCCATTTTCGTCAAGGGTGTGTAAACAAATACTCGTTGAAGCGCACCCGCGTCAGTTCTGACGGGATGAACCTCTCGTAAGGGATTCTGTCTGTCTATGTAAAAGGTCTTCCTTTCTCGGTGTGGAACAGGAATAAAATGTGGAGTCAGGAAAGTCATGTATTTATGTCGTTGTTCTAAAATGACATTAATTAATTCAGTACCTAGACCTCTCCATCTTGCTAGGAGTAAATCGTCCAACAATTTATATTGGGGACCTGGATCAGAATGCTGACTCTCGTACAATGTGATGAGATGTTGAATCATGTACATACCAGCTAAACGCTGTTCTTCCGGAGGAAGACTCAAAAATGTTTGCGCTACTATGTCATCCTTATATATGTTAGTATTCCCGGCCCATTGTACTGCTGACCGGGCTAGTTCCTGTTCATGCATGGTACTAAGTTCGCTACTTCCTACTCGTCTTTTCAATGCTTGGTCAGTGGCTTGGAATATGTGTTCAAGGGAATACTGTTCTGGTATGGGAGAAAGAGAACGTTTCTTGTATTCTAGGCGTATGGGTCTATCAAAAGGTCTTGCCCTACCTACGTAATTTATTTTACTCGGGTCCTCAATTGCTAAATCATCGTCCTCTGAAACTTTGTCATCCTCTTTCTCGGCTTCTTTCTCCGCCTGTTCTTTCTCGTGTATCTCAACAATTTCTTTACGAATTTTTCTGTACATGTGTTATGGCAGAGTTTTTGGCTTTATTTAGCAGTGATATAGATCATTAGTCTTGCTCGCATCTAGTATAGGTATTCTTAGCCTGTGTTGGCCCTTTTAAGCCCTTTTTTCAGACCTAGAAGAGGATAGCTGCTTAATATGCCTTTATTCTTGACTTTAACCTGTCTATTGCCTATTGGCTTTGACATATTAGACATATTGGTATGGTTTATGTAGGTATTCTGACAGAGCTAAGGAGCATTTCACCCCTTTCAGGCCTACAGGCCTAAAGCTAGAGAGACTCCATCTTGATGGAAGCAGGGAGGCTTTTTAGGGCAAAGGCGAAGTTTATAGTTAAGGCTGTTTTTCACTTGGAGAGAACCGGTCTGGGCCAGCCCTTATCGGTAGGCTGTATTATTCTCTGTGTAGAAGACACAACAAAAGGCCGGCCGGCTGGGTGTGTGTCCTTGATGCGAGGTGATGCAGAGACCTGGTAAGCGGCGGGCTGATGGATGGAACTTTCCATGAGGAAACAGCGTTCTATATTTGTGAAGTGCAGAGGCGGAGTCAGTCAGTCGAGGAGTGAGTCAAGCAGAGGGCAGTCGAGGAGAGAGTCCAGCAGAGAGGCGAGCAGTGGAGTGGAGTTGGCAGAGAGAGAGAGAGGGTTCAATCTGGAGAAGAGCTGAGTTGAATAGTGAGCTGGAACTGAAGGAAGCAGTCAGAAGCAGTTGCTTATCAGGAGGAGGTGTGAATAGCTGGAGTCTGAAGTAATGCCTTTTAGAAGAGATAGAGGAGAGCTCGTGGATTAACCTATGGGAGCAGATGGAATTGGACATTGGCACAGAGACAGAGTGAATAAGATAGTGGAATGAACGGTGATCAGAGCGGCAGGAACCATTAAGATTGAAGACGGAAGGTGGAGAGACAGTTCGTGTGGGGGAGAGGAGTCCAGAGACAGAGTGATCAGCGCAGAGGTGTACCCAAGAGTGCAGGAGAGAGAGAGAGCCTGAGATGAGCCAAGGCACAGACGAGAGAGGAACCCAGATGACAGCTAGAACAAGACTTCACACTAATCAGGTGATATTGTTTTCATCACATTAGCTACATTTACACTTTATGCCTAATCTTTTCCCTTTTAGCGGAGTGTTCCTGTTATGTGTAATCCTTCTCTTTCAAGTGGTGTGTTCTACCTATAGCCTTTGTTAGATTTGTATAAATGTTTATATTACTATAATAAACGATCCCCAGTTTATAACAAACTGGTGTGTAGCCCCTATTCTTGTTCACTGAAGGTAAACATAGCTTCTAGGTGCTTGCTAGGCACGTGAATGGATGAGTAATCCCAATCAGGTAAGTGGTGATCACATAAATAGGGAGTGAGTGAACCTTTGATGCCAAGAGCAGAGAGTACATTATATAATCTGGAACTATATTCAAAGTCATTATTGTAGTTTCATCCCGAGTAGACAGCTGAGATAATATCCCAATATATATATATATGTATAGGTGTTCATAGGAATGTGGTCGTCGTTGATATGCGGCGTTAATGAGAGCGTCGGGGAGGATACCGACGTGTAAATCCACCAGATTGTGGCTTGAATAAGTGAGAACGTCAGGAAGGACACTGACGCGTAGTTTCGCAGGATCGCGAACAATTTGGAAAAGGGAGCATTGGGTTCTGCAGGCCCGTGTGTAGACACACCGGATTGTGTGTCAGATCTGCCCTAGGGTAGAACGGTCTGGGTCAGGGTGGCCGCGAGACCAACTGATGTGAATAAGTGTGGTGTAGGGTATGGATATCCCTAGTAATCAGTGAGTATTCTTAGTATCCCTATAGATTTAGTGGTGTTCTTAATAATATGAGCTTGTATATTGCGAGTTCCCCATCCTCAGGTAGGTACCAGGTGCCTGGATAGAGGAGTCCTGAGGACGGAAGGTGAGTACGTTCTGGCTGGGTTGGAGGGGCCCCTGGGGGCTGATCCCACCTACTCAGAAAATCCAGCCATTACATTTTGGCGTAGTCGGACAGTTTACGAAACCTGTGTGCCTGGCCATGTGCTTGGATAGTTTCCCATGTGTTGTGTGGGAGTGCCCTGAGCGCCAAACATTACATTTTTGCGTAGTCGGACAGTTTACGAAGCCTGTGTGCCTGGCCATGTGCTTAGAGAGTTTCCCATGTGTTCTGAGGGAATGCCCTGAACGCTAGTTCCATCTGGCGTAATGTTGCAGTTTATGTAGCCTGTTAGACCTATTGGCTTGAACAGTTGCAGCGTGAGGAGATTGCATTACATCATGGCATTTGGTTTATTCAGGGTGGAAGGAATGGTTTTCATCTTGGTGTTTAAACTGTCAGAGTTGAAGGATGGCATTACATGAGAAAGCCAGTTACATCTATGTGATGGTCCAATTGTATAAATGTGTGTAAAAAATGCTTTTAAATTGCCCATTCAATTGCTTGCTGCATCTGCTTATGCTGTGCAATGTGAAATGTGTTAATTGTAATATGATCTGTGGAGTTCTTTGAATATAGCTCCTTGTAAATATGACTTGTGAATAGCGCCATATTATTGTGACTTGTGAGGTGCATGTTCTCATGTTGATCTGCTGTGTTCCTTGTGCATTGCGCCTTGGAAATGTTGTTTCTGAAAGGTTTGTCTTGTAAATATGACTTGTGAATAGCGCCATATTTTTGTGATTTGTGAGGTGCATGTTCTCATGTTGATCTGTTGTGTTCCTTGTGCATTGCGCCTTGGATACATTGTTTGTGAAAAGATTGTCTTGTAAATATGGCTTGTGAATAGCGCCATGTAGTCATGGCTTGGACAGGGCATGTTATCATTACGTTTGGCAGGAGAGAGCTGGATCTTTCTCGGGTGCTTGGGGATAACGTTTTTGAAACTATGTGTACGTGTCATTTGTAAACGTGAAGAAATGTGCTAATGATTTTCCCATGTATAAATGGACGTTGGGAAATGTTTCTATTTGAGCTGCCAAAGGGTTAATATCTTGAGTTGAGATGGCAGCCTTTATTTTTTACATGCTGTCAACATGCATGGTTATCTGACCTGACTATAAAAGTCAGTGGATTTTTTTTTGATGGTTTGATTTTGACTTTTTTTTTTTTTTGGTTCCTTGGTCAGCCTACGTGCTTTGTCAGTTTCTTGACGGAAAGGTAACATCTTGTGTTTTGAGAAGGGTTCTGTTCATTTCACATTCCTTTTGAAATGCGTCTACGAATTTGTGTGGGTTCACCTTGGAACTGATGTGGTTATAAATCAACCAGTGGATTACGGAGAAAGCTGTGTTCTTTTAAAATGAGTGAAATGTTAAAAAGATAGCCCGTTAGAGTGCACGCTACGAGCTGTTTTCATTAATTATTTCTGTGAGGGGTTTCCATCTAGACAGGAATGTGCTGGTTTGAGACTAATAAATCTTGCCCGACTGTGCATGGTAACATGTGCTTTTAATTAGTGGAATGCAACCATTTGCCTTTGAAAGAGGGAAAAATGTTAAAATGTAACATTATTATTTTCCCAAATGTGAATTAAAATGTATGATTTTATAAATGTGTTAGCAAAACATTGCATGAAATACAATGTTGAAATGTATCTGCATTTTATGTTGTTTTACAAATTATTTCTCTTTGACAAATGGACCATGTTAATTAGTTTCTCAAATGCAGCATGTATAATATTGTATGCCAAAGGTAGTTTCCCCTTTCTAAATAAGTGCCCATATTTTAAATGTCTTGCCTTTAGTTGAGTTAGTTGGACAAACGTCTTTTTAAAAAAAAAACTGGAGCTTTTTTAATCGGCAATGCACTGTAACAGAATTGTTTTTTGTTAAATTCGAGCTTTCGTTAGTTACAAAATAAGGCATGTGAAATTTGTTTTTTGACCTTGGCAGACCAGCTGGTTTGTGCCTTCATTCTGCAAGTTTCGATCACGTCCCAGTGTGTTATGATTGGCTACAGTTCAATTTTCTTCCGCGCACGGCTTGTTTATTTAAGGGCGGGGTGGCCTGGCTCTTCCCTTGGAGTTAGTTAGTTTGATGGGCCTGGGCGGACTTCTCTGACCAGGGAAATGGGAGGCTTGCAGTGCCCTGCTGATGCTATGAACTCATCCTTTGGCGTTAATACAAATTCTTTTTTTTTTCCATACTGTAGCCTAGCTCCTGCCCTGAAGGGTGGGACTGGCTTAGTTAGGATTAGGGTATGTTAGGCCCTGCGCTAAAAGTTATTAAAAGTTAAATTTTGAATGTTTTTAATTAATTAGGATATTTTCTTTTCAATAATGAAAGGCACCCGGGGTGCTTTTTAAATGGAAAATTTTATTTTACAAGAATAATGATACTTGTTTTCTTGTTCCTAGGTTGCTGGGGTGTGGTTATTATGTGTGGATCGGCCCACTCCCCTCCCACTCCCTTTATTTGTTTTAGCTTTTTATTTTCATGTTTTTATTTTAGTTTATTATTTTTGGATGATGGAACCAGACCAGACCATACCAGACCAGACCGGGTGATGGATGGCCGCATTGGAGGAAGTGTCCGGATATCGAGGATGCAGGGTGGTGGCCTACACTGAAGACTTTTGGACAGAATTTTAAAAAGGATTTGATGATTAATTCCTTGGCCTGCAATTTTGACATCACTACAAGCAGGCCCCACTTTAAAAAAAAAAAAAACCAAAATACTAAAACATGTTTTATTTGTAACAGTATTATAAAAGAATTTGGACATTGAATAATCCCTTGGACAATCAGGCCCCACTTTTAAAGCAAAAAAACGTGCCACCTATTATAGTTTTTCTGTTTTCTTCAAAACAGTTTTTTAAGGACTTTTTTGAATGGCGGTGCCCACATGTGTTCTTAAATGGGGTTGTTGTAGTTTTTTTTTACTGTTCTTACATTTTCACCTTGATTGATCAGAGGGTGGTTACCTTAAAATTTGGATTGTTCTGGGTGGTGTGTCTTTTAGTATGATTATGTATTAATGTTTGCCCAGACCTTGCAACTTTATTTCTCAGATTTCACTTTAAATTGACAAATGTCAGCAGGTAGGCCTCATTTAGGCCTATTGTTATTTTCATCTCACATATTAGCCCCTACACCACTAGTTTCATGAGTCATCATTAGCTTAAGTTGCCTATAGTACGTAGGGCTCATTTAGGCCCTTTCTTGTTTTCTCATTAGAAGTTGAAACACATTTAGTTCTTAAGTTGACAATAGTAGGTAGGCCTCATTTAGCCTTAAGTTGTCCGAAGTAGGCCCCATTCAGGCCCCTTGCTGTTTTCATTCAACACATAAGTCCCTACATCACTAGATTTCACCAGTTATCATTAGAAGTTGAGGCACATTTAGTTTGAGGATGCTTTGGTTAGTTTCTGTTGTTATCAGATCCAATCTCAGATATGTTTCAGCATTCAAGTCAAGGGTGCTTTGATTTGTTTTTAGGTTTCTATTTCCTACAATTGAGTTTTAGGTGGAATTTTCTTGAGTTGTCATTGTTTTTAGGGAGTTTTTTAGGTTTTGATTTGTTGATAGATTATGTTGATGTTTGTTTAGATGGTTGTTGTTGTTTATAAGATGCTCGCAAGATAAGGATCTAAGGGTGGAATGTTATGGCAGAGTTTTTGGCTTTATTTAGCAGTGATATAGATCATTAGTCTTGCTCGCATCTAGTATAGGTATTCTTAGCCTGTGTTGGCCCTTTTAAGCCCTTTTTTCAGACCTAGAAGAGGATAGCTGCTTAATATGCCTTTATTCTTGACTTTAACCTGTCTATTGCCTATTGGCTTTGACATATTAGACATATTGGTATGGTTTATGTAGGTATTCTGACAGAGCTAAGGAGCATTTCACCCCTTTCAGGCCTACAGGCCTAAAGCTAGAGAGACTCCATCTTGATGGAAGCAGGGAGGCTTTTTAGGGCAAAGGCGAAGTTTATAGTTAAGGCTGTTTTTCACTTGGAGAGAACCGGTCTGGGCCAGCCCTTATCGGTAGGCTGTATTATTCTCTGTGTAGAAGACACAACAAAAGGCCGGCCGGCTGGGTGTGTGTCCTTGATGCGAGGTGATGCAGAGACCTGGTAAGCGGTGGGCTGATGGATGGAACTTTCCATGAGGAAACAGCATTCTATATTTGTGAAGTGCAGAGGCGGAGTCAGTCAGTCGAGGAGTGAGTCAAGCAGAGGGCAGTCGAGGAGAGAGTCCAGCAGAGAGGCGAGCAGTGGAGTGGAGTTGGCAGAGAGAGAGAGAGGGTTCAATCTGGAGAAGAGCTGAGTTGAATAGTGAGCTGGAACTGAAGGAAGCAGTCAGAAGCAGTTGCTTATCAGGAGGAGGTGTGAATAGCTGGAGTCTGAAGTAATGCCTTTTAGAAGAGATAGAGGAGAGCTCGTGGATTAACCTATGGGAGCAGATGGAATTGGACATTGGCGCAGAGACAGAGTGAATAAGATAGTGGAATGAACGGTGATCAGAGCGGCAGGAACCATTAAGATTGAAGACGGAAGGTGGAGAGACAGTTCGTGTGGGGGAGAGGAGTCCAGAGACAGAGTGATCAGCGCAGAGGTGTACCCAAGAGTGCAGGAGAGAGAGAGAGCCTGAGATGAGCCAAGGCACAGACGAGAGAGGAACCCAGATGACAGCTAGAACAAGACTTCACACTAATCAGGTGATATTGTTTTCATCACATTAGCTACATTTACACTTTATGCCTAATCTTTTCCCTTTTAGCGGAGTGTTCCTGTTATGTGTAATCCTTCTCTTTCAAGTGGTGTGTTCTACCTATAGCCTTTGTTAGATTTGTATAAATGTTTATATTACTATAATAAACGATCCCCAGTTTATAACAAACTGGTGTGTAGCCCCTATTCTTGTTCACTGAAGGTAAACATAGCTTCTAGGTGCTTGCTAGGCACGTGAATGGATGAGTAATCCCAATCAGGTAAGTGGTGATCACATAAATAGGGAGTGAGTGAACCTTTGATGCCAAGAGCAGAGAGTACATTATATAATCTGGAACTATATTCAAAGTCATTATTGTAGTTTCATCCCGAGTAGACAGCTGAGATAATATCCCAATATATATATATATGTATAGGTGTTCATAGGAATGTGGTCGTCGTTGATATGCGGCGTTAATGAGAGCGTCGGGGAGGATACCGACGTGTAAATCCACCAGATTGTGGCTTGAATAAGTGAGAACGTCAGGAAGGACACTGACGCGTAGTTTCGCAGGATCGCGAACAATTTGGAAAAGGGAGCATTGGGTTCTGCAGGCCCGTGTGTAGACACACCGGATTGTGTGTCAGATCTGCCCTAGGGTAGAACGGTCTGGGTCAGGGTGGCCGCGAGACCAACTGATGTGAATAAGTGTGGTGTAGGGTATGGATATCCCTAGTAATCAGTGAGTATTCTTAGTATCCCTATAGATTTAGTGGTGTTCTTAATAATATGAGCTTGTATATTGCGAGTTCCCCATCCTCAGGTAGGTACCAGGTGCCTGGATAGAGGAGTCCTGAGGACGGAAGGTGAGTACGTTCTGGCTGGGTTGGAGGGGCCCCTGGGGGCTGATCCCACCTACTCAGAAAATCCAGCCATTACAACATGGCTTCTACACAACTCTGTTTATCATGTTTACCAGCAGCTATGTTGTCACTCCAGTTTGTCAGGACTTTAGTTACTTCTTTATTTGGCTGATCTTGTTCCCTTATCAACCAATTAATCAAAAACTGTAAGAGCATATGTTGAAGCTCCGCTTTTCTATGTGCCATGGCCTCGTGAATACTTTCTGGTCCCTCCCCCGTTCTAATGAAGTGGTATATTTTGTCTAAATGTTCCTTCATGTCTGGTAGAATAAGCAAGTAATTTGTAACGCGTCTTAATCGTACTGAGTATATAATCATTGAACCCTCCCCTGGTACTGGATCATATATACAATCAGTAAGGTACTGTCTAAGAGATGCGTGTGTAGCTGCTTTTGGCGTGTGCTGTAATTCTAGATCTCATAGTGATGATCGTTTTAACGGAGGTGGGGTGGAGGGGCCCCCTCCCGCTGCCCCCAAACTGGAATCGCCTAGGCTTGAATCAGCTTTTACTGGCAGCGCTGTCAGCGTTGTCGCTGGTAATGCAGGTTTATCTTGGGTTACAGGTGTTGTATGAAAAGGATTGGTAGGACCGGTGGCAGGAGGAACAGTGGGGGGATTCGTATTATTAACAGGGTTGGGAGGAGGATTAGTAGGAGGTACACGTACGTTTACATACTCTGGAGCAGCGTCATCTAAATAGGAAGAAAGAAAAATGTCCGCTGCGGTCTGTTTATGACTACGGAGTTTAGTCGGGATCAGTGGTGGCGGCAAGTTACTGGGTACTTCCGGGGTCACTTTAGGTAGGCCCTCGGCAAGAAGGGGATACATGCCTTTAATAAGGGCATTTCTTTGTCTGTCTAATTGTTCTGCTCTAACTCGTTCACCTTCTTCTAGTAGTTCTTTTTCCTGGGCTTTTTCTGATGCTTCTCTACTTCTCTCTGCTTTCTTAATTTCTTTCTCTGTTCTTCTATGCGCTTCTTTACGCCACAATTCTATGGCGTCTTTCTGGGATTGTCTGGCTTTCTTTTTCCACAGTGCTTCCTCTACTCTCATGATGCAATCAGCATCCCATGTCCCTGAGACAGGCCATCTATATTTCTCTTCCAGATCTTTAGTGTAATCTACCCATAAATCTAAGTACATTATGGCATCTAAGCCATGTTTGTGATACATAAAATGTCCGGGAGTGTCCCTAGGCGGGACGGGAACTGCCTCTTCGAGTATCCCTTTCCTGGTTCCTATCCGACGTAATTTCGAAAACAGCGGCATGTTTGAACTGACTTGAAGGAAAACACATTAAGCACAATATTAAACTGTAAACAATCACTAATACCACGACATTAAAACATTGCGAACAGATACTACCAGGTACATAGAATAACACAATTCTGAAAATCTCGAAAAACAGCACTAGAATACTGTATGCAATGCTAGAACAGTACAGTCATACCGGTCCCCTAAAGAGACACGTCATACCGCATCCACCTAATGGACACGTCTTTACCGGATCTGTGTAACCAGACCCGTCTTGACCGGGCTCGAATAAATGAACCCGTCTATATGCGTTCCCAACAACGGTACTCACCGGGAAGCAAAGCTGAAGGCCTCGGAAACTCGATACTGGACTGGACTGCTACGGCTTCTTGCTGCTACGCATGCGCCTCGGAACAGGTGGACCTCCGGATACCTCGGACCTTGCTCTCTCGGCTTGGGCTCTGGTCGGAACAGTCCGCACTCCTCACCGCCTCGTGTGGATGCCTGGTCGCAGTCTCCGTCTCCTCCGTGGGCCTGAGGGAGTAAGCAGGAAAACCCGCGGATGTGCACAGAAGGGGTCCGTCACGGCTGTAGAAGGGGTCAGGGGGCTGCGTTTACATCGCCGGCGCGTGGGGAAGGGGACTTGTACCTGTTCGGGCGCCAATTTATGTGGTAAATAAAATTACCGGGACTAGTTTTCAATACATTAATAACAATAAGAATAGCTCATAAAATGAGAGGCAGAGTCCGTGGTATCTGAGTCATAAGGGCTTTAATTAAGATGACTCGAGCCATTGAGAATCGGGTTCCATCACCACTAAGGTTCAGGAAGGGATATCTAATGTTTTATTAACATCACACATTATATATAGTAAAACCATACAATTGCAATGAATACAGTAGGCGTAACAAGTGAAGAGAGAGAGAGATAAGAACATATGGGCGTAAAAGAAGGCGTGTAAGGAGGCGTACACATAGGTGTGCACTTGATGAGTCATAGAGGTGTCATAGGTGGGTGGATGCATAGAGAAAGTCTGCAGGGTCAGCAGAAACCTTTACCCTACATGTGTGTGGCAACTGAACATGACGTGAGATTGACGTGTAACTGGGGAGAGCTGGGGGTTGACTTTAGCACTAGTAGAGGAGTCTGGAGTCTGGGATGTCAGAACGACCTGCACCTTTGGCATATCTGATATCTTGTGTTTGGAGGATGTATTGTCTGAAGTAAAGGTCTCTCGAGCAGAGGCCGTTCATCATTAAATGCTAGTGTGTGCATATATTTCTTTGTGCAATGCGCGGGGCCATGGGCCTATTATGGCAACGGGTTCAGTAAATCACTTGCATGGAGACAGGAAGGCTGGGCCCTATGCTCTGCAGGAGGAAATATGTTTACCTATTTCACTAGACTGGAATGTGTTTTTGCGGAGGCCGAGCAGATAACTGTAGGCAAAATACTGTCTTGGCAGGCAGGCCAGGCCGGGCACCTCTCGGCTGGGCAGGGAGTAAGGTAGAGGTCAGGGATGCATACCTAAGCTGCAGCTTTCAGAGACAGAAGAGGCTCGGAGCCTGAATTCAGGGCCTGGCTCGGCTGAGCCACAAAAACGTGTGCTTCACGATTTTTAAAAGTGCACCATGTAAATGCATTGGAAACGTAGGCATTAGTGCGGAATTAATATTACATACATGGAAGGCCTAATAACTGACATGCTAACATTAGACGGAAATGCAGGGGCATTATTATGGCAGACACGGGAAGGGAATTACACGATAACAGGGACATACATGGGGCATAGGTACATGGATAGGGTGCGAGGGGGGGACACACTGACTACCTAAAATTCCTTCCTATTTCCTCACAGTAATAAAAACCCACCCCTCAACCAACCACAGGCCCAGCCCTCCCTAAACAAATATCACAATGTCTTCAAACAATGTCCAAAAGTATGTCAATAGCAAAGTCCAACGTCATGTTTCCTTCCCATTTCCCACCCTCTCCACCCACAACAAAAGTCCCTCCAATCAAAGCAAATAATAAAAAAGGGAATCGGAGGATGTCATCAATGCTGGCATAAAGGCTTGCCACCTCCTGGTGAATGCTTGCCACCTCCAGGCAAAGGAGCTTCAGCTTGTGACTCATGTGGCATTGGAAGCTGTCTGGGCAGGAGGGGTGGTAGCAGTGGTGGATCAGGATGATCCATCACTGCCATCAAAAATAACAATGCTGTAGCCAGGATGGCAGTCCTTGCGGATTGCTTGAGAAACTGGGGCCTGGGATATTGGTTCTTCTGCCTCCTTCTACTTCTTCAGAGCCACCAGGCAATGATATGCAGTCTGGATAGCCTCCACTCTGTGCCGCCGAAGTCAGGGTATAATTTCCTGCAAATGTAGGTGACCAGCAGGAGTAGCTTTATCCCAAAAAGAATTAACAATGTTCTGTGCCAACACTTATTTGTATAGTGGCACAGGAGCAGTACAATGCTGGTCTACTCGAGATATAGGAATTGTTTATGTGATTGGTCACAGGTACAAGTTTTCACCACACATGCCTCTCATAAAAGCACTATCTGGCTGCAAGGAATTAAGACAGAATACCATCAGATTAAAACTGAGAGACGTATGTTTCTTTTAAAGGATTTACTATTAAGAAATGTAAACAGACACTTAGGGCCCCATTAGGATGGCTGGCGGAAAACCACCCGACCTCCATGGACACGAAAAACAACCGTCCGCCGGGACCATGGAAATCCGGCGGTCAAATTAGGATCAACTGCCAAAAAAGACTGACAGCGGCGGAGCGGGCAAATAAAATCCACCCGACGCGGGCAGTGACGATCTAAAACCAACTGCGGCTGTCGGAAATGCAGAAGAAAAGCTACAACCCACCACAAGCATAGCAGAGACACCGCACGGGAAATTAGGATAACCCCGATAGTCCAGCAATATGATCCGGTGTTTCTGACCACCGCAGTCGCACACTGGAGTGAATTGGAGAGCCATCTGAAGAGCTGCAGCATAGCCACCGCAGCAGACAATCCATACAAAACATGGCGGACAATGCAAAAACACCACAACAATGGCAAACCTTGCACAAATCAAAGTAGCCATACCCCCCAACTACACGAAACACATCCCAATTAAACAAATAAATGCCAAACAGAAACATACAATTTCAAGGACAACTCACACAACACACCTGACAGCAAAACCCCATTGAGACACACCCACATAGCTGAGTATAAAACCAGCCCCTTCACTGACCACAATCCTTTGCAACACTCCAGAAGAGAAGGGCTTACACCAGACCTGACAGGAGAGGCAAGAGAACACAGCACACTCCCTACTACCACCACCACCATCACACCAGCACCAACTATCCCCCTGCACATAACACACCTCACACACAAACACCACACCTACCCCCCACACCCTTACAAGCACACTACACACCATTACATTACAGAAAATGCCCAAATTCACAGAGAGTGAGTTGACAGTCATGGTAAATGAGATAGTCAGAGTGGAACCATAACTGTTTGGTAGCCTGGTCCAACAGACACCATTAGCCACAAGGACTCAAATGACGCAAAGGATAGTCCAAAGGGTCAATGCAGTAGGGAACACCCTGCCATCCAAAAAGGAGATCATGAATCGGTGGCATGATCTCAAGAATGTTGTCAATGAGAGGAGGAGAAAGAACTGGGAGCTGGCTAACTGGACTGGCAGTGGCACTCCCATCCCACAGAAAACATTCACACCATGGGAGGAGAAGATGCTTGCCATACTGCATCCCGAGAGTCTCACAGGAGTATCCAGGGGAGTGGAGGCTGGTAAGTACAAACAAATGTTAACCAAACACACTGATATGTACTGTTTTTCATACCCCAAAACACACACCACCCAAGAAAAGTCACATCCATCTGCACCACACACCCACAAAAACATGTCTCACTGATCCAACAGTCACTCACTCCCATTTACCCTAAACGTAGCTAGCAATATTACCATAGGAGCATGAGCACAGTCACCCTACACTACTATTCCCACCATGACCCCTGTCCCACCCCTAAGCAGGATGTAGCACACCACAAAAACCCAGAAGCAGTTTGCAGCCCTTGTATTGTCCCCCCTCACGTAAAAGGTATGTAGCCATCTTGCTTGGGAGGCCTGTTTGGGGGAGGGAGGCCTGTACCACTACTCCCACCATGCCCTCTGTCCCACAGCCCATTAGGATGGAGCCCTCCCCCTACCCACAAGCACTTGGAAGCCATTGCAGTACACCATAAGAACTAACAGGTAGGTAGACATCTTGCTTGAGAGGCCTGTTTGGGGGAGGCAGGCCTGTACCACTACTCCCACTATGCCCTCTCTCCCACACCCCAGCAGGATGGAGCACTCCCCCATCCCACCCACACGCATGTGGCAGCCATTGCATCACCCTCATCAAACTTACAGATAGGTAGCCATATTCCCTTGGAGGCCTGTTTGGGGAGGGAGGCCTGTAGCATTACTCATATCATGCCACCTGTCCCACACCCCAGCAGGATGGAGCCCTCCCCCAACCGCAAGCACTTGGAAGCCATTGCCTCACCGGCATCAAACTAACAGATAGGTAGCCATCTTGGTTGGAAGGCCTGTTTGGGGGAGGGAGGCCTGTATCACTATTCCCACCATGCCCTCTGTTTTACACCCCAGCAGAATGGAGCCCTCCCCCCATCCACAATCACTTGGAAGCCATTGCAGCACACCAATTGAACTAACAGGTTGATAGCCATCTTTACTGTGAGGGCTGGTTTATGGTGGAATGCCTGCACTGCAACTCCCACCAGGCACCCCTGTCCCACCCCTAAGCAGGATGTAGCACTCCACACCAACCCAGAAGAAGGTTGCAGCCCTTATATTGTTCACCCTCACTTAACAGGTAGGTAGCCATCTTGCTTGGGAGGCGTGTTTGGGGAGGGAGGCCTGTCCCACCCACCATGCCCCCTGTCTCACACCCCAGCAGGATGGAGCCCTCCCCGCACCCACAAACACTTAGAAGCAATTGCCTCCCCCTCATCAAACTAACAGGTACATCAGCGTAAGGCCTGGTGGAGGGCCATTGCAGCAAAGGTGTGAGCTCTGGGGGTATCAAACTGACGATGCACTCTCAGCCACAAGAGGTGGGACAACATCACCCGGTTGGCAAAGAACGTGGCAGAGATGACCTTGGGGCTGCTTCCACACACTGGGCGTTTGGCACGGCGCAGCATGACACTACTGATGGGCCGCATCTTGGCAGTGACTCATCCTGAGCTGGATGCATGTCTGAAGGAGCATCGGCAGCCAGGCAGGGGTGAGTTTGGCTGGGAGCAGATGCATGTGTACAGGGCCTGTGGCAGGGGTGGCCTATGTGATGTTTGTGGGCTGGTGCAGTGCTGTGTCATGTAAGTGTCTGCTGTGATGGGTGCCAGTGTCATGCATTAGCCCAAATTGGCCTTACAAAGATGATCCTCCCTGCTGTGCATTCACATAACCGTATTTGTTATAATCTTCATGATTATTCAGCATTGGGATAGTGTGGGCAATCTATTTGGGAGTGAACAGCAGTGTTCACAATCTGAATGTGACTTCATCTATGGATACATTGCATGGACCATGAATGCTGAGGCCTAAACATCTAACAACAATGTGCCCCATAGTACAACATGGTGTTTGGCATGAGCTATTTGCCATTGTGATCTGTCATGTTCTAATACGTGTCTGTGTTCTCACATCCTGTTCCCTCAAAGTCAGTGGCAATAAGTGGTATGCCCACATCATGTCCCTAGGTGTGGTAAAGCAAGATGTGTTTCTGGTAGTCTTCATCCATGGGCAGGGTGTTGTGCTGTGTGGCCTTAACATGGCTCAGTCATTTGTGTGGTGGGCAACAGGTAGATTTGGGTATCTTTTGTACTGCATTGATTGCATTGCTTTATCCTGTTGATGACACTAACCTGACCCTGCATCTCTCTTTCATGTGGATTCGCCAGTGAACACAGAGGGACAAGAGCCGGACACCAGTGGTGGCGAGACTAGCACTACTGCTTCACAGGAGCCCAGTGACACAGAGATTCAGAAAAAGGCGGTGGTAATGTACAGAGCATCTGAATTATTCAAAATACTCGTACCCAGTCAACAGATCAGGGCTTGATCCATCACCGTTTTTTAGCACCATCAGGATTCAAGCAAGCCGGGCCGAAGACGGCTGTAATGCCAGAAACCGGTCCCCGGAAGCTTGTTTTCCTTTCCAGTAAAAGAATTGGCTTGGTAGTTTGGTCTACCCTGTTCCCATGATGCACTGGGCCAGGGACAGACTAATTTGTATGTAGCCAGGTTCTGAGCTGGGATGGTGCAGTGAGCTAAAAAAACTGTGATGGATCAAGCCCTGATCTTTGGACTGGGTAGGAGTGTTCTGCTTAATTCAGATACTCTGTCCATCACCACCCCCTTTTCTGAATCAGTGACACAGAGGTCACCAGCGCCTCAGAGGGGGACCGGAGTATGCATGAAGAATCCCTGCCTGAGACACAAAGTACAACATCATCTGATGCCAGCGGGGATGCATCCATGTTGGCAGGCACAGGGAATGGGGACTCTGCATCATCTTCTACCACACATAGGCCAGTGCCCACCCCCCCATTCACTTCCTTTGGTGCTGCCTGTGTCCGTGTCAGTAAGAGGGGACTAGTTACATTCACACCTGTCACCGCTGAGCCTGCACCTGTCCCCCCTGCTGCCCTTAGTGCTGAGTCTGTTGAGCTCCTGCACCAGCTTTGTGTGGGCCAGACAGCCCTGCTCAATGCCTTCAGTGGCCATGACAAAAACTAGGCCAGGTGGTTGCCTACATGGAGGGCATACACTCTGACGTGGGTAGGCTACACCGTACTTTATCATCCACAGTGACGTCTGCCCTTCAACAGGCACACACTCCCATTCCTGCTCCGTGCCTTTGTCCACCCCTAGTTAGTGGCCACATCTGATGATAGTGACCACGGTCCACATGCGTCACAGTCACGATACTGCACCAGAAGCACCCAGCAGAAACGAACCAAGCGGGCCCGTCCACAGACACCATACCGACAGAAGAGCAAAGCCAGCCTAAAATGAAAAGACAAGAGTCCCTCAGGGAGGAGCAAGGCCGGAAAAGCAAAGAAGCTGACATCAGGTTTAAATGCCCCAGAGGCATCACCAGTGAAGAACTCTCTTGTCCCTAAAACTTCACGCAAAGCTAAACATGCAGTTTCTGTGCCCACTGAGGAGGTGTTGTATTGCAAGGGTACACCTAGGAAGGGCTCAGAGCCACATTCCCCCACCACATCGACTTCTATTCCAAGCCCAGTAATGCAGGGGAAGGAGGGCACTGTAGGGGGTACACCTTCCAAACAGGGGAAGGAGGGCACTGTAGGGGGTATACCTGGCAAACAGGGGAAGGGGGGCCAGAGGCATAGCCAGACGAAGCCTTCCGTAGGATCCAGCACATCACCAGAATGAGTGCCAGTGCCAGTGTCTGCACCTGATGCAGCTCTGTTGGTGTGTGTGCCTGTTGTGTCATCACCAGTTCCCATAAACCCCAGTACAGGGAAGACATTTCGAATTCCCAAGAAGTGGAAAGGCACCCCTCAAACCTCTCCCACCCACACTGTGTCACAGGCCTACAAGACACCAACTCCACATGCCACTATACCACCTGACTCAAGCAGCCCTCCAGCTTGCCAAGCCACTGATAGCCCTACATCACCAGGGCCTCTTTCTTCCCAGTCAAGTGGTCCTGCTGTCCCCAAAACACATTCAGCTCCAGGTCCCCCTTTCGGCCAAGAGTGAGTGGTATCCTCCTCACACACCTGTCTTTCATACAGGTGGGCCAGTCCTGCCCATTGTTTACCCACTGAGAGTGTGTTGCTGGCCATGGAAGGGTATAGTCAAACACACTCACTGTGCAGCTTCTCATGTCCTGACTCTGCAGTTTGCCATGCCCACTGTCCTTCCTGTTCTGCCCTTGCCTTTGCAGATTCTCATGTCCCGCCTCTGCACTTTGCCATTCCCACTGGCCTTGTCATTCACTGCTGTTCTGGCCTTGCCTGTGACGATTCTCATGTGCTCACTCTGCACTTTGCCATGCCCACTGGCCTTGTCATTTACTGCTGTTCTGGCCTTGCCTTTGTAGATTCTCATGTACTGACTCTGCACCCTTTCCTGGACACTGGCCCTGTTGCTCTGCTGTGTTGGACTCTAACCTGTGCAGCCTCTCGTGTACTTGCTGTGGACCTTTTCCTGGACACTGGCCCTGTTGCTCTGCTGTGTTGGACTCTAGCCTGTGCAACCTCTCATGTGCTTGCTGTGCACCCTTTCCTGGACCCCGGCCTGTTGTTCTTCTGTGTTGGACTCTAGCCTGTGCAGCCTCTCATGTACTTGCTGTGCACCCTTTCCTGGACACTGGACCTGTTGCTCAGCCCTGTTGGATTCTAGCCTGTGCCGCCCCTCATGTACTTGTAGTGTACCCTGCCCTGATTACTGGCCCTGTTGCTATGCTGTGTTTGACTCGAGCCTGTGCAGCCTCTCATGTACTTGCTGTGTACCCTGCCCTGGACACAGGCCCTGTTGCTCTGCTGTGTTGGACTCTAGCCTGTGCAGCCTGTCTTGTACTTGCTGTGCACCCTTTCCTGGACACTGACCCTGTTGCTCTGCTGTGTTGGACTCTAACCAGTGCAGCCTCTCATGTACTTGCTGTGCACCCTTTCCTGGACACTGGCCCTGTTGCTCTGCTGTGTTGGACTCTAGCCTGTGCAGCCTCTCATGTACTTGCTGTGCACCCTGCCCTGGACACTGGCCCTGTTGCTCTGTTGTGTTGGACTCTAGCCTGTGCAGCCTCTCATGTAGGTGCTGTGCACCCTAAACTGGCCACTGACCTTCCTGTTTAGAGTTTGCCTTTGCAGATTCTCTTGCATATGCTCAGCATTTTGTGCCTTGCTCTTCTCTACTGTTGTTCTACTGTCACATCTGTGCAATTTGTGAATAATGACAGTTACTCCTGTTGTCTGTTTTGTCAGTGTCCTTGCTGAATAAAGTTATTTTGTTTTGTGCATTTAGTTGGTTGTGCCCCATGCTCTATGTGGTACTTCGACATTGCAAAGCTCATTGCCCACATCACATTTTTTTGTGATGCGGGCAAAGAGGGTTTCACAGCGTTGAAAGGGACTTCAGTTCATTCAGACACTGATACTTGTGTTATCTGTGGTGTGAATTGTACCTGTGATTCAGTTCCCTTTTTCGTGGTTAGCTATTGTTGACTACATTGTTCACATGCCAGGTTGGGGAACACTGCCAGCACAGGGTGTGATACTGTGCACAGGTTTGCATGCAGTCTGGGCAATGTCATCATGCATGTGTGTTATTCCTTTATATGTTCCCAGCTGTGTATGTCAATGGTCATCTTGTGATGGCCCTTTATCCTGGTCCCATGTCCTACATGAGATGTGTGCTCTTGGGTAGTCAAGAGGTGTACAGTGTGAAGGGCGTTACTTTGTAGGGGGTGTGGATGTGTGTGTGCCCCTACATTGTCAAAGACACACATGTATTACCCAGGAGTTGTGTTCCTGTTGTTTGGATTGTTCAGCCCTGTAGCTGTGGTTGTATGCACATGTGTGAGTTGTCTGTTGTGCACTGTGCAGTGTGTTGGTGTGTCCGTACTGTTCTGTCTGACTCCTACTTGTTGTTTTAGTCACTTGTGAGTGTGCAGAGTATGTGACTTGCCCATCAGTGTTGTGTTTCTTTGATCATCCATGTGTCTTGAGTCTGTTTGTGTTCACTGTGCTGCCCTACTGCTCCACACTGCCATTGTGGTTGTGTTTCTTATGTATTGCAGGCACATGGTACCTTTTATCCTCTTGTATGGCATGATTTGTGTGGTTTCATGCCATCCCCTATGTGTGCTTCGTATGCCTACTCATAGTGAGTTTGCACTCCATCTATTTGTGTATGGTACACACGTTACATGTTGACTACTGACATGCAAGACACTTCACTTTGATGTCAGCTGTACCCTTGGTTCACATGTGTGTGTGCCTCCCCATCACTTCATTTGTGACATTGTGCTTTGTGGTGCAGTTCTTGGGCCAAGAGAAATGTTCCACTCTGGACATTGTCCCAATGGATTATGTGTGATGTTCTTGTGCTATTTACCAGTCATGATTGCTCATGTGCACTTTAGCTGTGTGTGCTGCCCTGTGTTCTGGTCAAGATTGTTCAGCCCTTGTATCCCAGATTGGTGCATCTGTTGTTGTTGTGTTGGATGTATGTGTGTTAACTGTGGTATTGCTTCACTTCCTGGGTGTGCTGTTGTGTTTGTGCTGTGCTGATTTGTGTTGTGTGGGTTGATGTTGTGTCAGTCATGCCTGTGTGTGACTGTTATGTTTGGTGTGCACACACTGCTTGTTGTGGATACAGTTCTGTGTGTATGTGGCCTTGTCATTGCATGATGTGCATCCCCTGATGTACTGCACTGTTTGTTTAGTTTTTATTTCATGTAAATCTGTAGTTGGTTTGATGTGGTTCAGTGATGGTTCACTTCTTGTGTTTTTTGTGGTATTTTGTGTGTGTTTTGTTCCTGGGTGATGAGGTTGTGCACTCCTGTTGTGTCTGTGCTCTCATTGCCTTTCCACAGTTTAGCTGACAGGGTATGTCTGTTTCTGTTGGGATTATGTGTGTGTTTTTGGTTGTCTTTTATGTTTGTGGTTGTTTTTAGGCAGACATCTGTTCTGGCATCCCTGTGTGAGTGTTATGTTTGTGGCTACACCCAGGTTGTGTGTTTGTTTGTGTGTGTCTGTACTGGCAATAATTAGAAGCCTTCAGTGTGTGTGTGTGGCACTGGTGTTGTGTGCTCCTGTTGTCAGGGGGGTATGTGTGTACATTCCTCTTGGTGTTTGTCAGTAATAGCGTATGTATATGGGCAATGTGTGTTGTGCTGCAGGTGTACTCCTTTGGGTGGTTGTATGCATGTGTGGCTGTTCCCAGTTAGACCTCCAGGCCTTCCTGCCTTTAGCTGCTATGCCTTGCTGTCTCCTTGTGTTGTTGCACTGTGTTGCCTGTGGTTTGACTTCAGTGACTGTAGCAGCCATGTGTTGTTTGATGGTCTGAGGGGGGTGTTCTGTGTTCCTTGTCTTGGATGGGATGTGCACATGCTTGCTGTGTGTCTCCATGGCCTTCAATTTGTGTACATCCTACTTTGGATTGCTGATTTGTTGTGCTCCATTGTTGTTGACATTTTGGGTGTCTGTGTGTGAGTGTGTGGTATGTATGTCTGGCTATGCAGGCTGTGTGTCCATTTGTATGTTTGTTCCTTATATGTGTTACTTTGGTGCTTGCACTCATGTTTGTTTCCATGTGTGTGGAGGTGTTGTGGTGTGTGTGTTTCCCTGGCACCGTGCTGTGTGTTGTGTGTTCCTGTGCAGCCACTCCTGCAGTGGCTGTCTCCCAGGTTGTTTGTTGTGGTGGTGCAGGGTGTGGATTGGCCTGGCTTGTTTTTGTGCATGGGAGTGCACAGGATGGGCACCTGGCCGGTGCCTTCATGGGGTGTGCTGATGTATGGTAGGGGGAGGTGTGTCCCTGGGGTCTTTGTGCCCTGCCCATGCCTTGGACTGGCCCTGCTGTCTGCATTGTGCGCATGTCTTCACCGCTGCGGTGATGTGACCGGGACACAGCTGCAAGTTTCGGTCGATGTGTGTCCAGGATGCAGAGAGCTGACTTGGTGGCAGGTGGGTCATGTGTGGATGCCCTTGTGGATGTGTTAATGTCTCCAGCAAGGTGTCTGTTGAAGATTCGGACCCTGTGTCAGCCCATGTGTTGTGTGTTGGATTTGTGTAGTTGTGTACCTGCGGCGGCGTCCAAGGTGGCCCATGAGTTGATAGTGCTATAGTAGGTACAGCACAGGAACACGTCTAGAGCAGGGTCCATGGCGGTCGTGACCATGTGGTGTGGACCGGGATGCTAGTATCGCGCTCAGCTGTCGAGTTTCTGCTGTCTCTGGTTGGGCGGTGTCTCCACTGCGTTGCATCTGCTTGTTTGGACCATCCTAATTTGTGGAGCGGGGCAGACGTCATTCCGCACAGCGGTGAGTTTCCATTGACTCACACCGCTGTGGTGGTGGGCGCACTTTGATGGCGGTGCATGACGCACCACAGAGTATGGGAATCGACCTATGTTTTGCAATACTAATATGGCGGACGTGTTTCCAGCTGCTCGCGGGTGGAAAAATAAATGTTTCCGCCCCGGCAGCACCGCGGTGGTGCCACCGCCCGACATCCTAATGAACCCCTTTGTGTTTAAAAAGAACAAAAAATACCTCTCATTAATGTGGAATGCATTTTGTACTATGTAGCACAAGTATTGTTGTGCAAAATTAATGGTGGCATTCTAGCTAGAGTGTAGAGCAGCTGTAATAGACAATCTATTATCTTACTTTAATTCCAATGGCCCTACTCTTCTCTAACTAACTTTTTTATCATAACTTGATTCCAAAGGTGGTGTAGAATTGGTGGGTAATTTTAAAATAATGGATGCCAAGTTGGATATACGGGCCCCTATGTAAGACACGTTGTATGATGAGTCCAGAATAAACACGAACAACATACCTTTGAAATTGACAATTATATCAGGACATTATATTTCTGAAGGTAATTCTTTTTTGTAGTGAAAATACAGAGTCATTCTGACAGATAGAGGACTACATGAAATATAAGAATCTTCCATAATGTGAAGAGGAATTAGATCTATTCTCAATATTGTGTCTGCACCTGTAGATAGTATCTCAAAGGACAAAATGGAGAGTCATAGGAAGCTGAAAAATAAAGTTATTTTTTGGCTTAGTAACTTTAGACCCCTCCCCGCCCATATTAATGGTGAAATTCTGTTTGTTAGGAGGGTAAGCTGGTTGGGTGACAGACTAAAGGATCGGGAAGGGGATTGCATAATCGTAAACTTTAGGGACCCTAGGGTAGTAAAGTTTATTTGTAATGAGGGGGATTTCAGTAGGGAGGGTATGATTAATACGCACCTTCTAAGTTATTTCTATCCTCGTTCAACCTCTGGAATCCCCTTGATTTCGTGCAACTGGTCCGATATGCTCCCAAGACACCCTAGGCCTGCATACAGGGAGTATTGTCATCTTCCACGGGTCCACTATCTTGATCCCCACTTTAAGTACCCAACTGCTACTTTTAATCGTTTCGCTCCCCTGTCTACTCTGGAGGAAATTGACTGACTTAAGGATGGTAAGGCTGCGACTATGTGCGCCTCTACGGGGAGCCCGTCGCAAACCATAGGGGATGTTGGATGTAGTTTAAGATCAAGGTCTAATGAGGTTTTCTTTTCCCCGTTTACTGACCCCAATAATAATAATACTGTTATGGCGAGCGTTGTTTTAAACTCTAGTGAAAGTTGTTTGGAGGGGTCTTGTAGCCCCGTTCTCCCCTTGATAAACGCTAAATCCACGACAAAAGTTTCTTCCTGGAACATAGCAGGCCTGGAATCTAAATTGGGCCTACCCAATTGGTCCAATTTTATTGAAGAATCTGATATATGGTCTTTCCAGGAAACATGGGCTCTGGCCCCCTTATACCGCCTAGGCTATTTAAAATACTCTAAACCAGCAAATAAGGGTACTAGGGGTAGACAAGTGGGCGGACTGTCAATTTGGGTATGCCAATGTGAGGGTGTCACTGTGGCAGAGATCCCGATTAATTGTATGGATATCTTGGAAATTAAGATTAGTTCCACAAAGGGCCTTAATATAATTATCATCAATGTACATTCAAGGGGGATTGCAGGGGGGAAATGTCCGCATACTATTTACCTACTTGAAGAATTTCTCAGCTCCTTATCAAGTACTGATAATAGGATCGTGATGGGGGACTTTAATACCTGTTTCGAGCCCCTTGGTACGGACGATGAGAAGCTCTCTGAGGTTGAAGATTCCACGTGGGGGATCCCTCAGTTGGAGCTTCCTCCAGTTAGAAAATGGACGCAAGCGGCCATGTACATGAAGGGGTTGTGTTTAGACAAGGGTTTGTGGGCGGCTAATGGGAGAACCAAGTCTGACAGGCTAGGGGCAATGACTTTTGATAATGGGCAATCAAAGTCACGTATAGACTATATACTGGTTAACCTGGGGTTGTGGTCAACTATAGTGGATATGATGGTAACATTTAGATTAGAGAGCTACCATAACCCCCTAGTCCTGTCCTTGACTGACATTAGTTTTATTGACCCTCCCATGGCTGAAGTCCCTGTAGTTCAGGGCAAAGTCTTATTAGCCAATGATGAACGCAGAGTGTGATGGCCAAAAATCTTCTTGAATAAGGGCTTATTGTCTACTATTAGGCACTTGCTAATTTGTACTGTGGATAATCTTAATAACTTTAAGACCCAGGAGGAGTTAAATAAGACATTATGTATACCGGTGATGTTGGGGCCGATTCACAGAACTAACTTAAGAAAAAAACGAAACTTACTACTTTTGGTATTCACAGAAGTTAGGATTTTGTCTTAAGTTTGTTTTAAGACAGACTTAAGACAGACTTAAGACAAAATCCTAACTTAAGTCTGTCTTAAGTCTGTTTTAAGACAAACTTAAGAGAAAATCCTAACTTCTGTGAATACCAAAAGTAGTAAGTTTAGGATTTTGTCTTAAGTTAGTTCTGTGAATCGGCCCCAACATCACCGGTATACATAATGTCTTATTTTCTGAGCTTAAAACCTTCTTTGTTAAAAGTATTCCACAGAACTCCAAAAGCAAAGAACTGAGATCTAGTACATGGTATGACAAAGGCTGTAGGCAGGCACAATGAGCTCTGCTCATAGCTATTAAATACAGGCTACCAGCTGCCATCCGCAACTGTAGGGCTTTATATAAAACTGCCCAACTGTATGCCAAGAGAATCTGGGATGAGCATTGTTGGAGGGGGCTTCTCCAGGCTTGCAACGGGAGCAATATGACAACGTTTTGGCATCTTTAGAAATGGGGTAACCGTCCCCTGGATAATGTTCCTTCATCCTTGGTGGAACCACAGCAGTGGGTTTCTTATTTCGAAAATCAATTTAAACTTAAGTCTAGGCCAATTGTTGTAATTCCGCCGTCTTTGCAGGCCGAACCACTGAACTTTACCTCTAGTGAAGTGAAAGCTGTTTTAATTAACATCCCAAATTGCAAAGCTCCAGGGCCCGACTGTATAACCGCAGACCTTATTAAACATGAACAAGATGTCTGGGTATCTTATTTGACCATGCTGGCAAACGCCCTTGCCAGTGGAGCAACGGTTCCCGATTCTTGGCTAGGGGCAGAGATTTTTCCTATTTACAAGAAGGGCGATCGCTCTGCCCCGGCCAATTATCGGCCAATCAGCCTTATCGATGCGATACAAAAGATTGTGGCCCGATTACTTCTTGGACGTGTTCAGGGCTGGATGGCTGATTTTAAGATAATAACTCCATTACAGGCAGGCTTTCGGCCCCATATCAGCACATTAGACCAAGCATTCAGGGTTATGTTCCTGTATTGGAAAGAGGTTTAGCTTGGGGGTGGTAAGCTTTATGCGGCCTTTGTAGACCTGCGGTCTGCATTCGACTTAGTCCCAAGAATTAAGTTGTGGGAAGTTCTATTGGGGTTAGGTATGCCGAAAGAAATGGTGGCACTTCTTATCAATTTACACAAGTGTACATATGCCAAATTCCGTTGGGGGAAACCTGGGGAGGTTACAGATAGAATTGAGGTCTCTAAAGGAGTAAGGCAGGGGTGTGTGTTCGCCCCTACCTTGTTCTGCCTATTTATTAATGGGGTTATTAATTACTTTTCCAATTGCCCGACCGATGCACCCACTCTTGCGGGCAGGAAAGTCCCTCTCCTCATGTTCGCGGACGATACACTTTTAATATCGAAGACACGACACGGGCTTCAGCTTGCACTGTCTCGCTTTGAGCTATTCTGCCGTGATCATGAGTTGGAAGTCAACGTAGGGAAGACGAAGTTTACGGTCCTACGTTTTACTAAACCTGTCAAAGCTAAGGTTACAATGGGTGGGGTTATTCTTGATCAGACTGCTGTGTTCACATACTTAGGGGTTACCTTCTGTGAAAACATGAGTTGGAAACCACAGATAGATCTTTTATTCCTCAAGCATGCCCAACTAGGCGGCGCCTTGTTGAGAGAACACAGAAACTCCCTAACTAAATCTTTGATGAAAATTTATGGTTCCAAGATTTACCGTCCATTTTGTATGGAGCCGCACTATGGGGTTTTAGTGATATGTCCCAACTTAGAGTTGCACAGAATAAATTCCTACGGTCTGCAATTGGGTTACCGCATTCTTTACCTCGTATCCCCTTTTTATATGACCTAGGCTGTAACCCTGTTGAGGATATGGTACGGTTTAGACCACTGGCGTTCTGGCGACGTATGTGGTTGACTCCGGAACTGTCCATGTATGCTAGGGCTCTTGCAGAAGTAAAGAATCTACCTGGTTTATCGAGGATATCTTGGCTGAGTGAAATTAAGGTTTCCTTTATTGATATGGGGTTGGGGTCCCTTTGGGATGACCCTGCCTCCACTGTTTTCCCGTCCAAGAAACGTTTCAAGGAACTGTATTGGTGTAGGGTCCAAGAAAAGAGATATTTATCTGCTCTGGGTAGGACTAAGACAGCATTGTTTCTGGACATTAAGGACGTTCCGGTCTATGAAGATTATTGGGACATCATTACAAAGCAATTAGATCGTAAACTATACCATCAGTTAAGGGTGGGTACACTCCTGCTCCGAGAGCTAACGAGCTCTTGGATCCCACCTACTACTGACAAATGTCCTTTTTGTACAGATATGGTGGAAACAGTAGATCACCTCTTCTTCTGCTGTCCCTTGTATTCATTGCCTAGACGAGATTGGCTGGCACCGGTGTGCCGCTCTATGGGGACCAGATCAGCCCTAACTGCTTGTAGAATTTTGAGATCTGATACCACGGAGCGTGTTGTTATAGGGGTATCTAAATTTATCAGTTGGGCTTGGTCTCTTCGGCTTCAGTATCTGAGGTCTTAATTCACTGTGTCACCATGTTAGTCTGAAGGTTGTGTATTTTTACTACTCCCCATGTATTCTTCTTTTTAGTCCATATATGAATTCTAACAGTTGTGTGTCTTTGTATTTATATTTAATACTTTTTTAGCAGGTTTTTAGAATGGATTCATGAATTTTAATGGTGGTATTTTAATGATGATATGTTTTATATGCTTGTCTTTTATGATGTAAATTGAAATAAAGACTTATTTGACTGTATATTCCCTGAAGAAGTTCTGGTTTCAGAACAAAATGCATTGGCTGTGATTCATCAATTAAAAAGAAGAACAAAAAACAATAAAGGAGGAATTGCATTCATGGACTTGATATCATGTTGCTTGATACATATATAAACCTATAAGCGGTGCAACTTTAATACAAGTTAATGATTCCAAAGAGGTAGATGAATAATAATAATACTACATCACACGCGTCAAGTTTAAAGTGTAGATATCCTGTCTGCTATATGTAGACAGTGGTAAAAATGATGAACTGCAGTACAGGGTAAGGAACAGGATATGGAATTTATTACGGACATGTGTCACAGAGCATTTCATCCCCCAAACTGAAAATCAGGCACTTAGTCCAGCCTTATTTCCTGGCCTCGCCCTCCACCACAAATTATTATTGACAAATACCTTTGCTTGGCAGTAAGGAAGCAAACTCTCCTGCAGAGTAACTTAGCGAGATTATGGTAAATAGAGGTTTTGCTATAAAGAAATGGGCTTTCACTGATCATCATATGCTAACCTTTGGTTTAGTCTGTCACTGTATTCGACGACTAACAAAAGGGAAACATTTAAACAGGCATGCATTATTTATGGAAGCCATGAAACATATATACATACATCACTTGGCCAGAAATATGTGGCACATGCCAATAATGGATTTTTCAATTTTTGGGGGAGTATGGGATAGATCTTAGAAAAGAATAAAGGAGTGTAGCACTAGTAGGAGGAGACTTACTGGGCACTGGGAAACACACTTTGTTTTCAAGTTTAAAAATCATTGGAAACTTTTTAAATGCATCATCAACTGAAGCAGACTCACATTGCACAGCCAACACTGGAGAGCATAATTGAACCATGCTGCAGTTAGGTTATGGGTGGAGAAATGCTATGGGCAGGGAGATGATGAAGGATGATGGGAGGGGTATCTGCTTCACTTAACAGATACAGTGAGTATACTTGAGTTATCAATAATCAAGCAATGTAATCACACCAACCATCCCTGCCACCACAGGGACTCTCCAACTCTAGCCAACCAAAATGCTTCTTAATGGAGGGGCAGAGCTATGATGACTCTGAGTCATTACAGTGCAGTGAAGGGGTATTTATTGACCAATAATGGTCAATGAAGGACATATAGTCTTGGTTGGCAAATATAGTGGGACCTCATCCTTTCCGGCCATGCTGCACTGTCATGGAAATTGCTGGTATACTGTATACATTAATCATAACATAACATTGACCATGGCCACTCTCTCTGTATAACTGTTTGAGCATGAGCAAAAAAAGAAAGCCTTCTCAACAAACTTGCATGGTGAATGACAGCTTACTTGGGCCTGTAATCTTCACAGTAGAGTACCAAAAACCTGTTCTTTAAGTCTTACAGAACCGTAATATATAAAAGGGTAGAGGGAAAGCTTACTAACAAAGCAGAGGAAAGCTACAGACTAGTGCATACAGGAGGGAGTCAGCTAAAGAAACTTGAAATTTAGAAAAAAAAGGATAATGCAGGGATACAAGAATGCAACAAACATGAGGTAGAAGAGTCGTAAAAGAGGAGAGGAGATAGTAAACAAAGAAAGCAAGGAACAAATAAAATTATTCGAATAATGGGGAGATGTAAAAGTTAGGAAAATAATAATAACAGGACTAAGTGGCACCAGCAGCACCATTGCCATGGTGCTGCTGGTAGTGATTCCACCCACAGTGGCAACTGGTGGTGTATGCCCCTCCTTAACCCGCCTTAGATGTCATCTTGCCCTTGGGTGCTAATGTAAGAAATAAAGAAGAATAAAAAAAAGATTAGTGGCACAGTTAATCTCCTCAAAAATATTTTGACGGCCACACACATTAGGACTGTTCTTTTTCTCAATCAGATCGTCTATAGTCCTAGTAGTATTGAGTTGACTTATTATTAATTTCCTAAACCTAGCCCTATTCCTAATTTCCTAAACCTAAACGAATTTGGAACTACGAATGCATTGCAATGAATGATGTTTGCTTCTCAACCACCTTTGATGGGCCAACTTAATCCCCCTTTTTAATGCATAGATGCACATTACACTGGGAGATTGGGACTGTATGAGCTAAATAAAGAAAGGCACAGAGAACGCTAACTCGCTGATTTTACTGCTACTGTCTTAGTGACAGGACAGAAGAGTCTGCATGACTTCTTAAATAATCAGCCCAAGAAAATGCTGATGAGTATAATTAGGTAGCACCAAGCAGTGCAGGCACTTGCCTGGTTCAAACTGGATGACATAATAATATAAACTTAGTTTACCTTTGAGTGTGAGCAGCATGCTATTTGAAAAATATATATATTAGCATTTTAGAACACCAAACATAAATAATACTCCCCAAGCGCTCAACTTTAACACCCAGCAGGTCAAGCAGGTCCTGGTTCCTGTCCAGCAGGTCAGCCCAGCAGTGCTCCAGCTGCTGCATGATGTGATGAGCCCTACCAGCACACTTTCCCTCACAGCAGCTAATGCTTCCGCAGATTGTACCTCCTCCCAGGCCTGATGCCAGAATGGAGGGGAGGTGGTTCTGCACATAAAAAACAAGTGCAGCCACCTTTGCCTCCAAAAAATGGGTTGGGGCTGCACCTTTTGGCAGCACCAGTGACCACAAGATGCACGGCTTGAAGCAGCAAACCAGCACTGCTGCTTGCTGCCTGTTGCTCCTCCAACATGGCATTGTGGTGGAAAAAGTAGGAAGTAACAAAAAGAAGCAGAAAGAAAAAACTAAAGGAAGTAAAAAGTGAAAAAAATTACTAAAAGTCATAGAAAAAATAAAAAAGACAAAAATCTAAATTACACAAACAAAAAGACACCCACTGATTAAAAAGAAGGTAATGGTGGAGTAGGAGAGGGCAAGGATTTTAACAGATTTAAAATGGATAGAAACATCATGCTCAGGCACCATACAGAGAATAGAAAGTAGGTCAAACAAAATGGCAGTGCCCATGTTGACTGTGTGGTGCTGTTCGTGCTGATTTTACAGTGCATAATACGATACTGGCCTAAAAAAACAGCAAGAATATGCTGACGAGCATTCTTCCACGCTTTAGCAGAGGTCCTCAAAATCCCACAGAGTTGTTTTGGAACTGCACGTAATTATGTGGAGCGAAGTTCTACTCAGGCCTACTCTGTGCATTGGGGTACAAACCTTCCTTTCTTATGATCGAAGAACCTCTTCTTCATAGGATCAGACTGGAACTGGTTACCACTGCTACCTTGGGAACTGTTTTGGGTGCCTTTTGAGAACTCTTTACTTTTATGTTTTTCTCCCCACTCTTTCTTCTGTTGGGAACCCTGAACACCTTTGTGGGAGTCCCCCACTGATACCTTTTTGGGCACACTGGTGCTAACCGTGAGGTCAGGCTCTTCAGCAAGATTCCTGGAGTCAGTCAACTTGCTATCAAGTAGGTGCTGGCGCAAGTCTAAAAAAAGATACCCAGTATGTACTCTCTCATGAATAAATTGCACAACCCATTGAAATGACTAACTTTGTTCCCCCTCACCCAGCCATTCAGTGCTTTACTGGAGTAATCTAAAAAATTGACCCAAGATTGGTTGGGGAGCTTCTGGCTGTACCTGAACTAATGGTTATACTTTTAGGGAGTCAGTTGAAATTTGGCAATTAAAAGGACCTTCATAGGGGTATGCTTTTTTTGTTTAATTATATTTATTGGTTCACAGCATAATTACACATCATGAATACGAGATCAGAATTGAATGAAATAGTACCACGATACAAATGAAGAGAAGACAGAAAATACAAAAGAAAAAGTAATTCAACTAATATATATGAATGAAGAATGGCTAAATACATCCATAACAGCAAGGCCATAAACTCAGTTATACATGTGCACAGAGAAAAAAAAATTGCAATATATATAAATACACTTCAAATTTCATAACATAACATACTTAATCTTCATAGTAATCTGAGAAGGCCCCCCAGATTTTCACACCCATGTTTTTCTTTCTCCTAGACCCAGAAACTGAAAAAAGACCCCACTCCAATTTATATAAGCTATACATTCGTGCTCGCCATTGTTGAAATAACAGTGGCTTTTCCTGTAGCCACTCTGTAGCAATGCACAATCGTGCAACAGTCATAGTAAAAAAAAAAAATGGCGAAAACTATACAATCTGTCAGCGGGGTTATCATTAGGTATTTTCCCCAACACCAACATCAAAGGGGTGATCGTCAAGCGAAAATTAAGCACTAAGGACATACATTTTTCAATATCTTCTAAGAATCCAGCCAGTCTAGGGCAAGAAAAAAAAATATGTACACTATCTGCATGATCAGTTTTACACCGAAAACATTTTCCATAAAAACCCTACCCCCATTTGGACATACGTTCAGGTGTATAATATAAATCAAACAAAGTTTTGAAAAATTGTGCTTTTAAGTTAGCCGACATTAAAGCTTCTTTAGACAACAAAATAAGATCTTCCACAACAACTTCTGTATCCCCTAGACTGTTGACCCATTTTACCCTAAATTTCTCAAGATCATCCACCTTCTCATTAACAAGCATTTTATACAAAATACCAATGTTCACCTGTCCACCAATCCCCTCGATAACTTGGTGCTTATGTACCATTAACTTTTGTCTGTTGAAAAATTCCCGAATTTGTAAAAATTTAAAGAAAAAGCTTCTGGGTAAGTCAAACGGATCAGATAATTCTAAAAAAGATTTACACTTGTCGTCCACCATGCACGTCACCCAGGCCCAGCCTTTTAACCCCTTTTTTGCCATTTTAAAGCCATTCCATCCAAAAATATACTAGGCAGTTATCTTGATGCACAGAAAGGAGTATAATACGAAAGCTTCCCAATTGCAATAGTTTGAGTTAACCATCTCCACGTCTTGTAAGCTCCTATTAATACCTTAAATCGTGTTCGCTTATAGTAACTGCCATTATGTTCAATAAAAAAACTCTGCTTCACATAGGACGCCTCAGAAAAGGGGGTGGTGATGGACAGAGTATCTGAATTAAACAGAACACTCATACCCAGTCAAGAGATCAGGGCTTGATCCATCTTCGTTTGTTTAGCTCACTGCACCATCCCAGCTCAGAACCTGGCTACATGCAAATTAGTCTGTCCCTGGCCCAGTGCTTCATGGGAACAGGTTAGACCAAACTACCAAGCCAACTCTTATGCTGGGAAGGAAACAAGCTTCCAGGTACCGGTTTCTGGCATTACAGCCGTCTTCGGCCCGGCTTGCTTGAATCCTGATGGTGCAATGAGCAAGGGACTCACATCTGAGTACACCCTTCCACGCTTATGGTGGACAAAACGATTCAGAAAAGGGGGTGGTGATGGACAGAGTATCTTAATTAAACAGAACACTCATACCCAGTCAAGAGATCAGGGCTTGATCAATCACCGTTTTTAGTTCACTGCACCATCCCAGCTCAGAACCTGGCTACATGCAAATTAGTCTGTCCCTGGCCCAGTGCATCATGGGAACAGGTTAGACCAAACTACCAAGCCAATTCTTATACTGGGAAGGAAACAAGCTTCCGGGGACCGGTTTCTGGCATTACAGCCGTCTTCGGCCCGGCTTGCTTGAATCCTGATGGTGCAATGAGCAAGGGACTCACATCTGAGTATACCCTTCCACGCTTATGGTGGACAAAACGATTCAGAAAAGGGGGGGTGATGGACAGAGTATCTGAATTAAACAGAACACTCATACCCAGTCAAGAGATCAGGGCTTGATCCATCATCGTTTTTTAGCTCACTGCACCATCCCGGCTCAGAACCTGGATACATGCAAATTAGTCTGTCCCTGGCCCAGTGCATCATGGGAACAGGTTAGACCAAACTACCAAGCCAATTCTTATACTGGGAAGGAAACAAGCTTCCGGGGTCCGGTTTCTGGCATTACAGCTGTCTTCGGCCCGGCTTGCTTGAATCCTGATGGTGCAATGAGCAAAGGACTCACATCTGAGTATACCCTGCCATGCTTATGGTGGACAAAACGATTCAGAAAAGGGGGTGGTGATGGACAGAGTATCTGAATTAAACAGAACACTCATACCCAGTCAAGAGATCAGGGCTTGATCCATCACCGTTTTTTAGCTCACTGCACCATCCCAGCTCAGAACCTGGCTACATGCAAATTAGTCTGTCCCTGGCCCAGTGCATCATGGGAACAGGTTAGACCAAACTACCAAGCCAATTCTTATACTGGGAAGGAAACAAGCTTCCGGGGACCGGTTTCTGGCATTACAGCCGTCTTCGGCCCGGCTTGCTTGAATCCTGATGGTGCAATGAGCAAGGGACTCACATCTGAGTATACCCTTCCACGCTTATGGTGGACAAAACGATTCAGAAAAGGGGGTGGTGATGGACAGAGTATCTGAATTAAACAGAACACTCATACCCAGTCAACACTCTGTTCATCACCACCCCCTTTTTTGAATCGTTTTTGGCCACCACAAGTGTGGCAGGGTATACTCAGACATGAGTCCCTTGCTCACTGCACCACCAGGATTCAAGCAAGCCGGGCCGACGACAGCTGAAATGCCAGAAACCGGTCCCCGGAAGCTTGTCTCCTTTTTGGTGAAAAATTGGCTTGGTAGTTTGGTCTGCCCTGTTCCCATGAGGCACTGGGGCAGACTAATTTGCATATAGCCAGGTTCTGAACTGGGGTGATGCAGTGAGCTAAATAACGGTGATGGATCAAGCCCTGATCTCTTGACTGGGTAAGAGTGGTCTGCTTAATTCAGACACTCTGTTCATCACCACCCCCTTTTTTGAATCGTTTTTGGCCACCACAAGTGTGGCAGGGTATACTCAGACATGAGTCCCTTGCTCACTGCACCACCAGGATTCAAGCAAGCCGGGCCGACGACGGCTGAAATGCCAGAAACCGGTCCCCAGAAGCTTGTCTCCTTTCCAGTGAAGAATTGGCTTGGTAGTTTGGTCTGCCCTGTTCCCATGAGGCAGTGGGTCAGACTAATTTGCATATAGCCAGGTTCTGAACTGGGGTGATGCAGTGAGCTAAATAACGGTGATGGATCAAGCCCTGATCTCTTGACTGGGTAAGAGTGGTCTGCTTAATTCAGACACTCTGTTCATCACCACCCCCTTTTTTGAATCACATAGGACGCCAGCAAGATTTCAAAAATTGATGGGTGGCTATACATATACTCAGTAGACTCTCCTGTAATCAAAATTCTCATTTTTAATAAGAAACAAACTATATAATAAAGAAAAAAATCTGGTACCCCTAAGCCTCCCCTTTCAGTTGGTAGCATCATATACTTCATAGCTGTCAGGTCCAGGAGTCCTCAGGATCCTACGATGCTAAGGGGGTTCCACCTCTCGACAGCCCCTGGGTCTGAATTATTACAGACACACAGAAGTGGTCAAGAGAGGGATATCAGGAAGGGTAGGAAGGGAACAGCGGGGAGAGGAAGCTGAAACGAGAACAAGGCACCATGAGTCAAGCACACACTTTAGAGACACTACACCCAGATATACTGCACAATGTACTTCTCTAATAGCTACAGATATACGTAGGCTTATTACCAATCTCCACTGAGGACACCATTTGCCTGATGAACTCCATCCATTCAGGATCCCCCTCAGACCCTTGCCCTCACCACATCTTCAACAAAGCAGACTCCATCATAGCACCACACCTCCGAGACGTCATCAACTGCTCCCTCAAATCCGGCACCTTCCCAGAAAGCTGGAAACACGCCGAACTCAGCGCCCTTCTGAAAAAACCCACAGCTGACCCCACCAAACTCAAAAACTACCGCCCCATCTCGCTCCTCCCATTCCCGGCCAAAGTCATCGAGAAAGCTGTCAACAACCAGCTCGCTGCCTTCCTCGAAACCAACAAATCCCTCGACTCCTCACAGTCCGGCTTCCGAGCCAAACACAGCACTGAGACCGCACTCATCGCAGCAACAGACAACATTCGAACTCTACTGGACAATGGAGACACAGTCGCCCTCATCCTCCTCGACCTCTCCGCAGCCTTCGACACAGTCTGCCATAGCACCCTTCTACAGCGCCTCAGAAACATCGGAATCCAAGGAATAGCACTGGAATGGATCACCTCGTTCATCACCGGAAGAACCCAGAGAGTCCGCCTCCCACCATTCCACTCAGAGGCCACTGAAGTCATCTGCGGCGTACCACAAGGGTCCTCACTCAGTCCCACCCTCTTCAATGTATACATGAGCCCCCTCGCGGCCATCGCACGCCAACACAACCTCAACATCATCTCCTACGCTGATGACACTCAACTGATCCTATCACTCACCAAAGACCCTAACACCGCCAAAACCAACCTACATAAAGGAATGAAAGATGTATCCGAGTGGATGAAGCACAGCCGTCTGAAACTTAACTCAGACAAAACAGAAGTCCTTATCTTAGGTACCTCCCCCTCCGCCTGGGATGACTCTTGGTGGCCAGAGGCCCTTGGAAAAGCACCCATCCCGACGGACCACGCACGGAACCTGGGCGTCATCCTGGACTCCTCACTCTCTATGAACAGACAAGTCAACGCCGTTTCATCATCTTGCTTCAACATTCTTCGCATGCTCAAAAAAACATTTCGCTGGATCCCCACCGAAACCAGAAAAACGGTCACCCATTCACTGGTCACCAGCCGCCTGGACTACGGAAACACCCTATACGCCGGTATCACTGCAAAACTCCAGAAAAAACTCCAACGCATCCAGAACGCATCAGCCAGACTCATACTAGACATCCCACGTAAATACCACATCTCTAATCACCTGAAAAACCTCCACTGGCTCCCCGTCAATAAGAGGATTACTTTCCGCCTCCTAACCCACGCACACAAAGCACTTTACGAACTTGGACCCGAATGCCTCAACACACGACTTTCCTTCTACACCCCCTCCCGCCAACTACGATCCTCCAACCAAGCGCTTGCTACCGTACCTCGCATCAATAAAACCACCATGGGAGGTAGATCCTTCTCCTACCTCGCAGCTAAAACCTGGAACTCACTCCCCACTCACCTTCGTCTCACTCAGAACCACCTAGCATTCAGAAAGCAACTTAAAACTTGGATATTCGACAAGTAATTCCCCACCCTTCTTCAAGCGCCTTGAGACCCTCCGGGTATGTAGCGCGCTATATAAATCTTTGACTTGACTTGACTTGACCTGTAGGGAGGGAAAAGGTTGGCTTTGCCTGGCAATCAAATTGTAGAACATATATCACAAATCTGGAATACAAGAATCTATATGTTAACTTTCTGATCCACTGTACATGATTTAATACCACTCTGTTGTAACATACACGTACCAACTGTAATAAGATCAATGGCTTCAACAGAGGGCAACATGGAAAATAGCCTGCCAGGCGAAGCTCATTAACCCCTGTTGTAGGAAATCCACAAAACAGAAAATAACAGTTAGTATCAGATGCTACAGTGTCAGGACCTCCGTGTTAACTTCACCTAGAGGGTATATGTTATTCAGTGTACACTGGATACTCCAACTTAGGTATACTTGTCCATAATCTACTTGAGCCTTAGAAAACAAAGGATGCTGAATACTTCTTCAGTATAACTGTATGGCCCCTTTGTCCAACTCTGAGCACCTCCTATGTACTCAAGGAACCTCCGTAAATATAAACAAAATATCTTCTACTTTATGTAGCAGTACATGAGTCAATACCCCACTGGTCTCGAGGTCTTAGGAAAATATTGTCACTGTGTCGAATACAAGGTTTATGAAACACTTAAATGCAGTCAGAGGATCGGATCCGGGCAGAATTCCGACCTGAACCAAGATAGTTCTCCCAGCGGGAAAGTCCATACAGAATACTGCCCGCTAGAAGTCACAACACATAACCTCCTCTGATCCACAAGACCGGAGCCTCAGCCGAGGGCTCCAATCAACTCAATCATTCGCTCCGTTACCGCCAGCAGAGCTCGCACGAAGCGCTCAAGGAACCGGATACCAGAATATCAAAGTCTGCCACAAAGGATACGCTGGAACTGGAGAACAGTATCCTACCGTGTCTTCGCTCAGGATTCAGAATCAACGGCAACCGCAGTCGTCCTCCGCTCCGTCTTAAACTACCGCGTATGACGTCATCGGACGGGGCGTCGCGCGCCGTACCAAGGAGCATGGGAACTGTAGTTTTCCCCCTGTAAGACAACGTCTCAAGGAAGTGTTTGAGACTGCCCACCTCCGTGGGACATGACAATAGCCCGTCTTTGTTTCCCGGGGCTCCAGATAAATTTCCCAGATAAATATTGCAAGGCCTGAATTTAAAACTTTGGAAATTCTAAAGGTATTGACCTAAACAGATATAGCACTTTAGGTAAAACATTCATCTTTATAATATTAGTGCGTCCAATAATAGTCAAATATAATCGTTCCCATCTCTCAAGTGAAGTCTTAATTTTATCATATACTGAATTCCAGTTAGAGTCAATCAAATCTGTCATATTGTTCTTAATCAATATCCAGAGGTACATAACTTCCTTCACCACCCTCTCATCTTCCCAAATTAGGGCTTCCGAACATAGAATCTGAGTGTTTGATTCATTAAGCTTATAGCCTGTTGTATTTCCAAAATCCTTTGCAAGTCTCTCAATCTCTAAAATGGCAGTATCTGGCTTGACAGTAACCACCGCAATATCATCCGCGTAAGCAAAGACAGAAAAAGGAAAATCAGATATTATAAAGGGGGTATTAAAGTATTTTGATTTAATTGTTCAATAAAGGGATTAATATGTAACGCAAATAATAATTCATAGGGGTATGCTTTGTTTGGGTTCCAACCTCTAATGTCATATGTATGTCCCTCCAAATTGAGGGTATCCCTGTGAACCTTTGGTGCATCCTCATAAGCAGAAAACCATTTATCAATGTCCTCTCACCAAATCCTTGGGTATATGAACAAACCTATTACTCAGCCTTCGCCATGGTTAAGGGCTAACATTTTGCTACTCGCATTTATCGGGCGAATAACAACTCAAGGGAAATTTTTGCCATCGTGCAGAGTTTTGTAACACCTCGTGCCCAGGAGGCGGTGGTCCCCCCCTCGGACACCTGGTGCAACACCTTGGCAAAATACTTTAGGGACAAAATTATGGGCATTCAAGAATCTTTCCAGGAAAACCTTAAGCCAACCCCGACTGTTCCATCGGGCGGCTCGGAGAGGGTTTTGGTCCACTCTCTTTTCGGCTTTTAGCCCTATTGACCCATTGGCCTACGGCCAAATCCTAGGAGCACTAAAATCGGGATCCCCAAAGGATCCTTGTGTGGCTAGGTTGTTGGTCGAGCTGTCCAATGTGATTAATCCGAAAGTTAACCTTCTGGTTAATCAGTCGCTCCGCGAGGCCTGCGTTCCGCTCTCCTGGAAGCAGGCTCTCATACTGCCCCTCCTTAGGAAGCCAACCTTGGATCCGTCGGTTCCCATCAACTACCGGCCTATATCGCTCCTGCCTAGCCTGGCGAAGGTCTGCGAAAAGGCAGTTACCTCTCAGCTTACCAACTTTGTTGAGAAGGCGGGTTTGCTGCACCCGGCACAATCGGGGTTCCGTACCTCTTATAGCACGGAGTCAGCCTTGCTGGAGGTGGCTGAATCTATATGGGACTGTTTGGATGCTGCCGGGAGAGCAGCCTTTGTGAAGCTGGATCTCTCGACGGCATTCATTCATTCATAAAACTTTTGTTCGGTTACATCTTAGCGAAACCATAAAAAGTACAAAGATAAAACACTACAGTGAATATAAAAATCACAGTATTGAAGTACATTTAAAAACAGTTGTCATTTAAGTCCATTGTTAATAATAATTCATTGGCAAACTAAACAGAAGATAGAATAAACTGGATCACTCAAGAATTACAACGAATTTTTAAGCATGATTTTAAAAAGCAAGCTACGCACTTAGCAGTGTATTGAGAATCCAAAAACTGCAGAGCCAGATAAGCAGGCAGACATGTTCTCAGGCCCATTTTTTGCAGTAAATTAATAATCCAGCGCTTGCGAGAGAGCTCATAATATCTACAAAACAATATTACATGCATCGTGGACAGGGATGATATGCCATCACAAGGGCATTTCGTTGGATTAAGTGACCAGTCCTGCTCTTTTGGAAATTAAACTGGGCGAAAGAAAGAGTTGAATCAGAACCTAGTCAATACATATTTTTCAAAGGAGTTAGATGGAATTTTAGGTATGGTTGAATACCCAGAACAGTCTGGACTGATAGGATCTGTACGTTTGAGGGTTTGCTTATTTCTTGAGAAAGACGTAGTTCCCTAAGATGGGTTAAACATATTTTTTTCAAGTCTTTCCTGGTAATGTCTGTCATCATGGTAGGTTCTAAAAAATATAAGAAATACAGTCCAAATCCTTAAAGAAATTGGACTTGCCATGTAATTTTACTCCAATTTGTCAGGGCCAAACAATCGGTTATCAGTGAGCCGGTTAGGTGGCATTGTGTTTTGGTCCAGATACGATGCCACAGCAAAATCGGCTGGCATCTAATATTATCTGTTAGATAATCAATACCGAGCTCGATGTGGCAACCGTATGTTGGGGCACTTTGAGGTACTGCCAGTAAATATTTAAGAAACCCATTCTCAACCGTTTGAAGGGTGTCAATGGGAGCTTTACCCCAAACCCCTGCACCGTAGGTTGCTACGCTATGACACTTTGCGTGATACATTTTTAGCAACTCCACTGGAGCAAGCTTACCCAGTTTCCTCGAAAAGGAAACTAGAGCTGAGGTCGCTGTCTGAAAAAGTAGCTTTTTGTTAACCAGGGCTTTTTTCCATCATAATCTATCGTCCACTAAAATTCCTAGGTAGGGATATTCCCTGGTACGTTCCAACCTAACTTTATCGATAAAAACTGGTTTAGGTTTCTTCGCCCTGGGACCAATATGCATAACATAGGTTTTATTTGTATTCACTTTTAGGCCTAAAGAGAGCATAAATTGACAGTATTTATTTAGCTGTCTTTGTAGCTGATTTAAGGTTCTGGCTAGAATTACGGAGTCATCCGCGTATAATAACGCGGGAGTGGGGCGGTGGTTGATAGATGGAAGGTCCTGGCTCCCTTCAGGCATGGCCCCTTCCAGCCCGTTTGTATATAAGTTAAATAAGAAGGGAGCCAGGACGCAGCCCTGTCTAACACCTTTATTAACGGCAAATGATGGAGATAATTCACCGCCAATCCCGTATCTAACACATGCAGTGGCGTCTGAGTAAAGTTCACGAAGGAATTGGATAAGAGGTAGATCTACCCCTAGTTCTTCAAGAATAGACCACAGCCTTGAGTGGATGACACAGTCAGACGCTGCGCTGAGGTCTACATAGACTAAATACAGATTGTCACTTTTGGCCCCCACATATTTACCAATCTAAAGGGCGAGGTTCAATGCCTGCTCCACAGTACCAAGTCCCTCCTGGAAGCCACATTGCAGATCTGTCAAGATGTTATTCATAGACGCCCAATCCTGGAGACGTTCCAAGATCAGCCGACCAGCAACTTTCCCCAGGGAGTCCAGGAGGGAGATGGGCCTGTAACAGGCTGGGTTGTTACGTTCGCCCTTCTTGAAAATTGGGAGCAAGATGGAAGTGGACCAAGAGTCTATTAGACCAATTTTTGTGACTGCTGCCATAACCTGGGTGACGAGAGGTGACCAGAGTTCCGGGCTATGTGCAAAGATATCTAGTGGAACTCTGTCCGGGCCGGGGGCCTTACCGGTTTTGGAGGATGACAGCGTGTTAATACCTCCTTATGATCGAAGAGAAGGTAAATAGGAAGTATCTGGTCCCCGGGACGGTCACCTGCTATGTGAACCTCGTTGATAGCCAATACAATACCTTGTTTTTTAAAGACCAACCTGGTTCCTCCACATTGGGGCTCAGCTCGGGGACCCCAGTCATAATTACCACATATGGGCTTGCTTCTGGTGGTAAGTGTATTGGGTGCCCACTCCTCCCCCTATTCCTATTGTTGGTATATTGTGCCTCTGATGGTTTAGCAGGGGCAGACTTCACAGTGTCAAGGGGGACTGGAGTTTTTATTGTATCAGGGACCTTCTTCGCCACTAAAGGAGAGGGCTTCGGTTTTGCAATTGTCGCTTCAGTAACGACTTTTGTGGCTTGCACCCCTGCCTTAGAGGTTTTGCTGTTCACTTTTTGCCCCCCTGCTTGCGCCAGCCCCGCCCCCTTTTGGTTATTAGAAATTCGTTCAAAGCAGCTAACTGCTTTTCGATCTTTATGAGGCTCATTTCAATAGGTTGCATGTAAGTTTTAACAAGTTCAGCTAATCTAGTTAATAATTGGTTATTTACCCCGCAAACTTTGCACCCTCTTCCCGAGATGCTAGTTACACTGAGGTTTGCTGTGTTCGTAGAGAGATTTATTATTTCTGTTGGTATAGTGATTAGCTCTCTCTGCGTTGAACTATCTTGTCCTGTTGCCTGGTTGGTGGATGGTACTTTATGGTGATTATGTTTATTAGTTTGTTTCGCCTATGTGGTTTCTTTTCTTTCTTTTGTTTAGGTATGGCGCCCTCCCTCATTCCCGATCTTAGCTCTATGTCGGGATCCTCCCGCCTCGGACTCGCAAAGAGAACAGAATTTTTTTTCTAGCATCTGTGACGATTGCGAGTCCGAGAACTCCAGGGATGCCGACAAAACAACCGTACTTGGCACAGTGCGGGTTTCTACATGTACTTCCAATAATGGGCCGGTTTCCCGTAAGTGAGTGGATTTCCTAGCTGAGGATAGGGAACCCAGCGATGACCGTTTGGCCAGTTCTAAATCTTGTGATACCCAACGTTCTAAGAGGATTATGCCTTGGTCAATTGCCTCATTTGCCCTAGTAATATAGTGATCGATGGGGCCAATGATCTGTGCTGCACCCTGTGGTGTTTTACTCCTACTACCTCTAGTAGTCATGTTGGTGTTAACAGTATACATAGTTTTGCCAACAATAGAGGAGATGGAGCATGAGGTATATCAAATGAAGGGGGCTGGGTGAGTATCGCAGGACAGATATAAATGGGGTGGCCCAGTCCAGTCTTACCCGGTCTTTAACGGGCTTAAACGGGCCCGCCCTTGGCCCGGGCTTCGCCAGGCGTCCCGCGACGCGGGCAGCGCGTGCCTTTGTAGCGCCTCCTGTGGGCGTGCGATGTCGGTGGCAGCTCCTGCCGCAAAGCCCCAAGGGAAATGTAGTCCTCCGCTCTGCGGCCACTGATGACAAGAGCGGCGGCGGGGGGACTACGGCAAAGGAGTGTTCTCCGCTTGTTAACAGGGACCGCTGCAGGGTACAGTTGTTGCAGTCCTCCGGCGTGTCAGGTAGGGGGTCGGAAAAAGAGTAACACGGCTCCGCGGGCACCGCTTGCCTTTGTAGCGCCTCCTGTGGGTGTGCGATGTCGGTGGCGGCTCCTGCCGCAAAGCCCCAAGGGAAATGTAGTCCCCCGCTCTGTGGCCGCTGACGACAAGAGTGGCGGCGGGGGGACTACGGCAAAGGAGTGTTTTCCGCTTGTTAACAGGGACCGCTGCAGGGTACAGTTGTTGCAGTCCTCCGGCGTGTCAGATAGGGTGTCGGAAAAAGAGTAACACGGCTCCACGGGCAGCACGTGCCTTTGTAGCGCCTCCTGTGGGCGTGCGATGTCGGCTCCTGCCGCAAAGCCCCAAGAGAAATGTGGTCCCCCGCTCTGCGGCCGCTGATGACAAGAGCGGCGGCGGGGGACTACGGCAAAGGAGTGTTCTCCGCTTGTTAACAGGGACCGCTGCAGGGTACAGTTGTTGCAGTCCTCCGGCGTGTCAGATAGGGGGTCGGAAAAAGAGTAACACGGCTCCGCGGGCAGCGCATGCCTTCGTAGCGCCTCCTGTGGGCGTGCGATGTCGGTGGCGGCTCCTGCCGCAAAGCCCCAAGGGAAATTTGGTCCCCCGCTCTGCGGCCGCTGATGACAAGAGTGGCGACGGGGGGACTACGGCAAAGGAGTGTTCTCCGCTTGTTAACAGGGACCGCTGCAGGGTACAGTTGTTGCAGTCCTCCGGCGTGTCAGGTAGGGGGTCGGAAAAAGAGTAACACGGCTCCGCGGACAGCGCGTGCCCTTATAGCGCCTCCTGTGGGCGTGCAATGTTGGTGGTGGCTCCAGCCGCAAAGCCCCAAGGGAAATGTAGTACCCCGCTCTGCGGCCGCTGATGACAAGAGTGGCGGCGGGGGGACTACGGCAAAGGAGTGTTCTCCGCTTGTTAACAGGGACCGCTGCAGGGTAGAGTTGTTGCAGTCCTCCGGCATGTCAGGTAGGGGGTCCTCATCCTCATAAGCAGAAAACCATTTATCAATGTCATCTTACCAAATCTTTGGGTATATGAACAAACCTATTATTCAGCCTTCGCCATGGCTAAGGGCCAACATCTTGCTACTCGCAACTCCAGGGAAATTCTTGCAATCGTGCAGAGTTTTGTAACGCCTCGTGCCCAGGAGGCGGTGGTCCCCCCCTCGGACACCTGGTGCAACACCTTGGAAAAACACTTTAGGGACAAAATTATGGACATTCAAGAATCTTTACGGAAAAACCTTAAGCCTACCCCAACTGTTCCATCGAGGGGCTCGGAGAGGGTTTTGGTCCACTCTCTTTCGGTTTTTAGCCCTATTGGCCTCCCGCCAAATCCTAGGAGCACTAAAATCGGGATCCCCAAAGGATCCTTGTGTGGCTAGGTTGTTGGCCGAGCTGTCCAATGTGATTAATCTGGAAGTTAACCTTCTGGTTAATCAGTCGCTCCGCGAGGCCTGCGTTCCGCTCTCCTGTAAGCAGGCTCTCATACTGCCCCTCCTTAAGAAGCCAACCTTGGATCCATCGGTTCCCGTCAACTACCGACCTATATCGCTCCTGCCTAGCCTGGCGAAGGTCTGCGAAAAGGCAGTTACCTCTCAGCTTACCAACTTTGTTCAGAAGGCGTGTTTGCTGCACCCGGCACAATCGGGGTTCCGTACTTCTTATAGCACGGAGTCATCCTTGCTGGAGGTGGCTTAAGCTATACGGGACTGTTTGGATGCCGGCGGGAAAGCAGCCTTGGTGATGACGGATCTTTCGACGGCATTTGACACGGTGCCCCATTCTCTCCTGCTTGACCAGCTCACGGGTATTGGCATTGTGGGCTCAGCCTGGAGCTGGCTTAGATTCTTTTTAAAAGAAAGGTCAGAGCAAGTTTGGCAGCCCCCTTGCTCGTTGGCGCCTACGCCCCTTTCCAACGGCATCCAGCAAGGCTCCTCACTTAGCCCCCTATTGTTCAACATCTAGATGACTTCCCTGGTTTATCTGGCGGAGTCTTTGGGGGCTAAGGTGATGGCCTATGTGGATGGCACGCAGTTGTTGTTCTGGAAGTGTGGTGAGGACTCGGTTAGCTCGGCGCAGCACTGTCTGGCAGCTGTGTTTCACTGGTTGGCAAATGCACAGCTAAAGTGCAACAAAGAGAAATCGGAGGTTCTCTTGTTTGGCACGTTCCCGGTGGACTTCAGAGCTAGGTTGTGACCGCCTGACTTCCCGCCCCCTTTATCTGATAAGGGTCTCGCAAAAATTTGGTTTGAGGAAAACTTAAACTTTGCCACACAAGTGAAGAAGTTAACAGGGACATGTTTTGGCACCCTGAAAATTCTGAGGAAATTCCTCCCCTTTGCCAGCCGGAGCTAAAGAGACGGTGGTCCGGGCGCTGATCCTTTCCCTCCTGGACGATGCCAATGCTCTCCTGGTAGGATGGCGGGCTATCTGACCAGGAAGCTGCAGGGAGTCCAGAATGCGGCAGCGAGACTCCTCCTGGGACTTTCTTCCAGGCAGTGCGTGCGGGCCCATCTTCGCCACCTGCACTGGCTCCCAGTTGAGTCCCGTCTTAAATTTAAAATGTTGTCCATTGTCCAACGGGCTTTGTATGGGTTGGGCCCGCTCTATCTTCAGAAGTGCTTTGCCTTTTATAGACCTTCTAGGCAATTGCGGTCCTCTGACCAACTCCTAATACAGAACCCTCGGTTCTGTCGCCACAGGCTGGGTGGCTGCTTTTTCACCCGGAATGCAGGTCTTGCCTGGAATGAGCTCCCTTTGGCCCTTCGGAGGGTGTCGGACCCTGTTGTTTTTAAGAAGAAGTTAAAAACTCTACTTTTCTGATTGCTTTTTCTTTCTCCTTGTCTCTCCTGTGGATAGTTATGTGCTTGTGTTTTTCCCTGAATAGTTATGTGGGAGGCTTTCATGGGAATTAGCGGCGGGATACTTTGAGTATCTGTGCGCTCTACAAATACAATATAACATAACATAACATAACATAACCCTTTCTCTCCATCAGGTATTGAACTTATGCTGCAACCATCACTCCTGGAATGTGCCTGGCTGGCCTTCATATCCACTTCCTTCAGAATCAGTTCATGATCCAGTAAAGGTTTTTTTCTTCTGCTACGGCTATCTCAGCCTCAGCCTTTTCGGCCTCCCTTTCAGCCTACTTCTCTTCGGCCACCATCTTTAATTTGGCCATCTGCAGCCTGAATTCTCTCTTCTCCCACCTCTTCCTGAATTCTCCAGGGAGAGGCCAGAGGTGAAGACACTGCTTCTTGCTCTCACAGAGAGCTCAAAATCAGGGATGTTACCCGCAGCCATTGCAGGTGGTTCCTCAGAAGAGCCATTCTCAGGCTCCCCCAATCCATAATTCTGTATGAAGTGGGCTTCTGCCCAGGCCCTCAGCAGTTTTTGTAATCAAATCTCGTTGGCACTTTCGGCCTGAAGCTCCATCTCTTTGCAAAAACTGTAAGTTGAGCCATTTTAAAGGTTTCCAAGTTGTCCATCTCAAATATTATTGCTCCAGTTGGGTTAAACCCAGATCCTTCTGACTGGGGGGTGAATGTTTGCATTGTGCAGCATTCTGTCCATCAAGTATTTCTTTTGCATATGTCGATTCAGAAAAGGGGGTGGTGATGGACAGAATATCTGAATTAAACAGAACACTCGTACCCAGTCAACAGATCAGGGCTTGATCCATCACCGGTTTTTAGCTCACTGCACCATCCCAGCTCAGAACCTGGCTACATGCAAATTAGTCCGTTCCTGGCCCAGTGCATCATGGGAACAGGGCAGACCAAACTACCAAGCCAATTCTTATACTGGAAAGGAAACAAGCTTCCGGGGACCGGTTTCTGGCATTACAGCCGTCTTCGGCCCGGCTTGCTTGAATCCTGATGGTGCAGTGAGCAAGGGACTCACATCTGAGTATACCCTTCCACGCTTATGGTGGACAAAACAATTCAGAAAAGGGGGCGGTGATGGACAGAGTATCTGAATTAAACAGAACACTCATACCCAGTCAACAGATCAGGGCTTGATCCATCACCGTTTTTTAGCACACTGCACCATCCCAGCTCAGAACCTGGCTACATGCAAATTAGTCTGTTCCTGGCCCAGTGCATCATGGGAACAGGGCAGACCAAACTACCAAGCCAATTCTTATACTAGAAAGGAAACAAGCTTCCGGGGACCGGTTTCTGGCATTACAGCCATCTTCGGCCCGGCTTGCTTGAATCCTGATGGTGCAGTGAGCAAGGGACTCACATCTGAGTATACCCTTCCACGCTTATGGTGGACAAAACGATTCAGAAAAGGGGGTGGTGATGGACAGAGTATCTGAATTAAACAGAACACTCGTACCCAGTCAACAGATCAGGGCTTGATCCATCACCGTTTTTTAGCTCACTGCACCATCCCAGCTCAGAACCTGGCTACATGCAAATTAGTCTGTTCCTGGCCCAGTGCATCATGGGAACAGGGCAGACCAAACTACCAAGCGAATTCTTATACTGGAAAGGAAACAAGCTTCCGGGGACCGGTTTCTGGCATACAGCCGTCTTCGCCCGGCTTGCTTGAATCCTGAGGGTGCAGTGAGCAAGGGACTCACATCTGAGTATACCCTTCCACGCTTATGGTGGACAAAACGATTCAGAAAAGGGGGTGGTGATGGACAGAGTATCTGAATTAAACAGAACACTCGTACCCTGTCAACAGATCAGGGCTTGATCAATCACCGTTTTTTAGCTCACTGCACCATCCCAGCTAAGAACCTGGCTACATGCAAATTAGTCTGTTCCTGGCCCAGTGCATCATGGGAACAGGGCAGACCGAACTACCAAGCCAATTCTTATACTGGAAAGGAAACAAGCTTCCGGGGACCGGTTTCTGGCATACAGCCGTCTTCGCCCGGCTTGCTTGAATCCTGAGGGTGCAGTGAGCAAGGGACTCACATCTGAGTATACCCTTCCACGCTTATGGTGGACAAAATGATTCAGAAAAGGGGGTGGTGATGGACAGAGTATCTGAATTAAACAGAACACTCGTACCCAGTCAACAGATCAGGGCTTGATCCATCACCGTTTTTTAGCTCACTGCACCATCCCAGCTCAGAACCTGGCTACATGCAAATTAGTCTGTTCCTGGCCCAGTTCATCATGGGAACAGGGCAGACCAAACTACCAAGCCAATTCTTATACTGGAAAGGAAACAAGCTTCCGGGGACCGGTTTCTGGCATTACAGCCGTCTTCGGCCCGGCTTGCTTGAATCCTGATGGTGCAGTGAGCAAGGGACTCACATCTGAGTATACCCTTCATTTGCATATGTCGCCCTAAGTGGGAAGAGTATCCCCAGACGTGGGTACCGTGCTCACTACACCACTGGATTCAAGCTAGCCTGGCTGACTGAAGGGTGATGCCCTGAAACCGGTCTCAGGACGCTTCTTTCCGGTCCAGGGAACACCTGGCTTGGCAGTTAGGGCTGGACTGTTCCCACAAGGAACCGGGTCAAGACTGATTTGTATATAGCTAGGTCCAAACTGGTGTGGTGAGCAAACAAATAACAGAATAAACCCAGATCCTTGTGACTGGGGGAGTATGTTTGCATTGTCCAGCATTCTGTCCATCAAGTGTTTCTTTTGCATATGCCACCCTAAGTGGGAAGGGTATGCCCAGATGTGGGTCTCGTGCTCACTACACCACTGGATTCAAGCTAGCCTTACTCATGAAGGGTGATACCCTGAAACCGGTCCCAGGTTGCTTGTTTACGGTCCAGGGAGGACCTGGCTTGGCAGTTCAGGCTGGACTGTTCCCACAAGGAACAGGATCAAGACTGATTTGCATACAGCTGGGTCCAAACTGGGGTGCTGTGGTGAGCAAAAGAATGATGGATTAAATCCAGATCCTTGTGACTGCGGCTGAATGTGTGCATTATCCAGCATTCTGTCCATCAAGTGTTTCTTTTGCATATGTCGCCCTAAGTGGGAAGGGTATGCCCAGACGTGGGTCCAAAGCTCACTACACCACTGGATTCAAGCTTGACTGGCTGATGAATGTTGATGTCCTGAAACCGGTCCTAGGATGCTTGTTTCCAATCCAGGGAGGACCTGGCTTGGCAGTTAGGGCTGGACTGTTCCCACAAGGAACAGGGTCAAGACTGGTTTGCATACAGCTGGGTCCAAGTTGGAGTGGTGAGCAAAATAATGATGGATTAAACCCAGATCCTTGTGACTGGGGGTGAATTTTTGCATTGTCCAGAATTCCATCCATCAAGTGTTTCTATTCCAGTTGCGGAACCAGCAGCTAGAGACAAGATTTTGAGAAAAATTAAAACATTTCAACCACGGAGAATTGAAAAAAGTTTTAAATGGTCTTGGGCATGGATAGGTAGTGCACACCAAGTTACTGTATGGCACTGCACAAACACAAGTCCTATTCTTACTGCTGAACATCAGTGTTAGAAATAGTGTTTCTGGTTGACAGAGGTATGCACCTTGTCCAAGCAGGAACCAAAATCCTGATCAGGGTAAGTCACAAACACACCCTAAATTAACTTTTGGTAGCTTGGCATAGAGCAGTCAGGTCTAACTCAACAGGCAATGTATAAAGTATTAATGCAACACTTTAAACAGTAAAAGAGTGAAAAAATCACACAAAAAGATTCCACGCAAGGTTAGAAGAAATTAGCTTAATTTTATAAAGAAAACAAGACCGAAATTACAAAAATCAAATAAATAGAAATCAAGAAATGAATTTGTGAAGAATAAACTATCAAATATAGCTTAGAAGCAATCTGTGCCAATTGTGGATATCAGGTGCCACTGGACCAGGCAAATACAAAAGTTGAAGCCAACCACGATGGAGCATGGGTCAGATACAGTTCCAGGTAAGTTCAGCTGAAAATTTACTTTCGCAAGTATTGTGTCAAGATTCCGTTTTGTGGGGAAGAAGTTAGCCTGGAGCAAGTAGAGTGACAATGGTTCATGGGGCGCGAAGAGCTGCCGGGCGTTGCAGATGGATGGGTTGCAGCCTCGTGGTCACAAGTGGTGATTCTTTCTGTGTGAGGAGACGAACTTGCAGCAGCTCATGCTGATCCTTTCTGTAAGTCATGTGGTTCTGAAGCAAATGGACCTGTTCATGAAGATCAATAACTGTTCTGGTCCAAACATCGCTACCGCCCTCCCTGTTAATTACGCCTTCGTGGGTCGTAACAGACCTCTTAAAGATGGAGGAGGCATTGCTATTATTTTTAAAAGGACCTACTCTTGCAAGTGGGATGATCTTGTCATCCCTAACTGCGAAGCTGGCAGTTTTAAACTCCTACTATCACCAAATTTTACTTTGTCCGGTGCCCTTTTATATCGCCCACCTGGCGCTGCCGGCGCATGGGCTGCCGCTCTTCCGGAACATATTTCTCCCCTTGTGCTGGAATCCAACAATTTTTTGTTATTAGGTGATCTAAATATACATTTTAATGACACCCTATGCCCTACCAGCACCCATCTTACACAGGACCTGGCCGCCCTCAATCTAAATCTTCTAAACTCTGGTCCCACGCATAAAGGCGGTAACTTACTTGATCCAATTTTTGCTAATTTAGATAATGTTACCTGCCTCCCCCCTAAACCGATTACTTGGTCGGATCACTTCATTGTAGAGTTTCACATCAAGACAACGGTTGCACCTGGCCCCCTTGGCAGCCCACCTTCCCTTGGAACAAGAAGGAACTGGCAAAAACTGGATTTGGAGCAACTTAATCTTTCCTTAAAAGAAACTCTGCCTCCCTCTGCTAATATCACCACGGATGACGTGGGCAAGATCAGTACCTGGCTTACTTCTGCTATTGAGTCCTGCCTTCCAGCACGTAAATGTATACAAAAGTTCCTGCACCCTCCTGCCCCTTGGTTCAATGAAGAACTCAAAGTGGAAAAGTCACGCTGCAAAAGACTGGAGCGCATTTGGAGATCCAACTACCTGTTGGCAGATAAAGAGAACTACAAACTTGCATTACATAAATACCACACTCTATGTAACACTGCCCGGGCTAATCATGTTAACGACACGATACTGAAAGCCCAGAATCGTCCTAAAGCCCTTTTTAAGGCGGTTCAGGAACTATCGGGTATGTCATGTGCCCCCAAAGCCCCCTGCCTGAATAGCAATCAATGCAATTCCCTGGCAGAGTTCTTTACATCAAAAATTGATAACATCTACGCAGGCTTTGGCGTCTCACCTAGGCCACCATCCCAGCTACACGACCAACTCTCCACACAGGATGATCCTGAACGACCCTCTTCTCCTCGACTAGATAAATGGGAATGTATCTCCATGCCCGTCTTCCAGAAATTGTTGGCAGAGATTAAATCCGGCTCTCCATTGGATCCCATGCCTCCCCAGATTCTTTGTACTTTGGACACTGCCCCTTTGGATTGCATCTTGGCTCTTCTGAATGCATCCCTCACTGAAGCAGTGGTTCCTAATATCTGGAAGCATGCGATGGTGGTTCCATTGCTGAAGAAAGCTAATGCGGATGTCAGCAATCCTGCCAACTTCCGGCCCATTTCCTTGCTCCCCTGCCTCTCAAAGGTGTTGGAGAAACATGTCAACCGTCATCTCACCACCTACATTGAATCAGCAAACGTCCTCCACCCTTCTCAGTCTGGTTTCCGCGCGGGCTTCTCTACGGAGTCCACCCTTTTGGGAGTCTCGGAGACAGTTAGGCGCCAGGTAGACAAAGGGGAGACAGTGGCACTCATCCTTTTGGATTTGAGTGCCGCTTTCGACACCGTCTCCCATAGCATCCTTCTGTCTGCCCTGAAGTCTGTGGGTATCTGCGGCCCCGCCCTTGCTTGGATCTCTGACTTTCTTTCTCATCGCACTTTCCAGGTTTTCTCCCCCTCTTCTGTGTCCACTGTTCACAATTCTCCGTATGGTGTTCCCCAAGGCTCTATTCTTAGTCCTTTATTCTTTAACCTTTATGTTAGACCTCTTGCTTTTCTTGCGGAACAGGCGGGACTTTCTATCTTTTCTTATGCTGATGATACCCAGATTATTTTTTCTCTCTCCTCTAATCAACACTCCCCTTCCTCTTCTCTCTGTGCTGGACTCACTGATATCGCCAACTGGATGCTGACTAACAAGCTTAAGCTGAATGGCGATAAAACAGAGCTTCTCCTGTTTGGGCCGGATTCCGCTCTCTGGGTCCCACAACATTGGCCTCAGCAAATGGGACCTTTACCGGTCCCAGTAACGTCAGCACGCAATCTGGGGGTCCTCTTTGATAATCAGTTATCCATGAGACAACATGTGGTCAAGGTCTCGGCCACCTGTACCACCATCATCAGGTGGCTGAGGAAGATCACATGGATGCTGCCTCCAGATACCCAGAAGTCAGTGGTCCAGGCCCTAGTGACATCGCGGCTGGACTACGGCAACGTACTTCTTCTGGGTGCCTGTAAGGAGGTTACCAGGAAACTCCAAGTAGTTCAGAACATGGCTGCCCGGCTACTCTGTAATCTCCCGAGAACAACCTCAGTCTCTTCTTCCCTGCGTAGCCTTCACTGGTTGCGCATAGAATCTAGGACCAAATTTAAAGCACTTTGCTTTATGCACCGCATCAAAGCTGGAAAAGCCCCCCACTATCTCTCCACCTTAGTCCAGCAATATTGTCCCTCTCGCACCCTTAGGTCTTCCACTCACTGCAGATTCTCTGTTCCCCGCTTCAAGCGTGCCAGAGTCGGCGGACGCTCGTTCTCCCACCTGGCACCTGCGCTCTGGAACTCACTTCCCATCCCTCTGCGGTCTGAAACATCTTACATCGAATTCCGCAAAGGTGTGAAAACCTGGTTATTTTCTCTGTAACCGATTCCTCATCTTCCGTTGTCCTCTCTTACTTCTGTTCTCTTAGCGCCGGGAAACCTACGGGTAGCTGAGCGCTCTACAAAATCAGATATAATAATAATAATAATAATAAGCTTAATTTCAGGAGCCAAAAAACAACTTCCAAGGGCTCAGGACATGAAATGTACCACTTGGGGTTCAGGAGCTCGTTGTAGACAGGCCCAGGAGCTGTGAGGAGCCTAATATGTCCCTCAGTATCACATCAGGAGGCCGGCAGACGAGCCCTTGGATTCACTCTGGGGCCCTGGGTTCAAGATATGTTCCAGGTCCAGTTCTTCCTCTCCAGATAAAAGGGCAGCAGGCAGTACAGCTAGACAGCAGTTCTCCCTGAGCATCAGTCTACTAGAGTGACTGTCCTTCAGTAGCACAGCGGTCCTTCTCCTTGGCAGAGTATCCACTGGTCCAGAAGTGTACTAAAGTGCATGCTTGAGTCATGGTTAGAGGATTACATAAGTGGGTGGCACAATAAGTGCTGAAGGTCCACTGACAGTATTTAATTTACAGACCCTGGAAACATGTAATGCACTTTTCCTGGGACTTATACATAAATTAAATATGTCAAATGGGAATGAGCCAATATTACCATGTTTAGGGGAGGGAGCACAAGCACCTTAGCAATGGTTAGCAGTGGTTAAGAGTTATAAAGCCAGAAAAATCGAGGTCAGAAAAGTGAAAGAGGTAGGCAACATGTAAGGGGGTGGGACCACCTACAGGTTGTCAGGTCTAACACCCACCAATTCCCTTTCTTAGAAGGCAAATCTGTATTGGATTTTCTTTTAATGCACAAAAACGCTGGTAGTGTTGCCTATTGAGCAAGCAGTTGTTTGACTTTTTCTTTTTTTTCAGAAATAATCTCCCAAAGCAGGAGTTTACTTGTGAAAAAGCAAACAAATAATGACTCCCATACCCTGAGAGTTTTCTTCTAAAGTGTGGGTAATATTATTTGATTCCTGTTGCTCATGGTGATGAACAGGAAGAAAAAGACATTAAACCATCCTCTTAAAATAGGTGGCACGTTCTCCATTGGGGTGTAGGAGGAAATTTTGTCTTGACAGAGCCAACAGGGGATCTGTCAACAATAAAGTTAGTGGCTTATTTACAAGCACCTTGTGGAACTTGTAAAACGCCCCTTAAAGTCTCCATGTCTATAAAGAAGGATGATAGGGAACTCCATCTTTTTTTAGATTGAGCACCCTGTCCACCTAATTCTTAATCAGGATCTAGATATTACCATTCAAAAAATGAATTCAGAAAAAAAACTTATGAATATGCATTGCTTCACCATATTTTTAAAGTATGAAGAAACAGATCCTTACATGAATTAATACAGGCTCATGAGAAATTCACTCCAGCTATGGTATCATATGGAATTAAATGGTACAGTCTATCCCTGAACATGATGGATAAAACACCAGGAAATCAGATCTGTAATCACACTGCATTTGAAATTTGAGAAGAACAGGAATCCATCTAAAAAAGACATACCATATGCACCATTATTAAATGGTTTTCCTGAATCAACCCAAGGCAAATGTAAGTATGATTACAGTGTGAGAACTAAAAATACAATTGATAGACACTAAGCACAAATAAAAAAACTAAAAGAATAGACTTAAAAGAATAGTTATGATACATTCAACAAATTGCCATTGGTATATTTGTCATAACTATGATAGAAAAGAAGTTATAGAACTTTTTCTTTTTGGTGGGCCAAAATCTAGTCTTCCAGCAGCTGTTCACTGATTGACCAGCCCCTGCCAGATTGAGCCAAGCTGTCTTAAAGATGGGTGAAGGGGCCTGACTAGAGACAAAGAATGTCCTGTTGTAGGTGAACTGCATGCTGCAGAGCAAAAGGCAAGATGGGGGTTGAGGGGCCAAACTGGTCTTCTTAATGGGAATGACAGTTTATACAGGACACAGCCTCACCCCCACAACCTGCACACACAGCCAAACAGGAGCCCCAGTGATAGGTTTAGTGAGGTGGCTGGAAGGGGAGTGTCAGTGAAACCTAGCTACACCAGTGGGATGGCTTAGCCTGACCTAACCCTTCAGGAAAGAGTTTCTCTATCCAGGAATTTAGAAGAATAGTGCTTTCTTGGATAAGAATATGCCACACTTTGGAGGAAGTGGTCATACACCTAGGTGGCACTCTTGACCCTATTGGTCAGAGATGCCTTCCTGTTTGATGTCCAGGAACTCAAAGTAAATACGTGAGAGCTGCCAAGCAACTCAGATCTACTGCCTGAAACAAAAAGGAGAAGAAGGACTGCCCTACTGGAACCCTGATATGCACCCAAATCGGAGGACAGCTACTTCTGCACAATCTGGCACTAGAGCCCTAAGGACATTCCCTGGCTTTACAAGGATTAAGGAATGGACTCCCTGAACGATGCAGGTTAACAGAGTCTACCCTCATCATCCTCACCAAGAAGTTCCCATCCTGGAGTACGTCCAGTTGACTTTTAAGGTTTGGGCAAGGTTCATTGTAGGAATTGTAGTCCCAACATCCCAAGGACTTATCCAAGCTTCTAAACCCTTGGATTGGTGTTTTTGACAGTTTTAACTCACATGAGGAACTTCAGGAAGAAGTTCCAGAAGATTGGAGAAGTTTGGAGCAACGTTTGTAAAAAGCTCCGAAAGTTGACAGGATGCATTGTGTGAGTCATAATCCTAGACCCCAAGAGGCAAACCAGAGCATCTTAACCAGCTGCGTTCTGTGCAGGTAACAGTGGTGTGATGGTGGTTGCCGAGTAAGTGGAGATTTTAAGGGACGATGCAGAGGAAAAATTAATATTTATTTTATTTTCCTTCTGTATCGTCCCTCGAAATCTCCCCTTATCCGGCCGTACCATTGTAACCTGCACGATCTGCGTCTGATCTTAAGCCTTGAATGGTGCTGTATTCCACTTTCCTGCATTTAGAAACACTTCTGTAAGTAAGTGTAAAAGTGTTGCGTCGTAGGTGGCCTGAACCTGTGGACTTTGTTCCAGACCAGCAAAACCTTTCTTAACCCTTTGAGCTCTATTTGCTTCTAAGCACTAGTTTTACCTTTAATCTTCAAAGATTCTTATCGCTGGTTCCCTTCATTGCATTTTTGTCATGTTGGTGTCATTTTATTCTGAAAAATATAACCTATATGTATGAATTGGTTTTGGATTTGTATTGTGTGTTGTGCCCTATTTTTTTTAATGCATTGGTGTTTTTAAAAGCTTTACATACCTATCTGGTAGGTTAAGCCTGCCTGTTCATTGCCAGCTACCAAGGATGAGCAAGGAGAACATTTTTTTTAGACATTGGCTGTGCCTTTTATTGTGATTGTGGCCTTATCACTGGTGGTAAGTCCCTTCTTATCCCTTCTAATATTCCACTTTACAATACCATGCAAGAGGTCCGAAACTATGGTGCCCTCTGGATCAGGTTTTTGGATTATTGGAAAGCATGGGGGCTTTCCAATCAGAGGCACAGATTTACTAACTCTGCAATACTTTTGTAATGTAAATACTATGAAAATCATTATGGTGGAAATTACTTTCCATAATAAATCAGGATTTGCATTGGAAAGTTGGCCAAAGTAATGCAAAGTATCCCTATACACAACATTTCACTAATTTCAAATAAGGGCACTCCATTGGTGGTACATGGTTGTTGCCAAGCAACCACCCATGGGGTTTGCCGTAAATTTCCTCTCTACTAAGATTTGTAATCAGGGACTTGCACTTAAGCCTTAGGCCTCCATGAAGAAACAGTAACAGAGGTAAAATGATTTAATTTGTCCATACTATTCAAACTGTGCATGTGTGCTGCATTGTACAGTACACATATAAAGTGGGAAAGTATTAAGCAATTAAAGAGATCCCTTTCAGTACAAGACTTATTTCTAGAAAAATGCAGACATCCTTGCACTATAGTTCAAGGGGTGTGTGTATTGGCACATCACAGACTAAAATGTGCCAGCTCTGGTGGAGAGAAAAACAGTGCCATATCTTACAAAATATCACACTGTTTTCAATCTCCCTTTAACCCAATGCAGTGCAGCAACTTTTCTTTCCTGCATTACATTTCAATAGATTGTCCCTAAAGTGTTTATACTTTACACAAGGCACCATTAGGTTTCAAATAAAATAACCAATGATAATCACACCTACGCCACCGCTTGTCACCATGATTAATTCTAAAGCAGAAAAAAACCGGTCTATCGTAGAGTACATGGCCAAAAAAAAAGATTAGTCACATTTATCAATAACATCTTAAAGGACATTTGCCCTGTCCAGTTTTTACTGCAAACTGGTTGCATGCTGCTAGAGCATTGAACAAGCTGTACAGCTGTAGGAAAGTTCCCCTTTTTGACATGTTCATCCACACTTTTTTCCTGGTATCTGATGCAATTTTGCCTCAAGTGCACTGGGTTCCCGCTAATCAGGTTCCCAGTGACAGTGCTCGTTCCCTAAAACAAGGTACCTGTGCATTTGTTCCCCAATTGGCCAGACCTTCAGCATCTCTGTAAGTCCCTAGTAAATGGTACCCTGCCACCCAGTGCATGGGCATTAAGAGGTGCCTAAAAGCTGCAGTGTGTATTGTGCCACCCTAAGGGACCCACCAGCAAACTCATGCAGACTGTCCCTGCAGTCTGCATGAAATCGTGCAGACAAATGTGAAAATCTGATGTGACACACACCCTGTGCCCAACGACAATACCAGCAATATATGTAAGTCACCCTTACAGAAGGCCTTATTTCCCTAAGGCTGGGTGCATTATATTACATACTACATTCTATTACATGTGAAGACATAGCTGCATGAACAGATATGACCCTGTGCTGTCTAGTTCGATTGCTAGATAGCACAAGTGAACAGGGAAGCATCTTAAGTATGTAAGTATGGCATTTAGGATTCCCCAGCTACATGATGACTTCCCTGGAACAAAACAAAACAAAACTATGGTGTTTGGTATCAAACACCTCATCTTGATAAATCCACACTGATGCCAGTAGTAGATTTATTAAGATATGCACTTAGAGAGCACGAACACTTATCAACCTCTTAGTGTACTGGGTGATTGGTATCATCCAGCCTGCTAAGACAAATGAGTTTTGCTCTCCTGGAGGTGAGAGCCTGCATTCTCAGAGGTGAGAAACAATGCCCTCTCCCGAAGGAGATATCTATTCCTCCTCCAGCAGGATGGCAGCTAAATCTTTATACAAAGGCCAAAGGCTTCAAAGCCTCTGCCACCTTTGATATGTGAACCTGGCTTCCCCCAGACCTGGTATATGCCACTCCCTACTCTGAGGCCCATCTGGCACCAGGAAAGGTGGAAATTAGATATTCCATTGGGTGTGGTGCACTACCAAGGCAGTCTCACCCCTTAAGTGGGCTGTCTGTTGTGCCCCACGAAAGAAGGGTTCCACAATTTTGATTTCAGTGGAAATAAGAAATCTGTAGCAGGGTTATCCCCACCCCCATAGGAAATGGTCATATAGGGGGGTGTAGCCACCCCATGGGTAAGTAGCTCATTGGCTACTACCTTTCGCTCCCTTTAAAACCCCTACATTGAGGATTTAGTTGGCCCCCTGACAACAGGAGCTCAGATTCATCTGACTGAAGAAAGAAGAGGAGAAAGAAGAGCTAGGGAAGAATGAACTGCAGACTGCTGGTGGAATTTGGCATCAAATCCTATCTGCCTACCTATTCCTGTCATGACAATTGGCACAACTCGACTCGTCCTGCAGTTGTTCATCCTCCAAAACCCTTGGAGGGCCTTTGGCACTTGCCAAGCCATCAGCTTCTCCCTTGAAGTAGAGGAGCAACTTCCCTGCAGAGAGCAGACACCAACCACCATGTGTGGTTCACCAGTCTCCTGACTACTGGTTGCACCAATGCAGCAGCTATCCAGGAGGAGAACACCATGCCACTCGATGTCAGATCCATATCTCACCAAGTGAGAAGACTCCAAGACCAACCAGAGCTGCCCTGCACCAATACCTGTTGTACTGGACCCTTTGCAGCACCCAAAGCTAGTTTGAGTCCAGTCCGGACTGCAATGCCACAAAAGTTGAGCAGCCAATGAGGAATGTCAGCTCCACAGAATCCAGCACTGAGAGTCGCCCAGCTGTCCTGTTTTGTCTCCCTTTGCAGGCCTACCCAAGAACCATGGGTGACTTTGATGCAGCAGCACCAGCCAACCAAATGCCTCTAGCGAAAAAAAGTTGCTTGTGAGCCCTTTAAAACAGTCAGATTATATCAAACCGTAACCACCCTGATTCCTCTATGGTCCTCTTTGGAATTGCCAAGGAAGAGGGATTTTGTTCCTGTCAATGGCATCTCCTTGACTATTTCACAAACTAAAAAAGTGGTCCAGCAGATGTCCACTAAATCTGTAACTTCAAAGATGGCTCATGTTAGGATGATTTGTTCGTCAGTGGACTACACGTCTACTGATTTAAACTTTTCCGGTCTGGATGTGTGTCCACAGGAAGCGTACCTTTCAAAAGCCCACCTTCCAGCACTTCTGACTTCATTTGATATTAATCACAGGATTAGAATGGGCAGATTAGGGGAAGGTAAAAGATCTGGAACAAAAGGTTCTCGAAGGTTAATAAGCAATTTAGCGGGAAAAACATTTAACCTTTAACGCTGAGAGATAAATACACAACTTTCGAAAATATTACCTATGTTTTATGCTATATATTCCATGTTTTCATATTTCAGCATTACTGCAATCAAGGTGACTTCACTGATTACAAGAGTCTGGCACCCAGAAATAAAAGTCTTATTACAGAAATCAGTTATTTGCTACTGGTAAATATTTCTTGGAGGATTTTTATTCTGTGGAAATCATTTTGTACAAAATTTAGTCTTAAACGCAATCTTATATAAGCAAATGCAGAGGGTGTATGGAGAGCTGAATGGGAGACTGTTTTATTCCTTCTGTTTGTTTACTTCCATTAGCAACGGTTGCTATGCAGCCTCTAGCTTCTATCTCTGGAATGTTATGTACTCAGAGACTGCAGCAGGAGTTGTTCTGGAGACAGCTGTTGGGGGTTGCTCCATGTATACAATGAACTCACTTCATCTACTCTGGATTGCCCCATCTTTAAAAATGGCGACGAGAATGGGATAGAAGACTAAATTCTACATCCAGATATCTTGAAGACTTTACTGGATTGGAGCTAATATTTTTTGGCTACATTTCATTGTGGAAAAACCGAAGTCCCCTAACAGTTTTGATCTACTAATCCACATGACAGGTGAAAGTTGTGAATAATTCTGTCTAATTACGGTAGCCTGTCCGTGTTGTCTGTGACTTCGTGTTGTGCTGCTGACAGTTGGTGGTGTGTCTGGTGACACACGGAGTGAAACGTCGAGACTGTACTGCACTGAGCAGTGGTGGTGCACGTCTGGATTGCCGAGTCATCGAAGAGTGTTATGACTTAGGCTGGTTCACTCTGCTTGCTGCAAGAATTTGTTTTTGACCGAGTTGTGGACCGGGAGGAGCGCACGTCAAGTGAATCATTTAAGCATCCTCGCGTGGATGTTCATACGCGGAGTAGGGCGCGCTCCTAGGCGCAATTGTTGTTTTCATCATCTGGATTCTTATTGAACAGGACCGTGTAGAAGCATTTTTCAGCTTTGTTGCCTCGAACGCAATGCGGTGTGTCCACATCACGTTCCCCGACCCTCAGGTCACGTTGACGTGCCGCCATATTGGTTGGCAAATTAACAGTGAACAAGTTGCAAACCACGTCGGAACAAACAACACGACGCTCTTTAATGGAGTTGGCATTGCGCATATTAAACAATTATTAAAAAAGTTGTTATCACTTATTTTCACTTTCGTTGTAAACAATTGTTTTAAAGAGTCATTATGATTTGAATTGTAGTGTACACGTTCAATTTTTTTTTGTCCACATTAACTAGGCAAGATTTAATCATAATAATTCACGAGTTTTGTTGTCATAGTTTTACATCTCGATTATTTTACCTTTCTATGCCTATCTAATTCCTATTGTTTCATTACACATTACATTTAGAAGCTGTTAATATGACATCACAGGTTATTTCTCCTCCTCCGACATTCCTCCAAGATCCAGGTTCTCCGTGTATGACTTGGGAGGACTGAAAAGAAGCGTTTACAACTTACCTTGAAGCTATTGATGATGAGGACTATGTTTCTAATAGGAAATTATCAAATTTAAAACATTACTTGGGGGTTGAAGGTAGGAATGTATTAAAAACACTTCCCAAACCAGTTTCTGGGTCTAGGAACGACACTGAAGGTTCTGGTGATATTGTTGAAGATGATCCTTTTGAAATTGCTTTAATATTGCTAGAAGAAAACTATGGCAAGAAGTTAAGCATCGTAGTGTAAAGACACAAATTATTTTTGCTCAAACAGCTTCAAGGTGAAAAGATTGAGCAATATGTGTCGGCATTTAGGAGATTAGCGACTACTTGTAAATTTAATGACCTCAGGGATGAAATCATACGAGATCAAATGATTAATGCCACCAACAACAAAAAAATTCAAGAAAAATTACTGGATTTAATAGACCCAACTTTAGAAAAAACTATCAACATTGCCAAACGGATGGAAAATACATCACTTTCTGTCAAGGAACTAACGGTGTCCGATTCAAAACAAGAAATTGGGTCAACAAAAGTGTGCAAAATAAGTGACAAATCCAATAAAAGTAATGTTGTTGAAGAGATCAAAAGTGAAAAAAAGAACATTTCCTACAAGTGTAAATAAGTTGTGTTACAGGTGTGGTAGTAATAGGCATTCTTCTGATGCTATAAATTGTCCTGCCGCTAAGAGCAGATGTTATAAGTGTAAGAAAATTGGTCATTATTCCAGGGTTTGTAAATCTTCTGGAGTCACACATACTAAACCTACCATAAATGTTATCAACGATGATGTTCACGAGGATGATGATGCTGGTGATGTGGAAGTTTACATGATAGATCAAATAGACAATATTGACAATTGTGAAAACTATAACCCTTCCAAATGTGACATTTATGTTGATGGTACAAAAGTACCAATGTGGGCTGATTCATGTTCTCCCTTTACTATCATCAGCAAACAGTTTTCGTCAGAACTTCGCTCAAAGAATCTTAATATTCCTGACGTCAGTCCTGTTGGTTATTGTGGACAGAAGTTACCTGTCATTGGTTATTTCATGACCACAATTAAATTCTTAGACAGAGAGACAGTTGCCAAAATATATGTTGTGGAGAAAGGGAAGTCTCTCTTAGGTTAGATATCACGTTAAATACTAACAATCCTTTGCAGGTACTTTTAACTGAGAAATGTACTGATGATCAATGGATCACAAAATTTCCAAATCTGTTTAAGGAACAATTAGGGTGTCTAAGGAAGTTTTAGACATCGTATCATACTTAAGGCAGGTGCTAAGCCAAAAGTACATAAAGTATGTAATGTTCCTTTGGCTCTGAGGAATCCATTGAAGATTGAATTAGAAAGACTATGCAACAAAGGCATTATTGAGCCAATTGAAGCATCAGAATGGCTTAGTCTGATTGTTATTGCACACAAACCGAATGGTAGTATCCGCATGTGTGTGGTTTTAAGAGATTTAAATAATAATATCTGGGTGGACCTCTACCCTTTACCCCACATTAATGATATGCTAGCCACTGTTGACAATGGTAAATGTTTTCCCACCTTAGATTTAGCTAGTGCCTACCATCAAGGGGTACTACAGCCTGATGCCAAACACTTAACTTCCTTTATTACACCTGAAGGTGCATATCAATTTGTGCGTATGCTGTTTGGATTGGCTTCTGCTTTAGCAGTTTTCCAACAAATTAGGCAAGGTATTATTAAAGACATTTCTAATGTTTTGGTATTCCAAGATGACATTTTGGTGTAGGGTAAAGAACACAATGATGTGTTAACAATGGTGTTAAGTAAATTGGACCAAGCTGGCCTAACCATCAGCTTGAAAAAATGCAGGTTTGGCCAAACTGAAGTTGACTATCTGGGTCATACCCTAAACCAAGATGGGATCAAACCTAGATCCAAATTAGTTGAAGATTTGGAAAAGGCTCCAATTCCGGCAAATAAAGCCCAGCCAAGATCATTCTTAGGTTTAGCCAAATATTACTCTAGATTTTATTTTTTATTTTGCAAATTGTGTTTTTCCATTAAGAGAATTGATGAAGAAGAATGTTATATTCAAATAGTCTGATGAATGCCAACTCACATTTGAAATGATTAAGAGGGCTGTGGCTAAGGCTATTTCTTTAAAACCTTTTAATGCCAATGACAAATGTATAATTGTTACTGACGCCAGCGGGTATGGTTTGGGTGCCATCCTAATGCAGATGCATGAAGGAAAAGAAAGAGTAATTGCATTTGCTTCCAGAACGTTAAGGAGTGCGGAGAGGACTTACTCCACCATAGAAAAGGAAGCATTGGCATGTTGGTGGGGAGTTCAACATTTTCGCAATTTTGTATGGGGCAGGAACTTTGATTTACACACTGATCATAAGCCATTAAAGAATATTTTCTCTACAGCGGGTGCTGCCAGAGCCACCCCTAGAATTGCAAAATGGATTTATCGTCTACAAGAGTATAATTTCACCATTAAATATATTCCTGGGGTAAGAAATTAAAATGCAGATTGTTTATCACCCCTTCCTGTAGAAATGATCAATGATAATGATATTGAGTCAGATGTTGAAGAGTGGGTTGTGGCTAAGTTGAGTGAGGTGTGTCACGCCATAGATGAGTCTGACTGGAAAAATGCAATTTCTAGTAATATAATTACAAAAAAAGTAATTGAGTCGCTTCCTTTGAAGGAGGGATGGAAGTCCCACAAAGATCTAATCTCTTACAAAGAAGTATGGAGTGAATTATCGGTGGTGGATGGTATTTTAAGGAGAAGTGATAAGTTGGTTGTTCCTCTTACCTTGAGATCCAGTTTGTAACATTTGTTAGATGAGGGCCATGGTGGGATGTCTGTGATGAAAAGAAAGGCCAAGGAAGATTTTTGGTGGCCAGGAATGGACAGAGAGAATGAGAGATTTGTCAGAGATTGCATAGAGTGTTTGCTTAGTGATAAAACCCATTCATGTCAAGAAACTACCATTCATCACACAACTTGGCCTGAGCAGGCTTGGGAGAGGTTAGCGATTGATATTTGTGGTCCATTCGATATTCTAGGTGTTGGAAACAGATTTTCCATAGTATTAATGGTTTATTTTTCCAAATGGCCAGAGGTAACTTTTGTACGTGAAGTCAAAACTGACACCATCATTGATTTTTGTGAGGAGATATTCTGCAGAGAAGTGTGTCCGGCTGAAATATTATCAGATAATGGACCCCAATTCATTTCTAATGAATTTGGCAATTTTCTAAAGGTTTGGGGTATTATGCACTTAAGGACCCCTGTATATCATCCCCGTGGTAACAGTCTCATTGAACGCTTTAATAGAGTGTTGGGGGATTGTATACAGATGGCTATGCATAATCAAACAGATTGGAAAGGTTTATTAAAGAAGATGCTATGTAGTTATAGGACCACTCCACATATGGTCACGGGTGAGACTCCATTCTGTCTGCTCAAGGGCAGGATTCCTTGTTCCAGGGTTGTACCTGCCTAGATGGTTTGGTGTGGAAAAAAATTGATTGATTACAATGCATAATCAAACAGATTGGAAAGGTTTATTAAAGAAGATGCTATGTAGTTATAGGACCACTCCACATATGGTCACGGGTGAGACTCCATTCTGTCTGCTCAAGGGCAGGATTCCTTGTTCCAGGGTTGTACCTGCCTAGATGGTTTGGTGTGGAAAAAAATTGATTGATGACAATGTGGTAAGATCCAAGGTAGAAAAGTATCAAAATTCTTATGAATAAAAACACAACAATAAGATTATCAAAGAACCTCAGCAATTTATGTTGGGAGATTTTGTAAGAGTGAAATTGGGAACCATACAACACAAAGGTAGTTCCAAATTAAAGAGTCCTAAGAGAATTGAGATTATCAAGGGAAATTCTTTAAAATTATCATATGGAAAATGGTGGAATGCTAATCGAGTGTCCAGGTGCAATGAAATTGAGCTTAATGTATGGTTAAAAGGAAATGAGAAACATTTCAGTGCAGTTACAGGTGATCAAGTTAAAAATGGATCTACTTGCAAATCTTTGCATGGCATGACAACAGATAGGATATATAGTACACGTGTTAAAAGAATTCCAAGCAAATTCCAAGATTATATATGCAATTAATGTATTGTGTTTATGCATTGGTAATATATTTACATATGTACAGATACATTAATTTTTAATATTACAGCTTTGCATTTTGTCATATGTAATGTTCTTTTGTTTTTGTTAAAGAAAAGGGATATGTTGTATTCCTTCTGTTTGTTTACTTCCATTAGCAACGGTTGCCATGCAGTCTCTAGCTTCTATCTCTGGAATGTTATGTACTCAGAGACGGCAGCAGGAGTTGTTCTGGAGACAGCTGTTGGGGGTTGCTCCATGTATACAATAAACTTACTTCTTATCGACTCTGGATTGTCCCATATTTAATAGAGACCATCAGATAAGTCAGGAAGTAGGGGTGTGTGAAGTTTACATAATTTCCTTGTTAGTGCAAAATTAACCAGGGCGTTGACAGAAACATAGCACAAAAACTATAAGTGCTGCAAACATCAGCGGCTCATGTTCTGTTCATTCACGCTGTACTCCGCTCCTGCAAATTCATTTTTATCCAAATGGATTTGAAGTTACGCTGCTTGGCGTAATGATAAAATTTGGAGAATTTCGCTAAACAAGTGTGAAACAAAATGATAGGAATTACGCACATTTACGCAGGTGTAATACAAACTTTGCCCTGGCCCAGCAGGAAGAGCTGCTGAACCTGATAAGCAAGTTTTGTTCATCTTTGCTTTTTGACAATTAGTTAAATCACAGACAGCTGTAGGCCAAGGATATTGTGTTCCAAGCAGAACTGAGCTCTGATCTTGGGACTGCTTTCAAGTTTGGTATTTTATCTTTGTCTGGTCAGCTTGTACTAATATTTGATTTTACGTTGTATGGATTCATTGTGGCAGTAAGACAGCAAAGGCTGTTGTATCAATTCTGCATGTAAGCAGCTATGTTATTTTATTCAGGGAGTATTAGTGTGCTTTACCGGGCCAATCCTTGATTGTATCTGTAATAAACTTCTTTGTCATTTGGAGATTGTTTTTGTTTCCATTGTTTGACCATTTCCACTTGTAAATCAAAAGTTGTTGTTAAACCTAAGGATGCTTCTCCTTTTTGCAAGTCCTTACTAATAAGGCTCCCAGTTATCCGCTTTTACTGATTTCTACAGATAAGTACAGTATAAGAAAAGTTTTTGTTTCCTGACCAGTTTTTAATTTTAAAAGGGGAAAAATACTGAAAATTGTGCTTCCTGTGAGAGACACTCCATGCTTTCTTTCGTGAATTCCTGGCCAACAGCTGAACAGATGGACAGCATGGGGAGTTAACAAACAGGATGAGATTTCCTTTAATACAGGCATATGTAAAGGTATATATGAAATAATATGGTCATATTCACCTGTGGGTGTAATGTTTTGTCATATTTGGCTGTTTAATTTCCTAGCACATGACAGGCATCGAAGTATAAGTGCATGTTCATCAGTTAAATACATGTGGAAATGTACCTTTTTACGACTCAATGTATTCTTAAAATTGACAATAAATATGGATAAATGCCAATAAGGTGTCCAAAAAAGAAATATGGATAAATGCAGATGGAAATGGTAAAAAGCATAAATACCATCAAACTGGGAGCCCTATTTGTGATTAACACAAAAGAGAGAAGGGTCTCATTCATACAGCCAGAGAACAACAACAATCTAAAAATGCTATTTGAATTGTGTTGGGGTCCAGAAGAGACACATTGTGCCACTTGCTTTTAACCAATCTTAAATAATAGTTGTATCCTAGTAAGATTCAGGAGGCATTCAATGCTCACTTACACAAAAATAGTTATTCATTTATTCGGGAAACTAACATCTTAGGCTGGAGTCATAACCAATCATCGATGTCTTAGCTGGAGCGCCGCCCAAACAGATAACCACCTAAATTTCTCAATATTAGGCAAAGAGATTCAGGATTTTTTCCCAAAAAGTTTTATGTAGTGTGAAATTTACCCAAACTCAGGTATCAGAAAGCTTTACATGAGCACCAGTTGCGTTACATGAGGACACATTCATTTTTGTTAGGCAAAGGGAGATTAAGTGATTTGCCCAGAATCACAGGATGTTGAGAGGCCCTACCGAGACAAGATCCCAGTTCCCAGATTTGAGGTCAACCACCCTAGCTGTTAGGCTACATCCTCTCCCCAAGAATGTGGACCTTGTATGCATGTGGTCCCAAGAGTTGCATAGGCTTAATGGAAGTTCTGTGGACCTCTGAGTTTTTCTGAACTCCTGAACATCTCCCCCCAGAGTTCCACCAAATTACAGTCAGAACCCTTACTTAGTGGTGCAATGCTCCCCACTTCATTGTACCCAAATGCGCCAGCTTACAGTCACAAACCTCTCTTGTTGGCAGAAAAAGACCCCTTCTTGGCTTCTTTTTCTTCAAAGCCTCTGTTTGCACAGCCACAGGTAGAGCAATACGGCAGGAGCGTGGACCTTTCTGACATTGTTCCAACCTCTATGGCCATCTCAAGTGGCTGGATTTGTTTTTACAGGTTTCAGGCAAAGAAATTTGTGAATTAACGGAAGATTAGTAAAAAAATCCACCAACTGGTTCTGTGGTGGTGTGGACAAGGGTTGAGAAATAAGGTAATGTGAATATGAGCTATCAACCTGAGAAATATTTGTTTACCTTACAGTTGAGAAAACAAAATGTCTGTGTTTAAGAAATCAGAGAAAGTACAAAACAAGAATATAAGGTAGTTGTTCTTCCTGAAGAGAGAAAGATTATTGTTTGAATTGTTTTCCATATAAATCTCATAAACACTATTTATGTTTGACTTCAAGGAATAATCAGAGTTTTAGAAATACTTGTAGAGCCATGGGTTTACTGGTATTCAGAAGGTATGTAATTTATCAAAGAGAATGCTGCTAATGGGACCAAATATTAAAGGTGTTTTTTAACGTTTTTATCACATTACACATCGCATAAGCTGTGAATGAGTACTATGCAATCTTCACATATAACTGAATGCTATTGGTCTGAATAAAGCATAGGTTACGTTCAAACATTGTTCTTCATGTACCTTTCTTGTGACTAAATATGAAAGGTGTAATCTTGTTTTTAGAGGAGTCACTCTCTAAGAAAAGAGTCTGATGATATCCAGTGTCTTTGGTTTCTCTTTATCCCATTCCCCTTTTCAAGGGACTACTGCTAAACAGTGCATTCCTATTGTGAATGGTTGACCATGGATACAGTGAAGTACTGAACTGTTTATCACCACCGTTGGATGCAGGATCTAGTTTAGTGCAGTGTGACACTAAATCAAAAAAGCGAAGCAAAGGAAGGAGACTACAGTGATCGAGGACAATCTGTGGTGGAGCAGAGAGGGTGGATCAGAGTTGGGAGATGGACGTGATTGAGGAAGATGAGGTGTCGGAGTAGGAGACTAGACTGAGGAAGGAAAGAAAATTGAAATTGTTCAAGGGCTATCGGAGGGCATAGCAGGAGAGAATAGAGAAGTGAGACAGGGGAATTGAGAATCAGCTAAATGCAGTAGGTAAGCACAGCAAAGGAGGGAGCGGGAGTAGACTCAAATAAACTGCTACAACATCACCAAATAACTACTGACAACACCAGGATCAGAGTCCCCAAATAGCAAAGCCACTTCAACAGATTTGGGCTTAATCATATATGTGGAAGTTGGTGGGGAGAAGGATTGTAAACAGCAGATAATGAAGCAGAAAACATTTGGGTGATTAGTAGTACAGAGATGTTTGAAGTACTTTAGCAGCACATTGAATGATTAGTGCAATATAAAGCCCTAAAAGACCATGGAGGAACTGGAACAGCAATGCACATATTCAGGCAAGCCAGGAAGAAGCATAGGTAAATACATCTTGAGAAGCTATGCCACTTCAACAGTTGGTTGCTGAGGTTTTTTTAGTCAGTGTTAATTTTTGTTTATGTTTGTGGCACTTTGCTCTTAAGCCTTAATCATTTTTTTCTGCAAAAGGTATCAAGATAGAATTTGTATCCATATTGCCCATATTCACCTGCTTCCGGACCTGCACAACACCCGCACCCACCAAGACCAAGACGAGCAACAACAGCAGCCACCTGAAGTGCATCCTGCTCAACACCGGCTCCGTCCACAGACACGCCGTCGAGCTCTGGAACCTGCTTGACACCACTTCACCAGACGTCGCCTTCCTCACGGAAACCTGGATGAACGCCTCTTCAGCGCCCGACATCGCCATCCCAGACGGCTACAAGATCATCCGAAGGGACCGCATCAACCAAACCAGAAGAGGCATCGCCATCATCCACAGGAACACCATCCGCATCACGACCAACGCCGACGACACCCTGACAACCGCCGAACACCTTCACTTCCAGGTCCACATCAACCCCAAGACCACCCTCAGAGGCACCCTCATCTACAGACCCCCGGGACAACGCACACAATTCAGCGAAATGTAAATGTAAATGTATAGGCATTTATATAGCGCACTACTTACCGGTAGGGTCCCAAGGCGCTTCGACCGCTGCGAAACCCTTCCTGGCTTCCCTGAGAGATGGTCCCTTAATGGGTATCTCCAGGGTGAGACCAGGCATCCCCGGCGGTCTGGTGGGGCCGTTAGTGAAGATGAGGCAAGCTAATGCCCAGAGTTGCCGAGTGTGATCCCTTATCAGAGTGGGCACCGAGGCGAGAGAATTATCGAGTCCGCTGACCCTGGTCCAGAATCCTGCCGCGCCGGGAATCGAACCCTGGTCCCGGGCCGTCCTCTGCTCTCGGGTCTGCCGCCTCTAACCAGTGAGCCACACTACTTCACGGCGAAGACATCGCCGACTTCATCAGCGCGCACACCCTCCTCTCTGCTGACTACATCCTCCTCGGCGACCTCAACTTCCACCTGGAGTACAACAACGACCACAACACCACCACCCTGCTGGACAACCTCGCTAACCTCAGACTCAAGCAGCTGGTGACCACCCCCACCCACTACGCCGGACACACACTCGACCCCGTCTTCTCATCCAGCAAGGACATCGCCTTCAGCCACGCCACCGGACTCCACTGGACGGACCACAGCTGCATCCACTTCAGCTTCAGAAGGACCACGATCCACCACCACCAACAACAGGTTGCACACAGAAGCTGGAACAAGATCACAGCTGACCAGCTCGCGACTTCCCTGAGCAAGAACCAACCCACCAGCGTAAAAAACCCCAGCCAAGCGGCCACCAACCTCACGAAGTGGATCAGCGACTGCGCTGACGACCTCGCCCCCCTGAGGACCCCGCCTAGCAGACCCCGCAGCAAGAAAGCCCCATGGTTCACCGAAGAACTCAAGAGCTCCAAGAAGAACTGCCGAGCCCTCAAGAGAACCTGGCGCAGAGACCCAACACCGGACAACAGGACGGCCGTCAAGCTCGCCACCCGAAAACACCACCAACTCATCCACGCAACCAAGAAAACTGCATTCAAGGAACGACCGGACAACAACGCACACAACAGCAAGGAACTCTTCAACAGCGTTAAAGAGCTCTCCAACCCCAACCCCGGAAACAACGACATCACCCCTTCGCAAGACCTCTGCAACTCCCTCGCCTCCTACTTCCACAACAAGATCGCGGACATACACAACAGCTTCAGCACTCAACCGACGCACGCCACGACCGAACCAGCGCCCCCACCACCACCCTCCACGCCTGGACCCAGATCAGCACCGAAGACACCGTCCGCACAATGAACTCCATCCACTCCGGATCTCCGACCGACCCATGCCTTCACCACGTCTTCAACAAGGCCGATGCTGTCATCGCACCCCACCTGCGGGACATCATCAACACCTCCTTCGACACCGCTACCTTCCTGGAGAGCTGGAAGCACGCCAAACTCAGCGCTCTACTAAAGAAGCCATCAGCCGACCCCACCGACCTCAAGAACTACCGCCCCATCTCGTTGCTCCCGTTCCCTGCAAAAGACATCGAGAAGACCGTCAACAAGCAGCTGGCCGCCTTCCTCGAGACAAACGGATCCCTAGACCTCGCGCAGTCTGGCTTCCGGGCCAACCACAGCACCGAGACCGCCCTGTTCGCAGCCACCGATGACATCCGAGCCCTGCTTGACAACGGAGAAACAGCAGCCCTCATCCTCCTAGACCTCTCCGTGGCCTTCAACACTGTCTGCCACCGCACACTAGTGCAGCGACTCCGCAACGTCGGAATCCAGGAGAAGGCACTGGAGTGGATCATCTCCTTCCTCGCCGGAAGGACACAGAGAGTTCGCCTCCCCCGTTCAGATCTGAAGCCACCGAAGTCATCTGCGGCGTTCCTCAAGGCTCCTCGCTCAGCCCAACCCTCTTCAATGTCTACATGAGCCCCCTCGCAGACATCGCACGGCAGCACAACCTCAACATCATCTCCTACGCCAACGACACCCAGCTGATCCTCTCCCTCACGAACGACCCCGCCACCGCCAGAGCCAACCTCCACGAAGGGATGAAAGAGGTAGCCGAATGGATGAAGAACAGTCGCCTGAAACTGAACTCGGACAAGACGGAAGTCCTCATCCTGGGATCCTCACCCTCTGCCTGGGACGACTCCTGGTTGCCCCCCGCCCTAGGCAGCGCACCCAAACCAACAGACCACGCACGCAACCTAGGCTTCATCCTGGACTCCACCCTCTCCATGACCAGACAAGTCAACGCCGTCTCCTCATCGTGCTTCAACATCCTGCGCATGCTACGCAAGATCTTCCGGTGGATCCCCACCGAGACCAGGAAAACGGTCACCCAGGCCCTCGTCACCAGCCGTCTGGACTACGGCAACTCCCTCTACGCAGGAACCACCACCAAACTCCAGAAGAGACTTCAGCGGATCCAGAACGCCTCAGCACAACTCATCCTGGACATCCCCACGTCGCAGCCACATCTCCGAACACCTAAGAGACCTGCACTGGCTCCCGGTCAACAAGAGAATCACCTTCCGTCTCCTCACCCACGCTCACAAAGCCCTACACAACCAAGGACCAGGATACCTCAACAGCCGCCTCAACTTCTACGCTCCCAAACGCCAGGTTCGATCGACCGCCCACGCCCTCGCCGCCGTCCCCCGAATACGAAGAGCCACCACAGGGGGACGGTCCTTCTCCTACCTCGCCACCAAGACATGGAACTCCCTCCCGACCCACCTACGCCTGACCCAGGACCACCTCGCCTTCAGGAAGCAGTTCAAGACCTGGCTGTTCGAGCAGTAGCGGACCCCCCTCCCCTAGCGCCTTGAGACCCTCTGGGTGAGTAGTGCGCTATATAAATGCTTTGATTGATTGATCTTTGGTACTTAAAAAGTGTCCAGTATTTGTAAATTACTCTGAAGTGAACTGAGAAAACAGCCACATAATAGCAGAATTTGGGTGGTGTTTTTAAGGAAAAATGGGAGACGTGCTGTGCAACAAAGAATACAGTTGTTTTCTTTTTACTAAAATGACAGCAATAAAAGATTACCTGTACAAAGATCTCCATTTCCGACCTTTCAGCAACCAGCTAAGTTGTAAAATAATCTAGTTTTTACCACAGCTCTTATATTTTGCTAAGTGATAATCTATTTTTCCAATTTTTTTGTGATTTCAATCTACTTGTACTTTGTGGTTGAAACAGGTATTAAATGTATGGGTAAGCCCTAAAATCTGTACATTTCTGAAAACTATATAGTATATCTAAATTAGGGGTTATTTGCGCTGATTTTTTAATAGTTTTACCAAAGAAAGCTATAATTAAAATAAAACATAATGTAAAAACAATAGGAAAAAAATAAATACCTCACAACGTTTTCATTAGTTTTTTTATTGCACCAGTGCACTTTTTTAAAAGAAATATATCATTATGTCTCTCTCACCCTTCTGGTTGGATGATAATACTGCAAGCGTTTGTTGTCAAACAAAATGCAATACTCATAGGCATGAATTGAGATTGAGCTATTCTAATGAATGAAAAATGGACATGAAGGAAAGCTATGCATATAGACCCTGAGTTTAGGAATAGTGGTTATTTGTAAAACTCGTAATTTGGATTTGCCAGACTATTATGTGACATATAGGGCATTTAGCAAAATGAGTTTCTCCTTGATTACTGTCTCACATTAGGATGCCGAAAATGGAAGTAAATGCAAAGGATAAAACAAAAGCTCAACCATTCTCTGGTAATACACTTCACCCAATAACATCTTTGCCCTACTTTTATGGGTAGGCCTATTGACCACTGCAGGAAAGCCCACAAACCATAATATTGACACATTACATTTTTTCCAATCCAACTGACTCATTTTGGGGTGTGGATTTGAGGAGTATTTGGGCCCAGACTTTTCTGCCACCCAGGGACTCCTACTCAACCCAAAATTATCTCAAAGCTAGACTCCCAGTGGAGTCAATGGTGGTGTAACTTACATAGATCCCACAACCTTTTCTGACCCAAAATACATGAAAGTCCAAGCTCTGCTTAAAAACAAGCGTTTTCCACCTATTGCTGGGAGGAAAAGTTACTGAATTGGCCAGGACTGACAACATTCCTACCTCACAGTTTTCTTCTGCACCTCTTTCAATAAAAACAGCACCCCACTTGTGATGGTGGACATATTGGCTGTGAACTTCAAGGGCAGATTGTACTGATGAACTTACTGTAAATGTGCACGTTGGGCAACTTCCTACTTAGGTCCCAAGTGAAAAGAAGAGAGGGTTTTTTCATTAAAGTCAAAGTTTCTATTTGGGCAACCTTACTAGGGAATGAAAGCCTAGTAATTGTAGTCCATCTTCTGGTTCTAAAAAGTATTTTCATATATTAATAAGACATTGTTTTGGGCCAAAGTGTAAAAATTTGCTGCTCTGTTTCTAGTTATCCTTCCTAAATAAAGTGGTTGGAAGAATGGGTTTTTCAGAAATCAGAAGCACTTGTGAGGATGATGTCAGAAATCCAAAGACACTAGTGCTCCCGCGTAGAACTGAACTGGCCCATTCCCCTCTCTCTCTCCCTCTCTGTATCTCCTCTCTCCCCATCTTCCTCCCTCCCCGTCTTTCTCACTCTCTTGCTTGCCCCCAGTAGACATTGATCCAATAAAATACGAGTTTGATATGTGAAAGTTTTACATTTTCTCACACCTTTCAAAAGTAAAGCAATAGGAGTAGAATTTAGAGAAGAATTGAATGTGTTCTAAATTTTTCCATGAAGAGGGAGCTCAAGTATCAGATCATGAAACAAAAGCAAAAAATCCCAAAACACGCTTACTAAGAACATAATAGACCAGACTTGGCTTCTCTGCCTCAAATGTGTGTCATAAAAATCACTATTGACCTGTCACTCTGCAAGAAAGTGTCTACAGTGTCATTTTATCCAACTGTTACAAGAAATTAAACTCCATATCCATATTCATACCACAGATCTCTCATTTGTGGTCCAAAATGTATAGAGTAGCATGACACCCACACACTGAAAGTAATTGTAACCTTGTCAGTATGTTGCAATGAATACATTTTGTCAATAAGTATGTCCTGGGAGGTGGGGAGCGTGGGGGCAAAGGGCATGGGTATGAAAAGGCAGTGTACAGGAGGTGGGAGAATGCACTCAATGAATAATAGGCAGCGTAGGCAGGAGGCAAAAAACCGTCAGGGGTCAGGAGATGGGAAACTACAGGAGTAACAGAGACAAAGAAAAAGCAGGCACAAGAAAAACATGCAAAAAGAGGCACAAAGAGGGAGAGTGGAAAAACTGGCCTATAGAGAGATAGTGGAGAGTGGAAAATGGGCACAAGGAAAGAGAGGACAGTGGAAAACAGGCAAAAAGAGGCCAAAAAGAGAGAGTGGAAATGTAAAACGAGCACAAAGAGAAAGAAAAGAATAGCAGGCTAGAAGGATAGAAGGCGCAGCCTGCGAGAGAGAAGATTCCACCCAGGAACAAGGCTCGGCCTTGAGGAAGCGAGGTTGGGTCCTAAGGGTCTTAAACTGGTCATAGGTCCAGTCCAGATAAGTGGCGGCTGGGACTTGGGCACCCACTGCTTAATTCCAGTGGCCCTAGTTATACGCTAGAGAGCACATAGAACACATAGTGGGCTAATAAAATGAAATGTTAAATTTGAAGAATATAGTTTGAATGTAGTTTAACTCTTGAATCAAGAATAACATGGATTTTCAATACCATTTATATGAAGATCATAAGAGGCATGGGTAAAGGCGTGGATGTTTTCTGAAAGAGATTATTTAGAACTTAATATAGATGATTGCAAATACATATTTAATCAGAATCGCTTGGTGCATGCCAAAGGCTTCCATAAATATGTGGCTCGAGTGATTAACCCATAATACATACTTTGAGTTAAAACTGTTTTTTGTGGGTCATCTATATATAGTCAATGGATGGAGACAGGCCTCTTCAGGTTAGCACCTGCACATCATATTGCTGGAAGGAAAGCAATGACAACAGCTATTTCACTACACCTAGCTCAGATTATTGTATAAATATAGATTTCCTCTCATAGAAGAACAATGGGTACTTTTTAAAACTTTGATTTGTTTGTGGTTCTTTTAATTGGTGATTCCCTTCTTGGAGAAAAAAACAATATTATGTACTTCTCATTCACTACATAGTGAGTGAAGAAGCAAAAACCAACAGCATTTGTAAGTGATTGCTTTAATTTATAATCGATAAAGAAGGGTGGGAAACCCAATATACCCTTGCGGGCTTGGGCAAATACTATTAGTAAAGTGTTTAAGGGTGCCAGCAAGGGATTTTGTTCATAAGAATAATCACCAGATTCCAGACTTGGATCTTATTTGCCAACAATAATCTGTTCAATAAAATTGATATCTGATCTAATTTCAATATAACAGCCAATTAGGCAGAAAAAAACATTCAAATTAAATAGTCAAAGGGCAATATAAAAAATATGAAAAATATGAAAAACACAGGAAATCTTATTATGGAAAAATATTGCTTTTATATTTTTTGATCATAGGTTTATAGGGTACATATCAAAATTTCACGTTGATTACAATGCTTTCAAATGAAAAAGAAAATGTTAAAGTCTTCCTATAGCTCATCTGAAAAGAAGTCCAATCTAACAATAAAAGCAGTAAGTGACACTTATTTTATTTAAAGAAAAGGCCTCTTATATAGTTGATAATTGATGGAGAAATGGACCCAATAGTCGACGTTCCGATCTTCAATTGTTGTTTTTAGGGGTCACTGCCACATGCTTATTGTGTTGTCCTGAAGAAGGTCTTATAGATTAATACAATTGAAGACCGAAATGTCGACTATTGGGTCAATTTCTCCATCTGTTATCAACTATATAAGTGGCCTTTACTTTAAACAAAGTAAGGGCCACCTCTTTTCAGATGAACTATAGGAAGACTTTAGCATTTTCTTTTTCATTTACAAAAAAAACAAACATATACTGACAGTGTACAGTGTACAGTGTAAACACAGAAACATTCAAAATGGCAAAGAGGTTTCAATTCAGTAACGCCTGTCTGTATTGAAACAAGTGCATAACACAATTAATACTTTTCCCAATTTGCCAAAGGTGCATTTCAATTCATGTCCCCTTTTTTACTGTTCTCAGGTTCTGTTCTCATACACCATAAATGATATACTGTTGAAAGAATCATCAGTGAACAGTGGGGGTAAAACTGTTGAAAAAACACCTAAAATCTTAGTATGTCACTGCAATTAAGGAACAGTGTGCAATGCAGTTACTATGTTTGTTTAAGCAATCATTTACCTATACTTCCTCTACTAACCCAAAGAAGTATATTTTGCAAGTAGGACCTTTATCATTAAAACTAGTTCTAGATATAAAAAACATACTAGCATATGGAAAGCCTTACAAAGACATCACCGGATTTGGCCGAATGAGGTCATAAATACTGATAAAGGATCTATAACAAATGCACTATACAACTTTTTGGGAGTGGATGTGGAAATTTTTGAATGGGTTTGTGAGTGTCTGAGTGAATCTGCGAGTGAGTGGGTGTATGAGTCTTACAGTGGTGTGTGAGTGGGTGTGTCACAGTCTAAGTGGGTATGTGAATGGGTGCATAACTGTGTGAGTGTGTGTGTGGATGCCTGAGTGGGTTTGTAAGTGGGCCCAGGATTGTGTGAGTGGGTCTGTGAGTGGGTGTGTGATTGTCTGAGCAGTTCTGTGAGTGGGTGCATGAGTCTCAAAGTGGGTATGTCAATGGGTGTGTTGGTTAGTGGGTGTGTGAGTATATATATAAGGGTTCGAGTGGGTGCATGAGTGTCTGAGTGAGTTTGTGAGGATGTGAGTGGGTCTGTGAGTGGGTACATGAGTATCTGAGTGAATCTGTGAGTGGGTAAGTGAGTGCCTGAGTGGGTGTGTGAGTAGGTGCATACGTGCCTGAGTAGGTGTATGAGTGTCTAAGAAGGTAGGTGAGGGGTGCACGAGTGTTTTGGTAGGCTTGTGAGTCGGTGCATGAATGTCTCAGTTGAGCTGTAAGTAGGTATGTCAGTGTCTGAGTGGGTATGTAGGGAAATAATTGGGTGCATGAGTTTATGAGTGGATGTGTGTGGGTGCATCAGTCTCAGAGAGGATATGGGAGTGGGGGCATGAGTGGGTGTGTGAGTGTCTGAGTGAGCCTGTGAGTAGCTGCATGAGTGTCTGAGTGGGCCTGTGAGTAGCTGTGTTAGTGCTTAAGTGGAATGTCAGAGGTTGTATGGTCACTGGGTATGTGAGTGGCAATATGAGTCTCTGAGTGGGTGCATGAGTGGCTGAGTGTATCTGTGAGTGAGAGTGTCTGAGTGGGTCTATGAGTGGGTATGAGAGTGTCTAAATAAATATGTGAGTAGATGTGTGAGAGTCTTACTGGGTCTGTGAGTGGCTACATAAGTGTCTGAGAGGATCTGTGAATGGGTGTGTGAGTGTCTAAATAAATATGTGAGCAGGTATAAGATTGACTATGTTGGTCTGTGAGAGGGTGTTTGTGTGGCTATGTGGGTTTGACAGTAGGTGCTTGAGTATCTGAGTGGTTCTGTGAGTGGGTGTGTGTTATGGCTGGATTTTCTGATTAGATGGGATCAGCCCCTAGGGGCCCCTCCAACCCAGCCAGAACGTAATCACATCCCTCCTCAGGACCATCCATCCAGGCACCTGGGTACCTACCTGAGGATGGGGAACTCGCAATATACAAGCTCATATTATTAAAAACACCACTAAATCTATAGGGATACTAAGAATACTCACTGATTACTAGGGATATCCATACCCTACACCACACTTATATTCACATCAGTTGGTCTCGCCGCCACCCCGACCCAGACCGGTCTACCCTAGGGCAGATATGACACACAATCCGGTGCGTCTACACATGGGCCTGCAGAACCCAATGCTCTCTTTTCCAAACGGTTCGCAATCCGGCAAACCTACACGCCAGTCTCCCACCTGACGCTCTCACTTAGGCAAGCCACAATCTTGTGGGTATACACGCTGGTGATCCCACCCAGCGTTCTCACTAACGGCGCATATCAACGACGACCACATTCCTATGAACACCTTCAGTTATATGTTGGGAAGTCTCTCTCCCTATTCACTAAGGGCTTGCTACTACAATATTAGGAGTTAGCCAATTAATATAATGTACCTCTTATTCTTGGCATCATAGGTCCACTCACTCCCTATTTATGTGATCACCACTTACCTGATTGGGGTTACTCATCCATTCATAACAAAATAGTAAACACCTAGGAGATACATTTACCTAGATTGAACAAGGATACAAGGCACTTTACAGTTTGGTTTTATTAGAACAATATAAACACTTACACAGATCTGTAACTGACAAAGACTATAGATAGCACACACCGCTGAAAGAGAAAAGAATTAAACATACAATAGCTTAGGGAATAAGGACAAGATTAAGGGTGGAGTTCACCTGATTAGTGTGAAGTCTTGTTCTAGCTGTTATCTGGGTTCCTCTCTCATCTGTGCCTTGGCTCATCTCAGACTCTCTCTCTCTCCTGCACTCTTGGGTACACCTCTGCGCTGATCACTTTGCACTGGACTCCTCTCCCCCACGAACTGTCTCCACCTTCCAGCTTCAATCTAATGGTTCCTGCCGCTCTGATGCTTTTCATTCCACTAGCTTGTTCACTCTGTCTCTGCACCAATGTCCAAATAACTCCCTCTGCTCCCACAGGTTAGTCCACGATCTCTCCTCCGTCTCTTTTAAAAGGCATTACTTCAGACTCCAGCTATTCACACCTCCTCCTGATAAGTAACTGCTTCTGACTGCTTCCTTCAGCTCCAGCTCACTGACTGTCTGTTTGTCTTCTCTCTGTTCCTTCAATTCAAGTCAGCTCTCTCTCTAGCTTGAACCCTCTCTGCTCTGCCAACTCCACTCGACTGCTTGGTTCCGCCACCTCCACACGACTCACTGACTCCGCCTCTGCACTTCACTGATATAGAATGCTGTTTCCTCATGGAAAGTTCCAGCCATCAGCCTGCCGCCCACCAGGTCTCTGCATCACCTCGCATCAAGGACACACACCCAGCCGGCTGGCCTTTTGTTGTGTCTTCCACACAGAGAATAATACAGCCTACCGATAAGGGCTGGCCCAGACCGGTTCTCTCCAAGTGAAAAACAGCCTTAACTATAAACTTTGCCTTTACCCTGAAAAGCCTCTCAGCTTCATCAAGATGGAGTCCCTCTAGCTCTAGGCCTGTAGGCCTGAAAGGGATGAAATGCCCCTTAGCTCTGTCAGAAAACCTACATAAACCATACCAATGTGTCAAGTATGTCAAAGCCAATAGGCAATAGACAGGTTAAAGTCAAGAATAAAGGCATATAAAGCAGCTATCCTCTTCTAGGTCTGGAAGAAAGGGCCTAGAAGGGCCAACACAGGCTAAGAATACCTATACTAGATGTGAGCAAGACTAAGGTCTATATCACTGCTAAATAGAGCCCAAAAACTCTGCCATTACATTCCACCCTTAGATCCTTATCTTGCGAACATCAATAAACAACAACATCCATATAAACAAACATCAACACAATCTATCAACAAATCAAAAACTAAAAAACTCTCTAAAAAGAATGACAACTTAAGGAAATTCCACCTGAAACTCAATTGTAGGGAATACAAACCTAACAACCAACTGAAAACAAATCAAAGCACCCTTGATTCGAATGCTGAGACATATCTGAGATTGGATCTGATAACAACAGAAACTAACCAAAGCATCCTCAAACTAAATGTGCCTCAACTTCTAGTGATAACTGGTGAAACCTAGTGATGTAGGGACTGATGTGTTGAATGAAAACAGCAAGGGGCCTAAATGGGGCCTACCTACTTCGGACAACTTAAGCCTAAACGAGGCCTACCTATGAAATCTATTGGTGTAGGAACAATGGGCCTAAATGAGGCCTACCTACTATGGTTAACTTAAGCTAATGATGGCTCATGGAATTCAGTGGTGTAGGGGCTTGTTTGTGGGATGAAAATAACAATGGGTCTAAATGAGGCCTACTGACATTTGTCAATTTAAGGAAACATTTTAGTGAAATCCGAGAAATAGACATGACAAATTATTTTCAAGGCCTGGGCAAACATTAATACATAATCATACTAAAAGACACTCCTCCCAGGACAACCTAAAGTCTAGGGTAACCACCCTTTGATCAATCAAGGTGAAAATGTAATAACAGTAAAAGACAACCCCATGTCTACAAGATAACTGGTGTATATATATATCACTTAGTTTCTTCACACTGTGGAACACATGTGTGCACCACCATTCAAAAAAAAGTCCTTCATTGGCAAAAACTGTTTTGAAGAAAACAGGAAAACTATAATAGGTGACATGTTTTTGCTTTAAAAGTGGGGCCTGCTTGTAGTGAATGAAAACATGGGAATAATGCAGGCCAAGGAATTACGTAACCAAATCCTTTTGAAAAAAAAAAGAGTCCAAAGTCAATTGTGGACATCAGTGAAGGTCACCACCCAGCATCTTCGGTATCCGGACACTTCCTCCGATGCGGCCATTCACCAGCCTTCCGGTCTGGTCTGGTCTGGTTCCATCTTCCAAAAATAATAAACTAACATAAAAACATGAAAGTAAGAAACTAAAATAATAAAGGAAGTGCGGGGGAGGGGCCGACCCACGCACCCACACCACAACCCAGCAATCCTAGGGACAAGAAAACAAGTATCATTATTCTTGCAAAACAAAATTTTCCATTTAAAAAGCACCCCGGGTGCCTTTCATTATTGAAAAGAAAATATCCTAATTAAGTAAAAACATTCAAAATCTAATTTTTAAGGACAGTCAGTAGGGCCTAACATACCCTAATCCTCACTAAGACAGCCCCTCCCTTCAGAGCAGGAGCCAGGCTACAGTATGAAGTAATTTGAATCACTGCCAAATGATGATCTCACAGCAGGAGCAGGGCGCTGCAAGCCTCCAATTCCCAGATCAGAGAAGCCCGCCTAAGCCTACTGTATCTAACTAACTCCAAGGGCAAGAGTCTACAAGAATCCCTTATCAGCAGGCAATGAAGCTGCCTGCGTCAACAGCCAGGAAGAGCATGTTCACCCCACCCTTACATAAACAAGCCGTCCGCTGAACAAAATTGGATTATGGCCAATCAAAAACAGGACAGGCTGCAGCCGAAGCCTGCAGAGGAAAAAAAAACTCGTCTTCACAACCCAGCTGGTCTGCCAAGGTCGACAAACAAATTCCTTGTAAGCTTGTTCCCAGGCCTGATTTTTCTAACTAACGAAAGCTAGCATTTTAAAAAAAACAATTCTATTACAATGTACTGCTACTTAAAAGCTCCACTTTCTAAAAAGACTTTTGTCTAACTAATGCAGCTAAAAGGCAAGATAATTAAAATATGGGCATTGATTTATGCATTCTGCATTTGAAAAAACGAATTATCATGGACCATTGTCAGCTGTTGAAAGAGAAATAAATTTAAAACAACATAAAATGCAGACACATTTCAACATTGTATTATGTTCAACCAGGGGCATCACGTAATTTTGCATTACAGTGTAATTTATAGCGCAAACTATTTAATCCAACCTAATAAAAGGGCCACATTCATATATTAATAAACAGCTATTTATTTTCTAACTGAGTATATTAACTTACCAATGCCGGTTTTGCTGACACATTTCACATTTAAAAAATAAAGAGGTTCAGTTTGCATTTGGGAAAATAATAATAAGAACACACACATTTTTTTTTCAAAAGCACACGGTTGCCTTTCACTAATTAAAAGCACATGTTACCATGCACTGTCGGGCAAGATTGATTATTCTCAACCTGTGATCATTGCAACCAGCACATTCCTTTCTAGATGGAAAACCCTCAAAGAAATAATCAATGAAAACAGCCCCGTAGCGTGCACTCTAACAGGGCCATCTTTTTAACATTTCACTCATTTTAAATCATGCATTCAAAAATAATTCTCCACATGTCAGTGGATGCATATTAAGAAGCGCATTTAAAAGAACACAGCTCTCTCCGTGCAAACCCTTATCTCAATCCGACTGGTTGATTTATAACCTAGCGACCCCTACGAGCCAGACACATGAAATCATCAATTCCAAGGCAAACCCACACAAATTCGTAGACGCATTTCAAAAAGAATGTGAAATGAACAGAACCCTTTGCAAAGCACAAGATGTTACCTCTCCGTCAAGAAGCTGACAAAGCACGTAGGCAGACCTAGGAATCAGTAAAAGTCAAAATCAAACCATCAAATAATCCACTGACTTTTATAGTCAGGTCAGATAACCATGCGTGTTAACAGCATGTTAAAAATAAAGACTGCCATCTCAATTCAAGATATTAACCCTTTGGCAGCTCAAGCACAATCATTCCCCAATGTCCATGGATACATGGGAAAGTCATGAGCACATCTCTTCACGTTTACAGATAACACGTACACACATTTTCAAAACGTTATCCCCAAGCACCCGAGAGAGATCCAGCCCTCTCCTGCCTAACGTAATGATAACATGCCCTGTCCAAGCCATGACCACATGGCGCTATTCACAAGCCATATTTACAAGACAAGCTTTTCACAAACAATATATCCAAGGCGCAAAGCACAAGGAACACAGCAGATCAACATGAGAACATGCACCTCACAAGCCACATTAATATGGCGCTATTCACAAGCCATATTTACAAGACAAGCTTTATTCAAAGAACTCCACAAATCATATTACAATGAACACATTTCACATTGCACAGCATAAGCAGATGCAGCAAGCAATTTAATGGGCAATTTAAAAGCATTTATTACACACATTTATACAATTGGACCATTACAAAGATGTAACTGGCTCCCTCATGTAATGCCATCCTTCAACCCTGACAGTTCAAACACCAAGATAAAAACCATTCCTTCCACCCTGAATAAGCCAAATGCCATGATGTAATGCAATCTCCTCACGCTGCAACTGTTCAAGCCCATAGGTCACACAGGCTACATAAACTGCAACATTACGCCAGATGGAACCGGCGTTCAGGGCACTCCCTCAGAGCACATGGGAAACTCTCTAAGCACATGGCCAGGACACACAGGATAGGTAAGCAGTTTGTGACGCCAGATGTTATGGCTGGATTTTCTGATTAGATGGGATCAGCCCCTAGGGGCCCCTCCAACCCAGCCAGAACGTAATCACATCCCTCCTCAGGACCATCCATCCAGGCACCTGGGTACCTACCTGAGGATGGGGAACTCGCAATATACAAGCTCATATTATTAAAAACACCACTAAATCTATAGGGATACTAAGAATACTCACTGATTACTAGGGATATCCATACCCTACTCCACACTTATATTCACACCAGTTGGTCTCGCGGCCACCCCGACCCAGACCGGTCTACCCTAGGGCAGATATGACACACAATCCGGTGCGTCTACACATGGGCCTGCAGAACCCAATGCTCTCTTTTCCAAACGGTTCGCAATCCGGCAAACCTACACGCCAGTCTCCCACCTGACGCTCTCACTTACGCAAGCCACAATCTTGTGGGTATACACGCTGGTGATCCCACCCAGCGTTCTCACTAACGCCGCAAATCAACGACGACCACATTCCTATGAACACCTTCAGTTATATGTTGGGAAGTCTCTCTCCCTATTCACTAAGGGCTTGCTACTACAATATTAGGAGTTAGCCAATTAATATAATGTACCTCTTATTCTTGGCATCATAGGTCCACTCACTCCCTATTTATGTGATCACCACTTACCTGATTGGGGTTACTCATCCATTCATAACAAAATAGTAAACACCTAGGAGATACATTTACCTAGATTGAACAAGGATACAAGGCACTTTACAGTTTGGTTTTATTAGAACAATATAAACACTTACACAGATCTGTAACTGACAAAGACTATAGATAGCACACACCGCTGAAAGAGAAAAGAATTAAACATACAATAGCTTAGGGAATAAGGACAAGATTAAGGGTGGAGTTCACCTGATTAGTGTGAAGTCTTGTTCTAGCTGTCATCTGGGTTCCTCTCTCGTCTGTGCCTTGGCTCATCTCAGACTCTCTCTCTCTCCTGCACTCTTGGGTACACCTCTGCGCTGATCACTTTGCACTGGTCTCCTCTCCCCCACGAACTGTCTCCACCTTCCAGCTTCAATCTAATGGTTCCTGCCGCTCTGATGCTTTTCATTCCACTAGCTTGTTCACTCTGTCTCTGCACCAATGTCCAAATAACTCCCTCTGCTCCCACAGGTTAGTCCACAATCTCTCCTCCGTCTCTTTTAAAAGGCATTACTTCAGACTCCAGCTATTCACACCTCCTCCTGATAAGTAACTGCTTCTGACTGCTTCCTTCAGCTCCAGCTCACTGACTGTCTGTTTGTCTTCTCTCTGTTCCTTCAATTCAAGTCAGCTCTCTCTCTAGCTTGAACCCTCTCTGCTCTGCCAACTCCACTCGACTGCTTGGTTCCGCCACCTCCACACGACTCACTGACTCCGCCTCTGCACTTCACTGATATAGAATGCTGTTTCCTCATGGAAAGTTCCAGCCATCAGCCTGCCGCCCACCAGGTCTCTGCATCACCTCGCATCAAGGACACACACCCAGCCAGCCGGCCTTTTGTTGTGTCTTCCACACAGAGAATAATACAGCCTACCGATAAGGGCTGGCCCAGACCGGTTCTCTCCAAGTGAAAAACAGCCTTAACTATAAACTTTGCCTTTACCCTGAAAAGCCTCTCAGCTTCATCAAGATGGAGTCCCTCTAGCTCTAGGCCTGTAGGCCTGAAAGGGATGAAATGCCCCTTAGCTCTGTCAGAATACCTACATAAACCATACCAATGTGTCAAGTATGTCAAAGCCAATAGGCAATAGACAGGTTAAAGTCAAGAATAAAGGCATATAAAGCAGCTATCCTCTTCTAGGTCTGGAAGAAAGGGCTTAAAAGGGCCAACACAGGCTAAGAATACCTATACTAGATGTGAGCAAGACTAAGGTCTATATCACTGCTAAATAGAGCCCAAAAACTCTGCCATTACAGTGTGTGAGTGGGTGTGTAAGTGTCTGTGTGGGTCTGTAAGTGGGTTTGTGAAAGCCTGTGCAGTATTCTGAGTAGGTGTGAGAGTGACTTAATGGGTCTGTGAGTGGGTATGTGAGTGCCTGTATGGGTGTGTGATTGGGTTTGTAAGTAGATGTTTGGGTGTCTGAGTGGGTATGTATGTGTGGGTGTATGAGTGTCTGAGTGGGTGTGTGAGTGAGTGTGTGAATGGGTAAATTAGTACCTAAGTGATTGTGTGAGTGACTGTAAAGGTGTGTGAGTAGGTGTGTTTGTCGTTGCATGGCTGTGCATGTGGGTATGTGAGTGAATGTGTAATAGTCTGTACGGGCCTGTCAGTTTGTGTTAGAGTGTTTGAGTGGGCTTGAGAGTGGTATATCACTGTTTAAGTGAACATATAAAAACATTTTAGCAAAATGTGTGAATCAGTTGCAAACTTACATGGGGCTGCACTGAGCACTGCAGCAGATCCGCAGAGTCTTGCACGTTAAAAAATAATAATTCTGAGGTATTTTTTGGCTCCTTGGGGGTCCATCACAACACCCTAATGTGCACACATGTGGTCAAGCTACCTCTACCTTGCCCTTCTACTTTATTTTCTGCCAATTTTCACAGCTGTTGACCATTGCCTGATTTCTAAAATGGTGGCCACACCTTCCTACTCAGGTTGCAGCCAGCCAATCACAGCATTGCTGTTGCTGTGTTGATTCAAAAAGCACCAGAAAGGATTCCCAGAGGGTCCGCATCCCTAGATAAACAAAGTAGTTTTTCTTTTAATACCCATTGGACAGACTTACACTAAATCACAAAAAGCAGACTTTTTGGACCAAGATCTAGCTTTCTGCCAGATTTGGTGTATTTCCATTCAGCAGTAAGGGTTGCAGCCATGTCTAAAATCTCTATGGTAATTATGACAGGAAATGCACTGTTAAGACTCCCCCCCCCCCTTTTATTCGGCCCCCGCTTGACAGATCACCCTGAAATTATCCATGCACAACTACAAACAGTGTGGCTACTTGTTTTTGAAAATGCTAGATTTTTTTTTGTCAAACACCCTAAAGTTATAATCAAGTCAAAAAATGCTTTTCTAATGGAAACTAGGCCTTAACTATAACTAGATATTGGCTATATCTATCTAACAGGAGGAGCGGTGCGGGCATGGTGTGCTGAGGTCCTCAGACTCCCCCATGGTCCCATCAGTGGCGAGTGGGTGCGCTCAGTGGGACCAGGGCACCCACAATAGAGGCTGGGCCTAGGGGGATGGGGTCTCCGGGGACAAATTCAGACCCCCTCCTTTTAATTTAATTAAAAAAACAGAGCCCAGATCCTTGGGGATGGGGTTCAAGAGGCCGAAATTAGACCGGGGAGGGATGCCTCACCATTCTCTTCCCAAATGAAAAAAGGCCTGGCCTTGGGGGATGAGGTCACCTTGGTGGAAAACAGCCCAGGGAAGGGGACCACACAGCCCCCCCTCCCCCAATAATTAAAAAGAAGATTTAGAATGAGTGCAAGTCACCAGTAGGTAGTTATAGTTAGGACCTAGTTTCCAAAGGAAAAACATTTTTTCATTTTCCAATCATTTTGGAGCCGTTTGATGAATCATAACAACATTTTCAAAACTAATATACCGCTCACTTCAACTGCTGTCTTCAAAGTTTTGAGGTGATCAGTCAAACTGGGCAGAGAAAATGGGTGGTTCCCAGAATGCTTTTTCCCCATTTTAATTCCCACTGGACCTTTAGACACGGCTTCAGCTTGAACTGCTGACCAGATATACACCAAATGTGGCAGGTAGGTAGATTTTGGTCCATTGAGGGACTTTTTTGTTATTTGGTGTAAAACCGTTCAGTAGTTTTAGAGATATTAACTAAAATCCAATTTTGTATATCTAGGTATGCTGTGCAACTGCGACCCCTCTGGATCTCTTGCTGGATCTGATTGGCTGCCAACATTTCAAATAAGGAAGTGTTTGCAGCTATCATGAGACTCAGCATGAGCTGAGTCCTGGAAAAATCATTAAAAAAAGGAAAGAGGGCAGGGTAGACATACCCTGGCCACCTAGGACTCTTGGGGGGTTGCACTGCTGGTGCACTGCTGGTTGAAGGATGAAGTCCCCTTGGATGCTGTGGGAGTTTAGAGGCAAACAAGCCCTCCTGTTACCTGAAATAGGTCCTACACTGCATAATTGCTGAGAGGACTTCAAAGGCCATGCCCCCTTTTTTCACCACTCAGCAGATGTGCATTCTGGCATAATGCTGGTTGGGGGATGAATTCCCATTGGCTTCATACAGTCCATTGGGGCTAAAAAGCAATCTTGTTGTTCCAGTAAGTCCCAGGAGCACGATTGCAGAGAGGACTTTGGAGGCAATGCCTTCTTTCTCCAGCACTCTGTAAACACACCTCCTGGTGCACTGTTAGTTGGGGCATGAAGTCCCCTTGACTCTAGAGTGTCCTTGAGGGCCAACAGGCTCTCCTGTTACGTCCAGTAAGTCCCACACAGTGGAACTGCTGAGATGTATTCAGAGGGTATGACCCCTTTCTCCGTCACTCTGCAAACAGGTCTCCTGGTGCACTAGTGGTTGGGGGATGAATTCTTCTTGGATGCTGAGTGTTCTTGGGGGCCCAGTAGCCCTCCTGTTACCTCTCGCACATCTGGATTCCCGAGAGCTGGTTGGATTACCCTCCCCCTTTTTCCCCCACTCTGAAAACGTGACTACTATTTAAAATCCATAGATATTAATTTAAAAAAACAACAGTTACAGGGACATTATAGTTAGGAAATAGAACTAAATAATCCTTCGAAATTAACTGAAAAAAACAAAGGTTACAGAGATGTGATAGTTAGGCTAAGCTTTCACACATACAAAACCAGTGAAAGCCAGCAGTTATAGTTACCTGAGCCAATTATAACTTATGCCCCGCAATGTGCTGCTTATGACCACTAGTAGGGCCTTCACCTGGTTCCTCCTATGCTACCTTTTTTGTATTGTACATTTACTGTCTCCTCACAGCAACATTATTTGTCCTCTTTGTAAGATGCTCTGATACCCGATCTGGGTCTTGTTCATGCTTTATAAAAAATTTCAAGCAAATAAATCCCTCATGAAATGTTCAGTGATATCACTGATGACAAATAACTGGAGCGCTGCTGGAGGCATGCCTACTGCCCACTGGCCAAGGTGGCATTGCGTACTGCCCATAGGGAATACTATGCTGCCATCAGGATGGCTAAAAGTAGCTATTATGCTGGCAGGATAGCTATGGCCAATAATAACAGCAAATACATTTTTTCTATAGTTAAGAGCTTTCTTTCCCCTTGTGCTGAGCAATCAACGTTGCCATCCTCTGAGCAGTGGTGCGAGGACCTGTCTTCCTTCTTTGTTGATAAAATAGCTGGGATTCAGGACAGCCTACGCACTGCTTTCTCCAATCAAAGGAACGCTTCCTTGGCATCTCCTCCACCTTCAGCCCCCCTGCCAACCTGTTCAGGGAATTTTCACCGCCAGTCGAAGCTGACATCCTGGCGGTTCTGAAATCTTTGAATTCTGGGTCGCCCTCTGATCCCTGTCCAGCTCCTGTACTAGGAGGGGTGGCGAAGGTGGTCTGTCCTGAGGTTACGGAGATCATCAATCTCTCCTTCCAGACAGCCACAGTCCCTACATGCTGGAAGCAGGCCAAACATTTGCTACTTCTTAAAAAGGCTGGATTGGATCCTTTTGTTCCATCTAACTACCGACCCATTTCTCTTCTGCCAGTGTTGGCTAAAGTCTGCGAGAAGGTGGCATTTCGCCAGCTGAATGCCTTTGTGGAGGCTTCTGATGCATTGCACCATGCTGAATCTGGGTTTTGTGCTGCTTACAGCACTGAAGCAGCCCTGGTTGAAATGTCTGAAGCCATCAGGGAGTGCCTGGACGGAGGCAGCAGAGAGGCCCTGAATTTGTTGGACCTCTCTGCCGCCTTTGATACTGTCCCCCATCAGCTCCTTCTTGCCCGGTTGTCATCCATCAGCATCCACAGTCCTGCTTTGGAGTGGCTAACATTGTTCCTGGACAATCGGACACAGCAGGTGTGGATGCCTCCTTACTCGTCCTCTGCCAGGGTACTCTCCACTGGGATGCCACAGGGGTCTACTTTAAGTGCCCTGCTGTTTAACATCTACCTGACCCCCCTGATTTTCTTAGCTGAAGAACTGGGTGCCAAAATTATAGCCTACGCGGATGACACCCAGCTATTATTCACCTGGCCGTGTCCGGATCTGTATACTTCATCTGTCCAGACCTGCTTTTAATCGGTCCTCCGCTGGCTTGCACTCGCCCAACTGAAGTGCAATGAGGAAAAATCAGAAATTCTCCTCTATGGACAGTTCCCTGCCAACTTCAGAGAATCGTTGTGGCCTTCCGATGTGCCCCACCCTAATTCTGTGGGCAATCTGGCAAAAAATGTGGGGGTGTGGTTCAGTGAAAACTTAAATTTCGACAAACACATTAAGAAATTAACCAGTGTTTCCATTGGTACCCTTAAAGCCCTCCGAAGATTTTGTCCCCTGCTTCCGAGGGAGGCCAAAGAAATGGTAGCATGTGCCCTTATTCTCTCTCGCCTTGACTATGCCAATGCTCTGTTTATTAGTATTCCAGCATACTTGACCAACCTCCTCCAGATTATACAGAATGCAGTGGCTAGACTTCTCTTTAACATCTCGAGGAGGTCTAGTGTCTGGCAGCATCTACGTAGTCTGCATTGGCTTCAAGTGGCTCAACGGGTATTGTTTAAGACCCTTATTTTTTCATACAGAACCATTCACGGGCAAGGGCCCCTGTACTTGAGGAGACGCTTCACTTTGTATACACCTACCCACCCCCTCTGGTCGGCTATTCAATGCCGGCTGGTTATTCCTCGATTTTGACGGGTTCGCTTGAGCGGGCAATCTATTTCTGTGAAAGCAACCTCTGCTTGTAATGCCCTCCCCGTGAAGCTTCGGGTCACTCAGGACCTCAAGCTTTTAAAAAAATTACTCAAAACTCACCTTTTCAAAATGACTGAATAACTCTCTATTTTTTCTGCTTACTGCCACTCTGCATCGCTCCAGGACACTCCTGAGTATTTGAGAGCACTATAAAACTATCTATAACATAACATATAACATCATTGATGATATCTCAAATGACATCACTGATGTTATCACTGATGACATCATCAACAGAACTATTCACACCCCATTCAACTTCTTGCATGGCCACTCACACACCCACGCATCCACTCACATACCCATACAAATACACACCTATTCACTCTTACTTAAGGCCACTCACACACCCACTCACTCACTTGCACAGCCACTCACACAACTGTTCACTCATACATACAGTTACTTAGATAACCAGTCACTCACCCATACAGCCACTCACACAGCCACACACTTAGCCATACAGCTACTCACTCACATACCCAATTGTTACTCGTATACCCACTCACTCACTCACTCACTCACTCACTCACTCACTCACTCACTCACTCACTCACTCACTCACTCACTCACTCACTCACTCACTCACTCATCTAGCCTCCCAACACAGCCACTCACCCATATAAGCACTCACCCACTCCCTCACATACCCACACAATCACTTACATACCCATTCATACATCCATATAACAACTACAACTGCCACTCACTCACCCATGCCGCCAATCCCACAGATACTCACTCTTCATATAACCACTCACACACCACCTCATTTAACCAGTCACTTAACATACAGCCATTCACACTCATCCACCCATACAGCCACTGAAACATCTAATCACTCACCAAAACAGCCACTCACACAGCCATTAAGTCAACCTCATAGCTACTCAGACACTCACTACACTAACTCACACACACACAAACACACACAGTCACACACAGTCACACAGCAACTCACATAAAAAAGGAATCAATCATTAGACGTACACAAAGTTAACTGATTTAACTTTTGTGGTACCTTAGTATATATGTTTAACACACATACAGTTTTAGAAAACACTCACAATCACTAGATGATGTCATTGACCACGTCATGAGTGATATAAAATGTGAGGTGATAAGCAGTGCATTGCTGAACGTACATTATAGTTAGCTCAGGTAACTCTAACTGCTGCATTCCACTGGTTTTGTACTGACTGTTTGAGTAGATGTCTAAGTGGGTGTATGAGTAGGTCAGTGATAGGGTACATATGTGTTTGAGTGGACCTATTTCATGCCAAGTAAAGATTGCAGTGAGAGAGCCCAAACAGAGTCAGTACTAGTAGCTATCACCTATGCATGAAGGACTATTTCTGTACATGGTTGAAAAGGTTGTACTTGCCTGCATAGCTCAGAGAGAGTAGGAGTACCACTCTATCAGTGCCATGAGGTGTTTAAGTAAGTGAGCTGACATGTAACTGCCTGCTATAATACCTCTATGACTGACTAAATGTGTATGTAAGTGGCTGCACAAATACTTCAGTGCCTGTGTTAGGCAATAGAAAGCTATTTAGGTGTCACTGCAACTACCCGTGAGTCTGCTGCATGCATAAATAGTTTCTGTTGAGTGAGTGCATCTATAGCTGTCTCTGTAACTGAAAGACAGTCTCTATGTTTTTGTGAATATCTATGTCAATTGATGGCATACACTTTCTAGTACTTGGCATGAAGGCCTGCAAGTGCAAAAGTAGCTTAAGCAACTGATAAAGACATCTGTTAATGTCTTCAGCACAAAACAGCAGCCTTTATGGCATACCTACAGCGTATCTTAGAAGTGTGTTATGTGTACTAAAACTTGGGTTTGACATTCCAGAAAGATGTATAGCATGCCAACGAAGCTTGCAGTGAGAGTGCACAGACAGGGTCTGCCTGCAACAGTAGGCATCACCCATGCTTGAAGGACTATTTCTGCACATGGTTGATGGTGTAGTGTCAGTACTTGCCTATATATCTGCAAGGGTGTAGGAGTACACCTCTATAAGGGCATTGAGATGTTTAAGTAAATCTGGTGGTATGTAACTCCCTGCTATAATACCTCCATGGTTGTCTAAATGTGTGTGTAAGTGGCTGCCCCAATACTGCAGCACCTGTGTTAGGCAATGGAAAGCTGTGTAGGTGTCACTTTAACTACCTATGAGTCTGCTGCTTGCATAAATAGTTGCTGGGGAGTGATTTAATGTATAAGTGCTTATGTAGCTATCTCTGTAACTAAAAGACAGGCTCTATTCTTTTTTGAACATGCAGGTCAATTTCTTTCGGGATGGGATACTCTATTTAGTACTTGGCATATAAGCTTGTAAGTGCACAAGCAATCTATTCAACTCAAAAGGAAATCTCTCAATTTCTTAAGCATAAAACATCATCCTTTATTCATTATCATCATTAAATCTTTATTTCGGCTGTTTGCCATAAAAGAGTACAAAATAAAACATTATACAGAGATGATAATGCAATCCATTATAATAGACACAATATGGTTTTGCCAAGGGCTGTAGGAGGGTGGGCGGTACCGGATTTCCTTTTATATTACTATGCTTGAATGCTCCAGCACATGAACATCCTACTTACAGGGGTAGGACTACTGGAGCCATCACTACAACCCTCAATATATAGTCTACTTCTTGCTGCGAAAGCTAGGAATAAGCATGGGCGGAAAATCCGTTCCGCTCGCGGATTTTGCGGATTTTTGGTAAATTCGCAATCCGCGAGATTCGCGAATTTCCCGCAAAATCCGCGAACACAACGGATTGGTTCAAAAGTTCAAGCTGACTTTTGTAACTCCTTTAGAATGGCGCCGGCAAGCTGCCAGAGCCATTCTAAAATAGTTACAAAAGTCAGCTTCAACAGGAAGCTCTAATAGATAAAGTAAAGCAGGTGCTGCTCAAATTCAGTTACACAATCATTAATCACCCCAAACTTGGGGTGATTAATGATTGTGTAACTTAATTTGACCTGGAGCACCTGCTTTACTTTATCTATTAGTGCATCCTGTTGAAGCTATTTCTAGCTATTTTAGAATGGCGCTGGCAGCTTGCCGGCGCCATTCTAAGTGGGGCTGAGGGCAGAAGGGCACAAAAGTGGGACAGAGGGCAGAAGGGGACAAAAAATGAGTGGGGCAGAGGACAGAGGGGCACAGAAACGAGTGGTACAGAGGGCAGATGGGCATAAAAAACGAGAGGGTGGCAGTGATTAAGCAGGCAAAAAAAAAACTCACGAAATTGCAAAGCGCCTCGCAAACACCCGCGAACACGCAAAGCGCCTCGCGAACACCCGCGAGCACGCAAAAACAAAAAAATCCGCAAATTCACGCGAATGTGCAAATTTTGTGGATTGCCAATTTGCAAATCCGCAAATTCGCGAATTCGCAAAATTCGCCCATGCTTAGCTAGGAATTGGCTTTTTCTCCATATGGACTGGAATTATTACAAACGCACCAGATTTAAGGTGGTCGCTGCCGCTTATAAAGTATGGAAGGCAATTAAAAAGATCTATAAAATTGAAAAGGTCTCTAGATATACTCCATTGATTGCCCCGTTTTTTTATCCTAGTATCTGTTGGGATCGTATAGTGGTGAACTGGCGAACGAAAGGTTTAATTATTTTGGGGTATTTATATACAGGGGACGGTTTAAAATCATTTAGTGAGTTAAAGGATCAATAACAACTCCCAACTACACATTTTTTTAAGTATTTGCAATTACGTGATTACGTACTGAAAACTACTGTATGCATGTCACCCAATCCTTTCATTGAGGCCTACAAGAAAGGAGTTTTGATCGGGATACTGTATAATTTAATGTTAGAGGCCATGCCTAGTGATTTAGAAGCACAAGGAAGCAGATGGGAAAATAGGCTAGGATGCCATGGAATTCTGCTTGAAAGGTCAATCGAGCTTGCTGGACGAGTACTTATGTCCGCCAACCTTAATAATAATAATAATAATACGGCGTTTTATAAAGCGCCATCAGCTACCTCACGAGGAGGTGTCCAGGCGCTGTAGGAACAATGTTGTGACCATGGGGAGAAAGCTGGGGAGGGTGACATCTAGCGTGGCTGGGCAAACAGCCAGGTTTTCAACGCTTGAAGCCGGCTTCAGATGGGGCCTGTTGGAGAGCAGGGGGCAGCGAGTTCCATAATGTCGCCACGTTGGCCTAGAAAGTTCGTCCACCTAACCTGGCTCTTTTCACTCTAGGGACTGCAATACGGAGGCAGTTGTTGAATCTAAGGGAGCGGGCTTGAGTGTACCTTGGTAGTCGGGCTTTCAGGTCATTTGGGCAGTTACCGAATAGCGATCTAAAGGCCAAGGTGAGTGCTTTAAATTTTATTCTGCTTGCAACTGGTAACCAGTGAAGGGAGAGGGAGGAGGTGCGGAGAGACTGAGTGCTTGAAGGGAATCCTCATTAAGAGTCTCGCAGCCGCATTTTGGACCAGTTGCAGTTGTTGTATAAGATACTTTGGTAAGCCCAAATACAAACCGTTAGCGTAATCCAGCCTAGATGTAACTGTGGCGTGGATTACAGTTTTACAGCAGCTGGCTGGTAAAAGTAAAAGAATCTTACGAAGATTCCTCAACTTACTCATGCAGCAACCAGCCACTTGCTGAATGTGTGATACAAAGGACAGCTTGTCGTCCCACCGTACCCCTAGATTTCTTGCTGAATGGCTGGGCGAGGGGGCTTGTCCCATCTCTGCCGGCCACCATAGATCAGATGGTGGAGGGGGGCCTTTGCCGAAAAAGATCACCTCTGTCTTGCTAGCATTAAGTTTTAGTTTATTGGTGTTCATCCAGCAGGCCACATCTTGTAGGCACCCCTTAAAGCTCATAAAGGATGCCTCTGACACTTCTGAGTATGGGAACACCAACTGGGTGTCATCGGCGTATGAGATTGCCTTGATCCCCCAGTTGGCAATCAGCTTGAAGAGTGGAGCAAGGTAAACATTAAATAAGAGTGGGCTCAGGGCAGAGCCCTTGGGGACACCACAGCTAAGGGCTTTAGGTGCAGAAGAGACATCCCTTAGCGCCACCTTCTGAGTCCTTTGGGTCAGGTACGATTGTAGCCACTCCAAAGCCTGGCCCTGGATGCCTATCTCCGCCAATCGTAACAGCAGTATATCGTGGTCAACCGTATCAAAGGCGGCCGACAGATCCAGGAGCACCAGCATAGCTGAATCTCCCGAATCCATTGCCCACCTCACTGACTCGGCCACCTCAATTAGTGCTGTTTCAGTGCTAAAGACGGGTCTAAAGCCTGATTGCGTCTCGTGTAATATTTTGTTGTGCTCGATAAATTGATTTAATTGGCGCTGGATAACTTTCTCAAGCATTTTGCCTGGTGCTGCCAAGAGAGAGATCGGTCGGAGATTATTGAGGTCCATGGGGTCCCCGTTAGGCTTTTTCTTTAAGGGGAGGAGAGTAGCATGCTTCCAGATATTCGGGAACCTCCCCGAAGAAATGGACAGATTCCATATATGCTGAATAGTGGGGGCAACAAAGTCAGCTATGCGACTCCAAAGTTTAGGAGGGCACGGGTCGTCTGGCGAGCCCGATTTGCATTGACTGAGTTCTAGCTTAACCGTATTTTGGTCTGTTGGATCAAATTGTGTCAAGATAGCACGGTCCGATGTTTTCCAGCTAGATCAGTTTTTACCGTGATCTTCTCTGGACCAAAGGACTCGTAGACTTTCTTAATTTTTGAATCAAAAAAGTCGGAGATGCTGTTGCAAAATGAGATCGACGGGAGAACTTCCCTCTCGACACACATAGGTTTAAAGAAAGACTGTACTATTTTGAAGGTTTCTTTACTTGAGTGTTCAGCTTGCTGAATAGAGTTCGCATAGAACTGCTTTTTTGCTTTCCTAATAGCTTTGTGCAATTTTTTGGTTGCTTCCTTGTAGCAAGTCTTCTTTAAAGGTTCATAGTTTTGCCTCCAGAGTCGCTCCAACCTTTTGCAGTCTGATTTTTGCAATCTGAGCTCCTGAGAAAACTAAGGAGCAGATGGAGAGTCTTGTTTAGATATAGCGGCTATTGCCGGGGCAATGGATGTTACCATGTTCCCGATCCAGTCATTGAGTCGCTGGGCATCAGTATCCACATTGGAGGTAAGGGCCAGAGGGTTCTGAGCAAGAGCTGGTCCCATAATGTCGGGGACCAGCTTGCTCCATTGTCTTTTCATGAAAGAGCACTTGCTTGACACAGGTTTGTCAACCGTTACTTTAAGTAGAAATGGTATCAGAAAATGGTCTGGCCATATCAGAGGTAGCAGTGTATCTGTTGACACATTTAAGATGTTGGAAATTATTAGGTCGAGCGTATTGCCCGCTCTATGTGTGGGGTCCTTGTTGATGAGTCTAAGGTTGGCTGAATTCAGTGTAGACCGCAATAAGTCTGCTAAGGAACGATCTGCCCTGTCCATATGAATATTAAAGTCCCCGACGACAAGAAACTGAGGGTGAAGGAGGGAACTTTGGATGATGATATCCATCAGAGTGGTCAGGTTGGGCTCTTTCCCCCCCGGAGGGCGGTAAAGAACTAATCCCGCTAGGGATAGCTGAGACCCCACCTGAAAACAAAAGTGTAGTCCCTCTAGACCCTGAATGTCATGCAACATTATAAAACCGTATTTTATTTGTACCCCACTCCAGATAAAATTTCAAAGTGGGGTGGGGACCCGGATGGGAAATCTTTTAGGTGCAGTACTCAACAGGCGGACGTGATGCATATTTTTGGTACTTGTGTTAAACTGAGGGAATTGTTTAGGCATGTAAATAAGTTTCTTTCTGAGATTCTGGGTATGCCTTTTCAGCTTACACTTATGCAGATTTTATTGGGTATAGATACGGGGTGTGCTCAGGCGGTGCCTATTGATAATACTGGTTATTTGATATTTGTTGCTACAGCGGTTCTAAGGCTATGCATAGCCTCGTGCTGGCTACAAAGTGGTCCCCCTTCATTTGAAGCATGGCGGGCCCGGTTTCTTTTTACCTATAATATTGAACATAGTTTGTATGCGCTGAAAAGAAGGTGGAAAAGGACACTGGGGCAGCAAATTTGGGGTCCGGTCAGAATATATATGGACGCAGAAGACTGATTATTTCAGATTTTCTCTGTACCGTGATATATATTCATATTTTTTTTCTTCTTTATCACCGCTATGATGTTTTTCTGCTTTGTATAATTGTATAATGTCTGAAATAGCGAAATTTTTCAGTATTTAAGTTTTGATTTTGTCTTTTGTTTTAATTCCTACAATAGATTGTTATGTACACGGTTCTTGCATCCCCACAATTGCATGTTGAGAAGCTTAATGTTTGATTATGTGCTCATGATCTACACTTCAAAAAAAAAAATAGACACAATGGATGATAAAATTTGTTCGAGCTAGAGTGGCACATGATTTCAATATATCAGATCTTATCAATAAATGAACCTTAACATTCATTAGCAGTTATATACCGGCGCTTAGGCCACGTGGCTAGCAAGAACTGGGAAAGTGCAAATACAATGTGCCTAGACGTATCAGTTTTTAAAATTCTAAAAGTATATGTGCAATGTACAAAACCCAGGTTTTTGCATAGAGGTACTAACCAAAACTTCCTGGGTTTGCTGTAGGCTGGACAAAAGAAGAGTACATGAAGTTCATCTTCTAAGTCACAGCTACACCCTGGGCAGATCTTGTTGGTAGATGCTGACCATTTGCTTGTAAAAGCTCTTAAGTGTAGAGTGCCATATCTCCATTGTAAATAAAGTTTCCTAGATACAATGGGGTAGATAACGTCCATAAAATCCTCAAAAGAATAAGAGACTTTGAATGTTAAAAAGGAATTAATCAGGGTGCCAGTATGAGGGTCAGACAAAACAGCAGTGAGTTTTTTATCCATGAAAATCCTAGTGAGATACTTGGCGAAACCTTAAGGCAGCTCCTTTCCGGACCATACCATAAGGCAGGTAATCCCAGTCTTACAAATTTCTGTTTTAAGAACATGAGCCAGTGAATTTTTGCTGCACAATGTAATATTTCCTTCAGTTCTAGCCCATAATTCAGCAACTCTGGCGTTGTCTAGAGCCTACGCCAGAACCTAAGGGGTTTGAGTGCTAGTTCATCTTCAATAGGTCTCAACCCCAAGTCTAACCTTAGAGGAAGAAGCGGGGTACTTTGTGGGAGTGCCAATGGCTGTCTAATAATTTGGGGGCATATTACCAAGCAATAGAGATAATTATCGCTATTGCTTGGTTAGAGACAAAAATTGACCGCTGAGCTGCGGTGATTTTTACCGCAAATAAACCTTGGTATTACCAAGGTTTAACACAAATGCGATAAAAATCGCCGCAAAGCATGAATATCGCTGAAAAGTCAGCGATATTCATGCATTACTGAGCTAATGCTCTTAGCCATGTTATCCACCTCCCATTGGATAACATGGCTAAGAACTGCTCAGGGCAGGTGTTAGCTTTTGGAGATATTCGCACTTAGCGCGAATATCTCCAAAAGTTGGTAATAGGAGATAGTGATGTTAGCGACTGTTTTCAGTCGCTAACATCTTGGCACGCCCACTTTGCATGTCATTAGTGATAAATATCACTGACATGCAAAGTGGGGCCCAAGATGGTCGCTATCTCCTACTAGCTGTCGCTAACTGGTGTTAGCAACAGCTAGGTAATAGTGAGATAATTTTATCTCCGCTTTCTTGGCTTTTAAAGCCAAAAAAGCGGAGATAAACCCCCTTGATAATATGCCCCTTTGTTTTCAGTTTTGGCAATTTCAGGCCTACACAAATGCCCCCACAGCTCCCCCTCCCATACAGAATTGCAGCTCTCACCTGGGTTTTATAGATCGCCAACGGGGAACTGACTGGTTTAAATGTAGATGCATTGGAGAGCTTGAGGATTCCCCGCAAGCTGGGACAGTTTCATTTGTGATCTTACTTGTTGGGGGCCCCATGACAAGTTTTCATTTATGGTAACCCCCAAATACTCAAAGGTCGTTACCCTTTTTAATCTCACTGTGCCCAAGCTAGTATTCGGGCGGGAAGCTGCTAGAGGGTTGAAGATCATGAATTTGGTTTTATCGGCGTTTATCTCCTATCCGCGGCATCTGCAGAAATCCTCAAAGCCGTCCAATATGCTCTGTATCCCCATGGGAGACTTGAAAAGCAGCAGGGTGTCATCTGCGAACATGATCGCCGGCACCCTGCTACCTGCCAGCCTTGGCGAATCATTGTTAGGGACACCATCCAGATGTGAAATTATGCCATTTACATAGAGGCAAAACAGGGTGGGTGCCAATGCGCACCCCTGCCTCACCCCCTTGCTGACGGGGAACCTGGATGACAGCGCCCCATTCCTCCCGCATCCAACCTGCGTGAAGGTCCCCTCATGCAACCTCATCAGCACGTTCAGGAGTTGGGGCGGTACACCCAATTCTTGGAGCACCGACCACAGTTTCCCCCGGGGCACTAAATCAAAAGCGGAGCGAAGGTCCACAAACACCATGTAGAGGCTGCCACCCTCTATCTTCGCCGTTTTCCAGAACAGTAATATTAGGCTAAAGATTTGATCCATGGTGGAAGTGTTCCTCCTAAACCCGCTTGATACGGGCTGAGGACTGCGTGCTCCTCCATCCAGTCCTGCAGGCGATCTAAGATGAGCCGCGCAAACATTTTTTGCGAAACATCGATGAGGCTAATGGGCTTGTAGTTGGCCGGGAGCAGAGGAGAGCCCTTTTTGAATATTGGGACTATCTCTGCTCCCAGCCAAGTACATGGTACCTCCATGCCTCTCAGGACTGCATTAAAAATAATATGGAGGTAAGGGCCCCAAATCCTGGGTTGGTGTCTGAAGAGGTCTCCCGTGAGTTTGTCAAGAGCCGGGGCTGTTCCCACTGCAAGTTTGGCTATTGCATGACACACTTCCTCTATAGAAAATTCTAACTCATCGTGCTGGTCGGTTAAAACTAGGGGTACCGGCATACTTTCCGTGCCTGATTCTACTGAGTATAGGGCCTTGAAGTGATCTTCCCAAACTTTTGCCTCAATGTTAGGTTCGATAGCAGATTTTGGTTCTCCACAACCTGTACTAACTATTGACCAAAATCTGCGTGCATCCCTTGAGTCTAAGGCACTGGTTAGGTTAGTCCACTTTTCAAGATCCCACTCTTGCTTTGCGTGTTTCATTACCTATTCGTACTGCAGTCTCATGGCACGGATTTGGGGTTTATTGTTGCCAAGCTTTAAAGCCTTGACCAGCTCGGATTTAGCCGATCTACATGCAGCATTGTACCAGGAGGATACAGGGGCCCTTTTTCTCCTTTTGGGCACTTGGGGATTAAAAACCACGTCTAGGCTGGAAACTAGGTCCGTATGCAGGGCCTGCAATCTTCCATTAAGATCAGAAGGCGGAGGTTGGGTGTTTAAAGCATCAACCTCCACAAACAGGGGAAGAATTAGATTATATAGTTTAAATAATTCATCTGGAGATGCCACTATTTTTTCTCACTTAACCCTGCGTCCATCATTTGTTAATAATGTCCTATCTCCTTGGTCTTTCAGGTCTGCCATTACATTCTCCCTAGGTCCAGGAAAAACCATCTCCAGACTTAGAGCATTGTGATCGCTATCGACCCTGGTAATTACCTTAAAATCGATAACCTTAGACCACAACCGCATCTCGACCATAATATAGTCAAGGCTTGACTCTTGTCCCATCTTATTGAAGGTACACCTTGATGGAGTATCAGAGAGAGTACGGCCATTAGAGGCCCTAATATAATGGTTTAGAGTTAGGGCTGTGATCTGGATCGCTAGAGGGGAACATGTCTTGGGGAATGGAGATTGACATGGAGGTATGGCCCAGTGGTCATCCTCTGCCATGAGAGCACCTTCATTCATCCCCTGTAGGGGCTCGTAGTGACAATTCAGATCGCCAACCACCAGGAGATGGGTGTCGCTAGTAATAGTATACAAAAAGTGCGACAACTCATCAATGGTGGTAGACTCACTGGCTATGCTTACCGGTCGTGAATAAACATTCACGATAGCAAGCTTAAAACAATTTGGCCACTTCAGGACTACACACTAAACATCATCGGAGTATGCGGTCAGGGTCTCAGCCATGCAGCCCAGATGCAGACTGACCCGGGTGGTAAGGCCCCCTGACGGTCGCCCCTCCCCCCAATGAGCGGGTACATGCAATGCGGCAAATCCCACTTTGAGTTGTTCATCCCTAGCCCAGGTCTCTTGAAAGAGGCAGATGTCATTCTTATCCACAAAAGAACCCCACTCTGGGCAAGCCAATTAGTTGGATAGGCCTGTCACATTCCATGACAATATTGTCAGAGTTTACGATTTGCTAGCATTTAGGCCGGTGACACCACTCCCCATTATGACACCTTCACTTACAGATTCTCGGAGGGACTCCAGTATACGACCTGACGCAGTTCTCCCCGATGCGTCATCGCCATTTCCTGTAATAGTCCCCTGAATATACAGATAAGGATCCGGAGGATCACTAGACAATTGGCTACTAGTTGACTCAGCAACTCCCCCAGGATTGACATTACTCCTACTTTGGGAGGTGCCATGGGTTTCCACCTGGCTGTGCTGTAGTCAATCGACCATTTCCAGGACACTGAACCTATTTTCGGTACGTATTTGGCTCGGTACATGTGGTTGCGCATGCCACCCCCTCTCAGCCCTACCCACACCTCGGTCCTCTACCAAGGTCCAGTCACCTTCAGTATCTGGCAAGTAGGTTGGGGTATAGAGGTAAGACAGTGGGAGGGGTTGGATGGTCGCCCCAGGACTATGGTACCTCCAATTACAAATATGCTCCACAGTGCGAGGGTCCTTGAAATTTACCAAAACGCAATCACCAGTTATCGTTTTAGGCCTATGCCCCACCCAAGACAACCTGCACACCATCAATATTTCACTGGTAATGTGGCGGGGGAGTGGTCAATTTTTATTGAGCCAATCAGCAACTTTATTTTTTAGGGACATAAACGATTCCAGACTGGGATTACTTATTTCGGGAACCCCTGTCAGGACTACCAGATATGGGCTCAATTCTGGGGGCAGATCAAATCTGCATTCCCCAGAAGAGTCTGCGACGGGTAGGACCCGACCTCCCTCTTTTGGCTTTACTGAAACGCCCACTCTTAGACTGCCTTACTCCTGCTTTCACACACTGCCATATTACTGTTACAAGTTTTCCCCCAAATAGGTGCTTATGATTGATCGTAGCAGTGGAAGTGTGAAATATGCCAAATGAAAGAGGGGTGGCCCGGTCCGGTCTCCTCTGGGCTACAACGGGCTTAAACGGGCCTGCTCTTGGCCGGGGCTTCGCCCGGCGCGCGCCCACATGCGTTCCGCTTAGCGGAAGGCGTGCACAGAGATATACAGCATGTGGGAGGGGCGGGAAGAGGCACATAGCGTCAGGAGGCAAAGGCTGCTGGTCCTCACAGTCCAACCGGTAGAAACACTGCCCCAAAGCTCAAGTCCTCTGCTAGCACTACGAGCGGCTCCTGCGGAGCGGGGGCCGCGAGTTGCTGTTTAAAGTCCAGCATGTGGGAGGGGTGGGAAGAGTCACACAGCGTCAGGAGCCAAAGGCTGCTGGTCCTCACAGTACCGCCGGTGGAAACACTGCCCCAAAGCTCAAGTCCTCTGCTAGCACTACGAGCGGCACGCCTTTATTGCATACCGACGGCAAATCTTAGAAGTGTGTTATGTTTACTAAAATGTGGCTTTGATACTTGAGAACGACCTATAATATGCCAAGTGAAGCCTGGACAAAGAATACACAGACATGGTCTGCAATAGTAGCCATCACTCATGATTTATTAACTATTTCTCTGCATGGTTCAGAAGGTTTTGTCTCTACTTTTCTACATATGAGTGTCGCAGTACACCTATATGAGTTCCATAAGAATTTTAAGTAAATGTGCTGGTATGTGACTGTGTTTTAGTAGCTCTCAAGCTGTCTAAATGTGAACAGATCTGGCTGCATAAATAGTGCCTCCGTAAGGGAATAGAGAGCTATGAACAGTGACTGCAACTACCTTTGAGTCTGCTGTGGGCAAAACTAGTTTCTAGTAAGTGACTGAATGTATATGTGCTTCTGTAGCTGTCTGATTAGGTTGCAGAGAGGGTCTATGTTTTTGTGAACATGCACACCAGTTACTTTAGGGGTGCATACTCTTTTTAGTACTTCACATACTGGCCTAAAAGTGCTCAAGTAAAAAAATTCAGCTAAAAAAGACATCTGTCAATCGCTTAAGCACAATAAAGCATACTTATGGCATGCATACAGAATGCCTTTGAAGTGTGTTATGTGATAAAACATAGGTTTGACACTTCGGAAACACCTATAACATGCAAAGTGATGCTTGCAATGACAGTGCACATACAGGGTCTGCAATAGTAGGCTTCACCAATACTTGCCTACATAACTTAGAAACTGCAACTACCTTTGAGTCTGCTGCATGTATTGATAGTTTCCGGTGAGTGACTGAATCTATTCATCCTTCTGTAGCTTTCTCAATAGCTGAAACAAAGGCTTTATGCTTTTCTGAACATGTATGTCAGTTGTTTTAAGGGTGGCATATTCTACTTAGTACTTGGTGTAGGGGTATGCAAGTGCACAAGTAAGTTAGTGAACTGAAAAGAACCTACAGTATCCCTCACATGTGAATTGTGCATACTGAAACTTGGATTTAAGACTTGACAAACAGCATTAACATGGCAACTGAAGCTACAAATGAGAGTGCCCAAACAGGACCTGTACTACCAAGCAACATCCATTTTTGAAAGAGTAATTGTCTACATGAATGAGATTGTTGTGTCAGTATTTGCCAACACATATGATAATTTGTAGGTGTACACCAGTAGCAGTGCCATGAGATGTTTAAGTAAATGTGCCGGTATGTGACTGTCTCTTTTAGTATCGCTATGACTGAATAAATATCTATATAAGTGGCAATAAACAAACACTTCAATGCTTCTGTTACAGAAAAGAGAGCTATACAGATGTCACTAAAATTATGGTTGATTCTGCTGCACACGCAAGTAGTTTCCGGGTAAGTAACAGAATGTATATGTCCTTCTATAGCTGTCTGACAAAGCAGTGTTACTGAACTTCAATACCAAGAATTCTAAGAAAAATACTGTTTGAGAACAGCACATCATACATACATGTCAATATTTCCACATGTTCTAATACCTTGCTTATCAAAGTTTAACTGTATATCTAGAGCTCTTTTTTTTTTACTACCAATTACACCATATAGTAAGCAGAAAATGTACAATATGTGAATTTGAAGTAACAGATTGTGAACCAACTTCTCACACACCTAGGGGCTGATTACGATGTCATTTGGAAACTGTTTCGAACTAATCGGTCTCAGAATCTATTCCAAAAAAATTAGTTCCTGTGAGTTCGACCGACTGATTACAATGCTTCCCAACATTGTTTGGTCGGACTCACATTGACTTCAATGGGAATCTGTGTTCCGAACTAGAACAAAGGCTCCTATTCAAAAAAGGGGTCGTTGGAGAAAACCTTGCACCCATGGTGCCTGCCATATTGTGCATGGTTGGGAAGGGGGGTCCCGTGGGAACTTTTACGAGCCCCAATCAGACACCTCTGGGAAATTGGGGGCCCACAAAAGGCCCCCAAAGACAGATTTTGACAGCCGTTTCATGCCGGGCAGACCGAATCAGAATGGCTGTACAAAGAGTGAAGAGGTGTGGAGAAAGAGGCAAGGGGTAGAAAAAAGCAAGGGGGCTGTAGAAAGAAACAAAAGAAGTGCAGAATGAAGGAACAGAGGAGCAGAAAGAAGCAACAAGGGTGCAGAAAGAGATACAAGGGGAGGAGAAAGAGGCAAAGGGTGCAGAAAAAATGCCTGAGAGCTGCAGAAAGAAACAAAACAAGTGCAGAAAGAAGGAACAGAGGTGCAGTAAGACACAAGAGGGGTGCAGAAAGAGGCAACATGGGTGAAGAAAGAAGCAAGAGGTGCATAAAAAAACAATAGAAGTGCAGAAAGAAGGAACAGAGGTACAGCAAGAGGCAAGAATGGTGCAGAAAGAGGCAAGAGAGGTGCAGAAAGAAGGAAGAGGGTGCAGCAGCAGGCAAGGAGGTGCATAAAGAAGCAAGAGAGGTACAAAAAGAAACCAAGAAGTGCATACAAAATGAATGGAGGTACAGAAGGAGGGAAGAGGGCTGCAGAAAGAGGGAAGGATGGTGCAGAAAGGGGGAAGAAGGGTATGAAAGAGGCACAAGGAATGCATAAAGATGTAAGAAAGGTGCATAAATAAGCAACAGAAGTGCAGAATGATGGAACAGGGGTAGAGAAAGAGAAAAGAGATGTGTAGAAACAAGCAACAGAGATGCAGAAAGGGGTAAGAGGAGTGGAGAAAGAGGCAAGAGGGGTACACAAAGGGGCAAGAGATATGGGGAAAGAAACAAAAGAAATACAAAAGGAAGGCACAGAGGTGCAGGGAGAGGCTGGAAAGGTGCAGAAAGAGGGAAAAGGGGTGACAAAAGAGGCACAAGGGGTGCAGTAAGAAGCAAGAGAAGTTCAGAAAGAAGCAGCAAAGGTTCAGTAAGAGGAGTGCAGAAAGAAACAAGAGTAGTGAACAAAGAAGCAATAGAGATGCAAAAAGCGGGAACAGCGTTGGAGAAAGTGGCAAGAGGGGTGCAGAAAGAAGCAAGAGAGGTGCAGCAAGAAACAGAAGAAGTGCAGAAAGAAGGAACAGAGATGTAGAAAAAGGCAACAGTTGTGCAGAAATAGGCAACAGGGGAGCAGAAAGAGGGAAGAGGGGTAGAGAAAGATGCAATGACTAAATAAGTATACACATCATGGAGATGTAAGAGTAAGAGTAATTAAGAGATACCCAGAAAGAAATAAAAGAAGTGCAGAATGAAGGAACAGAGGTGCTGAAAGAGGCAACAGGGCTGCAGAAAGAGGGAAGAGGGGTGGAGAAAGAGGCAAGGTGGTATAGAAAGAAAGAAGAGATCTGTACAAAGAAACAAAAGAAGTACAGAAAGAAGGAACAGAGGTGCAAAAAGAGGCATCAGGGGCACAGAAAGAGAGATGAGGGGTGGAGAAAGATGCAACGGGTACAGAAAGAAGCAAGAAAGCTTCAGAAAAAAATGAAAGAACAAAAAAGAATGAACAGAGGTGCAGAAAGATGCAAGATGGGTGCAGAAAGAGAGACGAGGGGTCAGGAAAGAGCAAGGGGTACAGAAAGAAACAAGAGAGCTTCATAAAAAACATAAAAGAAGAACAGAAAAGAATGAACAGAGGTGCAGAAAAAGGCAAGAGAGGTGCATAAAGAGAGACGAGGGGTGGGGAAAGAGGCAAGGGGTACAGAAAGAAACAAGAGAGCTTAAAAAAAATAGGGGTGGTCAGAAGTTGCGTAAGGGACTTTCGAGGAGACGCATGGAGATTGAACCAATTTCCGTGCCTCTAAACATATTTCCATTACAAGATGCCGCCCACCCACTACCCGCCTCCCCCCTGCCTCCTGCATCCCGCCTGCTTCCCACCCGCCTTATTAAATAATATTTAAAAGCCTAAAATGGAACTTAAATAAAACTTACCTTATTGCGGCCACATCCTTTCCCATCGCGGCTTCATCTGGAAACTGCACATGCGTGGGAGCTTGTGCATGCGCGTTCCTCGCCAGGACTGCGAAGAGATGTGCAGAAAAAAGCAACAGATATGCAGAAAGGCTTAAAAGGGGTGGTGAAAGAGGCAAGAGTGGTGCAGAAAGAACAAGTGAGGTGTCAAAAAAACAAAATAAGTGCAGAAAGAAGGATCAGGGGTGTAGAGAGAGGCAAAAAAGGTACAGAAAGTGGGAGAAGGGGTGCAGAAAGAGGCGCAAGGGTCAGTTAAGAAGCAAGAGAAGTGCAGAAGGAAGAGGAAAGAAGGAGGCGGAAAGAAGTAAGAGTAGTGCAGAAAGAAGGAATAGATGTGCAGAAAGATGCAAGAGGAGTGCAGAAAGATGGAACGGGGTGGAGATAGAGAAAAGAATAATGCAAAAACAAGTAACAGAGATGCATAAAGGGGTAAGAGGAATGGGAAAAGAGGCAAGAGGGATGAAGAAAGAAGCAAGAGAAGTGCATAAAGAAACAAAAGAAGTGCACTAGGGAGGAACAGAGGTACAGAAAGAGGCAATAGGGGTGCAGAAAGAGAGAAGAGGGGTGCAGAAAGAAGAAGAAGGGGGCATAAAGAAGTAATAGAAGTGCAGAAAGAAGCAACACAGGTGTAGACAGGTAGAAGAGGGATACAGAAAGGGGCAAGAGAAGTGCAGAAAGAAGTAACAAAGATACAGAAAGAGGGGTGGAGAAAGAGGCATGAGGAGTGCAGAAAGAAACAAGAGTGGTGCAGAAAGAAACTAAAGAAGTGCAGAAAGAGGGAACAGAGGTACATAAAGAGGCAAGAGGGGTGCCGAAAGAAACAAAAGAAGTAGAGAAGGAAGCAACAGAGGTGCAGAAAGATGAAAGGGGAGTGCAGAAAGAGGTATGAGGGGTGCAGAAAGAGACATGAGGGCTGCAGCAAGAAATAAGAGAGATGTACAAAGAAGCAAGAGAAATGCTTAAAAAGCAATAGACTGGCAGAAAGGGGAAGTCGGGTGGAGAAAGCGGCAGGAGGGATACAGAAAAAAACAAGAGAGGTCCATGAAGAAAAAAAAATACAGAAAGACTGAACAGAGGTCCAGAAAAAGATAAGAGCAGTGCAGAAAGAGGGAAGAGGTGTCTAAAAGAGGCACAAGGGGTACAGAAAGAAGGACAAGGAATGCTGAAAGAACCAAGAGAGTTGCAGAAAAAGGCAAGAGATGTGCAGAAAGAAACAAAAGAAGTGCCAAAAGAAGGAACAGAGGTGCAGAGAGAGGCTAGAAAGGTGTAGCAAGAGGCACGAGGAGTGGAGTATAGAACAAGAGAAGTGCAGAAAGAAAGAAGACGGGTGCAGAAATAGTCAGAAGAGGTGCAGAAAGAGACAAGTGAAGAACAGAAACAGGCCAGAGGGGTACAGAAGGAGAGAAGGGAAGTGGAGAAAGAGGGAAGAGAAGTACAGAAAGAGGGAAGAAATCTACAGAAAGAGGTAAGAGGGTATAGAAAGAGGCAAGAGGGTGCAGCATGAGGCAAGAGAGGTGTATAAAGACAGGAGAGGCATGCAGAAAGAAGCACAAGTGGGCAGAAAGAGACACAAGGGGTACAGAACAAAGCAAAAAAGTACGGAAAGAAACAGCTGAGGTGTAGAAAGAGGGACGGGGTGGAGAAAGAGAAGAGATGTGCAGAAAAAAGCAACAGATACGCAGGAAGGCTTAAAAGGGGTGGTGAAAGAGGAAAGAGTGGTGCAGTAAGAAGCAAGCGAGGTGCCAAAAAAACAAAATAAGTGCAGAAAGAAGGATCAGGGGTATAGAGAGGGGCAAAAAGGGTACAGAAAGTGGGAAAAGGGGTGCAGAAAGAGGTGCAAGTGTCAGTAAAGAAGCAAGAGAAGTGCACAAAGGAGAAGAAAGAAGAAGAAGGGGCGGAAAGAAGTAAGAGTAGTGCAGAAAGAAGGAGTAGATGTGCAGAAAGATGCAAGAGGAGTGCAGAAAGAGAGAAGAGGGGTGCAGAAGGAGGCACGAGGGGTAAATAAAGAAGCAAGAGAAGTACAAAAAGAGGCAAAAGAGGTGCAGAAAGATGGAACAGGGGTGGAGATAGAGACAAGAATAGTGCAAAAACAAGTAACAGAGATGCATAAAGGGGTAGGAGGGATGGGAAAAGAGGCAAGAGGGTTGAAGAAAGAAGCAAGAGAAGAGCATAAAGAAAAAAAAAGAAGGGCACTAGGGAGGAACAGAGGTACAGAAAGAGGCAGGATGGGTGCAGAAAGAGAGAAAAGGGGTGCAGAAAGAAGAAGAAGGGGGCATAAAGAAGTAATAGAAGTGCAAAAAGAAGCAACAGAGGTGTTGACAGGTGGAAGAGGGATGCAGAAAGGGGCAAGAGAAGTGCAGAAAGAAGTAACAAAGATGCAGAAAGAGAGGTAGAGAAAGAGGCACGAGGAGTGCAGAAAGAAACAAGAGAGGTACAGAAAGAAACTAAAGAAGTGCAGAAATAGGGAACAGAGGTACAGAAATAGGCAAGAGGGGTGCAGAAAGAGGGAAGAGGGGTACAGAATGATGTTCAAGGGCTGCATAAAAAAGGGACAGAGGTGCAGAAGGAAGCAAGAGAAGTGGAGAATGAAGCAACAGAGGTTCAGAAATAGGCAAGATGGGTGCTAAAACAGGGAAGAGGGGTGCAGAAAAAGGCATGAGGGATGCAGAAAGAAGCAGGAACTGTACAGAAAGAAACAAAACAAGTGCAAAAAGAGGCAAACAGGATGAAGAAAGAGGTAAAAGGGGTGGAGAAAGAAGCAATGGGGTGCATAAAGAAGCAAGAGAGCTGCAGAAGGAAATATAAGAAATACAGAAAGAACGAACAGGGGTGCAGAAAGAGGAAAGGGGAACTCAGCAAGAGGTATGAGGGTTGCAAAAAGAGGTATGAGGGTTGCAGAAGGAGGCTTGAGGGCTGCAGCAAGAAATAAGAGAGATGCAGAAAGGGAAAGTGGGGTGGAGAAAGCGGCAAGAGGGATATAGAAAGAAGCAAGAGAGGTGCATAAAGAAACAAAGAAGTACAGAAAGAAGGAACAGAGGTGCTGAAAAAGGTAAGAGGAGTGCAGAAAGAGGGAAGTGGTATCTAAAAGAGGCACGAGGGGTGCAGAAAGAAGCAAGAGACATGCAGAAAGAAGCAAGAGAGGTGCAGAAAGAGGCAAGTGAGTTGCAGAAAGAAATAAAAAGAAGTAAAGAAAGAAGGAACAGAGGTGCAGAAAGAGGCAAGAGGGGTGCAAAAGGAAGGAAGAGGGGTGAAGAAAGAGGCCCAAGGGTTGAAGAAAAAAGGAAGTGCAGAAAGAAGCAAGAAAGTTACAGAAAGAAAGAGATGAAAGATGGAGAAAGAGGCAAGAGAAGTGCAAAAAGAAGCAAAGGAGGTACATACAGAAACAAAGGTATTGCAGAAAGATGGATCAGAAGTGTAGAAAAAGGCAAGAGGGGTGCAGAAAGATGGACAGGGGTGGAGAAAGTGAAGAGATGTGCAGAAAAAAAGCAACAGATATGCAGGAAGGCTTAAAAGGGGTGGTGAAAGAGGCAAGAGTGGTGCAGAAAGAACAAGAGAGGTGCCAAAAAAACAAAATAAGTGCAGAAAGAAGGATCAGGGGTGTAGAGAGAGGCAAAAAAATGTACAGAAAGTGGGAAAGGGGGTGAAGAAAGAGGCGCAAGGGTCAGTAAAGAAGCAAGAGAATTGCAGAAAGGAGAAGAAAGAAGGAGAAGGGGGCGGAACGAAGTAAGAGTAGTGCAGAAAGAAGGAATAGATGTGCAGAAAGATGCAAGAGGAGTGCAGAAAGAGAGAAGAGGGGTGCAGAAGGAGGCACGAGGGGTAAATAGAGAAGCAAGAAAAGTACAAAAAGAAGCAAAAGAGGTGCAGAAAGATGGAACAGGGGTGGAGATAGAGACAAGAATAGTGCAAAAACAAGTAACAGAGATGCATAAAGAGGTAAGAGGGATGGGAAAAGAGGCAAGAGGGATGAAGAAAGAAGCAAGAGAAGTGCATACAGAAACAGAAGAAGTGCACTAGAGAGGAACATAGGTACAGAAAAAGGCAAGAGGGGTACAGAAAGAGAGAAGAGGGGTGCAGAAAGAAGAAGAAGGGGGCATAAAGAAGTAATAGAAGTGCAGAAAGAAGCAAGAGAGGTGTAGACAGGTGGAAGAGGGATGCAGAAAATACAAGAGAAGTGCAGAAAGAAGTAACAAAGATGCAGAAAGAGGGGTGGAGAAAGAGGCATGAGAAGTGCAGAAAGAAACAAGAGAGGTGCAGAAAGAAACTAAAGAAGTGCAGAAAGAGGGAACAGAGGTACAGAAAGAGGCAAGAGGGGTGCAGAAAGAGGGAAGAGGGGTACAGAAAGATGTACAAGGGTTGCATAAAAAAGGGACAGAGGTGCAGAAAGAAGCAAGAGAAGTGAAGAATGAAGAAACAGAGGTTCAGAAATAGGCAAGATGGGTGCTAAAACAGGGAAGAGGGGTGCCGAAAAAGGCATGCGGGATGCAGAAAGAAGCAGGAACTGTACAGAAAGAAACAAAATAAGTGCAAAAAGAGGCAAACAGGGTGAAGAAAGAGGGAAAAGTGGTGGAGAAAGAATCAATGGGTGCATAAAGAAGCAAGAGAGCTGCAGAAGGAAATAAAAGAAGTACAGAAAGAACAAACAGGGGTGCAGAAAGAGGCAAGAGGAGTGCCAAAAGAAACAAAAGAAGTAGAGAAAGAAGCAACAGAGGTGCAGAAAGGGGAAAGGGGAGTGCAGAAAGAGGTATGAGTGTTGCAGAAAGAGGTATGAGGGTTACAGAAAGAGCCATGAGGGCTGCAGCAAGAAATAAGAGAGATGCAGAAAGAAGCAAGAGAAATGCTTAAAAAAACAACAGAGATGCAGAAAGGGGAAGTGGGGTGGAGAAAGCGGCAAGAGGGATATAGAAAGAAACAAGAGAGGTGCATAAAAAAACAAAGAAGTACAGGAACAGAGGTGCAGAAAAAGGTAAGAGGAGTGCAGAAAGAGGGAAGAGGTATGTAAAAGAGGCACGAGGGGTTCAGAAAGAAGCAAGAGACATGCAGAAAGAAGCAATAGAGGTGCAGAAAGAGGCAAGTGAGTTGCAGAAAGAAATAAAAAGAAGTGAAGAAAGAAGGAACAGAGGTGCAGAAAGAGGCAAGAGGGGTGCAGAAGGAGGGAAGAGGGGTGAAGAAAGAGGCCCAAGGGTTGAAGAAAAAAGGAAGTGCAGAAAGAAGCAAGAAAGTTACAGAAAGAAAGAGATGAGAGAAGGAGAAAGAGGCAAGAGAAGTGCCAAAAGAAGCAAAAGAGGTACATACAGAAACAAAGGAATTGCAGAAAGATGGATCAGAAGTGTAGAAAGAGGCAAGAGGGGTGCAGAAAGAGGGATGAGGGGTGCAGAAAGAAGCTCAAGTGGTGCAGATAGAAGCAAGAGAGCTGTAAAAGGAGCAAGTGGAGTCCAGAAAGAAGCAACAGTATTGCAAAAAGAGGCAAGAGTGGTGCAAAAAGAGGGAAGATGGGTGCAAAAAGAGGTATGAGGGTTCCAGAAAAAAGAGCAAGACCCACAGAAAGAAACAAAAGAAGTGCAGAAAGAAGGAACAGAGGTGCGGAAAGATACAAGAGGAGTGCAGAAAAAAGAGAAGAGGGGTGCATAAAGAAGAAGAAGGGGTCAGAAAGAAGTAAGAGTAGTGCAGAAAGACGCAACAGAGGTGCAGAAAGAGGAAAGAGGGGTGGAGATAGAGGCAACAGAAGTGCAGAAAGAAGCAACAAAGATGCAGAAAAGGAAGAGTGGTAGAGAATGAGCCAAGAGGGGTACAGAAAGAAAAAGAGAGGGGCAGTGAGAAAAAACAGAAGTGCAGAAAGAGGGAACAGAGGTGCAGAAAGAGGCAAGAGGGGTTCAGAACGAGGGAAGAGTGGTACAGAAAGATGTAAAAGGGTTTAATAAAATAGGGAAGAGGGGTACAGTAAAAGGCATGAAGGATGCAGAAAGAAGCAAGAACTGTACAGAAAGAATCAAAAGAAGTGCAAAAAGAATCAAACAGGGTGAAGAAAGAGGTAAGAGGCATGGAGAAAGAGGCAAGGGGTGTAAAAAGAAGCAACAGAGCTGCACAAAGAAACAAAATAAGTATAGAAAGAAGGAACAGAGGTGCAGAAAGAGGCAAGAGGGGTGCCGAAAGAAACAAAAGAAGTAGAGAAGGAAGCAACAGAGGTGCAGAAAGAGGAAAGGGGAGTGCAGAAAGAGGGATGAGGGGTGCCGAAAGAGACATGAGGGCTGCAGCAAGAAATAAGAGAAATGCACAAAGAAGCAAGAGAAATGCGTAAAAAGCAATAGAGATGCAGAAAGAGGAAGTCAGGTGAAGAAAGCGGCAGGAGGGATACAGAAAGAAACAAGAGAGGTCCATGAAGAAACAAAGAAGTACAGAAAGACTGAACAGAGGTCCAGAAAAAGGGAAGAGCAGTCAGAAAGAGGGAAGAGGTGTCTAAAAAAGGAACAAGGGGCACAGAAAGAAGGACTAGGCATGCAGAAAGAACCAAGAGAGTTGCAGAAAGAGGCAAGAGAGTTGCAGGAAGAAACAAATGAAGTGAAGAAAGAAGGAACAGAGGTGCAGAGGGTCAAGAGGGGTGCAGAAGGAGAGAAGAAGGGTGAAGAAAGAGGCACAAGGGTTGCAGAAAAAAGAAAGTGTAGAAATAAGCAACAGAGGTACAGTGAGAGATGAGAGATGGATAAAGAGGCAAGAGAATTGCAAAAATAAGCAACAGAGATGCAAAAAATGGAAACAGGGTTGGAGAAAGTAGCAAGAGGAGTGCAGAAAGCAGAAACTGAGGTGCATAAAGAAAGGTATTGCATAAAAAAGGATCACAAGTGTAGAATGAGGCAAGAGGGGTGCAGAAAGAGGGATGATGGGTGCAGAAAGAAGCACAAGTGGTGCAGATAGAAGCAAGAGAGCTGTAGGAAGAAGCAAGTGGAGTGCAGAAAGAAGCAACAGAGTTGCAGAAAGAGGCAAGAGTGGTGCACAAAGAGGGAAGAGGGGTGCAGAAAGAGGTATGAGAGTTCCAGAAAGAAGAACAAGACCCACAGAAAGAAACAAAAGAAGTGCAGAGAGAAGGAACAGAGGTGCAGAAAGGGCACCAGGAATGCAGAAAGAGGCACGAGGGCTGCAGAAATAAGCAAGAGATATGGAGGAAAAGCAACAGAGATGCAGAAAGTGGGAAATGGGGTGGAGAAATAGGCAAGAGGGATACAGAAAGTAACAAGAGAGGTGCAGAAAGAAACAAGGAAGTGCAGAAAGAAGGAACAGAGGTGCAGAAAGAGTGAAGAGGTATGTGACAGAGGCACAAGGGGTGCTTGAAGAAGCAGGAGGCATGCAGAAAGAAGCAAGAGAGTTGTAGAAAGAGTCAAGAGAGTTGCAGAAAGAAATAAAAGCAGTGAAGAAAGAAGGAACTGAGATGCAGAAAGAGGCTGGAGGCATGTAGACTGAGGGAAGAGGGGTGCAGAAAGAGGCACAAGGGTTGTAAAAAAGGGACAGAGCTGCAAAAAAGGGGAACAGGGTTGGAGAGAGAGACAAGAAATGTGCAGAAACAAGCAACAGAGATGCAGAAAGGGGTATGAGGGGTAGGGAAAGAGGCACACGAGGCAAGAGAGTTGCAGAAAGAAACAAAAGCAGTGAAGAAAGAAGGAACAGAGGTGCAGAGGGTCAAGAGGGGTGCAAAAGGAGAGAAGAGGGGTGAAGAAAGAGGCACAAGGGTTGCAGAAAAAAGAAAGTGCAGAAATAAGCAAAAGAGGTACAGTGAGAGATGAGAGATGGATAAAGAGGCAAGAGAATTGCAAAAATAAGCAACAGAGATGCAAAAAATGGGAACAGGGTTGGAGAAAGTAGCAAGAGGAGTGCAGAAAGAAGAAACTGAGGTGCATAAAGAAAGGTATTGCAGAAAGAAGGATCACAAGTGTAGAATGAGGCAAGAGGGGTGCAGAAAGAGGGATGATGGGCGCAGAAAGAAGCACAAGTGGTGCCGATAGAAGCAAGAGAGCTGTAGAAAGAAGCAAGTGGAGTGCAGAAAGAAACAACAGAGTTGCAGAAAGAGGCAAGAGTGGTGCACAAAGAGGGAAGAGGGGTGCAGAAAGAGGTATGAGAGTTCCAGAAAAAAGAACAAGACCCACAGAAAAAACAAAAGAAGTGCAGAGAGAAGGAACAGAGGTGCAGAAAGGGCACCAGGAATGCAGAAAGAGGCACGAGGGCTGCAGAAATAAGTAAGAGATATGGAGAAAAAGCAACAGAGATGCAGAAAGTGGGAAATGGGGTGGAGAAAGAGGCAAGAGGGATACAGAAAGTAACAAGAGAGGTGCAGAAAGAAACAAGGAAGTGCAGAAAGAAGGAACAGAGGTGCAGAAAGAGTGAAGAGGTATGTGACAGAGGCACAAGGGGTGCTTAAAGAAGCAGGAGGCATGCAGAAAGAAGCAAGAGAATTGCAGAAAGAGTCAAGAGAGCTGCAGAAAGAAATAAAAGCGGTGAAGAAAGAATGAACTGAGGTGCAGAAAGAGGCTGGAGGCATGTAGACTGAGGGAAGAGGGGTGCAGAAAAAGCACAAGAGTTGTAAAAAAGGGACAGAGCTGCAAAAAAGGGGAACAGGGTTGGAGAGAGAGACAAGAAATGTGCAGAAACAAGCAACAGAGATACAGAAAGGGGTAAGAGGGGTTTGGAAAGAGGCACACGAGGCAAGAGAGTTGCAGAAAGAAACACAAGCAGTGAAGAAAGAAGGAACTGAGATGCAGAAAGAGGTGGTAGGTGTGCAGGAGGAGGGAAGAGGGGTGCAGAAAAAGTCACAAGGGTTGTAGAAAAATGGGACAGAGCTGCTGAAAGAAGGAAGAGAAGTGCATAAAGAAGCAACGGAGATGCAAAAAGGGGGAGCAGGGTTGGAGAGAGAGACAAGGGATGTGCAAAAATAAGCAACAGAGATGCAAAAAGGGGTAAGAGGGGTAGAGAAAGAGACACGCGAGGTGCAGTAAGATGTAAGAGATGTGCAGAAAGAAACAAAATAAGTGCAGAAGGAAGGAACAGGGGCACAGAGAGAGGCAAAAAAGGTACTGAAAGAGGGAAAAGTGGTGCAGAAAGATGCATGAAGAATTCAAAAAGAAGCAAGAGAAGCACAGAAAAAAGAAACAGAGGTGCAGAAAAAGGGAAGAGAGTACAGAAAGAGACAAGAGAACTGCAAAAAAGAAGCAACAGAGATGCAGAAAGGGGGAAGAGGGGTGTAGAAAGAGGCAAGAGGTAATCAGTAAGAAGCAAGAGAGGTGCAGAAAGAAACACATGTTATACAGAAAGAAGGCACAGAGGAGCAGAAAGAGGCAAGACTTGTGCAGACAGAGGCAAGAGGGGTACAAAAATAGATAAGAGGGGTGCAGAAAGAAGCACAAGTGATGCAAAAAGAAGCAAGAGAGGTTCAGAAAGAAGCCAGAGGAGTGAAGAAAGAAGCAATTGAGTTGCAGAAAGAGGCAAGAGGGGTTTAAAAATAAGGAAGAGGGTTGCAGAAAGAGGTATGAGGGATGCAGAAAAAAGAAAGAGACCCAGAGAAAGAAACAAAAGAAGTGCAGAAAGAAGGAACAGAGGTGCAGAAAGGGCACCGGGGGAGCAGAAAAAGGGAAGAGAGGCAGAGAAAGAGGCAAGGGGGTACAGAAAGAAGCATGAGAGCTACAGAAAGAAACAAAAGAAGTACAGAAAGAAGGAACAGAGTTGCATAAAGAGGCAAGAGGGATGCAGAAAAAGGCAAAAGGGCTGCAGAAAGAAGCAAGAGTTGCAGATTGAAACAAAGGAAGTGCAGAAAGAACAGATGTACAGAAAGAGGGAAGAGAGGCACATAAAGAGTGGTGTGAAAGAGGCATGAGGAGTGCAGAAAGAAGCAAGAGGAGTGAAGAAATAAGCAACAAATGTGCATAAAGAGGCAAGAGGGGGAATAAGACGGGAAGAGGGGTGCAGAAAGAGGCCTGTGGGGTGCATTAAGAAGCAAGAGGTGTGCAGAAAGAAACAAAAGAAGTGCAGAAAGAAAGAACAGAGGTGCAGCAAGAGGCAACGGGGTGCAGAAAGAGCGTGGATGGGTGGAGAAGGAGGCAAGGGGATATGGAAAGAAGCAAGAGAGATGCTGAGAGAAACAGAAGAAGTGCAGAAAGAAGGAACAGTGGTGCTGAAAGAGGGAAGGGGGTGCAGAAAGAAACAAGAGAGGTCCAGTGAGAAGCTAAAGAAGTGCAGAAAGAGGGAACAGACGTGCAGAAAGAGGCAAGAGGGGTGCAGAAAGAGGGAAGCGGGGTACAGAAAGATGTAAAAGGGTTGTATAAAAAAGGGACACACGTGCAGAAAGTAGCAAGAGAAGTGTAGCAAGAAGCAACCGAGGTGCAGAAAAAGGCAAGATGGGTGCCAAAATAGGGAAGAGGGGTGCAGAAAATGGCATGAGGGATGCAGAAAGTAGCAAGAACTGTACCGAAAGAAACAAAAGTAGTGCAAAAAGAATCAAACAGGGTGAAGAAAGAGGTAAGAGGGGTGGAGAAAGAGGCAAGGGGGTGAATAAAGAAGCAAGAGAGCTGCAGAAAGAAACAAAAGAAGTACAGAAAGAAGGAACAGAGGTGCAGAAAGATTCAAGATGGGTGCCGAAAGAAAGCAAAAGAAATAGAGAAAGAAGCAATAGAGGTGCAGAAAGAGGAAAGGGGAGTGCAGAAAGAGGGACGATGGGTGCAGAAAGAGGCATGAGGGCTGCAGCAAGAAATACGAGAGATGCAGAAAGAAGCAAGAGAAATGCTTAAAAAAGCAACAGGGATGCAGAAAGTGGGAAGTGGGGTGGAGAAAGCGGCAAGAGGGATACAGAAAGGAACAAGAGAGGTGCATAAAGAAACAAAGAAGTGCAGAAAGAAGGAACAGAGGTGCAGAAAGAGGCAAGAGGAGTGCAGAAAGCGTGAAGAGTTATGTGAAAGAGGCACAAGGGTTGCTTAAAGAAGCAAGAGGCATGCAGAAAGAAGCAAGAGAGTTGCAGAAATAGGCAAGAGAGTTGCACAAATAAATAAAAGTAGTGTTGAAAGAAGGAACTGAGGTGCAGAAAGAGGCAGGAGGAGTGCAGAATGAAGGAAGAGGCACAAGGGTTGTAGACAAAAGGGCAGAGCTGCAAAAAAGGGGAACAGGGTTGGAGAGAGAGACAAGACATGTGCAGAAACAAGCAACAGAGATGCAGAAAGGGGTAAGAGGAGTAGAGAAAGAGGCACAAGAGGCAAGAGAGTTGCAGAAAGAAACAAAAGCAGTGAAGAAAGAAGGAACTGAGAGGCAGGAGGGGTGCAGAAGGAGGGAAGAGGGGTGCAGAAAGGGGCACAAGGGTTATAAAAAAAAGGGACAGAGCTGCAGAAAGAAGCGAGAGAAGTGCAGAAAGAAGAAATGGAGATGTAAAAAAGGGGAGCAGGGTTGGAGAAAGAGGCAAGAGGAGTGCAGAAAGAAGCAAGAGAGGTGCATAAAGAAACAAAAGAATTGCTGAAAGAAGGACAAGAAGTGCAAAAAATGGGAACAGAGTTGGAGAGAGAGACAAGAGATGTGCAGAAACAATCAACAGTGATGCAGAAAGGGGTAAGAGGGGTAGAGAAAGAGGCACACGAGGTGCAGTAAGAAGTAAGAAATGTGCAGAAAGAAACAATGAAGTGCAGTAGGAAGGAACAGGGCCAGATAGAGAGGCAAAAAATGTACAGAAAGAGGGAAAAGTGGTGCAGAAAGATGCATGAAGAAAGAAGAAAGAAGCAAGAGAAGCGCAGAAAGAAGAAACAGAGGTGCAAAAAAAGGGAAGAGGGTACAGAAAGAGACAAGAGAACTGCAAAAAGAAGCAACAGAGCTGCAGAAAGGGGGAAGAGGGGTGTAGATAGAGGCAAGAGGTAATCAGTAAGAAGCAAGAGAGGTGCAGAAAGAAACAAAAGTTATACAAAAAGAAGGACCAGAGGTGCAGAAAGCAGCAAGAATGGTGCAGACAGAGGCAAGAGGGGTACAGAAAGAGAGAAGAGAAGTGCAGAAAGAGGGAAGAGATGTGCAGAAAGATGCAAGAGAGGTACACAAATATGTTAGAGGGGTGCAGAAAGAAGCACAAGTGATGCAAAAAGAAGCAAGAGAGGTACAGAAGGAAGCCAGAGGAGTGAAGAAAGAGGCAATTGAGTTGCAGAAAGAGGCAAGAGGGGTTCAAAAAGAAGGAAGAGGGGTGCAGAAAGAGCGACGAGGGAAGAGGGTACAGAAAGAGACAAGAAAACTTCAAAAAGAAACAACAGAGATGCAGAAAGGGGGAAGAGGGTGTAGATAGAGGCAAGAGGTAATCAGTAAGAAGCAAGAGTGGTGCAGAAAGAAACAAAAGTTATACAAAAAGAAGGACCAGAGGTGCAGAAATTAGCAAGACTGGTGCAGACAAAGGCAAGAGGGGTACAGAAAGAGAGAAGAGATGTGCATAAAGAGGGAAGAGATGTGCAGAAAGATGCAAGAGAGGTACACAAATAGATTAGAGGGGTGCAGAAAGAAGCACAAGTGATTAAAAAGAAGCAGGAGAGGTATAGAAAGAGGGAAAATGGGCAGAGAAAGAGGCAAGGGATATAGAAAGAAGCATTAGAGCTACAGAAAGAATCAAAAGAAGTACAGAAAAAAGGAACAGAGGTGCATAAAGAGGCAAGAAGGATGCAGAAAAAGGCAAAAGGGTTGCGGAAAGAAGCAAGAGTTGCAGATTGAAACAAAAGAAGTGCAGTAAGAACAGAGGGACAGAAAGAGGGAAGAGATGTACACAAAGAGGGGTGTGCAAGAGGCATGATGAGTGCAGAGAGAAGTAAGAGGAGTAAAGAAAGAACCAACACATGTGCAGAAAGAGGCAAGAGGGGGAGCAAAAGAGGGGAAGAGGGGTGCAGAAAGAGACCCGTGGGGTTCAGAAAGAGGCAAGAGATGAGCAGAAAAAAACATAAGAAGTGCAGAAAGAAAGAACAGAGTTGCAGCAAGCGGCAACAGCGGTGCAGCAAAGAGGGTGGATTGGTGGAGAAAGAGGCAAGTGGATATCGAAAGAAGCAAGAGAGCTGCTGAGTGAAACAGAAGAAGTGCAGAAAGAAGGAACAGAGGTGCAAACAGAGGGAAGGGGTAGAACAAGACACAAGAGAAGTGCAGCAAGGGGGAAGAGGGATAGAAAAAGAGGCACGAGTGGTGCAGAAAAAGAAAGAAAGGTCCAGAAAGAAGTAACAGAAATGCAGAAAGAGGCAAGAGTGGCTTGCACACCATTAGTACCAATTTAATACCCACATTTAGCAGTAAGTAACAGGGGACCATTCTTGCTTTGCAAAGGACCTTCCACCACTCTGTAACACTTGTCGCTGCATTTTTGGTAACGTTTGAGCTAGAAACAAGGCTTTTTTTTCAAATCTGCAGATGAGGCAGCAGACAATGAATTATGTGGCTAGTGCTGAAAATGTATAATTTTGCGAAAGTCGTTGTAGTCAAATAGCCGCATAATTCCAGTGGCCCTGCTCATACCTCTGACTAGGTCCAAAAGTGCTCCTCAGAGATTCCTTCTTGTTTTTATCTCATTGGGTTCATAGTTTAGCTTCTATGGAAACGAGGAAGACTAAGCCTGAATTTACCAATCCGCAACACAGACTACTATATCACATAATTAGGCTCCATAACACATAATCCCACTCTACATAATTCCTATACACTAAATATCACACACTTTCTATCCACATAATTTCACTGCACAACATAGCACATAATTCAACTACACACAATATACATCCACTCCACTCCATAAAACATTAGTACAAAAACTGCCAATAGCTCTAACTCTTGCAAATGTGAGACCTATTACATTACAAATACTTCTTTAACTAGTAGACACGTTTGCAGAGTGGTGGAGAAAAGGGACTGGGCCTCTAACCAGCACTCAGGAGTTCTACTGCGTTCGACATACAGGAGGTACCAGGAGGACTTCTTGGCCCCCAAAGTCCCTCAGGAGTAAAGCAGACCTCACCTCCCAACCCGTAGTGTGTCCTGAGATGTGTTTGCAGAGTGGTGGAGAAAGGGGGAGTGGCCTCTGAAGACCTCTTAGCAATACCACTGTGTGGAACTTACTGAAGGTAACAGGAGGGGTACTGGTTCTATGGGGTGTCATTGGCTAGGAAAATTGGCACCTACCGAGTTAGCATCAGTGTTCACTCTCCATTATCTATGCGGTGCCAAAGGTGAGGGAAAACACCCTAGACCCTGCAAATGCTGGACCCAAGGGCCAGTCAAATCATTAATTCTTATCCTATGCACACTCTCTAATATTCAATGAAAGTTCATCATACAGTAGGAGCAGAAGAACAAAAATGAGTAATGTCCTTTTTGTATTTTCTTTGTCTTTAATTCAACAATGCCCAGCCAACACATGTTTTGTCGTATGGGGATTACCCCTTGACTTCTTCAGGGCAGTCTGGCTCTTTAAGTTCTAAATTCAGTCACCTCCACCGGTTATAAGTCCGACCCGGCTGGTCAATAAATCCTCTCTCCAAAATGTAAATTTAAAATTTTCATCAAGTGATTGTGTTTCATACCTTATGTAAAGGACCGGTGGCTTGTCCTGTGCACCAGTGTATTGATAAAACACGACGTGGTCGAACCGTGCAGCGAGTACGCTGTAGTTTGAATCCTGGCACTGTACGCGTTATGTTCTGGAACAGAACGTGAATTTAGGACATAAAGAGTAACCCTGGACGAAGCACTACGCTAGGCTCGTGGAGTTTGCGCAACTTCGCACTACGCGAGCTGCACGTAGCACAGTGGGAACACGCGTAGTGCAGCGTAGCGTAGTGCAGTGCTCATTTTTTGCTTGTTTGCAGTCCTGAACGTCATGCTCGCGACCGCGAGCAAGCAAAATGACATCCCGGCGACATTCTCAACGCGGGGAGGTAAGGGTTCTCATTGTGAGTGGTTGCGCATGCTCGCAACCGCTACCAATGAGAAACTACCAGTTCGCGTTGAGACAGCTGCAGCTCGAGTAATAATTTACTCGAGCAGCAGAAAACTACAGCTCACACTGTGCAAGATGCCGTTTTCAATTATTGCACAGTGCTGGATGCTTGTCCGCACTGTGCAATCATAGGAAACACATCTTGCACAGTGCGAACATGCTACTACGAAGCTCGCGTAGTGCTACGTGAAGTTCGCGTAGTGCGAAGTGCACTTCGCGTAGCTTTGCGTAGCTTCGCGTAGCGCTACTTCGCAAACTACGCCCACCCTTAATAAAGAGCCAGACAGCCCTGAAGAAGTCGAGGGGTAATCCCCATACCACAAAACACATGTTGGCTGGGCATTGTTGAATTAAAGACAAAGAAAAGACAAAAAAGTTCATTACTCATTTTTGTTCTTCTGCCCTTACTCTATGATGAACTTTCGAAGAATATTAAAGCATGTGCATAGAATAAGAATTAGTACCAGGAGGGGTAGTTGGCCCTCAAGGACGTCCTTGGGGGTCAAGAGCGCCTCCTATTACCTCCAGTAAGTCCCACACAGCAGCATTGGTAAGAACTCATAGCAGGACATGCCCCCTTTGCCCACCATTCTGCAAACACACTCCCTGGTGCACTCTGGGAAGGGGATTAAAGTCTCCTTCACTGCTGGGGGTCCTGAGGGGCCAACTAGCCTACCTGAAACTTCCAGTAAGCCTCAGATAGTGGGATTGCTGAGAGGTGGACACATGCCATGCCCCCTTTCTGGAACACTCTGAAAACATGCCTCCTGGCGCACTTCTGCTCAGGGGATGAAGTCCACTTTAGTCCTGAGGTCCGCAGGACACAAGAGGACCTCATCGCCCCACCAGCAGTGTGCCAAGGGGCACAATTGCAAAGTGGTGTAAAAAGGGGCAGGGCCTCGCAATCCTTTTCAGCAGATCCACTGTGTGGGGCTTACTGGAGGTACCCTGGCCGGCTAGTTAGCCACCATGGACCCTCAGGATTCAAGTGTACTTAATCCTCCAACTCAGAACACGCCAGGAGGCACATTTGCATAGGTGTGCAGGGAGGTAGCAGGGCCTCCGGTGAGTTGCCTGGTTTCTTTTGTTTTTTTTTATTTTAAGAAGGGGGCTGTGTGCCCCTCTTCCATGAATACTTTTTAACCTCGGGGACCCCATCCCCCCTGGACAGGGACTTCTTTATTTTTATTAATCGGGGAGGGGGGCAATGAGCCTTCCCACCCAGGTGGGTTTTGGCCCTTGGGAACCCATCCCCCGGAGCCCAGCAAAACCCTTTTTTTAAAGAAGGGGCCAAATGGCCCCCCTTACTTGAGCCACTTTAGCCCCAGGGTCCCCATCCCCCAGGGCCTGCCCAGCCTTTATTATTATGAATTTGGAGGGGGCCATGTGGCCCCCTCCTGAGGCCAATTTTGGCTCTGGGGATCCCATAACCAGGGACCGGCCTTCCTAGTTTTCTTTAAATGAAAACAGAAGGCATGCCGCGGGGCCCCCTTCCAGGGCCACTATTGACCCCAGAGACCCTATCCCCCAGGGCCGACCATCACGTTGGGGACTCCGGGGGAGCCCCAATGCCCTTGCAGTCCCATCTGGCTCCCTGCCTCCTGCTGGAGCCAGCATTGCTTTTGGATGGTAGCAGCTCCCCTTGTCCAAAAAGCAGATCTTATTTGCTTCATGGAAGGGAGAGCAGTTGTCCTGCTCTTGCTTCCATGAAGCAAAGCTGAGTTTGCAATGACATGGTGGGAGCCGTCCTTCCACCCTGCCGTTGCAAACTGCAATGTCCCGGGGGATGAGCACCCCACGACATTGTTGGAGACATCCCTGGGAGGTAACGGTCCCCAGCGCCATGGAGTGCTTCTGGAGGGGGCTGCGCGGCCTTCCTCTTTTCGAGTGCAGAGCTCCAGTGAGGTGGTGGTCCCCGGGGCTGGGGGTTTGCAATGGACCCCCAACTTAATTAATGTATGCCCCAGGGAGGTGGGGGTCCACGGGCCGTGTTGGAGGGTTCGAGTTCCCCACACATTTTTTTTTTTAAATCAGAGCCCCAGGGAGGTGGTGGTCCCCAGGGCTGTGGGGGGCTGCATGCCCCCCAGCGTGTAATTATTAAAGCCCCAGGTAGGTGGGGGCCTCCAGCGCTGCTTGGGGGTGGCATGAGTCTCCCTTATGCATTTTAATTAGAATATAGCCCAAGGGAGGTGGTAGTCCCTGGGGCAGCAGGGACCCCGTGCCCCCCACCCTATATTTTGTGATTGACCCCGGGACCTGGCCCACCCACAGGCTTAATATTAAATTTTTCGGCGGGATTCGCGCACCCAGCTCCAATTCTGCTGACTTTTTTTAATGCTTTTTTTGGACCTGGGAGTCCCTGTGGTACCCCCGCAGCAGGCCTCGTTTTTACCGAAGCACAAAATGGCTGCTAACACTTCTTGGTTTGAAGTGTTGGCAGCCAATCAGAATCTAGCTCGTGCTTGGGAGGGTTCGCAGATCCACAGAGTAACGTTGTACTCCCCAAATTTTAGAGAGAGGACGCAAAAGTATAAATGTCTGGAGAGAAGATGGAGGAAAGGTTTTGCCACTCTCACGAAAATTAAATATAGAGAGGCTATTAAAGCATACAAGGTAGAAATTTGAAGTGCTCAATCCTTGTATTATGAAAAAAGGATAACCTCAGCCTCCAACTCGCCTTGTGACATTTTTTGCATTGCGAAATCTCTTCCAAATCCCCCATCCTTCTTTTCTACCTGATGACACTTTAATGCGCTGCAACAACTTGGCAGTATTTAATTTTTTTTAAATGTAAGAAATGTATTCTTCGTTTCCCCTGACCTCAGCACATCAAAATGTTCTACCTCCGGTTAACCAGCTTCCAGCCCAAGATTGCTCCCTAGCGGAAATTCCTCCCATCGATTTACATTTAAAAAAAACCTTCTCAACCATTTGAAATCTGGCTCCCCCAGAGAGGTGCCCCCCACCACTATTTTAAGTCAGACCCTTGGTACAGTTTCCCCAACCATATTGGACCTGATTAATATCCTACTCTCTACTGGGCTTGTTCCCTTGCTATGGAAACAAGCTATAATCAAAGCCCTTCTGAAAAAAACATATATGGATCCAGAAGTGTTTGCGAACTACCGGCCGATCTCGATTTTGCCAGGAATTGCAAAAATTGCTGAAAAAATTTAAATTCTATTCTCTCTGCTTTCTCGGAGAAGAATGAATTCTTTCATCCTTCACAAATTGGCTTTAGACCCCAAACAGGGCACAGAGACTGCGCTACTGGTAGTAGTAGAAGAAGCCAGAAAAATTCTGAATGCCGACAGTTCTGCAGCAATTGTTCTCTTAGACCTCAGCGTGGCCTTCAACACTGTTAACCATCAACTACTTATCCAGAGACTTAGAGAGGCAGGTGTGACAGGGAAGACACTTAAGTGGATAGAGTCCTTCCCAGAGGATAGATAATTTCAAGTATTTGGGGATAAATTTATCTCTGAAAGTATGCCGTTGGGATGTGGAGTTCCTCAGGGTTAATTTTTGAGCCCCACATGTTTTAATGTTTACATGTTCCCCTGGCTGAGGTTTTTAAGTCCTTTGGCATTCAGATTATCACTTATGCTGATGACACTCAGCTTATTGTTGCCCTCAGCCAACTTGATAAAGCTGAATCTGATCTAGTGGGCTGTCTTGAAAGGGCGTCTGGCGGGATGGAAGGCTCTTATTTGAAACTCAATGGGGCTAAATCAGAGCTGATGTTCTTGGGCAAAGCCTCCCCCTGAAGGTCAGCTCATTTTGGCCCAGATGTCTGGGCCCAATTCCCCCTAAAGAACAGATCAAGAGCCTTGGTGTTTGGATGGACCATAATCTAAACTTTAAGGAGCAAGCACGTAAGGTGGCAGGTAGTTGTTATGGGATTTTGAAGATGATAAGGAAAATCCTCCCTCTGCTGCCTTTCAATGCCAGGAGACTGTTGGTTCAAGCGTTGATTGTTTCTCGACTTGATTACGCCATTGCTCTTTATCTAGGATCTCTTGTTCATCTATCAAAAAATTGCAGACTGTACAAAATTGTGCTGCACGCCTCCTTATGTAGGTCCCCAATCAGGAATCTGCAAGGCCTTCTATTGCCACCCACCACTGGCTCCCGGTTGCGGAAAGATTTCAGTTTAAAGCATTGTATATCGCTCATAAGACTATGTCATCTAAGGGTCCACCTATTCTCCAATCTGTCATCTCTCCCTACCTCCCCAATAGGTACTTGCGCTCAGGGAAAAAGCATCCTGCAGCAGTTTCCAGGATAAAAAGGTCCCGTAGTGGTGGACGTCTGTTCTCTTAGGAGTGGTGGACATCTGTTCTCTTACTATGCTGCGAAACTGTGGAACCAGCTACCTAACCATATTTGTCTTAAGGATAACCATTTGACTTTTTGAAAACTTCTAAAAATGTTTCTGTTACCTTGAAGACCGTCGGTAGTTCTACGTTGACACCACTTCTAGCGCTGGGAGGCCTTCTGGTAGCCATGCGCTTTTTAAATGCAGATTCATACTTTCATTCATACACCGCAGTCACCAGATATCGATAATTTTTATGTTAACATTTCTCAGAAACTTCTGACCATATTTACACCATTTAAATCTAATAGTGTACTCCGGACCAAGAGCTAGCTCCCTGCAAAATTTGGTGTAATTCCATTCAGCAGTTCGGGCTGTAGCCGAGACAAAAGTTCCTATAGAAATGAACATGGAGAAAATGCGTTTTGGGACTCCCTTTTTTCTTGGCCTCCACTTGACGAATCACCCCAAAACTTATACGACAAGAGCTGACTGGAGCGGGACATTTGTTAAAAAAAATATCTTGAGGATTCGTCAAACGGCGCCAAAGATATTGGCAAATCATAAAAATGCTTTTCTTATGGAAACTAGGTCCTAACTATAACTACCTACTGTTGACCACCAGTGGATCTGACAGATCTCAAAATGAAATCTTATTAGTTGACAACTCTTCTACCAGGAAGTGCTGGCAGCCCTCTTGGAACTTGGATTCGGCTAAGTCGCAAGAAAAAAACATTTAAAAAAGACAATGGGGCAGTGTAGGATTACTCTGACCTGCTAAGTGCCAAAGTCATTTATTTTCTTTACATTTTTCTAAATATTCACCGATGAGTCACAAATCCTTGCCAAAATAAAAACAAAAACAAGTGCTTTCCAAGGGCTGATGATTAGATCTGTCCTGTGTTGAAACTGAATGTGCTCAGGCCGACCTAATTTGCTCGGTTCTGCCCCCCTGCAGGAGGCATTATGTGCCTGCTGTATTGCTGTGTCTTCACAGGCGAGTTTCCTCAGTGTCTTTCCAGTCCTCTTACAAATTCCTGCAACAAACGGTTGTTCCCCAATTAAAAGAAAACTGTGTTAAAAACCTCAATTTTGGTGTTTTGCACTCAGAAGCATTCAGCAGTTCGATTGATAATACTGCTTTGATGGGGTTTCAAACAATTTTCTATCAAGTGCTTCTCTGAAGCTGTACAGTGTAGTGTAAAACAAGGCTTAGGCTTAGAGCGGGCATGTTATTCACTTATTTCCCCTGACGTGTATGGTGATCTGGTTAGAATTGCAGAAAGGTAATGTGCGCTAATCAGGAGCAGTTGACAGCCAGCAAAAGTCATCAACGATAGGTGGTTTTTAACATAGGTGCGTGGTGCATTGTACAGAAAGCCCTCTGTCGCCATCCAAATACTATTCCACATACCTGTCTTGATGACCACAGTACATCAGAAAGCTCTTGGTGCTGTGTCCTATGCCTCAGGCAACACGTTAGCAAATGCCTGGACAATTAGCAGTCTAATGGGAAAAAACAGGTTGCTCTGAAATGTGCATAATTGCCTTGCAGTTGTCAAAACCTGATGAAAAGAGGGCTTATTTTAGTAAATGCAAATAAATGCATTTTTAAAAATATCACAAAAGCGGGGCAATTACCAATGTGTCACCAGACAATATGGAATTAACTGCATGCATTTCAGGATTATATGCTGATTAAATTCCTGCATTTCGGTAGTAAAATACATGCAATTATGTGTGCCCTGGGGTCTACTCTGTCAATCACGTGACTCATGTGAACTCAGCTACATTTTGAAGGAGCTCATGTGGTGCGTGCAGTGTTCAGAACCAGACTAGAGAAAAGAACGGGCCTAGCACATATATACCTCAGCTTTATCTGAACTGAAGTTTTTGCCTCCTGAGTGAAACGTTATGCTGGATCAGAAGTCCACACACATTTTATGAGCTTGGAAGGCACACAGACCAATGTGGGATACTGAGTAGGGGCAGCAAGGGAGAAATCAAATACAGCATGCCTAGGTCAGACAATAATCTGTTAATTTGCATTGCAAACTGTGGGCGTAGAGTGTGGGATATATATCATTTAGGAAACGGGAATTTTACAGTGGTCTTGCCTCACAGACTGTAACATGTGTAAAGCCTGTGAGTTCAAAGCAAGAGCCTGCTGTGCAAACCCAGCTATGGAAAAGCTAGATGTATACTGCATGCATTTATTCAGGTTCACAAAATGAAGGATTCATTTAATATGGCCTTTGTCTCCTAAACATAACAATTTTCAGGGGTAACTCTGTCACCTTGTCAGTCTCAATTCAATTTACTTTGTCAATATACACATTTTTCATTCATACTTTATCTCTGGTGTAATATCCGAAACTGCTCCATTTAAAAGAAGTCTCACTGTCACAGTTTCCAGGCTCCCTAATTTTAGTGTCTGGGTAAACTTTGTAGTTTACGGCTTTGGTCTCACCTCTTTCCTGCATAATATATTTCTAAGTCCATTGAAAAACCAAAGGTTACAGCAACATTATAGTTAAAAAAGAGTGTTTGAAACACCTTAGAAATTTACTCGAAAACAAAAGGTTATGAGGACGATATAGTTAAGTTCAGATTTTACACACACAAAACCATACTAATTTAGCAGTTAAAGTCATAGACATCTCAAGAAACTATAGGACATATTTACAAGCTCCTATCGCCACCACAACGTCACAAAAAGTGACACTGTGATGATGAAAGGGCTTCGCCTTATTTACAAGGCCGGGTTAAGCCACTTAACTTGGCTTAACACAGCATTGTAAATAAGGCCCCCTTTCATGCTATACTTAGCGTGAAAGGAGTTGGCAATAAGTGTTGTGGTGGACGTTCTACCGCAACACCCATCGATTTTGATGCTGCCCCATATTTACAAGGGCAGCAAAAATATCGGGCAGCGCCAAAATTAAGACCAAGGAAAACATGGTCGTAACCATGCACAACGAGAAGAAATGTTTAATTTCTCCTCGCTATTGCTGTTACCATGTGTATAGAAACAGCAAAAGGCCATTGAATGTTTATGTGCAGGAAGGTGTCCCTTTCTGCAAATAAACAATCAATGCAAAGACATTTTGCAACTGCTATGTTTGCTGCATTAAGCAGCACACATAAAAGTTTTGAAATGCCATTTAAGATCGTTTATGTGCAGGTAGGGACACCTTCTGCACATAACAAATCTTCTCCTACAATGCAGGCACCCTTGTACTATGGTGCAAAAGTGTCTGTGTTGGTGCTAGGCAGGGGGAAACACCGGGCTGCACCACATCCTTTTAAATATGGTGCATCCCAGGTTTTGGAAGTGGAGCAGCGCTGTGTTAAGCCAAAGTGGCTAACACTGCCCTCCTCCACTTCCTAGAAAATATGCCACTCTATGTCATGCCCTAATGTAACTATAGCTCGATCCCTTGCCATTCACTGCTAATTACCCCACATATTACATCACTCATGACATCTTCCATGGCATCATTGATAATATGACTGCAACATTTGCTGTGAAATGATTAATGAGAAAAGTGGGCATGGCGGTGGCATGAGTTATATTATGGAACAAAGTGACACTACCAGATTCTACAGACAAAAAAACAATTCCAACAACAAAAAAAGGCCATTACAAAATCTAAGTAATATAAACCTAATTAATTACAACTAAATTACACCAACAGAAAAAACGCAAAACAGCCAAAAATTTACAGAAAGCTTAATATTTATATTTCCTAATAAAAGAAATGGCAGCAGAGCAAATCCAAAAACACAAAGACAAAAATAACAGAATCATCTTTCTAAACTACACACTCCACAAACACTCTATCACAAGTTGTTGAATAGATATCAATCCTTCTGCGATGCTCGGGGCTTAGTTATTAATACTACGAAGACAAATCTTATGGCTTTTAATCCTCCATATCCTTCAGGAACAATTTCTTACTAAATGGCACCTACCTGGAGAGAGTCGGGAATTTTGAATATCTTGGCATACAGCTCTCGAATAAAATGCTCTGGAGGCCCTATATAGCCAAAATGCTATTGAACCATAGACGAGTGACTGGGGCACTAAGCAAGGAACATCACTCCTCATATAGTAGGCCTGTTGCCCATGCACTCAGAGTCTATGAACCAAAAGCAGTTAGCTCGGCTCTGTATGGAGTCGACCTATGGGGTTTCAAAAATGTGGACGAAATAAGTGGGTCAGCGCACAAATTTCTGAGGGATTTAGTGACGCTCCCACGTAACACCCCTTTAACACCATTAATGTACGACATGGGTAGGCGCCCGTTTGGAGCTATAGCCAGGCTACAACCTTTACTCTTCTGAGCTCGCCTAGGGCGTATCGAAGAGCTTACCAACTACCCCTTAGCCCCAACGGAGGTAATGAATCTGGATGTGAACCATACTCCGCAGTGTAAAGCTGAACTTAAGAAATACTATTGGAACTGGTTTGACAGGCAAGAATTATGCAAGCCAATGTTGGGTAGATTGACAGAAGAATTTCTCTTGTTTAATCAATTCAGATGTCAGGAGCCTTACCTAGATATAATACAGGTCACACGAGATAGGACCCTGTACATTCAGTTTAGGTTCGGCACGCTCACTGTTATCACCCTCATGGCAAAGTGGCATACAGCCGAGAACATGACAGTGCACTGTCCGTGCTGCGGAGAGTTGGTCAAGTGCATTGCCCATGTCCTCTTTGCTTACCCTGCATACCCCACAGCTAGGAGCAAGTGGATAAAATCAATATGTAGCAACATGGGCACCTGCAACTTCCGGTCTGCTCTGCGCATTCTAAAATCCGAACCCAGTGTACTATTTTCATGTGGAGTGGACAGGTTTTTAGGCCGAGCCTGGCTAATCAGCTATAAAAGGTGTGACTCTAATATGGATACATGACTTATTATATGTGTGTTAAACTAGATACTATATTGGTCTGCAATGTAACTCTCAAAATATTAATTATGATATAGATAGCACAAGCACCATACACATTGCTATACACTGCTCAATACAACTGACTTGTCCCCTATATGTACATAGTGCCCCAGAATAAATTCTCTTTTATGATACTTGATTAATGTTTTTAACCAAATATGCTGCTATTAATTCTATCTTATGGGACTTTTAAATAACCCTCCGTATTACATGATATTTTTCTCTTTTTATTGTACAGATTCTATTTTATTTTATATATGCTATTTGATGCTTTTATGACACATGCTGTTGAATAAAGCTATTTTTAATTGAATTGAATTGCTATCACAAGTAAGTAAATATAAATTTGCAGTAATAAAACCCCAACACCATTATAAACAAAAATATATAAAGCATTAAAAAACATAGAAAAAAAAAAAATTTAAACATATAAATCTAATAAACCTTTTGATCAAACATGAAAAAGTCAAGCACATATGCCATAACTTATAGAAATCAATGAAGACCTCAATAAATATCTCTTCAAAATAAAATTACATCAAATATGTAAGTATAAATGTAAAATAAGTGTAATGCAAGTTTAAGTATTTCTGCTAATAATAAATGTATTTATAGCAAACATGTAATTAATATGTATCCCTCAATAACAAATAACCCCATAAACATTACAAATAACATATCCTTAACTATGAATACATGTACATAATAAAATCAAAAACAAAAGCTTGCTTTAACCCATTTAAAACATATGAATACCTACCCTACTAACCCAAAAGACTTCAAACTGTAACTTAACACTTTACCAAAAAAACAGAGATTAACACTGAGAGGCGTATTTATCATCATATCATGCAGCACAGGAAGTCAACTTGCTGTACTGTGTGATGGGGAATGGGCAGAAATGTGCCGTACTTAGCCTTGTAAATTCAAAATGCTGGAGCGAAGCATCACTCCAATCCCAGTCGCACAGCAGTTTTACAATGAATGTTCCATAATGCTTCAATTCACAACAATAATCAATGTTCTCAGTTCAAACATTTTATTTCATTCTTGTAATACTTTTACTGTTCGAGACCACATGTACGGTTGCATGCTTTTACAAAGCTTCAAATGCTCTGGATATGCCCATCTGGGCCTCTTTCGAGAGCACGACAAAAACGCATGATTCATCATACACTATCGGCCAGATTCATGAAAGACCCGTTTTGCAAGTCTGAAATAGCGATTCATAAGGAATCGCTATTACAGACTCGCAAAACGGGATTCATGTAGGAATCGCAAAATTAAATGCGATTCCTACAGATTCCTTATTTGCGATTAGCAAATTGCTAATCGCAAATAAGGAATAACTCCCCATTCATTCCTATGGGCCAAAAGGCCCATAGCAATAAATGGGGAGTATTCCTTATTTGCGATTAGCAATTAGCTAATCGCAAATAAGATGGCGATTTTAAGGGTGCCAGGGGTGTCCAAAGGACACCCTGTAGCACCCCTTAAATGCAAATTGAAACAGGTGTTGCGCACACACATGTCCAAAGGACATGTGTGTGTGCAACATGCAACTTAGAAAAATGCTTTTAAAAGCATTTTTCTAAGTTGTCGCTATTTACCACGAGGTTTGACCTCGCGGTAAATAGCGGGCCGAAATTGCGAATTCGCAATTTTTAGATGGATGATGAATTGCATTTAAGGAATCTCAAATAGAGATTCCTTAAATGTAATTCCTCGCAAAATTGCGAAATCGCTATTACCGATTTTTGCATTTGGGATGATGAATCCCAAATGCAAAAATAGTGCTCGCAAAGGGCCAGATTCTCAGAATCTGGCCCTTTGCGAGCTGATTTCGGCTTGATGAATCAGGCTGTATGTTCCATATTCCAACCCAATGCATTTCGGGCTTAATTAGCACTTCCTCATGGGTAACTGCAAGTTTAAGTTAAAAAATCATCATTACTACTTGGTCTTTCAGCAAACATAAAACAAAATTTGTGCTTCCATTAAAATTTAAATTCTACTTCCAAATAGTGCTGAAAGCAAACCCATTCTCTCATTGATTACAACACTTTCATCCTCCCACATAAAACAAAACAAAACATAGGCTCCGGCAGAACAAATGCTTGTACGTCATACATTAACCCCTTAAGTGCTGCCTCGGGGCGTTGGCCGACGGCAGCACTACCTCCCCAGTGCTGCGCACGACCATTGGACGTCCATTCAGCACTAGTGCCAGTGGACAGCGCAGCACTGGGGAGGGATGTTTACGAGCATCTATGAGGTTAAATAAAACAAGCATAAATGTGCGGGACAACGTGACACATGAGCTATGACAAATTAAATTACGTGACAAAGCCATAAAAGTTTTTAAATCTGCAAGATTTAGAATGTCTTAAAATGATATTAAAATTCCCTAAAAATATTATATATACAGACAAATGTATACAACCTGGCAGATACATTTGTTAGAAAACATTTTAGCAGACAAGACATCATTTTAGGAAGCAATCAGCCATAAAGATAATCTGTAGTATATTATGATTCAAGGTACACTGTGGAAATTCTTGTGACTGGCAAGAACAGAAGCAATTTGAAGTAAGCGAGCCTCAGTCAAAGGTAAAGGAATCAATATTGTATGCAAAGTTGGTGTAATGGTTTTGAGCCAGGACAGGTTAACTGGGCAAATGATAATAACACATCAAACACATATCTTCTTTTTTGTCACTAGACATCTCTCTTGAAAGATGGTGCAGAGGAAAATGTAAAGTACAGAGTCCAAAGTGCAAAATGTAGGGTGCCAAGTTGATGTATTAATCTCAGATCTGGAGTGAGACAACTAAGCATATAGGGACAGCACACCATGCAATTATATACCTATTGCTAAGCATGGCATGGGGGATAATGAAATATTTACAAATTTAAAAAGATAATTGACAAACATTAGCATCGTTGAGGGGTACAGCTGCTAGTATATTCTATAAAATACTTTGATTTAAAACACACTGTGCAGTTTCTTACCTTAAAAGAAATGCAAATTTAAATATGCAAAGATTATCATGTGTAACTCAGCTCCAAACATGAGCCAACTGGCTGTAAAAGGGAACTTGAGGATGGGCACCTATCTGATGGCACTTACTTTTGTTTAGGCGAGGAATCTTGAGTTACACAGACCAAGAAAAAAGAGGACATAGTACAGGATGGATATTTTAAAGTGCTAATTGACATACTAATATGAGGTCAAAGGTCAAAAAGGAGGGGTAAATAAGAAACAGACTGTTTTTGGGGTGCACACTCACTCTATAGAATCCTTGCTAGGATCTGCTGTATGCTGAAGTTGTTCCCACCTTGTGTAGACTTGTGTATGTAACACACTGGGTGGTGATAGTTTCTTCCTTAAGAGATCTTAACAGCTTTGTAAGCTCTAGATGTTAAAGACGTGATGCTATAGCTTTGCATCTTAGTAACCACGCCCTTTCTAGGAATGTAGCTACTGCACAGGCAAACAATGGCCTTGGGTCTGAGCTTAGAATTCTTAAAGCTTCATCATGGCTTGTGGTGCCCATCAGAGAGTAGACTGGTTTTAGATAGGACAGCCATGGACATATATAAATAAGGCAGGCAATAGGACATGTGCAGTAGTTTCATTAGAAACATTGCAAGTTGGGCATATCAGGAGTGAAGCAGCAGTAGGTGACCATTTAGCTGTAAATATATTAAGGGGCAGAGTTCCAAACCTAAATTGAATGTAGAGCTTCCTGTCAGTGAAGTCTGTAATAAAATGTAATTAAGGTTCAAGGGCACTACAGGTCCTGAACATGATAACTTTAGTACTCAGTGAACCCCTGATTGTGTTATTGACTGCATTCTAGTCAACCCCAGACCAATATAGTTCTTCGATTTTTTCTGTGGGTGGGTGGCGGATAGGCAGAGAGAAATTCCACAAATCGGGCAGCCCCAGCAAACCCCAGCAGTTTTCTTGACGTTGTTGAGCCACTCGATTTTGAAGAATTTGTCCAGCTCTAGGTTCTTGCAGAGCTTTAGCATAAGCTTCAGCATTCACAATACATGCTTTCTAATAAAACAGCTCATATATATCATTGTGCTCTGCATTCTGCGGAAACCTTAGGCAGAGAAGATGTCCAGCAGGTCACTGATTGGAAGTGTTCAGAAGCAAAATGAGCAGAACATCATTTACCTCATCCATTTGAAAGAAATGGTGTCTCCCATGAAAATGTCTCTTGGTGATTGTTTTTTTCGCTCTAAGTTGACAGGGTATGCCTAGACATTGATCCCTTGCTCACTTTGCCACTGGATTCAAGCTAGCCTGGCAGTTGAGGGGTATTACCCGGAAGTCAGTCCCAGGCTAGACTGTTCCCATGTGGATTAAGAGGGCGAGCCGCTTTTGGAAAAGCTGTTTATCTCCTAGTGTGTGAATTTGATTGTACGCCACTTCTGGTGCTCAGTGTTGAATTCTGCACTAACTTTTAAATCTCTTATGTTTGTATGAATTTTAGTTGCGCCGCAACGTTTTTGTGAATCTATTTTTAAATAATGTTCATGTCATTGATTTAGCAAGTGCATTTACCTTACCTAGACCCCGGTCCGCCGCGGTGTATGCCGTTTGCTGTGGAGGGTCGCATAGGCAATATACTCACTTCCGCATTCCGTATTCTAACACAGAAGAGACTGTCAGCGCTCTAGCTGATCCAACCCCCTTCCCTACTTAACTTGGAGGGAGGCGTGGACGCACGCAGCGGCGCTCCAAAGGCAAGCCCGTCTGCACCCGTCCGTGCCAGAACGCTGCCAGCTGCCACACCAATATTGTATTCGGGTGGGTTACCTTCCCCAGTCATCATCACCCTTCGAAAATGGCTGCTACTACATCACCTCTCATCAGGTATGCACGGAACGAACTTTTAGAATTAAACTCTCCCCTCATTGTGGCATCAGAGGCACTATTAGCTGACATTCGGAAGGCCCCTTGTGTTTTTAACATATAGCCATCAGTGGAGAGGCGGACTGAGAGGGGTAAAGCTCAGACTGTTTCCACTAGCCCAGCACAGGCAAAATGTACGGCTATACACTTCACCGCGAGATCTATTCCAAGACACACCCTGGAGATATGGAGCCTTCTTGACTCTGAAAATCCTGATCTGTGCTTCATATCTGAGACATGGCTGCATGAGCATGCTATTCCCGACCTTCATATAGCCTTCCCTCAGCAGTACGCTGTAGTTAGGTCTGATAGAATGGGGGGAAGGGGTGGAGGAGTATTGATAGCAGCAAAGGAGAATATGAATGTTCATATTATAGAAAGCATCGTAGTTAATGAGTCAGAGATCATAGTTTTTAGAGTGAATGGTCTGGGAAAAGAAGTGTGGAAAGGGGCATCGTTATATCGACCCCCAGGGAATTTAGGAGATTTTGCCAATACCTTATTAGAAACTATAGCCCCTCATGTATTGACTGTGGACATTTTTTTGTTACTGGGTGATTTTAATTATCACACTGATGACCAGTCAGATGTAGAGACAGAAAAACTAATCTCTTCTATGAGTACCCTTAATCTGATTCAAAAGAATACAGGTCCCACCCACCAAGCTGACCACACGCTGGATCTCCTATTTACTAATTCTCCGAATATCTTGACAGTCCCCCCTACTCCATTATTGTGGACTGACCATTACTTGGTGAAATTTTCTATAAATAACTGTATACTGGAAACGAATAGTAATAAAGACAAAAAAGCATGCGGAAACATGAAAAAGATCACTCTTGCTGCCTTTTCTGATAATTTTCAGATAGATCAAATAGACCCAAAGGCAAATGTCAACCTAGCAGCTTTGCATCTGGAGTCAGCCGTTGGCAAGGCACTGGACAAGATCACCCCTTTACGAATGGTCAAGTGCAGGGAGAAATTTTCGCCCTGGTTTACAGACCAATTAAAAGATCTTAAAACCTTGACAAGAAATGCTGAGAAAACCTGGCGGAAAAGTAAAAATTTAAATGACCTTAAAACTTTTCAAACCCTACACACTAAATATATGAGGGAAATAAGAACGGTAAAGAGAACGTACTTAGCTGAACGAATAATCAAAGCTGAGAACTCTTCTAAGGAGCTTCACCATATCTTAAAGGAATTTACTTCCTTTAAAAGTCCACAATTAACACCAAGTACTGAGGAATGGACGAGAGAGCTCTCTAAATTCCTAGATGATAAAATTACAAACATATGTAACTCCTTCGAAATGGACAATGCATCCATTCAGTATCTAGAACAGGACTTATATATAAATGAATCTTTATATATAAACGAATCTTCTTCGAGGTGGGCCACTTTTGAATTGTTTGATAATGAAAAAACCATGCTAGTAGGACGGAAAATTAAATCAGGCTCCCCCAATGATCAATTAACTTCCAAACTATTTGCCATCCTTGCCCCAGCGCTAGTGGATTGTCTTTCTGTCCTTTTAAATAAATCCCTGAAAGAAGCGGAGGTTCCAAAAATTTGGAAGGCGGCAAGTGTTAAACCTATATTAAAAAAACCTGGCGCAGATGCAAATGCATTTATTAACTATCGTCCCATTTCCTTGTTGTCATACTCAGGGAAAGTGCTGGAAGCATTTGTAAATGAACAACTGGTTAACTACTTGAAGACGAATGACCTACTCGATCCATCACAGTCAGGTTTCAGCACTGCCCACAGCACGGAAACGGCACTGATCGAGGTTGCTGACAACATTAGGCTTGCCTTGGACAAAGGTCAATCTTCAATTCTTGTCCTTTTAGATCTGTCGGCCACCTTTGACACCATCTCCCATCATATCTTGATTAGAAGGCTGTGGGAGTGTGGTGTCAGAGGACAGGTTTTGAGATGGTTTGTCAGCTATTTGATGAACCGGACGACTACAGTACAAGTAGATAAAACCTTGGCCAGTACCCGGCCCGTCATAAGAGGCAAGCCTCAGGGCTCTATTTTGAGCCCCTCGCTTTTTAATGTTTACATGGCCCCCCTGGCCAAAGTGATCAGGGCATGCGGTTTTGACGTGCTGTCGTACGCGGATGATACGCAAATACTGGTCACACTTGGCCCTGACGCTAACGAGACAAAAAGGCGTTTTAGAAATTGTATGGTAGAGGTAAAAAACTGGATGGGCCAAAACCACCTTCAACTCAATGGCACTAAATCTGAGGTCATGTTATTTGGGAGAGCAAGTGAGTACTGGACCCAAGACTGGTGGCCTTCGGAACTGGGGGAGTGTCCTGTCCCAAAGGAATCAATCCGCAATTTAGGTTTCCATATGGACAACAAGCTATCCATGAGGGACCAAGTTAACCATACTGTGGGAACCTGCTTCGGAATTATGCGGAGTCTACGCAGGGTCTTTAAATGGATACCGACTGAAACACGTAAAAGTCTGGTCCAGGGCCTGATTGTAAATAGACTAGACTATGGCAATTCACTTCTCCTTGCCATAAACGAGTGCCATATCAGGAAACTGCAGGTTTTACAAAATACGGCTGCTCGTCTGATCTTAGGCCTACCCAGAAGATCCCCTTCATTGCCGTGTCTGAAAATCTTACACTGGCTCCCTGTAAAAAAAAGAACTATTTTCAAGACCCTATGTCTGGTTCACAAATACTTGTATGGACGGGGACCAAAATATTGGACCCAAAAACTTACATGGTATATACCTGGCAGACAGCTGAGATCGAGCATTAAGTTACTGCTCACGCCTTTCAGAGTTCAAACTGCCAGAAATGGTGGTCGTGCCTTTTCTTTTATGGCACGATCCCTTTGGAACAAACTACCTCTGAGTCTTCGTACTATCGTAGAACATATGAACTATCGAAAAAAATTGAAAACCTGGCTCTTCTGCTAGATCTATTCTTGGCTCATCTCCTTTTTCAGGACTGTCTGCATGTGCCATGAGACTCCCTTGGACGTGATATGTGCACAATACAAATGTCCAGACTAGACTAGACTAGACTAGGAACAGGGTCAAGACTGATTTGCATATGGCTGAACTGCGGTGGTGAAGTGAGCTAAAGAACGATGATGGATTCAACTCAGATCTAATAGTGAATGGGGTTGAGTGTCTGAAAAACTTCAGCGCTCCGCCCATCATCTCTTTGTGTTTGCTTTGTTTGCACTAAGTTTGCAGGTTATGCTGAGAAGTGGGTCGCTTGCTCCCTTTGCAATTGGATTCAAGCTAACCTAGCTGATGATGGGTATTACCCTGAAACCAGTTCCAGGATGCTAGTTTTAGGTTCTGGGAAGACCTGGCTTGGCTGTTCAGGCTGGACTGTTCACATGTGGAACAGGGTCAAGACTGATTTGCATATGGCTGGGTCTGAACTGGGGTGGCAAAGTGAGTTAAAGAACGATGATGGATTCAACCCAGATCTAATAGTGACTGGGGTGAGTGTCTGAAAAGTTTTAGCACTCCAACCATCATCTCCTTGTGTTTGCTTTCTCCATGAAAATGTAGCATAACTATACTACATTATTTATTACACCTCTAAATTACATCGATATTTCATTTTAAGTGAAAAATCAATAGTTCATTGCGTACGATCAAATTAATCATAAAGAAATCTAGTTTGTACAAATAATTTGTTGCCTAAAATTGTACATTTAATAAAACATTTACAACTTCTCCCCACTTATTTTTTTAGCAATCACTATACGTCCATTAACTAACTGTATCAATCTGCCATTAGTTTGATGAAACATTTATCTTCTTAATTGATTAAATATTCCCTTTCAATTGATTCAATTGTTAATACATTTGATTCATGTAGTAAATAATTTCCACATGCATTGACCTTTTTCTCTTCCCTGTTTACTATAACTGTTAGTGCTGCTGTTATATACATTAATTATACATTCTAAAAACTTTAGCAAGGGAATAACAGCAATTGCCGCATTCATCACAAATATCATAGGTGTTAAAACTGAATTAAAAACACCAGCAAAGATTTTACCTTAGCATTCACCCACTTTGCCAAAGCTACTTCCTAACTCCCTTACTCAGGATCCTACACCCTCCTGTAATCCTGGTTCTGACAATATTCTAATCTTATGAGTCAAATTAGTTATGTTGGTAAGAGAACAACCAATAGCTCCATTATAATTAGGAATGTAAGTACAACACCTTTTTTTCTTCATTACCATGCAAACTCCTTCTTTTGCCAAAAGAATATCACAGGCTAGACGGTTCTGCAAGACCATTGCTCTAATTGCTATCATTTCTACATTCACTAATTTAAATGACCATGTACCTGTATTAAGTCCATCTACTACCTTTGGCGATCATCTAATTTCCACATAATTCATACATAAAACCATTGGAGTAATAATTATTCCTAAAACGTCTAAAACCATTTGACCAAAACTTAATATATCTTTCATCATGCCATGTTTTTCATCTAACTCATCCAAATGATACATTTTGGGAAAACTAAAGTTAAATAACATAAATCCACTCTATTCTTTAACAAGTTAATATTAGCAGTCTTTCCACAAACATTGTAAATTCCCCTCATAATAGGTTGCCCTCCAGACAAAAGATCTCCATGAACCTCGTAATATTTATAACACACACTTTCACCTATAAATTCTACTTTCCCTTCTTCCCTAGGATTGTGCCTTACTATAAACATCCCTCATTTTATTTCCTGACCCACTCCTACCCGGAGCTGTAAACCTGAGAACTTAAATTCTTCTTCGTCTTTTATTTCTTCTAAAGCAATCTTCTGCTCCTCTAAATTGTTCTCCATTTCAACCCCTCTTTCTTCATATTACCTAATAAAAGCACACTCTTCATTACTCAAAAAACACAAATAATCTTTATTTAATTTAGTATTGTCTTTATTTTGTGCAACCAACCTCACCACGCTAACCATATCTAACAGGTTTTTATTCTTATCAATGAACAAATTCTCTAAAGATACGTTAAAATTTGTAAGCTAAGGGAAAGAAGTTTGTTATGATTGAAAATAGCTGCAAAGATATTACAAGGCAATGAGCATGAAATCTCTTATTGTACATATTTTGAACCCTCCCGAACTGAGGTGGAAAGGGAAGTGCATATGTGGCACTTACTAACCTTCATGACCTTTACATACTCTATAACTGTTAATATACACATCATCCTTAAAACCACGAGCTAAATGTTCCACATGGATTGGTATAATTTGTATAAATTCTTCATGATTAGCTTGAACTTCAACTTTAGTGGATCTGGATTTGGATTTGGATTTATAAAGCGCGTAGCTACCCAAGGGCGTCCCAGCGCTATAGTATCAGCTTAAAGTGCTCCTGAGGTGGAAATATTGGGGGAAGAGCCAGGTCTTCAGTAGCCTGCGGAATGACAGCAGGTTGGTTTCTCTACGGATGTTAAGGGGGAGGCTATTCCAGAGCTTAGGGGCGTTGTATGCGAAGCGGCGACCACCCGTGCGAGCTTTTCTTATTCTGGGGATGCTGGCAAGGAAAAGGGAGTCTGATCTGAGCTGTCTGGTGGATTTATGAGGTTTAATAAGTGGTTTTAGTATGGGTGGGCCTTTACCTTGTAAAATTTTATGGGAAATGCATAAGGTCTTAAAGGCGATACGCTCCTGGATGGGGAGCCAGTGAAGAGCTTTGAGAGAGGGCTTAGCGGAGCATCTTGATTTCGTTCCTGTGAGGAGTCTTGCTGCGGCATTCTGAGCGTGCTGAAATTTTTTGATGACAGCTACTGGGGCGCCCAGGTATAGGGCGTTTCCATAATCCAATCTAGAGATGACAAGGCCCTGGATGAGAATTTTTCTAGACTGGGTGGGATGAGGGGGAGGATCTTCCGGGCAGCTCGCATGAGACCGAAGCGAGTGCCGGCTGTCTTTCTCGCTTGGGATCTGAAGCTGAGGTCCTGGTCGAGCCAAAATTCCAGGCTCTTAATTTCATTTTTTGGAGGGGGGGGGGTGCCCATGCTGGGTGGCCAGGCGAGGGATTTGGGGAGCCTGTGTGGGTCACCTAGGAGCATAATCTCTGAAATCTCACCGTTGAGTTTTAATCGGGAGTAGCCCATCCATTTGGATTATTATGCAGGCAGGTAGCTAGATTTTCCATGGATTGGTCACCCTGGTTGATGGAGACGACTAGTTGGGTGTCGTCCGCGTACATGACCACCTTTACACCAAATGGTGAAACTATGTCGTCTAAGGGGGCCATGTAAACGTTTAAAAGTGTGGGGCTCAGGGATGATCCCTGGGGAACCCCACATTGAAGGGGAAGAGCTTTGGAATAACCGTGACTGTCGGCCACTTGGAAGGTCCTATGCTCCAGGAACGATTTTAGCCAGGCCAGGGCGGTCCCAGTGACTCCAGTATGTGGAGACGGTGGAGAAGGATGGTGTGGTCCACCGTGTCAAAGGCGGCGCTCAGGTCCAGGAGGATCACTGCCACTGATCCCCCTGTGTCCAAGATGGACCTAGTCTCCTCTGTCATGGCTAGGAGGGCGGTGTCAGTCCCCTGTCCTGGTCTGAACCCTGTCTGGGGGTGGCAGAGGAGGTTGTTGGTCTCTAAAAATGTTTAAAGCTGTTCGTTCAAGATTTTTTCTGCCACTTTGCTGATGCCTGGGAGGAGGGAGATAGGTCAAAAGTTTGAGGGATCTGTGGGGTCTAGGTGGGGTTTTTTAAGGAGTGTGCGTACTATCGCGCTTTTCTAGTTGGAGGGGACTGACCCTTGAGAGAGGGAGGAATTTATTAGCCCGGTTAGGAGGGGAGATATATTGGGAGCAACTAATTTAAGCTTGCTCATGGGCCTTGGATCTTCCGGGGACCCACTTTTCACATGATTGAGGGTGGCCTCCAACCTCTCTATGGAAATGGGAAGGAAGGCATCCAGGGACGGGGCGTCTTGGTTAATGGGCCGAGCTGGAGGGTCGGTTGGGGGGTGAAGCTGGGGGAAGGACTTTAGGATCTTGAGAATTTTAGCTGAGAAGAACTCGGCAAGTTGGGAGCATCTGGCGCCGGTGGGATCCGCGGCAGGCTGCGGTTCGGGGACTTTCATAAGTGACCGTACTATACGGTAAGTCTCTTTGGAGGAGTTGGCTGCAGCTAGGATTTTCCCTTCGAAGTAGGCAGTTTGCGTATTTTTTATGAGGATTTTATACTGTTTCATCGATGATTTATAAGTTTCTTTGCTGTTTGAGGCCCAATCTTTCCTTCAGAGACGTTCGAGTTTTCTGCATAGCTCACGTAGTTCCGGAGTAAACCAGGGTGACTTGAATGATCCCCTCTTGCTGGGGAGGTGTTTGCAGGGGAGAACCGAATCTAGGGATGTTTCTATCCAGGATCGAATTTGGATGTCTGCTAGAGAGGGGTCCGGATCTAAGGTGGGGATGGAGGCTATCAGCTGGCTGGTCCAAGTGTCCGTGTCTAGTTTGTGCCATGGACGGGAGGGTGCTTGGGGTGGAAGGCTGTGGGTGGGTTCAGTGGTGATTGGGAGTTTGAGAAGGATCATGTTGTGATCTGTCCAGGGGATGAGGAGGGGTAGAGATGTGGTGAGTTCCGGGATGTTTGAGAAAATAGGGTCCAAGAGATGGCCCGTATTGTGGGTGGGGTGAAGATTTATCAAAGGGAGGCTGAGTGCGGCTAGATCTTCTTTGAGGTCTTCTGCTAATTTGTTCCCTGGGTCATCAAAGTGAATGTTAAGGTCTCCCAACACTGTGACGTTGGAGGAAAGACAGGCTAGGGAAGTGGCTGTGTCCACCAGTGAGTTGAGGAACTGTCCAAGTGGGCCCGGGGGTGGGTAGATCAAAAGTCCCGACAAAGTTTTCTCCGGGAAAAGGTGAATGGAGAAATGAATATTTTCGCAGTCGAGGATTGGGCTGTCCTTGAGTTGGGAGGAGAGGTGGGCTTTGGTGATGATTGCTATGCCACCTCCTGGCCCTAAAGGTCTGTCTAGGTGTTTAATTAGGTAGCCCGGGGGTAAGGCGTGGACTATGTCTGGATCTGATGTTGAATTGATCCAGGTTTCTGTCAAAAACAGCACTTCGATATCGTTATTCAGTATTAAAAGGTTGATTTCGGTGCTGTGTTTGGGGAGGGATCTGCAGTTGAGCAGGGCCATTTTGATTGTACTGATTTGGGGGGAGTGGGGGGTGAGTCTGTATGTGTAATGGTTGCATTTGTTCTGACGCTCTTCGGGAGAGATTGAATGAAGGCAGGGGTCGGGGGTACTAGTCATGAGGTGCCGGAGTGTGCCTGCAGAGTAAGTGAGGGGTGACGAGCTGGAAGGTGCAGAGGGACTGGGCCCCTGGCCCATCCTGGAGCGGACGGGCGCAGACGGGCTTACCTTTGGCGCGCCTTCGGCGCGCCCGCAGCGCACGTCCGCTGCGCGTCCAGCCAAGGCACATCCTTCTGAGGGGAGGGGCGTGGCCTCAGGGCAGTGGGCGTGGACCCGGCTTCCCTGCTAATGGCGGCAAATGAGCGATCTGATCCGCGGCAGCGTTTAAATCGGCTGCGCAGGGTGGAATTAAGCAAGTTTAAGGAGGGGGAGTGCCCAGGAGTGAGTGCAACACAGGTAAAAACAACAGTTAATTTTCCAATTTTTGAATAAAAACGAGCGAGCATTCCTCCCGGATTCCACCTCAGGAGATGTCAATTAGGCTAATGCGAGCTCAGTGTGCAGCGCGACTTATGTAGCGACCAGGGGGGTGTGGCCTCATGGCAGTGGGCGTGGCCCGGCTTCCCTGCTAATGGCGACAAATGGGCGATCTGACCCGCGGCAGCGTTTAGATTGGCTGCGCGGGTGGACTTAAGCAAGTTTAAGGAGGGGTAGTGCCCAGGAGTGAGTGCAACACAGGTAAAAACAACAGTTAATTTTCCAATTTTTGAATAAAAACGAGCGAGCATTCCTCCCGGATTCCGCCTCAGGAGATGTCAATTAGGCTAATGCGAGCTCAGTGTGCAGCAAGACTTATGTAGCGACCAGGGGGGGGGGGGGCGTGGCATCAGGGCAGTGGGCGTGGCCCAGCTTCCCTGCTAATGGTGGCAAATGAGCGATCTGACCCACGGCAGCGTTTAGATCAGCTGCGCGGAGCGGACTTAAGCAAGTTTAAGGAGGGGGAGTGCCCAGGAGCGAGTGCAACACAGGTAAAAACAACAGTTAATTTTCCAATTTTTGAATAAAAAGGAGCGAGCGTTCCTGCCGGCTTCCGCCTCAGGAGATGTCAATTAGGCTAATGCGAGCTCAGTGTGCAGCGCGACTTATGTAGAGACCAGGGGGGGCGTGGCCTCAGGGCAGTGGGCGTGGCCTGGCTTCCCTGCTAATGGCGGCAATTGAGCGATCTGACCCGCAGCAGCGTTTAAATCGGCTGCGCGGGGTGGACTTAAGCAAGTTTAAGGAGGTGGAGTGCCCAGGAGCGAGTGCAACACAGGTAAAAACAACAGTTAATTTTCCAATTTTTGAATAAAAACGAGCGAACGTTCCTCCCGGCTTCCGCCTCAGGAGATGTCAATTAGGCTAATGCGAGCTCAGTGTGCAGCGCGACTTATGTAGCGGCCAGCGGGGGCCTGGCCTCAGGGCAGTGGGCGTGGCCCGGCTTCCCTGCTAATGGCAGCAAATGGGCGATCAGACCCGCGGCACCGTTTAGATCAGCTGCGCGGGGTGGACTTCAGCAAGTTTAAGGAGGGGGAGTGCCCAGGAAGGAGTGCAACACAGGTAAAAACAACAGTTAATTTTCCAATTTTTGAATAAAAACGAGCGAGCATTCCTCCCGGCTTCCGCCTCAGGAGATGTAAATTGGACTAATGCGAGCTCAGTGTGCAGCGCGACTTACGTAGCGACCAGGGGGGCGTGGCCTCAGGGCAGTGGGCGTGGCCCGGCTTCCCTGCTAATGGCGGCAAATGAGCGATCTGACCCGCGGCAGCGTTTAGATTGGCTGCGCGGAGTGGACTTAAGCAAGTTTAAGGAGGGGGAGTGTCCAGGAGCGAGTGCAACACAGGTAAAAACAACAGTTAATTTTCCAATTTTTTTATAAAAACGAGTGAGCGTTCCTCCCGGCTTCCGCCTCAGGAGATGTCAATTTGGCTAATGCCAGCTCAGTGTGCTGCGCGGCTTATGTAGCGACCAGGGAGGGCGTGGCCTCAGGGCAGTGGGCCTGGCCCGGCTTCCCTGCTAATGGCGGCAAATGAGCGATATGACTCGCGGCAGCGTTTAGATCGGCTGCGCGGGGTGGACTTAAGCAAGTTTAAGGAGTGGGAGAGCCCTGGAGCGAGTGCAACACAGGTAAAAACAACAGTTAATTTTCCAATTTTTTAATAAAAACGAGCGAGCGTTCCTCCCGGCTTCCGCCTCAGGAGATGTCAATTAGGCTAATTCGAGCTCAGTGTGCAGCGCGACTTATGTAGTGACCGGGGGGCGTGGCCTCAGGGCTATGGGCGTGGCCCGGCTTCCCTGCTAATGGCGGCAAATGAGCGATCTGACCCGCGGCAGCATTTAGATCGGCTGCGCGGGGTGGACTTAAGCAAGTTTAAGGAGGGGGAATGCCCAGGAGCGAGTGCAACACAGGTAAAAACAACAGTTAATTTTCACATTTTTGAATAAAAACGAGCGAGCGTTCCTCCTGGCTTCCGCCCCAGGAGATGTCAATTAGGCTAAAACTAATCATGTCTATATAACCTGAAACATTTCCCTCAAGAATCCTCAAGCACACCAACAGGCCACTAAAACAAATAATGTCAGGATTAGCAGAATCATCCCTACAATTTTACAATATCTTCTGTTTCCCATCTTCATGTTTGAGACCATAAAAATCCTTTTCTGTCAAAAATAAAATAATCAACCGTTTTCTTTATAAAAAGAATACTTTCTTTCTTTCTTCTTATTTGTTTAAAAGACTAATGAAAAAAACAAGGAAAGGAGAAAACAATATTCAGCTTTTCATTTTTTGCCAAAGTTCTTATCATTTCATATAAGTTTCATATTCAAACATTCAAAAAAAATCTTTTGTAGAGTTTCTAGACTTCAGATGTTATTTAAGATTCTTAGACAACAATATTTGTAATTCTTTAATGGAACTTTCTAATTTGAAAAATATAATTAACATCTAATTTGGAAACAATCCACCTCAATTTCACCTGCTTCTTCTTCTACCTATACTGTGGCTAAAAACATCCAATTAGGCAAGGCATATTTTCGATTTGGAACTTTGCTACTGGTCAACCTCTTAGCAACTGGTGATTTACTTTCATTCGTGTCTGGATTGAATCGTCTCTCAAAGTCTGTTAAGTCTCCTTCTGGCTCACTGTGCTTCAGTTTACTAGTTCTCTTTTCTGGAATGTCTTCAGCTTTATCTTTTTCAACAGCATTTTTTTTATTTTCCTCTTCTTCTTGACATTTGCTTTAGTCCATTCCTGAGCTCTGATTTAAACTTGAGTTGGCACCTTGATCGAATTTGCCTCTTTCTGATTTCTCCAAAGTGAATCTATTTCTTCCAAAAGGGATCATTTTAACTTTTATTTTCAAATACACCTTGTCACTGCTTTGAGATTACCTCTTCATGTTTATACTCATGCTTTGATCTTTAACTGAACATCAGGAATTTCTGATTCTTTATCTTAAATTACATTTAACGGCCATTTTTCTAAAGTCTTTTCACTTTGTCTTCACCAGTTCCACATTAACATTCAAAATATTCTCCTCCTCCTCTGGATTCACTCTGTGAATCTGGATTTGTCTCTGAGCTTGATGAGCAGACTGCATACTCTGATCATTCGCCTCATCCACTGCTTCATCTACACTTACAATCTTTGCGTAAGCAGTGTGGATTCACTAATGAGACCTGCACACTTCACATCACTAGTTGCTGTTAAAATCATGTGAAAAGAGCCTCTCCATCTTGAATCGTGAGAGCCTTCACTATCATGTTTTGGTATTACCACCCAATACCCTACATTCATACCGTGACAGGGCGTTGGACACGACCCTCTCTGCATGGTCACCACCAAACCTTTTGCCTTCCTTCTCTTACTTTTTACTGAAAGCATTTGTGTTGGCCTTAGTACTCTGTGCACTTTACCACTGCTTACCCGTACCCAAGGGCTTGTGCTTACTCCCCTAAACAATGTTTTATTAACATATAGCTGATTGGCATATTTAATTTACTTTTCAGCCCCTTGTAGACTGGTAACCATATACTCAGGGCCTCTAAATTAAAGGCTACCAGTGGGCCTGCAATACATATTGTGTCACCTTCTTAAGTAGCACCTTAAAACCTCTCCCAGGCCTGCCATTGTAGGCTGAATGCAGTGTCAACCTGACATATTGACTTGGCATTCAATACCCCTTTCCAAGACTTAAGCTTCTCTTTTATTACATATAAGTCACCCCTAATGTAAGCCCTAGGTAGTTCATAGTGCAGGGTGCTGTGTAACTAAGTGGTAGGATGTGTGCTTTTGAGTTTACATGTCCTGGTAGTGAAAGACTCACAATTTGTTTTACACTAATGTGAGGCATATCCTCTCATAGGATAATATTGGGGATTACTTATTACATTTAATAAGCTGTAATTCATAATTGGGAGAAGGTAATCTGGCATGGCATTGTAATGACAAATCGTCTTTAATCACAAAGTCAGATATATTGTTGCAATTTTTAAGATGCCACTTTTAGAAAGGCTTCTAACATTTGTGGAATTCGGAGTGAGACTATCTGACAAACCCCATGGCTACAGTGCTAAGAACATGTACTCACTAAAATTCAATTCCTCCATGTGAGGTCACTCAGGGCCCGACTTAGGTAAAACGCATTTTCCGATTTTAAAATACCAATTAGCACCGAATCGGTATTTTGAAATCGGAAAATGAGATGTAGGTAAAAAAAATCGGAAAAATACTGATTCGGTTGTAATCGGTATTGTGATTCGATACGTACCGAATCGGCATCCACCGAATCGGAATTTACCGATTCGGCTACAACCGAATCGGCAAATACCGATTCGGTAATCGCAATACACCCCCATGGCCAAAAGGCCCATAGGAACGCATTGTAAATACCGAATCAGGAATTTCTGATTCGGTAAAATCCGAATCGGTAAAATCCGATTCGGTAAATACCGAATCGGTGAATGCCGATTCGGCAAGCTAGTCAAACTGAAACCAGAGAAAAAAGCCAATGAGGTGGATCCACCCTCCCCCACCCTAGCAGGCAGTGGCTACCCTGGCAGGTGCAGCTCATTAAGAACTTTCTGGAGAGGCAGCCTGAGCTGAGCATTCACAGTGAGCAGCAGTGGAAGCAGGATCCAGAGCACTGTGAAAGATGGCTAGCAGCAGTGAGATCCAGAAGGCTGGGCACAAGAGGAAACCAAAATTCAGCACCATGGAGCTGCAAGGGTTGGTGGAGGAGGTGGTGAGGGTACACAGGCAGCTGTTTGGGAGGCTGTCCCTCACTGTACAAGAGAGAACAAAGAGGAGGCTGTGGAGCGATATTGGTGAAAAAGTAAACTCTGTTGGTGTTACCCCCAGGAGCCTTGACGACCTCAAAAAGAGGTTCTATGATATCCGCAGCCTAATAAAGCGGAAACTTGCAGAGCTGCAGAGGCAAGCTGGACTTACTGGTGGAGGCAGGAACCCGGCGCCACCCCTCACTGAGCTGGAGGAACTAGTGGCGACTACCATCGAGAGGGAGAGTGTGGTTGGAGTTGGGAACCTGGATAGCTCAGCCAGAGCTACAGCTAAAGGTAAGAAGCATGCGCATCATGACACACCCTACCAGACACCTCCCCTTTAAACAAAATGCACAGCCCAACCCCAGCCCAGTACTGCTACCAACAGACATGAGAAATGCATCATGGTAAATGTAGTCAGCAGAAGTAGGCAAAAATGCCAGTGCAGAAGCATAATTAAAAGAACTGTGGAACTGAATCAAAGTATTTGAAATGATATCTGCAATGCTTTAATTGTAGTGACTGTAATACATCAGCACTCAATTCACAAATGCTTCTTTATACCTAGGGGCACCATCAGGCGGAGGAGCAGGAGCAACTGAGGCATCAGCACCAGCAACATCTACCAGTGCGGTGGCAGGGCCAAGCACTAGTCAAGCAGCCCTGGAGGAGGAGGAGGATGAGAACACCAGTGCCCAGGGAAATAAGGAAGACCTAGGACATTCCTTCACATTTCTACACTCCCCCCGAATATCTGGCACACCCTCATTGCTGTTCTCCCCAGAGAACTCACCAACACCGAGCCACCCTGCACCTGCCCCATCTCCTGCCAGGAGTAGTTTTGTAGCTCCATTGAACCCCATCGAGGGAGCAGCGGGTCAGGCCCCAGCTACCAACACAGTAACACCTGTGGCACCCCAGCCCACACAGCAGGGCAGCAGCAATCCCCGGAGGCGTACAACATCCAGCACTGCACTTCCAGCACGGGAGGGCAGCATCTTTTAAGGGCTGGAGGGCAGCATGGTAAAGATACAGCGGATGCAGGCGAAATCCATCTTGGCATGCCAGCGCCAGCTGCGGCAGCATAACCTGCAAATGGGAGAGATGGCGCAGGGGTTTAAGACATTTGTAGAAAGCAATAAGGAAATTGCTACAGGTCTTGGCCGTATGACCACAGCCATCACGCAGCTATGTGCAAAACTGGACGAGCACGAGCACTCTCGCCGCAGGGATGCCCGCATGCATAATAGGTCAATAAACCGCCTTGCTGCTGCTACCGCACAGCTATGCCAACGTGGGGCAAATATGGAGGCCAGCCTGACCCAGAACACCGCATAGGTCACCAGGGGCATGGCCCGCATTACGACCGCCATGGAGGCACTTATAATTTCAAACACTGTGGTCAATCCAGCCCTGGACCGGGGCGAGGCTGGGGATAGCAGCAGCCGCAGCAGCCCGGCCAGCGCAGTGTCGGAGCCGCGCCGGAGCACCAGGCGCTCTGCTGAAGCTGCTGGACATGCAGAAGGGGGGAGAGGCACATCCCAGTGGGGCTGCTAAGCGTAGCAAAAAATAAGCTTGCCAGGGCGGGTGAGGCAACCCGGACAAGACATTGAACCACTTTTTGTTAACATTTTCTTTTGTTGCACATCAGTGCAGTAACGGTGTTGCAACATTATTAAAAGTGTCATTTCCTTACAACCATTGACCTGTCTGTGCATCTGTACTCACTCAGAAATAGTTTTCTGTAATCTCCTCACGTCTGTATCTGCCATCACTTGGCGTAGACACCCCAGCAGGTTGTGTTTGTGGCACAGCAACGTCGTCGTCATGGTCCTCGTAGTCTGACAACTCCACCTCAGTGCCCTTCTTCACCGCAAGGTTGTGCAACATTGCACAGACAGCTATGATCTTGCAGCAGGTGATGGGGGTATACTGCCTTGCACCTCCACTCTTGTGCAAGCATCTGAATCTGCTTTTCCAGATGCCAAAGGTCCGTTCAACTACATTCCTTGTGCTTTTGTGGGCCCGGTTATACCTCCTTTGGCTGGGTGTAGAGGGGTTGAGGTAGGGGGTGAGTATGAATGAGCGGAGGGCATATGCACTGTCGCCTAGAAGGAAAAGGGGTAACATTACTCACATGCATACATGTATTTCACTTAGTTACTTTGTATTATGGGGGTCTGATGATGTGTCTCACCTAGGAGGTATCCTTCACCAAATTCGCCAGCCGTCAGCCGTGCATAGATGCCGCTCTGTTGAAAAATGTAGGAGTCGTGGGTACTCCCTGGGAATTTTGCGACCAGGTCTGTGATGGTGCACTTCGCATTGCAGATCACCTGAACATTGATGGTGTGCGTAGACTTCCTATTGCGGTATATGTATTCTGTGTCAGCAGGGGGGCAAATCGGAATGTGCGTGCCATCTATGCAGCCAATGATTTGGGGAAATTGTGCCATCTGGTACAAGTCAGCTTTTGTTTGTACCAGTTCCGCGTGGGTTGCAGGGAAAGAGATGTATTGGTCCATCCTCTGTATCATGGCGTCAAGGAAGTTGTGGAAAAACCTTGACAGGCTGCTCTGGGTCACCCCTCCTACCGCAGCTACTCCACTTTGATAGCTGCCAGACGCAAGCAGGTGTAGGCTGCATAGCACCTGCACGTGCGCTGGGTTGGCGTGTGCCCTTGGGGTGGGGTGGTCCAACAGTGGTTTGAGGTCCCTGATGAGCTCCAGAATGGTGTCTGAGTCCAGCCTGTACCTCTGTAGGATCTCTGCCTCTGTGAGCATGAACAGGGTGATCCTCTGTCTGTAGACCTGTTCCTCTCTTTGCCATTCCCTCTCTCCTTCCTGCTGTAGCCGTAGCCGCCTTGCAATGACATAAAAAGCAGCCATCCTGCAAGTTGCAATGCATTTTGGGTCTATTTTTATAGGTTGAAGTTGGTTACCACCTGATTGTAATCCATGGTTAATACCGATTTTGAAATACAGATTTAGAGCCAAAATCAATATTTCTATCCTTCCCTACATCTCTCTCTCTGTCCGATTCGGAGATTTGCCGAATCGGTAACTCTACCGAATCGGTAGGTTATCCGATTCGGCATTTTTCCGAATCGCTGTCGCTACCGATTCGATACATGAACTGAATCGTTTTTTTTCCGAATCGGTGTCACTACCGATTCGGTACATGTACCGATTCGGTATTTTTAACGATTCGGTATTGTTTGTTTTTGAACCCCAGTTTTTGCATTTTGGCTATAAATTAAATTATTATTGAGAGACCAGGCTATTGTAATTTACCTACTGAATGAATCCTTTAAGTTTAGATTTAATTATTTTGTGGGGTCTATGTTGGTACTTTATAAAAGGTATACTGAGTTTAAAAAAAACATTTTTCGAATGAAGCCCTTGTAGGCATCTCTACCTGTTTCACTTTTAGAAAGTTGGCATTTTCTTGCTCTTAGCCCTGTGTGCCTGCAGCCTGTCTCCAATAGCATGTTTAGGCTGGGTGACAGTTGATTTGTGGGCATTCCCTTTAGACTGCCACACAAAATGGGAGCTTAGGTTTAACTTGATAGGCCATCCTGTCAGGATGGGTGGGAGGAGCTGGGTACAGCTGCACACTTACACCTTAATAGGCTGTGTTGTGTCCACACACAAAGGTATGTATACCCCCCTGTAGTTAGTCTGGAGCCAGAGCAGGAACGGAGGACTTCTATGCATTTCAAATACCCTTGTTTGAAGTCTTCCCACCTTCAAGGCATTCCTTGGTATAAGAACTGGACATCAGGCCCTACCTCTTCAGTACACTTCTGGACCTGTAGATGTCTGGCAGGAAGAAGTAATAATGTGCTTCTGAAGGAGTGCCAGTCTGTTGGGCTGCTGCGCCAGAAGAAATACTTTCATACTCTTCTGCCTGCTGGATTTCTGGTCTGGGTGAGAAGGACTGGACCTGTATCACTTGACCCTTGGAACCCAGATTGACTCCAAGGGCTAGTTGGCTAGTCCCTTGATATGAGGTCTCAGGGCCATCCTGCTTCTGCACCTGGGCTCTGCCGTCTGTGAGTCTGCACAGCCAAGTGGTGCTGTCCCAGTCCTGGACGCTTGGATGCGAGCCTAAGGTGCTTTTCAACACTTCACCACTGCTGCCAATACAGATCCGGCGCACCTCCACTACTGCATGGGCAGTACTGACATATCTTCACCACTGGGTAGATCAGAACCAGTGCATCAACCCTGTTTGCGTTGACCAGAACCGACAAATCACTGTATATACGTGGCTCAGAAACTCCACTCCTCCTTCGGAACCACGACTGTATGATGCTATTGAAGGAAAGTCTTTGCATCTCTCTCGACAACAACATCGATGCTGAAGCTGAAACTTCAACATTATATTGGAACTGAGGCATTGATGCTGTTGTACCGCCAGTATCAGTGCATTGTCACAGAATGCCCTCTGAGCTATGCAAACTCTCCATCAACAACGTCTTTGATGTTGACACAGTCCGGACCAAGGTACTTTTGCTCAGTCAGCCCAACCTGGTCCCTATAGCCATCCCGCATTCCATCATGGTTGGCCCAAACGTTTGAACGAACCCCAGTCCAGGGCAGATATCCCTTGTTGGTGCTTAGTGCTTTTTGGTGCTATTTTCTCCTAATTCTTCTAAAATCAATATCTTCAGGTCTACATTTTGGTTTTTTATTGTTTTTGTATCAAATAATTTATTAAAATATCATCTATTTTTCTAATCTGTTTGGGGATTTATATTGTGTTTTGTTTTCACTTTATTACTGTTTTGCACATTGCCTCTAAGTTACGCCTGACTGTGTGTGGGCCAAGCTACCCAGGGTTAAGTACAGGTTAATTTGGTGCCTTTTAGTGGTTCATCCTGTAAGGGACTGTGGTTGTTGTTTGACTATGGTTCACAAACCAGTCATCCAGCAACCACATTTCTAACACAGAGTGTATCCTTGTAGTCCTCAGTAGTCATATTCACCTGATGATCCCGGTCTGAGGTCTGCTCTCTCCCCAGAAGCTCCACTGTGTTCTGCTCTGTGCCCCAGATCCTTGGCCCCATCCAAGTAGGGTTTGACTCTGACCTGTGCGGAGTGCCCACCTCGCTGGCATTTTGTAAATTTCGTTGTTCCCCCTCTTGGTTAGCGTGATTGTAGTTATTGTAGTTTTGTTCCCCTGCCCATTTATTTGTTTTTCATCCTCTGTAATTTGTGTTGTGTTTTTGGTCGTGTCTGCCTACCGTTACCGCCCCCGCCACTCAGGTGCACGTTCCCTCCCCCTTCCCCTACTTAATGGTGGCTGCTGCGCGGTCGCGCCACTGGTGCGCCGAAGGCACACCTAAGGCAAGCCCGTCTGTGCTCGTCCATGACCCAACAGCGGCCAGGCCAGGAACCCTGATTTAATGAGCCCCCACCGCTACGACACTACCACCCTCCTCACCCTCAACCCTAGAGGACTCAGAGACTGCCACCAGACCTCCCCGAACAGGACCCAGGGCCAGTTCTCCTGCCTCCACTGCCACCAGGCTTTCATCACCACCCTAGCCTCCAACATCCCAAACGCCAGCACCGGCGACACCCTAAGTTGCATCTTCCTCAACTTACGCTCCATACACAAACACGCTGTGGAAATATGGAATCTACTTAACTCTCTCTCGCCTGACATTGCCTTCTTCGTGGAGACATGGACTAACGCCTCCTCTGCACCCGACACCAACAACGCCATCCCGGACGGATACAAGATCTAGAGGAAGGACGGCCCCAACCACCAGGAAGGGAGCCTTGCCATCCCCCACAAGAGTACCCTATGCCTCACCACCTCCAGCAAAACCTTCCCCTCTGCCAAACACCTACACTTCCAGATCCATACCAGCCCCAACACCACACACCAAGGAACCCTCATCTTCAGACCCCCGGCCTCCGGACACCCTTCACCACCACCATCACCGACTTCATTGCACCCCACACCATCGCATCAATGAACTACATACTCTTGGAGACCTGTACCTCCACCTTGACAACCCCAGTGACCCCAACTCCACCATCCTTCGTGTCAACCTCAACAACATCTGGCTCAACTCTTCACCGCACTGACCCAGAGAGCGGGACCCACCCTGTACCCCATCTTCGGTGCAGGAAACAGCGTTCAGTTCAGCCACATAATGCAAACACCATGGACCGACCACCACTGTGTACACTTCGCCATCGACAAAACCAAGGCACCCAAACCATCCCCACACCCACCAAGAAAAACTGGAGCATGGTTATCGACAAGAAAACCGCCCTCGGAAGCCCACTCACCCCCTCAGACCATGCAAAAAACCTGGGCATTGTACTCAACTCATCACTCACCATGAACCAACAGGTCAACGCCATCACCGCCATCTGCTTCAACACCCTCTGCATCCTTCGTAAGACATTGAAATGGATCCCCCGTATCAAGGAAGGCGGTCACCCAGGCACTCATCACCAGCAGACATGACTATGGAAATTCACTCTACGCTGACATCCTTAAGGCCCTTCTCCGCAAACTCCAGACAATACAGAACACTGCGACGAGACTCGTTCTCGGCATCTCCCGGCACAAATACATCAGCCAATACCTGCAAACACTTCACTGGCTCCCCATGGAGAAAAGTCTCGCTTTCAAAATCCTCACCCATCCCTACAAATGCCTACACAATAACGGACCCAAATACCTCAACAACAGATTCAACTTCCACGTACCCAAAAGAAACCTCTGATCTGCCAACCTCGCACTGGCCAAAACCTCACGTATCCACAGAGCCAGAAAAGGCAGAAGATCCTTCTCTTACACTAGAGCCAAGACCGGGAACGAGCTACCGGCAGACATCAGACACGCCCCCTCCCCGAACATCTTCAGGAAGACCCTCAAGGCCTGGATCTTTGGCTGAACGGATCTGTGCACCCCTCCCCACAGCGCCTTGAGACCCTCATGAGTGAATAATTCCCTTGATTGATTGATTGATTGATGAGAGACAGATTTTGTCTTATCAGACAGATGTCTACAATAATCTAGAACAATGACATCAGTTATTGAAACTAGTGCAGCTGAAGGTAGACATGTAAGTCTGATTGCCCTGCCAATCAGTATTTTGTGAGAGACAAGCCTGTCTTCCTGTCTGGAGTACTTTTTCTATGCATCAAAACAATTGGAAGAGCATCAGGCCACTTCAGACCAGTTGAGGTACCGACTTTCGCTAGTATATTCTTGAGAGTCCCCTTCGTACTCTCCACTACACTTGAGGATTGTGGTCTATAACTGCAATAACATTTCTGCCTAAGATATGCAGATAATTTATAACGCTTCATTCTTAAAGTATGCACTACAACCATAGAAGCTGCGAGGCCAAATCTCAGGCTCACCTCCCTCAAAATTGGGATGGCAACTGTAAGGTTATCTGAATAACAGGCAAACTATTACCAATATATACTTCAAGTCATTATATTGTAGCTCTTCAATAAAGTCTGCTTTCATTCTTTTGAATGGTTCTTCTGATTTGCTAATGTGATTCCTAACCATAATAGTTTTCATGCCCTGATTATTTAAATGCAAAAATAACAATTGTTGGACAGAATTCTGAACAATGTCAAACATTCACCCCAGTACAGAGACATTTGCTTAAAACCATAATTTCCTTGCTCATCATAGCATTCGAGTTTGGAGGGATCCATATGCAAATCAGTCTTGACCCTGCCCAAACTGCTCGGACAGATTCTACCTGGACCAGAAACAAGCATCTTGGGACTGGGTTTGGGGAATCACCCCTAATCAGCCAGGCTACCCTGACTCCAGTGGCAAAGAGAGCACGGGACCCATTATGGGCATACCTGCCCGACTTAGGTCGACAAATGCAAAAAGAAATATTGATGGACGGAATGCTGAGCACTGTCAAACCTTCACCCTCAGTACAGAGATGTGGGTCTAAATCCATCGTTTGTTTGCTCACCATGCCATTCCAGTTTGGATCCACCCAGAACTGGTCGGAGGTTGGTTGGTCGGTGCGACTTGCATTGTAATGAGGCCCCGAGTCTGGAAGAACATGATTTAACTCAGAATTTACATGCAAATCCTGGTAAATAGTTTTATAGCCCAATTTTTCCCATATTATTGTTTCAATTTCATGCGAATCCTACTACAAGTCTCTTATTTCAGTCAAAGATGTTTACATTGAATTAATTAAAAAGCAATTTGTATTATTTGAACTCTGTACGGTATCATTTGGGAAATCACCATTTCATTTTCAAATGACTCTTCTTGTAGGGCACAGTATCTGTCCCATTTTATCTACATATCTATGTCCTAACGTGACCATGTCTTTGCAAACCCTATGAGCTGTGCACATAAACACAAGCATTTCTTTTGGTTTCTGATTCACACTCAACAAATCCAAAATATGCAGACTATTTTTGATTGGAACTCCTGATGATGTCATAAATACAGTTTGTGATGACAGTTGTCCATGATCATTTACAAGATCAAAACCAAATTGACAGTTTGTGTAGATTGACACACTCAAATTTTCTGACACGCAGCAACATCTCATTAACCCCTTGCGAGCTGGCCACATTTTTGCACTGTGCTGGCGAAATAAAGAGTGGGCGGGGTTTGGACGGCCCCCGGTCATCCTCCGCACACGCCCACTATGACGCATGATGGCTGGGGGCCATCGGCAGCACGCAAGGGGTTAAGGAAATTAGTTATGCTACTTGCGCTGATGTCACATTTGGCAAGTGGGGCACTTTAAGCATCTCTGTGGGTATTCAGAAAACATATAGAGTAAAAAATATTGAGATGCAGAAATATCAAATTTTTTATATTGTGATCCACAAATATTGTGACGCATGAATATCGCTGACAAGAATATCGATTTTTTAGGGCAAGTAATATTGATGTCAATATAGATATAGTTACCACTGTTACCAGCACAGAAATATTTGTAAATAATGTTAATAACAGATATTTTTGACATCACAAAAATATATTTGTTAATGATATGGTTTTTAATTATTTTTATGTATTTTAGTATGTTATAAATTGTTTTGTAATTATTGTCAATGTTTTTAATATAGTTTGTACATTTTTTATTGTTTTTAAATTTGATTTGTCGATTATAATTTTTAGTGTCATAGCAGTTGTGGGGTTCATAGGGGTGCAGTTGCAGGAAAAGCATTTGTTTTAATAAATTAATAATTCATTTGTAATTATTATTAATTATATAAACTGTATTATGTAATTATGTATTATCCATTATTATATAATTTGTGTAATTACTTTTTTTAAGTTAAGTTTTGGGTGTGGGTTGTAGGAAGTAAATTAATGATAATTATTATTTAATAACTTTTTAATTATTAAATTGATAATTATATAAATTGTGTAATACATTTAATTTTTAAGTTGTTTTAGGTGCGGGTGTGTGGTTTTTAGGGGTACTGGGTGGTAAGTAAATTAATTATAAAATCATAATTTCTATTTTTGTTATTTAATATTGTGTTAAAATATGTTATTTGATTGAAGTTAACTACTATCTCTCTACGGCTGCACTGACTAGAGTGAGAATAGTACATTTTACCCCTCCTGAGTCCAACACTTTCCCTACTGTTTCATTCACTGGAGTTGGAATAGTAAATCTAATTCCTCTTGAGTTTAACGCTTTACCAATAGTTACATAGACTGAAGTGTCAAAAGTAAATGTTACCTCTTCTGAATCCGACACTTTCCATACTGCTTCACCCAATGGAGTAGGAATTGTACAATTTGCCCCTTCTGAGTTCAATACTTTCCCTACTATTGCACATATTGGAGTGGGAATAGTATATGTTACCTCTCCTGAGTCCAATGTTTTCCCTATTGTTACATAGACTAAAGTGGGTATAGTAAATGTTACCCCTCCTGAGTCCAAAGCTTTCTCTACTGTTGCACAGGCTGTAGTGGGAATAGTAATTGTACGCCTCCTGAGTTAAGTGCTTTCTCTGCTGTTGGATAAATTGAAGTGGGAATAGTATATTTATTATTTATATAGTTACATTATTTTATTAATATGGTTGAAATATATAATATACATATATGTTTGGGAATTCCAATATATATATATAAAACTCACTTTCACTCCCTTGGGGATTGTAGTTGATGTGGACTACTTTGGAATATGGTAGTCTTCAAAAAGCGCAGTCAAGCGCAAAACGCCACAATCGAGCTACTTACCCGTGAACAAGGCTGCCGAGTCAGCTGAGACACGTTGGGTTTCTGTAAAGGACTTTCTGCAAACTGCCACTGTGTTGTAATGAAGATTAAACCTTCGTGTGCCTTAAAGTCCCGTGAGCAGTGCCTTTCTTTCTAAAGAGTGGAGGAATGGTGTTTGTCTTGTTAATAGGGGTGCTCGTCCCCTAGCACTGCCTGCCCTGTGGGATTGAGGCTCCTTCAATGGGAAAAGGATGTATATATATATATATATATATATATATATATATATATATATATATATCCAACGAATTCCCACTCCGCAAAGAACAGGTAGAGGCCACTCAGGGGATACCGTTGGAGGATCTTTAATTAAAACAAATTGAACAGCGTGTGCATAATGCATTTCGGCCGTTTAGGCCTTCCTCAGATGCTTGCTGTGTTTGCCGAGGTTAACTCCACCCCCACTTATTACTGTCCAGAGTCACTGCTATTGGCGGAAGTCCGTTGACCTGAGGTCACATGTGTGCCAACCCACTGTAGTTCTGCCACAACTACAGCTCCCAGAATGCTTTAGGCTTGGGTGAGTGTTGTTAGGCGGTGGCTGAATAGAATCACCCCCATCAATATGGGGCATTGTGCTGGAACAGTGCGGGGTGTTAAAATCACAAGTCTTGGCAAGGAATTAATCGCCGGACCTCCTCTGGTCCCCTTCGACGTTCCATCCTCGTCGTATGTGTGCCATTTTCTGGACCTTGAAACGGAGTTGCAGTGAACCCGTCTCCATGTCACTGACAAGCTGCACCACGCAGAGGCCAAGGTTTCAGGCATATACTTCGAGGCGGACCGGAGTCTATTCCAATAACTTGAACCAAACGAATGCTGCACGCAGCGGGTGCCAGTGAAGCTCCGGCCCCTTGAAGGAACGGGACCTCCCACGCGCCTCTGGCCGGCGCGAAAACATCCAACAAATTCCCACTCCGCAAAGAACAGGTAGAGGCCACTCAGGGGATACCGTTGGAGGATCTTTAATTAAAACAAATTGAACAGCGTGTGCATAATGCATTTCGGCCGTTTAGGCCTTCCTCAGATGCTTGCTGTGTTTGCCGAGGTTAACTCCACCCCCACTTATTACTGTCCAGAGTCACTGCCATTGGCGGAAGTCCGTTGACCTGAGGTCACATGTGTGCCATCCCACTGTAGATCTGCCACAACTACAGCTCCCAGAATGCTGTAGGCTTGGGTGAGTGTTGTTAGGCGGTGGCATTGTGCTGGAACAGTGCGGGGTGTTAAAATCACGAGTCTTGGCAAGGAATTAATCGCCTATATATATATCGAGCACACCCCCACACCTCTCACGCTCTGGATCTACTCCAGCCAGGAAGGAAGCCAACGAACATGGACCAAGTATAGTGCTCCAAGTTTTTATTTAAGGTACAGGTTCAGTCTCATGACGTTTTAGCTCGCAAGAGCCTTGTTCACATGACAATGTATTAATGAAAGGTACACCATTATATAATGCCAGTGATTGGATGATGATCTTTACATGAGAGGGTAGTGTTGAGTCATAGTAGACATAGAGGACATACTGACAGGTCATTGCAATGCATGTTAGTCAAATACAAACATGTACTATTGAGATCTCGGTAAAATACCAAAATATTGCCTAAAAACCAAACCGAATTTGAATGGAGCAGAGGTTTTCAAGAAATAAGCATTAATCATCAAATTAATTCGTATAATAGGACATATGTTGTATAATATCAGTAAAATACCAAATTATATCACAGTACTCACAGTAAGCTGTTGTTCAATAAAGTGCAAGTGCATGTTGTTTTTTTAAATGTGCAACAAATCGCAATTGTGCAAAAATAGCAAGGTACGATCATTCACATACCAACTGTGCAAAATACCGCAAAATAGTGCAAAAATTGCTGCTGCCAACAGTAGGGAGACTATAAAATCTAATAGTCCCTCCAGCTGTAATACTGTATACATAATACACAATAAATACCATAATCAATTAAATAACCACATATACTATAAAGTATGGTTAAAACATATATAGGGTAAACTACCCGGTCCTATACAAATAAAATGATGATAAAATAGCAGATAAATTCATAAAAGACCCTCCGTCCACAGGTCCTTTCCTTCTAATGTCACTATGTTAAAAACAGTAATCACCGTGAATAAAGTGCATAGTAGGCTGGGTATATAAGACTATCAGGGAACAAGGACCTGTCTAGCCTACTTATGTTCAAATGTTAAAATAATTCATAATTAAATAGCAGCAGGAATAGATTCATGTCAGATCCAAAATCAAAGAATTACAGATTACGTACTACATTTACGTCACCCAGCAGGGGAAAATCTGTCAAAGTATAAAATTGTTTTTGATAACACATCAATAGTATACTTATGTATTGGTCATCAAGGTAAGCATGTGTAGAGGTCTTCTGTCACATTTAATCCCCCAGGACTCTTGGTGTTGAGCAAAAGGATGTATTTAGTTTCAAGCCTCCTCAACTTACTCTCTCTATCTCCACCCCTTCTACTGGCTAGCACTGAATCAATCACCCAGTATTTCAGCAAGGTGTTATTGCTCTGGTGGGCCTCCCTAAAGTGTCGGGCCACTGGGTATGTGTTATCACCATTGGGGATCGCACGTAAGTGCTGTAAATTCGCTTATGGACAGCATGTTTCGTGCTGCCCACATATCTCAGTAGACAGGGGCATTGTAGAACATAGACCGCAAATTCGGTCTTACAGGTCAAAACCTGCGTGATGGAGTGAGGACGGTCAGTGAAACAGTCCATGAAGATTTTTGTATTTTCCCCATGGACGCACGCCTTACAGGTCTTGCAATGATAAAATCCTTTGTTTTGTTGCCACCAAGACGTTTTATTGAAAGGTTCTGGACTGGTATCAACAATTTTATCACGTAGTGAGGGAGCCTTGCTGAATGTAAGGGAAACTTTCTTGGGTAGGGTGGTCCCAATGATAGAATCACGGGTAACCAGAGGCCAGTGTCTGTTCATAATTTTGTATATCTCATTATGTTGCCTACTGAAGCCCGTTATGATGCGGAAATTGTTCTTTTCCGCATCTATTCTACTCCTAGTCCCCACAGCTCCAACTAATGGCTGATCCACAGTCTTAACCAGGAGGTCCTCTCTAGTTTGCATCATTGATTTTTCCATGGCTTTGCGAACCGTCTGTTCAGAGTAGCCAGTTTGAGGTCTATGGGGTTACTGCACACTCGGCGTAGACGAAGCATCTCCCCATAGGGGATGCTAGAAATTAAATGTGCCGGGTGTGCACTGGCAGCATGAAGAATGCTATTCCCTGCAGTCTTTTTACGATAAATTCTACTCTCAAGGTGTCCATTGTGAACGTATAATTCAGTGTCCAGGAAAGTGACAGATTCCTGGCTAAGGGTGGCTGTAAATCTGAGGTTGAGATTGTTATTGTTTATACTATATATATATATATATATATATATATATATATATATATATATATATATATATATCCTACTGGAGGTCGCCAGAAGGTAGTTATAGTTAGGACCGAGTTTCCATAGGAAGAGCATTTTTTATTTTGCTTATAACTTTGGCGTCGTTTGATGAATCTTTATGAAATGTTCAAAACAATTTTTTGTTCACATCAGCTCCTATGTTGAAAGTTTGGGGGTGATTTGTCACGGGGGCTGAGAAAAAAGGGTGGTCCCAAAACGTGTTTTCTCCATGTTAATTTCCATAGGAAACTTTAGACAAGGCAACAGGTCGAACGGGTGAACGGAACTACCCCAAATTTGGCAGGGAGAAGGGTCTTGGTCCAGAACGCATGCTTTTATTTATTTAGTGTACATCCATTCAGTAGTTTTTGAGAAATATCTAAATTGACAGATATCGATATTTGGGAATTCTGCCATCTGACTGGCTGAGGCGTTATGAGCACAAGCTTGCTGCTGATTGACTGCGATCGTGCGAGCGGTTGCAACTAGGAAGTGTTGGCCCCCTTTTTGTGATTCCGTTGAAGCATGTAAGGGGAAAAAATGTAGAAAAAAGTGGGAAAGAGGAGGGTAGGAGCGCTGTGAGCTCTGTAGGGTGTTATGGTGTGCCATGGAGGGAGGGTAAAGTGAAATATTCTCCCCTGCTGGTGTGAAAGTGCTGTTTTGCACACTGTGAGATGGTGCTGAGGTGAGGTGCCGGTACACTCCGGGATGAAAGCGTGCGTGTAAACCGTGAGCTGAGTGCTGTAAACTGATGTGCTCTGGGCACTGAAGCATACTGGCCGAAGCGAAGAATTTACCCCTATTGGTGTGAAAGTGCTGTTTTGCCCACTGTGAGATGGTGCTGAGGTGAGGGGCCGGTGAAATCAGCAATGAAAGCCTGTGCCTAAATTGTGAGCTGAGTGCTCTGTAGCATTCTGGCAGAAGCGAAGTATTTACCCATACCGGTGTGAAAGTGCTGTTTTGTCTAGAGTGAGATGGTGTAGAGGTGAGGTACCGCTAAACTCGGGGATAAAACCGTGCTCCTAAACTGTGAGCTAAGTGCTGTAAACTGATGTGCTCTGGGCAGTGTAGCATACTGGCTGATGTAGCATATATGTGCAGGTGGTGTTATTATGCGTTTAGAGTATAGCGGGGTTGGGAAGCAAACTACTCTCTGAAGACTCGGGGATGAAACTGTGAGTGTAAGTCATGAGTTTATTGCAGTAAAGTGATGTGCTGTGGGTGCTGTAGGATACTGGCCGCTGTAGCACACCTGTGTAAGTAGTGTTAGTTTGTGTTTATACTATACTGGGAGTGACAAGGAACAACTCACCCCTACCGGTCTGAAGACTCGAATGAAGTGTTTTAGGCAGCAGGAATAAGGAAATAATCATGAAGAATATAATGCAGAATGTTGCAATGCCACAGAAGAAAATGGTGAAATGAGGTGTGTCTAAGAAATTATATATAAAGTGTCTTTATTTAAGGGACACAATTGGGCCCACTGGTGCAAGAGCTAGGGCATCCAGCTGATGCAAAGTTGAACCACTTCTGCTGTATTCAAACGTAAGCTCCTGCATCAGTGAATTGCATATTACATGTTACAGTTACATGTGACATAAACAATAGCTATTCCACTTGAATGCCTCTACATTCTATAAGGAAAATAAAGGTAGGATACGATTACCACATGTATTCTTTAAGAAAAGAAATAAATAAAAAAGAAATTGCAAAATGTAATCCTCAAACGTTCTAGGTACCTTGGCAGTGCTTTTTTGTAACAGAAAATTATCAACAGTAGAATAGTCAGCAATCTGGTGTACAGTAGATTCAATGTGGTGCGTGTCAGAATTGGTACTAGTTCTACCCACATTGGAACTTTCAGGATGAATACAAAAATTGCGCTTCTGAGAAGCACATTCCGTACCTTTGTAGTCAAACCATACTTTATTGTCTTCAGCTGTTTCAAAATCACATTCTTGTGTAGAGAGCTAAGGCATCAAGCTTAGACAAACTCCAACCTCTTCTGCTGTAGTCAAATCGAAGCTCCTCCATCAGTGAATTGCACAATATATGTTACAGTTCTATGTGACATACACAATAGCTATTAGACATGAATGAATGAATAAATTGTATAATGAGAACAAAGGTAGTTTAAGATTATCACACTGTGCCAACCAGTTCCTAAACAAAGTCGCCTTTTTTCATTTTTATCGTGAGGTTCTGAGCAGAGGCTGAGTTTGAGTAAATTTGTGTGAAAGAGCTTTGTGACCGACAGGCAGGCAAAGAGGCGTGTGCACAAAGAACAGATGTGGTTTCTAAATGGGTGTCGGGTATAGGCTAATTTAGGAAGTAAATAGTGTATTTGCATAGGTCATACAACACCGATCCCTGGTTAGAGTGGAGACGTAAGGGGTAACAAATTTCTGAGTATACTTCGAAAGTTATTATATCAAAGTAGTAGGATTGAAGTGTATTATAAAAAATGTAAAAGAAAAAGTCGAAAAAGATGAGAAAATCCATTCAAAAATAACGTGGGTTTCTTACAAGTCTTGGAGATTGCAGTACAGGAGTTCTTCAGTGGCTTGAGATGCGTAATGTTCCAAGAGGCTATTGTTGCCATCGTCTGAGAAAAGCGAAGCGATCCAATTCATATCCTCAAAGGGACTTTAATGTTCCTCAAATGTTGGAGCAGCAATTTGAATTGGAAGGCAATCTGCGATGTTGTGAAAGGTCGCACATTGCAGGAGATCTTTCGTGGCTGCGCAGAAATCCCATTCCACTATGATTCCTTTTTTTTTTTTTTTTAAACCTTTATTGAGGAACATGAAAATACAGTAGCAATCTTACAGCCATGTCGGGTCAGGTAGCAGCCTCTCCAGAAACAGTTCAAGAGGAATAAATACACGGCCCTTGAGCCGACAACCCTAGGGCCCGGCGGCAATCAAACAATCATGTCGTGTCATACATTACATCACAGGAGGAATCAGGTTTTTGTTTTTTTGTTTTTAAGAAAAAACCCACCAACCAAAAAAGAGAGAAAATAACTGCAGAGGCTAAACTGAAGACAGAGACATGAGTGTTCCTTCTGGGGAGGGAGTACCACATCCACAGCTGTTTCATAGTCTATAGGAAGAGCATATGGGAGGGGGGGGAGGGGGAAGAGAGATAGCCTGCGATAACTAGGCAAATCCAAACCAGAAGGAACATCACGCTAGGGGGAGTGCAGCACTTCCGGTGGAGGCTCAAACGGAGGGGTACAAATTTCACCGCGGTATTGGTTCCACTGACTCCACACCCTTCCCCATTTCTTGGGCCAGCCCCGGGCGATGTACACTGTTTTTTCACAAAACATACACCAGTCCATGTTTCTAGACCAGGCCGGCCACAGCTGCTGAATATTGTGTTTAGCAATCATGTTTCCCAAGGAGGCCCACTGTGTCTGTGCCACATTATAATCATTAGGCTCCCACACATTCAATAGACACCTTCGGGCCTCAGGCAAAAGCGAAACACCCGTCACCTCAGTCATAACACCATGCACACGATTCCAAAAGGACGCCACCGCAGGACACTCCCACAAAATATGAAGGAATGTACCCACCATGCCGCATCCACGCTTACACAAGTCATCCGAGACATATCCCATATGCAACAAGCGAGGACCTGTCATATACACTCGGTGTAGGATTTTTAATTAAACCAATCTCAGACGGGCCGAGATTGCTACCTCCTTCGGGGAGGATATTGCCGCCTGCCAGTCTTCATCATCAAGTTCCAGTCCATCGCCGGTCCAAGCCGCACAGAGCTGTAGAAGAAGGTTCGCTCGATCATTTATCAGCTTTTTGTATATGAGGGAGATTGTACTGTCCGGGACGTGGCCATCGAGTACTCTGTCCTCCAGGGGTGAAGATTCTGGAATAGGCGTGTCCGCCAGAAAAACAGAGGAAAGGGCGTGTCGGACCTGTAGGTACCGATAGTATTCTCGGTGACTGAGTTTGAATTCTATTTGCAACTCTTCAAAATACTTTATCTTATCTTTCCGCCAAAGGTCCCCCACCTTACTAATTCCTATAAGGTCCCATTTATCAAAACCCTTGGTAGTCCACAGATTGCCCAACCTCTCAGCCGCGTAAAGTGGAGTCGCTAGAGTAAGAATATCTGACCAGCCCATAGCGGCATTAGCGTTGTACCAAACTCGTACCGCAACTCTGGTAGGCCCGGTCAAAGCCACATCCGACCGTTTGGAATAAAGCGCCCTATTATAGTCTCCGCCCGGCAGTAGCCATTTGTCCATAGCAAAAGCTGGGTTAGGAGCTGGACCATACATTGCATGATTAACCAAGCTCAGTTGTGAGGCCCAGTAATATCGTCGTATATCCGGCAACGCAATACCGCCGTCATACCACGGCAGCGTAAGCTTTGCCAAGGCAATCCGGGGACGTCCGTCCCACAGCAGTTTCCTTTGTAGGCACTCGATCTCATGGAAATAGCTGGAAGGCACTAGATCCAATGTATTCTGAAGCGCATACAGAAATCTGGGAAGGGACATCATTTTGAATAGGGCCGCCCTGCCCACCAGGGACAGCGGCAGCCTGCACCAGGCTTTCACGTCTGCTTTCAAGCGAATAAGCGGGGGGAGTAGATTGCTCTGATATCTGACAGCTGAATCACGCGAAACGTAAATGTCCAGATATTTAAACCCGGAGGAAGAAATTTGTATTGGACAGTTGCGTGGTACTAGTGGAGTATCGACCGTGAGCGAATACACACAAGACTTGCCCCAATTGATAACCAGCCCAGAGTTCCTCCCGAAGGAATTAAGGACATCGAACAGTACCCCCAGTGACTTCTGAGGGGAAGTGAGGTAAAGGAGAATATCGTCCGCATAAAGTGAGATGCGATCTTCAAAGTTGGGGGCCCACCTGATACCCTTGAGGGACGGCTCCCATTGCAACCAAGCGGCCAAGGGCTCCAGAGCCAAGGCAAAAAGCAACGGAGAAAGAGGGAATCCTTGCCGCGTACCCCTCCCCAGAGCAAAGGGAGCCAAAACTCGACCATTAATGACAACCTGGGCCAGAGGCTCCTCATAGAGTAAGCGGACCCACCCGATGAACACCGGTCCGAAGCCGAACTTCGCCAGAGCCGCCCATAGATACGGCCACTCCACTGTATCAAACGCCATAGTGACATCTAAAGAAACCAAAATGGCCGGTTCACGCAGCGTTTCCGCCCTCTCCAGCACGCCATGAAGCCGCCGTAAATTCAGCGCGGTATTACGAGCAGGAATAAAGCCAGATTGATCCGGATGCACCAAATTTCCAATCACTTTAATCAGACGGTTAGCTAATATTTTCACCAAAACTTTAGGTTCCGCATTCAGGAGAGAAATAGGCCTATAGGAGGTACAGAATTCACGGGGTTTTTCCTCCTTTGGGATAACCACGATAGAAGCTAAGCGCTGGTCACGGGGAAGCAAACCCTTTTCCCTGGACTCCAAGAACATCGAGCGAAGATACGGCGCCATTTTGTCTGGACACAACTTGTACACCTCGATGGGAATACCTTTTGGGCCCGTGGCTTTTCCAGAGCGGATGGAGCGAATAGCGAGCGCTACTTCATCAGTGGAGAGGCCCGCCTCCATAAGCCCTCTATCAGAGTCGGACAGGCAACGCAAAGCGATATCCCTAAGCAGAAGATGGGAGTCCTCCTCCGGCCGATTCGAGACCGGTGCATACACTTTATGAAAGTGGGAAGCAAACTCCTCCACTATCTCCAACGGATCAGTCACACATACACCATCCACTCACTCAACCACAGGAACAACACAATTCAGTCTCTCCCTCTTGTCCAACCAGGCAATCAACTTCCCGGCTTTATCGCCCACGTCATACAAACGACCCTGTTGTTCTCAACTCATAGCTTTCGCAGCATTCGTAACCAAGGCTTTATAATCAGACTGCCTCAACTGTAAAACATGCACTTTTTCACGCGTTACCCCACACTCAAGATCCTCCTCCAAAGCCGCTATATCGGACTCCAGTTGTTCAACCTCCTCATTGTGACGTTTCTTAGAGCTGGCAACCAGCGACAAAGTCTGACCCCGTATCACAGTTTTGAAGGCCTCCCATAGGGACACCGACGAGGACACCGAACCCACATTCTCAGCGAAATAGTGGTCTATGGCTTTATGTACCCCAGCCCTCGTCTCTGGAGCACGGAGACACCAAGGATTAATTGGGGCGACCTGGCCTCCTGCATCTAAGTGGAGATCTATATGGATCCATAGCGGGGAGTGGTCCGAGATGCCTCTAGGCAAATGTCGGACCTCTCGCACCGTCGGGCCTGAGCAGCGGGCACTAGAATATAGTCAAGCCTGGCTAAGCTCCCATGGGACCCAGAGTGGAAGGTATATTGGGCCTGACCTGGATGAAGCAACCGCCAACAGTCCACCATGCCAAACGTATCCAAGAAACCACTTAGGTAGGACTGCGACGGTGTAAGAGTCCTGGGGGGATGGTGATCTTCCAGACCATCAGCCACCAAATTGAAGTCCCCTCCAACCACCAGGAGTCCCTCCGGAAGCCTAAGTACCAGTTTCCCCAAATCAACAAAAGTAGTGTCCTGTAAACCCGGGGGGACATATACCGAGAGGATGGCAACCGTTCTCCCTTTCCACCTACCAACAATCGCTGCATACCTTCCCCTGTTGTCTTAAAGCATTTCATCAATCTCTAAGGGAAGGGAACTACGGATTATAACACCAGCCCCTCTTGAGCCCAAAGTGAATCCCGAGTGAGCCACCAGCCGGTAACCCCTCCGGTTCATTGCATAGAACGAATTCCCCACCAGATGTGTTTCTTGCAGTAAGACAATGTCGGGAGAGTGGCGCTTCACATATTGGAGTACAATTCCCCGTTTAATCTTGTCCCCCAAGCCGTTGACATTCCAACTCAAGACTCTCAACCCCCTACCCCATCCCGAAAAGGAGTAATTGGGCCCCCCAAACCCAACGAAGGAAACACGAAATAAGCCATGCAACAATACGTAGCCTCATGAACAGTACAAACAAGAAAAAAGAAGCACCTCCCCCAAGATACCAAAACAACAACCCCCCACCCTGCACCCCTGCAATGAACCCAAAAAACCACCCCATTCAGCAGTGTGCCTGTCGCCCTACCCCAGAAAACTAAACTACAAGTAGAAAAGGAAACACCCCCGGAGGAGGAAAAGTCCCGAGTTCCCCGCCGCCCCAGGGCAGGTCTGTACAAAAGTCATCGACCCAAGAAAGGATAACAATCCGCCGCAGTACAATACGATGGTAGCACACACCGGTGCCCTTACTCCTCCTGGTCCCGTTGGCCGCCCTTAGCACCTCTAAATTGTTCCGCGTTGTCCCGTGGCATAGGGAGCGCATCCAACCAGTCACTGACCACCTCTGGCATATCAAAGAAGAGCACCCGCTCATTATGTTCGATGCGCAATCGGGCGGGGAAAAGCATAGCATACTTCATGCCCAGGTCTCTAAGTCTCCGCTTCACCCCAGAAAATTCCAATCTCGGCTTCTGCACCGAAGGGGTGAAATCCGGGTAAAAGTTAATGGATGCATTCTCGAACTTAATGGGGCCGCTGGTCCTCAAAGCCTGCAAGATGGCATCCCTGTCCCTGAAGTTAAAGATCCGCGCAATGATGGATCGCGGGGCAGTCCCCTGCTTGCGTCTTCCGCCTGGAATTCTGTGAGCACGCTCCACCGCAAATAGGCCCTTAGGGGCGAGGTGGTTGACGATCAAATCTTCAACAAGTAAGTCTGTCGATTGATCGGCAGAGGACTCCGGAACACCAACTATGTGAACATTATTGCGCCCGGCGCGACTTTCAAAGTCCCCAAGCCGGCGAGCAAACTGGTCACTCGAGGTCCGAAGAGTCCGGATCTCAGTCTGGAGGTCAGAGACATCTGTGGTGAGACTGGCTGTCTTGACATCCAACGATTTGACTCTTTCATTGGTCTTGGCCAAGTCTGCCCTGATCAGGCCCACATCTACCGCCACTGTGTCGATCTTGGCTACCAAGGTTTCATACTGTTGTCCCATCGACGATTGTATGCTAGCGATGGTGCCCATCACGTCTCGAAGAGTTGGGTCATCCGAATCAGGGGGGCCTCCACCAAGGTCCTCCGAGGTCTTACCAGTCCCGCTGGGCTAGCCTTTATTGCGCGCAAATCTGTCCATAATGGAGGTCTGAGTCCCACCACCGCGAGTTGCATTCTTGAGGGACCGCTTTTCACTCTTAGACTTGGTCGCCATGGTGGGTTGCGCGCCCCTCAGGGGCTTTTGGGACCTGGTGTAAATGGCTCCCCTCCAGGAAGAACCACGAGAGACTGAAATACAGGGCGTCATCGAAGATCTGTCAAGCGATGGCGCTCACAGGCCAGCTTGGTCACTAGGCAGCCACCTCCAATCTTCGTGGCCAAAGAAAAGAAAACTGAAAGTAGACCTCCGGTAGCCGTCCCCTACCACAGGCCATTGTTGTTCAATTACTTTCGGGGTGCTCCAGATGCCCAAGTCCTGGGATGAGCCACGGTGTAGGCCTCCAGGCTTCAGGAAAGAGTAATTCGGGCGTCCGGCATCCGATTCAAATTCTGAAAAAGGCCTTTCAGATCAGGAGAGTCGTAGCTATTGGAACCCGTTGTCAGAAACAGGATTTACGCCAGGATAGACGGTGGAGGAGGCGAGGGTCTCGGGAGCTCACAGCTCACGCGACCATCTTGGATGCACGCTAAGCTCCTCCTCCTATGATTCCTTTTTGCATTGCATTCGCCATTGCTCCACTGACAGAATAATCACATTCATGGTTTTCAAGATAATATATTACCAGATGAATATCGGGAGCAATTGTTGGGATGTTGGCAAGGCATAGATCTATTCGCCAGTCAAATGGGCAAGTTTTGCAATCAAACTATGGTTGTACGCATATTGCATAAGTGTAGATAAATGTTATGTTGTAGCTAGCTCTAATAATAGATAGAGGCAGGTAGCTGAAAAGTTTTTCTGTTTTTTACAGTATTAATGTAGCTTGGCGTAGAGGCGTATTCTGTCGGACATAGTTGTTACCACAGAGAGCGTAGCCATTTTTAGAAGTAGAATTAGTAGTAGGATGGCCACAAAGAGACCGTGAATTATGGACACTGTTCCTGTTATTCCAGAGACGATTGAAGGAATGTAGTCTGGTATTAAAAATAGAACAGCTTGAAAGCGTGTTAGAAGGCTGTAGGAGACCATGTTAAAAAAGTGTGCCAGACCTTGAGTGTGACATGTGCTGAAAATTGTGTAACAATTCACAAAGTGTAATTGACGGTTCATATTTAAAAGGGAGTGTATTTTACTTGCAGTTTGTGGTATCTGCAGGCGATAAATTTCTTTTGTAGAATTGAGGGAGACTTCTGTTCTGAACAAAAGCGCTTTTAGTTTGGTTTTTTCTTGAAATCTGTTTTCAAACTAGGAATTGAAGGCTAAGTTGAAGTTTGGAAGTTAGTTTGTGTGGGTGGGAATATACATTGCCACAGGAAGAACCTCTGTTTGAAGCAGTAATGACATGCGGTGTGCCAGCTCACATTCCGTAGGAGTGCATGTTTTTGAGAAGCAGATAAATGCCATTAGAAAGCTGTGTGAATGTTGGTCTGATTGTGGAAGTTGGCATCCTTTTAGGAAAGGACGCAAGATTGTGGGCGGTAAGCTTAGAAGCGCCGTGTAGTTGGACATTCTTGGATAGTAATGAATGACTGTCATTTTGGTTGCACTATTCACCTGTGAGAAAAGCTTCTGTATGCTCTTTAAGACAATGATATGTAAATGGGAGAAACCACTGCTCGTGAATAAATGTGCTCCCTTATATAATCACATTCAACATGACAAACAACATGTGCACCTAGCAGACACAACGACACTACATACTGTGGGAAACCTGGCTAGCCATGTAAACAAACTAACTAAATATGGCAAGGCACCTCTGCCTCACAATGTAGAATGTGGGGAGAGATGGGAGCAAAGCATGTGCGAAGGTGGCAAGTAATTATCAATTATAAAGGTATAGAATGCAATGTCTTGAGGGGTTGTGCCAGACAGAGTTGAGCATGCAGAGCACAAACATGTACATGTCAACATACAATGATGGTCTATTGAGTGAAGTGGATAGTGGACGCAACCATGATAGTACAGTCAGTAGGGAAGATTACGGAAACGTAGCTCGTACGTGCCTCCCCCCCAAATGTTTAGAGTAGTGGGCTGGCTCAGCGTGTGCAGGGCCAGCATAGGGGTATGAAGAAGAGGCACATATCTCTGGGTGTGGTTCTCTTCCAGATTGGCGAACGTGTCTGCCAGGTCTGCGCAGCTTACACCACCACAAGGCTGACGCCGTGAGCAAAGGTGGCTATGTGAATGATGCTTTCAGCGTGCTGGTATCTAGAAAGTGTCATTGCCGCTGTTATAAATATATGCCCCACAGTTCACCTTTTGACACCGCCGTATGTAAAAAGAGGGCCCATCACGTGCCGGCGGATCCTAATGGGCAGAGGTCTGTGAGCTCACAAGGTTCCTGAGATTAATGCTGGGTACCGCGTCACAGGCACACAGCGCTCAGCCTGAGGCCCAGCACCGTGGAGTGCTCTGTATACTACTAACACAGTAGTCCGACAGGTACCAACAGTGGAACAGTGTTTTTGATACCATAGTAGGTGATGTTAGAACTGTATCTGATAGTGGAGATAAAGGTACTCCCTTTGACCAGGTGCAACCAACTCTACGTTCCAACAGTAGAACGGTGTATTAATCCCGCAATGGACGATGTCCGATATTATCTGGTGCTTGCTTTTCACAGAGCTCCCTCCGTTGAGGTGCATCAGACTCTCTGATTCCATAGTTAACTGTTTCATATGATTATTGGGCTTGGTTGACTGCAGTTGCTGGACTACACCGCAGTACAGCAGGTCCGAACAGTGAAACAGGGTCTTAATTATATGAATGAGGATATCAGAAATTAAAGTCTGTGATAATTTGTGTATACCCCCTCTGCTTTTGTGCAACCAGCTGTAGGTTCCAACAGTGGAACGGTGTCTTGATCCCACAATGGACGATGATAGAACTGCATCTGAGAGTGGAGATGAAGGTACTTCCTTCGACCAGGTGCAACCAACTCTAGGTCCCAACAGTGGAATGGTGTCTTGATCCCACAATGGATGATGTCTGATATTATCTGCAGCTTGGTTTTGATAGGACTCCCCCCGTTGAGGTGAATCACAGTCTGTGCTTCCGTAGCTAACTGCTGTACAGGATTATTGGGCTTTGTTGACTGTAGTCGCTGGACTACAGTGCAGTACAGCAGGTCCGAAAAATTAAACAGGGTCTTAATTCTATGATTGAGGATATCATAAGTTAAAATCTGTGATGATTTCGGTGTACCTCATCCGATCAACTGCAATCAAATCCTAACTATAACGTCTGTAAAACCTATGTTTTTTTCAGTGAATATATATATATATATACACTTATGTGTATATATACATATATATGTATATATATATATATATATATATATATATATATATATATATATATATATATATATATATATATATATATATATATATATATTCCAAAGAAAAGCTCCGACCACCTCCAGCCACAGCTGGTGAAGAAGGTGACGCAGACCTCTACAGCGTTTTTTTCAGGTGAGAATTTCTTTATTAATCACAACCGCGTTTCGGGCTGTCAAGCCCTTGATCACATACAGCGTTTAACTGCGCCATTTTTCTTTTATACATGCTATAAATGTGCACTCCCCTTTTGGCATTCCTTGTAGTCACATGATCATGGGCACTGAAAACAGACTATAATCGTAGTTTTTAGTGCTAAAATAATTCGCCCTACAAAATGTATGTCTTGCTGATTATATGTTAAAATATCAGTGCATTTTCTACATTAAAGCAAAACACAAAAATTCACTGTATAAATACAAATAAATCTAACAAATACATAGATATTTCCAGATATTACTGATTCAGTGGATAAATCCATAAGTAAACCATTGTCTGATGAATTGTGCCTGTTGATAATATATTTACATGACGCGTACCATATATAGTACAATATAGTTAAATGGAAAACTCCAGAATGCTAAATACCAATAAAGTGCCTAAGTGCTCCCTGTCTTTAAAGTGCAAATACTGAAATAAAGTGTATAGTAAATTGTGCAAATAACAAACCTAACCCCTTTCTAAAAAGAGGAACGATAACGTGCAGTAATAAATACATTAAGACCAAAGTTAATATAATTATATCTCATAGCAAACATACATTCCAACTTATTAATAATAAAATTCTCCAAACCGGAGTATTACAATAATTAAAAAGATGATAAAATTGATTTTAAAAGTTTGCTAAAAACAGGTTGCCCAAAGTGAAGAGGCCACCCAGAGTTAAGCTTCATTTCAGCGAGGGCCCCAACAGATGTGACAAACAGCCATCCAACAGCAAATGCAGCTCAACATGTTTCGGGCCACCGCCCTTGATCACGAGCCTCCAGAAATAATGAACATGGTCGCTTGGAGTTGAAACACCTGCATTTATTTAATCAAGTCCGCCTTCGTGGGCGTGTCTTTAAGCCTGACTCGGCTTTGGCAACAGAATGCCTTCTGGTACTTGCAGTTCAGCTCCAATCTGTGTTGCCTCAGTGGGTTGCGCCAAGTTCATACTTTCATAATTAAAATCCCCAGTGGGTCCGAGGAAAGCAGAAAAGTAAGTCCAGCTGGTTTCCGCGTTGGGAGGCAGGTCCAAGCAAAAGAACTACGATGCAGCATGTTTCCTGAATTCGAGCATCAGCCCACTGTGGATTTTAGAATACGAAAGCAAGTGCAGATACAATGGACTCACTTGAGATTTATTACTGCAAACTTCAAGTACCAAGAGGCCACAGGAGTGACCACGCCCACCAGGGCGGTACCTGTTATATCTAGTTGGCAGTTTACTGCAATCTGTACCACCAAAGCCAATGATTAAGGGTCAAAAGACCTGCCAGGAACTGTATGCAGCCTTTGCTTTCAAATAAAGGATTACAAACCTGCTTGTGGTGGCACTTCCATTTGGGGTAATCCTTGTTTGTTTGGATATATATATAAATATATACATATTACCTACTGGCGGTCGCCAGTAGGTAGTTATAGTTAGGATTTTTTTCAATGTTAAATCTCAAAATTCTATTTGGAATAACTTTGGCGCCAGTTGAGGAATCTGCCTGAAAATTTCCTCAAAATGGCCTCGTTAAGTTTCGGTCCTTCCCTGAAAGTTTGGGGGGGATGCGTCAAGGGGGGGCCGAGAAAAAAGGGGGTCCCAAAACACGTTTTCCCCATGTTAACTTCCATAGGGCAGTCGATTTCACTTTTAGCCCGAACGGCTGAATGGATTTCCATCAAACTTGGCAAAGTTGTAGGGACTGGTAGCCCGATGTGCCTTTGCTATGTCTCAAGATATGTGCTAAAGTGGATTTTGAGTAATTTAGGTTAAAAAAATACATATATCTATAGGCGCGCCCCGGGACGTGCACCGGGGAGCGCACCGGCGCGCCACGTGACTTGCGCACGGAAAGCTGATTGGCTCACTGATGTCTGTAAATATTCGAAACAGTCCGGAGCGGCCGCAATCTTGTGTCTCGGTAGGATTGAGACACAAGAGGTGGCAAAAATCAAAGGGGGCAATGAGCAAAAGGGGCAGGGTATTCCCCCCTGAACCCCTAGGTTTGATGTGGGGGCAAAAAAAGGGTCCCGTGGAACAAATAAAATTTTTCGATTTTCGCCGGGGGGAGCGCCTGGTACGCTGGAGAAAAAAGAATTAAACTTTTTGTTTAAAAAAATAGCATTTTTTTATAAATTGGAGGTAGTTCTGAAAATAACTTTTTTTTGTTTTTGTTGTTTTATATTTTTTTTATACTTTTTAAAACGATTTTATATTTTTGGGGGATTTTTTTCAGGGGAATAACAAAAACAGGGATTCAAAAACTGCTCAACAGGAGCAATAAAATGTGAAAATTTAGGGTCTTGGACAGCAGCGGTGTTCCTGTCTCTTTATAGCAATGAGTTCAACGCTCTGCTCCCCATAACAGAGCAGTTCGTCACAGTCCACGCATAGAAATTTAATGCCTGCAAAGACCGGCTGTACGTTAGGGACCATTCCTTCAAGTGTTGTTCCTGAAGGTGTTGCTCCACCAGTGGAGGTGCTGCCGCCATCTCTTGGTAAATTCTGTGCCAGCTCCCTGACACTCTCCCTGGAATAATTATTTGGGTGTCTTCTTTTGACATGCCTAATTAAATTGGCATTTCCAAAGCTATATTTTTTTAGAGGATTGCCTCTGGATAAAATACTGCCACATATTTTGCAGGTTACTTTACCAAGTCATGACCATGTCATGAGTGATGTAATATGTGACATCATCAGCAGTGCATTGCACGCACAAGTTATAGTGAGTCCAACTAACTATAACGTGTAATTTCAATGGTTTTATGTCAGTAAAATTTCCAGGTAACTATAACTGGTGTGAAACCTAAGGTTTTTTCAGTGAATTTAATAGGTTTTTTTAATGCTAATTCCTAACTATAACTGGTGTGAAACCTATGGTTTTTTCAGTGAATATATATATATATATATTACCTACTGGCGATAGCCAGTAGGTATATATAGTTAGGATTTTTTTCCTATGGGATTTTTGAAAATTCTATGTCGAATAACTTTGACGTTTGAGGACAGAATTGGCTGAAATTTTCAGGAAAATGGAACATTTTGTTTCTGAGCAGCCCCTGAAAATTTGGGGGGGTTTCGTCAAGGGGGGGCCGAGAAAAAAGGGGGGTCCCAAAACGTGTTTTTCCCATGCAATTTTCCATAGGGCGGTTGGCCTCACTTTTAGCCTGAACGGCTGAATGGATTTACACCAAACTTGGCAAAATTGTAGGGACTGGTAGCCCGATGTGCCTTTGCTATGTCTCAAGATATAGGCTCCAGTGGTTTTTACGAAAATTAACTTTGAAAAATATATATTGGGCTACATTGGGCTATATATATGTTGGAGCCCAAATGTAGCCCAATGTAGCCCAATGTAGCCCAATGTAGCCCAAAGATGGCCACCAGAGACAAAAAAAACAAATGTAGCCCAAATATCAGCCAGATGTAGCCCAACTATAGCCCAATGACAGAATGTCCCAGAGTGTTCTAAAGAACAACTAGAGTGCTAACAGTCCTACTTATTACAAAGGTATGGCACACCTGAAGCCATCTTGATTGGAATAAAGTGGTAACTCTTAAAACATTTAATTTAAAAAGGAACAAAATGAGGGGGTTCATTTTGCCATAGAAAGTATGATTAGCGAATATATGACGAAATCCCGCATACCATCAGTCCGCAAAAAAAATCCCGCATGTACTATTAGGCCGCAAATTAAAATAACGAAAACTTTTAGAACGAATATGCCTTTAGCATACACTAAACAACTAAACTACCCTAAACCCTAAAACACTAGCCCCAGCATGACCCTACACTACACAAACAGTACAACACTACCCTAAACCCTAAAACACTACCCCCAGCATGACCCTACACTACGCAAACACTACAACACTACCCAAAACCCTAAAACACTACACCCCAGCATGACCCTACACTACGCAAACACTACAACACTACCCTAAACCCTAAAACACTACCCCCAGCATGACCCTACACTACACAAACACTACAACACAACCCTAAACCCTAAAACACTACCCCCAGTATGACCCTACACTACGCAAACACTACAACACAACCCTAAACCCTAAAACACTACCCCCAGCATGACCCTACACTACACAAACACTACAACACTACCCTAAACCCTAAAACACTACCCCCAGCATGACCCTACACTACACAAACACTACAACACTACCCAAAACCCTAAAACACTACACCCCAGCATGACCCTACACTACGCAAACACTACAACACTACCCTAAACCCTAAAACACTACCCCCAGCATGACCCTACACTACGCAAACACTACAACACTACCCAAAACCCTAAAACACTACACCCCAGCATGACCCTACACTACGGAAACACTGCAACACTACCCTAAACCCTAAAACACTACCCCCAGCATGACCCTACACTACGCAAACACTACAACACTACCCTAAACCCTAAAACACTACCCCCAGCATGACCCTACACTACGCAAACACTACAACACTACCCTAAACCCTAAAACACTACCCCCAGCATGACCCTACACTACGCAAACACTACAACACTACCCTAAACCCTAAAACACTACCCCCAGCATGACCCTACACTACGCAAACACTACAACACTACCCAAAACCCTAAAACACTACCCCCAGCATGACCCTACACTACGCAAACACTACAACACTACCCAAACCCTAAAACACTACCCCCAGCATGACCCTACACTACGCAAACACTACAACACTACCCAAAACCCTAAAACACTACCCCCAGCATGACCCTTCACTACGCAAACACTACAACACTACCCAAAACCCTAAAACACTACACCCCAGCATGACCCTACACTACGCAAACACTACAACACTACCCAAAACCCTAAAACACTACACCCCAGCATGACCCTACACTACGCAAACACTACAACACTACCCAAAACCCTAAAACACTACCCCCAGCATGACCCTACACTACGCAAACACTACAACACTACCCAAAACCCTAAAACACTACCCCCAGCATGACCCTACACTACGCAAACACTACAACACTACCCAAAACCCTAAAACACTACCCCCAGCATGACCCTACACTACGCAAACACTACAACACTACCCAAAACCCTAAAACACTACCCCCAGTATGACCCTACACTACGCAAACACTACAACACAACCCTAAACCCTAAAACACTACCCCCAGCATGACCCTACACTACGCAAACACTACAACACTACCCTAAACCCTAAAACACTACCCCCAGCATGACCCTACACTACGCAAACACTACAACACAACCCTAAACCCTAAAACACTACCCCCAGCATGACCCTACACTAAACAACCACCACAACTCTACACTACACTAACACAACACTACACTACACAACACTACACTACACTACACAATCACTAACCCACGAAAAAATTAACACAAACCCACTTACCTCTCTCGTCATCGTGGTTTTCACAACGCAAATGCATTTACCATACATGCCTTTAAAACGTAATTCTTTGTAAAGGCATGCGCGATAAATGCACATGCGTTTTGAAAAAATGCGGGATAATGGTATGCGAGGTCAATGACCTTGCGGGATAATGGTATGCGGACTGAAAGTCTGCGGGATAAAAAATGCGGGAAAATGGCTGCAAACCATGATTAGCAGCAGACTTCCCTGGTGAGCACTAGCTTTACTACAGTGATCTAATGAGCAACTAGAGTGCTAACATTCAGAATTTATGGCAAATGTGTGAAACATCTGAATGCCTTCTTGATAGAACCAAAGTAAACAAGCATTGAAAATGCAATATATCTCGCCCTCGTTTAAGTTAAAGCCATTCTGTTTGTAATGAGGTGGCGTTTTAGCTTTGCTTTTATTAGTGTTTTTAAAACTTTCATGTAAATAACATGCATATGTATGCATATATGTATATGTATGCATGCATTTATATTTATATAGATATGCAGATTATATATGTTTATATATGTATATTACCTACTGGCGATAGCCAGTGGGTATATATAGTTAGGATTTTTTCTCTATGGGATTTCTGAAAATTCTATGTCTAATAACTTTGGCGTTTGTGGACGGAATTGGCTGAAACTTTCAGGAAAATGGCACATTTCATTTTTGAGCAGCCCCTGAAAATTTGGGGGGTTTTGTCAAGGGGGGGGCCGAGAAACAAGGGGGGTCCCAAAACACGTTTTTCCCATTCATTTTTCCATAGGGCGGTTGGACTCACTTTTAGCTCGAACGGCTGAATAGATTTACATGAAACTTGGCAAAATTGTAGATATGGTTTGCCCGACGTGCCTTTGCTATGTCTCAATATATGTGCTCCAGTGGATTTTGAGAAATTAACGTTTAAAAAAATATATATATCTGTGACAGCGCTCCGGTTAGCGCCCCGGTTTGCGTACCTGACGCGTAACGGAACTTCGTGAAGCGAAGCTGATTGGCTCTCCGGTGTCTGTCAACATTCTAAACAGTCCGGAGCGGCCGCCATCTTGTCTCTCGGTACGATCGAGAGACAAGATTTTACGCCGTAGAGGCGCGTCCCGGTACGCGAACCGGGCAGCTCACCGGGCAGCTAACCGGGCAGCAAACCGGCAGCATAGCTGTCAACATTGTAAACAGTCCGGAGCGGCCGCCATCTTGTCTCTCGGTAGGTTCGAGAGACAAGATGTGGTGAAAAAAGAAGGGGGAAATGAAGGAAAGGGGGCAAGGTAAACCCCTCCTGACCCCCTAGGATTGATGAGGGGGATATTAAAGTCCCCCGCGATTTTTTGCAGTAGATGCGCTTCCCGGTACGCGAACCGGGCAGCTAACCGGCAGCGTAACGGGAGTCCGCCATCTTGTGTTTTTGGAGCGTCCGGTTTGCGTACCTGACGCGTAACGGAACTTCGCGAAGCGAAGCTGATTGGCTCTCCGGTGTCTGTCAACATTCTAAACAGTCCGGAGCGGCCGCCATCTTGTCTCTCGGTACGATCGAGAGACAAGATTTTACGCCGTAGAGGCGCGTCCCGGTACGCGAACCGGGCAGCTCACCGGGCAGCTAACCGGGCAGCAAACCGGCAGCATAGCTGTCAACATTGTAAACAGTCCGGAGCGGCCGCCATCTTGTCTCTCGGTAGGTTCGAGAGACAAGATGTGGTGAAAAAAGAAGGGGGAAATGAAGGAAAGGGGGCAAGGTAAACCCCTCCTGACCCCCTAGGATTGATGAGGGGGATATTAAAGTCCCCCGCGATTTTTCGCGGTAGATGCGCTTCCCGGTACGCGAACCGGGCAGCTAACCGGCAGCGTAACGGGAGTCCGCCATCTTGTGTTTTTGGAGCGTCCGGTTCGCGTACCGGGTAGCGTCCCGGTAAGCGTTACAAGGGGAAAACCAAGAGAAACAGTAAAAAAAAAATTAAGGGAATAGATTTCCAGCAAACTTGACAAAATTGTAGGGACTGTTTGTTTGATGTGCCTTTGCAAGGCCTCAAGATATGTGCACGTGTGGATTTTGTCTAATTAAGGTTAAAAAAAATATATATATCTGTAAGCGTGCTCCGGCACGCTTATGTTACGGGTTTTGTTTGCGCTGCAGAGCCGATACGTCACGGTTATGCGACGCGTCATGAGGCGTCTCACGTGGCTACGTGATACGTCACGTAATAAAGAATATATTTTACAGCTATAGATATTAGCTTTTAAAAAACCAATGAAATTCACTGAAAAAACCATAGGTTATAGACCATATATAGTTAGGAATTTGCATTTACAAAACCTTGAAAATTCACTGAAAAAACCATAGGTTAGAGACCATATATAGTTAGCTGGACATTTTATTGACATAAAACCAATGAAATTCCATATATAGTTAGTTGCACTAACTATATATCGCGCACCCGCAATCCACTGCTGATGATGTCACATATTACATCATTCATGACATGGTCAGTGACATCACTGATGACATCACTGATGACATCTCAAATGACATCACTGATGACATCACTGATGACATCTCAAATGACATCACTGATAACAGCATGACACACCAATACCAGTTACTACATACGCACTCACTGATTCCTACGTCTACACACACACACATTCACTCATTCACCCATACAATCACTCATACATACAGTCACTCATTATTACAACACTATCATATGCACTCATACACCTATGCAGACACTCACACACTGCCACTCATCCATGGAGTTACTCACACATCTAGTCAGTCCTGTAAAGAATCAATCACACTTCCATTTCCTCATCTATACAGTTAAACACAGAACACCATACTTCAGTGACATCACTGATGACATCACTGATGACATCTCAAATGACATCACTGATGACATCTCAAATGACATCACTGATGACATCATGACACACCAATACCAGTTACTACATACGCACTCACTGATTCCTACGTCTACACACACATTCACTCATTCGCCCATACAATCACTCATACATACAGTCACTCATTATTACAAGACTATCATATGCACTCATACACCTAGTCAGTCCTGTGAAGAATCAATCACACTTCGATTTCCTCATCTATACAGTTAAACACAGAACACCATACTTTTCACACATATACTAACACATACTTACTCTCTTATACAATCACTGATACAAATACACATTGATATGCACAGAGTCACACACCTCCCAGCCAGCCACACACACACTCAGTCTTCCATACATCCACTCATTCTTCAATATGTAAAACATATTTAAACCTTACAAAAACACACAGACACTAGATGATGTCATCAGTGATGTCATTTGAGATGTCATCAGTGATGTCATCAGTGATGTCATTTGAGATGTCATCAGTGATGTCATCAGTGATGTCACTGACCATGTCATAAATGATGTAATATGTGACATCATCAGCAGTGGATTGCGGGTGCGCGATATATAGTTAGTGCAACTAACTATATATGGAATTTCATTGGTTTTATGTCAATAAAATGTCCAGCTAACTATATATGGTCTCTAACCTATGGTTTTTTCAGTGAATATATATATATATATATATATATATATATATATATATATATATATATATATATATATATATATATATATATATATATATATATATATATATATATATATTTTATATATATATATATATATATATATATATATACATATACATATATATATATATATACATATATATATATATATATATATATATATATATATATATATATATATATATATATATATATATATATATATATATATATATATATATATATATATATATATATATATATATTACCTATATAGTTAGGATTTTTTGTCTATGGGACTTTTGAAAATTCTATGTCTAATAACTTTGACGTTTGTGGACGGATTCAGCTGAAATTTTCAGGAAAATGGCACATTTTGTTTCTGAGCAGCCCCCGAAAATTTGGGGGGGTTTCGTCAAGGGGGGGCCGAGAAAAAAGGGGGGTCCCAAAACGCGTTTTTCCCATGTTAATTTCCATAGGGCCTTTGGCCTCACTTTTAGCTCGAACGGCTGAATGGATTTGCACGAAACTTGGCAAAATTGTAGGGACTGTTAGCCCGATGTGCCTTTGCTAGGTCTCAATATATGTGCTCCAGTGGATTTTGAGAAATTAACGTTCAAAACAAGATATATATCTGTAACAGCGCTCCGGGCTGCGCTCCGGTCCGCTTACTTTTCGCGAAACGGAACTTTGCGATGCGAAGCTGATTGGCTCTCCGGTGTCTGTCAACATTCTAAACAGTCCGGAGCGGCCGCCATCTTATCTCTCGGTAGGATCGAGAGAGAAGAAGAGTTGAAAAACGAAGGGGGAATTTAATGAAAGGGGGCTAGGTAGACCCCTCTTGACCCCCTAGGAATGATGTTGGGGTTATTAAAGGGTCCCGTGGGGAAAATAAAAAAATATATATTTTTCACGGTAGAAGGGCTTCACGGGCCGCGAACTGGGCCGCAAACTCGTAGCGAAATGAGAATTCGCCATTTTGTGCTTCGTTTTAATTAAATTACTGGGTATAAGGGGGTGCGGGAGACGTATCCTAATCCCTTATGTTTTCTGAGGGTGGCTGAGGAGGCTCATATATGTTGATACATGTCTTCCAGCGGCTGTGCGTGAGCTTTTTTTTTTTTTGCTGCGTGACGTCTGTTAACGTTCGATTCGATGGAAATCAGGAAGTGTTGACCGCCAATTTGTCAGTGCGATAAAATATTTTGTTAAAAATGAATCCTTATTGATAAACATTGTCTGCGCCATCTTGCCTTTTTTTTCCAGTGCCACAATTTTGTCGTGCACGGCAGCCATTTTAGATGCCAGGCCGGTCCCAGGCTATCACCTAGCCCTGCGGATGTAGTTTATGGCCCCAGCTGTAGAGAATCCAGACATGCCAACCCTCCCGATTCAGGCGTGAGACTACTGATTTCAGTGCTAGTCTCCCGCCTCCCGATTTCTGCAAGCAAAAACCCAGGGGCATATTACCAACAACTAGCGATAATTTTTGTCTCTAACTTGTTTAGAGACAAAAATTATCGCCGCACATCGGCGATTTTTATCGCAGATAAACCTTGCTATTAGCAAGGTTTATCGCAAATGCGATAAAAAATGGCCGCAATGCATGAATATCGCTGAAAAGTCAGCGATATTCATGCATTATAGAGCAAATGCTCTTAGCCATGTTATCCACCTCCCATTGGATAACATGGCTAAGAACTGCTCAGGGCAGGTGTTAGCTTTTTGAGATATTCGCGCTTAGCGCGAATATCTCCAAAAGTTGGTAATAGGAGATAGCGATGTTAGGGACTGTTTCCAGTCGCTAGCATCTTGGCACGCCCACTTTGCAAGTCATTAGTGATAAATATCACTGACATGCAAAGCGGGGCCCAAGATGGTCGCTATCTCCTTTTAGCTGTCACTAACTGGTGTTAGCGACAGCTTGGTAATAGGGAGATAATTTTATCTCCGCTTTCTTGGCTTTTAAAGCCAAAAAAGCGGAGATAAACCCCCTTGATAATATGCCCCACGATTCCTCGGGAGTTTCAGGTGACAGGGCTTGGTATTGTGTTACATGGTAATTCTTCCAGGAAACGTCAGAGGGTCGATGCAGGGGTCCTAGAAGGGGTGATAAACCATTTAAGCCTCATGAACAAGCGCATGGTGTTTTAAAGATCTGTGAAGTACTCGGGGCGGCGGTGTGTGTGTGTCCTCTTTCAGGAGCGGGCGGGGGGGGGGCACTGCCAGCAACTTGCCAGGCCAGGCAGTGTTCAACACTTGCATCACCCTTTCTCTGCCTGCTATTGCGCTCCATGCTTCGGAATGGTAAGAAAAAGAACGTGCATTTGAGTTTGAAATGTCCGATCCTGTAGCAGTACACTTGCAAAGCCCACACATGACAATAACCCGATTCAAGGCCCCATTCACCCGATTTTTTAAAAATATATAGCACTCCAACAAAGTAGGATTATAAAACTTTATTAACTTTTAAATATAACGAACGGAACAAAAACTGTAACAAACATTTAAACATTTTTGACCAAAAAAAGCAACAATGGTCAGAAGCTGTCTTTTGTGCGAATAGTCCCAAGGCAGCACAACGTGCTGAGTTCTGGACGGCACCCAGGTGATGTTACCTGGGTGCCGCACTGGTTTTTGGTTTCCTACAATGCAGCTCAGAAAAACAGCGTGGGGCGTCCCGGGTGGTGGCCTCGTCAGTAGCGGTCTGTTGTGCGAATAGTCCCAAGGCAGCAGAACGCGCTGAGATGTGGATGGCACCCAGGTGATGTCCAGTAAACTGCCGCACTGGTTTTGGTATCCTACAATGCTGCTCCGAAAATTGGCGTGGGGCGGCCCGGGGGGGGGGCGTGGGGGAGGCGGCGTGAACGGGCCTCCCCAGGTGGCGGCCATCCAGCTGAGTTGCGCCCGCTCTTGCAGCTACAGCGTCTCGCTCACCATGTAGTTGAGTTGCTCCCACTCTTGCAGTGCCGCGATAGGCGGCTCCCACAGGACTCTTAAAATGGCGGCCGGCTCTTCGGTTTTGGGCCTGGTCCACTAAAATGGCCCTGGGACACCTTGGAACTCGGACGCTTGCCTGCTAGGGCTTGGGCTCCATTCTCGAAAGCGTCCCCTCAACCGTGAAGATTCTACAAAAGTCTTGGGGGCCCTCGACTCCTGCAGGCTTCCGGTGGGGAGCGGCTGCCATGATTGCTCGCGGAATGACCACGACGGAGCCAGGAGATGGTGGTGCTCTCATGCTGACGCCAGCTTCAGTCTGAATCATCCAGAAACAAGGTGGGGCTTTCATCGTTTGGGAAAAAAAAATGTTCTAAACCAATGAAAAGTGTTATTTTTAGGTCATATGACCAAGCCTTCCATCTTTAGGAAACCAAAAGTAAAATGAACCAATGAAAAGTTTTATAAACAAGTCACATGACCTGTTATGCGGCATAGGGCTACAAAAAGCGTAGAAAATCCGTTGGCACGTGAGGCGGCGTCAGTAGCGGACCAGTGTGCGAATAGGCCGAAGGCAGCACAACGCGCCGAGATCCGGATGGCACCGAGTTAGTGTCCAGCAAGTTGCTGCACTGGTGTGGCTATCCTACAATGCTGTGCCGAAAGACGGCGTGTCCAGCTGAGTTCCGGTCACTTTTGCGGTACAGTGACTCGAACGCGCCGAGATCCGGATGGCACCGAGGTGGTGTCCAGCAAGTTGCCGCACTGGTTTGGCCATCCTACAATGCTGCGCCGAAAGTCAGCGTGGGGTGCCCCGTTGGCTTATGAGGTGATGTCAGTAGTGGACCGATGTGTGAATAGGTCGGAACCAGCACAAGGCGCCCTGCACTGTTGAGCCTTTTTCAATGCCTGTTTTTTGTTGTTTCCCCTCCATCAAAAACAAAAAAATATATAAAACTGTGCAAAAATACAAAAAAAAACAAAAAATGTTTAGAAAAGCAGTGCTTGTAAAACTGTCTGAAGCTCTTTTGCACCTGCTGCAGCTTCACTATTGCCCTGGTGTGGCCAAAGATCACCCATGACATAGGCGGCCGGCTCCCGAGGTCCGGCGGAACTTTTTTCCTTTTCCTTTCTGCTTCTTGTCCCACAATCCGTTTCACCTGAAGACACGACCAGGTTCCTGAATGTGTGCAGGGGGACGCTATTGATTGAATGAAAATGGCGGCTTGACACAAAGCTGACTCAAGCGTTGATGTTGATGCTATACAGACAAAAATTGTTTTTCAGTTTGTACATTCTTCAGGATTTTTTTTTCCATCCAAGGCTGATTGAGAGTTTGTAGAAAAATGGCTTCAGATTTTCCACATATTACTCTTCAACATTCTTCCTAAATGTAACAATGTGAGACTCACTAGGAGAACGGCTGTTTATCTTTCCTTTCAAAATGCTGCCAACAATATTTTCAGAATGGAAGACACCATCTTGTAGCATAAAGGGCCGAAAGGGGTTCTGGTCTGGCCGATTGTTGGTGGAGACATTTTGACTATATCTTGGACCTGCCCGGCCTCGCCCAAAATGGCGCCGGTATAAATGGGACTCGTAACTCCTTGTTGTGTACTGGTTGAACAACCTTGATATCACGAGATATGAATGCAGTTTTGATGCTCATGGCGGGCGGGGACGAGAATTGATTGAATATTTCTACATCCCTATTGAAATTAAGTTCTGATGTGTTATTTATTACTGTACTATTGAAAGTTCGAATTAACGTCACCCATGGTACTTGCACGCAAATGTATATCTAGATAACTTTTTTGTAAGTGGCCCTGTCGTATTTTAATTACAAAATGTACGTCCACCGATTCCGCAACTGTTAGACATCTTAGTTCTTGCAACCTAATGGCTCGCTCGTTACGTTCCTCTATAATGTAAATGTCTCCTCATCATATACGATTTCAGTTTGCTCCGTGGCCGGCCGACGTGGTTATAGGCCCGTATTTGTATACTGACATTTTCACAATAAAGGTTTTTAAAACAAAACATGGTAGTAGTATTTACATTGGTAAAGTTTTTACTTTTAGTCACTGTTTTCGAATCAGTAAAAGGCAAGTGAAATAAAGCAGTCCAATTACATGACGGATAAAAGGTATAATATGTAGGAACGCAGTAAAGATAAATGGTCAAGGGCAGTTGTGTTTTCCACTCCTGCAACATAAAGTGGTCGATAAGAATCTGATAATCAGGCGTATCGGCGACTAAGACAGCAGGCCGAGTCTCTTTTACTCAACGGCTCCGTCATGGAACGAAGAAACGCCCTTTTTCTCGAAAAAGGAATATATTTTACTTGCAGGACAGTTGTAAATTTTCCGGGAAAGTACATTAGCCTGGAATATTATAACATATATGTTTAAAAAAAAATAATGTTCGAAACCAATAAAAAGCATAATTTTTAGGTCATATGACCAAGCTTTTCATCAATAAAATAACAAAAGTAAAATGAACCAATGAAAAGTTTTATTAACAAGTCACATGACCTGTTATGCTTACGTTACGCGCTGGGCGCCGCGCCCCGGATCACTTCCGGGTGCGCTAACGCGGCGTGTCATATAACGCATTACGCGACAACGTAGGTCAAGAATATAGTCAAAATGTATCCACCAACCAGGGTTCGGAACACAACCCCTTTCAGCAGTCCAAAAAGTTCTGTTAAATGACAACAGAGGGGACAGGCAACAAGAACCATCAGTCAAAGAGGGGAGGGCAAGTTCTTCTCTACCGGGTCATGTTGGGGCGCTACCGGAACTGATCGAATTGGTAGTCTACAGTGTTTCTGGATGTTTCAGACTAAAGCTGGCGTCAGCATGAGAGCACTACCATCTCGTAGCTCCGTCGTGGCCATTCCACGAGCAGACATGGCAGCCGCTCCCCACCAGAAGCCTGCGGAGGTCGGGGGCCCCCAAGACTTTTGTAGAATCTTCACGGCTGAGGGGACGCTTTCGAGAATGGGACCCAAGCCCTATCAGGGAAGCGTCCGAGTTCCAAGGTGTCCCAGGGCCATTTTAGTGGACCAGGCCCAAAACCGAAGAGCCGGCCGCCATTTTGAGAGTCCTGTGGCAGTCGCCTATCGCTGCACCGCAAGAGCGGGAGCAACTTAACTACATGGTGAGCGAGACGCTGTAGTCGCAAGAGCGGGCGGTAAACAGCTGAATGGCGGAAGAGGCACAGTGTAGCAAAAGCGGGCGGAATGGCAACTAAAACGGTAAAGGGGCGCCCCACTACAGCGTGTCTTCAGGTCAAACGGATTGTGGGACAAGGTCCAGAATAGAAGAGTCATCAAAAGGCAAAAAGTTCCGCCGGACCCCGGGAGCCGGCCGCCTATGTCGGGGCGATCTCAGGCTACACCAGTGCTATAAGATTTGGGGAGGGGGTCGGAGCCAAGAGTCTTCTCCGAGTCCGTGCCATCACACCGCCCCTCGGGGGCCTCCGTCAAGCGGTTTAGGGAGGTACCATATAACATTGTTTTCAAATGCAGTCAGGTCCACAAACGACCCTCACTTACTTTGAGAATAGTGAAGCTGCAGTAGGTGGAAATAAGCTTCAGACAGTCTTACAAGCACTGTTTTTGTAAACATTTTTTGATTTTTTTGTATTTTTGCACAGTTTTATATTTTTTTTTTGTTTTTGATAGAGGGGAAACAACAAAGCACAGGCATTGAAAAAGGCTCAAACTCAGAACTCTGAACTATGGCACCCAACATCCAGGACTTGCCATCCGGATCTTGGCGCCTTGTGCTGCTTCCGACCTATTCACACATCGGTCCACTACTGACATCATCTCATAAACCAACGTAATGTAAATAGTTATTTAATAAAATGTTTTACCCTGTTACTTTGCTGGTGTGTTGTCTATATTTTTAATATTTGCATAGGGTTTGTCGTTATTTTGGGCGGGGTGGGTGACGGAGCCGAGCTGTCTTGCAGCCCTCATGGTGTGGCGCTCAGTTCATCTCACTATTTTCGTATTTCTCATGAAGGGTTGTTCCTAATGTTTCTATTTTAGCGAGGTCAAAAAGAGATCCAATTAGTGGCCTACTGATTTTGCTCGATTACTTTTATTTTTTTACACGATTTTTCACGATTTTTCACTATCTGCAAAGACTAAACAGAGTATTGCGACTTTGTGCTTGTTTGTAAATAGAGAATGAACCAAAGAGAATCAATTGTAAAACAGTAAATGCTTGGATAACAATCAATCAAATGGAGAGACAAGCAGGCACGACGGATTACAACGGGGGTAAAGGCCTGCGTTAACTACTCTTCACTATCTGCAAAGAGAGAGTACTACTAAGAGAAAAGAGGGGAGGGGGGCAGCGTTCAAAGCACATCAGCGTGCATAAACACGAAAAAGTTTTTACCTATCACGTACTTGACATTTTACAGCTTTTGATGTTTGCTATTAAAAAACCAATGAAATTCACTGAAAAAACCATAGGTTATAGGCCATATATAGTTAGGAATTTGCATTTACAAAACCTTGAAAATTCACTGCAAAAACCATTGGTTATAGACCATATATAGTTAGGAATTAGCCTTTTCAAAACCTTATTTTACTCACACAAAACCATTGAAATTTCATATATAGTTAGTTCCACTAACTATATATCGCGCACCCGCAATCCACTGCTGATGATGTCACATATTACATCATTCATGACATGGTTAGTGACATCACTGATGACATCACTGATGACATCTCAAATGACATTACTGATGACATCTCAAATGACATCACTGATGACATCTCAAATGACATCACTGATAAAATCACTGATAACATCTCATTTGACATGACTGATCACATCACTGATGATATCATTCATGTGATAATACCATGAACCTCTTCAGACTCTAATATAACCTTAGATACAATCAGTGTAAACAGATAGTCACAGACTGTCACTCATCCATGGAGTTACTCACACACCTAGTCAGTTATGCAAAAAATCAATCACACCTCCATTTTCTCAACTATACAGTTATACACACCTTACTTATTCAAACATATACTAACACATATTTACTTTACTCTCTTATACAATCCCTGATACATGTTCACAATGATCCATACAGCCACTCACACATTTACTGGCTCTTATGCACAGTTATTTATATATGTCAACTCTCACATGTACTGTGTTTTACATATGTACTTACTTTGACATGTAGCACAGAGATATCCATTCACTCACTAATACACTCATGCACAGTCAACCGCCCATACAGCTGTTTCCACATGCACTTTTGAACCCATACATATAGTGAATCAACTACTCAACCAATGAATAACCCATACAGTTACTCATATAGCTACTGATCAACATATGCAGCAGTTTGTAGAACAACAGATATAATGATGCACAAATTAAAACAGTTTAGTCACTAACCCATGCACTCAGTGAGAAACATTTAATCACTCACTCATACAGTCAGTCATGCACCTACTAAATCCTTCATCCAGACACTTATACATCCACTCATTCTTCAATATGTAAGACATATTTTAACTTTACAGAAACATACAGTCACTGGATGTTGTCATCAGTGATGTCATCAGTGATGTCATTTGAGATGTCATCAGTGATGTCATCAGTGATGTCACTAACCATGTCATGAATGATGTAATATGTGACATCATCAGCAGTGGATTGCGGGTGCGCGATATATAGTTAGTGGAACTAACTATATATGAAATTTCAATGGTTTTGTGTGAGTAAAATAAGGTTTTGAAAAGGCTAATTCCTAACTATATATGGTCTATAACCAATGGTTTTTTCAGTGAATATATATATATATATAGTTCCTCAGTTGCTGCTCCTTTCACCTCCCCTTGCCCTGTGCAGAGGATCGCTTACAGCCGGCGGAGCCCGCTGGGCATAGTCTTCCTTAACAAAGTCCAATAACGTGATCCCTCAGAGTATGTTGCTTTTCACCCAAAGTTGGTTTTAATTCAGTAATGCATTTGCTGTGCAAGCAAAATGCGTTACTCGATTGAAAAGAACTTCTGGTGAAAAGCAATATATCCTGAGTGATCGCTTTATTGGACTTTGTTAAGGAATATATATAAATATATATATATATATATATATATATATATATATATATATATATATATATATATATATATATATATATATATATATATATATATATATATATATATATATATATATATATATTTACTGCTCCAAAGTTGCACCGATAGCGAGTGACTCCAAAGGCAGGTGCTGTAGCGCGGTGGTGTACCGCGCCAATATTGAAGCTCCAAAGAGTGTCCTTGCGAATCCAACTCAAAAGACACACAGCACTCGCGGGGTCACAGAAGCGTCAAACGCCAAACTTTATTCAAACAGACGCGTTTCGGGAAAGGCTCCCTTCATCAGTGTCATAGAGAATGCATTTCGCGGCTCCTTTTTTAAAGCGCAAGAGTTGTCGGGAATGACATAAACAACGGAGTTTGCCTCGTAATCTCATACGGGCGCCATCTTGGAGAATGTTAATCTCATACAGTTTACATACTGCAAAACATTTTAAAGGGATCTTGTAACCACATATTACAAACAATACCCAAAAACTTGATTTTCGCCGTGGATCGGCAATTGCAGCACATTCGTGCTGCCAGTAGTCCAATTTTTGTAAATATATTGACCCAATCCCATAGTGTAACATTGAGATGATAAAGCTGTCATAACACAAACCTACTTTTCGGGAATTGTGTACATATTTTTCAAAATAATGTAGGGTTTAAAACCAGTTTCTCATGACTTTTAACCCATTATTCTTATGATCTCAAATCGTTATACAAATCTTGCCGTGGATCGGCAATGGCAACCCACTGGTTGCCCATTTACAAGACTACCTCACTCATATATACTATGTAGTTCAGTTCTCCTCGCGCTTTAGAATAACACATCATCACCATTCATTTGTGTAATCACACAACAAGTTTTTACAAAAAGAGAGAAAACAGAAAATAACACATTGTATGCAGTTTCTAACCAGATAAACATGCTTCAGATTTCATACAATTGCATGTTTTCAGACTTGGATTATATATTTCTTTCCATATTCATCCCAAGTGCACAGACAACTCTTCTCCAATATTAAAACCTCCTGGAGCCTCCGTTTCTAGATCGACAATATAACGTGACTTCAATCTCCTAAGTTTAAGGAGACGATTCCCCCCCTAGTATGTTCGGGGACATGATCCAAGCAGAAATATTGTAGGAGATCTCTATTGCTCTGATGTTTTATAGCAAATTGGCGAGCAACGGGGTAAGAGAAGTCTTTATTTGCAATTGCCCTCATGTGTTCCAAAATTCGTAATTTTACTGGATTAATGGTACTGCCCACATATCGAATCTTACATGGGCAGCTTAAGCAAGAAACTGCATACCCAGTGTGGCAGGACATTAATTTAGTCTGTTTTTTACCTCCCTTCACCTCTCGAACATCATAGGACAAGACATGTTTGCTGAAAGCACATGCCTTACAGCGTCCACAGGGGAAAAACCCCTTTGCATCTTTCAATGTGCCATTTGATTTCGTCACTGGGTCTAAGTGGCTATGAACCAACTGATCCTTTAGGGACCTAGCTTTCCTAAATGTTATCATAGGGGCCCTGGGAATGTCCATGCCAATTATGTTTCAGTTTTTAGAATATGCCAATGTTTTTGTAGAATTGATCTTAATTTATTGGAATTGGAAGAGTATGGGGTGACCATCCGAAACCTTCCACCCTCTTGTTCAGTTCTAACCTTCTTCTCAAAAAGTACATCTCTGGATAAACGGCTAACTCGATTCCGTGCATCCTTAAGAAGATTAGGTTTGTAACCTCTTTCAATGAATCTTGCGGTGCACGCATCTGCCGCTTTTTCGAAGTCACTATTAAGTGAACAGTTACGGCGAATTCGTAAGAATTCCCCTTAGGGGATACTGTTGACTAGCCTCCTAGGATGTCCACTCGAGGCGTGTAGGACCCTATTGCCCGCAGTTGGTTTCCTATAGAGAGAGGTAACTATTTTTTTTATCTTTCACCTCCACCCTCAGATCAAGATAATTCACCGTTACCTTACTGATGTCTCCACTAAATCTAAGGTTGCAGTTATTGTCATTTAGCAATCTGATATATTCTTCTGCCTCTGCTATGGAACTGTTCCAAATTAAAAACAGATCATCAATGTATCTGTACCAGGCAATAGCCTTTTCTGTCCAGATTGCATTTCCCATGGCCCAGGCTACCTGCTCCTCCCACCAGCCCACGAAAAGATATGCGTAACTGGGGGCGAAGCAGGAGCCCATTGCCGTACCAGATACTTGTCTAAAGATATTATCCTGGAATAGAAAAATGTTATTGCGCAAACAGAATTCTATCAGTTCCAACAGCATTTGATTATGCAGGGCCAGATTTAATGTGCGTGTTTTCAAAAAGTACTCTACTGCCTCAATACCCTGTGTGTGTTCTATACACGTGTAGAGGCTTGTTATGTCTAGAGTTATAAGACAATAAGCAGAGTCCCATTCTATGTGTTTAATCTTTTCAATGAAGTCAGAAGTGTCTCTCACATAGGATTTCAAAGAAAGTACAAATTCAAAAAGATAGTGATCCAAAAATGTAGATACATTCTCAGTCAAACCACCAATTGAGGAAATAATTGGTCTCACAGGGGGATTGTCTCGGTTTTTATGCACTTTGGGTAAGTCATAAAATGTGGGAAGAATAGGATCCATTGTTTTCAAAAAGAGATATTCATCAAGGTCCAACATTTGTTTATCCTGCCATTTTTTTAGTAATTGATGTAAATTTACTTGGCTTTCAACATAGGTTTTCTTCGTACAGGGCTCATAACACTTGATCTCACTCAATTGACGCATAGCCTCCGCTATTTATTTATCCCTAGAGAGGATAACAATGTTGCCTCCTTTGTCTGAGGGCTTGCAAATGATTGACGTATTATCAGCCAGAGTTCTCACTGCCGCTCGTTGTTCTTTGGTCAAATTCGATGACCCCTTTGTTGTTTGTTCATCCCTTAATGTCATCAGATCCCTGATGACTGTCTCTGAGAAGGTGTCAATAGCATCTGTTGCTCCTGTAGGGACAAATTTGGATGCCAGTCGTAGGCCACTACTTGGTGAATCCTATGGAATCTCAAGTCTCATCAATCTCTGGCTGAGAGTATTTGCTGTTGTTGGTGTAGAAGTGATATTTTCTTGTCGAAGATCCTCTAGAAGCTCATAGGCTGTTAGATCATTGATGTTTAAGAGATCTGTTTCTCTTGAATCCATTCTTAATAATCTTGTCTCTTTGTTTGTTGGTTTAACTTTATAGTATTTGTGCAGCTTGATCTTACGGATGAACTTAAACAAGTCAATCCTTGTTTGTGTATACTCCAAGGTGTTGTTTGGGGAGAAGGTGAGTCCCAGTCTCAGGACAGATTCCTCGCATGGTATCAGAATTGTTGTGGAGAGGTTTACTATGGTAAGTAGATCTTGCCTATCTACCACCTGCCTCCCCTCTTGCTTCTGGTGACCCTTGAGGTTGGATTTGCTTTCGCTCTTCCTCTTCCAACTGCCTCTCCTTGTTTGTCTCCTTGTTTGGGGGGCTTGTTCTTCCCGCCCCTCAACCAGTTTTGTCTGATGACCTTGAATTCCAATTGAAAAGGAGTTTTATTCAGCTGGTTTGATGGACCGGCGGCATCATCATTCGATTCATCTCCCTCAGTGACACTTGATTCAGAGGTCTCTTCTGTTGGTTTTGTTGCTGTACTAGGAGCCTGTGCTTTCTTAGCCATGTCTTTTCGGGTCTGATCATATCTTTTTGCGAAGGTTAGCACCCTCCCCATAGCGTAATCTCGTTTATCTCTTTCGAAGTTTTCTTGCTTACGTGTTATGCTAGATAACATAGACTAATGGGTTAACTTTAGTTTTGGTGGGTGGGTAACAGAATGGGTCTCAATTCTCTAATTAATTACTGTCTTGTGTTCGTTTAAATATTAGTTTTCGTGTGGGCCTTCCTTGAAAATGGCTGACTGGCTGTGCAGTTAAGGACGAGACTTGACCAGAGTGAAGCTTTCACTCACTTGCTGAAAAAGAATGTTTCCTGCCAAAACAAAAGAATAATGTGCAGGACTGTTGTCGGTTGAGTCTACGTGTTCCTGGAGAGCGCCAAGGACAGTGAGCCTGCTTTGCTTGCCAAGTTCACGAAGTACACGTTCTTCTGCCTAGTTTAATGGTGCAAACTTTAGGAAGCTGGAAGGATGGAATCTAAGAACAATAAGGGCTTATGATGAGCCCCGGACTTGGTCACGAACGAGTGACACGTTGGTGGACTGACATGGCTCAGCCAATTATGAAGCTGGATTTATGGTGTCTTTTAGAATTTAGTTACTTAGTTAGTTAGAAAAGGTATAAAAACTGGCCACTTGACACGTGAGTGTGTCCACACTTCCCGAATCCTGAGAGACGATGACATGCTGATGGACTTCTTATTCATGTAAGCATTAACAGGGCTAATGACTTTATATTTTCCCCTTCCAGGTGAGGTGAGTCAGTTAGGGTAATAGATTTAGGGAATGACAATCATTTAATTAATAATCATGCTTCTGATGATTTTGAATTGCCATGTTCAATGTGCCTTTTCTTAATAAAATTGCAAACAGCTAATGCTAATAAATAAAAGTTTCCTGTTAAAAATGCTAATTCTTTGAAAAAATAAAATAGATTTAAAAATGTCAAGCTGGTCTTGATTATTCGTGTTTAGTTACCATCAGTTTGATTCTATTGACCTGTGTGGCTTAATTTAATGTTTCAGTTATTTTACCATGGCTATAATGATGATAAACTGCATTTGTATATAAAGTGTATATACTTTATAGATAGGTTTGATTAATTAGGCCACATGATTCAGTTGCGAAATATCTGTCTCGGTTTCTTATGGGCCTTGTAAGTGTCTATGATTTATGGTGAGTAAAAGTGGTGTTGGGTAGTGTTAATGAGACAGAATTTCTTAAGTGGTGCTGTATCAATTTCTCTGGTAACAGAGTTACGGTTACTGTGGTAACGAACATGCTATATGGTAGTTACATAGGATATATATCTAAAACATGTTAAGTTTGTTCACTTGTTACATGTTGTCGAAAGGTCTTTTCCAGCAGTGTGAAAATTCCTAGTTATACTGGCCAGAAGTATAGTAGTGTGACAGGTGATGTTACACAGTGCATTTGTTCTGTTTCAAAATAGCGGTATTGATATATCACTAGTGTTGTGGACGTACAACACAAGTTTAGGGACCATAGGTGTGTTAGGATAAATGAATAGTGAGGATTGCCTATGAAATCGTAGCTTTGAGTATAGGGACTTGGAGCCCGTTTTAAAACTCTCTGTGAAAAGAGTAATAGGATTTATCTAAGCTTGAGTGAAGGGTAAGGAAGTGCCGTCTATTTTTACTGGCGATTCAGGATTTCTATGGTTGGGTAAAGTCCTGCAAAGATTTCATGTATGTATGATTAGATTTTCCGTTTGAATGCGTAAAAGATTTGTGAAAATAGGGCTGTCTATTTCATGCAAAGGAATTTATGAATGACTGTAAAAACTATCACTTTACTTAGCGAAACAGACAAATGGTTTGTTTTTCTGTAGTTACTAATTGAAATTCATTGAAAAGTATTGTTAAAATGACGCCATGAAAATATTTTGTAAAGGAGGGGTGAGTTTACGGAGTGATACGCACAGCTTCGCTGCAGCGGCAGTGTACGTCACTGGGCTCGCACTGTGATTGGTTAGCATATGTCACAGCAAGCGCACTGATTGGTTCATGTGACTGAAATGAGCTAAGAGCTGATTGGTCCTTTCTGAAAATAGTATTTCTATTGGTTGAGCAAGGTAGTGACGTGGCTTAACCTGATTGGCTTGTTGGTGACTTTCGCGCACGGATTGGCTAGAGTAGCGGAACATCAAGGAAATACTTACGATCTTTTCCGAATTAAGTGGAATAGTTTAATATCATGAGTTATTGGTATGGAAAAGAGGAAAAGAAGCCTTCATGGTTTCAGAAAATAAAAAATATATTTAACCCCGACAAGAAAATTGAAACGCGAGGTGGAAAATTACTTCATAAGTATAAGACACCCGCAGCGTATATGGAAGGTGAATTTGGTTATCATACTGTCATTTGGTTTGAAAATTGGATGCAATATACCAAAAATGATGGTGTATTAGCGTGGCTGGAAGATGGGTCCTTTAATATGAAAGTTTTAAGAAACCTGAGAGAAAAAATGATGGCTCTTATGCCAAAGCCTAGACCTATACAATTTGAAGCTTTAGTTGAATGGGAGGTTGAAATGTTGGAACTTGATCGAGAAACTAGAGGTTTAGCTAGAGGTCCAAAATTAAATGTAAATAGAGAAACTCATGAAGATAAAGTGAGACGCTGGAGAAAAGCAGACATGTATGATGGTCTGTACCCAGTGAGAATAATGATTACTGAAACACCAGGTCAAAAGATTACCCAAAAGAAAAATAATCTTGATGAAGAATTAGATGATGCAGTTTTAGAAGAAATGTATTCAACTAAACGCAAACCGCCACCTTATCAAGCAGACTCACAGTCTACCCCGAGAGTTTCTTCAGGAACCTCTCCAAGTGCACCTCCTAGAGAAACTGATGAAGGTTCGCCCAGGTTTTTAAAATTACCTGAAAGAGTAGGGACAAGAAATAATACACCAAGAGAAAACAGAGATTTTCCTCAAATTCCAGAACAGAGAAATGATTTCCTTAGAAACCCAGAAAGACTAGGTGATGTACCAGAAATTTTGAATTATAATAGAGCAAAAGAAAAATTAATGCAGCAACTAACTAAAAACATGGAAGCAGTGACAGTACCAGTAACAATTGGTCCTGTTGTACCAGTTTTTGATCAAATAGAAAATAGACACTCAGCTCTGACTGTCCCATTAAATGCAGATATTCAGAAGGTAGCTGAAAATTTTTATTCAGAATTAACAGAAATTCACAGAGAAAAAACAATGATGCCAGATTTAACTTTTAATCAAAGTTTGTCAGGTTGTCAGACACCATCTGTTGCAGATTCTGATTCTGGTTCTTCAGAAAAGAGCTGGAAAAAAATGGATTTAACTCAAAGTTCACTGACCCCACAAGCTCCTGAATTTAAAAAGCTTGATGTTGCAAAATTAAAAGCTGATTTGGAGGAATCAATTATTGGCACAATTGGTACTAACAGTTTAAGATTGTATCAGGATGATGAATTACTATTTATCTGTAAGAGTATACAGTGGAAAACGAAAAACAGGTATTATCAGTTAGAAGAAATAGCTGCTGAATTAGAAATTGATTTAAGCAAACAGAAACTTTTGCAAAAACATTACAGAGTGGATTTTTCTGAAAAAGACATTGATAACCTGAATACTACAGGAAGGATAACCCATATTAAAGAATTAATAATATTCCTGAAAAGTTTAGGTGAATTTGGCAAATGGAGAATGAAATAGTCTAAAAATAAAGAGTAGGATAAGAGAGATAGAGGAGAAACAGTTTCTGAATTTCCTATGAGGGAAATAGCTGGCGGAGGGTATCTCCATGTCCCTTGGACAAGACAAGACATTCTGTTGTTCACAAATGATTTCCCTCGGCTGAGAGAAAAGCCAGTAGAATGGTATCGTCAGGTAGACAGATTTATCAAAGTTTCTAAAGTTCTGTGGATTGATCTGGATGGATTCTTTGACATTGTTGTCCCATCAGATCTTTGGACAGAATGTAAAATTTCAGTAAGTTGGCCCAAAGAAGAACTTGCTCATGACACAATAACAGGTGCAAAAAGGATTTTTTGCAGGGCGCACAGCGTTTTTTGATAAGCTTTTAAGTTTGTATGGATCTCCAGAGTATCGCCTTCTGTCTGGAGGCGTAATGTACTGAAAATGGAAGGGTTGCACTCTCAACACTGAGAGATGTCCTCTAGGATCCAAAGAAGTCCTTGTATCAAGGTTTCACAAAAAGATTATGACTTTGCTCAAAGAATTGTAGTCTGAATATTTATTCACATATATTCATAGCTTGTTATGTTCACAAGTGTTTGCTGCTGTTCATGTTCCTTTAACATTTTGCACTCATACCATCCCAATGCATTTCGGCATTTCCATTATGCCTTCATCTGGGGATATATTTCTAAAAACAAAGAAATGCTTGTATTTTACATCATGTGAAAGAAATAGTTCATTGACTGCCTAATGCATGCTACATGGTTATAAAACAGCGAGTTCATGCGGTGTAAATGGTCAGAAGAATGGTCTATCACAATAAAGGGTGATATAATGTGAAAGAAAAAGATTATAAATGCAATAATAGAGTATGAACCACGTGGTAAAAAGCGTGCGCGTTGCTTTACTAGCTCGTGCTGTTAGGAGAATAACGTGTGCATTTCGGCTGCTTCACTGAAATAGACAGAGTGGTGTGAGTTATTTGCGATTAAAAGCGTGAATATAGCGTGGCATTAAATAAACACCTCAGTGCCTTACAGATTAAGTGGCTGAGAAAGCGCTTACCGCGAGTGTACAAATACACGTCCGTAACAGTCAAGGCTGTAGCTGGGTTCGGGAAAAGTCTGTCACCCGGAAGTGAATATACGGAAAAGGTTGCGTGAGGGCGCGACCTGATAGGGACTGTGTACGAAATGAATTACAGAGGTGAAAACGGGTAGGGAGCGGGTTGAAAGAGTCAGAAAAAATAGAGAAATGAAACCGGAGGTTCACTAAAAATCACAATAAATCGCCTCACATGAGGGGGTATATGGGTGGGGGGGTGGTCGTGGGGCAAGACAAGGAAGTAAGGGGGAGGGGTGGGAAAGGGGGGGAAAAATTAAAAAAAATGAGATGTTTTGGAGTAAAGAGGTTTCTGTTGGCAATCAGAGGATTACATCGATAATATTGGCCAAATCAGGGCAGCCGGATTTCTCCTGTCAGGAAAGATTACCTCAAAAATATGGCTCACATTAAAATTTGCTCCGTCAATATTGGTGGGTTAAATGATTGGATAAAGCGGCAAAGATTATGTCACTTTGTCAAATTTAATAATTTGGATGTTCTGTGTTTGCAGGAGACCCACCTTCCCTGGGCTAGTAGAAATTTGCTGCATATAAGGGGGTATGAGATGTTAGCTTGCTCCTCTCAGACTTCAATGACAAGGGGGGTGGCTATTCTCGCTAAACCGATGTTAGGTGGGGGTGAAGAGGATTAAAGTAGATAGCTATGGGAGATGGGCAATAGTGGAACTGAATCTTGGGTGTACGATATGTACGGTATACGGATCGAATCAGGACGATCCGGAAGTGTTTGATACACTAGAAGGGGAACTTGTAGACTGGCCTACCCCTATTATAATTTGTGGGGATCTCAACATTTCGGTAGACTGGAACAGACTTTGTAGCTATTCAGGTGGTAAACCAAAAGTGTTTCATGCTCTGTCCTCCCTAATGAGATCGCATGGTTTGAAAGATGTCTGGAGTGCAAAAGAATCTGTCAATCCAGGTTTTACATATTACTCCTTTCCACATAAAAAATACACTAAGTTGGATTATTTTTTGTTATCTTCAGAGAAACTTGGTAAAGTCAAGATCATAAAGTTGCCCAAATCCCTATCTGATCATAACCCCTTGATTCTATTATATGATGTAGACAATATCGAAAGAAGACAATCAAAATGGTCATTTGAGAGAAAGCTCCTTGCGGATGATAGATTTGTGAGACACATAAGAAAATGGACCAGGGAATTCTATGATATCAATCGGTATAGTGCCTCTCGCAATGTAGTTTGGGAAACCTTCAAGGCATCTTTAAGGGGCGAGACAATAAGCTGCTCTGCCAGACTGAGGAAGGAGGACAGGATGAAGGTTGAGACCCTGATCAGGGAATTAGGAATAGTAGAAGCACAGCATATTAGAGAGATAGTACAGGGCGCAGATGGTCAGGCAAGTTTGAACAAAATGGTTACGATCAAAGCCGACCTTCAGGGAATAGTAACGCAGAAAGAGTCCAGGGAGTATCAGTCTTCTAGGGCAAAGAGATACGAGACAGGGGAACAGGCAGGAAAGGCATTAGCACTCCGGATTAGGCAGGAGAGATCCAAAAACCTGATCACTAGAAATATTGAGGGTTTTCCATACGTTCTACCAAAAATTATATGATGAAGAGGGTGGGAGGGTGGGAGGGAGGTACAAAATCCTGTTCTCCAAGATGATGGCCCAGAACTAGATCAAAGTAGCAGGGAGATGCTGGATTGTGATCTGACTTTGACCGAGATTAAGATAGCTCTTCAGGAACTAGCAGCTGGTAAGGCGGCGGGTCCTGATGGGCTCCCCTTAGAAGTATATAAATGCTTAGAGGAGGAAATTGCCCCAATATTGTTGGATTTGTTTACTGGCATAGTGTGCTCGGGCTCTATCCCTGATTCCTGGAAAGAGACAAATATTGTCATATTCCACAAGAAAGGCAAACCCAAGAATAGTCCAGGTTCGTATCGACCGATTTCTCTTATTAATGCGGACACAAAGTTATACTCCAAGGTGTGGGCGAAAAGATTGGGGGGGATCATTGGTCGCTTACTCTCCCCGTGGCAGCATGGGTTTGTGCCAGGCCGTGGCACCACGGATCATATAAGGCGAGCAATAGCATTGTTCGATGCCCATGCTGCCACGGGAGGAGACATGGCCATGATCCTCCTCGACGCGGAGAAAGCTTTCGACCGTGTGACTTGGGACTGTTTGTGGGGAATCTTGGGTGGAAGAGGTTTTGGGAATAAGAGTATAAGGGCAATTAAGGCGATGTATAGTGATCCGGTGGCTAGGGTAATGGTTATGGGCCAAAGCTCAGAAAAAATAATAATTAAAAGAGGGACGCGTCAAGGATGCCCCTGCTCCCCGATTCTTTTTTCGCTGTATATTGATCCCCTTATCCAAAAACTTTTATTGTCTGAACAGATTACTCCAGTGACACTGAATGGCTACACGACTAAAATTCTGGCTTACGCTGATGACCTGGCAATTATAACAACGGCCCCTCAACAAGCTATGGTTGAGATATGCCAGCTGGCTAAAGATTTTGGTATACGGTCAGGGTATCGTCTGAATGAGGAAAAGACACAAATCATATGTACAAGTAATATTAATAAGCTAGATCAAAGATATGTGGAATCAGCGGTGTATCTGGGGGTAAGAGTGAATGCCAATGTAAATATGATAATTGCGGATAACTACATCCCACTGATAGATTCAATCACAAAAGAGCTTAAGAGGATAGATATTTTGCACCTCTCACTGATTGGTAGGGTAAATGTAATAAAAATGACCATGTTCCCTAAACTCCTGTATTTATTCCGGGCCATCCCTTTGCTGTTGGAAGAATGGATGATCAGGAAAATTGAAGCAATGTTTATCCGTTTTATATGGCAATATGGGAAAATTAGGAGATCAACTGCTCACATGTCCCTACCAATTGAGAGGGGTGGTTTGGAGATGCCTAATATCAGGTTGTATCATTGGACATGTCTTTTGGTTCAAATGAATGTATTGTTTCAATATGATCTGGAAACAGTTGAATCCCAGTCAGGTAACCAGGTGCTTCCCTCCATCTTCGAGCTCTTAGTGGGTAGCAAAGCAACAGGGTTATTGTTCTGTGAAATTGACAGGAAGTATTATAAGAGGGCCAAATACAAGATACTAATGGGGGCATGGGGAACTTGGAAATCGGTAAGAAAATTTTTGAAAATCCCAAAAATTCATGTTAACATCGATCTCTGGAAATCAAGTATCTTTGCCCACCTAGGCCAAAATAGAAATAGCCGTCTTTGGTGGGAGTTGGGAGTTAGGTCTCTAGGGGATGTTATGCTAGGCAGTGAGATTCTTAGCTTTAATGTTCTCCAGCAAACATTTGGGCTCCCAGCTAGCCAGTGGTTTCTATATGGGCAGATTATACAAACTATCCGCTCATTTAGGCCGAGGGTATCCCTTATGCCGAGCAACCCAATAGTAGAATATTTGAAAAGGGGAGGGAGTAAAATCGGAATCGGGTATAAAAATCTCCAACAAGAGCTGGAGGATGATATGGAAAAAACAGAAACTACCCTAGCTCAGAAACTTGGTGATCCAGATGTGGATTTAGACCTAGCCCTAGTTTTGAATAGGAAGATCTTTAGGTCCTCAAATTTGAGGGCCCAGCATTATAAGACCCTTTTTAATCTATATCATACACCAGCAAAATTATTGGCCTGGGGGGTTAGAGATAATGATATGTGCCCCAGATGTAATATGGGTCCAGCTGATCTCCTCCATATGTTTTTTAAATGTCCGAATCTAACACCGATTATTAGTGAGATACAGCTATTTTTGGAGGGGCTGCTAGAACAAAACATCGTTCTATCCCCTACCGTTGTTTTAATAGGTATGGATGGCAAAATGAGAGCAGAAGCCGGAGTCAAAGCCTTGGTTTTTATTTCAGTGGCTATATTGCGTCTATTAATCTCCGCTGGATGGAAAGATCCTATAGCACCTACATTTCAGCAGTGGTTAACTAGGCTATTAGGAATGCACAATATCGAGGAATGCCTGTATGATTTTAAGGGTAAGAAAACAAGAGAACTGGGCAGAAATATATGGGCTCCTGTTAAGAAATGGAGGGTGTCCAGACAATGAAAAATATAAGGCGTAATAGGAACTGCCTATGGTTTATGATTAGCCTATCTATGCCTACTGTAGTATGTTTCTCTGTAACCTTGTTTATATAATTTATGGTATTTAGCATCTATTGCTGTATTTGTATTTATTGTATGTATTTATATTGTCCATTGTATTTATTCTGATTGTGTAATGAAATGATATCTGTAATGTTTTTTTATACCTCTTTTTATCCGAAACATCTCAATAATAAAAAAATTTAAAAAAAAAAAGAAAAAAAAAAAGAAAAAAAAAAAAATCACAATAAATCATAACACTCGAACTGACATGTAATATAATAGTATAAGGCTATGTAAACAAACTAATATGGTTCGACATGAATTACAAGCTCTAAATGGTGAAATGAAAAAAACACTCTGCGCTGGTAAGGAGTCAATGGCTGGGGCCCCAGCTGTTCAAAGATAACATAAATATTCCACTCGGTCATTTAGACCGAATGGTTTCATGCTGCTTAAAGTGAAAATCCAATAATTTTCTCTTTTTAATAGTTCCTGATGATTGTCTTTACCCTCTTGTTGTTTAACAGTTTCCAACACGCAATATCGTAGCTGGCTGATGCCATGACCAGCTTCCAAAAAATGTTGAGCTACGGTGGATTTTAGATGCTTGTTCCTTATATTCGATTTATGCTCGTTCAATCTTATCTTGAGTTTTCTCTGAGTTTGTCCGACATAAATCTTGCCGCATGGGCATTTCAACATGTACACTGTGTTGCTGGTGTCGCAGGTAGCTGTAGCTCTTACTTTGATTTTGTTGCCCTTCATTGGGTGGTTAACTGTATTCCCTTGGATAACATTATTACAGTGGTTGCAGTTACTGCATGGGATTGTTCCTTTGTATTCAATGTTAGTTAAGGGAGTTTTTAACAGTTCTCCTAAGTTTCTTGCTCTTGTGAAAGCAAAGGTAGGTTGGGTGTCAAAGATTTTGTTGAAGTCAGGCTCTATCCTTAGGATTTCCCAATGTTTTCTGATTATTTGTTTGAATTGGTGACTTGCTGTGGAATATTTGGAAACTATGGTGATTGCATCTGTATCAGTTGTTGGAGTATAAGAAAGCAGTTGACTTCTGGTTTTAGTTTCTGATCGTTGAATGGCCTGCTCGAGGACATGATGTGGGTACCCTCGGGCTTTGAATCTCTGTATAGTGGTTTGCATCTCTTGATGAAATTGATGGTTTTCCGAGGTGATTCTTTTGGCTCTAATGATTTGACTGTATGGTAAGTGGTTTTTCAATGGTTGTGGGTGAAAACTCGAATAGTGTAATGTATTGTTTCTGTCTGTTTTTTTCCGAAATAGACTGGTAGTGAATCCTGTGGGAGTGTTGGTGATTTTGACATCGAGAAAAGTTATAGATTCCTTGTGGAGTTCATGTGTGAATTGAATGCGTTGGTCTATGGTGTTTAATAGTGCCAGTTGTTCTTGCAGAATGTTTTCAGGGCCTTGCCAAATCAAGAAAATGTCATCTATGAATCTCAGAAATATTTTTAGATGATCCGTCCATTCAGTTTTATTGAGTATGTGGTCTTCTTCGAATCTATGCATAAAAATATTCGCATAGGCCGGTGCTGTAGAATTGCCCATAGATGTTCCTGTTAATTGTTGGTACCAGTCATCCTTCCATGTAAAATAGCTGTAAAACAATGTAAATTGTAGGAGTTCCATGAGAAAAAGTTTTAGATGATTGTCCAAGTCGCTTCTCAATAAACAGTACTCGATGGCTTCAATTCCCATTGAATGTGGGATGGATGTATATAGGGACGATACATCAACTGTGCACAAAAATATTTGACCATGATCATCAATTTGTACTTGGTTTAGTTTGTTGATAAAATCCGTGGTGTCACGAATGTAAGTGGGAAGAGAAATAACGATAGGTTGAAAGTATCTGTCGAGAAATTTTCCCACAGGATCATGGATGCTGCCACATGTCGATACAATAGGCCTGCAGGGAGGCGTTTGTGGATTTTTATGTATCTTGGGAACCAAGAAAAATTTTGGACTTTTAGGATGCTTGGTGGTGAGATACTTATTTGTTTTCTCAGAGATTGTGCTGTTGTCAACAGCTTTGTTTAGTATTAGTATTGTGTCAAGTTTTTCTTTGAATTGGATGGTGGGGTTATTGGGTAATTTCAAATAGGTATTGGTATCCGAGAGGTGAACCATCGCTTGTTGATCATAGTAGGAAGTGTTGAGAATTACTATGGCGCCACCCTTGTCAGCTTTGACGCATGTCACTTGGCTGTTATTGGCAATGGATTTGATGGTGCTAATCTCCTTGACAGTGAAGTTTTTGTGTTTAGGTTGTCGGTTGCAGTTCAATTTGGATAAGTCGTTTCGAACTAAGGTCTCGTAGGTGTTGAGAGTCTTATGTGAGACTGGTGCAAGAAAATTGCTTTTGGGACGTAGGCCCCTGAGTTGATCTTCCTGGGGGTCTGTAGATGTTTGTACAATGTTCTGAAAAAAGTGTTTTAACCGAAGTTTCCTCATGAGTTTGTAAAATGAGATTTCTAACTCGAGTTTATTGGTTCGGGCAGTGGGTATAAACAAAGTTCCTCTTTGTAGGATTTTCATTTGAATTTCACTGAAATGATGGTCCGAGATATTAATTACCAGGTTATCAGTTATTTCCCTTTGGTTTTCTTGATTGTTGCTGTCCTGGTTTGTGGAGGTTCTCTTGTTTTTTCTTGTTCTTTTGGACCTCCTGGGTCTTCGCGTTGATCCTGGCCTACCTCTAAAAAAGGCTCGGCTGATGTTGAAGGTGCTTCTGAAGAGATTGCATTGTCTGGGAGGTTGGGTGTTGGTTTCTGAGGTGGAGGTCGGGTTCGTCTTCCTTGTGGGTTTGTAATATCGTCTTCGGAGGAGGAGGTTTCAGTGTTTGCTGTATAGGGTTTGTTTTGTCGCCGTTTAGCATAAATATCAGCCCATTTGTATACCTCGCCCATTTTATAATCAATGGTGTCCCTTTTTAGTTTGCGGATCTTGCTTTCTGTGACTTCAGCAGTGTGTTTGGTCAATTGGGTGTTGATATCTTCCATGATTTTGTTGAGTTCTTCAGTTGTGTAACTGTTTTCCAATTCTGTCTTCAAGGACTTCTTTGGATCCTAGAGGACATCTCTCAGTGTTGAGAGTGCAACCTTTCCATTTACAATAACAGGTGCCCCATCTAAAGATGTCATGGAATTATATAATAAAGTAATTTATTGGTTGAAAAACAAAATTCCCCCAAAAGAAGTAGATTGAGTTAAAATTGACAGAACTAACCAAGAACCAAAAGAGTCAGTACATTCATTTTATGAAGGGTTACTGCTGGTATTTAAACAATACAGTGGCTATGAAAAATTAAGTGAAAAGGACATGAGCCACTTCATTTACAGATTTGTTTATGGCCTGAGACCTGAAATAGGTAAAATGATTAGAAACGGGATTGTAGGTTGGCAATCACTTTCAGTTGATGACATCCTGAGAAAGGCAAAATACTGCAGTGACGAGATTGATGTGAAGCAGAAAAAGCTCAAAGAAAAAGCGATGTGGGCACAGGTGAAGGTAGCAGAACAGCAGATAGCTTTAGAAAATAAAAATGTACACCAGAATTAAGGCAAATTTAGAAATAATCTTAATAAACCAAAATGTAATGTGAATATTGAAGAGCTTAAGCAAAAGCTCCAATGTTTTAATTGCAGCGAAATTGGACACTGTAAGCGAGAGTGTAAATATTCGCCCAGAAATTTTAAAAATACATCATTGAATCCACAGATGCAGAGTGAGATAAATCCGCAGCAACAGCTACAGCAGCAGTTAAATGAATAAAGTCAGCAGCGACAGCTACAGCAACAGGTATTGAATCAGCAGAGCCAGATTCCACAAGCACCTTTTCCAAACTGTATGAATGGTCAGAGATGCACCCCCGAAACAGGTTTCTGCGGAGGAGATCAGGTAAACAGATCGCCAAAAGTCAATGTGTCAAATGCTTGTCAACAGTTTTGGTTGAAAGATAATGAGGGAAGTGATTCTTCTGAAGATTACTCATGACGGTGCCTGAGAGAGGAAGTAGAGTGTATGCTTGGAGCCACTCTTGAGGTAGATCAAGCTGGTCCATTTGTAAATGGTAAAGTGAATGATGTAGATGTCACTTTTCTTGTGGATACAGGTGCTACCCGTTCTACTGTTAGATCAGTGGAAATCGAACATCTTCCTCTCTCTGGTGAGACCATCCAAGTAGTTGGTGTTGCAAATCAGCAAATTAAAACGGATTTAACTGAACCAGTAAAAGTAGAGATAGGGAATTTCAAAGACAAGCATAGATGTGTAGTTTGTAACAGTAGTCCTGTAAACTTGTTAGGAAGGGATATATTGTGTAAGATGAATTGTAAATTATATTGCTCACCGGATGGTATTGAGCTTCAAACTTTAGAAGAAGATGGTCTTTACAAATTAACAATGTTAATGGTTGAAGAGGAAAGTAAATTATTTCCTGCTTTTGACAAAAATAATTTGCCTAAAGAGCTCAAAGAGCCAGTCAATCCGAAAATTTGGGATTTAACTGAAGATGAAATGGGTTTAATGAAACATGTAGATCCAGTGAAAAATACTGTTAAACAAGGAATAGGTTTCCCAAACATTTCTCAGTATAAAAGGAAAGCTGAAACTATTGAGGGTGTCATTCCTGTGATTGAGAAATTCATAAAACAAGGTGTTTTAAAAGAAATTGAGAGCAGCCCATGTAATTCACCGATTATGGGGATCAAAAAACCAAATGGAACTTACAAGATTGTTCAGGATCTGAGTAAAATTAATCAGATAGTTGTTCCATGTTGTCCAGTTGTTCCGAATCCTGCAGTAATTCTAGATCAGATTCCCCATGATGCAGAATGGTACACAGTCATAGACCTGTGTAACGCTTTCTTTACAGTCCCATTGCACCCAGAGAGCCAACAAATTTTTGCGTTCAGGTTCCAGGATCGCATCTTAGCATGGTGTCGTATCCCACAGGGGTATACTGAGAGTCCATCTATTTTTAATCAGTTGTTAAAGAAATCTCTGGAAGATTTAGTTTTACCTGGAAAATCAACATTGGTGTAGTACATTGATGACCTTCTGGTGGCTGCAAAAACACGAGAAAATTGTGTGACTGACACCATCACCCTTTTGAATCGATTGGCAGATGAGGGACATAAAGTGTCACCTGCAAAATTACAGTTTTGTAAACAAGAAGTAAAATATCTTCGTCACAGAATTGCAAAAGGAATTAGACAAGTGACAGTTGAAAGGATTGAAATGATTCGAGCAATACAACCTCCTACAACACAAAGACAGGTCAGAATGTTTCTGGGAATGGTTGGTTATTGTCGTCAATGGATTAGTGGATTTTCGGTAATTGCGAAACCACTACAGAGACTGACAAAATCAGACATAAAAGACCAGATTATTCTGACAAAAACTGAGTTAGAGGCTTTTGAGCAGCTAAAAAGAAGTCTGTGTGAAGCTCCAGCTTTGGGAATGCCAGACTACGACAAGGAATTTGAGCTGTACTGCAGTGAAAGGGAAGGTTGTGCATTATCAGTTCTGATTCAAAGACATGGAAGACTGAGAAAGCCAATAGCTTATTTCTCAGCAGTTCTTGATCCTGTTGCAAAAGCATTGCCAGGTTGCTTAAAGGCAGTGGCTGTAACAAGTGTAAGCCTTGAGCAAAGTGAGGGAATCATAATGGGATTTTCTGTAAAGGTATATGTACCTCATTCAGTTGAAATTCTTCTTACCAGAAGCAAAACCCAGCATTTGACAAGTGACAGGTTAACCAAATATGACAAAACTATTCTGGGATCAGATAATGTCTCAATTGCAAGATGTGTGAATTTAAACCCTTCCTCATTGTTGCCTGATGGTGCTATTACTGAAGTCAAATATGAGACTGACATTGATCATGAGTGCTTGGATGTTTTAGAATATTGCACCAAGACCAGGCAAGACATAAAATATGCAAGGTCGAAGAAAAGCTGTTAGAGGGTTACTAAAAATAAAATGTAAAAGGGGAGGTATTATAAAAAGTACTATCTAATTACTTACTTACATTTTTAAATTTTTGTTTTTGATTTTTGATTTTACTAAAAATGCCTAGCTCTGACACTTCAAGATGTGCTATTCTAAGAAGATGTTGCACAATGTCTTCTATTTGTGTGATTCTAATAATTTTGGTTTGGTTAATTTTAGCTGTCATTTACCCTTTTGGAATTGACAGGGAGAAAAACAAGGTCAATATGACAAGTAGAGTAGAGACTAAACAAGATAAACATGTTGGCAAAACCAACAGAGTTATTTAGCACAAACCAGAGATCCATCAAGATAGCTCTGTTGGTGATATTTCTAGCAATTCTTTTTCCAGACTCTTGTCAGAATATGTGAGAGTCATGAATGTGAAGGACTGTTATGTTTGTGTAAAGCTTCCTGCTTCTGTTTCAGAGGGGGTTACTTATAACATGTTACCCCTTACTTATGGCATCACATGCAGTGTTATAGCTAGTTTATTCTATCAAACAGGTCGTCTGGAGTACTTTTACTCTGATTATGATGAAATCTTAGCTAACCTAAAAGTTGTAAATAGCTTAAACAAAGTTAGACCTGCTAAACAGATGAGGGAATTCTTTTTGGTGACTAATGAGCTTACTTGTGAATACGCCTACAGAAACAATTTAACATGCAAGATGAGAGCTGAAGAGAAAACTTTCCTAAACATGGTTGAGGAGAGGAGAGCAATTTATAAAAGGAATGAGATGCTGAAACATGCTAAATCTAAGTTTTGGCAGCTTGAAGATGAAAAGCTCAATGGTGTAAATACAAATGCTGCTATTCACATTGATGAACCACTTAGTGGTAAATTTTGCATTAGGAGAGATAATACATTATATGATAACTTTTTGTGGGTGCTAGTCAATGTGAGGATACATACCTTATCACAGGGGGATGGGGATTTAAGGGTGGTAAAGACCCAATTTTTCCTGGAATTTATTTTGTTTGTGGTAACAAAGCGTACTTTAGCCTCCCAGACCATTGGTATGGGATGTGCTATCTTGGATTACTTTTTACAAAGATTTTTCATGCTGACAGAAATGCAAAGGGTTCTTTTGAATTTGGTGAACACCTGAACAGGTACAAGAGGGAAAGTTTCTCAGAAATCATGGGGGACATTTTTGGCGCAATCATTCCTATGGTAGAAATAACCCTAAATGCAATCAAATTCAGAAAGGTTTCCACAATCGTAGATAGATTGTCAACGGACACCGCAAGTGGTTTCCAATTAGTCAACACAGAACTTGTTGCCACTAGGAGCATGGTAATGCAGAATCGTCTTCCTTTAGACATTCTGCTAGCAAAAGAGGGAGGAGTCTGTGGGATTTTACATGTCCAGCATTGCTGTTCTTATATTCCAGATAAGAGTCAGAATATAGAAACGCTTATTAAAAACATTACAGAATTTCATTCGGAAATTGAACCTTTAGAAGATGAGAATTTTTCTGAACGCTTGGGCAATAGGATTGCAGCAATTAAAGAATGGTTTCAAGAAATTGGCAGCTCAATCATTGGCAAAGTACTTCTTCCTGTAATAATCATAGTCATAGTGATACTTTTGTTAAAAATTAGTTGCATGGTCCACAAAAGAAAGACAGTAGAAAGAGAATGATCCTAGTGTGTGCAATTATTCATAAAACATCAGTCCGTTTTATATGGAGAAAAGTTCACCACAGATATGTAGCATTAAGCATTATTAAGCAAAATAAACCATATACAACATTCAAAGTATGACTGTGTTTATTTCCACAATTGTGTTCATTGTGAATTGATTGTATCACAAGAATTACTTGTCATAGAATTATATTATACATTCTATAGCATAGTTCGCAAAACATCACGGCGATAGTGCTCTTGGTGAAGGAGGGAAGGGATGTGATCGGGTTTGTGAGGGACTGGTTAAAGGTGGTGTGACATTGATAGCATCACATTAAAATTCATAGGCCTTTACACATAAGTGAATCCATATGTTCCGTAATTGCATTGCACATAGGTTGGACAAATCCAATGTAATTTATTCCTATGGTTTGCTGGGTTGGTGCGGTCACTGGGTAAAGGTGGTGTGACATTGATAGCATCACATTAAAATCCGTAGGCCTTTACACATAAGTGAATCCATATGTTCCGTAATTGCATCGCACATAGGTTGGACAAATCCAATGTAATTTATTCCTATGGTGTGCTGGGTTGGTGCTTGTTTGTTTAGATGTATAATATAATTCTATGACAAGTAATTCTTGTGATGCAATCAATTCACAATGAACACGATTGTGGAAATAAACACAGTCATACTTTGAATGTTGTACATGGTTTCTTTTGCTTAATAATGCTTAATGCTACATATCTGGGGTGAAGTTTTCTCCATATAAAACGGACTGATGTTTTATGAATAATTGCACACACTAGGACCATTCTCTTTGTACTGTATTTAACGACCCAGGTCCTTGAGTTGTTTGGGTTTAACCCTTTCTAACTTAATACCCACAAAAGAAAGAAGCATGTAAGGGAAAAGAGAATGATATATAAACTCAGAAAGGAACAGGAGAAGGAGAATGAATTAGAAGAGTTTCGGAGAGCACAATATGAGAGTACTGGACAAATTGCTGAGACAGGGGTTTAGGGAAACTAACACAGAGAGTCTTCAAAAATGATGTCTCCAAACTTGGTTTAAAATTTTGCTACATTTTTGGGTATTGTTTGGTGATTTTAAAATCACCAGATGAGGAAGTTGATGGAGCGAGTTTCAGAAATAATTTTATTCTGACTTGTGAAGTTACACTTCCATAACTATTAATTATATTAATGTGTTTGTGCATGGTTTTTATTAACCAACCTAGAATAAAATGTGAACAAAAACACATGGGACTAATATTACCTGCTTTATGTTGCATCTGCAAGTACGTTGAAAAATAATTTATTAACATTGTCTAATGTCTTCGTCTACATTAATGCGGCTGTTTAATTAATTGCATGTGCTTATTTTATATGTGCTTTTGTCTGTGTGTTGTCTTTTTATTTTTACACAGGTTTGTGAAAAATCCAGCTGATCTAAAAGGAGAATGGTAGATATATTCGCTGCTTAAGTGTGCTTTATGCTAGATAACATAGACTAATGGGTTAACTTTAATTTTGGTGGGAGGGTAACAGAATGGGTCTCAATTCTCTAATTAATTACTGTCTTGTGTTTGTTTAAATATTAGTTTTCGTGTGGGCCTTCCTTGAAAATGGCTGACTGGCTGTGCTGTTAAGGACGAGACTTGACCAGAGTGAAGCTTTCACTCACATGCTGAAAAAGAATGTTTCCTGCCAAAACAAAAGAATAATGTGCAGGACTGTTGTCGGTTGAGTCTACGTGTTCCTGGAGTGCGCCAAGGACAGTGAGCCTGCTTTGCTTGCCAAGTTCAGGAAGTAAACGTTTGTCTGCCTAGTTTAATGTTGTAAACTTTAGGAAGCTGGAAGGATGGAATCTAAGAACAATAAGGGCTTATGATGAGCCCCGGACTTGGTCACGAACGAGTGACACGTTGGTGGACTGACATGGCTCAGCCAATTATGAAGCTGGATTTATGGTGTCTTTTAGAATTTAGTTACGTAGTTAGTTAGAAAAGGTATAAAAACTGGCCCCTTGACACGTGAGTGTGTCCACACTTCCCGAATCCTGAGAGACGATGACATGCTGATGGACTTCTTATTCATGTAAGCATTAACAGGGCAAATGACTTTATATTTTCCCCTTCTAGGTGAAGTGAGTCAGTTAGGGTAATAGATTTAGGGAATGAAAATCATTTAATTAATAATCATGCTTCTGATGATTGAATTGCCATGTTCAATGTGCCTTTTCTTAATAAAATTGCAAACAGCTAATGCTAATAAATAAAAGTTTCCTATTAAAAATGCTCATTCTTTGAAAAAATAAAATAGATTTAAAAATGTCAAGCTGGTCTTGATTATTCGTGTTTAGTTACCATCAGTTTGATTCTATCGACCTGTGTGGCTTAATTTAATGTTTCCGTTATTTTACCAAGGCTATAATGATGATAAACTGCAGTTGTATATAAAGTGTATATAATTTATAGATAGGTTTGATTAATTAGGCCACATGATTCAGTTGCCAAATATCTGTCTCGGTTTCCTATGGGCCTTGTAAGTGTCTATGATTTATGGTGAGTAAAAGTCGTGTTGGGTAGTATTAATGAGACAGAATTTCTTAAGTGGTGCTGGATCACTACCCTACAGGGGGGGTTTAACGGCTAAGGAGATTGCACCTTCCCATAGCCCTGAGGGCTGCAGGTCATAGTCCCAGAACTCATCTCATCCCCTGGGATATTGATTGCTGAAGGTGGACATCCTATAAGTAGTGAACAAAAATTAGTATCACCGGTGGTCCATGACTCGGTGGCAAAGGCCGAGTCTGATTGGGGGTAGTATAATCAATAGTCTATCACATAAAGATGTGCCATTCTACAATAGAATTGCATGTCAGTTGCGCCTATGTCCCCGTGATAAGCTGATGTGTAGTTTTGCTCAGTGTGATTTGTGGCATACCACATCCTGAAAGAATGCTTCGTGTAATCGATGGTAGCTGAGTAAAGAATGTACGTGGAATTTTGAATGAGTAGTGTTGCTGCTGGAATAGAAGTCATGGCTCTGATGCCATTTTAAATCTGTTGGCTCACCCATAAGAGACAAAGGAAGAGGGGATTAGAATCCAATGTAAGCATGTAGTCTAAAGACCCAATATGGGATATTCCTTACCCTGGACCTCCCCTCGTTATCCATGATATATAACCCCCCCCCTCCCCCCCCATTTTAACTACATCTTACGACAGTCGTAGTGAGATGGTCCACCAGATCATTCAGTTCTGCCCTACACAGACTAACCATTTTTTTAGTTTTGTTAATAGTAAGACTGGTTTATTTTCAAAATATGTCCAGGATTTGGAGTACTCATGGGCCAGACTCTGCCCTATCATGACACATTAGAAACTTGTCAAGATTTAGTGAGACCCTGTCCGAGATTTCTTTCATTCCTGATATTTTTGAACACTTTAATAGGAAAAATTAAAATATATTAAATTTATGATAATACAATAATATATTTTTTTAAACTGACATTGCTATTTTCCATTGACCGATATTTTATAAAAGGGTATTAAAAGAATTTCTTTTTTTCAACGTGCATAGCCAATGGGTTTTTTCACAGACCTGGGTATTCTCTGTGCATCGAGGAGGTATTTTAAAAAAAAATTGCATGTCAGTTTATGTACAGCTGAGTCCACAATAACGCTGGTCACAGTTGAATGATTTCTTCATTAGGGTGCACTTCTAGTTTCGCGCTTAATGATTTTCAAGGGATGCATAGGCGGGCCAGAGCAGAAATGTTCTCAGGTATTGTATTTCTATTTTCAGTAGCCTGCGCTTGTTGCAATAGCCGCAGAAGTCGCACTATATGTTAGAGCTGTGACTGTTTTATTTTACCTGGCTCAAGGATTGCCTTGATTGGCTCATCCCTACTGTTTTGTTCAAAGCAGAAAAGTATTCCCACTTTCCATGCCATAGTTGGTACTAAGTAAATTATTAAATATGGGGTGAATGCAGGAAAATTATCAAAACATTCCAAAATTAGCAAGACTGCACTACAAGTCAACTATACTCTTGAGAAAGAATCAACTAATTTGCCTTTTCTAAACATGTTTACTTGACTTGGGAGAACATGTATGTGCAATCAGTCAAACCAACATGTGGAAAGGGAACAATGAATACATCTCTGATTTCACTGCAAGCAGTCGATTTTCCAGACAAGCAATGTTGCCTAGGAGAATCCAGAAGCAGCTGCTAATATTCCATTTATGGACCTGCGTTTGCAGTAAGGAAGGACTGACATGGACGTCACTGAAGTGTATATTGCTGTGTGCATGTTTCTCAACGACTTTGCAAAATTTTGAAAACTAACAAGGATAGAAGGGAGTATGAAATAGCAAATTTGAAATGCATGTTCAGGGCTGCTAATATACAACTACTCTTGCGAACTATAATTTCCCCTTCCCCTCTTTTTCCTCTCCCTTTCCAGCACCAGCTCCATTTCCCTTCACCGAACAAAGGGCCAGATGCATCAAAGGGTTTTGCCCATTCTGTGTCTATGGGGAAATGTGTTCATGCATATGGCCCTAAGTGTTTGCTCACACTATTTACCTTACATTTTTTCAAGAATAATATCTTGCCACTATTTTGCCACCACTCTAAATGATTGTGGTGAATGTAGAAATAATCACATTTTATCTGTGCATTATATGCAATACCTCATACTTCTGCCGATATGTTTGATTTGTACATACGAAAATCCCAGCCCACTTACGAAACAAACAATGAAATAGTGGTTGATTTACAAATATATGCAGACTTTGCCATTGTTAGCGACAATTCTTTTCAAATCGACCAAAACTTATAAATTTAAGCAAACATTAGAATGCGTTCAATAATGTAATCGCAGAGGTGGAACCGTAAACAATTATTTCCACAAGAAGCCAGTGCAATTTAAGAAATCAGCGGTAGACCTTATGCAAATTGATTAGGAAACCCTAAATTGTAACCTCCAACATCCGGTAAAAAATCAATTTATAAAACAAGTTTAGAGCACACAATATGTCATTACTTCTTGTCAGGGCACTTTCTGGCCACTGCCGCAATGTGGCGAAGAAATGGGCCAGAGATTGTGCACAGCATGTAAGCTGCCTCCAATATGTGTTCGGTAGCATGTAATATGTGAATTCAGGAGTAGACAAACTGCTTGGGTTCTATTTAGCATCATGTTACAGAATGTATATAATGTACATAGTGGGCTCTATTGTCCCCTTACTTTTTTTTACAGTGGTCAGAGCTTTATTGTGACTGCAGAACCCAATGCTCATATTTCGACTGCACAGATCAAATACAACTATTGATTTCTGCAGCCTCTCTGCGGCACAACACACCTCAAAATACCATTGAACAAACGTGAAGTTTCTAACAACATGCAATAAGGTGATAACAGCCTTATTTATCAAGGCCGAATCGGCTCGCAAAGGGCCAGATTCTGAGAATCTGGCCCTTTGCGAGTGCGATTTTTGCATTTGGGATTCAACATCCCAAATGCAAAAATCGCTATTTGCTAATTCGCATATTTGCGAGGATTTACATTTAAGGAATCTCTATTTGAGATTCCTTAAATGTAATTCATCATCCATTTTACAATTGCGAAATCGCAATTTCGGGCCGCATTTTACCGCGAGGTCAAACCTCGCGGTAAATTGCGAAAACTCAGAAAAATGCATTTAAATGTATTTTTCTGAGTTGCACGTTACACACACACATGTCCAAAGGTATTCGACGACAGTCTTTCCTTTCGTCCCCACATCACGGGCCTGGCGGGAAAATGTTTTGGTATCCTGAGGATGGTGAGGAAATTTCTCCCACTGCTTTCCCTTCAATATCGCAAGAACATTGTGCAAGCACTCGTGGGTTCGCGTTTAGATTACGCTAACGCACTCTTCGCTGGCCTGCCTAAATATCTGGTATCCAGATTGCAAGTGGTCCAAAACTCGGCGGCCAGAGCCATCTTTGGCCTTCCACGGAGAGCCAGTGCCTCTCTACTGCGTGGAAAACTGCATTGGCTGTCTATTCCCAGCAGAATTAGTTTCAAAGTCCTTACGTTGGCGTTTAAAGCCCTCCACTGCATCGGCCCAGCTTACCTCAGGAAGCGGATTGTTCGCTACGTTCCTCGGAGGAGTTTAAGATCTGCTGACCTGGCTAAAGTGGAGATACCAGTGATCAAACGCGTGCGGATGGGAGGCCGGTCTTTCCAGTTTATGGCGGCCAGGTTGTGGAATGAGCTCCCTCTATCACTCCGCAAGGCTAATAATCTTCTGGCCTTTAGAAAGGAGCTCAAGACGCTCCTATTCTCCACCTAACCAGTGGGCCTACAGTGTTTCTGCCGCTGGGTTTTTTCTTGGTTGTGTTCAGGACTCTCTGCCAAAGCGCCGGGACACCCGTTTTGGGTAGCCGTGCGCTCAAGAAATACAGTTCTAACATAACATAACATAACATAACACCTGTGTTATTTTCCATGCAGGGGTGCTACAGGGTGTCCTTTGGACACCCCTGGCACCCTTGTACTCGCAATCTCATTTGCGATTAGCTAATTGCTAATCGCAAATGAGGAATGACTCCCCATGCAATCCTATGGGCCTTTTGACCCATAGGAATGCATGGGGAGTTATTCCTTATTTGCGATTAGCAATTAGCTAATCGCAAATAAGGAATCAGTGGGAATCGCAATTACTATTGCGATTCCTACATGAATACCGTTTTGCGAGTCTCAAATAGCGATTCCTTATGATTCGCTATTTGAGCCTCGCAAAACGGCCCGTACATGAATCAGGCTGTAACAGCCTTATTCATCAAGGCCGAATCGGCTCGCAAAGGGCCCGATTCTGAGAATCTGGCCCTTTGCGAGTGCGATTTTTGCATTTGGGATTCAACATCCCAAATGCAAAAATCGCTATTTGCTAATTCGCATATTTGCGAGGATTTACATTTAAGGAATCTCTATTTGAGATTCCTTAAATGTAATTCATCATCCATTTTACAATTGCGAAATCGCAATTTCGGGCCGCATTTTACTGCGAGGTCAAACCTCGCGGTAAATTGCGAAAACTCAGAAAAATGCATTTAAATGCATTTTTCTGAGTTGCACGTTACACACACACATGTCCAAAGGACATGTGTGTGTGCAACACCTGTGTTATTTTCCATGCAGGGGTGCTACAGGGTGTCCTTTGGACACCCCTGGCACCCTTGTACTCGCAATCTCATTTGCGATTAGCTAATTGCTAATCGCAAATGAGGAATGACTCCCCATGCAATCCTATGGGCCTTTTGACCCATAGGAATGCATGGGGAGTTATTCCTTATTTGCGATTAGCAATTAGCTAATCGCAAATAAGGAATCAGTGGGAATCGCAATTACTATTGCGATTCCTACATGAATACCGTTTTGCGAGTCTCAAATAGCGATTCCTTATGATTCGCTATTTGAGCCTCGCAAAACGGCCCGTACATGAATCAGGCTGTAAGTACCGGTTTGGTGCACATTACCACCACTTGGACAGTTTGTGTAATTCGTATACATTTTGCTTGTTGCATGGAGCTAATCGTGTTCAAAAAGTGCAATAATCTGAAATCTGATGGCAAAAAAGAGGTTTCAAATAATAAATGACGAGCTTGATTGTCAAAGCTATCTGCAAACTTAAACTCTAGTCACACGTGCAAAATACATGATTTTCTAGTGTAAATACAGGTGTAAGCTGAGAACTTGGAGTTGCACATCAACATCTAGGTATGCAATGTATTATTAATTACCCCTGTATGCGTAGCAATACCTGGCAGTTAATTTGGTGGTTACTTTTCTAGCATTATAGAGGGTTGGGTTTTGTCTCTGTCATCCTCCATTATTGCTAAAGTTGTTTAATTTTCATTTAATATTCTTTGTCATATCCCATGTAATTATAATGGTTACACATTGTCTTATTAGGCGACCGTTTAATTCTCTGTGCAAACACAAGAGTAACAGTGTTAGAAAATGAAAATTAAATAGAAATATACTACTGATGTGAAGAGTTTTTATAGAAGATTTTAAATAAGCTATTGCTTACAGTGCAGTTCTTGACCCGCGGTGTTCCTGTAGTATGGCTTCTAGCTCTTTCTTTCAAGATACTGATAATCAGATAATTAGTATGACTGATCACGCCAAGCACTCCACAATCATTCCAGCAGGAGCAAATTGCAGTGCAAGAAAGAATATGTATGTTGCTTTCATAAATTATTTGCAGGTTTGCTGCGATTTATTTTTCTTTGCTCGGCCCTCTCCTTTTTAACAGTTTATGTTCACGAGCGTCAGCATTTTACAACTCGGGCAGCACTCCAGTATTTCCAGTTTTATGTTTGGAGTTTCTAATTTACTGGATGTTATTTTTTAGTAATAACTGGTTTGGCAAGCAAAATGAGTCAATTAGTGTAGCCTGTTTAAAACATGCTATTATTCTAGAATTTACAAGCACTGGGGAGTGAAAACAGATCAGTTCACGCCATAAGTCATCCCCGAAAAATATTGAGCAAGCATTATTAACACAGCAGGATAGCAACCCACAATACACACAACTAATTGACGTATGAGGTGCAGTAAGCATTAACATCTGTATTGAGTGCGCACGTTTTACGTGGCTCAGAAGGGGAAACATTGGTACATTTGAAGTTGATAGGAGTTATTCACAAAAGTAAATCTAAATGTGCTTATCTACATGTTCATTGATTTGGACCTATGAGTATGGGCCCGATTACGACTTTGGTGGTGTAGCACCTGGTACGCTCCGATGCAGCACCACCAAAACATTGGTCGGGCCACCCACCAGATTAGGAGTTTCCTACTGTCTGGCGGGCTTTTTTTGGGCGTTCCCATGGTGGTTCCTCAAAAAACGGGGCCTGCAAAGGTATCACCAAAAACAGTTCATACAGGGGCCACCTTCTTTCGTCTTCACCAAGGTTTTCATGCAAGAAGAACTGCATTGAAAACCCTGTGTTATGTTCCATATAGGTACCCTAATGTAGGCTGAGGTAGTCACCTAAACTTTCACCTATATTCTCCCCACCATTACACTACAGAACAGTTCTCAGTACTGACCTTTTACCTAGTTACGGTAATGTCCAAAGATGACATGGGGTTTTCTCTGAAAAGCTTAAGCCTCATTAATTATGCATGCGGATTCTTGGTATCACAGCAGGATAGCAGGCATACCATCTCCTGCATAAAAACTCTGTATATGGGCCATTCCTTCCGTCATCCCAGTCTAACATGACACAGCAAGGTATATCCCCAGGGAGTACCACTTTGGGTATATATACATCATCCCTTTCTGAGATAGTCTGAGGAGAAAAAGACTTCATTGCCGACACACGGATGCGAGATGCTGAGGCTCATGCAGACACTCCAGCTCGCGGTGGTCTGACATCCCATGCGGGGTGTCCATCTCAAAACCAAGATGAGGTCCCACAGTCTCTCACTTCAGGTAATGGGGTTGACTTTATCTTAGAGGGATTCTTGGTTTTACACCCACATACATGCTAGGTGAATTCAGGTACATCTAGTTAGGGTCCCATCATAGGAGAACGCATTCTACTAGCATGTATTGTATATTCTTGTCTGTATTCATTGTTTTAGCACAATGGTAGGAATCTACCGTCCTTTTACTTTGTTAGTGCTTACAATCATTTATATATGTTATTTGCTACTGGTTGTTTCAGCACACCTATTTTACACTAGAATGGTGCTGGTTTAATAAATGCTTATTGAAAAACGTCCGAGTGACTGAGCAACTAGTAGCTCTGTATCCACGATTCTGAGGGATCAGAGTTGTCATGTTCGATAGCTGCCAAGAACTATTCTCTCCTTGGTAAGAGGGGTTTCTAGTGGCACTGTGAGCTACCTGGCATACAGGCAGATATATCCGGTAGGGGTGTCCAGAATCAGTCTCACTCCAATCCTGCAGTATAGGTTGTCTAAACGCGCAGAGCCTATATAGGTTTATAGGAACTACATGACACCTGGAGGAGAGGAAACTCCTAATATGCTTGGTGGGACAGCACATGGATGCCTCAGCCAGTCATGTGACCTGCCGTTATCAAGCAAAAAATGTGGAGCTTGGCGAGATCAATACAATTTACATTTCATCTATCACATTTCTCTCAAGTCTTGTCTTCCTGTCCACAGACAGCAAGCAATCTGTCTTCAGGCATACAAATTTTATCCCATTTCTGCAAGTAATATGAAGCAAAAAAATACAGATGATGGGAGGAATGATGAACAATGCAAACATTCACCCCCAGCACAGATCTGATTTGAATCCATCATTTGTTTGCTCATCATGCCACCTCAGCTTGAACCCAGCCATTTGCAAATCGGTCTTATTTTTTATTTTACAGAGTTTAATATATAGCAAACTTGACCCCAAGGTATCGGGTATCAGAATGCTTTACATAGCACCAGTTGCATTACATGAGTACACATTAATTTTTTGTTAGACACAGGGAGATAAAGTGATTTTCCCAGAATCACAGGATGTTCAGCGTCCTTGCCTAGACTCAAACCCAGTTCCCGGTTGACCGCCCTAGCCGGTAGGCCAACTCCTCTCCCCAATCCTCAGTCTTGAACCTGCTGCTCATGGTAACAGTCCAGCCCGAACTGGCAAGTCAGGTCCACCCTGTACATCAGTAGTCACAGCTAGTGCATGTTTTTGACAGAGTGCCAAACATATTCATAGACATATTTTACATTAAAGAGTCCTAATAAAATGTCGGGTAGTAGTTTCCTCTGCCCGACACTCGGTCGGCGGTCCTGACTGACTAATTAGGATGTGACCAAACACTGTTCAGTCGCATTCCTATACTTTACAATTAGAGCATGTATTCCGGATGTAAACTAGCTGGAATGCATGCTCCCATTATAAAATAGAAGGCAAAATTCATCCCTACACCCTGTGGTAGGCACCTCTTCGTACCTACCATGGGGTGCGGGGATCAACAAGGCATCCAACCGGAGGCTGTGCACCCAAGGGGGCCCTACTGGGGGCCCCCAAAGTAAAATTCCAATAGCCTGTTTGTGTCAGAAAGGCCGGCAAAGAAAGGCTACTGAAACCTGACATCGTAATCCCACAGGCGGAAAGAGACGCCCTTGGGATATATGGCTGCATTCCTACTGACGGACAGGCTCTTCAAGCCAATCGGAAGCCAGTCAGAATGACCATTCAGATTTCTTTCCGACCGCCCCCATCGTAATGAGGCGTCTGAAAGGAATCTGACCGACATATTTGGATGCGGTCGGAAAGGCCCCGACCAACGGTCAGAGCCATTTCCTTCCGCATTGTAATAGGGCCCTAAGTTCATGTTTACCTGTTTAGTAAGATATTGATTCAAGTTTCTCTTTTTTAGGTATTTATCGAAAGAAGTCGATTTCAAATACATTTCCCTTGTTCGTGATGACATCGGAAGCCGCAATGATGTTGGCAGTTGTGACTACTGCGTATTTTTGAGAGTACAAAATACATATATATAGACATTTTATTTTATGAAGTTGTACTCTAGCTATTTAGTAAGATATTGATTTAACTCACTCTTTTTATGTATTTGTCGAAAAAAAGTAGTTTTAATTAAAATACATGTTCAAGTTCTCAGTGATACCGGAAGTTGCGGGGATGTGGATAGCCGTGACTACAGCGTATGTTTGCCAAAGTTTAAAACAAATATATAGACATATTTCTATAAAATTTGCCTGTACCTGTGCAGTAATGTATTCTTTTAACTTGATTTTGTTTGGTAGTTTTCAAAAAGAGCACTTTTTAAAAATAACTTTTGGTTTTCCCGGTGAAGCCGGACATTGCAATGACACCAGTACTTGCAAATAGCATGTAACTTAAAAATAAAGACATTTGATTGGTGTACAGAGTTTCCTTTATGAAAGGAAGTACGCCCCCACTTCTCTCTTCTTGAACTTTCCATGTACTGGCTGGCTCATTTTAGAAGCTCCCTCAAATTCTTATTGCAAATTGTGCTGTTTTTTCCTTTTTTGGCAGTTTTCTGAAAAATAAAACGCCATCTGCACAACCAGAGGAAGACCTTCAAGTGGTTGACGCTGTTCAAGAGCACGAGGTTCAATCTGCACAAGAAGACTTTTTGGATGATGAACCACTATGAAAAATCGATTCAATCAGGTGAATCGAAGACAATAGCTAAATTGGTGAGGTGCAGCTTGTGTGAGAATTCCTTATCTTGAGGCTCAGCAAACAACATTTTGATGTGGTACAACAAGTATATTGTACCACTTAAAAACAAATCAGAAGAGGCAACTTGATCAGAGAGAGGGAGAGAGGGAGAGAAGGAGAGGGGTCATCAGCCTCCAGACATCCAGCCCCTGCTGTTGGCAACAAAGTTTTACCTGAAGTGCAAAAGATGCAGTGAATTTTCAGCAGACTTGAAATGTTTTGCTACCTTCTGCATGGAGTGCAACACCATCATGGCAGCTGGAGAGCAGTCTTTGGGTGTCATTTTACAGAATGTGAAAACCCATAGTTGTTAATTTCTTTAATGCTTTATTATTGCAGCACTTCAAAGATGATTTTTGTAGTTGGTGCTTATAGTTTAGTTATTTTTTTGCACTTTTTGTAATACAAAAAAGTAAAAAATGAAGAAAAACTTTTAAAAATCAGTATCAAAAATAGAAAAAAAATCTTTTTAGAACCATCTTTTCTGGTTAAAAAGATATTTTGAATGAATGAATGAGTGCATCAGCGCTGCATGGATGTTAGAATAATTACATGAGTAATGCATGGATGACTGAATGGGTGCATAAGTGGTTGTGGATGTTAAAATTAATGCAAGAGTAGTGTCTGTGTGATTCTATAAGTCAATGGATAGTGCCTGGGTAATTGTATGTTTGAATTGGTTGTAAAGGGCTGATTAGATGAGTGCATACATGTAAGTGTAGTGCCTGGGTTAAAGGATGAGTGCAAGTGTAGTGTGTTAGTGATTAGATGACTGCAAGTGCAATGCCTGGGTGAATGAATAAGTGTGAGTGAATAGATGAGTGCATGGGTGTTTGCATAAGTGCATGATTAGTGCTTGGGTAATTAGATGAGTGCATGCGTAGCGCCTGGACGATTCAATGAGTGCATGGGCAGTGCCATGGTGTTTGTATGAGTGCATAGGCAGTGTGAGGGTGATTGGATGAGTACATGATTTACAAAAGGGGGTGGTGATGAACAGAGTGTCTGAATTGAGCAGACCACTCTTACCCAGTCCAAAGATCAGGGCTTGATCCATCACCGTTATTTATCTCACTGCCCCATCCCAGCTCAGAACATGGCTATATGCAAATCAGTCTGTCCCTGGCCCAGTGCATCATGGGAACAGGGCAGACTAAACTACCAAGCCAATTCTTTACCAGAAAGGAGACAAGCTACCGGGGACCGGTTTCTGGCATTTCAGCCGCTTCGGCCCGGCTTGCTTGAATCCTGATGGAGCAGTGAGAAAGGGACTCATGTCTGAGTATACCCTGCCACACCTATAGTGGCCAAAATCGATTTACAAAAGGGGGTGGTGATGAACAGAGTGTCTGAATTGAGCAGACCACTCTTACCCAGTCCAAAGATCAGGGCTTGATCCATCACCGTTATTTATCTCACTGCCCCATCCCAGCTCAGAACATGGCTATATGCAAATCAGTCTGTCCCTGGCCCAGTGCATCATGGGAACAGGGCAGACTAAACTACCAAGCCAATTCTTTACCAGAAAGGAGACAAGCTACCGGGGACCGGTTTCTGGCATTTCAGCCTCTTCGGCCCGGCTTGCTTGAATCCTGATGGAGCAGTGAGAAAGGGACTCATGTCTGAGTATACCCTGCCACACCTATAGTGGCCAAAATCGATTTACAAAAGGGGGTGGTGATGAACAGAGTGTCTGAATTGAGCAGACCACTCTTACCCAGTCCAAAGATCAGGGCTTGATCCATCACCGTTATTTATCTCACTGCCACATCCCAGCTCAGAACATGGCTATATGCAAATCAGTCTGTCCCTGGCCCAGTGCATCATGGGAACAGGGCAGACTAAACTACCAAGCCAATTCTTTACCAGAAAGGAGACAAGCTACCGGGGACCGGTTTCTGGCATTTCAGCCTCTTCGGCCCGGCTTGCTTGAATCCTGATGGAGCAGTGAGAAAGGGACTCATGTCTGAGTATACCCTGCCACACCTATAGTGGCCAAAATCGATTTACAAAAGGGGGTGGTGATGAACAGAGTGTCTGAATTGAGCAGACCACTCTTACCCAGTCCAAAGATCAGGGCTTGATCCATCACCGTTATTTATCTCACTGCCCCATCCCAGCTCAGAACATGGCTATATGCAAATCAGTCTGTCCCTGGCCCAGTGCATCATGGGAACAGGGCAGACTAAACTACCAAGCCAATTCTTTACCAGAAAGGAGACAAGCTACCGGGGACCGGTTTCTGGCATTTCAGCCTCTTCGGCCCGGCTTGCTTGAATCCTGATGGAGCAGTGAGAAAGGGACTCATGTCTGAGTATACCCTGCCACACCTATAGTGGCCAAAATCGATTTACAAAAGGGGGTGGTGATGAACAGAGTGTCTGAATTGAGCAGACCACTCTTACCCAGTCCAAAGATCAGGGCTTGATCCATCACCGTTATTTATCTCACTGCCCCATCCCAGCTCAGAACATGGCTATATGCAAATCAGTCTGTCCCTGGCCCAGTGCATCATGGGAACAGGGCAGACTAAACTACCAAGCCAATTCTTTACCAGAAAGGAGACAAGCTACCGGGGACCGGTTTCTGGCATTTCAGCCTCTTCGGCCCGGCTTGCTTGAATCCTGATGGAGCAGTGAGAAAGGGACTCATGTCTGAGTATACCCTGCCACACCTATAGTGGCCAAAATCGATTTACAAAAGGGGGTGGTGATGAACAGAGTGTCTGAATTGAGCAGACCACTCTTACCCAGTCCAAAGATCAGGGCTTGATCCATCACCGTTATTTATCTCACTGCCCCATCCCAGCTCAGAACATGGCTATATGCAAATCAGTCTGTCCCTGGCCCAGTGCATCATGGGAACAGGGCAGACTAAACTACCAAGCCAATTCTTTACCAGAAAGGAGACAAGCTACCGGGGACCGGTTTCTGGCATTTCAGCCTCTTCGGCCCGGCTTGCTTGAATCCTGATGGAGCAGTGAGAAAGGGACTCATGTCTGAGTATACCCTGCCACACCTATAGTGGCCAAAATCGATTTACAAAAGGGGGTGGTGATGAACAGAGTGTCTGAATTGAGCAGACCACTCTTACCCAGTCCAAAGATCAGGGCTTGATCCATCACCGTTATTTATCTCACTGCCCCATCCCAGCTCAGAACATGGCTATATGCAAATCAGTCTGTCCCTGGCCCAGTGCATCATGGGAACAGGGCAGACTAAACTACCAAGCCAATTCTTTACCAGAAAGGAGACAAGCTACCGGGGACCGGTTTCTGGCATTTCAGCCTCTTCGGCCCGGCTTGCTTGAATCCTGATGGAGCAGTGAGAAAGGGACTCATGTCTGAGTATACCCTGCCACACCTATAGTGGCCAAAATCGATTTACAAAAGGGGGTGGTGATGAACAGAGTGTCTGAATTGAGCAGACCACTCTTACCCAGTCCAAAGATCAGGGCTTGATCCATCACCGTTATTTATCTCACTGCCCCATCCCAGCTCAGAACATGGCTATATGCAAATCAGTCTGTCCCTGGCCCAGTGCATCATGGGAACAGGGCAGACTAAACTACCAAGCCAATTCTTTACCAGAAAGGAGACAAGCTACCGGGGACCGGTTTCTGGCATTTCAGCCTCTTCGGCCCGGCTTGCTTGAATCCTGATGGAGCAGTGAGAAAGGGACTCATGTCTGAGTATACCCTGCCACACCTATAGTGGCCAAAATCGATTTACAAAAGGGGGTGGTGATGAACAGAGTGTCTGAATTGAGCAGACCACTCTTACCCAGTCCAAAGATCAGGGCTTGATCCATCACCGTTATTTATCTCACTGCCCCATCCCAGCTCAGAACATGGCTATATGCAAATCAGTCTGTCCCTGGCCCAGTGCATCATGGGAACAGGGCAGACTAAACTACCAAGCCAATTCTTTACCAGAAAGGAGACAAGCTACCGGGGACCGGTTTCTGGCATTTCAGCCTCTTCGGCCCGGCTTGCTTGAATCCTGATGGAGCAGTGAGAAAGGGACTCATGTCTGAGTATACCCTGCCACACCTATAGTGGCCAAAATCGATTTACAAAAGGGGGTGGTGATGAACAGAGTGTCTGAATTGAGCAGACCACTCTTACCCAGTCCAAAGATCAGGGCTTGATCCATCACCGTTATTTATCTCACTGCCCCATCCCAGCTCAGAACAGGGCTATATGCAAATCAGTCTGTCCCTGGCCCAGTGCATCATGGGAACAGGGCAGACTAAACTACCAAGCCAATTCTTTACCAGAAAGGAGACAAGCTACCGGGGACCGGTTTCTGGCATTTCAGCCTCTTCGGCCCGGCTTGCTTGAATCCTGATGGAGCAGTGAGAAAGGGACTCATGTCTGAGTATACCCTGCCACACCTATAGTGGCCAAAATCGATTTACAAAAGGGGGTGGTGATGAACAGAGTGTCTGAATTGAGCAGACCACTCTTACCCAGTCCAAAGATCAGGGCTTGATCCATCACCGTTATTTATCTCACTGCCCCATCCCAGCTCAGAACATGGCTATATGCAAATCAGTCTGTCCCTGGCCCAGTGCATCATGGGAACAGGGCAGACTAAACTACCAAGCCAATTCTTTACCAGAAAGGAGACAAGCTACCGGGGACCGGTTTCTGGCATTTCAGCCTCTTCGGCCCGGCTTGCTTGAATCCTGATGGAGCAGTGAGAAAGGGACTCATGTCTGAGTATACCCTGCCACACCTATAGTGGCCAAAATCGATTTACAAAAGGGGGTGGTGATGAACAGAGTGTCTGAATTGAGCAGACCACTCTTACCCAGTCCAAAGATCAGGGCTTGATCCATCACCGTTATTTATCTCACTGCCCCATCCCAGCTCAGAACATGGCTATATGCAAATCAGTCTGTCCCTGGCCCAGTGCATCATGGGAACAGGGCAGACTAAACTACCAAGCCAATTCTTTACCAGAAAGGAGACAAGCTACCGGGGACCGGTTTCTGGCATTTCAGCCTCTTCGGCCCGGCTTGCTTGAATCCTGATGGAGCAGTGAAAAAGGGACTCATGTCTGAGTATACCCTGCCACACCTATAGTGGCCAAAATCGATTTACAAAAGGGGGTGGTGATGAACAGAGTGTCTGAATTGAGCAGACCACTCTTACCCAGTCCAAAGATCAGGGCTTGATCCATCACCTTTATTTATCTCACTGCCCCATCCCAGCTCAGAACATGGCTATATGCAAATCAGTCTGTCCCTGGCCCAGTGCATCATGGGAACAGGGCAGACTAAACTACCAAGCCAATTCTTTACCAGAAAGGAGACAAGCTACCGGGGACCGGTTTCTGGCATTTCAGCCTATTCGGCCCGGCTTGCTTGAATCCTGATGGAGCAGTGAGAAAGGGACTCATGTCTGAGTATACCCTGCCACACCTATAGTGGCCAAAATCGATTTACAAAAGGGGGTGGTGATGAACAGAGTGTCTGAATTGAGCAGACCACTCTTACCCAGTCCAAAGATCAGGGCTTGATCCATCACCGTTATTTATCTCACTGCCCCATCCCAGCTCAGAACATGGCTATATGCAAATCAGTCTGTCCCTGGCCCAGTGCATCATGGGAACAGGGCAGACTAAACTACCAAGCCAATTCTTTACCAGAAAGGAGACAAGCTACCGGGGACCGGTTTCTGGCATTTCAGCCTCTTCGGCCCGGCTTGCTTGAATCCTGATGGAGCAGTGAGAAAGGGACTCATGTCTGAGTATACCCTGCCACACCTATAGTGGCCAAAATCGATTTACAAAAGGGGGTGGTGATGAACAGAGTGTCTGAATTGAGCAGACCACTCTTACCCAGTCCAAAGATCAGGGCTTGATCCATCACCGTTATTTATCTCACTGCCCCATCCCAGCTCAGAACATGGCTATATGCAAATCAGTCTGTCCCTGGCCCAGTGCATCATGGGAACAGGGCAGACTAAACTACCAAGCCAATTCTTTACCAGAAAGGAGACAGGCTACCGGGGACCGGTTTCTGGCATTTCAGCCTCTTCGGCCCGGCTTGCTTGAATCCTGATGGAGCAGTGAGAAAGGGACTCTGTCCCTCACCACCCCTTGTTGTAAATATTTTTGTCCACCCTAAGCGTGGAAGGGTATTCTCAGATGTGAGACCCTTGCTCATTGCACCATCAGGATTCAAGCAAACCGGGCCGAAGACGGCTGTAATGCCAGAAACCGGTCCCCGGGAGCTTGTTTCCTTCCCAGTGTAAGAATTGGCTTTTGTAGTTTGGTTTGCCCTGTTCCCATCATGCACTGGGACAGGAACAGACTAATTTGCATACAGCCAGGTTCTGAAACTGGGATGGTGCAGTGAGCTAAAAAACGGTGTTGGATCTAGCCCTGATCTCTTGACGGGGTGAGAGCTTTCTGTTTAACTCAGAGACTCTGTCCCTCACCACCCCTTGTTGTAAATATGGATGAGTACATGGGCAGTGCTTGGTTGAATGGAAGGGTAGATGCATAGTATGGGCGTGATTGGATGAGTGAATGGATAGTGCCAGGGTGATTGGAAGACTACATCAATAGTGTCTAGGCGATTAAATGAATGCAAGGGTTGTGCCTGGGTGATTGAATAAGTACATGGGTAGTGTCTAGGTGATTTGATGATGGTATGGGTAGTGCCAAGGTTATTGGATGAGTCTATGAGTAGTGCCTGGGTGAGGGCATGAGTGTATGGGTAGTGGATGCATGATTAGATGAAAGCATAGGAAGTGTCTGAGTGATTGTATGAGTGTCTGAGTACTGCCTGGGTGATTGTATGAGTGTATGGGTAATCCCAGTGTGATTGGATGAATGCATGGATAGTGACTGGGTGATTGGATGAGTGCATGGGTACTGCCTGGGTGATGGGATGAGTGTATGGATAATCTTAGGGTAATTGGATGTGTGCATGGGTAGCACCTACTTGATTGGATGAGTGCATGGTTAGTGCGAGTGTGATTGGATAAGTGCATGGGTAGTGCCTGGTTGATTAGATGACTGCATGCATAGTACGTGGGTGATTGAATGAGTGCATGAGTACTGTCTGGTTGATTGGATGAGTGTATGGGCAGTGCCTGGATGATTGCATGAGTGTATGTGTAGTACCAGGATGATTGAATGAGTGCCTGGGTAGTGCCTGGTCGTTTGGATGAGTGTATGGGTAGAACCTGTATGATTGGATCTGTGTATGCATAGCCCCTGGGTGTTTGGATGAAAGCATGGGTAGTACCTAGCTGATTGTATGAGCACATGGGTAGTGCCTGGATGATTGCATGAGTGCATGGGTTGTGCTTCAGTAATTAGATGAGTGTATGGGTACTGCCAGAGTGATTGGATGAGTGCATGGGTAGTGCCTGGGTGATTGGATGAGTGTAAGGGCAGTGTCAGGATGATTGGATGAGTGCATAGTAAGTGGATGAATGATTGGATGGGTACTGCTCAAATGATTGGATAAGTGCACAGGTACTAATTGGGTGATTGGATGAGTGTATGGGTAGTGCCTGGGTGATTGCATGAGTGCATGGGTAGTGTCTGGGTGATTGCATAAGTGTATGTATAGTTCCAAGATGTTTGGATGAGTTTATACATGTTTCCTGAGTGATTGCATAAGTGCATGGAAGGGGATGGGTGATGATGGGTGATTCGAAGAGTGTATGTGTAGTGCCAGGATGACTAGATGAGTGTACAGGTAGTGCCAGAGTGATTTGATAAGTGCTTGGTTAGTGCCTTTGTGATTGGATGAGTAAAAAATACTGCCCGTTTGACTGAATGACCGTATGAGTAGTACCTGGGTGATTGGATCTGTACATAGATACTGTGTAAATGATTAGTTTAGCATATGGGTACTACCTGAGTCATTCAACGAGTGCAAGTGTAGTGACACAAGGAATATATATTGATCTGGAACAACAGTGAAAAAAATAAACAAAGAACAATATATTAGGATTTCATTTTAACATTAAGCAAGCAAAACAAGATGCTATAATTTATTTGGAAAACTTACATACAGCATAGAAAAATATTTTAATATTTGTCACTGTTTTCAACTTTCATACTTCTTCACTTTTTAACGTTGGTCTGTATGAAGCATCATCATCAAACAGTGGGAAAAAGGATCAATGGATTGTAAAAATGTAAATGTGCACAGTAAATCATTACACATATGTGATACTGTGGCTTCAACATACTACAAGTTTCTTAGTAGGAGCATGGCGATTGGTTATTACCTTAATGACAGCAACTATATGTTAAACATTTTTCTATTATTTTTATATCTGGTACAAAATTTCCAGCAATTATGAAGCAGTCTTAATTTTTGTATATCCTTTTGTAACCATTAAACCTGTTAGGCCAAGTAATGTCTAAAATGTTTTGGTCCATGTACAAAAAACATAACACACTGTAGTTGTTGTTACAGAAACAAAAGGGGTCAATTTTTAGTGGTGAAGAGACTTTTTATATACAATTTAAGGCTTCTGGTACAATAGTACCACCATTTTTTTCTGTATTAATAGAATGTACTCCTCTGATGTTTTATGAACTCCATTCCCACAGTCTTTTTAATTCTAATAGGTTACTGTAGCCGCTTCGGTATATCAAGTTGTAAATTAAACAGTGCGGTTTCAAGTTACCAGATTTTAAATTATACTTTTGGGCTGCATTTGCCGGCTGAATTCAAAGTTTGCTTCAGGGACCCCATTATGGTACAACTTGGCTCTCGTATCAAGTGGCCTGTGGCCTTGATACAGGATTTTTGTAATATAAAACTGCCGACCCTACCTAATATAAGAGGGTTCAATTTAAGGTAGTTAGCAACATTGGGCCGATGCAAAGAATGAACTTAAGATTCAATCCTAAACTTACTACTGTTTTGGTATTCACAGATTGCACTTACTACTTTTGTATTCACAGAATGAACTTACTACTTTTGGCATTCACAGAATGCACTTACTACTTTTGGTATTCACAGAATGAACTTCCTAATTTCGGTATTCACAGAAGTTAGGACTCCTAACTTTAGGACTCCTAAATGCCTTCTGTGAATACCGAAAGTCTTAAAATTAGGACTTTTCTCAATTTAGTAGTAGTAAAGTTAGGACTCCTAACTTAGGACTTCTAAATGCCTTCTGTGAATACCGAAAGTATTAAAATTAGGATTTTTCTCAATTTAGTAGTAGTAAAGTTAAGACTACTAACTTTAGGACTCCTAAATGCCTTCTGTGAATACCGAAAGTCTTAAAATTAGGATTTTTCTCAATTTAGTAGTAGTAATGTTAGGACGCCTAACTTTAGGACTCCTAAATGCCTTCTGTGAATACCAAAAGTCCTAAAATTACGATTTTTCTCAATTTAGTAGTAGTAAAGTTAGGACTACTAACTTCACTACTACTAAATTGAGAAACATCCTAGTTTTAAGACTTTCGGTATTCACATAAGGCATTTAGGAGTCCTAAAGTTGGGAGTCCTAACTTCTGTGAATACCGAAATGAGTAAGTTCATTCTGTGAATACCAAAAGTAGTAAGTGCATTCTGTGAATGCCAAAAGTAGTAAGTTCATTCTGTGAATACCAAAAGTAGTAAGTGCAATCTCTGAATACCAAAACTGTAGTAAGTTTAGGATTGAGTCTTAAGTTCCTTCTGTGAATCGGGCCCTCAGTTAGGATATGGCAGGATGTTCCTAAGGCATAATATTTTCCAAAGTTGCATGTGTATATAAGGCTGTGGGGGAACCCCATACTACCTGAGATATTGCATGACTCTGCTGGGAAAAGGTGGCAAAGTAAGGGTATGGAACAGCTTGGGCAGCTGTATGATGGGCAAGGGTTTTGGTCATTTGCTTCTCTGAAAGAAGAATATGGGGTATCGCAGAACACATTTTTTAAGTATTTGCAAATTAGAGATTACTTTATTCGTGGACTTGGCCTGTTACAGGTACACTTTTCATCTGAGGTATTGTCAGCATTCTTTCAGATTTTAGGCCGAGGGCTTATAGGCAAAGTATGTCAGAAACTGTTAGCCAATGCTAGTGATGATGGGATGCAGATATCACTAAAGTTAAGTTAGATGTTCAATACAGTTATAACTAAAGAAGAAGTACAGGAATCATTGGAAACTATAAATTCATCAGTGAATTTGAAATTGCAGCAGCATTGAGTTATATTTATGCTATACTATACCCCTGAGTTTATTTATAAATAGGCTATGTACCAATCTTTTTCATATACATCATATTGCCTGAAATGTCAGGATTTTGCCGACGATCTACGGCATATGTTTATTACCTGCCCAAGGTTGATAATATTTTGGTCTGGTGTTAACCATGCTTTTTTTATGTTAGTGGGTCATGATATTCAGATAACTGAAAAGGAAATAGTACTGGGGCAAATCAAGAACGGGGTTGTATTACTGGATTATTTGTTTCAAGTATAATTGTATGTGCTCGTTTTTATATTGCTCAAGCCTGGATTGAAAAAATAAGTCCCAGTATTAAATCTTGGCTAAAATTTTGGCGGGTGTGATCCTATGTTCAGTGGGATTAGATTTTGTGTGATATTTTAATTTGGTTTGCACTTATGTTAACAAATTTACTCTCTATGTCTACTTATGATTGTGTAATGCAAGCTTTATCCTTTGTGCTCTCTTGTACCTATGTTGAATTTTGTTAATTGTTTTTACTCATGTGCTTATTTGTGGCATATTGTATTATACTTACGGCTAATGAAAGGAAAAAAAACAGGGAAAAAATACTACCATCCACTTTGCAATGTTGTAGCATAACTATGACATATTTTTCATACCTTTGAAGTAACAACATAGACCTAAGTTCTGACCTGCAGTTTGGACTGATCATAACTTGATGGGCATTTTTGGTTAATTTTTCAAGGGCTCACAGCTTTACAATCTGGTAATGTCAAGTAGAGGAATTGTTCTGAATTGATTTCAGTACTAGAGGTGAGCTCACAATCTTCACAGTTATGGTTCCATGTATAACTTAAACCAAATAATGTATTGATATTCACATCTTCTTCTAATACTCCTAGCTCTAATACTCCTAGCATTACCATTACATATTCTTGAGCATCCTGCTGAAGATTTTGAGTAAACACTACTGATCCAGTAGTCTCATCTGTAAGTATTCTTATTACAGAATTTATAACACTTCTGTAACTTCTTAGTTCTTCAAGTAAACCACATAGTCCTGAAGACATTCTTTTATCAACTTTTTCTTTAATAGAATTTACAAAATGAGGCGAATGGTACACTACATTTGCATAACAATTCACTCCAGATTTATTATCATAATGATAGCCTTCCAATTCTTCATTGTGTTGCAGTTTTCTTTTATTTGCACCTTGTCGTTTATCTTTTTCTTCATCTTTCTGTTGACCTCTGCTAGATATTTTACACTTCCAACAGAATATCGGGATTTTCAAACACAGGATATTGTCCGAAATGAGGAGCATATTGACGTCTTAACCGATTCTACTCTGTTACGTCAGCATTTACTTTCTTCTCATCTAAATCAATTGATAATAAACCAGATAATGTTCTAAATCGCGACAAAGCTACATATGACATTCCTTCTGCAAATACACTGCTACCAATATTAACAAGTGCTGTATCTACACTTTAACCTTGTGATTTGTGGATAATTACTGCATGTGCCAAAGACAATGAAAGCCGCTTTTGCCGCACATACAATTTATTCTCCGAACAGGAAATGTTCAACGCACCTATTTTTATTTATTTATTTATAAAGTTTTAAATAGCGCGTACTTGACCCAAGAGGGTATCAGAGCGCTTTACATTTAGGATTGTCGCGTTTGAAGTTACATCAGTTACAAGAGCATGGTAACGTACAGTACACATTAACAATGTTGCATGAATTTTTTAGAGGGAGGGGAGGAAGGAGTAATAGCAGGGAGATGCAGAGGAACTGTGCCCAATGTAGGTGACAGTCAAGGGGGAAACTAGGGCAAATCTCCTCATTAGCTGTCTAGCAGCTCCACTGGGCATCAGCCATGTTGCTCAGGTCTCAGCATTCAGTAAAACCAGTTTTGAGTTTATTCGATTTGAGAAGTTTATACAGCGCTGGCTAGACCCGGAGGTATCAGAGCACTTAACCAGAGGAGCGTTGCATTACAAGGTACATCTAAAAAAGGTTTATATATAGCACTGGCTAGACCCGGCGGTATCAGAGCGCTATACCAGAGGAACATTGCGTTACAAGTTGCTTAGTAAGGTACAGTTAACAAACAACGAGGTTGAGAGAATTTGTAGGAAAGAAGGGGAGGAAGGAGCCATTGCAGGGAGACGAGGAAGAACTGTGACCAATGTCCGGCTGGGTAGGTGATGGTCGAGGGGGAAACCAAGGCCAATCTCCTCATTAGCTGTCTATCAACTCCACCGGGCATCAGCCATGTTTCTCAGGTCTCAGCGTCCTGGAACAATCGTTTTGAATAGATACATAGGCTACAGTAACAGAGTCAAGTAGTGCAAGAGCATGTCCCCACTAGAGGGTAGAGGTAAAAGAAGGAGGTGGGGGAGGGAGTAAAAAAAAACAGAGAAGGAGCTGGGGCTGCCTTTTGGGCCAATGGGGGATGTGTTCAAGGTCTGGTCGGAGTCCGATGGTAGGGAAAACTGTGGCAGTCATCTTGGGGTCAGACAAGCTATTCAGACTCTACATCTGATTTGTATTGTACCTGTGCCAAGGTTTGCTGGATTCCGTGTGGGGAATAAGTTTAAGGTTAAGGCTGCGTCTGCATCACCTTTAATTTATTGCTTTGTCCTTTCACTTGCTGTAATTGGGCCCTTGAACTGTGGGAGCGTCACGATCAGGCACCATCTTGAGGTCAGGCAATATGCTTCTCTGTGCTAGACCTCTATTACTTGTGCCCCACTGCCGGAATCTCTCGCTCCGATCATGTATTTTGTGCCTGTTTCAGTGTGCTCGCTTCTTTGGTTATAATGAGCGAATGCAGAGGGTGATGTAGCAGAAGCAGTGGGCCCGACAGAGAAGGCCCCACACAGGAGGATACTACTCTATGGGGGCCAGGCAATGGTGCCGTCAGCTCCTTGGGTCCCATCGAGGTTCTGCCATCCTTACTCTTCTTTTAGGTGTGTCCCAGGAATTGGTACAAAACCAAGACAGCCTCCACCACGTTGTTTGCTGTTCCAAGGCAGCCCGGCCTGCAGATTCTCTTATGCCCTGGAGCCCTGCTCTCTTTGTGTCCTGCTCACTATGCAGTTTGACCCCCCCTCTCAAGCACCAGTCATGCAATTCAAGCCCCATTCTCGTGCGAGAGCAGAGGGAGCCCCACCACCTCCGACGTCCACCTCTCACCTCCATATCCTACCAATCTGCTTAACTTCACCAATATCATGAAATTTTTATGCCTAAGTATTCCACGTCATTTCTGTTTGGATAGCAAATAAATGTAATAGTTTTACCAATTGCACCATTCACTAGTCCTTCTTCAGCATTTAAAATATGACATAACATGACATGACAATTTTTACAGACACGTAAGTCTTTTTCTAAACCTGCAGTTTTTGGCACATACTTTTTTAAACTATCCAATTTTGATTGCAGTTATGTCATTTGCTCTAATTTTGATGATCTCTTCTTTTGCCAGTTGCAGTACTTGTTTGTTTAATTTTCCACACTCCTCAAGGGTTAGCATCAAACAAATAATAGACTTCTCTTCCGTTAGAAAATCATGCATTACTTCTGCAGCTGAAAGATTAGTTGGAAACAAATTTCGGATGAGACAGGTTTGTAATGCTTTCTCTGCTTCTTTTGTAAGCACTCCCAATCTTATGTCCTTTAGTGTATCTCCATATTGCATATCTGATGCTTGACGCATATTTTTAATTAACTCTTTGTATTCAAAGTTTTCTCAAATGTTTACATTTCCAATACCTCTGATTACATTTCTAGTTTCATTGTGCAGTGGTGTTCTGAATACAGGTTTTACTTTTACTGGCGTTAGTTGTAGCAGATCTCCAAAGACTAGTAAGTGTTTTCCTCCAAAAAGGAGGCCATAATCACTTTTTAATATTTGATGCTTTCTTAAATGTTTAATAGCTAACATTGTGAATGTGAATGTGATGTGTCTTGTAAAGCGCACTGCTACCCGGAGGCGTCCTGGCGCTATAGACCGCTGGGGAACCCGTCCTGGCTTTCCCTGTGAGATGTTCCCTCCTGGGTATCTCCAAGGTGAAAACAGGCATCCCCAGTGTTTGTGGGGGGCCGTTGTGGAGATGAGGCAAGCTAATGCCCAGAGTTGCCGAGTGTGATCCCTGGTTAGAGTAGGCACCGAGGCGAGAATTATCGAGTCCGCTGACCCTGGTTCACGACCCTGCCGCGTCGGGGATTGAACCCTGGTCCCGGGCAATCCTCTGCTCCCGGGTCTGCTGCCTCTAACCACTGAGCCACACCACTCCACATTAGGTTAGATACCATGCTGTCTTCTTCAATAATTAGTCTCTTAATTTCTTTATTACTCTGGCCACTTCATGACAATCATCACTCGATAATGTGTTGTATTCTAATTTGTTGTTGTGTTCAACCGGCAACATTATTAATCGATGAAGGGTAACTCTTTAATATTATGTGTAGCTAAGCCTGTTTGTGCAGTAACTCCACACGACAAATAGGAATCTGTTCTCTTCTGTACTTTAATCAAGAAGCTTTTTCCAGTTCCTGCTTGACCACTTATGTACTATAGAAATGGTTTCTATGTAGAACATACACACTTTCTTCTCATGCAGAAATCCATGTTCTATTTTATCTTTCACATCAAAAATGTCTTTCTGATCTGTATTCAATTGCTGAATTACTTGTTCTAAATCCACTGTTTTCTGTCTTGCTTGCTGCATTTCATTCTCCAACTCAATCATGGGAATTGCTTGAATGATTAGCTGTCCAAGGGGATCTTGACTTCCAGCTACTGAACTTTGACTACTCTGAGACCTGTCTCTTGCTATCCCAGCAGCATGTTTTTCTTCTTGTTTAATTTTATCTCTCAACATTTGAAGGTACACTGGAAACACAGAGCACTCCATAGTGTCTTCCACAGCATTTAAAGAGACTTGAGTCAAATTCTCAAAGTAGCTCGATTTCAGTTTGCCATGGCATAAACAACTGCAACAGGGCTAGACAGAAGAACTTTATTTTGTCCGCAGTTTGGCAACTTAACTTTCAATGGTTGATTACATTTCCTTTGTTATGTCTGACCAAACATACTTCACATCCATCAGCAGCAAATGTTCCTTCTATGTTTTCACTAACATTATTTCTGTATGTATAATGATGAAGTATTTCATACAGACACATTCTTTCTAGAAGAGGAATTTTAGGAAAATATTTTACTATTCTTTCACGAGTATTAGCAAGACCCAAACGCACCCATAGAACTCCTCTTGATTTAGTAAACAAACTAGCTGAGCTTAACCGGTCTGCACATTCATTCTTCAGTCTTTTCTGCTGAAATCTCCTCCCATATTTCCTTCATCTCTATTTTCTCTGACTTTGTTATGTAAAAAGTAACCTACTGAGCAAAAGCAATTGAATTGTCTGCAAGAAACTGTAGATCTAAATTTGCATACAACATCTTCAAAATGACAGTATGTTGTCATTATTGTATGTTGAAGCTTCTACTCTTCTAAGTTCTTCAGTAATTTCTGTTTGGGAGTGTGTCTGACTGCAGACAAAAAAGCTGTTAACTTTTCCTTCTGCGATCACAGGTCGTGGAAATCCAAAACAATATATTGTACAAAAGTGTCCTTTTAATGTATATTTTCTATGACAGTATCTCCAACATCCATGATTTTAACATTCAATCATCATTCTCCTTTGGGATGATGCAAGTGACATACTGCTCTATGAAAGACAACACAGACTCATAAGTGTCTGTTCCAAACTTCGGGGCATCTTTTACCCACAATAGCACGTGAATATGTGGAGCACCTCTGGCTTGGTATTCTTTGAGCCAAAAGAAATCAGTAACTTCACCAAGAGGTGGATTACTTTTATTGCAGATAAAAGTCAACATGGCTTTAAATCTGGGATGAAAATATCTGCAAATGTTTGCAGGGTTCAATGAGCAGAGTTCCCCTTGTGTGTTTAGATCGATGTCTTTTATATTTCAATTTTCCTCACTTAAGAATTGAAGATCATCCCATGCATACTCTGCACAACTGAGTGTTAAAAACCATGTAAGTGCTCTTAAATTTCTCAACATGCAATTTAGTTCACTGTGATGATGATAACAATAATGATTGGTGTCACATTGTTATGCCATGAAATTAATCATGTATTCCAGTTGATCATCTTTTCCATGAATTTTCTTCACAAATTCTCTTGCAGATAGATATTGCAAATGTAGTTCTGTTTTCAAAATGAAATGTGATTTACAGCATAATACAATGCAGAAAAATCACTTTCAAATAATATATGAAACATATATGGGATACAATGATGAAATCTAGGATCCTCTGAATAATGTATAGTATATCTGTAATCCTCTGCAGGTATTTGTACAGACCGATCATCATACTGACCACTTCCTCCTGTAGGAAAGAGATGAGGAAAATAGTGAGCTTCTAAACTTCTTTCCCATACACCTAATGGACTTCTGTTGGCTTCTTTTAGTTGATATCCACCAATAGCAGCACCCACATTGTCTTTTGAATGTAGAGGATGTACGCTGCAATGTTCATACAATTCTTCTACTCTGAACCAATCCACTTTTTCTATCTGACCTGTTGATGATGATGTATTGTCCTCCATATGTGTGATATCTTGAAGTTTTTCTTCATTTTTATGATATATGTTAGTTTGTACCAGATATGAAGTTGCATTTTTTACTTTACTAACATGTACTAAATCTTGCCATATCTTTTAACTCTTGGTTGGGACACCATTTACTAGATTTACAAGTACCTCTTCCAAATTACTCTGTACCCATATAGTTCCAATACTTTCCTTAGAATCTAATGGCAAGTTTACAACTCTACCTTTGAGACCTTTCTGGAGCTCAGTTGTAGGTAATTTCCCTGTCTTTGGCTCCATACGAACTATACCTTGAAATTGATGTATAGACTGTTTTAAAATGGATCATAAACATTCAAATCTTTAAGTTCTTCTGGAACATGTACTATTTCTAAGTTGTTGTGTACTGCTCTAGCAGCCATTTAGTTTTCCTCTAACTTAATATAGCAGTACTTACATACAACTTGTTCGCAGTGGCGGCTTTAACGCAATGGCGGAGGAGCGTCACCCCACTGCTTAGCTCAGAGCCAGCCAATGAAAAATATAATGATGCTCTTGCATTGTATTTTCCATTTGCCAGCTCTGAGCCAGCACTATAGGGAGGGGTGGGACCAAAGCATGGGAGGGGGGAGGAGGAATACGATGTGCACTCCCAAAGTGCGCATAAGTGTTTGGCTGCCATCTCAGGCCGGCAAAACACACACGTGCACTTAGGTTTCTCCAACCAGCTGCATTGAACAGCCAGGCTGTAGAAACCCCACAGACTCCCTGGTCAAAATGAAGCATATTTACAGCCCATTTAGACTAATCCCTGCACTGCTCTGCAGCACAAGTATTGGATGGGAGTCTGTCCCATGGGCTGCTGGGAACCGGAAGAGAACAGGAGACGAGAGGTGGCCAGTGGCTTCAGGTACGTTAAAAAAATATATCTTTTTACTAACCCCTAGCATCTCCACACTCCCCTTTCAATGCTCCCCCTCCCACGTTCTCTTTACCTGCCCCACCCCCCTTTGTTGGTCGGGTGGACAAGTCAAATTTTTCCTCTACTAAAGAGTAAACAGCAAATTCACGCCCTTATCATTATTCTCTTTTTCAGTTTTATTGTACAAATCAACCTTATGAGTTTGATTCTTGTGGTGAGTGTTTTGACAACATATATAAGCATAGTTTGACTGCTCTGAACAAACTGCATTGAAGATTCTAATCTTTTTTTTTCAAAATTAGCAACAGTAATACTTCAGTTCTTTTCTGCAACATCTGTTGTCACCAGCTCTTAAATTTCTCTGCACTGCTGTTTTAGTTCCAAAAAATACAATTCAACATCATCACAAGCCTTTTCTACTTCTACTACACTACCATGCAAAAGAGCTCTATTCATTTCTCAACATAGAACAGGAGTTTTTACATAGAAAAGCCTTCTAACAAAAGTTCTCATTATTGAATGGTGTACACCTAACATTCTTAGATGATGAAAGTTGCTTTGATAAACTTTTTTTGGCAGACAAGCTAGTGAGTGTCCTTGTAAATTAGTATGCTTTATTACTTTGCATGGATCTAATCCTTGTAAAAAATGTATTTTTAGTTTAAAACTTCTGGAAGCACACATGGGGGAAATTTCTTACTATATCACTTAATTGTTGATCAATACTACAACCACTACTACAATTCCATTTGTACATAGGGGCCAATTTACGTCTTCCTTGCATCTCTTTAGCAATCTCTTTCTCAGGATTTCTAGGTACCACTACTTCTTTTGGAACATGAATAAAAATGGTCATCTCATACCATCATACAGATTCATCAACTGCATGGACTATTGTGTTGTCTTGGAAAAAGTCTTCTTCATTAGAGAAAGGTTCAGTACTTGAAGTATGTATCCAATCACCACTAAACACTTTGCAAAGGTTACTTCTATTACCAAGTATTTTCTTATGGCTCTGTTTCCTCATAGACAACACTATTTTGTCAAATGTCTTCATTCTGTTTAAAACTTAGAAAAATCGTTTTCTCTTCAGAGCATGCGCCTTATCAACACATCAGCACATTCCTTCTGTCTGAGTGTTTGTGTTCTTTTTTTATACTTTTTCATAGACGCTAATAAGTTGTGAACTACTCTAGTACGGAACTTCTGATTTCTTTGAACTGCTTCAAGACTCTCTATTCTTTTCAACGACTTCTTACTTTTTACATCAGAGACTTTTTGTGTTTTAGTACTTGGCGTTATTGCTTTCCTTTTCTTTACTTCTGTTTGCATTCTTTCCAGTTGCGCACAAACAGTTGTAAGAAATGTATTGGTCCTTTCACTAGCAAGCCTTTTCTCTTTGACAATCTTTTCTGCATTTTGCCCAGTTTGTTTCTTAGTTCTATGGAGAAGCTCAATTTGCTGCTGCTTCTTTCTTCTCTGGCTTTTTTGTTTGCATGATAATTCTGTGTAGATAACTAGATATTGATTGCCTGAAAACAAAAATAGAAATAGAAAATAAAAAAGTACATTATTCACCTAATTATATAGTATCACATTAAATATTTTAACTTTTTACCCATCATGTTTACATGAAGATATATAGCTTAGACAATCTTCAGACTACATGTGTCAATTTTTAAGTGTCTAGCACCCATTGTATCAATTAGTAACAGCCTACTTTACTGCTCAGTTATATAAACAGGTGAGAGAGAGGTTGCTCATACAGCTACTCACGCACACACACTTACTCACCCATAGAGTTACTCTCGCACCCCCTCTCTCATCCATACACCTACTTACACAGGCATTAGGTTAAAGGAACATACCCTATTGACTAACTACAGCCTACCTAAGGGTACAGTCATATGTCATAGAGGAGTAGATTAAAACTTGAGAAGGACTTTACATGTCAGACTTTAATGTGTATGTTTTTTCACATATATGTGAATAAATCTGTGAGTCCCTATGAGGAGCTGATATTCCATGAGTATGTGCGTTTATTTGTATATAGCTGACTCCCTTTGTGATATTTATGGTCCTCTAAATGTGTCTGTAAAATATTGGGTTACTTAAGTGTACAAAAGTGCCTTCACTAGCACAACATACATATTGGTTGTAACTGTATGTGTGAGGGAATCTTTGCATGCTTCTTTGACTCCCTTACTGGGTGTTTCAGTCTTTGTCTGATTTATACTTAGGTATGCCAGATTTAAGTTTGGGTGCAGCCTGTATGTAGAATGGGCAGATACGTTTCTATGACTGCATAAAGTTATTTGAAACATCAAACTACATCTTTTACTTTTTAAGCGAATAACTCCCTGCACTATGGCATAGCTATATCCTACCTCACTGTTCACCTATATCTGGTCCAAGAACGGTTTACACCTTGTCTAGCAGTTTTTAGTGATAAGGCAGTTCTACCAGTAAAACTACATTCCCAAGTTCACTTATACCAGGCCTGAAACATAAGACAAGGGCTACGTGTCTGCATGGCAGACTTGAAAGTGTCAGATGTTTAACAGGTATCTGAATGAGTGTTTAAGTTCCTATTGTTGACTGTGATTCCATGTGTATATAAATCTTTTACTAAATCACTGCCTCTATTATGTGATATGTGGTTGTCTAAATATGTCTGTAAGGACCAGTTTAGATTGCATCCTGGGTGTACTAGTGAATAATGGGTTATTTAATTGTGTAAGAAACTGCCTTTATTACCAGAAGATACATATTAGTTGTGCCTGTCTATGTGATATCATCTTTGCATGCTTCTCTAGCTATCTCACTAGGTGTTTCAGTGTCTGTCTGCTTTTCTACTTAGGGATCTCGGAATTAAGTCTGGCTGGATGTATACTTTGACAAATCATCTTCTATCAGTGCACATAGCAAACTTCAAACTGCATCATTTACTTTTTTAAGCAAATAGCTCTCTCGGTTGTGGCCTTCCTACAGCCTACCTCAGTGTTCACTTAGCTGTGGTTAAAAACAGCTTACACCTTGTCTAGCAGTTTAAAGTGAAAGGACAACCCTATGAGTAAAACCACATGGCCAAGCATAACTATACCGGTGTGAGACATAATGCAAAGACAACTTGTCTGCATGGTAAATTTAAAAGTGTCAGTTGTTTAGCAGATATCTGAATAAGTTTTTCAGTTCCTATCTGGGGCTGTGATCCCATATGTATGCAACTCTTTTAGTAAATCACTGCCTCTCTTTATGTGATATGTGATTGTCTAAATCTGTCGGTAACCGCCAGGGACGGACTGGAAACGTAAACCGGACCTGGTAATTAAGTCGGACCGGGCGCAGGGGAGCTGGTGGAAATCACTGCTGCTTCTTTTGATAGAGGGGGCCAATATTGCAGCACTGCTGCAAACCTGCCGCCTGTAACAAAGCCACCCCCACTGGTACAAAACCAGCCTCCAGCCCTCCAGCCCTCCGGCCCACCAGGAAAAAGCCCAGTGCCTGCTACAGACTGTCCGGCCCTTGGAAAGGCCTGCACAGATTGCCTCCTGGGTGTTCTAGTAAATTTTGTGTTATAGAAGTGTTTAAGAAACTGGCTTCATTGTCACAAAATTCTTATCATATGTGCCTGTCTGTGTGAGTGAATCTTTGCGTCCATCTCTAATTACCTCACAAGGTATTTCAGTGTTTGGCTGCTTTTCTACTTAAGTGTCATATATTTAAATCTGGGTGTAGGCTGTATATTTAATTGGGTACATAGGTTTCAATGAGTTTATATACCTCACTGAAACATCAAAGTGCATCTTTTACTTTTTAAGCGAATAGCTCTCTGCACTATGGACTAGGTATAACCTACCTCAATGTTCAATTATGTATGGTTTAAGAAAAAATTACACATTGTGTAGCAGTTTTAACTGATAAGACATCCCTGAAAATAAACCTTCATGCACTGGTCAATTCAGATTCATAATTAATATACAGGTATGATGCATAATTTCCACTTCCAAAACTGAGTATTGTATTCATCTTTTATAATGAAACAAATAAGACTACAACTCCCAGAATTCAAATAAAAGCATTAGTTATAATCAGCACATCATATATACAAATATAATACTCTAACATGATATACTGCAAGATTACTTATAGGTTTAATTATTATTGATAAGTTGTTTCTCCTACCACTTACAGAATGCAGTAAGAAATACAAGTGCAACATTGACCTCCATGGAAACACATTCTAAACTAACTTGACAGACAGACATTTGATCTGTACCTGAGATAAACTATATATCTTACTTACCTATTAATATATATATAAAATAACGTACAATGTCATTTATATATCATCTTTTTTTAAAATAATTATATATATATTTTCAATATGACATAATTATATACCGTATTAATACTTTTTTTAACTTACAAAAATATTTAAACAACATACCAGAAGATTGAGTTTGTTGGTAAAATAGTTTTGAAAAACCTACTTTTCTTAATACTTTTACATTTCTATCACTGTACTAAAGTTTATTGGGACATCCTCACTAGTGAATCTTATCTACCTTATAAATTTATGAACCTAAACCTCTCCAATTTGTTAAAATTAATTCCTGATTCTTTAACACCCTTCACCCAATACATGCTCTCTGCAGGTTCTCCATAGAAACCTACTAGAACCAGTAAGACACAAGTTCATAACACATTCCAGAAGGTCTACTAGTTACTGCAGGTGTGGTTTACTGCACATACTGTAAAGTATATCCAACTTGTTATGACATTTATTCTAATTTACCAACCCCAATGAAACATCAATTTACTAATCATTTCCAAATACAGCCTGCTTTTATTCACCTGCATACTCCCTTCATCACATATTGAGTTTTTTTAAGCCAGCAGCACGCATTCATTTTCAGTCTTTTATCATGCCTACTGTAATATTCTGCTGCAGACCTGTTCTGTGTGCTACTCCTCCTTCCTGCAAAATGCTTGGAGTGTGGATTGTGGGCCACAGCATTATCAACTGGGCTAAAGAGGCTGCAAAAAAACAAAAGTATTGACTCAAACCCACTCTCCGAAAAAAATACAAATATTTTATATAAAAAACTGGGAAGTTGCCAGAGACCAAGCCCCCTTTCTCCACCACTCTGCAAACGTGCCTCCTTGTGGGGCAACAAGCCCTCCTGTTACCTCCAATAAGACCCACACTGTGAGATTGCTGAGAGGTCTGTGGAGGCCATGCCCCTTTATCTACCACTCTGCAAATGCATTTACTTGTGTACTGCTGGTGGGGGGATGTAGTGCCCTTGGATGCTGAGGGTCCTTTGGGGACAACAAGCCCTCCCGTTACATCCAGTAAGTCCCACAAAGCCTGATTGCTGAGAGCACTTTGGAGGCTATGTCTAAGTATGGGCGGATTTTGCAGATCCACGATCCGCGGATTTTGCGGATTTGCGGATCGTGGATCCGCAAAATCCGCGGATTTTGCGGATTTGCGAATCCGCGGATTTGGGGCGGGGCTTCCATGCCAGTGCACATGCCTCTTGTGTGTTTAAAAGGTCTGAGAATGATCAGTTCAGCAGATGAAGAGAAAGAAGCCCCTGGTCACAAGAACAGCACAGGTATTGTGCTCGTGAAAGTCAAGGATGCAAAGGTCTCTATCCAGCATCACAGCTGATGTTCCACGATAGATTTGGGATGAAGGCACACCTGCCCAGCCTCGATGACGCTCACGATTGTTTTTGGGCTAATGAATGAGTCACTGAATTTGAGCTTCAACTAGTTCGAGCGACCATGTGTGTGTTACTATGCAATCGCCCCGAAGGGCGCAGGGGTCCCTGAGTGAGCTGTCCATCATAGTGGGTAAATGGCGGGAAGACGGTGCACACCGCGAGTGTGTGAGCGGGACCAAACTTGCGGGGCTTCAATGCGAGTTCACATGCCTCTTGTGTGTATAAAAGGTCAGTGAAAGATCAGTTCAGCAGATGAAGAGAAAGAAGCTCCTGGTCACAGGAACAGCACGGGTATTGCGCTCGTGAAAGTCAAGGATGCAAAAGCCTCTATCCAGCATCACAGCTGATTTTCCACTGTAGATTTGGGAAGAAGGCACACCTGCGTCGACGACGCTCACGATTGTTTTTGGGCAGATGAATGAGTCACAGGAAGGGCATGTTGTGACTATTTTACGATGGCGCCGGCAAGCTGCCAGCGCCATCCTAAAATACTTACTAAATTAGCTTCAACAGGAAGCTCTAATAGAGAAAATAAAGCAGGTGCAAGCACCTGCTTTATTTTATCTATTAGAGCTTCCTGTTGAAGCTAACTTAGTAATTATTTTAGGATGGGGCTGGCAGGTTGCCGGCGCCATCGTAAAATAGTTAAAACAGGCCAGGCTTCAACTTTTGCCCCCGGAATAATCCGCCGCGCGCGGATTTGCGAATTCTCGGTAAATTCGCGGGAGTTCGCGGATCGCGAATTTACCGAAGATTCGCAAAATCCGCGAGCGGAACGGATTTTACGCTCATACTTAGCTATGTCCCCTTTTTCCACCACTCTGCAAATGCACCTCCTGGATCACTGCCGCTTGGGGTATGAGTTTCCCTTGGCTCCATAGGGTCCTGGGGGGGGCAACAAGTCCTCCTGTTACCTCGAGTAAGACCCAAACAGTGGCATTGCTGAGAGGTCTTTGGGGGACGTGCCCCCTTTCTATACCACTCTGCAAACTTGCTTCCTGGTGTTGCGGGGATTTTGCACATACACAGAACTATGCACAGGAAACCAGGACCTCTAAAAAATACACTTACAAATATAGAACAGTTTTCTTTGCAGTGTAATTATTTTTTTTTTTTGTGTTTTCTCCCCCTTCCCACCCAAGTTCCCCCCGTACTACTCCCCCCCACCTAGTCTCCCCCCTTGCTCCCCAAGTGAGGCAAACAGACTCCATCAGAGTCTTAAGAGCGATGTGTGTGATCTCAGCTGCCAGGTCCCTCCCGACATGCTAAAAAAAAAAGAGAAAAAAAACTATATACAGGAAGAGGAGAAAATAAAGAGCTCTGCTATAACATCAAACCAGCTACATTAGTTTTTCTTTACTTTGATGCTAGCGGTTTATGACCACCGAAAAAACTTTCAAAAGCATTTCTAGAAAAAACAAGTGAAAAAAACAATCCAGCCGTGCTATAACCCTGACTACTTAAATTCAGTTATTGACCCACCTCAGGGCAATGTTATTTCAGTGCTACTGGGGCCTTATATTTAGAAGAAAAAAAACAGATTAGCAAATATAACAATGAGGCTTATCCGTACAATGGCTTACCAGTACCCGGTGCTTTAGCAGACGTTGGAGCTATGTACAATACACTATGTATGTAAACAAACGAAATTCATTTCTCATGCATTTTTTAAGCTAACTTACAGTTGTTTCCAAGATTTGCCTATTTTAAGCTATCCAAATATTCTTGGGCTTTAATTTCTGAGACAAAAAACATTGTCTGCCCCCCATAAATAACCTTTAGGCGAGCAGGATTGTTTAGGTACACTGTCGCCTTTTTATCCTGAAAAGGTTTAATGAGTTGGTGCAGCCTCCACTCCTTTCGACCGCGGTGTGACAAAAGTCAGTTCTCGTAAAATAGGAGATGTCTTTTAGGGTACGTTGCGCCTCTGGCCTAGCTTTCTCGAAAACCGCCTGTCTCAGCAAGAAGTTTCCAAAATAAACTAGGATAGCCCTGGGGTATGATCCAGGTTTCACGGGGGACCTCAGTGTGAGTGGCATACGGTGAGCACTCTGTATCTCAACATCCCAGTACCATATTGAAAGCTCCGGGAGGGAGTCACGAAACAAGTTTATAACAAAGGAGCGGATATCTTCCCCCTCAACTTTTTTGGGAACCCCAGGATTTGCAGGTCGTTCCTGCGCTGGCGATTCTCAAAGTCCTCGAACTTCCATCAAATATCCCCAATTTGCGCTTCATTGGACTCAACCCGTTCTCTTATTGCGACCACTTCAGTTTCATTTGTTAAAGTCCTAGATTCAACTTCGGTCAAACGGTCGCCAAACGATCCACAAGTCTTTACTAATTTCCTCACCACTCCTTGCACCCTGCGAAGTGCTGCCTGAGCTCTTCGCCCATCTTGGGAAGTTTCCTCCCGATGGGCTGCAATTGCCTGTAAAACCGCATCCATATATGGAGGAGCAAGAGCCAAAGCGGAGGCAGTGGTGGCGCTTGATGAGGGAAGGGCCACAGGAGTTAGCTGCTCAGTGTTAGAATGATCCCAGTCTAGGCCTGCCCCATGAGTCTTAATTATCCGCTTTCTGCCTTCTTTTTGCCTGGGTTTGATGGTCAAGGCAAGGGGTTCTGGAGCATCCTCCTCTTCAGACGGGCTGTCGGATTCGTCGGTGAGATATGAAGTATCCCCCCATCCTTCCTCATCAAGGTCAGCCTCATCAGAAAAGGAGAAAAAGTCTGTGGCTTCTTTCTCAGGATCCTTTTCAAGAGCCTTGTGAATGGCGCCCCTAGTGCCTGAGTCTATTGGGAGACCGGAGGATATGTGTGATGGAGTGCCCCCTGTTGCTATAATAAGATCCTTCTCGCGTTGCAAGGACCCCCACTGTGGACCTGCGTTACTGACCCTCCGATCGTCTGGTTCAAGGCATTGCCCTAACCGATGAATTCCTCAATTCGCCCGTTTCTTTCACCTTGACAATAATATACCCCTGAAATTCGTGCTGAAATCCATTTTCAGCCCCACCCCACCGTGGTGTCAATTGAAAGAGTAATTTCCTTAGTCAATCATTGTCTGTCCTGAAGATGAACCGATATTGTGTATGGTTCGAAACGTCGTCGACCTGAATGCACTAAATGCATAGTTGACTAGAATTGTTCATGCATATGTGTATACTTGTGGATTGTCTATTTATGATTTATGATATCTAGATGACCCAACCTTGCCTGTTACTTTTACGTTTTGTTTGTGCCCCCAGTGGGTTAGTCGGACATCGGCTGGTGTCCCACTTCCATCACACTGTGTGTCATATTTCTTTGTGATCTTCCTTATTAAGTTATTAAACTGTCCGGCTGGACAACTCTTTAAAAAATATAGTCCTCTTTAGTCTATATTTATTGTCTTAACAATTTTCCCTTTAGTCTAAGGACCATTGTTCTTTGAAAAAAATAATTAAAGTTTGTTCACTATCTGTGAGAATAGTGCCGGGATTAGTGCCAGGATTGCCTTGGGTCTGTACTTGCGCTTGTATTAGCACTTGCTCACTACTTACTCCAGCTAATGTGCAAGAGCCCTTGTCTCTCCAGGATCAATGCAGTTGGTAAGATCAACTGCTCCCCCTGAACTGGGGTTAGCCACATTTGAATCTATTCCGACATTTTCATAGATAGCCACAATATTACTCTGCGTGTGAAGGATTGGTGCGTTATGCAATGAATTGCTCACCTCAGCACGCGCGGATTGCGGCGAACCTGCTGTCTCTCCGAGAGTTCCTCCAATATTCGTTCGGGGTTCGGGCTCAGTCTTGCTAGCGTTGTTGGCATTGTTGGTCTCAGCGGTTACAGTCTCCCCCGTAATGTCACTCGGAGCACGGCTGTTGCTGCTGCCTGCGGGTAAGCCCTGACGCTGCTTCTCTTGACCCGGAAGCGAATTCGAGCCCTTCCGCATCAAGTCTACTATCGATGGCCCCGTAGGATCCTTTCGGGCATTTTTCTTCCGGCCCCCGGCTGTCTCTGATACTGCAGCCATTGCCGTCCTGGATACCTGCAAGGGTGATGACACTGCCGGGGGTATCGCCGGGGAAGCTGACTATTCCAGTACAACAGATTGTCCATCCGTCCCCCGACGTTCGGCTGCCTCCCTCTGGGTCTGTCTTGCTGCCCTAGCATGGGCAGCTGCCAAGAGTGCTGGAGGTGCCACCTCCTTAGGAGCGACCTTGGGAGCCATTCCCACCGGGGCTACCACTGGAACGAGCGCTTGATCTGTGGTTGAGGTCCTGTTCACCCTTATGTTTGTGAGGTGAGTCCTGCACTCGCAACAGACAGGGGTTCTTGATGGCTGCTGCAGAGATCGAGTCAACAGGTAGTAGTGCTTTAAAACTGCGCGGCCAATATAAATGTAGAATACCACCGCCGGATGCATGGAGAGGGTCCGGTCTGGCACTGCCGCGGTAAGCCAGCTGAGTAAATTTTTGAATTTGTCAGCTGTTTCAAACGCTTCAGGTTAGAGCATTAGCAGGTCTTTTCATTCTGGTAGGTTACGTCCTGTATTTCAAGAAAAGAACAGAAGCTCCATAGCATGAACAGGAGGGAACCTGGAGCGTGACCACTGCGATCCTCGTCAGATCGCCATCTTGCCTTCAGACTTTTTTAAAAGCAGACAGCAACCCAGAGACAGGAAATAAAGGAACACCGTACAGTATTCAATGGGGAGGTTAACCGTTTGGAGCTGGAATGTTGCTGGGCTCCTAGACAGGGATAAACGGGGTCGACTCGCCGAAGTAGTTAAGCAGTACTCACCGGATATTATTTGTCTACAAGAAACCCACCTTGCTTGGAACAAAAGGAGCCTATTACAAATTCAGGGGTATGATATTCTAATAACCACAACACATACAGTTAACACACAGGGTGTAGCCATCCTAGGCAAAAAAACTTAGGTAAGCCGGTTCGGCAGGCCTCGGATCTACACTGTAGATGGGTAATTGTGGAGTTGGTGCTCGGCGCAACTATATGTTCGGCTTATGTCTCCAATCTGGACGACGCAGTCCTCGAACTTCCATCAAATATCCCCAATTTGCGCTTCATTGGACTCAACCCGTTCTCCTATTGCGACCACTTCAGTTTCATTTGTTAAAGTCCTAGATTCAACTTTGGTCAAACGGTCGCCAAACGATCCACAAGTCTTTACTAATTTCCTCACCACTCCTTGCACCCTGCGAAGTACTGCCTGAGCTCTTCGCCCATTTTGGGAAGTTTCCTCCCGATGGGCTGCAATTGCCTGTAAAACCGCATCCATATATGGAGGAGCAAGAGCCAAAGCGGAGGCAGTGGTGGCACTTGATGAGGGAAGGGCCACAGGAGTTAGCTGCTCAGTGTTAGAATGATCCCAGTCTAGGCCTGCCCCATGAGTCTTAATTATCCACTTTCTGCCTTCTTTTTGCCTGGGTTTGATGGTCAAGGCAAGGGGTTCTGGAGCATCCTCCTCTTCAGACGGGCTGTCGGATTCGTCGGTGAGATATGAAGTATCCCCCCATCCTTCCTCATCAAGGTCAGCCTCATCAGAAAAGGAGAAAAAGTCTGTGGCTTCTTTCTCAGGATCCTTTTAAAGAGCCTTGTGAATGGCGCCCCTAGTGCCTGAGTCTATTGGGAGACCGGAGGATATGTGTGATGGAGTGCCCCCTGTTGCTATAATAAGATCCTTCTCGCGTTGCAAGGACCCCCACTGTGGACCTGCGTTACTGACCCTCCGATCGTCTGGTTCAAGGCATTGCCCTAACCGATGAATTCCTCAATTCGCCCGTTTCTTTCACCTTGACAATAATATACCCCTGAAATTCGTGCTGAAATCCATTTTCAGCCCCACCCCACCGTGGTGTCAATTGAAAGAGTAATTTCCTTAGGCAATCATTGTCTGTCCTGAAGATGAACCGATATTGTGTATGGTTCGAAACGTCGTCGACCTGAATACACTAAATGCATAGTTGACTAGAATTGTTCATGCATATGTGTATACTTGTCGATTGTCTATTTATGATTTATGATATCTAGATGACCCAACCTTGCCTGTTACTTTTACGTTTTGTTTGTGCCCCCAGTGGGTTAGTCAGACATCGGCTGGTGTCCCACTTCCATCACACTGTGTGTCATATTTCTTTGTGATCTTCCTAATTAAGTTATTAAACTGTCCGGCTGGACAACTCTTTAAAAAATATAGTCCTCTTTAGTCTATATTTATTGTCTTAACAATTTTCCCTTTAGTCTAAGGACCATTGTTCTTTGAAAAAAATAATTAAAGTTTGTTCACTATCTGTGAGAATAGTGCCGGGATTAGTGCCAGGATTGCCTTGGGTCTGTACTTGCGCTTGTATTAGCACTTGCTCACTACTTACTCCAGCTAATGTGCAAGAGCCCTTGTCTCTCCAGGATCAATGCTGTTGGTAAGATCAACTGCTCCCCCTGAACTGGGGTTAGCCACATTTGAATCTATTCCGACATTTTCATAGATAGCCACAATGTTACTCTGCGTGTGAAGGATTGGTGCGTTATGCAATGAATTGCTCACCTCAGCACGCGCGGATTGCGGCGAACCTGCTGTCTCTCCGAGAGTTCCTCCAATATTCGTTCGGGGTTCGGGCTCAGTCTTGCTAGCGTTGTTGGCATTGTTGGTCTCAGCGGTTACAGTCTCCCCCGTAATGTCACTCGGAGCAAGGCTGTTGCTGCTGCCTGCGGGTAAGCCCTGACGCTGCTTCTCTTGACCCGGAAGCGAATTCGAGCCCTTCCGCATCAAGTCTACTATCGATGGCCCCGTAGGATCCTTTCGGGCATTTTTCTTCCGGCCCCCGGCTGTCTCTGATACTGCAGCCATTGCCGTCCTGGATACCTGCAAGGGTGATGACACTGCCGGGGGTATCGCCGGGGAAGCTGACTATTCCAGTACAACAGATTGTCCATCCGTCCCCCGACGTTCGGCTGCCTCCCTCTGGGTCTGTCTTGCTGCCCTAGCATGGGCAGCTGCCAAGAGTGCTGGAGGTGCCACCTCCTTAGGAGCGACCTTGGGAGCCATTCCCACTGGGGCTACCACTGGAACGAGCGCTGGATCTGTGGTTGAGGTCCTGTTCACCCTTATGTTTGTGAGGTGAGTCCTGCACTCGCAACAGACAGGGGTTCTTGATGGCTGCTGCAGAGATCGAGTCAACAGGTAGTAGTGCCTTAAAACTGCGCGGCCAATATAAATGTAGAATACCACCGCCGGATGCATGGAGAGGGTCCGGTCTGGCACTGCCGCGGTAAGCCAGCTGAGTAAATTTTTGAATTTGTCAGCTGTTTCAAACGCTTCAGGTTAGAGCATTAGCAGGTCTTTTCATTCTGGTAGGTTACGTCCTGTATTTCAAGAAAAGAACAGAAGCTCCATAGCATGAACAGGAGGGAACCTGGAGCGTGACCACTGCGATCCTCGTCAGATCGCCATCTTGCCTCCAGACTTTTTTAAAAGCAGACAGCAACCCAGAGACAGGAAATAAAGGAACACCGTACAGTATTCAATGGGGAGGTTAACCGTTTGGAGCTGGAATGTTGCTGGGCTCCTAGACAGGGATAAACGGGGTCGACTCGCCGAAGTAGTTAAGCAGTACTCACCGGATATTATTTGTCTACAAGAAACCCACCTTGCTTGGAACAAAAGGAGCCTATTACAAATTCAGGGGTATGATATTCTAATAACCACAACACATACAGTTAACACACAGGGTGTAGCCATCCTAGGCAAAAAAAACTTAGGTAAGCCGGTTCGGCAGGCCTCGGATCTACACTGTAGATGGGTAATTGTGGAGTTGGTGCTCGGCGCAACTATATGTTCGGCTTATGGCTCCAATCTGGACGAAGCATCTGTATTTGAAGCTTTAGAAATTGATCTAGCAAGATGGCCCGGCCCACTAATTCTCACAGGGGGTTTTAATATTTCACTCGGCTCAGACCTCAACAGTGCAATTAGTTCAAATTATCGTGGCTGTAAGCCTAGGGTTTTTAAAGCAATCAGCTCACTAATAACTAGCTACAACCTTGTAGATATTTGGTCCTTAAAGCGTCCTGCAGACCCAGGTTACGCATTTTTTTCTCACACTCACAATAAATATACCAGGATTGATTATATTTTTACCACCAGAGATATCTCAAATAAAGCTACCATCACAAAATACCCGAAGCTGATATCAGATCATAATATCTTGGCTCTGATAGTAAATATATCTCCCTCAATTCGTAAGATCCGCAACTGGACATTTAACCGGAAGTTGCTGGTCAATGAGGATTATATTTCTTATATCAGGACCTGGACTCAGGGATATTTTGACTTAAATAGATATAGCGCCACTAGAAATACAGTGTAGGACAGCTATAAGGCTGCTCTCAGGGGTGAAACCCTCAGTTATGTAGTGAGGGTTCAGAAGCAGCAAGCCTCCGAGCACTCTAGGAAAATTTAAGAATTAGCTAACCTTGAAGCTGCACATATAATAGCGATTGCAGAGAACAGGGCTTTAGATGGGTCGCAGATACTTCGCCAGATTTTAATATGTAAAACAGAGCTTAATAAGGTATTAACTCAAAAATCGGCTGAATCTTTTAGATCCCAGCGTAAAAATCTCTGTGAGAACGGCGAAAAAGTAAGGAAACAATTAGCCCTGCGAACCAGACAGCAGGCCTCCTTGAATGCAATCTCTTTAATAAAAGAGAATGATTTAGAATATACCCAAGTAGAAGACATACTCAAAGTATTCCAGAGATATTACCAGAAGCTATATCAGGAGGACCGGGTCTATAATAGTGAAGAAGCCAGAACATTTCTTAGTAGTTTCCTTTCCTGCTCTGATAAATATCTCAACAGCCTTACTAAGAGCGACTTAGAGAGCGAAATTACCATCTCAGAGCTTGAAATTGCTTTGTCGGAATTGGCATCTGGGAAAGCAGCTGGCGACAAAATCCCCATAGAACTATATAAAATCCTAGGTAATACAATACTCCCATTATTGTTAGATCTCTTCCTAGGTATTCAATGGAGCGGAACCCCGCCAGAATCCTGGAAGGTCGCCAGTATTATTATTTTTGCAAAAAAAGGAAAGCCTGCTGACTTCACTGCCTCATACCGCCCAATTTCTTTAATTAACTCTGATTCAAAACTCTATTCAAAAATTTTGGCCAACCGCCTGAGGAGAGTTATCGCACAACTGGTTAGCCCATGGCAACATGGCTTTATCCCTGAGAAGGGCACCACCAACCATACCAGCAGAGCAATCACAATATTTGACATTATGTCGGCGACAGGGGTCCAAGCTTCAATGATCCTTCTTGATGCCGAGAAGGCATTTGATCAGGTGTCCTGGGAGTATTTGTGGGCCATCCTAGATCAGTACAATTTTGGGTCTTTATTTATAAAATCAATCAAAGCCATGTACTCTAATCCAACAGCGAAACTACAAATAATGGGGCAGGAATCAAATTTGATTAACATAACAAGAGAAACAAGACAGGGGTGCCCATGTTCCCCAATTTTGTTCGCTCTTTATATTAATCCCCTGATTCTGAAAATACTCTCCAACCCTAGAATTCATCCGGTAGTGACAGGTACCTTTGAAACTAGCCTATGCGGACGACGTCGCTATCTTAACACCCGACCAGGTAGCCGCTTTAGTCGAGATAGAGGAAACTACACTTTTATTTGGGTCTTATTCAGGCTACTCCCTAAATAAGGATAAGACAGTCATTTTATGTACGCAAAACACGCTTTGGTCTGATCCTAGGCGGGCTTCGAAGGCCAAATATTTAGGAGTGCATATTACGGCTGAAACTCAAGACATCATCAAAAGCAACTATAAACCCCTTATTGACACAATCAGACAGGACTTAGCCAGAGTAAATTTATTTTGCGCCATTCCTCTATTAGTAGACGACAAATTTATAAAAATTCTTAACTCCCAGATTTCCAAATTCATCTGGCAATACGGTAAGATCAGAAGATCAATCAAATACATGTCCCTCCCCTACAATCGCGGAGGTCTGGCTATCCCTCAATTGCTCCTGTACTATTGGGCTGCTTATATGCAGCAATTTGCTCCCATGGTCAACCTAACACAGGATGAAGCTGGGGTTGGCATTCCTTCAATTTATCAGCTGGCCCTTGGTCCTAAAGTCAGAGGGTTTCTACTCCGACATTATGACCCTGGCTATTATAAAAAGTTAAATTCAAAATTGTTATAGGGGCTTGGAGAGCTTGGTCCAAAATAGCAAAATGTATGCATATTCTTAAATATAGCCGATATACCCCACTTTGGCAATCCCCTCTTTTTCCGCAGAACATTAACGATGGGACTTTTGCTAACTGGGAGATCCATGGACTTACCTCTCTTTTCGATCTTCTAGGTCCGGATAAAAAGTTCAATTTTAGTGTCCTCCAGACGCAATATGGCATACCTAACAGGGACATTTTGAATTTTTTTCAATTGAGGTCAAGCATTAGTCACTTGCTTCCTAATATAAAGTGGAATAGAATATCCCTTATGGAAGACATCCAGAAACCCTCCTCCAGAATAGGCACACTCTATAACACTCTTCTTGCCAACTCACCAGACGACATGGAACATACTGAAGCAGCCTGGGCCAATAAATTAGATAATCCAGATGTGGACTTAGATAAGGTATTGGCATTGGCCTCCCAACTTCTACTTTCAACTAGTTTAAGATCCCAGCTGTTTAAAACAGTCTACAATCTCTACTATACCCCCCTAAATTGTATACATGGGGTAAAACCGCTAGTGATCGCTGCCCTAGATGCAAAGGCGGACATGCGACTCTTGTGCATATGTTTTATGATTGTGATGGCTTGGGGCTCTTCAAGAAGAGGATTTGGGAGTTCTAGAAGGAGGTGTTTCGACGGGATCTGCCGGAGTATCCTACTATTTTTATCCTGGGATATGACTGCACTCTGAGATTGCGCCACAACGAGGAATCAATCTTATTTATTGGTACTGCAGTATACCGCATCATTTTGGCCGCTCGCTGGAAGGAGGAAGGTTCTCCGAGTTTTCAAATGTGGCTTGCTCAGTTTTTGGCAGTCTATAATTACGAATCAGCATGTTATGCTACCAGGGGGCTAAAGTCTAGGATGCGGGGGGAAAAGGTTTGGTCTCCCATTACTGCCTGGTCAGCTCTATCCACTTCTATGTGATAGTCAAGGTTCCCCAATTGTTTTCGCAGAACCGTATTCTCCGATATTTCGGCAGCATGGCTGTTTGATTGTTCTATTTAGTGCCAATATATGCTGCCAATATCTTATTGTCTCTTGTATGTAATATATTAATTTTCGTTTTTTGTTGGTTATTTCCTTTTCTGCTTGTTAAAATTTATCAATTGCTTTCTCTTATGGTTAAGTATTTGGATAAACTGTATTGGAATTGCTTTCACAAAAAAAAAAAGGAAACCAGGACCTCAGTGTATAGGGGTTGTATCTTCCTACCACCTTAGTACCCAAAATCCCAAAACTGACTAGCTATAGTGTATCATTTCTTCTCCTACCTAATCATGAAGATACAAATGATTAGACAACCCAGAACACAACACTCCCGACTCTCTCAGGAATCACGGTAGCAAGACATACCCTTTCGCTCAGTCACCTGTAATTGTCCACAATAAGGATTGTCAGAGTCACTATATAGTTCAAAATGTTTATTTTAACTATTGTGCTCTATAATGCAGTATACGAGCCACTACCAACAGCAAAATGCATAAACCTAAACCAGTTAGCAATGTTAGAATAGCATAGAATATCAATGGGGATGTCATCATATACAGACACTGGAATAATGACTGTAAGGCCTAACCACCCTCCCCTTGGCAAGTTGAAGTTTATTATATAAAGGAAGATCTCTGGGCTTTGTCTGCAGACCCCATACCTTAGAGCCTAGATGGTAGGTTTACATCAAAGGAACAGCATAGCTCTTCTCCAAGCAAAGGTCTCTCTCCAAGTGTGTTTGAATACCATGCATCCCCGCAATATCAAAGCACAAGTCTCCAGCAATGCAGCTGTGTTTAGCATGTTTTGTCTAGGTGCTAGGGACTTTCCAGAACAGAATAACAAGGGACATGTTTATTGACCTTGTACATCGTATTCCAACTAAACTCCAGGAACTAGCAGAGAATGCAGAAAGCAGACAGTTTTCATTTGAAAGGCACAAATTGAGTCTTGCAAAATAAAGTCATGTAATAACATGCGCAAAAACAGCATCATGGCAGCAGAGCTCATGCTAACTTAGCAGTGTCGACTATGACCCTAACGGCCATATAACACTTGCACATTGCTGGTAGGGGGATGTAGTCCCCTTGGATAGTGAGGGTCCATGGGGGACAACAAGCCCTTCTGTTACATCCAGTAAGTCCCATACAGCATGATTACTAAGAGGACTTTAGAGGCCATGCCCCCTTTCTCCACCATTCTGTAAATTCACCTCCTGGCTCACTGCTAGTTGGGGTTGAAGTTCCCTTGGCTCCAGTAGGTCCTTGGGGGGGCAACAAGCCCTCCTGTTTTTTTCAGTAAGACTCACAGTGTGAGATTGCTGAGAGGTCTTATGAGGCCATTCCCCCTTTCTCTACCACTCTGCAAGCACGCTTCCTTGCTCACTGCTGGTGGAGGGATGTAGTCCCTTTGGCTGCTGAGGGTCCTTGGGGACCAACTACCCCTCCTGTTACCTCTAGTAAGTCCCACACAAAGAGATTGCTGAGAGGTTGTCGAACGCCATGCCCCCTTTCTCCAGGACTCTGGAAGCACAGTTCCTGGTGCACTTTTAGTTGGGGGATGAAGTCTCCTCGGATGCTGAAGATCGTTGGAGCCAAGAATACGTCCTGTAACCACCAGTAAATCCCTCACAGCGGGATTGCCGAGAGCTCTTCGGAGGCCTTGCTCCTTTGCCCAGCACTCTGAAAGCACACCTCCTGGTACACTACTAGTTAAGGGATGAAGTCTCCTTGGATTCTGAGAATCGTTTGGGCCAAAAACCTCTCCTGTTATAACCAGTAAATCCCACACATCAGGATTGCTAAGAGCTCATCCAAGGCCCACTCTCTCTAGAGCAGGGGGCTCTAACTTTTTCTGTAGCGCTAGATACAACTGATCAGTGAAAATCATCTTGAGCTACTGAAGGCCAAGCAACTTGCGTATTGTTACCAGACACCCCCTTGCCAGGTTTCATTTGACTTCAAGCCTAATATCCATACAGCCAAATACTTTGGTCTGAAGAAAATTATTATGATTTTTCTGCATTTTAAATTTCTCCCACATGGCTGTATTTCTACCAGCCACTGGGTTCAAGGTGCCTGCTGGTGTAAAGGTGACACTTTGAAATGAGAGAAAATCAAACTAAAGAGTTAACTTTATGTTCATATAGATGCCATCAAACTCATAAATAAGTTATCCCACATTTCAAAGGTTCACATTTCCAAAGAGCAGGCATCTTGCTCCCAATGGCCTGAAGGGACGGTACCGTATTTCTAACAGAAACATACAGCCATTTGTTTGAATGGGAGGAATTTGAAGTGAAGAAGCATTCTTCATAAAACATTAAGGGCCCAATTACAATGCCGTTAGGAATGGCTCCGACCTTCCGTCAGACCCATACTAAATGCATCAGACCTGCCCATTCAGATTCCTTTCCAACCAAGCCATTCCAATAGGATCGGTTGGAAAGGAATCCGATTCGGTTTTCTGGGTGGCTTCCGACAGGCTCGGCCTTTCCGACACAGGAAGGCAATGGGAAACTGTCTTTGGGGGACCCCAGTAGGGCCCCTATGGGTGAGTGGCCAATGAATGGCTGAATCACGGCCTAGGGGGCACCGATGGTGCTCTCCTGATGATCCCTGCATCCGGTGGTAGGCCCCTTGGGGTGCCTGCTACGGGGTGCAGGGATGAACTGTGCCTCTGCACTTAACGATACGAGCTTATGGATGCATGCTCCCATTGTTAAGTGTAGGATTGCAACTGAACAAGGTTCGGTCACATCCTACTGTCTGGAATCGACGACAACAGGTTGCTCGGTTCCAGTTCCTGACCGATGTCGAACTCCGGTCCGTCCAACATCGAAATCAGCCCTTAAGAAGTAATTGGCTTAATTGTAAGTGGAGAAAAATATTAAGGCTTAATGATAATTAGAAATATTTTACATCACCTTAAATTTCTACCATTTAAAAAAAAAAAATAACTATGTTCCTGTTGTAAATATGGCACAGTGCCTAATGATCCACTGGGAGCAAGAGGCAGCTGTAAATGCAAACATCATATCGGTCTCATGCTCCAATTTTGAGTTGACAAGGAATTTTATTTAAATAACCTCAGTTTTTCAGTTCTTTACCTCTGTGACCCAGCTGGGTCATAAATCTGACAGAGCACTGCTCATTATCAGGCCCTGATATCTGCCACCTGATGATAATAATGTAAGAGGAACACATACTTTCTGTAATTTTAAATGGAAAATGTCACCCTGTGCTTATTTAAAAATGAACTCAGAGCTGTGAGCTACTCACGATCGACTGGTTGGAAACAGCTGCTCTAGAGTCAAAAGCCCCATTAGGTGGGCAAACTCCTACTATTGTCGTGTATCAAGAGGGAGAGAGAGGACCAGATAGCTAGCCCGTATCCCCGTATTATATATAATTTAATCAAAAAGAGGCTAGCTGAGGTGAGGGGGAAGGGGGGTTGTTTAAACAGTATTTTAGTTTAAAGTTATACGTGACTCAGTTTTGTTTTGTCAGACGGTTGTGGCACCTGGTAGGTGTGCTCATGAAGCCCTCACCCACCAACCTAGTTGGTGGCATGCTTCATCATCGGGCCCACCCAGTGACACCTGACGTGTCCCAGGTGTGCTACGACGCCTGGAGACAGCGGAGCAGGTATATCACTGTGTGTGCGGTGAAGAATGTTTTGAATGTGAGTTTAAAACGGCTTGGCGGGGGTCCCAGTACCCGAAGGTAGGACAGACTTTAATACCTGGGCCTCTGTCAGTGGTTAAAAATAAGGCAGGTGGACGTTAGAGGCGAGTTAAGACCTCCCACGTCCTTGGAACAACTCACATTCAAAACATTCTTCACCGCACACACAGTGATATACCTGCTCCGCTGTCTCCAGGCGTCGTAGCACACCCGGGACACGTCAGGTGTCACTGGGTGGGCCCGATGATGAAGCATGCCACCAACTAGGTTGGTGGGTGAGGGCTTCATGAGCACACCTACCAGGTGCCACAACCGTCTGACAAAACAAAACTGAGTCACGTATAACTTTAAACTAAAATATTGTTTAAACAACCCCCCTTCCCCCTCACCTCAGCTAGCCTCTTTTTGATTAAATTACAAACTCCTACTATTAACATTTTGTGCTCATTTCACAGACTATTATTATTATTATTATTATTATTATTATTATTATTATATTCTTATATAGCGCCAGAATCGACCCCCGAAGGGGTATCTCTGCGCTTGCCTTGGGAACCCGTCCTGGTTTTTCCCTGTGAGATCGCCCCTACAGGGCATCCCCAAGGTGAAAGCCAGGCATCCCGCCACAGGGGGCCGTTGTGGAGATTAAGCAAGCTTAATGCCCAGAGTTGCAGAGTGTGAACCCATGAATAGGTCAGGCACTGAAGCGAAAATTATCGAGTCCATGGACATTTGAGCTCAAGACCCTGCCGTGTCGGGAATTGAACCCTGGTCCCGGGTCTGACCTCTGCTTCAGGGTCTGCCTGCTCTAACCAGTGAGCCACACTTCTCCACACCTGTGTAGAGTCGGCTCACTCCAGATACCCAAGTCCCATTAAGTGGGCAATCCCCTACTACTCAGAGTCTGCCCTCATTTTACAGACTGTGTGTAGAGCCCCCTGCCTCCAGATACACAAGCACTATTCGGTGAGGAAGACCTTACTATTCACTGTCAGTGCTGAGAGTACAAACTATGCTTGGATCACACTTCCTTCACTTCAGCGCGCAGACTATGCATAGAAAATCACTATCTACGGGTACGCAAGCGACATTAGGTGGGCACACATGTGCAACGCATTGTGCATTGAGTCTACTCCCTTCAGGGATCCAAGCCCCATTGGGTGAGCAAGCGCCTACTACACACAGTCAGCACTCAATGTGCAGACTATGTGTAGAGACCACTCCCTCCAGAGAGACAAGCCCCATTAGGTGGACAAGATCCTAATACTCACAGTCTGGGGTCAGTGAATAGACTGTAATCAGAGCCAGTTAATGTGCTCCTGGTGGGTAAGCGTAACTTCAATGTCCTCATATGGACAGTATTCATCTGGTACTTCTTCTTCAGTGTAAGAATGAAATAATTTTGATTGTACATCTGCTGGCTGGAATTTAACCCATGAATAGAATACCTCTGTTCCATAGGAGTGTGACTGTCCCACCCCAAGACGTTTTTCAATAAACATTTATTGAATAAGCATCATTCTAGTATAAAATAGGTGTGTTGAAACCAGGGGCGTAACACAGGCCCCCGCAGCCCCGGTGGTGCGGGGGGCCCCCACGCTCCAGGGGTCCCCTCACTCTCAGCAGAGGGAGATGGCTGCGCCTGCAAGCAAGCCTCTTCAGTGACAGTCGTCACACATAAAATGGTGCTTCTGCGCGCACGGCCTCCCCAAGTCCCCATAAGTTAAACTGTGCCATGAACGTCGGGGTGACGGCCTCTAAGCCTTCGAGTCTTCCTTCCCTCTCTTTCTGTCTCGGCGCTCCCTAGTGAAAACCGAGACTTCAAGAAACAGGTATTACCCTCTCTTTCCTCCGTTTGTTCATTTGCTCCCCTGTGAAATTAATCCAAAAAAGAAAAACATTTTTGCTGGAAATATTGTCTTTTTCTGACACAAGTGCAGCCTCATGGTGGAGAGAAATAAAACATTCCAAATGTGAAAAATAAATAACTAATAAAATAAAGCAAGACAGAGTGGTTGCAAGGTGGACAGATTGATTTATTTACACCTAAACACATTAGCGCCACTTTACAGTCTTTGCCAGTGAAGTGATATTTTTTTCTCCTCTCTCTTTGAACAACATTATTTTCCCTGTGTGGGAAAGTGCACCTAGCCTGGAGGTACTGAAATACCTGCTTGATGGGTGAATTGGAAAACAAAATGTGTACAGCGAATGTATGGTCTTTTTAAACCAAACTGCCTATGTTTTGAAAGGATATAAGCAATGGGCACTGAAACGGGTCCCTTCCGGGCCCTGTAGTCATGGCCTTACCTTTTCATGCAAAAGCACTTACTAATTTCAGAATAATGAGTGTAAAATGAAAAAGGTAACCATGTTGTTCCTGTTTCCATTTCACATGCTTCACTTAATCTTGCAATCCCTATGAGTGTTTGCTTTTTCTAGGATGTTGTTACATTTTTTTAGGCAGCGTATCACTTTCAGGTGTTTATAGCCGGTCAGTGCAGTGCAAGTTTCTCTAAGTGGGGTAGTATGGTGTTCAGTGGGGGAGAGGATGTAGCGCTATGGTCGGAGCTGCTGAAGTGGAACTGGTGAACCAGGTTCAGCCTTAATGACCAGGCTCCGAGCCCACTCTCCTGAGGGAGCACATTCCTGTGCTACACCTTAGAAGGCGCCGCAAGATCTTAAAAGCCCTGGTATCTTACCATCAGCAGGTGGAGCCTAGCGGTGGCAAGTTTGGATTAACCTTGAAGGCCTGTACACCACTATCCATGAAGTTCACCTCCAGTCTTGGGGACAGACCTATGAAGCAGCACACCATAGAGTGGCAGTGGCTCTGTCACTGAGGTCACAGGACCCTTGAGCAGGGTGGCTCCAGGGCAGTGCGACCGCACCAGGTGCTAACTTCAGGTGGGGGCGTCGTGTTTGTAAGTATAATATGGTTTTAAAAGCACTTGCTGCCTCCTTCCTGGCCTCCAAAATTTTTGGGCAATAATAATAATGTCTTGATACCTCCAGTGATTAATGTTCTTAGTAGAGAAGGATGATGTTTTGTATAATGGAAGGTTTGACTCATGAAAAGGAATTATCAGGTGTAATGTGCATGCTGCTAAGAACATGTGCCATGCAGATCACAAAGTGCACATATTGTGAATAGGTCAGTGGGTTACTGCTTTTGTGAGCGAGACCCTATTATTACTTGCAGTTAATTAGTAATAATCCTAACATAGAACAGTGTTCTGGAACTCCGCTATGATTGGATTATTTACTTTTTTCCGCACATTTGCAGTAGTGTTTCAGTATTGGTCCTGAAGAGAAGCACTGGACTACCTACCGTCCTTGATTGGCTGAAACATGTCGACCTATTTAAACATCACTGGATAGTTACCATCTATCTATACTATCCTAACACTATTTTTAACCTTGACATCATGATGACCCTTTAATAAATTGGTTCTTCCGGCATCATAATAGTCAATTTTAGTTTTTCACTTTTTTCACCTTCTCTAACACTGCAATTCATTTTTCAGCACCATCGCATCTCAATCTTTGGTTGTTTTACATCACTGGCGGATCCATCCTTGGATGTCTCACGATAACAACTAGTGGGACACCTGGATGATATAACAGTGTTCTTTTACAAAAAATCCCAGCTGATGATGCTCCGCCATTGGGTGGGCTGATGAGTTTTCTGTACACTGTGGTGCCATGCAGATAAGACACAGCCTATGCCACTTATGTTTCTCTCCCAGCCACACACCATTTGACCATGTGGGGCTAATGCCTGGCAGCACTCTCCAGGTTCACCACGGGGTCCAGGGGAGAGGGCATCAGGACAAAACAATCCTTTCCAAGAGCAATCGACCATACCTGGACCAACACATTGGCAAGGTAAGCTGCAGTGTCGGGGAAGTGGGAGGGTGTGTCACTTACTTTGGTATCTGTGTATGTACCCCCAGGACTGCAGGCGCTGGCATTCAAACACCTAGTAAATGTAATGAAGGCATTCCCCGAGGGAAGACTGATAATGCTGTTGTGTCGGGTTATTTCGACCGGAGTCCCCCGAGACTTAAGATCCCCACTCTCCTGGAAGCGATTGGGCTAGTGAATGCATGGCGTGTCCATCATCCCACAGAGACACAGTTCACATTCCACTCTGGGGCTTGTAATAGCCTCTCCTGAATTGACTAGATCCTCACCCCAGCAGATCAAGTGGGACACATTAAGGTAGTTAGACATTGGGCACATGGTATATCTGATCATTCTCTGATTAGGGCGCAGGTGGGGAGTGGTCAGGTGGGAAGAATATCACCAATAAATCCCTGGCACCTCCGTATACCTACTGTTACAGAGAAAATTACACAAGCAATAGAGCTTTATTTCCAAGAAAATGAAGTATCGGTGGGGTCAGCCCAGACACTTTGGGAAGCCTTCAAGATGGTCGGTCCAGGGCAAGCGATCTCTCAGATAGCTGAGGCACGGAATGAGAAGAATGCAGAACTGGTCAGGCTAGAAGATGAAATTTAGAAGCTGGAGGGGAAATTACCAGGCTCTGGGGAGCATGACACAGCACATATACTTAAGATAAAGAAAGAAGAATACAGAAGTGTGGCAGCGGAGAAGGCAAAAACATTAAGCAGAGACAAACTTGGGAATCTATACGAGCTAGGGGACAGAGCAGGGAAATTGTTGGCATGGCTTGAAAATAGGGCCCACGCAAATCGTCTAGTCATGGAACTAATAACAGAAACGGGGGAAGCACTCTCAGATACACAGGAAATAGCAGATGAGCTTGCTAAATACTACTTGAGAAGAATGAAGAACCCTGTTATCAGATATGATACTTCCGACACTATCGGAAGACGATACAACAATATTGGAAAGCGATTGGAAAGTGGGGGCACAAGCCATAAGGGGTCTTCAATCCGGAAAGGCGATGGGTCCCAATGGCCTCCCAATAGAGCTATACAAATTAAAACCCGATAAAATTGCTTCATATCTTAAAACCATGTATGAAGAGAGCCGAGAAATGGGTAAGCTTCTCTAAGCTCAAAGAATCACCACATTGGTGGTCATACACAAAGAAGGCAAGCCCAAAAACAAATACTAATCATATAGACCCATCTCACTATTAAACGCAGAGGCCGAAATACTAGCAAAGATGCTGGCCTCTTGCCTGGTCTGGGTTATCTCCAAATTGGTCCATCCCGACCATCGGGTTTCATGCAGTTTAGGAATACATCACTAAATTTTCGCTGACTTCATGGGTTAATGGGACGGATAGACACGTTGAGAGAAGATGCAGTGGTGGTGTCCCTGGACACCACCATGGCGTTTGATGCAATTGAATGGTCCTACCTTTTCGCTGTATTGAAAAAACTTGGATTTGTCCCCAACTTCACTAGTTGGATAAGACTCGTCTACACTGACCCACTGGTGCAAGTAGTTGTAAATAATAAAAAATCAGAAATCTTCACCCTTAGAAGAGGAACGAGACAGGGATGTCCTTTGTCCCCACTTCTCTTTGCGCTGCTGCTTGAACCCCTAGCAGCATGGATCCGAAAGTACCCCATCCCAATTCCAACAAGCTTTATTCGACAGATAAGTCATAAAAGCACAATACATAAAATCAATAATTCATAGGAATCAATATAAAAGCACAATTAAGACCATTGTTAGGATAATTACAACCTGTCATCAAGAATAATAAAACACTAATCATACGGTTAAAAACGACTGGATATGCTAAAAACTTATAAAAACAATTGCAATTCTTGATGTTAGATGACCCAAGGTTACAACAGTTGATTCATGAGTAGTTAACATGTGTCCAGATATACCAGACAGTTGATACAGTACCTAGTATATACATGGCCAACTTCATGTTCACATGTGCAATAGATATGGCAAATAAAAACCTTCAATTGTCAGGGAATGACTGTGATCTAATAGCCCACGTCCATCCCAAGAATTTTGCTACTGAAATAACAATGGGGGTTGAAGTGTCTGTTCACAATATTCTTTGCGCATCACCACTCCTTCTGGTGCACAATAGCCTACAAATTGGAATGAGCCATGCTCGTCGAGGGGCAGCATATGCTGGATAAATGTACAATAAGTGAGCCAATATCTCCAATTGAGCCTGACAGGCGAGGCACATACTACCTTCTGAATTGACCCGTCTTGCTTTATAAGATCTTATCGGTATTGAGCCCACCCTAAATTGAAAGTATAACTTCCGATGGTGTGGTTTGGTTATTATGTTCCAATACTGCTCCAGGCTTGAGGAAGGTTTAACTTCTAAAAATCCTCCCATCAGTGAAGACGTGTCATTGTTTCTGTATGTGTTTTGAACCACCAAATCCCAATATTTTTCCTTTAAGATCTCCTTGGAGGGGAACAGGGCACATGATGGATTTTCCCACAGGGTTGTCATGCCAAAGCTTACTAGGGAGGCTCTAACCTACCGTAACAATTTGATTTTGTGGGAGCAGTCTACTTTGATTAAATCTTTAAGACCCACTGTATAAGTTGCCAATTCTGGTGTGCACCAGATTCTCCGCCAGTATAATATAGGGCGCAATCTCGCTATGTCAGCCAGACTAACTGGCTTTGTGAGGGAGGTGCTAAACTCAATAACCCCCAGGTATGTGCAGGCGCTAACCTCTTCCAGAGGATGGTTGTTCATAAGTATACCTCCTCTAAATCCTCTATGCAGGTTGAAAGACATGAATTTCATTTTTGACACATTAATTTTCTAGCCCTGTAACAGGCAGAACTCCTCACAGAGTAGCAAGGCTCGCTGAAGGCCGCTTAGCATTTTTGAGATAAATAACGTGTCATTCGGGAACATTGAAATAGGAATTTTTAAGCCTGCTAAGGCTGGGGCATTAGTGGGAGTAGACTCCAAGAACTTTGCAATCCTATTGATGAAAAGAGAAAATAGGGTCGGCGCCATAACACAGCTTTCACGCACTCCTTTTTCTGTGGGAAAGGGATTGGTGACATTACCCTGAGAGCCCCATTGGACTTGGGCATAATTGTCCTCATGAAGTCTAGCAATAAGAGAGATGAGTTCAGGAGACATCCCCAGCTCATGCAGGACTTCCCATAGTTTGCTGCAGGAAATAAGATCAAAAGCTGACTTAAGGTCGACTAAGGCAGCGTACAACCTGCCCTTGCCTTGAACCACCATCCGCCAATATAGTAAGATGTATTGGAAAACCTGGTTAATGGTACTGGTGTGGGCCAGAAAGCCAGCCTGTAGTGGGGATAAAATGCCCTGCTCATCTCTCAAATCTTGGATCTTATTTAAGACCAACCACCCATTACCTTTTGTGGAGTGTCTATTAGGCTGATAGGCCTATAGTTGCATGAATGAGATTTATCCCCTTTTTTATAAACAGGGATAATCTCAGCCCCTTTCCAGGAGTCGGGAACTGGTACACCTTGGGTGATTATATTAGCCAATAGTAAATGTACGGGCACCATTTGGGCTTGTCGTGGAGAAATATATCAGCCGGATGCAATCTAGGCCCGGTGCTCTTCCACCCGCTACTGCTCCTAAGGCAACGTTTACATCAGCCACAACTAAAAACTGTATCTTGATTGAACGAGTAAGAAGGCTCAACTAAATCACCCTCGGCTATGCCACCGGCTTTTGGGATTTGAAGTGGTTGACCTATATGTCCTGGGCAACATCATTTTGAGGCAGTAGTGGCTGGCGTCCCCTATCCCATTTTTCTATGTTCCAAAACTGTTTGGAACTATTACTGGCACATGTCAGTCTGATGTACTACCATCTACTTTCGTCCCACAGTTTCTTAGCTTTTTCCTGGGTCCTCCTATATTGTTTCCAGGCTAACTATACATTGGCAGGGTCCCCTAAAGATCTATGCCCCATTCTGCATTCCTCATTGAACCAATGACATGCTTTCTTTTGTTGAATGCTCTTAGCCTTACATTGCCTAACAAAGTAGGAGCATGAATGGACGAAAAATGTATCATGAGTTACAGTTATAAACTCAGGAAACTCTGGGTTGGCAGAACTTCTAAAATGTCCGACTTCTTCGCTCCATTTAATCATCTTGCATAGACATTGTAAATGTCAATATTACATTACGGACCGGTCTTCAACCTGACTGCAATGTTGCGTGCGGATGTCAGAATTTACAAGATTTTCCACTAGATGGTGGTGAGGAAGGGTTAAGGCATTGTAATCCAAAGGGGCATTAGGGCAAATGTGTCTCTTAGCTGTAATAATATTGTCCCTTATTAAAGACCCACAGCCCCTTCCATGGCAAATCCACTGAGTGCAATTGACCTCATCTTCTCTAACCGATTTGCCAGAATTCTTGGAGAAATTAATCATGTACACAATGTTTCTTGTACCTGGCCTACTACTCCCTTTGCCTGTTATTCTCTGCCTACCACATCTATTGGGGTGGGTGATTGGAGATGGAGAAGAGGTCATGACAGGAGAAAATGAGAGCCTTGGGATAGGTGTAGGAGTACAATCCCTAACATGTAGCGGATGGTTCCTACTGGTGCTATTCATTAATAGTGCCTTACATGGTCTATTGGTCCTTGTGCTTTGTGTGCCTGTGCTTTACTATGTTGGATTTGGCACTGTTTGACACCCATGTCCTGCTGAGCAAGATAGCTCTGATTAAAATGTGATACCAATGAAGATGTAACCAACTCCGCGGCTGAATGTACCTTGCTTATGGAATCGCTAAGGTTACCAACAGACGATTTGAGAACTATTATTTCCTTTATTAAGGCAAATATTTGACTGGACACTGATCTTTGAAAGGAGTCATCAGTGAGCCTACTAGGTTGCATGGCACTAACATCAATATGGCCCCTGTTATTGCTACGTAAGTTCCTCTCTGTACTTTCCTGGCCTGAGTTTTGTACCTGAAACCTGATGAAAGGGGCGATTTCTAGTGGGTTTGCTTGATCTGATAGGGTAGAGAATCTATTACTACAGGGAAAGATGGCCAAGGCTTATCGGAAATCTATTTGGGACTGGAGAAAACCCTCAACTGCTTCACTTGCCTCAGGTTCACTCTGTGTATCGGGTGAAGAGATCCTACAGGCTGGTTTCTTAAACATATCTGGTAGCGCCGTTTACAAGATTTGCTACTTTGAGCCTGATATATACTAACCCTAGATGTCGTGTTAGGAGATGGTGAAACCAATAGGCCCTTGCATTCTGATAATAGGGTAGCTATCCTGTCAATGACACACCCTTCTGTATCGTTGCTAGAACCTGTGCCTCTCCTTTTTCCCTTTTTCGCCTTTTTTATTTGGCCATCACCCATTCCTTCTTCACAGGATTTCCTTTTTCCCATTTTACCCCTACTGATGAATATACTAGTACCTGTACCACACCTACTTATGGACTGGAGAACCAGTTGTCTTAGTAAACAATACACAGTGTCCTTTAACTTTTTCCTGCAGTGATGGCCCCTGATAAAAGAACTGACTATACACAAAATTAAAACTGACATAAATTCACCTGGGATGGTGCCCAATGTTCAGGTGTTAGAGAGATTGGCCAGCCCAGCCTTCTCTGGGCTATGACGGGGGCAGTGGGAGTCCGGTGCTGTATTTATGCACCTCCTGGTGCTCAGGGCCTGACATGAGCGCCTCCTGGCACCGTGTTTCCTAGGGGCTGGAGTCCCCCTGACTGTGACAACGGGTGGCAGCAGAAGAGGCAAGTTGCGGGCTCCCATGCAGCAGGAGTCCTGTGCTGTTCTTATGTGCCTTATGGCACTCAGGGCCTGACGTGGGTGCCTCCTGGTGTGGTGTTTCCTGGGGGCTAGAGTACTTCTAACTGTGACAACGGATGGCTGGTGGCAGCAGAAGAGGCAAGTTGCGGAATCCCATCATCAGGGTTTTGAGATGGTCAGAGGACTCGGAGGATTGCATCTCCCTCTACGCTGATGATATATTGTTGTATTTGGCATCACCTGGGACCTCGATACATAGGGTCCTCAATATATTTACATACTTTGGCATATACTCTGTGTTTACTATCAATTGGACTAAATCACTGATATTTGTACTGAGAGGGAGGGTTCCTCCCCTGCCTAAAGATTGCAGAGTGACAGAAGCCATATATGACTTTAAATACCTCAAAATATATTTATTTTATTTATTTATTTATTTAGTGTTTTATAGAGAGCGAATGTGACCCGTTAGGGTATCAGAGCTCTTTTCAGAGATAACACGGTGTATACAAGTATGAAAAAGTCAAAGAAAAAAGAATACCATAAGTAGGAGTAGAAGAAAATGAAACATTTGGGGAATAACAGGTGGTTTACAATGTTCAGATCATAATGCAGAGAAATCCAGCAAATTCATTGTGGGAATACAAGGTCAAAACAAGATGGGTAGCAGCCAGTCAGTCTAAACTCTAGCGGCAACAAAAATATGCAAAGCCACTGAGCGGTATGTGCATTGCATGATTTATGGGAGAAACTTGCCCATTAGGAAGGTTTTGGCTTCCTTTTTAAATATTGACAGAGAGGGAGTTTTTCTGATGAAAGACGGCAGCGAGTTCCACATTCTTGGTGCGGCCCCAGAGAAAGCACAATTGTACATTTTTTCCTTTCTGAAGCGCGGTGGCTGGAGCACAAAGCCTCTGGCGGACCTGGAGTTTCTGGCTCCTTCAGAAACTGTAATTTTCTGGGCAAGATATGCTGGTGATTTCATATGTAGTACTTTGTGGGTTATACATGCCAGTTTGAGCTGGATTCTGGCATCAAGAGGAAGCCAGTTCAGTGCCTTCAGATGCAGTGAGATGTGGTCAATTTTTTAGCCAGTTAAGAGTCTGGTGGCAGCATTTTGGCAAGCATTTAGGGGGCCATGGTGATCTTGGGTAGGCCTGAAAGGGTTGAGCATCCGTATTCAATTCTGGAGATAACTAATGCCTGGACTGCCATTTTGACGTCCAAGGCATCAAGGAAAGTTTTAGTTTCCTCAGGTAGCTCAGGTGAAACCTGGCAGTTTTAGCCATTGAGTTGATGTGGTCTTTTATATTCAGGTTGCTGTCTAGAATTATTCAGAGAGATTTTGCAGATTCTACTATGGTCGGTGTGCAGTTTAGTGCTGTGATCGACTTGGTCCATTCCCAGATGTCAGTATTACTTTTAGGGGGGAGATTAGAAGGAACTCCTTTTTTGTGCATTTAGTTTGAGCTGGTTGCAGGTGAGCCATTTAACAGTCAGCTTTAGGGCCTCATCAAAGAGTAGAACTCCGCTAGAGATGAGATTTTGATGTAGATCTGGGTATCATCGACATACATGTGGAAGGAGATGTTGGCGGTACGTAGTAATTAAGTTAACGGTTCAAGGTAGAGATTGAAGAGGGTTAGGGAAAGATATATATCACAAAGGATCCTAAGCTGTACTATGTCCACAATCTCCTACCACTGCTAAAGCGGCTAAAAAATGATGTAGAACACTGGAAGGCTCTCCATTTGTCACTATTTGGTAGAGCTACACTATTTAAAATGATGTCCCTAACCCACTTTTTATATGTCTTGCACAACTCACCCAATCCCATCCCTGCGAATTTCTTTGTGGCCATAGAAAGCGAGCAGAGGGCGCTACTTTGGGTGATGGGTTCGCCAGGGATATCATTTTCAAAATTGGTGAGAGGGTGATATGACGGAGGAATACGGCTCACAGATATTAAGAAATGCTATTGGGCTGCTCAGCTGTTAGTCATCAACCAGTGTACATACCGGCCCCTCGATGATCCTGGGTATAAAAATGGATAGGTGGCTTTTACTGGGGGGATCCTATGTCAGGATACTTTATTCCAGGCCCACAAAACTGCAGCTGATGGGACTCACATCGTACTCTGTCCAGATATGGCATACTGCTCACAAGAGTCTGGGTTGGGCCAAGAAAATCACACAAGCCACCCCTCTATGGAACTCGTAACAATTGGGTACCCTAAGGAAGACAAAGAGATTTGACAACTGGGACATTATAGGACTGTCTCGGGTGGGTGACCTATGAAGAAAGGGGGAAGTAATATTCTTTTCACCTTCTGCAACAAAAATACGATCTGGCGAATACAGAAATATTTAGATACCTACAGATGCGACACGCCCTACAGACAAATATCCGAACTAGAGAGACGCTCCCTGAGGCCTCGCCATTGGAGGATAGACTCCTCGATGAGTATATGCCTAAAAAAGCAATATCACTGACTTATCGGAAATTGATTAACCACACTCCTGACCTCCTCATGCAACTTCGCAGGAAATGGGAAACAGATCTAACAGAACTAGAAGATGAGGACTGGTTGGAGGCATTGGCTTCACCCAGGGAAGTCGCAATCTCGTCCAGGCTTAAACTGGTACATTTAAAAATATCTCACAGAACATATTTCTCGGGACCAGAACTGGTCAGAATGGGCTATGGTCTATAGGTGGCAATGCAGCCATGAGGGCACATTTCTACACATTATTTGGGAGTGCACTCACATTAGTAGATATTAGACAGAAGTACTCCTCTGTATGGAGGAAACCTTGGGACTTATGGGGTCATTAGGATCGCGGACGGACTTGAATCCGTCCGCGACCCCAGAGGAGGAGGGAACGTCCGCATGGGCTGCGGCGTTCCCTCTGTGCAGATTAGGATGTGACCGCAAGGGTTGCGGTCACATCCTCTATCTTTAACATTGCGGCGGGTGCAGCTTCAAGCTGCACCCGTCGCAATGTTAAAAATGCATGCACGGTATTTGCGTGCACAAAGCGACAGGCACCGCGCGGTGCCTGCTGCTTTGTGCACGCAAATGCAGGGGGGTACAATAGGTACCCCCCATGTGCACCCGCCCCACCCCTTCACCCAGGGGGCCCGCAACGGGCACCCGAAGTGAAGGTCCGTATGCTTTTCCACGGCGGAAGAGCCGCCGTGGAAAAGCATAGAAGTGCAGACATCCTAATATGCCTGGCGGTGTCTGGAAGACACCGCCAGACATATTAGTGCTTTTCCGCCGCGGTCGGAAGGCGACTGCGGCGGAAAAGCTGCGGACGGAATACCAGACCCACCAGCCATCCTAATTTGGCGGTGGGTTTGTGGTGGCTCCGCAGCGGTTTTCCCGCATCCTCCGGGCCAGCGGTGGCTTCCGTCAAGGCTGAAGGATTTAGATACCATGTTTGACAGTGTTGTACAGAGCGATTTGTGGGCAAAGTGTAAAATTGCTGTTGATTGGCCTGAACTAGAGCCAGCAAGGAATGTTTGTACAGGTGCACCATCTCCTGAGGTGATGAAGAAATATAACCAAAAGGAACAATTGCAAAACAAACAATTGATAGACGGAATGTTGAACAATGCAAACATTCACCACTAGTCACAAGGATCTGTGCTTAATCCATTGTTCTTTTGCTCACCACGCTGCCCCAATTTGGACCCAGTTATATGCAAATCCATCTTGACCCTGTTCCTCATGGGCACAGCCCAGCCTGAACTGCCAAGCCGGGTCCTCCCTGGACTAGAAGCAAGCATCTTGGGGCCAGTTTTAGGGCATCACCGTTCATCAGCCAGGCTAGCTTGAATCCATTGGTGCAGTAAGCACGGGACCACATCTGGGCATACCCTTCCCAATTAGTGCGACAAAAGCAATAGGAACAATTGATGGACAGAATGCTGAACAATGCAAACATTCACCCCCAGTCACAAGGATCTGGGTTTAACCCATCGTTCTTTTGCTCACTACACCACCCCAGTTTGGGTCGATCTCCATATCACTGAAGTTAAGCTAGTCTGGCTGATGAGGGGTGAAACCCCGAAACAGGTCCCAGGATGCTTTTATTCAGTCCTGGGAGGAGAGGGGACTGACAGGACGTGCTGAACTGTTCCCACAGGGAGCAGGGTCAAGACTGATTGGCATTGGGAGCAATAAATCAATGGATTTAGGCCCAGATCTCTGTTCTGGGGTGAATGTTTAACATTGTTGAACATTCTGTACATGAATTGTCTTTTTGGAAATGGATTGAGGCCTGAGATTAGCAGCATGATTCAGCAGCATCTACTTTGCTGGCAAAGTAAACCCATAGGTTAAATACTTCCTATGTGAAATACTGTGAAGATGAAATTGACTTGAAACATAAGCTGAAGGAGAAGCTAATGATTGCACAGAAGAAGGCGGTTCAGAAAGGTCACAGTGGAAAGGATGTTGATTCCATTTTCATTGTACAGGGAGGTTATCAGCAGCCCCAGAGAATGTGAGGGATGTGTGGAGGACAACAGCAAAGCATGCAGCCTCAATGTAGAGGTCAAGGTGTGTCAATTGATGCTTTGAAAATGACTAATCCGTATCATGTTAGTGGCAAATTGGGGCATTGGAAGAACAAATGTCGATTTAATCCAATTAATCAAGGACATGGGGGACAGGTAGAGAATGTTGGTAATGCACAATCACAGCGAGATGGAATGGTACAGATGTAACAGGTTCACAGACAGAGAAATCAAAATCAGACTGTACCTCAAGCCCTGTTGCCTCAAAGGAACGGTTGGGTTCAGAAATACAATTCCAATAAAGGGTTTCACACTGATGCAGGGTCTAATGCAAATCAGAATGTGTCTCTACAATATTCTTCTATCCAGTTTTGATGACACCAACTCAGACCTGTCACAATTATGGTGCCTGAGAGGGGAGGCGGAATGCATGTTTGACGAACGAGCTAGACCAGAGTGGTCCCAATGTGGATGGCAAGGTGAATGGGACTCCGATTTCAATTCTTTTTGAGACTGGTACTACCTGTTCCACTGTGAAAACAGTGGAAGCTCCAAGCCTACCCCTCTACAGAGAAAGAGTCTAAATTGTAGGAATTGCAAACCAACTGATTTCAAACCCAGTTAACAAACCTGTCCCATGAAATTTGGCTCTTTTGAGGATTTGCACAAATTCGTCGAATGTATTTCCAGGTCAAGTACATTTATTGGGATGAGATTCACTGTGCAAATTGAATTATTCAATATATTGCACACCAAAAGAAATGTAGTTCCATACCAATGATGAGGATATTGTCTTTCAATTGGCTAAACAGAAGACAGAAAGAGCAGAATTGTTTCCCCTCTTAATGAGAGATGACACTCCTTTGGAAATGATGGGATTTTACAAGAAAAAGATGTTGGTCTGATTAAAGGTGTAAGTTAGAAATGGGGTCTCTAGTTTGCAGAGGTAGGTACCTTTGTCCAAATAGGGACCCTTGCTTCTAGTCAGGGTAAGGGGGATTCTTCACACACTAGATAACCCCTGCTCACCCCCTTAGCAGATTGACACAAGCAGACAGTCTTATCCCAAAGGCAATGTGTAAAGTATGTTTACCAACACTCACAGTAAGACAGTGATAACACCACTAATGAATACCATACTGGTTTCGAAAAATAAAGTATCTATCTAAAATTAACCAGACCAGAACAACAAAAATACAACATACACGTATTAATAAAAATGACTTTCAAAAGGTTTTAGCAACTGGGTCCATAGAAAACCATGGATGTGTGATTACTTGTAAAGTACCTGTCGTTGTGACAAAGTTCACCAAGCCAAACAGCCACAGAAATGGGAAGCGTTGAAAAACAAAGAGATGGGTTGTTCCTGAGACCTTCGTGGATGTGATGCAACAGTTATGCTGTACACAGGGGAGCGATGCATCGGGTCTGGTCTGTAGGGGGAAGCGATGTGTCGATTCTGAGATGACTCCGATCTGTGGGCGATGCGTCAGGGAAAACTTGCCACACCGGAACGATGCATGGAAATCCGGGATGCATCTGCAAATTATGCTGTGGCGTCAGGCGGTGCTGCGTCGTTTTTTTCAGCTGTGATCCCTCGATGCATCGATTCTTGCATCGGCGAGAGGCTCTGCGTCGGTTTCAGCAGCCGCACGGTGGGTGGTGCAGGGAGATTTTTCCTGCACCACGACTTTGTGTCAGAAAAACTGTCACAAGAAGTGTGATGATTCAATTTTCTGGTTGTTGCATTGCTTTCCAGCTCCCAGCAGCAGAAACAACCTCTAGAAGTCACAGACAGTCACAGGCACTCCTGGCAGGTTGGAACTCCCAGCAAGGAAGTTCAGGGGAGCTGGGGGTGACGTCTTTGTGTTACTGAGACTTCAAAACAGAAGGCAAGCTCTACTCAAGCCCTTGGAGACTTTCCATAAGCAGGGGACACAACACACAGCAAAGTCCTTCTCCTTTCCTTGGCAGAAACAGCAACAGCAGGCTAATCTCAGACACACAGCAGGGGCATTACTTCTCCTCAGTTTCTCCAGCTCTTCTCTTTGGCAAAGGGTCCTCTTGATTCCAGAAGTAGTCTAAAGTTCAGACGTTTTAGGTCTAATACCTTTACCTCAAAAAGTCTTTGTTCAGAAAAGCCCTGAGCCCACTCAAAACCAGTTCTGTCCTCTCTGGTGCAGCTTCCTTGCAGGTTAGGCCATCATGTTTTACATGGTGATGAGTTCCACAAGGGTATACAGAAAGCCTCTCTAAATTCAATCATATTTTGAACAAAAATCTTGAAATCGCTGGAGATGCTGAATCATTCTGTCCTCATCCAGTACATTGACAACTTACTGGTAGTGTCAAGTACACATAAGGATTGCACAGGTGTTACAATTGCTTTACTGCTTTACTGAATCATGTCGCTGTCAATGGATATAAAGTGTCACCGTCCAAATAGCAATTTTGCCAAAGGACTGTTGTGTACCTTGGACACCATATTGAGAAAGGAACAAGGAATGTGTAACAAGATAGGATCATTGTGATCCTGAATATGTGTCCCCCAAGTACTTGGAAGGAAGTCTGCATATTTTGGGAAATTGTTAGACATTGTCGACAATGGATTGCAAACTTTTCTTTGACAGCCAAATCTCTTCAGAGGCTGACACACAATATGTCAGACCCAGTACCCTGGGATGATGATTGCATGTGCTTATTTACGGAACTGTGAGATAGTCTTTGTTGAGCTCCAGCTTTGAGAATGCCTGACTACTACAAAGGCTTTACTCTGTTCTGCAGTGAACACGAGTGATGCGTACTATCAATACTAGCACAGAACCATGTTACTGCACACATACCTGTGGCATACTTTTCAGCAACCCTTAATCCTGTTGCTGCCACATTGCCTGGATGTTTGAAATCAGTTGTAGCAAGGTGTGTGAGTTTGGAGCAGAGTGAAAGCACTATTATGGGATATCCACCTAAAGTGTGAGTGCGACATTCTGTTGAGGTCTTGCTTACTCATACTCAGAGGCACAAAGAGCTGCCTCACCAGGTATGAGCAAATCATCCTGGGAGCTGATAATGTGACTCTGATGATATGCACAAGTTTGAATACTGGTACTTTGATGCCCCTTGCTGAAATTGAGGTGATTGTGGGTGTAATTGAATCTTCCTGGTTGCAGGATGTATACTCTGCCCAGAGGGCTGAATTGATTGTCTTGAAACAAGACTGTAACTTATCTGACAAATTGCGAGTTACCATCTTCACTGATAGCATGGATTTGACGTTGTACATGTCTTTCGCCAATTGTGGTCGCAGCGAGGGTTCATGACCTCGTCAGGGTCCCCTATCAGGAATAGGGAAACTGTGAGTAACCTATTGTTGTCATTGCAATTGCCTGTTCAAATTGCCTTGGTGGAGTGTGCAGCCCATCGGCAGGGCGATGATTATGTCACAGTCGCTATTGCACTCTAAATTCTTGGCACATACAATGAAGATTCTCTGTCAGAGAAAGCTTATGGCACAGATTGCAAACTGTTGTTTATCTACTGTAGAGACATGGGAAGAGGTAAAGGAAGTACAGCATGAGGTGCTAGAAACTTAAAGACAACGATGGGTCAGAGTAGGATGCATTAAACGGATAGAAGATGAACTGTGGGTGTACACTGATGGGAGACCTGTTCTACCAGATAGTTAGTTGCTTCCTATGACACAACACTTTCATGTGCCTTCACACATTGGGAGGAATGCTATAATGCATGTCTTTCATCAGACATGGTTTAATCCAAGATTCAGATCAGAGGCAGATCCTTTGTGTCATCATTGCATAGAGTGTCAACGACAAAATGTGGTAAAAAGTAACCCTGTCACTATGAGTCATGTTGGGGTCCTTTCAACCAAATGCAACTTGATTTTGTTTAGATACCCCCTTGCAATGGCCTGAGATACATTCTTGTGATTGTGTGTGTGTTCTTGAGGTGGGTAAAAGCTTACCCAATGAGACAAAATGATAGCCCTACTTAGCTAAGTTTTTGTTAAGAGAGTTGATACAGCGTTTTGGACTTCGGACTTCTTTGGAGTCAGACTGAGGGACACATTTTAACAATGAGGTTCTAAAGATGTTTTGAGAAGCATACAAATTGATAAGAAGCTCCATTGTGCTTATCTTCCAGAAGCCTCTGGAATTGTGGAACAAATAAATGGAAGTCTGAAATCCAGTTTGGCAAAGATGTGTGCTTCAACTTCTCTGAGATGGCCTGATGCATTGCCTCTTACATTGATGAGTTTGAGAAGTACCCCAGAGAGAAGAACAGGACAATCTTCTCATGCAATTTTTATGGGGAGGGCTATGTGACAGCCTTCAGTCACCACCAATGCATTGGTTAATATAACAGAAGATTTGGTGCTCTATTGCTGTTAAAGGACTGGCTGACATGGTAGGTTCAGTGTCTCAGCAGGTTGAGGAAGCTGCTATCACCTCAACAGGAGCAGTGCCACGACCTTAGTTCATGGGACTGATTCCTGGTGAAGAAACACATACACAAGTTGTGTTTGGAACCTCATTGGCGAGGGCCGTTCCAGGTAATCCTGGTAAACACAACTGCGTTAAGTGTGGCGTTCTTCCAAATGTTTGCATTCTGATCACACTCTCAGTGTCCCCTGTTCTTCTGATGATTCCCTCTTTTGGATGTGCCGATGGTTAAAGAGAGTTAACTGTCTCAGGTTTGCCAAACTGTAGAGAGGGCTCCAGCTACTGGGACTCTGTGCACTGGATCTGTGGGAGATCCAAGAGAGTCAGCTCTGGTATTCCCTGGGGTTTATTACATTTGTGGGAAGAATGCATCCTCAAGGCTACCTAAAAATGGTATGGATCTTGTTATGCAGGGATAGTTTTTCCAAAATTCTATTATGTTTGTCAATCAGATGGAACCAATGGAGGCTCTCATAGGAGACTAAAGAGATAAGCAAGTGCAGGAGAGGTAGTAGGGTATATTTTTGGAGCACTTATACCATTTGTGGTGGTGATACTGAAATCTCACAAGTTACATCAAATCTACTGTAGTAGATAAGCTACTTACTGATACTGCTGGAGGATTCCTAGCAATAGATACTGAAATGATTGCCCTGTGATCTATGGTACTTCAAAATCTCGCTTTAGACGTCCTTCTTGCAAAAGACAGAGGAGTCTATTGACTGCTGACCGTGCAACATTATTGCATGTATATTCCAGACAAGAGTAAAGATTTAAAGGGTTAAATTAAGAACATAACTCACCTTGTAAAAGATCTGAAATATTTAAAGGCTTATGGTGCTTGGAAAACAATAGTGAATTATTTTTTTCTATAGGTAGATGATTTGCATATCTGGGAAGTGGATTGTTTGGGAACATTTTGAAGCCCATCCAGACAATTGCATTATGTATACTGACCTTACCTTGTCATCTTTAAGTTAATAATAATAATAACAATAATATTAATAATAATAATAATAATAATAATAATAATAATAATAATAATAATAATAATAATAATATTAATAATAATAATAATAATAGAATAGCTGTATTCAGGTATTTTGCTTTAAACTATCAAAGTATACAAAAAAGATACATCATTTTACAGTCTAAAACAAAAGTATAAAGTTCCTAGATTACATATAAAAATGAACAGTAAGACAAACAGGAGTAAAAACGTTAAAACATATAAGCTTCTAGTTCAATAACCTTCCAAATAGAAGCAATGCCACTTAAAAATATGTATTACCTTGTAATATTATGTACAAAACACACTTCATTTGTTCCTGTAGCCAACATTTCCAACATTTCCACTGTCATCTTTAAGTTCTATAAACAATTGAAAACTAAGAAAGAAACTCGATGAATAAAAAGGAAGAAAGCTAAAATAGAACTGGAGGATAGACAGTGTGGATACTTCGATGAGATGGAGGCTTTCATAAACTCTAGACTAAAAATCATGAAGGCAACAGCTTTGTAATGTGTGACTTCAGAAGAGAATTTTGTGATGTCTTGATTTGCCATCAAATGGAGATTGATGAAGCAGACAAACTGCTGAATCCTTACTTGACATATAAAACCACATCTTTGACACCTTTTAAAAAAAATAACAAATGTGCACAATTGGTGCTCATTTACATTGAAAAGTTTCCAAAAATAGATCATAACGAAACTTAGTTACTGTGCCATAAACGCATGCAGAAAAGAGTAGACTAGATGGACATTGCTTGTTTAAATACCATAGGTTCATGTTTACTATGAATACTTTGCATTCCTTTAACATAAAATAGAATTGTGAAAGTAATAACTCACATGTTGTGAACATTTTATTAACCAGTCATCTTTAGATAATGATATATATGTGAAGAATTAACAGAACTAAATGTAAATAAATAACTTTATGAATGTTTGTGAAGAGTTGCTTTAATGCTATTTTTGCACATGTTATAGCGTGCACCAAGAAAAAGAAATGATGCTGTATGTAAATGCTAGTTACTGTTCCTCTGAAACTTTCAGAAAATGATCTTCATACACGTAATAATGAGAATTAATAGAAATAATTTAGTTATCTTATATTTTTTAATGATTTTATATGTTGGTAGCTTTGAATTGCAGTAATGTGCCATAGTTACATGTGCCAACTGCAATGGAGTTCAAATGCTTTATAAAATACTTAGACTTCAGAAAGAATATTGAAATTCAAACTTTACAATGAAAAATATATTCCTATTAATTTATATTGTATATTTCATGAACCAAAGTTCATGTTAGCCTTGCATTTTCTTTCTCATACCCGATTATGTTCTCAGGAGAAGGCCTCATTTTTTTGCTGTGTAGAATGTAACTGTGTTTCTGAAGACAAGTTCCCATGCACATACCAGGAATGTTTGCAACTAAATTAGTACAATGGGAACATCAGCAGAGAAAAAATGCCCATTGCAAATGACTCATGTGCCTTTACTGAAAGCTGTTTGTTTGTAATTATACATTTTGAATACTATATGATGATTTCCACCTCTTTGCCATTGATGATTGGGGCACAACATTCTTTTTGCCACCTTTCTCATTAGGATTGCTTCCAGTTGGACTGAGAAACAAATTTTGAACTTGTGGACTCTCCTGGCTGGTGCATACACTGTGTGCACTATTCTCTGACTTCTTTTCCCCTCAGGAGGGTATCTTTGAACTGATATGATTCATGTCTTTTCCTGAACTCTCCTTCTAGATATTTAGTAATTGATGGCCCAAAGTGATACGTTTAATTATTCTGTTCTCTTAACATTTAATGTCTGATATCGGTGTATTCACTTCCTAAAAATGCTGATAAAATCTAACCATTTACAAATCGTGTCTGTCTCTCTATGACTGGTCCCCCATAGGTGAATGTCCATTTCCATAGCCTAAATGAGGGATGGGAATTCTAATAGAGAGTCAACAGGTCCTAATGTTATAATGTTGTATAGCTTCAACTGAGGTACTTGTTTCTATGATTCTAGCTTGCCTAAATTTCTTCAGGAGATTTGGTTTAGCAGTAATAATTCTGTGCTTGTATAGTGCAGTATTGAAAGTCATGCACATGAATCTAATTACTAGCTTATAAGTCAGTTATTCAATTACTGGTCCTCATTGAATAGCTGGATTGAATTCCCTATATCCAACCCCTCTTGGCACGCTTCAAGATCCATCGAAGGACAAAGGTAAATTACTCTGAGGTGTAGTGCCAGGTAAACCTAAGAACTAAGTAAATGTGACCAGAGGCACTACAGCAATAGAAACAGATGTTTGCTTTTCCCAATAAAAATTACACCTGATTTGTATGATTGGGCCTATTGTAAGCAGCAGGTAAGATTCTCAAAACCCAAAGTAGAGAAATTATGTCATCTACTTGCAGTGACGTAACAAAAATTGAGGGGGACCCCCTGCAAAGTACATGGAGGGGGGCCCCCCATGCCCTGGACCCATTCAGGAGCTCTCAGGGCACGCCCAGCCACTCCTGTACAGTGCTGGAGGGGTCCCTCTGGAGCTTGCCCCCCCCCGCACTGCTGGGTGTGCGGGGGCTATTGTTATGTCACTAGTGAGAGGATAGTTGAATGAGTGGGTCTGGTGGCTCAGTGGACTAATGAGTCAACTGTTGGGGCTTGTGTTTGACCTCATAGTTACAGATTCAAATCCCTGTGGGTCCACTCAGTCTTTCATCCTTCTGGGGTCGATAAAATGAATACCATTGGGTTAGTAGCAATAAACATCTGTTATTCAATGCCAAGATATATGTGCTGTACAAATATATATGTTATGTTATGTGAGAGGATAAGTAAGTGAGAGGATAGATACATGGGTGAATGAAAGGATGACAGAGTAAAGGGAGATTTCAGTGGATGGATGAATGGCAGAGTAAATGGAAATCTGAGGAAGGGTGAAAGGATGGTAGAGTAAATCAAAATCTTAGAGGATGGATGGATAAAATGGCCAGTGGATGGAATGGTTAACGATTGAAAGTTGGATGAAATAATGAATGGAAGACAGAATGGAAAGGTGAAATGATTGATAGCAGAAGGTGGGTGGGAGAGTGAAAGGATAAATGAATAGATGCTTGGATGGAAGAGACAGAGGAGCACTTCTAGGGTGTTTTGGACTCACTTGCTGCGCTTGCTTGGTGCCATCAGAGCTTTGGTTCGAAGTGGTAGGATATTCTAATTTTCTGGCTACTCTGCTACACACAGGCATGTCTCTCACTCTGCATTTACTCAGCCCCTCCTCTTCCTATGCATTCAGACAGACATGCTTCTCACCCTGCATTCACACAGTCACACACTATCCCTGAACTCACATGACTCACCCTCTCCTTAAGGTAGCACGCCTTCCACTTACGTGAGAAACCACTCACCCAGTACTCACATAGGTACATCACTCACCCTGCACACACACACACTGATATCACTCACTCTCTGCTCACATAGGCACCCCTCTCACCCTGCACTCACAAGGGTAGACCGCTACTCACTCACAGAGGCACACCCCTCCTTGTGCACTCACATGGGCACCTCCTCCCCCGTGCATTCACCAAGGTTTATCTCTCATCATGCATTCTCTATCACTCTCTGCACATTCGGCACATACGAAACAAAGGGCATGTCACGTCTGCAAAGAGGGTGAACAGTTTACTTGAAGGGTGATATTACAATGTAAAAGAAACACTGGAGGAAATTGGTGCTTGTGCAGGGGAAGTAGAAAACACCAAAGTGCTAGTCATGCAAATGAACCAAACTGATGCAGTTGATTGGTCACAGCTAAGCTTGCATTTACATTACTCCGGCGTAACAAGGGAGTCTACCTTATGAGAGGAAACATGTTTATGTTCTGCCATGAAATAGAATTTCTCATCTAAGTGACAAGGCAGGCATGCAGAGGTAATGTTTAAACCAAGCTTTGTGAGGGCTGTCGAGTCCTGGTGGTAGGAATACTTTAAAATACTCAGGCCCCAGCCGCTGCCAGTGGCCTAAGAAAACGTGAGAGGGCCCCTTGCAAGATGTGCTGAAGGGACCCTCACACTCACATCTGTAGGGGATGAGGGGGCTGCCTATAGTGTGGGTCAGCCTGGGGGCTGTGGGGCCTTTGTTACGCCACTTCAACTATGTATTGGGTGGGGTCCTGCAGGGCTACTAAAACCTGTCTTTCATATTCACGCTTTGGTGCATTGAACTAAGTTCACTTCTGTCACCTATGGGTGTGAAAACATAACTTATAGAGCTGAAGAACAGACTCAAGTTCATGCAATACTAGACAGCATGGTATAGTAAGTAACACACAGTCCTCAAAGCATACAATATCAATCTGCACAATGCACTAGAAAGTACTCTTCACTATATGGTATCTATAAGGTACATGACCCCAGAATGCACAGCCAACTATATAGAACACTATATTGTTGAGAAAAATGTCAGACTGTGGGGTACCTTCAGCATTGCTGAAACTGGTAATTGAATTACACACTAGGTCTTGGACCAGAGCATAAAAAAGTGAAAATGGGTCTGTAACAAAGAGGATTGTGACATCAAACCATCTTAGACCAGGCTGCGTTTTGGCCCTTCTGTGTTCTCTCGTTATGTCTTTGATGCACCTAAAGCTTTACAAGGACCTCAGCCTTTGCCTCCTCAATAAGATACATCTGTACTCCAAAGCATATTTTATGCAGATTACTCAATTATTTTGGATCTCACTCCTATAGGCTTTCAGCGGTTACTGGATACTTTCTCCATTGATTGCAAAACAAATCATGTAAAAATAAACATAGCCAAACTAATATCATGGTGTTCCAGAAAAATACATATTAAGAAAACCAAACTCTTATGATTTGGAAAGAGTGACTACTTATGTTTATTTGGGATTGACCTGTTCTTGGACGCTGATTGCATAATAGTGTGAGCTAAATCAATGGCACATGCCCTGGGACACTTAGGAAGTTGTTTTACAAATAGACGATAGACCTATTCAAAGAATCACTCACGATGAAAGCTCTCAGCTTGCTATTGTCTGAGAGTGAAAAACTGAATGCAAAAGATGTCGAAAGAGTTCAAGCTGCCGAGATGTCCATCTGGAAGAAATTAACTGGTCTACCACATCGGTCCCCAAGATGTGTTAAACTGGACCTGGGGCTGGTTAGTATCACTCATAAGAGCTACATACAACAAATCTGACACCACTGGTGGAGCTTTAAAACTGTAGAAATAGATTCCTTCCAAGATTCACCAAAATGTTCTGTGGACAATTCAAGTTAAATACAATCATCTAAAAATGTATTCAAATGAAACCTTTGTTTGGATGTTGTGCACATTCATCTGGTTGGTTATCTGCGGATTGAGAGCCCCTTGTAAAACTTGATTAGTCACCTTTCTGTTACTTATTGCTATATTTGAATGTTAAACTGGAACAAATGAGGTGTACTAATGTCCGGACAGTGGTAACAAGTGTGTAAATGACAAAATAATTTCAAAATACTTTTATAAAACGGTCCTCATAACGCTGCATTAGTTGCCTTTACTTGCCACATAATTTAGCTCAACCCTGCCGGACAGTTCGCCCATTCCCTGCCGCATAACTCCGGTAGCCCTGGTTATCTGGCAAACCTCCACCACTTCTGAAACACAGGCTTAATTTCTCAAGGGAGTATTTTTGTATTATATTTCATTATCTCGCTGCTGTTTCGTAATTCATGAACATTTGCGTCGTCAACATATAAACTACAAAAAATAAGAGTGTACGGAGCTCCCATCTGAACCACCCCAAAGTGACTACATAAAAGAAACAAAAAACAGGTACTAATTATTAAAGTGCTGCAGTTCGAGGAACTGTCACGTGAGCGAGGTATGCGGCCACACATTTTGCTCCAAAACAACCAGTTTCCCACTGTATAAGTACAAGGCGTTTTACTTTCAGAGGGTCATCATCATCACAACTATGACAGATTGGGAACTACAACTGTAGGAAAGGACTTGATCTGGAGAAGGAGTTTAGTCATTGAACAAATACCCCTTTCATGTGTAGGCGCACAAACAACCCTCGACATGCCTTATCCCCAGTTAGATCACATATATGTCATTTGGGGGAAGGGGAAGGGCTTGCATGGCATCCTTTGACCTTCACGCTGTCAGGCTGCAGTACTCGGCTGAATACTGGCCTTTTGTTTTGCACACAACCTGGAGCTACCTGGACACCAAGAAACATACCACATAAGATAGGCCCTGAAGTCCTTGCTCTTCATGTAATCAATACCTTTACGTGCCAGTACTCTCGCCAGCAGTTAGGTGTTCACAGCGGTAACAACCAAGGCCAACAAAATCAGCCGGCTGAGTGAGTAGTTAAGACACTACGCCCGCCCCACAGACTCAGCTCCACAAATCATGCCCCCTCCTCTGCGTCATCACTATTTGGCACCCTTGCAGAGAGCCCCTAGGGCTATGTCACCATTACTTGCAGCATGGCACAACATTAAATTATGCCCGGCACCACACAGTGAAAGATGGTCCTTCTCAACAGCCTCTGGCATGGCTGGGTCCTGGGATGCTGTATGAGCCCCATTTAGGCTTTCTGGCTCTGCTGGAGCATGGGGCCACCCGCAACACGGGGGCTGCACCTGCGGGGGCCTGTGTTACGCCCCTGTCTACTTGAAAACTGACCCATTTCGGCTGTAATGATAGCTGCAGTATTTGGTACAGCTGGCACGTCCCCTACCCATGGAAACCTACCAAACCCAAAAACTTCTAAAATCTAGACACACAAGAGAGTCCAGGGTGGTGTGAGCTGTCTGGATCCTACTTACCCAAAACACTGTGCAAATATTCCATTTAGGTTAAAACAGCACCTTGTCCTGACATTTCTGAGAGAGAAAGGTCTGGAATCTGTGAAGATTCTCAAACAAAAATTTCCACTGCCCAGCAGTACCACACATCTTATATAAAAGCGTTAACCAGCTAGTGTGGCTGAACCTGTCACCCGCAAAAGAGACTGGTCAAACCTTGGACCATGTGAAGTCATTGCAGAGTAAACAATGTTTTCATTAAGTTGCAGTTTTGGTCCATTTCAATGGTTTGTGCTAGGTTTACTCATACATTCAGAGGCAGTATTTTAATTGAAAGAAGCATGGAAACACAGAGTGGTAGGACTTTGGCTATAGTTGGAAATACCCTAGTTTTCAGTATCATAAAAATGGGAACATCTTAATTTTTTGCAGCTATTACAAGCCATACAACCCAGTTTTCCTGGTCTCTACATTTTGGGAATTCCTAGGGCTGGTAGTAATCTCTGGTTGCCTTCCCAAATAGTGAAGCATTCACCACAGTAAGTGAAGGGAAATTGCGATTTACTGCCTTACTGCTGGTCCAGTAGTCAAAACTATACCTAAAATAATCCAAATTTCTTCTTGTTTGCCATAGGAATAGTAATGCTGTAAGGCCCATGGAGGAGAAAGACAGTTAAGGCTTTCTGGGAGGGGATAACGTGAGATACCAAGACGTGTCAACAGTAGACTTGAATTAAATTTAAATTACACCAGCACAATTCCCAGAATATTAGAAATGTCAAATTATGTTTGTTACTTGAAATTCTTGAAATTACACAGTTACGCCACATCACACCATTACACTGCCATTGTGGAAAAATATTACCGCAGGGAGAGAAGAAACAACATGAACAACCAGAATGCAAGCAGCTGTTGTTTGCGGCAACTGTGTTTTTTGTGTAATTATTTAACGCCAAATGTGTCCTTATATCAAAAATTGATGTGTAGATGCATTTTTAGTTTAATAAGAAAGAGTTTTGGGCCTTTTGGGGGTGGGGGGAAGGCCTAAACCTGATAGGCTGCCTCCACCCCATTTTATTTGTAAAAAAATATATTCTGTGGTGCATGGAGGACTTTTCACACTGCAAGGAAAGGGCAGATTGAGAGTAAACCAGTCTTTGGGGTAGGGCAATCTCTTTCTTCCTACATTTTCCCTTTCTGCTGTACGCATGCCACATTGTATTAAGACTATTCCTAAAAACTCAACTTCGGCAATGGGGAAATCATGCCTTGACAGTTTGGAATACAACTGCTTTTTTCATAATGCTAATAATATTGAAGAAACATGTTGAATGTGGCCAGGCTTATCAGCTGAGTAGATCAAGATGTCATCAATTTAAACAATGGCAAAAACATCTAGGTACTCTCAAAAAACATCATTTAAGAAATACTGGAAAGTCATAGGAGCATTACATAGCCTGGACAGCAGAACCTCATAGTCAGATAAGCCTCAGTGTATGTTGAATGTTTGTTTTCCAATCAAATCCTTATCTTATCCTGACAACGTGATACACACCCCTAAGACTTAGTTTTATGTAGATTTTTTTTCTAAAGTTTTATATAGCGTGAACTAGACCCAAAGATATCAGGTATCAGAATACCTTACATAGCACCAGTTTCGTTACACAGGGACACATTCATTTTTGTTAAACACGGGGAGATTAATTGATTTGCCCAGAATCACAGGATGTTGAGCGTCGTTGCCGAGACTCGAACCCAATGCTTTCTCCCTTCTCTTGATCTAATAAGACAGTGATCAATGGTAGTGGATATTTATTTTTGCAGTTATTTGGTTTAGTGCCCTATAATTAAAATTGTTGATAAGTGCATTGAAGACAATGAAGTTGCTCTGGGCTTACAATGGCTGGTATAAGCCTGGAGCTTCAACATTCCAATGTTTGTTTTTATGTCCCTGGCGTTTTAATTTAGAACATTTTACAGTTAGTGAGTGAATAGTTCTATTAGTCTTAAAGTCCTTCTGCCTTGGACTGTACCAGCTGTTGAAAACCCTCTTCCTAGTTATAGGCCCTCACCTGTGGCTCAGGGCCTTTAACAACCAGTATAGCCCTCAGCAGCGGGTCATAAGTCTTTTTTGTAGAGGTGAATCTCTAACACCCAAAAAATGTTCTTTAACAATTTGTTCATTCAGAAAGATGAATGTTTGCAATTTGACTGTGTCTTCGTATCAATATTAAGGTTACGGATTGTCAACCTTATCCCAGTTAAACCCATATTGGAGTGCATTTTTCACATTGATTTGTATCTGATTGAGACAAAAGCTTCTTTTGTTTTGTGCTCAAAACTCATATTGATTTTTTTTATATGTATAGGGGACTAGAAGATAAATGGGTTCCATCTACCACAATTACTTCTTCAGGACTATCATTTTGATCATTGGAATGGTTCATTTGGTTACTAACGTCATTTTAGGTAGCACCTAAATCAATTATGTTCTTGATGGTAACTAAAGGTTGATCTGCATGTGACAAACTCATAAACAAGCTCAAATGTGATACTAAGCTGAAAGCTGAAGTTGTACTGAAAGAAACGATTCCTCAATTTTCTACTCAAAGTAGGCATTTTCCCAAACTTGAGCTTCCTAATTTTCCTTCTTTATCACCATGGTTGTCATAATTGTAATGTCCTTAGGCTCCCTTGGAGTACTTAAGTTGGTTTTAACAGAGAGTACATACACTACCCATTTGGTCTTCTGGATTATTTTTCTTCATTCAATAAAGGTGTTTGAATAATACCGATATTCATTGGTTCAGCATCATTTTGACTAACAGAACTGAATAGATTCAGAGTTCGGTCCACATCCAAACAAACTCCAGACTTGACACTTTTTCTGTAGTGTTCTTTTCTATCACTTTTATGATGATTTAAACATAAAGTTAAATTGATTAAATCAATTCAGCTAGTTGTTTGTGGGTCAGTTTGGGCATGTGCATCCTCCATTTCATTATCTATACATTGAATATCTAAGTTTGTAAAATACAATTTAAAATTCTGACTTAAAAGTGCTTTAATTTTAAAATATAGTATTGTTATGATTCACTAGAGATGCAGCAGAGTGCAGCATTCCCACCTAATAGCAGATAGATAGGCACTTTCGTCTGCAAATTCAGGAATGGTGCTGCTCAAGAAATAACATTTAACTTTGAAAGTGACAAAAAACCTGTAGTTTGATAAGAACACTTACAAACCTCCATGTATTGGCCAAAGGAGCATTTGGTGGTACAGTGGCAGGGATTATGGTTTGTTCACGCTGAAATTTTGAAGGTTGAACTGGACTAGCTACCCTAAACTATAATTGGGTGCCTCTACATGCTAAGTCAGCTTTCTCATATCTAAAGCTGCCACATATTGTTGAACTGTTACTGGGTCTTTCATGGTCTCATCAAGTATAGCCATTAAGCGATTGTGTCATCTGTACTACACGCATATGCTCAATATTCTTTCTGTGTTGCCATTCTTTGAGATAACACAATACTCAGTAAGGCCAACCACCAGCCAACACCAACCCTGATTTTAGTATTGTACAGAGTATTGATGTGGTCAGGTGAGGAGAAAGGAACAGCAGGGAAGGGCATCTGTTTAATAAAAATGAACAATGTACGGGAGGTTAATGCACAGTTTCCTGTCCTTACTTCTTCTACGTCAACCTTTCCTAATCAAATACCTCATAAAGGAAGTTACTTTATATACCTGCCAATTTCAGAACGTCGACAAGTGGAAACCTATGCATGCTGTTCTAATATTAGGAATAAAATAATACATATAAACTTTTGCACCTTTTTATCTTTCTTTTGCAGAATTTCAAATTACGCAATCAGTTTTAAATAGTAGATCTCATTATACGAAATGCATTTTCTGAGAACTTCGGGCTAGATTTACTAACCTTTCACGCAGTTCAGTGATGCAAGCAAATTGCTGGGCTGCATTGTGTGAAAGGGAGAGAGCCGAAATGCTCCATATCTACTAAGATATGGTGCACTTCTGCTCTCCCATAGTGCTGGTGCACTTCATGCAGTCTAGAACCAACGAAGGCATTGCAAGTGGAATTGCTTTTTGTGCAGGTAGGGGTACCTTCCTGCACAAAATCTTTCTCTCAAGGCATTTTCCTCTTTCTATAGAAAGAGGAAATAAAGAGGAGAAAAAATATTTTTCTCCTCATTATTCTGTCCTCTGGGAGGCATAGCAATTTCATGCTATCCCAGGTTTACAAACCTTTGTAAATCTGGGATCGATTGAAATCCATGGGTGGATGCACGGGAACACACATGTTTTTCCCATGGAACACCTCCGAGAATTAAATTCAACACAATGCATGCTTGGCGGCACACATCACCTCTTGCGTGGCTTTGTAAATATCTACTAGCATTTTGCATCATGGATGCACCACAAAAGTGGTACAATGGTGACACAAAGGGCGAGATTTTCAAACATTATGTGCTGGGTAAGTATCACAAAAGTGATGCTAATCAGGGTAAAAAAAAAAATCTGATTCAGTCTCCAACACTGACAAGTACCCAAAAGTAATGCAAAGCACTGCAAAATGCTGCTTTGCATTACTTTGCATCAAGGGGGCAATACATGAGTGGTAAATGGACACTCCCATGCAACCACCCATGCTTTTTTATGCTAAACCCTATCTACTAACATTAGTAGACAGGGTTTAGTGCCAAAAAAGGACACCATAAAAAGCACAAGTGAACTGAGTCGGCGCTGCACCTGGAGGTGAGCCAAGGGTGCAGATCTGGCATGGGCCCTCGAGTCTGGGATCGCAGCCAGCAATCCCTTTTACCTCCTGCTGCCCTGATTGAGAACAGTGGTGTTGGTTGAGCCCCGATCTCTCTGGGGCCCAGTTCCCGTGGACATATCCAGGTTGATGAACACTCAGTAAAACAGACCAGAGTAGACCCAGAGGAAAGGGCACCATACCATTAGGCGCTGGACTGAAGACCTGGCCAGGGCCCGCAAGGTGGAGATCAATGTTGGCAGTCTCTTTCCCCTCCCTCCACCCTGATTGTGGACAGTGACACTGGGCAGCTGCGATCCCTGGCATATTGCAGTACCAGCATCACATGACCTCCCCCGACACCCTGGGAGCACTGAATGGTTGCAGAGATGGACTCACAATGATCTCCTTATGATCCCACTGCGACATTGGGAACACACTGCTGAAGGTACTAATGCATGGGGAGGGAGCTGTGAGGCATACCGAGACAGCCATAGCTGGGCAATAAGGACATATTCACTGAGGCCCACAGGGTGAGGTGCTAATACTCAGCAGGGCATACTCAGCAGAACCAGTGAAGAGACCAGAGCTACTAATTTGCATGCCATACCACTGGCTGGTGCTATATGAGGAAGCCAAATGCGGTAAAGATCAAGTCATCAGATATGAGAAAGTGGAGAACCAGAACATTGACCTCTTCGTGGAGGATTAGCTGCAGAAGGTTGTGCTGAAGGGTAAGCCTTCACACTTTTATGCGGTAGAGAGAGTGCACCACATACTGGCAAAAGCCCCAGACTTGGGAAGTCTCCCTCAACCAGTACTTGCATGCCTAATGAACTATAGGGATAGGGACAAAATCCTGCAACTCTACCGGCAGCATGGGCCATTGATGCTGAAGGGACAGGAGGTCAACATCTACCCAGATTACACATCTCTGGTCCAGAAGCAGAGGGGGGCGTTCACGCCCTTCAAGAAGATACTGTGCTAGCTAGGCCTCAAATATGCCCTCAACTTCCCAGTAAAACTGCTGGTGTTGTACTAAGAGAGAGTGCATTTTTTGCGCTCTGTGACTGAGGCTTGACAATGACTGGAGGCCAAAGGGCTTGGATCGGAACGAGAAGTCTCATCAAGGGCCGATCTGGAATTACAGCAACAGAAGTTCAGGAAATGAAGAGTTACAGGCAGCAGATCCTCCCTTATGAAGGAGCAGATGAAGACGAAACAGGCGCAGGCAATGAATGCCATCAAGAACCATAGAGCCATCCTAGAAAATAACAAATGGAGCCCCCTTGCAGCAGGTGGGGGAAGGGAGGGAAGGATTCTGTGGGTTCTGGCACAGAGACTGAAAGTGAGCACCTGCCAGTGATGACCCCGATGCCGTCGGACCATTTTGTCTGACCGTTTGACTGGTGCCCAACTGTGCATGTGAACAGTAAGTAGCTAATGCGTGACACAGACTCAAAGGGTTGCATGTAGAAACTGGTAAGCACCAGTGTGGGCATTAGGATGCAATGTTAGGCTTTAGGCTGCTCCAGACTGGGGGGCACGATGTACTATATATGGTTGCTCCATTGTATCTAATTCAATGTCTGTGGAGGTACCCTTCCAGCATGAGTAGTGCATAAATTGGTGAGTCATCAAATGTCAGGGTTTGAGGAATTACACATACCATGAATTGGGGGGGGTGGTCAAGTATTAGATCACAGCACAGTAAGGTAGGGTGGGGTAGTTGTTACGGGTTGTTATAGTTTACACAGTGATTGGCACATGGGCCCTACACCAAGATGCACGGTAGCAGTGGCACCCCCCTATGCAATTGAGCATGGTGTATAGGAACAGGAAATATGCTACGGCTCTGTCTCATAACTTAATCTTAGTCGTGTGGAATGTAAATGGGTTGGGTAATAATCTGAAGAGAGGTTTAGTGACTAGAGATTTCACTAGACATAAGGCTGACATTACTACTTCAGGAGACTCACTTGATGGACGCACAACACAATATCCTAGAGCGAGGAAGATACAAGGTAGCTTCATTTACGTAGCATTACTTAAGTTAGAGAGGGGTGGTCATTTTAACAAAGAAGTCTCTGAAATTCCATTTCCTCTGCACTTGTTCGGATACAGCAGAATGCTCCTCAGCGATAATGGGGGAATATGAGGGTGAAGGATGATTCCCCTTAACATTTATGCACCACCAGGTGTCCAATAATCACTACGAAAATTGGTGCTGCTTTTAGCAAGTTTCCCAAAGGCCTTTACGGTCAATAAAAGAGATTTTTATTTGGTATATGATACACACTTGGACAGAATGAGTGCCAGATTAGAGGAGGAGGCCACGAGGGGGAAGCTGGAGGGCGTCCTACAGGCCTTTGGAGTCCTGGATATATGGAGGGATCACACTCACATAACATGTCCTACAGACTGGATTATATCCTGCCACCCAGAAATAGTGTGTGGAGTTTCTGGGAGACATGATTCATAGCAAGAGGGATATCAGATCATGCACCCCAACTGGTCACTATAACTACAGCTAGAGAGAGAGAACCTTACTCATGGATGATGGCTATTTGTAGGCAAGCGAACAAACACAGAGTTAAAAAAGTAAACAATGGACATGTCCTCCAGTAAAAACTCAGGCACACTGTGATATGGGAGCAGATGCTGTTAGCTGGGGATGTTAGAGAGAAGAGGGAAAGAGTGAAGTGCTTTGAAAAGATGATTTAGAGCAGTTACATTCCTTACATCGGGAGAAGTCACTTTCTGCAACACTAGAATGCAAATGCATGGAATACAAAGAGGTAGCAAGACATGAAGTTAAAACTTTCTTCCTGGCCAAACAGAAGCCCATCTATGAATCCAGAGACGAATTAATAGTGAATGATGCGATTTGTAAAAGCATGCAGTTGCAGTGAGAGTGTCCCGGCGTTAGGCAATATGCTCAGTATGGAGTGGATTACAGCTCGGAGATAAGGCAGGTAAATTGTTGGCTTGGATAGGCAGCAGAGAAAGGAAATCCATGCACGTAAATGAACTGCAACTAGAACTGGGGTAGGCAGTGAGGGACAGTAAACAGATTGCAGAGACATTTTCAACATTCATGGAGGCATTTTATACCCCCAGGGTTAGAAGTACAGAGAAGGAGATTAGAAGTTTTGTGTGAGACTGCCCAATCAAGACTATGACTTCAGAGTAGAGGGAATGATAAGAATTGAACCTTTCTGAGGTGGAAATAACAGAGGCACTGGTGCAGATTGAAAGGGGAGGGCCCCAGGCCCTAGCGTGCTGCCTGTGGAGGTTTTCCACAAAATGGCAGGAAAGTGACCAAGCCAATGCTACCTATGTATAAAGGAGATCACTGCCCAATGAATAGCGCTCTGCCACCACTGTCCCTATAACTAAGGCAGGAAAACCTGCACAGGTGTGATACTAGTATAGACTAATCTCATTACTTAATATCGAGGTGAAAATCCTGCCTAAAGAGCTGAGGTTTAGACTGTGTGAGGTGGTGGCTGATAAGGTGCATCTGGACCTGACAAGCTTTATGTATTGTTGCTCAACTAGGCTGAATCGGAGAAGATTTCTTAATAACTTAGCGCATCCCAACTCTGGAGAAGAGCCCTGGGGAGTGGTATCTTTAGATACCAATAAAGCATTTGATTCAATCGATTTGCCTTTTCTGTTCCTGCTTTTGAAGAGGTTGGGCTTTGGACCCTGGTACTTTATCAGAAGCCCCGTGCCAGAATACATTTAAATGGCTGTCTTCCACGGGAATTTTCTATAGGGTGGGGTATGAGGCAGTGTTGTCTCCACTCACCAATACTCTTTGCTCTACTGATAGAGCCCCTGGCAACCCTCATGAGGGTGGACGCCCGTGACATGGGGCTGGACGGGTGGCTCTGGATGGGAAAAACGAGCATCATTATATGTGGATGATATTATGCTCTATCTGACCCATATAGGCCAATCACTGATTTGCAACCATGAGATTTCCAGATCTTTAGGGTATTTTCGGGGGTTTGTGATTAACTGGGAAAAGTCATTATTGTTACCTATGAAGGGCTGGAAACAGATGTGCCCAATGCTACTCCCATTACAGGTAGAGCTCTACCCTTTCAAATATCTGGGCTTATGGATAACCAGGGACTCTGACTCCCACTTTTCAAGCTAACCTTGACCCACTGTTGCAAAGACTAGAGAAGCACATTAAGCACTGGAGTATGCTGCCTCTGTCATTGCTAGGTAAAGGGGCTGTGTCCAAAATCATAGCATTGCCTCAATTGCTATATGAGTTGCTGAATTGTCTCTATTACCTGCCGAAAACGTCCTTCTCATAAGGAGATACCCAAGTGAGGTTGCTGCTCTGGGGTGTGGGTAACAGCCCAGCATAGCAATGTGCACATTTCAGTCTAAATATGATGAGGGCCTTGCACTGCGTGACGTCAGAAAGTATTATGAGGATGCACAGGTGGGACTAGTGAAAGACAGGGTTTAGCAAACTCAAATGGGAAATAGGATACCATAGCTATATGCATGCGCCATATGGGGTTGTTTAAATGAGCAAGCATGCCCAGCCACAACTAAGCTTTTGGACATCTAGAATAACTTACTGATGGAAATGAAGTGGGACAAAAGGCTCACATGGGGGGAGGGACCCTGATTGAGATGGTTCCTGATTTGAAGGACTCTTCAGGTTGGGACAGGATAGGCATCAGCACATTGGCAGAGGTGTGGGATCCAAACAGAGTTGTTGCTGCTGACCACCTACAGGGAGAATATCAGATGCCAACTGTACAGTGGTTGAAGTATAGGTAGGTGAGACACAGGCTCACCCATTGTATAGATAATGGGAAGAGAAACAGAAGGAGTCCCCACTGGAGCAATGGTTAATTTGATAAGCAGATAAGGCATAAAGTGAAATCGCTGACATATGGAACATTAATGAGGAATATGCAGGGATCTCTAACAAAGCTAAAAGATATGTAGGTGAAAGATATTGGGGAAATTGATGATGAAGATTGGCAGGAGGCCCTGTGATTCTAACAGCAGGGGCCATAAAGGCTAGCCTCAGACTGTTCCACATTAAGGTACTGCCTAGAACATATTATACCAGAACTCTACTCCACAAAATAGGGAAGGCCAAGATCCCTTTGTGTCTCCGGAAATGTAGAGGAAGGAACTTTTCTCCACACGTGGTGGCAATGCTCTGCAATCTGCACATTTTGGGAATGAGTGATAAAATCACTGGTGGAGGTGGTTAGATTCAACATTAACCTTGCACCACATAGAGCTTTAATGAGCATATGTGAGCACTCTGCTCTTATGAGGTACCAAAAGATTCTGGTGAACGTAGGATGCATGGTTGTGAAAAGAGATGTTGCTCAGAGATGGGGGTGTGACATGCCTTCATCATTCAGACACTGGGAGGAAGGGATGACACAATGTTAAATCATTGAAAAGGAGGTTTATATGGGCAGAGGTTGCAAGAAAATGTAAAAGAAGATATGGGGAACCTAGGACATGGGAGAAATGAAGTAATAGAGAGCTGATCGGTAGTGAGCACACTGACAGGGGCACAGAGTTGAGGGGTGGAGAGATGGGAGGAGGGTCGATACACAAGATTATATATCTAGATCATGTCAAGTAGGGTGGTTTCCTGATACATAAGACGGAAGGGGTGGGGTGGGATAAGGGTGATGGGGCCAGAGGTATGACCGTTTTTTGAGGTCAGAAAGGGGTTTTAGGCCACAAAAAACGTGCAGCCTAATTAAAAGTTGTCTACGTAAAAAGCGTGTGGCCAATGTACCTACCCTATTTTGCGAGTCGCAACTCAGTGACTCCCAAACTAGGGTTAGCAACTCGCTCTTAGGAAGGGGCGTGCCAAGGGTGTCCCTTCCTAATAGAGAGTCCAGTCCCATGTATGAATGTTTGCAACCGCAATTGCAGTCGTGAAACACTCGCAGTTTATCAACCTTTTCAGAAGGGTGGTAAGGTACTAGCAAATGGGAAGGGGTCCTCAGGGAAACCTTCCCCATTGGGAATGCATGTGCAAATATTTTTTAAGAACACGCAGTTTAATTTTTTTTTTAATGCATCCCCTTTTCAAAAACAGGCTGCATTTTAAAAAAAACCTGCTTTATTGAGAAAGCAGTCCGGGATATGGTGGTCTACTACCCCAGCAGGACACCATCCCCGGGAGTGCTGGCCATTCCCAATGGGGTTGCAAATTGCGACAACCTCATTAATATTCATGAGGCATGCAATTTGTGACCCCGTTGGGAATTGCAAACAGTGTATCAGACACTGTTGTACATAGCATTTTGCAACTCGCAAATTGCGATTTGCAAATTGCGACTCAGAAATTGCGAGTCGCAAAATGCTATGGTCGTACGTCTGGCCCATGGTTCTGAAATATATTGCTTGGTTTATGATCTGCCGAAGTGTCAATGTGATGTCTCTACATTTATTGTATATTGTATTTGAAAACAATAAAACCTTTTTATAATATATATATATATATATTACCTACTGGCGGTCGCCAGTAGGTATATATAGTTAGGATTTTTTTGAATAGGGATTTCTGAAAATTCTATGTTGAATAACTTTGGCGTTGATGGACAGAATTGGCTGAAATTTTCAGGAAAATGGCGCATTTTGTTTCTGAGTGTCCCCTGAAAGTTTGGGGGGGGGTTTTGTCAAGCGGGGGCCGAGAAAAAATGGGGGGTCCCAAAACGTGTTTTTAACATTGAGTTTTCCATAGGGCGGTTGGACTCACTTTTAGCTCGAACGGCTGAATGGATTTCCACAAAACTTGGCAAAATTGTAGGGACTGGTAGCCCGATGTGCCTTTGCTATGTCTCAAGATATATGCTCCAGTGGTTTTTACAAAAATTAACTTTGAAAAATATATATTGGGCTATATATATGTTAGAGCCCAAATGTAGCCCAATGTAGCCCAATGTAGCCCAAAGATGGCCACCGGAGACAAAAAAAAACAAATGTAGCCCAAATATCAGCCAGATGTAGCCCAACTATAGCCCATTGACAGAATGTCCCAGAGTGTTCTAAAGAACAACTAGAGCGCTAACAGTCTTACTTATGACAAAAGTATGGCACACCTGAAGTCATCTTGATTGGAATAAAGTGTTAACACTTAAAACATTTAATTTGCAAAGGAACAAAATGAGGGGGTTCATTTTGCCATAGAAATTATGATTAGTGCTGAAGAATGAAAAATTAGGGCACATTTTGAGTGACTTCTCAAATCTTCTTATATTTCATTAAAAAAATTCTGATATGCAGTCTCCCAAGATGGCCACCAGAGACAAAAGAGCCCAAATGTAGCTCAAATATCAGCCAGATGTAGCCCAACTATAGCCCAATGACAGAATGTCCCAGAGTGTTCTAAAGAACAACTAGAACGCTAACAGTCTTACTTATGACAAAGGTATGGTACACCTGAAGTCATCTTGGTTGGAATAAAGTGGTAACACTTAATACATTTAATTTGAAAAGGAACAAAATGAGGGGTTTCATTTTGCCATAGAATTGTTATATATATATATATATATTCACTGAAAAAACCATAGGTTATAGACCATATATAGTTAGGTATTAGCATTTACAAAACCTTATTTTACTCACACAAAACCATTGAAATTCGCATATATAGTTAGTTGCACTAACTATATACCGCGCACCCGCAATCCACTGATGATGATGTCACATATTACATCATTCATGACATGGAAAAACTTGCCCTCCCCTCTTTGACTGAAGGTTCTTGTAGCCTGTCCCTTCTGTTGTCATTTAACAGAACTTTTTGGACTACTGAAAGGGGTTGTGTTCCGACCGCTGGTTGGTGGAGACATTTTGACTATATTCTGGACCTGCGTTGTCGCGTAATGCGTCATATGACGCACCGCGCTAGCGCACCCGGAAGTACTCCGGTGCGCAAGGCGCAGCTTCCCGGAAGCGATCCAGAGCGCAGCGCGCAGCGCGTAACATAAGCATAACAGGTCATGTGACTTGTTAATAAAACTTTTCATTGGTTCATTTTACTTTTGTTATTCTAATGATGAAAGGCTTGGTCATAATAACGCTTTTCATTGCTTTCTAACATTTTTTTTTCTTAAACACATATGTTATAATGTTCCAGGCTAATGTATTTTCCCGGGAACTTTACAACTGTCCTGCAAGTAAAATATTCCTATTTCGAGAAAAAGGGCGTTTCTTCGTCCCATGAGGGAGCCGTTGGCAAAAGAGGCTCGGCCTGCTGTCTTAGTCGCCGATAGGCCTGAATATCAGATTCTTATCGATCACTTTATGTTGCAGGAGTAGAAAACACAGCAGCCCTTGACCATTTATCTTTACTGCGTTGCTGCGTATTATACCTTTTAACCGTCATGTAATTGGACTGCTTTATTTCACTTGCCTTTTACTGATTCGAAAACAGTGGCTATTATTGAAAACTTTTCCAATGTAAGTACTACTACCATGTTTTGTTTTAAAAACCTTTATTGTGAAAATGTCAGTATACAAATACGGGCCTATAACCGCGTGGGCCGGCCACGAAGTAAACTGGTATCGTATATAATGAGGGGACATTTACACTGTGGAACAACGTAACGGGCAACCCATTAGGTTGCAAGAACTAAGGTGTCTAACATTTGCGGAATCGGTGGACGTACATTTTATAATTAAAGTACGACAGGGCCAGTTACAGTAAAATTATCTAGATATACATTTGCGGGCAAGTACCATGGGTGACGTTAAATCGAACTTTCAATAGTACAGTAATCAATAACACATCAGAACTTAATATCAATAGGGATGTCCAAATGTTCAATCAGTACTCGTCCCCGCCCGCCATGTGCTTCAAAACTGCATACGTATCTCGTGATATCAAGGTTGGGCAACCAGTACACAACAAGGAGTTACGAGTCCCATTTATACCGGCGCCATTTTGGGCGAGGCCGGACAGGTCCAGGATATAGTCAAAATATCTCCACCAACCAGCGACTATGATGATGTTCATAAGCTCTATTGATTAGAATAACACTCCTCTCTCCACATGAAATTAATTTGCCGCAAGTTAAACATGTCATTTTCATTTGTTCAAAGTTCTTCTGAAGATTTAGAACCGTTTCCCTTGCCTCTGATTCTGTCACTGCCACTTCATTGGTGGATGTACTGGCAGGTCGGGGATTATCCACCAAATCAAACTGCAGATGAGATGCCTTCACCTGGGGAGGCGGAAGAGGTACGTTTACGCCGCCTCTCCCCCCCCCCCGGGCACCCCACGCCTTCTTTCGGCGCAGCATTGTAGGATGGCCACACCAGTGAAACTTGCTGGACACCACCTCGGTGCCATCCGGATCTCGGCGCGTTCGAGTCACTGTACCGCAAGAGCGGGAGAAACTCAGCTGGACACGCCGTCTTTCGGTGCAGCATTGTAGGATGGCCACACCAGTGCGGCAACTTGCTGGACACCACCTCGGTGCCATACGGATCTCGGCGCGTTGTGCTGCCTTCGGCGTACTGTAGCAGCAAGAGTGACCGCAACTCAGCTGGACACGCCGTCTTTCTGCCACGATTGTAGGATGGCCACACCAGTGGGGCAACTTGCTGAACACCACCTCGGTGCCATCCGGATCTCGGCGCGTTCGAGTCACTGTACCGCAAGAGCGGGAGAAACTCAGCTGGACACGCCGTCTTTTGGCGCAGCATTGTAGGATGGCCACACCAGTGCGGCAACTTGCTGGTCACCACCTCGGTGCCATCCGGATCTCGGCGCGTTGTGCTGCCTTCGGCCTACTGTAGCAGCAAGTGCGGGCGCAACTCTGCTGAACGGCGAGTGAAACGGCAAAGGGCGCCGCACTGCAGATGAGGTGCCTGCACCTGGGGAGGCGGAAGAGGGCCGTTCGCGCCACCTCCCCCCGGGCACCCCACGCCGTCTTTCGGCGCAGCATTGTAGGATGGCCACACCAGTGCAACTTGCTGGACACCAACTCGGTGCCATCCGGATCTCGGCGCGTTGTGCTGCCTTCGGCCTATTCGCACATCGGTCCGCTACTGACGCCGCCTCATGGGCCAACGGATTTTGTACGCTTTTTATAGCCCAAAGCCGCATAACAGGTCATGTGACTTGTTTATAAAACTTTTCATTGGTTCATTTTACTTTTGGTTTCCTAATGATGGAAGGCTTGATCATATGACCTAAAAATAACACTTTTCATTGGATTAAAAGATTTTTTTTTCCCAAACGATGAAAGACCCACCTTTTTTTTTCTCACTCGGCAATCAAAAAAGGTTCAGTTAGATGACAACAGAGGGGACAGGCAACAAGAACCATCACTCAAAAAAGGGGAGGGCAAGTTCTTCCCTACCGGGTCACGTTGGGGCTCCACCGGAACTCATCGAATTGATAGTCTACAGCAGTGGTTCCCAAACTTTTTTGACCCGTGGCTCCCTTGATCAAATTGGCAGTTGGCCGTGGCTCCCCCCCATTTTTTTACCGGTGGACGGGTAAGCAAGGGTGACCAGGAACTGGTACACCTGCGTCAGTTGATGTAACTGAGTGTGAGAGTTCCTCACATGTCTACACAGTGGCGTAGCTAGACCTATAGAATGATGATGGATTAAACCCAGATCAGTTGACTGGGGGTGAGTGCTTGCAATGTTCAACACTCCGTCCATCATCCCCTTTGGTTTTGCTTAACTAGACCTATGGCCGGCCATGGCGGCCTTGCATTTGCAACTCCCCCCCCCCCTCTCCCCACCACGGTTGTGTGTAAGAGCGGGGGAGGGGTGCTGGCGATCTCCTCAATGGCCGCACCTCAACGGCCGCAGGTAAGAGCAGGGGGGGTGTTGGCGATTTCCACCGTCCCCAAAACTCATGCCACCCGGGCAGACTGCCCCCACCCCTCACACCCACCCTTGCTACACCACTAGAGCAGTGATCTCCCATGGATGGACTTTAAGGCCCTCATTACAAGTGGCAGAATTCACCCAGAACAATCACTTCCAGTGGAATCATGCCATTCGTAAATTATGAGTGTCCCAGTGTCTCTTGGCATACAATTATTGAGCCTGAAAATGCTGAATCTGACCATTCTGTGCTTGCAAACACCTGACTTTCTGTTTTGTGGGGTGGCGGACTTTAGGCCAGAACAAATGCAGACCCCTACTAGACCCCTGCAGCAGTGCAGGAAGAACAGACTGTGCTCCCCAGAAAAGGATTACGCTTGCCTCGAGCCCATTGACCCCCTCCCCCCATAAAACACCTGCCTGCCCCCATCAGCCCTCATGGTGACACTTTCCACTTGTCTAAACAGGCAGAAAATATCACCCGTTTTCTCACTGGAAAGGGGAAAAGGTCCATGGAAATAGACCGGTATTACTGGGTCCCTGTAGCTATTCCCCACTCGGGGTGAAAACATGTGCTTGCTGGGATTTAGTGCAGGGATAGCGGGCCCCTGGTAACCCTGCAACAAATTTCAGCACACTCATAATAAGGGCCTAAGAGCTATGAAGTTATTGTAAGATGGCAACTGGTAAACTTCAAAATACTTAAATAAATCAGTCTCCCAGAAAAGGGCCTACAGGCCGTAATGCCAGAAAAGGTGCCCCCCCCCCCCTCCGCCTCCCCGTCGTGTGTGGCAGGCCAGGATGAGACAGCATCCCTGGTGCACACACAGCTGCACACGAGCACTTCACAGGTCTATTAAAGACCATTTACATGTTAATGAGGCCTTGCTGTTATTTCACCCCTTCTAAGAGCCCCTGCAGCTCCACTCTGCATGTTGCCCACATCGTGCCGCGGCGCCCCTGGCAACTCATAACGGCGCACCAGGGAGCCGCGGCGCACAGTTTGGGAACCACGGGTCTACAGTGTTTCTGGATGTTTCAGACTGAAGCTGGCGTCAGCATGAGAGCACCACCATCTCGTAGCTCCGTAGTGGCCATTCCGCAAGCAATCATGGCAGCCGCTCCCCACCGGAAGCCTGTGGGAGTCGGGGGCCCCCAAGACTTTTGTAAAATCTTCAAGGCTGAGGGGACGCTTTCGAGAATGGAGCCCAAGCCCTAGCAGACAAGCGTCCGAGTTCCAAGGTGTCCCAGGGCCATTTTAGTGGACCAGGCCCAAATCCGAAGAGCCGGCCGCCATTTTAAGAGTCCTGTGGCAGCTGCCTATCGCTGCACCGCAAGAGTGGGCGCAACTCAATTACATGGTGAGAGAGACGCTGTAGCCGCAAGAGCGGGCGATAAACAGCTGAATGGCGGATGAGGCACAGTGTAGCAAAAGCGGGCGGAATGGCAACTGAAACGGTAAAGGGGTGCCCCACTACAGCAGACGAGCCTCCACCTGGGGAGGCCCGTTCACGCCGCCTCCCCCCCCCCCCCCCCCCCGGGGCGCCCCATGCCGTTTTTTGGAGCAGCATTGTAGGATACCAAAACCAGTGCGGCACCCAGGTGACATCACCTGGGTGCCATCCAGAACTCAGCACATTGTGCTGCCTTGGGACTATTCGCACAAAAGACAGCTACTGACCATTGTTGCTTCTGTTTTAAAAATTTTTTTTAAATGTGTTTACTGTTTTTGTTGCATTCTATATATTTATAAGTTATTAAAGTTTTATAATCCTACTACTTTGTTGGAGTGCTATATATTTTTAATGTGACACATAATTGTAAAAACTTTGATGTACAAAGAGGCATCCCTGGAATCTTCCGCTTCAGGCTCGGTCCCACACACCCTCACAGTGAGAATCCCCTCCCCAATCACAATACAGGATGGTTATCAGATAGTAGGAACGCGTGTGGTGTGGCGGATCTCATCGGGTGGGGGCCTTGATCCACTGTAACTCCTTTGAAGAGGGGTGATTCTTTACAGTTGAGGCCATAAACTACATCCGCAGGGCTACGTGATAGCCTGGGACCGGCCTGGACAATCAGACACAAAGGAAGAGGAATGTCAGAGGGTGCGGTAGTGAATAGGGTGAAAGGGTGGTGTCGGGCGGGCACAGGGTGTGATTCTCAGGGAATAGCAGCGCAGATGGGGGGAGGTTTATGGCCCATGCATAAGACAGAGAGCGGGGGTGACCAGTGCGTGGGGGAGATGCTTGCGAGGGTGGTGAGCCTTGCTGAGGATCGGCGGCGTGCAGAGAGTAGGTCTGGTCAAGGCATCTAAAATGGCTGCCGTGCACGACAAAAGTGTGGCATTGGAAAAAAAGCAAGATGGCGCAGACAATGTTTATCAATACGAATTAATTTATAACAATTATTTTTAACAATATATTTACTCGCAGTGTCAAAATGGCGGTCAACACTTCCTGATTTCCTTCGAATCGAACGTTAACAGACGTCACGATCGGCGATGTGCAGAGAGTGGGTCTGGTCAAGGCATCTAAAATGGCTGCCGTGCACGACAAAAGTGTGGCATTGGAAAAAAAGCAAGATGGCGCAGACAATGTTTATCAATATGGATTAATTTATAACAATTATGTTTAACAATATATTTACTCGCAGTGTCAAAATGGCGGTCAACACTTCCTGATTTCCTTTGAATCGAACGTTAGCAGACGTCACGCAGCAAAAAAAACAAAAAACGCTCATGCGCAGCCGCTGGAAGACAAGTATCAACATATATGAGCCTCCTCAGCCACCCTCAGAAAACATAGGGGGTCAAGATACGTCTCCCGTACCCCCTTATACCCATTTCTCACATTGTTTTTCCTCCATCTTGTAATTTAATTAAATCGAAACACAAAATGGCGAATTCCCGTTTCGCGTCCCGGTTCGCGAACCGGAAAGCGCTTCTACCGCAAAAAAATCTATATTTTTTTATTTGCCCCACGGGACCCTTTAATAACCCCAACATCATTCCTAGGGGGTCAAGAAGGGTCTACCTTGCCCCCTTTCATTAAATTCCCCCTTCGTTTTTCTCCTCCTCTTGTCTCTCGATCCTACCGAGAGACAAGATGGCGGCCGCTCCGGACTGTTTAGAATGTTGACAGACACCGGAGAGCCAATCAGCTTCGCTACGCAAAGTTCCGTTACGCGAAAAGTTCGCGAACTGGAGCGCTATCCGGGACGCTGTCACAGATATATCTGTTTTATTTAAACGTTAATTTCTCAAAATCCACTGGAGCACATATATTAAGACCCAGCAGAGGCACATCGGGCTAACAGTCCCTACAATTTTGCCAAGTTTCGTGTAAATCCATTCAGCCGTTCAAACTAAAAGTGAGGCCAAATGCCCTATGGAAAAATGAATGAGAAAAACGCGTTTTGGGACCCCCCTTTTTTCTCGGCCCCCCCTTGACGAAACCCCCCCAAATTTTGAGGGGCTGATCAAAAACAAAATGTGCCATTTTCCTGACAATTTCAGCCGATTCCGTCCACAAACGCCAAAGTTATTAGACATAGAATTTTCAAATGTTACATAGAGAAAAAATCCTAACTATTTATACCTACTGGCGACCGCCAGTAGGTAATATACATATATATATATATATATATATATATATATATATATATATATATATATATGTATATTACCTACTGGCGGTCGCCAGTAGGTATATATAGTTAGGATTTTTTTTTAATAGGGATTTCTGAAAATTCTATGTTGAATAACTTTGGCGTTGATGGACAGAATTGGCTGAAATTTTCAGGAAAATGGCACATTTTGTTTCTGAGCGTCCCCTGAAAGTTTGGGGGGGGTTTTGTCAAGCGGGGGCCGAGAAAAAAGGGGGGTCCCAAACGTGTTTTTAACATTGAGTTTTCCATAGGGCGGTTGGACTCACTTTTAGCTCGAACGGCTGAATGGATTTCCACAAAACTTGGCAAAATTGTAGGGACTGGTAGCCCGATGTGCCTTTGCTATGTCTCAAGATATATGCTCCAGTGGTTTTTACAAAAATTAACTTTTAAAAATATATATTGGGCTACATTGGGCTATATATATGTTAGAGCCCAAATGTAGCCCAATGTAGCCCAATGTAGCCCAATGTAGCCCAAAGATGGCCACCAGAGACAAAAAAAACAAATGTAGCCCAAATATCAGCCAGATGTAGCCCAACTATAGCCCATTGACAGAATGTCCCAGAGTGTTCTAAAGAACAACTAGAGCGCTAACAGTCTTACTTATGACAAAAGTATGGCACACCTGAAGTCATCTTGATTGGAATAAAGTGTTAACACTTAAAACATTTAATTTGCAAAGGAACAAAATGAGGGGGTTCATTTTTCCATAGAAATTATGATTAGTGCTGAAGAACGAAAAATTAGGGCACATTTTGAGTGACTTCTCAAATCTTCTTATATTTCATTAAAAAAATTCTGATATGCAGTCTCCCAAGGTGACCACCAGAGACAAAAGAGCCCAAATGTAGCCCAAATATCAGCCAGATGTAGCCCAACTATAGCCCAATGACAGAATGTCCCAGAGTGTTCTAAAGAACAACTAGAACGCTAACAGTCTTACTTATGACAAAGGTATGGCACACCTGAAGTCATCTTGGTTGGAATAAAGTGGTAACACTTAATACATTTAATTTGAAAAGGAACAAAATGAGGGGTTTCATTTTGCCATAGAAATGTTATATATATATATATTCACTGAAAAAAACATAGGTTATAGACCATATATAGTTAGGTATTAGCATTTACAAAACCTTATTTTACTCACACAAAACCATTGAAATTCGCATATATAGTTAGTTGCACTAACTATATATCGCGCACCCGCAATCCACTGCTGATCATGACACATATTACATCATTCATGACATCGTCAGTGACATCACTGATGACATCACTGATGATATCTCAAACCGTCATCAAAGAGCTGCATGAAAACTGTAAGGTATAGATTAGAACGTTATGATTTTTACCCAGTCATTCATTATCCTAAGGTTGGAAAATGGGTTCATTAGGATGGAAATCAATTTTGATTATTAAAGAGAACCCCCAACCATGGTGTTATGTTTTAACTTCTGGGTTTGTGCTTCTCTGGTGTTGCAAAGCCATCTGTGCCCTAGGCACTCCCCAAGTTTTTGCTGACTTGTACTGGTGGTACCTCACTCTGACTGGCCCTGGCCTCTGACTAACCAGGCCCAGGGCCAGTGCTATGTTGAAAGAGACATTTACAAATATAGTAAAAACACCTACATACAATAGGGTGCACTATGGGTTAGGGTACCTCCATGATTTACATGACCTCTCCTATACGGCCCTAGTACATAATAGGGCATAGGGATTGAAACTACCTTTAAGTACCTAGTATATATATTAGGGCATAGTGGTTTAGAGGCCAGCAGCCCTTACTGCACTTGCATGTCTGCACCGCTGTAGCCTGAGGTCAGTTTAAAAGCAGGCCCTTGTTGGAGAATTGTGCCCAATCTAAGGTTTGGGGCACTTAAATATTGAAAAACTACAATGTTGGGGCATATTAGGTATCCCCAGGGGTTCCCCTAGGTGTCCTAGGGGTTAGAGGTTAGGTATCTACAAGGAGGACCCTTATAAAATGAGTGTTATATGCCCTGGGTTTAGTGAAATTGCACATTTCACTGCCTCCATTGTAGTATAGTGCTTCCTAAAATCGGCTTTTGTGCTAGGAGCACTGTGAAGTTAGGATCTGCAATATTTTGATATAATCATAATCCCTAAAGTCTTTCCTATGTATTCTAGGGGTGGGTGGTGGGGGGGTCCTATAGGTATAAGGAGGACCCTAATATAGGACCTGGTATTGGAGAAATTGGCCAATTAAGTTTTCCATTGCAGATCCCCAGCCCATAGGTTAACATTGCAAGAGGTTATTAATTATTAACTGGAGAAAGGAAAGCCATACAACTAGGATTAAAGGACTCAGAAGAATCTTAATGATACATGCAACAATGTGTTTTTGTTGAATTTATTCTAAAATGTAGAGACAAGAAGTTATTAGACTTTCTTTTCTGCAAGCCACAATTCAGCCCTCTAGTGCCCTGCCTTGATTTGTCAGAGGTAAGTGGATTGGACTGGCTGTTTGAAGAGGTGATAAATTACCCGTAGAGTTAGGAGGACTGTCTGGGAGTAGAGGTTGCTGTGCATCGGAATGCGAGAGCCAGGGGGAGGGGTAGTAAACAATGCTCTTCAAGAGAAGGAGACACGCTGGAAAAATCACTTTAATTCACACCTCTCCCACAGCCGGATGGGGGGATTAAGGAGGAATTCCCAGATGTAAGGGGAGTGGGCCTAGGTAGATGAAGCCATCCTGTAGGCTGGTTTAGTTAGTTCTGCTCCCTCTGCTGGAAAATCAGCCATGATGAATTTTGGAGAAATTCTGCTCTCTTTGGGAAAATAATGCCACACTTTAGAGAATGTGGTCATACCCTGGAGTATTGCCCTGCACCTCATTGGACGGGAGTGTCCTCCTTTCTGACCCAGAGAACTTGGCATAAGTATCTGAAAGGGACAAAGCCTTTCAGATGATGCTGCTTTAAACTTGGGAGAAGAAGTGTCCCTGCTGAGGAGTTTGATTTGAACCAACCAGGTCCTGGACTGAAGATTGTGCCTGTTTCACAATCTGGAATTACAGTCCTATGAACTACCTTGATCTCAAAAGAACTAAAGAGTGGACTCCCTGCAAGCTGAAGTTTAACAGAGCACAACTGGACCACCAAGAATCCCCAGCCTGGAGAACTACCAGTGAATTTAAAAGGGTTTTGTCCAAGTGGATTGAGGTAACTTAAGTCCATTTCAAGGACCATCTTGGAGATTCCAGACCCTTGGAGTAAGTTTTGGACACTTTGAGACCCTTTGGAAAACTTCAGGAAGAAGTTCCAGAGGTATGGAGAAGTTTGGAGCAACTTTGGTAAAAAAAGCTCCATAAGTGGACCAACTCACTCTGGCCAGTCAAGTCGACAACCATCAAGCATGAGTTGGCCTGCGGTCCAGGTTCCTCCTGCTGAAAAGCTCCAGGTGTCCGACTTCCAGAGTTTGATCGGGCGTAGGCGGAAACCCAAGCTGGCGAACCCTCACCGAATCCGGCCTAGTGAAAAGCATTGAGGGACCCTGCAAGAAAAAACTCTGCAAACATTTCTAATTCCGAACTTAGAAAAGGTGACCGGGGCGAACCATGAGAGCCAAGCAGCCCCACCATCAACTGTGTGCCAGCCTGCATTCCTAGCTCGTACCGTTGGAAAGCTCCGGAAGTTGGACTTCAATACGTTTTACCGGGAGTTTGTTGCAAGGCAAGCCGGCAAACCCTCTCCGAATCAGGACTGGCTGGGAGCTTCGACGGATCCCGTGAAGAAAAGCTCCAGAACAGTTTCTAAGTCAGAAGGTACAAACTTTGACTGAGATCTACCGCAAGGAGTAGCCCCACAGGGATTCATCGTGGTCGGCCTGAAACTTTGACTTTGAGCAGGTCCAGCGTGACAAGATGTACCAAAAGGGGATATACGTTCTATGTGCTATATCATGCTACATTTTTAAAAAGTCATATTCCCAGTTCCCTACATTGGATTTTTTTCATTTTAAAGAGAAAAATATTTTGTATTTTTATAAATTGGTGTTGGATTTTTATTGTGTGTTGTGTCTTAATTATTTACTGAATTGGTGTTTTTAAATGCTTTACATACCTGCTCACAGCCAAGCTTCCAAGGGTTGAGCATGAGAATAATTTTCGAAGACCGGTACGGAGCTATATATTGAGGTAGTGTCCTTATTGCCAAGGACAGATATACATTTGCCCCTACTATCAACCCACTTTCCAACATCCAGACCAAGCACTCCTAAACAATACTGTCTACAAGTATGGATGACATGTGACTCCTACACCGTGTAGTTTTATTTAACATTTCCTATACACAGATTTACACACCTATGATTGACTGCCTCTGTGTAGTGTGAATGATGTGAAGTGCTGACACCCTGCACTGGTATGAGTGGCGCTATATAACTAATTGAATGCATCTGAGAGAGTTGTTATGGAGACTTGAGCAGCACTATTAAAGGGTGGTAGTGAGGGAATCCGTGGCAGAGCTCGGTTGTTGAATACAAGCCTGTCTATCTGATTTCATCACCTGCCTCCTTTATCCACCAACATACTCTCCCTCCACATTATCTCACTCTTCCAGGTTCTTTCTCATCTTTGCATTCTCCTTTTTCTCCGTTTTTCCTTATTTCCCTTCCTCCTTCTGCCAACAACTATTGATGCCTTTCTCTTGTTTGGTTTTACATTCTGATGGTTTAAATAATGTACCGGTCTCTAACAAAGAATACAGTTAAGCCTCACCTGCAGACACCAACTTAAATTAAGCATCATTAGCTTGCAGCCCACAAAGGAAATGCCAGAGTGGCTATTCTGGCCCTTTCGGCATTGTATATCCTTCCTGAAGAGCAGATACACCTTTTTTCTCTCCTTTCTGTAAGAAACAAGGATCCCAGCCATCTCCCTTCCCTATGGAAGGGAGAAGTGTGCGTGGCGATCGGTCTCTCTGACTGCCAGGGAACCGCCCGCCATTGTAATATGGCGGGCAGTAATGCAGTTGGCGGTGGTGGTGGGACTGTCAATGACGCGGTGATGTGGCAGTCCCACCACCATTATAATCACCCCCTAAGTTTAATGTGCATGCAAATCCAACATTACCAACCCCTGGTAAGTTGCACTACTAGTGCTGAAAAAGTCCAATGGAGGTACCAATGGAAAAGGAGGACTGGCCTCAAGGGTCTTGTTACCTCAGTGGCAGAGTCACTGTCGCTCTAGTGTGTGCTTCTTCATATGCTTGCTCGCAAGACTGGAGGTGAACTGCATGGATTGTGGTGGACAGGCCTTCAAGGTTAACTCACACTTGCCACCGCTAGGGTCCACCTGCTGGTGCTAAGACACCAGGGCTTCTAAGGTCTATCGGGCCTATTAAGGTGTAGCATCGGAATGAGCTCTGTCAGGAGTGAGGTCTGGTGGACTGGTCATGAGGGCTGATAATGGTGCTCCAGTTTCAAAGTTGGCAGCTCTGGCCAGAGTGCCACATCCTCTCCCCTACTGAACACCATACTGCCCCACTGGGAGAAACTGGCACTGCCTTCAACTACAACCCAATTGTGCTGAGACTCAATTCAAATTATGCATTGGACAAGAGTAAAGTGCTGACCGAAAAAAAATAACACACCCTGTAAAAAGCAAACACTGAATGCAAGGATGAGCAAAGCATGTGAAATGTAAGCAGAAACAACATGGTTACCTTAACGGTTTTAAGCTCATTATTCAGAAATCAGTAAGTGATTTTGCCTGAAAATTTCAGGACATGACTACAGGACCAGGAAGGGACCCGTTTCAATGTGCATTGCTTATATCCTTACAACATGTAAGCAATTTGGTTTAAAAAAGACCAAATCCCTCAACACAGAGCTACGGTACACATTTTATAGGCTAAAATAATTAAAACAGTTGAAAATGCTCATATTAAACGTTTTCCACTCCACCCCTCAATCAGGTACTGCAGTCCCTTTATGAATGGTGCACTTCCCTACCCTGGGAAAACAATGTTGTTCAAAGAAAGAAGATAAAAAGAAAGTAGTGCTTCACTTGAAAACTCTGTAAAGCAGGGCTAAGGTGCATGGGTGTAAATAACAATCTGGCCTGTCTGCTGGCCATTCTGTATTGCTTTATTTGGTTATTTAATTATTTTTTTATTTTCATACTTTTTTTCTCTCCGTCCCGAGGTTGTACTTTGGAATAGAACCCTGTTGGAAAATGAGGACATTTCCAGCCAAAGTGTTCTGCTCGTTTTTGGATCCATTTCACGGGGGAACTAATAAAGAAAAGGAGAGGCAAGAGAGAGTATGTAACAGCTGTCTTTTGAAATCAGCACTTAAGGATAAGCGAGACAGACAGAAAGAGATGGAGAAATAAAGAGAAAGAGAGAGGGGGGAGGAGGGAAGCTACCAGAGCAGAGCAGGAGAAGCGGACACTGTCCTTGCCTTCTTTGGGCATGACGGAAAATAGTTTTTTTTCCTTCTCTGCCCTTCCCAGACTGACCAAACCTTACTGCAGAATAACAAAGGGCAGAGGGCAGGTGGCCTCTTTGACTGCAGGCAGGTGAGGTCACAGGTCAAGTACAGGGCTATTAGGTAGCGCTGTCGCGCGCTAATGGCTCTGTGAATAACAGAAGGGAGAGGGGAAATTCATTTGTCCCCTCGTCTCCCCCACACTTGTCCCCTGTGTCCCTCCCACTCCAAAATCTGGGGGGGGATATGTCCCCCGCGTCCCCCACACTTCCTACGACCATGAGCACATGCGCTGTTCTCTCTCCTTTACTCCATGCATAGGTGAAACTACATATTCACACACACATGACAAACACACTCCCCACTTGGACCTACACTGAATTCGCACAGCCTTCTAGCGAAGCACTTAAGCACCTTGTCAGCTTATCATGTTTCTTGGCTGTTTTGAAATGCTCCGTATCTTTGTAAACATGGATAATTTCTGCTTGCTCCCTTTCATGCAGCAACCGATCGCGGCTGGCACGACTCGCAGGTGGGGGTTGGGGAGGGGAGGTTTGCGCAAGGAGGACGTCATACAGGGGGCGGTAAATGAAATCAAATTACACTTACCTTGGCCTCTGGTCCCACGTTGCATCTCCTCTCTCTGCAGGCAGCCTCCCTCTCCTCAGTTAAGCCAATCACAACGCTGCAATGGCAGCGTTGTGATTGGCTAGGACGCCGACCCCACAAGCATCTATGGGGAGGCCATTTTCTCTATGTAGGCTGCATGCATGTAGGCTGCCTACATAGAGAAAATGCAGAGTGTGCATGACTGGTTTGGTCGTCCCTGGGGCCGACCAAACAGTCAGATCCAACAAGAGTGGGCAGGGTACTCCTCCCCTGCCTGGAGGAGGAACACCCCCCACCCCCAACCAAACCCTGACTTGTGCTTTCTCACAGTACGAGAAGTAGAAAAATAAAACTGCATTTAAAATACCATTTTATGTTTCTGCTTTTCGCACTGCGAGAAAGCAGTGGGGCGACGCTCCTCCGCCCACGTGGAGGAGGGATGTACGTCATTACAACGCATGCTTTTACAACGCATGCCTTTACGACGCAACTTTTACAAGGCAAGTCGTTAGCGTTGGGGGGCGCTGAATAGTGAATAGTTTAATTTACTATTCCAACTCCGGTCCCCGTGGATAGTAGGGAAGGTGTTAGATAGTAAATTAAAACTATTCCCTATACTAGAGCGTCCCCCAGCGCAAGTCGTAATGACTTGCGTTGTAATGGTTGCGTCGTAAAGGTACTGCTTTGTAAAAGTTGCGTTGTAAACGCTGTTCCCCGTGGAGAATCCACCCCTGGCAGCACTAGTTCCCTTGCTATATAGATGTGAACTCGACCATCGGCCTCCTTCCTTTTTATGGGCCTAACACTCCTCAGTGGATTGTAATATCCTTATAATGTTACAGCAGGGGGTATTTATCCCTTACAGATATACAACTACGGTACAACTCAATACAACATATAAGACGAAATTGGGACTCAGAAATAACGCTGATTTTATTGAGCAATCAGTCTTTCTGCACCAGGAGTAAAGCGAGTAGATGGTTGCTATGGAATGTAACGCATTGGAAGAAGATTATAGTTTTGTCTTATCAAAAATATATCTTCATGCCATTATGTTTATGTCTTGGATTTTTAAATTAGAAATGTGTGCAAGCAAACCATTCCATGTCCCTCCTATTTTACCCAAAAATTCGGCATTACATAACTGGTAGGCCAGAAGTTCAATAAAAACACGATGCCACTTTATATATGATCATCCTACGTGCAGTAATGCTATTTTCCAGCCTAAAGGTGTTATTTGGATTAGTTCACATCAGTCTAGATAAGATGGAACAATTTCAGACCTGTGAAGTTCCATGCGGTTTAATGTAAAGTAGTCCATCTCGCATGTGCATCACTTTCAGCAGTGAAACGTGTCAATACAGCTCTGCTCTTGAATCAAATCAATGTCTCTCCGCGAGCTCTCACTCTTCTAGGATTCTACACTGAGGTGTTAATTAAACCAAGACAAGGAGTGCTGTTGCAATTAACACAAAATGAGAGATGTTAATTGACTTCTTTTGAGAATGCTCGTGATTGTTTTGTTCTGTTCTCTGCCTTTAATCAGAACTGATAGGAAGAGCTGAGTCCAGGAGCCGAAGGATGCTGATGGAGGGCTGACTGGCAGGGAACAAATTGAATCTTTGTAATTAATGAACTACAACACATAGGCATCTAAATGAAGAGGGTAAAGGAATATTATTGAAGGTTGTCCCTGCTGCATGTTGTCTATCCGGCGTTTTTGTGTAATTAGTCCTTGTGCCTATCAAATGGTTTGGAGTCAGCACTGGAGCGCCTGACATCAGTGTCCGTAGGGAGCCGTTCATCAGACACCACTGCACAATACACATGTAACCAAAATCAATTCTGATAGTTTAGCTGCTGACTATGTTTTTTTTGCAGATGGATTTCTGGGGCTTTAATACACACAATAAGTGTAGCACAGCGCTGATGGGGTGCAACCTTTGCAACCGTAATTACCATTCCCACGCCATAACACCCTGCTAGTGCTGTGCAGTTAGAGTTAAAGACCACTAAATTCTGCATGGTATCCCCTCTTCAATGGGATTTAAAACACAAATACATGCACCCACAGAAACATACACACAAACACACACAACATAAAATGCCTATTATTATGAAGACCTGCCATTGATCGTAAATAAGTGTGTATTCACTATTCTAACTCCACACGTGCTTTGATGGTAGGGCCGGTTATAAAGTGACCGAGGCAAATATAACTGCACTTTTAATTTTTTGATACACTCACTCAAAAGTACAGAAACACATTAAGGAGACTGGTGCTCCTGATGCACCCGGTCCTCAGCAATATAGTGGGCCTGATTCACAAAGGTAAACAGAGATTAAAGTCTAACTTTACTACTTTCAATATTTACAAAGAGCATTTCCGAGTAGTAAAGTTAGACACTCCTCTCCATGTCCTTCCACTCAATGGCACTCCACTCTATGCCATTCCACTTTATTCCTCTACACTCTATGCCACTCCGCTCTATGCTATTGCACTCTACGCCACTATACTGTATGTCGCTTCACTCTACGCCACTCAACTCTTTGATACTCCTCTGTATGCCACTCCACTGTATGAGACTCCACTCTGTGACCCCCCACTGTAAGAATACTGTACAGCATATCACTCTATGACATGACACTTCAATCTACTGCACACCACCTCACTCTACTCTATCCACTCTACTCTATGACGTACCACTCCACTCTATGCTACTACACTCTATGCCACACCAGTCTACTCCATTCCATTCTACACCTCAAGCCTTCAAGAGTGGGGCATGTCTACTACACTTGCCAGATTTCTTCCTTGTTGGGCCCATCCTCAACATGCCAGCTAAAAAGCTCAGGTAAGTCACCTAGGATGGCATTGTCCTCCCTGATTGGCTCGGGGTCAATCAGCTCACTGTCCATTAGGTGCTGTTGTGACTCAGGAAAACAGACACTGAGTATATTCTCTCTCATGAATACATTCTACATCCCTTTAAAATCACTACCTTGAACCACAGTCCCTGCTTTTTGCTTGCACAGGAAGCTCAAATCTAAGCCACTTCAGATGGTTTCTCAGAAGAGCCATTCATTCTCAGGCTCTCCCAATCCATCATTCTCCTTTGAGTGGGCTTCTGCCCAGGCTCTCAGTGCCTTTTGCAATTCCACCACCTTGGTGGCACTCTTGGCAGGAACCCCCATCTCCTTTCAAAAGTCTATAAGCTGAGCCACTGTATAGGTTTCCAAGTTGGCCATCTCAAATGGCATATTTCCAGTCGTAGACCCAGCAGCCAGAGACATGATTTTGAGGAAAAACTAAAAAATGTAAATCAAGGTAAATTAAAAACAAAACTACATTGGTAGTGGACACCAAGTTACATTACGGCACTGCACAAACACAAGTCCTATCCTCACCGCTGATTACCAATGTTAGAAATTGAGTTGTTGATTGACATGAGCATGAGCCCAAGTCAGGTAGCAGCCAGAATCCTAGTCAGGGAAACTGTAAGGCAAACCCTAAATTAACCTTTGCTCACCCTCTGGTAGTTTGGCACAGAGCAGTCAGGCATAACTTAGAGACAACGTGTAAAGTATTCATGCAGCACTTCAAACAGTAATACGCTGAAAAAGAAGACGATAAAAATGCAGCACAAATTTAGAGTAAAATTGAATAAATAATTTAAGACCCAAACAACACAAGTCTGTCAGTAGAACTGGAGATATCCAAATTAAAACATTTCAGTGAATATAAGGCTAAAAAGCACAAAGCCCCAAATGTGGCTATCTGGTCATGTTAGCCTGTTACAAAGTCGCAAGGTCAGGTTGACCGCGATAGAGGACAGGCTAGCTACAAGGACCCAGTTAGGCCGACTGAACAGGAGTACATTAAATCCTAGTTGTGAAGAGTTGCAGAGTTACGTGCCAAGGATGCGCTTGGCAGCTGAGACAAAGTGAGGTTCTGGTCAGAGATGCACTGTGCACTGTTGGTTCCAAGGAGCTGTGAATTCCAGCATCATTGTTGAGAAGGCTGTTGGTGAGAGGGCTTGCGATGCGGAGACTTGCATCAAGGATGGGTCGTGCACCTGCTGATTCCAAAGTAGCTGTGGGGCTTGCAATGCGGAGGTCTGCATCATCATTGAGATTTCTGACATGCGTACTGCATCAGGGTTGCACTTCAACAGTTCCAATTGGGCTGCGGGCTGCGAGGGAAATGCAACGTCTTGGCACTGGGAAAGTCTGCTCAGCAGAAGCAATGTGTCCGCTCAGCTTATGGATCTGAGTAAATTTCCAGAATTGCTATTAAAGAAATGTTTGGGAAGTTCGAGATGGAGGAGAGTTAACAATCATGCAAGCAGGGGGGTCTAGTTGAAAACCTCCTCTAATTTAAACTCTTTCCATCATTGGAGGTGTTTTTGTATTTAACATTACCTTCTCCCCCAGCAAAAACGCTCTTCTTACACTTAGATATGGCACCTTGAGCACAAAAATGGTTTGTAAAAACTGGTCAAACAAGGGAGATGCCTCTGCACTCTGTCCAATATGTAGAATAGAAGAAAACAAAGTGGCCAACATTCTATTCTTTTGCAAGGTATATACAGTACAGAGTAAGATGTGCATAGCCATACTGTGTTGAAGAATTGGCACCATACGATATTTGGAGCCTATTAGAGTGACACAAGTGCAATTGTTGTGCACTGTGTTTCATGACTGTTGATGTCAATTTGGCCGATTGGAGAAAGTACTGGTCAGTGTTCAGGGAGTCACATTTTACATTTTATGGAGAGGTACTGGAATATTGTCAATTGAATTTATTTCCTAACCTATATTATTGGCTTCTCCGTTTATTTTTTTGTATTATGATTTGAGACCACTGGAAGCCTTATTTATTCATATTGTATATTTCTACCTGTTATTGTATCGTATAATTGAATTTACATGTAATTAGTTTTTCGGCAAATATTTTCCTGTACTAAACTATTTGATGGTGACGGTGTTTATTTATTTTACATAGCAGACACGTTATAAAAATAACAATTCCAAATCATTTTTTCCCTTCTTTTTTGAAGTCGACCATTCTGTTGCTTAACTGGTGTATTACATTTTAGTTCAGAATTTATAGCTCACCTTCCTATGCAGGGACTTCTTCTAGGTTACATTCAGTCTCCACACTTGACATGTCAACCCCATCCATTGTTGTGTTTTATGGAGTCGGACACGTTTTGGAGAGTAAATGCTCACTCATTCTAATCATTGCCAGTCTCTCTGTATTTCATAAAGTCATTATATTCATGACAATTGCACCAGTTGCACTAACATCTGCTCATAAGATTTTCTAGTTAAAGAATATGCTAGCTGCTGAGGTCTGGCCACTTTTCCAGCTTCCCATGGCAAAAGATTGAAGGCTATTGATCCATGTAGAAATCTGTTTGTTCACTTAAATAGTCTAGTAATATCTTCATTGTCCTAGCCGTCGACATTTTCTGTGTACAGGTTTCTTGCACCTGCGGACTTCATTTAATTCTTGCAACTGTCAAAAACGAACCCATTGCAGAGATTGTTTGAAGTGATTCTGTTGACGCTGTTCATATAACAGGGGGAGAATCTCTGAATTCTGATTGTTTTACCACTGGCCAGGTTCTGCTGCTGCCATTGTTACATGCTTCTTGAGCTTGAGCCACCAACATGTTCTCCTGAGATTGATGAAGAAAGAACTTCAGGTATTCTTTGAACTTTAAATTGCAATCTTTCATCTTCCAGTTCAATCATCAGTGGGAGACATTAGAATGTAATTCTTGTTGGATTTTGGCAGCTGTGTGTGATTTCTCCACTTAAAACTTTGAAACTGTTGCATGCAGATGAATACTTAGAAATGCATTCAGCAATGGTGGTACTATGGTGGTACGTATAGCTAAACATTGCTTAACACTCTTACGTGCCTGACTCTTAAAGGAGATCCAGTGTGCAGTAATGCATATGTAATTGTAGCTTAAGAACTAGTCTGCATGTCTGTAGTAAGGTGGATCGACTGCACAGTGCTCTCTTCTATTGTGTCAACATCCAATTGCAGAAAATCAACAAGGACCCCACTCGTATTATTAGGAGACAGTTACAATTGTATGCAAACGCATTACACGAACAGCAAGAAAGAGACTCACAATTATTTGATGTAAGTGCTTAAAGCATCATGTATTCAAAAAGGAATTTAAGGAAAGAACAGTAGTATCAGCACTGTACAAAGGAAACAAACCCAATTGGACTTGGTGCAAAGTATGTAACGGGTGACATACGTGTAGCGAAGCAAGTGACAATTAGAACCAGCTAGGACGGCGCGTGAGGTGGAAATAGTGCAATTATATACAGTGAATTAGAGGCGAGTGACTCATATAATTATACACTTTTTTATATATCTTGAGACATTTCTTTTCGAGCCAATGCGGTTCTTGCACCATTTAATGAGCTGGGGAGTCGACGACATTTCGATCCTGGTTAGTTAGGATCATCCTCAGGACGAGTTTGTTTTGGTAGGAGCAGTGCTGTCCAGTACGTCAGAAGAGAATACAATGGTGGAGGATGGTAATGCCTGGAACGGAATCTGAAGGCCCACGTAGGAAACCCTGTAGTTGGAGAAGTGTAACTAGGGTTCAGGGACATCAATCGGCGTCCATGGAATCCAGTGAAGAATCCGGGTGAGTCTGTGGATGAATGCAGCAGCTCGGTCAAATCACCGCCACCGTCGTGTACGGGATGAAGGCGGATTGAATGCTTAAATTAATCTCAGGCGCAGGTAATCACTCAGACTGCATCACCCACCATGCCACCACAGTTTAAACCTATCAATATGCAAATAGTTCAGTCCATCCTGAACTGTCAGGCCAGATCCCCCTGAACCAGACCACAAGCAACCAAGGACTGGTTACACCCTGATTCGGGCTCATCAGACAGGCACAGCTTGGTTCCAGTGACACAGTGAACATGGGACCCATTCCTGGGACTACCTGTCATACTTGCAGAATCAAAAACAAAATAATGAATGGAAAGCTTGAATTAATCTCAGTCACTGGCAATTGCTTTGGATGCATCCTAATTAAGCCAGGGTAAAGCACTACGCTATGCTCGCGTAATTTGTGAAGTTTGTTCAACTTTGCACTACGCAAACTGCACATACCACAGTGCAAACATGCGTAGTGTAGTGCTGCGGTCATTTTTTGCTTGCTCACGGTCCTCAACGTCAAGTTGGCGACCGTGAGCAAGCAAAATGACATCCTGGAGAGACTTCTTCCCTGTTCGCCATCAGCAACATCAAGTTGCCGATCGCAAGCGTGGAAAATAAACCTCCCGGCGAGATTCTCAATGCGGGGAGGTCAAGTTTCTCATTGCGAGTGGTCGCGTATGCTCGCAACCGCTCATGATGAGTAACTAACAGTCCGCGTTGAGAAAGCTGCCGCTCGAGTAAAAATCTCGAGCGGCAGAAAACTACAGCTCTCACTGTGCAGGATGGCGTTTTCAATGATTGCACAGTGGCGGATGCTTGTCTAAACTGTGCAATCATTGAAAATGGCATCTTGCACAGTGCGAACAGGGTACTACGCAGTTCGCGTGGTGCTACGCGTAGCTCGTGTAGTGCAAAGTGCACTTCGCGTAGCTATGCGTGTCGCTACTTCGCGAACTACGCCCAGGGTTAATCCTAATCCATAATTTTTCTCCAACAATGCCACCTCAGTTTGAACCCAGACATATATAAATCCGTCTTGACCTCGCACCAATGTGAACAGTCCAGCCCTAAGTGCCAGGTCAGCTCCTCACTGAACTGGAACATGAGCAATTCAGGACTGATTTTTCCCTTACTAGGGCTTATCAGCCAGGTATGGCTTTGTTCCTATGAGCATTGGACCCACAACTTGTCACACATGTCACACTTAGGATCTCAAAAACAAAGTTATAGCTGGAATGCTTGAATTAAGCTCAGCCACTGACAATTGCTACCAAACAATCAGGTCTGGTCCTCCTTGAACCAGAACACAAATACCCCAGGACCAATTTTCCCCCTATTTTGCCTCATCAGCCAAATATAGCTTTGTTTCTGAGGTGCAGTGAGCACAGCACCCATGTCTGTGCAAACCTGCCACACTTATCAAAAATAAAATGATGGGCATGGACATCATTTGGGAGTAGCCAGGAGTCAAAGCTCCCTGATACTCCTGGATCTTCCTGTGCGACCCCTTGTCTCAGACTGGGTAAACCTTTGCCCCCTCTGAGACCAGGGGTCACAAAGGAAGTGTCAAGTGTATCAGGGAGCAAGCTAAAGGTCACAGCTGCAACCCCTCACTGCTCCAAATGACGTCCATGGCGATGGATGGAATACTTAAATTAATCTCAGCTGCTAACAATCATTTGGGGTTGTATCACAATACATTGCTTTTTGCTCACCATGGCTCCACAGTTTGGACCCACTCATATGCAGATCAGTCATGCCCCTGCTCCGATAGAAACAGTCCAGCCCAAACTGCTAGGCCAGGTCCTCCTTGAACTGGAACAGAAGCAACCTATGAACTGTTTAATTCTTGTGAGTGCTCATTAGTCCAGTTTAACTTGGTTCCAGTGGCATATTGAGCACATGGTCCATATCTCTGCATATCCATCACACTTAGAGCATCCAGTGGCACCCCTAAGTGTTGCAGGTATGCCCGATGTGGGACCCGTGCTCACTGTGCCACAGGACTCAAGCTATACCTGACTGAGGAGACCTATGTAGGTCAAAACTGGGCTGGAGTTTCCTTGTATTCCCATCTGTAGGAGACCTAACCTGACAGGGCGGTCTTACCAGTTCCTATTGAGGCAGACAAAGAATGTTATGTTATAATGAATTGTATAGCTCATTGATCACTATAGAGGGTAACCTGGTGCTGGGCAGGTGTGTATATGTGTGGTCCCCAAAATGCTTATATGAAGAGACAAGTCTTCAGCTTCTTGCAGAAGTCAAAAAGTGAGGAGGGGGCTTTGATGTGTTGAGGGAGGTGGGTCGATGTCTTTGGTGCAATGTAGGAAAATGAGCAATGTCCAGTTTTGCTTTTGCAGATGCAGGGAAGGTGTGTGAGTGAGAGTAATGCAGCACATAGGTGTCTAGTGGTATTTTGGCTCTGTGTTATGTAGGGCTTTGTATGTGTGTGAATGGGGAGCCAATGAAGCTTCCTGAGGAGTGTTGTCTCAATCCAGCCTTCTGGTGAATAGTGCTTGCATTACGGTCCATCTGGTGTGCTCAGGCAACCATTTGAAGATCTTTTGCAGCATGCATAGAATGTGGAAGCAGGAAAGTGCACACTGTGTTGACTTGAGCCATCATGTTGAGCTTGTCATCTAAGACGATCCCTAGATTTCCTGTGTGGTCTGTAGGTGTGGGTGTTGGTCCTAGCTCCAACACCCACCTTGTGGAGTTTTATAGGGAGGTCTGGTTGCAGAAGACCAGTACTTAAGTCTTTTCGGAGCTGAGCTGCAGAGAGCTGGTTCATATCCAGTCTGCTACAATGGTCATGCAGTAGGTGAAGTTAGTTCTGGGGGTAGTTGTCTTGTCCATCAGGGAGCGAAGGAGTCAGGTGTCATCGGTGTAGGAGATGACAGTGATGTCTTGTGATCAGATGATGGTGGCAAATGGTGTCATGACTATGCTTAAAAGGGTGGGGCTGAGGGATGGTCTGTGTGGGTCTCCGCATATCACTTTCATTGTGTATGATGCGAAGGGTTGCATTCTGACCCTTTAGGTTCTTCCCATGAGGAAGGAACAGACACATTTGAGACCAGCTCCTTGTATGCCAATCTCGTGGAGTCTTCTGATGAGAGTGTTATCGGAGGCAATGTCTAAAGCCTCAAAAAGGATCAGCAGGCTGAGGGCTGCAGTCTCTCCTCATTTCAGGACGATTCAAATGTCATTACTGACCACAATGAGTGCTGTTCCAGTGCTGTGGTTCTTTCTGAATCCTGATTGAGTGTTGTCTAGAAGATGGTGAATTTCGAGATGGGTTGTGAGTTGCTTGTTAATGACCTTCTTAATCATATTGACTGGATAGGGGAGATGGGTCAAAGGTTACTCAGTTGATTTGTGTCTGCTGTGGGCCTCTTGTGGATTTCTGCACATTTGCATTCATTTGGAAAAGTGGCGGGTGTGATATAGGTGTTGATGATGTGGGTCAGGGTTGTTCTGATGGGTGATGGTCTAATGTTGTAGCTGCAGTAGGGGTATGGGTCCGTTGGGGCCCCCTGAATTGATGGACCGGATGATTTCTGCCGTGTCATTTCTGGTGAGGGTTGTCCATTGGGTCAGGTGGCTGTCTTTCATTTTATTGGTGGTGGAAGTCTTTGAATAAGGCAGGTATTTGTCTAGAATGGCACAGTGGTAAAAACACAGTCTATGGCGTGGAAGGAACTCTCTCCTACAGATGAGTGCGCTCAATTTTCAATGAAACACTCGGGTTTCTTCACCACATTTTTTTAATTTCATCTGAATTTATTTTCATTGTTTTCAAATCAACAATCCATTTGGTAATCCATTAACTTCTTATTTTATAACACAGTTCATTGTAGGTTATCTTGCCAATAGTAAATACATTTTTGCAGGGTTTCATTGAAAATTGAGCGCACTCATCTGTAGGAGGGAGTCTCCTTCCACGCCATAGACTGTGTTTTGCAAGACAAGGGCAGGACGCCTTGTGACATGAGTCGCGCCAACAGTTAACTTAAGTACATTTTGTTTAAATCTTCAAAGTAAGTCAAGTGCACAAGGATAACAATTTTCAAGTTATTCACAGTGGTAAAAACACAATGGTCTAGAATGTGACCTAGAATGATTCCAAGTGTCTAAGATCAATTAAAGCATGTGTTCCATCACCTTTGTGTTTTTTGCAGTACACATCCATAATATTGCACAGGTGCAGAGGCAAAGTGTCTCCCTCATTAGCATGGGGGTCTTACTGCATGGTAATGAGAGAACAACCCTTTTGGATAGCACTGGCACTATAAGTGCACCAGTACTATATGCATTGAAAAGAGGGTTGTACAAAAGTCTGCAGCCCCTTCTGTAATACTACAATGTCCAGAAGTCATATAAAACAGGCATTCACACCTGCTGCTCCCTGCCCATTGGACCCCTAAGCGAACTAGGGGAGTTTTACAAAAATCAATTACATTAACTACAAATAATAACAACTATGACCCAAAGGATACAATCTATCTGCAGAACATGTAGAAAAAAATCTGAAACATTTTAAATAAATACCTGGTGTCCCTACTCTGCCCATGGAACCATTACGGAAGCCAGGAAGAGGCTGGTAGAAACAATAAAATGGATTGAAAACTAGTAATTAATATGAATTACCGACTACTACTACCTCCCCACAAGTGCAATATAATTACAGGAAATATCTATGAAAAAAGACAAATTGACATGATACATACAATGCTCTAAGCATACTTTTTTCTTTTTAAGTAACATAAAATGATTAATCATTAATGATACAACACACATATTAATTTCACATATGTTGGAGAAGCACTTGAGTTGGAAAAGCAGAAGGTATAAAAAAGAAAAACAAGATGTCAACTTATGAGGCATGCATTGGTTTCACAGAGTGATGGATAAAGACATGGTAGGGAAAGTGAAAGTATAATGATCAATGGTGAAATAGCCTTCTATGACACTGTGATGATGAAATGGTGAACGAGCACATGGCAAGGATGGTGGAGGGATAGAGAACAAAGACACAATGACTGCCCATGAGAAATACACTGGTTTAAAAAAAATGGTGGACAACTGCATGGTGAAGTTGGGAATTAAGGACACAGTGAAAATGCCAACTGTGGCATACTGATTTCACAAAATGATGATCAAGAATGTGGTGAGGAAGGAAGTGGTATGGAGGACATAGAGAACATGGCTGACTGCTATAGATCCCGGTTCTTCCCCTCTCCACTAGCAAATACATACAGCCTTGCATGGAAATTATTTCTCAGATATACACCTAAAATGTTGGCAAAAGAAGTGGGAATGATCATCTAGGGGTCTAAGTCACCTTAGACAGGGCTATCAATAGTGTTCTAATCGACTAACCTATAGGTGCATTGTATCCCTACACTTTCACAGTTCAATGGAGAACAGAGACAAATGGTATAGGCTAGTCATAAATGGTATGTAGATCCAAAGCTTTATTTCAATTGAAATAATGTGAATACAGATGTCTATAAGTCCTCATATTGCAGTAAAATTATTTATTAATCTTGTGGTCCTTGATGATATCCAAACCTTGTTGCAGTGTTTGCTAAGATTTTATAGATTGTGACAAGCCAACATGACTTTTTCCCCCTGCAACTTGTAGCCCTGGGGTGTTTTTAAGGCTGTTTGTACATTTCCATGAGACCCACAAGTAAATTAAACCATAAAATAAAAGTGTGACTTCATAAATATTATTTGAAAGAAACAGAATGAACATTAACTGCAGGTTGCATAATTGGGACACATTTGATACCTCTAATGATCCCATGGGGTAATACATAGACAAATAATCAGATATGAGAGGAAGAAGTAATAAACAAAACATAAAGGACAAGCAATAAAGACAAATACGAGAGCTGAACAACAAAATAAATTAAAATTATAATTGTATCCTTAGTTTAAAGTCAAAATGTGACTGGGCCCACTCAAGGGCAAAAAAATCATCAACAAATCATCAACAAGAATGTAAAAAAATCAAGCAAGATAAAAAAGAATTAAAGTTTAGCATCATGGACATCGACAACAAATGTTTAAAATGTAAGTCTGTTACACAAACAGGTACAAACACATGCACACAAAACGGTGGGTAAGCCAAAGGTGTAGAAGGTGGTTGAGATCAAAGGAAAATGTCTGACTGTATGGCCCTGGACTTGTGGAACCACCTACAACCCAGCTATCACCAGCCACACATAGTTAATGAATAATCTACATTTGACATCAATGTAATGCTGTCTATGGGCCCCTAAAATAATAAAAAAAAAAATCTCTTACACAGAAGCATTGGCATGTTAATGATCAGATAAAAACACAACATCAATGGCCTACAGCAGGCTATACCCACAACAGTAAAACAACACAGAATAATCACAAACCTGGACAAAAACATAAGGAAAAGGAGGATATATATAAAGTTCTTGCCCACCACCATGCCAAATGGATTTTAACATTACATTCCAATTTTGTAACCTCGTCATACTCCTGTTCCACATCCCAAGTTCAAAGTCCAGGTCCTTCAGTAACAAACAAAAGGGAACACAAATAACAAAAAATAATAAAATATGGTTCACTTCCCTTGTGGAATTTGTGGAATTAAGGAACTCTGCACTATGCGTGTAGCATAGTGCTCCTGTTAAATTCCACCATCCTGCGCTGTGTGGATTTTTTTGCCATTGGCCCACACAGGGCTTGTGTTGCATGACACTGGTGAGCGTTACGTGACTTGCCGGCCATTTGAATATGCTCATGAAATTTGCTGCCCGGTATTCGGCTTCCAGCCAAGATGGCAACTTCTGACACCTTATGTGTGATTGTGGCATGTGCAAGTTCACTTGGCTGCACCTTGAGCAGATTGGCTACTCAACAAGCAGCTAAATCTACTCAAAAATATGTTTTTGAGTTTATATTCTACTCCAACGGACTGTTCAAGTTGTATTTTAGTGCAAGAAGCCTTTTTTATATTTTAATTTTTTCTTCAACAAGACGTAGGTGCCCCAGAGACTTTTACTTCCTGCTCCTATCTTGTAGGCTTCTCCCAGTGCTTTGTCCATCTCCTAATTAGTTTTCATTTGGATTTGGTACATTCAAAAACTAATGTATAAGGGTACTGTTTGTTTGATAGAGAGCATGCACCAGAATGTATATCTAGCTTTGTTTGATTTTTGAAAATTATAGTGGTGGGTGGCCTGCAGTTTCAGTAGGGGCCTAGTTTTGTTTATGTGCTTAATTGTTTATCTTTTGTAAAGGAACAATGCTGCACAGTTCAGTATATTTTCTCCATGTTTGTTAAATTTGTAATATTCATTTATTTTACTATATGGTTTAGTCTGCAAAAGGGCCATCTAGCCAGTAGGCACAGTATTAGACATGGGTACATAAAACTACTGTTCCTGTGGTATCTGTTGTTATAAATCATCATTTAAACCAAGGAGAGCATTGAACTCAAATTAAGAATATAAAATGTGTTTTTTGGGTTGTATTTTACATGTGTTGTCCGCAAAACCTGCATAGGTGGCATACTATTTTGTGACTTAGTGTTTACAATTTGTGTTGTAAAATGTTTATAGTACCCTTAATTTTCTTTGTTAGCATTGCTAAATTAATGGTAGTGTTTTCTTCAGTGTTACCATGCCGCCTTTGTCTGGCCACTGTGTGTGAGTGTGTTTCCATAGGCCACCATTTGTCAGGGACCATTTTGTGTAGTAGAGTCCGTAGGCCTTTATGTGTTCTTTGTTTTCCATGCCTCCTTGCATGATGTATGGCCATGTTGCCGGCAGCCATTTTGTGTAGCCAGTCAATGTGATTTTGCTATAGGACAGCATGTGTTATTTGTTGTGGCCAGCCTCCTTACTTAATGTTGTTGGTTGACTGTGTAGCCAGTGGCTATTTTGTGTAGTCAGTCAGTGAGCTTTTGCCATAGGCCGGCATGTGTTCTTTGTTGCGACCATTTGTCCTTGCTTGCTGTTGTTGGTTGACCATGTGACCGATGGCCATTTTGTGCAACTACCCATTTTTTCCAGTTTTCAAAGCTATTTTAAAGGGAGATTATCAGGAGAGGCCTATTCCTTCTTGTTTATGTTCTTTTTTCACTACACCAGCATTTCTTTTTCATTTTTGTTTTCATTTATTTTTGTATAGAATTTTTTTTAAACATTTATTTTGTATTTTATATATTTTTTTTCATTTTTGAAATAAAAAAAATCATCCACATCCTGCCATCCATAGGTGCACAGCCGCAGAGAAGCATTACTTTTTTAAGTATCATTCAATTTTCCCCTGGAACCGATTGCATGCCATAGGCACACACCTACATTCTTTTTTTAAGGATTGTTCTATTTTCCCCAGATCCCATTGCCTGCCATAGGTGCACACCAGCATTCAAGATTTTAAGGATTATGCAATTTCCCCCTGGCCCCCCCCGGCCTTCCGTAGGTGCAAACAAACCAGAGTTTATTTTTTAAGTATTATCCCATTTCCCCCTGGCCCCTCTTGCCTGTTATAGGCACAAACAAGCATTCATCTTCTAAGGATTATTCAATTTCTCCCGGACCCCCTTTGCCTGCCATAGGACGCACACCAGCATTATTTTTTTAAAGATTATACACTTTTCCCTGCACCTCCCTGACTGCCGCAGGTGTCTCTCTTAGATACACATAAAGTAAACAGCTAAATCTGCGTGTTGTTATACTGAAATGAAATATTATATTATGGTGGTGTAGTTCCACTTTGTAATGGATACACTATATTGTTGTTAATCATTTAGGATAATATTAACTTAAGTAACCACACTAAATATATTGTCTTTGTCTGTACTAATTCAAACTTCAACATGGCCACATTTCACTAAGGCCCTGATTGCGTGGCCCAAGGACTTCTAGACTTGCTAGGGTGCTGCGGTGGTTGTCAAGCCACTGCTGCATCAGAGGTCAGACTGCCCAATTAGGACTTTTGCGATCGGTTCTGCCGCAACCGCCAGGGTACCTTGGGTGTTCCCACAGCGATCTGAGGACTTCACTATGCTTGGTGGAGACCGCTAAGCATAATACGACTTTCCTCACTTTCTGTTGTCTCATGGAGGTTCTTCCTCCATGTAACTGCTGCTGAGGAAAGGGCCCCCTCTTACCCCTGTGCACAGGAGGTGCAGGCAGGGGGGTACATGGTGTGCCTGCTGTAGATTTACACTCCCAGTTCCTGCACAGGAGGAATAAACTACATGATGCATTGCTTCCCATGCAGAAACGTGCACCGGCAGTGCTATTTAAGGCTCACAATGAGCATTTAGACAGCACTACCGCTAGACCACCTCACCGCCCACGCCATAGGCACACAGCAGAATTCATTTTTAAGGATTATTTCATTTGCCACTGGACCCCTTTGCCTGTCATAGGCACACACCAGCATACATTTTTTAAGGATTATTCAAGCTCTCCCGGACACCTTCGCCTGCCATAGGGCACTCACCAGCATTTATATTTTAAGGATCATACACTTTTTCCCTGCACTTCCCTGACTGCCACAGGTGTCTCTCTTAGAGGCACTTAAGTAAAGAGATAAATCTGTGCATTGTTATACTGAAATGAAATATGATATTATGGGGGTGTGGTTTAACTTTGGAATTGATACACTGTATTGTTGTTAATCATTTAAGATAATATTAACTTAAGTAACCACACTAAATTATATTGTCTTTGTTTTTACTAATTGGAACTTCAACAAGGCCACATTTAACTAAGGCCCTGATTATGAGTATGGTGGTCCAAGGACCGCTAGGCTTGCTCAGGTGAGATGGTGGGGGTCAAGCCATTGCTGCACCAGCGGTCTGACCACCCTATTAAGACTTTGGTGGTCGGTCCACCATTACACTGCTGCAACCATCAGGAAACTGCATTCCCATGGCAGTCTGAGGGCTGCAATATGCTTGTTGGTGCACCGCCAAGTATAATACAACTTTACTCAATGCCAGCGGTCTCATGGTGGTTCTCCCACCATGTAACTGCTGCTGAGGAAAGAAAGGGGTCCCTACAGGGTCCACTCTTGCCTGTGTGCATGGGGGTGCAGGCAGGGGGCAGATGGTGTGCCCGCTGTTGATTTACACACCCAGTTACTGCACAGGAATGAATGCACTACATGGTGCATTGCTTCCCATGTAGGAATGTGCACCGGAAGTTCTGTTTAAGGCTCACAATGAGCATTTAGACAGCACTACTGCTAGGCCATCACACCGCTCACCTGCCTGACCACAAAATTACTCGTAATCTGGTTGGCGGCGGGCAGTGAGTTGCAATAGTCCTGGTGCAGAGCAGTGGTATGCCGCCCGCTCCAGGACCCCTGAAATTTTTAACCAGGCCCTAAATGTTTTTCCTGCCTGCTTTTAGGTGCACAAGAGACATCACCCAGAGTACTGCCAGACAAAAGTCTGTTATAAAGTGACCTGACCACACAGCACATGACAGGATTCCTCTAATCTCTTCTGCTTGTACACCAAAGTGCCACTGTCAACTGACAGCTTCAAGATAAAATAGGTGCTGTCAAGACAGTGGCCACTGAGGAGAAGATGAAAAAGCAGATTGTCACCACTGGAATGCAAACCGGAAACTTTTTCCGGAATCTTGTGCCTGTCTCACTGGCCTCTAGGGAGAATGCTGGGAGCAGTACTGCCACATTGATAGTGCCACTGCTACCTAAGCCCAAGCCCATGCCTGTTAGCAAGGCAGCCACAACTGATGATCAAATGATCAAAATAGCGAACAGTCTTTCATCTCCTTTGGCGGTAGGTCAGGGTGTTCCTCAAGGCTCTATACTTGCACCCACATTGTTCAATCTCTATTTAGAACCACTGGGAAATCTCCGAAGTAAACCCGGGGCCACTATCATCTCTATGCAGATGACACTCAAATCTACCTCAAGGTTGCCTCCACTCACGATCTCTCCATCCTAAGCTCTACTCGGGACTCCATTCAAAACTGGATGTCAACACATCAACTGATTCTGAATCCTCCAAAACTGAATTCCTCCTCTTCTCCCCCTCACTTTCTCCTCCCCGGTTCAATCATGGTTGGACCAGGTGAATCTACTGAATAATAAACCCATCATTGTCGACAGCGCAAAATCCCTTGGTGTCATATTCAACACAAAACTCAATCTACTCTCCCAAATTAATTCAATTGCAGAGTCTGCTCGATACCACCTGCGCCTTCTTTGGGGGATTTGTCACTTCTTCCTGGAGCATGACCTTAAAACCCTGGTCCAATCACTGGTTCTCTCCAGACTGGACTACTGCAATTCTCTTCTTACTGGCCTCCCCAAATCACACCTGTCCCCCCTTGAATCTGTTCTCCATTCAGCAGCTTGTTTAATTTACGGGGCCAAAAGAAGCTCCCACATCACACCCATGTTATCCACCCTCCGCTGGCTTCCCATCGAGGCAAGATCTATCTACAAGACTGCCTGCATCACCCACAAAGCCTTGCACTCCTTCTCTCCTCGCTACCTGGCAAATAAACTGAAACTCTCCGGAGGCTCTAGATCATCACATGATGCGGAAAATTTACAGTTTGAACCTCCCACTTTCAAGAAGAAAAGATCGATGGCCCAATCCTTTTCAGGCAACGCGGTGAGAATCTAGAACTCACTTCCGCCTCAGCTACGGACCACCTCCTCCTCCCAGGCCTTCAAAACTGACCTCAAAATTCTCCTCCTTCAAAGACACTTTCAAATTTAATTAACCCCCTCTCTAGTATCAGAAGGAAGACCTTTCATCATAGAAAATTCTATTCTCCATGACTATGGAAGTGCCTTTCCAGTGTGTTCTTGTGGTATGAGAGTCTGCCATTTATTGCAGTATTACCCTTCTACCTGTGTTTGGTACTCTTTTGTAACATGCACACGTCACTTTTCTCTTGTAGCACACTATTTTTCTACCTCTTACATTTTGTTTGCTTTCGATACTTGCACAAGTGCCACCATTGCCTAGGTAACATTTGTTCTTGTGTTTGAGTGTCTGCCATGTATAGCAGTACTATACCTCTACTTGTATTTTGTACACTTTTGTAACCTGCACCCATGTCACTTTTTCCTCCTGTAATGTACCGTTTGCTACCTCTTGTATTTTGTTTGCTCACAATTGTCACTTTTGCGTCATGTAATCTAACGTTTGCTTTTGTAATTTGTTCACTTGTAATGTTCTCCTCATGTATCAGTTCGCTTCCTATTTTGAAGCGCTCTGACTCGTTCGGGTAAAGTCTGCGCTATATAAAAATGCATAAAATAAAAAAATAAAAAATAAATAAATGCAATCATAGTGACTACAACAAGCAGTGACGTTGAATTTGATTAGTCTCTTTTGCAAATTTGTTCCTAATCATTGCAGGAAGCTGAGCAAAGTAGACCACTGCAGAAGCAAGCAATAGTAGATCTTCATGAAGTGGGAGCACAACAGGAGGTTGAACTTCCTACTGAGCAAGAACCTCCTGTTTTATTGGCTTCCAGAAACCCAGTAAGAAAAAGGAAGGGCACTCTGCCTTCTCCAAACCCCCCGTTGTTGATTTTAACATGCACTGGACACCGGCTGACTCTGAAACACACCAGAAGAGGTAAGGGAAAAGGAAAGCTCCAGAAAGGTTTTTAATTTTGGGGGATGAGGAATGACGAGCCAGTCATTGTCATGGAAGCTGGCCCCTCCAAGTATTCAACCTGCTCCAATGAATGCAGCACTGATTCCACCACCACTGTCAGTACTAGCTCTCATATTTGTAAACCCCCACTGAGCTCTGCATTCACTACTACCTCAGTAGAATTATACACAGCTGAGAGGGAACCATCAACGTCAACACACCCACCTACCTCCGGTTCTATGTGCTTCAGCTGTGTTACCTTCCTACCTTAAAAAAGTTCACCTTCCCAGTTTGGGACTTCTTTACGTTTAGCATGCAGCAAGATCATATTGCACTCTGCTCTATTTGCCGCATGAGTGTTTGTTGAGGTCACCCTTGTTCACACTATGGTACTGGAGGACAAATGACCCATATGAAAAAACATCAAGCAATCCACTGGGCAGCGCACCTTTAAAAAATAGCTGTAGCTGGTGTTAATGAATGTGATGAGAGCAGGGAAAAAGTACGGATCATGGTGGAAGGTGAAGGTGATGAGGAAGAAGAAGATGATATCTTCTTTACCCAAAGCAGCCTTGTACTAAGTAGTGCACCAGTATCACCTGCATCAGCAACCTCAACATGGCACAAGAGTCAGATAGAGACACCACAACAAAGGAATATTGTGACTGCCCCAAGCTGCACATTGAGTTAATCTGCTGGTTCTTGTCTTCAGAGGCTGCCTGTGTCAGTGGCACCAGAAATGAAAAAAAATCCAGGCTACTACTACTGACATGTTTAGACAGTAGGGGCTGTATGAATACAAACACGCAACAACATATTTGTACAATTAGAAGCTGGCTAAAATGTTAACACTGGAACTCTTCCCTTTTTCTTTTGTGGAAGGAGTGGGTTTTTAGAATTTGTGGAGACCATCTACGTGAAATGGAAGGTTCTCAGCAGGACTTACTTTGTCAGAGTTGCTGGTAAAGCGATCCATTATGATGTGCTGAAATTGGTTAGGCAAACTTTGCAGCAGAGTGCTGTTCACATTATCCACCCAATGACAGGCATGTGGACCATATGTCAAGTCACTGATTGCATGTATATCACTGCACACTGGATCTCTTTTATGGTGGTTAGGCAACAAGTATTTACAAGTTTTGCACTGAATAAACATTTAATGGTGTTCCGTGGCATGCAACAGTAGCCTTGTTTGCCATTGAAAAATCCCATACAGCTGCAAACATTGTTGAAGTGTTTAACAGCAAGGTGTTTGACCGACTGCAACCCAGAGGTCTCATAATTGGATTTGTTGCCACAGGCAATGGCAGCAACACAGTTACGGCCATGGCAGATGGTAGTTTCAGATTTCTTTCTTTGGAACATTACATCAACATCGTTGTGCAGGACTTTCTAAAAAAAAAACTAGTCAGCAAGTTACTAATCACATGCATGACATCCTCCACTCATTTCAGCCATTCTTTTACAGCCTGAAAGCAGTTGAGGATTATTCAGCATACTAACAGAGTACCAGTTTAAGCCCTCATACAGGAATTCACAACACATTGGAAAATCAACCAATTACATGTTGCAGCATCTGTTTGAGCAGGACAAGCCTGTCAATGACTATGTTATTCAAAGAGGAGGGGATGCAACTGAGAAGAGCATGACCATGGGGATGGACAAATGGGGCCTAGTCTAATGCCTGACACAGATGTTACTTCCATTTTAGGTTTTCACACCTGAAGTCATAAAGGAGGACAGTTCGATGGGCCAAGCTATCCGGTTGTCGCATCTGCTACTGGAACAGTTATAAAAGGTGTCTGAAAGGTTTTCAATAACAAGTGTGAACAAAAACGAAGACACATATCTGTTGGTTGAAGTCTTACTCCTTCTCATGGTTGAAAAACAAGGCTGCAAAGAAACATTGTTTCGTTCAAAGAGTAAATCTGTGCCACAATACTTGATCCATGGTCCAAAATAATAATGGTATAAAAGGGGGGTGGTGATGGACGGAGCATCTGAATCAATCAAACACTCACACCCAATCAAAAGATCTGGGTTTAATCCATCCCCGTCTTCAGCCCACTCTGCAACCCCAGTTCAGACATGGCTATATGCAAATCAGTTTGACCTTGTGCCTCATGGGAACAGTCCAGCCCGAACTGCCAAGCCATGTCTTCCCTGGACCGGAAACAAGCTTCTGAGGACCGGTTTCTGGCATTCCAGCCGTCTTCAGCTCGGCTTGCTTGAATCCAGTGGCAAAGTGAGCAAGGGACTCACGTCTGAGCATACCCTGCCACACTTATGGCGGCCAAAAGCGGTACAAAAGGGGGGTGGTGATGGACGGAGCATCTGAATCAATCAAACGCTCACACCTAGTCAAAAGATCTGGGTTTAATCCATCACCGTTCTTTAGCCCACTCTGCCACCCCAGTTCAGACATGGCTATATGCAAATCAGTCTGACCTTGTGCCTCATGGGAACAGTCCAGCCCGAACTGCCAAGCCATGTCTACCCTGGACCGGAAACAAGCTTCTGAGGATCGGTTTCTGGCATTCCAGCTGTCTTCAGCTCGGCTTGCTTGAATCCAGTCGCAAAGTGAGCAAGGGACTCACGTCTAAGCATACCCTGCCACACTTATGGCGGCCAAAAGCGGTACAAAAGGGGGGTGGTGATGGACGTAGCATCTGAATCAATCAAACACTCACACCCAGTCAAAAGATCTGGGTTTAATCCATCACTGTTCTTTAGCCCACTCTGCCACCCCAGTTCAGACATGGCTATATGCAAATCAGTTTGACCTTGTGCCTCATGGGAACAGTCCAGCCCGAACTGCCAAGCCATGTCTTCCCTGGACCGGAAACAAGCTTCTGAGGACCGGTTTCTGGCATTCCAGCCGTCTTCAGCTCGGCTTGCTTGAATCCAGTGGCAAAGTGAGCAAGGGACTCACGTCTGAGCATACCCTGCCACACTTATGGCGGCCAAAAGCGGTACAAAAGGGGGGTGGTGATGGACGGAGCATCTGAATCAATCAAACGCTCACACCTAGTCAAAAGATCTGGGTTTAATCCATCACCGTTCTTTAGCCCACTCTGCCACCCCAGTTCAGACATGGCTATATGCAAATCAGTCTGACCTTGTGCCTCATGGGAACAGTCCAGCCCGAACTGCCAAGCCATGTCTACCCTGGACCGGAAACAAGCTTCTGAGGACCGGTTTCTGGCATTCCAGCTGTCTTCAGCTCGGCTTGCTTGAATCCAGTCGCAAAGTGAGCAAGGGACTCACGTCTAAGCATACCCTGCCACACTTATGGCGGCCAAAAGCGGTACAAAAGGGGGGTGGTGATGGACGTAGCATCTGAATCAATCAAACACTCACACCCAGTCAAAAGATCTGGGTTTAATCCATCACTGTTCTTTAGCCCACTCTGCCACCCCAGTTCAGACATGGCTATATGCAAATCAGTCTGACCCTGTGCCTCATGGGAACAGTCCAGCCCGAACTGCCAAGCCATGTCTTCCCTGGGCCGTAAACAAGCTTCCGAGGACCGGTTTCTGGCATTCCAGCCGTCTTCAGCTCAGCTTGCTTGAATCCAGTGGCAAAGTGAGCAAGGGACTCACGTCTGAGCATACCCTGACACACTTATGGCGGTCAAAAGCGGTACAAAAGGGGGGTGGTGATGGACGGAGCATCTGAATCAATCAAACACTCACACCCATTCAAAAGATCTGGGTTTAATCCATCACCGTTCTTTAGCCCACTCTGCCTACCCAGTTCAGACATGGCTATATGCAAATCAGTCTGACCATGTGCCTCATGGGAACAGTCCAGCCCGAACGGCCAAGCCATGTCTTCCCTGGACCGGAAACAAGCTTCCGAGGACCGGTTTCTGGCATTCCAGCCGTCTTCAGCTCGGCTTGCTTGAATCCAGTGGCAAAGTGAGCAAGGGACTCACGTCTGAGCATACCCTGACACACTTATGGCGGTCAAAAGCGGTACAAAAGGGGGGTGGTGATGGACGGAGCATCTGAATCAATCAAACGCTCACACCTAGTCAAAAGATCTGGGTTTAATCCATCACCGTTCTTTAGCCCACTCTGCCACCCCAGTTCAGACATGGCTATATGCAAATCAGTCTGACCCTGTGCCTCATGGGAACAGTCCAGCCCGAACTGCCAAGCCATGTCTTCCCTGGGCCGTAAACAAGCTTCCGAGGACCGGTTTCTGGCATTCCAGCCGTCTTCAGCTCAGCTTGCTTGAATCCAGTGGCAAAGTGAGCAAGGGACTCACGTCTGAGCATACCCTGACACACTTATGGCGGTCAAAAGCGGTACAAAAGGGGGGTGGTGATGGACGGAGCATCTGAATCAATCAAACACTCACACCCATTCAAAAGATCTGGGTTTAATCCATCACCGTTCTTTAGCCCACTCTGCCTACCCAGTTCAGACATGGCTATATGCAAATCAGTCTGACCATGTGCCTCATGGGAACAGTCCAGCCCGAACGGCCAAGCCATGTCTTCCCTGGACCGGAAACAAGCTTCCGAGGACCGGTTTCTGGCATTCCAGCCGTCTTCAGCTCGGCTTGCTTGAATCCAGTGGCAAAGTGAGCAAGGGACTCACGTCTGAGCATACCCTGCCACACTTATGGCAGCCAAAAGCGGTACAAAAGGGGGGTGGTGATGGACGGAGCATCTGAATCAATCAAACACTCACATCCAGTCAAAAGATCTGGGTTTAATCCATCACCGTTCTTTAGCCCACTCTGCCACCCCAGTTCAGACATGGCTATATGCAAATAAGTCTGACCCTGTGCCTCATGGGAACAGTCCAGCCCGAACTGCCAAGCCATGTCTTCCCTGGACCGGAAACAAGATTCCGAGGACCGGTTTCTGGCATTCCAGCCGTCTTCAGCTCGGCTTGCTTGAATCCAGTGGCAAAGTGAGCAAGGGACTCACGTCTGAGCATACCCTGCCGCACTTATGGCGGGCAAAAGCGGTACAAAAGGGGGTTGGTGATGGTAAGACATTGTTCTGCATTCTGTCTATCAACTGCGTTTTTTGCAATTTTCACCCCGAGTGGGCTGGGTATGCTCAGACGTGAGTCCCAGGCTCTCCACATCACTGGAGTCAAGTTATCCAGGCTGAAAAAGGCTGATAGCCAGAAACCGATCCTTAGATGCTTGATTCCGGTCTAGGAAAGACATGGCTTGGTAGTTCGGGCTGTACTGTTCCCATGAGGCACAGGGTCAAGGCTGATTTGCATATAGCCAGTGTCTGACCTAGGGTGGTGTGGAGTGCAAAAAAACTATGGATTTAGGCGCAGATCTTTGTACTGGGGTGAATGTAAGACATTGTTCTGCATTCTGTCCATCAACTGTGTTTTTTGCAATTTTCACCCCGAGTGGGCTGGGTGTGCTCAGACGTGAGTCCCAGGCTCTCCACATCACTGGAGTCAAGCTGTCCAGGCTGAAGAAGGCTGATAGCCAGAAACCGGTCCTTGGATGCTTGATTCCGGTCTAGGAAAGACATGGCTTGGTAGTTCGGGCTGGACTGTTCCCATGAGGCACAGGGTCAAGGCTGATATGTATATAGCCAGTGTCTGACCTAGGGTGGTGTGGAGTGCAAACAAAATGATGGATTTAGGCCCACATCTTTGTACTGGGGTGAATGTAAGACATTGTTCTGCATTCTGTCCATCAACTGTGTTTTTTCCAAAATAATAATGGCCACTTTCAGGGGATGCTTCACAATACAAGGTGTAGATTGTTGAGAGAGCCAGAGACATTAAAGAAGAATGGCAGGACAATAAGATTCCCACTCCAGGGAAGAAGATCTGTGATGCTTACTTCAACTTCCAGAGAGGGCGGTCCTGTTTTCTCATAGAAGACAACACCAGTAGCAAGAACACTGGCAACAACAAAATAAAAAGGATTCAAAGAATTGTAAGTGGCTGATCTTAAGTCCAGTGCAGAGGCAAAGACAAAAGAGGCACCAATGACCATTCAGAGGATGTTCCAGGACTATCTGGATGACCCAAGAGAGGTTTATGTGGATCAAAACCCATTGATGTATTGGTATGGGAAGATGTGCTAATGGCCAGAGCCCCCCACACTGGTTTTAACTTCTCTGGATTGTCTGGTAGCCAGTGTGTCTGCACAGTGCAGTTTGTGTAGCTTTTACAGTGAGAAGGACCAGTCTATCACCTCAAAACATGGAGAGATTGACCATGATCAAAATTAACCAACACTTTATGCCACAATATTCCATAATTCCTATAATAACATAGGGGGAGAATGAGGGTGATTGGTCAGGCTCAGGTGTGTCTGATAACCAACTTCTGGGTGAGCCACCTGAGATTGAATATGAGCTCTTCTTCTTTGACTGAGAGTAGGCCACCTTAGATAGTTTTAATTTTTATTTTGTGTTGAAAAGCAAATAAATAGGGGAACACTATTTATTTGGTTTTGTTTGTGTCTGACTGACTTATGCAGCCCCACTATTTTAGGCATGTTTGGCCGGATTGGAGTTGGACTAGTGTGCAGTGAAGAAGCCTCTCTGTTACCTTCATGGACATGAAAGACAATGCCTCCATTTGTCCCATGCCTATTCTTTTTATAATCCCTCATCAGGACTGCCCAAGATCATTTGATGTACATGATTGCCCAATGAGTGATGCTTGCATCAAAGAGGAGATATAATTGTGTACCACAGTTCTTGGATTGGAACAGGTAACTATTGCACCAATGAGTTATATATTTTTGAAAGAGTTTGAATGATGATTCATGTGGTATCAGACAGTAAGAGATGGTGTTCAAGTGATTTGTGAATCTGATTTGGATGATTGGCAATGTTTTGGGTTTGATCAGTGATCATTTTTTCTGAAGGTGATTGGCCCTTTCACACCTAGCATGATGTTCTTGCCAGGCCAATTTCTTTTTTCTGGTTCTCAATCGTCAGAGACCAGACTAATCAGTTTAGTTAACAAGCACACATCTATGCAAAAATGACTCTCATAATGTTTCTCTTCTTGTTCATCAATGGCAACAAACTACAGTTGTTACTCTGAGTCAAGATGATGGAAGAATTCAGGGCAGGACTACCTCAACAGCCAGAAGAAGGAAGATATTGGCTCAAGAGAAAACAACATGATGGTGACTCTTAAAGGGCTGCTCGGATCTGTGGACTGGAGAGAGGTGCTTTGATTTGGGAAATGCTGCTGCTGAGTGTGTGTGATGGCTCAAATGTGAAACTCCTCTAATTTGTGGTGGTGGTCAGGGGAGATATGTTATTCTAACTGGAGACAACATGTGATGTCACATCATCACATAATGCATGTGTGGCTAAATGTTATTATGACAGTTGTGAGATGCTCAGTCCGGTATATGGAGCTAGTACTTGTCTATGATTGTTGCAAAACTGCTCTCCCTTTACAGTTAACTAATTGCTCATGAGTAATAAATTGCAAGATTGCTGCAGCCTATGCACGTGCCCTGACTGTGTAATTCTCACCTGCTGTTTCTGCAGGAGCGAGATGCAAGATGTGAATGGATATCTAATTTCATTGCAACCGGATTGACTTCCTTTATGATGGTATATGGTCCTAAGAAATGTGGTTTGAACTTTGATGTTTCCTGCACTGCTATATTATGTGTGGATAACTATATTCTGTCTCCTGTAACATAATCAAGGGGTGGCCTATGATGGAAATCTGCATTCACCTTGTACATGCATTTGGCTTTGTTTAGGTTCATATATGCTGTCTTTTGTGTTTAATGAAGGTGGTTTACAAAGTCGACGGCATCAGAAGTAGGTATTAAAAACAGACGGAGAAAACAATAAACACTGAGGATAAAAACTTTAACTATAGTAAAAAGGATAATAACCAATGGAGAATGCTTTCCATTATTAAAAGCAAACTCAGTCACACATAAAAATGTATCCCAATCAGCTGTGGAAAGAAGCAATTGACCCCTTAGGTATTGTTCTAAACATTGATTAATTTTTTCTGTTTGCCTATCTGTTTGGGGATGATGAGCAGATGAAAGACGCACATAAATGTGTAACAAGGACCTCAATCCTTTCCAGAATTTCGATACGAACTGGGAACCTCGGTCAGACACAATAACAGATGGAACATCATGTAATCTCACTATGAATTGTAGGAATATGGTAGCCAGCTCTGTAGAGGCAGGTAATGTTTTCAAAGGAATGAAATATGACATTTTAGTCAAAATATCCACAACTACAAAATCCACAGTGAACACTTGAATAGGTTTTGTAATTCGACAACAAAATCCATAGAGATGGAATGCCATGGAGAGGGGGGTGTTGACATGGGCGGCAATAATCCAGCTGGAACCTGGTGAGAAATTTTGCTCTGAGCACAAATATGACGCTGTTGGAAATACTGGTGGGTATTTTGAACCATAGTAGACCACCAAAAGGATCATTTGAGGACTTCTGTGGTTTTCTTGCAACCTTGTGTCCAGATAACAAGTGAGAGTGAAACCGTTCATGAGCTCGCAGTTGTAGAGGTTTCGTGGGAATCATCAGACTCCCTTGGATGTACAGGAGATCTTGTGTCTTTACACCACTGAGTTTGTGTTCCAATTTCTTGACTTCCTTACAATCCTGTGCTTGCAACATCTCCCTCAGAAAAGCCTCTTCTGAACATACAGCCGCCAAAAAGCTTTCCTGTGCTACAATAAGGGGATGATGTATTGCATTTTTTGCTTCCTCATAGCTATATTGCGATAAAGTTTCTGCTATACCATGTTCTTTTACCTGCCTGAACCTGTATAACAAAATCAAAATTGCTGAAATACTGTGTCCAGCGCAGGTGTCACACAGAAAGAGCTCTTGCTGACTTCAAGAACTGTAACATTTCTATGGTCAGTTAAAAGTGTCAATGTATGCATGGCGCCTAACAAATATTGACACCACTGTTCAAGTGCATGTTTTATGGATAGGAATTCCCTTCTCCCACAGAATAGTTTTGTTCCACTGGATTTCGTTTATGGGAATAGAAAGCCACGGGATGTAAATGCCCAGTTTCTTTAACTCTTTGTGACAGAACTCATCCAATGGCAACCTGAGAAACAATGCTTCTATTATAAATGGTTGGGATGAATCAGTGTGTTTTAAAATAGGATACAATCAAAAAGCGGGGGGAGGTAGAGGTAAAGGTTAGGTTCACCCTCCTTACTGAATGCAGTTCCACAACATCCAGAATACCAGAATTAGAAACCTAACCATAGGAAGAACAGGGATTCCACTGAACATGTGTGAAAACCCCTCTTTCCAGAAACACATTTTTTTCAGAGAGTCCGCTTACCCACCAGGGTTACCCTTAGGTGGCATGCTACATCATTGGGGTCTGCTCAATCCGCTGCAGATTGAGGCATGCTACGAATTGCAAACTACGTAAGGGCACTTAGTTTGTGGAAAATATGAGTGGTGCAGTGTTGTGGAGTGGGAAAAAATAGGTTAAAAATAACTAGCTAGTGAGCTAATATTTATTCCTGCTCCTAGACGGTATGTTTAAAATCGAGGGTTAATAATAGGGAAAGACCTAACTGTAATGAGTATGGTGTCCCTAGTAATGGCTCAACATGTTTTGAGCTTTCCCCTAAAGCTCTTCTTCAGTACCAAACAAAGGCCAGCCCCGTGCGTACCACTCCTAAAGAATCCTGTGAATAGGAAACAATGGTGTGCACACCTAATGTGTCTTCACCTGATAATTAATACATATGTTTATACACTGACACACTGTATCTATAGGAAATAAAGCAAAATGAAAATGTAAAAAGCCTGCCTACCAGCCAAGCTGGCAGGCCCTTTATGTATGCGGCGTCGTATCTCGAACAATGTACTCCTCTATAGTGGGTGTACTTAACAGCTATTTTGTGTGATCATCTGTGGTGGAAGAAACCAATCATACAAGATGTCTTTGTGAAAAAAGTATTTATGTACAAATTGCAGTTTAAAAGCACTCGTGAAAAAGACACCATGTGACATACAACATATAACAAAATAATAGTATTACATATCAATGACACATACTTTTGTTTAGGCAGAAATATGCCTCATGATCTGCAGGGGTGGAGGGGCTTGTAGCCACACCCTAAAATTGTAATGGGGACATAGAGCTAGTCATTAGAGTTTTCTAAAGGTAAATGAGATAGGACCCAGGGAGAATTCCCCGTGCCTTGGCTTATCCTGGAAGGAAAACTTATTATTTCCTTGGAAAAATGAGAAATAAGGTCAAATGGGTCTGGCTGGACTTATTTAGTCAAAGCACTCCTCTCTGAAAATAACCTGATGGGAGCCCTACAGACTGCATCTTACCGCGTCTGTCTCCCGGTGGCCATTAAGTAGACCCGGATCAGCTTAGTCGTGCTTACTCAAAAAAACTAGACCATGTCTCTCACAAAATGTCCGCTGTGACTGGCAATGGAGCGGGGCTATTTTCGGCAAATTAAATGACCCGGATCAGCCTAGTCATGCTTACTTCGAAAACTAGTGCAAGAAAAACAAGGACCCCCTGGGTATCAATATAGACTCCTACGGCAGGGTGAAACACCTATGTGGGTAAAAATCCTAGGACATCAGCAAAGTAAATGACCAATTACTCCAGAACCAGTAGTGTGAAGAAAAAACGTAGATTAACTGTATACAAATATATATTTAATGAGTATAATTAAAAATCATATAGAAACAATGACCCGGATTAGCCTAGTCATGCATACTTCGAAAACTAGACCGTGTTGCTCGCAAAATGGCCACTGTGACTGGCAATGGAGCGAGCTATCTTAGGTGAATGACCAGATTGTCGAGTATTGTGGACAAAAATCAGAAAGTAAAATAAAACTAACAAGGGGAATACATTTACAAAGGAGATACATTTAGACACTCAAGTACAATGTACAGTAGTGATTTGTGCAGTATGTTGCACGTGCAACGGTACATCTGATTGATGCGCAAGACCCATAGACTTAACAGCGCAACTGTGCTCTATTCAGAATAGCTTGTCTCTGCATCATGAAATTAATAAACTTCACGTTGTGTTAGGGAAAGTCATGAAAAATGCCAGATTCCTGGATGATGCGGTACATCAGAATGATGCGCAAGACCCTTAGACTTAACAGATTGATACGCTCTTCTCAGAATAGCTTGTATGTACATCATGTAATGACTAAACCCCATGTCTTGTTAGGTGGAAGTCATAAATAATGCCAGATTACTGAATATTGCTACATATCATGTATGGAATAGTAGACTCATAGTTGTCAGTTGGAGTCTGAATGCCACCGAAAGGCATTGTGCTGTTCACAAGAGAGCCACTGCTAGTTTATTTATTTATTTATTTATTTTATGATTTATAGAGCGCCTGGTGACCCGTAGGCATCCCCGCGCTGAAGAATTGTGAGATCCAGGAGAGGAAGATCGGGGGAACTATTTGGGGAACAGGAAGGTTTTTAGTTTTTTTCGGAAGAGGGCGTGACAGGGTTCCAGACGCAAATTGCGAGGAAGTGCGTTCCATCCTGCGGAGGCTTTAACCGAGAAGCGACGGCCACCGGTGCGAGCCTTCTTAAATTTTGGAACTATGGCCAGATGTTCGCCGTCAGAGCGAAGGATTCTGGGGGCTTTGTAGGGGATGACCATGTCTTTCAGGGCGGCTGGGCCAACACCGTTGATGAGTTTATGGGTGGTGCAAAAGGCTTTAAACTCTACTCGCTGGCGAACAGGAAGCCAGTGCAGAGCCTTGAGGGCCGGTTTGGCAGAGGCTCTGGGGGGGAGGTTCATAATGAGCCTCGCCGCAGCGTTTTGTGCCCGTTGAAGTTTGGCCAGGGTGAATTCAGGTGAGCCGAGGTAGACGGCGTTACTATAGTCAAGCCGGGCTAAGATGAGCCCTTGAACCAGTAGTTTCCTGGATAGGGGGGGGGGGGGGGGAGAGGGAGAATCTTGCGAATAGACCGCAGGAGGCCAAAGCATGTTCCAGCGGTTTTGGCTGCCTGGGTCTTCATGGAGAGGTCAGGTTCCAGCCAGACTCCTAGTGTTTTGATTTCTTTTTTTGGTGTGGGGATATCACCAAAGGCGTCCGGCCAAACTGATGTAGGGATGGAGGACCATTTATTGCCCAGAAGCATGATTTCGGTTTTTGCACCGTTCAGCTTCAGGGAGGATTCGCACATCCAGGTGTGAATATCCTGGAGACAGTTCAGCAGGCTGTCTGGGTGTTTATCCAGGTGAGAAAGAGAGACGACAAGTTGGGTGTTGTCTGCATAGTTTACTATTTTTATCCCGTAAGGGGTCAGGACATCTTCAAGGGGGGCCATGTAAACATTAAACAGGGTGGGACTAAGCGAAGACCCCTGAGGAACTCCACATGTGAGTGGGAGTGGGTCGAATGGTGATGTGGCCTTCCTGGGTAATTGGGCGTTCTAGATGAAGTGATACCCATGTGTTATTAGCATTATGATTTACGTTAGTGTGAGAATCACATGCGGTTGGACCTTTACTTCTATTACATCGTCAGTAGAGTGTTATACTCACACAATCTACTAAGTCTGGCAGAAGGTGAATTCCTGATTCATCTAAAGAACTGCCCCCACTAGATATCATCATACAATCCCTGAGTATCCTGGTGCAATTTATACACCCACTGCTGCTCTTTCTCTAGCAATCTTTTTTCTAGATTGTCAATGTGTTTGAGATGTTCTTACACTACCCAGTGTAGATCGTTAGGGGTGTGCTTCACTTTATTGAAATGTGATGCCATTTTAGTGGTGACCCGTTGGCACCTGATGTTGCTGAGATGTTCTCCTATCCTGGTGCTAACCTTTCTGGTAGTCATACCCACATAATGTAGGTTACAGGTGCATGTGATGAAGTACACAACCCCTGCGGTATTGCAGTTAGTGAATTTGTGTAACTCCCAACTCATCTTGCTGTTAAAAGTTACTTTTTTTGTAGTGGAGGTCAGGTAACACACACTGCAGTTCCTACAAGGATGGTGGCCCATCGGTAGGGTACTCAGTACTTGTTTGGTCTTATCGTTTCTTGTTTAAGGTTTGGGGCGGGTGTGTACCCTTATGTCTCTTAGGTTTTTTTCTTTTCTATGTGAGAACATGGGTGTGGATATGTTCAGTTTCTCACTGTTAAGGGTGTGCCAGTGTTTTTGACTATTTTTACAACATGGTCTGATGCAATGTTGAAGGTTGTGATGCAGATAGGTCTTTTTTCTTTTTCAGTGATTTGTTTTTGATATGTCTCCAGGAGCCCTTCTCTGTTGTTTTCAGCTCTTTTTACTCTTGAAATGAGGTGTTTTGGGTATTTCCTTGTGAGAAGTTTCTCAGATAGCCCTTTGGCTTGTGCTTTAAAGTCATTAGTCTCAGAGCAGTTTCTTTTAAATCTGAGAAACTGTCCAAAAGGGAGGTTCTCCTTCAGATGTCTCGGATTGAAGCTGTCATATAGGAGTAACCAGTTCTTAGCAGTGGGTTTTACGTGTGTGGTTGTCTTTAGTAATTGTTTACAAAAAGGGGAAAGTGATAGGACTAGGCGGATTTACCACTCATAAAGAGTGGGAGGTCCAGCTGCAGTGTTCGCCTAGGGGGACACGATAGAAAACAAGGTACTGCGCTGTTCCTAAAAAGGTGAGCAATAAGGTCAAAAGAAGGTGGTGGAGCCGTAGGGTCTTGGTGGAGTCCTAGAGACGGGCAGCCCTTTGGTTGGATATAATGGCCTCACACACCCTTGCAGGTGTCATGCTTCATCATCGGCAGTGCTCCTCGTTGGGTCGGCGGTGCAATACCCAGCGGGCAACACCTCAAAGAGGGGCTCTTTAGCGGAAATCTTTTTCCAACTGCTGTATGGGTGAGGTGCGGGTATAGGGCCAGCAAGAAGTAGACGTTAAGTGAAATTAAATTAAAATGAGGCCAGAGGTACCAGGATCAGGTTTATTCTGAGGTCCTCTGTCTCAAATAAAATGGAGTGCTAGCCAGTACTCGATGGAATATAATGTTCCTATTCTCGGACTGGGCTAGTGTATATAGGAAATGGTCAACATGTTTCCCGCAAACGTACAGTGACTAGCGATTCATCAGGACCTATCACAGGAGTTAATCTTCAAAGGAAAAGAAAAATTGTCTACAATGTATATGTTCCTAGATTATCTGTCAAAAGTGAACAAAGTGAATCCTGTGCTGCGCTTAATCCGCCTAAAGGGTCAGAAATACATACAACCACTTGCAGCACTCTAACACCAGCATATTCAACTTTGGAAGAGATACATCAACGATGTTCTACTGATTTGGGAGGGTGACAAGTTCAACATCAATGAGTTCATTGAGTGGCTGAATCAACAGGACCCTTTCCTAAAGTTCACATATTACATGAGTAGATCTCAATTGGGATTTCTGGACCGTAACATCTATGCTATTTATGGCTTACTAAAGACAACCACACACATAAAACTCACTGCTAAGAACTGTTTACTTCTATACAACAGCTTCCATCCGAGACATCTGTAGGAGAACCTCCCTTTCGGACAGTTTCTCAGACTTAGGAGAAACTGCTCTGAGACTGAGGACTTAAAAGCACAACCAAAGGGCTATTAGAGAAACTTCTCACAAGGAAATACCCCAAAAAACTGATATCCAAAGCCAAAAAGAGATCTGAAAACAACAACAGATAAGTGCTCCTGAAGACATATGAAAAACAAATCACTGAAAAAGAAAAAAGATATATATACATCACAACCTTCCACAGAGCGTCCAACTATGTGACAAAAATAGTCAAAAAACACTGGTGCACCCTTAACCGTGGGAAACTGAACATCCTCACACCCATGTTCTCAACAGAAAAGGAAAAAACCTGAGTGACATCTTCATACACACCCGCCCCAAACCTCAAACAAGAAACGATAAGACCCAAAAAGTACTGAGTACCCTACCGATGGGCCACCATCCTTGCGGGAACTGCAGTGTGTGTCACCTGACCTCCACTACAAAAAAGGAAACTTTTAACAAGATGAGTTTTGAGTTACGCAAATTCACTAACTACAATACATCAGGGGTTGTGTACTTGATCACATTCACATGTAACCTACATTATGTGGGTATGACCACCAGAAAGGTTAGCACCAGGATAGGAGAACACTGCAGCAACATCAGGTGCCACCGGGTCACCACTAAAATGGAGTGAATCACACCCCTAACGATCTACGCTGGGTAGTGTTAGAACATCTCAAACAAATTGACAATCTAGAAAAAAGATTGCTAGAGAAAGGGCAGCGGTAGGTGTATAAATTGTACACCAACACTAAAGGATTGTATGATGATATCCTGTGTGGGCAGTTCGGTAAATGAATCAGGAATTCACCTTCTGCCAGACTTAGTAGATTGTTTAAGTATAACACTCTACTGACAATGTAACAGAAGTAAAGGTCCAACCGCATGTGATACTGACACTAACGTAACTCATAACGCTAATAACACATGGATACCACTTCATCTACAATGCCCAATTGCCCAGGTAGGCCCCATCACTATTCCACTAGCAGCGGCTCTTTTGTGAACAGCAGACTGCCTATTGGTGGCATTCAGACTCCAACTGACAACTATGAGCCTACTATTCAATACATGATATCTAGCATTATCAAGTAATCGGGCATTACTTATGACTTCCACCTAACAAGGTTGAGGTTTAGTCTTTACAGGATGCACATACAAGCTATTCTGAGAGAGAGGGTAAGGGAGCACACTGCCTCTCATCCCAGCATTGTTTACCACATTGCATCCTGGTAAATGCAGTACGTTTACTGTCAAAGTTGCTGTAGGCTTTCACCAAATTTGGTGCAGGTAGTGCTGTTATCTCTAGACATGTGTTTCTGGGTTTAGACTGTCATCAGTAGAGAGCAAAAAGTATTAGGAAGCAGAAAAAAGTCATCAGGGGTTGCTGAAATGGTGCACACGTCTTCACAGGTCACAGTACCTCTCCACAGCCACACAAGTTCATCCCATGAGAGCTCGTCAGCTCGTTGGGTCAAGGGAGCCTTTTAAACACCGGAGGATGGGAGTACACTGCCTCTCATCCCAGCACAGTTTACCCCATTGCATCCTGGTGAATGCAGTACACTTACTTTCAAAGTTGCTGTAGTCTTTCACCAAAGTTGGTGCAGGTAGTGCTGTTATCTCTAGACATGTGTTTCTGGTTTTAGTCCATCATCAGTGGAGAGCAAAAAGTATTAAGAAGGAGAAAAAAGTCATCAGGGGCATGCTGAAATGGTGCCCAAGTATTCACAGGTCACAGTACCTCTCCACAGGCACACAAGTGCATCCCAGGAGAGCTCGTCAGCTCGTTGGCTCAAGGGAGCCTTTTAAACACCGGGGGATGGGAGCACACTGCCTCTCATCCCAGCACAGTTTACCCCATTGCATCCTTGTAAATGCAGTACACTTACTTTCAAAGTTGCTGTAGTCTTTCTCCAAAGTTGGTGCAGGTAGTGCTGTTATCTCTAGACACGTGTTTCTGGGTTTAGCCTGTAATCAGTACATAGCAAATAGAATTAAGAAGCAGAAAAAAGTCAGAAGGGTTTGCTGAAATGGTGCCCAAGTCTTCACAGGTCACAGTACCTCTCCACAGGAGCTTGTCAGCTCCTTGGCTCAAGGGCACATTTTGAACAAGGGGGGAGGGAGCACACTGCCTCGCATTTCAGCACAGTTTACCCCATTGCATCCTGGTAAATGCAGTACGCTTACTTTCAAAGTTGCTGTAGTCTTTCACCAAAGTTGGTGCAGGTAGTGCTGTTATCTCTAGACATGTGTTTCTGGTTTTAGTCCATCATCAGTGGAGAGCAAAAAGTATTAAGAAGGAGAAAAAAGTCATCAGGGGCTGCTGAAATGGTGCCCAAGTATTCACAGGTCACAGTACCTCTCCACAGGCACACAAGTGCATCCCAGGAGAGCTTGTCAGCTCGTTGGCTCAAGGGAGCCTTTTAAACACCGGGGGATGGGAGCACACTGCCTCTCATCCCAGCACAGTTTACCCCATTGCATCCTGGTAAATGCAGTACACTTACTTTCAAAGTTGCTGTAGTCTTTCTCCAAAGTTGGTGCAGGTAGTGCTGTTATCTCTAGACACGTGTTTCTGGGTTTAGCCTGTAATCAGTACATAGCAAATAGAATTAAGAAGCAGAAAAAAGTCAGAAGGGTTTGCTGAAATGGTGCCCAAGTCTTCACAGGTCACAGTACCTCTCCACAGGAGCTCGTCAGCTCCTTCGCTCAAGGGCACATTTTGAACAAGGGGGGAGGGAGCACACTGCCTCGCATTTCAGCACAGTTTACCCCATTGCATCCTGGTAAATGCAGTACGCTTACTTTCAAAGTTGCTGTAGTCTTTCACCAAAGTTGGTGCAGGTAGTGCTGTTATCTCTAGACATGTGTTTCTAGGTTTAGCCCATCATCGGTAGAGAGCCAAAAGTATTAAGAAGCAAAAAAACATCATCAGGGGTTCTTCAAATTGTGCACAAGTCTTCACAGATCACAGTACCTCTCCACAGGCACACAGGTGCATCCCAGTACAGCTCGTCATCTCATTGGCTCAAGGGAGCCTTTTGAACACACGGGGGGAGCACACTGCCTCTCATCCCAGCACAGCTTACCCCATTGCTTCCTGGTAAATGCAGTATGCTTACTTTCAAAGTTGCTGTAGTCTTTCACCAAAGTTGGTTCAGGTAGTGCCCTTATCTCTAGACACATGTTTCTGGGATTTACCAAGATGTTATGGGGTGAACTGTGCTGGGTTCTGAGTTTCGTAAAGGCTTCTTCAGCCATAGAAGACCAGCAAAAGGAAACCCCTTTTTTCAGCAGTTTAATAATGGGAGTTGCTGGAGCCTCAACATTGTCATTAAAATGACTATAGAAATATGCAAAACCCAGTGAGCTCTGAATTCCTTTTACAGAAGTGGGGGAAGGCCAACGCATGATAGCAGTTATCTTTTGTGGGTCCATTGTTACCCCCTCAGAAGAAAGCACAAATCCGAGAAAGGTCGCTTTTGATGTGTGGAACTCACATTTATTCAGCTTCACATATACGTGGTTTGCTCTCAAGTGTCCCAACACAGCCCTCACATTACCAACATGTTCAGTGGTAGTAGATGTCATATATGTATGTTATAGCACATACATCCAAAACATCTCTCAAGGATTCATTAATAAAAACATTAAAGACTGTAGGGGCATTACAAAGGCTAAAAGGCATCACAAGGTATTCATCGAGCCCACAATTTGTGTGAATTGCTGTATTCCATTCATCTGTAGGGATATCAAAAGGGGGGAGGAAGAGGTAGTGATGCATGGCACCGAGGTGAGCACGTCCTCCTCAAGCGAAAGTAATTGTAATCAACAGGGTCCACCTCAAGGAGGTTTTTTTGTATGTATCCTGATGTCTCTGGAGTACACACATTTGTTTAAAATAGCCCTCACACACCAAAAGGGCCCTTGGTGTCATGCTTCATCATCGGGGTCTTCCCGCCCGGCTGCCGGACGGGGCAGTGCTGCGACAAGCGACTACGCTGGAGCACCTTTTTAATGTGGGTGCTATGTGAGTGAAATGGAGTGAGTGTCAGTGGGGTCAGGAGTGATATAAAGGTGATGATAAAAAATACCTGGCCTAGTGATAAAAAAACTATTTAATAAACACTGGCTGGTATTGTTAAAAACGTGAAGTCGGAAAGGGTAAGCGAAGTTATGAGCTTACTTTCCTGTGTGGGTCGACATGTTTCGGGGCGCCATGCCCCTTCGTCAGGACCGGGGTAAGAGATCCCCCTGTCACTCACTAGAGTCTTGCCACAATTGGTGTATTTACAAAAAAGTGAGACACAGATCAATGTGTATGGATTTAGAATTAATATTATAATTCACATCCCTTTCTAAACAAGATACTTATGTAGTATGCCTGAAAAGACAAGAGCACTGTATTATTAATGCGCGGATCCCAAAGCGCTATTACTTAAGTACCTGTAAGAAAAAGTGGACAAACATACATATAGCCGTAGTCCATCTCTAGGAAAAACTAGGGAGGGATCTATAGTTTTACAATGATAATTTACACACAAATAGAGACATCACACATTACATACATATATAGTGCATAGAGGTTGGCTGTACTAGGTTTAAATACATACTTATTGTGATGAGGAACAGTGCCTCATGGGCCAACACTAGATGGAAGGGTATAAGGGCGGTCCAGCTGCAGGTGGGATAAAAAATGAAACAGAGAAGTATGTGTAGAAGTTTTCTAAGAGATGTAACAATGGCATCCTATAAGCCATTGTTTCCTGGTCTTCCTACTCGGCTGTGCCGTGCTTACTCAACCCCCAGCCTCGTTGTGCTTCCTCCTCCGTCCGTGGCCACCGTGGTAATGAGGATGGAGGTAGGGGCAGGAGTTTAAATAGCTTTGATAATTAGTTAATTGGGGTGGGTCTCTTATCCGATTCCGGACACCTGTGCTTAAAAAATGGAGTGCCGAGATCCGGTTGTTGAGGTGGCCATTATGGACTAGTCACCACCATTGTTTTAACATTGAGAGTAGGGGTGGATTTATAGATGCCCCGTAGTATTCGCTCCTTGAGGCATAATTATATTAAATTCAGAGCGTTGGAAACAGGTTCGGGAGCTTAGAACACCGATTGCGTGCAACCGCCGAGGTGGGTGGTGGAGTGTTTCCACCCTGCGCATGCGTCGCGGTGCTCGGGAGAGTTAGAGCATGCGCGAACCAGCGCTGCGCTAGCTGAGCATGCGCGGAGGAGTGTGTACAGTCTCTGCGCATGCCCATTGTGTCGTAGTCCATCTCTAGGAAAAACTAGGGAGGGATCTATAGTTTTACAATGATAATTTACACACCAATAGAGACATCACACATTACATACATATATAGTGCATAGAGGTTGGCTGTACTAGGTTTAAATACATACTTATTGTGATGAGGAACAGTGCCTCATGGGCCAACACTAGATGGAAGGGTATAAGGGCGGTCCAGCTGCAGGTGGGATAAAAAATGAAACAGAGAAGTATGTGTAGAAGTTTTCTAAGAGATGTAACAATGGCATCCTATAAGCCATTGTTTCCTGGTCTTCCTACTCGGCTGTGCCGTGCTTACTCAACCCCCAGCCTCGGTGTGCTTCCTCCTCCGTCCGTGGCCACCGTGGTAATGAGGATGGAGGTAGGGGCAGGAGTTTAAATAGCTTTGATAATTAGTTAATTGGGGTGGGTCTCTTATCCGATTCCGGACACCTGTGCTTAAAAAATGGAGTGCCGAGATCCGGTTGTTGAGGTGGCCATTATGGACTAGTCACCACCATTTTATTTATTTATTTATTTATTTCGATTTGTATAGCGCTCTATAACCCAGGGGTCTCTAAGCGCTTGTCCAGTAAGCACCGCAGGAAACCAAAAAAGACACTTCCCAGAAATTTATAGCCCTCCCCAGGCCTTCTGGAAAAGAACAGTCTTCAACCTCTTCCGAAAGGACAGCAAATTAGATTCTTTGCGCAAGTCCGCTGGTAGACTATTCCAAGCCGCTGGGAGGGTGTTCGAGATGGCGCGACCGCCCACTGTCGCCAATCTGAAACGAGGTTGCATGAGAAGAGTAGCCTCAGCAGATCTTAGCACCCTTGCAGGTTTATATGGAATCAGGCGGGTCTTAATGTATCTTGGTGCCTTACCATAAAGAGATTTATGTGCAATGCATAACCCTTTGAAGAGCACCCTCTGCCTTACTGGGAGCCAATGTAGCTCACGCATAAGTGGGGACACATGCGTGCTCCTGGGTTTCTTATGAATGAGCCTAGCGGCATCATTCATCACCATCTGAAGTTTGTCTAGGAGTTTTTGGGGTAAACCCAGATAGAGCGAGTTGCCGTAGTCCAGTCTTGCAAGGATCATAGCGGAAACCGCCCGTCTCAGTGTGGAATGGGACAGTAATGGCGCAATTTTTCTAAGTTGACGAAGCAGGCCAACACAAGTTCCTACCACCGTGGTAACTTGTTTCCGCATGGAAAGCTTGTCATCCACATGGATGCCTAGGCTTTTTACAGCCACTGCCGGCTCCGGAGGCGGTCCAAGTTCCCTCGGCCAGAATCCATCATGCCATGGATTGCCAGCGATGGTAATAGGTAGAACTTCCGTCTTGTCCGGATTAATTTTTAGGGAGTTCAGCGACATCCAATTAGCTGTATGCTTCAAGATGGTTTGCAGATTTGCTGGCGCCCCAGGCGTATTATCCATTTGGATAATGATTTGGGTGTCGTCCGCATAGTTGTATACCTGACAATCCATTTGATTCAGGAGTGCAATCAATGGTTGGAGATATATATTGAATAACAGGGGCGACAAAGCCGACCCCTGTGGCACTCCACAAGAGATTGGTGTTGCAGTAGAGAGCAATTCTCCCAGCTGAACTCTTTGTGTCCTCCCTTGTAGAAAAGAAGCAAACCAGGCGTGGGCTGTGCCCTGGATGCCGAAGTCCCTCATCCGTTAACCATTGTTTTAACATTGAGAGTAGGGGTGGATTTATAGATGCCCCGTAGTATTCGCTCCTTGAGGTATAATTATATTAAATTCAGAGCGTTGGAAACAGGTTCGGGAGCTTAGAACACCGATTGCGTGCAACCGCCGAGGTGGGTGGTGGAGTGTTTCCACCCTGCGCATGCGTCGCGGTGCTCGGGAGAGTTAGAGCATGCGCGAACCAGCGCTGCGCTAGCTGAGCATGCGCGGAGGAGTGTGTACAGTCTCTGCGCATGCCCATTGTGTCAAGAAAGGCGGGGGCCTTCGAATGAATTGATATGGCACCCGGTCACCCAATGCAAGCGTTGCACGGGGGCTGGAGTGTCATACTTGGATCCCAGGGAAGGGTCCTTGATTGAGACCGATATTAAGGTGGAAAATGGGAAAGAAAAACAACGTTTTTGCTGTGAATGAAGTTTAGGGACAGCTAGGTGGTATGGTTATTTTTGTTAAGCATCTTATTTCCAGACACATGAGAGAGCAAAAAATTTGGGCAAAGTCTTATGATACAGTTATTACTCAGCAGCAATTCTGTATTACCAGACACATGAGAGAGCAAATGATTGGGCAAGGGCTTATGATATACTTATTACTCAGCAGCAATTCTGTATTACCAGACACGTGACAGAGCAGATGATTGGGCAGGGTCTTATGATACACTTATTACTCAGCATCAATTCTGTAGGATACACAGACAGCGACAGCTGGATAGGCAGCTATATGCTGTTCAAGAATTAAGACTGGACCAGGGTATATCATCATTTAGTCCGGTACGATGTGTACCTAGACGATGTACCCAGCGTTGTTTCTTTTCCAGTAAGTTTTTGTCGTTTTTGAAGGCTTCGATAACTGTCCATTTCAGGTCATGGATACTGTGGCCCTCTGTAAAAAAGTGCTTCGCCATCTTTGTTGTGGTTTTTTTGCAGCGCACATTGCTGCGGTGTTCGTTCATCCAAACTTTCACAGGTCTGCTTGTCATCCCTACGTATTCTTTACTGCAGGGGCAGGTGATTAGATAGACCACGTTGCGACTGTTGCAATTAGTGAAGGCGCGTTGTTCCCATGAGGTTTGATTAGAGAATTTGATAGTGTGGCTTTTTTGTGTATACTGACAAGACGTGCACGAACCACACGGGTGGTGGCCTCCTATTTCAGAAATTCTGGCAGGGGCATTGCACTCAGTGGTTCTCGGCCTTGTATGGACCAATATATCCTTTAGATTTTTGCCTCTCCTGTGTGAGAGCATTGGTTTTGGAAAATCGAGTTTGCCACAGTTTAGCATTCTGCAATGTTTGTTGACAATTTTCGTGATATGGTTTGAGTTAGTGTTATATGTTGTAACACAGATGGGTCTCGAGTCAGGCTCTTTGGTCTCAGTTTCTTCAAGTAGGGCCTCTCTGTTATTGTTGCGTGCTCGTTTTTGGCATTTCTTGATGATGGCCTTTGGATAGTTTCTGTTGAGTAATTTGTACTCCAGATCTGCTGCTTGGGTCTTAAAATCACTGATGTTGCTGCAATTGCGTCGCAATCGGAGAAATTGCCCATAGGGTAAATTCTCGCGTAGGTGTCGAGGGTGGAAGCTGTCGAAAAGTAACAAGCTATTTTTAGCTGTGGGTTTGAAATGTGTTCTAGTTTGCAGTCTCCCATCATTCGGATAAATGTTTAGATCAAGGAACACCAGATTCTCTTTAGACACCGTGTGAGTGAATTTTAGAAACTGATCTTGTTGGTAGAGCCAGATCATGAATAGGTTGACTGAGTCCTGATCACCCTTCCAGATTACTTTTAAAACCCCAGCCCATTTTAAAACCATTTGGATTAGAATTCTATTGTTTTATTGTACTTTGCGCCGCATTCGAATCTTATCCTACTCAGCAGAGTGCTTGCTGAAGTAGGCTCAATCTTCCCTGCTGAAACGACGGGATTGGCCGGTCGCTAGGCCACGCCCACCTCCGTAGCCACGCCCCCTCTGGACCCCTCTTCCCTCTGCTATAAAGCATGTGTCCCCACCGGAAGCGCAGCGGACGAGCGCAGCGGGCGCGACGATTGCGCGCCGAAGTCGCGCATAAGTCAAGCCCGTCTGCGCCCGTCCGTGCCTGGACCGTGCCCAGAGCCGGTCCGGCTGCCCCTACCCCCTTAGACATCCTGAGTCCCCTGTCTTATAGTCGCGATTCCCTGATCTCCTTGAACCCTGGCCCCCATGTGGGTCTGCAGAGGTGCTCGCTAAGCTCCAACACCATATGGGACTGTAAGGTCTGTAATTTTCACCTCCCCTCATGCCTATCTCATTCATCTTCCAAAAACCAGAGTGAGTATCCTATCAAGGCAGCTCTCATAAACGCCCGTTCTATGGTGAAACATGCAGAGAATGTATTCGAGCTCATTAGAGACAATAACCTAGACATTCTGTTCGTCACAGAAACGTGGCTAAGCGACTCATGTGCCCCTGTGGTTGCACTAGCAGTCCCAGGTGGATATCGCCTGGCTAGAGCCGATCGCTCCTCAGGCAGAGGGGGCGGCACTGCCGTTATATTCAGAGAAACATGGGATTTCTCCTGTGATAAATCTCTGAGTGTGCTGGATGGTGAAGCCCTTGATTTCTCCTTTACTCTCTCTCCCCATTTTACCCTGGGAGGGACCTTGATCTACAGACCGCCGGGGCCGATCGGCTCCTTCCTGAACTCTTTGGGAGACACTTTGACAGACCGTGCATTACGGTTTCCAAAATTTCTCCTTTTAGGAGATTTTAACATTCATTTAGATTCCACTAGTTCCTCGGACTCATTGGGTCTTCAAGACCTTTTGGCCATAACGCACCTAACTCAGTGGGTCTCCAAACCAACGCACTCACTAGGTCACGTGTTGGACTTGGTTTGTTCCAACTTTGCTTTAGTCCTCAAAGACCCCCAGCCTGTTACCTGGTCCGACCATGCTGTGATTATTTTCTCCTGGTATGTGACATTGTCATCCCACCACCCTCCCAACCAGTCAGGCCCTTTAGCACGAAAAATTAATGTTCCTGGACTGGTGGAGGCCCTCATGCACTCCCAAATTGACCGGTCCACCAACCTAGAGAGCCAAGTGGATCTTTTCAACAGCTGGGTCAGTCGGGGGGTTGTGACTGCCTCCAAACCGGCTCGGAACATTTCCCAACGCGTGCTTCCTTCCCAACCCTGGTACACGCCAGCATTAAAAGAACTAAAATGGTCTTGCAAAAAATTGGAGCGGCTCTGGAGGGTTGCATACTCCCCGCAAACTAAAGCAGACCTTCGTGTAGCCCAAAGAGAGTACTACACAGCAGTCAAGACTGCGAAAGGGGCTTACTTTGCGGCTAGGATCCTAAAAGCAGATAACAACGATAAGGAAATCTTTGCTATAGTTCAAAGCTTTCTTTCACCTATAGCGGAGCATAAAAAGATCCCAGTTTCCGCCGAATGGTGTGAGGAGCTCTCTTCCTTCTTTATCAATAAAATCAGGCTTATTGAAGAGGGATTAGCTTTGAGTACTGCTGCCTCACTCCCCCCGGAGCTGGCACCCGGCGCCCCCGCTAGTAGCTGCCTTACCAAATTCACTATGGTGGATCAATTGGACACCCTAACACTTCTAAAATCTTTAAAATCAGGCTCCCCCTCGGATCCCTGCCCGGCAAGAGTTCTGGCGGGAGTAGCGGACTGTGTAGGCTCTGAGGTCACTACTTTGATCAATTGGTCTTTACAATCGGCAGTGGTACCTAAGCAGTGGAAGCAAGCCAAACTCTTGCCTCTCCTGAAGAAACCTTCGGCAGACCCCGCTATTGCAGCCAACTACCGCCCCATCTCCCTGCTCCCGGCACTGGCGAAAGTCTGCGAAAAGGTTGTCTTTCGGCAGCTAAATGCCTTTGTGGAGGAATCTGGTGCGTTACATCCAGCCCAGTCGGGCTTTAGGTCATCCTTCAGCACTGAGACAGCTTTGGTGGAGGTGGTGGAAGCCATTAGGGAGTGTACGGACAAGGGTGGCAGAGCGGCGCTAATTTTATTGGACCTCTCTGCCGCCTTTGATACGGTTCCTCACCAACTCCTCCTGGCCCGCCTCACTGAGATTGGCATCACTGGGGCTGTGTGGTCCTGGCTGGAATCTTTCCTGGACTCCCGCTATCAACAAGTCTGGATGCCCCCGTACTCTTCTTCGGCCAGGTCTGTTCAGACAGGGGTCCCACAGGGCTCTACTTTGAGCCCACTTCTTTTTAACATCTATATGACCCCGCTGATCTACCTGGCCGAGGAGCTGGGTGCAAAAATTATGGCCTATGCCGATGACACCCAGCTCCTGTTTACATGGGGCAACACGACATTAGAAACTGATGTCGCACTAAAATGCCTGGCTGCCGTTTTCACCTGGTTAGCTCATGCCAAACTTAAATGCAATGAGGGAAAATCAGAGATTTTACTATACGGCCAATTTCCAAGCCAATTCACTGAATTAATTTGGCCACCTGATTTTCCCCGTCCCCTCTCTGAAGGTGGCCCAGCCAAGAATCTGGGCATATGGTTTAACGAAGATCTGAGGTTCGCAGAGCAGATCAAGCGATTGACGGGTGCCTGCTTCGGGACCCTCAGATCTCTGAGTAGATTCTTTCCTCTCTTACCCCAGCCAGCTAAAGAAACGGTCGCTAGGGCCCTCATATTGTCCCGCTTGGACTACGCTAACGCTTTGTATCTGGGCTCCCCTTCCTTTCTGGTTAATAAACTTCAGCTTATCCAGAATGCTGCCGCAAGACTCCTGCTGGGTATTTCTAGAAGAAACAGCATAAGACATCAACTGGCTACTCTTCACTGGCTGCCGGTGGCCCAAAGAGTCCAATTCAAGGCCCTGGTACTCACGCATCGAGCCCTTCACGATACTGGTCCTGCCTACCTCAAGAAAAGAGTTACTTTCCATGTCCCAAGCCGCCACCTAAGGTCGGCTTCCCAACGAAGGATGGTAGTTCCCCGCTTCCGGCGAACCAGATTGGGCGGTCAATCCTTTTCGGTCAAAGCCGCTGCCCTCTGGAATTCCCTCCCATTCACTCTTAGGGACACTAGAGACCTTGGTTGCTTTAAGAAACTCCTTAAGACCCATCTTTTTAACATAGCCTATTAAAGTTGTTTTGCTCTGCTGTTCAGCTCTTGACTTCTCTGTGGTTATGCTTCGCGCCAGGATACTCTTGAGTAGTTGTGCGCGCAATAAATATCCATATAACATAACATAACATAACATAACATTACTAGCACATCGTCGATGTACCTCTTCCACATTACTACATGGTCTCTGTAGGGATTCTGGTTACTCAGGATCTTGGACGTTTCAAGGTGGTATACGTACAAGCCTGCCAGACTAGGCGCACAAGTGCTGCCCATGCTCGTGCCATGTTTCTGTAGGTAATAAGTGTTTTTATACTTAAAGTAGTTCTTTGTCAGTGTGAGAGAGATGTACTCGAGTACCACCTGTCTTGGAGTATGATATTGCCAGGCGGTGGAGAAGAGAACTTCCTCTATTATTTCCAAGGTTTCTTTGTGGGGGAGGCTCGTGTAGAGGCTCTCTACATCCAAACCTACTAAGAGGTGTTGTTCTGGGTCAAACTCTATCTCCTTCACCAGTTGTAGGACAGCTTTTGTGTCCTTTAAGTAGGTACTAGTAGTTTGTACGATGGGTCTCTGGAAAGCATCAGCGAACTTAGATAAGCGTTCTAAGATTGAGTTGATACCTGATACTATCGGGCGTCCAGGTGGATACGGGGCCTCTTTATGAATTTTTGGTATCGTATAGAAGTACGGTGTAATGGGAGTGTCCTGAATCTGAAAATCACTCTCTTTTTTAGAGATCCAGTCGAAAGCTGTCGCTTCCTCGACCATTATCTGGATGCAGACTCTGACCTCTTCAGTTGGGTCATCTCTTAGTACTTCATAGTTGCGACTGTCCTCCAGCAGTTTTCTACATTCCCTATTGTAGTTCTCGTAGGTTTGTATAACAGTGGCCCCGCCTTTATCGGCTGGTTTGAGCCGATTTCCTGGTTATTGGCCAGTTCATGTAGTGCATGTCTCTCTAGTCTAGAAATGTTCTGAAACCTTATACCTGTGTCAGTGGGCAGTTTCTCCAGATCCTCCATGACCGCCTTTTCAAATGCTAGGAGTTCGACCTGTATGGTGGAATGGGATTGTCCTGAATCTGAAAATTACTCTCTTTTTTAGAGATCCAGTCGAAAGCTGTCGCTTCCTCGACCATTATCTGGATGCAGACTCTGACCTCTTCAGTTGGGTCATCTCTTAGTACTTCATAGTTGCGACTGTCCTCCAGCAGTTTTCTACATTCCCTATTGTAGTTCTCGTAGGTTTGTATAACAGTGGCCCCGCCTTTATCGGCTGGTTTGATCACGATTTCCTGGTTATTGGCCAGTTCATGTAGTGCATGTCTCTCTAGTCTAGAAATGTTCTGAAACCTTATACCTGTGTCAGTGGGCAGTTTCTCCAGATCCTCCATGACCGCCTTTTCAAATGCTAGGAGTTCGACATGTATGGTGGAATCCGGTGGGGTAAATGTGGACTTTTTCTTTAGTCCTGTGTCAGACTCATTAGGCATATTGTCTGAGTTCTGGAAAAATGCTCGTAGCTTTAGTTTTCGCATGAACTCTTTCATCTCTTGACAGATTTTAAATTTGTCCATTTTGTTGATCGGGACAAAACCCAGTCCCTTGGACAGGACTTTTTCTTGGGCTTCTGTTAATTGTAACCCAGAGAGGTTTACCACTAAGTTCCTCGACTGGTTGATGCTGTCTGGCTCCTGGTTGACACTCCTGGGGGTACTGTTGGTTGTTGATTCCAGTGTACCCGTGTGCCCTTTCTGTTTCTCCCCTTTCGGGGGCCTTGGCGCTGACCTAAAAAAGGCGGCGGGCCATAGTAGTTAAAAGTGGGTGCCTGTTGGTTCCAAGGTTGGAACTGGCTGTCCATGAAGGGTGGTGGCATTGGTGGGTATTGCATATATCCAGGATGCCCTTGGTAGGGAGACCATCCTCTCCCGCCTTGTGGATATGGTCTTCTAAAGGGTCGCCCAGTACCTCTGGCGCCCTGGTTACTGTTCCTACTTGAACCTGAACTGTTCGAACTTGTGTCAGAATTGTCTGTCTCTTGATCACTGTTGTGATCCCTAGATACATAGTCTTTCTTGATATATGGATATATGCGTTCTTGTGTGAAACCCTCAGTGTCTTTTTTGTGTTTTTTATATTTATTTTTCTTTAGGGTGAGTTCAAAATCCGTCATTTCCTGATTAAGTTCCTCAAGTTTCTTCTTGAGGGCGGCAGGAGAGAGATAACTTTTAATTTTTACTTCAAGTTTGGTTATCTCTATTTTTAATTCTTGTGTAAGTTTGGTGGCGGTTTTTATAATTAGCACTAGCCAGTCTCTGGTGCACCTCCAACTTATCAATGACCAATCCTTCTTGAATTCCAGGTCATGTGTGAAAATGAATGGTTCATTTTTTACTATTAGACCTGAGGAGGCAGTTTTTGTTTTCAGGTATTCTGACATTAGTAGGCCATGTAAGGCTGTCTTAATCTGTGTTCTCCTCAGAACTGCCAATTCATCCCAATCACTGTCGTTTGTGCCTGGTTCAGAGTTGCTAAGCCCTTCAAAGGGGCGAAGGTTAGCTAGTAGTCTGTCCACTTCTTCGTCATCGAAGGTGAGGCCTGCTGCGTCCTCCATGGTGAGAAACTGACTTAATGTGTGATGTAACTATGTGTGTAGACTAACTGTGATGTGGACATGCAGATCGAGTGTAGGTAAAAAAGTGATACAGAGACCGACAAATTGGTGGTCCTGTCTGGGTCCAGAAATTCTGGTAGTCTCAATCAAGGGATTGAGAAAAAGAGAGAACTCCCACAGCTGCACGCTGCCTGAAGAGTAGGGATATCAAAAGGGGGGAGGAAGAGGTAGTGCTGCGTGGCACCGAGGTGGGCACGTCCTCTTCAAGCGAAAGTAACTGTAATCAACAGGGTCCACCTCAAGGAGGTTTTTTTGTATGTATCCTGATGTCTCTGGAGTACACACATTTGTTTAAAATACCCCTCACAAACCAAAAGGGCCCTTGGTGTCATGCTTCATCATCGGGGTCTTCCCGCCCGGCTGCCGGACGGGGCTGTGCTGTGACAAGCGACTACGCTGGAGCACCTTTTTAATGTGGGTGCTATGTGAGTGAAATGGAGTGAGTGTCAGTGGGGTCAGGAGTGATATAAAGGTGATGTTAAAAAATACCTGGCCTAGTGATAAAAAAACTATTTAATAAACACTGGCTGGTATTGTTAAAAACGTGAAGTCAGAAAGGGTAAGCGAAGTTATGAGCTTACTTTCCTGTGTGGGTCAACATGTTTCGGGGCGCCATGCCCCTTCGTCAGGACCGGGGTAAGAGATCCCCCTGTCACTCACTAGAGTCTTGCCACAATTGGTGTATTTACAAAAAAGTGAGACACAGATCAATGTGTATGGATTTAGAATTAATATTATAATTCACATCCCTTTCTAAACAAGATACTTATGTAGTATGCCTGAAAAGACAAGAGCACTGTATTATTAATGCGCGGATCCCAAAGCGCTATTACTTAAGTACCTGTAAGAAAAAGTGGACAAACATACATATAGCCGTAGTCCATCTCTAGGAAAAACTAGGGAGGGATCTATAGTTTTACAATGATAATTTACACGCAAATAGAGACATCACACATTACATACATATATAGTGCATTGAGGTTGGCTGTACTAGGTTTAAATACATACTTATTGTGATGAGGAACAGTGCCTCATGGGCCAACACTAGATGGAAGGGTATAAGGGTGGTCCAGCTGCAGGTGGGATAAAAAATGAAACAGAGAAGTATATGTAGAAGTTTTCTAAGAGATGTAACAATGGCATCCTATAAGCCACTGTTTCCTGGTCTTCCTACTCGGCTGTGCCGTACTTACTCAACCCCCAGCCTCGTTGTGCTTCCTCCTCCGTCCGTGGCCACCGTGGTAATGAGGATGGAGGTAGGGGCAGGAGTTTAAATAGCTTTGATAATTAGTTAATTGGGGTGGGTCTCTTATCCGATTCCGGACACCTGTGCTTAAAAAATGGAGTGCCGAGATCCGGTTGTTGAGGTGGCCATTATGGACTAGTCACCACCATTGTTTTAACATTGAGAGTAGGGGTGGATTTATTGATGCCCCATAGTATTCGCTCCGTGAGGCATAATTATATTAAATTCAGAGCGTTGGAAACAGGTTTGGGAGCTTAGAGCACCGATAGCGTGCAACCGCCGAGGTGGGTGGTGGAGTGTTTCCACCCTGCGCATGCGTTGCGGTGCTCGGGAGAGTTAGAGCATGCGCGAACCAGCGCTGCGCTAGCTGAGCATGCGCGGAGGAGTGTGTACAGTCTCCGCGCATGCCCATTGTGTCAAGAAAGGCGGGGGCCTTCGAATGAATTGATATGGCACCCGGTCACCCGATGCAAGCGTTGCACGGGGGCTGGAGTGTCATACTTGGATCCCAGGGAAGGGTCCTTGATTGAGACCGATATTAGGGTGGAAAATGGGAAAGAAAAACAAAGTTTTTGCTGTGAATGAAGTTTAGGGACAGCTAGGTGGTATGGTTATTTTTGTTAAGCATCTTATTTCCAGACAGATGAGAGAGCAAAAAATTTGGGCAAGGTCTTATGATACAGTTATTACTCAGCAGCAATTCTGTACAATAAGTGGCCATTTTGCTCCACTAATGGTACTGACCAGGAGGCAGCTTTTCCTCCTATGTGCGACAGAACAAAAGTGACTTTACCTTGTTCAGTGAGAAAGCAAGATGCCTTACACATTAAATGCAATTGGCATTAATTTATGAAAGTAGCAAACTTGGCTGGGTCCCCAAGATATCATTCAGAGGGAGATAGAGGTATTGTGGAAGGAGTAATTACATGAAAGACCAGATGACCACACTAGAAGAGGGGGGTGCTGAGGAACACAGGTTACCAGTCAGCCGTAGCAGTGGAATCAGCTGAGGCTGCAGGAAGGGTTCCTTGCTGCAAAGCATCAATACTAATGGTAAGATCTTGGATCTCTTTCTGCAAACTCCCTATCATGTGTACTACATCAGCTAAGGTAACCTAATGTTCTTCCATCTTGCCCAGGCAGAAATAAAACAAGGGCTTCGCGTTCTGTAATTCTCACTTTTTGTTTCCGCAGGAATGAGATGCAAGACGTAAAGATAGGTCCCAACTTCCAACAATCACCACTGTCAGTCCAACAGTGTCAACGCTAACACAGCATAGTTGGGGGAAGAGGGGAAACAAAACAAGGAAAGAGAAAAAGGAAGACACTGCATAATTACTCATCAGGTAAGGATATTCTTATTGGTTAGTCCTTGTTATTCCTGTAGTGAAGTTAAGGTTATATGTATTAATATATGTCTATGAGAGGGGGAAAACACAGTGGCCCAACTAATGATATAATGGGATAACTACCTGTTGGATTCCCTCTTCCACTTAGGTGTATATCGATAATAGTGAAGAGAGTAAGTGGAAATATCTATGTGGAAAAGATATGAGATCATGAGCTATTGTTTAGAACAACAACATAGAGCAATCAAAATAACTATACCTTATACTCACCAAAAAGAGGTACAGTGTGCAATCCATGTAGGCCCCAACTTATTCATATTCTATAAAAACAGGAGAAAACCAAAAAACGTATTTTCCCAGAATGGATAATAAATAATAAAATAAATATACACAACAAGTTTGCAGGGCTGCCCCTTCAATCTCAGGAGACTAAACATATTCTTCTTGCTACTTATAGGCATCAAGTAGCATCAACAAGGTAACAGAATCACCATACCCCCAGGAGACTAAATTAGATAAGTATCATATATGATTTATGCAAGTAAAATAAATGTTTACCACTTTAAAAGACCTTGGATTCTTTGTATTCAATGTATTTGTCTTTTACAGGACTCCGGACAAAAATGCCCGAATAGGGGGGAAGACTCAGAAAGCCCCCGGAGCTTTGGACAAGCTGCTGTGTACAAATGGAGAGAGTGAATCCCCCTATGGTGTAAGACGAACCGCAGTGTCATAATGGAGAAAGTAAAGGCCCCACTGCATTAGACAAACCGCTGTGACAAAATGGAGGTAGTGAAAGCCCACATGGAGTCAAACAATTCTGAGAGGACGAATGGAGTTTTGAAGGCCCTCTCGGGTCAGTAGCAGCCTGTTGCAGACAAAAGGATTCTGTCGTGCATGACTGCAAAGGATGTCGGACCACGAATAAAGGGAAACCAGGTAAGGTCAGAGAGGAAGGAGAGGAGACATGCACGTGTCAGCCAGAATGGGAAGCGCTCTTCCATCCTCCTCAGCCCCTTTTGTTCCTGGCTTGCTCCACCCCTTGCACACATGTGAATCGAGAGGGGAGCAAGCCCAACAGACTCTTAGTCAACTTGGGGCACTGCTCATGAAGCTTACCTTCTGTCCTTCTCTATGACTTTACAATACTGTTTCTGTTTTACAATCCCTCGACCTTAGTCTTTTTCTGAATGAAAGACAAAATCTCCATATTACTCCTGTTTATCCCACCGGACTGGTTAAGCCAGGCACCCAAATTGACAGACATAATGGGAAGATGTATGCTCAATTTAGCAAGGCTGTACCTTTTCTCTTTTTACAATCATAATGTTTAGAACTGTGTGGATTTACTTCACTCCTCCATAATTTGCATTTGCTATTTTTCAAGCCTAGATGACATAACATTTAGATTAATAATAACTTGGCTCTCTGTGGCTAAATGACTCTTTGTACTGCATTTAACTGATCTGTGTCATACTCATTCCTTTATTTCCTTCCACAACAGATTGATGATGATGTGCTGCTCTTGACCCTTTTGAATTGTTGTGTAGTGTTTGTCTTTGTCACACCTTTCCCCAAATACCCCTTCCCATTCATTCATCAAACCCTTAACCCTCTTCCCGCAGGCTGTGTGATTTATTGAGGTATGACCTAATTTACACCTTAAATGGGTCATAAACTTGGTGGGACGGATGAAGTGAAAATTAAACCAACTCACTGTGGGATCTTAATTACCTGAGATATAGCCCACACCAGTGCCACCTACTTACCCATGCATAAAAGGGGTCCCTATTTTAGATACAGAAGAATATCTTTCGCCACATTCATCATTTAGGCTTCGTGTTGCATCAACACTTCACCTTGTCCACTCCTGACTCTGAGTCAACTTCTGAATCAGGATTTTGTACGTTTAGTTTGAATTAATTACTAGCTCCCCATTGCTAAGAAGAAAGTACTATTGCTTGTTTATTTTTATAAAATCAGTGCTTCTTTGTTGTTTCATGATGCTGGTCTGGACTCAGTCTTTTTAAAGTTGCGATATAAATGTAATATAATCCGCTAACTCTGTGTTTCTTTCATTCTAGTTGCTTGTGATGGATGATCCTTTAGTTAATCCCCTCAGTTGGAGTTCACCTAGGGGGGAGTGGGACCTCGCTTGTGATGCCTTACCTGTTAGTGTGCTAACCTGCTACTACTGCCACCAACATTAAGAAGGCAGCTTGGGAAACTCTGCAGTAAGAAATTTGGGAGATATAGCAGCCATTTCTTCCTCTATTTAGGTAAGAGAACTATTGGATGAACTGAACTAGTTTGGTCAGTAACTAACTTCACCTCAAAATAGTTGTTTATCTAGGCTGTAGGCATAGGTAATGTAAGCAATGGCAACCCCCCCAGTGGTCCAATATAGTTACAGAGAGTGAGGGAAGCTGGTTCCCTATATAGTGTACTAAAACAGAGTACACTGTGCAGAGAGTCCAGTGAGTCCCTTAGTGGTTTACTTAGGCAAAAGTAGATAACACTAACTCTCTATGTGTAGTAGTGTGGGCAAGCAGTTACTCTTATCAGATGGTAGTGCTAAGCATTTGTTTTACTCACAAAGGCAATAAATGAGACACAGACTCAAGAATAAATCGAAGACCACTTTATAAAAGTAGTATAGATTTTTATATAGTATTTAGGACCAAGAACTTCGATTTCCAGTGATGTAGTTTCAAAGTTACGATTTACGATTACACACCATTGAAGTCAACAGGGAAAAGCAGAAAAATGCATATAAAATCTGGCAATGGTTTCTCAAAGTTCTCCTTCTCATTTTAGGTCAGTAGCATGACCAGGTCCATTCTTCCAGCAGCAGAAGACCAGGAGAGTCCATATTTATTATTTATTTATTATTTATGGATCTTGTAGAGCGCACGGCTACCTCCGTCGGAGGTGTCCCGGCGCTAAAAACTGTCAGTAAGGAGAAGGAAGTATCTATCTAGGAAGAGGAAAATAGCCAGGTTTTCAAGCGGCTGCGGAACAGTGTTTCAGATGAGACAAATCTGAGGTCTAAAGGGAGGCAGTTCCAATGTTTTGCGGCCAGGACAGCAAAAGCTCTGCCGCCCATTCGTGTGCGGCGAAAGCGTGGCACAACCATAAGGCGTAGGCTGTTGGAACGTAGGTCTCTCACAGAATGGGATAATGTCAGTCTCTTTCTTAGGTATTCAGGACCGGTCCCGTTGAGAGCACGGAAAGCAAGAGTAAGTGTTTTGAACTTAATCCGAGAAGCTATAGGCAGCCAGTGGAGCTTTTTACGAAACATGGAGATCGAATGTCGGAAAGGAATATTGCCAATCAGTCTTGCTGCCGCGTTTTGAACTGCTTGAAGGCGTTCAATTTGATATAGAGGGGCACCTGCATAAAGACTGTTGGCATAGTCCAAATGGGACGTTATTAGCGCCTGAGTGACTGTTCGGCGCGCATCCATAGGCAAGAATGGAAAGATTTTTTTCATCATTTTTAGCTTACCAAAGCAGGCCGCCGTGACTTTGTTAATTTGAGGGCCGCAAGAGAGCGTATCGTCAAATTGGAATCCCAGATTACGGGCCGTGTGCACTGGAATAGGGGGTGGGTTAAGTACCGTAGGCCACCACAGAGAGGGGGGCATTGTCATTTTTTGATTAAAAAACAGGACCTCCGTCTTATCCGTATTAAGACGAAGGTGACTCGAGGCCATCCATGAACAGATTTCTCCCAAACAGTGGCGAAAGCTAGAGAGGCTGGAGTCAGAGTGATCTCTAAAGGAGAATATCAGCTGTGTGTCATCAGCATATGAAATCACTCTGACTCCGCATGCCTCCACAACCTTGGCCAACGGAGCCAGGTAGACATTAAAGAACAAAGGGCTCAATGCCGAGCCCTGAGGGACTCCGCAGGCCAGAGGTTTGGACCCTGATTTAAAAGGTCTGAGGAGAACCCTCTGTGATCGGCCCTGAAGAAAAGATGTGATCCAAGACAATGCAGAGCCGCCCAGTCCAATCTGCTCCAGTCGGTCTAAGAGTATTTGATGAGACACCGTATCGAAAGCGGCGGACAGGTCGAGGAGAACCAACATGGCCTCCTCGCCCTTATCCACACACTCTCGAACAGTCTCAGAGACTTCTAATAATGCAGTTTCCGTGCTGAAACCCGCACGGAAACCGGACTGGGAGTCATGGAGCAGGGAGTTACTCTGGAGATATTCTGCCAGTTGAAGTTGGACGGCCTTCTCCAAAACCTTCGCTGGTTTAGGGAGGAGGGAAATAGGCCGGTAATTGCAGAATTGAGTGGGGTCTGCATCAGGTTTCTTCAGGATGGGCACTAGCAAGGCTTCTTTCCAGGCCGAGGGGAATTGGCCTAACTGTAAGGAGGCATTCCAAAGGGAGGTAAGTGGCTCTAATAATAAGGTAGCCAAATCAGTCATGATCTTAGGGGGAACCGGGTCCAGAGGGGAGCCAGACTTACATTGTGTAAGAAGTTTAAGGGCCAAATCGGGAGAAAGGTCCTTGAATGTCGATAGTGAAGGAGCGGTGTCGGATCTAGTGGATACAGGGTGCTGAGGGTTTTGGTTGCTGTTGCACTACAACGAAGGGGGGCACTTGAAAAGACACTACACAGGAGGACTTACTGGTAAGTGTGGGGAATCCCACTCAAGGGAGAATTTCGCAATGGTCTCAGGACCATTAGAGCACAGCTGGGTCATCATTACCGGGGCTGGTCGACCCGGGTGCAAAGCAGGTAGCCAAGCCGGGTGCCGTGCGTTGATATGTCCCCGCAGGTAGATGTAGGCAAATTGGTGAGGTGATTTCAGGACAACTGGGCCGCTCACAACATTGGTCTCAAGGGTCTTGGTGTCTCTCGATGGGTGCTTGCTTCTAGGGTATTTGGAGTTGGTATGTGTATGGTGGAGCTACAGGAAGTCCTGGTGTCTCCAAACCTGGAGGTGAGACAGACCTAATCCTCCAGGGAAGGTGTACTCTTCTGCTTTGGGTGCTGCTTCGGAGTCGCCAGGGAGCAGAAAGTCAACAAACCGGACTTAGCGGGATCAGTGCCTGCAGTGTGCAGGGGGTGATACCTTCACTCCAAGGAAGGGAGGTTATTAGTGATTTCTCAAAGGCTGGATGAGCTCTGGGGTTCTTAGAGTCTTCACAGGGTCAGGACGAGGCTGCACAACCATGATTGCAGAGTTTTTGAGACAGCAGGCAGGGTTTGTCACCAATTATCTCTGCAGGAAGGCTTCAATTCATAGGTGGTGGAGTGAGCTAAAGAATGATGATGGATTAAACCCAGATCAGTTGACTGGGGGTGAGTGTTTGATTTGGATGTACCATGTTACAACGCATACTGTTACAACTACCTACCGTTACAACGCGACCATTACAACGCATACCATTACAACGCATAGCGCTTTGAGGTGCTGGATAGTGGTAAGTATAATTTACTATTCTAACTCCAGTCCCCGTGGACCCTAGGGAAGGTATTGGATAGTAAATTATACTTATTCCCTATCCTAGAGCGCCCCCCAGCGCAATGCGTTGTAATGGTATGCGTTGTAAAAGTCGCGTTGTAATGGTAGTGCGGAGTAAAAGATGCGTTGTAACGGGTGTATACTGTTTGATTTGCTCAAGCGCTCCGTCCATCATCCCCTTTGGTATCGCTTAGTTTGCCCTAAGTTGACAGGGTATGCCTAGACGTGGGTCCCTTGCTCACTTTGCCACTGGATTCAAGATAGCCTGGCTGATGATGGTTATGAACCCGAAACCGGTCCCAGGATGCTTGTTTCCGGTCCAGGGAAGACATGACTTGGCAGTTCAGGCTGGACTGTTCCCATGAGGCACAGGGTCAGAATGATTTTCATATGGCCATCTCTGAACTGGGTTGGTGGAGTGAGCTAAAGAATGATGATGGATTAAACCCAGATCAGTTGACGGGGTGAGTGTTTGATTTGCTCAAGAGCTCCGTTCATCATCCCCTTTGGTATTGCTGTGTTCGCCCGAAGTTGGTAGGGTATGCCTAGATGTGGGTCCCTTGCTCACTTTGCCACTGGATTCAAGTCAGCCTGGCTGATGAGGGTTATGAACCCGAAATTGGCCCCAGGATGCTTGTTTCCAGTCCAGGGAAGACATGGCCTGGCAATTTGAGCTGGAATGTTCCCATGAGGCACAGGGTCAGACTGATTTGCATATGGCAATGTCTGAACTGGGGTGGTGGAGTGAGCTAAAGGATGATGATGGATTAAACCCAGCTCAGTTGACTGGGGGTGAGTGTTTAATATGCTAAAGCGCTCCGTCCATCATCCCCTTTGGTATCGCTCAATTCTTAGGCAGCAACCCAATCGATAGAGTCTGTTTGTCCTTTAGATTAAAAACACGCGTGTATTTGACACGCGTATTGACACGCGCGAATTCAAATGCAAAGTTGTGTATATATAAACACTCGCGTATTCGAATGCAACGTTGTGTCAAAATTTCAAAGCAATCGGTGAAGAACTTTGGGAGATTTGAGATTTTGAACAAACAAACAGTTACATTTTTATTTATATAGACTAGATGTTCTTGAGTGAAAGGCACTTTTGCAGAAAACACCAGTCAATACATTTCAAATGTCCAATGTAAATTAGGTGTGGGAAAGTCGCAAGATAAGAGGTAAGTCCACCATTCTAAGTTAAGCATTCAGCATGGCCGTGTTGCAAGAAATAAGGTACTGACCAATGGGTTGTAAGAGAACAGACATTATAGATGTATATATTTTAAAAGGCCTGTTATTCAATGTTCAGTTTTCTTGGTAAGGGTACGTGGGCAGAGGACTGGGAATTGAAAGCTGTGACTTTACTTTTTCAGTGCACTCACTGACTTGGAGATATCTGCTACTGCTACTCAATAGGGGAATCTCATCTTATTTCAGAAGTTGGTATTCTGAAGTTGTCAAATGTTGTTTGGAAGGTACTGTCATTAAACAAGAAAGAGAAAAAGACTTATAGCTCATTATTTCAGAAGTTTCTCTTTATCAGCCATTGTACTTGCAAAATTAAAGGGCGATTCACCAAAAGCACTTATGAGTACAGGAAGTAGTAATACAGGAGTATTCTTTTACATATTCTTACATACCTTTGTGATTTCGCCATGAAACATCCAACACCCCTTTATCAAAAGTGGAAAAGGTGTACAGTTCTTTTTGTTTATGCTAACTGTATATCTCTGAATGTTCCTATTTTAGATGTTCTGCTTAAATGTAAGTTTGTAAAAGTAACACAATAATACTGTGTATGTAAAAGTATGTAAAAGTAAAGCAGGAGTACTACTTCAAGTACTCCAAAATATGTTTTTGGATTAGAACTTAAATTCTCACCTCTTTTGGCCAAAAGAGTACCCGTGACATAGGTCCAATACTGCCCATCTAGCAAATAACATAGGTTGCCTGTACATTTGGTTGTAAACCTACAGACATCCAGGTCAGGTTAAGATCATTGTACAGTCTTAGGTCTGGATGACAGACCATTCATTGCCACTCACCTTCATGATATTCAAATCAATATCAATTTGTAACGCATATCTGGTCATGTTACTCTCTTGAAACTAGTGTCCTGGAAGGAGGAAGGTGTACCTTTTTTCAGCACTGATTCCGACTGGCAATCATTTTGTAACAATACAAATATTTGTATTTTTCATGAAACATTGGTAATTACAACATTATATAAGTAAAGTGCAAAGAAAGTGAGTATTACGAGCTACAAATAACATAGGAAATATTCTTCTGCTGGCTTAGTATTTTTATAGAAGACAAAACTAGATTGTAAAGTAACAATGACTCCATTAGAATGTAATGAGTTGCTTTAATTAAATCTCCATTTTGGAAATGTCATGATTATAAATCTGTCCAGACTCATGGTTAGCCTATTTAAATGTGTTACTGATATCAGAACCCAGAATTTGACTTACATTCACAAATGAACCATAACTGCTGGACATGTTAATATTCAATTTAGCCCTCCAATGAAAACAAGAATGATTTTGAAGAACATATTGCAAGGTGTTTATCCTTTAATAACGTTCCTTATGAATGAAAACACTTTATACTGGCACATGAGTTCCCTTATGCTCTAATAAGGGTTTAGGGATTGTAGTGTGAGGTTCAATTAGAGTTCTCTGGTTAATGAACATTCAGAGAGAGGGGACACTCAATATATTGGCAATTGAGAAAATAGAAAACAACCATGTTCCATTGATCACTTCGTAGGACCTCGTCTACGAGTATTGTTTTTCTGTATATTGGTAGAGAAGAGCTCAAGCTAGAAGTTTCCATAGGACTAAGGAAGAAGGAATTTTTTAAACTACATTTGATTAGATGTCACCCTTCTTACATCTTTCCATGCAATAGTTTTTTTTCTTGGGGCTTTCTCAGTAGCTACCTCGCACGCAGCTGCTTTTATTGTCATCTATATTCCTCAGAATGTTTGACTTTACAATTTTCTATCATTATAGTACCATCATTCGGACTGAGAAGACAAGCTCATTGAGTGGGGGAGTCTAGTCTACTGTGAGAGTACTAATATATATTACTATTCTTCACACTGATTGGTGAACTAATAGCACTGCTGGCCAAGAAAAATGGGGAACCACCCCTTGTCCTGGGTGAGACCCTCCAGATTTCTTTTCCACTAGTACTACGATCTGGGCAACATAGATATAGAACCATAGGGTGCAGAGAAAGAATATTGGGGTAAAAATTTTGAATTGCACGAATATTGTGATAAACATATCATAGGTCAGGAGTTTCTACAGTAAAATCCTCGTGGTCAAGAATATTGAATTTAGGTAAGTAATATGGATGTAAATAATATCAAAGTGATTAATACCGCTTGTAAAAATATATTTGTTAAAAATATGGATTGTTGTATTAATGTTTTTTATTTTAGTATATATTTTATATGTGTGTGATGTTTGTTTGTTTGTTTGTAAAAGAATTGTTTGCATTTTTATTATATGTGTTCAAATGTTAGTAGTTAATCTTTTTTTAATTGAATTTCACGTTTATAGTTCCAGAGAGGGTTGTGGGTTTATAGGGGAATAGGGTAGTATGTAATTTAATTATATTAATGTTATTGATTATTTATAGTAGTTATACATCTTTTTAATTGAATGTTGTGTTTTTAGTTCTGTAGCGGGTTGTGGTTTATAGGGGAATAGGGTGGGAAGTAATTTATTTATCTAAAATGTATTAAATAATTTATATTTATTCATATTTGTTTAATTGTGATGTTCTAGTGTTACATTTGTTAATTAATGTATTAATAATTGTTAAATAATTAGTTGTTAATTAATTTCAATTAATTAGTAATTAATTACTGTAATTGATAAATTGGTAAATAGGTGTTAATTAATTTAAAATAATTAGTAATGAATGATGGTAATTGTGTAATTAATTTTAGGTGGGTGTTGTGGTGTTTATAGGTGTAAATGGTGGGAAGGATGGGAAGTAATTTTTTATTGTTATTTATGGATTATTAATTAGTTGTCATTAATTTAAATTAATACATTAGTAAATAAAGATGGTCATTGAGTAAATAATTTTAGGTGTGTGTTGTGGTATTTATAGGTGTAAATGGTGGAATGGGTGGGAAGTAATTTATTTCTTATTGATCAATTATTAATTATCTGTTTATTAATTTTAATTAATTATTTAGTAATTAATATTAGTAATTGTGTGAATAATTTTAGATGTGTATTATGGATATTACAGTAATACAATATGTGTAATCAATGAATTTGTATTCTCTCTTTTTATTAATAATATATTTTAAAGTCATGATTATGTTAAATATGGAAATAAATTTCAATACAAAGGTTGATGACTTTTTTATTGGTGTGGTGTTATAGGGTAGGAAATAAAATAAATAATATTATGTTTTAAATCATATGTTTATTCGTGAATATTTGTTACTTTTAAATAAATATTTTTTATACATGTATTTATTATGTTTTTTATATCATATTATCACTATAAGAACTGAGAAGGCCTTGATATAGTGAAACATTTCAGCAACTAGATACAGGAATATAACAATGCATTGTTTCAAAGATTTTGGGATGGAGGAAATATGAAAATAGCATCAGAATAAATGCAATATTGAACTGGAGGTTCTTTTTAACTTGCCCTCCTATCTCGTGTTTATTTATGATTACTGAACACAGTATATGTTCCGGAGTGGCGTACTACTTGCCAAAAAAGAGCTTCAACACCCCATCATGGGTAACAAGTGCTATATAAATGCAAACCTTTTTACTCTCTTCTATTGCTCCGCTATCCATCTCAATCCAAATAACTGATTAATATCCACCACTCAAATTACTTTCATATTTCACAATACTAATTCACCACTGATCCTTTATTGTGCTCCGGAGTAGCGCGCTTCTCGCCAGAAAAGTGCTTCAACACCCTATTAGGGTAACTAGCGCTACAACAGTTCAACCTTTTTTCCCTCTTTTATCCCTCCTCTATCCTTTGAAATCCAAATAACTGATTAACACCACCACTCAAATTACTTCCATATTTCACTATACTAATTCATCACTAATCCTTTATGAGCTCCGGAGTAGCATGCTACTTTCCAAAAATGCACTTCAACACCCGTTAGGGGTAACAAGCGCTATATAAATGCAAACTTTTTCCCTCTTCTATCCCTCTGGTGACCTTCGGAATCGAAATCACTGAATAACCTATCCACCACTCAAATTACTTTCATGTTTCACATGGGGAACATCCTTTACGACGCGGATGTTACCCCGCGCTACCATTACGACGCATCTCTTACAACGCAAGTCGTAACCACGACTTGCGCTGGAGGGCGCTCAAGGACAATGAATAATTAATTTACTATTCCAACACCTTCCCTACTATCCATGGGGACTGGTGTTGGAATAGTAAATTAAACTATTCCTAAGTCCGCACCCTAAAGCGCAAGTCGTGGTAACGACTTGCGTTGTAAAACACGCGTTGTAACGCTACGCGTTGTAATAGCCCGCGTCGTACCGTCATACATCCATTTCACTATACTAATTCACCACTAATCCTTATGGGTTCCGGAGTAGCGTGCTACTCACCGAAAAAACACTTTGATGCCTCGTCAGGGGAAGTTGCCCTATATAAATGCAACTACAATACAATACAATATTTGTAGGTTTTTATTATATATAATTAACATTATAATATGTGTTCTTTTTATATGTTTAATATATTTAATTGTATATTTTTAAAATATTGTATATATATATTTTTTTTTTATTGTTTAAATGTTATTAGTAATTTTTGTTTTTCTGCTATGCAATACTTTCCCTACAGTTGCACTAACTGGAGTGGGAATAGTAATTTTTACCCCTTCCGCTATCAAAAAATGTCCCTACTGCTGCATTCATTGGAGTGGGAATACTAATTTTCACCCCTCTTCTATCCAGCACTTTCCCTACTGTTGCACTATATGAAGTGCGAATAGTAAATTTTAACCTTCCACTATCCACAACTTTGCCTGCTATTGCACTCAATGGAGTGGGAATAGCAATTGTTACCCCCTCCGCTATCCAACATTTTCCCTACTTTTGCAATCACTGGAGTTGGAATAGCAAATGTAATTCTTCTACTATCCAACATTTGCCCTACTTTTGCACTCAATGGAGTGGGAATAGTAAATTGTACCCCTCCTTTATCCAGCACTTTCCCTACTGTTGCACTCTATGAAGTGCAAATAGTAACTTTTACCCTTCCGCTATTCAGCACTTTCTCTACTGTTGCAGTCACTGGAGTTGGAATAGTACTTTTTACCTTTCCGCTGTCCAACACTTTCTCTACTGTTGCACTCCCTGGAGTTGGAATCGTAATTTTTACCCCTCCTCTATCCTGCACTTTCCCTACGGTTGCACTAACTTGAGTGGGAACAGTACTTTTTACCCCTCTACTTTCCAATACGTTCCCTACTGTTGCCTTAACTGGAGTGGGGATAGCAATTTTTACCTCTCCCCTATTGAATGGGAATAGTAATGCTTACCCTTTCGCTATTCAGCACTTTCCCTACTGTTGCCCTCACTGGAGTGTGAATAGTAATTTGTATCCCTTCACTAGCTAATACTTTCCCTGCTGTTGCACTCAATGGAGTGGGAATAGCAATTGTTACCCCCTCCACTATCCAACATTTTCCCTACTGTTGCAATCATTGGAGTTTGAATAGTAAATGTAAGTCTTCTACTATCCAACATTTACCCTACTTTTGCACTCAATGGAGTGGGAATAGTAAATGTTACCCCTCTGCTATCCAACACTTTCCCTTCTGTTGCACTTATTGCAGTTGGAATAGTAAATGTAATTGTTTCGCTGTCCAAGATTTTTCCTACGGTTGTATTTATTGTTTTGCAAAATGTACGTTTTAATTTTGTTTTAATATTTAATGTTTTAATTATTTATAGAATATGTTTTTTATTTCAAATTATTGATATATATATACATTTATATTTTTATGTAATCAAATAAAGATAATAGGTAATAAATTATTTTAAAGTAAATATATGTATATGTATAAATTATCATGTTTTTGTGTTTATATTGTTTCAAATTAAGTTAAATTTTTATATTTACTTAAAATGTATAATGAAAATTTAATTAATGTTGTTACAGATATAATATGAATATTTTATATTTTTAGTATATATTATTGTATTTATATATTTAACTTGATATTAATGTACATCTATATTTTTTACTTCGATATTTTTGATTCGATATTAGGTAGTCAGGAGGTTTATAACCCCAGAAGGTTACCCTCACCAAAATGGAAGCTCTTCATTTAGTGTGATTTCAGTGTTTACAGTGGTATTCATTTACCATTAAAACGTAGTATTCATTTAGTACGCATGAAGACTAAGTAGTATGCCCACGAGCCGAAATATGCTAATGAGGGAATACTAGTTCTACTCAACTACCCTTCAAATACATGATGAACACTTCAATTGATTGCTAAAAGAAGACTAGTAGTATTCTAGAAAAATAGTATTTGAAGCTTAGTAGTATTCTGTTAGTGTTTATCTACAGCTCTTGTGCCATTTCAAGAGCAAAATGAAGGCTAGTCTCATTGATTGTGACCACTATTTGAAGACTAGTGGTATTTTTTGTGAGCAATATCTGAATACTAACGGACCACTATTTGAAGACTAGTGGTATTCTTTGTGAGCAATATATGAATACTAACTGAATACTAACGGCAATGATTGTGAAAGGGGGGGGTCACGGGGGGGAAGGGTCACGCGCAGGGGCGGGGGGGAAGGGTCACGCGCAGGGGGGGGGTCACGCGCAGGGGGGGAGGGTCACGCGCAGGGGGCGGGAGGGTCACGCGCAGGGGGGGGAGGGTCACGCGCAGGGGGGGGAGGGTCACGCGCAGGGGGGGGGAGGGTCACGCGCAGGGGGGGGAGGGTCACGCGCAGGGGGGGAGGGTCACGCGCAGGGGGGGAGGGTCACGCGCAGGGGGGGAGGGTCACGCGCAGGGGGGGAGGGTCACGCGCAGGGGGGGGAGGGTCACGCGCAGGGGGGGAGGGTCACGCGCAGGGGGGGAGGGTCACGCGCAGGGGGGGAGGGTCACGCGCAGGGGGGGAGGGTCACGCGCAGGGGGGGAGGGTCACGCGCAGGGGGGGGAGGGTCACGTGCAGGGGGGGAGGGTCACGCGCAGGGGGGAAGGGTCACGCGCAGGGTCACGTGCAGGGGGGGAGGGTCACGCGCAGGGGGGGAGGGTCACGCGCAGGGGGGGGAGGGTCACGCGCAGGGGGGGGGAGGGTCACGCGCAGGGGGGGGAGGGTCACACGCAGGGGGGGGGGAGGGTCACACGCAGGGGGGAGGGTCTCGCGCCGGGGGGAGGGTCACGCGTCGGGGGGAGGGTCACGTGCCGGGGGACGCGCAGGGGGGGAGGGTCACGCGCATGGGGGTGGGGAACGCACCTCCAATGCTTATGTGTGTTGCAGGAGGGTCGCGCCTCCTCCAATGCTTATGTGTCTTGCATTGGCTGAGGAGTCCTGACAGGTGAAGTCCAGCAGTTTTCCATCCGAACTTCCGAAGTCAATGCGTGCTGCAGTGGATGTGCTCCGTCGTCGTAGCAGAGCTGCTCCTCGTCGTCCGTTAGCTGGGCTGGCTCATTAGTAAGTCTTAAATTAAACTCTATCGCCTTGTTAACTTCACACATACCTTAACTCCGCTCCGTTGTGTGTTATTATTCTCACACACTTCTGGCAGGCCTGACCTTTGTGCACATTAACCATAGGCAAACATGCCCTGGAAGAGGGGGGGGGGTGTTAGGAGCAGCCTTTGCTCCCCTGTTTCACCCAGGCAGAACGGAGTAAAGTGAGACTAATCTAACAGGCCTCACGGCGTCACCCTCTTCTACCCAACCCAGCAGCGAAGAAGCAGAGGAGCTCCTGACTGTGCAGGGTTCTGTACTTGTGCCTCACGTTAAAAGGGAGCTGCGGTAGCACCCCGGGGCTGGCATCCGTCATTAGAGTAAGAATGAAACCACGTTTCTAGTGCATTGGTGGCAATTCAAAGTTATTTTTGTTTAATTCTTCCATGAGAGGCAGACTTTAGTCTACAAGAAAACTAGACCTATAAAGTGCACCAAAAGTCCAAATGTGCTGATGGACAACATAAATGTACTAGGTTAAAACCAAAAAAAACATATGGTTTCTAATCTAAAGCCTGCAACTATGTCCCAAGCTTCGAGTGCTTCATGTTTTTCACTTTGGGGTTCTGAGTTCACTCCGTGTGAATATGATGTTCCCTTTAGGCATCACACGGATTCGAGAGTTGGAGGAGAAACTCAGGTCATCTTTCTCAAGTTCTGATTGACTAAGCCAAGGTATCAAACACCCTCTCACAAAACGAGAGGCAGCAGAAAACGAAAGAACAAGCACAACACGTAGTATATTGCTCGCCAAACATGCAAAATAAAGGTGCTTACCAACAGAGCCAGCCTTTGCTATGTGGCTATTGCATTAACCTTTCAGAGTTGTAGTCATATTTGAGCTCATTTCAGCAGCATAATCAACCTAAGAAGCAGCCTTAGGCTGCCAACATACACATACGCCTCAGGCTGAGGAAGCAAGCAGCTGTAACTTAAATGACACAGGCAGCACATGCAGGGAGTTAGGGGTGAGATAGCAGTTTGGTAGGCCTGGACCTACAGCTTCAAATGACTTTTAAAAACAAAGCAGCATCAAGTGCATGCCTAAAAGAACGCCCGCCTCTTGTCTTGAGAGCTAGGGTGCTGTTGTCCGCCCCCAAATGGGAAAGACCTGAGTGATCGCCTTGCATAACAACTGGAAAGGAGCACTGCAACTGGAAATCTAGAACATCTCTGAAGGACAGCGGTACTAGATGAAGCAGCGTGTGGGGTACTGCGCATGTGGGGGGGAGGGGCGAGACCCTACTCACAGAAGAATTCGGCCACGATCTGCGCACTGCCCCATAGCTGCCAAGGTTTCAGATTGCTTATGTGTGACATTTTCATAATTTCAGTGTAATTATGAGTGACATTCAAAGATTATGAGTGACACTTTCTCGCGTGCCAATATCAAGCAATGAAGACTAAGGAAACATAGAACTCTCATAAAGTACATCCGTTTGAGCACCTAGAAAATCTTAAAAGTGCTGCAAAGCACCAGAAATGGAAGGGCACTAACCTAGTGCCCTTGAACATGATAGTACTGTTAAACAAGGCTAGGTTGGACACTTGTGTGTGTTGTCGGGTGGGTCTGCAGAAAATGGCTCCTCTCTGGCAATCAATTAAATGTAAAGCTGAGCAGCTGCAGTGTGGACTTCAGGCCGTTCTCTGTGCCACGGATTATTAGTAATGATTATTTCATTTGCACAAATGCATATAAATAGTCCCATCTAAAGTTGCGTAAAGATCTGCTCTACAATGCATGCAAGTCCTTACTATGTGAATAACTAGTTGCAATTTATACACTACAAAGCAACACAATAATTAGTTCTCCTTTTGCAATAAGAGGCAATGACGTGCAATATAACCAGCTTTTTTGATTTAAGTTTCAGTGTGAACATCACTGTCATTATATATTTGTGATAAAATGCGTGATTTGCTAAAGTAGCTTAATTGTAAAGGTGTTCAAATCACTTATTTCCAATCGGGGCTCCAAAGAAATTCACCTACTATGCAATATAATGTTTTTCGTATAGATGCCGGAAGATATGTGAGTCTTCCTCTTTATCGTGAAATGTATCATGTTACTGTTCTTTATGCATTCATTTTTTTGATTTTTGATTTAGCAAGTGGGAAGAATATACTCATAAAGCTAAAACTTGGAAATCTGAAGTCTGCATCCTTTCCTTTTGAACTGTTGCGGTGATTTCAGCTGGATCCATTGATGTACGGTTGCTTATGTTTTGATATGTGTTCTTACACTGAAATCCAAGCTAATATTTTGCTTTGGGTGTGCAAATCGTACTAACCAATTGCACAGTTTTATTCACGATATATGCCTCGAAAAGTTTGATGTATTCATCCCAAGTACAGTGATGTTATGATTCCAGTATATTTCGTTATATTTTGGGCCGAGTCTGTATGCAAACAGGATGTGAAAGGCCCCTGACCAATCTCTTGTCAGCTGCCTAATATATACAGTCAACAGAGGTAAGCTGTTTCGCGGACTCCGTGCCGCCGCAGGCAGCTCTGCCCAGCATTGGGCCTCAGAAGAGTCTCTGAATAGTCGGCTGACTGACACACACACACACACACATAGGTGACAGGGCCAGCAAAGGCTGTTGGGGCAAGAGTACATTAAAGGGAGGCGGGTCTGACAATAAAAGAGTATTTATATTCCAACAGTTACTTTGCGCATATTTAACAATGTGATTTCCGATCGCATGAGGCGCCGCGTGAACCTTTTTTTCATCATCATTTGTTAAGTGTGTGACTGAGGAATGAATGGGGGGAATATGCAGCGCGCGCTATTATAAAGCAGAGAGTACCCAACTCCACTCAGGTCATCTGAGCTGCAGTGCTGCTGTCCAGTCCAGTCCTGTCCTCGAGGCTCTACCGCGGCGCTCCCCCGCCGCAGCCGCGCTCGTCCTCCTGTGTGGGGCTAGCCGCGCCAGCCCAGAGACATTCGCCGGCTCAGCTGCGTGCCACACATGCGGCCGGACGGTCGGGACCCCCCCCTGCGGCCGGCCCGGCCTGCCTGGTGGTGCCAGTGCTCTTCAAAGTGATGCCCTCCTGGACAAATCGCTGGCGCGTCATTTTGGCGATCTTCACAGAGGGCGAGAGCGCGCCGTACTGTTCAAATAAAATCTCGCGCGAAGTCCCGCCCCCTAAAACAGCTACCACATGACCCTAGAAACAAAAAAGGGACAGGGTACGGCTGTGCCTCAATTTCAGCCATCATCCGAATATAGTAAAGCTAAATATGCATTGTCCAGTTTAGTTGCGCAGAGATAAGATGGGAGGAATTCTGCAGTTATTACACATTTATGAAACTAAAAGTTTTACTCAGAATAGATTATTGCGTTCCGTAATCTAACTTATTTCAAAAATGTAACATTTTTTATTATACATGGGACGTGTCTGTAAAATAAAAGGATTCAATATCCTGAAGCCGCTTCTACGCTAAAACAGATTTCTCTGCCTTTGTTTTGTCGTCGTTTGTGACAGACGCAATATTGCACACTCCAAGATGGCCACTATACTCGAGCCTCGATCTTGTATTAAATGAGGCATGTATGATGATACGGTACGTTGTCGACTTAAAAATGCACAGTACGTTTTAACCTTTCATTTCGATATGCTAACGTCTGACTCTGTCTGTCAATTACTTTATAATTGTCAGGTTTTCAATTGGCTTATTTGTGACATTTTTCTCGTTTTTCAGCGTGACTGCGTGTGGCATTTCAGCTGCTTATGTTTGGCACTTTGTGTGACACCCATTGCATAGTTGTCAAGGTTTCAGTTTGCCATGTGTGACATTTTCATAAATTTAGTCTAAATACTTGAATGACTATGAGTGACACATTTTTGCAAGCAAAATCGAGCAATGACGACGAGGGAAACATATAAATATCAGAAAGGACATTCAATCATTTCCTGGTGGGACACAATAAAACCGCATAACTTACAAACAGTAAGTAAAAGTATTGTAAACAGGTGGATTGAAATGAACACGGTACACCTCATGCACATAATCTCTTCTTAACCCAGAAACAAGCACTGGAAAAGGCACAAGAATTGGCTAATTATTACCCTGAGCACGACCCTCCCCGACCCCCAGTCCGATTCATACACTCAAACACTACCCTGCACGACCTCCCCCAGCACTACTCTAAACCCTAAAACACTACCCTACACTACACAAACACCACAACACTACCCTAAAACACTACACCCAGCACGACCCTCCCCGACCCCCACACACCACCCAGCACTACCCTAAACCCTAAAACACTACCCTACACTACACAAACACTACAACACTACCCCCAGCATGACCCTTCCCGACCCCCAGTCCGATCCATACACTCAAACACTACCCTGCACGACCTCCCCCAGCACTACCCTAAACCCATAAACACTACCCTACACTATACAAACACCACAACACTACCCTAAAACATTACACCCAGCACGACCCTCCCCCGACCCCCAGTCCAGTCCCCACACTCAAACACTACCCTGCATGACCGCCAGCACTACCCTAAACCCTAAAACACTACCCTACACTGCACAAACACCACAACACTACCCCCTACCCTAAAACACTATCCCCAGCATGACCCTCCCCAACCCCCACACCCCAGCACTACCCTAAACCCTAAAACACTACACAAACACTACAACACTACCCCCAGCATGACCCTTCCCGACCCCCAGTCCGGTCCCCACACTCAAACACTACCCTGCACACCTCCCAGCACTACTCTAAACCCTAAAACACTACCCTACACTACACAAACACCACAACACTACCCTAAACCCTACACACTCCCCCAGCATGACCCTCCCTCGACCCCCCGTCCGGTCCCCACACTCAAACACTACCCTGAACGACCCCCAGCACTACCCTAAACCCTAAAACACTACCCTACACTACACAAACACCAGAACACTACCCTAAAACACTACCCCCATCACGACCCTCCCCGACCCCCAGTCCAGTACCCACACTCAAACACTACCGTGCACGACCCCCCAGCACTACCCTAAACCCTAAAACACTAACCTACACCAAAGTACAATAAAATATTTAGATAATTCAGAAATACAGTTTGGAAAAGTTTTGAAATGTATCCAGGTCACAGACATAAATAGAAAAACTCACAACTTGGCACTATTAAATCCAATGCATTGTGTAAACACATATTCCAGTGACTGCAATGTCCATCAAGTTGTCCCAAGTTGGAACAAGATAATAGCAGGGGTTCGTCATGACCCGCCCCTGTTCATTTGTTTACAGCACAGGGGCGGAAACGGGCCAGCAGTGAAGGGGTTAAACTGCAACCCTCTCTCCCACTGTAAACCGGTAATTGCCAGGGCACCGGTAAGGATATGTTTACTTTTATGTGTTTACTTTTCATGTGTTTACTTTTACCAAATGTTTTTAGAAGTACATTTTAAGTACATTTTAAATGTTGTGTAAAAGCTAGGTTTTAACACCATAGGAATTCACACTGTTGTGTGCTATTATCAAATGTACTTAAGAAAATTAAATTAAATTCAACCATATAGTTTTCCAAGAGTTTTCAATGATGAATGAATGGGCTTCTGTCATTGATTGTGGATATTGTTCATTGCCTTACCGATACCCCTTATACTTTTACTTGTTATCTTTGGACTGTTGAAAATAAACCAAAAAGTCGACCGAGTATTGGAATACTTTGACCATTAATTCAAACAAATATATTATTGAGGAATGTAAGATCCTCCCACCTATTCATGTGTAATTGGGAAATATCTACTAGTGTACCTGTTTATTTGTTAAGATTGTGATTATTAGCCTAGCCATACCTTTTTGGTTTAGCAATTGACCCAAAATGCTTTGGACATAACTTTTTATAGAATCGGCCGCTATGGGTAAGTGCAGTAGTATTCAAATTGTATGTATTCAGTAAAAGTTCTGCATTGTAAATGAAGACTATACGGTTCGCATAGAAGTATTTGCTTAGTATTCAGCAGCAGCTTGATAGTAGTCTGGGTAAAGTGCAGTAGTATTCAAATTGTATGTATTCAGTAAAAGTTCTGCATTGTAAATGAAGACTATACGGTTAGCATAGAAGTATTTGCTTAGTATTCAGCAGCAGCTTGAATAGTAGTCTGGGTAAAGTGCAGTAGTATTCAAGTTGTATGTATTCAGTAAAAGTTCTGCATTGTAAATGAAGACTATACGGTTAGTTTTCTGTAGTGTTAGTTAACAGCACCAAAAGGGCATTAGGTGATCACATGAAAATGCAGACCTGTAAAGAGTTTCCTGAATGATCTGGTAGCAGGTGGTAACCTTAACACATAGCTCCACCTACTAAGGAGAATAACTCTCTCCAGAAGAGCGCATTCTATCATTGGTCTAATTCCATTTCTTCCCAAAAGACCTGCTGAATGACAAAATGTTATTTCAGGAGCAAGCAACAAGGGGAGGTCCTGTACCAAACAATTGGTCATACAAAAAGGAGCACACATTGACACACAAAAATGGTCGGTAAGTTAACAGTATGTGCCTTCATCATCAACATATATATTTTTCAATTTAGTATATAGATTTGGAAACCCCTTCATGGGTTATTAATCATTTTGCAACTTGACCTACAAGTCATTATTTCAAATTATCTTTTTTTCTGCTCCAGGGTTCTCTGTCTTTCTTTTTCCATAGTAGATACCCAAGTATTGCAGACATTTGAATCTTCAATAACGAGAGATGGGCATGAAAAGTTAAGTATTTCATTCTCACAGTAACTGGCAGTGACCATAGTAGAAGTAATTGTTTATGGCAAAGTCTGTGGTTGAACTGAAATTTGAATTACTTTTGTATTTTTTTCTTTGTTCCATAGACAAAATGACTACGGTCCCGATTCACAAAGGTAAACTGAAAGGAAAGTCAAAGTTTATGAATTTCAGTATTAACAAAGAGCATTTACTACTCGTAAATGCCCTTTGTGAATACCAAATGTCGCAAAGTTTGACTTTTGGTATTCACAAAGAACATTTACGAGTAGTCCTTTGTGAATACATTTCATAAGGGCGGGGGTCCCGTGGGGTAAATTAGGATGCACCAGTCACAGTTGCGGGCGCATCCAGCATTCCTGACATTGTGGCGGGAGGTGTACACAGCACCGCCCGCCACAATGCCAGGAAGGCATTCTGTGCACTTCCATGCACAACATGCCATGCACTGCGCGGTGCCTGCCATGTTGTGCATGGTACTGCTGGGGGATACCATAGGTATCCCCCATGTGCACCCCCACCCCCCTGGAGTCCATGGGGGTCCGCAACAGGCCCCCAAAGCAGACTCTGCATGCCTTTCCGTGGCGGCAGGCATTGGAAACTGGCCATTGTAATATGGCTGGCGGTGTCTGATAGACACTGCCACCATATAGAACCCTTTTCCGCCCGGTGGCAAGGAGACCGGGGCGGAAAAGCGGCGGACAGTCTTTCCATCCGCCGTGGACCCCCCAGCCATGATACTATGGTGGGAGGTCATTCCGGCACGGATGGCGGGCGGATCGCCCCGCCAGGCCGGCAGTGGCTACCGCTGGCCAGGTGGGGGCGATCCGCCCGCCATCCTAATGGGTCCCTAAGACTCTATAGGCCTAGCTCAAGGTACTATGTGCCAACCCAGGTGTCCTTGAAGCCAAGATAGAGGACTTTGAGGAGTGGTCACGCAAGAATATTGTCTGCATACTTGGAGTCCTGAAATGGACAGCAGAGATGTTTTAAGTCATGGGCAAAGTGAGCTCTGGCCCAGGGCCCCAGCCTTTCAAGGGGGCCCCTGATTGAGCCAGATCTGTTCTGCAGATAGTTGTGTCCTGAACTGAAGTATGCAATGCTCTACCCTCCTAAACTATGAGTAGTGGCAAAAGGAAAAACATGGTATTTTGACACTTCCAAATTAGTATGGGATTGGCTTGATGGATGGCAAGTAGTCAAAGACATGAGATCTAACCCCCGACTGAGTAAACAGATGGCAGACCACAGCATCCAGAAAGTGCATCAGGATCCAGTGGAAGGGGAAGAAATTGGTCGTGAGTTGGCAACTGGAACACCCTAGGGGTGCCTCAGAGGTGTCATTGTCTGGCATCCCTCCTAGATGGAGGCTCTTGCTTTCTTCATTGTTATGTGGTAAAATTGGGGCATGGAGGTGATGGGCAGTCTTCCCTCCTCCCCCATCAAAAGACTGTCCTCCGTGGATAGTATTAACTCAGCTGCAAGAATGAACAGAGACTAAACAGTGACAGACATTTCTTTTAATAACAGTGAGGGCAATTGAGTGAGATTATGCTTTGTCCATTATCCTCTCCAGGTAAGTTCCAGGTGTTGGAGCAAAAAGTGCTCTGGAAAGTTTCAGGACAGGCAGTTTAAAGTATGTCATGCAGGGAAGCAGGGTGGGTGATTGTAAAAGGGTGATATGTTTTTGTGATAGTGGTGAAATTTTCTTGATGTTGCAGTATCATCTGGGCTGTTTCCACCTTGACTCCACTAAATGGTAGCAGGATTGCACAACTCCCCAATATGTTTCAGGCGATGGGGGTGGGCCAAGGTCAGTTTAGACACTACTTTTACAGCTCCTGTTGCACTACAAGAACATGTGGGCAGTGGAGTGGCATGGCCCCAACAGGGTTCGCTTGTCAAACAGACCAGATGGCTGATACACTAAAGACTCCAAGTTTCAAGATCCTCACCTGGATTGTGAACCAACTAGGATATAAAATAAAAATGGGGTTGTTCCTGTAGTATCTCAAACTACACTCTCCCGGTATAGCGCTTCTAGAAGAGGAACACCTCCAGGGGACAACCTACTGTGCATAGGGATAGATGGGGGTACAAAATGGAGGGCCATGTGGTATGGAGAGTTCTAGAGGGGTGTTCATTCTCCTTCACAAATCATTCCCTTTTATCATACAACACACCTTGCATGACACTTATGGGAGATATGTAGCATTCACAGGACACTGGTATGGTCAACTATGTAACATAATTTTGCTCTATATGCCCCCATGATTGCATATCCCCGTGTTTTCGGATCCAGGGGTTCTCCTCCTTTTACTCCCTGAGGGAGAACTGGTACTGGGAGCTAATTACAATGCTGCACTTTGCAAGAATAGTGACCTCTGACCCACACATCAACGGGAATTCCCCGCGGGTCTCTGGCTGACTTTCTGTCTGCGGTGGCTGACTAACAAACTGCAAGCCCGCAACCCTACTGCCCATCAGTAAATCTTTCTCTCTGAGCTGACTGATGTCTGTCCAGAATAGACTACAGATTTGCTTTATCCCATCAGCTCCCTCACTTAAGTGATGTTTAACATCCGGCTTGGGGTATTTCTGATCACTCCCTAGTATGGGCAACATATGGGCTGGTGTGACACAACCAACGGCATATAGTGATGCTTAATCCCTGGTACCACAAGGTACTTAAAATCCACACGAGCCCTCAGGAATCCACTGATCACAACTTTTCAGAGAAAAAGGGGTGTCAGTACATCAACGCATGTAAAAGGGGAGGCATACATAACTGTTTTAAGGAGCCAGAAACCCTAGCACAGGAAATTCAGGAACTAGAATCTCGATACAACACTGCCTATTCTTCAAGTGAAAAGAATATAGAGCTGTCCCTACTGAAGCAGCTAAGTCCAAACACCAAGCAACTCAGCACCACCTCTACAAGGTTGGTGATAGAGCAGGAAAGATTTTGGCATGATTGGATAGAAGAGAAGCGATGTTGTGATGGGAGTTTGAGGTGGTGAATGAGGAGGGGGTCTGTGTCAGAGATAGGCAGGGCATAGCTGACTATGATCAAAGAGGCACAAGAGTTCCTGTCTGACCTCTGTATGCCACATCTCTCACTGACCGATAAAGATTTCCTTGAGCAGGAACTCACTGAGAATGAGATTTTACAAGCTATTTGGACCCAGCATTCGCTAAAAGCTGAACGCCCTAACTGCTGGCCACAAGCATACAGCTACTAAAATTGCCTCTTTCATTTGCTTTTTTTAAAATTATTTTTTTATTGACAAACTGATGAGAAAGACATACCAATATACATGTAATAAGACAACCATTGTTTACAGAATAAAAATATATCGATCTCAGGACAAGACTTAATTTGGTTTCCACTTGGAGCACATTATAACATAGTTCATTTTTTGCGTGCAAGTGACAGAACAGCAAAAAAAAAGAGAAAGAGAAGAAGAGAGGAAAAAAAACAAAACAAAGAACTGTCTACCCAAAAACAGAGAGTCTAGAAGAGAGGAAAAAAAACTGTCTACCTGAAAACAGAGAGCCTTGCCTCTTTCATTTGCAAATGTTTCAAGAATGTTGAGATGCAGGAAATTTCCTGCAGAACAGAGATTATATAATATAGTAGTAATCGACAAAGTTGGTTAACCACCCAACAACTGTGCCACAAACAGGCCAATTTCATTACTGAACGCAGAAGTCAAAATGTTGACAAAACTGTTGTTGACACATTTGACTCAGGTCATTCAGACACTGGTCCACCTGGACCAGTCCCGCTACATGCTGGGGAGTAACATCACACTTAACTTGAGGCGCTTACACAGTGTTTTGGCCCGAGCCACCAAAATTTGAGAATATGCCTTAGAGGCGTCAATGAATGCATGGATGGCCTTCAAAACAGTGGAATAGAACTTCATGCACAGAGTTCTAGAAAAATAGGGATCTGGGCTATGATTCATTGCCTGGGTTTGGCTTTTATATTTTGATCCACAGACCCAAGTGACGATGAATGGGGGCAAATTAACCATTCTCCTGCCACTGCATGGCATGAGACAGAGCTGCCTGCGTTCTCCCTTAATCTTTGCCATGGTATTGGAGCCACTGGAGGTCTGGATAAGAGAGAATAATTTAATCAGAAGTTTGAGATAGTCTGCAGACTGGGAGGACAGAATTTCCCTATATACAGATGACATTCTGCTCTATGTAGCTGACCCAAATACTTCTCTGGACAGGATTTTACACATATTCACGTTGTATTGCAGATATTCTGGATATACTATAAACTGAAATAAATCACTGATTTATGTTGTGCATTGGACTGTACCATTACTCCCCAGAGTGCACAACACGGGTGGTTATAGAGGGTTTTCGCTATTTGGGGATTTTCATTACCAGGGCATGAAGTCCTTTATGAACGTAATCTTGAGCCCCCACTTGTGTTTCTGCAGAGCAATGTCCAACACTGCTGAGCCCTACCGCTGTCACTGTTGTGAAAGGTGTCTCTCTTTAAAATGATGGACCTGTCCCACTTTCTCTATGTTCTTCACAATACCCCATAACCAGTCCTGCCTTCATACTTTCAAGCTGAGGACACTGGGACCCGAACTCTCCTATGGGAGACGGGCACCCCTAAAAATTGCTTCCAAAACTGACACTGGGTTGGTACGATGGGAGAGTAGCACTTCCAGCTCTCCATAAATACTACGGAGCCGCACAAATTAATGGCCATTTATCACTGCGTCAGTCTTCCCGAGGATAAACTGATTTATGGAATGGACAGGTGTAATATGCAACGTGAGGGCTACCTCAGAGCAATATACGGGGGGAAGTGCCCCAAGTATTTCCCAACCCTGACTTCCGTTACGCTTCAAGTATGGCACAGAGAACTAACGTCACTGCGTTGGCGGGGTAAGATCTCCTGTGATACCCTGCTGTGGGACACTGAAAAATTGGGCATATTAGCTGAACAGCAGGGCTTCAACAAATAAGACCTAAAAGGTCTGTCAAGAGCGGGGGACTTGTGGGCACATTGGGAGATGATATGCTTTGTAGACCTACAAATTGACTACTAGTTAGCACAAACAGAAGCATATCGCTATCTACAGATCAGTCATGTCCTAAGCAAGGCACTGTCAAAGGGAAAGGAGCTTCCTGAATCCTCCCCACTGGAATACAAGCTGCTGGAGGGTTATATGGTGAGAAAAGCAATCTCACTAACCTACTGCAAACTGTTGTATAACTTCCCCGAACTCCTGACCCATCTCAGAAAAACTGGGTTGATGATGTGGGGCTTCTGGAAGAGGATGAACGGCAGAAGGCATGAGCATTACCAAGGGAGGTAGCTGTGCCCTCTCGATTTCGACTTGTACAACTAAATATTTAACACAGATCCTACTATACCTGCATGACCATGGGTAAAATTGGCTGGGCTGAGTAAGTGCAGTGTCCCAGAGACTGTTGCCAGGAGGGCACTGTTGTCCATAAGATATGTGGCTGCCATAGCACCAGAAATATTGGGCACAGTGACGACCTGTCTTATGAAAATGTGCAGGGGTGAAATATCAATGTCTGCAAAGTGATGTCCGTTGAATGTTTGGGATGAAACAGACCTTAACAGTAAGGATCGACTCTGGATGATGATGGACTTTATGGTGGTCAAACATAACATAGCCAGGATGCGGAGGGGAGCGTCCACTCCATCCCTGAAGGAGTGTAAAATAGACACAGATTGGTGTATGCAGGAATACAAAGTGGTATACTAAAGCAGAGGCTGCCCTTATAAATGGACCAAAATGTGGGGGAAATGGAATGAATATAGGGGGATGTTATGTGCACCTATTGCTTGAGTTAATCCTATTGAGCTGTATTAAAAGAACATGTATAATATGGCTGGAAAATGGTAAGTTGTCGGGAGGACGGGATATATTGACAGTCAGAAAATATGTGGTAATTGTTCATTGTTGAACCATGTCTCGATGCTATGTTGTACGATACTTGCTGCCATCACAATGTTGTTTTCAATCTTTTTTTTGTTTAAGAGTTTTTATTAGGTTTTCAAGGAAAAGAAACAGGAAACAAAAGAAATATCAGTCATAAATTATAAACCGCTTTACAAATATAAATGAGCAAGGAACCTATATATATAATATATGAATAACAATAGAGAGTAAAGGAAAGGAAGAGGAGAAGAAAAAGAAGATAAAGATAGGGGGGAAAAGAAAAAATAAAGAGAAAATAAAATAAAAGGAATAGAATGATCTAAAAATATTATAGGATAAAAGAAAGAAAAAGAGAGTTATTGTGCAGGTGCATGTGTCGAGAGATATCTTGTAAAAGATAGCCAGAGGAGATCAGATTTAATTTTTTGAGATAGAATGGAAAAAGAGACATTAGCAATTCTATGCTCATCATAAATAAAATTCCACCAAGTCAATGAAGATATTTTAGAACTGTCTTTCCAAGATGATAAAATAACTTTAAAGCTAGTGCAATAAAAAGGTCGAAAAGTAAGGAGATAGAGGAGGATTCATCAACATCAGGTGAGGAGGAACCTAGAAAAACATTTTTTAATGATAATGTAAGATCCCAATTAAACATTTTAATTCCCATAGTCCAAACAGATTTCCAAAATGTCAAAACATTTGAACAATCATAAAGTTGATGTCTCAAAGTACCAGTATCATTAGAACAAGACCAGTATAATGGAGAAGAGGAGGGGGAAACTTAAAAATAGAAACTGGTGAGATAACAGATTTATTGTAAAGGAAATACAAAGATTGGGTTATTCGAGCAGCAGCAGAAACTTTGAATAACTTAGAGCATAATTTGTCCCAAGTTGAAATAGGGAAAGAGACGGACAAATCAGTTTCCCACGCAAGTTCAGTAGGAGATTTAGGTCTTTCAGAAAAGGTAACGACAATAGCTTATATAGAATAGCTTATATACAAGAGCAGCTTTAGTTCTATGTATCTGAAATAAACTATATAATGGAGATTGGGAGTGAGAGAGGGTTATCAACAGGGAGATCAAAAGAGGCTAACTGTGATTGTAAAGCAGTTGAGAGTATGGTATATTCATTAATGCAAGAGCTAAGTAAATGATAATGTGTCTGCAAGTCAAGAAATAAAATAACAGAGTTTTGGTGAATTAATTGGTGTACAAAGATAATTCCCTTCTCCTTCCAGTATTTGTAATAGAATGATTTACTCTTATATTTGAGAGATTTATTGTACCAGATCGTCGAGGATAAAAAACATTAAAATGGAGTTAGACCAGTGGTGAATGTGTTGTATAATAAATTCTGAGAGCACTTTAAAATGGGGTTATTAAATATAAAGGTACAATTGGACATATTTAGTACATTCTGAAAGGAAAAATCTTTTAACAATGAACGTTCAAAAATAATCCATCTGGGAACAGGGGTATCAGCCAAATTATAGGATAAAGCAAAGGATTACAGCATTATATTCATGCAATCCAGGTAAGTCAAGAATCTTCAATGGTTGGGTAGTAAGTTCTTTATTCGGTTCAAAAATGCATGGATTCTATCTTCGTAAAAACAATGTTGTAGCCGGTGCCTACGCGTTTCGTCCAAAAGGACTTCTTCAGGGCAGGTAAGTCACTGTCTTTATTCAATCTGCCGTTTCATCTAAGGAGTTGTCTGCGAGTTACTTTCTAAGCAAGTTTGCACAAGCATTGTGTTAAATATCTTGTAATCGGTAAGTGTTGTCTTTTCGTTGGGGGTCCCGTATCTTTGAAAAGTATCTCGTGCTGTCTTTAGTAAAGATCTGTACTGAGCCGAATTATCGTAGGTCCAACTCGTTGTTATGAAATGTGGATCCCGATCTTCATGGCATCGTAACCGCATCTACTTACAAAAGACTTTTGTAAGCGGATGCGGTTACGATGCCATGCATTTTTGAACCGAATAAAGAACTTACTACCCAACCATTGAAGATTCTTGACTTACCTGGATTGCATGAATATAATGCTGTGATTATATGGTGTCCATCCTTAAAGAACATTGTTTTTTTCTTGGTTATCATAGTACATAGAAATAGATCCTTTTCACACTTCTGTAGAGTGCTGGACATTGTGTCAAATTGTGTATGTTTGAGACTTTTTTTGTCTCAGGGAGACCTAGGGGTCTGGATCTCCTGTCCTTAGCACCTAAAAATTATGGATATTAACGTGACACTAGTGGATAGGTGCAATATCGTATAGCCTCAAACCCCTGTGCTTGGTGTATATAATCCTAAAGCAAAGGATTGTTTAATCAAAAAGGCTGAGTGATAGGCTTTACAGTTTGGAAAATGTACGCCGCCCTCAGCTTTAGGACGTATAAGTTTTGTAAGAGCAATTCGTGGATATTTCTTATACCATAAACATTTCGAACAAATAGAATTAATTTGAGAAAATATGAGATGGGAATCAAAATATGTAACATAGATATTGTATAGAGGACATGTGGTAGAATCATCGTTTCGATAGTGTTAGCCTACCCCCCCGTGAGAGATAGAGGGGAGTTCAAGTGAGCAGGAGTGATAGAATTTTAGTTGTTACTGCATTGAACGTATATTTAATTGTGGTATACAAAGAGGCAGAGAACCAAATACCAAGGTATTTGATTTTTGTAGGGCACAATGCAAAATTATTTTAATTAAACACGTATTGGTAACACATTGAGTTCAGAGGTAGCACTTCTGTTTTAGAGAGGTTCAACTTATATCCAGAAATACTGGAGTGTAACCGGACCTCATCCAGAAATGGAGGAAGGGAAGTAAGGCGGTTTGACATGTAAAGTAATATATCATCAGCATAAGCTAATATTTTGGTTTCTATGGAATTATAGGAGAAGCCAGAAATATGAGCATTAACACATATGCGTTCCAGGAAGGGCTCAAGACATAAATCAAATAACCGGGGAGAGAGGGAAAAACCTTGACGTGTACCTCTAGATAAAGGAAAAAATCTAGAAAAGTGATTATGTACAAAAATTCTGGCCCGTGGGCAGGAATATAATAGTTTAATATATGAAATAAATGTAGATCCAAAACCAAACCATTGGAGAGTTCTGAACATAAATTGCCAGGTAATACGATCAAAAGCCTTTTGGGCGTCCAAGGATAGTGCTGCTAGAGGGGATTTGAATTTTTTTCTATAAGAAATAATATTTGCAAAGATTTGAGCATTATCTGTGGCTAACCTGCCCTTCAAGAAACCAACTTGGTCAGTTTTAATCAACAATGGAATGATATTTTGAAGACGAGATGCAAGAATTTTAGCAAAAATTTTACAATCATAGTTTATTAATGATACAGGGTGGTAATTTTTACAAAGGGAATGATCTTTATCAGGTTTAGGAATGAGAATTATTAAGGCATCCATAAAAGAACCTGCAGCATTAGCATCATCAATAAAATAATTAAAAAGTGCCAGGAGTTTGGGGACAAAAATGGAGGCAAAAGTAGAATAAAATTCAACAGACAGACCATCAGGTCCTGGAGCTTTTGATTTTTTCAGGGATTTAATAGCATTAGTTATCTTTTGGGCAGGACCTCTCTTTCTAATGAGTTGAATTCATCGGGCAAGGAAGGAGGGGTGGGAAGGCCCAAAAAAAGTATCAAGATTTTAACTGGAGGGATTCGTGTCATCAGAATAAAGTGATTGATAGTAATCATGAAAAACATTAACAATCTCTTCATCTGACGACGCTAAATTTTTAGTGGAATCATTTAAGATGGGTCCAATGTTTTTACTCTCGGATTTGATTTTCAAATAATTGGCTAACTTCTTACCCGCTTTGTTTTGGCCTCCATGATATTTAAATTAAATTTTAAGAAGAGTATTGCACGCTTCGACTGTTGCAAGTTTGGTAAGCTCAGATTTGTCCTTAACCAACTCATGTAGAGTCAATGACGATTTGGAAGTAACATAATTATGCTCCAATAATTTAAGTTGTTGTAACTGAACTAAATACTTGTTCTTATTAGTTTTCTTTTTCCTTGAAACATATGAAACAGTAAAGGTATGAAAAGAAGCCTTAAAGGCATCCCAATTTTTGGAAACCAAAGTGTCTAAAGGATTATTGAACTTGAAAAATTCATTAATAAAAGTATTGGTTTATTTGGTGAAAGTAGTATCAGATAATAAGAAGTTGTTAAGTTTCCAACGGCTGAATTTAGGGGAGCTGAGGGAAAGGACCAAAACAGTGTGGACTGGTGCATGGTCAGAAATGAATATAGAACCAATTTCTGATAATTGAATAGATGGAAGTAGGGATTCACTAACCAAAATATAATCAATCCTGGAACGAGTTTGATGAACATTAGAAAAAAAAGTCTCCCAAGAGAATCAGGGTTACAAGTCTTCCAAACATCATATAATGAATGAGAGGCAATGGCTGATTGAAATACTTTATGGGTTTTACATTTAGATAAACTAACAGAAAAAGGGTCAATCCATTGGTTAAAATCAGTTGCAATAATATTAGGGCAATCAATGGAGGAGAGTATTATCTTAAAGTGATTCCAAAATTTAGGGTCTGATTTGTGGAGAAGTGTGGCTCACTGGTTAGAGGAGGCATACCCTGAAGCTGAGGTCAGACCCGGGACCAGGGTTCGATTCCCGACGCTCCAGGGACCTGAACCCAATTGTCCACGGACTTGATAATTCTCGCTTCGGTGCCCACTCTAAGCACGAGTTCACACTATGCAGCTCTGGGCAACAAGCTTGCTTAATCTCCACAACAGCCCCCCCCGCGCCGGGATGCCTGGTTTTCACCTTGGGGATGCCCAGCACGTGTGATCTCACAGGGAAAAACCAGGACGGGTTCCCAAGGCAAGCGCTGAGATGCCCAAGGGTGAAATCGAGCGCTATATAAGTACATACATACATACTTTTAACTGGGCCATAAATGTTCAGCAAGACTAAAACGTTGTTTTGTATAACAACCTTGGCCATTACTTATCGTCCATCTTCATCATTTTGTGTAAACAGAATTTGTACAGCTAACGATTTATAAAACAGTATAGCGACACCCCCTTTTTTGCTAGAGGTAGAAGAGTGAACAACTTCACCCACCCACTGTCTTTTTAACTTAAGCAATTCCGCTTCATTGCAATGTGTTTCTGGAAGAAAAGAAACCTGAGAATTAAGTTTGGATAAGTGAGAAAATACCTTTTGTCTTTTGACGGGATGACCAAGACCACGAAGGTTCCATGTGACAAACTAACGCATGATGGAGGGATGGGGGCAATGCACGTAGAGAAGTGATACACATCAGGGATGCAGCTAAAAAGGGAAAAACACCACATATGAGATAAATAAAAGAGATATGCTACAGAAAAGTAAACATTGCTAATGGACACATGCAACAAATTAAGCACCATCGAACGGAAAGCACACATGAACAAGAACAAAGAAAAAGACAAAAAAGAAACAGGGAATAGAAATAGGGAAAAGAGAAGATAGATCAAGGAAATGAGTCCAGATCTATAAGAAAGTAATAGCAACAGATGCATGAGGCGTAGCTACACCAACAAAAGATAGAACAGCAGAGAGAAAGATAAGAGTAATAGAGTTACGAACAGCAATAATGAAAATGGAATATGGAAAAAACAACAAGAACACTAAGGATGGTTGGAAGAACCAGCTGAAGAATTTGTAGAGATGCTCTAGAGAAAGGACCTCAATTTAAGAGGATCATCAAATGAACGTGTGGAGCCATCGTGCATAATTTTAAACAAGCAAGGGTGAAGGATACCATATCAAATGTTCAATTGTCTCATTTGAGGGCGTAGAGCTAAGAATTCTTTTCTTCTGGCATTAGTGGCACTAGATAAGTCTTGAGATATGAAGATGTTGTAACCAGACCATTTGAGATGACATTTTGCTTTGGCTGCAGAGAGGGCTCTCATTAAGTCAGTGAACTCCAAGAACAACATAATTATTACTCTAGGTGTGGAAGCATGAGGTTGCATTCCACCAGGTCTAGGAGCACGTTGAATATTTAATGAAGGCTCTGGCGGAAGGTCCAAAAGTTCTGACAGGAATCTCTTTAGAAAAAGAAACATATCAGGACCTTCAAGATTTTTTGGTAAACCATAAAGACTTAGGTTATTACGTCTATTTTGATTTTCGTTGCTCCATATTTAATACCTTGGCTTCCATACTAATCCATCTGTCCTCTATTTGTTGAAGTTTCTCGTTAGTCGTAGTCATAAAAGACTTAAGACCTCTCACTTCATCCAAAATAATATCAAGAACAGGGTTTTGAGAGGATAAAATGTGTGAAGGAGGGTCATTTTTGTGCTCTCTTGGGTTTGGTACCTGAAGACGAAGCTCTGACCGACATTGCAGCTTCACTTGCCATTTTGAAATGATGAGGGGGGCAACAAATGATTTTTAATAGCGATTTCAATCTGCCCATAAGCTTAGTAAAGTCACATTGGTAATGAATAAGGCTCCAAAAAAATAATACATCAAAAGAATTACGTCACACTCCATGAGCACTCTGGTAATCGCTATTAAGTAATGAGGCAAAATCGATGAGGCCAATAATAAATCAAATGTCTACAATTCATGAGGCTAGGAGTTGAAAACTGTCCCAAGCTAGACTAAAACGACATAAGCTCTAGAAATGCAGCAGTTCCTGAAGCGATTTCCATACTTTAGGCTTGGAGTTACATGAGACGGGCGGCTGAGATAAAATGGCGGCTGCCACTCACATTGTGCTGAGGGAGAGACACCGCCACTGACGCTGGGTCACTGGATGAAGTAATAAAAGTTGGAACGGTTCAAATCACCGCTCCGACCATTTACACACAGGAATCCGTCCCTATGTTTCTCGCCGGTCTTGAAATGCGGCTGAAATCCTCAAAGCAGCTCCGCGGTCGACGGAGCTCACAAGGAAGCCATCATCCTCCTGTGGCGCGAGACCACGCCCCCCTCATTTTCAATCTTTAAAATGAAAAGATTTACATGGCAAGGATTGCACAAAAATACCTAAATTTGGCATGGAAGCAAGGATCACAGGCCAAGAAGCATCATGAAAATAGAATTATGCTAAGGTTCCTGATTAATTTAATTGTAATGTTATTTATAGTTATGTTTAGCATTAGGTTAATGTTACTTATATGTTTAATTACATTTAATGAAAGATGTACTTTTAAAGTTGGGTTTAATGATAGTGTCAATGTTGATGAAGGGCCCATGTAATAGTTTTGGAATGGTTACCTTGTCAAAGTTGTGGTAGATCATATAGTGGTAGTTTGAATTAGTGGGTATAGTTGCGCTATAAAAGTCCCATTTAACATTAACATAACATAACATTAAATGACTTGCCAGCTTAATGTACTGGACTAGCAGACATGGTGGGGGTAAGAAGGCAAGCATAGGTGCTTTATTCACAATATAGGGCTATTTCTCCTTGCATATTGGACGAGGGGGAACACAGCAGTGTATCTATTGGGTCTCACAAGGCACCTGAGTGTGGTGATTAAAACGTGCAGATGTCCACAGGCGTCCTTCCTTGACTACAGTCACTGATAGAAACTTATTGACTTGCACTGGCCTTAAAACTACCATACATGTCAACACAAGAAATTATTAACTCTATGCGTGAGAAAGGAAGTAACTTTGCACCAATACAATTATGCCTGCATGCAGAGGGAAATTTACAGATTTTTGTTATTTACAAGCATTCTCAGTAGTAAGCCCGGAAAGCGGCACCAGGCGCAGGTTTCTTGGTGCATTACTGGGAATGTCATGTGTCATCATCACAGAGTCGTGTTCCCCAGGGCATAATAATACATACAATAGAATTCCACACTTGGCCATTTGGGCCATTTGAGTAAGTGCAAATGTCTTTTTTTCCTCTGTAAGTAAAACTTTTATCCCAATGGAGAAAGCAATTCCATTACACCCCCACCAAATCTGAAGATGACCCTCTCCCTTTCTCTTCCTAGAAAGAGAGCTTCTAAAGCCCCTGGCTTGAGTAAATCTCCAACCATTTCAGGTTGGAAAGTGGTAGGATGTGAGTTTTCTAATGCCCCTAAGGTTCGTGGCAATGCCATACTGCCAATTGCACGGGATTTATGACTGCTGAGTTCGCCACTTGCATGTTGGAGAAATCCCCAGTAGTAGATTAATTTATGCCCACTGTGATCCCATTTGTGTACATGGTAAATGGCTGTATTTTCACAGTATTCATATGTGTGTGCCATAAATACCTTTATGATAGGTCACTTTTGGCATAACCCCAAGGTGGAGGGAGACACCTAATCCTGCATCCATTGACGATGCATTGAATGAGTGAAGTTGTTTTAGGAATGAATCGCAGAATGAAATGCAGCCAGGGGACTTTTCTGTTCCTTACTTCTGCTGCTGCCAAGGGATGGGAATGTGCCAGGTCCAGTTTTCAGCATATCCATCTGTGAATGCGGGCAGTGCTAACCTGCGTCTGCTTCACGAGCTGGCATTCCCTGGGTGCATTACTTATACCAGGGTAAACTTGTGTAACTGGTCGAGTTGCAGACAAAGATCAAACTTAGTGCATGTACAAGTTAGCTTGGAGAATTGGGCAATGTGAAAAATTAGTTATTTTGCCGATCTGTGCTACTGCATTTCGGGGGTAAAAAAACAAAATATAAATTGGACTCTAAATATTTAGCGCTTTTAGGCAGAACATTCACTGCTACTTTAATAAAGCTTGATAGAAAATCACGAAGGGATATACGTCACACGATTCAACCCCTTAGTTTTATATTTTCGCACATTTTATCTTTTCGAAATACTTTCCTATTCATAAGACAAGCTGCTTTCAGGCGCGATAAAGTGAGTCACGTGAAGGTCACATTCTAGAATAGCAACATAGTTAAAATCAATTAATGTTGAGGGTTTTCCAGTTATGGGAACATTAATTATCTGCCGCACAAGCGCTGGAAGTGACCCACGAAACATCGGGCGTTGAAAATAATTCATAAATTGGTCCTCTAAAGTGTTTTGCAAATATGAATAAAAAAATGGTATACTAAGCTTTATCAATGCAAGTAAAACAGTGTGTTGAAGTATGCATGTATTTTTTGATTCGCCTGTTGAACCGAAGAGAGACGGTTATTTTACCAAGGCTAGACCATGCTTTAAAACACATAGCTTGCCATTATCCCAGCAACCCTTTCATGCCTTTAATGAAGGACCTGCTTTTAGAAATGCTGGCTAACTCGCTCAATCAATTGTCTTCCTCTTAAGTGCTATGCATAAAAATGACCTTATGAATCACTCCATCTCCTGAGCCTTGTAACACATTTTATGCTTTACTCGTGCGATAATATTAGAAAACCATAAAATACCCTTGCATGACTATTGGCTCTGGCTAGTCTACCAGGGGCACATTAATCTATAACAATGAATGTCATGCTGCCTAAAAGGGTAATAACCACATTTACTTTCACAAAAGTAGGCACAGAAGACTGGCAAACTCGGATTGAAGTGCAATACACCGTAGTGGTTGACCTTTTTGTTACCGGCAGACAATATTCTGTTTTGCAACTATTTCACATTCTGGAGAGCACATTACTAAAAATATGGAAGAACATTTGTGCTTTGTTTCAGGCAAAGTGCTTCTATACCCGTTTTGCCTGTCATTACAGCAAAATGGGGCATATTACCAAGGGCCATTATCGCCGCCTCAGCTGGACTTTTCCCTGCTAAAGCAGCAATAATTTTATCGCCCTATTAACTAGCTGTCGCTAACACCAGTTAGCGACAGCTAGTAGGAGATAGCGATCATCTTTGGGCCCACTTTGCATGTCAGCGATATTTATCGCTAATGACATGCAAAGTGGGCGTGCCAAGATGTTAGCGACTGGAAACAGTCGCGAATATCTCTATCTCCAATTATCAACAGAGCCTTACTTTTGGAAATATTCGGGCGAAGCGCGAATATCTCCAAAAGCTAACGCCTGCCCAGAGCATTTCTTAGCCATGTTATCCAATGGAAGGTGGATAACATGGCTAAGAGCATTGTCACAATAATGCATGAATATCGCAGATTTTTCAGCGATATTCATGCATTTAGCAGGATTGTTACCGCTTTTGATATAAACCTTGATAATATCAAGGTATCTCAGTGGTAAAAATCGTCGGAGCGAGGCAATATAATTTTAGCCGCTAACCATACATAGCAATAATTATCGCTATTGTCTGGTAATATACCCCAATATTCCATTAAAATGTTAAAATACATGCATGTTACTTGGCAATTAGCGCCTTGCAGCTACATCTTTTATCGTGCTTAGGCATAAAATCAGTTGGTAGGGAGTGGCGGGGGGGAGATCAACCACAACCGATTTGTGTGTAAAAAGCCTCTTTATTAGAACAGGTACACATCACAATTAAAACTACCTTGGTAAATGCCTTACAAAACTAATCCTCACTAAATACCATTACTTGCCTAACCCCCTTCCCCTCCCCCACCCCTAATGCATATCTCGAACCTGCCCCCACCCAGCATTACTACATTACAACATTACAAAACTTTAATTCAATAAAATACACATGTAAGCCTATAAATGCAAACATCTCTTATCAAAACTCCCCTGCCTGCCCCTTCTCAATTTACGAACACCCCACCTCAGCCGGACAAACCCCAACAATCAACCTGCCTATACAATCCCTGTTGATGCCCCAACTTTAGACTAAACCACCAAAATAAAGCCAAAACCTGTCAAAATCCGAATGTCGGGGGGAAGGAGACTACACCCCCCCTTTCTGTCCCCTAAACCAAAAACTAAACTATGCCTCTGGCGCACGTCCCTGAAGATTGAGACACCTGGCAAGAACCTCTCTGATTTCCAACAAATAAAGGTCCATGCCCAGCCTTGACAGGTGGACCCCATCGCCCCTAAAAAACTCTTGAGACACCTGGCAAGAACCTCTCTGATTTCCAACAAATAAAGGTCCATGCCCAGCCTTGACAGGTGGACCCCATCGCCCCTAAAAAACTCAACTGACTCAAAACGAATGTCCATATGAGACACCCTACGGAAACCCAGGCTCCTGCAAAATCTAGAAATTTCCAAATTTACCTTCTTGCGTGCTTTGTCAATCGCCTTGGGATTCTGCTCGCCCCTCCAAATCCTACGTGGCACCAGCACAGTCCACAACACATGGCACCCAGACCACTGCTCCTTCAACAAGGTCAAATCCCTCTTCATTGCCCTCAGCAAAACGACACCCTTCACCCCACATAGACCGTTCTCCCCCAAATGAATTAACAGTACATCCGGAAACTGACCCCCATTAACCATCTATTCAAAGCCGGAATAAGCTCTATCCACAACATCCCCCCTTTTCCCTTTCACACAATGTTAAATAGATGGTCATTAAACATTTTTCCGAAGAAGCAACTGCCCGCCAGGACTTGGGCTCACTTAACGAAAGAATGCTCCACAATCCATATGGTCAATTCTGGGGAGCAAGGGAACGCTACAGATCCTGAAACATGAAAAACAATGTGAGATTCATGTCAACGAGGGTGACGCAAGCGCTTCTTCAGCTGAGCTCCATACGTAGCGTTGAAAACAGTTGGATGACCATCGCCCAAGCCGCATAATGTCCCCTGCCGACCAACCTCTGTTACAGGCTTCTGTCGCTGCCCCGGTACTAAAAAAATGCATCCCAAACTGTGACCCATCCATGCCAATGTGTTGCAATGCTTTTCTCAATACCATGCGCAGCCGACCCCCATCTGCATGTCTAAAAACCTGTTCGCTACTGTCTCCCCCAGACAAAGTCCTCCACTGCCTGGCCCAATATAAAGGGCACACTCCCTTACCAACCCTCCTCCGGTCTATTTTTGCATGAGCCAGCCACATATGAATCCCTTCTTCAGAGAAGAATCCCTCCTGCCAAGTAACCCCCGTTTTTATCCTAGAACCTAACAGCTCACAAACCCTAAAGGCTCCAAAAAACATCCAAACCATGAGTGTGGAAAACAAACACGCCTCAATCCCATCGCTGCAAACCAAAGGCAACACCACTAACAAACAGGCTAAAATCTGCCAAGACAACGGTCTCCGAGTTAGCCTTTTCATCCGCTCCCTAGCCCACCCATCCAACATCCTCCTCCCTGCCTCTCCGGCCGACGGGCGGTAGACCCACAGAAGCTTCCCCATGAATGAAATACCTGCCAATTTCCCTATGATGGTAACCCTCGAAAGACCCATTTGCATAAGATCCAGCAGGAACTGAATCACATCTTCAGCCCTTTTTCATGACTCTTCCCTACGCCATGCACCAGACGCTATGAATTCCTGCCAAGCTAGCGCATATGCTGCCCGAGTAGCCGCCGACAAGGAACCTACCACCAGCTGTATGACCCTACATTGCCTACATACCACAGATGTTTCGGCATTGGGGTGGTGTCGTGTCCGCCTCCGAGGCCAGCCCATGAAATCTCTCCCACTGCGAATGAGACAAAGCATCCGCAATGTCATTGTCCACACCAGGGATATGAAGAGCCCTGAACGCAATATCATATCCAAGGTAGCCCAGCACAAACACCTGCAACAGCTTCAAAATCTGCTCCTCCCTTGCCGACTACCTATTTATGATCTCCACCACTGCCAAGTTGACAATCCTAAATAACACTTTCTTGTGCGCCAGCTCCTCACCCCACAATGTCAGTGCAACCAGTACCGGAAAGAGTTGCAAGAAGGCGATGCTCCGAACACCATCCCTGCATTGCTCAGGCCATTTCTCAGCACACCACCTGCCCTGCCAGTACACACCAAAACCTTCACTGCCTGCTGCATCCGAGAAAATCTGTACATCCCACTGAAAATCATCCTCTCTTACCAGCGGTATTCCATTAACGGAGTGTAAAAATTTTCTCCACATGCGCAGGTCCTCTTTCACCCAGGCAACAAGTGGACGTGGTGGTGAGGCAAGTGATATCCTGACAAAGCGCGCCCAAGTCTCCTGCAAAAAGTCTTCCCTTCCAAGACCACCCTGCAGACGAAATTGAGAGGACCTAACAACACTTGGATGTCCTTCACTGTTACCTTATTTTTTCTCAGCATGGTTTCCAACAGTTTCAACATCTTCTCTTTCTTGTCGGTCGGCAACCATGCCTGCATACCAACTGCATCAATTTCAATGCCCAAAAATTACATGGTCGTACATGGACCCATTGTTTTCTCCGGTGACAGCGGCACCCCCAGCTCACCCATTAGGAATGTGTCCAGTGCTACCAGGCACTCCGTGGAGCCCGGGGAACCCACAAAAAAGAAATTGTCCAAGTAATGTGTCACCAATCCATGGCCAGTTTGACATGTAAAATACCACTGAAGAAAGGTGCTAAAACACTCGAACAAAGCACAGGACATTGAACAACCCATCGGTAATGCCTTATCCACATATCACTGCCCTTCAAAATGGATTCCCAAAAGACTCCAATCATCTGGATGTACGGGGAGTAAACGAAATGCCGATTTTATGTTGCATTTCGCCTTCTGTGCAGTTGCGCCCGTGGTCACAACTAGTGACATAGCCACGTCAACTGAGGAATAAGACACAGAGGCTGTCTCCTCATCAATAAAGTCATTGACTGATGACCCCTTCGGCCACGATAGGTGTTGTATCAATCTGTATTGTCCAACTTCTCTCTTGGGGACCACCCCAATTGGGAAAACATTCAAATCTTCAAAGGACCAGACATCAAAATGAACTGCCATCCTTTCCTCTCAAAATTGTTTATCCAACTTCTCTTCTACCACTGCATTGTCTTCAAATGCTGACTTCAGATCCTTGCCCACCGCCTCCGCCGCGGTCCCTTGTACCCCAAACGAAATCCTTCAGAAAACCCGACCAACAGTATCTGCTTTGGCTCCAAATCGCCATAGTCCTCCAAACCCGCCACCAGCGCGACCAGCCTAACTGGTGTAAGAGCCCTTCGGCCCAGCCCCCAGATTTCCTCTGCCTCTTCTACCACTTTGCGGTAGCTGTGATGACCCCGAAGTGCCAGCACCTCTCTGTTGCCACTGCCGACCTCCTTTTGGCTTGACTCCCCAACATTTGACCAGGCGGTGCTTCTTACCACACTGAGAGCACTCATGTTTGAACCTAAAGTACTCTCTTGTACACACGCCTTTATTGAACTTCCAGCATGCCACCGAACCTGATTGCCCCAATGTCGCACTTCTCCCCCACCCAGGGTGGGCTTTCCCTGAAAGGGCCGGTAGACCAAAGGTAAGCCACTTGCAGTAAAAATAGTTTTTCCCCCTGCTGGCCCTCCCATTGTGTGTTGCCAAAGATCAGAGTCCAGTTCCCCCCACTTAGCATTTGGATCCCACGCCATGCGTGCCCTGAACTCCTCATCATACTGGGCCCATGCATACCCACTGCCCGTAATCTGCACCTTTGGAATCAAGTCCATGTACTTAAAAATAGCCACACAGCGCTCAGGAAACTTCTCACAATATACGCTGGCATATATCAAGAATGCCACTGTCCAATTTTCGATAGTTAACGGCACCCTAGGCCGTTTGGGCAGCTCATATTATTCTTCCTTGGACACTTCTTTGGACCGCACTACCCTATGTAACAACTTCAGGATTTCAACATATTACCCCTTCCATATGCGCTCTTTCATGGCCAACATCAAACGCGCGCCTAGCGGCATTGTCACCCCTAATTAGGACAACTTTTTGAACTTTAATTCCTTACTCTGTAAAGGCTCCTAAACCGTCACCTCTGGTTCTGTATTTGTCCCACTCTCAACCTTGGCTCTCAGAGTGACCTCAATGCCAGTCCCCACACCTTGGTCTCGAACATATTTACCTTTCTGGAGCTTACCTCCCAGCTCCCCCAACACATCCTCACCCCCCTGTCCCCACGAACACCATTTTTGATTTGGCCCGTGGGACAACTTTCTCACCTGGGTCTAACAACGCCGCCCGACCTGGCGCTGATCCTCATCATAGTCCAAAACAATTGCTTCCTCCATCTGCGGAGGATTCTTCACAAAACCAACCCTGCGGGCCTTAACTTGCCCATCATTTCTCATACCAGCCCTAGAGGACCCTGATGGTCCACTTGGTGGGTGAGCCGACTGTACTCGATGGTATTCCCCCTGCCTTGATTGTCTTGATCGCTCCTATCCAGTGGTCCACCTGACCATCGCGTCCTGCTTAAAGTTGGGGCCAGCGAGGTCGCATCTGACCTTCTTGCGCTGGCCGTGCCGAGATCCCCGAGATCCCCCACCGGTCCGGAATGTTGCACACAAGGCTCCACCCTCCCTTCTCCTCGGCGCAGTTGGGCCGCACCTTGCCCTACCGAGTCTGCATTCCTGAGACACTCCCTACCCTGGGAAGAGAGAAGATCGACTGGTTTGCCGGGAGCTCCCAAAAACTGACTGGCCTACTGACCTGCCTACCCCACAGAGCCCCCCAGAAAATGAAACCTCAACCTGCCCCACACCCCGGGAAACCACCTTACTTACCTGAGGGTGGTAGGGGGGAGGGGTCCGTGCCCCCCTGGTGCCAAAGGAGCTAGCATGTGGCCATGTCCCCGCTCCCCCCCCTCCGACCCCCAGGGCCCCCCTCGCCCCTTTCAAACCTCCACTAGCATCCACACCCCTTACCATAGGACCCCTCAGAGGGGTGCCCACATGAACCTCACTGTAACCACCAGCTCCCATGCCCCGCACACCCTCTGACCAAGACGGAAAAACATCCAGCCCTTCCCAGTCCTGCCCCCAGCTGCCAGGTCCAGATCTACCCCTGAAAAATCACCATACTCCTCAAAGCCTTCAACTACTTCATGGCCTTGCCCCCGACACCTCCTAGGGGTTGTAACCCCCCAACCTGTGCCCATTCCCCTTACCCCACCGAGCTGCCTGACCCTATGCCAACCTCACCCATAACAGAAGCAGAAGGTGAAAAAAGGAGGGGGCTGTATGCTTCCCCCCCACCTGCAACCCCTCACCCAGCTCTCTGACGCTGTGCACAGACCTAATGGAGCCCGCATTGGACGGAGGCCTCACCTCAGTGGCCCATTCCTCTTCACCCCTCCCTGCCATGTCTGCCAGCAATTGTTGCCCCCTATGCACAACCGGTCTTGTGCTGCTCCTCTTCCCAATCCCACCCCACCACCAGAGACTTCCACGCAGCCAAAGTCGAACTGACACTCCTCTTGGCCACCCCCTGCCTCCTTAACAGGCCTGCTAAGCTCGCTGTCCAACAGAAAACCCCCTTCAACCCCCTCGCCTACTGCTGGGAAAACATTGTGGTCGGTGGCGAGTGAGGTCGAGCGCCTCTTGCACCCCCGCACTTAACCTTCCACATGGGGGCGGACTGGCCACACTGCCCGGACACCACAACAGCAGCCGACTCCATTACCGGCAACACAGCTCTGCTCCCCGCTGCTGCACCCCTCCCGCACTCTTGTCGGCCCACGCTCACCTCTCACGCTTTACCGGGAATGCCCTCCTGGATTGTGGACGGCCCGCTCCGCCACTGAGGTCATCCTTTGCCACTTGGATGACGTGTATGCAGCGACGGCTGCTGCAATGCCTGCTGAGGCCTGCCACGCGGGGCGCAGCGGCCCAGCCATGTCACCTATGACCAGGTCCATGCAACCTGCTTCGCTCAGAAGCCTGAGAGTTTTGAGCACTCACACATCTTCCACTGCCACAACTCTGCAAGCTAACTAGTATCGCCGCCTAAAGCAACAAAACTCTACCGCTCTAACGCACAAAAAATTCTCCTCACTAAAGCTCCCAGCCACCAGGTCACCAATGACAAAATGGTGGCTGGGAGCAGTAGCCCAACGTATTTATACGTTGGGCTACATTTGGGCTACAAAAGAAGCCCAAAAAGAAAATCCCCGCCAGTGCTCCTCCTATTCCCACCCCGCCTCTCCCAAACAGCCTGGGGGGGAACTCCCTTTGGTCGCCCACCCCCCCAAGCCTCCCTTAAACCGAGCTTCTGTTCACCATTAAAACTTTATGGACAGTGGTGGCTCCTTCTCTAAGGTGGAGGAGCGTCACTCGAACGCTCACAGAGCAGTCTAAAAAACGAAAACCATAATAACTGAAGGTATTTCTGGTATTATTATTATCATTAATTTTTTTTTCAGTCAGGTTGGGTGGGGCTGAGCTTCAGTGATGTCCGGGAGCAGGAGTGGCAGCTGCACAGTCTAAAGTGCTCATGACTGCTCGGAAGGCCCTCTCCATCCGCCCCATGCGGTCATGCTCACTTTGCATGTTCCTCACCAGATTGCATTACACAGCCTGGTGAGAAACATGCAAATCCTCCAAGGTCCTATCTGAGCGCCGAGCTAAGCGCTCAGACCAATCACAACGCAGCATTGGTCCGGGGAGGAAGCCTGGGAACTTCCTGGTTCCAGAGAGATTGTATTGTATTGTATTGTAATTGCATTTATTAATCGCTTACTACCCCTGATGAGGTGTCGGTGAGTAGTTCGATACTCCGGGACCCATAGAGGATTAGTGTTGTATTAGTATAGTGAAACATGCAAGTAAATTTTGAGTGGTGGATGGGTTAGTCAGTTATTTGGATTTGGAATGATAGCAGAAGGATAGAGGAGGACAAAGGTTTGTATTTATATAGGCTGCAGACTTGACGAGAATGTAAGTAATTTATTTTTGGATTTTGTAATGCCTACCCCCGCTCTCCACTTTCGTTCCCGGCCAGCCGCTACTGTTTATGAAGCAGCATGCCACTTGTTTGCCAAAGTCTTAGTAAAACAAACAAGGGGACCCAATGGGTACGCGTTGGACCTTGGGTAGCTAGTTTTTTCAAAAAACAATGGTCCTAAGCATAGAAGGAATGGTCAAAAAAATATATTTATAGACTTCAGTCAGTACGATAAAGGTGATTTCTATGTCCAGCCGGACATAGAATATTTATTAAATTGATATTAAAATATTCAAAAATTGGGAACAAAAACAAATACAGAAGGGCACAAGCCTGTACCCAACATGAGGGGAAAAAATAGGAAGAGGTAGAAAGTGAACAGAATTTCAGGCAATAACTTTGGAGCCAATAGTTGCCTGCACCTTATTACATAGTATTGCAAGCTCAATCAAACAGTAACCACAACCAATAAACACCAGGGTTAAATTGTAGCACTGTATGTGAAAGTCGACTTTCGACCCCAGCTCCTACATAAACGGGATCATCATCCGGACTAATCAATATAATTGTTTGTGTTCTCAATTTTTGAATATCTTAATATCAATTTAATAAATATTCTATGTCCGGCTGGACATAGAAATCACCTTTATAGTACTGACTGAAGTCTATAAATATATTTTTTGACCATTCCTTCTATGCTTTGGACCATTGTTTTTTTAAAAGACGTGTTTGCCAAAAGCGCTGCCTATGCACAGGCTTGAAGTGCAATCCAAATACGGAAGCAAAACAATGCAAAACAAAAATTAGTGGCAAGATAAAACTGTTATCTATCTACTATTTGATATGTTGAAAATGCCTTACCGATATGATGCTATAACTAAAATCAACCTGTGAGGTGCCTGTTTTCATTCAAGAAATGAGGCCTGTCCCTTCGGATTCCCGACCCACAAGGTATTTTTAAGCCAGATCCTGCCCGTGCTCAAGACACTAAAATATTTTGAATTTGATCAGGTGTAATTTGCCAAACCCAGACAACATTCGGCAGCACCTGCACATCGTCTGCTTTTGGTTCAAAGCAGAAACCTGCAGGGGCTGATAAGGATTTCCAATTTTCACTTCCAGCTGAACCCATCTGAGCCCAAATCAAATACAGCCATCATTTTATTGGAGTCTGATCCTGGCTGGAATCATTTAGATGCCAATGAAAAGGTGGAAAACAAGTGTACACAGCTTGTTATAACTTCATAAGTATTTAGGGGCAGCTATGATTTGGAGTCAGGTTTTTGACATTGTACATGCCCTGTAAGTTAAGCATGCATTGTCGGAATGTCAAACAGTCTGGTCTGTGTGAGTAATTACATACACTATGAATTAAATAGCACTTACTGATTATTTTTATTTCATTGTTTTTATAGTGCTACTCATTCCAATTTAGGATTAAAATGTGATTTACATTAGGAGTAGTCATAACTCGCATAGTTTGCTGTGGTGTTATTTTGGAAAGGGAAAATACAATGTAAATGAATACCATGATATGTGCAGGCCCAACAGCAGCAATACCAACAAATGCAATGTCAATGTATGCCATAACCTTTGCCTGCACGACAGTGTCAATACCGACAGTAACAATTTCAATGTATGCCATAATCCTTGCACAAATGACAAAGTTTTTAGCAGTAGAAATAATGTTGATGTATGCTATGACCTAGGCTCACTAACTATGTAAATATCAGCAAAGACAATATTCATGTACGCTATGATAACTGCATGCACAATGTTGAAAATGTCGATAAAAATGATACCAGTGACGGCCATATTATTTTCAGTAGTTCCAATGAACTTGTGTCATTGCTGTTTGATTCACTCAAGGTGGCCTTCCTATCAAACCTCAATTCAGAGATACGGGGTCAGGCAGGTTCTTTTACCCCCACACACCTATTGAATGACAGGTCACAGGTGGGGTTTCATTTAGCCCAAAGATAAATGTGCGCCCAGTGAAAAACCCAGATCGATCCAACAGACAGAAAGTTGTACCATAAACAGGTCCTATGAAATTGGCCCCAATGAAACATGTTTGGCCAGGGACTAACTGTTCTACTCGGCATGTTTGGCGTGGTTTCCCCTGACTTTTTGCCTCTACCTCCTATAATATTTATGCCATTCTGGATTTCGATTTTGCTGGCTTAGATGCTTTGGGCACTTTGCCACTGCTGATTAGTGTCAAAGTGCAAGGGCTCCCTGTGTAAATTGTCACTACAATTGGTTCTCCATGATTGGCATGTTCAATTTACTGGTAAGTCCCTAGTAAAGTGCTCTGAGTATGCCAGGGCCTGTAAATCAAATGCTACCAGTGCTTACGCAGCACTTATTGTGCCACGCACATAAGTAGCCCCGTAATTGTACCTCAGACCGGCCACTGCAGTATCTATGCGAAGTTGTGAGCTGCCATGTCGACCTGGCAAGTGCACCTACTTGCCAGGCCCTAATCATCCCTTTTCTTACATTTAAGACACTCCTCAAGTAAGCCCAATGTACCCCGATGGGCATAGTGAAGTGTATGTAAGAGGTAGGACATCTACTGGTGTGTGTGACATGTCCTGATACTGAAATACTGCCAATTTCATTTTCACTATGGAAAGGCTATCTGTCCCATAGGAGAACATAGGAAATGCTTTGTAATATCTTAAAAGTATAACTTGAAAGAAGCAAGAAAAGGAATCTTCAACACCGTCGTCATCACCGCTGTAATGCCACGACCTGCACAGAGGCCAGGGGCCCTGCTCAGTAGGTGCACAACACACCACCTGGCCTACACCGCAGCTCTGACCCCCTGCGGTGCCTGCCGACACCTGCATCTTTCAGCCTTCCCGACGCCAGTGCTCGCATCGACTCTGTCATCGCTAGCTCCTGCAAGCTGTTATTGCGACGCCGATAACTGGCGTGGGTGATTCCACGAATTTGCCGACTTCACATTGCCTCACCAGAACCAATGCCTCAATGCAGACCCAACCAACTTCCCCTGTCCTAGATTCAACACATCATCTCCTTCGCCTCCCCCGTGGCAGCCAGGGAGCTGGTCTCGACCTCGACACTGACAGCTTACCTCACAAAAAAGTGCATCGTAATAGACTACATCTCCAAAGTACTGTTTGTTTGGGCGTCCGTGTGACTCCATGCCCGATTCCTCTCACCTCGCGGCCGGCTCCGTACTTTGGATTTATTGCTGTCATGATGTCGTAATAGCCCCAGGTGGAGCTATTTGTTTTCTACAAGCTTTATTTTGGAAATAACTGTTTTGAAGTGCTATTTTACTACGTTTGTTTAACTTTTTGTCATTTTGGTCATATTGAGATTAGATAAAAATAGTTAATTTTCTAAACTGGTGTGGTGCCCATTTGTGGTGTTATCACTGTATTACTGTGTGTTTTGAGTGCCTATACTTTACACATTGCCTTTGGGAGAATTCTGTCTACTTATGCCAAGCTACCAAGGGGGTAAGCTGGGCATATCTAAAGTGTGTATCACACTTATCCTGACTAGAAGCAAGGGGCTCCATTTGGACAAAGGTGTATACCTCTTCCAACTATAGACCCCCAGTACACTCACGGTCCCCCAAAATACCCCAAACCCAAATACCACATGTCAATAGAAACACTGAGCCAATCAAGACACAACATGCGTACCACAAATAGTGATCACAGGCTCCTCATGCCAGACATCATGCCAGACATCTGGCACATACAGACTGGCCCTTATCAGATGCCCAAACGTGTAACTTTATGGCTGAGATGCTTTTCCAGGAATGCAGAAAGTACTTTATTGTACCTCATGATGTATTTTATCAGTCAAAATTGTGTACACTTTCCCCAGGCACATTCAGTCAAGACTCTCCCATGTTCTGCATTTAATTAAACCAACTTGTTCCTGTTTTGCCAAACGCCTCTTGTCTTTTCATTTCTTTAGGGTAAATTCATATCTGAGCATCAGTTAGTACGCACAAATACAGTAAAACTGCACAAGATCATGCAGACCTATTCAAGGAGTGCAATTACCTGTTAATGCAACAGAACAGAACAGCAGCAGCCACTTGTGCTCTGCTCCTCTGCTCCAGGGTAAGCATTTTTTGTTGATTATACATAACTATGTGAACTGGTATAAACAAGCAATTTTCAGCAATCTTGAGTCACAAGATTATTGTTAAATTACATAAATTACTCCAATTACTCCAGTGTGAGGATCTAGATGTACTATATGATATGGCTGTGGGGCCTCATCATTGACTACACTCACAGAGACCTTCCAGGGTGCAGTCAGTTTCGTTTACTCAACTTATGTTCAACCCTGGTTAGCTGTGGCTGTGAGTAGTAGGGCTTTGCAAAGTAACTTAGTGTAAAGTATTTAACAGCATGATACAATGAAATAAGAAATCCACAGGCCAATGAAAAGACGCAACACTAATTAAAAAAAATAGAGCATGTTTTTAGGAGCGTTTAGAGACATTTATTATTAAAATCCACCAGAGGGTTTGGGAGATACAGATTTTATTAAGTGCTATCACTTTTAAATGGAACCACAAGCAAGCATTGGCAAAGGTAAAGTTTGAAAACTTTTGAAAAGTTTGTAAAAGTTAGTGCGATTCTCTGGCCCAGCTTGTGTGATGAAATCTGGCAGGGGTGATGTCTAGGGGACCATAAGGGATACTCCAGACAGATACCTGGCCACCAGAGCATTTTTAAAGCAAGATCTCAACATTAGACAACTGCCACCAAAGAAGTCAATGAAATGGTCCAGATGCTAAGGGATGCAGGCAAGAGATGCTCAAACGTATGCTCCGGTATTCCGGTAGTGGTGCAGTCAACAGGGTTGTCTAGGTGGGGGTTCTTTGTACCACAGATAATGTGGGGTGACTTTGGCCATGAAGACCGGGGACTCTTGAAGTCCTCTTCGTTGCAGTTGTCAGACAGCCAATGCTAGACTACTGTTCATGTTGCACCGTGGCTGGATACTATAACTTTAGTGGAGGCTGGTGTCCTTTGAGTATGACGAATTTAACTTCGAACAGAATTCCTGGGTCTGCCAAACATGGGTGCATGTTTTGGCTATCTCGGATTCTCTCTTTGTCGGGCCCAGGCAACTGGGTGTGGCAAATCATCTGAAAGGGCTACCACTCTGTCGGTTTGGGTTCTTTTAGCTTTTGTGCTCCTAAAGCTGGTTCCTGCAGATTAGCCACTTGATCACTAGCCCAAAAGTGAAGCAAGGGCTGTTCCTCCAACAGTACAGCCTTTCTTTACGTAGTTCAGGGACAGCTCCTTAAAAACCGGCATCATAACAGACTGTCTCAAAGTCGGCCAAGTCACACCACTACTCAAAAAGCCAGGCCTAGACACCAACGACCTGAACAACTTCAGACCGGTTTCCAATCTTCCCTTCCTAGTCAAAATCCTCAAAAAATCAGTTCTCCATCAACTGAATCAGCACATTGACAATATCAGCCTGCTAGACCACCACAAATCAGGCTTCAGAAAAGGCTGTAGCACTGAAACCGCGATCCTTAACATCGTCGATGACATCCTCAAGTCCCTTGACATTGACCAATGCTGCCTACTCATCCTCCTAGACCTCTCGGCAGCCTTTGACACAGTGGATCACAATCTTCTCATCAAGGCTCTCAAAGACCGAGTTGGTGCAGACAAGGTGGTCCTTCAATGGTTCTCCCTCTTCTTACACTGTCGCTCCCAAAGGATAAAAATCAAATCCTTTACGTCCGACCTACTCCCCATCAACAGAGGTGTCCCCCAAGGTCCAGTACTCTCCCCTCAACTGTTCAACATATATATGGAATGCGTCACAACTATTCTAAAAAAAGCCAACATCCCCTTCCACATATATGCAGATGACACCCAGATCTACTTGGAAACCTCCTCCATTAACGACATTCTAAGACTCAACAACACTCTTAAAGAAGTTCAACAATGGCTTATAACAAACCGCCTTAAACTCAATCAAGAAAAAAACGAAATCCTCCTCATCTCCAACAAAGATGAAAAGCCACAAATTGTAGAGTGGCTGAAAGCAATCGATGCTCTCAACAGCAATCTCACCCTGGCTAACTCGGTAAAATCACTAGGAATCACCCTCGACCAGAAACTAACCATGACCAAACACATTAAGACCTCCGTGAAGAGTGCCTGCCTTAATCTGAAGTTTCTAAACAAAATTAAACACTTCATCCCGCCCATGGACCTCAAACAAGCCACCCAATCACTGGTATTATCTAGACTGGACTATGGGAACGCAGTTCTCTCCGGTACAGCTCTCTCCCACTTAGCACCACTCAAAACACCTCTCAATGCTGCTGCCAGAATGGTCACCAGAGACAAAAAATATGACCACCTATCTCCCGCACTCAGAGAACTAAAATGGCTCCCAGTGGAAATGCGTGCCAGCTTTAGAACTGCCTGCTTAACACACAAAGCCTTGCACACTGGGAAACTGGAATACCTGGCCTCCAAGCTCAAGAAAGCTGGCCAGTAATAAAACCTTAGGAGCTCCAACACCCTCTTACTAATCCCTTTGAAAACATGGAAACAAAAAACTGTGGCACGTTCCTTCGCAGGAAACACCCCCAAAATCTGTAATTCCATCCCGGGTGATATCAGGACTATTCACTCCTTCAAAAAATTCAAAAGACTCCTAAAAGACTTTTACCTCAACCGTGCCTTCCGAACTGAAATTCGAAACGCACAAGCCGGCACTCTGCAGCCACCTGGCAAATGCTCCATCACTCCCTACCTCATTCCGGTCCCCTAACCGTCTACTCTTCCCTGAACTCCAGGAGAAAATCTTAGCCCAAGACTTTGTCCACGCAACAAGACTACTTCGCAACCTCTCTACCTCAATATGCTCCTCGGACGCACAGCACACTGGAACTTTTGAATACTTACTTTTGTCTCTTTTGTGTGTTATTTCTCCTATATGCTGTAAAGCACTCCAATATCTTCGGGTCTGGCTAGCGCTATATAAAACCTCTTAAATAAATAAAAAATAAAAATAAATGAAAACATACGTCAGTCCAGATGACTTTACTTGGCTGCTTCTTAGAGGTTAGCTTTGTTAACGGTGCCACTATGGTACCATAACCTTTAACAATTGCGATTCTCCTATTAACATGACCAGAGAATCTGGATTTCATTAAAGACACGGAGGCTAGCATTATGCTTATAACTTTTAATGCAGACCCAAGCAGCTGCATATGTCACAAAGTAAAAGTTCCATACTAGAACATTACAGACCAAACAATAGCAGTAAGCACTGGGCAATCAGCCTCTTTTAAATGTGGAGCAAAGGAGAAGTCCAAAGAACATCCACAAAGAATAACAGAATTCCATAACTTGAATGAAGATAGAGGAACCAAGGAACATCAATTTCTGAAGAACAGGAAACCGCTTCAAAGAGCCACAAAATTAACTCATGAGAGGTTATCTGAAAAGAAAAAAGGAGTAAATCAAACCAGAAATACAAAGAATAAATCTTACAAAGGAACATAAGAGCATAAGAGTATATGCAATCAAATGAACATAACATTAGAATAAAATAGAAGAACATCAAAAATAAGATCAAATACAACCACCCATGGGATGAGTGGGAGGGATAATGCTAGCCTCCGTGTCTTTAATGAAATCCAGATTCTCTGGTCATGTTAATAGGAGAATCGCAATTTCATTAAAAGACCGGAGGCTACCATTATGCTTGTTGGTAGTCATGTAAAACAACATCAGACATATGAGTAATACGTTTACAGTAATGATGAGCAAAGGTCCTAGAATTTGACCAGTCAGCGGATTTAAGAATATCTTCTAACTTACCACCACACCAGAAAGACTTACTGGCCATAGCACCTCTGATGGAATGTGATTTAAAAAGATCCAGATTGACGCCAGCAAGGCCCATAACTATTTTAACCCATCTCGCTATAGAACTGGAAGAAATAGCTTCGTGAGGTTTAGCAAAGGAAATAAGCAATTGATCAACGCCCTGAGGACGAAGAGAATTAATTCTCAAATCATATTCTTTCATGCAGTGAACAACACAAAGTTTATTACACATGTCAAAGCGTGGGTAAAAAATACTATCAGACATAGTTTTGGTTCTTCTATGTAACTCAAATTTGACCCCGAACATATCATAGGACCTATATGAAATATCAAGAGCCTTAACATCAGAAACTCTTCAACATGAAATTAAACAAAGAAGAGATGCCAATTTTAAAGAGAGATTCTTTCTATTCAAAAGAGAATTCTCAGGCCAGGAGCAGAAAAGGTCAAGAACTAATTTAACATCCCAAATGCATTGATATCTAGGTTTAGGAGGTCTTCTGATCCTTACACTCTTAAGAATTCTACAAATAATAGGATTCTTACCTACCGTCTTATTGTTGACAATGGAATGACTAGCAGAAATTGCAGACCTATAACAATTGATAGATCTGTAACTCAGACCTCTATCAAATTGTTCTCCAAGAAAATTAACTATATCAACGATAGGTGCTTCCACGGGATCCAGGTGCCTCTCCAAGCACCAACGTAACCATATCTTCCAAATGTTGTTGTACCGGTAATGTGTACCGGGGGCCCATGATTCTCCGAGGAGAGTAGAAGCTGTTGACGAAAGCCCTGAGAGATTGTTGGATCTCCTGACGCCTTCCAGACAAGAAGGTTCAAAGTCCCCGTCTGAACGAGAGGGTGAATTCGACCGTCTACGTCTGTAAGAAGGTCTAGGAGAGAAGGAATCAGAAACGGGAGGTCGTAAGTTAGTTCCAAGGCAGTAGGGAACCAAGCTTGGGAAGGCCAAAAGGGAGCTATCAGAACAATTGAAGAATGTTCTTGTCGCAACTTCTGAAGTACCCTCTGGATCATTGCAAAGGGAGGGAAAGCATAGTCGACGATCCCTTTTTCAAGATTGGAGAAAGAGGTTCACCGCCAGAGCACCCGGGTCGGGCATCCAGCTGTAATAATTTTCCAGTTGGAATGTTAATCTGCTGGCAAAGAGGTCTATTTGAAAAGGACCCCAGAAATGATTGTGGGAGTTGAAGACAGAAGGGTTGATTTTCCAATCGCTGTAGTCTATGACGAACCTCGAGTTCCAATCTGCACAGAGGTTGGATTTCCCCGGTAGATATTCTGCTCTGAGAGAGATTTTGTGTTCCAAGCAGAACATCCAAAGTTTTTGGGCCAGGTTGGAGAGGTCCTCCGATTTGTACCACCCAAGCGGTTTATGTAGGCAACAGCAGACATGTTGTCCATTTTCAGAATGACAGATCTGACTTGAAGAGAGTGCTTGAAACTCATTAGAGCATAAAGCCCTGCAGTTAACTCTAGGTAATTGATGTGTTGAAAGGATTCTTCCTGGGATCACATCCCTCCAGTGTTTTGTTCTTGGAGACAAGCACCCCAGCCATGAAGGCCCGCATCTGACTCCAAAATAAAATCCGGTGCTGAACCGAAGATTGGCCTCGCCATTCCATGCATCCAGATTGTCCAACCATCACGTCAGTTCTAAGGTGGCTTCCTGATTCAGAGAGACTCGATCTCCATACCAGAGTCCTGATCTGAGAGCCTTTGCTTCTATTCTTTGGAGGGCTCGATAATTCAAGGGGCCCGGAAAGATAGCCTGAATGGAAGAAGAGGAATGGAATGGAAGAAGAGTCTGGCTAGTTCCCTTAAGGAGAGATACTGTTGTTTCAGGACATGTCTTATCTCCTTCCTGATTTTGGAAATCTTCTTTGGAGGAAGAAGGAGAAGGCAATTTGTGGTGTCCACAGTGAAACGCAGAAACTCCATAGTTTTTGAGGGAGACATTATTGATTTTTCCTTATTTATGATAAAACCCAGACTTTCTAAAAGGTCTACAACAGTTTTGAGATCTTGAATGATCTGACTGTAATCTTGAGACAGTTTAAGGATGTCGTCCAAATAAATGATGAGACAAATACCTTTCTCTCTTAGGGATGTGGTGACTGCCCTCATCACCTTGGTGAAACACCAAGGTGCTGAGGAGAGTCCGAAGGGAAGAGCTTTGAATTGGAAAAGACGGTTCTTCCAAATGAACTGAAGAAAGGGTTGGTGTTCCTCGGCCATAGGGATAGTGAAGTAGACATCTTTCAGATCCAATTTGACTAACCAATCTCCTTCTAGTAAGAGGTCTCTGAGAAGATGGATGCCTTCCATCTTGAAATGTCTGTAGACGAGATATTTGTTGAGTTCCCTCAGATTTATGACGGGTCTCCAACCTTTGTCTTTCTTTTCCACAAGAAAGAAAATGCTTATAAATCTCAAAAATTCCATAGGGACTTCTACAATTGCGCCTTTTTGGAGCATTGAGGAAATTTCTTCCTCTATTATTTTTTCCTGATCCAAAGTAAGGGGAATCACTTTGGGAAGTGAGTTCTGAAAAGGAGTTTGAGTGAAATCTATAGAAAAACCGAGAGTGGTATTTAGTATCCAAGGGTCTTGAGTGATAAGTTTCCAGTTGTTGTAAAAGAACTTCAGTCTCCTTCCCACTTTTGGATTCGAAGAAAGGGGAGGGGGAGGAATACTCACTTTGAGGGTTGGTGTCGGCAGGAGCTCCTCTCGCCCTGAATCCTCTGGAACAAAAGCCTCTTCCTCTCGGGGGATAGAATTGAGGCTGGTTGGGGGGTTGGTATCCTCTTCCACCATAACCTCTTGATCTCGAGTAGGGCCGTCGATTGAAGCGGCCGGAAGATTGGCCCCTTCTTCCGGCCCTTCCAAAAAGGTTATTTGAATTAAATACTTTCCTCATGTTCTGGTGTGCCTTATCCAGTGAAAGTAGAGACGTACTTGCCTAAAGTCTTAATTAAATCTTCTCCAAAAAGAAGACCTTTTGGATTAATAGAAGTTTCTTTGTCAGCCAAATCAGTCAATTTAGGGCTAATTTTAGTTAGGACAACCCTTCTTCTCTCTGAGTTGAGGCTGGCATTAGCGTTACCTAACAATACTAGAGTTCTTTGACTCCAGCCCTGAATGGAGCGAGTGTCCAGAGGAGAGTCATTGAGGTAGCTCTCTTCTGCAGCATCAATGATTTTAGTCAAGGGACCCAGGATGTCTAACACTTTGTCCTGGCAGATCTTCAAGGACCTTTTTAATCCTTTCCGGGGGTCTCTACCAAGTTTAAAAAGGTAAGTAATAAGTTCCGGATCGAGGTTTGGGGTCTGGCACACCTTACCCTCAATGGAAGGTCTAGAGCATTCGGCTCTCAAGAGATTTTGTGTCTCCCTCTCTAAAGGATTTCTGAGCCACTTGGTGATGAATTTAGATACATGCTCATGGGGGGTCCATTCAGAGCTCCTTGGGTGTCTAATATTAAAGGGAGAGAACATCTCCTCACCCAAAGGGTCTAAGACGCTATCTTTAGAAGAAGAAGAAGGAGTATTGTCATCAAAGAGGAGAGAGTCAAAATCTCGGTCCTCATCAACATCAAGGATGTACTCATCCGGGAAATCAGAGGCATCATTATTCTCATTAGGAATAGAATTGAGATCATCAATATTGTCTTGAGCACTTTGATAATTCGTGCCGCGAGAGACACCCATTAAAGTCGTGCCGCTGAGGACACCTCTTGATCTTGTGCCGCTGGGGACACCTGAGGCAAATGAGGTGCTAAGACCTCCTTCAAAGTTTGAGGTGCTTGGACCTCCCGTGCTCTCTGGGGTAAACTCAGTATTATTTCTCTTTTTATGCCTCTTACCCCTTAATTCATCAGGATTGTTCTCATAGGTAAAGTCTGCCTCTTGAATGACATACTTCTCGGAGGGGAATGATCTTTTGGAGGACATGACTTGAGAAAGCGTCGAGAACATACAAGATCTCATCTCTTGGTGAATAAGCTTCCTGAAGGATTCATCAGAAAAGTCAGGTTCTGTATTGTTAGCATGTTCTGAATCTGAGTCAGACATTGTTAAAGTATAATATTCCCTGATGTCTGGAATATGAATATAAATTTAATATATATATAATTTTTTTTTTGATTTTTTATTTTTTTTATTTTTTAGGTTAATGAAATAGACTCCTTCTTTTTTATATAATATTTTTAAAGTGAAATAAGTATATCCTATCTAAAATTAAATAAATGAGAGGGTCCAGTAGGACTAACAGACAAACCGGAAGGTTAAATGGGGTAGAAAATGCATCTGATCGGCGAAAATATTTGTTTAAAAGTAAGGCGCTCCGTGAGCGGAAGTAAGGGAAGCAGCTGATCGGGTAAATAAACCGATGCTCGGACTAACGGCATTGCAGGCAGCACGAGCACCGAGGAAAGGCCCCCAGCGACAACGCGACGTTGCGCGAGTGTGGCAAAGGGTCATTCCTCTAATTTAGGCAAAATATGGAAGGAGGAGAGTAGACGAGCGTAAAGACGCTGTGCGGCCGGTTGCTCGATGAAAGAATTGAGATCCGAGCGGCCGGTCACAGAAATGCGGGGATATGAAAGGGCGGAGGAAGCGGGAGTCAGAAAAAGACGAAATAAGGTGAGAGAAAGCCAACCTCCGTAAATTGGAGGTCGGGGGTGCAAAGGCAAGGGTGCGGTAATGGCGGTTAGCCGTGGAGAAGAGGAAGGGGCACAAGAGTGCTGTAGGGAAAAAGAAATGGTTAGAGTAGGTCTAATTAATAACAACAAGGTATATAATGGGTCTAAATAATAACAAAAATGCAAATATAGCTACAATAGTGAAAAAAGGGAGAAATAAGCTAAAAGTACAAGAGCTTTCAAGAGGAAAGGAAAAGTAGACTTATCTGCTTGGAGCCGCATTTAAAAGAGGCTGATTGCCTAGTGCTTACTGCTATTGTTTGGTCTGTAATGTTCTAGTATGGAACTTTTACTTTGTGACATATGCGGCTGCTTGGGTCTGCATTAAAAGTTATAAGCATAATGCTAGCCTCCGGTCTTGTAATGAAATTGGTTAGCTTTGTTAATGGTGCCACTATGGTACCATAACCTTTAACAATTCTCCTGTAGTACTCAATAAGGGCTAAATAGGATCTAACTTGGATCTGTGTACTTGTATCTTCCCAGGTCAGAATTATCTGGAATTTGGCTTGAAGAGGTTGTACATGGCCTCCAGCAACTTGCTGGCCCTGGGACACTACAGATCCTTGCCCTATCTGGCACTTGCTTACCTTGATAGTCAGCCCTCCCTGTTGTAGTGCTTGAAGTTCTTGCTTCAGGTGGAACGAAAGACAGATATATCATCAAGATATGTTGCACCAAAGTTTTTCACTCTTTAAAGTACTTTATTCACAAACCTCTGGAAGGTGGCAGGTGCATTCTTCAATCCAGAGGGCATCATTTTGAACTGAAAGTGGCCCTTAGGTGTTGAAAAGGCAGACTTCTCCTTGGCTCCTGATTTGGGAGCTATCAGCCAATAAACCGATGTTAGGTCAAAGGTACTCAGGTATTTTGCAGCCCCCAACCTATCAATGCACTCAACAGCTCTGGGATGATGTGTGTATCCGTCTTTGTGTCTGCATTTAGGCTTCTTTAGTTTACTCAAAATCTTAACGTAGGTTTGTTTTTTCATTCTTTTTGATTAGTTTTGGGCACCAGATCTATTGGGCTGGCACAAGGACTACTAGAGGGTTCATTACCCCTAAATCTAGCCTTTTCACAACTTCTGCTTTAATGATAGCCTGGGCCTGGTCTGACAGTCTGTAAATCTTACTTCTGACTGGTAACTTGTAACATGTATACACCTAAGGAGTGTACCATGTTGTGATACCTGGGGTAAAGGAAAACAAGTCAGTAGACTGCCCAACTATATAACTGTATTTCTGTTGCTGACTACTTAAATTGGTCGAGAGCACTACTCCTGACACTGAACCATCTTTGACATTGGTTGACATCAGACCTGGGAGAAGCTCATTATCTTCCTCTTCCCAACCATCTGCCACCATGAGTAACTTCAGCTCCGCTATGATCTGACTTGAGACTACTCACATGGACCACCCATGAGGGTGTTTTAGAGCACCAAGGCCCACCAAGTATGTGCTTTCTCCCTTCTTTTCCAAGCTAGGGTCCAGTCCATTTGTCTTGAAGTGTTATAGTACAGGCTCTAACACCCAAATCAATTGTCCAACCTTGTATTTCACCAGTGAAGTATTTGGTCATATCAGTGCCTGACTAGCTGCTGGCTGGGTGCCTTCTGCATATACTCTGCATTCTGAAGAAAAAGCCTAGTACATAATCTAGGATTTCTCTTTGGGCTCCTTGAGAGGTCTCTCCCAACCTTCTCTGACCAAACTTAAAGGACCCCTGACAGGGTGTCCAAAGAGCAGTTTAAATGGACTGAATCATACTTCCTTCTGTGGAACTTCCCTGTAGGCAAGCAGGAGGCATGGGAGAAGGATATCTCATCTTCCCTAGAGTTGATCAGTAAAGCCATGATTGCACCGTTCTTCGTCTTGTAAAATCTTTCTACAAGCCCATTACCTTGTGGATTATATGATGTGGTGAATAAACCCACTCTCATCCCACATTGCGATCAGATATGTAGACACAATGTTTGTACCTCTATCTAAAAGGACCTCCTTATGAAAACCCTCTCTGATAAAAATACCGACGAGGGCTCCAGTGGCTGGAAAAGCAGTGACTGTCCTAAGGGGCATGGCTTCTGGATATCTCATGGCGCGATCTACTACCACTAGGATGAACATATGCCCTGAGGCAGGTGGAGGGGCTGGGAGACCAACTATATCAATCCCCACCCCCTCAAAACGGGTCCCCACCAGTAGAAGTGGTGTATGGGAAGCCTTTAGCTTCCCACCTGTCTTGCCATTGGTTTGACAGGTGACCAAGGAAAAACAAAACTCCTTTACCTTTTCTGACAACTGAGGCCAATAAATGTGCATCACTAAACTGTCCCAGGATTTAGTCTGCTCTAGATGTCCAGGTAAGGGTATGTGATTGGCTAGGTTAAGTAAGAACTTTCTGTACTGCTTGGAGACCACTGCTCTCCTGGTCGACCCTGGTTTAAGGCCTCTTACCTCACTCTACAGGAGCCCTTCCTCCCAGTATACCTTATCGGTACCACAGACATCTCCTTTCTCTTTTCTGACAGCCAGTTGTCTCAGACCATCAGGACTTGGACAGGGCTACTGTCCTTTGTTCAGGTCTTCTCTGGAAGACCCCTGCTCCTTGAACTTCTGCAGGATCAGGCCAGCCCTTCAGGGCAGTTCCCTCCTCTTCACAGAACAGACCTTCCACCTGAGCGTTGGGCTCCTCCTGGGTCTGTGGACTTTTGGAAGAGGCCTTTCCGGGTTCCTCCATCTTTTCTTCTTCCTAGAATCTTGGTTCACGGTTTCAAGACACACAATCCCTAGACTGTTTCTTAAGGCCTTTTGTGCTCTGGTGGGTGGAGACACATACACTCTCAGGAATACCCAGCATGACTGCAGGGGTCTTTCCCAGCACCTCTGTCTAAGCAGAAGTTTCAAGGTCGTTGCACAATAAACACTCCTCAGGGATAGAAAGGAACACAGCTACTTTCTTAGGGACGGTAACCCCTCCCCACTCAAAGTCTACCACAGCCATTGTATGTGACTTTGTTACATTGTCAGAGTTTTGTAGCTCATGCACTTCATCATGTTAAATCTGGCTTGCTAGAACTAGCTTGGTCATAACCATGGTTATGGTGGCACCTGTGTTCATCAAGGCCTGAACTTCTACCCCATTTATTATTGGCCACTGTCTGTACTTTTCCATATTGGAAGGCCAGTGGCCCAAAGGATCAATTTCCTCACCACCAAGGGAAACTAATGTGGCTTCAGTGTACCCTCCGGCATTTCTAAGGCCAACTTCCACTCCAGTCCCCACACTGCCAATTACCTCGGAACTATCATCAGTGGGTGAGTTCTTTGTGCATACAGCATCTTCATTCATGAGCCCTTGCTGCGTATAGTCATAGCACACCCCAGTCTTTGATGGGTCAAAGTTCTTTCCCTGACACCCTCTCTCTGTGGGAATTGGGATGTGGCTCTGTGCTCCCCACCTGGGACAAATGTTGTGGCCTCTATAGGTTTCTCACTCTACTTTAATTCCCCCATCTTTCGTCTGAAGTGGTACCTATCCCACCTTTTTGGTTTCACCTATTTGTGACATTTGGAGTATTCTAGTGCACACACACTCACCAGCTGTCTTCTCCTGCTCTCTAGGGCTAGACAGCTTAGAGTCTACAAGATGCTGGTGTAATGTATCTGAGGTACAATTTGCAAGGATGTTCTTTTTAACCACTGAATTGTATACGTCCTCATATGTATCTATTTGTTGCCCTCAATCCTGCCCTCCAGGGACTTTACGGAGGTATCTACAAAGTAAAACCCATGTCTGTGCTGCTTCCTTATGAATGCTCCTAAATCTCTGTCTGTACTCGACAGGGGTAAGATAAAAAAACTCAATTAGTGTCTCCTTCATATGAGTGTAAAGTTCTGACACCTCATGTTCTAGTGTAGTAATCAATGTCTCGTTACTGTAGGTATCAGTTCCATAGTAAGGACCCCCAGTGTTGTGCACTCACCCTCCTCATCTTAACAGCTTTCTAATAGGATGCTAGTCACTTGTTTATGTCATCCCTCTCGGTGTATTTAGGTACAATCCCCTTGGACAGCCTGGAAGCCTCCATCACATTCTTCCTTCCTGGTGCCTGCTGTGTGGAGGGAGCCATTGACATCTGGGAGGACTCATCTCCCAGCAACGCCTGCTAGCAAACAGCACATTAAAGCATGCCGCGATCCTGTGGCCTGTGTAGTCGCCATTACATCCTTACTTCCTGGTGCCTGCTATGTGGAGGGAGCCTTTGACATTGGGGAGACTACATCTCCCAGCAACCTCTAATGGGCAAACTGTGCATTAAACCGCGCCATGCCAAGGGTGGGGACGTCCACGCCAAGAGGAGCCTGGAGGAGGCTTGGCTGGACCCCCTAACATCTTTACAGAGAGAAGAGGAAATGTTTACAATAAGGGGTGATAAAGCATTGGTAAGAAGAAAGTACCCCAACCCGCAACAGAGAAGGTAACTTTAACATCTCGAGATTTGTTTCTCGCTAAAGCCTCCTCAGAGAGATTGCCAGCAGTGAAAATAGATTATCGATGGGTCCAGCTAATGGCGATAAGGTGTTAATTTCAGAGGCGAGCAGTAAGGTTCAGACTCTAAATAACCAAGATACAATAGTTAACTCCTCCACAACTACTATGGATATCCTTTCTATCTCTGTGTCACCTGTAATAACAACCACTGCTCGAGTATGAGAAGTGGCCTGAAAAATGAAAAGAGGCCCTACTAAAGCCCTGTGTCCTAGCAACGCCAACAGACCCAGAAGTTCTAAAACCACCCGACTAACATGTCAGCTGTTCAAATATAAACTACCCAACCACAGATAAAGGATATGCCACTAAAGATTTGGAACTGGAATGAGCTTTATGATAAAATCACGGTGTTACTAATCCAGTTATGCCAATGCTTAGAGGGCATTGAGAGAGCAATTAAAAAACTAGAAACCACAAAATCCTCTTCACTCCTGAGTACAGGGGGTAAGGTTTGCCTCCCCCAAGGTCAAAACATAGTCTTGAAATAGGCTACTCCTATGAGAGCAGATATTGAATTAGATTATAATGGCTCAAACTGTAAAAGCTCTGTGAACCAATCCCCTCAAAATGCTTCTACATCGGTACCCCTAACTGCCATCATCCACCCAAATCCGGTAGTGGTTTCAACTCCATCTGTAGACTTGGTGGTGGAGGCACCAAGACTCCATCGATCATGGGACGTAAACCAAGGTACTTTATATCAAAGGCCATATTGTTTGTGTATTAATACCCAGAGAGCCTATGAAGTGTTAAGACTAGATCTCCCTCCAACCGCGTGCCTCTACGTGGTTAGTCTGGCTAACACACCAGAATTAAAAAACATGAAAAAAGAATCAACTATCCAGCTAATTCTAAAAAGCATGCCACTGGATTTACAACCATTTAAATGAATGAGAAGAGGGTCAGTTCATCATTTTAATGTCAAGAAGACTCTCCTGGTTGGGCAGCTTGGCTAAAACACTCAGAGGGAACTGTGTAGTTTTAACCCTCAAGTCACTCGACATAGCTCAGAAACTGTTACACTTATTGCCCAAAACTTTGTCATCAGTATCACAGATGTTTGCTAAGCCACTCAGCTTCTTTTATAAACCATTACTCCAATGGCCAAGACCATCTGTAACTAGAGAATACACTTTTGCTCCTCACCCAATGGACACCCAACATCGAGTGAGACATGGAGTAACCCCCTTATTGACACTACCAACTTCCAATCACTTTATGACATTATCAGACATGGATGCCTGTGACTGACAAAGATCTGAGAAGGCGACCCAAAAACCCCCCATCACTGGTGTATTTGCAGGGCGGTTAATATAATTCCACTCACCAAGGGTACAGACAAGATCTCAACAATCACATGGAACATTTCAGGCTTAGGTCAAAAACTGTCTGATCCAGAATGGTTTAATTATATAACTTCCTTTCATTTAATCTGCCTACACGAGACTTTAGGAAATAAGCCCAATCTATATAGATGGCTAAAGAACCATCTATACACCAGCCATTGCCTCAAATTCTAGACGTGCTAGTGGTGGCATTTTGATATTATTAAAGAGCACTTTGAGATACTAAAAGATGCTACACCTTAAAGGTCCACATGGTAACAGCATTCTAATGATTCATTTTACAATAATTGTTTGGGGAGCAAGATGTACAAGGTTGCAGTTTTAGTTGAGTAAAAATTAAACACTTTAATCGATAATAGCAAGCAAGAAAATCTCAGGAGTTAAATGGTTGGGAGATTTCAGCGTGCACAGGTGCCCCTTCACCGTATTTGGTTTTGCAAAGGAAAACAGAGTGGGAATTGAGCACTTTTGCCATAATCAGTATGGTAATATATTAAATAAATGTATTATCACCAAAGATCTAGATATAATGAATCCTCCATCCGAAACCACGGGTCAGTTACAAAAGACCTTCCATGCCATCCTAAATATTTCCACTTTTGATTTTGTATTAGCATCAAAATCCATCAGAGGGGCCATTACTGACATAAAAATCTACTTCTAAAGTTTTAGTGACCATGCGGACATATCTTGCCAACTGCACTGGGATGTCATTTTTGGTTCCCATATCCCATATATAAAACCTTACGAGGCAAGGAAGAATGGTATTATCCTTAAATGGGAGAAAATTGACAGGGTTGTGGCAAAAATACTAACCTGCGTTGAGATGAATCCTGAACCATAAGCATTATGATCGCCTTCGAATCAATCCTGCAGGAGGTAAAAAATAATTTTACAAAAAGTGATAGCCCTAACTCAAATGGGTCAGAAGTGGTTTGACCATCACTGTACTAAAGCTCTTTCTAAACTGCATCAAATCCTTAAGATGGAGCCTAGAAATAGAGTTCTGGTTAAACACGTTCGCCAAATGTGAAAGACTGCCAGGAAGACTAGACTAAACAAACTGAAGAAGGAAGCCTGGGAACAACTGCACCAAGCTTCTGTTCCAAACAACTCCAGTGTATTTTGGGCAGTAGTCAATGCCCCCTTTTTGAAACCCCCCCACTGTTCTTAGTTTGGATAATCATGAGCATTCATTAGTGGCACACTTTATAAAAATATTTCAGGCTAAAGTAGCGGGGACTTCGATATTCCTGGGAGATAACATTCTGTCCCCTAACCCTGTCCTCTCTTTCAACCACCTGGATTTAACTGAAGCTCTAGCAAAATGGTCTAGTAACAAGGCTCCGGGCGTAGATGGCACCCTGATAGATTTCATTACTGAGGCTCCTGACCTTTGGGGCCTAGTGCTAACTAACGTCTTTACCGTAATAGCTAAGGTGGGCCCTTCCTGAGTCATGGCGTAAATCGATTTTAATGGCCATTTACAAAAAGGGTGATGAAATCTGATCCAAAAAAATACTGGCCAATCTCCCTCCTTGACAACACTGCAAAAATCATGAGCAGATTCCTATTGAATAGTTAAGAGGATTGGGCTAGAACTAATAAAATCATGATTCCATCCCAATTTGTTTTTAGAAAGGGTAAAAGCACCCAGGACCAATGCTGTAACCTGAGTCTGCTCATTGCTCAGTACACTCAAGCCAAACATGGTAATTTATACTTGGCTTTTATCGCCTTATCCGCAGCATTGGACTGTGTTGCCCATTCCTACCTGTGAAGGATTATGAAGGAGAGGAGGGTCGTTCAAGCACTAATTTTATTCATTAGGCAGCTGTATATGAAGGCTGAAACTTGTCTCCAATATGGCCAACAGGGTGAGTGCACTAGATGGTTTTCAGTCACCAGGGGAGTTTGTCAAGGGTGTGTTCTTGCCACCTTATTGTTCTCTCTATATACCAAAGGAGTAGAAGCCCCTCTGTCCGAATCAACAGTGGACATCCCCTCAATGAATAAGGTCCGCATCCCGATTTTACTTTATGCAGACAATACAGTTTTAATTGCTCGTATAGGAAGGGTTCTCCATAAAAACCTGGACCTGCAAACAAATTTGCCAAAAAATACATTATCCTAGTTACAGGCCGTATGGTCAAGAAACCTCCAACGTTTTTTATCTCTTAATGCAAAGTGGCCCAGACGAAGTTATTCTCATACCTAGCGGTGACCTTACACCAGATGTCAACTTGGTACCCCATGGGAACTAACAGAGGGATCATGCTGGAAAAAAAGCATTAATGCCATATATTTGTTTATTAAAAAGATAGGGTAGAAGCAAACAGACATGATTAAAAATGTATGTGTGGCAAAATCTAGCACAGTAACCTCCTACGGAGCTGGAGTCTGGGGATACATTTATCAAATACCATTACAATTGATTGAGGACAGTTTTTGGAAAAAACGGATGGGCCTACCCAATAGTTGTTCTCATTTTATTTTCCATTGTGACTTGAATGTCCCCTATATATCTGACCAGATGAACGTGGCACCTATACTCCTATGGTATTTCATATGGAGAAGAGATACTGGTAAACTCACCCAAGAGTTTATCACAGATTGCCTTGTACTTGAACACATACAGAGGATCCCTTGGATTATGCATGTTAAAAACACCGTAAATATTCTCGACTCAGTGACTCTTTTTGAAACCCCACACAAATGCTCAACTATATCCAGAAGAACATTGAAAATGTGTTTTTTTTTTTAAATCATATAGCTGAAACTAGGCTTGCAAAACATACTAATAAATATACTGTCCGTACGAACATCGCAAAAAATTATATTACCAATTATGCGCAAATAAAAAATTCAGGCAATGCCACCCAGGATTGTATTTTTTACGTATCCTTCCTGATCCGTTAATCTGTTATTGTGTTGCCTCTTTTTATGTCTATCACTAAAAACCAGGAACTTGCACATTTGTTGATATGAATTGTATTTTTGAGTTTTTTAAACTTGGTTTTATAGCTGTATCTTTTTAACTATGGATGTAAATATATATGTATTTTTATGATTAATTTTAATTAATCAAATAAATAAATGAGTTTGAAGATGTTGATGAGCCTGAGATCATAGGCACCCCCTGGTATTACATTTCCTTCTTTGCTGCCACCAATTTCTTGGGGTTTCATCTCAAGCCAGTCTTCTCTCCTCCAAGGCCAGCTTCTTCTCCTGGAAGAGACTGAGCTGGGCTGATAGGAGATGTTGATTTAATTGGTTCCTCCAGACGTGGAACCTCTTTCACTTCCAGAGATGGAGTTATTGCTGGATCTGACAGTGGGGGTTCCACTCACATTGTAATCCCCTTCTTGGTCCTCAAATTTTGGTCCATTCACTTCATCTCCACTGTCAGAGGGGGTGATTTCATCATCAAGCTGGACTTGAACCCTCCTAGATTCTTCACAAGCTTTGAAGTCCATTGCAAGCTCATCTTTGGATGCAGTGATTCCAGGATAAATCTTTCTCACCCTGCACAATGCTCTCATATTTTTGATTTTGAGTTTGGGTAAGATAGCTAGGTCAATTCCTCAGCTCTCCATCTTGAAAGACTTTTTTTTTTACAGTAAAACATATTAACTACCAATGCTTTTCTTCTAGGGAACAGGTGCCTTTGGGATTTTCCAGAACTTGGCAAATCAATACTTTTTCTTCTTTTGTTAACGTGGTAGTCCTTTATCAGTGGTTATCACGTATTAATTTTATGGTACAGCTAAACACAAGTTCTGGATCCCAGCACCAGGCGCCAATGTGAGGATCAGGGTGTACCGAATGAATGATATGGTTGTGGGGCTTCATCATTGGAGTACACTTGAAAGACCTTCCTGGAGCAAGTCAGATTAATTTACTCAGTTTAGTTTAACCATGAGAAGCTGCAGCTGTGAGCAGTAAGGCTTGGCAAAGGAACTTAGTGCAAAGCATTTAACAGCCCCATACAACGGAATAAGAAAATCACACACCAATAAAAAGACACAATAGCGATTTATAAAAAAAACAGACCATATCTTTATGAGCTTTTAGAGATATTGATCACTAAAACCCACCGGAGTGTCCTGCAGATGCAGATTTCATAACTTTTTTAGCACTGTTAAATGCAACCACAAATAAACATTGGAAAACGTAAAGTTTGAAAACTTTTTGAAAGTTTGTAAAATTGGTGTGAGTTATCTGGTCCAGCTTGGTCGACCAAATCCAGCAGGGAAGATGTCTAGAGGGCCAAAAAGGATATTTAAGATCGTTATCTTGCCACCAGAGCATTTTTAAAGTAATATTTCAATTTTAGACAATGAATGCCATAGAAATGAATGCAGTGGTCCTGATGCTGAGGTACACCGGCAAAAGATGCTCAAAAACATGCACCAGTAGTGATGTCATAGATGGAGGTGTCTCAGTAGTGGTTCTTCTTATCACAGGTGATATGGGGCCACTTTGACCATGGAGATCGGGGTCCCTTCAAGTCCTCTATGTTGCTGTGTCGGACAACCTATGCTGAACTACTGTTCAGGTTGCACCACAGTTGGATGCAAAACCTTTGATTGGGTCTGGTGTCCTCTGAGTATGACAGATATGACTTTAAACAGCACTCCTAGGTTTGCCAGACTCAGCTGCAGGTTTTGGCTATCTCAGACTCTCACTTTGTTGTGTCCGATGACTGGTTGCGGCAAATCTTCTGCGAAGTCTACCACTCTGTCAGTTTGGGATCTTTTATCTCTTGTGTTTCTGGAGCTGGGTCCAGGGGATCAGTCACCTGATCCTTGAGGTTGGGAAACTGACTTTTCCATGATCAAGATCTGCAAGCACAGTCCCAATCTCACTAACCCACAAATGCCACAGGTGCAGTCTCTTGATGGAAACACCTCTTTTTGCGCAGTTCAGGGGCAGCAGGGCAATCCTTTTTCAATCCTTTCTTCTTCTAGAAATCACAATCACAGGAGCTTTGTCACTAGAGAGGAATGGACCCAGTAGCCCATTGGCTAACGACTGTGTGGTTTCAGTGGGGCTCATATTTGAGATAAATATGCCATCCTACCCTTCAGTTTGCTTAACTGAAGGGTAGGATGGCATATTTATCTCAAATATGAGCCCCACTGAAACCACACAGTCGTTAGCAAATGGGCTACTGGGTCCATTCCTCTCTAGTGACAAAGCTCCTGTGATTTGTGTCACCTAGATAGCCCAGAGTACCCCTTTCCAGCCCGATTCAAGATGGTAACCCTTCCTTGATTGTGAGGACCAGAGTAGTCCATCCTAGGAGTGTGGCTATCATTGGCTACAAACCCTTGGGAAAATCAGTTTGGGCACTGGTTTTCCTTTCTTGGCCCTATCTCCTAATTGTCTGCTAGATCAAAAATCATCCTGCTAGGGTATAGTTCTACCAGCAGCCCTTCAAAGACAGCATCACCATTGAAGCCTCCCTTTTGGGCTAACACCCTGAATGGCCAGCCTGGAAGAGAAGGACACACCTCACTTTGCGGCAACAACCTTTTGTTCCTAGGAGTCATTCACATGTCTCCCCAGGTGGTCAGAAACTCGCCTATGTGTCATGGCCTTTTTGAGGCCACTGTTCTTGTGGGAATAGAGGGTAGCAACTTTTTAAAATTTGCTTCACTTTAATAGTGACCTTAAATCTAAGTTTGGACATCAGGTCAGATTTAAACGCCTCGAGTTGTGGCATTGAACCAGTGCCAAAAGACTGTCTTTTCCGCAAAGCAACTGGGAACCTCACCCATAACCTGGGAAAAGGAAGACAACTTGCAAAATTGTATAACATTGAAATAAGATTGGTGGGTGGAATAAAACCATGGGAAAGTAACTTATGGGATGGAACATTGATCAACTATATTGAATGAAAATGATCTCATCTTAGTATGGTGTGATGAACTCTCCACATCTTTCTGACCAATCAAATGAAGGGAATACATAGAATTTGCAAAAATGTGGGGTGGTACAAACTCTGAAATGGTCTAACTAAGGTAGACTTGGGGCCGTACGCATCAAGCTAATTTTCAGTCGCAAACGCTACGAATCGCAAAAAACAGTATTTGCGATTAAAAATTTGCTATTTTCAATGTATGAAGCACAATAACATCGCAAAATGAGAAATCCCAAACATAATGATTCCTTACGTTGCGAGACCCAGAATTCCGCGAATTCCCTATCAATTCCTTATTTTGCGATGTCTCAGTTAGCGAAAATCGCAAACGGGAAATCGCAAAATAAGAAATCGCTATGGAATGTATGGAAAAATCGCAATTTGCGAATTCACGAAATTCGCAATTTAGAGAATCGCAATTACCACCAAGTAGGAGCAGCTGGTAAGCAGGTGTAAACTATTTAAGGATTACCAGAATGCAACAGACTCTTTCAACAATGGCTGGGCTGTACCTGGTAGCCAGGAGGCTGCGACTCAGAGCTGCTGCACAGAGGAGGAGACGCCAGGAGAGGATATTCTGTGCGTGCATTACCATGTTCCAGCGCACTGAGGAGGACATCTATACACACTACAGACTGGATGAAGAGAGTATCCTTGATTTAATTGAGGAACTCAAACCCTTCCTTGAACACCCCACCCCCAGGACACACTCCATCCCCACCCACATCCTGGTCCTGTGCTCACTGCACCTCTTGGCATCAGGTAGTTTCCAGGGGGCGATAGCCTCAGCAGGAGGGGTGTCACAGAGTGCACTTTTGCGCTTTTTCCACATGTTCCTTGATACCATGGTACAGAGGCTGCCTCACCACATTCACTTCCCAAGCACCCCACAGGTACTTGACCAGACCAAGCAGGAGTTCTATCAAATAGACCAATTTCCCCACGTCATTGGATGCATAGATGGGACACATGTTGCAATATCCCCCCTCCCAAAATGAGTACCTGTTCAGGAATCGCAAATCCTACCATTCCCTGAACATACAGGTGGTGTGTGATGCCAAACACATCATCACAGGCATTGTCGCTAAATACCCAGGCAGCACGCAAAACGCTTTCATCTTCCGTCACAGTGGGATACACTGTAGACTCACAAGTGGGGAGTTTGGCAAGAGATATCTACTAGGTAAATGCATTTGAACAGAGGCCACACTTGTTAAGGATAGCATGTGCAGGACAGTGTTTAACCATATTCATCCCACCCCACAGGTGACAGTGCTTATGCGGTCCGGTACTTCATACTGACGCCCTACCTGAATCCAGCCAACGCTCGTGAGGGGTGGTATAACAGCACCCACATAGCAACCAGAGGGACCATTGAGCGTACATTCAGGATACTCAAGAGCAGATTCAGATGCCTACACAAGAGTGGAGGGGCACCACAATACAGCCCCCAGACCTGTTGTAAGATAGTGCTAGCATGTGCCATGCTGCACAACATCGCCATCAGGAAAGGCACGCCGGTGGAGCTCAGTGAATAGGATTCATCAGATGTGGAGGGGCCTGCTCCAGGACGTATGCCAGCCTGTGTAGCTGGTGCAACTGCTGGGCGCCAGAGGCGAGATGAGATTACACGCAACTATTTCTAGGTTAGAAAATATGACACAATGCTAAATATCGTTTGTGAGACTGTGTTTTATTCCTTAAAATCAGGATGAATGATGCCACACAGCCTGAATGACACCCAATGTCTATCCCAATGTCCAGCACATGTTATCTTTCACAGTGCAAGTCTTACATCAGGAGCAAGTGTACATGAAAAGTGGGTAGCTGCACCCATTCAGTGGTCACATTTGGTGCACCTCAAATGCGGCGCTATCGTGAGGTAACCCCTGTTTGGGGTTGCACAGTGCCCTCATCACTTGGCCCACTAGGCCTACTGGTACGGCCACTACGGGCATTATCCATGGTGGGGTGATGCTGTTCATTCCTGACAGTGCAACTTCATCTGTTGGAGTCAGGTCTCCTGGCCCAGTAGTGCGAACTACCCACAGCTCGTCTACTACAGATGTTATTTGGACCAGTGCCCTTGCAACCTCCTGGCTGTTGTGTGCTACCTCGCGCTGCATACAGATGCTGAGCCTTGATAGAACATTGATAGCAGAGGACAGGCGGTTCACCATCATCCCCTTTTGTATCGCTTTGTTCGCCCTAAGTTGGCAGGGTATGCTCAGACGTGAGTCCCTTGCTCACTTGGCCACTGGATTCAAGATAGCCTGGCTGATGAGGATTATGAATCTGAAACCGGTCCCAGGATGCTTGTTTCCGGTCCAGGGAAGACATGGCTTGGCAGTTCGGGCTGGACTGTTCCCATGAGGCACAGGGTCAGACTGATTTGCATATGGCCATGTCGTCACTGGGGTGGCTGAGTGAGCTAATGAATAGTGATGGATTAAACCCAGATCAGATGACTGGGGGTGAGTGTTTGATTTGCTCAAACGCTCCGTCCATCATGCCCTTTTGTATCGCTTTGTTCGTCCTAAGTTGGCAGGGTATGCTCAGACGTGAGTCCTTTGCTCACTTGGCCACTGGATTCAAGATAGCCTGGCTGATGAGGATTATGAATCTGAAACCGGTCCCAGGATGCTTGTTTCCGGTCCAGGGAAGACATGGCTTGGCAGTTCGGGCTGGACTGTTCCCATGAGGCACAGGGTCAGACTGATTTGCATATGGCCATGTCTGAACTGGGGTGGCTGAGTGAGCTAATGAATGGTGATGGATTAAACCCAGATCAGATGACTGGGGGTGAGTGTTTGATTTGCTCAAACGCTCCGTCCATCATCCCCTTTTGTATCGCTTTGTTCGTCCTAAGTTGGCAGGGTATGCTCAGACGTGAGTCCCTTGCACACTTGGCCACTGGATTCAAGATAGCCTGGCTGTTGAGGATTATGAATCCGAAACCGGTCCCAGGATGCTTGTTTCCGGTCCAGGGAAGACATGGCTTGGCAGTTCTGGCTGGACTGTTCCCATGAGGCACAGGGTCAGACTAATTTGCATATGGCCATGTCTGAACTGGGGTGGCTGAGTGAGCTAAAGAATGGTGATGGATTAAACCCAAATCAATTGACTGGGGGTGAGTGTTTGATGTGCTCAAACTCTCGGTCCATCATCCCCTTTTGTACCCTAGGACGTATGCCAGCCTGTGTAGCTGGTGCAACTGCTGGGCGCCAGAGGCGAGATGAGATTGCACCCAACTATTTCTAGGTAAGAAAATATGCCACAATGCTAGATATCATTTGTGAGACTGTGTTTTATTCCTTAAAATCAGGATGAATGATGTCACACAGCCTGAATGACACCCAATGTCTCTCCCAATGTCCAGCACATGTTATCTTTCACAGTGCAAGTCTTACATCAGGAGCAAGTGTACAGGTAAAGTGGGTAGCTGCACCCATTCAGTGGTCACATTTGGTGCACCTCAAATGTGGCGCTATCGGGAGGTAACCCCTGTTTGGGGTTGCACAGTGCCCTACTCACTTGGCCCACTAGGCCTACTGGTACGGCCACTACGTACGGGCATTATCCATGGTGGGGTGATGCTGCTCCTTCCTGACTGTGCAACCTCATCTGTTGGATTCAGGACTCCTGGCCCAGTAGTGCGAACTGCCCGCAGCTCGTCTACTGCAGATGTTATTTGGACCAGTGCCCTTGCAACCTCCTGGCTGCTGTGTGCCACCTCGCGCTGCATACAGATGCTGCGCCTTGAAGAACATTAATAGCAGAGGACAGGCGGTTCAACGCCCGTGTGTACAGGTCTAGGCGCTGCATCTCTCTGCGCCTAGCAGCACAGTCAGCCTTAAGTTCCGCACATAGTGCCTCCAGGGTACCCATCATGCCCCTGAAGCCTGCCCTGACTTCCCTCTGTAACAATTTTATATTTTTTGCCTGCAGGCACTGTTACTGCAACATGTGCAACTCCAGTTCGCCAAACACTGCGTCATCCCCTTGATCTGCAGCACTGCTGGATGTTTGAGACCTGCGCCTGGCTGGGACTGTTGGGATTGGATCAGCACATGCAAGGTGTTGTCGCTCTGGCTGTGTTTGCTCAGGTTGCACATAGCCATCGCTGTCCTGGCCCTCGTCCTCCAATGGGGGTTGTGGTGGCACTACATGTCTCCTGCAGTGCTTTGGAGGGTTGACTGGGATGTCCTCCTTCTCTGAGTCCTCCTCTTGCCCTGCTGCTTCTCTGTTTGGGGAATCGCCCTGTCTTCCACTGCCTGTTGGCTGTGTTCCAGATGGTGCTGTGGACGTAAATGCACACATTTATTTACTGTTCTGACTTGCACTTGTCAAATATTAAATATCACTGTTTGGGATTACATGTGTTTTGTATTTGTCTTTCCTCATGTGCACATGCTATTGGGGACTGGCTGGCCGTAAATGCATCACTGTAAAGTGCATGTGACTACATCTCTCATAATGCATTGCAGTGTGTGCTTGTGTACTTGCACTGGACTACTAATTTTGTCCTGCCCCTGGGTCGCTGCTGGGTGTGTGGGGGTGGTTGGGCGGTGTCAGGGGCATGATGGCATGCTTCTTACCTTGTCCTGGTACCGGGGGGTCGGAGCTGTCTAGGTCAGCTCCGCCCATTACGCTCTCAGGAAGCAGGGTCCCCTCCAGCAGTTCCTCAAGAGGTGTGGAGTCAGTGGCTATGGAGGACCCTCACCCGGTCTTCCTGGCCTGCTCCAACCTAGCAGCCACCTTCCCCTTGGAGCGCTGGCACATGTCGTACCAACTCTTTCTTAAGTTTTCTAGACTGTGTGTAACACCAACAGCATTCACTTTCTGCTGGATTTCTGCCCATATACGCTGTTTGCGTGTCTCAGGCACCCTGAGTGATTTTTTGCCAAGTAGGTGCTCATGGCTGATCACCATTTCTTGAATGTGCGCCTCCAACTCTGCTTCAGAAAACTTTTGCTTCCTTTTCCTCTGGCTTCCCCCTGCTGCTGCTGCTGTGTGTCCTGCTGGCCATGTCTCCAGTGTCTGCCATTCTTTTCACCACTGCAGAGTTCCCTCTCAACCACTGCGCTTCAGTAACTCAGGTGCAGCATGGGTAGTCACACTTCCTGGTTGTGATGTCATCAAGCTGCACCTGAGTTTCCGATTAGCAGATTTGTGAAATTCGCAAAATTGTGATTTCTTACGTTAAGGAATCACAAATTTGTGATTTTTTACGTTAAAGAGTCGCTATTGGGGGTATCGCAATGAAAATAGCGATTTTTACAGAATCGCTATTTTATTGTGATTTTTTACATACATACCATTTTGCGATTCGCGAAAAATCGTAAATTCAGATCCGATAAAGGAGAGCTTGATACATATGGCCCTTAGTCAGTTAGTTTGTCCGACTTGTGACAGACCTGTCACCAACCCAATGTATGCTGAAGGACAATCGAAAGCATACAGAGTCTATTGAGGGAGAAGAATCGATTACCCAGTCAGGGTCTGATTGTTAGCCGTAGAGAGGGGTGTGACGCTGGCATTGCACTTAGCTGAGGATACCTGTCCTGACCTGCACCTCTTCTGTCCTGTTGGCACCTGAGTATTCAGGAGCCTTTTCTTGTATCAGCTCGTGGCCATTGTTGGTCCTCACACCATTCTAGGTAAATATACTCTGTGAGGGATGTCCTTGTACCGTTTCCCTTTTTTCACCTTCCCAGGAGAAAAATCCTAGCTTCAAGACTTTTGGTATTCACAGAAGGCCTTTAGGAGTCCTAAAGTTAGGAGTCCTAACTTTACTACTCCTAAACTGAGAAAAATCCTAACTTTAAGAGTTTCGGTATTCACAAAAGGCATTTAGGAGTCCTAAAGTAAGGACTCCTAACTTCTGTGAATACCGAAATAAGTGCCTTCTGTGAATATGAAAATGAGTAAGTGTCTTCTGTGAATATCAAAATGGTAGTAAGTTTAGGATTTTGTCTTACGTTAGTTCTGTAAATTGGGCCCTTAGATTCCCAAATGGGCTGAAAGGGAAAAAGTTATGGCAATTGGCAACACTCATGCTGTTATGTCTCTGGACTTTGAAAAGAAGGGGAAAATCTGTCTCCATAGGTTAAAAACAGAATATAACAATGTATTCATCGGTTCCAGTGAATGTGAACACAATTTCCTGATAATTGGTGGTTGGGGACTAAAAGGGGGAACTGATCCAGTATTTCCCGGAGTCTATTATATTTGTGAGAACAAAGCATACTTTAAGCCGCATGATCAGTGGTATGGGAGTTGCTATTTCGGAATAGTATTCCCGAAGGTATACCATGTAAAGAGAATCACTGAAAGCAATGAAGACAATAATGAACTAACACGACATAAAAGAGCAGGTTTTACAGAAATTGTAGGTGATATATTTAGTTCATTGATAGCTTCAGTGGGAGCAATTCTGAATACACAAAGAATTTGTAAATTGTCCACAGTGGTTGATCGATTATCGACTGACACTGCTGGAGGATTCTTACTGATCAATACTGAATTAGTTGCAATAAGATCAATGGTTTTACAAAATCGACTTGCGCTTGATATATTATTAGTAAAAGAGGATGGATTCTGTAGAATGCTGAAAGCGCAACATTGTTGCACTTACATTCCAGATAAAAGTATCGAAATTGGAAGGTATGTCAGATATATTACTCATTTGTAAGAAGAAATGAAACCACTGGAGGTTGATAGTGCATGGAAGAGACTAATTGATGGTCTCTCCTCTGTAGGTAGTTGGTTTTTTAATGTAGGAAAAAGTATTGTAAGTAGAGTACTGATGCCAATAATGGAAATATCACTACTGATTTTGGTGATAATGATTTGGTGCAAATGCTGCTGAAACAGAAAGTGGTATGCAGTAAATGAGAAAAGAAAGAAACGAAAATTTGAAGAAATCCAACTAGAAGAGTGAATAGGGAATATTTACAAAAGAATGAAAGGTTTCCAAAAGAAAAGAGATAAAGGAAATTATAAAGTAATAGCGAAATTGAAGTGGGAGAATGCTAAAGTTGGCATCTGATTCTGTAATTAGTGATGGTATAGAATACCATCAACGAGGGGATTGATGGAGCAAGGTTTCATATGTAATGAAACTTGCTTGTGTTCAGCCCTCTCGAAATAACATGTAACTAATTATTCAACATGTTTGTTTTACTAATAATTACATTACACAACATTTTCTAGTAAGGAGGGGAAGCTTGTATATATGCTTTTACTACCAGTAACCCGAGTGTACTAAAATGGCCGCCCAAAATACGTGAACTTTTCTGCGTATGCATCTGCCACATCTACGTGGTGTGACATATCTTTCGCTTTTGGTGGGAAATTCTTGCAACTTCGTACTAGTGCCAAAATGGCCGCTTCAAACCTCACATGCTAATGCTTATGCCACGCTATGCTTAAACTAAACCTTGTATGTTCTGCTTCACTATTAATGCTATAGTTAAAATAAAGTAATGGTGTTTGAGTAGAAATAAGAGGTATACAGTGCATTAATTTATTTTGTATTCTAATGTGTCGCTCTTTAATTTTGCTGATAGCTTGTATTTGGGCCTGAAGGGTGACTTGAATCTTCATTTTGAAATGCTCTGCACATGTACCAAGAGCATTGAAAGGCCTCAAGCTGTGGCATTGAACCAGTGCCAAAAGACTGTCTTTTCCATGAAGCACCTGGGAACCTCACCCATAACCTGGGAAAAGGAAGACAACTTTCAAGATTGTATAACATTTTGTGTTAAAATGAAATAAGATTGGTGGGTGGAATAAATCCATGGGAAGGTAAATTATAGGAGGGAACATTGATCAACTATATTGAATGAAAATGATCTCATCGTATCATGGTTTGATGACCTCTCCTCGTTTTTCTGACCAATCAAATGAAGGGAACACATAGAATTTGCAACATTTAGGGGGTGATACACACTCTGAAATGGTATAACTAAGGTAGGCTCAGTCCGTTAGTTTGTCCGACTTGTAACAGACCTGTCACTGACCCAACATATACCGAAGGAGAATCGAAATCTGAGTGCTAGTTGAGCACTCTGTCAGAAGAATCGGGAGTCTATTGAGGGAGAACAATGCATGACAAAGTCGGGGTCTGATTTTTAGCCATAGAGAGGGATGTGACGCTGGCGTTGCACTTAACTGAGGGTACCTTTCTTGACCTGCACCTATCCTGTCCTGTTGGCACCTGAATAGTCGGGAGCCTTTTTTTTGTCCCAGCCCGTGGCCAGTGTTGGTCCTCTCACCATTCTAGGTAAATATAGTCTGTGTGGGATGTCCTTGTACGGTTTCCCTTTTTTACACCTTCCCAGATACCAATGTCTAAGATGTGTCTTTAAATTCTTGCAGAATGGTTGCTTCAATAATTATTTTCTTACTAGAAAATTCTTTGGTGTCCCTGATGTGGCTGTTGACTCATAGAATATTGCATAGATAAAGTGTTTAAAACTTACCCGAGTCTGTGGTTATTTTATGAAGGTAACTAACTGTTGAAATCTACCTATTATGCTAAACTCCTTTTTCGATCCTTTGGACTTAGAGCACAGGTGACAAGGATTTGATAAGTCATGGTGTACAGGTATAAGTCCTAAAGCTAATACATTCTGATAGGCAGGAGGTTGAAGCAGTATTACCGGTTGAATTTCTGAATGTTCATGGGCCCAGGTGAGTATGGTAAATTGAGCTGGTAATCCTGCGCGCAATCACATCTCAAGTTCCGGACAGCACAATATAAACTAAGCTTCTGATGTAAATAGCTGGGACCTTTTCCCATTTATTTATTTATTTATTTATAAAGTTTTATATAGCGCGAACTTGATCCTGAAGGATATCAGAGCGCTTTACAATTTGAGGCAAAGGTAACAAATCAGAACATTAGTCTAACATTGGGAATACATGGCTTGGCAGTTCGGGCTGACTGTTCCCATGAGGCACAGGGTCAAAACTGATTTGCATATAGCTTTGCCTGAAATAGGGTGGAGAAGTGAGCTAAAGAACGATGATGAATTCACCCCAGATCTGTGACTGGGGGCGAGTGTCTGAAAAGTTTCAGCGCTCCGTCCATCATCTCCTTGTGTTTGCTTTCTACACTAAAATCTCCACACAGAGACAGATCATCAAAACAATGCTCAATCTGGGGGAAAGCCCAACTAGACTGGAGCAATGAAACTGAGCAGAAAGACAAAATACCTGGATAGTGATTGCAGATCACAACACTTTGCGACAAAGGTAATCCAATTAATTTACTTTTAACAGATATGTACTTTAAACTGTATTTTCCTCTTTTGCTTTTCTCCTGCAAGCATACATATATATCCAATAAAACACTAAGTTTTTTTGGGACACAGTGCAATAATTTGTCCACACCCCTCATAAAGGATTTGTGCATAAGGCAACAGCGTTTGAAGGTTGCTCTTTTCATGACTCTCAGTAGGGGTGCAGATGCAGAGCCAGAAGGAAGATTAAATAGATGTCCAGCTGTCATGTTTTGAACTACTTGCATTCTGGACATCCAATTCTCATTTGCTGATGGCAGTAGTACATTTCTATAGTCTAATCGACTAGTAATCAGTGCCTGGCCTAAAGTTACCTGGCAGTGATCAGAAGAAAAGGAAATGTTTTCCTTAGCAGGTGCATCATGTTGGAGCAAGTACCACTAATCAATACAACATGTTCTTTCATGGATAGTGATTGATACATTTTAAAGCAAAGATTCTTAACTGCATGCATAGGAGTAGGTGCACGACCTAGCTCCACAGGCCACCTTTCAGGAGACCAAAGTTGTTGGGCCTTACCAAACAACATAATCTCTGTTATGTCAGTGATTAATTGTAAACAGTTTGTTGTCATCCAGTCTGCGATCACTTACATGTCATTAGAAAAACGGTCTTTAACATCATCCAGGTCTTTATCAAAGGAGATAACAAGCTGATTGTCATCAGCATATGATAGTATTTCGAATCCATAGGTTTTAACAATCTTAGCAAGGGTCGCAGATAAATGTTAAACAATGTGGGGCTGAAACAAGAGCACTGTGGGACCCACTTGTTGATCAGTATGGTGCGTGACTTGAATGCGCCAAGGGTAATTGTTTGTGTGCTGTTTTCTATAAAGTCTGTGAACCAATGTAGAGATTTCCCTCAAATGCCTATCTCTTGCAGCATTTGAATCAACCTGGAGCTGGCCCACAAAGCTTCTTCGACCAAACAATCAGATACCACTAAGCCCAGAACCGGGAGTAGAGTGGTCCCACAATGCTAGAGACCCGCTTTCTCCCTCAGAAAGGTGGCCAAACAATCAGGCCCCACGGAGCCCAGAACTGAGAGAAGAGTGGTTCCCACATCCTTGAGGACACACCTTCTACCTTGTGAAAGGCGGCCTCAACTGTGTCACCCTGTGTGTTAATCAAGGAGGACTGCACTGGGAGGTTTCCTCAATGTGCGGGGGGGATTTGGCATGCCTGTCCAGCTGGCAGGTCCACTATGAGGGGTTTCTCACAGTGCTGCGGGCAATGCAGGCATGGCAATGGCCCAGCACACTTCCTAGCACATTTGGTTTCTCCGGCAATGGAATCCCTGGTACACCCAGATTGGAGCAGACTGCTCGATCTGGCCGGCAGTGATGAGTGAAAATGTAAGCTGGGCAAAAAGTAATTCCCTTGCGCTAGGCTAAAGAAAAGGCATGCAGCAGAACTCTACATACACTTCTGCCAGGGAAAAGGTTTATCGCTCAAAACGCGTTTCCTGGCACCAAAATAAATAATAAATGAAGCACTCACCATGCGCTAGAGTTTGCAGAGGCAAGGGGCATAACAGCACTCCTTGGGAGCACAGGGGTCCCCAAATAAGGAGTGCAGGCAGTAGTCCAGCACCCAAGGTCCTTCTCAGCTGGTCAGTCCAACAAGCAAAGCCCCCAAACTGTTCCTCCAGGCAGCATGACTGTTCCTCCTGGCATTGGGCAGTTTGTTGAGCCAGTGGTGTCTGGTTACAAGTCCACGCCGTGTCTAAAATCATGGGTTCACATCCCCTGTACTTAAACTCACAAAGTCTTTGACCTGGGGGTACTTCAAAAAAACGTTAGATGTGTACAACAACCCCATTCAAGTGCCAGCCCTGCCTCAAGACACTACAGGTGGGTAGAGCCAGCATTGTGAAAGGCAGGCACAGCTCTACTCAGGTGCTGGGGACAACTCCTCCCAGTACACTAAATTCAGACCAGGTCTATTCAGCCTGGCTATGAGTCACCCAGGAATGGCAGTATACACCTCAACCCCCCTTGTGACCATCTAGAGGGAATGCACAAAACAGGCCCCAGCTAGTCTAAACCAGACATTAATTGGAGTCAGGCTGCAAAGCACAAAGAGTCATAAACACACAGACAGGCCCATTTCTAAAAGTGGCTTTTCTAAATTAGTAATAAAAAATCCACCTTCACCAATAAGCAGTGTTTATAGCCACTATTCCAAACATACCAAGCATGGCCAGGCCACCCCTTTCATATCACAAATTACCACTGAAACACACATCAGGGAATTCCCAATGCAAACATGTGAGAGGAGCAGCAGTGAGAAACCAAAATGGCTGTTTATTACTACCAGGACATGCCACACAACAAAAAATGCACAGGTCCTACCTTTTACCTACACAGCACCCTTACTATAGGGCCAACTAGGGCCTACCTTAGGGGTGACCTATATGTAGTAAAAGGGGAGTTTAGGACTTGGCAAACACTTTAAATGCCATGTCACTGTGGCAGTAAACTGTGCACACAGGCCCCGCAGCGGCAGAGGCCTGAGAGAGGTTTGAAAAGTTACTTCTGTGGGTGGCACAAGCAGCTCTGCTGGGCCACTAATAGTATTTAATTTACTGGCCCTGAGCATCTAGGATAGCACTGTACAAGGGACTAACAGGTAAATTGAATATGCCAAACTGGTGTAGACCAGTCCTACCAGGTTTACAGGAGAGAGCACAAGCACCTTAGCACTGATCAGCAGTGGTAAAGTGCTCAGAGACATAAAACCAACAAAAACACATCAGGAAAAATGCAAGAGGAAGGCTAAATGTTCTGGGATAACCCTGCAAAAAGGGCCAGGTCCAACAATCCGCAAGAGAATTGCATACTTCTTGAGAGCCCAGAATTACCTGAGAGCAGGCGAGACATTTGACAAAACCATTGAGAGTTTTGAAGTCTTCTTCAGATGAATTGCCTGTTGATTTGGTTGATGATATACATTTTTGTGGTACTTTGATTTTCCTATGATATGAAGGAAGAATAGATTTTATATGCATCTTTAATGTTATCCCCTGAAAATTGATGGGCACACAAAGTTCTCTACAGTAGGTGCTTAACCATGTAAGATATTTTAAAATGCAGTTTCTTTTTGACCAAGTTTGTAAGCCAGAACACATTTACACTCACATTTGTCCTTATTGCCAATTTCTTTGCAGCAGAATGGTAAACACAATATGTATATGTTGACCGTCAGACCGCTATCCATGACTCTGCCCTCCTCGTGATGCTACTACCCCTTTGTGATGCTACACCTTGAACTCCTTGAGTACACTGGGGTTCACCTTTGGGTGGGAACAGAACAAAATATGCTGGCTTTATTAAAATGCCAAAAGCCAATAATACAAAAATACAATTATATGTACGTTCTTAGGATTTTAAGTCAGCATTTGACAAAATGTCAAGGTCCCAGCAGCGGTCCAAACCTACCGAATTTTGAATCCCATCATTCAGTTTGAAAGCCATCCATCTTCTATATTCAATGACATGGGTCAGGAGCAGGACCCACAATCATAAGGATATTTTGAATGTAACGGGCTCAAAGAAGGCTGTGTTTTAGCTCTTATCCTTTTCAATCTGTTTATCGCTGGTCTGGCAAATTTCTTTGATCCCACAACTGTAAACGCACCCAAAATGGGCCAATTACATCTGCCCAGTGTTAAGTATGCGGACAACATGATGGTGATGAGTTAGACCCCTGAAGGCCTGCAACTCCTATTGGATATCCTAGGGCCTTATTACAAAGCAAACGACCTAGAAATAATTCTTGACAAAGCAAAGATTATAATAGTGGGCCCACAAAGGCCAAGGAAAAAAGGGTCTGGATCCTAAATTCCCAGGAAGTTGTACTCGTCAACTCATACACATCTCCGGGCATCGTTTTCACCAGGTGAGGTTTATTTAATGATCACAAAACCTCCCTGTAATCAAAAGCTATCATTTGACTGATGCTTTTATTAAGGCATATGCTAATCTGCATTACCCTTCACTTTAACTGTTGTTGAAATCTTCGAAGGTAAACTGAAGCCCACCCTAATCTACTGCCTCACTTTACTCCCAACCATATCTACATCACATTTGAATACATTGATAGCAAATGTTTATAGGAAACTATTCCTCCTTCCATTGTACTTGTCTCAGAGCCAGATAAGGATGGAGTTTAGTCTTTGTAACTTAGTCGCTGTAAGGAAATTGGTGGACGTCAAATTAATGAATAACACAAAAGTCTTCAAAAATACACTATGCTATTGCATCTGGAAGAAAAGTTCAACTTTTTCTCAGGTCAAGGTCAATCCACATATGAAGTTTCTTATGAATTCAATAAATCAACTAGAGCTCCAGGATCATTGATAGGGCCTGATAATTCAATATATATTCAGGAAAGAGACTAACTCCATGGAGAAAAAAGTATTCTGCCATAAGGATAAACTGCCTTTGGGTCCAGTTCTCATGCCTCAATTACTTCATCCTCAGCAATATGTTTACCAGGCAAGTAGTACATAGGGATACCTTCCACATCAACCAAAAAGTGGCAGTTGTCCACCCCCGAAAGTGACGTCACCTATGTTACCTGGACTTCTGGACTCTGGGGCCCTCTCTGAAAGTGACGTCACTTCCGGGGGGTTACATGACCATGTTGGGTCATGTGAGGTGAGACATCACATTGGTCCTGAGCTAGTCACATACTCATGGTCCTAACAAATGGTTAGGATACTGCCATAACATGTATGGGCTCATTGCTCTGTATCTAGGTCTTTGTCACAGGCAAAATTGCAACACTCTCTAGGTGCACAGTACATGAGTCTCTAACAAAGCAAGCTTATGCATTTTCAGAAAGCCGCAATCATGAATCATTGATGAGACAGATTTAGGGCTCCTCAATAGGAAGCTCAGGTAATACATAGATGGAACCCTGGGCCCCTACTGTCACCCTAACCCACTGGTCTTTTCTTGAGCTGTGCATATTTGCCTTAAAAAGTTTTTTTGGTTAGAAGAGTCTAGACAGGATGTAAGACGTTACAACGCATACTTTTACCACGCATGCCTTTACAACGCGGTACTTACAACGAAAACCTTTACAACGCATAGCACTTTGGGGTGCTGGATAGTGAATAGTTTAATTTACTATTCCAACTCCAGTCCCCGTGGACACTAGGGAAGGTGTTATATAGTAAATTAAACTTATTCCCTATCCTAGAGCGCACCCCCAGCGCAATGCGTTGTAATGGTTTGCGTTGTAAAAGTTGCGTCGTAAAGGCACTGCGTTGTAAATGTTGCGTTGTAAAGGATGTTTTCCGTCTAGACAAATTCATAATTAAATCAAGACTGATATGAAATCAAACCCAAATGCAGATGGGGCACTCTCACAAAAGCCGGCCTTGGAGGTGTGGAAAACTGTGCATTATTAGCAAGCTCTACTAAGTAAGAAATGTGTAACACAGTCAGAAGCAGATGCAAAACACACATTTTAAGTCTGTGGACAGAAGGCCTACCTCCAGGCACCATGGAGGAAAGCTTTGAGGTGTATTACGAAGAGCATCATGTATTAGGAGAGCAACCTGGCATCACAGGACAACTCCTGCTGCCAATAAAATCAATGATGTTTTGGGAGACAAAGGTCCTAAGCGTAAACAATGTTATATAGACCACTCTGAGTAGACATACGTTGAATGAATGTATATCTATATCTGTATGTACTACTCCAGGAGATACTGTTAATTTTTTATTCAAAACAGTACCCTGTCTGCTCTTGCCCTTTGCCTGAAACACCCTTTTCTTTCCTATCCTCTCTCTCATCTTTCCCGGTACGGCACAGGATTGTGTCTTACTGCAATGAAATGTTTGTTGCATGAATGTATTTAGAACGAGAATCTATTTATCTGATTAATAAATTCCCTGTCCGGCTGGATAAGGGATATGAATATATAGTAGCCTATTGTGGTCTATATAACATTTTTCTAGTATTTTGTTTACGCTTAGGACCTTTGTCTCCTAAAACTTACCTGATACCCATGGTCCATAGCTACCCGCTGGGTTCCCCTTGTTCTTTCAAATAAAATCAATGATAGCATACATCATTTAAATAATGTTTTCCATTTAATGTGATCCATAGCGAGGCCCAGTTCGTGCTTTTCATTTTCTGAAAATGTCTGCTTTTATTAAGGGTTAGATAAAAAAAACGTGTACCAGCATGTAGTGTTGAAAATGCAAAAGCTTTACAGTGTCCCCCAAAGCCGGTCACTGCAACATGCAGAATAAAAGCTAACGTGTGCTATCCAGTGCTGCTTACAGGGATTTATTTCCAATTTGCCGAGATGGTCTGTACAAGTCTTATGTAAAAGTGTACATGTTGACAAAGCAGCCTTTGGTAATACCGTGTAATTATAAAAATGTGTGTGTAAATACCAGTTGTCAGGCTTCCCCATTAAGTTTGTTTTAACTGAGATGTCTCAAGGCTCCGGTGTGGTTTGTTGTACATTAGCTTAGCACATGGCCACTGAAGCATGTTGTTAGTTTCATTGTGTTACATTTGGATAAAAGTCTGCAATTTTGAGGAAATCAGCATTTACAAGATGCATAAAATAACATTTGTTGTTTAAACCATGGTTGTCCAGGGGTTGAAGGTCAGCAGCAGGCTTTGTAACATGTTTTTACACCTCTGATTGACAGACAGAGCAGGAGCCTGTGGGAGGAGAAAGGATTCAATATGACAGATGGCCTGGATGGGCTGGAGGATGGGGGAGAGTGGGACGCTGACTCTGTAGTCAGAGATGAGAAATTTCCAAGGTTGAAGCAATGTAGTTGAGAAACAGCATACTGTATATACCATCCCTTAATAACTGCAACTGTAAGGATTCCAAAATTGAAAGGGCTGTGCTGTTTTATTTGTATTTTTTAGGAGAGCCTGTTGCTCTTTTATATTTACTTGTAATTGTTCAATGTTAAAGATCTGCGGGCAGGTTGTAGATTAGTCCAATGTGATGTTAGAGAAAGCTATAAATAAAGCAGGGGCAAGGCTGCAAGTCAGTAACATACGGTGCCCCTTTAAAGATATCCTCTTATGTGGCCTCATGCTACTGATCATCTTGGCCAAACACTGGGGCCGATCAGTACACTCTCTTAATCCTGCCTGGGCTTTGCCCTCCCTGGCTCTCCTTGTTGTGCTACCTCCCTGCCATCTTGTCACCCTGCTTTGCGCAGGACTCAGACTGAGGGCTGCGAGGAAGAGCAGAAGCCTCTGACCACATCAAGGGCCAGGCTAGTGGCCCAGACATGAGCTTGGAGAGAGACCCTACTGGAGGCAGCCATGTTCCTGGAGTGGCAGGCTGAGCAGCAGCAGTAAGCACGTGGCAAGGTAGGGCTTCATGGGTGATGGGGCAGTGCCAGTGGGGGAAGGGAAGGGTCTCTGTCGACGCTCAGGTCTAGACTGAACCCCGGCACATGGCTGGAATGGAGGCTGTAAGGATTTGACTGCAGTCACTACAGCAGTGCACTTGTGGTGCATGCTTTCACTATGTGTCTCCTTCTAAGAGGTCGGGGGCATTTCTAAGGTGGAGCAGAATTCCATGAAATTGTGTGGAGTTGTTATGGTGAAGTAGTGTGGCTCAGTGGTTAGAGGCGGCAGACCCGAGAGCAGAGGACGGCCTGGGACCAGGGTTCGATTCCCGACGCGGCAGGTTTCTGGACCAGGGTCAGCGGACTCGATAATTCTTTCGCCTCGGTGCCCACTCTGATCAGCGATCACACTCGGCAGCTCTGGGCATTAGCTTGCCTCATCTTCACTAACGGCCCCACCAGACCGCCGGGGATGCCTGGTCTCACCCTGGAGATACCCATTAAGGGACCATCTCTCAGGGAAGCCAGGAAGGGTTTCGCAGCGGTCGAAGCGCGGAGGTACCCCTTCGGGAGTGATTCCTGCGCTATATAAGCACATAATTAATTAATTAATTAATTATGCAACTCTGTGGAATTTCGTGTAGTGCAACTCCGTGAGCTCCACCCACCCCTACAAACCAGGAAGTCAATCTCACGCAAAGAAGATTTAGTTGCCTTTCCTTAAAGAAGAAACTCTTTGTTCTGTACCTACAAACCATCCTGCTAGATTACAGTTACCATGTTGTCATGTACCCTTAATATTCATGCAGGTAAATATTCACTGCCTGAGAGGGTGAATGTCGATGTGCTCCCAAGAGGATCTCCAAAACCCACTAGAAATATCTCATATAGGCTTTGGGATGAAAAGCTCGAAAGTGATTATCCCAAAGCAGACAAACCTATAAAAAAATCACACATATTCTATTTTCAAAGGGCTTGAAAACAATCAACCAGACAAGGAACCATATTCTGCATGTATGGTGCTTTTCAGGGAGCTAACCGATGAGCCACAACCACATATCAAAATCTCATGGACCCTTTTCGATTTTCAAAAAATTGATTAGCATATAGGTTGAGTAAACTTGAGGGGGGTCTTGAAACTGATATTGCGCTTTGACAAAACTGTAGTTTTAAGGTAAAACTCAGACGAGCAGGTAAACCCCAAGGGCGTGCTGCTAGGGACCCCTATATTAGCTATTCTCTACCCCACTATGATAAAGCAAAAATGTGTTTACCTTGGCACCTTTTTATCTTGCACATTGACATTTTAATGATGTGCAGTTTTTCACATCAGCACTTTTTCAGGGGGAAAACCATTGCCATTTAGTTTTGTGCGTATACCCACTTTGGTCCTGCACACAAGATCTTTAATTAATAGCGATTTAACAGTGAGAATTCCAACTGGGCGTTTTATAAATTTGCACTCTATACATTAGGGAAAAGGCATCTTCATCTATATAGTTAGGAAGGGAAGTCAGAAAATGTTAAGGTCCAGCAACAAGATGCCCAGTGGCTGAAGTAGATATATGACACATTTTTTAGTCTCTTTTGTATCCATTTTTAATCTTTCTGTATTGTATGATTGAATTGTGTTTATGGTTTTAATTGATTAATAAACTATTATTACTCATGACACCCCGCGGGACAGCAGGCACATGTTCCCAGCCCTAGAGCTTCCTACACCTCTTCTGCGTAAAATAATCATGACCAACATTTAAATTCACCATCCTATGTCACCAGTTACACCTCCAGGTGTGTACGATCCCACCAGCCTTGTGTCAAGGGTAAAACCTCAATCACCCACCTCAACATACCCCAATAGCATTACAGGATGGAGCGGATTTTATAATCAAAGCTTTGAAACAGAGTGTAGCAGTGAGGCATCCACAGGAGCAGCTGGCAGATACACCGCACAATGTTTAGATTGGGAACCCATTTTTTTGACCCGCCCCCCATTTCCATACCTTCAAAACAGTGTTAGTGGGGGCAGCAAGACAGTGGTTGGGTAGGAGATTCATGTTCAGATAGGCCCCTCACCTACTTTCACAGATTCTGCCCTGGAATATGGGTTTTTACCCAGAAAAGCTTTGCTAGGGTCATCTACAAAAGACATGCACGAGGTTGTCAGAAAATTAAAATCTAATCTGAACTCTAAGGCCGCAAAACTGTGGAAGACAGAATCTGAGAACTGAACCTTGAGGGATGTAAAGAGGGAGATAATCCAGTGGTTAATCCAGCGGGTACAAAGGTGTAAAATAGTGGTGTTACAGTCTTGCAAATCAGCTGTTGCAGACATAGATGTTATTTCATCTTGATGGCGGTCCCTAAATAGCTGGGGTTTAAGCTTTATTAGTAACTCAGTCCAAAGTTCCAAATATAAAAATAAGGTACAAGACATCCTTACTAAAGCGCAAGTGTTCTTATGAGTCCTTAATTCCAAAAAGAAGTTAGAACCCCACAGACGGGGCATAGAAGTTCCAAATTCTATGACAGCACATACTAAAAAGGCATGAATTAGACCCCCATACACAAACTTAGGAAAGGGTTGCAGGCCCTCCAAGGCATTTCTAGTGTTCATGGGTCAAAGCTGAGAGACCCGTATACACCAAACACAAAGACTGTCTTGAAGTAAAGGCTTCATCAAAAACTCCTGAGACCTTTCAAACTGCCTCTGGGGGGGCTGTCTAAAAATGGGTGGGTTGGTAAGAAACAAAAGTTGGCTAATAGCGCCAAGCAGCATAGGTTTTTAATCAGTAAATTAAAGAAAGCCAGACTTTGTATTACAAAGAGGCTTATAAACACTCTGCCTCAAAATCACAGTCACCCCCCCCACAAATGATTTACTAAAGAGCTTAACATCCAACACAAACCCCCATTCTGAGGATTCAGAGATGGTGTTTTTAGAGAATGTCAGAAGGTTCTAGGGAAATGTAGAGAGAATTAATGCTTCAGAGTATTACAATGAATTTAGGTTTGTTAACTTAGAACACATAAACTCACCTGATCATGGGCTTTTAGCAATTCACCAGGCCATAAAAGCACTCATAGAGTTGTTGGTACAAAATCTGGGGCCAAGCTATTTATTTTAACTCCTCTTCTACAGGCAGGGAATTGGCAGCCCCTTGTTCACCAGATAAATGCCCGCGATAAGTTTGATGCTATGGAATTTTTAAAAAACCTCTCTAAACTTTTACAGAGTACAGCAGAAATTATAGCATTTTGGTCCTACAGAATAGTTGCCCTCACTGTTCAGGATCGGTGAACGCCCGTGCTGCACTTGAAATACCTTCCGACCGATGGTAGGCTTTGGGTAACTGGGTTTTTTTAGATCTATTTTGCCATTATGGTAAAAGTTCTTTACTACAGCAGATCATGGAAGTACTTCACATCCAGAGAGCCTGTGACAAGTAAGATAGTTTACATTCTCCCTCATGAAAATCACTTTTATGTTATCTTGAACCTGAAGGGTTTTCTAGCAGCCAAGTATGTTTGCCCATTTTGAAATCACATCTACAACACCCAGACAGCTCATCAGTGTGAAATGCATTGTGAAATGTGTCAAATATGCAGTTGCATTGAAGTTGTGGATCAGAAGGTGATATGTCCTAGATGTGATCTATTCTGTTGTTCACAAAACTGCTTCAGCATACACAGGGGTTATTTAGTGCATCCCTAAAACAGACTATGCGAGATGCAGGATCTACATAGACACCAATAACGAATGCAAATGTATGAAATGCCCTGGTTTCTTTTTCTTGAAGAACAAAACACATGTTAAATGACTAAAGGCCGGCCCAGACCAAAACAGAAGACTACATAGTTTGATATAGAGTGTACTCAAAAGACCGGTATGCACCAGTCTGACAATATTTATTTGCACCAACTAACTTCCGATGAAGTCTGCTAGTTTGAAGGCCTTTCTTGGGTGAAAAAATTCCTTATCACATTCATGCAGACAAAATTCAAAGAGTATAATATGGTGGCCCATAACTCAAAAGTGTATGACTCATTCTTTATTTTGCAAAATATAATTTGTGAAAAGATGCCTGTAGAAATCATCAACCAGGGCTCCGAACTGAGGCTGCTAAGAGCTGTACCTTTATATATAAGGTTCATAGATACTTTGAATTTTCTTACCATGAAGTTAAGCAAGTTGCCAAAAGCCTTTGGTTCTCCATGTTGTTAAGGGTTTTTCCCACAGTTTTTAACACCTTGGCGAATCAGAATTATGAGGGTTCCATATATCTGACCGACAGCTAAGATGTTGAATAAATGACGCCGAAGGTGAAAGAGAATTTCTACAATAGCATGGTGAAAACCACAAAAATAAGTTTCATTTTCAAATAGAGCTGACAGCTTACTGTCAGGCAGATGTAATGATCTTGAGAAAAGCTTGCAATCTATCCAGAGACGTTGTTGTAGAGATGACAAAACAAGAAAAGTTTCTGAAACCCAAAACTGCCAAGATGTTAAAATCAGTAGAGTACGTCGACCATTTTCAACATGTTATGCTGGCTTTCATGTGCATGTCTATCTATAAGCAAGATTTTACAACCTGAAAGCAAAGTTCTAGTGCCAACCAACCTCCATAATGGTAAACAGAAGTGTTATGCTACCCACTCTATTTAATGGCTCATGTACATCTCTTACAAGGGAAATATCTTCATCCAACACACCTTGCAGGATGCTGAATACCCTGTTGGCCGTTATTTGGTATATGGGTATGCTGTAATTACCAGTGTGCCAACAGCCAATGAATACAACAGTTGCTTTTGCCACGGTCCCAACTGCTACAAACCTCACAAATTGAATACGCTATTGAGCACCAACTTTAAACACTTGCACTGGTGTACTCTGTTAAACACACAGTATATTGAAAACTGTGGTGTTGTTCTGAGATTCCTCATGGAGCATGAGTGCTAGGTATGTCAACATAAGATGCGTAACTCTGCTCCTTCATTATGAGCAATGAGTTACCCGAACCTTTGGAGCCCTTCAAAGCCTTATTTGGTGGTAGTAGAAATGCTATGCAGTTGTGCAAGGCCATGGGAGAGGGTCAGAAAATCCAATACTGTGATTGCACTTGTGAACAAGATGAAGTTTTACTCCTTAGGTCACTACAACATCATATATAGGGACTTTAACCCATTAGATGAATACTTTCGGTTAGTTAAATATCAAGTCTACTACCCCATACTACCGCACAGAGTTGATACTAAGCTAATGTTTACCCTGTGGGTCAAACATGTGCTGAAAGTAAAGAGACTAGCGAATGCAGACACACTGATGAGCAAAGGGTCCTCACCGAGACCTGGTGTAGCATTGAGGTGCAGGTTGTCCTAGAGAAAGGATAATAACTTAAAGAAATACACAAAATGTTGCCCTTTGAGAGGACTACAACCCAACTCTTTCTGAGTATATTAAGTTATTTCCCAGCGACAAGCAGGATGCATTGTGATTTCCAGAATGGTGCATTAAGAAGGCCTCAAAGCAAAAATACATCAAGTATTAATGCGCTCACCAGTGTATGTGCTTGAGACCCAAGTTCATCGAAGTCAACCCCCAGACGACAGCCAGCCAAGCTCTGCCTCAAATCCCTTCAATGCCTCAAGAACCACCACCATCCTCAGACATTATTGTTCAAGAACTTAAAATATGTATAAGGCAAAGGTACAGAGCTGCCACCCAAATGTTGCTAAGTAAAATGTCACTTCTAAAAATCTATCCTTATGGAATGAGAGAGGCAAACTCCTCTCCAAAGGTCAACCAGTTCTTGGATCCCACACGTACGACCTAGTAAATGTTCATACACACCAACAAAACACTATTACTCTAGAATATGCCTAGAGGTTGGGAACAGTTTCTGTGAGTCCCTGGAGGACTCAACATTCCTTTGATGATTGTCGGTTATGCTGAACACAGAATGCTGCTTGAATATGTGAAAGATCCAAAGTACAGCCCCACAGGTACTCCAACACCTGTTGTTTTTAACCCTCTCCTTAAGATGCCAGCATCCTCTATCTTTCCCTCTATCTCCCTCTTGGAGAACCAAGGCTCTGCCTCTGGAAACTAAAACAAATACATTGTCTGAAATGAATATTTGGATACATTTCTGATGTTTCTTCTGACATTTGAACCTCTGTATATGTGTGACTATGTTTGTGTGTATAGTTTTCCCATTGTTACTATGTTGACATTTTTCTTCCTTTATTTATTTAGTAAGTTTAACAGTGTGATACTTGTACTATTAAAAATTGTTTTGTAAATAAAACTTTTAACTTTTCAAAGTGTTTCTGTGTTATTTTTTAAACATTTTAAATGTGTGTCCTTGCATCAGAATAACGATATTCAGTCTGCATTCAAGTTGGTATTCTTTTATTTTAGACAATCACTGTAACACATAAGAGGTGTTACATGACCTTACATTTTTGACAAACTGTGTATGCTGTTTTAACAGCCCTTGATGTAGACCTAGAGTTTTCTTTCACATATTTTATAACAATACTATCATTGTTCACTAGGTCGTTCGGATAGAGATTTAAAAGAATTCTAAACATATATACAATACTCCCTGCATGTGAAGGTAAGAGAGTCCTGTACCTGTATTCTATTATATTCCACCCTTGCTGCAGCTTTGTTTTTGTACTTGAATATGTGTTTTGTATAGATGCTATGCTAGGGAAATGACACTGCACTGTCAAATACTGAAAACTTGTCTTTATCTAAAAACAGTGCGGCCCAGATAGTTCCTTCGATGTATTGCAGATTGTTAAACTCAATCGTGCGGGCCTTTTGAACCCTATTTCTCTTTACAAACAAACTAGCAAGTTTTACCCAGTTTATACTGTTCTGCATCCCATATGATAAGATCAAACTAGTCCTTGTTGAGGGTAAGTTTGATCTTAAGATCAATACAGTTGATGAGCAGTTTATCTAGGAAGAAAGACCCTGAATGTATATGCCCGAGAAGGTCACACTTTCTCCTGTCAGCAGCAAAGACTGTTCTTTTTACAAAACTTTCATTGTCACTGTCCAGCCCCTTGTCTTAACAATTTACAGAAGTATCCTTGTAGAAGAGCCCTGCTGAAAGATTTTTGTCCAGGGCATTGAGGCTGTAATTTAGAATGCTCTTGATGTAGGCTCTGTAGGCATACATGTTAGCACTTTGCACAATGAGTCGATCATCAAGAGTTATGTCCACAACATGGTTGCGATGGGGTAAGCAATTGTTGTAATTTTATCAGTGGCAGTTATGTTGGCACCGTCTGCTTTTATGATTTTACAAACAAGATGCAGCAGAGTATTGTTGAGATCCAGATACATATCGATGGATCCTGACACAAAAACTCTATCGACTCCGATTCCGATACTTCCATGAAAAAACTGTTTTCAACACTGGTCTGGGTGGGCTTTAGAGAAAACAAGTTTAACTATGATTTGGCTCATTCTCCCAAAGTGCAACATATGAAGACCATGTTTCAGGTTGTTGTGTTTTAAAAATTGTTTACGCTAGTGGGTGTTCTCTTGTTCTTAAAGGCTCTCTTCTGACTTATGGATCTTCTTCTTTGAGTGCTTTTTTGAAGAGCCCCTCCTTTTTTATAGGGAGAAAGTGGACCCCATGCCTTGAAGATCTTTGCTTCTTTTGGATACTTGTGCTTGTCTGTACATAAGTCCCTCTCCTTCTTGGGTTAGTATTCATATGTTCGAAGACAGCAGAATTCACAGATCCCACCACATCCTGGGCAAAGTTTGAGGCCCGCTGTAACATCGGGTTTTTCAATTTCATAGCCTCTTCTCAAGAAAGGCATAGTTCTTCTAAACAACCTACAGAGAAAACCTTCAAGTCCTGCCCTATACATAACAGGGGCCCCTTGAAAGAATGGTGGCCCTCCATATTAGGCCTGGTGTCTGCAATCGCCCCTGCAAAGAGCGGGGTCGCCGAATGTTTTCATTATTACCATGAAGACTTCTTAATATTTGCTGGTACAACTCACAACCCTAAATAAAGGTCAACAATAACTTTCAAATATTTCAAAAGAACACTGGCTCAGATTGATTGTCAAAGATCATGACTGACATAGTGTTAACATTTTTTTTAATGTGCTACACAGTCAGGTTTGATATATTGAATTTAATCTGTATGTTATTTTCCCCCTTTACCTGGACCCATCTTAACAATGGTGAATAACTATCCCCATCCTCTGCCGCTCTACAATGTCACTATACATGTAAGGTGTATAGAACCCTCTGTTAATACTGGAGCACATAGGATCCGAACCTACCTGGTTTTTTAGATGTTGTAGCGTTTCTAAAACTCTTCTCAATTTACCCGTACAGCTAAAACTTGTATCGTGATTTGAAACTTTAAGAAATGCCTTCCTTCTAATGTTAAATAATGCTAGCTGAATATTCCAACAAAAATTTGACGCTGGCTATGGAATTGTTGATGGCCTAGACAACCGCAGGATGCTGTGGTAATAGCCATTCAGTAGGCCGGCAGTGGATGCACATGGTAAATTTGGCCTTAAGCATTGTTAATGTATTCCATGATCTTAGGTATTGGATTTCCTTTAGGACTACCGCCCAGTTTCATTTTAGGTCCACAGGTTTAGCCAGTTTCACTGTATAATTAGAAATTGTATTCTCAGGGAACATGTCTTGCTGTGCATTGGATGACAAGGTAATATAAAATGGTGTTGCCTACATATTCCAAAAATATCAACAAAGGGAGTGAAGAGGTGGTGCAACAAGGCACCGCGGTGGGCTAATCCTCCTCTTATGAACGTCTAAATAATCAACAAAGACCACCTGAAACAGACATACAATACATATTCCGATGGTGTTGGAATACACTCAGTGTGTTAAAATACCCCTCACACACCAAAAGGGCCCTTGGTGTCATGCTTCATCATCGGGGTCTTCCCGCCCCCGCTGCGGGACGGGGCAGTGCTGCGACAAGCGGCTACGCCGGAGCACCTTTTAATTGTGAGTACTATGTGAGTGATAATGGAGTGAGTGTCAGTGAGGTCAGAAGTGATGAACAGTGAAATTAAAGTTAAAAAAAGAATAAGTATAAAAAACACAAAAAAGACACAGAGAACTTCACGCATGAACGTATTTACCCGTACATTAAAAAAGACCATGTATCCAAAAATCAGAACAATGACCAGGACACTGACATGTCCGATACTAGTTCTAACGGGTCAAACTCCAGTAGAAACAGCAACCAGAGCACACGAGGAGGTACACAATTCTCTGGCAGAGGCTATCCACGAGGTGGAAGAGGTTGGGGCCCATATCAAGGACCACCTCCCTTCATGCAAGGACCTCCCGGCTTCATGCAATATCCACCAGGGCCTGTCTTCATGGGGAATCAATTCCCACCGTGGGACCAACAAATGCCCCCCTTTAACCACTATGGCCAACCGCCTTTTTTAGGCCAGCGCCAAGGAACAAGAAAGGGCCGCAACCGGAAAGGTACACAGGTACACTGGAATCAACAGCCAGCGCAACCCCTAGGGGTATCAACCCGGAGTCAAACAGCGTCAACCAGTCGAGGAACTTAGTTGTAAACTTGTCTGACCACTTACTAACGGAAGCTCAGGAGAATGTCCTAAGTAAGGGCTTGGGCTTCGTCCCTACCCATAAAATGGATAAATTCAAACTCTGCCAAGAGATGAAAGAGTTTACGCGAAAACTTAAGCTAAAAGCTTTTTTTCAGGACTCTAACAATGAAATGAATGTCCAAACAGATACAGGCCTGAAGAACAAATCCTCTTTCACACCTCTAGACTCTACGCTACCGGTTGAACTGTTAACCTTTGAAAAGGCAGTTATGGCAGATCTGGAAAAACTAACCACTGACAGTGGGGATGTCTTTAACAACACCTCCACAGCTGAGAGAACGGCCTTGTATGGACTGGCTAATGATGAAACGATTGTAATCAAGCCTGCCGACAAGGGCGGAGCGACGGTGATACAAACATATACCAACTATGATAAGGAGTGTAGGAAACTACTTGAGGACAGACGCAATTATCAAATACTGAGGGAAGACCCGACTGAAGAAGTCAGGATCTGTATCCTCATAATGATTGAGGAAGCAATGGCACACGACTGGCTCACAAAACAAGAGAGCGATTTTCTGATTCAAAAGAATCCAAAAACTCCGTATTTCTACACCATCCCCAAGATTCATAAGGACGCCCCATATCCACCTGGGCGCCCTATAGTATCGGGAATCCAGTCAATCCTTGAACCCTTATCAAAATTTGCGGACGCTTTCCTAAGACCAATAGTACAGAAGACGAGTACTTATCTAAAAGACACGAAAGCAGTCCTACAGTTGGTAAAAGAGATACCTTTTGACCCCGAACACGACCTCCTGTTGGGACTGGATGTAGAGAGTCTCTACACGAGTCTCCCCCACCGAGAGACTCTAGAAATTATTGAGGAAGTCCTGTTCTCAACCCCATGGGCGTACCACACCCCGAGGCAAGTGGTCCTTGAATGCATCTCCATGACCCTAAAAAAGAATTTCTTCATGTATGAAAACACATACTACCTACAAAAACACGGCACGAGTATGGGCAGCACCTGTGCGCCGAGCCTAGCAGGGCTCTATGTGCACCATCTCGAAGCCACCAGAATCCTGAACGACCAGAACCCCTATAAGAACCATGTGGTCGCATGGAAAAGATACATAGATGACGTATTAGTCATCTGGAGGGGTGATCAAAACTCTGTGGTACAATTCATGACTTGGCTGAACCAACAAGATCGGTTCCTCAAGTTCACCCACACAGCCTCTAATGAAAACCTTGTTTTCCTTGATTTGAATATCTACCCCTCTAATGGCAAACTAGAGACATGTACTCATTTCAAGCCCACGGCTAAAAACAGTCTATTACTATATAGTAGCTTCCATCCACGACATCTACGTGACAATTTACCCTATGGCCAGTTCCTTCGCCTTAGGCGTAATTGCAGCGCTATCCAAGATTTTAAAACCCAAGCAGCTGATTTGAAAACTAAGCTCAGTAACAGGAACTATCCTAGCAAGGTAGTCAACAAGGGTTTTAAGAGAGCACGGAACAACAACCGAGATGCCCTTTTGGAAACTACAGCAGAAAAAGAACAAGACCAACGCCCGATTTGTGTCACAACGTACAACACCAATTCGAACCAGATCACAAAAATTGTGAACAGACACTGGAAAATTTTGAATTGCGGAAAACTAGATTTCCCAAAACCAATGTTTGCCCACAGGCGTGGTAAGAACCTGAAGGATCTGCTGGTCCACACGAGACCTAAACAACTCACGAACGAGAGACCCTCTGCCATTTCAACCATTGGAGGGCACCACCCATGTGGCTCGTGCACATCCTGTCAATATACAAAAAAAAGTCGTAACATAACTTTTTCTAACAAATCCACATGGGAACAACGTTGCTTTACCAACTGCAATAGCCGGAATTTGGTCTATTTGATCACCTGCCCATGTAAAAAAGAGTACATTGGCATGACCACACGACCGGTCAAGATACGAATGGGCGAACATCGAAGCAACGTACGTTGCAAAAAAACTACCACAAGAATGGCCACCCACTATGCCACAATGGGTCACAGTATAGACGATCTGCAATGGACAGTCATAGAAGCCTACGGGAGTGACAAGGACCTTCTTGCAAAAGAGCAACGTTGGGTCTATCGCTTGGGCACGCATCTCACAGGATTAAATGACGATATTCCTTGGTCGCAATTTAAGGCATGATTAAAACCTAAGCGAGTTCCATAGTTCGGGACCTTAATACAGTACTAATATAAAACTCAACACCATCGTGTCCCACCAGCAATCACAGAAACCTGCAATGTGGTCCTGGCCGACATGATGTGTAAATATGTATGAAAATCTCGAATTTTTATTTTATTTATTCCTTTTTACAAACTGTGTGCAAAAAATAAGAGTTTTTCGCTCTGAATAGCTGTAACCTAACAAGAGCCTCTTTATTTTCCCACCTATAAGTAAGTGGAACATAATTTGAGAATATCAGTCTTCACCCATGTACAACCTCTGCCTACAGGACAGTTGGTAAATAACACATGTTCCGCTTTGACAATGATTTATACATCTTCATAAGCGTCCCTCCGTATTTCCATTGGCAAAAAACCCCCCCAGGCTCCTGATGAGCAGCGCGGAGGAACACCTCCCTCCCGCGCATGCGCGACAAGATAGTCACTATGCAGCTCTACTGCGCATGCGCGGAGTGTAGACACTTCACCGCGCAGGCACATGTGTCGCCTGACACGCAGATACTAGCATCAGAGCGGACCTGGGATGTATCCTAGCATTCTACCCACCCCCTCCGCCAACTACTACCTATCGTAAGGGAAATGCAACCGACCCTTGCCAATACCTATCCCGGCCCAGCCGACCTCGGACATTTAACAATGGCCGCTCTGGTCACACGCCCAAACCACTCGACCGAACACGCACATCGGTTTCGAGTTAATTAATTAAGGCTCTGCTAACAAGCCACGGCCTCACTATATAAGACCCGCCCTGCCCCGGCTTACCATTACCACGGAAGCCACTGACGAAGGAGGAAGCACTGAGGTGTGGGGGTTGAGTAAGTACGGCATAGCCGACAGTCCTGACCTGGTATACACTACCTTAATTCACTCAGGGTAAAAAGCTAATCTAGGTCCTGGCATTATCTCTCCATGTCTCCCCACAGTTGGACCCTCTATACCCTTCGCCCAGCTTGGCTCATGGGGCATTGTCTCATCATTCAATAAGTATGTATAAAAAGTGAATAAGCATCTCTTTGCTAGTTTTTGATGCTTTATATTGGTGTGTGTATGTATGTATACATTTTTATGTGTGTTTTTTCCTTCCCATTTGCACCCTGTGAAGTTACCTGGCCCCTCCGGGAAATCCTCGGCCAGCCAGGCAATAAGCCCATGAATGCTTTTCTCCACAGTTCTATATATTTTGTCTTTTTCATATCCGGCTATCCAGGTCCCCCTAAGAAGTCTTTGGCGTGACATGTAACAGCCTAAAGTGTGTTTTCTTCCCCTATGTGTATTTTCATTCCTTACAGGTATTCATTAGTAAAGCGCATTGGGATCCGCGCTCTTTCTAAAATCCTGTGTTCTTATCCTTGCAGGCTTACATCATCAGTATTACTGACCGAGCTTCTTTCACGTGTATTTAAATTATTTATACACATTGATCAAACACAACACTCTCTATCTGTGGGAGCGCATTAGTGAGTGACAGGGGGATCTATACATCCCGGTCCTGACGAAGGGGCATGTCGCCCCGAAACATGTTGACCCACACAGGAGAGCAAGACTAGTAACCCGATCTTGCACTCCGCCTCACCCCTTTTAACGATACCAGCCAGTGCCTATTAAATAATTTTTTCTAAACACCAGGCCAGGTATTTTTTAACTTTAATTTCACTGTTCATCACTTCTGACCTCACTGACACTCACTCCATTATCACTCACATAGTACTCACAATTAAAAGGTGCTCCGGCGTAGCCGCTTGTCGCAGCACTGCCCCGTCCCGCAGCGGGGGCGGGAAGACCCCGATGATGAAGCATGACACCAAGGGCCCTTTTGGTGTGTGAGGGGTATTTTAACACACTGAGTGTATTCCAACACCATCGGAATATGTATTGTATGTCTGTTTCAGGTGGTCTTTGTTGATTATTTAGTTGCCTACATATTGTCACCTTCAAAGAGCCACTCCCCCATCCTCACATACCCTGCAGCGAGCTGGCCAGCACCTATCTGTTAAATTTCTCTGGCCACTCCCTCAATTTGACAAAGCCATGTCTGGTATCCCTGCTACCTTTCCGTTTCAGAATTTTTTCAACCCTGTAAAACCGATGTGGATCGTCAAGTATCTTTTGCACCTCTTTGATTTAAAAGGCACCCAACATCCTTTCATCATTGTAGTCCTTTAACCTATAAATATATTTACCTTCTTTAAGCTCCAAACTTTCCCCTATAAATATTTTGTTCCTAAAAGTCTGCTCGTAGCTCATTGTAAAGACCCCTTTCAACTTTGAAACGCTAACATAATCACCTTTTTTCAAAAGAGGCTTCTTTACCTTAGCAGTGTAATGGCTCTTGTACAATGTTCTCCACACTGCTACATTATTATTGGTGGTTACCTCTGTGGTAAATATGTTGATGGTTCTGTGATAACTAGCATTATAAATATGTAAAAATGCCTATAGAACATCCACACATCGTTAGGAGTTGTAGGCGGTGAAATATCTCCACATCTTAGGTTTTAAAGTTCTGTTAAAAAACTCTATAACAGCAGCTTTTACTTCTGTGTGCATTACAAAATGATGAATAGCGTGCTGGTATTAATAATTTCTGAAACAAATTGTTTGAAAATAATTTTTCAGCATCTGCTTGCAGTGTATGAGGGGTTTGCCTTTTCCTGAATATGGTTTTAAAGGCAATGGTGATGCTAGTACCACTTTTATCGCTTAACGCTTCTGCAAAGGTGTACTTGGACAATATATCTATTATCGTTAATATATATAGAGCTCTGGTATTATGCTTGGCTAGATCTTGAAGAATGATTATGCCCACCTACCATTGATAATCTAACTGCGCATTAACGATGGTCATCTCCTCTTAAAATGCCCTGTGGCTGACTTGTGGAGTGAATACGCCTCTTCCCCAGAAAACCAGTTCTTCACCCGCGCTCTGTTTACGGTTTCATTTTTCACTTAGAGCCCTTCTGAGCAGAGCTTTGGCCTACCGACCCCGCTTGTATCATAATAAAGCTTCCTTAACCCATCCCCCAACATGTTATCAGCTCCTGCATCCCATTAAATGAATGATGATGGTTTTGTGTAATGGCATTTCAATAAAAATAAAGAATGTTACCAACATACTTTACATTTTCAAGGTACATGTCTTGTCGTTGTTGCTGAACAGTTTGCTGACTTTTCACTATGTTTACAAAATATGACACATGCTACACACATTACTAGTAGCCCGGCAAAGAATTTGCCTGAGCGTCAAAGGTTTTGATATTTTTACATCTATAAACTCAACAGCTCTAGAAAGACTTCCCGCTGACCCCTCCTATAATTTTCTGCACTCAAGATATCAACAGCATTCAAAAGATCGTAAAATTCCTTGTTGTGCAATACGAAAACTGATATTATCTTCAGTCAGAAGCTCTAAGGCAATAAGCAAGCTGGTCATCAGAAATACTATTAACTCCCTCTTACGGCATTTGTACGCAATCCAATAGTCATCCTCTGTAGGTAGCCATGCATTGATATACAAGTTAGATAGGCACTTAGTGCTGTCACACTGCATCACCGTGGGCGGCTCCCCAAGATTCAAATAGCACAGAGTTACAGGTTGTATTTGATTTATTCTTTCCTTAAACAACACATAAGCCAATATGGCAATACATGTGTATCCTGGACATAACTTAGAAATATCTTGCGCACCGACATTCGGGAGACTCATCATTTTTTAAAACTGTTTTCATGGGGCTAAAGAGCTGACTAGCCTATTTTTAAAATAAATATTGCACATACATCTTTCTATAGCTCTTTCTTCCAACCTTCTAACAATTCATGGACACAAACCTTGCCTACAAGGGAGTTTTGAGCTTGATTACTCAAGTATTGGATCTCTTTGTGGCTCGGTGGAGTCCTGGGAGATCACGCAGTGGGCATCCCTGCAGACAGCAGCAGCAACTAGGCCCATACAGCTAGGTACTCATGGTTAGAGCCTGCGACTGACTGGAGTAGCTGAACACCCTAGAGTGCGACACTCGCTGCAGAGGCCCATTAATGGGATGAGACAGCTTTGAGGGTCTACTGGCAGTGGGGTGCCTGGTGAACAGGGCTTGACCCTGCTTAGGTACGGACACGAGGCGGAAGCCTAGAGTGGCTGGTGATGGGGTGAGGCCCGGGGAGATCTGCAGGCACTGACAGAGGTCCCTAAGCACTGACAGAGTGGCAGAGGGTCCCCTGAATGCCACCATTGAGACTGCGGCTGGCGTCTCAACTGAAGGATCGACAATGCTGGTGGGCCTGGTGAGCACTGCTCTGCCCCCTGATACATGCAGCAGGCCTCGCAGTGATGAAAGCTTTGTGCTGCAGCATGCAGGGCAAGAGATCTCTCACACTACTTTAGGGATGAGGCAGCGATGCAGACCTGATCTGGAGGGACACAGTGCAGAAGGGAGCAGTGTGGGCTCGTGGCAGTTGGAAGTTGGATCCATCAGCGTGAGGAAGCGGGGCACTGGTGGTGTGCTGGGGGACCCCTTGGCACTGCCCTGCAGACTGTGTTGGCCTTGCTGGCAGGGGCCGCAGAGTTGCCTGGTCTTGCTGGAAGGGCACTTTTTTTTTGGGCAGCATATGAAAACCGAAAGGGCTGGCTGCTAGGAGGGCAGAGTGGCGGCCCTGCCCCTCTTCTGAGCCCCCACCAGACTCATAAATTCTCAGAGGGGAGGCAGCACTCCCTTTGGTTGCAGCTCCCCTGGTGTTCTCCTCAACCTCAACCATGTGACGTCACTGCAATACACACCCCTCGGAGTAAACAGATGAGGCGAGGGCGAGCCATTTTACTTTGGCCCCCGTAGTTATGGACTGCTTCAGCTGCGGTCGGACGCCTTGGGACTCTTGCCCCTTGGGGCCTGGGTGGTGGCTATGGTGGATAGGGTGGATATACCCCTTTAATGAGTCTTTCTGCAGCGCATCACCTGGCCGGACACTGGACAACTAGGTTGGTGACCTGGAGTTAGCCTAACTACAACAATCCTTGAGCCACTAAAGGCAGCTAGCCCCAACGTTATTGCCCTGGGGACTAGAGAACCTCAGCGAAGTGGTCCTCAGAAGTCTGGGACCGTCTCCTCATGGCCGGGGGTCACAGACATGGGGAAATACAGGCCACCGACAGGGTACCAACAAACTAACATTGACCAATACACAGCGCAAAAACCCCAAGATATACTCGGAGCCTCCGGGGACGTCTGCCACTGCGGAGGCGGGCCCCACTGCTGATCTCTCAGGCACCCGGATCATTGCAGCGATAGAGGCTTCTAACTTACTGTTTCAAGCTAAGATAAAGGTGGTATCATTGGATGTAGGACTACCACGAGTCGACCTGTGAAAGATGGCAGAAAGGCCAATAACCAAAAGGTAACAATGCTAGAGACTGAGGTGTCCACTCTAAAAACGGCCATAACAGAACTATCCACAAAAACAGCCATGCTGGAGCGCAGGGCCCTGCCACCTCATTGCCAAAATCCTTAACTATAGGGACCAGGACCACATCCTCCGTGAAACCCGGTGCAGAGAAGATTTGACCTTCGAGAGCCATACCATCCACATATTCCCTGACTACACGCGTTTGGTGCAGCAGCAAAGGATGTCCTTCGGGGCGTGAAGCAGAAGCCCAAAGCAATCAATCTGCATGTTGTATACACTGCCAAAATTAAAGGATACAAAGCCCATTTCTTTAATACTCCGCAGGCAGCCCAGGACTGGTTGGAGTTTAGCGGGAGGAACCAGATACCGGCCTGGGGGAACACCAGCGGCCACCCACCTGAGCCCTGGAAGGAGCGCAAGTCGATTATGCCTGGTCTGTGGAAAAAACACACTTCACAGTCCACTCAAAGTGTGGTGGTGCAATGGGCTGACTCCCTGGACCTGGAGCGCAATGGCTCAGACAGCGATGGCGGTCAGACATCCAGAGTGAATCAGGACCTGATGCAGGCTGAGCGTGAGGAAGCCAGAGCGCTGGTGGAGCTGGTGACGGCGGCAAGCTCAGAAGTTAGCATTGGAGATATAGTGGAAGATACCCCTCAAACCACCATCACTTGAACTTAGAAATTGAATCTGTGGCCCCTAACTCCCCAGTTTGAACTTTGTGATGGCTATAAGGCATCCCAGAGACCAGGCTGGAAAAAGAGGGGGAAACAAGAAAGATGACAAAAACTAAACATCTTGGGCACTCACTTAATGTTCACCTATAACCCCTCTGGCAGACTTGAGATGCATGATGGCACCTCAGCAGAATGGCCTGAATGCTCTGATTGGTAGGCCACCCTCCCTCTGCTCTATTCTGCGCTTTTCTCTACTCCTTCACTTATCCCACATCTTAGGTCTGCCCCATCACCAGCCCACCTAGACGCTCCACCCTTCATTCCTCCCCTTCCTTTCCCCTGTCCCCCCTTTCCCCATCTCCCTTTCCTGCTGTCCCCTGTCCTACTCCCAGGTCACAGCTGTTTTTTTGTCTACCCTGTCAATATGGACCTGAGGTAAAATGTGATATTGTAACATGAGTGATTGAGTGAGTGAAGCAGAGGGCTGGGCACGGAGGTTCCGGTGGCCCCCATCGGGGAAAAATCGGGGTGGTCCTGCACACCGTTCATGGGTAGTTGCAGAGTGGGTGTGGTATGACAGTGAATGGAGAGGAGTGGGTGACAGGAGTGGTAGTAAATTCAGATAGTATAATCATTTTCGTGATAACTCTTTAAATTAACCATTTAGCAGGCTACACACCCTGTAATTTTGCCTCTGATTTTTTAAGGAGTGTTAAATGTTAGGCCTGGATTGGGGAAGCATGGTGGGTTTATTATGTGTTTACCCAGCGTGTGGGGGGGACAGTTTAGTTAGGATATATTTCAATTACAGCACAGGTTTGGAGGACATGGCAGTCTTATTCCAAATACGCAAAGTAGAGATGGCTGGTTTTAACATTTGTACCTGGAATGTACAGGGCTTAGTACATTCATATAAATGATACAGGGCACACACGTATCTTTATAGACAGGGGACCCACATAGCCATGCTGCAGGAAACACATCTGACTGAATGTAGTTTTGGAAGTAATACATGTTAGCCTAATTCTATAAACTTTGGTCTTGTACTCGTCACAAAAATCATCTAATGCACTTTATTTTAGTTGTGGAAGATATATATGTCAGCAAATCTACAGAGGAGTCTACCAAAGTTTGGATTTGTACTTATCATAATAATCTTCAAATGGACTTTCTCTAGTTTCATTATTCAATTTATTTATCACCACTGAAAATGTATTGAAATAATTTGAATGAGTTGTATGATCTCGTTGCTTATTGAAAGATTTTTAACAAATCAAACAATAAAAAAAGTATTCATCATTCATTATGCATTCAGAATAATTTATTTATATTTACTGCACTTTCTGCATTAAAAAAACAATACTTTTGGTCTGGAACAGACTGGCACCAGGTGTTGTATTAAGGAAGATGGGACATTTTTTCCATTGAAGGTGCAAACTCCTTGTATTCCTCTTTGAAAAAGCAGAGCAGTCAAAGAAGGGGCAGAGAATTCAAACAGCCATTACATCTTAACCTTCTGGCATGCTGGCTTAGATTTGGGAGGCAGCTACTACCTTCGCAAAAGATCACTGAGGATTCCATGGGATGCTCTCTGTACACTTCCAAAAGGAATCTTTTAGGAGCAAAACAATGTTGCTACTTCATACATGGTACACAGTTAGAGCGCCTCCTGGTGGACTCATTGCACTTAGAGCCATTTGTGTAATATGACATAGGCATTCAGGCAAAAGCATGCCCTTATTTGCAGGGGGCATATCCATGTATAAAAATGCAAAAAATTTGTTCACATACAATTTGTATTACAGAACTATATGTATCTTATTTTTTTTTTTATTTATTTATTTATTTATTTATTTATTTATGTTTTTGGTCTATAAAACCCGTTACACAATCATTCATTCATTACATTTCATAAAATTTGATTATAAACTTATATTTCTGACAAATCTTTTAAAAACGATCATATAACTCCAAATTAAGTACAAATAGATACAAATTACAGGAATTCAGTTCTTGTGTGACCTCATCTTGAGAATCTCGCTACTCAGTGCATGACAATTTTTCTCAGGACTTTCTGCGATTCCGTTATCCAATGGGCAGGAGCTGATGTTGAAAGTGCTATTGTGCTGAGGTACTTTTTAATTCAAGTGTCATCTTTCTCGTTATCCTTGATTTTAAATTACATTGTCCTTGTTCTTTTGTAGTAATTCTTTTTGTTAACACTCATTTCTCTAAATTTGACCTTCAGTTCTTCAGCTCAGCAAGATTATTGTTCTTTCCTTTGAATATTATGTAAACCCTTTGCTAAGGTGCAGATTCAATATACTGCCCAGTTAATGTTCTTTATCAAAGTGCTAGTGCCGTAAATTAATTGCTCTATAGCCTTCATGACTATTCTTTTACATTTTACTCCCTGGCATATAAGCGGTATAGAGTGGCCACTCAGTATTACAGAAGTATCCATACAAGTGTCTTGGTCACATTTTCAATTACAGAGGATTTATTGTGTCATAGAGGAAATTTGCCCTTGATCTACCCAATCCTCAAATATAAGGAAAAGCAATGCATGCAACTGGGTTATTTTAAATGAATAAGATCACAACAACTCAGTCAATTTGCATTTTCACATTTGGAGTGCCTTAAAATTGGTAAGAAGATGCAATGCAAATGATCAACATAAAGAGTAAGTGAGTCAAGCATAAGGAAACTTGACTATTTTTTTAAATTATGTTTTAATGTCATAAAATATTTACTAGAACATGCACATTGCAACATACTTATTAATGAAGTTCTCTATAACAGAGCATGAAAATCAAAGGATTTCAAATTTCTTTGAAAAAAATGAAAGATCATGACAATTTGTCAAATGGAGAGGAATCACACATTGGTTGTGCACACGTCATGTGTAAACTAAAACTATCTCAGGTCACCAAAACATTTAGGAAAGATAAACCTCACCTCTCTACACCTCAAGCACTGCAGTCATCTCTTGGAATGCTTGCAAGAATAATAAGCAGGAAGGCAGGCCAATCAATTCCTATGACATCATAGCTTCCTGACTCAATACACTGTTCCCAGACCTGTGTTAGAGCAGATTTTATTATTTAAAATAATGTTTATTTGCTTATGTTTAAGTTAGCATGACCAGGCCTTGAATTGACATAACTGGGCCTCAGCGTACATGTGTTGAGGTATACTTGTAAAATGATAAAAAAGAAATACTGATTTATTATTCACATTTAAAAGGCCTGCTGGTGTTCTTTTGAATTTAACAGAAAATAGCAGAAATGCTATCTAGTCTGTGGTACTGTGCTGAAAAGTAATGCAATTTCTTTCTTAGCTTTGGAAGAAACTGTGTCCTAAATGTTGTCACTCTAGAAATAAATCAATAACTTTTCCTGTTCCTGCAGACGATGTTAAATGGTCCATTGTATTAAATACGTACAATGATGTAGTGTCCTTATATTGCTTTTAGGTTAAGGTTCAGGAATAATTATGCATTCTGAAGGTGTTCCCAGCACTGTTGCAGGTAACGTTTCATGTAACTATAAAAATTATATTAGTTGTCATTATTACTCCCTTTTACACCGTTTCATGAATGAAACTTTCACTGTTTGAAAACCTATAAATTGTGCTTCTATCGGGATGTGCACCAAAGTTTTTTGTATATTTTCAAGACACAGACTTCATGCCGAACCTTTTGCTGACTTTGTATTTTGATTTTTCACAGAACTGAGGTAGTCCATTATTGTTTTTAAAGTGTGTTAAACCTCTTTTTTATCATTAGCTTTATTGATGCTGATTTAAACTGACAAACTATCCTTTTGCTTTCTATGAAGATTCTAAATTTTGAATGACTCGTCCAGGTTTTGACTTTGAATGTTAGCCTGTGAGGGCTTACTTTATTTGCCTTGGCATATCGTCCTTGGGGCTCCTGCTACCTCTGTCCTGCCTATCATCACTTTGAAATTTCTTTAGTGCAAAGTATCCACAGATGGTGGACAATGTGGACAATGAACAGGTCAGAGCAAATTGGTGCACAATCTGTTGAAATGTAGGTGAAAAATTTGACAACAAACCTGCACTCCAAAAATTCTCAGAGTAATGAGAATTCTGGATGCACATTGATTATACGGTTGTTATATAAATAGGGCTTTGTAAAGTCATTTGTCGTGTGTGGTGGGCTGCGTTATGTGGTTTGTGAAAGCGTAGTTTAGTCTTGCAACGTGTGATTACTTGTTCTGTCACCTGCAAATCACTGCAGTTTTATGTTAATGGTGTTTGTGTTCAATGTTGCTATTGCATCAAAAACTGTATTGCACTGTAATGATTTGTGCAAATTGCTGAACTTCTTTTGAAACTTGCGCTGGTTGCAAAAATGTATTGTGATTTTATGTTATTTATGTGCAACGTTTTTTGGGTTCATGATACATGAACCCAAAAAACGCGCCCAGCTGCAATGCTAATCCCCATACTGAGATGAGCAAATGCCGCCGCTTGGTGTTCTTATTGCACATGCTGCTACTGCAGGACAGGAGCTGATCACTGGTCCCCCACCTCTCTTTTCATGTTGCGGGCTGTACCTTGTCCCCGGGCGCCAGCAAGGGCTGGCAGTTGTGGCCCGGGCACATTTGGCTTCACCCTCCCAGCACATTCACCAGGCAGACTCTATCAAGGCCTCAGCCTGCACAGATTCTCTTTCCCCTTTAGCTTGAGGGCCCACTCGTGACACAGAGGAGGCCCAATGAGAGTGTTATTGTGGTGGGCAATAGAGGAGTTTGAAGCAGTTTCAGGAAGTAATAAGCTTTGAGGATATTTCAAATGATAAATGTTCCGGTCCAAGGAGCTATCGCAAAGCCCTGCAGGATGATTAACTTGCAGATGCCTCCTTCCCCGCTCGCGCCGCGGACTACGCACCTATTAAAATGAGTCTGACCTCTTTAAAAGACTCACACACTGTCTCCACAGTAGCCATTGGTCGCACTGACAGTGACTCCTCTGACGTCAAAGTTATCATGCAGCTGTAGTGTTACATTGTAGCAGTGCCAGCGCAGATGAGCCCAGCCAGCTACTAAGTATGCCGGGAGCATCGCGCACCACTCTCACAGCTTTCAGCATGGTGTGTATACATTTTAGACACTCCGCTTGACAGCTGTGAGAGGTGCTATAATGCGTGTCTTTCCATTTCAGTGTGGTGATGCGGACCACCGCACTGAAATGCGAAAGTCTCACGCCTGATGCGTGACGCTTGGCAGGGCTGACTGCATTTCTTTTATTAGTGTGGGGCTGCGGAGCTGCGGAGCTGATTGTGGTCCTTTGGCAGTTTTATGTAGTGCTAACTCGATCAGAAGGTATCAGAGTGCTTTACATACACCAGTTGCATTACGGACGGACACATTCATTTTTAGGGTTCCTATACTCTAGTGCTTCTACACATCTATTACTTTTCTTCATACTTGTTTTATTGTGCCCTCTTCCCTGTGTCTCCTTTTTATGGTGATTTATTTTTGTAATTCTTTAAATATTCTGTGCCGCACCCAATCCAATGATAGGCCAACGCCTTCCTTCCATGCATGAATTCATTTTGGCACCAGCCATCACTGTGTCATTACCCTGCAGTGACCAGCTATCACCCATCGCAAGCAGGTAACAAAAGAAGAGAGTGAGACCATTAATGGTGCTAGGCTCTTACTGCGTATTGTCATATGTTTGAAATAGAGATACCTTGAAGCCTTCCATATTTGAGGATGACGAGCCATTTGTATAATTTTCCAAAAGGTAAAGGATATTTAAATCAGAACCTTTTGGTTTTCTATATTCCAATCCCAAAACCAAGAAAATATGAAAATGCAGGACAGTTTTTATTTAAATGAAGTTGTTGTAAAGCGGATGCTGTCTTTATTAGCTTGGCAGGCAGAATGTGGTTCAATATATTCATCTAATTTTAAAAAACATGTATGTTAATTTTTTAAGAACAAATACAATTAACTATGGGTGAATTTTGCAGATCTGCGATCCGCGAATTCGCACGAAATCGCAAAAAAATCAGCAAATTCGCTGATTTTCCCGCAAACTCACAGATTCTTTTGAGATTTGCACTGAAGTACTTTCTACTGGCTAATCTAGTAAGTGCTACCTCGTTGGGTAATGTACAGTGCTTATCCTACATTGCAGCTGCGTAAAGGGCCAGATGATTTGTCTCCACTGACCATGTGGGCCTGTAATTTTGCCACTGCGCCAAAAGGCGCCAAGGTCCTTTGAGTGAGCTGTCCATCATAGTTGGGAAATGGCGGGAAGACGTTTTATACCGCTAGTGTGTGGTGCGGGGCCAAACGAGCGGGGCTTCTATGCGTGTCAACATGCCCCTTGTGTATAAAGGCTCAGAGTGCGAGCAGGGCAGCAGGTGAGGAGAAACCAGCCTCCTGGTCACAGGAACTACACGGGGATTGCACTCGAGAAACTCATGGATGCAAAGACCTCCCCCGAGTATTACAGCTAATTTTTGACAGCAGATATGGGGTTAACGCACACTTGGCCAGCCTCGACGGTGCTCACTAATGTTTTGGGCTGATTAAAACGTTACTGAATTTGAGCTTCAACTCGGGCACCTGCTTTATTTATAAAATATCTGTAAGTGCTCCCTGTTGAGGTTTAATTTTTGTGACTGGAGGCTCGTTCCAGAATGAATCCTGCCCTGCGTAGTTATCCACGAAGATGCCACCGTTTTGTGCAATACCTCAACTCAACTGGAGTACTTTCTGCTGGCTAATCAGTTAGTGCTACCTCGTTGGGTAAATGTATAGTGCTTTTCCTACACTGCAGCTGCGTAAAGGGCCAGAAGATTTGCCTCCAGTGACCGTGTGTGCCTGTAACTTTGGTCCCTTGAGTGAGCTGGCCATCAAAAAATTAAAATAATTTGCCCGCAAGCGAATTTTGCGTCAATTTCGCGAGATTTGCGGATCGCGAAATTGCCGAAAATCCGCAAATTTCGCGAGTGGAACGGATTTTTGGCCCATGCTTAAATAAAATGTGCCTTGAAAATTCTATCACATATTTCTCCTGCAATATAAAACACGGGTAAATACAAACATTACTTGTAGTTTGGATTGGGACTGTTTTTCTGTTTTCCCCAAAATCCTGTGCAGCTGGTGGTTTGGATCGTGGCTTGTGCCAACCGCTATACTTTCATAAAGGGGTTGAATGCTGAGGCCAGAACTCATACCTCGAAGTTCTAACCTGAAACTCAATTAGAGCCCTAGCAGAAGGCAACAGACTGTGTTGCTAGTGCTTAATTTGAAGCAGTGGTTGCAGGAGAAGTCTAGGCGTTAAAACATACTAGAGTGGTTAGGGTTGTCTTTACTAATAAGAATGTATTTCTACCCGAACCAACTCTTTTTACCATCATTAGTATAATGAAATTTAAGGAAAAAAACATAACTCTTTAACCTATACCATGCAGTTTGCAAGCAGCTCTTTGACACTTCAAATACATTTTTGTAACAGCCATATTAACCCTCTGTACTACTTTATGATGAGTCAAAACTGCAACTAGACAAACAACACGGGAAACCTCCTTTACCTCGCAGTCTCAACAACAACTAGCCTTTGCAAAGCATTCACTACCCCGACCACGACTTTACCACAAGTTACTTTAACCCCGAAGTTGTTATAACGACTTGCTGCAGGGGGCTTGTTTTTGAACTGGTGACAAACTATCTCGGATGGGAAAGCCAAACATTACTCCGTAGCTTGCACATCAAATTGTAAATATGGGATGTAATTGTGTATATATGTTATCTTGTATAGGCTCCCAACATTCCCCACCCTATGAACTGTGCTCGAGTTGAGGATCTTTAGTAAAATCATACGACGGTACCACCATTGGAGTGTTGTGCTTTTCTAAACCCAAAGTGTGCTTGCCTGTGTAACCAATTCATGTCATTGCATCTATATCTAAATTGAAAACCTGCCTTAAGACACTTCAGGTGGCACTACATGTGTGGAAATGCACTCTCTTTTCACTTTTTTAAGTAAAAGTTTGGAGTGATGTGTGGCGCTGCACCCACACGCGCGGTCTGGTTCCCAGCACACATAGCTGTAGTTGCGGCGCACAGAGACCTTATACTGCCACACACAGAGGAAACAATTAGAGTGAACATTGTTCATGTATAAGGTTAGCAGTTTTTGGGAAAACTAAGATCTTGAAATTAATGTTAAAGCTGTCTGTTGTAAAGGTGCTTGTCATCACATCAGTTAAATTCCAAAAGGTGTAAGTCCTATGAAAACTTTAATAGTTTAGTTGTGTATAAACTAATGAGGGTACTGTTTATTTCTATGTGCACAAAGGATAAACATACTGACTCAAAGGTGGGTTACCGCTGCTCGAGAACCTATGTTGGTGTGATTGAAAGCCCTCTACATGCTAGGTTTTTCCTTTCTTTGGAGTTAGTTAGATTTTCAGTACTGTAACCCTGTGAGCAGACACAATATTTGTTTTGCATTCAAGACTTGTTTTGAAGTGTTATTGTGATAGATTGTATTAGTATTGTGTTGTGAGTTAGGCTGAGACTATGATGGATGCCGGCTTGAATATGCCAGTGATGCCTGCTAACAGGGAAGATTCTCCACACTGAATTGCCACCCATGCTCACGGGATGTATATGAACCATGGTTTACATTACTATTTCTAGCATAAAAAAGGGAATTGAACCACTCCTGACAATAAAAATTGAAGCTATAGCCTAGGCCTATACAGTTCAAAGCCTTGAATGAGTTGGACTATCTAACAAATGAGAAAGCATATGAGAATGTGAAAAAGATAAATTAGTAAGGTTGTAAACTATTGGATTGATGTGATATTATGTTTGCCAAAAAAAGCATGGAGGCAGGAGGTATAAGAAATTATAGGTGCTTTTCTTTTGATTGCTGAAGGAATAGAAAGAAAAAACTAAAGATAGCACAAATGAGAATGAGAAAGAGAGGGGAAGAATGACAGTAACTCAGAGGGAGGGAATGAGTTCATGGCTAGATTTTTGACTGAAGCAAGACTACTACCATCAATTGAGGCTTATGTGCAAGCACAGATGCAAGAGATAGGAGTAGGAGAGGTGAGTGGCAGGAGAGCTGAGATGGTGCCTAGTTAGCCTTAATGTAGTGGGACGAGACTTGAAAAGTAATATTTTCAAACTCCAAGGAGAAATGGAATACATGGCAGAAATAGGGATAACTAAAGATTTCTTTAAATATAATATAAATGAGCTCCAATATTTGAGTGCATAAGCATGAAACCATGTTCATCAAGCATTAAAAAAAATTCAGGAATTGATCAGAGAACCTAAAGTGAATTTAATGAAAAAGAGAATTTGTCAGTCACATAACAATGGAATGTCTGTAAACTAATAAATTAATCAGAATTCAACATTGCGAGATATTCTTATGGAATTAGTAGAGATGATTATCAATTCTAAAGATCTGATGAAGTTTCTAAAAAAATGGACGTGGAATTGCCTGATAAGCCTAGATGGAACAGGAGCAGAAAGAAGATTAATGAGCATTTGAGTGAATCTAAGTATGAAATGCTTGTTGAAAAAAAGGTTTCCATGGAGAGAGGTGCATGGAGGGGCATATGTGCATGTGTCAAGGTCAAGGCGTGATCTCTATACACTTACAAAGAATTTACCAAAACTCAGAAACCTCAGGGTGGTGGAGTTCGGCCACGATGTAGATGGCCTCTCTTTACCTTAGCTCTGCCAAACCTCGTCCACTTTTGCATAACAAAAGGAAAAACCTGCAGCATGAAAGGTGAGAAATCTGGTCACTAACTCCTTGAAGCATCTAGCAACCATTACTCTGCCTATCAGCTGGATTACCATGGGAGATTCGGCACTCGAGCTGCTTTCACTTCTTGGGCTATGAGGCATCCAGTAACTTGATGCGAGACAGATGGCCTGCGTATAGAGGGCCCAGAGCGGCGGACTTCCTCTCTAATCTGATAGGAGGTGTTGGTGCTAGGGTGAAAGTCTGGGCCCACAAAAAACTGCAGACTGAACAGAATTGGTTGACTGTGTTCTCCTTAATTAAAGGAAATGACAATAGCAAGCTTTGGCGTTTCATTAACAGCCTGACCCCCAGAGGAGAGCAAAAGGAAAATAGTGTTGCAGGGAAAGTGTGGGAACAGTATGCCGTATACCTGCGAGTCAAATCAGGCCACTGCAGGAAAACGTGCGTCGTCCGAGGTGGCGGCGGAAATTATGGAACCCGAAAGAGCTACGTCAGAAGGCGTAAACTCGACCTGCACCAGATCGTTCACAGAAATGGAGGTACTAAAGTGCATCAAGGCCATTAGAACTGATGGCGCTCCAGGCCCAAATGGGATTCGGGCCCAGGTTCTGAAAACTGCCTCAGCTTTTTTTGCATCCAGACTCACCCCTTTATTTAACCATTCTTTTGCCACGGCAATTTTGCCATCCTCCTGAAAAGGTTCTATTCTATTCCCCATCCATAAAAAGGGGGACCACACGAACCCGGCCAATTATAGGCTTATAGCTCTCCTCGACGTAGAAGCAAAGATATACGCCCGCCTTCTTCTCAGGGATCTGGAGGACTGGGTGGACAAGAACGGCATTCTTCCGCCCACACAGACCAGCTTTAGGGCTCATAGCTCCACTCTTGACAACATCTTAGCCCTTTCCTACCTTGCGAAGAAGGCCAATACGAGGAACAAACCGCCCCTGTTCTGCTGTTTCATAGACTACTCCACAACCTTTGACCGAGTGAACAGGGGCCGGCTCTGTGGGGTTACCACAGGCTCTGCTAAAAGCTATAAAAGCGCTCTATGAGGGCACCTGGGTCAAGGTGAAGCTAAGCCCTACAATAACAACTGCAAGAATTGAAACCAACTCGGGCCTCAAGCAGGGGTGCATCTTGGCCCCCTTGCTTTTCAACTTGTATACTGCCTGCGGACATGAGGACAGCTCTGAAAGATGCTAACTTAGCACCTCCAATACTGGGGAGGCTCGTCTTGGGAACACTCCAGTATGCAGACGACACGGTGATCATGGACCACACTAGGGTGGGGCTCCAAAGAGCCTTAAGCAGTCTGGCCTTATACAATAAGTCAAATGACTTACGGATCAACGTGGACAAGACCAAAATCGTCATTTTTGGCAAATACCCCCTCAAAAAAGAAGCTTCAGGGTCTCTGGGGGAGCACCGTATCATCACTGCCCCATCTTACAACTATCTGGGCACCTGGGTCTCTGAGAGTGCCTCTGCAGTTAAACATCTGAAGGAGCTTAAACCTAAAATTGACAAAACCATTCTGTCGCTAAGACGCTTATGCCACTGCTTGGACAGTCCCTCAGCAGAACCAATGTTGACAGTGCTCCGGGCAAAACTGATCCCTGCCATTGCATATGGGCACATAGCCTACCCTGGTGCATTTGACAAAGTGGTCAACGCGGCCCAGGCGAAAGCCTATAAGATGGTGCTACAGGCCCCTAGATACGCAAGGAATAATAGATTAAGGCTAGAAATAGGCCTTAAGCGACCTGAGCTGGTTTTATTGGGGGACCTTTTAAAACTCTATATTAGAGCATTGAAAGCACCAGAACATTCGCTAAAGCACTCCCTAAAATCAATCTTTGATGAGGTGGGCTCCCCCTGGCACTCAAAGGTAGGACAAGCTATTGCAGCATTGAAAATCGAAAGAAGGAGTTTGGCCCTGCACGAAATTCCATTCTCAGCCTGGGCCCAAGCAGTTAAGCGCCAAGTCCGAATCATTTCCTTTGGACTTGACCTTGCATCTCTTCAGCAAAATCCACTAACTCAGGCCCTGGACAAATCATATATTCCAGGTAAACCCCAACCTTACCTGCAAGACCCAGTATCCACTTACGCGAGAAAGAACATTTTGCACTTTCGACTTTTTGGCCCTCAGGATAACAGACTTCAACCCCAAATGGGCCCGTACGGATGGCACCTTAGCCTGTCGTCTATTCAATTACCGTAGAGAATCCTGGCTACACTTGTTGTGCTGCTGCACAAAGCTGGCCAATGACCGCCATCGCTTGCTGCTTCCGATTTTACGGAACACGGTCTATAGAACTTGCAGAGAGGCTTCGGACTGGTGCCTCTTAGTCTCCACGACCTGTTTGATAGCCAGAGTTGGGAAATGTATACACCAGGTAAAAATGGCACTCGACTCCCACTTAACGGCATTGTCTGCAAAGTAACTGGAAGCTTTCGGCCCCAGTTATCCAACCTGGGCTGGTTTAAAGATCCAAGAAGAATCCATCTTTCGTCAACAGCCCTTGGTACATAAATTGACTCTACCGAACTTTCATGTGCCCCCCCTTATCAGTTGGGAAACACTGGTACAACCTATACATCACTCCTTTTAAAAGAACTCTGTTTTGGACAGCTAATCAGGACTAATATGTTAGTATTTTAACTTAAAGTGACTTTCACTTTTATGAGTGGATGGGACATGTGAGGGGGGAGTCGGGACGTTCATAAAGCTTTTTTTATTTTTTTATCTTATACTGTAAAGATTTTAAGTAATCATGCAGTTTATTAATAAAACTGTCATAAGGGTGAAGCTGGAGAGTCCCTCAAGTCGTCTCCCCGACATGCTTATGTACCCATTACTGATGTATGTGATAGGTTAACCTGTTTGACAAAGCACCTCATAATACAAATATACCCAGTTACTCAATACTCACCAATTGTGGGTTCTCTTTGAGGTAGCTGTTGTTAATCCCCATTGGCCGCACAATGGATCAGTGGCCATATTGGATTGGGCTGTAGATCATCCACTGACGTCGGACTCCTTACAGGGCATCACCATTTTAATTTTCTCCCCCCATGACGTAGCTTGCTTATTCATCTTTAGGAGTATATCACAATGACGTGGCAAAATCAGTAGGGAGAATTGATCCCCCCTCCATATTGACTGTGCCCGTTAGCGTCAGTAATTATTCCAGACAGCAATCATTTAAAAAAAAAATCTTCTGGGCAACTGGAACCACCAGTTTAAACACCAGGATGTGCTTGTACTGTAGCGCAATCCAGGGGTCCATCAAACTGCCCATTAAATAGACTTTGCAACTCTTTCTAGGGACTCCTGCAGTGCCATTTGTTTCCAGAAAACTCATGGTTGTAGGTCTCTCATTTCTGTGGACTGCATTTATGATTCTGAGGAGTACCAGGAGATTCCTGAGACTTCACCATTTCCTCTCAGTACTAAACACTTTCCCTAGGGCCACAACAGATATGAAACACCACTAATAGATCATTGATGGAGATGATGAGAATGATGACTTACTTATTACTGGACCTTTTGATACTATAGAGTATATTCTACTACACAGCTTGCTCTATCATTAATGCTTTCCACCCCCAGGTCATTCGGTTATAACCTTCTATCTTCATGGTCCTTCCTTTGGACTATACCTGGGGAACAACTATCTACCAGACTTTGTTGCAAATGTCAAAACGATCTGAATGTCCACTTCTGCTCTCTTAATCTCTATCTGGCAGCAGGCCTGCCATTAGGAATCCCCACAAGCAGGAACAAACAGTGTCTTCCACCACTCTCAATTCAATCTCCTTGGAGCTCTGGGCCATAAAAGTATCTGCCTCAACAGCAGAGCAAGCAACTGAAAATACTAAAAGAAGTCCACACTTATATGGCCCAATTCGGATCTCGATTGGACTCCACAGAGAGAAGAGCAGATGACCTGAAGAAGAAAGTGTGGACATGCTTGATCTAGAATAAGACATATGGGCTTCCCAATAGAAGCTAATTGATATGGAAGATCACAGCAAGCGGGCTACTATTCAAATTTTTGGAATACCAGAACAGGAAGTAGGAGCAGCCACTATTGGATACCTGGTAACATTTTTGCCCACCCTCATGAAACTCAGTATCACTCATATTTAATAGGGCACAACAAACACAGGTGTCCAGAAAATGCTCACAGGCCTCCTCAAGATCCAAAATCACCTATCTGTTCTGCTACAGTCATACACACCTGCTCCTCCTAACCTCTTAAAAACATTGTTCATATCAATATGAAGATCATAAAAAATACATTTCAGTAGACTTCTGCCACAAACCAATAGTAAAGAAACCCCATCTAAGATGCAGACTCATTGAACCTGCAACTATGTTGGTCACCATTAATGGAGTTGCAGAGTAATTTTAGCTCTGGCTATCCTTGAAAAGACCTTGACAAAATGGAAGACTGAGCTATGGATGTCGGCCAAGCCACCTCCAGCAATACTTCTGCAGACCAAGACAAATCCAAATCCCCTCTAAAAGATAAAAATAGTTTTCACTGCTAAGAAGATGTCTTAAGATTTTAATTACTAACTTACCAATTCTTATTGGTTGCCATGAATCACCCCCCCCCCCCCATTGTTATGCAGTAATGCCTACGGAACTTCCCCCATTCGATCAATACTGAATTTCACTAGAGGTCATGGTCCTGGTGAGGCTTAGAGTTGACTCACCTGTTAAGGAGTAAAGATTATTCTCCAATAAACTGTTTGCAATTCTGTTTTATGCAAATTTAAATTGTTCTCCCTTCTCCTCCACTCCACCTCCTCAAAACTGTTATCCTGATACTCTACCACAGGTATCTGCACATCATTTAGACTGAGACATCAGATAAACTACATGTTATTTTATTTTCGTTTCTCTCAGTGTTACTTGATTAAGCATCTACACTCAAATTGAAGAAACTTCTCACTTTTCTCACATTCAATAAAACACAAATTCTCTTGCAGGAAACTCATCTATTTCCTCTAGAATCCTCAATGTGGGGGAGACTGGATTGGACATGTTTCTTTTAGCTTCCAGTTCCCACTATAAATAAAGAGGTGACGCAATTGTGATATACAAAACCCTAAAGATGAAGGTATGCAAAAATTGGGAAGACCCTTTGTCTCCACAAAGTTACAAATCCATTTCAGACATGTAGTAGTAGGCTCACTCTATTCTGACAATTGCACTAAGGTGGACTTTTTCTCCAATCTGAACAGACTTTTGACCAACTTTCGCCATGTAAATCTCATCACAGGCAAGAACTGGATTTTCACATGGGACTCTTTTGTTGACAGCACCGGTTCTCTGCAAACAGGGAGCAAAGTAGAAAGAAGTCTATTCCTAGACTTACTAGATAATGACTTTCTCATGAATCTCTTTGCACCCCGAGATAAACAATTCAAACTTGTGTCCTATGTACATGGGACTTAAACTAGAATGCACTTTTTTTTGCTCTCTCACTATGTTTGCTCAGTTGGAGATTAGAGAATGGCCTGTCAGATCCCTAGGCACTGCATTTATCCATAGATCTATGTATCCTCCATTCACCTGCTCCGCAGTGCTGAATGCCCATTGGGAGGTTTAAAAAACCAACAGACAAAGAAAAGGTCAAGCTCGGCTGCATGAATACCCGTTGCTTAATGAGAACTCCATTTTGTCTGTTCAAATCCTCTGGGATTCTTGTAAATCCTAATTGAGATGGCAAATGATTAGAGAGACGTAGCCTAACTCAGGTGCAAAGCGATTTGGAAGATCATATTAAAGATTTAATCACTGCATACATGTCCTTACTAATGACAAAGACTCTGTAGCATCGCATGAAAGCAAATTTTGATCACAAGTTACTATTCACCTTTATAGTTGAAAATACGTTATTCAGCCTCAAGGATCACCACTATAAACATGGTGAAATGTATGCAGGTTCTTGGTGCTACAGTTTAAACACAGGAATCTGCTAGAACATTACCTGCTATTCGCTTAAGGGACAGCAATCTGATTTGTAATCCATTAAATATCACCTCAGAATTCCCTGAATTCTACAAAAACCTTTACACCTTATGGATAATGAACAGTGGTAAAATTAGGGAAGAAGCCTTCTTTTCAGCCTGGTGACTGAATACATTCACCAATGAAGCAGCTCTAGACTTTGAGGTTGATATAAAGGTAGAAGAAGTGTGAGAAGCCATTAAGAGTATGTCTACTGGAAAAGAGTCAGTGGATAACAGCTTCCCCGTTTAATTTGATAAGACCTACATGGAGCCCTCACCCATCTACTCTGTAAGGTCTTTGAGGAAGCAGAGTGCAGGGGAGTTCTCTCACAAGAGTTTAACAGAGCTAAGATATCCCACTTGCTGAAACTAGACGAAGACCCCCTCCAAAGAGACATTTATAAGCCCACCCCTCTTATCGATTCTGATGTACAGATTCTCACTAAAATACTCACACATAGGCTACAATATGTATGCCACTACTAATCCATCTTAACCAATAAAACTCTTGCAATGGTTACAGATCAGCTTACATCATGCTACATAGAGGTACTAGACAGGGGTGCCCTCTCTCCCGCTCCAGTTTTTGTTGACCCTGGAAATCCTGACTGCTAAGGTCCATCAATCTGAATTAGTGTCAGGCATTCGATCTCATTCGTGTACTAGGGCTGTTTTCCAGATGTGGGCATTTCTCAAGGTACAAAATAAGCTGGTTAAAAAGTGAAGCTTGGCCTTTGAATACTTTAGTATCTTCTATCTTGAACACCCTTTTAGATGGTCCCCAAACACACTTAAGTGTCTAGAGATCCACATCAGTATACATGTTTCTGAAATAATCCATAAAAATGCTAATGACTTAATTGATAAAAGCGACACAGATTTTTAAATATAGTCCAAATGACAGGTCTCCTTGTGGCACACAGTTTAATTTACTAAAAAGATGGTAGCACAATGATTCATTTATATCTTTCCCATGCTACCATTGCAAATTTCTTCATTTGCTCTTACTTGAAGTAGGTAAAATCATCAAACATTTAGTGTGGGGTACCATGCAACCAAGATAAACTATAGCAAAAATATTTTCTGCAACAAAATCCAAGGGACTTAGGCTGCCTCGCATTACTTTTTGCTATATGGCATATTAGTTGGCACAACTAGCCACTTCTTTTTAGGAGCCTGGAAATCCCAGACAGGCTTAAAATACAGAAACACTTTTGCAGGGATTCTGCTCAAACACAGACCTGTGCACAGAGACCCAGGACATCAGTGAATTGTGGTGGACCAAATAACTCACCTCAGTACCTAGAACCCCTAACCGACTAGTATCAGTGTCACATTAGCTCTTCGTCCTATAGCAAAGGTACCAATGATTGGAAAACCCAGAACATGCAACTTAGGTTACTCTCAGGAATGGTGGGAATCAAGAATGCTCTTTCGTTATATTCTCATACCAGTCCACAACATGGGTAAAAAAGAGACACGGTAAAGTGTAAAATGTTTATTTTAACGACGTGCTCTAAGATGCAGTATTTTTGCGAACATAAGCAGGCATATGATTAAAAATAATACGATCAGCATTGTTACAATTCCATTAAACACCAAAGGAGATATCATATTATAATGATGGTGGAAACAGGTCCTATAGTGCCTTGTATGCCACCCTCCCTAGCTAGGAACTATGGGGCATATTAGCAAAAACCTTGTTAAAATTATCGCCGTTTTAGCGGCAGAAAAATGCCACTAAAACGGCGATAATAGGCTTGCTAATACGCGTTATAGAATTCCAATAGAAGCCCAGGTTAGCAGTGCAGGACATCTAACCTGGGCTTTTATTGAAATTCTAGAACACATATTAGCAAGCCCATTATCGCCGTTTCCTGCCGCTAAAACTGAGATAATTTTAACAAGGTTCTTGCTAATATGCCCCCTAGTTTTATAAAATATAGGAGGTCTCTTAGGCTTGAATAGGGGACCCCACGCCTCCAAGATCAGCAGAAGGGAAACACATCAGGATCTGCAATAGCTCTCTGTCTCTCTGGAAATGGGTTTTCTTCCGAATGTGTCAAATCTTGTATGCAGTGCAATATTAAAGGCGCCAGGATTTCAGCTAGCTGCAGCAGCGTACATGTTGGGTCTAGCGCATGAGCCGATTAGCCCAAACAACACCTAAAATTGCTAAGATAACCTTGGAGGCTTCAGCACTCACTGTGCAGACTAAAGTCTAGGAACCATGAAAACAAGCCATTCTCATGTGAAGCAATAAAAGCAGCCTAACTTACAACAACAGTTACATATAGTGTTGTGTGCAAAAGCAGCAAAAAAGTATAATGGCGTTTAAACTTCTAATAAGCCTATGCTAACATAGCAATGTGCGGAAGTAAGGCCCTGCCTTCACTACATGAAGATTTAATATTTAAAATTCATCAAAACTATGTTCTTTGAAAATATTCAAGTAATCCTCCATCTGGCAGAAACCAATGTACACTAACTGGCCCTCATTGCGCCCTGACGAAGGAACTTTTGGACACATCGTCCTTTCCGAAACGCACGTCGGCGCATTGTTTTTGCTTGTAATTCTTTCTTTTGATGTGTGGTCTGTTGACTTTTTTGTCCTTTGTCTTGTAGTGTATGACGTTGTGAGTGTGATTGGCTGAGAGGATGTCCGAATGTGTGAATTTGCCTGGGGGCTATATGTTGTGTTTATTTGATTAACTTGAACTGTATATTTATATATATTTATGTATTTTATTAATTTTTGCCTTTTGATGAATTTGAAATAATAAATCTTCATGTTTTTCTTATAAACTTTCTTGTGTGGGACAATGATGTTGTATATAAATTGAATGATATATTACCTATTGTTATATAAGGTTCTAGGAGATGTTCTTTCTCGTTTTTTGGACTGTTTTCCCTGCCTCCTCTCCTAGTTATCTGCTTTCAGGGACCCTCTATTGTTTCTTGAACCTGCCTTCACTACACCCTCCCTTGATCAGAACACGCACAGAACGGGGGGCAATTTAGAACGCAGAGTTCAAGTTTGAGTGAGACAGAATCAAGTTCAAAATTTGCGAAACTGTACAACTGGGAGTAAAGTTACAAATTAGTAACCACAAAAAAATTTTTTTACTCAAAACCAAGCAGAGTTTGCATAGTGTCTAAGGTACGAAATGTGAACAGAGTAAAAAAAAAATACATGAAAAAGTCCCGAGCCCAGTACGCATTTGAAGCCAGAACAATGCAACTTCAATCCAAAATCATGTAGGCACAGTATGTTGCAACTGCCTCCAATAGGAAGTCATTGTTATTTTCAGGGAATATTGTAGCTATCCAATCCAATAATGGGAAAAACATACATGTTCTTCAACAGCTGGAGCCTCTAGCACCATCATAGGACAACTTGGGTGTTCTTCGAGATAACTGCATGACAGAAAGTCATGGTCTGCAGTCCATATATTCCAATTACCGAGGACTCCATGTGCCGCTGCGCAGGCCATTATTCCAATACCAGAACATTCTAACTCACGTGCAACTAAAGGACTCTTTAGTAGATCATCATCCAGATTAGGAGACACCGTGTTGCAGAGACAAAAATCCAGAGCCCATTAAAAATCGCAATCCAGGCAATGGAAGACAGGCTGCACGCATGTAAAATATGAGAACCAGAAATATAATTCATATGCTACACTTAAGGTAGCCAGCGGCAACGCTCCATAGTAATCAAGCATCCGGTTATGAAGCTGGAGCAGCCGGGGCAGGTTGTCGTGGGGCACAGATTGTGCAGCCATTTTTGAGAAAGCAAATCAACAGCAGTATACCGGCGGCCAAGGCAAGAATCAACTGTTAACCGCCAAAGAGGTAGGAAAAAATAGAATGAAAAAATGCCGGTATCACACCAAATATAGTTTGGAATAAAGTCACAAGACCAGAACTTACAATTTTAAAAAGGTGCGCCAAGCTCGTGGTCGATGAGGAATTGAAGTCATTGGATATGTCAAGTGTTGTTTTGAAATGCTTATGCACGAGACTATCCACAAGGACAGAACTGTGAGTATTCTGTACTGCGCAGGTCTGACAATGAGAGTTCAAGTGCCGGTAATCCAAAATCAAGCTGTACGAGCTATCAGGCTTGGTCACAGTAAAAAGAGGATTATTCATCAGAGACACACACGTTTCAATTACACCTTGATTCTCCAATTGTTCAAGGATTTCCTCAACGGGAGCTTTCGCTTTACGTTGCATGGGATATTGGAACTGAGGCTGTGGCATAGACTGGAATGGTATCTCATGTCTGGGGGAAATTTGTCCCATCCACATTGAGTACGGTATAATACCGGTGCAAGCACTGTAGCCCACTCTTCTGCAAAATTCAGCACCTGCTCCTTTGGCACTGTGTGTGTGAAAGCAGGTAGGATTACCTCCTCCTCTTGCAGAGCGGACAGAGCGAAGGGTGGTGGTCAATCAGCCTCTGCTAACAAAATGTCATAGGTAGTAGTCAGATTTTCCAAAAATACCTCTTTTATAGTACGTTGTATGTCACCTTCAATTAAACAGACTAATTCATTAAGTCTTTCAGGGGGACCCATTCTAGTGTCTGCTGTCTCAACAGCAACAAAAGTGTCAGTTGCTGTCACCTTCAGAAATGGACACAATGCTTCCCGCACTACTGTGATTTCCGCAGCGCTGTCTAGCAGCGTCAGCGCCCATGTCAGATTCCGAAGCTGCGTTCTCACTATCCGTGGCATACCTCGCTGCTAAAGCTGCAACTTTTTTCTTCTGAAACTGGGGTCTTTGACGCGGAGAGTCGTCCTGCTTGCCTTTTCCCTCGGTCTTGAGGGGCTGCTCGCGGCTTTGCTGGGCACCCCGACCTCTTCCGCTGTCTCTTCCACCAGTTGGTGAGACCGATGTATCCTGCAAAGAACGAGAAGAGCATTGATCAGGAACCTGAAAACGATCAGGTGACTTATTAGTAGCGCTGTATCGCAAATCATATGTGCGCTCAGTAGACACAGGTATCAGAGAAGAAGCACGTGACCCCTGATTCTGTTTCTTTTTCTCCTATTTTTTTATTCTTATTCCAATTCTGCTTTGGAAAAGTAGCACGTTCATCTTTATCAGAAGTCGCCACCTTAGTTTACTTTTGCGCTGCTGTTTTACCAAAAGGCTTAACACCCAAACTATTGCGGCCAATGTTCTTATAAGAAGTAACAATGATTTTTGGTAACTGCCGGGGCTTATCGTTATCAGGGACATCGTCCAAAGCATTAGAAACCAGGAAGTTCACCGCATCTCCCTTAACATTAGCAAGGACGAGATCGGAAACAACCTCAAACGCTCCCACAAGTCTAATTTCTAATTCAACCGCCGCATCCGCTCTGTGTTCACCTTGGACATGCTTAATGACGGCGGGTAGGACAGCCGTGGACGGAGTGCCGAAGCACTTAGTATAGACTGTCGCAAATATCTTACCCCAGGTCTCACAATCAGGAACCTCTGCTATTAAGTCTTTCTGCAAACTTATCGTTAGACTTCTGTGTTTCTCAACAGGAGTCGTATTAGGAAACACTGCATCCAGCTGATCAAATTTCTCAGCAGGCCAAAAAAGTAAATCATCCTTATCTCGGGGCCGCTTGCCAATGACCGAATTAACCATGACAGGATTAATTTTCATCCCGGCCAGTCCAGCTGGTTGCACCACATTGCCAGGCGGCCCCGCCTGGACATGGCGGGAAACGTATTGCACTAGAGCCCGGTGCACTACGACCAAAGAGGTATAGTGCACACGCAACTCCTCTATAGTGACTTGCATGTGACGCAGATTTGGCGTGTAACCGGCCAGAAACAGCCACGAGGCCCTGGGAATAGACAAAGGGCCCAACCGAACCACCGTCACTGATTGGGGAAGGGCACCATTAGACCAAACACGATGCTGCCAGGTATTGATAGGACTCTCTAGCGTCCTATATGGGGTGTAAATCAGAGGCACGGCCGTGGGAGTGTAAACGTGAAACATACCAGGTAACCCGTCTACCGCAGGAAAGGTAACCCATGAGTAGAAAAGCTCAAACAGATATGCTGCTTCAGCACTCACCATGAAAACGACCACCATGCCATCTACAGTGACACCAAACATCAGCCAATGATTGCGGACGGCCACCCTACTATGTTGTGGTATCTCGACGTCAGCCATAAGGACACAGTAGAGAAAAGACAATGCAAAATATAAGTAACACTAATGGGTAAGTAACTCAATCACATCATTTTTAAATTATCAATCTTGAAAGAACCTATGTAACTGTAGGTAGGTTAATCCGTTACCACAGTCAACCGGAAACATTAGTGAGGGGGTCATGGACTGATATAAGCACGACTCGAGAGTCTCAAAATAAGATCACTAAGTTAGGTGCGCCATGTTGCAGGGATTCTACTCAGACACAGAACTGTGCACAGAGACCCAGGACATCAGTGAATTGTGGTGGACCAAAAAACTCACCTCAATACCTAGAACCCCTAACCGACTAGCATTAGTGTCACATTAGCTCTTCATCCTATAGCAAAGGTACCAATGATTAGACAACCATAACATGCGCCTTAGGTTACTCTCAGGAATGGTGGGAATCAAAAACACGCTTTCATTATATTCTCATACCAGTCCACAACATGGGTAAAAAAAAGACACAATAAAGTTTAACCCTTTCACTGCGGCGGCTATCCCGCCGCAGTGCTAAGGGGCGGGTGGGCCGCACGGTGCTCTGATGCTGGTGACTGAACCGCTCCGTCTCGCCCCTCGGGTGAGCTTTGCTTGTGACGGAACAGTTCCATCATGGCCCCGCCCACTCAATAGAACGCGCCACGCAGGCGCGGCGAGCGGGCTGTGACAGAACTGTTCCGTCACCAGCACAGCCCACCGAGGGGCGTGACGGAGCGGTTCCGTCACCAGCGTGGGAGGGGTTAAAATGTTTATTTTAACGACGTGCTCTAAGATGCAGTATTTTTGCGAACATAAGCAGGCATGTGATTAAAAAGCATACGATCAGCATTGTTACAATTCCATAAAACAAAAAGGGAGGAATTATATTTTAATGATGGTGGAAAAAGGTCCTATTTGTATGCCTCCCTCCCTAGCTAGGATCTGTGTTTTATAAACTATAGAAGGTTTCTTAGGCTTGAATAGGGGACCCCCATACTCCCAAGATCAGCAGAAGTGAATCACATCAGGATCTGCAATAGCTCTCTGTCTCTCTGGAAACGGGATTTCTTCTGAGTGTGTCAAATCATGTATGCAGTGCAATAATATTGGCGCCAGGATTTCAGCTAGCAGCAGCTGCGTACATGTTCTGTCTAGCGCATGAGCCGATTAGCCCGAACAACACCTAACATTGCTATTATAACCTTGGAGGCTTCAGCACTCACTGTGCAGACTAAGGTCGAGATGTAAGTCTAGGAACATTGAAAACAAGCCATTCTCATGTGAAGCAATTCAACCAGCCTAACTTATAACAACAGTTACATATAGTGTTGTGTGCAAAAGCAGAAAAAAGGTAAAATGGCGTTTAAACTTCTAATAAGCCTAAGCTAACATAGCAATGTGCGGAAGTAAGGCCCTGTCGTCACTACAACACCTGAAAGGTAATGCCTGCTCTCCAGCATCGATATACACTGCCGCACCTTACTCTCTGGACCCAATGAAGCCACTACTTACAAACTTCAAACTGAACTGGAAGACTGTCCAGAAACACTTATGCATACATAGATTTTTACATACTCTCACCTCACTTTAGAACAATACTACACTACGAATCAGAAGCATAGCCTTGCACTAGCCTTCCTGGTCTGTTAAAGGGATAGAAACCATAGAACATGTGCTAGATAACAAAAAAGTAAAACCCTTTGAATCTCTGCTGAGTAGAATGTAACCTTCCTAAATCCCAGTTGTGAAGGTTACTTCAGTTGAAACACTGCCTGAGTTTTAAGCTTTGAGACTTGAAACTTTCCTTGTCGGACTCCCCAATTCACCACAATCTTAATTTCTGAAATGAATGTAAGGGGTTCATCTCTGCACTTTGTTCTACACTTCTGAAGGTGACACGTTCTGAATCAACGAGGAGTGCCCATAAGATGCACCCCAAATTGACCACTACTATAATTCCTGAAGTAAATATAAGGGGGTCATGTCCAGCGTTTATTTCGAAGGGGACCTATTCCAAATCAATAACGAACGCCTTTAAGACAGGACAGCAAACTATATTGGGTTTGGAATACTTAAATGGCACATGGTCCTCCCTCCTGGAAACACATAACTAAGGAATCAGAGAAACCAAAGTAAAATTAAGCTACTATAAGATCATTCCTGACTGGCACGGGTCTCTCTCTAAACTTTATTGGGCAATGTGTCACCTTTCTCGTACTGATGGAGATGTGGAGCTCTGAGACGGGACATGGAGCTTAAACTATGGCCTTTCTCTGCAACTTTGGCATAAGGTGGCAGCATCCATGAATGCAACAAGCAAGACCCACCTAGATTTTTCTATGAAACTTGTTCTGTTGATACAGAAGACCTATTGGACATAATCTGTCACGTGAAACGCTAGATCGAAATTTCTCGGACAGTTGCCAAAATGAACATTCTCTGGAAATGGGTACAATCAGTTCCACCTATGCACATAGATCTATTCTAGTGGCTTCCCACAAGCACATTTTTCATTGTTTACAAGATCACCAAGCTAATAATTTTGACTCTCTATGGTCAGCCTGGCGCTTTCCACCAGTTTCAAAACTCTGTATGCTATCTACAGTACACAACCATGGGCAATGGCTATCTTCCCAACTTGAACATTTGCTGTTGTATTAATATTACGCTCCCAACTCCTTTGAGGCTCTTTGATATTAATGTAATACTTAAAGAGTTTAGTAATAGAGGGTGAACACCACACAATTTATAGTAAATTGAATGTGTTAGGGCTCATATTTTCTTATAGGCAGAGAAGGGGAATAGATGTATGGCTGAATTATTTCCTTTTTACCTATATTCAATTATGTTTCAGTTCAGATGAGCCTATTTGCCCATTTACACTAATGTTTTGTAAGACAACATCCCATAAAGAACTGAAATACAGAGAGGAGTCCGAGAAGTGGTATACATAGCTGATACAGATTGTGACTATTTCCAAAGCGCTTTGGACAGATTTAGATGCTTTATTTTTTATTGTTGTGCGTCGAGATTTATGGACTGAGTTTAAGACCATAGTACAGTAGCCCACAGAAGAATGATATATAGGAGCCTCTCAGAATTATCCTTCTCGGGTACTTATGGAGAAATATAAACAAGTTATCGAGCATTTGAAGACAAAGGTTCCCTAGAAGAAAGTACATTGATCAAATATTATGAGATCAATTTAAGATCCAAGTGAAAAAGTATGAAGGCATATTATGAGTGATTGTTGTAGATATACAGGTAGTATAGTGGAGATGAAGGCCCCACAAAAGAAGGTGTTTCAGAATTCATTTCGGCTTTTGTGTTGGGATTTTGTCCAGAGATCAATTTGCATATTCAGCAAAATGTGATGTGTGGAGAGGCCTAATCTGTAGATGGAATTTTGGCCTTTATAAAGTATCGTAGTGATTATTGTGATGCTAAGAAGAAAACGGCAAAGATGAAGTTGATGGTGGCGCAAATGAAGTTTTTTCTAGAAGGGTGGATTTCAGACACCTGAATATGCTTTTGCTGTTGGTGGTAGTACTAGTGGTAATGCACAACCTAATGGTGCACAATTTGTGCAAGGTGCAAATAGTGGTCCCGGTGGCCAAAGTAGGGGCTTTACTAACAACATACTTAATCAAAATGTTAATAATGCACAGATAAAAATTGCCCATGCCATATAAGTCGGAAAATAGTCAGTTGAAACAGGTTTGTAGGTTTAAAGGTTTAATCCAAATAGTTTTCAAAATGACTTAAAATGGTTTGCCAAATGCAGTAGAATATGCATCAAAAGTCACAGAATGCAATGGTTTTCTCAACTGCTCCAACAGCAGTTTGATTGGAATATGCCTTCAGCTCTACTTATGCAACAGCCTTCAGTGACTAATGATGATTTTTTTACAATTTGCAGTTACACTCTGAGTTCCTACAGGGCCGAGTTTAGCACACTGATGTTTCCTGAGGGGGAGGAGGATTGCATGCTTTGTACAGTCCAAGAGGTGGACCAGAATTGCCTTTTTGTAGAAAGTAAATGGCCATTCAGTATAATTTTTGATTACCTGCTTCATGATTAGATTTTTGGTGGTTACTAACCTACTCTTCTCAGGAAAAGAAGGTCCAGTTGTTGGCGTTGAAAAATAAAAAAATGACTAATAAGTTGTCATCTACTGTCCCAGTAAAAATAGGATCAATCACAAATGATCCTAAATTTCTAATCAGTGGGACAATTATGATTAATTTGTTAGCGGAAGACCTTCTCTTCAAAATGAATTGCACATTTGCTGTACTCCGGATGGTGTCAGTGTTCAGACAAAGAATGAAGACTCCAATTTTAAAATCAAATCAAAGAGTCAAGAGTTATAATGTTCCAATTTGTGGAAAAACCTACCTCCAAATGTAAAGCAAAACAAGGACATCTGGGCTTTTTCAGGAAACAACACTGGAATTGTCAAATGTGTAGAGCCAGTGCATATCACTTTAAAATCAAATGCAGTATATAACATAACATAACAGGTGTATTTGCAAAGCGCACGATTACCCGAACGTGTCCTGGCGCTGAATAACAGATGCTTATTCTATGCCTCAGTATAAGCTTACTCATGAAGCAGAAGAAAGGATTTCACCTCTTTTTGATAAGATCATTGAGCAGGGAATTCTAAAAGAGGTATCATGGAGGCCATTTTACTCCTGGATCATCGGAATGCAGAATCCCAGCAAAAACATGAGCATAGTACAGTCCTCGCAAACATTAACGGCATAATAATTCCTATTGTCCTGTGGTACCAAATCAGGCAGTAATATTGTTCCAAATTCCTGTAGATGCCCAAGGGTTTACAGTGATAGATTTATGCCAAGCATTTTTCCCAATTCTTTTCATGAAGATAATCAATATCTCTTCTCTTAGATTTGGTTTGGTGTAGGATTGACTAGGGCTATACCGAAAATCATTCAATCTCCTCCCAAATCAGTAGAATAATCTGGAAAGTCTAAATTTGCCCTATGACTCAGTGCTAATTCAAATTATTGATGACCTGTTTGTCGCAGGCAAAATTAAAGAGGTTTCTTAGCTTGACAAAATTGTCTTGCTATACCAATTGGCTGAAAAAAGTAATAAAGTGAAGTCCACAGAACATAGTGAGAATGTTGTCATCAGTGGATTCTGAACAGTTCCCTGATTGCAAAGAATTTACAAACGCTGACTCACAGTGACGTGAAGGACACAGTGCCTTGAGTTAGTAAATGTTTGCAAGCCTTTATGGAGTTTAAACATAGCTTGTGTAGTGTCCCTGCTCCAGGAATGTCAAATTACAAAAATATTATTATTTGTAAGGTTACGAAAGAGCAGGGTGCAAACCTTTAGTCGTCATCCCGCAGCAAGGAGTATGAGGTGGTGGAACAGCCCATTGCATATTTTTATGCTACATTAGATGCTGTGGCCTTGCACTCCTGGGGTGCACTAAAAATGTTGGCGCTATTTCCCTGACAATTGTACAAAGTGATTGAACCAGTTTCTCATTCAGTTGGGACATTACTGGCACATACATGTACTAAGTATCTTACAAATGGTTGCTTAACTAAATATCAGCTGATATACTGCCAGCAGAAAGCATTTCGATTAAACTCTGCAATTCCTTGAATCCTGTCACTCTCATGCCATTGCAAAGTGAGCAAATTGATAACTACATTTATGAAAGTAACCAGGATTGTATTAATATGACAGAACTGTGCACTAAACTTAGACCAGATATTCATGATGTAGCACTCAAGTTGACTGATTTTCTTTTATTTATGATGGTTCTTGTGTGAGTGATCACTCTGGAACTCTTGGAAAAGCGCATGCAATCTGGACAATAATGTATATTGTGGAAGCATCATACTTGTGTAATGCAACTTCAGCATAAGTGGCAGGTGTAATTGTAAATTACAAGAACATACTGCATAGCCAGTAGATGGAGAGTTACAATCTATACAGAACGTCAACACAGTGTCGTAGATGTCCATGATTTTGGAAAATTATGTTCACCAAAGTATTTTTTGACATCCGCTGCCACTCCAATAAAGGATGTAGCGCAAACTCTGGATTTGTTAGAAGCTTGTCAGTTTCCAAAGAAAGATACTGCTGTGGAATGTGTTGCAAAAAAAGTGGAGATGACAAAAAAGTAACTTTACCAACAAAGTTACGAAGCACTGTGCTCTTGCGCCTAGTACATTGGAAATGAATGAAACAATAGAATGCAAAATGGAAACTGTCAATATATTCTTGTCTATGTCAGCTCAATCACTGGAGGAACTGAGGCAATTAGAGAGTGAGGTGCCAGAGAATGAAAATCAAGGATGGGAAACGAAGATAAAAATGAAGTTCGGTTGTCACGTGATGGGAGATTCATATTACCTGATTGCATGTTGTTAGAAATGCCAAGGCACTTACATGGGCTTACACATGTTGGATATGATGCACTAATCAAGACATTTAAAATATTTTGGTTCAATCCCCATTTTAGTGCAATTGCAGAAACTGTGCAAAGATGTGGAACCTCTCCTTAGTTAAATATCAGCGGAAGAACCAATGTGACCATGAGTCATATAGGAAAAAGCAGAAAGTCCATTCACAAGATTACAGATATACTTAGTTGAAATGTGCATATGCAATAGTTTAAAGTATATTTTATGTAGGTGATTGGTTCTTTTGTAGTTGTTTTAAAGCATACCCAAACAGGAGATGTGATGCTCTTATTGTAGCCAAGCTTTTATTGAGGGAGTCAATGCCTACACTCTGTTTGCAAACTTCTTGTGATTCAGACAAGGGAACACATTTTAAGAATGAGGGGAAATATTATCAAGAACGGCGATACAATCATCGCCGCTTTAGCGGCAGGAAACTGTCGCTAAAACGGAGATAATGGGCTTGATAATATGTCCTTGTGAATTCCCATAGCAGTCCAGGGTCTGGTGTTAACCTAGGCTGCTATGGGAATTCACAAGGGCATAATATCAAGCCCATTATTGCCGTTTTAGCGGCAGTTTCCAGCCGCTAAAGCAGTTCTTGATATTTTGCCCCTGGGTCCTTTTTGTGGCACTGGAGATGCAGCAGAAATGTAATTGTGGATATAATCCAGAAGCATCATGAATTGTGGAGAGGGCCAATGGCACCCTGAAAGCAAGCTAGCAAAGGTATGCATATGAACTATGTTTAAATTGCCAAATGTCCTTCTTTTGGTGTTGTTATGTATGAGCAGCACATCCCAAAAGAAAACTGGCTAACCTGCTCATGAAATTTTATTATGTAAACTATGACAAATCCTGGCATTCCCTAAGCTGCACTTGTGAAAGTCACTGATGATTTGGTTCTGTATTACTGCAAGAGTTTGGCTGATCTGTAAGTCTTTGTCTCTCACCAGGTGAATGTGGCTACACCTTCACCTAGAGCCTGAAGGCTGGGTAGTGATAAAAAAGTATCGGGCATATGTACAACCTCCTATTGCCACCACAACATCACTTTTACCGACGTTGTGGTGGAGATAGGGGCTGAGCCTTATGTAGAAAGGCAACGTTAAGCCACTTAGAAATTTGCCCCCCCGACCTTTGCCCACCCTCACCAGAACCCCTATTTTGGCTGGCCACCAATGTACCATCAGGCCCCACAAACCTTCTTTGGACAACACCAGAGACCGCCTTTTTTAGGCCAGGGCAGAATATCCAGAGGACGCAGAAGGAACTAACAACAGGTACACTAGTCAGATGAGGATGGCCCGGTGAGCACCAACACAAGACACAAGATGAAGGAAACCCAACCCGGAACGAGCAGGAGCCATTAAATACTTCAATTAACACTCTGCGACAACCACCCTCCCTTGTCTTTAACTTGTCCTCTACCGCCTTATCTACTATGGAAGAGAAGGTACTGAACAGGGTCCTCTTCTTCGTCCCCACCAAAAGAGTGGAAAAATTACATCTCCACAAGGAACTAGAAGAATTCTTCAGAAAACTGATGCTCAAAGCCTTCTTTGAAAAACAACAATCAGTAGACAACATGGAGAACCCTTCATACCCCTGCCTGCTAGCATCCCAGTCGAAATAAGCACTCTCAGACAGGCTGTCTACAATGAAGTAGAGAGAATCAAGCAACCCAAGACCAGACCTTAAACAATTTCTCCAGATCAGAGAGAGAAACCTTACGGAACCTCCAGGACAACCCCACCATTATCATCAAACCCACTGACAAGGGTGGAGGAATAGTGATCCAGGTCAAACTGGACTATACTGCGAAATGCCTAAGACTCCTTGGAGACACATGCAACTATAAACGCCTTGAACAGGACCCCACTGAGACCCTCCAGTCTGCAATAACCAACCTGGTACTCACAGCTGAGGACCATAATCACATTTCCAAATAGGAGGCTGCCTTTCTTTGCAAAAAGAAAACCGAAAATCCCCTTCTTCTGCACGGTCCCTAAAATCCTCAACGAAACAAGACCGCCACTGGGACGCCCAATCATGTCCGGGATCAACTCGCTCCTGGAGCCACTCTCCAGATTTTGCGACTTCTTTCTGAACCCTTTGGTTCAGGAAGCCTCAACCTATATCAAGGATACAAAACATCTCTTATCCTTGATTAAGGACAAGAGCTTTGACCCTTCTACCCAACTAGTAGTGGGATTAGATATTGAGAGCTTATATACCAGCCTCCCCCAAGATGCCACCCTCAGTGTACTTGATGAGATGCTGACAAGATCTTCTTAGGAACATTCCACCTTGAGAGAATTTGCACTAGAATGCGCTAAACTGGCCCTAAAGGAGAACTACTTCGAGTTTATGGGCACCCATTACCTCCAAACTAACGGTACCTCAATGGGCAGCATTTTCGCCCCGAGTGTGGCAGGGCTCTACTTGTATCATTTTGAGCTAAAACACATCCTCTCAGCCACAAACCCCTATAAAGACACCATAGGTTTCTGGCATCGCTACATTGACGACATCCTGATGATTTGGGCAGGCACACCAGACTCTCTAAAGCTCTTCATGGAATGGCTAAACACAAGAGACCCGTTCCTACGTTACACTAGCACCGCTAGCAAGGAAAAACTTCAATTTCTGAACCTCATGATAGAGGCAAAGGGCGGAACACTTGTGACCTCCACATATCACAAACCCACATCTAGAAACTCACTCCTCCAATTCGAGAGCTTCCATCCACGTCCACGCAGGGAGAACCTCCTGCTTGGACAATTTCTACGCATTAGACGCAATTGCAACTCACCCGTTGATTATCAGAAACAATCGGCCGAGCTAACTATAAAACTACAAGAACGAGGATACCCTGAAAAAATTGTTGACACTACCAAGAAACGTGCCAGGAACCAAAACCGGGATGCACTCCTGGAAGAAACCACACGCCCAGAGACCACCATACCCCTAATCTGTGTTACAAATTACAACAGCATATCTAACCATGTGGCAAAAGCAATTCGCAAGAACTGGAGGATTCTGAACACAGGCACGAGAAATTGGACAAAACCATTATTCGCTTACAAAAAAACCTCAAGCCTGAAAGACCATCTAGTGTCAACCCGCCCCAGGACCATCACACCCTCACCACGAAACACATTGCACACAGCATGGGGCCTCCCAAACGTGGTGGGACATTGCCCCTGCAGTGATTGCAGCGTCTGCCACCTTCCAAGGCACAGTAAAACCCTTGACTTGGAACCGGGAAAGACCTGCCACCAAATGAAGCAGCACACATGAAAGTGACATAATGGCATTTTAGGATTGTTTATTGCAGGAAGAAACACCTTCCTACACATGAACAACACTCCCCTGCATTCAGACACCCATGCACTATGGTGTAATTGTGCCTGCATTGGCGCTAAGTTGCTTAACTTAGCGCCATTGCAGGGGGAAATGCAAGGCTGCACCACATTCTTGTAAATATGGTGCAGCCTTGAGTTTCAGAAGTGGCGCAGTGCGATGTTAACCCAAGGAGGCTAATTCTGTGCTACGCCATTTACCTGTACATACCCCCATGTTATGAAGAACTGTCTTAAACCTCAATGAAATGGACCTTGCTAAGTGATATTGGTTACCAATACTGCTGTGAAGCATGGTGGTTTGCCTCATAGATCCACACACCTCACATAAAGAAAGTGAAGACGGCTTGTGAAGAAGTGGTCGTACAGGCCACTAATTCACAGAGTTAGGTGCATATTCCCTGCGTGGATCCAAAAGGTGGAGAACTGAGATTTCAGAGAGTAGAGAGAGAACATGAAGAAAAAGAACAAAAATGACAACTAAAAGAGCAAGAAGAAAATCAAATCTCAAAAACTTGAATTCTGAAACGCCCACGATCAGTTCAAGGTGTTCCAACTGCAAGCTACGGAAATCATAAGACGCATGGAGACAAACATTAGATAAGTGCAACAAACGTGAATGAAGATTGGAGTTTAACATAAGCTGACTGGTCTGAAGGTGTGAGAGAAAGAAGAAGAGCATTGCAACAGTAACAGATCTGAATGCATATTATTCACAAGAGCCAGAGATGAGATCAACAAAATGAGTGTCAAACAAAAAATATGCAGCACCTAAAAAGATTTAACTAAGATAAGAAGACATTGATCATAGAGCCTAATGATTTTTTGTTGAAATAAACTTCTAGAATAGACAGGAAATGAGAATGAGGCTGATCAATATTGAATAATTTCCTGAGGGAGCAATGAAACTGAATTGTTAAATCTCTGAAAAGAAGATTCTAGTTTTTTTACTTTTTCATTTTTTGTAATGTGCCTGCATAACACTCATAGATTACTAACTGTGCTAGAGATTATTCCCTTAGACCAGCATTTTATAGTTGTGTCTGCTTTCAAGAGATTGATTTTGTACTTTCGGTAGCCTGCTGATGAAAGTTTTGTGCCTGCATTGAACTTTATGAACTCAACTCTTGAATTATATGCCCCTATCTGCTTATATCATCAATGCTTAACTGAAATTGCTGACATGATAATTTTTGTTACATTCTTAAAAACCTTCCAGTGTATTAAATAATTTATTTTTTACATTTTTTCACCTTATTTAGCGGTTTGGTTTTTGTTTTTGATAGTTTTTTCTATAGAAAGAAGATGGTTGCTTACGACAAATTTTCCTTACCTGTAAAAAAGTTTTATCATTTCCATTTTACTACTATTAATTAGCAGTTCAGCAAGTTATTACACTTCTGTTAAGTTTATGTTAAGTATGTTTCTGGACCAAAAAATTGATCCATATAATAGTAATGCTACAAAGAATAATAGATTACACCATGGAGATGTTTCCTTTGAGACTTTTACGGAATATAACTAGGTTCGTTGTATTTAAATTAATTATGATTGTAATCAATTGCTATATTTGTACCTTCCTTCTGGCTTCTGCTGCAGCGCATGTTACATATTTTCAGCTTCTTTGAGCTATGCTATATCCTGTAGTGTTTATTTATTGATTCTATTGGAACAGGATTTATTGGTGGAGTTATAAATTGTGAACAAAAATAATAGACCCACTGTTAGTCTTGTCCCCCTCGGGGTGGTCTTCCCCAAACATTTTGCTTCCCCACCTCCTTTTTTTGCCAAGTACATGTTTTGTCGGTCGTAGGACTCTGTACACTTAACCATTCCTAATCAGTACTAAAGAGTTTGTGTTCTCTCTTTTACACATGGGAACATTAGCTTAAATCTGATTGGCATACTAAGTTTACTTATAAGTTGTTTGTTCTGTGGTATACCTGCACAAATTAAGCACTGGACAACAGTTCACCCAGACATGCCCTGATTCACTCATTTGCATTCTAATAGATATAGGGATACACTGACTGCATAAGTCTGCAGGCCGCCTTGCAGCCTGAAAAAATATTTATATCCATATAAGCAAATAAGTTGAACAGAGCTTCAATTTCATAATTTTTTGATAACTGCATAGTTTATTTATTGCGAGGAAGAAAATATATTGTGCTTATTGAAGTGTGTACAATTGTAGATCTGTGCATACAGAGAAAATATTTAGGGATTCTAAGAACATATTCTGGAACTCCCCGAGACCAGGGCTTCTAACAGAATACCATCATGCAAAGTGAACAGGGAAGAAGGTGAAGTAGTGCTCCATCCTTTTCTTCATAGCAATACGAAGAATACTCCTGGTGTATAGCCCAAAAAGAAAAAGTGTTTACAGTTTTGGGGATTCTTCCTTTTTACAAAATGAAAGCCTTCGCCCACCCAAGGGTGGGATGCGCCATCTTAGGGCTCATCCGTACACTGGCACTGAGCTAGGGTGCCAGTGTGGGCCATAACCCTCGTGGATTGGATCTCTTGATGTGTAGTTGTTGAAGGACTATCCTCTTTGAGGAGTGGTGTGGGTATCAATCAGATGAGCTCATTCAGATGCGAAATGGAATAGAGAAAATCTGAAAAAAGTACCTCTTGGTGGATTCTAATTTTAATTCTTGTTCCCCGATAGTAGGTGTTAAAAGAGAACATGCTAGTTAATTCGACCGAACAGCAGAGGTCAATATGTTTCTGTGTAATCCTGCTCCAGCATTTATGACAGAATGACATGTCATGTTGGAGGGAACATAAAAAAACATTTTAAAATACCAACCCCTGTCTCCACTCCATCTCTGCTTCCACTTAGTTGAAGTGGGTCAGTCGGTGCCTCTTACTCTGTTCAAAATTATGTAACAATGAGGGTCACAGGGTGCATTTGCTTGATGGAGCTCCAGATTTACAAAGGACAGTACTCCACTAGCCGCACTGAAGCTGTAAACCATACCAATCAAGTCGGATTTTATGTTATAGTGAATTTGTGATGGTTCAAGCCGTACCAACACTAACATTATAACATGACTTACACTGATCTTGTCACCGCCAAAGCATACATACTATGTACCTGCCATGCACTTGGCAGGCCGGATTGCATACTTAAAGTCAGTTTGCAATGACTTCACCTTCTACAAGACTAGCATTGTAACCATGTTTGCAGTACGACCGTCAACGGACATTTTTGTTATTACTATTACATTTGTAACCACCTCATCCTGAGTGCCGGGTCCGTTCCATGTACCAAATAAAACCACATGAATCCACTATTTTTTTGACAATCTAGATTGCTATCGCCTCCTCTTATTTTGCATTAGTAGTCAGTCAGTCAGTCATAATTAACTTTATTTGGTTTATCACAACCATAAAGTATACATGTACAAATTTCAATTTAATAGAAAAAGGATAACATTAATTTTCTTAAAATATATTTTCTGTTTCTTTAAAAAGTAAAACATTATTTTGCAGACCCCATTTTTAGGTTGTTTCAGCTTTTAAAAACAAAGTCTCTACTTTTTTCATAAATTTTACCCCGCGACATATTAAAATGTTCGAACCAGCTCCCATCCAGCTGATAACAGCCTGCCTGCAGGTGCGGATCTGAAACATATTTAGGACTGGTTTCAACAAAGTTCTTCTCTTGTCTTTTGTTGACTCGCACGTACACAGAAGGTGACACAATGTTTCCGTATGGTACCCGCATAGTCTACATCTTGGTCCCTCGTGTGTATCTTTCCAAGACGGTGTCAAGTCTTTGGAAAAATGGTCGCCCAGTCTAAAAGCCATGAATTTCATTTTTAAAGATAGCCAAGGTAGGGTTGCAGTTTTAATCGTTTATACGAATTTAATACAGTCCATGCGTGTCGACGTTTGGCCAGAGTCTTTTTGTCTTCTATCAGTGATAGAGCTTTTGCATTTAGTTTGCAAATCTTTTTAAAGGATGCTTCTTCTAGTTGACTGTTCCAGATCTCCTCTATTTTGAGGGTTTCTAAGGATGTGCGCAAGTCGCCACCCCAAGAATTGGATTCTTGTTGATCATATTGTTTTTTGATTTCTAGCCAACATAGGTTATTTAGTGATCCTAATTCTGCTGATCTGAGTTTCCAGCACCATTTCGCTAAGATCGCTTTCCTTTGATATATTTGATTTTGCAAGCCGAATTCCAATCTTATTTGTGCTGGAGCTGATCCTTTATAAAGGTTAAACACTGATTTATATATTTTTGTCTGGAGGGTGTTTAAAATGTCAATTTCTTTCCCGTGCCATATTTCTAGCCCATAGGAAAGAGATGGTAATACTTGGGCTGCCATTACTTTTAGGAGATGGTCATGTGACGGGCATTGCAATTTCTTTAGAAGTGTTTTGTAGGCGAAACTCAGTGACTGTGTTTTTGCAACGATGTTTCTTTTTTGATGTAAAAAGGACATATTTTTGCTTATTGTAACCCCCAGGTATTTGTATGATGTTATTTCCTCAATGTGTTTGCCCTTTGTATACCACTTGAATGATCGTCTACTTGAGCCCGCCAATCTCACCACTTTTGCATTAGTAATATTTCTGGACCAGTCCCAAGAAGAAATCGGTGTGTGCTGTATTCACTGATTATTTACACTGTGGAAATGACTTTTTCACTTGTTGTTTGATGAGTAAAGGTCTCTAAAACACGATGGCAGACCGAGCTGTACATCTAAACTACTGAATGTTTATATGACATATATTCCTAATTTTGGATTCCTTTACATTTAAATCTGGACAATCTCAAGTTCTCCAGTCGGTGGATATTAAATGCAACAAATTGCCACTGGTTTGGTATATTTGTTTTCATTTATTAGCAAAGAGGTGTCAGTCCTGAAGAATGCCTGCACACCTCTCGTTTGAGGGTATTGAACAAAGCAGAAACATAATGACCTCTGCAGTGTTGAGCCGAAGTAACCAGTATCTCTTCTTTTAATACCTACCAATTAGGGAAAAGAATCAAAATTAGAGTCTACCAAAAGTAGTGTTAACATATTCTCTTCATTTCATTTTGCCTTTGTATAAGTCCATTTTGATGTAATACCTACATTGCTCCTCATATAACCCCCCCGTTTTCTAACACTAACACCTCAAGAGCTCTCTCCCATGGAGTCATAGCCCCCACTGATGCCCTAGATTGGTGCCTGTGTGAGGAGGAGCCCTATTTGAAGCAATCCACTGGTCGGTCATTGTAGGAAATTTAGTTTTTAGTTGCGCAAAATATGAGACCTGCACAAGTAATAGGTCCCCAATTACCTCTTACTGGGAACCAATCACCTCATTGTAGCATTAGACTCTCAGGGTAGCGAAGCAGAGGAGTTCAAGTACTCACCATTCGCCTGCATGCATAAATAACACTCAATAAAAGAATGCCCCGTCAATGCTTTTTCTTTGGAATTAGGAAAAAGACATTTAATGACATAGAATACTGAATACTATGTGTTCATTTTCAAATGTATACGCATATCAAGAGAGAGAGAGAGGACTAGAGAGCTAGTCTGAGTTCCCGTGGTTTATTTGTGCTATCAAGAGAGACTAGCTTAAATATGACCAGTATTGTTAGGACTCTAATTAGATTTGTCATGGGCACCTCGTTGGTGAGTTCATGAAGCCCTCACCCACCAACCTAGTTGGTGGCATGCTTCATCATCGGTCCCACCCAGTGACACCTAATGTGTCCCGGGTGTGCTGCGACGCCTGATTACAGCGGAGCTGGTATATTACTGAGAGTGTAGTGTGAGGTGTAAGGTGAAGTGTGTGTTAAAACGGCTTGGCAATGGTATACAAATGTATACATCTGGCAGATAGAAATACCTTTGGTAATATTCAAAAATCACATTTAACCTGTACTGGGTTATGACCCCCATAATCACAGTAAACTCCACCTATACCAGATAGAACATCACAATATAAGGGGGTAAATAGAAGGCAATCATGCTGATTTCATTAAGGATTACCACATTAAAAGAACCAATAGCCACTGTTATAAATCCCATTAATAGCCATGTTTAAATGCAAATATTATTCCTAATGTAACATTTCAACGTTTATCAAAAATCACTGTTAGCCATATGTAGTTAATAAAGCATTTAAAAAGAACATAAGATCTGTCTGGGTCTTTCTTCAATACCTTTAGACCACATACCATGAAACCATAAAACCTAACACTAGAGGTCACCACATTCACAGGCTGTAGAACAAATGGTCAAGCCCTATGAGTGTTTAAAAACAATGTTGAAAAATCGATGGGATCATGCATTTCATAAATCCCAGAAAAGTAGGGTCAATTTTCCAAAGTTAATGAGAAGGGGGTTCTAGCACTCCTGCAGCCCTCAGGCACATTAGTAATACTGCTGGTGGTGCTCCTGTCCTCGTGGGGCCACTACAAGAAAGAAACATTTATGTAAAAAAAGCTCCTCAGGAGTTTACGGGGTGCCCCCCAAGTGGAACAGTGATTATTGTATGTGCTGCTCTCCCACTGCGTCTGGGAGAGCCGCTTTAATTTCTCTTCCCTTTTTTTGTTTTGTCTCTGAGTTGTCTGTGACCACCAGACCCCGGGTGCTTTCTGTGTTGAGGGAAGCACAGTGAGCCCAATGAGCTTCCCCATATGGGTCCCTGTCTGGCCAGCACTCCTGGTTGCCATTGAAGGAGCCACCAGCTGTGCTATCCTGGCAGCTCCATGCGGGTAGGGTGATGTTTCACTGGGGGCCTCTCCGCTACCATCAGACCTGGGCACAGGTAGTGGGGGCAAGCCCACCAACACCGGGAGTGCAATTGCACTCACCCATACACCTTTGATTTGGGGGCCTGGGAAGGAGTCCTCTGGCCCCTTTACAGTTTATTTGGCCCATGGGAAGGTGTTCCAGGGTGGATAGAGAGTCTGGGGTGGGGGGCCCTTGTATGCCCCTTCACTGGAAAAGTTAATTAAATCTTGCACTGCTGGTATTTAGGAGAAGCTGCAGTGGATATCCATGAGCTCCGGTTTCAAGCAGGGGTCAAGGATCACCCAACTTTAAATTGTATTTATTTATTTATTTAAGTATTTATATAGCGCAACATATACCAGAGGGAGTCAAGGCACTTGAGGATACTACATCTGGTAAACATTGACTGTCATCGGCTCAGAACATCTCCAGGTTACAGAGTAAAGAGCCAGGTCATTAGGCCTCTCCTAAAAGATAGCAAATCAGGAGCATTTCTCAGGTCAAATGGTAACTTATTCCACCATCTAGTGGAAATGCTAAAGAAGCTTTTTCCGCCCCAGCTTTGAAGATGAAACGTGGGTTCCTCCATTAACTTCAATGAGGTCGAATGCAAAGTCCGGCAAGGGGTATAATATTTAAAATGCTTCCTCACATAACAAGGTCCGGAGCCTTGTAATGATTTGAAGGCAATACACATGGCCTCGAACATTATGCATTTTTCCATGGGTAACCAGTGTAAAGTTTTGAGAGCATGTTTTGCCGATGTAAATTTGGTTAAACCAAATAGCAGTCTTGCTGCAGAGTTCTGAAGTACCCAACGCTTTACCAACACAGATTTGTTTACTCCTAACAAGCCCATTACAATAGTCGAGTTTTGATAGGACTAAGGCTGACATCACTGTTTTTGAAGATTTCCTGGAATGAAAGGGAGGACTTTTCTTAAGATTTTCAGGATGAAAAAGATAGAGGAGGCGAGCCTCTTTATGTGCAGGGAGAAGGAGAGAGTGGAGTCCATTATAACTCTGAGATTTTTAACTTTGGTCGCTGGAGGGGGAGTCGCTCCCAGTTCTGACCGCCACCAATCCGCTGACCAAAATGTTGTGTCTTTACCAAAAATTACCACCTCTGTTTTATTTGAATTTAGTTTGAGGCAGTTTTTGGCCATCCATTCACTGACACTTCTCATGAAACCCTTTTATTTAAATGCTGTGCCATGCTTATTACTTGAGATTGTAATGATAATCTGTGTGTCATCTGCATATGACACCAATTCGAACCCATGCTTTTTTATCAAACGGGCCAGGGGAGCAACATACATGTTGAAAAGGGTGGGGCTAAACAAAGAGAATAGAAGTCTAAAAGATTTCGATCAAAGCCACCCAATTAAACAAATTGCTCTCTACCCTCCAGGAATGATTTCAGTAGTGCAAGGGCCGTGCCACCAACACCAGCCTCACAGAGTCGACCTATTAAAATACTGTGATCTACCGTATCAAAGGCTGTTGACAGATCAAGCAGTATCAGGACTGCTGATCCACTTTTGTAAACTGCCGTTCTAATTTCCTCGGTAGCGGTGAGCAATGCAAGTTCGGTGCTATGTTGTCATCTGAAACCATATTGTGAAGGGTCAAGGACTTGATTATTCTCAATAAATGTCCCTAATTCCTGGTTCATGTGTTTTTCCAGAATCTTCGCTGGTAGTGGTAGGCGGGAGATGGGGCGATAGTTACCTACCTCCAGTTTGTCTAGATCAGACTTTTTTAAAAGGGGTAAGATAGATGTCCTTTTCCATGCCAAAGGAAAAATTGCAGTTTTAATGGCAGTATTAAGGACCTCCGTAAGAGGGCAGGCAAGTGTCTCCGCTAACCTATGGGTAATATTTGGAGGGCAGGGATCTAATGGGGACCCTGACTTGGTTGCAAACACATTTTAACAGTTAGTTCCTGAGACAATATTGTGAAATCAGAAAGCCCAGGCAGAATATCACCAGGTGCCAGAGTGAACAAGTCAGGACATGGCTTTGTTCTCTCAGTTAGAGATGCCTGGTTTGTTGGGGTATTGCCCGGATGGGTCACAAATGTATTATAAATGAAGGAGACTTTGTTGCAAAAATGGGAGGCCAAGTTATCGCAGAACGCTTGATCTGCTGTAGTTTGACTGGTCTCCTTAAAATGAGTCACAAATGTAAATATCTCATGCCCCATCTGGCCAATATCCACAACCTTAGATGTAATTTGGTCCTGGTTGCAAGCCCTTGCCACGTGAATCCTTTTCAGCAGGCCTCCTGGCCTTTAATCTGGCACTCTTGTTGCAGGCAGCTGGTTCCACTGGCTCCTATGGCAAGCTTTTGTCGTTTTCTTTGTCTCTATTACTCCTCTCCTTGTGCTTTGGCACCAACATCCAGGTCTACCCCCAACTGGTTCTTTGGAGTTGTAAGGGAACCAGCCTCAATGGTACTGGAGATACCCACTGGTCCTTAGGGCAGCTGTGGGCAGAGTCCTTAGTCAATTGGGACATCAGGGGACTTGTTCTTCCAGCTTCCAGTGTACAACTCACATTCTCTTCCTTGCGCAAGCATTTTATTTGGGGGTGTGGAAGGTTTTAGATGCCAGGCCCCCGGCAAATCCCAGGGCACCAAATCACCTCTCCACCCCTGTCTAAACCCTCCTGCACAGCATGCTGGGGTTATTCGAGATGGTGCTGTCAAGAGGTATTTGTTCACTTGTCCTCTTGGGGCATTAGCTCCAACTCTAGCTAACATCACTGCCAGTGAATGTCACCACAATTTCAAAGGTAAGCCCCCTCCTGAGCTGGCTCCAGGGTTCTGGGCTCCCTCCTTTGTGTAGTGCCATGGATTGTCTGAACCCTGGTACAATGTGACAGCTAATTGACATGCAGATTTTCTTACTCACCTCTTCCTCCTTAGGGGCTGAGTCAAACACTATTAATTACTCCTTTTGTGTGGGAAGTTCTTTGTTGCCTCCTCTGGGGAGCTGAGTAATTTTCTTGGAAAATCAGAGTCACAAAAGGGCTGGAATCTGATCTTGAGCCGAGCCAGAGAAGTATGACAATTCAGTGCAACCAATAAGGTGTACCTGCATATTTAAACTTGGGACACATGTTTCATCTCAGTTTGATACCTTACTAGACTTTGGAGGCCTAAGTGAAGTGAAACTGCACGTCAAGGCAGATTTTCCCCATGTGTATAATACAGTGACACTGCAGATTAACTGGTAAATCCTACTAACCTTATCAGGTCAACATCAGAACTGGCAGAGTCCCCTATGAGCCTGACTATATGTGCAGTTATCGGGCTGCGCACAACAGTAGTCTATTCCCACTGGGCCAGTTCATTCACTGTGTCCTGGGGAGGCCACCCACCGGACACAGAATTTTTAAGTGTGCTCCCACCTGGAGGGAGAATTCAAAATGTTCCCGTCGGCTAAGAGCGGACTTTTGTTTCCTTGACCATACTCTTGCAAGCAGAGAAACTCACCTTGCTCCCGCCCAGTGGGAGTAAGCACACATTGCTGTTCCATCGGGCGAGAGCAATGCAGGCTCCTTTAGCACCCAGTGTCCCCTCACAGCCTCCAACATAATTTTTGGTGGATGCCTCCGGTGGGCCCGGTGCTCATACCCAGGAACACCTAAGGCACTGGGGCACGGGGTCCCAGTGGCCACTGTAGGCCTGGGGAGTTGGGCTGTGAGCCCACTCCCCCTTTATAAAAACAGAAGGCTAAGGGTATGGGGTCTCCAGGGCACACAACAGCTTGGGGGAGGTGGACCACATCATGCCCCCCCTCTAAATATATGTTTTGTTGTAGGGGAATGGGGTCCTGGGGCCATACAAAATGGCCTGGAGGATGAGTGTCCAAGGGGCCTAAAGAGGTCCTGGAAGGGGGTGCACACCCCTCCCCTCAAAATATAAAGACCTCTGGATGGTGCCACCATGGCCACCAAGGCTTGGGAAGAAGAACCACGTGCCCCACTTCCCTTTAAAAAATAAAGGCCTAGAGGTCTATAGGGCCGTAAAGGCTCAGGCAGCGGGACTGTGTGCCCTCCTCCCATTAATAAAAACAAAATACGGTCCTAGGGGATTGTGTACCTGGGAAGCATAGTGGGCGGGAAAGGGGGGGGCACTACCACTCCTTAATTAAAAAAATACAGCCCTGTGGGGTGGGATCCATATGGCCTGAAAAGCCTCAGGGAGGGCCTGGGCACCACCTCCCCTCTTTTTTTTATAAATCAGCCCAGGGGGATGGGGACTGCTGGAATTCGCCCAGGCCCTGTGGTGCGACAGGGGTGTTGCCTGCCCGTCGTGTGGTTGGACGCAGCTGAGGCTAATCTCAGATGGCACTTGGCCAAGCGCCATGCGCTGGGAATTGGCTTTATATATGATAAAATATTACAAACCTAGAAATTCACTGAAAACAATAAAGGCTAAAGTGATGTTATCGTTATTTGAAAATTATAGAGACAACTTAACGTTTTAAACTGAAAAATAAAACACTGAAATTCACCAGTTATAGTTATTTCTAGTAACTATAACTCATGCCCTATGGTAACTATGGCTTGCACACTCTCCTGGAACAGCTGACAATCCCACATATTACATTACTCATGACATGTTCTGTAACATCATTGATGGGATCACTGCAACCTTTAAAAAAAACATCATTGATGTCAACACTGTGCATTTCGGCAACAATGTTTTTCTATCATGAGTATATCATTATATTTTTGCCCTGGATATTCTGACAGAACTGTAAATTCAACCTTCTCAAATGTTAAATATACACATCCCTTATTTTATCCGAAGGAAGAGTTTTGACGAAATATCTTCAACATGCGGAAATCGAAGATAAAGAATATTATCACTCTTTGGAAAGTGGGAATATTTATTTAGGGTATACAATGCTTTTTAGACATATCTCAATATAAGTAAAGCATTTCAAGTGGATCTCCTCTGGAGCCCTCTTTTATCGAACTAATTTCGCCCCAAACTCATTCGAAGACAAATTGCCTTAAAATGTCGACCGTCACATTGTACTTGGCTCTCAAGAAGCGAAGCAGGGCTGATTTCTGCAGATGAAACAACGCTTACATCTGCCCCCACACTTACTACTGAAAATCATTTAACGACACTACAGCAAACTGCTAAAACTGCTTTCAGTTCAGGGAAGTCATTATTGAATTCATTTCCAACAAAACTGTCCGGACACCATTTCTAATAATAGAGCTATTAAATGGTAGAGGAAAGTGGAGAAGGATAGATAGAGAAAAAAGACACAGGTGAACCAGGATGTGTCAAAGAAAGGAGATATAATTCAGCAATTATTGTTCAATTTATCGGTACATCTCTCGGTGAGAGTTGTCTTTTGGCGTGGCGTTCTGCTTTCGGCAATTATGTTGTCAGCCTATATAACTTTGTTCACATATTTTATATAGGATAATGATATAGAAACAGCAGGGATAAGCTATTAACATTTGCGTGCGACTTCTAAAGGCTATTAGAACAGAAGAACAAAACTACGCCTGTCACGTTCTAGACTTAAAGGCAGCCTGCATGAAAACAGAACAGTATTTGAAGTGTATACACCGTGGAACACCACAAGGTATCACGACAGCTATGAACGTGCAGAGTGTAGTGTAGGAGAATGCATTATTTGATCAGTCTGGAAGGACCATAGGTTCAGTGAACCGAGTTGTTTATAGTATAGCTTTGTATATTATTTATAATGTAAATCAAGCATCTCGATGATTAATACATAATCAATAGATTTCGTAATCTAACAATTAAATTGTATTTACTTGAAATCAGATATTTCACAATGCTGCAACACTAACACGAAGAGATAGATATAAAGATCAACGTAAAATCTACAGCAATACTCAAATTAATCAATCAATCAATTAATTAATGTATTAATTAATTAATCACTAAAGTTCAGCAAACAAATAAAGTGCATTATATAGATAAAGTTGACCTGAGGCGAGAGGTTGCAGGAGCACTTCTTGTGTTGACTTTGATTTAGAGGTCGATGAAGTAATCTTGCTTCTTATGCCATAAGCTTAAGTAGACTCTGTTTTAATTTACTATGAAAGCGAATTAAGTTGTTGACTAATCTTAGGTTTTAATGGAGATGGCTCCAGAGGTTCACCTCTATTATTTCTAATAATCAAGGGCCTCATTTATGAAAAGTGACGCATCGATACGTGAAAACAGCGGTGCGTCACTTTTCACTGCGCCCTCCTTGCGACACCAGTGATGCGTCATATTTACAGTATGACGCATCAAGGCGCAAGGAGTTACAGATACGTCAGTATTTCTGACGTATCTGAATGGAGCAAAGTGACGCATTGCTGGAGTGTGTCACAAAAGTGACGCAACTCCAGCAATGTGTCCTTTCACATGGGGCAAGCCCCATGTGAAAGGGCCTGCGTCAGTCTTACGCCTGCTGAGAGGCAGGCGTAAGAAATCGAGGCATTTGTGTCCTAGAAGTGGCACAGTGAAATCTTATAGATTTCACTGCGTTACTTATATGACCCTTTCTTGTGTCAGAACGCCCCCCCCCTGCATACATTCTACCTGGCATAGGTATAATGTAGCGCAGGGGTTTACAAAGTGGCGCATCTACCTAGATGCGTCACTTCATAAATATGGTGCAGCAAGGCACATTTTTTACGCTGCTGGTGCGTCACAAAAAGTGACGCAGCGTAAAAATGATGCACGGCCTCATAAATGAGGCCCGATGTTTGTACAAATAGGGATTTTGAGTTGGGGAGACGTGTCACTGGTGGAAAAGGAGGCTATCGCAGAGGTGTTTTAGGCAGCTCAAATGAATCGCTTTCCCTATGGGAATACAAAAGCGGACTGACCCGAGCTCATCGCAAGTAATTCTAAATTTGCATACAGCGGCCAAAGAGTGAGTAGCCCTATCCAGGAATTGGCGCTCACGAGGCCAAGCACATGGTGACAAACACTGCTAGTGTCCATTCTTGATACAAGCACTGCTTCCTGATAGTACGAGTACTCAGCCGCGGCCGCTGCTGGTAAGATCGGTAGGGGCCTGCTGGGGGGGATTTCGAGAGACAACCACAAGAGAAATGTGATTATTTATTTAATTTTCCCTTGTAGCCGTCTCTTGAAATACCCCCCAGCCAGCCCCAACGCCCCACCGCACTTACCTGCAAAAGCCGCGGCTGCAAGTACATAAGCATTAACGTGTACCAGGGTTGTCTTAACAGCATTACAGGCCTAGCGTGCCCATGCATTAAGACGGCACTGTTGTGTACATATTCATAAATAAAGGCCCATGATGAGGAGCCGCACTCCAAAAACACACTGTGCATTGTGAGAACAGAGTGAATGAAATATGAACATCCATGAAGGATTATGAATAACTGTAAACATTTATTGTACACATTAACTTCGCACTTGTGATGGTTTTATTCTTGCAAATTTATTGTGGCCCGCTTGTTGGAACACACTTGTGTGTTGAGAGTTACATTTCGTGTCTAGATTGTACTGCACATGCTTTCCAAAACAATCAAAGAACTCTTCAAATGTGACGGGCAATGCTTTAATTAGTAAGTGATCCTGTTTCTGATTGATTCGCATATAAAACGTATGAAAAAGTACTGCCAACATTGGCTATAAAAGCAGGAGGGTGTTAGCCTGTAGCGATAATGATTTTTATTGAAAAATGTGATGTTGTGAGATTTCGCTCTTTGCCAAGGAATCCTGTAGCCATGCTTAATAGAACAGGGTTTTTATCTTTATACTGTTTAATGTTTGAGGGTTATGCACACTGATAATTATGTATGGGTAAGATATGGTGAGAAAAGAAATTTAACATTAAAGGTGACTGTAAGTAGAGAAATAGTTGGTGGTGCTGGAAAACAGATATGGAAGAAGCGCAATCTAATGATGGATTGAGCTCCCATGACAGTATAACTGTTAGCCTGCATGTTGAACTTTATACACACACATATCATAAGATTTGATGCTCACAGCATCAACAATAACGTGGGAATGAATGAGTAAGACTATGATAATGTTTGTGAGGATTGAGAGTAGTTTAATGAAACATGTGTTGATTCAGTGCAAGATGCAGAGTATGTGAATTATTTTATATTGTCATGGTAACAGGGATTCTGTGAAATGATAATGGGAAAAGAACAAAACTAGGCTGATGCAGACTATTTGAGGAAATTTAAAGTTTAATGTGAATTGTGCTTGGAGCTGGCAGTGCCCCACTTGAGGCTTACATTTCCGTCTGTATCTGATGACCATCCACTTATACTGTAAAGATCTGAGATTTTGATCTCCACAAGGAACACGTTAAGGTACCTTGTCAACTTGACACCTGAGTGTCTGTTTTCTTCCTATTTAGGAGTGGAAAGGCAGTGAACATGTTAATGAGTAAGCAGCCTTATGGCCTTAGGCATACTACATCAGGTCTTGGTTAAAATGCAAAACTCTCTACAAGGCATTTTAAGGACGTTTTAGCCATGTAGGGAACAAGATGTTTACAACTTTAGCTATTGAATGTGAAGCACATTTAAGGAACTACTTGACAGAGTGGATATCTCTCTCCTAGCATATTATATAGAAGCCACAGCAGTGAAGGGTGGGACCTGATTTGGATATTATGTCTATCTTAGTGTAAGGACCTTAAATACTATTCTACACCTAAGTGGATTATTAGTTGAAGCTTGGGAATCCACATGCCATACATATCACCACAGTATCAGTGGTGGTAGGTGTCCATGAAGAGCTGTTCTCTTGCCTTTGTTTTAAACAGTCTTTTTGTGCTTGAGATCTAAGCGGTTAGCAGATATACCAAGACACAATAATTTCTGCATAGGATAAGGGGAACATGTTTTTGTTAAAGAAACACAAGATTTCAAGGTTTAATTAGCACAATATTTATGAACAGCATAAGTTATTATGAAATGTTTTTCAAGAGCAGGAAGAGGTAGACAAAGCTAGAGAGAAAGTGAAGTCCTAATATAGATAAGGTATTTTTGATGGTGGAATCTGTGGTCATTTGTAGAATTTACAGGGTGTCTTCTAATCGTTAGAGGCAATGACTTGTGAATTGCAACCTTGGTATCCTCTTTCACTCAAGTCAAGTCAAGTCAAAATAAGCTTTATTCAAAGTCACAAAGTGAATCACAAAAGCCACAAAGTACACACATAACTTTTTTTTGTAAAGTATAAAAGTTAAAAACAGAAAGCTGAAAACTTCTGTACATAAAAACAGTTATTGACTGCACAAACAATTACATTTTACCACTGCTAGCTGCAATTAAAAACGGCCAGCAAAAAACAGGACATTACAGCACAAATATTTATATTCAGTAGCATTTGCAGGTACAAAAAAGCTGGTCGACATTGTACAAAGCCCAGCTGTAATAATAAAGGTTTAATAATCAGCCCAGAGATATATTTACAAAAAAGAAAAGTATGCAAGGTACTCTGCGAGGAGATATCATCAAAAGGGCATTTCATCAGGTGGAGTGGCCAGTTGCTAATGGTGGAAAAACGAATTAGGTGATGGAAAATATCGAACCGAAACCGGGTCAACACAAACCTGTGGCGTGGGTTTTACACATTGGATAAATACAATTGCATGTTGTAACTAGTCAGGATCATCTGGTTCCTCAGAACGGAAGGTTTCATAATTTCAGGAGATAGTCTAGTTTCCTCTAGTAATTATATACACTTCAATTTAAAGGATTTTCTTTGAACAGTGATCAGGCTCTCAAAATACTCGGGATGGCCAATGTCTGTAAGAAATTTGTACACGAATGTGAGTCAGGGGATTTTAAGAGCAGAAGTAGATCTAGGGCAATGAATAATAATCAATCGGTTATGTGTAGTATGGTCGGAAGACCACATATTATGCCAGAGTAATACTGGGTGGATCCTAATCAAGTCTGCTATGGAAGGGGCTCTCAATTCAGAATGGCAGACATGAGTTGAACTGTTTTTCGGAAGGACAAGGTGATTCCTCATGAATGCGTTTTTTCCAGTTGGAGTGTATCAGTATGCACATATCCCCAATGTTCAGACCTGTACATGGCAGTTGTTCTACATTTGGTCTTGTAGATGGTAATCAATTTCCTTGGGTGTTTTAAGCCTAGTTTTCTGGCAAAATTCAACAAGGCAGTCATTGTTTTACAAAATGGAACTGCCTTCATTTAATTGCCCATGACCAGTTCCCAGCTTGATCAAACATAATCCCCAAATATGCTGTTATTAATTTTCAGACCATGGTTCTTCAAGAACAGCGCAAATTCGTCAACTAGACGCTGGAGGCCAAGTGGAGTTTGGGCCATCAAAATGGAATCGTTGGTATAAAAGAGTGCTGGGGTTGGACGATGCCCCATTTGACACAAATATGTGAACTTGCTTGCCAATATGTTGTCTACACTATTAAGGTAGAGATTAAAGAGAAAAGGGGCAAGTACGCAGCCTTGACTGAATCCTCTTCCTATTTTAAATGTTTGAGTACAGTTGCCGCTGAGGCCATACTAGACTCTACCCCATTCTAGGGCATACAAATCTCTCAGAAAGTTCACAATAGTGCAGGAATCTCCCCTTTTACCCATAATAGGCCATCATTTATCATGAGCAACAAAATCAAAAGCAGAAGATAAGTATACAAAAACTAAAAACAGGTTGCCTTCTTTAATGTGCACATATTTGCCAGGGAGCAGGTCTATCTTGATGGCCTGTTCAGTTGTCCCCAGTCCAGACCTAAATCTGTACTGGAGGTCCGAAAGAATATTATTGAACTCTGCCCAGTTCTGCAGTCAGTTAGAAAGAATATGACCAGCCACCTTTACTAGAGAATCTAAAAGGGAAATTGGCCTATATTGAGCTGGGCTTTTAAGATCTCCCTTCTTTAATATATAGACAATTAGAGACTCAGGCCAAGTAGGCAATAATCCTTAGTTCTTACAGGCTCTGAAGAGCAGGGTAAAGAGGAAGCCCCAGAGGTCAGAGTTACATTTAAACAGGTCAATATGGATCCCATCAGGACCCGGGGCTTTACCACCCTTGCTTGCCTTTAGTGCCAGAAATACTTAATCTAAAGAAAATTCTGGATAATGCCGGTTAATCAGAAATTAGGTCATAGCGGGACTACTGGGGAAGAATGCAAAAGGAAAGGGGATCATGGTATCATTCCTGAGAGGAATTCAAGTTTGACAAATGTTATAGCCATGAGGCCTCTGTAATGGCTATCTCAGCTCAAGGACAGTAGGGGGTATTATAAGAAGGAGAATTAATAATACGCCAAAACGTGGTGGTATCATTGGACAGACTGGCTTCGAGTAATCGGTTTCATGATTCCTTCTTTAAGCTTTTTTTCCATTGTTTGATGGATAATTTATAAGCGAGTCTACATTCCCGAAACCTTCTGTGCATATCTCGCTTTTTTGGCTAAAGCTAATTTTACATTTCTATGGGTTTTTGTTCATTCCGAATCAAACCAACCACAATGGCCTGTCCTTGCTTTGTTCCGATTTGTGCGAAGCCCCTCTCCAAAGCCCTTTTTTATAAAGTTGAATGCTAGAAAGAAATCATGCACATTAGTAGTCTCATCTAGGCACGTTTCAAAAGCCTCCCTCTCTTTGTGGATTAGTTTTACTAAGAAGTTGAATGGATTCAGCAGGAACCATCTCGAGGCATACTGTACTGAGGGAAATGTCAGTTTTTTTCCAATGTTGTAACCATATTTGCATCCCCCTCTGTCACTCACTTGTCAGTTTGTTTCCCAAAGCTACGAATTTCTGAAAACTACAGATCTGAGGAGTACAGAGCAAATATTGATAGAGGAACTATTTAGCTGCTAGGATGCGCACACACTCCTTTTCTGGGACTGTTTTTAGACTTCTTCTGTGATCATTTAAACATAGGAATCATTTCGAGTTACATAGAGCAGAACCGGTCTAATACCCTTATAATTGAGGATTTATGGTATACCCAATTCTTAGGCCTTAATGATGATACTTTTGCCCAGCAAAATAAATTGAAGTCATATCTGGGATAAATCTAAACACCAGCTTTATCCATTAACATCTAAGCTTATAATTCAAATTAAGTGCTCATAGCACTGAAAAAGCAAACGTTTTGAAGTATATACCATTTCATTTATTTAAGATTTATTTAGAAATATACTATAAAATGTATTACAGTTGACAATGAAATTCAATGGAACCAATCATCCTTAAAATAAAAACCATTCTTAAAATGTCAAAAGAACGTGAAACAATTTTTCCACCACTCATGGCCTAAACCTATTAAATGTGGCAATTTTCTGAATAAGAAATAATTTCAAGTTTTATGAACACCATTGTGAGACGGTTTGAGAAAGGTAGGATAAACGACACGTCATCTCTCTGGAACCAGTACTCTATTCCTTCAAATGTAGAATTTCTTAACGCTCAAATATATTGACTTGTTTTGTCCATAAACGTGCACTATTTTATCTTGCAGATTATAGGCATCCATGCTTATACTCGCAAGTCACTCGTGTTTTTGGTGCTCTCGTTTCCTGCTAGTAATGTATTTTAGTCTTTTCAACAATTTCCAGTAATAGCGCTCTCTCAGAAAGTAGGCAGACACCAAACCATTAAATGTCCAAAGTTTACTTCGCAATGCGTTTCACCTCGAAAGGCTTGATCACGTGAAAGGAACAAACAGTGTTACATGGCATAAATAGTGTACGACAACCAGTAACAATAAACAGAGGACTGTTCACCGACGTTGGCGGCCATATTGCAATGTTGTCAAAGTAATTGCTTGTGGGTTGTAAACACAAATCACACAGTAAAACTAGTCTTTAAATGCTTGTCAACAAATAATTCCTTTAATATATTTTAGTATAACTAGCTCCCTACCTGAAACAGTTTTTGAATGGTTAAAGAACAGTAAAGTCAATGTTTCTTTTTGCAAAACCATATCTTTAGGTATTTCCATAGAGATACATACATAAATTTGGGGTCAATATAAAATGTGGCTAAAAAAGACATAAATGAAGCTGGAGTGAGTACACTGACCCGACTCTTGATGCAGATGATTTCAATATGTTAAGAAAAAATGCAACCTTAATGAACTAGGACATTGTCGCTCTAATTCAATGAAGGGGTATGTGGCTCAACTCTATGGCAAATAGATATTGGTTTAAATTGAAGCATGGAATAATAGAAATCAAATTCTTTCACATCTTTAACTCCTTCTCTGCTAGGACTTCCCAGCCTCATGTTAAGCCTTTTTTTGGCTAGCTGGGGTATTTCGCGCTTAGGCCCCTGTAACATTTTGGGCACATAAGGTATCCATGCCAAATTTTTGCCCTTTTTTCAACACCCTGAGGATTCTAATGGTACTCAGGGTTTGTGGATTCCCCAGGAGGGGACCTAGAAATTACCCAAAAAAGGGCTACATTTTGTTTTTTTAAAGAAAGAAATGGGAAAAATTGCTGCAGAAGAAATAGTCTTGTTTCTTCCCTGCAAATGGCATCAGATGTGTGGTGTTGGGATCAGCATCTTCTCAGCTTTCAGGAAAAGGCAGACCTTTCTTAGAAAACCAAACTTATTTTTAAAGTTTTGGCCTTTCACTGGGACATAGCCTATATTTCCTATTTATTGTGCTTTCAACCTCCTTCCAGTTAGTGGTAGAAATGGGTGTGAAACCAATATTGGATAACAGAAAGCTCTGCATTTCTGAAAACGAACATGATTTTAAATACAGCAAGGGGTAATTAATTTGTGTAGATTCTTCAAGGTTTTGTTTATAGAAACTAACAGTTGAAAATGGAAAACATTGAAATTGATTTGAAAAAAAAACAGCTATTTGTGCCACCGTTGCCACCTTCAACACACATGCGCATGTGGCAGTTCGATCTTCATTCTGCTGATTATATTCCTTTTCTTTGTGCTAGTCCAGGAGCAGCTCATTCACACCTGCCTACAAGAGGAGTCATCACTTCATTCAGCCAGTCTAGAGGAGTCATTGCTTCAATCAGCCAGTCTCTGCAATTTGGGCTGATAGTTACGCAGTTCTAAAGTACAGTTCTATCATTTCAGTTTTTTGTGTGTTTTGAAATCAGTTTTATTGCAGCAGGACCTTGAGTGACTGTTTCTACGTTCAGCAATTTTAGTCAGTACTTGTATTGTCTAGGTCAATTGCTTAATTGAGTAATTTCGTTTTTTAGGCTATTATCTAGAGAATTATCAACATGCAAAATGTACAGGCTCCTCCTCCTTTTTACAGCTTCCAGGAGACCCACCAGTGAGGTGGAAAGTATGGTATAAAGCCTTCAGTAAATATTTGGGAGCTAAGGGGGATAATATTCAGTGCGGAACAGAAGAAATGTATTCGAGTGCATAATCTAGGATTGGAGGGACAGGCTGTCCTAGAACACTTCACCCAAAATTCACTGGGCCTCAATTATGAGAAATGACACATCGCTGCGTGAAAGCAGCGATGCGTCACTTCTCAGTGCGCACTCCTTGCGACATTCCTGATGCGTCATATTTAATGTATGACGCATCATGTCGCAAGGAGTTACAGATACGTCAGTATTTCTGTCGTATCTGTAAGCGCAAAAGTGACGCATTGATGGAATGTGTCACAAAAGGGACGCAACTCCAGCAATGTGTCCTTTCACATGAGATAAGCCCCATGTGAAAGGGCCTGCATCAGTCTTACGCCTGCTGTGAGGCAGGCGCAATATTTTGACACAACGGCGTCCTAAAAGGGACGCAGTGAAATCTCATAGATTTCACTGCGTCACTTCTACGACCCTTCCTTGCGTCAATACGCCCCCCTTGCATACATTATACCTGGCGCAGGTATAATGTGGTGCAGGGGGTTACAAAGTGACGCATCTACCCAGATGCGTCACTTTGTAAATATGGCGCAACAAGGCGCATTTTTTACGCTGCTGGTTCGTCACAAAAAGTGACGCACCGGCGGTGTAAAAGTGACGCACAGCCTCATAGATGAGGCCTACTGAATTCTAACATAAATGACAAACACAGGGTTTTCAATTCTCTTCTCAATTCCCTTGAGTGTAATCCTTTCGACTATTCTGATTTGTCACAGTGTATCACTAGCTATCCATACTATAAAACAACAGATACTTCCATCCAGACTCAACCCACCTTCCATCAATGAAAAAATGTGAGAGAAGAGAGAGAGTACCTCACGGTAGAACCACCAACGGGGTTGCTGACTCACATTCGCCAGTTTGCCCACTTCTCATCATCGGCAACTCTCTCTCTAAGTGTGAAAGAAAAAGAAGACAGTGTTTGTTCTCCTTTTAGAGAACCTCAACATAAAAAAGTGGTGACAAAAGTGATAGTAAGATGAATGACCATGCTTACTATTGTGTATGTGTGCTCAGTGAACCCCTGTGAGAATTATTGAACATAATTCTCACCATTAAAAACTGGTAAGGCTTGCTGGCCAACCAACTTTCATTCCAAGCTGCAAGCCTTCCAAATTAAAAATTGGTTCCCATCAAACCATGTTTAATTCCATATTGCCAACATGTTTCGTGCTACACCATATCGCAACTTCATCAGGTCTAATAGCGGTTCAGCTTCTCAATCTTCATTTCAAATTTGCTTAAAACCTGCAGGTTGCAGAATTACGGAATACCTACAACCTAGAAGCTTCCAACACGCCAGTGGGACGCGGCATGGAGAAAAGTAAGAGAGAAGGCTAATGCAGACTACTTATCACGATATCCTGTAGAACCATTTCTTGCTAGCAAGAAAGATAGGGTAGGGGGTTGTGAGGAAGACCCTGCCCGTTATCCTTGGGGAAGCATAACCCCACAACAATAACCTCCCCTCACTTACCGATCTGATCCCAGCACGCCCATGACAAGCAGCTCTGACGACTCCTCCCCTGGAAGAAAGAAAAAGAAAAGGTTAACCCTACAATCTTGATGCCCATCACATCAGGAGGGGGTGGACTTATCCACACCAGGAACCAACCAGGGGCTGAAAGCAAGGATAAGACCAGCGTCACAGGAACGGGAGGCAGTGACAGGAAGAGGAACCCAGAAGACGCAAAACAGGACAGTGGGATAGTGAGGAGGCGTAGAGAAGAGGAGGCGTTGTATGTGCCTTCAGACCCGGAGCCTGGTTTGAGCATGGAGCAGAGCACAGAAGAAGAGACATGCTCAACTGCAATCGAGACTGAAGAAGCAGAGGAGGGGGACAAAGCTCCAGAAGATTGGTGTGAAGACTGGTGGTCACCCCTGGAGATCCAAAGACTCCCCCAGTTGCCGCTTCTGCAGTATGTGACCTGGGGAGGAGGGGAGGCTCTGGAACAAATAAAGAGGGAAGTCTCTGGTTATTGTGACCGCCCAGCCCTTTTGGTTTTATTCTCTCTTTTGTGTTATATTTATTTGTTTTTTGTTTATTGGTGTTCACTTGTTATAGTCGGCTCAAGGAAGAGGCCAGACAATTTATTTTCTCTGCAAGATGCCATAGAATCCCAGTGAGAAATTTGTCTTTTGGGGACAGGGCTCTCTCAGTTCAGCTAATTTGTATAGAAGGGCAGGATTACCGATAGGAAAAGGGGGGGATCTTACCCTGCATGACCACACATGTTTTCTGATCTTCAACCCGATCCCCAACCATAACTTCACATCCCAAAAGACGATCCTACGGCTCTACTCAGAAAGAAAGAGAAGGAGAAAGAGAGAGAGAGAGAGAGAGAGAGAGAGAGAGAGAGAGAGAGAGAGAGAGAGAGAGAAAGGAAAGAGGGGAGCACATAATCTTCCTGTCACTCTACCTAATCTCTAGCTGGCACTGCTAGGTGTGCTACTGGTCTCTATCCTACATTCAGAAAAACAGTATTGTTACACTTACCACCATTTCCCTGTCTTCTCTCCTGAGTTCCTGGGGCCCGCCACTTAAGAAGGCCTGACCTAAGAAGAAGAGAAAGAGAAGGCGTGGAATTAGCGATAGACAAACTGAATACATATTACAACCGGCATCTCCCGAAATACTTGTTTGCTGTTAAACGCATTTACCCAATAGAACGCCAAGATTGAGAGACACATCAAGCCTCCTAGATTTGTTTTTCGCCTAGCTCTCCGACACATTTTAAATTCACTGTTCAGTATTATCATTTCAGAGCACCTGCTTCTGCCACCAGCCCACCACCAGATTGGCATAGCTGGGAGTGAAGCAGGTGCCCTAGGAAGTCTCTTGCAGTTGTATGAGGTATTCTTTCTCAAACATGAAAACATTCTCCTTGAGGCATATCTCAATCATAGCTAAAATCATTGTGCGTGTGTTCGAGTAGATGGAGACTTTGAGAGTTTAAGAAATACTGACATGCCTTTATTTCATCTGAATGCATAATGCTCAAATACAGGCTTTAAACATTGAGGCGCACTAGCCAATGATTATCATTCAGAGACAGATTTTGTATTTTGAGTAAAAAACTCTTTGGTGACTCTTAAGTATGAGTTAAGGTCTTTCACAAATTGAAACAGAAAGTGATCAACAAAAATAGAGGTATTCTCTAAGAGACTATTTCCTGCCTTTCCTTTTTTATACACCTCCTTTTTCTGCTGTTTGCTTCCTACTCAGCGATGGTCATGGGAGGTGAGGAGTCAGAGACCTTTTGGTTCAGTTGCCAGAGTTTCTCCGGACTGTATTCCTTTTCTGGAAGCTTTTGTGCAGGTTTGAATGGTTTGAATAGGTTGTCATTCTGCTTTGGTCTATCATCATACAGCAAAGACCTTAATGAGGAAAGGTTGAGGAGATAATCCAAGGGCTACTAACCGGTAAGCTTCATTACTCTGATTTTCCTTCCTCATCCCTTTACTAATGTGCCTCCCTCTCTTTCCATCTTCACAACATCAATCAGTGTTGCTTGCCAATGTCAATATGTGCTACAGATCGTTTCCCACTTTATGGTCTCTCATGCTAGGGAGGACATGTAGGGGGAGTACTTGAGAGGAACATTACCAGGATTTTTAAAGTCTAGCAAGGTCACATATTAACTGTGGGAGTTGACACACCTCATAAAGTAAGGACATGGATGAGGAATGGTTGAGGAGGTAGTTCTTCTCTTGGTCTTAATCTGAAGTGAGAGTACGTTAATTGTATAACATCTTTTATTTTCCATACATGCTCATTCGCTGTCATGCTTGATTGCAAAGACTTACAATGTATGTCATCCATGGCATTGTTCAGAAGGCAAGCATGTTAGATAGCCTCATTTATGAACGAAGCTCTCTTTTTCACCAGCTAGACATATTTAACCAACACTTACAGCTAAAACTCTGAAATCCTGCTACATTGCTATTGTCGCGGCAAATACAGGTGCCTACGTTCCATCGATGCAGCAAGTGCAGTGGCACAGACAGAGATCCGAGGGTCCAATTAACGTTGATTATTGCCGTATTTTACAAGTCAAACAGCTACCAGGGAGCCCATTTCCTTTCATGCATCAAGGCCCATGACACACTGACTACGCCACTGGGCATACAGCAAGAATTAATGCTGCAAAGCATTTCTGCGCTGATCCAACATTTCCTATTTATATCTTTTATCATATTATTTTATGAAAGAGTGACAAAATAACAAACACAGTGAACCGAAGGAAGAGGCCTCAGACCACTGAGTACAATTGTCAATAAAATAAGAACTGCCCTTTGCCGAAATGCACTTTTTTTGTCATCATATTACCATGAGGAAATGCATTCTAGATCTGTTGTATAGTGTAATGTGCATATATACTATTGCATTGACATGTGTTGCTAATGCGCCGGTGCGTCTCGTGCTGTGCCACTAGACGCACAGGCCATATTGTAAGTTATGTATTGTGTTTATGTTTGGTTTGGTCTACGTTCTGGCTTCCCGCCCGTTTGGTTCGTTGTTAAAATGAGACCTCTGCGGGGAACGGGATTTTGATATCAATTTATAATTATGATAAATTTAATAAAGAATCCCATTCATCTGTTTTGGACCGCTTTTATCTGTACTTGAGGAAAGGACCACCCCCGCATTGGTTAGACAAACCCCATTAACTGACGCCACTCTGAAGAACCACTTACAACTGATGAAGTTTCAAAAGTTTATATAAAGATTAATTTGAATACGATACAATCCACTCAGGATAAAATCTCAAAAGAATACAATATACATAATCAATTAGTATATCAGTCGCTTTAAGCTTCGGTGTGAAGTGGTTCCTTCTGTGGCATCTGCAGTAAGATAAAAACAATAATCGAATTAAAGCTGTCCCTACTCTATGCTATGTGACAACCCTACTTCGCCAGTTTCTCTTCCCTAAAAAGGTGTCAGCAGTTTGACTCCCTAAGAAGTTCAAACTCTCTTTAGCCTCTAAAGGAAATCTTAAGTTTTAGTAACAGTACCCTATCTGCCTACCCATCCGCTCTCTAAGGGTCCTCGGCCTACTGCTCCCTTGCGCTCTGATGTCTCAGCGCATCTGCTCAAGGCATCTACCCTTCGCCCTTCTCTCTCTGAGTTCCCTGCTGGGCTGTTCGCTATCTTATCCCCGGGGTGCTGTCCCTAAAATACACAATCACCGTGTGAATGGAACGCCCCTTGACGCCCACCACGGACTTTCCCCGATGATGTCAACTTCCTGCTTCTTCCATTGGTCACTCCTCGCGTCGTCCGTTAAGTTGACCCTTCTCCTTTGGATGTCATCTTCATCATTTCATCTTCGACATTTATCGATTCTTTCAGATCATGTAACATAGAAACTTAGACAAGGCCTTAACTTTATGTCTCTTAACTTGACCCTGCTAGGTCCTGTGAATGGTCTTGTCAAAACATAGTCCACATTCAAAGTGTCTCTCCTCACGTTCGAGCAATAAGCTCCGTCCGGCATTGTCACCTTAAATCTAACAAGTGCTAGACTTCTCGGCTCTCACGTCCACGTCAAGCTATTTACGACCTTCACAAGACCACTAAATTACATCTCATGTGACTATGCTCCTTCGAGCTCTTGACCAGTTAGGTTACATACATAAATGACCTAAACCTCTCCTAACATTCTTACAAAAGCCTCTACACAGTATAACCTTTGGCATACATTTATATATTCGTATTTTAGCAAAAGCCCTAGTTATACTTAAACATTCTACATCAAATACATGAAATACATAGAATACGACTACATAGAATATAACCTATACATTTTCCTTGGTTACATCTTTATGTAAGTTCTCTTATACATTTATCCACATTTCTCCACGTTTACGCCTTTCCACGTTATTTTCTCGCCGCTTCTCCCAATGTAAAGTTACACATTTAAAGTTACACACGTACACGAAGTCTGCTGTGCACGTTTCTACATTTCCTAAGCATTTCTACACATTTCTATACATTTACCCTTCATGTATACGGGTCTTCTAAATCTAATGCAGTTTAACGTATGAATACATTTATATTTCCTATATCATGTTATCACATCCATTGGCCTTTATGCTATAGTCGCCAACTTTACATTACGATATGCGTTTCATTCCTATGGTTATAACATATACGTCTAGATATGGCTACTATATACTTTCTATTCAAATTGTGCTCTCTCAGTTCCCCCCTTTGATGACTTTTAGGAGTCATCACTAAAACAATTTGAATATATCTTTTATACCGAACTAGTTACATCAGTTCCTCTTTTTATCGACTCAAGTGTTCTCAGACTTTTATACTGTTGATCTTGTAGAACAGCTAGTCTCCTTTCTTGGTCTCTCATCGATCTTTGTAACTGGTTCGACCTATACCATTTATACAATTTTACTAATCCTAATAAGGTAATTATACAAATTAATACTATTAATACAGGCTTTAAAATGTACCAAACTATACCTTTGCCTATATTAGCAAACCAACTTCCAACCTTTCCCACTCCATTTCCTACTTTTTCCCAAACATTTACTTTTGATAAATCTTCAATTTCTTGATGAATCTGTGTAATGTTCTGTATGACTTTCTCAAGTGGTTTTGAATTATCAGGAATATAAGTACAACATTCCTGAACTTTCAAAGCTTTACAAACTCCGCCTTCTTTTGCTAATATTACATCTAAAGCAAGTCTGTTTTGTAAAACCATTGCTCTAATCGACTGCATCTCACCCTCTACTAACATTAATGATCTTGCAGTGCTGGCAGACAATCTATCCACGACTGTCGCTAACCTTCTAATCTTAACATCGTTAAGAATCAAACCTAACAATGGAAACATCGCTCCAAATACATCTCCTACTACTTCTGCATCTCCTACTTCCCTTTTCGCTCTCCTCGAAGCCTTTCCTTCTATTATCGCTAAATCCTTTGCATGATATATTTTGGGGAAGACAATTGCCGAGTAACACGAACCATACCAATTGTCTGGAAGTTTTACATAGGCATTTCTCCCACATACAAAATACACATTCGGAATAGCTTGCATCCCTTTCATAAAATCCTTTGTGTAGTACTCTAGTCTAAAAGAGTGCTCACAACTAACTTCACCTACAAATTCGCTCTCGTAATACGTTTTGCTTCGAGTTAAACATAACTTTCCTTTCTGCGTTCTATCCAATGCTATTGGACCATTGCTACCTTTCTTTTTGTGTGCCTTCTCTTCTTCTGTCCAGTCTATTTTCCATTGCCCTGACATTTTTAGAATCTTCTGCCGTCTGCATCGATCATCTACCTGTGCTATAAACCTTTTCTCTACTTCTGATACTTTGCAAGTCAGATTATTTCTACGTGCATATGATGTATCTAATGTGTCCCAAGGAAGAAAGAATTTAGCCAGTCTATCTTCCTTTTTGTAGTAGTCCCACTTATTCATTTGCTTATAATTCGGAACTTCAGGCAGTACCGAATCATAATTTGAAAAGTAGTACTCAAATCCTTCTCTACCATAAAATATGCTAAGCAGTAAACTACATGTTATCCCATAAGTCAATGGGAGATGATGATATCTAATGCCTTCGTCTACAGAAGCCGGCAATTGCATACAAACGTAGCAATCTTTGGCCTCCATGGCATCGATATATTCATATAACAGTTTAGCGTATGCGTTTGACCTAAAATTTCCCTGTGACTCGTCTACGTGCAATCTACGAGCTTCATCTGTAAGTAACGCCTTTTCACGTATAACATTGCTCCCTTCGTTCTTCCCCACAAGAGCAGGTTTCAAAGTCGTTACAGTTTTTACATTTGCTATTTCTTTATCGTTCTCATGTCCTATTATGTAAGATATTGTCACTACTGTAATTATGAGAAATATCACTACTGCTATAAGTGTACCTACTATACATCTAGCTTTTCGGTTTGGGTTTCCGTTCTCCATGTTATCAAACAGCGTACCTCGTTCTCTAGCGAAACTTCTCCTTTCCAGTCTTTGGTTGCTTGTTTGCTTTCTTAGTCCTTTAAAGTGCTTTTTATCAACAAAGTCTCTTTCTCACAAAATGTCATTTCTCTTTTTAGCAGCAGACAACCCTAGCCCTTCTCCGTCCTCTAAATGTAATCCCTATTTTTATTCTTCTTTCCACTCGGCGCTAGGTTATCTTCTTCTTTATAACTTATATACAACAGTCTTTATGTATCAACAATTATTCTCGTACCTGCAGCTCTTGCAACAAATTCCAACAACTCAAACCGAATGACTTTATCTTCTTCCTCTGATATTTGATGACCAAATGTTGGAAATTGTAATCTTTTCAATACTAAATCTGTAATCCGACTCAAGTATGGGGGTATGGGAAGTGTGAAAGTCAGTAACCCCTCAGTCTCGAGTCCAGGCGTCAACATCCATATCTCCACTGCCACAAATGGATCGAGATCGATTACTTTCACGCTCTTCACTCTCCCAGATTTCTGTCCCCAAGACATCTGCTAGATAAGTCCACTCTGGGGTGGCGTACCTTCTGCAGGGCACGCGTATCCTTCTCGATCTTCGTGGACTCTCAGTTCCTGAGTCTGTCGTTTCCTCTTCCTGATCCGATTCTTCAGCGATCGGGACAAGTGTTCTTTCTTTCTTTTCTTCCGAACTTGGCCTTTTCTTTCTCTCCGGCCAACTGGCTTCGTTACTCCTTGTCTTTCCGCTCCTTGTTCTAGGACCTGTCTCTTGGTCACTCTCAGTCTGCTCGATATCTGTGTCGGACTCCCAATTACTTTCTTCTCCTGAGGCGACTTCGGTCCCACTAGTGTCCTGACCTTCGTCGTCCTGTTCCAACACAGTTTCAGTTTCTTCGATCACCTCCACAGCTTGGCTTTCCCCCTCTATGGCTTCTCCGCTTCCCGTCGGATTCTCATCCGAGAGAGGAGCTGTGTCTTCTGAAGGTGTTGGCACTCTTCGGGTGTGCGAGGCATGTATCCAGTTTGGCAGCCCTCCACACTTCACTGCGGTATTCGTTACAAGTATAACTTGAAACGGCCCTCGCCAACGCACGTCTAAGCAGTTCTTCCTGACATGCTTCTTCACCAGGACCCAGTCTCCCGGACTCAGGTCATGGCACAAGTCTTGTGCCGATGGAACCTCTGCAGCCTGGACCTGGAGGGACACAGAATTAACGGCATCAGATAGTCCCTTGCAGTAGTCCAAGATCAAATCGTCTGTGATGTTCACTAGCGCTGCAGTCGGAACCGATGGCAATCTCATAGCTCTCCCCATTAGCACTTCATGTGGAGAGAGGCCTGTTCTTCTATCAGGTGTGCTACGTATACTCATGAGAACTACTGGAAGTGCGTCTGGCCAACTCAGGGATGTCGATGAACAAACTTTAGCAAGTCTGGACTTGATAGTACTGTTAATTTGCTCTACGATCCCTGAGGCTTCCGGTCGATAGCTGCAGTGTAACTTCTGATCGATATTTAAAGCTGAACACAGCATCTTCACCACTTCGCTATTGAAATGAGTTCCTCTGTCCGATTCCAAAGAGGATGGCACCCCAAACCTCGGTATCAACTCTCTAAGTAACAATTTTGCTACTGTAAGTGTATCACACCTACGTGTAGGGTAAGCCTCAACCCATCTAGAAAATATACAAACAATCACCAGCACGTATCTGAGTCTGTTGCATGGAGGCATTTCTATGAAGTCAATCTGCATCCTATTGAAAGGCCCCCCAGACCTTCCTATGTGACTCAAGGTAACTGGTGTTCTCTTACCCACATTTAGTTGCTGACAGATTGTACATCTCTGACACACTGCTTCTGCCGCTACTCTAAATTTAGGGTTAAACCACGTTTGTCTGAATACTCTCACCATAGCATCTCTTCCTATGTGTGCTGATCCATGCAATTTCCTTGCCATGGGACTAACAAACTCATTTGGTAATACTGCCCTTCCGTCGGCAGACACCCAAAAATTCATTTCACTTTTCTCGCACCCAGCTGTTTCCCAGCCCTTTTTCTCCTCATCTGGTGCGTTTTCCTGTACTGCTCTCAATTCATCCCACGTATCTACAGTGTCTAACAACATGGTCAATTCAGTCATTTCTTGGATTCCCCCCACTTTTGCATCAGTGTGAGAATATCCCTGCTCTGCGCAATAACGCGCTACCTCATCGGCATATTTATTTCCTAGTGATACAAAATCCGTATTCTTTGTATGAGCTGCACATTTGACCACAGCTATGGCCAAAGGTTTTTGCAAAGCCTCTAACAGTAGTTTCACGAATTCTCCATTCCTAATGGGAGAACCCGAGGAGGTCATGTAACCTCTTTGAGACCACAACTGCCCGTAATCATGAACTACGCCAAATCCATACTGACTATCGGTGTATATGGTGACTCGAAGTCTATCGCCTGCTAAGCAAGCACGAGTCAAAGCCACAATTTCAGCTACCTGTGCGGAGTGTACTCCTTCCAGGCAAGCGGCTTCTATAGCTCTGGTAATCGTGCATACTGCATAAGCTGCTCTCAGCTGACCGACATCGTTTCTTACGCATGAACCATCAACGAAGAAAATTTCGTCTGGGTCTGTCAATGGCTCATCTACGATATCGGGTCTCGGTTTGGTACATAGTTCAGTCACATCAAGGCAGTCATGTTCTGTACAGTTTTCATCTTCCACTTCATTCGGAAGTGGCATCAAAGTTGCAGGATTCAAGACAGAGCATCTCTTTAGGGTCACATTCTCGGCAGCCAGTATGACCTGCTCGTAGCGTGTGAGCCTGCTGTTCGTCAGATGCTGAGTCTTCGTCCTTGTCATTAACAGTTCTACAGAATGTGGTACATACACTTCTAACGGATGACCCATAACTACACTTTCAGATCTTTCAATGCTGACACCCGTTGCAGCTACGGATTTGAGACATCCGGGCAACGCTGTGGCTACTGGATCTAATGTAGCCGAAAAGTACGCCACTGGCCTGCGCGCATCTCCATGGACCTGTGCTAATACCGCTAAAGCGCATCCCTCTCTCTCGCAGCAGTAAAGCAAAAAAGGTTTTTTATAATCTGGCATTCCTAAAGCCGGGGCGCGACATAAGTCCTCCCTCAGCTGCAAAAACGCCATCAAACAATCTTTGTCCCATGGTACCGGATCACTTACTCCTTTGTGCGTCAGTTGTAATAACGGTTTAGCCTTCAGTGAAAAGTTTGCTATCCACTGTCGACAATAACCGACCATGCCTAGAAACATCCTGACTTCTCTTTGTGTCGTAGGCGCGTTCATTTTCATAATCGCCTCTATTCTATCTGGAGACACCTTCCGCTTTCCCTTTTCAATCCTATGGCCCAAGTATTGCACCTCAGTCTTACAATATTGCAATTTACTTGGAGACACCTTGTGTCCGTTTTCAGCCAAGTGATTTAACAAGGTGATGGTGTCTTCCTTGCAAGCTTCCTCAGTTTCTGACGCAACAAGGAGGTCGTCTATGTACTGGACTAGAACTGAATTCTTGGGCAGTACTAGACTCTCAAGATTTCGTTTCAATAACTGGTTAAAGATCGATGGGCTCTCTGTATACCCCTGAGGGATACGACACCATGTTAAAACGCGATCTTCCAGTTTGAAAGCGAAAAGATATTGGCTCTCCTCATCTAACGGTATCGAAAAGAAAGCCTGGCACAAATCTATCACTGTGAACCATTCAGCTTGGAACGGTATCTGAAACAATATCACTGATGGATTCGGTACCACTGGACAACATGAGACAACAATGTTATTAATCTTTCGAAGATCCTGCACTATTCTGTATTTTCCACTAGGTTTCTGCAAACCCATGATCGGGGAGTTGCATGGACTGCCCACGATCTCCTTCAGTATTCCCTGCTTGATCATGGATTCGATCACAGGCTTAATCCCTGCAATCGTCTCTGGCGTTAGCTTATACTGTGGTGTTCTTGGATACTCAGCATGGGGTCTAACCAAGATTTTTACCGGTTCCACTCCCTTGATCAATCCTATTTCTTCCCCAGTAAAATCCCATACCTCAGCTGAGACTTTCTCCCTCAAATCTTGTGGAAGCTCCTCCACTGTTAAAGTAGGATAAAGTTCCACACATTCCCTTGAGTTCACAACTTTGAAATCTGCGTCTTCATCATTTGTCTGCACTTCTACTCCTTCAGGTGTGCAATGTATCGTGCAATTCAGTTTGCACAGCAAATCTCTCCCTAGCAAACACACAGGACTAGAATCGCAGATCACAAACTGATGTTCGTCACTGTAATTCCCTATTCTCACTGACACTGGTTCGGTCAAGGGATTTGTCATCCTTTTGTTTGCAACTCCTACCACCTGAACCATTTCTCCTGATATGGGTAGACCCGGGACTACCGCCGATCTCAACGTGGATCGAGTGGCCCCTGTATCCACCAAAAAGGTTGTAGGACATCCTGCTATTTCAGCCTCTACGTATGGTCCTCTCTGATCTACTTCCAAGGCGGCCCCTAGAGTACAGTCTTCGTCCCTACTCGCCCGCTGCCCTGTGAGAGGATCAACGTAGTAACATTCCTCTCCTCCTACAAACAATGGCATCTGTCTGTAGGTTTTCCCTCCGTTTGAGATGCGAGGTGGTTGAGGAAACGGGGCTCGAGGAGTCTGAGTCCCCCCTTTGACAAATTTGCCCTTCGGGACTGTGGCTCCCTTAACCACGTTATTCTGAACCTCTTCCTCCTCCTGCTCTAATTCCCCTGACTCAACATTATAAGGACACTCGCGTCGCCAGTGTCCCACCTCATTACACTGATGGCATCTCGTCGTCTTTTTCAATGTCGCAATATCCATTCTCGGTCTCGGTCTTTCTTCCTCGTCTCTGCTCTGATTGTTCTGTTTCTTGGCCTGCGTTCCTGTTCCCTGCTGCCGCGGTTTATCTTTTCCAGCAGCTTGCATTTGCACTAACATTAACTTTTCTTTAAGCTTCTTCGCCTTCGAGTCTATCTCGTCACTACAATACCTTGCATACCTCAGAATCTCGTCTAAAGGTTTGTTCTGCCAACAGATCAGATGCTGTTGGATCATTAGGCATATTTCTGGTCTTAATCCTAAGACAAACTTTGAAACAAATTGTCCTATATCCTTGGGATCCATCACATCTAACCCGCTGTACTGCTTGAATGCTTTCAACAATCGCTCGTAAAACTCATGCACTGTCTCTTTCGGCTCCTGGGTAGTTCGATCTATCTTTACCCAGTCTATGTCTTGTACCGGCACTTTCTCCTTTAGCCACGCTATTACCCTCTCGTACTTTTCCATGACTCTATGAGATGGACCATTCGTCCTGGCCTCTCTCGTTGGCTCACAAGTGGGCCAGTCAACACTGAGCTTGCACGCCGTCCACAAGTCTCCGGGTACTACGATGTCGAACAGTGTGTTCAAATCGACCCACAGTACCTTTGAGATCTTCACAAATCTTTCTACCTGCTTATACCATTCGACAGGATTATCTCTAAGCTTTGGGAAGGAATTGGTGAATGCCGCCAAATCCCCCCTAGTCCAAGGCACATGGACGTAGCTTCCATTCGCGACCTCTCGCAAAGGGAAGGCTTCCATTCGCATCAAATCTGTGTCCTGGGAGCCCTCAAGTACACTCCTTCTAACAGAGCCCTTTCTGGACCATCTTTCCTCCCATCTATCTAGATCTCTCCATATTCTGATACTTACGATCAATTCCCTTATGTGCACTTTCAGCGCGATCGTTCTGCGATCGTCCAAATCCTGATCTGTGCAAGTCAGCCTGTGATTACTCTGTAAAGCCTTAGTTCGTGACAGGTCTACCATGTACCTGTTTGCTAAATTAGATAAGTTCTCATGAACTGACCTCGCTCTTCGAGTGATATCTTTGGATAGAAACAGTATCTCATCTGGTGTATATGAGTTTAATCTCTCTAGTTGCACTGTACCGTCAATCAATTCATCCAGATCCGCCTTCAAACTCATCACATCAAGCCGTTTCGCTTTTATTTCAGCTTTCAGCATTTCAGTTCTATGTTCTTCTCTCATGTCCCTCTCTCCTCCACTATGCGCCCTACGCCTGAACACAGGTGAGTTATGAGGAGTTTTACTTCCATCTTTTCGTTCCCATCCTTCGAGATCCCAAGCCTTTCCATCTCCACGTGGGGTATGGTGGAATAATGCTCCGTCCCCCAACCCTACGTTCCGATTTCTAAGCTCGGTTTCTCCAGATGTGAGATAGGATCCACCGTTCTGTTCTAACCCATTATAACTTGCCTGCTGTCTGGTGTCGCTTAATAAACGATAGGGTCCGTCACGACCCTCCATGTTTCCGTGATCTCTTTCGCGATCACCGGAAGAATGTCGAGACGTTTCGCGACTCCCTATGTTTTCGTGACCTCGACCACTGTCCCCGGATGTATGTCGAGACGCTTCGCGGCTCTCCATATTTCCGTGACTCCAATGTCTCGCATTTTCGCCTGGGGCATGGTGTGTGCACCTGAAGGTATTCCGGTACTCCTGTGTCCTATGTTCCCCTTCACTAAAGGTGACACGAGGCACTTCGCCACACCCTGCACTTCTGTCTTCGCACATTAGCCTATTGCTGTTCTCAGTGGGATAAGTATCTCTTCTGCTCTCTTGGCTTCCTCCCTCCCACTCGGGGCTGCTCTCGCCAGCTCCACAGTGAGAGAGAATCCTTTTATCCTGCTCTCTCCACTCGGATCCCGTTTCTAAACTTTTATTCCGAGCCTCTTCGGCCGCATCCCATTCTCTCAGGTATTCCCTTAATTCCTTATGGGTTTTTGGTTTAGGACCCCTCAAATCCATTGGTCCTCTTCGACCTCCCTGTTCTACCCTGGGACCTGTTGCGGAATCAAATGGGGTACTCCGACTTATTGGTGCTCGTATCTGCCTGTGAGAATTCATTGTGGCATTCCTATTCTCCTCTTCTGCTCTTTCATTGTCCCATCGTGCCTGTTCCTCCTGCTGGACCCCTTCCGGGTTGTAGATTGACACAATAGGGCCTATGGTAACCGGAACCTGCAAGGCGTCCGGCAATTGATACGACCTAGCACATTGCGTCTCCGGCACGTTCTGGACCACAAATCTTCCCACTACTCTCTGTTCAGGACTAACTTGGGGTATTTCTACGGTCTTAGTAGCGTCCCACTCTGATACCGGGATCGACTTATACTCTCCCCACCTAGTTCCGTCTACTTGCGGTAATATGGGACTCGCAAGTTCACCGCTATATGGAGGTGGTTTATCTGTTAACAACCTGTCCATTAGATCCTCCTCCGTCTCACTTTCCTCATCTTCCTGTTCTAGAGGTTTCCTTTCTCCCGTAGCCTCTATCATGGTGAACAGTTTATCCGCTTCTACCTTCTGCACCCTCCATTTCTTAGCTTCTTCGTCCCATTTAGCATCCTGCACTGCTTTTACTGTTCTTCTCACTCTTTCTTGGCGCCTCTTTACGCCCCTTTCGTGTGCTGTTCTAAACCACACACCAAGGGCTTCAAATTGTGTTGGCCTCGGTAGAGGTCTCATTGAAAGCATTGTCGCCTTCAGTTGGTTCAACACTTCTAATTTAAACGTTCCAAATCTTGGAAACGCCAGTTCTTTTTGCCCTTCAGTTAGCCTATGCCACTCGGAAATCCATAATATGGAATGTAAGCCTACATTTATTGCCATATGATGTGCTGGTGTGCCTTCTGGTGGAGCTTCTTCTCCGGCATATAAATTCCTCCTTTTCTTTTTAAAGATCTTTCCTAAACCCTTAAAACACTTCATTTTGTTAACGTATGCTATGTCTTACTTATTTGCGTCTTGATAACAACCGCCAATCCCTGTACGACTCTCGCTAATCAGCCTATCCCAGCACGGTTCTACACTGACCGACCAATCTCAGCGCGGCTCTACGCTGACGTCACTTCTCTCTTCTTCAGCAGCTTCCCTCGTTTCTCAACTCGTCTCACGATCTCATATGCGTTTTCATTCATACATTGAAAAATGACTACTTCCGTCCAAGCGATCACTTTTCTCTGACTGTACGGCCACAGTCTACTGTAATTGTCACCTCAACTGGCACAGCGTCTTTCCTCTTACGGTCGGACGCTTGCCTTAACTGATAGGTTACTTACACGCAGTAAACGTACGACCAGCGTCCGCTACTCATTCACTCACACATACGCTCCCCCTATCATCGGTCTGTCGGGAAATCAATGGTACCTCATGACCCCCTTTCAATGGTAGACAAATTACTCTAGGTGTTCGATACACCCGAACCACTTAAGTCCTCTGGACATAAGATTTCATCCAGTTGCGCGCGCTCACAACTTTCCCTCAATCACACTACAGGCATTCAACTCCGCTTGACATTACAACACAGGAACAACATAAAACACCGCAATCTTTCAACGCATGACCCTTATACTCACTCTCGACCGACTCTGCTGCTTTTCTCTCGACGCACCGTCAGCACCGTCTTCGGCTGCAATTCTTCTTCTGGTCGACGATGACTAGGGACCTTGGGGTAAACTAACCTGGCCTAGGTCGTCTTCCTCAAGAAGATAACCATCATTACTCTGCTACCAACTGCGGGGAACGGGATTTTGATATCAATTTATAATTATGATAAATTTAATAAAGAATCCCATTCATCTGTTTTGGACCGCTTTTATCTGTACTTGAGGAAAGGACCACCCCCGCATTGGTTAGACAAACCCCATTAACTGACGCCACTCTGAAGAACCACTTACAACTGATGAAGTTTCAAAAGTTTATATAAAGATTAATTTGAATACGATACAATCCACTCAGGATAAAATCTCAAAAGAATACAATATACATAATCAATTAGTATATCAGTCGCTTTAAGCTTCGGTGTGAAGTGGTTCCTTCTGTGGCATCTGCAGTAAGATAAAAACAATAATCGAATTAAAGCTGTCCCTACTCTATGCTATGTGACAACCCTACTTCGCCAGTTTCTCTTCCCTAAAAAGGTGTCAGCAGTTTGACTCCCTAAGAAGTTCAAACTCTCTTTAGCCTCTAAAGGAAATCTTAAGTTTTAGTAACAGTACCCTATCTGCCTACCCATCCGCTCTCTAAGGGTCCTCGGCCTACTGCTCCCTTGCGCTCTGATGTCTCAGCGCATCTGCTCAAGGCATCTACCCTTCGCCCTTCTCTCTCTGAGTTCCCTGCTGGGCTGTTCGCTATCTTATCCCCGGGGTGCTGTCCCTAAAATACACAATCACCGTGTGAATGGAACGCCCCTTGACGCCCACCACGGACTTTCCCCGATGATGTCAACTTCCTGCTTCTTCCATTGGTCACTCCTCGCGTCGTCCGTTAAGTTGACCCTTCTCCTTTGGATGTCATCTTCATCATTTCATCTTCGACATTTATCGATTCTTTCAGATCATGTAACATAGAAACTTAGACAAGGCCTTAACTTTATGTCTCTTAACTTGACCCTGCTAGGTCCTGTGAATGGTCTTGTCAAAACATAGTCCACATTCAAAGTGTCTCTCCTCACGTTCGAGCAATAAGCTCCGTCCGGCATTGTCACCTTAAATCTAACAAGTGCTAGACTTCTCGGCTCTCACGTCCACGTCAAGCTATTTACGACCTTCACAAGACCACTAAATTACATCTCATGTGACTATGCTCCTTCGAGCTCTTGACCAGTTAGGTTACATACATAAATGACCTAAACCTCTCCTAACATTCTTACAAAAGCCTCTACACAGTATAACCTTTGGCATACATTTATATATTCGTATTTTAGCAAAAGCCCTAGTTATACTTAAACATTCTACATCAAATACATGAAATACATAGAATACGACTACATAGAATATAACCTATACATTTTCCTTGGTTACATCTTTATGTAAGTTCTCTTATACATTTATCCACATTTCTCCACGTTTACGCCTTTCCACGTTATTTTCTCGCCGCTTCTCCCAATGTAAAGTTACACATTTAAAGTTACACACGTACACGAAGTCTGCTGTGCACGTTTCTACATTTCCTAAGCATTTCTACACATTTCTATACATTTACCCTTCATGTATACGGGTCTTCTAAATCTAATGCAGTTTAACGTATGAATACATTTATATTTCCTATATCATGTTATCACATCCATTGGCCTTTATGCTATAGTCGCCAACTTTACATTACGATATGCGTTTCATTCCTATGGTTATAACATATACGTCTAGATATGGCTACTATATACTTTCTATTCAAATTGTGCTCTCTCACCTCTTTCTAAGGGCGAACCAAACGGTGCTGGAGCTCATTCGAGGGCTCTCTAATTATGAGACATATTCAATTCTCATTCAATTAAACACTCTTCGGTATCAAAAAGTAAAGTAAAAATAATATAACATCATCAATTAATTCATATTCCGTTCATAAAACAGAAATTCAGAAATTAGCATGAAAAACACCCCTGAGAAGAAACTAGATAAAGAGCAGCATCCATTAGGATTATCCAAAAAGTGGAGGAGCAGTAAAGCTGGTCTGGCTTGCATGAAATTCAAAGGCAAGAGAGCAGGGCGAATATACGTGTGTCACAAACCAGCCCATTTTGGTCAGATAAAAACAATGTGTAGAACGTCTAGAGCAGAGATGTTATCACATGTGCAAATGGGAGAGTCGGATGGCTTGTGCCTCCCTGCTAATAGATGAGATAACATATTCAGATGAAAATATTTTTAAAAACCTTCTGTGCAAAACCAGCATATCCAATGTTAAATTAAGTTCTGTTTTGTAAAAAGATGTCACCATGACAAAGTGGGTGTAACTGCATTTATGCAGAGAGTTTAAGGCTCTTGCTTCTTGTGTATGTGCCAAAAAGGCTCCCTTAACCCATACAATATATGATTTAGAAATCAACTCTGGGGAATTATTGAGCTGAGGTTTCCCTAGAACAGGGTAGTTTCTACATAGCTCAACCAAGGTATATACTGGCCATATTCCATACTCAGGCAATCTCGTAGGATCTTCCTATCAAATTCTAGCTCATTTTTGAGCCATACGGAAAACCATAAGAGTATGGCACGCAATGGTATGTAATCTGCACTCAAGCCCCAGCTCATCATGCACTATCTCTGCTGTAACACTCTGGGGAATCCACAACATGCTTCTAAAGAATTATTTTTTTGCCACTTTTATGGGAAGGCAATATTTATATCCCCAAATCTCTGCCTTAAAAGCTCCAGATGGGACACATTTCACTTTGTAGAGATGTAATAAGGACTTTATGTGGCAATAACCAAGCCGCCTATAAAACGCATTAATGCTATGGGCCACCCTGTTGAAAGATTGAAAGATTGAATGTGTGACTTAAACAAGAGGCCCTAATTCAATCTGTTGGCCAGTAAAATATCTAAATAATAAACCTTGTCTACATTTCCAATACAATGGTCCTTGATTCTATAAGTTTTAATTTTAACATGTGTTGGTCATAAAATCATAGTATAAGACTTCGGGCATTATTTTGACTTTGGCAGTCAAGTTAAGGGAGACAAGAGAGATCTGCTGAAACCCTAAGGAAAATATGAGCAAAATGTGGGGAGGGGATCAGAATCAAATGGATTGTAAATAGATTAGTTGGTGAAATTCTTTCGAGGAAAAAATGTATATATATGATATTGTTTTAAATTCTACTTTTATGGTGTTTTCTAATGCCGAATAAAGTTTCTTTGATGATGATGACTTTGGCAGTGTGGGAGTGGGCCACCTTGCCAGTGCCACACTTCTCCAAAGCCATGATTTGACTGCCTGCTGGATTCCGACGGACAGTCCAGCGGCAAATGGCCCACAGTGGTGACCATTTAAAGGCTCAGAGGAGAACCACAACAGGCACTGCAATGGGAATGTCATCGCAGGTTCCTGAAGGGCATGCACTGTCAAGTCCATCCCCTGCAAAAACTGTGGATGCATGCAGACAGGCATGTATCCCACGGCGCAAAGGCACCAGAGGGCCCTGAAGCATCCCCCTTTGTTTCCTCTCCTCCACACATAAAAACCGTGGTGGAGAGGAAATTCGTAATAGGCTGATCCCTTGTGGTTGAGGTGGTGTCAATGAGGCCCGATCGCCCCAAAAGTCATAATGAGGCAGTCAGACTGCTGATGCTGCAGTGTCCGAACTGCCACTGTGGCTATTGCGGTCCATCTGACCCCGTAGTTATAATAAGGCCCCTAGTGTAATCAATTTTGCATAAAATCATAAAGTCGGCCCAATAATAATTGTAAACTGTAAACCATTGGCACTATACGCAATGTCAACAAAGCTGGGACCATTCTATTTCCTACCTTACGAACCTCTTTGCAATAAACTCCTGAAAACTGATCTAATTGATTAACATATAGGATAAAAAGCATGGGAGCCAATATGTAGCCTTGCCAAATCCCCCTCCCTAACTGAAAGTGTGTAGTGCATTCCCCTGATTGACCGTATCTTACAGAGGCTTCAAGCCCCGTGTATATCGTGCAAAAATCTAAAAGGACTCCATTCACCCTAATGTCCCTCAGCACAGTCCACAGTTTCAATTTAACCACTGTGCTGAATGCTGTCCTGAGGTTCATGAAGGGTAGGTGCATGCTTTCCCTTTTAGCAGCTGTATATTTATTCACCAAAAAGCAAAAATACAGATTGTGCTCAGTTGTTCTTCATACTGGTCTGAAGCCATATTACATTTCTGATATAATTTCCTTATTTTTTACCCAATCCGATAATTGTTTCCATTCCATTTCATATGTCTTTATTTCAAATATTTCATCATAAAAGACGCTTCCATAATAAAATACATCATATAGTAAAGATAAACACACATCGATTTTAAAAAGCATAAAAATAAGTTGTATATGCACTTATGGCACATCATGCTAACATTATAAAATGAGATTAATACTCCATAAAACACGATCAGGTCGTGGCTACATAAAACCTAGCCATTGCTTACTGTTTAGCCCTAATGATCCACACCCATCGTAAGAATTTTGCTACCGCGATTACAAGGGGTTTACTCGTGTCAGTCCTAATGATCCTTAAAGCTTCCAACCCTACCCTTGTACCCATGTTGCAGCAAATAGGTTTAAGCCATTTTGCCCGAGGGGCTGCGTACACTGGGCATTCAAAAAATATGTGGCCAACAGACTCCTTACGATCAGTGCACCAGCAACAGAATTCAGTCACCTGGCCCTTCCATTTTTTTGTGAACATTCTAGTTGGAAGAGAGCCAACCCTCAACTGATGGTAACGTTTCCTATCGCTGGACCTGGTAATGGTGTCTCAATAATCTTCAAGAGATGGATCAATTTTATTCCCCAGAAACAAACCGGACAGGGAAGTGGCTGATAATTGTCCAATGTGTTTATGGCGGACTGTTGACCAGTATCAGTTTTTAAATACTTTTTTTGATAGAAAACAGTTGTTAGCGGGGTCAGTCCATAAATTGCCCAGACCCATAGACTCTAGGAGCAGTCTAACTTGTTTAAACCATGGAATGTCACCCGAACCCATTACAGATCTAACATCCAAAATTTACTTTGCAAATAGAGCCAGTTTAGGGGTGGTCCAAATCCTCCTCCATAAGGCCACTGGCTTAAAGCGAGCAATGTCATCTATTGAGTGACAGCCCAAATCCATTAGTAGCAGCTTCATGGGACTAGAGCCGGGAAGGCCTGTTATATTCTGTAGGAATTTATTCTGAACTTTGACCAACGGGGAAAGGTCCGCAAAACCCCAGAGGTCCGCTCCGTACTGGATCGCTGAACCTATCCTGGAATTATAGATTTTAAGAGCTGGGCCTATCCTTTTGGTCTGAGATGATCTCTGTTCTTTAACCCGGCACCCTGAGAGCTGGACAAACTTGAGTGATAGAGTATCAATCTGGGGTTTCTTACTTATTTTTCTCTCTAGAACGATCCCCAGATAGGTAATGACATTAGTCTGCTTTAACTTGGTGTTGTTCATCATGACATGGCCAACCACAGGTCTACTTTTCTTAAGGATCATTAATTTAGTTTTAGATACATTAACCTGCAGATCATGATCATGGCAAAATTCCTCAAATTTGTTCAGGGCCGCCTGCAAGCCCACCTGCGTCTGCGATAATAGGAGGGTGTCATCCGCAAACTTAAGTAGCGGAAACTTCAAGCCACCCAGAGAGGGGGCATCTGTCAGAAAGGCTGAGTAATATTGCACAACCCTGTTGATGAATAACAAAAACAGGGTTGGCGCTAGAACGCACCCTTGCCTGACACCACGGGACACTGGAAATCTATTGGTAACCTGCCCTTGCTTACCCCAGCGGACTTGTGCAAAACTTGCCTCGTGTAACAATGTTCAAAAGCTCCTGTGGCATCCCCATGTTTCTTAAGACCCCTCACAGTTTGTCCCTGGGTACTAGGTCAAATGCTGACTTGAGGTCAACAAAGGCGGCATAAATAGTGCCACCACCCAAACTGACTAGTTTCTAAGCATGGGCGAATTTTGCGAATCTGGCGTTCGCGAATTTTGCGAATTTGCGAACTCGCAATCCGCAAAATCCGCGAATTCTCGCGAATTTGCGGATTTTTTTTTTGTGTTCGCAAGCATTTTTGCCAGTTCGCGAGGGTTTTGTACCAGTTCGCAATTGCGAACTTACATGTCGGTCGTGATTATGTTGTTTCTATGTCTGGTTTATCATCACAGGTTCCCAGCACCCTCTGTTTCACCCCTGCCACCCTCTGTTTCGCCCATGCCACCCTCTGGTACATCAATGCCACCCTCTGGTTCATCATCACTGTAGATTATGGGGGGAAAAAGCAAGCACACCTGCTCTGCTTCAACTGACATGAATTAATTTGGGGTTGATTTATTAATGTGCCACTGTTTTAAAATTCCAGTCTGGCACCTGCTTCCTTATCTGTAATTTGCTTTCTGTTGCAGTGCAATTTTTTTTCCAGGACCTTTGTGGCCTACTTGTAGCTATTCTATGAGCCTGCTGTGAGGGTCAGAGCAGGGTCATACAATTGTTGCAACTAGCAACTGAACTCTGGAGGGGCCCCAGTCAGGAAGCACTACAGGGAATGGTTACTAATGATGAGTTTGAACTTTTGCACCTGCTGAATGCTTTCACTTTTGCAAAACTCGTTTTTCTGCAGAACAGCATTACAGCAACTGTAATGCCCCAAACAAGCTTACTTGTGAAAGTTGATTTCTAATCCAAAAGTGATCCAAAGAAAGTCAAAAGGACTCAAATCCAAAAAAGTGCAGGCAAATGTCAACCTGAGGAGTTATTCTGATAAAAATCATCATTTTCAGAAGGTCTATGCTGCTTGCTTGTGGATTTCTTGTGCAGAATTGCAATTTTTGTAATTTCGCGAGTGCGAGATTGTTGCTGCCCGCCGCACCTACATGTTCGTAACTGCGAACTTACACCGCACGCCGCAAAATTTTATCACCAAGAAAAAAAAATCTGCTGCGTGCGAATTTGCAGATTTTCGGTAAATTCGCGAGCGTTCGCGGATTGCGAAATTACCGAAAACATGCAAAATCCGCGAGCGTAACGGATTTTCCGCCCATGCTTACTAGTTTCCAGTAAATCAGTAGGAACCCGAAGACCTGCTCGATGTTACTTATACAGGATCTAATCCTAGCCTGCAAGGGCGACAATATATTCTCCAGCTCTATCCAGCTCTGAATTCTAGCCAGGAACATCCTGGCAACAATTTTCTGTGTACAGTCGATCAAGCTACTCGGTCGATAATTCCCCGGAATGGAACGGTCCCCCTTCTTATGTATAGGCAAGATCTCAGCTCCTCGCCAAGAGTCCGGGATGTTTGCCCCCTTGGCAATAGCATTTACCAGAAATACGATGTAGGGGACCCAATTAATTAGATAGTACTTGAAGAGATCTGCTAGGATACAATCCATTCCCGGGGCCTTTCCACAGGGAATCTTTTCAGGGCATCCTCAACTTCTCTACAGTCAAATGTTATGGCTTGTGTAGTGGGCATGGGACAGAGGTCATAGGGGAGGTGATCGGTATTCAAATCCAGCCTAGAAAACTGGGACTCAAAGAGCTCAACCCAGACCTCAATGGGGGCATGATTTGTGGGAACCTGAGACTGGTTTTAGTATTACCCCATTTAGCTATATCCCAGAACTTAGTTAAGTTTTTCTGCTTGCTAGCAGAAAGTAGTTCAAGCCAATGTTGGTTGTCCCATTCTTGTTTGGCCCGGTTCAGGACTTTACAATAGTTCTGCCTAGCCCTCCTAATGTCGGGCATAATTTAAGACCTGATTGCTAGCGCCAATATACCATAGGAAACCCGGCAGGATTTATTATACCATGATTTACTTGTGGGTTGGCCGATTAGTTTTTGGGGCTTACTGGGTTTAGAAAAATGGGCTTTATGTTCATTAAAAAGATCTTCATGTAGTTTGAATATTTTCCCATTAATTTCTTCCTGGGTTGGAAGTGATCGCAACACTCCCAGAGTCCGTGTTACCTTTAACCTGATCTCTTCCAGAACCCCGTGGTCAACAGCGATCCTCGTCCCGCACACCCTGCGAAGATCATTTGTAAGCAGGGCATCGGCGGTGGCAATCTCGGTTTGGGTGGTATGCTTTGAGCCTCCATTTAGTTGGAAGCTCTTTACCAGAGGGTTATGGGCGCTCTCCGGGCGATCCAAACCCGCCATATCCTCTAGTATGCCCCAGTACTCTATCTTAATAAGGATGTAGTCTATTCGACTATTATGTGAGCCATTGTCAAAGGTTGCCCTTCCCATTTTGTCTGAGATAGACCGACCATTGGCTGCCCTAAAGCCATGCTCTAGGCAGAGACCCGTCCACTGCAATGCAGATTCAGACCATTTCTTGATAAGCTTAAGGTCAAGGAGAGGGATATTCCACTGGACATCCTCCTCTATCAGGAGTGTTTTTCCTTCACAATGTAAGGGCTCAAACGAGCAGTTAAAATCCCCTGCAATTATTATATTGCTGTCAGGCCTAACAGAATCCAAAAAGGTATCCAGATCTACCAATGTTCCAGAGCCACGCCCGCCGGGCTGTCCTCTAGTGTACACATTTACTATGACGATATCTTGTAGGTCTGGCCGATGCAGATTTATAACAAGAAGATCCGGGCTATCAACTACTAGTTCAGAAGGTCTATAGTTAATTGTTTGCCTAACCCAGATAGTTAAACCCCCTGAGGGTCTGCCCTTTGTACCTCTAACTGCCGCTTTACAAAAATTAATGTACCCTGGGCGATATATAGGGTCCACTGCCCACGTCTCCTGGAAGACCAATATATCGTGTTTTTCCACCAGGTCTAACCATTCTACTATAGATGTTTTGCTCTTAAGGCCTGCAATGTTCCAAGAGACCAACAAGAGCTTGTGTGTGTCACTAGCTAAGCAAGGCTGGGGAGAAATCGTGGCCTGTTGGGGGTCCATAATACGGGTAATGCCAGAACTGAGGCATCCTTCTGGAAAAGGCCCAGGAGCCGTGTTCTTATACTCTCCTTTTTTCATCATGGCTGCCCCTGCTAACATCTCTTCCAAATTTGTCCTATAGATTATGCCTGGCGGGTTTGTCACGTGGGAACCCTCCGATTTGTCATGTCCAGGTAAAACACTGATACTTTCCGGGATTGGGGGAGGGACTACATTTGGAACCTCACAGCCTACATCAAGTTGTGCCCTATTGATGCTATTTCCCGTTTTTGGCTCAGCCCAGTCTTTAATTCCATTATCCTTATACCAATCAGCCCTTTTTCCCCTGTGGTGTGAGCCCAGTCAGTCCACCCCCTCCAAGCCACATAGTGACTCAAATCGGTTCCTCAGGGGGATGTGGAACTCCTGTCTACATGCAGTGATTGGGCGTCCTGGTGTCTTTTCCCACCTCTTTTGCTGAATGGAGCTCGGGCCAAAAAAAGACTCGGATAGAAAAAACTCAAATCGTGGGTTTGTATTCCACCAGCTCCCCAGTTCCGGGTTGCATAACATATGTGCCTTACCACTCTGGGGTCCCTAAAGTTCAGGATTATGCAATCGCCCTTTATATCCTTCAATCTGTGCCCCAACCAGCCCACCCTTCTAACATGCAAAATCTCAGTATTCATATAAGCTGGAAGAAATCTATTTCTGTTGAGCCAATAGATGACCTTATTCTTCAGCTCTCTATGGGTCTCCTGTTTGTCGTTTTGGATCCCTGGTACACCGGACAGAATTACTGTGTATGGTACCGACTCTGGAGGTAAATTAATGCATGGGAGCTTCATTGGCAAGCCCTTCCTCCGCAGTGCATTCTTCTCTTTAGTTTTTAAATCTGCACTACGTTCAGGGGTTATCAACTTTTTTCTAGCTTCACTACCAGTTGCTTCAGTTCCCTCTCTATTATGATCCGTAACAGTTATTTTTACTATGCCATTCTCAGTGACATTAGAAGTTTGTTGGTCATTTTGGCTGGTTGGTAGGTCCTGCGGGATAGCTATTGGGAGACACGTAGGATCGAAAGCCACTCTCACGGGGGGCGGGGGCCCCAAACCCTGAATGATCACCGCGGCTTTTTCCAGTGTGGCTGAATTTGCCATCACAGCTCTTTCCAGTTTCCCCACGTTCTCATTAATTAGCTTTACCCTTTCAAGTAGTGGTAGCATCAGTGATTTTAATAACTGCTCTAATGTTTCTAGAAAACCCTTGAGGAGTTGGTTTGCTGCAGGCGAGCAGGATGTTTGCATGTTTATCCTTTTTCTAGAGTCAATGGTGGAGTTTTGGGGATTCACAATAGTATGTATTGGTTGGGTCGGTGCGGTGATTTTTGTTACTTTAGCGCATCTACCCTTTTGAATCCCTCCCCCGCGCTTTCTTTTGCAAGTAGTTGGTTTTGGTTTGTTAACTATTCCAGTTTTTGGCGCAGTTACCGCATTCACGGGGGACGGGTTAGGGATGGTAAAGAAATTTGATTCTCTTTGTCTATTTCCTAATATAGAAATACTGTCTGTGGTTGTGTTTAATGAACTACAAGCAATAGACCCATCTGGTCCCACCAGCTCTATACTAGTTCCCGGGCATGAATCACCATTGACCTGGTGCTGCTCTGGGGTTACGGCAGCCATAATTGTACCCAGTGAAGATCTCTTCAATAGTAGGGGCTCTAGCGACAACCTTTTTTCAGTCTGAGCAATTTAATGTTCTGATACGACTGCAGCTCTAGTAATAAACTGTTCTAGAGTTCCGGATACAGTTCCCCCAATGCTACCATGTGTAATTTCCTTCCCTTTCCTTGGGCGGAGCGCCCATTACAAAGTGCACCAAGGTAGGTGGTAACTGTAGGAAAAAATGTAAACAATATAATTTTTCAAGCCCCGGTCAACAATGATGCTATTATACCGTGGTAAATATATATATAACAAAGCATCAATTATCTAGATGTCTTGATCAGCAAACACAACAACACGCTTGAGACATCAGTCTTCACGAAACCAACAGATAGAAACAATCTTCTTTTGCATTCGAGTTTTCACCCTCCGTCATTAATCAGAACTTACCATACTCTCAAATGTTGAGAGTCAAACGGATAACATCCAATGACACTACTCTGTTAGAGGCTTTACAAAAAGAGCAAGTTAAATTCAGTGAGCGGGGTTACCCCCCCAAGATTTTGACTGAAGCATTGAATAAAACGCAAGCAAAAGAACAGGAGACTCTACTCACTTCGAAGACCAAAGCGCAGTCTAAGCGCCATGTCTTCGTCTCTAAGTATTCCACCAGATCACATGCGATTAAAGGCATCATTAAATCAAGATGGGAATTACTGAGACAGGAACCAGACTTCAAAGGCTTATTCGATGAGGAACCGCTGTTTGCGTATACCCGCAGCAAAAATATCAAGGAAATCCTGACAACCAAAAGAGAAACTGAACAAAGCTTTCACGAAATGCTCAAATGCTTCAATTGTGTGCATTGCAACAATGTGATAACTGGCAATTTGATACATCATCCACATTCAGGAAAAGCAATTGCACTAAGATACAATGGGGACTGCAATTCTTCTACTGTTATTTATGCAATAAAATGCCCCTGCTGACTACTATATGTAGGCAAAACTTCAAGAAAAATAAAAAAACGCATTACTGAACACAAAAGTACGTTTTGTACTTAGTCAATCAAATCATATTTTTCTTCACATTGGTTAGAACACCAACACACTAAAGCACACTTGAGATTTACCATTCTGGAGTCCTTGATTTTGAGGGCTGACCAGAATCACACTACATTACTTGCACAAAGAGAAGCTTGGTGGATCAAGTATTTGCAAACTTTGGTACCAGGTGGGCTTAATGACAGGATTGAACTTCAATGTTTCTTGTGATAGCTGTTCATTTTCATCTGCAGTGTTGTAAATGTGATTATCTTTTGGTCAAAATATCTATCAAATTAGCATGTTTTTGCTAATTCTTGGGTCAATGTTCACATCTCTAATTTTCTTTTACTTCAGCTCTTTGCTTTGGTGTGTCTCTTTGTTAGTGTATTTACTAATCCTCTTTTTATTGTTTCACATCACTATCTCGCTCTCCTTTGGTATTCTTTTCGGCATTTTTGACACTGCTCTTGTGTCGGTTCCATCAATACCAGGTGGTAGTTTGCTTTATGTGGCGTTACATTTGTCATCCATTGGAACGATCCCTAATTCCTTTAGTGTGGACATAGTGAGATATTAGTAATATAAGCCATGACTGCACCCATTTTCACTATTACAATATGGCTGCCAGTTCTATTTTTACGTTTATTGTGGTCATACTGAGGGTAGTTAGCTACATGTGGCGTTATACCCGTCCTCTATTGGGACAATTACTAATTCCTTGAGCGCGCACAAAGTGAGATAATATTTATACAACCCACGGTTGTTCATATAGTCATCATTTACAGTTTGGTTATACTCGTGCATTAGATTTGAGCTATTTTTTCCATTTGGGACGATTACTAACTTGTCGAGCATGCACATAGTGAGATATTATTAATACAACCCACGGTTGTTTATACAGTCATCATTTATAGTTTGGTTACATTTGTGCATTAGATTCGAGCTATTTTTACCACTACAACATGGCGGATCCCGCCAGTCCTATCTTTATGTATATTGTAGTCACTGTGGTTTATTAGTTTGCGGGCACTCGCAACGTTCAAATCTTTTTCAAATCTTTGGGAAGTTGCATGGCTAAGGAGGATACGTTTTACGTTAACGAGGTGAGCATACATTCAATTTCAGGCATTTGTCTAAGACACACGCTGTGTAAGCTCACGCCGTGACCTCGTGAGTACAGGCATACGCTTGAGGTTTCCTTCGTCTTTGTTTCAGATTGTAAGGATATCGAGGTGATTACAATTCCTCTGATTGGATTCTAATACACCGTTTACTGGGTGATGAGATTGTAGGCGTCTGCAGCGCTTGAATCTTTATTTCCAGGAAGCTGTACAGGGACACGTTACTCGACAATGCGGTGAGCATACACACCATTCTGAGTACTTGTGTAGACACACGATATGTGAGTTAATCAATCAATCAATCAGCAATTTTTGTATAGCGCCCTACTCACCCAGTAGGGTCACAAGGCGCTTGGGGGGGTTCGTTACTGCTCGAAAAGCCAGGTCTTGAGTTGTTTCCTGAAGGAGAGGTGGTCCTGGGTCAGCCGTAGGTGGATGGGTTCCATGTCTTGGCCGCCAGGTAGGAGAAGGATCTTCCTCCAGCGGTGGCTCTGCGGATCCGTGGTACGGCGGCGAGGGCGAGGCTGGTCGATCGTAGCTGGCGGGTGGGCGTGTAGAAAGTGAGGCGGTTGTTGAGGTACTTTGGGCCCATGTCGTGGAGAGCCTTGTGTGCGTGGGTGAGGAGTCTGAACGTGATCCTCTTGTTGATGGGGAGCCAGTGCAGGGCTCTTAGGTGGGTCGAGATGTGGCTGTGGAGAGGGATGTCCAGGATGAGTCGTGCGGAGGCGTTCTGTATGCGCTGGAATCTTTTGTGTAGTTTGGCAGTGGTTCTAGCGTAGAGAGTGTTCCCGTAGTCCAGTCGGCTGGTGACGAGAGCCTGGGTGACCGTCTTTCTGGTTTCAGTGGGGATCCATCGGAAGATCTTACGGAGCATGCGCAGGGTGTTGAAGCAAGATGATGACACGGCGTTGACTTGTCTGGTCATCGTGAGGGAGGAGTCCAGGATGAAGCCCAGGTTTCATGCGTGGCCTGTTGGCTTTGGGGTGGTGCCCAGGGCAGGGGGCCACCAGGAGTCGTCCCAGGCGGAGGGCGATGATCCCAGGATGAGGACTTCCGTCTTGTCTGAGTTCAGTTTCAGGCGACTGTTCTTCATCCACTCGGCGACGTCTTTCATCCCTTCGGGTAGGCGGGCTCTGGCAGTGGCAGGGTCGTTGGTGAGGGAGAGGATCAGCTGGGTGTCGTCGGCATAGGAGATGATGTTGAGGTTGTGTTGGCGTGCGATGGTTGCAAGGGGGCTCATGTATACGTTGAAGAGGGTGGGGCTGAGTGAGGATCCTTGTGGTATGCCGCAGATGACTTTGGTGGCCTCTGATCTGAACAGGGGGAGGCAGACTCTCTGGGAACGAGATGATCCACTCCAGGGCCTTCCCTTGGATACCGATGTTGCTGAGGCGTTGTGCTAGGGTGCGGTGGCAGACAGTGTTGAACGCCGCAGATAGGTCCAGGAGGATGAGGGCCGCTGTTTCACCGTTTTCGAGCAGGGATCTGATGTCGTCGGTGGCTGCGATGAAGGCAGTCTCGGTGCTAGCCGGACTGCGAAGGGTCGAGGGATCCGTTTTTTTCAAGGAAGGTGGCGAGCTGTCTGTTGGCGGTCTTCTCGATGCCTTTGGCAGGAAAAGGGAGGAGCGAGATGGGGCGAAAGTTCTTGAGGTCGGTGGGGTCTGCTGTTGGTTTCTTCAGGAGGACGCTGAGCTCGGCGTGCTTCCAACTCTCCGGGAAGGTGGCGGTGTTGAAGGGGATGTTGATGATGTCCCGGAGTTGGGGTGCGATGATGGAGTCGGCCTTGTTGAAGACGTGGTGGGGGCACGGGTCGGTTGGTGAACGGTTGCTACGACGTAGTGCATATAGGCACACGCTAAAGGTTTCCTTCATTTGTTGCAGATTGTTTATTCAATGAAGTGATTACATTTCCTTTAATTGGACCTTAACATACCGCCTTTCTTGCAAATTGCATTTTACATTGTGAGTCTTTGTCCTGTGAACACTGGTGTAATGCAATGAAGATCCGGTGCGTTTTTGATGAGCGCGATGTTAAATTAAGGGGAGCTTCATTGTCAATGTAGGTTGGTTGTAAAGTCGGCAACAGTTCTGCATCTGGGCAGACAGTAATCTTATGTTGAATCATCAAATGAAGGCCTTCACAGCTGAACTTCTTTTCCGTATGCGTTCACCTGATGGTTGTTTATCTAGTAACATCGACTGGTGTTACAGGTCTTGTGACCTTAGTGGTTCAGATTATTATTATCTTCATTTTTATGTACACACAGAGTGAAGTGATGTATATTTTCCTTGAGGCTTCCCATGAACTAAATCCATACACAACTGAAAAAGGCAGTGAGTTTATTATTGACAGGAAGTTGGTGGCAGTACAGAGTCACTAGCATGGTACACAATTGCACAGACTTTTACAATTCTTCAATTTTAGACACACTTGGTGGTAGCTTTCTTGGACGCACTCTTTTTAATAAATTTTTTTCTTTGACCTTTAGATAACACATAAGGCGCCAATATTCAATATTGTTGCACGCTTACTGGACGTTGAACGAGCATCCATCTTGTAAATATTGTGTTACTGGTTACAGTATGTACATATGAATTCTGGGTACATTGTTCATTGTTGTTTCTTTGTGTTTTTTATTGTTTTCTTTTCACAGTTCCCCTGAAGAAGGGATCTACCCGAAATGCATTGGGCTTTTCCATCTATTATTTGGTTGTGTAACTAATATTATGTTTTTATGATTGACATTACTCCAAATTGACAGTGATATTCAACATTGTTTCTTAACAACGATATTGTGAAGATTTTTTTGCTACATAAGAAACGCTTTGCAGCTTGTTAAATTTTTCATGTAATTCATGATAATGCAAATGAATATACAAGTTGAATCAATCTGGTTTTAAAAGTGAATTCTTTATCGGTTTATGGTTGTTCAACAAGCAAAGTTTCATGTGACTTCATTGTGATACTTTAAATTTCGCTGTGCGTTTGGTATACTTGTGTTTTCCCCACTAGCTGTTGTTCAAATATATAGAAAGTACGCAGATGTCTCACTTCTTAGGACTCAGGTCGCAAGGCTGGCGGCCCAGCCCAGCCTCGTCTGGCCTCAGATGGCCACAGACGGTCCGGCCCTTGTCCCGGGCTTCTCCAGGGGTGCTCCGGTGCGCGTCCTGCGGGACGAGGTTCCAAGGGGCTCTTTATGCGCCTCCAGGCGCTTTGTGATGATGTGAGCGGCATCCTTGCCGCTAGCGGGGCTGCTGGGAGATGGAGTCTCGTGGGTGAAGGGGGCTCGGAGGAGCCAAGCCTGGCCAAGAGGATGAGCAGAGCAAGGCCCGGCCCACAGGTGCTGCCACATGGGAGAGGAGCTCTGCGGAGCCAAGCCTGGCCAAGAGGAAGAGCGGAGCAAAGGCCGGCCCGCAGGAAGCAAGTACAGCCCAACAAGTAAGGTTCACAGCAAGGACTCCGCCCCAAGGGTCCTTTATGCGCCTCTTGGCACTTCGCGATGACGTGAGGGGTGTCCTTGCCGCTAGTGGGGCTGCTGGGAGATGGAGTTTCGTGGGTGAAGGGGGCTCGGCAGAGCCAAGCCAAGCCAAGAGGAAGAGCGGAGCAGGGCCTGGCCCACAGGTGCTGCCACACGGAACAAGAGCTCGGCGGAGCCAAGCCCGGCCAAGAGGAAGAGCGGAGCAAAGCCCGGCCCGCAGGAAGCAAATACAGCCCAACAAGTAAGGTTCACAGCAAGGACTCGGCCCCAAGGGGCCCTTTATGGACCTCCTGGTGCTTCGCTATGACGTGAGCGGCGTCCTTGCCGCTAGCGGGGCTGCTGGGAGAAGGAGTCTCATGGGTGAAGGGGGCTCGACGGAGCCAAGCATGGCCAAGAGGAAGAGCGGAGCAAGGCCCGGCCCACAGGTGCTGCCACACGGGAGAGGAGCTCGGCAGAGCCAAGCCCGGCCAAGAGGAAGAGCGGAGCAAAGCCCGGCCTGCAGGAAGCAAGTACAGCCCAACAAGTAGGGATCACAGCAAGGACTCAGCCCCAAGGGGCCCTTTGTGCGCCTCCTGGCACTTTGCGATGACGTGAGCGGCGTCCTTGCCGCTAGCGGGGCTGCTGGGAGATGGTGTATTGTGGGTGAAGGGGGCTCGGCGGAGCCAAGCCCGGCCAAGAGGAAGAGCGGAGCAAGGCCCGGCCCACAGGTGCTGGCACACGGGAGAGGAGCTCGGCGGAGCCAAGTCCAGCCAAGAGGAAGAGCGGAGCAAAGCCCGGCCCGCAGGAAGCAAGTACAGCCCAACATGTATTCTTTCAACAAGACCCTACCTAATATTTTGAATGAAAGCATGCTGGGTCTGCTCGATTCCCTTTTTTGAAAATTGGGACAATAACTGATTGTTTTCAAGATAAAGGCCTTGGGCTATAGCATTAAAATGTTGGGTAATTAATAGGGCTCACAGATCTATACATGATTTAAAAAGGTCAACAGGTACTCCATCATGGCTAGGCTCCTTTCCAATTGTGAGTTCTGCTATTCCTTCCCACACCACCTCCAATTCAAATAGTTAGTTTATATCTTTGACTGGAGAATCACTGCTGTTTCCATATATATGTCCGAAATGAGCAACCCCTTTCTGAGATGGTAAAGTTTGACTCATATATGGTACTGCTACCTCCTTAAATAATGGTTGATTTACGGCTTTCCAAAAAGCCGAGCTATCTCTAGAGCTATAGGGCTCCTTATCTCTTCCCATATTTCTATCTTCACTGCGCTCTTTCAGCTTCTGCGCACCAGCACACCTGTGCACATTTCCTTCTATCCTCTTTAACTACCACTGAAAAACATTAACTTTTGTTTAAAATCCACCTTTAATTTTTTATAGGCCCTTGTACAGCTTTTATCAAACAATTTTGGACCAAGACTGTTTGGTCTAAAGCTTTTTTAATAAGGGCAGACTGGAACTATTTACTCGATAGCTTGATCAGGGGAATCAATCTTTAAACAGACCTCAAAATCATGGCTACACACTTGTACCAAGGTCCTCAAGAGGTTCTCCGGGATTATCTTACCCTAGAAAATGTGTCTTCCTTGCTTCTTTGTTATATAAGAATAGTTATGTGAGTTGGGAATCTTAGCCATAAAATCATACCAACCAAACTCAGTCATGATTGGGATATGATCAGTGTGTTATTCATGGATATGCATTCTCAATATATTGGCAATGAGGACGAGATTTGTTTAATTTCTGAGCCCATTGACAGTCTTTCTGATTAACGCGCTCCACAAAAGCAGGCTGCTATGCATAGCAGGTTTACACTCACTGCTTTTTTTTCGCCTAGATTCTTGCTATATGTAGATGTTCTAGACCATCCTGATGCTTATGCTGATTTTCTAGCACCTTGGTCCGAGTAATTACTGGTGCGTGCTGGCCTGTACTGTTGCCTGCAGATGCATTGTGTGCGTGTAGAGTACGTAGCACTGCACAAGCAACTGCCTAACATCATCGTGTTTTCAGAAGCGTGTCAGCTTGTGGCTGAAATGCCTCATGTCATCACGCTCATCATATCAAGCCGCCGTTGTTGAAGTACTTTGTAGTGCATAGTATCCTGTTTCTTCATTGCACACCATTCCTCAGTCTGTCATTGCTTTGTTTATGTAATACCTTGGTCAACGGCAAACCGGCTGCTAGCCTGCAAGTTTGTTTTGCTCATTGGTGAAAGGCATATCAGGCTGTGATTTTAATCTTCTGTGACAGGCACACCTTCATGAGGTACTGTGTATTGTTCATGGGAAGTTTACCCACCCACTTCTTTATATTGTGTTTGTGGGTTTATCACTACTGTTGTTCCAGGAACCTCTGTGCTACCAGTTTTGTGTATTTTTATTAAGCACTTTGGGCCATATGTATCAACCAAATTTTTAGTCGCAAACGCTGCAATTCGCAAAAAACAGCGGGAATTGGCAAATTAATAAATCGCTATGCAATGTATGAAAAAACGCAAATAGCGATTTCACGAAATTCGCAAATTAGAGAACTGCAATTAACACCAAGTATGACCAGGTGGTAACCAGGTGCAAACTATTTAAGGAGTCCAACAATGCAACTGATTTTTTCACAATGGCTGGGCTGTATGTGATAGTCAGGAGGCTGCGACTCAGAGCTGCTGCACAGAGGATGAGACGCCAGGAGAGGATATTCAGTGCGCGCATTACTCTGTTCCAGCGGACTGAGGAGGACATCCATACACACTACAGGCTGGATGAAGAGAGCATTCTTGATTTAATTGAGGAACTCAAACCTATTTTTGAACACCCCACACACAGGACACACACCATCCCCACCTACATCCAGGTTCGGTGCTCACTGAACTTCTTGGCATCAGGTAGCTTCCAGGGGGTGATAGCCTCAGTAGGAGGGGTGTCACAGGGTGCATTGTCGCGTTTGTTCCACGCGTTCTTGATGCCATGGTTCAGAGGCTGCCAAACCACATCCACTTCCGCTGCTCCCCACAGGCACTAGACCAGACCAAGCATGAGTTCTATCAAATAGCACAATTCCCCCACGTCATTGGATGCATAGATGGAACACATGTCGCCATATCCCCCCCTCCCATAATGAGTGTGTGAATAGACAAGTGGTGTGTGATGCCAAGCACATTATCACTGACATTGTAGCTAAATACCCAGGCAGCACCCATAACTCGTTCACCTTTGGCCACAGTGGGATCCACCGTCGGCTCACTAATGGGGAGTTTGGAGAGGGCTATCTTCTAGGTAATTGCATAGAAAACAGTAACATAATAGTAAAGCACAGCAGTGGCAGGAAAGTGTGTAACCTATTACCTCTTGCCTCGCAGGTGACAGTGCGTATGCAGTCCGGGACTTCATATTGACCCCATACCTAAATCCTGTAAACGCAAGGGAGCGGAGGTACAACAGTGCCACACTGCCACACGTAGTACCATTGAGCGGACCTTTGGCATACTCAAGAGCCGTTTCAGATGCCTGAATAAGAGTGGGGGAGCACTGCAATACAGCCCTGAGACCTGCTGCAAGATGGTGTTTGCCTGTGCCATGCTGCATAACATCGGCAACCAGAAAGGCACCCCAGTGGAGCTCAGCGATTCAGACACATCGGATGAGGAGGGCCCAGCTCCAGGATGCAGGCCAGCCGGTGTGATTGGAGCAGCAGCCGGGCAACAGAGTCGGGATGACATAACACAGAACTATTTCTAGGTGAGAAATGATGACACAATGCTATGTATTCAGGATAAACTGTGTTTAATATCCTTTAAGTCAGGATTCATAATATCACAGAGCCTGTGTGGCACACAATGTGGATAGTAGTATCATGCACATGTTTGTTTCACAATGCACAACAATAAATTGTCACTGTCCTCTTTGTGCAATGGGTTGATCCACCCATTGCCATTAGTATGTTCTGGCACCTCAACGGCGGCGCTGACGTCCCATTGCTCTGCGCTCCGAGTGCACATTCCCCTCATCAGTGGCATCTGCAGCCCTGCCATGACGCTCATTACTGCGCCTGTCTTGTTGGAAGGGGGGGGGTGGAGTGAGGCTGCTACGGCTTGATTGTGCGTCCTCCTCTAGGGAACTGAGGACTCCTGTCCCACCAGTAGCAACTGTCCGCAGCTGATCCACAGCACATGTGACCTGTAGTAATTCCCTGGCCATGTCCTGACTGCTGTGTGCAACCTCCCGCTGCAATTATTGCTGCGCCGGGACTGGATAGAGGTGGCTGAGCCCAGTTGGTTAACAATCCCTGTGAAGAGTTCAAGGCGTGTGTGGAGGCGCTGAGTTTCACAGCACCTAGCAGCACGGTCCGCTTGTATCTCCGCACAGATTGCCTCCAGGCCACCCATAATGCCCCTGAAGCCCACCCTAAGCTGTCTTTGAATTTGCTGTATTCCTCTCCCCTGCAGGAGCTGTGCCTGAAGCATGTTTCCCTCAAGGCCGTGGAACACTGACTTCACTCCCGCCACAGATGTACCTGGGGATGGACATGCCCTGTGCCTGGATGGAATGACAGGTGTGGGACTTTGAACTGCTCGTGGTCTGGATTGTGGCACAGACTGCCCCTGGACTTCATCAGCTTCGTCATCTGTGTCACCGAGTTCGTCCTCCAGGGGTGGCAATGGAGCCACTGCAATGCGCCATGGGCGTTTGGGTGAGATGACTGGGCAGCCCTCCTCCTCCACTTGCCCTGGTACTGCTACGCTGTGGGACTCTTCATCCCGTCCAGGCCTCTGGCCCTGTGTTTCTTGTAGTGCGTGGACGTAAACTGACACATTAATTTGCTGTCCAGCCTTGCATTGGTAATGCAATAAATTGCACTTTTGGTTTCTTAAGTGGTTCCTGACTGTTTGTATAATGCCTTCACTCATACACACATACTGCTTGAGCCTAGCTGAGTTTCACTGTTACACTCTTTGTTTGATGTGACTACTTCTCCCATAATGCATTGCTGTGGTTGTGTGTGTGCCTGCACTGGATTGGCATCTGTGATGTGTGCCTGGGTCTCTCATGGGGGTGGGAGTGGGGTAGGTTGGTATCATGGGTATGATGGCATACTTTTTACCTTGTCTTGGTCCTGGTAGGTCGGAGCTGTCGAGGTCAGCCACGCCACTCGCATTCTCCGGTAGTAGAGTACCCTCCACCAATTCCTCCATTGGCGTGGAAGTGGAGGCAAAGGATGTTCCTCCACCAGTCTCTTTTGCCTCCAGCAGCATGGCAGCAACCCTTTCCTTCTACCGCTGGTGCATATCGTACCAGCGTTTTCTCAATTCCTCGACGCTGCGGTGAGTGACACCTATGGAATGGACCTTTTCTTGGATCCCGCCCATATTCTCCTTTTCCGGGTCTCTGGCACTCTGAGGGATTGTTTTCTAAATAATAACTCATGGCTCTGCACCATCTCCTGGATGAGCACCTCCTGCTCCCTTTCTGAAAACTTCTGCTTTCTCTTTCTTTGGCTCTAACCCTGCTGCTGCTCCTATGTAGCCATGTCTCCACTCTCTGTTGCACTGCACTGGTGCCTCAGCCCTCTTTCCAGCCTCTCACTCTGATTCTGGAATTCAGGTGCAGCATGGCTAGTCACACTTCATGGTTGTGATGTCATCAAGCTGCACCTGAGTTTCAGATTCCCCGTTTTGCGATTCCTTAATTGCGAGTTCACAAAATCTGCGAATTTTCACTTGAGGAATAGCAAAACAGGTAATCGCATAAAAATCTGCGATTTTTTGTTTACATACCGATTTGCGATTCTCAAAATGCGATTCGTTATGAATCGCAGTTTGGGAATTGCAAATTCAGTTTTTATACATATGGCCCTTTGTTTATAATCATTTAAACTATTATTATTTTTGTTTGTATAACTAAGCATGGCTGCAACCAGTAACTCTCAGGTAGCGCAAATAGCACAATTTTTACAAAACTACATTTCTTTTATTGAATTTTTATCCCATTTTATGCAAGGAGAGCACAGCAGAATATAACAGCAATGTATGAGAAGATAACATAATAGAATGCAGAAGCAAGAAAATACATATAAATACGACAAAAGAAAAAAAGGAATCATCAAACAATTTCCCCTTACATCCAGTCCATAACTGGAGCCCAAATTTTCATTCCAGTGGTCCGTTTTTTCCGGCCCTTAGTCCTATATATAGCCGCTTCCAAATTATCCATAGCTAAAAGGCGAGCACACCATGTCTCAAAAGAAGGAGAAACAGGATGAATCCAATCACGCGTGATACAAGCGCGCACTAACGCCATACAAATGAATAAAAAACTTTTCCTAGATTTAGAAAGGGTATCTGAGGTTACACCTATCAATACTATTCCCCCGTTATAATGACCGTTGTCCCCAATAATACACCCAAGAATTGTTAAATAAAAGAAAATAAATCAGTCAATTTCAGACACAGAAAATACATGTGTAGTGCATCAGCTGCAAATTCCCCACATCTACTCCACGTGGTCCCAGCCAACGTCCACCATTTAGAAATCTTGCCAGGTGTATAATAAAGGTCATATAAAGCCATATAATGTTGTGAGCGCGACCTTCCCGTCATCAAAAGTCTATTTGCTAAGCTAATAGATTCCTCTATGTTAATCATATTCCTACCTAGCTTTATTGACCATTTACTTTGACATACCTCTAAATCATCCTGACATGAGAAAATAAGAAATGTATAATATTGTCCTATCAGTGTTTTCCTAAACATGCTATCAATAAGGGGAATTCTCCTCAATTGCGATTCCGCCTGGGAACCTAAAGCATTAAAATGACTGTGAATCTGTAAATATTTTTAAAAAATCACTTTTTGTTAGGTTATTTTTATTCTGTAGCTCAGCAAAAGAAACAAGGCGTCCGTCGAGGATTACACCACCCAGGTACAGGAGTCCGTTCATACGCCATCTATTAATTACAGGATCGTGAAAAATTGGGGGAAGGAAGCCTGGTGCTGCAAAAGGTGTATAAGCAGTGATCTTTGAAATACCAAGCTGTCACTTAATTAATCTCCATGCCACATAGGCTGATTTTCGTATCTTAAATTATTTTTTTTTTTTTAAACTAGGGTCCATCACTTTAGGTAAGCAGCCTCGACATTCCACCCCCAGTGCAAATTCATAAATGGACGGGGAATGACTCGATAAAATCCGTACCCTTTCACCAATCACCAAAGGATTGATAAACTGCAGGACGGACGCCAAATGATAAAACAGAAATTGCGGTATACCCCAGCCTCCCCGAACTTTAGGGAGTATCATCTTTTTATATGCCCGTCTCTGACGCCTGTAGCCCCATAGAAATCTTGCTGACATCCTTTCAAGTTGCTTAAAGCAGCTGGGAGGAAATTCAATTTGTATAGCTCAAAACATATATAAGAACTTGGGCAGTACCGACATTTTAAAGACATTGGCATGACCATATAGAGATAAATGGAAATGGTCTATTCTCTCCAGCATTGAGTTTACTTTTTTCAGAACCGTGTTTATGTTTAATTCAGGAATAGAAGAAAGTGGTAATGCAATTTTAATACCTAAGTATGTAACTTCTGTCACAGTTCTAATAGGAGGCGGGTCATGGCCAACATACAATATTTGAGTTTTAATAATGTTCAATTTGTACCCTGAGAAGGATCCAAACTGGGTTGCTAGGTCCTCTATTGTTGGTATTGTCCTCTGAATATCTGTGGTTACTGCAACTATATCATCCGCATAAGTGAATGCCCTATAGGTCATACAAGAAACTTGAACTGGCTCAATATTCTACGCATAATTTAGCTTATTTAAAAATATATCAATATATAGGGCGAATAGTAACGGGGGAACACAGACACCCTTGCCGTGTTCCATGAGAAATAGAAAAGGGAACGGATTCCTGGCCGGCCAACTTAACAGAGGCTGTTGGAGAGACATAGAGAGCCTTTAGAGCAGAGATCATCTTTGTGCCAAAACCCTTCTGATAGAGCAAATCCCATAGATACGGCCAGGCTACCCTGTCGAATGCCTTTTCGGCATCCAACAGGGTAATTCCCATTGCCGTGTCAGTTGCCTGAGCCCAGTCCACTAGAGCGATAAAACAACGGATATGATTAGTGGTATCACGATTTGGGATAAATTCATGCTGGAAGTGAGAGACAATAGATGGGATTATACCTGAGATTCGAGAGGCTAAAATCTTTGAATAAATCTTACTATCAGCATTGATTAAAGATATAGGTCGGTAAGAGGCAGGCAAGGAAGGTGATTTATCTTTTTTTAGAAAGGCCAAAATTGTTGAGTGACGCCAAGATTCCGGTGTAACGCCCTTCTGTGCTTCTTGGAAAGTTAACAACAAATCTTCCTTCACAAGATGCCGAACCATCCTGAAGAATTCTAACAGAATGTCGTCTGGGCCCACCGCCTTTCCTGATGCAAGAGAAAAAATAGCAGCCTCCGTTTCTTCCCACATTATATCTTTCTCTAGATCTGTAAACTGATCTAGCGTTATTTTAGATATATCAATACTACCACTAAAGTCCGGAAGACAGTCTGAAGAATAGGTTATTACCTCATCCTTTTATAAATTACTGTAGTATTGCCTGAAAAACTCCAGGATTTCTTCAGATTTTTCATGACTTTGGCCTACCTCGTCCTGAATACTATCTATGCGGTTGACAGCCTCCTTTTGTCAAATCTTTTTGGTTAATATGCGACCCGCGTTTCCTCCCACCTCATAAACGTGCGAGTGATGGACTGCTATCTGTGCCACTAAATTACTAGCAAAATTCTCATAAAGCCTTGATTTTTGAATGGCCAGATCCAACATTATTTGTTCCGTATCTTGAGAAGACCTAATGGCTGTTATAAGTTTAGATTCAAGTTCCTGTGATTTCTTAAACTGAACTCCTAATTGCTCATAGGATTTCCTTTGATTAATAATTAAGTAAGGTAATGTCTCCCCCCGTACCCCAGACTTAAAAGCGTCCCAAACCATCTGTACAGACGTGGATTGGCGATTAAGCTCCAAAAATTCGGAGATCCACCTCTCCATATTTTCAATATAAAGTGGATCAGCTAATAGTTTGCTTTCAAATGTCCACAGACGGCCAGTAGGGCTACTGTTTGGTTCTAGTTCTATCTCTAACATATTAGGGTTATGATTCGAAATTATTTTAGGAAAAATGTCAAACCTAGAATTCTTAAGCAAACTGGAGGTAATGAAAAATAATCCAAACGGACAAGTTTCCGATGAGGAGCTGAAAAAAACGTATAGCCAGGAGCACCCAAACCTTTAACATGACCTACATCCGATAAACCAGATTCCTTAACTAATCCTCTCATAGCTTTATACACTTTTTACCTGGATAAAAGAGATCACAGGCTACATCAAAGTACCTCTCTAAATGAATATTAAAATATAGTATTAATGGAGCGGGCCATCCAGCAAGCTCGATGCTACAGTGATTCAACATTTCTGGGTCGTCTAGGTTAGGACCATAGTTAGAACAGATAGTCCACAACAAGCCTTCAATAAGAATTTCACTTATCACCCAGCGACCAAAAGAGTCAGCTTTTACCTTTTTACAAATCCCTCTTCCCCGTCTTTTCAAAATTGCCCCACCTCTTGTGGTAGTGCCTTGTTGGGTACAGCCCATAATTTCCAAACCTAAATCATTAAGCCAGTGTCTGTTGCTCCAAGGTAAATGTGTTTCTTGTACACAGAAGGTCAACCCTCATTGATTGTAGAATTTGGGCCTCTATTCCTCTTTTCTATTTATCATTCAGCCCGCAGATGTTCCAAGAACAAACCCTTAGTTTAACCATTATCATGCACCAGGTAATTTCCTAACAGTAATTTATAATATGAAAACCCTTCTCTTAGAACCAAAACACAAATATCAACAGTGCACAGATATTTAATCACCAAATTACAACAATTTCTACCTTTGACCCTTTCAAGTTATAAATGTTCCTGGAACCTTGACAGCAGCCCTTTATGAGTTGATAAGGGTTTATTAACTCCATACCCAGCCCATCCCATCATATCACCAGGACAATGCCCTTGTTCTGCTCCGGGAGCAGGTTTCACCCCTTATTAACGTCTATCACTGCCTGGGCTGCTGTTAGGAAGCTAATGTAAATTAGCCTCCTGGAACATCAGGCTTAGAAATGGTAACTTTCTGAAACATTTTTCCTTAACATTTATTTAAAATCTATCCAATTATTTGAATTTTTAATTAATTTGAAAAATAAACGTTGCTTTGAATGATTATTTTAGTGTTTTCCATTAAACATTACAGACTAAAGTTTATAAGATACAATTTGATATGTACCAGGATCCAAATACCACCCTGCCACCTTCATTTATAGGCAAGAAAGTGCACATAGGGGTGACTGAATTATTTTTATAAGCAGGCTTTCCTGCCTGTCAAAATTGGTTATTTTAAAGGGTTTAACAGAAGGCTTGTAGGCTACAACAGTCAGGTTACTCATGGTAGACCTGAAGCCCTGCTTTACAGGCCAGCCCTTTGGATTTCACAATAGATCCCGCTGTAAACAGGTGGCATTTAACTACCAGGACCTTGTTGTAGTTTCAATACTGTGCACTAGGGACTTACAGCAAGTTAAATATTTCAATTGATGTCAGTCAATTCAATCATGTATAGAGGATGAGAGCGCCCACACAGGAGTCTAGACAGCAAACCCCTAGAAGTGCCCTAGTGTGCAGAGTTCAATAACCAATAAAATAGGATCCTGAAAAAGGCAAACCGTTCTGGGGAGACCATGCAGAAAAGGGGTATTTGGTACACTGCCCTTTTCTCAACTCATCCAATCTGCAACAAAGGTACCCACTTCCCTCTCAAAGAAAATACCCCTGCAGTCACTTAAGCCAGCCATTGTTTGGTTTTGGTCCTTGGCCATTGTCTAGATGCCCTCTAGACCTCTAAAAAATTATGAAGGAAGCCCTCCAAAGCTTTGGGTTGAAAGGGGTCATTGGCACATCCTGTTTGTGGCAGGGGTCTTATAGCTTGGCTGACTGCGGCAACTGAGATGACTCACTGGCAGCTGGGATGTTGACAGGGCTGCCAATATTGCCTTCACCTCCTACAAAGTACCCCACCTGATAGGGGACTGCAGCAATGGCCTGGATCTTCTCAGAGCACAGATGAACAGATTTCTCATACCAGGCCGTTCTTCAAGAGTCTTCAACCTCCTCCTGGCCTACAGTGGTCGCAGGAAGGTGGTCTAAGGAAAGAAGTAAAAGGCATGAGCTGCACTATCTACTGTCAGCATATTTGCATTGTGACTCACACAATGGTGTTGCTACTTTGATAATATAACACAGAACTAATCCTTATATTCAACAAACAGATCTATGGTAAATTATAGGAACAATGGGCAGGGGTTCCATAGGATTTTTTAGTACCTCTGTCTAAATGGAAAGATTCAGTATGTATATATTCTCGTAAATAAATAATAAATTTAAAAAAAACAGTGCAGAAACAGCAATGCTCAATATAGTGAATGTGAGCTTCTTTTAAATACATACACACCTGCATCCAAGGTTGTCAAATCAATAGACAACAGTCAAAGTCCCATACAATTTTCATATCTTCAGTTCGAAAATTCGACTGACAACACCTGAATTACTGTTTTAGGTTTGATCCAACTGATTCAATTTGTGGGTCTCATCAGGACAAAAGCCATCTGTCTATTAACCTCATTTGTGAATGGAAATTTAAATTCATCAAGATGGAAATGATGTCTGTCTCGAGAACAGACTATTTGTCAACATTGTTAACAAACCAACATTAGTCTGAGGGCAGGTCTGTCACATCTATTTGTATCAGTGGCAATTGAAATTATGAGATTCTCTATCTCTGGGATTTGTTTTTACAAATAATTACTATCTGTGGAGCTTGCCTTTAATTGATCCATGGCCACCTGCATATTTAAACAAAAATATTTTTGCTGAAAGGGTGAAAAAGGTTTAAAAAGAAATAATTATGAGGTGGCACATTTATCAAACACTTAAAAAAATTAAATGAACACACTGCAAAGTGATATTACCACATACAATGAAGCACATTAAATGTATGCAACACCATTTATCTAGCATTTTCATCCACCATAATTAATTGCCCATGTGATTTTTGGAAAACTATTAGGAGATAAAAATAAAAATGTGAGTGGCCTTGTTCTTTTTCTATCAAACTACTGAAAATCAATCCACACAACACCCTCCCACCTAATTCACCAGAAAAGCAACACATATTGATGTTGGTTTAGGCAGTAATCAGATGTTCGGTCAAGTTGTCTTTAGGCCAGGCCTTGAGCTCAGTTTAGGTTCGGCTGTGGATGGAGTAAGTGGGCAAGTGGAAGATAGAAGACAGACTTGTGTAAAAGATGGCTTAAGAAGAAAAATAGGAAGAAGGTGTAATAAATATGACATGTGCTGGAATGGTTTGTGATCGGACATGGTAGGTAATGATGAGCAGAACAGCCCTTCTACACATGAATTAAACTGGCAGGTGGCACAGATAGAAACATACCAAGGTGGAGAAATTAAAAACGGTTGGAGACTGGCTTGGGGTCAATGAAATAATACCTTAACAAATGCAGCAGTAGCCATTGAGAAAGTAGCTAGAATTACCACTTACCGGAGCAGGCAGTTCCTCCTTTCCCCCTCCAACCCTGATCACCCTTTTCCAGGTTCTTCAGAAGTGGCTCAGGAAAAAAGGCATCATTTAGTAATATCAGGGAAACAAAAACTTTCAAAACTAGATAAGGTTTTACTCCAAAACAATCGACACCATGTCTTAATCTACCAGTAAGACCATGTCATCATATCCCAAGGAAAGGTTTGGAGCGAGTAGAACACTTTATTTAATGAACATACACAAAAAAACTCAAGCACAGCACTGGCTCGTCTTATGACACAGGATCTTTTAACTGAACAACTCCTCCTAGTCAATGTACAAAAGAGTGGCAGTTGCACACCATTATTTGTCAGTTTTTCTTGTTTCTCAATGTAATCATGTTTGCGTGCAGACTGGGTTAAACGTGGCTCGCCTCCTTGCACGTGCTTGAAATTAAACAACAGGTTGCAGCTACACTGTGCTGCAGACCCAATCGCACAGCTTCAAAAAGTCAACTTACACCTTATTCATTTTCACTGTGTTTATTCCATATTTTTCCAATTCATCCAACTTAACTTTCTTAGTCACGATAACATTGTCCAAAGGCCCATTTGCTTCACATGAGGCAGTTGTGCCAATCCAGGCCTCTTACCACATCACGTAGGGAACTTAATTCATGTGTACAGCCTAAAATCTCATTCCCAATGCATTTCGGGCTATTTTAATGCCCTTCGTCAGGAGTAGCTATTTAACTATGAAAATAACATAGAAACCCACATTAGTCGTCTGTGTTTCAACTTTATAATAATGTTTTCATAAATACATTCAACTGTCATATCATCGATGTATTAAACATAACATTGTCCATTTCCCACTACATCATTGTGCAAACAACAGAACCCTCAATACTTTTGTGATGTTTTCACCATCGCAAGAGTTTATCGCAAGCGGAGACCTCCCCCACTCCATCCTCGATGCTCAACCTGCCATTCTACCCGCATTGCAAGATAAACACTCGGTTTGCCTGATGTGCTCTACATTAACCTCTGCATTAACCTCGTGCCAAACTTAACTCTAGCCCCTTCCAAAAACTAAACTTAAGTTATAAATTGACTTTGTGCCCTTTTCCTAATGCGTTTTTTATTAAAAAGATTACCTGCTTGTAATTCGAATGTTGTTCTAAACATTCGGTACTCTCCTTTTTGAATGTCTGCTATTTAATCCAAACTTTGCCTGAGTACGCGATTTAAACATTTCCTCATTGCTAATTCAGCCAATAGCGATGTCTCAATCTAAATGAAATGCTTGCAAATGCACACTACAAGATCTGATTCGCCCTGGAGATCAAAACAGGTTCCTCCCTCATAACCTCATTTACTACATCTCCCACAAGTCTTTGCACCAAAGCCAACCTTATCAAAAACCAGATGCTCAAAACTAAATGTTGAAACCCCAAATCATATCACCAACCCCTCCATACTTTTGGTGTCAACATATGTTAAACAATGATATAACACTCCCAATCTTAAAGTGCGGTCGTTTGTATCAATGCAACATTTAAAAGCATTATGCATCTTTTCTACAGCTTTTTACAACTGTTCATGCAATATCTACGTTAAACTCAGTGTTATGCAAGGTAGCTATCCATAGATCCTTGTGTTTATCTTCCTTTCCATGAAATTGAGACAGCGTTATTCGGGAAGATGTTACGAGATGCATTCATCTTAATCCCATTTGTCATTTGTTCATGTTGGGTGCAACATTGCTTTTGAGGCAAGAAATTCATTGTCAGTGTACAAAAGAGTGGCAGTTGCACACCATTATTTGTCTGTTTTTCTTGTTTCTCAATGTAATCCTGTTTGCTTGCAAGACTGGGTTAAACATTCCTCGCCTCCTTGCACGTGCTTGAAATTAAACAATAGGTTGCAGCTAGACTGTGCTGCAGACCCAATCGCACAGCTTCAAAAAGTCAACTTACGCCTTTTTCATTTTCACTGTGTTTATTCGATATTTTCCAAATTCATCCAACTTAACTTTCTTAGTCACGATAACATTGTCCAAAGACCCATTTGCTTCACATGAGGCAGTTGTGCCAATCCAGGCCTCTTACCACATCACGTAGGGAACTTAATTCATGTGTACAGCCTAAAATCTCATTCAAAATGCATTTTGGGCTATTTTAATGCCCTTCGTCAGGGGAAGCTGTTTAAATAGGAAAATAACATAGAAACCCAAATTAGTATTCTGTGTTTCAACTCTATAATAATTTTTTCATAAATAAATCCAACCGTCATATCATCGATGACGGTTTTACACACCCTTGTTTTGTCCTAATGAGGAAACAAATAATTTGGCTGAAACATATTGACCATATATATTTTCAAAAGCCCTATGTGAAGATCTTAAAATGACACTGTTTCTAACTTACCCAGGTGCTTGCAAGTTAATTTGTTGGTCTCAGCTTGAGTGAGCTATCACTAGATGGTTCATAATTGGATAACATGATATGACGGTCCCTTGAAGGAGAGATGGTTGATATGCAAAGATGCTGTACAAACCTTTAAATCTGACCTAGGCAATAGTAAGCAATGTGTTATTGTTGATGTAAAAAAATAGATTTGTCAGTGAAGAGCCCTCTTCTTTTGTTGTGTATTCATCTAAGATAGGCCATGCCAGAGCCAACCCAGTGCATGTGACCATACCAGCACAGGCAGCCACCCATTTTTTTATATTTTGTAAAAAAACATTTTCAGGTACCACATTACTCCTGTGGTACCCAATGCTCAAGCTTTACCCCATGATACTTCAACAGCGTAAAAGCTACTTTGGTGAAGCTTTGATGGTACCACTGTAGCACAGGGGGGCAGATTGAGCAAGAGGTAATGTTGAAGTACCACAATACCTCATGGGAGAGTCCCACAGGAATATGGCTGTACCCACAGCAAATAAATATATATTTATATTTTAGCCCTGGGGGATATTTATATATACTAATTTTACAAAATGTTTCCAGTACATGGAGACCAGGCCAAGAGTCCTGCAATGACTACTCTAACATGGTCCAGTAGTACAGAAATGACCGATGGGAGAAAAAACTTCCCGGCCAATCAAAGGAAAAAATGTTTATTTGTCTTTGTTTCAGTAGCATAAAAAGTACATAAATACATATCACAGCATACTTAATAGCAAAGCAACCCTAAAAACCTATCTAAAACTGAATAAAAATAGTAGACTTTAGTATATTGTCATCTACTCCTAAAAGCTACATAATTGTGCAAAACAATAGCTCATTTAAAAATAGCAATGTGCCAGAGCATAAAAGTGAAAAACGCTACATGGGTCCAGCTAATTTTTTTATCAGTCCCATGAGTCTAAAATTATTAAAAGGTTCTAAGTTAAATACATGATTCACTTAGAGGTAATCATAGGTATTACACTTTATCCTCCAGAATGCAGATCAAACTATCAAGAATAAACAACAAGAGAGAAAGGGCAAAGTTGAATACTCTCACACCCCTTGGGATAACCAATCAAAAACAACTAAAGAGAATCTTTAACTATAATATACATAAAGCTCAAAAGGAGAAACGGTAAGACGGACCGTCCACCAACACCCTTAAGTGTCCCATGCAGAAATATTAGCTGTGTCAAATAGGTAGTGAATTTTCAGTGAGGAAAAAAGGAATCCTCAGGCACCCTCACTAGGTAGGTAGCCGTTTGTCTTCATCGGGTTCCTGTAGTTAGTGCGTGTAAAGATACAACAAACCAAAAAGGTGCAGATTAAAATGAGTATAGACCACTCCCTCGACCAACACTTTTAATAGAGGGGTGATTTGAACCCAATTAAAAAACAGTGTACTTGAACGGACAAAAATGGGTTAAGTAAATTTGAACCCTTTGACCGATTTTTAGGACAGGGGGTTCAAATTTACTTAACCCTTTTTTGTCCGTTCGAGTACTCTAGTGCTTCTTGTGTGTTCATCCTATGGACCCTTCCTAAAACCTTGATGCTAGAACTGTCACAGTGAAGGATTAAAGACTTCAGTCCTGTGTTTCTCTGATGAACCGTAGTGCCAAGAAAAGCACTTTAAAATCTTTGATATATGCATCAACCATGTACCCCTCCCTGTGTTTCAATTGTATTCCTAGGAGTGCAAGTAAATAAAACCTTTGCTCCAAGTGTATCCTTAGGAGTAAGAGTATCTTCCACGTTGGTCTAAGTGTATTCCTAGGAGTGCAAATAACTGCAACCTTGCTGCTAATTTATCCATAGGAGTACAAGTAACTCCAACCTTTGCTCCGAGTGTATCCTGGGGAGTGCTAGTAACTTCAACCTGATTTTGAGATTTTCCCTTGGAGTGACAATAACTCCAATCTGTATTTCAAGTTTATTCCCAGGAGTGCCATACTCCAATCTGTGATTTTGGTTATTCTGCTGTCATGCCAAGCTTCTGATGAACCTTGTAAGTTTGCATCACTAAGCTAATGTATGTTCATTGTATTCAGAGACTTTTTAGACTACTGAGGGTAACTGCCTCTTCTTGTTATTTCCATTGCACTGCAGCAACATAAAGTCAGAGGTTCAGAGTGCACACCTACCTTGTAACTATAGAAGGTCTCAGAAGTGGCAAATCCTGTTATGCAGTGTCACACCACTGCTGAGCAGATCAAAAACCTGCAAGCTTCTCTTTTCTTATGTTAGCCTAACCCCCTTTCCCCAGGAAACAGTGTGGGATCAAATAATTAGCTTTCTTGGTCTACATTGACCTCAGAAGAGATAGGGGGTCCACCATTGGTTCCCATTTTGTCTCTGTAGTTAGAACCAGGTGAGTGCATGACAGGCTGCATGGCCCCTCTCCTGGAGCCATTAATGGCCCTGGGAACCGCCACCACTCAGGGCCGGCTCCTGCTATGTCCCTTGGTGTCAACCCTTGGGACATAGCAGTTACCCTGCCCACACTAGTGCAGGGAGGGAAACTGCACTCATTTGGCGTGAGCTATTTGAAAGCTTGTAAAATGCTCCCATCTGCTGGCAGAAGACTTTTCAGCAGTTTCCTTGATTGCTGTGAACAGATCAAAAACTGCTCCCAATCACAGGGAGCACATTTTAAGCAACTCTGTGTGGGAAGGAGCAATGGTGGCTCGCGCAGGAGGCAGGGAGCTGGCTGGGGTCATGTGGGCATAGGAGTTTCCCTCACAGCCTCCAGCAAACAGCAAGTGGGTGCCCTGGGTGGGCACCAGTGCACCCACCTTGTAGTGGCCAGGCACCAGGGGATGGAGTCCCTGGGGCCAATATTGACTCGGGGAGGGGGGCTGTGTGCCCTACCTCCCTCTTTAGTGTAAGATCATTCACATGATAAATACATATTCAATGCTAAGTTCTCTGTTTTCGGACGGAATGGAGAAGAATAGACTGAAATTCTTTGACTAAGCACTTTCTCAGATGGTAACATGTTTGCTGTATAATTTCAGACGCTTTAATTAGCCCTAGAGGTATGTGCTTCAGCGTTTTGGTACTAGACTGTTATGGTCAGAACACAAATATCACGTTCTAAATAAGGTCTACAAAAATGTCACCCCATTTTAATTGGCAATAGAAAGTCTACACCCAATGAGACAATATTTTCGTTTGATATTTAGAACCTAATGCTTCTGACAGACATTACTTTTTTAAATAATATTCTGACACATAACCCTGTAATGTCCAAATACCCCCTTGCAATAACTTTCTGTATCTCTCTTAGTAGCAACCATTGAATAAGTATCAGTTCTGCTTTTTTTTTCACAAACCTAAGACCGCTTTAGCAACATATATCACTCCATAACATCAACATCTTCAGTGTAAAATGGGAACCCATAGGTTCTCTGATTTGCATTCTCAAACTTGGCTGCGTGCATGATCGTACTCAAGAGAAACATTTTACTGTATTTGATCATGCAAGGCACTGTAAGAAGGAAATATGCATTTCCAAGTTTTGTTAATGGTACTAAATTAAAAATGGAAAGGCAATATTTAAAAAAGATTAAATATGTGTGCAGCAGTAGACGTACATCATTTGACTATGTTCATATTAAACTTACTGGATGTATGCTTTAAACGTGCTCTGGGTTAAAGAAGAAGTGCGAAAGGATGATCAACGCCTGCCTAAGAAAATCATGTTAAGATACATGAAAAAACAGTTCAGTTAACACTACATGAAAATCTACTGTAATGACTACAGCTGTCTATGATGAGCGAACTGTAGCCCCTAGCCATTTTCTAACTGCACTTTAGTAAAACGTACACAACATGATCCCATTTGATGATCACTTTTTCAAAATATTATAACTTTTTCATGATTTTAGATGAGAATTTGTGAACAGCCATGCTTTTTAATAAGGACTCAGTCAAAAGGTACATCATAGAAAAGTAAGTATTGCTTTTGTCTCTGGTGTCATTCAGTACCCTGCGGTGTAAAACATGTCCTTTGTTGACAGCTGCAATGTTATAATACTTATAGATCCATATATAAGTATATATGTATGTATGTATGTATGTGGTATGTGTATATTATGAAACTTGCAGAAAGGTAGCAGAGCACTGTGCAGGATTGAAGGCACAATTACATTCAGAGAATGATTCTATCTATGCAGGGCAGGGAGTGGCTTCTAGGGGGTGATGGACTATGTATACCATCAAAATATAGTTTACCTTTTGTTAAAGTTTACAATTGTTTGCTATTCACAAAGCTATTTTACTAGTGGGATCTGTATGACTGCAGAGTCTCCGCATATACAAATAACGGACAGTCGTATCATTTTTATGTGTAGAGACTCCGCAGTTGTAAATATTCTATCAAAAAAGTACCTTTCTGAATAGCAAACCATCGTTAATGTACACAAAAGTGTAAGTTTGCTTTTGTGAATCAGGCCCTGGGTGTCGAAACGGCGAATGCCCATTGCTTACTTTTTTCAATACTGGCACTTCTTCCTCTCCAGCGTGATGGTGCTCTGGCTGGTGGTATGGCAGAGCCATTGGAAATGATAAGTGAACATCATTGCCAGATAAACAAGGGTGCCGATTGTGATGGCTTTGTAAACGATGCAGCTAGTCATGAAGGGTGTGAGTACTGAATAGCAGAGGCTGTGTAGTAGAGATGAGAAGTGACCAAAGTATATTTTTCCTTATTTGCAAAATGCGTGGGACACATTTTTTGAATGCAGTTACATTTTTTAAATTTTTATTGATTAGAATGGGAAGTTTACATTTGAAATTGCTCATTATTGATGCCGGTTGCTTTATGATTTTCTGTATGCTTTGTTTGCAGTTTAAAATCACTGTTTTCTTATGATAAGTTTCGGTGTTGCTTTCTTATCATTTAAGGCTATTTTGACCTTTATCTCAGATCAGGTATGCAAACATTGCATTTTCCTTAAGGGGCTTCATTCCTTACCTGCACTTCGTGAGTATTTGCTTTAGAAAAGCCAAACCTTTGTGTTTCCGTACTAAGGGCCATATGTATCATCAAACTATTTTGCATTTCCTAAATAGCGAATTTTAAGGAATCTCTATTTAGGAAATGCAAAATGGTATGTATGAACAAAATTGCATTTAATTTGCGATTCCTTAAGCTTCCTTAATTGCGAATTCGCATTTTGCGAATTCGCAATTAAGGAATATTTTCCAATGCATTCCTATGGGCCAGGAGGCCCATAGGAATGACTTCCAAATAATTCTCAAATTGCGAATTCGCAAATTGCTAATCCCAATTTGAGAATTTTTGCAAGGGTGCAGGGGTGTCTCAAGGACACCCTGCTGCACCCCTGTAAATTACATGTGTGTGCATATGGTGCACATACATGCCCAATGGGCATGTATGTGCGTCATATGCCACCCTCACAAATGCACAATTGTGCATATTTACAAGAAATCGCAAATTACCACCAACTACAAGTTGGTGGTAATTTGCGATTCCTTAACCAAAATTCGCTAGCCAAAAATGCTACATACATAGCATTTAAGGAATCGCACAATTGCGATTCCCTAAATGCTATGGCAAAATAAGGAATCGCACAAGTTTGCAATTCCTTATTTTGGGAATGTTTCATACATCCCAAAACATGCAAGAAGGCCGTTTGCGATTCGCAAAGGCCGAAATTCTGCGAATTTCGGCCTTTGCGAATCACAAAAGGCTTGATACATATGGCCCTAACTGCCTTGACCTCACAACAGTGAAAACGAGTTTGTTTTCTCACTGCTGTGCTGTTCGGCCAGATAATAGCTGTATTTAAAAAAGTTCGTAATTGATATTGACTTCTTGTGAGGGCCCATATGTCAATAACAATTTCCGTAACAGTTCTGTGTGCACCTTCGTGCTTACTATGTTTTTATGTTTCCCTTTCATATCTTTTTTTTCTTGTATCATTTTTAGAAAAATAGTCCTTCATTTCTTCTCGTCTTTAGTGGAGCTCCCTTTGGGGAATTAAAGAAAACTAAAGAGAGAGAGAGACCAAGACAGTCTATCGTCATCTGTCTTTTTCTCCTGGACACATTCTTAGCTGCACTGTCACATAATATGGCAGCAGGTTTCCCACTCATTCATCTATGTGTAGGATTGTCTGGATTTCACTTTATCAATCAGCCATGCTTCAGAAGGTGAAGATTATTGCATTATCCGAGAAAATTGGTATGTCAGAGTTCTCAATCAGGGACTTGATGAATAGGCAGGGGGAATAAAAGTCAGTTAGCTTTACAGATTTCATTTCTGTCATTATTCAGTACCATAAAGTGCAATCATATGAAACCTTACCTTGCATTAGTATAACAATTCTGCTTGTAAGGACGACCCAATCTGCAATATATTCAAAGCAAGAAAAAGGAGAGAACTCTTAAGTTGTGTCTCGTGTTTTAATACGAGATGCAGAGTCAAACTGTGAAAAGAAGGAATGGTTTGCGCCTGTGTATCATTACATGCAATTGTGGCCTACTTAGGCTGAATTTAAACGAGATGGGCAGTCAGTACACAGCACAGTCATCGGGTCTGAGGAGCAGGACAGCTTTTCACACAGAATCAGACGAAGAAGACGGACAAATCCCTTGCACGGACATCAGAAGAAACATAGGGGCAGATTTATGAGGCCGTTGCGCCTCTTTGCGCCGCAATTGCGTCACTTTATTTGATGCAACTGCTGCGGAAACAATGCGCCCTATTTACAACATGACGCTTCTAGGAGATGCGTCACATTGTAAAGCACTGCGCCATTAGAAGGCGTTCCTGCGCAGGGCGGGCGTTTCTGTGCCGTTTTTGCACCATGGTGTGCCGCATTATAAATGTGGCGCACCATTGGTGGCGGAGCTGTGGCGCACTGTGGCGCATGTTAACTGTCGCATCCCTGGGGATGCGCCAGTTAACATAAATCTGCCCCATAATATATCTTTTTATTTGATTTCTTAAAATCATAAAAAGGGCGGCACATACCGCCATGAAGTGTACAATGCAACGCAGATGTATTAGACACAAAAATTACAATAAAACTTTTTTTTGTAATAATGACCCTTGTGTGGTGTAAATTAGTTCCACGGTCAAAATTTGATATAAACATAACTGTGTCACCTATTTCGAGTAAAGTGCTTGTGCTGAAAACGGGAATCCAGTCTGCATTTTCAGTATCAGATTTTTGCTGCTCACCCAGATCTCCAGTTCTGCCAATAAATTTGATGCATAGATCTTTGCCTCTACATCTATGAGGGCTATCAGTCTGTAGTTATTAGGGTCTGAACGTGTCCCTGATTTATATATGGGCTGAAGAATGCTGCCCCTCCAGGAGTCAGGGATCTATTTTTTATTTTTTTTATTTGATAAGGTTTTATATAGCACGAACATGATCCAGAGGGATAACAGAGCGCTTTACAATATGATGGGAGGAAGGACAAAAGCAATATCTATATCAATAACTAATCAATCAATCAATCATGATCTTTTTCGGATATGTGCTATCCATAAAAGTACATACATTTAACATAATCCATCATTGATAAAAGATTGTGACTAAACATGGATTATACTACAGGCTTATCGCTTAGGTATTTCTCATTGTCAGTTACATAATCCTCAACCAAGTTTAGATCTACAGCTAATCAATAAAATATCACATGGGTATCACACATAACCAATTACAGCTTCAATGCTAAAGTGCAGGGTGCGATGTGCAAATATGCAGGGGGCAAGCGAATTAGCTTATCACATGACCAATTGCAGCTTTGATACTAAAGTGCTAAGGTGCAGTGTACAAATATGCAGCGAACAAACAAAGTAGTAATCACACAGCCAGTTCCAACTTCAGTACTAAAGTGCCAGAGGTCAATGTGCAAATTGATGATCACAGAGCCAATTGCAACTTCAATGCTAAAGTGCAAAGTGCGATGTGCAAATAGGTATGAAGTAGGCAAGTTAATAAATAACGTTAAAATGACAAATAGCAGCATCGTAAAAAAGTCCTACTGTACAAAAAACAGCAAAAAAAATTGTAAACAAAGTACTTCATGCGCCCTCATAATAATTGTGTTACATATTCCCCTATCCAGAGACCTGGTCCAACATTCAAGGATTCATGGAAGAGCATGTACGGATAGCCATTTTCAGAAAGGTACATACTCTGTATATTAAATCAACATTTTTAACCTACAGGATTATTTTATAGGCACCCTTAAAATCTGTTTTCCCCTTTGACGTAAAAAACAGTATCAATAACAGCATTCTATATATTTTAATTTAAAAAATCTTTATTTCGGCAAAATAGCCATAAAAGACACATGTATATACATACATAAAACAAGAGGATTTAAATTCCAATTATCAATTCATAAAAGCGTGCATGAGCATTTTTTTTAAAATAAAGTTCAAAAGGTCACAATTCAACAGTCTCCTTATAACACGGTTCACCAGAAAAATAGTTCATTTAGCATAGTTCATTTAGCAGCAGGAGTGTAATATAGAATATACCTTCTTGAAGAATCTGACACAATTTCTCAAAGCATTTGACCCAATTTCTTTCGTATCAAAAACACTGAATTTAGGAATCTACTAATGCTAAATACAATGAACTGGGCAGTATCCGTTTTGACAATCCTATATGCAGTATGACAATTTCTAGTTCCTAGGAGAGCACACATAGGTTTTAACCATTTTCTCCGGGCTTTCGTGTATGCTTTGCATACAAAGAGCATGTGAACTTCATTCTCCAAACAGGAAAACTAAACACATAGGACATATTCTATTATTGTCATTTGTACTTGCCACACTTTTCTTTGACCAACGTTCTAAATTAGAAGTTAACATAAGATTCCCATATCTGAATTTCAGGTAGAGGGTCTTAGCCACAGGAGGCTCAATTTCATCCAGAAATGATTCGAAACAAGGTTCGTCTTTAAACAATAAGAAATCTTTAGTTAGGGTCCCAGTTCTACTCTCGTGTACAACCTTATTATTCATATAGGACCAAAAAGCTCTCTTCACCATGGTTTTTGCAAAGGGTGGAAGGTTCTCTGGGTGTTCCCATAAAGAGTACAACCCCAGCATTCTAAACCATTTTTGTATATGTCCAAACCATCGGATGGAGTTAAAAGAATCGAGGTTTAATACCTCTTGGAGACTGTTCCTATAGTCCAATAATTCTGGAGTGGACCAAATTCTAATCCAGAACATCAAAGGTCTTAAAATTGTAAAGTAATCAGTTTGTTTGAAATTTAAATCAAATTGGAGGGGGATTAGGGGGGTGCTAGTAGGAACCCTTACAATAGATCTCATAAATTTGTTATCCAATCCTTGGAAGCACTCTCTGGCCCAGGGACCCCATATTTCAGCCCCGTATAGAGTAGCAGATTGGATTTTAAATTTAAAGAGTTCAAGAGCAGGTGTTACACTCTTGCTTGTACTAGCATTCAATTTACTCATTATAGGTTTAACATTTTGAGCATATACCACCTTACTTTTCTCAATTTGGGCCTTCCATGTTAACTTTGAGTCAAGTACCACCCCCAGGTAAGAAAAGTTATCAACAACTCCAAGAGTTTGTCCATTCAGAGTCAAAGTCCCTCTATCTGGTCTGCTAGGGTTTAATGCCATACATTTAGTTTTGTTGGTATTTATTTCCAAGCCTTTTTTTCCACAGTAACCACTAAAGGAGTTTAAGAGTATCTGGAGGCCCCTCTTAGTCTGGGATATTAGGATGGTATCATCCGCGAAGAGCAACGCAGGTACTCTCTCTCCATTTAGCTGGGGTGAATCGTTGTTACAGGCATTTAGATATTCTGGAACATCATTAACAAATATAGAGAATAGAGTGGGGGCCAGGACACATCCCTGACGAACGCCGCGCTCGATTGGAATATCGCGGGACAGTTCGCCATTTGGGCCCCATCTAATGTTGGCATGGTTTCTAGCGTGTAGCTCAATTATCTGTGTTAGCAGACACCCTGGCATCCCGGCTTTATTCAAGGTACTCCAGAGCAGATTTCTAGGAACAAGATCAAATGCAGCTCTAAGATCAACAAACACTACATACAAGTGACCCTTCCTAATATGTACGTACTTCCAGTAAATACAACAGAATCTGAAGACCTGGTCTAGTGTACTGGTCTTAGACCTAAAGCCGGCCTGAAATTTAGTAAATATTTTTGACTCCTCCAGCCAGTCATTCATTCAAAATAATAAATGCTTGGCATAGAGTTTTTGCAGGGTATCCATTAGACTAATGGGTCTATAATTAGAGGGATCAGATCTGCTACCTTTTTTAAAAATTAGTACAACTTCTGCTGTACGCCAACTTTCAGGGAGTGAACAATCATTAGACAAGACATTAAATAAACGGTTTATATAAGGAGCCCAGACTTCAATTGCGTGTTTGTAAAGGTCACCAGGTATTTTGTCCGGACCGGGGGCTTTACTGCTTTTTAATTCGTTGATTGCCTTCATTGTTTCTTCCAATGTGAAGTCAAGGCATTCAGGAGGTGGGGGTAACCATGGGTCCTCACCAGCAGCACTGTCATATTGTTTGTACAGGGATGTAAAATGATTTACCCATGTTAGTTCATCCAAGAATGTGTCCTTGACAGCTCTTCCTGCATGCCCCCCATTTGCAACCAACCTCCAAAAGCCAACATTGTCATTTGTTTTAGCAGCAGCCAACATATCTGCCCAGAGCAGCTCTTCCCAATCTTTTTTAGAATCCTTTAAGACGTGCTTGTATTCTTCCCTTGCAAGTTTAACATCCAATTTAGAGCCCTCTTTGATAGCAGTTAGAAGTTTCCTTTTGGCCATCTTACACGAACGATTAAACCAAAGCTTCCCATGGCAACCCATCCTTATGTTTTGCTGATGCTTCTTTGGCATTTTAGACATATGAATCTTAAGTTTGTCAAAGAAGATTTTGTGCAATTCAACAAAATGTGAATAATTCTCAGTTAGGAAGAGATGACCAGCTATGGGGCCAAAGATCGAATCAAAAAGAGAATAGACAGCTGCTAGGGTTGTGCCATCTGATAGCAAATGCGGCCATTTTAGGGCACGTCTATTATTATTGATGTGTACAGTTTCACATAGTTCATCGGCAGCTTCCCTGGTCATAGAATCACTGAACATATGTGCTTCGATATGGAGTTCCAGGGGATAATGATCACTCTCATCCCTGTCTGATACTCTAAAATCCATCACAAAGTGCCAAATGCTCAATGATACAAGAATAAAATCAAGCCTACTTTCCGATTTTACAAAGGTTGGCTGTTTGGATAGGTCAGACGGAAAGCGTCCATTGCAAGCTCTCAAGCCGTGGTCAACTGTTAACCTTAGAAGTTGGACTGCTAGGGTGGTACACTTGACGTGTTTAGCAGTTTCGAGCTGGGGGATATTGTAGGCATGATCTTCATCCTCGAGAACTTCAGTGATACCAGGAATTGGTTCGAAATTACAATTCAAGTCACCCCCCAAAATTACTGGGACATCACCGACCACTGTTTTTAGGAAGGAGTCCAGGATTTCCAGGGTGGGTGAGACCCTAGAACGACCTATGGGTCTATTATAAACATTAATAATGTAGTATTCATACCCCTTTGCAGTAGTGATCTTTATAGCTAGAATATCAGGGGTTCCTATATCTATGCTTTCAGCCCTTACAGTTAATGTGATTTTGATCCAAATGATCAATCCCCCCGCTGGCCTTCCCCTCTCAGATTGTGTTGCCACTTTACCAAAGGTTTTAAAGCCCATCCTGTGTGGGATATCCATAGCCCAAGTTTCCTGCAAAAGGCAGATTTCACTGGAATCGACATAGTCTGCCCAATCAGGGTCCTTCAAGTTTTTTCCAACCCCAGCAATATTCCAAGATAGAAATTTCAGTTTAGGAGTTAGCGCTTTATCGAGAGGGTCACAGTTAACAGTAGGCACTACTAAGGCCGACAAAGGAACAATAGTATCTAAATGTGTGTTATCTATTTGGTTCTCTGCATTCAATACCACTGCCCCTACTGTACAATTAAGAATTCCACCATGACATTCTTTCGGCGTGTTAGTGCATACTGGGTTACCTTCAGAGTTGGTTTGCTTGTAGGAAGTAGTTATTCCTAAACTATAAGGATCCTGCCCCGCGCCCAATGTGCAATACAGATCATAGAGCATAGGAATACAGTTTGGCATGGTCTCGAGTCAGTCCACTGCATCTAAGCAGCTGAACCTGTTGAATGTAGGAACCCCAGACCACGCATTTAGCTCAGTTTGTCTTGCTGTGTTTGGTGCGTAGCCATGAAACAGATTAGGAGTGTTCCAACCAGGACCATACTTAGGAACTCTCGGAGAAGGGTAAAAAAATGAGAGGGGTCTGGCTGTAATAGGGAATGTGTCTCCATACGATTTCCATGCACAGATTTGTTCCGCACTGTGTGGTTCCTCAAATGAGACAACTATACAGTCGCCCGGAACTGACTTTGTCATTTGTCCAACCCATGGCACCCTACGTACCATCAGAATTTTGCTTTTCATATGATTTGGAATCGGTTTGTTTGAATTTAACCAATAAATCACCTTGTTTTTTAATGAAGCAAAATTCTCTTCATTTTGATTTTGTAGTTCGGGGACACCAGTGAGGACAATGACAAATGGGCTAGCATCAGGGGGCAGATCAATATATCCTCCCCTGAAGTTATTGTAGGGATGGGCTGACTGGGGGTTATGTGAGTCTATTCTATTTGCTTGGGATCTATCGAGCATGGATTTATTAGGGCCCTGGATAGTGTTGCCCTTATGGGATCTGGTTGTTTGCAAGGACTTCTGAGGAACGGAAGATTTAGCGGCCGGAGGGTTAGTTGTGGGGGCATTTACTGACTGCGGTTTTTTACTTTGGGCAGCAACAGGATGCTGAGATTGCTGAGGTTTGGTTGTATTTGCCGGTGGCACATTCAAGGGTGTGGAAGTAGGTGCTGTTTGGGTGATAACTTTCAAATTAGAGTTTTTGTTTTTGACTACCCCTTCTTTTTGTTTCAAGACACTAAATGGGTTAGTATTTGGGGTAACAGCAGGTGCCAGAGTTTGAGCATGTATGGAACTATCATTGCCATTAAGGCTTATACTTGCTAATGTTATAACCCTCTTCTCTACCTCAAGTAATTGATTTTCAATACCAGCTAACCTAACTTCTAATGGCCTGAGCAGTGCTTTAAGCGTTTCCCAGACTATCTTCAAAAATTCTTCCCTGTCCCCTTGTGTAGAGTACCTAGATGTAGAGATATTCTCACCCTCTTCTGTTAGTACATCCGTGCTTTGTACCGGGTTAGACAGCCCTGTGTTGTCTGTGCTACATTGGTTATTAGAGGAAATAAGATCAGTCCCAGTAGTAGTGTTGACAATTGGCTGTTCGGGGCCCCCCCCCTAGGAAACTTTGATTTGATGCTACCTTAGCCTTCTTTCTAGCGTAGACGGAAAGGTTTTTACATTTACGTTTAGGTGGTGGCTTGACAGTTTCACGGGTATCACTCGGGCCAATTCCCCCCAGCGCTTTGTCCCCTGGGTTAGCCTCAGTCAGGAGTTCAGAGGGTAGAGTGTTTTCTGAAGCTACACTATCAAGTAAACCTTTGCCGCCTACTTCTGTATTATCAATGAAAGCTGCCTCCTCATGTGTAGAGTGTACTTCAGCCAAGGTGATGATAGGAACAGGACCAGTAACGCGCTCCGGTGTTTTGGAAGTAGCAATATGACCCAAGGAGGATTTCTTTTTCAGTGCCAGTTCTATTGACAATTTCCTAGCAGACTCCAGCTCTAAGGAGACTCTGTGCTGGAGCTTAGTAATCTCGTTATCAATAGACAGGCTAGTCCTTGTGATAAAGTCATCTAATGTCCCTGTAACCTTTTTACCATTTTTTGTGGTTTTACTTCGTGTGGCTCGAACAGACTTATTTGAGGGTGAGGATGTAGCCATAACTAAAAGAGAGTTATACTACAATTTGGACGAAACACAACCAAGGGGGATGGCCCGGTCCGGTCATGCTCGGTCTGTAACGGCCTGAAACGGCCCTGTCTTTGCCCCGTCTTCGCCCGGGCTGCGTCCCGCGCTGCGGGAGTTTGGTAGATTTAAATAGGGGCGTGGAGGGCGGGGGGTGGGCCAGCAGGGAGAGCGGACCGGAATGGTCTTGCAGGGACTTCTGGGTATTGAAGTCCCCGCACGCTCACAGCCCCGCTAGTTACACACGCCCAATACCGCCTGTCTGCCTCGGTGAAACAGGACTCCTCTCCGCGTTGTTCCCAGCCCCGCCACACACAGCGAAGCGGCACCCGCGGAGCGGGTGCGGCGAGATGTCTAGTTGAGCGCTGCTGTGACTCGCTGGTGCTTCAGCAATCCTCCGTATGTGCAAGCAAGTTTGTAGCCAGTTGAAGGTAATGGTGACCCACTCGCTTGGCCACTGGAACACCCTTTTCAGGTCTCAGGGGGGCGGGGGCGGGCCAGCAGGGAGAGCGGACCGGAACGGTCTTGCAGGGGCTTCTGGGTATTGAAGTCCCCGCACGCTCGCAGCCCCGCTAGTTACACACACCCAATACCGCCTGTCTGCCTCGGTGAAACAGGACTCCTCTCCGCGTTGTTCCCAGCCCCCGCCACACACAGCGAAGCGGCACCCACGGAGCGGGTGCGGCGAGATGTCGAGTTGAGCGCTGCTGTGACTCGCTGGTGCTTCAGCAATCCTCCGTATGTGCAAGCAAGTTTGTAGCCAGTTGAAGGTAATGGTGACCCACTCGCTTGGCCACTGGAACACCCTTTTCAGGTCTCAGGGGGGCGGGGGGCGGGCCAGCAGGGCGAGCGGACCGGAACGGTCTTGCAGGGACTTCTGGGTATTGAAGTCCCCGCACGCTCGCAGCCCCGCTAGTTACACACGCCCAATACCGCCTGTCTGCCTCGGTGAAACAGGACTCCTCTCCGCGTTGTTCCCAGCCCCGCCACACACAGCGAAGCGGCACCCGCAGAGCGGGTGCGGCGAGATGTCGAGTTGAGCGCTGCTGTGACTCGCTGGTGCTTCAGCAATCCTCCGTATGTGCAAGCAAGTTTGTAGCCAGTTGAAGGTAATGGTGACCTATATATTTGATAAAAGGGGCAGAAAAACAAGAAATGCAGCATGGACTGTTTTCCTATTTTGCCACATGGGCAAGCCAGATCGTCGGTATTAGGTGGATATCCTAAGGGAAAACACAACAATCTTTTTATTGTACCCGATCTAAGGCGGAAAAGAAGGCTTTGCTCCCAGTGAGTAATATCTTTTAACAGATAGCTGGCAGGTAGACAGGATGGGGGTTCTCCTTCTTCTGCCATTGTTATATATTATCTCACGGATACTTTAGTAGACTCCTGGGTATGTCTTATGTCCCCGTAATGTTTGTACAATATTTTGTAAATAGACCTTCCATCAATACTATCTAATTGATCGGGTTTATAAAAAATGTGGCTAAGGTTCACAGCTGTCAGATTTCCCCATACTTCCGCAATCCACGGTATATCACCCCCCGAAGCACATTTTAGGCAATCAGACAAAATTTCCCTTGTTAATGTGGCTGCTGGATTTTGCCAAACTTTTAGCCAAAACAAGGCAGGGCGGGATCTGATATAATCCTCCAAATAGGGTAATCTTAGCTCATTATGACAGATGAAAGTAGATGATGAAATCGGTAAACCTAAAATTCCCCTACAAAATCTATTTTCTTCAGCCTGGACACTTTTCAGATTTATATAGCCCCAGATTTCAGCCCCATAAGTCATAACTGGTACGCATTGTGTCCTATAGATTTTGAGTAAGGATAGTACCACCTCTATTCTTTTTGGTTGGGGGAGGCTTATAACTGAGTTTATTGGTTTTAAAAATTTGGTTCGTCCATATGCCAGATGCGGTGTCCAGGACCCATTATCTGAAAATTGTAAGCCTAGATATGGGAAAGTGAGGGTACATAACAAATAATCTGTGCCCAAAGTAATGTTATTAATGGAACATTTCTTAGGGCCACAACACATTAAAATAGATTTCTTAAAATGTGTACAAAGGTTCAGACTATTCATAAAAGCTACAAAGCCCCTGACTAAAATTCGTAGGGCATTGGGTGTGTGCCCCATTAAAACAGCGTCTTCCGCGTATAGTAGGGAGGGAAGTTTGTTACCATTGATTGTTGGGACATCTGTTGCTTGGTTGGACAAGACGTTATGTACTCATTAATATATAAAATAAATAAAAGTGGGGCAAGGACGCACCCTTGTCTAACGCCTCTACCTACTACTATGTCCCCTGAAACTGCCCCTCCTTGCTTATTCTCACCCGAGCCCTGAGGTCACTGTGCAAGTATGCTAAGAAATACACCATATCTTTGTCCAGCCCATAATCTAGAAGGCATTGCCAGAGCCTGGATCGATTAACATAATCGAAAGCGGATGTGAGGTCCATAAATGCCAAGTAAAGGGGACTGTGTCAGGCGATGGTATATTTCCCTATGATTAAGTTGAGATTCAAACACTGTTCCACCGTTCCAAGATGACTTCGGAAACCCAACTGGCATTTATTTAATATGTTTGCATCCTCTGCACAGGTTCTAATCTTGTTAAATAAAACTCTCCCCAATATCTTAAGAGTGTTATCTATCAGGGAGATAGGTCGATAACAACTTGGTTTAGATCTATCTCCCTTTTTGAAAATGGGGACTATTACCGATGTGGACCAGGTGTTTGGAATCTTTGTTGTTGTTAAATTATTAAAAACATTACATAACAAAGGGGCCCAAAACTCTGGCCTAGATTTTATAAGGTCTATTGGAAGCCCATCCGGGCCTGGGGCTTTATTTCTCAGGTTCTGGTCTATTGCATCCTCAACTTCTGTCAGAAATATTGGGATTTGGACAGGATTATGATTTTCAAGGATGTCTTCATATTGAGACGATGAGGCATATACTTTTGAAAAATGAGCTACCCACGCTTTGCTTGTTATAAAACAGCTTAACGGGGTAGATACACTGACAAACGCTCTTAGTGATTTAGCGGCTGGCCAGAAATCATTTGTATTGTTAAGCTTGGCAGCTCAGGCCAGGTTCCTCCAATGCTCTTTTAAAACCACGTCCCGCCTACACTTTACTGCGCTTTTATAAGTATGCCTTAGCACTCTGATAAGGACAGGGTCTCTGGGGAAAACTAACAGGGCAGCTCTAAGTTCCCTGTTCGCCCTAGAACAAATACTGCCAAACCACTTAGGGTCAGATTCAGGTGTGGCTATGGGTCTAGAGATTAATTCTTTGATGCCTGCACATAATAAGGTGAAAGCAGATACTGCCACTGGGTTAGAATCTGCGAATGTCAGACAAGTGTCACAGAGTGATGGATACGTTTTTACCATCTGTTGAAACGCCTTCGTGGAGTCCATACCCTTCCATTTAACTCTTAAGTTGTCAGTAGAGATGATTAGATTATCAGATCCTGGCTCCTTTCTAATTTTGGGTCTAGGGGCTGCCCTAAAGGAAACTAGTATAGGATTGTGGTCCCCAAAAGTTGACGTTCTGACCACTGCTGAAACTAAATGATCTTCCAACTGAGCAGATATGAAAACATAATCTATAGTAACGCGCGTCCGGAACATCTATAAGTAGGTATTGGGTTATCCTCTTTATTTACAGCTGCGATATCCATTACATTTAAAAAACTACTATTTGATAAATGGGATATTAATTTTTATCCTCTTTTGCAAGGATTAACTGAGGTATGTTTGGTGGGACTCTCAATGTTTCCCCCTGCTATTTTAGCTTTAAAGTCTCCACTCAGACATATCCCTACCGGGTTATATTTTTCCAGCAAGTTATCCATGCCCAAAATAAAGTCAAAAAGATTAACAAAATTAACATTAGGTGAAGTTAAAAAATCATTATTATAAAAATTAATAAAACAAATAGAGATGCTGTGTGTGTAGATCAGTACTTGAAAGTTAGCATTATTGGTGGGGATTGATTTCCCTCTACCGCCTGAAATAATACTGCTCCAAATCGATAAACCACCTGAAGGTCTGCCAAACTTACGATGAGGAGATATAATATTGAAACACTCATATCCTTCAAGGTATAACTCTTTAGTTGCCCAGGTCTCCTGGAGCCTAAGAATGTCAAATTGATTGATCAAGTTAACCCATTCTTCAATATTTAATTTAGAGGCCAAACTGGCCACATTCCAGCTCAGCACCCGTAATAAGGATGGGTCAGAACGATCATCCAAAATGACACTTTCCACCCCATTGTCAGTATTAGTTATAACAATCTCCGTGGGAACAAAAAAAGTGCGGTCAGTTGGTTGAGATTGGGGCAAGGGTCAATCAAGAGTATTTAGATTGGAAATGGCAGAGAACCTGTTTGTCAGCTGGGAGGGTGGGCTAGTGAATGGGCGTTGTGTAAACGGGGATCTATAAAAGAAACCAAGAGGTAATACAAAAATAGATAAGTGGCAATTAGTCTCTCTAATGTTCAATATAGAATTAATAGTGCCTGGGCAACGAAATTTTACGACAATACAATCGCCCCTTATGTTTTTTTCTGCAGGCCACACACATCCCACCCATCATGCCATTATGATTTCCTCTATATCAGATCTGCTATATCCTTTATATTTCGCCAACCAATCCATACATTTGTTCCGTAATTGGTCCCAGGATTTTGATTTATTTTTCTTTAATGGGGGTACCCCTGCAAGAATCAAAACATACGGTCAAGAGGCAGGGGGTAAATTTAGAACATTCTTATTAGGCTCCACGTCCCCACTGGTACAAGTGTCAGCTGTACTCATGCAGACCTTCGGGCCAGCGTTGATGTCACTGGGGGTTATGTTTTGGGTATCCACTACGACTTGTAGGGACTGTAGAGTTTTTAGTTTTACTATTAGGTGGCATTTTTACAATTTGAGGCACTAGTTGCCCGCTCAGGGCTAGATTTTCCTGGGAACTTGCCACTTGTGATGATTGTTTGGGTTCCATGCATGGTGGCTTTACGTTAGTAAATAAAGATTCCAAGCGATCTAAACACTCCATAGCAGTGTCCCCGAGTGTGAAATTAGAAAAAGCAGTCTGTATAGATTCCGTCTGAGTATGTGCAGAGTCACTTGAAATGTACGTTAAAACTAGGTTGGTTGCATCATTATTAGGGATTGGATCTACTGCGGCTTTTGAGCCATTAACCCAGTTGTTTAATGTTGAGTTCTGGCGTGGTGTTTTTTTCCATTTGGAATAGACTGGCTTCACTGCCTTCCTTTTCCTTTTCGCCCCGCCTACTTCTGGGTTAGGGGATATGGCCGGAGTGGCCAAAGCCAGTGCATCATTTGAGCTGCTTACAAGTACAAGATCTGGGTCTGTTTTTACTCCTGTATGACCAGGCCCTCCCCCATTCAATATGTTCTCTCCAGATAACGAATTTGAACGGGGTCATTCTCACCAACAACCATAGTTTGTGCATCGCTAGTCTCAGTTTGTACTGAAAGGTGGGATTTTATAAGGCCTAGGGACAGACGTCTTTCGGTCAGTTTCTTTTTCAGTGCTGACTAAATCCATAGTCCTCTCCAGCATAGTGTCTATGGATGTAGTATTACGTGCTACAGTACTTGTATTCCGTTTAACCATAATGCTGTTTGTCCCAAACGTTCAATAAATATGCGGAAAAATATCCCACTCACCACTACAAGGTCCAGCTGTTTGCAGGATAGTGAAATCGAAGGGGAAGTGGCCCTGCCTGGCCTCGAACGGTACCAGACGGGCTCAGATGGGCCCGCCCGGGCTGTGCGGGGGTCTGGCGCTGCTTAAATCATGCCTCCAGGCGTGCTCTGCCGCGCCAACCACGCAAAGAAGCAGAGGACTCTGGCGGATGTAGTTTCTGGGCATGCATGGGCCCCGAGAGCTGTTCCCCTCAAGGCTGGAATGAAGGCTCCTGCTGCGGTGGCCATTGCCCTCAAGGCGATAGTGAGTACCCCCAAGCTGTGGCCTGTCTCTCCAGAGACCTTCGGATGGTGCGTCTGTTGCACACAATGCGTGCTGGTGCCTCCTGGCGCAAATGCTGCTGGCCGTTGTGGTCCGGTCTGGTTCCTGGTCCCTAGTGCCAGTGAAGTGCTCTATGCAATGGTGAAATGCAAAAGTAAACAACTCCCGAACCTGCGGGAGTCCACGGCCGCTTAAGAGCGCTGACCGATGCACACAATGCGCTTGTGTATTGGGATACACTAAATCATTGGATTGCACTACTTTTCCAATTGGATAGATATGAATTACAAAATTGGAATATGATTTATTGAGATTATACTATTGTATCCCTGTTTTATCTTTTAACCACTGTGTTGTCTTTTTGTTCCCACTGTTTTATCATTTTCTGCATATATTGTATTAGGATATATGGTTTATCCTTTTTTAATGTAAAAACTTTCTTTTTTTTTTAAACTATTAAACTGTGTACTTTTTATGATTTCTGACTAATTCTTGCATCATCTCTCAGTATTGCTCTTATTTAGAAAAATGCTCTAACTAGTAAGGCGCTGCGTGTAAGTGTGTCTGACTGTTTATTACCGTTCCAAAGGGAACTATATTTTATGACACACAATGCGCACTGGCACAAAGGCTGCTGGGCGTTGTGGTCCGGGTTGGTCCCTTGGCGCAGGTTAAGTGCTTAGAAGACTTTGCGATACACCTCACTCTTGACCACACTCAAGGACCTCTCAGTGCTGGCTCCGGTAGATGGTGTGCTGTGTCTGCCACTGCCTGTTCACTGCCTGACTTCATTGTTCAGCCACTTGGCCCCTCAGCCTTTTCAGTTGCTGCATAGCGTTTCTCTGCTACACCACTTTCTCACCACTTTTCTCCACTGTTTCAAGCACCCCCGGGGGCGCTCAGTCCTGTAACACAACTCTCCTGTGGAGTTAGCAATCCGCAATAGTCTTTTGCAGCAGTCTTTTGCAGCAGTCAGAAACAGATTGTCCTCAGTGTAGGGGCCGTCGCGGTAAATCCCAAGGCTGCTCTGGGGCGTGCTGGACTGCCGCGACTCAGAGTTTTGGCTCATTTTCGGCCACTATATAAGTATGCAGAGTTTCTGCAGCTCCTGCGGTTCACGGTTCGTGTCTCCAGCGTTTTGCAGTTCGTGCCTCCTGCGGTTCCCTCTGCTTCTGCGACCCCCTTTGTGTATATATGCTGGTTTGTGTGCTTGAACACCTTTAAATGTGTTGGCCTTTGTGCACTGGTGTCAATTTGTATGTGTGTGTCCACATATATCAATGTGAATCTATAACATCTGTGGAAGAAGGGAGAGAAAAAAATACAGCGCAAAATACATCCAGGAGGGCAATACAATAAACAGGTGTAGACGGGCAGCAAGGGTGAGACACAGTGTACAATAAGGGGAAGCTTTATCAAATGGAAGAACAAAGGCAGTAGGAGCAATGTCAACAGGCCCATGAGTCTAACCCTATAAGGGTACGGATTTGTTCATTAGGAATCTTTTTGCTTCCACTTTAAATGCCGTCGCTGAGGAGATTCTGCAAACTTCCTGTGAAAGAGAGTTCCAAATCTTAGGGGCAGCGCCGAGAAGGCTCGGTGACAACTTCTCTTTTTATTAAGGATGAGTGATTTCAGGAGGAGGGTAGAGGCGCTTCTTGAAGCTCTTACCGCACAATATAGTTTATGTTTTTGCGCAAGGTACGTAGGATTGTTGAGGTGAAGGGCTTTGTGTGTAAGACAGCACTTGTTAATTGAATTTGTGCTTCGAAGGGCAACCATTTGAGGGATTTTAGGACTGGGGATATAAGATATTTTTGCTTGGTATCTGTAACCAGTCTAGCAGCCGCATTAAGTGAAGCATTAGTGGAGCCAGGAAGTATTTGGAAAGGCCACAGAGGGTAGCACTGCCGTAGTCTAACCTTGGCAAGACAAGCGCTTGGACCACTTGTTTGAAATCATTTAGAGGAAGGAAAGGTTTGATATTTATGAGTGACCTCATCAAGTGGTTAGCTCCTTTGCATACCTTGCTCATATGACCTTTCATGTTCAAGTGCTTGACCATGGTGATACCAAGAGACTTGACTGCATCTAGGATGAGAGGAGTGCAGTTGAAAGCAGTGATGATACCGGTCTCTAAGCTGTGTGAGAACATGGGGGTTAAGTGGCTGGACCAGAACATTGGCTCGTGCCTGAACAGGGCATTCAGTAGACCGTTGGGACCTGGGGGTCCATCCAATCTCAAGTGTTTAATTATGTTCAAAACCTGCTTTTGCGTTATCTGAGCTAGTTCTACCCTTGGCTCATGCTTGGTTAGATCTCTGCTTTCTTTTTGGGTTTCTCTAATTTCATTTTGAAGTTTGACTTTGGGTAGATTTTTTTGAGTAGTTGGCAGGTGCTTCCGCTGATGGTCGTTTGTGAAAAGAATCAAGTCTCTTTTTGGTACTCTGGCACCGGTTTATGAATTTTATGCATTTTAATTTTGTTTGGAGCGTCAGCAGTACTAACTGAGCTTGGTGGTAATGTGGAATTACATGTTATTTCAATATGAGCACTCTGTTATATCTGAGTTGGAGTGGCGATATTTGCCGTTTAGCAGGAAGTTGATATTTGCCCAAATCTGTTTTGAGTTTCTCTGCTTACAAGCATGGAGAATATTAATCTTGAGTTTTTTCTCATATGTTTGCTTAGTCACCTTTATTTCGTGTTTTAGCTCCTTTTTTGTTTTTTCTGTTGTTGTGAGGATCAGTAGTGTCGGTTGAGGGCCCTTTGTTCTAAGTGTCCTTTGTTGTTTTTTTAGCCACAATTTTACTTCCCGTATTTTTAAAGTATACCACGGCCCCCTTCCACTTCTTGGAGTTTTGTTGCCACTGTAGTTGTTATGAAATTTTGTGCTGATGTTTGTTACAAATGACTCCCAGGCCTCGGTAATATCTTGATCTGCATCTGGGGATATTAATAATGTACAGCATGTCTCCATAATGGTGTCAATGTTTTCCATTCCAAGTTAGCCATTTTAGGTTGTAGAGTTGTGTTAGTAATGTGAGAGGCTTGGCCCTCTCTGATCCATTTGGAGTGATGGTTAGTGTGAATATCTGGGGGTAGTGATTGCTTTCAACTCGTTCCTGTATTTGAAAATCCGTTATGTAAGAAAATAGATCAGGGTCTGCTCGGGTGAAATCAATTGTATAGCCTGTTTTTCTTGTGACCCTCATGAATTATTCCAGGGAGTCACTGCCATTTAATGTGTGCAAGTAGAGGTCATCCAGTTTTGCTGCGCATTTCTTTCCCATTGTATCTTGTCTACCTATATTACCCAGTCCTGGCTGTATGAAGCTCACTAGGTTTATCTTCTGTCCTTGAATCAAATTCATGTTAAAATCCCCAGTTATTATTATATTTTCACTTGGGTAGGTACATTTCGGCATTTTAATTGTAGTGATTAATTGCTTGATTCTTTGCCCTTTCTGCTTTCTTGCTTCATGGATATAGATGTTCAAAATTAGCAGGCACATTGAGGGCCGAAGATTTAGTTTGGTGCATAACTTCCAGGGGGAGAAAAGGTTGATGCTTACGCCTCTCCAAAGGAGGTCTGTAGATATGAAGGTTGATAAGCCACCTTTTGCCCTTCCGGACTGTGCCTCCTTTTTTGCTGGGATAAGTATTTCTTTGTCGCCAACTGATGGAGAGTTTTTTGTCTGCTAAGTTTCTTGAAAAAGGAGTTTATCCAACTGTTTGATGAATTCTACGAAATTGGCTTCTTCTAGCTTTGAGCTTAAACCATTTACATTCCAGGAACAGATCCAGTAGCCATGCGCTTTCCCTGGTGGTGAGCTTGGTCTAGTTCATACTACTCCCAGCTGCTTTGATTCCGATGTCACTTGGGGGTGCACCTCGAGGTTCGCCGCTTCTTGTGGTGCTAATGTGATTGCAATTTGTCTGAATGAATGACCCTCTTCTACCTTTTTGCTGGTCTGGTCCAGGCCTTTTGATCCTTTTAGAAGGCCTTGTTTTTGCATTTGCTGTTGTAACGGGCTGGGATATCGAACGGGCTCCACCTTTTTTTGCTTGATGCCCCATTTGGAGAACTCTTCCCTGTGCTGCAGGGTCTGTTCTGTGTGGCTGTGGTCGATCCAAGTTACGATTGTGGAACCTCTACTAGTTTGCTTAGGGTTCAGTTTGAACTCTATTCTTTCCAGATCACAGGATTTTATATGGCTCAGGGATGGTAGTAATTCTAATAGTTCTAGTATAGATCCTCTAGTCAAGATGTCATGTGGCCCCCTGGAACTGTATTGCTGCATAAACTCAATTGTTTTTACTTGTGATTGGCCTTGCTGAGTCTGTGTTTAGTTCTTTTACCCAATTACTCGATGTAGCAATTGATGCCCGGGTTAGATCTTGGTCCGGTGCGGCTGGATTAAGTTGATTATGTGCGCTGTTTCTTACAGTGCTGCAGGTGTTTGCAGCTGGTGCAGCCTTAGTTCCACCTGGCAATTGGTCTCTTTTCTTTTCTCCTTTGAGCTTGCTACTCTCCTCTGGGTCCACATGTATGGTGGGGAGTTCCTCTTGTGGGATGATGGAACTTGTACTTACTGTGTTACCCAAAGCTGTAAATATGTTTTTTGTGTGTGTCTGGGATGGGTGGTTTGGTCGCTTCTTGTCCTGCCTGGGGGTAGAATATACAGAAAATGTTCCTTGCTTTTCGGTTCACAGTGATTTGTCGTTTTTAGCTTTCTGGAGTTATTGCCTTCTTTGAGGTGGGGTTTTGGGGTGCCATTGCGCCCATCGTAGGACTGGTATTATTTTCGGTGTTGTCCCTCTCCCTCGATTCCTTGTTTTTTGTATCAAGCATAGTTTTTTGGGAGTGCATTACATTCAGCCCTCCGTTTTAGGCTTTTTCTTTTTGCTTTCCTCAAATGTTTTCTTTCCCTCTTTGTGAGGGAGGTGGGCAAGATGGATTGTTTGGCACTTGCGTATACAGACTTTTGTAATGAATGGTTAATTGACACCGCCTCTTGTGCTCCGGAGTAGGCTTGTTCGGTCAAATTATCTGGCCTCCTTGATTCATCTGTAAGAAAAGCGCGTGGGTACCCTGGGGGTATTGTTCTCTCCTTGTCTCTAGGGATACTACTTGCCCTGCAATTTTCTTGGTGGCCTTCTTGTTCATCTGTTGCCTGCTTAGAGTCTTTATTGGGCTCTGTGGGGGATTCCTTAATAGCCCTTAGTATCTGTGACATCAGAGTTGGCATTGTTGCCAGTTTGATAATTATTTGAGGGCAGTGGTAAGTATGAAATATGGTATCCTTGTCAAGCAGTACCTTCTTTATTATGGTGTTCAGGTCTTGCAAACTTGCATCTGTCCACTGTACGTGGATGACTAGGATGTTTAAAAGTTCGACTTGGGAGTCTAATTTATCTGTGTGATATGTCATTGCGTTTCCAATAGTTTCCATGGTGTTTAGTAGTTGGGGTCATATGGAAGCCATTGGGAGACTGGTCCGTTCTTCCATTTGTGTTTGATTTAATAGAAGTGATTTTTCCGAGTGCTGTGTTTGATCATTATGCTCACTCAATTGTTCATGTCTTTGTAGAACGTTTGGGTGCCATTGCCCCTGCCCTTGCAGGACTCGGCTCAAAGGTTTCTTGAGACGGATGCCTACTTTTTTTTATATGAGCTGCTTCGTTGACCTTTCGTATGTTGGGGGTTTGGGAGTTTTGGGATCTGTTGATGATGCGCTCTTGTCATGATTTTCCGCCAAGCCCTCTTATTCCGATAAGTGTGGTTCTGCCATTAAAAATGGAAAGTAGGCTGTAGCAAACAGGCTTAGGGTTTGATCCTGGTGATAGGACGGATATTGACACAACCAAATCCCAGAGACTGTAAAACTGTCAGTGAACATTGATGACATCACTAAACCGACCATTTGTCCGATCCCTAGCCCGTTAACAGACTTTTGTTTGTGACAGAGGGGCTAGACAAGGTATGACAAGAAGGAGAAAGTAAAGAAAGGCCTTGCTATTATATACCTCTTTAGTTTATTTTCCTGTCACTGCCTTCTTGACCACTCGAAATAGTAGTCGCAAGGGTAGCATCAGGGTACCAAAGGGCAAGCAAAAGTTTGCAGGTGCAACCTCTGGCTATCCATTGAGTGATGTATATCGTTTCCTGTAAGCGCAACATGGATTTCAAATGAGTAGCAAGACGAACATGTGAACACTAGTGAGAGAAAACAGAGTTTGTTTCAAAAATAAATATAATATATTTTTACCCAGTTTTAACTTTATTCTTAGTTTGATTAAGTTTCCTTGAAGTCTGTTATAAAGCACACATTGTTTTTTTTGGACAGGAAAAGCTTAACAATCTTGAGTAGCAGGAGTCTTGAACTAATTTGAAGTCCATTGGAAATAAAACACCATAAAGATGTCTATAATAAGCCAGTTAACTAATCAATTTTTATTTAAAAAAAACTCTATTTAGACACTTATTTAAACATTTATTCTTCCATCAACTTTTACATATACATATATAAAACAAATGTATTTTTCAAAAAGACACACATTTACTGAATGGTGTCATCAGTGATGTCATGAGTGATGTCACTGACCATGTCATGAGTGATGTAATATGTGACATCATCAGCAGTGCATTGCACGCGCAAGTTATAGTGAGTCCAACTAACTATAACGTGGGAATTTCAATGCGAGTAAAACTTCCTGCTAACTATAGCTGGTGTGAAACCTATGGTTTTTTTAGTGAATTTAATAGGTTTTTTAAATGCTAATTCCTAACTATAACTGGTGTGAAACCTATGGTTTTTTTCAGTGAATTTCATGGTTTTTTTTAAAAGCAAATCTCTATAGGTATGAAATGTAATATTTTTTATTACAAATTTTATATTGTATAATTATGTAATGATGTATTTATTTATTTATTTTTGCCGGTAAGCGCAGTGCTATTGCGTGCCCCGGGGCGCGTACCGGTGAGCTTCCCGTTAGCGCTATTGCCGCGAACAAAAACAACATAGTGACATATCGCGTAGCCGCATGATGCGTCATATGACGCACAGCGTAAGCGCACCCGGAAGCACGCGAGCGCATACGATCGTGAAACGTCCTGACGCGCTTACGGGGCGCGTAGCGTAAGCGCGTTGGGTCATGTGACCTGAAAATAACACTTTTCATTGGTTCACAACACTTTTGGTTTCCAAATGATCAAAGCCCCCACCTTTTTTCCTCATTCTCACTTTGTTATTTGAGTGAGGAAGACCTGCTTTTTCCTTACAGAGATGGCTACAGTCATATCAGCAGCTGGAGCATCTGCCCCACCACCACCACTACCATCAAAAAGACCACCAGAAGATCACATTGGTGGTCCAGAAGAAGAGGAGGAGGATGATGAAGAGGAGGATCAGACAAGGCATTTCCTGCGTGAAGTTAATCAGCCCTACAAACCAAAAGAGCACTTCGTATGGCAGTTCTACAAAATCCCAAGGGGTTTAAAAAAAGTCAACGCTGCGAAGGTAACTTGTCTGATTTGTGATGCAGAGCTGTCCAGGGGGAACCCTAACAAAAAATATTCCTTCGGGAATCATACCATGATTCGGCACATGATCCGTTGGCACCCAATCAACTACTCTGCTGCAGAGGTAAGGGACCTCTGCAGTAAGCTACCCCCATCAACATCTAGACCCTCAACATCGAAAGAACCAACTCCATCGGGTTCAGAGGCAACAGAGACAATGCTTATCATACAACCAAAATTTAACGATTTAAAAATCATGTGCAAATATTGTGGAAAGTTAATTTGCTATGGTGAGCAAAGTATAAAACTTATCATCTGTGCTGGGGATAACAATACGTGCCCGAAAAATCCCTAATTTTTTCTGGGTTTTTTTTGCTCCAGTTGAGCCATTTACAATTCCCTGTTTTTTGTTTCTCCCCATAAAAAATACAAAAAAATATAAAACTGTTCAGAAAACCCCCAAAAAGTAAAAAAAAATTCAAAAGAACAATAAAAAAAATATAAAACAACAAAAAGAAGATAAAAACAGTTCTTTTTAGAACTACCTCCAGGCGCACCCCCGCGCAAATAAAAAAAAAAAGTACTTTTTTTTGCCCCGCGGGGCCCTTTTATGGCCCCCACATTAATCCTAGGGGGTCAGGGGGGGTCTACCCTGCCCCCTTTTGGTCATTTCCCCCTTTGTTTTTTCCACCTCTTGTGTCTCGATCCTACCGAGACACAAGATGGTGGCCGCTCCGGACTGTTTGGAATGTTTACAGACACCCGAGAGACAATCAGCTTTCCGCGCGCGAACTCGGGTTGCGAGCTGGTACGCTCCCCGGTGCGCGTACCGGGGCGCGCTTACAGATATATATATTTTTTTAACCTAAATTACTCAAAATCCACTGGAGCACATTTCTTGAGACCTAGCAAAGGCACATCGGGCTACCGGTCCCTACAATTTTGGCAAGTTTGGTGGAAATCCATTCAGCCGTTCGGGCTAAAAGTGAGGTCGACCGCCCTATGGAAATTAACATGAGGAAAACACGTTTTGGGACCCCCCTTTTATCTCAGCCCCCGCTTCACGAATCCCCCCCCAAACTTTCAGGGAAGGACCAGGCAGATTCCTCAACCGGCCCCAAAGTTATTCACAATAGAATGTTGAGATTTTGCATTGAAAATAATCCTATCTATAACTACCTACTGTCGACCGCCAGTAGGTAATATATATATATATATATATATAACAGCTCCAATTTCCTTTAAAATACCCAGCCGGGTTCAAAGAAATACAGCACTCTCGGGTGTTGCAGAGTTTCAGCAAAGGAATTTATTTTCAGAACAAACGCGTTTCAGGAATCAAATCCCTTCGTCAGTGTTCACATCAGAAAACGCTGCGTGGCACCATTATCTATGTTTGTAAAGATCATTAAAACAAACAATGGACTTCACCGGTCACGAAATTTTACGCGCCATCTTTGAATATGTTACATTTTAACATTAGTCAATGGAAAGTTTCAAAATAGGCTGTTGCCCCATCTATTACGCCGTGTATCGGCAAAAATACATTCTCCTATGGAAATTCATTTACTGTAGGTGAATGGACATAATTCGTCTAAACTTCAGAGTCCTCAGAACTAAATAGCGTTGTGAGACACAACGCATTATTAATACGTGTATCGTGTTGTTCAATCGCAATTCCAAACAGTATCTTGCCGTGTATCGGCAATTGCAGCCTTTAAATGGCTGCCAAAGTCTCAGGTTGAGATCATATGCTAAATGGATTAAACAAGCCTCAAACATTCCCATTGTACAACTAAAATTCACATCAAGGTGCATCTTCAATCATAAACCCTTCTTCAAGTCATTTTCTTCATATTTCGCATAGTATCATGCATTACAATTCAACATTTTAAATCACATTTATAATACTGATATAATCTCTTCATCCCAAATGAGATGCCAGTTCCTCTCCCATGTTCAGACCCCTTGGCGCCCTTGTCTCTAAATCGATGATGTATCGAGATCCTAACCTCCTGAGTGTTTGCAGTTTGTTACCTCTCCTTGGGTTTTCAACAACACAGTCCAAGCAAAAGTACCTCAGAAGATCCCTGTTACTGCTGTGTTTGATAGCGAAATGACCGGCCACCGGATATGAGAGGTCTTTATTCACGATGGCCCGCATATGCTCCAACACCCTTAATTTGACTGGGTTAATGGTACTTCCAACATACCTCAATGGGCAAGGGCACATTAAACAATAGACCGCATGATCTGTGTGGCAAGACATTAATTTATTGATTTTCTTGCCACCTTTGCAGCCCGTCACTTCATACATTAGAGTTCTCTTGCTGTCTGAACAGGCTTTACATTTTCCACAAGGTAAAAATCCTTTTACATCTTTCAAAGTCCCTTGTTGTTTCTCAAGCGGTTGTAGGTGGCTGTGAACCATGTGATCATGTAATGATCTAGCCTTCCTGAAAGTTATTAATGGAACATCTGGTATATCAGGCCCTACAATTAGATCAGATTTTAAAATATGCCAATGTTTGGACATAATGGATCTTAGCTTGAAGGAATCCGCTGAATAAGGTGTTATCATGCGGAATTTTCCATCCGTGTTGGAACGGGTCTTTTTCACAAAAAGGGTACTGCGGGGTAGTTTCCTGACTCTATTTTCTGACGGATACTGGTGGTAACTGACTCTGACTAACCAAGCCTAGAGCCAGTGCTATGCTGAAAGACACTTAGAATACAGTGAAAAGACCTGATTACACTAGGGAACACTATGCGTTGGGGTACCCCTGTGATTAGCATGCCCTCCTCTGTAAGCCCCTGGTACATAATAGGGCAGGGGGATTAAAATTACCTCTAAGTAAAAGGACCAGAAATATGCTACTTTAATTAGCAGTCGTGTTTGCAGAGTGGTGGAGAAAGGGTGCTGGGCGTCCAACCAATGCTCAGGAATTCCACTGTGTAGGACACACAGGAGGTACCAGGAGGGATTCTTGGCCCCCAAACTCCCTCAGCACTAAATTGGACATCATCCCCCATCCCGTAGTCTGCCAAGAGGCACGTTTGCAGAGTGGTAGAGAAAGGGGGCCATGGCCTCCGAAGACATCTTAGCAAACCAAGGGGAGGACTTGCTGTAGGTACCAAGAGGGGTAGTTGGCCCCCAAGGACATCCTTGGGGGCCAACTTCTCAAACGATTACCTCCAGTCAGTCCCACACAGCAGCATTGTTAAGTACTCGTACCAGGCCATGCTCACTTTGCCCACCACTCTACAAACGCACTCCCTGGCACGCTCTTGGATAGGGATATAAGTGCCTTTCACTGCTGGGGGTCCTTAAGGGGCCAACTAACCTTCCCTTTTTCTCCAATAATCCCCATGCAGTGGGATTGGTGAGAGGTAGACAAAGGAACTGCCCCTTTTCTCCACCACTCTGCAAACACGCCCCCTGGTGCATTGTTAGTTGAGGAATTAGGTCCCCTTGAATCCTGAGGGTCTCTGGGGTCCAACTAGCCCTCCAGGTACCTCCAGTAAGTGCCACAGAGCTGCATTGACGAGAGGTGTAAAAAGGAGCAAGGGCCTGGGCCACCTCTTTGCAACACAGACCTGTGGTACTTACTGGAGGTACCTGGTGGGCTAGTTGGCCCCACTGGGCCCCTCAGGATTGAAGGGGAATTAATTCCCCAACTTAAAAAACGCCACAGGGCGTGTTCGCACACGTCACCTCAGGCCCGCTACCTACCGTCACCATTGTGTAAACAAGCCCTGTGGCACGTTTCCAGTTGGGGGGTTAAGTCCCCTTGAATTCTGAGTGTCCCTGGAGTCCAACTAGCCCACCAGGTACCTCCAGTAAGCGCCCACAGCTGCGTTGCAGAGAGGTGTAAAAAGGGGCTTTGCCTGGACCACTTCTCTGCAACGCAAGTCTATGACGCTTACCGGAGGTACCTGGCGGGCTAGTTGGGCCCCAGGGTCTCTCAGGATTGAAGAGGAATTAATTCCCCAACTTAAAACACACCACAGGGTGTGTTTGCACACATCACATCAGGCCCGCCCCCTCCCTTTACCACTGTGGAAATGTGCCCCATGGCGTGTTTTAAAAAGGGGATTAAGTCCCCTTGAATCCTGAGGGTCCCTGGGGTCCAATTAGCCCACTAGGTACCTCCAGTATGCAACAGAGAGCTGTGTTGCAGAGAGGTGTTCAGAGGCATGCCCCTTTTTACATCTCTCACCAACGCAGCTCTGTGGTGCTTACTAATCATGGGCGAATTTTGCAAATCTGACGTTCGCGAATTTTGCAAATTTGCGAACTCGCAAAGCGCAAAATCTGCGAATTCTCGCGAATTTGCGGATTTTTTTGTGTGTTCGCAAGGATTTCTGCCAGTTCGCGAGGGTTTTGTACCAGTTCGCAATTGCGAACTTATATGTCGGCTGGCAACGGTCGCGATTATGTTGTTTCTACGTCTGGTTCATCATCACAGGTTCCCAGCACCCTCTGTTTCACCCCTGCCATCCTCTGTTTCACCCATGCCACCCTCTGGTACATCAATGCCACCCTCTGGTTCATCATCACTGCAGATTATGGGGGGAAAAAGCAAGCACACCTGCCCTGCTTCAACTGACATGAATTAATTTGGGGTTGATTTATTAATGTGTCACTGTTTTAAAATTCCAGTCTGGCACCTGCTTCCTTATCTGTAATTTGCTTTCTGTTGCAGTGCAATTTTTTTTCCAGGACTTTTGTGGCCTACTTGTAGCGATTCTATGATCCGGCTGTGAGGGTCAGAGCAGGGTCATACAATTGTTGCAACTAGCAACTGAACTCTGGAGGGGCCCCAGTGAGGAAGCACTACAGGGAATGTTTACTAATGATGAATTTGAACTTTTGCACCTGCTGAGTGCTTTCAGTTTAGCAAAACTCGTTTTTCTGCAGAACAGCATTACAGCAACTGTAATGCCCCAAACAAGCTTACTTGTGAAAGTTGATTTCTAATCCAAAAGTGATCCAAAGAAAGTCAAAAGGCCTCAAATCCAAAAAAGTGCAGGCAAATGTCAACCTGAGGAGTTATTCTCATAAAAATCATCATTTTCAGAAGGTCTATGCTGCTTGCTCGTGGATTTCTTGTGCAGAATTGCAATTTTTGTAATTTCGCGAGTGCGAGATTGTTGCTGCCCGCCGCACCTACATGTTCGCAATTGCAAACTTACACTGCACGCCGCAAAATTGTATCACCAAGAAAAAACAAATCCGCTGCGTGCGAATTTGCGGATTTTCGGTAAATTCGCGAGCGTTCGCGGATTGCGAATTTACCAAAAATCAGCAAAATCCGCGAGCGGAACGGATTTTCCGCCCATGCTTAGTGCTTACTGGAGGACCTGGTGGGCTCGTTGGATCCCAGAGACCATCAGGATTCAAGGGTACTTAAAACGTGCCACAAGGCATGTTTGCACACATGTCACCTCAGGCCCCGCCCCCTCCCTTCACCACTGTGCAAACGCGCCCCATGACGTGTTTTAAGTTGGGGGATAAAGTCCTCTTCAATCCTGATGGTTCCTGGGGTCCAACTATCCCACCAGGTACCTCCAGTAAGTGCCACAGAGCTGCTCTGCAGGGAGGTGTAAAAAGGGGCGTGGCCTGAGCCACCACTCTGCAACGCAGCCCTGTGGCTGGAGGTCCCTGGTGGGCTTGTTGGCCCCCAGGGACCCCTAGTATTGAAGGGGAATTTATTTCCCAACTTAAAACGCACCACAGGGCACGTTTGCAGAGTATTGCTGGGAAAGGACGGGGCCTCCGGCACGATTGTGTCTTTTTTTTTCTTTTTTAAGAAGGGGGGCTCCGTGTCCCTCCCCTTTCTTTTCTGTTTTATGGGCCACAGGGACCTCATCCCCCAGGACCTGACCCCTATTTTTTAAAGATTTAAAAAAAATGGAAGAGGGCCGTGTGGTCCCCCTCCTGCGGCCAGAATTGGACCCGAGAACCCCATCCCCCAGGGCATGGGCAGTGTTTTTTTGTTTTTTTTATTATTTGGAGGGGGCTGCGTGGCCCGCCTCCTCAGGCAATTTATGGCCCAAGGGACCCATGCCCCGGGGCCGGCCTCTGCATGTTTAAAAATAAACAACAATATTTTATTATGCGGAAGGGGGCCATATGGCCCCCCTCCCTGGCCACTTCTGGCCCCGGGGACACCATCCCCCATGGCCTGGCCTCTCGTTGGGGACCGTGGGGGGAGCTCCAATTCCCCCACAGTCCCTGCTGGCTCCCCGGGGCCTGCGGGAGACGGCATTGCTTTTCCACATGGGGAGCTGCTGACATGCAGGTTTCCTGCTCTTCCAAAACTCAAACCACAGTTTGCTATGGTAGGGCGGCAGCCGCAAGGCTCCCGCTCTGCCATAGCAAGCAGCATTGTCCCGGGGGTGGGCACCCCGGGACACTGCAGGAGCCGGCCCTGGGGGGGTGGCGGTCCCCAGGGCCATCACAAGGTCCCACCATTGGCAATGCCACAGGGAGGTGGTGGTCCCCGGGGCTAGAAGGTCCATCGCAGACTGTCAAATTTAAATATTAATGACTCGGGAAGGTGGCAGTCCCCATGATGTGTGGGGGTGCTCGAGCCCCCCCACACATATATATATTTTTTTAAATGGCCCGGGGTGGCGGTCCCCAGGGCAGCGGGGGCTGTGTGCCCCCCACAAATTAAACAATAAAACGCTGTCCCTGGGGCTTGGGGGGCCTTGTAGGCCCTCCCACCCATTCAAAAAGAAGCCCTGGGGTGGCGGTCTCCGGGTCTGTGGGGAGCTGCATGCTCCCGCAACTAATTAATCAAGCCCCGGGGAGGTGGCAGTCCCTGGGGCAGTGTGGGGGGATTGGACCTCTTCACATTTTTTTTCTCTGCCCATGGGACCTGGCCCACCCGGGGTCAAATAATAACAAAGGGCAGAAGTCTGCGCTTCATTTTTTTCTTTTTGCTGCAGGTTCCGTGGATCCTCCGCGTTTTTTGCTGATTTTTTTTTTAATGCTTGTTTTGGACCTGGGGGTCCTTGTGGAACCCCCTGAGCAGGGCTATGGGATCAGGGTGTTTCTACCCTGCCCCTTTTTCTTGTTTTACACCTTTGTTTCCCTGTTTTCTTGTGCCTCTGTTACCGAGGTACAAGATGGCTGCCAACACTTCTTGGTTTGGAGTGATGACAGCCAATTAGAATAAAGCTCATGGACAGCAGCGTCCGCAGATCCTCCGTGCGTCTAAATATCAAAACTTTTATTTTTTTATTTCATCAGCAACTACTGAACGGATTCACACCATTTAAAAAAAGAGTCTCTCTCTGAGCCAAGGGCTACCTTTTTGTCAAATTTGGTGTAATTCAGTTCAGCAGTTCGGGCTGTAGACGTGTCTAAAGTTTCCTATGTGAATTACTATGAAAAAAACACTTTTTGGGACCCCCCTTTTTTCTCGTCCCCCACTTGCCAAATCACCCCGAAACCATAAAGATAGAAGCTGACCGGAACGCCCCACTAGTTTTGAAAATTTCACGAAGATTCATGAACCGGCGCCAAAGTTATTGGGAAAAGAAAAAATGCTTTTTGAATAGACACAAGGTCCTAACTATAACTACCTACTGGAGATATTACCTACTGGCAGTCGCCAGTAGGTAGTTATAGTTAGGACCTAGTTTCCATAGGAAATCTGCAACATTCTATTAGGAATAACTTTGGCGCCGGTTGATGAATCTCCGTGAATTTCTCAAAGTAGATGGCCCGCTCCGCTCTGCTCCTTCCCTGAAAGTCTCGGTTTCTTCAAGCGGGGGCCAAGAAAAAAGGAGGGTCCCAAAACGTGTTTTCCCCATGTTAATTTCCATAGGACGATTAGACACGGCTACAGCCCGAACCGCTGAACGGTATTACACCAAATTTGGGAAAATAGTAGGGTCTGGTACGCAGATCACACTTTTGTTTAAATGGTGTAAATCCCTCCAGTAGTTGCTGCGAAAATTAAATTTGAAATCAATTATATATCTATAAGAGCGCACCGTGCGCGTACCGTGCTCGCACCTTGCTGTGCACGAGCTTCATGCTGATTGGCTGCCACTGTCTGTCAACACTCTAAAACAGAAATTGATGGCAGCCATCTTTTGCCTCAGTAGACTGAGGCACAAGAAAGCAGGAAAACAAACGTGTAGAACTCAAAAAGGAGGCAGGGTAGAAGCACCCTGAGACCTAGGCAAAAAAATATAAATATTAATTTCGAAAAATCGCGGGGTGCGCGCACTGTGCGCGCACCCTGCGATTTTCCCTCCCCCCCAATTTTTTTTTTTTTGCCTTGGGGGTCCTTGTGGGTCCTTGTGGGAACCCTTGAGCAGGCCCAGGGGGTCAGGGTGCTTCTACCCTGCCCCCTTTTTGAGTTCTAAAACTTCTCGAGCATGATCTGCATGCTCATTGGCTTTCAACACTTCAAACCAGGAAGTGTTGGCAGCCATCTTGTACTCGGTAGACCGCGGCACAAGAAAGCAGAAAAGCAAATGTGTAGAACACAAAAAGGGGGCAGGATAGAAGTACCCTGAACCCCTAGGCCTGGTCATGGGGTCCCAGAAGGACCCCCAAGGCCAAATTATTTGTTTTTAAAAACCCGGTATGTTTATTTAAGAATTACCCCCCAGGGGGACCAAATTGTGGGGGCATAGTGATAAAGAAGTGTGGGGGGGTGCCCAATCCCCCCACACTGCCCCGGGGACTGCCGCCCTCCATGGCAAAGCAACGTAGCCCCCTGGCGCATATTGGAAGCTCCTGGTGGGCTAGTTGCCTCCCAGGGACCCCCAGTATGCAAGGGGAATTAGTTCCCCCTCTGCAAACACGCCCGTGGGCTGCGTTGCAGAGAGATGTAAAAAGGGGCATAGCCTCATTACACCTCTCTGCAATGCAGCCCCCTGGCGCATACTGGAGGTTCCAGGTGGGCTAGTTGGCCCCCAGGGACCCCCAGTATGCAAGGGGAATTAGTTCTCCCTCTGCAAACGCGCCCAGGGGCTGCGTTGCAGAGAGGTGTAAAAAAGGGTGTGGCCTCATTACACCTCTCTGGAATGCAGCCCCCTGGCATATACTGGAGGTTCCAGGTGGGCTAGTTGGCCCCCAGGGACAACCAATATAAAACGGGAATTAGTTTCCCTTCTGCAAACGCGCCAGGGGGCTGCGTTGCAGAGAGGTGTAAAAAGGGGCATAGCCTCATTACACCTCTCTGCAATGCAGCCCCCTGGCGCATACTGGAGGTACCAGGTGGGCAGTTGGCCCCCAGGGACCCCCAGTATGCAAGGGGAATTAGTTCCCCTTCTGCAAACGCGCCCGTGGGCTGCGCTGCAGAGAGGTGTAAAAAAGGGTGTGGCCTCATTACATTTCTCTGCAATGCATCCCCCTGGGGAATACTAGGGTTCCTGGTGGGCTAGTTGGGCCCCAGGGACCCCCATTATGCAAGGGGAATTAGTTCCCCCTCTGCAAACGCGTCAGGGGGCTGCATTGCAGGGAGATGTAAAAACATTATTTTTTTCATTTTATATAAAAATATGTAATGTAATTTAAAAAATAAAATATCTAAAAATAAATAATTTAAAATAAGGTAGTACATCAGTATTAAAAATATAACAATAATACATTTAAAAATTATCATTTACAAAACCAGCATGCCTTCCTGAGAAAGCTGCATGCTCATTGGCTGTCAACACTTCTAACCAGGAAGTGTTGGCATCCATCTTGTGCCAGTGTTGACAGACAGTGGCAGCCAATCAGCATGCCTTCCCAAGAAAGCTGCATGCTCATTGGCTGTCAACACTTCTAACCAGGAAGAATTGGCATCCATCTTGTGCTCGGTAGATCGAGACACAAGAAAGCAGTAAAACAAACGTGAAGAACACAAAAAGGGGGCAGGGTAGACACACCCTGATCCCCTAGGCCTGCCCAGGTGGTCCCACAAGGACAAAAAAGGCCCAAATTTTTCTTTTTTAAAAACTTTGGGGCAGATTTATGATGCCCTTGCGCCGCAATTGCGTCACTTTATTTGACGCAACTGCGGCGCAAACAATGCGCCCTATTTACAACGTAACGCATCTAGGAGATGCGTCACGTTGTAAAGCCCTGCGCCATAAGGAGGCTTCCTGCGCAGGGGGGAACGTTCCTGCGCAGGAACGCCTCCTGAAAGTGGCTGAGTGAAATCTATGAGATTTCACTCAGTCACTTTCTGGCCAATGCTGCGTCAAAACGCTGCGCCTGCTTGAAGCAGGCATAGGTCTTGATGCAGCATTGTGTAGATGCGGCACCCCCGAGCCTTGCTGGAGCTGCGTCGCCCTTGCGACGCAACTCCAGCAATGTGCCACATTTCCGGCACAGATGCGTCACGCATCTGTGCCGTTTTTGCACCATGGTGCGCCGCATTATAAATGCGGCGCACCATGGTGGCGGAGCTGTGGCGCACTGTGGCGCACGTTAACTGGCGCATCCCTGGGGATGCGCCAGTTAACATAAATCTGCCCCCTGGTCTGTGTTTTTAAACATTACCCCCGGGGGGACCAAATCGCTGGGGCATAGTGATAAAGAAGTGTGGGGGGTCCCCAATACCCCCCACACTGCCCCCGGGGCACAGCAACACAGCCCCTTGGCGCATACTGGAGGCTCCTGGTGGGCTAGTTCGCCCCCAGGGACACCCAGTATGCAAGGGGAATTAGTTCCCCCTCTGCAAATGCGCCCGGGGGCTGCGTTACAGAGAGGTGTATAAAAGGGTGTGGCCTCATTACACCTCTCTGCAATGCAGCCCCCTGGGCATACTGGAGGTTCCAGGTGGGCTAGTTGGCTCCCAGGGACCCCGAGTATGCAAGCGGAATTTATTACCCCTCTGCAAACGTGCCCGGGTGCTGCGTTATAGAGAGGTGTAAAATAGGGTGTGGCCTCATTACACCTTTCTGCAATGCAGCTCCCTGGCGCATACTGGATGTTCCAGGTGGACTAGTTGGCCCCCAGGGACCCCCAGTATGCAATGGGAATTAGTTTCCCCTATAAAAACACGCCAGGGGGCTACGTTGCAGAGAGGTGTACAAACATTTTTTATCAATTTATATTGAAAATATGTAATGTAATTTAAAAAATAATATATCTTAAAATAAAACTTTTATAATAATGTAGTAATCAGTATAAAAATATAACAATTATTACATTAAAAAAAATTCATTTACAAAACCATTGAAATTCACTTAAAAAACCATAGGTTACAGCCACGTTATAGTTAGGAATTACCATTTAAAAACCTTTGAAATTCACTGAAAAAACCATAGGTTTCACACACGTTATAGTTAGGAATTAGCATTTTAAAAACCTATGACCAGTTATAGTTAGCTGGTCATTTTTCTCATACAAAACCTATAAAATTCCCCTGTTATAGTTAGTTCCGCTAACTATAACTCGAGGGATGTCATTTGAGATGTCATGAATGATGTCATGAGTGATGTCACTGACCATGTCATATGTGACGTCATCAGCAGTGCATTACGGGCGCGCGAGCTTTAGTTAGCTGAACTAACTTTAATAGGGGAATTTCATAGGTTTTGTATGAGTAAAATGACCAGCTAACTATAACTGGTGTGAAACCTATGGTTTTTTCAGTGAATTTCAAAAGTTTTTAAAATGCTAATTCCTAACTATGACGTGTGTGAAACCTATGGTTTTGTCAGTGAATATATATATACATATATATTTGGGACCTGGGCAAGGTCAGTGAAAAAACTTTAGTATGATTTGCTTAAGTGTTCTGCATATCACAAGTGACACATCCCTTTAATTGGCTTTCAGCCACTTTCCTCTTATTGAGTTAATTGAAATATAAGTAGATAAAAAAATGCCTCCTGGAAGCATTACTATCTACCCAGAGAAGAATGTGGAAAGGTATCTACACCTTTTATCAGGATATCTGAAATTGCAAAATACTGTTACTGAGTGCTGGGGATGCTAACCTTTGACTGATCCAGAGAGTCACAATGGTTCCAGGCACTGATTAGGTGTACCTAGCTACCGTTTGAGCTTCTTTCTTGTTTGATGGTGTAATTCAGAAGCATCCCTTCACAGGAACAACTTATAGCACATAGAAAAAAACTAACCACGACCCAGGCTATTCAGCGCATATGCTAAATTGGACTGTCAAGTGGTGTGTGTCAAAGAGCAAACCTTGTCAAATTGAAAGTGGGGCTGAAGAACACAGGCATGATCCCCTAGCCCTGCTCAACTTCTTCAAGGGCTGAAGCTTTTAATCCTATTGGAATTTAGCAGAGTACACTGCTGCTGTATCCCTAGCTTCCTATTTCAGTGTCACCTGCAGCCAGGTGTGTCCTCCTTATACCAGCTGTAGTCCATAGCTCCTGCTTTCCATCACCCATTATCATAACTCCCTCTTCCCATGTGAACCATTTCTCACATATCAACCCTCCTACAGTTGCTGACTTCTTCAGAAAGCTAATCAAAGAGGAGAGATGTTGGAGACATGAGACTGGATCACTGCTCCTGTGGTGATGAATGTTTGACTGTGTGGCTGTCTGTATGAGTATGCGTGTAAGTGTGAGTGGGCATGCCTGTGTGTTGAAGCATGTGTGCATGACCGCATACTTCAGTGCATGTGCCTACCTATGTTTAAATATGTGCAAAAAACAAATTGCCTCTGACACCATGAATTAAACAGAGATGTATCTTCCAATACGATTTTTTAATTAACGTTGGGATACAGACATTTATATTTTTCTCATTTTTCTTATTCAAATTGCAAAACAAACATACCCACCATTGGGCAAGCTTGACCCAAACTTACTAATTCTTACCAATATGTACAATTGAGCATTGAAAAAAATCTGTTTCCAAGGAACAATGTGTCCAACAATTATATACAGTGAAACAACTTAAATATATAATGCTTTGTACATTCAAAAAAGTACATCAAATCAACACAAATTCTTCAAAGGTACATATCCAAACGAACAGTCCTATTAACTTTTAGACAGGGGCAAGGGCAGATTCCTCTGTTCTACTGTCCTCAAGCTTGTATTACTTTTTGTGCCAGGGGAGAGGTCTGTGAAGATTCTTAGGACACGAGAGTAGACCCTAAATTAAGGGCTGGTTTTAGTCCTTTTTTGGGACCTGATTTCAACTCGGTGCACCCGGGAACCTCTCTCAAAGGGGGCCATCGTGTTTCGACCTTCTATGTGGCATGAAGGGTTTTTGGTCCCCAAGGACCCTCTGCAGCCAAGGGGACTTCATCCCCCAGCCAGTTATGTTTCAGGAGGCATGTTTGAAGAGTGCTGTTGAAAGAGGCAAAGCTCCCATTGACTTGTGGTTCAGGCATTTTCATAAGTGCATTTTTATGTATTTGGGCACTGGGGACCCCACCTTCTAGGGCCTGCCTTTAAAATAAATAAATAAATAAATAAGTAAGTCAAGTGGCCCCCTCTCAGATCCCATCCCCCGGGGTGTGGCATTATTTTATTTTACTTTACTATATAAATATTGGGAGGTGGGCAGCGCAGTCCCCCTCTCTGGCTGATTTTGGCACAGGGGATCCCATCCCCCGGGACCCAGCCTCAATTTTGGGTGCCCTGGTCCCACCCACTCACCATTGATGGGGGCCCCAGGGGGAGCTTGAAGGACCCTCCAGTCCCTGCTGGCTCCCCGCCTCCTGCGGGAGACAGTATTGCTTTTACATAGAGGGAGCTCCTGAGCATGCAGCTTCCTCTCTGTGAAAGCAATTTTGCTCTGCTTACTGGTTTGAAGGATTGGCAGCCAATCATATCTCAACATGAGATCGGAAGGGGTCGTGATCCTCCTTGTCACTAGATATACATTTGAAAATTGCTTCAAATTACTCCACAACTACTGAATAGATTTACATCATTTTACAAAAAGGTCAGGTTCTGGACCAACAACTACCGTTCTGCCAAATTTGGTGTAATACAATTCATGCTTTAGCCTTGTCGAAAGCACCTTTAGAAATTAACATGGAGAAAGTGTGTTTTGGGACACCCCCCCCCCTTTTTTCTCTGAAACTTGACAGATCACCCCTGAATTTTCAAGATAGCAGCTAAAGTGAGTGGCAAACTAGTGTTGAAAGATTCTCAAGATTTTGTCACCAAAGGTATTGGCAAATAGAAAAACACCCTCCCTCTAGAAACAACATCCTAACTATAACACACACACATAAAGATTTATTTATGCACACTGTACTTCAATAATGTTTGATATTAAGTGTTCAAAAATATTTTCACAATTAATAGGACTCAGTCAATAATTTTGATAAAAGCCATATAAGTGAAAACACAGTATATACACTTCATACATCCAAGCATTAGTCATTAAAAATATTGAAACATCCATTTTCAGACATTGCATATAATAAGCTAAAACACATTTAAAATAAATCTGTGCAGCGATTCCTCATACAAAAAATTCTTCATGATGTTAGTCATTTAAGTCCTCATAACGTTTCCTAATTACAAGTGCATGTTTTATAAAAGTGATATTTACATGACAAATGTCTGTTGTGTGTAGAGCCAAAAAGAAAGTCAATGGGACTGAAAACAGGTGACAAAACAGCACACAGTGGGTTGTGCTTTGATTAGAAGTGTTGTCACATCGACACGGTGGGAGATCTTGTTGCAAGGTTCTTGTGAAGGAAATTCTACAAAAAAGTTCACTGTGCTTAATCTTAAACGGGTCAAATAAAAATGATGAATGAGGTTCAATATCCAATCTAAATAGGGTTCCATCCCTCCTATAGTTGACAGAGAGGACTGCATGACTACTGTTTCCATAAACTGGGCCATTTGCAACAGCAATTTCATATGATGGTAAAGGTACAGCTGTCCAACTGTGTCTTTACAGCTTAGGGTTTTTGATTACGGATTATTAAAACCTTCAGGGGCAACTTTCAATTCAAATGTTTTCCTCATATAGGCAAACTAAGGAATCAGCTCCAATCTGTCAACTCTGAGGCAGTCATTAAGAAAACTTCTAAGCAAGCTCTCCTCCTGTTTGCACCTACTATTGATAGACAACATCAACGGTGCTAACCTAATGATATCTTCCAAATGTGCTATTGCTAATTCCTCATGGCAAATTAAAGTAACTATACTCTGTGGTACCGACAGTAGTCTACAAACGAAACGATTTTCGGCACGCTGGAACGTTTCCACAGTAAAAGAACCCCACAAACCCATTCCAAAAGTCCCCACTGGAGGGCACATGTGCTCTTAGAAATGTGTAATATTTCCCTCTTAGGTTTATGACGTAATATATGCTCAAGCCTAAAAATGGCCTCAATGGTTCTTCTAAATTGTTGTGACCTCAAATTTAAACGGGGGGGGGGGGGGCAGCTTAGAGATGAATAAAAAAGAATTACGAAATAATTTAAAAAAATCATCTTTTCAACCTGTAAACCCCCATTTAGTAGAATGCCCTACACGTAGTGTTATAATGCTCATAGGTCAAAATAAATGATTTTGAAACATGTATCTTCAAATCTAGATTCTTCATAAAAGTCAGAAAAGAGTCCAACAAAATCTGTAGATCATTAGTCACACGGGCAATGACGACTGCTTCGTCCAGATAGAATAACATTTTTATAGACTCGTTCCTCATCCAGGTCATATCCTTTCTCTTACATACTAAGGGGCCGATCAGGATCGCGGACGGACTTGCGTCCGTCCGCGACTCCAGAGCAGGAGGGAACCTCCGCATGGCATGCGGAGTTCCCTCCTGTGCAATTAGGATGTGACCGCCACCCTGGCGGTCACATCCTCTATTTTTAACATTGCGGCGGGTGCAGCTTCAAGCTGCACCCGCGGCAATGTTAAAAATGCACGCATTGCTTTTGCATGCAGAAAGAGGCAGGCACCGTGCGGTGCCTGCCGCTTTCTGCATGCAAATGCAGGGGGGTACCATAGGTACCCCCCATGTGCACCCCCCACCCCCCCTTCACCTAGGGGGCCCGCAACGGGCCCCCGCAGTGAAGTTCCGTATGCTTTTCCACGGCGGGAAACGCGCCTTGGAAAAGCATAATTCACTGCCCATCCTAATATGGTGGACGGTGTCTGAGAGACACCGTCACCATATTAGAGCTTTTCCGCCGCGGTTGTAAGCCAACCGCGGCGGAAAAGCTGCGGACGGAAACCAGGACCCACCAGCCATCCTAATGTGGCGGTGGGTCCTTGGTCAGTCCGCTGCGGTTTTTCCGCATCCTCGGGGCCGGCGGTGGCTTCCGCCGGCCCCGAGGATGCGGAAAAACCGCAATCCTGATCGGCCCCTAAATGTCTATTAACCCCATTTACATAGAGTAAAAATAGAAATGCGGCCAAAAAACACGTCAGTGTTATGCTGCGAGCGGTTCTAATTTGAGGAGTACACTCGCCTAATAAACCATTTTAACCAATGTATCATGATGCAGAAAACTTATTCAGATGAGCAATTGCTTTTCCACCCCCATCTGTTCCATTAAAGGTCAGAGTTTCTAGCAGTTAGCCAAATCCACATCACTGGAAAGATCCATGAAAGCTAGATGTTAAGAGCCCTCCCTAGCCATAACATTTTTCTCAGCTAAAAGATAAAGATTAAGACACTGTTCTACTCTGCCAATTCCTGATCAAAAACTAAATTGCACTTCTGTCAAAAATATACTTTCCCTCCATACGGGACAAAGGTACTTGAGCAAGAATTTTGACACTGGAATCGAGTAAGGAAATAGTTTTATTGCATCAAGGTAAAGATCTATCACTTTTTGAAAAATATGCATAATTGTGGCCATCCTTTATGACACAGGTATTAGGCCTTTTACTGTAGTTCTTAAAACGTTTGGTAACAATGGTGCCCATAAAATAATATTTGCTTTCAAAATATAAACTGGGACAACATCTGGCTCAGGTGCCTTCCCAAAAATATTCCTTTGGATCACCGAAGCCACCTCCTGGGCAACTAACAAGTTAAGAAAAGCCTGAAAAATTGGTGAATCCACAGTTGCTTCTCTGTTGGACTCAGTTAGGTGTTTCTCACTGTATTGTGATTGAAAGGTTGTTAATTAAATCACCCATGATTCTGCTGGAATTAGAGACTCAGCCCTAGGAGTCTCATATAAAAAAAAATGGTTATTAAACTACTCCCTAAAATCTTATATTACCCCTCAGCCTTCCTTCCTCTAATGAGTCGTCCCATGCTTTGCATCTTATCTCCATTTTTCTTGCTTCTAGGGTAGTTTTATATAATCGCTAAGCATCTTTATCTCTCTGAATACAATGTGGACCATTTTGCAGGGCTGCTTTCAGCAGCTTATGATCAGCCTACCAAGATGCATTAAACCATATGTAAGAAGGTGCCTAAAGTGATACTAACTTTGGGGCATATTATCAAGAACAACGTTAAAAATTATCGCTGGTTTAGCGGCGAAAAACTGCTGCTGAAACGGCGATAATGGGCTTGATAATATGCCCTTGAGAATTCCAATAGAAGTCCATGTTCTGGTGTGCACATGGGCTTCTTTTGGAATTCTCCAGGGCATATTATCAAGCCCATTATTGCCGCTTTAGCTGCAGTTTTCTGACGCTAAACTGGCGATAATTTTAAAGCCGTTCTTGATAATTTGCCCCTTGGAGGTTAGCATGTCTGAAATTGAGACTCATATACCTTTAATTCCATTTTGCATAATACTATTATCTGACTCACAAGATGAACAAGCCAAGATGGAATCCATATTTTCAATAACTACCTTTTGAGTAAAAACTGCTGGGTCAGTATTGCCCCATTTTATTTTTAACCCTTTATTCTTCAAGTACCCTCTCTTGCATGCTTTTTGATGATCCCTCAGATTTCAGAATTAGGTTCAATGCAGAAGTCAGGGTACTGTGATCACTAGTACATTTCCTAATAATTTTTAAATCCATGAGCAAATGGGAAAGATCATCCGACATCATAATGAAATCAATAGTACTTCCTTTAGAGTTTCTAATAAAAGAGGGAAATTGATTAATCTCCTTATAAATTGTATCACTAGTGAAAACTAAATAGGATTTCATTACAAGTCTATTTAAAGCCTCTTTGTAAGCACTATGTTTAAAATGTGTAAAATTTTCATTAATCATTTCCCTAAAACTATACACTGACAAGTCCCTAAGCTCACAGGTAGTGATATTAAAATCCCCCACCCAAATTAAAAATATTTTTTTTATATATCCACTTGATCTATCACATTGCTAATGCTGTGGTTAACACTGTTCTAATAAAAGTTAATCATCAGTATATCGAACTCTTCAAAGGAGGAGAGTAATGTAACCAAGAAGTGTGGTGAAAACCAAACTTCTCTCACTCGCATGGTAGGATATTTTAACAGTAATAAATGTGGCCAGACTACCTTTTGCCCTACTCGCAACTGATGACATGACACGCTAGGTATAAGCATGAACACCATCCATATACATTTCTCTTTCATCTAAGTTTCTTGGCAACATATAATGTAAAAAACCTATAACAAATTACAACCATTCTGCATTTGCTATTTTAGTACGTGCACCCATAATATTCCATGTAACAGACTCAGTCCTTGAAAAGATGTAAGTGCCTTTTTAACCAAAGAAGTCTCTGAGGTGATCATGGTTAAATGAGAGTTTTTACGTAGTACATCAGCCTTAATTTCAGACAAAGAAGTGCACTGATTAGCCTTTATATGAGACAACAGTCATTCATTAACGTTTGGTCATTCAAATGTTGCAAAATGGTTCCTAACAGACACATTAAAACAATCCTGTATTCCAACTTGTGATCTTTAATCCAACACATAATTTTTGTATGAATTTTATAATGAAGAGTTTGGTCTATAAAAGAAACAGAGGTTGTACCTGTATTCTGTCCTGTTTTTTTGCCAAATAGATAAAGTGTTGATGTAAGTGATTAACATGCTTTGGGTCTCTAAAGTTTATCACAACAACAATCCCCTTTTATTTGCTCGCTACTCCAACCAACCCATTCAACTCTTCAGTTTAGAAGAATCTCTTTACACAGATCATCATGATATCCCACTTCCGACCTTAACCAATGAGAAATCTTGCATTTTAGAGCCAATTCGTCATCATTTGACATAATAATTACCAGGGGCGCATCCTTAAGTACAATCAAGTAGGACAGTGGTTCCCAAACTTTTGACTCCTGAGGACCCCCACTGAATCACTACTGGAAGCCGGGGACCCCCAAGCAATTTGTACAATTTCAATTTCAAAAAATTAAAACAGTAATTCGCAAGAAATACACAAACAAGTACACACCAAACAAAAACGTGCATTAATAAAGCTTTTATTATTTTATATTGAAAAATATGCAAAAATCAAAACATTTTAATGGGAAGGATGGTGCTGCATCTTGGCTACTAACGTTTCAATATTTGGTTTTGTTTCAGAAAGTTGAATCCTTAGGTCAGATTCAACATTTTGCAAGCGATTTCTGCACTTGTTTGTAAGGTACATACGATTTGAGAAAGCCTTCTCACATAAATATGTGGTGGGGAAAGGAAGTAAAACCTTAAGTGCCTTGTACGATAATTCAGGGTAATCTGTTCGTACATGCAGCCAAAAATTTGTCAGACTCAGAGCCTTTTCCTTGAATTGAAGTTTAAGTGCACTATCTGTAGAGATTTCAATCAAACCGTTTTCTTCAGATGCAGTAAGCCCCATTAAATTGTCAATATCTACATTAAAAGGATCTTTAATCCAAACAATTGCAAACTAGTGGCTGAGTTAGTTTTGCGCGACACCAACTTTCCTCAGTACTTTTCCAAATTCGAGGGCTCAAGGGAACAAGGGAAAAGCGGCCACTCACATCCCCAAAAATTCTCTGTAAACAAAGAATGCAGCAGAATAGAAATTGTCCCCCAGCACAAATCAACAATTATCAATAATTTCAGAGAAAAAAGAAGAACCAAATTAAAGTCTTTCTCTTTCACAGTTCTTTAAACAGTTCCTTTTATTTTCTTTTTTCTTTTTTCTCTTTTTCTCTTCAACTTGTTAGAAGATCACCATTCCATTTTTCATAATTCATACAGTTCACATAGAGTGTAGCCAATAAACAGAAACAATGACAACATGTGTTTCGTCATGGGAAACAATCACCCGATGACTTCTTCAGGGCTACAATAAAAAATAAGAAACAAGAAATATATACAATTTCCTTAAATTCAATAATAGTAACCAACACCTCCAGTGATAGAAAAGACACCTATTTCCACCACGTCTTTAAACAAAAAAGAAGACATAGACAGGATAAGAAGGTGCACAGGAGAAAGCAATCACTCAAATCACTGACCAATAACCAAGTGAATACTAGAGGGTAAGGAGAAATTATTGAACAGTATCACTTATATTACACCTTTACCACATATTATGTGGGCTGAGAGTAAGAAATAAGCCAGCTACTGGTTGCAATTATCTAAAACATATTGCCATCAGTGATATTCAAATGAGAAAACCTAATTCCATGATTTTATATTGGGAGCTTCCAAACATATGAAAGGAAATGAAATGAAATGAAAAATGAAAAATGGGACTTATAAAGCGCACGTACACCTACGGTTTCTTGGCGCTGGGGTGGGAGGCTAGCCAGTGCAGATCGAGTGAGCTAGTTGTAGGCTGACAAAAAGAGCCAGGTTTTTAAAGATTTTCTAAACTGAACATAGGATGGGAGGAGGCAGAGTGCAGCGGGTAGGGAATTCCAAAAAAGAGGAGCTTGAGTGGAAAATCGCAAACCACCGCGTTTTTTACGCTTGAAAAGACCAGGAGTGAGGAGATTATGACTAGAAGAGCGAAGATCGCGCTGAGGGACATAACGGTGCAAAAGGGAAGAAATAAAAAATGGTCCCTGGGAGTAAAGAGCTTTGTGAATCAGGCAGCCAAGTTTGAAAAGGCTACGCTGTGCAACTGAGAGCCAATGAAGATTCTTTAAAAGGGGCTTGGTGTGGGTGGATTTTGGCAGACCGCAGGCCAGCCTGGCTGCCTGATTCTGAATAAGCTGGAGGCGTTTGGATTGATATGCTGGTATGCCCACGTATAGGGCATTCGCATAATCAATACGAGAAATCAGGAGTCCTATGATGTCTTGTATAAGAGCCTCGTGAGAATGGAGTCTACTTTTTTTGCGGATACGACGTAAATGATAAAAACAAATGGATTTAACTGAATTAATTTGTGCCCTCATAGAGAGATCCTTGCAGATGGTGATACCGAGGCTCTTTACGGAGTCAACAGGCGAAGGAGGAGGACCAAGTGAGGGTGGCCAAAAAGTAGTTCCAAGGGTTGCCAAGAGGACCAGTAAGAACTAGCTCGGCTTTATCAGGATTGAGTTTGAGATCATTCAAACTCATCCAGGAGCTGATGAAGTTCATGACAGAATGAACATTTTGTACAGAGGAGGAGGAAGGGTCGATACAAAAAATAAGCTGACGGTCGTCCGCATAATTGAAAATAGTAACAGATTTGTGTTTAAGTTCTGAGATGAGTGGGCGGATATAAAGATTAAAAAGGAGTGGTGAGAGTGAGGAGCCCTGCGGGACTCCACAGGCAAGATGTTTTCCAGCAGAGGAAAAAGGAGGAAGGGACACTGCCTGAGTGCGATCCTGAAGAAAGGACGTAATCCATCTCAGTGGCAGCCCCTGGATGCCGGCGTGCTCGACACGTTCAAGTAGGATGTTATGGTCTACAGTGTCGAACGCCGCAGACAAATCCAGGAGCACCAGAGCTTGGGAGATGTTCTGGTCAGCCCCCTTTCTTAACTCCTCATGAAAGGCCAAGGCGATGGATTCTGTGGAGTGTTGAGGCCTAAAGCCGGCCTGATGGGGTTCGAGGAAGTGGGTAGATTCAATAAAAACACTCAGGCAGTTAACCACATAAGCTTCCAAAATTTTTCCCAGATAGGGAAGGAGGGAAATTGGGTAAAAATTTGAGAGAACAGCTGGGTCGGCTCCGGGTGTTTTCAGAATGGGCGAGACCACCGCTGTTTTGAATGAGAGGGGAACTATCCCTGAAGAAAGGGAATTGTTTAACAAGGAGAGAGGGAGTATGGGGATGTTATGATACTAATGTGGGAATGACAAATATCCTTATAACATATCGTTATCTGCAGAAGCTAAACCCAAAGGACATAGCTTTCTTCAATATTAGTAGAATCACTCACCATCAGAAAAGATTCTTTCACAGGTACATCAGTATCATTCCAGGTTGTTATCAATTACTCATGTAGTACTAAACTACTAAAATCAAGAGTAAATAAAGATTCAAAATATATCCAAAAACATTATTTAAAACCAAAGTATTAATACAACTGATAATACCTACTTAAATTCAATTATTCTGTGTATATGGTTATTTATATCCTTCTGCAATAGCACATCACTAAAAAAGAGAGAGAAATAGGTCGACACCATAAGTTTCTCACCGCTAAAGTTCATCCTTATTTAAACAACATTCCTTTATAAGCTAATTAAGCTAAAAAAGGAAGATTCAAACATACTCCTTCATTAGGTTACCTCAGTAAGACTCCACAGATCAAGGTTTTCAGAAGGAATATTAAAATTATGTCTGCAAAGAAAGAAAAGTAATTGGAAGTTGTGAGTATATATATGTATATATAAATATACATTTGTCGCCATAGGCAATTTCACTAAGAAGCACACCCACACTTTATCAATGCCCCAACGTACAAAAAGAGAAAGAGAAAGAATCCGCACTCTAAATACGATATCGATAATATAATGTAACCTTCATCAGTTCAGAGCTTAATAATTTAAAAACATTGTAGAAGGCACAAAGTATTAATTAGCAGTACCCTTCTAGACAGGCACCCAGATCATCATGTATTACAGGGAAGAGTAAAAGTTGAATAACAGTCATAGTTCAAATCAGAATACCCCAAAGTATTTTAGTCAAAGTTCACTCCAGCACTATCCTTTTTAAACGTCTAAATGACCCTCGTTAATAAATATCTAGTCTATGTTGCAAGGAAAACAATCAAAGGCACATTTCACTAGAAACAAGTGTCAATTTTAAGTTTATCTCCGCGATTTCGTTTTGGGCAATACATACAATCATTCCACAATGCCTGTTTTATATATCAACCCTCCTTTTATATCGCATATATACAAAAATGAACTCGTAACTTTATTCTCACACTTACCCGGGAGAGTACTTCCATCATCTTCACTTCGGGTTCCAAGATTGTAATCACCCGTGGCCGCCATAACCCAGAGTTTAAATACACGAGGACGCAAGTGCCTAACATTTCAGATCGAAAATAGAAAAGGGACATAGACCCAATGTCCCGTCTTTCTGGAGGCGCCATGTTGGACTAGTCAAATAGTCCTGATACTAATGAAATCACATTAAATGCACCCGAATTATCCAAAGACTCAGGCACATATAAACTTACAAGTTAGGTCCACCAGAAAGGGTCGCAAAAAACCAACACATGTCGAACTTATCGAATTCAAATCTTAGAAATATTACAATCTTATTATTACAAGTTACTAATTCAATTATGCACAAATTCATAAAGGGGCATCAAAGTCTCTAAATCCTTAAAATTACGGTGAACAGCGGGCTAATTCACGTAAATGGCGAACTAATTCACGAATCTTCAGTCATATTATGACAAGCTGCATCCGTAAGGTCTAATATTTTTTTGATGTAATAGAGTGAAATCACTTCACCATCCATTTTACAACAATAAGTCTTACTAATCTAAAACATCACATAAACCTTCTGAATAAAAGATTAAAATAATTTTTCAAATTTTACAGAAAACTGCTTGTAAATATCATAAACTCCCTTTGTATAATATTTGAAAAAGGTTAGGAGCCACCTGAGGTTCAGAAATATAACAGACGAGAAGACATATTGACAAAAAAGTGCAAAAGAAAGATAGAGCCAAGAAGAGAGAGGACATCATAATCAGAATTAACCCCAAAGGGGTGAATATAAGCAACATGCACAATCTCACCCGAATTTGTGAATCAAAGCATCAACTCACAGTTTTTAAGTATTGTTCTTGTCAGTACAATGCATCAAAAGGTAATGTTATGCATAATACAAGGGATACATTGGAGCTAATTCAATTATTAAACAGGCACCATACATGTCTATCCTAAAGGAAGTAGTGTAGTTCTTGATCAACATTAATTCCACATTCCACAGCCCGAAGTTTAAGGATCCATCTTGCTTCACATCGCTTAAGGTTATGTTCCTTATCTCCGCCCCTTGGATCATTAAACATGGCTTCTATTCCATGAAACTGGAACCCCAGACTCTTTTGTTGTTCAGCACACGCTGCTGCATGACAGCCTATTGGGTATCTTTGGTCCATATTTTTAAGGGCACGGAAATGTTCTATCATTCTTTCTTTTAGTGGGCGGATAGAACTTCCCACATAAATTTTCTTACACCTACAGGCAATAACATAAACTACATACTTTGTCATGTAGTCTATATGTTGACGAATCTTATATTTACGTGAGCCATTGTTTCCGAATTCCTTAACCTCCTTCAGAGCCATCCGGCACATACTACAATTGCCACAAGCAAAGGAACCAATATTCAAATCTCTCAACCACATTCTACGTGTTCCTAATTGTTTTGGGTAACTGGGGCTAATGATACCTTGAATAGTTTTGCCCCTTTTATATGTGATGCTAGGCAAACTAGAAATATGATCCAGCAGGGTTTTATCGGCCAATAAGAGAGGCCAGTTCTTTTTGAGGATCATAAATAACTTTTGAGACCAAGGATGGTAATTTGTCACCAAACGGATTTTCTTGTTACTACTTGATTTAGATTTCTTAACAGTTTTTATAGTATCCTCACATTTCAGTTTAGTCACCCTGGTCTTAGCTTTGGTTATTATTGTCTCAGTGTAACCCCTGTTACGAAATCTCTTTTCTATGTCAGTCACATTGGTCAGGAAGTCCTCATCTAAACTACAATTTCTCCGTGCCCTTAGCATCTCTCCATAAGGGATTGCATTCTTCTGACACTTGGGGTGTGCACTATCAGCATGTAATATAGCATTGCATGCAGTTATTTTTCTATACATTTTACTTTGTATTTTACCTTCATAGTGGAAGAATTCTAAGTCAAGAAACACAATAATATTATGATCAGATGTCATTTTAAAAGTCATGTTACATGCATCTTTAATCCAGTTTTTGCTTTCATCTGGAAGTGGAAAGTACTGACGAAAACCACACCGCATATCTTGGATATGCTGGATAAACATTTCTAAGACTTTGTTAGATAATTCATCATCAGCAGATTCCAAGAATGTCTTCAGGTTCTGAAAAGAATCAACATTTCTTTGTGATAAGCGACGAGTCCATAACTTTTTTATCATTGCCTCAATCTTGTCTTCGACATTAAAAATTGTGATACCTACTCCTGGCATACTCACATTGAGTGCATTTAAATGGGTGAAGATATCTGCCATATATGCCAGCATAGCTAGCCAAGTATAGTCATGTAAGCGCTCATGAAGTGGAAATGGAGATTCCAGTTCAGTGAAGAAAACTCTGAGTTCATCTCTTAATTTAAAAAACTGAGACAAAACTCTACCATGAGACAGCCATCGGACATCTGCATGCAGCAAAAGCTGATAATGATCACTATCCATGGACTGACAAAGCTGTTCAAAAAGCCTTGAATTTAGTGACCTAGCTTTGATAAAATCTACAATTTTGACTGACTCATCCAAGACCTTTTTTAATTCCTTTGGTATCTTCTTGGTGGCTAATAATTCTCGATGAATGCAATAATGATGCCATACAACTGAAGGGTTAATTTCCCTTATTCGTGCTACAAGTCCAGTTAGTCTCCCAGACATGGCACGTGCCCCATCTGTGCTGATTCCTATGATTTTGGACCACTGAATTCCATTTGATGTCAGAAAATCATCGAAACTGTTGAAGACCTCTTCAGCAGTGGTGTGTATCAAATAGCGACAGAACAGTAAATCTTCAATAATGTTCCCCTCAAAATCATATCTAACGTAGCACAGGAGATGAGATGTATTTGCTATGTCTGTACTTTCATCTACTTGCAGACTATAATGCAGACTCTTACAAATTCTTTTGATCAACTGTTCCTTTATGTTGTCTGAAATGTTGTCAATTCGCTTTTTTACAGTGTTGTTAGATAATGGCACCAAATGTAAATCTTTTGCTGCTTTTTCTCCAACCATTGCTGTCACCATGGCTTAGCAGCAGGTACTATTAGTTCTTCAGCAATTGTATGAGGTTTTCCAGCTTTTGCTATGAGCATGGTCACTTCATATGAAGCTTTCAGAGCATTTTCATTAACAGATCCTGTTGCAGTTTTCTTAATTATCTTTCTACTTTTTAGGAGCTCTTGCTCTTTATTCTTGAAGAATTCTATGGATTTAGTTGCATGTTCTTTATGCTTAGTTTCCAAGTGTCTTCGTAATTTAGAAGGTTTCATGGCCTCATTTGACAACATTTCATAACATAGCACGCATTGTGGTTGCAGTTCATGTTCTGAACCTGAACATGTGAAACCCATTAGTAAATATTCACCATCGTATCTCTGACACTTCCTTTTCTTTTCACTTAAATCACTTTCGTTTTGACCATGATGGCCCATCATTGATTTCTTCAGTGGCTTTCCGCTTAAGGTTAAGCCAGCGATCCATCTTCCTTATGTTTGAGATACAAATGACAAGTCTCTATTTCACAACAGGTAATGGAATCAATTTCTATCCAAGCTTTTTGGTGAGGCACGTAGTAGACCTTCACTACTTTACCTACTACAGGTTGCCCTCATCTGATATTTCCGGACTACATATGCTTTGACGTTTAGAAATAAAGCAGCACCTGTAAGAAGATTTTAACACTGTATCAGCACTTGTTGAAAAGACAGAGGACACTAGCAAATCATATGCATGGATATGAGAATCTTATGTACACTGATTCAAGATAATTCCACTTGCTCAGTCTAATTAAACATAGCTCATTCATTTGGCCTCCATTGTGGAAGCAGTCCATTGTTGATTGCACAGAGAGATTTGCACAATAATATGGGAAAATATGATCAGGGTTGGAGTTGAGCGAGAACACTTCAGAAAGTCATTTTGTGCAAGAGATGGCAGTATGGTATCTGCACAGGAGGCATATTGTTTCAGCAAGATCATGGAACAATTTTATTCCAATTACCATAAACACCTGTTAGGCATAATCTTTAGTCACATGCAGTAGAACAACATTTTACCACCAATGGGTGAGCAGTGCATTTAAGGCCTATTTTAGAGAGGCCTCACATGGCACCTGACAAGATCCTCTCCTGTTAAGGTGCCCACTGCCTCCATCCCCTGCAAAACAAACAAACCACAAAGGCTATTAAATGGTCCTGCTAAGGGAGCATATTCCACAACTGTTCAGGCATACACAAATAGGATTTTTACACAGGAGCAACTCGTAGCGCCCCGAAGACACTAACAACTGGTTCCTCCAGGTTCAGACCTGTGAACCTTCATACATTTTTTTTAAGAGTTCTATATAGCGCAAACTAGAACCGAGGATATCAGGTATCAGAGCACTTTACTGGACCACCAGTTTCGTTAGGGAAGGACACATTCATTTTTGTTAGGCACTGGGAGACAAAGTGATTTGCCCAGAATCACAGGATGTTGAGCGTCCCTGCTGAGACTCATACATGGTTCACCAGCTTCGAGGTTGACCTCGCATGACAGGACGGACCTGTTCAAAGTCAGCAGGGGAGTAGGTCTTTGTTTGTGTGCAAATAAAATCCCCAAACAGAAATATATTACTTTGTCAACCTGGTGATCAGTGATATGTTATTGATTCTTTTGTCGAAGCAAAACACTTTTTGAATTCCTGCTCAGTCTCCCCCTGGAGGGTAAGTGGTACAGTCCTCACTTCCGTGAGTCTATCAGATGAGTATTTCCATTACAGTCCTCTTCAAATTTAGAAGCAGGGGCGAGGTGGGGCTGAAAGAACAGGCATTGGCATAGCCAATAGGTCTCGCCTATGGGACCTTATAAGTGTTTAGCCAGAGATTTTGACTTTGCCTATGTCTTTAAGCTGTGTTGTACAGAAGTCTGCAGCATGCTGGAAAGTTATTCTAAAGAGATGGCAGAAGCAAACTCCACCCAGGCTTAATTGTGAGTTAGGCACAGGGCCCGGCTGGCCAAAGGCTGTGCACAAGTGCAAACTTTCAGAAGTTGAGTTTACTTGTTAGTATAGTTTGACAGGGGGAATTTGTTATTCTAAAACGAAGTACTCTTTTAATTAAAAAAATCTTTTATTGAATTGAGAAGAAAAGATCTAAAAGTGCAACAACTACAATCCAACGATAACTATAATAAAATAATAAACGACCGCTTGTGAACCCAAAAATAAATGGAGAAGCACAAGGTTAACAGAGACGAGAGAGCGCTTACTGACAAATGAAAGACTGTGGTACAAATATGGGAAATTTCAAACTACACATTTGGCTAGAACCAAAAAGGCGACCCGGGTCTTGGAAGCGTAATATGAGAAACAACAATTCTTTCATTGCCGCAGCTTCTTTTTGTCCCCTGTGCTCATGGGTTTAAAGGCACCCCCTCACTCCCCCTCACCCTCACACCCTCTCACCCTCACACACCCTCTCACCCTCACACACCCTCTCACCCTCACGCACCCTCTTACCCTCACACACCCTCTCAAACTCACACACCCTCACTCACCCTCACACACCCTCTCACCCTCACACACCCTCACTCACCCTCAAACACCCTCACACACCCTCACTCACCCTCACACACCCTCACACACCCTCACACCCTCACACCCTTTGACCCTCACCCTCACACCCCCTCACCCTCACACCCCCTCTCACCCCTCACCCTCAAACCCCCTCACACCCCCACACTCTCACCCTCACACACCCTCTCACCCTCACCCTCACACCTTCTCACCCTCACACCCTCTCACCCCCTCACCTCACGCCACTCACTGCTGCACGCCACACACTGCTGCATGCCTCACATTGCTGCATGCCTCAAACTGCTGCACACTGCTGCATTACTCATACTACTGCATGCTGCACACTGCTGCCCGCTGCACACTGCTGCCTGCCTCACACTACTGCCTGCCTCACACTGCTGCCTGCCTCACACTGATGCCCGCCTCACATTGCTGCACGCCTCACACTGCTGCACACTGCTGCATTACTCACACTGCTGCATGCTGCACACTGCTGCATGCTGTACACTGCTGCACGCCACACACTGCTGCCCGCCTCACACTGCTGCCCATCTCACACTGCTGCCCACCTCACACTGCTGCCCCCCTCACACTGCTGCCCACCTCACACGGCCGCACACTGCTGCATTACTCACACTGCTGCATGCTGCACACTGCTGCACGCGGCACACTGCTGCACGCAGCACACTGCTGCACGCCGCACACTGCTGTATGCCTCACACTGCTGCACGCCGCACACAGCTGCACACCGCACACAGCTGCACACTGCTGCATGCTGCACACTACCGCACTACTCAATGTTGCACGCCTCACACTGCTGCACGCCTCACACTGCTGCACGCCACACACTGGTGCACGCCACACTTCTGCATTACTTACACTGCTGCATGCTGCACACTGCTGCATGCCTAACACTGCTGCACGCCTCACACTGCTGCACGCCTCACACTGCTGCATGCCTCACAACACCACCACATCACTCAAGGACACCACCATATCACTCTAGGACACCACCATATCACTCTAGGACACCACCATATCACTCTGGGACACAACCACATCACTCTGGGACACCACCACATCACTCTGGGGCACCACCACATCACTCTGGGACCCCAGCACATCACTCTGGGACAACACCACATAACTCGGGGACAGAACCACATCACTCAGGGGCACCACCACATCACTCAGGGGCATCACTCAGGGGCACCACCACATCACTCAGGGACACCACCACATCACTCACAGACACCACCACATCACTCACAGACACCACCACATCACTCTGGGACACCACCACATCACTCTGGGACACCACCACATGACTCTGGGACACCACCACATCACTCCAGGACACCACTACATCACTCTGGGACACCATCACACCACCACATCACTCTGGGACACCACCACATCACTCTGGAACACCACCACATCACTCTGGGACACCACCACATCACTCTAATAAACCACCACATCACTCTAATACACCACCACATCACTCAGCCCAACCACATCAGCACTCAGCACCACAACAGCATCACTCAGCGCCACAACAGAACTGTCTTTGCTTGCTACCAACAAGCATTGCCATAGCCAATAGGACTCGCATTAGGAAAGTGTAAGCTATTGGCTTTGTAAATAACAATGCTATTAATTTATATATTTTCAAAGCCAACACATATTAAAAAAATTGTCATTTACAATACCAATTGCTCACACTTTCCTAATGTGAGACCTATTGCATTGCAAATGCTTGTTTAAAAATACAAGCTTGCCTTTGTCTCCACTCATAGTGTATGGCAGGTACCACTAGTCAGAGTGCCCATTGCTGTGTTAGCACGCTGGATTGTCAAATTCATGATTTCTCTCTTTTATTTAACATCCAGCAGATGCATGCTGTGCGGGCATCTTGGTCCAAGCACTGCACTTCTGTACTGGGCTCACAGCCCATAATTAATGTTAGAAGGGTTATGCATGTAACACAGGGCACAACCTATGTTAGGGGATTTGTGGGGCGGGGGGCAACAGGAAGAAGTTGAGAGACTAAAGCAAACCTTTCTGCTACAGTGGAAATGCTATTTCAAAGAGGTAGGTGAGCATCGAAATGAAAAATGTGGTAATATTCACACAATCCTACTATTTTTCAAAGTTGTAAGTCAGCAAAACATAAATCGTAACAGTGCCCCGTGTTAAAACTTTTCCTTCATAAACTTCAATGGTCGGGGCTAGCAGGTAATGTTGGTGAGCCAGAGGCTGTGGTCAAAGCAACAGGCTTAAGCATTGCGCCTTCTGATAAGACTGGAAAAACCACTGCAAAGAGCTGGAGTGTAACACTTTTTTTGCAAAGGTCAACTGGAAAATAAAGACTAGTCTCTATGTAAGTGCTCCACCTCCTAGCAGACATCACTGGGAAGTAATTCCACAGTTGAAGTCTTTTCAGATAAGATGGGCTCTGGTCAGTGATTTTTGTTTGGTATTTTAGCTTCTTGTATAATGTGTTGTGGCGCCTGAAGACCGCAATAAAAAGCAAAGAGTGGTTTATTTAAAAGGTTAAGAACCTTGAGACTGAAATTATACCCAAAACTCTGTTGTCTACCGGACAGAGCAATAGTAGATATAGGATAGCCATTCTTGAGCATTAGAAAGTACGTGACAGTGTGGATATATTAATGTACACATGTAAATATAGAATACTGGGGCAAGCCAAAGAGGCCTGATGGGCACGTTTTGCAGGTTGTTGATGCTGCTGCATCAATAAAAAATAAAGCACTCCTTGCACTAAGGGGCGGCAAAACCACGGACATTAATCTTCATTTATTTATGACTGGTTGCCTGGCATTCTTTTATTTTCTCACACTGTCTTTAATCCGGGAATGCCAGCTCGTTCTGAAGCTACACTTATGTTTGTTTTCAGAGACAGGAAAGGAAAAGACTAAAACCCATGAATCATTTTAACTTCAGGGCAGTTGTGACAAGCGCACTTATTTACAAATATAATTACTCATCTGGTATGCTGTAGTCCTGAGTGGATGCGTCACAGATTTTGGACTGCCTTCTTAAATGCAATTACAAAACAAAACAAACAAAACAAATCTACACACAAACACGCACACACAAATTGAATACTTACATGCAGTTCCAGAAGAAGAGCCCTCCTGCCCGTTCGACGTGCTCCAGCTCTCTTCAAACTCGCCACGCAGCTGCTTTCAGGGCATATGGGGACAGATAGCAAAATGCCCAGGGCCTGGTCACAATCAGAAGAGGAACCACACGTACTGCTGTGCGAGCTCGAGGTGGAGTGATGCGCAGATTGAATAACACAATATAAAGGCAATCACCCTTCAGCTTGCACATATAGCTGAAGGGTGATTGGCCCAATTTCATTGCAGTCATGCCGCCCGGGCGCCAAGGACATTCACACCTCTCCTGTGTGGGGAGCCTGAGGGGCAGATTATATGGCAGTCTTGGCGCCTGGGTGCCAAGTATATTCACACCTCCTTATGTGCTGCGAGGGCTCGTGATTGTTTAGTTTTTTTTACCGACGTTAGGCACTCAAGTCCTGCGGACCCCCTGGGAATGTGTCACGGACCCCTGGGGGTCCACGGACCACAGTTTGGGAAACGCTGACGTGGGAGGTACAGTCTGGCAGTAATTGCAGAGACTCCTTGCAAGCAAAATCACTCTCAAATTTTGAGAACCTAAACCGAACCGCTTTATATGCAGTGGGTCGTTTTGTCTGCTCTCACCAACTGATTGTGGTACAGTGGCAGCGATATCCTGTATTATATCTCTACCTGAGTTTATGCATCTAGGCCACTAGTTTTAATTACAAGGTCTATGGTCTCAGTTGGTGAAGCCTACTCAAATCATCACTATAGTTAGAATTAATTGTTGGGGTATTAAATGTGCTTGATAGGTGACTGCTTTAACACATCCATAATCTTGGCTTCCATTTTATTGCAAAGGTTATTCATTAAAGATTCTGCTTTCATCCATACGCAAATATCTCCTATCTCACCACATCAGATGGGGCAAATTGAAATGCCCCTCCTGGCCCCTACTGAATGGAGCACAAGCAATGCCAGGTCAAGCTTTTGTTTACAGACTTGTAGTCATATATGTAATTGCTAGAAACGGGTGTCTCTAGTTGACAGAGGTAGGTACCTTTGTCCAAATATGGACCCTTGCTTCTAGTCAGGGTAAGGGGGTACACATTTTAGATAACCCCTACTCATCCCTAGGGTAGCTCAGCATGAGCGCATAGGCCTATCCCAAAGGAATGTGTAAAGTATGTGTGCTCAAAACACACAGTAATGCAGTGATAACACCACAAATGGACACCACACCAGTTTAGAAAAATAAACTATCTTTATTTAAACTCAACAAGACCAAAATTACAAAAATCCAACATACAAGTTTTATCAACATCATCATCATGTAAAACTTTATTTCGATCAATATGATCATAAAAGCATTATAAGCAAAATCCAACATCTCATTTAAATTAAAAAAAAACTTTAAAAAAAGGTATACAGACTTCAGGTTACATTATAACTAATACAGGGTTTTGCCTACACAGATCTAATTTGCAATCAGTCCTGATACCTCGATCTTCAGTTGCCTGTATATGCAGTACATAGGGTCAGTTTAAGGTAGCTAGATGGTTTATCTGGACTTAATCTAACACTCATATCAACTCACAAGATATAATGCGTAAAATTATATACAGTACTTGTATTGGTCATTAAGACAATTATTAGCAGCATAATTGGATATATTAAAGTGCTTGTGCAAGAGTATCATAAAACGGTTTGTAGACCTTGAATATGGATAGAGGACTCATAAACCATTTTTGTAGGCCGTTAAACACCAGTCCTAATCTTAATATTCTTCTAACCTAGTATTCCATACCTTAAATATGATACATATTTAAAATACTATAAGGATAGGTATAAAATCCATCTAAAATGTTGTCAATTAAAAAACGTAACAATATATGCACTGGATTAACCACCATCTTTGGGGGGCATTTTTAAAAAAGCTTATCGAGTGCACCACTTGGAAAATAAAAAGCCAGCCACCAAGTAAGCTATAGGGAGGCTGGTGTCATATTTCAGTAGCCTGATGGCCTCTGAGCATTGCCTGGTTCCTATATTTCTACATATCTGAACCAGCCATCGTTTTCTTGCTTTTTTGTAGCAAGTACAGACAAAGAATGCATGGCTTTCAGATTCTTCTGCACAGTTGCATGCCGGGCAACCCAACATTTGTTGGCCCGCCCATTTATGCGAAAAGGCACGCAATAGCAGTACCCCGTGCCTGAACAGCAAAAAGAGCTTTCTTGTGGCAGCAGGCTTGATAACATTAAGCTCCAGCTCTAAAGTGTACTGGTCTTTGATTTCCATAAATGCTGCAGTAATTTTCCCCATTGAGTGGTCCCCATGAAGCGGGGTAAGTTTAGTCTCCCAATATCGATCCTTTAGCTCTTCCCTTGAGACTGTAGAGTATTGCATTTCAGGATTATCCCAAAGATTACCCAGACCCATTAGTGTAACGGTATTCCTGACATAAGTAAACCACGGTAATCTCCGTTCCCCTGGTAGATTTAGCACCTCTTTGAGTTCTTCCCTACACTCAAACAATTCTGGAGTAACCCACAGGCGCCTCCAGAATAAAAGGGATCTCAGAGCTGCTTCATCCGCAAATGGCCTAACACCCAGGTCTAAACATATTAATAAAATTACCTTTAAAAGGTTTTAGGCAACTGTGTCCGTAGAAAACTATGGATGCATGATTTGTCTCAAAGTACCTGTAGTTTCAACAAAATTCACAATGCCAAACAGCTGCAGCAATGTGAGGCATCGAAAAACACAGAGACACATTGTTTCCTGAGACCTTGGGGATGTGATGTGACAGTTCTGCTGCATGCAGGAGAGCAGTGAGCCTGGTGCGGTCTGTAGGGGGAAAGCGATGCGTTGATTTTGAGGCAATTCCGATCCACGGGTGATGTATCGGGAAAACTTGCTGCACAGGTACATTGTGTGAAAATCCTAGATGCGTCAGCAATCAATGTGTCGTCGTCGAAAGGCACTGCATCGTTTTCGTCAGCCGTGACCCCTCGATGCATCAGCACATGCAGCCGCGACAGGTGCTGCATCGGTTTCAGCAGCAGCACGGCAATGTGTGGAGATTCTTCTTGCACCGCAGCGCTTCATCAGGAAAACTGCTGCAAGAAGCGCGATGCATCGATTTTCTTGTAGTTAAGTTGCTTTTCCAGCTTCCAACAACAGGAACAACCTCAATAGGCCCAAGACAGTTACAGGCACCTCCTGGCTGGTCAGAACTCCCACCAAGTTCAGGGAGCTGGGGGTGAAGTCTTTGTGTCCCTGAGACTTCAAAACAGGGAGAAATCTCTGCACAAGACCATGGAGATATTCCTCAAGGAGGGGACAGAGCACACAGCAAAGTCCTTCTCCTTTCCTTGGCAGAAACAGCTACTGTGGGCCAACCCCAGATACAAAGCAAAGGAGCAGTATTTTTCCTCAGTTTATCCAGCTCTTCTACTTGGCAAAGGTTCCTCTTGATTCCAGAAGTAGTCTACAGTTCAGGGATTCTCTTTGTGCAAGGGTCTCTGGGCCCAATCCAAACCAGTTCTGTCCTCACTGGTGCAGTATGACTGCAGGGGGTGGAGACAGCATTGTGCAAGGGAGACAGGCCCTATTCAGGTACTATTAAATCTCCTCCCACTGCTCTAAATTCAGCAAGGGTATTTCCAGTCCAGCTCTGAATAATCCAGGAAGGGCCAGGCACACCCCAACCCACCCAGTGGCTGTCTACAGTGAATGCACATCCCCAGCCCCTGTCACTCCAAAACCAAACATTCAATACACAAACAGGCAAAGGCACACAGAAGGGTTGAACAAGAAAATGCCCACTTTCTAAAAGAGGCATTTTCAAACACACAATTTAAAAATTATATTTACTAAAAGATGTGTTATTAAATTCTGTGTTCAGAGAGCCTAAACTTTATTTCTCCATCTTGTTCCAATGGGAAGTTATATTTATAAGATGTTTTAAATAAACTCCCATTGTATCCTAAGGACATTCAATATCAAAAAAAGGAAATTCCCACTATTTCACTATCAGGACATGTCACACACACACCAGTACATGTCCTACCTTTCACCTACACTGTACCCTGGCCATGGAGGTACATTGGGCCTACTATAGGTGTCCCTTACATGTACAAAAAGGGCAGGTTAGGGCCTGGCAAGTGAGTGCACTTGCCAAGTCGACATGGCAGTTAACAACTGTGTACAGGCACTACAGTGGCACACCTCAGTTACCTTTTTAGAGCTACTCATGTAGGTGGCACAATCAATGTTGCAGGCCCACTAGTAGCATTTGATTTATAGGCACTGGCACACTTCAGTGCACTTTACTAGGGACTTACCAGTAAATCAAATATGCCAGTTAGGGAGAGCTACTTGTAACACCAATTTACAGAGGGGGCACTTGCACTTTGACACTGATCAGTAGTGGCAAAGTGCCTAAAGCATCTAAGCCAGTTAAAACTAAATCCAGCACAGCATCAAAAATACAGGAAATAGAGGCGAAACGTCAGAAGAAACCACGCCAAAGATGCCAAGTATAACAGTAATTCTGTCAAGCATTTTCCCTACTGTTGTTTAAATTGGAGTGTGAATAGTAAATCTAATTCCTCCAAAATTCAACACTTCCCTTCCACAATCAAACATGTTCCTTACTATTGCTTGGACTGGATAAGGTATAATAAAGTAAACTTTTCCGAAACCCAACACTTTCCCTACTGTTGCTCAATCTGGAGTGTGATTGTCTAATCTTCCTGCAGTTCAACACTTTACCTCATATTGGTGAAAATAAATTAATATTATTTGTTTATTTTTTACACTCAATATTGTTCATTTCATTTTTTTTATATTTACATCATTTTAAGTACTTGTGTTTTTGTGGTTCAATAGTTGAATATTTTATAGATTGGTGATAGGAATTAATATTATTTGTTATTGAACTCTTTATATATATTATAAGTTATAGTTAGGAAGTTCTAATTTCCACCCCACCCAAAACTTACTATGACTGTCATACCACCATACACAATGTTGCGAACCTGCTAGCTAGACTACGTGAACTATAACTTGTGCTGTCTCCATGCACAACTTAGCCCCCTTCATATTACATCACTCATAACACATTAAATCATAGCATTTATAACAAAACTCATGAGATTTCAGATGACATCAATTATGAGAGCACTCTGCATAGTAGCAGAGCGAGTTATAGTTCATGTCGTCTAGCTAGCGATTTCACAACACTGTGTATGGTGGTGTGCAAGTCATAGCAAGATTTAGTTGAGGCGCCAATTATGATTTATACCTATAACTTTAGAATTGCTAATGTTTATGTAATTTCAGTTGGTTTTGTATACAAATTATTAATAGTGTTTTCCTAAATTTAACATTCTCAATCTCTGTGTTTTTCCTTAAATTTCATTTTTTGAAATGTGTTTCAGATCATGGCTTGAGATGTTGCTGAGTAGAGTTTTGTTCAGTGTTGTGTTCTACAGTGGAGGAGCGTCATAGAATGTTGTGTTGTAGAGTGGAGTATCACAGAGTGGAGTAGAGTGGAGTGTAATACAATGGAGTGCCCTGAAGAGTAGTGGCACAGTGTAGAGTGATGTGGCATTATGCCGTGGTGTAAAGAGTTGTAGTGTAGATTCTTATTGTGAACAGCAGAGAAGCATATATTGGAGTGCCATAGAGTGGAGGGGCTTGGAGTGGAGTAAAAAGGGGTGGTGGGTGGTAGAGTAGATTGGAGTGCCATGTCATACAGTGTGTCGTGTCATGTCATAGAGTGGCGTGTCGTAGATTGGCTTAGATAGGAGGGTTGCAAACTGCAGTGTCATAGACTAGAGTGGCATGTCGTACTGTAGAGTGGCATGTCCCAGAAAGGAGTGATGTGAAGTGTCACAGGGTGGACTAGCGTGGCATGTCGTACAGTGCAGTGACGTGTTGTAGAGTGGAGTGGCGTGTCATGGAATGGGGTGGCCTATCGTGGAGTGATGCAGAATAGAGTGTGGTGCCACAGCTAGGGCGACTGACTCCGGAATCTGGGGACCATGGTTCGATCCCCTGCACCGGCAGCAGATTAGGCCAGCACCATGTGACTCTGGGCAATAGCTTGCTTAATCTTCCAGAGGGCCCCCAGCGCCTAGAGATCTTTACGGGTGATTGGGCGCTTTACAAATGTTGATTATTATTATTACACAATGTTGTGCCGTAGAGTTTCATGGAGTAGAGTTTAGTTATATAAATTGCTGTGGCATAGCTTTCTTTTTTTTTTCAGAGTTTTAGATAGTGCAAACTTGACCCAAATCGGGTATCAGAGCGCTTTACATAGCACCAGTTGCATTACATAAGGACACATTAGTTTTTGTTAGGCACAAGGAGATTAAGTGATTTGCCCAGAATCACAGGATGTTCAGCTGTCATTGCCGAAACTCAAACCCAGCTCCCCAGATTCGAGGGTGACAGACCTAGCTGTTAGGCCAACTCCTCTCCCCAAGTATGTCATAGTGTGTCATGGCATATAGTGGTGTGACATAAAGTGGACTGCGTACAGTGGATTGCAGTAAGTGGAGTGGTGTAAACTGAAGTGATGTAGAGTGGAGTGGATTTGAGTGCAGTTGCTAAGAGTGGAGTTGAATGTAGTGGAGTGGAGTGGCATGTCGTAGAGTAGAGTGGCATGTTACATAAAGGAGTGGCGTGTTATAGATTGGCGGTGAGTGGAGTACTTTAGAGTGTTGTACAGTGTAGTAGAGTTATGTAGAGTGTTTCCTAGATTGGTGTAGAGTGTTGTAGCATAGATTGTTGTGGTGTAGACTGGAGTGTGGTGCAGTGGAGTGTAATACAGTGGAGTAGACTGGAGTGGCATGGCCTGGAGATGTGCTGAGTGGATGGCGTGGAATGACCTTTCTTAGAGTGCTGCATCTTATAGTGGAGTGTCTTAAGAGTGAAGTGCTGTGTCATAGAGTGGAGTGGAATGTCATAGAGTGAAGTAGAATAGCATATCGTAGAGTGGAGTATTCAGGCATTGAGTGGAGGGGCATAGACTGGAGTAGAATGTTGTAGACTGGAGTGGCATGTTGTAGAGTATAGTGAAATGGAGTGTCATGGAATGGTTTCTAGTAGAGTGTGTTAGAGTTTAGGGGCATAGAGTGGAGTTGCATAGAGTGGAGTGGCATATATTGGACGCCAGAGTAGAGTTGCAAAGAGTGGAGTGGCGTGTTGTTCGGAAGAATGTAGTGGCATGTTGTAGAGTGTCATAGAGTGAGGGGTATAGAGAGAGTGGCTTAAGAGACTGGAGGGGCATGTATTTTAATGATGTTGTGCTTCGTAGAGTGGGGTGGTGGGGTGGCATGTCATAGAGTGCAGTGGCATGGAGTTATGCAGAGTGGAGAGACGTAGAGTGGAGTGACGTGTCATCAAGTAGGGTTGGCATGGTGTATCATATCATGCAGTGGAATGGCGTGGCAAGTCATAGAGTAGCGTAGAGTGGAGAGACCTACTGTGGAGTAGAGTTATGTAATGCGGAGTTGCATGTCCTAAAGCAGAGTGGACTGGTATGTCAGATACATGTGTCAGAGAGTGTCTTAGTTTGAGGGGTGTATGATGGAGTGGTGTAGAGTGGAGTGGCATGCTGTGGAGTGAATGTTTTCGTTATAGAGTGAAGTAGAGTGTTCTAGAGAGAAGGGGCATACAGTGGAGTAGAATGTTGTGGAATGGAGAGTTTTTAGTAGAGTAGAGAGAGTTGAGTGTAATATCATACAGAGGCCTGTAGTAAAGTATCTGTAGAGTGGAAGGGCGTAGAGTGGAGTGGCATAGAGCAGATTGGCATATTGTTGAGTGGAGTGGTGTTTTGTTCAGTGGAGTTGTGCATCTTAGGGTAGGGTTGCTTGCATTAGAGTGGATCATCACGTGGTAGAGTCGAGTGTCATGTTGTAGAATTCTGTACAATGGAGTAGAGTGGCATAAAGAGGAGGGGTATAGAGTGAAGTAGTGTTGTACAGTGGAGTGTCATTGATTGAGTGCATGTTATTGAGCACCGTGGAGTGACATGTCGTAGAGGCGTGGTGAAGAGAGGAGTGTATTAGAGTTGAAGGGAGTAGAGTGGAATGGCAGAGTGGACTGGCATGATGTAGAGATGCGTAGCGTAGGTTTGAGTAGCATGTCGTAGAGTGGAGTGGCGTGTTGTAGAGAGGAATCTCTTTTCATTGAGTGCAGTTCAGTGCCATAAAGTGGAGTGGTGCAGAGTGTCATAGAGTGGAGTGGCATGTCATAGAGTGGAGTGGAGTGGCTTGGCATGTCATAGAGTGGAGTACAGTGAAGGGGCATACAGGATCGATGAGTGCAGTGTCATACAGTTGAGTGGAGTAACATAGAGTGATGTGTCATTCAGTATCTTACAGTTAGGGACTTAAAGTGCAGTGGTGTTGAGTGGAGTGGCATGTAGTAGAGTGGGCTGCCATGTTGTAGAGTGGAGTGGCATGCCGTAGAGTGCAGTGGTGTGTCAAAGAATGTGAGTGACATGTAATGTTGCAGAGAGGAGTGGCATGTCATAGAGTGAAGTGGTGTTATTATAGAGTTGAGTGCGTGTCATGGTGTTGAGTGGAGTAGTGTGTCAAACAGTGTCTTTTATCATATTTTCATTTTTTTTAATTTCAATAGAAAAACCACAGTACCCCTTAGATAGATTTGAGGAAATAGCATGGTACTCTGTAAACATTTTAAAAATATATATAAAACAATACAAATACTTTTTCCTACTAATACAGACTTTGCTAAATTGCCATATTTCTTCATATGGATTACAAAACCAGTAATTTGCTATATTTCTTGTTCAAGCCCGAAACAAAGACAAAGTGTAGTCTGAGCAATATCGTTGCCTTTTTATTTTGTAAGGGATTTCATTTTCCAATATTAGTGTTTTTTTATCATTGCTATGTACCTCAGTACACCACTAAATTACCATGGTATTGTGTTTGTAGAATATAGCAATTATGAACATGTCCCTTATTACTGAAAAACCACTGAACCAATTGACATTAAATAACAAAAAGGACCCTTTCCACAACATAATCTATATTCATGCCAGATTCCATGAAAAACAGTTAAGCAATTTTGCCGCTTTTTCAGTCTAAAATGTCTGTGGAAAATGCATTTTGGAAAAAGTATCCGCTTTCTCCTTTGCACCCCCCTAGCTAATGACTGAGAATCTTTGCATTGTCATTCTCAAATATATATATATATATATATATATATATATATATATATATATATATATATATATATATATATATATATATATTCACTGAAAAAACCATAGGTTATAGACCATATATAGTTAGGAATTCGCATTTACAAAACCTAATTTTACTCACACAAAACCATTGACATTCCATATATAGTTAGTTGCACTAACTATATATCGCGCACCCGCAATCCACTGCTGATGATGTCAGATATTACATCATTTATGACATGGTCAGTGACATCACTGATGACATCACTGATGACATCTCAAATGACATCACTGATGACATCTCAAATGACATCACTGATGACATCACTGATGACATCTCATTTGACATTACTGATCACATCACTGATGATATCTTTCATGTGATAATACGATGACCTCTTCAGGCTCTAATATAACCTTAGATACAATCAGTGTAAACAGACACTCACAGACTGTCACTCATCCATGGAGTTACTCACACACCTAGTCAGTCATGCAAAGAATCAATCACACCTCCATTTCCTCAACTATACAGTTATACAAACTTTACTTATTCAAACATATACTAACACATATTTACTCTCTTATACAATCCCTGATACAAGTTCACAATGATCCATACAGCCACTCACACATTCACTGGCTCTTATGCACAGTTATTTATATATGTCAACTCTCACATGTACTGTGTTTTACATATGTACTTACTTTGACATGTAGCACTGAGATATACATTCACTCACCAATACACTCATGCACACAGTCAACCGCCCATACAGCTGTTTCCACATGCACTTTTGAAACTATACATCTAGTGAATCAACTGCTCACACATCTATGCACAGAGTCATACACCTCCCAGCCACCCACACACACACTCAGTCTCCCATACAAATACTTGGGCAACCAATCAATAACCCATATAGTTACTCATATAGCTACTTATCAACACATGCAACAGTTTACAGAACAACAGACATAATGATGCACAAATTAAGACAGTTTAGTCACTAACCCATGCACTCAGTGAGACACATTTAATCACTCACTCATACAGTCAGTCATGCACCTACTAAATCCTTCATCCAGACACTTATACATCCACTCATTCTTCAATATTTAAGACATATTTTAACTTTACAGAAACATACAGTCACTGGATGTTGTCATCAGTGATGTCATCAGTGATGTCATTTGGGATGTCATCAGTGATGTCACTGACCATGTCATGAATGATGTAATATGTGACATCATCAGCAGTGGATTGCGGGTGCGCGATATATAGTTAGTGCAACTAACTATATATGGAATGTCAATGGTTTTGTGTGAGTAAAATAAGGTTTTGTAAATGCGAATTCCTAACTATATATGGTCTATAACCTATGGATTTTCAGTGAATTTTCAAGGTTTTGTAAATGCTAATTCCTAACTATATATGGTCTATAACCTATGGTTTTTTCAGTGAATTTTCAAGGTTTTGTAAATGCTAATACCTAACTATATATGGTCTATAGCCTATGGTTTTTTCAGTGAATATATATATATATACATACATATATAAACATATATCATCTGTATATCTATATAAATACAAACATAAATGCATGCATACATATACTTATATGCATACAGATGCATGTTATTTACATGAAAGTTGAAAAAACACTAATAAAAGCAAAGCTAAAAAGCCACCTCATTACAAACAGAATGGCTTTAACTTAAACGAGGGCGAGATCTATTGCATTTTCAATGCTTGTTTACTTTGGTTCCATCAAGAAGGCATTCAGATGTGTCACACATTTGCCATAAATTCTGAATGTTAGCACTCTAGTTGCACATTAGATCACTGTAGTAAAGCTACTGCTCACCAGGGACGTCTGCTGCTGGTATTCAAAGTGCATGTTTCAGTCTGCATGTCAGAATTTTTTTAATGAAATAGAAGAGGATTTGAGGAGTCACTCAAAATGATCCCTAATTTTTCTTTCTGAAGCACTAATCATACTTTCTATGGCAAAATTAACCCCCTCATGTTGTTCCTTTTTAAATTGAGTGTTTTCAGACTTACCACTTCATTCCAATCAAGATGGCTTCTGGTGTGCCATACTTTTGTCATAAGTAAGACTGTTAGCGCTCTAGTTGTTCTTTAGAACACTCTGGGACATTCTGTCATTGGGCTATACTTGGGGTACATCTGGGTGATATTTGGGCTACATTTAGGCTCTTTTGTCTCTGGTGGCCATCTTGGGAGACTGTACGTCAGAATTTTTTAATGAAATTGAAGAGGGTTTGAGAAGTCACTCAAAATGTGCCCTAATTTTTATTTCTGCAGCACTAATCATAATTCATATGGCAAAATATACCCCCTCATTTTGTTCCTTTTTAAATTAAATGTTTTAAGAGTTACCACTTTATTCCAATCAAGATGGCTTCAGGTGTGCCATACCTTTGTAATAAGTAGGACTGTTAGCGCTCTAGTTGTTCTTTAGAACACTCTGCGACATTCTGTCATTGGGCTATACTTGGGCTACATCTGGGTGATATTTGGGCTACATTTGGGCTCTTTTGTCTCTGGTGGCCATTTTGGGAGACTGCATGTCAGAATTTTTTAATGAAATAGAAGAGGATTTGAAAAGTCACTCAAAATGTGCCCTAATTTTTCTTTCTGCAGCACTAATAATACCTTCTATTGCATAATATACCCCCTCATTTTGTTCCTTTTTAAATTAAATGTTTTAAGAGTTACCACTTTATTCCCATCACGATGGCTCCAGGTGTGCTATACCTTTGTAATAAGTAGGACTGTTAGCGCTCTAGTTGTTCTTTAGAACACTCTGGGACATTCTGTCATTGGGCTATACTTGGGCTACATCTGGGTGATATTTGGGCTACATTTGGGCTCTTTTGTCTCTGGTGGCCATTTTGGGAGACTGCATGTCAGAATGTTTTAATGAAATAGAAAAGGATTTGAGAAGTCACTCAAAATGTGCCCTAATTTTTCATTCTGCAGCACTAATCATACTTTCTATGGCAAAATATACCCCCTCATGTTGTTTCTTTTTAAATTAAATGTTTCAAGAGTTACCACTTTATTCCAATCAAGATGGCTTCAGGTGTGCCATACCTTTGTAATAAGTAGGACTGTTAGCGCTCTAGTTGTTCTTTAGAACACTCTGGGACATTCTGTCATTGGGCTATACTTGGGCTACATCTGGGTGATATTTGGGCTACATTTGGGCTCTTTTGTCTCTGGTGGCCATTTTGGGAGACTGCATGTCAGAATGTTTTAATGAAATAGAAAAGGATTTGAGAAGTCACTCAAAATGTGCCCTAATTTTTCATTCTGCAGTACTAATCATACTTTCTATGGCAAAATATACCCCCTCATGTTGTTTCTTTTTAAATTAAATTTTTTAAGAGTTACCACTTTATTCCAATCAAGATGGCTTCAGGTGTGCCATACCTTTGTAATAAGTAGGACTGTTAGCGCTCTAGTTGTTCTTTGGAACACTCTAGGAGGCTGCAGTAGAACACAAAGGAATCAACTGACAGTCTCTGTCCTTGTTGGATGTACATGTTTTACTGAGAATGTCAGACTTCATTTTCACATGACTGAGAAAGATAATGTGAATTTACAGAAAATATGCTTTCAGTTTAGCTTACAGATCCCCTTCCAAACCACTGTGGGAAAATCATGAGATATTAGTTTTCTTTCAAACAATATTCATGATATCACAGCAGAAGGTTTTTTCACATGGTAAAATCACCTTAGAACCCACCACAATTCCTAAAACGAGTATGGTACCATCAACAAATGATTTATAATGTAACTAAAGTCCTAAAACCCTCTATTAACTACTATGCTTTTTAATGAGGTGCTATCATGTATATTGGTCCCAAGATGGCTGCCAACACTTCTTGGATGAAGTGCTGACAGCCAATCAGATCAGATGTGTGGTTAGGCTCCGCCCAGATATATATCTTTTTTTGAACCTAAATTACTCAAAATCCACTGGAGCACATATATTGAGACCTAGCAAAGGCACATCGGGCTAACAGTCCCTACAATTTTGCCAAGTTTCGTGCAAATCCATTCAGCCATTCAAGCTAAAAGTGAGGCCAACCGCCCTATGGAAATTAACATGGGAAAAACGCGTTTTGGGACCCCCCTTTTTTCTCGGCCCCCCCTTGATGAAACCCCCCCAAATTGTCAGGGGCTGCTCAGAAACAAAATGTTCCATTTTCCTGAAAATTTCAGCCAATTCCGTCCACAAACGCCAAAGTTATTAGACATAGAATTTTTAAAAATCCCATAGAGAAAAAATCCTAACTATATATACCTACTGGCGACCGCCAGTAGGTAATATATATATATATATATATATATATATATATATATATATATATATATATATATATATATATATATATATATATATATATATATATCTCACCACGTTCTCCTTTCAAGAAAGTACGTAGATGACACACCAGGAGTTTGCTGTGCTGTGGAAATTTATTGGCAGCAAAAACAAACAACGTGTTTCACCTCACGGCTTGCTCACGTTTACTGAGGATTCTAAAACACAGTCCTTTTACCTTGTCTATACACTCATCATAGAGGTAGGACTACTCCAAAAACACCAATAGTGCAAAGTGTGGGGGACATTTTGGAACGGGAATTTGCAACATTCATGTCCGGTTAGGATAACAATTACTACCAAATTATACAAAAACCTTTTGTATAGCATAAAGTATAAAATAGTATAATCTTAGTCATGGACTCCTTCACGTTAGTAAATGCCAATAAATTTCCGGCATACAAGGTAACTAAAGTGGCATAGTAGACTCAGTAGGGAGGACTGGGATTAAGCCCAAGTGGGCATAGTCTTAGAGCTGGCATGGACATAGCATGTGGCAATGACCTTCTCTTAGTCTCAATTCGTATTTCCTTACTCCAGCCCACGCGTTGTTTGTTTTTGCTCCCAATAAATTTCCACAGCACAGCAAACTCCTGGTGTGTCGTCTACGTACTTTCTTGAAAGGAGAACGTGGTGAGAGATAAATTGGGCTTCCGGGACCCCAGAGACAACCCACTCGCGAGCGGGTACTAGCGTGTACCGGGAATCTGTGTCTGATATATATATATATATACATATTGCTGCACGCTCGCTCGCATCCAAGAAAGCAGACAGCACTCAAAGCTGGATATTATTAGATTTATTGACAGACCCCCGTCACCCCATCAAAGACAAACGCGTTTCGCCGTGAAACGGCTTCCTCAGTGTCATTTTAAGAGTCCTGTAGCAGCCGCCTATCGCTGCACCGCAAGAGTGGGCGCAACTCAACTACATGGTGAGCGAGACGCTGTTGCCGCAAGAGCGGGCGATAAACAGCTGAATGGAGGATGAGGCACAGTGTAGCAAAAGCGGGCGGAATGGCAACTGAAACGGTAAAGGGGCGCCCCAGTACAGCAGACGAGCCTCCACCTGGGGAGGCCCGTTCATGCCGCCTCCCCCCCCCCCCGGGGCGCCCCACGCCGTTTTTTGGAGCAGCATTGTAGGATGCCAAAACCAGTGCGGCAACTTACTGGACATCATCTGGTTGCCATCCACATCTCAGCGCGTTCTGCTGCCTTGGGACTATTCGCACAACAGACCGCTACTGACGAGGCCTCCCCCCGCACCACCCTGGACGCCCCACGCCGTTTTTCGGAGCTGCATTGTAGGATACCAAAAACCAGTGCGGCACCCAGGTAACATCACCTGGGTGCCGTCCAGAACTCAGCACGTTGTGCTGCCTTGGGACTATTCGCACAAAACACAGCTACTGACCATTGTTGCTTCTTTTTTAAAAAAATGTTTAAATGTATTTACTGTTTTTGTTCCGTTGTATATATTTATAAGTTATTAAAATGTTATAATCCTACCACTTTGTTGGAGTGCTATATATTTTTAATGTGACACATAATTGTAAAAACTTTGATGTACAAAGAGGCATCCCTGGAATCTTCAGCTTCAGGCTCGGACCCACACACCCTCACAGTGAGAATCCCCTCCCCAAGCACAATACAGGATGGTTATCAGATAGTAGGAACGCGTGTGGTATGACGGATCTCATCGGGTGGGGGCTTTGATCTACTGTAACTCCTTTGAAGAGGGGTGATTCTCTACAGCTGGGGCCATAAACGACACCTGCAGGGCTAGGTGATAGCCTGGGACCGGCCTGGACAATCGGACACAGAGGAAGAGGAGTGTCAGAGGGTGCGGTAGTCAATAGGGCGAAAGGGAGGTGTCGGGCGGGCACAGGGTGTGATTCTCAGAGAAGAACTGCGCAGATGGGAGGAGGTTTCTGGCCCATGCATGAGAGAGAGAGCGGGGGTGACCAGTGCGTGGGGGAGATGCTTGCGAGGGTGGGAAGCCATGCTGAGGATCAGCGGCGTGCAGAGAGTGGGTCTGGTCAAGGCATCTAAAATGGCTGCCGTGCTCAAAAAAAGTGTGGCATTGCAAAAAAGGCAAGATGGCGCAGACAATGTTTATCAATAAGGATTAATTTATAACAATTATTTTTAACAAAATATTTAATCGCAATGGCAAAATGGCGGTCAACAGTTCCTGATTTCCATCGAATCGAACGTTAACAGACGTCACGCAGCAAAAAAAAAAAACGCTCACGAACAGCGCAGATGGGAGGAGGTTTCTGGCCCATGCATGAGAGAGAGAGCGGGGGTGCATGCAGCAAAAAAAAAAACGCTCACGAACAGCGCAGATGGGAGGAGGTTTCTGGCCCATGCATGAGAGAGAGAGCGGGGGTGACCAGTGCGTGGGGGAGATGCTTGCGAGGGTGGGGAGCCATGCTGAGGATCGGCGGCGTGCAGAGAGTAGGTCTGGCAAGGCATCTAAAATGGCTGCCGTGCTCAACAAAGTGTGGCATTGCAAAAAAGGCAAGATGGCGCAGACAATGTTTATCAAGAAGGATTAATTTATAACAATTATTTTTAACAAAATATTTACTCGCTGTGACAAAATGGCGGTCAACAGTTCCTGATTTCCATCGAATCGAACGTTAACAGACGTCACGCAGCAAAAAAAAAAAAAACGCTCACGCACAGCCGCTGGAAGACATGTATCAACATATATGAGCCTCCTCACCCACCCTCAGAAACCATAAGGGGTCAGGATACGTCTCCCGTACCCCCTTATACCTAGTAATTTAATTAAATCGAAACACAAAATGGCAAATTCACGTTTCGCTACCAGTTTGCGACCCGGTTCGCGAACCGAGAAGCGCTTCTACCGCGAAAAATCAAATTTTTATTATTTGCCCCACGGGACCCTTTAATAACCCCAACATCATTCCTAGGGGGTCAAGAAGGATCTACCTTGCCCCCTTTCATTAAATTCCCCCTTCGTTTTTCTCCTCCTCGTGTCTCTCAATCCTACCGAGAGACAAGATGGCGGCCGCACTGGACTGTTTATAATGTTGACAGACACCGGAGAGCCAATCAGCTTCGCTACGCAAAGCTCTGTTACGCGAAAAGTACGCGATCTGGTGTGCTATCTGGGACGCTGTCACAGATATATCTGTTTTTTTAAACGTTAATTTCTCAAAATCCACTGGAGCACATATTTTGAGAACCAGCAAAGGCATATCGGGCTAACAGTCCCTATAATTTTGCCAAGTTTCGTGTAAATCCATTCAGCCGTTCGAGCTAAAAGTGAGGCCAAAGGCCCTATGGAAAAATGAATGGGAAAAACGCGTTTTGGGACCCTCCTTTTTTCTCGGCCCCCCCTTGACGAAACCCCCCAAATTTTTAGGGGCTGCTCAGAAACAAAATGTGCCATTTTCCTGAAAATTTCAGCCGATTCCGTCCACAAACGCCAAAGTTATTAGACATAGAATTTTCAAAAGTTCCATAGAGAAAAAATCCTAACTATATATACCTACTGGCGACCGCCAGTAGGTAATATATATATATATATATATATATATATATATATATATATATATATATATATATATATATATATATATATATATATATATATATATATATATATATATATATATATATATATATATATATATATATATATATATTCACAGAAAAAACCATAGGTTATAGACCATATATAGTTAGGAATTTGCATTTACAAAACCTTGAAAATTCACTGAAAAAACCATAGGTTATAGACCATATATAGTTAGGGATTAGCATTTAAAAAACCTTATTTTATTTGCACAAAACCATTGAAATTCCATATATAGTTAGTTGCACTAACTATATATCGCGGACCCGCAATCCACTGCTAATGATGTCACATATTACATCCTTCATGACATGGTCAGTGACATCACTGATGACATCACTGATGACATCTCAAAGTTCCGATAATGACCCTAACTACCCAGTAGCACGCCACTTTAAAGAACACCATGGTGGCAAACCCAAAGATCTGCAATATTACCTTATAGATAATGTCCCAGTTCAGAGAAGGGGAGGTAATAGGGAAGGGGCATTACGTCGCCTAGAAACCCATTATATCCTGCTATTAGATAGCAAGCAACCCAATGGATTAAATATGGGGGAGGACATGTACACATATCTGGAATGACAACAAACTGAACATAGAAACACATAGGGGTCAAGTCAGGAAGAATACCAGGAATCGTTGTAATTAGTAAATCTTTAAGTTAATTGATTTTATGAATTTTTGATATGTATCTTAAGTTTAACATATATATTAACTTTTAGAATTGTATTGTATAAATGTGCCTTTTCTACAAAATGTACTTTTATATTGGTTTTATGATCTTAGATGGATGGGAAGTTTTAGCTATTTAAACATGAATTGATTTTTTATGAATTTTTTAGTCATATTTATATAAAATTAATTGTGGGAATCATGTTTTACCCAGCTAAAATATAGTTCATTTAACCTGCAACCTACTAAGCGTGAAAAAGACACCGGCTTATATATGCGAGAAATCGGTATTGATGAAAAAATACGGCACAGAGCACTTTATTATTTACATGCACTTGAATAGCACTTTTTTCATGTGAGACACTAAAAAAGGCTAATAGGGAGATGTTCCGGGGGGAGCACAGTTTTTTTGATTTTCAATAATAGAGGTATTGAAAAGACATCCAAAATTTCAAATGAGAAATGGGAAAAGTATACAATCACGTAACTATGCCATCGTAACATTGAAATCTGTTACATGTATTTATACAAAAGATTGGAGTAACGGTGAAGAGTTAAAATGTATTATACAGGTATTTTTTGGTGAAAACGGCGTAATGCCATAATGTAAGGTGGACATAATATGTTTCTTTAAATTCCCAGAATGCATAAATGTATTATACGTACAATTACAAACAATGTAAAAATGGTGTAGTTTTTTAAAAACGAAATGCCCAATGGATTACCACGATGTATATATGTAAATACCTCTTTTATGTCTATTATGAGCACTAGCACTTTAAAAAGGGATGTGCTTCACTGACGTGTTGTCATGTGATCAAGGCAGGGATCTGCCGAAACGCGTCGTGAGGACTGGTGAAATAAACTGAGCAAAAGCACCAAGGAGGGTCTGCCTCGTTTTTATTTCTGACCCTATGGGAGTTGGTGGCTAAAGCGAGCATTTTCAAAAAATTTTTACTGGCGGACTTTTCCCAGTAAGAAGCGGACCCCCTCCACACAAGTTTGGCACCGTGTATACAAGAGAAGTCAAAGGTACCTGACTCCCGGAGAAAGCGCTTTTCGGGAGGGTGTCGGATTCGAAACACACCGGAAACGGAGAAAATACACGGAGCCCTCTGCCGCATTGGAAGGAACACGTCCGGCTGAGCAGAACGGAAGGTGACACGCCTACGGGTTTCCGAGTACGGTTCGGAGGAGCCGCAGCGAGGGAGCCTGGTGGCGGGAAAACCAGACGTCGCTGGAAAAGGACGGGATCCAAGATAACCGGCAGGTGAGGAGGAGTGCTAAGCCTAGACTGCGGCAGCGCAAAGCGAAGTAAGTGGAAACGTAACACCAAGCGCTTATCTGCAGTAGTGGGCGAACAGTATATAAAAGACCAACACCATGTCCGCGACAACACTGAGGAACAGGGAGAGTGCGGCGGCCGACGTGTTCTCGGACGAGACACAGCAATCGGCGAAAAGCAATAAGACTGCCGGTACAAGTAACGCAAATGTAGGAGCAGGATTGAGAGACAAATACAAACAGCTGGAGAAACTCATTCGTAGGGAAACAGCAAAATGGTGGGAGTCCACATCACTCAGAAGATACTTAGAAGTGAACCGTATACCGAGGGGATTGAGAATAATGATTGCCCCTAGCTATGACACCCCAAACCCGCGACTAATGGCTGAATGGGCACAATGTAACTTGGATTCCTCACGCAAACTGGTTGAACTACTGGTCAAATATGCGGAAAGCGACAGAGAGGAATTAGTGCCACAGATAGAGAGTTTAAGAAAAGAAATTGAAACCATGAGTGACCCACAAGATCAAAAAACTAAATACAACGAAGAAATGGAACAAAGACTAGAAAAAGAGGAGGAAAAAATTAAAGCAAGGAAACAATACAAATTTAGACGAGACAAGCAAGACTATGAGGATGGTAAAATCTTTACCTTTGCAAGAAAATTTGACGTGATGCGAAAAACAGCGGCAAAGAAAGGTCAAAAAGGTATGCAGAATGGAGATAAACCGTCGGCACGTGTGGAGGAATCTGAGCCCGAAATCTCATCACTGTCGGAAGGCAGCGGGATAGGGGGAAGTAATTCCGACTCAGAGAGCCTGGATGATCTGGACAAACTAACCCCGGCTGAGGAATTGGAATATGTAAGGCAAAGTAGACGACAAACGCTACGCTCGAGCACCACACAATCGGCAAAAAACGACGTACAAGGAGGAGGAGGGCGAGGAGGACCGCAAACAAACAACGTAACAAAGAGAGGAGGCAGAGGCAGGGGGTCATGGACAAACAAGAAAACCAAATAACTGAACCTGCAAGCACCTCTGGTACTGCCAACACCATCATCAATTTGGCAGAAATAGATTTAACAACAGCAGAAGAACAGCTCTTATTACTGGGTCTCTCATACTGCCCTGAATCCAATTTCCAATATACAAAAACACGGGCCGATGTGTATCAGTTTATAAGAAAACTTAAATTGTGCAAGTATCACAAGCAGGCGAGCATGAAAACGAGGAACAGCAACCCACCATCTGATACAACGACAATGCCAAACCTATCAGCCGGAGACTTTGAATTGTTAAGGGATGTCCAATCCATAGTCAACATTGTACCGGAAAACCAAACACAAAGTGCTCCTCAAGGAAGTCAAGCAAGTCAGGGGGGATTTCCAATCTTAAACACTCAGGATATAGACAGTATTGGAAATAAAAAACCAGAAACCCCATTCAGAAAGAAGTCTAAATTTGTACCAATAATGACAAAAGATGCCATCGATGTCTTCAGTGATGTGGTTGTTTCACAAATAAAGAAATTGAATATAAAAATTATGAATACAAAAAGGAAACTTACCACTCAAGAAAGGAATTATGGGGCACTAATGGAAAAATTGAAAAAACGTAAAGACATTGTAATACGGAACTCAGACAAGGGGGGGAACATAGTGCTGTGGCCCCTTAAGGAATATCTGTCAGAAGCAGAGAGACAGCTGAGCGATATACAGTGTTATCATCACAGCACGCCCCTTAAATATAAGCAGATGCAAGACGAACTCTGGAGTAAATTACTAGCATGGAAAAGTAAAGGCTTACTGAGTCTAGAAGAATTTAAATACCTAAAGAAGGACTTTCCAAAAACCCCGGTGATTTATTTTATCCCGAAGATACATAAGAATAAAGAGCACCCACCGGGACGCCCCATCATTGCGGCCTGTGATGGCCCTCTTGAAAATGTGTCAAGATACATTGACTTTTTCTTTCAAGAACATGTACAAGGGTTAAAATCCTATGTGAGAGACACAGGGGACTTCCTGGGTAAACTAGGGAAAGTCGAATGGAAGGAAGGTTACATGCTTATTACTCTAGATGTAACGTCTTTATACACCTGCATACGTAACATTGATGGCATAAAAGCAGTTGAATACTTTTTGGCAAGGAGACCTATTGAATACACTGGTCACAACAAAATGTTGATGGATCTCCTAATATTTTGTCTAGAACATAATTTCTTTCTTTTTAAAAAACAGATGTTCAGACAGGTACAAGGTGTAGCAATGGGGGCCAGCTTCTCCCCCACTTATGCCTGTTTATTTATGGGCTGGTGGGAGGAGCTGGTACTTATGAGAAAGCATAATGACACCTACAGAGACAAAGTTATATCGTGGCTACGATATATTGATGATTTAATGATCATATGGAATGGGACAGAGGAAGAGGCAGAGAGGTTCATTGAAGAACTGAATGATAATGAAATCAACCTCAAGTTCACCTCACACATGAGTAGGGAACAGATACCTTTCCTAGATGTGCTGATTAAAATAGAAGACCAGACAGTGAATACTACACTATACAGAAAAGAAACATCTGGAAATTCACTGTTGCACGCTACGAGTGCACATCCTGCTCACCTCATTCAAAGCATCCCCTATGGGGAAATGCTAAGATTACGTAGGATATGCAGTAGTGAGGCAGAACTGTCCAAGAATCAGCTAGCAAGCAAAATGAGGTTTCTAGAAAGGGGCTATAGTGCCAAGTGTATCAAGAGCGCAATCAAAAAATCAAGAACTAGAGCAAGAGAGGACCTGTTGCTACACAGCAAGAAGGATTTGGAAGGTGGCAAATCCAATACTGGAGAAATGGAGGGAAATCCCAGACTGATATTAACATTCAATCGTCAGCATAAGTCCTTGCGCCAGATATTTAAAAACAATTGGCACATAGTCAAAGATGATCCTATCATTGGAAACACTCTGTCAGAATATCCCACCATAACGTACAGGAAATCAATGTCAATGTCAGATTCTCTAGTAAAGAGCAGTCCTGAGTGTGAAAATAGTGTGGACTGGCTGAGCACTAGAAAGGGATTTTTCAAGTGTATTAGCTGTAAAGCATGCACACATGGAAAAAATACAACATCGTATATGACAGCATTTAGTCCCAAACCATATAAGATCAGGCAACATCTAACCTGTAGAAATGATTTTGTAGTATATGTTCTGGAGTGTGGGTGTGGTCTCAGGTACGTAGGGAGTACCAAACTGCCAGGGTACCAGAGAATATTACAACACCTTAGGGCGATAACCAATAATGACCCTAACTACCCAGTAGCACGCCACTTTAAAGAACACCATGGTGGCAAACCCAAAGATCTGCAATATTACCTTATAGATAATGTCCCAGTTCAGAGAAGGGGAGGTAATAGGGAAGGGGCATTACGTCGCCTAGAAACCCATTATATCCTGCTATTAGATAGCAAGCAACCCAATGGATTAAATATGGGGGAGGACATGTACACATATCTGGAATGACAACAAACTGAACATAGAAACACATAGGGGTCAAGTCAGGAAGAATACCAGGAATCGTTGTAATTAGTAAATCTTTAAGTTAATTGATTTTATGAATTTTTGATATGTATCTTAAGTTTAACATATATATTAACTTTTAGAATTGTATTGTATAAATGTGCCTTTTCTACAAAATGTACTTTTATATTGGTTTTATGATCTTAGATGGATGGGAAGTTTTAGCTATTTAAACATGAATTGATTTTTTATGAATTTTTTAGTCATATTTATATAAAATTAATTGTGGGAATCATGTTTTACCCAGCTAAAATATAATTCATTTAACCTGCAACCTACTAAGCGTGAAAAAGACACCGGCTTATATATGCGAGAAATCGGTATTGATGAAAAAATACGGCACAGAGCACTTTATTATTTACATGCACTTGAATAGCACTTTTTTCATGTGAGACACTAAAAAAGGCTAATAGGGAGATGTTCCGGGGGGAGCACAGTTTTTTTGATTTTCAATAATAGAGGTATTGAAAAGACATCCAAAATTTCAAATGAGAAATGGGAAAAGTATACAATCACGTAACTATGCCATCGTAACATTGAAATCTGTTACATGTATTTATACAAAAGATTGGAGTAACGGTGAAGAGTTAAAATGTATTATACAGGTATTTTTTGGTGAAAACGGCGTAATGCCATAATGTAAGGTGGACATAATATGTTTCTTTAAATTCCCAGAATGCATAAATGTATTATACGTACAATTACAAACAATGTAAAAATGGTGTAGTTTTTTAAAAACGAAATGCCCAATGGATTACCACGATGTATATATGTAAATACCTCTTTTATGTCTATTATGAGCACTAGCACTTTAAAAAGGGATGTGCTTCACTGACGTGTTGTCATGTGATCAAGGCAGGGATCTGCCGAAACGCGTCGTGAGGACTGGTGAAATAAACTGAGCAAAAGCACCAAGGAGGGTCTGCCTCGTTTTTATTTCTGACCCTATGGGAGTTGGTGGCTAAAGCGAGCATTTTCAAAAAAAAAAAATATATATATATATATATATATATATATATATATATATAACAGATATTTGGGGGGGTTCCGTCAAGGGGGGGCCGAGAAAAAAGGGGGGTCCCAAAATGCGTTTTTGCCATTCATTTTTCCACTAAAATGGCCCTGGGACACCTTGGAACTCGGATGTCCCCTGAGCCTTGTAGATTTTACAAAAGTCTTGAGGGCCCCCGACTCCTGCAGTCTTCCGGTGGGGAGCGGCTGCCATGATTGCTTGCGGAATGACCACGACGGAGCCACGAGATGGTGGTGCTCTCATGCTGACGCCAGCTTCAGTCTGAAACATCCAGAAACAAGGTGGGGCTTTCATCGTTTGGGAAAAAAAAAATGTTTTAATCCAATGAAAAGTGTTATTTTTAGGTCATATGATCAAGCCTTCTATCATTAGGAAACCAAAAGTAAAATGAACCAATGAAAAGTTTCATAAACAAGTCACATGACCTGTTATGCTTACGTTACGCGCTGGTATAAAAAGCGTAGAAAATCCGTTGGCACGTGAGGCGGCGTCAGTAGCGGACCGATGTGCGAATAGGCCGAAGGCAGCACAACGCGCCAAGATCCGGATGGCACCGAGGTGGTGTTCAGCAAGTTGCCGCACTGGTGTGGCCATCCTACAATGCTGCGCCGAAAGTCGGCGTGGGGCGCCCCGTTGGCCTGTGAGGTCGCGTCAGTCAGTGGGGGCTGTTTGAGAAAGCAATGTGATGCTGTGCGTCGCCCCCAAGATGGAGGCTCCTCGGCTGCAGTGGGGCGCCCCTTGGTGTTTCACTCGCTATCCAGCTGAGTTGCGTCCGCACTTGCGGCTACAGTAGGCTGAAGGCAGCACAATGCGCAGAGATCTGGATGGCACCGAGGTGGTGTCCAGCAAGTTGCCGCACTGGTGTGGCCATCCTACAATGCTGCGCCGAAAGTCGGCGTGGGATTGCCCCATTGGCTTATGAGGTGGTGTCAGTAGCGGACCGATGTGTGAATAGGTCGGAACCAGCACAAGGCGCCAAGATCCGGATGGCAAGTCCTGGATGTTGGGTGCCATAGTTGAGAGCCAAGATCCGGATGGCAAGTCCTGGATGGTGGGTGCCATAGTTGAGAGTTCTGAGCAGTGCTTGTAACACTGTCTGAAGCTTATTTGCACCTGCTGCAGCTTCACTTTTGCCCTGGTGTGGCCAAAGATCGCCCATGACATAGGCGGCCGGCTCCCGAGGTCCGGCGGAACTTTTTTCCTTTTCCTTTCTGCATCTTGTCCCACAATCCGTTTGACCTGAAGACACGACCAGGTCCCTAAGTGTGTGCAGGGGGACGCTATTGATTGAATCAAAATGGCGGCTTCACACAAAGCTGACTCAAGCGTTGCTGGTGATGCTATACAGACAAAAAATGGTTTTCAGTTTGTACATTCTTCAGGATTTTTCCATCCAAGGCTGGTTGAGAGTTTGTAGAACAATGGATTTAGATCTTGCCCTCCCCTCTTTTGACTGTTGGTTCTTGTTGCCTATCTCTTCTGTTGTCATTTACCTGAACCTTTTTTGACTGCCGAAAGGGGTTCTGATCCAACCGCTGGTTGGTGGAGACATTTTGACTATATCCTGGACCTGCCCGGCCTCGCCCAAAATGGCGCCGGTATAAATGGGACTCGTAACTCCTTGTTGTGTACTGGTTGAACAACCTTGATATCACGAGATACGTATGCAGTTTTGAAGCACATGGCGGGCGGGGACGAGAATTGATTGAATATTTCGACATCCCTATTGATATTAAGTTCTGATGTGTTATTGATTACTGTACTATTGTAAGTTCGAATTAAGGTCACCCATGGTACTTGCCCGCAAATGTATATCTAGAAAATTTTATTGTAAGTGGCCCTGTCGTATTTTAATTACAAAATGTACGTCCACCGATTCCGCAACTGTTAGACACCTTAGTTCTTGCAACCTAATGGCCCGCTCGTTACGTTCCTCTACAGTGTAAATGTTTCCTCATCATATACGATTCCAGTTTGCTCCGTGGCCGGCGCACGTGGTTATAGGCCCGTATTTGTATACTGACATTTTACAATAAAGGTTTTTAATACAAAACATGGTAGTAGTATTTACATTGGTAAAGTTTTTAATTTTAGTCACTGTTTTCGAATCAGTAAAAGGCAAGTGAAATAAAGCAGTCCAATTATATGACTGATAAAAGGTATAATACGCAGAAACGCAGTTAAGATAAATGGTCAAGGGCTGTTGTGTTTTTTACTCCTGCAACATAAGTGATCGATAAGAATCTGATATTCAGGCGTATCGGCGACTAAGACAGCAGGCCGAGCATCTTTTGCTCAACGGCTCCGTCATGGGACGAAGAAACGCCCTTTTGCTATAAAAAGGAATATATTTTACTTGCAGGACAGTTGTAAATTTTCCGGGAAAGTACATTAGCCTGGAACATTATAACATATATGTTTAAGAAAAAATAATGTTCGAAAGCAATAAAAAGCGTAATTTTTAGGTCATATGAACAAACCTTTCATCATTAGAATAACAAAAGTAAAATGAACCAATGAAAAGTTTTATAAACAAGTCACATGACCTGTTATGCTTACGTTACGCCCCGCGCCCCGGATCGCTTCCGGGAAGCTGCGCTTCGCGCACCGGAGCACTTCCGGGTGCGCTAACGCGGCGTGTCATATAACGCATTACGCTACAACGTAGGTCCAGAATATAGTCAAAATGTCTCCACCAACCAGCGGTCGGAACACAACCCCTTTCAGTAGTCTAAAAAGTTCTGTTAAATGACAACAGAAGGGACAGGCAACAAGAACCATCAGTCAAAGAGGGGAGGGCAAGTTCTTCCCTACCAGGTCACGTTGGGGCGCTACCGGAACTGATCGAATTGGTAGTCTACAGTGTTTCTGGATGTTTCAGACTGAAGCTGGCGTCAGCATGAGAGCACCACCATCTCGTAGCTCAGTCGTGGCCATTCCACGAGCAATCATGGCAGCCGCTCCCCACCAGAAGCCTGCGGGAGTCGGGGGCCCCCAAGACTTTTGTAGAATCTTCAAGGCTCAGGTGATGCTTTCGAGAATGGGGCCCAAGCCCTAGCAGACAAGCGTCCGAGTTCCAAGGTGTCCCAGGGCCATTTTAGTGGATCACGCCCAAATCTGAAGAGCCGGCCGCCATTTTGAGAGTCTTGTGGCAGCCGCCTATCGCTGCATCGCAAGAGCGGGAGCAACTCAACTACATGGTGAGCGAGACGCTGTAGTCGCAAGAGCGGGCAGTAAACAGCTGAATGGTGGAAGAGGCACAGTGTAGCAAAAGCGGGCGGAATGGCAACTGAAACGGTAAAGGGGCGCCCCACTACAGCGTGTCTTCAGGTCAAACGGATTGTGGGACAAGGTCCAGAATGGAAGAGTCATCAAAAGGCAAAAAGTTCCGCCGGACCCCGGGAGCCGGCCGCCTATGTCGGGGGCAATCTTAGGCCACACCACGGCAACACGACTTGGGGAGGGGGCAGGAACGAAGCGCCCCCTCCCAGTCCGCGCCACCACACCGTATGTTGAAAATCTGAAGCTATCGTTCTACAAACTCTCAACCAGCCTTGGATGGAAAAATCTTGATGAATGTACAAACTGAAAACCAGTTTTCGTCTGCACAGCATCAGCAGCAATGCTTGCTATCAGAGTTTATGAGTTTCATGCTCGATCGATTGAGCTAGCCGGATCAGGCAACAAAAAGTATAAAATAGTTATGTAAATAGTTATTTAATAAAATGTTTTACCCTGTTACTTTTCTGGTGTGTTGTATATATTTATAATATTTGCATAGAGTTTATCGTTATTTTGGGCGGGGTGGGTGGCGGAGCCGAGCTGTCTTGCAGCCATCATGGTGTGGAGCTCAGTTCATCTCACTATTTTCGTATTTCTCATGAAGGGTTGTTCCTAATGTTTCTATTTTAGCGAGGTCAAAAAGAGATCCCATTAGTGGCCTACTGATTTTGCTCGATTACTTTTGTTTTTTTACACGATTTTTCACTATCGGCAAAGACTAAACAGAGTATTGCGACTTTGTGCTTGTTTGTAAATAGAGAATGAACCAAAGAGAATCAATTGTAAAACAGTAAATGCTTGGATAACAATCAATCAAATGGAGAGACAAGCAGGCACGACGGATTACAACGGGGGTAAAGGCCTGCGTTAACTACCCTTCACTATCTGCAAAGAGAGAGTACTACTAAGAGAAAGGAGGGGGGGCAGCGTTCAAAGCACATCAGCGTGCATAAACATGAAAAAGTTTTTACCTATCACCTACTTGACATTTGACAGCTTTTGATATTTGCTATTAAAAAACCATTGAAATTCACTGAAAAAACCATAGGTTTTAGCCCATATATAGTTAGGGATTAGCATTTACAAAACCTTAATTTACTCGCACAAAACCATAGAAATTCGCATATATAGTTAGATGCAATAACTATATATCGCGCACCCTCAACCCACTGCTGATGATGTCACATATTACATCATTCATGACATGGTCAGTGACATCACTGATGACATCACTGATGACATCTCAAATGACATCACTGATGACATCTCAAATGACAACATCCAGTGACTGTATGTTTCTGTAAAGTTAAAATATGTCTTACATATTGAAGAATGAGTGGATGTATAAGTGTTTGGATGAAGGATTTAGTAGGTGCATCACTGACTGTATGAGAGAATGATTAAATGTGTCTCAATGAGTGCATGGGTAAATGCTAATCCCTAACTATATATGGGCTAAAACCTATGGTTTTTTCAGTGAATATATATATATAAATATATTCTACTGGCGGTCGCCAGTAGGTAGTGAGAGGTAGGATTTTTTACAATGCAAAATCTCAAAATTCTATTTGGAATAACTTTGGCGCCGGTTGACGAATCTGCCTGAAAATTTTCTCAAATTTGCCTCGTCGAGCTCCGGTCCTTCCCTGAAAGTTTGGGTGGGAGTCGTCAAGCGGGGTCCGAGATAAAAGGGGGGTCCCAAAATGTGTTTTCCCCATGGTAATTTCCATAGGGCGGTCAAACTCACTTTTAGCCTGAACGGCTGAATGGATTTCCACCAAACTTGGCAAAATTGTAGGGACTGGTAGCCCGATGTGCCTTTGCTATGTCTCAAGATATGTGCTCCAGTGGATTTTGAGTATTTAGGTTAAAAAATATATATATCTATGGCAGCGCCCCGGTACGCGCACCGGGGAGCGCACCGGGCGTGCTACACGACTTGCGCACGGAAAGCTGATTGGCTCTTGGGTGTCTGTAAACATTCGAAACAGTCCGGAGCCGGACGCCATCTTGTGTCTCGGTAGAATCGAGACACAAGAGGTGGGAAAAACAAAGGGGGAAATGACCATAAGGGGGCAGAGTAGACCCCCCCTGACCCCCTAGGTTTGATGTGGGGGCCATAAAAGGGACCCGTGGGGCCAAAAAAATTTAATTGTTTTATTATTTTCGTGGGGGGAGCGCCCAGTACGCGCACCGGGGAGCGCACCGGGAAGCGTACCATGGGGAAAAAAGAATGACAGAGTTTTTAAAAAATGTAGCCTTTTTTTATAATTTGGAGGTAGTTCTAAAAAGAACTGTTTTTTTCTGTTTGTTGTTTTTTCAGAACAAAAACAAAACTGCTCAACAGGAGCAAAAAAAAGGGGAAAAATTAGGGCTGGGGAAGGGAGCGGTGTTCTTGCCTCTTTCGTGCAATGAGCTTGATGCTCTGCTCACCATAGCAAAGCGGTTCATCGCATTGCTTGCATTTTATAGTAATGTCACTAAAAACAGGTTGAATGTTCGGAATCATCTCCAATTCCACTGCGCATCCTCTCCCTGATGTTATGGGTCCTCCTGAAGATGTAGAGGCACCATCCCTTGGGGGATTACGTGCCAGGTCGCGGACACTCTCCCGGGCATAGTTCTGGGGGTGCCTGCGTTGGACGTGGCGAATCATTGTCGAATTGCCAAAACTGTACTTCCTTTTTGGGTCTCCTCTGGAAAGCACAGTATGGCAGATCTGGCATTCTACTTTGGGAGCATTCACCTTTTTATATCCTTCAGGTATTGAAAAAAATTTCCAAATAAAATGCTCCTTCATCTTGGGCTGAGGAGGCTCTTCCTGAATGAAGCCATCTGAGTCCTCACTATTGCTGGATGGTCTAGCTGCCATTCTTTGCACAAAATGGTGGGACAGAAAAAAACAGGTCTTGCTGTCTCCAAAGTGAAAGAAGAAATGAGGGAAATGGGTGGGGTTTTCATTAGTTGTAATAAAACTGATAACAACCAATGAAAAGAGTTATTTTAAGGACACATGACCAGGGCTTTGATAATTTTGAAACCAAAACTGTCCTGAACCAGTAAAAAGTGTTATTTTTAGGTCACATGACCCGACGCGCTTACGATACGCACCCCGGGGCCCGGCCCGGGCGTGGCCCGGGGCGCGCCCAGGGGCGCGTCACGTAAGCGCATCGCATGCTTACGTTGCGCGATCGTATTCCCTCGAGTGCTTCCGGGTGCGCTTACGCCGTGCGTATCACGCGGACGCGGCACGTCACAATGATGTTTGCGTTCGCGGCAATAGCGCTAACGGGACGCTCACCGGTGCGCGCCCCGGTGCGCGCTGAAAAAGTGCGCTTTCCGGTGCACTCACCGGGGTGTGCACCCGGAGAGCTCCAGAGCAAAAAAATTTTTGAAAAAAGAAAAGAAATATTACATTTCATAGCTATAGACATTTGCTATTAAAAACTTTGAAATTCTCTGAAAAAAACATAGGTTTGGGGCCTTGTATATAGTTAGGAATTAGCATTAAAAAACCTATGAAATTCACTGAAAAAAACCATAGGTTTCACACCAGTTATAGTTAGGAATTAGCATTTAAAAAACCTATGAAATTCACTGAAAAAACCAGAGGTTTCAGATCAGTTATACTTAGGAATTAGAATTTAAAAAACCTATTAAATTCACTGAAAATATATATATATATATATTCAATGAAAAAACCATAGGTTATAGGCCATATATAGTTAGGAATTAGCATTTACAAAACCTTATTTTACTCGCATAAAACCATTGAAATTCCATATATAGTTAGCTAACTATAAGCGCTAACTATATATCGCGCACCCGCAATCCACTGCTGATGATGTCACATATTACATCATTCATGACATGGTCAGTGACATCACTGATGACATCACTGATCAAAACAACCAGTGATTGTATGTGTCTGTAAAGTTTAAATATGTTTCACATATTGAAGAATGAGTGGATGTATAAGTGTCTGGATGAAGAATTTAGTAGGTGCATGACTGACTGTATGAGTGAGTGATTAAATGTGTCTCACTGAGTACATGGGTTAGTGACTAAACTGTCTTAATTCGTACATCAGTATGTTTGATGTTGTGTAAGCTGCTGCATGTGTTGATCAGTAGCTATAAGAGTGGCCATATGGGTTATTGATTGGTTGCCCAAATATTTGAATGGGAGGCTGAGTGTGTGTGTGGGTGGCTGGGAGGTGCGTGACTCTGTGCATAGATGTGTAAGCAGTTGATTCACTAGGAGTATGAGTTCAAGAGTGCATGTGGAAACAGCTATATGGGCGGTTGACTGTGCATGGGTGTGTTGGTGAGTGAATGGATTTCTCATTGCTACATGTGCAAGTAAGTACGTATGTAAAACACAATACATGTGAGAGTTGAGATATATAAATAACTGAACATAAGAGCCAGTGAATGTGTGAGTGGCTGTATCGATCACTGTGAGCTTGTATCAGGGATTATATAAGAGAGTAAATATGTGTTATTATATGTTTGAATAAGTAAGATGTGTATAACTGTATAGTTGAGGTAATGGAGGTGTGATTGATTCTTTGCATGACTGACTAGGTGTGTGAGTAACTCCATGGATGAGTGATAGTCTGTGAGTGTCTGTTTATACTGAGTGTATGTAAGGTTATATTAGAGTCTGAAGAGGTTCATTGTATTATCACATGAGTGATGTGATCAGTGATGACAAATGAGATGTCATCAGTGATGTCATTTGAGTTGTCATCAGTGATGTCATTTGAGATGTCATCATTGATATCATTTGAGTTGTCATCAGTGATGTCATTTGAGATGTCATCAGTGATGTCATCAGTGATGTCACTGACCATGTCATGAATGATGTAATATGTGACATCATCAGCAGTGGATTGCGGGTGCGCGATATATAGTTAGCGCTTATAGTTAGCTAACTATATATGGAATTTCAATGGTTTTATGCGAGTAAAATAAGGTTTTGTAAATGCTAATTCCTAACTATATATGGCCTATAACCTATGGTTTTTTCATTGAATTTTCAAGGTTTTGTAAATGCAAATTCCTAACTATATATCCACTATAACCTATGGTTTTTTCTGTGAATTTCATTGGTTTTTTAATAGCAAATATGAAAAGCTTTAAAATGTCAAGTACGTGATAGATAAAAACATTTTCGTATTTATGCACGCTGATGTGCTTTGAACGCTGCCCCCCCCCCCCTCCCCTCTTTTGCCTTTGTTAGTACTCTCTCTTTGCAGATACAGAAGGGTAGTTAACGCAGGCCTTTACCCCCGTTGTAATCCGTCGTACCTCCTTGTCTCTCCATTTGATTGATTGTTGTCCAAGCATTTACTGTTTTAGAATTGGTTCTCTTTGGATCATTCTCTATTTACAAACAAGCACAAAGTCGCAATACTCTGTTTAGTCTTTGCAGATAGTGAAAAATCGTGTAAAAAAATAAAAGTAATCGAGCAAAATCAGTAGGCCACTAATTGGATCTCTTTTTGACCTCGCTAAAATAGAAATATTAGGAACAACCCTTCTTGAGAAATACGAAAATAGTGAGATGAACTGAGCTCCACACCATGAGGGCTGCAAGACAGCTCGGCTCCATCACCCATCCCGCACAAAATAATGACAAACCCTATGCAAATATTAAAAATATAGACAACACACCAGCAAAGAAACAGGGTAAAACATTTTATTAAAAAACTATTTACATAACGTTGGTTTATAAGATGATGTCAGTAGTAGACCGATGTGTGAATAGATCGAAAACAGCACAAGGCTCCAAGATCCGGATAGCAAGCTCCTGGATGTTGGGTGCCATAGTTTAGAGTTCTGAATTTCAGCCTTTTTCAATGCCTGTGCTTTGTTGAATCAAAATGGCGGCTTGACACAAAGCTGACTCAAGCGTTGTTACTGATGCTATGCAGACCAAAACTGGTTTTCAGTTTGTACATTTTTCTAGATTTTTCAATCCAAGTTTGATTGACTTTGTAGAACGATGGCTTCAGATTTTCAACATACGGTGTGGTGGCGCTGACTGGGAGGGGGCGCTTCGCTCCTGCCCCCTCCCCAAGTAAGATTTTCATACGTGAAAGTACGTTAATGGTTTTGGTCCCCGAGATGCTTCGATGTCACTACCATTCTCAAATAGCATAAGTTCTGGATGTTGGGTGCCATAGTTAAGAGTTCTGAGCAGCGCTTGTAACACTGTCTGAAGCTTATTTCCTCCTACTGCAGCTTCACTATTCTCAAAGTAAGTGAGTGTCGTTTGTGGACCTGACTGCATTAGAAAACAATATGATATGTTACCTTCCTAAACAGCTTGACGGAGGCCCCTGAGGGGCGCTGTGATGGCCATGGACTCGGAGAAGACGCTTGGCTCCGACACCCTCCCCAAGTCTTATAGCACTGGTGTAGCCTGAGATCGCCCCCGACATAGGCGGCCGGCTCCCGGGGTCCGGCGGTACTTTTTGCCTTTTGATGACTCTTCAATTCTGTACCTTGTCCCACAATCCGTTTGACCTGAAGACAAGCTGTAGTGAGGCGCCCCTTTATCGTTTTAGTTGCCATTCCGCCCGCTTTTGCTACACTGTGCCTCTTCCGCCATTCAGCTGTTTTCCGCCCGCTCTTGCGACTACAGCGTCTCGCTCACCATGTAGTTGAGATGCGCCCGCTCTAGCGGTGCAGCGATAGGCGGCTGCCACAGGACTCTCAAAATGGCGGCCGGCTCTTCGGTTTTGGGCCTGGTCCACTAAAATGGCCCTGGGACACCTTGGAACTCGGACGCTTGTCTGCTAGGGCTTGGATCCCATTCTCGAAAAGCGTCCCCTCAGCCGTGAAGATTCTACAAAAGTCATGGGGGCCTCCGACTCCCGCAGGCTTCTGGTGGGGAGCGGCTGCCATGATTGCTCGTGGAATGGCCACGACGGAGCTACGAGATGGTAGTGGTCTCATGCTGACGCCAGCTTTAGTCTGAAACATCCAGAAACACTGTAGACTACCAATTCGATCAGTTCCGGTAGCGCCCCAACATGACCCGGAAGAGAAGAACTTGCCCTCCCCTCTTTGACTGATGGTTCTTGTTGCCTGTCCCCTCTGTTGTCATTTAACAGAACTTTTTGGACTGCTGAAAGGGGTTGTGTTCTGAACGCTGGTTGGTGGAGACATTTAGACTATATTCTTGACCTACGTTGTCACGTAATGCGTTTTATGACACGCCGCGTTAGCGCACCCGGAAGTGATCCGAGGCGCGGCGCGCAGCGCGTAACGTAAGCATAACAGGTCATGTGACTTGTTAATAAAACTTTTCATTGGTTCATTTTACTTTTGTTAATTTAATGATGAAAAGCTTGGTCATATGACCTAAAAATTACGCTTTTTATTATTTTCGAACAATATTTTTTTTTCAAACATATGTTATAATATTCCAGGCTAATGTACTTTCCCGGAAAATTTACAACTGTCTGTCAAGTAAAATATATTCCTTTTTCGAGAAAAAGGGCGTTTCTTCCTTCCATGACGGAGCCGTTGAGTAAAAGAGATTCGACCTGCTGTCTTAGTCGCCGATGCGCCTGATTATCAGATTCTTATCGATCACTTTATGTTGCAGACATGAAAAACACAACTGCCCTTGACCATTTATCTTTACTGCGTTCCTACATATTATACCTTTTATCCGTCATGTAATTGGACTGCTTTATTTCACTTGCCTTTTACTGATTCGAAAACAGTCACTAAAAGTAAAAACTTTACAAATGAAAATACTACTACCGTGTTTTGTTTTAAAAACCTTTATTGTGAAAATGTCAGTATACAAATACGGGCCTATAACCACGTGGGCCGGCCACGGAGCAAACTCAAATCGTATATGATGAGGAGACATTTACACTGTAGAAGAACGTAACGAGCGGGCCATTAGGTGACAAGAACAAAGGTGTCTAACAGTTGCGGAATCGGTGGACGTACATTTTGTAATTAAAATACGACAGGGCCACTTACAATAACATTTTCTAGATATACATTTGCGGGCAAAGAGTTACGAGTCCCATTTATACCGGCGCCATTTTGGGCGAGGCCGGGCAGGTCCAAGATATAGTCAAAATGTCTCCACCAACCATCGGCCAGACCAGAACCCCTTTCGGCCCTTTATGCTACAAGATGGTGTCTTCCATTCAGAAAATATTGGTGGCAGCATTTTGAAAGGAAACAGAAACAGCCGTTCTCCTAGTGAGTTTCACATTGTTACATTTAGGAAGAATGTTGAAGAGTAGTATGTGGAAAATCTGAAGCCATTTTTCTACAAACTCTCAATCAGACTTGGATGGAAAAAAAAACATGAAGAATGTACAAACTGAAAACCAATTTTTGTCTGTATAGCACCAACAGTAACGCTTGAGTCAGCTTTGTGTCAAGCCGCCATTTTCATTCAATCAATAGCGTCCCCCTGCACACATTCAGGGACCTGGTCGTGTCTTCAGATGAAACGCATTGTAGGAAAAGATGCAGAAAGGAAAAGGAAAAAAGTTCCGCCGGACCTAGTGAAGCTGCAGCAGGTGCAAATAAGCTTCAGACAGTCTTACAAGCACTGCTCAGAACTCTCAACTGAGGCACTCAACATCCAGGACTTGCCATTCGGATCTTAGCGCCTTGTATTTTTGTTTTGTTCTTGATGGAGGGGAAACAACAAAAAACAGGCATTGAAAACGGCTCAACTGGAGAAAAAAAAAAATTACTTCTTGGGTGCATTAGGGCATTTATGATTTTCGAATGCCGTATTCATCAGGTTGATGCTCATGTTGCCATAGGACAGCATAGCACCACAGTGTATACAACTTAACTTCATATGTTCAGATGAGGCAGGTGGCATATTTAGCATTCACCTTCTTTGATCCAGGAGGGATGGAGAAAAACTGCCAGATGAAACTTGAAACTTGGCCATCCAGATCTCGGCACATCGGTCCGCTACTGACAGTGACCGCAACTCAGCTGGACACGCCGTCTTTCGGCGCAGCATTGTAGGATGGCCACACCAGTGCGGCAATTTGCTGGACACCACATCGGTGCCATCCGCATCTCGACGCGTTGTGCTGCCTTCGGCCTATTCGCACATCGGTCCGCTACTGACAGTGACCGCAACTCAGCTGGACACGCCGTCTTTCGGCGCAGCATTGTAGGATGGCCACACCAGTGCGGCAATTTGCTGGACACCACATCGGTGCCATCCGCATCTCGACGCGTTGTGCTGCCTTCGGCCTATTCGCACATCGGTCCGCTACTGACAGTGACCAGCTGGACACGCCGTCTTTCGGCGCAGCATTGTAGGATGGCCACACCAGTGCGGCAATTTGCTGGACACCACCTCGGTGCCATCCGGATCTCGACGCGTTGTGCTGCCTTCGGCCTATTCGCACATCGGTCCGCTACTGACGCCGCCTCACGTGCCAACGGATTTTCTACGCTTTTTGTAGCCCTATGCCGCAGAACAGGTCATGTGACTTGTTTATAAAACTTTTCATTGGTTCATTTTACTTTTGGTTTCCTAAAGATGGAAGGCTTGGTCATATGACCTAAAAATAACACTTTTCATTGGTTTAGAACATTTTTTTTCCCAAACGATGAAAGCCCCACCTTGTTTCTGGATCATTCAGACTGAAGCTGGCGTCAGCATGAGAGCACCACCATCTCGTGGCTCCGTCGTGGTCATTCCGCGAGCAATCATGGCAGCCGCTCCCCACCGGAAGCCTGCGGGAGTCGGGGGCCCCCAAGACTTTTATACAATCTTCACGGCTGAGGGGACGCTTTTCGAGAATGGAGCCCAAGCCCTAGCAGGCAAGCGTCCGACTTCCAAGGTGTCCCAGGGCCATTTCAGTGGACCAGGCCCAAAACCGAAGAGCCGTCCGCCATTTTGACAGCCATGTGGCAGCCGCCTATCGCTGCACTGCAAGAGTGGGAGCAACTCCACAACATGGTGAGCGAGACGCAACTCAGCTAGATGGCCGCCACCTGGGGAGGCCCGTTCACGCCGCCTCCCCCCCCCCCCCGGGCCGCCGCACGCCAATTTTCGGAGCAGCATTGTAGGATACCAAAACCAGTGCGGCAGTTTACTGGACATCACCTGGGTGCCTGTCGTACATGTTGTGTCAGCCATGTGACACTGGACACAGACCGCTACTGACGAGGCCTCCCCCCGCACCACCCGGGACGCCCCACGCTGTTTTTCTGTGCTGCATTGTAGGATCCCTAAACCAGTGCGGCACCCAGGCGACATCACCTGGGTGCCGTCCAGAACTCTGCACGTTGTGCTGCCTTGGGACTATTCGCACAACAGACCGCTACTGACGAGGCCTCCCCCCGCCCCACCCGGGACACCCCACGCCAATTTTCGGAGCAGCATTGTAGGATCCCTAAACCAGTGCGGCACCCAGGCGACATCACCTGGGTGCCGTCCAGAACTCTGCACGTTGTGCTGCCTTGGGACTATTCGCACAAAAGACAGCTTCTAACCATTGTTGCTTTTTGTGTTAATAAATGTTTAAATGTTTTTAGTTTTTGTTCTGTTCATTATCGTTAAAAGTTAATAAAGTTTTATAACCTTACTTTGTTGGACTGTTATCTATTTTTTGAAAAACGGGTGAATGGGGCCTTGAATCGGGTTATTGTCATGTGTGGGCTTTGGAAGTGTGCTGCTGCAGGATCGGACATTTCAAACTCAAATACACGTTCTTTTTCTTACCTTTCCGAAGCATGGAGCGTAATAGCAAGCAGAGAAAGGGTGATGCACGTGTTGAACACTACCTGACCTGGCAAGTTGCTGGCAGTGCCCCCCCGCCCGCTCCTGAAAGAGGGCACACACACACCGCCGCCCCGAGTACTTCACAAATCTTTAAAAGACCATGCGCTTGTTCATGAGGCTTAAATGGTTTATCACCTCTTCTAGAACCCCTGCATCGACCCTCTGACGTTTCATGGAAAAATTACCATGTAACACAATACCAAGCCCTATCAGCTGAAACCCCCAAGGAATCGTGGGGCATATTAGCAAGGGGGTTTATCTCCGCTTTTTTGGCTTCAAAAACCATGAAAGCGGAGATAAAATTATTTCCCTATTATCAAGCTGTCGCTAACACCAGTTAGTGACACCTAAAAGGAGATAGCGACCATCTTGGGCCCGGCTTTTCATGTCAGTGATACTTATCACTAATGACATGCAAAGTGGCGTGCCAAGATGTTAGCGACTGGAAACAGTCCCTAACATCGCTACCTTCTATTACCAACTTTTGGAGATATTCGCGCTAAGCGCGAATATCTCCAAAAGCTAACACCTGCCCTGAGCAGTTCTTAGCCATGTTATCCAATGGGAGGTGGATAACATGGCTAAGAGCATTTGCTCGATAATACATGAATATCGCTGACTTTTCTGCGATAATAGCAAGGTTTATCTGCGATAAAAATCGCCGATGTGCGGCGATAATTTTTGTCTCTAAACAAGTTATAGACAAAAATTATCGCTAGTTGTTCATAATATGCCCCCGGGTTTTTGCTTGCAGAAATCGGGAGGCGGGAGACTAGCACTGAAATCAGTACTCACACGCCTGAATCAGGAGGATTGGCATGTCTGAATTCTCTACAGCTGGGGCCATAAACTACATCCGCAGGGGTAGGTGATAGCCTGGGACCAGCCTGGCATCTAAAATGGCTGCCGTGCACGACAAAATTGTGGCATTCGAAAAAAGGCAAGATGGCGCAGCCGCTGGAAGAGATATATCAACATATATCAGCCTCCTCAGCCACCCTCAGGAAACATAGGGGATTAGGATATGTCTCCCGCACCCCCTTATACCTAGTACTTTAATTAACGAAGCACAAAATGGCGAATTCCCGTTTCGCTACCAGTTTGCGGCCCAGTTCGCGGCCCGTGAAGCGCTTCTACCGTGAAAAATCATTTTTTTTTTATTTTCCCCACGGGACCCTTTAATAACCCCAACAACATTCCTAGGGGGTCAAGAGGGGGATACCTTGCCCCCTTTCATTAAATTCCCCCTTAGTTTTTCACCTTTTCTTCTCTCTCGATCCTACCGAGAGACAAGATGGCGGCCGCTCCGGACTGTCACGCAGCAAAAAAAAAAAAAAAGCTCACGCACAGCCGCTGGAAGAGATGTATCAACATATATCAGCCTCCTCACCCACCCTCAGGAAACATAGGGGATTAGGATACGTCTCCCGTACCCACTTATAACTAGTAATTTAATTTACGAAGCACAAAATGGCGAATTCCCGTTTCGCTACCAGTTCGCGGCCGCGCTTCTACCGTGAAAAATCATTTTTTTTTATTTTCCCCACGGGACCCTTTAATAACCCCAACAACATTCCTAGGAGGTCAAGAGGGGGATACCTTGCCCCCTTTCATTAAATTCCCCCTTCGTTTTCCACCTCTTCTTCTCTCTCGATCCTACCGAGAGACAAGATGGCGTCCGCTCCGGACTGTTTAGAATGTTGACAGACACCGGAGAGCCAATCAGCTTTCTGCGCGCAAAGTTCCGATAAGCGAAAAGTAAGCGGACCGGATCGCTGCCCAGAGCGCTGTTACAGATATATATCTTGGTTTGAACGTTAATTTCTCAAAAACTACTGGAGCACATATATTGAGACCTAGCAAAGGCACATCGGGCTAACAGTCCCTACAATTTTGCCAAGTTTCGTGCAAATCCATTCAGCCGTTCGAGCTAAAAGTGAGTCCAACCGCCCTATGGAAAACTCAATGCAAAAAACGCGTTTTGGGACCCCCCTTTTTTCTCAGCCCCCCCTTGACGAAACCCCACCAAATTTTCAGGAGCTGCTCAGAAACAAAATGTGCCATTTTCCTGAAAATTTCAGCCGATTCCATCCACAAACGCCAAAGTTATTAGACATAGAATTTTCAAAAGTCCCATAGGGAATTTATCCTAACTATATATACCTACTGGCGAACGCCAGTAGGTAATATATATATATATATATATATATATATATATATATATATATATATTTTTTTTTTTTTTTGTTTTTCTCTGAAAAAAACATAGGTTTTGCCCATGGTATAGTTAGGAATTAGCATTTAAAAAAACCTTAGAAATTCACTGAAAAAACCATAGGTTTCACCCATGTTATAGTTAGCTGGACATTTCTCTCATACAAAACCATTGAAATTCCTCCGTTATAGTTAGTTCAGCTAACTATAACTCTCGCGCCCGCAATGCACTACTGATGACGTCACATATTACATCACTCATGACATGGTCAGTGACATCACTCATGACATCACTGTTTTTTTCAGTGAATTTCTAAGGTTTTTTAAATGCTAATTCCTAACTATAATATGGCTGGAACCTATGTTTTTTTCAGTGAATTTCTAAGGTTTTTTAAATGCTAATTCCTAACTATAACGTAACGTGCTTGAAACCTGTGGTTTTTTCAGTGAATATATATATAGACCACAATACAAAGCGAGGGAATGATAACGCCCACTACAAAAGAAACAAATAAAGAAGTGATGTAGTTCCTCGCCATACCAGATTTTGATCGGCAGCGGTGTGAAACCTTTGAGAAAGCTCACGAAGACACGAGCGAAACATGTTAGGATGACAAGGCTGCCTTTGAAATAAATTGTTGCAGGCTTCATCGTGGTGTGCGGCTAATTACTTTCCTGTCTTGGAAGGTGTTGGGGAGGATGTTTAACGGCATGGTTCAGCCGTATGCGACGCACCGCCACAAGAGCGCCATAGCCTGACCGAAACTGAACCTTTCTTCTCGGACTGCGCAAGCAATTAGGTCAGGCGGGTGCCACCAGAGACTGTCTCAGGTACTGGTTCTCGGACAACTTTGAAAATGAGCTGTTGGGGACACGATGGACTGTGCACCAAGCCAGGTATGAGCCACATACCCATTGGAGGGTTCAAAAAATTAAAATAAGGAACTACATAGACCACAATACAAAGCGAGGGAATGATAACGCCCACTACAAAAGAAACAAATAAAGAAGTGATGTAGTTCCTCGCCATACCAGATTTTGATCGGCAGCGGTGTGAAACCTTTGAGAAAGCTCACGAAGACACGAGCGAAACATGTTAGGATGACAAGGCTGCCTTTGAAATAAATTGTTGCAGGCTTCATCGTGGTGTGCGGCTAATTACTTTCCTGTCTTGGAAGGTGTTGGGGAGGATGTTTAACGGCATGGTTCAGCCGTATGCGACGCACCGCCACAAGAGCGCCATAGCCTGACCGAAACTGAACCTTTCTTCTCGGACTGCGCAAGCAATTAGGTCAGGCGGGTGCCACCAGAGACTGTCTCAGGTACTGGTTCTCGGACAACTTTGAAAATGAGCTGTTGGGGACACGATGGACTGTGCACCAAGCCAGGTATGAGCCACATACCCATTGGAGGGTTCAAAAAATTAAAATAAGGAACTACATAGACCACAATACAAAGCGAGGGAATGATAACGCCCACTACAAAAGAAACAAATAAAGAAGTGATGTAGTTCCTCGCCATACCAGATTTTGATCGGCAGCGGTGTGAAACCTTTGAGAAAGCTCACGAAGACACGAGCGAAACATGTTAGGATGACAAGGCTGCCTTTGAAATAAATTGTTGCAGGCTTCATCGTGGTGTGCGGCTAATTACTTTCCTCTCTTGGAAGGTGTTGGGGAGGATGTTTAACGGCATGGTTACCCCGTATGCGACGCACCGCCACAAGAGTGCCATAGCCTGACCGAAACTGAACCTTTCTTCTCGGCCTGCGCAAGCAATTAGGTCAGGCGGGTGCCACCAGAGACTGTCTCAGGTACTGGTTCTCGGACAACTTTGAAAATGAGCTGTTGGGGACACGATGGACTGTGCACCAAGCTAGGTATGAGCCACATACCCATTGGAGGATTCAAAAAATTAAAATAAGGAACTACATAGACCACAATACAAAGCGAGGGAATGATAACGCCCACTACAAAAGAAACAAATAAAGAAGTGATGTAGTTCCTCGCCATACCAGATTTTGATCGGCAGCGGTGTGAAACCTTTGAGAAAGCTCACGAAGACACGAGCGAAACATGTTAGGATGACAAGGCTGCCTTTAAAATAAATTGTTGCAGGCTTCATCGTGGTGTGCGGCTAATTACTTTCCTGTCTTGGAAGGTGTTGGGGAGGATGTTTAACGGCATGGTTCAGCCGTATGCGACGCACCGCCACAAGAGCGCCATAGCCTGACCGAAACTGAACCTTTCTTCTCGGACTGCGCAAGCAATTAGGTCAGGCGGGTGCCACCAGAGACTGTCTCAGGTACTGGTTCTCGGACAACTTTGAAAATGAGCTGTTGGGGACACGATGGACTGTGCACCAAGCCAGGTATGAGCCACATACCCATTGGAGGGTTCAAAAAATTAAAATAAGGAACTACATAGACCACAATACAAAGCGAGGGAATGATAACGCCCACTACAAAAGAAACAAATAAAGAAGTGATGTAGTTCCTCGCCATACCAGATTTTGATCGGCAGCGGTGTGAAACCTTTGAGAAAGCTCACGAAGACACGAGCGAAACATGTTAGGATGACAAGGCTGCCTTTGAAATAAATTGTTGCAGGCTTCATCGTGGTGTGCGGCTAATTACTTTCCTCTCTTGGAAGGTGTTGTGGAGGATGTTTAACGGCATGGTTACCCCGTATGCGACGCACCGCCACAAGAGTGCCATAGCCTGACCGAAACTGAACCTTTCTTCTCGGCCTGCGCAAGCAATTAGGTCAGGCGGGTGCCACCAGAGACTGTCTCAGGTACTGGTTCTCGGACAACTTTGAAAATGAGCTGTTGGGGACACGATGGACTGTGCACCAAGCCAGGTATGAGCCACATACCCATTGGAGGGTTCAAAAAATTAAAATAAGGAACTACATAGACCACAATACAAAGCGAGGGAATGATAACGCCCACTACAAAAGAAACAAATAAAGAAGTGATGTAGTTCCTCGCCATACCAGATTTTGATCGGCAGCGGTGTGAAACCTTTGAGAAAGCTCACGAAGACACGAGCGAAACATGTTAGGATGACAAGGCTGCCTTTAAAATAAATTGTTGCAGGCTTCATCGTGGTGTGCGGCTAATTACTTTCCTGTCTTGGAAGGTGTTGGGGAGGATATATATATATATATATATATATATATATATATATATATATATATATATATATATATATATATATATATATATATATATATATATATATATATATATATATATATATATATATATATATATATATATATATATAATCCCCAAATCACTTTTAGAAAGTGTAAATCCCTAAGACTTGATCTCACCAGTAACATGATAACTGATGTGGAGAAACCCAGAGGCACAGGCTGCAAGGGGTTCTACTGTTGTAGAAACTGCGAAGCATGCAGTAATAGTAGGGCAGCAATATTCAGAAACACTTCAATTGTAACACCACCCACTGCATGTATGTCCTCATGTGTCCATGTGAAAGAATGTATATAGGTAGCACAATACATTGCGCGAAAAAACGCATGTTGGAACATGTGTGGGCCATTAGACATCACGACAAGCACTATCCAGTGGCATGCCACTTTTATGAGAGCCATTTCCAACATGAGAAATTGTTACGTATGATGGTAATAGACTCAGTGACCTTGGACATCAGAGGAGGCAATCGTGAATTGACTCTGCACAGCGTGAATCTAGATACATCATGGATTTTGAGACCATGCAGCCTTTTGGCCTCAATTCGAGTGAAGAATTATCCATTCAACTGTATGCATAATAATTCATCATGTCACATGTTTTTTATGAAATGAGATGTTGCAGTTCTCCTTGCGTTAAGAAATTCTTTTAGTAACTAGTTTTTTAATTGTTTGTTTTTCCAGGTGCAGGGACTGTTTTGTTCACTGATTAGTGAGTACTTTGGCTTTTTGTTAATAGGAGGATAGCAATGCATGCCCACTAGGGCAGGACTTTTCATGATAACATCATCAATTGTGGTATGCCCACTTGGGCAAAACTTCATGCTTATTGACATTGATACTGAATTGACATTTCAGGTTGCACACTCCCACGGGCTAATTACCTATTGTGTGCTGTTGATATCATGTTTTGACGTGATTCATGCTTCTCGATCGCACTTGGGCAGTTATGTCGGTATTTTGATTGGTGGCAGAAAACAAACAGCAATATATTAAGAAGGTATGGACTGAAATGTGTACTGTAAACAAAGCAAAACTGACATATTTATGAGTAGCGCTGTGTCAGCTTATGAAAATATCAATTGCATTCAGCCCGTTATTACGGCACAATATTTAGTGTTGGTACACAATATGTATAATTATAATTTTAATTGTACCCTTCATGTCATATTTAATCTCATTATGAACCCTGACCTGGTTTATGTGTTAATATGATGAACTTCAATACCTTCTTACTATAGAATGTGTTCTTGACGTTATACAAACTACACTGTAAGATGACCGCCTTTGTAGATTCTATGGTCGAGTGAGCTATCGGCACAGTCTTTTCTATTTTTATTAATTAAATTTTTAAAGAAGTGCACAGGGTGATTTGTTTACATGACCGTGAAGTAGGAGTAATCCGAAACGTGTCGTTGTCTGCCATTAAATTGGATATTTTGCAGCACTTTGAGAGTCTGGTGATCTTTTTTGACGAGGACGGAGGTATTTCGCAATATTTATATATATATATATATATATATATATATATATATATATATATATATATATATATATATATATATATATATATATATATAGCAGAACACCCTAGTTTACGAGGAAGAGAGCACTTGCACGAAGAGTGCAAGGTATAAAGGCATTTTATTTTAGAGGGCCTCCTCCGACCCGGCAACACATATATATATACAGAGCTATGTTTCCATAGGAAAGGCGCCCTTTGACTTACCTAAAGCTTTGACACCGGTTGATGAATCTTCACAAACTTTTCCTCAACAATTTGCAGCTCCCTCGAGAAAATGGGAGTCCACTAACGCATTTTCTCCATGTCAATTTCCATAGAAATTTTGAACATGACTGTGCTGCTGAACGGAATTAAATCAAATTTGGTAGAAAGCTAGCTCTCTGTTCAGAAAGTTTGTTTTTTGTGATTTGGTTAAAATGCTTTGTCTAGTTGTAGAGATACTAATTGAATACCAAATTTTTATGTCTAGGGGCACTGATTCTCCATGGATCTGGCAGTCCTGGGCTGAAATCTGATTGGCTGCCAACACTTCAGCCAGGAAGTGTTGGCAGCCATCTTGGGACTCACCTTCATCCGAGTCCCATAAAAACCATTAAAAATACAGAAAAGGGGTCAAGGTTTGGAGTACCCTCACCTCGTACATGTGATGGTGGGATCTCACAGGGACCCCACTGGGGCTTAACAACATTTATTTTTTGCAATGTTGCTTTGAAAACATGGGTGGATCTTCAAATTTGCTGAAAAATGTGAAAAGAAACACCCAGGGGCTTAGCTATATGCTTTTGCTCAGTGTGAGCTGTGACAGCTCCATTGCAAACCAAGAGCAAACATAACTCCGCTCCCAGCAAGCGGGAGCTGTCAAACTGCTCCCACTTGTTGGGGGCTGAGTTTTCATTTGTTACCCTGCCTGCTGTCATGCAGACAGGGAAACAGAGGAAAGATTGTTCCTGCAGAATGGGAGCTGCATTTCTGGCAAGTACCTGTGTAGGAGAGCAATGCTGTCTCCCACATAAGGCAGGGAGCCCACTGGGACAGTGGTTGCTTGGATGCTCCCCCCGCAGCAAACTAGGTGCTCTGGGCAGGCTTCAGGGCACCCAGGGAATCTTGGAAGGACCCCCGGGGATGGGGAACCCAGGGCCAATTTGGACTGGTGATGAAAGCCTTACAGCCCCTTCCTTTGTTTAAAAAATCTAACTTTTTGGGCTTGAGGAAACGCAAGCAAGTGTGTTTCCTCTCGTATTTCACGTTGAAAATCAATTTGTAATCCTCAATGAAGGTGAATGCATCATTGATCTATTGGAGCACAATCCTATCTGTGGTGACTGCTACAATTGATTTCTATCTCGTTGTCTCCTGATGAGAATAGAGTCCATGATTCTCCCTTTTAATGACCCTGAGTATGCAAATGCCCAAGATCATCTGTAAGCTCTGCCCATTTGGCCACACACCAGCTTCCTAATTATCATGTAAAAGTCTTCCAGTCTTTTCCCACATTGATGGACAGCTTAACAAAAGGCCTTAGCATGTTTCCAGATGATTTTGGTGACATGGTACTGATGAAGAGGACTACGAGGACTTACTTTATTTACATAATAGGAAGTACCTCTGTTTGGTGGACTTCACCTCTTTCTACTCTCTTTGACTTCTCTTGAGTATTCACGTTATTATAGATTGGGGATGAAGATGCTCGGGGAACTATCACATTGCCGAAACTACATGCACACAAGGTCACTGGAATCATTACCTCATGATCCTCTATGCAACGGTAGTGCGGAATATGCAAAAGACATTTTCCTAATGAGCTAGCATTTTCTAATTAACCAGATGAAAGTGGTCCAGTTGTGTAGGGATTTTTTGGCATAACTGGGGACTCTTCATCGAAAAAATCAGGTTCTATTCTGGCCCCAGGGCGGATTTCACTGAAGTTAAACCTCAAATGAAGCACTTATGTATACAAATATTGCAGGTAACCCAGTTGAAGCTCCACTTCAGTAAAGCACAAATGATCCTAACTTGGTGGGCTTGGCAAAGAAAGGCAAAGCAAGTGTGTTTCCTCTCATATTCTAGTTGAAAAACTATATGAAATGCTTAATGGAGGTGAATTCATCATTGATCTATTGGAACACAATCTGATGGGTAGTGACTGCGATGAGTTGTTTCCTTATTGACAAACCCTGGTGAGAGCCGAGTTCATAGTTCTCCATTTAAAATACCTTAGGTATGGAAATGCCAAAATGCATAGCACCACTCACATTCTCACTCACAGGCATACACAGGCACTGCCATGCCCACTCACAGACCCACACATGCACTCACAGACCAACTCACAGGGACACAAGGACACTCAAACATCCACTCAGACATTCACACAGGCATTCACAGAACCACTCACAGGCACTCACACATCCAATCACAGATACACACAAGCACTCACAGATCTACTCACAGAGCCACACAGGCACTAACACATCCATTTAGACACTCACTCGCCTACATAGGCACTCATGGACACACACACAGACCCACACAGGCACTCACAGACCCTCTCACAGACACACACAGGCACTCATACACCCACTCACACAGGTATTCACACACCAACTCACACACACACAGGCATTCACAGACCCACTGAAAGAAACACCCATCCACTCACACACACACTCTCAAAGGTGATAGATTACAGTTAGGATAAAAAAATTGAAAAACATAGAAATTCACTGAAAAGAACAAAGGTCATGTGGATGTTACAGTTAGTGAATAGAATAAAAAAACCTTAGAAAAGCACTGAAAAAAACAAAGGTTATAGGGACGCTATAGTTAGTGTCGGATTCCACCCATATAAAAGCAGTGAAATTCAGCTGTTAGAGTCGTGATGGGTCAGTGATTCTCAAATTTAAAAACAAATAATAATAATAATAATATAAGCAACATATTATGTACTGACCTCACAACCACTCTAATAAACTTTAGAAATTCACTAAAAAACAAAGGTTATAAGAACGTTACAGTTAGGAAATTGAATTTCAAAACAACTGATGAAGGTTAGGAATAGCATGTATAAAAACCTTAGAAATTCACTACAAAAGACAAAGGTTACAATTATGCTATAGTTAGGAAATAGAAGAATTATAACAAACTTAGACATTTACTGAACAAATAAAGGTTATGGGGACATTATAGTAAGGCTCAGATTTATCAAGTACAAAACCATAGACATTCAGCAGTTCTAGTTAGCTGAGATCATTATAACTTATGCCCCTGCAATACAATACTTAAAAACTCACATATTATGCATGACACAGTCAATTACATCACTGATGACTTCATCAACACACCCACTCCTACTCCCACTCACACCCCCATGCAGTCCCTCATAAACCCACTCATATGTCCACATAACCACTCATATACCCATTCAAAGACCCATTCAACTACTAACACATCTACTCACTCATCTATACAGCTACTGAAATACCCATTCACTGACCCATATAGCCATTCACACACCCAGACATACAGTTTCTCACTCAAACAGCCATACAGCCTCACACACCCGCTCATACACCCATACAGACACTTACACATATAGTCAATTACCCAAACAGGCACTCACACATCCACTCACTCACCCATACAGACACTGACTCACTCACCCATTTATCCATACAGGCACCCAGACACTAACTCACTCATCTACACATACATTTACTCACCAAATCACATACCCATAAAAACACTCACACACCCACTTACAAACCCATACAACCAATCACATGCCCACTCATGCACCCACACAACTGTTCAAACCCCACTCACAAATCCATATAACTATTCACATACCCACACATACTCCCAAAACTCACACACCCACTTACATATCCATACAATTATTCACACACAGTCGCACACCCATACAACCACTTGCACACCGACTTACAACTCCATCCAACCACCCACACACCCACTCACACCTCCATAATCACTTACACAACCACTCACCCATACTTACAACCACCCACACATCAACTCACCCCCACATAATCACTTACACAACCACTCACCCATTAATACAACTACACACACTCATTACTAGTACACCTAGTCTATTAATCCAACTTTTGAAGTGGGTTAGTATAGAAGTTTAAAACTGATAACCTCTTAGAAAATACACTCACTTGATGATGTTATAAGTGAAGTCATCAGTGATGTAACTTGAGATGTCATGAGATTTTTTTCACTGACCATTTCATGAGTGATGTAGTATTTGAGGTTATAAGCAGTGCATTGCTGGGGTCTACGTTATAGTTAGCTTCGTTAACTATATTGAAATACACTTAGGCTATATCAAGATTTATTCCAATACATTGGTGCAAAGAGAATATTACCCTTATTAAAAGCTGAAAAGCAGTGATACCTTTTAATAACATTGAACAAAATAAGAGAATCTTACAAACAGGTTGGCTACAATATCCATGGCTGCATCCCCCATTGGATGTTATATAAGAAATAATCAACTTTTGCCTACTGCATATGTTTTAGTTTGAATTATCTATATGTTGCCTGCCACTTTGTAATTAGTGACTTAGTTGCCATGGTTATGAGTATGTATTCTTACCTGTTCCTAGGATTCTCTTGTTTTGTTCAGTAATATGGAATGATATAATTGCTTTTCAAACTTTTAATAAGGATAACATTCTCTATGCACCAAAGTAATGGAATACATCTTGAAGTTGTTAAGTTATCAAACTTTGGCTAACCTTGTATAATCACTTGTTGCAGATTTATTTCTGGTGGTGTGCTCCTGTTTAGTATAGCATGCAAACTTGGTAATCACATTGCAATTTCCATGGTTAGCACTTTGCTGCAGCAGGAGTGTCATCTGTGTTGGCACCCACCAATTTTTTTTATTTGGTCTTGTTACACACATACCGTGGGGTGGTGTGGTTCGTTTGTTGCCACTGCTGCAGTCTGTAATTGTCAATATATATATACATATGTTTTAGCAAACGCCCTTGAGCTTGCAGAGGGCACACCATGCTGTTCTTGCCCTTTCGGTTTGTGTGCCTCGCACTGCTTGCTACTCAGATCTCCATTGTTTCTGCCATTATCCCGACGCGTTTCGAGGCCAACTCCGCCTCTTAATCAGGGGTTGCTGCATGTACAACACTGAGACCTCACCGTTTCTTTTTTCCTTGTTTTTATTCATTGAGGAAAAAATCGCCCCCAATGGGCGTGGCTCACAGGTAATGCCTAGATGGCATGCTGGTTCTTGTGGTCCATGAAGCAGTGAGTCAGTGATTCCCTTGAGTCGGTTCAGTGTTCTCATGTCCAATTAGTGCATAATTAAATTCCTTGAGTAGGACGGATTTTCTGATGCAAGCAGCATTTAAAAATAAGAGCAGCATATTTATATATATCCACACAGGTTTCAAAAACAATGCAGCAGGCTCAATCCCACCGCGGCACCGCCAAGAAACAGGAGACCCAGGTTTCCGTGAGTAATCATTTATAATCTGCAACGGACAGCATAATATATATATCTGCATAGAGTTACCTCATGCTTCAGTGAGCTGTTCAACCTGCTGCAAAATAAAGTTCAATTACTAACGCAGCAGGACTCCTTTACGGTAGGAAGGCGGTTTTACATAAATCCGAACTTTATTTTGCAGCAAGTTGAACAGCTCAATGAAGCAACACAAATGTCGGAGCACTACAATGACCGGAAGGGCATGCGAGCAGCCGCGCCCACTGGGGCGGTGGCCTCAATTAAATTTCAAGTGCTCACAATGTTTTTCCTGCACACGGATGTTCACAGCCAATGATTGGGGGCAGGGACCCGAAACGTGTCTGGCCTAATGAATGCTTGCCAATCTTGCCGACTTTGCCAAATAGCCTTGAATAAATGGTGAAAGCGACTTTTATATGTAAATTTAGTTAAGAGCTAAGTTGCACTTTCTTTAGGGGGGATTTATTTATTTATTTATTTTTTGCACTTATAATGCGCGCAGATACCCACAAAGGGTTTCCCGGCGCAAAGATTGGAAGGCTGAAAACACAGAAAGCGCAGAAAACAACCCGTTTAAAGACCGCGATTATTTATCAAAGAGCCAGGTTTTAACGCCTTTCTTAAAGCTGGCGAGTTTTTCCTCCTTACGCAGGGCTAAGGGAAGGGAGTTCCAAAGGACTGGTCCCAGATGGGAAAAAGACTTTCCCCCCATACGGGCCAGTTTAAATCTAGGAACCACAAAGTATGATCCATTTAAAGAGCAGAGGTTGCGTTCAGGAACGTAGGGCCTAACCAGTTTTTGCAGGTACTTTGGTGCGGTCCCTGCCTTGATTTTAAACATATAGGTCAATGCTTTGAACCGAACCCGGTTCTCAACTCTAAGCCAGTGCAGGTCCTTTAGATGCTTCGAGATCCTAGCTGTCCTAGGGATCTTACATAGCAGCCTGGCTGCGGAGTTCTGGACCAGTTGGAGTTGCTTAATCACAGCTGAATTGGAACCCAGATATAAGATGTTACCTTAGTCAAGCCTAGATGTAATAAGTGCATTGACTACGGTCTTCTGGGTATCCACAGGCAGCATCCAGATGATCTTCCGCAGCCATTTAAGGATAGTGAAGCACGTACCAGCTACTTTATTGACCTGCTGTTTCATCGATAAAGAGTCATTGATGCATACCCCTAAGTTCCTGACTTGGGTAGCCGGGCTGGGAAAAGCACCCAGGGATGGCGGCCAATGGATATCCTGCCACAGATCTCTCTTTTTACCTAGGAGAAGAATCTCCGTCTTCTCCCCGTTGAGCTTCAGCTGATTTGTTGACATCCAGCTGAAGACTTCGTGAAGACCTAATTTCAGCGCAGAGGGAGATGAAGGCTTTGAGTTGGTAAGGGAGAAAATAATCTGCGAATCATCCGCATATGTCATGAGTTCTAGGCCTACTCGCTCTGCTAAATCAGCGAGAGGGCGGAGATACAGGTTAAAAAATAACGGGCTCAAAATTGAGCCCTGAGGTACGCCATGGGGTGAAAGAAAGGTGTCAGACTGAGCTTGCGAGGACGAGATCTGAAACGTCCGGTTGCTCAAGTAAGACGCGATCCAATCAAGCGCTTTCCCTCTGACACCATCATCACTCAGCCTAGCAAGCAGTCTGTTGTGTGAGATGGTGTCGAAGGCCGCACTTAGATCAAGTAAGACAAGAGCAACCATTTGCCCCTCGTCCAAAGGTCCCCTGATCTTCTCGGTGACTCCCAAGAGGGCGGACTTGGTGGAATGGCCCGCCCTAAAGCCTGACTGAGAAAAATGGAGTAAGTTGTTATTCTCCGTGTATGTTGAGAGTACACCGTGAATATGCTTCTCTAAGATCTTTGAAAAAGCGGGCAGCAGGGAAATTGGGCGGTAGTTGGCCAGCACCTCAGGATCAGCCGCCGGCTTTTTCAATAGGGGGCTGACCATGGCATGCTTCCAAGCCGCTGGGACGGTTGCCAGATGAATAGAGGCATTTAATGTCTCAGCAATAGTCCCCAGGGCTGAGTCATCCAGTTGGCTCAGGATGCTCATGGGGAGAGGGTCACAGGGAGAACCTGATTTAATGGAAGCAGCTAAGGATTTCAGAGCGTCCAAAGAGATGAGTGGCCAGGAATCAAGCCGTTGTCCTGTTGGATTTACAGAAGATGGAACATCCCTGTCATCCCTCACCAGGGGATTAATATTGGCAATAATGTTTTCGATCTTTTCCACATAGTACGTGGCAAGATTTTGACATTTTTGAGGGGTCAAGGGGGGTGCAGCCACCATAGAATTAGCTCCGGCCAGTTTTTTGACTGTATTAAAAAGAGTCCGTGCTTTATTGGCGGCAGTGTTGATAGTCTCAGTTATATAGCATGCTTTAGCTCTGGTGCAGGCCCTGTGGTAGAGGTTTCTGGCCTTACGATATGTTTCCTTTTTTAAAGGATCATAATGTTTGCGCCATTTCCGCTCAAGTGCCTTACATTTGGTTTTTTCAAGCTTTAATTCGTCGTTGTACCAAGGAGCTGGGGGACGGTGAAGATTCCCTCTGCATTTGGTAACGGGCAAACAAGTATCGACTGCTCTCTCCAGCCAGATATGGGCTTCCCGCGCAATCGTTTCCATATCAGTGCCCAAAATGGGGGGGTGTATTTTTAGTGCATTCTGCAACTCGGTTAGGTCTAACCTTTTCCAATTTCTCATAAGAATTGGGGGCCGAGCAGAGTGTGGCAGCTTAGATTCAGTAAGAGTAATACTAAAGAGAGTTAAAAAATGGTCAGACCAGCAAATAGGGTCAGTTTTCAACCATTTTAGCTCCTGTATGTTGGATATAATAGGGTCCAACAAATGGCCAGCTTGATGAGTAGGGCCCTCATTCCGCAGTGTCATGCTCAGCGTAGTCAAATCTTCCAAAAGATTGACAACTGTGCTATTAGATTTGTCCTCCAAATGGAGATTTAAATCCCCCAGTATAGTCAGGTTTTGGGCATTCAAAAAATAAGGTAAGATAGAATTAGCCAAATTTGCAGCCCAGACATTGCTGCCTCCAGGAGGGCGATAAATTAAAAAAAACAGAAAACGTAAAATTTGGGTTCAGTGCAATTTAAAAAAATGCTGCTTCGCATCCGGGGATGTTGACCATTTCAAGATCACATTTAAATTCCCTATTAAAAATCACAGCAATACCCCCTCCTACCTGTCTTTCTCTATCTACTCTAACAATAGCATAATTAGAGGGCAGTGCGGCCGCTACATCGGGACCAGCACCATCATGCAACCAGGTCTCCGTTACAAAAATCGCACATGGCTTTTCCTCTGCTAAAAGGTGGTAAATATCTGCTTTGTGTTGGGGCAGTGATCTACAGTTAACAGTGTAGAATGTGAAAGAACAGGTATTTTGAGGCGAGGTATGAGTAAGTATCTTAGGTTTGTTTGTTACGTCTGGGTGGGGCTGAACATTAGATAAGGCAAAAGCACAGTGAGGACATGTTTGAGAGCCTGCTAAAGAAGGGTTTAAAATGGAACATTTACTATTGTTACTAGGGCGCAAAGCCCTTAGATGACCCGCAGAAAACGTACCTGTAACAGCGTTTCCTGCCCCGTGACCCGGCCTGGCCCGGACGGGCACAGACGGGCTGGTCTTAGGCTCGTCTTTGGCGCAGTCAGAGGCGCCTACCCTGCGCGCCATCGCTGCGCGCTAGGGCCGACGAGTGGCTAAATACCCTCCAGGAAGCGGAGGTCTAGAGCGCTAACCGCTCGACGCTCCGTGAGGTGCCGCCCCTGTCCCGCCCTCGACAACCGCGATTGGCTGGAGTGCCGGTTGCCTTACAACTAGGCGGTAAACAGTGTATGTAGGGATAGGATGCAATGACATTGTATAGCAATTTTGCTATGCTTTAGTCATTGGTATTACAACATTCACATCAGGGAATGCACTATATCTTTTGAGCACTTTTTATGGATGATGTTTGTAATATAAAGGGTGATGACTTATCAGGATAGAAAGACATTTTTGGATATATATATTATTTTGATGATACAATGTGGGAACAATTTACCCATAGGAGTCTTAAATATTATGAAGAGTGAACATGCATGAATTTTAATGAAAATCTATAGATTATTAGAGGTTATGTTATGAAAACTATGGAGTAGTGCTTTAAATTCAATAACAAAAACGCATTTGGTTTAGAGCAGGGGTCTTCAAACTGTGGGGTGCGACCCCCAGTGGGGCCATGGAGTGATGCAAAGGGGGTCGCGCCTTCAAGGTTACACTTCTGCCCAAGCCCAAGGGCTTCAGCCCGCCTCCTCCCTTATCGTGTGTCTCAGCCGGGCTGTTGCTGCAGTGAAACTCGAGCTGCTGGGGGCTCGGCTGGGCAGTGTCTGGAGTCATCCCCAGCCACCCGAGTTTTTCACAGATCTTTAAAGATCATTTGCATATTTACATGTCTTTGTAAACTGGTTACAGAGGCTTAGTTTTTTTTGCCTGGTTCCAGTGCCCCCTGGGCCCCCACTCTGCCTGTTCCTTACATTTGTATTTTACAATTACTGTTGTACTGTGAGAATGCATTTAATGAAAAGGAATATAAAGTAGGGTTGCCAAAAGAAAAATGCCTGCCTTTTTTGTTTAAAGAGCCTGGAAAGACCTCCTCTTGACACTTAATAGAGTTTTAAATACAAAAGTATGTATGCAATCCTTATGTGACTTATCTGTCTTTTTTCTCTTTGTCAGTCATGGATCATTGAGGCAGCCCTAGAACACTGGTCCAGCCCGTACGCTTGGTGAGGAGAGATGAGGATGAGAGAGGACAACAAGGGAGTGAAAGAATTTAATTGAAGAGGTCAGGGATGAGGAGAAATGTGAATTTCCAAAGAGAAGTGTGGGCACGCAATAAGTGAGTGTGAGCCAAAGGTGAGGGCTTCTGTTAGAACAAAGGGGAGATGTGAAAGTTGAATGAGGGGACTGTAGAGGTGTAAGATACAAATAGACAAAAATTTGAATGGAGAGACGAGGTGAATGAGAAGTGCTGAGGGGCACAGGTGGTGACGGGGACAGAGAGGCCATGAGATAAATGCGAGAGACTGTTAGAGATGAGGGCAGTGAACATAGAGAATGGCAAGAGGTGATAAAGGGGAAGTGAGAGGTTGAATTGGGAGAGTTCAGAAGTTGTAAAAAGGGGTGAAAGAAAATGGCCTGCAAAGTGAGAGAGGGATCCGGGGTTAGGAGAGGAGAGAGGGGTGGAAGAGAGGGGGTGAGAGGAAAGCTGCATGGGCAACCTGCTTATCTCTGCACAAAACCGCCAGGTTTTTAAAGGACCCCTGCCTCTCCTGGACAGGGCCAGGTCAGCGTCTAATGTGGCAGCACGTGTTCCTGCTGAGTGGAAGGCCCTTCTCAAAGGGTGACTAGAAATCTTTCTGATGTTAATTGCTGTATTTTGGTTATAAATGGGTACTGATGGGGTGAAATCTTTCCTCAGTGTTACTGTGTGTAAAAAATGTAAAAATAAAGAAGCAATGCTATCCCAAAATACGCGGCATCACATAACATTACTTACATTTTCTTCCCACACAATTTAGTCAAGCCTGTCGCGTAATTTGGTCCTCACCTGCCTCATAATTCTAATAGCCCTGCCTACAGGTTTAGAAGTTTTTGTCAGGAGGGGGTACTCACGCCTCAAAATGTTTACAGGAGGGTCTTGGCATCCTCTGGTTTAGAGGTACTAATTGGGAGTAATAAGCAAACTTTGCATATTGTGCAAGCTAACGGTTCGGTAATGAGACATGAGACCCTAACCAAAATACAAAAATGATGGTTGTTTAACAGATCGTTAGCGATTATTTATTTATTTATTTATTTATTTATATATATTTTTAGGTATTTATTAATATATATTATCTATATTTCTTGTTACTGCGATGGATCAACCATGTTTTGCATTTTGTGGGATGTTGTTTGCTGCTAAGAAGGGAAGCATTGTTTTGCACTAAGCATGAATTGTACATTAAGAAACTATTATATTGGGGCATTCATTTTTGCTGATTACCACAAATCATATTGAATGTCTCAATGCCTATGCTGCTACTATTTGCCTAATTTGCACAGCATGTGATACCTATGCTGCCATATTAAGCTTTCCTTGCACAATAGGTGAACATATACAGGGCTGATAATTAAGATGCTGCTATGTTTGTAAGCTAATATTTGCACATTTCATTTTTTAAGGGATCTATGATAAGGACATATATTTTTTTAATTTTTTGGCTACCTCAGTGGAATTTGCATTTTTGCACAGCATATTTATAGTTTTAAAGGTATATCAGCTCAACAGCTACCAATTGCATATTACAATAACCAAGCACATTTTTGCACACTGAGTGCCCAATTTTTTGCTGCTAGAAAACATTGTGAAAATTAATTTTATTTTGATATTGGAATGTTACATGCATTTGTTTCACTCAATAACAATTTTCATTGTATCATGATTTTGCTATTCTATGCACAAAGTAATGCTTAATGCCGGAAAGTAACTTGTCTATGTCTATTGATTAATTTCCTGGTTAAACTCTTTATAAACGCCTATCCCACCATGGCCATTATAATAATGGGGTAACCCTAAAGGTACTGGACTTGGGTAATTACTAATATAAACAAACAATGGTCCGAGACCCAAATTCTTGAAAGCGAAAAATCAAAGTTTAAACAGTTCACGGTGTGTATTAAATTCACAGACCTAAACACAATTAATGAAAGACAGAAGAATAGGCAACAGCAACAACCTCAGACTCTTTTATAGCATTTAATCCATTCTCTGAATCAAAATTCAATCTAAAGTTTTTTGTACATTTTATATACAATGCCCCGTATCAAGAGCGTGCAGTAAAGAAAAAGAAGGTGTCAAAAGGGCGTGATCGTGAAAAGGTGAAAAGGAAAAGGAATCACACAGAGTATACAAAAATTATTCTGTATTATTCAAGGAAAAACCAGTCAACAAAGAACTGGAACAATAAATCCTGGCCACTTAGGTAAATCAATGTACAGTCCTTAAGGTTATTCAAGAGACATAAGATGTTTGAATGTCTGCACTAGGGGGGAATTAACATTAGTGGTCCAGGTATTTTTAGATGTCGACGTTTCGACTCGTCTTGTGGCCTTCCGGTTGGTTATGCCTGGGCCATGCGAGTCTTCCTCAGGACAGGTACAACGGGGCAAGGGGTCTGGCAGATGACCCCTTCACAGGACGGAGTAGGCGTAATGTCTTCCAAGGTAACTTGGTCCATATAAATCGAATGGGGGTATTGTACAGGTCCTCTTTTTCTGTACGTAGGGGGTTCCTATCATAATACTGAGACCATATATCAATATATCAAAAAACAAAAAGGTGTGTGGAGGGTCAAGGGGTAGTTTAACGACCTGTATGCTCAATCCCCTGTACTAGACATTCAAAAACAAATGAGAGCAAACCAAGTCAAGGGAGTGGTGTCCAACTATGTGCAAAAACACGAACACAAATAGAAAGCATGTATGAGCACCTGTCATTGAGGTACATAGGCTGGGAATAAAACCCCATCAGACCAGCCATTTGCTGGAAAATATGTCATATGAGGGATAAGTACAGCATTAGACCCCACAACCGACTTAGTAATGACGGGGTGGTGGTAAATGTCAGTACTTTAGCCATGAAACTCAATGCAGAGATATCGTGCAGTGCTACAATGATAGTGGTACTTAAAAATGGCTACCTAGACTCAGACATAGGTTCAGAGGGAAGGCTAAGTGTCATGATTAAAATAAAGTGTATGCTGAGTAGTAAGACTACCCTGTGGCACTTATTCAGGACGGTCGACATGTTTCAGCCAAGTAGGGAATTACCCTGGCTTTCTTCAGGACCTATAAATATAATATGGCTACTGCAACTAAGAAAATTTTTCGTATCAGAATATGACATAATCGTATGTACTAAAAACGCATAAATAATGTAAATTACTTATGCGTGGGTCTTTCTATGCGCTTCTCATGTGCATTTAGCGATTGTATGTGTGAAATCCAATGTTGTTGAGCTAAAACAACTACATGTTTTCTGTTGTTTTGTTAGGAAGAAGACATGTCTCTTCCCTTCCAGTGGACTCACATTCTGTCAAGTTCCTGGTAGCTATGTAACTTGTTTTTAGTACATACGATTATGTCATATTCTGATACGAAAAATTTTCTTAGTTGCAGTAGCCATATTATATTTATAGGTCCTGAAGAAAGCCAGGGTAATTCCCTACTTGGCTGAAACATGTCGACCGTCCTGAATAAGTGCCACAGGGTAGTCTTACTACTCAGCATACACTTTATTTTAATCATGACACTTAGCCTTCCCTCTGAACCTATGTCTGAGTCTAGGTAGCCATTTTTAAGTACCACTATCATTGTAGCACTGCACGATATCTCTGCATTGAGTTTCATGGCTAAAGTACTGACATTTACCACCACCCCGTCATTACTAAGTCGGTTGTGGGGTCTAATGCTGTACTAAACCCTCATATGACGTATTTTCCAGCAAATGGCTGGTCTGATGGGGTTTTATTCCCAGCCTATGTACCTCAATGACAGGTGCTCATACATGCTTTCTATTTGTGTTCGTGTTTTTGCACATAGTTGGACACCACTCCCTTGACTTGGTTTGCTCTCATTTGTTTTTGAACATATATCAATATATGTCTCTTCAATCACAATCCATTGCTCATTGTGCTGCTTGAAGAAGTCATCACATTTTTAATTTAGCCTGAATTAAGCTGACTGTGAGTGCTTCAAGTGAAAGGTAAATTCCCTCGCCGATTGGAACCCTGAACCGGCAGATTTGCAGGATAGGCAGCGTGCTTCCAAGTAAACACGCGTCAGTTGTAAAACCCCTGGACAGAGTAGTCCGACACCTAGTGTGGCGACTCTGTTGTAGCGCGTTCAGGGAGTAGAACGCGATGACGGACTCCCCCGTGTCCAAACACTTCCGGGAAGTGTTTGCACTTGAAGCGCTCACAGTCAGCTTAATTCAGGCTAAATTAAAAATGTGATGACTTCTTCAAGCAGCACAATGAGCAATGGATTGTGATTGAAGAGACATATATTGATATATGGTCTCAGTATTATGATAGGAACCCCCTACGTACAGAAAAAGAGGACCTGTACAATACCCCCATTCGATTTATATGGACCAAGTTACCTTGGAAGACATTACGCCTACTCCGTCCTGTGAAGGGGTCATCTGCCAGACCCCTTGCCCCGTTGTACCTGTCCTGAGGAAGACTCGCATGGCCCAGGCATAACGAACCGGAAGGCCGCAAGACGAGTCGAAACGTCGACATCTAAAAATACCTGGACCACTAATGTTAATTCCCCCCTAGTGCAGACATTCAAACATCTTATGTCTCTTGAATAACCTTAAGGACTGTACATTGATTTACCTAAGTGGCCAGGATTTATTGTTCCAGTTCTTTGTTGACTGGTTTTTCCTTGAATAATACAGAATAATTTTTGTATACTCTGTGTGATTCCTTTTCCTTTTCACCTTTTCACGATCACGCCCTTTTGACACCTTCTTTTTCTTTACTGCACGCTCTTGATACGGGGCATTGTATATAAAATGTACAAAAAACTTTAGATTGAATTTTGATTCAGAGAATGGATTAAATGCTATAAAAGAGTCTGAGGTTGTTGCTGTTGCCTATTCTTCTGTCTTTCATTAATTGTGTTTAGGTCTGTGAATTTAATACACACCGTGAACTGTTTAAACTTTGATTTTTCGCTTTCAAAAATTTGGGTCTCGGACCATTGTTTGTTTATATTATCCCACCATGGCAACGAGTGATGTGATCAAGACCCGATAGGGGTTGAAACGCGTTATGGTGGGCTGGCTGGTCACGATTAAATAAAGAAAATTGGATTGGCGCAATACCTGGTTCCATCATCGTCTCTTTGGTTGTGGTCAAACAACTTCTTGAAGCGACGTTGGAGAAAAAAAAAATATATATATATATAATGGCCGACGAAAAAACTTGTGCTTCAGCACCGAGAAATGGGTCTGTGTCTGCTTGCTTAAAGAGAGGTTTGGAGCAGCTTTCAAGCAGTGTTCGTGGATATATATCCCACCAGGACAAACCACCAATGGCTGAACAAAAGGTACTACTTACAGAGCAGTGGCGCCAAAACTTTGTTTGTTTCACAGCAGGCATCTGAAGAAGTCACTTATGACGAAACGTGTCATGCCACAGCTGTTTTTTGACATTAAATCACTTACCTGGATCCCCACTGTGTCCCTCTGATTCTTCTTCTGGTCGGATCTTTGGTGATATATATATATATATATATATATATATATATATATATATATATATATATATATATATATATATATATATATATATATATATATATATATATATATAAAAATATATATATTTTTTTTTTTTAAACACATACACATATGTGTATACAAATATATATTTACATATAGAAGTATACAATTAGTTGATTTTTTTATTTTACATTATATTCCTTTGATTTACTATAATATTTAACATTTACTACTTTAAACTGTAAATATGTTAGAAAATACATAGTTTGTATTTTTTGGGCTATATTACTGTTCATCATATTTTCAGATTTTTTTGTCATTTCCTTTGTAGATATAAGAACATGATATTGTGGTAAATCATATTTTTCACACAATGTTTTTGTTAATTTTATTGATACCACACTAGGATGCCAATGAACTGTACCCTAGTTGCTGTAAGTTAAATACTACTAGTGCCACTCACTGTGCCACCAACTAAAATACCCTTTTAAAACATGTTTCATGCCTGCCATGACATATCATAAAAATAACATTAGGAGCTATACTTACCAATACCCCCCATACCAATTACCAAATTACCAGTCAGTTGGCAGTGAAGAAAGTTCAATCGTTTATTATGCAAAATACTCTATAGAGGAGCCTCTCCCATCCTCATCCATCAAGGTGTGTGAAGAAGACTGCTGTCTTACATTCAAAACAGCACATATTTAATTTCTGCATGGTACATGAAGTCACCGTAAATGGAAAAACACTACTTGGCTCTAGGGCCTCGAGGAAGAACAATATATGGCACACATGATTAGTTCAAAGGTCTGCTTAGTTATTTTTGGGGAGGTCAGGAGGGGTGACTCCTTTTCATCCCGGTGCCCGGGAGTGCAGGAACGGCGCCTTCAGGAATGCTCTTATCGCACCCAAAGCCAGATGCGACCTTGAGTCCCAGGGCAGGGAAAGAATAGCGTGCATTCAGCGGCTTTCAGTAACTTAACTGAACCGGGCCTGACAGACACTGGAAGGTGACATGTGATTACTGCTCATGTCTAACATAAACAGAGGAAGATGGCGTCTGTATGGTTCTCGGCCTACTCGAAGTAAACAGAACACACAAACAGCATATACCCCTACCTACTAGCTAAAACAGATATAGATTAGACTTAATGCATACTTACATAAAAGAGTATATAGATACATCATGCTAACACAACATATATTTATGGCTAATACCACTGACATAGTGGAAATCAGATTTTATCCCTCAGCCATTCCTGCCTTTTGTGCAGTTGTAAGCTGCCCTTTCAACCTGACAAAATAAGCCTTTTCCTAGGCCTATGCCTTCCTTTTTAATACATATGTCACACCTAAGGTAGGCCCCGAAGGGTCATGGGGCAAATTTATTTAAAATGTAGGACATATAGGTTTAGATTTTACATGTTCTAGCAGTGAAAAAATCCTGAAGTTCTTTTTCATTGTTGAAGGTTTATTTAAACACTGGATTACGTTATTGCATTCAATAAGTGATAACTTTAGATTGGGAACAGAAAGAAACGTGATGTGTACACTCGAATGAATGGTAATTTGAAATCCTCTTTGAGGGCTATTCGAAGTTCAAGTCACAATTCTGAAAATAGCACTTATAGAAAGTTGTCATTTCCTTGTCCTAACTGTTTGTGCTTTCTGCTGTTGCCTTAGTCACAGGACTGTGAGTGGTTCTGCTGCTAGAGTTGTGTGTATAACTCCCAACCAGTGACATAAAGGGCACTAGTTGTGGGCAGGATGGGCCATCCTCCCAGAATGTCTGGGGGAGAGCTACACCTTGCCCCACTTACAGTTCAAAGGGTTTGCCTCCGGCACCTACAAGGGACCTGACACTAGTCTTTTGTCACATGAGACTTCTTGGATCTTTGCAAGTTAAGGGATTAATTTTCCTGAAGCAGATGTGGGAGTAGTTGAGGGAACCTCCCCCTTCAAAGGTTGGCAGCAGGTATAAATATTGTACCTCAAGAGCCACTCTTCAGTACAGTAATTGACCTCTAAACATTACAGAAGTAGGACTGCCTTGTCCCCTAGAGGACTTCCCTACTGCTACCAGAGTACTGCCATGCTGTTTGAGGACTAGATTGCTCTCTGAGAAGGAAGACTTGCCCTGCTTCCTTCATACTGGGCTCACTTCAGTGACTCCAAGGGTCAGTCGGCTGACCTCCTCCCTGAGATACAGTGACATAATGGGCTCCAGAGACCCCTTTGAACTGCCCAGTTGACCTGCTTCACTGGACCTGCGTGAATCTGCAACTGGGCCTGACTAAGCCCTGTTGGTCTCTACTGGAGTGAGCTCCTCATCCCCAAGAGGTGCCTCTCCAGGTCCTGGACAATTGGCGTGCATCAGTTGAGCTCCTCCTGTGAAGAAAGGTGAATCTTGATTTTAAGTGCTTCGGGACCGTGAAAGGGCCTGTTCGCATCCAGACTCTGCCACCTGTGATGACCACCAATGCAAGGCTCCGATAAAGCAAAAGTGGCCATCAGCGATGACCATCAAAGCAAGAACTGCATTTCGCGCTTCCGCAATGACATCCTGCGGTGACCTACAATGGGAAGCTCTTTAGATAACAGTCAATAACTCCTGCCCCAACTTATTGGGCTCGACTTTGAAAAGGTAACTTTTTCAGTGGGTTTTACCTGGTCCCTGTATCCAGCCAGTACTTCATTACAGTTGGCTTGAACTTGTGACTTTTCCCCAGTCTAGCACAACATGATGACTGCGAGTAGCACTTTTGTGCTTTTAGGAGCAATATCTTCTTAAAACTTTAAATTAAATATCTCTGGTTCAACTGATTGAATTTATGTTGTTCATGTATCATTTATTTACTAAATTTTACTCTATTTTTCCAAATTGGCTTCAGTGTTTTTTATTTAACTTTATTGCTGTTTGCTGCATAAACCCTTTGCCTCTAAATTAAGCCTGGCTATCAGAGGGCTAAGCACAGGTTAATTTAGTGAATTTTGTGATTCAACCTGCCAAGGTTTGTGGTTGCTGCCTTAGTAAAGCTTCCACCCCACACAATCAGTAACCCAATTGCCTACACTCATTGATCCACATCTCATCCCATTTGCAGTCTCTTGAGTTATTGGCACTTTTGGTTTCAGTAACAACTGCTACTTCATCATCTTTGCTTAAAGTTCTTCTGAAGAATTATGTGTTACCAGACTTACCATGAAAGTTACTATGATTAAACTTTAGATTGTCTTTGTACCCTTTTGTTTATTATCTTAAGCATGCTGCCCTCAGTTTTACTGGATAGGGATCCTGCATATAAATATTAAAGACAGTGTATAGGCAAATGCTAGACAAGTTCTGTATTCGCTATAGGAGACAGATGAGACTTCAGCAAAGAAAAATGAAATATTACATTATCAATACATCAATATATATTTATTCAGCCAATGAAAATCATAGAAGAAAAGATTTACTAAATACGTAAACATAAACATATAAATGTAGCGATGCAAACATTTTAACACATCTTGAAAATTAAATGAACCATGCAAAAAAATGTTGATCCAAACATGGATTGATTGGTCAAACTTAATAAGGTCATATCGATAAAAAATGTTTTTACTTTACCATTTAAAAATGTGACCATGGAAATATATGTAATCTAATGTGGAGATATACCATAGCTGGTCTGCAAAGTTCAAAACGCGGCAATAGGAGCAGGGAGGGCAAATAACATTTCATAACTGTCATTAAAAACTTGCAAAACAATACTCGATGTCTTGTGGACTAGGTTGATACTTGATCACAAGGACAAGTGGGGAGCTGATCAAGCAGGTCTAACCGTTGGGGAAACTGATAAGAAATTGAACACAACCTAATTTAAAATATACAAGGAGAAATCTGTGCCCAGCTGTTTTTACGAAGGACAGATAGGGCTCAACTGTGGGATCTGTCCTAAAAAAATGAGTATGATCCAGCCGTTGAATTTAGAAGCTTTTTGTCTTTCCTTAGGGCTTGGCAAAAGTTTTTTTTTTTAAATGCTGCTTTTAACCAAGCCTTGTCAAACTTCATAATCAGCCTTGAATCAAACAATATGTCTAACATGCCAAGATCAATACATACAATTTTAATATATTTAGGCCAATGAATTTTGAAAGTGCTGTCTAAGGTCAGATAGTCCAAAATGTGACGCCTTTAGACCAATACGGCATTCATAACAAAACTGTCACAGATTAATAACGTCAATCAATGCTAAATGCTTACTTCACAAACTGATCTCATACTATATCGTAATATTACAATCATTCATGTCATAAAATACATCAAATCTCAATTTAAATAAATATCAGATTAAACTGTTTTTCCTATCTCATTCACATATTGTTACATCAGGAATCAAATAATTTCTTACAATCCAGGTATGCGGTAAAATTCTACAAAGTCCAAAGACTAAAGGTTCATCAGTATCTGATTAAGCTGGTCAAAAAAAAGATATAGGGGCATATTACCAAGGGGGGCGATAGGCAATTATCGCCGGTTTAAGCGGCCATTTTTAGCCGCTAAGCGGCGATAATTCTATGGCTCTATTAGCAAGCTGTCGCGAACTGATGTTAGCGACAGCTTTTAGACGATAGTGAGCGGTGTGGGGCCCGCTTTGCATGTCAGCGATATATATCGCTAATGACATGCAAAGTGGGCGTAGCCAACCAGTTAGCGACTGAAAGCAGTCGCTAACGTTGCTATCGCCTATTAGCAAGTCAGGTGTAGCGATGGAAATATTCCGCTATCGCAAAAAACTAACGCCTGCTCAGACCAGTTCTTAGCCATGTTATCTTATGGGAGGTGGATAACATGGCTAAGAGCATTTAGTCGCTAATGCATGAATATCGCTGTGTTCCCAGCGATATTCATGCACTTCGCCGCTATCGCTGGATATTTTAGCACAATGGAGAAAAACGTTGCTAATAGCATGTTTTCTCCGCTAACATATCCAGCGATAGGCAGCGATAAAAAAATTGTTGCTAAGCCTATTTAGAGAATAATGGGGCATATGCATCAAAATTCGGTATTACATGTCGTTAATAGCGAAAAATAAGGAATCGCTATTAAGGACATGCAAACCACGATGTATCAATGAAATCGGTATTAATTACTGATTCAGTAAAAATCGCTATTAAATAGCGAAAGTACGTTAGCGAAACTAGCAAATACCGAATTAGCAAATGCCGATTCGGTATTAGTGAATCCGGTATTTGCGAAATCCGTAATAGCGAAAACGGGAAAATTACGCGACGCATCGGAAGCAGGCTGATGACATCACAACCAGGAAGTAGGACAGCCCATGCTCCATTCAGTGTCCCGAGGAGCTCAGGGGAGGTGGCAGAGGACAGGAGCTGAGGAGCCAGACTGAACCAGCAGCAACCAGGACTAGGTAAGCAGGACAAGATGGATAAGGAGGCACCCCAGCAGGGAAAGGACACACACAGAAAGAGAAAACGCAAGTTCTCTGATAAGGAACTCGAAATCCTGATAGAGTGTGTGACCAGCAACAATGACAGACTATTTGGGAAGTTGTCGCTGAAGGTGCCTGAGGCCGAAAAAAGAAAGATGGGGCTACGCATCAAGGACAAGGTCAATACCTGCGGAGTCACCCACCGCAGCATCGACGATTTAAAAAAACGCTGGTATGACCTGCGTAAAAGGGCCAAGTAGAGGATTGTGCAGAGGGTCAAGGATGCTGCAGGCACAGGTGAAGGCACATCCAATGTGACACCTAACACAGCCCTGGAGGACCTAGTGGAGTCTACCATAGAACCGGAAGCTGTTGTGGGGGTCACACGTCTAGACACCTCTGGTACTGCGGAAGGAGGACAAGGTAAGATGCATGGCAGTGTAACAATGCAGCGTGTAGTAATTCCCTGCCCACTCCCCCATGCCAGACCCAGTGCACATGTAGCCGTCACCAAAACACATACCCTCACCACTGTGTTGCACCATGGGAGTTGTAGTCAATACATGAATGAGTGCATGTCTGATCCCAGAGGTGAATGAAAAGAATACAGCAGCAAAGGGCCAAATGTCTGTCCAAATAGTACTTTATTGTGAGGCGACAAAGGTATTTTCACATACAATACCATAATAATAGCTATGCACTGTTTCACAAACAGATGCATCCCCCATCGATTCTGACGACAGTGGCCGCCTCGTCATCTCAGAGACACCAGTGTTGACCGATGCGGAGTGCTCACAGGGACCTGAAGCCATGTCCTCCCCTTCACCACCACCGCGGACAACACCTCCACCATCCATGCGGTCAAAGACACCACCACCACCACCGCAATCCACGCGGTCAAAGACACCACCACCACCACCACCAGTGCGGCCCACTCCGCAGAGCCGCAGGGCAGATGTTCCCTCCCTGCTCGTGATGGAGTCGGAGCAGAGTTCAGCACCCCAAAATGTCCCATGCAAGGCTGTCGTCACTCCAACCACCCAAACTGCAGCCCGTCAGCGTGTCAGACAGAGGGCTGTGCCCCTGGGTGGGGCAGCTGCAAGACCAGTGGATCCATCCGAAGGGTACGGAGTTGTGGAGACCCGGATGCTGCGTGTCCAGCGCCTGCAAGGGAGACACATGGGTGCTATGAAACTCTCCATGATGAAACTTTGCAACAAATTAGGCCACATGACTGACACTGTACTTGAGCACACCACTGCCGTAGCTGCCGGCAACAATGAGATCAAGTTTTGCCTACAGGAACTGACACGTGCCGTAGTCACAGGCCAACAAAGTGAGCGCCGGCGTCACAGGCAGATCATGCTCGCTGTGAATTCCACTAACAAGGCCATCAATAAGCTGTGCAACAGCACGGCTGTGCTGTCCCGCAGGTCGGTGTCCCTGCAAGTGGACCTAGGGCATTATTATGGGGATGTGGCAAAGGCCCTTGAGAGGGTGACCACTGCAGTGGAGCAACTGCAACCTGGGTCAGCCAGTGTCAGCAGCGTGGGAGTGGATGAGGGGAGTGAGGCAGACTTCAGTGTCAGCAGCGTCTCCCTGCCGGAGACCAGGGGAAGGAGGCACAGTGGGCACAATGCAACAGCCACTGACACCCATCGTGGAGAAGCGGAGGAGTCACAGGACAAGAGACTGGGGGTACGCGGCAAACGCAAGTAGACATGTGGCAAACTCACACTGTCCATGGTGACATAACCATGGGCCAACTATAGTGCCACAAGCATCACCCATTTTGAGAAGGGACAATTTAAGTTTGACTTCAACTGCAGCTGCATCATGTTTGTGTTACATATTTCTACACCAGTCAGGTGTTCATGGCCATTAAACCCTTACAAATCTAATCCTGTTGTCAAGGCACTCTCTTACCTGTCTCAGAAATGTGATGTATGTCCGCCTCCGTTGCCCTTCAGCTGTGTTGGGCACATGCGCCTGTTGGTGTTGGGGGGGGGTTGCTGTGCACGTAGTTCATCCTCTCCGTCCACCTCTATGGGTATCCCCCTGCGGGTGGCGATGTTGTGCAGGATGGCACAGACAGCTATGATCTGGCAGCAGGTCACTGGGTCGTACTGCAAGGCACCTCCAGTCTTGTGCAGTATTCGGAAGCGACTCTTGAGGATGCCGAATGTACGCTCAACTACATTCCTTGTGCTGATGTGTGCTCTGTTGTAGCGCTGCTCTTGCGGTGTAGCTGGGTTGAGGTAGGGAGTGAGTAGATATTCACGCAATGTGGGGTTCCCCAGGGCATTTGTGAAGGGTTACTGATTGTCAGCACCTGCTGATAAGGTGTATTTTTTTTCCTATCCTTCAAATAACTTTACCTCCTGATTGTGATTCCCCTTATTTTGCTCATGCTAAATACTGATTTTTGGGTTTTTCGGTATTAGCGATTATTCATGCATTCCATTACGATTCTTTAATTACGATTCGGTATTTCCAAGGTCAGCTTTGGTGTTCGTTATTTCCGATTGTCTGATTTGCGAATCGGTAATTTACCGAGGGGATTTTTTTTGCGATTCTTTATTTTTTTCCAATTTTGGGTTGATGCATAGCATTTTCTGGTTTTGCCTTCGGTAACGGCCTGTTTTACCGATTCGGTATTTTACCGGGAGGTATTTTGGTTGATGCATCTACCAGAATATCGCTACTTGTTGGTAATATGCCCCATGGTCCTCTGTTTCATCTGTGGACTTTCAGGCAGGGCGAGCCTTAGTTGGGGAAGAAGTTGACCATCTTTTGCTGACAATTTTTTTTTACCAAAACAAGCCAGCCTGAATTTAATATAAAGGTTTTTAGCAAGTTTTTGCGCAATGTTGTACATAAAGGTTTCACTGATCTTTTCCAAATACATTTGAAGTTAAAAACACAATCAATTAAACGCCTTTCTCTTGATTCACAAATCCATTTCCTCATAATAAACGATTAAACTTTACTCCTAAGTACTTTAATGCCACCCAGTATGCATTCCTACATATCAATCAGATCCAAACGCTTTAACCATAATTTCACATTACTGAACCAGGAGGTTATACAGGGTACACCAACTGCTATGAAATCTTTGAGTTAATTCCTAAAAGTACCAAGCTCGTCTACTGATCAAATTCGAACCCATTAGGTTAAAGGTCTTAGCTGAGTCAGATTCATAATCCGATTCGAACCCAAACCTAAATACATCCTATTCGAACCCAATCCTAAATACAATGGAGGCTTTGGTGCGCTTTCGGCCAAATTAAAGCCTGATCATGTAAATGCATTTTTCTGCACTTGTAAGAGGGATAAGATTATCACTTCCCCAAAACTCTGAGCTATATAGTGCTCCATCCAAATGTTGGCAAGATTATTTGTAAGAGAGGTGAAAAGGAAATGAATTTCTTTAGCAGAGAATTCAGTCCCATGGGGGTTTTAGAAATCAAAATGGTGTCATCAGCATTAGCAAATTCAGACTTTTACTACCTGCGAATTTGGTTGAGTTATTATTACAATTGTCTAAAAAATTAAAAATACTATTTACATAAAGAGAGTACAAAGTGGGCGTGAGTATGCACCTCTGCCAGATTCCTCTCAGTACACAAGCACTTTACTAGTTCTCTATTTCCCCCACCTGACTTGGGCATAGTTATCACTCTGCAGTCGGATCACAACCAACAGCAAAGATTCAGGGACACCAAGGGAGAGTGAAAAACCTTCCATAAAGTCGATTTTGGGAATTACATCAAAATCAAGCGCTGCTCACAAAATCACTATACTTTCAACACAAGTTGGCAAAGTGGAACATGTGGTCCATTATGACAATCCGAGCCTGCACACCACTGAGGATGTGTTGTTCTTCCATTGAATATAAAGCTTTTTGAGAATTGCCGAGCAATGATTTTTTTTGTCCAAAATACTCATCAGCTCGAAGTTTCCCGAGTTATTCCCGTTTCATTTTTTTCAGATAGTGACAGTCACGGCTCCCTTCGTTGATTCTGCTCTTTGGCACGAATCATTATAGTGTTTGAAAGAATATTTATGCGGAGTTCCCACAAAGAAGGCCCACAAGAAATCTTATCTGAGCCCAATGCTTTTTTTCAGATTTCTTAATCATATCTGCTTATTTACAAGCCCTTTGCGCAGCCGGTACGTCACTTTTCCCTCCATTAAAATTGATGCTCCAGTGGAATTAGTAAATTGTAAATAAGCCCCACAGCGATATGTACAATGAAGTTGCGGAGTGTGTTGTTAGCCTCCTGGGCTTAACAACACGCGCCCCCAATTCGGATACGCGAGGCTGCACCATAAGTAAAAGAATGTGGTACAGCTTGTATTTCTCCCTGCAATGGCGCTAAGTTTAACAACTTAGCGCAAACCTGGCGCCAACGCAGGCACACTTGCACCAGAGTGCAAGGGTATCTCTGTGCAGGGGAGCATTGGTTATGTGTAGGAAGGTGTCCCTTCCTGCACATAAACAATGCTAAAATGCCATTTTGTAACTTTCATGTGTGCTGCATAATGCAGCACACATGAAAGTTACAAAATTGAATTTTATTTTAGAAAGGATTGTTTATGTACAGGAAGTTGCACCTTCCTGTACATAAACAGACCATGGCATTTCTCCTCATTTCGCCAATTGAAGACCCAGATTTTCCTGGTTTTAATTTTGGCACTGCCTCCTATGTATGGCACCCTTGTACATAGGGGGCAGCCTCAAATACAAAGGGTGTTGCGGTGGAACGCCCACCGCAACACCCACTGCATGCCCCTTTCACGCTAAACATAGCGTGAAAGAGTGCCTTATGTACAAGGCAGTGTTAAGCCACTTTAAGTGGCTTAACACGGCCTTGTAAATAAGGCAAGGCTCCTATCGCCATGAGAACTTCACAAAAAGTTATGATTCGGTGGCGATAGGGGCTTGTACAGATGCCCCATGGTGTCTTAGAGCGAGAACGCTGACTCACCTGTTGAATTGTTCTTATTAATACAGGTATTTTTTGACCCAGTGAAAAGGTTTACATTTTTCCCAAATTGCATTAAACAAATTGCAGTTTGGTTCTAAGTAGAATGAAGTAAATCGTACTTCCCATACATCAGGTGAAATAGTGAAATGAATCTGGCTGATGGAGTTTAGTTAGATATCTCTGATATCTATTTCTTACAAGGGGCTTTTTCAAACTACCAGGACACCAAATACACATCCATATATTTCCAATAACATTTTTAGATTTTTCACTAAAAGGGGCAATTTCACACCTCTATAATTATTAGTAATTCTTTGTAACCATTGTTTCTATGCTGTACATAATGGATTTGTGTTCCTAAATCCTGGTTAAACTTAGTTCAGTTGCCTGATGGTACTATCAGATCTTTCTGTAACTACCACGTCTTTAAAGGCAACCCAAAGTTAATATACAGCCAGATGCATCAATCATCCATTTTGCGATTCCTTATTAGCAAAAAATAAGGATTCACTAATAAGGAATAGCAAAATGCTATGCATGAAGAAATCACATAAAAAATAGCAATTTCTTAGAATTCCTTAATTGCGACTCGCATATTGCGAGTCACAATTAAGGAATACCTCCCCATTCATTCCTAAGGGCCTAGAGGCCCATAGGAATGAATGGGAAGACAATCTCAATTTGTGATTCGCAATTAGCGATTCGCAATTTGAGATTGTGATTTCAAGGGTGCAGGGGTGTCCAAAGGACATCCTGTTGCTCCCCTGAAATTGATCTGTGCACATATTTTGAGCACACACATGCCCTTAGGGCATGAGTGTGCGCAACATGAAACTTTGAAAAATGCACTTAAGTGCATTTTTTTGTTCTTGCAAATTACCATGACGTTGTACTTCGTGGTAATTTGCATGCCCTATTAGCGAATTCGCTATTTTTGAAACTTTCATGCATTGCATTTAAGGAATCTCAATTTGAGATTCCTTAAATGCAAACAATCGCAATTTAGCAAGTTCTCAATTTGCGATTTTTGCATTTGGGATGATGCATCCCAAATGCAAAAATACGGGTCGCAAAGGGGCAGATTCTTAGAATCTGCCCCTCTGCGACCGTTTTATAGCTTGATGCATCTGGCTAATTGTCTATTTTATTCAGGTATTTCATTGCTCAAATGTATATACTCCAGGTAAATCAGAAGCTCCAAGTACATTACATGCCCTAAGCTCCCTTCAATTCAATTCCATTTTTATTGTGATTCGGAACTCCAAAGAGTTCCCCATAAGAATATACAATGAAAGCTACAAAGCAACAAATCATAAAGTTTATGATAGTAGAGTAAAATTCAAAATGCACTGAGACTCTACTTACAAAGTGCCAGTTTTGTTACCAAAAAGGGTCATATTCAACATACCAGAGCTGAACACAGTACAATAATCCTTTCTAAAAAAATATTTAAAAATTGTTAAAGAAGCTGAACATTTTAAAAAATACTTATTCAGAGGGAGGGGCCAAAAGACAATTCCGGCCTTCACGGCCATAGTGTAATTATACTTTAAAAACACTTCTTAAAAAACAACATCATAATGGCAGTAGTGAGGCATGATTTAAATCCTGCACCCATTTTCACACATGTCACAAAGTGTATACTCCCTGGCAAATTCCTCCCATGCGCCAATTATAATCAGCAAGGGAAGCAAATTCAGCCTTAGTAGCAGGATTGTTCTCACACTCCATGGGGAAGATTCCAAGTAACATATGGTTGAGGTTGTTTACACATACTACTCTTCACTATTGTGTTTTCCTTAAATGCCTTAAACACAGTACAGTATCTCTTCTGCGACTGACTTGGTAAGGTATTTTTTATAAGAGTTTTCAAGACCTGATTTTGAAGAGGACATGCTCCACTTTGCCCAATTTCAAACAGGTCTAAGGCTTTCTTATAATTTTCAATAAATAACGCTTTTCCTTTTAAGGTAAGAAAATGTTTCCTGTTTTAATGTAGCTCATATAGAACTCACATCACTATTCAATAAGGCATTACCCCACCTTAGGCTTATGCCTAAGCAAACACATAGGTCGAGAGGTGCCCAAATTCAAGCAGAAGGCTGCTGGAGTCCTTGCACAATTCAGGTTACAGATCTGGCACCAAGTGCACCCTTTCACCTTTAAAACAAATCTCACAGCTGTTCATCCACTGATTCGCAACTCACTCAAGGTTATGTTATGTTATGTTATTTTATTTGTAAAGCGCGTAGCTGCCACAGCCAAGTGGCGTCCCAGTGCTATGGTGGACAGAACAACACAACACAGTGGAGGACCATACCAGAAACAGAATACTATTAAACCAAGGTGAAGAGAAATGTCTTCACGGCTTTCCTGAAAGGCAGCAGGTCGGGAATGGAACGAATGTTAACAGGGAGTGAGTTCCAAAGTCCTGCTGCCAGAAGACCAAAAGAACGGCCGCCAATTCTGGCTTTTTGAAAGCGAGGAATCTTAGCCAGGAATTGTCCAGTAGAGCGTAATGCTCTGGCCGGGGTGTAATAGGAGATAGCTTGAGCAAGAATGGGGGGCGAGGCAGCCTTTAGGATCTTGAACACCAAGCACAAGGCTTTGAACTTAATCCTCTGCCCAACGGGTAGCCAATGTAGATCGGAGATGGTACGCCTAGCAGAGCAAAAGTTAGGCAAGACGACCAACATTCTGGCTGCCGCGTTCTGCACGTGTTGAAGCAGAGTCAGTTCAGCTTGGTTGACACCTAGAAGAAGGGAGCTGGCATAGTCCAATCTGGACAAAATCGCAGCTTGGACAATGAGTTGCCTAGTAGAGGCATCGAAAAACTTAAAAATAGGTCTAAGGCTCTGAAGAGCCCCAAAACAGGTCCCCGCAACTCTTTTTGTATGGGAGGTAAATGATAGGTTTGAGTCCCGCCAAATGCCCAGATTCTTTACCTCTGTCACCGGAGTAGGTGCTTGGCCCAATTCCACTGGCCACCAGCAGTCTCCCCATAAATGAGCCTGTTTGCCCAGGACTAGGACTTCGGTTTTAGAAGCATTAAGTTGGAGACAGTTATCTGTCATCCAACTAGCCACGTCCTTAAGGGCTGCCTGGAACTTAGAGGCTTCAATCATCGAGTCCCTATTTAGTGCCACCGCTAACTGAGTGTCATCAGCGTATGACACCATGGTTAAACCCCATTTTTTAGCAACAGCAGCTAGCGGCTGCACATATAAATTAAACAGGGTCAGACTAAGTGCAGAACCCTGCGGGACCCCTTGAGGGATGTGGCGAGAAACAGATTCAAATGGAGGAGTAGAAACCTTGAAAGTACGCTCAGCCAGAAATGAGCAAAACCATTCAAAAGCTGTGCTCTCCACACCAGCCTCTTTTAAACGTTGGAGAAGGACAGAGTGAGAAACAGTGTCGAAAGCGGCACTGAGATCCAGAAGGATCAGTGCCGCCGTCTGCCCTAAGTCCAACAACTTCCGCAGATGTTCTACCATCGCTAACAGAGCTGTCTCTATGGCCTGCGCGGAAGCCGTTCTGAGATGGATCTAAGACGCCCAGATTTTGTAGATGACAAGATAGGATTTTGTTGGCATGGGCCTCAGCCAGCTTGGAGATCCAGGGGAGAAGAGAGATGGGCCTATAATGTTCTGGCTTAGTCGGGTCTAATGTGGGCTTCTTTAAGATCGGGATGACCGTGGCCTGCTTCCACTTGACGGGTACAATCTCAGAGGAAAAAGATAACCTGACAAGGTCAAGCAAAGGAGGAAGGCAGAATTCAGCAGATTCATTGAATTGTGCAGGTCTCAAAGGGTCCGCGGGTGACCCTGATTTAACTTTCAAGACTAAAGATTTGAACTCTTCTTGAGATGGCTCAGGTATTAATGAGAGCGGCCTAGTAATCAGATGTGTGGGACATGAATCACTATTTGGACTCGTTGCAGAAGGAAAAGACCGGTAGATAGCCGCCACTTTCTCCACAATGGGATTGAGAGCAGTGTTCTATGCCTGCTTGTTTCCTACTAGTCAGGTCTTTAACGACTTTAAAAATAAGTGTGGTGGGATTGGGGTTTTTCTTAAATTCTGAAACATAGAAGGAGGCCCGGGCCTTGCAGATTGCATGATGGTAGAGCTTAATACTAGCCTGGTAACTCTGCTTGAGGACAGAGTCATATGTCCTGCGCCAGGCTCTTTCTGCCCTCTTACATGCCGCTTGAATCAGAAAATCCAATGACTGAGTCAACCAGTCACAGAAGTAATCATACCTCGAGGAAACGTCTGTAGGAGCATCTGGCGGGTGTTGCACCAAAAGCTGATGGAAGTCGGCCAGCCTCAGTTTCCTCCAGGGAGGTTTGAAGATTGCAGGAATCGTACTTTTGAAAGGGGCCCCCTTCAAAGAAATCTTTATTTCAATCAAATAGTGATCAGTCCAAGCCATAGGTTTGGGTGGGCAAGAAACAACACTAGGGAGGTTCGTCAAGAAAGGGTCCAATAAGTGGCCGCCTACATGGGTCTGATGAGTAACATACTGGTGCAGTTGTAAGGCCTCGAAGTCTGCAAGAAAACTACTCGCCACAGCAGATAAAGGAGAATCCAGATGAAGGTTAAGATCCCCCACTATACTGAAATTTGCTGATTTAAGGGCCAAGGATGAAACTGCTTCCGGTAGGGCAGTTCGGAAGGCGGTGTCAGGGCCAGAAGGTCTATAAATAAGAAGACCCGAGATGGTAAACTGAGGGTTTATAGAGATTGCGAAATGAGCGCTTTCACAACCCACTATAACTGTAGCCTTCCAGGAACATGGGTAGCATGCCTTAACCACGGCCGCAATCCCGCCACCTCTCGAATCACGGTTTAGAGTATACATAGTGTACTCTATAGGTAGCGCAAGATTGATTGCTGCCGTAGCATCGGCATGCAGCCATGTTTCAGTTAGGAAGAATACATCTGGTTTTTCGTCCGTAAGTATAGAAAAAACACCCAGATGGTGGCATTCCAGTGATCTAACGTTAAGGTGGAAGACTTTTAGTGTTGTCAGACCTAGAGTAGCAGCCGAACGGTTTACTTTCCCAGAGGTTCTACCCATGGTCTTGGGGGCAATGACCAAAGAGGGTGATGGAAGCACAAACAAGCATTCGGGGCACTGATAAGGGTCGCACAGGGGATCGAGCTCACTATGAGCACACATACCTGTCCTATTCCGAAGGCCGTGTAAATAACCAGCAGAAAGCATAGTGGAGACGACCAGAGAGTCCTGCCCTAGCCCTGCCTTAGCGCCGACGGGCGCAGACGGGCTGGACTCTGGCACAGCGAGGGCGCACCCGCTGCGCTAATCCGCTGCGAGCAGGGACGAGCTTTAAGTAGGCGTGCTGGTGGCGTTGTAGCGCTAGAGCGCTCACCACGATGTGCAGGAAGTGCAAAATGTCCTCCCAAGATGGCGGCTAAGTTCGTGACCCCGGGAGCCCGGACCCGCAATGTAGCGGTGCTCTGAGGTAATTTTAGGCTGCAAGTGAGGGTCAGGAGGGGGCGCGACAGTTAAGAACGAGGGTAAGAAATTAAGATCCAACGAAAATACAAAATGTAGGAGGTTTTAAGAAGCTAGCGCATTTACAGCAAAAAGCGCTTCAAGTATAGTAGCAGCGCAGCGTGATGGTCACCTTGTCCAGGCTGACCGGCAGCAGCTCCTCGCTTTAAGTAGGCGTGCTGGTGGCGTTGCAGCGCTAGAGCGCTCACCACGATGTGCAGGAAGTGCAAAATGTCCTCCCAAGATGGCGGCTAAGTTCGTGACCCCGGGAGCCCGGACCCGCAAGCTGGGATTTTAATTTTGCAAACTGATAAAACATGTGCAAAATGTCTAAGCTTCCTTACTAATGCCAGAGATGTTAACTTGTTAACTAAATAGCTACACCAGTCCACCTCACTACAACTGTAGGGGCTTATTTATAAGCCCCTTTTGCCACCCGCACGTCACTTTTCCCCTTTAAAAATGATGCAAAAGTAGTGCAAACAGCTTGTAAATAAGCCCCGTAGTTTCTAGGGCAGAAATATCCCACTCCCCATCATCCTGCTCAAAAAGGGAGACCTGATTCGGTAAGGATTCATAGGTAACATTAAAGTCCCCAGCTAGCACAACTTCAGCACCAGACATATCCCCCTCCTAAAAATGCATCAGGAATATGTAATGTGAAGGATTCTTTGTAAACTGCCACACTGCAATTGGAATATTGAATAATCTAATTGATGGATCCCCCATCAGAGTATCAAAAGTCACAGCAGATCTAAGGAATTATTTTCTAGGTGTGGAATCTTACATCTGAGAGATTTTTTTAATCAAAATCGTCAGTTCCCAAACAAAGTCTGGCAGCTTTAGAAGATGTAGCTTTTACACTGGTTTAGAAAGCATGATTTATAGAAGGGATTGAGCTCCTAAATCTCTTGAAATACACATACTTTGAATCCACCTATAAATCACTCCAGCCGAGGTCATTTAACTTAAACTGCAGACCGGATCCATTCAGTGACAATTTATGTATCAAATGACTTTCTTTGTTTGTGGATACAGTTTCCGATTGTACACTCAAATCCCCAACAGGTACTGACATTTCAGGTATGGAGGTCTCCATTATGTGGTGAACACTTAGTCCCCCTTCTTTTTGCAGATTTTATAACTGGGCTAGAGACATCATCAAAATCATTCCCTGCCAGCTGTCTCTGGGATGTGCACAACTCCCTGGTTTAAATGCACTTCCCCCTCCTCAAGTTAGTCAGACAGATTGGATGTAATCCCAGAATTATTTTGATATCCTGCCGCTTCTCTGGATAGCAGTTTCCTCCTATTACACATTTTACCAATAAAGATGGTATGTGGGGGCTTTGATTTAAATTTGATTGCAGGCCCATTAGGCAGTAAAGTTTGTTGGTCCAACGCCACCAGAGCCTCCTTCGCCAATACCCACTTGACCAAATGGCTGGGTTTTGAGGGTGTGAAACACCATTCTACCAAAATCAGATCATCTCTAATCAATAAGTAGCTATTATGATAAATCCTAATCCAGTGCATGACCTTATTTGTAAAAGAGTCTTAATCTTCGAGTAAATGTGATAGGAGTTTTGGGACCTGAGTCATAAAAGTCACCCTCTTAAGTTCAACTTCAACTCTAGAGTCTGAGAGTTCATTAGTGAGTAGCTCTGTAGAATTCAGTGTTCACGTACTTCCATCCCCTGTAGCCCTAGTATGATTAATGTGACACCATATCACTCTGATGCCATGCACCAGGGGGAAATAGGCAGGAATCTCTCTTCTCACCATGAGGTTGTTTCCCTTTTCCAAATAGTGATTAAAACTAGGAGTGGCATGTCACTGCCCCCTTTCTGGAATTTGTTATTATGGGTGCAAAAGCAGCAGTATTTGAACTTTTACAAGAAATATCAGGAGCCATTAACGGGTGTTTTGAGCTGCAGAAGCACCCACAAGATAGATTATCATTTGACAACCCATACTCCTTTGAGTTGAGAATAGTCAACAATCCTTTCAGTTCCCTAATCTCACTTTTTGAATACTCCATGGTCTAAATAAGGGCTTAATTTCTAATTGATCCTTCAATCTGGTTGTTTGAGTGTCCTTCTCATCCTTTTTGTCATAACACCACCCACATTCTCAAATTCAAAATCACTTAAGGGAGCATATCTGATGTGGAGAAGTGTGGCTCACTGGTTAGAGCAGGCAGACCCTGAAGCAGAGGTCAGACCCGGGACCAGGGTTCGATTCCCGACGCGGCAGGGTGTTGAGCTCAAATGTCCACGGACTCGATAATTCTCGCTTCGGTGCCTGACCTAATCATGGGTTCACACTCTGCAACTCTGGGCATTAAGCTTGCTTAATCTCCACAACGGCCCCCTGCGGCGGGATGCCTGGCTTTCACCTTGGGGGTGCCCTGTAGGGGCTATCTCACAGGGAAAAACCAGGACGGGTTCCCAAGGCAAGCGCGGAGATACCCCTTCGGGGGTCGATTCTGGCGCTATATAAGAAATGCAATAATAATAATGGCAAATTGATGGAGTCATGTGACTGGCAATGGGTAAATTATTGTCCTCTTGGGCACTTTGTATCATGATGCAAGTATTGGTTATCCTATTGAGGCTAATTTGTGTTTTGTCCTGCTCTAAACCCATCAGGGAAGTTTGTTTCCTATACAGTTGTTTGTGTGGTTAAAACATGGGTTTGGTGCTAGTTTTGTCTATCTTCTCATTAAGGAGTGTCTCCACCTCTTCTTTTAAGCCATCTGTTTTATAAAGTGTGCAGCTTTCAGTTGCATGCCTCGTGGTTTTCTTGTTCTTAATTGGTCCTTGTAGACCCTCATTAGCTTTTCTTTACCCCATTATTTCCTCTTCAAAATGGTTAGAACAGCTAAATATATAGATAACCACCCAATAATAAAAGCAAAAGAATACAGATAGGAAACCTGTACTCAACACTCCCCATGAATTAGGTATAAAACCTTATTTTGGTACACATCTCATTACAATATGGTTTAAAAGAATACAAACATTATGGGCACAACTTTAAAAGAGAGAGAAAACAGCATACTCATTGCTTTAGGCTGAAATGCAAAACCAAGGGGGTGACCTTGTCCTCTCTCTTCCTGGTTCTGATGGACGTGGACATTGGAGTGGGCATGGGCAGGAGTGGGCGATGTGGACCCACCCTTGGCCCAGGCTTTACCCAGGCACAATCCATGCGGGGGGTGTCTGTGGAATACTTTAAGAGTCCAGAGGCCCAATTCCTCACCTTCTCTGCCCACTCCTCCTTGCAGCACAGGATGTTGACACTGGTAGTCCCTTGAGGCAGGATGGTATTCCATAAATCAAGTGTCTGTGTAGCACTTTATAGTGCACAAGAGTCCAAAGGGACCACTTCTTCTGCCCCCTCCTTCTTCAAGCACAGTATCCTACGGCTGGTAGTCCTTTGAAGTAGGATGGTGTACTATACAGCAGGTATCAGTGAAGTGCTTTATAGTGTATGAGAGTACAGCGTGGCCCACCTCCTCCATCCCCTGCTCCTTGCAGTACATGATTCTGGGACTGGTAGTCCCTTGAAGCTAAATGGCATCTCACTCAAACATCTGTGGAGCTCTTTATGGCAGACAAGAATCCAGAGGTGTCCTTTTCCTCCACCCATCTTACTTGCATCACAGTATCCTGGAAATGGTTGTCCATTGATGCAGGATGGCATCCCTCACTTTGGGTGTCTGTATCATACTTTATAGCTTACGAGAGTTCAGAGAAACCCATATTATCTGCCCCCTTCTCCTTGCTGCATAGGATCCTGAGACTGATAGTCCTTTAAACCAGAATGTCTGTGGAGTTTGTGGAGTGGTTTATAGCACAGAAAAGACCAGAGGTGACTACCTCCTCAGCTTATGCCATCTGCTGCAAAGGGTCTTTGGACTAGTGTCGTAATTTGACAATGGCCGAGTTAGCGCTTAGCTGTTGCTACACGTTTCCCACTTAACTTAGCTATATTAGGAAGCGCCATCTTGTGTGTTACGGCGGCCATCTTAGATCATGAGCGGCCTCGTGGCCAGCGTGCCCTTTAGTCCGTTGTCCGTACCACTGACCACTCGAGTTTGCCCAGCAACAGGCTATTTTTAGCAACGGTCAAGCCTGTACATGCGCAGTCCCAACTGACCAGTCACCCCTCAGGAATGTGCCACCAAACTGACCAGCGGGGTTGTAACCCCTCCAATGAGCTGGCTGTGTTCCAAAAATGACCATATATGTACATACTGCTCTGTAACTTTGTACCGCCTATCTTTTATTACCTGCATATTGTATAAAAGAACGGGTCACACCGATGTTCGGTGTGATACTTCCTGCATTACCGAAGGGTGCTGTAGGAATGTACCACCACCCCATGGGGTCTTAATAAACTTGTTCTTTGAATTTTTCAGTTTCCGTGCCAACAGTTCTTGAATGTAAGTGGGTTATCTTCGGAGCATGTAGGTCTTGGGAACCCGATACTACAAATTGGCGACCACGAAGGGACTCATCGGCGACTCGGATGCCTGAAGGAGAGGTCGTGACGAAGGTTTGGAAACTCGCCATGGACGCGTACGCTGCCACCGAGTGACCCGAGTCTTGGCACCCGCGGTGTTTCTTCCTTTCCTTCTGATCTGACCTTACAGGTGGCGCCGGTCTCCGACTGAGTTCTCGATCGTCTGCGTTGCTGGATAAAGTGCCGTTTGGCTGATTCGATTAAAAGACCTTGGCAGTTGGAATCTGGACCTTTGAGATTTTGGGTAAGATCTGTGATCGGTAAGGTAGTCTGCGGACGCTTACTGAAGTTCTATGATTTGTGATCGGTAAGGTAGTCCTCGGACGCTTGCCGAAGTTCTATGATCTATGACTTTGATTTGAGTTAGCTAACATTTGTGAATTTGTGAACTTTGAATCTATATGTGTAGTGCACTTCACATAGGCAGGCATGTAGAGAAGTTTCTCTATTTTTTTTTTTTTTTTCCCTTTGAGCGGCACGTTTGTGTGAAGTACTGTAAGTGCCATTTTATATGGTATCGCGCTTTCGTGATACTTTTTGAACATGCCTGTTTTAAGCACACTCCGAGGGATGTGCTGTCTTGGAAATGGTACCACAATTAGGTTAGCGGAAGCACAGCCGGCTCCCCCAGAAGGAACACCAAATCGTGAAATGTATATCAAATTTGGCCTTCCCCCTATAATGTACAGTAAATTATGGAATAAGTATACTAAATCGGATCCCGAATTGCAATGGCCTCTACATGGGTCGTTCGATTTGCGTAAAGTACAGTTTGTGGAGCAATGTTTGATTCAACGAAGGTCTAGACAAAATATGTTTGATTGTGTACGAATGTGGGAGAAAGCGGTGCGTGAGCGAATGAAACGTGAAGTTGCCTTGGCGGACAAAGAGCAGCGCAAGGCTGCTCGTGATAAGGCTTTACAGCTTGAGGAGAAGGAGGCTCAGGAGAAGAAAGAAAGGGAGGAACAGGAACGTAAATTGCAAATGACTGGTCAGTTCCCTATTCGCCGACCGCTTTATCCTGTCCTTAATAATGAAATTGATGATTTTTCATTGCTAGATCGATCACCGCCTCCGTACGTTTCGCCTACGGCTCCAACTGCAGATTCGGATGATGACGGACAGGATAAGCCGGGAAAGAAGGGTACATCTGGTGTCAGGTTTTCTGCGGAGAGATCCGCACATTTACGTAGTTGGGCTCGTAAAGTGAATACGAATTTTGTTTCCCAGTCTGAAGTTGTTACTGAGAGGGGTAATTGGACAGAACAAGAATTATTGTATTTTTTGGCTACTTTGGCAAATGAAGTTGTTATCGCATATCGTCAACTTTCAGATACGCTAGAACCTAAGGTTGTGTCAGTTCACCGTGAGAATTTGGATAAAGGTATATTTGATCTTGCAGATGTCGATGCCCTTTACAAGCAACTGATCCAGCTGCGAGATGAGACTACCAGATTGCGGGATGAGCGGAAAAAGAATAAGGAGTCCGGGCCGGAGTCTAATGGGCAGTCTAAGGAGTGTTCTCTCCGGGGTTCAGATAAGAGTTCTGCAATGCATGTTATGCCTATGCGTGAAGCCGCACCTTTGTATGTTCCACCAAAAGGGGAAGGTACAGATGATGATAAATTGTCAAAGGATGCGAAGGGGTATTTTATATATAACTGGGTGTATATGCCTTGGAATAGAGCAGATGTTATGGCGTTGAAAAATTCTTTACCTGATCTTCGTAAAAATCCGGCAGCATTCTATGAAGGGGTGGAAGGGGCTATTTCGTCTTGTGTGATGACTCTTGTCGATATAGATCTGTTTTTTGGGTTAATTCTTCCGCCTGATATGTGGAGACAAATTCGTAAAAATAATGATGAAACAATGCTTGGGGGAACATGGAAAGAAATAAATGCAGCTGATTTAGATAGGGAACCAGCGTGTAAGCCCTGCCAGTTGATTTTAGACCTCCCGGCGGCTATTTTGAATAAATTAAAAACGCTCATACCTTCTAAAAAGATCGATTTGACTATGTTAGCTTTGTGCAAACAAAAGCCAGATGAAACGGTTTCAGATTTCTTTACACGCTTCGAAGAAGCGTTTCACGATTACAGTGGTCAATCGTTAACAGACGATACGGGTTGGCATTTGTTTGTAGATAAGTATGTGGCTAATCTCTTACCGGAGATTGCAAAGTGATTGAAATCGAGTGAGAGCTCCTGGGCCACGGCGACCCCTGCGTCTTTGTTAACTATGGCTCAGTATTATGAGCGGCAGGAGTTGGAGGCTAAAGAAAGTGTTGATAAAAAAGCGAAGGAATTAAAAACGAAGGTGATGTTGGCACAGGTTCGTGGAACACAGGGTAGAGGGAATGATAGAGGTAGACGAGGTGGAGGCAATACGTCGTATGGTCGTACGGATATAGCGGAGGATCAATGTGCGTATTGTAAAGAGTTTGGGCATTGGGCTGACGATTGTCCGGTACTTCGTGAACAACGTAGTCAGCGTGGTCGTGGAGGTGGTAGGTCGAGAGGAAGTTATACGGGAGCAAGAGGTGGTGGAGGTGATCGTGGATGGGCTGAGGAGAGGGGCCGTGGCCAGGATGAACGAAATACTTTTGATAGACGAAACCAATATCAGATATCGGAGGGTGAGAATGTGGAGCACCAGGATTACGTGCATGCATAGGACTGCGTAGGATGGGGTACGGAATCAATTGAAGTGCCGGTAGATCAGAAGGGTCCATATGTAACAGCGGGCATTTTGGGTTCTACTGATCAATTTCTAGTCGACACAGGAGCTACTCGTAGCGCTTTGTCAAAAAACTTGGTTCCGAGGGCTCCCCTGTCTGGCGAAATAATAACATGTGTAGGGTTTGATGGCACACCCTCCCCTAGCCCATTGTCAAAACCCCTTGCACTTTGCCTTGACAAATTTTTCAGTTTTGGTCAATTTTTGCTATCGCCCCATACACCAGATAATATCCTGGGCATTGATTTGCTTAAATATTTTTGAGCAACGATACGGTGCGCTCCTGAGGGAGTGCGGGTTATCCTGAATGACAATTATCCAGATTCAGATAGGTTTTGCACTATACTAGACATTCCAGCTTTAGCCTCTCTCCCGCACACGTTATGGGCGACCTCAGACATGGATGTGGGAGAGATGCGTATTCCACCTATTCATATTACTGTTAAGGAAGGGGCCTCTCTGCCACGGGTACCACAGTATAAGATTTTGAGGGAAGGTGAAATTGCTCTGACACATATTGTTCAAGATTTGATAACTGCAGGAGTGGTGGAGGAGGTTCCCTATAATGTTTGTAACAGCCCTATTCTTCCGATCCTTAAGAGAGATACTGACGACAAAGTCTATCGGTTTATTATTGACTTGAGAGAAATTAACAAAATTGTCATTCCCCAATACCCGGTGGTGTCCGACATTACGACCTTGCTTACACTGGTGCCACCAACGGCAACGACCTTTAGTGTAATTGACTTGAAAAATGCGTTCTTTTCCATCCCTGTCCATCCTGATAGCAGATATTTGTTTGGCTTCACGTTAAATAATACATCGTATAGATTTTGTCGTGTTCCTCAAGGTTACACTGAGAGCCCGAGTATCTACAGCCAGGCTCTGAAAAGACAGTTTGATTCCTTTGAGTTACAGTCTGGGGTTGTCCTTATCCAGTATGTGGATGACCTTTTGCTTGCTGCAGATTCTTATGCACAATGTGAGGAGAGTACGATTGCGTTGCTTTCTTTTCTGGCACAGAATAATCACAAGGTTTATAAGAAAAAACTTCAATACTGTAGACCCAAGGTGACCTACCTCGGTCATCTTTTGTCTAAGGAGGGGCGTGCATTAACATCAGATCGAATTCAGGCGATTTTAGATACGCCAGTCCCCCGCACACAGAGAGATGTACGCGCCTTCATAGGGTTAACGTCCTTTTGTAGGCAGTGGATCATGGGGTTTTCGCACATTATAAAACCCTTGCTAGCATTACTGTCCAAAGCTACACCAATGCCCCTTGAATGGACAGATGAATGTCAAAATGCTTTTGAACAATTGAGACAGGCCCTCTGCTCTGCCCCCGTATTAGGTACACCAGATTACACGAATATTTTCACATTGTACGTGCACGAGAAAGATGGGTGCGCGTTATCAGTGTTAGTGCAAGCACACGGGGATAAGCAGAGGCCATGTGCGTATTTTTCAGCCATTCTTGATCCTGTAGCACGAGGGTTGCCTGGGTGTTTTCGAGCAGTGGCAGCAACAGCAGTAGCTATAAGGCAGAGTGAGGGAATAGTGTTATCGCACAAATTGTTGGTGTTAGTTCCCCACGCAGTAGATGCTCTGCTAAATCAAACAAAGACCCAATATCTCACGAGTGCACGGTTAACAGGATATGAGCTTACACTGTTGGCGCCACATATCACGCTGAAAAGATGTGCTACCCTGAACCCTGCCACTTTATTGCCTTATCCGGTCGAGGAGGGTCAGGAAGAAAAACATCATGACTGTGTTTTTCTGACCGAGGAACAGACAAAGGGTCGTGTCGACCTACAGGATATGCCACTTCCAGATGTGGATGGGGAACTGTGGGTTGATGGATCGTGTTTGAGGCTGCCAGATGGCACGACTTCCGCAGCCTATGCGATCACGACACTTAAGACAGTGGTGGAAACAGCTAGAATACCACAGAAATCGGCTCAGGCAGCAGAGCTGATAGCCTTGACAAGAGCCTGCGAATTGAGTGCTGGCCTATGTGTGAATATATACACAGACAGCCGGTACGCCTTCGGAGTAGCACATGACTTAGGGCTACTCTGGAGAGAGCGTGGGTTTTTGACTTCACATGGAGTACATATTATGCACGGAGAGCTAGTGCGTGATCTCCTAAACGCGTTACTTTGCCCACAGAAAGTAGCGATAATAAAATGTAGTGCCCATAAAAAGATCACTGATAAAGTGGGTCAGGGAAATGCCTTTGCGGACAGCATAGCGAGACAAACGGCTATGTCCCGAACTGACTCCCCCATGTACGTGACACAATCACAGGCTGAGCGATGGTATGATGCTAGAGCAGAGATATTAGATATTCAGAAATCAGCTACTGAATCCGAACTTGCGGCATGGGCAGCAGATGGGGTGCTAGATGATGAAGGTTGTTGGAGAAGCAAAGACATGGAAAGATGGAAATTACCTGCAGCTTACTTGCAAGTAATGGTTCAGATGACACATGGGTTGGTGCACGTGGGGGCTCTTGCAATCACTCGACTGTTAACACGAGTTTGGGAGCATCCCGAGATTGGAAATACTGCCAAGAGAGTAGTGCAGACCTGCCTGATATGTTTGCAGCACAATCCTGCAAAGGGGACCCATACTCCGAAAGGAGGGTTCGTTCCACCTTCTGCACCATTCGAGGTACTCCAAATGGATTATATCCAGCTTGAGCGTTGCAACAACCTGAAGTATGTCTTAGTGGTGGTATGTGCTTTTAGCAAATGGGTAGAGGCTTTCCCCACGAAAGACAATACAGCTCTGACAACAGCTAAGGTGTTGCTTAAGGAGTTTTTCCCTCGATTTGGAGTTTGTAAATTTGTGTGGAGCGATAATGGGCCTCATTTTGTCGGGAAGATTGTGGAGTATGTGCTGAAGGGGCTGGGGATTCAGCAGAAGTTTCACGCTGTGTTCCACCCTCAGTCGGGCGGTCTCGTTGAACGGTACATTGCCACGTTGAAACTCAAACTGGTTAAGATTGTGGCGTGTACGTCATTGAAGTGGCCGGATGCTTTGCCGTTAGCATTACTCTCTCTTAGATCAGTGCCCCACTCTCGAACTGGCCTCACACCATATGAAGTGGTGTTTGGAAGGCCGATGAACATCTGGGGAGTGCCTAAGCCGCGATTGATACATGATGTGCCTTGTATATTGATGAACGATTATTTGGCACGATTAACAAATGATTTGCTTTCTATTCATCAACAGGTTCGAGAAGCGCTCCCTGACAACTCTACTGGAGAGGCCCACAATCTTCATCCTGGCGACTTTGTGATGATAAAGTCGTTTGAGAGGGCGAACAGCTTGGAACCGAGGTGGCGTGGCCCCGAGCAGGTCCTCCTGGCGACTCGAACAGCTGTACGAATGACCAATAGGAAGCGGTGGGTGCATTCAACTCACTGCCGTCGTGTCTCTCCTGATCTGGTGAATCCTGCTGTGTTGACTGACTACAAAGAGATTCTGGAGAAAGAAAAGAGCCCAGCTGTGACGTCGGCTGAAGTTGAGGGAGCCTTCCCGAACCATACTGTTTCTGGACGAGAGCGCTATAATCTCGGCCAAGATAAGAAGATTTTTTTTGGTTTTCGAGACTGGTTGGTTACCGCTCTGGGGTTTGTGAAACGGAAACCGGGAATCTCAAGGGGGGGGATCAGTTCTGCCAAGAGTAGCGACACCCGTCTTGACCCCGGAGAAGAAAACAACGGCTACCTCGGAGCTCAGCACCGTATTTTTCTTTTTTAGGTATATACATATGTATATTTGAGACTTTGTGAACAATTTGAACTATCTGAGACATTAAGAACTTTTTGAACTATGGCGTCTTCTGCATCACGAGACAAAAGAATACTTGGTGCCATCCTTTTTGTCTTGACAATTGTGGTAATAGCTGTGATAGCCTGGGTAGTTGAACTCGTGGTGCCTGCACGTGAACATTTGCTGCCGACTACCCCGGCTCCATCTGAACATTTTCACTTCACATTACCCTATCATGAAGAACGGCACCGACAGACTTATTTGAACAATAGCTTGATTCAGATTCTGCATCATACGCATAACATGACAAATACGTCTAATTGTTGGGTTTGTGGAATGTTGCCTGGGCACCAGAAGAAAAGGGGCACTCCACTCATTCCTCTCCCGTTTTCACATAATGGATCCTGTAATGCTTGGTACACTCTTCTCTTCACTTTGAGATGGCCAACAAAAGGGGGGGTGCTTTTCCGTTTGAATAAAATTTGTTATCACGACAGGGATGGGTATCCACGAGCTGAGGGTACTCGATTTGAATGGGAGGAGTACCGCCCCGATAATGCATCTGCCCCACGTTTATACAGCAATCAACGGAACATCAATGTATCTAGCTCACATGTTATTAATGTCATTGCTACTAAAGCTGATCTGTGTATACGCAATAAAGGTACAATTCCGGTGGGGAAAAGTGAATGCAACACCACACTTACCTTTGACAGCCCGAATGGCATATCGTTTGTAGCATCTCGCAACACTTATTTCATTTGTGGAACGAAAGGTTATCATCAGCTTCCGTTGGGATGGTTAGGCACTTGTTATGTATCTTTTGTATTACCCCCTGTATTCATCGCCCCGCCCATGTATCATAATGATTATATTTTGTATCATGACTTCGTTTTGAATCGTGTTAAACGGACTGTTGTTCTGGATGATATCGACCAGACTGATACTGCCTTACAACAATATGTGGACTTTAATTTGGGACTGTTTTCCTTTGTGGGGGCCGCTCTGAATAGTCGGAAAATACGACGATTGACCCGTGTTGTTGAGGCTGTGGCCAATGATACTGCTATTGCACTTGGAAATATTACGGAAGAACTCCAGATTTCTAGGATTGTTACGCTCCAAAATAGAATGGTTTTAGATGTAGTTCTAGCTGACCGTGGAGGGGGCGTGTAGAATTATCGGAAGCAGCTGCTGTGTATACGTACCTGACAATTCTCCATCTGTTTATGATGCTATTTCTAAATTGCATAAGATAGCTGCTGAAATACACCCGGACAATGGAACTTGGACTCTTTCAGGGTGGTTCTGGTCCATGCTTACCACTTGGGGTTGGAAACTGCTAACGATTTTATGCATCATTGTGGGGATACTGTTCTTTGTATGCTTATGTATTCAATGTGGCCCAGCTTTGTGTTCTATGTGCTTATCGGCTTGCATACCATCAACACGAGCTCTTGCTCACGACAAAATGATGCTTCATAAAGAAGTAACTCAAATAATGCTAATTGATATTGAAGACGAACACCCTGACTATGTTCACTATGAGGTAGCTTCAGCTAAACGCTAAAAGGGTCGTCTGCCGTAATTTGACAATGGCCGAGTTAGCGCTTAGCTGTTGCTACACGTTTCCCGCTTAACTTAGCTATATTTGGAAGCGTCATCTTGTGTGTTACGGCGGCCATCTTAGATCAGGAGCGGCCTCGTGGCCAGCGTGCCCTTTAGTCCGTTGTCCGTACCACTGACCACTCGAGTTTGCCCAGCAACAGGCTATTTTTAGCAACGGTCAAGCCTGTACATGCGCAGTCCCAACTGACCAGTCACCCCTCAGGAATGTGCCGCCAAACTGACCAGCGGGGTTGTAACCCCTCCAATGAGCTGGCTGTGTTCCAAAAATGACCATATATGTACATACTGCTCTGTAACTTTGTACCGCCTATCTTTTATTACCTGCATATTGTATAAAAGAACGGGTCACACCGATGTTCGGTGTGATACTTCTTGCATTACCGAAGGGTGCTGTAGGAATGTACCACCACCCCATGGGGTCTTAATAAACTTGTTCTTTGAATTTTTCAGTTTCCGTGCCAACAGTTCTTGAATGTAAGTGGGTTATCTTCGGAGCATGTAGGCCTTGGGAACCCGATACTACACTAGTAGTCCCTTGAAGCAGAATGGCGCCCCATGCAGTGGGTGTCTGTGGAGCACTTTGCAGCACACAAGAGTTTTGAGGGGCCACTTCCTCCACCTCCTCATCCTAGCAGCACAGAGTCCTGTGGACAAAATGTAACAAGGTCATCCAACCAAGACAACCACAATTCTTAATGGCATATATATAACAGAGATAGCCTGAAAGGGAAAGCAAGTAAATGTCTGAGAAATCTATTCTCTTCACCTTAAAGGCATTTAATGTCTGCAAATCCCCATATTACTGACCTATAACTGGCAATGGATAAACATTTAGGGGCCCATTAGGAAGACGGACAGACTTTGTCCACCCGCCATCCCATCATAGAAAGGGACAGCCTGCCATAAGGGCGGGGGTCCCCTGGGGGAAATTAGGATGTGCCCGCCACAGTGGCGGGCGCATCCTGTATTTTTAACATTGCCGCAATGCTAAGAATAAACGTTGTGCATTTCAAAGCACAATGTGACAGGCACCACTCGGTGCCTGCCACGTTGTTCTCTGAAATGCAGGGGGGTACCATATGTATCCCCCATGTGCACCCCCACCCCTCTGGAGTCCCTGGGGGCCCGCAATGGGCCCCCACAGGTACACTCGCACATTGTAATATGGCTGGCGGTGTCAAACAGACACCGCCACCATATTGCAGCCTTTTAATGTGACTGACGGTGCGGACCCCCCCAGCCATAATAATATGGTGGGGGTCATTCCTGCAAGGATGGTGGGTGGATCGCCTCCGCCAGGCCGGCGGTGGCTACCGCCTGCCTGGCGGGGACGATCCGCCCGCCATCCAAATGAACCCCTTAGTCTTGTAAATATCAAGAATCTGTTTAAATGATTAAGACTCTAGCCTACAAGCAAAATTAAACAGCGCTTCTATGGATTGATTATATTGCAACCTCCTGAAAGACAATAACTCAAGCCCTAGATTCCCCTACCTGAACAATGCCCCAATGGGTAATAATGCAGTTTACTCCTAGCAGGCATGAATTCGTGCCTGGCATAAATGCTGTCATTTTGAGTCATAAACTTATGTTTACAGCCCAAAAAGAGTTTGTAAAGCACTCCTATATTGTTTTCTTAATTTTCTTACCATCCCGATGTTGAAGATCATCAAACAAGCAGTGAACAACATCCAGCCCTTCTCCCACAATTTTCTGACAGGACAAAATATCAGTTTAAGTGCATACTCTGAGGCTTATTCACAAGCCCAGTGCGCCACCAGAATGTCACGTTTCCTGATTTTGCTTTAAGCACTGTCCCATGAGTACGTGGCCACAGAAAGCCACCTGAGAGAGGGAAAAGAAAAAGAAAAAGAAAATGGTCACCCTGGTAGTGGGTAGCTCATACAGGTGCAGTCAACTGGAACAAACCATTCGCTCAATTGGCCCTGTAAAAGAAAACTGACAAGACAACAACACAGAAACACATACACTCAAAGGATGTAAAGGAAGTTGTGGTCATACTTATTAAGTATTGCTTGCTTGCTTCATGAGCATTCAAGAACGTCTGGGGGGTGATTGCTATTGTGCAATCTAGGTAAAAAACAATGTAGATTTTAATATGGTTCCTTACTTACTTCGTTAGTCTTAGGAATGCTTGTATTGCACACTCTATACTCACAAACTCGGGATGAGTTGTCCTCCGTCATACCCCACACGCTGCTCCGCTGGACTGAGTTGGAAAGTCCGGGGCGTGTGGTATTTATACCTGGTTTTCAATTAGTGGTTCGACCTCATTAGCATTAAACCGGATATAATTATGTGCCCATATATGGGTGATCCGCCATTAGTTGTTTGGTTCTGCTGAAGATAGGTTAATTATAAGTTAATTGTAGGTCCTTTTTAGGCAGATCCGGCGAGAACGATCAGTTTTCAGCCCCGCGGTTCCGTCTTGTTTGTGAGTATGACCACAACTTCCTTTACATCCTTTGAGTGTATGTGTTTCTCTGTTGTATGTCTTGTCAGTTTTCTTTTACAGGGCCCATTGAGCGAATGGTTTGTTCCAGGTGACTGCACCTGTTTGAGCTACCCACTACTAGGGTGACCATTTTTTTTTCTTTTTCTTTTCCCTCTCGCAGGTCATGCAATTTGCATTGGACTTGAGCCAAACCGCTGTAGGCACATTATAGCCTGTATTTTTATACACATATTTAATTTTTCACTTTTTGTTATTAACACAAATTTTTGTGACAAAACTAGTGAAACGTGAGTAAGGTGGGGAAGTTGTGCCTCCGTCCTGAAGAAGGAGCGTAAGCTCTGAAACATGTTGACGCACACACGAGGTACTGTCCATTAACACGACAGGTCCAACCTCGCACTTCACTTCTTTTAGTAGTACCAGCCCGGGATTGTGAATAAAGTTTTTTTCCATAAAACCCACGAGCCAGGTATCTTTTTAATCCTTCACTAAATCCCACCACTCACATAAAAAATTCCTATCACATGCATCACATGCACCACACATAGTCATAACTACAAGTGCTCCAGTGTAGTCGTAGGTTGTAGCACACCGCATCCCGCTAGAGGGGTGCGAAGACCCCTATGATGAAGCATGACACCAAGGAGGGGTCTTTTGGTGTGTGAGGGGTATTTTAAAAAAACACTAAGTGCTCCCACACCATTGTGGGAAACGCTGCCCTAACACTCTCAGTAGGATTCCTTTTGTTTATGTAACTAAGTCTGTGGAGTAAGAATCCTACTTTGTTACTCTACCTCCCTCTTTTTGTTTATTTGTATGTTCCCATTCAATGCCCATGATTTTGGACACATTTACAGATTTACAACATAGTGTACATCTGGTAATGTGTGAAAACAGTGTGTCTATCCAGGTCAGACGCATCGGTTGTTTTATGTGGGAAGGTGTCCCTTCCTGTACAAACAAGACCGAATTTTACCGCAGGCACCCTTGCACCATGGTGCAAGGGTACCTGCATTGGTGAAAGGCAGCCATTTGTGCGCCAGGACTGTGAAAGAGGACAGGAATGCACCGTATCTCATAGATATAGTGCATTCCTGCCCTTTTCTTTTGATGCATGGCAGCAAAGCAATAAGCCTTGCAGCACTGCCCTGCACCAAATTATTGTAAATAAGGCCCTCTATTTTTAACTATGCAAATGCAGTCCTCACGGCTCTGCAAAGTATAGAAAACATCCCCCTGGTTACTTTTCTGGTCTTTACATATATTTACTCCAGAAACACAAAAAGGATAAAGCAATGCTGTTGAGGAAGAAACATTTCTTAACTTCTGCTGTTATATTTTGAGCATGAAATAGTTGTGAATTTTATGGGTGCATAGCAAGAAAAAGCAGGGGCATAGCTTGGTCAGCAAGATTGTGGGGTAGAGCGTCAGATCTTCCAACAATCACACTGTCCTATAATGTTAAAATACATTATACAGCACGCAAGGTACATGAGAGTGGCTAAGGGGGAGCTTAAGGGGAGAGGAATGTGGATTGATAGAGGTACTAAGTGAGAGAAGACACAATGTTTCTTAAAATAACCAACACTTTTTAAGACTTTCAAAAAAGAGAGGAAGAGAGTCTGTGTGTGTTTTTGTCTGTGTTTCTGTAAAAACTCCTGGTGAAATCCGACAGGCACCTCACCATACTCAACTGAAAGCACCTGTACACAACTATTAAACAGAAAATACATTTATTAGGGGGGAGTAACACCCCAATGACCCCCCTGAAGCAACGCCCCTGAGAAAAGAAAGTATGAACTTCAGAATCTCTTTTTTAAATAAAACCTTTTTGTCAGGCAAAAGGAAGGAGAGCAAAATCTCGACTCATAAACACATTTATAATGCAGATGTAGTTAAGGATCTATACGAGGAGCATCTGAAGGACAAATGTATGTGCGCTTTGAAAACATTAGAATGCAAGGTATAGCTAGGAGAGAGGACATGGCATAATGGTCAGAGCTGCTGATTTTGTTACTGGGGAATCAGGTTTTGGTCTCAGCATTAGCTTCATATGCTGTGGTTCTGGTCCAATCACTAAGGCTCAGATTTGCTAAGAGCTTGAGTTGCCCCTCTGTCACGCAAATTGATACAATACAATCCAACCCTTTAAGTCAGTTTTAGTAGCGTAAGTCGCTGCCTTGCTTTACTCTGCATTGGGAAGGTCTTCTACCTAGGCCTTCTACCTAGGCTACGGGCTACAAGCGCCAAGATGCTCCCTGGAGTGACAGCCGCGCTATAAAAGTGCATAATTACATTACATTACATTACAAGGTGTTCCATGGGTGGAGTATGGGCGTTCCCATGTATCCACTCATTGATTTTGGTGCACTCCCAGATTTACTAAGACTAGTAAGCCTCGGAATGCTTCAAAATATTACGACTTCCCTACAGAAGCATAACAAGGGGAAATATGTTTATTTTCTGTGTTTTTTCCTCTTTCTCCGTGTGTTCTATTCTGCAACACACATGGAAAGATGAAAATCCCTCTGAGGATTGTTTTTGTGCTGGAAGATGTCCCTTACTGTACAAAAACAACCCTGCCAGTAACTCAGGCATCCTTGAACCACGGTGGGAGGTGATGATGCGGGGTATTGACCCATCTCCCAGATGCGTCACCTTGTAAAGCCCTGCGCCAGAAGGAGGCGTTCCATCGCAGGGGGGAGGTCGTTCCGGCGCAGGAACGCTTCCCAAAAGTGGCTGAGTAAAATCTACAAGATTTCACTCAGTCGCTTATGGGCCCATGCTGGGTCAAAACCCTGCGCCTGCTTGAAGTAGGCATAAGGATTGACGCAGCATTGTGGCGATAGAGCCCCCCAGAGCATTGCTGGAGCTGTGTCACGCTTGCTCCATCGCATCCAGGGTGGCGGAGCTGCGCCGTACAACAACTGGCGCATCCCTGATGATATGCAGGGATGCGCCTGTTATTGTAAATCTGCCCCTTCGTGTCTAAAAAACATATATGAATGTGCCCTTTAGTGATGTAACTGATGCTCATGTAAAGCGCTCCTATACCTTCGGGTTGAATTTGCGCTACATAAAACCGCAAAAATAAATCTAGTATGAAACGTTCCATATTCCATACTTACATGCATTGTTAAAGAAAAATCATTTTCATAAACAAGTATGTGCAAGCTTGTCATGACCTTTGAGATGCACTGTTTGTCATGGTTGCAGCTTAATTTCATTACCCTTTACTTTACAGAAAAACATCCTCCACTTCGTATTTCACTGTCTGTGTTTTGAAAGAGAACATGGTTTAGTTACCTTTGCAAAGGTTATCGCGGGGAGCGTCATTTCTTTTCGCTCGTGCCACTCATGACGCAGAGCATCTACTGACATTTAGACTTGAAGTTTTTGCACCTGAGGCATGCGTGTTAGGTCCTGCTCGGTGGTAAGCGCGTGGCCATTTGCTCTACGTCAGTCCTGCAGCAGAATAGAATGAACTCGGATGACCCAAGAGTGGCAGCTTTCTTTCGAAAACATATTTGGAAAATATAAGCATTAAAGCAGACGGCGTGATGATTATAGTTGCCCACCTAAAATATAGATTCATGTAAGCTGCTTAAGCATATTTGCTGAGATGTCAAGGAGATTTATATGGCCGCTACGCTGTCTATATTTCATAAAACATGCTGTGCTCCTATTTTTTTTTTTTTAAAGATAAAGCATGCTATATTTTATATATTTATTATGATGTCGATATTGGTGACACACACGTCCCTGGTGCATTAAAATCCACCTCTCCTCTTAGAAAAATAACATATGAAATCTGGCCTTGCATGCGTTAAATACACTTTTAATTCAATGCACTTGTAAACTTGTACCAGGGTCCTCGTCAGGAGGCCACCCCAGCTCGCACTACCCATTGCCCCTGCAAGTGCTGCCAACGTCAGTACCAGCACAACTACTAACCATCAAACGCCTACAAGTCGGACATTTCAGGGAACCACAGCTATAAGAATGGGTTGGGCAGCAAGTATTAGTCATTTTTAATGTATTTTGAATTAATAAATAACTGTTGTTGTGCTGATCGCTAAATCAGACAAACAGTGCCACCATGTGGCATAAGTCTTGGTGTTGACAATAAACTGCCGTGCTGAGTACCTGAAACCACTGGCACAAATTGAGCACTGCGGTAAACCTTGAAACTATGGCTTAGAAAAATGTAATTCAGGTACCTTAATATCCATGGCACATGAACCCTTTCTTCTCTTCGAAGTGTTATAAATGTGACTCCTAAACAAACCTCTGCAACACGTTCCACATCTCAATACCTCTCTAACAGACACTTTACTGTTTCTTTTTGAAATTATTTTTGCTACCTTTTACTGCTTTTTAAAAATAAAATTGTCGGGTACTTAAATATATGACCGGATACATCTAAATACGTATTTAGGCAAAGGTCACATGCATGTTGATCCTGAATTTTGGCGCAGCTTAAGTTTCCTCTGTGCCCTGTTGCTGGCGACACGTAGTAGGTTTTGTTTGAAAATCACGGGGCATATTACCAACAACTATCGCTAGGTTGGCTTAGCGGCAATAATTTTATCGCCGTGTAGCGACGATTTTTATTGCTTAGGAGCCTTGATATTATCAAGGTTTATCTCCTAAGCGATAAAAATCGGCCAAAATGCATGAATATCGCTGAAAAGTCAGCAATATTCATGCATTACAGAGCAAATGCTCTTAGTCATGTTATCCACCACCCATTGGATAACATGGCTTAGAATTGCTCAGGGCAGGTGTTAGCTTTTGGAGATATTCGCGCTTAGCGCAAATATTTCGAAGAGTTGGTAATAGGAGATAGTGATGTTAGCGACTGTTTCCTGTCGCTAACATCTTGGCACGCCCACTTTGCATGTAATCAGTGATAAATATCACTGACATGCAAAGCGGGGCCCAAGATGGTCGCTATCTCCTACTAGCTGTCGCTAACTGGTGTTAGCGACAGCTAGGTAATAGGGAGATCATTTTATCTTCGCTTTCTTGGCTTTTAAAACCAAAAAAGCGGAGTTAAACCCCCTTGATAATATGCCCCCACGTTTCTTAGATCTAGCGAGCCTGAAGAATTGTTCACTAAGCACATCCAGTACAGTGGTTCCCCAAGCATACGTGTAAAAACAGATCTGATAAAAAATATCGTGAAAGTACATTTTAAATAAACACTCATGTGACAGCCACATGTCACTCGAGGCGAAATTGACTTGACCACAACCTTTAGTTAAGCTTGACATCTGTCTCTATGGCTGTCCATCTGCTGTTTGCTGAGCCTTCGGATTATTTTGCAGCTTCCCCCTTTTTTATGCCAGCAGTGTTTCTAGCCCATTACTCTGATGCATAATTCGGTATGATTCGCCTAATTGGCAAGCTAAGAAAGATTGTAAATCTAGATTTGTAATAAAATACTTTTTAGCCCAACTAGGACATGCCATAGTACAGTATATTCATTGAATTGAAAAAGTTACACAGTGACACTACACTTTCAGTATCTCAGAAACAAAAAGGGTATTCTGATGTTTAGAAGGCATTTACCTCATAACGGTGGACAGGCACTTTTGTGAATAGCAAAGCTCTGTTTTAAACGTTGTTTTTGCAACTTCTTGTACATTATTGCTACATTAAGCCACTTTGCTGGGGGGATCCAAGCTTGGCTATGAGACGTGAAACAGTGAGTGACAGATAAGTTAGGGGCATATGTACAAACCCCTATTGCCATGGTACCGTCACTTTTTATGACGTTCCCGTGGCGATAGGGGCTTCACCTTATTTACAAGGCAGCGTTAAGCCACCTAATGTGGCTTAAAGCTGCCTTATAAATAAGACCCCCTTTCATGTTATGCTTAGTACAAAAGGGGTGGGCAGAGAGTGCTACAGTGGGCGTTCCAACGCAACACCCATTGATTTTGACGCTGCCCCCTATTTACAAGGGTGGTGTAAATAGGAAGCAGCGCCAAAATTAAGACCAGGGAAAACCTGGTCTTAACTTGGCGAAACGAGGAGACATTTTTTTTCTCCTCATTTTTCTTTTTTCATGTGTGCTGCCTAGTGCAGCACACATGGAAAAAGAAAAACGCGTTGGATTGTTTATGTTCAGGAAGGTGACCCTTCCTACGCGTAAACAATCTTTTAAAAAAGAAGAAATATTGTAACTTCCATGTGACCTGCATTAAGCAGCACAAGTAGAAGTGACAAAACACCATTTAAAGATTTTTTATGTTTAGGAAGGGGGACCTTACTGTATATAAACAATCTTTTCCTGCACGTAGACACCCTTGCACTATGGTGCAAGGGTGCCTGCATTGGCGTTACACTGCTAAGTGTAGCGCCAGCACAGGGGGAAAGGCAGGGCTGCACTTTATTCTTGTAAATAGGGTGCAGCCCTGCTTTTCTGATGTGGTGGAGCATGTAGTTAAGCCAAGGAGGGTAATGACACGCTCCACCACTTCTGTTGTAAATATCCCCCTTAGTTTATTAGCTTTCATGACCTACCCCGCCCAGCAATGCATCCTTACCTCAGCTGGCTCCACAACCGTCTCCCATGGAGTGCACAATACCATTCTCATTGCATTCCATGAAAGACTGATTATGAGCAACCCAAGCACGAGGACGCAACCTACACAGTTCCCTAAATACAACACCTCCTCTTCTCAAAACTGAAAAACAAAAACAAAAAAAAAGTAACTTGTCATTTACATGTCAAAGTCCTTAAATCTGTTTGGTAAAATATTTCTCCTGTAATTTACATTTCAAAGTCCTTAAATCTATTGGGTAAAACAATTCTCCTACCAGATCTAACAACACAGTCATTTACCATTGTTAACAGTCCTTGCAGAAGTGTCAGAGATATTCCAGGGCAACAGGCCCATCCTGAGTAGCTGTGCCATATAGATGCTCAACATGCTCGTGACCACCTTCCCCCATTTTACTTAGTATTTAAGCCTTCTCGTCTTTTCAGCAAGAAGAGGTCTCTGCAACCCGCTTTGGGTACGAAATTGCTCATTTGAATCGATACCCAATCTCCCACCTGAACACTTTATTTGTCTTTTACATTACATTTCTTATCAGAGTTTTTGCTGTGGCCTGTGATACTTCAACCGTATTTCTAACTTCAGATATTTCCCCGAATCCATCCCTGGAGGAAATGTTTTTAAATAAACAATATGTTCACGTAGTAGCTCAAAATGTGTTCCTCCAGTAGTAGAGTGAGGCATATTATGGTAACTGCTAATTTCACATCTCAGATACTCAGTTAAATCTAACTTGGATGAGATAGCAGTTTGGATACCCCCTATAACAAGCCTATTCACCTTTTCTACCAAAACATTTGATTGTGGAAAATATATAGCTACTCTAAAATGTTTTGATGCAATTTTGTTTTAAAAAAGCGCACATTTTTGGTGAAATCAATTGTGGGCCATTATCCAACACTAAAACTTTAGAAGCACCCACCAAGGAAAATACTTCCTTCAAAAACTCAATAGTCGACTCAGCAAGCAATGATTGCCACAACAGCCTTGTAATGAATCCATTTGTAAACCAATCAATGAAAACTATAAATTATCCCTGGTCAAAAGGTAAACAATGAAAAACACTTAAAAAAATAAATTGATGCAAGGGGCGTGGCCTCAGAAGATGGCTGCTTGGAGCTGGAGCTCCGTATGCAACCCTATCTTCATCCTTCCGAGCAGCGTTCCGCTGCCTTATTCTGCCGCCTAAATCAACGATTCCGCAAGCGGAATACAGGCGGATCCTCCAGTGCTGAATTCCAACCTTCTCCGTACTTCCATCGCGAAGATATCTGTACTGATGGCAGTTCCACCGATCCTGGGCTCGCTGGTCCCGAGCTAAGCAGAACAACTGAGGCGCAACACCTTCGCTCTCAACTGAGCAGCAGACCTCCTAAGTGATTCATGGCGGAGGCTCAGTTAGAAGCCTGCCAATAGTTTGGGGATGCTCAAAGCGCGGAATGGAGACAACACTGATCCCCTGTGAGTCCCGCCCACCATTTCTACCACTCACCGCTAGTTCGAAGATTGTGACCAGGGTCATCTGTAACTTCGCCGGGAGCTCTGGGAGGCTAAATGGTTTGTCCGGAAAGTCTGGGGCTCTTGACCACGTCCTCCTTTAGTCCTTATGGGCAAGGCATTTTCAGCGAGTGCCTACTTTGTTCCTGCGCCGGATGCGAAAATGGCCCCTGCAATCGATTGTCGGCAGGGGTCAATGCTACATCCAAGGGAGATCTCCTGACCCCTTCTTCAGCGTAAAGGCAGCAAAATTTGTTTTGATACTACAACTACTGTCCTGTCCTTCTGAGACGGCCTTTATTAGCGATATAAAAATGCGAGTAAGACTCTAGAGTCACACCGCCTATCCTGCTAATGGCAGCTGTTTCTCCCCCTGGCGGTTATCACTCTTGCAGCTGTGCAGTGTCTGTGAGTATACAGTCACTACTTTTAATTTTTAATTTTTCACCCTTTTCCACAGACCTTAGCGCGTGTGTAAGACAAAAATCACCCGTGGTACTTAATTTTGCCACTCACTTCACTTACCCTTGGTCCTGAAGAAAGTCCTACTCATTTTTCAGAAGGGACTGAAACATGTCGTCCACATAAGTCAGCTCTTAGTAACAATTTTTCTAATTGTAGTTGCACCACAAATTTTAAAACAATACCCTGGGCCGCCAAGAATAAAATTGTAGGTAAGGATTCCCAGAGGTATCTTTTAACATCCACCTTCATCCACATCACACGTTTGCACGACACCTGCTCCGCTGTAGTCAGGCATAGAAGCACAACCAGGCGGCACTCTGCTGCCTGGTTGGACCCCGATGATGAAGCATGACACCAACCAGGTTGGTGTGTGAGGGGGTTTATAAACAAGACCCATTGGGTCCAGTTAGAAGGCCAATATTATAAGTGACTCTAAATAGCAGTAAATACTTCTACACATAGTGGGCCAGTCCACATTGATTCTACATAATACATTTGGGGACAGGACGCGCCCCTAAAAACCCTTGCTCTCCCTATTGATTATCCTAGGTTATCACTCTACATCACGCGCTCCCCCTAGAGACATGGGGACCCTGGCTCTGTTCATTATGCCGATCCTCTGCTTAGTTTGCACTCCTTTTCATCTCGATTATAGAAAATTGTGGGGATCCTCTGAATTTGTACATCAAGGACTCATCTCTCCCTGCCTGACCTCAAGATGGTAGCCTCAGTCATTGACTTTGTGAACCTCCATCAACAGTTGAGACACAGCTATTTTGACTGATGCCCGGTGGAGCTACCTCGCGAGCTAAAGGGGAGATGGGCTATGGATTCCCTCCTTGGTCATCACCTACCCAGCCGGTCCTTGGGCATACTCTCCTGCTTCTCTCCTGAACTTGTCCCCCTTCACCCTACCCCCTACTGCTCTACTCTTCTCTTCTTTCCAGCTATTGACCCCTACCCTCACCCATCCTTGCTTATTTCTCCCACCCTGTTTATCCACTGGACTTTCTTATGTGAACTTTCTCTCGTCAGTTGAGACCTAGGGCCAGATGTAGGAGCCCTAATACCGGTCGGAAACGGCCGATTTCGGAAGTTTCCGACCGTTATTAGGCTTTTCAGATGTAGGGGCCTACCGAATTGGTAATTTTACCGATTCGGTAAATATACCGATTCGGTAAAGTACCGAATCGGTATATTTACCGAATCGGTAAATCCATATGTAGGTGACACTCCTAAGAGTGCCTCAGGCCCTTAAGAGTCGGTATTTTACCACACAATCCTATTGTGTGGTAAAATACAGAATTCAGGTGTGCATGCACATCTGTGCATGCACATCTGTGCCATGTGACACACAAACATGCCCTTAGGGCATTTATGTGTGCCATATGTCACACAAGCCTGTACTTGGGGTGCTAGAGGGTGTCAAAGTGACACCCCCTGCCCCCTGGCAGGATTCGGTATTTACTGATTCGGTAAATTTCCCATTTATTTCCCATTGATTCCTATGGGCTTCAAGGCCCATAGGAATCAATGGGCAATACCGATTCTTACAGATTCGGTATTCCTAAATTTGGAATTACCTAAATCTGCCCCCTTTAACTCACATGCCAATGTATAGCTGACATAAGACACTCAATACAAGCCCACCAATAGTGGTTAGGCAAAATGTTCTTTGTAGAAGTGATACCATGATATTCTTCTTGGGCAATTGCAATAAGCCTTCTCCTCAAAGTTTAAGGTGGAACAAATAAACAACCTCTCAACATGATGCCCGACAGAACACTTAACACAGGCAGCACATGGTAGAAATATTTGATGTTACCCAAAACACCTCTTGACTCTCTCAGATCCCTATCAATAATGTGATTGATGTGTTCTTGCTACTGTACATCTGCCATACCCTCCTTGCCTCACTGGTCAGCTGAAGCAGCAGAGTTTAAACTTTCCACAGACTTGCAACTTTCCACTGCATCGATTGCTGCAACCACACACTCTTCCAACAATAACTCCTCACCCTCTTCACTACCTACAGACAACCATGAGAAAAAGTCAGCCCAGACATTGAAACTCCCATGAACATAAGAAATCTCAAATTCAAATTCTTGTAAATAAGTGATTAATCTGAATAGCGTGGAAGATAATTTGACAACACCTTTGTCACCCATAAGATTCACCAAAAGCTTATGATCAGTAAAGATCCCGAACCTCTGTCCCCACAAATTCATCTTATATTTGCTTTCAGCCCTTACACAAGCCAAAGTCTCCCTCGCTATAGTACTGTACCTCAAATCAACACCTTTCAGGGTACAGGACACAACAGCAATCATCCTTTCTTTTCCATCAATCCTCTGACATAGGAGAGCACCAATATTAATAGCACTGGCATCCACTGTGAATTTACATACTCTACCTCCTACAAACGGTTTTGAAAAATCACACTGTAAAATTCAATGTTGCACCTCTTCAAATGTCTTGGTTTGTTCGTCAGTCCTGCAAAACTTCTACTTCCCCCTCAACAATTGTGTTAATGGTTCTGACAACACACCAAACCCACAGCCAAATCTTCCATAGTACTCACTTAAACCAATGAAAGAACGTAAGCTGTCTTTATCTTTTGGAATAGGGGCAACCCTAATTGCCCTCATCAAATCCTCTTTGGGTTCAATGCTTCCCTCCAAGATGGAGTGACCTAAATATTCAATCTCTGTCACCCTAAATCTACATTTCTCCTTATGTACAGTCATACTTGAATCTCAAAGAATACACAACACCCTGCATAGGGTAGGATCATGCCAAACTAAAGTGGAAGCACAAATTGATATATCATCCTGATATGTCATTACATCAATCACATCTCTAAATAAGCCATCCAAGAGTTGTTGAAAGATGCTGGGAGCTGACACCAAGCCAAATCGTAATCACAAATATTTGAAAGCTGTAAATGGAGTAATACAAATAGTTCGTACCTGGGACCTGCATGTTAGCCTAATCTGGTGATAAGCAGCCTTTAAACCAATAGTGCTTAAAATATAAGCATCACCTATTTGCATCACCATCTCCTGATTTTTGGGAAGGGGATGCCACTCAACAATTACGTTTTTGTTAGGTGAGCAGAGATTGGCACACAATCTATTCTCGCCATTTTTTAAAAGCAAAATCAATACCCAAAATCCACTCGAAACACTTCACTGGAGCAATAATGTTTTCTGTGCACATTTCATCAAAAAACACCTTCAGATCATCACATATGCTCAAAGGTACATTCCTGACCTTGTCAAAGGAGGTATAACTTCTTCCTTAATTCGAATGTGACCTTCGTTGTCTGCCCATGGGTATCATCTGGAGTAGCCTTCCACGCAACCAGGAGTTCTCCTGGGGTCGCGTGGGAGTTTTTTCCGCTGAGGGTCTGTGCTGGTGTTTCCTGGTGCTAGACGGTGCCCTGACTCTGGTCATCCCGATTTCTTAAGTACTGTGGACGAAAAACGAAAGTGCAAAAGAATTAAAGACTCTTCCACCGGTGGTGACGTGCTTGCACAGCAATATCAGATATTTATTCCAAACTAAGCAGGAACTTATCTGATTTAAGTCCTTGGTATATTTTCTTATGGATATCTGTATTCTTTTAGTTGCTTCTTGAAAGCTGTGTCTGAGCATAGCAGTGTGTAATTAGTTTCCTGCAATTAGGGAGACAGTATGTTAGCCTGTATATTTTTGTTCTTTTAACGTCTTCTAAAAATACATGTTGCATTCTTAGCTATTGACTATATGTATCAAGTGAGTTGTTTTTGAGCTATATTTTACTTTTCCATTTTTCTACTATGAGGGTAAGCAAGTTGCCTTACACTTTTGAATTGTATAGGAATGTTTAAACTCTAGCTTATTTTTGTCCTTGTATTGTATCTTTTCACTACAGATGAATTCCTACACTCAAGGAAACTCTTTTGGATTATAGTGGAAGAGGGGAGTAAATCAGGTAGTAAAGATAATTACGTACCTAGAGACTGCAAGTAATCTGTTATACCCTTCCGCTTACGTAGGCTTACTGATGTTCTGTATTTCAGGCTCACACATTTCCGTTGACGATTTCTGCTATCCTGGTTACACCGAGGAACCTTCTTCATTTTTTCCTTCCCTTGTTTTCCCTCTTCCTCTTGTACACTGGTATTGCCTTGACTGCTTTGGGCATATTAAGTGCGAAAGGGAAGTGAGGACCTACCCTTCAGCTCCTTGCATCTTGTTCCGGTGGAAATATCTGGTGAGTCCTGATATCCACTGTACATTCCATCCACTACCCCTGGGGTGGGTCAGGGCCCTGGGGTCAGTGCAGGCTTCATGTATTTGTTATCCCCAGAGAGGGGGCATGCATAGGGCTCCCTCCCTTCATCTTTAGTTACCCCCAGGGGCCCCCACCTCCCTTGGGGCTGATGTATAATTGTTACTTGAAGGATTGAGAAACCATTTTAGGGCCCTGGGACCCCGAGCCACAAAATGAAATTGGGGATTCCTACTGTGCCCCACCAGCAGTGTCCATGGACTGCTTCCACCCTGGGCCCTTGTTTGGGGGGTACAGAGACCTGAAACACCAGCCTGCAGATCATGTGGGTGGGAGAAAAGGAAACCCGGCTCCCACACCATCTCAGCTATGTGGCGGCTGGGTGGGGAGTCAAACAGGTAGCATAGGAGTGTGCTTTCATGCTGCCCCAACCCTAGAGAGCAATGGAGTGCCTAAGTGGGACCTGGCATCCCACTACCAAATTAAAAGGAGGTGCGCTAGACCATGCACTGATGAAATGGATATCCCTCCATTCCAGTGGGAATGGTGATATTCTCATATGATATTCACAAGTCTCCATGGGAGAGTGCCTCATAATGCAAGGCGGGTCTATTTTGCATATGGATTTGCGGCATCGCAAAAGAGGCAGGGGCAACACCAACATTAAAAAGAGGGTAAGGGGGCTGCAGGGGCCTAGATGTACCCCCCAAGGAACCTTTGAAAACTGACCCAAACTTTCTGGGATCCCAGAATCCACGACGCCCTGGGATTTTTATCTATTATTTGTAAGCATCCCCAAGGCTTGAGATTCTTTTCTATGGTTGGTAGTGCAGTGCTCTCTAGGGGCTGAGTCTATGGCTACATTTAATATGGCCTGAAAGTGTATAAAGAAGATATATGGAATTAAATGGTCTCTAGAAGATGAATCTAGGGTTGTGTTTTATGTAATCAGAATGCGACGCCCCTTAGGGGTTGTTTTTATGATTGGATTTGCATGGTTTGAAAGTATCTAAAAAGTATATGAACCCCTGTTATGTTGATTTTAAAATGCTTTAATGACATACTAATGTTGACAGTAATTATTGGACAAAGTGGATATGCTTATGTTCTACACATTAGTAAGTTCATTTACACATGGCTATTATGGAATATTGCAATTATGCGCAATATGATGGTGTTTCTACTTTTTAGCATGTGCTATATTTATCTTAAACCTTTGACCAAGCCAATCAAATTACCTTATATGTTTGTATGACCATTTAGGGGGTCAAAGGTGATTATACAATGCCATCTATGGTATTTTACCTGTGAAATGTAGATATATTTGTAAATCAATGCTTAGTATTTAGTAGTGTGTGTGTAATAAATGAAGCTTTCACTAGCAAATACAGTACACTAAGATACCGGCCCTAAAAAACCACATCATAGGCAGCTGTACCAGAAGAAAATATATTTTCTCCATTATCTAAGACTTAACGTCACCCACAGCCACAGCCAGCACCATCACCCCAACACAAAAACTGTTCAGTTACCTCTTAGACAATTTCAGCAGCAAAAAAAACTGTCATAAATGATAATTTCAACCTGACTGCGGCAACCTTGCAGTAGGTCTGCCGATTTTGAATGAGGAATGCACCCTGGCCACATATGAAAGTGATCTCTTGGTCAAGATAAAGATGGTTTAATAATTTTGAGTACATTGAAACTCGAGTACACAATCCCCCAAATCCACATTACTTGAACAATAAATATACCCAGAAATGGTCAAGTATTGAATGAATTATTTAAATTGATTAGGGGAAGTGTAGTTTTCCAAGACTAATTGTGGAGGTCTGGTGTAATACTCTCCTTCTGCTTGTCCAACATATGTAATTGTTCTTAACTGTGTTTTTTAAACTTAGGAATGTTTTAATTTGTTTAGCTGATGTTCAGCTTTTTAATGGTAGGAACTCTCTTGTATATCTGTCAACTGAATAAAGAATAAGACAATGTACAAATAGGTCTCCGGCCCTTGTTGTACACTGAGCAATTGTTGTAGTACATCCTTGTTGAGTGAATGGAATGAGTGTAAGCCTTACAATAATTGGAGAATTGTAAGTGCTGGACGAGTCTTTTACCCTTTGGGATTTTTCTACTTATACACATATGAAAATGCCACAATTATGATGTCCATTTACTCCCGTGCCACATCAGATCTATGCCCCACCACACCTTCAACAACGGATTTGCCCCCCATCAGAAAAGCCTGACTTGCATTCTCAGTGCTTCCTTTGACACAGCCATTTACCCTCAAGCCTGAAAGCATGCAGCTGTGAATGCCATACTAAAGAAAGCCTCAGCAGACCAAGCCAAACTTGCAAATAATGGCCATTCTCCCACCTATCGTACTTGCCAAGATTCTGAAAACGATCATTAACAGACACCTCACAGGCCATTGCATCAGCCAACAACTCCTCAACACCATGCAGTCAGGCTTCAGGCCTAATCACATCACATAGACAGCTCTCATTACAGTGATAAATGACATCCGTATGATCCTAGATAGAGGAGAAACACCAGCCTACATCCTACTGGACCTCTAGGCGAAATTTGACACAGATTTCCATACCATTCCCATCAAATTATTACACAAGGCTTGCATTTAGGGATTTGCCTGTGCTGGATATGTGCATTTATGGCTGGAAGATCTCTGACAATCAACCCAGTGCCTTATTCTTCAAAAGCCAGAAAACTCATCTTCTAAGCCCTTCACTCAGCCCTCCCCATTTGAAGATCTGCATGACCCCACTGGCTGATGCCATCCACACCCACAAGATCAACATTTTTTCCTAAGAACAACTCATTATATCCTTATCAGACAAATCCTCATAACACAAGGAAGAAATTCACCACTTTCATGTCCGAAGTGACCACCTAGGTGAAGTCAAACTGTCTCAAGCTGAACACCGACAAAACAGAAGTGGCGCTCTTCACAAAGGATGCCCAACCTTAGGTTTTAATCTGTGGCCCATAGACCTAGGAACCAGTCCCGCACCGTGCTCGCACACCAGAAACCTTGGGCTCATCATCAATAACAAACTAGAATGTCCGACTGGGCCAATCCCATTACCACATCCTGCTTCCACACTCTGGGAATGTTGAGAAACATCTACAAGTGAGTAAAAGACAGCACCAGAAAGACCATCAACTAAGTACTGAGCACTAGCAGACTGAAGTATGAAAACTCCCTTTACACAGGAATCACCAAACATCTCACAAGAAGACTGCAAACCATCCAGAACCGAGTAGCCATACTCATCCTAAACCTCCCATGCAGAATCTACATCACATCTCACCTCAGTGAGCTACACTTACTTCCAATACACAAGGATGCCCAGTTCAAGCTCCTCACCCACACATACAAAGCACTGTACAAAACAAGCTCAGTTTAACTGAAATGCCACTTACACTTTCCCCAACTATCCAGACATCTCCTCTCATCCAGAATTCTACTAGCACCCTTTCCACACATCCACAGAAGCATACTCAGAATCAAGCCTTCTCCTATATCAACTCCAAAGCATGGAATTACCTCCCTCGCCACATGAGAGCCTCTTCCCTTCTTCCAAAATTCCATAGGAATCTAAAGATGTGACTCTTCGAAGAACTTCTCTCCCTGCCCCGGGGCTAGCCTCACACACCTGCCCGGCACCAGGATACCCTCTCTGTTGACAGTGCGCTTTACAAATATACATAATATAACACAACATAACACAATATGAACAATATTTTCAAAAGGACTATGATTGTAAACTCTCAATGGACTTCAAAACCCTAAGGTCCTATTAGGTTGTCAGTACAGCCTGAAGAAGAGTTGCGGTAGAGAAAGCTACTGTGTATACTCAAGGAATACATGTTTACAATTTTCCTGCCCAGTGTTATAGTTTTTTACAGTTACACACAAAGAAGGTCCCAGGGGTAAGTTTATAGACCCTACTGTTAAGCCCCCTGTATATAAGTGACACCAACCTAGAATTAACAGAGAGCCAAGAAACAAACAGACAATGTACCCAAATAAAGTTACACAGGAAATAGTTATTAAACTATGCGAGTTCCCATCAGTCCACCAACGAGACCGCCCTTCATCATCTGGGATCTCTGGTGCATAATTTCTGTCACATTAGAGGGTAAAAAACCTGTGCTGGCAGATGACTACACCAGGCACAGGAAAAACCACAGTGATATTTACAGATGTGAAACAGAAAGGCGTATCTAGAAGGGAACTAAGTAGCAGTGCATGAAAAAAGATGTGTGTTGTGAAAAGAAAGATAAGAAGCTCTAAAATTAGGTAGTGGTCGGGAAAAACAATTTAATAACCACCCTCACACTCCTAAAAGAGTGCGGTGCATCCATTTACCTGAGCTCATGCCAGGTGAGGTGGAGTGGGTCCTTCTCATCAAGTGGGATGAGAAGATGTTCATACATACACCTTCAGGTGATATGGTGCTTGTTATTTATTTTTTCTAGCAGTAGCACTAATGGTCCTGAAGAAGCAGCAGGAGATCACTAGACTCCATACGTCTGCAGAAACATGTCGACCTTTCATCTTTAGTGGCTATTTGTTAAACCACTATTGCACTGTTTTTATTGATTTAGGAGTGTGAGGGTGGTTATTAAATTGTTTTTCCCGACCACTACCTAATTTTAGAGCTTCTTCTCTTTCTTTTCACAACACACTTCTTTTTTCACGCACTGCTATTAGTTCCCTTCTAGATACGCCTTTCTGTTTCACATCTGTAAATATCACTGTGGTTTTTCCTGTGCCTGGTGTAGTCATCTGCCAGCACAGGTTTTTTACCCTCTAATGTGACAGAAATTATGCACCAGAGATCCCAGATGATGAAGGGCGGTCTCGTTGGTGGACTGATGGGAACTCGCATAGTTTAATAGTTTTTTACAGACCTGCATTCAAAAAGTGCAAGTATGAACACTGGTGAAACATGTTAGCTTCTCTAGTGTCCAGGGTGTAGTGTTGTTTCGTGGGGTTATTAGATGCTGTTAATGCCTTTGCTGCAGAGACTCCCACTCCATATCCAGTTCTGATTGTTTCGTTTAATGTTTTGGGCACTTCACACTTAAGCCCTGTTAAAGTTTCGACATAAAAGGTACTCAGGCTAAATTTGTGTTCTTTTTCCCCAGAAGTTGGGAATTCTATAGGTATCCAGGATTTTACCAAAAAAATGGGGGAAAAGTGCTGTGCAAAATGGTGTATCTTTTTTTCTTTTACTAAAAAAGATATAAACAATAGCTCTTCTTCGCTATAATCATTATCCTCCCAACTTTCAGATACAAGCAGTGTTGTTAAAAAGAAAAATGACCGCAATTTTTACATTTTCCTAAAAAGTAGTCATTTTTCCTATTTTTTTGTGGTTTCAACCTTCATTCAGATTGAAACCCATGACTCAAAATCTAAAAGTATTTATTCATTTGAGAACTAGACACATTTACAAATTTAGCAAGGGGTCATTTGTATAGATAACTTAATTTGTTCCCAAAGAATATAATTACTGGATTAATGTAAAAAATAATGTAAAAAAAAAAGGAAAAATTAAATAGCTGATGTTTTCATCTGTGATTTGGTGCCCCATGGCCGATTTGCAAATGTAATGCACCTCTACATCCATCATTCCCATCTGATCACAGCAATATATAATATTTGAACGTTCTCCAAAAATACGCAAAACTAATGGCCAATAATTGAGCTACAGTTTATAAAAACTGTCCCTTGTTGACTCACCATGCAGTAATTCATCGGGTAAAATGTAATGTATAAAAAATGAGTATGAAGGACACCTTTACACTTTTTAATTTTACCCAAGGTGATGTAGTTATTGTTACCCAAACTATCATCTGTTTTATGGTGCATTTTACCAAATGTGTTCTTTCTTCCACTCTGGCTTATATTTAAAAGTCAAAAAGGGGAAAAGGTAAATTTTTGTAACAAATGTAATATTTGTGCTCCCACACTACTCTAAATAAAACTGGTACTGCCAGTTATGTGGTGGACCTGTAGTTTGAGCCAGGTAATGTCCCAAAATGCAGTGTGAAGACATTAGATTTTCACCATGAATAATTTTGGCAATGTACATAGATGTGAAGTCAAGGCCTGGCTTTTCTGCCTCAAGGGCAAACCTACAAAATGCAGACATTAATTGCAACTAAACAAAGAGGGCTCCAGGATGGTGTGACTTGCATGGATCCAACATCTTTTTGTAACAGATAATGCCCTCTAAGACTCATATTTTTGCCTAAACATGTATTTTCCTTACATGTCTGTGATTGCTACTTCCAGAATTTGTGGGTTCACAAAATTCCTACCACACAGCATTCCAACACTTCTCCTTATAATAACAACACTTTACTTGTGTCGGTGAGCCTATTACCCGTGATAGGAAAGGATTTAAAACGCAATGTCGAGGCATCAGAATTCATCCTGAAAAATAACCCATTTTGCCGATAAGGGTATGTACTGATATTAAGAATGATATATTGACCATTGGCTCCCTTCTGCATAATTGACTCCATTTTCTATGCTGACTCTATCTTGTATAACAGACTTCATTTTCTGTGCTCACACGTAGCTGCAAAGTGGGGAGGGCATGTTTTCGCTCTACACTTGTTTTTTGCTCCTCACCGATTAGAGTGAACTGGAACATGTTGCGTGGGATGTGTGCTTGGTGACTTTCAAGGAATGTGCAGAACGTACAGCTCTGTCTCGGAGTCAAAATACAGGAGTCTGGCCAGCTTCTTTCTTGACCTTTACACAGACCAGTACGTCCGCGCAGTTTTTTTTCAACAGAAGAAAGGAAGCAAGGCTTCTAGAACCTTCTCCTCATGTTGAGTAAAAGGTATTAAAGGCTGGAAGCCTTTGGGGGCAGGTAGGAGCTCACTCACAGAGTAGATGTACTGCTGTGAGACAAACAAAACTTGAGCCCCGATCAAACTCCTTCCTGGGCTGTTGGAGGGCTTCTCCAGCTTGAGTTGGCAAGGATGTTGCATGATCGATCGGTGAGGGGCTCCTTACTTTATGTACATCATTTCTAAGTTTCTTTGCTCTTTGCTACATGTATATATGTCACATTTTATTCTGGTTTTCTGCTTGAGTTACTTGATATTTGGGAGTCTGCATTAACCAATATATTTTGCCTTCCTTTCTAAAATATTGAAATATGCCCCAGTTCAACTGTCACCAGGGAAACCTTTTACACCTAGATATTTCAGAACACTAGCCACATAGAGGAGTCCAAGTGGTGAAACTTGTGTGGATCCTTCTAACCATTCTTACAAGAATACTCCATAAACCTCAAACTTTGGCTAAAATGATACCTTTTACTCACATTTCTGTGAGGTAAATTTCTATCATCTACATGAATTCACAGCAATCCTATCATTCAATCTGCAATTCTCCTGATAAAAATGGTATTCCACTTTTGTGGGTGGACCTATCACTTAAGACAAGAATGGATGGAAACTGTGAAGTTAATGTAGTCTTCGCAAGGTCCTTGGCTTGAACACTTCCTGTTGCAGGAAATAGGCTCAGCCACACACGTTCAGGTTTTACTAATAATTAGATGGACTATGGCAATTTTACTATAAGAAAACTGTAAAACCCTTTGCAATTTTACTGCTGTAAAATTGTCCTTTTACCATGCAACTCGTTATTAGGGCATGGTGAATTTTTAATTAAAAAAGGAACACTGAACCCAGGACTCACTCAACCTGTGTCGACTATTTCATTGGCTGCTGCAAGGGCAGAGCAGTAACTCTGGGGGACTTGGTAGAGGACCTTTGAGCATAATAACTCTGTCTCTGCTACTGATATATTGGTCAGAGAAACAGTTAAACATTAGAGGTATTATCCAGCATGTATATTGAGCCCTCTGTTTCTTGACTAAGAGAAGTGGCCCAGAATATTCCTATGCATGTTGCCGGTCAGATGGCTTCTGTCCCATATCTAAAATAAATAAGGAGCTGAAAAAGCAACCAAATACAGCTATTACCCAACTACCACCAACAAAGTTTGCAGATATTAACATTCCAGCCCATCTAAATTTTTGAAAAGGTCCTCTGCAACTCTATCGTGATTAATTTTTGTTATAGCCCCTGCGGCTGCCCAAACCTGACGTAAATGATATAAAGAGAAATACAGTAACCTGGTATGAACTTAAAAAGGGGCGCACTGCACTCTTGTTCAAGGGACAGTATATATGGCAAGAAAAAAGTGTAAGTGGTGCTCCAGGAAAGGAATTGTTACCAGTAACAATCCTACATACCCTCCCAACAAAGATCAACATTTGTTTAATCCAAAATCATCAGCTCAGTTCCCAATAGTGGTCTTATCCTTCATATTTCTTTTGTAGTAATTGATATCATCTCAAATGTTCAATGAGCAGAAAATCCAATACAATTATTCACAACAACAGGCAGTTTGGTACACCGCATAGACCAACACGTGTTTTGTCGATATGTTGCTAAGACCACAACTTCTTCAGGGCTGTGAACAGTAAATAAACCTTCATAAGATTAAGAAATCAACATGGTGAATCAGAGCAGAAATCCCCATTACCAACCTCTCACCTGAAGACATAAACAAACAACAAAGTGATGTAGTTGAATTAGTAAGATATTACAAAAGAGAATATAAAATCTTGTCATAGGGCATGTTAGGTACTTCCCCACATGCTTGCTTAACCTACATTAAATTTGTGAGCCAAAGTCCAATGTTCATGTTCACCAAGAGAGGAAGGAAAGAGAAGGAGGGGGGAGAGAGGATCAGGTAAAGAAAAAAGCAGCAAAGCTGAAGTATAGTACGGAAGAAAATGCAAGGTACATTAAAATGTCTATGTCCACAATACCTTTATGACTTCAACCCAACAAAATCTTAGCCACAGTACACCAGACTATGACATATATGTGCCAAATGTCCTTGTTTTTAAGTAGCCCAAAGTATGTGGAAATAACCACACAATCATTATGCAATCTGTCATGGCATCGTAATGCCTAAATTCTGTGGAAACCAAAGATGTAAGTCCTATATCAGAAAAAAGACAACAATACACTTCTCTTTTGTAATATCTTACTAATTCAACTATATCACTTTGTTGATTGCTCATATCTTCACATGAGGCTGTTGATGGAGATTTCTGCGTTGATTCACCATATGGATTCCTTAATCTTAAAAAGGTTTATTTACTGTTCACAGCCCTGAAGAAGTCGCGGTCTTAGCGACCCATCAACGAAACACATGTTGGCTTGTTGTCTCTATGCTGTGCACCCAACTGCCTGTTGTTGTGAACAACTGTATTTGATTTTCTGCTCATTAAACATTTGAGATGATGTCAATTACCACAAAAATAATATGAAGATTCGGATTACTATTGGGGCCTGTGCTGAAGATTTTGGATTAAAAAGGAATATTGACATGACATTACTGTATAATTGAATGATTTCTTGGGTGCTCGGATTTATTTTCAAAATAAAATTTGTTGTCAAAAAGAAAATAAATGTAAAAAAAACAAAAATGACCTAATACTCACCTACTACCCTTTGTTTTTTAATAGAAATGCTCTTCAAATCTATGTGCCCATGCAGGCATAGAGTCTGGCAATCTGCAAAGAACAAAACCCTGAAAAATGTGTAACTTTTCAAAATTACACCATTGTCTTCTAATCAAATATACAATATGCTTCACCCTACAATAAAACTACCTCTTAATGACTAAAATATGTAAAAAGCATGATTATTACCTGACCATTGTTGCCTCGCTTCTACATCCTCATCTGCGACACTCCGCTGACTGAAGAAACAGATGCAACAGCAGAAAATATAAAGGAAAATGAAGGTGAAGGAAAAAAAAAGAATATTTCCTCCATAGGGAATATTGGAAAGAACATTTTTACAAATAAATTAAAAAATGTTACATGTCTTTGTAAAAAATAACTTACGACATACATATATTATTAACACATTTTAAAATATTTCATTATTTAAAAATGGAAACTTTCAGAACATTTTGCATTACATTATCATTTAAAGTATATATATTTATTATTTTTCACTTTTTTACAAAACAGTTGTGTGATTAGTTAGTGATTACATTATAATTAATTATTTTAAATATACCCTGCAACACTGCCCCCCCACCACAAAAAAAACAGCCCATGCATACTTTACAACCTACAACCTTTAAACACTACATTCAGAACAAAAAACTGTCCCTCCAAATAGATCCCTGTAAAATCCAAATCACCCAAAACACCCCCCATGTAATACAATACCCATCCATAACACCTACATGCAGTGCAACTGGTCCGTAAAAATGTATCATAGAATACTGAAAAATCTGCACCCTAAAATAACTAATCTCCACTACATTTTGAACCCCAAGCATTTTACAATACCCACCTGTAATCCCTGCAACCCAACAGTAAATATTAATCACTAAATAGCAAAGCTAACGCCCTCAACTTAAAAAAATGTAATCCTCACACTGTGAAAATCCCAAAAGCTACTCTAAATTTAGACTCTACAGACCCATGTCCCCTGTATAATCTGATGTCATTCCCATTAGCATATTACGAAACACTAAAAATAAAAATTGCACAGCAATATATTAAAAAAAAATCCCTAAACCCTAAACCCCCGAAATCTGCTGCAACATTAACCCCTGTATTCCCTGAAACCTGTCCCTAAAACACATTACTTAAATTATTAAAATTAAAAATTAATTTTAAAAATCACTAGAAACCCTGCACACCTGAAAAAATCATTCCAAAATAAATACAGTTCCCATCCATAACCTGTATTCTGTTCAACTCATCCCTAAATACTTATCATGTAGCCCTTAATAAAATGCCTGCACCTCCAAAAATAATTACACTCCCTGGACACCCTGAACCTTAAATAACTGTCACAAAAATAATGTATTACACAACTAGAACCTGTGTATATCTTGCAACAGTCCCTAAAGACATACCACTAGCCCACACAAACGCAGACTGCACCCCAAAACAATAAACTCTCCATACACACTGACCCCACCAATAAACCCTACAAAACCCCACTACACTTTGTAAATCCCCCATCCCTGACCCCTAAAAACTCCTCATTACTCCTAAACTACATCCATTTTTGAACCTTAAATACTACTCACTATCCCTAAACATACCCCTGTGATCCTTAAAACCTTTCCACTACTCCTATACACTCCACACCCCTGAAATAAAAAAACAAATACATAATTGATCCAATATCTTTTTTAAATTGCAGACATCACATCTAAAAACAAATGACAACTGTAATTTTAGAGGGAAGGTTGCAAATGTAGTATTATTTTCATAAGACAAAGAAATATGCTAGACTTGCCAACTCACTTTGTCTTTTTTGCTGCTAATGCATGTTCTTCTAAGCACGTTATTTTTGAGAAACTTTGTTTCTGGTTGTCTGGGATGGGATCCCTGGTATAGCAGCAACCACAATCTTTGTCAGGGTAAGGCACAAGCAGGCCCTTACTCAACCTGCCCTCACCCCTCTGGTAGCTTGGCACAGAACAGTCAGGCTTCACTCAAAGGCAATGTGTAAAGTATTTGCACAACACTTCAAACATTTATAAAGTGAAAGCACCAGCAAAAGGATCCCACACCAGATTAGAGAAATAGAGCAAAATTGAATAAATAAACAAGAGCATAGCAACAAAAATCCAATGGGTAGTACTGGAGATATGAATTTTTTAAGAATTTTGTGTAGATAGTGCCAAAAAATCACAAAGCATCAACTTGTTATATCTGGTCATGCAGGACCGGGTAAATGTCACACTTTCAGGCCAATCACAATGGAGCGTAGGTCAGCTACAGTACCAAGATTAGTCCAGCTGAAGTATTACCTTCTCAAGACAGCGCAAAGAATACCATCATGGGAGGCTGTCAGCATAGTGTGAAGAGCAGGCAGGGCATTGCAGACCTTGCAGAGAGAGCTTTGTGTTGGTGGTCCCATGTGAGTGGTAGGCGCTAGAGTGCAAAGAGCCTGGCTAGTAGTGCATTACTTAGGATTGCAGTGCGAGTCCGAAGGTCTTGGTCAGGAAAGGTCCATTTGTGGTCACGAAGAGCCCATAAGCATGATTTCAGTTCGCTGAGACACTCCCAAGGTCCAGGACCTGAAAGGCATCACTAAGGCGTCAGGAACTTGCAGCAGCTGGGCCCCAGGATAGGTACTGGATGTTAGGGAGTCTTTTATGTTCCTGAGGCTCAGATCAGGAGGCCAGCAGACTAGCTCTTGGAGTCACTCTGGTGTCCTGAATTCAAGGTGAAATTGCAGGTCCAGTTTTCTTTCCCCAGGCAAGAGGGCAGTAAGCAGTGTATCACCACAGAATGGCAGCAGTTCCTTCACAGCAGCAGTCCAGTAGAGTGGCAGTCCTTTCAACAGCACAGCAGTCCTTCTTCCCAGCAAATTATCCACAGGTCCAGAAGTGTACTGAAGTGCTGGTGTCTGAGGTCCAGTATTTATACGTAGTTGCGCTTTTTAAGTGTGAAGAAAGGTCTAGAGGCATGCAATTGAAGTGCACAGATGCCCTGCCTTCCTGGTCCTGGCTCCAGGAATATTACAGGGACATGCAGCCCTTTGTGTGAAGTTAGTACGCAGGCTATTCAAGTGTAAGTGGAGTTGGGCCGAGCTCCTTCATCCCATCCTGCAGTGATAGCCCATCCATTCACACCTAATATCCCCATTGTGTATGACTGTCTAGAAAGAATACACAAATGCCAGATGTCAACCACACCCAGTCATGTGACCCAGAGACAGGCTGAAGGCACCAAATGGCTAAGGCAAGAAAATGTCAACTTTCTAAAAGTGGCATTTTGAGAATTGCAATTTTTAAAATCTGACTACACCATAAATTAGGATGTTAAATTGTGATTCAAGGAACATCCAGCAATAACTGATTACCTATTCCCATTTAGAAATTACACTTATAAAATGCAATAGGGTAACTAAAATGTTATCCTATAGGAGATGTAGGCCTGGTAGTAATGAAAAATAAATGTAATAGTTGTTTTACTACCAGGGCATAAAGCATTTCAAAGTACATGTCCTAATTTTTAAATACATTGCACCCTGCCTCTGGGCTGTCCAGGGACAACCTCAGTGGTGACTTATATGTATTAAAAAAGTATGTTTGGGGCTAGAAAAATGGTTTACTTTACCAGGTCAGAATTGCAGTTTAAGGCTGCACATGCATAGGATGCAATGGCAGGCCAGAGTTATGTTTAAAGGGCTACTTGATTGGGTGGCACAATCAGTATTGAGGACCTCCTAGTAGCATTTTTTTACAGACCCTGGGCACATGTAGTGGCCCTTTACTATGCATTTATAAGTAAATTAAATGTGCCAATTTTTGTATAGACCAATTATATCATAGTTAGAGGGCAGAGCACAAGCAACTAAATCAAACACTTCCATCATTCTCCAAATGGCCCTATGAAGGGGCTGTATATTGACATCAAATTCAGGTGGAATTACACATTATTCCTACTTGCATCTCAGCTGACCCGTGTAAGCTGCTGTTGAATCAAATAAAAAAATCCACCATGGTGCACTTCTGTGTTTTATCAATGCTGGGGAAATGGGGAAAATGCAAGGTCAGCAAGAAAGACAAAACAAAGTCAAATTGATACAACTGTTCACACAGTAAAAGGGTATTTGAGAGGTTGCATTGTGATTGCATCATGCAACATGGTACATTAGTGACGCAAGCCACCAAGCTAGTTTTTGAAGCCACTCAAAGCCAAACTAGAGACTGTGTGTAACTAAAAAATCTGGAGTAACACAATGCAGTGGAAATCATTGTTTGGCGCAATTCTGCCCTGGGAAGGCATTCCATGGGCTTTGCATGGGTGTCCCATGCCACTCCCATGGTTTTTGGCACATTCCTAGATTTATACGAACTTGTAAACCTGGAAATGCACCAACATCTTGTGGAAAAAGATTATTTTTCGTTGTTTATGTCCCATCATATACCCTCTCAGTCACGTCCCCGAGCCCATCATGTCGGAAAACAAGCAAACGAGAACACGGGCAAACCCGATCACACGCACACAAAGTTGCACACGCACTCTCCTTCCTCTTAAATTCAAAGGTACATTCTTATGGTTAGGCCGATTCCGAGAAACAGCTTCCTCACTCAAACTGTACATTCCTATGGTTGAGCCGATTCCGAGAACAAGACCCCCCATTTGTAACCATTTCCCTATAATCGGGCTGATTCCGAGAAATAGTCCCTGTTTTGCTAAACCACGACAACCAATTCCGAGAAGAAGAGCCCCCGAATGCTGAAACACAACAAACAGACATCCTGTCACGACCATCTCTCTCTTATCTAAGGAACCAGCCTAGGGTTATTTCTCCACATTTCTGTTTCTCTCGTGCTTCCTCATTGAATCATGATGCAGCCTCATCTCCTCTGCCATGTTTCCTCTTTTTCATGACGCAGCCTATTTTCCTTAGTCATGACTTCTGTTTATTTGCGACATATGACATGTGCCTGCATTAAAGGAAAGCTCCTTCCTCTTTTCTATGTATAAATACACTGTGTTTTGAGAATAAAGTTAGAGAGTCTTCCGATCCTCCTCAGGTGACGGAGCTCTCCCTTAACTCGAGTTACTGAATAAAGACCCTGAATTCGAACCACCACGGACTCTGCTCTTCATACTTGACCTTTTTGATATTATAGAAATTCCGATCAAGGTAAATTACTAAAATATTTACCACAATCTTACACCTTCCCAGGTAAGGAATAACGAGAAAAAATATTTCTATTTTTACTTGTTTCTTCCTCTCTCTCTCTGTGTTGCATTCTGAACCACACATAGAAGAGGACTATGCATCCCAGGATTGTTTTTGTGTGTAGGTGTCCCTTCCTGAACCAAAACAATACAGTATGCAACACAGGCCCCCTTGCACCATTGTGCAAAGGTTCCTGCATTGGTGGTAGGCAATCAAAAGTGCGCCAGCGCAGGGGAAAGGACAGTAAGACATCATATTGACTTAAATGCTGTACATTTCCGCCCTTTCCCTGTCACGCAGTGCAGCGCAGCTAGGTGACTTGCTAAGCTGGACTGCGCGACTTTCCCATAAATGAGGCCCGCAGTTTTCATAGGCAGTCAATGGCGGTTTTAAGTTTAAGGTTCAGGAAAATGCCATGGGTGTCATCTGTTGACAGTCAAGAACTTAATTACATTGTGGCCTCCTGTTTAATATTCTATCTATGGAAATGTTTTTTGAGATCCAACTACCTTACTTCCTGTTCCATTTCAGCATAGGGATGTATTTTGACAAGGTGTCATATTTATACATGCGTTTCTGTGCAGTAATGACATGTCTTGTGTGTCACTTCTGAGTGCTCCGATGGAGAAGAATCCAAGTATGGAGAGCAAGTTATATGTTGTACTGTTAGAGTCCAGTTGGATGTGCAGGAAGGCATTCTTCAATCACTACCTGACTCTGGATAGATAAGAGTCTAGCTTCGTGCCACATGCTATTGAATATAATGAGTATTTGTAAAGGGCAGTCTCACCCAGGAAGGAATCCTGGCACTGTAAGCAGGAGCAAATCTGCCCTTGCCTAGAGTTGGTGAGTGAGAATGTGCTGTAAGAGCAACATCTTCAGTCTTATGTCGAATCTAAGAATCGAATAGGCATGTCTGATGTGTAATGGCAGGTCATTCCCGGCTTTAACAGTAATGTAGGAATGGACCAGACTGCCTGCTCTGGGTTTGCATGCTTCGGATGTGCGTGAGTAGCAGTCTGGTGACTGCTAGGTTTGTGTAATGAGATTGGTTGTTAATGAAGTTTGGGCATGTGAAGGCATGCGTGCGAAGTCTGAATAGTGCACATGTGTTTATTGGAAGCTAGTGGAACTCACTGAGGTGCGGTGTGATGTGTGTGCTTTGTGGAAGGCTAAGACTGATCCTGGCTGCAGAATTCAGAATTGTTTGCTATTTTCTGGTGTGTTGCTTTCTGATACCGGTAAAAAGGGTGTTCGCTCAGTTTTGCTGGCTTGTGACAAGGGCTTAGGTGGAAGTTTTACTTGTGTTGGTATAAAGACATTTGAAGATTTTTGGGGCATTTTCATGATGTGGAAGCAGTCTGCTGTGATGGGGTGACGGGTGGTCATGTTGAGGTGGCTGTTGATGATAATTCTGAGGTTCTTGGCATGGGTGGTAGGAGAAGAGGTAGATCTGAATCTGAGTCCACCAGGTGAATTCCCACAGAGAAGTGTTCTTTCCAAAGAACACAACTTTTGTCTTGTCAGTGTTCAGTTTGAGAAAGTTGGTCTTCATCAGTTAGCGATTTTGGTCATGCATTAAGCAAACTTTGTCCATGTGGGAGAGGATTAGTTGAGTTTTGTTGGTGTAGGATAAGACACTGATCTCATGGGTGCAGATGCTGCTTGCTAGTGGGATCATGTATGTGTTGAAAATAGTTAAGCTGTGTGGAGCACACACTAAGGAATCAGTCAAACTGAGGTTAAATAAGATCAACTCCACCAGCAGTTGAGAAAGACTTCAGTTGCAACGAGATATCCAATGCACACAACAAGATAAGTAGAGCAAAAGTGTGTCACTGTTGACACATGTAAACTTCAATACAAAGCTGACAGAAATAACAACAAAGTCTTTTTGTCTGATGAAAAAGCTCAGGTCTTCATTAGCATTGAGCCAACTTGGGCTCCACCTCAACCTTGAGTTTGACGCTTGTTTTAAAGACGCACAGGGCCCCATACCAGAGGTTTCCCTGAACCTGGTGAGATTACCTGCTCACCTACCTTCATCTCCTTCGCATTTTTCCTACACATTCACTGCCTTATCCACATTTTTACTTCCACTTAGGACACTCATACTTTTTCTTGCTATGTCCTTTCAATTCCTCTAACAGACCTGTCTCTTTATTTACTAGACACAACACCATTCAAGTTTCGGGCCCTGCCGGGTCAGAATTATCACCGGCGGAGCGGTGAGTGCTACACCTTTCTTATCTCTTCACTGTGCTCTTCTCCTTCTCTCATTCTGTGTCTTTACTTCCTTTTCCTCCTTTTTCTTCTCTTTCAGACTTATACATTCGCTTTTCCTGTTATACAGGTATGACATACACCACCTCTTTTTACGTTCTTTGCTATCACACATGGAGCACCAGCATGTTTTGAGTCATTAGTTCACATGGCATCCACAACCGCCTTATGTTACTTGCATTTCTGAGTCATCTTTCTGGCTACTCCTTTTCCTGTATCTCTCTCTCGTATATCACCCATGCTGCATATCATCCTTCCACCACTATTCTTCAGTTTTCAAAGCTACACACAACCCTCTCTTTTCCACAACTACCACTACGTTAGGAATGTTTTCATGCACTGCGAACAACTCACATTTATAGGTTGTTTTTGGTTTGGGTTCTCCCACCTAGCAAAACACACAAGATGATGGACAGAATGTTGCAGAATGGCAAAACATTCACCCCAAGTCACAGATTTGGGTTTAATCCATCATTATTTTGCTCACCAAGCCACCCCAGTTTAGACATGGCCATATGCAAATCAGTCTTGGCCCTGTGCCTCATGGGAACAGTCCAGCCCGAACTGCCAAGCCCTGTCATCCCTGGACCAGAATCTAGCATCCTAGGGCCGGTTTTTGGCTATCAGCCGTCTTCAGCCAGGGTAGCTTGACTCCAGTAGCTTAATGAGCACGGGACCCACGTCTGGGCATACCCTCCCCACATAGGGTGAACAGCAAAACACACAAGATGATGGACGGAATGTTGCACAATGGCAAAACTTCTCCCCCCCCCCAGTCACAGATCTGGGTTTAATCTATTGTTATTTTTGCTCACCAAGCCACCCCAGTGTAGACATGGCCATATGCAAATCAGTCTTGACCCTGTGCCTCATGGGAACAGTTCAGCCCAAACTGCCAAGCCATGTCTTCCCTGGACCGGAATCAAGCATTCTAGGACCAGTTTCTGGCTATCAGCCGTCTTCAGCCAGGATAGCTGCAACATTCCGTGCATCATCTTGTGTGTTTTGCTGTTCTCTCACCTAGCAACAGGTCACAATGTACAACATGTATATCCATCTTGTCATATGTTCCATTGTTGTCCCTTGTATCTTTCCCAGCCCTGACGAGTAGCGAAAATATTTTTCCATATGCGACAAAACACGTTTCTGCTGGCTAGTTGAAGGAGTTAAAATGAAGACCTAAACTTTTTCATCACACAAAAAGACGTTGTTATTTCTGTCAGCTTTGTATTGAAGTTTACATGTGTCTACAGTGACACACTTTTGCTCTACTTATCTTGTTGTGTGCTTCGGGTATCTCGTTGCAATTTTACAGTGTGTTGGTTTCCCATGACACATTCTGAGGGGTTATAGGGCTCATCCCCTCACCCAGTTGCACCACACCGTAACCTTTAATCCCTTCATACCTTTTGCGTCCACAGCTACAAGAGCGCCCAGCAATTCCCCTTAATCTAAAAACCCGTTCACAAAGAAAGACTTCAGTGTTTGCTTCATTCGAAAAGCGAAACTAATATTTATTCAGTGGTTGAGTTTCTATAGGCACACAAACAACATAGATTGTTGAGCAGTGTTATTTTCATAGACGTAAATCACTAACAGTTGATTCAAGATGATGTACCTAATCTATTCCTTAGCACTGATCCTCTTCAATGTGCGTTTTTTTAGGAGAGTGCCGTGAGCATTCAGTGCCCTGTAAGTTACCATTGTTCCCTCCTTGTATGTCAGAGATTTGTGCTGGTCTATACTGCTCCTAATACTCATGAACCCTTAATTTGCATAACAACAAAGATCTATTATCTGTTTATAGTGGGAAACCTTGGGGGATAGTCTAAGCTCTACAAAACTAATTGTTAGGTTAAGAGGCAAGGGGCCAGTTGGTCACTATGCAATAACAAATTTCTATTATTACTGTTATACATTTTATTAAAGAAGGGGAGTCTGTCCTTTTATTGGTCGGTTATTTGATTATCCTATGTATTTATAGCATTATCTGCACATCTCAGTATGATTGATATAATTTTTATAGCAATGTATAAGGAAGAATTTTGTATTGTATGTAAAGTTTGTCCTTTTAATTGTCTGTGTGTTTTCGTGGACCTCCATAAGAGTTCCAAATTAAAATAAATACATAAATTGGATAAGTTGGAGTGCGTCCTTTATGTTTTCTGACAATTTTCAGAAAGTCTACTCACTAAGGTTACATCGTTGGTGTTAATGGACATTGCATTTTTTATCACTTTTGCTCTTAGAGAACAGTCAAAAAGGTTAGTGACAGTCCTCTACCACGTAAATAACGTACTGCCCTGGCATAGTATGCCCCTTCAGAATGTATGTAGAACTACACATGTGGGTTTCATGACAGATGCAAATGCTTACTTGCAAAGGTATGCTAATAACAGGATAATACTGCAACAACTGCTAGTTCAAGAAAATAATTTTAGGGCTATGAACCTCATGTGCCACAGGTTTTACGATCGTAAAGTCTATGACCTATAACTAACAATGCCATTCTGAGTCCTTAAATATGGCCAAATTGGATTTGAAAAGTGAAGGCTGTCCACCAGGCAGAGTGTCCATTATGTGAATGTGGACTCAAGCATTTTGGGGGTGTACCATTGTCCAGTGGAGAGCTGTATGCTCCTCTTAACGCTATTCGCAGAATGCCTATTTTCTTATTTGAATTTTTGTCTTTCATGGCACAATCACTGGTATTGTCATTTTAGGGAGTTTAAATGCACATTTCCCTTTTTAATTCTACAATGCTGAATTGCAAATAATCTTTTTTGGGAGTAATTACCTTTTTTCTGGATTTACTAAGGCAATAGGGCCCTAACCCTCAGACCATGTGCCTTTTCTCCTGACAAAATAAAAAAAGATTCTGAACTAAGCCTTCTTTTCTAATACTTGTAAGTCACCCCTAAGGTAGGCCCTAAAGGCTCTTAGGGTAGGATGCATGGTAATTACAAAGTAGGACACTTCTGTTTGAATTTTACATGTCATGACTGTGAAAATTACTAAATTCATTTATTATTGCTGTAAGGCAAACACTGGGGGCCCGATTCACAGAATGAACTTACTACTTTTGGCATTCACAGAATGCACTTACTACTTTTGGTATTCACAGAATGAACTTACTCATTTCAGTATTCACGGAAGTTAGGACTACTAACTTTAGGACTCCTAAATGCCTTCTGTGAATACCGAAAGTCTTAAAATTAGGATTGTTCTCTATTTAGTAGTAGTAAAGTTAGGACTCCTAACTTTAGGATGCCTAAATGCCTTCTGTGAATAACGAAAGTCTTAAAATTAGGATTTTTCCCTATTTAGTAGTAGTAAAGTTAGGACTACTAACTTTAGGACGCCTAAATGTTTTCTGTGAATACCGAAAGTCTTAAAATTACGATTTTTCTCAATTTAGTAGTAGTAAAGTTAAGACTCCTAACTTTAGGATGTCTAAATGCCTTCTGTGAATACCGAAAGTCTTAAAATTACGATTTTTCTCAATTTAGTAGTAGTAAAGTTAGTAGTCCTAACTTTACTACTACTAAATAGAGAAAATTCCTAATTTTAAGACTTTCGGTATTCACAGAAGGCATTTAGGCATCCTAAAGTTAGGAGTCCTAACTTTACTACTACTAAATTGAGAAAAATCCTAATTTTAAGACTTTCGGTATTCACAGAAGGCATTTAGGAGTCCTAAAGTTAGTAGTCCTAACTTCTGTGAATACCGAAATGAGTAAGTTCATTCTGTGAATACCAAAAGTAGTAAGTGCATTCTGTGAATGCCAAAAGTAGTAAGTTCATTCTGTGAATCGGGCCCTGGGTTACTTTATTACATTTAATTAGTGTAAGTTCAGTTTGGAACCAGAGAGAGAAATGTTGTTTGCACTTCAATGAATTCTAATTTAAAATCCTCGAATGGTAAAGTCAGATTTTAAGTTTCTATTCTGAAAATGCTACATGATGGCTGGGGAGGAGTTGTGCCCTGCCCTGATTACACTTCAAAGGGCCCTGCATGCAGCACACACTAAGGAACCTGACACCAGGTCTAACCTTAACTTTGTCACCCTAGACAGTTTGAAGCTAACCCTAGGGCAAGGGAAGAACGGACCAGAAACAGATTTGACAGTATGCCAGGAGGGTCCCCACACAAAGGCTGGCACCAGGTATACATGTGGCATCTTCAGAACCTCTCATAAGAACACTCCTGGACCTGTTAAAGATTCAGAAGAAGGAATGGCATGTTGTCTGAAGAAGAGTGATTGTCCTGCTGACTGTAGAATGAAGATTGGACCTGCTTACATTGAATTCAGGCTACCTAGGTTGAATTCAAGGGTAATGTGACTGACCTCCTATGTGAGCTACAGGGACCAAACAAGCTTCCTGAGGCCTACTTGCAACTACCCTACTGATCTCATGGGTGTAGATACTGCTTGCTAGTGGGATCATGTATGTGGTGAAGACAGTCAAGTTGTGAGGAGCCCAGACTAGGGAATCACTCAAACTGAGGTTAAATAAGATCAGCTTCACCAGCAGTTAAGAAAGACTACCTAAGTCCTGCTACTGGCTTCTTCTGGAGTGAGCCCTGATTCCAAAGAGGTTGCCTCCAGATTGTGGACACCTGGCATTGCCTCCAGATTGTGGACACCTGGCTTGAATCAGTGTAAAGTCCTGAAGAAAAGATGAAGAACAGATGTTTTGGGTTCTTTGAGATCACAAAGTGACCTTCTGCAGTGAGAATCAACTGCCTGCAATGACCACTAAATTAAAGTTCCAGAAGAACCTGCTCCTTCAGCCAGCAGTGACCATCCATGACAACCTCCAATACTAGACTTGCTTTTCACACCAACAGCGATAGCCCATGATGACCGCCAATGTGAAGCTCCAGCAATAATCAGAGTTTTGTGCTACAAAGGTAACTATCTGAAACGCCCAACCTGCTCCTCGCACTCACAACCTCTTCCAAAACATGTGCCAACATAGACAGAACTCTTTGTACAGACTTTGAGAAGCTAACTCTTCAGTGAGACTAACCTGGTCCCTGTATCTGATCTATGCGGCATCGTGGTTGGACTGAACTTGTGAGTCCCCCATGGTCCACCGTGACCATATAACTGTGATTAGTGCTTTGTGCTATTTTCACCTAAAAATATACAAACTTCAGTTCTAACAACTGGATTTCTGTTGTTCAGGTGTCTTTTTAATTCTTAAAATATACTGTTTTTCTAAATTGAACGGGTTGTTTCTTGTGTTATGTTTTCAGCTAGTGTGCTGCATAAATAGTTTACACATTGCCTCTACGTTAAGACCACACCTTTTGTGCCAAGCTACAAGAAGGTTAAGCACAGGTTTATTTAGCACTTTTCTGCTTCACCCTGACAAGGATTGTGCTTAATTTTTGATTGGGTCATCATCTCATTTCAACTAATACCCCACTTTCTTACAATAGGTGTAAAATATTTCTTTTTGGTCAACAAAATATTGGTTTTGAAATCATCTTGCGGCATACATGTTTGCAGTTAAAACTGTTAATTAACTGAAGAGGGTGTAGTTGTAATACAATACTTTGTTATCCAAAAGATTACGTAGGAATCAGGCTTTTAGCTAATTTGTTAAATGTGAAACCAGGGGATCACATTTCTAGCACTGAGTGAAGATTGGAGTATCCCTATCTTGCAGTACTAAAAAGCATAATATTTAACACCACAGACATTTAGCTAGATCGGAATCACCCCTACTGACAGTCTGTAGATACCACATTGTTCTGACACAACTTGGGTAAAATGCAGCTATATTGCATCTGGGCATGAGGGAGATGTCCTTGTATTTACAGTTGCCAAGATCCTGGCAATGGTCAATGAATAATCATGTATATAACCTATGCAGATTAATCACGTTACCTCTCCACATAAGAAGAACCCGTATCCAGGAACTTATGGTCAGCTGCCTGCCCTACTGAAATGCCTTGTTGGTCGCAGCAAATAATTCACTGCTATCAAAACTGCAGGTAGTGCACATCACTGCTGTACACTTCGCCTGCAACCTCCCACTCCCGTACTCCTTCAGAGCTGACTCTGAGATGTCTTCTATGGCTTCCCATCAGGAAATGTGCCATTTTTAAACTCTTATGCTTGGTACACAAATCCATACTGGGCAAGGGCCCAGCATACGGCTGAAACAAATTCAACCCATGGTTCCTCCTTCCGGTTGTTTCATATGATTAGGTAATTCTGGGGTACTAACAGTCTAAAGCAAGCAGTAAACCCTCATTGACCTTTGTCTGAGTAAGCAATAGAAAGCAGAGCTGGTTGTTCGTAACTGAGGTCAGACTAGGAAAGAAAAAACAATGACCAAAGTTAAGACAAGAAGAATATATTCATCGACATCTATCACCCACAGCAGCCTGTTGAACTGACAAGAACAACAGTTGCAATGTTAACGGAATGTTCTAAGAGAAGGTTTACAGTAAATGCAATAGGAGGGGGAAAAGAAGGAAGGAAAAGGTTGAAATTAGTAAAATAAATTTGGTAGAAAAATTACAACACATCTCCTTTCCCTAGGGTTAAAAGGAGAGAAAAAAAGGAGAAATAGTACCTGCACCAAAAACAATGTAAAAGTTCATAGACCGATACCGGACAATAAAAGAAATTAACAACATGGCAGAGACCTCATTAGTAAATTTTATAATCTTTGTGCCAAAACGGTTTCTTGGAATAAATCTGCAAAAACTCCCTTTCATGTTGGATACAAGAGCTATTACTGGATTGGGTACTGTGTTGCACTCCTCCCTCGGTTACACCTTCACTGTTATCTATTACAATCCTGTCACAACTCTATGTCTGACCATCATCTAAAACCAAAACATTTTTTAAAACTTTGCATATCTTTTTCTGAGCAGAAAACTTTAATGAACTAGAATGCACAGATCTAGGTAGTTTTACTCTCACTGCATCTCCAATCTTCCAATTTAATAATCTACTTCTCACTCTACAGTTGTAGTCATTTACATACTTCCTTTGATGGTCGTAGATTTTTCCTATGATTTTTCCTCTGGCAACCCTTTCTCCTTTACTGCCAACCAACCAGAGAGGACATAGTTGTGTTCCCGGTTCCCTAACTTTAAGGGATTTGGATGGAGAAACACCTGTGACAGAATGTGGAGTTACAAGATAGAACCAAATCATTTTGTCCAATGCTTTCTTAAGATTCAACCCTCTGTTACTATTCAGCTGGATGCATTCATTAATCAGACGGTTGACACACTCAAGGAAACCATTGGCTCTTGGGCAATAAAGAGCAGTTTGCAAATGTCGCACAGAGAACTTATGCAAAAAAACCTTCATTTGCAAGGATGTCAATTGGACACTATTGTCCATTACAATGGTTTGCGGAGTGCCTTCATTGCAGAAAACCTCTTGTAGAAATGTAATAACTATACTAGTAATGATATTGTTTACTATTTTGATAACTACCCATTTGAAATGATAGTCTACCAATGTTAAATGAACCTTCCTCCCAGTCCCCTTCCATTTATGGGACCGATAATGTCCAAAGCCCGTTTGTTCCATGGAACTGAAGGTACTTCCACTGCAGAAATGGGACCCTTAGTCACTTGTCTACTTTTGTCACTGTGAGAACATCGTTCACATTGTCTGATATTTCTCTCAATCATAGAGTCTATGCAAAGCCACCAATAGTGAAGTCTTGCTTTATGTTTAGTTATACTACATCCTAAATGACCTTCGTGATCTAAAGATAGGATTTGTATCAAGTACCAAATTGTTACTTTTGTATAGATTTTTATCACAAATGTACAATTGATTTCTCACCTCCGAAACCTCTTGCTCATCATTCTTTAAATCGGTACATTTCTTCGGCCAATCCTTCAAAATTAAATCCTTCACGATCTGAATTACACGATCCTCTTTTACACTGTCTTCCCATTCTTGTTGGTTTACTCCATCCATGATGGATGCTGCCACAAATTCATCCACCATGCATTTTTCTAAACCATTGTTAGGTAAGGGAAGTCTGGACAAATAATCTGCCACTTGGTTTTTAGGTCCTGAGATATACACAATTTTTAAATTAAAGTCTTCTAACCATAGGAACCATCAGGAAATTCTTGGTGTAGTTCTTTCAATGTTTTTTTTTACAGAGATTGTGTTTACCATTGTTTGTGGTCTGCCCTCAAAGTAAAAGGAATACCCCACATGAACACCTTGAAATGTTTTATAGCCCAAAAACAGGCCAACGCTTCCCTTTCCAGCACAGAGTATCTGGACTCAGCTTCAGTCTATGTCCCAGATGCAAATGCTACAATCCTCTCTTCACCCTCCACAACTTGTCTAAGTGTTGCACCTTTTGTTTTCGTACTAGCATCAGTAGTGAGTATTGTGTGTTTGCACATGTCAAACTGTCCTAAAAAAGGTGCATTCACAATCAAAATGTTAAGTCTGTCAAATGCTTCATCACATTCCTCACTCCAATCAAATTTTTCACTCTTCTTCCACAAATTCCTCAGAGGATGTGTAATATTCGAATTTTCTTTTACAAATTCAGAGAAACAATCCGAGAGTCTAAGGAAAGATTTTACCGCCTCCTTAGTTCTTGGAATGGGGGCTGACCTAATTACCTCCACCAAATCAACTTTTGGTTTTATCCCTTCTTTGGATATGACATGTCCAAAATACGTTACTGATCTAACCTCAATTTCGCAATTGTCTTTTTGTAACCTTAACCCAGCATTTTTTTAGTTTGTTTAGAACCATACAGGAGGTACTCTTGTGCTCTTCTTTGGTTTTCCCAAAAACTAATATGACGTCTTGGAAGCACAACACATGATCTACTCCTTCCATAATCAGTTTCATTGTTCTCTGGAAGACCATGGCAGTGGAAGCTAAACCAAACGGCATTCTGCAAAATCTACATGCACCAAACTGTGTAATAAATTATGTTAGCCCTCTGCACTTTGGGTGGAGTTCCACTTGGTGGTACTCAGATAATAGATCAATTACAGATAAAAAATCTGTTTTACCAAGCAGACTCAACATCTCATTTATGTTTGGCAAAGGATGCCTATCAACCCAGGTGTTTGTATTTAGTTCTCTTAAATCAATGCATAACCAAATGGCTTTGCTGTTTTATTTTGAGGTGATAACGGTGGGTTCTACCCATTCAGCACATTCTATTGGCTCACTCAATCCTTGACGAATCAACTTATCCAGCTCCAGTTTGAGGGGTTCTGTTATAATTAATTGAAAATTCCTACAATTATGCACCATATTTTAACTTCATTTTATGCTGGAACTCCTGCAAGCACCCTAGCTTACCTGTAAATACTTCCAGGAATTCATCCAACAACTCAATGCAACACACAGATCTCTCAACCAACATAACTGGAACTTTCGCTAAGAGATCCAATTGTATGCCCAAATCTTTTTGATGTGATCGTCCTAGAACTTTCAACCCTTGTCTTGCTATATACATTTTGCCTACAGTGCTCCTGTCTTTGAACGTAATCTTCATGATTACCATGCCCTCCAGTGGTATGGGGTCCTTATTGTACCCTACCGGAATCACATCGGGTTCTTGGAAGGAGGAAACATCATCTCCAAATTTTGCATGGCAAGTTTCACTGTTAATGAAAGTAAAGGGTGAACAAGAATCAGCATATACTTTTCTGCCCATCCAGTCCAATTTCATATTTCGGGAGTTCAACAACATGCTCTTCCCTATTTCCATTTACAGCTACTTGAAGAGCAAACCTCCCTCTACCTTCATCAATGGTCATAATATTATTCACAGTTCTGCTTGTCATATCCTTACAGTTGCATGTTCTACACAAAGCTGTTATGGTTAGACTATTAATGTTGTTTGCCAAGTGCCCTGTACTGCCGCACCTGAAACACTCTACTTTTCTTTGTTTGACTCTTTATACAAATAATTTTTCTTTTGACTCCTAACCACACACACATTATTAAAATCCCCACTAATTTTGTTCACTTCCTGTTTATTTGTTACACTCATCTCCCTAATGCATTCAGCCATGAGTTCAACACTCTTTGCGATATCAATTGCATTTTTCAGGTCAGGATTACCAACTAACAGCTTTTCTTGTATCTTTTTGTTATTAGTAAAACATACTAATTTATCCCGGATGAGAGAATCAGTTAATTCATTAAATTCACATGTATTAGCCAATCCCCGTAGTACAGCCAAGTAACCTAACGGTGTTAGTCGCGCCTTAGAAATTTATTTAACATAACATAACATAACAGCAAAGTAATTTTCTACTTTTTCATTTTTCCTGGACTTCTATCAAAGAATTTATCAGCAAACTGTAACTCCAACTTTTTAATTGTGCAAGAATAAACATACATCCCTTCTTCCTCATCCTCTCCTATATCAGGGTGAATATTGAAAACCTTCCTTCCTCTGCACCTAAGTTGTGTAATAAAATATGTTACTTTCTTATAGCAGAGAACCCACTGGCACCTATTGCAATCAAATAAGTTTAAAATAATTGTATCCAATTCTTTCGAGCTAAAATTGGTTCACCTGCATCAGATAGAAAAGTTGGAGGTTGATTCATGCTTGCAGCTGCCATAGTGAAAGTACGAAATTTCTAAAGGCAAAGAAACACAATTTGTTTCGATATGATCCTCTGAAATGCAAACGATAATCACAAGGATAGAATATATTTCAAAACAACCAGAAAATAAAGAACCTGTTAAAAAAATAGTTAGTAAAAATTTGCTGTGAGAAATTAACAAAATAAAAAATAAAAATAGTTTAAACGTTAAACAATTGCTTAAATGAAGTTCCATACAATCCATACAATCCAGTGCTGGGAAAAACAGTAGTTCCTTCGATGATCAATCTTGAATAGGAGTGAGAAGAATGTAGACTCCGAAGGACAATTAGTAAAAGTTACTTCTAATTCAGTTTAAAAATTCCTAAACAACAGCAAATAATTCTCCCACCTTAACAGATGCACAGTAACCATTAGAAGGGGAGCAGGAATGCAGGAATCTCTGGAATTTAAAATTTCAGCCTATAATCCTCCACAGGCGCCGAGCACGTAATTATTAACTTATGTGTTAACTGCCTCAGAGGAGTCCGCGCGTACCTCAGGAATCGCTCAAGGAGCCTAGAGCACACACAAGTACATCAACAATACAGGAAACTTGAGGTCATGCCCCAAAAGGAACTGTAATTGGACCGACAAAGGACGTCCAAAGATTCACTTCCAGGTCCGACGATGCCAATACAAGCAGAACAAACAGAATGATTAAACAAAACTCAGCAACCGCACTTCCAGCTCCGCCGATTCAAATATGTGCGGGGAAGGCATATTTGAATAAACAATGCTCCACAAATGCACCGCCACGGGAGCAAACTGGTGGCCAGTGAACACGGCACGGTTTCTCAATAAACGTAAGAAATAGATCTCCTCATAATATGGTGAAATAAAGCGTGTACTAAGGATCTGTGGACAAATCCATACAACGAAATCGTCGCCAGTGAAATAACGAGGACCAAAGTTTGAGGTAAGGCGAGAAGAATTTATTCATCGATATTCATCACCCACAGCAGGTGGTTGAACTGACAAGAGCAACAGCTGGAATGTTAATGGGACTTTCTAAGAGAAGGTTCACAGTAAATGTAATAGAATTAAGGAAAATGTTGAAATTAGGAAATTAAATTTGGTAGAGAAATTACAACAAAGTTGTTCATAACTGAGGATGGACTTGGACAGAGAATAGACCTGTGCATCAAAATAAAAGTGGCACCTTTACTGAATCAGATAGCTTAAAAATGTGGGCTATATTTACAAAGCGGGCTGTTTTGAACTTGTAAAGGCATGCTATATAGGTGTTGTGCAAGAAAATGTGGACTATCGGCCTTTGGGCTTGGTGCAGGCAATGTGTGTGGTAATATTAGGGCAATCAACAGTAAAAGCAAGCCCATAAGACCATGAAAGAGGCCCACTAAAAAGCCAAAGAACTGGCCCACCGGCTGACCTGTTAGACCAACCCTTGTGGCACAGCTAAAATGACCAATGGACTAGTTCAACCCAGCAAATAAAAATGTCTGTAATCTTTCATCTGTGCTTTGCCACTGATCTGCAGTTTTTAAAGTAGGAATTCGAGAGAGAATGTTTGATTATTGCACATGGTTTACGGCTTGAAATCCATTTCACAAGTGATCTACTTTAGAAACCTAAATGACAGGTTTTCAGAATCCACCAGAATGCCTAATTGGCACGTACTGTATAGATCAGCGGCGCTGGACAGTTCTGACATTACTTTTAGACTATATAACCTCAGCAATCCTCCAGTTGAAGGAATCAGCACACAACATCAGTAAATTGCATCATTCGTCAGTAACAGGAGACGCTTACTAAAAGAGATCAAATGCTATTTAGTAAGTTAGGCTGATTAGCTAGAACTAAGTAAGAGACTAGGAATGACTTTCCTGTTTGTGTAATCTCCGTGGCCATTTTGGATTTTGTGGGTATAAAAATCCTGGTCAGTTCAGATCACGCCTTTCTAGGCAATCATAGTCACTGAGAGAGAGAGATTGATCTATTTAGCTTGAGTAGTGTTGGGTCCCAAATTGAGGGCCATATTTACAAGGGCACTGCGCCACCTGACGTCACTTCAACGATGCTCCGGTGGTGCAAAGCCCTGCTTCATATTTACAAATCGTGTTAATCCACTTTGCATGGCTTAACTGCTTTGTAAATTTCATAGGCTTTCCCGCAGGTATCTGCGTGAAAGGGGCATGCAATGGATCCCGCAGTAGGCGTTTCACTACAACACCCATTGCTTTTTTACACTGGCCTGGATTTACACGGATGTGTAACATCACTAAAAAGCAGGCAATAGAGTGATGCAATGAGGAGAAATAATTGTATTGCTCCTTGTTTTTGATTTTTCTGTGTTCTGCATTCTGAAGCACACATAAAAGGAGTAAAATCACCTTTAATGGTTGTTTATGTGCATGAAGGTGTCTCTGCCTGCACATAAACAATCATCCCTGCATTGCACGCACCCTTGCATCATGGTGCAATCAGCATACATGAGTTTCTGAACGAAAAAGACATTGGTCAATTCACAGATATGTTTGTAGTAATTTGAATATGACAGTAGACTCTAGCTGCAGGAAGAATCTGAAATACATCAACAGAAATTGATAACACTAATGACAGATGCAAAGGCAAGTTGATTGAAGATTGGTATGTGCGAAATACTGGAAAGGATTGTGACAGAACATTCCTAAAAGAAAAAAGAAGCAATATATCGGTTTATTAAAACTGAATACAAGCACACAGAAAACTAATTCGAACAAACAACATGAATCTAATTTGAGCGAATCAATGCCAAAAGGTGAAAATGACTCAAGTGGCAGTTCAGATGAAAAAAAATTCGGATCAAGAGAGTTTGGGAAAGAAAGATTGTTCCAGGAACGCTGTTCTCAGTTTGCTACCTGCTTTGTTTTTCGCTGCTGGGGGACTCCTGCTCACAGAATACAATGGTGCCCAGGGAGGAGCTGTCACGTGCTTAAAAGCGCGCACCGACACTCGCGACGCGGGTTACAGGAACGCTGTTCTCAGTTTGCTGTCTACTTTGTTCTTTGCTGCTGGGGGACTCCTGCTCCCAGAATACACCGCTGCTTAGGGAGAAGCTGTCACACGCTTAAAAACGCGCACGCTTTCGACGACACGGGACGCGCGGACAGCGGCCAGGCGAAGCCCGGGACAAGTGTGGGCCCATTCTGGCCCGTCACTGCCAGGAAGTGGCAGGACAGGGCCACCCCCTTTTCGCTCCGCGCCCCGGTGTGGAATTAAGTTAGATTGTGAAACTTAAAGTACTGTTCTGCTGCATGTTTGCACCTTGGTCCTTTTAATTGTGTTTTCCCTGGGACTTGTGGACTCTCAGCTCTTATACACGACATGATACACTCCTCTGCCTTCTACCATCTAAGTAGTCTATCACTAGCATTTGTATTGTATTACCAAGGCTTTTGGAGCCTAGAAGAAGAGTGATTCCCAAGTCTGATAGGGCCTTTCAGTCTTCCCAGCTAGCTTAGCCAATATTAGTATATTTGTACCCAAGACAAATGGGGAAACTGAAGATTCTGGAAGAAAGTGGGGAGGGGAGTGAGTGGGGGGTTAGACGTGACACCAGGAAGAAGGCAAAATTGTGTCATGGACTGAATAGACATGTAAATGTAAATGTATTGCGATTTATATAGCGTACGTATCACCCGAAGGAATCAAGGCGCTTGCCTTGGGAACCCGTCCTGGTATTCCCCTGTGAGATAACCCCAGCAGGTTATCCACAAGGTGAAAGCCAGGCATCCCACCGCGAGGGGCCATAGTGGAGATTAAGCAAGCTATTGCCCAGAGTCGCAGAGTGTGAACCCGTGAGTCGAGTAGGCACCGGAACGAGAATTATCGAGTCCATGGAATTTTTTTGAGCCAAAGACCCACCGAGGCGGGGAATTGAACCCTGGTCCAGGACCGATCTCAACTTTCGGGTCTGCCGCCTCTAACCCCTGAGCCACACTTATCCATGTGATGTCACTTTAGAATTAACTCCCTTGAAATACATAAATAGCAGCAATAATTCTAACCAAAAAGGGAACTTATCGGCGAAGCCTACTATCCCAGACATGTTTTGTAAGCCTAGCAAGAAACAAATATCCATCACAAACAATGGGGTGCAGGAACTTAGTGCCACCCTACCAACTGTAATTGAGCATGGTGAGTTTTCCCCAGGTGTAGATTGTAGTCCATATAGATCCAATAGTTATCTGCACAAATAGATTTCAACCACTGGGAGACTTGCAAAGGCAGAATTGGGAAGAAGATGATTGCCTAAGGCTAGAACAAACTGAAACGATACCAACCCCACATCAACAAGCTAATGTCCAAGGTTCACATTTAGAATGGCAAATTATGTCCCAAGAAGTTACTACACTGAGAGCTGAGGTGCGGGCTATGAAGGGTACATTAGAGGAGATACTAACTATGGTTAAATCTTTAGTATCCGTGGCAGTGCCACAAGGAATCAGTGGTTCACAGGGCGCCAGTGACGTGGAACATTCTTCTGGTTCTATTTTTAAATGTGGGCCTCCCAATTACCTCGGGTTTAACCGGCAATAAAGTAGTGAGAGGGGAAAATGTGATCAAAAAATCAGTCCCAGCCATGAAGAACTCTAGCATGGCAATCTCCTCAATGGTGAGGCTCCTAACCCCCACGCAGTTAACAATAGCATCATATCATATTGCCCATTAACGAGCATGACGAATCACCCGCCCCTTGTACACAAAATCTACCCTTATGGGGGCTAATCGAACTCAGGACCTGGTAGAGAGTGCAAACTTAATTCACCAAATCCCTTTAAAATTTACATGGCAAATGTCCCAAAATGTGATCCTAATGGAGGCTTTGAGAATAGGGACTCTCTAACTTATAAAGCTATCCATTGGATAAGGCACGTTAGAGGTTGCCGTTCGGTGATTAGGGATGACATTAAAGCTGCGCATAGGATTTCCTCCTCTAGTCACTCTTACGACTGTATTGAACTCACAATGAAAAGCATAGACCTTGTTGAGAACCTTTTCACGTTGGAGTTCCGTACTAGCCCCCCGGAGAACTCAAAAATCCAATTCAGATCCCCACATAGTTACCATATCATGGCCACCCTGAGACCCCCCAGATTGCAGGGATGTTCTACACTTGAGAATAACGACTGACTAGGGCCAAAAGAAACACCCAGGGTATTTATACGGCCTAGGATTACATCTACTAAGGGGGTTCCTGTAAAGCAGGTACCGTTCCCCAAGAAGGTTTTGGACCCATCTCCTCAAGTAGAAGGTGTATTGGGAACGGTTATTTTACCAGCACAAAAAGGTACAATGCTCCAGACCCTAGACCTTCCTTCCTATGAAAGTAGAATTCTGAGCTGGAAATTTCCAGGGCTTGATACAAAGATGGGCTCTCAGGAGTAGCATGTGTTCATAGAGGCATATGATATATGCCTCTTTCAAGAAACTTGGGCCAAATAATCCCAGTTTCGTGTTGGGTATTTGAATCATTCTGTAGCCCCAAATAAGGGAGCAAAAAGGAAGCCCTTGGGAGGACTGACTATATGGGTACGTCAAGAGCTTGAGGCTGATATTCAGGTTCTCCCAACATAGAGCCTAGACATACAGGCCATTATATTGACCATGCATGACCGATTAACAATAGATATATATAACATCTATGTCAGGGGAACAAGAGGGAAAAGGCCGAGAGTTTTAGCGGCTCTCAAGGACCTCCTGGACATGCAATCACGTGTCTCAAATCTACTAATAGCGGGGGATTTTAATACAATATTTGAACCCCTTACTATGGAATATGGCTACTGGACAGAAGTAGAAGATAGTAAATGGGGTGTTCCATCGCTAGAGTTGAAACCCATAAGGAGATGGACAGATGTGGTCATTCAATTAAACAATATCTGTATGGAACAGTGTTTACGGGCTTTAAATGGGCGAAAAAATTAAGATAGACATGGAGCTAATACCTTTAACAATGGCTATTACGATAGCAGAATAGATTATGTTCTGGTGAGCCTGGGTCTATGGCATCTGGTGGTGGACATGAAGGTAATAGAAAGCCTATAAAGCAACCATAACCCACTATGTGGAACCCTGGATTTGAAATGTCAAATTACGGGCTCTCAACCTAGTGATAGGCATCACCTAGGTGAGGTTGTTCCAACTAATGATCTAAAGTTGCTCAAGTGGGTAAGGTTAATAGAGTTGCCCGCCTTAGTAGATAATGCCTTTCAGAGCATGGATCATGCTACAAATGAATTAGAGGCCAGTGTAGAGGAAAAAAGAGATCTAGCAAATGGAATAGGTATACATAACACTTTTTTAAACTCCTACACACCTATTACTTTAAGCAGGGGAAGAATCCTAGGGCACCCATTATGAAGGAGGGGCAATGGTATAACGAAGATTGTCGGGTGGCATGCCAGGCCCTAGGGGAAGCCATTAAAGGGGGTGACCCCATAAAGGTCCGTGAAGCGAGGACATTTATAGTGGTACCCAGTCAAAAGCTAAGAAACTATGGGATGATAAAAGATGGCAGGAACTAAGGGACTTCTGTGCCATGAAAAACCCCAAACAATTCTAGAACGTTTACAAATGGTCCATCGGGGGACAGGCTGAGCGTCTCTAAAATCACATTTCTCAATCTGACTGGGTGAATTATTTCAAACCCCAATATGCCTCAACCCTACCAAAAGGAGAGGGGGAATTTTCAAATGCACTCTATCCGAATGAAACATTTACTAAGGCTGAGGTAGAGACAGCACTTAAAGCTGTATTGGCAGGAAAGGCACCAGGGCCAGATGGCATACCAGGGGACATCTTTCTATACGATAAAGACAGATGGTGCTCGTACATTCTTTTGTTGTCAAATGCCATTGCCCAAGGAGCCCCTATACCCGACTCTTGGAAGAATGCGGAGATCATCCCTATTTATAAGAAAGGGGAAAAATCAAGTCCGGGGAACTACAGGCCCATATGCCTATTTGATTGTCTCCAGAAAATAATTGGAAGGCTGGTGCTTAATAGAGTGCAGGAATGGATTGAGGAATTTGAGGTTTTGTCCCCCCTGCAAGCTGGGTTTAGCGCCTTCCTTAGTACCATCGACCAGGTGTCTAAGAAAGGAAAGCCTTTATGCCGCCTTTGTAGATCTTATGGCGGCATTCGACCTCGTCCCCCGCACAAAGTTTGGCTAACCTTACAAGAGTTAGGGCTCCCACCTGCGCTCTTGACTTTGATTGTTAGATTACATAAGGATAACAGTGCACAAATTAGATGGGGTGGGCAGGGGGAAGTTACTGATTTATTCTCAGTAGAAAGAGGCGTGAGACAAGGCTGTGTTATGGCTCCTACGCTATTCTCACTATATATTAATGGGATACTTGATTACATGAGTGCAACGCCGTCTGATGCACACACATTAGCTGGTGATAAAGTGCCTATATTGATGTTTGCCAATGACACATTGATCCTGTCCAAGACCCATAGCGGGCTTCAGAAAGCCCTCAAATATTTTGAGGGTTTCTGTTCGCAGAGGGACTTGAAGGTCAATGTGTCAAAGACAAATCTAATGGCATTTAATGCACATAGGTCCTTCAAAGGGGGTATTTGTATGAATGACAGGCCCTTAGATTTGGTTAAGTAGTTCACCTATTTAGGGGTGAACTTCCAAGATAATATGAAGTGGGACCATCAGGTGGAATTAGCTTCCCATAAACACAGGCAGATATCAGGGATCCTGCACCAAGAATATAATCTATCGTACACTAAGCCCATCAGCCCAGTTTCAGAAATGTATAACTTGAAAGCCGTTATCTCAGCCCGATATGGCTCGGAACTTTGGGGTGTGAGAACCTTGTAACCCTTACCTCTTCGAAAAATAGGTTTTTAAGAAAAATTACTAGACTGACACAGAGCACTCCAACTAGCCCACTAATAATTGAATTAGGGGAAAAACCGATTGAAGCAGTAGCCAAACTTCCTCCATCCTTTATTGGAGGAGACTCTGGACTACTCTAGAGCTCGCAGGCTATGCGAAAGGTTTCTTAGAAATAATAAAGGCTGATGTTTCACATAGTATTAAATGGCTATGGGTGGTCAGAGACCTTCCATTCGATATAGGTATGGCTTTGATGTGGGCGGATCCTGAAAATTCAAACTTTCCAACTAAGGAGGTGTTGAAGGCCAAGTATTGGGAATGGTTCTGGGACAATAACATTAGGCAAAATGAGTCATCCACCCTCACAAACCGATTCTTGGAACATATAGCCACTCCGAAGCTGGAAACTTACTGGGATCTAATCACAAAACTATTAGACCGTAATTTGTATTTCCAGTTCAGGGTGGGCTCACTCCCAGTGAGATAATTTACTGTAAAATGGACCACTCAAGCAGTATCTATATGTCCGGGATGTAGGTCCTGTAACGAATCATTGCCCCACCTCCTTTTTGTCTGTGCCGCTTACACTGCCCCGCGTCAGGTCTGGCTGCTTCCAATTTGTAAGCTCCTGGACACTACATGGGCAGCTGAAGCAGAACGCATCCTGCGGACTGACACCTCACCGCCTATTACAATAGCCATGGCATAATTCTTAAGGTGCTCATGGGCATTGAGAGCTCGCCTAATACCCCAGAGTGAGATTAAAAACTGACGTGATCCAAACTATCCAACTTACCATGAAGCAGTGTAGGGCTTGATAGTGAGTACCATTCGCTATATCCCAAAATTACTTACACGCAAGAAGGTACAAAATAATTGTCACTTGTATATAAGAATGTGGTGTGTTTTGTATATATTTCAACTGTTTTAGGAAATTCTCTAAGGAGAATTTAATGTTTTATGATAAGTGAACTCACTATACTTCTAGATGTATCACTAAGAGCCTTTAAAGGGGGTCTGCCTTGGTGTGTGCATCTACATTTTTTATCTATGAAATGTACAAATAGGTAAAATTAAGTAGTTCTTTTTATATTTACTCAATGTATGCTTCTCTGTCGACAGCTGTTTTATAAATACGATTCTATTTGTATTTTTGTAAATTCTTTTATGAATGTAAATTGTCGAATAAAGCTGTTTAAAATGGAAAGAATTAGATAATAAATAACAAAGAATCAGCTAAGAACACAAGACTAATTCCAGATAGAGAACCAATTGCTGAGAAAACATACTACCACAAGTAATAAGAACGAGTAACGTAAACTACCTTGAGCTCAACGTCAGTGAAGAATACGCTCTCTCCCTCTCGACCCCTTTTCATCTTCTGCACCGAGTTGAAGCTCGCAGTGAGCTCATGCTCGAGTTGGTTAGCACATGTAGGTTTTGGTGCACATTCACAGTTTGCAGAAATGTGAATTTGTATTGTTTTAAGTTAAAAAGCGCCAAAAGGTTGCAAAGCATCAATTAGCGTTTGTTTGGTAGAAAAGGATCTAGGTGAGATTTCAGGCTAATCCTGATTGAGTGGGGGTGAGGAAAGCCTTGCAGGTAACAATGGTCATACTTTTCACTTGGTTGTTTTTCTAGTTCTCAAAATCTTTCAGTGGGCCAAAGCAGGACGCTGAAGCTGGCCTGAGCTCCTCAAAGTCCGATATTTCTTCTTCAGGATCTCATCCTACTAATTACTTCAGTTTAGTTTCCAAGAACTCTGGACCCAATTCACAAAAGTAATCTGAGACTAATACTCACAAAGGGCATTTAGGAGTAGTAAAGTTAGGATTTTGTCTCAATTAAACTTACGTTTTATTTAAGACTAAAACTGAGACAAAATACTAACTTTACTACTTCTAAATGCCCTTTTTGAATACCAAAAGTCATAAAGTTAGGATTTTGTCTCAGATTACTTTTAGGAATCGGGTCCAGCAAGCGATACAAGTCGCACCTCATAGCTTCTAATGGCACTTCACTGCCAGAATGGATTTTATAGCCTGCCGTGTTTCCATGTTCTACTTTTGGACTCAGTTACACTTTCAGCCCTTTTTTCCTTCACCATGGCAAAGTAGGAGACAGTAAGTAAACGAGGGCTCCAAGGCCTCAGATAACTTCTATAAAGGTCTCACTGAAGTTTTAAAAGCTGGGTGAAAAAGTTCAGAAAGAGAACGCTGGTAATCTTTAGTTCAGAGGAAATAGTCTGGATTAAATATTTAATATTGTGGTTTTATGCAAGGCTATGATTTGTGGTAGATAGCAGCAGAAATGGCACTACTGGTCAACGTTTGAACACACAAAATATTATGCACCAACAGTTGACATGAGTACACAACCAACATTGATTGGTGTCAAAGAGTGCCAACCTCCTTATTACCTATCCAAATTTCGTGTTGTGAGACATGGCGCATGAGCAGCACAAAAATCCCTACTTTTTTATGCAAAGCCTTTGTACTAAAATAGTGTAACCTAGCTTGATGTAGACACCACATGAAACCAGGAGCAAACAAGGGGCATTCATAGAATCACATAAATATTCATGCCTGTAATTTGTAACCGACAAAAATATGCAAATTGTATGCAGTTTACCCTTTGATCGTTGTCCCTGCATTGATATGTATGCTGGAGGGTTCTAACTCGAGTACAAACCTTACTCAATTCAATTCAAAGATCTTTATTTCGGCACTATCAACGTAGGCCATAAAAACACATATTACCTCGATTAAAATACAACTTGCCATAAAAACAATTACATCATTAAAATATTCATCCAAGGCTCAGTTATGGAATGACGACACAGTGCCAAAGTTAACAAGAAAAGATTTTGCAAGTAGGTATTGCTTTATAGATATGACGCAACATTAAAACATATGACAGAGGGCTCCATAGCGCACAATGAACACGTGGCAATTTTTTGGTCCCTAATATCGTACGCAATAAAAATGGTTTTTAAAAAGTGAACAAAAAATAGTAGAAATAAAAAATTCTTGAGGCCAAATAAAGCTGACAAAAAAGCATAAAGTGCAGTGTGCTCTGTTTTGAGATGTCATCACAGGGGCATCGGACGGACATTCTATTACACTGATTAATATTATGAAAGGAAACAACGTGGTGCACAGTGCTCAACCACAGTTTGAAAACCCTCGAGTAGAGCATAAGAAATACATGTGACCACTGTTTGTTTCATTTCAGCAGTGGAGGCTCTCTTTCGTGGCCTTGCGTCAAACAAAATAGGATTCGGCTGATTTCTCAAGGATACTAGCTGCGTCATGAAGTCCAGAAAAACCAAACACCAACCTAAGACTTCATTAATGGAGGAAAACCATTGAATATTGATGGCATAATCTAGCTTTAGACAATTCTGTATGATTGCCTTTGTAAATTCGATCTCGTGCTTGACTCAGATTGAGCACCACAAAGAAATGGGTTTTGATATTAGTATATCGTCCAGATGACTCAGCCCTACTTCGCTATGTATTATAGTTGATGATGTTAAGGGGGAGGGGAGTACACAACAGATGCCTTAAAAAGGCATTTTCATCAGCCTCTAGGGACTTACAAGTTCAACAGAAGCTATGGGATGCTGCGGGAACAGAATTACCCAGATATAAGGAAGCTGCTGAGTGACCCAATTGGGATAATTAGGTTTCACTCAAGTAGCAGTGAAAGCCTTCGTCTGTTTGAGGGGTACAGGTATAGCTGCTTGGGTTGCGAGAGGCATAGGCCTATGTAGACGACTTCTGGTTAGTACGTTGGATCATGGAGGGAAGGGGGGAGCTGCGGAGTGCACTGACACAGTGGTCGGGTGCACTGGAAACATGACTGAAGCCTCCGTCTATCTTAATATTCTGACAGTACTCCGTGTGCCTCTTGAGTGGACTTGTTTAACTAAACCAGTCCAGGCTGAGGTGTGTTTCTTCTGCTCTGGAAGCGGATCATATTGCGCTGAAAGTCCTCCTTGAACCGGGACTGGTCCAGTCAGCATATGCGGGCCGACCGTTTTGCTCGCATCTAGGGTTGCATTAGCCAGTGAAGAAATGTATTCCTTAATTGAATAGGTGACGCCACTGTTCCCTGAGATAAAGCAGGAACATTTCCATAATTACCATGTAAAGGCAACAAACAGGGGTAAGTTAATCACTTCTAAGGTAGGACAACCAGCCCCTCTGCCATACAACCCCCATTGACCTTTCAATCCATGACAAATTCCAAACAGATGTATCCTCAGCTGCTTGTCAGGGGGGACACCTATGTTGGCTGTCACTGCGGGGCATTATTGTACGTGCCCCATGTAGAATTAGGAGGTCTACCCATACTTTGGCCTCCCCTCGGGATGTTTAAATTACCCTTCCTCCTTGTACCTGATGCCCCAATATGTGCATAAGTTTGAGGTTGGAAATGCTGCTGGACAAGGAGGGTATAAGCCGTGTGATTTTCCTGGGGAATGGACTTACAAGGTCCTGGGCCAGGGTCAGAGAGAGGCAATATACGATGAGATAATAGCACTCCAGCCACTTGTGGGTAGGTAATAGGTTGGGTAGTAGGAAAGGTAACTCCTTCTGACTGAAAATTAGTTAGAAGTTCTTCAATAGACCCCACACTGGAATACGAAGGATCAAGCAGGTTACTTTTCATGTCCTGCATGTCATCCAATAGGGATATCATTCTGGAAGGAGTATAACTTCTTTGGGTTAAACAAGGTGGTGTCCATAGCATATTTAGATTGAGGTGCGACAGGTGGCTCAGGTTTCCGAAGGGCCTGGCACCTTTTCTGCTTCACAGAAGGGCCCTTAATACTTTGTAAAGTATTGTCCAATTATGTGTTCAAACTAGGCATAGCTGGAGGATTGTCATTAATGAGGGTAGGGCTAATGCTGGCTCATGCCCATGAACAAGTGCAGGGTTGCATGAAGCCTTGGAAGCTGAGTCTCTGGAAGGCATTAGCACAGACAGATGTAGGATATGCCCACCCTTGGTCCGGGCTTTGCCCGGGTGCTGCCTCCACATGGCACAAGGCGTTGGGAGGAAATGCTGTAGCACATGGTGCGGGAGGTAATGGCAGCCCCTCCTCCCACTCCTCAGCCATCCAGGACATTGAGTTCCCCAAGCCAGCAAACACAACAGAATTATCCCCTTGCTCAAGTCACTGCTTGCCCATAGTTCCACCATAGCACAATGCTCAGCACTGTGCAAAAAAAATGTAAGCAAAGAAGGTAGCATCATCAGAATACAACTCTTCCTAAACATAATGCTGCACAATTGTATACCCATCCTGCAATGAATAACTGCTGGTTTTCAGACAGCACTGAATAAACATTATTAGCTCTGGGTCTAAGAATGCTAGATATCTGCTGCATTAAACTTATCTGAAATTGAAATTTGAGACTCAAATTACAAAGAATAACAATTATGTTATTTACCTCAATGCAAGACTATGCTACTATTAGAAATGTGATTATTATTCGAGGTTGAAGACTTACCACCTCCAAGGAATAATCACAACTCTTGTCAGAGTGAACTCCTAAAGACACTAAATTAATCTAAGCCTAACCCCATGGTAGCTATGGCCTAAATCAGACAGGCTTAACTTACAGCAATGTTTAACGTTTTTATGCAGTACAAAACCAGTAATAAAATCAAAATGTCAAAAAATAAAAAACTCAAGTCTAATTTGTAAAATAAATTAAAATGTATAAACAAAATTACACTAAAATGATAAAAATCCAATAAGGGGAATTGAAAATTCTAATTTCAAAAATGTTAAGCACAAATAGTGCCAAAAAGCACTAGGTGCTAATTATAATCTGGGGTGAAGTAGACCGAGACCTATGCACACTCTCAGGCTGATGATGACAGAGTGTGGATCGGCTACACCAACCAGGTTCATCCCAGTCAAAGATTGTACCTTCTGACGTAGCATTCCAAGTCACAATCAACCACAGGAGTACACTTCTAAAGCTCCCTAGGATGAAAGGGAGGTACTTAGAGACTCACAAGCTGTTAGGCAGAGGCCAAGAGCAGGGTCCAATTCAGGTTTCAGAGTTCTTCCAGGAAAAAGTCACTTGCTGCTTATTGACTTTCAGTAGTCACACAGGAGGCCAGCTAAGTGACCGGTGACCAATTCTTTTTCCTACGTACAAGAGGGTGCATGTTTAGTCTTTAGGGCTCCTCGCAGGTTACAGAAAGCAGGTCCATTCATCTTTATTTATTCTGCAGGCCAAGAAAGTGTTCTGCCCAGGTGCCTTGGAATGCCATATTTATGCCTCAAATACAATTGATGAACGGAATGCTGGACAATGCAAACATTCACCCCCAGTTACAAGAATCTGGGTTTAAAGCATAATTATTTTGCTCAACACACCACCTCAGTTTGGACCCAGCCATATACTAATTAGTCTTGACCCTGTTCCTTGTGGGAACAGTCCAGCCCGAACTGCAAACCCAGGTCCTTCCTGGACCAGAAACAAAGTATCCTTGTTTCTGGTCCCGGGAGGACCTCGCTTGGCAATTCGGTCTGAACTGCTCCCATGAGGCACAGGGTCAAGGCTGATTTGTTTATGGCTGGGTCCAACTTGGCGTGGCTTGGTGGGCAAATGGAAGATGGATTTAACCCAGATCTTATGACTGGGGGAGAATGTTTGCATTGTCAGCATTCCATCCATCATTTGTGTGCTGTAATATTTTTGCCTGGCGCCAGCTAGTGCATGTGGGTGACTACTACGCACTCCGTAATTAATGGGATAAACCTTCCTAGGGACAACCCTACACACTTTTTCAGTAGTACCTGTTTGCTTTTCTGCAAACAATCTTGAATTGCTATGTGTCATGAAATTTTCAAGATGGCAAAAGTCTTTGGCCACATTAACTCGTTTACCGCGGCTGCAGTCGTTCTATTGCAAAGGCGGGGCTGCGTCGGCCAACGGCTGAGCGTGATATACTGCGTGTATGGAGCAGTGTTGACAATGGGTATGTGCGGTATTTCATTAGTGGAGTGACCTCGAGCTCTGGTAAAATGGCAGCGAACATGTGTATAATGTTGGGCTTGTAAATCACCCGAAGCATGTACTAGTAGGTGGCGTGCAGACCGTTTTCCATTCGTGTTAAGGGTACTGGCTGTAAAGGTCGCCGCAAACACGTGTGGGTCTCAGTAATTAGGGAGGTGATGTTAGGAAATCATCCAGGGCATGTACTGGTAAGCGTGTGTGAACCATATTCTATTTGTGTTACGGGCGCTGTCCGTAAAGGTCGCCGCAAACACGTGTGGATCTTAATAGTAACATCGGTGATGTTAGGAAATCCACTACAAGTAGGAAGGGCTTGCTCAGTGTAATATAACTGTGCGCGGTATTTTAAAACACACAATTAAGTGTTCTAAACAGATCCAAGGTGGGCCGGGTAGCAAGGAAGATCAGCAGGGTGCTGCTGCTTACCTGTTGGATAATTCAGAAATCAACGCGTGCAGCTGCTAAGCGTGTCTCCCCATCAGCGTCTGTCTGGTGCAATACCAGCGAGGGGATGAGCCTCACAGCAATAAATAGTCTTACAGCTCGTTTGAACCGGTATTCTTGGCAGGCATCCGTGCCGAGTCCCGGGAAGAGAGAGAAATGGTAAAAGTTTTAAGGCCGGTGTCTTTTTAGAAAAAGAAAGAGGCGCGTGTAAGTGCAGCGTATACATAATAAACAAGCATTTACAATGCAATGGTTTCGCCTTTTGAAAAGTTTGAGCTATTGGCATTGTAAATGACAACAATTTGTATTTATGTGTTTGTTTTGAAAACAGATAAATAAATGGCATTGTCATTTACAATGCCAATAGTTTAATCTCTGGCAAATGCCACACAAAAACACACAGACCCACACACACACACACAGAGCCACACACACCAACAGAGCCCCCCCCCCACACACACACAGAGCCACACACACACACAGAGCCACACACAGAGCCACACACACAGAGCCACACACACACAGACCCACACACACACAGACCCACACACACACAGACCCACACACACAGACCCACACACACACAGAGAGCCACACACAGAGCCACACCCAGAGCCACACACACCCAGAGCCACACACACACACACACACCCAGAGCCACACACACCCACCCAGAGCCACACACACACACCCAGAGCCACACACACACACCCAAAACCACACACACACTCAGGAGAGCAAGCACAGCGAGGGGGCAGGGAAGCAAGCACAGCGAGGGGGCAGGGAAGCAAGCACAGAGAGGGGGCAGGGAAGCAAGCACAGCCAGGGGGCAGGGAAGCAAGCACAGCGAGGGGGCAGGGAAGCAAGCACAGTGAGGGGGCAGGGAAGCAAGCACAGTGAGGGGGCAGGGGAGCAAACACAGCCAGGGGAAGGGGAACCAGGGGGCGGGGAGCAAGCACAGCCAGGGGGCAGGGAAGCAAGCACGGGCAGGGAAGCAAGCACAGCCAGGGGGCAGGGAAGCAAGCACAGCCAGGGGGCAGGGAAGCAAGCACAGCCAGGGGGCGGGGGAGCAAGCACAGCCAGGGGGCAGGGAAGCAAGCACAGCCAGGGGGCAGCAAAGCAAGCACAGCCATGTTTCCAGTGCTTGGCTATTCTGAACAAACCATTGGTATCCGGCCTGCCACTCAAACGAAAACAACTCCCAGAATACCTTCTATGAGCATTGGTACCCAGGAACCTGCACCAGCCTAACTGACTTGATAAAGTAACAGTGACCAAGTGGTCTCACTAGTGGTGTGACACCTTGAGCCAGTTCGGACCTTTTATACAATCGCACTTTTGACTCTGGGAATAGTGATTCGTTGACTTGTGACAGCAGTATGCGGCTACAGATCCCTACGCACATCGCAACAGCTGGTAAACGTCAGACAGTATAGTGCTACCTATTGTGTGTGGGAAGAGGGGGGTGCACACTGGTTCCAAAATGCTTGGGCATATCTTCAGCCCTGACTATTTATAGGTGAGGGGAGCCAACATGTTAACAGGCAGAGCAAGGAGCAAACGAACCATAACAACCCTGCCACTGATAACTGGGTGCAGATTATTTTGCTATTGCCTGGGATTTATAGCCCCAATATAACCAAGCCACACAAATACGAAGAGCATCAATAATAGAAGTACAAATACATGCATGTATAAGCATTTAATACAAATTATTCAAATATACTTTGATACCTTGTAAACAGTTCAATAAACAGAGAAAAAAAAACTTACACCCAATAACTGACTAACGACTAGGAACTTGGCCCCACTATCCAATTCATTCAAACTCCTCACCCATACCTACACACCACAAACACAAACCATACACATGCTATTTATTATCACCTACCACACTGCATCTCCTTTGGTACCCACAATACACATAAAGTTAAATAATTACAACAGGGGCAAAATAAATACAGCAGGATAAAGACCTGAGGCAAGATGGCGCCCGTGGTGTGGGCTGTGTAACAGCTTGGTTCCTCTCTCCCGTCACAGACCAACCTTTTCAGCTGAAGCCGGACTGAAAACCTTGTAGGGAGGGAGGAAGCCTTATGTGGTACGAGATTAACCTCCTGTGCTAAATTTCGGAAGATTTAACCCGCTGGCGCTCTGCAGGAAAGGTGTGTGCCGAGTTGAGATTTGGAGGACCCGGAGGGCTCCGGCAGCGTTACAGGAGGCGTTGTAAGACATTTAGAAGTGAGGTTGAATCCGGGGCTCAGATGTCAGCCTGCGGAGTGCGCTCCTCTTCGGTGGTGATGGAAGCGAAAACTTTGTGAAAAGGAAGGAACCCGCATAAAGTACGAGACTAACCTGCTGTGTCTGTTCTTGGAATATGCAACAGGCTGGAGCTCTGCAGGAAGGTGTGTGCAGAGCCGCGATTTGGCGGACCCAGAGGTAGTACAGGAGGTGGTGCAGGGAGCTGGAAAGCGGGGCTGAACTCGGGCCCCAGAGGTCAGCCTGCGGAGTACGCTCCTCTCCGGAGGTGAAAAAAGCAGCAGCAGCCTCTGTGCATTTTTGACGAGAAAGCCATTTTATTTTGGACTCATTACGGATGCTGGGAAACCTGATAGGTGCTTGGCGCAACACGCCACTGTGGAGATTCCCTCTCTTCCCCCTCTTGAGTGGATACAGCAGCAGGGTAATCCGCGGTCGAGGAGGAGGCACAGCCAGAAAAAAGATGCCAGCAAAAGGTGCTGGTAAAGTGAACGAGACTGCGAAAGTCACTACCCGCAGTGTAAAGAATAAAGAGACAGGTACTGGGGAAAATACTGAAAAAACAGTCTGCAAAATAAACAGGGGTATTGAAAAAGACGATGAGATCGTTACTGAACAGAATAACTCCCATTCTAATGCTCAGGGAGCCCGTAAAAAGAATGAAGAAAGTAAGGGGAAGGGCGTTGTTAATATTCGATTGTTGAAGCAAGGCACACAGAGTTTGATCCTTCCAGCCATATTTGAAAGGCAGAATGCTTGTGAGGCTGATTCCGTGACTGAGCCCCCAGAGGTAGAGGCAGAATCTGCTATCTTAATTACAGTCCCCCGGCCTCTTTGATAGAAGCAGTAATGGATATCTCGGCTCACCCTGTAACATCTGAGTAGCCTGTCATGGACCCAACTGCTCAGCAGCTTCAAGTGGATCAACTGGAGCGGGTTAGTTTTGATACTTGCACGCAGAGGGATTTATGTAAGGGAAAAGCGGTCACTCGGTCTAACTTATCGCCTCTTGAAGCGGCATTACAGGAGGCTCTGTCCGTACCAGAATCCACTGAAAACTTTTAATCATTATCTGAGGAATCAGCAGATGAGGTTTCACATCCGAATAAGGACTGGGCGGATGATGAATGTGTGAGTGAAGGCAGCAGCCTGGGTGAGGCTTCAGGAGATAGCAAGATGTCTCCTAATTGTAGTACTACTTCTATAAGAAAGAAAACAACAAAAACAGGCCGCTACAGTCTACAGTAGATTGTTCTCAAATATTCAGCTCACCGACAAGTGAAATCGCCAAGGAAATGTCTGGTTCAAGCAAAGGCCGAGCTGGTGAGAAGGAGACCGCAAGTTTATTAGAGACCTCACCTTCACAAGAAGTGACTTTTGTAACTATATATGAGACTATGATGGGCCATAGAGCTGAGAGCAAAGCTGAAATCGTTCGAGTGCAAGCTACCTGTAGTAAAGTAAAAAACGCAATGCGGCGGGTGATAAAATTAGGAGCTGAAACGACAGCCAGAGTTACAGAAGCAGAGGCTCGAATATCAGCTCTCGAGGATCAAGCTGCTGCACAGAAAGAGGAATTGGAATCAGTCAAAGCCCATCGTGACGACTTGAGCTATAAATTAGTGGAACTTGAAAACATTTCTCGTAGGAACAACCTATGCTTTCTTGGTATCCCTGAGGGATTGGAAGGTCCAAATGTCCGTAAGTTTATCGCTGAACTCTTGAAAGAAGCCTTCCCGGAGCTGACAACCTGGGAATGGACCCGGGAAATTCAAAGGGCACATAGGTTTCCGTTTAACGTGAGAAAGCCCCGTCAAGGAGAAGAGAGTCTCCCTAGGGCGATATTGGTGTGCTTCAATAACTTCCTAGCTCGTGAAGATATCTATGCTTTGGCAAGACCTGATAAAAGGGCAACAGCCAAGGACTGCAACTTCTTTGTTAGACCGGACATCTGTCCGGCCACAGTCTCTCAAAGGTGGCATCTACGGCAACTTATACCGGACTTTCAAAAGAAAGGAGCTGTGGTGTACCTGCAGAATCCGGCGAAACTCAAAGTCATGATGAAAGGCCAAACTAAGTTTTTTTTGTCAGAAAACCAAACTAAAGAGTACTTGGAAACTTTGTAGGGGGAGGGTGAGTAGGCAATAGCCTGGAGTAACGTTGAAAGAACTTGGCCTAGATTAGGTCTGTGTTTTTTTATTTTTTTTATTTGGCCGTTGTTTTATTTTTTGTTTACAAACGAGCTTTTGGTCCTAGGGTATGGAGGGGAGGGGACACAGCACGCCATCATTGCAGGGACGGATGGTCCCTGGGCCTCATATGATGGGAAGGATGGGAAGGATGAGGGGAGGAAGGGGTAGAAGGAATGGGGGGTATAGGTGGGGCACAGGTTTTTGGTGGTGGGGAAACGGCAGCAGCAGGAAATGTAGATGCGTACTTTAAATGTATAATGTGTGTTCTGGAGAAGAAACAAGAAAAATATTGCATAAAACTGATAGTAAATAGTAGAAGATCTAAGGCAATTAAAAATGTATTGTTGCAAAGAATTGGCTTGATCAACAAGGGCAATGGATAGGAAAATAAAGAGCTGTACATTAAATATATGTGGCCTAAACGACCCAAGGAAATGTCAAATTTTAGCCAAGATTACCCACATTCTGGGCATAGATATCCCTTGCCTGCAGGAAACCCATATCGCTTGGGCTGATAGAGAATACTTAAAAAATATGGGAATGGAATTGATGGTCTGCTCTAAGCAAACTGGAGTCAAGAGAGGGGTGGCGATACTTAAGAAAAGGGGTGTGGTGGACTGTGTAAAGACTGATGCCGATAAGTAGGGTCGATGGGCAATTGCTGAATTTAAAGTGGGGCCGCAAAGATTTACACTCTGTAATATTTATGGGCCAAATCTGGATGACGCTGAAGTCTTTAGTTTTCTTAATTTAGAATTGGCACAATGGATTACTCCAGTGTTAATCTGTGGCGACCTCAATATTAACATTGCCGCAGACTGGGATATTAGATTAAAACCAGTATATGTAGGGAGAAAGAAATTAGTGTATGTGGCCCTACGCAGATTGCTCATGGATCACGGCCTCCATGATGTGTGGCATGTAAAGAACCCAAAAAGAACCCGAATGATGAAGGGTTTACATTTTTTTCAGCCCCCCACTATATGTGCGATTGGACTATTTTTTTTACTACATTTGCATTTTTAATTAAAGCTAAAATTCTAATTCACCCCAAACTAATATCTGACCATAATCCTATTGTATTAGAACTCGCTTTTGACATAGAAGGTAAAAAGGAACCTCACGATGGTCTTTTGAGCGGAAATTTCTATTGGATGAGCAATATTGCCAATTTATGTCTAAAACAATTGAGGATTTCTTTGCTATTAATAAGGGTACGGCAACCCAGGAGGTTGTTTGGGATACTTTTAAATCCGTGGTTCGTGGAGAGACCCTTAGTTTTTTGGTATTTAAACGTAATCAGCTCCTTCTTAAGCAACAGCTGGATTTCGAACTGGTTTTGAGGGCGGAGGAGAAGCTGGCAGAGGTCTTTAGGTAAGGAGCAGAGGCAGAACTTCGTAATCAGGCCCAGAAAGATCTCTCTATTAAAAAAACGAATGTCTATACCAGCATTGCCGATCAAATTGCTTCCAACTATATTCAGCTTAAGGAAGAGGCATATGAATTTGCGGAAAAAACAGGCAGAATGTTAGCTAAAAGGGCAAGGGAGAAACAGGCATATAGCGAGATTCCAAAAATTAAGGACCTGCACGGTGTGATGCAGGAGACTAAAGAAAGGGTACTAATTGCCTTTCAAGAGTTTTACCAACAACTCTATAGCGAGGATGTGGTTTTGGCTCCGGCCGATCTGGATCAATATCTAATGGAAGTGACTCAGTTAACTTTATCTGAAGCTCAACGATCTATTCTACTAGCACCTCCAGATTGGCAAGAGATTGAGATTGCACTGTTAGGGTTAGCTCAGGGTAAGGCCATGGGGCCAGACAATATTCTGTTGGAACTTTACAGGATATTTAGAAACCAGTTAAGAAGGGAATTAGTGGACGTTTGTCAGCAAGCATTCCTGGGGAAGGCCCCATGTTCATGGGTGGAGGCAATAATAGTTGTGTTTAAAAAGAAAGGCAGGAAAACGGAAGAAATGGGGTCTTATAGACCAATTTTGTTGCTGAACTCGGACAGCAAAAATTTACTTGAAACTTATTGCCAATCGGCTAAATGATTTGATGCCAGAGCTTGTCTCTTTAAGACAACATGGATATATACAGGGTAGAGGCAGCACAGACCATATTAGACGGATCATATCTTTGTTGGATTTGGCACAGGAGACATGCTCTCCGGTCGGTGTGGCCCTGTTGGATGCCGAAAGAGCATTCGACAGGGTCACATGGGCCTTTTTATCGTCTGTTTTAGTGAAAAAAGGGATCCCTGCTGAATTTATTAATGCAATAAGGACGCTGTATATTCAGCCGTCCGCTGCTCTCCGTGTTTCATGGACGATCTCGGGGGCAGTGCGGATAGCGAGGGGAACAAGACAGGGGTGTCCCTGCTCGCCCTTGCTGTTCGCACTATACATCGACCCATTTATTATGAATTTAGAAAGGAATCTTGCAATTAGGCCAGTTCAGTTACATAACTATGATTTTAAAGTCTACGCCTACGCAGATGATATTGCAGTGGTAACATCCGAGATAAATACAGCATTTCCTATCATTGTAGAATCCGAGGCTGAATTCGGTCAACTATCCGGAAACAAACTTAACGTCGATAAAACACAGCTTATTCATTCGCTGACAGCCCGCCCTGAGAATATAAAAATAGAAAATGAGGCTACTTATTTGGGAATAAGGATCACAGTCAATATCGAAGAAATCATCCCCATCAACTTGGATCCTGTTATAGCATCTTCTAACAAAATCTTAGAAAGATTAAATAATGTAAAGCTCTCACTTTTAGGGCGTAGCAATGTGATAAAAATGCTTAGTTTTCCAAAGTTTTTATATTTATTTCGTGCTATTCCCCTTTTGATATCTTCTGGCTATTTTGTTTGTATAGAGAGAATGTGTTCTAGATTTCTTTGGGGGTACCATCGGTCTAGGAGAGAACTAAAAAGCTGTATGTTGCCTCGAGAGAGAGAGGGGGTTGAGGTATCCTGAATTTTCAATTTTATCACTGGATGGCGATACTGCAGCACATGGGTGTTTTAATAGTACTGGATGTTCCTACAGAGGACTTCCTGATGCCATCTATTTATGAAATGCTCTTGGGGTCTGAGGCTAAACAATGTTTAAATCAGATTATTGAGCCTAGTTACTACAAAAAGACCAAATTTAAGATCTTTGACACGGCTTATGTAATATGGAGAACCATTAAAAAGAGACTTCAGTTAGGCACCAACTTAAATATGTATACTCTTTTGCAGAATTGTTCTCTTCTCCCAGAAATATTTCATGATGGTGTGATGCATAGGTGGTCTAATTTAGGGATTATTAAAATGGGAGACCTATTTCTGGGGAACGACTTTGTTTCATTTGAATATTTAATGAATACTTACCATGTTTCCCGTCTGAATTTCTTTAAGTATCTTCAGATACGAAGCTTCTGTGTACAGAAATTATCCAAATCTATGATTGTTTTGGGGAAAAATATGATTTTTGAAGCAATCAGACACCGGCATAACATAGGGCCTTTATATCACTTACTTTTGGATTGTGTAGAAAACGATTTAGAAGCAAGAGCTGGTAGATGGCAAAACAAATTAAATGTTCAATGTGTTAATTTGGAGAGAAGTATTGCAATTGCCGGCGAAGTCCTGCTGAATGGGCCATTGATAAGTCAGCACTTTATGTAAATTTTTGATCAAGAGAAACTAGCCAAATGGGGTTCAGGGCGGGGGATAAATTGTAACCGGTGTAATCATTTTGCAGCGGATGCTGCTCACATGATTTTTTTCTGCCCGAAACTGGATCAATTTATTGCTGATGTAGAACGATTTTTCTCTGAAAGTCTAGATATGTTTATTAAATTAACAGCATCATTAGTTATTTTCGGCTGTGAACAGAATATGGTTAACCCGGGTTCAGATGAGGATGAAGGATTTATATTTATCTGTATGTCCGTATATCGCTCATGTATCACATCACGTTAGCTCGATGAAGAACCATCTAATCTTATGACATGGCAAAGCAAACATCTGTCTATTTATCATTTTGAAACCGTATTGTATAAAAGGAAGGGCATCAGAAAGAAAACGTTTGGACGCAATTTATGGTCCCCAATAGTGAAGTGGATAACAAAGTAATGTTAATAATGGAAATGCATGTATATTCAGTATTATGCTGTGTCTTACTTTTCTGTAACAGTTCTGGCTGATTTTTCTCTGCTGCTGCCATAAAAAAATCTCAAGTAAAAAATTAATAAAAAAAAAAGGATAAAGATAAAAGCAGTCTAGCGCTGGATAGGTTTGTCATATTGAGGTAGATGGGTTTCTTACTCTCCTGTTTAAATCAATAGGTCCCCATGCCCTAGCCAAGGAGGGTATCAAAGGTTGCCATGCTCAGCTCAGGCTATGTATTATTGGTACGTTGCCCAGATAAGGCAGAGTGCCAGATGTTGTCATTCTTTGGCTAGGGAGGGTGACAGAAACAGCCGGTTTCCACCTTTGGCAGTGGCCCTTGCAGGTTGCGTGCCAGACTGCCTGGGGGCTCCCGTCCTTAGGTTACTGACTCCGGGTGGCAGAGATGCTGTGCTCTTATCTGGCTGGGTACCATCGTTTACAGTGACCAATGCCCGACTGGGCGCAAAGACTGCAGTGCCCGGGGTTTGCTCGGTGCCAAGTGTAGCCGCGCACTGAGCACCTGCTGTACCCAGGGCAGGTTGGATGCCCTGCTGAAGATGGCTGTAAAAAAAGGCAAACAGGGTGCCTGAGGCTGGCAGGACATGCTCCAGGCAGGCATTGGTGGAGGCTGCGCCCCAGCTGAGCGCTTCCCGACACTTCAGTACAGGCATTTGGCACAGGCTTCCGTGCCCAGTAAGCACTGGTGGTAGAGCATGCCAGCCCTCCAGGTCCGAATGCCTGGCTTCTGTGGCAGCCACGCCCCTGCCTCCTTGTCGGTGCCCAGAACAGGCATTGTGCCAGGAGCTCTTGTGCCCAGAGCGCAGAGGGGGGGGGGACAGTGACCCCGTGCTGAGTCCGCCGGTGCATCTGTCAAGCTGTGCTCCCAGCCATGCCTCTCTCTCCTCCCCCCCAGTCACTGCAGCTGCTGCCACGTGTGTCGTGTCTCACACAGCCACTCACTCCAGCCTGTGCCCTTTCCACAAAAATGAGCATTTAAAACACCTACTTTCCCATTCAAATAACACCCTTCGCTGCACAGCCTCTGGAAACACCATTACCAATCTGCCGAGCACAGAGTCGTGGCGCGCGCCTCATGCTGCACACTCAGCAGTAATTAACTTTTCAGACTGTCTGGAATAAAATTTGCATCGGGTCACACAAGTACCTCTAACTTCACACATCAATACACACATGAATGCAATAGATCCGGCACTGCCCGATTTCCCACTTCTGGAAGTGCACCGACCTGCCCTCTCTGTGTGAACATTGACAGCAGTCTCCCATCCCCCCACCCCACGCCCCCCCCTTCCTGTTCACCCCTCACTCACCTGGCAGAAACTGTGTGCTGCTAGGACCCAGGGCAGAAGCCACCTCATCCCTGTCAGCCGGGGCTAGAAACATTGATTGGATCAAAAATGGCGCCCTTGTTTTAAAATCCAAAAAACACCACTTAAGAGAGTTCCCAGCAATCCCAGCCTGGCAGGTCCCGGCTCTCAGCTCTGTCCTTTCCCCGGCTCTTTAGGGTTTTAATAAAGGCAAGTCTGACGTCAGGCAGAGGGACAGGCCCTGCATTTTTTCTTCAAGGAAACTTTTTTTCCTGCCTTGAACTTGCTTTTTTCTTCCCATCCCCACTATTCCTTGCACCGGGCCATCACTCCAGTGTGCCTTGCAGCGCTGCAGGGGGACGAACTCACGGACAGCAGGAGGGGGGACGGGCACACGGACAGCGGGAGGGGGGACGGGAACACCGACAGCGGGAGGGGGACGGGCACACGGACAGCGGAAGGGGGGACGGGCTCTCGGACAGCGGGAGGGGGGAAGGGCACACAGATAGCGGGTGGGGGGGCAGGAAGAGAAAGCTAAAACGAAAACAACCCACATCATTAAAGGGGGAGAAAAGACACATGGCGAGAGCTGGAGAAAAGTGAAAGGGTGCAAAGAAATTAAGAGAGAGGGTAGTGATAAAGCACACGAGAAAAGATGCAGCGCTGCAGGGGGACGGGCTCACGGACAGCGGGAGGGGGGACGGGCACACGGACAGCGGGAGGGGGGACGGGCACATGATAGCGGGAGGAGGGACGGGCACACGGACAGCGGGAGGGGGGACGGGCTCACGGACGGCTGGAGGGGGGACGGGCACACAGACAGCGGGAGGGGGGCAGGAAGAGAAGGCTAAAACGACCCACATCATTAAAGGGGGAGAAAAAACACACGGCGAGAGCAGGCCAAATGTGAGAGGGTGCAAAGAAATTAAGAGAGAGGGTAGTGATAAAGCACACGAGAAAAGGGAAACTTAGCAGGGACAGGGACGAAAGGGGATAAGAATCTCAAGCCACAGGGTCAGGGGCGTGGAGCCCGGACTCAGCACACGCGGCCATTGGAGCAACCCCCGCCGGAGCGCACCAGGCCCGGCCGGCAGCAACCCCAGGTAGGCAGCCTGGCACCTCTGTCTCTGAAATAGGTAGGAGTCCGAAACAGCAACAGGTTGGGCGGGCTGGGCGGAGGAGGCACCGACTTACCCAAGGGGGCAGCTCCGCTGTGGAGATGCGGAGCTTCACTGACTTCTCCTCATCCTCCAGGAAGGCCAGGGCCGCCGGGAGCCCTCGGCCAGCTTGTTCTTCGGGCGCCATCTTCGGAGGAATGCCAGAAACAAAACTTGGCGGAAAAAAAAATAACATCCGCCCACCGCCGCAATGATGCACGAAAATGGGCGGGATGAGTAAAAATCACCATAACGCCCACGAATCTGCTCGGGGAATGAGTGACGCATCTCTGTTCCAATGGCTAGCCTCCATTTATGGAGCTAGCCAATGGGACAGAGAGGCGGAACAAAGCCCCATACTTGTAAACAAAAGTTTTCGACTGCGCGAAATGCTGCTGCGCAGCTGCTCGCCAGGCGAAACCTAATAAATGAATTATAAATATGTTGAGGCGCTTATTAGCGTTGTGTAATATATTTGTCAGTTCAAAATAAATTATTCTTAGTAATGTCTACATAATACTGTATTAGTCATAGCAATTATTTACACACATTAAACCCAAATTGTTACTAATGCCAAGAAGCAAAGACTTCGTATGTATGCAGAGTACTGCGGTAAAACCTGAAAATAAAGCATTTGAACTCCAGACTGCAATAGATGAGATTCCTATTGTCTACAGGGACATTAGCGCATTAAATCAACCTAAGCTGCCCCGACTTTGAGCATGTCTGGACAGATTACAAGTAAAAAGTGTTTGTATATACGCAACAGGTAGATACGGCGATCTATTGTATAAACATTGTTACATAACAGTCTCAGTAACTATTCATTGTTGGGGGCCAGATTTCTGTAGGAACAGAGTGTGGTTAGTGGCCGGGGCAACTACAAAGGGGCATGTACCAAGTGTTCACGAAAAAATTCCATAATACTTGTATACACAAAACGTCAAATTACACCAGCACATTGTTGAATAAACGTATAATATAATAACATGATTGTGCATGTGCACTGATACCATACAATTTCAGTAAGTTACTCATGCAGCCAACAGATTTCTCGTGGAACCGAATGTGGTTAGTGGTCGGGACATCTGTCCCGGCGTGTGTAGTAGGAGTTCAGGAAAAAGAATGATAACCAAACATCAAAGTACAGTCAACACATATTTGTGTAAGCTTATAATCAAATACCCTGATTGATGTGAGCGCCGTTGTAGTGTACAGACGGTACAGGGGCTTCCTGTGTTTGGTTTAGAAGGGTATGCTTGCTGGCATGCAGTCTCAAGTGCATGTTGCACTGTTATATTATGACTGTAATGTGGTGACAAAACCTCTCCACTCCTCTGCGGAGTTCAGGCCATGTGTTATTGAATCAATTCTGTTGTTCCAACAACACTCTAGCCGTTGTCGGATTTGGGTCATGTCTCCTCCTCTGACCGGCACAATGGCCTTGTTGATGACTTGCCATTTAATGTCGTCTGCTGTGTGGTTCAGTTCTGTATAGTGTGTTACGAGGGGTACATTGGGCATTGATCGCCGAATACAGCTTCTATGTTGTCCAATTCTAGCTTTGATGGGCTGTTAAGTCTGGCCAATATATGGCAGGCCACAGGAGCACTAGATACCGTATACCACATTGCGGATGTTGCAGTTTGAATGAAATTGTAGAGTTTGTCTTACATTAGCATGTTCAAAGACATTTGTATTGAAAGTAGAGGGGCATGCCATGCAGTTTCCACATTTGTAATGCCCTTTTACTTCTGGTAGGTTCCAAGTGGAGAGTATGGTTGACTTGTTACGCTGTGTGGTTTCTGTGGAGGAGTGTATCAGGTGGTCTTTTATGTTTTTACCCAGCTTGAACGCAAACATGGGTGTCTCTATGCTGCTGCTAATGCTTTTTATCAGATGCCAGTTCTTTTGCATTATGTTTCTTATTTTGTTAGAGTGAACCCCAAATGTGGTCACACAAATCAGTTAGTCAATTTTATCCTTCTCTTTTGGCCTTAGCAGTTCCTCCCTTGGACAAAACCAGGCCCTTTTTAAGGATCTCCTCACTATCTTGTTGGGATATCGCCATATAGTCATGCTTATGTGTGCAGTTTCTGCGGAGAAACAAAAATTGACCGAATGGTAACCCACCACTTAATGCCCTAGGGTGCTGCCTTTTGTAGGCTAGAAGGGTATTCCTCTCTGTCGGTTTACGATTTAGGGATGTGTAAAGGGAGCCATCCTCATGCTGCATGTTGAGGTCTAAGAATCCAATCCAATGATTTGTGGATAGTTGAGGTAAAGGTAAGGTGTGTCTGGATACTATTGAGATATGTGACAAAGGACACAAAATCCATTTCAGTCCCGGACCATATAAGAAAGATATCGTCAATTTACCTTTTCCAACATTTAATGTTGGAGTGGTACATGTTGGTATCATTAAGGACATATTTGTGTTCTACATTGTCCATATAAATGTAGGCCAGATTCGGGGCAAAAATTGCTCCCATGCCGGTCCCTGAGCATTGTTGGTAATAAACTCCGTTGGATATGAAATAGTTAGATTGTAATGCAATTCGTACTAGATTAATGATAAATGAGGTGGGTACTTGTAGGGGTCTTGGTCTGTTCTCATGTAGGTCTTCTATCACCCTGATGCTGTCTTCCTGAGGGATATTGGTGTAAAGTGAGGTGATGTCTAGTGTTGCCAACCAGTCTGTGTCTATGTTGTAAGGCCTGCCTTCTATCAAGTTGATCATATTTCATTGAGTCCCATAAGTAAGATTCATGTGTGGGTACAAAGTCCTTAATGAAGTGGTCTACATATTTCCCGATGAGTTCTAGTACTGAGCCATAGCCAGATAAGATGGGGCGTCCTGGGGGGTTTGAGGTACTTTTATAGATTTTAGGGAGGGTGTATAACACTGGGGTCCTGGAGCTTTTACTATTTAGGAACTCATTTTCTTTTTTACTGATGTAACCTTCTTCTATACCCAGATTAGTTATGGTAAGGATTTCGGTGCAGATGTCTTTTAGTGGATCAATGTTGAGCTTTTTATAGTGTTTTTCCTCACTTACTTTTTTTCTAATATAATTGTCATAGTCCACCCTGTCTTGGATCACTATCCTACCCCCTTGTCTGTAGGTTTTAAGATGATAGAATTATCATTCTTTAGGCTTTTAAGGGCCTCTCTTTCCAGTCTGGTAATATTGAATGGTACAAAATACTTAGATTTCTGGAGGCTTTCAAGGCCTGATAAAATGAATTTTTCGAATACAAGAAGCTCTGGGGGCATCATACCATTAGTGGGATAAAATGTCGAAGGTGGTCTAAGACCCATCACAGAGTCAGGTCTCGTGCGTTCTTTGTCTTTAAAAATATATTTAATCTTATCTTTCTGAAAAATTGGTATATTTCTATTTTAGGATCAAGGATGTTTGTCCGCTCTGTAATGACGAAGGACAGGCCTTTACTTAGCAGAGATATTTCTTCAGATGAGAGGATATGTTGGGATAGGTTAAAATATGGAATTATGGTTGAAGTGTCTGTTTCTTTTCTTAGTATGGTTGAGGACCCCATTGGTATTGCTTGCACCTGGTCTGTTGTTCCCCTGCATATTGATGCCATGGTTTCCCTCTTGTCTTCCCTCCCTGTTCTAAAAAAGGCAGGCCTGACGACTGTCTTGGCGACTAGTGCTTGGTTGGGGTCAGAATCGTCCGAGCCACCTGATGATTCGGAGAATGTAACTGGTTGGTTTCTCTTAAATCTACCCCAAGTGTTTTGTCTATTTTGTGGTTCCATTGTGGTGTAGTAGTCTTCTCAGAGATAGGCTCTCTCTTTGGTGAAGGTTTTAATATCCTTGGTAACCTTATCCACTGTCTTTTTAAACTCAAATGAATTAAAGTCCTCTATTGTTTTATTTAGTTTGTCTAGTCGGGTTTTGGCTTTTGTCACTCCGTCACCTCCTAGTAGCTCTTTTTCTAAGTCCTCTATTTCTTTTAGCCCAGCTTTGGGGTGCTCTAGTGCAGTTTCAACTCCCAGCAGCATCCAATGCCTCGAGCAGGTGGTGGAAATATTGCTAAATTTGCCCTTGAATTTGGGTTCCTCTCGTAAGATAGCCAGAACGTTCTGATTTGTAATCCTTGAGGAATTATTCCTGCTTTTAAATACTCCGTTAGCATGTGAGCATGCAACTCCGTTCGAATGTGCTTTTTCTTTGCTTTCTCTAATGTTTCCAGTAGTTGTTGTCTTGGGCTAGTGATATTATTGGGCTGGGTAGAGAAAAGTGATGGGCCACTCGTAATCTTTGCGATGTATTCGTCAGTGTATAGGGGAGCCTCATTGTCTGACATCCTGATCCAGGTGAACGATTAAACCTTATGATCATATAAGGTGTGGGAAATACATTTTTATGTAAAATATCTCCTTGCTGTGCAGCCACCGCCCTTGTAGTTACAAAGAAACACAAACGAAACCCTACTCACAGAGAACCAGGGTAATGTTATTGTTCAGCACAACGTCTTCACAAAAGGAATGAATACCTTTAACGCCATAACTGGGTACCTGATTTGATGTACAAGGTAAGACTTCCTTTGAATACACTACAGATACTCAGTTTTTATTAGTTCAATACACACCACCTAAATTCTAGAAAAACACTTCTGTAGGTGGTAATGTCACACTCCGATGACGCTTGAAGTTGTATTTGAGGGTAATCAATATATCGATTTGGATCTAGTAGCCTGCCAGCTGAAATCCAAGTGATTTATCTACTAATTGGAAGAAACATTTCCCAATGAAAATGACAAATGGTACTGGTGGGGTGGATTGAATGCACGGCATACACCCAGTGTAAAAAAGTTAATACCCAATTGAGGGTCTGCGTTGCTTAAATGCAGTCATGCAGTCAAGAGGGACTAAAGAACCTCTGGTTAACTGTGTTGAATGCGCTGAACGGTCCAGAAACAAAGGTGAGCCGCTGCCTTCCGAATCAGCAGCCAGGAGTAGGTTAAACGGCACCTGAAGTATCCCATTTCTGTTCCCTATTAGAGTTGGGAAAGTCTGCCTAATTAACTATGGAAACACCAATTCGAGATACCGGTAACTTCAAAGCATCCTTATCTTTACTTACACCACCAGGAACCAACAAAAATTTAAACTGGGGGAGGCATACACACACTCCCTTAAGTTCCCCATCTCATACACACACTCCCTTAAGTTCCTCATCAAAACTGGAACTGCAGACCTAAACCTTGTGCTTCCCACAGTCCTGGTACATGATAAATAGAAGACCTCCTTTGACCATTAATTCTCCAAGTTTGTAAGCAGATTTCTCCCCAAAATCCTCACTATCAGTCATCTACTATGAACAATAAGCCTTTCTCGAGCTAAGGAGAAGTATGATAACACTCCTGCAAATAGGAAGAAGCAAAATACTGGCAACGTTAAAACACATTTTGGTTAGTGCCTAAAATCAGCCTAAGGTAACTCAATGGTCAACATGAACCTTGGTTACACGATTATTCATACACATGCACATACTGAGAATACATGTGAGACGTGAATATAAAAGGAATATGATTACATTGGTGGGTTGATCATTTATATATTTTATATGTGAATACTTGGTGTCTACAATGATCGCATATAATTCGTTTAAAGTCATAACACACGCTGATGAAATCAAGTCACACGTTGGATATATATATGTCCTACATGAATGTATAAATGTATAATTCTAACATATAATGGATGGAGCCTAAATTACACTTCTCCTCTGCCATAACCAACACTTGCCCTAATGAAGGCGCTCTACTCATGCCTTCCTGCTGTATGGAGCTTGTTTGAACATTTTGACAGGAATGATATTGGTTCCCAATATAGCTCTGTCAACTCCAATGTGACGCCCTTCGAAGCCAGTATGGAAAGCCTTGACTGAGGTAAAGCATAAACAGTCTGTGTTATTAACGTAAAAAGAAAATACTATGCAGTATAAGGCTTGTGTTTACCATGTCCTTGTGTATTTTCGGTCTAGAAATACAGCTTCATTTCAATTTCAAGGTAAATATGAGTAACGGAAGCCCATCCCAGCAGCTTTGTGCATTAGGATAAGCAGCTGTGAACAGTAAGTATTGGCTCAAAGAAGTGTCCTTTTCATGACACTGGCAGTTTGAGAAGTGGCATCCGTGCATATGCACACATTCCCTCATTAATTGGCCAATTAAAGAACTAATTAAATAACTTTAAGTACAATTAAATATCTAGCATCGCAAAAGTGCAAAAACACATTCATAAAATTATATTTCTTCCCAGAAATGCAGTTAGAGCTCAGACAGATGAAGAAAACAATTAATTAGTGACACTCTTTTTAATCCTTTATCTAATTCCTACATTGTCCATATTTCTGACTATTTCCATTTACTAAATGCAAAGGGATTAACAAGCGTGAACAGATTTACTTATTGCCTGAATATGCAATACTGATTTGATTTAGGCAAAGACAATAAAACAATATTGATGTACACATGAGTCAGTTAATTTCAAATACCGGTTGTTTCTATTTCAAGAAGATCGAAGGTTACTCACAAAAACGCCAGATATGGTGCAATGGCAGATAATTTGAAAAGGTGAACTGGCCACCTTTCATGTGCTTATTGCTGTCTTCACCTTTTGAATTGGTACTAATAAAGTGACAACTCTATACAGTCAGTTTTAATCTGTGTTACACTGCTAAAATAGCGACATAATAATACTATAGACTGTGCTACATCTGTGCATTATTTATTTTCCCTACCTCATAATAAGTCAGTCTGAAATATAATATATTGCTCAATTTCTGCAAAGTTCCAATGATTATGGGTATAGGTGTGGATCTCTGGAAGACACAAGGAGGCGTGTTTACAAGGGAAGATTTGGAGTGAGGCATTAGCCTTCCTGGCTTAACGCCTCACTCTGCCACTGCAGAAAAGCAGGGCTGCACCCTATTTATCAGAAAATGGTACAGCCCTCCATTTTCCCCTGCACTGGCGCTACACTTAGCAGCCTTGCCCCAATGCAGGCATCCTTGCACCATAGTGCAAGGGTGGCTTCGTTCAGGGGAAGATTGTTTATGTGCAGGAAGGTGTCCCTTCCTGCACACAAACAATCTTTAAATGTCCCTTCTATGTATGCTGCTTATTGCCGCACACATAGAAGTTGCATAACAGCATTTTAAAACAATTATTGTTTACGTTCAGGAAGGGGGACCTTTCTGTACATAAACAATCATTGGCCTTTTGCTGTTGAAAACAGCAAAAACCAGGAGAAATTGAACATTTCTCCTTGTTGCGCCTGGGTAAGAACAGGTTTTCCCTGGTCTTAATTCTGATGCTGCCTCCTACTTATGTGTTGATCCAACAGTAACAAGCAGCACAGCTGCCACCTGGGCCTATCTTTCCAGGTTGTCCAGACCTCTGTAACAACAGAAATAAGCACATGATCAGAAAAAGAATTGGCACAAATATCAGAGCTTGCCCTAGTAATTGAATGAGAAAAAAAAAAGCAAGGCTGTTACTAACCTGAAAAACAAGTCAATTGTTTAAAATCAGGGTTTGTTTGACCTCCATAGGTCTACATAATGGAAAACCTGCTTAAGGGTATCAATGACCTTTTAGTTAGGGGTTTTAATTGTTTTTAGTTTTTTGGGAAGTATTTTTAACAAGCTCCTGAATGTAAAGTCCCACCCCCTTTAATAGGCGTACCAACCGCCCTCAACACAATCCTATATATCGCCTATATTGGTCTGGACTCATTGATCACTGAGGCGTAATAGTTTACTAAATTTAGGGGGAGAAAAAGAAACCAGCCATCTTAACAATGGTCAACACTTATGCCTGGTAATGATGCTGCTTACGTTGCATGATAAAATTCTACTTTTATGGCCCTTTTTTTCCCTCTACAATCTCCATAAGAAAATCTATACAAAACCCCCCAATCCTTTCTAACGAGGACTCTGAACAATCTGCTCGATTCTCAAAGTATATGAAAAAGAAATCGCTAAACTCCCAACATCTTTCTTGAGAATTTCATGAAACAAAACTGCTCATTTTTTGATATGTGTACCTATCTACTAACCCTCCGACAGTCCCCCAGTGACCCCTGAAGAAATATATCATAAGGAGACCACACAAAAAAATCTCGAACCCCAATGGAAGGGAAGTGTGCAATATACCTCTCCGAAGGTGCACCTACCTAAGTAGTGTACCATCACACTGAAGCCTATCCACCCGCACCCCCAACACATTTATTACATCTCTGCATACATTGCCAGCTACTTGGATCCCTATATTATTGAAAACACAGTTAGGTCTTATTAAGAATTTGCTGCAAATGCTTCTGTGCCTCTTTGACATTACTAAAAAGATGGAATTGCCTCTTTACAGAACCTTCAATTTAGATTGCTGCACAATTGTTATTTGTGCCCCCTTTGCTGTAATTAAATTAAGCATTTCAACAAAATCCTTCCGTCTTCTAACTGCAGAAGCAGGCAAATCAGAAAAGATGTGGCAAATGGGTACATCAGCTGTAGAAAACTGCCTTTGGAAAATTGCCTTTGACAGAACTTGCTCTTTGAGTCGATAGTCCCCAACATTAACAAGAATTGTACATGGGTATTTTGAACTGGAGGATTACTGCACTGTAACACAATACGCTCTTGTTAATGGTAAACCGCCAGACATTTCCAGTAGAACATGGGTCCTAATAAATGAATGAGTCCACTTATGCATTTGTTGGCCCTCACAGCCCTTCGGGACCCCAAAAATGCACAATTGTAACAACATGAATATTTTCAAGTTCCTCAATCTTATTTTCAATAAAAGACTGTTGTTTATGGAACAGGCTGATTTTCTTCCGCGTCATTACAAGATGGTTCTCCAACTCAGAAATCTGGAATTCAGCTTCCTTTGGCTTCTCTGGGAGCTGAGCAATAGAATCCTCAACTTTGGAAAGCCTGGCATGTATGCAGCTTTTGCTGACGTTTGAGAGACCTTCAAACCCCTAATCTTATCATAAGACTGAGCATATTTTTGCTTTCTCATTGCACAAAAGGGCTTACAAAATCCCATGGTGTAATAGCCAATTCGGACAGCACCCTTTTCTGTGTTGCCAATCCATTCAACGAGAACCACTAGACAGAACCTCCCGAGGAGCCAATGAAGATAATGGCAGGGTATCATGATTAGGCATTAAAGCAATAGCAGGTGTTGGAAATAGAGGAGAAGAAGCAATTGCCTTTGAATCTTCCAATACAACGACCCCAGTAACAACTTAATTTTCTTGGAACAAAAGATACTCCTTAGCTGTACCGGAGCCCCGACCCAGGCTTAATTTGGACTCCATAGGGGTTGCAGCTCTATCTCCCTCAACCACCTGCTTAGGAGTAAGGGCCCCAGTATCCAAATACTTTGTGCCAGCGTGCAAGGAAGCAAAACCTGCTACTTCAAGATCGACATGTTCAGTGGCATTTGGAGATGTCAAATTATCATTAAAGTTTCCTGTGCCTGTAGCCGCCATGAGCTCTTTTCATAATCAGGAAGTAAGGTTAGCCCTCGCTGCTGCCTGACCTCCATGTTTTTTTAGCATCTGTGGCAAGGCTGAAGTCTCCAAATTGGCAGTAATGCCTGAGGCCTTAGAATACTTTCGCAAAGTCAACAGACTCCACTTTAAAGGTTGATAAAAAAATCAATAGAGTTAAGAGACTTTAAAAGGCCGCCAATTACCTAAACCAAACCAATGACCCCCAGCCGGGTGGAGTCCGTAGTGCCTCTCAGTAACCAAGTTTAAACAGAGAGCACTTACCATACTGGAGTTAAACCTGGCGATTCAGTCTAATCTCCATGAACAGCCCCCAGCTGCCAGCCCCAGCATGAATCTCAATATAATCTTCCATGCATCCACGCAGCCGTAAAAGCACAAGAGGTCAGTGGGAAGATGCAATACCTCAGGCTGCACAGGTTACCAATGGTGGAAGTATAAAGCAGACCACTCTGTAGTTGCTAATACATATATGTCCTCAGCAAGAGGTTAGACATTGGCGAGGACACACAATATGCGATTTTGTTTATGTGGTTGCAATAGTTACAATGTATTACAAAATCAATTGTGCAATGTTAATCAAATTATTGTAGTTGGTAACCCCCATTCTTTCACCAGGTTAATATTACATTATTGTCAAGTGCATCTACTTTGTTAATGACCCTCAAGAATCTGTAATAAGAAGGGCCCTTATTTTGAGATATTCTATGTACAAGATAACTGATATAAGTAAGGGTTTTGTGGATGTTCCTAGACAATTATGATTAACATCATACCCAGTTATCAAATCACTTGTCAGATCTATGCCAGAAAAATAGAGGTCTCAACCCCAGATCCTGTAAACTTTGCCATAAAGAAGGGTGATTCTGTAAACAAAGTGGAGGATATGTCATATTAAAGAGAGTTGCTATTATGTATGTGGAACAACATGTAGAGGATACAGTAAGCATGTTTTCTATGTGTATTATTTTGTTGAGGGAAAGAAATAAATGTGATAAAATGATTGTGAATGTGTAAGTGCATTATTAAATTGAACATAGCATGTTTGATTGTGACAATGTGGTAGTCAAACATTATTGTCAAAGGCTGATATACGTCTATGGTGTAATACTCCACCATTCATCATTGACAGGACACTGTCCAATCGCATTAATACAGCAAGTAAACTAGCAGAAATGGAAAAAAATGAGGCCACTACTTAATCACACACCTGAACACCCTAGCCTCTGTTCTGTAACGCACACAAACCTAGATGTGGTTGTAAGGGATGTATATTTACGTAAGTCCCCATCACAGGGAATGCTGTGCAGCATGCAACAGGCTACTAGTATTGTAATTACCTCATCTCAAGGTCTCAAGGTAGTTTATTATGATGATTATTTAAACTCTTACAACATTTTGAACTGAAAGAAGAATTTAAAGTTAAATTCCAGTTTAAAATCATATAAAATGACATTACATAGTCTTTACAACCCATTAAGTATTTGTAATAGCTACGTCTCCGAGTTTCTTTTTGGCTAGCAGTAGGAACTTTACAAAGGCGGTGTTTAAAATGATATCATTTGAGATCATACATTTCATCACGGCCTGCCTACATTACCGTATGCCGCGTGAGTTAAAATGAGCTTTTAGCAATGATTTTCTCTCGTGGAGGAGTTCAGGGCAAATACACAAAAGATGTTGAATGTCTTCCTCACCCCTATTGCACAGTCTGCATTTCGTTTGGGTTACTTGAAATTCCCATGGGGGAAGATGGCAAAGCCCCGGCATGGATCCGAATCTCGCATTGAGGAGGACCTGCTTGTTTTTTTGCGTCCACGAGTTATTAGATATTGTTGTATCTCCTGCTTATTGTAACCATTTAGCACCATCCAAGCGTGTTTCCCCTTTGTGAGGGTAGCTTTATCCTTTACTATGGATAAGTGTGCGGCGGTTTTGTTAATGATTTTCTTGAATGATGTCTTTGTTATATTCGTTTCCCATATAGTCGTAACCCCAAACACGTTAATTGAATCTCTAAGATATAGAGCTGCAGAGGAGGTAGTATCCCTCTTTATTTCCCTCCATAAGAGCAGCGATATCTCACAGGCTACTAGTATCTTCTGAATAAAACAGGAGCTCTCCCTGTATCGTCATGGCTTCTAAAAGCATTCTTAACCCTTTAAGTGTGGCTGTCAACATGTTCTCGACCCCTGCACTACCTTCAGAGGTTGGGCTTTAGGAACACATTGACGGCTTGAGGAGAAAAGAAAATACTTCTGGGCAAAGCATCTGATGTATTTTCATTCCACAAATCAAAGTCGTAAGATGAGGGAAAGGGCTGTAATGAGCCAATGTTCTACTATTTATGAATGAGTTCATCGAACCGTACATGCAATACCATAACTACACCATGTTAGGCAACTTTAATTTTCACTTAGAAGATTTTACTAATAAAGGAACAGAGCATTTTATTGATAATTTGAGCTGTTTCAACGTAATAAAAAACCCAACCGTACGGTGGGCCTTATACTGGATGTCATCTTCTCATATAACCCTAACCTGCAGTTGAAAGCGGTGCTGCCGCCAGCAAGGTCTGATCATAATGCCATTAGCTTCACTTTAAAATTCCCAGCCTCAAGCCCTTCAGTTGATAAATCTCCGCAGATTATACAATCTTGGACATGGAATAAAATTAACAAAACTAAACGCATAGAAAGCTTAGCAGCAACACCCCCCCCCCCTTATGAGGAATCCTAATAAAGCCACAGCTAACTATTCTGAATGAATCAACTCAGCAGTCATGAAGCTTGCCCCTCTCAAGGCTTTCAAAAACTACAGAAACAAGCCCACTGCCTCTAGGTTCACCCCTAATGTAAGAGCACTCAAACAAAAACGCTGTAGGCATGCAGATTAGGTGAAAGAAAAGAAATACAAAAAATACCTCCATAAATACAAGAACTTGATTATCTCAGAGAAAAGAAATGACTTTACTGAGAAAATAAATCTAGCAAACAACTCAATAAAGGAACTCTTAAAATAGTTAAAACTATTTCTAGTCATAAATCCATTATTACCTGACACCCAATCAATTTCTATGTGATAAATTAGTTCAGTTCATCCAGAGCAAAGTAGAGGCATTGTATGATGAATTCGATTCTAGCCGTCACACCAGTCCTTATGTTTCTAGCTCTGAACCTTTAGGTGTCAGGAACAGTGAGCTCCATCAGTTCTCCCTTCTTATGGAAGAAGGAGAAATTAAATTAATTGAAACCACCAAGTGAGAAAGAATGATGCAAATCAGTAAAGTGGTAAGAGGTGCTGCTACTGTACCTGCTATTTTATGAGGGACTTCAGGGGGACAAGGAACAGGTATGGTAGCAGGCCATATTACCACCTTACTGAATGGCATCATCCTTTTCAGACCATTCCCTAACAATTGGAAAAAGGCATTCCTACTTCCTCTGTTAAAGAAATCCACTCTTAACCCCAATGAGGAAAAAACAATCACCATATTTCAAGCTTGCAAATGCTGGCAATCTCAATACTGAACTCTGAGTCTTTTTATATAAAAATAAAGTCCTGGATTGTGCTCAATTTGGTTTTTTTAAAACACAAGAACGCTCCATTCTCTCACAGTGCTGGGGCCCAACACCATCACTTGCCTGCAACCAGGGACCACAGCCCCCAGTATTCAACATGGCTGATGCCACCAACGTGACACGCCGTGCCAGGAGGCGCACAAGAATGCTGCTGGTCTCCCGCAGTGCGGAGCCCAATGCCATCACTTACCTGCAACCAGGGAACACAGCCCCCATCAAACAACACAGCTGACATCGCAAATGTGACGTGCCAGGAGTTGCACAACAACGCTGTCGGTTTCCCACAGAGTGGGAGCCCAATGCCATCACTTGCTTGCAACCGGGGACCACCGACTCCAGTAATCAAGACGGCTGATGCTGCCAACGTGATGTGACATGCCAGGAGGTGCACAAGAATGCTACCAGTCTCCCGCAGTGTGGGACGTGCATGGGTGTGCCCTGGCCAAGCCTGGACCAAGGGCGGGCTTGTCCATGCCCGTTAGAGCCCAGAAGGTGATGGGCCCACCCTCTTGGCTTTCACTTTTACTTGTACTCTTCTCCTCTTCTTCTTGGATACTGGGATACCTGGCGCTATGATTCAGCCTAATGAAGTCTTCCAGAGCCCTGCTGAGTACATTTTTCTGCATTTTGCATTGACCTAAGCTCTATCTAGTGTGACTGTGACTTTTTTAAATGGCTAAATGTAAGCAAATGGGAGATACCTCTAAGACCCTCCAGAACTCTACTCTTGATTGTTTTCTGTCACTTGCTGCTAAAGCCATAGACAAAGTAATCCTAGTAGTAGGAGAATGTCATCTATCCTTGGAGGGGGAAACTGTTATAGCTCTGAATTTGGTTACAACTCCAAAAGGGTAGTCCAGGGTCACAGAACTAGGGAACTTTACTACTGACCAAACCACACTGGAATCATCCATCCCTGTGAAGTCTCCACCCCAACTTACAGCATCCACGTCTTTCCCTCCAGTCAAAAGGAAGAAGAAACTGAAACATGCTGAGCCTTTATTGGTAGTAAACACCAGAGCTAGAAAAAATCAGAGGAGCAACCTATTGAGGACCCTAAGAGCATTAAGCAAGCATTGCCTTCTGAGCTACACTTTCACTCTATGTCACCGGTTCTCACAAGTTTATCCTCTCAAGACATTAAGACTCTAATTAATTGCTTCGAAAAAATAATATTACATAATCTTTCACTAATATTGAAAAGGCTTGACAAACTTGAGGCTAATTTGGAAAATATCAAAAAGTCTATAACCTGCTTAATGACTGGGGCAGGGAATCACTGGCCCATATGATCAGAATGCCCTGACTCATGATGAGTATTAAATTTTGAAAAGCACAACATCATGGTGGGAAGCCACCGCTGTAACCCAACACAATCCTTGCTGTGTCCACCTCCCAAAAACAAAAGGTTGTGAAACGTGGGTGGCCCCGTTTAAATCCAGAACAATGGTGCATAACAACTATTCAAATGAAGAGGGGCATGTTGGTAATACCCTTGGTCCTAACACAGACAGCTCTTCACTCAATGGAAATGGAATTAAACCCACTAGGCAGCCCCCCTCCCAAACGGATAATTTTGCTGTCAGGGATGACCCTTGTAAAGTGGTGACTTTACCTCTTCCTCCAGAGTGCTGCTGATATGTGGTCAGTTTAACCAATGTCCCCTCGCTTCAGGGCAATCCCAAGGGAACCACCGGACAACTGAAAAACAAAGTCTGCTACTGTTTATCCCAAAATTCTGATTTGGAAAACTCCACCTACCATGAAATTTTGTTTGATGGAAGAGTGAGCTGGGTTGGTCCTCCACGGAAGTCTACTAAAGGAGACTGTATAGTATTGAATAGTACTGAACTGAGGATCCCCCAACCTCGCAGGGCAATTTGCTCAAAAGCAGGAGGAAATCATCTAGGAGGGGCTTTGGTCATGGAATTGACATTGGGCCACTCTGCTTTTTCTATAAACAGCTTAATCCTACTGGTCCAATTGCCCCACTATAAGCCAGGACCACCCATAATCTACTGAAGAGAAAGGAGCAATTCCCCCTTGAAATTAGTAACATATATCAAGCACTCACCGAGCTGGACAGCCCAGACTGACTAAACCCAGGGAATGTTAAATTGATGTCATATTGGCATATTGGCACCCCTTGTCGTCCTGTCTCTCCTGTAGAATGTAATGCGTTCAAACACTGGGATGGCATATTAGAATCTTGGTGAGTGCTGTGGCAGTTAATGTGTCGACATGGGTGAAGGTGCTCAATAAAGTGTACCTCTTACCTCAAGCTGAGTCCGGCTCTTCTGTGAAAGGACATCATAATTTTCACAAAGATCTGGATGGGTGAGCAGTGAGCTAGCACCTCAACGAGACAACAAGAAAGCATTTGATGGTGCTTTTGCTTCATCAGCCTTGGAGCTGAGCTGGAATGTGGTAGTGATTTCTTCAGTTTCCGAAACAGACTGCTGTGTGATTTTTTTTTTAATCGCATAATCCTGTTTCCAACTTTTAAATGAGGCCTGCTTCCATCATTACTTCCTCACGGTGTTAACTCTACCATGCAACATTCCTAATGATTCCAGTGAGGAGCGGGTACATGAGGGCTGCTCGCTAACGTATACTTGGATTTAAAGGAGCAGTGAAGTATTTTCCGGCTCATTGTAAGCATTTCCTGGAAATTTTCCGTCAAGTTGGATCTGTTGACTTCTCCGTTGCTTGTCTTTGCGGATGGCAGTATACACTACGTTCAGCATCTCCTGCTTGGAGGAGGCATATTAATGAGGCGTTGTTTGCTCTTGACAGTTTTGTGATACAGAGTCTTGGTGAGGAGGAGTCAGCTTACTTAGCTGCATTCAGCTGCCTGCAGTTTTGACATTCATCAAGTTTATTGACATTTAACAAGATTATTGGACTTCTGGTATTCCTTCTGTTCGTTTTTTTTGTTTACCTGTCAACAGTTTGGTCTACAGAACTGATCTGTGGTGAGTGAAGCAACCTACAGAAATCTGCATAACAACAAGTTATTCTCTTGTTTTTACGATTTTGTTTTTATTGGTGTAAACAAAAAGAGAAGAAAAGACTGTCACAACAGGAACTTCAACTTTGTGATTGTGTCTTTGGGATGTGTTTTGATTTTCTAAATTAAATTATAACTTATTGTCGTTAACTTAATTATCTTTATTTTGGTTTTGTTTACAGGTGATATTTTCAATCTACTGGTGTTGCGAAATTTTATTGCAAGGGTTAAAATCATTTGGGTGCAGGGAAGTTGTCTAACGTAGGTTAGTTTATTAGCATATGGTATCTGTAAATGTGTTATTTTTTAGTGTTTAAGCATAATGCAGAACGTTACTTCACCAACGTTTTTCTTACCCTTCCGAGGGGAACCTTTGATTGGATGGGTAAAATGGAAAAAAAAATTGGGGAACTATGAACGTGTATGTGGTACTAATCTTAGTGTGGAGCAAAAGCATGCTTTATTGCTACATTGTTTGGGAGCAGAAGGACAGGATGTTATTCAAAACTTGCCTGAGTTACAACATACTGAAGTACGTGATTAGAATGAGTTCAAATTATCCATAGCTAAGTTGGATCGGCATTATTTGTCCCGTGTGAGTACTGTTTTACAAAGGTATCATTTTGGTCTAAGAGTATAGGGGCAAAATTAATCTGTAGAGGAATTTGTGATTGCATTGAGGAAAATGGCTTTGAAAAGCAATTTTGGATTCGCAGTTGAAGAAAGAATTAGGGACTAATTTGTGTTACGGTGCAACAATGACAAGAGAAGTGAGGAATTGTGGATGAAAGATGAACCTCCTCTGGAGGAAGTTTTTATTGTTGCAAAAAGGTGTAGCATATGATGAAATGTGTTGGAGAATTACAATCTGGAAAAAACATAAATCCCACAGACAAAGAAAATACCACAGAAATTATTGTAGTCAAAACTCAGTTTGTTCCTGAGGTTAAACAGAAATCTGAGGCCAATAGTATTAGGGGGATAGAACAGAATATCAAAGTTAATTGTGTCAGATGTGGGTTTGAAGGACATAGAGCAGATGACAAATGTTGCTCTGCTTTATCTCAGGTTTGCAATTCGTGTGGTGTAAAGGGACATTTAGTAAATGCTGCAGGAACAAATCTAATAAATACAACAGAGGCAGAGGCAACAAATGTGTCAAGAAATAGCTTTGCAAGTTGGAGAGCCTAAGAAGTTGTTTTACGTCTGAGGTTGTGAGCATTGATGGAAAGGATATTATGATGAAATTTGACTCATGTTCCTGGATTTCTATAATATCTAAGCAACTTTAAAAAAAATGTTTTGTAACAACAAGGTCCTTTCTAAGATGGACATTCAGCCGGGAGGTTATGGGGGTTCCAAGATTGATGTGCTTGGGTTTTTTGAAGCATACATAAATGTAAGTGGGAAAAGTAATTGTGGAAAGGTTTATGTTTCTTGTCATGGAGATGATCTCTTAGGTTGGGTTAAATGTCCAGGAAGGAATCATTAACAATATACTTTCAAAATTGTCTGTGTCACATGCGTGAACACTTAATTAATTATAGCGACCATAGGCCTTCAAAAACAACACTCGAAGTTGTATCAAAAATAGATTATTTTTAATTTTCAGTGCATAAATAGCTTGTTTTTGACAATAAAGGTCTGGCAACAGAAATACTACCAAAGCAGATATAACAGGTAATCTGGTAGTAAACAAACACCTTCAGCATATGATGTGGATACACTAAAAGAACCACATATAAGTAAATTAAACACAATGAAATTCACAAAATATATTTTAAGTGAATTTTACAGTATGTTGCATAAAAGGTGTTAAGCGTCGACGTTTCGGTCCTCGTTGGTCATAACGATCCGTAGGACCATCTTCAGGACAGAAGAGTTGCACAAAGGTATCTAATATAAACATAATAACATTGGCATACATGAAACCCTAGGGTACAAGGAGATGGATACTCAGCTCAACACAAAAAGATAATAAAGTGACAATAAAGTGATGGGCGCATGACCAACTACATGCAAAACACCAGCTGAATCTAATCGCCAAGTGAAACTATGAGTGCATTTACAAACCTATTACCAAAACCACGTGACATATTCTCCAAGGTCCAATTTTATATAAAACATGCCAAACCAGTAAATACTAGAAGGTTACACTCTCTTGTCCAAGTATTAGGACCAACGATTAATCTGATAGAAAGAAAGACAGTGACCTCAAGAATAATCAATAGTGAGTAGCGCTAAGTGTATTCTGCTCATTAGAGTGTTACTCACGATAATAGCACGCCAGACAGGTCATTCTACAAAGTAACAATGAATCGAGTCAGCTCGACAAAGCAGTGCAATACAGCGCGCCCCTTCCCAATACACCCAAACGTGAGAAAGGTAGCAGACTTACAGATCGGAAGGCCACCATATGATCTGTAAAAAATACAGATCGCGGTTAAATCCTGAACAAAACTGCCGGATGTCTAGTTAAAGTAGCATTTATTAATGGCAAGTACTTACTTAAGCAGCAAACGATAACCGGCTCGACTAAGTCCGTGTTGATACCCGTGAGAAATCGCGGCATCAATCTCATCCTGCACACAGCGCGATTAAAACGCCGTGTAGTGATGGCGTCACAAGGACGGAAACCGTGGCGGCCATCTTAGAGTGGTCAAAAGCCTGTCTGGATGTCTCCAAAAAAAGGACAAACGTTCATATACAATTAAAATAACAAGGAGCAGAGAAAATGAATTTATTTCTGAAAACTATCTACATCAAGAATCAAAGATCAAAAATCAAAAATCAAAAATCAAAAAGTACTGGTTGCAGCACACAGCCGTGTGTAGGATTCGATCAATCAGTACACAAAGTTACCAACAAAATTCAGCAAAGCAGAAACCCCATGTTATACAGGAGCAATTCACAATCGCCAACATACGATGGATCAAACAAAGATCAAACAAGAGTGGCCAGCGTATGCCATTCAATAAAGGCATTTAGCCCATTGTCCACAGTATTACACAGCTAAATCAGTTTATTCTCTCTTTGGGCTAGCAGCTTTTCCACATTAGGTCTTCTCCTTGTACCCTTTACAACCTCAATCACAAACCATTTTATATCAGAGGGGGCGTGTAACATGCTATTATAGTGCTCCACAAGCGGAGCAGTACTAACATTGCACCTGATACGGGATTGGTGTTGTGTAATGCGTTTCCTTATTTCTTGTGTTGTCTTGCCAATATAGTTAAGGGCGCAAGGACATTGGATACAGTAGACCACGTTTTTGGTCACACAATTGGAATGATGTTTTAACGTTATTTGTCTCCCATTAATACAGCAGGTTTTTGTGACCTGAGTAGTTGCACATGCCGTACATCCACCGCAAGGACAATGTCCAACAATAGGTGCTAAGCCCCACAGACTTGTTAGAGTATTGATCTTAGGTTCAACCTAAGCTTTCACAAGGTGATCACGAAGATTTTTTCCTCTGATTTGCGTGGATTCTGTACCATCCACGCAAATCACCAAAATCATCAGACACAATTGGCATCTGATTAAAAAGGTGGAACCGCAATTACCCATTCCAAGATTTGCATTTAAGAGAGGAAAAAATCTTCGTGATCACCTTGTAAAAGCTTATGTTGAACCTAAGATCAATACTCTAACAAGTCTGTGGGGTTTAGCACCTATTGTTGGACATGTTTTATATAAAATTGGACCTTAGAGAATATGTCACGTGGTTTTGGTAATAGGTTTGTAAATGCACTCATAGTTTCACTTGGCGATTAGATTCAGCTGGTGTTTTGCATGTAGTTGGTCATGCTCCCATCACTTTATTGTCACTTTATTGTCTTTTTGTGTTGAGCTGAGTATCCATCTCCTTGTACCCCAGGGTTTCATGTATGCCTATGTTATTATGTTTATATTAGATACCTCTGTGCAACTCTTCTGTCCTGAAGATGGTCCTACGGATCGTTATGACCAACGAGGACCGAAACGTTGACGCTTAACACCTTTTATGCAGCATACTGTAAAATTCACTTAAAATATAATTTGTGAATTTCATTGTGTTTAATTTACTTATATGTGGTTCTTTTAGTGTATCCACATCATATGCTGAAGGTGTTTGTTTACTACCAGATTACCTGTTATATCTGCTTTGGTAGTATTTCTGTTGCCAGACCTTTATTGTCAAAAACAAGCTATTTATGCACTGAAAATTAAAAAATAATCTATTTTTGATACAACTTTGAGTGTTGCTTTTGAAGCCCTATGGTCGCTATAATCAATTAAGTGTTCATGCATGTGACACCAGCCAATTTTGAAAGTATATTGTTAATGATTCCTTCCTGGACATTTAGCTTCTATTGTTCATAAAACCCAGTCCCGGGGGGATTATTGGGAGGCTCTGTTTTAATATTACTCTTAGGTTGGGGTCATCAAAAAGATTTGGGTGTCAGTCTTCATCTGAACAGGATTCCACAAGTACAAATAGATTAAATTGAATGTGGTTGAAACAAATTTGCGCTGGAATTTAAAGAATTGTTTCAAAACAAACTGGGAAAGCTAGTCAGCTACAAACACAAGATCAAGGTAAAATGTAATGCTATTCCTGTTGTGTGTAAACTGAGAAGAAGTCCTTTACATCTACAGACAGAGGTGGAAAACTAACTCAAGAAGTTGATGGAATGTGGAGTCATTGAAGAGGTTGAGTCAACCAAATGGTTTGCTCCGATTGTTGTTGCACACAAAGAAAATGGTAATATTCACCTCTGCATGGACTTGAGAGCGTTAAACAGAGATGTAGTAGTTGACATATTTCCCTTTCCCAACATTGAAGAACTGATTTCTACTTTTTCAGGTGCAAGAGTATTTTGCACGTTAGACTTAATGTCAGCTTATCACCAGGTTGAATTACATGAGTGCTCACAGGATCTCACTGCTTTTACAACTCCTTTTGTCAACTTTTGATTCAAGAGAAAGCCATTCGGCTTACTTTCTGTTGCAGCAGTTTTTCAAAGAATGATGTCAAACATTCTAAAACATCCATCTTGTGTAAAATGTTATCAAGATGATATAATTATCTTTGGTTCCAACATTGAGGAGCATGATCAGCGTGTTTGTGAAGTGTTATGCAAACTTCAGATGGCTGGTCTGACTCTTAAAGCTGAAAAGTGCAAGTTTGGAGTTGGTGAAGTCACTTAATTAGGGTTTAATGTTACTTCTACAGGGGTTTAATGTTACTTCTACAGGGATTAGTCAGAAAAAGAACTAGTCGAGACAATCAAAGCTCTGCAGGAACTACAAACTAAAGAGGAACTGTCTTCTTTTCTGGGGATGGTTGAATATTATCGTTGATTCATCAAAGACTTTGCCAGTAAGACATTCAATATGAGAATTTTGTTTAAAAATATTGACTTTGCCTAGGGACACGAATGTTCACAGGAATTTGAAAATGTGAAACAAGAGCTTAGCAATGCTCCTTCTCTGCAGTCATTTGAGGTGTTGTGTGAGACTAAGATTGTATGTGATGCCAGTGGAAAATGGGTAGGAGCTCTTCTTATTCAAATGAAAGATGGAAAGGAAAATTTAATTGCGTGCATTTCAAGATCTCTTAGACATACTGAATGTAAATATTCAGTCATTGAAAGAGAGTCTTTAGCTGTGTATTGGTCTGTGATGAGATTTAAACATTTTCTTTGGGGTCTTAGATTTAAAATACAGACTGACCACAAACCGTCAGTTGAAGTGTTCAACAAAAAGGGTCTAGATTTGATTTCTTCACGTATTTGATGATGAATTGTGGGTCTTCAAGATTTTTGTTTCACTGTTCAGTATGTTCCAGGGGCAAGCAACTATTCAGCGGATTCTTTGTCTAGATTAGTTGATACGTCCGTCTCTCCATTGGTTTTTAATGATGAGCAGAATGAGGAAGAGGAAGTGAGTGTTTGTGAAGTGACAGAAGGAATCATAAATGAAGATGAGTGATTAGCTGAGTTGGAGAAGGACGTGATTTTGTGTGAGATGGGAAACGTTGTCAGTTCAGGTAAAACGAGCAGAACTGAGCTAATGGAGTGTGAGGGAGGTTGGGAGAAACTTGTGAATGAGCTTGTAGTGGATACAGGTTTCTTATTGAGAGGTACAAGATTAATTCCACCTGAAATTCTGAGATGAAGGATATTACAATTAGCTCATGAAGGTCAGATGGGCATTGTAAAAACTAAGGGAAGGCTTTGCAGAGATTTCTGGTGGCCTGGCATGGATCGTGATGTGGAGCACATGATCTGAGACTTTACAGAGTGTGTTTGTAGTGACAAAGGTTTGAGAACCAATCAGACACCCATGTTTTGTAGAATGCTCCCTAAGTACCCTTGGGAGGAAGTTACTATGAATAGTATGGGACCAGTGAGAGGAGAGCATGCCACACCCTATGTTTTAGTTCTTATGGATCTGTACTCAAGATGGGTGGAGGTGTTGTGTGTTAATGATATTTCTTCCTCCTCTGTGATAAAACATTTGGAAAATATTTTTAAACATTAACGTTTTGCACATTACTTATTAACAGATAATGGTGTACAGTTTTGCTCATTAGAGATGGAAAATTATTTGAGTGGGTGCGGAATTGTGCACAAGTGCTTTATATCATCCTGAGAATAATGGTGCTATTGAAAGGATGATGAAGACACTTAAGGAAGGCATTCAATTGGCAAGACCCAATAATTTAGACTAGAAGGTTGGATTATCTAAAATATTATCCAGATATTGTTTGTCTCCACACACAACCACTGGTAAGCCTCCATTTGAATTATTCAAAGGAAGGGAACCCTCAACCAGGGTTAATCCTAGTTGGATGCATTGGTCAAAAGGCTGTGTGGACAATACTATTGATGAGTGGAGAAACAAAGAGTAAAGTGCCCAGAAGAAGAGGAAAGAGTTGTTTGACTTTTCTAAACATGTGAAGAACGTTCCTGTTAGAGTGAGGTACTTTGTAAAAGTAAAGGCGCCTAAAAGGTGTGCATATTGGTCAAAGTTCACTAGGAGACTAGAAGTTGTGAAATGTTTTTAAAATGCTGTAAAGACACATGGCGGACGTATCTGGAACAAAACCAGAGTGGTAATTGTTTCTGGTCTTAATAAGCTTCCTGTTATCATTCAAGGAAATGGTCAAGTGGTTAATGATGTACATAAAAATGCTTTTTGCAATTACCACGAAGAAGGTCATGTTGCACAGAGCAAGAGTAATAGGATCATTAGGAGACCTGCATATCTTAGAGATTTTATAGTTTGATTTATTCTCATTTCTCTTCTGCTCCTTTGTTCTCTTCTCATTTGTTCACTCATTTGTTTTGGTCATCCTAAGCTACTCTCACATATCTCTCATGATGTATTCCATTCTCTTGGTCTTTGTTAAATTTTTTAATATCTGTACGTGGAGGGAGAAGTGTGGCATATTGGCTCCCCTTATCATCCTGTCTCTCCGGTAGAATGTAATAACCTTAGAGACTGGGATGATATATTAGAATCTTGGTTAGTGCTGTGGCAGTTAATGTGTCATCGTTGGTGAAGGTGCTAAAAAAAGTGTACCTCTTACCTCAAGCTGACTCAGGCTCTCTGTGAAAGGACATAATATTTGACATTGTACCACTCTGATTTTTCTATAAACATCTTAAACCTACTGGTCCAATTTACCCTCTATAAGCCAGGACCACCCAGAATCTACTTAAGAGAAAGGAGCAATTCCCCCTTGAAATTAGTAACAGATATCAAGCACTCACCGAGCTGGACAGCCCAGACTGACTAAACCCAGGGAATGTTAAATTGATGTCGGCCTATGCCGTAACGACAACCCTTCAACCCAAGGGGGATATTAGTATTAGTAATAACATCTTAAACAGCACAGTAAATTGTCCCTCATTCATCCTGCCCACTCACCATGCTCCTCTCCAAGGCCAAATGAGTGTAAAATCTATATCAAGTCACCCCCAACAGGGATGCAATATTGTTGACCAGCAACTACAGATTATTTAATGGAATATTGCGGGAATAAGGCCCAAACTAAATGATCCAGAGTGGAGCAAGTTAGTAGATATCACTCAAATATGCCTGTTCCAAGAAACTTGTGCGACGGAGCAGGTACACAGGGTGGGGTTTACTACGTTTAGCATTGAGGCTAGACGTTTGCCAGCTGGTCTACTGGATGGTGAGTTACTGATTTGGGTCAAGACCAAGCTGGTCTGCAAAATTAAGCTACTTGAAGTAGGATCCCAGGAGAGCTATGGCCTAGATCTGATATCACTTAAATGGAACATTCATGTTAGAATAATTAACATATATAACAGGTTCATTAGCCAGCATAAGCCGTCAGAAACTATAACAATGCTTTCCAAAGTCCTTGATATTTCTAGGAAAGAGTATTACCTCATTGTAGCTGGCGAGTTTAACACAACTTATGAGCCATTAGATTTTGTAGAGGAATTATTACAGGGCGAAGAGCAAGCTAGGGGTATAAATAAGCTCCAAATACCTGCCATTAAAAGATGTACCAAGGTTGGGCAGCAAGTATTGTCTTTTGCTGTAGCCTATGGGATGCCCGGATGTACCGGGTGGACACCCTCAGATGAGGAAGCAAATATTACTTTTACAAGGGGGAATGTAAGAGGCAGGATCGACTATATCAGGGTTCTTTAAAGTCAGTCCTGGAGGGCCCGATCCATGCCAGATTTTTAGGATAACTACATTTATCTAAATGGGGATATGCTAAAAATCTAGCATGGATCCGGCCCGACTTTGGAGAACCCTGGACTATATCATGGTGGACCTTGACCTCTGGTCCCATGTTAACGACATGACTATCCTAAACTGTGAAGACAGCGATCATAATGCTCTCTATCTGAGGCTACTTGGCCTCCCTATTTTGTATAGCCAAACTCATCAAGGGATGGCCCTTGTTGTTACTAGTAATAACAACAGGGGAGTCAAATGGCCCCAAGTCATGGCTGATGAAAAACTGCTCGCCAAGATGTGTAAAGAGGTGACTTAGATCCTCACTGTACTGAGTGATCCTGACAAAAGTGATGGTTTTATTGTGTCTAACTTTCAAAAAATAACGAATAGTATAAAATCCTATTTTAGCAGACAGTGTAACTCTAACATGCCTTAAAGGAATATTGCCCCATGGTATAATGAGGTATGTAGAATAGCTAGGAATGTTCTAACAATGGCAATAAAGCAAGGGACACAGAATTACATCAAGAGTAGAAGGAGGATGTATAAGAGGGCAGAGGATGTGGCAAAAAGGAGTTGGGAGGTTAAGAACTGGCATACACTAGTTGAAGCTTCAAAAGTGATGGATTGCCATCTTTTCTGGCACCCTCTGTCAAAAGGGTCAATCAAGCAGGTTAATGAAGATGACTTCTATATATAATTGCAATTGCCGCCCTAAGTGCGCTGGGGATGCCCAGACGTGGGTCCCAGGCACTCCACACCATTTGGAGTCAAGCTAGCCGGGCTGATGAGAGGTGTTACCTCGAAACCGGTCCGGTCCTCGGATGCTTGATTCCGTTCTGGGAAGGACATGGCTTTTGTAGTTCGGACTGGACTGTTCCCATGGGGCAACAGGGTCAGAGCTGATTTGCATATCGCCATTGTCTAACCCAGGGTGGTGTGGAGTGCAAAAAAACGATGGATTTGGGCCCAGATCTTTTGACTGGGGGAATGTGTGACTTTGATCCACATTCGGTCCATCACTTGTTGTTTTTGTATATATAATCACATGTCTGAAGAGTACTTCCAGAAACCTTATACTGGTAGGGCCTCTGAGCCCGAGGGGGAGAGAGCAGTAGCAGTTAGAGAATGCAACTTAGCACCTGTGCAGGAAGGTGCTGTCAGTTTTTCCTTAAAGGAAACTGTAACAACAATTAGTTTATTTCAGACTGGTAAAGCTTCAGGACTAGATAGACTCACAGGAGACCTGATTAAAGTAGAGCCCAATATCTGGGGACCATTGCTTTAAATCTTCAATGCCATTTTACGACAGGGCATGTCCATTCGACCTGGAAAGGCGAAGAAATAATCTCCATATTTGACAAAAGGAGATAAAGGGGACCCCTCAATCTAAAGCCAATACGCCTCATAGATGTTTCCCAGAAAGTTTTCAGCAAAATAATCCAGTCACGTCTTCAAAGCGGGATAGAGGAAAGCAACATTCTCTCTCACCTGCAGGTGGGTTTCAGGGCTTCCATGAGCACCTTAGACCAAGTGTTCCGATTTCTTTTGCTCATTGGGAAAGAAGTGAAGATCAGGAGGAGCCATTTGTATGTCGTATTTGTTGACATAAAAACAGCATTTGATTCCATACATTGTACTAGACTCTGGGTTGCTCTCAGGGACTTAGGACTCCCTGTGACTTGCTTCAACTATTGGTTCGCTTACACCAAGATAACTCGACCAAAGTCAGGTGAAACTCTGATGGTAGTCTTACTAATAACATATCAGTCTCCAAGGGGGTGTGCCAGAGTTGTGTGCTTGCCACAACCATGTTCATCTTGTATATGAACGGGCTTATGAGTGAACTTTATGACTGTGGAGGTGACCCGCCAAGATTAGCTGGTAACCTTATACCCTCTTTGCTATTTGCAGACGATACGCTGCTCATTTCCAAAACTCCAATGGGCATCCAGAATGTACTATTCAAGTTCGCTGGAGCATGCTAAGACCGGGCCTTGAAATAAACTGTTCAAAAACAAAGTTCATGGTTTTTAATCCTTATAAATACACCAAGAGGAAAGTGAGGCTGGGTACACAATTTTTAGAGCAGGTTAAGTCCTAAGACTGCCTAGGAGTCAGAATCAGTTACAATTAAGCATGGACTCCCCAAAATCAGAAGAGCGTACTGACACTTCAGCACGTGGACTGCACAATAGTAAAGAGGGTAAAAAGCTCAGCCTTCCGTCCAATCTCCCCTATCCTAGAAATACATCAGGCTAAAGGCCTAGGTGCAGCCCAATATGGGGCAGAACTGTGGGGGCTGGAGCATTTGAAACAGGTAGAGGTTGCAGAAAATTCATTCTTAAGAGAAATCCTGAACCTCCCAATGAACACACCCCTATTACCCCTATGCCCTGACCTTGGTCTAAAGCCTATTACCCTTTTTGCTGTCCTTAAGGTGCTTGTGTTTTGTGTAAGACTCTAGACCAGTCGCACCCAGATTCCTGTAAAGGACGCAGTGGAGAAATTATTAATTATTTAAAGACATACAGGGCAACTGCTCTGGTTTAACAAGGTTAAGGAGTGGCTTTTCCGACATGTCCAGGGAATAATGTTGAAGAACTCACAGTCCATTACAAAAAAATGGTACCACTACTAAAACAAAATGTATTGGTATTGTGTTGGTTCTCTTTGCACTGATGTTAGGGCAACTCGCACTTTAACCTCCACTTTTTTAAATGTATACGCTGTTTTAAGTTGGATCTGTATATGGATGATGTTGAACCCCCCTCCCCAGGCACAAGCACTTTAAATACAATTTAGGATTGGGGTTCTTCCACTGAATGCAATGAAAAAGAGTTGGACAAATGTTACTGTATCCTGTTTGCACCCATCTTGTCACTCTACCCCAGAGACTATAGAACATTTTATTTTCTTCTGTTCCGCCTTGGCAAACTTAAGAAAAACTCAGATCATCCCGGCCTGCCGACTAGTTTCTTTTCACGCCCCTCTGATGCTTTACGCATATTTAAGTAAGACAGGACAAAGGTGGCTTGTTTTTAAAATATCAAGATATCTGCTTTACGCCAGGTGGCAGAGGGCTAAAGTGGTAAAATAATATCCTGATTTAGGTATATTGAATAAACAGGGCAAGCCGGCTCCAAGGCGTCGTAGTGGAACAGCAAGGGAATGATGGGGTTGAGCTGTTTTTAATGTGGCTGTTTTAATTGACATATTTGATTTTACAGTAAAAACACAAATTATAACCTTGTTTTGAAAGCTGTCTAGCACCGCTAAGTCAATGTTATCTTAAACTAATGTTTTTAAAAAATGTTATTAAATATTGTGTGTTACGTGATTTTATGTATGTATATGACCATGCTATTGATTGAATATATATACATGCATACATACATATATATATATATATATATATATATATATATATATATATATATATATATATATATATATTCACTGAAAAAACCATAGGTTTGACACCAGTTATAGTTAGCTGGAAATTTTACTGACATAAAACCAATGAAATTCCATGTTATAGTTAGTTGGACTCACTATAACTTGCGCGTGTAATGCACTGCTGATGACATTACATATTACATCACTCATGACATGGTCAGTGACATCACTTATGACATCACTGATGACAGACCTCCTTTAAGTGTAATGTAACCCTTAAAATACATATTGGAAAATAGAAATTAACATTTTCAAAAAAATGGAGATACCCATACCAGTTACAACAATCAATTCAGTAATTTCACCATCTATATACACATTCTCTCATTTACCAACAGTTCTATATAGTCACTCATACATATACTCACTCATCATATGTAGTGATACACCTATACATCCTGTAACACACCGACAATCATCCAAAAGTTACTCACACACATACTCACACATGCAAATAAACTATTGAACATCCATTTATTTGCATATAAAACTATACACACTCAACCACCCATACAGTCCTGCACATATGGTGTCTTCTAAACACATACAAAGAGAGAGTTAGTCATTCATGCATCTATGTGATTAGTAATACCCCCATAAAACCATAGAAACACTCATACTGATACTAAAAAACATCTAAGAACCCAAATACCTACACATGTAGGTACTCATCAATCCATGGAGCCAGTTATTCACAAAGTGAAACACTGATACATATATTCAAATATTTAAACATTACTCGCTAATATATGTATTCACTAAGGTACACTTAATAAGCCAGTTATCCAATCATTTCTTTTTGAAAAAAACATTCATTAAGACAATAATTTAAACATTTGTTCTTCCCTCGACCTTTACATATACATATATAAAACATATTTATTTTTTAGAAAGACACACATTCACTGGATGGTGTCATAAGTGATGTCACTGACCATGTCATGAGTGATGTAATATGTAATGTCATCAGCAGTGCATTACACGCGCAAGTTATAGTGAGTCCAACTAACTATAACGTGGAATTTCATTGGTTTTATGTCAGTAAAATTTCCAGCTAACTATAACTGGTGTCAAACCTATGGTTTTTTCTGTGAATTTCATAGGTTTTTCAAATGCTACTTCCTAACTATAACGTGTGTAAAACCTATGGTTTTTCCAGTGAATTTCATAGTTTTTTTGAATGCTAGTTCCTAAGTATGTAATCACGTTCGTAACTAGATAGTGTCATCGCCTACACGTCCTGAGAAGCACCTGTAAAGTCATGTGACTTGAAAACAAAACTTCCAATTGGTTATTAGTAGTTTCTGTTCCGGAATATACACGAAGCACTCCACCCACTTTCCTCACAATCTTTTCTACTCTCAAGAGACAACAACGTCGAGCATCTTCCGGAAGACTTTGCTGAAATGGCTGCCCTACCGGATTCGTCTTCCGAATCTGAAGGAAATGAGCGACCACCGTTAAGAAGAAAAAAGGAATCTTTCATTTGGCAATTTTTCACTTATCCTGAAGATCAAAAGAAAGTGAATGCGCCAAAAGTAACCTGCACGATATGCAATTCGGAGCTCTCAAGGGGAAATCCAAATAAAAAATATTCCTTTTCTGCACACACCATGCAGCGGCATGTTAAACAAAGGCATCCTGAGCATTATGCAAAATCATCGACAAGAGCCCTGGCCACGCTATTACCATCAGAGGTGGCCAGCACATCTTCTGGTGTACGACCTGTATCTCCATCGAGTGCTGAGATGGACTTGAGACCATATCTTGCGAAGGTGCATATGAAATGCAACAAGTGTGGAGAAATTCTTTTGTATGGAGAGCAGAGCCTCGTTCTTATTAAACTCAAAATTGACAGTCACAAATGCCCCAAGAAAAGATACATTTCTTCACTTCATTTTCAAACTATTACATACTGAAAAATGTAGTAGCAACTTTAAGAAATTGAAAGCATTATAACACTTCTTTCCCCCCCCAAAAAAAAAAAAAAGTTCTTTTCAGAACTAACTCTTTCTACCAAAACGTGCTCCAAGAGCATATTATGAGATATTTTTTCGCCGCTTTATTTTAGTGCGAGACCGGGTGCGCACACCCTCCTATCGCGTACAGGACCTGACACTTGCATGTGAAGTCATGTGACTTCTAAACAACACTTCTAATTGGTTCTTGGTAGTTTCTATTCTGGAATTTACACGCAGCACTCCACCCACTTCCATCACTTTCTTTTCTACTCTCAAGAGACAACAACGTCGAACATCTTCCCGAAGACTTCGGTACAATGGCTACCGTTCCGCATTCATCTTCCGAATCTGATGAAAATGAGCGACCACCTTTGACAAGAAAAACGGAGGCCACGCTATTACCATCAGAAGTAATCAGCACATCTTCCGGTGGACGACCTGTATCTCCATCGAGTGCTGAAATGGACTTGAAACCATGTCTGGCGAAGGTGCACATAAAATGCAACAACTGTGGAGAACTTCTTGTATACGGAGAGCAAAGCTTTCCTCTAATTAAACACAAAATTGAGAGTCATAAATGCTCCAAGAAAAGTTAAATTTCTTCACTTTATTTGGATAGTATGACATACTGAAAAATATCGTAGCAACTTTGAGAAATCAAATGCATCAAAACACTTGTTTCCAAAAAAAAAAAAAAAAAAAAAGTTATTTTCAGAACTAACTCTTTCCACCAAAACATGCTCGAAGAGCATATTATAAGATGTTTTTTCGCCGCTTTATTTTAGTGCGAGACCGGGTGCGCGCACCCTTCTATCGTGTACAGGACCTGACACTCCCATTTGAAGTCATGTGACTTCTAAACAACACTTCTAATTGGTTCTTGGTTGTTTCTATTCTGGAATTTACACGCAGCACTCCACCCACTACCATCACTTTCTTTTCTACTCTCAAGAGACAACAACGTTGAACATCTTCCCGAAGACTTCGGTACAATGGCTACCGTTCCGCATTCATCTTCCGAATCTGATGAAAATGAGCGACCACCTTTGACAAGAAAAACGGAGGCCACGCTATTACCATCAGAAGTAATCAGCACATCTTCCGGTGGACGACCTGTATCTCCATCGAGTGCTGAGATGGACTTGAGACCATATCTGGCGAACGTGCACATGAAATGCACGAACTGTGGAGAACTTCTTGTATACGGAGAGCAAAGCTTTACTCTAATTAAACACACAATTGAGAGTCATAAATGCTCCAAGAAAAGTTAAATTTCTTCACTTTATTTGGATAGTATGACATACTGAAAAATGTCGTCGCAACTTTAAGAAATCAAAACCATCATAACACTTGTTTCCAAAAAAAAAAAAAAGTTCTTTTCAGAACTAACTCTTTGTACCAAAACAAGCTTCAAGAGCATATTAGCTGATATTTTCTCGCCGCTTTCTTATAGTGCGCGACCGGGTGCGCGCACCCACCTATCGCGTCGAGACACGCATGTGCAGTCATGTGACTTTAAAACAACACTTCCAATTGGTTCTTACTAGTTTCCATTCTGCAATTTACACGGAACACTCCACCCACTTCCCTAGAAAACCAGTTTATCGAAAAACTTTTAAAGCCTCCTCTTATGAAATATTCGACATCAATCACATAGCAGAGTACTAAATAGCATTATATACACTCCGTCCCTTAATTATAAGAGACTTATTGCTATGTAAAAGCAACTTTTGTTTTCACGCGATAATGTGAAATGCTGACCTATTACATAACTTTATTTCACATATATGTTACTATTCTCCTTCGAGTACTAACACCGTAGAAAATACCACCAATAGCGGTGATATTTTTTACACCGAGAACGGGCGATTTCTATCGCTTACAGCCCTTACAATTATAAAGTTTTATTTCCTAAGTCTCTGATCTCCAACTGTGCAACGTAGGTCCCCTGTGTGTCGTAATAAGGTCCATAAACTAAAACTACAGAGCCAGCATTATAAACATACACAGAACCACAAAACGACAAGAGCCACCATGCTAATATATATCCTTAATATAATAAACCTCTGAGAATAAATACATATTTCCGTGGCACCCCATAACACAAATGTGGCGTCCTCTGACTCTGCTCCATTACCAAACACCGTAACTCCCCGCCCCCCTCACTTTTCACTAAACTCCGCACTCCACCCCAGCCGAACCCCCTATTACAAACCCCCAACCTACCCTCCCTGCCCAAACCCACCATGAACCTCAAACCGCCCCTAGAAAACTTATAAGACACAGGATTACTAAAACTCAAAGAATACGCAACAGGCACATAATGTAAATAGTACATAAAGGCACATATTTTTTCCAAAATACTATTTAAAAACATGTTCTATTTTTAATAAATCTATCATGCATCTGACCCTCTAGAACTGCTTTCAAAACGTGAACTATAAACCTCTACTTTTCATTTTCAAACCATACACTTTCATCTGACCCTCTAGAACTGCTTTCAAAACATGAACTATAAACCTCTACTTTTCATTTTCAAACCATACACTTTCAATTACATTATTTTTTTTCCACAATTCATGTAATGTTACAAACCTTTTCTAAAATACACCAGTCCGTATCATTTATAAGGATTTATTTTCAGTCTTCATCAGTGACACTTTCTTCACATATAATAGAAATCACTATAACTTTTTAAACGACAATGCTAACGCGGTAAAAATAACCCTTCATTTGCTTTCCTTTAAGAATGCACACTATGTACCCCACGCATGCGTTTCTTAATCTTTGTATTTGGCAGCGAATACCGACCTTGAATCGGAAGACATGAACAAGACCGCCATTGTCACATTTAAAACTGAACGTTGCATCTGCTCACACACATATCTTTCACTAAGCTAACATTCACAGAAAACAGCATTGATGTAAAAAAAAATTGACCTTGCTTTACAACTCCCTCAAATCACTCCCTTATTTTTTAACGCATCCTCCAGTTCAAAAAAAGCTACTTTTTTAATAACCACTAAGCAATATATAAGTGACTAGACTCCTAGAAAATGTATCAAGTCATTCTGCTCCTCTCCACTGCATAGCCGGCGACCTAATTCTGTGGAGTTGCTATACAACCAGCGGTGCTGCGCCGTTTCCTGTACCATCTTGGGAAATTCAAAATGGATGTCCCTCCTGCCTTCGCAAACGAGCCGGGCCACTTAGAACTATTTCGACAGAGAATGCTTCTATACTACGGCACCTTACCACTCTCAACTTTGAATACTTCATATCGATTATCATTTCGATATTCGTATTTCACCTGTGTGCAGCCTGTATTTCATTGCCTGAGCTGTGATTTCACGTGGGCCCTGCATTTATGTCTCTGCAATTTGGTACCTCCTGAACTGAATTACAATCACCTCATGAATCCGTTACTTGATCATGAACAGCTTTGTTACAACGGAGGGTTTATGGCCTTTGCAGCGATACAAGGAGTTCTGGGTCATTGGAATATATTCGCAGCAGCGCAAGATTTCCTAACAGAGAGCTACATCGAAAACCCACCGAGCTGCCCTATGATAGTAAAAGACGCCCCAATAATGACAGATCATGAATGCTCCTTTCATCTTCTCAATTGGATGGCTGACATGTTTTCAGATGATAACAATGATTTCATGTTAGAGGCACTTGCTGCATACTTTGCCTACACAATGGACGGTTAACTCTTTCCTAACAGCGAGCTACATCGAAAACCCACCGAGCTGCCCTCTGATGGTACAAGAGGCTCCGATTATAACAGATCATCAGTACTGCTTTACTCTTTTCCATTGGATAGCTGACATAATTTCAAATGATAAAACTGATTTCCTGTTACCAGCAGAGCAGAAGCTACCTATTTTGCCTAAACAATGCTTCAATAACTCTCAAACAAGCCATTGACGTCCTCATTTCCTTTTGGTTTTTTATATTCTTCACGTTATTTTCCATATTTTCTTTTGAAGAACAGACCTATTTGCTTTACTAACGGTGGACATTATGATTTCGTGTTGTTAGACAGCTGATTCATAAAGTAATGATGTATAACCACTTGCATTTTCATATATCGTTCCTAAACTGAAAGGCCAGAAACCTTCTTTCATTTATTAAAATATAATATACTTCCTTATAAGACTGTACAATGTTTTTTTCCAACTATATTCATTTTTCTTCAACTATAGCGTTTGTATTCCATGTACTACTGACAATACCTATTACTGTGTTTTTTGCAATTTCTGTACTCATATTACATAATGATTTGCCTTTAAAATAGTACATTTCTAAATAAACATTTCAAATATTCACGGTTTCTCTTTTAATCCATAATCTCAACTGAAATGATTTCATATTGAAAAACTATTCATGGGTTCCACATAACCTTAACTGTAGTCACTGAGGACCTTATTTATGAAGACCTTCCGCCGCCAGTGCCTCATTTTTTAAAATGGGAAAAAGTAACGCACCGGTGGCGCAAGGCCTTCATAAATAAAGTCCTGACTATTTTCTTTTCTCGACCTCACTTACTGATACTAGAACCTGCAAGCCAAATACGGCCCGTGAACTCTTTCTTAGTAGGTCGCGCACCGTAAAGACAGTTATACCACTGTTAAAAATTTTTTTTTACTGTTACTAAGCACCGACACAGTTCCGCTTCACTCAGAGTTAATCACTGCTCCCACGCTTCTACAGGCCAGACGCTATGTCGTATTTCTCTCCTTATCACCCTTTCATCTCCACAATAACAAACAGTTGTCCGCCAGCCACAAGAGAACAGACTCAGATGCAGAGGCACCAAAGAGTGAACCCATCACCAACTGCCATCTCCGGCTGTTTCCATGGTTACACCTCATTCTGCACCTTGCTGAAGGCAGAGGTCAAAAGTTCATGTTTCAACGTTCTACAGCAAACTAAGAACACTGTTTTCCCTCCAGAAACACCTGCCAATCCACAACTCTGTTACATGTCTTGTTTTTTCACACCCAATAGTACTTTTCGTTTAACATAAACATTAACCTGTTCACTCTCCACTTGTTACAATCAACCAATCATTTTTATTTTTTTAACCACACCCAGCCTCTTCCTTTTTCTTTATTTAGAATTTCAACTTCTAACTACCATTCCACTTCCAGAACCTATCGGAGGACGACTACAAATCCCTTGAAAATGAAGGTCTGGCTAATAGGACACAGTTATATTCACTGGAGTGAAAAATATGCAGTAAGCAGACAAATTTGCAACCTCAGCTTACCAAATGTACACATAACATGGATTTCCAAAAGAGGATTGAAATGTCACCAATTAATTCCATTGGTGAAAACTTTTATGCATCTCCCAGAACCAGACCTTATAATTGTGCACTGTGGTGGGAACGATCTAGGCACAATCACTGGGGTAGGTCTGGAAATGCTTCTAAAAGACACCTTTCGACAATTGATGACACTTTTTCCTCGATCTGCCTTCGTATATTCCAATATATGCCAAAGACAGAAATGGAATTGGTCCAATCACCATTGTGCACAATTTGAGAAAGCAAGGAGACATGTAAATAAATCTGTTTCTGCGTTCCTCAGAGATTATAGCATGGGTTCTATTTACCACAACAACTTGCGATACCACATGCAAGACGTCTATAGGAGAGACGGTGTTCATTTCACGAATGAGGGAAACAGAATCTTCCTCTGCAACATCAGGCTCTGCATCGGTACTTACTTATAAATGCAGAAAACACTCAATTAACACAAGGGCTCTATTTAGAGCCACCTTATATCTAAGCACTCAAACTTCTGATTTACCTCCATTTTCACACTCTTGTAAATAGGTGTGCGCGACCGGGTGCGCGCACCCCGTATTTTTTTTCGGAGAAAAATTATATCTTTTTGCGTTTAAGGGCCTTACTGCACACCCCGAGAAAAGCTACGCAGCAAGACAATCTCTACCTTCTCCCCTTTCCATGTTTCAACGCTTTGAAATGAACAATATATTTACTCGCAGTGACAAAATGGCGGACAAAACTTCCTGATTTCCTTCGAACGTTAACAGACGTCACGCAGCCCAAAAAAATACCGCTCACGCGCAGCCGCTTGGGTGCGCGCACGTGTGCGCGCCTATAGATATATAATTGACTTTAACTTTAATTTTCTCAACAACTACTGAACGGATTTACACCATTCCAAAAAAAGCGTAATCTGCGAACAAGACTCTACAGTTTTGGCAAATTTCTTATAAATTCATTCACCCATTCGAACTGTAGCCGAGTCTAAAGGTCCTATGGAAAATAACATGGAGAAAACACGTTTTGGGACCCCCCTTATATCTCAGCCCCCACATGACCAATCCCCCCCAAACTTTCAGGGAAGGAGTGCAGCGGACCTAGCCATCTTCTTTGAGAGATTCGCAAAGACTCATCCACCAGGGCCAAAGTTATTCCAAATAGAATGTTGAGGATTTCCTATGGAAAACAATCCTAACTATAACTACCTACTGGTGACCGCCAGTAGGTAATATATATATATATATATATATATATATATATATATATATATATATATATATATATATATATATTACCTACTGGCGATAGCCAGTAGGTATATATAGTTAGGATTTTTTTCCTATGGGACTTTTGAAAATTCTATGTCTAATAACTTTGGCGTTTGTGGACGGAATCGGCTGAAATTTTCAGGAAAATGGCACATTTTGTTTCTGAGCAGCTCCTGAAAATTTGGGGGGGGTTCGTCAAGGGGGGGCCGAGAAAAAAGGGGGGTCCCAAAACGCGTTTTTCCCATGTTAATTTCCATAGGGCGGTTGGACTCACTTTTAGCCCGAACGGCTGAATGGATTTCCACGAAACTTGGCAAAATTGTAGGGACTGTTAGCCCGATGTGCCTTTGCTAGGTCTCAATATATGTGCTTCAGTGGATTTTGAGAAATTAACGTTTAAATCAAGATATATATCTGTAACAGCGCTCCGGGCAGCGCTCCGGTTCGCGAACTTTTCGCGTATCGGAACTTTGCGAAGCGAAGCTGATTGGCTCTCCGGTGTCTGTCAACATTCTAAACAGTCCGGTGCGGCCGCCATCTTGTCTCTCGGTAGGATCGAGAGACAAGAGGAGGCCAAAACAAAGGGGGAAATGAAGGAAAGGGGGCAAGGTAGACCCCTTCTGACCCCCTAGGATTGATGAGGGGGATATTATAGAGCCACGCCGGGCCCAAAAAAAAAAAAGAAAAAATCCGATTTTTTCGCCGTAGAGACGCGTCTTGGTTCGCGAACCGGGCAGCTAACCGGGCAGCTAACCGGGAAGCTAACCGTCAGTGTAACCCAAAAAAAAAAAAAATCCGATTTTTTCGCCGTAGAGACGCGTCTTGGTTCGCGAACCGGGCAGCTAACCGGGCAGCTAACCGGGAAGCTAACCGTCAGTGTAACCCAAAAAAAAAAAAATCCGATTTTTTCGCCGTAGAGACGCGTCTTGGTTCGCGAACCGGGCAGCTAACCGGGCAGCTAACCGGGAAGCTAACCGGCAGTGTAACCCAAAAAAAAAAAAAATCCGATTTTTTCGCCGTAGAGACGCGTCTTGGTACGCGAACCGGGCAGCTAACCAGGAAGCTAACCGGGAAGCTAACCGGCAGTGTAACGGGAGTCTGAGGAGTAGCTGATTGGCTGTCAATATTGTAAACAGTCCGGAGCGGCCGCCATCTTGTCTCTCGGTAGGATCGAGAGACAAGAGGAGGCCAAAACAAAGGGGGAAATGAAGGAAAGAGGGCAAGGTAGACCCCTTCTGACCCCCTAGGATTTATGAGGGGGATATTATAAAGCCACGTGGGGCCAAAAAAAAACAAACAAAAAAATCCGATTTTTTCGCCGTAGAGACGCGTCTTGGTACGCGAACTGGGCAGCTAACCGGGCAGCTACCGGGAAGCTAATCGGCAGTGTAACGGGAGTCTGAGGAGAAGCTGATTGGCTGTTATCATTGTAAACAGTCTGGAGCGGCCGCCATCTTGTCTCTCTGTGGGATCGAGAGACAAGAGGTGGAAAAAAAAAAGGTGTAAATGAATGAAAGGGGTAAGGCAGACCCCTCCTGAACCCCTAGGATTGATGAGGGGGCTATTAAAGTTCCCTGGGGGGTGAAAAAAAAAAATTGTGATTTTTCGCGGTAAAGGTGCTTCCTGGTACGTTAACCGGGCAGCTAACCGGCAGCGTAACGGGAGTCCGACATATTGTGTTTTTTGAACGTTTGTGATATGTGCACGTGTGGATTTTGTCTAATTAAGGTTAAAAAAATATATATATATCTTTAAGCGTGTTCTGGCGCGCTTACGTTTTGGGTTTGGTTTGCGCTGCAGAGACGATACGTCACGGTTATGCGATGCATCATGAGGCGTCTCACGGGCTACGTGATACGTCACTTAATAAAGAATATATTTTACAGCTATAGATATTAGCTTTTAAAAAACCAATGAAATTCACAGAAAAAACCATAGGTTATAGACCATATATAGTTAGGAATTTGCATTTACAAAACCTTGAAAATTCACTGAAAAAAACATAGGTTATAGACCATATATAGTTAGGGATTAGCATTTAAAAAACCTTATTTTATTTGCACAAAACCATTGAAATTCCATATATAGTTAGTTGCACTAACTATATATCGCGGACCCGCAATCCACTGCTAATGATGTCACATATTACATCATTCATGACATGGTCAGTGACATCACTGATGACATCACTGATGACATCTCAAATGACATCACTGATGACATCACTGATGACAACACCCAGTGACTGTATGTTTCTGTAAAGTTAAAATATGTCTTACATATTGAAGAATGAGTGGATGTATAAGTGTCTGGATGAAGGATTTAGTAGGTGCATGACTGACTGTATGAGAGAATGATTAAATGTGTCTCACTGAGTGCATGGGTTAGTGATTAAAGTGTCTTAATTTGGCAATCAATATTTATGTTCTTCTGTAAACTGCTGCATGTTTAAATCAGTAGCTATATCAGTAACTATATGGGTTATTGAATGGTTGCCCAAGTATTTGTATGGGAGACTGAGTGTGTGTGTGGGTGGCTGGGAGGTGTATAACTCTGTGCATAGATGTGTGAGCGGTTGATTCCCTAGGTGTATGGGTTCAAAAGTGCATGTAGAAACAGCTGTATGGACAGTTGACTGTGTGCATGAGTATATTGGTGAGTGAATGGATATCTCAGTTCTACATGTCAAAGTAAGTACATATGTAAAACACACTCCATGTGAGAGTTGACATATATAAATAACTGAACATAAGAGTCAGTGAATGTGAGAGTGGCTGTATGAATCATTGTGAACTTGTATCAAGGATTGTATAAGAGAGTAAATATGTGTTAGTATATGTTTGAATAAGTAAGGTGTGTATAACTGTATAGTTAAGGAAATGGAGATGTGATTGATTCTTTGCATGACTGAATAGGTGTGTGAGTAACTCCATGGATGTGTGACAGTCTGTGAGTGCCTGTTTACACTGAGTGTATCAAAGGTTATATTAGAGTCTGAAGATGTATTATCACATAAATGATATCATCAGTGATGTAATCAGTAATGTCAAATGAGATGTCAGTGATGTCATCAGTGATGTCATTTGAGATGTCATCAGTGATGTCATCAGTGATGTCATTTGAGATGTCATCAGTGATGTCATCAGTGATGTCACTGACCATGTCATGAATGATGTAATATGTGACATCATTAGCAGTGGATTGCGGGTCCGCGATATATAGTTAGTGCAACTAACTATATATGGAATTTCAATGGTTTTGTGCAAATAAAATAAGGTTTTTTAAATGCTAATCCCTAACTATATATGGTCTATAACCTATGTTTTTTTCAGTGAATATATATATATATATATATATATTACCTACTGGCGGTCGCCAGTAGGTATATATAGTTAGGATTTTTTCTCTATGGGATTTTTGAAAATTCTATGTCTAATAACTTTGGCGTTTGTGGACGGAATTGGCTGAAAGTTTCAGGAAAATGGAACATTTTGTTTCTGAGCAGCCCCTGACAATTTGGGGGGGTTTCATCAAGGGGGGGCCAAGAAAAAAGGGGGGTCCCAAAACGCGTTTTTCCCATGTTAATTTCCATAGGGCGGTTGGCCTCACTTTTAGCTCGAACGGCTGAATGGATTTGCACGAAACTTGGCAAAATTGTAGGGACTGTTAGCCCGATGTGCCTTTGCTAGGTCTCAATATATGTGCTCCAGTGGATTTTGAGTAATTTAGGTTCAAAAAAAGATATATATCTGGGCGGAGCCTAACCACACATCTGATCTGATTGGCTGTCAGCACTTCATCCAAGAAGTGTTGGCAGCCATCTTGGGACCAATATACATGATAGCACCTCATTAAAAAGCATTGTAGTTAATAGAGGGTTTTAGGACTTTAGTTACATTATAAATCATTTGTTGATGGTACCATACTCGTTTTAGGAATTGTGGTGGGTTCTAAGGTGATTTTACCATGTGAAAAAACCTTCTGCTGTGATATCATGAATATTGTTTAAAAGAAAACTAATATCTCATGATTTTCCCACAGTGGTTTGGAAGGGGATCTATAAGCTAAACTGAAAGCATATTTTCTGTAAATTCACATTATCTTTCTCAGTCATGTGAAAATGAAGTCTGACATTCTCAGTAAAACATGTACATCCAACAAGGACAGAGACTGTCAGTTGATTCCATTGTGTTCTACTGCAGCCTCCTAGAGTGTTCTAAAGAACAACTAGAGCGCTAACAGTCCTACTTATTACAAAGGTATGGCACACCTGAAGCCATCTTGATTGGAATAAAGTGGTAACTCTTAAAACATTTAATTTAAAAAGAAACAACATGAGGGGGTATATTTTGCCATAGAAAGTATGATTAGTGCTGCAGAATGAAAAATTAGGGCACATTTTGAGTGACTTCTCAAATCCTTTTCTATTTCATTAAAACATTCTGACATGCAGTCTCCCAAAATGGCCACCAGAGACAAAAGAGCCCAAATGTAGCCCAAATATCACCCAGATGTAGCCCAAGTATAGCCCAATGACAGAATGTCCCAGAGTGTTCTAAAGAACAACTAGAGCGCTAACAGTCCTACTTATTACAAAGGTATGGCACACCTGAAGCCATCTTGATTGGAATAAAGTGGTAACTCTTAAAACATTTAATTTAAAAAGAAACAACATGAGGGGGTATATTTTGCCATAGAAAGTATGATTAGTGCTGCAGAATGAAAAATTAGGGCACATTTTGAGTGACTTCTCAAATCCTTTTCTATTTCATTAAAACATTCTGACATGCAGTCTCCCAAAATGGCCACCAGAGACAAAAGAGCCCAAATGTAGCCCAAATATCACCCAGATGTAGCCCAAGTATAGCCCAATGACAGAATGTCCCAGAGTGTTCTAAAGAACAACTAGAGCGCGAACAGTCCTACTTATTACAAAGGTATAGCACACCTGGAGCCATCGTGATGGGAATAAAGTGGTAACTCTTAAAACATTTAATTTAAAAAAGAACAAAATGAGGGGGTATATTATGCAATAGAAGGTATTATTAGTGCTGCAGAAAGAAAAATTAGGGCACATTTTGAGTGACTTTTCAAATCCTCTTCTATTTCATTAAAAAATTCTGACATGCAGTCTCCCAAAATGGCCATCAGAGACAAAAGAGCCCAAATGTAGCCCAAATATCACCCAGATGTAGCCCAAGTATAGCACAATGACAGAATGTCCCAGAGTGTTCTAAAGAACAACTAGAGCGCTAACAGTCCTACTTATTACAAAGGTATAGCACACCTGGAGCCATCGTGATGGGAATAAAGTGGTAACTCTTAAAACATTTAATTTAAAAAGGAACAAAATGAGGGGGTATATTTTGCCATATGAATTATGATTAGTGCTGCAGAAAGAAAAATTAGGGCACATTTTAAGTGACTTCTCAAACCCTCTTCAATTTCATTAAAAAAAATTCTGACATGCAGACTGAAACAAGCACTTTGAATACCAGAAGCAGACGTCCCTGGTGAGCAGTAGCTTTACTACAGTGATCTAATGTGCAACTAGAGTGCTAACATTCAGAATTCATGGCAAATGTGTGACACATCTGAATGCCTTCTCGATGGAACCAAAGTAAACAAGCATTGAAAATGCAATAGATCTCGCCCTCGTTTAAGTTAAAGCCATTCTGTTTGTAATGAGGTGGCTTTTTAGCTTTGCTTTTATTAGTGTTTTTTCAACTTTCATGTAAATAACATGCATCTGTATGCATATAAGTATATGTATGAATGCATTTATGTTTGTATTTATATAGATATACAGATGATATATGTTTATATATGTATGCGCATATATATGTTCAGTGAAAAAACCATAGGTTATAGACCATATATAGTTAGGAATTAGCATTTACAAAACCTTGAAAATTCACTGAAAAAACCATAGGTTATAGACCATATATAGTTAGGAATTAGCATTTACAAAACCTTGAAAATTCACTGAAAAAAACATAGGTTATAGACCATATATAGTTAGGAATTCGCATTTACAAAACCTTATTTTACTCACACAAAACCATTGAAATTCCATATATAGTTAGTTGCACTAACTATATATCGCGCACCGCAATCCACTGCTGATGATGTCACATATTACATCATTCATGACATGGTCAGTGACATCACTGATGACATCACTGATGACATCTCAAATGACATCACTGATGACATCACTGATGACAACATCCAGTGACTGTATGTTTCTGTAAAGTTGAAATATGTCTTACATATTGAAGAATGAGTGGATGTATAAGTGTCTGGATGAAGGATTTAGTAGGTGCATGACTGACTGTATGAGTGAGTGATTAAATGTGTCTCTGAGTGCATGGGTTAGTGACTAAACTGTCTTAATTTGTGCATCATTATGTCTGTTGTTCTGTAAACTGTTGCATGTGTTGATAAGTAGCTATATGAGTAACTATATGGGTTATTGATTGGTTGCCCAAGTATTTGTATGGGAGACTGAGTGTGTGTGTGGGTGGCTGGGAGGTGTATGACTCTGTGCATAGATGTGTGAGCAGTTGATTCACTAGATGTATGGTTTCAAAAGTGCATGTGGAAACAGCTGTATGGGCGGTTGACTGTGTGCATGAGTGTATTGGTGAGTGAATGGATATCTCAGTGCTACATGTCAAAGTAAGTACATATGTAAAACACAGTACATGTGAGAGTTGACATATATAAATAACTGTGCATAAGAGCCAGTGAATGTGTGAGTGGCTGTATGGATCATTGTGAACTTGTATCAGGGATTGTATAAGAGAGTAAATATGTGTTAGTATATGTTTGAATAAGTAAAGTTTGTATAACTGTATAGTTGAGGAAATGGAGGTGTGAATGATTCTTTGCATGACTGACTAGGTGTGTGAGTAACTCCATGGATGAGTGACAGTCTGTGAGTGTCTGTTTACACTGATTGCATCAAAGGTTATATTAGAGTCTGAAGAGGTTCATCGTATTATCACATGAATGATATCATCAGTGATGTGATCAGTAATGTCAAATGAGATGTCATCAGTGATGTCATCAGTGATGTCATTTGAGATGTCATCAGTGATGTCATTTGAGATGTCATCAGTGATGTCATCAGTGATGTCACTGACCATGTCATGAATGATGTAATATGTGACATCATCAGCAGTGGATTGCGGGTGCGCGATATATAGTTAGTGCAACTAACTATATATGGAATTTCAATGGTTTTGTGTGAGTAAAATAAGGTTTTGTAAATGCGAATTCCTAACTATATATGGTCTATAACCTATGTTTTTTTCAGTGAATATATATATATATATATATATATATATATATATATATATATATATATATATATATATATATATATATATATATATATATATATATATATATGTATATAAATATATATAAATCCAAGTAACACGATCTCGAACCTCCAACCAGTGGCGAACAAAGACCAGCAAATCCCAAGGTAAGGCAAGATGTTTTATTGAACCAGTTTCAAAAAGTACGCAGCGGACTGACCCGTTTCGGGCGGATGCCCTTGATCACAGTATATATATATATATATATTGCGCTCATATATATATATATATATATATGTATATATATATATATATATATTACCTACTGGCGGTCGCCAGTAGGTATATATAGTTAGGGTTTTTTCTCTATGGGATTTTTGAAAATTCTATGTCTAAAAACTTTGGCGTTTGTGAACGGAATTGGCTGAAATTTTCAGGAAAATGGAACATTTTGTTTCTGAGCAGCACCTGACAATTTGGGCGGGTTTCATCGAGGGGGGGCTGAGAAAAAAGGGGGGTCCCAAAACGCGTTTTTCCCATGTTAATTTCCATAGGGCGGTTGGCCTCACTTTTAGCTCGAACGGCTGAATGGATTTGCACGAAACTTGGCAAAATTGTAGGGACTGTTAGCCCGATGTGCCTTTGCTAGGTCTCAATATATGTGCTCCAGTGGATTTTGAGTAATTCAGGTTCAAAAAAAGATATATATCTGGGCAAAGCCTAACCACACATCTGATCTGATTGGCTGTCAGCACTTCATCCAAGAAGTGTTGGCAGCCATCTTGGGACCAATATACATGATAGCACCTCATTAAAAAGCATTGTAGTTAATAGAGGGTTTTAGGACTTTAGTTACATTATAAATCATTTGTTGATGGTACCATACTCGTTTTAGGAATTGTGGTGGGTTTTAAGGTGATTTTACCATGTGAAAATACCTTCTGCTGTGATATCATGAATATTGTTTGAAAGAAAACTAATATCTCATGATTTTCCCACAGTGGTTTGGAAGGGGATCTATAAGCTAAACTGAAAGCATATTTTCTGTAAATTCACATTATCTTTCTCAGTCATGTGAAAATGAAGTCTGACATTCTCAGTAAAACATGTACATCCAACAAGGACAGAGACTGTCAGTTGATTCCTTTGTGTTCTACTGCAGCCTCCTAGAGTGTTCCAAAGAACAACTAGAGCGCTAACAGTCCTACTTATTACAAAGGTATGGCACACCTGAAGCCATCTTGATTGGAATAAAGTGGTAACTCTTAAAACATTTAATTTAAAAAGAAACAACATGAGGGGGTATATTTTGCCATAGAAAGTATGATTAGTGCTGCAGAATGAAAAATTAGGGCACATTTTGAGTCACTTCTCAAATCCTTTTCTATTTCATTAAAACATTCTGACATGCAGTCTCCCAAAATGGCCACCAGAGACAAAAGAGCCCAAATGTAGCCCAAATATCACCCAGATGTAGCCCAAGTATAGCCCAATGACAGAATGTCCCAGAGTGTTCTAAAGAACAACTAGAGCGCGAACAGTCTTACTTATTACAAAGGTATAGCACACCTGGAGCCATCGTGATGGGAATAAAGTGGTAACTCTTAAAATATTTAATTTAAAAAAGAACAAAATGAGGGGGTATATTATGCAATAGAAGGTATTATTAGTGCTGCAGAAAGAAAAATTAGGGCACATTTTGAGTGACTTCTCAAACCCTCTTCAATTTCATTAAAAAATTCTGACATACAGTCTCCCAAGATGGCCACCAGAGACAAAAGAGCCTAAATGTAGCCCAAATATCACCCAGATGTACCCCAAGTATAGCCCAATGACAGAATGTCCCAGAGTGTTCTAAAGAACAACTAGAGCGCTAACAGTCTTACTTATGAAAGTATGATTAGTGCTTCAGAAAGAAAAATTAGGGATCATTTTGAGTGACTTCTCAAATCCTCTTCTATTTCATTAAAAAAATTCTGACATGCAGACTGAAACATGCACTTTGAATACCAGCAGCAGACGTCCCTGGTGAGCAGTAGCTTTACTACAGTGATCTAATGTGCAACTAGAGTGCTAACATTCAGAATTTATGGCAAATGTGTGACACATCTGAATGCCTTCTTGATGGAACCAAAGTAAACAAGCATTGAAAATGCAATAGATCTCGCCCTCGTTTAAGTTAAAGCCATTCTGTTTGTAATGAGGTGGCTTTTTAGCTTTGCTTTTATTAGTGTTTTTTCAACTTTCATGTAAATAACATGCATCTGTATGCATATAAGTATATGTATGCATGCATTTATGTTTGTATTTATATAGATATACAGATGATATATGTTTATATATGTATATATATATATATTCACTGAAAAAACCATAGGCTATAGACCATATATAGTTAGGAATTAGCATTTACAAAACCTTGAAAATTCACTGAAAAAACCATAGGTTATAGACCATATATAGTTAGGAATTAGCATTTACAAAACCTTGAAAATTCACTGAAAAAACCATAGGTTATAGACCATATATAGTTAGGAATTCGCATTTACAAAACCTTATTTTACTCACACAAAACCATTGAAATTCCATATATAGTTAGTTGCACTAACTATATATCGCGCACCCGCAATCCACTGCTGATGATGTCACATATTACATCATTCATGACATGGTCAGTGACATCACTGATGACATCACTGATGACATCTCAAATGACATCACTGATGACATCTCACATGACATCACTGATGACATCTCATTTGACATTACTGATCACAACACTGATGATATCATTCATGTGATAATACGATGAACCTCTTCAGACTCTAATATAACCTTAGATACAATCAGTGTAAACAGACACTCACAGACTGTCACTCATCCATGGAGTTACTCACACACCTAGTCAGTCATGCAAAGAATCAATCACACCTCCATTTCCTCAACTATACAGTTATACAAACTTTACTTATTCAAACATATACTAACACATATTTACTCTCTTATACAATCCCTGATACAAGTTCACAATGATCCATACAGCCACTCACACATTCACTGGCTCTTATGCACAGTTATTTATATATGTCAACTCTCACATGTACTGTGTTTTACATATGTACTTACTTTGACATGTAGCACTGAGATATCCATTCACTCACCAATACACTCATGCACACAGTCAACCGCCCATACAGCTGTTTCCACATGCACTTTTGAAACCATACATCTAGTGAATCAACTGCTCACACATCTATGCACAGAGTCATACACCTCCCAGCCACCCACACACACACTCAGTCTCCCATACAAATACTTGGGCAACCAATCAATAACCCATATAGTCACTCATATAGCTACGTATCAACACATGCAACAGTTTACAGAACAACAGACATAATGATGCACAAATTAAGACAGTTTAGTCACTAACCCATGCACTCAGTGAGACACATTTAATCACTCACTCATACAGTCAGTCATGCACCTACTAAATCCTTCATCCAGACACTTATACATCCACTCATTCTTCAATATGTAAGACATATTTTAACTTTACAGAAACATACAGTCACTGGATGTTGTCATCAGTGATGTCATCAGTGATGTCATTTGAGATGTCATCAGTGATGTCATCAGTGATGTCACTGACCATGTCATGAATGATGTAATATGTGACATCATCAGCAGTGGATTGCGGGTGCGCGATATATAGTTAGTGCAACTAACTATATATGGAATTTCAATGGTTTTGTGTGAGTAAAATAAGGTTTTGTAAATGCGAATTCCTAACTATATATGGTCTATAACCTATGTTTTTTTCAGTGAATTTTCAAGGTTTTGTAAATGCTAATTCCTAACTATATATGGTCTATAACCTAGGGTTTTTTCAGTGAATATATATATATATATATATATATATATATATATATATTATATATATATATCTTTAAGGGTATTGTTGTTAAAAGGCCAATGGATTGCCCATGATTGTTTTAAAAGATGTCTTATGTTTGGTGCTCTTGTATGTAATCCATAAATGGTTTTTGCCATATGTTGTATAACTTATATATGTTTTATATGTTATTCGCAGCCCTAATGAAGTTCAGCATGATCTGAAGGAAACGCCTTGGCTGTAATCCTTGGCTGTTTTCATGGAAAATAAACAAAGAATTTGGAAATAAAGGAGAAAATGTACCTACCACAAGGAACTTTGTATTTTTCTTTGGGTGCACCTCTTAGTAATAGACTCTTAAATATTTCTGTTTAACAGAAGTATCAAGCATACATTTAGGTTGCATTGCAACATATTTTGAAATTGAAGGAACTGTGTGGAGGTGTGGGCCCATGGTTCTGCCGTTGCAAGTGTTGAGTACAAAATGTGTATAAATACTGAAAATAATTCAGTAATACTGCCACAAAATGTGCTGCAGCACCCAACATACTTTGCCTTTTCTTGTGTTTAAATTAGTCATCCGTGCCGCATTATTTGGTCCTTCCTTGTCACATAATTCTTGTGGCCCTGCCAAAACCAATGAGTTCATTGTGCAGAATGACACTTTGGAGCAGGGCTACAGGCCCAGAACTGCTGCAACTAAGGGCCTGATTATTATCTTTATATTACATAACGTTAGGATGTGCTGTTTTGCTCCATTTTTTGCAGCTTTCAATGCTGTTTTGCAACCACGAGATATTTGCCATACTTTATAAGCAGAACGCCACAAACTGACCTCATAAAAACATTTAGAGCAACTTTTCACAATTCCTAGAATATTTTTTCTGATTAAAAAGACATGATTAGAATGTTGTTTTTTTAACCCTGTAGGAAGTCAGTCCTGGTTTTGAAAGTAACATGAAATTGCATGATAGGAACAAACATCAAAGATGGATTGATGAACATTACTCGTAGCAGCACAGAAAGTTAAAAACTTCGAAGCACTCCTATTTGCTTGTTTTACTCTGTTGTTACCCTGTTTTTGAGTATTTGTAACTTTGTAGCATGTTTGTATTTTACAAATACATTCCCTCATAATGTTAAAAAGGCATTTTCTATTTCTATTATTATGAAATGTTAAGCTTTAAAAGATGCACCAATATGGCGCAAGGCAAGTTGAGAAAGGCAGTAAGACTGCCGAAGCGCATCCCTGCGGTGTCCGTGTGTGGATTTTAATCATACAATAAACGGGAGAATACCAGTGATTTTGAGTGCTGGCTCTTCGATCATAGAAGATTGGGGAATATTTTCTGATATAAATATATATATATATTACCTACTGGCGGTTGCCAGTAGGTAGTTATAGTTCGGACCTATTATGCATAGGAAATCCGCAACATTCTATTCCCAATAAGTTTGGCGGCGATTGATGAATCTTTGCGAAATTTTCCAATCTTTTGGCCAGCTCTAGTCTCCTCCTATCCTGAAAGGTTCGGGGTGATTCGTCAAGTGGGGGCTGAGAAAAAAGGGTGGTCCCAAAACATGTTTTCCCCATGCAATTTCCCATAGGACCTTTAGCCACAGCTACAGCCCGAACGGCTGAACGGAATTACACCAAAGAGGTAGTCCTCCATTCAGGCTTGTGCCTTTTGCTTAAATTGTGTCAATCTGTTCAGTAGTTACTGAGAAAATTACAGTTAAAGTCATTTATAAATCTATAGGTGCGGTGGATCAGCGGAGTGTGCGAGGATTGTCATCGTACCATAAGCGCACCCTTCCGATCATGAGTTGAATGCTAATTGACTGTCAAGTGGTTGTCAACATTCAAAACCAGGAATTGTTGGCAGCCATTTTGTGCCTCGGTAGAAGCGAGGCTGAGGAAGTCAGTGGAATATGTGTGCAAAATGGAGAAAGAGGGAAGGGTAGAAATAATTTTACCCTCTAGACTTGCTTAGGGGGTCCCAGAAGGACCCCCAGGGCCCACATTTTTTTCCTTTTTAAAAACCTGGCAGGTGCATGCAGGGTGAGCAGGCTGCGCCGTAAAATAAATACAATCAAACAGAGTTTTTTTATAATTAGTCCCCAGGAGGTTAAATACCGGGGGCAAAATTATTAAATTTTATGGGAGCCCAGAGGGGCCCCCAATTCTTGGGGATCGTCACCTCTGGGGCTAAAAAGAAAAAAATGGTGGAGGGAGGGGTGCAAGGTCCCCAAAACTGTGGGGACCACCACCCCGGGGCTTTATGTATTGTGGAAGGGGGACTGCATGGCTCCCCTTCTGGAGCACTTGAGGGCCCATTACCCCCTGGGGCTACAAAAAATGGTTGGGGGGCTGCAAGGTCTCCAAAACCCCAGGGACCACCACTTACCGGGGCTTTATGTATTGTGGGAGAGCCGGCTCTTGCAGTGTTCCGGGGTGTCCACCCTGCCCTCCCATAGTAAGGAAATCTGTTCTCTCTTTCAAAATCTAAATCAGATTGCTTTTCCACATGGGGCGCTGCATGTTAGTGGCTCCCCGTGTGCAAAAGCAATGCCGGCTCCCAAGCGCGTAGAAGTTGTGAACCAAAGGCGCTGAAGTCGCGCACCCTACAGATTGTCAGGAACAATGCCAAATCCACAGGAGCGAAAATGAGTCCCTCAACTTCTAAAAAGCAGCTCTTAAAGGAGAACTTAGAAACTCGCTCAAAGATGCTGCTCCCTAAAAGTATGGGGGAATAAAACCAAGGAGTGTCCACCACTCTCCCCATAGGATGAGGATTGAGGTTGTGTAGAATGGCAGCCAGCAAACGCAGATGCTAGAAGGAAAAAACAATATGCACTCTCAAGTCTTATGCAAGGTAAACACTCTAAACATTGAGCTGTGAATAATGGCACCTCACACTCACCAGTGTGTGTTGTAAATATTTCCCTGAAGTGCAGGTCCTTTACTTATTCAAGAACTTCCTGGTTAAAGGCTGGAATGAGGGTAGGATAAAGAAGGAAGGTCCAGGGGTCTAAACGAAGAGACCTACACACTCACTCAGTTACCATTCTTACAGTAGACACTATGGGTAGGAAAGTAAAGTTCTAACAGGAGAAATAGCAGGGGATGAGGAGCTCCGACCGGCCAGCTAGGAGAGGCGTGACGGAGCAGATACACGCTCACGAAGGTGTACCGTCCAGCTCCACAGGGAAGTGTGGAACGGAACCGCGACTCCCTTAACAACAGAAATGGGATCCGAGGTTTTCCGCCCGGCCCTGAATACCACAGCAGGACGGAGCAGAGACACACTCGCCGAGGTGTGCCGTACGGTTCTGAGTGGGAAGCAGAGCGGAACAGCGACTCCCTCACAAGGGAACAAGGAAAAAGCAAAATGCCGTGAGCCGAATAGCAACCCGAACTGAGCTGCAGGTAATGCCGAGTACTACCCGGCTGCACGTAAATAATGGCGGAAGGGGGAAGAATGCAGCCAAGGGGGAAGAAGCTGCCACAGAAATAAATACCGCTACAACACCAGGAGGACCCCACACCAAGGAGAGAGGGGTCAGGAACCAAGGCAGCGGCAAGGATTCACGAATACGCCACAAAAACTTGCTTTGCCGGAGCAGGAACAACACGGAAATGGAAGGGGGCGGGGTCACGAACAAGTCAGTAAGCCAAGCGTCAAGCTACATGCTCGGCGTCCCTTTATATGGCTAAGGGAGCGTGTGAAAAGTGTGTGTTTCTCATCTGTGCTCCTGACTCTAACCACAGCTCAAGGTCGTCTTCTCCCTCAAACCCTAACACAGATTATGAGTTGTGCATCCAGGTTGTGCACACCAGGGGGCCGCACTGAGCACTGTGCTTGGTGCGCGACTTTTAATTTTACCGTAAAAAAATAGCCCCATAAGAAATTTCTAATATTCCTAGGGACCCTAAACCCCGGGTCTTATAAAAATCCTGAGGACCGTGGGGGGAGCCACAATGCCCCCATGGTCCCGCCGGCTCCCTGCTTTCTTCGGGAGCCAACATTGCTTTTACGCATGGGGAGATGCTAACTTGCATGTGGAAAAACAATCTGGTTTGGATTTTGAAAGTGAGAACAGGTTTCACTGCTGTGTCTTTCAAAATGCAAACTAAGTTTGCTATGGGAGGGCCGGAGCCGCGAGACTCCCGCCTTCTCATAGCAAACAGCAGTGTCCCGAGGGTAGGTACCCCAGGACACTGCAGGAGTTGGCCCTGGGGCGTGGCGGTCCCCCGGGCCCTCGAGGGGTCCAGGCGGAGCGCCCGCAGTCTGCCTCCTTCAATCTACAAATACCAAGGGGTGGTGGTTCCCAGGGCTTGAGGGGGTCATTGAGGTCCCCACACTTCTAATTTTGCAGGGGGGGCCTTGGAGCCCCCCACAACCATTTGTTTTATATCCCCGGCGGGTGGCTCTCAGTCTTGTATAGGAAACAGCAATGTTGAGAAAATCTTCCGGTAAGATAACAAAGGATTTTGAGGTCCATTTTAGGCGTTTTTGTTGTAGTTTGCAGGCGTTAAAGCGACAACAATTTTAACTCCCTCTTTCTAAATATGCCACTATGTTTTGTAATGTCGACAATCTCGTCTTCCATTTAAATAGGCAGGAAGTATTTATTGAAGTTCATTGTGAATTGTGAAGCAACACTGTCTAATTGTGATCGATAAAGAATTGAATGAGTTGTGTTCTTGTTTTGCTCGTAATGTGCATAGGGGCAGATTTACAAGTTCATTGCGTTACTATTGCATTACTTTTGAAGATGTGAAAAGTGATGCGAAAGTGGCGCAACGGGGTTGTAAATCTGGTACACAGTGTTATGTTTTACTTTCCTTTCCTTTCTGTAATGTAGATTATCCTGGGTAAATTTAACAGTTTCTGTACAGCCAGTACCTTTCAACGCTACCCCCAAACGGCTTTCTGCCTGTTACCATAGTAACAATTCATGGAACCCTTAAATGAGCACAGAGGTTAGAAGTTCACCACACTATTTTGCTAATCGAAACAGTCACTGTGTTGGAGTTTTAAATTTTTTCCATAGGAACCGTTAGTTGTAGCTATAGACTCTGGTAAAGATCTGGTAAAGAGTTAGCCTCAGAATTATACTTCAAATTATAAATATAATTTATATTTTTAAATGTGTTCTAAGTATATTATTATCACACTAAATGATACTGAAATGTTGTCAGAAAAAGAAGAAAAAGATTATTTTTTATTAACTTTTATTAAAACAACAATAAATAAATAGAAACATAACTTAAAGATAATAATATAATAAATACCTAGAAACATAACTTTAGCAAAACAATATAATAAACAAAATGTGATATGGACTCCTATAGAAGTACGGTAGGTAAGCTGCAAAACAAAAATGAAAATTTGTGTTTAAAATTAGATTGATGTGACTAAATGAGGTCAAACATTACAAGTCAAGGTAACACTTGGCGATATTTGCCTATTTTTACGTCTGCAGTGTGCCTGATACATTTCACTTGTCTTATAGGCCCGCATTCAAGATGTGTCTGTATGGCAGTGCCTACTGCATCAGATTTACAGTATGGATCAACAGGTCTTTTAAAGGATTCAGAGATGAGACAGAATTAGGTGAGAGATCAAGTCATTATGGAGGCCAATATACTTTAGGGCTTATTTCAAGACTCTTGCACCACTTTTGTGTTACTTTTCCATTGTTGAAAGTGATGCAAAAGTGGTGCAAAGGGCTTGTAAATAAGCTCTTTCATTTCTAATGCATTTAATTTGAGGGATTGTATAACTAGGCCGCTCTGCTTACCTTGTGTAAACACTGTGGCCAACAGAGTTCACAACTTTAACTCAGCTTTACTTCTACATGGCAGAGTGGACAACAGAGTCCATAACTTTAAAAGAGAAAGAGAAACGATGTGAGAGAGAGAAAGAGAGAAAAAGCAACTTTAAAAGTGTGAGAGAGAGAAAGTTATAGATCGAGCAGTTAATACTGGAGAGAATACTCGTAGCTCACCTTTTGCCTCCGTTGTGTGTCCAAGCAGGTGCTGGTTCATAGTGCACCCTCAAGTTTAGTGGTCTGAAAGATAGTATATAGAGTTAGTATTAGCATAGTACATACAACTACACACGTATATTTTTGGTTTATTTATTTGTACACTCAGGATACTGTATTACATCAAGTTCCACTGTAAGGAGGTGTTTGTGCGCTGTTTTTCTTTCAAAGTAGCACATTCCATGCATTCACACTGCATAGCGGTGAGTTTTCAATATTGCGTATCTAGACTGTTGCACCTGATTGACTCGCAGATTCTGGAGGTGAGTATTTTTCTTGGGTAGTCAGAGGCAGATTTAGAAGCTCCGTGCTCCACTTTTCCCATGTTAAAAGTGACACAAAAGTGGTGCAAGGGGCTTGTACATCTCCCCTTAAACTGTTGTAACCTATCTATTCTCACTGCATGGAGGTAATTGTACATTCCTATGCAGTGAAGCTGCTGCACACTATCCACTCGGTCCGTCCACAGATGACTTGTTGTTCTTTCGGAAACAAGCTACTTTGCTCACCTTGTGCCATTGGCCTGATTCAAAGAGGGTACACTACGTGTCGAAGCAGCCTTCTCAGAAGTTGTTACGATGGCCCCGTATAATTGCAGACTCCTCGAACGTTGAGCTTTAGAGGTGTTGGGGGGACGGCAATTTGTGAAACACAACCTGTATGATAAAAAGGAAGTTAACACTGTGTGTCATTTTTTTATCAAAGGAGAGAGGAAGTGAGAGAGTGACTGCAAAGAATATTCGCAGCTCACCTTTCTGTCACTGGTGTGTTTTTCACGAAGCTTGCTGAGACATAATGCACCCTGAAGCTCTACATATAAAAGAAAGATGTTATAATTGGTGTTTGTTACTATCTTAATGTGAAGTTGAATAACATCACACTTTTTTCACATTTTCCCTCTCGCATTTAAAAACAACTATTTGTATAGTTTATATTCCGGATGATTGACCGAATATAAAAACGTTCCTGCTATTGGAAAAAATATATATAAATGCAATAACATTCAGTATATAGGACTGTGTTTGTCTAAATCGCTGAGACGAATTTTGTATCCAGACGGCTGTAGCCCATCGACTCCCTCTGATGCGCACCCAGGCCTCACTACTCATCTTTCGTGGACAGGACACCTTCTACATCATGCAGTCCAGCTCTGCCAGCAAGAAGTCGAACATATAGTGCTGAGTCTTGATATCAGTATGGGTAATGACATACTCGTGCTCCCATCATCATCATCTCAGGTTCCTCACCCACTCAGTCCTTCCGGTACCACTAACTCAGTGACCAAAGAGGCCAAGCACGTAGTGGTGGACCGTTGTACTCAGTGGTTTGGGCCTATCAGTGGCATTCGAACCACTAGGACGGGCCATCACAGCGCTTGCGATGGGAGCAACTCTAAAATGGCAAAGAGCACGTGTGTCTCGTCTTTTTTATTGCTAGGGATGCGCTCGATGTGTGTGGTGTGGGTGTATACCAGCCATGTGGGAGTGTGTGTGTGCCGTTCTGAAAACCAGACCTGGAACTAAGAAATCACTACAATGGAAATCTGGGCATTGTCTCGTTGTTTTTTTTTCCTGGAAGCATAAGTGGAGTGGGCTGGCCTGACGTATGCCAGTGCTGCGCGAGGCTCTGAACCATGATTCCGGAGCTATGGGCGTGGTCCCGTCATGAGCTATATGAGAATTCAAGTGATTCGGGTGTCCGTTTTGTAGTGCTGACATCACCCGGGTCTTACAAACAAATGTGTCATTATATCTGTAAAATCCCACAACTTGGCCAACATGGAACGTACGGGGTATCACAGACTCTATATTCGTTCATAGTTGCATACATAAAAGATGGTGGACATGTAGCCTTTCTGCAACTATGAATGTTTATTGTGCATTCAGTGGAGTGTTACAGCTGTAGTAATACAGAACTGTGAAAGGTTTAAGTTGTAGTTTTTGGCACTGAAGGGCAGCTAATATATATACGTCTGTGCTGTGGTTATTCAGGTACACTCTAGAACTTGGTGCTGGAAATCAGTGTTCGAGTCTCCGAGTTGCGTCCACATCCTGTTATTGTAGAGTAATGACGTAATCTACGTGTGCCTAAAAATGTATTGTAAATACGGTGCTCATGTAAATAGCTGAAATAGTTTTGCATTGATTTTGCGCTATATAAATATGCTTAAAAAAAATAAAAGGTGGAAGAGCCCACACTTATTGTCACAGGTAAGATGGTTGCATATGCTATTTATAGCACAATATATTGTGGTAGAGCAGAGGAGCAGCATTTTACAAACACAATAAATACACAGACACAGATAGATAGTTGAAGTGGGTACGGGCACGTGTGCTCAACTCTATTTTATTACATTGTTGTTGGTAACAGGTAGAATAGTATTCATGATATAATATACAGATATTTAATCATAAACGGTTTATGACGTCTGCTGTACAAAGGTAGGAGCATCGTATGTGAAATAATACACCGAAGATTCTATCGTAAAGAGTTTATGAGTTGTGGTTCACTGAGGTAGGGGCGGTTTGTGTGGAGCCTGCGATGGTGCTTGGCCCAGGCAGATCGTACTGCTAAAAACATGTTTTGACTATTAAATTTTGCCTTAACAAGGGCACTTGGCGATTATTTACGGTGTACTGAGTTAGTGGTACTTCTGGTGATTATCGTGTGCGCACCCTGCGATGATGCGTGGTCTGAGTGGGCTGTACTGAAATCATTCACTGTTGCATACGGGACTATATGAACTTTGAGGGGGGAAAAAAACCTAGCATCAATGGTTATCAATTGCTGTGCAAACTATATGTACTGATTGCTCCCCATAACAAATTAAATGATTACACTTCACGCAGTGCATTCTAACTTTCATAAACTGGGGACGATTGTCTGGTGGCGATGTTGAAGGTGATATCCCAGATGTACTTGGTATTGCCAGTGGTGAAGGTACATTTTGGCGCAATCTTCTACATTCTTTGTTATCAAAGTTCGCAGGTTCACAATTGAATGTGCTTGCGCATACTAGCAGTGCAACAGCACAATTTTTGTTCTCTGCTTTAAATAAATCGAGGATGATTTCCCTACTGTCTATAGTGTAGATGCAAAGGTGAATTCAAGTTGTGAACCCTACTGTCCACAGTGTACATCTTAGGGTGGAGTGCATCATCTGCAATTATAGTGGAAGTGGAAGATCGAACATGTATGCAGCGTGCATTTTATTATTCAACTAAATCTATAAGTGATATAAAAAAAATTGAAGGAAGCATACTAAAGGGATATTGTGGAGGGTGAGATAGGTGTTATACTTAGTTTGGTTTCCACTGAGTTCGTGGTACCTGAAACAACAAGGTTCTGTGGAGCCTACGATGATGTGTGGACTGGGCAGGCCGTACTGATAGTAAGGTTTTTTGTCATGTGAATTTTGGCTTAGTAAGGTCAAGTGGCTGGCGCTTTTGTGTAGGTTTGAGGGAAGTTACTTTATTTGGTACTGCACTTTTTTACATATTGAATGAAGAATCAGTTAAATTCTGCCCAAATACGGCCATGTGGCAATAAATTATGGTGCGCTGAGTTAGTAGTACCTTTGGCGCTGAGCTTGTATGTACCCTGCGATAATGATTTGTAAAGGGAGGGCCACATTCGGACCAATGTCTTTTCTCTATTGAATTCTGCTTGAATACGGCCATGTGGTGATGAATTAGGGTGCAGTGAGTTACTGATACCTTAGGCACTGAGTGTGTACGTAACCTGCGATGATGCGTAGTCCGGGCAGGCCGCACATGGAGCAATGTTTTTTGCCTAGTGAACTCTGTCTTAATAAGGCCACATACAGTAGAATTGTCTCTGCATTACATAAATCAAGGCTGAAGTCCCAACTGTCCGTAGTGTAGATGGAAAGCTGAATTCAAGTTGTGGACCCTGCTGTCCGCAGAGTACATTTAGGGCAGTAGTCCACAGAAACATCGACTAACGCTTTTTTGTCACATACGTTAAAAAAATCTGACGACACAGTAGAATTGTCTCTGCCTTAAATAAATCGAGAATGAATTCAATGTTGTCTGTAGAGCTTCACCGCTTCTGGTATCAAGTTGTGAACTCTGTGGATCGCAGCGTACACTTGAAGGTAGTACTTAGTACAGACATTGATGAGCGTTTTTTGTGGCATCCATTAACAAAATTGACTCTGCCGTACACAAATCAAGGCTAGCTTGACTGCTGTCAGTAATTGGCTCTGCATTAAATAAATGAAGGCTGAATTTCCTACTGTTCAAACTTTAACAAAATCTGAGGACATAGTACAATTGTCTCTGGTTTAAATAAATCGAGACTAAATTCAAGGTTTTCTGTAGTGCTGATGCGCAACAGGTATCAAGTTGTCAATTCTACTGACCGCAGAGTAGATTGAAGGCAGTATTCAGCACAGATCCCGACGACAAATTTAGATCCAAAGTTGAATTCAAGTTGTAAACCCTGCTGTCCGCAGTGTCGATGAAAAGCACTAGTCGATACAGACATAAGACTGCGGTGGTGTGGTGCTCAGTTCGCAAAGGGCCTGTATCGAAGAGGCACGCAGTCATGGCGGCAGCCACGTGGCAGGGTGCGGACCTTTGCTTCAGCGCAGTCTCTTCTCTTTGCAGAAGTGAACCACCCCAAGGCATAGCCTAATTATTTATAGTCTTTCATTGACGTTGTTTACGTTGGACTAGCCCACTCCGCTTCTGTTTGAAAGGGGGGGGTGAACACAGCTACATGACCGAAATATTCCCCAGTGTCTGAGATAATATGGTTGTGTCCCCTATTCAGTACACTACATGTATCAATGGTATATCTACACACTGAAAAGTTTTTGATTTCTATAGTGAATTATGTATAGTATTTCACCAGTAGTCTTAGCGTTGTCTACATTATTTTTGATGTTCGAGTTCTTTCCCTTATACATACTTGGTTGCCACATCTCTGTAGATTGAGCTAGTGCACTGTTGAGAGGATATATTATTTTGGAAAGGTCCATTGTCCTGTTTGGCGCTGCCTCTGAGGTAGTAGGGTGGAGGTGTCCGTGGGGATGGTTGTGTTGGTCGTGGCGCTGGGCATTGTGATTTTGTTGAGTGTATAATTAGAACCTCTAGCACATATTGCTCTTTAAATATGGGTGTGAGTTGGATGCAATTTACGCAGTACACATTCAACGTTCTTACAGTAGTTAAATGTTGATGTTAATTTGTTAGTGCTAAGTGGAACTATTGCCTGATTTTTTAGGTAGCATTGCAGATTTGGTTTCTTGTTGAAAATATGGGGAAGTGGTCAACATTATAAGTAGGAATTGTCATTTGAAAAACCTTTGAAATTCACTGAAAGAACCATAGGTTTGAGGCAGGTTATAGTTAGGATTTATCATTTAAAACATCTTTAAAATTCACTGAAAAAACCATAGGTTTCAAGCAGGTTATAGTTAGGAATTAGCATTTAAAAAACCCTAGAAATTCACTGAACAAAACATAGGTTTTAGGGGTGTTATAGTTAGCTGGACATTTCACTCACACAAAACCATTGAAATTCCTCCGTTATAGTTAGTTGTACTGACTGCAACTCTCGCGCCCGAAATCCACTGGTGATGATGTCACATATTACATCATTCATGACATGGTCAGTTACATCACTGATGAAATCACTGATGACATCATCCACGTGACAATCAGATACACCTCATCATACACTACTATAATCTTTTATCACTCACTGTAAAGTACAGAGTACCATATTTTAATCCATTGACACAACAAAACAAGTATCTAAATACCCACTCAGTAATTCCTAGATCTACACAAACATCTAATCAATTACCTATAGATTCACTCATACATGCTGTCAATGATCAATAGAACACCATCAAATATACTTATACACCTATATTAACATTACACACCATCACCCATCCTATTTACTAATGCAGTCTTCCTACTCACTTATGCAAACAATGGATCATACTTATATTTACTCAGCTACACACTTATACAAACACCACTTCATTTATTTATATAGATAGTAACTCATACTTGGTGTGTTACAAAATCACTATTACAAGTATACAGTTATCCATACAGTCACTCATGCAATCACTGAGTCTTATGTATATTTATTTATATTCAAAAAATGTCACATACACTGTCTTTTATTATTCTAGTTTCTTTGAGGTAGTAGGGGGGAGGTGTCTGTGGGGGTGACCATGTCATGAATGATGTAATATGTGACATCATCACCAGTGGATTGCGGGCGCGAGAGTTACAGTTCGTACAACTAACTAAAACGGAGGAATTTCAATGGTTTTGTATGAGTGAAATGTCCAGCTAACTATAACACCCCTAAAACCTATGTTTTTTTCAGTGAATTTCTAAGATTTTTTAAATGCTTATTCCTAACTATAACCTGCTTGAAACCTATGCTTTTTTTTCAGTGAAAAAAAATATATAAATATATATATATATATTTTTAAGGGTATTGTTGTTAAATGGCCAATGGATTGGCCATGATTGTTTTAAAAGATCTCTTATGTCTGGTTTTCTTGTATGTAATGCATAAATGGTTTTTGCTATATGTTGTATACCGTATATATGTTTTATATGTTATTCGCAGCCCTAATGACGTTCAGCATGACTGAAGGAAACACCTTGGCTGGAATCCTGTGCTGTTTTTGTGGAAAATAAACAAAGAATTTGGAAATAAAGGAGAACATTTACCTACCAAAAAGAACTTTGGATTTCTCTGTGGGTGCACCTTCTAGTAATAAACTCTGAAATATTTCAGTTTAACAGAAGTATCAAGAAAACATTTTGGTTGCTTGCACCATATTTTGAAATTGAAGGGAACTGTGTGGAGGTGTTCTGCTGTTGCAAGTGTTGAGTACAAAATGCAGTAATACTGACACAAAATGTGCTGCAGTACACCACATACTTTTCCTTTTCTTGTGTTAAAATTAGTCATCCATGCCAAATTATTCGGTCCTTCCTTGTCACATAAATCTTGTGGCCCTGCCTATAGCACTGAGTTCATTGTGCAGAATGACACTTCGGAGCAGGGCTGCAGGCCCAGAACTGCTGCAACTAAGGGCCTGATTGCGATGCCAGTTGGGACAACTTATAATAATAATAAATGGAAAGTAAATTAATGGTTACAGCCTCATTGCATAAAGTGTGCGGGGTAGTGAAAATTTGCATCCGGATATTATTATCTTATTATAACATAACGTTAGGATGTGCTGTTTTGCTTTGTTTTTGCAGCTTTCAGTGCTGTTTTGCGACCACATCAGTTAATTGCCATACTTTATAAGCAGAACGCCACATACTGACCTCATAAAAACATTTGGAGCAACTTTTCATGATTCCTAGAAAAAAATTTCCGATGCCGGGAATGGCCGAGAGTCAAATTAGCACAGCCACCCCATCTAATAAATCTATGCAATCTGAAGGATAGACAAATGAAGACATATTTAAGAAATATTAGACTTCAGGCAAAAAAAAAACAGGTTCTGACAGGATTCCTATTAAATCCCACCAGTTTGCACACTATGTGCAAGCTCTAGAGAAAAAATACAACATGTCTAAATCAGTGACACGCTTACACGCTTCGCTGTCTCATCAAATATCGATCATACTTAATAATAGATGAAGCTGGCATGGAATACACACACCCCAGAAAGCAAATCTGTTTACTTGTTATATTAATTTCAGGAGGCATGTTTAAACAGTGGATTCTCTGAAAGAAATCGATTTCACTGAAAGGTGAGCAGACCGTGTTTCATCGTTTGTTGACACCACATAAACACATAAAACAGCTGTGCGGGAATTGGCCTTGAGGCTCTCATTTGTGGTTATAAAATACAATGAATCAGAAGGCAATGTAATTATTGATCAATTTAGCAGCTAGGCATATATATTTAAAAAGTAGCTAAGTTTTTATATAATGATACATACGCTGTATATCTTTCAATTGGTGCACAACTCTGGGTCAGTTTAAATACTTGCCCATGATTTTAGCCTTATGAAGCTAGTGATATTATTAAATACAATAAAAGCAATACAATTAAAGCATGCGGCTCCTCTATAAAAGCCAGTACTTGATTCTCTTCATGGGACTCATTATGAGTGGCCTAAGTATACTCCTTGCAATACTAAAAAATGACTTTAGTTGTTTTTTTACTACCAGGGGCCATATTACAGATAGCGCCCCAGGGGCACAATGGGCATTTGTGCCCACTTTGCACGCCCCCGGGGCACTATGGTATCATAGTAGGGGACGCAGACGCTTATGCGTCCCCCTCTATAATACACGTAATGCTCCAGCGGTATCAACAGAGGGTGTTCCCTTATTTGCATAGGGGTGTGCCCTATGCAATTGTGAGAATTCCTTTGACTCTGCGCCTGCGTCATATTACAGACGAGGGTGCAGAGTCAAAGATGCCTTCAGGAGGCGCACTGACAGTGCACCATTTAAAAGGTGGTGCACTGTCAGTGTGCCTCCTCACAGCAGCCCCCTGCAGGTGATAAAGGGGTCCAATGGACCCACCAGACATCCCATTGCAGGCGGGTGCAGTCACTGACTACACCCACTTGCAAGGAAATCTCTAAACCCCTTTGATAGTGCAGGTGGCTGCTGCCTTCACTGTGAAAACACTTAGCGGCTGCTCCGTGTTTCACATTAATTCGCTGCCCTGGGGGCAGTGCATACACCTTAATGGGGCGGATTATCTCGGTTTGCTCTCAGCACACCTTTTGAAAGGTGTGCCGTGCGCAAACAGTGATAATGTGTAAAACAGCCCCAGGTAATGTCAAATTTAAACCCACATCTTACTTCACCCTGTCTTATAAACCTTTAGCGAATATTTTCAGTGGTGATGTATAAGAATTACAAATGAGGGTTTAGGCCTGGCAAAAGGATTTTTTTTTGCCAGTTCAGAATGGCAAATTAAGACTGCACTACAAGCTGGCCGGAGATGTTTTAAAAGTCTACATTGGTGGGTGAGACAATGAGTGCTGCAAGCCCACAAATAGCACTCAATTTACAGGCCCTGTGTACATGTAGTGCCATTTCCTAGGAACTTACTTTCAATTTACAGGAAGTGATTGGGTATATGCCTAGTGTACCATGTTTTAAGGAGAGAGCACAAACACTTTAGCACTGGTTAGTAGTGGTGAGTCAGTGAAAACACATTCAGCAAAACAGTAGGGGTAAAGGCAAAATTCTTGGCGATGACCTTGCAGAGAGGGCCATGTCCAACACGAACCTCTCCTGCCTAAAGCCTGGGTAGACTAATCAATACCTTGATGAGATTACCTACTCAGGCAATAGAGTGTGAACAGTGGTCCTCTACTACAGGGACTCTTCAGTTCTATGCCTTTGTGAACCCAGTTGGATCCCTCTGTCAACACTCTCCTGAGCGACTGGACTGGCCCAAGAGCAATCCCGTCTGTGAGACTCCTAACTTTAATTTGTTCACAGATGCATCCCAGTAGTCGGACAGTGCCACTATGGTCAACAAAGTGATGTGGACCATTCTGCCCTTCGGATCAGACTACTGTCCCCAACCCAAGGCAAACTATGCTCATAAGAACAACAACCAGCAGAGGCGACTGACAGCTGACTTAGTCAAGAGCCTGGCCCCTGGGGAGGAATTGTTTAGTTCGCATGCAATATATTGCATGCCATTACAACACGGTTGTTACAACAACCGCGTTGTTACATCGCATACGATTACATCGCAAGTCATTACAACAACTTGCTGGAGGGGCAGAAGGTGTTGGATTTACAATCCAACACCTTCCCTGCTAGTGCACAAACTGGAGTAGGAACAGTAATTATACTAGTCCTAAGTCCAGCCCTCCCCCTTCAGCAAGTTGTTGTAATGACTTGCGACGGTAATTGTATGTGTTGTAACAACTTGGTCGTTTTAACAATCGGGATGTAATGGCATGCGATGTATCACATGCAAACTAATGTCATATATTCAGCCCCCTGCCCATCTACTACCAGGTGGAGGCACCAAGTAGGGGGCCAAGAGAGAGCCTCAGACTGGCTAGTCAGCCAAGGATCTGTACTCTGAGGCTGAACAGGTGCCTTGTAAGCCAGGAATTCTAGGGGGAACGACCACCCCATCAAGGCTTACACACTCTGTCTGTGTCATGCAGGGGTCTGTGTGGTGCAGGTCTCTGTCCCATTTTCTCTGTGGTAGTGCAAGTACCACCCCCTGGGTCAGAAGTGTCCTCACCAGGGTCAGTCTTGGATGCTTTGTTTTCACATCTGGCAACCTCTGAGAGACTGGCCCTCCCACTGTGGACTATCTCTGCCTCCTTTCCTTCCATCTGGGTCTCCGTACTCTCCTTTTGGAATTAGTATCCGTAGAACCCCAAGCTTTCAGGCAACCTCAGTGGCCACCTCTCCTAGCTCTTCTCTCACTGGTGGTAATAAATTTCCAAGAATGCAGTCAATGGGCATCCGGGGACTAACTGGGCATCTAATCTAGGCCACTTCCTCTCCCCATTCCAGGGACACCAGAGCCATAGTTTGAAAAACGTCCTGTCCATTAGTCTGAGTTACCATACACACCTGTAAGGTGTGCTCCTTTGGGAAAACCAAGCTTTCTGCCACCATGGTATAACTGTTACAGGTATCCTTAAGGCAGTAATAGGTATCCCATTAACTGTTAACCAATGGAGGTGACAAATCCCACCCTCAGGGATCACAAGTTTACCTTGGAATCCACCTCCCAGCTAAGGGGCAAAAGGGCATCCTCTGCCCTCTGCTCCTGGGTACTACCTACTATTAAGGCCACACTGCCCACACCTGTAGGGTTACCACTAGTTGGTGATTTCTTAGGACAGAGAGAGTCCCCCTGCTTGTGTGCTAACTGGGATCCCTCAGAGCAGCAGGGTTGGAAATTAGGCATATAGGCTCATCACCCACAAGATACCTCCCAGTGTTGCTTAGGGGGGGAGGGAAGCTTTTCCCTCTACCCTATTCTGAGACCTGTCTGTTTCACCTTGGTCCTCTCCTTCACTCTAATAGGAGTAACCTAAACCACCCTTCTTAGATTCACTCCCAGATACCTTCTTGGGCACTCTGGTGCTGATTCAGAGGTCCGCCTCCTTTCCAAGTTTTCAGGATGAAGTACGCTTGCTGTTGGTCAGGTGTTGATGCAGCTCTTTAAAGAATGTATTGAACATTTACTCTTTCAAAATTGTATCATAAAGCCTTTCATAATCACTCACTTTGCTACTCTTCTCCCAAGAGGCATTGAGTGCCTTACTGGAGTAATCAATTAAATCCAACCAATCAATAAATCGATCAACCATATCATTTGTAAAGCGCACTACTCACCGTGAGGGTCTCAAGGCGCTTGACAGCAAGTGGCTTGACAGCTTGTGGCGGTTCCTAAAAATCATGCAGTATTTCTCGGGGTGAGCCCAAACCTGGTGACAAGAATGGTTTCATCGGGGCATATCCCATCTGGTCATCTACCTCTAGGGTCAGCAGGGTATCCCTCCCACAATGGGCATGTGTTTCCAGAGACTAGTTCCTCAATCTTCTTCTGGGTCCCCTATGCATCCTTTGGGCAACCTCATAAGCTGAGAACCATTTGTCAGTGTCATCCCCCAACACAGAGATAGGCACTGGGCCTTTAGGGGTGTGGACTCAAGTGTTCCCATTGGACACTGTGGTTTTACTGCCACCATTGTTGCTGGACCTTGTGTTTTGTTTGTTCTTCAGGTCCAGCTCTTTGAAATTAATTTTATGAGCAATTCCTTCTCCTGCAAGCTCTCTGTAAGTAAGTAATTCTTTATTGCTCAGTTAATTAAAACCATTGCAATCAGTTACATGTAAAACAATATATGTACATAAAATACCAATTTATCTGGTGCCGCCCTTTTTATAAATGAGATTGTTAAAAATGATGTTAAAAATATTAAAACAGTTTTCATGAGACTACAATGCACATTGTGAAAAGTGTAGGCTTCATTAGCGCTGTCCATAGATTAAGGTTTATAGTCAATATATGGCCCAAAGTGTCTATGTTAAAATATTTGCGACTGCATGATCTTGGAGCAGATTTGAGCAGCACTAACGGGTTGGAATGACACTTGAAAGATAGGTTTTCGATGGAGTCTTATGGCTCGTTGCAGACGGCTTCCGCTGTTTTGTAACATACAGACTTGCATTGGGGTGATTGTTCCTTATCAATGCCGAACGGTTAATCAGATTTTATTTGCCATTCAGATTTGCTTCGTCCGGTCCCTCACTTCTGTTGTTCGTTTTTTTTCCTGCTTTTTCCAGAAATTTGACAAAATGGCTTGTTAATTGAAAGTTTTTGCCGTCAAAGCATGCTTTGACCACCTGCCAGCCTGTTCTTATTCCCAGCTTCTTTGGGATTGGTTTTAGATGATGTCTGCGCTCTTTTTCCAGTCCTTTGCAGATGCATATTAAATGAAGGATGTCCTCTTTTGGATCCACACATAAACAGCAGTTTATTGTCGTTTGAGACCTTTTCCATGGGGGAAGGTGGTTTTGTGACAGAAGTAGGCCCAGCCGTAGGCGTATAAACCTCTCCTTTGTGCGCTGTGTAAACCAGACTCCTAGGTAGCTTTTGACAGGAGCTGCTGGTATAGTTTTTGATGACTGTCCAGCTGTGAGCCCTGTTGGCTAGTCTTGCTTTGTCCTCTATTAGCGAAAATATTCTTACTGATTTATTTACTAGCTGCTTAAAGGTATTATGAGACCCAATGCTCTTCCAGGCTTCTTGTAGATCCCAGGAATCTATTGCGTGCTTTAGATACTTTGTGGCTGCACAATTATTTTTTCTTTCTATCTTCATTCATTGATGGTAATTCAAGCTTAAGTCTTTGGCACCCTAGATTTTATGGCCGCTACCTATCTATGAATCCAATGAATCAAATTAATCTTCAGCTCATCCTTTAATCTGTTTTTTCTCCTCTACTTTTTTCTCTCAGTTTCACCTTTAAGTATTCTTCAATTCATTTTACTCATTCACATGTTCATTCCCACTTTTCCTCATAAACACAGGAGAGCCAAATGTTTCCATGTCATGATTTATTTACAAAACCCAATGCATTTCAGGACTTCCCTTTGTCTGGGGTATCTAGGGAAACATTCCTAGATACCCCTGACAAAGGGAAGTCCCGAGGAAAAGTGGGATTAAACATGTGAATGAGTAAAATGAATTGAAGAATACTTAAAGGTGAAATTGAGAGAAAAAAGTAGAGAAGAAAAAACGGATTAAAGGATGAGCTGAAGATGAATTTGATTCATTGGATTTATAGATGGGTAGCGGCTGTGCAGCCTGATGTAGCAAGAACTGGGTCCTTCATGTTCGGTAGTATGATTGCAGCGCAATTGGGTGGAACACGGAGCAGGCGTGCACGCCAAAAAAACAAAAAATGAGTAAATAAGGAGAACTAATGGTTATAATGATGGATACAATAGGTGTGCATCTCACCAATTCTGTCTTATTTGCACCCTGGATTTTATGCCAACCTTTGACATAGGCACCCATTTGTTCTACTCTTTGGTTCCTCAAGCCGAATTTGAGCCTTATTTGTGCCTGCGAGGTGTAATTAGGCAGCTTAAATATCATTCTGAAGCTCTCTGGGCTTCCTACTCCTCCACAAAGTCAAAGCCCACCTCCTCATCCTCCTTTGCTGTGGCCTGTAAATGGAGGACCCGCTTCTAAGACCTAAAGGCCTCCTGGAGCTCCTACTTCTTGGAGCTCCAGGTTACTGAAACCACCCTCTCAGCATAATCCCTTGAGCTCAGCTTTAGTCCAGCTCTCCAGGTTTTTGAGCTTAATAATTTGTGCTTGCTGCATGAAGAGTCACTGCTGTACAAAATCAAAAGCAAAAAATGCCAATCAAGGTGAATTTAAAAAGAGATTGAATTGTATGTCACATTGTTTATAAGGATTTTTACTGTTCGACAACAACATCACTGATTGGCACTTCACAAGCACAAGTGCTGGATCTCACTACTGAGCACCAATGTAGGAAATTGAATTTTTGGTGAGGGGGGGGGTAAATACCCTTGCCAAGCAACAACCACACACCCTGTCACGAAAGTCGATAAATTAACCTCTGGTAGCTTGCACAAAAGCAGACAGACTTAACTTAGAGGCAATGCGTAAATGTTCATGCAGCCCTTAAACAGCAATAATGTGCAAACATAACACAAGACAAATCCCACACTAATTTTGAAAAGTAGAGTACATTTTAATTAAAGTGAAATTATACCAGACTGGCAAATCTTCAATCAGTACAATCGGAGATGTGTGATTTTAAAGTTTTAAGTAAGTATAGCACCTAAAAACACAAAGCACTACTTTGGTCATTTGATTGTTTTAGGCTAGGATGAAAGTCAAAGTTTCATGCTGACCAGGATGGAGCCTGGGCTGAATTCAGGGACCAGGTTAGTCTGGATGAAAAAGTTACCTTCTCAAAATCTTACACAAAAAGTCCAGTTCATGGTGAAGGAGGCAGCCGCGGCCGGTAGTGGGAGTACCTGCCGGGCGGTGAGTGGGGAGGGGCAGGGTGGGGGGTAGTAATGTATGGATGACGTAGCTTAACAGGTAAGTAAACATATAAATAAATAAAACGAATTTCGTTGTGTGCACTGCATCACCAAATACGATGCACTGCGCCGCAACAAAATTCGTTTTATTTATTTTTGTTTACTTACCTGTTAAACTCGGTAATCCATACATTACTACTTGCTGATGCTGGTCAATTATTAATTTATTTTTCTAACTCTATGATATTATAATTCTTTAGTGATGTTCTATGTGATTTCAGTAATATCATTAATACTGTTATCAAAGATTCTATTGAGGATGTCTTTTTTTAATGTTATGAATTATGTTATATGCTATGTCATGAATGGATCCGAACAAGCCCGGGGGAAAGTTTGTACAACTTCTCACTATAAAAGTAGGTTTTCAACTGTGAAATTAATGTCACTTTAACTGTTGTTTGTTCAAGGTATTACTTTGCTATTTTTACTAAATAAGTCTGTTTCGGTGCATTTCTGCTTGCTGTGACACATGCATAGTGTGAGGTTTGGAGCGGTGAGCAGTTAGAGAAGCTCAGAGCCACAGCCGAAGCTGAGTCATGACACAACCCGAAGCCGAGACCCCTGTGCTTTCAAACCTCAGAGTATGGGGGTTAGAGGGAGAAGAACCAAGCACAGGGGTTTACTGATCTCCAGCAGAAGTGTGACCCCGCGTCCTAGCGGATGGGACCCAGCTAGGTCTGGGAGCAGCTTGTGGGATGGCCTGGTGAGCTCTTGCTCGGTCTTGCTAGCTTTCCCCCTTGCTCGCAACTTCCCTGAATTCCACCTTACCCCCACTAGTGGTCCCCGTGGTTACATCACCGCTCCAGCAGCCGCGTCCCCTGTGTGCTGCTTTCCGTCTCTTCTGCTTTCGCCCTACATGCACAACACTGTATTTTAATCATGTAGATTAAGCTTCTTCTTCGGGAACCATTGACTGGATTGGGAGGCTAGATCTCTTATACTCTCACAAATATAAGACTCCAGCCACTGTGGACCAATTTGCCATACTATCCCTATCTGCAACCACCTAGGTCCTGAGTAGGCCCCATCAGGGGGCCCATTTAAATCCCCCTCAATCTTTCCCTCTTGGTCTTTACACAGGAAAGGAGCAGTAAAAGCAGCAAATGCTCCAATTCTGAGTCAGCAAATACTACGCTCGGAGAAATTGACAGGACCCCAAACCGTTTCTGGCCTGGTACTTTTGTATAACTTGGAGCTAACATAAGGCAAGATTTGGTGCTCCTAGAGTATAGCTATACTCCTCCCTTTCTCTGGCATCACTTCTCATTGGCTAGCCGCTCCTTGTTGTAGGTTATTTAGCTGCCATGCTCGCTAAGCGCCCATGATACAGTTGATCAGGACACAAAGGTGAGCTGTGAGTAGAAGCAATGGACGCAGTTCCGCCTTACTGTTCAATAGTTGGAAGCAGCTGTCAGATAGTTTTGATTTGCCACACTAGGTACGTAGCTGAGTTCCCTTGAATTCCTGCTGCTTTAGCCACAAGTATTTTAATCGAGTATCTTCCATTAGAAGGAATTTCAATTGCAGGACCTGGAAGAACCCATCGTCTCTGTCTGGAATCCACCCAAATATAAAGGCTCTTTAAGTTCTTCTAAAAGTGAATAAAGCCATGTCTTTTTAAATAAAACTAAGAAACCACACTATTCATATAAAAAGACTTGGCTCAGAGCAATCTTTGAGAAAGAGTAATTTGAAATCTGCTCATATAGGAGTTCTCCCAGGGACACTTGAAATATCTAAGTTTCGTTTACCCCCTCTGCAATGACTGAAACCATTAATCAAGTAAACAAGCAAATATTAACATCTACACAATCCAGAGAAGAAAAAACAAATCATGGAAAATAGAAGCTAATCAATAAAACCAACAAGAAGACGCAATTGAAGGAAACAAATCACCTGACTTCACAATAACAACAAAGCAGCATCAACTCTACTCCCAAATAGCTCAAGTAACTTCATCTTACATTCCAGAAACGAATTACACTCTCCCGGACATAAACTTGAATCTTTCGCTTCATTTAGTGGAGACCAGACCAACGGAGACATTACAAATATTTAACAGTACTCTGAGTAACCCATCTGGTTTAGAAGAGAATCTTTCTCACTTCCCAGATTTTCCATTGTTCACATCCCCACAATCTAATAATAAGCAAGATTCAATTTCTGATTCACTCTTTGCTTTGCAGAGTATTCTCAAATCTATATATTGCCTCTCTTAGAGAAATTTACCAACAATCAGAAACTGTAAATACTGCACTGCTTTAATACTTGGTGGAACATAAGAACAACAAGCACATTCTGCTATATCCTCAAATCCCAAATGAAATAGTCAATGAGGAAAACAATAGAGAGGAAAATAAGTCGGGACATACAGTATTCCAGCCCCAGGGGCACACATAAACTATGTTTAAAAAAAACAAGTGAAACACAAACTAGGAGACTAGCAAGAGAGAAGGGAAAAAAGGTGCAGAAGCAGACAAAATGTTTTTCCTACAAAAATTATTTCCGGTTCCAGCCAGTGAAAGCGACCCAAATGGCGACATCCCTAGTTTTCCTATATTCGACTAAAGAGGGGCATCAGATTCTCTAATGCAACCCTTAAATACAGATCGGACAAAGTCAATTAAGGGATCAACACCCTGAAAAACACCAGTGCAAAAAAAGACAATGCCAATAAAAACATCTACAATAGTAAAAAAAATCCAATGCAGAATTTCGAAGGAAAAAAAGTCAGAAAATAAGGGGGCATATTATCAAGGAAGGCGAAATGAAATTATCACTGCTTTTGCTGCCGTTTTAGGCCACAAAGCGGTGATAATTTCATCGCCCTATTAGAAAGCTGTCGCTAACATCAGTTAGCGACAGCTTTTAGGTGCTAGCAAACAGTTTGGGGCCCGCTTTGCATGTCAGCAATATTTATCGCTAATGACATGCAAAGTGGGCATACCCAACCAGTTAGTGACTGAAAGCATTCGCTAACGTTGCTATCGCTTATTAGCAAGGCAGGCGTAGCAATAAAAAAATGGCTAAGACCCTATTGGCAATGATGCGTGAGTAGCGCTGGTTTTGCCGCGATATTCACGCATTTTGCCGCTATCGCCGGTTATTTTATCTCATTGGAGATAAACGTTGCTAATAGCACGTTATCTCTGCGATAAAATCCGGCGATGCTTGTTGATAAAAAAATGTCGCTAAGCTACTTTAGCGATAAATATCGCTAGTTGTTGATAATATAACCCAAGGTTCCCACAGCAAGTCCTTTCTACTACTGAGACATCAGAAGAATCGAAACGGGTGGTAACAGGAAACTCACCTATGATACAGCCCTTGCAAAATGATGGAACATTCCTGTTGTTTCACATGAAGGAATCCTCTATGCAATTGAACTCCCTCGGCCCAATTTTAAAAGTTAAATCCATTACATTATCACTGGTCTATGGCCCCATTTGAAGAAGAAAATAATTCAAACTCCAAAATATCAAGAAGAAAGCGTTTACAGAACCAATACTGTATTTTAGAGATAACTGACCTTTTCCCTACAGGAAAGAAATCTTTGAACTGCCAAAAGATTCTTAATCTCGTTCAAAAATGTCACTGTCTTCATTCATTTACTTCTGAAGAAATAAAGTTGCTGGTTTTCTAGAACAAATCTGAAGTCACTATGGTAAGAGTGTAATTCTAGTATAGTGAAATTCTGTCTATAATCTTAAAAAAGAGTGACTAATTTCACAAAAATTAAGAAGTGTAAATTTCATGATAGGAAATGATTTTCTCTTTTGGAGAACAAAAAAGGGAAACACCCTTTTTTATGGATATTTGTTGTTGCTATGTATAAATTGTTGTGGTTTTAATTAAACGTATTCACGTCAATGCCCCGCCCCAACTTCACAAAAATGGGTTTGACGTAGTAGGAGTCAACCAAAACATTCCTCCTGTGGTCTCAAAAAGGTCAGTGTCGAGCAATGTGATGAAGCAATAACAACCTCAATTTAATCATAGTAACTACTGCCCACCATGCGCTCCTGACTAAAATATAACCATTGGTACCAATGACAGAGATAGACAGAGCTGGAACTACAATGTATCCAAACCAGAAAAACTTAGTAAAAAGGTAACTTAAACAGCAATATGTTATTTTATGTTATGTTAATTGCTATTTGTAGAGCGCTTAATACCCCCGGGTCTCTAAGCGCTGACAATAGACAAGGAAGGGTAAACAAACTCCTTTTTTAGCAGAAATATAAAAACAGCTATTTGGAATATCGTAGGCAAGGAGTGTCAAAAAATATCTTGTATACTTGAAAGTTTCCCCACTATGATGTGCCTCCAAGAGATGTGGTCCCAAATTAGTTTCAATCAGAATGATTACTTCGTCTTTGAAAGCCCATCTGTGGGGAAAAGAAGAGGCCACCAATCTTATTAAGGAAAGAAATCTAGTCGAACGTTGAAATATTTTGTCTTGCAGCAATGCGGAATGTGTCAAGTAACAGTTAAAGTATTTGAAAGAAGGATCTCTCTCAGTCCAATCTTTATTTATCTTTAACATCTACGTCCCTCCATGCCCTGAATTTAATCCGCTGTTAGCAAGAATATTTGATTTTAAAAAAACTACAGTTGAAGCAAGCGTAAAATCGCATGTTCTCCTAATTGATGATTTTAACAGGAACATTTCTACTGCTCTTCCGAAAACCTATAGGAATAAAGATCTGGCAGAAATGTTGTCTATACCATTACCAAAGTTTCTAGTCTCTATAAAAGCAGAAAAACGTTGGAAAATGCTACTCAAATTATCCAATGGAGTGATATTCAATGGCAGATTAGACAGAGATGTCCCGGCTGCATATACGAGAAAGGGAGCTACCAGCTCTTCTACTTAAATTACATAATTTGTAGCCAGGACTTAATCCAGAAATCTCAACACCTCAACTCTCAAATCATTCAAATGAGTGATCACACAATACTGCATTTGAAACTTGAGTTAACTCTGCAGCGTGCTTCTTCATGGTCTTCAACGCACACGAATGGTGATACCTTAATGGTGCAAAAACAAGGTCGCATAATCTGGAGCACAAACATCATAAATAAAATGAATGATGGAATGGCCTAAAGCAGAAATGCCTATTAGCACCTCTATAGTTCTCCCTATTTTTAAGTGACCTACCAGAATGCTTTTTAAAAATAATCCATTTTCCTCCAAAAATAGCATCTTGCAACATATCTATCCTAATGTATGCCGATGATGTGGTCATTTTTTACCTTACACTGATTGGCTTGAAACAAAATATAGACGCACTATTTATTTACACAGAGGAAAATCTTCTAAAAGTAAATATCTCTAAAACAAAGGTAGTACCGTTCATGGGAAGAAAACATATACCCACTATGAATGAACGCAAGGTGGGAGGGCTATTGAGGTAGCCAACGTATATACCTATCTAGCGATCATTTTCTCTCAGACACGCCAAGTCGCCTCCCATCTTCAGCATATTGGTGTTAAGGTGGAAGCCAATATTAGTGTCATGAAGAGACTGTACCCTTTCTCCGGAAAGAGACACTTCCATCCCCTCTTAAAAGTATATAGCGCAAACATTCCTTCTGTTTTATCATATTGTCGGGATCCAGCCCAACGCGCCTGCTTAAAAAACTACAATCACCGGCGGTCCGGGGCGCAGGACTACATTTCCCAGAGTTCCCGGCGGGGATTCCGGGATATCTGCCGAGTGACCCGGAAGTCTGGTGTCAGTAATTCCTTCGGGATCCGAGGCAGCGGCTGCTCCTCGGAACGGCGCCTTTCCAGAGGCTCCGCGTGTTGCAGTCTGACCGGTATTTGAGGAGCGGTTATTTGATACTCTGAGATCGCGCTGGCTAGAGTGTGAGCTAATTTAACTGTTATGTGATTTCCGCTACTTGGTTCTCTGTTATAGCGCTGGCAAGCGTGGGGAGCAAAGTGCATTTGACGCGACTTCTGCTATCAAAGTCACACAGACATTTGTGTTTGGGCATTGCCTCGCGGCTGCGAGGAACTGTGTTTTTCATTAACTGGCATATGAGCTATCGGCTCGAGAAAACATTTGGGCATTGTGAGCGTTCGCTCTTTGGGAATGCACTCCTAGAGAAGCGAGCATATTGGTGTGAGTACAACCGTCGAGTGGCGGAGTGCAGGGGGGGATTGTTGGACCTCCACACTGCCGTCACGAACCCAAGGCATAGGGTTCATGAACATTTTGTGATTTGTGGCAAATCAATTACCAAAGCGGAGTGTGGTAGTGAGAGAACTACACACTGCCGTGTTTGGGTATTCTTGGCATCAGCAAGCACAGCAGGATTTAATCTGATTCTGTTCAAATCAGATCACAGTGATAAAGTTTCAAATATTGTTTAGCACGGGAAGTGCCATTTCACTTTACTTTTGGAATCCTTTTACAACTCAAACGTTTTCACAGTGGGGTAGGTTTGAATCAGTCATTTTAGGCTTTACGCTTCCCCAGCCAGGCTTGATAGTAACCCTTTTCTTTTGTATTAATTAGGAAGGAAGACGGGAGATACAGCAAAGGGTGGTTAGAGTCATTCATTTACAGGTGAATACATGTTGATGTGGTGTTAGTAAGAATTAATGAGAGTAGGATGTAGCCATGTATTAACCTGTGTATTTTTGTCTTTCAGTTTCTTTATCCCTGCTGCCCCTCTCCTTCTCCTCTTTATTCTTTCTGGGTTTTTTCCCCTTTATGGGGTTTTTCCCTCGCCGTATCGTCTGAGCACCCTGTGTTTATATTTCAGGGTGTTCGGTCGGTCCGGAGGTGGAGCATTGTTGCTGCACGTGAATCCTGCGGAGTGCAAAGCCTAACAGAATTACTGACCCAAGAAATACACTCTGCCTGATTCATATGTAGCAGCAATGGCGTCCATGGAGGATGTGTTACAAGCCTTGGTTTTGGTACAGCAGGAGCTGGCATCTTCCAAGGCTGAGACCGCAGCTTTGCGAGAGAAGGTGGAGCGTTTGAGTGGTAACCCGTTCAACGCTTCCGCATCGTCTTCTAATGTTCAGGTTACTGTACCCCCACCCATTCCATTGGCTACTCCTGAACGGTTTTCAGGGGATCCACGTAAGGTGCATGTGTTTATGACGCAGGTGCTCATGCATTTTTCTTGTAAACCGTCCTCGTTCCCCACAAATCATTCAAGGGTGGCATTTTTGATTTCTTATTTGATTGGGGATGCAGCTGATTGGGTGGTGCCATTGGTGAAACGTGATGATGCTCTTTTGTCTAATTGGGCAGAGTTTAAAAAGGAATTTGAGAGGGTCTTTGATCGAAGAGCCACCACCTTTTGTGCGGATCGTGAGCTATTGACATTAAGACAAGGTAGAGGAGAGCTGATAACATATCTAACGGCCTTCAACAGGCTGGTGGTAGAAGCATCATGGCCAGAGGAGAAAAAACTATCTTTGTTTTATCAGGGGTTACATGATGATTTAAAGGATGTAGTAGCACAGGTGGATCCGCAGCCCACTACTTTTGAGGACATGGTAAACTTGGTGTTGAGGTTAGACAGTAGATTAACGGACAGAGGTAGTAATAGGAGACGGTGGGAAAGAGGAGCGTACTTTGTTGATAGAAACCCCAGAAAGGCATCTGGGGGTACTGACGCTACATCTGAACCAATGGAGATAGGAGCTCTTAGAGCACCATTGTCTAGAGAAGAGAGAGAAGCCAGAAGGGTACAGGGCTTGTGCATGTACTGTGGTAAGAAGGGGCATTACGTCCGGGAATGTCCTTCTAAACCAAAGGCATCAGGGACTTTTAGTAGGTTTAAGAAAGTTGCAGTGTCTAAAACTGTACCAGAGAACGAACAGAAGGAGGACCGCACAGCGGGAGCAGACGGAGAACAAGCATGGAAGCTTACCTCCCTGTCATCCTCGGGCGATGAGGAAACAGAGCCTCACTTGGTGGTGGTGATGACGTTAGAATATGAGTTAGAAAGATGTCCAGTAATGGTGATGGTGGACTCAGGGGCGACTGGTAATTTTGTAGATAAGGGTCTGGTAAGACGTCTAGAATTGCCTCGAGTTCTTAGGGAGACACCGGAAGATGTGTTGGCAGTAGATGGGCAGCCTTTAACCTCAGGTCAGATAACGGAGAGGACTGGTGATTTGGGGTTATCAATGGTGACGCAAGGGTATGTGCATTCTGAGGTGTTAGCATTGAATATCATAGATGCTCCGCAGTACGAGATTATATTAGGCATGCCTTGGTTGCATAAACATAATCCTGTGGTGAATTGGCAGTCAAAATCTATACAGTTTGACCCAGAGACCTGTAAGGACCACTTAACTCCTTGTATGTCTGCTAATGTCTCCGTGTTAGCTACCCCATTTTTGGCGGCCACTGCTGCGGAAAAGGACGTCAAGCTACCAGTAGTATACGCTTCTTACAGTGATGTGTTTAGTGAGGTGAAGGCAGAAACTCTGCCCCCACATAGGGAATACGACTGTCGTATTGATTTAGTGGAGGGGGCATCGTTACCATCTTGTAGAGTGTATGCTTTGTCTGTACCCGAGACCACCCATCTGAAGCAGTACATTGACCATTACACTCGATTGGGATTTATACGCCCCTCTCGTTCTCCCGCAGCTTCCCCTCTTTTCTTTATATCGAAGGCCAATGGGGACTTGAGAGCATGTGTGGACTATAGGGCATTGAACAAGAACACCATTCGTAACCGATACCCTCTTCCACTCATTTCAGTCTTGCTCGACCAGGTGAGAGAGGCCAGGATTTACACCCGTTTGGATTTACGTGGGGCATATCACCTGGTTAGAGTAAGGGAAGGGGATGAGTGGAAGACGGCGTTCAAAACACGGTTTGGATTATATGAATACCTAGTGATGCCTTTTGGGCTTTGTAACGCCCCCGCAGCATTTCAGTTTTTCATAAACGATGTGCTAAAAGAATATGTAGATCAATTTGTGGTGATGTATATAGACGACATCTTGATATATTCTCAAGAAGTTTCATGCCACACGAACCATGTCTGCAAGGTCCTGGATAAATTAAGAGAACACCATCTCTATGTAAAGCTGAGTAAATGTGAGTTCGGGGTGCATGAGGTGGAATTTTTGGGTGTGAATCTTAGTCCTGAAGGATTACAGATGTCAGAAAGGAAGGTACAGGCGGTGAGGGATTGGCCAGCCCCTAAGAACGTGAAAGAGGTACAGAGCTTTTTGGGGTTTGCCAACTATTATCGCAGGTTCATTGTGCACTTCTCCCAAACCGCTGTCCCTATCACTAGGCTGTTAAGGAAAGGGAGGTTATTCGAGTGGACAGTGGAGGCTGAGCAAGCTTTTCAGGCGCTAAAAAAGGCCTTTACTACCGCGCCAGTGTTGGCGCATCCTGTTCTGGAACATCCATTTATCGTGGAAGCTGACGCTTCAGATGAAGCCATAGGTGCGATCCTGTCGCAGAGAGACGTACATACTGGTCAGCTTCATCCTGTTGCCTATTTGTCGAAAAAACTGAGTTCGGCTGAGGTCAACTATTCAATCGCAGAAAAAGAACTCTTGGCAATTAAAAGGGCTTTCCAGGAGTGGAGACCGTATCTGTGGGGAGCAAGTCATGCAGTTACGGTGTACACTGATCACCGGAATCTCCAGTATATGTCCGCTGCTAGACACCTCACGCAAAGGCAGATGCGGTGGATGTTATTCTTTTCCGAGTATAACTTTGTTGTAACCTTTCGTCCTGGCTCGGAGAACAGGAAAGCTGATGCCCTTTCTAGACAGGGAATCCCCACCGGAAAAAATGCCGAAGAACAGTCAATAATTCCTTCCACGAAGGTGGTTTGTGTAGTGAGAGCTGAGAAGTTTCTGGAGGACATAAAAGACTCTAGGTCCACGGACTATTGGGTTCATTGGGCTTCAGCCAAACCAGACAGGAAGATTAGGCAGGGTTTACCCTTCTATGGAGAGCGCCTGTTTCTGCCTAACATGGAGATCAGAAAGAAGGCATTCAGTTGGTGTCATGAAGCTCCTGCGGCGGGACATCCAGGGATCACAAAGACTGTGAATCTACTTAGAAGGCATTTCTGGTGGGAGACTCTTGTGAAGGACGCCACTCAATGGGTGGGCAGCTGTGAAGTCTGTGCTAGAAGCAAGGGGGAAACATCAAAAAAGAAAGGGTTGTTAATGCCGATGCCCACGCCTGATCGTCCATGGTCAAACATTAGTTTGGATTTCATCACAGGCCTCCCAAAAGATCAAGGGAACACCGCAGCCCTGGTGGTTGTGGACAATTTGACAAAAATGGGACACTTCGTGCCATGTGTGAACCTACCCACAGCTAGTCAAACAGCACAGATAATGGCATCACAAGTTTTTCGTTTGCATGGCATTCCAAGAGTCATTGTGTCTGATAGGGGGCCACAATTCATTGCTCGATTCTGGAGAGTATGGTGTCATGCATTGGGCATAGAAACAGCATTATCTACGAGCTTCCATCCTCAAACTGATGGACAGACAGAACGTCTAAATCAGACTCTAAAGAAGTACTTGCGATGTTACTCGAAGGAGGCACATGGGTCTTGGGTGGAGTTGTTGTGGATGGCGGAAATGGCCTACAACAACGCCTGGCATAGCTCCATAGGAATGTCCCCATTCAAAGCAAATTATGGGTATGATGTACGTACTCTGCCAATACATATACCGGAAGAGGTAAACGATCAACCCTCGGTAAAAGAGCGGGTGCTATTGATAAGAAAAATACACAGTACAGTGCAAAAACATTTGCTAAAGGCCAAAGAAACATACAAAAGGTGGGAGGACAGACATAGGATACCTGGTCCTCAGTTTGAGGTAGGAGACAAGGTTTGGCTCTCGACCAAATATATCCGGTTCAAGCTCCGAAGCGTGTTTCATCCGCGATTTATAGGGCCTTATCCTGTGGTGCGCCGCATCAATCCTGTGGCATACAAATTGAAGTTGCCTAGCACTTTACGAATACACCCCGTTTTTCATGTTCAGTTGCTAAAAAAGGCTCTTACCTCACGCAGGACTGCACCTCCGGTGCTGGCTAAGGATGGGAATCTGGAGTATGAGGTGAGGTCCATAAAAGACTCCAAGTTTCGCAGAGGTGTCTTATGGTACTTGGTTTCATGGAAAGGCTATGGGGCGGAGGAGGACTCCTGGGAACCGGTTCATAATGTCCATGCTCCTCGAGCTGTGCGATCATTCCACGACAGACACCCCGCAAAGCCTGGGCATAGGAGGCGCTTGGGAGGAGGGCGTACTGTCGGGATCCAGCCCAACGCGCCTGCTTAAAAAACTACAATCACCGGCGGTCCGGGGCGCAGGACTACATTTCCCAGAGTTCCCGGCGGGGATTCCGGGATATCTGCCGAGTGACCCGGAAGTCTGGTGTCAGTAATTCCTTCGGGATCCGAGGCAGCGGCTGCTCCTCGGAACGGCGCCTTTCCAGAGGCTCCGCGTGTTGCAGTCTGACCGGTATTTGAGGAGCGGTTATTTGATACTCTGAGATCGCGCTGGCTAGAGTGTGAGCTAATTTAACTGTTATGTGATTTCCGCTACTTGGTTCTCTGTTATAGCGCTGGCAAGCGTGGGGAGCAAAGTGCATTTGACGCGACTTCTGCTATCAAAGTCACACAGACATTTGTGTTTGGGCATTGCCTCGCGGCTGCGAGGAACTGTGTTTTTCATTAACTGGCATATGAGCTATCGGCTCGAGAAAACATTTGGGCATTGTGAGCGTTCGCTCTTTGGGAATGCACTCCTAGAGAAGCGAGCATATTGGTGTGAGTACAACCGTCGAGTGGCGGAGTGCAGGGGGGGATTGTTGGACCTCCACACTGCCGTCACGAACCCAAGGCATAGGGTTCATGAACATTTTGTGATTTGTGGCAAATCAATTACCAAAGCGGAGTGTGGTAGTGAGAGAACTACACACTGCCGTGTTTGGGTATTCTTGGCATCAGCAAGCACAGCAGGATTTAATCTGATTCTGTTCAAATCAGATCACAGTGATAAAGTTTCAAATATTGTTTAGCACGGGAAGTGCCATTTCACTTTACTTTTGGAATCCTTTTACAACTCAAACGTTTTCACAGTGGGGTAGGTTTGAATCAGTCATTTTAGGCTTTACGCTTCCCCAGCCAGGCTTGATAGTAACCCTTTTCTTTTGTATTAATTAGGAAGGAAGACGGGAGATACAGCAAAGGGTGGTTAGAGTCATTCATTTACAGGTGAATACATGTTGATGTGGTGTTAGTAAGAATTAATGAGAGTAGGATGTAGCCATGTATTAACCTGTGTATTTTTGTCTTTCAGTTTCTTTATCCCTGCTGCCCCTCTCCTTCTCCTCTTTATTCTTTCTGGGTTTTTTCCCCTTTATGGGGTTTTTCCCTCGCCGTATCGTCTGAGCACCCTGTGTTTATATTTCAGGGTGTTCGGTCGGTCCGGAGGTGGAGCATTGTTGCTGCACGTGAATCCTGCGGAGTGCAAAGCCTAACACATATGCCCTGGAATACATCCCAATACACAAATGGCATACTTCAAACATGAACAAAGGAAAGCTGCTTCGAAAAATTACTACAGTAAACTAAGTAGTTCAATTTCATGCACCTCGATTTGAGAACTCCACAGCAAACTACTTTTCTAGAGCCCTAGCAAATATAATCAGATGGGCGTATACTTGACTGCATGCCGAATCAGACTCCTTAACGGCCCTTTTAAAAATGTAAACCTTTAATAGTGACTCAGGGCCCTATATTTTTAATAAAAATATTGCGACAGCGCAAGAACTTTCCCAAAGCACAATAGCACTTCTGCAGTCTTGGTCTCCTGCACTCTTGAAGTTATTTTTAAAGAATATGACACCTCGATTAAGAGCTGAGCTTGATCTCAAGCATTGCTCTCAGTTATCGCATTACAAATCCTATGCAGGTACCCTAGAATATAAGATCCACCAAAGATACCTGAGATTTACATTAGAACATAGTGTTTGACGCTGCATTGTCTTGCTGCACCTAGGAACTGTATCTTTAAAAGTCTATATAAAGCATTGGAGCAACTCTGATGATAAGACAGGTTAATACAAATTTGACAACGGAGGAGTTCAGATATAACCCATGTGCTATATGTCAGTCCAAATAAATTATTGGTAGAGGTCCGACACCATTTTTTAAAACCTATATGTTTTAAATACAATATATTTACTGCTAGGGATTTAATTGAGTTTTTATGATCTCCACCTAATGAACTTGTTGTTATAACTTGTGTAACTTTTTTTAACTTTTCTAAAATATTTTAGAAGCTGTATTGTAAATGGTCCATAGTATGAAAGTCTATGTATTGAAATTGTATTAATTCTTATCATTTTGATGACCTCTGTAGAGTCTAAATCAAAATATTATTAGAAAATTTGACTAAATGGGTGTTAACTAGGGTCAAAGATAATTACAACCTTTTAGAATTGTGTTTAGTATTTTCTTTAATGTTTTTTTATTATATACTGCAACCAGTGGCATCAATCCAGAGCAGCTCCACTTGTCTTCTGGATGTGTGCAGTGACCCACAGGCAAACTCTTTACATTAGGTTGGGCACTTCAGCTAACCCATATCCCATCTCATGAAGATGCACAGAGCCTCAGACTATGCACAGTAAGTTACAAGTGCGGTAAATGGCCAACGGCATGCTTTGCATACAAGTCCTATTCGACCAAATCAAGCCTTCAGCTGTGCACAGTGGGCTGTTGGTACATGGGTTGGAGAAATGGTCTTTACAATGTGGGCTGAGTGACGTGTGCAATTTCCCCGCAAGTGTAACCACACTTGCTTGAACCATGCATCTGCCTTAACCACGCATAGGCGTAGTTAAGGCAGATAGAGGGCTATTGTTCAGGGTGGGCGGGGAGAAGAAGAGGAAGCATCGGAACAGGAGGCTCTGGACATGGACAAGTATATGGGGCTGGGGCTGGGTTTGGGGGTGTAGTTTTTAGGGGTGGGGTTTCTTTTAGGGCTCAGGGCGGGGGATCAAGGTACTGTTTCGAAGGGGGAAGGGTTTTAGGGCTCAGGGTGAGAGAAGTGGAGAACTGTGGCTCAGGGGTTAGAGGCGGCAGACCCGGAATCTGACATCGGCCCAGGACCAGGGTTCAATTCCCCGCCTCGGCGGGTCTTGGGCTCAAAAATTCCATGGACTCGATAATTCTCGCTCCGGTGCCTTCTCGACTCACGGGTTCACACTCTGCGACTCTGGGCAATAGCTTGCTTAATCTCCACAACGGCCCCTCGCGGCGGGATGCCTGGCTTTCACCTTGTGGATACCCTGCCTGGGGTTATCTCACAGGGGAATACCAGGACGGGTTCCCTAAGCAAGCACCGGGAAACCCACTGCAGGTAGCTGTGCACTATATAAGCTCAACTACATTTACATTTACAGGGTGGGGGGAGAGGTTGGGGTAGGTTTAAGGGCTGGGGCTGGGTTTGGGGGGAGTATTTATGACTGGGGCAGTTTATGGCTCAGGGCGGGGATGTAGGGGTCGTTTTTTACATTGGGACAGGATTTTAGGCCTCAGGGCAGTAGAAGGTTTTGGGGTCGTTTTATGGACAACGCTGGGTTTTAGGGCTCAGGGTGAGCTGGGGTTGGGGTCAGGGTAGTTTATGATAGGGGCAGGGTTTTAGGACTCATAGCAGGGGGAGGGGAAGAGTTGTTTTAAGAGCAGGGCAGGTTTGAGACCTCAGATGGGGGCATGATGTAGGGTAATAGGATTTCAAGGCTTAACACGGGGAGGGGTGGTTGGTGTACTGGTAATCTTTATCACACATATCCCTTTACCAATCATGCCTTTACCACTATATTGCATCATCAAGGAATGCGTGGTAAAGACATGCGTGGTAAAGGAATGCGTGGTTCAGATGCATTCATGGATGGGGCCACATAGTAGCATCACTCATGGTTTAGCCATGCGTGCCTCTATCACACAACCCGTGTCTTCACCTAGGAACAGACACTTTGGCATTCCCATCCTATTTAAAGCAACTAGGCAGTCGTTGGCAGTGCCCTGTGAGCAAAGGACACCGGCTATGCTCAATAGGGAAGCCCTGGAATAAGGCCAGCTTCCATACAGCTTTTGGCCATACTCATTGGTCACTGGGCATAGGGCTAACACCTACCCAGCCGCACCTTCTATGCAGTTATGCATCCTACGTGGCCACAGTGTGCACTGATGACAGTTTTTGTGCGTACATAATGGCACTTTGCACCCATGATTTATTTTTAAAAAAATCAGACAGGACCTTAGAGCCGTGAATGTGTGGCATTGTTGACCTGAACCCAGGCCCACGTATCCACAACGGGGAATATACGACAAAATGGTGGCTCAAAGGATCTGTGAGAATTGGAGCGATCCTCAAATTGAGTGGCAATAATGGAGCTGTTTTAATTTTTGGGGACAGTAGGTGCCCCTCTAGGCCCCTCCCCCAAGCCTCCCTAGAATCATGGTCTGTTCCTCTTCCCTCTTCTACTCTAGCCACGTAGGGAATCTGATCTCTTTGGTCCATTGACTCTACCTGTCTTTCAATTAACATTTTCAGTAACCTTTTCCAAGTTCAGTAAATACGTCTTTCATGGAGGCTCAAAAGTGAGATTGCGTCCTTTATTTTCAAAGCTTAATGGGCATGCTTGATACAAAACATGTGAACGACGAATGATTTGCACTGAATCTTTGCATTCTTTGGTGCTACGGTGTATAGTGGCCAAGAATGTGGCACAATATTAAAAAACACATTTACACAGTAAGAAGTGTTTATGCAACTACAGTTGGTTGGCAGGAAAATGTTCTATGCAATCAAGGCTCGGGTATTCAAAGTGTGCTTTAGAGCTTAGGGCCAGATGTATCCAAGGGTTTTACCCATTCTGTGTGTATGGGAAAATGTGTTGATACATATGGCCCATTTATCACCACGTTGCCACTGGCGATTACATCCTCCCCTGGAACCTAAACTCAGATATTAGCAAGGTGTAAGGGACAAAATATGTATCACCAAAAGTATGCATCATTTTCGCTTGCCCTGCAGGGTATTTGATTTTTTTTGTGTGGTGTATAACTTAGTTTGGAACATTACAATTCACAGCTTAATAAAAGAAGAGCAACTCGGCGTCATCATCATGAAACACCGGGGCAAACCATAATACAGAAGAGCTTGCATCTAGAAAGACCCTGCCAATGATGAAAGTCAGGCCTCGTTTTTTTTTGTTTTCTTCTGCATATTAATTTTATAGCTTAAGGGGTATCTTCCTCTTGATACCTCAGCACAGGAACACTCGCGGTCCCTCCAGAGAGGTCGGCATAGTGACATTCATTAAGAAGTCTGGTTGCAATTATAATTAGCATGCACATTTTTCAGTTGAATACAATTAAACTTTTTAACGGCCTCTTTCGACATAAAAGTTGCATGCATAAATTACCCTTTGAAGGAATTTGCATAGCCAGTGCATCCTATTGGACCTTTAGCAACCTTAAATGTCTTAGATTTCATCTTAAATCGTAACCTTACATGACTTCATTTTATATCTGCACAGTACTCTGTTGGCTTTGAAAGTAAATAGTTAGTGATCTAGTAATTGTACAAAATGTGACTTTTCTAATAGATAGGAGGAAACAACCAGAATCCCAATTCTGCATTCAGTTTCGGGAAAAAATCATTTATAAACGAGAATACGCAAATGAATCATACAAACGCATGAATATATATTATCTCGGTCCAAATGATAATTTTTGTTTAAAAATGTCACTTTCAGGATATTTCTCTCAGGGGTCCTTAGGCCGTAACCACGAAGGAATTCTAAATAGGGAGTAGCAGTTTGCATTTTAATCAGCATAGTATCTCCCTACATTATGGATCTAATGGAATTCAAGACTCGAACATGCAAACCAATTATTTTCAAGAAAGTGTCGAGCAGCCAAATAGTGCTCGCTTTGGTTAAAAATAAAACCAGTTTATCAGGAAGAGAACATTTGTACTCATTGTGGACCGGCGTAACGTTTTGATAAATACAATCAGTAGTGTATGCGCTTTAGGCAGTGGATAATCTGTGCCGGTGGGCACCTTGACTTATTTCTAGGGGCTGGGGCAGGTGTGCGTGTGCAAATATTAATATTAAAAATAGAACTTACTTGAACCAACGACCTCCGCTCCAGACCTTTTCTGAGGAACTGGATACTGCAGTGAGGGCACTAGTCCTAGCCCTGGTCTCCTGCTGTAATTGCAGAGCCATGATTGGAGGGAGCAGCCTCCTCGGTGTTCCCCCGCACCCTGGAGGCCTGCACTTACTCTAACCTAGCTGTCTTCATACAGTTTCACTTAGCGGTTCAAATTGTGCATGTCTGACTGGCCGTCACAAGACGGCCAGCCAAAGGGACATACGCACTTGGAAAAGTGCACAAACAGCCCACCCTCCTCTCTGCTGCTGTCATGCAGCAGCGGCCCCCACCCCCGTCCTGACGCTTGGTTCAGGTAGGGGAGGATGAAAAATAAAACAATAATGAATTACCTTTTTTTCTAACTTTGAGGGTAATTTAGGAGGGGTGACGCTCCTCCGCTCGAACGGAGGAGTCACCCCTGTGTGAAGGTCTTGAAGTTTCCACCATGACTTTACTACAATCTATCTCACACACACAGCTGAAGCTAAAAACTAGCTGCACTGTGCTACACACTGCTCATTTGTCTCTCACCTCTACATTCTATTGGTTGAACAATTGTCATAGCTCATGCCAGGGGGTGTGATAGTAGGTCGAAAGAATGAAAATAGACTAAGAAATGTTAAAGAATTGAAGGGTTAGAACCACATGAGAGTAAGAGGGCACGGAGTAGGAAGATAGGCAAGGAAGAGGAGATAGAGGGCAGAAAGAAAAATGAGAGAAAAGAGATAAGAAGACGGTGAAGGAGAGATAATCAAGGGACAAATAAGATGGTTACATAGCTTGACACAAATTGTCAAGTGCATTAGAGATGCAGTTTTCAGCTTGTACTGCCTTAGGGTCATTAGACAAATGCCTCACCTCCTCAAATGTCTCTTGGCTCCCATTTCCCTGTTGCAACAACTGCATTTAAATTTAACTAAAGGGGCCAAAATTCACCTTGTGTATGACTATTCTATATTGTCTAGAAAATCAGAGCACGGTGTGAGTACTTATGGAAAGAAAAAATATAAAAATCCCTATTGCAAAAAACCTAAGAGGCTCATTTAGTTCCCCGTGGTAGTCGTAAAATTGTACAATGATGCTCTTGTTGTTTATTTGAAAATAGCTGATTATCAAAAGTTACAAAGGAATAACAACTCATTGTGCAGTTATTAAAACGATGTGGGAGACACGCGAAACAAGATGGCTGCTGCCTAAGAAGCTCCGGCGCGTCGGACCCGATTTTCGGCATTTTAACACCGAAATCTTGTCACAAAAATGGCGAAAATGCATTTATATATGTTTTAAAGCTAATCAGTAAAGGGCCTGGCTTGGGCCTAGCCACACCCATCGCTCTTTTTAGCTGCTGCACCTGCATTACTGAGGATTTCCTATTGCTGCCTTATAACTTTGCACATATTATCCATTTTTTCACTGAATTTTTTGTCTTTCACTACATTATTAAAATGGAAAATAAAAATCCTGTACCTTCTAAAAGGCAGCAAGTTTCACCTCCTCCAATTAAATCTAAAGCGGTTGAATCATCAGAACCTTCATTATCTCTGATTTTAGAAGAAATTCAAGCTCTTCGCAGTAACACAGACTCTATTGCTTCAAAAATTAAGAATGTTCGTAAAGATATGCGAGTTTCTTGATGAAAATCTCTGATAATGCCATTAAAATATAGGATAATAAAACTAAGCTTGACTCTATTCATCCACTTTTTGCCAAAATAACACCAATGTCTACACATCTTCTAGACATGGAAAATCGTAATAGGCAATACAATTTGCGCATTTTCAATTTGCCAGAAGAAGTTGAAGGTGATAACTGCAGACTGTATTTAAAAAACTTGCTTCCAGGCCTTTTACAAATTAAATTTCCGGAAAAATTTGAGATTGATAAGGCCCATAGGATTCCTTCACATCGCAATCCTAAGCTTTCTAAACCTCGTCAAATGATATTCAAACTTCTGCGTCATCACCATCCAGTTTTGATACCCAAAGCTGCGAAGAAGATTTCTTCCTTGATGGTCAACGGGAATAACATTTTTATACACCAGGATTTTGCAAAGGAGACTGTTGTTACTTGCAAGGAATTTTCTGCTCTGCGTCCCCAATTGCGAAGTCTTGGGTTCAAGTATGGACTTTGACCCTACTATAATGCGCATCCGGAAAGACAATTTTTCAAAATCACCTCAACGTCCTGATGATTTACGTCACTTTTTGAATCAGCATTCGCACCATTCCTTGGATACTCATGATTCAAATACTTGAGTTTAACCATCTTCTTATACCCCGACAAGGTTATTGTTTCTATATACTTTGGGCTCCAACGGTCTAGACATGGACATGGAAAATCGTAATAGGCAATACAATTTGCGCATTTTCAATTTGCCAGAAGAAGTTGAAGGTGATAACTGCAGACTGTATTTAAAAAACTTGCTTCCAGGCCTTTTACAAATTAAATTTCCGGAAAAATTTGAGATTGATAAGGCCCATAGGATTCCTTCACATCGCAATCCTAAGCTTTCTAAACCTCGTCAAATGATATTCAAACTTCTGCGTCATCACCATCCAGTTTTGATACCCAAAGCTGCGAAGAAGATTTCTTCCTTGATGGTCAACGGGAATAACATTTTTATACACCAGGATTTTGCAAAGGAGACTGTTGTTACTTGCAAGGAATTTTCTGCTCTGCGTCCCCAATTGCGAAGTCTTGGGTTCAAGTATGGACTTTGACCCTACTATAATGCGCATCCGGAAAGACAATTTTTCAAAATCATCTCAACGTCCTGATGATTTACGTCACTTTTTGAATCAGCATTCGCACCATTCCTTGGATACTCATGATTCAAATACTTGAGTTTAACCATCTTCTTATACCCCGACAAGGTTATTGTTTCTATATACTTTGGGCTCCAACGGTTCCGGTCACACTTGTAGAACGCATATGCGTTTCTTTCTTGATATTAATGTACTCTGTTTGTCTTTTTCTCCCTGTTTTCTTTTCTTCCTATCCATTTTTAAAATCTAGAGTTACTGTCTTTCTTACATTTCTTAGCAATGTTTTCTTCGGCTCTTCTTGTTCCATTGCTTTTCTTCCTTTGCTATTCTCTTAATAATAGCTAATGTTCATAATTTTAAAGTTATTTCTCTAAATGTGAAAGGTTTGCGACACCCAGTTAAACGTACTAAAATGTTGGATTATTTAGGAAGTTGTAAAGCAGACATTTGTTTTGTTCACGAGACTCATATTGATGATAAAATATTAACTTATATGAAAAAGAAGTGGGTCAATACTATTGTGTCGTCTCCTGTAAATGGTAAGAAAAATAGTGTTGCTATTTTCTTTGCGAAAAAATTACATTGTCAAGTTCAGATACCAAAGGTATATACATAATAGTTAAAATTAAAATTCAGGATTCGACTTTATTTATGCTTAATATTTAGGGTCCTACTGCTGATTACCCTACTTTTTGGTCCAATATTACTACAGAAGTCTTAAAGTTGGGTAAAGTTCAGTTGATTGTAGGGGGTGATTTTAATGTTATTGCTGACCCATTATTAGATAGGTTGTCTAGTACTAAATTTCGTCCTCCTAAGGTTTTTCATGCTTTTAAATCCTTTTTTCATACCACCAAATTAGCTGATATTTGGCGTCTACATTTCCCTATTGACAAATGTTTTACTTTTGGTTCAAATCCCCATAATTCGCATTCCAGAATTGATTATTTTTTACTTTCTACTCCACTTATTTAATCTGCAACTAACCCTATGATTGGTAATATTAATATATCTGTCATGCCTTGATTTCTTTTGTTTTAAATCTATCCTCCACTTTTACCAAACAAACCTGATGGCGTATGAATACTGATATTGTTTTTAATGAGAATAATAAGCCGAAACTATTAAAAGCCATTCAAGATTATTTTTTGTTTAATCCGGAGGGCTCTACTTCTATGGTCACTAGATGGGATGCCTTTAATGCCTACATTAGAGGTATTACAATTTCTATTATGGCTTACGAGAACAAATCCTTTAATGCTAATATCAAACACCTAGAAAAGCAAATAGCGAAATTTGAAAGGTTATTTATTACATCAAATGATCCTCAATACCGAGTTAAGCTACAAAAGCTTCATTATCAATTTAACTCTATCCTCAGTAAAAGAGCTGGTGTGCAAATCTCTAAATCTAAAGCTAGATTTCGTTTTAATGCCAGTAGGTCTGGGAAACTCCTGGCTAATTATCTGCATATTAAAAAAGATAAGACACAGATTACTTCTATTCAAGGTCCTCATGGCAAGATTGCAATATCCCATAATGATATTGTTAAAGAATTTCTGTATTTTTACTCTAATCTATATAACAAGCCAGACTTTTACGATACCTCATTCATTGACTCTTTCTTACACACTTGTGATTTGCCCAAAATTTCACAATCAGATAGACTTGGATTAGATTTACCCATTACTACTGATGACATTTTAACGGCAATAACATCTCTTCAAAAAATAAGTCCCCAGGCCCTGATGATATTCCAGCTGAATTTTATAAAGAATTCCAGTCTCATCTTTTGCCTTATTTATTTCAACTTTTTACTTTTTTCGGTTCTTCTGGGACTGTTTCAGGTTCATTTGCTGATGCTTTCATTATTGTACTTCCCAAGCCTGATAAAGATCCTACCCTTGTTTCCAACTATCGTCCTATATCTTAAATTAATCACGACTGTAAATTATATGCTAAAATTCTTGCCTCTAGATTAGCCCCTATACTTCACTCTATTATCCACCCAGACCAATCAGAATTTATGAAGAACAGATATTCTGCTAGCAACACGAGAACCTTACTGCATGTAATTAAACAGAGTCCTACTTTACTTGCTCCATCTGGAATTATGGCTTTAGATGCAGAAAAAGCCTTTGATAAAATCCATTGGCAATTTTTATTCCAGACTTTATTGTCATTTAATTTTGGTCCCTTATTTATCCGTATGATTTCAGCCTTGTATTCTACCCCACTGCTCGGTTATTTATCAATCGCCAAATATCTACTCAATTTTCCCTATTTAGTACTAAATTTGTTTATTGACAAATAAAGATACACACATACATAGTACAATGCAAGATATACCCACAGCAATGATACGTCAGATGCAATCATAAAAGAAACAGTGAGGATAAGCCTAACTTGGCAGCGTGACCACTGCCAAGGTCGCTGGGTCGGTTCGAGAAGGCATGCGCATATAAACAAAGAAACAATAACCAAACCCCACCTCCCAATTCCCCCTGTCCCCCCTACCCACCCGCCACCCCTGTTCCAGGTCCGATATCCTTTTGTGGCCACTGAGTCATCTATCCGGATGGTCCCATACCTTCTACCTGCTAAAGCCTCAGTAACCGTAAGTATCTGGGACAAGTCACTTCTCTGAATTCCGTTGCCAGTAAGGCTAGGAAGGGCTGCCATAATTCCGAGTTTTTATTGCCCTCCTCTTTCACAATCAGGAACAACTTTTCCATACCCAGGACATCCCAGAGACGGTATAACCAGCCCTGGAAAGTGGGGACATGGGCAGTACGCCAATGGGATAGTAAATTTTGTAATGCAGCACCCAAAGCTATGGCAATTAGTCGACCTCTGCGTGAGCGCAATGGGTAAGTGATGGGGTTGGGCAGGCGTAACAGAACATAGGCAGGGAACCTAGGGATAGATGTGTTGAAGTGCAAGTCCACTTCATCCAGGATCAGTCTCCAGTATTCTTGCAAATGAGGACAATCCCATAGTAAGTGAACTAGGGTGCCCTTCCCTTCACACCCGCGCCAACAGGATGCCTCCCTCGTGTGGTCCATCTCGTGGAGCTTCTCCGGAGTGTAGTACCCGTATGAAGTGACCTTGGTGAGGGTGTCAGTCAAGCCCATATGGTAGGCCGAGTGTCGCGCCCGGTAACAAATGCCCTCCCAGTCCTTGTTGCTGAGGGTACGCCCTAAGTTTTTTCCCAGCGCGCTTTCCCTGAATTATAAGTGTGTGTGTCGCGACCTAACAGCATGCGGTAAAGGTCCGATATGAGTTTTTTGTCTGACTTTCGTGTAATCAACCAATATTCATAGGGACTGAGGGCCCGATGTAGGTAGGCAAATACCGGTCGGTAACGGCCGAAAATCGGTAATTTCGGCTGTTACCGACCGGTATTTGGAAAATGAGATGTAGGTGTTAAAAATGTACCAAATCGGCAAATAAGAATCGGTAAAAATCCGAATCAATTTTACAGATTCCTTATTTACCGAGTTCTTATTTTCCGATTCCGTAAATAGGAAATGGCAAAAATGGCCCATCGAGATGTAGTAAAGGCCAAAAATACCGATTTCCATGAAATTCGCTATTTAAGAGTCGGTATTTGCCATGGACTGAAAGCAGGTGGTAACCAGGTGCAGGCTATAAAAAAGGGCCCAAAATGCAACAGTGTTGCAAGAATGGCGGCATTCTATGTGATTGTAAGGCGGCAAAGGCTACAGGCAGCAGGAGAGTGGGTATGGAGAAGGGAGGAGCAGGTGTACAGGCAGAGGATCACCCTATTCCAACTGACTGAGCCAGAGATACTACATCGGTACAGTCTACACCCCAGAACAATCCTGGACATGATTAGGGACCTCCACCCATACCTGGATCACCCAACACCCAGGGCCCACGCCATCCCACCCCATGAGCAGGTGCTGTGTAGCCTACACCTGCTTGCCTCTGGGAGCTATTAGAGTGTGGTTGCTGCAGTAGGTGGTGTGTCCCAGAGCTGCCTGTCCCGTTTTTTCAGGAAGTTCCTGGATGCCATGACGCAGAGAATGGAACATTACATCCGGTTCCCTGACACACCTGCGGAACTTGCAAAAACAAAAACTGACTTCTATGAACTGGCACACTTCCCGCATGTGATAGGCTGCATAGATGGCACCCACATTCCACTATGCCCACCTGCAGCCACTGAACAAATCTACAGAAATCTTAAATGTGCAGGTGATATGCAATGCTGGCAACATCATCACAGACATAGTGGCCACATTTCCTGGGAGCATGCACGACTCCTACATTTTCCAGAACAGCGGAATATACACACGGCTTGTTGCTGGAGATTTTGGTGATTGATATATGCTAGGTAAATAAGTGTTACAAAAGGGGGTGGTGATGGACGGAGCATCTGAACCAATCAAACACTCACACCCAGTCAAAAGATCTGGGTTTAATCCATCACTGTTCTTTAGCCCACTCTGCCACCCCAGTTCAGACATGGCTATATGCAAATCAGTCTGACCCTGTGCCTCATGGGAACAGTCCAGCCCGAACTGCCAAGCCATTTCTTCCCTGGACCAGAAACAAGCTTCCAAGGACCGGTTTCTGGCATTCCAGCCGTCTTCAGCCCGGCTTGCTTGAATTCAGTGGCAAAGTGAGCAAGGGACTCACATCTGAGCATACCCTGCCACACTTATGGCGGCCAAAAGCGGTACAAAAGGGGGTGGTGATGGACGGAGCATCTGAATCAATCAAACACTCACACCCAGTCAAAAGATCTGGGTTTAATCCATCACCGTTCTTTAGCCCACTCTGCCACCCAAGATCTGTTGACCGGGTGTGAGTGTTTGATTGTTTCAGATGCTCCGTCCATCACCACCCCCTTTTGTACTGCTTTGTTCGCCATAAAATCATGAATAAAATACAAAAGCCATTGTCCATCAATGTCCATGTCCATGACTGCGTGTGCTCAGTTGCCGTGACTTTGAGCAGTCCTGTGGATTTTAGGCAATGTTCAATGCTTACGCCCACGCACTACATTGCGGGATTTACGTGCTGGGGCCTGACTCAGCATTGCTGCGCCTGACGCTCCTGCGCACCTCTGGTACAGGTGTGCTGGAGCCACTCCTGCTGGTGGACCCCTCTGTCTCCTACACACCTGTGTCACCAGCAGTACCTGTTTGAGTGGTGAGCATCTGCTCCATCGCAGAGGTCACTCTTCCCATGCCCTGTGTCAAGTCTGTGCAGCAGTGCACAATTGCATCCTGCATGGATATTGAGCGGCGGCACAGTAGTGATGTAGCTGTAGCAAATCTGTTCAGTAACTTGGACTGCTGCCGCATATACTGCCGCTCCCTGCAAAGCTCTAGTTGGTCCCTGTCCAACTTATCAGACAGTACACCCATGTATGTAGAGATGTCTGACATCCCCTTGGAAATTGCCTCCAAACTACAAGCAATGTGGCCTATTCCCCTGTCTATGTGGGACATTTTATAGTTCATGCTGCGCACCTGCCTATGCACAGCCAAGAGTGCCTTGGCCTGCATGCGCTGTACTTTTACCATTGTGGCCTCCAGGCCACAGAAGATGCTACCACCTTCCTGCCCATCGCCATCCTCACGTGCCCTCCTTCCAAGGACACTGGTCCGCGCAGCGCCTGCTGAAATCTGTGGTCTGGCCTTGTCAGCCACAGGTGCAATTGTTTGATTTTCTACATCCTCATCCTCCTCATCTGAGGTTTGCAGGATCCTCAGAGGGGGCACATCAGGTCTACTTGCCCTTCCTTGCATGGACGACCTGGACGTTGGTTTTGGTGTAAGCGGTGTGCTTTCCAATTGAGGTGATCCAAACAATAGAGGTGATAGCGGGACAGGTGTTGAGGCTCGCTCTGGTGTTGAGGCTTCCCAGGTTGTGTTGTTGCCTCCTTCTACAGTGCTTTGTTTCTCTTTTTCTCTTCTGTTAGTTGCTGGTGCCCTCTCCTCCCTTTCTGGTGCTGTACTGCGTGAGGAATCTCCTGTGAAAACATATGGACATAGGGTCAATGGCGTTGTTCACCTGTGTGTAGTTCTTAAATAAATTGTTTACACACCTTTGCCCAGTGTACATTGTGTGTTTGGAGATGTGTGTGGCATGCCTTGCTGAATCGTTTGGTGTATGCATTGCATATATGTAATCATGACTACGTCTACCATGATGCATTGCTGGCCCCAAGTATGAGCTGTTCTGCAGTGTAATGATTATACACAGTGGGGTACAGGTTCAGGGTAATGGTTGTGGATTAGGGTCCATGCATCTTACCTTGTTTCTTAGTTGCTCTTGCTGTACTGTCAAAGTCTCCAATCCCATGGATGCATTCTGGCTCCAGGGTTGATTCAACAAGCTCCTCCATCTCAGTCCGTTTTGGTGCTTTGCTCCTACCACCTCCTGTCACACCAGCCTCCTTTTTTTGGGCAGCATTCTTCTTTTTTGTTATGATGCGCAGGTCATACCATTGTTTCTTTATGTCATCGATCTCCCTGTGCGTCACACCAATGGCATTGACTTTTCCCTGTGTGCCAAGCCATATGTTTCTCTTCACAGACTCTGCAACATGCAGAGACTGTTTTCCAAAAATGTGGTTGTAGTGACTCACAATTTCTTCTACAAGCACCTGCAGTTCTGCTGCGCTGAACTTGATCTTTCTTTTGCGCTCTCCACCATCCTTTTGCCCTTCCTGAGACTCCCTTCTGTTGAACAGCTTGGCTCCGGATAGTCAGCTCCTCTCCTCTCACCTCAGCTCATTTGTTTGTTCAATTGCTGTGCACCTGCATGGGTGTGGCCACTCCCATGTACTGGGGAGGGGTGCTTCATTCTGATTAGTTAGATACTCTGGGCCTTGGTTGTGGGGTGTGCAGGGTGTCCCTGATTGGTTGGCAGGCTCACATGTCTATTTTCAAACTGCCGATTCGGTATTTACCGAATCGGTATTTACCGATTCGGTATTTACCGATACGGAATGTGCAGATTCGGTAAATCCCATTCATTCCTATGGGCCAGAAGGTCCATAGGAATGAATGTGATTTACCGATTCGGGATTTTCCGAATCGGTAAATACCGATTCGGTAAATACCGATTGGATATTCCGAATGATACCGAATCGGTAAAATGTAGCTTTTTCTTTGCTACGTCACGTTTTCCAATTCTTGAATACCGATTCGGTATGAGTCGGTATTTAAGAGTAGGAAAAAGAGATTTACCTACATATGGCCCTGAGTCTCCGATATGCCCCCTCCCTGGTCTGCTCATGGAGGGCCCAGTGTTGTGCCTGGCAATAGCGGAGCCGTTCCAATTCTGGCATGCCAAATTCTCGACGGAAGGCGTCAAAGGGAATGAACCCCCCTGCGCATAAAGGTGAAATAATGACCTGCACCCTGCCGGGCGCCACCGGGCAAAAGCCGCTGAGTCTTGGCCGGGCCCAAAATCAGGATTATCTAGCAGGGGCGTAAGCGGAGACGGGAAGGTTGTAAGTTTGTGTTCGTTGTTCACTTGGTCCCACACCTCCAGAGGAACCCTTGCGATATTCGAGGCATACAGGTTAGGGGGACGATGTTGACGTTGCAGGAAGGGGATCTCCTGGAGTGGGCGACCCGCTACCCCCTGGTCTTGAAAAAGCCAGTGCTTCTCTGATACTATTTACTCCCCTCCATCAGCGTCCGCAGCTGTGCCGCCTGGTAATAGAGCAGCAAGTCAGGGAGTCCCAGTCCCCCCTTCTCAGGCAGTAGTGTTGCCAGTCTGAGTTTCATTCTCGGCCACCTGCCATTCCATATAAATTGAGCAAGCTCAAATTTGGTGTGGTGGTTCCAGCCCTCAGGCGGCCGCAGGGGTATAGCGCGGAACAAGTAGAGAATCTGCGGGAGGAATGTCATTTTTATGGCAGCCACTTTGCCCAACCAGGATAGTGGAAGGTGTCTCCATCTCCCCAGCTCCGACCTGACAGTCTGACAGATGTGGGCATAGTTGTAGCGGACCGTGTCCTGTAGGGCAGCTGCCAGTTGGATTCCCAGGTAGGGTATGGCGTCTGGTGCCCATCGGAAGGGGAAGAGCTACTGCAAATGGACCCGGGTGGGGCCCACCAACGAAAGATCCAGCGCCACCGACTTGCTCATATTAACCTGCGCAAACGAATATAATATTTTGACACTTGCCGGCAATGATTCCCTGGGTGAGGATAGTGATAAGAGGACATCATCAGCATATAAGCTGATGGTATGCACATGTGCCCCAAATTTAATCCCACTAACTGTGGGGGCAAGCCTCAGTGCCTGAGCTAGCGGCTCCATGTAGAGAGCAAAGAGCAATGGTGACAGAGGACATCCCTGCCTTGTTCCCCGTTCGATGGGAAAGCGGTGCGAGGAGCAACCATTGACCCTCACTGTTGAGGAGGGCCACGTGTAACAATTCAGGACCCACGTGCGGAATCTGTCTCCCATCTCGGCCTTGACCAAGATCTGTTCTAAGTACGGTCAGGGCGCACGATCAAACGCTTTATCAGCATCGATCGCGAGCATCATGTACTCCACCGGTGTCTGCGTGGCCTTCTCTATTAAATGCAGAGCCCTCTTGGTGTTATCTGCAGTATGCCGCTCTGGGATGAATCCCGCTTGGTCCGGCTCAATTAGGCCCGGCATAAGCGGAGTCAATCTCGCTGCCAATATGCTGGTATAAAGTTTAAGATATATATTAAGTAGAGATATGGGCCGGTATGCCTCACAATTCGAGTGGTCCTTCCCGGGTTTGGGAATAACAGAAATAGTGGCCTCCAGGAGGTCCCTTGGAATAGCGCACGGGTCCAAGAAGGAATTAAAGAGAGCGGTAAGCAGGGGAACTACTCAGGAGGAGAACTTCTTATAGAATAGTGTGGTGAAGCCATCAGGCCCGGGTGCCTTCCCCAGTTTTAGCCTGGGAATGGCGGTAATGAACTCTTCCGGTCTGACGCTCCGTTCTAGGAGCTCGGATTGTTCTAGTGTAAGGGCTGGGACTGGAGGGGGACAGTAGCCAGGAAGGACTCCCCTGCGTCCCGTTCCAACTTGGATCCAGTAAATAGGGAGGCATAGAAGTCAAGGAATGCTGTGGCTATCTCCGTATCTTCCGTCGCTAGACCTCCATTGTCCCTCCTAATCTCCTTCACCATGCGTCTTTGCCTAGTCTCTCTGAGTGCATAACCCAACAACCGCCCGCACCTATCCCCTCCTGTGTAATACATGTGTCTCACCCTCAGTGCTGCATGTTCCGCCCTGTCATGATCTAGTGCTCTTAACTGTTGCCTAACTGCTTTCAATTGTTTCCAGACCCTGGGTGCGCCCGTCCTTTGATGCATGTGCTCCAGTTCCTTCACTTTCTGTGTTAACTCGCCCCTTTTGTTCTCCCTCTCTACATTCCCAGCCACCGAAATCGCTATGAATTCGCCGCGCAAAAATGCCTTAAGCACTGCCCAATGTGTTGCCGGTGAGGTGTCAGAAGTGCGATTGTGGCATAGGTAATCAGTGATAGCCCCGTCCATTTTGTCAATGACGTCTTTGCGGTGTAATAGCGTGTCTGTCAGTTTCCAACAGCGCGTGGGTCGCGTCTCTGGAGGAAAGGTAAACCCCACGGAGATGGTGGCATGGTCAGAAAGTGATCCAGTGCCAATGTCCACTGTAGAAGTCAAGGCCTGAAGGGAGGTGGAAGCTAGGAAATAATCCAAACGCGCATATGTACGGTGAGCATTTGAGTAATATATATATTCTCTAGTGTCTGGGTAAAAGCTGCGCCAGAGGTCTACCAGCCCCAGCTCTTCCAACCTGGTCTTCCCCCCACTGGAGAGGGTCCCTGCCTGTGCGGAGCGCTGAGCCGATCTGTCTAGGGTGTTTGCAAACACTAGATTAAGATCCCCGCCCACCAGATTGTGGCGATCTGTAAAGGCCACCACTTTGCTCAGTGCTAGGTGAAAGAATTGTTCCTGCCCCTCATTAGGAGCGTAAATTGAGCAAATTGAGAATTCAGACCCACCCAGTGAAAAGCGATATGATAACAACCTCCCTCTTATCTCTGCTCCCTTCTGCAACACCTTTTCCCTGAAGCTCTGGGCCACCAAGATTGCAACCCCTGCCATTTTAGTCAGCGCGGAAGAAAAAAATTGGTGTGGGAAGCTGCGCGCCTTCATCTGCATGCAATCCTTTGGCAGCAGATGCGTCTCTTGTAAGAGGCATATATCTGCCTTGGAGTGTTCTAAGAAGGAGAGGACAGCTTTGCGCTTGACTGGGTTGTTTAGTCCTCTAACATTCAGGGAGAGGATTCGCAATTCAGTAGCCGGCATAACTCATCTCTTCCCTCCTCTGCTCAGCGCTCAAGAGGTCCACCCGTCCCTCTGCAGGGCCCCCTCAGACATACCATTCTGGACTCCAAATGCATTGCCCTTCGTGCCACTCGACAGTCCCCGGAACACCCATGCCTTTAGCTATCAGAGGACCCCCCCAGACCAGGAACCCCCCCAAAAAACTCCTCCCATCCCCTCCCCCGAACCTCCCCGACACTCCCACCCACCTTCCCCCCAACACCCAGCCCCCCCCTACCGTGTGACACCCTGAACAATGAAATCAAAAAGAAAGAAGTCGAATACCAAACCATTGTCCATCATCTTTAGGGATGATTGGTTGAAAAGTAGTGTGGGGTAAGTCCAGTCAGGGCGTCCCTCCTACCCTCCCACCACCGACCCCTTAGAAGTGACCAGCAGACCCCAGTCTCAAGGCACTCAAACAGTACGCTCATCCCGGCTGCGAGGAGGCTAAATCTGATGCCACCGCTACCACTGCTGCTCTCTGGCCATCCTCAATCTCAGTTTTTGGGGGTTTCTTGACCTGACGCCGTCCACGCTGTTGGCACCACTGGGAGGAAGAGCCCCCGGACCCCCCAGAGTGCGCCGCCGGCTCCTCTTCCTCCTTAGGCAGGTCAATGCCTAGCAACTTACAGGCCTCCTTCAACGAGCAGAGCTGGTGGAGCTTATTGTTTATTTTGAACACAATCCGAAATGGGTGGCCCCAGCTGTAAGATATAGCTTGTTGCTGGAGATAATTTGTGACGGGCTTGAAGGCCCAGCGTTTCTGCAATGTGAGGGCCGATAAGTCCTGATAGAGCGTTGGTGAAGGCTGTGAAAGGCGATGGGGTGCATCCGCTGCGCCTTCTGAAGGATGGTTTCTTTGGTTCGGAAGTCTTGTACACAGACTAAAATGTCCGCGGGGGTGCCGCCCCAGATCGCTGTGGCCCGACTTTATGGGCCCTGTCGATTGTCAGTTCAGTGTCCAGTGGGCGTTCCAGGATGTAATTGAAAAGCTCCCTAGTAAACTTGAAGAGGTCTCTAGTATCTTCTGACATCGCCACCACCCGAATCTGAACGTTGTGTCGCAGAGAACGGTTTTCAAGATCCTCAAGATGCGATTGCAAGTCCACCTGCTGATCATGGATACGTATGATCTCCTGTTGCAATGCCTCTAGCTCGACATCGCGCCCATCTTGCTTTGTTTCGAGCTCCATCACCCATTCACCAATACCGTCCATGTCCCTCCGCACTGCCCGGATTTCCTCTGAAAATTCCTTCTGGAGGGTGTGGATGTCATCCCTCAGAGTCGAGAATAGAGACTCCAGGAAGGCATTTGTGATGGACTCCGCGCCGGCCGTCACCATTTCAGCCTGCCGGGCCTCCATCGCTGGTTTGTCCTTTGGTGTAGGGGATGGCTGGGCCTTGGCCAACACGTCTTTCACCATTTTTTCCTTGCGGGGCCTTATCCCCGACATGACCGCCGCTCCTCCGGTCCGTGGCGCGGGAGGAGATTTTCTCAACCACCGATCGTCTCTCGGGCCGGGGGTTTCACGCCGGGCTTACTCCACCTCTGTCGTTTTGGGTACTGCTGCACTTCACCTCCCCGCTGATCGGTCACGCGGGAGGGCTGGCCTCCGCAATGTCTCTTCCCCTCTCGAATCTGGCTGCCTCACAGTCTCCTCGGGTCCACGCACTTGGGGGTGCCTGCCGCAGTCTACCGTCTCACCCTCCTCCTCACCTGTGTGGCCCACGGCAGATCCTGCTCTGGATTAACGGACCCGAGGTGTGGCGGGCCCGCAGTAGCCACGAAGCAGTATCAGCGCCTGGCACCTCATGCAGAGGATATGTGCGGGCCGGGCCCACCAGCTCCACCCCGGTCCTCACGTAGAACGTCTCCGCTCCACAGCCTCTCAGCGCGGCAGCCACACAGGAGACCCTCGGCCATGCCTCCCCCGCACGCCGCGATGACGGGCCGTGCACTAGGCCTCATGGTTGCCACCGCCCTATCAGCTCCGTCTCCTCGCCATCGGCCCCCGCCAAGCTCCGGAGTATCATGGGGGTGCCGGACTGGCTGCTGGGGTGCTGAGAAGGGGCCCCGTGCAAAGGGAGCCCTCGCTATTAGAAGCCGGCGGCGGGAGCTCGGATGAACGCGTCCGCTCACGCCGCCATCCTGGCCACGCCCCTTTTCCCTTTTCAGAGGAAAGCAACAAGGTTGTCCCCTTTCCCCACTTTTATTTCTGCTGGGAATTACTCATATCAGAACATTTGATGATATTAAAGGTATTACGATAAGGAATGTTACTATCAAAACCTTAGCTCATGCTGATGATGTGTTGTTATTTATTAGTGATCCTATCTCTTCAATCCCGTCCTTATTAGAAATTTTTGCCAAATATTCTACAGTCTCGGGTTACAAACTTAATGTTAATAAAACAGAATTATTTCCCTTAAATGCTTTTTGTACTCCTGATATGTTACCTATGGCAGATATTATTTGGCAAAAAACTAAATTGAAATATCTTGGTATTTTGTTTTCATCCTCCATCCAAAATAAATGAAAATGTTGTTTTCCCGTGAGAAAAGGTAAGGTTTGTCCAGTTGAGACATTAAGAAGAATGATTGACATTTACTTTGAATGGATGGATGCCTGGATCATGGTACTATCTGACTCATAGATAAAATATGTGTATGTAAAGAAAGTAGACGGTCACTGGATGAACTAAGTGTTACTTTGAAGATCATGTAACACCGCACCCGCACGTCCGTTCCAGTGTAGGAAAGGCAAGGAAAAGAAGTTGTAATTTTTCAGAATACTACCATGAATAGTAGCAGTAGTTTGTATTCCAAGCACAGCATATATCCGGCGATTACGGGGGCCACTCACTACCTCTGTTAATAATTTTGGTACAACAGTGTCATTCATGTGTGGCCTATCAGTGTTCACTCAATATAAAAAAAGCACCTAAACTCATCCCATATGTAATCAAATACATATCCTGTGAAGGGATAGATAATCATATTATTTATCTACTTAATTTTCCTTTTCTAGTAGTCATTGGCACTGTAGGGTGAAAGTAAAATTAATTAAGCATTAGCCCTTGTAACAGTGTATTCTCAATGCCACCCGTAATAGAAAAGTAAGAGCTTCACCACCTGCATGTACTGGACTGGTACAGTAACGCAAGCCTGTGTCATCATGGAGTGCGTCTGTTTTTCTCGGGTGCAAGTTGACTGAGCTTGTATTATGCCGGCTTCCAGAAGTTTACGTACCAATTTCGCTAAACAAGAGAGAAGAAGAAGAATAAGACTGATGTACTGTCATACTCAACTCTAATGTAGTGAGTCCATAGTGCTCGTAGAATTGATTCCTGAAACTCCCACTAATGTTAGAGAAAGGCTGAAGAAGTGGGAGCTTAGATAGATAGAGGCCACAAATGTTATGTACTGTGCTTGCAAGTTGCTAGTTCTACTGTGACACAACTTTCTGCTGAATTATTTTGTGTTAATCTTAAAGAGCATTAGTTACAGACTATCTTTCTTCATAGAGATGCTCCTTCAAAACTGTCACGGAAGGAGCTGGCTAGACAGGCCCGGTAACGGAAACTGGAGGCGACTGTCACCGAATATCGGCGGCTGGTGGCCCAGGAGGAGGAGGACACGCAGTCGACCTCCACAACATCCACAGAGCCAGCTGCATCCTCCTCCGCGCTCCCATGGTCAGCCAGTCAGCGCAGGGCTCCGGCGGTACGGAGCCTTGGTACCACAGCCAGCCGCCACCGCCAAGCAGCCAAAAAATCAGCTGCCCCCCACAGCAGGTGCAAGGCACGCGTGCATTGCCTAACCCTCAGGGTGTCCTACCTTGAGCATCACCACCCCCTTTTCTGAATCATTTTGTCCACCATAAGCGTGGAAGGGTATACTCAGATGTGAGTCCCTTGCTCATTGCACCATCAGGATTCAAGCAAGCCGGGCCGATGACGGCTGAAATGCCAGAAACCGGTCCCCGGAGGCTTGTTTCCTTCCCAGTATAAGAATTCGCTTGGTAGTTTGGTTTGCCCTGTTCCCATCATGCACTGGGACAGGAACAGACTAATTTGCATGTAGCCAGGTTCTGAGCTGGGATGGTGCAGTGAGCTAAAAAACGGTGATGGACAAAGCCCTGATCTTTGGACTGGGTAAGAGTGGTCTGCTTAATTCAGACACTCTGTTCATCACCACCCCCTTTTCTGAATCGTTTTTGGCCACTATAGGTGTGGCAGGGTATACTCAGACATGAGTCCCTTTCTCACTGCACCATCAGGATTCAAGCAAGCCGGGCCAAAGACGGCTGAAATGCCAGAAACCGGTCCCCGGTAGCTTGTCTCCTTTCTGGTGAAGAATTGGCTTGGTAGTTTAGTCTGCCCTGTTCCCATGATGCACTGGGCCAGGGACAGACTGATTTGCATATAGCCAGGTTCTGAGCTGGGATGGTGCAGTGAGATAAATAACGGTGATGGATCAAGCCCTGATCTTTGAACTGGGTAAGAGTGGTCTGCTTAATTCAGACACTCTGTTCATCACCACCCCCTTTTCTGAATCATTTTGTCCACCATAAGCGTGGAAGGGTATACTCAGATGTGAGTCCCTTGCTCATTGCACCATCAGGATTCAAGCAAGCCGGGCCGATGACGGCTGATATGCCAGAAACCGGTCCCCGGAGGCTTGTTTCCTTCCCAGCATAAGAATTGGCTTGGTAGTTTGGTTTGCCCTGTTCCCATCATGCACTGGGACAGGAACAGACTAATTTGCATGTAGCCAGGTTCTGAGCTGGGATCGTGCAGTGAGCTAAAAAACGGTGATGGATCAAGCCCTGATCTTTGGACTGGGTAAGAGTGGTCTGCTTAATTCAGACACTCTGTTAATCACCACCCCCTTTTCTGAATCTACCTTGAGCAGGAGCAGAAGAAAATGAAAATCCTGCTCAAGAACCTCCGCAAGGAGCATGACCACCTGGCCCAAAAAGTACACCGCCGGCGGCAATAGAGGAGGAGAGACTGTCCCTTGCCCCTTTTTTAGAGACTTTTGGGGGGTAGGAACTGGGAGTTGGGTTTTTGGGACTTTGGGGACTTTTTATTTCACGAACATTCTTTGGGGTTAGGTAAGGGGGGTGGGTCGGGTCTTGCGGGATAGTTTCTTTTTGTTAGGGATATAAATAATTATTAATTTCAACTTAAACATAGCATACGTGTTTTTACTGCAGTTGAGGCTGGAGGGGGGGTTTAACTGTAAATTTGTTTTCCTGAAACTTAATTGGCTTCTTGATTCAAATTGTGTAAGTAATTGCCCAAATGTTTACAAAAGTAAGTACCTCTCACAGAGTTAGTGAACTCAATTGTCCTAGGAATTTACTAGTACTACAGTCAGTCTCTCGCCTCTCCTACAACTCCATTATTCTTCCTCCCCCCAAACGCTTATCTTACCTGTAATTCGTGTTTGAAAATAGGGCTAGGCACAGGGCTGGCTGCATGGCAAATGCGATTAAGGTTGGTAGTCCTGGGCGGAAGAAATGGCATCATTGCGTTGGTACTAGTGGTGGTACACAGTGGCAGTTGCAGCATATAAAAAAAAAAAGAAAATGAAACCTTGATTGGCCTGAGCGGAGCATTAGAACGGTACGATAGATACTATAGCACGTGACAGTACACTAGAACAGTGCCATAATGTAGCCTTACAAATGCTAAAGTATTGAAAGTATAACTACTACTTGCGTGGAATTTGACATTGGCTACTACTACAAGAAATAGTACTGAAGGTGAAGGACACAGCAGCGTAATCATTTGCCACGTGTAGGAGGAAGATGTTCTTCATGATCTAATCCAGTTGATGGCGCCCATGAAAATCTTCTTTGATTTGCCAATAGTCATGGGTCTGTGTCAAGCTGAGTGAGAATATACCCTCAGATTCCTTCACCAGCCTTGAAATGTAATTCATTTTTAGTTGCTATGATTTATCCTCCCTAGCAAGTGTATGGAATTATTGCTGTCATTTACTCACACATCAATGAAAACCACACAGCCCGGGGGAAGAGGGTTAGGGTTTGAAAATTGGATGGGAATGGGGTTTTTTGGGACAGTTTTGTTGAGAGAGGAAAAAAAACACAGCATGGGCAAACAACAAATGAAGATAAACAAATCTATGGATACGAAGATATCCATAAATCTTTTAAGGGACATAAAGGAAGTGCATAAAGTTGATTGCTAAATGGATGGTTAGGTTACTTAAACTAAGTAGTACTTTCTAATGAATGAAAGAATGCGACAGTACAGGGCTGCAGTAATTATGCGTTTTCACTTGCCTATCTCTGCACTCAGAGAAACACTTTGTTCATTAAATTAGTTTGAAAAATAGCAAAGTAAAACTATACAATGGCTGGAGGGATGAATTTAGAAGCAGAGAGCAAAGAAATGCAAAGTCACACTCATAGAAGTTCACAGCAATAACATTATTTAAAAGATAAGTAGAAATGAATGGATACTGTTACTGTATGTTGTTGTACTAGTCATGTTCAATTTGGGAAGTTGCATGCATCCAGCCATTCCTCTTATTTGCGGTACTCCTCCGTTCCATCTGACGCTCCGTCGATCAATGTTGGTGACTAGAAAACACCCTGTCCACTACCTTCCTGGCGGATGCTGAATTGCGGCTTGCTAATGTGAAGCCTGACTTCATTCGTTTTTCCATTGCACAGGGTGAAAGCCGCCCTGTAAATGTTAATGTAAAAACAGGAAGTGATATTAAAACACCACTGAGAAAATAATATAAGGTACGTACGCTGTGGAGTGCAAAAAGTCACACTTTCAGTTTTAGAATCGACAGTACAATAGTTTCAAAAGGGCGTACTCTGAGTCTCCTTTTGAAGGATAAATAAGTATGGTCGAATTTTGCGGATATTTCCACTCAAGCTAGGTGTACTATAAACTACGATTTTAGAACAAAATTAGACCTTCCTAGCAGTGCTCGTAGACCCTTAAACCCAGATGCTAAAATGTAGAATACCCCGAATCAGACCCCAAAAAAACGTGCGATACTGCTACCTGTCTGAGGCCTAGTGGAAAATGGTGACAAAACGTACTTTGAGAGTAAAGTAGGCCCAAATCCCCCCTTTCCCACCATGGATCTTCTTCAAACCACTAGCAACCAAAATTAGACATTTCTCGACAAGTGCTCCAAGAGTATACCCCAGAACCCAGTTGCCAAAATCTCGAACACCCCCAAACACATGCAATACTGCTAGCCCTAACGAGCCCTAAGGTAAAAATAGTGTCAAACGCTTTCTTCAACTAGGCCCTAACTCCCCTTTGCCACCATGGATTTTCTTCAAACCACTTGCAATCAAAACTATCCATACCCAGCATCGCTCCAAGACCCCAAAACCCCCCCACAAACACCAGGAACCCCCCCCAAACTGCCCCCCGAAAACGATAAAGTGAGCGAAATGTCTGAAAATGGAAAAACTTTTTCACCTCCGATTTTCTCCAAACCACTTTTATACGGTATTAGACGTTCCCAGCAATGCCCCCAGACCCGTCAACCCGGGCAAAGACAATAATTTAGCCCTCAATCCCAAATCACTCCATGCGCGCTCAGCAGCTAGGCCCTAACTCCCCTTTGCCACCATGGATTTTCTCCAAACCACTTGCAATCAAAAGTATTCATACCCAGCGTTGCTCCAAGACCCCAAACCCCCCACACAAACACCAGGAACGCCCACAAACAGCCCCCCGAAAACACTAAAGTGAGCAAAATGTCTGAAAATGGAAAAACCTTTTCACCTCCGATTTTCTCCAAACCACTTTTATCCGGTATTAGACGTTCCCAGCAATGCCCCCAGACCCGTCAACCCGGGCAAAAACAAGTTTAACAACCCCAAACAGCCAAAAAGCAAAACCGCAAAAATTGAGAGCAAATTTCGGGCCTACCTGGAATTCAGTCCAAATGCGCTCTGCAGCTAGGCCCTAACTCCCCTTTTCCACCATGGATTTCCTGGAAAACAAATGCAGTCAACATTAGACTGTGCCAGCAGTGCTCTCAGACCCCAAAACCCACCCACAAAAACCTAGAAGCCCCCCAAACAGCACCCCAAAGACAGGCAAGTGAGCAAAAACGCAAAAACATTTTCACCTCCGATTTTCTCCAAACCACTTTTATCCAGTATTAGACCTTCCCAGCAATGCCCCCAGACCCATCAACCCAGGCGGAAACAAGTTTAACACCCCCAAACAGCCAAAAAGCAAAACCGCAAAAAGTGAGAGAATAATTTAGCCCTCAATCCCAAATCACTCCATGCGTGCTCTGCAGCTAGGTCCTAGCTCCCCTTTGCCATCATGGATTTTCTCCAAACCACTTGCAATCAAAAGTATCTATACCCAGCGTTGCTCCAAGACCCCAAAACCCCCCCACAAACACCAGGAACCCCCCCCAAACTGCCCCCCGAAAACGATAAAGTGAGCGAAATGTCTGAAAATGGAAAAACGTTTTCACCTCCGATTTTCTCCAAACCACTTTTATCCGGTATGAGACGTTCCCAGCAATGCCCCCAGACCCGTCAACCCGGGCAAAGACAATAATTTAGCCCTCAATCCCAAATCACTCCATGCGCGCTCAGCAGCTAGGCCCTAACTCCCCTTTGCCACCATGGATTTTCTCCAAACCACTTGCAATCAAAAGTATCTATACCCAGCGTTGCTCCAAGACCCCAAAACCCCCCGCAAACACCAGGAACCCCCCCAAACAGCCCCCCGAAAACACCAAAGTGAGCGAAATGTCTGAAAATGGAAAAACTTTTTCACCTCCGATTTTCTCCAAACCACTTTTATCCGGTATGAGACCTTCCCAGCAATGCCCCTAGACCTGTCAACCCGGGCGAAAACAAGTTTAACACCCCCAAACATCCAAAAAGCAAAACCGCAAAAAGTGAGACAGCAAATTTCGGGCCTACCTGGAATTCAGTCCAAATGCGCTCTGCAGCTAGGCCCTAAATCCCCTTTTCCACCATGGATTTCCTGAAAAACAAATGCAATCAACATTAGACTGTGCCAGCAGTGCTCTCAGACCCCAAAACCCACCCACAAAAACCTAGAAGCCCCCCAAACAGCACCCCAAAGACAGGCAAGTGAGCAAAAATGCAAAAACCTTTTCACCTCCTATTTTCTCCAAACCACTTTTATCCGGTATTAGACCTTCCCAGCAATTCCCCCAGACCCGTCAACCCAGGCGGAAACAAGTTGAACACCCCCAAACAGCCAAAAAGCAAAACTGCAAAAAGAGAGACAATAATTTAGCCCTCAATCCCAAATCACTCCGTGCGCGCTCTGCACCTAGGCCCTAACTCCCCTTTGCCACCATGGATTTTCTTCAAACCACTTGCAATCAAAAGTATCCATACCCAGCGTTGCTCCAAGACCCCCCAACCTCCCCCAAACACCAGGAACCCCCCAAGCAGGCCCCAGAAAACACGAAAGTGAGCGAAAACTCTGGAAAGTGAAAAACTTTTCCACCATGGATTTTCTCCAAAACACTTTTATCCAGTATTAGACCTTCCCAGCAATGCCCCCAGACCTCTCAGGCACCGCAAAAAAGCAGAACACCCCCAAACAGGCAAAAAGCAAAAACGGGCCTACCTTCAATTCAGTCCAAATATGCTCTGCAGCTAGGCCCTTACTCCCCTTTTCCACCATGGATTTTTTTAAAAACAAATGCAATCAAAATTAGACTGTGCCAGCAGTGCTCCCAGACCCCAAAACCCACCCCAATAATCTAGAAGCCCCCAAACAGCACCCCAAAAACAGGCAAGTGAACAAAAACGGAAAAACTTTTTCACCATGGATTTGGTCCAAAACACTTGATTCCGATATTAGACCTTCCGAGCTATGCCCCCAGACTCCTGCAGCCACCCGCAAAAAAGAAGAACACCCCTAAACAGGCTAAAATCAAAAATGCATAAACTCATACTCAGAAAATTTTCAGCCAACCTGTCAACATCGGTCCAAACGCGCTCTGCAGCTAGGCCCTAACTCCCCTTTTCCACCATGGATTTTCTGAAAAACAAATGCAATCAAAATTATGCTATCCCAGCAGTGCTCCCAGACCCCCAGACCCTCCCCCACAAATCTAGAACACCCCCAAACAGCCCCACAAAAACATGCAATACTGGTATATTCAAAACATGGCAAATTGCACTGTTCACAAAACATTGCTGTTTTCAGCACTTCCACTACTTTGATCCTTTTGAAACTTACCTGGACAGTCACTTGTTCCAGCGATTCACAAGAATCTCAGCAAGGCAGAAGAAAATTGAACCACTGCGCTCTTTGAAGAAGAAGAAGAAGAAGAAGAAGAAGGTCTACGACTAGTTTTCATTTAGTTTTCACCCAAACATCCGCGCCCGCAAAACACCCAAAAAGGCCACAATTCTGCCAATTCTGGACCAAAGAAAACCAAACCCCCCTAAAACCTTGCCGACATCATTATGAACGAGCCTGCAATGGGCCCCGAGCTCTAGAATCAACGTGAGCCATACCAACTTAAACCCTAGTAAATCGCACTGAACCCTAAACCCTAGATATGCTTGTCTGTCTGTGTCAAAGAGCCTAGGTATGCTACATCAGGAGGATGCTTCACTCAGTGGTGCCTGCCTTGACCGTCTGCATGGCCCTGCCGCAATCATGGGCAAAAAATCGGTTCCGCTCAAGATTTTGCGATTTTTTGGTAATTTCGCGAGATTCGCGAAATACCGAAAAACAGCAAAATCTTGAGCGGAACAGATTTTTTGCCCATGATTGCGGCAGGGCCATGCAGACGGTCAAGGCAGGCACCACTGAGTGAAGCATCCTCCTGATGTAGCATACCTAGGCTCTTTGTCAGACAGACAAAGCATATCTAATTGTATGCAGCAAGCCACATAGCTCCAATTTGACATGAACTGCTGTCTGGAGTGGACTCTGCCTGGCATAACAACAACAGTACACTGCCTCGCCCTCGACCACTACATACCACGAATAGACAGACATGTTGTTCTGCTGTAGTAGTTGTTGTTGACTGGTTTATCTGTTTGCCACTCACGAAATGGCCATAGTTCTTCCGTAAACTGACGCTGATGATCCATCCATCCCAGTGAGTGACTGTAAAGAAAAAAGATATATTATTTACTCAATCATCATGGTATATTGGCAAGTGAGTCCCCTCCAAGGACATTTTGCATATTGTGAAATGCAATATAGTGGCCCCTGAATTTGAAGTACAATTTGAATTAAACAAGGTAAAAAAAACAGAGTTGTTGACATGAGTTACAATTACTGTGTAAAAGATTAAATAATAACTAAGACAAGACATATGAATCATTATTTCATGCACAAAAACAAACAGCAATTGGTTTCATCAGAGCCAGACAGCCATTGCTGTCCACTGCATGCCATCTTCTCAATTATTCATTACCTGTTCTACTTTTTGTCCGCATCTTCTTCGGAAAGTGAGGGCCCACAGGGCAGTCTCTCCTATCAATATCAGAAGTAACTCTGTCAGCAATCAGCAAGCATGTAGTCAGTCAGTAATTTCAGTCCCACTTGAGGGGACTCGTCGTTATCCATCCATATGCCTTGAGGGAAATGGATAGGGGGAGTCTGGAGGAGGAGTATAAAGGAGTATGATTGAGTTGTGAACTTGTGAACCTCAGGAATGCAGACTGTGGCACCATCAAATCAATAAGGAATATAAGATGAAGACAGTGCTGCTGATGGACTTGTGATTAGAGTTTTGTTGTGGTGAAAGTTGCAAAACAAAGAAAGACACACAGGAGTAAATGTGAAAAAGGACGAAAAAAGGAAGTCCTTTTCAGGGCTAGGTGTCAGGGAAGTAGAGCTCGTCCTCAAACTCCATGAATTGAGACAGGAGTAGGTCAGGTAACAGAGAAGAACTTCTGTCACCTAAGTTGGTGTCCTCTTCTTCCTGCGTGCATTCACGTACTTTGTAATCTGGTGGTATGAAGTGCTGATTCATCTTGATCAGTGTTAACCTCTACACATTTTTGGCCAAGAGGCGGGTCCTTTTTGAAGTTACAATGGCACCAACAGCACTGAAACCACGTTCAGAAGACACGCTTGCGAGTGGGCAAGACAAATAATTTACAGCCAGGTTCGTGATCAGTGGCCATAGAGCCATTTTCCTGTACCAATACAGCAATGGGTTCTTATTAAGAAAGACCTCTGTCGAGTCATCCAGATAGGCCTGCATCATCAACTCAAGGTTCTCCACGGTTGCTCCACTTTGCGTACCATCTGTGGCCTTTGCAGCAGTGAAACAAGCAAACCCTTGATGAGTTAGCCAATCCGCTTCCGACAATATTATGGCTGGGCCTGGTGCAGGAGAGGATGATGATACGGTTGCTGCTGGTGTCGTTAACGGCTGTGAGGGAAAGTGACTCCCTTCGCCCACAGATTCAGAAGTGGAACTTGACACCGGGTGGCCTGCTGATTCAGTTGGACTTCTGCCGGCTCCTTGAATTTTCTGCCGATCTTTTTCGAACCGAGTGGCTGACACAGCTAGCCAATGTTTGTACTTTGAAACATCTGCTTCATCAAAAGAAATAAATGCTTTGCTGGCCACGGCCTTTTTGTACCGTGGATCCATAATAGTGGCACAAATGTAATGTTGTCCTGTATGTATGTTTTTAAGCCTTTCATTTGAAATTAGGTGGCGTAATAAGCTCTCCACCAACTGATATGCGTCTTGCTTTTTTTCACCAGCATCTCTGAACATTGAAGACACCGCCTTCAGTTGGTGCTCTAGCATGACCAACAATGGGATAACTTTGCCCAAAGAACAGTCCTCCCTGCTGACTTCACGCTTGAAGACCTCAAAAGGACGAAGCATGTCTGTCAGGCTTTTTTCTAGCTTCCATTCCTCCAACTGTAGCCTCATGTCTTTCATTGTTGAACCTAGGTGAAAGACATAGTCATTGATTACCATGCACTGCTCAGACAGACGCTCAAGCATGTAAAAGGTTGAGTTCCAACGTGTTGCCACCTCCTGGATGAGTCCTTTGACTGGCACTTTACGTTTGTGTTGATTGCTCCTCAGCTCCTTCCGGGCCTTAAAAGAATGGCTGAAATGTGTGCAGATTCTTCGGCAGGTGGTCAGTAACTTATTGACTGTGTTTTCATTTTTCAAGAAATCTTGCACAACCAGGTTTATACAGTGCGCCAAACACGGCACTCTGAAATATTCACCTCACTGCATGGCCTTAACTATATTACTGCCATTATCCATGGAAAATAACCCACTATGCGATTTCTTGGTTGCAGCCACTCAGAGACCTTACTGTTAAACTCCTCTAAAATGTGTTTTGCAGTATGAGATTTCTCCATGGCAAACATGGCTAATGTTGCATGTTTCCGAGTACCTTGAAAAAGTGTGTCCAGGTCAACAACTGCACTTGACTTGTCTCTAACCCCTGCAAAAGAGACCCAGTGTCCAGTGATGCACATGTAATCAAGGGCTTGGAAACTGGTCCACATGTCTGTTGTCAAGTGGATAGTGTGAACAGCACTCTTCTGCAAAGCTGCCCTAATCACCTCCAGCACATCTTGATGTAGTGCTGGAACCGCAACTCTGGCAAAATAGGACCAGATAGGAACCTTCCATTTAGGGCAGACTGTTGCCACTAATTCTAGAAACCCCATCCCTTCCACAAAAGAAAAAGGGAGAAGGTCCAGCGCTTGGATTTTAGCCAGCTTTGCATTATACAGATGTACCATTGGGTGGTTGCGTTCAAATGGCGCCTGCGGCCAAAACATGCTTCTAATGGTGGGCTGGACCGTTTTATGTGATGACGACGATGATGATGATGATGATGCAGACTTCAAACCAGTTAGGTTCATTGATATACTTTTTTGCATTGGTGTCTGTCCCAGACTCTTAGTGTGCCTCATACATGTTGCAGGGGTAGAGGGTGTGGGCGCTACCACTGCAGTGCTGCTGCCAGGGGTATTGGGTGTACCAGAAAAAATGTTGCTCGATTCTTGACTTCCCATCTTCACAATCAGCCCCTTGTCAGCATCAGATGCAATGTGAATAGATACATTTGGATCAGTTCTACTTTGATGGGCTTCCTCGATCTTACTTAGGTGCGTATACCACTGGATATGGTGGTGTTGTTTGAGATGACCTCTCTGGCCTCCGGTACCATAGTTGGTACCAAGCTTACCCCGACTAACGGATACTTTACAAATTGAACAAACAACCATGTTTTCCGCCTTTGCGCTAACAGTAAAGAAGTCCCAAACTGGGGACGGGTGATGTCTGCTGGTGGTGGAGGTGCTACTTTGACTTTCAATGCCACATGAAGTGGAGGATGGGCGTGGCTGAATACGTTTCTGTTGTTCACTTACAGCACCACTACTTGAGGTCGAGCTGGATGGAGGTCCATGCCGGCCCTTCTGACTAAAAAAGATGGAAGCTGTAGGTCGTGTTGGTGTTGTAGGTAACGGTGGTGGTACCAGTACCACGCCGCCCATATCCTGCTCAGCAGCCATTCGGGATAGGGTCAAAATGTTTGTCTGCTACATGCCCGCTGGGGCTGGAGTGACGACTGTGATGACTGGGTCGTCGTCAGACTCTTCATCAGCAGCAGAAGACACCATTTCTTGTTCGTCGTCATCACCCTTAAGTCGAAGCCTTGCAGGAGCCATCCTTTTAGGCTTAGCTACCTTTGTCGGCTCCTGGCGTGACTCACTCTCTAGCTTCATTGCTGGGTTTCAATCACGATCAAGGTCATCAGAATGAAGGGGGCTTGAAGAAGAACTTGCAGTAGTAGTAGTATCCCTCCTTGACCTTTTTCTTGCTGGGGATCTGGAAGACAATGAATCATCATCATGAGGAGTGGCTTCCTCGGATGATACCTCCTCTTGAATATCAATTTCCTGATGTGCCCCTACTTTTGGAGGAACTAGCATTGTAGGCAGTTGTGCCGCTCAATGAACCTCTAGTTGTACCTCTCCTTGCGCCTCTCCGTGCGCCTCTCCTTGCCCATGTACTTGCGCTTGTACTAGTTGCACCTGTGTTTGTGGTTGGGGCAGTGGTTGTTGAACACTCGTCAGTTGAGTTGCACCCGGCGTTGATTGGATGGTACTTTCTTGTGATGAGCCAAGATCACTGGTCGATGGTGATTGAACAACCAAAGTGGCTGCCGCAGCAGCATTCATGTTCTTGGACCTAACTTGGCGTGGTGGCACTGAGCCCAATGAAGCGGAGGTGCTGCTTCCAGCTTGGTCCTGGCGGACACCACTGCTGCTGCAGGCATAGTTTTTTTCCCAAAAAAGGTGTTGTGGGCACACCAGTCTCCTTGGTAGGTGGTGCCACTTGCTTCTTCTGCTCCTTCTTACTGGCAGTGGCACTGGTAACTTTTTTCTCTGAGGCGCTACGGCCAACTTTCTTTGGGGCCATCTTCTTGAGATGTCAGAACAGCAGGCCGCAGTTGCACGAGTTGCAGAGTTGTCTTGTCTGTGGCCACACGTGAAGTCATGTGACGTTGTGCTGCACACACCGCTGCAGGACTTCTTCCTGGCACTGGTGGTTCTCCTCTGCACCTAAAAGCAATGGAAGACAGAGGAACATCAGTTATACACCCCAAAAAGTCAGAAAACACTCAAAAATCACCACAATCCAATGCCATCCATGCCCTCAATGATGTTTAAATTCAAGACACCCCACAGAAAGACTAGGCCCATGCACCACTGAGTACCCCTGGGCATAATGGTTGAAAGCAAGGCAAACTGGGTGCAGGCCTGAGCACACTGCCTGGCGTCAAAATGGCCCCTTGACCCCCACCACATGGCCAGGCCCTGCCTCTCCCTGGCCTCAAAATGGCCCCACCCACATGGCCAGGTCCCAAAAACACCCTAAAAAGTCGAAAAACACACAAAAATCACCACAATCCAATGCCATCCATGCCCTCAATGATGTTTAAATTCAAGACACCCCACAGAAAGACTAGGCTCATGCGCCACTGAGTACCCCTAGTCATAATGGTTGAAAGCAAGTAAACTGGGTGCAAGCCTGAGCACACTGCCTGGCTTCAAAATGGCCCCTTGAACCCCACCACATGGCACGGCTCTTCCTGTCCCAGGCCTCAAAATGGCCCCCACCAACATGGCCAGGCCCCAACAACGCCCCAAAAAGTCGAAAAATACTCAAAAATCACCACAATCCAATGCCATCCATGCCCTCAATGATATTTAAATTAATGAGACCCCACAGAAAGACTAGGCCCATACACCACTAAGTACCCCTGGGCATAATGGTTGAAAGCAAGGCAAACTGGGTGCAGGCCTGAACACACTGCCTGGCGTCAAAATGGCCCCCTGACCCCCACCACATGGCCAGGCCCTGCCTGTCCCAGGCCTCAAAATGGCCCCCACCCACATGGCCAGGCCCGAACAACTCCCCAAAAAGTTGAAACACACTTACAAATCACCACAATCCAATGCCATCCATGCCATCCATGCCCTCAATGATATTTAAATTCAAGACACCCCACAGAAAGACTAGGCCCATGCACCACTGAGTACCCCTGGGCATAATGGTTGAAAGCAAGGCAAACTGGGTGCAGGCCTGAGCACACTGCCTGGCGTCAAAATGGCCCCTTGACCCCCATCACATGGCCAGGCCCTGCCTGTCCCAGTCCTCAAAATGGCCCCCACCCACATGGCCCGGCCCCAACAACCCCCCAAAAATCGAAAAACACTCAAAAATCACCACAATCCTATGCCTTCCATGCCCTCAATGATGTTTAAATTCATGTTACCACACAGAAAGGCTAGGCCCATGCACCACTGAGTACCCCTGGGCATAATGGTTGAAAGCAAGGCAAACTGGGTGCAGGCCTGAACACACTGCCTGGCTTCAAAATGGCCCCTTGACCCCCACCACATGGCCAGGCCCTGCCTGTCCCAGGCCTCAAAATTGCCCCCATCCACATGTCCGGGCCCCAACACCGCCCCAAAAAGTCGAAAAACACACAAAAATCACCATAATCCAATGCCATCCATGCCCTCAATGATGTTCAAATTCAAGACACCCCACCGAAAGACTAGGCCCATGCACCACTCACTATCCCTGGGCCTACTGGCTAGTGAGGCTTTACAGTCAACCACAAAGTAAACAAAATAAAAAACACATATAACAGTGAGCTAAAATTCCATGACATAAATGAGATTTGAGTTCAACAGAACTCACAGAAAGAGTTGTATCATGCACCCATGACTAACCCTGGGCATACTGGATACTGTGGCTACCCAACAATATATTTTTTTTAAAGTTGTGGAAATGTTTTACAATTGTAGTTGCAGCAACTGCAATGCACCAAACAAACAACACCAACTTACTTGTAAAATCTCAAATCCAAAAGTGATCCAAACTCAAAAGTCCAAAAAGTCCTCAAATACAAATATCCAGCAGCAGCCACAAAAAGTCATCCTTCCAGCTCCAGATCCAAATGAAAAGTGACCAGGACATGGACAAAGCACTGGGAGGAGCCTGCTGGACAGGAACAGGAAGTTGGAGACTCTGGGGCACTTCCTTCCTCCTACCCACCCAAAAATGGACTCCTTTCCCAAAAAAACGTGCAGCCAAATGTCAATCTGAGGAGTTATTCTGATCAAAATCATCATTTTCACAAGGTTTATGCTTCTTGCGGTGGATTTCTTGTGCAGAATGGCAATTTTTGCAATTTCGAGAACGCGAGCTGTTTAAATCTCCCGCCGGAGTCAGCTGCGCCCTGCATCTACGTGTTCGGCATTGTTTACTCCAATTCTCGCTGTGCAAGATGGCAAGCCGCGATAACGTAATTGCGTTCGAAAAACTCTTGCGCGATCACGCAGCAAGATCGAAAATGGCGCAGCACACGCAAACCGGGAGTAAAAAATCTTGGCTGACTCAGAATCACTGTAAGTCAACGCCACGCGCGCGATATTGTATTTTTTAAGAGCGACGAAGCAAAATAATTAGTAGCTTGGGAATTTGTGGATTTTTGGGCAAATTCGCGCGATTCGCGGATCACAAAATTGCCAAAAATCTGCAAATCCGCTCGCCAAACGGATTTTACGCCCATACTTACAAATATTACCTATTCAAGATGTTCTTTCATGTAAGCTATTAATTTGTAAATCAGTTGCTCTTGTACATCGTCTCAATGACTCAGAAGAAAAATTGTTTAATTTCTTCATTTCGGCTGCTTTAAAATCAATCACTTTTTGTTGGAAAGATGCTCCATCTCTGTCTGTTTATGCTTGGTGGTCCTGGATAATTTTTACAAGAAGAGGTGCACAATTATCCTTACATGGGATTAATCATAACTCTCATTCTTATCAATCCTTTTGGTCACCTATAGATACAGATTTGTTAACATGAATGCGTTTTTTCTACTCCTTATTTTGTTTCACATCATAATTTTGTATTATAAGTATGTTATCAGTAACTCTTATTTATATAAAAGATGATATAGTATGTACCCTTCCTTCCCCTCCCCTTTCCCTTCTCTTACTGCTACTCTTCTTTTTTCCTTTTTATTGATTATCATGTATTGAAATGTATTTACCTAATATATTTTGCCGGTGATTTGTACTCATCAAATGACAAACCATTCCAAAATGGCCGACTCCTTTTTCGCCACACTTTTGTCCTTTTTCATTGCCTGTGACCCGTAACGGAGTCTTAATACCCACGCTGAGTCCCGAGCAGACATGCTCCTGCCATCGTGCTTTGGACAGTCCATTTATTCTGTACACATGAGACTCCTTAGAGGTAAGCGCATCTATCGGTATAGACCGCGTGCTCAGCCTCTTTATGCGGCAGAAATACTAAAACATGTTTAATTTCTTCCGCTCGAAAACGACGTGACTCCAGCCATCCAGCGGAGCCGTCCCAACCCTCGCTACCAGCATAAACTTAACTCTCTATGCGGTCCAGCAATGAGAGGAACAGGTAAACTTTCGGACATAACGGATCACTTTTTCACCCATTTAATTCGCCCTTTTTTCGTCCTTTATCATTGAAACATCACTCCTCCCCCCGTTTAACTATAGATAATCGCAAATCTTACGGGACCCCCTGTTGAAAAATCCGCTTATTAGATTCTTACGGTGGATCCAGGGTAAGGCTCAACTGGTTCGCCTTAACGGTATTTACCGCTTTTTCTGTCTTACCTCACGCCCTCACTGAGCACTATAGTCACGCTTTATAATACCCTCTATCTGAAATATGGGACTTTGGACAGTTGGTGGTACTTGCACAATTGCCTGCAACCAAGTCGTGTCACTTAGCGTGCACTTAGACACGTTAAACCATGTTCCCCAACGAGGTTGCCAAATTACAACAACCAACAGATACAAGGTTAAAGGTGGTCCTGCGTGAAATTTAAAGATGTCAACTGCAAGTCGTTTTTAATAGTTGTTTTTATTATGGTGGTGAAGGTCACACACAATGATATTTAGATAAGTCTGAGTGTATTGTGTAAATACTTTTGTTAGTTTTCCCATGTTTTTGCCCTGTTTTTTTACCTTTTTCATCTTTACAGGCTTCAACGCGATTAAACCAGGCAATTGTCATTTTAATTAGTCTTGATGATGATCCCACTCACTTAGGAGCTAGGGATCGAAACGTCGACTGTTTTTAACAATACCACATATTAGCCATTGAGTGAAATTGATGTGGATTATTGTTTTATAGAGCTTGTGTTATTACATTCTATAGGCAAGACTATTTGTGCTCCGCAACTGTTTGCCTGATTATTTCTAAATTTTGTTTTGTGCATTGGTCTCTTTGTTTTTTCTCCCATCTTTTTCCTCTGTGTGGTACAGGGCTTTGCCCATGTATTATTTTGTGTACTTACATTTCGTTAATTGATTTTTGACAATCTATTGGATTAAAATCCACTGTCCGGCTGGACACTGGCAAAGTATATATAGCACTTATTGTGGTCTATATATTATTACTGTTTGAAGAAAATTCCTAAATAAGCATAAGACCTTTGTTTTTCTATAATAATTGATACCCTTGGTCCGATGCTACCTAAAGGGTTCCCTTGTTTGTAATTTATAATAGTAGCGCAATTGCTGGATTGCAAAGGCTCTCTAGATCCCTACCCGCCCGTGGCTGGGATGGGCCTTCCTAGTAGAACTTCTAGCTTTATTATTTGCTTAACTTTCAATGTTTTTCTTTTCTTTTCTAAACGGCCAATTCAAATTTTTCCCAGGCTGTTTAGAGTATGTCAACACATGCTCCACTAAATTCGGACGACGATATCAAAAAACTATGTGCAGGCCCCTCACTTTTGTCTGATACCCCTGATGTTCCCAATCTTTCCAATACATCACTTCCAGATCAAGTTGAAAAACTTAAGAAATAACAAGTCAGTTTGCAATTAATGGTTTTAATGCTAACGGACTATTTAAAGGCAGAAGTAATTCCACTTGGCTTACAGGTACGAAACATCCCTGCCATTTTCACAGATAACCCCAAATATATTTCTAACTTTAGTTATATCGGTACCACCTGTTCCCGTCATTGGCTGGTTCTTGGTATTGATATAGCTTCAGAAACATTGAAGTCACTTGAAACAGAAATATCTGGCATTGAGAAACAACTCCAAGAATCCAACCCCTCTTCTGACACCAAAATATTACTTGAACAATTAGAGAAGACAGTAGCTGACTTTCATAGAATTGAACAAAACAAAAAATAAAATAAAAAAGTATATTAAAACGTATAACATACAAAGTACCTACCCTTATTTACAAATGGACTTTTACCAAAACAGGTCCTATTCCAATCCACAAAATAATAAACCTTGGGGAAGATTAAACAAACGCCAAACTTTAGTAGGCTTCCCGGATACCTCGGCCTACTCCTCGGATGGTTCTGACCCTGAGGAGGTGGCTAATACCTCAAGAAGAGGAGGTGTCAATCAAAATAGTTTTTTAGCCAGAGGTCAACAAGAAACACCACAGAGAGGACGAGTAAAGAAAACCCAGAGATGGTACAACCCACCAGGGGGGCGGAGAACCCGCAACAATTACAACCAAAGGTAGAATGTAATAATTCATCGGAACTACATACCGACATAATAGCCATCTTCAATTTATCTAATCATAGATTAGCTGAAAACGAACTCATGTTACTTAGAAAGGGTCTCTCTTTTGTTCCAACGGGGCCACCTGATTTAATGGAGCTCCAGACAGAACTTCTTAGATTTTTTCTGCGAGTACGCCTTAAGGGCTTTTTCCAAATTCATCCCACACCAGAAACTATTGCTCAGACCCCCTTCCACCCTCCTTCGTCCTTTTTACCATATGCGGCTATGATCCCTACCGAGATCATTACCTTTGAAAAAATGGTTCTTAAAGATCTATCAAACCTAGAAAGTAGTAGAAGATTTATCCCTTACAATATCACTCTGAAAGAGAAACAGGCTATCAATATATTAAAAAGCTTTGATACGCTTGTGATTAAGAGTGCGGACAAGGGCGGTGGGATAGTATTGCAAGAAAAAGATACCTATATTGCTGAAATTCAGAGGCAACTTGATAATACAGATCATTATCTGAGACTAGCCTCGAATCCTACTAAGGAAATACAGGGTTTAATTCTGAAGACTACCACACAGGGTCTCAATGACGGATATCTCAGTAAGAAGGAATTTAATTTCCTTAATGTCAAATGTCCCTGGACCTCGGTTATTTATACCCTCCCCAAGATCCATAAAAATACAACCCATCCTCCCGGTCGTCCTATTGTGTCAGCTTGTGGCTCTATTTTAGAACCACTAGGAGCCTATGTGGACTTTTTCATAAAGGACTTTGATCCTGGAACGCTTTGTTATGTAAGAGATTCTATGTCAATGATTAATTTAATTGAGCACCATCCTTTTAATCCTTCTACTGACACACTGTGTACAATGGACGTTGAGTCCTTGTATACGAATATACCCCAAGTTGCAGCTTTAAGGGTGATTCAGAAAACATTAGATTCAAGACCTCGTCCCCACACAGTTCCAACATTGATTATCTTACAGCTCCTCGAACTATGTCTGGCTAAGAATTTGTTTACTTTCAATGACCGTTTTTACCAGCAAGTCAAGGGTACCTCTATGGGGGCAATTTTTGCCCCCAATCTGGCCATTCTTTTCATAGACTGTCTAGAAACTGGTACTATTCTCACTGATGCTAATCCATTCTTCTCAGGCATTTGTGTCTGGAGATGATATATTGACAATATTTTTCTTATCTGGAAATATGAAGCATCATTTTTAGACCAGTTCCTCAATTGGCTCAATCAAAACTGTTCAGGACTTTCCTTCACTAAAACCACTGATAAAATTTCTATTGACTTCTTTGACCTCACAATTTTCCATTCAGTAGGTGAACTCTTGACCCGGCTGTTTAGAAAACCAACAGAACGAAACACACTTCTCAGCTACACAAGTACCCATCCTAGAGCCCTAAGAGATTCCTTGCCATATTCTCAATTTTTGAGAATTAGAAAGAATTGCTCCTGTAAAGAGGATTACTTCAAGGAAGCCAACACATTAGCATCCAAATTAAAAAATCGAGGAAATCCCAAGAGAATTGTTAAAAATGCCTCAAAAAGAGCATGGTATTGCCCTCGAGATGTCCTTCTGACACCAAAACCTAAGAAAGAATTAGAGAGGATACCATGTATTACCACCTTTTCTCCAGTTTCTAATCAGATACGGAAAACCACAATCAAACACTGGCCAATCATAAATGCAGGAGTCTTGAATATAGAACGTCCACTCTTTGCATTTCGGAAAAGTAAAAACCTTAACGATCATTTGGTCAGAGCCTCTCTACCAACCAATGCTCAATTCGCCACTCTTGATTCAGCTTGGGGACTAACCCCACCTGTGGGGCATGTAAAATGTGGTAGTTGTAATGTATGTACTTTTACTATTGAAGGAAAAAGTCTGACTTTTAACAACATTACTATCCATTGCCGTACCATGTCAAATTGCAATACCTGCAAAGTCATTTACCTAATACAATGTCCATGCAACAAATTGTACATCGGCCAGACGTCACAAAAGGTAAAGACATGGATTGGGAAGCACCGAAGCCGGATCAGATGCAGGACTCGAAATGCCCCGCTGGTGGACCATTTCACAGAAGCAAATCATGACGAAGACGACATTCGTTGGACTGTGCTGAAAGTTTTGAAGCTTCCACCAAGGGGTGGCAATATATCACAACTCCTCAATAAAGAAGAACTGAAATCAATTATTCAATTTGATATGATAAAAACTGAACTGAACAGAATGGAGGATTGGACCACTTTACTATGAACATTAGGTTGATAATGGTCTCGAATTTCTGTTTTGACAGGCGTTTTTTGCAACTACGTGAACAGATATGCCTCTTGTCAAATTATGATAACTGTGCTATTTATCCCCCTTTTTTGGTCACCTGTATAAGGGTAATATGAACTGAACATAGTGGTTCGATGCACTTGAATGCTTATGGTATGCCAACATTTTGCTTTGGTATGGTTTTTACATACAACCTTGTTATTCTGAAGGCAATTTTCCATATTTTTCATTAATTCTTTCTTTTATTTCTTTTAACACATTTTTGTCACTTGGGTCGGTCACAATAATCACCTGCACTTTCTTGACTACTAGGACATATCACTGTCAAATTTCAGCTATTTCCGCTTTTCACGTTAAGTGCCTGAAGATGGCCGTTCTTTATTTATTCATGCAAAGTAATGCTTGAAAATGACAAACCATTCCAAAATGGCCGACACCTTTTTCGCCACACTTTTGTCCTTTTTTGCTGTCTATGACCCGTAACGGAGTCTTAATACCCAGGCTGAGTCCCGAGCACACATGCTCCTGCCATCGTGCTTGGACAGTCCATTTATCCTGTGTGCACGAGACCCCTTAGAGGTAAGCGCATCTATCGGTATAGACCATGTGCTCAGACTCTTTATGCAGCTGAAATACTAAAACATGTTTAATTTCTTCAGCTCGAAAACGACGTGACTTCCGCCATCGAGCGGAGACGCCCCAACCCTCGTTACTAGCATAAACTTAACTCTCTATGCGGTCCAGCAATGAGAGGAACAGGTAAACTTTCGGACATAACGGATCACTTTTTCACCCATTTTTTTCACCCTTTTTTCGTCCTTTATCATTGAAACATCACTCCTCCCCCCTGTTTTACTATAGATAATCGCAAATCTTACGGGACCCCCTGTTGAAAGATCCGCTTATTAGATTCTTATGGTGTATCCAGGGTAAGGCTCAACTGGTTCGCCTTACCAGTATTTACCGCTTTTTCGGTCTTACCTCACGCCCTCACTGAGACTTTGGACTGTTGGTGGTACTTGCACAATTGCCTGCAATCAAGTCGTGTCACTTACTGTGCACTTAGACACGTTAAACCATGTTCCCCAATAAGGTTGCCTAATTACAACAACCAACAGATACAAGGTTAAAGGTGGTCCTGCTTGAAATTTAAAGATCTCAACTGCAAGTCGTTTTTAATAGTTGTTTTTATTATGGTGGTGAAGGTCACACACACTGATATGTAGATAAGTCTAAGTGTATTGTGTAAATACTTTTGTTAGTTTTTTCATGTTTCTCCCCTTTTTTTTACCTTTTTCATCTTTACAGGCTTCAACGTGATTAAACCAGACAATTGTCATTTTAATTAGTCCTGATGATGATCCCACTCACCTAGGAGCTAGGAATCGAAACGTTGACTGTTTTTTAACAATACCACATATTAGCCATTGAGTGAAATTGATGTGGATTATTGTTTTATAGAGCTTGTGTTATTACATTCTATAGGCAAGCCTATTTGGGCTCCGAACTGTTTGCCTGATTATTTCCAAATTTTGTTTTGTGCACTGGTCTCTTTGTTTTTCCTCCCACCTTTTTCCTCTGTGTGGTACAGGATTGTGCCCATGTATTAGTTTGTGTACTTACATTTCGTGAATTGATTTTTGACAATATGTTGGATTAAAAACCGCTCTCCGGCTGGACACTGGCAAAATATATATAGTACTTATTGTGGTCTATATATTATTACTGTTTGAAGAAAATTCCTAAATAAGCATAGGACCTTTGTTTTTCTATAATAATTGATACCTTTGGTCCGATGCTACCTAACGGGTTCCCTTGTTTGTAATTTATAATAGCTACCCCACATAAATCCTACCCACCCTATGTGTTGCTGCTTCACCACTCAGATCCTCCCTTGCTTCCCTCGTCTGGCTCGAATTTGCTATTTTTTTATTTTAACCCCATTCACCCAGCTCCTCCATTGCTCCTATCCCATCCACTCGCTCAATGGTTGCTTCCTCCCTCCCAGTTTCATTATTTTCTTAAGTGCGTCCAGCAGCTGCAATTTGCAACCGAGGCACACTAATTCTGTAAATATGGTGCTCTGCGTTGTAAGGATAACATGAAAGCCAGTGCCTAATTTCAGTCGGTGGTCACACACATATGTGCTCTGTTCACATCACTAGCATTGCACCAGTACCTATTTTTGAGGACTAGTACTTATTTTCCTGCCTCAGATATTTAGGGTAGCAGCTGGGGGAAAAACCATAGGGGCATATTTATAATTGTTTTGCATTGTCCTTGTGCAAGGAGGCATAAGGGAGACACAAAACCTAGAATGACATTTACCAAACCGCACAAGGCCACATTGCATGGTTTAGTAAATGCGGAGTAACACAAGGCAGCATAAGTTGTTGAATTGTGTTACTCTGCTCAAGGAGGCCTTCCATGGGTGTAGCATGAGTGCCCCAATGCATTCACCTATTTTGTGCATTCCCAGATTCACTAATACTGTAGAATTGGCAATGTGTCAAAATGTTACGCCACCCCAGGGGAGGCACAAGAAGGAGAAATATGCTATCTCTTAGTGTGATTAATTCATTTCCGAATGCACCACATTGGATTGTTTTTTTTTTTAAATCACTGTGTTGAAAATATTCCTTCACCCACAACATGTGTAACTTCCAATTATAGATTGGGCAAGAGGACTACAATTGAAGGAGGGTAACTGATCAAGATGAATAAACCCCGTCCCCACATCGAGTGAACCTGGCTTGGGGTCAGAGATGTCATGGTACGTAACAAATGGATTCCGTTCTGGACATGTGCGTCTTTCTTTGAAAACATTTAAGGTGAGTGGCCATAGATAGGTCCCTCCTAATTAAATTCTGTTTTTAAACAACGATTACCTGCCATCAACCACACACCACTAATATAGGACACTCCTTGCCCTTTAGGCTGTCCTTTGATCTGTTTTAGTCATGTGGAACATCCACTATGATGTATAGTCAGTAAACCTGAACACAGTGTTGAAATGTTGATGACATCACATTTTGTCCTATGTCAGCTATCCTTGGAATGTGTAATGAAGATATATGGATACACTAAAAAAAAAATATTTTTAGGACATTTTGATTATATGTTGTTCCATGGTCTCATGTTTGTGTACGTGATCACTGGGAGATTTTTGATTTTCGCTATGTGTATGTAAATGTGATGCATTTTTCTTTATGTTTTCTTGACAGCCGTTGAAAAGAGAAATATGAAAAGATATATATATATATACATGTTTTGATATATGAAAAACAATATATTTAAAATATAAGTAAATGGTTGTGTTGTGTCAGTGGTTCTAAGATATCATTTCCTTGAAAGATTTGTGTTATATGAGTCAGGGGAGGTTTTCCACATGTTGGAGGGATAACTTATATGCCCTTCTAATTTGTAATGTAGAATGAAAAACATTATTCACAATTCCCCTTGCGGAGATTTCTTTCGCCCGACAGAACGGTTTGTAGCTCAAAACTGTATACCCAGGTTCTTAAGAACACGGACAACCCCATTACATTTAATGGTGACCTGTGGCATGGGAGCAAGCATTCCACATGAAAACGAACCTATGCTCAATAATTGTTTAGCTGGTACGGGATCATTATTTAAGGATGTCAGGTACCCAGAATCTACCAATAACGTAATGATCCAACAGCGAGGAAATGATCTTTGGTGTGTAGTTACAAAAAATACAGAGCAAAAAAAGCGACAGGCAATGTTGAACAGGCATGCCTAAAATACTTCACATTTATTCTTAAAATACTCAATATATGTGACAATGGCCCCTCAATGGAAAATTGCATTTATGCTACTTGTCTGAAACATTCATGCATAATTCAGTATTTTACTGCGCAAATGGCCACATCATCAAAATAGAGCTCAAAATATTTCCAGGTTGACATCATGCCATAAACTCCTGTTACAATCGTGCAACATGTTCACATCGTTTCCCTGGAAGGTGTCGACTGTCAGCTTAATGGAAGTTCTAGCCTCCTTCTCTGCTACACTTTCTAGCACTCAGTCCACTTCTCCAGTCATTTTTAAGGTGGCACACACGTGCTCTGTTCACATCACTTGCATTGACACTTGTGCAGACAGCAATGCAAACATTCAAGACTCTGTACTTTCCTATTTTGTCAAGGTTCATGTCAAAGCCTGTTTGTGTGCTATCCTAACAACAAGCACAGGCAGTGTGCTTATGTTTGCTAAAACGCCCCCTAATTACCAGGTACTTCACAGACATAACATATTATTCACTCACTGTAGAAAGTGTGATCATCTACATTGCAAATGATGTCTCATGTTTAGCAGCAATGTGGAAAAATTAAATTTGCTCCTGGTTCCCACATATTTTTTTTACTTGGACCTATATTTTTGCCTCTTTTGGACCTCCATGCAGTGAGAGCATGCTAGGTACCCTGGTGAGTGCCGTCTCCCCTAAAAACAAAAAGAGTATTTGGTAGTTACTATTTGACATATTTGCCATTATAGTATGTCCACTATGAAATTATGGAAAAAGCTGGCATCAAAGTACCCAGCATGACTGATTTGTGCTTTCCCTTTCCCTTGAACCCAAGTCTGAATGGTTTTCTCATTGATCGGGGTACCTGTTGTATGAAAATGCACAGGAATAAGAGTTTTCAATGACCAATCCAGTAGAATCTATTGCTGCTTATTTCCCTGAAACCTATGAAGGGAAAGAAGGTATGAGAAAATAGTATGTGTTGTGCTGCCTCGTAGGAAAACAGAGGGGCATATTATCAAGGGTGGCGTTAAAATTATTGCTGCTTTAGCGGCAGGAAACTGCCACTAAAGTGGTAATAAAGGGCTTGATAATATGCCCCGGAGAATTCCAATAGAAGCTCATGTTCACACCAGACCAAGGGCTTCTATTGGAATTCAAAAGGGCATATTATTAAGCCCATTATCACCGCTTTAGTGGCAGTTTTCTGTCGCTAAAGCGGCGATAATTTTAATGTTGTTTCTTGATAATATGCCCCAGAATGTTGAGGAGGAATGTTTTGTCCGTGGTCCTGGAGAGAGTGGTTTGAAAGTCGGCATTCTTTCTAAAAGCCTAGCAATGCACCGCAAAAAGTGTCCAAGAAGTTTGAGGCATTTGGATCACCAATACAAAATTACAAAACTTTTGCTACCCGGTCTTAAAGTTTGTTCATTTATGTGCACTGCTGCGGCTTCAAAATGGGACATCTGCGCTATTAAAGAATTAAACTTTTCAAAAGTAACCTTTGTGTTGGTGGTGGTGGTGGTGTAGTGTTTTTTTATTGCTAATACTAAATGCCATGCTGCACCCCCAGTGACCATTTTTTAATAAAGAGGTAAGTCACAGTTGTACTGAAATTCATATGTCAAACATTGCTTTACAAGCATCAAAACCTTCACAATTATCTTTTAATATCTCCCATTTCAACATCATATTTGCTAATTGTTCTACCATTTCATTCAAGTGTTTTTTAACCATATTGGTTTGGGAATTTTAACATTTATTTCTTCAAATAATACTGTTATGATCCATTCTGCCCAATTTCGCCTTGTATGAATAATTTTTTTAATGGGCCTGACTCTGCAAAACCCCTCGAATAAAAGCTTTAAAAGCATCTCAAATTATCTCAAGGGGTGCTGAGCCAGTGTTATTAAGATGAAAGTCAGCACTATCTTTTTTCAGGGTGGATGCCACCCCAGCAGTAAAGAGTAGGGCTCGTTTTAATGTCCACCTTGAATTCTGCCTACTTCATAGGCACTGGAGTAGCTTGGCAACTGAAAAAAGTTCCAAGATATGCCCAGGGAGATGATTAACCTCGTTTAATCTTGCTTCCAAATCTCTATCTTCAAAAAAGTAATCCATCCTGGAATAATGGCCATATTTTTTACTATGGAATGTAAAGCCTCTCATCAGGCCCTTTAGATAGCTCCATACATCCACCTACCCCAAATCATGCAGCATATTTCTAAGGTCCTTCTTAGTTCCATGTGTTTGAGTGCAGTCTCTCCTAGTTGATCTCTCAAGGGTGGTGGCCAATAACACATTCAAATCACCTCCAAGAATCAGCGGGCAGTTAACTGAATCAAATTCCACTCCAGATTCCCTATACAATGGGGGTCATCCCAGTTCAGTCCAAAAAACCTACACACATGCAATGCAAATCCGCATATTTCATGCTTGCCAAGGCTCACCTACCAGACCTGCCTGTTTTTGAGGTTGTGACCTCCACCCCACCACCCATCCTTAACCTCTTAGCTGCGTCGAACTTTCAGCACGCAGTGCTGAATGTTCGAATAAGGAGCGCTGGCCCTTCGGCCAATGGTCGTGCGCAGCACTGGCAAGGTAGTGCTCACGACGACTGTTGGCCGACGGCAGCACTTAAGGGGTTACCAAAATCACAACCCCCTTACTATACTCTACTTGATCAGAGACCACGTAGCTCTCCACCCATCTAAATTTAGAAAAGAAGGCTCTACTCTCATTTGCAGCCAGGTGAGTCTCCAGTAAAATGATATGAGTAGAGGGCTTCTCAAGATACAGCATCACCAAACTCTGCCTACCCCAACTCCTAAGACCATTGACATTCCTGGTTAGGGAACATTTAATCCTTACCCCCTCCTATTATCTTCAGCTGAATTTAGCCCCCTGTTCCAGTGGGTTACCTGGACCTGCGCTCAAAGGAAACTATTGCTTGGTCATACCTGAGGACATTTCTTTTTTCATTTTTCCCCACTGCTCCCCACTCTGTGCCCATTCCTACAGCCCCCACAGCACCCCACCTCTGGGAACCCTCCCATTGCTTGTTGGCATTGTGGTGGCCTAAGAGGATCACTGGGAGACGCTAAAAACAAACCACCCTCAAATGATACTTAGCTGCAATGTCCCCCCACCTATTCCATCCATCCTACAAAACTTGGCATTTAAGAACTTCTAAAAATCAGCAGTTTGCTCCATCAATGCATCTACATCCGCCACAGCATGATAGTTAAACATCTGATTTCCACATGATGCAAAGCATTGCTGGGAATTTTAATTGCACCTTAGCCCCCGGCTTATGCAGCTCCTCCAATGTCTTCCCATGCTCTCACTGGCACTGGTCTCTCTCTTTACACACATGGGATCTAATGGTAAAGGAGAATATCTTAGAAGTGAGAGAGCACAGCCTTAAGGCAGAACTCAATAGAGCCTCCTTTGTGGCATACGAAAAGAAGTTTACCAAGATCTTCCTTGGCTTCTGCTGTTGAGGATTCCTCTTGAAGGGGTTTCTGTGTGCACGCTATATTTCTTTCTCTAAGTGGATGTCTGACCTATCCATTAGAACTGTGTCCTGCCAGAGAGATTTTGAAAGACTTCATGTCAGCACCTTCCTTGGCTTCAGGTACATTCAGGAATCTGAGGTTATCCCTCCAGGAGTGATTCTCAATCCTCTCAGATCTTCTCTCAAACCTTGATTTTGCTTGGTCAACAAACGTATCCCAGAGGTGTTTTTTTATAACATGCTGTTTAATCCAATCAACCTCCTCCTTTAATGCCCTATTGCGTGCTTTTACTTTATCAAGCTTCTGAGACAAGGCAGAGCAAGAGGCTTGGATGCCCACCTGATTGGCCTCTGAGACCTCAAGCCTGCCTTTGACCTCTTCTTTCTAGCCAGAAGAATGGCTGCTAGCTTCTCCTCTGACTGCGTCCTGCTTATTTATCCTCTGACCTTCTATTGCTGGTCCCATGACAGTGCTCAACAACTTGACTTGACTTTTCTAATACAGCAAGAGCTTCAAACCTGTTGTTGGTGACAATCTCAGCCATATTACGGAGACCTTCATCCTCCTCTGAACATTTTTCCACTTCAAGGGGCCCGAATGAAACATTGGGGCATCAGGAACGGCAGTAACAAAGGATATTTCCATTCTCAAGCCCTGCCTAACTGTGTGCTCTTCAAAGCCCCTCCCAACACTCATAGGGCTGGTTAGGTCAAGACTTTGATAAAAGATTTGAGTGAGGGTGTTACCTTACTCTTGGGAGCAGATACCTTCCTGCCCCTTCCTCCGTAACTCTTACTGGGTGACATAGCTGTCTTCCCTGATTTAGTGCCAGAGACTCCAATAACCCCACGAAATATGCAAGGTTGCCCCTTCACTGCGTTGGGCAAAATAGCAGGAGTAAATTTAAGCCCAGGACTTACCCTAATAGCCGCTATAGCAGGAGGATGCATCGTATATCTCGAGGTCTTGCTGCCAATCTTACCAATAATTTGACCATTCTTATCCATATGGATAAAGCACCATGCCCTCTTGTCTTCTTCTACAGCCTCCCAATCCCTCTCTCTCTGCCTGCCACTCACCAAAAGCAGGGGGCCACTGTGTGCCACTGTGCACGCCTCTATGGCAGTCAAGGATCTTCTCCTGTTCATGCTTGTGCTTCAACTTGTGCTGGAGCTACCATCACTATTGCAAGCTTGTGCCCAGACTACCCTGCTAAGCTGCAGCTCCTGTGCAGCTGCCTCCCAGCATGGGGTCGCTGTGCTAGCTGGCACATCAAAAGAGAATTCTATAATTGTCACAGAGGGTATTTCAGATCTAAAATCCCAATAACCCAGCGTTCAGGGGAGCATACATCAACTACTGCCAGGTATGCGCTTGGGCAGGGGGCAGCAGGGAAGCATACCTTGAGCCCCTAAGCATTTCTCTCCCGGGGAGCTTGCAACCATTCAGAGCACTGGCGCCATAATAACCCCAAGACTTTTACAGCATCCGGACTTGGAGATTCTTGTCTTTAGAAATGGAGGAAGTAACCAGATTGGAGAAAGAAGTGGGGAATTTTGAGGCCGACCTGCAGATGCAAAACATTGCAGTTGATAGAGAAAGGACATTGAAGCAGTTGGAGGAGGCACAGCTACATTTTAAAATCAAGTTGGATACAAAATGTGGTGAAAGGTTATCCAACTGGATGCATGAGACCGTTTGTGTATGAGAAACACGCTGGTGTGTTAGTGGCAATCGAAGGTGAGGGTTGAGAGGTCAAGAAATAAGATTAAGGAGCTGTTTGTCAACTCGGGAGATGTTTCAAACAAGGCTGAGGACATGCAGGGGCCTCTGATTTAACTATTCTCTACCCCAGTGGTACTCAAAGTATAGCCTGTAAGCCGCTGGTGGCCTGGCAGATCTCTCCTTGCGGCTGGAGAGATTCCTCCGGGAAAGAGCAGCAGAGAAATAAAAGCTGCATGAGTTTAGTTTTTTGTCATTTTTATTAAAATAGCAACTTTGTTTTCTGTTTCGAGGTGTTTTTTTCTGTAAACCAAATTCAGATAGAAGACTCCAGATTTTTAAAGCCACAAATGGCAGTATATTAGATGTCACACACATAAAATTGACTCAGTTTCAAGCCATTTGGGAAAATACATTCCCCAGATATTTTCCGAAATCTTCCATTTTCCAGTTTTGAAAAGGTGTTTTTTAACTGTCCCAATTATCTCCCATCCCACACTGTCTCCTTAGGAAAGGACCAGCATAAATGTGGCTCTCAAGCACATACCAGACTGTACATTGTGGCTCGTAAGTAGTAATAATGCTCCACACTGTTTACAGAAGAGGTATCTCTGGATCTGGATAGGCCCGGGGAATGGCTGAGCGGTATGGATCTTCCTGGGCTTACGGTGGGGGGTAAAAAGTCTGTGGAGGCACAGATTACTCAGGAGAAACAGAGTGAACATTTCTCACATATTACTAATGGAAAGGTGACAGTTCCCAGCGCCATTCCCCCTAGAGCGCTACCGAGTGGGATGTTCTGTTTAATTCAATATATCAGGATAAGGTACAAATCCCTGACTCATGGAAGGAAGTTATGATTATATTGATTTAAAGCCTGCCAAACACCAATGGAGCTTATAAGGTTTTTAAGAGCACTCTGGTGGGGAGATTAGCTAAATTATCAGATCCCTGAGCTTACCCAGATGTTAATTGGATCTATTGACTTAGCTACTGCTTGATAGGTTCCCTGGGCAGTGGTGACATTGGATGCAGCCAAGGCATTTGACGGAGTATGTTTGATTTTCTTATGGGATGTTTTGGCAGTATTAGGTTTCAGCCCTTGTTTTATTTTAACTCTTCAGAGGCAATATGACAATTCCTTGACCAATTCTGCTCAATGGGGCATTGACTAGGAGTTTTGATATTCACAGAGGAATGCGGCAGGGGTGCCTCCTGTCTCCACTCTGTTTTGATATTTGCATTGACCCATTTATCCAGCTATTCAGAGCAGGCACTCATGTAATCCCCTTCTGCTCCCCACATTATAGCAATAAGATTGCATTGCATGCGGATGATCTGGTCAGTTTTACATCAGACCCTGTTTGGACTATTCCTAGGGTGGAAAGGCTTGCGGAGGATTTTGGGGCCCTATCAGGGTATTTAGTGAACAACTCAAAGACAGAGGTGATGTGTGGAATGTAGGAGATTGGACGGGTGATGCTGGGGTGGAGATTAAGTATTTGGGTATTGCTATTGTTGACCCCCATGGAGGCAATTCAGTTGTATATTCTAGGGAGAGCGGCGAAGGAAGTGGATGTTTTACTTGCCAGATTTAAGTATCTGCCATTAAAAATCTATGGACAAGTGAATCTGATTAAAATATTGATCCTCCCTAAGCTGACATCTTTTTAAATGCATCCCACTTACATTCCCAAGATCGGCTATAGCCAAGATTCAGTGGAAAATAACAAGCTTTATTTTGAATGCGGGGTGCAAGATTAGAGTGGAAAAAGCTGAGGCGCAGGCTTGTGAAGGGGGCCTAGCCATCCCGGACCTGATACTGTATTGTAGGGCCTTTCAGTTAAAAACTGAATAATGCTTTTGGGTACTCCGGATAGTTAAACCTGGGTGGTGATTTTATAAGTTTGGTTCTCCCAATTTTCTTTTAACTACAAATAAAAGTCTTAAAGTCTGCATTGAGCTTATTGTTTAGAGTCAGGAAAATCTTGAATATAAGTTACTATTTAGGTTTTGAATTAATTTGAAAATTTCCAGGCACCCCAGAATGTTTGCGAGACGGGTTGAGTCTTCCATTAATGAGGGCTGGAATAGCTACCTAGGTGGAGTTGCAGGATGTGATGCCTAAAAGTAAGGAGGTTGCAATCTGGTATTGGAAGTTCTTGGATGCCAAGGACAGAAAAATGGCAGCACCACAGTTAGTATGGGAAGGAATCATCCAGGGGCCTGAGTTACAACTTTTGTGGCAAACATCTCTGAAGCTGTTGTATTCTGTGGGCAAGCCAGTCAATCCGAAGCAAAATCACATTGTTATCATCAACAGACTACCTAGACCCCTCAATAGATTTCAAAGCTGGTACAGGAACTGATCTCTAAATGTAGAAGGTGTAGTTATCTAAAAAGCCCATGATGAGCATTCATTTTGCACCAGCTATGGGATCAGAGGGTTCTGGGAGGATATTGTGAATGCTGTAAAGGGCATCTTGGGGGTCAATGTCCAGCTACGTCTTGTGCTGGTTTTGATGAGGATAGATATGGTCTCCTGCAGCCGTATGAGTAGAGCACTGAGAGGTCTGTTTTATCTTATACTGTTAGCCAAGAGAGTGACCACTCTCCCCCTTCTGCAACGGACTGACTCAAAACCGTTTACTGGATGTGTTGGTTCGACACTGAGGGCAAGCCTGGTGGGATGAATAGGACATGGGCCAACTTCTATTGGTGAAGTGGTATGCTGGTACTGGAACCTGCAGAACGAGTGGTCCTTTGACTACACCGAGGTGCCACTATGGGTGACGGGTCATTCCGCTCAGTTGGTGCGGTGGGGCCTATGGAAAAGCAATAGGCCGAGGGCCTGAGTGTGCAGAAGCTATGGTGATATGATGACACAAAACAATGTAATACTGTTTTGGTACTGCTATTCTTGCATGCATTTTCATTCAGTGAAGCTTGTGGCTTGTGCCAACGAAATCAGGGAAAAGCCCAGGATTATTCCCAGGAACCTGCTTTTACTCTACAGCTGCTAGATTGTTTATCTTGATGGGAGCTCAGTCACAGCTCCTATCAAGAGTGAGGCACATCTCATACCTTGTTATCATCTGGGTTGCTACAAACTTTGTAAGTGTATTTTTGTAATATAATGATCTACACATCACACATGTTTTTGCAATTTGAGCACAGTGGGATTACAATGTACTATTGTTATTGCTAGAAATCAGAAAAATGCCTTTGTGATCATGATATGCACTCTCGCTTTAACAGAGCATTCCACAGAAGATCTTTCATACCTGAGCTCCTCAAATAAACAGTACTTCTGTTCCCGAAAACACAAAGTCATTACCAACTATGTCAAAAAGTCTGAGACTCTGGGGTGTTGGTAGAGCTTCTTTAATGTCACTCAGTTATTGAATGTCAGTTGATGCTTTTTAGATTTCAAGGTGCTTCTGAACAGCTGTGCCTTCCAAGTACAAGCATAATAGGAGTTTCTACTGGCCTAAGTTTTGAAATGAATTATTAATTTTATTCCATTCTATTCTATCTTGTAAAATGTCATGTGACCTTAGTGGACCTTAAGATATGATGGCACAAAAAGTGAGATTTGGCTTGAAAGAGCTTTTTCTTACTGAGTTTCTGTTGCTGTCTAAAGATAATGTTATCAGAATCCAGATAGGTATTTCTCAACTTCTTTTGTAGCTTTCTCAGGAGAAGCTGTGTTTTTAGATCTTTTGAGAACCATTTGTTATGTAATGTTATGCTTTCTACACGTTTCCAAAGGGAATTTGTTGGCCAAGAACTTGTAGAATTGCTGTAATGAATTTGCTAGCGCTCATAAATTGAATAGGATTTTGCATCTGATTACAACTGAATGTCAAGAGATGCAGTATTCTACACAAGACTCATGTTTTTCCATGACTATTACCTTTTCTAATAAGGACCTGCTTTTATGGGGAGATTTGCCAGAAGGCTAAATGGAAAAAGATAAAATAACAGTCTATCCACAATAATGGGGATGTACTAGAAACACACACTATTTCTTTGTTTGTTCCGTAGCATTAGCAAAGTTGGGTATTGTAGGGAAGTGTCCCTTTTTGCAAGGTTACCCCCCACTTTTTGCCTGACCTCTGTGCAACCAGACTTGATGTGCCCTGGGTCCCTGCCAATCAGGTTCCAAGGACCTGTGTTCTTTCCCAAAACTGTACCTTTGTGCCCGCAATTGACACATCTATGGCCACAAGTAAGGCCCTTGTAAAAGGTACCATGGGTACCAAGGGCACTGTGGTGAGAGAAGGCCTCTAAGGGCTGCAGCACCTATTGTGCCAGCCTTAGAGGGCCTGTCCCTTAACACACACACACTGACTTTGCAGCCGGCTTGTTTTGGTGCAGAGAAAAATGGAAAGTCGACATCGCACACAACCCTGTGTGCCATACTACAATCCACTGCCTGAGGCCTTGGTAAGTTACACCTTCACCAGGGTGCACTAGGCCTCAAGTGAGGGTGCAGTGGTCCTGTACCCCTACGGTGTCGAAGTCTATTCTTAGACATTGTAAGTGCAATAAAGCCATAAAGCGTAGATAGTCAAGAAGTTGGTCATTACAAACTCCACAGCTCCATAATGGCTTTACTAAAAGTGGGATGTTTGGTAGCAGGCTTCTCAGCACATTAATACCACACGTATGCCACTGTGGGATATAATGTAAAATGTACTCAGAGGGCCTCTTAGAGATGCCCCCAGAAAAACGACCAGCCCTGGTGTCGTTCCTTAAAGGCTAACCATCCTTTGCCACCACCAGACAGGTTTCTGGACCCTGGGTTGAGAGCCTCCTTTCTCTGGGTCCAGAAACAAAGCCCATCCTGGGCAGAGGTGTCATGTCTCCTCCTCCAGGATGGACTCGGTCCACAAAGGGGAAGCTTCAAAGGTGTGCCACCTTTGGAAGCTGTCCATGCCTTTTGCTGCCCCTAGCAACTGCCTATCACTGATTCCTCCCCCACTCAGGGCAGGAGAATCAGCAGGAAAACCAAGCTAGGAAGAGAGGTGTGCCCACCTTTGCCAACCCCACCCCTTACGTGGGTGAGGCAAGGTGAAACACCCATCTCACTCCCCTCCATCTTGAAGATGAGGGGACTCAGCCAATTAGGAAGAGGCTCATGCCCCCTCCCATTGGAGGGTGGCATAACAGGGGGAGTACCACCCCAAAAACGGGGACACATAAAGGAAGGGACCCATTGGCCCTGACCTGCACACCCCTTTAAAACATCCCTAAATCTAGCAACTGCGAACCTTTCATCCTCATATTCGAGGATTAAACAAGAAAAACTGAAGAGCCGTGCTGACCCAGGAAGATGAGGACAAGTATTTCTTTGCCCACAGCCCTTCTGGCCTGTCTGCCCGACCTGCCTACAGCGAAGAAACTAAGTGATACCAAAGGGGATGATGGATGGAGCGTTTGAGCAAATCAAACACTCACCCCCAGTCAACTCATCTGGGTTCAATCCATCATCATTTTTTAGCTCACTCCACCACCCCAGTTCATACATGGCCATATGCCAACACCCCAAATGCAAGCGCACCCGGGAGGGAGACATGCAGCCCCCCTCTCCAGGCTGATTAAGGCCCGTGGGACCCCATCCTGGGGCCCATTCATATTGTAAATTGGAGGAGTGCACGCAACCCCTCTCCCAGGGCTGAATTTGCCCCCAGTGAACCCCTCTCCCACGGCCCGGCCATTAAAAATAAGGGGAAGGGGGACATGTGCCCCCTTCACAGACCAAATTGGCCTCGGGGACCCCCTTCCCAGGACCCTGTTCCTTTTTAAATCGGGAAGGGGCACTCAACCCCCCTCTCTGGGCCATTATGTGGACAGAGACGCCATCCCCCGAGGCCTGGCCAATCAAAAATGGTGGAAGAGGGCCAGCCAGGTCCTCCAGCCCAGGGAGGACCTGGCTTGGCAGTTCGGGCTGGATTGTTCCCAATGGGCGCAGGGTAAAGACTGATTTGCATATGGCTGGGTCCAAACTGGAATGGCATGGTGAGCAAAAAAACGATGGCTTTAGACCCAGATCTCAGTACTGGGGTGATTGTATGAAATTGTTCTGCATTCTGTCCATCAATAGTTATTTTTGCATATGTCACCCCGAGTGGAACGGGTATGCTCAGACTTGAGTCCCGTGCTCTCCATGCCACTGGAATCTAGCTCTCCTGGCTGAAGAGGGGTGAAACACCGAAACCGGTCCTAGGATGCTTGCTTCCAGTCCAGGAAGGACCTGGCTTGACAGTTCGGGCTTGACTGTTCCCAATGGGCGCAGGGTCACAACTGATTTGCATATGGCTGGGTCCAAACTGGAATGGCATGGCGAGCAAAAAACAATCGATTTAGGCCCAGATCTCTGTACTGGGGTGAATGTATGACATTGTTCTGCATTCTGTCCATCAATAGTTATTTTTGCATATAGCGAAGAAACTGGCATGCCCACTAGCCCCCCCCCCCCTCACCCCCCCGGAGCCTGGAGGCCTTGCCATGCACTCACAGTACAGACTCTGTCTCCCGTGAGCACCAGATTAGCTCAACAAAGACTCTAAGACCAGAATCCGGATTCCGGCGACTCCGCGATTCAGCAACACTCTGCACCCAACGCCCACGGCCCAAGTTTGAGTGACCAATACCACGAAGAGGTTAAGGCTGCAGGTGTCATCTCCACAAGGAGAAAACACCTTCAGCCTTAGGCTGAAGGGCCTACCGATCACAACTAAGCATGAGCGAATTTTGCGGATCTCGCGTTCGCGAATTTTGCGGATTTGCGGATTCGCAATCCGCAAAATCCGCGAATTCCCGCGAATTTGCGGATTTTTTTTTTTTGGTGTTCGCCCGTGTTTCTGCCAGTTCGCGAGGGTTTTGTACACTTTCGCAAATTGCGAACTTACCTGTCGGGTCGCAAGTTTCGCGAACTTGTTGTTTCTACGTGTCCAGCCTGTTTGGGACACTCTTCTTCATCACTGCCACTCTCTGTCACCACTGCCACTCTCTGACTACTCATGCCACCCTCTGGCCCACCCATGCCACCCTCTGTTTCATCACCACACCCTCTGGTTGTCCAGTGTACATTATTTTCGGCAAAGCAAAGCACACCTTCCCTGCCTCAAGTGACCTGAATTAATTTGGGGCTGATTCATGTGTCACAGAATATTTTTTTAGCTGGCACCTGCTTCCTTAGTGCGCCCTGATTAGTGATCTTTTGCACTTGCTAAGTGCTTTCATTGTTGCAAAATTAGTTACAACACCTGCCCTGCCCCAACTGACAATAATGAATTAGGGGCTGATTAATGGATTTTAACTTCCAGCCTGGCTCCTGCTTGTCTCCCTTAGCTGTAATTCAGGACCTTTGTGGCATATGTGTAACTATTCTGAGGTTCAGAGCAGGGTCACATACTAGTTTCAACTGGCAACTGAACTCTGGAGGGGCCCCTCAGGAAGCACTCCAGGAAATGGCTACTAATGATGAGCCTGAACTTTTGAACCTGGTAAGTAGTTACTTTCAGTTTTGCTAAAATCGTATTTCTGCAATTTTGCACTTATTCGCGGGGCGCGAACTCACGCGAACAGTGCGAGCAGTGCGAGCAAAATCCGCTGCTCGCGGATTTGCGGATTTTGCGGGAAATTCGCAAATCTCGCGGATTGCGGATTTCCCGAAAATCCGCAAAATCCGTGAGCGGAACGGATTTTCCGCCCACGCCTAGCTGGAAAATCCAACGCCAGAAGAGACCCTGCTCCCCAACAGCCTACGGCCTTAGGTTGCCCAACCGACAGTGTCTAGGTATCCCCCAAGAACACCACTTACCTCTCCAGCTGGGGGTAACCTTCAGGAAGTCTCCCTGCCTGAGCCTGCAACAGCTTTACCGACCTGAATGTCTCCATTTAAAAGCACAGAGTCCCAGATGGATTTTTGGTACCTACACCCGGCTGCCCCAGTGCCACAGGTGGTGCAGATCCTGTGCTCGTAGTTGGCCCCTGCAGTGCTGACCTTAACGCCAGTAGATTTGCTCCCACACCTGAGTGGCCTTCTCGTAGGGAGTCCCTAACCGAGGACCCACTTAGTCTTATTGGCTAGGATTGGGCCCCTGCACCCGACTGCCACAGTGCAGCTGGTGGTGCAACTTGAGTGCCTATCTAGACCTTGGGGAACCTTGGTTCTATCCCCCAAAACTCCCACTTGTAAGACATTTACTTACCTGCCAAATTGATAACCTTTTTTCCCATAGGAACCCCTGTTGTGAAATTTTGGCCCTTTGTATGGGAAAACCGAAACTTTAACTCAAAGCCAAGAAAGTCTTACTTACCTTGTATTGTGAGATCCTTAAGGGTGGTATCTAGGCATACCACCCCAGTACTCAAAGTTCTCTAAAAGTAACTAAAGAGCATTCTAAAAGTAATTACTTTGTAATTTTTACATCTTTTTAAAGTGATACCAAACTTTAACAATTGTAAATGTATCCTCAAATGCATTTCTCTTTAAAGATTTACAATTGAAAGTATATTTATCTACCTGTACCAAGTCCTGCTTGCTTCCAGAAATAAAATTCAATCATACATTGTTTTATACTTTCCCAGTTGATCTGGGTTTAGTCTCTGAGTGTGTGCCATAGGTCTTGATTGAGTGAATACAATAAATGCTTAACACACCTTCTGGATAAGCCTAACTGCTCACCCACACTACCGCAAAGAAAGCTTTTAGTACTTACCTACTTTAGCCACTGCTATACCTCTGGGGACTCCCTGGACTCTGTGCACACTGTACCTTACTTTGGTGTAGTATATTCAGAACCAGCTTTCTACAGGTATGGGGTGCAGTAAGGAGCTATGGTGAAAATGATATTGCAAGTCCGGATTTAGTTACCCTATGTGTATCCGGTATGACCAGCCCAACAGTTAGGCTTGCCCCCTATTGGGGAGGGAGTTGAGGCCCATGACCAGACACTGATCTTGAGCAGGGAATTGGTGAGAGAAGAAATTTCCATGGGAACCATTGATGACATTGAGGAGGCTATAGATGGCATTCCGCCTGGAAGGGCGGGTACCCTGCCTACTATACCTGAATGAGGGGAGCCTACTTTTCCATTCCAGGCTATGGTAGTTCAAAGGTCACAGGGAGTTGTGGTTTCTGATCCCCTACCGATGATGAGCAACGACTTGGTACTAGCAGAGAGTGCCAAAGGGAAAGTAGATAGTTATATTGAGCCCACTGGTGAAATCACGGGGGGCCATGAGGAGGCAAATCCGCTCGTGGCCCCTGAGAGAGGGGAGTCTAACATAGCTACGCAGAGTATTAAGGCAGTAACACCACAAGGACTAAGGATGTTGTCTTGGAATATAGCTGGATTAAATGCTAAAATGGACCTCCCCTATTGGGGTGAATTCATTGATACCCATGAGATCTGCTTATTCCAGGAGACCTGGGCCTTGAAATCTCTGCATAGAGCTGGGTTTGCCACATACTGCAAAGCCGCCGTTCAGGGGCCCAGGGGAACAGGGGAAGACCGTCAGGTGGCTTGCGTATATGGGTCGGTGAACATCTTGACTGTACAGTTAAGATGATTGAAACCCATTCCTCCAACATTTTATGTATTATTCTTTCCCTTAGCAATTTTCCAAAGGTGGCTATTATTAATGTTTATTTTTGCCCTGTGAGGTATGGGCAGACCTCGCAGACGTTAGATTGCTTTGCCGCTTTTCTTTCCACGCTGCTCGAGCAAGACTATCCTATCATCGGTGGGAATTTCAACTGCCACTTTGAACCTTTAAATGGTTGACCTCATCCTATTACGAGCAATGAGGACTCAACCTGGGGAATCCCAATGTGCAGTCTCTACCCGATAAAGGGTTGGACCCCCCTAGTCTTACAGTTGGCTTCACTTACCCTCAGTTATTCACTGAGGGCATGTAACGGTTGCCTGTTATACCTTTGAAAGGAATGGACAGGCCTCCACAATTGATTATATCTTGGTGAATGTGGATATTTGGCAATGGATTGTGAATTTTTGGTACAGACCCGTACTGAAAGCGACCATAATCCACTGATTGTAACCTTGGATTGGTGTCAACTGGCAGTAGGACATGCTGTGACTAATCTGCCTCCATCTGACCTAATAGCAACCGATGGAGGCAGAAGAATCCACTGGGGAACATTTCTACAATCTCCAGAGGCAATGGCTTGCCTGTACAAATCCATCATTCCCTTTTTGGAAAAGGCAAGCTCTAATATAAATAACAGCGGTGTCACTGACCCCATAGAGGTGTTGGGGGAAAACCACTTGGTTATGGTTGGAAGCCTGGCAGAATTCTTTTACAGTACCTCAACTTATAAAAGAAATGAACATAGATGAAAACCCCCATGTTATAATAGGGCATGCAGAGACGTAAAGAGTGCTCTGCTGATCAAACTTAGAGAGGGTGATAATTTATGTATTAGGGAAGCGCCACTGCCTTAGCGAGCCTGCTGCCCGACAGAGAAACGCCGTAGGGGCAAAGAATAACGATCCTGCCTCTGCACATCCTGCCCGCCTCCCGCCGCTCGCTGTGAAGCTGAGCCGCCGAGTGGAGTGCGGGGCAGGAGACTTCAAGTTCCATCAGCCCAAGCGGGCTGCAACGTAGGAAGCCGCGCCAGGAGGCGCTTAAATCCGGAGTCTGCCCCGCCCCGCGGGACGCGAGCGGGACGCCGGGCGAAGCCCGGGCCAAGGGCGGGCCCGTTTCAGCCCGTTCCAGACCGAACCAGGCTGGGCTGGGCTACCCCCCTTGACCCTGACACCCTCATATGGACACAGACTTAAGGTATTGCTTTCCCAAACTTTGAGAGTGGACATTGGTCTAATTTACTGAGAAATCATATAGTATTATAACCATGACTAGGGGTTTAAGAAGTAAAACAGCCCTCAAAGCTGCCTCATTTACAGGTCCCATCGACCTATTTATTTCTAAAACAACTGAGGCTATTAACCAGAACATCGCTGTTCTTGAACGCAGGGTCTCACAGGACCTTGCAATTGCCCGGAGATCCTCATTGGGCCCCTTAGCAACTGCCCTAACCCCACTGCCCTCAGCTACCCCAATTCCTATCCTAATACAATCTAGCACTTTAGCACAAGTCCACTCCATCCCCAGTGCGGTGGACCTGTCAGCTACTAACTTGTCACTGGATTTGGATTTGGATTCAGCTGAGAACCTTGAGATAACCCCTGACCTTGAGCATATTCATTCTGTAGACCTGGTCCAGGACCCGGTACAAACTAATAACCTCAGGGGTGCTAGGGAAGGCGCAGTTCCAAAGCAGCCCGTACAACACAAAAAGGGGAATACTAAATCAAACCCCCATACCATCAGCAAAAAGAAAGGGCCAACTACCGCCTCATCTAAGAATATTTCTCCTAGCAAAACTCTTGTTACCTCAGATCCTTCTAGCCTACAATGTCTTGAATTGGGCAATGTCCAAAAAGGCGGCCATAGTTCACCTGACAGCGACACATCACAACTTCTTGCTGCTTTCAGGGACATATTAAAAACCCACCTCCAACCCTTGGAGAAGAGTATCATGGCAATAGAAAAACAGCTTGCCACACTCCTCACCAAATTACCAAACCAGACCAGGGCGGGTATTACTAAAACTGGAGGGGGACTCGTTACCACCAACCCAGGGACTATATCGACTAACCCTGCCAGGCCGCCTGGTACGCCCAAGGTACAGGCAAAAACCAAAGAGCCTCCAACTACCTCTGTCCCTGCCCCAAACAAGAGTGTATCTGCCAATCCTAAAGCTAAACCTGTATTAAAACCAGTATCGCAGTCACATCCTATCAGTCAACAAAACCCTACCCAAATGTCCCCTGCAGCTCTACCCCCTGTTACTAATACCACCGTTGCACAGGGGTCACTGCAGCCATCCCAAGAAAAGGCCCCGGTTACTCAAAAATCATATCATACGGATGCCAAGAGGGGGCCCAGGTCTAAACGTCCAGTTCATCTTCCACCAGAGGTCACACCATTCACGGTTATCCTAACAGGAGTTCCGGAACTTCCAGTTGGTACTGATGAACCTTCCTGGTCCCTTCTGAACAAAATCCTCCAATGGCTTAGCATCAACAGGCCACTACAGCCCACTAATACTTGTAGAATTTCTTCTGTCCGTAGGGTTCCATGGGTGGGGGCGACTCCAAAGAGCATTCAGGGGGATTGCGTCATTGTTACCTGCGAAGACGCATCCTCTGTGAACCACATTTGTTCTTGGCCTGAGTTGGAGAAGAAAGGGGGAATCGATACTCAGCGGCTCTCCTTTTTCTATCCATCAGTATTTAATTTTCATGCTCCAATATCAGCCCCCAATTGGGTAATTCCTCAAGAACAACCATGGAATTTTGGAGGCCCCTGGGCAACACAAAAAAGTAGGAATAAGGATTGGCTCTCACGTCCCTGGTACCCCAATAAAGGCCAACATTTGGGGAATGGATGGCAAGGTATCCATACTAGTAATAGATTTGATTGTCTGGAGATGGTCGATTGACGCAGTGCCCCAATATCTCCTAGCGAACATGCCACCAAGGCATCACTCCATGCTAAAGTTATGACATCTCGTAGGTCGGACTGTGTACCCGCTGTTGTACGGGTGGGCAGACGATATGACACGGCAAATGAGGGATGTCCCAATGAACAGCCTTCTTTATACACTGATTCTAGTAACAATCTAAACACTCCCCTCTTCAAAGGTACCTATTGTTCTAGTCCGGATGCAAACACACCTATTGACGCTCCCACAATAGGCTCAGTTGCCAGCTTTCCGGATATTAGCTCAACTATATCCTGTGTTATGCAGCTTGGAGCTGCTAATCAGGTTCCCACCAAGCCAGCTGGTGTTACCCTTATCTCTTGGAACATCACTGGTATTGCAGGTAAACTAGATTCACCCTTTTGGACCAGGTTTATTGGGGAAGGATATGATATAATCCTCCTCCAGGAAACCTGGAGCCAGGATCAAATTAATATCGAAGGGTACTCATCCCATTGCCTTAAGGCGACCAAATCTAGCTCAGGCAGGGCAAAGGGGGGCCTTTTGCTGCTCCTGTCTAATAGGTTGGACAACTGGGTAGTAAGAAGTAGTACGACTGTGGGAACCCACAGCCAGGTAGTGAGGGTTAAGTGCAGTAAAGGGATCGATTTGATTATTGTTAATTTCTATAACAATAATTTCGATGCCACTAGAGGGAATATTCTATACCCCCTTGAAAAGGAGATTGTAAGGGTCATGGGTATTTCGAACAGAAAGGCAGAGATCCTATGGGCAGGTGATTTTAACCTGCAGCCATGCCATTTGTCCAACGGGAATTCCTGTGGTGTAGGAGTAGTAATGTCTGATCAATGGGGGGGATTGGGTGAGAGGGAGGAATTCCCCCATTTCCCACATTGTCATTATGGCACATTGCTTAACAAAATGTCAACTAAGCTAGACCTTTATCTATTAAATTGTAATAGAAATGCACAGGCAGTCATATGTCCTACCTTCACAGGAAGGGATGCTGGGACATTTATAGATCACATCCTGCTGTCCAGCACTGGAGACTTTACTAACTTATATGTTAAAGCAGAAAGTCTCAGTGACCACAATAGTATTTGTATTACACTCCTGGGGCATGGTACATCACCATCAGAGTCAGGAGAAAAGTGTTCTACTGACCTAGTACCCATCAGACCAAATGGTCCAAGGATCAGATGGTCTGGAACAAATTCAAAAGCCAAACTGAAGGAGATAATAACTAGCTGTAAAATCCAAATAAATTATTGTTTAAGCGATGTAGTTATTCCCAAGTCCCTATTGTTAAACTTTATTAATATTAATACCACCATCGAAAGTATTTTCACTAGGGCACCATCATCAACTCGAGGGGTAAAGCAGGGTTGGTTTGACAAACCTTGCATGGTTGCACTCCGGGAATTAAAGCGGGCATTGGGTACCAAACCACGAGACAGGGATGAAATAAAACTCCTTAGGGTCAACTATAAGTCGGCCATCATCAACAGGAAAAAGTTCCTGCAGTGTGAGGCATGGGATAAGTTAAAGGAAGCAGCAGAAACCAAAAACTGCAAAATGTACTGGGAAACGATTAATAGCCCTTTTCTCAACAATGATGACAACCCGGAACTAACTTCCTATATCGCATGCAATGATTGGATTACCCACTTTACCAAGATCTTTAATCCTGATGGGATACCCCTCGAGCTAACCACTGAGGTTACATCTTGGCTACCCTTACCTTTGGGAGTAACACTGGAGGAAGTCTATGATGGGCTTTCTAACAGCAAAGGAGGAAAAGCCCCGGGCCCGGATGGGGTCCCAATCGACCTGCTAAAAGCCGAACCACACCTATGGGCCCCCATCCTGGTGCGGATCTTTAATTGTGCGGCAGTAGATAATTTTCCGCCTTCCTGGGGCCAATCAGTTATAATTCCCCTATTTAAAAAAGGCAGTAAATCTGAGGCCTCCAACTACCGTCCGATCTCACTGTTGGATGCTTCGGTTAAGGTTATGAGTCGTATTTTGCTTAAAAGGCTAGAAACCTGGGCAACCGATTCGAATATTTTAACTAAAGTACAATATGGGTTCCGTAAAGGTATGGGCACCCTGGAACAATGTGTTAACTTGGACCTTATTATTAATAAATATACTGTGGTCAAAAAAAGCAACCTTTTTTTATGTTTTGCTGATTTGAGCAGCGCGTTTGATTTAGTTAATCACGCTATTCTCTGGGAGGTTTTAATTGAATCTGGGGCACCGAAGTAAATAGTCCATTTCTTAGCCAGGCTTTATGAAAAACTTTCATGCAAGGTCCGCTACGGCACCCTAGGCGAATGCACACCATTTTTCAAAGTTTCACGGGGAATTCGCCAGGGATGCGTTTTGGCACCTCTATTATTTTCACTTTTTATTAATGGCGTCGACCGTAACCTGGTTGATATTCCTGCAGATGCCCCATTGATTGGAGGAAAACCTATCCCACTGTTACTTTATGCGGACGACGCCGTTCTTTTATCCCGCACATAGATTGGTCTCCAGCGCCTAATTGATAGTTTTATGTTGTTCATTCAAAATAGGAGGCTCTGTGTGAACAAGTCCAAGACGTATGTCATGGCATGCGGGCAGACTGTAAATAAGACTAAGCATAGCTTTTTTCTGGACAAAGAAAAAATGACATACGTCAAAACCTTCTGTTATCTGGGCATTACGTATAATAATAATGGGTCCTGGATCTCTGAATTTGACAACATCAGATTGAAAATGTTGCGGTCCACCAGCAGCATATTCCGATTTGCTTCTAAACTTGGCTCTAGAAGTATCCCAGATATGATTAATATCTATAACGTTCGCTGTGTCTCTTCTGCACTGTATGGGGCAGGCGTATGGGGCCACAGTGAAGGTCCTTCGCTCCAAGCCGATGAAAACAAATTCTTAAAGAGATTGTTGTGTGTTCCTCCTTCTGCCTCAGTACAACTGATTCATGACGAGGTAGGGATCGAGTTTATATCTGACTTGGCAGCCGTTCGGCCACTCTTATTGTGGCGCTCTATTTGGGCTAAGTCAGAGACTCGATTCACTCAAGAGATTATTCTTGATTGTATAGGTCTTGACCACTCATCGCGCATAAAGTGGATGCGATATATTCAATTCTGGTATAACCTTCTATTTGACATTGATGTTTTCCTTGATCCAGAGCAGGCTGCTGTCATCCCCAAAAAAGAAATTAAGTTAACATTTTTAAACTTTAAAAAAGGGGAGCGGTACAAGGTGTACGGTAAATTAGCCACCGTGAAGTTTTATAAAGACCTGAATCTAACTCCGGGGCTACAACCCTACCTTGTGAACGTGACTCGCCCATCACACCAATTTGTATTAACCCGTGTCAGATTGGGTATTGTTCACCACCTTGTTGCGTTTCCAACTCAGAAAGTCAGATCAGAGACTCCCTGCCCATGTGACAACATTTCACGCCAGAGTTGCTGCCATTTTTTACTCTTTTGTAAATTTTATTATTTCCTTAGGTTAAAATACCTCAAGCCTATTTTTATAAAATACAATACTCGTACCACAAAGACCGCATTAACACTCCTATCCTCAATGGAGTATGTGGATATTTGTTTTTTTATGGCTACCTATATTTTGAAATGTACAGCTGCCAGGAAAAGTATAGTACTGTAACCTTTTGATACTTACCTGTCTGTAAATTTTTGAGACGTACAGCTGCCAGGAAATGCATAATGTTGTTTTTATTTTATACATCCCTGTCTGTACATAACAGTTTTTAAATAGTTAGAATTTTGGAACGGTCACTTGTGTTTTATGTCTATAGTATGTATTGTAAGGTCCTTTTTATACACTAAACACTCACTTTCCTATGCCTTTAGAGCGGTTTGGATTTGGTTTGTTTTAATGTACAGTTGCCAGGAAATTCCATTTGTGTGTTAAATTAATTGATTTCCTGTCTGTACTTATTTGTATATATCCCTATTTCGCTTTTATCTCTTTTTTAACTGCTGCCCATGATTGACATATATGTTTCTATTCATATTAGCTTTTTTTACACCATTAATGTGAATATTGTGTACTAATTGTGTATATATGGTGATGTATTTAATGTCGCTTGTATGATTTGTATTCTCAAATCGAATAAAAGCTTATGAATTGAATTGTATTAGGGAAGCAAGGGCACTTTTTAAGAAAACTATTTTAGTAGCAAAATCTGAATGGGAAATTAACAGATGGCAGGCCATTAAGAAAGCTCTAGATGATAAAAATTCAAGAGGGTTTTGGAACCTGGTGAAGGCAGGAAAAACCGTGGGCAGGTCTGCAATCGAGCCAAACCTTGGGAAGGAGGTTTGGCGAACCCATTTTAAACTTTTATATTCTAAGTCTCAAACAGGAGCCAATGAGATGGGGCTGCCTGTCATTGATTATATTCATGTTCCCCTTGCCGATATACCCTTGTTCTTTGGCTGAGGTAAAAGTGGCCCTGGCCAAAGTCTTACCAAACAAGGTACCCGGATTGGATAGGGTTCCAGGAGACCTGTTCAAAACTGAACAGGTAGTTTGGGCTCCATATCTGCAGTGCCTTTTTAATGCAATTCCTCATGGCTTGACAGCCCCTCCAACTTGGGCGGGTGCCGAGATCATTCCTATCCATAAAAAAGGCTCCCCTCTAGAACCTGCAAATTACAGGTCCATTAGACTAATTGATATAACACAAAATATTTTTGCTTGTGTTCTTTCGGGTAGATTGCAGATTTGGATGGATGACAGTAATATACTTACTCCCCTACAAGCAGGTTTTAGGTCCAAAACCTCAACTATAGATCAGTTGTTTAGATTACAACTGATCTATTGGAAAACTATAAAGTTGGAGGGAGGCTCTCTCTACCTAACATTTGTGGTCCTTAAATCCGCGTTTGATATAGTGGACCAAGATCAGCTGTGGGGCTTACTGCTCGAGATGGGAGCTCCAGTCTACCTCTGCCAACAGCTTAAACGCCTTCATGAAGGCACCTTTGCTAGAATAAGATAGCAGGAAACAATCAGCTCCTTTCCCCGTTGAGAAGGGAGTGAGACAAGGTTGTGTGCTCGCACCAACTCTTTTCTCCCTCTTCCTAAATGGGCTAATTGAGGATCTCTTAGCTGTTAAGGACATATTCTCCAAAACTTGCTAACCGCAAAATACCAGCATTAATGTTTGCGGAGGACACGCTGCTCCTATCTAAAACACCTATGGGGATGCAGCGTGTCCTAGAGGAATTTAGCTTGTTTTGTAGGAAAAGGAATCTGGAGGTAAACATAAAGAAAACAAAGTATATGGTCTAACATGCCGATCCTACCAACTGCCCACACCCTAAAATGGATCTTAGGTCCTTAGAGAGGGTGCCAATTTTTGATTACTTGGGCCTTACCCTAAATGATAAAATGGAATGGGGGCCGCAAATTACCAAGGCAAATTTTAAACTAATCCAGACAAGTGGGGGGATTCTAAAAGTTCATAGGAGCTGCTCCATAAAGGTTATTGGCCCCGCGGCGGAAATTTACAAGGTTCAAGCAAGGGGAGCCACTATGTACGGAGCTGAACTCTGGCCACTGTTTAATTAACACTCTGACAGTGACCGAAAATAATTTTTTTAGGCATCTCTTGGGCCTCCTACAAAGTACCCCTCTAATTCCTATAAGGATGGACCTGGGCATTGATCCCATTGCTGACCTGATCGCTTTCTGCCCACTCCTCTACTGGTCATGGCTTTGGAGCACCCCAGAGTTGGAAAACTATAGAGAGGAATTAAAATCAGTTATGTCCATTCTGGGGGCAGGGAAGATACCTTGGCTGTCCTTTATTCGGGATGCATTTCGTAAAAAAGGAGAAATGACTTATGGTTTACACCTGAGGAGACATGTCTTTTTTACATCCAAACAATCACTAACATCTGCTTTTGAAAGAACATAGACTAGCATGTATCATTCAGTCAATAGATTCATCCAGTCTAACTTCCGGGTTTCTGGATGTAAAGCAGCACTATTGTTTGGAGCCGGTTTTAGATTTCATCCAACCCCTTGTAGCCAAGAAATTGTTTCTTCTATTTAGGCACGGGACGCTCCCCCTCTACGCATTTAAAATTAATTTGGTGGGTGCCAATAAACTACTAAGTCCCAGGTGTAATGTTACATAAGAAACGGAGATCCATGTGATCTTTTTCTGTCCTGCATATAGTGTGGCTATATCTAAATGGGTTCTTCAACTTTGCAGAAACCTGGGTATAAGAAACTATAGAGAGGTCTTTAGGATACTAAAGTATGATACCCACCCGTTTTTTGTCATTGCTATTACTGAATTTTTATTTGCAATGTGGTGCAAACGCAGATGTTTAGTGAAAAGATAGAGTAGAGAATTAAGATGGTGTTGTTTTATTTAAGATCAGTTTCCCTGATTTTAAATGGTATTAATCGAAGCTTAAACTTTTGTGAAATTTTTTCTGTTTACTTATATTTTTAAATAGTTTGTGCCATATGATGGCATTGTTTAATATGTTGCTAAATGCTGCCCTTAGTTGAGATATTTGTCCATGCCTAATGCTCTTTATTGGTCATCTACATGAGTGGGTGGGACCCTCTCCATATAGTCACCTCCTTGACATCTGGGGTTCAAATGTCAATTTGTAATGATTGTAATCACCTTTCTTCTCTACTTTATTTTTAATCATCAGTCTGTCGTTTTATGATGTCGAATTTTAAAATGTTATATTATTGTGCTTTTATGGCAGTAAGTGCCGAAATAAAGTTTTTTACTGACTGATAAGGAATTCCATGCAGAAGTTGTATTTGTCAGTGGCCTCATTAATATCAATCTCTATACAGTGTTTGACTGCAGACCAACAGTTGTGTAGCATGCAGTTCTGGGAGAAGCTGTTAACTTTTTGACTTGGCTGTTCAGGGAGGGAGGTTGGGATTTGTATCAAATCACGAGGGGATGATTGTACACCGGGATGGTGTGTGTGAGTTTGACTGTAATCTTAGATAATTGTGAAATAGGCCAGTTGACAGTGGAAATAGAGGATGGTGGAGTGGAATGTGGAGCTGCATAACTCTCTAGGAAATAGGATAGGTCTGAGTTGTCGAGCGGGTCTAGGTAGATGGCTGTCTCTTGGTTGGTTGGCCTGTATGGGGTAGAGGGATGGTGTGGGGTGATGTAGGGAGCAGCAACAATAGGATAGAGAGACTGTTAGATGGGATAGAGCTTATGAGAGGATCTCAATTTTGTTTTAGACTCATATGAGAACGAGGTAAGGAGATTGTTGAGCAGAGGCCAGTTATGTTCATCAGTTATGGATGTGGGTTATTGGTGTCTGGTGTTGGGAGTAGTTTAGGCCATGGGCAATGAAGGAGGGGAGGGATCGGGAGTTATATGGGTCAACTGTGGGGCAAAGAAGAGGGGGTGAGCAGAGAGGGAGATACTGGTATGTGTGAGGTTGGAGATGGATGACGCAGAGATGGTCTGTGGGGGGTTGTTCACGGTTTGGTGTTGGCGGTGAGCAGTGGATTGAGGAGTCCTTATTGGATTGCAGGGGAGTCCAGGGAGAAAGGGGCTGTCTGGGTGCAGCATAAGGTATGCTGAGTGGGTGAGGGGTAAGGGGTATTAGGGATGAGCGGAGACGGGGAGCGTGGAGTATCATCGGAAGGCTTGATAAATGAGTTTGATCATGCACACGATTGTGTTGTTGGCTTGGAACATGATTTTCCCGTGTAATGTAATGTAATGAGAATAAGGTAAGGAAAACTGTACTTTGAAGGGGTTGAATGTATCACTTATGTTGGTGTGCTCATCAGAACTACATAAGGGAAATGTAGTTGGGGTTTGCAGTGGCTGCATGTGGCAAGAAACATTATAAAAGGAGTGAGTGCATTCTCCTGTTTATATTAGTTATTTCAAACTGTAACAATAATACGTAAGGAAACGCTTTAGATCTGGTTTTGTTTGTGGAAGTTTTCTTTTTAATTCTCAGTTAAGGCATTTCATCATACTCTTGATAGTACATCATCGATTGGTGACTTTTGGCAGCTGGCACGTGTTTCGTCCTTTAGTGGCCTGTTGACCTGGTGCTTTCTCAAGGCTTTTGTAATCTTTAAAACATTATTGTTGATATGTACTGCATTCAGCAATTGGTTTCAGTGTAGACCGGCAATACAGGATTCAACAAAGGACCTGGCATATGTTACTGCATATGATTGAAACTAACTCTTGGTCTGCAGTGCTCATTCCTTCTGTTTTCTATCACACTGCACAGGTTGCAGATAATAATTAATGTTGTGAGCCTATCAAATGTTTTTTATAATGGGTGTTTTTTATCATATATACTATTTTTGTACATAGTTTGCGCATTTATTGTGATAAATTTACCTTTCCAGCCTTAAAAAAGTCTGATGAAACACGTGTCAGCTGAATCATGTGCTGGGAACTCTTAAGGGTTAATACAAGAATGTTCTACTAATGATGCGTGTGGACCATCTGAATGCTCTTCATACTACTTATCTCATTGTATTATCCTCATATGTCTAGTACAATTTTGACATAATTCGTAACTAATAATTGTCCAACGCTAAATTGAATTGATTTACATGGTAATAGGTGTGCTGCAACAATCCTTTTTTCTTGTGTATTTGTATGAATGTTAGTTTATAACGTGTTGATAGCAGCTCTAGGTGGTAGGTGTTTGAGGTGACTTAAGCACCCCGCTTTACTGACAGCCACTAATAATACCTATCCATGCTGATTACTGTTGTTTATAGATACAATATTTGTTTGATGTGAGGTTACTTCCCTTTTAGGGAACACTACTAACTACCTATTGTATATTCTAAAGTCCATGTGCTTCTCTCCTAAACTTGATGACTTCATTGTATACCTGTTTGGCATATTTGTGTATAGGTAAGTCCCTTGTAAAGTGGTATACCATATATCCAGGGCCTGTTCTTCAAATTGCTACAAGTGGGCAGCAGTACTGATTGTGCCTCCCAAAGAAGTGGCCACTGTGTGCCTGTGTGTGCAGTATACTGCCACATCAACATGACATTTAAATTTAATTGCCAAGCCTTAAACTCCCCTTTTGTTACATATATATATCAACCCCTAACGTAGACCCTAAGTAAACTTACGTGCAAGGTGCTCAGCGCTGGGACGCTCTCGGGCAGCCATGCGCTATATAAATCCCGCTTTCATTTCATTTCATTAGCAGGTAAATGGTAGGACATGTACCTTTCTGTTTTGCATGTCCTGGTAGTGACAAACAGTCCATTTCGTTTTTCACTACTTGTAAGGCCTACTTCTCCCTTAAGCTGGCATTGGGGAATTTCTTAATACACTTTTAAGTTGTAATTCTTGATCAGAGAAACGTTTTTTCATGTTTCATATGTTTGGAATGGTAATGATAAATCTTACTTAATGGCAGAGTTGAATTTAAAATGACACTTTTTGAAATTTCACTTTTAGAAGGTGGACATTTACCTGCACTGACTGTGCGCCTGACATTCTGTCTCCAATACACCTTTGGGGTTGGTGACAGCTACACTTTGTGCATTCCCTCCAGACAGCCATTCTACAGCGAGGATATGTGTGTTTGAGCACCCATCTACATACATCTGCATTCTGGTGGCCTTGCCTGAGCAGGATGGAAGAGAGGGGCTAACACATCATTTGAATTGGCTGAGTCCTGTCCCCACACGAAAGACAGATTACCCCCGTCGTGTCCTGTCCCCACACAAAAGACAGATTATTCCCACAGATAACCTGGCAGACAGGAATGAGTTGAACAGGATTCTTGAGCACTGCAGAAGGCTGCTTCAAAGACACCCCCCTCCACATAAAATACACTTTTGTGTATTGGTTCCTTCACCTAAAAAATCAGACATTACTGGACTTGTAACTGAAGCTCTGCCAGAAGAACTGCTGGGTTACTTAAATGAACTGGACTGCCGATGGGGAAGGCCTGCTTTTCTGTTTGTTGCCCTGCTGCCCTCTGACTCTGCTGAATGCAAGTTGGAGTCTGCCTTCACTCCACAGTGATCACCAAGGGCTTGTTGACTTGCCCTCTGTTCTTGAAGTCTCTGTGCCATTAATGACTTCCTTCAACCCTGCTGCAGCTGATGGACTCTGCCATATGTATGTCCTCCTGTGCCTGAGGTGCCAATCCAGCACTGGGCTTCAGAAGGGGGTTCTGCTTCAAAATGGGCACAGTGATGACTTTGTGCCAAGTGAACTGACCCCTTCCCTTCGATGCAGGAGCTGATTGATGACGACTCTTCAACAGACTGTGTGGCTCGACATCGAAGGACAGCACAGCAGGATATTGATGCTGCGCCAGCATCATAAAGGGGTTCAATGCCAAAGTGTTCATCAACTGCTCGGATTATCGCCAAACCTTCACGTTGATCCACAAGATCGACACCGACACACCATCCACTCAACTTCTCGCATTGAGGCTTCGACATCAGCGCTTGCTCTATCCAAGTTTCTTTTCAGCTTCACCTGTCTGAGTCCTGTTGCCGGCCTGCCCTCAATTGCAGTCAGCATAAACTTTGATTTTCTCTTGGTCTAGCACGACCTCCAGTAACCATTTTAATGCTACATGATTCTGACCGCTTTCCTGCATTTATTCCTTTAAAATTCAATATCTCAAAATCTATACTTTGGATTTTTGTTTTTGGATCTTGTTTTGTTTAAAATATAATAATCTATTTATCTAAATCTGTGTGGAATCTTTTTCTGATGTATTCATTGTATTACAGTGTGTGTGTTGCACAATTACTTTACGCATTACCTCTTTAGATAAGCCTTTCTGCTCTGCACCAAGCTACCAGAGGGTGAGCACAGGTTATATTTTAGTGTGTATCTAGCTTACCCTGGCTAGAGTAATGGATGCTTCTTGGCCTGGGTGCATACAACAGCCAACTAGGAATCCGATTTCTAACAGAGCCTTTAGATCGGATGGGTCTACCTGCAACGCAGGAAATTCAAGTGCTGCATTACGCCTCTGAAAACAACCCACTCTCTCCTATTTTAGAGTTTTAACCTCTTAAGTGCTGCGTCGGGGCGTTGGCCGACGGCAGCACTACCTCCCCAGTGCTGCGCACGTCCATTGGACGTCCATTCAGCACTAGTTCCAATGGACAGCGCAGCACTGGGGAGGGATATTTGCGCCGCATCTAAGGTGATAACATGTTGATATATTCATGTGGCATTTCCTAACGGAATTTCGCCAGTGTAAATATAACGCAATACATTGTGTAATGGTGTGGGTGAAATAATAGTGCCTGCTACAAAACACATTCTTGCACATTTGTTTGCTCATGCTGTCGATGTCATGGCTAATATCTCCTAATCACTGTGGAATTGTTGCTGCATCGCACTTTACGCCAGTATTCGTGTCCGATCACTAAATAAAACTGAAATATATGAGAACATGAGGCAGAGTTTGGGAGAAAAACAAGCAAATGATTTGGTTATGTCCCTGGATATGACACAATCAGGTATTATTTACTACCACCCCATAACTTACAGTCACCATTAGCTCCCTGATAAGTCTGAAGTACGCAAAACCCGATAAATGCATACATTTTCTAACATTTCAAATATGTATTAAGGATCTGCCAGTAACAGCAATGACTGTTTTAACACTACTAACACGAATTACAATCACAGAAAATACAAATTTGCAAATTGTTTAAGATGTGTTTTTGAAAAAAATATATATATGTTTTTTTTCTTTTTTTCAGAATAGCAACACTCTGGATAATACGAGACAGTAAAATACAAAATTCTCAAATTCAATAACAGGAAGTGCATTTTACTTTCAGCTGAAGAAAAACTGAGAGGGTACATCATCCTTGCCAAGAGCAAAGCGAAATAAATGCACTACATTTTAGCGTGAGGATGAATGTTTGCAAACAACTTGTTGCATGCATTTTAAAGCACCCGAAGATATGCTGCAGAACCATATACGGTTCTCCACCAAAGTTTATGTTCTGGACTCTAAAAAATAATGGGGTATATTATCAAGGGGGTTCATCTCCGCTTTTTTGGCTTTAAAAGCCAAAAAAGCGGAGATAAAATTATCTCCCCATTACCTAGCTGTCGCTAACACCAGTTAGCGACAGCTAGTAGGAGATAGCGACCATCTTGGGCCGCGCTTTGCATGTCAGTGATATTTATCACTAATGACATGCAAAGTGGGTGTGCCAAGATGTTAGCGACTGGAAACAGTCGCTAACATCGCTATCTCCTATTACAAACTTTTGGAGATATTCGCGCTAAGCGCAAATATCTCCAAAAGCTAACACCTGCCCCTGAGCAGTTCTTAGCCATGTTATCCAATGGTAGGTGGATAACATGGCTAAGAGCATTAGCTCGGTAATGCATGAATATCGCGGACTTTTCAGCGATATTCATGCATTATTGCCGATTTTTATCGCATTTGCGATAAACCTTGGTAGTAACAAGGTTTATCAGCGATAAAAATCGCCGCAGTTCGGCGATAAGTTTTTATCTCTAACCAAGCAATAGCGATAATTATCGCTATTGCTTGGTAATATGCCCCATTTCCTACAGCTTCTGGAATAACCGCAGATACTTTATATGCAGCAGATGGCAATGACAAATGCAAAGCTTTACATATAGGCCGAGTCCTGTCAGGTGCATAAAGAGGTGAGTGCAGTTTCACGTGCTGTTGTCAGGTATTGATGGATTACAGGTGTCAATACGACATGCAAGCATACTGCAGAGACATAGAGCCAGAATCACTTCTTCAATTGGGAGCACAGTTTGCAAATCATTCTTTGCCTTGTCTCACAGAATCAAGGGAGCTATTTTGCTTTGCAGAGATAAAAAATTAGCTGTTTTAGCCCATTCTCTGAGCACTGAACTGGTGCATTTAACCATGTCACAAATCTCACCCAGGAATCCGTGCTGAATCTTGTTCTGAAAAGGCCCTGGATTTTTAGTGCTGTGTAAAACTCTGTGGGCCATATTATCAAGAACGGCGATAATTTTATTGTTGCTTTAGCGGCAGGAAACTGCAGCTAAAGCGGCGATAAGGGGCTTGATAATATGCTCTTGAGAATTCCAATAGAAGCCCAGGTTCTGGTGTGAAGGACATGAAACCTGGGCTTCTGTTGGAATTCTCAAGGGCATATTATCAAGCCCCTTATCGCCGCTTTAGATAAGTTGTTGGAAATTAGGCTATAAGTTGTGTGGCCACCATAAGTAATAGATCCACAATTGTCCTCAGTGGGAACCAATCACCCCATTGTAGCGCTAGACTTTTACAGGGCAGCGAAGTGGAAAAGTCCAAGGCCTACTCAAGGGAGGGTGTGTGGGCTTGTACTCACCAATCACTGGCAAGCAATAATAAAACCCAATAAATGATTGTCCAGTCAGTACTTTTTCTTTAGAAAAACAGAAGTACATTATTACACAGAAACTACTGAATACTATGCAAAAATGTACAAATATATACATTGGCAGATGGAAAATACCCTGAGCTGAGCCAGGTAAATATGGAAACTCTGAATGACCCATAAGATGTACAATTACCATTTTGGAGGTTGCGTATTTAGTTTTCTCCAATCCAATCCAAAAATTCTTTATTTCGGTCATTTAGACCATAAAAGAAGCAATTAAAACATACAACATTAAAAGACATTCACTTTGTATTAAAAAAAACCTTTCATAGAGATTCATTTCCTTAGGAGTCTATTCATGAGTAGGAGTAACGTTACAGTTCATACAAATGTTCAGTCTTTTGATAGTTTTTTCCTTATCTGCCACATGGCCATTATGAATTTGGCAACTGCAAAGACTATGTGGGGCAGAGTACTTGTTTTTAATATTCTGTAGGAGTACAGGTGGCTCCTTATGCCCAAGTTCCTACATAGTGGCGTAAGCCAATATTTCCTTAGTCTGTTGTAAGCTGGGCAGAAAAACAGAACATGAATTTCCCCCTCGTCATGATTTAGTTTTCTCATACAGGTTACATTCCAATACCAAATGTCAGTGGTCTCTGTAGGTCAAGGGGAGGCAAACTAAACTCTAAGGCAGTTCTCTCTCCATGTGTATAATGTGTGCCACTATAGTTAATAAAGTCAAACACACTGACATTTCCTAGTAAGGTATGCATCCCTTATGAGGCCTATTCTAGGTGAATACCTAATTTGCAAAGTCCCCATTATGGCAGGCTGCATGTGCGTTGTTACAGGGCTGTCCATGAGTAGTAGTCTCCCATGCGCAGCCCACACATGTGTACATATGCATGTGCACTCATGTGCACATGTAACCAGCCATGAGTCCCTTACCCTTGCTGCGTCACAGCAACCTTATCTTAAAAGGTTAACACAGGCTGTATCATAAGCGCAGTCCATTTGCCATGTGATTACAGTGGGTAAGAGACCAGTACTGAGGGGGTACTGAAGGGACACAACCCAGTGCAACATAAGTCATTTGAAGTCCAAGGATTACATTGCATTGTACATAACAGCAATGTATTAAGGATGCAAATATGCAAGGGACTATGGTAATTTTACTTTACTTATCATATTCATATTAACTGGGGTTTTTTAAAGTTTTGATCTCATGTTCTAAATTTAGTGCTGGCAGGGAGTTAAATTACAGAGTACCTTGCAACCATAGAAAACAAGTATGCCAAAACGCCACTTTAAAATTTGTCACTGAATGCAATTGTCACGCTGTTATGTGTGACACCTTCAACATTTTGTGGTATATTTAACAATGAAACATGGGAATCACTACAGTTTTGCTGTAGAAATTGTATATAGGGGCATAGCAGCAGTAGTGGTAGAAGACAGTTTGCAATGTGTTTATTCTGAATAAATGTCAGTGCCTCACAGCTATAGTCTTGTGTCATACTGTTTCCTTATGTAAAAACATGTTTTCCTGATTCTTATACTGCTATTTAATATCACCCTTTTACACATTCTTTCAAAGTATTGTTGTCACTCTGTATACCTTATTTCTGAGTCTTTGTCTTGTGTTCAAGAGCAATGTGTGGCAACAGGCATGTAGAAGTAAGCACAAGTTCAAAGGCTGGAAATTAGAAAAATGCTAGGCTAGATATTTGCAAATGAAACACAGTTGTTCATAGCTCAATCACATTGCATGTACCTTGTTAGAAATTGACTTACTAGTTGACCGGGTGCGAGCCCTTCTCAGGCAGCAACTACTATCCTAGTGTGAGTAAGGCACAAGCAAACCCCAAATTAATCTGTGCTCAACCCCCTAGTAGCTTGGCACATATCAGTCAGGCATAACTTAAAGTGAAATATTTAAAGTATTCGTTCAACAAACCAAAAGGCTAAAATATCCCACACCAAGTTAGAAAAATAGACCTTAATTTAATAAATACAACAAGACCAAAATGACAAAAATCCGTAAGCAGGACCGGGGTTATGAATTTTTAAAGAATAAACTGTAAGGTAGTGCCTAAAAGAAGAAAGCATGAACTGTGGCTATCTGGTCATGCTGGACAGGGTCAAAGTTAAAAGTTCAGGCTGACCATGATGGAACGTGGATTGGGTACAGTCCCAGATTAGTCTCTCTATGGTTTACCTAGTCAATTGCATGCCAAGTGTCCTGTTCAAGTTGGAGAGGATCGCAGGGAGAAGTGTGAGTGCAGTGGGCAGTGGTTGGCATGGTGCGAAGAGCAGGCTGGTCATCATGGACAGGCGGGCTGGCGCTTGCAGTGGCGGTCTTTTGCGGGCAATCGATGCTTGACGTGTGAATGGAGGGGCTGGTAGCGGCTCGCGCTGAATCTTGGTACAAACAGCATTAGTCCAGGGTGAACAGGTCCATTTGTGGTCACAGAGAGCTCAAATGCTTGATTTCAAGAGCCTGTGAGCCACACCAAGAGTCCAGGGCAAAAGAGGCACCTCTTGGGGGTCAGGAACTTGCTGAAGACAGGTCCAGGAGCTGTTGGAGAGCCTTTTTTTCCCTGCGGCTCAGATCGGTAGACCAGCAAACTAGCCCTTGGTGTCACTCTGTGGTCCTGAGTTTAAGATGAAGTTGTAGGTCCAGTTCTTCCTCCCCAGGAAAGGCTGAAGGAAGCAAGTCAGCACAGCAGGGCAGCAGTTCCTTTTAGAGCAGCAGTCCAGCAGACTTGCAGCCCTTGTAGAAGCACAGCAGTCCTTCCTGGCAGAGTATTCACAGGTCCGAAGTGCACAGAAGAGTTGGTGTCCGAGAACCTTCTTTGAAATCGTGGTACTATTGTTCTGAAAGGTGGGAGACGCTTTAAGACAGTGGCTTTGAAGTGCATGGAATTTCCTGCCTCCTCTGCCTTGGCTCCAAGCTGGCTGAAGTGACAATTCAAGAACTTTAGGGCCTTTGTGTAAAGGCAGAAAACAGGCTATTCAGGTATAAGTGGGGCAGAGCTCAGCTCCGCCCCATCCTGCTAGCAGATGGCCAGCTCAGGCACACCTAATCCCTCTATTGTGTGACTGTCTATGAGGAGTTCACAAAGTCTGTCAGTTACACCTGGTCATGTGACCGAGGTCAGGCTATAGGCACAAAAGGGCTAAGGGCAGAAAAATGGCAACTTTCTAAAACTGGCATTTTTAAAAATCTGATCAAAAACACAACTCAACAACTAAATATGGCATTTTACCCCAATTCCAAAGACACCAAAAATGAACTGATTATTGCTTCCAATTTGGAAATAACACTTATAAAATGTAATATGGCAACTCCAATGGTATCCTATGGAGAGATAAGCCTTGCCATTGTGAAAAACAAATTTAAAGGTTTTTCACTACCAGGACATGTAAAACTTAAAAATATAGGTCCAACTTTTTAACTGCGTTACACCCTGCCCTCTGGGCTGTCCAGGACCTACCTTAGTGGTGCTTTATATATATTAAAAAGGACAGTTTGGGCCTGGAGGAAGGTTTATTTTGCCAGGTCGAAGTAGCACTTTAACTCTGGACACACAGGCTTTGCAATGGCAGGCATGGAACATGTTTAAGGGGTAACTTAAGTGAGTGGTGCAATCAGTGCCTCAGGCCCTCTTGTAGCATTTAATTTACAGGCCCTGGTTACATGTAGTGCCACTTTACTAGGCACTTACAGGCAAATTAGATATGCCAACTGGGTATAAGCCGGTCTAACATATTTTAGGGAGAGAGCACATGCCCCTTTGCACTGGTTAGCAGTGTTAAAGTGCACAGAGTCCTAAAGCCAACAAAAAACTAATTCAGCAAAAAGTAGAGGGAAAAAGCTTGAGTGTGACCCTGCAGAGAGGGCAAGATCCAACATCCATATGCAATCAAAAATGGATGTTCTCAAAGATATTGTGTAAAATCAATGCAGTTGCTTGGGTGAAATAAAATAAAGAGGAATGCAAGGCAAAATGGGATGACATTAAAAACATATTAAAGAAACAAATCCCAGAAGTGAAAAAAACAAAGCAGAGTAAAAATTTGGAATGTACCTCAAGCCAGAAAAAAAAATCCTCACAAATTAGAATGTTGGATCGATTGAGGAAAACGATGATGTGGCCACTATGGAGGAGCATGAAGGTATGTTATAACTCTGCAGTTGGACAGTGCATAAGCTTTGTTAGAGGACGTTTGTTGTTATTCAAACTGTGACTCGTGTGTGCTCATATTTTATTCAAACATTTTGGAGAAGGAAACCACGAGGAATACAGCTCCGAGGAGGAGGCTACAGATGGCAATCCAAGCATTAATGGAACCCTACTCCAGAAATCCCTTAATTTCATAAAATTCTCTTGCTCACTCCATATTTTGAGGGTTGTGCTGTCAGATGTTGGACTTCACTAATCTCCCCACCCAGCCCCGCCCCATCTGCCTCACAGCGTTACCTCTGTGAGCCGTCCTAGTTACTAGAAATGTGCCTGGCACAGGCGATATGATCTTGATTGATAATCAAGTCATTGGACAAAAATTATATTTGACTGACAAAAAGTCGGATTAAAGAAGTGCCTTGTCAAAAAGCCTTGAGGGGGATATCTCAAATTGCAATGTGCTCGAACTACATAGACTGGCAAACGTCTTTACGGTGATTTCAAAAGCTCTTGAATGCATGAGAAAACAAATGTAAACATTCCATGATGCGAATGTTAAGATCTAAAATGTAAATGATGAAGCTGTTTGGCACGAGCTCATAAACTGAATGTTAAGAACCAGATCACATCTGCCCGCACACACAATACGGTGTCCGTCCTTCCTGGAAGTTGCTGCAGTTGACTTGCTACACAGATTACAGAATCATTCACAACAAGCATTGCAAAGCCAGTAGCTCTCCATATCTTCTCAGTGAAAGTGCTTCTTCAGTGTATTTCTGCATGTTGTTGTGTGTGTGTTGTTTTGTAGAGATGTATTTTTGTGTAGTTGTTCTATTTTGTTGCTGTTGAAATGTGTTGTGTGTTTTATTTATTGTTATTGCATTCTGTAGTTGTTTTTGAAGGGTTTTGCTTTGTTGTGTGTTGCTCTGCGTTTTGTTATATTGTACTGTGTTGTGTTGCGATTATTATGTGTCCTTTTGTTTTTTTCTGCATTATGTTATTGTGGTATTCTCTTGTTTTTTTACTGTATTATACTGCTTTGTTATTGGATTTTCTTTGAGTGTTTTTGTTTTGTCTGTTCGGTTACTTCTGTGTTTTGGTACTACCTGTTGTGTTTGGTCTGTGGTGCTTGGTTGTGTCATTTTGTGCTGTGAATTCAGTTATTTTCTGCGTGCTCTGTTTTTGTTTTTGTTACTGCAGTGCCTGTGTGTCGTGCTTTTTTTTCTATTGTCCTTGTGCTATGGTATTGAACTGATGTCTTGCAAGTGTTATAATTTCATGTGGGTTCCTGTGTAATATTTTGCTGTTGGTATGTTCTCGCTGTGTTTTGTGTTATTCTGTTATGTTGTGTTGCATTGTGCCTTTGGTGTCCTTCTGCTGTATACTTGTATTATTTGGTGTTGTGTTATGATGTTGTGTTGTTGCATTATGCTCGAAGTTGCATTCTGTTATGTGGCTTTTCTGATATTTCTTTGGTGGTGTGTTCTGTTGTGCTGATGTTATTGTGCAGGTGTGGTGCTGTAATGTGCTTTCGTTGTGTTTTTGTCATTGTTCTACCTCAATTGTGGTCTGAGGTTTAAAGCTATGGTGGTGTAGGGTCATGGTTAGGGTCTTATGAGTTGTTAAGCTTTGGCAGGGGTAAAATGGATCTTTGATTTGGCAATGCAATGTTGAGGCCTGGGACTGTGATGATGGTAGGTACAATTTATTGTTGAGACGTGATAATGTGATACTACTGGGTGATAGTGCCTTGATGGGAGTGATGGGAGTTGGAAGTATAGTGGTTTGGTAATGAGGCAATGGTGAGTGGTACTCTGATCCTAGTAGGTGCCGGTCCAGTGGTGGTAACACAATGCAGTGGTAGGGTGTGCAGGTGGTAAAGGATGAAGTAATGTTCCTAAAGTATTCGAACATTTATCTTTGATATCAACAATTTTATTTCTCCTGCTATTAATTAAGCAGCGAATATTACGCTGCAACAAACATAGATCAATACCAAAGACAAATTCGAAATCTATTTCAGGAGATACTGTCGGGACTGCAGGTATTTATTTTCCTTGATTTTTTTTTTTACTCAGAACGTCACACCCGGCTATAGAGAGTAATCATTAGTTTGGCCTCAGGGCATGATCTGGGCCCTTGAGTGCATAAGACTGAAATAGATCAAACTCTGTCAGTTCATCTTTATCACTCGTCAACGTTTCATAGACGAACACAATATTACATCCAGATGCATTTTTATCAAAATCGCCAGAGGCAAGATATCCCTTCATGCCGCTGGAAATCAAAGGGATGGACATACATTTGACATTCTTATTCCAGAAATGGTTTTAATACTACAAAAAATATAGAAACACCATACCGCTGTAAACCAACCCTGTGACATGCATTTTGATTTATCATTGATGGAACTCGCACTGCAATATTGACTGCAAGCGGTAAATGTAGAACCAGAATTACATAACTTTCGAGTTGAAAAAAAGAAAGTTAACGTTGATAAATTGTGAATTACGCCCGACCTAATTGTCAATAAATAGAAACACACACAACAGAAAAACGTCAATTTGTGGTTATATTCTAAAACCGAAATCAGGACCTATCTCTCTCTTTAAGTATAATGACTTTAAGTTTACAAACTGAATCAACTCACACAATAACACACAATGAAAAGTGTCCTGAAAAAGTGTTTAAATGCACATAGAGTCAAGCTTGTGAGTTCATGGAGACTCTTTATTGATACACAGATTGTGTAGTCATTCAATGCCATCAAGAAACTGACTCTGAGACCGATTCAAAAATAATTTATGAGTGGGGGAAGTAGGACCCAGGTGTACTCTTTTACATGCTCTTACATACCCTGTAAACCGCACAAAAACGTACAACTCCTCCACAGGAAAAGCAAGTTCGGTCTGAAAATAAGCCATTCAAAAGAGCCACCAGTCAGCGAATCAGGAACGGAAAACAATAGCCAACATTTGCAAATCGGACCGGTTTTGAACTGGTAAAGACAACATTGATTAATCAATTAATCAGACTTATAGAACGCACAACCTCCTAAACGGGAGTGTCTGGTGCTAAGACAAGCTTTATAGGTTTTTTGCAAGGTGAGGGACTTTTCATGAATTCGTGCTGCGATGTTTTAGGTAATAACAAATAAATCAACAGTGGTTATTCGTGCACTGCCAGGGACTTATTTACAAGTCCCTTGCGCCACTGAGGCATCACATTTGACAGATTGTCCTATACGCCAGTCCTACCCTGGAAAAAAATCCAAAGAAGGCACATTCTTTTCAAATTGTACTAATTGTGATTGAATATTCCCATTTTGCTAGCAGTTTATTCCCATTTTAGGATTTTTGGGTCAATTCATAAAGGCAATTTAGAGTACTTAAAAGAGGACTACATACATATTTTTTTACACACTCCAACATGTCTTTGTGACTCAGGACCAGATGTACGAAGTCTTTTACCACTTCCAAATCCAAATGGCCCATTGGGCCATTTGTGATCAGTTAAATGCTTTCTGGCATGTACCAACCCTATTTTGCAAGTCGGTCACCTATTACAGACTCACAAAATAGGTTTTGCGAGTCGCTATTAGGAAGGGGCATGTTAAGTGCATCCCTTCGTAATAGCAAGCCGCACTGGTATTTAGGATTGTTTTATGACCGGAAATTCTCAGGTGGTTGTGACCCATTCGCAAACTGGAAAGGGTACCCAAGGGACACCTTCCACTTTGTGCATGTGGGTGCCAACATTGTTTAAGAGCAGACAGTGATCCCGCGGCCCACTGTCTACTCTAAAAAAATAAAAAGGTAGCTTTTCATTTTTATTTTTGAAAAGCATCCCATTTTCCTTTAAGGGAAACGGGCTGCATTAAATAAAAAATATTGATTTATTTAAAAAGCCATTACAAACATGGTGGTCTGCTGATTGCAGCAGGCCACTATCACTGTGTTTGTAGCCATTCACAATAGGTCGCGACCTGCCTAATGAATATTGATGAGGCAGGTCCATTTCCGAGCCATTGCGAATCGCTAACAGTGTCAAACACACTGCTGTACATCGCAGTTTGCAATTTCCTAATAGCAACTCGCTAAAATTCGTTATTAGGAAATCTCAAACTCACAGGGCCCGATTCACAGAACTAACTTAGGAAAAAACCCTAAACGTACTACTTTTGGAATTCACAGAAGGCATTTAGTAGGCTTGAGTTAGGATTTTGTCTTAAGTTAGGATTTTGTCCTAAATTAGAATTTTGTCTTAAGTTAGAATTTTGTCCTAAATTAGGATTTTGTCCTAAATTAGGATTTTGTCTTCAGTTAGGATTTTGTCTTAAGTTAAACTTAAGTTTAGTTTAAGTTTGTCTTACGTCTAACTCAAGACAAAAACCTAATTTAAGAGAAAATCCTAATTTAAGAGAAAATCCTAATTTAGGACAAAATCCTAACTTAAGACAAAATCCTAATTTAAGACTACTAAATTCCTTCAATGAATACCAAAAGTAGTAAGTTTAGGATTTTGTTGTAAGTTAGTTCTGTGAATCGGCACAACAATATCTTATCTCTGGTCCTCAGCCCCCAAGTTTGCATTCTGGAGGCCTAGTACTATATACGAGAATCTTGAATGTGGTTAAGTTGAGTGACCTTGGACTAAACAATTCATCTTCACATGCCTCGGTTAGTTTCAGACAAAACTGTTAGCACCTGGAAACAAACAGCTATTTGTTTCAAAAGTGCTCTAAAAATAAAATCATAAAAATAAATTCAAATATTGAAAATAACATTAATATTATGAAGAATTACTTTTTTTGTTCTAATTCCTGGACAGTGTGTTTTTTTATTTTCTTTTGTAGTATATAATCCTTGCTCTTTTCTTCCATATCAGCGGATACTTCTGAAACCAATGAGGATCACTTTGCATTTCCTGCACTGCTGACTGCTGGTGTTGGCTTGAAAGTCAACAAGTTGTCTGAAAGGCTTAAAAAAATCAGCTAACATTTTGTGAGATACGGTGAGACAATGGAAACAACAGAGAATACATGATATGGAATGATTAGTACACAAACTAAATAAATTGTGCAAGTTCTTTTAATTTATTTGGTGATAAACCTAAAATACTATCGCTACTTTTTATGCACTTCATTATGAACAATTGATTGATCCAATATGTGTCTATGTTTTAGGGGAACTCTGAAGAAGCATGCACACAACTATACTGTAAAACATTGCACCATACACACTACACCACACAATACACACTTGCCTCTGTTCACATGTGCTCCTTTATAGGGTCACCAACCGAGCAACTGGAGAAAGGCTTAGAGTGGATTACATCTGTGATGTACAGAATAGCGTAGGGCCTCATTTAAAGTATGGAGGGAACTGAATGCCCTCCAGTTTCCAAAGAAACTCTAAATATGGAATACAATTCATCAGCAGAATAACTCAATATTTAGAATATTGCTCCACAGGAAATTCAGACAGTGGACTCTACTCTGTATTTATAGTTTAGTTCGGAAACTGGAGGATCCTTACTTTTTTTTTTAAAGTGACAGGTAAAGTGTTTACCTTTAAAGGTGTTATTTCAAATTGAATTAGAGAGGAATGTCCATCTCTTCTGTCTCACGGTTCTCCAAATTTGCTGGTTTCTCTCAAATGTGAGGATGCAATGCAGGTTTAATGAATGTGATTACCTGTGATAGCGTGGATGTATTGCAAAATTTAAATGATATGGTTCCACCTTTTCCTTACCATCACGTTCAAAGTTTAAGCCCCGTACCGCACCAGGTCTAGAATATCCTCTCTTCAGGAGATGAACCTTTGCCATTGTGTTTTGAGACAGGAGCTAATGCATCATAATAATATAATCCACAAATTACTTGTCTAAGTTTAGTCAATGATGAGAGTTTAAATTAATTCAGAAATCTTCAGTTATCATTAAAAGATTGGTAAAATTCTTTTGATTCGTTTTCTTCAAAGTAGTTGCTCATTTCAAGTAACTTTAGAGAAATATTATGAACATATGGTTAGATACATTTGTTGAATAATACATTGTGCGTTTCATAAAAGAAAAATATCCTAATCTAAAGAAGAGGATGAGAATCTGTTAGTAGAACTTGTGTTTAAATTCAAAGGAAAAGAGTACGATAAAGAGAGCATGAAGCTCAAAATTCAATCAAAGCAGCAGAACTTTCCATAAAAACCAGTTCATGAAACTAAATGGAGTCTCAGAAAATACTCAAATAAGCATACAGATGCAGTAGCAAGAATTATTCAAAAGGAATATCTAATGGCTTAGTGAGCACTGGACCCACGTCTGGGTCATAGGGTGAATTGCAAAACACACAAGATGATGGACGGAATGTTGGCAATGGCAAAACATTCACAACCCAGTCACAGATCTGGGTTTAATCTATTGTTATTTTGCTCACCAAGCCACCCCAGTTAGGACATGACCATATGCATTTGTCACCACTAGAGTCAAGCTATCCTGGCTGAAGACGGCTGATAGCCAGAAACCGGTCCTAGGATGGTTGATTCCGGTCCAGGAAAGACATGGCTTGGCAGTTCGGGCTGGACTGTTCCCATGAGGCACAGGGTTAAGGCTGATTTGCATTTGGCCATGTCTGAACTGGGGTGGTGTGGAGTGCAATAAAATGATGGATTTAGGCCCAGATCTCTGTACTGGGGTGAATGTATGACATTGTTCTGCATTCTGTCCATCAACTGTTATTTTTGCATTTGTCACCCCGAGTGGGATGGGTATGCTCAGATGTGAGTCCCATACTCTTCACACCACTGGAGTCGAGCTATCCTGGCTGAAGACGGCTGATAGCCAGAAACCGGTCCTAGGATGCTTGATTCCGGTCCACGAAAGACATGGCTTAGCAGTTCGGGCTGGACTGTTCCCATGAGGCACAGGGTCAAGGCTGATTTGCATATGGTCATGTCTGAAGTGGGGTGGTGTGCTGTGCAAAAAAGCTATTGATTTAGGCCCAGATCTCTGTACTGGGGTGAATGTATGATATTGTTCTGCATTCTATCCATCACCTGTTATTTTTACATTTGTCACCCCGAGTAGGGTGGGTATGCTCAGACGTGAGTCTCATGCTCTCCACACCACTGGAGTCAAGCTATACTGGCTGAAGACAGCTGATAGCCAGAAACCGGTCCTAGGATGCTTGATTCCGGTCCAGGAAAGACATTGCTTGGCAGTTCGGGCTGGACTGTTCCCACGAGGCACAGGGTCAAGGCTGATTTGCATATGGCCATGTCTGAACTGGGGTGGTGTGGAGTGCAAAAGAATGATGGATTCACGCCCAGATCTCTATACTGGGGTGAATGTATGACATTGTTCTGCATTCTGTCCATCAACTGTTATTTTTGCATTTGTCACCCCGAGTGGGATGGGTATGCTCAGACGTGAGTTCCATGCTCTCCACACCACTGGAGTCAAGCTATCCTGGCTGAAGAAGACTGTTAGCCTGAAACCGGTCCTAGGATGCTTGATTCTGATCCAGGAAAGACATGGCTTGGCAGTTCGGGCTGGACTGTTCCCATGAGGCACAGGGTCAAGGCTGATTTGCATATGGCCATGTCTGAACTGTGGTGGTGTGGAGTGCAAAAAAAACGATGGATTTAGGCCCAGATCTTTGTACTGGGGTGAATGTATGACATTGTTTGGCATTCTGTCCATCAACTGTTATTTTTGCATTTGTCACCCCGAGTCGGATGGGTATGCTCAGATGTGAGTTCTATGCTCTCCACACCACTGAAGTCAAGCTATCCTGACTGAAGACGACTGATAGCCAGAAACCGGTCCTAGGATTCTTGATTCCGGTCCAGGAAAGACATAGCTTGGCAGTTCGGGCTAGACTGTTCCCATGAGGCACAGGGTCAAGGCTGATTTGCATATGGCCATGTCTGAACTGGAGTGGTGTGGAGTGCAAAAAAACTATGGATTTAGGCCCAGATCTCTAAACTGGGGTGAATGTATGATATTGTTCTGCATTCTGTCCATCAACTGTTATTTTTGTCTTTGACTAAACAGTTCTGTTGAGCCCCACCCCCGTGCCTTGAGACCCGCAGGGGTGAGTAGCGTGCTTTAAATACCCTGATTGATTGATTGATTGACTTATGCTTCATCATGGGGAATCCTCCTCGCATCATTAAACCTGCTCATGATGCGGGCTACGATCCTCTTGCTACGAGGGAGGAGCTCAGGGATATTTTCAAGTACGTGTGGTATTTCTAAAACCAAATATGAATAGTGAGTGTGACGGGAGACATGCATTGCTGATACATGCGTGATTAAAACTACCTACAAGGTTAGCCTGGTGCTATTTATTCTTGATTACCTGTGGTAGGGTTAAAACAAATACTGTATGGTGCAGCTGCAGACATTACATCTAGTTGCACTGAGTAGTGTTCAACATGTTTCAGTCTAAGACCTAGACAGTGTTGTGGCTTTCATCAGGATCTCTATTTAAGCCACAGATGTGTGTGGCTGATTAAAAAAACCTGAAATTTCAAAATTAACAACCCATTGGCGTGATTGGTGGAGAACACTAAACCAGAGATCCAAGCAATTAAGCAGATTCATCGATAGGACCTGCTAAAGTCAGGCTTCGTGCGGCATCTGTCCATGGCTGATCGCCTAAGGTACACACGCTCGTCCAACCGCCTGAGTTTAAGCAGAGAAAGCTGTGGTCTGTGTCCTCATACCCCATGGCCTCACACACCATGACTTTCCCTGCTCAAACTCAGGCAGTTGGACGAGCCAATGTTCTAGTAATAGGTATGTCTGTTTAGTGTATTTCGCACATTTAACTGTGTCATTTCATTTTTCACTTGCACATTAATCATTGCACATAGTTGTTATTTATTACATTTGCATTTTAATAATTATCTCTCTAAATTCCCCCTACCGATGGTTATCTAAACCATCGCACTATCTTTGTTTCACTTGTGAGTACTGCATAAAAAGTGTGATTCCATCGTCAGTTGAATCTTGTTCATGTTTCAGGCTGTTGAACTTGAATTACTTTCCACATTCATTAATCATGGGATTGTTCAATTCTAATTCTTTTTCAAATCTTTTGCTGCCATTTTTTTTGTGTAAGTAATAACTGCATCCTTTAAATAATGCAAATAAGAATAGGAAACAGAGCCCTATCTTAGTATCGGCATAACTACAGCTTTCAAAATACCTCCTTCTGCTGTTGTAATCTAATTTCCATTTGTGCAAATCCCTTTTTCCCAAAAGTTTCTAAAATAGTAGGGGGCACATGTACAAAGAAGTGGTGGAGCATGTCGTTAGCCTAGTTAGCTTAACGACATACTACGCCACTTCTGAAACACATAGCTGCACCATATTGACAAGAATATGGTGCAGCCCTGTGTCTCCCCCCTGTGCTGGTGCTACATTTAGCAGCCTAGCGCCAACGCAGGCACCGTTGCACCATAGTGCAAGGGATGTCTGTGTTTAGGGGAAGATGGTTTATGTGTAGGAAGGACCCCCTTCCTGCTCATAAACAATCTTTATATGCCACTTTGTAACTTCTATGTGTGCTGCTTAATGAAGCGCACATAGAAGTTGCACAATGGCATTTTAAAAAATGATTGTTTATGTGCAGGAAGGGGGACCATCTTGTACATAAACCTTTCGCTGATTTTTATGTGTGCTGCACAACACAGCACGCATGAAAACAGCAAAAACAAGGAGACATTTAACATTACTCCTCGTTGCACCAGGGTAAGACCAAGTTTTCCCTGTCCCTAATTCTGGCCCTGCCTCCTATTTACGCCTCCCTTGTAAATAGGATGCAGTGTCAGAATCAAAGTGTGTTGCGGTGGTCGGTGGAACATTCACAGTAACACCCATTGCCCTACCCTTTCACGCTAAGCATAAAGTGAAAGGGGACCCCCTTTTGCACTGCAGCGTTAAGCCACGTTAAGTGGCTTACCGCTGCCTTGTAAGTAAGGCAAAGCCCCTATCTCCACAGGAGCATCCTAAAATGTAACGTTCCTGTGGCCATAGGGGCCTTTACATATAGCCTTGGTGTTTCCAATTCTTCTAGGTTTTCAAGTAAGAAATGTGTTGTATCTTATATCGATACAACAAAATGATCTTTGCAAATGTTTTATTTTCTTACTCTCATCAGAGCTGTATGAGGAGCAATGGGTTAATTTAAGCATTTTGCAGAGTCAGCATTTTTCTGCAAGCAAAATATCTAATGTAAGTCGATCTTGCATAACCATGGATCTAATTCATCCTACCATAGTGTTTTCTACTGGTGAACCTCCAGAAGTGCTAGTTGCTAGCTTGTTACCAACAGTTGACAATCTTCTTTTTTTCATTATTTATTATGACTCCTACATATGTAATGATTGCACCAGATATAGCTCCCACTCATTGAATTCCATGTCCTGTATTACAGATGTACCTTTGTGTGGGTGTCACTGTTAATTCATCTACACTACACACATGGTACTTTTTGAGGAAATAATACAGCTAAATAACATATGCCTTCCCAATCAGCAGGTAACTGGAAAAAAAGCATCCTGTCCACACACAAAATGAACTCCTCGACTCAAGGATTTCAGCCATGTTTATCCTGTCAATACGAATGTATGTTCACAATTACTAATCCCTACATGTTTAGGTCCTGTGTGTTCTTTGTCTGTAAACACAGATGTTCCATTTCTGTTGACTATCTTAAATCAAACTTGGGTAAATCAATTTCTTTTTGAATTCATCTTCTTCCTTCTTACAAATAATTTTGTAAACATAACTATGTCTATCTTTACTATATGTTATGTTAATGATTCTTTCCTCTAGAGCAACATTGACAATTTTCTCTAGTGGTCTTATTAAACATGTTAAATTGCTTTGATGGGCCTTAACACTATATATAGGTCTAGATGGCAAAAGGTAATACCAAGCTGTGTCCATTTCTTTTGCTTCCATGTGTAACTTCATGCTTTCTCTTTAAGGCACTCTAGAAAGCATTAGATCGTAGTTAGAATAGAAGTGTTCATGATATTCTAATTTCTATACAAATAAAAGTAATGTTATACGTGAAATAGCATATAATATTGGGATGTGACAATATGTGACTTCTTAAGTTGCTGATGATGGTAAATGAGTTCATATTTACAAACAACAAGAGAGAGAGGGAGAGTCACGAACACTCTTAGTCCCCAAATTATAATATGTAACAACAACAAAAGAGTGTTCCTGTTCTGGTTAAGGTGGAAAAAGGCACAGAGCACAAGGAAACAACAAAGCCCAATAGGTTTGTTAGGAAAGCCCTCACTCACCGACCTGGTCGGTGACTTGCTTCATCATCGGGCCCCACCGGGTGTGACCGAATGCCACCCCGGTGTGCTTCGACGCCAGAATTACTGCGGAGCTGGTTTTTGTGATGGGAGGGCTATGTGAAGAAGTACGTGAATAGTGTCAAGTGGTGAGATTAAAATTGCCTTGTATGTGTCAAAAATTTAATTTTAATCAAAGACCATCAAGGACAAGGTTAAAAAATGTGTAGGTGAGTAGGGCCAACTAATTGGATGGTCTTACTCCCACTAGCATTAAGTGAAGATGTGAATGGTCAACATGGACATGTTTCAGCCGGTGTGGTATCATTAACCTGGCATTCGTCAGGACCTATGGTGTTAAACCTCGGCGGTATGGGCACTCTAAGGCCCACCCTACCAGAGGACTTGAAAGTTAAAAGTCTGTGAAGTGCAAAAAAACAGGGGGCGGGCTTCACCACCCGAAGGTAGGACGCACACACCTCCAGCCTCTAAAATTTAGAGACTAAAAATAAAAGGCACCTGTGAAGGTTAAAAAACACAGACAACACAAGACAAAAGAAACATAATTAGAATATTTTGTCAATTGGTTTGGCCAAATTCAGTCTATTACTAGTGCTCATAGTGCCAGGGTGCACCACTCATGCATGATAGCAGAGGTGCGTGGCTCTGCCGGTGGCTGAGGCTACACGATAAGTCATATTGTTAATATGGTGGCACTGTCAAGGTAGATTGCCAATTTTGCAAAATCTAACTGTGTAAGTGCCCAGGGGAGGGTATTGATACGTGAAATGAGGGCGAAATGGCAGTGAAAATAAACACGCAACATTCTGTCACTCATCGATCAATGGGCCAAATGGCCAGTGGCCAGTCAGCAATGAAGCAGTAAAAAGTGGCGAGAAAAAGGGGGATTCTCACTTCACCAGGGATGAAAATTCACCCCATAGACCGCGGGAGGGAGGGGACGGCGCATTTGGCACATCCTGCAAAGCAAAACAGAGGGAGGAAAAGGGACACCAAAACCTGGTCAAGCTGCAGTTAATAGTACTTAGCTTTGAATGATTTCTCAGCCGGACTCGTACTCACGCCCACGGCGTCCGTCTCCTGCAGATAAGCCTAATCGCCCTCAGGACCGGGTCTCGTCGATCCGGTTGGGAGGAGCGAAGGCGGTTTTATGCGTTGCCGGTAAGGAAAAAGGCGCGACACCGCTTCCGGGAGTCTCAGCCTTCCTACCGCGCATGCGTGGAGGCTGTACTCCAGGACTAGACTGCTAGCCTAATCCGGGCAGAGTACTCACTTCCGGGGATTACGCGCGGATGGAGGCGCATGCGCAGGCTTGATTTGCTTGGGAATTCGGGACAGTGACACTACTCGTAATGCGCATGCGCAGACGAGGTGTATCTAGAATGCGAAGGGAAACACAAGAGCGCAATTTGTTGATGTGCGCGTGAGGGGTATAAACAGAGTCAGTTAAACGTACAACTGGCCCACGAGTTCAGGTTGGGTGTTACCAAGACCAGTTGAGTAATAAAACTGATCTAGGAAAGTTAGATAGTTAAAGCGACACCGTTACAGACATGGGGAGTTGGTGGGAACAGATACAGATCTTGGGATTTCAGATATTTATTTCAGATATTTATTTTGTTTTATTTTAGAACAGAGCCCCAAGGTATGTCGTCATTGAGGCCATTAGTATGGGTGCCCAGGCGGTACACCCAACGCTGTTCCTTTTCAAACAGTCTCTCAGATATATTGGGGCCCCCAACGATTTGTTCAATCACAGTCCATTTCAGGTCGTTGGTGGTGTGATTGGTCTGGAGGAAATGGTCACTCATTCTTGTCGTAGCTTTTTTGCACCTGATATTACTTCTGTGCTCACATATCCGTAGCCTTATTTTTCGGGTTGTCATTCCCACGTAACGGAGTGAGCATGGGCAGGTGACGAGGTACACGACATTGACAGAATTACAGTTAGTGTGGGCTTTCTGCCACCAGGTTTTCCCGGGTTCAAGAGTCAAGGATTTTGTAGGGGTTGTCAGGTGGCAGACAGAGCAGTTTGAGCACGGGAAGTGGCCCGTCACTTTAGGAAGATTCCAAGTGTCAGTGATACTCCTCATCGGGGTTGCAGGTAGTATTTTAGGTCTGGTGTGGACCAAAACATCCTTGAGACTGTGCCCTTTCTTAAAGGAAAACAGTGGTTTTTGCCAGTCCTTCTTGATGCTGGTGACGATTTTCCAGTTCTTGTTTATTGATTTTTTCAACTGGTTGGATAGTGCACCGTACGTGGTTACACACGTTAGGGGGACTTCTGTTGTTGTTATTTTTGTAGTCGGTTCCAGAAGTGCTTCCCGTGGTTGGTTCCGTGCACGTTTGAAGCCTTTGTTTAGTAAGTGGCTGGGGTAGCCTCTTTGTGCCAGTTTAGCTGTTAGATCAGTTGATTGGCTTTTAAAATCAACTAAGTTGCTGCAGTTCCGGCGGATCCGTAAATATTGACCATACGGGAGATTCTCCCTTAGCGGGCGAGGATGAAAGCTGGAGAACTGTAACAGGTTATTCTTAGCTGTGGCTTTGTAATGAGTCTTGGTAGTTAAGGTTGTTCCACTCTTAGTGATAACCACATCAAGAAACACCACCTCCGTAGTGCTCACTGTATGGGTGAATTTCAGGTATCTGTTAAGTGTATTTAGCCAGCTCAGGAAATCCGTTAGCCTTTCCATGCTGCCCTTCCAGATGAGCAGCACGTCATCAATATACCTTTTCCAGTATGTGATGTTTCTGCAGAACGGGTTGTTAATAGACAGTATGTTTTTAGCCTCGAAGTCTGCGACATACAACCCCGCTATGCTGGGGGCAAATGTACTGCCCATCGAGGTACCCGAGCATTGTAGGAAGAGACGCCCTTGGTATGCGAAGAAGTTTTCTTTCAGTGCGATGGTGGCACATTCAGTTATAAATTCTCTGGGGGTGTTATATTCCCAAGTGGTAGAGTGCAGGGCAGCCTTTAGTACCGTTATAGTCTCGTCTTGCGGGATACTGGTATATAGGCTCTCAATGTCTAAGGTGGCCAAGATGATGGTATCTGGCTCAAAAGAAATTGTCTGCAGTTGATGTAGCAGGCTTTTCGTGTCCTTGAGGTATGTCGGTGTGTTTTGCACAATTGGTTTCAAGAACTGGTCGCAAAAGGTGGACAGGGGTTCTAATATGGACCCGATTCCTGACACAATTGGGCGTCCAGGGGGGGGCAATTTGTTTTTATGAGTCTTCGGGAGTGTATAGAAGTAGGGAATAATTAACAATTACTAATCCCTACATGTTTAGGTCCTGTGTGTTCTTTGTCTGTAAACACAGATGTTCCATTTCTGTTGACTATCTTAAATCAAACTTGGGTAAATCAATTTCTTTTTGAATTCATCTTCTTCCTTCTTACAAATAATTTTGTAAACATAACTATGTCTATCTTTACTATATGTTATGTTAATGATTCTTTCCTCTAGAGCAACATTGACAATTTTCTCTAGTGGTCTTATTAAACATGTTAAATTGCTTTGATGGGCCTTAACACTATATATAGGTCTAGATGGCAAAAGGTAATACCAAGCTGTGTCCATTTCTTTTGCTTCCATGTGTAACTTCATGCTTTCTCTTTAAGGCACTCTAGAAAGCATTAGATCGTAGTTAGAATAGAAGTGTTCATGATATTCTAATTTCTATACAAATAAAAGTAATGTTATACGTGAAATAGCATATAATATTGGGATGTGACAATATGTGACTTCTTAAGTTGCTGATGATGGTAAATGAGTTCAGACATAACAATCCTTTGCTCCCATGCCGTGTATATATTCCTGTACTCATCTAGAATAAGCATTAGTTGAATATTCACCTCTCCTGTGCTCGGCAAAAGAAACATTGAATTTCTCATCTTCATTCAATACATGTATGTGTCTTAGTTATGTTTGCAGATCTAATGTCTTTGTTGGCTGTCAAATAAAACCCTGCTAGCATATTGTAATCATTATTACTCATATTATGAAAATTGAGCACATAATATATTTACACATATTTCTTAGGTTTGTCTAGAATCAGATTGTACCCAGCAAGTTTGAAAAGTCTGCACACATTTCTGTATGCAATATCTTAGTGTGGCTAGATTTTATGAACAGTTTTTTTCAGCACAGCAATCTTTGTATAGAGAACCTTAACCCTACTCCATGTTTTTCTAAAATGTTATCCCTACTATTTTACTGCCCCCAGGTCTCAGTAAATCATCTTAAAATAAAAAAATGATGACTATTTACTCTCATTTTCCGTATACCTTTCAAACAAATGTTTCGGCTTTTTAATGTTTCTAAGAATGTTCAAAGCAGTTTTATCCACTGATGTTGTGAGGAATTCATCCTTTTTGCTATGATCATCTTCATTTTTTGATTGATACTGGTTGTAACTGACTTTGATTTTGCCCTGGGTTCTGCTAACCAGACCCCGGGCCAGTGCTCTGTGTAAAAGGTTTATGGTAATTAGGTGTAATTACAATTGGTATGACAACCTACCTATAATAGCCCGTAGTATATTGTAGGACAGTAGGTTTAAAGGACCAGCAGATTTAATGCATTACTTGTGTACTGCTGTGTTGCCTTCTGTCATTTTAAAGGCAGCCCTGCTTTGCAGGCTGCTTTTAAAAGTAAATTATATGCAAATTTGAATTTGCATTTAAAGCAACCTACAAAGTCTCAAACTACCTTATTTGCACATATAAGTCACCCCTAAGGTCTCCCCTTGGTGCCCAGGGGTAGGCCTTCTTGTATCTATAAGCAGAAACATTATAGAAGAGGGTTTATATGCCCTCATGAGGGAAAAACTGCCAATTTCATTTTTTCCTCATTGTAGCACAATGGTTCCATAGGCTAGCACAGTAATACTTAAAAAAATTATTAACTATTGAGAAGTGAGATAAATATATACTTCATAGTATCAAAATGCTAGTTAGAATAAATCCAACAACTTGCCACTGTTAGATTAATTGTAACTATCACAGAAACTAAGTTGTAGAATTTGTTTTTCTGATAAGCCAAACTCCAGCCTTCCAGCAGCTCTTCTCTGATTGGCCAGCTTTTGCCAGGCAGACCCAAGCTGTCTCGATGAGGTGTAATGTGGTCTGGACTGAGACAAAGGAAACCTCTGATGGGAGGAGAACTGCAGCTGCAGAGCAGAAGGCAGGATGGGTTTGAGTAGCCAAATTGGTCTTCAAAGAGAAAATGACAGCTAGGACAGGACACAGGCTCACACCCAAATCCTGTCAAACCAGCCAGGCAGGAGCCCCAGTAATTCGACTAGCAGAGGGGCTGGAAGGGGAATGTTAAGAAACTTAGCCAAGCCAGTGGGATGGCTTAGCCAGATATTAACCTCCAGGAGAGGGTTTGTCCATTTGGTATTTTGGAAGAATAGTGCTTTCTGGGACAAGAATATGCTACACTTTGAAGGAAGTGGTCATACCTGAGGGTTTCATCCTGCGCCCCATTGGTCAGTGGTGCGCCCCTGCTTGACACTGGCTAAAAAAGGGAGAGCTGTCCAGCAACTCAGATCCCTGCATGAAACCACAAGGAGAAGAAGGACTGCCCTACTGGAACCCTGGTCTGCACCCCAAAAAATTATACTCTGAATGACTGCTCTCGCTGCACACTTTGGAACTTCAGCACTAAGGACTTTGCCTTGCTTCACGAAGAGAAGGAGCGGACTCTCTGGAAGCAACAGGATAAAAGAGTTCCACCTGCACCTTCTCCACCAAATAGGATACACCTAGACAGTGTCCAGGAGACTCTTAAGGATTTGGCTTGGAGCATTCTGGGAGACGTAGTCCCAATATCCCAAGGACTATCTCAGAGGTTATATACCCTTGGATTGGAGTTTTGGACACTTTGAACCCACAAGAAAAACTTCAGGAAGAAGTTCCACATGTTTGGAGCAACTTTTGTGTAAAGCTCCATAAGGTTACCGACCTGTCGGCTAGAGTCAAGCCGCCAACATTGAATCACGACCTGGCCCGTGTTTCAGGTTGGTCCTGTTGAAAGCTCTGGAGCTCAAGGCTTCCAGGATTTTACTGAGACCTTGCACTAAACCAAGTTGTTGTCATCAACTTGTAACCCATACCTGATGAGGAACCTCGGTCAATGATGAGGGCAAGGGACGCAGGAGGCGGACTCACGCACTCGGTGAGCTTACTTAAGCCACCGGGGGTGCGGACAGGTTAGAATTTCTTGTCCTACGCGCTCTCTGCTGCTGTGGCATTTTTAACTGTATCATTTAAATTTTAATCGCGCTGCTGTAAATCGCGCTACAGAGCTGCCAGAGCCCTTTAAAATCGCGCTGCCTACCTAGGTGTCGGCTTCTTAGGCCGGGGAATCAGTCAGGCTCACTCGCACCCTAATTGGTTTCCACCCGCATTCGGCGGGATTCAGACAGCTTAGCGGGTCCGACCGCCATCTTGGGTGGGGTTGAAGGCTGGGAGCACTTCGGGCGCCATCTTGATTAGGGCAAGGGACGCAGGAGGCAGACTCACGCTCGGTCAAATATTATAAATGATGGACGATCAAGCGCGCAGCGGTTGCGCGCAGCGGGCGTGACGTAGGCGCGCCGGAGGTAAGCCCGTTTGCGCCCTTTCGCGCAACGGGCGTGCACAGGGCCGCTCCCTCTGGTTCTCCGCACTCTCCTCGCCTAGTCTATTCACGGGCTACCCTATTGGAACTGAGACTGAGTCAGTCGCCCTTGACTCAGAAGGTTACTGCTCTACCTCCGTCTCATTCTCTGTCTTGTGGGTTGCTTAAAGTTTGGTCGTTTTGCAAACACCACACAGAGATTGTCTTTCTCATCGAGTCCGTGGGCTTGATGTCCTGTTCGTAACCGAAACTTGGACCCGGGAGGACTGCCTGGTCGAATTGGGCATGGCCTGCCCCCCAGGTTTCAAGATCATCCACACTCCAAGGCTGAAGAATAGGGGTGGTGGAATTGGTGTTATTTACAGAGAAACGCTGGGTTTTTTCCAACTCAAAATTAGAGAGGTGTTGGGCTTTGAGCTGATGGGATTCTCTTTCAAAGACCGCGAGAGAACTCTGCTCACGGGCATTCTTTGCTATCGTCCGCCGGGCTCGGTACCCTTCCTATCAGACTTTGTCGACCTGATATATGACCTCTCTAATACCCACTCCAAGTTGCTGGTCCTAGGGGATTTTAACCTGTGGCAGGGCGGCACGCTGGATGGTGCATTTACGACACTATGTCAAGCTCTTGGCAACATTCAGTTGCAGCAACTGGTTCGATCAGCGACTCACAGGGGGGGCCATGCCCTGGACCTGGTCTTTGATGACGGACAACTAGTAATGGTCAATGATATCCTATTTCAATACTGGACCGACCACTCACTGGTTGCTTTCTCCCTCTGTATAGGGGGTCATCCCTCGGGGGAAGTTGGCGCCGGACAGGCTAAACTGGGTAGACCTTGGTCCCGGCTACTAAATTCACCATTGTTGCCCTCCTCATTACCAGACAACTTCTGCCTGAGTAATTCGGTGGAGGAAAGTTATTCACCTTTTGCCGGTCCATCACTAATACGTTAGACATGGTTGTGCCCCTTCGCAAGTCGCGTGCTGGAAGCTGGCAGTCGTGTCACCACTGCTTAAGAAACCTACGCTGGACCCCACCTGTCTTTCCAACTACAGGCCCATCTCTCTGCTTCCTTATCCTATCAAGATCGTGGAAAAATAGGTGACCCGCTCCCTCTCGAACTTCCTGGAAGAAATTGGATGGTTCGACGAGACACAGTTTGGCTTTCATCCGGGGCATGGGACGGAATCCGCACTGGTAACCGTATTGGACAATCTCCGTTCGCGTGTCGACAGTGGTCGGGCAGCCTTCTTGGTGCTGCTCGACATGTCGGCCGCGTTCGATACGGTCTGCCATCGGACCCTCATCTGGAGGCTCGAGGAGTGCGGGATCACAGTGGGGGCAAGAGACTGGTTGGTTTCCTATCTCAGCAACCGGCAGCAGCTGGTCGCGCTTCCTCCTTTTCGATCGGAGCCACGGAAAGTAGGGCAGGGGGTGCCACAGGGCTCGGCCATCAGCCCTATACTTTTTAATCTGTACCTCTGCCCTCTGGTCCAGCTTATAAAATCTTTCGGTATCTCTGCTTTTAATTACGCAGATGACACCCAGCTGGTATTTTCTCTGGAAGGAAATAACGCGGTCCCGCTGGAGACATTCCATTGTTGTATGGCAGCCACAGCGGATTGGCTGCGGGCCAACTCCTTACAATTTAATAGCACAAAGACGGAGGTACTTTACTGCTCCATGGACCGGATCCCGCGGTCACTCCCAGAGAACTTTTGGCCTGCCATCTTCTCTGAGCCAGTGTTGGCTGCAGAGTCAGCCCGCAATTTGGGGGTGATCTTTGGCCCAAATTTACAACTTGACATGCACGTTAACAAGACCATCTCTTCGTGCATGATGCTGCTACGCATGCTGCGTAAAGTCCTGCCCCTCCTCCCCGCTCAGGCCAGGCCGAAAGTAGTTCGCGGGACCATACTAAGTCGTCTAGACTACTGTAACGCGCTGCTTCTGGAGGCCCCAAAAAATCTGCTGGGGAAGTTACAACGGGTGCAAAATATGTCCGCCAAGCTGGCTCTTTCTCGCCCTAATTTCAGCTCTTCCACTCTAGCGTTAAGGGACTTACACTGGCTGCCGGTGCACCTGCGTGTACTGTATAAAGCGGCGTGCCTGGTGTTTAAGGCAGTACACCGACAGGGCCCAGTGCCACTGCAGAATATGTTTGCCTGGTACTCTGCCCCGCGGCTTCTCCGCTCTTCCTCAGCACAACTGCTTGTGGTTCCAAGGTTCCAGAGAGTTAGAATGGGTGGCCGCTCATTTAGTGTTGCAGCGGCCAAACTTTGGAACTCCCTGCCACTCTCTTTGAGAAGCCACAGGGACTACTATCCGTTCAGGAAAGCCCTAAAAACGCATCTCTTTCCCAGAAATGTTTGATCAGCGATAAGTGTTGTTGACTGAACTTCAAGCCCCAGGATGCCCTCTGGGTGACAGGATCGCGCTCTACAAGTATACCTACAAATACAAATGCAAATACAAATGAGCAAAAAAGCTCCAGACAAATGACTAACTGTGGAGGTATAAACTTGACAAAGCCCTCCCGCTCAGTGAATCCAACCTGTGAGCCATGGCAGCTGGCCTAAAACTTTGACTTTGTCCCAGTCAAGCAGGACTTCATGTCCCAAGTTGGTGCTTTTTGTTTAGGCACTAGAAAGTATTTAATCTTTTAAAATGTATATCTCTGGCTTGCCTACATTGGATTTTCATCTTTTGGTGTAATTTTAATCATAAAAATGTTTCCTATTTTTATAAATTGGTGTTGGAATTTTATTGTGTTTTGTGTCTTACTTATTTAATGCATTGGGGGTTTAAAAAGATTGACACACCTTTTTTCCTAATGTAAGCTTGACTACGCATTGCCAGCTACCACAGGGTCAGCAAGGGAATAATGTATTGAGAACTTGACTGGACCTGATATTGTGATTGTGATCCTATTACTAGTGGTAGGTTTCACCTACACATACTGATAAACCACCTTCCAACAGATATTGTCTCACAAACATTTACAAATTGAGGGTCAGTCTCTTCTCCTTCGTTGGAGACTTGATAGACACTTGAATTTGTGCCGCAACCTGCAACTCTTCAACCCTTTCTTCTCGTCGCTGATCTTGTGCTCTTGGTGATTCTGCTCTCTGTTGCATCTCAGCTTGTGGTGGTGCAGTCAGAAATGCTCTTTGTTCAGGTTTTAAGAGCACTATTTCTTCGTCTGGATATCTCACTTTCTTGGTATGCGAGGCGTGCACCCAAGTTGGAATTTCGGCACAGTTAACAGCATTATTTGTCATCAAGATGACCTGGAAGGGACCATTCCATCTCAGTTCCAGGCAAGTTTTCCAAATTTGATCCTTGATCACAAGACAAATCTGGATTGAGATAATGGCACTATTTGCGAAGAGGATCTTATGTGGGAGCTGCACCTGGTAAAAAACAGAATTCACTAGATAAACCAAACCTTTGCATGTAATTAGTATTATATCATCTTTGATGTTTTCAAGTGCATTCACAAGGTACAGCAGGCAGTCTCATTGCACGGCCCATGAGAATTTCATATGGTGATAGACAAATTCTTCTGTCAGGAATACTTTGGGGACTCAACAGCATGAAAGGTAAAGCATCTGGCAATTTTAGTGATGTTGAAGCGTAAACTTTAGCTGAACAAGACTTTATCCGCCATATTCATGAAAATCGGCATTTGCGATTCTGAAATAGCGAAAAAAAGCGAATCGCTATTCAGAAATCGCAAATCCGAATTCATGAATAATTGCGATAAAAAAAAGCGATTCGCACGCGATCGCAAAATCCGTTAGCGATGACCGATAATCGCAGAATAATCGCAATTTCCGGCTACCCGCGCCTGGACTGCGATCTCGCAAATAGCGATATAGCTATTTGCGATATCGCTATTTGCGAGATCGCAAACTCGCGAGATCGGGAAAACGGGAAGTCGCATTTCGAGCCCATTGATGACATCACAACCAGGAAGCTGCCGGTTCCCACCACCATTTTGCACATTGAGGCAGAGAGAGAGGGAGCACATTGGAGAGCTGCAGCTAATCTTAGAAATTACACTGATCCACAACCCTATACCATGGCTGAGGAACCTGCACCTGGGACCAGCAGCTCATCTGGGCGCAAGAGAAAACTGAAATTCTCTGAGCAGGAGCTGGAACACCTAATTGAGTGGGTTGTGGCCAACCATGACCGACTGTTTGGCGCTAATTCACGGAAGGTCCCTGAACAGGATAAGCGGCGCATATGGCAGGGGATAGCCTCAGCAGTGAACTCCGTGGGAGTGGCGGCCAGGTCCCTGGAGGAATTAAAAAAGCGGTGGTATGACCTCCGAGGCCGTGCCAAGGAGAAGGTGGCGGCGCGCCTTGAGGAGTCCTCGGGCACAGGAGGAGGAGGACCTACTGTACCACCAAACACTGCCATGGAGGACCAGGTCGAGAACACCCTGGAGAAGGAGGCCTGTGTCGGTTTTACTACACTGGACTCATCCCGCCCCACCCAAGACACCCAAGGTAAGTGGCATGCGACTGCGACCCTGCCCCCTATGGATGTCCATGACCAAATAGGCTCCCCCAATGTCCCATAGGCATGCCATAGTTGCACATCAAGGAATGTCCTGAAGCATTGTGGGAGATGTAGTCTGGCCACAATGTTGTAGTACCACAATGCAGCCAGACAGGTCCCAAAGCACACAAAGCCACTGCCATTCAGGAAAGGTCACCCAGCATGCATGTAGCAACTGCACGTCTGCCAGATACATGCAACTAATGATCCACCACTTACCCCCACAGGTGGCGATACCAGCGACAGCGATAGGCTGGAGATCGATGAGGGCGTCCCGGAGGTGGAGGTGCCAACACCAACCCAGGCACCAGGCCCTGCCGCTGCATCTACACCAGCAGCAAGTACCACCTGCAGCGTCCCCCCTGCAACTGGTGCAGCACCCACATCCGCTGGCATGTCAGCCCCCATTGTGCCTCCTGCCACCGCTGCTCCTCCCAGAGCCGCAGCCAGGGCAGTCACTCCTGTGCCCCCTGCATCTACTACAACAGCCACACCAGCAGGCACACCCCCTGCGACTGGCGCACCTGCAACACCGGCGGTCTTACCCCCAGCAGCTGTCGCCTCTACATCCGGGGCTGCGTCACTGTACACACAGCGGCCAGCCTCACACTCAGGCCAGCAGGGCAGGCGTGGCAGGTCACGCCAGCGCTCCACAGCAGCTAGCAGGCGGGCCAATGCTCATGGACTGGCGCGGCTCAACGTCGAGAGACGCATGCTCCGCATTCACCAGCGCCAGGCTCAGCAGCAGGGAGCCATACAGCTACAACTGCACATGATAGGGCGCAATGTGGCCTCTGTTGCAGGCCACATGGAAGGCATGAGGGCAGACCTGGCAGGTGTGGGAGTTGGAATGGCCCGCATTGCTGCAGCCGTGGAGGCCAACACCCGTGCCATGTTGAGAGTGCGCAGTGGGCAACGCCGGCGCCACCGCCAACTATTGACCCGGCTTGCCACTTACAGCAGGGCAAGTTACGTGTCAGCGAATGCGACATCTCTGTTGGCGCGGCGCTCTGTGACCCAGCAGCACGCAATCATACAGTGCAGCGAGGACATGACAAGGGTGCTGGAGACCCTCACCACGGCCGTCGTTGCTCTTCACCCTCCAGCTATTCCATCTGTTGTGGGGGGTGATGATGCGAGTGAGGGGGCATCCAGCATCAGCTCACAATCTGCCTCACAGGCCCCACCACCCACCCACAGCACCAGGACCCCCCCATTGCCTGAAGTACCGGAGGAGGATGCCCCTCAGAGGCGCTATGGCGGAACGCGCACTAGGCGCACCTAGAGAACTGCACTTAATCAATGGCACAGGCTGAGGTCAAGCCTGCCATGCAGTGATGCACAGCAGTATGGCGTAATACTGTTTGTTGGACTTATTTGGACAGAAACCTTATATTTTATTTTGTGAATTTAACAAATACATTTATTTTGCTATTTGGACAGAAACCTTATATTTCATTTTGTGAATTTAACAAATACATTTATTTTGCTATTTGTACAGAAACCTTATATTTTATTTTGTGAATTTAACAAATACATTTATTTTGCTACACACATTAGCGTTGTGTCATCATTACATTTTGCATGCATTGTTGATTTGTGGGGTGATGGAAGTGGTTGTACTAGAAACTGTTCACTGTGATGTGGTTGCGACGTCTGTGCCCTTCTGCTGGGTTCTCCCCTTGTGCATGGCGCGCATGTGCAGGTGGCCGGTTGTCCCCCTCAGATTCACTGCCAGAGATGTCAACAGGTATCCGGCGCTTGGTTGCAATGTTATGTAGTATTGCGCAGACAGCCACTATGCGGCAGCACTTTTCAGGACTGTAATACATGGCCCCACCTGTCTTGTGCAGTATGCGGAACCTGCTCTTGAGCAGGCCAAATGTCCTTTCTATGCAATTCCTTGTCCGTATGTGTGCAATATTGTAGCACCGTTGCTGGGGTGTAGCAGGGTTGAGGTATGGGGTCAGGAGGTATTCACGGAGGGCGTAGCCACTGTCACCTGAATGAGAGGAGCAGATGGTGATTGCCTGTGCTGCGCTGTTACATCTTTGCAATGTGACATTTCAATCAAAGTGTACTTACCAAGTAGGTGTCCTTCCCCAAACTCTCCCCTGACCAGTCCTGTGTGGAGTCCGCTGTGCCGGAAAATGAAGGAGTCATGGGTACTCCCTGGGTACCGTGCGACAATGTCAGTGATGTATGTCTTGGCATTGCAGACCATCTGGATGTCGAGGGAGTGGTAGCACTTTCTATTGCGGAACATATACTCCATGCCAGCTGGTGGGCAGATGGCGACGTGGGTACAGTCTATACATCCGAGCACATGTGGAAAATGGGCTACATTGTAGAATTGTAGCTTGGTCATGTCCAATTCCTGTTGGCTGGCGGGGAATTTGATGTGACGGTGTAGCTGGGTGAGCATGGCGTCAACAAAAGTGTGGAGGCAGCGTGACATGGTGGGCTGGGATATTCCCCCAGCAGCCGCTACTACCCCCTGGAAACTTCCGGAGGCCTGGAGGTGCAGGCTACACAATACCTGCACATGTGTAGGCACAGCATTGGTACGGCTTGTTGGGTGCTGCATCAGGGGGTCAAGGTCCTGTATTAGCTGCATTATCATTTCCCCATTCAGCCTGTATTTAGCATGTATCTGCTCTCTGGTTTGGCCCAGCAAGGTGACCCGCTGGCGGAATATCCTGTCCTGGATCCTGCGTCTCCTTCGTGCTAATCGCTCTAACCTGCGACGCCTCACCACCATGTACATTCCTGGCATTGTGGGACTCCTAATGCTGCTGCTGATGATGGTCCTTATGTGTGATTGGTCAGGCCAGTACCTGTTGGTGATAGGACAACGGTTTTTTGAAAGTTTTTTTTCCATGGCTTTCATGGTTACCACCTGCTTTGAGTTGTCCTTATTTTGCGCGGTGCAAATTGCGATTTTTGGGTTTTTCGCTAATTGCGATTTTTCTTGAATACCGATTGCGATTATTTTGCGAATTCGCTATTATTTTTGCAGAATCCGTGGTGTGTCGCTATTTCCGAATCGCTAATGCTTAGCTGCCGGGATTCTGCGAATATATTAGCGATTTCGCAAATATGTGTTTGCGAATTCGCTATTTTGTTGTTGAATGCCGATTACGGAAATTGCGCCCGCATTTGCATTTTCGCAGCGATTGCGGGCGCAATTTTACTTCATGAATCAGGCTGTATGTTCCCAATAAGTTGCTTAACTATACCTGAAGCCTCAGGTTGATTGCTACAGTGCAGCATTTACTCAATCTGTAAAGCTGTGAATATCATCTGAAGGAAATCATTGTTAAAGTGGGTACCTCTACCTGATTCCAGAGAAATGGGCATGCTCTACCTTGTGAATAATCTTCACAATAACAGTTTGGCTACATTTAGGCTATTATTCTTCTGGTTGGGTAGGCTTCTAAAAAAGCGAAAGAAGGGGGTTCCCCAATGGGTTTCTTTAAGGATGCAGGCAGGTCGTAGGGGGAAAAAAGTAACTGAATAAAGAACAGAGCACGCACCCCGCCAACTAGTTTAATGGTCCCACAACTGGGATCCCGATGTATGAGGGGTGATATATCTAGGAGTTAACACTGCACCGGACAAAATATACACAATCCAAATATATGCAAGGGAGAGAATTTTTTCCAAAAATATAAGTATTTTTATTCGTTTATCTATACATCTTTAGACTTGATATAGAGCAAAAGTGGTTCTTTAACGTACATAAATAACACATAATATTGCACAACAGACATAAAAGGTTGCAAAGGGATAAAAATGACAAAGGTACTTTTAAACTTCAAGGCCTACCCAGCAACAATCCACACTTCATTCATACTTTCATTCTCTCAGATTCTCACCAAACAATTCTAACTAAAGTTCTATCACTCCACTCACATTCTTCAATACATTCCCATCATTCTGTTATATGTCACACATAGATGGTAAATATGTGGCTTAGAGCAGAGTCTTATTCTAGACAAATACTCATAGTACGGCCCCTTATTTAGTATAACAAAATATGCCGTATTTCTTGCGACATGAGCCGACGCGCGTTTCGGTGTACAGACCCAAAGGGCCACACCTTCGTCAGGGCTGGGGGTTGTTGACTGGGAGGGAAGATGATAATAATCTGATTTGGTATTCACAGGGTTTTCTAATATAGAGATGCTTTATAGATGTTTTCAGTGAACCAAAGATCACCTGAGTCCGGAGAGTTGTATTTCAAAAATAGTACTGGGCTCCACTAAGTAGGAATTGGCCGCGAGAAGGCGAATGGAGGATCACTATGTTTTCGAAGTTTTAGGTGGTATCAGACTCCCTTTCCCGGGGATGACAGGAAGATTAAACACTGAGTCTGTATAGTGTCAGTCCGTCAGACGATATATGTTGAACTGCGGGTTGCACACGTAAATACCTGGTGGGTAATGAGACAAGATGCCTATAAGCTTTTTTGACGCTGAACTAGACTGCCACTAAGTTTCTTCAAATTAGGAGCGACGCGTAACTGTTGAAGGTGCCGCCTAGATAGAGATGAACACTAGGTTTCTTCAGTTTAGAAGGGGCGCAGAAATACCTTTTTGGGAGCGAAAATAGACGGCCACTGAATTTCTTCAAATTAGGAGCGGCGCGTAGCTGCTGAAGGTGCCGCCTAGATAGAGATGGGCACTAGGGTTCTTCAGTTTTAGAAGTGGCGCGTAGCTGCCGAAGGTGCCGCGAATTCGCTATTATTTTTGCAGAATCCGTGGTGTGTCGCTATTTCCGAATCGCTAATGCTTAGCTGCCGGGATTCTGCGAATATATTAGCGATTTCGCAAATATGTGTTTGCGAATTCGCTATTTTGTTGTTGAATGCCGATTACGGAAATTGCGCCCGCATTTGCATTTTCGCAGCGATTGCGGGCGCAATTTTACTTCATGAATCAGGCTGTATGTTCCCAATAAGTTGCTTAACTATACCTGAAGCCTCAGGTTGATTGCTACAGTGCAGCATTTACTCAATCTGTAAAGCTGTGAATATCATCTGAAGGAAATCATTGTTAAAGTGGGTACCTCTACCTGATTCCAGAGAAATGGGCATGCTCTACCTTGTGAATAATCTTCACAATAACAGTTTGGCTACATTTAGGCTATTATTCTTCTGGTTGGGTAGGCTTCTACCCATCTTGAGAAGATGCACACTATGACTAGGATGTATCTTAGCCTATTAAAAAAAGGAATCTCTATAAAGTCCATTTGCACTCTTTTGAAAGAGCCACCTGATCTCATTATTTGACCCAGTGTAACGTGTATTCTTTTCCTCTATATTTATTTGCTAACATGTCACACATCAATGACAAACTTCTTCTGTAAGCTCCCTGATCCTTGGATTATACCAGTTATGTCTAAAGATACGTGTCATGGGATCCCTCCCTAAATGACTATATCCATGCAAGTGGCTTGTCATTGGAATCAATAAACTAATGTGATGGTCTCCCATCAGCTGACATCCAAATGTTGTTTGTATTTTTCTTACAACCTTTCTCTGATCCAACTCTGCTGTTCTACTTCTGATACATTTTCTGTACCCTTTTCAATTCATTCCATGTGTCTGTCACTGTCATCCACGTAGAAAATGAACTGTCCTCCTTAGACTCACATGTGACATTTCCATTTAATGTGCAGGGCAGCAGAGCACAATATTGTGCAACTGAGTCAGCATACTTATTTTCCAATGTATTTGTTACAACTTTGGTGGGCTGCATATTTAACTACTGCAATCTCAGCAGGTAATCGAAAGCTTCCAATAAATGTATCACTTGTGCCCCATTTTGGATGGTTCCTGAAGAAGTCATGAAACTTCTTTGTGACCAAAATTGCTCGAAATCATGGACAACGTCAATACCATACTGACTATCAGTAAGGGCAATCAGTTTGGCTACTTGTGCTGAGGTATCCCCTTGAAGCCATGGCACTTCAATTACATCCTTCTTTTTTTATTTCTTTATTTAGTGCATTTTTATAAAGCGCGGACTTTATCCGAAGGTGTCAGAGCACTGAACAATAGAACCAGTTACGTTACATGAGAGAACTGTTGCAGGAATAGAACAACCAAAAATAGCATGCCATAGATTCGAAGCAACGAAGGCAAAAGGCACACAATCTCAAGCACAGCATGAACAGACTGTACAAGCAAAAGCATGAATAAATATGACAAATTTTACAATCACTAAAGAACTTCCTGGCGAACAATAGCAGGCCATAGAATCAAAACAACACAGGTAAAAGGAACACAATTTCAAACGCAGCAAGCACATGATGTACAAGCAAAAATATAAACATATGTGACAAATTTACAATGACTGAATAACTTCCTGGCGGGGTCTGAGAAGGAGGGAATTAGTTCTGAAAGTGTCTTTGGAATAAAAGAGATTTGAGGTCCGCTTTGAAGATCTGGATGGAGGTGATGGCACGGAGCGAAGGAGGAAGCGAGTTCCAGGTTCTCACCGCATTACCTGAGAACGATTGTGCCAACAATTTTTCTCTTTTGAAGGTGGGGGGTTCAAGAAGGAACTTTTCCGCATTCCGAGAAGGTCTTGAGCCTCCAGACAGTTTGAGTTTATTTGCCAGATAGCGAGGGGAGGAAGAGTGCAAAGCTTTGTGGGTGATGCACGCTGTTTTGTAGATAGCTCTAGCCTTGATGGGAAGCCATCGGAGAGAAGACAGCATAGGAGTGATGTGGTCACTTTGTTTGAACCTTGAAATGAAGTGAGCTGCTGAATGGAAGACGGATTTGAGGGGTAGAGGTGAGATTTGGGGAGGCCAGTTAGAAAAGAATTACAATAGTCAAGTCTAGAGAGAACTAGCGATTGGACCAAGGTTTTTAGGTCATTCTCCGGGAAGAACCAACGAATCCCCCATAAAAGTTGCAGTTGGTAACGTGCGCTCTTGGCCATGGAGTTGATGTGTGAGATTAGGTTGAGTCTTTTGTCAGGTATGACACCTAAGGATTTAGCGCAGTCCACAATGAAGGGTTTACTGTTGAGTAGATTTGATTGTTCCATCCAGGCTTGAACAGGAGGCGGAGAGAGAGAGCTAGATATGAGGAGGAATTCCGTTTTGGAGGGATTGAGAATGAGTTGGTGAACCCCAGCCCACAATCCATGAGATTCATAACCGAGGTGAACTAGTAGGCTGCAAACTGATAACATGGAACATAGCTGGGATTAGAACCAAGAGGGCAGATCCGGCATGGAGTGAGTTTGTTAGTAGCCACAACATCGTAGCGTGTCAAGAAACTTGGGATACTTCACCCAACTTCTGGCTAGATGGCTTTACATCTTATTCAATTCCGGCCACTCCTAGCTCTGACGGAAGGGCAAAGGGTGGTCTTGTTTTTCTTTTTTCACTTAATCTCAAGGGCACCTTTAAGAGGGTTCATAGTAGCTCACCGAGCATCTTAATTGTCAAATGGGCAGCCTTACCTAGTAGTAACATTCTTGTAATCAATTTTTATAATACTTGGGATAGGGATAGGGGAAACAATCACTTAGCTGATCTGGAACAATGTCTTACCACATTTAGTCAAAAGAATCACACTAATTCCGAGCTAATCTTACTAGGAGATTTTAATGTACACCCTTGCAGAGAATCGTGTTTTTTAATTTAACAGGAGGGCCTAATGGGCATAGGGACCCCCCATTTTGAGCATACTAAGTCAGGGGAGGCGCTTGAGGAGTTGATTGCTGATCTGAATCTATATGAACCCTGTATTAGTGAGGGAGGGGCCAGAACCATCACATATAAAGGTTCTAGTCCTGGCTCCATTTTATAATATATCTTCCTGACTTCAGGTATTTTGCATAGGGTGGTGTCCTATAAAGCTATAGCTTCAATCCATAGTGACCACAACCCGGTCTTGTTAATTATGCATTGGGGAGCCCACATGGAAGATAAGTCCCGTCCTGTGGCTACTGGTCACATCTTACGCCCTACGGATCAAGGGAGATGGGTTAAATGGGCAAATGTAGTCCCCGGAGACTTTATGGATAAATTATTGACTACAATTGAGGGGTATATGGCAATTTGCCAGGACCAACAGGCTACAGCCCACAAGGTCATGGGGGCCTTCGAATCTATATGCTCCCAAGTTGCTGGAGCATTAACGGTCAAAGCTTCTCATTGGGGGAGCAAGCAGCATCGCTGGTTCGACGCCAAGTGCTCCAAAGCCCATAAGGCGTTAATGGCAGCTTTAAAAACCACCCGAGAGACAGGGCATTGGTGGCCTCTTTAAGAAAGGAGTACAAGGCCATTGTCAATGGGAGGAAAAATGATATAAAAAGCAAGGCTTGGGAAGATCTACTTTCTTGTGAGGTCTTGCGTGATAGTTCACAGTTTTGGGCCATAGTTAACCAACCATTTTTTGTAGAGGGGGACAACACCGTCATGGTCTGTGTTGTCCCAGATGACAAATGGCTGAGCCATTTTCTGGAGGTATATGGCAACCAAGAAACTGACGCCCCCGAGAATTTGTGGGTGATGGATGAGTGCGCCCCCTTGTCCTTTTACCCCAATGAGGTGGAGAGAGCAATTGAGGACACTTGCAAGAAGAAGGCCCGAGGGCCGGATGGCGTCCCCGCTGACTTTTATAGACATTCTCCAAAACTCTGGGCGGGGGTTTTAACATATGTTTTCTCAGCTGCAAATGGTAAAGTCTTCCCTAATACTTGGTCCACCTCTATCATCGTGCCAATCTTCAAAAAAGGTCAGCAGGATGATCCAGGGTGTTATAGGCCCATCTCCCTCTTAGACTCTGCAATTAAGATCTTAGGCAGAGTCTTATTATATAAACTTAGAAGTAACATCAAAAGGTACGGGGGCCTAACAAACATTCAATATGGCTTCAGAGAGAAGAGGGGCACATTGGACCAGTGTTCCAATCTACATTTGATAATATCTAAGTACACAGTTGCCAAGGAGGGGTCCTTGTTTCTGGCCTTCATGGACCTCTCCTCGGCTTTCGACCTAGTGAATAGGTCAAAATTGTGGGAAGTTCTAGCGCAGATTGGTGTGGATAAACCACTTGTGTATTTTCTGGCATCCTTACATCAGGAACTGTTCACCTCAGTGAGGGTCACGAAGGAGGGAAGGTGTACAAGCCATTTCAAATCCTTGAGTGGAGTGCGTCAGGGTTGCATCCTGGCCCCCTCTCCTCTTTACCATCCATATAAACGGCCTGTGAAAACATCTAGAGGCAGTGGAGGGGGACGTTCCACGTGTAGGAGAAGTAAAGATCCCGGCTCTCCTATACGCGGACGATGCTGTCCTGATAGCACGCACCGGGGTGGGCCTCCAGCGTTTGCTAGATTCTTTTGGTGCCCTTATGGACCAGCTGGACCTAAAGATCAATGCGAACAAGTCCCATACTGTGGTGGTGGGCCGACACAGAAACAAGAGAAAAATATACCCTTTTTTTGTAAGGGAGAGGCAGTTTCTAGGGTGGCAGTCTTTCCCTATTTGGGAGTAATTTTGAACGGGAAGGGCACGTGGGAACCACAAACAAAGGCTAAGAGTTTATCAATGGTGAGAGCGACCTCAGCTTTGTTGGGTTTTTCAAAGAGGTTGGGGGCCAGGCCCATGAAGGCTCTTCTAAAGATCTACGATTCTAATGTATTTCCATAGTCATGTATGGTTCCTCATTATGGGGGTACGTGCCACAGGAGCTAATTCAAAAAGCAGAAAATAAGTTCCTGAGAATTTTGTTGTCCATCCCCCAGTCCACATCAACATTCTTGATTCATGGGGAGGTGAGCCTAGACTATGTAACAGATAGAATCAGAATGGCCCCTATATTATTCTGGTTAAAGACATGGCTCAATGCGGAATTATCACTCAACCACGCCATTTTGACAGATGTAATGTCATTAGACCATGCGGAGAAAATACCTTGGTTGGAATATACCTTTGCACAGCTAGAACGCCCAGGTTTATATAATGTTCCATCTAGCATCAAGCAAGAGGATGTCATCTGGATCGAAAAGCATTTTTTGGTTGGGTCGAGATTGGCTCGGGAGGAGCAGGAACTGTTGAAGCCAACTGCCAGATTACATTACTTGTTATTAACCTCGCCCTCACTCGAGCCCTACCTCAGAATTGTAACTAAGCCCTTTCATAGGTATCTGTTAACTAAATTTAGATTTAATTTAATTCACTACTCCCTAGGCAGTTATCAATCATGGTGCAAGCCGGAAAGCGGCCCTCCATGTAGCTGTGATGAATTCTCTCTGCAGGACTCAATGCATTTTATTATGTTTCGTAGTTTGTACTCGGTCCCTGGAAGAAATACCTGGCACCTTTACTAAGTGAGGCAGGCTTCATCCAGGTTAGGCCGGCCTTAGTCTACTTACAGACCCTGTGTAGCAATCGTGTTATATTTTGTGTGGGCAGTTTCTTAGTGGCGGCTTACAGAATTAAATTTTAAAAATGGCCACTGAGGGGTCCTGTACAGTCTTAGCTTGCAGCTATAAAGAAATTGCATATAAAGTGATCAGGATTGCATTTGTCTAATGTATTCGCTCACAATGAATTTGCCATGACTGTGTATATGTATGAAATAAGTGATTTTTTAATTGTATAAATATTGTTTTATTTCTTTTATGATTTTTAACAAATCGAAATAAAGTGTATTTGACTGACTGACTGAGTTGGTGAACTAGCATTCATTTGTGAATAGTGTTGAGAGCAGTGCTGAGTAGTGAGAGATCATGAGGGGAAGACACCTTGAGGTAGATTTGGGTGTTATCCGTATAGAGATGGTAGAGGATTCCAGATTTGCTTAGAAGGTTCCCTACTGGTTCCAGATAGAGATTGAATAGATTGGGCGCAAGTATAGTACCTTGAGGGATGCCTTGACCAACCACCAGTGGAGATGAGAGACTATTTGCATTCTTGATCATTTGGGATCTGTCTGAGAGGAAAGAGGCAAACCATTTGAGTACTGCGTCTTCCACGCCCATTCTCTGTTGAAGAATGTTAAGGAGGGTGTTGTGATTAACAGTGTCAAAAGCTGCAGAGAGGTCAAGAAGAATCAGAAGGCACGGTTCTCCCGAATCGAGAATATGCAGTGCATCATCGATCACTTGCAGCAGGGTTGTTTCAGTGCTGCAGTTTTGAATAAAGCCCGACTAGAACATGTTGAGGAGATTATTGTCCATAATGTGTTGAGAGAGTTGATTTGCAACACATTTTTCTGTGATCTTTGAAAGAAAAGGGAGATTGATGATGGGGCGGAAGTTAATGAGGTTATTTGCATCTGCAGAGGGTTTTTTTAGAAAGGGGGTAACCTGTCCTGTTTTGAGGACAATTGGGAGGGATCCTTGACTGAGGAAGAGATTGGCTAGCCTGGTCCAGTAGGAGAGAGTGTTAGTATAGAAATCAATGGTGATGCCACTGGAAATGGGGTCAGAGGAATGGTTGGAGGGTTTGGTTTCGCTTATGCATTTGAGGAGATCAACCGCTGAGATGGCGGCAAAGTTCTGCCAAGTGACCAAGGATTTTCGCTCCTCGATGGGGGTGGGGTGGGTGACCTGGTCCACCAGAGATTTTACCTTTTGATCGAAGAATATAGCGTACTCAGTTGCTTTCTTTGATGCATCCTCAGGCTTGATGGTTTGGGGAGAACAATTTGGGTTTTTGATAAGGTCGAAACGCTTTTTGGGTCTGTTTTTAACTGAATCAAGGAGGGATCTGATATGTGATGTTTTTTTCTGGAAGATGTGTTTGTGGTATATGGATCTTGCTGAACGTAAAAGAGAGAGGTTGGGGGTGGATGGAGATTGTCTCCACTGCTTCTCCAAGATTCTAAGGTTTTTCCTATCGTCATAGAGAGCTTTGTTGAACCAATGAGCTGATGGGGTGGGTCTTTTCCTTTTGCTTTGGAGTGGAGCAACCTTGTCAATTTCGACTGTGAGGATTGAGAGGTAAAGGGGAGTGAGATCGTTGACATCCGTATTGGGGTCTAGAGTAGGAAGAGACTGCATAGCAGAATCACATAGAGTCTCAAGATCAATGGTTTTTGTGTTGCAGATCCACGTAGAGGCTCTTTTGGGTTGGCCGAGAGTTAAAATGTGAGGAGGTAAAAACAGAAGGGAATGAGGAAATGGTCAGACCAGTCAACATGGATGGGTGAAGCAGTGGTAATCTGGTCTGATTTGGAAATCACGAGGTCTAGAATTGAGCCCTTGGCATTTGTAATTTCCGAGCAATGTTGTGCAAGATCGTTAGTGGAAAGAAAGATTGCAAGCTTGATTGCAGCCGAGTCTTCCAAAGAGCCCCAGTGGAGATTGAAATCACCTAGGAAGATCTGCTTGTCGCTCTGTGAATATTGGTCACTAATGAAGTCGATGAATTCCTCCATGAAGGAAGAGCAATTACCAGGCGGGTGGTAGATGGTATGGAACCTGAAGGGTGTGCCATGATGAACTTGGAATTCTAGGGAGAGGCATTCAAAGGTGCAAAAGAGGGTAGATGGAGAGGCTTTGATTTGGAGGGTGTTTCTGAAGATAATCGTAACACCTCCCCCGATCTTGCCTGGCCTGTCGTTTCTGAGAATGGAGTAGTCAGTAGGTTACGAAAGATCAAAGGAAGTCTGAGGGGAGTCAATAAACCAGGTCTCAGTGAGAAAGAGCATGTCAAGATTGTGGTGAGTGATGGTGTCGGAGATTTCCAGTTTGTGTTTGGTTGCAGATCTGCAGTTATGAAGCATACAGTGTAGCTCTGACGCAACTGTTTTGGTGATGTGAGTGTCTGGACTGATGAGGGGGATAGGGATTAGATTCTTGAATGAGGGTGCCCCTTGATGGGGAGGCTGGTAAGTTCTGATGGAAGAGATGGTCTGGATGGCAAATTGAGTAGAGTTGTTTGGAGAGGCGAGTGTAGGGGAAATGACATTGATGGCTTTGTAGGTAGCCAATAGGTTGGTAATGTCTGTGCAGGATAGATTGCGGTTGGCTCTATTGAGGCGCGGGAGCAAGAAACTCCTCGGGATGTTGTTCGGGGAGGGGGATATCTTAGCACATAGGAGTGAAATGGACGCTTCAAGCTGGGAAATGGACGAGATGAAGGAATCAAGTTTAGTTTCCAGAGAGAGGTGTGCTGAGCACGGAGTGAAGGGTGGCTCAATGGTTAAGGGGGATTGTGGACTAGGCGAAGGAGGACAGGAGGAAGTGGGGGACCGGGGAGAGTGTTGGGGTGTGAGGGTCGAAGGTGGGGGAGGAAGTGAAGTATGCAAAGAAGGGCAGTGGGCTGTAGGGGGCTGGGGGGAGATATGTGATGAAAGGGACTGAGGGGGTAAAGAAGGTGGTAAAAAGGAGTGAATGGAGTTACTGAGATATTGTTACTGGTGTTGAGGAGAAGTGTAGAATAGAGAGGAGAAAGTTGAGAAGTAGAAATGGATGGCTGGAGGAGGAGGGGGAGGGAGTGGGGTATTGGGAAGGCCATGGATACGGTGAGGTGAGAGGAGAGGGGGTTGAGCAGGGAGAGGAGAGAGGGAGGTCAAAGGGAGGCCACACAAGTGGGAAGAAGAGAGAGGGTGCAGGCCAGGTACCATGGATAATGAAAGGTGAATGTAAGGGTAAAGGCACCAGGCAGAGTGGGTGGGTTGAGCAAAATTAAAGTTGTGGGAGGAGTGAGGGGCTGAGCAGTCAAAGGGAGGGAAGAGAAGGAATTACAAAGAGGGCAAACAGGGTTGTGAAGCATAGGGGGAATGTAAGATGAGGAGAGAAGGGGGTGGTGAGATCAGTGAGAGGGAAGATGATGGAATTACCAATAGGGGAGTCAGGGATGTGAGGCATGGGAGGGGGGAGAGAAGGTTGTACAGAGATGGGGGATCTGAGAACAGAATTGAGGGTACGAGGAAAGGGAAAGAGCGGAGAGGGGTGAGGAGCAGAGGGGAGGGAGGGGGAGGGTAAGGCGAGTTGATTGGTACTTCAGATTGTGAGAAAGGTGGATTTAAAAGGGGGGAAATGGGAAGGAATCGGGGAGTTAGGGGGTGAGAGAAGGCAGTGGAATAGTGGGGAGATGAAGGATGTAGGGGTGAAGTGGGGTATAAAGCAGATGAGGTAAGGGGGAGGTCCAGTTGTTAGGTGGCAGAATGGGAGGGGAGGGAACAAGAAAAGGGGGGGGAAAGGGTCAACCTGTGACTCTCTGGAGAGCAGTCTCTTGGAATGTGTGGGGGTCAAGTGGGAAGAAATGGAGAAAGAAGACAAGTTAGAGGAAGAAGAAGAGGAAGAATCTAGAGAGATAGTAGTCGCAGGGGTGGGAGGAAGGGAGTGGAAGATGTGGTCAAAGAGAGAGAGACAGGAGTCAGAAGCATGAATCAAGACAGTGCCATTGTTATAAAGTGTAATGGTGAGAAAGTCATTAAAGCGAGCAGAGGGAGACATTTTTAACCGCTTCCCATGTGGGAAAGAAGAGGAGGAGGATACGTTGAGGGAATTGGAGAAGCTGGAGGACCAGGAAGGGATGTCATTAGTGAAGAAAAGGAAGTCATTTTTAATCTTCCCTAGGCGCCCATTATGGAATTGGTCAACAAAGAGGGAATCTGGAAATTGTTCAATGATGTTATGTTTAAACCGTTTAGCTATTGCTTTGGACATATGAGGGGGATAGATTACTTTGAAGCAGTTGATTCAGACTTAATTCGACTGAAAGCCATGATTAGGAGTTGAGGTGAAGACGTGGTGTGGTGGACAGAAAAAAGGAGGGCCACTAGGGTAGTGAAGGCGAGGCAAAGAGGTAGAATAAGAGGGGGTGCGCAAATTCCAGGAGTCAGTGAGAATAAAACCAATAGGAGTGAGGTCAAAACAGGACCAAAGGTAGATACCCGACAAGGCTAGAAACAGGTAGAAAGATACAGGGGAGAAGCAGCACTGAATCATAAGTGCGTACCTCATCAGTTTCTAAAAGAGGAAGAGGAAGCACCAATCCAAGATGGCCATCAAAGATTTGAAGGAGCATTCCTCTTTCTGTTCTAATCATACGTAGGGCACCAGGGGGCAAGCACAAGCTCTTCCCTGACACCAGGTGCTCCTGCCCTGGCCCGGTCCTTTCTGGGGTGCATTGTTCCAGAGCTGTGTTCCACTAATCCAAGGGCTCCCAGGCTCTTTGATTCCCTGTCTCCGTGTCTGTATCTGTCCTCATTGGGCTATGTTTTTGTTTTTCGGAAGCGTGTTGATCCTGTGCTGTTATTTTAGAGCAGACTGGAGTGCGGGTGGTGTTGAGCTCAGAACAGGGCTACGTGTCTGCACAGCCACCATTTTAGGGTCAGGCAGCCTTTTTGGGTGGCATAGGGTGAGCGCAGTCAGGTCAGCCGCCGGCCACCTTTCGCTCCCAACTGGAAAGAGGTGTTGTCGCTGAGAGGGGGTGCGGTCTGCTCCAGTCACGTCTCAGTGCTCGGGGGTCCCAGCTGGCCTTGGCACTGCGTTATGGATAGAAAAGGAGGTGGTGATGGACGGAGCATCTGAACCAATCAAACACTCACACCCAGTCAACAGATCTGGGTTTAATCCATCACCGTTCTTTAGCCAACTCTGCCATCCCAGTTCAGACATGGCCATATGCAAATCAGTTTGGACCGGTTTCTGGCATTTCAGCCGTCTTCAGTCCGGCATGCTTGAATCCAGTAGCAAAGTGTGCAAGGGACTCACGTCTGAGCATAACCTGCCAACTTATGGCGAACAAAGCGGTACAGGGAAGGCATGGCTTGGCAGTTCGGGCTGGACTGTTCCCAAGAGGCACAGGGTCAGACTGATTTGCACATGGCCATGTCTGAAGTGGGGTGGCAGAGTGGGCTAAAGAACGGTTTCGATTTCATTGTCGCCATCTTTCCTTCACTTGTCTCACTTCGCCATTAAATGTTCGTTAATCTCCTTCCAGAGGGCGTCTAGCATCTCGGCGAGGGCAGCATCCCTAAGTCCGATGGTTCCGACACCTAGATCTTCTTTTGTAGCTCTTTATCCTCACTCGTTGTTGGAGCAATCAGTTTCATCTTCTTCGTTTCCTGCTGAGAGCTGCATAAGCAGCTCTCAGGTTACCTTCATAGGTTTTCAGACATGAGCAATCCACAAAAATTACATAATTGGGCTCATTCAGAGCTTCATCTTTAATTCCAGGAGCCTCAATTATGAAGGCCTTGCGCCACCGGTGCGTCACTTTTTCCCATTTTAAAAGTGACGCACCTGCGGCGCAAGGCCTTCATAAATAAGGCCCCAGGTCTTTACATTTTGCATAAATCTGTGACAGCTGGGCAATCATGTTCAGCTTGATAACAAAAAGTATCATCACACCCAGTGAAATTGATGGGCTACATATCTCTAAAAGTTTTTAAATTACATTGTCTGCTACCAAGACTCTTTGCTGATATCTGGTAAACCTATTACGTGTTATGTATTGAATCTTTGTTCATGTCAGTGAGGGAGCGTGTGGCCATTACAGTTAACGGGTATCCCATTACTATGCTCTCACTCTTTTCCAGACGAGTGCTCAATATGGCAACTGCTTTCAGGCAGCCGGGCAGTCCTGCGGTGATAGGGACAAGGGTGGTGAAAAAAGGAATTCCAATTGCTGGAGTACGACCAAGATTTTTTTTCAGCTATTGGAAGGCTTTAAAGCAGCTTTGTCCCAAAGTAGCAGATCAGACACATCCTTCGTGTCAGCCACAGTAAAGACTTTGCCACTAGGAAAGAATTTGGTATCCAGTGTCTACAACAGCTGACCATTCCTAAACACAGCCTGACTTCTGTATGAGTTTGAGGTGGATTCATTTGAAGAATTGCCTCCACTCACTCTGGTGACACTTTTTTTTGTGACAGAGTTTTATATAGCACAAATTTGACCCAGTATCAGAGCGCTTTACATGGCACCAGTTGCATTACATGAGGACACATTCATTTTTTGTTAGGCACAGGGAGATTAAGTGATTTGCCCAGAATCACAGGATGTTCAGCGTAATTGCCGAGACTTGAACCTGGTTTCCAGATTCGAAGTGACCGCCCTAGCTGTTAGGCCAACTCCTCATGCCCTCTCTTAGCTCCCCACCATTATTTGTCCCAGATATGAAGCTTCTTTTTTAGACAGTTTAGCAGTTTCCCTGGAGACACTTTTTATCCATTCTCTATCAGGTGAATTATTAACACAATGGTATCCTAATTACAGGCTTCTTGTGCCTCTAATGCCACAAGTAGGAGGTCAATATATTGCACGAGTACTGATCTGTTAGGCATCTGTAATGGACTTTCTGCACACCATTTTGGGACTCAGCAACATGGCAAAACTCTCTGCTGAAACATGAAGGAAAAAAGGAACTGGGGGGCATATTATCAAGGGGGTTTATCTTTAAAAGCCAAGAAAGCGGAGATAAAATTATCTCCCTATTACCTAGCTGTCGCTAACACCAGTTAGAGACAGCTAGTAGGAGATAGCGACCATCTTGGGCCCCACTTTGCATGTCAGTGATATTTATCACTAATGACATGCAAAGTGGGCGTGCCAAGATGTTAGCGACTGAAAACAGTCGCTAACATCGCTATCTCTTATTACCAACTTTTGGAGATATTCGCGCTGAGCGCGAATATCTCCAAAAGCTAACACCTGCCCTGAGCAGTTCTTAGCCATGTTATCCAATGGGAGGTGGATAACATGGCTAAGAGCATTAGCTCGGTAATGCATGAATATCGCTGACTTTTGAGCGATACTCATGCATTGCAGCGATTTTTATCGCATTTGCGATAAACCTTGGTAACACCAAGGTTTATTTGCGGTAAAAATCGCCGCAGCTCAGCGGTAAATTTTTGTCTCTAACCAAGCAATAGCGATAATTATCGTTATTGCTTGGTAATATGCCCCTAGGTTTCCTCATGCAATGGCTATAAGAAGAAAGTCTGGCAAAGAACAATGACATTAAGCACTCTGCATTACACCGAATTTGAAAAAGTGCAGTAGCTGGATTCAGTACCACTGAAGAACATGAATCAACTGTCTCATTGATTTTCCTGAGATTCAAATTATTCTGTACTTCCCATTAAGTTTCTGGAATCCCATGATCGGAGAGTTACATGGACTCTCAAACATTTCCCCCAAAACTCTTTTCTGTAACATGTCTATGTCTTCTATTTCAGGTGTTATTCCTTCAATTGTCTTTGGAGTCACAGGGCATGATTGTATTTTGGGATACACATCAATTGGCTTTAGAGTGACTCAGGGTGGTTCTACACCCTTAATTAGTCTGATTTCCTTTCCTGTAAAATCCCATACTTCCGGATTCACTGTCTCTTTTCCATCTGATGGTAAATCTTCAACTGTTATTGCCAGGAATATTCCTAAAACTGAATTCTTTTGGCCAGCTTAAATTCCACATCCTCATCATGTGTCTGAAACTCACACCATCCGGTGTACAGTAAATTGTGCAATGTAACTTGCACAGCAGAACTCTCGCTAACAGGTCTACAGGGATGGTATCACATACAACAAAGTGATGACTTTACTCAAATAAACATTTTTGTTTTACAGGGACCTTTTTGGAATCTAGCTTTATGATCAGTTTATTTGAAACTCCTACAACTTTCATTTTTTTCCCAAGAGAGATAGGTCTGTGACTTCCACAGTTCTAACAGAGAATCTCATAGCACCGGTATCAATAATAAATTACACGGGGTGGCCATTCATCTCACTTTCTACAAATGACCACTCTGGTCTACCTTTGGACTGCACAAATACGCAACCTCCTTCCCCCTCAGGCACCTTCATTGTGAAATGTTGGAGACAGAACTGTCATTATCTAAACAGGATGTTGTTGGAGCATACTTTGATTTTGTACAACAACAGAGGACAGGGATTTTGGTTCTGGAAAGGCTTTAAGTTTGCCTTAGGCATCTAGTTCAAATGAAATTTTGGGTTTCCCAATGGGAACATTTGAAATGGTGGGACTTGCATTGTGCAAACTTGTTTTTGCATTGACATCTGCAATGTTTGTACTGGCACATTTAGCACCTGCATTGAGTGTCCTCTTGCATTTGTAAATTTCTGTTTCATATAAATCTGAATTAAGTCCACCCTCCTGATTCGAATGCCCAATTCTGTTACAAAGATGGCAAGAAGTCATTTTCTTCAGCATTTGCAACAGCCATGCCTGAACATGGATCAATTGGGACACCTTTCCTTGTAGTACATCAAACGCACCATGAGTACCCTGTACTCCTGCTTGTGGAACACCATACTGCCTTGGTTTCCTGCAAAAGAAGGATTCTAAAAACCTCTCTAAGCAAATTTTGTCTGGGGCAAAATAAATTTCTCCTTAAGCTTTTTCTGTTTCATTTCCTGTTCATCACTGCAGTATTTCACATACCTCAGAATCTCATCAAGCAATTTATTCTGCCAGCAAATCACACTCTGCTATATAATCGCACTGATCACTAGTCTTTACCCAAAAACAAACTGAGAAAAAAAATCCCATATCACTTTCGTGTTTGAAAGCTTTATTTGAGAAAACCAATATTAAAGTACAAGAACATGACATCAGCAAAGGATATGAGGCCAGCATAACTGTCCGAAGAGAAAAGTATAGCTAATGTCAACAAAGAAAAACAAAGCATTTTATACATATTTCAAAGGGAATAGAAGGGGGGGAAGAAAATCCCATATCACTTTCATCAGGCTGTTCTCTTCCACTGTGCTGTTGAAGCACCTGAAATAGCTGTTCTTAGCTATCATGTACTGATTCTTTGACTATTGAGTAATTCCTTCATTTTTTACCCTATAGAAATAATTTGGAGGCACTTAACCTTTCAGGAAGGTAATCACTGCATCATATTTATCTATAGTACAGGAGACAGTCCATTAGTGTGTGCCACTCTTGTTGGCTCTTCATGTGGATATTGTACAGAAACCTTACATTCAGCCCACAAATCACTTGGCATTTCAATATCAAAAAATGTATTCAAATTAATCCACAACACCTTTGAAATCTTCACAAATCATTCAACTTGTTTGTACTGCTGCAAAAGCTTGTCACCTTGCTGGTAAATGCTGCAAGATAACCTCTGCTCCACTGTACATGGAAATACACTCCTCCATCTATTTCTCTCAGTGGATAAGCTGAAGCTTCCCTCTCATCCTGTTTATTTACCCCAATTATTTCTAGTTGTCCCTTTTTCGTCTAATTTTTTTGCCCATTGTTTGCTAACTTCTCAAAATCACTCCATTTGTGAATGCATTTTATTAATTCTGTAATGTGCAACTGAACTCCTGAAGAATGCATTATTTCAATTGTTTCATCATCTAATTGAAACCTGTGACTTCTCTGTAAAGTGAAACGTTTGGAAAGATCAACCTTATGCTTCGAACCAACTCGGTTAATTTATTCTTTCTATTGACACAGATTTAAGTGTTCAAAATCTAAACATCCCTATATCCGTTTTTCTAGTTCAACCTTTAATTTGAGATTATTTAATGGTCTTGCTTTTCGAGGTTCTGGGCTAACTTTTGTACAGTCTACTCTGCTTTATTAATCCCTGCAGCTTCCTTAAGTTATGGTGGTAAAATATCATCTTCAAATAAATTTGTTTACCCCAGTGTAATTGATGTTTGAAAAGACAAATGTTCCCCATCTCTTACTGCCTGAACTGTCTATGGTGGTCTCCATTCAACAGTTTGTTAATTTTGGGAAGTCGGAATAAATCCTGTTGTTGTCAATACTCCTACAGCTCCTTGAACTTCTGGAGTCAGGTTAACATTTATTGGGGCAGTAGCAATTTTCCTAGGCCCTGTCTGCTCAGTTGCAATTTGCTGTAATTGTACCAGACCAGTCTTAATGGATGTTGTTATCACAGGTGGAATGACAGTTTGTGGTTGGGCAACAAGTAGTGCAGAAATTTGAAGTATCTGAAAGTGTTTCTGTTCTCATGCAAAAAAGGTGTGATGGCTGTGAAGAAACCTTAGCTTTTGCATCAAAAACATTAGAAGGGGCTGAAAGCACATATTCTATGATATAGAAAGGGTCTTTGATGTTGTGATGGGGGGTGCAGCATTTTAGAAACTTCTTGTGGGGAAACTAATTTGTTCTCAGAATAGATCACAAACCGTTGGTGGATCTTTTCATCACAAAGGGGGGCGGAAAAGCTACTCCACATATTGCTAAGTGGCAGTACAGATTGCAAGAGTTTCATTACAGACTGGAGTATGTGGCTGGTGCATACAATTATGTGGATGATGGTTTGTCGAAGTTACCCTTGGTGGAGAATGCTGAGAATGTGGAGGGTAGGCAAAGAACTGAGGAATTTGAGATAGTGTGTGTGGTGCGTTCTGTGGATGATGCGTTTAAGGATACATTGTCAGAGCAAGAATGTTTGTATGTGGTATCAGAAGAAAAGGAGCTTAAGGCAGTAGCCAATTTTGTTTCTGTAGGTTGGCCCAACAATATGGATACTCCCACAGAATTGATTCTATTTAGGTGATCTGGGAGGAATTGTCCATTGTCGGGGGGACTAAGCACAGGTGTGGTCAGCAAGTGGTTCCAGGTTAAGCCCTTATTGTGCAAGGTTTCGAATATTATCTCTTCAGGCAATAGACCTTTGCCACCCTGTTTTGACATAGAAGCTGCTGCATTATAACCAGTTATGCCACAAAATACTTTTCTAAGTTCAGTCATTGATGAGTGTTTAATTTAGGTTTAAAAGCTTTATTTATCATTAAGAGAGTAGTAAAAATGTTTTATTCTTTTTCTTCAATATTGTTGTTCAGTTCAAGTAAGTTTGCAGAAATATGGTTAAAAAATGTATCACATAATACATCAAGTGCGTTCCATAAAGGAAAAATACCCTATTGTAAAGAACAGAACGAGAATCTGTTAGAAGAACTCATGAAGAGTTCAAATTCAAAGGAAAAGTGTGAGGTGAAGAGAGTGTTTAGCTCAAAATTCAATCAAAGCAGAAGAACTTCCATTAACCCCTTCGATGCGGCCGCGATTCCCCTGGTGTGCTGTAAACAGCACGAACAGGGGCGGGCCGTGACGAACCCCAGCCGTCATCAGCACACGAGCACCGTGGTGCATGACGGCTGGGGTTCGTCATGAGCATGGAAGGGGTTAAGAATGGTTCATGAAACTAAACTGTGTCTCAGCAAATAGCCAAATAAGCATACGGCGCAGTAGCAAGCTGCATTTAAAAGGAATAATAATGATAATGTTGAGATGAGCAACAGCAGCGCAAGCCACAGTAGTCATTCGAGGAGAAGGACATAGAATTGGTCTCTAGGAGAAAAGTGGAACGAGAGAGATCTGAGATTGGGAACACGCATTAATATAAAAAGGCAAACAAAGAATGTTGCAAAAGTGTTGAAAGCTTCTACTATTCAGATCCAATCAGTCAACAGCCTTTATCTGGCAGTTAGTTAACTCTTTCCTTTCCCGCAAAATACCATAAAGCTTCAAAAGTTTTATCATCCAGGTTGTTACAGGAGCAGCATCTAATCTGCTGTGGCAGAGGAGCTTTGCCCACCTACCAAACTCAAAACTTTAAAAATAAAATGATAATAAAAGTATGTATTATCGTTTTACTTTTCTTTCAATAGCCGAGTCTTGGGGGCAAGGACTCCTTGGGGACCGTCATGGAGGCGGAGTGATGGGCAGGGCACTGTTATTAGTATGCATATGGGTTTGGCACGGCAAACTGACAAGAGCACTGAAACTATCTCCAACCTGAGCTTTGGCTCCCAGTCTTACTGAGAGCACAACTCATTCACACTCATGCCAAACCTAACACTACTTTCATGCTGTCAGTGGTATGCTGCCAGCTGCATGAGAGCAGTGTCCGGATTGGCCACAGGGAATCTTGGAACCTGTGCTGGTGAGGATGGAGTAGAAAAGGGTTGATGCGGCGATGCATCAGGTAAGTTATTTATTTTATTTTTGTGTCTCCTTTGATGTTTGCTGTCCATCGCCTCACCACTCTGCTGGGACACGAGCTGATACTGTGTTACAGACATTCTTTATGTGTGACTTTTCGATTCATAAACTACCTTTCCCAATAGGCAGTGATACCATTCCAACTTTCTAATGTTCTGGATATCATTGCATTAACAATGAACTACATTAAAGTAGAAACATTTGCTTGCAATATATTGTAAAGCAACACATTTGATTTGTCCATACAATAAATAAATACATAAATAATGTTTTAAAATGAACAACTATTCTATTCAAAGTATTATTTGCGGTGTATGAGAAAATAGGAAGACTTGTTATCACAATAAGGTCTTTCTTTTTGCAAAACATTGAACATTTATGTAATAAAAACATTGTGCTGATTTGACAAATATTTCTGAAGATGTCAGAATGAAAAGAGTGTTCTATGGTACACAAAGAACCACACTTGGAGCAAAGAAAAATGCCACTGGCCTCACTCAGGTCAGTTAAGAAAGCCCTCACTCACCAACCTGGTTGATGACATGCTTCATCATCGGGCCCCACTGAAGAGACTGAGTGCCTCTCCAGTGTGCTGCGACACCAGGTCTACTGCGGAGCGGGTTTTTTTGTGAGTTTAGGCGTGAAGGGAAACTAATTAGTGGTGGTTAGAGATAAAAATGTCTTAAGTGTTTCAAAAATTATTTATTATTTGATCACTGGGACATATATAAAATATAGTGTTGGAAAATAGTCCAAAATTAATTGTTTGGTTATTTCCAGAAACGTTTAATATCAGTCAACATGTTTCTGCCTTAAAACGGTGTAAAAGTAAAAGGAAAGCACTTGATCGGGGTCCGGTCGAGGGTGTTTCAGGTTCCGAGAGGGTGCCTGGTATCAAGGGCGGTGTGCCAAATACGCTACCACCCCCCTCCCGTGACCCATGGTGTCGATCGCATTTACCATACCATTAAGTCGGTAAGCCTCCTAAACCAGGAGTAACCGGGAAGGAGCAAGCTCTCTCCTTTTGCACTTTTTTTCACTTTTTTACTTTTCACATTCACGTCCCTAGGTCAGGATGAGGCTTAGGGTGCTCATGCCGCCAGGGTTTAGTCCACTTTTACGTCCTGATGAATGCCTGGTAAACTTACACCGTTTTAAGGCAGAAACATGTTGACTGATATTAAACGTTTCTGGAAATAACCAAACAATTAATTTTGGACTATTTTCCAACACTATATTTTATCTATGTCCCAGTGATCAAATAATAAATAATTTTTGAAACACTTAAGACATTTTCATCTCTCACCACCACTAATTAGTTTCCCTTCACCCCTAAACTCACAAAAAAAACGCTCTGCAGTAGACCTGGCGTCGCAGCACACTGTAGAGGCACTCAGCCTCTTCAGTGGGGCCCGATGATGAAGCATGTCATCAACCAGGTTGCTGAGTGAGGGCTTTCTTAACTGACCTGAGTGAGGCCAGTGGCATTTTTCTTTGCTCCAAGTGTGGTTCTTTGTGTACCATAGAACACTCTTTCCTTGTTTGCAAAAACTTAACCGGGGACTAAGAGTGGTTCCTTATTCTCCCTACCTCTCTTTTTGTTGTTGTGTGATGTCAGAATGAAGTCGAGCTTTTCTTTATTGAGCCCATTTCAGCATGTTAAGTTCATATCTAGTTGAAAGGAAGTCTTGCTTTTTAAATGTTTCTGAGGCCTTTACTTATAGCTATGTCTGTTTAGTGTATTTCGCACATTTAACTGTGTGTCATTTCATTTTTAAATTGCACATTAATCATTGCACATATAGCTTTTATTTATTAAATTAGCATTTTAATAAAATATTTCTATCACCTGTCTTAAAAAAAGGGCTTAGAATTGGAGGTTTTTAATTTTTTAACTCATATGTAACCTTTTGTAAAACTAATACCTTTGATATTGTGAAGTTCTTTAATGTTGCCTGAAATGTTAATCAGCCATCAGCCAATATAGAACAAATATCTAAATGAGATGACCAGGGTTGATAATAGATTATTTCAAAAGAGTCAAATGGTACTTCTTCCGCCAGACTAGCTGTAGCGGGCATCGGTCTTTGCCGGTGGGCTAGAGGCCCGGTGGAGACTTTCACCTCCAAGGACCGCCCTCACTAAAGGCCTAGACACGGCACAGTAATTCCAGCTAGTGCAGTGAAAACACAAGCCCTAGTGCAGCCAATCTGATGCCAGAGACTCACGGCACTGGGCATCGGTTGCAGCCAATCAGCGCATAGTTCACCCTGTGAGAATCTCTGAAGGCGAGACTTGATGTCTACCATTGCAGATCACCTTCATTTCAAGGTTAATCCTCACTTGCTGATGAAGTAAGGCCAAGAGAGTCCCATTCTCCATAGTTGTTCATGGAGAAAAATCTATTATTTGTAAAGTGCAGGTAGAGAGACTGCCCTAAAAGGTTTTTCATTTCAGCAAAATACCAGTTTGAAAATGTGAAACCTTGCAGCGACTGCATTGTGCATGAGAACTCTGCTCTCCAAATGAGCAAAGAATGCATGTAAGTATGCTCGGTACCTCTGTTAATTAACCCCTACTTCCTGCACATTGTCATAAAAGACGAGGAAGGCGCACTGTGAATCTGCCACTCCTCTCACATTTGCACATCATCCCAAATCACCTATGGGTTGAATAAAGGAGTGGGAGAACAAAGGAGAGAATGGAAAAGGGTAGAAGAAGCCTATTGGTAGAGTTAGAAAGGAGTACTATGGATATTGCTCCCCAACGTGCAACTCACCCCCCCACACTGCAACGACTCCCAAGCAAATAGACAAATGCCATTAATGTGGTTTAACCAAGGGTGTAGCCTTTCATTGACATAGTCACATCACATCAGTGATGAATAATAACCATAGTTAAGCATACATTATTGCTATAAGAACAAAGGACGCCAGATAGGCTAAAGACATTGTTATGAGAATACAGGGCATAAGATCAATAAAACAACTCAAAGATTGTGCAAGCAATAAAACAGTTGGTAACACTTCGGGCTGTAAAAGTCCCAGCAGGCCCCATTTCTATATTCATCGCCCACGCCCTCAATTAAAGGCCCTCGGGGCATAACTTAGTGGCAACTTCCCCATCACCACTCATAAGGATGGGCAATACCTGCAGTTCCACAAATATCAGGGCATCGCATAGCGCCCCGTCTCAGCCGGGGTAGCTGTCAGCAGGCAAACCCCCAAAAATGTTCAACTCCAGGCATCCCAGGGTGAGGCAGAAATGTCCAGGACAACCAGCAGGTCAGCCTCCTATCCTGCCTGTCCAGAGCCCGCACAAAACACCCCTCCAAGATGCAAGTTCAGTAAATCAGTCGAAAGTTTGGATAACCCCCTTTTTCAGCTGCAAGAAATTCCACCACTTCCTCCTTCCTCCAGGAGTGAGTGGGTGGCTGATGAGGTATGTTGTGGGTGCGCGATGGAGAGAAAGAAGAGGCTGATCCCTTGCCTTGCTATGCTTTATAGGTTGCCGCTCCAGGCACCCTGGTCAGGAGCACAAAAGTAGTAGAGAGAGAAGGTAGCAAGAAAAAGAGAGAGAGGAAAAAAAGAAAACGGAGCAAGGATGTAAAAAGACAGGCAGAGAGATGATTACTCAGTACAGGAAATAGGGGAAGACAGTGATGGAAGCGGGTTAAAAGAGACTAGCAGAGACAAAAATAGATTGATTACATAACTACGGAGGTGGAAAGACAACGAAAGAAAGAAGGATGGAGCCAGGGCTTTCAGTGGGCCAGGTCTTGCTGGTGCTCAGCACCGGTAGTTCTAAAAATCATCTGCTGAGATGGGTGCCTGTCAGGCTGTACATTTTTGCCCTTACCCTCAGGGTGGAAACAAAACTTAACTCTACAGCAGGAACACCCTCCACTGCTTTTCTTTTAATTTCAAAGAGCCTCGTTTTTGTTATTCCACAGAAACTGAAGCATTTTCAACATTTATATACAATGAAGCCTAGTTGTTGCATTTTTTTAAATGCAACTAACAACCATTGACAAAGCCAATGGTCCTGTCTTGTTGTAGGTGTAATGATGTTATTTGTCGCATTATATATCTGGATGCTGCAACGGAAACAGTTACATACCAGTCGGGTGGCACACTATACTAAGCACAGATTTTTTTTTTGTGTTTTTAAGCCATGCCTTTAATTACCCTGGCCATGCCACTTAGAGAGATCCCTCAGTTTTTTCACCCCACTTAAAGCAATGGATGGAGCATGAGAAAAAAGCGGCTGGAGGGTAAAAATGGAGACATTATAGTTACAGAATAGGAGGTGAAGGATAAAGAGAAAGAATGAGTGGGCAGAAGAAAGAAAGTAATGAGGGGGGGGGAGGAGATGTGAAAAATTATATTATGTGAGGAATAATGTGTTGTTATTTTCTGCTTTTTAACCCAATTTTTCAAAAACATGAGTGACAAGTCCCTCAAATCTACCATGTTGTGGTCGGGCTCTCTTGGTTTGCTCCATCTCTATGCAATGTGGGGGCTTGTGCGGTAAAAGTACTGTGCTGCTTTTGGTTGTTAGTCTGACCCTGGGTACTTCACACCATTTTGAACTGGCAAAGATGACTTTGTCACACTGAAGATCATAAGAAACATTTTGTCATAATTGGGGTCAAGTTTGTCTTGCAAAACCAGCATGTGGGCCCCTTCCAGATCACTTGGGGATGATATTGAATAGTCAGTGAAGGGCTGATCTAGGACTTACATATAACCATGTACACCATTTTAAAACATGAAATAAATCATCACAAGATATTCTTAAGGTAAGTGATTACTTGTAAATAAAAGTGAATATGTTATAGCAGGTTTAAACTTCGTAGGGATAGTCTTTATGCTTAAAAATACAATAGCGACCCTGTAAACTTTTATGCAACTAGCTTACCCGTGGCGCCTTGCTGCGATCTCAGAAGAAAGGAAATTTAAGGAGACTTGTTATGATAACATTCAATTTACTTTGTGTCATTTTTATTGAAAGGTATTCATTTTAATATGGAAACATTTTAAAGTGCTGTTTTAATTCTGTTTATTTATTCGAGATCTTGTAGATACACAGTATTTTTTATTTTTCCGTCTGGTGCGTGCACGAATAAATCAGAATGTTTTCCGACGCGTGAGCTGGCCACATACAGTTGTCCATGTGAGAAGCACGGATTCACCAAATCTAGTTCACACACTTGCAGCGAATATCCTTGTGCTTTGTTGATGGTCATTGCAAAAGCGAGTCGCACTGGAAACTGTAAACATTCAGTATAGCAAAGATTATTAGGGCAGGAGTGTACTCAACAACTTAAAAAAAATATATTTTTATTTTTTTATTTTTTTGCCAGAAACCCTCGCGGGAGTGTACTCAACAACTTCACAAAGTTTCATAGCAATCGGATGAATGGTGTAGTAATGCACAAAGGACAAACAGACAGACATACATTTGTTTTATATATATAGATAACTTCTCCCATATTACCCAGTGACAGGGATAATACTAGCAATGAATTCTTAAGTGGTGTAAAATCCGCCATTAGGTTATGTAACACTTTCTCCACAAATCAGATTGTTTTCTGTTACCACTCAATATAATAGTCACAAATATTTTTCTTCATGTTTTGCTGGCCATAGGGGAAAATTAACATTGATATGTGCTGCAGGAAAATAGCACAGACTTCTAGAAAAAATAACGCACCTCTTTCCGGTAGTGATACTGTGCTAAAACGACCTACTTCAAAGCTAGCATAAAAAGAATAGCACCACCTGCGGTGTTTATATAATGGCATGCTATGAGTTGCATAAAAGCACTTTTGCAAGATATTCGTTTCTCGTATTGTATATTACTTTCAAGAAAAAAAATTGCAAGTAAATTATTATATTTACTTGTGCACCAACATTATAGCAATCTCATAGGTAAATACAGGAACTCTGGTAATAGATATCCAGCAGTTAAATATGTTCTTTTTTTACGGATAGGTACAACGTCAATATATCAGCACAGATGGAATAGTCATTTTGTTATACTCACTCTATCATTCTGTCTATTTCTTGGCCCGTGGGAACATCAAAGATGGGAATCATTCTTGTTGGAGCAAAACTTCATTTTGTGTAGCTCTTGCAGCATATTGTAATCTGTCTCCCTTTGAGTGATAGCCCACAATTGTCTGACCTATTTAGGAGAATCTCTTCTGTTCAGAAATATCATAGAAATGACAAGCAACTGCCTGTCTCCTTGTTTCGATTTCTGCCATGAAGTGAGAAACGTTCTTACAGTCGTGTTCATCCCAGATAGCAACATAACAATTGTGCATCTGCATTGTCTTGGTTGATGCATTAAAAAATATTCTATTTATAAACAATGATTTTTCTTTGTAGATGTACTTACTGGTTTCTGTGAGGAGTTACTTTTAAATAAATATTTCTTGTAAAAAGTTATGAAGAGATCTCATATAACAAGGAGGTATTATGGAAAACTGATCTGCTCCTTTTGAAAGAGGTTTTAAACATGCTATGGCAGTATAAGAGGCTCTTCAAATGGGGAATGCAATTTTAATTGAAAGGACAAACACAGATCAGCTTTGCCTTTTTCTCTCCCATGGGCAGCACTTGATTTGTGAGTTAAAATAAGAACCAGGGCCCAACGTATTGCTCGGGAGGCGACAACAGCTTGCACTGCCAGCTGGATCTGCCTTCGCTGCCAGATGCCACTATAAATGCTCCCTATTAAGCATTGCACTATTGCAAATGTGACAATTTGGACAATTCCATGCCCTGGAGCTGTAAGAATGATTTGAACTCACTAGGCCTATTCTTTATGTGAGTAATTTTCTGTTAAAGTGCTGTTGTCTGCTCACAAATAGAGAGAAAGCACCACTATGTGGTGGACTGTCATAAGTGTGGTGTAAAGTGTTGGTGAACAATGGCAAACACCGGAGTAGTATGAAGGGATACCTTCCATCAAAAAATCCTGGTTGCAAAAGTGACAGCTCTGGTCGCAAACTGCTGGTCGCAATTTTGACAGCTTTTGACATGTCTGGTCTTAAACTTCTGGCCTTAAAAATGACAGCTCTGGCAACAAAAATGGACATGCCAGGGAGTGCTTGGCAGCAAAAAGGGACATGCCAGGGTTTGATCTGGCCTGGTCTTAAACAGTCCTGGCCTTAAACTGCTGACCTCAAACAAGTGACAGGTGGACCGTGTGTTGACAAGGGCCGGCAGGTGTCCCGGAAGGGGCGTATGAGTCACAGGGGGGCTGGTTGTTTTTGGAGGCAGAGGCGTGGCAGAGCAGCCCTATGGCCATGTGCCCCTGTTGTGGTGTAGAGGTATACGCCTCTTTTAGGGGTGTTGATTTCTATGAATACATATAAGCAGGGGTCAGGAACCAGGTGTAGCAAGCAGCCGCTGGACAACGT